>NC_088185.1:0-4800000 GCF_028769735.1 Zonotrichia leucophrys gambelii
TTTCTGGCAAAATGGAGGCGCCCAGTTCTGTATTCCAGTGAAATAGTGGCGCCCATGCCGACACGTTTTTTCCGGCAACATGGCGGCGCCCATGCCGACACGTGGTTTCCGGCAATATGGCGGCGCCCATGCCGACACGTGGTTTCTAGCAAGATGGCAGCGCCCAGGCGAACACGTGGTTTAGGGACAAGATGGCGGCGCCCAGGCGAGCACGTGGTTTCCGGCAACATGGCGGCGCCCATGCCGACACGTGGTTTCCGGCAAAATGGCGGCTCCCAGGCGAACACGTGGTTTGGGGACAAGATGGCGGCGCCCAATCGAATGACGTCACTTCTGGCAAAATGGCGGCCCCCATGACCGGATTTTTTTTCTCGATTTTTGCCGGGTTTTTTGCGCTTTCCGCGGGGCTCCGGTGCCCGGAATGATATTCTGGTTCGCGTGAGGCCAGCGGCGTCGCGGGGAGGGGCATCTAAGGCGTCGGGGCGGCCTCGGGCCGCTGCGGCCCGGCGACGAAGGGGCGGTGCCTGGGGGCGGGGGCAGCTAGGGGAGGGTCGAAGACCGGGGGCGGGGGTCGGTGCCGGGGGCGGTGCCTGGGGGCGGGGGCTCGAGTAGCGGCACCCGGGGGCTGAGGTAAAGAAAGGTTCTGTGAGGAGTTCCTTCCCCTACACAGCCCTTTGTCGGCCCCTTAAACCATGGGGGTGCCAGGCTTTCCTTTCTAAGGGAATTAACAGCCTTTCCTCTCTGTGTGCCCATGGCAGAAACTGCGATTCTGCCTCCAAAACTGCAGAGAACAATTTCTCACAGCCTTCAGAGAACAATTTCTCACAGCAGCTGCCAATGCCCAGAACTCTGCCACGTGCCTCCTGCGGATGGACGTCGACACACAGCAGGGGTGAGTTTGGTTTTACAGAGAAGAGGGCCAGCACAGGATTTCTCCAGGAGCAATGTTGCCCCCACCGAGAACTCGGACTGCCCTGGCAGTGCCAAGCACCTCCTGCAAACTGGCATCAGCAAACTCAGGGGGTGAGTTTTTCTGTGCAGAAATTCTCCCAGACCAAAGCTGAGAGCATCTAACCCTACCTACAACTTAGCTGGGTCTAAAACTTACAACCTTTGGACTGGCAGTGTGGGACCTGACCTGCTGTGCCACCGCTGACCCCTTTCTAAAGCATTCCACTGTAGTCCTAAAACTCTGCCTTCTCAGAGGGTGTTTCCTCTGACCCTGACCATAATCTTCAAAATATGCTAAAGAATCATAGAATGGCTTTGAAAAAGCCCCAACAATACCCTGAAAAGTCCGAGAAAAGTCCCTTCCAAAATCCCCTAAATACCTTTAAAAGTCCTGGAAAAAAAACCTCAAAAAGACGTGCACAGTCTCCGAATTCTACCACTTGCTCTCTAGCCCGCAGCCTGTCTGTTGTTCTCTGAGGGTTCTGTCATTGTCCTGGTGTGTGAGGGTTGCTCTCTGGTCTCGTTGTTAGGGTTGCTGTGTTGTGCTGCTGTTGTGGGAAAAGGTTGTTTTTAGGGGGGCTGGTAAGGCTGAGGTTAGGGCTGGGGTGAGGGGGTGGTACAGCTGTACCCTGTACCCCTGATCTCCACTGGACTGTCCAGCCCTCAAGCCCTCTCCCTTTACCCAACTGGTCCCTCTGCCCCCCAGCCCTCAGCTCCCATGTGTCACCCTTAACTCCTGAGAGTTGGTTTGGTACCTTGAAATTTGGTTTCCTATTATTTTGAAACTAGGTTGTTCTGGTATTTTAAAATGCAGTTTTTTATAGGCTGGTTTGTTCGGTACTTTTTTAGGCCAAGTTTTTAGGTTTTTTTTTTTTTGCTGGGAGTTTGGTGTTTTTGTAGGCTGGGCTTTTAACATTGTTGTAAACTGTGGGTTTGTTATTTGAAAACCTTTGATTGGCAGGGGTTTGGTGCACCCAAGTTCAGTGTCCTGATTTCATTTAGCTTCTTCCACTGAAACTAACCTAGCAGGGGATCTATTAAATTGCAGGATATACTATGTGACGCTGAAATAGATACAAATTCCAGCAAAGCCCACCACCACATTTAGAAACACTTCAGCAAAATCTTTGGAAAAGCAAAGCTGATATCTGGTGACCTGGAACTCCAGAGGATTGAGAGAAGCATGGGGAATGAGCAGACAGTGAACAGTTTCCACTGCTTTTCCTTCCAACTGCTACTGCAAGTGTAGCTTCCCTGCAATTTCATGTCCAGCGTGTCTCTTCCAGGCTCAACAGATGAACAATCGAGTACTCCAGGACTGGAGAGAGGGTGTCATCTGCTACTTGGCTACAGCTCCAGGAGGAATCTGTAACATACTGATGTTTAGAGTAAAGGCCTAAAATCTGTGTCTTCATGACTGAAGAGAAAGAAATGCAATGGGAATCAATCGAACGAACTTCACATCTCCCACAGCCCCAGCAACCTCTGCTTCGCTTGACTGGCAGAGGTGGGATGGGGAGCTGCTCTGAACAACAGAGGCAGCTTCACTCAGCAGAGGGAGCTGTATGCCTGAGGTTTTTTGCTTGTATGTTTTTAAGGGCTATTTAGCGGTTTACTGGGATTTTTCATTGAGTCATGACCCCTAAAATCATGTTATAGCACACCTGTGAGTGCTTGGGACTATTCAAAAATGCAAATAGCAGAGGGAAACTCAAGGTGATCCCCTCTTTCTGTCAGGATGCAATTGTGCACTTTTCCTGCCTTTCCTGCTGTGTCACAGAGGGCTTTGTGTTACACCTAGCACCAGGGCCACTGGAGCAGCTTTGGGTCCCGCAGTGACACTGTCTGCTCCATGTCTCCTTGAGAAGCTGGCCTCGGCAGGGCAGCAAAAGACATTTCTGCGGGAGCTTTGCAGAAGCAGGGCAGAGAAGACTGTGTCCTAGTGGTCTCCACCCATGACAACAGCACTTTGACTACAGCAGACTCAAGGACCCTGGCTTCTTTGACATCTCATCCAACTTTTCACTCACTATTTTCAAGGACTCTCAAATGCCCAGATCATACCACAGAAAATTGATAAACAGTGAGGAATAAATACAAACAGGAGCATCCTAAGGCGGCACTTGACTCTGGCTTCTGCCATTCCAAACTCCTGTCAGAGGCATCAAAAGGAATTTGAGCTGACCGCACAGCATCTTCCCTGCTCCAGCCCATTGTGTGCAGCATGGCCAGGTATGGCAGAGTCACAAAAAAAATGCAATCTTGATTCCTCCCAAAACATAAGGCCAACCTGACACAGGATTTCTGTGAGACCAGGAATTTGTGTGCACAGATTAGTCTGGGACAGTGGTTGTAACTGCATCTCATTTGGCTGCACTGCCCTCATCCAGAGGGAAGGCTGCTACGAGCCTCAGCCGACAGTATCTTGCTGCAGGTATCAGGCTTGATCTGGCACAGGACTGGGAGATATCCATGTAGGCGGCCAAGGTTTATTAGAGAAATTGTTAAATTACAATGACTTGTATACAAAGATAAGCTGCAGCACCTTCTGAAAGGCAAAGGTGTTTCTGACCCATAGAAACTGATACAGGTTACCCAGACACCAGTGACTACAGCAGGCTTGACAGTAAATAATGATCACCTTGCAGTTAATCTTAGTGGAGTCACGGTTTCTTCTAGTGTACATCCAATGGGATGTGTACATCATCTCAGCACACAACTACTACCTCCTGCCAGCTGCCTTTCTGTTGCCATCTATCTCAGCAGCATCTCTTCTGTCCCCACTCCATCCCGGGAGCTCTCCGCTCCCTTGTTTGCTGTGTTTAAACATCCAGAGCAACACATCTCTAAGAAGCATTTCTGAATTCAACATAAGGCTGCTCTTATCTTTAACTGGATGGGGGAATAAGAAGATGCAGAACTCAACTCTGTTATTAGACCTTTAAACTGAAATTAAGAAGAAAGAAAATCCCAAAACAAAATCACTGTTCATTTCTCATGGAGAATTCAAACCCTTCACTAGCATGTTCTTAGGAATGTTTTTTTTCTGCTTGCAACACTTAGCAATCACGGAGGTGTATCCCGGAGCACCATGGTGTTGTCCTGCTGGTGAGATGATCCGTCAGAGGGCCACACAGACCAGTGCTGCTGTCCACACAGCCAGCACAAAGCTGGCAGTCAGTCTTGGTATGGGGTGAGGGCGTGGGGATGGGGTGCCTGAGGTGCAGGAGCAGACCTCATAACGGTTCTTCGAGCGGCTCTCGTCATGCTGTCCTGGCCTGGAGCGCGCCCCAGTCCTGCTGCTCCCGGCTGCCTCGGGGGCGTCAGCCTGCATGTCAGTGCACACCAGCCAGTCCCTGGCAATGGACTGTGGGTACCCGGGTTGCACCTCCAGATCACTGTCCAGCACCTTCCAGTACTCCTTGCCCTTGAAGAAGTAACTTGCACCTGCAAAGAGACCAAAACCCAAACACAAGGTGAGTGGCGGTGGATGGCGTCTCAGAGAAAGGTCAAAGGAGCACTTGGAGCAGCAGAGGAGCGTTCCCACCCCAGCTGAGGCCCAGGGAGCAGAGGCGCATGAGATATCACTGCTTGTTGTCAATATGCCCTCTCGCTGCAGGAGGGATGCAGAAGGGAAGGTAACTCTGTGCCTGCGCAGGATCTCTCACCTCAGCCAGGAGCCACCAGCAGTTGGAGGTGGATGGGGAGCTGTTGCCTCTTCTGCGGTGAGCCCTGGAGCAGCTATGCCTCCCAGTACTAGTGGGTGTGTAGGGTCGAGGCCCTGTGAACCCACAGCTGGACACATCATGCACTACTCTCCTTCGGGCATGGTAAAACTGGAGACCCCACTATTCATTAATGACTTGAGGTGTGTGCTGCTGACCCTGGGCTCAGAAAAATAACCGGAGCTTGACAGAGCCCTGGGAACCTTCTGCTTTCAGGTGCACGTTTTCCACTCTGAACTGGGAGGCTGTGAATTCTCTAAGCAGGCCCCATGCTCAGGAGGATTCCTACCTATGGGAATGTCACTCTCAATAGCTTTGGAAATTCAGCTTGAAAAGTCTCTGGAAGTAGCCTTCCTCTCTGCCTGGTTTAGTGATTGCTACTACACTGTTAGGTCACCAGTAAATAAACCCTGGAAGTACCACCTTGTTGTGAGCGAATAGCTGATTGTGACAAAATTTTTGTGGTCTTTTCAGGGGAAAGAAACCACTGAGAAATCTCATCAGAAAATAAGTTGTAACTCTGGGAAAACATCTTTGAAAGTATTTTCTGTCTGCATCCTCATATATGCACCTAAAAATCCAATGACAACAAGACCGGCAAGGACCAAATCAGCCCATAATAGGACAAAAATCACTGCAAAACAGTGACATCACATGTCACCTGTGTTCTTTTAATGAAGTGCAATAATTATCCCCCCACCTTATTTGTGGTGCCTGTTTAAAATTACAAAGTCCTCTGGTGAGCAGTATGGAGAGCTCTGGCTGGAATCACACCTCTCTCTTCAGCTTCCAGTCACCAGGAACATCCCATCAGGGGCTCAGCGTTTGTGTTGGCAGGCAGGGTAGAAGGGAGTACAGCTCAATAGAGCACTGATTTTCTTTGCTGTGCTTTTTTAAACTGCCATAAGGACTCACCATCTGACCACCTCATGGCATCATCTAAAGGGTTGGGTATTCCCTTCCACGGGACAGCCTCTGAAGGATAGCCGGGATCCATCCTCCGCTCATGGTCATCGTAGCACCAGTAGAGATTGTCCTTAAAGAAATAAGTCTTGTCATTGTGAGCCCAGGAGAAAGCAGCGTCGATTCCTCCCGGGGGCAGGCCAAAGTCCGAAATGGGGCGTGGGTACCCTTCTTCCACATTGTTATCTTTGAAGACCCAGTATCTGTCTCCTGTGGAAAGGAAACAAGCACAGAATAAAATCGCAGTCGTTGCACAGCCTAAACCAGTATTTCCCCACAGATGAGCTGAGCTAATGTTTTGTTATCTACTGCGGTGACAAAGTCTCGGGGCTGAGCTCTGGGCATTTAAGGATGGGAATAGGAAAGGGTCAGCCCATGGCTGAATGTCTGGCTTTGAACAGCTGCTTCTTTGTGTCAGGCTGTCCATGCACATAGCCTCTCTTTGCTGCTGAAAGCATGACTGTCCCAGGATATGACTGTCTCAGTCTGTTCCCTCAGAACACACTGACAGCATCAGTAGAGCTGTTACTTTTATGTATTTGATGGAGGCATTTGGTTTTCTGCCCTTTGCATTTCTGCCTGATATCCAAAGAAACAAAGCAGCTTTTGTGGGCAAACTGGGCATTTTCTGCAGACTATTTGGCTCCTGAGAAGCCAAGTGTGGTCCACTTTGGAAGGGAAATCACCACTTTCTAGGGCCAGATGGGCCAAGAGACCTGTGCATTATGAGCATGCACAGGGACTGGATACATCCCATACGAGCAGCTCAGTGCTCTTCAAAGGTCTTACACAGCTGCCCCCTTGGCCTGACCTTGGGAAGGATGGAACAAGCAAATTAACCCAAATGTCTCAATTTTTTTCACAGCTCTCTAACCACTGGAATAGTCTTTCTTCTTTTACAACACCTATTTAGGAACCTGCAGTGCCCTTTTGGGTATCGCATAGCCTATTTTAAGAATCAGAGTTTTTCCTCCCTTGGTTTTCTAGAATATCTGAAGGTGCCCTTAAATGCATGCCCATGTATCAGCAGCAGGACCTTAGAAGTCAAGGTAATTTGTGTTCTTTGATTTCAGTCCAGGGATCAATGAAATAGAGCTGGAGGGAGAGAATGAGTCGTATTTTATAGCTGGAAAGAAAATTCTGAGTTTGTGTTGGGAACTAGGCAGGACTAACACACAGAGAAAATGCATGTCTTGGAACAAGTTGCCAGCTGTGGCACATCTGGAATTTCAGCCTCCTTGGCAGCTGAGAGGAGCCCCTGGACCTGTGCTCTTGGTTGGTTGTCTGTTCATCCCCAGCAGAGAGAGAAGTGACTGAGGACCGCTGTGGTCTGCAGACTTGACTGGGAGGGTCTAGAGCCAGCCATAAGGCATGGCACACCCCTTAAGCTGGCCCCATTTTCTCTGGGAAAGCAGAGCAGGGCAGGCTGCCTGAGGCAGCTGGACACACGTGGCAGAGCCTTCCATATGCTCTTTCATGAAGAGATGTGGGGCTCAGCATGGCTCTGCTCTCAGCTGCAGCAGTCCAGGAGGGTGTCAGCTGCACTTGGAAAGGCCTTCTGCAAGCCTAGGGGCTTGTGTGGGACATGAGCCATCTCTCTGGCCTAGCTGGGGGAACTGAAAGCAAATTATTGCTTCCAGAAGTGCTTGGTTCAGCACTTCTCAAACCGATAATTGCGCCACGTTTCAAGCAGAACGGTCAGGAGACAAAAAGTAGTTTCCAAACAGGAAGAATGGAGAGCTGGGATGTGTTTAGCACTTCAAGGGCACAACCTTGGTGAAACAAGAGTCTTGCCAGGGTCTTGGGTGACATTGAGTGCATGGGTGGTGTCTAACCAGCACAGGTAGATGGTCTGTGGGGGACTCAGACATTTGTATAGAAACCAAGAGGTAAATTGTTCCTCCAGCTCTTCTGAAATAAAAGCTTGCAAGTTTTTTTAAATTAAAAGAGAGAACTATACTACTAATTTTAAGAAAAAAACACAGTAACAGAAATATAATTATTAAAACCAAAGGTCTTCAGTTTCATTTTTATTTCCTCTCTGACTATTTCTTTTCTCAGCAACACATACTGAAAAGAGAACAGGTCAAAGGAGGAACACACCACCTTTGAGCATGTGTAGGGGTGGTTTTTGCTTGTGTTTCATTCTTGAAAAGCTCTTGAAAAGATTTCTGCTACATTTGGCTGAACTTTATCTAATATGACATTTCCCTCAGTTTCTGGGGAACGTGACCATTAACGTTTGCTTGCCCTCCCTGCCGGCTCATTTCTTCTGGCCTTGCTCATGGACAACAGGATTCAGACTGGCACTTGAGATGCTTAACATGTGGCACTGGTGTCTCCTGCCTAGCAACACATTCTATACCTCCAGCACCATGTTTGCTCTCACCTTTGAAGAAGACAATCTTGTGGTCGCTGGTTCTCTCGTAGACTGCATCTAGGCTCTCCAGGTTGAGCGGCAAGCCCCGCCAGAAACGGTGAATCTGAGCCGGCTGGAGGGAGACCAAGTGCTTATTGCGAGTCAGTCTCCAGAAGTACTTGCCTGGAGGGACAGACTGGACATTACTGAACCACACTCAACCCCACCTTCCCTGGGGGGTGAGTGTCAGGTGGGTAGCAGCAGCAGGAAACAAAGCGTGTGAGATGGGAGCCATGATTTAGAGCCATCCTGCTTTCCAGCAGCATCTGTGACTGCTTTCTATTTCTAGCAGTCATTAGAAGAAATCCCTTTCTTTTTTGGATGAAAATAATCCTCTGGACATTGTGCTGGAGCTGTTATACTCCTGGCCACAGCGTGACTGCTGAGCCGGGGCAGGAGAAAGGAGCCTTCCGTCTCCTCCCTCCCTCTCTGCTCAGGACCTCCTGCAAGCTGGTGGGACCAGGCACCGACAGCCTTAAGCAAGAACTTCCAAAAAAACATCCCTATTCCTCCTCTCCTGAAGCAGCCACAACTTCCTGCACACAGTCCAGCTGCTTTTATGTTTGGAAATGTCTGGTATGTTACAGTGAAACACAGAAATACCAGATGGGTTGTTTTGTCATGAAGAAAAGGATTGAGAAAATAAAGGAGGAGGAAAACATCTGAATAGATCTGGAAGGCTTGTGGTGGGGAAGGAGGCAGTTAAGGACTTTGATACCATCTAGAGCTGCAGGATACTAAGCAGAGACTGCAGTCCTGTGGAGCTTCCAGGATGAATGTACTGGTGGTACCAGCAAATGCACTTCAACACCTGCAGCAGCACTGCCCCAGCTAGGAAAGAGTATTTCGGGGATTTCTGAAATATTTTGGATGTTGTAAAAGAAAACAGATTTATCCTTTGTGGGAAGGATGACAAATTTTTCCTGCTGAAAGAGCCTTATATGGGATTTCTCGAGGAATCTTAATGGTTTTCAGGGGCAACTCCAAACCCAACTCTGTGTTGGCTCTGGGATTCTCAGCCTTTTTGCAGCACATTTCATGCTATGTTTTCTCCAAAGAGCTCCATGGAGTGATGTGAGCCACAGCAAGATGTTTAGGAGGCAACTCTCAACTTCGTCTTTTATTTGTTATTGCCCGTTAGAAATTATTGCACATTATTTGCATCTGGTCTTGCATTAATTTCTTGCATGAAAGCAATAGAAAACAAAGATGCATCTTCAGATTTCTATGCCCCACACACTCCAGATTTTTCTCCAGAGCTGGCAGATTGTGACACCAGCTTTTAAAATTTTATGGAAATCAGGTCTTAGGGTAATAATGCAGGACACAAAATTCTAACACTTTAACATTCCCAGAGAGGGAATTTTATTCTAATTATAAGGATTTATATAACATCCTTGTTCTTCTGCTCCAGTTTGTGTATTTGCTCTATCTTACTGAAACATAAATTAATAATAAATTCCAATATGGTGGGAATTGCCATAATTACAGATCCTTTAAAGAATATAAAAAATCCCAAGGATTCAAATTTGGTGGCTATTTTACATCAGTGGAAACATATGTAATTAAATAAAGATGATCTCTGCATCTGTAAATAGCAAGGCACTAGACAAGGCCAGATTTCCACCTTTTTAGCAAGAAATACAGCCTAACTTAATTCATTCTTTAGCAGATCAACATCTGAACTTCCAAGTTTCCTGGGCTCATTGGAGACACAAAAGGAAGCCTCAGTACTGCTGACATTTTGTCCCTTTGGAAGTGATGGGCTCAGCAGGTGAGCCGCTGCAGGAGAAAAACCTTAAATCTACCCCAAAAGTCAGGAATAAATAGCCTGAGCTGTTGGTGACTTTGGTTGAGTTTTTATAAGCTATCAGGAAGAAGAAAGAAAATAAAGCACTTAAGTAGCAAGGAATGCTGAACAAGACAGCCCCAGTCTGCCCGGGCTTATGATCTGCCATAGCCCAGCCTGCTCACCAAAAGTGCTGGTGTTGCACGGATGATCATCAGCCGAAGCCAGATCCATGGGAGAACTGCTGCCACTAGCATGCAGGAATAATCTAAAAACCAAAATCCTAACCCCATATTTGTTAAAAAGCTCAATTTAAACCTTCCTCTGAGCTGAAAAACTGAACACAATAAAAACCAAGTGTGAGGTCCTGCTGCACCAAGATATGCGTGATAGGTTGAGGCAATTGCTTTCTTTAATTTCAGTTAATTTTGATCCCAGCCGTGTTCCACGCTAACCAGACTTCGGGTGCCTTTGGCAAGACTGCTGCACACACCATGCAGATGCACACACAGGCCAAAGGTGTTAAAAACTTCTGGAGTCTGTGGTGAGGCACCTACATCAAAGCAAGCGGTGATTCCAAAGAGCAAAGAACCCACTGTTGCCTTCAAAACAACAA
The DNA here is from genome assembly GCF_028769735.1 of Zonotrichia leucophrys gambelii. NCBI lineage: Eukaryota > Metazoa > Chordata > Aves > Passeriformes > Passerellidae > Zonotrichia > Zonotrichia leucophrys. The sequence continues at coordinate 10,464 of NC_088185.1, forward strand.
GCCTATGAGGTCTGAGGAGCTCCAGTCCTGGGACCTTTGCAGTGGCTTCTTTCCATCTAGGAAACCAGCAGGACCAGCTCAGAATAAAATGCCTATCGAGGGACAAAGCTCAGCACTAGAGATTATTTACTCTGCCCCAGAGGTGACATCCCCTCTCCTTGGGGCACAGGACGGTTTGGGGGGCAACAATGGAGGCTGCAAATAAAGTGCTGGAGGCAGACATGCAGCTGGTATCCACTGACCCTGTGCTCTTTACATCTGCTTTTTGGCCTGCAATAAATATATCCAAAAATAGACACAGAGATGGATTTCTCTTTACTTCATCAGTTTTTTCCCTCCAAGGGACAGCCAGCCATTTATGCTGACACCAGTTCATGTCTTTGAGTTTCCCTTCTTAGCTGTGGCTTTTTGGAGCTGGCATCTGAACAAATAATGTTGTGGAACAGTCCCCATATTGTGCTTCCCTCAGGGCACAGGCAACGCCAAATTCTCCGAAGCCCTTTTGCTGTTCTTGCTTGCGACCCAAGGCTCACGCTGTGATACCCAGATGCCAGGATGCTGCTGCTCATCCCTGGAGAAAATGCTTCTGCTTACCTGGTGGATGGCTTTGGGGTGGCCAAATGGTGGCTAGGGATGCAAAGAAACACCCACGGGCATTTTTACATCTTGGAAATGTGAGAAAGCAAGCCCAGAAAGTCCAGCCTACAGAGGCTCTGCTCAGCTGAGAAGGTACCGATGGGATCCTCATCAACAGCTGGGCATCCTGGGAACACAGTGCCAGCAAGCGTTTGCTGCCACAAAACCAGATGGTCCTCATTTATGTACATACTGTCTTTGAGAGATGTACGGCAAGCAAAATTAGGGAAGGCGAAGCATGGGAGGAAAGGAACGCTGGAGCTATCCAGGAGGAAAGCAGTGGAGTGTTGTTGTTGCTCTGCTTATCCTTGGTTCGAGCTCGATTTTGACTTTTTGGTAGCACAATGATCAGATTTTAGTCCTTCAGCGGGCAGTCCAGTGTGATGGATCAGAGTAAAAACTGCTGTGCTGAATTGTCAGCAGTCCGGCCCCACAATCAGGTGTGAGATGCCTCCCTGGGTATGTGGGAGCAGCCCACAAACCCCAGCCAGCTCATCCTCACCACCCACTCCAGCCTATTCCATACTGTCCTGCCTCTGCTGCTGCCACATCAAAGCCACCGCAGGGTGGCACAGACCCCTGGTGCTCACCTTTGAAGAAGAAAGCCTCTCCCCGGATCTGAGCCACTGCATCGAAGTGTGTGTTACACCTGTTGGGCACGTCCCGCCTGAGCCTGTGGAGACATTCCCAGGTAGGCAGTGAGGGGCTGTGTCCCCCCCGATGCCTGCTACCCCACAGACTGAATCACCCCTGCTCCTGGAGAAGACTACAGGCTGTGCCCATCTGTCACACCTCATGTTCAAGCCCAGCCACGTGCACAAGGATTTCCAAGGCGAGCTCGGGCAAACCTCAGCCTGAAGACAGCTTGGGCTGACAACCCTGAGCCACCGGAAGCCGTTGCTGGGAGTCGAGTGAGGACATGCTCTACATTCACCAGCTCATGTAGTTGGTGAGAGCTGGCTTCCTGCTCCCAGTGGCACGGTGTGGCTCGGCCAGCTACCCCAGGGCAGCAGGACATGGAAATCAGCCAAGCAGCCTCTCACTCCAGCAGCTCAGGATGCCACTGCTCCAGGGCTAAGCTCCCAAGTGCCAGTGAGAGGTGACTGAGCTGCAAAGCAGAAAGCAGCTGAGCTTAAACAGAGGGACCTGGAGGAGCTACGTGATGTTCAGTGAAATCTACCTGGTGAAAGCCACCTGGCAAGTGGCAGCAGAGATATTGAGCTGCTTTAACAAGGTGGGTGGGGAAGGCACAGAGTATGAAGAACTGAGAGAGCCACAAAGCCCACATAAGAAATAATGACTGATGGAGGAACAAGGAGAGGATGCAGTGAACACGCACGGAAACGCTCCTGTGGATGACAAGGAAGCATGAATCTATTCTGCGGATAGAAAAATTGTGCTGGGCTGCCAGCACCAGCTTCTTTGCTCTTTGACCACAAAATGACAGATGTGGAGGCAAACCCCATCCAGTCTCCCAGAATACAAGGCAGGAACAAGGGGATGATGTGAGCAAGTTTCCTGCTGCTCCTGCTGCTGGTATGAGATGGCGGCCTCTTACAACAGCAGGGAGAAAGGCTCTCTTATATCTAGGTCTAAACATGGCCATAAGGAGCCTGGTGGACAAGCGCCTTTAGAAGCTACATGCGGAGAAATGTAACTAATGGCATTCAGCATGTTCAAACAAAAGGCGCACAAGGTGAAGGTGACCTGCTCCATTTCTGCTGCTCTCACTGGGGGGCTTTTAGTGTCTGGCAAAAATGTGTGACCATCACCTCCTGTCTTTTTGTTCAGTGTCCCTTCTTCTCTTAACTGTCCTGCTGTCTTGGTCAACATTTATTAATGAGCTATGTCTTGCACTTCCCTTAACGAAGCCATGCTGGTTGCTTTATGACACATGTAAGCAGCCCTTTGCCAATGTTAACCTGCATTGGAGTCAGACTATCAGTCCACTTGTTCCAATATTCACTCCCTCAGGTACATTAGGCAGTTGCTCACTGTGGAACAATTTAGGTAAGTTACACTTCTGCAATTCAGGATACTGCAGAGGAAGTTTGTTTAAAATTCCAGCAAGGATGAATTTACCTAAGGGTGATGGTGACAACTTTCCACTAATATGAATAAAAAATCTGAGTTTTAGCAAAATATCCAGAGAGAAATACCAAAGACAGAGTGAGCAGGAAAGATATGGATGAAACAGAGCTTCAGTACTACACATCCTTTGCAGGAAAGGAAGAATTTGACTTACGGGACAGTGGAGCGGTTCTCTGGCAGCTCTGGTAGGATTGGATGATCACCTGTTTTGCTTACTTCAGGCTTGGCTGTGGGGGACACAGATTCCCTGACTCCTGTGTAGAAAAAAAATGAGTAATAGGGAACACCATCCTTCCTACCAGCACCACTCACCCCAGAGAACGGCTATTCCAATGTGTCCTACCATGGCAGGAACAGGGTGTAGCCAGTTGAGGGACGCAAACTTACCATAGAGTTGCCAGATTCGGACTTTGTCCTCGTAAGGCAGGTCGTACTTCAGAGGGTCTCCCACTGGACCTTGGTAGTAGGGTCTCATGATAGACTCTATGGCAGAGATGTGGGTCAAGCCAATGGCATGGCCAAACTCATGGACAGCAACAGCAAATAGGTCCATCCCGTGAGTGTCTGGAGATAAGGATAAAATTGAAATAATGGTCACTAAGTGCTGAGAGTAATTGGAGGATTTGGATGGGCTACAGGGGCAGTAAGAGAAAGTGTAGGTTTATCTTGAATAAACTGGAAAGAAGAGCTTTGGAATAGGTAAAGTTTAAAAAAAATATTTTTTCCCAGTTAGGGAATGGGGTGGATCATATGAATATGGAAAGCAAGACTTCAGCCTACACCAGTCTGGGTATCACCCCTCTTATTTCCAAATCTGTCGGCACCTGAGAAAAAAAAAGGGCTGAGACAGCAACCACATCAGAACCATTTGCTGAGTGGCACTAGAGAAGCTGAGCCAGAGCAGTCACTCCCTGCATCTCATGCCTGCTGCAGCTGCTGACACAGCCTTTGCATTGCCCAAAATACCAGATTTCTGCAGCGACCAGCCAGGAGCTTGTCACATCCTGTGACAATGAGCCAAGACATGACCCGAGGAGCTGGGGAGTGCCGGCAGTGCCTGCCTGCCCACAGAGCTTTCCCTGCCTGGCCTTGCACGATGCTGCCCCGGCCAAATCCATCCCTCAGCCATCCTGTATGCACACAAGTGCAGGAATGTTCATCTGCTTACCAAACACCAACCTGCTCATCTCACTGATGCCCTGACACAAGTAGGTGACTGTGTCCAGCTTGTTTTTAGAGGATTTACCATCTTCTCCTGTTACACATCCTGTGCTGCAGCTCTTGTGTCTGCTGCCTTTGGCAAACACTTCGATCCTCACATGCCACAATGGGCATTAGGGAGACACTGTTGAACATCAATACCTCAAGCCTTTGATGACTTTTTTCCTTCAGTCTGGGCTATCACTACTATATTCTCTTTCCCCAAATTTCCTTACTTGCAATCTGACCCCCAGTGCCTCACACCACACCCACATAGAGACCAATCCTATCTCCAGAGCCTGAGACACTCATGTAAGGGGTTAATGCTCATTTCCAAACATACACCACTGCTACCAAAGCAAAGGAGGAGCTGCTCCCAGCTGTATGGGACTGAGACTGCTCGGTGCATTCCCACAACCCAGCTCTAGACAGGCTGGACCGCAGGTCCATGTAATTTCTGCCCCTCTCTGCACAGCAATGTCCTGCAGAGAGATACCAGAGGACAGCAATGACTTTAAGTGTGGTTCTTATAAAGATCATGATGTCAAGTATTGTAATAAAGAAGCAGTGAGTTGGAAAGATCCCTGTGGGGCTCAGGGGAGCGTCACATTCCCAGAGAACGACTGGAGACAAAAGAGATGGCTTCTTTGCCATCTGAGATGGCTACTTTTTTGCACAAAAGTAGCTGATCCTACCTAGTCCTTAGTGGTCCTCACCAGGCTCAGGGTGCCAGAGCAGGGAGGAGATAGTTTTTGCAGAATTTTGCCTTTTCCTTCATGACTATTATTTACAGGGTCTGTAACCAGGCGAGATTTTTATAACCTGTGCTGCTTTCCCTGACACTAAGAGAGAACAAGACATATGCTCTCTGACATTTTAATGCCAGACTGACAACCTTGGGGATATTTTTATATCACCTACCAAGTTGTTGTTTTTGAATCAGTAGAGAGAACAAAATAAATAAAAGATGAAGCTCAGATAGCTCCAAGATCTTCAAAATAGAGGGCAGATTTTTGCTGGCAGGCTCATCTCTTGGTGGAGCTCGGAGAGGCACCGCTGTGGGAGTGCTGGCTCTGAGCTCGCTCCTTCACTGGAGTTTGTTTCACAATGAGCACTCCCAACCACTAGCTGCAAAACTGACTCCATCACTAACACATTCCCTCTGGCAAGCTACTGACCACAGTGCTTGTCTCTGCCCTGTATATGTCTGCAGATCAAAACTGCTGCTTTTTTTTTTTCCTTCCTGATAAGAGCCATCAGTTGGGGCTAGAAACATGAAACAAGGAGCATGAAACAAGAAGCAGATATAATTCTCAAGGATCAGCCTGTCCAGACCTTTAACCTTCATCTCAAGACCTCTTCCAGCACTCTTGGTGAACCCTTCTGCCCATGAACACTCAGGGGGATGGATGACAGGTCAGCTGGTGGGCTTGCATTAGCTTGTTTCAGAGAAGACAGGTTTAAACAAAGTCATTAAGCTGAGGCAGCAGGATCCCACTAGGAGGCTGGTGGAGGAGGTGGAATGAGAAATAAATTAGCAGCTGGTGGCTGCAGAGAAGACAATCTGTCAAAACACACCTGACACAAAGGCTTGGGACCTGATCCCCACAGACGGTTTTGCAACTGAGGAACACTTGCCTCTGATATTCCCTCCGCTAATTAAAATTCTGCTTTGGCCAGATGAGATGACGATAAAAAAGAAAAGAACTGCAACTTGTAACCATCCTGATGCTAGGTAATAGACAGGAGATGGCTGGAAAAAACTAGGCCTTTTTCCCAGCACAACACAGAGCCCTTTATATGTAGGTCAGCTAACAGTATACTTTAAAAATAGGGAACTGGGACATGTGGCAGTGAAGGCACCCAAAACGTGTCAAAGTCAGAGAATGCAGTCCCCATCCAAGAGCTCCAGCAGCCGCATACCCAACCTGCAACCTTCCAGGTCTCAGAAGAGATGGGGACTGTGGTTGGGCGATGGGGAGCTCTGCAATTTCTGGCAGTATAAGGAGAAATATGGAGATGCCATTGAGGCATCCAGGAACATAAGAGTGTCCTCAACACAGCCTGGGTTGATTTTGCTAGCAAGAGGAATCAGATGACTTCAGGGATCCTGAAGCCTAGGGTGAAGGTGCGGCAGAGGCTAAACCACTCCAGCCACCCGAGCAGAAGAGAAAATTGTGAGCCCTCGTGCTTGGCTGCTGCTCTCCCACCCTGACCTACCTGATGATCGGAAGGTCCAATATTCATCATCGTCAAAATGAGTGTCCCCTGCTGTGTGATGGTCTCCGGGGAAGAAAGCGTGCGCCACCGTCCCACCAGGCCCGTCAAAGGGATAGCCATCATTGTGATCTGCTTTGGAGAAGTCTATCTGGATGTCAGCATTGTTTCCGGCCACTTCATGGAAATTCAGCGGAGTGATGTCACTCCAGACCTTCAGGGCATAGTACATCAGGGCTCGGACAGTGTCGTGGCCCAAGTGGGACTCTTTTGGGAAGGTGCGAACTCTGAAACAAAGAGGGCAAAAAAGAGGACGGGTCAGTAGCATGAAAGATCTCCAAGAACAATCAGAACTGGCTCTGCAGGTTCCTGGTGCCTCAGAGCCCCAGTGAGGACTTCAGAGCTTTTTGCAGTTTTGGGCTGAGCTGGAATGGAATAAAAGTCAATGTTTCCCATTGAAAAGTCAATGTATAACCCAACTTTGAAAAAGAATTCCTAATATTGTTGATTTAATAGAGGAGATGAAAAGACAAAGATGCAACAAGGCACCTTGGCTTCTAAAGCGGTATATTTAGATAAACTTTGATTGGCGATTTTGACAAAAATATACACGCTTTCCAAGCAAATGTACTGTTGATTGAGTAATTATTGACAAAAGCCTGTTTGGATGCCTTCTGGCCAGCTCTACCCCTGTAATAACAGACACTTTCTTCTTTGTGCACCAGCACACCAGCCGAAGTGTTTTTATGGTTTGACAGATTTTTAAAGGCTGAAGCAGCAATTATGACCACATCACTTACCCTGCTACATAACACGGCTGTGACAGCATCACTCGGTACCACACCACTTCCTATCACCAACGGGCAGTGATGACCTGACTACACTTCACGAGATAATTACAAGCATCAGAAGGGGAAGTCACACCACTCAAGCTCTTCCTGAGTAGTGATCTGAGTGCTGGGAGACAGCATGGGTGTGAAAAGTAGGGAGCAACTTGCTTGCTGAGGTTGTGAACACATCCCACACCCTCAAGAGACAGGCAGCCCAAAGCAGGCACCACCTTTGGGCCAGGGCAAAACTAGTCAGGGTTGAATCTCTGATTGAGGAAAAAGGGGCTTATGAAAATAAGCAGAAATCTCATTAGCAGTTCCTCTGAAGCACTTGGGATGCTCTTCCTTGAGACAGTGGGAATGAGTGGATGAATCAGGAAAAACACATCATAGCCAAATGAGAAAAAATCATTCGTACTTTTTCCTTTGCTATCCCTTGACTCTTTGGGCAAAGAAAAACCTTTTTGACTAATCTAAATGAGTTACATGCATGTAACACCAGATGATTGTAGGACTTCAAAGAAAACACATTTGTAAAGGAGACAGCACAGAGGTACAAACAGTAATAGCATGTGATTAGAAAATACAGTTTTCAAGGCAATTTTTAATTTATAGAAGAGATTATGCCCAGATGTAATCCTCTATAGTACAGAGATAAAGGTCACCTGGATTCCAGATAGTCATTAACTAGCTGCCTTCATCTTTCATAACACTCCTCAGGACTTAGGTAAACCTTTCGCTGCTTTAATTTCTACTAAGTCATTATACGTGTAACACGCACCATGTTTAGCCTAGGAATTATGACCTTTCTCCAGGATCATAGTGCCTAAGGCACAGAGTCACATTTAGGGACATTATCTGCTCTTTCCTTCCCAAGCCCTGCTCACCATGTGAGCTATTTTCCTTTCCTTTTCTTTCCAGCTGTAGAATGAGGATAATAAATCATATCTCCCTTTAAAAGGATGGTGGATAAAAAGCCCTGTCTAAAGAAACAAATATTATTAATATTCATCCCAAGATCTGACTCCAGAAGCATCAGATTGAGGCAGAAACAGAATCAATACCTATTTTACTTCTTCCAAAAAGTCCTACACCTCTGAGATGATCCACGTTTTATTCATATGCTGCAGGTGTAAGTGGAAAGTCTCTTATCCTTGAGTCATTATCACTGTCATGTTTTAAGAGAATCCCATCAGGGTTTTTTAATTCAGCATCTCATTTGATTGCTGGAACTCTGCTAATTGTTTTCAATGAGATTAGGAAAAGAGTATTATGATGATAGGATGTTTGTTGGCCTTGTATCACCCAATTCCACTGAAAAGGAAGCACATTTCTAACAGCATGCAGATAAAAAACCTTCCTCCTACCTTAAATTATTATTCTTAGTAATAGTAGTAGTAGTAAATGGTGTTTAGGTTTCCAGTGAAGAGAAGCACCCCTTCTTCTTGGATGTAAATCCCTTCTGAGATTCCTCTTACAGAACTCAGATCTTTGGCAAAAGCCTAATGTGAATAATTGGAGAGAAAGCTCTCTGTTCCAGACAGCCTCTGCCAGCCAGAGGGAGGGTGATGACAACTGGACTGCTCGGTTCCTTCAGCCACCCCACCAACACTGCCCTAAGCTGTAGGCTCAGTAACATCCTGCTGAAAATCACACTCTGGGATGTCCTGAGGAGTGTCTATCCCTGTGGCAGATGGGGCTGCAGGAGGGAACATCAACCACAACACTGGAACTGGCAGCTGCCGAGCAGGATGTGGTGTTCAGGGACACAACTGGGATACCAAGGAGAAAATCTCCCCTCTACGTTTAGTGCTCAGCCAGGCAGCAGCATTGCCATGCAGACAAATGAATGCTGACTCTCACACAGCGCTGCTAGTCCTTCATGTGTCCCCTGAGTCACCTCCTTTGCTTGACCCATCCCAAACAGACTTTGTATGTATAATGGTTAATAAGTAGAGACTAGAGAGAACTGATCTGCCTCTGTTTGCCGTCGAGGGGCACCCACACCTATTTTGATTTCTGATTTCCTTATTAGTTTTGTCCTCCAAAAGACAAAAGTGGGAGAGTATCAGTGATGGATGAGAAATCAATAGCTTGTTAATTAAAGCACTCTCTCACTTTCCCAGCCCTGACACTATGGCCAAATAAAATAAATGCAGAGAACTACCAAACACAGCAAGCTAAAGAGTGCTTGATAAACCCACACTGATTTTTCTTGGAAGGGGAAGGAAGAGGGGATGGTTGAAAGGGTAGATGCTTGCTGCCTTGGCAAAGATGCTTTTCCAGCTGCCCAAAGCCATCCATGGCGCAGCAGCCCTGAACCAGTGCTACCATGGCAGTGCTGCAACACTGCCATTGTCTGCAGGAGGAAAACAGCAGGTGTTGGAACCCTCCATCAACCCTCTCCCAGCATAGTCTAACTATCCCAGGTTGATAGTTAGACTATCAACCAAAAATGTTCAGTTTTTTCATTCTCCTGCCCTTTATCACACAGAACACCAGTCACCTCCAAGCCACTGTGCCTCTACACACCTACCTGCTCTCTGCCTCAGTTGCTCAGGGATTTTCCTGTGGGGGTCCCAGTTGCCTGTGACAGGGGCATTACAACAACCTAAAGAAGCCTGTCACTCACAGGTGACAGTCTGCCCCCTCTGGACACCTGTCAGCCCCAGACATGGGGGACAGAGCAGTCTGGGCTTTGGATGGGAGGTCCCCATGGCAGGATGCCACTGATTAAAGGAAGAAAGCAGAAGGATCAGGACCGTTGTGGGGATTGGAGTGCAGAACTGAGAGTTATGCCACCTTCCTCTAGACTGCCACCCCTCCACGCCTGAGTAAATCCACATCTGGGCTCAGGCCATGGCACTCACAGCACAGCCAGCGGTGGGCACTGACTGACTGGTGTCACTGCTTCTCTGCCAGTGGGCTCTGCTCCCACTCCGGCAGTCCATGGCCTGAGCACCAGTGTCAAAGACTGCAGCTCTGATGAGATGGCACAAGGGAGTAGTCCTTAACTACAGACAGATGAAAGCCAGCTCAGTTCAGCAGTGAAAGGAAAGAAGTGGGCAATTTTAAAAGCTGAGCTTCCATGGCTCCTCTTTCCCCAGGGAGCTCAAAGCATGCAGAGACGGGGCATGGGCATGGCCCTGCTGCTGCACTTCCCAGGACTGCGGGGAAACAGCAAGCACTGGGAAGAAATGGAGATGTGCCAGCTACGAACTCCCCTTCTGTGGGGTGTAACCAGAAGTAATAAAGCAAAATCAACAAGTGAAAATAAAGGCTGCAAGCATGAGGGGAAGTGGCTGTGGGCAGCTCTGGTGCTGATGCTGGTAGCATACCACTCTCTCAGCAGCTGCCTTGGCACCTGGGGAGAGCGCAGGGAAAATAAAACAATAACAAAAACAATCCTGTGAAAAGAAAATTTATATGCTGTAATATCTTGGAAACTCTACATAGAGATGAGGCACAGAAAACCATATATTTCTGATGCAGTAATTGGATGCTACAAGACTGTACTGTGAGCTGTGCAGGATGCAACCTGTATAGTTTTGCTCCTTGGGCCCTCCAGTCCCATAGGCTGGTTGTACTCAAAGGTAAAAAGAAGAAATATGAATGACCTGTATACCTATACAATTTTGTTTGCCCAAAACTGCCTTCTCAATCAGTGCATGTGCCTGTTTTGATGCCCTCCTTTCCTACAGCTCTGCTTACCTGTTTATTACAGCCTTGCAATTGTTCAGGTTTTTCTTCAACTTTTAAATCCATGTCTGAGTAGCATTTAGTTATGGATTCCCCTTTTAAAATCTTCAAACAATGTGTAAAAGGTAAGCGAGTAAAACTTTTATGTCTCTATTGGCTGACTTTCAGGCAGTTTCCAAAAAGCCAGTTTAGTCTCAAGTGTTGGATATAAATACTACATTGGAGTTTCTGTAATGCTGCAGTGTTCTGCTGGCTACAACTTACCATTTTAAAATACAGCCCTTTCTTGGACAAAAGACAAGATTTTTGAAAGGATCAAAGAATAAAAACCAGAAATTACATTGTCAGGAGATGGATTTTTTTATGCCTTACACATAATATTGTCTCAGACCTCAACCCCTTTTTATGGCAATCCTTGCTGCAGCATCAGTTTCCAAGGGGGTAGGAGGCAGGGAATATCCCAGGGCTGCATCCACCAGAACAGCCAGACCACATTTCACCTCCACATTTCTGTCCAGCCTGGAACTGGGGATACTGTGTCAGCACATCCAAAGTCCTGATGGCACCTGCAGTGCCAATTCCCTGACCCTGCTGCCCAGCCATGGGATGTCATTCAGGTTTGTCAGGAGCTGCTGGGGTCAGGCTGTGCGCAAGCCGTGCCCTTGCACTGGTTCTGGCAGCTCACAGAACACCAGGGCAGGTTTTCTTTTTACCCGCAAAGGATTTTCTCCTTTCTGAAATGTGAAGTTCTTCCTCTTTCCCCATAAAGTCAGGCCTGGGCAACAGGGAGACAGGTTGAGTTTTTATAATATGGGTCACTTAACGACATGAAGCCATCTATGAACCAAAGTTGTTTCTTACTGAAGCTGAATTATGTTTATCTTTTCTCAAAATTAAGTCTCACAGGAATCTGCTGGAACAGAGACCAAATCTCTGCTAAGTTTCAACACGTGTTGACACCAACAGCCAAGCTGAGATTTGTTACTGCAGTGGGAAGAGGACTCTCTCTAGGAGCTATGCCAGGATCAAAGAAAATCTTATTAATAAGGAGAACTTTTCATAAGATCCACATGTGTTTTCAGAACGGTACAAGCACCTCATGCTGCACACTGTTCTTAGAGGAAAAATCACTGCAGCACACGGTATTTGAGGGAGGAAAAATAAGTCCCAAAAAGCACAAATCTTAATGGGACAGGGATCAGTTTGCTTGCCATCCCTGACCTGCAGCATATTTCTGAAAGTTGGACCTGAACTTCTCTGTGTCACGGGTGCAGAGGGATCCTGGCACTGAGGGAAAAATACTTGCCTGTGGCAAGGATTAGGAGAAAAAAGAGTGACTTTATTACCCTGAAAATTGTCCTGCCCTTGGACTTGGGCAGGGCAGCTGCCTGAGACAGCACAGAACTAATGAACTCAAGAAAAAAGATGCTCTAACAACAATTGCAACCCAGCAAAAAGCTCGCAGCCAAATCTGTATCATTCTCAGGCACTGCCAAGTGGGTCCAAGAAGTCACTGCTGAGACTGTCAGGAGAAGAATTAAAGTAAGTGGTCTATGGGATCTTGGGAGGCCATAGGGACATGTTTTAACCATCACCCTAAAACTCATCTCAAAGCCATATTTAACAAAGGTGACGGTGAAATTGGTCTTTTGCTGCAAGATTTCAGCAGGGATAGATGAATTCCTACCTCCAGGACAAGTTCCTTTTGCTCCACTTGGTGACAGCCTGGGCAAATCGCTTCCTCCTGGTCGCTTCAATGGTGAGGTCGGGCAGAGAACAGCGAGGGGTCTTCATTAGCTCCAGGGTGGCTTCATCTAGGGTTAGAGAAAAAACAAGAAATCATGGGAATGGTGGGTTAAGAAATCCCAGGGGTACAAAGAGATAGGAAATGAAGTGCTAAGAATGAACCAGAAGAGCAAAAGTGGATACTCAGGAGCCCACTGGGACATGGCACCAGCCCCAGCATGTTGTGGTGACACCCACAGAACACTGAGCCCCTATGTCTCACTGCTGCTCCCACCACTGGACAGCAATTCCTGCTGGAAGCCCACCTGTGGCCAGCTTTGATTATGCTTTTAAATACATTTTTTCAAATATTCTGTCTTGTTCTCTCTTGATGAGTTTCCGAGGATAGACATTCACATATAAATAAACTCCATCTCTGTTCAGCTACGAGCTTATTTGAAGAATGTCCCAGTTCTTTCTAATTATTTTTTTATGAATGAAAGCTTGAAGTGTCTATTCTCACCAGCCGAAATGCAAAAAAGTTGTTTCGTTCACTCACTTCCCTGCTGATTTTACCTCTTAAACCCTGTTTTCATGAACAAACCACAACTATGACCTGTGCAGGGCAGCCATCCCTCCCACCCCCAGACTGTTTCAAACACCCCCTCTGAAAATGCAATTTGAATGGCCACTTCTGTTCCGGGGTCTCCTGCAGCTTGTGATGCAGTGGAAGAGAAATTATTGCACATGCTCAATTAAGACCAGAGAAAGGAAGTCCTCATGTTGGGGTGCAGCTGTGCCTTCAGGAGACCAGCAGAGGGATACTGGGATGTTGGGATGGATGGAGACTCGCCTGCTAATTAGCTGCCATTCCTTAATGCTGGCCCCATGGCAGGAGGGTCACAGAGGGGAGGAGAGCAGAGAGGTGCCCTTCTGCAGGCTGGGATAATGCTGGTTTTCTCCTTCCCTCAATGAAGGCTTTGAGAGGAATGACCCCAGCCACGCTGGTGAATTCGTGCTGCTTCAGCCTCCCCTTGAACTTCTCCCTCCCAGGCAGATGTGCCTTCCACACAGATGCCACTGCCTGCCTCTGCTGGCCAACGGAGCTGCTGGAGCAGGTGATGGGCTCCCAGCTGGCTGGCATGACTGAGGAGTACCTGGAGCTGCTGTGGCTCAGTGAGATCCCAGGAGAGCCCCAAAAAGCCTCCTGCAAACAAAGTTGGGGTGATGCAACATCATCCTTCTCCCTTCCCTGTCTGTGCCCCAGCAGCAAGGAACCCAAAATATCTTTGCATACAAATTGGGAGGCTTATTCAGGATTTTTGTTCAATTCAATTTGATGCTGCAAGTAAAGCTTTGAACAGGACAACTTTCTCCCTTTTTTTCCCTTTGTCTTTTTAAATTTTTTTGGTTTTTTTTTTTTTTGAACACTCCAAAAGCTATTTTAATCTCACTGAGAACCCCAAGGGTCTGTGAGTCTGTTGAAATAATTGCTTGCCTCAGGTTCTTGAAAACACAAGGCAACAGAACACCTGAGCCATGTAATTACTCTTACAGCTCCAAACTGGGCCATATGCTCCACCCACGGTGGAGCTTTTCCTGCTGCAGCTCCAGAACACAGGAGAGGGAGAGTTCCTTCTCCCTCACGGACCTGCAAGAAGCCATCCCTGTCTCGCTCTGCACCAAGGAGAGGAGGGGTCATGAGCCACTGACCTAGGACTCCCGTGGCCTCAAGCCCCCCGAACCTCTGCATGGCAGTGATGGCCTTGGTGAGCTCCTCCTGCGTCTGCAGCTGCCCCGTGACAGGGTCCGGAGGAGGCAGATACCCAAATTTTGTCAGCCAGTCCTGTGAAACAAGGCGAAGGGGAAATGAGAAAAGGAAAGGAAGGAAATACAGGGAATGATGCTCTGAAGGTCCTCTCCCTCCACTGCACCCTGATAGTTTGAAGGCCTTAGCTTAATGATTGGATTGATGATCTCAAGGGTCTTTTCCAACTTAAATGATTCTGTGGGGGTGGCTTGTTTTACCTTGCTTGGCTCATCCCCCTGGGCAGAGCATCTCACAATGCTCTTTACATTATGAGTCTTTAGAAGACTCATGATTTTATCAGTCATGCAGTGAGACTCAATGGTCCTTTAGTGGAAGAGATAAAGAGAACTGCCCCACCTGGTTTAAACGGGCAGCCTAATTAAGAGAAGATAAGTGCCCTACCTCTTAACAGATAAGGACAGAATACACACCCCCAGCCACATTCTGCATTTGCAACAGAAGACACTTGACTTCCACACCAGGATTTTGTTTGGAAATAAGCTTAGCCATGAAATCTCCAAGCCCACTTTGTGCCACACAGTTATCAAAGACCTGAGGCAGGTGACCTCAGCATTGACACAAAACAGCCCTTCTCTCCAGCATTTCCACACTCCCTGGTTTAATCATCTACCTGCCAGCTGACCGAAAGTATTTACAGCCAGGTGTGGGTCTCTCAACCACCAGAAAGCAGCAGGGACCTGCGGAACTCCTGGACATCCCTCTTTCCCAAAGTCTAGGCAAGCACAGCCTTGTGCCAGTGATCCTCTTGCCACAGGCATCTCATTAAACCCAAACCCACTGTTCAGTCAGAATTTGTCTCTCAAAGGACAATATATCTTTATGAAGATTTTTCTCTTTCTCTCTTCAGGCTAAAATTGATTAGAAAAAATACTATAAATCTCCTTCTTACAACTGCTTTTTAAAGTGAATTACCTTTCTAAATCCTTTCTTACCTTCTTTCTCTCTCCTTCCCTTCCCTTGGCAGAAGAATGAGCAAGGAATAGTAAAACTGCATGCAGGGGATGCCATAAACACCTGCTTTCTATTTTGTTTATCTGTATCAAACATTGATCTGTTGAGCCTCTTGTAGACTGATATTGATCCAGACTTCCACTGCAGCCAATACACCACAAATTGATGGTAGCCAGCTTAGGGCCAGAAGCCAGTAGCTACTTATTCTGAACGTGTCATAGTTTGGTGTCACCTGCAGCTGTCGCCCTAAATGCCACAGAACCCCCAGCCCCTCTCTGCAAAGTCCAGTTAAACAGATTCACGCTTACTGAGCTTTATGAGAGATCTCCTCAGGCTTGGTGTGACTCTCCATTGGGGAGCATGGCCTGCTGTGCTGGTTTTTCCACTAGCATTTAACTTCCCTCCCAATCCTCCTTCTCAGTTGCCTTATTTCAGTGGGATACTGTGGTCAGGAAACAGCTTATCTGGCCACTTCTTGTTGATTAATGCAACTCCATTAGCCACCACCTTGCTGGGAATGCGTAAGCATCATCACAGCCCCTCCCTGCCAGCGGGCTGATGGCCAGGCGCAGTGCCGTCCCCTCTACTCCTCTGCTACTATTTTTCCCTTTGCACAGCCAAGCCATTTGTGACAGAAATTAGAGATACAATTCATCTTTGATTCTTTGTGAGAAATTGGCTGTGACATGGAGGTCGGCAGCTGGCCCATCAATTGCTGAGGACGGTGGAATTTAATTTGGTTTGTTCCCTGGCCATGGAGACAGTGTCATTTATCCTCTAATGACAGGGGAGACACTGCCACACCAGAGACAGGCACAACTCGACTGTCCTTGGGGGCTCCTGGGGATGGAGGTGGCAGCAAAAGGCTAGGGAAAGCAACAGCAGAGGGATATTCAACAAAAGTTGTGCAGGTCTTTTTTACTTCCTAACCCCAAGGGATAGAGAAAGCACAAACACGAACGGACACCCCAAAGCAAATCGGGGACTTTCTACACAAAAGATGGAATGAGTGGTCAGAGATCACAAATCCTTCACCTGATCTACCTTGCAAGCACTAATTTCCCTTCATGTGATTTTTCATCTAGACCATCAAGTTTATCCTGCTTTATTCAGATCCTCCTTAGTTTTATAGACCTCTGTGATCTTGCTGTTATTCAGCTCTTTTCCATGTAAGGGTTTTGACTGGTTTCCTCTCTCCTTGTAAGCAAAGCCGATTCATAACATTGAACTTTAACACTTAACATTCTACTTTTGTTGTGGCAGAAAATTTCAGGAGGGAGACTGAAGCTGGCTTGGAGATGAGAAAGAACAGCAGAAATTGTCTGCTTAATTATCTGTGTGCCCCATGAAAGCTTCTCAGATATTTTCTTGTCCTTAATAATGACAATGGCTAAATTGACATACATCCATAAATAAGAATATGAAAACATTTTCCATTGAGATAACTTCAACACATCCCTTTCTTATTTCCTCCTTAATAAAAAAGCACTTTTTTTGCCAACTCTCATTAGCCTAAAATGTTTAAATGAAATAGTGATTTCAACTGAAAGCTAAAATTCTTTTAACATATTTCTTGCCTGAGCCAGCACTACAAAAATTTTTCCTTAAAAGTGTGCTGTGCTAAATGAATTGACCTACTCCCACGAGAAGATTCATCTTCAATAACTATTTCAAAAGTAAAAAAAACCTGCTTCATCAAAAAAATGAGGAGCTTAACCCAATGTCTAACAATCTTCTGGCTCTGAGAGGAGCTGGGAACAAGTGGGGCTGAGCTACATGACTCATGCCATGCCCCAGGGTAGGTACCTTGGTCTGAGGCTCACATGATCCCAGCTCAATTTTTGTAGAAATCACCACCAGCAAAGATAGTCTGGGAGTCAAGCCCAGAATGAATCTTCCGATCCAGCTCCACCACTAAGCAATACAGAATTAAAGGCTCCACATTGCACTGGCTCCTGTTCAGAAGAAAAACCAACCAAAAAAAAAAACCAAATCAACCAAAAAAAAAAAAAAAAAAACCCAAAAAAACCCCAAAAAAAAAACCTAAAAAAAACCCACACCAGGAAGAACTGCATGCCGAGCAGAAAGGTCCAAAACCACCCACCCATCTGCCCCTCCTCTCTGCCAGCTAAACACAGCTGTCAGCAAGAGCCCTGGTGCTACACAGCACATAGCAACAGCAGCACATTGCCTACAAACCACAGCTGAGGTGCTTATGGACAAAACAATGTCCCTCTGGGGGCTGGAGGACCTTGCCCCATTCCAGATTGTGGGACTTGCACCATGTCCTCAGCAGTGGGAAAAGCCACTGCCACTGTCTCAGGACAGTGGTACTAGGAAAAGTGAAAAAAAAAAAAATTTCCCATTACCCCCTGGTTTCATGGTTTCATTTTACCATCCTACCATGGGCGGTATGCAATAAAAGATTTACACAGTCTTAAACCAACTGCTCCAGACCAGAGCCTGCCTTTGCAAAGGGACCCTGTTAGCAATGCCACAGGGTCATTCCTTCATGGATCGGTTCCACATGTGTGTTTGGAGAGAGATTACTCACTGAGCTGGCTAAAAATAAACCGTATTTTTTTTCTCATCTGGGTTCCCATCTGTAATGGGGAAAAGCCTGCTTCTTGCCTTAAAAAAAAGTTTAACAGAATTCAAAACTACAAATATTTTTCACTTTTATTTTTCACATTTGGAGAAGCACAAAGTTAAGAAAAAATGGTAATGCAGTCCTCCCTTCTGCAAACAAGCTCTGCTTCAATTTTGGACTTTTTTTTTGCTCCTAAAGGCACTTGAATGGAATACCAGGTAGCAGTCAGGGACTGGAGCTTTCCAGGGTCAAGTGATCACCCAGAGCAAAGCGTTAGCTCCCGCAGTAGTGAGGCCTCTGGTATTACTTATGCAGAGACAATTTTCAGATTAAAATGCCAATTTCATTTCTTTCATCTCTCCACTTCCTTTGTATCAATATTCTTTTGTTCTAGAACCTACTTACCTGCTTCATTTTAAAACAGACGTAGATATTGCCCCTCTTTTATGGATGATTTATGAGCTCTGTAGGTCTGCTTTTACAAATATTAATATTATATAAGATGATCTGCCACAGGCAAAGGAAAGACTCGGTCAGCAAGTTTTCTTCCTGATGATTTCTTTTTAAGGGTGGTAGGTTGGCATTTACAAGAAGACAAACCAGTTCAGGATAACAAGGAGAGGATAAACAGGATAAACAGCAAAACAGAAATCAGGATAAGCAGGAAAATTATACTCAAGCTGGCTCCACAATTCTGCCTGCTCTTGTAGTATTAAAATGACCATCTATCTAAAGCTTAGCCCCAAACAATCAGGACATTTCTTTCTTTTGGAAAAAAACAGCCTTAATCCCATAGAGGTCGTAACATTTCCTTTGATCAGGGATGGAGATTGTTATCCTCAGTGTACCCAGCCTGTTGCCAAGCCCAGAGAAGAGCAGAGCTTTACCCCTCACTCCTTGGCAGATTCGTGAACCGCACCCTGAGCTTTGCAGCACTATCCCAGACTGTCTCCATACCCATCCCATCAAAGCTGAATGAAGAAACTGGGGTAACTAGGGTTAAATTGAGAACACTGCTGGCAGGGGTACAAGCAGTGCCCTCAGTGCTCTGCCTGAAGGTGTTGGTGGCAATACCCACGGGCTCTTCTCCCTGGTCTGTGTCATGGCCACCAACATTTCTCCAGGCACCTCTTTGCAGCCAGTGACTAACACACCCCCAGGGACCATCTGGATGTGCAACATGCAGTGAGAAGATCCCAGTATGTCACAATTTCCAAATCTTTGAGGCAGTCTAAGGCTTGAGCAGAAGCAAGTTGTCTTCCATTGAAAAGATCTCTTTTGTTAATAGTCTTTGAAAAGCCTTACCAAACTGCACCTTTTTTCATTAATCAAGTGACAAGTTGGTTTTATTCATTTTAAAAGGGTGTTGTTATGGCTGGGAGGTGAAACCCTTACCCTGACCTGAACCTGGCCCTTGGCTTTCTGGCAGGGGCACCCCGCTCCCTACCGACCGTGCCCCATGCCCTGTGCTGCAGCAAGAGCACAAACCACCCCACCACTCTTCTCCACAGCTCATCTCCTGCCTTCCATGCTGGATAACCACAGAGAAACAGGCCTTGTTTCAGTGGAGTTGCCCAGAGACAAGAGGATTTTTCCTGCCAGAAGTCCCGTTGTACCCTGCAACCATGCTTCACACATGCAAGGGAAGAAAATCCAACAAAATTAATGACCCAGATTAGTAAAACAAAGCTACAACTGAAACATCTGGAACTAATTTTCAAATTACACTTTGCTTTATCTCTGCAGCTACCATTAAATAGGGTGGAAGTTTTTAAATAATAATAATTTTTAAAAATTCCCAACACCACAAGCTAGATTAAAGGAAATTGCTTTGAGCTGTTAGAGGTTTTATTCCAATTTATCAAAGGTTTACAGTATTACAATTTTTACAGCCATTTTCCTGAGATCAAATGACCACAGGAACAACACCCATTAATTAGAGGAACACATATGGTCCTGCAATACTCAAAGGAGCATGTTCCTGCAATGGAACGGCCTCCGGGCCCCACAGAGCCAGCACTTCCCTTCCAAAGGTTGCCACACACCTCTCTAATCGCACGCACACAATCAGCTGATTAATTCATTAGGAGAAAACAACTGCAGTTTGGATTACAACCAGGATTTTGGCTGATGCCACTGCTGAACTGCGGGACTAGCTTCATTAGCTGCCATCATGGGAGTTGCTTGAATCCAAACAGCTCTCTTTAATTTGAGCAACCGTTGTGTATGGAATCCAGGGTGGAAGTTAATGCAGCTGCTAATAACTTCCTCTCCCTAACCCTTGCTTTAAATGTTCCATTAGTGGAACTGGATGCTAACGTGGCTGCCTGTGGGTCCTGTCGGATGTGGCCAGGTCTAGAATGTAACTTCATGCTCACTAGAACAGTTCTGCTCATGTTACCACTCTCCTGGGTGTTGGGGGGAGGATGCCCTTCGCCTGGAAAGGTGGGGACAGAAGAGGGCTGTGGTGACTTGGAGACAAGCCTCATACACCATGCAAGAACTGTTACACAAGGTGCAAGCATCTCTTTGGTTGGATGGATACCCAGAGCCTTCCCAGAAACACAGACTTAATCAGGAGAAGCTGCAGAAGCAGAAGGAAATTCTCTGCAGACCACAAAAACAGCCTTATCAAACCTTTTGAACTGAAGATCAAAGAACCAATTCCAACACATAGAAGGGGGACAGAGCAGTGCAACACAATACAGTATTTACTACAGATGGCTTAGATTTCTTTTCAGAGTACCAAAGAGTGACAGAACATATAAACAAGATACAGTTTATTCTGCATTTTCAACATAAATGTGTATTTTTCTTGGTGCAGATTCAATACACTAGGGCTTTAGGAAGTCCTTCAATCACTGGATGCTTTCCAGCACATCCTAAAAATTTCCACTTGAAGTCAATAAACAATGCAAAAAAAACCCAAAAAAATCAAAAACTGCGTGTAACTGAAATCCCACATGAATATCAAAAAGCGGTTCCAACAGTAATAGCTTTCTGTTTCTACATCAGTCCTAGTTTTGCACTATGCTGCCTGCTGTGGTCAACATGTCAACACTGAGTTATCCAGAAGGGAAAAGAAGAAATGCCTGGTGTATAATGGTCTCTTGAACTGTGATGGGAAGTTAGGTAAGTGATCACATCCTTTTATCTTGCTACAGAAATAGCTCTGTATAATAAATCACGTAACTCATGGCTGGTTTATGAAAATGGCTGGCTATGAAAATAGCCCTGCTACATTGAGCAGGTGTGGTTGGAGGCTGCTGGTGGCAGGCACAGGAGGCTCTCACCTGGCAATGCCATGTCTTGGTGACAGATGCCTATGATCAGATCCTGTGCTGAACAGCAACCTTGGGACCCCAGCTTTCCCTGAGTACCCTCAGCACTACTCACTACAAAGGAAAATGTAGTGGAAAGTAAAACCACAATGAGTTCTAGTCCTCTGGTGGGCACAGAGGCCAGTAACATCACTGAAGGGGAGCTAAACAACCCCTGTGCTCTATTCTATTGAGAAGCACAATAAATAACCACCATTGCAACATATGGCTCATAAATACTGGCATCAGTTTGGATGTGCTTTCAAACCCACTTTAGACTATGTGTGTGGCTGGTACCCAGGTTGTGCCTGGCTTTGCATCCTTCAATGTGGTAGCTGTTGGATTAATTCACAGGCTTGCTCCACCTCCATTTACAGAGGATGAACCATGAATATGGTCTTGATTGACAAATCCAGTGGCTAAGCAGAGTAGAGGAAAACTCAACTCCAGTGTTAAGAGATGGAGCACAGGAATCCACAAGACTTGTTAGTCACCACTCTTGAAGCAGCTGCAGATGATGATCTGTGATGTTCACAGCTCACACAAACCCCAGGACAGGCAGTTCTGGATGCTGGCCCCTTCTGTGCTGGAGACCAGCAGCCAGCATGTGCCCAGATCTGGGAAATCTTTTTCCCTGGCAACTCCCCTTCTATACCAGCATCACCCACTGTTGTGCTCTGAGCAGGTATGACTAACCTCAGATCTGCTGTGACAGGGCTATATTAAATATTACCAGATCCAGTTCTGACAGCATTGTGTAAGCCCAGAATTCCTCTCCGCATGTGCCCAGCTGCAATCGACAAGCAGCCAGGGAAGAGGCTTCCCTGCCTGACACCACACAATAAATCACAGCGAGTGATTGCCTCATCCATGAAATCACATCCTCTCTGCATTACAAAAAGGGAAAGCCAAAATTTTGTAAATTCGGGGTTTTCTGGGCATAGGACAGGACTAACCGTGGTTTCCTGGAGAATTTTGTGGAAGGGTCATCAGAGCCCAAAGCTGCCTGGGAGCTGCTGTGAGCAGGGCCAGCTGGACAGTGCTCCTCAGGAAACATCTGCTGAAGAGGGGCTGAGAGAACAGAACGTGCCTTGACCTTCCTTTCCCCATGCTTCTCCACCCTGTCTCATCCATACACCAGGGAGAGCAGCTGCTGTGGCCCATGTCCAAGGGAATCCCAGAATCAGGAGGCTCCCTGAATCCTCTTCATCACTGGAGTGGGGACACCTGCCCTGCACACAGTGGGGAGGCTCTGTCAGCACACCGATGTTTGGATTTTTACTTAAAATCTCAAAGCCTCCCAAGTATCTGACACAGGGCTGTTGACATCACCCAAAAAGACTGTGCAGAGAAGTTCTGAACACTCCTATCTTCCTGTTGGATTGAGACCAAGATGAACAAGAGAATGATCCATTCTTTTTAAAGAAGTACAAATTGCGCTTTACCAAAATGAGAATACACATGGAGGTTCTCTTAAGGGATGACATGAGAGGTTCTGATTTTGCTTAATGAGCCTGGCCATCTCACCAGACCTGAACAGCACATGGCTCATGGTATGTAGGGAAAGTGAGTGTCACACAGAGAGCACAATGGAGTTAATCTATACTCTCTCCCAGTCTCACAGAGATGAGCTCCTACTCCTTCAGTTTCAATCATTAAACAAAGCATATCTGGCAGCAAACTGAACAGACTGCTATACATCAAAACAAATCCTTGCTAACTCCATTTACCAGATCCTTTGTTAGGACAGTGTCTTCTCCAGGAGAGACTCCAGACCTGTCTCCCTGCAGTATGACCAGGAACACCAGAGTTTGCATTGGCCTGTTCATGTCCTTGTTCGGAGATCTCAGTCTCCATTTCAGCCTTTAGAGTTGCACCTCCAGCATGACTTAGTTTACTCCCCATTTAGAGCAGCCAACAACATTTTACCTCAACAAATCAGCTCAGCCACACATTTTTCTTCCTGCCATTAGTTTGTATATCAGTGCCTTCCTGCCTTCCTTTCTTGCCCTCATAGCATCACACTTCTCTTCAGCCAGCTAAGCTTGGTAGCCTAGCCCAAGGTAACTTCAGGACACAGTTTAAATTTCCTTGCAGAATGGCTCCCTTTCAGGAGGTTGTAGAAATTCTCCAGTCCTATGCAAACTGGGAATTCAAATGTTGTTATCACCACACTTGGTGTTAGGACTGGTCCAAAGATTGGTAACGGTAAGTACTGACCTTGTATTTACACCAGGCTTTTAAATCAGGACTTAACAATGAAAATATTGTGATGTTAAGAAATCCATAAATCAGGAGCTGTGCTGGGGTGTGAAATAGAACATCCATTTGGGAGTGAATTAAGCTCTACTTATGTCTCCTGTCCCCAGATCTATGTGACTACAGGAATAACACATTTACCTTCTGGTCGGCTTTGTTGCTTTCCCCAGTCTCTTTAAAGCAGTGGTATGAGCTTTTCTCGTTGAAAGGTTCTTTCTATTAGCTGTACAAGTGTCTCAAATAATTACTGATGCTGTGTGCAACTGCTGAACAGAACAAAAAGGATCCTTCTGGCTTCACAAACAAAGCTATTTAAACAGAGGAAGCAATAATATCAAAATTCTCAAGTGAAAGTACCAGGAACTCTGCAGAAAGTACTTCAGGAACACTCCACAGGCTGCATGAACTGGAAGAAATTACCCACAGATAGAAAAAGGAGCCCTGCATCACTGCAATGTGTTGGACAATTTTCAAAATGTGACCAAAAAAAAAAAACTTTAATTATTAAAACAAACTAACTGAAATTAATAGACCAGTCCAGAGCATTTTCCTAGCATCTGGCTATCATATAATTCTGCCTTCAGTGAGAACTGGTGTTGCTCCATAACCCAGGACCAAAACTCAGGTTGTTTGCAGACAAAAACCAGAACAGAGCAGAGACCAAACAAATCCTAACGTTACACTTTTACCCAGAAGGATTAAAATTATGCAGTGCCTGACTTTGGCATATGAACTGAAGTACAGACCTTGCTTTTACTGGTACTTACCTCACCCCAAATGCTAATTTAAGGAATAATAAATCTGCCCATCTGTAAACAGTGTTATTTCATTAGGTATTAAAAGTCATGCTGAACTATGTAGCACCAGTCGTGTATGTACCAGACCACCATAGCTCGGCAAACAGCAACAGCCACTCCCACAAGAGAGCTAGAGCCAAGGACACAGGTCCCAGGCCCTCTCCTCTGAGGGGGCCCTCTCCTCTCCTCTCCTCACCAAAGACCTGGGAATCCCTCCAGTCATGGAAGTCTGTGTTTTGAGAGCCAGGGAAAAGGATCCCATCTGACTGCCCCAGCACTGCTGGCCTCCCAAACCTTTCCCTGGCTTGGTTTGACTTTTGCATCATAACCCCTACAGCATAAACAGTAAAGGAAGATGAATGTTATCTTGCTGAATCCTTGCTAAAAGTACATTTCCCCTCTCTAAGGGCAATATGTGTTGGTGGTGATGGCAGGATGAGGCAGATGGCTGTAGTTATGGCCAGCCACTACTCTGTGCTTGGAAGATTTATGCAAAAATTCAACTTCTGGTCCCTTCCCAAGATCCATTCCAGCAAGAACAATTTTAGCCTATCTTTTGATACCAATCAAACTTATTAAATGGAGAGAAATCACATTCCTACATAAACAGAATATGAAATGCAGAGAAACTCCTGGAAGAGAGCATCCTGCACAGCAGAGCAAAAATCCATCTGGTAAATTTGACACGCTTAATCACGTCAGGTCTGTTTTGCCCTTTTTCTTTCTTTAAAGTACCACATATTTTTACTTCTACAGCTTCATGACACATGGTTTGTCAACATATTTGATTGAAAATGTCAAAGTTGCTATCTGTATCATGTCACAAGCAGACTCCTTCTCCTTGCGACACCAGGACAGCCCTTCATCAGGAGCAGAGACATGCCCTGGCATGTTGAGTGGGCCAATGCTCTCTTTGGCTATATCTATCAAGTACCATTTATCAACTACATGGGAGCCAGCTGCCCAGACCGGCTGTCTCCTTTCCTAAATACCATAAGAACAATCTCATCTCCTACTAAACTTTGTTCAAAAATGCAATCAGCATCACCCTGCCACTGCAGTCTACAGGAATTTCCAGTTGGACTACACAAACTGCCCACAATTTGCTGACATACCTATTCCAAAAGCTGGGAAAGACACAGCAGTGAGGACCCATGTGTGGCCATAGCTGCTGCACCCTGGGGCTTAAGGACTTGGAATGGTGATACTACAACAGAAAGACCAGCAAAATCTGCCAGAAAGGTTGAGGACAGCAGAATGTGCATGTCTTTGGAGGCACCAAGGCAAAGCACCAGGTTCTGCTGACTGCACAGCATAGGGTTTTACCTTGAACACCAATAACCTCGTTCAGAAATGCGGGTAAGAGAAGGCAAGTGTCAGCCAAGAACAAAGAGACCCCAATACAGATCTGGCTGAATAGAAAACTGCAGCAGTGACCTGCATTCCAGGGATTACTAAAGCCAAGACAGGTCCAAGAAGGAACTGGTTCAGGGATAAGCCTCATCCCCATGGATGCTACCAAGGCTGTGTAAGCCCACCACCTTCTGCTGTCCTCCAGCACCCCAGACCTTCAGCAGGCAGGGGCAGGCATATTGCAATAGCCTGGGGTCTTCCCATGGTGTGCTGTGCCATCCAGGATGTTTTTCTTGCACAAGCTATTCAGCTGCAGCTGAACTGGTGCAGTTATTCCCCCACCAGCAACAGCCCATGCACAGCATTCACATCCCACTTGGCTAGCCAAGCGCTCCAGGGCGATGCTGCCCACAAAACCACAACAATTCCCCCTGAGGATCAGATACTGTCACATAGGCATGTGGCTTCTTGCTCCTTTGCCTTTGCACACACCACACCCATCCTCTCACCTGTGCCCAGAACACTAGAGATGACCCCTGCCAACTTGAGCATCCCAAGAAAAGCATTTCCAACAATAAATCCTCCACTATAGCAAACTGAAACTACTAGGGGAAAACAAGAAAAGTCTTCCGACAAGAAAAGTTCAAACAACTTTAGGCAGGGTAAATTCAAGACATATGTGATCTGAACAGCAAGAAAAAAAATTTAAGTGTGTGGCTTCAGCCTCCTTTTGCTGCTGGAGCATCCACTCACTCCCTGCACACAGCCACAGCAAACAGGACTGAGCACCCTCCTGGCCAATGCAGGCAGGATCTGGGCACGCATCAGCCATCACAACACCAGGGACCTGAGGACAGCAGAAGTAAAGCCAAAAATTCCTCACTACTTGGGCAGGTGAACCTGCAGGGAATGAGGCAGTGCGTAAACGAGGAGCATCCAGGGACAGGAGCCCTCCTGAGTGCCCCAGTGAGCAAGTGCATTTTTATGGTACATAGGGGTGAACTTTACAGGAAGGCTCCCTCAAGCCTCCCTAACATCTCGTAAGGGAAGGTTAAAGTTTAAACCATTCTCTGTGAACACGAAGGTTCACAAGTCTTTCATGTATCTTGAAGTACTGGAAGCTGGATGCACAGCCCTGCATGGGGTCTGGCACCAGCAGGACTTGGGGCTTCGAGGGAAAATAGAAAGCTTGCAGGAAATTATATTTCTTTGTATTTGCACGCTTACCACAGTGCTGGCTCCAGCTGGGACCAGCTGGAGAAGTGGTGAAACCACATTTTTTTAATTAAAAAGCTGGCTGACTATGATGTTTTTCAAGCTCATTTTGTGGCTTTTCTGGCCATGAGTCTCCAAGGCACCCAGGGCAAATCAAAGCAGCATTCTCAGGCACTGCCCCTCCCTGTCCCCCTGGTTTGTTAGGAGGGACAGCAGGTCCAGTGTGGCCAGATGCTCCCCAAGGCTCTTTACACCTGTGGGGCCATGATCCCTCCCTCACCACTCACAGAAAACCTGCCCCACAGGAGCAGGAATTGCTTTTTCCATTACAGGTAGAGGATGCTCCAGGGCAGTGTTTAGGGAGGTTTTTGTTCCAGCCTCTTCCAACAGCCACTGCCCATCAACTACCCACACCTGCAGGGAGAGCACCCTATCCTAAGAAAATTACTCGCAGTCTAGCCTCCTGCAGTTCAGTGTCTGAGCTTTACATCATGCCAAGAAATAGACAAGGAGAAAAGATTTAGTGCTTCTCATAAGGGGATGTCTGAACTGCTCAGTGAACCCTCAGACGGCTGTGAGCATCTTGACACCTGAAACAGGAACACACTAGCAAAGTGAAATGACAAAAACAGCTTCTTGACCAAACTGAAGACGCTTTCTGCCTCGCCATATGATGTCCCACTCTCCAAGCCCAGAAACTGGGGAAAAGGGGCAAGATGGGATGGGACCACTGTCGCCAAGGGACCAGCCAGGGCTCTGCTCAGGGCAGCTCTGCAGCATCCTTAGCAACAGCAGGAGCCAAACTCAGAGAGGGGGAAGATTCGGGGGCTGATTACTCAGCCTAATAAGTTAGCTGAGTTGCTGAAGCAGCTACATAGAGAAGATATAGTTAGGCATAATTTTAATTATGCATATAGTGGTTTTATCTTTTTGTTACCTTATTTCATTATTGAAAACTTTTTCTCACATATACATTTTTATTCTCAAATCCAGTCACCAACAGAAAAAAATATAACTAATTTAATGCACAACAAGGCATCAATTCTTCTAAAAGCAGTAGTCCTGGAATGAGGCCACTCAAAACTCTCAGCATCTGACACTTAAATGTCATACCACCAGTACTGCACCCAGAGGGTAGCAATACACAGCTCCTCCAAGCTATACAGGCTCATTTAGAAGCTGCAGCTGAGGAGCTTGTGCAAGAAAAACATCTCTTGGTGATCATCAAAATAAAAGAGAAGTCTTTGGCATGCACCAAAGCAAGGAGAGCCTACTACTGAGTTTGTAACACCAGCTTGTGAGCTTCACAGAGAGAAAGGAAAGAAACCTCCAGCTGCAGAGTCCTCTCTGCCCTGTAGACCCATAACCAGCTACAAAGATTGGGCTGGGCAGAAACATTCCCCTATCAAAGCCCTTTGGCACCATAACACCATATTTAGGACGGAGCAATTGTTACAGCACATCAAACGACACCAACACAAGAAGTTCTCAAGCACTGAGAGCAGCTGCTTAGTACCAGCATCCCTGCAAAATAAGCCTAGGAGAGCTGAAGCGAGACCCTCACCTCCAGCTGTTCTTGGAGGAAACACTGCTAGTCATCCTCACCCACAATCAGCGTTTGCTTAACAGACAAATTTTTCTAATTATGTTTGTCAGCTTTGCTAATTACACAAGATACGAAGCACAACACCTTAATTTTTAATGTATCTGCCTCCTTGTTTTTCCTTCCAATAGAATGAAATGAAAACCAATTTCATCCATACAGCCTCTACCCCAGTAGAAGTCAGATTTTCACCACAGGTATCCACACAGCTGGGCTTTTACATTTTACTTTCTCATTGCATTTATTCCTCCCAGTGAAGCTGTATTAAAAATGTATCAGTTAAAACAAGACATACCTGGAGATTGAAGTCTGCGTGGTGTTTTCTTGGGTTCTTTTTCTGTCTCTTGGTCCTGCTACAGTGAGCATTTTTGTCTAAAGCCCAGTGAGGTCAATGGGAATAAGCAGGTGCTTAAATTTTATGCATGTGTCTAAATTAGCTGTTATCAAAGACAGTGCATATTTTACTGATTGCTGAATCAAGCTACCAAATTGGATCAGCCCAATTACTATCACAAAGAACCTTTTTGCTTCTCCATCACTGAGGCAGGACTCCCTTGAACTGATAATTTTTGCATTACTCAGTGAAGGGGAGAGATGTGGAGAGCTTCCCTGAGCCCCTGCTTCCACAAACCCTTCCCCTAGACCCCAGTGCTCTATCTTGGGCTCAGGTAAGGGGCAGATGTAAAAGGAGCTGCTGAGACAGCTCTGTAGCACTGCAAATGGGAGGTAAGTGCATCCATCTGCTGTGGGTAGTATCACTCTGGATTTGCTGCTTTTTCATGTGTGTGGTACAAGGAGCATGGGCAAGCCTTCTGCTCTAAAATAAGATGGGAAATTAGGACACATTCCAAAGTACCATTGGGTTTTGCCAGGAATGCTAACGAAACCACAGCTGGCATTAAAAAGAGTGCAGAAAACAGTCTAAACTGGTACTGCAATGTGGTGACAAAACATTTGCTGCTAGTGGTGTCAAATGAGCTGCAGGCAAAACTTCATCTGAATGACCACCTGGATGATGAGTTTCCTTCAAATCCCTCCCACAGACAAACCCAGAGCATTTGCTAATGTCAGCAAGGGGGAATGCTCTGGATCACCCTGGCACAGCCTCTGCCAGTCTGCTCCATGATGACCCAATTCTACATCCTGCAGACAGGATCCTGCTCTAGGTGCTGTGGGCGGGCTCTGCCCTTACCCACTGAAAACTTCCTGCCCCCAATAGACAAAGGGCTGGCTGACTTTGCCAAGGATATCCCAAATCACAGCCCCCCATCTTTCCAGCCCCATTTATACACAACTAGGAGGCATTGCTGCAGGGTTAAT
Organism: Zonotrichia leucophrys gambelii; assembly: GCF_028769735.1. Classification (NCBI taxonomy): domain Eukaryota; kingdom Metazoa; phylum Chordata; class Aves; order Passeriformes; family Passerellidae; genus Zonotrichia; species Zonotrichia leucophrys. The sequence continues at coordinate 40,101 of NC_088185.1, forward strand.
TCCCGGTTTTGGAATCCCCAGGACTTTCAGACAAAAGGTCCCGTGGGTGTGGCAGGCATTGCCCTGTGCTCCTCTCCCTGCTTTTATCTGGTGTGGGAGAAACAGGAACAAACAGCCTTTGCAAAGGGACTTTGTCTTTGCTGGCAGGAAACCGTGAAGGTTAGAAGGCAGCAAGGGAAATCTGTGCTGTCAAAATCAAAGCTGCAGTAATTAAACAGACATTTCTTCTGTCCTGGGGAGGTGGTTGGCAGAGCCGTAGTTGTGAGCAGGGACTCTAGGGACTACTTGCACACAAAAGGTAATCTCAACCCACTACACAGCATACTGTCGCACCCCCAGGGCTGTGGCTGGTGCCAGAGGCAGGGTCACCAGGCTGCTGAGCCTGTCCCACTCCTACATACCAGTGCAGTCTAAGGACCCTCACCCTGCTGCTCAAAGTTCATCTTCACCCTGCAACTCAAAAGTCATGCTTTTTTTCTTCAAACCTAACAAAATCTCCCAGATAGAAGTGGGGGAAGAAAAGGAGCAGCTTGTAGAGCACTTCTCAGTCTGATGTGCAAAAGGCAATTACCCAAAACAGAGGTGAATCAATGGAAAAGGCCCTTGGGTGTGAGAGAAGGCAGCAGCTGGCCTTTTCCACAGCCTGGATCAATGCTGCTGTGCACTAGCATCTGCTCACCAGATTTCTATTTGTTCCAGTGATGGGTTGCCAAGGTGTTAAAGTCAAATCATTCAAATTGCTCACAGAGTGAAAGATACTCAAGATTCAAAATTACACCTTGACCCAGTTGGGTCATTTTGCAGCAATTATCACCAACTTCTATGGTGGAAGATTGGAAGATGAGGAGAATAAAAGTCTTGTCCTTTCTTCACCTTGCATACAAATGAAAAACAAAAGTGATCTTCTTGCTCTTGACATAACCATGCTTTAAAGAGCTTCACAATAATCCATTTCCTCATTTGAACTCACACAGAAGACATATTATCTCATTTAAATAAAATTTCTCCTTGGCAGCACACACCCTGTTCTCTATCTGTAGCACTTTAAGAAGCCAACAAGTGGTTATTTGCAAAACTGATGATAGGAGATGGATATAATCTATTATAAACCTCAGCAAAATGGACCAATTTCATGAGGTTTGAATATACGGCCAAATTAATCAAGTCACACAGATTATGAAATGTGAAATACAGCCCCCTGAGCTCTCCACCCACATGGGAATGATTTGGAAAATGCCCAACCATATCAAGGATTAGCGAGGAGGAAAAAAAAAAAAACAACAACAAAAAAACCCTAATAACAACAACAACATTTCCAACACAATGGTTTCTCAAGCACTGATGCTCTCCCTATCAGACCTTCTCTGTCTCATAAGTTCCACTTCAACTTGGCTTTCTGTCATTGCCACACTCTCTCTTCCAGTAATGAAGCCCAAGGAAATTGGGAGTGATGTCTTTGGGCTCTGGACCCACTCACTTCTGCCTCTTTTGCAGTGGGGCTGGATCCAACCCTTTCTTACCAAATGTTTTGGCTACCTTCTGCCTTTCCCTGTTGCCTCTCGCACATTAAGAAATAATGCTCCTTGTTTCCCATCAGTTAAGGGCAGAGTGCCGGGGACATAATTTATTTTCCATGTTTATTTATGTCAAGAGAGTCCTTAAAGCATTTGTTTGCTGTTGCCTCAGTTGCTGCTCATGCTGAGGTACTGCCTGCCCTGCTGCATTATCAGCAAGTCAGGCTTGGGGAGACTGGAGTCCACCAGCTTCCCTCTGCTGTTCTGACATTATGGAAACAACTAATTTCCCTTAGACTTCTTAATTAGGAGCAGAATCACCCTTTCCACTGGCCAATAGGCCCTTATGCCACCCTTTCCACTGGCCAATAGGCCCTTATGAAAAAAAGGTAAGCTGAGGACCAGCAGTGGCTCCTCAGCTCAGCAGCTGTTTCTGCACAGTCACCAAAGATGGGTCAGTTCTGGTCACCTCCTTTTAGGATGGTTTGAGCATGTCCTGTCTGGACTGTGATAATACAATGACAGCAGAAAGTGCTGCTGCTCCCACAATGGAGTGCCCCAGGAATGTTCCTTCTCCAGAACAATGTGGATGGAGACCTGAAGCCCTTGAAAAATTCAGGTATTGGGATTTTCTCAACAGAGCAATTCCCCCTGCCCTCATCCTCATAGGGGAACCAGCTGGGACATATTTTACTCCAGCTGCCACTGCCTTTATTGTTAAAATTTCTCAAGGCTCAGTCATAGCTGCAGCAGTCACTTTTTTTTTTTTTTTTTTCTATAAACAATCTGTGGCAAATTTGCAAACTGAGATGTCCTCCTCTGCACCAGCCCATACTCAGGGCTCCCCACCAGCCCAGCTTTATCACCCACAGATGGCAGTGAGACCCTGCACCCTTCCCCAGCTTGTCCAAGCCAGCACGTCACCCCACTCCCAGCTGCTATCCAGCAACTTCCAGTTCTTTGGAGCATCCCAAGATGATGTGCTGGGGACCTGGCTGCCAATTAGTTTGCTCTTTAGGGTTCTAGACTACCCTAGGGAAGGAGAGTATGCCATATTGATTTGCTCTGGTTGCTATTCTTGCAACCATCCAGGTAAAGAAACATTTGTATTATGTCTGTAACAGATCCCTATGGAAGCTGTTCAAGCATCCTACCTGCTGCAGAGCAGAGCTGGCAATTTTGCCAGAAACTCTGTTTTGAAGGGGTTTGCAATGTTAATTAAATTTTTGCAATTTACAATTAAAGTTGTATCTCTTGGCTCTGAATAAGATCACAGCCTCTCTGAGAAGGTGAGCTCAGCTCCTTGGCCCCATTCAAGCCTGGCTCTGAACAAGTCCGGCTCTCAACACTGAATTCCCTCAACACAACATCAGAAATATATTATTGTTCCTCCACAAAAGGAAATTAATTCAGGACTGTCAGGGTTCAGACACAGTATTGGTCTAGATAACCTAGAGGCTGAGAGATGATCGCAGAGCTACAAAACAATAGCAGATGTCCTTGCCCAAAGAACTGATTCCTCTAAACACACAAGCAAATCGAGCATCTGTGATTACACAGACAGGCACAATGCAGGAGGGACAGCAAGTCTCCGCAAGGACTCTGGATGAATTCCACACAAAGTTCCCAGAACTCTGGCTTCCTTTCACTTCTGGTGATGTAAAGCCCGTTCCTGGGCTGGTACTGGTGACCTACCCAACACCGATGGGCTTTTATAGACTCTGCTTTCCAGGAAAACATGGAAGGGAGAGAAGCTGCCAAGTTTGGAAAATGCAAGAGACAAGTTGGCTTTAACGGTTAAAATTCTTTAGACATTTAAAAGAGGCAGATTTTTAAGGATATTAATAAATTAAATAAAAGAGAAACACGGAGAAGATAAGGAGAACTTGAAGTCAGGGGAGCTGTGGGACTGGGGCTCTGGGGCAGCAGAGCCAGATCTATTGCCAGGGCTGTTCTGCAGCAGCAGTGGGAAACCAGCACGTGGCTCACCAGTGCCCCACAGGGCTGGAAAACCAGAACAGAGGATGGAAATCACTGACGGTGCTGGGCTGGCGTTTACTACCCAACACAGTACCATTTCTGCCAGCTCTTTCAAAGAAGCTTGGGAGCAAGGTGGGTGGCAGAGTCAGAAGCCACTTAGCACCTGCAGGTTTGCTCCAGAGCTGCTATTCATCACCACCCTTTGCAGCCAGAGCTGCTGCGTATGACTTGGGGCTGGGGTTTGTGAAGGCAAGAGCCAGCACGTCAGCCCTGTGGTCTCCTGGACACATTCAGCCACTGACGTTTTCCGAAGATGACCAAAGCAGCGTGATGTTTTCTCAAGAAAACAGCAGAGCTGCTGCAGTTGGCAGGCTCAGTGCTTGCTCAAGAAGAAAGTTTGTACCGCTGTTAATAAAGGTGTTTGCTATGAGGGACATGGGAATTACTGCAGAACAACAGCAAGGAGGTGCAGAGGCATTTGGGGAACTTCACCCATTTAAAACACAGACAGCTGTCACCGTACAGGAATTCTGCCACCAAAGGTGTACACAAGATGCAGGATTGGAGACCTGGGAGCCCCTATCCCCAGGCTCAGTTAATAGCATCTCCCACAGTGTCAATACCACTGACATCAGTGACAAAGGCTCTCGGGCTGCAACTCCAGGGGACCAACCACCCAGCACTTCTCCCTGCTCCCACGGATGGGCTTCCAACCACCACTCCCAGCCCAGCACCAGCATATTTTCTCGGCTATTTTCCTAGTTTCCACAAGAGGGCATCGGCACGACACCGACGAGACGCTCCCAGGTCCGCTCCGAGCGGCGCCGCCCGCTCCGGTCCCCGTGGCGGAGGGAGCCGGGGCCGGGGTCTCGCCCAGGGTTCCGTCTGCAGAACGAAAGCGGCTGATGCACATCTCCCACGAGATCTCGACTCTGGTGCCGTGATTCATCACGACGTTTGCTATTTCAGAAATAAACTCCTTTTCCTCAAAAACGCGTGTTTCTTGAGTAGCTCTGCCAATACCAAGGGGCTGCAGGGAAGGGAACAGGCGTTCCTTGGGGGCTGCCGAGGGGCTTCCACTGGCACCTTTTCTCCAACCTCCACATTCCCGCGCACAGACCAGGCAGGGAGCATGAACCCTCGGGAGGTGTTCCTCTGGGGAAAGAGCTTTGTCTGAAGGGTGTGCTGGGCTCCTGGCAAACCATGATGCATGGAAAGACTTTGCTGGCAAGAGATAAACCAGCGAAAGTAATCCCCTATTCCCTCCCCCAGTAATAAAAATCTGAATGAGAAACACACAAAAGCCCCTCAACCCCAGTCTGGAGTAAATACCCTTCACAAAGGAAGCTTTTGGCTTGGAGACCTGGAGCTCAGAGCTCAGGTCACCTTTCAGGGAGTGATGAAATCACTTGGTCAGGAACCATATCTCATGCCACAGAACCTGGCAGATCAGGCACTTGATGCTGTGGACTTTCAGCAGAGAAAGAAAATTTCAGTATCTTCTTGGATGAGTTTTTAACCCAGGTGAGCCAGTAGAAGACTGCTCCAATCAGTGATGGCCTCTTCACTGCCCATACAGGACTCTGTGGCATGACAGTTGATTTCCTCTAGATTATCTTGATCTTTCTGGACACTGAGTGTGTACCAAAGCACAAGGTGTATCAGAAATGCCAATGTTACCAGGTTTTCCTCTCAAAAGAGATCCCGTGGGAACCCTTTTCTTGGAAGAACAATTTTCTGTGCACATGGTGTCTTCTGATGCAGGAAGTTCCTCAGATTTAATTGCGTTCTTTTCTATTAAATCATCATGGCTAATTAAAAAGCCAGAATTCCATCTGAAGACCACGCTCCTCAGTGAATGTCAGCAATTATCCATGTCAGGTCTTCCATCAGAACAAACCTCTTGTCAAATGCAGTTTCTCATTCTGATCTAAAATTGTCTGGTCCTCCAGCAGCTCCTTCCCTTCGCCCCTTTGTCTGTTTTGTTTTGCATTGGATTTAACTTTGCATATGTGGTTTGGTGCGTGTTTTTTTAATATAACATCAAATCTCTTAATTCTCTGACCCAGAAAACAGAGACAATCCTCATAAAAATCTGGGACAAAGAAGATGCAGCTGGCACGTGTGCAGCAGCAGGAGATTCCAAAACTCCCAAATATACCCATTTAAAGTGATTTTGATAAAAGAAAGAATTTTGAGAACTGCTGCTGTCAGATCACAGGTTATTTTGAAAGCAAATCCTAGCTTTTAAGTGGTGCTCTAGTCTGAGGAAGACCCTTTGAAAAGTGACAATGTGGTGGCCCGTGTTCATCATCAGCCAAGATGTGATGGCTTTTCCCTCCATGTTGTCACCTCCACAGGGCCAGCCAGGACACGAGACCAACACAGGGTATACAGCTGCTCCCACAGGGTCTAGAAATTCCAGAAATAAAGGTTCCCTCAACCACAGCATGACCTTTCCCAGAGCCACAGAGCCCCATTCCTGCAGCACTTTTGACAATGAGTAAATAATGAGAAATTAGCGCACAGCCCTGATGATGAGTCACAGTGAGCCATCACTGGCAGTTATGAACCTGCCAGGACAAACAGAGTGTCACAGACTGCCCTGTCCTCCAGTCTCATGGATCCATCACCCATGTCACCCCTTGTGCTCCACAGAGCCAACACACACTGGTCCCACTGGTGAGTCACACGCAACACCAAAACAGGAGAGCCCTGGTCAATGCTGGTCAGGGATGAGGACGCATTGCATTTGGTGTTGCCTCTTTGCATGTTTAATTTAATGAGGAAGAATAACTAAATATCCAGGCTGAGTCAAACAGGCCGAGATCTCCCTTCGCCACAGGAGATTTTAGGGGCAAAAGGAGAAGATGGAGGTACAGCCACACTACATGCTGTCCCCAGGGAAGGGGGTGCCTGCTAGCCAGGAATTTCTACCCCCAACACAGCACCAAGGATGAAGAGTGAAGAGTGAGGCCAGTGCAAGAGCTCACTGCTCCATCCCCAGCACCAACTGTAGGGAAGTCCCTGGTGACAGCAGGGTTTCATCCACTGGCTCTGAACACTTCCCGAATTTCATTAAAGTGGGTAATTTAGCCTGACTACCCTGGCTAGTTCCCACGGCTGGGACCACAATAGCAGCCAAGCCCAGGAGGAAATTGCATTACTGTACATGGAGGTCTCAAATCTGAAAGGGAAAGAGCAGCTCACACCAACAAGGGCTTTAATACCAGATTAAATGCTTTCACAGCAGCCCGGCTGTTTGAAAGCTTCCAGACAGTCTTTTGTCAACTTAGTTTGCATTGTATTTTGGCTTCAAGAGGTACTTTAAAATGTAACCAACTTTTTTTTTTTTTTTTTAATATGGTAGCTTAGCTTTCTTGAAGGGAATTCATGGACCTGGGATGGGCGCTGCTCCATATGGGAAGGCGTGAAGTGCTTTAACGGCAGAAGGACCAAGCAAAGCTCCTCTCTCCAAGGCTGTTTAGGGATTCTATTAAGTATTCTGTCCTTAAAGACTCGCCATTTTAGAAGGCTGAATGAAGCTCCAACTGAAATTATCAATTTTTAATTTCCCCATTAGCAAAAACAGAAGCAGTACAGTACTTTCTCCTGATACAGGGAACAGCCTACATTTGTACAAGGATTTTACTTTGAGAGGCTGATTACCCGAGCCTTGAACCAGGAGCTAAGCCATGTCTCAGGGACATGCCCCACTGGGTACTTAAATGCAGGAGTTTAGGGGAGATCTTGGCTAACTCTGGGCAGATGGGAGCACGAGGGCAGCTGGACCAGGATGCAGCATGTGGGCAGCAGGATGGTCCTACCCTACTCAGGGCTGGGAAAGCACCCCAGAAACAGCAAGGATGAGTCTTGGGCTGGCTTCTACTCTGAAATTTGGCACTTGGGAGATGCAGGGCACACACTCATAGGAAACTGCTGTTCCTCCTGTCCCACTGCTCCCTGACATGGGGACACAGAGGAACCTCTGTCTCTCCCCTGGCCCACCACAGCCAGTGGGAGGAAGGGGGCGGGGGAAGGGGGGCACAGCCTCGAAGGGCTCTGTGCCACCATGTTCTGCCACAAATGCATCCTTGTCATTCAAATGAGAAGCAGGCATAAAAGGAGGGCCTTGCCCTAAACAAAGAGCCACTTGGGATAACCGCAGAGAGGGACCGCGGGTTGTGGTCTCCACCCCACGAATGCAAATGCCTGCAAACCCTGGAAGCAACTTCTCTGGGAACAACACAGACAGGTCTTTGTGAGAAGGAGGCTGTGCATACGAAAGCCCCCAGGAATGCCCAGCAATCCCCAGCTGGAGAAACGCCTCAGGGGCATGCACAGACCTTCCCTCTCACCCCTGGCCACAAAGTCAAGAAAAAGCAGCTCACAGTCTTCTTTTTTTTTCACCCACGCTCTAGTAACCAAACTAAAACTTTCCTGGCACTCCTGGATCCTTCAGCCACTGATACCAGAGCCCGTGTCCACACAGGATGATCTCAGTGAAGCCGCCACCACCACCACCCTGTCAACTGCTCTCTGGCAACCTCTATGCCAGGCAAAACAACTCCCTAAGGCAAAACATCTCCCTTGGGGCCAAGCTAGCCAAACCACAGGTTTTGCCCTGCAAAGCCATGTCCCCACAACAGCAGCAATGCAGCCCAGTGGGCAGGAGCTGCCTGCAGGAACAGCCAGCTTCCTTGCAAACCAGCCAATCTCCAATCTCAGCACCTTCAGTGTTCAGGTTCCACACACCAGCTATTCTGAAAAGCGCAGCTTGAAGGTAGACCTCCCGCCAGACCTGGTACAAAGCCCAGTGAAATGAGAGCTCTCATTACTAAGTTACTACTAGTGTACAGGAAGTTTTTGCTGCTTGCACTCCTGAGACGCCTGAACTCAACACCCATAAAAAGATGCAATTTGTGAATGTTGTGGTGGGGAGGGGTTGGGGGTTTACTGTAAAGGCAGCAGTAAAAATGCAAAGTCATAAATCTCAAAAGCAGTGTACTAAAATTCAGTGGAATCACTCAAGTCAAGCTCTGTTCCATTAGCTATTTTATGTTCTCTTTGTCAGGGCAGCTAATGGAGAAAAATAAAAACATTAATAATCAAGTTAGATTTATAAACTGGGCAGGATATTCCACTAGTAATGAAATCAGGAGAATCATTCCATGTTATATTGCTTTGGGCAGCATGCTGACAAGAATTGCCTTTGAATTTTAGCCCTCTTTCATTCTGCTGAACTTTAATTTGGCCCACCACCATTGTTTCATTTAAAACAAACTCCAAGCAGGAGTGGAGCAGAAGACAGAGATCAGAGGCACAGTCCAGTTCAGCACTGAAAACCTCTAGGTTACAAGGGGTGAGCATTTGGGCTATAAAAGCTCTGTTGACATTGTGCTCTGTTTACTGCAGAGGACTGCTGGGTATAATTTTCTAAGGTTAGCAGAGCTTTCTACTGGCATGGTGTCATGTTTCCTAGGTTTCAAATATTTTATTGAAAAGCCCCATAGATCTTTAATTTTGTAGTTGCTTCATAAAGTGGATGTCAAATCATTCTTGAGGCTCTCACTTCCCTGAGAGTGGTAGTTTTCTAACAAAGCTTCTGAAAATATCTGGCTTCTGTGCTCCCTACTGCTCAGTAGAGGGCATAAGCTTAAACCTGATTTACATTCAACTCCTTTGATTTACACTCAACCCCCTCACCAATGCTGTCTCAAGCTGGTGAGATTCTTTGCCCCAGCAAGGACATCAACAGGAGGGAGACAGCACCCTGACATCAATCATACATCCTAAATATCAGATTCCCAGCCTAAACAAGTCTCGGTGTAATGTAACCTCCTTCTCCCGAAGTTAATTTCTGCTCAAGTACCACCATCCCCACCACCTTCTGCTTTGCCAGGCAGCCCCAGCTCTTCAGCAGGTTTTGGAGAGAGTGCTCAAATCTACTCCAGGGCTAAAAAATTTACATTAATGCCTGAAAATTGTCATCAGTAACTAATAAGCTCCTCGAGTATTAACATTTACCCTGTAAAAGCTGAGTGCAGCTTATTCGGTAGCGAGGGTAAAAGCAGGTCAAAGACAAAGTTTGAGTTAAATTGACTGGGGCAGAATACATCAATCTGTGTGCTGTTTGCATGAAATATTAATTCCAGCTTTAACATCTGGTTACAGAGGAAAGTGAATGCACCATAATGATGCAGGTATACTTTATATTCACCACATTTTCTATTCTCTTAGGAACAGATGGGGAACGATAGGCTTTGTCTTCCCTGGCAGGTGTCTGAGCCGGAGCCTGTGAGCCAACACACACGCTTGGAGCCGAAGCCTGGGCGGCGGAGGCAGCGTCCTGGCGCACTGCTCTAAGCGAGTCCTGCTCATTAGATAACCCAACCGCGCCGCAAACCTTCCTCCCTCCTGCCTTCACAGCAGTGCACTCGCAGCATTTCGAAATGTACTAAATTTCAGGGAATTTCTCCAAACTGGCGGGTCCAGCCCCAGCACTGCCCCCCCACACCCAGCCACAGAGGGCTTTCTGAAACGCAGATTTGATATAGTCGCGGGGCGTCTCTGAGCTACAACTGGTATAAGCTGCAAGAAACTTCTCCTCCTTCAGGAGAATACCCTTAATTTCTTCACTCTCAGAGAGGTGAAGCTGTATAGACCTGCTGGCACCGTGACCTGGCAGAGACGTGAGCTAAGCTCTCCATGCCTGCTGAAACCTGTTATATCCTTGCGGACTAAGCAAGCACCTGTGAGGGGAGAAGCAGAACCACAAAGATGCTGTGCAGCCAACCCTCCACCTGCTGCCGGCACCGAGCAGCCCCTTAACACATCCCCGAGGCATGTCTGAGTCCTAGGGGATCGCTCTGACTCAAAACGTGCCGTTTTACCCTGCTTGCTGCTGGAGTTTGTGTGGCTCCACGGCGGGCAGGGAGCCCTCGAGACAGACCAGCCCTTTCCCAGCGCCTGAGAAATCACCATCCGTGTGTGAAAGCTGGTGAGGCCATCGCCCCACGATGCTCGGCTGGGGGAAAGTTGGGTCACCAGGCTGGGTGAGGAGGCGGCAGGAGAGGCACCATGCACTGGGTGCTAGAGAGGGGGACTGGCTTCCAGAGGGCTCGGTGCAGTGGGTATGGGGTGGGGGGCGCTGGGTGCGGGGGGGTGGAAACAGACCCTTCCGCCTGCGCGGGTGGGGGACCAGCTGCAACGAGCGGCACCACGTAGATAATGCTGGAGGGGACACCGGGTGTAAAAGGGCCCGATCAGCGGGAGCAGGAAACGGAGGGCAGTGGCGCAAAGGGGGTACTGGGCAGCGGGTTGCGCCAGGGAGCATTTCCAGCCGCCGAAGCTCGCCCAGCGCCGCGTGGGCCCGCGATGCCCGAAGGTGGGGGAGTACCCGACGAGTCGGGTGGCGAGGGCGGAGGGAGCGGAGAGGAGCGGGGCCCGCGGGTAACTCACAACTCCCCGGGTGATGTCCTCCGCCGCGGGGGTCGGCGCCGCGGGCGCTTCTTGCCACGCCAACCACAGAGCGAGCACGAGGAGCATCTCCCGGAGGCGGGCGCGGTGCCGGGCGGCGGGGCTCAGCATCCCCCCGCTCTTGGCGGCGCCCGGCCCCGGCCCCGCGATGGGCTCCGATGGGCTCCGCGCCGCATCCGCGCTCCCGCCCCAGGCTGCGGCTGCCGCCGGGGAGGGAAGGAGGCAGGGAAGGAGAAAGAGAGGCGGGGAGCTCCACTCTGTTCCGCGCTGCTCCGCCGAGGATGGAGGAGGGGGGCTCCGCTCCGCCCCACCGGGAAGAGAGGCTGGGGGGACTCCGCTCCGCGCTGCTTCGCGCTGCCGGGTGCGCCGTTACATCGCCCCGCTTCCGCAGCCTTCGGAGCGGCAAAGTTGCTGCAGCCGCTGGCACGGAGCTGAGCGCGGCTCAGTAGCTGCTGCTGCCGGGAGTCGCCGCGGCTCCGGCGCCGCTGCCATGCACCCCTCTGCGGCCGGCCGGCGGAGGAGGCGGAGGAGGAAGAGATGCTAATGAGGGAGGCGGTGTCAGGGCTCCGCCGGGGTTGGGGGGTGCTCGCAAGCGCGGTCTGGCCCCGGCAGCTCCGAGCCCCGGTAGCGATCCCTGCCCGCTCCCTCTGCGTCGCTCGGGCCGGAGCGGGCTCAGTCCCCTCCCGTTTTAATATCTGTGTCTGGCTGAAATCCCTCAGGATTCCAACACGGTTTTTTTCTAAACATCAGCATTTCTGTAAGTACCAGCTTCATCTCCGAGTTTTGAAGGGGCTATGGCAAAGACCGCGTGGTTTTAGCATCACCCACTGACATATTGTCTCAGCGAGACAAATGTCTGGCTTGTCCCCATAAACAGCATAATGGGATCCTATGGCCTCTACTGCGTGTCCTCCCTCGAGAGCTGTGAATCTGCCACATGCTCCGACGGGCCAGATGGCAGGGGACACCCTGACAGCTCTAGCTCCTGCTAGTTCAGGATGAACATGTACTTCCTACTCAGCATCTGCCTTCCCCGGTTGCTACTGGCATGTGAATACATTCAACAGCTTTGTTAATGATTTTTAAATTTGGGTGCTTTTAAAATAAAATTAGAGTTTCTGTTTTAAGATAAGTAAGTGGAGATAATGAAGAATGGACAGAGATGAAAAATTGCTTCTAGGTGCTGCTCAGGCAAAATTGTAATGGTCATTGATATGACATCTTCTGCACAAATAGATTAATCCAGCAATGAACTGTAGCTGCTCCTGGAGATATTTAATATCAGACAGCACTGGAGAAAGCCAGTGAGTAAGGGAATAAGAAATCTTTGTCCAAAAGAAACTGGTTAAAGACAACTGGCAGGGAAACCTCACTTCCTGGGGGTGAGTTTGCACTACCCTGTGTCCCTGTAAACTGGACTGAAGTTACTGCTCCAGCGCCAGATATATCAGAGGGGAAACACCTGAATTACATGGCTCAGAGCCCCACCAACAGCTGCCTGAGCTAAAGAGCTGCTATCTGGAGAGCTTTTCCCCATACTAAAACAAAGAGCATATCCATTTTCAACAGTTGTAGAATGTGCTAAATTTGCATATTGCAAGAGTATTATTTCCACATCTGTTTTGCCCCACAAAAGCCTCAGAGTTTTTAGGGGGCCAAATGTGAATGAATTTCCCAATCTCTGACCTCCGTAGATCTCAATGCCCTGTTTCCCTGTCTGCTCAGGTATTAGTTATTAGCACCTGTGCTGTGTCAGCACCTCAATATGTTTTGCACCACAAGAACCTGCAATGTGAATGATTAATTAGGGTGGACGAGTAGTTGCTTTGTCCATACCTTGTTGAAAGTAATTCCCAATGTATTTATAAACATTCTTAGGAAGCACTTACAAGAGACAAGATGGCAGATATCTGCCATAAATTACAAGACCAAAAGAGTCCACAGCCATGACAGGTGTAAAGAGCTGGGAAAGAATCTTTAATAGTTTAATTTTATTGCATGAGTCTTCCTCCTTTAATAAAACACTGCTTGACCATCAAGACCCAAAGAAGTATCAGAGAGCCTCTAAACACTGTATTTGAATGTATATGGCATATATACTCAAAGTTAAGCATCAAATTTAAGATCTGAAGTAATCATGCTAACTTCACTTTACCATAGTGAATCTAACAGAAGAGCAGCTCTCCCTGGAAAGTGGAAGTTGTGCCCAAAATAATGAGACACATTGTGTGGATGCCATCAGCTCCTTACAGCTACAGAGAGCAGAGCTGGGCAATAAAAAGGACCTGGTTATAACAAACTGAACTGTGAACGGTTTTCCTCTCTTTCCTTTTCAGTAAACAAAAAACCCCACTTCAATGGCACAGATTTAAATCTGCATTTATATCATAAGAACTATATGAGGGTGGATGGAGTTTTCAGGCCATTCGTTACCCAGGTGAGTTGCTGAATAGAATTTATTTAGGGAAGGAACAGTGTGATGATTTTAATTCTGTTAAGCATAGTTTCCAAAAAGCATTCTTTATATTTCATTTATTGCAAACTAATGACTCAGTTAAAACAGCATTTCAACACACTTTAGCCAAAATATTTGCTTTGCATAAGAATAAAATAGAGATATCTGCAAGCAACTTGTAAGTAAGAGCAAGCAAATAGGAACCCATAGCAGAGAGCTATTTGTGGTGATGCCTATGGTCTGTTTTAGCCCAAAACTTCCATGTTGAACAAGAAATGCTAGTAAAGCTGATTTGCACGTTCACATTTCCCTGATCTGCCCATTATTGTCAGTGTTCAGAAAAACCTGTAAACAAGTACACAATTGGTTTTCCTTCCACATACATTCCAGCCAAATGCACATACTTATAATATTTTCACCTTTGTGCACCAAGATGACAAGCATGAATCTAAAATGTCATTATCTTCTAGCTATACATGCCATGTGGAAGATGAAGATTTTTCCTCAGTGTCTAGCATAATTAGCATGTATGACAACATCCAGACAATTTAATTTCCTAATTGCACAGTTATACGGAAAATATTCTTTGCATTAAATATGCAGGAGTTCTTATCAGTAGATACTATAAAACTTTTTCTGCCCTGTTACATCACTGCAGATGCTTGTATTTTAGCAGGTTCAGAAATGAGAATTTTCTGCCCTATCAACCAGAAACTGCTGTGCAGAGTGGGGGCCAGGCTGCTGCCATTGTCCCTCTCTGTGCAGCTGCTCCAACAGCACACATGGAATTCCCAAGGGGCAGGAAGAACTTCCTCCCAAGTCCAAGCAGTGAATCTCAGACCCTGCAAAGTCTGAGAATGAGGACATTTCTGATATTACCCTGCTGTTCTCTAGAAGATTTGGTAGCCATAGGATAAAACAGTTGCTGGAGTATAGTTTGCTTACTTGTAATTAATATCATCCAGAAACTACTTATTTGCATTCCTTCTTTTAAGATTGATGGGTGACCAATGAAATTGGAAAAGGAAGCAATTATTTTTCCAAGTCCAGTGGTAGACACCCAGTTGCAGGTATGTTTAAATACTGCTCATGGGAAGTTTAGAGATTTTTCATTTCCCTGAGTAAAGCCAAAGTAGATCAAGTCATTTACAGATGACTTAGAAGTATGCACCTTTTTTACTTCCTTGTCCTCCAATTTTTTCCTTTTCCTCCTGACATTTTTTCATAGCTTATACTAAAGGAGAGGAACCAAAGTTGGAAGGGTCATGGAAACCAGTATTTTCCTGCAGGGCAGGGCTCTGTAGCGATGCTGCAGAGATGCTCACAGTGCTCTTGGCCACAGGACTTTTGTTCTCTAATAATCACACACTGGCACAAAGAACCTCCAGCATCTCACGGATGTCCATTTGCCAGCTTCGGCTTCACAGGCTGAGACAGGGCTAACCATTATTCTACCAGCGCCCACTATCGGCACAGCTTAGTCCTCTCTGACTCACTCTAATGTCTAAATCTCACAGATTTCTCTCACGTAACATCTGAAAAGTGCAGCCTTCCTGGCTTCCCCTGAAGCTGCAGCTCTTCCCAGCCTGCTTCTCCTCTGCTGGAAAACCCTTTTATCCCTCTGCCAGCCATAATCCTGCAGGTACCCATAGCAAATCCTGTTTCAGAGGTCTATTTCCAAGTCTAACACTTGGAAATCCATCAGCACAGCTCTCAAGCAGTTCTCTGTGGAATTCTTTATATCAGATAAAACAGATAAAAGCTCTTTATTTCAAAGATTTTCACAGACAACCCTGCTTTGTCTTTTGTTGCTCATTTAGCACCAAGAAATCAGCTTCCTTGTCCACCTGGCCATGAAATCCCCTTCTTCCTTCCTTGCTCAAACACCTGCACTCACATTCTTGCATGCTGCCCCTTCTGCATGGCAATATTTCCTTCTCAGCAAGCTGGAGGCAGGCATGCTATCCTCCCTTCACCTCTTATAAAAACACTGTACACTAGGACACCACCACCCAATCCCAGTATATTTTTTCCAGTACAACTGTACTCCAAGAATTTGAACTGCATTTTTCTGTAATTTCTTCTATCTCCCTTGCTTGCAGACATGTCTTGTATTCCATCTTCTTCTCTTTATTCCAGGTTTGTGATGCACCCAGCACGAGGTCATCTCAGTCTCCTGCTGGACTCCCTTGGCACTACAGAAACATTGGTGGCAACCCAACAAGGATACAGCCTCAGTTCAAGGCCATGTTACTGCTGAGCAGACATCAGCACAGACCATCTGGAACAACACTGGCCACTTTTGCCTCCCTGCTGCATCATGTTCTTCTCACAGAACAGTGTTTGAGGCATTAACACCCATGAATTATAAAACAATACAAAAAAAATAATGTTCTGCAGGCTTAGCTTTGCTGCAGTGTCCCCAATACAGAAAAGCCTCCATTCAAGGTCTTGTAATAATGAGCCAGGCAGAAGGATGGGTCACAGCTGCCATGTTAATGCAAAGCAAAGTGTCATTTTCTCTTCACTAGCAGCATTCCTATCCTCATTCGCATTGCTTTTCAATAACACTCCATGAAAGGATGTTGATGTCTTGTTTAAGCAATGATGAAAAGTTCGGAGGTTAATTAACAAGAAGTAGAACACAGTCACTTTACTGAGGAAAAAGTCCAAGAAAAAAAACAAACAAAAAATTTTTAAAGCTATAAAGTATCATTAGATTGCCTTTTCCAGTGGAAAATAGTACTAATTTTAACACTGCTTAGACACTACAGACTGTCCTTTGGCCAGGGAGAACCACAAGTCCTCTGACCTGTATTTTATAATGCTTTAATACATGTTTGTGCTTTCTGTCAGTCAGGAAAACACCAAATTATGTGGCCTACATCAAAAGCCAGTAGTCTGTTATATTCACACATACTCTGTACCCTACAGAGGCAGATACCTACTTTAGCAATGTCAGAACAGCTTGTCAATTAAATCTGGCCATATATCTTCTTTCGGCTTGTGACATGTTGATTGACAACCTATCGGGAGGCCTGGCCCAGACATCTGGGGGATTTTGCCAGCAAGGTCAGGAGAGCTTCTTCTGCAATGCAATTTCCATCATGGAGCCCTGGGGCACATGTTAACAGATCTCACCGGCATTCTGTGCTGTGGGACTCTCCTGCAAACAGCACATCTCTGGCTTTGTCTTCTTGCTCTGCTCTTCCTGCTTTACCTCCAAAATCTTCCTCTGCTATTTTGGAGCTAGTGTTGCAAAATCAGGGCTTTTTCTTGCTATAAACAATTAATGTATTGGAAATACAGTGTCCATGAAGTTAATGTGGCCTTTAGCAGAGCTAAGCACAGCCTAAGGACAGCTGCCAGTGCTGCCCAGCTTCCCTGCTAATGCCCTAATGGGAAAACCCTGCGTTTCTCAGACAAAGATATTTCAATGCATCAAATCCAGACAAATCATAACCTGCCTTCTCAGCAAAGCTACAACCAAAGGAATGTTTCACACCCTTGATCAGTCCTCCCTGCTTGAAGCCTGAAGGAAGAACATCAATTAAATCCTTACTATGAAAACTGTTCTTGGTGGCAAAACTCATTTTGCCTTTGCAGCTATTCTCACATATGGCAGTTTCCACTAATCTTGAAAGTTAAGTGGATTCTCTTGGAAGAGGAAGGATTCACTACTGGACATTTGAGACCAAGTCCCAGGAGGAACATCATTCTCTCAACTATGCTCTCCCCTGGACTAATGAATGTGAGGAACGAAGGCTCCACTTGGACTGGAAGGATTATTCTTCTGTTTGTCAAAGTCATGTGAAATAAGCAACGTAATTTGTGGAGCAATCATGGGAATTTAATTATTTCTCAGGATACAATTTTAATGACTCCTCTTCATAGATCTTAAGCAGCTACTGGTGTCGTGTTGCATTAGAAGCTCAAGTTGCAGCAGGCAGAATGGCAGCATGACAAGAAAAAAAAAATAAACCTCTGAATGGTTTTCCCAAGAATAAACATGAGGTAGCACAGTGTTTTGCTTTGGAAGTAAATTGCTCATGAACCTTCTGGCTTGAAGCTACCAGTAAATATCTCTGTTTGCCATGATGGCCAGTTATATACACAAAATCTCACTGCTCTATTAAAGGTCTTACTGAAAAGTTTCCCTGTTTTACAGAAGAGCTCCTATTTGCCCTGTGTCTTAAGAAAAACAGATTACCACAGCTCCTGTCACTCACAGCACAGCTCAGCTCTGTGTCTACACCACAGACTAAAGTGCATCATACACATTAAAAGCTGTTACATAAACCAAACTTTTATTATTATTTGAACACAAGGTATTCAAAGGGATGGTTTATATACAGCCTCTCTCTTAATCAAAGCACAACCAAATGCCTTTTTAAAAATTAATGCTTCACTAGAGAAATGTTTTATTATTTTTAAGTAATCTGATACTTTACCCACTAATTCCCTGTGTTATTAAAGCTTGAACAGGGAGACTAGGGTCTAGCTCCTGCAAATCCTCAGTCAATTGAGTTTGGAGTTTCTAAAGCCTCAGTGCTGAGTGATCCAGACCTAGCACTCATTGCATCTGAACAGCCAGAAGAGAGCTGCCAGTGGGCAGGAGGCCCAAAATGGCCCTGCTCTGCTCATTATTAGCCCTATTTTGTCCTGGGAATGGGCAGCTACATGATTTGGGAGCAGGATGGAGAAGGTGGGTGAGCAGGTGGCCTGGAGATGTCATGTCTCCAGGCACTTTGGCCTGGAGATTGGGCACAACCAGCAGTGCCCAGTCGCCCAGTCACCCCAGTCTGACAGCAGCATCATGTCTCTAAGGGCTCCCTGAGGAAGATACAGGACAGAGCCCAAGATGTTTGGCTGACATGGTGCTGTGTCTGTGGGAAGGAAGGAGGCTGCTGCGGCAAAGGTCTGTGGTCCCAGTTCCACTGGCTTTCAGGAAACACCCTAGAACTGACCACCCCAGTAGATCATTATGCTCTGTTGAGCTGGCCTGAGTGTGAGAGCAGCCAGAGTGTGCACAGACAGGGGTGTGGGGGGCTCAGTGAGGAGTGTGCTGCTTCCAGCACTTCAACACCCACCTTCTGCCCCACAGCATGCACATTCTACCAAATACCAACCCCTCATCCTACCAGAGCCATCACTCAGGAGCTCTCAGTGAACACAAGTCCTCACCCAGGGAACAGGAGCAACTTTTCCTGCCCAGGACAAGTGGACTATATCCTGACAGTAAAACATACTAGGTACAATTAAGCTTATTCCTACCTGTAATGCAATTTATGTGGGAATGGTGGCTCAGCACAGGAATTCACCTGCATTTGTATCTCCTTCTACGAATGGCACTTTGTAGTCACTCAGACAATGGCAGAGACTGGGGTCTGTCTCATCCCTCCTGGAGCACTGCTCCAAGGGCACCTGGAACTGGGACATGCCCAGCCCTGCCCTGGGGGAATCTGCTCAGGGTATTGGGGCAGAGCCACCCAGCCGGGGGCACAAGAGCATCTTTCACCCTAGGGCAGCTTGGCCCTGCCAGGATCCTGCTCTGCACCTGTAACTGTAGTGCTGTTTCACTTGTTGGATGTTTTTCATTTTTTGCTCCACCCCACCATAAGATTTTTGCTTTTCCTCACAGGCTGCACAACCTTTACAGCCACAATCAAGGAGACAGAAAAAATTCGTTATTGTATGAGAGCTGAGAATTGTTTCAAAGGTAACAGAGAGGTCTCCTTTTATTGGCACCAGTAACCAAAAGGAGGGAAACAGTCCCACTGCTTTATAGAACATTTATGTACATAAATTGTGCACAAACACAGCAGAAGCCTCACTCAGCCCTTGTTTGGCTCTGCACAGGGAATAGCCTGGAGAGACTTCCTGCTGTTCTATAGCTCCCAGCTGAGCTCTTGTGGAACCCTCAGCATGCAGCTAGCACCAGGCTTTCCCTCTCATCACCTCCCAGCTGTCTGCAAGAAATTTGACATCCAAAGGAAGCCAAAGAAATGGCAATCATCCAGACTGGTAATGGGACACAGCACTGGCTGCTCTTGAGTGCGTCACACACGTGGGGACACCCTGTGTCACACATGTGGGGATATCCTGCAGCACCTGATGGCACAAGAAATGCTGCCCTCGTAGAATTTTTCTAGTTTACCAGAACTGAATGAGGAGGCAGTGGTGAAATAATGAAGTTTCTGCAACTTCTTAGCACCCAGGTGTCCCTTTGCTTGGGCAGAGCTGCGGCCCCATCACTCCAGCCCAGGCACAGTTCTCCAGCCCAGGCACAGTTCCACAGTTCTGCCCAGTTCCCAAACAAGATACATCTTGCTTCAAGCACCACAAATCCCCAGCTTCTGCTGGGGATCCACTGCTATGGAATGCTCCAGGGAAGGAGCTGTCAGGTGTGTCACCACCATAGCAGCCAGTGACCAGCCCCCAGAAAGGACTGAGTGACAAAACAACAGGAAACACAAGTGTGAAACCCTGTGCAGAGTTTACAGAAAAAAAATTATCAGACATGCTAAGAACCTAGTTTAAAGTTATTGTTTTATCTGAGAGTGTTAGATGCTTGAGAAAAATCTCATTTGGAAAAGAAAAAAAGGGCTTTTTTAGCTTTAGTAATTTTCTTAAAAGTTTTCTTTAAAGGACAACTCCAGACATCTAGAAAAAAAATTCCACCCTGAAAAAGCAGAGTTACTTAGAGTTACTTCATTTTCTGATCCTGTAATAACTGCTCTTCCAGATTACTTTTCCCCCTTCCCATGTCACTTTTCCTCACACTTCACACCCCTGTAGAAATTACACAGCACATAAGTTCAGTTTTACCTGTACCATTTCCCCGAGACACATTTCCATGCCTGCTTCATGCCTCCCCTCTCCTGTACTGCAGGGTCCAACCAGTCAAGGTAGAGAAGGGAGAGAGCCATCAGGCACATAATGTGCTCTCAGTAGTTTGCTGGGAATTCTCAGGGTGTTTTCCCTCTGCCTCAGAGCAGCTGAACTTCATCATGATACCCAGAACAGCTGAGCTCCATCATTATCTCTGAACTTCCAGCCCTAGCTGCACAGGTAGGGCAAGAGCACACAAATTGTGAGATGCCAAGCACATTTATATGTCAATTATTTTTTTTTTCCAAATAAATAAGGGAGTTGAATTGAGCTTTATCACTTTCCTTTTAAAACTTGGCTTTTAAAATTATTTCCTTTGGGAGACGAAAGAAACACCTCCCAAGCAGGGGAAGGCTGGAGAGATCAGCACTGGGAACTTCAGCTGTGATGGGTTCCCATCCATCAGATGCAGAGCAGCCAGTGGCAGAGGCAGCTGGGAAAAAAGTTGAATATCTCAAATGCAAAGACCAATTCAAGAACCACGTCATGTCCAGCACTGCTGAAAGACAGAAAATGCCTCCAAGGACGTCTCAGCCCTGGTGTTCCAGTTGGCGGTGGCAGCTCTTTCCTGGGGTAATGACTCCCAGTGAGAGTCCCAAGCTGGGGTGAACCTGCTGGGTCTGACCCTGACAGGTTGAATTAAATCTTGTGTTTTGGGCAGAAATGTATAAAAGGAGCTGAGGAAAATGAACCATGGGAGTTAAGTGATAAGGTGAGAAATCTACTCAGCAATACCAACTGCCTCACTCAGAGGTCTCCTTCACATGAAAGGACTTGAGATGGTGCTGTAGCAATGGAGAAACAATGGAGTTCCAGGAGAAATCCCAGAGAAACCTTGTTTAAACTTGGTCTACTTAAAAAAGTAATAGGCAAAGTAGTACAGAGAGCTTTGTGCCCTGGCCCTGCTGATGTTCTTACAGGTCCCTATCCCCTCCTGGGGTCCTGCTGCTCCCATGGAAGTTGTGTGTGTGTAAACATGGTGCAGGGCCTGTGCTGGGACTGGGCTGCTGTGATCTCTAAAAATGCTCAGGAACTGCTTGAAAGCTCTGGGAAAACTCCTGCTTCCATTCTGCCTGGAGTTGTGTGGTGGGTATCTGTTACTGCTGTGTTACAAAGGTTAAATGCACCTGTGGAAACCCATGCTGGGTGTGAGTTTTGGTGCAGTTCTGTTAGAGGAGACATTTAGGCCTATTCTTCCCACTGCTCTCTGCAGTGTCCCCAGGCTGGTGGCAAGGCTGGGACCTCGGCTGTAGGAAGCTGTCAGGCTATGGGAAGGGGCCACCCTGGCTGGACTGTCCCAGTTCTCCTGCCTGCTGAGCATGGGCTATGCATGTCTTTCCCATGTGCGCAGTCAGTGATGCCAATGCATCCAGCTGCTGTGTGGGTTTCCCACAGGATGCACACTGAGTGCTCAACATGATGTTCACAGCCAGAGATGGCACAATAATCTGAGCAAGAGGTGTTAGGGGCTCTTGGAAAGGTCAGCCTTTTGCAGCTCAGGCATGCTGGGGCTGCTTTTTCCTGTCTCAGAGCAGGTAAGGAGTTAAAGGTCAGTATGTGTAAGTCTTCCTTGGCAAGCATCCAGACCTTTCAGTGCATGGATACCCACCTGTTCTTCCCCAAAGCTGGACACTGCAGTCTCCATGCTTAGGAAGGAGGAGGTGACCTGAAAGTTTCCAGGATGCTGGAGGCACCTGGGCAGTCATTCTAGGCTTCTTGTCTCTGTAAGCAGCTCAAATCTAGCTGGATGTGCCTAAGTGTTTAATCAAGATTTGTCCTGCAAGGGATGTGCCCTGGCCTTTGAGAAGCATACCCCTGCCATAGGACAGGCAGTTCCAAGGAAGCGAGCGATGGCAGGTACATCATGCTGGTACTTGGCTCCTCACCTCCCACCCAGCATCCCACTGTGTCCCACTGAAACCAGTCCCCAGCTGCCCTGACCATCACTATAAGTTTGGCCTCGCTGCCGGAGGTCCATGAGGATGAGAACAGCCCTTCGTGGAGCATGGGATGCCAGAGCCTGTAGCACAGCAAATGTCCCAAACCCCAGCAGCACTGCCTCTCTAGGCAGAGGCTGTGCAGAGCTCAGCACATTCTAAGAAGCTTCAAGTTTGTGTCAAATACCAGGCTAGAGGTCTGAGGATCACGTCTTCTGACAGCTCATTCTCCTGCAGGCTGGAGATCGGTGCAAACACAAGGAGAGGCTCTGATCCCCATTATAATGCTAATCTCCTCCAACTCCCAGTAGGAGCCGAGTAGCATCCTGTTAATGAAATTATAACCATGGCTCACACGGTGCATTTCTGCTGAACACATCTGAAGTCTCTTTCCCTCAGAGGCTACATAACCAATGCCTGGGAGTTATCTTGCTGCTGTTATAGTAGCAACACGATTAGAGTGCTGAAGCTAATTTAAATCCTGTTGAATGCTATTATAATGCAGTGAGTAAAGCTGGCATGTGACATGTTTAGATATCCTTAGAGTGGGCACATCAGGCTCGTCCCCAAAAAGTTTAAGGGTTATATTCAGAGACTTCAACATAAATTGCAAATCCTTCATGGGCAGGTTATATTTGATAAGACTTTCAGGTGCTTAAGCTACAAGTCTCATTTAATTGTGTGATAACTCCAGGACTCTTAGCTGGCCCCATACCTTCTTCTATCTTCAGTTATCCTGAGCATCTTCCATTACTGCAATATCTCTGCTCCCAATGTGAGTGGAGTGGAGCTGTGGGAAACTGCTGTGCTAAACTTGAGCGCTGGCAGTGAGGCAAAAATGGAGCTTAACCGTATTTGCCAGTTGTGTTGGGGGTTCTTCTAGTCTTGCTTTATGGGCTTAGGAGGGATTTGGGGTGACTGTGGGGGTTTTTAAGAGCTGCTGCGTTTTGTACCTCTGAAAAAAATGTCTGTGTGCCTTTGCCCTGTCAAACAGCAATGCAGCTCCCATGCACAGCCAGGACATCACCCTGGGAGTTACACAGAGGCCCCAGTGCCCTGTGCAGGGCAGCCCTGGCAGCCCAGCTAATAACAAGCAAACCAAACACAGGGCTGAGAGACTTTGTCTTGACCTTTACAAGCTGCTGCAACACCCCAGAGCTCCAGCAATTGCCACCTTGCAGAGCCTGAGCAAACAACTCTGCAGGGAAGCAGGGAATGGAATTGGTCCCTATCCCAGCATGACAGCAGACTGCAGCCTCAAGCTGCTCTCCTGAGCCCGACACTGGGAGAAGTGTTCCTGACAAGCATTTTATCATTGTTCTGGTGATATGGAGCCTGGTTGAGTTGTGCCTTTTCTCTTGTCTTCTCCAGCATACATGAGGGCAGATCACAGGGATGCAGTGGAGCAGAGGGCTCCAGATTATACCACCCCCCAGACAGTCACAGAACATTTTGTCCCAGTTCAAGTCAGGCCCATCTCTGGCTCTTGGCCATGCCAGACATGGATTTCACTTCCCACTCCATTCTCTCCCTTCACCTGATGCTGTCAGGATGTTCTCTTAAGGCCAGCAGGCAGCATTGCACTGGTTTCAGCCCTTTGTGGGAGCTTTGTCCTGATGTTGCTGCCCCAGCCACACCATGATTTTCTTCTACCTAATTTAGCATCCTACCCCACAAAAATATAAGTGTGTGGAGGGGAAGAAGAAAGAGAAATGTCTACAAGGAGCAGCAAGAGAGGGATCCCTAACTCTGTGAGGAGCTCATCTGTCACCTGTCTTCATGGCAGTTTTAGAAGATATGGCAAAT
The DNA here is from genome assembly GCF_028769735.1 of Zonotrichia leucophrys gambelii. NCBI lineage: Eukaryota > Metazoa > Chordata > Aves > Passeriformes > Passerellidae > Zonotrichia > Zonotrichia leucophrys. Next base: position 64,163 of record NC_088185.1, read on the forward strand.
TTAGTAGCAGCAGCTATATCTTTACCGGGGTAAAGCAGCTCAGCTTTTTGCCCCAGCACAGGTGTCCTGTATCCTTTGCAGCCCAGCCTTGTCTTGGCTGCCCACACAGCAGGGTCTGCTCTGGGAGCCTCTGTGTTCCTCTGAGCCAGATGTTCTCTTCCTGGGGCCATTGCCTGCAGAACACAAGACTCCTCCAGACCAAGGTATCAGCCCAGAGTTGTGTGGCAGAGCTGGAAACTCAGTTCTCCTGATCTTTAGAGCCTCTCCATTGCTCTTCATCTTGGCCATCAACATCACCCTGCTCTCTGAGTCCTGCTGTAATTAGAAACAGATAGTAAAGTATTTCAGGAGGGGAGGTAACATTCCCCAAATGAATTCATCCTTTCAGTTCATGTGCTGGCAGCACAGGCTGTCACAGCTTTATTTTTAAATGACCTTTCCCTTTATCACCAGAAAAATTTCTTCCTATTGACCTGAAGAGCACCAGCAAAGTCAAGTGGAATATATATATATATATTCTTTCCTACCCACTGAACATGGTCATTGTTAATCTGAGCATGTTAAAACCAAAAGGGGCAAGATGTGGAAGGTGTTTAACACTAACTTGATGAGAGCAAAGGGGAAGGGGTGGAGACCAACCTTGCTGAAGGTAGAATTAGATGTTTAAAATGGAAGTGAAGAGAGTACCTGTCTTAGACACGTGGTATCTGCCTCCATATCCCAGAACACAGCTGTGGCACAAAGACTCTTGACAGACAATCACTGGTCTGGTGGAGTTAACAGCAGCCTGAGAAACATGGCAAGATGTTCACATGGGTAAAACTGGGAGATTCAGAGTAAAAACCCTGCAAAAGCAGCTTGCACAGTTCTGCCAGGTCACTGGGAAAATTCTTTGTAGCCACTTTGAGTCAAGGTAACAGTCACCTGGGGACTCTTAGCATCTTTTTAAGTTAGACTTCAAGGAAAAATTCAAGGCCGGGGAAGGCAATGCAGTTTTAATAAGTGATGACTTATTTTGGCTAGGTTAGCATTAATAAATAGCCATTAGCTATGCAAAGGAGCATTTGCATAAGCAGCGTTTGAGGGCCAGGTTATGGCAAGACTGTCTCAAGTGAGGATGAAGAGTGGACCAGCCTGGTGCTCATGCCAAGGTTCTTGAAGCAAACAAATTCACCTGAAGCCCCTTCTCTGAAGTGTACTGGAAATGATCCTACAATGTCCTATATCCTGGAAACAAGGATCTCCCTTTCCATGGGGAGGGGGAAGAAAAGCCCAGAGGAAGACTTGGAGCATTCAGCAAACAGAGGCAGGAGTGTTTGAGTAGCTGAGAGAGGACAAGCACGCTGTTCCTTCCATACTGAGCATTTTATAGGGGTGAAATGTATCTGTATAATGCATTCAAGGCTAGACAGCACTTACATCAGCCAGTGTTAACTGCTCGGAGGGAGAAGGAGGAGTAGGAACTTACAGAGCAGAAAGAGCTGAACCCTTTGGCAGGACCCAGAAGGCAGGCAAGTCCTCCCCAAAATCAGTCACCTCCAATCTCCTCCTATTGGTGTTTATGTGGAAAAATTCAAAAGCAGGGACTAAGGTTGTGCCTTGGAATGATTTCTAACACAGTAAAGCCCAATTTCGACGGTGAACTTCACCTACAGGGAAGAAAAAAAAAAACCAAGTGCCAAATCACACCAATCCAGTAATCATAATTGTCCTTGCTGGTACAAATGTGTCTCTCTAGAGGCACACAATGCTAGAGGTTTAGAGTAGAGCAGAAAATCTCTTGCAGAGGTTTTTTGTTTTGGTTGTTTTGGTTTGGTTTTTTAATAGTATTTTAACTATACCACAAAATGTGAGTCTAATTAATCCCTAAAATTGGTGACATTACACTTCATCCCATCCTTATGGAATGAGTGCAAAATGCCACAGGACTGCTACCACTTCCCAGGCCCACAGCCAACTCCCTGTCAGACAGCAAGTCTGACCCTGGCCCTGCCTCCTGCTCCCAGAGAGGGTTCCTTTCCCTTTGGCCATCGCTCTTCCAGATGGAGACTGGGAGATGTTTTAGTGCATTTTCCACCTGCCACCCCAAAACAGAGCACACTTGTGCTTCTTTCAGAATCTATTTCTTCAAGGATTTCAGCTTATCAGTCACAGGTTTTGTAGAGAGCAGCAGCCAGCCAGGTCCCTGTGCCTCCACAGTCCTCCTCCTGTGGATGCTGCCCAGCCCCACAGCTCCAGCCACTTCCCAGATGCAGCTCCAGCACCCAGCTAAGTCCAGAGACACCTACTTACCTGCTCTGCCAGCTAAGCTGCCTTTGACAGTCACTACCTCTGATCAGGTATTACTAATGATTTTAATAACATGATATGTGATGGCAAGAAAAACCAATAAACCCTGATGTAAGATGCTTTTGTCACAATCTTGAGACTCCTGCTTGGAGCAGATGCCTTATTAGCCATTTAATTTTCAGCTCCATGGCAAGGCACTGTAATGAGAGGAAATATAAAATCAACAAGGCAGCTGCAACCTAGCTTCATGTTCTCTCTCAAATTTAATAGAGATTCATGAGGCTTTACACCAATGTGCTGAGAGAAAAGGATTACAGGCTTCTTGCACCTCGCTTGGGTCTAAGGGAGGTGAATATCAGCAATCAGCACACAGCTGATAAATGTCTGGCGGAAGTTATTCCAAGACCCAACTGTATTAATATCAAACAAGGTGCTTCAGCTCATGTGATGTGTCCAGTCCAAGCCAACCTGTCTCAAAAGCATGAGCTCAGAAGTAAAGGAGCAGATTGGTAACAGAGGACAGTGGTATCTGCTCTCTCCAGGCTGTGCAGGATCCATGCTGGCGCTTGTTACACCATGGGGCTTTCAGCCCTTGCGCACTGGTGTCCCTGTGCCCTGAAGCCACTGTGCTGGCAGGCTGTGCCCATCCCACTGCCTCCCTGTCTCCTGCACATCAGCACAGGGCTCAGGGCAATGTCCCCAAGGGCATGATCAGACCCATGTTTCTTCCCTTTCCCCAGCATGCAGCTGATGGCTCCAGTTGCGCCCAAAAGCCACTGACCCAACTGATTTCACTGTGCCAGTACCACTCACTCAGTCACCATTTAGTTCCTTTAACTGCCATCTCTTGGGTGTTTCATGCAAGACAAAAAGCACCTGTGGCTGCTGGACTGTGATACTGAGCCCTCCACCTTCCATGTGTCCTCCTCTTCTTCTGCCCCACTCTTCAAATGCATTTTCCCATGGGGTTCCCAGGTTCCCATCACAGGCCCTGCCAGCAGCATTGCTGCCTGGGGGCAGCAGGAGCAGCTTGGGGTGTGCTGGGCACATTAACAGGTCTGGCTACTGAACTCAGGTCTGAGTCAGTGAGCTGTCAGGCCCAGCAGTGACACAGCAGCAGATGAGAGTCCCCTCATGCTACAAAACACAGCCTCTCTGGGAGGTAATGCCTCTGAAACAGGGTCCCCAGGTAAGTGGCCAAAGCACCAAACCCAAGTTCAAGAAGCATTTCGACAATGCTCTGAGGCACATGGTGGGACTTTTGAGGTATCCTGTGTAAGCCCAGGAGTAGGACTCAATGATCCTGATGGGTCCCTTCCAATGCAGATATCCTCTGATTCTCTGTGCTTTCCAGCACATAAGGAAAATTGACAACATTTTTACTTCAAAATGCAGTTCACTCTGATGAAAAGGAATGTACCTTAAGAAAGACATGCCGCTTGCATGCTATCTGTAGCCTCAGTAAGTCATAAAACTTGCTGCTATATATTTTCTTTACCAGGCAGGGAAACTTGGCTGCCATTCAGGAGTGTGACTGGGATGTAATGGTAGGATCCAGACCCAAAGCAACCTGGACTGTACTCACTGGTACAAAAACAGCCCTGAAAGGGCTTGACTGAGACCAGACTCTACTGTAGCAGTTACAGGATAGCTACTAAGAAAGAATCTTGGCCTTAAAAACCTTAATCAGGTAGCAGGCAGGAGACAGGAGTTATTTTTGCTCTGGCTTGTTGGTGTGGAAGCTGTTTGACAAAGGATGACATCAATTGCACAAACCTTGAGCTGAGCCAAGAGAGGAGCCTGAGGAATGATTCTGATTTCCTGTCAAACCTGCGATTCTCCTGTCGCAGTGTGAGCAGGTCAGGGCCACTGGCCATGCTGCGTTTCCAGCTGTTAAATGTGGGCACATATGTTACATGAGCACACATCCAGAGCTGCTGTAAATAAAGCAGAGCATTACACAGGAGTTAATCCAGCGCTGTTCTGCTGCTCATGTCAAAGATACCGACCTGTTAATGCTCTGCACATCTCTTATTGAAAATAGTGGAGCAGATTTCACCTCAGCAGTATCCCCCCACAGAGCCAGCCTCTGTGCCCTCAGTGAATGATAATAGCTGATGCGCCACTGTCATTCCCATGCAGTAAAGCATGTTGGAAGCTGTTCCTCCCTCTTTGTTCTCAACATGGATCATTGCTCCTTCCAGCACTGCAAAAGCCAGACCAAAAGAAAAGCCAGTGGTTTCCCAGCAGAGGTGTTTCATAAATTTACCACTCTGCTGTGAGGAGATGCAGGCACAAACTGGCATCAGAGGCTCTCAAAGGCTTCAGGACCTGCTGTTGCTGGTGTGGAACAGATCCCCAGCAAGAAGAGGCCACCCCAATTAGCAACAGAAAGCACAGGACATTGGGCATGTTCAGTGCCAGCCAGGGCTGAGGGCACAACAAAAGCTTCTCTTCACTTACTTCTCCAGTTTATCAGAGAAAGAAGGGGTGCATTGTTGGTTTTCTACATCTGAGGTACTGTCAGCCTTAAGCCAACAAGATATCATGCAAGAATTATTTTGAGCAATTCAAGGTTAGTTTTTGTTGCTTTTTTCTTTAACTTTCCAGCAGCAATCCATTTTCATTTTGCACATGGACACATTCAATAGCGCAGGCACTGAGTGCTCTTAGGCAAAGCACAGGCAAGGATTCTGATAAAGAAAAAAAATCTGGGTTTTTGTCCAGTCTTTCAATTAACTTTGTTGGCAATCTGTAACAAAGAATTCATAAAAATCTTGAGGCGCTTTTTACAAGCAAGATGGAAAGTAGTTGGTTGGGTTTTTTTCCACCTTGCAGGAAATTCCCTTTTCTGTCTCTGAAGCAAGAGAAAACACATCAATAAAGAATGAATTTCCAAAAGTTTTCTTTGACTCAAAGACAACCTGAAATTATATAGCCTAATTCACTTCAAGCACCCCTGGCTCAGCCGTGCAAGTGTCATTCCCAGAGGCAAACGTTTCTGAATGACAATCCATTAGGCACCACCACAGTTCCGGTCCCTGCCTTCCCACACTGGGCTAGACTGCACATCCACTCGGTCTTCTCACCCCCTTGGCATGCCAAGTCCCTCAGCTCAGCTCTGACTGCTGGCACGAGCAGCAGGGTTGCCTATGAGCATCACCATCCCTTGATTTCTCTCCTATGCACCCAAAATCTCATAATACAGAAAGAAACCCAACCATTCCTGCTGCAAAATACCTGCAGAAAAAAGAGCTGGGAACTTTACTCCCTCCCTGCACTCCATCAGTGTCTTTCTCTGGGCCTCAAACACAAATGTGATGGATGTTACCAGGTAGCCCAGCAGGGACTGCAGTCACACCACCATCAGCTACCACTCTCCAAACCTTTCAGTCTCATGAAAACCTGCCAGCAATTTCAGTGAATCTCTGGAGCTCTGGAGGGGATTTTGTTCCTGAGAAAGAGTCAGATGTCATTTCCTTCACAAGAAAAGAAAATGTCATAAAAAGGCACTTGAACTGCTCAGGTGGCCTCCAGGAGCCAGGAATGTGCCAGGTCACAGCAAACACCAAGAGGAGCACTGGTTTTGTCTTTGCTCAGATAGAAGCATTTGGAGAATGCGTAAACCACTGAATCAGGCTCCTGGCACACTGCTCTCAGTTCATCAGCCTATGGGAACTTATCAGCACATATGGAAGTATTTGTACAGGGGAGTGGGTGAATTTCTCCATTGAGTCACTCATCTCTTATCTCTCCCGCAAAAATTGTGTATATTGCTTCAATTATAGAGACATTGAAAGAAGATATGAGGGTCACCAGATATGCTGTTAATATCACACGTGTGGAGATGAAGGTGGCAGCCATTTGCCACTCACTGAAAGCTGTCAGGAATGTGACAGAACAACAGGGTCCTGAGAACATCAGATTCTGAGCATTGGCACTTACTGACAGGTTTTCGTCATGGAGGAGAGGGAAAAACAAAGCTCTGCTTTGGGACCTGATAAATGGAGGTCCCTGGAGCATTCCAGTAAGATCTGCAAGAGTAAAATAAACAGAGACTCCTGGACTTACATGAATTATGTATATAAAGAGCTTTTTGAGAAAACAGTTAACTTTCATAAGGGTAAGAACAGGAAGGCAGTAAGCTTTTGAAGGTTGTAACAATGGTATAAAGTGCTATGGGGACAGTCATGACTGCCTTTATTTTCCTGTTTATACATATCCACTCTTGCATCCATGAAAATTTATGCAGGCTTTTCCGTAGCAATGCTTTTTTCTCCTCGGACTTCTCCAGTTTCCCTGTTCCTGATCCCATTGTCCCTTGTAACTTTTCCTCATTGCTGCACCCCTGTCTGTTCCCTGTTACAAATTCTTCCCTCCTTTTGATCTCTTTCCCTGTCTGGGCTATCTTGGCAAGCGTAGGGTTTTCCCTTCAAGAAGCTTATATATTCTTAATGCTACTTGATGAACAGAATTCAAACTTAGTAGCCAAGAATGGAGCTGGGACACAAATTCATTGCTCAAAAGGTGTCTCAAGCACAGCACCACCTCCTCCTACCAGCACTTAGGGACACTACCTTTCAGTATCAGCTTTCTGGATGTTAACATGCTTCTTATGACTCAAGAGTCTGCAAACACAGAGCACTGTTGCTCATGCTGACTTTCCTGGTGGCCCTGCAGCTTGGGGTACAAGCAGAGATATTGTGCTGATGTTCATAATAATGGCTGAATGCTGAGCCATATTCCAACAAGCTCCAAGCACTAACCAGTTTACTACCAAGGAGATGGAGATTCCATCACACCATCCATATGAGGCCATGTCCCTCCCCGGAAAAAGCTGTTGTGTTCCTCAGTGAGTAGCTTGGAATAAAAAGAAAAGCGTACGTTTAAAGCCCAGCCTGCTGATTATCAAATTCATTGCTGGTTTGAGAGAACACAAGTTGAACAGAATTAATGAATTGCGCCAGCTGCAAAACTTCTGGCAGATGGAGTAGAAAAATTGCAGCCTGGGATGCTGGGAATGATCTTTACCTCTTTTGAAGGAGGTGTTTCTACAATGAATATATTTAGGTGACAAAAAACACTCTTGTGCAAAGACAATCTTGCTTTGAAATAATTATTTCAAACACAACAGCTCTTCAGAAGATCAAGAGGTAGGATTATAAAAATATCCCAGCACAGACCAATTGCTGATGAAGAAACAATGATTACTTTTGGACATCACTGCTCTCCGAAAAGCTAACACGTGCTCGGGATTTTTTTGGGGAAAGAGGTTTAGGGGTTTTAAAGGGAGAGGGAGGAACAGGGAGAGCAGAGGCACATGGCTTTACATTTGGCTTTTTCTCCATTTCCTTTTGTTTGAGCAATGCTGTTCGAATTTGTAAACTCCAGAACACAAATTTAGCTGAGGGTAATTTGCCAGATTGTCCTAAGGTTATCAATTCATTCCCAACTTTATCCCAGAATTGAATATTGTGGATTTCTTCAGGGGAAATATTTGGGAACTGCAGAAAAAGCCATCTTATAAACTGTTTCAATTTTCCTTTAGAGAATTTCACATTACTCTTGACTAAAATGCTAACAATATGATAATACACTCCCCTTTGTACAATGCTAAGTTTGGAACCCATGTTAAAAAGCAAAGTACTTAATCCCGCCTGACCGAAAACAAAGCTAAAATCAGCTACCAATTTCTAAAAAAACCACAGATAGAAAGCGATAACGAGCAGACAAGAGCTTCACAATGCAGCTGTATATACTGCTTTTAAAATTCCCGGGCAGCAGCGTCAGGGCACGCCCTGCCGAGCCGAGGCAGAAACAAAGCCTCCCCCGCGGTGGAATGCAACACCCCCGCGGAGCAGAGACAGCAGCCACTCCACGTAGCAGCCGAAACCGGGACGCCCCCCCCCCCCCCCGCCGCCGCGTGTGCAGAGCACGCCCGACCCCGCAGGTCCCCCGGCCACGTGGAAAGAGAGCCCCCCCCTCCCCCGCAAAGAGAAAGAGAATCTCCTAACACGTGTCTGAGCACGCTGCTGAGCCGGGGGGGGGGAAAGGGCAGAGAGCGATCCCGCTCCGGCGGGAATTCTAAAAAACAGTGAAACACGCAGCAGGAAAGCTAACACTAGAACGCTATGAATTCTCGTCTGTGGGGCTGCGCAGCCAAAATGCAAAGGCAAAAAAGGAACAGAACTCGCGGCAGAGTCTGTTTTTGAGCTTCTGCTCTACCGAAAGCAGAGATACTCACGTGAAATGGAAGCTGTAGGCTGGGTACAGGCAGGCAGGTCTCCACCGGAAAAGGACCTCTCTCTGGGTGCAAGAGAGGCTGCCATTTTCTTCCTCTGGAAAAGCTGCTCACCACAATGAAGCAGGGCTTTCCAAAGGCGCCGAACAGTCCACGAAACTTTTTCTGGGAGTATTCCCAAAGTCTCTAGCTGGGAGTCTTGAAGCCAGGCTCCTTTCAGCTGGATGCACGGCTGGCAGAAGCTTCTCTGAGGAACTGCGAGTCCGTTTTCGGGCTGCAGAGTCGAGCCACCCACAGGGACGCCAATATATTGGAATAGTTATCCCAATATAACCAGTTAGATGGTGCCTAGGCCAATTCTGACCTTCGCTGCTTGGCCAGAGGCAGCACTGTGGTGTTCACCCCAGAGATACCTTGGCTGGCGGCAGAGTGCAGCGGGGCACAAGACAGGACTCCGTTTACCTCAGGGGAGAGCTTCTGGCGATGGTGGAGAGAAAGGGAGTCGATTCTGCTAGAAGGTAGCCAGATGTTTATTCCATGAGTACAGATACGTCTGCACTGGGCCACTGCTGGTAACAGAATGGAGGCCGCATGGTCTCATTCACATTTTAAGCTCAGGACAGGGGAAGGGGAGGGGACAGGTGAGTCACCAACCAGGTGAAGGGGCAGGGTCTCAAGGGACTAGGGACACCTATCACACGACGCCTTGCTGGTATGTTAGCCTGATTGACAGGGCACACTCAGCGAGGGGCGAGGGGGAAGGGAGAAGGTAAAACAGGATATTGCAACACACCACAACAATTACTAAGGCTCAGCTTTCACTTTTTTTTTGTATTAGATAGACACTATTTACAGCCCTGAAAACTCCATGTTTCAAGATCTGAGATGACATTTTTAGCTATGCATTAATCTTTTTGGTTCACATCAACCACGATCATCTGTTAAGCCAATAGTTATCTTCCCTACCTATCTCTGAGATGCCCTGAATGAACCCATCAGTCAAGGAAGTCTTCAGCACTCGTGATGTTGGGAAGAAGAAAAGTCACACACAGATCAGAGGGAATCAGGTGGGAAAGGTTTCTTTATCCATCATTATTGAGCTTGTTTTGTTAATCAAAGTATAAACTTATCTCCTTATCTATGTGAAGGTATTTAAGATGCAGAGCCAAAGAAAACTGCTGTACCATATTATGTGCATTTACTGTTCAGATTTCAAAAGCCAAGCATTTAATCTATTCAAAAGTAAGTCCAAAGGCAATTTCAGCAGTAGGATACAGCTGAAAATTGGGTAAGCTAAGTTCTAGAAAAGGTTAGAGAAGTCTTATGCAGAATCTCTGGCACTAGTAAACCTCGGTCCACATCTGCACTACCCCAAGTGCATTTCTTATCGAATGCTGTGATCACACAACAGGGGTGCAGACACCTTGGTGTAGGATTGCACCTGCATTCCAGTGCAGTCTACAGTTTTTAACCTCATTGCACAGTAAAACAAATATATGATCTCAGAAGTAGAGAGTAGCTATCTGCAACCATACAGTACAACCCAGCATCACACTACATTCTCTCTAGGTCTCAGTTTAAGCTTTTCTTTCTTGTCACCTCTGAGCTATGCTGAAAGGCTGCAGAAAAAACACACTGCCCTTAAGCCCCTGGTTCTGCACCACTGAACAAAGCAAAGAAGTGAAACTACCTTGATTTTTCTTACACAGCACCAGAGTGATCCATACATCACATAAGGACACAGACGGAGAGCTGAGATCAGTACATGCTCCCACCTAAAGCCAGCCAAGTGTTCTGGCTATGCCATGGTTCTGCTTTACTTCTAGAGTTCCAAAATCTTCAGCTTCATTTTTCCCTCTTTCAGTTGCCCTGCTTGTCATGTTAATATGCTGTTATAAGGAATAAAACTTCAACCTCCTGGTCAGGAAGCATGCAGTCTGAGAGTATAGTGACAGATGACAAGCACATTTTGTGAACAGTTGCTAACTATCAAAGCCTTTTGATAATATTTATCCAAATAAACTAACAGGTAGAAAGCTCAGTGCAATTAGCAGAAGTGCCCAAGGCTTGATGCTGTGCACTTGGACAGAGTTTAATTAGTGACACAGCAACATTTTTGTACAAATCCTGACAATTAAAGCCAGCAGCTAATAACATTTACAATGCTAGGCTAAACTGTGCCCAGATAAAAATCATAATGAATATAATTAAAACTTAAGCCATAACACAGATTTCTAAAGGCACTTGCAAATCTCTCTGACCAGCAGCATTTGAGAACAGCAGAGCTGTGTGCGGACAGAGTTCAGGTTATATTTTGGTTGTGGGAGAATTGCTTTGTTATTTTTCTTTTTTCTTTATCTCAAAAAGCAGAAATACTTCTATATTTTGTAGCAGCCAACACAGGAGAAACAGCACACCAATAAAGAACCCTTCTTCATTCCTTTACTTGTAATTTCTGCACTCCTGTTGTTGCCTGCGGCCTCACAAGAATCCTTCCAGCCAGGAGCAGAACGCCAACAAGGACACACTAACGTACTGTCCTCCTTCATCCACAGAGGATGCAGGCTGAAGGACAAGACAGATGAACTCCTCTCCCTGCAAGCCAACAAGGCAGTGACAACCTGCAGGAAGAGGGGGGAAGCACTCACAGGATCCTCCAGTCCTTGACAACAGCAACTCCCTTGAGCCTGCTAGTGGGAACCTGTGTCCCTCTCCAATCAAGCTTTTGTTATGAACATAGGGTCGATAAAGGTAACAGTAGATTCTGAAATTTGGAGCTCCTCTTTCTCACCAAGTTTTGTTACAAAAACTTCAAGCAATGTAATTTAAAATATTACATAGAAAAGGCAAATCCCTCCACTTTTTCTGCAGCAGCAGAGAGCTTTTGCCTTCCCTTTGGTGAGAGTAAGTATTTCTGCAGAACATCTTTCAGTACTACTCCAAGGGAATGAGATGGTTATTTTCAATAACAGCACCAGCCCCTGTCCCTGTTTCCCACTCCATGCAGCATGTCATGAACTTCACACATAAAAATAATTAAAAAAAACATTTACAGCAAGGAATTAGCCTGTTATGGTTTTGGTTGATATGGAGAATCAAAAGGGCAGACTGGCACCATGCAACAAATTAGCTGCTTAATATATTCATTTTTTCCCTTTTGAGTTTTCATGGGCACTTCTAGACACTGCAGAGGCTCATCCTTCAGACAGCCCAATTAAAAAGAAACATTCAGTGAATCAGTGTTCAATACAGCACTGTTTACAGCATTTTTCCTTGTTATTTCAGGACATAAATGGTTGATAGAATAAAACCCAATCAATTTCATTTGCTGGTCATGGGGCTCACTTTCTCTCCATATGCAGGCTGCCGCCCTTTTTGAGAGAAAAACTTTTGTGTCGCAATATGTTTCATTTTCTTCATAAAACCAGGGTTCCAGGTAGCTGTGGTTACAGTCACACTTGAACCAGGCCTATGCACTTTAAGACTTAACCCATAGCTGTCCCTCCTCTCTTAAAAGAATTGAAGTCTGCTGAATCTTTCAGTTGTCAGCAGTGCTTTCTGAAAGCAGTCTTGAAGTTGTTTGTCCCATAAGCCAGTAAGAGCTCAATGCCAGTGTGAAGATCAGATGCAGCAAACAGAGGCAAGATCTTGTACAATTTATCTTTACAGTGGAACAGCACCACATCCTCTCCTCCCCAGCCCTGGGCTGGCAGTGAATGGCCTCATCCCCAACAGGTACTACCTTAACCTTTATTTTCATACTGTTTTGACTGGTAAATAAGGAACACTTCTGTTTTCCTGCCATTGTCTCCAGCTCTGCCTAACAAACCCACATATGGAACTCAAATTACAGCTGCCTTCCAGAAAGCAGCCGCCTCTACACAACATCATTTGATAAGTCAAATGATCATCTGGAATGCTTTCCAGAGAGTTGAGCTACGCGCTGAACACTGAAATACCCCTCTAAGAAGGTGGAGGAAAGGAAGTATGATTCACGTCATTATTATTTATTGGCAGATAATTCACAGTCCTGGGCACTGTGGTACAGACAGAAGAATTTGGAAGGCTTTTTAGAAAGAGCCCCTTCTGCCAAGTTCAGGCGTTTTCAAGGAGGTTCTGCACAACTTCCCCACTATTAATTTCTGCCGAGGCACTAGACAGCGTATGAAGATATTGGTACAACAGACTGAACAAGATTTTGGCTGAACTCAAACTATGTGATATGAACAGAAAAGTAACTATGTAAGAATAAGTAATGGGAAGCTGTTTCTTAAGGTAACAGGTCATTTATAGAAGACTGTTGAGAAGATGCTTTTGTGCTGCTGACAATGCCTGAATGAAATCAGAGACTCTTCAGTGACTTTACAGAAACTGCAGATAGAGCCTGCTTTGCTGAAGCATTTATTAAGGTGTAAAACTCATTACTAGCAAAGGGCTAAAAGCTGTAAAACTTTGGTCTTGAAAGTTCTAGTGTTCAGATGATGAAAGACCTTGAAGAACTGCATTTTGAAAGAGCTGTCCGGTTCACAGTTAGAACGGAGCTTTCATTAGAAACACAGAAATCCAGGATAAGGTACTACTTTAAATCCTTAGGATTATTTTACAGGGAACAGGAAAAGAAAACTCTGAGATCCACAGAAATGCCAGTTTCCCTGCAGTGAGGCGTCATATCTGCCACTCTGTGCTGTCTGGGGAGATCAGCACCTGCCCTCCTCGGGTCTTGCATACTGGGATTGCTTTTACCCAAGCAGGCAGCTCTATCTGTAGCACTGTCAAGTATCAACAAGAACTCATCTTACTTCCTATGCAGAGATCATCATTTTAACACTCAGTGTAAAGAGAAAAATGAGTTTGCCAGCAGGCAACCATTGCACGTGAAGCCATTTTTTCCTTATCAGAGAAAACTCCTACCACATCTCCTGAGGAAAGTGTGGCAGCAAGCCAGAGACAGCAGATTATCACCATCACTTTTAAAACAGTCTAGCAGAGCTTTATATAATGTTTGTCATGCTATGTGTTCAGGATTAATTGTTGCCAAGAGATTATCATCTTCATCCAAATTAAAGATATTAAGTTAATACCAGGGAAGCTTCAAGTACCCTGAAAGTAAAAATGGATTTTTTATAAATGCTCACAACTTACTTTAAGATTTCAGAAAATGCAGTAGGGTGAATATACCTCCTCTGTAATCCAGAGCAGGGAAAATTAAGGCAAAAAGCAAAGACATGTTTTGCATCTAGATTTATCAGGAATCCTTCAATGGTTCAAACAGAGTAACAACAGCAATACCACTGCAGCTGCTACCAGAAAGACCAAAAGCTCATCAGCATGCAGGCAGATTTTAGTTTCCAACCAAATGCTCCAATAAAGCCTTTCCTTTTACATGTAATATTTCACTGAACTACACTTCTGTGCTGAAAGGATCTGTCTAAAAGCAAAACAAGATATTCAGATCGTATTTGCATTTAAATCACAAATGGAAAAATAAAGAAACACTAAACTTTTAAGATCTGCATTTATAGAATTTCAAACAAATTTTCATGATATAGCCAAGTTATTTTCATCTTATAAATTAATAATCTTGAATTAGTGCAATGATGTATTTTATGCTTTCAGATCATAATGGCAAACGGAAAACTAGCAAAGAAGATGCCATAGCAGTTTACTAACCTCTATCTACAAGTCTTTTATTTCTTTGCTTAATATAATTAGTTGTTGGCTAGGGGTGGAAGAAGAATAGGTAATAAATGCAATTTATTAAGTAGGAATTTAATTAAATGGGATTTCCTAATAAAACATCTTCCCAAAATATAACAGTCATTGCCTTAAATCCAAAAAAGCATTTATTCTAAATGCCATCATTTGTTGCCCCACTGAAAAATGAAGAATATAATTTTGATGTTTCTAATGCATGAAGTTTACTAGTGAGAACATGTATGTTCCTTCTAAGAGAAAGAGAAAAGATAGGCTATTACAGACAAAAAAAGCCCTTCCAAAGTTGTTTGGAAATCCAATATTAACATTCCAAGTTCTAGTTCGTTATACTTATGCAGAGGATATTAATAACTCAAAGTACTTACAGCTCAAGGGCTGCTTAATTACTGAATTTCACTGAATTTAAAGCAAAGCAATCTCACGATATGTAGTTTTCAGACAACTGAGAAATTTGGAAAACCAAAACTAGTTACTGACAATTCAAGAGCTGCCACAGTGCTTTCCTCATGGCTACTCAGAGCCTGCTTTTCTCCAACCAAAGTGCTTCTGATTTTTTAACTCCCTGTTACAGCAATCTTGTGTATTTCCCACCAGAAAAAAAGATTCTGGCAATAGAGCCAGGTGATCCAGGACCTTTTTAGGCCTGTTGGTGCGTGGAAACGTGGCAAGGAATTAAGTATATACAGTTTTGTGGATGGGAGGTGGGCTGCGAGGCACCATGTGATCCAGAACCGGACCCGTGGTCCCAGACGCTTAGGGATCATGCTGCAAATTCATACCTGGAAAACAGACATGTGAAAATTTCCCAGCTGGAAGTTTTTAAGACACTTTCCTGATACTGGTCACATGTTCTCCTGATATACCAGGCACCTGAAACCGTACTCACTGTATCACAAGCTCTGTGCTGTATTTGCAAGTAGCTACAATACAGCCAGTGCCTGTGGTGAGACCAAAAAGCCCCATTGCTTTCCAAATGTGAAATTATTCTGGTAAAGCAGTTCAAACCCTTTTAAAGCCCCTTATTTTTTAGAAAAAAATAGCATCATGAAAACACTACTACTTTTTAGAGCATACAGCTCCCCATGAGACTGCTAGATGCAAACAAACCTCAGTAAAAAAATAATGACTGTATGAAAGTGCAGTTTAATCTAAATTTTTCTGGAGCTAAACACTCCATCTCCTGACATATCACAAAAGGGATTAAGGAAAAGAAAAAAGAGAAGACTAGAAGACTTGCTCATAGAAAGAGAAAATATTCTGAGAAGTCATAAAAGCAACAACCTTCCCAAAGAGAATGAATCTGCAAAGCAGCAGCCAAACAAGCTGCCCAGTCTATTTAATCAAAGATCTGGGATGTTTTCCTATTACTTGGCAAACAACTTGCATCCAAGCTGCCAATTATTTAACCATGGTGGGACTTTTAACTCCATTTAGGGGAGAAAAATACAGCTGCTGTAAATTTCAACACTGCACAACAACCCACAATAGCTGTCTTGAAATTTACTTTATGTCCTTTTTTATCTCTGCTAGTACTGTTTCATCAACTGGTGCAGATGAAATGGTGCCTCTCTGGTACTGGTTGAAAGTTATTTTCATCCTAGTCAAAACACTGCAAATAATTTTGAAATAATTAGGTAAGTGGTGGATAACATCATTCTACATGATGATTTAGATGGCTATGTTTCATCACAGGTTATGAGCACAGTATTTCTTTGCATCAGACCCAGCATTTTGTGTTGTTTGTATGAGTATGAATTCTACTAATTATTAACCAAAAATTGAAAAGAAACCTGATCTATTATGATTCCCAATGGCTTAAATACTGTGCCTGCATTTCAAGAGAGCAAGTGGCATGCCAGAGACCATTTAGACCATCATGTTACTGAAAATTCAAATTATATCAACACTGCTTCTCCTCCCCCTGCTTTGAACAACAAGATTTTTGCATTAAGGTTGTTTATTTGTGTCATTCTATTGAAATCATTTACCAACTGGTCTACGAGGAAGTGTGAACTTTAATTTTTATAATCTGTTTCCAACCTCCACCTACTAAAATAAAATCTGAGAAAATCAGGACAGTGAGTCACTAAACCCAGAATCTTTCTGACTATAGATCACAGACTTTTTCAGGGATCAGTAAAAGCCACAATTCCATTCTCTATGGAATTAGACAATTGCTAATAATGGCGCACCTTTTGAATATAACCAACCATTACAAAGCAGGCTTTGGTAAAAATCCACTCATTTTTTGGTACTAATTTTAAGAGCATTTAAATTAAAATATTAAAAGAGTCTCAGTGTGCAAAAAAGAATGCATAATAAACAAATGTGCAATTTTACTGAAGACACAAACTTCCTGAAAAAAGTTAGTAAGTCTATGTCAATGAAATACAAGTTAGTAAATATCTTTTTCAACAGTATGTTAAATCAGAAAAATGCTGGATTTCTATGCGGGATGCCTGATGAATATCCAAAAATATCCTCTTTTCTGTACCTAAGTAGAGAGAACAAGGTACACTAAGACAATGCAGCTACTGACTGTTGCCATCTTATTGTAAATCTCCCATACCTTCTCATTGATTTCTCATCTGGAGCACCTCACAGCACAGCCAACAAACGCCAACTCTCTCCTCACCCAGCCAACCCACTCTTTTATAGCACTCGTCTTCTTACTGGACACACCTGTGGCCTATTAAGAGCAGGCCTGTTCCTAATCTTTGGTGATTAGTACAGCTGCAACTCCTCAGGTGTGAGACTATCTTCTGCACTATATTTTCTTACATTCTATCCCTCCACAACTGACCATTACTTACTGACTTTAAAGGGCCAACCCCTCATATGGAGGCTCAAAGATCTTTCTAACTCATGGACAGAAAATCATGAATTTTGCCTCAATTCAAAATCATGAATTTTGCCTTGTTCAAAAACTGTCTGCTACTGACATCCAAGTATACAAGCATTTTTCTGAGATATCCTGTGCATGAAGAAAGATAAACAGAATTTCTCAGCTTAAGGTGGTCAGCAGGAAAGACAGCTGTCAAATTAAAAAGCAGAAAATAATAAAAAACCAATTAATTTGTAACAAAATTAACTGCAAACAATTAAGGACTCCACAAAAACTCTAGCTAATGAAAGATGTTTCCTTCTTTATTATTGTGTAATACTTTTCACAGAAACATAGTATTTACAAATATACACATACAGACTGCTGATCATAAAATGTTATCGAAGAATTAGTCAAAAAAATCAATTTACAAAACCCAAAAACTTTTCAAAGATATTCTGGCTGAAAAAATTTAATGAAATCTCAAGGAGATGCTTCTGTACAGAAAGATAGGTTTTAGCTTCTTGAGTTCTGGTAAATTATGCGAGTTGTGAACCAAGTGAGCCAAACTCAGCTGTACATTTGAGATGAGGCAGTTCTTTTCCAATTGTTCTTTTCACACAATTTATTGATGGTCAGCTCCAAGAGGTCTCAGGAGGCACTGGTCTGGATGTTTTTGGAAGCTGCAAGCATTGCTCTCACTTTGGCCATAAGATCCTGTAGACAATAAAAGGAAAATGATCAAACATGTCTGATGTTTGAACAGAGCTAAAACACATGACTGAAAAACTCCACCTGAAAGGGTTAGTGTGCATTCCAGTCATGTGGGATACTTGGACTCATGACTATCAAATGTTTAGCTCCTAGGCTAAATGAGTCAAATAATTTGGAGAAAGTTCCTATGACAGCAACTGAATTCTGGTTTTACCAGAATGCAACAGTGCTCTGCATAAATATATCAAGCAGTTTCTACACAACAAAGCACAGAAATCATATCAATTGGAATAGAAAAACTATGACCACATCTTCAAAGAAATCCTGTAATGAACACACAATTACTAACCACTGGAGGTTTAAAATGGGAAAAAAGAAAAGAGAAAAAGAGAGAGAGCTGGTAAGAAAAGAATGTA
This sequence comes from Zonotrichia leucophrys gambelii, assembly GCF_028769735.1. NCBI lineage: Eukaryota > Metazoa > Chordata > Aves > Passeriformes > Passerellidae > Zonotrichia > Zonotrichia leucophrys. The sequence goes on from NC_088185.1 coordinate 82,362, forward strand.
ACAATTACTCTAAAACAAAGTTTTTTCCTTGGTTTGTAAATCTGAACCAAAAATTTACACAGCAGAGGCATTTTCTCATATGACAGTGACTGTAAAAGCAAACAGACTCTCAGTCTTGTCTGAGCAGCCAGTTGGAACAGCATTACAAAAAGAAATGAAATTTCATGTAAACGGCATTGAATAACTGGGTTGCAAAAAATGATGACAAAATAAAAAGTGTGTATATCAGTAACAAATCTGAGTTACTTAAACATTTGTTCACAAAGGCAACATAAATTAACTCCTTAGTGCTTTTAAAGTGTTTTGCATCTGAAGTTCTCAACACCAGAGGGGAATTTAGCATCATTATTCCTTCTGCTTTACAGATGGAAGGATCTGAATGAGAAAAAATACTGACTTGGTTAGGGTCAGGCAGGACAATGGCAGCACAACAATTTAATAATTAGTTAAATTCCATTTTTGGAGCCCTTAATGATAAAGAGATGCTTAACTCATCTCTATTGGGAAATATCTTACAAAATTCATCTAAGTTTCATTCCTATTTTTTACTTTTTGCAAATAGCACCCAAGAGCTGTATTTTGCTTCAGTAACCATTCCTTCTCTTACAGCTGTACTTTAAACAAGCAGTCTAATACTAAAATAGGAAATGCTATGCCATAAGCAACATTTAACCCAAAAATGCATAAAGCAATGATCTTTGAAGGGTATATGTGTTGAAGGGTGGGATGTTAACTCTCCTTTGAAGACCGTGCTGTAGTTTGTATCTCATTTCTCATACCATGACTTCCCATGCATTTGTTTGGTAGCATAAGAAATGCTGTGATTTTAACACTCCTTTTTCTTCCTCTGCTGCCTATAGTTGTTATTTTTCCTGAATAATCTTGTTTAGGGTTTGTCATAAGAAATGGATCAAATTTTTTATGTAAGGTACTAGACCGCAAGTATCAATTTCCAACTACCACTATTTCCATAGCAGAACTATATTTTTGAACAGTATCTATTTATTGAAAGAATAACTTATCCACTGAAAAAACATCAGAATATAAAAAGCAGCTCTGATTTTCTACTGTGAATTTTTCAAAGCATAATTAAGACAACTTTCCCTTTAAAGCTGGCTTATCCAATTGAAAAAAGTTAAACATTTCCTTCTTCCATGAAACTTGTGAAGAGCTCTACATGGTAAGATGGGCTGTTGATAAAGGGAGTATTGCAGCATAACATGGACTTTAGCATCTTTACAGTGGATACAACTGCAGCCTAATGAATTTAGCTTGGTCTTTAGAGGCTTGATGAAAACTGAAAGGACAGCACCTAGAGAAGTAACAACACCGTTGCTCCCATAAGCAAACAGATTAAAAAAGACAGTGAACATGTCTCTACATCATACGCGAAGTTCAGAATTGCCCAATGTGGTAAGAGAAAAAAGCAATATGTTGGACATACTTAATTACTCTGAATTTGCCCATTTGTACCTGAGTGATTTTACTCTGCACTGATGACACAATTGCTGAAGAGATTTGGCCATCTTTTTCCTGAGAAACTCCCCTAAAAAATAAAATCAGCAATTTATAGTAAAAGTTTTGAAAATGCATTTCACTCCCCATCTTGATTTGGGTTTTATTGTACATGTTTCTCCTATGTTAGTCAACAGCTCTCTCAGTCAACCAGAGAATGTAAGTCAGGGTCAGAAAAATCACTTGTACAACTGCTCCGACAAATCTGAATAGCAGCTTGAGAATTTTTAACAAGGCTGTTCTATATTCTAGAAATAATTTCATCATGAATCTTGACACATGTTATAATTCAAACCACTCTATTAAAGTTCTACTTCAAAGAGTTATCCCATTTCATGAAAGCTTCCAATTTCCAACTTAGAAATAGGTTGCAGAATTTTCTGCACCAGTTTTTCTGTAAGGTTGAGAAATTTACTCCAGAAAGCAAAAGAGACCCAATATGTTTATCAGACTGATTCAGATAGTGCTGTGCTCCCAGTGACTTTTACTTTTGATAAGCACACATTGCACACACACAGAGCTCCTCCCCCCACGACTCTGGTCACAGACACCCTGACAGTCAAGAGGCAGCAGCACTGCAGTAGGACACTAAGAGAGTACGGTACCTGGAGCGTTCCTGGCTGGATTCCCTGCTCTCCACAGGAGAGACACTAGTTGAATGTACAGAATTTTTGTGTGTGGATGGTTTGCCTGGTGACATGGATGGTGAGGGAGACCTTGCTCTGGATTTAGTACGTGATCTAGACCGCCTTTTCTTCTTCTTTTCATGGGGACTTCTGTGAGAAGAAAATATTTTAGTGAAGAATATTTAAAGCAATATTACACTAGCTACACTGAAGTTACTTGGCCCACTTCTGTTTCTCTTGCACTCAGCAAGCATTAGTCTTACCCAATACCGCACATTTATGGCTGAACAAAATACTTTATCAGAAGCTCTTTTTAATATACTACATTAGGAAACTTCTGGTTCCTGAGGTTCTCAGTTGGAATGCAGGACAACAACAAAAAGCCTTTCACTGGAGATTTGCAGAATAATTTTGCTAGAGGGAAGTTCCTTCCCAAACAACAACAGACACTAAGGATGCAACAAGAAAAGTGAGAGTTTATATCCCTTACAATTTTCCTAGCTCATAAAATAAACAAAACATGGAATCATGGCTATGTGAAATATCTATAAGGCAAATCCAGTTTGTTTGGTTTTTAAAACAAAAAAAAAAAACCTCCCCTTTCTTTGTGATCCAACCTGCAATGCAACAAACCACAGGATCAAAATTTTAAATGAGATGGTGTACTGCACTCAGACTAATCTGGACCTAACAGTGTGCCTAAGTGAGAATTTCCATGTTTCAGACCTGGAAATTAGATCCACAAATGTTTGTCAATATGGAAGTTGAAACAAAGGACTTATGAGTACCTGGTGTGTTCATTACTGACAGAAGGGAACAGAGATAGTCACCACGTAAGCCAATATTAAGTTCAAAGATAATTCAATTAGTAATGTATTAAAGATGAAACTACTGAATCTTTTTACCTGGCTATGAACTTATGTCTGTATGATTTACGCACTACTATTGATATTACTATAATTAGAATAACTAGAGAGATGCCTTAATTAGAGGTAGGCAATATCTCACTATAAGCATCCCTCTCTAGTATGCACTCCTAGAAGTCTATTCAGAGCAATGTTCTTGAAGCTTCTAGAACATCTTAGAACACTAAAACTTTTAGCCACCTTTTAAATATCATATTATTCATTCCTTTACTTTGAATTTTTGTCGGAATTTTCTACTTTAAAAGGTGCTATACTGTAACGCATTGAATTTCCATATAAACAGCGTACAACTCTGAACCTTAGAATTTACCCCACCATTTTTTATACAGAGATCTATTATATTTTATATAGAGACATAATACATATATTTTTATATAGAGAAAACACTCAAGATTTAAAATTGCAAAACCTCCTTACACTTTTCTTGAATAAAAAATTATTAAGTGGCAGACAAAAAACCCCACAGCCTCTAACATTTTCATGACTACACAAAATCATCAACTACAAAGTCAGTTATTCCTTGACTAGCTATGTACTTTATTCGCTTTGTTTCTTTAAACATCCTCACATAACCAAGCTGTGAACAGATCTCATATTTGACTCTTGAAAATCTTGGCAAATATTTGTCATGCAAGAAAAGTATTTTACTGTAAGCTTTTTCAGTGTTTTTCATCTCAGACTACAACGAACAAATAGAACAGCTGAATGATGAAGAAATCTGTTCCATAATTCAACACGGAAACTGGTCCATCACATTTTTACTTGAAAATTTAACATGTCAGGGCTGAAAGAGTTTCTGATTTAATTTCTGCAATCAGAGCTGCAAAATATCCTTATCTATGTTTAACTACATTTTACTCCTTCTTCAGTCTACATCTTCTGTACTTACTGCCATATTTTATTGTGCCACTTCCTGGTTTCCTGTTTGACGCCTAACAGAAGTTTAAAATTTTGACCTATATAGCAATATTATTCCCAATTACCAACTTATAATTTACAACTTGGAGTAGCAAAATTCTAATTCAGCATTTATAGTTTTAAATGCTGAATGCATTTAAAGCAGCAGACACACCAACACAGCATTAAGAACAGCATGGAGATGTGAAAAAAGCGTATTTTGTGCATTTATAGGAAAACAAATATTTTAAGCTTCCATATTTTCCGCTTAACCCAATTTGCATTAATTCCACAGAAGCCTCTATTACCTTCATTTGATGAATGTAAAAACTAAATCATTTGAAGTATACTTAGGAAGTTCTCAATTATACCTACCACACATCAATTAATTACAGGCTATCAAGAGATGTTGTCATAAGAAACAAAAGAATTTTTTAAATGAAGCTGAAAGTGATCTCTTTCTTTCTTATTCCACAAGAAATATGGAGAAAGAAATTGAAGAATAAATGCCATTTTGATTATAATAGTTTAAGAGTGACTGTATGCAGGATGCTCTCAAAATGACACCATGATTCATACTTCACATTCCAGTCTGCCAGTAAAACAACTGTTAAATAACTGTTTGCTAAATCAGTGTTGCCCTTATGCAGATATGATGTGATGTCAAGAAAGCTGACATCATAGTTATGCTATGACTTGTACAGAGGTCATACACCTTGCACAATCACAGCATGAGAAAATGACCCAAAAAGAGGGAAATATGAAACTCCCAGTGAAATCTGAACTCTCATGGCCAGCAAACATGGATGTATTAACATCCACCAATTTGATTGTACAGCTGCTGTTCAAACATATGCAAGAACAGGGAAGAACAACAAGTGCGTCCATATTTTTTTTTCTCCCGAAAAAGTGTTTTTCTATCAAAATAAATCTCCAGAACATACAAAGGACACAATGGTTAAGTTCTAGCTAAGGAGTCTACAATCCATCAGGCTGTTAGGATGCCAAGACCCCACTGTCCAGGACCAGGAGCCCTTACTTGGAGCGGGGCCGTTTCCTGCTGTTCCCAGGACTATTGCTGATGCGATATGCTGTGGGAACGCTTCTCTCATCTCTCCGCCGTTCTGGTGTGTGAGCCCTTCTCCGGGGTGACCTTGATCGTGACCTGAGGAGAGAAAAAACATTCAAAAGTTTGCTTTTTGTTATTTATTTCAAAACTTTTACTTCAGTGGAATTGTGCTTCACCAAATGCAAATAGCTATTTTATACCAACATGGTGCATTTAGTCTCCAAGACTTGTCAGCTACATAAAAATTTCTTGCCTATCCAAGACATTTGAGATGAATTTTCATTGCTTTTCATGCCCAATAGGGGGCTAAAAAAAGGAATTATTTTTTGGTCTTGTCTGCTATGACAACTTCTGTATTATTTGATGGAAAAACTTGTTTTTAGTCTAGCCACCTTTTGTGGCAACACATGTTGCTAAAATTGGTATGCAGAAATCAAATTTGCACAAAGCCTGGGATTGGCAGACCTGACCTTGTCTTCTTAAATTAGTGGTGTGCTTCTAGAACTGATGTCTCACAGAGATAAATGCACATTCTTGATGCAGTGGCTGTCGAACACTGACAAGTCCAGGAAATGTCCTGGATGCTGCAGAACAATCCTAGCACAGCCAATATTTTCACCAGTGCAAGTGACCAACAACCCATTATCAGTGTTGTTTGGCACTAGCACTTTGACTTGAAATATTTTTCCTAGAAAAGGGAGGAGAACAAGAAGGGAAAATAGAAAGCATGCCCAGTTAAGATCAGAGAGCTTCAGGTTCACATAATATAGATAATATATATACACACCTACAAGGTCCTGAGCCATTTCTGTTACACCTACAACAAAAAAGCCCAACTGAAAAGAAATAATCTCAATGGCAGATAACTGTTGCAAATTAACTGCTTTGACACTTATAAAATCTGATCTTTACCAAGCCATTCAGAAGGATTAAAAAAAAGGAAAAAACCAACAGATTATAAAACTTGGGTTCAGTCAGACACCTTGACATTTTACCAGGATCTCCCTCAAAAGAGCTCCAGCAGTCAAATCTTTTCATTGCCCAAGTTGCCTGATAATTTTTCCACTCTGCTGCTGCTGCCACTGATGAGCTGCTCAGACTCGGCTCCATGCTCAGTGTCGCTGTGGATGCTGTGAGTCTGTGATATGGAGGCACACACTTCACATCCAGACTAAAATGTCCTAGTTTTGGTATTAACTAGAATCCTGAAAAGGCTTAGTCCCTTAACCAAAAGCTGAACTTTAGTGAAACACGCCTGTATGGACCAGCCTAAAAAAGTCCAAACAATCAGAAAGAAAAAGACATTAGCTTTGTTTTTATGAACTGACATTTGTGGTTCTACAGCATTCTTCCAATCACCAAATATTAAGAACTTTGGCCATTTGCTCCAAACAATTAGAAGACAGCTAATCAGTTTTACTGCAATATGTAAATTGTAACTTTCGTTAGACTGTAATTCCAGAAGGCACTTTGTTCCTTTATGACTTATGCTTAGAAGGGTCCCAAAAGTTCAAAGGGTTATGAAGCTTGGCATGTCTCATTACAAAACTGGAATTAAAATTATGTGACTAGACACTGCCTCAGCAATAAGAAAATCACTTTTGTAGGAGAAAAAAAACCCCAACACCAAACAATCTTTTTTAACAAAGAACAGCTACTTCCAAGTCTACTGATATACTGAGGCAAAAAGGCTCACAGAAACTCCCACACAGGTGCACCCTATCCAAACTTACCGCAAAGTATCCTGTTAACAAAATATACAACCAATTACTGCAAATATTCATTAACTGGATATATTATGTGCTTTAGTACTACTCCATTACTAAACAGTATAAAGTAAAGCAGCAATACTGAAAAGAAGTTTAGACTTTCCATCTCTAGCTCAAAATGAACATCCAAATTTCACCAAATCAAATCACTTCCCTTCATCTCCTCTGACACCCAGCATCACCGCCAGAAACAGCTCAGACCCAATTCTTTAACAGTGCTTTGAAGCCCATGAGAAATAAAAACAGTGATTTAGTATTTACTACACTTAATACTAAGATACCAAAACCTTTGTTTTCCAAGATAGATTTAATAAATATGCCCATCTTTGATATCAAGTACTTACTTGTAATAACTAATTACCTCTCTGGGAATGACAGGTCTGTTCTGCAGTACCTTAGAGAACTCTGGGACACTGTTTACTGTGTACTTGGCTTGCTTAATCTGTCATGTAGGTCTAGAATTAAAATTGCATGACACCAAGCTTTATAGGACTAATTTTGTTCCAGAAAATAACAAGCATTTATACAGAGAATTGCCGTTAGCACACCACATGCTACAATTAAGCTAGTATTATCTGGGTTCTCTATATAGCTATGATTTTTTTAAACTTGTTTCTGTAAAATAGGTTTGGCTGTTAACCTGAGAAATGAATATGCAAAACATGCTCTGAATCAACTTCATGTTATTGGAACAGAATTTTTCAACTTTATTACAGCTGAAGATGCATAATATAAGAAATGCAACAGTTTCAAAATTGTATCTTATGACCAAAGACTACTCTTAAATGCAGCAGAGCCTCTAAGCCTCTAACAATGCAAAAATAAATGATAAGCAAGTGATGTAAAATGCTATACAAAGAAGTATATGCAAAGTTCATTTGTGGGATTCCTAAGCACAATATGCATTTTGGAAAAAAAGAATAAGATGATAAACCAAAAAGGAAGAGCTTGCAAAGTATCCTGAACATTCCTTGAATAAAAAGCAAAGAATGTTATTGCAAATTTTGATGTTTATCTACACTTCCCACATTTTATTCCCCAGTAACTTATCACAATAAGTTATATGGCAAAGATAATTTTTAATCTGTATTTTGAACAGATTAAAATAAGGCAACATCATTAGACTGGGGCATTCAAATACTGCACAGATACTCAAAATAGGGCTGTTTCAAAGTAATTTAGCATCACTGTCCACACAGTAATGACTGTCTCCAAGCGCCATCCACTTAATACACAATGAACATATTAACATCGAGAAACAGTTTACACTTTATTCCAGGAGAGGATGGCTCTTTACGAAACTATTCATTCAGCTGAAAGCTGTAATATCCAGTGCTTTGGGAAGCTAGGGAAGAAAACTGTTCTAGGTGAAGCTGAAGAATAGCGTTCTAAGGAAAACTGATTAGCAAAGATATGTGAAACATGCCAAGCTTTGAATGAAGCAACACAATGCACTGAAATTATTTTATCTGAAACAACAGTAAAATAAGAACAAATAATAATAATGATAAGAAAGACCAGTAATATCTTCTATCTAGGCAATAACATGAGCCTTTTTGTGGCAATTATTAAGATAAGGTACTATTTTTGCCTAAACATTTGAGAATCAAAACACATCAGTATCTAAAAGGGTTATGAATCAGCCTCTTGCTCTTGATTATTCAACAATTTTTCTGTTTCAGGAGCAAGAGCTCTAACTTTGGAAATGCAGTATGTTAAGGCATAGCAAACACCTCCAATAAAGCACACCTTCAATCATCACCATTTCTTCTTCAAGGCCTTTCCTGTTCAGCTCTAACTTCTATGAAGTTAAAATATGCAAAATGTTTTCAGTGCAAAATCTGATGCTGTTTTTCTAAATAATTTAAAAATTCAGCCAGCCAGCATCAAGTTTATTAGACTTCTGAGATTTCAGAATTCAACAGCTCCTCAAGGAAATATCTAACCAAATTTAATCAGGTGTTGTGGTGATTCATGATTTTCATGCTGTTGTGCGCTTGTCATTTGATTTGTCCCAGGAGGCAAACACGAGATTAACTCCTACAGATTACCTATTCTTGATGACTTTTGGTTAAGACACAGCATGTCACGACAACTTACTGTCAAAGGTAGTCAAATGAGCAGCATGTCGGACTGATCGTTTCAATCCAAGTTGCGCTTATTTAATTCCTGGCATCTCTGAATAGCAGAGATTTCTGCAGAAAAGTATTGCTCTTAAACTCAAAAATCACGTATAAACCAGTAAGTTGTAACATGTTAACACTCCTGCTAGTGTAGTTAAGACACTTCATTAAACAAAAAAGCACAAGAAAACTAAGAAGTTTTGGCACACTGTCATCAGAGGCCAGCAGCTTTTTTCAGGCATGAGTCATAGACAGATACAAAAAGAGGAAGTACTGCAGGGTTTCATATGCATCACATACTTATACAGCTGTGGCAGTATTTATATGCAATTTGCTTAAACTACAAGCTACATAAGTAGTTACATTGTTCTGTACACTGATCCACAGAATGTACTCTCAAAGCCCCTCCTACTGACCATAGTAACTTCACTGCAGAAAAGCATTTACAGACAGTGAACTTTGAAGGTGCCTAGACCCAAATATCTTTGACAGAATTAACAGTATCAGTAAAACACAATATACATCATCTTATAGCTGGATAATTAGCATAGTGTATTTATCTTATTAATGATTAAGTACAGAGTTAACAGCACTACACACTCTTCTGTAGTATCTCTCTCTTTCACCGCTGTTCACACTCTTCTTGGATTCCTGCCATATATCTCCATCATATTTTCCTCACTTGTTACTCAACTGCTTTGTTTTCCTCTGAGCTTTGCTGCTCAACCACCTAGTACTCTACCTCTATTTCTTATCTGAATATTGTCTAAGTTACTTTGCTCCAGTAACAGACACAGATTTATTAGCAAGTTCTCTTCCTGCTATCATCCCATTTCTATGTACTATCCCCAGGTATTTCAAAGAAGTTCAGGAAAAAGCATTTACTGGTAAAAGTTTTGTACTATGCAATAAGAGATTACTGATTCATTATTTCACTAAAAGGACTTTCAAAAGACCTGCCACATTCGATCTGTATGTGCCACATACTGCCTTCAAGGTGACTGTGACCTTTGCAATGGGTATAAAAACACCTATGTAATGGAAGAAGTGCAAAGACGTTTTACGTTTTAACCCACACAGAACGCTAAAGAATATGTTTGGTTTCCAAACCCACCTTGAATGCCTGACAGTCCTATAGGCAGTGGGAAGTGAGTGTTTTGCTTTTGAATGTGATCTAGACCTGGACTTAGATGATGAATGATACTTGAATGGTGATCGAGATCTTGACCGAGATCTTTTCTTGTGTTTTTTCCTTTTCTTTTCCTTTTCTTCATCCCTAGGAGGATCTCTGCTTCTGCTTGAAGGCCTTTCTGCTTGTTTAACTTCTAAGGTGGGCAAAGTTCTGACTGCAGTCACAGGACATGGTATACTACTGACGCTCTAAAATCAAAGATAAACAAAAAACAGTGATCAGTTTCCAAAATTAGTCAAAGTTAGCTACTGCTGCATTGGGATTACATAAAATGTTCAGAAGTAAGGCTGACATCTTCAAACACATGCATAAAGAAAAATTTAATGGAGGCCTGTACAGTTTCCCAAAGACATACATGCAAGTTGGTATATGCATACTAAGATTGTCAGCTTAATCAGGACATAGTTCTGAACTTTTCATCTTTAGTTTTTAGAAGAAATGTGTTCTAAAAGAATGGGTGCTATCAGGTATCTTTTAGTTTAATTACATGTTTTACTTAAAACAGGATAAACCTAGAAATACAATCAGGAACTAGTGACATTCAAAGCTAAGTTTTAGGGTCACTTTCCTCCATGAACTGTGCTGTTTGGATGACAATTTCAACAGCAAAATGAACAAGTAGTGATAGAAATTATGTCTGAACTTTTCAAAATAAATGTTCTAAATGTAAACAATTGGGAAGATCACAAGACAGAACAGGTCCATGCACAGTTAATGTTCAGTGAGTAATTCCAGCTGAAGGAGATTAAGCAAAATCATACCACAACATTTTCAAATTATCAGCTTGAACCCCAGAGAATTCAGCTCAATGCCTTCTTTAGAACAATTCAAGTCAGGCACCATAGATATGCTCAAAGCCTGGCATTCCCCCAGCTGCCATTTCAAGGCAACTGGAGAAATCCGTTTCCCTGTCATAATTTCTGCTCCACCTTATCTGAGTTTCACTGTTTGATACAAGGATACTTACCATGACTGGAATAAAAAGTAATACATTAAAACCTGAAATAACCAAATTAGAAACAGGTAATCTTTTTCTTTCTTTTTGCCCTTCTCCTACCATGAATACATAAAGATGGTAACTGAACAATGACATTTGAATAATCAAAAAGGCAGCTCTGCTTCAAGTTAGAGACATGACACTTTTTCATGCTTTAACTGATAACTGTTATCACAATATTTACAAAACCAGCAACAAAGCAGTACTAAAGAAGCTTGCTTCAAAGATTATAAACATTTTACAGCATGATCATTTGAGTGGTTGAGTCCAGAGTCCTGTTTCCAATTTCACAAACTCCCATGTGTAACTGCAGGCACCTCACAGACACCTCCAGTTTCCTAAGAGGCCACCACAGTCGACTTTCATTCCTTTGACAACATTATTCACCTCTTGATATGGTACCTGAGCCTTTGCTTTGAACACTACTGAATATGGAATAGCCCAGTCTGCCTTGAAGTAGACACCTCTAGTAGCGTCAAATGAAAAAGTTGTAGGCAAAGGAGCATTAAGAGGAAAATGAGAGAGGAGAAAAACCCAATGGTTTTCACTGCTCAGGTTTGTTCGGCCATATAAAACACAAGCTCTCCTATCACTGCCAAGAAGGAAGTTAATAAATGAATGACACTGAGCAGGCTCTGCCAATATGCAGGCCAGCAGAACCGTTTTGGAAGGCATGGAAACAAAACTGTCACCTGATGAAATTTATTACACATCTCAAGGGATGAGAGATTTACATTGTCTGAGAGCTCTTCTAAGAAGGTAAACTGCAAACATTCAGATAGCATTCACTGAATCTCACTTCTTTGTCTATTTTTTTGGCCTACTAAACAGCATGTTTTTTTTGGCCTTTATTAAATGCTATGCTGTCAGACAAATTCTCTGGCAGAGTTGTTCTTCAGCATTTTATTTGCATGACTGAAGCAAATCTGACACAAGTAATGCCAAAACATGATTTGACAACTCTTGTTTAGCAGGAATGGATTAGGAAAGAGCTCTGTAAATAGGGAGAATTTATAGCCATATGAGAACAGAAATGAGTACTTCAGTGCATTTGCATATTTGCAGTATTCATAAGCTCAGAACATACATTAGTTATTCTGGGGTTACACTACTTAATCAATACTTAAAGTCAAAATTAGAAATTAACCAGAACATGCTTATTGCAACAGGAAAAAACCCCTAGCACTGTGTCTGGTTCAACTAGCAAAGGACATTATCAATAATATTACAAACAGCTTATATGCATTCTACAGCAATTGGAATCCCATGTTAGATAAAAACTGCAAAGAGTGAAGAATGTCAGAATGCAAAAACTTAATCAACAATTCTTTCAGGTCACTAAAATCCAAAAGTACTCCAGATTCTTTTCTACCACTCTACCTTTCTTACTCCAGGTTCCTCAAAGCTTATAGTGAAGTATTCCCTGACTGAGAATTACAAAGCAGCTGTCTACCAGCAATGGAAGTGTATTATTTATGTATTCATTGATTTGTGGAACAAAGCAAGCTGTTACTCCTATTTAGAAGCCTGTCAGTCCTAGCATTCATGAACAGGCCCAAAATGTTAATTTGAAGGGATAAAAGTATTTCTTACAGAATACGCTCCTACAGAATTTGTTCTATAGGAACTCAAAGACTCAACAGTTTTATCAGGGTTACTCTGCTGCACCAAAAAACACCTTTTAGCAGTACACTGACCATGGTAAGGTCTTCAAAAACAGAGATTTTGACAGGGCCACCTGCAAGGAAATTAGTGGCTGTGAATCTGTTTGCTGTGTGGATCAATATACCCTTTTATTTTGCGCACTTTGAAAACTAAAAATCAACGCATAAATATTCTTACCTCTTCACCTATCTTAATTAAAATGGCAGTTCCTAATATTTACCCTGGTTCCCCCATTTAATAATGACTTAAGTATTTATGCTATGAGGAATTGCAACCCTCATGTAGTTTTTTAAAGCAGGGTTATTGCAATAAAAAAAAAAAACCTAAATGCCACATTAGTATGTGACATTTATGTTTTTTCTTTATCTTGCTTTTTCAAAAGGACAGATGAATGTACAAGCAAACCTAACCTCCCCTCCCATGCTAATCAGAAGATGTAGATACCTATAGTCTGCAAAAAAAGTAAAGAAAAAAGTGAATGGTTCCAAAATATTAAAAAAAAATTTATCTTTAAATACTTATGGGATGGTTTTTATTAGTCAATTATATTTTGCTCAAAAATTAACAAAGAAAATACACAAAACCTAAAATGATGTTATACATTATTATTATTTCAAAAAGGCATGCAGGAATATCTACAGTCCACTGCAAAAAAAAGTAGGATAAACAACAGTAGTGTAAAAAACATACACTATCTACAGCTGTTGATAACCCTGTTATGCTTGACAAAACTAGAAGAGCATCTCATTTTTAAAACACAGCACACTTCTATTTCACTCATAAATAAGACTACTTTCCACAAGAAAAAAATAATTTTTACATACAGGACAAAAGTAAGGACAAGTCATCTAAAGAAACAAATGATAAAACAGGGCTTCAAAACCTGGGAAGATGAAAGAGCCAAAAGAAGGGAACTCTTGCTTTGTGCCACAGAATCTATATATTCAGAGGCATAACACCAGATGACATTTGGGACAAGCCATTAAAAAAGCATCACTTTCAAATCATGTGCTTGTCTGATTTTGCAACATAATGACTGTGGATTTCTCTTCTGTTTAAATCAGATACTAAGGTTTATACAGGTAAGTTTGGTATAACCAACTGGCTTTTACATGGCTATCAAAGCACTACCACCACTAAAACATTTCTGACACAGAGTAAAATATGACATTTAAACATGCAGAACAAAACATGCCGTGTCCCACTACTGAGGATATATAATCTTATTTCTTAAAATTTCAATTGAGTTAAATAATTTTGGAATGAGATTTGCATTTCAGATCATGAAACACCTTACTTTATTTGTTCTTAAGTAAAAAAGGCAGTTCAGTGAAGCACTCCATATAACCTGGCGTATTTCAGCTCAGCATGGTAGAACTGCAGTTGTTTGCTGTTCCAGGACAAGGAACCTACATTCATTGCAGAATGAAGGCAACTTCTCAGTGACACTGAGAGATGTGCTGAAGAGTCTATGTGAACCAAGACCAAGAGTCTATATGAATTACACATGTAAGCACAAGAAGGAAAACATCAACCTTTTACTGTTTCTCCATGTCCTGAACAAGGGCACAGACTTCACCGGCCACAGTATCACTGGAAGTTCATCAGTTCTGCTAACTAAAATAAGCTCCATGCTTTCCAAGTACTGGTCTGAGGAAATACTATGCCTAACTGTGCTGTTCTAATGCATGCAAGGACAGTAAGGAGCCATTTGTGAAAAGCTGTGCTGCTTCACTGCTCAAGTTTTTTCAGTCTTTTGTTTCTCTTGCTTGATTTCACTTTAAAGAAAAACAGGAAGCCATATAAAAGAAACAATTCAGCTATGGAAAACACAGAACAAACTATTTTTAAGACTCAGCTGAAGCCAAAACAGCTTAGAAGCGCTCTGTTCTGGGGTACTGACTGTCCTTTACCTGCAGTTAGTAGAATCGATTTCATTCAAAGATGTAATGTACACTTGGTACCAGTGATCCTTTCAATAAATACAAAGTATCAGGAAAATCTGACAGAGGTCACAAATGCTTTCTGCATTTAATTTATTTCTGCACATCGCGATAAACAGATTTTCAGTGCAAATGTACGCTGTGTATACACATAAATAGCATTACTGGTTTTTTTATATACTTATTAGGCTGGGGCAATGTAATGGAGATTATGCACCTCCCATAGATATTCTCAACTCCTCTTTGTGCTTTATTATACAATTCAGTCACTCCTCCATTTTTGAGACAAATTTTAAGCTACAGAAATCATGTCACTAAATTAACTCTGACCAGTGTATCAGTCTTTGTTTCCTTGACTCCTCATTGGATGTTCCTACCCCCAAAACAAGAAATGAAATACATTTAGTGACGTTTCTGACAGACACAAGTATTTAATTTTTTATTTGTTTTCTGATTTAATTAGTTTTCTGTTTTAATTACCCCAATTAGTTCCATTGACCAAACTACCAAAATTTTACATATCTGTCTCGCTCAACTTTTTAACATACTTTATATTACAGCCACTGTAGTTATCTCCTGTTACGTTTGCAATCAGTATCTTTAGATGCATCTTTAGTCTGAAACATGGCTGAAAGTCTGAAACACTACTGAAAAAGCTTAAAAAACCAAACCAGGGCTACACATTTATTTACAAGCTGATTCAGACATCATAATGCAGCATACTGGGTTCTCAGGGTAAATAGAACAGAGGTTAACAAATCTGCAGTATTATTTCACTCATCTTTCTTCAATATGATTTCTTGACTGAAATGGGCTGTTACAAATAGGCAAAACAGGCAAGGAGAATAAAAGGCAGATTATTTGAAATGAATGGAAATGAATGCTTTTCTGAATATGGCAAATGAAAAAACAAGCTTGAAAAACATTTATGTTTCAAAATAAGCTTTTATCTTCAAAAGTCTATATACATGTATCTAGGCAAGCGTGTCACTAAGCAAGCCACATTTAGCAGGAATACTACTTCCAAAGACATTATGGCATTTTTGACTCTTCATTAAAACCGTACAAGCACTCCCAATACAATAGCCAATTTATTTTTAAAAAGCAAGGTCACATCAGAAAGTATTTAAATACACATCTGAAATTCTAAATAAACCCTTTAATAATAAAGAATTTCTACTGGTAAGAAACAGTGAAACTGATTACTTTAAAATTCTCAAATACACTGGAATTTTTTGTGTAAGAAAAAATAGATGCCTTCTCTGAGACTGTACTTCTGTGGAAGAAGAAAAAGAAGTTTCTAGAAATTCAATTTACTGAGAAGTGGGATAGGGTATAGTTTTTTGTTGAGAAGTTCACTAGCAAGTTCAGCTTAGAACTTCAGTAAGTTCAGATGTGAGCAAGAACACTCATCTGCTCTTCTGAAAAAGAGTCAACTCTCCCTGGTTATTTCAGGCATTCTCTTAAAGAAAAATATCAAAAGATCCTTAGCTTAGAAATGTCCATGTCCTTGACAAGTTCCCTTGGGAAAAAGAGCAGAACTGCAAATATGGGGAGTTTTGCATTGTCATTGTCTCTTTACATTCACTCTTCAATATATAACTAAAAAGAGAAGTACTGAACACTTGTGTCAGGGAAAATTTGTTAGCAGTAGCAATGAAAAAACCAAACAGGATCTCTTTTGGGATGTGACCACACTTAATTCACATATCTGCCACTCTCTGCTGGTATGGATCACCTAAACTGCAGGTATGTCTCTTTCAACTTTTCTCTTGAAAGTGTTTTGAGGGGTAATCCATGATTTATTTGGAAAAATCGAGAACTGGGCAATGAACTACTTGCTAGGTACTGGAATTCTTTCTGAGGGAAAGGAAACAATTGAAAGCCATGTCATTATTTCTTGTAGCCAGTCTGCCACAATCAAAAGCTTAAATTTTCCATCGGTATCCAGAGATTACCTTTTGCTTGATTAGTGCAACCAAGAGTGATTTTACTGGCTTTTCTGAAAGCAAAGTAATTCCAAACCCAGGAACCCGAGATTCTACTTCAACAATATTTATATTTGTAATGTACAGCAAAACCATCAATATATACATCAAATGAGAAAGTTTCACAGCTTAAGTAAGCCATCCCAATATTCTTGCAAGGTGAGCATTCCAACACTTGGTTCACTAGTACACAGTTAAAACATGGAAGCACCTTTTCCTTTCTGTACCTGTCTAACTGACCTAGGAACTGTGCAGCCTACTTCTCTACCAGTTCTTTAATGACAGATGAGAGACATACATTTTAACAGTGTTTAAAATTCAAATTTCTCTCCATTTAGAAAAGCTTCTATTTCATCAGTCAAGGTCATAACACACTGTCAGAGTCACATTCTAGAGATAAGTTTTCTACCAGCTTTATGGGAAAGAGAAATTTATTTCTTGCTTACCTCACTACTGAAGGAGTTCTCCTCTATCTTCTCAGTTTCTGCCTCTGCCAAAGGGTTTTTCAGGGTCTGCAAGAACAAGGCAGCTTTCCTTTTGCGTTCCGCTTGTAGCTGCTTCTCCTTGGATTCTTTAGAGGCCTGTGCAAGTTTCTCCCTTGCTGCAGCTGCTAATCTATCCTCTAGTTTCTGCTTTGCTAAAAAAGACAATTAAGCATTAAGTTCAGAGTGAGTCATGCTTGGGGAACTCAGGCTTCCTTAAAACAAACACCTATCCCCATCCCAAACAGCCCCTCCAGCCATTCTCAAGCCTTCCCAAAATAGCCATTCAATGACATGATAAGAACATCAGCTTGAAATTAAGAAACTCTAACCATCTTAATTAATACATACATCATTTGCTTAATGTAAAGCAGATGTAAAGCAGTGAAGTAAAAACTTCTAACTTAAAATTACAAGAAAATCCAATCCTGATTATTCAGGATACTTATCCTTTTCTATTTATAAAAGCTATCTAAAGAAACTAGCTCCATAAAATGAGAAGCTTTTTAAGTCTTAAAGTGATGCTAACTCTCCAGTTTGCTCTTTCCACTGATGCGATCTTCACAGTTTCCATCCCTATTTAAATATATGTTAATATGTTTATAGAAAGAGCTGCTCCAGAAACTATTTCATCATTGTTACAACCGGCAGATTTTGTTGAGTGTGATTACATGTTGTACGTGATTACATGAAGAGAATAAGCGAATTGACTTAACTACGCACCTAACAGCTACTTAGTGTAGTGTTTTTCATCTTTCACTTTCATTTTTGTGCTTGGTATACATACAAAGCAACCAGATTGTTTTGTTCACAGGTTTTTCAACACACAGATCTTCCCAAGTGTGTTTTACTCTTCATTTTTATTATCATACAAAAAACTTCATATTTCCTTTAGATATGTAACACCACAGCATACTTTGTGCTACTGCAGTTTACAAAGCAACTGCTACTTCGAGGCAAAAAACCACCATTTTGAAAATTAAAAACTAAATACCTGTGGTATACTCATAGTTGTGAGAAATACTAAATTTTTAAGCTGGTAAATACTGACAGAGCATCCATTTTAATAAGCACACTCTGCTGTGAAACAGCCTTGGGGAGGAATGGGTGAAACTGGCTTCTTTTAAAGCATTATTTCATTGAAATTCACACAGCATGCCCTTCTGCCCTAATGCACATTAACACAGTAACAGGAAAAACCCATACAAAGATTTAATGGCATTGCATTATAACAGCAACAAAGCATCAACAAGGCAATATCATTCTATATGGGCGTGCTATATAAATGAAAAATAGCTTGTAGCAATTCACTGCTCACTGAAGAAAATGACAAACAGGTATGCCTTTGCTGGGCTTTGTTAATGCAATCTGGAAACTACACAGTCAGTGCTTTACTAGAAGGTTGTAATGAAAAACCAAAACAAAATTCAGAAAGATCAGGCATTAGGACAAAGCATTCAACCACCCCTGTGTGCTCTAAGTTTGACTTTGAACAACAATGAAGATTTCATTATTAAAAATAAGGAGGAAATTGTGGGAACAAAATTCTGGTTCTTATTAACATGACACATAAAATATTCAAAACACCTAGAATGTCACACATGGCCATTTCACAGTTTGTGTGAAGGACTCAATCCAGTTTGTTTTCAGTACTGCATGGAATACCTTGTTTAGCTTCCAGCTCCTCCTGTGTAAGTTGAGGCTTTTTCTCTTCAGGAGCAGTACAAGGAGCAGTAATTGCTGGAGTATGGTTTGATGCACTGTTAGCACTCTCTTGGCCTTCCTTTCCCTCCTCTTCCTCCTCATCACTGTCATCATCTAATTTAACACGGTTTTTCTCCAAAGGAAGAAGGTCGTTTTCTTTAGCCTTGATTGCAAAGCTTATTGGAGCAAAGGATGCTGTGAATGAATGGGTAAGATTCCATGCATCATTAGACTACAGTAGAAGGCAGGTTCAATTTCCTGACTTTACCCATTACTCCTGCAGACTATGCCACAAAAAAAGTCATCATCCTATAACGCTAATTATTTTGGTGAAAAGGACAACATAATCCACTTTTTCTCTTTCTGTGTTTTTAAACAAACATGGGAAACTTCATTTGCAGTGTAAAGTTCTCAAAAAAAAAAAAAAAAACAAACCAAACAAGAACTTGGCACTAATTTCTAACCCATTTATAAAAAAAAAAAACACTTTAAAGAAAAATGAATAGAAGAATTTAATTTTTCACTACCTAGTACCGTACTGTCTGCTGCAATACTTATGTTCCTCAAGATGCTTTTTGCATATATGCCCTATGAGATTGCAATTAGGGAAATTTAAATACAGTAATTAAATTACATACCAGGTTATAAAAGATAAGCTTTGATTCTGGTAATAACAGGGTAAGGAAATAGACTCAGAAACAAAGAACTCCAGAATTCCAAGAGAAGAGGTAACTGATTTCCAATTTTTTCATGGGATTGAACAAATCCTAAAATGGGATTTTATTTCCTCAGAGGCAGAAGAAAAGTCTAGTATGGATGCTATGTCTGTCTTGGAGGCAAGTACCACATTTAGGTTATAATAGAGTGGGATTTGTACCATATTAAAGGAAATGAAAATAAGTTTATAGGAATCAGATTGCCACAAAATGACTCACTGGTTATATTCCATTATGTAAATTTGAGCAGATTACTACTATTAAAGTCCAGGCTCCAGTTTGCCACTTATTAATAGCAGGACAACAGAAACAATACATATTTCTTGGTGTACATTGCAGCTCTTAATAAGGCATCTTTGAAGGCAGGGAAGATTGTTCCTTCTCCAGGGAAGCTACTCAAGCTGCTCAGAGAAGAAACTGCAGAGTCTGGAGAGTCAGACAGCCACAGCAAAGAGCCCAGTGTTTGCTGGTTGTGGAGGAAATGCGAGCACAGTGAGAAGCAAGAAGAGAGAATTCCAAGGAACCACAGGGAGTAGATAAAATTATCAGTAATTAGGTAAGCCACTCAGGTGGCAGGAAGGAAGTTTCCATTCATGGAAACCCAGTTAAAGAGTGCTTTTTCTGTTTGTTTTTTACAGTGGCTTTCAGTTCCAGTTAAAAGATGCATATTTTCAAGTTTTACTGAAAATAAGAATTTTTAACATATCTTCTCCTGACAGGACAATAAATCAGCTCCCAGATATAAACAATAATTTCTGTAACTCAGGACACTAATAGTGTGCTAGCTAGCTTTGAGTGGCTTCCAGAGAGATCTTCCCATTCTGTCCCTCTGCTGCCATGACTGCAAGAGTAAAAACATTTCATTTAGAAAAGGGCCTTTTCTTCCAGCATAACTAATGCATAACAACAAGGGAAGAATGAGCAACAATGCATCCTCCACATGTATCCTTTTAAATAAGACCACTGCTTTTCTTCAGAATGAATGATTCCACTCTTCCACAAAACTTATAGCTGTCAAGTTGAAAATAACAAAAAAAGATTTTACTGGCATCACTGATGAAAGCCTTCAACTTTGCACAAAACTGATGTAAAATAATTTATTGTGTCAGACCATAAATATCTGATAGTCTGATAAGTAAGAAATATGAAAGCAAGCAAATTACTTATTGCAGACTTTTTTGATGCCTGCAGTGAAAATGCATTTTTCACATGATGAAATTCTTTTCCCTACCTTCTTTTCTTTTTTTATGTATATGTTATGAAATATTTTCATGCCCAATAAATCATGTTTCCATACCTTTCACCAGTTTACCATCATTGACAGCTTTAGAAGGAATATCCTTTTTAGTTCCTGGAACCCCCTTAGCACTTGGCTCAGATGCATCTTCAGGTGCATGTTCATCTGCAAATTGAGTCTCACTCGGTGTATCATTGGAAGTGTCTGATGGAACATCTTCAGAAGAAGACACTCCCTTTTCAAAAGAAATGAGCAGAATTACTAACAAGATACTTATGAAATCATTAATACAATGTCTGTGGAGCTGCAGTTTTGTCAGTCATTTGAAAAATCACATTATCAGTCAATCACACTACAGGTGATTTTATATCAGTCAGCACTCATGACCACAATTCCACCCCATGTCAACCCACAGGTTGTAAAACCTCCAGACCTACAGTAAGAACTTTTTTTTTTTTTTAATTTTTTTCTGTAAAATAACAAGTTCTTCAGCTGACACACTTTTGCCAAAACTGCTTTAAAACTGTATCTTTAAAATTAGACCCTAAAAGCATGAACTTCTTTTGTATATTTATTTAGGTCTTGATTTCCAGGGTCCCAAACCAAATCCATAAAGTCAATTCCAAGGGAGAGGGTGAAAGCTTGTGACACTTTTTCCTTATGTACAACTGCAGGTAAATTTTTCGCAGAATCAGATTTCACAGGAATAATGTTTGATTTGTTCCAACATTCTGCTGAAGAACACTGGGCCTAGCAAGGTTTTTTTGTCACAACAGATGTGCTGAGATTTTCAAGGAGGTAAAGCATTACTGGTTCTACCATTACACGACTGAAGCATTCAGCATGATTTCTAAACTCACATCAAAAAAAATTCAAGAAGGATATTATAAAACATTCAAAGTATTTGCACAGTGAGTCGCGTGGTAACATTAAGTAATTTAACATAGTCAACCAAGAGTTTGTTTGCTCTGGCTGGTATGCATAAATGACATTGAAACTGAGACATTTAGCAGATCTTCCCTGCAGCCATTCCCTGACCAACAGAACTGATTTCTGAAGGTCCTCAAAGGGGAAAAGCACAATGAAATCAAGCACTTTACCCTGTATTTACTGAAGTCAGTAGTACAGTTTCTTATAATTTTAATGGCCAAAAGGAAAAGCATCAGTTGCATTAGTTGCCTATACATATATTACTAGAGCATAAAGATAATATCAAAGTCATTATTTTAAGAAACTGAAGAGAATGGTATTATCTACAAAGCCATGCAGTACAAAAATATTCATTGCTATGCTTGACCTCAAGGGACTTAAACCAGTTTCAGTTTCTTTTTAGCTGTACTCATTTGAACATTTAAAATGAATCCTTTACACTATAATGCTTTGGTTAGTGTACAATTTCCCCCCAACTACACGTTAACAAGTCCTTATTAATTATGTAAGTATTATGCATTCAACCCCCTGGTTTGCAAATAACACTTTGTAGAACAACAGTCAGCATTGTGGCACAGGACAATTTTGGTTGTAATTTATCAGCTGAGTAAGATCTTATTTACCATGGCTTATCTTTATAAATAGTGTTTCCAAAACATTTTTTCACTATTAAAACAAAACATCAGACACAAGTGTTCCAAACAGCAACCATTATTGAATTTCTTCATTTTCCACAAAGCAATTCCGAGGAGTTTACCCACAGGCCTACCTTCTTCAGTTTAAGGCTCCCCAATCTAAGCCTTGAGATGACAAATGACATAGGGCCTAAAAAAAAAATAGCTCTTTCCCATGAAAAGTTAACATCAGATAATGTAGTTCTGATATTATTTGCAATTTTTTTTTCAGTAAGAGAACAATCTAATTATCTAACATGAGAATAGTTAAAAACATGGATGCCAAGTCTGGCTGCCACTTTCTAATAACATGGACTAGAAGAAGCAAAGCAAGTAGGAAACTGCTGTGAGATTCTGAAGCTCCAGTATTGTTGCAGTCATGACTGGACTCTAACAAAACCTCCCTCAGAAAAAGGCATGTCAGAAAGCTCCTCCAGCCTCTGTGCTACTGTTGTACAAAGAAGGTCGAGGCATATGGGAAGGTATGGGGGTTAAAAGCCATAGCTAACCCTTCTGACAGCAGAACACTAATCACAATCCTACAAAGCTCTAAACCTATACAAAGCATATTTTCCCTCGTATAGAAAGCCAGAAGATCTTCAGGCTGTCATTTTATATTACAGCCACAGTCGACTGGCATATAGTAAAAAGCAAGAATTAAATATCACACCACCTCACAGATCCTTACTTTAATGCTGTACAAAACTAAAAAACTACAAAAAGCATTCACATCCTTTGCTGATCAATTTCTTCCTAATTTAGCGTTCCACTTTTAAAATATCTCATGGTAAGACAACTGGTAAGTCCTTTTCTCACATTTACTGCATTTTTAATAGAAGTATGTATAAAAATACATGTACCTGGCAATTGTCACCACTCTCTTTTTGAAGGAAGAACTGTTTTTTAAATTCATAAT
Organism: Zonotrichia leucophrys gambelii; assembly: GCF_028769735.1. Lineage (NCBI taxonomy): Eukaryota > Metazoa > Chordata > Aves > Passeriformes > Passerellidae > Zonotrichia > Zonotrichia leucophrys. The sequence goes on from NC_088185.1 coordinate 105,731, forward strand.
ATGCATTATACTGGTGCCATGGTTGCAGGAATTCAAACCTGTTGAAAGAAAACTGAGCATGTGAAGATGCACATGAACACAGCTAAAACTAACAATTCCTTACCATCTAGTCTTCTCTAGCAAATGGATTGTTATTTGATGTTTAGAAGCACTCTTACTTAATCCTAAACTTCAGAGGATACGAATTCAGAGCATGCTTACTAGAGACATTTTTGACAGGTTGGTTGTTTTGATAATTTGAGCCATAATGCTTTCCCATTGCCATTAAGTATGTCCCTAAATTTCAATTAAACAAAAAAGCAAACAATAATACTCCTCTTCTCAAAACCTGCATGTCCTGCATTTTAATATCTTAAAAAATTAAAACCTTAGCTTTTGAAATAGCAGTTTAAACAACATTTTCTCTTACCTGAGATCATTCTTGGCACGAACACTAGTTTCAAATTTTACCCCATTCCTAGCAACATACTCAGCTAGCTTGTCAATAACAGGCTGGATATCTGGAGGTGGAGGTATAATGGCAACCACTGGAGCAATTGTGCTGAAAACATCACAAGTAAATGTTTTTTAAAAATAGAACAAAAATCTTTCAGACTTTTGCTTTAACAAAAAAAAAAAAAAACCAAAAAACAAAAACAAAACCCTAAACAAACAAAAACCAAAACAAAGTCAACAAAAAATCCCTGAACAAACAATACAGAGATGTTTGTTCTCTTTGTTCATCGTGCTGTTAAAATAGTTTGATTCAATAACAGAACCCTTGCTAAGCACTCCGTATTGAAGTGCAGGAACACGACTCCCCCAGTCAACAAGCAAATCTGTCCGAGGTACCTTGTAGATGTTGTGGTGGAAGCCAACCCACTGGTGCTGTCAGTTGTGTCTGGGGGAGGCGGGGGTGTGGTACCAGGAGGGGGAGGAACTGTCGCTACCCCAGTAGCGCTGGACACAGTCACCCCTGGGGGCAGGGCATTGTAGTAGGCAGCAACATCAATTCCCGGCGGTGGAGGCGCCAGGCAATAGGTGCCATCTGGGAGCATGTAGTAGCTGTAATACATGGCTGCCACAGTTGCTACAAAGACACATTTAAGAACAAACTTCTAATTAGACGGAAACCACCCAACGCCATGCATTATTACATTAATACAAACACACTGAGAATCCGGATTCACACAACACACTGTGAAACGCCATCTCATTTCTCATGTAAAAAACAAAAAACAACCAAACACAAGGTAAAAAAGGAAAGGCTCACATTAACAAATTTAGGATGAGTAGGAAATATGTAGATTATGGGACAGAATGCAAATGTACTGAGGGTCATGGACGTGAATAAAGAAGTGAACTAGAGTAGGCATATTTAAAAAGGAGCTAGTATGAAATCACACTTCCTAATCTAATTCATGTCTGGTAATTTAACTCCATTAAAACTGTTTTCATTAAGAAGGAAATGTGCATATATTCAAAATTAGCATTAACAAACTAAACCACTAGAATCACTATACACATATTAAAGCCCTATATTATATATAAATATATATATAATATATATAATATATATAATATATATAATATTATATATAGGAGACATATATAGGCAATACAATATTTCAAATTAATTACAGTAAGAGTTTGCACCTCTAGAAGCAAGGTTTAATCAATGCACTAGATTTCAATGAATTATTATCTTAAAAGTTTAATAAACATTCTCATGTGGCAGTATTTACTTTCTTCAAAGAATAAAATGTAATGAGAACAGAATAAAGTTCTGTTAAGTTTTAAAAGCAGGGAGAGCAGTTGCAAACTGATCTAGTTTTGGTACTAAATTATAATCTCCCAGTTTCTATCATATATGTTTATGTTCAAAGCTGACATGAAAGTAATCAAAAAGCTGACTAGCTCTGTTCTATTAAGATACTTATTCTGATTTTTTTCTTTCTTGAAATAACCGGTGATTTTCAATTTCTTCACAGAAATCTTACTTTGATTTTAAGATTCCCTTATGGCACAGTTTTAAATACAAATTACTTCCTTGCATATACACATTACACTGACAACACCTGTAATCCTTTGGGGGTTCTGAATCTATGATGCATAAAAATCAACTCAGTTATTACGGTGACAACTGATCTGCAGCAACGCTGCTGAAAAACCAAGAACTCAATCAGCACCACACTGGTCATTACTTACAAATGCATAATAACATGAAACTCTACTGTAGCGAAGGCTTCACTACAAATTTTCTTATATCTCAGTAGCGTCATATTGTCAGTCCCATAAATAAAAGGGTAAGTTGCATTTCTATATTTAAGGAATCAAGGACTTTCAGAATTCTGAAAGCTGAAAAGAATTAAGAGGCACACAAACTCATTTAAGCTTGACTATCTTTTTAAGTACCAGAATTTACAAAATCTGCAAGAACAAAATAATATAATAAGGGTATTGTTCTAAACATACTCACAGACTGGAGACTTGGCCTCCTGCCTGCTCACCCCCAACACACCATTCCTGGTTTCCCTGAGCTGCCACTCAACAGATACTCAGAACAGAACTTCAAAAATTCAGGAGATTGCAAAAGAACTAACACACAGGATGAAGCATGAAGCCAAACTTATTCTCTTCCCACCAGCATCCACACACAATTCATCAAAACACACCACCAGCTGCCTCCTCACAAAGCACTTACAATCAGAGGAATATTCTGCCTGTGATGTCTGCACAGCTGCCCCGTCTGTTGACTGTGGCGTAGATGAATTATTATCTGATTGTGCTTTGCGCACCAGTGCTGCAAGGGGGTGATCAGGGTCCACCACCTTCAAAGGCTGAAAATATTTTGAAGTAGGAAAAAAGATTAAAATTGAAGTACATATTTTAAGAACAGGAGCATCAACATATTTGGGAAAGCAAATTTATCTATGTTAATAGACATCAGGAATTATGTGCAAACACTGAAGTTACTGTTTTTGTAGCTCTCACATCCGAATCAATGTATTTGAAAATAAGTAAAAAACAAGACAAAATCATTTTCATGTAAACAGAAATTAATGACAGAAAAAAAAATGGTTATTACTGTTAGCCAGTGACTGCCCTGTCTGGGATAAGGCACAAAACCTGCCTTGTCTAAATATCAGACAGCATCACAGCCATTCCTCTGAAAGCCTCAGATACATACAACTGTCTTTCACTCCTATTATTCCATTGCTGCTCAGTCTCAGAAAATAAAAACAACTAACACATCTAGCAAAATTTACATGTAATGAGTGCAAATTCTGGTGAACTATTTACTTGCTGGAACTGTTATTTCATGTCAACATTTTATCTACTAAAACCTAAGAGGAAAAAGATATCTCTCTCAGCTTATATACAGAAGGCATTAAATACCTTAATCTCTTTGCTTCAACACAGGTTCTGTAGGATAAATCCTTAAGTGGTGCCCTCAATACCAGAGGGCATCAGAAACAGAAATCTAATTCCTTGGAAATGTAAAAAAAACCAATTTGTGTACTAGAGAAAAGGTAACTCAAAAGTTTACCAAAACAGACTTAAATTACAGTCCAAAAAAAACCCCAGACCTCTGTCCATAAAAGACCTGAGCACCTGCGTATTAGAATTTTTGTGTCCATGAATCAGGTGTTTTACAAGATAAAAAGGTAATTTTAATAATGTCAAGTACCTTCATGAGCTCTTCAAGCCTACTGCATTTTTTAGATGCAAAAAGACTTGGATGAAGATAATTTCCATCATCGTCATCATCATCATCATCATCTTCCTCAGATTTGACTTTCGAGTCTAAATAAAAGCAAAGTCTGAATTTTATTTGTGTTTGCTATGGCCTTGCTTTGGGGGAGAATGATGATACAGGACAAGCATGAATTCTTAGGAAAGCATCATTCATATACATCAGCTTAGTCACAAAAGCATAGATCCAAGATATTGCCCAACATCAATAAAACTGAACCCTAAATAGACAGACCAACCTTCAGTTGGACTTGAGCTATATGATTGTTTCTAAAACTTCCACATCATAGCAGATCCTGTAGCTGAAAGTTTCCACAAACCATATTTTTTTCTTTTAAATCTCCAATTTAAGCAAAATTTTGAATCATCACATCAATCTCAGCTGCAGTGGAATTCCAGAAAAACGTGGCTATTTTAACAAAATGACCAGCATCTGTTTCACTGATTCCCCATCCTGAAGCCAGCATTTCCCAAGGAAAAACTCACGTTTTTTCTCGTCAGCTTTACTTTCCGAAGGAGCCGCATAGCGTCCTTCCTTCATGGCCTTCTGGATGAATTTGTAGTAGGGATTGAGGTAGTGATCAAACCGCAGAAAGTCAAACTGGGAGTTGCGTGCTTGCTTGGCTTTCAGCATGATCTCAAACTGGGCTCCCTGCTTGCACACAAAGTTTGCAGTTCGCTCAATGATCGCATGCATTTTTGCCGTTGGTGGCTGTGAAAGTAAAATAAGACATATTTGTATTTTCATAAGCAACTTGTACAGTGTGTTAGAACTCCAAAGGGAATCAGAAAGTAGTTCCCTGTCCTTCTCGGCTTTCTTTAGCAACTTAAGTTTCATAATCACTTAAAACTAGTGATAGTACATCAGCCCTAAAAAAATAACCAAAACAGTCCCAAACTTCCTCAGCTGCTCAATCCATTCCTCTTGCAAGATCCTCTTCTTTTACCAGCACTGCTGTTTCTGCATTGAACACCAAACTGAAGAAAGAGGGCAACAGATCCTGGATGACCTTGGTGTTACAATATCTCAAGGTGCTCTGAACACTCAACATGTATGGTTTCCTTCCCACAAGCTGTCCTTAATTCTGTTATCTCTGAATGCACAAATATTGCTCCCTAACTAGAAATTTCTTACTTCGTATTTGTTTGGGAAGAACACGTTGCCTCTCAAGACCAACATCCAAACTACAATTCCCATGTCCATTCCCTTAAGAGTCACTGAAAGCTGCAGCAATAAAGCAAAAGATAAAGTAAATAAAGTTTAGCAGCATCCTTGCTTTTTCACTCCAGAAATCCCTAGAGAGCAGTGTGATATGAAACCCAAGATGTGAAGAGAACAGGAGTACAGTTAAAGAATGAATGAACATTAGTCATCGCTTTTAATCTCGTACTCAGCTGTTTCATCTTGTACTCAGTAAACTGTAAAAAAACAATCTGTGTGCCTATGAAGACTGGAGTGTCACATTAATTTGGTTTAGCTCTGCATTTTTACTGCACAGATAACCGGCTACAAACCTCAGATGCAAACCTCAGTTGCAAACCTCAGAAAATGTTTCTCAGAAGACTGGAAACACTTGAGACAAAGGCGATCCACGTAGGGAAAAATCTGAACACTATCAAACAGTACAATTTTAAAAGCTGTTTTCTGCCAATTGGATCCTTTACCAGGACATGTTCAATATGAAAAATAACTGGCTGTTTCAAGTTTTATTTGTCCTGCTAAAACCCCAGCAAATATTGCTTTAATGAGAGGCAATGATGTTCTTAAACTTGTAACATTTTGTGCATTATCAGCTTCACATCATGTATCAAGTTTTTTTCTATCTCTCCTCAGAAGTTATTAAGCAGAAATTTCCTCTAACAGGCCACTTCAAGAGCATCCACAGACTTCTTAAAGTGCCCTGGTGAAGAACAACCATCTTTGTCCATTATCACTTTAAAGCAGTGGAAGACCTTTGACCTGCTTCTCACAGTTCTTCCATTCTAAACTCCAGAATGATATTACTGCTGCAATTGGAGCTGCCATACACTGAACATTCCATAGTTCTTTTTTTTGCTGCCTGGCTTGTCTTCACCAAATACTTCCACTTTGCTTTGATCTCTATTACAGGAGATATAAAGTATGTGTCTTTATTGAACTGCACCTTGCAGACTGGGAGCAGTCTCCCAGTCTAGCAAGCTGATTCTCAAATTTCTTAAATTTAAACAGAATAAATATCTTCCATGGTAAAGCTGAATGACTTGAATAGAACACCAACAACAAATCAAGGCTTACAAAAAAAATTCTCACAATTCCCAATCCAAGGTTAAGTATACACTGCTTTCAGAGCTGCTGTCTAGACATTTTGATGCTTGTTGGTTTTATTTTTATTTTAATCAAAACCAAATACACCTCTATTTGCTTTCTGTTTATGTGAATATACTGGAGTCCAACAGCTGATTGAGAAATTACTTTAGTAAGCCCCACACTGCACTAGGCAATGTAAATAGGAAATACAGCCTAAATTTCAGAAAAAAACTCAAGCCAGGCAGCTATCTAAACCAACACTCTTTCACCAGCAGGTAAGTTTTGGAAACAGTTTCAAAATGCAAAATAAGAACCTTTTCTCTGAAAACTCAAGGTTCTTTAAATAAAAGCTAATGAAAAATAGAAACACACAAATACTCTGTGCTCAGTATTAGTTATTCTAAAGGAATGTTCTGAGTCTTCACTAGCCAACGTTATCAAGGTGAGAATACCAAACTGAGCCCACAACTAAATTAACACTTTCATGACCACAGTTATACAAGAAAGAATATGACCTGATTTTCCAGCATCTTTTATGAAACTTGAAATACATTGAAAACCCCTATAATTAGACCTGTACTCAAGCAGGTGTCTGTTCAGCTCCCTTCAAGAACAATACACAAGTCCAATTAAGTCTACAGAACACAGCAAATTCTAGCAACATCACATGAAGGAAGGAGCTTCTATGTTCTAATACTTTCAAGGTATTTCAGACTTTGCTAGAAATAAATTACTGTTTTTCTCCTCGAATATGCTAGTTTTATATACAGCATTAACAACTGATCAGTTCCTATCCCCTTCAGACTGGGACCCGATTAAAAAGATTCTAGACAAGAATTCTTGAACACAAGCAAACTTTTAGTTTAATAGTCCTTTATGTTTGGAATGTTGAATCTTACATCTCAGCAAGCATCCATTCCAAGAACAACTGCCTCTTCTCTGCATTAGCTAAAATAATATCACAAGTGATACCAAATGCACTTAGCATAAGCACAGCAATCATTTCAGTGTGAAAAAGAAGATTCAAGGGTGTTCACGGAACTCAAGAGTTCACAACAGAACACCTGAAATTAACTTACTACATTAGAATTTAAAATGTACCACGCTAAAAGTTAATTGAAAAGAAATGAACCCAACCACCAAACAGAGCACCATCAACTGCTCAAAAGCTGGCAGAAGTGTAGGCTGCATTACATGTACACATACCAGTTCCACATCAGAGGGTACATTCAGTCCTGGAGGGGCAACAAAAGGTTCCTCATTTTCCTCTGTATTTTCTGTCTGAGCCATTTCTGCAAGAAATGCCAGAACAAAGTATTTAGGAAAAAAAAACAAAGTACACAAATGCTTAAATTTTTTTTTTAAATAAAGTATTTCTAAAATGATGTGCAATCAAGGAACTAATCAAATGCAGCTATATAAACTGCATTTATACTGAAGACATTTCAATCTGGTTTAAAAGAATAACATGTATTACAGTCCACTATTTGATATAGCAGAAATATTCCTCTGAAAATACTTTGCTTTACAGATTTTTATAATAATTGAAGTTAAAAGTTTACTTCTTAAAGATCTTATAGTATTATCTATTCCACTAGCCTTAAGAGAAATTGTATTCCCCTTTTCCCCTGACAGATTAGAACAAGTGCAGGAACACCTGACCATGGGAGCTGTGGAAACAGAACAACCCTGTAAGGAATGAGATGTCCCAATGATTACTGAGGACAAACCATGCAACAAGGGGAATTCACTTTTTTGATTACTTTCTAGTGGGTTTGGTTTTGTTTTGTTTTTTGTCATGAACTCAAATAGTTTAACTCCACAAAGGTACAGAGAAATTTTAGCAGCCAAGAAAGGAAAGAACAGCAGACAAGAATACACTGTTTCTTTTGGCAGCAGCTCCAGCTAACAGTATGTGGTTATAGGGTCTGAAACAAATTAATTAAACTCCAGAAAAGACAATCAATTCTGCTTCAGTATAAAAGTACACAATCTCTCAGACACAGCAAAAAACACTAAATAAACTTTAGCACCTAAAATGATCTTGCACTGCAACTTGGAGGGAAAAAACCACGTATCACAGTAACCCACCAAGATATAATTGAGCAACCCAATTGTTAATTAAACAATCCTCACTTTACTAAGACATAGTTCAACAACATTTGAAACCTTCCTAAAGAATGTATGACAAAAATATGAAGTTACTGGAATTATAGATGACAACATGACAACTGAATTCTGTATTTTTGAGGTCATGGAGCAGGGCACACTAAGCTGAAGACAGACTCATTTATAGCAATTAAGATGACAAAATCAGAACTTAGAAATTTACATTCTTGTTAATTATTATTTTATGCTTGCAGTGATATTTTTCATCTTGACTGAGAAACACAGTCTTAGCAGACAGCCAATGTAAGGAATTACTATTTTTTCCTGTTAAGAATCAGCATGACAGCAGAATTAAATTCCCTGACTACTGCAGTACTGACTGTGCCATAGCAGGAAAACATTTTTAAGCTCAAAGAGAACAAAGTCTTCAAAAACTCAGTAACAGAGTACCATAAAGACTGATGAAATGTTCTCAGAATTTTTAATTGCTTTTTAATAGCACATATATTTTAAACACTCAACTGCAAGACAGAAGTGCTATGTCCCCCACTTTCAATTAACCCTTGTTATTTTAACCCCATACCTCTTTGTCTTGCAGGCTGATGCTCCTCCTCTTCAGTGGGTTCTGACGGGTCATAATAATCACTGCCATAACGGAATCCCACTGCATTATAGGTACCATCCTCTGCCAAAGCTTCACTGAGTCTTTTATATTCCTCCTCTTGAACAAAAATACGATTGCCAACATTAGAACATGTTCAGAAGCTAATTTATTTTTTAAAAAGTAATATTTCTTACTTTAGTTTTTAAATAAGAACTTTTCTCCTGATCACTTTAGCTGTCATTAAAAACGGAACAGAAAAACAAGTATGCCCCCATGCTGACCATTTCTTTCTCCTCGAAGAGACACAGGCTGTGGATTAAGACATTCTAATGCAATTATGCATATAAAAGCACAGAATTTCCTTTAAACAACACTAAAAATGAAGAAGAATGTGTTTATTTTGGGGGGGTCCGAAATCCCAGTCTGCCCTCAGAATCTGGGCAATTTCTCTGTGGATCTACAGTTAAACTATCCTAGGGTCCTCTCACATACGCAGAGACTCCTGCTTTTCGAATCCACTGGGTACTGTCAAGATAATATCAGAAAAAGAGAGTATAAAATTAGGAGTAAATTTAGTTTCATAATAATTTATTTAAACCTGCTTTTTTAAATAACCATGTTATTCCTTGAGCAGTACCTTGCCTTGCCTCCTCCTCAAGCAAGTCCGTATGCAAGGCTAAATACCTCTCTTCATCACAGAGGGCTTCTATTCTAGCCTCCTCTTCAGACAATTGATAATCTCTGTTCCAGGTGGAATACTCAGCATCATATTCAGAAAGGTCATGCAGGTGACCACGCCCATCATACCTGCAGGATGAAACAGCTGGTCAATGCAAAGAACTTAGGGCTTGGGTTTATGCGACTACTTAAATACTTACCCAATAAAAATGAAAAAAAAAAAAAACAACTTATATGTTAACGCATACTCCCTTTTAGAAGTTACAATTAATTTTGCTAATCATTTGTCACCAACTATCGAAAATTTGTTTAATAGTCTAAATTCCTCTCAAAGAAACTAATAAATTATTACAATTAAAGCCAAAGGTATCCTTTAATAGTTTTAAGTGAGATCCACTTCCTTAACAGCTCTTACCGTACGTGCTTCAACCAACCAATCAATGCCACTTGCAAAATACGTTTTTCTGGAAAGTCAAATAGCTTACATTCACACAAACCCGAGTACATAAATACCTATCCGTAAGAACCAAACGGTCGAAATTTCCTCGCTTCTTTCTGCTAGTCCCGAACTCTCAGGAGAAATCTTCACCAAAGAAACTTGCGTCCATTGGAGGTAAAATCATGGCTAGGCTCGGCCCCTAGCCATTTGGCTGAGGAAATAAGTTCTGGGTTATGTGATAGAGAGACACACATACATAGGAACAGTAACATAAACATGCAATTTAAGGAGGTTCACCGCAAAATCGGCAAAGATCAAAGATGTACAGTTCCTTTCTACTACGAAATCACTTTATTTGCAGGAAAAGCACTGCATTGGGATAATGTTTACGCATCAGTAAGAGAAACTGATTGGAAAGTAAAGTGACAGTAAGCTTGACTCCGCTGAGGTGTCTTCCCACACACAACTCTTGACTTGTGCCAACTTGCTAGACCAAAAACAAAGAAAGTAAATATTCTTATAGCAAAAAGCAAATGAAACATAGGTCTGGTTAATCAAGCTCTGTCCACAGGCAAATCTGAACCCAAGTCTTCTCATAGCAATGTGCTTTTCTCAAAATGGTGAAAATGAAGACTTCCTGCTGCTGGAGATAAAAGGAATCTAAGCTTCCAAAGGAGTTTATAAGATTAGCAATTGCAAGCTGCCTTAACTCACAAATGTACCGTTATTTGGTATTTCAGTATGTGTGCACAGACATGCACATACTTAGTGTTTGCTCTCTACAATTTCTGTAACACCTGCGAACAGGCCTCTGCTGCAGAGAACCCCAAAACCTGCCTCTACCTATGAATGAAATCAATCACAGTAATTATTTTAGTTATTATTTTTGATTTTTTAGAAGTGTGCAACACAACACTTCCACTCCTGTGTGAGAAATGAAACAAAACTACAAATATTTATGGTTGCTTTGTCCTGCCTTCGTGTCTATGTCAATTTAACAAATTTATTTCAATGGCAATGATCATTAATGGAGTAAGCACCAAAACAGTGCAAGGGCACTTTCTTTTTTCTCCAGTCCTATGGAAGGCAATCAAAAGACCTTCCTCTACTGACATTTTTCCAAAACAAATATGGTTTTAAGTCAAAATAAGAAAATCCTGTCTAGCACTAAAGCAGTGATAAAACTGAGGGAACAAATATCTATAGTATGTTATGTGACCCTTTTCAAATCAAAATCCTTCCATCTTTTCCACTGAGGTTTTCACGGTCAGCCACAACTTGTAATTATTCCTTCAGTGCTCCACTCAAACATAGCCAACCTGATCTCTCATCTTCACTTTGTCCAACAAAACATTCAGGTAACCCTTTCTGAATGAGTTTATTTCCAAATCCCACCCTGAAACAACTCAAGAGACCAGAAGAAACATCAAAGCAGATTCTATTACTCTCTGCGGCCACAAACCTGGACCTACGGCAGAACAACCAAGAAGCCAGCCCTGACATAAAATTTCAAGAGCAAGCACCCAAAATCAAATCCATTCTGTCTGATGCAGTAAATCATGGCACCAGGAAAAGTAAAGAGACCAAGAACTACTTCTGGGGTGTCCCATCAACAGCCTGCAGCCAGATTATGTAGGAGAAACAGGAAATCCCCATTTTCTTTAAGATGGATAAACACCTTTGCACTCCCAACACTGCCCCATTCTCACCTACAGAACATACAATGTGCCTAATAAATACTCCGACAATCAGGCTCCCTTGGATTCCAAGCGAAAAAAAGAGGATGTTTGTGGTTTGCACTGAAAAGGAACAGATCATTCCCACTCTCCACCCTGCCGAACCTGCCTTGACAAGCGGAGCAGAAAGACCCATCGCACGCTGCCGGCCAGGAGGAGGGATCTCCCAGCGCTGCGAGAGCGGGAAACCCCAAGTTCCCGCAGACGGGGGGGGGGCCTGCAGCGTTCCCAGAGCACCCTCGGAGCGCTGTGCCGGGAGCAGCTGCCTCCAGCCTCGCCACGGAAGATCCCGACGCACCTGCCAGAGCGAGCCGTCTGCTCACCCCCCGCCCTCACTGCCCACAGCACAAGGGGGGGAACAGAAAGAGGCTATCACAGGAGATCTCGCAGCACAGTCTGGGGGTTGTGTTACACCGACCTATCGATCATGATCTTGGGGTCTCCCATCCAAGGAATAAGGTGTCGCCCCTGCTCCTGGTACTGAGCCTTCTCATCATCCCGAAACAGCTTGCAGGCATAGCCGAACACCAGCAGCTCCACACGGCTACTCCCGCCTCCACCTCCACCTCCTCCGGGGGGGCCGGGCACCGTTCCCCCGCCTGACAACAACATTAGGGGCGGCGGGCCTGCTTCTTCTGCAGTCCGTCGAGACCCTCCGAGCCCTCCGTACATCACCGGGGAGCGCAGCGAGGCGGAGGCGGCTCGCAGGAGCACCGACTGTCCGAGCAGCGAGTCCCCGCACGGCCAGGCCCGCGCTAAAGCCCCCGGCCGCAGAGCACCACAGCCGCCATCACCCGAAACAAAATGGCGACACTTCCGGTTCCGCTGGAGGCCCAGGGACGGGCTGGCTTTTGACGACCGCAGATTCGAGTCAAGTTCCGGCAGCCCGAATGTTAAATCCGAGGATAACGTGACTGCGCGGTACCGGCGAGGACACTACGCGCTCACTGACAACGGTCGAGGCCCGGCGGAGTGGTGGAGCCATGGGCGCGGCCGTGACGAAAGTGCAGCACGGCGGAGGGCGGGGCGGTGCCGCCCGGCGCGCTGAGGGCCCGAGGTGGGCGGGGAGCGGCGGGCTCCGCTGGAGCGGGCTCGAGGAGCTTAAAAACAAAACCAAAACAAATCCTGGTGTCCGCCGCGCTGCTTTGGAGCCCCAGCGGAGGCTGAGGGGCTCAAGGCAGTGCAAGGACCTGCAGTATAAAGCGGGCATCAACCTCAGGCTGCGCCCATGAAGCTCGAGAGGAAAGCCTGGGAGGCAGGGTGGGAATCACAGAATCCATGCGGTTGGGAAAAGAGCTCTGAGACCATCGAATCCAATCTATGACCGAACACCACCTTATAAAGCAGACCAGGGCACCGAGTGCCACGTCCAGTCTTTGAAAGGGGAGAGGGAGGACTTGGGGCACTGACTAAAAATATTTTAAGAAAGTTTATAATCTAGAGAATTTTTTTTACTAAAATTGTTTGACTTAGGCTGAAATTTTCAAAGTTGTGTACTTCGTGGTTATTACTTTCATCACTCTTCAAGAAGTATGAAGAAACACGTTGTTTTGTATATTTTATAAAAAATTCTGTAAGGAAGCTCATGGTGTTTTGTGATTCAGAGTGGGAATTATGCCATATCCTTAGTTTCTGAGTGCCCATAAATGCTGGCAGAGCTGGTGGAATGTGTGAAAAACTCTTGGCATCGTTATGCAGACAGGGTTAAAATATGTAAGATAGCAAGGGAAGAAATGCAGCAGCACTGAAAGAGGTGGATATTTTATATCCGCATTTAGAAATCCTACCATGTGAACTTGTCAGAGGATACCAAGTGTACGGATGGGAACGCACTTGATCATTGTGGAACAATTTGATACCAGCTTGAAAACACTTGGGGTCAAAAAAAGAGTAGGAGAAAAAATAAAAATAAAATGAAAAAAAATATAAAACTAAGAAAACAAACAAAAAGTTTTTGATGGGGACTGTAAGAAAGCAATGTGTGGTGATGATTTTGTGACTTCCCTAAGTCCTTTGGTAATGCAAAGGATTCAGCAGCAAGATAGTACAGCACAAAAAGGGCTCTGTGCAGTAGAAGTGGCAGCATTATAAGATAGCTTCAGACCATTTTCCTGGGATATCAGCATTTAAGACAAGGACGAGAACAGTGCATAGGTCAGATAAGGGACAAAAATGGAAGACTTAGTTAAAATAATGTAATTACAGAAAGATGGAGGGAGTATTTTATCCAGTAAAGCATTTTCCAGACAGCTGAGCCATTTCTAGAAGAACGAAGAGCTGACCAGAACACCCAGGAATAATAAAGCACTGGGTGTTGATAAAGTTCCCACTGAGTTATTATGAATGGAAGGGGATATTGCCTTAAAAATAAATTTGTGTTAATTTGGTAGCTTGAAAACAAAGAAATGGTAAAGGGGAATCATGTGTCTGTTTTTGAGAAAAGGGACAAAACGAAGCTTGAGGGTTGGGCAGTATCTTTCTGTATACTGCAGCACGTGATGTTCTCAGCTCTCTGTTCACATATCATTAGCCTGTCATCAAAAGAGGGATTCAGAAAGGTTTCTGAAATAACAGGACAACTGCAGCACAGTTCTTTTCTGATTATTGTGCACCTGAGGGAAAGAACAGAAATATAAACAGACTGCATAAAGATTTTCAATATATTTATGCAAGTTTGTCATAATGCATTATGAATTTGCATTGGAATAAAAAAGCACCCATCCCTTCCTTTTTTCCCCAGCATGAGTAAAAAATTAAACTTTTTTCCTTTTTATTTACTCTAGACCAACATTGGGAAGAAAATGCGGTGCTGATCATGGCACATGGTATGCCTTTTTACCACATTTAACAATACAACCAGTTTTAATATCTACGAGTAAGAAAAAAAATATGTTGAGCTTACTACAGACTTGTAAAGTCTTTATATGATAGGATGACCATGTTGGTACATTCAGACCCTTGATTAGTCCCAGCTGTTCTGGCTGCATTGCAGAGAGGGAAAGTGTTGTAATGAGGAAAATTTACACAATCTCTATCCCACTCACTGTATTTATTTTCATTTTGCTATAGGTAGGGAAACACAGACAAGCTGTTATTTCCTAGGCTGATAACAGTCCATTTTCCTCTATCTTAATGGAAGTGCAGTCATTTAGTATCAGTTTGCAGTTTAGCTAAAAGTGGATAATAACATTTATTCTCTAGTTCTGAAATTTGAAAAAAAGTGTGCTGTGCTGATTCTGAAAAATAAAAGTCCCATTTCTATCATGATAATCAATATAAAGGAATTTTTTGCATACCAAAAGAGTGCATCAAATGTTATGCCAAGCACAGGGGAGATATGTTCTGCTGCTCTGGGCAGCAAGCTAAGGTTTCACTTATACCATTTTGGCAAATGGCTTTTCAGCACTCATACTGAATTAATATATACCTTTTCCCTCCTCTTTTCAAAGTAAAGAAGGGCAGAAGTTAGATATGTGGAAAGAGGGAAAAGCATATGGAATTTGAAAACTAATCTGTAAGCTTGAATCTCTAAAGTGCCTCTCAAAATTCCTCTATATTTAGCACAATGCAATGCATCCTTTTTAAAATTCACTGTGAATCTGCTCAGTAATTAGAAAAAAAAAAAGTTTAAACTTCCATATTTGACATTTCCCACCAGAAACAAATACTTAGTTTTGCTTCTGCTTAGCATAGAAACCCTAAGATAATTTCTATTCGTATTCTAGCATGATTGCTTTAATCCCCTGCATTGAGGGGAGGAAAACTTGGCTGGCTTTCCTGAAAAATTGGAAGCTGTGTACAGTAGCTGCCAACTCTTACAGATTTTTGTCCCTCCTAAACCATCTTGTTACAGAAACATTGCTGTAATTTAGCATTACTTTATGTAGGACTGTTTACAGAAGAAGTCAGTTATTTATTCATTTTAGCCTTGGTCAAAGAGGCTAAAATTGTTTACTAAACTTGACCATTTAAAACTATTCAAGCTATTGTCATATTTTGATAACTTTCCTCGCTACACCTAAATTGTTCCCCTCAGCTGCCTTTGCCAAAAGCCAAGGTCTGCAAAGTGTTCTGTCAGCTTCAATAGAAGAAGAAGACTCCAAATACATTTTGGTTTTCATCTCAGAGGGAAGCCAAAAGCCATAGCCAAAATTAAACATTAGTGTTCCTCCCCCAGCCTTTCTTTGTTTTCTGCATGAAAGTTTTTCAGGTTTAATAACAGACAGTTTCCGTGCAACGAAGGATAACATTGTAGCCTTGAGTATAAAGAAATTACTTCTAGCAGAGGTTTCTCTGTACCACGCAATAGGTTACTGCTTAGGTTTCTTTTCAGCTGTTAAAAAAACAAAACTCTAAAGCAGAAGCCATTCGCCTTTCTAAAATTTGTTGGTAAATTTTACTCCAGGAGAAGGAAAGCCATTAAAGAAGCACTTTTTCTGTGTCACAAGGTTAAGTATTAAGAGCTTGCCATTGTTTTTCTGCTTTGGTGGAGTTTTGAGCAGCCTGTTTGATTTCTGGACTAGGTAGGTTCTTTATGCCCTCTTCACCAGACCTCAGACACTTAGAAATGTCCAAAACCTTTTTCAGAGGTGGAGAAAACTGCTAACTTAGAGAGTTAATTTAGCTTGCCTTGACTATTGGCTGATCATTGATGCTTAAGGGGTCAAAAAAACCATTGGTTTGATCTGACATCCCCCTTCAGAGAGCATGCAGCTCTTGGGATTGCATCAAGAGTTAAATGAAACAACCAAACAAAAACTTCCCAAAATGACACCCTTTCCCCAAACAAACAAAAAGCAACCCAAGAAATGCACAGAAAATACCAGGAAATTAACTTAATTTGCATAATTGTATTGTTCATTTAAAGGATCCTGTGTCTCTCTGCAGAAATCTGTTAGCTATCTGGATAGGTCCTATATAAACATGTGTCCCTATAATTAATTACTTCATTGATTTTTTTCCCATTAAATGTAAATTTAAGGACAGAATTAACTGTGTTTCCAAACAAATTAACATTTTTATAGTGAATGATTATGCTTGAATGTATACATTTGTAGAGTCAAATTTCAGCTTAAATTTTTTAAAACACCAGATAAAAGTTCCCAATTAGGAAGAAGTAGCTTATTAGCCTGACATGGCCTCTTTTGATTTTGGATGAATAGAACTGGATTTCATCCTTAACATGTTATTTTAGTAATGTCCTGTAATTAAATGCTTCTTCATGTTTGAGCAATAAAAAAGCCTTTGCTAAAAAGGCAGAACCTCTCTCCTGACAATGTAATGTAAAAAGCTTTTGTTGTTGAGAAGCAGTTCCTTTTAAAAGTAATATGTGAGAATTATTCTTCCTTGTCTCTCTGAAAGCCTCTTTTTTATTGTCAGCTGGCAATGGGAGTGGTGGTTGTTATGCACAAACCCACAAGACAGAGCTTTTGGACAGAAGTGGGAGGAGAAGCCAATACCCCCTAGATGCTGGGCAGCCCTTTAGATGGATCTCAACAGGTCAGAGTGATGGGCAGAGAGGAACAGTCTGGAATTCTACAATGGCAGCTGCGGAGGAACAACCCCAGCACCAGCACAAGCTGGGGATGGCCTGCTGCAGAGCAGCTCTGCAGAGCAGGACCTGGGGGTGCTGGTCCCTTCCAACGGGATCTGTTCTGTGACAAGGGGGTTCCCATGTTCCACACTGGAGCTGATGCTTACAGCCTGAGACCTGACTTCATGCAAATGCTGGTGTTCAGCACTTACCACATTGCTGAAAGTGGCCATGTCTGTCCAGTGGTCTACAGTAATCTACTCCCTTCTCTCCATGGGAATCTGTAGGACAAAATATCTCTCTTCAAAATACTTTTAATGTTCTCTTACCCTGCATGTTTGTCACTGAAAAAGAGTGAAATAATCAGTAGTTATTTTGCAGCTACTCTGTCTCTGGATGGCTTTAAACATACAAAATCTCCCTGAAATTTCCAGCAGTGTCAGGCAGAGGGGATTACAATCACAAGACACCTGCTGCTGGGTTGCTATGAATGCTGCTAGGCATCAGTTGGAAACTTGTTGTTTGAGGGAATTAAAGCAAAACAAAAAACATATTTGCCTAATCCCAGTTTGGATCAGGAGTATAGTTTGGAAATGTGAACAGCCAAGATTGCAAGTGTAATATGAAATGGGCTGAGCTTTTTGATTTTTAGTGTATGTACTTACTAAAAATATTGAAAGAGGTTTCAATTGCAATGAAGTAGTGTTTTCATGGAGAAAGAAGCATTGCGTCCTAAATAGTATTTTTGTAAGGATCAGCAGATGGAAACTGAAGCAAGACATATGCCAGTTAGAAAGACTGAACATACATAACAACTGCTGCAATAAATCTATATTCCTATGCCCTGAAATGACTTTGAGCTAAGCTTAAGTGTCTTTTTGGAAGATTAACTTTGGCAAAGTATGTGTTAGGCTTCAGTCAAATGTAAATAATTGCAGTAAGTCAGTGATACTTACCCATTAAGCCATTTGATTAGACCTTCTGTGTAGCTGGCTCCAGAAGGAGTGTGTCTGCCTCCAAGAGGGCCGGAGAGGTGTTAGGCAGCTGCATGATTCTGAATGGAAAGCATGTTTCTTATTAGATTTGAGTAAAGTATGAGTGGAAGCTGTGATGGGCCCCAAGACAATATTGTGTGTATGGAAGTAGCTAATCAATGAGCATTTTGGGGAGGCTGAGCAATGTACATATTGCACACCATGCAGAAGTAGTGTGAGCACAGCTACCAGGCTAATAACCTGCTGTGAAAACATCTTGAAGATGATGGGGACATTGCAGCTTCACATTTGTGTAAACTAATGCAGTCTCCAAAACAGGATGCTTCCCCATCAGCCATTAATGGTGAAGAGGAATCGTACTGTTCCAGAGACTCCTTTTCCCTTTACAAGCGTCAGTAATCGAATGGCAAGCATTCAGAAGACACACAAGGAATTTTCACGTGTTTATGTGTGATCCAGAGCATTTGTTCAACTGTTAACTTCTGCTGGTGTTGTGTTCAGGCTGACTCAGAGTATATAGATGACTCACCTTTGAAATAGGGCATAACCTCTGCTGCCTCCTCAGAACCTTTGATTTGACTTTCATGTCCATGGATCCAAACACATTAAATATATCACTGAACACCATTTGCTGATGATTTACTGGGCTGTGTTCTCAAAGCTGTACTCAAGAAGCCAACAGCGTAAATGTAATAAAGGATCTTAAGGTGTCCACTGAGGCAATCCAAATGCTTCCATACTCACACAGAGCAGATAAGGTGCTGTGCCAACACCCATGGTTTCATTTTTATAAAAATGTATTTTTGTGCTCTGAGCTACTCTTTATTGTCTTTAGTGGTGATAACACAGGGAAAGGATGGCACATTTCCTATGAATTGGCACGTGGTTCTGTCTAGAGAAATATTGTTTATAAGAGGAACATTTAGCCACACTTACTGGCAACTTTTCTCATCTATTTAAGTGATACATAGAATCAGCCTTACTGCATGAACACATACGTGTGCTGTTTTGTTCTTCATGTAGGAATAATGTATCATTTGAATCACTTAAGAATGTGTTGTAGCCATCTACAAACCCCAAATTTCCCACTAGTTGAAGCATATAATTTCTTTTAAGGTTTGTTTCATTTATACTGCACAACTTGTGGAAATTAGGCCCTTGTTAAAATGTACTGATGACTTCTACTGAGAAATGTGATTGTACCATGAAAATACAAGGCAAATGTACTATTTTGGCTAACCCCTACCTTCTTTGTAGGAAAAGAAGAAAACGGGCAGGGTGTAACAGGGACAAGAGCGACTTTTGTTGTCTTCCTTGGTCAGATGATTTTGTTCAGTAGTGCATGAAGTGTGTAGTAAAACTAGAGAGGAGCTACAGATTTTAAGCCCTAGTCTAGTCTTTTGAGCCCAGGCACAAACTTTTAAGCTACTTAAAGCTAGCTGTCCCTCTGTGCAGTCCACATAAAGGTTTTATTCTAGGAAGATTTTGAGCTACATTGATTACTACTAAATTTAAGAATGTGTCAAACACTGAATTTGCTGAAGAAAGAGCACAGTAATTAATGTAATTAATGTAACTGTGAGCTGAAGGTGAGTGATAAAACTTGGCTTCTGGTCTAGGTTAAATTATACAAAAATACAAGAAATATTTTGTGATCATTTTGTCTTGATCCTTTTTTTTTTTGCAGTGAAAAGCTAATGACACATGAAAAGGGAAGATTTCTTGACACCTAGTATTTAATTTGTGTGTCAGCACTGAGGTATCAAATTATCTATTTGCTGTACTGCCTCAGCTAAAATAAGAACACAAAACCAGCTCTTGACTGCAGCAAGTGTAGTGTCATAAGAAAAAAAAAAAAAAAGCACAGAATTTTGCATCAAACCAGAATAACATTTTGCTTAAATGAGATAAAAAATAAGATGGAAGCTTATTATTCTACCAGCAAGCAGCTGCTGTGATTGTTAATTGGGGAAAGAAATGAGAAGCTGTCAGTTCATTTTGGCACTTTGTTTCTAATGCATCAGCAGAGAAGCAGACACACCAGAGCTTGTGAGAGATTTTTCATTTGAACTTCAAAGAGCAAGGGAGTTCTCCACTGAGATAATGCTGCTTCTAATAACAGGTGTGAACCATACAAATCTATTGAGAACCTGCTTATTTCCTTTTCTAATTATCTAGTTTTAGGATAACAAAACAAATAAATCTAAAAGCTAATCTACTCACTCTAGGCTCCTTCATTCTTGCCACACACACGTGTAGCATTACTGTGAGCTTACTTAAAATGAAGAACACATCAGTGACTTGTAGGACTGTGTTTACAGGGCTCTTCTGATGAACAAAGTAACAACCTCTGTAGCCACAAGTGCAAGCACAGACATCCACTTCCATTAGTCTGTACTGCTGAGGAGCTCTATAGATGCTTGCACGGTCAATAAAAGGATAGCCTGACTTGTGACCAAATCACAGGACTGGAGGTCAAAATCGGGTGATGTCACCCACTTGTGCCATCACTGCTGTTTGTCACTGTGCCTTGCTGTGCCTGTGCTGTGCCATCACTGCTGTTTGTCACTGTGCTTTGCTGTGCCATCACTGCTGTTTGTCACTGTGCCTGTGCTGTGCCGTCACTGCTGTTTGTCACTGTGCTTTGCTGTGCCATCACTGCTGTTTGTCACTGTGCCTGTGCTGTGCCATCACTGCTGTTTGTCACTGTGCCTGTGCTGTGCCATCACTGCTGTTTGTCACTGTGCCTTGTCTGCCAATCAGTGCAGCAGCTTCTGGAGGCATCCATGGCTGAACGAGCCTGGCTCCACAGGCTTGCTTGCAGAACCTCTGGCTTTGCAGGGTCTCAGCAGAGCCTGAAATGCTTGAGCTATGGGAAACAGCATTAAATGAGGAAATTAGTGTGAGTCTGCATCAGCCACACACAACTCCTTGGAAACAGGAGCTTGAGAGTCTTTGCTGGCTGGTGGAACCTTTTCAGAGGAAGAAGCTGTTATTGGACATTGAATTGCTTACTTAGCTATGGGGTTTTTTCTTTAAAATGATGTTTTATTTGTGCCTCTTGTACAATCTTCCAGCCAATGAATTATGATCATGTCAAAGTCTCAATCATAAGCATTATAGAAATAGAGAGGACTAGCAGAAATTTGCATAATTGCTTTATGCAGTGGATCAGGAAAAGATTTTATTATTTGAAGTACCAGGTGAGGTACAGAATTTTATGCTATCTTAGAGAAAAGCTTTTGCAATAGGTGTAATCTCTTTCTGTGTATACATTATACATTCACATAACACTGACATTTCTTATGCATGAATTGCCTGAAAATATGCTGATTATAGCAGTATGTTTGCCTGCAACAAAGTATTGTTCTATGCCTGTGGATTACATATTAAACAAGTTTAATTAGAGAAGATGGATTGATCTGGAAACTCATGCAGATTTACACCACAATATGGGTGACACAGTGTTTATGTGGTATGGTGCAGCTGTGACCCTCCTCCACAATTCTAGTCTCCCTCTCTTGCTACTTTTACACCTCCCTCCAGCCTGATTATTGTGTTTACAATTCTACAACAGGGTCAGACAGTGATAGCTCATGCCAGCATTTTGGAGTAGTTTGAAGCTGAGTTGTAAATAGTAGGAACAAAATTCTGATTTCATTAAAGTTGATGGCAAAATTCGCATTGAATTGAAAGTGGGACCTGAATTCCAATTCCAAGTGAGCATATTATAAGCACTTCTGGATAACTCAAAAGACACAGGATTTCAATTAAAATACCTTTTTAATATCTCACAAAAATTATTTGAGTTATATACTTTCTAAATAGTATCAGTTGATGACCTGTCTTTCAGCAGTGTATTTGTTGGTTTTTGACTTGTAGTGTCTATTAGGATAAATAACCTTTATGTGATAACAATCCAATCACAATCCCTTCCAAATAAACAGCTTGAAAATACCAAGTGTAGTTAATTGCATTAAGGGTAACCACATGGGAAAAAAAAATATCATTCCTTGTAATGAAGCTATCAGTGACATCCTATGGAGGGTGCTTACTGCAAATTAATGCAAGTTGTTTCTGTCAGCATTCAGAAAACAAGAATGTTAAAATCTGGCAGTGAAATCTTAAAATGTAGACAGAAATTAATTGAATTTTCAAACTATTAATTTCGCTGTCTTATAGTAACTCAATTTAGCTAGATTTGTACCAAGCCTATCACTAACTGCAGAGGAGAGAGCTACTGAACAGGCACACGGTGTCACAGACTAACACAAATAGGAACAAACCTGAAATTTCATTAAGGCGCTTGAACTTCGCAGTTCCCCACTTTCTTGCTGCAGCATTTGTAACTGAATTCCTGTGAACATAATATACAGACAAGTTCCAGTTGTTGCTATATTAATGCCAAGAGGAGAGGTGGGGATGTGTCATCACTCTATACACTGGCACCTGCACAAACTTACAAACGACTAGAACAGACTTGGAAAAGCACTGCCCTCATAACTGCTAGGAGGTTAAACTTTCATGTGTTCTGTGCCAGCCTGCTTTCTTCCTGAGGATTTGCAAAACACTTTGTGCACTTTAAGAATACGGTGGCGATGGCTTTGATATCAAACTGCTGTCACCTGTCAAGCAAAGCTTGACAGCTGCTTAGCTACTATTAGCCATACTATAAAAGTGCTGTGTAGCAGCCAACACAGCTGCTTATACTCAAAGGAAAAGTGGGCAGATAAATAGCAGATAACTCTTAATTAGAAATTTAAGATCTTTTTAGAATGCAGTTGTATATTATGATGAACTTAAGTGTATGAGCTGTAGCATACAACTATTTAAATCTTTTCATGGAGTACTTGGCTTGATAGATCTACTATTTATTAAAGTAACATAAGATCTTCAATGGGCATCTCAAATATCCTATTCAATGGGAAAGAGCATCATTAGCACAACATGCAGAAACATGCAGAGAACCAGTGAGCTAACAGCTCCAGAAAGTCTCCTACTCACTCAGTGTTATTGTCTAACTGCTTGGTGGGGAAGTCTGACTGATTTGTTACCCTCAGCAGTAGGCTGCACAGTTTAGACAAGTTAGTCTCTGACTTTTGGAGAGAATTCTGCCTGTCAGTTTCCGTACCTTTTTTAATGGTGACATTCGTAGCCCGGCAATTACCATTTTGTCATTGTGGTTAAATGGAAAAGAGTATTGCATTCAAATGACAGCATGAAGTATATTTCAGTATTGCTGAACCTAAACAATATGCTTTTTGTCTCATATCCATATCCATCTGTAATCTTCCCTTCTCTCCCCTGTTGCTAGAGAAAAGTCACAGAGCAGCTTCTTGCTCAGATATGGAGATCATATTTTAAGTCATCTAACTTGTATTCAAACCAAGAAATTATGTGCTCCTTAGAAAGCAAAGGGCTCTTTGGGCTGCAGGTTTGCTTGCAGGCTCTCGTGTGACTGGAGACAGCAACTCAACAATAGAAAATTTTAATTGGATTTATTTTTTTGATTAGTCATTTTTCACTTGTGCCTTGCATATTCTTAGATGGCAGCATAGCTGAGTAAAAACACGCCATCAGCTAATCATGATTCTTTACAAAACTAAGAGGCTTGCAAGAATGCATGTAGTAGTTTAAGGACTTTCCTCAAATGGAACAGGTTAAACTAGAAATGCTTAGTCCCTGTTGTGATTTCAATTGTCACAGCTCTGACTTCAGAGAGCACAGCTCAAACTGCAGCAACACATATGATGTAGTTGGTCTAACCACAGTTTAGTCAATACCCAGTGAAAATACTGTTGGAATAACTCCAGGCAGCAGCTTGCACCAGTGCACGTGCTGTCTGCACCTGCTGTGAGTTCATCTGGACAGCAGTTGCACCCTCCTGATGGTGTTTAAGCAGGTGTTAGAGGGAGCTCCCACCCTGCAGCCCTGCTTACTCAGTCGTACTCTCAGTGCTTACATGTAGAGTTACTCTGTAGTGCTTGCATGTCTGAAGGTCGTGTGGATGGTACAGGCATGCTGGGGAACTGGTTCAGAGCAATAGCACAAAATCTGCTGCTTTTGGGGGTATGACTGCTGCTGTGAGCTGCCTATTCCCACCTATGAACACCACGGTGATTGTTTTGGGAATCAGAGTAGTGTTTGTGCATGCTGCTGTTCTGGGCTGTGCAGGCTGACTTCTCAGTCATTGCAGAACCAGATTGGGATGGGCCTCAGAGGAACAGAGGTTTTTACTAAATCTCTGAGTAGCAAATAAATTTTAAATTTAATTGAATATTTCTCATTTGTCGTCATTTTTAGGAGCAGTTGGAGTGACACGGGCAGTGAGTTATTAGTCCTCCTTTTGACATTTTGACTTTTATCAAGTTCTCTTGGCAAGTAACAAGTACAGGGAGGCAGAATTTATTAAAGCCAGCAATGGTTATAAATGCATTCCCACAGGTGTGAGATTTGTGTAAATTAGTTTTGTGCTGTGTGTATCTCTTTTCTAATTCTTTTGAATCAGAGAAATATGGGAGGTCTAAGAATTATATGCATTTTCACGGTCATCAAGGAAGTTAGAAAGAAATTACTTCTCCTGTTATGTGTTAATCACTTCAAATGAGAAAACCAGTCACTTCAATACTGACCCCTTAAATAGTGGGTATGGAAGAGAGATAGAAAATATACTGTTTTGTGGGCATGGAAAAAGGAGAGTGAGAGTTCATGAGCCCGTATTGAATTAGAGCCAGATGCTGAACTGCACCTTCACCTGCATGGAAAGCAGAATTCTGTGTAGTGTTCTTGCTATATCCCATTGATAGATACAGTCAATTTAAAAAACAAAACAAAACAAAAAAGTTTTATTGTTTAGAACTTTAGATTCATATTGTGTTCAATAGCAGATGAAATGGAATGACAGGCACTAAAACTGAGTACTGTGGCTCAGTTGGATCAAGAAGTGTACAACCCTTCAGTCCACATGAGTTATGATTCTGAGTTTCTTTCTCTGGGACATAAGAAACTATTTTGTCTCCAAAACTACTATACTAAGTTTCCCTAAACCCTCTGATTCCTGCTCCTTTTGTATTTGTGAACACAACTCTCTCATAATGCTGGAACTATGCAGCTGAAGAGCCCTTAGTAAATGCCAAGCATCTTTGCTTCAGCTGCCTTGGAGAGGACATCAGACAAGTATACGGTCTGGTTGGAACACCACCAATGCTCAGTCCCTGTCCTGTGAGCGTTAAATTCTTCCTTCCTTTCCTCTTCCCCCCTCAAGGCCACGGAGGGAAATCACATCCCTGTTTCTGTCGTGTCCTAGGCAGCTGGCAGAGCTTGGGATGGACCCAGATTTCCTAATGCCAAGCGTGGTATTCTCCCTGCTGTGCTGTGTTTTGCACAGGATTTGGGGGGAACAGGCCCTTGGTTTACTCCAGGCAGTTGTTGGCTCTGCAGTCAACTCAGGGAGTGGAACACGCTTGCTGAATTTGCGTATATGCTTTTTTCAGTCTTCTGTAGATACGTCTGTGTAATGAAAACTCAATAAAATTTTAATGGTGAAAAAACCCCCAGACAGCAAACCAACCCTTTCATCATTATCTCATTGCAGGCAGGTCACGCCAAGGTGTCACTAGTCCAGAATCTAAACAGCATCTAACCAGCAGAAGTCATTCTTCAAACACAAATCCCAGAATGAGCCACTGCATTATGTAACATTTATGAATTATTCATTAGCTCTGGTTTAGCATTCGTCCTGCCACTTAAGCTAAAGCCAGCCCTGTATTTGCAGGTAAAAAATAACAGTTTCCATTACAGTGGATATAATGCAAATAGTTACTTTATCCTTGGCTGGCAATATTGTTACCATGATAAAGTGGCATACAGATAGAAGTTGTATCACTTCATACTTTGAAGTCCTCTGACGCCCAATATCCATTCTCGTAAAGTTATTTTAGGCGTGTACATGTATGTATGTTTTAATATGTATTTACATAGTCATACACAGCAGAAACTATACCTTTTGACTGTGAGCAATACCAGAGAGGCAATCTAAAAGGGCTGTGCAAATAACTATATATTCAAGTTGTCAGTATCCCATTATACTTTGGGCTGTGTGCTAAGCAATCCTTCATGTCTGCTTCTCTCTCTTTCTCCATTCATTTTTCAGCATGACTTTTCCTTGTGCAGTACACACAATGCATTCAGCATCTCCTTTTTTTCAGCTGCAAATGTTACAAATTATATTCTTTGACTTTTCCCTATGTTTGTGCACAGCAGTTGAATGCATTGATTCACAAGGATAATAACCTACAGTGGTTGGCTCTGTCTGGAATACCGAGTGTATAAATCAATATAATGACTGGTGATATTAATTATTTCAGCAAATTTTCGAGCCCAGTGTTGCAGCTTTCATTCAATTACGTATTATTTAGTACTCCATAGTTACGTAAGACAGCAGGAACATGGGTTATGTAACCTAAAGGACAAGTTCTTTTCACTTTCATAGTAATTATAGCATTCTTCCTGCAGTGAAAGGGTTAAATCTTCCTCCCCAGGCCCATTCAGCTGACTAATGAAGGGATGAAAAATTGGACTGCAGTTGGATGGCAGCTCTCTGAATGTTGGCCCACTGACTTGAACAGAGATTTTCCAGTTCTGGTGTGTTTCATCAGCCTATGGGCAAAGGACAATAAAATTAACTCTGCCGTTTGCCAATCTCTTCTATTTTTGGAGGACGCAGCCTCCTTTTTATCCCAATTTCCCAGCTGCATTTCCTTTCTCTCTTTCCCCATTTCTGAGGTACTTGAGGGGTTCAGAATCTCTGATATGCCTGATACTAAAGATTCTCTTCTAATGTATAACACTTTTAATTTTTCATTTTTATGGAATTTAGGAGTTTTTCTTCCTCATTGTTTCTTTCATCTCTCAATGTCTAATTTAATTTATCAGCAACCTTAAAGTTTATTTGTAAAAGTAAATCTTTTTTTTCCATTCATCAATCAGTGGAATATTTCTCATTGTTTCTTTTATCTTCCAGAGCTAGTTTTATCTACCAGCAGACCCAGAGCTTGTTTGTAAAGACAAATCTGCTATTCCTCTCACACCTGCACAGAAACACCCACACCTCACCCAGCAAGGGATCTGCTTCTGTAGGTGACAACAGCTACGGAAACACATTACTGGAACGCCCCCAGATTATTTGGTTTTCTGATTGATTACATGTTAATTGACTGATTAACCCACCAGGCTGAGTTCAGGAGCAGAAAACTGCACAGGGACAAGGCAAAATGGAAATATCATATTTCACATCTGACCAAGTTGAGAGGCTTCTCTCACTTCTCAGAGTCATGAAAAGAGATTTCAAATCAAGCCCCCTCACATACTGCACTTTAATCCAAACAGGTTGCAGTTCAAGCTGAGTCCTCTGTACGCTGGGAGCAGCTGTGTAAGGATCTGTGAATATAAGCTTCTCATTATATTTTCATGTTCCTTTTCTGGACTCTGAACAGTGTCTTAATTTATGCTAAAATAATCTTCTGGAACCACTCATTCATCTCACTTTTCAGGCTCATAAATATTTGCTCCTCCCCTGGATTTGATATTCTGGTTTTTGTTTGCTTTCCTGCCTGCACATGAGGTAAAAACAAAACTTTTGAATAGTAAGCAGCAAGAGATTCCTTCAGAAAAGTTATCATTCAATGTCTTTATGTGATTCTCTTCAAATGTGAACACATTGGTGTGTGTTTTCCACAAATCTTCCTACCTTTTCTAGCATTTAATAGCCTATTTTTAAAGCAGAGGCACTCCACATAGTGGGAGCCAAAAAGTACATTACTGAATTCATCTAAGAGAAGTGTGCTGTTAAATAACATGCAGACTAATTAATGTAAATGCCATGGTGAGAACATGCTGACATTGTTGCAGTTAGTGATCCAGCTGCATTATCATTTCCAACACGGTGATGTTGAGAAAACTCAAGAAACTTGGTTTTCTGCACTCTGGCACAGCATTTTCACTGGGCATCTTTGAGACACAGCTGGACAGCCTTTCTACACACTACTGTGTGAATTTATCATGGAATTCGGGACAATAAATTAACTTTACCTACAGCCTTGAGCAGCAGATTTTAGCATCTGTTTGACAGGTCAGAGGTCTCACCCAGTGAGGTGGGAGGCCTGACCTATCTCCATGCCTCCATCCTCTCACATGCATATTATATTATTACATTTGTGCATATAAACAATAGTTAATGCACAACATTATGAGGAAAGAGAGCCCTTTTGCCAGACTGACCTGGACCACGCAAAAACCAGCTGTCTCTTCTCACCCATGGATGCTCTGTGGCTGGAACACCACTGATGGTTCTGGGGAAGATAAACAGGTAGAGGAGAAGGCACTGGTTCTTCTCAGTAACAGCAGAGGCAAAAAAGCACCCATCCTGCCTGCTAGGCAAAAGAAGGAGATGCTCTTCAAAGTTTACCGGGGGCTGTTCTGTAGAATAATTGCTTGTCATTTCTGTATAATTATGTTTTTAGTGAAACTGCTCTTCAGACAAGGTATGAGATCTGAAGCATGGGCACTACTCACCATCTTGTCGGGGTGCATGTCAATGAAGGACTTTTGAAAAGTCAGCAACACACAATGCTCTCAAAGAAAATGAATAAAAGAACATGGTGTTCAAAATGGCCAAAGAACAGGACAGCTGTGATGGGTCTTGGTTCATTTCATCAGGAGTGTTTTTGCTGCTAATTTTCATGGTCCAGAATGAAGGGCAGCGCTTTAAAGGGAGCAGAAAATTACAATGAAAACAATGCAACATCATGGCCTCAGTTCATCCTGCACAAGCCAGGAATCACTGCCACCTTATTTCAGCAGGGCTGAACGACCCTGACTCACAAATGCCTTCAGCCACCAAAGTGCTTTTTTCACTGGGAAAATGAAGCTCATACGTTCCAGCCCCTGTCTCCAGCAGTGCTGCCATAAATTCCTTTTTTACCTAGGGGTGATTCATTTTACAGTTTTAGAATTTCCCTTCTGCTGCAAGTCCTGCACAGGGACTGCTACTTAGAAAGGATAAAAATGGCAAGCACAGTTGGCCATCTTGCCTAAAGCCACTCAGACCCAGCCTTTATTTGAAATCACAGCCACACAGATTACACAGGCCAAGGGAGAGATCTGATAAGGCCCCAGGCAGACAGAAAGACAGACCTTTTCCTCTCATGGCTTTTTCCATGAACGGACAATTACTTTGAAGATTATACTCTAGGGAGAGATTTTCTAGAGATCACAGATATGCTCTAAATTGCAAAACAAAGGTACAGATTTTTAAAAAATGCTCATTGTTAGAAAAATACCAAATACAAGACACTACAATACTACGATAAAATCACATTTTATGAGAAAATTGGATTGTTAAACTGTTTTGGTTTTTTTTCCTTTCCTGTAATTTGTGTTTTCACTGACATTGTGTGCCTGTCAAACAGAACAGATTTATTCGTGAATGACCTCCTTGGACAGACTTTTCTTTTGTTGTTGAAAAACACAATCAAAAATGGGGGCATCAAGAGTATGCCTTATGCCATCCAATCCAGCCTTTCAACACAGAGTAGTTGGTTTCAGAAAGATAGCAGCTTCAAAGAAACATGTTGCCTAAATTTCAATTATTCTGCTATGAAGGAATGAAATCACTTGCGCAAAGGAATTTTAAGCTGCTCCAAGCCAAAGTCTATGTAATTTCCACTCTGTAGGTTTCATGTGAGATGTTTGGGTCATGTCCAAACTCTCAGTTCAGAGTTACCTATAGAAAACCAAATAATTGTGGGTCTTACTGAGATGACACCTCAATTCTTAGCTGCCAAACCATCCTCCTTGTCTGAAGGTCATGAAAATTCTTTCCAGTGAAATGAACAGAGGATTCAAAGACCAGGAAGTTTTTATATCAATTTGAAGTCCACAATGAAAGTTACAAAATGATAGGTCTATTTTAAAGCTTATCATAGCTTTGATGCTCCTCATTGAGGGCATGTACAAAGAACCTTTGGTTGACTAGACAGCAGCTAATTTGAGGATACCAATATATCACGCTACTTCTCCAAGGATTATTGAAACTGACCCTTTATTGCCTCCTTTTATCTCTTAAAAGCTCATGTCACTACAGCCCTGGCAGAGCGTCACTGAGTAAAGCTTCCAGCACCCAGTAGCCTTTGGAAGAGCATTCCCATAGTAACACTTCAAATCCTGATGGCTACATCCTTTCAGCACAATAAGCTTAATATCAGATGCTTGAGCCATCTGTCCAGCTCCTCAATTAACATAGTTAGCTACTAAAACTTCAGCAATTACTGAAATCACACTGCAATCAAGGAACAAATCCACAACACAAAAGCAGGACAAAGGAAACCTTAAAGCCACATTCAAGCAGAGCTGGTATGAGTGAAAAGAGAAGGAGAACTACTTCATCCAGAATTAAATGCAATTAGAACTTAATCTGGCCCATAATATCAAGCTCAAGTCCTCATTTGGACTGTGAAGCAGCTGGAATCCTGTTCTCATTACTGTAAATGACTGTGTGGTGCAAGGAAACAGAAAACCAAGCTCAGCACTTGTGTCCTCTATAAATAAACTTGAGAAACACCTTGGGACTGAGATGGAAGAAGAGCAGCCTAAGGCTCGGCCATGAGAAGCAAGATGCCCTTTTCTGCTAGCTTTGGACTTGAGGTAAATACCGTGCAGTTCAACTGGATATATGAAAAACCTGGTGGATAAAAGTACCCTGGGCACAGCAAACCCAGGATCTGTGGATCTGGAGTGCAAATCATTGGGCAGGCAAACAGGGGCCCAGAGGGGCCAGCAAAGAGCACAGGGCTGTGGGGACAGCTCTGCAGGGAGCTGGGGCGCAGGAGGCAGCAGAGTGGGGAAGGGCAGCGCTGGGCTCTGGCTGCAGTGCCAGCCCTGAGCAGCTCTTGGCTGCTCTCCTGCAGGGCCAGGGGCACGGACCCCCTCACCTGCCTGTAAATTCACAGGTCCTCAACCAGTTACCTGCACCACCCTGGTAGTCCTCAGAGAGACACAGGCGTTTCTATAGCATGACTTATATGGCACTTTAGGCATTTACTGTAGAATAAGACAAATCATTCCCTATTTCTCTCCATGGGCTATAAAAGCACTCAACGCTCAGCTCAGGATCTCTGTACAGTGGATATCTAAATTAAGGCAGCAGAGCCCTACCTTGGAGTACTCATTGTGTGAATGGGTTCCTTGGTTTACAGGGATCACAGATTTCATGGAACCAATGATGTTTTGTATTACAGCTGCAAGATCTACACTGCTAAACCCGTGCTA
This sequence comes from Zonotrichia leucophrys gambelii, assembly GCF_028769735.1. Classification (NCBI taxonomy): domain Eukaryota; kingdom Metazoa; phylum Chordata; class Aves; order Passeriformes; family Passerellidae; genus Zonotrichia; species Zonotrichia leucophrys. The sequence continues at coordinate 137,173 of NC_088185.1, forward strand.
AAGCATTACAAAAAGATGGTCAAGATCTTTCCCCACCAGAAACAGCAGCCTGTTACCACTCCTGAGCTCAGCACAGCCTTCTGTTTGCAGCAAGAAAAATTCTGCTCCAAGCTATTAGAAAACAGTATGAAACTGTATGAAAACTGTATCAAACAATAAGTTTATGTCGAAAGACATTATGGTGACACTTGTCAGCAAAAGAAAGGCAAGGTACAAATGAATGCACTGGTAGCAGTTTGTCCCCTCACAGCAGGCACTGCTGCTTGGCATTTCATCTTTCAGCTCAAGCTGGGTTTGATATTTATGTGCCATTGCCAGCCCTGAGTATTTCAGGTAGTGCTTCTCTTTCTTCGATTTCATCCATTAAGGGAAGCAGTAAAGCTCAGGTGTCTTCCCATACAGCTGCTTGTTTTGCAGTCTCACATCCCCAGAGCCTTCACCTGCAAGTGAGGAAAAGTTCACTTTGCAGAGATATGAGGGCTTTTCCCTCAGGTCACTCCTCAGTCTGCTGCACAAATTCCATCTGTCCCCACCAGGCACTCTGTCTGTCCTGCAGCTTGCTACATTGCCTCCACCTGCAATCACAAGCCCATTAATCAAAAATCCACGTGTGCTTAAGGCAATGTCCAGGAGCTGTCCTTTGTACAGAAACTGAGAGCCTGCCAGCCTTCAGCAGCTCCCCGAGCCAGGGGCCAGCTCCTCCTGAGCCAGGGTCACTCCCCCCACACCCAGGGGTCAGTCCCCCACACCCAGGGGTCAGCTCTCCCCAGAGCTAGGGGTCAGTCCCCCACACCCAGGGTCCAGCTCCTCCTCTTCCCCCATTCCCACCCCCAAGGCAGAGATGGTGACAAAATGCAGACTCCAACCCAGATTCTCTAGGCTGACAGGCTGCCACCTAGATATTTATCTATTTAGAGCTGTTACTCTATTACCTTAAGAAGAGCATATCGTGGAGGAAATCCTGTTTCTCCTTAGAGGGATACAGGGGATTTTGATAGCACAAAACTGCCCTGTGTTCCTTGAAAGGCCATGTTGCTCTCTACTTCTGTGTTTGTGCTAGAGACTATTAAGTCTGCTCATTATTACAAAAGACATTTTTCTAGCTAGAGCCATTCACAGCACAACATTAATTTTCTCCTCATTTTGTATAGATGTATTGATTTGACCACAGCTACAATCCATGATGTGTTTTGGTGCTATTACATTCACGTACTTGAAATAATATTGCCATGTAAAACAGAGCTATTAACTGCAGCCTAATATCTACCAGCCAGTGGTGTGTGATAGAAAAGCAGGAAACTATCCCAAAGGGAAAACTCAAAACATGTAAATATAGTTTAGTCATTCAAATAATTATAATTGTTTTCAATAACATTGAAATGCAACATTCAGATTATGAAGTTAATTCTCTGTACCCACTCATCCATGGGGTTTTTAGTTATTATAAACCCCAGCTATTACAAGGTTCTTTGTACAGCTGAACAGTAAATGAGCCATATGTGCCAGCCTGACCTTTTGTCACATTCTATTTATGAACTCAAGCCTTAAAACGCTTATATCTAAAATCCATTTAATGTTGATGTAACACTGTCTAGCTTCTTGCATCAGAGAGATATCCCATCTTTTATTCCTGTGTATCATCAATACTGGGACTCTGCTATTAAAAAATAAAACTATTTACCAGCTATTGCAGATCTTGGAGAAGTAACTTGGCTGGATCCACTCTTCATTTTTGTTGTTTGAAATTGCAATATTGTAGTGCCTTTAACTCCTGCCAGCAATGCCAGCCACATTTCTGACTGAGAGAAACCATTTGCAATGAAAACCTGAATGTGGTTTGGGTCCACCCTGCTGCCCACAGGATTAGCTGTGCCTCTGAGTGATTTCTGTGACTGCTTCTTGCCAGGCAGAAATCTGTGCTGCTCCCCAGGGAGCCAGAGGCCTCATTTGCTCTATCCTGCAAATCAGTTCTCAGTCTCCTGGGTCTGGTGGGGCATAGATGGATGAATAATTAATGCCTTCTCTTCATATCCAATTATATTTACCAAAGAGTGGTTTTTGCAGCTGGCGTAGTGCTGGTGTTTGTTAGGGGTTTTTTGATTTAAAATACCAATACATGATTTAAATTTTATTTTCCCTTGCATTTTCACTGTGGCAATCACACCACCTGCAACCACCACTAAACTGAAAACAATGAACTGCTAATCCTGCAAAGGTCCATAACAATTCAGGGCCTCAATTTTGAATTTATCTATCAGCAGATTGTTATTAAATCAGACAAACATATGTATACATTAAACACTTCAGTGACCCAGCATAGCCCTAGGAACTAAACCATGAACCAGTGCGTGCACAAGCTTTATAACTCATTACCAAATTGTCCACAGGATACCAGAGGGCAGAGATCTGTTTGAATCTTCAGTAATTTTGCATTTCAAACTAGCTTGTTTGGAACCATTAAATTGTAGAAATTCTTATTTTGATCGGTTTTACTTCATAGTAAAAATTCTACTGTTAAAAATTTTTAAGACTGTTCTTAATACTTTAGTATTTTTGCACAGTTTTTTGAATTAAGTCTATTGTTTTTATTAAGTTTCCAGAACATTTTGTGAAAATATTAACTTTATTTTTAAAGAAGTAAAAGGAAAGGTAAAAATTTCCATGATCTTTAAAATTATTAATTTTCAATTTTTCTGATATTAATCCAGTGTTATGATTTGCAAACCATAATAATAAACTTAGAACTCTTGGGGTTGCCAATATCTAACATTTATGGGAACTGGAGAGGCACAGAGAGTCCTTCAGGACCAAGCCATGACCTGAAAAATTATTTTATGCTACTCAACTGATACAACAGGGTGCAGCAAAAATGTTAATTTGCATGGTCCTGACAGGCAAACAGCCCACTGAAGAGGAGGACATTCCCAACTTATTCCCCCTTCATGCAGCTCCTCTTGGGGTGTGCATTTCTGTCCTGCACTCTTGTCTCTTACCTACCCCTCTGATCCTCATTATCTCTTTCAAAACCTCCATATTTGAGCCAAAAGAGGTGGGGAAAAGGCTGAAAGAATCAGAACCGTTCTGAGCACGCTGACACCACTGGCCCCAGGGCAGGAGCACCCGCCACAGTCTCTGCCTCAGTGGAATTGCTGCTGTGGCCAAACCCAAATTCTGCTGCAGCAGGAGGGGCTGGCAGCACCTGCTTGCCAGCAGAGACACAGGGGCCACAACCAGAAGATAAATTAGACCATTCCAAGTGTAATGCTGATTGCAGTGTACCAAATTTACCAATAAAACCCTGCATGCCTGGAAGCCAGAGAGCTGAGGAAATGTGCTGCAGGAGCTGCTGCAGTGAGAGTCACAATGAACCTGCAGCCATCAGGTGAACAGGGCCAAAGTTAACACAGACCAGGGGAAGCTGCTGGAGCACACTAAGCTCTCTGCAAAATGACAAAATAAGGGTGCCTAAATTGCACTGCAAATCTGATAGACTGCATGCTGGAAGCAAAGAAATTAGATGAGCAAGGGCTCATCTATGTTGGAAAGTTTTACTGCCTTAATTAATCCAAAAACATAATTAAAGCTGTGAAATCTTTCTAGTGTGAATGCAATTTTACCGGTTAAATGAACAAGCACTTGGAACTCACTATGGTTCAGATATATCATTTACCCATCTGACTGTACCCTACTCTGGCATATTTTAATATACCCAGTTTTCTTCTACAGATGATCCTGGCTACCGATGTAAATTTCACACAGAAGTTTCGTACCACAGAGTAGTGCTGAAATCACACAAGTCTTTCAGATGATCAAAGACAAACTAATTCATGTTATTATTTATCATCTTTGCAGTTGTGCTGAAGTTATGTCACTTGTAAGGGTCATTCCTCACACTCAATATATAAATATTCAGATTTTTTTTTCCGTGTGAGCACTGAGGTACTAAACAAAGCCATGAAAGTAATTTTGAGACTAAAAAGACAACTGGCATTCACACAAAAGTCACAGAGTATTTTATGTTGCCAGCGAATTTAGCAGAGAATCTTTCTGTTGCTTTGCATTCACTTTCCAACGGATCTATATCAAATCTCCATCCACAACAAATATACAATTCGCCCTGGATTTTCTCTCCTTGTGCTCATCCGTTTATGTGTTAGTTGGGATCACCATAACAACATCTGCAGGACTTGAATGACCTCAGAGTATGGAGATCCCAATTCCCAAAAGGACTCTTGGGCCTTCAGTGGACTGTGGCTGCCATTACTTGATGCAGCTAAGCAACTTCCTGAGTGAAAACACTCCAAGGAGCCTCAGAGGAGCAGCACCAGGCAGGAGTCCCAGCTGGCCCCAGAAAATAATGAAATGGGAAATGGAATGGGATGTCCCTCCTGTGTGGGCTCGGGGTGGCCAGTGGCTGGGGGTCACTCAGACTTGGCTCAGTGCTGCTGCCCCATCACTGGGCTGCCAAGGCAGAGTGCACCTCTGAGCACTGTGATCCTGCAGGCTCGTGCTTAATGGGAAGGAACTGTCAAATAGCAGGCAAAGTGAGTTTTCCATCTCTGATCAGGACTGGGTGACCTTCTCCCTTGCAGAGATGAAATGCTAATCAGCAGAGCGTTTGGTGTCTCTCCCCTCCTGAGCCCACTGGCACATGGGGCCCGATCAGATAAGAGCACTCAGCTGTCATGTTCTTCTGGAAAAAAGCAGCCTCCTGCTATTCAGGTGCTGAGCAATATTGATAGATGTCAATCAGTCTCAGACTGCAGCATGGCCAAGGGAGATTGTGCTTTTGCACTTGTGTTCATGTGGGGAGATGAAAGCTGACAGTACTCTGGGAAAATTCATCTATCCTTTACACAATCTGGGTTTCATACACTGTGTTTAGTATCACATCAAAATTCCATTCTGATTTGCTTTTTACTGATGTCAAATTAAGTAGCTTTTAAAAAGTTGTCTCTCTAAATATATCAATATATAGACTAACAGATGAACAGACACAGGAGTGTGGATGTGCTCTTGAAAATGGAAGAACAAAGCAATTCCTCTGTGAAGTATCAGCTGCAATTTGTAATCAATGACACAGTATGTCACATCAACTACTTCATTCCAAGTATTCCTAAGGAAGTATAAAGATTTTTCATCAAAAAAGCTTTATCAAGGCAGAGGACATTCAGCAGTCTAAGTAAACTAATTTAAGCAATGAAGGACAAATAATTCCTCACTTCTAATACAATTTTGAAGATTGTTTATGGTGACAACATATACTGAACTATAATGAGAAGCTTAGAGCTTCTTGCTAGAGCACAGTACATTCAGAAATTGAAATTGTTAAACAGAGTATATTAGGAATCAATGCATTCACGTTCACCAACTGTCATGTAGAGACAGCAAGACACTACAGATTTAAGTAGCACCTTGACCAGAAACTGCTCTACCCTCAAAAAAAAAAAAAAAAGGGGGGTGGGGGGGGAACAGCTATGATACAGTTCTCTTTGTGGAAAACATGGAAATTACAGAAATGTTTAACTCAAACCTACTTAACTTCCTCTTGATACTTATTATTGAGTTACTACAGGTATGCTTTAAAAATTAAAATATATGAAATTTGAAATATAACTAGAAATACAGTTTATTTTGCAGCAATCTAAATATTTCATTCTGCATTAAGAAAACAAGATATTGCTGAAATCTGGTTTTGAAAAAATTATGTCTCTGCTACTTGATGGCTTATTCCAACTTGACAGAGGAGTTTTCCAATAGAGGAGTCAAACACCAGCTCTATCTGTATCCTCTTTAGCCCAGCTTTAATAAACACACTTGGAATAGGGACAGAAATGAAATGTACAACTTTGGGACAGTTGTAACTCACACAGAACTATTTGAGAATAGGAGTATATGCTTTTTGTGGTTACAGGGAGATGAATCAAAACAGACAAAAAACTTTCTCAAAATTCAGTCCCCCCACCTCCACAGCATTTTTCAACTTTTCCAAAACCTTTTGCCAAGGTTGGAATGGGTCAAAACTGTTATCCTCAATTATTTGATGTGCCTGAACTTGTGCAGTGGCAAAGCAATTAAGTGTGAGTGAAGAGAGAGTCCAGTTATTGCCACGGCAGCGTCAGTGGGGGCTGTGCTCCAGCCCAATTAGGGTCTGCCCAGCCTCACTGGCAGCCTCATTACTGCCATCAGCAAATTAATTGGCATGGGGTTCACTTGCACAGAATGAAGGGCTTGAAAAGGTCTGTTTTGCACATTACAGCAAAGTCAAGGTCTTTCAAAGGTTTTTGTGACTGTGTGGATGAAAGGACAGACAGAAGGAAAATCCAGCCTGAGAAATGAGTGCTCAGGGTTCGAGATCAGGCTGTCTCTGACTCAAACTGCTTTCCTCAAATAAAGGCTTAATGCATCATCCTCCAATTTCTGTTCATTTGGCACAGATCTCTCTGGTTTTCACCAGAAATCCGATCCTTGAACGGAGAGGCCTCCTTGAATCTAAATTTTCACAACATATCTATGTTCCCACTAAATCACTAAAAACTTCCCAATCAACCTTTTAAAGTGAGGAAGGATGCAAGAAACACTGCAGAAGTGGACAGTGAAGCAGTAAATTAACACAGAATGGTATGGACTCACTTAAGTGATATGTGGCACTGCCATAAATCAGCACAAGCTGATTTAAGGAACATAATCATCAGGATGAATCCTGGGCTGAGGGTAGCATCTGTGTTTTACACACAGCTGGTGCCTCAAATGGCAGAAAGCCAAACAATAACATCACTATCTTCTATGGGGAATAAACAACAAAATAACACAAGTTTCAAAAACTCAGAAACTTTGTCCAAGACCACTGAGAGTATTTAACTAAATATAGTCATGAAATGGCACTTGCTGGTGTTAAAAACAAAAATAAAAAAATGCAATATTAATACACTAACATTGTCGAGCTCAGAAAAATAAAAATCAGTGAAGAAAAGTGTCAGTTTTCAAAAATTTCTCCTTGGTTTCCCTGTAAATTGATATTTTAAAAGCCCTACTACCCTTTATTCTTCAGTTTCTCTGTGGCTGTTAAGACAAGTAATAACTCCCTCTTTAAAAACTTCAATAAATAATTGAATATTAAAATTATTCAAAGTTTATATATCAAAAGATATCTAAAGATATCAAAATTTCTTCCAAAAGCCCCCAAAGTGGGTCCATTTCCATCCTAAGCATTGCTGCCAAAACTGAGTAAGGTTTTGGTGTACTTGAAGTTTGCAGGGCCATTGGAAGAAGATTTTTTCATTTAACTAACCTCCCTCTGTAGTCAAAAACAGAGATAGAGACTGCCATCCCACATTTTCATTCTCAGAAATCAGTTAATTCTGGTGCCAGCTTTTTTCCCCCAGATTCTGACTGCAAAAGTGAATGCATTTCCATCAATGTATGAGATTCTGAAACTGAAATATTATAAAATCTATTAATAAAACACGGTAGAAAATAAGTCTGGAAATGCCATCAAGTCACACAATCCATCTTTTTTTCAAGAGAAGTCTGAATCCTGCATTTCTTGACAGAAGCTTTCCAAACAATTAGTTAGAAAATTCTGTGATTGAAATTCTACTTTCTTCCTAAGCCATGTGGTCTTATAGTTCTCTTTAACTGACAACAGAGACAGCTAAAGCAGCTAATATAATTTAATTGACTTAGGGTTGGCAAGTCTCCAAAATAATGAAGAAAAGCTTGGAAAAAACCACTCCTTTTCCCTCTTGAATACAAATCCAAGACAAAATTCAATGAGGATTTATTATGTGTACACAAGGAAGTTTGGCGTCCCATTATCTTAAAAGCACTGGTGAAATTTAATATATTTACTCCTCAAAATAGCTTTGAAAATCCCAATCCAAAAGAATGAGAGTTGCCTGTTGATTTAAGGGAACCATTCGTTTTAACAATATTGATTGTGTATTAACTTAATCCACACACTTTCCTTCAGCTGGAAGGTGTGCCAGGTGTGGAGGACAAACATCAATGAGCTTTTCAAGCAGCGTCACAGGCAAAGCTGCTGGGATAGACCAGCTATACATCACATTAACAATGCAGCTTCAGAAGTTGCTCAAGGAGGGTTTTAACAGGAAAGCAAAGTGGAAATGCACAGAGGAGGATTAATCACACAATGTATTACAGAAATTGCTACTTAGTATTAAACTGGCCCCAACTTTTAAACGTTCCACCTAGAGCATTTCCTGCAGAAAGGTGAGTTTCAGCTCCTGACCCTTCATGGGTTGTTTGGAGCTAATCTTACGTGTTGGCTTACTGAGATTGGGGCATTTTATTTTTCAAACCATTTTTTTTTAATTTAGCACATATGGCCCTTTCTGTAATGTCATGAAATCGTGGATTGCATTGGTTTTAGAAGTAATATACATTAAGCATAAAGTAACTGGAATGTCAATCATTATTTAGCTGCTTCTCCCCTTTACTCAAGTCTTAAACCCAATGCACAAATTTGCATTGGCAATGCAAAGCAAAAAAAGTGAAATAGTTTTAATAAATTATTCTGAAAGATATTAGATAGAGGTCAATTCCCAATTCTTTTGAACTCCATCACAGAACTCTCATTTAATTTTCTGGGAATAGAATTTGGCCCCAGTCACTTATAAAATGGGATTAAACTTCTGGCTTTCTTCCCAGAACCTGAAATGAAAGTACACCAATGAAAATCTGCAGAATCATAAAGCAGAGCTTCCTAAAGAAGGGAAAGCCTTATATGTAGTTTATGAAACAGATTTTTTAGTGCCTTAGATTGCCACCTTCAACATGAGCCAGCTTGTCCTGTTATTCATAAATTGATTACAATGCCTGAAGTCAGAAGCAATTTCTTGAACTTGCCTTGAATCAGTGGGCTTTCCAAATTTAAACGTTTTTCAGCATGCATTTAAAATTGAAGAGTATGAGCAGCTATCATTTCTGTAAGACCATAATAAAGGTCAAACATTTATTAGACTGAGAGTGACATTAATACCGCCTGAATTCTTATTAGAGGAGGTCCATCATGGTATCATTTTCTTGGAGAGTAATAGGTCAGCTGTCAAATCTATCACCATGTCTGTGTCTGTTTTCCTACTCGCAAGTCAAAGAGAACTGAAGGAATTCAAGGAAATACACTTCTCAAAAGCACCAATTTGACAGTTTTAATTAAAGACACAAATTCAAACACGTGGAAATCCATTACCTGGAAAGCCTAGAGCTGACTCTTCATTCTACAATGACTTAAAGAAATTGAACTTGAAAATAGGACTGCACAAGCCATTTGCATTGTTACATAACTACCAACTCAAGAAATTACTTAACCCAAAACATATGGAAGGCTAGATTTCAGCTGGGGCTGGCTTCTTACCCAGGATAATTAAAGAATCCCCCTCATGGCATGACATCCTGGCCTTACCTGAACAGGTTCCTGAGAGGAGCAGTGGTTCCCACGCCAGGGCTGGGGCGGGCACACACATGGCCCCACTCACCTCCACTCCCAAAGAGCTGCGTGGAGCCCAGGTGCCTCACCCAGCCCTGCTCAGCACCTCTGGCATTCCCCGTTTGAGGGAGAAATAGTGAGGAAATGCTGAGACAAGGATCAGGTGTGCAACTCCTTCCAGGAGACATGGATGCACTAATGCTCCTCTGACAGCTGGGTACCTCAGTGCATCATCTTTGGTTAACAGATTAGCATATACTCTTAAAAACATATTTACAAGTGAGAAATGCAATAAAATGAAAAATGGAGTGAAAAGAAAGTCATATTTTATCTAATGTAGTCACGCTTCTGCTTTTAAATGTCAGTGAGAGCTACCCAAGTTACTTGTGTTTTATGTATTTGTGCATGTTGGTTTAAGAAGATCATAAAATTGCCCAAGTGGAAAGTATATCATTTTAACTGCAGAGGGCAAGTCAAGCAAGGGAAGAAAAAGAATATGGAGGAAGCTACTCCTGTGTTACTTGTCATTAGGAAGTAACTGAATATTTCTTTTAAACCACACTAAGAGGCAGAAAAGCTTACAAGATAACAATCCATTATTAAAATAAAAAGGGTGAGGGAGGGAGGGAGAAAGGAAAAGAGAGAGAAGAGAGAGAAAGGAGGCATCAGAATCTCTAAGTATCAACAGATAACAAAAAATACAGGGTAGCCAGAGAAAATCAGGAATAATTTCCATAGACATATCCAATTTTACACCCAGGATAATTCAGTGATAGTCTGTGCCACAGGCAGGATAGTTAAAAAATATGAAAGCAGTGAGAACAGTCAACATTCACAGAAAACTAAGCTCACGTCATTTAAACAGGCCTCTCTCTTCTATTTGCTCTTTGATAAACAGGCATTTCTGGTGAGCACTGCCCAAAATGAACTGTGTTCCAAGGTCTGCCGAGGAACAGCACTGATTTTTACCAAGAGGGGCAGAGGGAGCCTTCCTGTCTCTAACAGAATGTTTTGGACCCAAATAATTTCTCATACTAGTCTAAAATACATTTGTCAGGGATTCAGCTTCCACAGGTAGAGTAAAATTGATAAAAGACAATAATCTGACACAATTAAAGAGGGAGAACAGACAATCCCAGCAGTATGCATGTGATTGCAGCAGTATCTTCTTCCCTGAAGCATTCTGCTAGCACCCACTTGTAAGCTGGGAACACAAGTAATTCTTTTTTTAGCTATTAGATGTAGCATGTTTGGCATCCTCCAGGTTTTATCCAGTCCTGGTAGGCCACTAAACCCTTCTGCATGTAGTGAATATTAGTATTATGTATTTAGCAATAGCATTTCCTGGTTTTACCTGCTTCCTAAAAGATTGGAGAAGACTGTGTCATGTATTCAAAAATCCATTATTAACTTCATATTAGCATTTTGAGTCTCTAAGGAAGTAGAAGTTGTTGCAGGTTTCCCACAAAGGATCTACTTTCAGTTATGAGGAGCAGAACTCTGACATCTGTCAACTGAGTAAATTCCACTGTTTTGTAAATATTGATCAAACAATCATGGCTAATGATACAACTCTAAGTGAATTAGACAAATGTTCCCACATGGCCATCAATTTAATTCCCAGACTAAATTAGCTTCTTTTGTAAAGCAAAACCCTTTTAAGGAAGATAAATTGTTCAGTGACATCAACGTCCATTTCAATTATGGCTTTATTCTGGTGGAGGCTGCTCTGCATAATACACCTGCTGTTCACCTGGTTGTGCTGTAAGAAAATACAGTGGGAACCACATGGCACTAACCTTGAACATTTATTTCCCACTTGTCTAAAACATGGGATAGCTGCTGTAAATGATACACAGCAGTTATTACTTTTCTCCGTACCAGCCCACACAGTCGGCTGAGCTGAAACCACCGTTATTAGAAACTACACAGATTTAATTCACCTTAGCACAACTGTGTGTCAGAACTGCACTGGAGATAAGAGCTGCCACCTGAACGAGGTGAAGATGGGGAGCCAGAATGCACCAAAAGGATACTTGCAAATGGGCAGAAAACACTTCTTAAAGCCTGACTAATTACGTCTCAGAAGTAATTAATGCATCACTCTCTAGCCTGCATCAGTGCAGACAAAGCTGCCTGAGGTTCAGCTCTGCTGGCCCCAGCAAGGCCAAGAAGGGAGGGGAGAGGAAGGGGAGTTAAACTGGTCCCAAAAAAAACAGGGACCCTTTCTCAAACCTGCTGTCTCTTCAGGTCTGAAATACTGCCCAGTGAAGGAGGGGAGCAGCTCCCCACTGGCCTCTGCAGATTTTTGAAAGCATTTGGAATGTGTAATGCCTTTTTATTGCTGTATTTTAGTCTTTATTGGCAGCAGTTCATTAGTTTTGAGAGACTGGAAAGGCTCCTTAAAATGAATCTCAACCAAAGTGCCCTTTATTTGCAAGCAGTTTATTTCAAAATGTTTCAGTTAAAATAAACTGGGATTTTTTGGTAAACATTATTACATTTCAAACTCAATTTTTGGACAAAATTACTATTAACTTTCTCTTCCTAGTCTCTTTTCCTTGATACATTCTAGTAGCTTTCAGTGGATGGAAAGAAAGACCTGAGTATGTAGTTATTCAAAATTATAAGTACTTCTTACCCCCACAAGAAAGACAGCTGCTGTTTAAATGGTCTTTTCTCACACGGGGAAACAAAAAGCTTCAGCACAGCTCTGTACAAATATGGGCTGCCCACAGGGCAGAAGCAGAGCACAGCATGAGCCTCAAAGCCCTGCTGTTACATTATGCAAAAGCAAACAGTAAAAGAGGAAGAGGTTATAGAGGCAATTTAGTGTTGCATTTAGAGGTTAATAAAGATCTTTTTTGAGGAGAAGGTCAGCTTTTTAGGATATTCAGGTGGCTAACTCAATAGAGTGCCTAAATGCCTTTAAATCCCACACGGTGCTCATTCTGACAATTCAGTTTCAAGAACCGTGATGTTATCAGAACAATGAAACAAGTCATGCTTAGTCTGTGAGAAAATTTGTGTTTCTTTTTCTCAAATTGCTTTGTGTCTTTCTCTATATTTGACCCTATTTTGAAAATACACAATTCAGGGATGTGTTTGAATAAGAAAGAGAGAATCCCCACATATCCTGAGTTGGAAGGGAGCCACAGGGACCATCACATTCACCTGGAGCACCCCAGGGATGAGACCGTGCCTGGGAGCACTGGCTGCTCACACCACCCCTCCAGAGCAGGGACTACCAGTGAGGGCATTCCCAACAACCCTGCCAGTGTGGGCATTGCCAACAACTCTGCCAGTGTGGGCATTCCCAGCTCTGCTAGCGTGGGCATTCCCAACAACTCTGCCAGTGTGGGCATTCCCAACAACTCTGCAGCCCAGCCATGCCCTGAGAGTGACCAGGACTTATCCTGACAGCGAAACATCTCTGTTAACATCACATATCAGCCGAGGGCATGGCAGGAGTCCCTCAGTGGGGCTGCTCTGCTGGCAGCTCCTTCCCATGGCATTCCTGAGCAAACCACCCACCTGCACCATGTCTGCTCCCTCCCTGTTCCTGCAGACACCTGAACCCAGCCTGCAGGGCTGTTGTGAGAAGAATTTACCACAAGTTCCAAAGCACGATTTTGAATTATTGATGGCCACCCCAGGGCTGGCCAGAAAATGGAGCATCGCCTCCATGACTCATTCCAAAAGTTATTTTCATTCTGAGTTCAAATGAGAATCAATGGATCAAAATTAATTGTACAAATTCACACAAACATTTCCTTACAATAAACATGTTCCAATGAATCATTTAAATGAAGGTTTTTCCAGGAAGAGATGGATCATTTTGTAAACAGCTGTTATCTGGGAAACAGGTGCTGATGTATGATCACACACATTCAGATCATGGAGAACAGGATGAAACAGTTGCTTCTCCCGAGTGCCAATCTCAGGAGCAATTATTCAAATGAAATTATGCCCTATGTGGCTTTTAAAAGGTTTACTTTTCATTTCTCCCAGGCATCAGTGCAGAAACCCCTCTCCCTCACTGTCTGCCCATACACATCACCCCAAACACAAACCCTGCTTCCTGACCAACAGAAGATTTAAGACATTACTGATGAGGTTGTTCTTTAATACAATTTAGGAATTAATTTTCAGGCAGTATTTTGTTTTCCTTTTAATTTTTCATACCTCCAATGTACTAAAGCACATTGGATATATGGACTTCTTTATATCTCTTAAATTGAGCTGACAGTGCTAATCACCAATTCAACATTTAATCTGAATGAAGGACTGTGTAATAGTTGGTGTAAGAAATGGTGTACAGGCAAACGTTCTCTTTTGGATGGCTTCTTTGGGCTCATTACTGTTTGTCTTTTCTCTGAACTGGGTCGCTCTCTGACTCATTAATTGTCTTCTGAGATTTGACCCATTTTTCTGAGTAGTCCTCTAAGACCTCTCAAAAAAGGGATGAAAGCAGTCCAAAGTGCTGGCATGGGCTTTTTTGGGTTGCCTGAATAATCTGAACAGTTATCTGAACAATCAGGAAGAAGGGAATCAAGGCTGGCAGTAGGGGAGCCCACAGGGGAAGGCAGAGCTCAGCTTTTGGGGAGGTTCCAAAGACCCTGGGGTGGGATGAGGGATGCACAGGGCCTCGAGCAGCTCTGCCCAGGCCCTGCCTGGAAAGGGGCACAGCCCCACATTCCTGCCTTTCACTACGTGAGATGGACGTAAGGACTCCAAAGTCTTTTCTCATGAAAATTGCCATAACACTTTCCTTCCTCAGAGTGCAAAGAATCCAGGAGAAACAGCAGCCTGGCCCGACTTTGAGCAAAAGCAAGCACACTAATACTCTTAATTCTGAAAATTGACTGCTGCACTTAATACACTTAGTCTCTGTTTAATCTCATCAGTGAATAGTGCACTAAAAAGAAAACTTAAAAGGGGACATTTTCCTTGATTAAGTGAATTGCCAAAAGTAAATCAGAGTAATAGAAGAAATTGAAAAGGCAAAATAATGTCTCTAGTTTGTTAGTACGGGAAATACTTTACAGTGTCCTTTCCTGGGGCCTGTTGCACTTACTATGGATTAGCTGCTTATTGCATAAATTATATGTCTGAGTTTATCCAATTTTTCTCTCATCCATAAATTCATCATTAAAGCCAACTATGTATCTTACAGGAAGTATTTTGTGGGATTTTTTTGCCGCTAACTTCATTGAACAGCAAGATAGGTATTTCTGATTGCTTTTACCTAGCTGACATGGGCAAACATCGCTTTTTAAATTTCACTGTGATATTTGCAAGAAAACATATCTGCTCTTTCAGAAATGGAACCTCATGTCCTAAGACAGCTAGATAGATATAGATGTAAACAAGGAATCTGAGTCACTGAGAAATAGAAAAAACCAATTCAATACCAGGAAAAGGTCTCTATTTGTGGGAAAAGGTAATTCTGGTTTGAGATATGCAAAATGATACAGTCATAAATTCTCAGGGCTTTATGCTTCAAATATTGAGTCTAGAAGATTCAAGAGCCAATTCAGTGTCTCTTTTTTTTTTCTTTTCTAAGAAAGCTACATTTCCTGCCACAATTTCAGATTACTGGTATTTGTCTCACTGTCATAAAACAAAAGTTTCCACATACTCTTTCTCCTTTTTTATGAGCAAACATTTCTTTGTTTTAGTACCGGGTTCAAGTCTAGTGGAAATTCAAATAACATCAGCTGGATGATTCAACAGCAGCCAGATGCAGCAAGAATCTCTACCAGACACTCCTTTCCCCAGAGACATTGTAATAAGCAATGGCCTTTTCTGGCTGCAGACATCTTAGTATCTGATTAAATCTGGGAAAATATAGATGGTTGTACACAGTAAATGCCTCACAAGTATGTAAGCTAAAACAAAACTGTAATCCTTGTTCATTGTAATTACTTCTTCCTGCATAAATCGGTTTTGTCTCTCAGTCTTTAAAGGCCCCTTCTAGAAATTGGAACAATTTTAGTTGCCACTTTTTTTTCCCTACTGCTAAGGCGGCTGGAATGAAGAGTTTAAACTGCACAACTGCTAGGAGCTGGCTTGGCATCACATAATTCCAGCAGTGCTTTTGTGTTAATTAGTATTTACAATTAAACACATGGCTACTGAACACCACACTGTGATTGGTCCCTTGAATGACGCTTACAGCTGCATTTATTTTATAACAGGAAAGCATCAATGCTTTGTAGTCACAGTTGGCAGTGGAGAAAACAGCAATCCCAAATATACAAAACTTTAATACCTTTTAGTAACTGTAGCTCTGATGAACATGCAACCTTTTCTGAATTTAGATATGCATCCAAGTCACATAGCTGGCCTAAATTACTCTAATGGGTCCAATTAAAACTCCATGTCCAAACATCTGCAGCTCCTCAAAACATGACCTAATGAACCAGGAGCAATGCAGCAGGTCACGGCAGAATCAGAAGGGCTGAATATCTATGAGTGCTCTGCAGAGATAGAGTTGTTATTTTGATCTCTAAAACAGATGACTAAAAATATATTCAGAACCAATTGTATAAAAGCACGGAGTGATTGATATGAACAATGTAAATTTTTCAAAAACATAAGGAAAATTACTGGGAAGCTATGCTGTGATATCAAAACTAAACTCCATCAACTGGTGTTTTGAATAATGAAAGAAATTCAGTTTTGGCTTGGAGTTCAGCATTTAAATAAATGTCAAGGGGGAAGTAAGGGTGGGATCAAAGTCAAAGAAAGCCTGGACTGCGTTACATCTTACTTGATCTTTGTCTAGCAGAAAACATGTGCAAGACACTTCAATGTCTTTTCACTTCTTCAGCAGAAAATCAAATAAAATAAAGCCCAAATAGAATATAAAGTAACTGGGAAATTTATCTGAATCCTTTTCCTATGAATCTGTTAAAAAAGAAAAAGAAAAATCCTCATGGGATAAAGCAGAATGGCAGATCTCACCCTCAGTAAGCTAGACCAGAAAGAAAGCCCAAATATGCCTCATGCAAAATTCATCTGGGTTAAGCATCAGGGGTCTGAATAAGAGCCAGTCAAGGAGGAGAATTTAAAACAGGACAAAAAAAATAAAGCAAAAATATCTCCTGACAAGTTAGTGTAGCAGAGTTGTCCAGATTTGTGAGACATTTGTTCAACATGAATAGCAAAAAGCACATAGCAATGGCTTTTGTAGGACCCTGGGATTAGGAATGGGGAATTTCCAAGGACATTCCAGAACTGTGTCTGTGTCTAGCACTGACTAGAACAATTCTTCACCTCTGCAGTGAAACAAGGGGAGCAACAATCACGAAATCACAGCTGTACAGGTTTTGTGGTAAAATGTATTTCATTGCCTTAGTGAAACAATTACATTTGGCAGCTGCTGCACTTGCCTCTAAGAAATATTAGAAATGCCACCACAGTCATTAAGAAAAGTTCAGGAAGTTCAGGATCAAGTGACATACCAGTTTATGGCAACATCTGTTTTGGGAGGAGCTGGAGGAGTGATGGAAGGGGAAAATAAGAGAGCTGCATGTGCAATAAATTTCTGTTTGCAGAAGCGATTTGTGGGGTCCCTGGGAAAGCCAGTGCAGCAGTGCATGGAGCATCACTGCAAGGTGACACTGCACGGTCACCAGGATGCCCCTTACACATCCCAGCAGCGTGGGACCTGCACTGCTCAGCCTCAGAGCCCCAGGGTCACCTGTACAGAACCTTTGGGGGCTGAGGAGGCTGCGCTGGTCTGGAGCTGGGGCTGTGGGTCTGGGCAGCTCCCAGGTGTGGGTGCACGTCCCTTCCCAGCTCACTGGGAGGAGAAGGCTTCACCCAGCTCCCCTTTCTGGGAGAGCCCCTGGGAGGGAACATCCCTGCCAGGGATGCACCTTGTGTCATGGTGAAAAAAAATCAACGCTAATTGCATACGTTTTGAAAAATACTCTAAATTACTCTATTAAAATAAAGATATGCCTCAAGAAATAGGTCCTTTCATGCATATTAATAGAGTAAGAGAAGTTCTTTGCATTTATTACTTCCTAATTTTGTGTGTTTCCTAGAGAAATCTCTGCAATGGCTCTTTGTACAAGCTGATCACAGGCACTTGTCCTGCCAGACTACCAAAAGATACAAAGAAAAGAAAAGATAGAGGACAAAACCACACTTTAAGATTAACCACTAATGAAAATCAGACCTGTGACACCAACCCTTGCCAGCATTCCTGAAAGCAAAAGAAATTAGGCATCTTCTAATGCATGACCTGGTGACAGAATAAAGAACACCCAGAGGAGGAGAGGTTCTAGCCAAGAGCTCCATTCCAAGATTTTACAAGAGAGGATGTTAGAGAGCAGCATCCATGATAGCACCACCAGCACTGGAGAGCAGCTGCTTTGAGAAAGACAAAACCAGCTGTATTAACGATAATTGCAGGTTCTGTGCTTTAGTAGAGGAAACAGTTCTGCAATATCATCTGGGATTTGAGTTAGAAGCTCCAATTAAGAAGGCAGAGACCTCACAAATGAAACAAACCTAAACTTTAGAATACCTGAGTGTCCTGGGCACTTATTGCCATATGTGAGATATATTATATTAGCTGTATTAGGTACTTGATGTTCCTGGGAAGCATGACATGTCCTCACTTTCTCTGAAATGAATCAAAATGCACGATTCTTTCTCCCTTGGCTATGACCAGTGATCACAGACATGGCACAGGAGTCCCCACAGGTGTGGAAAATCAGCAGGAACTGTGAATCAAACACTTGCAATGTGTCCTGAAGTATTGTACAATTGCACATTGTGTACACAACCTGTACCCCTAACCTCTCCTGCCTTTAGCAGGAGCTCACAGCTCTCCGCTTCCTCATCCGCACAACCAAAAGGAATTTCTTTTGACCCCAGCACCCAGCCACTGAAACTCACTCTCCCACTGAGCACTGCCTTATTGAGAAAACAGGGGGAAAATTAAAAGCCGTGTATAAGAGTTAAAAATCTAGGTTTTAGACATAAATCTAAATTCTTTATCTATCTTTACAATTCTAGGACTCACTTAAAATGAAACTTAGAACACAAGAACCTTTATCTAAGGCTCTCCTCCCTCTAATTTGTAATGGAAGCAGGTATTGTCTTCAATTGTGTGAGCTTGTCAGCAAAAATTATGCAACTGTAAACTGCTAGAGATAATAAAATTCATTCTTACAAACTGATTTTTGCTGACGTCCAACAAAGAAATAACAAATATGTATTAGAGATTCTTCAGCCACAAATGCAAGTTTGGGCTGCTGTTCACAGCTATAAAATTGTGCTCTTTTAACCTTACTAGGGAGATTAATTAAAATCAGTAGAAGAGAAAAAGTCAGTGTAAAAGCTATGTTCATAAATGGCATAAATCTGAATTTTTCAGGGCAAAGACTTGACATGTCTTTGCCTTCCTTGCCTCTTTCTCCAACACAAGGAACATTTTCTTCTGTAAATTTCTGTTATCCGAGAGTGAAAATTAACATCTCCAGACCATCACTAACAGAAGCATTTTGAAACACCAAAAACATTCCATTTGTTTCAGTCTTCGCTTTGAAGTCCCCCAAAACAGGAATTGTTCTCAAAGGTGCCATCACAAGTATTTCATCAGAACACAGCTGGCAGTCACACAGACTCACAGATAACAGAGATGTCAGCCTCAAGAATGGCCACACCAGTGAACTTGCATTAGTGCTTACTTAAAAGGGTAAAAAGGAAAAACACTCAAATTCCTGCAAGAATATTTGTCAAAAAATTCTGTATCACATTTCAAGTAAATGTAATTCTAAACAAGCAAACAATGGCAAGAAGGCAGCATTGACTGGGTAGGTGGCTACAAGGCAGGAGTGTCTGACATAACTCTACTTTCTGCAGCCTTGTCTGGAATAAATTGTGCGAGACATTGTTTGATTTTAGAAAAGCTAAATCAAAAAGAGACTTGTTTGACTTTAGGAAAGCTGCTCGGTGTCACTGAGAGGCACAGGCAGGGCTGTGGTGGCGTTCTGTGCTTCACTCTCCCCCAGCAGGTCCTGCCAGGACCCCAGTGCCCGTGAGCAGGGGCGGCCAGGAATAAACTTTACCCAGAAACTGGAACGAGAGAGGATGGAAGAGGTGGGCTGGGGCTGGTGCTGGGGGCTCCTGCAGGGGCCAGGCTGCTGCAGCCCCCAGCTGGGACCATCCCCTCCAGCTCACCTTGGAGAGCAGCAAGAGCTGGAAACCAATCATCTGTCCTTCACTGAAGAGCTGTGTCAATTAAAATAAACTTCATAATGAGGGAAACTCAGATAAAATGTGTCATCCCATTTCCCTTGAAATATAAAGATTAAAAAGGAGAAATAATGAGACAAATTATAAAAATAAGCTAGTCTGCCAGTGGAGGGAACAAATGGAAATTAAATATCTGCCTATAAAAAGGCATACTAAAGCATACTGGAAAGTAAATAGATGCTTTG
This sequence comes from Zonotrichia leucophrys gambelii, assembly GCF_028769735.1. Taxonomy (NCBI): domain Eukaryota; kingdom Metazoa; phylum Chordata; class Aves; order Passeriformes; family Passerellidae; genus Zonotrichia; species Zonotrichia leucophrys. The sequence continues at coordinate 157,084 of NC_088185.1, forward strand.
GGAATATGAAAGCTGTGTGGTTGGAAAGGAGAAAAGTGCTTTAACTTGTATCAAAAAAATGCTAATAATCAAAATGACATTGAGAAATTAGAGCAGTGGAAAGAGAGCACATCACAGGCAATTTTAAATGTAAATTCCCTGCAAATGCAAGAAAACCCTGCAGATACTCCAAAGGCAATCAGAGAGCAAAATCTAAATTACAAAAACTATAGATGAGAACCTCAGATATTCAGCACACATATATAAATCCTCATATATAAAAACACTGCTGCATGCAATTCTAATATTTCTTAATTCCTCATCTGAAAACAGACATGCAGTGTGCGGCAAAATGGGTGCAAGTTCAGTGTTCTGTAGCCAAAAGTGGAGTGCAGCTGTGCAGAGCACTGGTGCCAGGGCCTGATGCAAGGTCTGTCCCTCTGGGGAAATGCAGGAGCCTCCTGAGGGCTGAGCTGATTTAACTGTGAGAGGCAGAGCCTCTCCTTCCATCCTTCCTGCAGGGAGGGAACCCTGACCCTGAGGGCTGTGGCCCTGCAGCCTGTCCTGTTCTCTCTTTTTCCACTCGGTAACTGAGAGAAACATGGCTTAGAATGCATTATTCATATCTAAGACTACACAGTAACTGCATAAATGGCATTTATCACTGTTATCTAAACTGGCTAGGAAGCTAGGAAACCGAGAGTTCTGTATGTAAAATTGAACACATCCATTCATACCTACATGCATACATATGTATCTATAAAATGTCTGTGCACATGTAAACTTGCTATATAAACATTTGAAGAAAAAATACCATTTCTGATTCCCTTAAATCTCATCCCCACTTTTTTACCTTTCTATCCATAATCCATCTTTCAGAAGAAACCCTTAAAAGCAAGAAACCCTTAAAGACAATTTATTCTTCAATAACGTCTAAAAACCCCTAAAAGTGAGGCAATTAACAAAATTATGCCAAAAGTGTGTGACAAAGAACTTGAGCAACTGTTAAAAAGTGAACTAGAACTAGTCAATGTGCTGAAAATTCAGTAATTCTGAGGTGTATTTGTTCCTTCAAAATACTGTCCAAGGGGATAATTCCTGCTACAAAAGCAACAAAGTTTGTCTTTGTCAGCTGCACAGCCATTTGGGGAAGGCAGCATGCACCAGGAAATTGTGCAATTGCATGAAATGATATCAACAGAGCCATTTCCCCCCTTCATTATCTATATTCTAATAATTGGACAGTTATCAGCTAATAAATTCTAACTGCAGCTCGAGTCTGGCACTTCATAAGCAATTGCAAAACCTGTCAGTACAGCAAGGTAATCACACCTTGCATTTTAAATCAACCCTGGGGACACATCCTGTGGTCCTGGAAAGGATGGCCCCTCCAGATTTTCCACCTCAGCAGCTCCAGAAACCACAGCAGCGTGGGCAGGGTCTGTGTCTCAACACTCAGCCATGGGCACAACAGCTTCACTCATCTCTGCTGAAGCAGCACAGGGAGCACTGAACAGGCCCCTGGAGCTGACAACTGCAAGAAAGTAAATTTAACCAAGAATGTTTTATTATTTTCTTCCCCCTGCTTGTCTGTTGTATTTTTACTTTTGTCTGTAAACCTTCAGGCACAGCACCTTGGTAGAGTTTCTAAATACCAGTGCAATATAATGTGTACTTGGTGCTTATTACTGTATATGTAGCATCAGTTAGGTGCATCATAAGGGAGGATAATTACCTAGATTTTCTGGAAGAAATCCGCTCTGTATGAATATCTGAACGTATTAATGTCCCCATGTCTTCCCACTTTATGGGAAGAGATGAGGGGCTGCCCTTAGGTTTTTTTAAAGACATTTAGTCTTTTATTCCAACTCAACACTCTTCTCAGGAAAAAAAAAAACAGAAAAAATGGTTTAACAACACAGTTGCCTTTGCAAGCTAACATCAAGATACTCTTAATAAAGATAGTAGTTTATTCCCTTAACTTCTGCCTGTGGCATTTACTCGATAAAACACTATATAATTAAGTCCAAAAATCAATATGTGACCCCATGAATTTACAGCCACTGAGACATCCCAATATTCACATATGTGTCCCTAGATATAATTTAATCTATGCACTAACACTGCAACTTGGAAGAGAATGTATAAATAATGTAGAATTCTTTGCAAATATCCCTTTGCAGAGATACCCCAGACAGCAATTGCTGAGCACCCATCCTGTCCATGGGCTCTGAGGCACGAGGGAGGCTGGGGAGGAGGCGAGTCCCTGTTTGGAGGGTGCATGATGTGCCCTGTGTCACCCCTTCCAGGCACCTGGGGCCACATCTGGGCTGGCATCAGGAAACTATTGCCCTGGGGGATCCCATACCTGCAAATGAATTGTAGACAACTGCAACTTTCATTTCAATGCATTTCTAAGCACTGAAAATCAGGTTTGGATATACCTTAAGCACTCAGAAACTGGATAGCCACTGGAATGAGCTCCAAATTTATTTGTAAAATTCCTTGTAACTTTTAAGTATATCACATGCTGGTTTGGGTCTTGAGGCCAATGCTGCATAAACCAGTAACTTTCTGCTCATCTTCTGTATTTGCACATTGGAGCTAGGCAAAATACAGAGGAAATTGCACCCAGAAGCGTAGATGATTTATAGTGCCTTGGGCCAAGAGATACAATTTATGCACTATGTCCTACATAGCCCAGCCCAGAGGCTCTGCATAACACTTTGATGAGGATTTAATTTACTTCCTGTAGTGATAGTATAGTCTGTCACATCAGAATTTAAGTACATTAAACAGCAACACCATAAAACTTCTCATTTTCATTCATAAGTCAGAAGTAATTCCGGCAGGGAAAGAAAAAAAAAAAAAGGATATTTCACATCAGAAACAGATTCTCATCTTCTGAGACAATTTTTTTCTATGGAAAGTCTTCCGAGTGACATCCCATATACCCCTCTGATCCTTTAGCTGGAGACACTGAGAGGTGTCCAGGAAGCAATATATGGCCACATGTGTGTCTCCTGTCCCAAACCCTGAGTAACACAATAAATTAACCCCATGAGCAATGACATGCCAGCACACCTGCAAGGAACAGTGAACACATTTTCTGCTGAGACCAGGTAACTGACTGCCTGGGCACTCCTAGTCCCTGTCAGCTCTCAGCCCAACAGATTAATTTGAATTATCGGCAAGCAGGCCCTACGCCTTGGGAAGCTCAAACACGGATTAACCCCAGGACCCCTGGGGTCCCAGCAGCTGCTGGCAGGGCTGGGAGGGCGGCAGGAGCTGGGTTTGAGCAGCCTCCCAGTGACCACGGCTGGGCTGGAGCCTTGATCTGCCACCTCCCCACCCCTGAGGGCAGATGAGACTCAGACCCCAGAACTTTGTTCTGGTGTCTTTCTCTGCACCAGGATTTACCTGCAGTGAGCTCTCAGACTCCTGTTTGGAGACTGCCAGGTGTGAAGCCCTAACGCAGGCCAAGTGCCCCATGGTGTCATTAGGTAGCTTTAATCAAATACCACATTGGGACTTCCAGCCCTGCACAAGACACTCTTGGAAATCCAGTCATCATTTCCCTGCATTGAAATGATAATGGGTTCATATTTTCTACAGACACCTTGAGAGGAATATGCAAAGTATCTTAAATAAGAGATGAACGTGACATAGGTTAAATGGAATTGTTCCATAGGAGCTCACTCCCCTCTGCCCACTGACACTAATACTTATATTTCAGACACACAGGTTCATGCCATAGCGACAGACTTCCCAAAAGATGAATTTTTGCTCACTTGCATGTGTACATTGAGTTCACTTAAAATTAAATTTGCATATATGCTGTTCTTCTTATTAATGACAAAGAGAAAATACTTGGCCAGACTTGGCCTGCCTGCAGACTGGATAGATTGCTTTTAATCTCATTTTTCTGAGATGAACCTAGTTTTTTAAACAGGAGTAACTATTCCTTATACGAGTGCTCATAGGGGCTGAAAAATCTCACAGCTCCAGAGCTTCCCAAATCAGCTAAAGCACCACCTGAAGAAGTAAGAAGGAATAGAATAGAATAGTGTCTGACTTCTTTTTCTCTTAAGCTTTTTTGTACACATTTGTCTTTTCCTTATTCTTAGATAGCAACCAACTGAAAGAGTTTGTTTGACAAACATTCTCTTCTCCAGTTTCTACAAATGTAGGAATCCTCTGTGAAGTTCAAACACTAATTAATAAATTCAGCAGAGGATGAAAGTCCAGTTATCACATTCCATTAATACAAGTTTTTGAAATGCAGCTGCTAATCAAATACCAGCAAATTTGTTGTAAAATTACTTGCAGGTCATTTGATTCTGTAACTGAGGCAATTTAAATAACACTCAAAAATTTCTTGTTACATTAGAAAAGTATCTTCGGTATTGATTTTTTTTTTGGAAGAAAAAAACAAACAGTACAACTCTCAGAGGGAAGAGCTAAAAAGATGTTTTTGGGCATTAGCCACATGTAGTTGGCTTTCTAAGTAAATAATGAGTCAATGAACACTTGAGAATTTCTTTAACTCAGAACAAACATTTACAGCGACCTCAGAACCCTTCTAATTCCACTGAACTGTCCTTCAGTTAATATTAAAGGCTGTGACATGTGATAACCATGTAATCCTATTCCTTATAGCCTCCAAAAAGATTCAAATATCAGAGCAGTAGAGCACTTTCTGGACTTGCACAGGAGAAACAGCTGAGGACATGGAAGTTCTATAGGTATTTTTGTATTTTTTCTGGAGTTCCAGTTACATTAATTTTAACAATTTGTAATTTATGTTTCTATTCTTATGTAAGTGATTGGTGTCTCCTTTCCTGAATGAAGCATTTCTCTCTAATCATAATGCAGCTCCTAAAACCCATTAAAATCAGAGACACAGTGTTAAAATGTCAAGTGTGTAATTGATGTGTGAAATAAATGGACTCTCAGGGCTATGTAAAGGGTGAGCAGGCACTCTGAAGGATCCTCCAAACGAAGGCAGCATTACTGCCTGTTGAAATACAACAGACAGCAGCATTTTAAGGCAGCTTTTATCACTGCCCTTCTTTCTCCTTCCTAACAATGGCTGTAAAACACAAACAAAAATTCAACAAATAAAGTACTTCATTTGGGAAAAAATTCCACTGCAAATCTCCCATTTCTCTGAAATAAAGCGAGAAAGAAGCAAACAGCCTGAGGTTTTTCTCATGACAGCAGCAGGCTGACATGGAACTGAAGCTGGATTCTGATTGCCTTTTGTAAAAGACCCAACAGCCAACAGTCACTGAACCCCGAGCAAATGTGGGAAAGGAGGAATGCTCCAGTGACCTAGGAGGTGACTCCAGAGGAGCCCAGCTTCTGGCGCTTCCAGAAACTGGGAAATAATTATGGATCTTATTCAAATGAAACTTCTACCCACAAAACAAGTATAGGCCTAATCTCTCCTTACTCTTTTTAGTTTGTTCAAATGGGATGCTTTTCTTCACACTCAAAAACTGTTAGATCTTGTGACTGCACAAAAAATGACATTTCTACATTTGAGAGATTAATACATCTATTTGGATATTTATGTAAGTAAGGTTTGTTAACACATATTCATTTTTAAAGATGTGCCACTTTGCACTGTGATAAAATATTTTAAATTAGTCTATAATTCAAGGGCACAGATAAACACCTTTGAAACACCTAAAGAGTAGAGAGACCTACAAGGATGGATGTATAGAGGGTGAAAATTAATAGAGCCTAACCTTCTAATCAGTCTGAAGATTTTAATTTCCACTACTACCAGCAGAATTTAATTGTCTATTTAATTGCATAAGTGTTGCCAAGTATCATATTTTATATTTCTACAGTCATTATGAATATTCATCTAAAAATGATGATTGCAAATAGGTTGTCGATAGAGCAGATAGACAGTCTGAAATGCTTAATAACCAGCACGATGATAATCATCGACCCTTGCATAGTATTTCCCATCCAAGGTATATAATGGCCTCTTCTCTTCAAATTAACAAAACTTAATTAGGATACATTCCAATTACCTTGGGAGACTGCAGCCTGAGAGAGCAAAATGAAAGATTGGTCTGCAAGAAAGAAGCCTGGCCTTGTAGGCGAGCACTGAAGTACAACAGAGGGAAGCTGGAACAAAAAGAGAAAACTGGCACAGGTGCCAAGAACAGAGCCCAGGTGAGTCTGGCTGCTTTCCCCCTTCATTACAGTCTTCAAGGAGATTGGAATCAAAATTAATTCAGTATTTTGGCCATTTAATATGGGAGAAATTGTCATCTTTCCAACTGACATTCAGGATTCCCTATTGTTTCATTGTGAAAAGGCCACTGCTACTGCGATATTTAATTCCTCATAATAATTCATGAGAAACAACAAATACAAAGCTACACTGAGAGCACAGCAGGCTTGCTTGTCCATCTCTCAAACCTTATATCCACATCTTTGCTTTAAGAATCATGTCTGTTCTGATAGTAATTTACTCTACAGGCGCCTGAAGTTATCATTCCTGAAATGAAGTAAAGACATCCTCCCTGCCAACCTTGGCACCCAAGGGCAGAGCAGAACAGAGTGTGCTGTCCTAGGGGGAGATGTGCAATGCCATGGCCATCTCCTCTGTCCTGCTGAGACAATCTGGCACCCTGCCCCAAAGCCGACCTGCAGCCTGAATTACTGAGGGAGCTGAGCACCCTCCTGGGAGTGCCTTGGGGCTCACACACCCCCTCTGCCTTCCCGGGGCAGCCCAGGCCAGGCAGCCACTGCCTGCAGCAGGATTGCTCCAGCCCATCACCTTCCTCTGCAGGTAATCCCATGGAGAGCAATTCCGAGCCGTGCGATTCACCCCCTCCCTCCACAGAGCCTTCAGACACTGATAGAGCTCTGTTAGAAAAGTAACCTCTCACCGATCCCAGCCAGACATGGATTTTTGTCATCCCACTCTAATGAAATTGGAAATTACCATGGTTTTTCTTTAATGGAAGAAAGAAATTCTTTAATTAACCTGGGCTCCCTGTGCAGCAGCTGAATGGAAAGCACTGCAGGTGCACATGGCCAGCAGAGCCTCTGTGCACAGAATTATCTTTCCCCTAGTGCATACACGTGTATATCTGCATTTTCATATTTAATTTATGATTCTGTTTCACATTTGGTCAGAAGTGGCTCTACTTTTTCAGCAATTAAACCCTTCCATGTAATGCATTCCTTGCATTGGCAGACTGCAGTTCAAGGTAAAGTTCCTGTCTGGTATAAATCACCAAAAGTCTGCTGACTTGAATGGAGCAGAGTTGATTTACACCTGCTCAGGACCTGCCAGCAAACCTCTGAAACACAAAATATGTCCTTTTTCTTTTCCTCTTTTCTTTAAGCTGCTCCATTTTTATTACCCTTTGAAAGGAACTCTGAAGAAGTTACTTGTCAAGAGGATAAAATATTTGCTGTTGAAGTTCATTCCCTTAAGTTTACAGGGAGTGCCAGTGTTGCAGGGGTCATTCTTTGCCCACTGCAAGCCCCAGGTCCTGGACAGAGACACCTGTGAATGTTCAGAGCAGTGAGTTCCAAGCACAGGGACAGAGCCAGCACAGGAGCTGCTGGGATGTTCTCCACAGCATTTTTGTAGAGATCTACCAGCGTTTGAAGGTCCAAGAGTTAATGGCTGTATTAAAAAAATAGGGAATGAATGGGACTTCTAAAATTCTGGTTTCCTTGTGAAACAGAAGAGTTTTTTTTTTGAAGAAATTTAGAATAGTTCTGTTCAGAGTCAAACTACTCTGACAGTTTTCTTCAAAAACATGCTCTCCACATGTGTGATGAGCTAAGTGTGTTCTGGATGTGTTGGGACTGGAGCCTCCTGCAGTGTGGGTGCTCACAAACCAGTGTTCAAGCAGCCTCCAGAGCTCCAGAAACCCCTGACAAACTCTTTTGCTCTTTATACACAGAAAAAGATCTGAGCAGAAGCACACACCCTGCCAGCATTTATTCTACCTCCCCAGAGAGACAGTTTCATTTATCATTAACTCCCTGGATGCTGAGCTGACTTATTTGACAGCCTGAAAAGGAAAGGTTGAGTGTCTGCAAAGCTGCACTCAACATGCTGCTTATTTGATATTTTTAGAGATCCTCTCAACACTTCACAGTTGTCAAGCTTCTTGATCTTTTTATAGTTTGATTTACATAAATGTGTTTCTTTCCTCTAAATAAACATCCAAGCAATTCAAGGCTTAGTTGATTTCCAGCCTGTTGCAAGTACAGCAAGAAAAGCCTTAAAAGATGAGAAATTATAGGGATGGGTATATTTCATTGACAGAAAGAAAGACTGTGTTTATCTGAGAAAATATTTTTTGGCAATTTCTGTACCATCTCAGTCAGGAAATAGTCTACAATCATAATGCTTAGAGACTACCAAACAAGTTTAAAGTCCAAATATTGCATTACTCCTATAAGCACGAAAAAGAATAAGTATTCCAGTGCTGTTAATTTAGAGCAGGCTGCTAACAGTTTAAACCATCTCAGAACCCACCACTTTCTGTGTAACTCCACATTGTGGTCTCTGTCTTCCGTTGTAATCTGTAAGGTTTCCAGAGTCAGATACAAATCGTCATCAAGCATTAGAAATTAAAGAGAAAATGTGGTCAGAATTTCAGTATCAATTATTTTTTGGCTTTGTGAACAAACATTCAGAAGATTGAATAGTGGAATATCACTTCTGAGCAGAAGACAAAAACAGATTTAATACAAGTATTCCAAAGAACAAAGGCCACATACATAAAAAGATAAAGCTATATTATTTTAAATGTAGTGAGCGAGAGAGGAGCTCCACAGAAAATAATTTGTGACTAAATCTTTTAAGCTGAAGCTATTTTAGAGCTTTATGTGCAGAAAATGAGGCAGCACATGTCCCACATACACAGAGGTTTTTGCCATGGTTACAGTGATCACTGTGTTTATCGTCAGAAAGAGCTCTGTGGAGTGCTTTTTGTCTCAAATATTCTATGAGCGTGAAGAAATGCTCTACCTGAGTGTGCTGCTCTGAATGTCCAGGTGAAGTGTGAGCACAATGGCTTTTTCCCACTGATTACCTAAGAAGTGTTCTTACATTTTTCTGCTGATTGGTCCTTGTTCAAAACCAGTGACAGCCAGCAGCACCAAACCAGGCATTCCACTGAGGCATCCTGCAGCACAACACCAGTGTGCCCTCCAAAACTGACTATTTTAGACTTCCTACAGCACTGGAGGTCTAATTGCTGCTGAGGCTATTGATTATTCTTGCTGCTTCCAATTGCTTGAGAGTTGAGTATTTTTAGTGTATTTTAAAGTTAACATTGTTTGCAAAGAGAGAGGGTAGAAAATTATCAAAGTACGAAGAGGCAGCAGTACAAGACAAATTTATTGTCTAGCAGCACAGTCCAATCAATACAATTATTAAACTGATGCACTAAGTGCATTTGTCTTGAGCCATGTAATTTTAATGTTAAATTCAACCAGAAAGAAAATACATTATTTTTAAGGACACTGAATTGTCTTTGTCACAGCAAATAAATAAGCACAAATTGTCACAAACACGTTTTTTACCTCTGGTTCTTTCTTCTGTAGCAAGATCAGACATTTCTATTACAGAAGGGCTCGTCCTCTCAACAGTAGCAATCAATCAGTTTGTGTTATACTTAGACAATTAATTTGTCTTTTTCTGGAGAAATTATCCCAATTCTATTAATTTTTACATCTTGAAAATTCAGAGTTGATTGTGCAAATTGCTTATTTATATATATAAGATTTCTCTATTTATAGATACATATTTCCTTCTGTATTTCTATAGATATTGAATTTAATAAATTCAGAGACTGAAGAAGTAATTGCTTCCTGATGAACAAAAAAATAAACTATATGAAAGGAAAGACACATCTGTATTGGAAGGAAAATATATAGATTGCAAAGTAGGCCTCTTCCAGAGAATGCAGAAGAGAAAGAACAAGAATGTATAAATTGTGTTCAATTAGATAATCAGGATTTTCAGGGTACACTGAAATATGAGCTGAAAGGGGGTTCAGAAATATCATGCCGTCAATCTGTTTTCCTCCTAACCCGTCCTTCCCCTGGTCTGACCAGGCACCATCTTTCAACAAGTCTTATATTTCGCAAGGCTTTTCCAAATTACACATCTCTCAGTGTGAATGTGACCAATTTCATCCCCTTCTATGCTTACAAAACATGGAGATGGAAAACTTGGCCTTCCTTTTCCCAGCATTTTAATCTGCAAAGGCACCTCAGATGGCATTAAAAACTCCATGTTTAGTCCCTGTCACAGCACTAGTGCCACATTTAGTCCTGTACCGCTTCTTCCTGTACTGGTTCTGTTCTGTTCTATCTTTTTGTGTTGTGCATAAAGGACATTAACAGGCTGCTGCCTCTGACAGATCAATTTAAATTTCTTTTTGGACTGACAACTCATTTATACAGCCTTGTTGAGATACCTGACCGCGTCCTGGGAACTGTTCTTGGCATTTAAATGAGATTTAAGACCGGGTTAGGTTCTCTTACAGGTATTTGCATCCTAATCAGTAGGTCTTTACATCCCTGTGGGAATTCATTGCCATCCTTTACCCCACCGAGGCTTATCACTTTCCATATATCAGGAATGTCCTTTCTCCTTCAGATCCCTATTTACCTAACTTGCTTGTGCTAATTTCTCCACAAATCATCACTGCTCCCTGAGAGGGAGATGCTGTAATGACTCTCCTGTATTTAACTTCGGACAAAGCCACTGAAGGGAAAAGGACATGGCCTTAAAAGCTTCTAACCATCGGAACAGCCAGACTTAAAGGCCTCATTTCCAGACAGCTCCCAGCAATTACTCTCTCCCAACTCACTCTGATAAGGTGTCGAGCTGAACTCTATTTGTTCAAAAGAGGTAGTGTGGGGAAAAAAAAAATTAAATTTATGATTATTTGTGACGCCGATAAATGCTTCTAAAATAACTCTGTGATGGGCAGTATTTGTTTGAGTTCTCAAGTCTATATTCAAATAAATAGCTGCATAAATAACCAGAGGCAAACAAATTGTCCCAGCAATAAATAAATTCCCTTTCATCCAACATGCAAAGCATATTTGTTCTGAAAATGAAGTGAAGGAATTGTTGTTATAGAAGCTTCCTTTTCAGGTGATGTGTACCTCTTCTGTCAAATGCTTGTGAAGGACAAATTACTTATTATTATGTATGATGTTTAATTTCCCAGTGACAAATTGTGCGTGATATCTCATTTCCTAAATGTGCGGGTGAGAATGAGTTAATTAATGCGGAGCAGTCTGGAAATGTTTTGTTCATTGTTTTTCTGAACATCCCTTAATCAGTGCTAGCTGTAAACCTACCCGTAATTCATGTTAGGAAACAATTCCTGCAAGTTTAGACAAAGTTCCTGGTGAAGACAGATAGAATGTCATTAGACAAAAAAAAAAATAGGTCATTTCTTCTGAACTTTTGACACATCCAGATGAAATTTTGAATATTAATTTTAGACTAGCTTGTCTTAGTTTTTTAAATTCCTAAGTATTGACACTAAGCTAAATAAAATATGATATGCAACATCGTGTCTATGAAACCTTATGCTCAACACCTCTCTTAAATTGACTATGACTTGTAAATCAGAATTTATTGAAAAGGAAAATTATTCCAATGCATATCGTGAAAAAAGCGCAGCAAGTTACTTCCCACAAGTAAACAAAAGCATTTAAAATGTTACTAAAATTTAAGGAAAAAGAGAATTTTTTACAGTCATATAGGAAAAATATTCACTCTTTCAGCAATGACAGACACAGAACAACCTCACGTGGGCTTACCTGAGGTTCCCATGCCAAATTCTAGCACATACTAATTAGCAATTGATCACTTAGATTGTGCAAGAGCAATTTGCAGACAGTCAGCAGTATTGATTCTTATCCATTGTTTTTAAAAATGGCTTCTGCAGCTCTGATGTTTTATCAGTCAAATCTTTTCAGCCATGAACATTTGTCATTCCACCGCCCCTCTCCACACACTCATCACACTAATTACCAAAACAGTAATCAATCTGAACGGCAAAACAACCTCTTCCATTTCCATTGGAAAATCCATCCCGTGAACTGAAGTTTCAGAAATGACCGTTTATCTTATTCTACACCGAGTTCTGACTAATGTTGGTATGGAAAATGGTGTTGAGCCATAATGCTGAAAACTCAGTGAAAGTTATCCAAGGCAATTTCTGCCTTATCCAACTCAAAAATCATAAAATTGCTGTAGAGACTGAGAGAAATTAAATTCAGAATTGGGTTTTGGGTAACAATGGTACAGAGCAGAACAGCATCTTTCTGAGGACAGAGGAACTCATTCAAACCTTTCAAAACCTTTCCCACGCAGCTCCTGGAATTAACCACGGCAGGGATTACCGAGCAAAGCTTTTCCTGGGCGCTCAGAGGTGAATCCTGGCTCTGCCTGGCAGGGGCAGAAGCTCAGCCACGAGAGCTGAAGGGGCTGGCAGGCGGTACCCGATGGCACCAATGCCACATTTCCACTCCCTTTCCAGGAGGAGAGGTTCAGCTCAGGTGTTTGCAGCCCCCAGGGAGTGCCAAGTGCCCAATTCCAGGGCCCTGCTGAGCACCGGGAGTGTCCCACCGGCAAACACCTCTCAGAATTTTTTTGAGGGATGCTAGGAAGCATTCAAAACAACTTGGACCTGAGTTCTCCACACATTGTTAGAAATAACGGAGGTTTCTTTAACAGCATGAGAGTGATATTTCACTCAAGATCTCCAGAAAAATAGCTATCAGCAGAAACTGCAGTCACAAGGTCACAGCAATTTAGAAATAATTTCAATTACATTTCCTAAGGCTATAGGGTTTCTTTTGTGATGTTATCCTAATAACCTTTAAAGAAATGACACATTTGGAAAAAAAAAAAAAAAAAGACATGCCTTGAGGAGAAGAACAGTGGCCACAGATTTATGTAATATTTATGGATCCAGTTCTCAAAATAGAGGAACTGGAAAAATTAATACATTCTCTGCCTAAGGTTTTTCATCAGTAATAATATATCAGGTTTAATAATACTAGGCAAACACTACAATAAAATTCAATTCCTGTTTGCAACAGTTTTTTTTGCAGCTTTGGATGAATGTCTCCTTTACAGGCAAAAGTATTGCACAGCACTTAAACTGCTGGCAAAGCTTGGCGGGGACAGGAGCATTATCTTTGGAAACATTTCCTGTGCCCCTCAGTTTTAAGCAGAGGAAGGTCTGAATACCAGCTCTCTGTTCCATACACAAAAAGGAGGTAAAGCCATGTTCCACAATTCCATTTTGGCCTCAAATTCTCCTTGAATCACTGACTGCAATCCATCACCTGAGCACATTTGTGATCTGGCTGTAAGTGCTCACATTGCTACCAGCAGGATGCCCAGACCCATCATTCAAAACAGCAGAGCCCTGTCTACAAATGGAAGCTGAGGTGCTGCAATCACATTTACCTCAAAGGGGTCTGGGGAAGGAAAATCACTGACCAAGGATACAGACCTCAGCAATGAGGAATGCTGACAAGATTGACAATATGGCTTTGGGCAACACAAAGAGGTTCATCATCTTGCAGGGTGCCTAAGGCTTCCAGCATGAAGCACAGGGGAGAAAGGCAGAAATATTTCATTACTGTTTTACACATGCATTTCCCTTCAGCTGGAAATGGCGAGAGGAACTGAAACAGGCACCCCTTCCAGTAATGGATGTTTCTGCTATCCAATATACATCAGTGTAAATGATAGCTATAGTCAAATAAACTGCTGAAGCATAAAGGAATTCAGGCATGGAAATGGAAAGTTTTGCCTCTGTCAAAGACATTGGGGAGTCTCACCAGAAAATAAATGTGTATCTACATAGAGAAGAATGTCATGCCAAAATATGGCTTATATTTCTTGAGCATCCTTTCCAGTCTAACATTAAACAATAATAGAAACTCAAAAGTCTTCAGCTCCAGGGTCTTCTCATTTTCTTAATACTTGACTTAGTACTATGACTATCAGACCATATTCTTGTATTAATTTGTTTAGAGAAGAATGCATTGTTTGTTTCAATATTGTCAGCATGGTACTTTAACAGTTTGAACATCTCTCTTCCCTGGGTATCTTATGCATTCTGTGATTTTTTTTAAAAAAAAGTTGCATTATTTCACTGTTCTTAATGAGCCTCTACAGGAGTTAAAGTGCAGTATTATTATTGTTTTTGTATCCCTTAAACCCACAAATCTGTAGCGTTGGGGTTCATTGAAAGCATTGTTTTTACTACCTAATAGCAAAAAGAAGTTTTGTCCTTTCTTGTAGAGAGAGAAGAGCTATATTACTTTTGTAATTCAGGAAATTAAGTGAATTCTTCTTCCTTGATCATTTGTAAAGGCTACAGAAGTGTCAAAAATGAGCTTCAAGGTCACAGCCTGCAGCACAGTTAGCTCAGCTAACATCAGGAGATGTTCCCATTCAGAGGAACAGCAATTTCACCTCTGGATTATCTCTCTCACATCAGCATCAGATGTCTTAACCTCCCAGTGCCTCAATTTTCTCACCTACAAAACTGTGGCAAATGACACTGATGGCTGCCAATTCTTAACTGTTCAGAACACCTTGTCAATTGTGCAGAGCAAAAGTGCATTTTTAGATCACAGGCACCACAGAAGTCCCAGCACATCCAAAGACACCAGGGGAAAAATCCTTTTGATTTCAATGGGAATTGTTCATGCTTGATGAAATAAGGATGATGCACAAAAGCCTCTTGTCAGTTGGAACTGACAGTGACTCTGCATCTGCTCAAATTTCATCTAGAGATGAAATAACTTCCATTTTGGTGAAGTATTTTAACCTTGATAAGAATGTGCTGGGTGTAGTATTAAGTGGAAACCTTTTCACAACTACAACTATTAACAGAGTTCACACTTAAAACATTCTCCAATGTTGAAAGTCTCTTAAACCGCAGAGGAAAAACCCAAACATTTTGGGTTAACATAAAGTTAATTTAGTGCTGACTGATAGGCGAAAATTATTCCTCATGCTTGATTTTCATTTACTCTTCCCTAAACATCTGCTGTTGTCCTCAGCTGTGAGGTCCACCTTTGTTTTTACTCCATGTGTGTGCAAGTCACCTGGCATAAACAGAGGTCACCACTTGGGTTCTCCAGGTGTGTTTGATTTTAAATTTCTTTGGGTGAGCGCTCATGATTATAGTGGTTGTCACAGCAATTCTGTGACAGAATAGAAACATAGAATGGTTTGTGTGGGAAGGGACCTTAAAGCCCACCTCATTCCCACCCCCCTGCCATGGGCAGGGACACCTTCCACTAGACCAGATTGCTCAAAGCCTGAAAAATTATTAAGTCTGTTCTTTCTGACTTTAAACAGCTCAAATCCAAGGCCTGTCATGGCTACTGTTAATTTTACATGTAATTTACTACAATGTGTATTTAGATTTCAGCATATAAAGTAGCCTTTCTGAATGCAAATGTTCCAACCTCAAGGTTTTGTAGGTAAAATCCAAGAAAATATGACCTTTAAGACAAAAAAACCCCTAAGTTTCTCAACAGCTATACCAAACTCTTAAACAGAAATTTTCATGGAGGCTGAAAGTGAATATAAAGCTTCTTTTAAATTAAAGATCAACACTAAGAACTCAGAATTAAAATTCAGCAAGTGCAACAATTTTCTATAGATTCCTAACTTGGCAAGCATTTTAACGTTAAAAAAAGAAAAAGAATGAAGGGAACATATCTTTGTGCCTGAATTTCCACTGAGTAAATAAGCAAATGATTTATTGAGCTCTGCCTTCTTCTTAGATCCTGGAATATCTATGAGCAATGTTTGATCTCTGTGAAGAAATCCACTTGAAATAGCCAAAAATATTCTTACTGTGCAGATTGATTATCAAGAGGTGTCAGTGAGGTTTGCCTCCTCTCTGCCCCTCAAGCCATTACTCAAGTGGTCCATGCAGCATTTTTCAGCCTCAGCTGGACTTCATGAGCAATCACAGAAATTATTCCAGTGAGCTCTGGGCAGCCAAGACCAAGTCCCCATAGCAAACAGACTTTTCTGGTGTAAAACCCGTATTTAAAACACCTAAACATGCATCCTGGGTCACATTCTGAACAGCCCACTTTATTTGGAAAGTGGGCTCACATGAATGAACGTCAACAGGTAAATTCTTTGTGGAAACTGAGGCAAAGATATTTTTTTTTTCCTTGCTTGCTTGGAAACAAAACTTAAACACCACAATAATGTGTGACAGTTATTGAAAAGCGTGGAAAAAGCATGAACCAAAAGGATATCAAGCAAAGGATTCACTCATCTATGAGAATCAAATTGCAAAATGTATATATACAGCCATATGCTCTGGACGCTTGAGAAAAATTCATCAATTTTTCATGTTGTTGTGCATAATTTCAGAACAGAAAAGGTATTTAGAGCCACCTTCTACAGGAGATTGTCTCTGAGACTGTAGAATCAAAAATAGAAGACCAAGATAGGGAAAAATCAAGAAGAAATAAAATACTGAAATTTTGGACCTATTTCTCTATGTTATTTTATGCCTGTATTTCACAGAGGCTGCTAATCAAAGAAGTGCTTATTTGTAATGTGTATTTTACCCTCATGTTTTCAGACCTACAAACCGCATTCTGTATCCAAGAACTGCATTGCTGTGTGCAGAGACCTGGCTGGCTGAGCAGCACGTGGGCAGCTGCAGGCAGCACAGCTGGTTTGCTCCAGCAAGGCACATGCATCTCACCTGTGCAGGTGCAAGTGGTACCTGTACCACTCACCCACCTGCAGCAGGGCACCAGGAAGGAGCAGCCCTTCCTGGAGAAAGGAGCACTGTCCCCTCTGCCATCCTTGGAACAGCCCTGGAGCAGGGATGGCACTGACACCCAATGTTACTGCTGCCTGCCACCAGCCAGCAAAACAGGAGACAAACCTGGGTAAGATCCATCTCAATTTTGGTGCTCACTGATTTCACAAAACACCTCTCACTGTTGTATTGCTCCCTACTTTATTCTGAATCAGCCTGGAAAAGGAAAGGGGAAAAAACCCCAGGCTATTTCAGCATTCCATAACAGATATATGTTATCATCTTATTGCAGAGGTTCCATACTGCTATCTATCTCCTTATCACAAAAGTTCCACACCTCCTTGGTGTTTCTGGTGGGCAGCTCTCAGAGCACTGACTCTGTTCCTCACAAAGCAGCCACTGACTCCAGATTCCTTCTCACCCAGCCACCCCACTCTTTTAGAGCATCTTCTTCTCATTGGGTACAGCTGTGCCTGGTAAAGTCAGGCCTGCTCCTGATCTTTGATAGTTGGCCCAGCTGCAGCTCCTTAGGGGTGAGATTGCTCTCTACAACTATCTTTATTTTCTTATATTCTATCCCCCTACATATATATATATATGTACACACACACATATATATACACACATACATACATGCACGTCTACTCTCTCTCAATCAGAATTCTGCCAGCCCATCCACTGTGGAATTGCTGTGTGCCAGAAGCCCTGGAACAGTGGGCAGGGTGTGAGGCCAGAGGTTCAGCCAGACACTGCTTTGGCCTTGCTGCAGCAGCCACGTCCGTACCCTTGCAAATGCCATTTCTCTCCAGCTACCACCTCTAATCTTTTTGAATTGCTGCTCAAACAAACACCAGAGTACTTGAATTTCATCTCTGGGAAGGAATGCAAATATTTGCAAGCCAAAAGGGAGAAATTATGATTGTAGGACAGCCAGAATGCTGGAAGAAATATGGTCATAATGTTAGCACTGTGTGCATCATTTATGTGACAAGTATGAGTAATCGGGAAAGAGATTTTGGAATTAAAAGAGTTAGGTAAGCTCAGAGGAACAAGGCTTAATGCCCAGTCCTTTCCAGCCCTTCAGCTTCTCTGTTACCAACAGTTGCCATAATGTTTTTCTAAGCCTTTCACAAAATGCATTAATACAACCTTGTGAAATAAAGTTATGGTTTGTGACGTACAAGTGCAGCACTACAAGCCAGGAAAGAGCGACAACTTGATTGTTAGTAGCTAACTTCAGAAATATTGTTTTTCATACTGAGGAACACGTATCAAATCTGTGTAGCACAGCAGACTTTTACAGAAGTTAATTTAGACACCACTAAAGCTGCGCCGCATCTCTGGCTGAATCAGGAAAATACTAATACTCTACTAAACTGCCTTCCACTCCTTAAAAGGTTAAGGTTAATAGTGCTTCCCACAGCTGGTTGTGCAGTGCCACCACTCACTTCAGCTCCTCTGCAAGACAGGGATCACTCAGTCCGTCAGCAGTTTGTGCAAAACTGAAATGCCTCATCTTCCTGATACCTCAATTTGCACATTCAGCTGAGTAACAAATTGTGTTGTACTGAAAATACATTTTATACACAGCTTTAATTTCAAAAGATGCTGTGGAGATAATGCTGACAGCAATGTCCTGTTGTTACTTTATTAAGCAAAACAGGAGATGGAAACATGGTTCCTTTCAGCGTGAGCAGCATTTGGATAATTCTGTAATTATCCCCAGACTCATTTTATTCCTTTGCCCTGCAAAGACAAAACATGCAGCTCCCAGACAGGGAAGATGAAGCAGAGCTTTGTTTGCAAATTGCAGTGCACATTTCTGGAAGCACATGGCTTAGTGTCCTTAAGTTGCTTTTACAAAAAATAAAAGAATGAAAAAGTAAAAGCACAAGTGGCATGAATGAGGAAAGGTTGTCAGTACTGCTTAAAGTATTTCAGTCACACAGAAAATTTGTGTGGTCTTATATCCACATTTCCTCAGATGTGCTGTGCTAGGAAAGTGGATAGTTCCCTCCTAAGGAAACAATTATCTTCTAACATGCTTAAATAAAGTTAGCTTTCTAAAGTTATTCTCTGAAATAGCTGATATTAACCTGTCAGCATCAAGATAAATGGGTCTAATCTCATCCAATACACTGATTCTTCTGTTCCTATTAATTTCCATCTAGCCAAGCTACAAGGTTACAGAAAATCTATTTTTGGATACTTTTCAGTATTGATTAGGTATTATTCTGAAATGTATAACAGAATGGAAAATCAGTAGCCAAATCTTAAGCTTATCTTTATCTTGGAACATCAATGTTAAGGTAGGTGATTTTCAAGTTCTTGTCTGCTGTATTTTCCAAGAGCTGATGCATATGGAAATTAATTATTCTGGATTCCTGCAGGTACCAGCAGGTACATGTAATACCTGCTCAGCCAGTGATCAGATTATAAACCCAGAACTGTTATTACATTTAGACAAGAAACATCCAACTTTTTCTGACTTTATCAGATCAGCCTCTATTATCACAAATAGGGGAATAACTTGGCTCAGAGAGAGAGAACGGCATGGAGCCGTGACAGGGGAGGTTTGGGCTGGGTATTGGGAGAGGTTATTTCCCCAGAGGGGCATTACCTGCTCAATTGCCTCTGGACACTCCCTAATACCTTAACCCTTTTCTTAAAATGTGATACCCCAAGCTGCACCAGGACTTGAGGTGAGGCTCTGTGTCCTGGAATTCACCACAGATTTTTGATGACTGTCCTCTGGTCAGCCATGGCACCTCTACAAGAGATGTCGTTCGTATGCAGAACTTACTAAGGAAGAGAGGAAACATCTGACCTTGATTTAGCTACTACAAAGGCAACATTCCATATGAAAAGCACAATCAAGCTGCTTTATTTCTTTCAGATTACAAAGAGAAACAGTTTAATAATGCAGCAATGGAGGGGAGGCAAAGCCATCCCACTGCTGCGGGGACAAACACGCCTGTGCCTGGGCTCGGTGGAGCGGAGCCACCTGGGCTGGTGGTGGAAGTTATCTCCGGGGCCAGGAGCGCCGCCTCAGCGTGCTGCTCTGAATAATCACCCTTTCAGGGAAGCAGCACTAATTGCTTTGGCTCCAGCCCAGGTGGATTTTTGTTCCAGGGCTCGGGGTACCAGCTCCTTGTGGCACTGCAGGATGCTGGGCAGGCTTTGTACTTGCTTGATTATCTGTACCATGGCATTCCTAGATAAGCACATCCCACCTGAGAACTGCTGGAAACCAGAGCTCAGGGTGCTGAGAATACCTGCATATTATTTGTGGAGTAGGAAAATATGTATTTACTACAGGTGTAGGTTTAAGTCTGTCAGGAGGAATAGTCAGCAGTACATCTTCTCTGATGTACTGCTGATTATAATTAATATGAAATATAAACTATAACTTTCATGATAGAACTTATCAAAACTAAAATAAATCACTTCAAAACATTTTTGCCTTCAAGCATGGTTTTGATGAACATACTTTCTCCTGGAAGGCAAATAAAATGACATAAAAATCTATACACCAGAAAATTTCTATATAAGGTTAATCTTTTTTTCGCACTGAGACATTAAGTCTAGGTTTTCAATTGATTTCATCTTGTTATTGAACACAAAAGTATTTCAGCTTTGGGGACTAATCTAAAAGTGATAAGTATTTAGAGCCATGCTTTACATTTTTGACTGGCAGAATGCCTTACATTTAGCAAATACTGACAAGCAGCACTTTGGTTCCAGAAGTCAAACAGTAACTGAACATCAGTTTTAAAGAGCCACCTCTCACCCACATTTATCCAGCTTTGTAACATGACTGGAATAATCTCTGAAATTTCAGTGTTGTCAAGAGATCTGCATTACAAATGCAGAAATGGGAGGACTACATTCTCTGACCCTTGTGCCGACCTTTGTGTGGAAAATGCAGTTACTGAGCTGAGGAATGAAGCAGATCTGTTAAATTCTGTTTGAGGTTAAAGCCCTTCAATAAGTCCACTGATGGTTTTGCTTGGGAAGGATCAGAATGAGAATGCAATAACACAAAGTCAACAATGGCAAAGCTATCCATAACAGAGAAAAAATAAACTTCTCATGGGAAAGCAGGTTACCCTTTTGCAGTTTTAGACTTCCAGAGAATGAACACTAATCAATCTGATTTAAGAAGAATTTTTTTCTAAAGGGGAAAACAGAACTCCATTTGTTTACCTGCCTCTTTTTTTGCACCTCTCATACTTCTCTCCTCTCTTCTTTTTTTGCAGACTTAGCTTTTGCTCAGCAGTTACATCTACACAGCGTTATTATAAAATATTTAAAACCATCATAGTTTCTGTCCCCACAGTAAGCAGTTCCTTACACTATTTAATGAAAGATAACAATGAGGAACAAGAATCTTAAATATTAAGCATTTACTTTAAACATTAAACAGTTGAGTTCTCCTCTGAATTTTTAACACTTACACCAACTTTATAAAAACTGAAAATGAACAAGGCAAAACTTCTATTATGAAAACTATACATCCCTTACGCGGGAGAAAGAAACTGGGAGCAGGACATTAGGGACACCCCATATTGCAAATATTTCAGATCACATCTACAGAAGAAAAGAACCCCACGTGATTTTTCCTATCATCAGGTAAACATGATCTCTGATACCGATCTTGGTAAAGAATTAGAAGTTTCAGCTAGTTTGCCAAAAACGCCTCAGTGACTCTGAAAATTGCAGCACTGAGCATTTCTGCGCATGCTGTGAGCCCATCTCTGGTTCCACAGCAGGATGAGCCCAAACTGGGCCATTTCTGCCCCAGCAGCTGAAGGAGTGACAGTGACCATGACTTACACGCACGTGGCACCAGGAGACTTCTCCATTGCTAGTCCCACTTGTCTGAGCCATAAAAAGCTCATTATCCTGAAAGCTGCACTTTTGTGTTAGCCTGTAGGCAAAGTCAATACCAGGACAAGTCTCACACACTATACTGATAAATTTTTAATCTATCATAATTGTAATCTGCAAAAATTCTTTTCTTCTGTGAAACGTGGACCCCTATTGCTTTTCACCACCTTCTCACAGTAAGAGAGAAATGACATTTTAATAGAATTTTATACTCACTAAATTGAAATGTCAAAGGTAATATTTAATGAGGCATAATCCTCCTACTCACACACTTATAATCTCAGATTTTTTAAAATGACTATCACTTTATTAGAAACTTTTCTGAAGTTTGGCGTATACAGGACCAGAAAGTAAACAAACAAGCAAAGAAACCCATACATGTCCTGCTCCTGGGCTTGGGGACTGCAAGTCTTAAATGAGTAAGCAGCTTCCACCAGTTTTAATGCACTGGGAGAAGTACTACTGTCATTCTACTGGGGAATAAATCAGAAAGTTTTGACACCAGCAGACATGTCACCAAACCTCCCTTCTTTCTTAATATTTATTAACTTTTTTGGCTACTGGGATAGTCTTCAGAGACAGATACCTCATTTTTATGAGAATAGTTCCACATGCAGCTGGAAGATGAAAACCCTGGGATCTACTTTGCAGTTCACTTCACTCCAGCTGCTAAATTTTTCATTTCAAGCAATTAAGAAAAAAGATTATAACTGGAATGTTGTTCAAAATTTTAAAAAAACAGAAAACAACTCACAAATTGCTTTACATGTAACACAAGTCTTGGAATCTGAAATGAAGTATAATGTTCAAATAAATTTCTCAAACATTTGGAATTTATTTCAGCTCAGAAATCAAGCCACATTATCAAGAAGCATTCAGGGAATCAGAAGGAAATGTGTAGTTCTAACAAATGATAGAAAATTTAAAAAAATTAAATATCCTCATTTTCTACTATATAGACATGCTCCAAGAGTCTTTCAAAGCAATATATGCAATACTGAAATGGTTTTACACTGCATGTCACTTCAGCTTAAAAGGATAAAAATTTATTTCCTTAATCTCTTAATGCAGGTTTGTGTATTTCTTTTTTTTAACCTAAATTAATTTCAGCAAATTATGTGATTATAGCTATTTCCAAATCCTTTTCTGAACCAACAGATGTTCTTAAAACATGGAAAGCAACAAGAGACAGCAGGCAAAAGAAAAAGAATGTTATTCTGAAGAAGGTAGGGATTCTGAAAGAACCATTTTCGGAAGCCCAAGATTGCAGACCAGACAACACAAGAGGCAATTCAGAGTATGTCTGAAATTACAAACAGAAATGAGATAGTTGACACTCACACTCCATGTCCTTGCATGGGCTATAGACTGGATTGAACCCCTAATCCCACAGCCACTCATACTTTGTCCTTGCCCGTGGGCTATGGACTGGATTGAACCTCTCATCCCACAGCCACTCACACTCTGTCCTTGCCCGTGGGCTGCTGCCTTCTCCCTGTATCCCAAAGCTTCTGTGCTTCTGGAACATCCTCACCAGGACACCAGCTGAGCAGCAGCAGCTCTGCCACATCACTCAGAAAGAGCTCCCCTGCCCCGGAGTGCAGCTCCCAGTATTCAGGGCTTTGAAAAGCTTTCAATAGATCATTTTCCTCTTTCTTTGCCTCAGAAAAAGTAAGGAAATGATGGAGAAGTTAATATGCAATAATCATTTGTCTATTGAACCCACGCTTTCCCCCTTTGAGAATGAGAACTGTGTTAAATTTGAATCAGTACACTGAGATTACTGTTAGATATATGTGCATGATTCATAAACCATTGAAAAATACTAATCTGCCCTGGTTATTATGAAAATACTCTACAATTATGCACACAGTTACATTGGTTCAGATGGAGAACTGAAACTTGTTCTAACTCAGATCTCTCTGAAGTTCATTTTCTGCAGCTTGTACATGATGAACATTTATCCATTTTCAACCAACCATCAACCAGTGCAATTATTTTTGCATGCTTATTAATCATATTGCATAATGAAATAATTTATTCCTAAGCAGATAATGAAAAATGAGATGTTTACAGTGATGTTCTCTGGTAAAGAGCAGCAGCTGTCACAGAATTTGAAGTTGTTATTAGTGCTGACCCCTATACAATATATATATATATATATATATATATATATATATATATATGTATTGCCTGTCACAGGCTCAATTAGGGTATTTGAGGGATATATCTGTTCAGGATAGATGGGACAGTAAATAACATTTTTTTTTCCCCCAAGTCTATATATTTAGCAATTAGAGCATCACTGTACCAGCGATTGCTACCTCAGGACTATGCACTATGGAAACTCGAGATTTTCACCTATTTAAAAAGAGAAGGAAGCATTGAATATGTAATGTGCAATCAATTGAGGTAGTTAAGGACAAAAGGTGACTTCTAAACAGTAGCTATGTCTATTATCTGCACTGGATTAGTGTCACTGCCTTTGCTTTTCAGTGCTCTTGTCATCCAGAATAAATGGAGACTGATGGTAACTGTTAGTCTATTTGTTCACACTTTCTGTGGTTTGGTACCTTTCTGCTTGAAAACATTGCTGTGTAAAAAGGTGACATTCATCAGCTACATTGTTAAATTGCTTCAAATCGTGTTGATGAAAGTATCAGTGTAGTGCTACTGACTTAAAGCATGACAGCATAAGAGATGTCTGGGGCACTGCGCCCGACCTCTGCAATCACAGTCCTCAATGGAAATGACATTGCATCCAGGCAGTGCTCGACCATACATCACATACAAAACACCAAAACCCTCAAAATACACTATGTGCTTCAGAAATGGGGAAAGGAAGAGATATTGCCAGCCTCCTGCATTTCTTAAAGCTGAGTATCTCAAAAGGAGTTTGTACTTTCACATTGTAATCCTCTATCCACTGCCTCTAACCAGAAAGCAAAATTAGTACCAAATTATGAACTACCTAAGTAGAAAAGACAATTATTGAGTGAAATATTTGGCCTCTTCAAAGAAGATTTACAAACATTACAGAGTTTTTATCCCATGTAGGGATCTAATGGATGCCAAAATTCTGAGAAGCCAATGATATATTCTAGTAGAATATGTAAAATTTGAGTTTTTAAGAGCCACAGGGATGAGTAGGACCCAGGGAAGTTTTACATTAAATGAGTGTAAACAGATCATTATAAATAGTCAAATTCCTGTAGAGCCAGTAACAAGGTGGCAGTAATCAAAGGAAAACTGGCAAAAGCCTTTCTGTCAGCAGATAGGCAGTGTTACCCATGTGCTCTATTTTTAATTAGTTAAAAATACTTACAGCCTGGTTTACATGCACATGAGGATTTAAAATACTGTTAGCAGTGATTTCCTACTGTCTTTGGTATGTTCCCATATAATTCAATCTAATTTATTTCATCAGGTGAATTTTTTAAGCTCTGCTTACTGAGTTATAAATTGATTGTGGCATTTCGCATGTTTGTGATGAGTTTGAGATATTGTTCTTCTCTTCCCACACAGCTTTTTAATAAAATGCTGCCAGTTGGATGACCTTCCCCTCTTCAAGGTTAATGGCTTGCTACCTACAAATTACTTTTCATGATACAACTTGGGGTATGAACTCCAAAATAGTCTTCTGTTGGCTCTCCCTTCAATTTGTTTTAGGCTGAGAGAAAAGCAGATTTCACAATAGCAAAAAGGGCCACAGAAATGAAAAGAGATAATGTTGGCTTTTGGAAACTTGCCTTTTTGTTCTATAAGAACTCACAAAATTACTGCAGCAGGGTGATACTGGGGAACAAGTGCTGTCATGTTATGTAGAAAAGCTAAAAGCCTCTGAGATTGCCATTTACCACTGCCCTGACTCCTTTTTCTTGCATACAGAGCCTCTTGGCTAAAGATACTTCAGAGACAATAATTAGTGACATTGCATAATTGTAAAGGTTTATAAAGATGTTAATAGTCAGACAATTTATAAAATTCAGGCTTTGTTATCTTCACGGAACATCTGTTATTTAAGAGCCAACTGCGTAATAAACCATGTCCTAGCATTTCTTAATCCTGTCACAGT
This sequence comes from Zonotrichia leucophrys gambelii, assembly GCF_028769735.1. NCBI lineage: Eukaryota > Metazoa > Chordata > Aves > Passeriformes > Passerellidae > Zonotrichia > Zonotrichia leucophrys. The sequence goes on from NC_088185.1 coordinate 182,878, forward strand.
TTAAGAAGTTAAAAAGAGATTAAATTAAATTTGATCTTGGGAGGTAGCAGAAATCCTTGCATCCCATGGAGGGCAGTAAAGCAGAAGGTGTTCAGTACCACCTGGCAGTTTTAAGATCCTTCACTAATATATCACATAATCCTTTACCAGCTGGCCCTTCCCACCCTTTAAACTTTGAGAGAGGATTCTCTAAGACACCAGTGACAAGATTCCAGCAGCACATTATAACTCAGTATCCAGGGAATACACATTGGCTTTCAAGGTCTGGGAACCATTTGAGTATCTGCTCTGTTGAAAAATATAACTCTGCCACTTCAACTGCAGTTTCAGTCATAAAAAAAGGTGTAAGAGTCTTTCCTTCTGAATGACTGTTGTTTTCTAGAGATCATTTACTTTACATGAAGCCATTTATGAAGGAATAGAAAATCATGCAGCAGTGAAGCAGAGCTTTCTTGGTGTATTTGTGGTACCCTTGCACACAGAGTATTGCAAACTGCTTAATTTCTTGAATTTTGAATAAAGCATCTATTCCACTTTTATTTTGAAGGCTTTTTGAATGAAAACAGGCAGCATACAGCAGAATTACACCCTGAAATTACTCTTACCACTTTATAAACAAAATAACAGAGGCCATATTTTTGCTTAAAGTAATAGCAGTTCTATAATTGCCATTCTGAAGCTGCTGAAATTATGTCAACTTATTCTAACAGGCAGTAAGCCCAAGCTTTTTTTGTCTTGTTGTTGGAAAAGGGTTGAAATTTTTCTCTCTCTTTCACAAATACACTCTCCATACATCTCTCTCACATTTAATAACTTCAGCAGTTCAATAGACTGTGCTTCAGAGCACTATGTTAAATTTACTTTTATTTTCATTCTAGAAACAGAGTTAGTCAATAGCTATGATGTACTGCTTCTTTGTCTGCAGAGACCATTATTAAAATCTGTACTTACAGCCACTTGTGCAATGCCTTCAAGCTATTTCAGTCCAATTTTATTCAACACTTAAAAATATTTTTTAAATTTATACCCTTTTAAAGGAAAAAACCCCATATTTTATGAGTTTCCAGGGGATTGCTTTTCCTCTCTCTTAACATTCTTTTTCTTATTTACATTTAATTTCCTTTTTTTACTAGTGCACTCTGATTGTACCTTTAAAACAACAAAATCACCCCCCCCATATGTTATTTGGAAGAAACTGCTAATTGTAGCATCTTAACCATCAAACTATCAACTTTAACATCAACTATAAACTCAGCTCCTATAATGTTTTGCTACAGAATTTGATTTACTTTGTGTAAGTTTTGTTCCTCTAGCACTGGCCTGGAATATTGGTCTGGTTTTTGACTTGGAAAACTCCAAGACCATTGGGAGCGCATCAAGCTTAGAGCAAAACATTGACAAAATCAGCAAAGGTTTGAGTGACAGTGCCAAAGCAAACAAACTTCCCCAAAGTGGCACTCTGCTTCCCTTTGTGTCCGGTGAAAAGACTTGCAAGGAAGCAAAGTTAGAAGCACCTTTAGGTGGCTCTACATCTTGGAAAACTGCCCTTGTTGAGAGGCCTCAGGTTGGGGTCTCCCAATGCAAAACTCCCAATGTAAAGCATTCAGGTTTGCTGACACGGTTTAGGACATGACAGCTTCAAGCTGTCCTCCTTAAGTAAAACGTGCACCCAATTAAGCAAAACTTCCAGAAGTGATAAATCTGATAGTGGTACCCTAAAATATCAGCTTAGAAGCATCAGTGACCTATTATGAAATAGATGGTGTTAAAAGATTCAAGGCTTTCAGAACTGGGTGCTGCAGCACTGACATCAGAGGAAATCACTCAAACTATCAATCCTTTTACCACTACACAAAATTTATTTTACTTAAAACCCTAAGCCTTTCATTATCTAAATTAGAAGTACACTGTGTTTGTTGAATTTGGAGATTAGCTTGCTGTTACACACTGTAGTCTTACTTTGATGTCTCAGGATTAATATTCATGAGGTTTCAGACTATTAACTACACATGTACAACATCTAACAAGAAATGTATCTCACAGAGTTCAATTATTGTACAATGCTGTTAGTTCTGATTTTATCTTTCATTTTTCTGTGGATTCCCATGGAGTTTTCATAAAACCCACGTTTTAAGGTTGGTCACGGCAGGTTTTTTGTACCGATGGATCTGGCTAAAACTTGGACTTTCAAAACCAAAGGATATCCTCCAATTTCTTTCTCATTTTTACTAGTTTTGTATGAGTGAAAATTTTCAACTTCAGTTGCCTGAACCATCTGAACTTTCAGCAGAATTGGAAATGAGCAGAAACTGCTCACTGCTCAGTCAGTTCAGCCCAGAGGGTGCCACGGCACTTTGCACACCATTGGTCACCACTGACTCTTGTCCCTCTCCAAGGAGTCTCACAGACACCAAACCTTTGTAAGGGTCCCACAGGCAGTCAGAAACACAAAGAGCTCAGAAACGCACCATTCCTACAGAGGGAATATCATAGAAGCATCAGCACCTCTGGAGACCTCCAGCCCAAGCTCCCACTGATCTATTTCCAGCAGACATGGGGAGCCTGGCCCAGTTTGCCTGTTCTGCCTCGTTGGCAGTATTCTCTTTCATTAACAAGCAACCAGACTAAAATGCAGAAACACTTGTTATGGCCCAGAGATATTTAACATTAAGAAGAATTTGAGATCTGTAAGGTGCAGCTAAGATTACCTTCCAGTCTTTTTCCTTATTAACACATGAAGATATATCAAAATACAGAACTGCCTTAAACCAATCATCCTCCTGCACAAATGCAGGGGCTCAGCAGGGAACCAAATTACTTTCATTCAACATTATGGGCATAAAGCAAGTAGCTCTGTGGTCAACCTGACATTTAAATAAAGCAATTCAGAATGATTTCATTTTCTGGTTTATAGAAATAGTAATAAAATCTGTATTGGTCACAGTCATCATCTACATTAAAAAGCATTCTACAATTGACTCTGGATTGCAGGAGGATGTTGTAATTAATGGCTTCCTGCTGGCTGCATTTTTAGTCACTGCAATTTGCATGGAGCTGGAGCTCTTTCCAGATGTTGGTAAATGACAAATTTTCCCCCAGTTTTCTCATAGTATTACTATTTCTATATTACTTTGCTGATCATCTTAAACACAATTACATATTTCTTTCATAAGCATAATGAAATTGGGTTTAAGCAGGCCCAGAGGATTACAGAAAAGGCCTCTGACTGACAGTGTTAAAGGTCAAGTGAAGGTGGAAGCAAACTGAATTTAGGCTGGGTTGGATTTCCTGGCCTGGTCACCCATGGTACAGCTCCACTGGCAGCAGTGAAACTGCATTGGTGTAACACAGGCTGGAAAACATCTGGGGCAGGCTTTGGTAGCCCAAAGAACAATTATTCAGGATTCCAGGCAATTCAGCAAGTGCCACAATGATTTATTATCAGAATTCCAAAGGCTCTTTGCTTTTCCATCATAATCAATGGAAAAACTTAGGAAACACTAGACAGAAACACACACAAAGAAGAAAAAAAGAAAAATTGAAATTAAAAATCACCTTAGGGTTCTTCCAACTAAAGAAAAGTATGTTTTAACAGGCATGCTTTAAAATCATTCTCTGTCTTCTACCATGGTCTACAGTATAGAATTCAAGCTGCTGAGTTTCATTGAGTACAATGATAAATATCATAGGGAATTCACTGCACTTTAACTTACTGGAGAACTCAATGAATGGAAGTGAAAGAAATCTAGCTTAAGTTCAGTTTTGTGTTTTGTTGGGAACACTTGCTGTAACTAATATTCATGATCATTCTGACAGCAAGGATCCAAAGATTGAGAGGTGCTGCTACAGCAGCTGCAGTAGAAGATGCTACAAAGCGGAAAAAAACAAAACAAAACAAAATAAACCACAGGCCAAAGACTGAGAAAAACAGGCATTTATTTCTTGCCAGCTTTTATACCTGATATCTGTCACTGTTTTAAAAATGACTATTTCTATTAGACAGGAGTACAAAAGCTATTTTAAAAGGAAGCCCACAAGATAATAACTGTGGAACTGACCTGCGCTGCATTTATGAAATGTCAGCAGTGGAAGATTAACTGCTGATATGGGACAAATCTACTACCTGAAACAAAACTTACACGTGGAAAAACTATTTGGTGGAGAAAAAAGACCTCATATCTACTGTGGATGCCCCAGAGCTGGCTAATGCTACCTGCTGACCAGCTCAAATTAGTTTGTGTGCATAATGCACAGAATCCCATTTCCTGCAGAGCTGGAGAGATGATTTGTTTCAAACTGGAGTTTGAAGGGTACAGCACATGCAGAAAGGATCCCCTTCCTGCCTGCTCCAAGTGTTTGGTATTTGCAGTACTTTGTTCTTGCTGGCATTTCACCTTGCATGTCTCTCAGACATTTTAATATACTCACAACTGATACCATGCAGTAAAACAAAAGAAGCGCTACTCAAATGGAGAAATTTGTATAAAAAATAATAAATTCTTTGGATAAAAATATGCAGCCACAGAAAAGAACTTTGCTACACCCACCACTATCCATCACACAGTGGGCACAGGGAAACAAAAGTCTTATTTTCATTTTGTCTCCTTGTACCTATGTTCTGTTGTTGTTTATCTGGATAATTTAAGTACCGAAAGATTAAGCCATTATTGAGCTACTCTTCCTAAGGAAATGAGAGTCACATTACAGTGTGCTCTCTGTTACTCATTAACAACACTTTTATTAATTCTTGGTTGGGTTCAATTGAATCTGACAGAGAAGCAGACATCTCAACCAGAGGAGGCTTCCTAGATGAAATAAACAAGGCTGGATAGAGAAATGTGACTCAGATTCATAGTTCTAGCCCCTAGAAAACAGGGCCTCCAAGTATGGAAATCCTCCACAGATTCTGTACAAATTTTGTAATAGGAAAGCATGCGGTACATGTTGAACATGCCAATCAATTCTCTTGTCTGGGAAGGATTCACTGCACTCATCCCTGTTCTCCTTAGTAATTCAGTAATCTCGACAAATCCTCATCATGCAGAAATCTTCTATTCCACAAAGTTACCAGAGTTCTTTGGCTGTGCACCATACGGAAATCTGTGCACATAGTCACTGACAGCAGTGACACCACCTTGGATAAACAGCGCCTCAATTACACCAGCAAACATCTCCACTGAGAAAAAGATTTCATATAAAAGAATATGTATATTACTTTTTATCTGTTAGAAAACAAAGGAAGAAAAATGCATCTAATTAGCAGAAAGCTAATTAGAGGAGGCAGGAGGCAGCTTTCACCCTTGGCTATCTGTTAAGAGCAGAAGTTGTCTGTGAAGTTGGTGAGCATCCTCCTCTGTTCAATGAGCAGCCCCATTGCACACCTCAGTAACCTTAAAACAAACTTAAATCTGTAATGCCTGGTCTATGTTCAGGAAAAAGGAAACCACAATGAATAATGGTGGTGGCTGCTATGGTGAAGGTGAGGAAGTTGCTAATTCCAGATTGTAATTCAGACACCCTGAGCTGTAGACAAACAGAGATAATTTTGCTCCTGCAGTAAAACCTCAGTGAGCCTGAGGTCTGCACGACTTTAAGCCATTTGCAAGGGGGTCTGAGCTCTGCTTCATTCGAGGGTGTGTAATGGGACCAGGCACTGTGGCAGGGAGGCACCCACACACAAACCAGGGGTCAGGGCAGTGCTGCAGCGATCATGCACAGCTGTACAACGGAACATTGACACAGCTGAATTCCTAAAAGCCTTCATTCGGGACTCTGGAGACATAAAAACCCGTGCAGAAATAGCCCATACCAGAGGAACTCAGAGTTCATGGCTAAAACAGCAAAATGCTCCAGGTCAGAACACAGCTGACCTTCTGATCAAGCCATTTGACAGCTCCTGATCCAGAACTAGAAGAACTGACTTTTTACATGAGCAAAAGCAATGTAGAGTCCCAAATACATTCCTTCATGTATTATTAACGTTTGACAGCAAATTACAAGCTTCATTTGGTTTCTTATAGACCTGAATGCTCCTCAGTCTTCACCCTCATCTGACCTCTCCTAAATTCACTTTTTAAATCTGAATTTGAAATTCCAGTCCCTATCTTAGTGTCCAAGCAAACAAAAAAAGTTACTTTCCAACTTTAGTAGAAGTAGTAGAGAAGTTTGTTCATTTCAGTAATAAAACTAAAACTTGTCTCCAGTAGAATTCCTATGGGTAATTATATTCCATACATTTGTAATTTTTCCCGGTCTCTGGTAACGTCACAGTCACTACACCAATTTATAGGCATGTTTAAGCTAAATCTTCTCAAAACTCTGTGATTTCCTACGTATGATTTAGGGCATATGATGTGACCTGGGTATTTAATTTATGCCTCTCACTTGCTGAGCCATCTTTCTACTTCAGCTCTGGCTTTTACTTTTAGCCAATAAATCTGGCTAAATTCAGCTGAAATGTGGGAGGCCAAGCCACGTTACCCTCAGGGACAGCACAGGCCTTTCTGCCTAGGTTTCCTTGATGCATTAAAAACACAAAGCTGTGATTTTGAACTGCATAGGAACTGCAGAAGACCAGTGAATAAACAATAATTTGTTGTTGTTCATTTTCAAAAGAATATGGAATACTGTTCTTTCATGCCCACTTCTAACATAATGTTTAATGTCACCAAATACTAAAATATTTCAAAGGATGCTTGCTGCTGCAGATACTCCTGTTGCCCACATCCCTATATAATTTTGCAGTAATTTCCCACAGAAATCTTCCTTTGTTCAGGCAGTGAGCTATTGCTGAAACACCAAGAGCAACAAACAGAAAATAACATGCATTCCATTGAAGGCATAAATAGGAAGTCTCTCACTTCCAGACTCAGAACTGACAGTAAGAAGCACAAAGGTAAAAGGGACATAAAGACAGAACGTGTTTTTACAAAGTAACTCTTTTACAAGTGCTGACAGTTTTGGTGTTTCTCCCAAGCACTAACGTTCTGTATTTACTGTTGCATTTCATTTTATGGATTTTTCCCCACATTGAGTTCGAACAGAATAAACAGAAGTTTGACTTATAGCATGTAACATGGTCAGAAAGGGACTTTATAGAATTAGATCAATTCTTGTTTCTTATCCACCTGGATTCATAAAACACTCATATTGACTCTGCTACTACAATCTTTGTGTTTGTTTGCTCAGGTTTCACAATCTATTAGAAGATAAAAGAAGAGCTTTTTATGAGAAAAATAGAAGTCACAGAACATTAACAGTGCTGTTCTCTCTTCTTCATGGTTTTTCTCTAAAGAATTTTTAGGAAAATGTCAATCTCCTATTTTCCCTATATCCACATATTAAATAAAACCCTTCACTCTAATTAAAAGAGCCCTGTGCTCATCCCTTTAATCTACTGGGCATTCCAGGTTGACTATGGCTGCAGCTCTCAACGTTCACAAGATTCATGTGAAATATTTATTATCAAATAAGGAAAAAAGGTTCCGAAACACAACAGTCCTACAGAGAGAATAAGCATGTGTTATCTGAATACAGCTTTAGTGATGCAAATTTCTGCTTAATAATGCTACCAATAATTTAATCACTAACCTTTGCTTTCGTTGGCAGCCTGGGAATTGTATTGCCTTTGAATTTCCTGCTCTACCTTAATTTCTTGTCTCATAAAATAGCAGGCTTTTATATGGCAAAGAATACATGAATCTGCACCCCTCCTTGCTGAGCCACAGGCATTTCATGGAAAAGCTCCAGTGTGAATTGTGGTCTTGGACCACGTTTAAAACATGCAAACAACCTTGGCTGAGTTATAGGCTAACAAACCCATTTTCTTCAAGTAAATGATTCCTCTTTCATTCTCATGTTGTATTGATGTTGACTCAGAATGATTTTTCAAAAGATATCCAGGTCAATCCAATGATTTATTTAATTCAGTTAATGTGTTATGGCTCTGAAAAGGTGACTTTCATCATAATTTTAAAATTACCACCTTCATATAAAAGTACTAAAAGCCTGACTAGAAACCAACACAGTTTTACTTCATTTTAAACCATTCTATTGAAAATACCAGTAAATTTCATCTCCAGAACACTGAATACAATAAGAAGTATAAAATAGTATTTTAAGTTTTTCCTGCAATTTCTAGAGAAATACATTACACCTTCCAAAAGCAATCTGTATTTCACTTATCAGCTTATCAGGGATTTAAACACTAACCCTTGTCACAGGTAGATTTCATTAACTGCTGGTGAGCAAGTGTCTCTTCTATCTTGATTCATCACCTCCTGAGGTATTTCTAGACAAGCATAATCCCACATTTTCTAACATATTTCTAACATCTTATTCCTTTATCATAATTTTGTGCTTTACTCAATGTCTCACTAGAGCAGTAAGTATTAAATATTACATTTTCTGTTCAGACAAATATTAAGATTCATAGCTTTTTCACTGTAGTACTGATTGCCTTCACCTCCAACAAATTAGTAACTTAATATTAAACTCACACAACCATAGCAGTGAAAATTAAAGGAAACACTGGCACAGTTACTTAGGCAGTCATTACATTAAATGAAGGGAACTTTGATCAATTGGCTAAAAAAAGGTGTCAATATTTAAACTGAAAAGAACACAAAATAGAAAAAGAAGGGTTATGAGTTCTTGCTGAACACAGGATCCAGAATATCTTGATTTACAACCCATTTTGTTTGGTAGACTTGTGAGGTTGAGGAAAGAAAGATATCTAAACCCAAATGGAAATAAGCTGCACGCACACTCAAGCCTGGAGCTGTATCTATTATTTTCACAGCTCGTTTCAATAAATGGCAACGCGCTCCTCACACATCACAAAGCCAGCACCAGGCTACTGCCCGTGGAGCTGGGGCTCCTGGCCAGGAACCAGAGCACTGCTGGATGACAGAAATGTTTTTAATAAAACAGTGCCCACAGGCCAATTAACCTCCTCAACATTGCTGTATCAATGAAGCTACACAGACCGAAAAGAAAATTATACCTGCCACGATTCCAGCTCAGCCCAGGAGCCGAGGCAGAGGAGAGGCCAAAGCCGAGCTCCTGCATCCCTGCTGACAGAGGGCACATCCTGCCCAAGGGGGTCCTCAGGGGGAAGGGGCTGCTCTCCTGGGCCTGGGGGTCTCTGGGCACACCCACGGGGCCTCGCCCAGCTGAGGGGGTGTGTTTGCCTGCCCAGGTGAGGCTGTTCCTTTGCCCAGGTGAGGGGGTGTGTTTGCCTGCCCAGGTGAGGCTGTTCCTTTGCCCAGGTGAGGGGGTGTTCCTTTTCCCAGGTGAAGGTGTTTGCCCGCCCAGGTGAGGTGCTCTCTGCTGCTGCTGGGTGCCTTTGGGGAAGGAAGGAAGGGAGCCAAGCCTTCCCCATGGCATCCAGAAGGAACCAGAGCTGCACCTCTCACTGCCACCCTCTCACCTGAGAGCAAACCTGTGCCCTGGCCCCACAGAGCCCCCACACTGCAGCAGCACAGACTGCCAACCAGAGCAGTTTTCCCCACAAAAGCTCCATGGTTGCTTGCAAGCACCGTAGGATATTGTGGATCACAGTAAGTGACAAGAGTGATTTCTTGGAATTTGTTCAGGGAAAGGCTGAGGCTATGCATTCTAAAAATCAATATAGTTTGAAGCACCAGTAAGACATAATGTGCTGTAATATGTGCAGTCCACACACTATTGCACTTGATTAAAAGTGTGACTCCTCTTTTCTGGGAAGTTTTCTTGCTTACATCATTTGTATTATCACACCACACATTGACACTTCAGGTGTTTTGGCTTTTGTTGGGGCTTTTTTAAAAAAAATGTTTTGGGGTTTTTCTTTTTCTGACAGGCTTTCTCTCCCCCAAATAGAAATCCTGAAAAGAGTATCAAGCACAAAATGCAGCTTAATCTGCTGAGTCATGACAAAGCAAATTTACTAAATAGATAAAAGCACCCTTCACACCATAATATACTGATGAAAGTGGTAAATAAATACGCAGTGCAATTTGCTGGTTTCCTCTGTGTGCAATATATGAGGCCATTACTGCTTTGCTAAACTAACTGTGTCCTCCTAGAAAGATTTCCAATATCAATTACAGCACTGACTGCATTGCTACTAAATAGAGCTCCCTGTTGTGTTTCCTTGATTATATGTAAATATTTCCTAAATTAGACATGTTTCAAGCTCCATTTAAAATTTAGTACAACAGGATATTGAGTCAAAATCGTGCAAGGTAGAACACAACTGCAAGGACCAACAGTCTAGGATTTATTCTGGTTTGAAATGAAGGGAAAATAATTTATTCTAGGTAATATCATTTAACAAAAACTAATAAGATACTTTGGGTTTATGCTATAGAAATTATACCAGTTTTCTAAACTATTAAAAAAAATCTGAATTTTAGCTCATGTGAGTCCCTAAAGCCTCAAATTATTCCAACAATAAATTAAGAACTTTAAAGTGTGATGTATTACAAGATGTTTTCCCATTACTCAATAAATTAAGCTGTTCAGTTGACAGGAATTTCATATGCAAAATAATGATACATGGAGGAATATATTAATAATACCCTGGAGTTATAAACTGCTCACCTCAAAATTTCTGGATTATTTTAAAGATGCAAACCCTCTCATCTTGATATATTTTATTATGATAGAATTCTGTCATAATCATCTTTTCTGAGTGCTGAGAGTCTCCAGAGAAATGCTAGGAGAGTACAAGAGAACACTGGAACAATGGTTACCAGCTCACAACCGAGACGGTTCTGCTTAACACACTGAGAAAGAAATAGGAAGCACACATTCATGCAAGATTTATTGTATTTCTATGAAAATATACTTTTAATCTATGTATCTATTTCCTCTGAACTTAACAGTAAGTTGCATGGTATTTTATTTTCTGTTAACTTTATTCAGATTTCTCTGCTAATATGAAAACATCTCACAATGTTATTACTTCCTCAAAATAAGAAAGCTAGAGGGAAGGAAAAAAACATTCGTTTTCCCCACACCCTCAAGGGTTTGGAAGATAAGGATGCACTAAGAAGTTTACTTAAACTTTAATACCTCCTTTAAAATTTTGCACCTTATGCCACAGGAAATACGAATCAGAGTTTTAATACAGCATAGTGTCATTGTCAGCCATCTAAAGATGCTAAGCAAGCAGAAAACATCTAAGGGAAAATTTGGGGAAATTCTTGATGTTAATATGAGAAAATCCAAAATGAAATTCACCTTTCATTGAGGTGAGTACCACAAAAATACTAAAATTAGTTTATGGACACTGATGGTCTTCTCAATGAACACTGACATTTTCACAAATCCTTTGAGATATGTTAAGACCATATTTAAATAAAGGAAATAAAATTTCCTTCTTTTTTTTTATTGCAACTCTACAATATTTGCCAGTCATCCCACTTATGTTTTCCAGTGTAACATCCAGGTTGCGTTTTATACAATTAGCCAATTTATTTTCTAATCCGATGAGAGATAAAGGTTATCTTCAAGAGTTAGCCCCATTAACAGACCTGACACACTGAAACTTCATTTCTGGAAGTGCCATGAGACACACCAAGGGCACACTTCAAAAATAATTTCTCATCAGACTGGGCGAATTAGCATTTCTGGGGATAAAACGCCTTTTATTAGAGTGCCACTGAAGACTAGAGAGCTTCTCTTACAAACATTTCCGTAATAAAAACCGGTGCAACCTACCTAAGGGTGCCAGGTGCACAGAAACACTGAGCATTTGGGCATAATTGAGCCCCCTGTTGCTCCTTGCCATCACAGCTGCTTGTTTTCTTTCTGGAATAGAACCACACATGCTGATGGCTCCAGGAGCAGAGAGCTCTTTGACAACATCACTACAGATCTCATCACTGACTTCCCATCTGAAAACATGAAAATGCCAAATCCCACTTCAGAGAAAGCTGAAGCAGAACAGCACTTGGTGAAAACGATGATCAGAAAACACTGGCAATGACAATCCAAGGCATCAATCAATTTTCAGCAAATGATATTATTGAAAGCTTTCTATTCTGCAAAAAGCAAAGAAAATAACAAAAATTTTCAAATCCACACCATGAATTATAAGTATTTTAGCTATTCCTCTGGTAAAAACCCATCTTTTTTTCTGTTGAAAGATTAATACAAAAGCCTTTATGGAATGTCAAGATACTACAAAGCTGTGTAAAAATCTCTTTCACACTGCTCATTTGAAGTTTCTGATTCACCACTCTGCTTATCCCTAAGAGTTCACATTTTTAGAGATTTCATGTCCCCAGTTTTAAAAGTTACTCTTCCCCTTACAAGGAAGTTTTAGACCACAATGAGATCTCCTGTCCATCTTCTCTTCCCACACTGAACAGACCAAGTGAGCCCAGCCATTCCTCACATGAATTTGCCTCCAGACCCTTCACCATTCCTGTAGAAACCTACTAGACAGGGAAATGAGTCTTTGTCATGCTCAGTTTTGGAAAACTGCAGTCTCTTTGGGGTAGGACAAGAGCAGCAGGGAAGGGGCACAAAATACTCTACTTTTACTGTCTGTCCGTTTCATTCAACGTTTTCATGAGTTAATTCTCTGTGAGAGAAAAAGTTTATACTAAAAATTGATGGCAGAAAATACAGTTTTCTCAAACTCTCCTGTACAAAAATTCCTGACAGACCAGCAGGGAATCATAGTTAGCCACAGAAACACAAGGTCTCATTACCAGTCTGAGGTTCTTTTACTTTCTACACTCATGCTCCTGAATGGATCCTTTGCTCATCGAGCAACCTGGGGCACAGAGGCAGAAGAACTCCAACATCAGGGCATGTAAATTATCACTCTTATTTACTTAGAAGATAAGGAAGGAGTTAAGGAAATTTGAGAAATAATTTTACCTCAGAATTCTGGTAACATTAATGACCCAAAAGCCATGCAGTCAGGAAACAAGGCCGTTTAGATAATAATGATAATGGCACAACAGCAGATTAAATACTCTGGGACCCAGCCAAACCACTAAGGAAAAGGATAATAAATATGTTCACATCCTAAACAGCAAGCAGTACCTTTCTCAAACCCATGCATACAAGATAAAGCACTGCCCATCCAAAACTCAATCACCAGCCCCAGCTAGAGCCTTGTTACAAAGAGATGATTTATTCTCAAAAAACCCCAAACAAACCAAAGCCCCAAAAAACCCACAACCATGCCCAAGCTAGCAATAAAACCAACCAACAAACCAACACAAACTAACCTGAAAAAAAGCACACCAAAACAAACGAAACCAAACCCAAACAAAACCCCACAAAACAAAAAAACAACCAAGCGAAACCCCACAAACAAACAAAAACCCAAACAAAACAAAAACTCCAAACAAAACCTCACTTGAGATCAACCCTTTTTAATACCAAGACCTCTTGGACATCCAAGGATCACTAAGATGAAGCTGAGGATTAGACCACAGCTTTGTTTTACTTGACCCTTTGCTCTCTGAGATTTCTCTTGCTGGCTCTTCTACTCATCTGTACCCTGTAAATTAATTCCGTGTTCTGATTGAATTTTCATTATCCTTGACAAGAATATTCCTTATTGTTGGCATTTGAGTCAGGCAGTGTTTATGTCCTTCTGCAATTATTTTTGTTTGGACATTTAAAATACGTGGTGCCTCCTGTCTGGCACACTTAAAAGTTGAAAATCTTCCTTTAGTATTAATCTTGGGTCAGCAAGAAATAAAGGAAACTGCATGTTTAAAGTGATCCTCATCTCACTGCTATAAATAGAAGAAACTGAAATAGCAAACAAAGCTAACAAGAAGTGACAGTGGAGGATATTACTGTGTCTAAACAACCAGATGGCTTCTGTACAGGAGTATATATTGATGCTCCTCAAACAAATATGGGAATTTATTAGGCAAAGAAATTAGGGAGATTTCAAAGCCAGCATAAAATGGCATGTCATTGTTCAGAAGAGAAGTTTTCTTGAGAGAAAAGAAGCAGTTCTTTTTTAATGCATGGAGGAGATGGTACGCAGCAGGATTTCCTTATACACTGAATATTGTAGCTGTCTTATCTGGCTTTATGTAGCTTGTACATCTGTTTCCTGGTAGACATCTGGGTTGCATCTTGCAGCAGACAGCTAACTGACAGTAGAGATGTGCTGTTTCCTGATTACAGATATTCTCACAAAAATGACACTGAGATGGGAGAAGTACATGTTTTTACAGACTAAAATTGTTACCTTGACCACTTTCTCCCACAATTATAATTTATCATTGCTTTCTCACAGCACTCTGGTAAGAAGGATGACAGCAGATGAAAGAAAAGGAGAAGTCAACCCAGCCAACAAAAGTTTCCTTGGTTGTCCCCTACATCTAGCAGTTCCTCTCTGTGTTTTGCCATGTACAGAAAAAAAACAAAGACACGAACTCATCAGAAACAGCATCACACACCTGAAGCCTCAAAGAAAGCCCCTGTTCCAGTCCTGCAAGTACCAATCTTTAACACATCACCTCTGCTGCAGCTGCTGCCCAAACTCTGCAGCTCTGCCCTCCTGAATGGTGATGTGCAGATGGAACCCACAAGCACCATGGAGGCACCACTGGGGTGGGAGAGGACACCTGACCCTAACCCTCAGCCAGGCATGCTGCTGCTCCCAGCACTGCAGACGCTGACAGGTCCTGACAGGAGGGATAAGCAGGAGCCAAAGCCAGGTCAGAGCACCGAGCTCCAGCACAGCACAGATATCTCCAAAGAAGCCTTTCCACAACCCCTGCCAGGCAACAATTAGCAAGACAGAACAGAGAACTCAAAATCCAGATTAAAACCCCTGACATACATAAACACACAAACTAAACACACAAAACTATGATTTCCAAGTTTTGTTTTAGTTAGCTGCACAGAAATAGTTAGACTTTCAAGATAAGCTAAATGCCCTTATGACAAAACAGACACTGAACAGTCTATCTGGCCTATCACAACCCCAGATACAGTATCTGCTGGGAAATTAAAAAAAAAAATTCTAGATTCAAATACTTTGCTGTTAAGGAAACAAGCGTTGCATAATAGATGTCACTGGCATACATTAATTCAGAGAATTAGGTCTCTAATTTTATTATTTCCATCACCTTTATGCTTTCAATCCTCTACCAATTTTAATTAATTTGTCTCCTCTAGGCTCACTGGCTCAAAGTTCTTTGAATAAAGAATGGGAATACGAACATGAAGAGGAAGCAGATTTTTCTCCAAGCTCAGCCAGCTTTAACAATTTTAGCTAAAGGAGTCTTTCAGGGTACAAGACACAAGCTATGTGTTTGGGTTTATTACCTGGATTCTGTAGTGTGTCATGTTTCATATGGGTGTCCGGATGCCTTATCTCAAACCTTGTATTAACCAAATTTTGTTTTCTTTCAGCAAACAGCGTAGGGGGAAAAACCAGCAAAGCATAAGTGCCAATCTGACAGAAACTGTGCAGAAATCTCTCTGAAATCCCATAAAAAAGAAAGGACTGTACAACTGCCCTCTGCAGATCAGAGTGCTCACTCCTTACGGCATCTTACACAATCCATTGCGCCTCAACAGTGTTCACTTCAGCTCTGACCTAGGCTCTCACTCAGTAACCTCTGACTCCCCTGCCCCTCAGGCACAAAAACCTCTTAACTGAGCACAGAGTGCATAATCTGAGTGCTCTGGGGATGGAAATGAAAACCTGAGTGCTGCTTTCATCCCAGGGCATATTTTAGAGAGGTTTTCTCCGTGCAAGTCCTTATCATGCGCCTTCCCTATAATTCGTCACATGTTCAGAGGCCAAACAAATTATCCTGTAATCCAGGGGGAAAGGATCAAAGCTGGTTCTTTCTGCCTTATTGCATTTGCTTCCACAAGTCAAGGAGGATATATCTGTGATAAGAGTACAGAGGAATGATCACGCAATAACTCTGTGCAGCTTTGAAGCAGGGATAATCAGGGCAGAGCTCAGTTAACCTGGATGCTGATTTCTCTTCCAAGGAAGATTTTTTTGAGCAGTGAGTAGTAGGAAGCTCTGCTTCCCATGTGGACCATCAGAGCAGCAGGACCATGCTCTGGGGCACTGCTGAAAACGCTTTTCTATATTCATAGTTCTGCTGGTCAAGTTTTAAACTGTGCAGGCTGTGTAAGAAAAGCTCCCCAATTCACCTTTATGTGGTGAAAATTTGGGAGATTTTGATAAAATTAAATTTTGAGCTATCGCTAATCAGTGGAGCAAAACTTGTGTACGATCTGCCAATATACATGTTTGTTACCAAGATGATGGCATAACAGTTACTGGCACTCAGATTCCCTGGTGTAGCTCAATTGATTTGTTAAAACATAGACATACCAAATGACATTTTATACATTTTAGAATATCACTTGCATATTGTACCATGTCATAGGCAGAAAGTAGAGCCTCATTACTAAATTCATGTTGTTTTCTAGCTCCTTTGTTACCTGTGTAGGGGTTTAGTCAGAGAAGCAGAAAACAAGAATAGTGGAAGCACTGTAATGGTCCTGCCTTGCAGCTGGGATGCCATTATGATAAATCCTAAACAAACAAGATGAAATTACTGTCAGCAGCTCCAATCTCTAGCTGTTAAATTTCTCCCTCTTCGTAGATCAGAACTTGGGAAAATTCTGGACCATGAAAGATTTAACAATCAAGACAGGAGGATCAAGGTAATTCTACAGCCATTTTTATATGCTTCACTCAGTGATAAAAGCAGCTTTCTCTATGTTTCTTTCTAGTTCTATAATATGCATTTTCTTTTCGATCCTTTCAGTCTGCAGCTGGGGTGGAAAACAAGAAAACAAGCCCCAGGACATTACAAGGACACACTGCACCACTGTAATGGTGCACTACAATTTTAATTGCAGGCAGTTCCTATTTGGAACATTTTCTCCCATTTGGAAAAAGTACTGCAGTAAGGAACAGGCCTGTGGATCTCATCAATTATAGAGAATTCTTATTCCCAGGTAGCACTGATGGCACAGTCAGGCTTTGCTCCAGGTACTAGGGCAAAGTGGAAACATGATGTTTTTACACCAGGGATGTGTATCAATGTAAACAAAGGCACAATAAAAGCATGCACTACTGAAAATCATAGATGTAAGCATTCAGCCCTCTCACCTTTTAATTTGTTAAAAAGGTAATTAGCAAAGACAATTATGAGATAAAGGCAATTTATTTTATGGATAATTGCATGCATTTCCAGTATGAGTAGATTTAGAATGGTTCACAAAAGTATTAAAGCCATTCATCTCATTAGCTTGCTTCCTGACTTTTCAAGGTTTCTCTTCCCACTCAGCAGTCTCAGCTTTGCCAAATGCTATCCAATGGAAATTCGTACCCATACTTTGGGCACCGTGGCACAGCAGTTACAAAAGCCTGATGTAAATTCTCTAAAACTACAGATCACATTATCCTGCATGAGATGCTTTTGTGAAGCAGTAACACAGTGCATTAACTCAGCCATGCGTCGCAATGGCAACGTCCTCTATCACTTAACAGGGAAACATAACATAAAACAAGAGTGCCTCCTTTAAAGTTTGTGCCATTTCCAAGAGCCTGAACTTGCTGCAGTACCAGAGCAGCACTGCTAACACCCTCATGTTCAGCAAGAAGGGCCCCTCTGCCTCTCACTCTGCCCCCACCCAACAGGCAAGAGGTAGAACAACGTGGGAGGGACACAACCAGGCAGATAACCCAAATTAACTGAGGAAATATTCCGTACCCTGGAACATCCATGGTGCTCACCAACAGAATGGAAAGCAAGGCATTTTAGAGGGGTTGGCCTGTCTTTTCCTCAGGAACCAGCTGGGCACTGTTCTATTGTGGGAGGGGAGGAATTATTGCCTTTTCATCGTTTATTTCAACGCCTTCTTACCTCTTTTTCCACTTATCCTTCACTTATTAAAGAGGTTTTTTGGTGTTTTCCTCACCCCCAACATTTCTTACTTCCACTTTTCCTTTTCTCCTCTCCTGGACCACAGGCAGGGTAGGGAAATAAGTGAGGGAGCAGCTCTGTGGTGCTTGAGTGGCCACCATGGTTAACCCACAACACTAAGCACTGAAAATAAATCATTAATAGATGACTGATGCAAAGGGCTGAAACAGGTAAATTTGGTGTAAAATCCAAGTGTCTAATCACAGAAAAAGACCACAGAAATGTCCCAAGAAGCCATAAGTGAAGAAAATGCATAGCCAGAGTACAGCAAAAACTGAAATGACAAATGTGCTCTCTGATGTACTTGGGAGGCAGCTTGTCAGCTATGAAATAAATAAATAATACTACATTACATTTCTGCAGTGCCCTTCAGTGACACAGACCAAGGTGCTTTGTCAGGTGAAACACAGCAGAAGCAAAACAGTGCTGGTACATCAATGCTTTTCCCATGCAGATGCAAAAATGCCCCAGTAGAACTGACCTAAGTAAAAATTATTTTAAATAAAGGAAAGTCATTATCATGGGAAATAAACAGAACCTACTCTTCACAACTTCAAGTTAGAATTAAAAAACAGTCAAAGGGGAAAAAAGGCTTGTGGAAGTCAGCAGCATTAACAGCCAGGATCAGAGGTGATCAAAGTAGGAAGCAAATGAATGCTTATGCAGTTATGCATGTAAAGCTGTAATGAACTAATTTAAAACAGCAGCTTTCATGCTCCAAGTATTTCCTAAGGAACAGATTTAATCCATATTAAATACAAACACAAGGGCTCAGAGTCAGGCACTAGTGTAGAGAGAGTAAAAAAAGAGGTCTGAACCATAAAATACAACATGTCCACTCTCATTAGCATTTAACTGTTACAGAATGTGCCCTGGAGTTGGAGTTTAGAGTCCAAGATCTGCTCAAGTGGTTTACCAACCCTGACCATGGTTTTAGACTCTGGAATTCTTGGTTCCACTTGAAAAAAAATTATTTTTTTATATATTATATATATCATAATTCACTTATGACCTGTACTTGTAACTATTTGTCAACAAAGGCTGAAGGCACAAATGATATAAACAAAGCCCTGTATTTACCAAAATACCTCGAATGACACCCATTACACTTGTTCAGCTTTCAGACACATGATTTCATCAATACAGCTCATCCATTAATGCAGCTATTCCGGTGGAATTTTGTAATATAAGGTAGATACAACTCTTCAGGTAATATCAAAATCCTCGGAAATAAAAACCAACTGCAAGATGAAAAGTCGTCGAGTGGGTTTTTAGAGGGATAACAGTCTGTAATTGGTCATTTGCTGAAGACCTGGAGCTGTGAGCACATCGTGGGCTGACTGCAGAGGGAAGGGAGAGGACTCGAGGGTGCAGAGCTCTGGCACTCAAGGCAGGATGGACAATTCATTCCATTTACTCATCTCATACTCATCTATTTTATCTGATCACTTTTGATTAATGCTGCAGTTCCCACTTTGTACTTTGACTAGAGAACTCTGATGAATGCAAATAGGGTGAAAAAGTGAATTACAAAGGTCACAAGAAGAAAAAATGAATTTCAATAGATCAAGCCATTTGAGAAGTCATAGCAGTCCTGAAACGTTCCCACTAATTGGAAAAGGGGAAATGCAGAACAGGAAAATAGGAATACCCAGGGAACTCCAGCTGCCCTGCTGGAGAGCTGACTCCCCTTAGTGTGAGGGGGAAGCTGCTAATCCTTAACCACGCTGAGATGGCAGAGATACTCCCCTGCTGCTGGTGAAACAAGCACACTGACAGCCTGTTATCAGCACTTCAAGTTTGTCTTGTTCCCTTGGGATTTGAAAAGAGCAGAATTTGTCATTCTGCCAGTCCTATTACATTATCACATGAATGTTATCACCCAACAATTACACACAGGGCTGAGCAACTTTGCTGCCTCGGTATTTGATATGTGAGGTACTTCTTCCACCATTTGACATGTAAGGTTTGAAAATCAAAGCAGCCTAATGTATTAGTAGCATAAGTACACAAATTCAAATATCCCACACTCTGGTTGGATTCATCCCACCCATCTGGGAAATTAAAGCAGTCACTTCCATCTTCCTCTGCAGTCAAAGCACAGAGGGCAACTCCGTGCATCAAAGACAAGTTTGATCTGTGCTTCCAAGTGCAAATGCCACACAACAAACAACACTACAATGTAATTTTACATCACAATTATGCTCCCTTCAGATCAAATATTCATTGAAAAAAACCCAAAAATATATGCTCCATCAAGTTAATGAAAGAAGTCTGATAAAACATTGATAAAATTTCAAGATTGCAATTTGAATTTCAGGAAAATTTGCAGACCTGAGCTTTCAGCTCTTGCTCAAAATGGAACAGGCCTGAAGGTTGTGTGGCACATCCATCAGAGTGCAGGAGTGCAAAGCAAAGGGTCCAAATGCTGCTCCTACCTGAGCTGTCAAGCCGCTGGTTGATCTTAGGAAGGCCACTACTCCTTTCTCTCTCTCCCAGCTATCCAAATTTCAGCTGGAATTATATTTCCTGAAGTGTACCTACAGGGTGTAATGTAAAAAACATTGTAATAACAGTAAAGACTCCTTAGGTACTCTCCTAACTATGCTAATGTGCCTAAATCAACTTTGCATACTGATTACCATTCTAGAAAACATCTGCTGCCTCCACTGACTCCTAACTTTCCTCTTTCAGCATTTCCTGCAGGTTTATGGCTTATCTTTTATGCATATTGATCACGGTTTCAGCAGTTTCAAGTTAGTTATTTCTGACATCAACAAGGTTCTGAAATCAATACACACTGAAATCTGAGCATGAAAGCCAAAGGAAATTAAACCAATGAAGCATAGGACAAAATGAAATCGTTTACTCATTTTAAGTTAGTCATGAATGTCCATTAGAGGTGTAAAATATCAGAAAACTTTCAGAACCAAAATTGCTTCCTTAGAGCAAGATGTTTGCTGCTTCCATTGTCCTGAGTGACAAAAAACCCCAGCCTAACATGGTGTAATGGCAAAAAGCATCTTAATTTTACAGAAATGGAGACCATGACCAGATGGAAAACCAGTTCTTCTTCTGAACTGTAACTTTTGAAATTTAATTTTTGAAGGAGCTGGAGGTTTAATAGGAGACACACTTTTCAATTCAAGGAAAATATTTGCATTAAATTATTTTTTAAATCTTTTAAATTAGGGGAAATTAAAAAAATATATTATTACTAAAGAAATCCTTAGAATTTTGTAATATCCAACCTGTACATTGGCACAGATTTTTTGTCTTTAAATGAGTATTTTTCGTGCATGCCAAAGGCACATACAATGGCACTGGAGTGGGAAGGCCAAGGGTGCTGAGGTTTGGAAAATATCCAGCCACAGAGCAACTTCAGACATGAATCAGAACTGGAGGAATCATTTTACAATTTTCTGTCATAGCACTCGGCATCTCTCTCATTAGCAGATTTACCAATTTTCTGCTTCTCAATAGGAATATTTTTTGTCAGTTCTCTCTCTCGTATAAATTATTGCTAATAATTAAAATGAAATTCATAAGATGTGTGAGTTCATTAACTCCGTTAATGAGAAAGAACATTTTGGACCTTATTATTAGACTGTCATCAGTATCTGTTCGACAGCTAAATTAATAAAGTGATTATATTCAAATAACTCTGGCATTTGCATTTTATTTTTAACATTACACGTCTCTCTGGCTTGCTCTGAGACTGGGGAAAGTTTGCTGGCCGTGCAGGAGCCCAGTCTGGGTGGATTTCAGTGCCCTGGATGCACTCAGGGGCTCAAACTGCTGTGGGCCAGGCAAGGGCTACTGGAGCCTCAAGGAATGACTCAAGCAAGATGTACAGTACAGACATCCCTTAAAAATAAAGATATTGTGGTCTCTTTACTGCCAGAAAGCAAAAAGCCTGGAAGAAAACTGTAGAGAAGAGACATTTTTTATCCATGAAAGCATCAAGATAAAGCAAGACACAGCAATAATTCTCTCCTGTACTGCAGTCTTGGAATACCACCGGCCTTCTGTGAAAAACATCCACTGGCTAAAAGCAATACTCAGAGTGGAACCAGGGCTCCAGATGTCTCCAGTTCTTGTGAACAGCCATGGGTGTTTTGTAATGAGTTCATTGTCCATCTTTCCCAGAAAGAGCCTCCAGCTATGCAGGGCCCTTCAGGGCTTTCCTGGGACACTGGTGCAGTCAAGGCACACAGAAGACTCAGCCTCAGCTCAGAGAAATGCTGCTATTCTGAAAATCATATGTCAGATGGGGGAAAAATGGTACCAGGTAAAACATAAATGCATAGATCATATTAACTCAAAATCTACACCTGATCTTTAGTAACATAAGTCTGCTTTATACATATCCCTCAAGCTGAAATTTCAGAACTTAATTTTTTGCTCCCAAATGTTATTCAAGACAATACAAGCAGCTTTTCTACCTCCAACTCCTCAGCACTAAAGAAAAAAGTAATTACTTTTCTCCCCTTCCTCACATTTCAGAAGTCACAAGCTTCACAACGGAAAATAGTAATGGAAAATAAAACAGACATATCCAGTGTGGCTCCTGCATGAACCAAAATAGACTTTAAATTTCACAGTCTTTAAAGCCAAACAAGGTAAACTGCTGCTTTTTAAGATGCTGTTAGATTTACCAAAGCCACGTGGAAAGAAACTACTTGAGTGAGATCAGTTGCTCAACAGATAAGTAGAGAGGAGGTAAGTGGAGGATTTTTTCAATTCAACTGAGACATGGTTCTGTCTCAGAACTCTGTCTCCATGGTGCCTTCCAGAAAAGTGCAGCTGATGAGGAATTTAAAGCACTGCTTCTTCTACTGAGCCTGCTCCAGTTACAGAGCTCCGGTACTTACAAAGAGAAATTTAGCTGAGAAAATAACAGCACCTGTACAGCTGCTTCAATATCTGTGCCACGGCTTATTTCTTTCTTTGGGGCTGCACTCAGCTGCACAACTGGGCACTGCAGCAGTTCCATCCAATTCATCCCAGAGATAATGAGTGAGCTAAGGGGTGCATTCAGACTGGTCACTCAAAGTGGGGCTGGATGCTTTGGCCTGAACCAGGGCTGTGGGTCCCAGTGAGGATGCAGAGGCTCCACAGGAGCTCCCCCCGAGCACCCCAGTGGATCCCCTGCAAGGTCTCCTGAGGACATCCATCCTATCCCGTGCCCATCCATCCCACCTCCTATTCCACTGCCCATTTATTCACAGTGACAAAACACAGCTGACGCACGTGGGTCTCACAAGGACATCCATCCTATCCCGTGCCCATCCATCCCACCTCCTATTCCACTGTCCATTTATTCACAGTGACAAAACACAGCTGACGCACGTGGGTCTCACGAGGATATCCATCCTAACCTGTGCCCATCCATCCCACCTCCTATTCCACTGTCCATTTATTCACAGTGACAAAACACAGCTGACGCACGTGGCAAGCTCAGAGCCCAAGAATCCTTTTACTGGTGGAGCTGAGAGAGGAGGGATGGTGCAAGCTCTGCTATAAATCCAAAAAATCCAGCGGGCATCCCTGCAGCAAACACTCCTCAAAACAACTTTGAGTCCAGCTTGATGGCAGCTAAACAAAGCCCAAACCAAACAGCAGCTCCTCAGGGATCCCAAATGTGGCACCAGTGCAGAGCTGGAGTCAAACACCACAGGCAGGCAAGAGGCTCTTGAGCAAAACCCTGCAATTTGCCATTCTGGAATAGTCTAACATAACTTTAGCCACAAGACAAGAGCACATTAAACATTGTCTGGCTCCTCACAGAACAGTCACACAGCTAACCAATAATCCAATTCAAATGTCTGTTAGCAATCCATGCAATCACTATCCTAAAATACAATATATTCTTCTCTATTTGCTAAAGCAAATCTCATCAATGACCAACCCACTCACAGTAAAAAAGCAAAGGAATGTGTGTGTTGCTCTATTTATTTTTCCTCTCACCAGGAGATGCTATTTAAATCATTCATCCAATTACATGTAGTAATCAGAACTAACACAAAATAGTATGTACAGCATTATATCTTTGGTTTTCTGTGGGAAGAGCACCAATAGTACATAGACTCAAACTTCCAAACACAAATGCAGTACTGTAACTGATATAACCAAGTGGAACAATTCTTTTTCCCATAGAAGTGTAGCAGACATTTCTGGACAGAGAGGTGGTATCTTCCATAACAGCTTTTTTGAAGTAGGAACTGTATTTGCATTTAATATCAAAGCAGGGTTTTATCAATGACTGTAATTCAAAGTGAAATGTCATTCAGATTCTGTACGTACAATTTACTACCTTTTATTGAAAAGCTGTTAACTCTAATGATATATCTATCTTTAATAACTCAATGAGGAATATTAAGGATAGGCTGAGATCCTCCAACCTAACTAAAATTATGGCATAAGAAACCTGTTCTGATTTAACGTAACATTATATTTCACAAGGCTTTTAATGGGAATGTTTAATTTATGGCTTAAAATAACTACAGTTCTTCAATTTAAAATGCTACTTTTTATTATACCTGTGATATACTACGTGTTCATCTCTCCCCCTGCACATCAGCTGGTTTCATTTTAGAGTTCTAACAGGCCTTACACAGGGCTGGTTACTGAGTTACACGCCTGCCTCCCAACTTGATGCTGCCATTCCTCCTCTGCAGGTGAAAATGATCTCAATTTTTACCAGAGCTTTTAAAGCACCAGAGACAGTTACTTCAATCCCCTGTCCCTCCAAAAAAAACCCCCAAATCCACCTGTACAGAAAAACTGAAATACTTCAACATTTGCTAGTATTTTTTGTTCTGTAAATGCTCAAATCAGGGAAATACCAGGATTATCAAGCCATTTTCATTTGGTCAGGATATTTTATGAACACATAAGTGAGGTGCTACTGGTTCAAGTCCAACTATGAAAATAACGAATGTGGTTCCCTTTGAAAACATAAGGTATCTCCAGGAATTTTATTTCTAAAAAGTAGCTTCTCATATTAGAAATATTCAATGTAATAAAGAGAACACGGCAAATTAAAATTAGCAGAGAATTTGGGCTAAGTTCCATACATTGTGCTAGAAAAAAATGGGGAGGGATAATATGAAAATGTGAAAACACTTAATTTTGAGGCTTTTGGGTTTTTTGATATTTCATTTCAAACCCGTCAAAAACTCCACATTGCTGTAATCTTATTGCAGGGGTCCCAGGCTGTTGTCTCCTTATCACAAAAGCTCCACACCTCCTTGGTGTTTCTGGTGGGCAGCTCTCAGAGCACTGACTCTGTTCCTCACAAAGCAGCCACTGACTCCAGATTCCTTCTCACCCAGCACCCCACTCTTTTAGAGCATCTTCTTCTCATTGGGTACAGCTGTGCCTGGTAAAGTCAGGCCTGCTCCTGATCTTTGATAGTTGGCCCAGCTGCAGCTCCTTAGGGGTAAGATAGTGTAGAAAGCAATCTTTATTTTCTTATAGTCTCTCCCCCTACACCACAGCCTTTTCCTGAGAAGGGAACACCCATGCAGGCACCTCCTCTGCAGGTTCTGCAGGATAGCACACTTCCAATTACATCCAAATGCAAAGGGAAAAGCTCTCAGTGAGGGAAACTAGGGCAGCATTGGATCTTTTACCTTCAAACCCCACACTTCCATTCATTAGTGATTAAATTCCACCAGTTTATATAAACAGCAAATCCCCATGACCACCAGGGGTCCTCTGTTCTTCTACTCCTGATGTTCTGTAAGAGCAAATCGGGGGCTATGCTGCTTTGTGTGGAGTGATCTCTGCGGGGATGGGATTTTAATTTCTGAAGTTGTTCCTGACAGAGAGGCTCCCCTGGCAGAGGGAAGTTCAAGGGACTGAGTTGCAGCTTGCAGAGAGGAGCAAAGTCAGGCAGGAGTGAACTGAGCTGTGTCTGCACTGGACTCCAGCTGCTTTGAGGATTGCCGTATTTCCGCTTCCAAAGCGACTGAGACGATTCCATTTCTAAAGAATCCTTACAATGTTTTTTAAACACAATTTTTCTAGACAAAATAATTATGTCTGTGGCCTACATTCTAACAAGAAATAACAGAGTAACTTGCATTGGAAATTTCACAGAAAATAAAAACATCAGATACAGTATGCGTTGTGTTTCTTTGTCATGTGAAACCATTTGGCACAAGAACTCTTGAGTATTTTGCTGTGTCTAGTCTTTTGACACTTTCCTTCGATATCAGTTATCAATATAGGGAGAAAATAGCATATGATGGTTTTTACACTGATTTAAAATAGAAGGAAATTTTGACTAACTGAACATGAGCAGAAATTAAGATACAGTAGAAAGCAACCATAATATTTCAGACAAACCAAAAAATTATTTCTAAAACCGCTTAGAGGGATCATAAAATACCCATTTCAGATTTAACACTAGAAAACGGGAAAATGCTGATCTCTCCTTTCTGGGCTCCGAACAGTATTCCAGAAATGCAAAATAAAGTGTTAAATAACTCTCTTAAAAAGCATAGGGATTGCTTCATTTTGCAGGAAATAGTCAACAATTATCTATTTGCATTATGAGCCATTAACTGGAGAGCAGACTTGTAGGTTCAGAAAGGCATTAATGGAGCAACTGTCAGATAAAAGGGTGGCTGCAGAAATATGTATTCTGCCATTTGTAATGCTGATGTCTCTATGAGCATCTGTCTGCAGATCAGTCTGATCCAAAGGCCACCAAAGAGCACAGGAATCTTCCCAGTGACTTATGTGGTACTGCCACAAGCTTGAGACAAATTTAAATCAGAACTGGGAACCTCTAGATAGATGCTGCTAAATCCTGTTAAAAAAAATTTAATTAGGCTTAATAACCTGAATTTGTCCTTAATTTGTTAGATGAGTCGTGCTGCTCCAGAGATCACCATGGTGGGTTAATACTGTGGTGTTAAAGTAGCTTTCTCCTCTGCTTAATGCCGCACCATAATCCTTCACTAAGATCATTGTCATGGCCATACATCAAAGACATAATGGTTATATATTATTGGACAAAGTCTTCTTTAATGTTAGATTTGGCAAAAGGGGGTTTGGTGCTTAAGTAAAGATTTTCAGCCAAACACTCCATCAATGGATTCTTGACATCGAGCTTCGCACAAAAATGTTTGTCATTTGTGTGCAGTGTCTTTAAATATCTTTGATTATTATGTAGTATGCAAAGGGCAATTTAAAAAACATTTGAGGTGTTTCATGGGCTGTTAAACATGAAGAAACAATGCTTTAATGGTTACCATATCTGTACTATGTGTTAACCTAACAAGTTCCCATCTCCAGTTTTAATATTTTACCTCCATAATATTTAATATTTTCCTTTGTTGGCATCTTTTCTGTGCCAGTGCTGCATTGAGGTTCAGTGCCACTGCGTGGTGAGACCCAACTGGTCCAGCAATGCACAAAAAATGGGCTCCACTAGAGAAATCAGAAACCCTGCTCAGACACAGGCACAGTCCTATCCTACCAAGCCTAGCTGTTTTTACAATTTTGAAACTATTCCAGCAGCAGTAGCAATTATTATAATGATAGATCATTCTTGTTATGTACAGAGTCCAAAGAGAGATTGTGACAGACAAAAGAAACTCGACAGAAAGGATGGCAAAAAATGTTCACTGCATCAGTACAAATTTCTGTTTAAAGTCACTTAAACTAATTTTAATCAAGCTGAAATTGTATTGAAAACAACAAGACTCACACTGAAATAGATTTTTTTTAAATTTGGTCACCTTCCTTCCACTGTTATTAAAAGAAATTCTTCCAACCAATACTTGTTACAGCTTCAGAAGAGGTGGTCATGCTAACATAAACCCTCTAGACTAAATATCTCGGCTGGTAAAACCTCTAGTCAGCTCCATACTTCCATATTTTACATACAGCACCAGCCTTATCTTCCAGACTAAAAAGATTTGTGCTAATAAGCATGCCCTGATACAGTATATTGTAACAGATCCAAACACCAACAGGTCTAATGCAGACACCAAATGCAAATAAAGACTCCCATGAAAGCCACAAACAAAGTAAATGCTTTAAAAGTAGCTATCAGCAGCAGGAAATACTTAGATAATCAGGGAGCTAGGTTAGGGCTTTAAACATTCCAAAGAGATCATTTGCTTTCTATGTATTAAAATCCTATTACATAGGAAATTACAGAAAAGTACTGAGAATTCTAAATCTCACAAACAAAGCACTGCAGAGCATACAAATTAGCACTAAATAAGGAGGAACTGCTGGGCAATGTGACAAAAGATGTGGTGGAGTTTCTTGAGCACAGTGTACTGAAACAACCAAGTGGAAGAGTGGCCCAAGGACAGGAGAGGACAGGAATTCTCTCCCTGGAGGAAAGGAAAGCAAGGTCCCAACACCACACAGTGGTGGCTCACTCACTGGCTGACCAAAGTCAGATTTATGGGGTTAGCCTTCCTTCCTGGAGTAAATTGTCATCTCACAATCACAGATAAGGCAACCTTTATTATTCCCTAATTTTCTCAGTGGGTCTCAGAGTAAGGCCTCTGCAATACATCCATTCCCCTGAATTTAAAGATCCCAGAGCAGCCTTAGGATCAGTCCCTGAGGGAATTAGTGGGAAGTACACAGGGAACAGAATTTAATGACAGAGGGCAGTGTGAAACTGGGTGCTCCAATTCCTTTTTTGGTCTGATACAGTGACTAAGGCAAGCAGTATTGAACAAGAGGACAGAGAACTCAAACTGCAACAGGCAAACCATGGCTTGAGAGGACTCAAAGTGAACAAGCTGCACTACTGTTTCCAGATTTTAAACAGTCCAAACCTGAATACCTGGCTCTTTAGAAGTCTAGGCAGAGAGTTGATTATTATATTTATAATAATGCTACCAAGAAACCACAACCTATCTTGCACGTGACAACGGAACCTGGAAAATACACACCATAAAACCAAGGAAAGCATGATTATAAATGTACTAATCTCCCAACACAAGTTGAAGAAAAGAGAATAGGACATGGTGCTTCATTAAGAAACTTTTCTTTGAAAGCTGTGCTTAAAAGACATAGGATACAAAGTAAAAAATACCAAACCAGTAGTTTAAGAAATATGTTTCAATTAGAGATAGGACTGTTCGAAGGAATGTAGATCCAGCTTCAATTTCAGGAACAAATTAGATAGACAGACAGACAATTTGGTGAGACCAGGGTTACCATGAGAGGAACAGAGAGGTAAGATTGGGCAATTTCCTTGGGAAGTTTTCCTTCTTAGGGTCTCAGGTAGAGTGGGAAGAAGAACTAGTTAAAAAACCCCTGAACTTTCAGGATAACCAAAATAAAAATAAAACCCGATAGTCTGACAAGTATTCAGGGATGTTGTGACATCAGTCATGGCCCATGAGAGGACGTGCAGGTTCCATTTCCCTATGATAGTGCTGGAGCGTGGTTCTGCAGCCACCCCTCACTCAGTAACAGGCTGCTGAAAACATCTGCAGAGAGCAGTTTTCAGTTTCCAACAGAGACAGATGTGCTGCCTTCTGAAAGCCTCCATACAATTCCTTTGTCTTGGAACACATAAGGACTGTGGAAAACATCAGGTTAGAATCCATCTGACTTACTCTCCTCTCAGGAGCTGAGGCTCCCAGGTACCTGTTCAAGCATTGTTCTTTCTTTAAAGTCAAATGACAGGGAAAATCTGTCTCGTAAGATCTCTTCTGAGAAGTTTGATAACACAGGGAGGCTTGCTCTGTGCAGGGTCTCAGCTTCAGCATTTACCTCTTTCAGCTGTTCAGATTAATGTTTTCAGAGTTTTACTTTAGAATCCAGCACAATAGCTTTCCATCAGTGTGTGGGGTACTTAACTTGGGTTACAGTGTGATTTTATAGTAGTTTGAACAGTTTAGAGCAATGCTTGGCAAAGGCACTAATTATAATTAGATGGCTTTTTCAGGCAATCATTGCACATAACTGTGTGCACAGAATGCTCAGCCCAACAGAGTCCTCATTTCAGACAGAATGTCTTCTGTAAGAGCCACATCCACATTTTCTGGGCTACAATCACAGCAACTCAGAGCAGCCAATTACCTGGGCTGTGTGCAGCAAAAAAACAACCAGCATAAAGCCATGTAAAGCCAAGCTGAGAAAATACAGACCTAAGTTTAGGAAGAGATGGAAGCCTTGTGTGGAGGTGTAGGTTTTCAAACCACTGATTAAGCTGAACTGCTTGTCCTACACGGTTTAGAGAAAAAGGAAGAAGATAAAAATATAAAAGCACTAGGGCTTCAGAAGGTTCAAAGCTCTTAGATATTCCTTACATCAGACTTTTTGTAATAAACTATGAACACAGCATTTCTGGCTTTGATTGCCTTAAATATAATAAAAAGAATAATTGCCACTTGAAGATTTCCAGTAATTCTCATTCCAGTGTAATTAGATGTAATGATTAGAATCTCTTCTAATGCATTGCAGCTCTTCTTTAGCACCAAGGAACAGTGATACAAGTTATTTGCATAATTATCTCAGTTAAATGAGGAACACAATTTAACACAAGAGTTGCCATTGCTTCCACCAGAGCTCCTCAAACCTCCTGCACAACACCCCAGTGCTGTGCAATGACTTTGTGAACTGTTTGTGTCACTCCATGATCCATAGAATTTATTCTGTTAAACATAGTCTTTTCAACCAACTCATCCACAGGCTGGCTGCCCCAGGTTTTTGAGGGAAACATCTGCTTTACACCCCAAAGACAAAGTCTCAGTATTAACTTGTGGGCTGCCTGACCCACCCTTCAAGTCTCAAGCACCAGCAGAGCAGATTCAGCTTCTGATCATTTCCTGAATCAAGAGTGGATCTCTGCACTAAGTGTATCATAAGTATTTGATGTATGTTAGCATTTGGAGTTAATAAGAATACTCCTACCAACCCCACTAAAAATTTTGTAATACAGTTTTCATTCATAAACATGCATGAACATTTAGATTCCAATTTCTTGGACCAGACTCTGAAATAAAAGCCACTTCCATGTTGGCTTAGCCTTTACAAACTAAAGTTGAGGATTCTGTTAGCTTCTCCACCGCCTTCTCCATTTTTTCCTACATTGTGTAAGAGCAGCTGATGGAAACTAGCATATTAGCTAAAGAAATGCTCTATCGAGCAAAGCATCACAAGACATTTATGGTTCAGGAAGGTTGCGATGAATACCTCACATTACATCAATGCAAAATAAACCTCTGGCGTCTTACATCACTCCCTTAGCTTATTCATCATAATTTCTCACAATTTCAAGCTATTCCAGCTTGCTTCGCTTTTGAGAAAAGTTTCTTTGTAGCTTACCTTAGTCAGGAAATTTCATAAATCCTGGCTGACCTTGCTCTTCAGTCACTGTCTGCTCTTGTTCTAATTACCATAGCTTATTCACTGCATTTCTGTATATTTTACAGATCAGCTATCTATTTCCAATTTCTCAGATACAAGAAAGCATTCAGCAATTTTTGTGCAATGCTCTTTTAACTGTATGTGCTCTTCCAAGCAGCTGGCTACCAATATTCACATGGTAAATTAAAAAGCAGATTTATTTTCAGAAAGACAACATAAATGAGCTAATCAGCATGACACTAACTTTTATATTAAAAGTTTTAAAGATTTAACAGATACTTAATTGGAATCATTGCTCAATCCCAAAGCACTTTTGGCAAATGCTGATACCAGCCTGGAAAACGCAAGCCTGGTGCTTTATGTGGCTCCATCTGTAGCCTGCGCTCAGAGCGGGAGGAGAGCAGGAAGCATTTGTGGATGTACAAGCCTAAGGCACACATAACCCTGTGCTAGCAGGGCTGAGCTGGCTCTGCCACAGGCACAGCCCGTGGGGCAGCTCCAGCCTGGCAGCAGCTGCTGTTCCCAGCTCTGTGTGCCCGGGCTCAGCCCCAGCTGTGCTCCAGCTGTGCCCCAGCTGTGCCCGCAGGGTTTGGGGACAGGGGCAGCCCCAGCCTGGCACCAGCTGCTGTTCCCAGCTCTGTGTGCCCGGGCTCAGCCCCAGCTGTGCTCCAGCTGTGCCCGCGGGGTTTGGGGACAGGGGCAGCCCCAGCCTGGCACCAGCTGCTGTTCCCAGCTCTGTGTGCCCGGGCTCAGCCCCAGCTGTGCCCGCGGGGTTTGGGGACAGGGGCAGCCCCAGCCTGGCACCAGCTGCTGTTCCCAGCTCTGTGTGCCCGGGCTCAGCCCCAGCTCTGTGTGCCCGCAGGGTTTGGGGACAGGGGCAGCTCCCTCCCGGCTGCACAGGACGTCACACACATCCAATGCACCAAGGACAAGGATCAGAATGCAACTCACGGTTTCTCACAGCCTTTCACTCCCTCCTGGTTGTGCCCTGCAGATTTGTAAAGGCTGAAAGTTCATGAAGGAATAGAAACGTTTAAGGCTAAGGAGGAAGCCCAGAACAAGGATCCTGACGTCCCTTCCGTGTTTACACTTGGTCAGCTCTGTTCAAACACGAGCTCTGGGACTCAGCACTACTGTATGAAGTGCAGCAGGCTGAGCTCTCCAGATGAGACAAATGATCTAATTACTGCCAGGAGGAGCTGCAGCAGAACTGGCAGAGACTGTGACAGAGCTCGTTTCGGAAGAACAGATTGGATTTTCTCACCAGGCTTACAAAGGGTCGGACTGTTTTCCAAGAACATGTTGTGCCAGCATTCCTAGGACAAACGCAAGAATTGCCTGTGAGCACTCCCAACAGCATCTGTAGAACACCTTTTATTGACAGTGAAGCAAAACAAAACCCCACAGTGATCCATGTTCCTAGCACCGAGTTACTAATTTTAACAGGACAAAAGACACCATTTCCAGTAAGCACTGGGAATTCTCACCACATCAGAACTACGAATCTGAGAGACTGAACAAAACACTACAGGAGAGTAACTTACCTCAAGAACTGAGTGTTTTGAACACTCTGAACTTCCATGGAAAAAAAGGTCAGTGTGATTTGAAGCACCTTTTTCACAAACCTTTCAGACCTTCTTTAAAACAACTTTTAACACTTGGAAAAAAGGGCCTTTTTCATGTCATCATGACAAACAGACCTATTGTCACAATTTGAGATGGGGAAAAGGGAAAGAAATAGCATAGTGTCTCACTTGTCATAGCAAAAAACCACCAAAACAACTTGACAGCCAAAATATTTTGCCTCCCTTTCCAAAATGACTAAAAGTATTCAGTGATGAGTACCTTCATGAATTGTCTGTGCACTTGAAATTCTTTAAATTCTGACTGGCTGGCAGAGAGCCCTCTCCCAGGCTAACCTCAATGTATCCAGGCTTTATTCCTATGCCTGCTGCAGGTCACTGTCACAGGAAGGATCTGGGACCAGACAAACATTTAGATGAGTTTGCATTCATAAAACCCAAAGTCAAATGGAACTGGCACCTCCTTTTCTTCCTCCCCCTACAAAAAGCGCTAAGGAAAGCTAAATCCTCCAGGTTTTGCTTATATTTACATATGCAGAGTGAAAGAAATTTAATTAAGTCAGCTGAAGTATAAAAAGCAAGGAAGTCTGTTCTTTCTTGTTACTGCAGCTTTTTTCAGCAATAGGTCAAAATACCTCCTAACAAGAAAGCACTGCACATAAGTACTGTGTCTGGGTTATTGTCTGAACCAGGACTTCTTGCTGTGCATGTAATTTTTACTTCACTTAAAAACACATTTTAATGTTCTGACTGGTGCTAGCACTGTTCTGGAAGAAGTTCCCAACATAGCTGTCATTTAAGATTTGCAACCAAATGACTATAACTAGGCCAATCAACATTTCTTTTTTTGTTTTCATTTCTATCATTAAATATGGTACTCCTTCCCATTCTCACAGAGCGTCTTTCCTATAACTGCTTCAGAGGTGTTCCTCTATCAGCTGCTTCGTGTGTGATGAAATAATCAACCTTTCTATGAGATTACTTTTATTTGCATTTTAGTGCACTCATCACTTTGATTAGGGAATAGGAATCCAAATTCTCTGTAGGACACTACACTCACTGAAAACCACTGTATTTGACTGCTGTAATCCAAGAAGATTTAAATACTGTATTCAGAATCAGTCAGTGAGCAAATATTTTTTCCCCTGGACTCCTTATATCCATGCTGCGTGCAAAACAAGCATTTATATTCTTCAGACTTTGTTGCTAAACCAGCCAACCTTGTCTTTTAGAACTCACACTTCATAGCTCACTATTAAGTTCACACTTAATAATTTAAACCTGCTACTTAAGAGAATGTTGTGTATTCCACAAGTAGCTCTCCTTGCATCTGTTGGCTTTAGGAGTTGATACGCAACATGGGCGTAAAAACCACCTGCTTGCAAAAAATTGATATAAAATCTTAGTTACAAATGAAAAAATAGCATTGCATAACTATTTTGCTAAAAGTACATACTTAGAAGAAAGGAATAAAAGTTTGGCACTGAAGTTGTGATTTACTCAAGTTGAAGGCAGAATGTCAGGGAGCAAGAGGTGTTTAGAATAAGGAAAGTTATCTAGGACTTTGAAATCACACAATGATGTGCTCAGGATTCAGCATCAGATTTTATCTTAGCTGCAGAATTTCCAGAAAAGCATTATACACACTATCATATTATGCTAGAGGGATTGTACTACTGGACTTCCATTATCCTTTTTCTCAAAAGCTTTCTTATTATTTTTCTGGCATTTATTTGGGGATATTTCTAAGAATTGCACTACCAGCTGCTGTTGCTTCAGGCTGCACAGAGGATTTGCACATACCCACAGCCAAGCAGCTGGGAAGCCACAGTAGGAATACTATTCTATTATGCATTTGTAGGCAAGCAATTCTTAGAAAAGATACCCTCAGTTATGACTCATTCCTTCCTTAATAGGTACACCATTATTACAAATTACAGCTCTCACAATGTGTGAGACCCAGCTAGTGCCCCATAATTACTCATGAAAGCTAATGATTCTTCTAATCTTTGGCTTTCTTGCATGGTATCATCCTATTTAAGATCATAGCAAAAGTAATAACATCATGAATAAGAGGCATAGCTACATCCATCATTTTAAGAGAAGACTTTTCCTCCTCTGTCTTACAGAAGGCAAGAGATAGATAAAATGAAGGAAAAAACCAAGTCTCATTTAATAATTTGAGAGAGCCAAGAGTTGCCAAGGCTGTTCCCCTTGAGGAACACAGGAAACTCTGTCAGGCACCAAGGCCCTAAGGCTGTGTGTGAAATCCTCCCTGCAGGCAGCAGCAGGGCTCTGAATCACTGCCGTGTGGGACCAAAGGCTGAAGGGCCCAGGATGGCACAGGTACAACCCAAATAACAGTCACTACCAGCCAAGGGGGCCTCGCCCTCAGCACTCGAATTTGGTCAGTGCTTATGATGTTCAAAACTTTTAAGCCACTGATAAAGCCAGCCCAAAATTACAGCTTCAAAAACTCAACCCAAATAGCAACCCAAGAGAGAGATTAAAATCCAAGCCTACCTTGTAGGGAAGGACTCTTCAAAATACTCCTTTCCTTCAACTCCTGTCCCATATCATCCCTTGTGTCTATTTCAGGGCAAGATCAATCTCACATTCAGGTCCAGCATTGACACCTCAAGAGGAGCAAGTGCCAGTGCCTGATGTTTTCACTGTTCTTTAAATGCCTGTTGACAGCTCCCAGTACATTCTCCTCTGTAATTCCAGGCACTGAGGTTAGACTAAGAGACCATTGATTTCCTTTCTTCATACTCTTCTTCTAAATCAGAATATCACTGGCCACCTTCCAGCCAACAGGAGCCTCCACAATCCCCCAAGGCCTTTGGTAGGTGGTGAAAAGGGGTCCTGCCATGACATCCACTAGGTGCTGCAGTGCTCTGAGATGAGCTCCACCAGGCTCCATGGACTTGTGAATATTGAGCTGGTCCCTGACAATTTCAATGTTCACCAACAGAAAACCTTGCACTCAGGATCCTCTGACTCATGGGACCTGGCAGCCCAATCCCACCCCCATTCCCAAAGACTGAGCCAAAACAAGAGTGGAAAGCCTCCTGTTTCTTCATCCCTAGGTGTGTGTGGCTCTGGTGTGACAGATGCCAGGTGTGCAGGCCTGCCAGCTGTACCAACTGCCCACTCCTCACACATCTTTTCATACACATTGGAATTATTGTGAAGTACAGCATTGTGAAAAGAAAATCTGGCAGACATCACACCTTTACTCATGCCATAATCATAGACGGTCACAATGCAGGAAATTACTCACAGTCATGTAAAATAGCCCACTAGGGATAAGTGAAAAGGTAATTTCATTTTATTAACTTTTATGTCCTTTGTAAGAGTTATAATTTCAAGATCAATCAAGACTAGATACATCAGGCAGGATATTTCAATACATTTTTGATCATGGTTTTCAAGTTTCCTGTTACTTTCACATTCAAAAGGGACCACCACAGTTCTGCAGACAATGTGATGTATCTTAAAAGACTTCAGCTTTGCTCCATGTATCTTTGTGCTCACAAGCTGAAACTCTACTAATTAAAAATTCTTTATTGGATCTGTGTAGCAAATGAAACACCCAAAAGTCTCAAGATATAGCTGTAATGTAGGACCAGCAAACATTTGCCAGCACTGACTGCCTCCTAAAAACACAAGTCCTTCTCTCTTCTTCCCACTGCCCACACAGATTCATCCCCTCATTTCCATGGCAGAGAAATGTGGTGACAGAGATCAACACAAACTCGGGGTGGACTCCACTAGACAGCCTCAATCTGCACGACAACTGCACTGACTGAAAGTATTTCATAAAAAACAATCACGAGCTCAGCATAAACAAAAAAAAAAGTCAAAGTTGTGTTACCTGATTTGCCAGTGACAATATTGGAATGAACCTCCCTATGCACCAAAATTGAAATATCCACATAGGAAATAACTTGAAAACATTATTAAAACTGTTAAAATAATGGCAATAGATAATGTGCTCTGGGCCTAATCCCTTCAACCATGTAAGTACTCACTTGATTGAAACTTTTGGGACCAAGGAATTTTAAAGGATATTAAAAAATTGGTAAGAGA
Organism: Zonotrichia leucophrys gambelii; assembly: GCF_028769735.1. NCBI lineage: Eukaryota > Metazoa > Chordata > Aves > Passeriformes > Passerellidae > Zonotrichia > Zonotrichia leucophrys. The sequence goes on from NC_088185.1 coordinate 219,851, forward strand.
AGCCTAGACAAGATTTTAGAAAGTAAAATAACAGTGAAAAATGCATGGGAAGATGTGCTGCATTCTATGTTTATTTAGTATAATAGTACATATGAGTTTACAATCTCACTTCCCTGGCTGACTCGTTTAGCTTCTGAGGTGTGACTGATCACCACCAAATCTCTTGGTACTGGTTAAGGAAGTCTCTACTAAGCAGAACATTCATTAACACTGTCCCCAGTAAGCTGCAGCCATTACTGCTCACTCACATTAAGCTACAGCCATTCCCTGGCAGATGTCCTAGTAAAATAGCCATCCCAACTCATTACATTTCCCATTAAAGGAATAAATAATATATTCACTATTGAAATTAGATCAAAATATTGAAAGATTCATAAAAATCCTCCCATCTCATTTGGGAAAGAGGAGATGGACATTATCATAAGCACTTTACTTGCTGCAAGACTTTTGCTAGCAGCACATCAGTGTCACAGCTGAATTATGACAGTCCAGAAATGCCAGCCTTCGTAACTACAAAAGTGACCACAATTTCAATAAACTGGAAGGACAAATGAAGGGCTATTTAACACCAGGATGTAAGGAATATATCATTAGCCTTGCATTTCTCCCCCCCTCCTTCTCTGCCAGTAGCTGCCTGTTTGCATTTCAAGATCAGTTGAAGTGAGGTTAGCAGCTTGTCTTTAACAGCATTTTAGTGGTCTCCAGTCCCATTTTACAGTCAGATCTGTGACACAGAAGACCCAAATAAACCAACTGTTTGGGTGGCAGCGGCCGTGGTGGCTCGGGCAGCAGCCACACACAGTTTCCAATGTTTGAGACACACAGGTCCATCGCACACAGCCCTGCACTGAACCGCCGGTGGCCTGCCCTGGCACAGCGCAGCGCTCCCGCTCCTCAGCAGCGCACCCAGGGCAGGAGCAGCCAGGAGGGCTGAACACCTTGGCAGGCACACCCAGGGCAGGAGCAGCCGGGAGGGCTGAACACCTTGGCTGGCACACCCAGGGCAGCAGCAAGCACCAGCAACCGGGAGGGCTGAACACCTTGGCCGCACACCCAGGGCAGCAGCAAGCACCAGCAGGCCAGGAGGGCTGAACACCTTGGCAGGCACACCCAGGGCAGCAGCAAGCACCAGCAACCGGGAGGGCTGGAACACCTTGGCAGATACACCCAGGGCAGGAGCAGCCAGGAGGGCTGAACACCTTGGCAGAGACGCCCCGCTCAAAGCCACAGGAACACAATGCCTTTGGACTTGGCTTCTCCAACACTCACAAAGATTGTTTTCTGAAGCAAGTGCCACTGCACTGGGCACTTGGAAGCAATAATCAGTTATAAAAATTTACAAGTGACCATGAATTTTCAGTCTGATCTTTCCATTAGGATTAATTGTAAGCAGTGTAATAGTCATAAAGCAGCCCCAGAGAGCTGTAATTAATTGTGCCATTTGACTAATAAAATAATGTATATTTCCATTAACAAAACTGAATGCAAACAGAATTGATTCTCAGCTTCGATGTAAACACAGCTTATTATCTTGATTAATCCTTCTCCATGCTTTGTTTTCTGGAAATACTCCCCTCTGGCGGCAGTGTCTATTCCAGCCCATGGAAAGAACCGCTTCTTCAAATTCTTCTAATTGCAACTCCAAAATAGATGTTTAATTAACTGTAAAAACAGCCAATCCTGTCCAAAATGCAGCCTGACCATGGTCTCAGTCCTTTTGCCCTCAACATTGTAAAGTGCACATGAACACAAAAATCTTGAAAGTACAGAAGATAGCATCCAAATGGATTAGGACCAAAGCCTACACTAAACTGCTTTTGTAAATCAAATTTTGAATCAAATAGCCCACTGTTTAATTAAAGAACTTCATTTACATTCCCACCTTTCACCACATCTACAGCACATTGCTTAATTATATTCTTTAATCATGACAAGAGATGTAAAAATCTCACTCACTACTTCTGCTGGTTAATTTACAAAAATAAAAAACCTTTACAGTTTGCATAAATATTCACTGAAAAATAACTGAAACACTGAAGATGCACAAATATCCTTTGTGTATTTTTTGAACACACACTTTCCAAATTAGAATTTTTCTAAATTCCTTCCAGACTCATTATGAAAACAGAACACCATAGTGGGAAGTACAACAGCACAGTTTGGATGAGGAACAGATAATCCATATTATAAAAGGTAAATTTGGGATTACTGAAGTAAACTTCACAAGTCTGCAGCTGGAGTACCACAGCGTCACAATGGTGAACAGGCAGAGTATACATTTACCTTAGTATTTAAAGATATTGCAAACTACTCACTAATTTAAAACAAATTTTGTTTCCAGCAGCTTGCCTTAAAATCAGCCAGTGCTTGTTCAGCAGTAATGATGTTCTCCTTTTAGAAACTGCACAGAGCAGCAGTTCCACCATTAAACTGAATCATAAATGAATCACCTCGATTTTTTTTCCCGTGCAACTTTGCTTTGAATATTATTGTAAAGGTTCTATCATCATTTAAATATGCAGCTTTAACAAATAAGTTTTCCTGAGGTCTGTTAATCTCCTTGCCCTTTCAAGTTCTAAAGCCAGCCTGAAGAAGCTGCTGGCATTTGCTGAGCAGATGGGGATCCCTCTGCAGGGAGGATCCACCAAAACAAGGATCCCTCTGCAGGGAGGATCCACCAAAACAAGGATCCCTCTGCAGGGAGGATCCAGCAAGGACAAGAATCCCTCCGCACGTAGCTCTCCCCACCAAGGATGACTCCACACTGCCCCAGGCCAGAATGCCCTTTACATCACTCACTTTTATTTGGTGTGCACTCCACCTCTTTATCCCTAGAGGTGACCCCAAGGACTTCACACAGTCAAATGTATGGAAATCACGATCCATTTAATCCCTGCTTGAAATTTTTCCGACTGGTGCAGAGGAAAACAAGGGCACAGAGTCCCAAGGGTCTGCACTTGAGTAAAAGCCCTTCCAAAAGGCTGTCTGCTCTGATCTGAGCGGCTGCCCCGGCGGTTTCTCTCTCACTGCACAACAAAGAGAATTTGTTTGAATACATCTATTGTGGAGGCTGCCTGCTCTCCACTGGGCTGTCTCCGGGGCACCACCTTTTATTCTCATTAGCAAAGGGACGCCACTGGGAATTATTTAATCTCAGACATTAGTCTTGAAAACTGTTTGTTTTGAGGGCATTTGGTTTAATATACATAACAAAAGCGGTAGACTGGCTAGGAAGGAGAAACAATTCTCATGTAGTTTTATCAAACATGACAAATAAGCATCTCTGAATCCTTTACTTCATTACAATTTCAGATGCAAATAAAGATAGAAATCTAAAATTTATGCTCCTTAGGCTTTTCTTCCATCTCATAACCAGGGGAGAGATTTAATTTAAGACCAATTAAGATTGTTGTCAGTTAGATTTAAACCAACAATGAATGGAAATGCATTGTGAAAATGTTGAATGAGAGAATTATTTCCCAAACACTACCAGCAAACAGAATTTAAATATCTTTTCACCCATAGCCTTCAAAGCAGCTCACAAAGTATTATTTTGACCTTTGTGTTACAGATGAGGCAATTAAGGCAGAGTAAAAACCTCATAAGCTTCTTCAAAGTTCTGCCTTGAAATTTCTATCAGGGAAAACCATTGCATTTTTTCTGGTGAAAAGGTGAAATCAAAACCTTTTGCATTACAGAGGCACAGACAAAATGGCCCAAAATGTAAATTGTTGATGGAAAATACTATAGATAACTTAAGACTTAAACTCCCTCCAGCTGAGCCTCTGAGTAGAATCCTTTAATTTGAACATCTCATAAGAACATCTATTGATTTAAAACTTGACTCTAAGTAACTGCTTTCTGCCAAAATAAATGTCAAAGCTTCCACAAATTCACTGAAAATGCAAAATTTGTATTTTATCATCTGTGTCCTGATAGACACTTTATTCACAGAGAATATGCATCACTCACTGGCAATACATAAGCAGGGAAGCCCTTGTTATTCCAGTTAGTTATGTCCTACATTCAATACAAAATGGGGTTTTTTTTTTTAATTATAGTTAACTAATTAGCAGTCTCTTTAAGTTCTGTGAGATTAGCTATCTTTTTCCTTGTTGCCGCTAAAATGAACAGAATTTTGGCGTAAGCAAGAAGAGAAGCAGCATTAAAGAAACATTGCATTGCTGAAAGAGAAACAATCAGAATAATGGACACAGGCTCACTCATTAATAGATAACAGCACCAGACAGAACAGGAGAGAGAATTTACAGCCAGAGATTGTAATTACAGAAATACTGCTGGCACATTTTAACTGTGGTAGCTGCCAGAGAGATTGCTTACCAAAGCTCCAAAACACTGAAGAAAATCCATTCCTGGATGCTTTCTCTCTCCCCTATCATATTACTGTATCTAATCTGGGATTCTTAGGAGATTAGAGTTTTCAGAGCTGTCTTCTGGGGTGGCTAAATGCAATAAATATCCTTCAGAGTACAACATGGTATTTCTGTCACAGGATTTACTGCAGCTGGCTTTGCAGCCAAGGTATATATTTCAGATATTTATTTGTTCTCTTCTCATCAACACTATAAGATTGAGAGTGGTTAAATAGAACAAAGAAAAACCAGCCAGAAAATGTGTATGATTTAATTAAAGAAAGAAATCAAAGGGATGATAGCCAACAAAGGAAGCTTAAATGAAAATTTACTACCTCTGGAAGTAACTCCCTGTGGAAGGTAATAAAATACCTGGCACTTGGGTTCCTAGTGAAATGAATCACATCTTCACTACACAACTCTTCCACAAGCTTCTGAATAAAATCACTTCTTCCAACAGCTGCAACTGGATCTTGTTTTAAGATGAATAATATTTCTCTAATATTTATCTCATCTTCCTATTGATACATGAGACCTGTCTAGACTCTGTCTGCCAAAATTCTGGCTTCAATTTCCTCTTGATTTTCCAAGTCACTGATTACAGGAAAAACTCTGGATTTTCACACTCTCTGGGGTGGAAGCAGCTTTTCTAATTATTATCTCCATGCAGGGGTATACATTGGACATACCAGGTCAGCTGTTGGCAGGCCAAGCTTTCAGTAAACAATAAAAAACTATATGGACACTCTGGTAAGTGTGCAGATGGGGAACCCAAAATCACCTGAAGTTTCTCTATTAATTAGAAGTCCATTTTAAAATGGGAAGGCCACCCATGTGGTACTGGTGCATTGCTTTTCCATGACACCATGCTTCTAAAACAAATGTATGTTTTAAAAAAATTCAAGTCTTTGCATGAGCAGAACAGTTCACATCACTTGCCTTGGACAAGCACATAACTAATTTAAAATTAGACAATGCACAAGGCTCTAAAAAGATTTGGTTACAGCATTTGATTTATTGACAATGTGCTTCCAGACATTTTTATACATTTTATGGTTATTTTAGAATCCTGGTGCTTTACAACTTTCTGCTACAAAAGTTTCCCAATTAAAACAGAAAGAATTACAATTCACTCACAAAGTAACACTTTTTAAGTGAATGTACAATTTAAATGTTATTGTTTCTTCCAAAATGCGTCTCTCGGGTATATATAACAGTTGTGATTTTCAGGGGAAGAAGAAGAATACACATAACATGGTATTTGTAGTTAATAAATGATAGGACTTTCTGTTTTACATACAGAAACTGAGAAGGTTGCAGCAGAATTATGGGCAGTATTTCTAAAAGAATGCTCACAGTTAGAACCTTCCTCTGACATTAAATATTTCTGCTAGTAAAGAGCTGTGGCAACTATTTATCACAACCTGCATGGTTTGCATATTAATACTGCAGCCACCAGAAATGCATGGAAAATACTATGGATTTTTGAATACTATAGGCTGTGTCTCAGCAAGGAGGGAATTTGGGGCTCAGGCACAACTTTAATGCAGAGAAAAACCCCTTTTCCATGGGGAATTGTGCTGACTCCACCAGGGGCACCAAGGCAGCAGCTCCCATGTATTCTGCAGGGGAGGCAGCAGCCAGACCTCCAGAAGGAGCTGCTGCTCCTGGTGGGTTCCCGGGGTTCTCAGCACAGCACCTGGGGGCTCAGAGGATTTTTCTGTGCAGCAAAGGGTGTGCAGGTGTGAATGCACACCCCCAGAGCCATCCCCTGAGGGAGGGCAGCACAGAGCCCTCAGATCCACCCCTGGCTGCAATAACTGCACAACTGCTCCGGCCTCTCTCAAACATCGCTGGGGCTACAGCAAGCCAAGGCAGTAAGGCACAGCTCCTACCCTGCACTTCATTTAAATTCCTCACAAAGGCATTTTCCCGTGACACTATGCAGCAAACAGACCCGTGATATTCATATTCCAGAGACTTATTTGCATGGATTTCTTGCTTTCTGTTTTTCTGCCCTTTCAAATATTATTTAGAAATTATAAGCACAGGCTGGCTGTCTGAAACAGATGGCAAAAGTCAGAGATTTTCTATTCTCTCAGGAAGGCACAGGTGTGGCATCAAATGAAAAACTCCACCAAGAGATAATACTGTCACTAAAAGGATTCATAAATACATTATTTAAAAGACCAAGATGTCATTGGCATAGCAATACTCTGGGTCATATGCAGATCTTTTCTTTAAAAAAAACAGTACACCCACACTCAATTTCACATTGGTATCATAGAAAATGCCTGCTTTGTGTTTCTAGGGGAAATCAGACTTGCACTAAGCAGCCCTGCCTATGCTCAAGTACTCTGGGGCAATGCATTAAAATCCATTTAAATGAGAGCATTACTTGATGTTTCAAATTTCATGAACGAACACTTGGTTCTTCACTTTTTCCTTTCTTCTTCCCACCCTTTCTCCCTGTGCAGAGCAGGGAGGTGAATAACCCTGCTCTGGGGTATCAGTGCATTACCACACGTTGGGGCAGTGACAGGAGCAGAGGGCACATTGCACTTGTGCTGGATTTTACCATTACAAGTAGTTTTTGTAGGAGGATAGAATATAAGAAAATAAAGATAGTGTAGAGAGCAATCTCACCCCTAAGGAGCTGCAGCTGGGCCAACTATCAAAGATCAGGAGCAGGCCTGACTTTACCAGGCACAGCTGTACCCAGTGAGAAGAAGATGCTCTAAAAGAGTGGGTGGCTGGGTGAGAAGGAATCTGGAGTCAGTGGCTGCTTTGTGAGGAACAGAGTCAGTGCTCTGAGAGCTGCCCACCAGAAACACCAAGGAGGTGTGGAACTTGTGATAAGGAGACAACAATTTTCTCAGTTTAAATGAGCAGATTCATGTCCTCATGCCATTATCCTGGTATAAAAGCCTGAATATAAGCAAACAAAAGATAAAGACACAAAGTGCAATCAAAACTCAGCAGTTTGAAGCAGCCAGTCTGCCTTATTTTCCATGGCAATTTATTTTATTGCCTTTTGTACTAACAACTAAACCACAGCATCGTTCAGCTGAAAGGGTGAATCTGGGATCTGGTCTGCTCTCAGGGCTGTCCCCAGTGCACTGCAATTACAGAAACACCTGGTTTGAATAATTTCTCTACACTCTACTGTAAAAATTCAGTGCCCAACAGACCAAAATTCCACCTCAGTCTGCAATATAAATAATGCATGTATAAGGCACTCAGATTTGTACAGGGCTGTGGACTTCTCCCCTGTGTCCTCAGTTACCATATCCTTTGTGGAACAAATTAAAAGGGAAAATGAGATTTGCTAAACTTTTTTCTGACATTGTATGCAATAAACATTCTTAAAAAGAGATAGATTTGGAGGCTGGCCAAACCCTATCTGTTCCAGAGATCAGCCTGGAGTTGTCTTCTGGGAACACGATTGCTTTCATTCCTGACAGAAAGCAGCTCAGTCTATCACCTACCATAACTTGATGGCACTAGCACCAGCAAGTATTTCTGAAAAATAAAATGTGTTTGAATTCACTACCTTCTTATTTTTGTGGAGTTCATTTCTCTGAGCACATTTCACCCAATGCTCATTTTGTGCCTCTCCTATGTGTGATTTCTATTTCCAGAACATTGTCAGCAAAATATATTCATATGTTAACATTGCAATGCTCATGCAGACACAGAGTACAACAGAGATTTTTAAATGCACCTACCCAGCACGAAGAGTTTGTCAAATGCTTCCAGACTGGCAATTCAGAAAGTCAGCCTGCACAGTTACAAGTTTTGAAACCCTGAATTGTGCTGGCAGCAATTCAGGTGAGCCTTGCCATGTCACCACAATAACCTGAAGGGTTATTTCCTGCTGGGGCTCTCAGCAACTTCAAGGAATGTCCTGATGTGCATATGCAGCTATTTCACCTGCAGCTTCTACCAGGCTCAGGGTTATAAACCTCAGGGTGCTCATCACTACAAAAAATTACTTTCCAGTCACCATGAAGTTCTTCAGCCCCTTCTTAAGTATTTTCACACTTCTGAGGTGACAAAAACATACATCATACACACACCATAACCTAGAGATTGGATCACAGGGTACTGGACCAAGACTAGAAGCTATTAACAGCAGAAATGGGAAAGTTTAGTGGTGCTGCTCTCCTCTCACCTTAGCTGTAAGAACCTGCTCATGGTCGGGAAAACTTCCTGCTAACTCTTGGCGTGTTCACAGAGAATATTCACAGAGAATGTGTGAAGCAGTGCCCAGGAATGGCAGCCTTGCAAATATTGCTTGGCTGAGTTTATGAATTCACCTCTTCAGGAGCACCAGTAATCTGCAAACACAAACTCTTGTGTTCTCTTAAAGGAGAGCACCAACAAAAGGCAACAAATTCCACCTTCCATGTTTGAGAGGAAGGTTTCAAAGACCAGCAATTTCATAGTCAGAGTAAATCCCTGATGATTTACATGGGAGCAGAAATATATCCATGCAAAGTGATTGCAATGTTCTATTTACAGAAATATTTTCCATTTTAGAAATTTTTGTTAAAAGGAAAAATTGCCACTTCCTGGTGCAAATTTGTCTAAACAGTGTTCCTTGCTTCACTGTGTAAACTAAAAATCTCTTAGTATTTTTATAAATAATTTTCCAAGCCTTATTGGTTTGCTGCTGGAAGCAAAAGAATTGGTATATTTCTTGTTTCCTGCTCATATGAATACTAAGTCTCCCCTGGTTCAGATGCTCTGCATACATATTATTCCTAATCCTGGCAACATGTTGCTTTGACTTTTCCAAGAACCAGGATAATGCAGCAAAATTATTCTTTTCAAAAGGAACTGAACCCACAGACTTGAGAAAATTTATCTCCAAAGTGCACATAAAAGTAACAAAGTCTTCCTAGAATAAAATCCCACCTTAAGAACAATCATCCCAAGCATAGCAAGAAAGATAGAAGAACCACTAAAAAACGAAGTAATGGAAAATATTTTTAAAATCCTTTCTTATGCTCCCCTTTTGGTTGTTACTTAGCTCATTACATGAGGGTTTGTAAAACCAAAAAAATCTCTGCCCAAAGGAATGGGACATTTAACTTAATGTGAACCAACTTCTGTTAAATATGTCACTTGGGAGAAAGTTGAGTATATTTATTATACAGATGCAAAAAAATTTCCAATTTTTTGTCTTACAGATTTGCCTCCTATGTGCATGCAAAAGAAGAAATACAGTTTCTTTATTTTTTTTACTGTTATTCATTGCCTCCTTCACCATTGCTATTACTCTTCTAATTACCAAATAAATGGATTTGTTCTGATAATCTAAAATTTAAAAAATTCAATGCTCTCCAGAATTTTCTCACATTTAATTATTTTTTACCACATTTAAATTTTTGACTTCTACTCTAATTCCTTAAGGAGCCCCTTTTCCCTCTGAGGTGGTGAGAGAACAAGCCCACAATTTGCAGTGCCTTATATAATAGCTCCTACTGGAGAATTACATCTGGGGCCGAACTCTTAGCTGTTGTGATTTCGTGGATCAAAAATTACCCTGAGCATTCTAAAAGATGGACTGGGCACAGAGAGGCAAAAGAAAACTGACATTAGTATGTAAGCTGACATTTAGCTTGGGTGGAAGTTAATGAGCTCCATCGTGTCAAAGCCTGAAATTGCCTGTGAGCTTTCCTAGAAGATGCTTCATCAAATGAATATGAATAATTTTTCAGAAAAAAAAAAACTGATAGAAATTTACTCCAACTGCTTCTAAGACGGGTGGGAGGGAGAGGGAGGATAGAAATACATCTGGCACATGTGAGCAAAGCCAGGAGTGTGGCTGTTGTGCCACAGGAGCCGGTGAGATGGAAGGCTGCACCATCTCTCTGACACGTGTTCATTCAGGTAGTAACACATCCATTTCCAGTCTAGGAAACCAGTCACAGCATCAAGGCAGAAATGTCACAGGCCAGACTGTCTGAACACCTCTGTGCAATTCAGAGACAGCTGTGTCAAGCGCCAGGTTTTCTATTACATTTGATCTTGGGTGATAAATGTACCTGTGTAAAAACGCCTTCTGACAAATGAACGGACAAGAGGTACAGTTTTTATAGTAATATCATTAAAGAGAATGCTTGCAGCCCAAGGCCTCCTCCATCTCTTCAGCAGCACTCTGAAAGAGCTGTGCAATTCTGAGGGCCTCATTATTCAGAGCAGCAGAGTGGTCGAAAAGGTCTTTAAGGCCCTGGGGAGCTGAGTGGCCTGGAATGCCCCAGTGGCAAGGCTGTTGGTGCTTGAACTTTTGCACACAAGCTTTTTCCACTCACTACTGTTTGAACTCTTGCAAAAGGCTGATCTCAAATACTGGTTTCTGTGCAGTTTTAACAAGAGGGTCTGTGTTCTGACAGGACTGTCAGTATGGAATTGATAACTATGCTTTTGAAAGAGGTTCCCAAAAATGAAATTACAACACTCAACAGTTTCACATATAAATCAAGCATGACATAAATTAAAATATAAATTTAGTAGTGACTTTAGCGTGTCTACACAATACATGTATTTTAACCCCATGGAAGAGCCACTGGAGCAGAGTGGTACCTCACAGAGGATCTCCAGAGACCTTGGATTTCTGCCAGAGGCTGCTGTCAACCTAACCACTAGCAAAGGGAAGTTTCCCAGATGCAAGGTGTAAGTAGCTCCCGCTGAGCCATACAGTGCTGACACCTCTTCAGGTTTCTAAAGACCAGCTTCTCACTCAGCAGAAGCCTTCTGGTTGTAGAAGGATGGGAAGATGCTTTCAGGAGAGGAGCAACACTTTGTGACAACTTCCTCAGCCTCAAAGAGGCACATGCTGGAAACTGACAGGTCCCTTTCTTTTCCCTTGGATGGAGAAGACACTTGTCTCATTCTATTCCCTTTCCGGTATTGCTGCTTTTAAAGTGACAAATGAATAAATAAACAACATCTGGGTTGCAGAGCAGCCATCTGGGAAAATCTTGGAAGTGAAGTGTGGAAGGGCCCCCAGGGAATGCTTGAGAGGCAGAGAATGGAAAGTAACCTGCAGATGCACTCAGCAGAGCCAGGGGCTGCAGCTCCCTACGGTGGGCATGGCAGGGAGCCAGCCCCACCTGGGCTGACAGAGAAACACAGCGTGGCATGGATGTGTCTCCAGGACTGCTGAAAAGCACAGCATCGTGCAGGGGCCCTGTGCCCCCGACAGACATCCTCTGACTCTTATTTGTGAATACACCTCTGCTTTAAACACACATTAAAGATATTTATACCGCAGCTTTGAATAGCAATGCATTACGTGGTTTGTTAGACCTGAAGTACAGTTCCATGGTCAAATTGATTTAATGCTTATCTTCCTTTTCCTTCCCAACCTACAAAAATTCTCTCCCTCTTGGGCTGGCACCAGCTCAGCTTCCTGGGCTCTGCAGCCATCTCAACCAGGAAGCTGATTAAGCTGAGTATTAATAATTCTTTGCTTTGGGGCCAGAGCAGTTTCCTGAACTGGCTGATTACTGCAGAAAAACTAGTCCTAGGAGAAGGGAGAGGACTAGATTATGGTGCAGGCTCGCTGCACACTCCTCAGCCACCCCACAGACCTCGATTTTCCAGACTTCTTTATAAAGCACGCGCAAATTTTCAGCAAGTGCTAAAAAGTTAAAAGGGAGGAAATATTGTGGAATGCCACTAGAAGGTAGTGCAGTCTAAGACTGAATACAAGGACTCTTGGGCTCAGTTCCAGCCTCCGGAAATTTGCTGGGGATGAAATTCTTTTATGTGCCGGCAGCTGTCCTGGAATGTACACACCTTTTATGTTCCCATATAAATGGATAAAAAGGGTTTAATAATGGATTGGCCAACGGCACTGGATATGGAGAGTAGAACTCTGCATATGCTCCTGCCTCCTCCCCACATACAGCATCACACCAAGATAACCCAACACCTCTGTGAGTTCCATAATCACATCCAAATCACTGAAGCAGATCAGTGACTGTGCAGCCAAGAGTAATGTAATGACACCAAAAAAAGGACAAAAATCTTTAGGCAGAATTCCAGGAAAAATTGTCTAAGGTATGACTATGGAAAAGACTCCAGAAGAAAACAGTGGGAAGTCTCCATCAACACTTAATTAACAGGAAAAAGCAACAGAAAAGAAAAGATGGCTCCCTGGGGAGCGGGAGCTCTGCGCATCCAGAGTATTATAGGTAAAAGTTATGTTAAATTAGAGTATAGTTCAATTATATTGTATTAATTATGTTATATTAATTACATTATGTTCAGTGGTGGGGGGGGAATATTAGAATGAGCTAGGAGGAGAGTCCAGGGTTTGATGGAACACTGGTCTGGCGGGACAAGGCGAGGATGAAGAGATTGGATGGAAGATCTCACCAATCCTTCAAAGCCCTGCAGAAATGATTGGTCCAGAATGAACGGCGTTAACGACCATTGAGCAGCCTGGAAATGGACCAACCACCATGCAGATCCAAAATGGACAATCCTGGACTCAAAGGGGGCTATAAATGGGGGAGTCTGGTTGGGTTGGGGTTCTTCTGCTTGGAAACTTGTTTTTTTGGGAAGAACCCAGTGCATTTGGGGTTAGCACACTGTTTTGTTTTTGGCTCGCTGTGTGGGTGCCCGGGCCTATCCTGGGTACTCCATTCCTTGCAGCTATTTTAATAAACAAGAACCTCTTTCTCCAGAGAAAGTTTGGCCTTGTTCATATTCATAACACAGAGTGTTCATAGGAACCCTTTAAACACAACATGATAATGCAGGTTACAAATATCAGTAATCTGTGACATTTGTGCATCTGTGACACACATAACTAGACAGAGAAACCCAAAAAGTCTCTTCCTCCCTAGCAGATGTCCTTGAAAATTCCTCAAATGCTTAAATCCATTCTAGCGGTTTACCTTATCAACCTTGCCTCACAGAGCACAGAAAGGCATTTTTCTAAGATTACTGATGTGCTATAGAATACAAAATCTAAACAGGATACTGTCACATTCATATGGTTATAAATAAATGGGGTAATCTTAATAGTCCTGAAGTCACTAAAACAGATATGATGCTTTTATCTGGGGCCACATATATATGCAGTTTATCAGTGCAATTACAGGTATGGAAGATTATATTTATCTTTGCTTTCCTGTGAAATGGAAAAAGAGGAAATTGTTTGTCTTCTAAAAGACTTGAATTGAGTGGAAATGGAAGATCTACCCATGGTGATAGATAAATTATTTTTTTTTCTTAACTCTATCAAGAGAAGAACAGTAAACAAACAGCTACAAATTAAATCATTAAACCATGCAAATCAAATGCATTTAATCCTATTTAGGTTTGGGGCTTTTAATTCGGGTAATTAAAATGAGTGTTTTTCTAGTGTTTACTAAAGAGGACAGCTGTTGCTTTCTCCAGTATTCTGCTAACACCAGTGGCTCACAGCTGTGTGCAAGTCAAGAGCAAAACCTTACCCTGACCAGCCAGGCAGCAGCTGAAGCTGGACAGTACCAGCTTTAGTATTGCCAGCTCATTTAAAGCCCCATCTTGAGAGCACTTCTCATTCCCAAAGCTTCAGCCAACGTAAACCATCCCCCTCTACAGCCAAACACGCTGCATAATGTTCTCTTCTTTCAGAGGTCAGCATCAACCTTGCTGCTAGGGAAAATGTCCATTTCGCATGAAATTATTTGATGCTAAGGTAGTGCACAGCCTGTCTGAGCACACAGAACTTCTCGCATGAGAGAGCCTGCAGATTTGTTCTTCTGTTTTTAAAGATTATATTATCTGCATTTCTTCCTCTCATCCAAGTGGATATATGTGCAGAGAACTTAGAGGGGAGGAACTACACCAGCAAGGCACAGAGAGATTCATCTTTCTGATAACAATAACAAAATCAAAGAATAGAAAGCTCAGAGGGAGATGAGAATGACAAATTATTCTTTGAGAATGATGGGTGGAATTGTAATCTTCCTGTATCTATACGTAGTGGCATCATATAAGGCTGTCATTTGTACCACCAAATAGATTCAGGAGTATCTTTGGTTTATTCCATGAAGTTCTAATGGCAATTTTCAGATAAGGTTGGTCACCAGCTCTTACAAATATGTATTTATCCATGCAACTTAATGCCAAATCAAGTACAATTACTGTGAGCTGTCACCCAGCAAAACCAACACTGAGTTTTTACAACTGACTTCAACAAATAACAAAGGCTCACAAACCTGTCAAGAAAAAAAAACCTGAATGATAAATTCTCCCAAGGACTTCTGTAGAAAACAGTGACAAAAACTAGATGTTTTCACTGGAAGTATTGTAGTGGAGATACTGATGTCAGAAATCCTGGTACATGTGGGGCACACTCTTTCCCACCACTCAAAGGTAATAGAGCAGGATGGATCAGTCCCTTTCTCACACTTGCAGGCACCTGCTCCTATTGATTACACAAGCACCGCATGTATGAGTTTAGATATTGTTTCATTTTCTCTTTCCTTTTGGTAAAGGAAATGACATTTTCAATTTACTGCGTGATTTTACAAAACACAAAGTTCAAAAACCTTTTAGGAATGTTTTAAATAGCTTTATGAAAGAATTTCTTGCCTCATACAAAGAGCTAAGATCCACAAGCATCTTGCTGTAAATACTTTTCACCTTCCCCAGTTTGCACTAGAAGAGTCATGGAGGCCTCTGTGGATTTTCTTTAGTGTGTAAAGCAGCTAAGCCTCAGCAAGCAAAAAATGCCTATTTACCCTTATTTACTATTGTTTCCTTCAAAGTCAGTCATTCCAATGACTTCCCTGCTATTATGCATATTCTAGTTTTTGTCCAAATGCATTTGGGAGTACACTGGACAAGGGAAGATTTCTGCAGAGAACTTGCTGTGTTGAGGAGATGTGAATTCCTTTATAAGCTTTTAATTTCAGAAGTTGCTGGTGCTGGCATTCCCCAGGGATTCTGAACTCAGTTCCAGAGACTCCCTTCAAGACTTCCTATCAATGACCCTCTTCAGTATACCTGAAATTCATTATTATGTACACAGGGCTCTGAGGGTCACACTTAAACAGTGACTCCTCCTTTGATGCCTGAGGTTAAACAGCTTGGGAAAAAGCCTGAAAAGATCTCCAGGCATTCTGAGTTCCACTTGTTTATCACAATTAAGTGACCAGATTTTAAAGTTTACCAGGGCAAATGGTGAGAAGGGGAAAATGGAATTTGGATCAAATTTTATGAGTTTAACTACGGAGTTTGGGGGTGGGGCTGGGTAGGGGGAGCAGTGTAAACACCACTGAGAATTTGTGGGATGGTACATTGGGCACTTCATGACAGGTACATGCTAAAAGAGATTTGGAGCTTTCTCATTATATATAGATTTGGTCACTATGAGACATTCTAGAGAGCCTTTTCACCTTGGCAATATGAAATTTGCATAAAAACATATCCGGCACTGATCATTGAGGAAATTCCTGTGGCATATAGCTTTCCACTGTGTTTCAGAGCAGTTCAACTCAGGATTGCTGCAAAACTTGCAATCCAGCTAACAGGAAACCAGAATTATGCAGAAAGATTGTTCCACTTCCCTGGAATGCTTTTTGTGAGGGTGGCAGTGCAGAGGATGCTCATGGCATCCAAGTGCCATCCAAGTGTCTGAAGTTGGCCCTGCTGAGGAAGTTTGCCACTACCCAAGTACATTAGTCATCTCCTGATATTCAAGACTTGTTTGCCCCCTGAGCACACTTGAGGGAAATATGACTGATGGCAATAAAACTACTGGCAGGAATGTGTTATTGCCAGCAGACAATAACAGAGTTATCTTTCTCCCCACAGGCATTTCCCATATATCTCAAGATGTTTGTTATGAGGTACTGATTTCTCTGGAGGAGCCTAAATGATTTCTGTGCTCCTGGCAGATGTTCTGCCATACCCAGAAAACTCATTTTGACTCACATTGATAGACATCCTTTTACAGTCGCAGAATGGTGGTCAGAAGGGACCCCTGGAGACCTTCCCTGCAAACCCACTGCTCAAAGCAGGGTTAAGCAATGGGCTGCTCAGGCCATTGTCCAGCCTGTGGCAGGGATCACTTGCTCTTTGATCTCGGCTTTTAGCTCATTGCTCTGCTTCTCCAGATAGAAACTCTTTCTAGAAATCCTCATGGTGAGACAGCTCCACAATTTCCCATTGCAGGTCCAGCACCAGGTTATGCATTTGCCCAAAACAGAATAAGTGTAAAAGAGCTCTGAATATGCACAGAGGTGGAGAATGTGAGAAAATATTAGAGCCTTAATAAGTGTCCACTTTGGAGGCCTGTCCTGACAATATGCAGTAGAAGACGCCCAGTGGGATCAGCTCTAAAGAACTGATTTTATTGATCATTGGAGGGCTCACCAGAACACCACAAAACCTTTTCCCCTTCCACAGGAACGATGTGCCATTCAGGCAGGGTTGTCTGCACACCCCTGGTTTCACATTCCTCGCTCAAGCTGATTGTGTCAGCTCCCACTGAACAAATTTCTGGCATGTCACCCACTCTCCCTCTGACCTGGTACGTAGAGATTTCACCATCTCAACAGAGAAGCTAATTTATGCAATTAAGATTGGAACAAGAGGACAAGAGGCGGCACATTAGCCCACATCCAGCAGCAGAACTGACGAGCATTAATTGCACTGTGATGCCTGGACCACAGGCAGAGGCCACCTTTCAGGTCAGAGCTGGGGTTTTGTCTCCAGCAGCAAATGAGGAATTCTGTGAGAACAAGGCACACATCCTGTGATACAGCCCTCAGTGATCTGCAGCTCAGCCAGCTTCCAGGCCAGAGGTGGTACCTTCAGTTTGAGCAGCCTCAAATGAACTCTTCTCTTCCCATATTTTTTCCTCATTCATTGATTACACTTCACAATTCCTATAGAACTGCTAGACAGCTGCCAGAGGTACCCGGATTATTGCATGAACTACCTAAATATCCCCTGGGTACTGTGATTTAACAGGTTAGTAAATGAAGAACAATCAGGAAGAGAGCTTGAATATCAGAACAATAGCCAGCTGAAAATCCTACTGTTCACAAACTAAACAAAATAAAACTAGAAAAAATCCCAAGCCACAACCAACACAGAGTGGGCAGAATTCAGGTTTCATCTTCCTTCACACCATGTGCTGAGGCTGACAGGGAGTTAGATGCTGCTCAAAGTCACCAGCTAATCACAACCAAACCTATTCATGAAAAAACAAATCTACTTTTAAACTCACAGGTGTAATTTTAAACCAAGCACAAGCCTTGCTAGTGGGAGACTTCTGGATCCTTGGTGGATGTTGCCCATATTTTTATAGTTGAAAAATCAAGCTCTTTCTAAGAGGGGGTTCTGTGCCTCTAGTCCTGTTGACTGTGTCACACATTGGCATTTAATTGTATTTGAGCACTTGAAATTGATATGTCTTATTTATGATTAAAGTGCTGTCAGCCTTCATAAACAGTGTATTAGCACTAATTTCTAAACTTACTTCTAGATTACTTAAGCTGCATTGACGAATTTGACACTAATGGCAGCAGATCTATGAAATACATGTGTTGAATATTTTATAATGTTGATATAATATCTGGAAATTAAAGAAAACTAAACTGTGACTGCATACAGAAGTAGGCCATTTCCTGTATATTTTTAACTCATTTTCCACTAATTAGAACAGAGGATATGCTTAGTTAGGCTTATAATTAAGCAATAAAACCCTAGTGATTCAGTATGCACTACTGGTATTTTGCTAATTAACAACTCCATGAAATCTAATAGTAGCTCTCTTATCATTTGAATCAATGAAGTATTGATCTTACAACAATATGGACATATCTGAAGAAGTAACTGTCACCAACTGCACTCGCATAACCTCATTTAAAATGGAATCCAATCATTGTAAGAGAACATAAGAGATAACAAGCTCTCATGTATGGCATTTCAACTGTGTATAATTCAGTCACATTACAGTTAAGTGACTCAAAAGTGGCCTAAAAACAGACAATCTGCAAGAGCAAAAAGAAAGAATAATAAATTTAATTCTTGTTGGGATCCTTACTTTCAATGAGTACATAGATTTAAAAGGTCTATTATATCAACCAGATTCATACCTTATCACGAAAAATTATTACATAATATGCAGAATTAAGTCAAGTGAGTATGGGAGCTTACTTTACAGATTCAGACTATCTTTTAGGACTATGCAGAACTGAGTTTCCTGGTGGCTGTATATTTACAAAAGCTGTCCAGGAAAATGCCATTTTTTCAGGAAATCTCTCCCTCATTGCTAACACAGCCCCAAACCTCTCCTGTTCCTCAGGAAAATGGATGATTTTCCTGACAGCAAGACCAAAATTAACAATGACAGTACACTTTATAGTTATTCCAGTGCATTCCATATAATTATAACAGAAATAAATACAGGTCAGATGTCTCTCAGGATGAGGTTGATGCATTTACTTATGAACAATAATTTTTTTATTATTATTTTATAGGTTTTCTTTTCTTCCCAGGCACAGTCTGGGCAGGCACAGTCTAGCAGGGCATTCCCACCATGCACTGTTCCATATTCTAGCAAATTATCTCCATCCCATTCCTTGGCTGCACAACTTGCTTTTAACAATCACTGCAAGGAATTTGACCAGAACAGAAACAGCAGGAAAAAAACTCCTCTCGAGGAAGGAAAACCTGTGATTGTTTTCCAGGAGTGTTGAAAGAATTGTTCTCACACCTTTATGGAAAAGGGTAGTAAGCCTGATTTCTAGCAGGATGTCTGTGCCTCTGACTGGTCCTATTCCTTGAGCCAAACCTCAGACGATGAAAAATCAATGCCTGTGTCTGCAAGAGCCACATTCAGAGGTATAAAACCCAAATTACTCATTAGGGGAAAGGCAGCAGAGAACAAGTGTCCTGTACTGCAGTACATTCTCTTTGTTAAGGTTTGAATACTTTAAGGTAAACAGAGAGCAGAACCAGATTTGGGGATTGTGCTTGCAGTATAAAACAAACCCAGCAGAACTGCTCTTGCTTTTCTAGGGGAAAGATCAACCACAAGTACAAAGTGTCTGAAACTGCTGGAGCTGTAAGCTTAAAGTTCACAGATGGACTGGACCATTAATGACTGAAAAATCACCTATGTCCGAAACAAAAGAGGAGTTTTCTCTTCATATGCATAAGAGTAGAACAGTATAAATTTCATACACCCAGAGAGATGACATTCACACTGCCATTTCATTAACATATCAAAGCCCACCAGAGCCAGCCACATGCAGGGTGATGAAGAAAACAGCCCAGTAAAGATGGTGAGCTGAATTACAAAGCACTGCATTCCTGCACTGAATGGAAGCTGACATGCTAAAAACTAAAAGGAATTCAGGTGCTGAAGTTAATTTATTCATCCATGCTTCTGAGAGTGCAAACTAGCTGGCAGTGTGCGGCATCCACCCACTCAGCCATAGACCACAAACAAATAAGAGCCAGCACAAGCCTGACTGAGGAGCAGACCAGCAACTGGAAGATTAAATGCTCCACAGACTGTTACTGGCTGTGTAAATGACCCACTCCTCCAAATCATTGTTTAAGAGGCATTTTAAGGACCTTTAGGATAAGTACTATATTTGGTTCCAGAATCAACATTGCCTGTTGCTAATGAATTATTTGTATTAAGAGTTAGGTTCTGTATACTTCAGACTGCTGCAAAAGAAAATAAGTTACACTGCACCTAAAGATTGTGAGGGAAAACAGTTCAGTGGCCACACATTGAGCCTCAGACCACGAAAACCCCAGCAATGATGTTACAAGATTTATTTTGGTTAAATTACCCAAAGAGAGGAGCATCATGAAGTTATGTTTTCTCTTTCTTTTCCCTAAATCCAAAAGGATCCTAAAAACAGCAAAAGATGTTTCAGGCAATTTTTTGAAGATGACAATTGCAGCCCTGTTAAAGGGAACATCTCACTCTGGCCAAGGACAGTTAATTCTAAGGCCACATCTGAAAATCTGGAAGAGCTGGAACAAAAGCAACCATAATTATATTAAAAGTGTCTCAATAATGTAGTGTTAAGCACCAGAATATTGTAAGGAGGGGAGGGTGCAAGAATTAATAGTTTTATTGTAGAAATAAATTGCTCTGTTGTCCTTTTTTTTCTGTCTAAAGCTTCCACTCGTAATTGAGGCAGCTAAATGTAGCCTTTGTTAGATGAAAATGTGGCCAGGCTGTTAGCGCTCTTTTATCTGATGGCTTAATGCAGTGCAGCTTGCATTAGAAAAATGAGCACTGCAAAAGAATAGCAAGTTGAAAGAATTTACTAGGATCCTGTCACTTTTTTAGGTAAGTACTTTTTAAAGGAGTTCAATCAGTGCAACTGTTTCTTTTGCTTTTATTAGAATCCATATATTTATATATTACATGCAAAATCACAATAATGGGATTTTCATGTACAGAGTATATGAAATTTATCACTGGTACACAATGAAATTGATCCATTGTGCTGCAACATATGACTGATTTTCTAATGACTGGCATAAGAGAAAGGTAAAAGGAAAGCATATTCCTCTTCAGCAGTCTTTTTTATGTGTTGTAGGCATATTTATGGTAAGTTACTTTAAAGGTGCTTACACATTCCTAAAGGTAAAAAATACAAGTATTGTACATGATAAAGGGTTAGTTATTTTTCTACACTGATAGACATACAAGGGGGAAATATTTGCAAAATGGTTTGGAGGACTGGGGAAGGGGTTGGTCCTTCCTGACATACAAAATCTGTTTCTTCTCCCAAATGGGGTCCAAGAAACGTTTTTGGGTAATCCTCCATTTCTTCCTTGCTATGCCACAAGTTTTTCCTTACTCTTCTAAGCAGAGGAAATCAAACAAGGCTCTTCTTTAAGACAACCCACTTAACAACTCCCATTCAGTGTCCTGCTACCTGTAAACTGTAAATCAAATTGTCCACCACAGAATCTGAAAGACAAAGCTGTGATTTAGACCCTGAACCTGACACACCTCCAGAATGTTAGACAGAACTACACCATGGAACGGGGACAACATAGGCTCTGCACATTTCAGGACTGAAAGTGTTTATTCCACCAGAAAAGAACATAAAAAAGGGGTTTCCCACATCAGTGTTAGGAATACGGAACTGATCCTCATGAATCCAGTTGCTGTTCCAAAGTCATAAGAAACCTGTTGGTGACTTGAGGCTTTTTCTCCTGAGCTGTGTTCTGGTGCCCTAAGCTTTGAGCTGTTTTCTCTGTGCCCAATGTTTGCAGGTAAATCCTTTCATCAATACAAGACTCCCCTTCACTTTCAATTTCCTACATATCCTTACACATTCCTAACTCTCTTGTTCAGCTCAGCTTGCTTCTGTTTCATCTTCCCCACCAGAGAAGGCTGAAACAGAAATCACAGAGACACCAAACACCCAGGAGCTGCTCCACATCTTGCAGAGACACAGCTTTGAGCCCTTCTGCTCTGCCCATTCCTTGTTATTTTTGGATTTGTTCCTGCAGTGCCACAACAATGCAGTCTCTAAAGGCTCTCTCTTCAATCACTGCCCTGACACTCACAAGAAAAGAAGCCTTTTTAATCATCTTTTGATTCTGAGCTGTCTTTTTCATTGTTAATAATGTTGCCTATTTCTGTGTGACTAGGGGAAATAAAATTATATATATGCATATATACCAACAGTCATGCGGAAAACTGCCTACACAAGTCACATTTCTTATTTGTCACTGACAAGAATATTAACTGGCTAATTTTCAGCTGTATCAAACCTCTGAACTACAACTGCCATGACTTCATTGATTTTCAAGGCAATTTTTTTGCCCTCCCCCCTGAGACTTGGTTTTCATTCAACAAACCATGAACATTCATGTATTACACAAACAAATGCAATGATTGATATCTTCCTATTGTCACCTTCAGTTGGAGGTCTGTAGTTTACTCCTTCCTATTTGAATAATGATTAACATAATAATTAGATTTTTACATAAAGACATCCAGTTCCCAAAGGAACTGCAGATATTCCATTAATATAAGCTATTCAATTCTCCTTTAAACAAAGGGCAGAGTTTGCAATTAGCTGTAATAGACCAGCTGATTTGTTGGACAATTTAGAATAGTATCTAGTTATTCAAGTTCTTCTTAATATCCTTGTATCCAAGAATTTTTCTGGAGAAAAAGGCTAACTTTTCCCACTTCATCATCTGATCTATTAAAAGATTTTATATCTGCGTACAGCATTTTTTCTTCCTATATTCTTAAATAAACAAAATGTCTAAAATAAAATCACTAAATAAAAGCATAACCTGAAAATCAGACTCCAGAATCTTCAAAGAAGATTTTCTATGTATTTGCTTCATGTGATTGCTCAGTCTTTAAAAATACTTTTAAAAAATGCATGATGCTGCAGGGAATTGTGGAGAAAGTATTAACAGCACCAAGCCAGATTGCAGCAGAGCAATGTGACTGCCTCCCCGCACAGCTCTCCACAAAGAGGTTTTAGATAGGCCTGTGAAGGGTTCTGGAAATCCAGGATTTCAGAGAGATTATGAAAATCCTCCCAAGATAGATTTTAGGGGATAAGGGCACACACCGCCTCCCCAAAGTCTCATCATTTGCAGTGATGTAATCTTTATGGAGGATTTGGAATTGTCTTGTTTGACAGACAGGGTGAATGTTGGACATCTAAGGAACAGAAACCAATACAACCTAGTGGGAAAGTTTTAATTGTTGTCCTTTTCCAGCACAACACCAAAACCAGAGAAAAAATGCCAGAACAAAATTTAGCAAAGCTATAAGCTCATCTGAATTTGTACTGCGGCTAATGACACTTTCCTAGCCTATTTTCAAGTTATAAGGAGTTACCTTGAACATTTGGTCAAATGAGTACTTTGGAGGAGAACTTTGGTGGGAATTATTTAATCTGAGTCTTGCTCCTGGGTAGCTATTAATTACTTATGGTAATTAGACAGGAAAGCTTGAATGGCTGCTGCAGTTGCCCTGTGGTGGCTCAAAACATGTCTAACTACACCATTCCTACTGTTCCTCTCTTTCCCAGCCTCATGGAATCACAGCAAAAGAAGCCAAAGCTGAAGGACAGGGTTCCTTAGAGGTAAGGAGACAAAAAATTGGAAATCCTGATCTTGAAAACACCTCCTTGCCTTTGGCGATTGGTTTTTAAATAGACTAACAATATCCCTCTTCCTCATGCAGGAGTAAATAGCATTTGTTTTCATGATGAGGTTAGAGCAGAACATCCCTTCTATCATTCTACTGCTGACACTGATTTTTGAAAGATCACAAGCAGCTGAATGCAGAAAAAGCCTCAAGAGAGTGAAAGTGCCAAACGGACTCTCACTCCAGGGTCCACAGGCAAAGTGAATCAGGTCTGAGATGTGCACAGCTCTCTGTGTCAGGTTGAGGATGAATGTGGGAAGTTCTCCTGCATATGCAGTTGTACAAAATCTCCTTCTCTTGCCTTGGGGTGCTTTATATTGTTTTGACATAGCATCCACAGTGGAAACAAGAGCTGGTGATTCACGCTGCAACATGAAAATAAACCTTGTGATAAAGTGACACTGCTGCACAGCCCCCAGCTGGCTGCCTTCCCACTCGCACCCCTTGGTGACGTCCCCAAAGCTGGCCAGGGGAAGAGGGTCAAGCCACCACCAGAATCCCTGATGTGCCCCATCCAGACCATGACAGTCTGATCTTCTGTGCACACTTGGTGCCCAAGGCAAAGGCTGGGCTTTGCCCTCCCGTTCAGCCTCCTGCTGTCTATCCATTGCTGTCCTCAGCAGAGATACACCTCACAGAGAAGGCACTAAAACAGAGAAAGCTGCCAGTAAAATGGAGCATTTTCAGCTGAAGAGTTAGAGAGCAAAACACAGAAGATCAGTAGACTGCTAACTCTGTGCATTAAAGAGAGACTTGTGGATATATTTTAACATTATCCCTCTTACCTCCCCAAAATGGGAAATCCCATTAGCAGCATAATTAGCCCTCCTTTAAGTAGCTAATTACACCTAACTAAGCCATAATATCTAATTACTGGTTTATTCACTCTGAGTGGTTTATAACATGAGAAATTACTGAGATGAAATTAGATCAAAGAGAAACATAAAAGTATTTGCCTTTCAAACTGCCTTTGAAGGCAGAGGTAGAGCTGGGATGGGCTGAGGTGGTGGAAGAGAAGCTGCAGCTTGAAGGTAAAGCTACAGTTCCACAGTGGTCAACATCTGTTCCCTTCAGCGCCGTCCTCATCCGTGTCCACGTGGGGATGCGTGCTCTGCACCACAAAGGAACAGGCCAAGCTGCAAGAGCTTCACCATGTGCCAAGAGATGGATGCAATCACCCTCACTGCCTTTGGAAGATCATGGGAGAAAACCTGAAGCAAAAAGCTGCAGAATCATAGGGAGCTACACTGCAAATCATAGGGAGCCAAACCTGCAAATTCTAAGGGCCTCTGTTGTGTTACCATAATAAAAATATTATTTAATATGTCTGTACAATGGGTGAGAAACAAGATTTACCTCATTTCACAGCAAAATAATGTGGGTGTTTTGATCATTATTTAAAATTTTCCCTATAAACTAAAAATGCAATTAATACTCCCAGTGTGGGAGCTGATGTTGAGATAAGGATGGGAATGGTGTTCTGGCAGGAGATGAGTAGGGTAGAGGGGCTTTACTAGATGCTAGTCCAAAAGTCTGAGGAGCACTGAAATGATAGGAGAGAAAAAGCATTTCTGAGAATGCTGTTTATGACTGCAAATGAAAAGCATGGGAGAAAGGAGGCAGAGCAACAAGTTTTCCTTTTTGTGCTTACCAAAGCTGCATAAAAGGCATGTCAGTAGCAAGGAAGTATTTCAGAGGGATGCAGCATCCATTCATATCACTAAATTCTATGAGAATTCTGTGGTGAAATCAAGACTGATAACATCATGAAGGCAATAGCTTATGCAAGCAGTGTCTCTTTTGCTCATGATTCAAAACAGGGAAGCACTGCACAATAGTTTAAGAACTTTTTGCCCATCTCACTCCTGTCACAGCGTACAATAATCCTTGCCCTTCATGGCTCTGTCCTTTCAGAGATGCATCGGTACAAGCACAGTTTCAATGACTGGCAAGCAACAGGCAAGTTGAACTTCACACATGACAGAATCAGATTAGCAGAGACAAGTCATAAATTATGCAGATAGTTTATCATCCATTTCCCATGTACAGCTATTGTACATCTATTTCCCACTGTACAGCTAATTATGGACTCTGCAATTACTGTGGCATATGCTAACCAAGCATCCCATCCCTCACTAGTGTTATGCTCCATTGCAGAAAGTTAAGGATGGTTTGTGGTTCTGAACCACATAAACAGCTGAAAACTGGTGTGATTCAGGTCCCCTTCCACAGCCTCAGACATCCTGCTTCCTGGGACAGACTAAACTCATTTGAAAGGTAGCCTCATCTTATGGATAGTTATTAACATTACCAACATGATCCAAATACAGTGACTGAAGAAAAATGTTCCTCTTTTTGTGTGTTCATGGTTTCTGGGATTTCTACACATTACTAGTACACAAACAATGAGAAAGTACAAAACCCAGAAAGATGATGGACAGGGTGGACATTTTACTGAGAAGCTTCTGAATGCAGGACTGAAAGGGACAAAGACAACATCAAAAACTGATATTTTTTTTCCTCAATTGCCTTCCAGGCTAAAACCATTGAACTGATCCAAGTCAATTATATCTCAGCCTCTGAGAGAGGCTGAGGTGAGGAGATGAACGTGTGTTTCTCATTTGACCTTCTCAACCAAGAAAAAGCTGAGTGTATTAAACACCCGTACAAAACATCCCCTCTTCCTTTTACAGTGCTTCCCATGTCTCATTTTTTCTGTGAAAGCAGATCAGCTGCTCTCTCACAAATCATTATCTCTCCTGTGCTCGGACCTATCCTTTGATGTGACTTGCAATAAACATCTCGTTATACTCCAGCCCAGACTTTTGCAGGCAGGGGAAAGAAACCACACACCATTGCTGCCTAATGTCCAAAACAAGGTCAAACCATTCAAGACTTTTCATATTTTCATGAACCTGTCATATTCTCTGGCTTTTCCTGGATGTGACCACCTCCTTGGATCAATTATGACTATGACATTAATTTCTTACACTTAGGCATAAGCTAAACCCACAAATATTTTGCCAAGTAATGTACACACCACTGTGTTAGAGACAGTAACACTTCAGCACACTCAAATTTTAACAGAAAGATCTCATTGCATATGCAAACCTCTTTTGTGTGTGTAAGAAAGGTGGGACAAGGAATACCAAAAGATATACATAATTTTGCCTAATTGTTTACTCTTAGTTCTGCCTGCACAATTTTCCCACAGCTGCATGGATAGATGCCATTTCCTTCATGTCACAGAACAAACAGGTTGGTTGCTGCCAAGCTTTATTTATTAGCTGAAACACAGGTATTTGATAATTGTCACTAGAGAACGAAAATGGGACTTATGAAGAAGCCTAAGGGAATTGATGTCCATCATCCAGTGAACTTCAAATGGAGTTGGGCTTCTAATCCTTTAGTACTTTAAGAAAAAAAGAAAAACTAAAGTGAACATTTGAATAACTGGATTAAGCACATAAAGAAAACTTGCCATCACTTGCATTTATGCAGTCAATGACTGGCACAGAGTGCTGTGGTTGAACAAATGAATGCAAACAAAAGAGGAACTAATTTAAACAGAGCAGTCACAAGATTCTGCATTATTTAGGTTCTGCTCATTTTTATTATGGGAATTACTGAAATACAAAATAGTTTTCCCCCTTTGGGAGTTCATGGGAGTGTTTTTCTACTTCACATATCATGAAGGACACTAACAGTCTGTGCATAATTAATCTCGAACAGATGAGTCATTAGACAGCATAGAAGCACAACAGCAGCTCTGATCCCAATGTCTCTGTCACCCATTGTATTGCTGGCACTCCTCTAGGTGCTGGTGACCCAGGAAAATGACAATGCCACGAGCTCCAGGCCCCAGAGCACACACAGATCTCTTCACTGGCTTAGAAGAGAGCTCTGTCACAAATTGTCACAGTCCTGATTGAAGGGGCAAATCCTCACTGCTCTGCACTGGGTGAAAATCCACACCCAGGCAGAGATGCAGCCCTTGGTATTGCACAGGAAAGCCTGTAGGAGGAGGAAGCCATTGCTTCTCTTTTTAGATCATATATACAAGACCTTTGGAACAACGGCACAGCCAACTTTTGCTGTGCTCACACCAAATGTCCCACAACGTAATTTGATCTGATATTTAAACCTCTAATCTTGGTTGTAATGCAAGCAGAAGCCCATTACTATCACTCACTAAAAGAAACCTTCTTGGGTTGATGCTGACAGCCAGCTCTGCTTGCTGCAGCGCCAGAGGGTCAGAGCTTTCTCTCTTTTCTTGCAGAAATCAGCACTAAAAAGTTATTTAGACACTTTAGCCAAGGACCATGCCCAAGTTAGGGTGAGTTTTACTCTGTGTACTGTTAAACAAATCGCCTTATGCTCTCACAACTCTTGCCTTAGTTTCCAAATATAATGTTGAGATAAAACCCATTCCAGTTGATAGGAACATGGTGCAAATTAACCTTTACAAAATACAGCAAAATCTCCTAATATACTGCTAGGCTTCTTTAGAAACACAGCTTAATGAAAACCCTGGTCATGAGCACATCCTAAGATTCCACAAGATAATTTCATTCCGCAAAATATTCTTCAGAGCACGTAAGAAAGAAGCACAGAAGGCATATGGACAGAGAATCACCAGAGGATAAAATGAGCTATTGCAACATGCAGCCCCATGCGAAGAGCAATCAGCAGTTTGGGGACCCTATTATGGTCTCCCATTGACAGAAGAGGCTGCAAAAGGTTCCAGAACCTTGTGAGGCAGCAGCAGCCTGTTGGTGATTCATGTGGCTGGCATGAGATAATCAGGGTGGCTGATGGCCTGACCTTTCCTCGCAGAAAGCTGACAGACATTGCCTCTTCACTAGAAACAATTCCCTGGAAAGGCAGAAGGGATGGTGCATCTTTACTAGATACTGCTTCTTATCAAGGAGCTGCACCTTTTGCTCTAATAATGATTTCAGAAACAAAGGACACACCACTCCAGTGCTGAGAGCTCTCAGGGTGTCTACATCACCTCTCAGCCCCATTAATAAAAGCTTGAGTTAATAACTAAGCCTGTCTGTTGTTTCAAGGGCAAGGCAGCAGGCATCTTTTCAGGTCTATAAACAGTGACAAATTTTAGAAAGTTCCTATGAATAGACATTTTCAGCCTTTTCCACATTCTCCTTTTTAGATTTTCCTAGTATCCTTTCTGGCTTTCTTTTTGAGATGAAAGCCTTTACCAGAAAACAAGAGACCACAGTGACTTTCAACAGCAAAGCTACCAACACACCCAAACAAAGTTTCCAAGACAGCATAGAAGTCATTAATTTTTTTTTGTTTCCAGAAGGTATCAGCAATCCAATGTCAGATTTTGAACCACAGTATGTAACATACATAGGCTGTAAACAAAGTACACTTATACACTGGCAGTTAAAAGTGCATTAAAACTGACTATTGAACCAGTAAGAAAGGTTTTCACTATGATGCTTTAGATAACACCCAGACAGTTTTTTACATGCTTTCAGAAACTTACAATGATGTGAATGCTCCCCTCTGCAATGCATCCAGGCCCCAGCCACAGGTGTGCGTGGAGTGTCCCTGTTCCTGAGGGGCAGCAATTTGATCTCACCCTCGTGGTGTGGCTAATAACTCCTCCCTGGACCCAGACCCCAACTCCATGCTTGTGACACCCTAGAAAACCCCACATCTGCCTTTGCCCTGTCTTTTGTCTCTATCCCACCCCTCCTTCCTGGGGGCAATAAAAGGATTCTGGAGCTTTCTGAAACAAGGACCCATCTCTTTTGTTCCCTGCCCAGCAGCTGCACCCTCCCCGGACACAACGAGCCCAGCTGCAATGCACTGCAGCAAGAGCTCCTGCATGCTCGAGGCACCTCCTCACACACAGACAGCCCAATGAGAACAGGGACACAAGAGCTCCTCCCTGGGCCAGACCTTACCTATCCTGCCTCTCATGGCAAACTGGGCACCCAAACTCAGGTTTAACAAGTTGCTGAGGCTTTCTGACCCAGGCAGATCCAAGCTCTCATGGAAGAGCTGACACATTTGGTAGCCCTCCAGATGCACAGAGGACTCATCAAGTATGTTTTCAGGATGACACAGCATTTGTCAAAGTCAGCTAGAATGTTAACAAAGACTGATCTTTCCACTGCATTTTGGTGTTGCTATCTTATTGCAAAAGTTCCATACCTTTCTGCTGATTGTTCATGTGCAGCTCCCCACAGCACTGACTCCTTCTTCACAGCACAGCCAACAAACTCCAACTGTCTCCTCTCCCAGCCAACCCACTCTTTTATAGCGCTCGTTTACTAATTGGACACACCTGTGGCCTATTAAGAGCATTGGACACACCTGTGGCCTATTAAGAGCAGGCCTGTTCCTAATCTTTGGTGATTAGTACAGCTGCAACTCCTCAGATGTGAGACTACCTTCTGCACTATCTATCTTTATTTTCTTACATTCTATCCCTCCACATTTTGGAATACTTGTCTTGGTATTTGAACAAACTGTTGACAAAAAAACCTAGGTGGGATGCTGAGTTATTCATTCCTGAAGCCTGCTGTGTATCTGTGACATGTGGCTCCTCAGATATTTTTATCCTACCAATGCAATGTCAAACCACTTCCAGCCATCAAATGGAAAAGAACTGCTCACAGCTTCTGCTTCTAGTGTGTTTGATCTAAGACAGCCGAAGACAGCTGGTGTTCCTGGTAGTTTTGCAGAGATTTGTACATGGCTGTTCCAGTGAAATTTTGGATGTAGAACTGCTTTATGGTCAGGTGTTTCACAGAAGGGTTAAAACCAGATTGTTTGTACTGACAGCCTTCATTACCAGAGCATGTCCTTGTATTTCCTGAAGAGGGGGGAGGAAATTCCACTGTTACACACCCATACATGCCAACAGGGGTGTTAGTAAGGAACAAAAGCCAAGCATTGGGAAATGCCAGAGACAATCCTATTTGTCCAACCTTAGTGAAACCATCCTGTACAAATGCATTCTGGCGGTGCCATGAGTGTGGGACTACACACCAGTTATCCCCAGGACCTCCTCCACACACAGTCTGGCAGCACAGACACTTTTACTGACAGGGAATCTTTGTTTTATTGCTGAGAATTTGGTCCTTCCCACTACATTATGGGTAAATTCTAGTTTGAAACCAAAACCCTCTTTCCTTGTCAGCTTTTCAGTAGCACTTCTTACAGGATTTTTAGGAGGTTCAGTCTGCAGTGCTGACAGGAGGTAAGAGGTGCTGTATTCCCATTTCACAGACAGGAGATGCCAGCACAGAGGAAATGATGAATAGAAGAAAATCACTTGAGATATGGGGGGGCTCAGTATGTGATTATTCACACAGGCCTAAACTGCACACAAAGGCTGGGACACCACATTTAAGTTCCTGCAATTTACAGAGGTGTGCTTCAAACAACTTCCCATTAAATGTTTCAAAACTGCAAGTTTCTGACAGAAAAGTGTGTCTGGTTTTCCACATGGAATGAAACACGTACAGTTGTGCCATCTGCCTATTCCCCTGCTGTTAATAATCCTTCCACCTCAGTTCTAAGCCTGTTGGCTG
This sequence comes from Zonotrichia leucophrys gambelii, assembly GCF_028769735.1. NCBI lineage: Eukaryota > Metazoa > Chordata > Aves > Passeriformes > Passerellidae > Zonotrichia > Zonotrichia leucophrys. Next base: position 250,981 of record NC_088185.1, read on the forward strand.
GCTTCAGACAAAATTGGTGAAGGAAGGGTCTTCCAAGTGAGCGCTTCTAGGTCTATCAAAACCTGGCAGCTAACAGAGAGTAAGACCCAAACAAAATCTTCCATTGAGGGAAAGGGAATTACACTTGTGCCCACTCCTGTCCTGCCAGACCCCTGCTCCACACACGCAGCTTTCAGCTGGCTGCTTGCTCAGGGATGTAGGGCACAAATGTGCAGAGTTAATATCCCTGCTCCCCCTTGAGAAGTTGTGTTCTCATCTGGTGACACAAAACAGAAGCAAAACAGAGTAAAATCATCTCCAAGATATGCAGTAATGAGCCCTTACCATGCAATGAAAGAGGCACCATTTTCATCAGCTTAGAGGCATTTATGGCATAATAAATGTACTTTTATAAAAAATATAACTGTAAGTAGAGGAAGAATTGGCTGCTTTTAGCATAAAGCATTCCTAGACAGGGTGATCCAAGTGTTTGTGGCATAGAACATTAAAGAAAGACATATCCAAAAAATAAATGGTAATGGTGTAGCAGTAAATTCGCACTCTCTCACCTACAGACAGCTTCACAGCTCTCCAGCAACTGCACAAAAGTGGAGCATACAGAGGAGCCAAGAGGATGCCAGCCACAAAATCCATCACTTGCTGATTGCCGCTGCTAGAAACCTGCCCCACTGCAATCCCTTTGGCACTCCCCACCCTGGAGCTGCAGATTAAATGAGAAATTCCAGGCTGGTGTGTCTGACACCTCTGCCTCGCTCTCTCCCAGCACCAAGCCCTGGGATTGAAGGGACTGAGGCCAGCGCAGGGCTCAACACAAGCCAAATTACTGTGAGAGTGCACTGCACCCAAGAGGGGCAGCAGCATCCTCTCATTTGGTGAGGCTGATGAATGTTATGCTCTTGATTACATTTGTGCAAAAGTGAGCTCAGAGCAGGAAAATCTGGGCAAGTGAAGGCAAAGAAAGCAGCTGGAAAAATCTCAAATTGCAAAAAGCAAAGACGCTTCAGAAGGATGGGTTTGCTTTTCAACAGCTTCCTCAGATGGCACAGCTTTTGGCTGTGCAGCTCTGCAAAATGCTGCTATGGCTCTGAATTCATCAGCCTGGCCTAAATCAAGAGAGGTGTCACTGTCAGATAAATCTAGTAAAATTTTAAAAATCAACTTTGTCCTTTCCTTCCTAAAGTAGCATTCAGAGCAGGAATTAGCACAGCATTGAGCTAACACAGCTCTAACATAGCTCTGAACTAACATTTGAACAGGAGAGTGGAGATTCCAGCTGGGCAGTTGCCTCTCAGGACAGGTCTCCAAAGAGAGAAATACTAAGTCCCAGGAGGTTATAACTGCATATATCAGCATAAACTGTTTTACTCGGTGCATATTTGTGTACCATTTAGAAGAGAAACAAAACAAAACAAAACCCTTAAAATGGGGTCCACAGAAACCCATAATTACTGTTTCTCTTAGCAGAGCGTTCTAAGTGCCAAGCTGTTCACAGTGGATGCTGCAGCATCTGGCTCTGTTTCCAAAGCAATGCAGAAAATTCAACCAGGAGTAAGTTCCACAGGGCAGTGAACTGGAAGGTACAACACAGCATATTATAGGGTGAGTGCAACTGGAAAGGAAGGGGGAAACAATACAAGCGGAAGATAAATGCAGATGTGAACCTGATGTCTCTATACTTAGAATTCCAGTTTGGTTTGTGGAGGCCCAGCAATAAATAATATCCCTCTATCTCATAATGGCAGTCTAGACAAGAAAGTTGTAGTGAAAAAAAGGACAGTCCTGAATTTCCTTTTATCTTCCAAAGATTCAGTTCAAATTTGGCAAAACATCTTCTGACCTATATCTAGGACAGACAGTCATGCAAAGTCACATGAAAACTTGGCTTAAACCGTAGTTTCATTTCCTATATTAGTGGAATTCTTGAAATAAAAAAATAAAAATCAATCTAAATGTACATATTCAACAGTTAGTGATAAATTCAAGGAGATTAAAGAGCAGAATTTGGCCAGTGAACTGTCTGTCATGGTTAGACACCTGGAACAAGTAGCCCACCATGACTACCTGGTGTTAATGCTGTAAGACAGGCAAACAGAAAAAGAAAATTATGAGTACAGATGGTTCATCTGTAAGCTGAGCTTTCAAGTGAAGTTCTTTTACATCTAACTCTACTCTGTTCTTCCTTTTGTGTTTTGAAGAGGTGAGAGGAATGCAATTTTATTCAGTACTTGAAAAACACATTTTTTGGGGCAACTCCTGAAACAACTGAAAAGGGGACACCAAAATTTTCTTGGAATGTTTATTCTCTTCTGCAGCGAGTGCTTGCATAGCCTTCAATTTTGACACCTAAAAATATATTTCAGCAGCAGGTACCCATCTGGATAGCAATCTGAACTAACATAAAAGCTATTACAACACTTCTGAATATACTGATGCACTCATTATCTAATGTTCTGCTGCTTTATACCTCACCATAATAGTTGAGAAATAATGGAGAAAATTTTTGCCTATGCTATGAACAATGAAGTACTGAGATCAAGAAAAATGCTCCATGTATCCTTGACTCATAGATCAGATGGGCTTAATAAAACCTGAAATTAGGTGGTTATCAATAATTTGAGGATGTGATCTTCTTGGTTTCATTTTCCAAGCTGTTCAGCTTGCTGCCTCTTTCCTTCCCTTCTCCCCTTCTGCTGCTTCTTCTCCTCAGGAGGTTTTCTGGTCAAGCCCTTGAAGAATTTGTTCCTGCTGAGGCTCTGCAGGACACAGAGCTGCTCAAATGGAGCCAGAGTTTGAGAGGCACAATAGACACACACAGATTTATTTCCTTCCAGTCTTTCTCCCTTCTCTTCCTCAGGCTGTGTCTTTCATGCTCCAGATCTCGAGATGCACAGCCCAGAATGTGGCGTGTGGGAGGCAGCTCTGGGATTGAGCTGCTGTTTTAAGTTATATATTGCCCACAAATGGTTATTTTCTGGGGCTTAGCATCTTCATTAAGAATCACTTTGTGCTGAGCATTTCTGTTAGTCAGCTTGAAGCTGCCTGTTTATGCCTCTAAAAATTTTTCACTCTGCATTTTCCAAGTTTTTAAGCTTTTATTGGATGCTTTCAAAAGGAAAATCCCTCTCAAATATTTTAAAAAGAGGAAACCACAAACAACATCTTTGACAGAATTCCTCTTTATTTTGAAGAATTCTGAATCAAAATCATGAAAGATATTGTGGAAATCAGCTTTTTTAAATTACCCAAATCCAGAATTAGCTGAGATTGCCATAAAACCACTCATTATGTAATGATGGTCATAAAACAGCAATTCTATTTTATTCTGAGTTTTAATTATGTAATTGCAAGGAGTATGTTGATTGAATTCTTAGAATGTTTAATGGTGTTAAAGATAATATTATGACATTTTAGCCCATGTTCTTCAGAAGCACTTCTAAATGACACCAGAACTGACATGTCCACCTACCCTCCCTTGTGTGTTTGAATTTTCAATGAAGTGGGAGTTTTCTAATGCACACATAGTCAGTTCTCCTTGTGGCCCCGAGTGACAGAGCAGGGTGGCATTTCTGTCATCACACACTGCCCAGTCACTCCCTTCTGCAGCCCTTGAATCCTTTCCTTCAGATCCTGGTTCATCTAACCCAGTCCAGTTGTTTTCTGTTGGATTTCACCATTTCAGACCATGCAAGACCCCTTTAAGGACCCCACAAATACTGGCTGTTTCTGGCCCTGGTCCTACAGGAAATAAGGTTTTCACACCTTAAATTTGTTTAAATGAACAAACAAATAAATGGACAAACAAATCCATCTGGTTTTTTTTGTTAAAAAATAAGTTAGGTTATCTGAAATTACTTTTGGTCCTCCACTGTGAACATCCTTAGATGGCAAATGCATTCATCAGAGAATAACCAAATACTAGCACAGAATTCCATTTTAGAGATCAATGTATAGCTCTTGGCATCATTAGGGGCAAGTTTCATGCGTAATATAATTACCGCATCTTATAAATCAAATTATATTAATAAGCTGATCTCTTTGGGACAGGAGCTGTCACTTGCTGTATTACTGAACAATGCTTATAATGCTGGGCTTGAACCTTGATTGAAAGTGAGATCTGACTGTAAAAGTGTAATCAGGAAAGCTTGGTAGATTTTCTTCCCTCAATTTATACAATTGCTCAATACATTTTTCTCTATCATTTTAACCTTTTTCATTTGACAAATATTGATGGGTTTTCCAGAGCTCTAATGGAAGTAAAATTGTCATGATAAAAAACCCAATAATTGCATGTGTTTCTGTAAGAGTTACAAGCCAGAATACTTTGTTCCAGAATAAGAACTCAAATTAATATAGTCAAAGCTACTTAGTCTTTTAAAATCTTCTACTCTGAGTCAATCACAGCTTCTCTGAATTGTGATTACCAGCAGTACCTTTACAAAAGTACCTGAGTGGTGCCAGTCCTCATAAGAGACTTGGCTTGCAGCTGTTTATTAATGTCAATAAACATTGCACACAGGCATCAGCAGGAGAGCTTGAAGGACTAATATTAACAGCCCTTAGCTATTTTAAATTGTAACACCTACCTGCAAAGTATTCTTGATGCTGTAATTCTTATCCAGAATTTATTTAAACAATAAGCAGGGGGATTTTTCTTCCTTTTATCCTGGTGTTCTATTATTATTATTAATATATGCTCCTGGCTGATCCTGCTCTCACAGTCTGCTGGGGAACACTCCTGGCTTGGAGCTCATTCAGAGCCAGGCTGCCTCTGCCATGGTGCTGCTCTACATCCTGACTCATTCTGGAGGGTTTTGTTTCACCCTTCTGGCAGCACAGATGCAGAGACGTTGCATTATTCATTCTCTGGGTATGACACCCCTCGTGGTGTGGATGTTTGTAGTTAGACAGCAGCTCTCAGGCACACCAAGCTGGAAGATGCAGTTTTTGCATGGAGATTTTCAGCAGTTTACTGTAATGTGGCCACTTTAGGGAAGAACAGACTGTTTTTATGCATGAGAATATTCCATGTCCATAAAATGCTGACCTCATTCTGGAAGGTAGTGCTGTTGTCTTACATCTACAGGTGAGCAAGTATATCTGCAGCAGATCCACATATTCACAGAACTGGAATTTTCCTGGAAGATGTGTACTGGAAGGAGGTGCTCAGACGGTCCAGCTGTGACTGTGACCGGGACCATGCAGACCTATTGGTGTCCCTGGAGCATTTCCCCAGGCCAGTGCTCATCTACAGCTGCAGGGAGCTCAGCGACACCTGACAGCGCTGGGAACGCCCTCAGGGAACAAAGGAATAAACCAGAGATTATAACTGAGGGACAAACAAAGTGAATGATGGCATCCTCTTCTTCCAGTCCTGCTGTCTAACAAGGAGAATATTCCTTCATGGTCCACACTTTCTCTTACCTCTTGCTCGCATATAAGATTTTCTTTTCTGCCGATGATTTGTGTACTTTTGGCCACGTTGCAATGACAATACAGTGACATCTGCTGACCAGTTCTGTGTATTTATTTTATTTTTTTGATACTTTGCCATGAAGCAGTTACCCCAAATTCTGGTAATTACTGTAGAAATCCATTAATTAAGAGAAAACCTCGACAAGACCCATTAAGTGTATAAGAATGTCACATTTTTTAAAATATTAAGTGATTTCTTACCCAGCTGCCTGCCCATTGCCACCAAGCTGCTTCCAGCCACGTCCTCCATTGTCCTCAGGTGTCACCTCCCGTGCTGGAGTCTGGCCTGAGCTCTTGGCTGGCCACAGGCACAGAGGGCTGTGTGTTGTTTTTAGATGTGGAGGATGCATTGGAATGGAGCTGATTCCTCCATACACTTAAAAACCCCAAAGCAAAACTCCCCAAGCCCTGAACCTCATGTGCTGTCACAGCCTTGGTTCCTCGGTGGGTGCCAGCAGGGCTCTGCTCACAGCCCAGAGTCTCAGCTGCTGCATTTCCTGTCAATTCCATAAACAGGGGCATTAAATTATGGTTAATTCCATAAACAGGGGCACCAGTGCTGCTCCTCCTGCAGGCTGGGATGGGCTGTTTGCACCCAGCCTTTATCAGCAGCTGCTGTGGCTGCTGCAGCTTTATCTGTGCTCCATCTCCCTGCTGGACCTCATCATCCCTTCAGCTCCCAAACGTTCCCTTTCTTTGTGCCCTCCTCTATCGTTTCACCAGAGCGTCTGGAAATAAATTTAAATCATCATCAGTTACTAATCTGTGCTACTGGTATCTCCACTGAGGTGAATAAAATGCTACAACACTTTTAAGTCTAATTTCTCTGTGTGTTGATTATTTCTATATTCACAGCTCCTGCAAGGCTTTGTAGAAATGCAAATTATGTGTGATTCATTTTTGGGAGCAAGTTTTAATTATTAATATTTTTAAAAAACCAATAAGAATAATTTTTGGAGTTGTTAGCTATTTTAAGTTAGTGTCATTTTCCTATCTGTACTGCTGGGTACAAATAAAAATGGTGATTGCAGTCCCCTGACTTAATGGGGGTAACCTGGCAAGTAGTAGCATTCCAAGGCTTTTTTTCTACCTTTCTTTTTTTGCCATCATCTGAGCAAAGATAGATTTTTCCATAGTATCATTATAAAACATTCATAAACAATAATGTTTTCTTGATTGTAAGTGGTATGTTTTAAGTTGCATTTAAAGCATCTGAAAGTAATTTAACCCAGAGCTACGTGGTGTCACTTGAGAGAAGAAAATCAAAATTGCTTTTGAATTTGCTGTGACTTCAGCAGTGCTTGTAATGGCAGCTCAAGCAGCTGCTCAGAAAAACAGTCCCTGAGCATGAGAGGTGGGAGCTGTGTCTGTGTGTGCATTTCCAGCTTCAGGAGTCCTTTAAAGCCTCACTGCCTCATTCAGGTGTCTCTGATTCCCTTGACCTTGTGAGTGCTTTAACGTTGTACTCTCCAAAAATTATTGTTGCAGCTGCAATTGAACATTTTAATTTGTTTGGAGTGCTATTTTGCAGTGGATAATGCTATAAAGCCAAATTAGAAAAATTACAATGTATGTTCATACTAATTAATTATTCCTAATGATTTCCTGCCCTAATATATATTCCTTTCTGTGAATGAAATGGAAAGATGATTCTTTGCTCTGGGAAAATGTCCATATATTTATGCAGATCTTAATTTGCAATCTCATTATAGTTCTGAATTACACTAAAATGCATTTCTATTATAATTTTGAAGATTTTTTTTTTCTTCTTGACTCTTGTCCTGTCCCTGCTGCCTGCAGGTGGTTTGAAAACGCAGCTGGTTTATGGTTCTGTTCAAGGTTGCTCTGGTGCTGTAGGAAATGATCTGTTTTTTCTCGTGGCCATGAGGAGTCTGCTGGCTCTTGAGTGGAATTTCTGTCTGTAAATCTCTGCTGTGCATGGCATTGGTACCTCAGCTCCAGGGAGATGCCACTGCTTGGCTCATGCTGCACATCCTGGGCAGGTGGGGAGCTCAAGTACAAAATATTTCTTCTGCATCTGGACAAGATCAAATACTGTGAGCGTGGGTCTGCTAAAACACAGATCCTATCATTTGTGTAGTGATATTTTTCTGGTAATGTAAGGTGTCCAAGAAAATGATGACAATAAATGGTGAAACCCAGTAGAAACATTTACTTATTTGTAAAGCAAGGCAGTACATTTTGATGATGTTATGGGAATGATCACAAATAATTTTGAGAAGGTCTAAGTACAATTAGCAAAGTAAAAAAAAACAGCTTTTGTTGATGCCTTAGTTCAGCAAAACAATTTCAGAGTAACTTAACTGTGGTGTTACTGTAGGCTTGTATTCAAATCTTAAAGCCTGAACCTTTTCCATTTTTAAACAAAATCTCACCTCTGTCTCGAAGGCGATGTCCTTAAACCTGGACCAATGGGCGCAGAGCTGCCATGGTCTGAATTCCTCCACAATTCCACAGCAGCCTGCCCAGCCCCTCGGGAGGAGGCAGAATTAATCACTCGGGATCAGACAGGTGTGACTCCCCCTAATGAAATAAAATGCTTTTCCTGCCACAGGCTGGGAGACAAGCCTTGCCCGGGGCGGGCTGTGTGCCCTGCAGCATCCACAGAAGGAGTGGGAGCAGAGAGGGAGCGCTGGCCTGTGTGCTGTGATGTGATCTCACAGTCCCAGCTCCAAATGATGCTGAGTACCAGTGCTGGACCCCTCTGCCCCTCACACTCAATAGATTACAAGACGTCTTTTCCTCCCATTGTAGCTGTGGTAAGGGAAGAAGTTACTCAGGACATCACAAAGCTGAAGGATTTGCCATAAGGTCATTTATGTTTGTTGTACAGCCCAGACTCCTGTGCAAAGAGGTAGACACAAAATATTTTATTTTCTTTGGAATCATCTACCTGATGTCCTGCCTCGCAGAAGCGGGGTGAGCCTTTGAGGAAGGATGTGCTGACACTGTCAGCCCAAGGCAAATTCTCTCAGATTTTTCTCTGGACCCAGAGCTCTGCCAGAAGCAGGCTGATCTTGAACCACATGCTCTCCCTTTTTATAAACTTACAGTATATAAGCTTATGTGATTTCACAATGAAGCTTTCCATCTTGTAATTCCATAGCCTGAACTCTAAACACTTTCAATCCTACTGGTGATGCTTTCCTTTCTCTCAGCTGTGTCCACCCAGGCATACTGCTATTAATGTCCTTTTTCCTCAGAGCACTTGGTGTGTGTCCCAAAGGGCTGAAAGCAGCACAGCAAATGGACAAGCTGGTGATTCTGGGGACTGGCACTGGCTGCAGAGGCTGAGCCCGCGTGCAGCAGTGCAGGAAATGCTGCCTGGGCACTGCAAACGCTGCAGCATTTCCTGCGCTGTCCCAGGGGAGAGCCTGCTTTCCCTGCTGTTGCTCAAAAACGCATCTTATTGCCAGCCAAAGGCTTGACCTGGAAATGTTAAATAAAAGCTAATTCAAAACCAGCAGACTGCAAAAAGTTTTGGGCAGGGAAAGAAACAAAAGAAGAAAAAAAAATGGCAGGAGCTAAATTTGGAAGGCAGCGAAAAATCAATTAATAGAAATGTATTTGAAGGAATATGCAAATGAGGCATAAAAACTTATATAACAGGTTCTGTTTTGGCAAGAAATATAGGACAAAATATGGAAAGAGTGATGAAAGTGGATAATAATGGTTTGAATGTTTTAAACAGGTTAGAGTTTGTAATATTTTCCACTTAAAGTGAATGCAGACCTCAAGTGTTGTTATTCAAGGGCTTGGAAGTCTTTTTTCCTTAACCAGGGGAGGCAGTAATGGATGTAGGTCAACATGCTGGAGAGTTGGTTGGATGAGAACAATGGATCCAGAGGGGCAGGAAGATGCATTGTTTTATTCCTCTTTCTGTCTCTGCATTGCTGTGCAGGTGCTGTTTGATGTCAGCAGGTAACATTTCCCTCCCCTTTTAATTCCACCCAGGCAGCCCCACTCCTCCCGTGCCACTGGCAGTGCACTCTGTTCCAGCTCAAGCAGATATCCTGATTTATGGCATAATAACAGGATCGTTTTTCATGCTCAAGCCAGCAGTTATCAGCAGTTTTGGTGATGTGTTGGGATCTATGTGGCTATAAAAGGCTCTTTCCAGTTAAATCAGTTTGGAAGATAAGCTGAGGCGTTTGCAAAAATTGTTTTATTAAACTGTTTCATAGCTATTCCATTCCAGCATAAACCCACTTGACTTTTCTAAAGAAAATCGTGTTCCTCAATGATTTTAAGTCACTGATGCCTTATGTGGCGATAACTTGCCCCTAATGTCAGTCCAGAATGATAATATTTAGCCATCCTATTTTTTTCCTCTAGGGCTATTCATGGGCTGGTGGGGGATGTCCCTGCCCACAACAGGGGCTGGAATTTGCTGGAATTTGCTTGAATTTGATGATCTTTGGGGTCCCTCCAACCCAAACTTTTCTCTGATTGAATTGGTATGGGAAAGGGAAAGATTCACACGCTGTGTGTAACATCTAGAGTTAAAGCAAATAAGCCATAAGACGTGAAATTCCAGGTGAAAATAAGTAATCATTTTTTCCTAACTGTGGTGTTTCACATAATTGCTGTGCTGCTGTTGCTATGGTAATGACAGCAATTCTCTGTCTCTATATTGTCCTCTTTTCTATCATTTACATCTACTTACATGTGCTCACTTCTACTCAACAGATGAATTGCCCATCTACATCACCTTTTTTTTCATCTTGCTTTACAGCCTCATACAATAAACTTATTTTTAGTCTACACAGAACTTAAAAATAGATATGTGCTGAAAGGCTTTGCTGGGCTGGTAGCAGTGCTGCATTTCTCAGATGATCAGCCACCATAGGAGTGATGGCAGCTCTCTCTTACTCTCCAGAGCATTTCAAGGACCTCTTAAGCTGGTGCAAACATTGTCTCCTGAGCTGCTTTAGCAAATTGGCACGAGGAAGACTGAAATTGGCTCCATGCTATTTCAGCAGCTATAAACTTCCCTCCTCCTGTGTGATGCTGCATTTAGGATTGGCTGAAGGAGAAAGGGGAGAGGCCGCTGGGCATTATCCACCCCTCATGGGGCAGAGGGTGTTTGGGACACGGGGACTTCTTGGTGGGCAAGGCTGCAGATGGGAGAGCTCTGGCAGCGGGCACACAACACAGCGATAGCACAACACCACACAGAGGAACACTGGCATTTCTCCAGCATGATGGACACTTTGTGGTCATCTTAGTGAAAATCTCAACTATTGATTCGGTGGGGAAAAAAGGATAATGCAGTGCTAACTTGTAAGGTGGAGAAGTTCTATTACAAAAATGGTTTGTGGCTGATTATCCAGACTAATCCTACCTGGACTGGGCTCCTCCAGGGCAGCGCCATGCAGGAGCATAAGAACAGCAACCTGGGGGTGTCATTTGTGCAAAAGAAATAAAAATGGTGCATGTGCTACATGAGGGAGAAAAGGACAAGAGAGCCCGTTCTGGCTGTTTCTCTCAGTTTAATTTGTGATCTTGGGAACCAGTTTGGTTTGGCTCCCATTCTGCACAATGGAGCGACATCCTGGTTAAATCATCTTTGTGGCTCCTGCTCTGATATGATCTCTGGGATCCTGCCATCACTTAGCAGAGCATCTGCTATTTTTTCCATGGACAGAGATAACTTTGAATTAGAACTCTGAATCTTTCAGGATCAAAGTATCCAAAACTGGCCTCTGCTTCTGCATGATGTGTAGGAAAAACCCACAGTGGACAGATGGTGAGATGCTCCTCTTTCCAATATTATCTCTTCTTTCCAATATTATCTCTTCTCAGCCTCTTGCTCCAGTTTCTGCGGCAGACTTTCATGTTCTTGGAGAAAATCACGAGCATCAAAACATGAGAAAACACAAATACTATCACAGAATAGACTAAGCCAGGAAACAAATAATGCTGTTTTCTTCTCAGTTTTCAGATAAACATTAATCTCGTCTCATTCATCTGACAAACACAGGTTTTCCCGTTTCCCCTTGCTCATGGCGGGTTCCAGCTTGCCTGGGGTGCAGCTCGTGGGGGACTGGAGCTGTGCAGTGTCTCTCTTCTCCTGCTGCTCTCCCCCAAGGCTCACCTTTTTTTAAATTTTTTTTTTTTTTTCCCAGGGTTTTATTTTCCAGCACCACTGCCCTGCCAGGCTGAGCCCCAGCGAGGGTCTGCTCTCCTCTCCTGGCACAGCTCCCTCAAAAAGAGCAAACTTTGCTTGCCTGGAGCTTACACCGCGTACAAGGATGTGGTTTAGGGGTAGAAAGCTCTTGCAATTCACCCACAGATTTGTGTGAAGGCAGAAACAAGGCACACCCCATAGCTGGAAGTATTTTTAAATTAAACAGAACCACTGCAGGCTCAATTAACTGCTAAAGCTGCATAGAAAGCTGCAGGGAAGTGCTAAGGTGATTTTGGCTCTTTTCTACTTTTGTGTTAGACATTATAATGGCATTTATGTACATCCTGCCTTTTTGGTTTCACTCCAGGAAGGACTGAACCTCAAATCAAAGCAAATTCAAATTTTTTACTCACAAAGACCAGAAACTGGTTGAATAATCAAGTTTTTGAGAAAGTCACTGAGGGAATTCAGGAGTTGAGAAGGTGATTTTTGGGAAGATGAAAAGATTAAAGTTTTTAGTGGTTTACGTGAAATGTCACTCTCTGAACTGACTGTATTTTTAACATTTTTTATATTTGTTTTATAGGGGTGATTACCAAGTCATATAGTTCTTGTCAGCTCTGGTTCAAGGTCTGCCATGTAAATCTGGCTATTTTTTCATTTACCTCATAATGGTATTTTAAACACAGATCTTGAACTATACTTGAAAGGAAGAGAGACCTTTATCCAATTTACATGCCAGAAATTAGCAATGAAAACTGATATGAAAAAAATACTTGTGGTTCATGCACATGCTTATATAAAAATCCAGCTCTGCAGTCCATAGCAGAAGGTTTTAATTAAGCCTGTTCTGGTCCACAGTGCAGCAGTAACAGGAAAGCATTAATTACCCTGAGCTATAACAGGATGTCTTCAGATCCTGCTGAGAGCCTCTTTCTCTGAAGAGCCAGAGATCACTGTCACATTAGCTGATATGATCTTTAGTAATGGTTTGAATTGATTAGAACTTTTATTTTTCATTGGAGAGAAAAGTAATTAACAGTAATTAGCACAAGTTAAAGAGAAAAGATACAAATTTCAATATATAATGTGTTACAGGTATAACGTAAATTTTTCCCCCTAAATTTGCCATATTTTGAGACCTCTATAAGATCTGCTAACTCTGTTTTGATTGTACCAGAACTTATTTCTCATGAGGTGCTCTTGGTCTCCCCAGGGTTTTCTGTACAACCTCGTTCATTCCTGTATTGGGATGGCAAAGGTTTTTCCAAAGGCAGCTCTGCTGGGAATTGTGTCTGCCCATCACCACCCTGAATGGAAGCACTTTCAGTAAAAAGCAGAAAAGGTGTGGGAAAAGGAGGAGGTTTGTTACCTGGCTGTGCCAAACTGAATTGGTGACAGTGGAGTTTAATTCTGTGCACCGATAAATATGTGGGAATATGTGGGAGGTGATCTCAGATCCCTGTGGGGCTAAGACACAGCCCCACCCTTTTGTTCAACTTAATTTATAAAAAGTAATCATTTTTAACAGTGCTTCAGTATAAATCTTTTAGTCATAATCCATCCTCTTGGAGCCAAAGCTATAACAATCAGCTGGATAGGAGTAATTGGTGATAAAAGATAGGTTAAAGTGTTCTTTCTCTATAAAAATATCTCCCTTTCTGGATCAGTTCAGCATTTTCTTTCTCCTTGAGAAGTAAGGATCTTTGGGCTGTAAAAGGATAGAAAAAGAGTTTTGTTTTCATTAAAAATTCATTTTTCAAAGATGCGTTAGAAAAGCCCCATCCCTTCCCTTACACTGAGCATATGAACAAAAGGATTCTTCCAGAAATTCACAAACATCTGCACCAAGCTGTGAAATAGCCCAGGGCCATGGTGGTGCCAGGCAGCTCTGGTTCATTAATGTCACTGGCTGGAGTACTTCATTAAATAATAATAATAATAATAATAATAATAATAATAATAATAATAATAATAATAATAATAATAATAATAATAGTAAGCCAGGTCCCTCTGGTGAGCAGGGATGCTCTTTGTGTCTCAGGGACACCAAAGGAAGCAGCTGCTGCTCACAGAAGGTACAAGAGGCACCGTGGACATCTCTTTTCTCACGTGATTAACACACCCCATGTCTCACAGAGCTTTCTCCTTCCTTTCCTCATCTCTTTGCACAAAAAGTTGATTTTGTTATCACTGCTTTAATTTAGTGACCCATTGAACCAAGCTTTTAACTGGAAGGCATGAAAGCATCCAGTGATTACTTTTCTAGACAGAGGCAGCTGGTTTTTCCTTGGGCTGTTTTTCCTCACTGCCCACCAGATCCCTTGCTATCCAGGAAGCAATTCCTTTATTTCCTTTATTTCCTATTTTAGGGAGGAACAATTTTGCAAACAGTTAAAAATACTTTGTAGAGAAATTAAATGCAATGAGAAGTGGAGATCAGGAGCTCTTATTTTCAAATTCTGTCAGCACATTTTAAAAGTAATCAGCAGTAAAGCCAAGGATCCTTAGAGAAACAGCCCTAAAGCTGCATTTGCTGGGAAAACAGCTCTCTGAGTGTTTGGGGAGCTTTCTCTTCTCATACAGCTTCAGGTCTCATCCAAATGGCAAGAAGTGACAGGCCACAGAGGTCTTACATTCATGATGAGTTAAATCCTCCTGAAATCGAGGAGTTTTGCTAGGAGCTTCAGCTGGGGCTGAGATTTCACCTTCTGTTTTTTGAAAACATGTTGGCTGCTTCCCAGTTTAATGTGATTTATTCATCTCTTCCTTTTAAGTTTATCCTCTGATTAGCTGAGGGAGTCTTGTGTGGGACCTTACTTAAAAGAGGGAACAAAGTGTGGATGAGAGAAGCTGGAGGAGGCAGAATAACAAGGGTGTTTATTAATGTTCTACTATTAAGTTTATTCTTTCATGTGGCATTCCCACAAAAGGTAAAAATGTACAAATAGCTGACAAGGAGAATAATCAGAAGGATGAATAGTTATGAGACGGATTATTGTGCTGTTATAAAGGAAAGAAAGGTAAAAGAGGAATTTAGAAGGAAATATTAAAATCGCAAGCTGTGAAAGCAGAGTTGGAAAGCCCGGACACAATAACAATTTCTGTGTGCTCATTGCTGCAGCCATTCCTGCTCACACCCAGCTCTGCAGCTGAGGAGCAGGAGATTTTGCTGGAGCTGAGTGGCTGCTATGGAGTGCAGCCCCACGGCCCGCACATCATTCTGCAGCAGATGCACAAGGCACAGCTCCCTCTGTTAATGTGCCGTGCTGGGAGCTCCAGGCTCGTTATCTGTGTCCTGCCTCTGCTCCCTGCCCTTGTGCACACAGCCAGCACCAGAGCCTGCAACAAAGACCTGCTCTGCTCCAGTGAATTCCTCAGAGAACATCATCCCTGTGCAGAGCAGCATCTCTAATTGCCTGTCACCTTGGCAGGTGCAGCAATTCCCTGTGGGTCCCTTTGATAGCAAGGGCCACAGTCCTGGCTCCTCCTTGTTAGCTGCTGACAGCAACCTGGGCCCAGGAACCTTCCCTGGCTCGTTTATGTACCTGAGTTTGGTGGCAAAAGCAGGCAGACAGGGCTGTGAGACTGGCTGCAATGTCCATGGTTTGTGTGTGTACCAAAGGTGGGTTGGCACCTGGCTGCTCTGCAGTGCAGCCCTGACTGGTCTCTGTCCTCACCTGGGACCTGCCCTGGGTCTCTGTCCTCACCTGGGACCTGCCCTGGTGTCTGTCCTCACCTGTTACCTGTTCTGGGTCACCTGAGACCTGTACTTGTGTCTGTCCTCACCTGTCACCTGCCCTGGTGTGTATCCTCACCTGGGACCTGCCCTGGGTCACCTGTCACCTGCACTGGGTCCCAGAGGAGCCCTCGGCCACCTGTGACCTGCCCTGGTGTCTGTCCTCACCTGTCACCTGCCCTGGGGCCCAGGCACACTCACAGCTCGTTCCTTTCCTCTCTCCAGGGCTGGCACTGCCCCACCCAGCCATGCCCAGTGAGGGCTCTGGGCATTCACTTCTGCTGCAGGACAATCCAATCAGTTTCCTTCTCTAAATAAAGAGCTAGAAACACGCCTGGTGGGCATTGCTGTAGCTATCATTGGTTTTTAACAAGGTCATCACAAAGTCTTTGGAAAAAGGTTTTACCCTGTTCTTTTGGCAGAAAGTGTGAGTTATCTATAATTTCTTTTCTTCTCCCTGTTGCTTAGCAGCCTTTAGCAGTTGTTGATGCACCATTTGATGTGTACAGATAGATCATGGTGCAGCCACAAGAGCTGGAAGTTCAGATTTCCATCACCTGATTTTTACATGTACTTCATACAACCCTCTACAGAGCTTCAAATGCAATTTGGCACATTTGCTCTCATGGAATTATGGAATTTCTTACCCTGCTGTCAACAAGCTGTGTACTATTACTTGGAAATCCTCTTCAGATAGCCATTAATTATGCCTAGTTAGTGTCAAAATAGTTAATTTCTTTTCTTTTCTTTTCTTTTCTTTTCCTTTTTTGTTTTTTTTTAGGCTTAATAGCATGCTATCATCTGGCAACCTAATTTGTGCTTTAATGAACAGTACCAACACATTAAAATGATGTGAAAATTATTACTTTAACTTCACAGAAAAAATATATCATTAGTACAAGAAACACATTAAATTCTTCAAGGATACCTCAAGTGCATGGATTTTGATGTTGATTAGAAGCCCTTCTGCAGAAATTGTTATTTTAGGATATTAGCAACCCTTTTTCCCAATAAATTACCACTCTCTGTCATAGCTTGATATATATATTGTGTACAGATAGAATCTTAATGCATGTAAGAACATCTCAGAGGGTGTAGCTGATTAGTTAAGATACAAATAATCACAGTTTTGATGATTTTGGCTGGAGGTCTAGGGGAAAATAGCGTATCATACCTGTGTCTAAACAGATTCAATTCATGTGGAAGAGTACCAGTGTATGGACAAATGGGCAGAAGCCTGTGGCACTGGGGTCTGGGTTGTTTCTGGGACTGACTGATGTGCCCAAGTCCCCTGTGCAGAACTTGTGTCCCACCTGCCATCAGCCCTGGCACTGCTCTGCCTCCCCTGGCACTGTCCTGGGCACATTTATATTCTCCAGCAGCCTCTTCTTCTTGCCTTTGCATTTTTTTCCCTAGTTAATTTATGAATCTTTAGCCTGATTTCTCATACATCCTTTCTAGTTTTTGAAGATGACTTTATCTCTTGTCTCTGGAGGAATCTGACCCACAATGTAATTCAATATATTGCTTCAGAGCACCCAGAGTGCTGTGACCCTGCATCCCATGCCTTAATCTTAATTTCTGAATCTGTGTGAAATGAAGCCTGCATATAGATAGATTTGTCACGGAGACTTGAATTCTATTTTGTTTTTTTACCTTTCTGCCAGTCCATGTTTTCACACGCTGAGTTATTCTTGTTTATTCTCAGATTTTCTTTATCTGAGAGAGGGAAAAAATAAAGAGGTCTGTTTTGAATTCCCTGTCTGCCATCTAGCATGAATTTTTATACCAATAACACCAGCAGATTGCCATATGTACTTTTAAGTCCTCTGCTTTGGAGATAAGATTGATATTAATCCCATCTTTCTCAGTAATCTCCTGAAGTATTTACCTGCCTGGAATGATCATATTTGTTTATTTTTGGATTCTAAATTCTTTTAGTTTTAATATCCCTTCGATATGCTTTTCATTTCAAGTTGCTTGGATGACTCATTACTAGTCTCAGGTAGAGAATGTATTTTCTGTGCCAGCCACTGAATAACAACTTTAGATGGATTCTTCTCCACGGATGATTTTTATGATTATTATTTTTAATCTTAGATATGTCTCCTTTCATGATATGCTACTGGGTACTAGCAATAGATCTGGCTGTAATTTGCACTGAAACTCTTTTCTGACCATTTAAAGGAGCATTAAAGTGGAAGTAAATTATTTGTTGCTTTTTCCTGATCCTCTTAAACTGCCAACATAGTGAGAAAGGGATTTTGTATGAAAGACAGCTTTATTCCAGAGGTCTCTAAAGATGCAATAGAGAGTTCAGCCCCCAATGGATAAAGGTGAGAAAATTGGCTGTATGTTGGTAAATAAAATTTTGTATGCCAGAAGACCTAATTTAGAGGGGAATTGTTGGACTCCTGCTCTCCCAAGGTTAATGCAGGAGAGGCCAGTTCCCACCACTACAGACAGATGATCCTTATCCCAGGCATTTTGCTGCTTTTGTCATACAAAGCATAGAGCTCAAATGCCAAGGTAGCCAGGCTTATAAAGATTAAACTGGACTTCAGAAGTTTAAGATACAGACAAAAATCTGAAAAAAATTGAAGATAGTAATTAAACTGATTAAACAACCATCAAAACCAAATTAAATGCTTATAAAGTTGAATCAAGTATATAAGCAAATATGAGAAATTAAGCCTGAGGAAACTTTTCATCCATTTCTCTCCACTGGAAGATACAAAATGCAGTTTCCTGGCTGTTTCTAATGTAACCACATTTTAGGAATACACCTGGGAGCCCACCAGATTAATGGGGGCTGCAAATAATCTTGAAACCAAAATGAAACATTCAAAATAAGGGAAGATTGCAAATAAGTTTTAGAATTTTCTTTCCCTAAGGCTAAAGCTAGAGGGTAGTTGAAATTATATCTGAAATGGATTTTGTTTTTTCCTTTATAATGCATTCCAATTACTCCCACAGTAAGTAGATCTGGTTTCCTCAGCCTGTTTTCAGAAGACATTACTCAGATTATAGATAAAGGCACAATTATATGGCCAGACATGCATTAGCAAAGAAATAATTCCTTGCACCTGCAGGCTCTGCCACCTGTGTGGCTCAGAGTGCCAGATTTGGACTCTGCTATTGGAGATGTGCACCAGCAAAAATCTCCTGTTCAAAACATCTTCTGGTTTCCTCAGGGTTTCCACCTCAGTTTTCATGAGCAACATTTCCCACCAAGGAACGCAGAAATTATTTACCACCTGCTGTGTTCAGAGTCTGGGACCTCCAAACTTCCCACCCTGCAGATGAAAATCCCTTTCTTTCCCTGAGAGCCAAGGCAGCAGAACTGCAATGGTTTGAATGGGAACAAGTGGGGAAAGCCAGCCACAGAGACAGTGCAATTTAACAATTTAACTCAAAAAACAGTAGACAAACCCGATGTTAAAACACAAATGACACAAAACCTTTATGGCTCCTTCTAAATCTGCTCTCAAAACAGCTGCTAGACTTTGAAGCACCCCTTGATGAAGGCAGTTGGGATTTATGGCACCTAAAGAATCAAATTCCTTTTGTCTTTCAGTTAGTACATGACAGGAACAAAGCAGTACAGAAATAAATAGCAGTTTGCTTCCTGGTTTTAATTAAGTTTGGCAAAATAAGGTCAGAAGAGGAGTGTTTGAAGTTGCCTTGGGGATTTTTCAGTCAAACTAATGCTAAAAAATGTAAAGAAAAATATGAGATACATTTGGTCCATCATTGTCAAGTCTATAATTGCTTTGGAATCAGCCTTGTACTCTACAAAAGAAATGTGAACAATTTCTGTTGGCATGTTTGGAAAATGGATTGACCTGGTGTTTACTCAGTAAAATAATTTGATGCAATCGTGAGCCACAGCTGGTTTCTAGCATTTGCAGAAGCCAAGAGTTGAAGGGAAAAAAAGAGCAAGCAAATGTTGGACGTGTTGGAAGTGTTGGAATCATTAAGGATATTAAATATTTATAGCAAATAATTGTTTTTGCATTTTGGTCTCCAAATGAGTGTAGCTCTTGTGTATTGGGTGTGTGGTTTATTTGTTCTTCTGAACTGTGCGAGTCTGGAAGCTTTCTGCACTGTTTGACTCGGACATCTCTGGGGCCATGGATTGCTCATCCTGCCAGGTTCCTGCAAGGAATGGGCTCAGAGAGGTGGGAGTTTGTGTGGAAAGTTCATAAGGAAAACCCAGCGAGCAGTTAAGAGTACAGAGCATCACCCAGGTCCCATTCTCCTCCCTTTTTCCCCTGTTATCCCGCTCAGCCTCTCAGCAGCAGCCGGATGCTCTCAGGCACTGAAGGGTTTGGTCTGACCCTGCAGGGTCTGGAACCCTCCATGGGCAGGGGAAATTTCTCCCTGAGACAAATGTGCTGGCAGACACATCCCTGCAGGGCAGGGGACCTGCAGGCATGGCGCCCCAGGATTCCAGAGCTCAGAGGAACATTTTGGAACACACTGGAAAACCAGGAGAGAACACACCCCGTTGTTTTCAGAAACACACTGCTCTTGTTTCTCCAGATAACCTGCAGTTGTGACGTCAGGTGTCTGGGTTTTTAGTAGAACATACCTGGGGTAAGTCCTTATTATGAAGGGTTTCTTCTGACTGGCCTACAAAGAAATGATGGCATGAACTTGCAGTAACAAACTCATGACTGTGTTCCAAGCTGAAGGAGAGGTTTTAAAAAACATCTGAGGAATATGCATGATATTTTTGGTTTCATCTTCAGTGCTGTTCTCTCTCTAATTGTTCAAAAGGATGTTGATATACAAAAGACATCCAATTCTTTGGGTTCAGCTGCCTATAGGTGTTCTAGCCCATCATTCCAGCAGTCTTTCAGCTTTATCATATAGTGTTCAGTATATTTTTATCTTTCCTCATTATATACCTTTGTTTCATAATGATTATATTAATCAAAGCCCATTTTAATGAGTAGTACCAGCACTTTTATTCTTAACCTTCCAATCTTTTTTTTCCCTCAGACCATTTGTCAAATATATCTGTCAAAACCAGTTCTTGCCTACAACAAATATTATTTGAAGTCATACTCCAAATGTGAAAAGAACAATCTATTTGCTCCCAGCGAGGACAGTTGTGTGGCTGATCAGGAATGAGGGTGTCATTGTGAGATAATAGTTCTGGGATAGATGATTGATGTCACTTGCTGGAGCCTGTGCTTGGGGGCTAGGCAGAGACACAAAGGCTAACTGGACTTGAAAGCTGAATTCCCATCTCGCCCTTACAAATGAGCCATCTCAGCTGGGCTTGGAGCACTTGTTTAATCAGCAAGGAGCAGCCTCTGCTGAGATCCCAGTGTTCTTCCTATTTGTCATTAAACGGGGGTCATCAGTCTCCCTGACTCTCCCTACAACCTTTGTATTAAATTTGCTGTAAAGAAAACAAAAGCACTGATTAGTGAGGCCTGGAGATGTTTGTCAGAGCTACAGGTGCCTTTCGTGACAGGAGACTGAGTGTAAAAACAAATCTCTGTAAATAAAAAGCTTCTGTTGATCTTGAATAGTGGGAGGAGGATTATGGATAATTGCAGGTGGGAGAACAAAACTGCTAGATCTGAAACATAAACACATTGTCTTTGTGTCCATCAGAAAATCGATTTTTGTTGCTCCTTTTCCTCAGCTGATTTGTCTTGGGGGAAGTTCATATTTTTGAGATAACAAACTTCATTTTACCTTGGCAAGCAGCTTGTAGAAATACAATTTTGCTTCTTTAACCACAATACAATGCTGAGTGGTTAATACCATGCTTCTCCTCACTGTACTAGCTTGTGGAGAGCTGGGTTTGCTGCCAAATCCAAGATTCTGGTAATTCCCTGCCTTCCCACATCCAGCTCTGCATCTTCTCCGTCCTGTGCACATCCCAGATCCTTTGCTCTCCTCCATCAAAGTCCTTTCCTTCTCTGTTTAAAAACTCTTTGCTGACTTGTGATCACCTCCTGATTATTTAGGTTGAAATATTTATTTTGTTGCATTGCTGCCTATACATGTAAATAGTTCTGTTTTTAAACTAAGAAATGCAGAGATTTTGCTTTTTGAAAACTCACGCACAAAATGGTTTAATGCTTTGCATTGGGTGTATTGCACTGGAAATAATATTCCTTCCCTGTTTGCAAGTACATAGAAAAGTGTGTTTCTTGATATCGATCAAATAAATACATTTTATTGCACTGTTATTACAGATGGAGAGACAGAGGGGAACCTTTATAACAGAGATAAATATATTTTGAAGAAAAATAGCTGTAGGATTGTAAACTAAAGAATATGGCTTAGATAGCATGATAATGTTCTTTGTAGAAAGCTCTGAACAGATCAGAACTTACTGGATAACTGAGGATGTTGATTATAGTTAGCCCTTGGCTGTTTGTCTAAAGTAATCTTAGGATTGAGCATGGATTTATTTGGTAATCATAGCAGTTCAAGTAATTTATCTAATCAGGCACACTGCAAGTCTTCATCCACCACCAGATTTTTATTTCTTGCTTGGATCTTTCTGCCTTATGTGACTTGAATAAAAATTTTCATAAAACCTCTAGATTTCTGTCCAAGAATGGACGTTCATCTGTGGGCAGGAGAAGAGAGTTCATTGAGGCAGCAGCAGCAGCACAGAATCCCCTGCAATCTGAACTGTGGCAGATTCTGTGCCTCAGAAAATCCAGTTCAAAACTTCAGGAAGTTTAAGTGGGGATTAATCTGGCCACAAGTGTTGTACCGGCCTTCTGCAGAGATCTGAAATCTTGCCAGAATTTATACTTTGAATGGGCTTGTTATAATAATTTAAATTAAGACAAGATAATGTTTTGTACTCGCAGGTGGCGCAGAGGGAAAAAGAGGGCTGATCTTGTACCAAAGAAATGAAAATGAAATGTCAGTAAAATTAGTTAACTGCACAGCCTGAGCCAATGTGAGTGCTTCAGTGCATGTAAGACCTTGGGTTCTGAGGTAAAAGCAGGCTCAGGGATCCCAGTTTGTCTGCAGCTCTTGGCTCTCAGCAGCAGGCAGGATACGGCACCATCTACATTTAATCAGTCTGTTTTCTGACAGGAGTATTCCTCAGTATTTATAATTCTTTTGATTATATTTACAGCCAGAAATGCTCATTAAAAATAGCAGGTAATTATATAATTATTTTCTTATTTTCCTCTCGCTCTGCTATCTGAATTTAGCTATGACCCTGGATTTAGCTGCAGTCCTGAAGGTGAATATATGCTGGGTGCAGGCAATAGGGGATCAGCTCAAGGGCTTCAATTCCTGCTCCACTTTCTGTCAGCCCCAAACCTATTTCTGTGAGCAGCCTCAGTTTTGGTGGTGTTTGCAAACCTTCCTGTGTGACACCACACTGGCTCCACGCTTTATTCTCTATGTGGAGCCATTTGGAAGCTTCATTTTATGTGGAAATGGAGTTTGCTGCCTTGAACACAACTGAAATATTTTTCATCCCATTTTTAACCCCTTTTGAGTTGTCAGTTTGCAAGGAATTGTGAATTCAAGTCAGTTCTGCCTGAGGTGTTCCCCAGTTCCCAGGGTTTGTACTCTACCTCATGACAATAGTTTTACATGTGCTGTTTAGCCCTTCTTTCGTCCCTCTCATCTCATCTCCCATCAGCTCCGGGGGGAATTGGTTTTATCGTGTTCCAAACCTTCACTTTCGCACATCTAAAGCATCACTCTGTTCTGTTCTGAAACGCAGCACCTGGTTATGCTCATGCTGAGCAGAATGAAGTACCAGAGGCAAGGGCAGAGCAATTAGAGCTCTGAAGGATCTGCAGCAGTTGCTGTTTCCAGGAACAGCACTTCTGCAAGATGATGCTGTGATTACCTTGCCTTTGAAACTGCTGCAAACTCTTTCAACAACTTCCATGGGCGTTTGCCTCCAACAGAATGACTCCAGTTTAATTTAAATGTAAATGAAAAGTACATAGTTTAAAATGTTTAACAGGCACAGGAGGATTTTGCACAGAGCACAATTGTTCACGTGCTGCGTTCTGTCGTGGTTATTATTCACTTATGGCACATCTAAAATCTTTAATCAGCTCCAGATGATTTTCTCCCTCCTTCTCCCATCCACGTAGAGGGCCTTTAGAAAGACTTCCCAAGAGCTATGCCAGCTTGGCTTCTGCCAGATGCTCTGGTTTGCTAAATCCTGCTGCAAAGTGGCTTTCATGATTGCAGAGCAGAACTAATGCCTTCTGATACTTTCTTTGCAATGAGTAGAAAAACCCAGGCGCCAGTTCCTGCAGTAATTCTGGGTCCTGGCAGCTCTCCTCGGGAGTTCCTGCCTCTTTTCACTGCAGCAAACTGCAGGTTTGAAAAGAGGGACAACAGGGAGTCTCTAACTCCCAGCTTGCAGGCGTTTAGAGAGGCTGTTCTGAGGTTTGGAGCTCACAAGAAGAAGCCTTGTCCATACCTTCAAAGCCTTCAGGATGCTCTGCTTTCTGCAGAGAAATCCTTGGGAGTTCACTGTACTTGAACAGTCTTTCCTGCTGGTAATTTAGATATTATTCCAGGCATTCCATTAGTTTCACTGTGGATTTTGATCTACCTTATGTCTATGTAGTCTCCAGTCTGTTCTTTTGTAATTAGAAAACATTATTTTTCTTAAAAAGGCACAAAAACAGGCTCAGGCCAATACGTGTGTTGCACACACCTGTGGTACAGCAAGGCTCCCTGCCCTGGGGCTGAGGTATACAGGTGTGTGAGCAGTAACTGCACAGGGCAGTTCTGATATGATTTTATTTCCTGTGAGACAGCAACAATACTGGTATTGCAAAACAAGTTCTTCTTAACTGATTGAATTGCTGCAGGTTCTAGTTACAGGATCTTCCTACAGGCTTTTAAATTCATCTGCCCCCCAAAATTCCATTCTTTTATCACCTTCAGGCTTTGCCAGTCTGGAGTTTTCCTTATTACATACATCTGCTCAAAGTAATAAGTGTAGAAATTGCTTTTAATGCCATAACATTAAAAATAGATACAGTGAACCCTGCTGAAAGTCGCATTATTTTTAATTGTCTGACTTGCAGGGGATCAATAGCCTGGGAACCTGTGAGTAGTATGGACAATTCATTCTTCACACAGTTCAAGAGCTGTGGAGTTAATCCTGTATGTGGCAAGTTTGTCAAACTAACAGATGCTTCAGTTTTGCTCTGGCTGCTGCTGGGGATAAGTAAATAAAGAAGGGAAACCCACCCATCTGCCCAGGAACTGGCTCCGGCCTGGGCAGGCTGCAGCCACACAAGCAGGGGATGGTGGCTCTTACAGTGAGAGCTGTAAACCACATTCTGTTTGTTCTGTGTGTGCCAGTTCTGCTGAGTTCTGCACAGAGGAGCTGAACCCACATTTTCAGGGTCTGGCTGACACTCAGATCCCGTGCTGAGCACAAGAATGGCACTGACCAACAGACCCCTGTGCACCATGTGGCAGCAGGAGCTCCTAAGCAAGTGCACCCTCATTCACTGTGTGCTAGCAAAAGGTAGGGTTGAATTCACTCTGCAGAGCAACTGTGTGATAAATAATTGCAATCCTTTAGTTAGTCACTGTAAAGAAGCTCCATAAATAATTACTGATTTACTGACAGCAATTTAGTTGGCCTAAGAACCCAAGATTAATAACACACTCTGCTTGTTCTCTGGAATAATAGCTTAGGTGCCATTTCTAAACATTATATATCTTTATCTTGGACTCTGATAACTGTCAGCTAATCCTGACCAGAGGAGCTAAGAAAGTGCAGCTAAAATGGAGATTTCTTTCATCTCAATAAATCTCTTTCCCTTACTGCCTTTTTTTCACCATAGTCAGGTTTCTAGTGAGGCAATCTTAATTTATTAGTTTAATCTGGGAAATTAGTTGCTGTAGGTTTTGGTTGTACAGATCAATGGACAATAAAAAACACTTTGACTTGAGTGAGATTTCTTTTCCTTTTGCAGGGATGCAAAGAGAATACTGAAATATTTTAGGCCATTATTGTTTCAGAGACTAAAATTCAAACACTAATGAAATATTTGCCAGAAATCTCTGCAATAGCTGTCTACAACTGTGTAAAGACATAACACATTAGAAGTTTAAATAAGTAACAACTGTTAGAAGTTCCCCCTTTCCCCCAATATTATTACAAATTGTGTTTTAAAGAAAGAAAAATAGAATCATTTTTGAAAGTTTCTAGCTGATTTGGGAATCCAAGTCTCACCATTGGTGACATGGGACTGAAGCCACATAGCTGTACCTTCAAAAACATTTGTTGAAAGTAATTGGACCATAGCTGCTACTTGAACATTTTTTCTAGGTCTCATTTGCATTTGAGGAGTTAAGGATGTTTTAATGTCTGTGCCACCATGATTTAGACTTTAAGACCTGTTCAATGCCTTTTACTACTTGGTCTTGCAGCTGCCCAGTCATTTATGAGAGCAGGATTTAGCTGTTCAAATCCTTTAGACCTTGTGGTGATTAGTGCAATGGCATGAGAAAAATTAGAGCTGGCTACTTAAACATGGAGCTAAGTACTCAGCAACTTATTACAAAATGCTCCATAGGCCAGGCTTGAATTCAGGGCGAGCAAAAACCACAAAGGTGCTCAGGGTGTTATTGAACAGGGTCCAGTTGGTGTGCAGAGAAAGTGACCAAGTGCCCTCATCCTTGCCCTCCATGCAAATGGAGAATGATTGTGCAAATGGAGAATGATTGTGCACGTGAAGAATGACTGTGCAAATCATGAATGCAAATCATGAAATCCCATCAGAACGGTGCTGTGCTCCCCCAGGTGCCCCTGGAGCCCTGGGAGAGCCAAACCAGCCCAGGGATGCTCCTGCCTGCCTGGGATGGCACTGAGCAAACGAGCTGCTTGCTCTTTGCCTCCAGAACAAATAGAGTTGAGATTGTTCTTTTAACATTCGGATGTTTGCAGAGTTCTGCTTTTCCTCTGAAGGGCTCTGTGGGATTGGCAGGGCACCTTCACTTGGCTTTTTAAAGCCCAGGCTGCATCTCAGTACACTTGTGTTTGCAGGGTAACACTGAGTATTTACTTCTTTTCCCATTTCTTTAGTTTAAAACAGAGATGAAAATCAGTGACTTGTTTAATGGGTTGAAAAATCTCCACTGCTACTCTGACACTGGACTGCTGTGTACCTTGTGTTGTTTTGTTTCAAGTCAGGGCATTTTCCCTAAGACATAATTTTCTTCATCATGGAATGCAGTATGAGGTAGAGTTGCACTTCAGAGACATATACCTGGTTACAAAACATTCAGTTTTTTCACCTCACTGTTTCCATTTCTCCTGGAAATGTCCCTTATGTATTCATTAGAGAGAGGAGGGATCAGTGTGGCGCAGATTTGGAATAAGATTCACACCAGGAGATGTGAAAAGACAATATTGAGATACAGAATGGAATTCTATTCACACATTGTAGACAAATACTCTGAAGACACAGTATCTGTTTTTGATTTCCACAAATAGTTTTCTTCCTCTTACATTTCCATTCTGAAATTACATTTTGGTAAAAAAACCTTGTATTTTTTCTTTTCTGAAGTGAAATGGCATGTACAGTAAACTGCTGTCTTAAACAGTAATGACTTGCTCAGGACTCCTTGCTGGTAGCTAGTGAACCACAAATATATCCCAAGATGAACAATTTGAACAAAAAGTAGCACAACCTTTACTTGAACTCAGCAGCAAACTTTGATTGAAGAGGGTCTGTGTTTGTTCCCCAAGAACATTTGAGTGCTTGACCTAAGCACAGAAATAGGCAGGGAAGCATGGGGGTGATTTATTCCAGTATTTCTTCTGCCAGAAGCCAAGTTTGATACACATATTTCTAGTTCATCATGAGTTCTATCAAGGGAGGAAGCAGACCCAACAAGTGACTAAATATTTTCTATCTGGCACTATGCATAACCTATTGCAGTATTCCATTTTTGTCAGTCTTCAATATTCTTGTGGTTAATTACAGTTACTTGACTCATACAACTAAAAATTACATGGGAATGGCAAGCTGTGAACATTTGTGACAAGATTTCAGCAGTCTGAGTACCAGTAGTTACTCTGAAGGAGTAAATAAATGTCAATGTCTCAGTCAGCTCCAGAATAAGGCCTGACAAAAACCCTACTGAAACGACTGGAAGTCTTCCAACAAATTGACTCCATTAGACTTCAAATTGGAGGGTTTGTCTACTAAAATGGGATGGTATTCACTTGTTTGTATTGTTTGTGGCATACTATTAATTATAATATTTTTATATTTGAATACTATCAATGATCATATTTATCCAAAATGTCTGTTGCCTTCTGGTGAGAGAGATCTTTCAATCCTGAAACTTCCTGTCCTGTAAACACTCAGTACACAATTGTGACAGCCTGATGGCAACTTGTGCTTTTCTGCTTCACTCTGTTTAGCTGGAAGATAAGTGAGACAAGAAAATTAAAAGTGATGAAGATGTGAGGCAGCCAAAACAGCTCAGATTTTCAGATCATAAATGTTAAGGTATATTGACATACTAATATATACCTATGTGCATACAGACATCTCTAGAGTGGCAGGCTTGCATCTGACCCAGAATTTGACTTATAGCTGGGAAACAGGAGTTCAACTGAAATAGACAACGGAGGTTACATTAACTCCATAAAAAATGTAGGGCCTGACTCAAAAATCCAGCATCTTTTAACAGAAGTCAAGTGGCTTTCTCATTTGTCTGGCCAGCTTCTATCAAGTTCATTACTCTCTCTTGATTAAATCTTTTCTAATGACTTCTGCCTGAATGAGAACAGAGAAATGGTAGCCAGCAATCACTGCTCAGACAGACTCTGACAGCAGAGTATATGACTCATTTCTGTTCAGCTGGATCTCTTTAATTCTTCCTAACTGGGAGGAAAAGGGTTCCATCAGCAACAGATATCCTAAGGGTGTAAAGTCTGGAGGAAACTTTTACTATGTTATAGCTGGCAGTAATTAGAAGACTGGAAAAATTGTTGCAGGTTTATCAGGAATACATAGAACAGTGAAAAAAGGGAACCAATGTAGTAATGTTAAATATTTAAGTTGTTACAGCCCATTTGTCTCACAGAATTTATTTATCTAGAGGAGAACAAAATGCAACTTTTGCCTCTTTGGTGTTTTTCTCTGATTGGAGTCTATGAACAGTTTGGTCTCACCTGAAAATGAGTGATGGGCACCTTTTGGCCTGAGCAGAGTGACTTACAGGACGAGTACCCTGGCAGGAGCAATAGGTACACAAGCTTTTGTGATGCAGTCAGACTTCCAGTCAAAGTTCTGGGCAAATGTTCATTGTAAGCAGAGGGTTCTGTTGTGTTGTAGCCCCAGCACTGGCATGGTGCTCATGCCTGTACCCGGCCCTGCCCTGTGCTCGCCTCTGCAGCTCCAGGTGTCCCTGCTCCAGGCTGGACGCTGGATTTGGGTGCTGTGTGTCTGTGTCAGCATCACAGGACCCGAGGGATTCACCCTCCTCCAGGCAGCAATCCTTTGAGAGAGGGAAGGGAAGGGCAGCAGCTCCTGGAGTGAACCTGCACTTACAGAAAATGGACCCTGCTGCCCTTCCCTCAGCCTGGCCTTCCAGGCAGGAGAGGGAAAATTATTCCTTTCTCCCCAGGCACCTTTCATTTCTTATTTTGCTCTTTTATCTACTTTTTCTCATGAGGCTGATCATAAATGTTGTCTTTTGTGACAGAGAACTGGGCTGCTCTGGGCAAGATAACAAACATATGCTCTTTCTGCCACTTCCATTGTATAAAATAACTTTTCTTATTCTATTTGCTTTGCTGCCAGTTCTTATCTGGAATTTGGATCATAAACCAGGACTGTCTTTCTCCAGGACCACTAAATAATATAATGCCTGGTAAATTGTGAGCATTTCTTTTTTATTTTGTTCTGAATTTTATGATGTTTTAAAATAAACTTGGTAACTATTCATACCCTATAGAAAAGTCAGATACAAAAGCCCTTTATCTTCTTCATTCTGGCTGCTGTGTTGACTTGTTTTAAAGTGTTGTCTTTGCCTTCTTTATTGAAAATTGGCTTTCTCTGGTAAAACTGGTGTGGGTCAAGGTCCGATCCGAAGTTTACTGCTGTTAGTACCTTTTGCTGTCATCAAGAGTGTTATTTGTATTTACAATAATAATGAATAGCGTATAAACACTGCACACAAAACTGCTCAGGAGAATACTTTTCACAGATTAGGGCAGGGTTTACTGTTCTGTCTTTAAATCTCCTGATATCTTCAATTGCTAAAGAGAAGTGGATTAATTTTTTGACTGAGATGCATCAGGGTTTAGTGCACTTCTCATCCAGTGGATCCATCAAGGACACTCCTGCCCTGTTGTTGCTGTGGTGCTTGGAGCCCTGGAACTGAAATCCTGATTGGCTGAGGAGCACAGAGGACAGCAGGACAGCAGGACATCGGGACACCAGGACAGCAGGACACCAGGACAGCAGGACATTGGGACAGTAGCACCCCAGGACACCAGGACAGGGAGGTCTGGGGGCAGCTGATCCCAGCTGGGGCAGGAGGAGCTGGCTGGGGCCATTCCCAGCTGCTCTTGTGGAGCTGTGTCAGAGGAGCCTTGGCACAGCCCCCAGGAAGGGCTCTTCACTGCTCCAGAATGCCAATGGAATTATTCATCAGAAAATCCATTTTAAGTGCTGCCTCCAGTAGGGGTTTCCATGGAGACTGCTGACCTTGTAGGAACAGAAGCAGCCCCTGCCTGGGAATGGCTGTGCTGGGATGGGAACACAGCAGATCACAGCTGTGCCGGTCTCAGGCAGGCTTTATCCAGATGTGAGGGGTTTGAGATCAATTGTTTCCCTCTCCAGATAAATCCTTCATTTGCTGCACCCCTGAGGGTTGTGAGACAGCAGAGAAACTAAGGTGGGGAGCAGTGGCAAGAAGCATTGCAGCAAAGGGTGGGCAACAGGGCCTGGCCAATTCCCACAGAACTCTCTGGCCTGGAGTGCCAAAGGGTGAAATAACCTCAATTATGGCAGTAGATTCACCTGCCCGTGCCTGTGCCCACTGCATGGAGCTGGGAGCAGAGAATGGGCTCCCTGGAGGGGCAAATAATAATAATTATTACTTATTCTTAGAAATTCAAACTTGTTCTGTGTGCAGAGGAGAAATACCTTCTGTAGGAACTGGCATCTAAGAGCCCCCAAATCCCTCCCATGCCAAGTTAAGAGCACAAAAGTAAATAAAGCAGCCAGAGGTGGTGTTCAGCCAGCAGCTGCCATTCCAAACAGCCAGCCAGCCCAGGAGGAAGCTGGAGGCTCTCAGAACATGAGCCAGAAAGTGCATGGCAGGTCAGGGCCAGGAGCAGAGCCTCAGGAGGGCTGGGGGCAGTTCTGGCTGCTGCAGAATTCAGCCAGAACAGCCCTCAGGTGGCCCCAGCCTGTAATTTAATTGATGCCAATTCACAGCAGCTCAGGATCTGCTTCCCAGTGCCTGGAGAGGAGGTTTTGAGAAGAGCTGTTGGCCAAGGATGGATTTCTGTACATGAGTGTTTACAAATGAGCTGCTGATCCCCCGGGCTTTAGAGATAGCCACAAATTCTGTTTCTCACAGAACCTCAGTCCCCCAGCCAGGCACAGCAGCCCTGAGACCATGTTACAGGAGAAAAGGAAAATGCAGATTGCAGAGAGGGACATTTACAGAATCTGAGGTAAGTTCTGGCAAGACCAGGTAAGAAAGGCCTGAGGAGTTAAATGAACTGAAAAGGTATTTATGGGAAGGGAAGTAATCAGCTTTACAGAATGTAGAGGGGAGCAAGACCTGTGAACATATTTGATTGCCAGGAACAGAGCCCAGCTGCCTTTCACATCCCAGACAAACACAATTTGAGTTGCAATTGCTTTCATTTTATAGAAGCCACCATCTGTAGGGAGAGAAAGCAGAAGGTCAAAGTGGAGGTAACATAACCTCTTCCCTGTGCCAGTCCCAAAAATTAATCCTGCAAAAGCAGCAACCTGTAGACCATGTAGGAGGCAATTGCCTGCATTTTGTGACATCTGTTCTAGCTTCACCTGAATAGATAATGCCAGATAGGTGAAACAGAGAACTTAGGGGAATGACTGCACAAGTGATGAAAAAGAAAATTGTTCTTAAAGGATTGTGGGAGGCACCTAGTGGTGGTGATGCACTTAAAGAATGTTAATTGCCAAATAGATAACTGGAATTTGAGAGTTTGAAATGTGCTTGTTTTTAAAGGCCATGAAAGGTCAGCTCTGAGTTCTTCCTTTCTCCCTGGGAAGGTGCAATGTCTCACAAATTATAGTACACAGAAAGAAAGTAGATCTGAGCTGTTTTGTGCTTCCCAGTGTGCATTTCTTGTGGTGTCATTACCGAGGCTGTTATCTGAAAAAATAGCTCTATTAAATGAAAAGCTCTGATATGGAGAAGCAGATTATCTCTCTCTCCTTGTTAAATTACTGCACTGATGCACAGCCAGAAGGGACTGTTTTTTTCTTGCAGTTAGATGCTCACAGGACCAAACATTTTCCTAATGAGAAGGCATTATTAAGAGTTGCTGTGCACAAGGTTTTGTTGCTGGCCATTATGAGCTGTGGACAATGTAAGGCAGCAGGGAGGTGTTCAGGAGTTTGCAGACACGTGTGAGCTCTGCAGGTGGGTTTCAGGGGGGGAACCTCACTGCTGCCTGAGAGGAAAGCTGCTGCAGGAGAATGCCTTGTGCTTGCCTCAGGCTGTGTTAGAGCTGCCTCAGGCACGGCTGTGCTGCTGTGCCACCACTGTGGGGACCTGGTGACAGCCCTGAGCCCTGCCCCAGCCCCAGAGCAAAGCTGTGCCTGCAGTGAGGGCTGGGCCGCGGCCTCCTCCTGGCCTGGGCCGCGGCCTCCTCCAGGCCTGGGCCGCGGCCTCCTCCAGGCCTGGGCGGCGGCCTCCTCCAGGCCTGGGCGGCGGCCTCCTCCAGGCCTGGGCCGCCCGCTCCCTCCTGGCTCTAGGCTGAGGGTACTCTGAAAATAAAACTGATTTCAGAAGGTTGGTTGGTTGGAACTGCTGTGGATTCAAAGAGAAATTATTCATACAAGTGTGACGGTGGTCACAGGGTCTTAGGATGAGGGAAGAGACGTAGATTTGACTCCATGTTACAGAATGCTTGATTTATTATTTTATGATATATATTACATTAAAACTACACTAAAAGAATACAAGAAAAAGTTCTCAGAAGGCTAGCTAAGCTAAGAATAGAAAAGAGAGAATGAAAACAAAAGGCTGGGCCTTGATTGGCCATTAATTTTAAACATCTAAGATGGGCTAATCAAAAATCCACCTGATGCATTCCACAGCAGCAGATAACCATTGTTTACATTTTGTCTCTGAGGCCTCTCAGCTTCTCAGGAAGAAAAAATCTTAAGGGAAAGATTTTACATGAAAAGATGTCTGCGACATACAAGCGGCTTTTTTGAAGTCACGGCACAACTATTATCCTTTCTGTCCACTGAAATGCTCCTAAGTACTCCCCTGATTTTGGTTTTATTCCACATTTTCCTCCAGAATATTATGAGCATGAAATAAAGCTAGGGTTTAGCAATGGCAGCGCTGCTAATTGTGCTGCGGTTTTGGTGTGGTTTGTGTGTGTTTGTGTGTGTTTTGGTTTGGGGTTTTTTGTCTTGAACTGTTTTATGCTTTATTTTCTGTTTGTGAGTAGATATCAGCAGAACTTTAGCTTGGAGGATGCTTAAAGGGACACACTCAGTGCCCAAACAAGCCTGATTTTATTCAGTAACAACAGAAAATAACAGGAACAGGAGAAAAATTCAGTTTTGCCTTTGTTGTAGGTGAACGAGCAGCCCAAAGCAGCTCTGGGGAGCTCCCCTGAGCCAGCAGAGCTTCCATCAGAGCAGGGGTGGGTGGGTGAGGAGCCAGGGCAGAGCCCAGACATCCCCTGGGACTCAGTGATTGTGCCCTGTGTCAGCACCTGGGCAGAATGCTGATGTCAGTGGTGCAGTTAGTGCTGTAATCAGCCTTGACAAGATGAAATATGGCCTCTGAATTCCAAGAACATATGGGATTATTGAGAAGGAAAATGGTGTGAACAAGGGCAATTATAGCAATAACTATCCATGACACACTACATGGAGCCAGCCAAGCATAACACAGATATAATGAAAATATTTTTAAAGGCAAACATGATGTAAGCCAGTGCCAAAATGATCTAATTTATTATTCTGTCATGAATGATAAATGTTAATAACCTCTGTGTTTCACAAAATAGCAAGAAGGCTTTCTTTTATGTATGACTTGCTACATGGTTTTAAAGGAGACAAAGAGAAGAAAGAGGATGAAAAACCTTTCTCATCTAAATTCTAATCTTTAATTTTTCAGCATATAATTGCTCCAGTTATTTTTGCACACCTCACCACACCTGCACACTTGTGCAGCACAGAGGAGGCAGCTGGCAGCCTGTTAATCACCACAGAACCAGCCCTGGCCTTGGGAAGGAGCTGCACCCTGTGAGGGAGCTCAGGAGATGGAGATGTGACGTCTCTGGGCTTGCATTCTCATTTTCAGATAAATGTAAGAGTAATAAAGCTTTCATACAAGAAGTATTATTTCAGAACCCATCCCTTCTGACCTGCTGTGGGCTGAAACAGTCCCGGAGCCAGAACTTCAGGCAGGGCCTGGCCCTGGCTCTGCACGGAATGCCAGAGGCTCTCTCTCTGCTGGGGAAGCTCAGTGCAGCTATTCTCTATAAAGAAATACCAGGTATAAAGTTTAACAGAAATATTGCCTGCACATCAGCAGGTCTCTCACAGGATGTGTAATTGCTCTGATGGATAATTGCAACAATAGCACTGACAGGGAACCTTCATTGTTATGCTGTTGTTTACAGCTCGTGTCAAAAGAATCATTTTAATAAATACAAAGTCCTTTTAGGAAATTAAGATTTCTTCTTTATTTGAGGGAGAAAAAAACAACAAAACGAAATTATTTTACTAATTACTGGCAAAGTCATTCTTGCTACATTACCTATTTTTAAAACTCACATTTCATTCAATTAAGATTTCATACTGTTGACAAAATGATGCTGTCCAAAAAAAAATATTGTAATAGCTGCTATATACAAGCCCATAAATAAACTGCAAGATTTTCAAGCTTCAAGAGACTGAGGACAGAAAGAGATTGTTTAAAGATTCATTTGAGCATTTCTTATTCAGTACATTTGCTGCATTCAGTACCAAGAAAAACACTTTGAATCAAACAAAAAGAATGGATATCCATGGCAAGGGAACACATTTGTGCTTGGTGGGGATTTTCACCAGTTTATCAAAACCAGGAGAAGCCCCATCCCCGATGCTGTGTGAGAAATTCAGTGCTCCAAACCTCAGGGGCCAAGAACAAGAGAAAACTGCTTCATTTCCAGCCCCTGCAGCCAGGGAGGACCCAGGGACACAGGGGGTGACCAGGGCTCCCTCACCACACTGCCCTGTCCCATTCAAGAGTATAAAACCAAACACATTTTCATGTTTGTCTTAATGGAGACACTGGGGAGGGTGACCAGGGCTCCCTCACCACAATGCCCTGTCCCATTCAAGAGTATAAAACAAACACCTTTTCATGCCTGTCTTAGTTTTGGTGAACAATTTTAAACCAGAGAACACCTGGATGAAAACCTGATGTAGCCCTTTGTACCACTGCTGTGTCTCCTGTTTGGGGATTTTTCCAAATGGACACAGGGTGGTCACAAAATGACCAATACAGCACAGGAGGAAATGTAGGTCATAAAAATTGTGCAGAGGGGAATACTCTTAAAAATTAGGCTTAAATTAAAAAAAAAAAAGCTTTTATATGTTGTCTGGTTCATTCACAGAACTTTGTGCTATAATACAATGATTAGAAAATTATCAAGGAGGGTTTCAATCTGCATTTGTGGTCACAGTGTAAAACAACCAAAAGCAAACCAAAGAAACAAACCAAAGCCAAAAGAACTCATATGGTCCAGTATAAAAATATGCTTAAATACATTGTCTGCACACAACACAAACTCTGACCACTGTTATCACAGTACTCCTCTATTCCATCTCCTCTGTACATTCCAAGGGCTCTGTCTACAGGGTCTTTTGGGGGAAAAAAATCCTTTTCAGGCCAAGAAAAGCCCATATATTTGCACAGCTGTAAGACAGAGCAGTGCAGAAAAGGCTAGGAGAAAACCATACAGAAAAGCCAAAATAAAGACACTGCCATCTGCATATTTAGCTTTTACTGAGCCTCTGTTTGGAGTTAGCTGTCAACCACTGGAGTTATTTAGCACTAGGAAACATGAGATTAAAGCCTGTGGATTTAAATGTGTGATGTGCAGTTCTGCTGTGTTCCAGCTGCAGAAATCCAGCACAGACCTGGTGCAACTAAAATAATTTCTGTAGAATGTTCTGAGCTGTAAGCTTGGGTTGACTCTGGGCTTCCAGTTTGGGGATCACACCAACAGGTCTTGGCTGGGAAGGGGAAAAGGCAGGAAAGATTGGACCAAACTGACAGAGATCATTTTTTAGTGCAGGAAGGAAACAGGGACAAAACTTGGTTTGGATCAAACAGAAATTAAATGCATTGAGTTTTTCTAAACTTTAAATTCCATGTCTTTTGGATTAAACACCTGGCTAAATTCAGCCATAATTGGTGGGTTAAAGATCAATTTACTTTCATTTAACTTTTTGATAAATTTACTATGCAATAGAAAATTTCCACTCTGCACATTAGAGTGTAAATACCTTTTCTCTTGGAAACAAATAGCACATTCACTGGGACCAGGAATGGTCTGAGCTGCTGAATACACAAACATTTAATTAAGGTTAAAAAACCCCAGCATGAAACATCTTAGCAAGAGTCAAGGTTGAAGAGTTGCATATTTTCTGCCTGTTTGGGTTTTTTTTTGCATATTTTCCGCAGTACTTTGGCAGCCCAGGGGCTCAGGACAGTGAATTCCCTGCTGATGTCTGCGAGCAGGGCTAAGGCACAAGGGGACAGGAGCTGTGGCTGCAAAGCCACCCTGGGGAGGGCCTCACCTGGGGAATCCCTCTGGAGACCCTGGATGCTGAATAAACCCCAGAGCAGCCCCAGGGGCTGTGCCAGGGGTTAAACTCTGGTGCACAGCCGGGGTGGCCCTGCCCCGTGCTCCAAACACCACTCTAAAACCCACAAAACACTGCTCAGAATAAAAATTACAGTGTTTATTTCCTCCTTAAAGGTACTTCATAGCAGTACTAAAGCAGAAGCTGCTAAATGCTGAGCAGAGTCTGAAAGCACAAAAGAGACTGCAGAGCCCTGTTTAAAAGCTGTCTGCAGGAAACAATACACAGAGCTATTTGCAGGCTGGCTGCCTTCACAGTATATCAGTGTGTTACATCCTCGTGGCAGGAGTTCAGTGTCTCAAAACGACCAGAAAAAGGAGCAAGGTAAGTCACAGTGCCAGCTCTTGGCTCCTAGAGGCCACAGTGAGTTTGCAAAATGCATTCAACAGAGAGCTGTGGATTGCAGCCCCGAGCTGCAGGCAAAGCAGGGGAATAATTGAATAATTTGTATGGCAATACAGACACAGATCAGCAAGAGAGGTGCTGGGGGCTGCTCTAGGACCACCATAGCCAGTTTTGCCTCTGATGATAACATGGTAAAAGGAAGAGCTAAAATACTAACAGGCCACATCCAGGAGATTTACACCTCACAGGTGCTGCTCA
Source organism: Zonotrichia leucophrys gambelii (assembly GCF_028769735.1). Classification (NCBI taxonomy): domain Eukaryota; kingdom Metazoa; phylum Chordata; class Aves; order Passeriformes; family Passerellidae; genus Zonotrichia; species Zonotrichia leucophrys. Next base: position 288,065 of record NC_088185.1, read on the forward strand.
TGTGTTTATCAGCTTTGCTCATCCACACCCACGTTGGGAGTGGGGAGCTGGAACCTGCTTCTCCCTCAAGTCCTGGCCTCCTTGTAGCATTTAGATAAACACCATAATACGTATTTGGAATCAACTTCACTTTGATAATTCTGCAAGGTAAAAAATGTAAACAGAGAGAGCGCAGCAAATCTGGAACAGTCTCATTACAACATTACAATGGGAAGCATTTCATTTTAGAGCATAAAAACCCATCTTTTCAGAGGTATGTTGCTTTCCCTCAGTTCTGGGAGCTGGAATGATTCAGGGAGCAATAAGCCCTCCTTGCATACCTAGTGTTTTCATCATTGCTGACAAAACCATCCAGTGTATATTTGTGCTGGTCATTTTTACAGATATTGCTAATGGCCAAGTGCTAGAACGTGTTACAGTTCTGAAGGCAAGCAATGAGGGCTATTTACTCAACAAAACAACATGGCAATTCCCAATTCATTAGGCAGTGATTTAAACCCCAGTTTTGTGCTGTCACTGGCAGTGAGGAACAGCTGGTGGACACGGTGTGGAGGTCCTGATGTATGGCTTGGTTTTCTCTGAGGAGCTGCTGCTCCTGTCACACTGCTGATAAATCAATGCGGTTTGCTGAATTGCTGCTTTTATCCCAGGTGTTCAGCTTGGTGGGGGTTGTGCCTGGCCTGTTCCCACTCATCTGGAAAATAAAATAGTATAGAAAATCTATTTATTTATTTTGCCAAGCAACTCTTGCCTGGATGAAATAAAAGCTTGAAAGCATCTATTTACATTACAGTATTGTCACAGGGTCTGGAGAGCATATGGCATAAAGGATTCTTAAACAGTTATTGCCAGGATCTGGGGTGATTGGCAACAATCACTTAATAATACCTATCACTTCAGATGTCTGGTTCCTTATAAAAACAAATGTCTTCTGTCTCAAGACAATCTAAGGAGAGCTGGAAAATGACATTCATGTGTTGGTTTAACAGTAAGAAAGCCCTACCAGAGAGCCACCATCATCAGAGCAATACACTGCCAAAATGCTGCCAAAATGCACAAGTCCATTGCAATTGGTGGGAATGGCCTTACTAACCATATCCAGAGCTCATAAAGGTGCTTGCTTTTATCCGATGGTTTCCCAGAAAGCAGAGTTTTGTCCTTTGCTTTCAAAACAGATATTACAGCTGCAACTTTGTGCTTGCTGGTTCCACCTGTCTGCACCTTGCATTAGGCTGGTACTAAAAACACCCATGGGCCTGCTCTGTTCTTTCCAACAGAATTTAATGGGAAACACTCTCAAGTACAGTAGGGGAAAAAAGGAGCAATACTTACAATGTCTGAATTGAAGGGCTTCACATTGATGTTGCGTGTTGAACTACTGGTGAGGGACCAGACCTTGGTTTTGTGCTTAAAGGCAGCTCTAACCTTTGGCAAAAACAGTGAAAGCAGCTGAAAAAGCTGTGTTTGTTTTCACAGGTGCAGCCTGCAATCATTTCCCCTTTTTCCTCCCTCCACACAAATGTCACTGTGCTATTAAACAACAAACAATCCCCCCCTACACTTTTCTTTGTCTTTATGGACTTTTCCCTGGGACACTTTCACATTTTCTGACTGCACACAGAGCCCCAGGCTCTCCCTGGGCTGCACTGACAGGTCCAGGTGGCACCAGGACAGAGAGCAGCTGCCATCCTGCTGCAGAATTGGTCATTGAAAGGTGCTGGATGGAACTCCCTGGAGATGGAGCAGTATTCTCCACTAAGTGAAAATCAGCTGCAGAAAGCAGATGGTGAGACAAGGAGGTGAGACTGGTCAAGGACTGAGGCTGGAAGTGACTGGTGTGGAGATCAAGGGCATCTTGGCTCATTCTCCTGTAATTCTTTACAATACCAGTGGATTTCTGTATGGAAATAAAGCCCTTTTTCACCCAGCCACTTCTACACCCAGTCCATAGATGTTTCTTTACAATATCGGGGTTTTACTTCCCAGAAAGAAATTCTCAAGAGTTCCTGCTGTTTAGCTAAAGGAGTATTTTAGATATGCACAGCCTGTGAAGGAGCCAGTAGGACCTGCTCTCCAAAAATAACAGCTCACATCAGCTGTGTGGTTTTTGAGGATAAAAATTCTGAAAACTTTCTGAATTTAATTTCTCATGAGGTTCCAGAAAAAACAAGCAATTCAAATATTTGTATTTGATCTAAAACATTTGAAACTTGAAGATTTCTAAGCCTGGGGGAGAATAAAATAAAGAAATATTTTTCCTCCCTACCTTTAACCTGCTTGTTTAATTTTACTTGATTTCAATAAAGACCAAGAGATCCACAATCGGACCTGACTCTCCAAACTGATTTTGGCAGAGATCACATCAGTGAATGCTCTGGGCTGGAACAGGTTGGCACATATTAACAAATAATAATTTCTCTACAGAAGAGCTGGAGTGCTGCTGTTGCACAGAAGCAGCAGCAGGTTGTGGGGCAGAGCTCCTCATGAGCATCCAGGACAAAACCTGTGCAGAGCCAAAGCTGCCAGGGTCTCCACTGGGCCCTGCCCTGGCAGCTCTGCAAATGGCTCTCACAAAAACCATTTCTTTCAGCAGTACTTGTGGCTGGGCATTTTCTGCTATCTGCCACGGGAGGAGACGATGCTGCAAGCCAAATTTACATCAGCCTTGTCTTGGCTTTATCCCAGCTGTTCTAATGAAGCCTTAATGCAAAAAATGCCTCAGTCCCCTACGAACACCTGAACTTCCTGCCAAGAAAAATACCTGGAATATCTTCTTCCCAGTAGGGCTTCCCATTAAGGACTGCATGGGCAACATCCAGAAGTGTGTTTTGCTGAGAATGATATTTATTTTCCTCACTGGGGCTGCAGCTGTACCAGAGCCCCCAGCAGGGACTGCCAGGGCGAGTCCTGCTCCCATTCAATCCTCTCCCCACAGTGCAGTCCTGCCTGCTCAGCCCCACAGCTCCAGCACAGCTTCCTCCTGACTCTTCAGCTGCTCCTCTTATCTTGGTTCTGTGCTTCAAACCTTCCTCTAATTAAATGCCAATTAAAACAAACGTCAAGCACAGGTAAAAATGCTGCAAGTCACGGAGCCAGAAGAGTCATGGACTAATTAAAAGAAAAAGGAAATCAGTGGCATAGCAGGCAATGATAGTGCAGAAAGTCTGTTCTTGCTTCACACTTATGTTCTTTGAATTTCGTAACATCACATTTATTAACACCATTTGGTTACATACCTCTGAGTTCAGAAGACAGTGAAACAGGAACATGAAAAATCCCTGAAAACAGAAAAAAGGGACAAGGGTGAGGTCTGGCTGTGAAACATCAAACAAAGTCCTGTTTCATACTGTGTTTCTCTCAGTGTGTACAGAATAGGCATCAGGAGCTGGAGCCCTGTAAATATCTGAGTGCACTAAACCAGAGTGTCCCAAGTGAAACAGGAGAAACCTGCAGCACCGGGTTACTGTGGGGCTTCTCTGGAACTATTCCTGCAAAAGAACACCTCCTAAACTTTGCTGTACTAAAGGAAAAATCCGGCTGAAAATATGCAGAAATTCTTGTTTCATGACAACACAAGAACTTTTTGTTTGTGGTTGCAAAGACCAAGGAGAGGGAAATGCTCTCAGGGAAACACCAGATCAGGATCTTCCAGGTTAGAAAAGCAAGGTATTAGCACCAGGAGAATTTTCACAGCAGAATTTTGCTATCTTTGGCCTTTTAGTCCAATGCTAAGTGAAAAGTCCAATGCAAAGTGAAAATCCCCTTCCCTCACAAAGTAATTTTATTTTTCTGGCAGTAGTTTTCAGCACAAAGGGCCCTGTTTCACTATTTTTGTATCCACTGTGGTGTTTGTTTCCAATTAAAGAAAGGATTCACAGGAGATTGCTTTTCCCTCCTCTTTGTACCCGCTGCTTGGGAATGCCCTGTAACATGCCTATATACAGGTTATGCCTGTGCTGAAATGTCTGCTCAAAGCCAAGCAGATGTTTACATTCCTCCTCGGACAGAGCTGCTTTTCTGGGTTGCAGTGCCAAGGAGATGAGGGCTGAGTTTCCTGCATGCAGGAGTTCTGTACTGCACAGGGAATAGCTCCACTTTTGATCTTTCCCATAAACTTCTGTTTGCTTTCATTTAGTCTCAGTAATGAAGCCTCAAATTGGCATTGAAAAATTGGCCTGGTATCTCTACAGAAGAATCCTGCCTGTGGTAGACAGTGCTGCAAGAATGAATTTCATTTCATTTCTGAGGCTCAGTGCTGTCTCATTTATTTAATTATTGCTACTGGAAACTCTAAGGAGTGGGATACAAGTTCTGTTCAAACAAAGACAAGCAATTGCCAGCACTCCGTGCTTAGCACAGACTTAAAAGACAGAGGAAGGAACACAGGAAAAAATGCAATAAACATAAACATGTGAAGACATTACTAATGAGCCATTTAATTGGATCTCAGAAGCACTTCTGTAGCCATAGATTTCCCCACCAGGTACTTACCTGTAGTGAATTAAAAACAGCAAATATGTACTGAAATACTAAAGCGTGGGCATTGACAGCCAAAATGCCAAAGATCCACGAGCTCCCCAGGATTGGTAAGAGAACAGCCACGGCTTTAGCTGTTAGTCTGTGGGAGAAAATGAACACAGGAAATTGTGGTGAGACCATTAAAGAAATGTCAGCCTCCACACCAAGGAGTTTATCAATTATGTTCTGGCAGCAAGGCAGCAGGCAGAACTCTTCTTTACTATAAAATTCTTTTAATGGGAAAGATTTTAATTATTTTTTCATCTGTGGAAAGGGGGATAACAGAACTTGGTATCACACAGGATAAATACAGGTGGTGAGTCATGAGCTGAGGGAGCAGGGAAAGAGATCTGAGAGATGATGATAAAAACACATAAAAACAGGGCAGGCAGGTCCTCAGTTCACAGAGAGGTTTGTAGTGGGCAGCCAAGGGCAGGAGTCAAAGGGCAGCGAGTGCTGCACATCCCAGCCCACACACAGACACAGCCTGTCCAGCCTGAGATCAGCCAGAACACCCAGCAGGATAGGGGCAAAGCACGCTGCTATCATGGCATTGCCAAAGAGCCAGCAGAAATCCACCTGTGCGCACCCAGAACACTCAGCAGGATAGGGGCAAAGCACGCTGCTATCATGGCATTGCCAAAGAGCCAGCAGAAATCCACCTGTGCGCACCCAGAACACTCACCAGCACAGGGGCAAAGCACCCTGCTGTCATGGCATTGCCAAAGAGCCAGCAGAAATCCATCTGTGTGCACCCAGAACACTCACCAGGCCAAGGGAAAACCACCCTGCTGTCATGGCATTGCCAAAGAGCCAGCAGAAATCCACCTGTGCACACCCAAAACACTCACCAGCACAGGGGCAAAGCACCCTGCCACAGAGGCACAGCTAGAGAGCCAGCAGCAATCCACCTGCAGGAGCAGCAGGTGAACCTGTGCACACCCAGAACACTCACCAGGCCAAGGGATAACCACCCTGCCATGGAGGGACTGCCAAAGAGCCGGCAGCAATCCACCTGCAGGACGGGAAGGTGAATCTGTGCACACCCAGAACACTCACCAGCACAGGGGCCTACAGAGCCAGCAGCAATCCACCTGCAGGAGCAGCAGGTGAACCTGTGCACACCCAGAACACTCACCAGCACAGGGGCAAACCACCCTGCTGTCATGGCATTGCCAAAGAGCCAGCAGAAATCCACCTGTGCACACCCAAAACACTCACCAGGACAGGGGCACTGCTACAGAGCCAGCAGCAATCCCACCTGCAGGAGCAGATGAACCTGTGCACACCCAGGCACATTTCCAGTGCCAGCCCTCAAGGGACAAACTGCTCCTCCTGGCCAGCAGAGAACAATTCAGCAGGAAAAGCACAAAGAAAGGACCAGTCCCCATCTGGAACATGTGCCAAGAAGGCAGATCTGATCCAGCTTCTACAAACACTTGGTGAGCTCCTGTGGTAGCCCGTGGGATTCATGCAGATTGATCAAATTAAGCGTTTAAAATATCGGTTAATTCAGTCCATGGTGCAGTTACAGATAGAGAAGCCATGGGGCAGAAAAGAAACAGGAGTGGTCAGGAACTAAAAGTCAGTCCCTGCTTGCTAAAACCATGTTTTTCAGAAATGACCAGATTTCTATTTAGATGGGAACCTATGCAAGAAAATAAAAGCTGTTTCAGGGAGATTAATGTCCTACTTGTGCCTTGTGCCCCCTTGTACAGATTAAAGCACACATTGAGAGAAATGCACAGAGCTGCCTGACAGGAGACTGCTTGTAATTACAGCAAACACAAAACAAATTATATTTTTGTACAGCACAATTCAATGAAGAAATCTTTTAATTAAACTTAGAGACAAGATGTCTTGTTCATTTCAGTGACCTGAGCACACACTTCATTATATCCTCAACTAAAAGTGTGTCATGAAGTTTATATGGAAATCTGGGACAGGGAAGCATCTAGATATTTTTTTTCTGTTCTGGTTTGGGTTTTTTTCTGTATTGATTCATATCTCTGTATGCTCAGCCATGAATATTTCTGCACAATTCAATCTAATTCTTCAAGGAATTTTTTCAGTCAGAAAACGAAGGAACGTCTTAAAGCTTGAGGTCCTATTTAAATTTTAAAGTGCGTTTTAAAAGATACAATTTTTAAACAACTTACACAAGTTTATTTTTGTGAATCAAAGATGCTCTGGGTTGTTTTTTTTTTCTCTCTGATAGGATTAAAGATCCTCCCCAGACTCTAAGATGAAATATGCTGCACTGGGGAGCTGCCAGCAGAATAGCTCCTGCCATGGTCTTTGTGCAGGAAAAGCTGTGAAATGGCACTGAGCACCCAGGAAAATGCAGAGTGCAGGATCAGGGGCTGGGCAGGCCAGGAACACCTGGGGATGGATCCAGACCCTGGGAGGGTTCAGGTTGTGAACACCTGGGGATGGATCAGGGACATCCAGAGCCCAGCAGGGTTCAGGTGCTCAAACACCTGGGGATGGACCAGCGACATCCAGAGCCCAGGAAGGTTCAGAGTTTAACCCTCTGCATCCTGAACCATCAGGGATTGGCACACCCAGCACAGCTCCACCTGTAAAACTCCCTTCGCCACAAACCACCTCGTTTTCTTTTCCCCTTTTGTTCTCACACTCTCTGGTTTAATAAAATTTTCAGTTTGGAATATAATTTTCCCCCAAGTATTTTGTTGCCAAAAATGTTATCATGGTTTCCCTTTGAGTCAGAGCATAAAGGGCTTCATCTGATTTGTAGCTGGGGGCAGAATAGTCAGGCAGTCAATTTTCAATATTTTCAAAACCATTCTTACAGTTTGGATTTCCAGAAGCCTTTAATATTGCAAATTACTCATATAATTTTAAAAATCACGTTTAAATAAAGATAGCTCCCCATGAAGCCCAAAGTTCAGCACATGTGCAGCAGAATTCCATAGCTAAAATGAAAATACAATCCAGATGTGGAATTTTCCATGCTAGAGTATTAATGTTTCATGCACACTCATTTAGAAAAGCAGCCATGCAAAGGTGAAATTTGTTCAAGACTGAGGGTCAGCTCTGCCTAAGATTCTCTTAAATCTCAGTAAGAATCTTTTTTTGTTTTCCCCTAGTTATTGCACAGCCTTCTATGCTATTTGGCATTTCATCCTGCGTAAGAAATTATTAATTCAAGGTGTTTATGAGCTTTACCTACCAATCAAAGGACCCGGCTCTACGGTTCCTGGAGCTCTTTTGTCTTCTCCCACTTACCCCTCCCCTTCCTACCCTTATTCCTCTTTAATCTTTTAACTTTAAAAAAGAAAAATACTAACTGTAAAATGCTGCTTCAGAATGCCATTAAGGTAGCAAGGTTAAAAAAACCCGAGAAATACAAAAGTTAATGTTCCACTAGGTGCATTAATTCTGACACGCTGCACATACTTTATCTTTTCTTTTTATTCCAGTTTTCCTTTGGTACATGAATATTTTAGTAGATTAGTTCTAGTACACTAAGATATAGAGCACAATCAAATAGAAGCTTTTGGAGAAGGAATACTTCCCCATGCACGACTTATGCTGTGCAACCTAAAAAAACCCAGTCCCTAGCATCAATGGAGCTTTATATTGTCCATGAAAGTGGTGACATGAAGCACTAATTTGGGGCAGGGGCTGTGCTTACTCTGCAGGTACTGTGGTTCAGCCCCACCAGGAGTTCAGAAACCTTGCTAGAAGCTTCTTTCTTGTGCCCAAATGTGTCAGAAAACAGAACAGCCATCTAATGCCTCCTGAGTGCCCCTTCTCATGCCCTGGCAATTACCAGCCTCACAAAATTAACAGCCTCAAATTAACAGTTTCCCACATGCACTTTCAAAGCTCAGATACTGCCATTTTCTGCAGTCCAATAGCACCAAGTTCAGTCAGATTTTGTCTCTCTGCATCTAAACACACTGATGGATCAGTCCTGGAATGAATTCATGGGGAACAAAGCAAATCCAGCACAGAATCCCCTTTCTATCATCACATTTTGCCTAGTTGTTGGTTTTGGCGTTTTTTGTAAAAAAAAAAAATATTGCCATTACTTAGCTTCTGGAAAACATAAAAACACTTAGAGTCTGATTTAATTTTTATATCTGGAGCACCTGGAGAAGCCTTTGGGGTGTGAGTATCTGCACAGAGCCTACCTGTGAGTTCAGGCTGTGGTCTGGGGCTGCTACACCCTGCCCCAAAACCCCTTGGGCTGGCAGGGGCTGATGGAGCTGCACTCGCCCAGAGCCAAAACGGGCTGTGGCAGGGCCTGGGGAGCCCTGGGAGCCCAGGAACACCCTGCAGGTGTGCCAGGTAATGCCCTGCAGGTGTGCCAGGTAACACCCTGCAGCTGTGCCAGGTCCTGGCAGCTCAGGCAATGCCCTGCAGGTGTGCCAGGTCCTGGCAGCTCAGGCAATGCCCTGCAGGTCCTGGCAGCTCAGATGCTGTCCCACTCACTGAGCACTCGTGGCTGAGCCCCTCTGGCAGACAGCCAGAGCCCAGTTCCTTTGAAAGGCCTCAATCAATTTTTCAGACACAGGAACAGCATTCACTCCCTCCATTAATTGCTAAGCTGTCCATTTAACATCCACTCACCCTCTCAATCTCCAGTTGAAAAAAAAAATGCTTTCCTTCCCTTTTCCTGTTCTTGGGGTTGAATTCTGTTTCCTGAGAAGTAAAACCTTCTCGACAGAGCTCTCTTCCCATCCACACAGCCCCACTGAGCTGTGACTGTCCCTGTCCCACAGCTCATCCCTGCCCTGAGCACACTGCCCACATTTACACCACTGCAGAACAACCACACTGACACCTCACAAGAGAGAAATTTCTCTGCTTGCAGAAGGAAAACTTTATGACTTCTGTGAAGGGGGCCCTAATTCACAAATCAATTTTATTGGTTCTATATGGAGCACTAATCCTTTCAAGACTTCTGACACCCACTTTCCTGTCGTGATGCCTGCTGAAGCAAGAACTAAATTCAGACTCCATAAGCCAAGATTATATAATCATTGGAGGAAATACTGTCTAACAAAAAGCAAAATTCCTTCACCACAATTCACAGAACAAGACAGGTCTTTTAACTAAAGTTTCTCTCATTTCTTGAGCTCCTCTCTAGTCACCTCCAGCAGTACCCTTTGTGTTTTATATAAAAATAAATAAATCCCCAAACCTGTGACTAACATTTCAGACTCGTGACTGAAAAAAGAATAATTTAATTGCAGTTTCCTGTTTGTTCCAGCACGTGCTGCAGGTGCTGCGGGTGCTGCAGGGCTGAGCTGCCACCAACAGCAAAAGGACAAAATGGACAATAATGGTGACAGCTCATCTGTCTGATGGAAGGAGGCAGCAAAGGGCACAAAAACCACAGAGCAATCTCCAGGGCTGATGAGGAGCCACTGAGTCCATCTGGATCAGAGCAATGAGCTCCCTCGCACTCTAAGGGGTACAACTCCATCCTGAAAGACACACATGGGGTTTGCCTCTGCTCCCGACTCCAACAGCAGCTCATGAATTCCTGCAAATACACAAATACACATGTACCTGTTCCTCCTCCCCTCTGCCCTGCCTGCACAGTCAGGCTGCTGGCACAGGGAATGCACTTCAATCAGCACATACACAGTTCCTTACCTAATCTGGGGTGATTTCTAGGCAGAACTATGGCAAATTAAAGGGGAAAAGAAGACAAAACTAATAACTGCAGAGGCCATTTCCCATTTCCCAAATGTTATTTGCACTTTCAAAATAATGGTGTGAATCTGACTAAGAACCATTTACAGTCACTTCAGATCATTGCTTTCTTGTGGGTGTCATTTATAACCCAGGAAGAGGCTGCTAAATGAGAGCATTGTAGCTACAGAAAAAAACATTCTAGGCTGCAACAGCAAATAAATTCAGATTGATTTTTATCCCCTGAGTGGGAAGGGAGGTGGAATTGTTCCTTCTCTCAGCGTTAACAGTCTGCCCTTTCCCCATACACCCTCCCAGGAGGGCAGATGCTGCCACAGCAGCCTCTCCTCTCACACACCTTCCCAAAAACCTCCCCAAAAATCCTTCCCAAAAATCCTTCCCAAAAACCTCAGGCTGCCATTGGGAGACACAGCATTTGCCCAGGACACAGGAGCCTGGGCTCCAATCACGCTTTGCCCAAGGGATTGCCCTTTCCATTTCTGCAGAAAAGCATTCTGACTCCCTGCTTGGTGCTCATTCCTGCCTGTTGAACCTGCCCCACAATTATAAATTGAATAATTAAATATTGTCTGGCTCAGAGAGAGAAGGTGAGCTCCACAGATTAGTCACAAGGCACTCCCTGAGAGAGAGGAGTCCTACCTAATCCTTGCTTTATTAATATTGCTGAATTTATATTAAACATTCAGCAGAGCAGGGACTGGAACTCAAGTCTCACTTCAAATCCCCATCAAGCCAGACAAAATTAAGGCCATGACCAGAAATGGAGCTACCTTAGGAATTTTAATACTGAGAAGGCAATTCCAGGGGCTGCAGCACTGACTTCAGCACCTAGCCAGGGATTTAGGAATCCCTGCCTTGCTGAGGCTTTCCACAGATCAAATCCCTTATCACCTCCATTGCTTCCAGATTCTAAAAATACAAAAGAAAAAAAAATTCCCAAAATTAAGTACTGAACCAAAACATCTCCTTCTCCTTGTCTTTAGTGCAAGTTATTAAAAACAAATACAAATAATTAAAACATAAAGTCACTGCCAGCTGAATTTTAGGAGTTTGTGATTTCCCCAGGGAAACAGAACTTGCAGGGGGATTTTACCTTTCTTTTCCTGCAGTTCCTTTCTCCAGCATTTTTGGCACTAATCTCTCATTGCACTGCTGTTAAGACAGCATTCTCTGCTCCTCAATCCCCAAGGCCAAGGTAAGAGCTAATTTCCCACTGAACTTTGCCATTAAGTCATCAAAGAAAATGAGAGAGTTTTTCTCACAGCAGAGGAGTGCTCCACAGGCAGTCGGGGGGGTAAATGAATGGGTGAGGATGAGGAGGGGCTGGGACCTGTGCTCTGCCACTCAAGGGATGCCCAGAGGCCCCCAGGAATCTCCATCCCTGCAGGGGCTGGGGCTGCTGCCCTCACTGGCCTTGCTGCACATTTGTGTGTTTATTTCCAGAGCCCTGGCTGTCTCTGGGCTGGGCCAGGAGAGAACAAAGGAAGCAGCAGAAGGTGGCACTGCACATCCCTGCTGCCTTGCTGGACCAGGAGGAGAGAGTGGATGGGGCCTTTCTTCCCTAAAAGTGTCAATACTTGTCCAAAGCACAGGATTGCATAGAGCTAGCTTCATTTAATTAATTACAACTACAATGAAACACAGTTTACAGACCTGTTTTTAAGACTTATAGAGCTAGCTTCCTTTAAATAATTATAACTATAATGAAACACAGTTTACAGAGCTGTTTTTAAGAGTTGTGAAGCTGCAGTCAGTGGTGAAAACCCACTATGATTAATTTTGTTTTCCCTGCTCTGGGATGTCAAACCAGGCACACCATATGCTAAAAATAAGAAGCAGCTCCTACCCTGTGCTCCATGCTGGGGTTTGAGCTTTCAAGCAAAGTGTGGTTCTTTGGAAAAACTGGAGGCAAACATCAAAAATTATTGGTAATCTAGAAAACATTGCCTGTCTAAAATGGCCCAGGCTCCAATTCCGGCTTTCTCAAACTTTCCTTGAAGAAACACCAAATCTTTAAGAGGAAAAAAGCTTCTGAACAAGTTACTCCCTGAAGAGACTCAAAACTCCATCACCAGAGGCTTTTACCAGTAAATGTGATTGTGTTCTACACACATTTCAAAATTGTCAGAGACAATTACACAGCCATTTGCCACTCCTTAGCTGACAAGTGGCAACAAACTGCACAGCTGGCAAGTTCTGTAGCCCAGAACACCCAGAAAAAGCAGCTTTCTCTAGGAATCTGCGGCTTGACAAAAATTTCTGCCTTTTAACTTCAAGTCAGTGGGACCCATATTTTAATTGAGGATGGCAAAGCAACAACCACGCCAAATCATGAGGAAAATGTGTGTGGAGCAGCATCCTCCCCCCCTCTCCGAGGAGCTGAATTCTGGAAATGATCTCTTGGCCCCAGCAGCCTCGGTGACCCCCAATTACACAACGGTATCAACAGAGCAATCTCCTCCCGTTTCCATGGCAACGGCAGCAGCACCAGCCGGGATCAAGGGCAGCACACAGACTGAGAAATGTTCTGTGCTTCATGGAACTGCAGCTGCAGCACCAGCCAGGACCAAGGTCAGCACAGCCTGAGATGAGATGCCATGTTCTGTGCTTCATGGAGCTGTACCTGCAGCACTAGCAGGGATCAAGGGCAGCACACAGACTGAGATGAGATGTCATGTTCTGTGCTTCATGGAGCTGCAACTGCAGCAGTGGCAGAGAAACCCTGCATCCCTGCCTGCTCTCCTGCCTCAGATGCACACCCAGGAAAGGGAACCAGGGCTGCGAGGGCTGCTGGGGCCCAGTGCATTTCTATGTCTCTTACTGTGTGCTTCAAGAGAGCACCTCAGGGTTTAATACAATTTCTGATGCTAGGAGAGCAGCTCTTCTTTATTGCAATTACCTGTATTTCCCATTTATTCTATTTTATTCTCATATTGCTTTACTGGGAAAATACATAAACCACACTTAGCTAGGGGCTGTGTCAGACTGGGCAGTGATTTACAGGCTGCCCAGAGCTCTGCACGAGGCACATGCTTAAATAACATTTGTATTCTGCAATGCCACAACTGTAATATTTGTTCTTATTAATCTGCATAGAGCTGACACAGAGTTCCAGGGTTATAAATTGGAGCCAAGGGTGCAAATGAAGCAGCTCAGGCAAATTCTTGAGGTTATTGCTGTTCACAGGGAATTGTCCCATTTGTGATGAACGAGCAGCAGTTAATTGTTGCTCTGGAACCAGGCACCAAGCTGTGACTCACAGCCCCATCCTCCCACCAGCACTTTTGATGGCTTCAAATCTGATATTAAAAGATGGAAAACTAAATCTAGTTAGGACGTTTTAAAAACAAATTAATGCCAACTTCAAAGCTATAGATTTTTAAAACCTGAAAGTTGCCATAATTCTAGAAGTGAAGGAGACAAGCTGTCCTTCAGAGAGCTTTGGCAGCAGGAGGGGACAGTGCAGTGACAGCCCCGTGTGCTGCTCTCAGATGTCTCAGTTCCATTCTGTTATCAGCACCTTTGCCCTGACTGCTCTGCACGTGGTGTGCCACGAAGGGCTCACCAGGAGTGCTCCAACCTCAGCCAAGGGCCAGCAGAGAGTTCTGCTCCCATTAAATGCTGTGCAAACCCTGCTTGCCCCAAGGAGATGGGCTGTGAGCCCCTAGCTCTGCAGAGGACAGGTCACAGCTGCAGCCAATGCAGGGACTGCGGGCTGGGGTCAGGAACTGACCCAGCCACAGGTCAGCAAGAACAGCACAAGGTTCTGGACAGATGATAACAGCTGGAGGGGGCCTTGGTAGGGCCCCTTCACCTCCAGCACTGATTCTGTTCTGCTCACAGCAAGGTTTCATCACAGGGATTTAATGAGCAGGTTTTAATAAACCTCATTCTCTCCTGACATCCACATGTGAAAGCAAACATGACTAAGCACCTCTAATAAAAATTGGTTTATCTGTATACTCAGAAAACCCAGCACCTGTTAAAGATGAAGTTTTCCCTGTATATTTGTACCCGTCTGTTTTGTCTTGCTGCCCTTCCTACCACAGAGAGAAACAGGCACAAGCATCAGAGCTGTGCTCCTTTGGAGCCAGTACAACAAATCCTGCCTGAGGAGCAGTGACAGACACAAAACTCTTCCCACAGAGGACATTCTGGCTCTGAAAGACACAGCCAAGGAAAAATGCAGCTGTGAAGGCTCCCAGCGTCACCCAGCTCCGACAGGGCTGCTGCTGCTCCTGGCAGCAGAATCAGCCCTGGCAGGCAGGGTCCCACCCAGACCCACTGCTTTGCTGCTCCCCACTACAGGAAGCTTAAAGATATTGGACTTTTTTCATCAGATTAAGCCTGTTTCTATTTGTCCCTGCTTGTCTCCTTTTTGCAGAGCAGCCTCCCCTCTGCAGCTATGCTTTACATCCTTTTAATCTTTTAATACTCCTCCCAAAAAGTGCCTGAAATGCTGCTGAACAGTGGCAGCGTGGCCTGGAGCCTTTCTGCAGCCTGTGACTCTCAGCATCTGCAGTGAAGAAAGCACTCCCATTACTGTCATTGTGGTCTCTGAAAGATTAGCACTCCCTCATTAATACCCTCATTGGCAACACTCAAACCCATGTTATTTTTAGTCTAAAACCCTGAGTCTAATAAGGAGACACCCAAACTGCATTTGTATTTGTCATATTCAATGAGCCAAAAATTTAATTAGGTTGAAGCCATTATCATTGGCAGTAGCACTTCAGCTCACTAGTTGTTACTGCTTAATACTTTCATTTTAATTATTTCCTTTGTTGCCAGTCAACTTTTCTCCTTCCAACAGTGTCTAGGAGGTGCATCCCTCATGCTGTTTGAAGCCATGTTCAATGAGCACGATTCTTCTCACACAGTGAGAAACTGGGAAGAAAAGGAGCTGCTGAAAGCAGATTTGGCCTGTCACACTGCTCTGTCTAATGGATGGCTCTCCTTCAGCACATGGAAAAAGCTTTTTCCTTTTCATTAGAGCACACAAAAGCAGGTGCTCCCTGTCTCTGAGGGCTGCCTGCAAACATCTGCCACCCAGACAGGCACAGAAAGGATTTCCTAGTGCTGTGGATTTTGAATCCCTGAAGACTTTCAGGAGAGTTTACAGATTGTAACTTGCTCCTCACCTTCCTTGTGGAAGGAGATGAAAAATAAAAAAGCAGAAACATTCTCTAATGGCATCCCAAGGAGGTGGAATTTAGTTACGGAGGAGATTGTGGGATTGCTGTGGCAGGAGAGCTCTCGTGGGAGCTCCCAGCAATGCTGTGATTGACAAGAACATTCTGTGGAAATCCACAGCTGGGAGTGATCCTTACAACGAGGAGTCCTTGGACACCAGGGGACACCAAACAGGAACGGAATCACAAGAACAAAGCGCAGCAAACACACAGGAGCTCTCAGAACAACAGCTGATGACAAAGCAGCGAAGTTATCAGCGCTGACTCCCACATTTGTACCCCAGGCAGGAGATGGAGGGGCTGGGGAGTGTTTACAAACAAAGGAAAACACCGAGGAGAGCCCTGGGTTCATAAACAAAGGAAAACACCGAGGCATGGCAGGGAGCAGATCGGTGATTAAATAAATGCATGAACAATCTGCACACAGCCCGTGCTGCAGGGGTGCAATCGATGGCTTTGCAAAGTGCTCTGGAATGGCCAGTTATTGCTGAGAGAGCCCAGGTGTGTGCAGCACCTGAGCTGCTCGGGACAGCCCTCCTGGCCTGGGGGAAACGCTTCTGTGCAGCTCCCAAACCAAGGAAGGACCAGGTCTGCACCAAAGCTGCAGCTCTGTTCCAGTTTCCTGTGCAGGGGTTTGTGATCTATTAAAAATGCAGATGGAACTAGCACAGCAAGCTGACATGACTTACTCCCTGTGCTGAGATTTTCCTGCAGCCCTCTTTTGCTCCCATTCACTACAGATGCTGCCATTTTTTCCAATTTTCAGTCATTAATTTAACTAAAGAGAAAGCATATTTTTCCAGTGGATAACTGTTTTAGTATTTCACTGAGTTTGAGGGATGAAGAAAATAATGAATTAAGAGAAAGAATAGGGTGAATAGCAAAGAAATATTTCTGATTTTGCTGTAATTGCTTTCTCCATGGATGATTACGATAGCTATCACTTTTGGTTCACTGACTAAAGCGTACAGTTTATAAAAAAGACAGAGATTTTTCCAACTCATTGGACCATTTCAGAGTAAGCAGTGAGAATGCATTTAATAAGAGTTGGACTTGGCAGTTTATTCAAGAGAAGTTAATGGAAGTGTCTCTTCTGGACAGCAGCATGCAGAAGAGAGCTGGCTGGGAAATCACAGGGGGCTGGCTGGATGTGCTGCGTGTTCCAAACCAAAACCCCTCCTGCAATGGAGACAAGCTGGGCACTCCCTGCTCTGCTGCAGCTAATATCTGTCAGTGCCAAACAGATCCCTGGCCCTTCTTTGTGTTACACCCCAACCCTTGCAGCCAAGGGAACTCAGTCCAATTATTACCTGTGCTAAGTGGGATCAGGCAAGAGCTGTCCCACAGGGAGGGAAACGTGCCCTTGTCCAACACTGTCACACTGGGGATCCCTCTCACTGTAACACAAAACTCACTTGCCATGCAAAAAGCAATGAGACTTTGAAAGGGCTGGGCAGTAAGCAAACAAAATCTTATTTAGGCCCTTATACGTCAATGAGTGAGCTGAATAAAGTCTTTAGATGCAGCAGAAATAAGTAAAAAAAAGAGTTCCAATGGTTCATAACTCAGAAATGTAATCATGTGCCTTTTCAAGCACATGAGCAATTCCATTAAACTAATCTGCTTTAATTGCATTAAGCTTAGAGAGGCTACTGCTTAAACTCAAACATATGATTAGTTATGTCCCTAAAAAAGGAATGGATAATTCAAACAAATGCTGTATGTATGCATTTAAATATTTCAAGGTATTAGATTCAGCATTCTATAAACTAAAACAAATTAGATTTTTGGCAGAAAATCTGTTCCCTGGATGCAAAACATTCTCATTAAGCCACAACTGAATTATTGCTCAAAATTATTTTGCTGAGAATCAATAGCTAATCCTCTGATAAAAGGTTCAAGTATAATCAATGACAACTAAAGGAAAATTTCGTATTCTATATGTGTTCAATATGCTTCAAAAACAACACAAAAACATGATCTTAAGTAGATTGAAGTAATAAAAGGAGATGATACTAATTCTTTGCTCAGCTCTTTCCAGTAAACTGGTCTTGCACAATTTAAGTTTCAGACACTAAAAAAGTAGCTATTTTCACACATAGGAAAATTACTAGTGACCAAATACTTACTATTCAGACTGTTACAGGAGTCTATCATGCTTTAATTAGTGTCTCTGATCATAAAGTGTTTAATTGTATTCATTTTGCCTTAAATTACTGGGTATTTTGCAGTTTATGTATCATTAAAGCTTAGTCTTTTATGTTGCATGTTAAATTCCTTTTAGGGGCACTGTTTTTGTTTACTTTAAACAAGCAAAGGAGCACAGCAGTGGCAGTGAGAGCAGAACAGGATGTTCAGCAGGATGGTCTCTGATGTCTCCTCTGTGACGACCTGAAGAGACCAACAAGCCAGGAGCTGCACTTTGTTCTGGGGGAAATGGGAATGGGGAAGATGAATAATAAATTCACTTTAGGACACTAAAAGGAATTTTGCTCACAACTTTCTTTTATGTTTTGGCTTTTTAAACCTGAGGTTTGCCAGCTGCTGCCTTCCAAGCAGAGCACTGGCTCACCCTGGTGCACACTCTGCAGTCACGTTTGAGTCAGCATTTGAGAGGACCTGCTGCCATATGGAAAATCAGGAACAATTACTCTAAATAATTACATCAGTTTATTGCTGCTTGTTGCCAAGAGAAACAAGCCTTGTTGGTAATATCCACTCGCATTGCCAAGTAACTTAATTTTTCAGAAAGTAAACATGCTCCAGCAGCAGCAGCAGCTCTCCAGCAATAAACACCCTTTCTAACCGATCCCATCACGACTCAGAATGTCTCTGTTGCCATGATTTCCTGAGGTGATCTCTGCTCAGGTGTGGCTGAGCCACCACACCTGGATTGAGACGTGCAGAGATGGTGTCTGAGCCCAGCGTGGCCTTTGCTCTGCCCCTGGGGGGAAATCAGAGCTTTTGGGGCAGCTGAGAGGAGCACTGAACAGAGGACATCAGCTGTGGCAGCAGCCAGCACAAGGAGCAGGAGCCCAGCGCTGGTGTCAGCCTGACTGAGCCCAGAGCCCCGGGACAGAGCCAGGGCAGCTCCTCTGCCACACCAGCGGAGTTTATCCTTGTCGGTGTGATTACAGTTTGCCTTTGGCAGCAGAGCCTGGCCAGAGGCCAGCCTGAGGAGGAGCCTGCTCTGTGACACCTGCAGGCTGGGATTTCTGCTTTGGGAACATCCACAGGTGTGGGGCCACTCAGCCGGGTGCTCACAGACCTGAGCCACCAGGGAGAGAGGTGGCACTGGCACCTCCTGGAGCTCCTGTCCCTTGGGTCAGTGCTGCCAGGCCCTTCAGCTCATGGTCACTGCAGGGGTGACCCTGCTGGGAAGGTGTCTGTCCTGCTGTTCAACCTTCTGTCCCTCCTGTCTGACCTGCTGTCCAACCTGCTGCCCTGCTGGGAAGGTGTCTGTCCTGCTGTCCAACCTGCTGTCCCAGCAGCTCACTGTCTGACCATCCTGCCCTTGTACGTCCCACACCAGCTGGAAAGGACAGCACTGAAGTCCCTCTTCCTTTCTGCCCCAGGTTCACTGGACTCTGCTGGTTCTCCCCCACAGCTCCTGGCCCTGCAGCTCCCATTTTCTTCCTCTGGCAGTCTGAAAGCACAGGCCCAGCTCTGAGGGAGCCATTTCTCCTCACGTCCCCTCTGGCTGCTGCGGACGGTGCCAGAGCGTTCCTGCCTCACCAAACCCCACCGTGCCACCTTCTCCAGCTGTGCCTTGGTGAGCAGGCTTGATAACCGGCTGCTGCCACAGCCCAGCCCTGCCCTCAGCGATGCCCATGGGGTGCAGCACCCAGGGGTGCCTGGCAGCCCCTTTATTCGGGGTACACAAAGCATTCTGCAGCCTTCGGGGATCCCTCCCTCAGCCTGCTCAACCTGTTCATCCAAAACCAATCCAGTCCTTCTCACAGGAACTACAAAGCTTTCTGCTTTTCTGGTCTCCGTGTTTGTCACCGGTTTGCTGTGCTGTGCACATCCTCCCTCCTGGGTTAACAGCCTGTAATCAGCTCCCAGGGGCTGTAATGCTGGAGCCACAGGGATTGCACACCATGAGGAACATTTCCCCTGCACCTGTCAGATCAGAGCCCTGCTCTGCTTTGTTCTCTTATTTCTTGGAAAATGCACACAAGGATTTCATACTAGCATATCAACTCTGTGCTATAAAGGCTTTATCATTATCTTTTTTTCAATAGACCAGTTATTTTCCCCATGGCATCCTCTGTACATAAAACTCTACTTCATCATGCCTCACTGCTATGTTAAATCAGGGTATAAACACTTCCCAGGATCTGATTTGAACATGTATTTATGCACTTCTCTTTTCAAACTTCTTTTGAGGACCCATTTCTATAATGATATGAACAGAAGAACTATTCTCTAAGTTCTATTTACCATCTATTGTATTTTGTTGACTTAATTTATTTCTGGGAGGAAAGCTGTTCTGTAAGAGCACATTTCCACTTAATAACTTAATGGTTCAAGTTTTCAGATCTAGCAACCCTCTGATAATATTTTTTCTCCACTTTTCTCCCTGTAACTTTTGTTAGGTCAAATCCTGAAACTGTAATGAGGAAAAGCCTTGGCACAAGGAGCATCTCTCAGCCAGGGTACCTGGAGGGGCCTCATTTTCAGTACAGTTACCCCATTCCAAATCTACAGCTGATAATATTTCGGATAAGAACATGTGCTCCTCATTAAAGGCATTACATCTTGTTCCTCAACCAATCATTCATAAATCAATTTACTTATGTGCATACACACAGATTAAAAAAAATAGTGTGTTAGTGTGCAGGGTACAGTGTGTATTGAATCCACTCCTTGCAATACAGTGAAATATCCAAGTACATGGAACAACCTCTGTAGCTCCTCTTGTACTTATGAGATGTGTCTTTGTCTTCATACTTCTAACAGTGCATAGAAATGGGCATTGACAACATACAGTTATTTGCTTCCTAAGCTTCTGTATTTCCTTTGTATTTCTGAAGGTCACAGGAGCTCAGCCAAACCTGAAACAGTCATTTTAATTCCCAGGCTTCTCATTTCACTACAGTGTAATTATCATATTGATTTTTGTGTAGACTTATTTACTGTTTTTCTTTTCCTGTTGGATAAGTGTGCAATAAGTAAACTAACTTCAATTAGGTAACTGTCACCAATATTTAAAACTTAATGACAATTTCAAAAGTACATAAGTAATCCAAGCATAAAAATTATTTTTTATGATACCATTTCAGAACAGTGGCACCAAATCCTTATCATACAATAACCTGTGCCTCAGAAACATTAAACACAAACCATCATCACATTTTTCTGCTACCTAAGTTCCATATTCTTTTATTTATATACAGTGTCATTTCTCTATTTGGACTAAAGCTTCTTTAGGAGATACAAAACGGAATATTCAACATCCTAATTTAGCCCTGATATATTAAATTATCTTCTTAGCTACACACATGTAATCTCTCTGTATATTTCAGAGATCAGAATTTGTCCTTGTAATTCAGAGGTATCTCTGTGAGTGCCTTACATTTCCCCTCCAGACTTGCTAGTGCTATTTCAAAGATGACTCACTCCCAGAGGCCACCACCCCAAGAGGCTCCAGGCACTATGAAATAAAGATCTGCTTGAATTTAGGCACACATTCAAATCCAGTGTAAGTCTGTGTGCTTTGTAATGTCAAGAGAGTCTTAAAGATAAGCATATGCCTAAATATTATACTAAATATTATACTGAACTGGGGCTAGAAGCAAGGTCTGTCCTCAGAAGGAGCAGAAGAGTTGCAATAACCCAGTACAGATGGATGATGCTCTGTGAAATTCAGCTTTTGACCGTAGCAGGAAGAGGAAAGTCTCCATTTACAAAAGGGAAAACAATGAGTCAGCAAATGCAATAGGCAGGGAAACACTTCAGCCCAGCTGAGCCACAGGTTTCACCCCGTGCAGCGTGCAGCTTTAATAAACACAGGCTAGCTGGCTGCATTCAAGGGGAGCACACCTTTAACAGTGTTTGCTCTCTGAAGAGGGATGGTGCCAGGGCTCTGGGAGCAGCCCATGGTGTAACAGTGCTCCTGGGAGACTGGTGCTGTCATTTCAATGAGAAGAACTTACTTGAAGGCATTAGCATCCCCATGGACCTTGTAGTTGTCTGCGCTGATCCTGGAGATGACTCTTGTGACAGCGATGAGAATGCCGATGTTGACCTGAGGAGGAGGAGGAGGAGCGAGCCTTGGTCAGGAGCCCAGGGGCAGGCTGCCCTGGGGTGTGGCACCAGCCCAGCAGCCACCAGAACCTTCTGTGCTGGCTTTATTTGCCAAGAGAGGTGCCAGGGCTGGGCTGCGTCACCGATTCCCAGCCCACAGCTTCTCTCCCTCCTTCAGCAGCTCCCCTGCCTGGTCAGGGAAACCTGGATGGGTGCATTGCCCACGGCCAAGGTGCTCGGGATCCCCACACACAAATCAATACCCTGACGGTAAATCGATATCCTGAGTGTAAACCGATACCCTGACTGCAAATCAATACGCTGTCAATCAATACCCTGAGTGTAAATCAGTACCCTGAGTGTAGATCAATACCTTGATTGGATATCAATACCCTGCTGTAAACCAGTACCCTGACTGTAGATCAATACCCTGACTGTAGATCAATAAACATCCCGATTGTAAATCAGTACCCTGACTGTAAATCAATACCCTGACTGTAGATCAATACCTCGATTGGAAATCAATACCCTGCTGTAAATCAGTACCCTGACTGTAAATCAATATCCTGATTGTAAATCAGTGAATACCTTGACTGTAAATCAATATCCTGACTGTAAATCAGTAAATACCCTGACTGTAAATCAGTACCCTGCTTGTAAATCAGTACCTTGATTGTAAATCAATAAATACTCTGACTGTAGATCAATACCCTGACTGCAGATCCGTCAGTCTTGGGTACAAGACCATTTTAAAGGAGCAGTGAGAAAAATATGGTAAATCTGAACTGTGCTCTTCAAAGGCTCTGCTCTTTTTGATGTCAGGTCCAGCAGAAACATCAATAAAATGAAAAGAATTCCCAAGAGAAAAGCAGGAAATCTTGAAAAGACTAACACTGAAAATGTTCAACAAAGGAAAGTTTGTGCTGGAGTCACAGGTGAAGGAAGAAGGAAATCTTTATCTCTTAAAGGAAATGTGGCAAAGATTGTCTTGCTGGGCAAAGACCCTGGATTTAAAGAGAAAAAGGTAGACAATGGGAAGGTGAAAGACATATTTCCCCCTTCCTGTCCAAAGTTGCCCATCACCTACAGAGCATCAAGAGCAAGGGTAGAACAAAACTATCCTGAACTACAGAACAAAAAGAAAGAGAAGACTTCAAAGAAAGCGCTGTTCCTCAGTTAAAACTCGATAATCGTCCTCTACTTTGACATAAATATTCTAACTCTGAGGACGAGAGGGTGAATTAAAGGTATTTAAATTTGATTATAATGATTTGCTTGGGTTTTTTTCCCAAATCTTCTGACCCCTTTTTTATTTTAGGTTTCTAAGGGCAGATCATCACGTGCTGTAGAATCAGAGCATATCTGTAATAGTTTATTTCTGCCATGGCTCTTGAGTTTATTCAAGGGCCATCCTGTGGAACTGCCAGCACCTCAAGTGTTCCTGTTGCTCAATCAGCTTTACAGAGATAAGAGGTGAAATTCACTGGTCTTGGGACCATTTTCCTTATTGCTACCAGATCATATTTTGTAAATAACCTCTGTAAATCCTTTGAGGTGGTAACGGGCACATTTGAGAGAGCCATTTCTGTGCTGTGCTCAGAGCCTTGCCAATGCTCACTCGGACTGCAGCCCCAGGAAAATTCAATTTGCAGGGACACAAACAGAGAGGCTTTGCCCCTGCAGCCCAGGGTCTGCTCCAGGCACACAGAACTCCCTGAACTCTGCCCCATCCATGGAAACACCCAGGCAGCACATGGCTGATAACAAACAAACCTTCTGCCAGACGTTTAATGTCTTCTGCCAGACGTTTAATGTCTTCTGCCAAAAATTCAGGTGCTTTGTCAGGTTGGGTTTTCCCCCTTGACTGAAGACACGTCCCAGACACTTGGGCTGAGCTCAGTTTGGTTTGCAAATTAACTGCAAGGGCTTTTTGTAAAGCTGCTTTAGGAGGATGATGTAGAGGCTTGTGTGCTGTGTTTGGGGTGTGGGGGACAGTGATCTCAAAGCCTGAAGATGTAGGTAGAAGCCAAAAGACCTACATATAGAGGGAACTATTTCCTTCACCATACCCCTTGACTCAAGCCCCGAGGAAGGAGCATATTTGGTGTGGGAATCTGTGTAGGGCTGGGAGGTTCTGTGAATTACTGCCTAGAAAAGAGTGTGAGAGTGTTCCTCCCCTGTCACAGTGCCTCCACATCCCTCTGCTTTAGGCTCCGTGGTGTCTGGGGTGCCTGAGGCTGGGCAGGATAAATGTGGATGGGCTGTGTCTGCCTGGTCTCTGGGGAGGGGGAGTTGAAAGGAGCAACCCCCTGTTTTCCTCACAGCATAATCCTCTTTCTTGGCAGAGACACTGCTGATTGAACTAGTCAAAAACTGCTTTTTGAGAAGTATTTTCAGACTTAAATGCTAGTTTATGCAGCTGGTGGCTAATTTGTTATTTAAAGAACACAGGCACACATGCACACACACCAGATAGTGTTTAGCCCTGTTATTTCCCTATAGGCACCAACACATTTTTCAGCTGGAATTTCCAATGCCCAGAGAGGTAATTTGTCAGCTCTCTTGCTGCTATTTTGGGCAGAGCTGGGTTTAGACTATTTAACAAATTGCTCTACGTGGATCAACCTTGTGAGCTCACTCTCTCTTTCTGAAAGTATTTGCATCCCTACAAGAACATAATTTGAGCTGCACAAATGTTATATATCGTAAGTCAGAGCCGCCAGTTAAACTCTCACTTTCTCTGCCAGGCAGCTGCACATGCAGACTGCAGGAGGCTGTGCTGGCTCAGGTGATGAGCATCTCACTACCTGTGTGTTTTGGTGACCACCATGCTTGGGCAGCAGCCTGGGGAGGTTTGGTGCCACTGACAGCATCTCACTTCCTCCTTTGGTGCTCAGCAATGGCCAGAAAGCAATGCTAACGTGAGCAGAGGACATTTGAATATTAGATTATTTTAACTGCTCTCCAATCATCTATACCTACACACCTTGGAATGCAAACTGAGGTGCTGACCCCTGGAGTGAGCACAGCTGCAACTCCCTGCAATTTCACACGGGAGCATCATTCACCACCTGTTGTGCAGTGTCTGTGTGCCAAAACACTGCAGCTGTGACCCTGCACCCCTGGGAAGGGGCAGCTCATCAGAGCTGGACCCAGACAACTCGCCTGGGCAGCCCTGCAAACACACCTGGACAGCCCTGCTCAGCCAACCTGCCCTGCCTGAGCCCAGCAAACTCACCTGACAGCCTTACCTGAGCCCAAACTTACCTGGGCAGCCCTGCCCTACCTGACCCCAGCAAACTCACCTGACAGCCTTACCTGAGCCCATCAAACTCACCTGGGCAGCCCTGCAAACACACCTGACAGCCTTACCTGAGCCCAAACTCACCTGGGCAGCCCTGCTCAGCCAACCTGCCCTGCCTGAGCCAAACAAACCCACCTGCCAGCCCTGCCCAGCCCTGCCAGCGGTGCCTGTACCTACCAGAATGACAAACATGGCTGGTGCCACAAAAGCCCAGATTGCTCCGTCCTCCAGGGAGAGCCAGCAGCTGCAGGGAGAGCAGAGTTGTTCCAGAGGAAAGACACAGCATTTAATCAGTAATGTCATTAATTTAAAAAAAACCCCAACTTATAAAACAACCAAAAGAGAGTGCAAGAAGGTGATGAATTTTGGAAGGAAGAGAATGCTAGCACGCCAGGACAGGGCTCCTTCTCCCCTGACACTGGGACCCAAGGTGGGTCTCACCTGGGTTTGTCACACAGTCGGTGACCCCTCCCTGCCCCAGCCCACCCTCACAGCAGTGCAAAGATGGGAAATGTTTTATTTGCAATTTGCTGCTCTGGTGTCCTCAGCTACAGGCTGTTTCAGGGCTGCAGCACTCTGAAATGTCTCATTGCAGTGAATTTATCTCATTGCAGTCCCCCTGCCTCCCCTGAATGGTGGTGGGGAAGGGGCTGGCAAACACAACCAGGCTCTTCTTACAGCCCTGAAGAGATGGACCACTTTACCACCTGCGAAATTATTTTAGGATTAAATCCTATAGTGTTCTTTCAGATAAATTTGCTCTTCTTTTTCTAAATTAGAAAGGAAATTAATTTTCAACGTTCTGGACATTATCCATTCCAGATTTCAGGTGTGTAACTGCAGTTTTCTTTGGAAGATTGGATATCTTTAGTCAATGATTTCTCTCATTTTGGTGCAAGCTTTCCCCCTGAGCAGGGAGCTCACTGAGGAGTGAAAAGCAGGAAAAGACCTCAGGAGCTTTCTGTGCATCATCTCTGCGAGAAGCAGACATGAGGCTCCTGTGTTTAACAACATCTCTACACAAGTCGTCCTCTCGCAGCCTCTCTCTGCTGCTCCTCAGGGGGATGTGCAGCACCACAGCCCAGTTAACACATTCACAGGTTTCCAGCCCCATGGCACCTGCAGGAGGGGTTTCCATACTCACTTGCCACTTTCTCCATAGCTGTCCAGGGACGAGGAGGCAGAAATGACACAGATCACCAGTGGGCAGCCTGCAGCAGGGCAGGGAAAGGCAGATCCAGAGGCATTATTAGGAATAAAAGTACATCTTCCAGTGAGCCCTGCAGGGTCTGCTAAATTTTGTATGAACAGCTCAGAGCCATTTTCAAATTTAGTCTAACTTGACATCCTCCTGCAGCTGTTTAATCCAACATTAATTAACTGATGTCAGACAAAATGACTTTTTAATACAGAACTAGTTTAACTGTTAAACGGGATCAGTGCTAATTTCCCTGGGAACCACAGTCCTGTTCAAGCCTGGGTTTGGTTTATGGACGTTCTGCCTCCTGCTCTCCAAGCAGTGCTACATGTGAAGCAGTTTCAGCCTTATTTTAACCTCCTTTAACCACTGCCAGGTCCTGCTGGGCCACTTCATTCCAGGCCAGGAGCTGGAGAGGAGGCCAGAGATTTATTGCCAGCAGTTCTGAATGCAGTGAAAGCCATCCCTTCAAATATTAAATGATTGCCTGCTAATTCCTGTATGATTTAATAAAATGTGAAGGTTTGAGCTTTGATCATCTTACAGAATTTAATAAACAGGTCCCAGACAGAGTATTAGACATGATAGCTTAAAGTATCAATTTTCTTTTTAATTCTTTAAGTTTTCTGCATGAGGGTTTTGCAAAATTCTCTGACAGGCAATTTCTGCTTAATTTTACCACTATCATCCTCACAAATCATGTAAAGTTTTCCAGTACTGTCAGAAGTATCATTTTTGGAAAAAGTATTTTCATTCTTTAATAACTGCAGCTAGAAGCACATTTATAGATATTTAAATATTTATATGAAAATATATATTTATAAATATGGGGTATTCTTAGTAATTAAGAAGCATTGTATTTTGAAAGCTTCTGTGACTTCTTTACAAGGAAAAACCCCAAAGAATACAAAAAAACAGGCTGTAGAAACTCTGTGGCATATAATTCAAAACAATTTTAGGACATCAATTCTAAAAGGCTAAGTATGTCATTTATTGAGAAAGATGATAATTTATTGAGAAAGATAAAGCACTAGACACAACAGAAAGTGTATTTCCCTCCAATGATGAAAATATCTACTTTGCTTGGTGGGGATGAGTATATTCTCCCAATTTATACTGGGAAGCTTATTTTCTATGATTTTCTTCTGCTGTGTTACATCAGATCTGGGCAACAAATAACAGGAAATTATGGAATTTCTGTCATTTGACAGCTCAGAACCAAGTCTTCCCTCTGTGGCAGTTTCTGCAGGAAAGGAAAGTGGCTGAAGTGGGAAAGCATCCAGCACCACAAACTCTGTCACCTGCAAACGGAGGGACAAGAAAGCTTTGCTACAGCAAAGCACCAGCCCATGAACTCTCCTGACACTCCCGTGCCTGCTTTTCATGCATGACTGTGCGGGATGCAGACGGAACGAGCCACTGGTGTGAGTGAGAACCAAAGAAGGAGCACAGCAGGGAGGGGAGAGTTCCCTCCCTCGGAGCTGCACTGCTGTGACAATCGAGTTAATCGATAATGCAGAGGTTGTGGCTTTCCCTGCACTGGGCCGGCTCAAGGGCTGCACCTTCTGAGTTCTGATTGCAGTCAGAACAATGCTGCACTTTCTCATCCAACAGACCTGCTCTCAGTAAGGCAAACTGTGATCATAAGATGACAATTTCAAATGTGCTTCTGAATATAATCTCGTCCTATAGTGAGGAGACTTAAAGTAAGCAGCTACTAAATGCTTACCCCATCCAATTCCATAATAATATAAGTGCTTGCTTTCTTCTGACCCAAATACTTTGATCACCATGCTGTAAAGATGAAATCCTTCCACCAGCATCCAGGCAAACGCACTCAGGAAGAAAAAATGAAGGAGAATGGCCAATATCTTGCAAGGCAGCTAAATTAGGAGTAAAAATGAATACATTACTTCTTTGTGATACAGCCACATCAGTTTTCTTTTTTTTAAACTTCTATAGACATTTACAGGCTAAATGCTAAATCACTGGAGTAAAACTGTCTTAGAAAGCAATAGACAATTTCATTTTTGTATTGCATTTGAAATGTTGGGACTTGGTAGTGCAATGAAAATGGAGGTTTTCCTGCCCAGACAGGTGCAAGGACATTCTAATGCAAATCCAATGGGCCTACCTGTGTTCAAAAGCAATAAATTTGGGGTTAATTTGTGTAAGTGAGGTCTGTATGTGGTCTAGTATTTCACAAAGTTCAGTGACATATTATTAAACCAGATTAGCTTATTGACAAAAGCTGTAAGAGCCTTTCCAGTTAATTTTATCATAAGGCTATAAAATCCACTTTAATGCCTTTTGATTTCTACCAGAAGATTAGTCCACAAAAATCTAAATGCAACATAAAGCTGACGTCCAGGCTAGTTCTGTCAAATGGATATTTTCCAACTTTAGAGTAGCCAAACAATATGAATCACAAAGCAGCAGAAAAATGGCACACAGTGAATTAGCAGGAGGTTGGTCTGTATAGAATTTTGTGTAGTACCTGCTTACAGATTTTACATAAAACCCATAGCAAAGTTGCTGCTCATTCTGGTGAGGTTTTCTGCCCTAATTATTGCTTAGCAGTTACTGTTATTTGGCAAAATTGCCTTCTGTAAAAGCACTGATGAGCTGAGCCTTCACACACTGAACCCAAGCATGTCTCTCTTGCTGCACCCCATAAAACACCCACTTTTAGCAGAACACCCGTAAAAAGGCAGATCTTGCTCCTGCTACTCCTAGAGGTGACAGCTGGAGGGTCTGTGCAAATAGAAACAGCAGCCCAGCCAGCAGCAGGGTCTGTCCTGCTATTGCTGGTGAGAAGGTGAAGCAGGCTTTCAGAAAGGCCAGACAAGATTTGTCATTTCTTTCCTGAGGACAGTCTTAAAACAGATAGGTAATTTTACAGCTATATCACAAACAAAAGCAGCTTGTTTCACCTCTCCTTTTGGATGTTTCCAGCAATTCCAGGCAGGAGTATTGAGTGAGAAAGAGATAAATACCCCAATCCAGAACTGCAGATAGTAGAGACATTAGATTTTCCTGGTTGTGCTGGAAAAAACCCAGGGCTGGCTGACACCTTATACTTCAATTTTCATTTTCCTGTGTCTCAATAATGTAAAGACACAAAAAGACATCCTGATTTTGGGACAAATTGCCTTCCTGGAATATGTCCTGATCAGTTAACTATTGAAGATAGGTGTCAATGACCAGCTTTTTATAAATAAATGAATAAATTAGGTGTACTTGAAAGTTTAAAGTCCTGTTTGTGAAGATAGAGCTTTATGGTTAAAAATCATTATTATCCTACAAAAGAAAAAAAAAATCCACTGTTATTCTACAAAAGAAAAATTGCTGCAGAATGAATTGTAAATCATTAAATAACGCAGCTGAGAATAGCAGGGGATGCTGTGTGCCATATCTGCAATCAAAGCTGCAATATCCCCAAGGCAGAGAGGGGAAAGGATGGGCAGGCCCAGGGCAAGGAGGGGATGCCAGCTGGGGCAGGGGGACACAGAGGGTCCTGCAGGGGACACAGAGCAGCCCAGCCCCTCACTGCAGCCCTGGCACAGGCACAGAGCACACACTGACACCTGCCAGTGCAAACACTGCCTCCCTCTCTCTGCAAACCCGCTCAGCAGTCCAATTACAGCTGCAATTAAAGGTATTTAGGCTGCTGTCAGAGCTAGTCAGGAGTGGGTAACGACAGGAGACCAATAAAGGATGAATCACAACCCCCCGGACGCCAAGAGGACAAAGCATAAAAATAAAAGCCCAGCAGACAGTATTTACATCAGGTCTGTCAACTTTCAGATCTTCATAGAGTTATCCCAAACAATTACAGCTCTTATAGAGGAGGCAGGGCTAAAAAATCCCTGGATTCTGTGAGGTATTTCATTTCCCAAAGCCTGGGGTGTAAAACAGCTGTCACTTCCTTGTGCTGCCGTCCCAGTTTCACCAAAGCAGGTTTGGGACAGGTTTAAGGGGAAATCTGCACCCACCAAACTGCAGCCTGAGCCTGTGTGAGAGCTTCACAAGCTGGAATAAGCAGGGCCTGAGTGTGACCAAGGCAGGTCCTGAATGTGGGTGCTCTGGGGCTGGTCCCTGGAGAACGTGGCTCCTCCAGCCCACAGCAGGACACACAGCTGGAGCTAAACCCCACAGCAGGACACACAGCTGGAGCTCCGTCCCACAGCAGGGCACACAGCTGGAGCTCCACACAATAGCAGGACACACAGCTGGAG
The DNA here is from genome assembly GCF_028769735.1 of Zonotrichia leucophrys gambelii. Lineage (NCBI taxonomy): Eukaryota > Metazoa > Chordata > Aves > Passeriformes > Passerellidae > Zonotrichia > Zonotrichia leucophrys. Next base: position 318,455 of record NC_088185.1, read on the forward strand.
CTCCATCCCACAGCAGGGCACACAGCTGGAGCTCCATCCCACAGCAGGACACACAGCTGGAGCTCCACACAATAGCAGGGCACACAGCTGGAGCTCCATCCCACAGCAGGGCACACAGCTGGAGCTCCATCCCACAGCAGGACACACAGCTGGATCCCCACATCACCCCACAGCAGGACACAGCTGGAGCTCCATCCCACAGCAGGAGCTCCACACCAGGAACAGACTGAGGCCCTGCTGAGCTGTAAAGAGGCTTTCACACACCATCTGAAGTGACTCAGCCGAATTGTCTGACAATTTGGGATGGGTGAAAAAGAAAGCCCTGTGAGAATACCTCACACTGTCATGGTGGGTGAACCTTCCATTGCCCTCGAGCCCATGTCCTTTCAAGGGGGTTTTAGCTCTCTACTTAAAGAGGATTATTTTCATGCCTGGTTTCTACTGTCTTCAGTTTCATCTTTTGCTGCTCTCCAATGTCTCAATTTCATTTTCCTTCTGAACCATCCCCTCTCATTTTCTCCCTTGCACATTGCATGACTCATTCAGGACCCACCCGAATGTTAAACAGCAAAAGAATATGAACTTAGTTTTCCAAAGTGCTTTTAGGTCCTCAGGTAATGACTGCCTGTGCAAACCAGGCATTACAGTTATTTATAAACGTAGCAGAAATTCAAGGGATCCCATTTGAGCTGAATATAAATTTAGGTAGCTGTTGTATTGGCAAAATGAACAATGTTCAAACCTCATATTTACTTCTACTGAGAAAAAATACCACCACCACCCCCCCCAATAATAGAAACCACTGGCTGCTTCTGAAAAGCAATGTGGAGCAGCAGCTGGTCACAAGGCTAGCCGAGTTTTTACCAGCAAAAACACAGTGGAAGTTTATTGTAAAATCAGGTTTTGCTTCTGCTTTTCAGGTAGAACTTTCCATCAAAGACCTCGTGTTACTTTAAATTGCGTTTTTAAAATTAACAGGGGAAAGAAATTGGGTGTAGTGGTATGTGATGCAGTTAACTTGGCCTATTTGCCTTGCTCTAACTGGGCTGTTTTGGGTGCCAGTTTAATGGAGCTGGTGCCCTGCCCGAGGAGCTCCCCTGCAGCAGGATGGCGTTTCTGGCTAGGGTGTGTTAAAGCCAGATCTCCCCTGGCCGTGCCCGTGTCCCACCCCGCCTGGGGCTGCCCCAGGACCCCCGAGACTCACGGTTGCGGGGCTGAACTGGAAGCTGGCCAGCAGCAGGGCCTGGGCCAGCAGCACGGCGCTCGACAGGTTGGCGTGGATGTGGTAGCGCTGGTTGCGGATGGTGCTGACAGACCTGCGGGCACAGAAACACTCAGCACGGCCCCGGGGCACTGGACGGGCTCTCGGTCTGCCTGGGGTGACCCCGGGGCCTCTGCAGCCCTCCTGCCAGCAGCGTGGGCAGCACCTGGGCAGGGCATCCCTCCGTGGGCAGCACCTGGGCAGGGCATCCCTCCGTGGGCAGCACCTGGGCAGGGCATCCCCCGTGGGCAGCACCTGGGCAGGGCATCCCTCCGTGGGCAGCACCTGGGCAGGGCCATCCCTCCGTGGGCAGCACCTGGGCAGGGCCATCCCTCCGTGGGCAGCACCTGGGCAGGGCCATCCCTCCGTGGGCAGCACCTGGGCAGGGCATCCCTCCGTGGGCAGGGCCTCCCTCCGTGGGCAGCACCTGGCAGGGCCTCCCCCATGGGCAGCACCTGGGCAGGGCATCCCTCCGTGGGCAGCACCTGGCAGGGCCTCCCTCCGTGGGCAGCACCTGGGCAGGGCATCCCTCCGTGGGCAGCACCTGGGCAGGGCATCCCTCCGTGGGCAGCACCTGGGCAGGGCATCCCTCCGTGGGCAGCACCTGGGCAGGGCATCCCTCTGGCCCCTGCAGGCACAGAACATCCACCTGCACGTGGCAAAGCAATGGCCAGCGACAGAATATCAGCAAGGGCTTGGTCCTGGAGGGTGCTGGGCTGACAAGGAGCTCACACCTCGCAGAAAGCACGTGGCACCTGTGCCCGCTCTGTGCCTGAGCTCCTGGGTTTATTTTGTTGGTATTCGCCCTTCTGGGAAATGACATTGGTTCCAATTCTGATTTATACAAATATAACCTCTGAGAACAATAGCTCCATACACAGATGGGCAGTGCCTGCCTTGACAGGAACCTGACTGCGGTTTCAACATCATTTGAACATATCTCCCTTGGCTTTTCAGAAACCAGCTGGAAATCTGACAAGAACAGGCTTTCCTGGAAGTCTGCTGACCTCGTGTTTCTGTTCTCATCCCAAAATAAGAAACAGAAAACAAAAACATTGATCTGAACATCTCAGGCTTGCCTTAAATTCTGTTCCCTTTGAAAAACAAACAGCGCTGGTGATAACAGGTTCCTATTCCAATGCACCCTCCTGCTGCCCTGCTCCATGGAATGGGAATGAAGAGGGAGAGCACAAGAAGTACTGAGATCCCGAAAGTAACTCAGGGATGCTCTGTGTGGTGCCGGTGGCTCTGTTCTGAGTGGCTCCATGTGCCACAGGCTGGGCAGTGTCACCCGGCTCACTGCCCCTGGGAAGGGGCTGCCCTTGCCAGGACATGGAGAAGCAAAGAACTCGCCAGATTCTTCTGCACTTATGTCACAGTCATCCAACACCACATTGCAAAATTCCACTTCAGCTGCTTAACGAGACCCTGCTCTCCAGTGAAAAGATAATCAAATTATTTTCAATTGGCAGTTTGAAGGATGCTGTATGTAGGTGGGGTGCTTAACCCTGTGACAGTCAGCTGGCTCCAAGCTCTCTTCCAAGTATTCTGTTTGCCTCCAGCTGCTTGAGGAGTTTTCAGCCCTGCTGCAGCAACACCTCCTCCTTTTGCTCCCTTTTCCTTTCTAAACACTCCAACATCCAATTTTGCCCTCAGACTAAAGTGGAGCAGATCATTCCCCTTAGCCCAAACATGCCAACAGCACAATGTCAGATAGGCAGATGCTGGACTTATTTAGAGTGGATTTTGCCACACATTATGCTCTTAATCCAAGTATGACCAACACAGATCTCGAAATTTGGAAATAATACGGGGTCTGGAAAAAAAAACAAGCATTGCAATCAGTTTACTGAGATTCAGCTAGTCCTTTTCCCTAGAAACTGGCCTCTTAACAGGATGTCCAAAATACAAGAAAACAAGAATCAAACCCTTAAGTGAGAACAATATGGTTTAGTGTGTGAAAGGAGACAAGAATCCCACTCCTTGCTGTACTCCCCAAGTGCTGCACAGCCTTGGACAAGTTACTTCACCCTTAGTCAGGTTTTCTGTTTCTTATTTAGACACAAACCTTCATGAAAGCTTTTTTCCAGAAATGTTTGTATGAAGCCCAGCTGGGCCTCAAACTCATTTGTCACCAGGGGAACATAAATAGGAATAAAGGTCCTGGGTGCCCTGGGGCAGAAACCCTCCCAGCACAGAGAGCCCTCACAGGGCTGCCCTGCTTTGGGCAGGAGGGGCAGAGGTTCCTAACCACGAGCCATGGAGCGAATTTCACACTGCTTACAGTGTCCTTCACCCCAGTAAAGCACCACAGAAAAGCAGCGTGATGGAGAACAGCGAGACACTTGAACATAAACGTGGGCTGCATGAGGTAATTGTGTACAAGCTGTGTGAAAATAAAGTCAGGCAGCCAGTGCTGACTGAGACTTCCTTACTGGGCATTCCTTTCTGCACACCCTGCCTCACAGACAGGGCAGTGGAACAGCAGAAGGTGCTGTCTGTGTACCCTGAGCAACCCAGAGATGTGGGGGACAGAGGGGGTGGTCCTGCAATCCCTGCTCACCTTGCACTGCATTCCAGACCAAGGCCTCCCACAAGTGCAGGTCCTCTGCAAGGTTCAATCTCTAAACAGAGAAAGCTGGCTAATAAAAATCCATTTCAGAGATGAAAGTAAGTTAGGCAATATAAAAGGACAATCCATGTGCGGGAATTAATAAGTAAGTTTAGAAATAATTCAACCATTGTTTATCCTGTGCAGTCTGAAGGGTAGAATTTAGCCCTTTGATGCTATCCAGAGGATGAAGTGGTCTGCTGCCGTGCGAAGTGACCAGGTGATCTCAGCAGGGATGGAAGTTGAAATTACTGACAGAGGGAGGACCTGGTGATCGTCAGGCAAGGAGGAGAGAGCAAGCAGTAAGTGTGAGTGGTGCCACACTCACTCACTGAGGAGGCCAGGACAGAGCTGGGAGATGGTGCCACACTGAGCATACAGAGAGGGCAGAACAGAGCTGTGAGCTGGTGTCACACACAGAGAGACCAGAACAGAGCTGTGAGTTGATGTCACACTCAGCACAACCAGCTCTGCCCTGCCCACAGTGTCCCTGTCCTGTGTCACAGCCCGGGTCCTCAGCAGCAGCAGCAGCTCCTGCTGTGGCTGCAGGGCTTGGGCAGCCTTGGCAGCTCAGCCCAGCAACTCACAGGGCCCTGAGATGCTCACAGGGATGCTGGCAGCGATACTGCAGTGATGCTCCCAGGGATACTGGCAGTGATACTGCAGTGATGCTCTCTCCCAGTGATGCTCTCAGTCATTCCCATCCCTGTGCAAGCACCACCGTGCAGGGAGACCCAGCAAACCAGAGAACCCAAACCAGAGAAGTCATCCATCACAGCAGTTTACAGCCATTGAAATGACAGATCCATCACGGGCTCTGTGCAATGGATGGAGCTGGGCTGGCACTCCAGCATGGAAACCCCAGCACAGACCCAGTGTGAGCAGCAGGAGGGCAAAGCTCTGCTCTCAGCCTCTGCCTGCTGGCATCTCTTGTGGAGGCAATGCAATTCTTAGGAACATTTGAACTGTAACTCCACCGGGATCTGTGTTAGACCTGGACCGAGTCAATGCAAGCAGGACAGGGTGGTTTGGCCACTCAAATTAATCAGCATGTGTTTTAACTTTCCATGCAAGTTCTCATAAAAGAATGACAAAAGAGCCCCACCCAGCAAAGGGAGCCAGGCAGTATTAATATGTAATAAGTAGAACAGAGCTAGGCAGGAAAAAGATTTCTCATCCTAGAAGAATTTTCAAACATTTTTCCTGACTCGATTTTGGATAGACTTGACATTTTCATAAACTGAAGGAAAAAAATTAATCAAAAAGTTTTAATTATGATGCTTGAGACACTGTATTATTGTTTCAATCTCAATTTACTATTAATTAAATTCCAAGCTAAAAAAAATTCATTGATTATAAAAAAATACTAAAAGGAATGATATCTTTCCAAAACTTGTCTACAGCACATTTATCTAATAAAAACTAGTCCTTTCACATATGTTTGGGATTTTCTATTTTACACACACACAATAAAACTTCCCACCCAAATGAAGTATTCCATCAGAGATTATCAAACTGAAGCAGCTCAACCAATAAACTCCCCATTAAAATTCCTTTTACAGGAGAGAAATAATGTGCCATGTGGTCATGGGAAAACATAAATAGAGACAAAAGTTGTGTTGTGTGTGTGTGTTTTTAGTGTAATTATCTGCCAAGCTCATGTGTGCTGGGTTTCCAGCAGAAGAGCTCAGCAATCGGAGAGCCTTTAAGGGATGCACTGAAAGACAACTGTTGCTATGGTGTTCCTGTTCCTAGGAAATATGATGCAGCTCTTGAGTATTTTTTCTTTTCCAGCCAAAGACACATTTCTTTTCCCTGACTGGACAGCATCAATTACAGAAACAAAAGAGTTCTGTGTACTGGAACAGCTTTAAAGCTCCAGATAATTCCTACAAAAGAGATGCTGTCATCCCTCATCCCCCAAAGCAGGCATGCACAGGCATTCTGCACAGAATATTCCTGAAATAGGAATAATCTGTGTGGTAAATGGAGCAGTTTAGAAGTGATTTCCTCATCAGGTACATTCATGTCCAAAATGCAAGGACCTTATTTCCTGGTGCCTCCACCCTTTTCCCTGGCTGCAGGTGGCTCACAATTCTGCAGAAGGAGGAGGGGAGCTGAGGCTTTTCAGATGTAAAGTCACTCTGAAATCAGTGTTTCTCAGCAGTCCTTAAGCCTGCAGAGTTTCCCTGCTCAGGGAGAATTCAGATTTGCAGTGCTCTGTCTTGGTGTTTGCCCTGGCAGAGATCCAGAGCAGCGCTGTGCCCTTACTGTCACTGACAAATGCAGAGGGTCCAAGGAGCAAACCAGGGGAAATGGGCAAAAAATCACAGAGAGGCTGGGTTGGAAGGGACCTCAGAGCCCATCCAGGGCCACCCCTGCCATGGCAGGGACACCTCCCACTGTCCCAGGTGCTCCCAGCCCTGTCCAGCCTGGCCTTGGGCACTGCCAGGGATCCAGGGGCAGCCCCAGCTGCTCTGGGCACCTGTGCCAGGGCTGCCCACCCTCCCAGGGAACAATTCCTGCCCAATGTCTGCTCTAAACCTTCCCTTTGAAGCCATTCCCCCTTTCCTGCCACTGCCTGCTCCTGTGAACAGTTCCTCTCCACCTTGCAGGACCTCCAGGCGCTGGAAGGGCACAGTTAGGTCAGCCTGGAGCCTTCTCCTCTCCAGGCTGAACAAACCCAGTTCTTTCCATGTGGGAAAGGTGTTCCATCCCCCCAAAAAACAAACTGTTTGGTTTTTCCCACAGTAATCCAAAAGAACATAATGATCACACAAATATGTTTTTTTCTCTCCAATTTCTTTGATGTCGTGTTTCTAAGAAACTCTGTCTCTGGGTTTTAGTTCAGTCTTTCTCCAGAAACCCCTGCAGGGCAAGACAAAATGTGAATCCTCTATGACTTAGAAATGAAAAAGGGAAAAAAAAAAAGTAATCTCTTCTACAACAAAAATGCACAAGATTCACTGAAACCTGAAATAACCTGCATAGGTCCCTGCATCTGTGGGCTGGAAATTGCTCTTGCTCTGGTGAGCACAGCCAGAATCTGATGAGGCTCTGAGAGTGCTGCTCCTGAACCAACACTCACATCAGCCAGGTGGGAGCTTTGTGAAAGCAGCAGCATTGCAGTCCAGCTTCCCCCTTGTCCTGGGTGTGGGCAGGGCTGGGCTCAGCTTGGAGCCAGGTGTAACTGCAAGGAAGGGCCCAGAGGATCTGCAGGGGCTGGGTTCAGCTTTGAGCCAGGTTTAACCGCAAGGAAAGGCCCAGAGGATCCTACAGGGGCTGGGCTCAGCTTTGAGCCCAGGTCTAACTACAAGGAAAGGCCCAGAGGAGCTGCAGGGGCTGGGCTCAGCTTTGAGCCAGTTCTCACTGCAAGGAAAGGCCAGAGGAGCTGCAGGAGCTGCTCTCAGCTTGGAGCCAGGTGTAACTGCAAGGAAGGGCCCAGAGGATCTGCAGGGGCTGGGTTCAGCTTTGAGTCAGGTTTAACCGCAAGGAAAGGCCCAGAGGATCTGCAGGGGCTGGGTTCAGCTTTGAGCCAGTTCTCACTGCAAGGAAGGGCCCAGAGGATCCTACAGGGGCTGGGCTCAGCTTTGAGCCCAGGTCTAACTACAAGGAAAGGCCCAGAGGATCCTACAGGAGCTGCTCTCAGCTTTGAGCAAGGTTTAACCACAAGGAAAGGCCCAGAGGAGCTGCTCTCAGATGGAGGGATGGCTGCACATGGGCTGAGAGCAGCTCCTGCCCCTGCAGGTGTGAACTGCAGGGAAAGAACAGGAAAAAGCACACGAAAGAGCACAAAACCAGGCTTGGGATGATCTCCAGCCTCACCACAGGGCTGTGGTGAAGGAGGAAAAATAATTTGTATTTAAAGACATCAGAGCCCCACAAACCTCCCAACCCAGCTGTCCCTGAACATCTGGATGTGGTGTGTTCCCATCTGAGGGCATAACAAGGAGCAATTTGTTGGAAGTACCTGGGTTGTCAAAGCCTTGGGCCTCATTAATTAAGAAACTCTTTCAATTAATTCCAATGCTCTGATAAGGGCTGATTTTACCTTACCTCAGCTTGTCTTTTTGAAAGTTTACAGACTTCCTGCATGATGTGAAATGTAAAACAGTGATTTGGGATGTTTTTGTAGTCAGCACAAAAACTCTAATCAAGCTGTAATGCTATTATTAAGGAAAATAGCATTTAAAAGTACAAAATAAAACATTGAGCAAGCTGTGAAGTCATCCCATGAGCCTGATTCTCACACTTGTCCCAATCTACATTAAATTATTCCTTTCTTCTAAAATGTTTAGCTGCCTTGCATTGATATGGTCGTTCTTTTACCCTGAAAAGCCAGGAAACGAGCTCATGCAGTCAGGAGTGTCAGCAATCACCAGCACTAAGACACAGATGTTTCTGAGCTTCGGCTTTGACAAGGTAAAATCAAAAATTCCTCCACCCTCTCAGCCTAGGCTGTACCACCCCTGGGTGCTGCTGGGAGCCTGGCCAAAGCAGGGATGGAGCAGTTCCTCCCTCCTGGGGCACTGCCCTAGCCCTGCTCTCCCTCCTAACAGCAGTCACTGCTGCTGGACACTCACAGGCAAGCAAAAACTGCCTCACAAGCAAGCTGAGAAATGCTCCTGGAAACACTCCAGCTCAGACTGCAAGTACAAATCCTTCATTTATAATGCTGTTCACAGGAAAAAAAAAAAAGTGATATCTAACCCCTCTGTTTATAAATAACTGCAAGGGAGATGAAAATATATTACAATAATGAGATGGTACTTTTGTATCTGGAGGAGCTGGGAAAGGTCATGCAGGCTGAAAGCCTTATTCAGTAGGCTCCACAGGAAAAATGGTGTGTGTCCAGAGGAGAAAAGCTCCTTATTTATATGTAGTTACTGAGTGACCACACAGAGGAGCGCAGCAGCCCCAGAGCACCTGCCTGGGCTCCCTGCTCAGGGCTCCCTTTTTCCAGGGCACATTGCCCTCCTGTCCCTTTCCAAATTATTCACCTCTCAGGCCACTGGCTGCACTCTTCTGCTTGGCAGAGAGTGAACTTCTGGCTTTCTCCAAAGGAAGGCACTTCTAACCTAAAATTTTCCCTTCACATCCTGCAAATCATCTCTCTATTTCTGCCTTCAGAGGTCACGCATCAGACCAAGGCTGAGCTCAAATACTTCAACCAGGGCTTGTCATAGCCGATCCTGACAGCTGTACCAAGTTACAGCTTCACTATTTAGACACCAAAAGCAGTAATTTCGCTGTCCAAACTGCTTTAGAAATCTCCTTTCTGAAAAACAATTCATCCTCCAGAAAAAGGCAAGTTCTTGAACCAAAAAAGGTTTCATAGCCCCAAAGATGAGTCCTGCAAGCTGAGGAGGATATCACTGCCCTGGTTGGTATTTCAGCCTCACTCCCTGGCACAGCCCAGGATATGTCTGCATGTGCCCATGAGTGGATAAATTTCACTAAACCAGGTATTTGTTCACTGCTGGAAATGCCATGACAACTGCATTCTGCCCCAAGTCCAAACAGAAAAATGAGTTGGATTTTCATCTCCCTTTTGGTCAGCTTTGCATCCCACAGGAAATTCCCCACCAGGAAGCTCCCTGCAGTGCAGATGGATTTTCCTGGTTATTATCTGACAGATCTGCAGGGGCTGCCCAGCACTGAAATCCCCCCAAACCCTCTGCAAACCTGAACATCCTCCCTGAGCATCTCCTGGGGAGCAGTTACAGCCAAATCCACTGGAGTTGTACCTTTAAAATGTAATCTGAATCCAATTAAGAAAAGGATGAATAATTAACTTTGGCAGCCTGAGTGTCTCAGAGACATTACAACGCTGGCCTTGGCTGATGAAGCTAATGGTTTTAATTGCCTCCAGAAAGGCTGCTGAAATTCAATCTCAGTCCAGAGAGGCCTTTATTTATATGTTAAATAATAATAACAACAATACAAATCTCTGTTTTCCTTCAGCTTGCCAAGCACTTTGTTAGGTACATAACATTCCATTTTTGAAATGAACATCTGTGGTGAGCTCAGGAGGCTCATTCTGCTCCCTGAGAGCGCAGGGTGGGTTTTGGTGGGGCCATGCCGAGTGGCACTGTACAATCACCACCCACAGAAAAGCCCAATTTGGTGCACAAACTTCTTTTCTCAAGCCACAATGCATCAGATACTGCGAATTTAAAGAAAAAAAGGCCTCTGAGAGTCACGCTTCACAATGCAATCATCTTTATCTGCCATTTCCAGCAGAATTGTTTCTGAATTCCCTTTCTCTATTAACTCCACAGTTCCCAGCAATTTCCAACAAAGTGCTGCAGAGGGGGCTTTTCAGGATTAAAGGCACATTTCCCTCCAGCCAGCCCAGCCTGGCGTTGCTTATTTAAAACTTTTCACTGTGACACGAAAAATACAGGATTTTCCAAATATCTCTGCCAAGATATTAATTAGTATTTCTAAATGCCCGCATCATCTTTCAAAGTAGCTCTGGGCACTGTGTCATCAAACAGTAGGGGTTCTGCTCATTACAAATCTCAAAGTTCTTAGTTCAAATGAAGCTTGAAGGAAGCATGGCAGGGAGGAAGGACTCAAGTTGTGAGGTGGTACCAGATTATAATGAAGTTTGGGGATCAGAAAAGCTGACATTTCCAAGTTCTTCTAAAATCTGTTAGCGCAGAGCAGGGTGGGTTTTTTCTGCCTTTTCTGGTTCAGTGCTTTCATTTCCACTACAGAAAGGAAATCTGTGTTCTTTTGGTGAGTTTTCTGATTAAAATAGATACTCTATCATGCTTCTCAAACAAAGCACTTATTTCGACAGTTATAGCACTCTTAAAGATTTGTGCTTTTCCAAAATAAAAAGTCATTTTTGCTCTCCCCTGCTGAGTGAAATTCAGTAACTGCCAAACAATTCTCTACGGAATTTGAGGGTTTAGTATCCTGCAGCACCAAGTTTTCCCGTGTAATTCTGTGGGATTGGGGACAACCAGAAATTCTCCAATTTCCTCACATGGAAATCACAGAGCTGTGCTGGCAGAGGGGTGGAACAGCAAAGGAAGGAACAAATTCAAAATCAAGAAAACCAAGTTAAAATCAAGGGTTCAAAATCAAGAACAGGGCTCAATTTTCAGGGAAGATAGCACGGGTGCCCTAAGCACAAAAGAGATCTGATCCCCAAACCCAGGGACAATGCTCAGATGTGCTCCTGCACAGGGATAACAATCCCTGCCATGAAACGGAGGGACAAGGGGAGAGAGTGAGAGAGAGCAAAGAAAGTTTACAAAGCAGCACTGGAATAAACAGGCAGGCTGATTTATCTTTGTTCATCTGATGGCTGAGGCTGTCTGAACTGTCTGTGGAGATCTTTTCAGTTACACAAAATGTCAGTGGTAATGAACAAGGACCAAAAAAATCACAGTGCCTATCCAATTTTTAAATATGCAACACAAAGAAAAATTACTGGACTTAGGCGTTATTCTTTTCATGTTCCCAGCAATGAAAAGCATGCTGAGAAAAGTAATTATACAAAAATTACAAAACAGCAGAAATCGGAGAGTGCCACATTATTTCCATTTCATTGTCCTATTTGAGTGTGGAGCTGGCTGAAAACTTTAAGAAGAAAGCTTATGGTTTCAGACTGCTATTTTATTGCACACAGAGTGCAGTTTGATTAATAACTGCAATATTAGATTTAGGAAACAATGCTCCAAACTGATAAATTACCCATCTATCCCCCATATTTTCAAAGCATTTTGCAATACCAGGACTTTCTCAAGACAGCCTTTATGAACAGAATTGATGCACCTTTTTCTCAGTCAGCCATGCATTATCAAAACTCAGCTATAACAGTGAAAGCTAAAATAAAAACACATATATTGCCACAAGAAAAGAAATTTGGGATGATTTTCTTTTTGTAAATAGAAGCTCACAGATGAATACCCAAACCTTTTCACAATCCTGGGCTCCCTAAAAATGCTAAGGGTTGTTTCTACAGCTCCACCATCAAGATCAGACAGTTTTAAGTATTTTCCCTGTATAAACACTTGTCTGCTTACAAGCCTATTGGTGAGCTGCTTGAACTGTATTGATTCATGGTCTCTTCTGAATTGTGAACAGGCTACAAATGGCATAAAAACAAAGTCATTTCTAGCTTTAGAAATGCAGAAAACGTGTTCAAAACCCCAAACAATTTCTACCACAGATTGTATAACACTCCTGCTTAGCTGAAAATGTCCATCCACATGTGAACTTTATAGGAGCCATTTTTATATTCTCACAGTTGGAAAAGAGAGCAAGAGGAAAAGCAGGAAAAAAGAGCAATTTAGAGAATGGTTTAGGAGACATAAATATTTCAGCTGTGTCGTGCACTGCTGTTCTGGGGGAGGGGGACCCAAGGTTCAAACTCTATTTTTCTGTGGGAGAAAATGATTGCTCTTTAAAAGGATTTTTGAACCCTGGGTCCCCAGGTGTCCACCATCCTTTAGCTGAAGTGACATTTTCATGGCAGATGGTACAAATAGCCTGGCACGCTTTGGAGCTGTTGGATCACTACAAAAACAAATCTGCCAGATGGCTGGCATGTTCCTTGGCAGGAGCAGAGGGCCCCTGACGGACGGGGGGAGCGAAGCTGCCCAAAATGCAGCAACAGCATCTCAACGTTCTGTGAAGCCCTTTTTGGTGCAGCTCTGTGCTGGGCTGGGCTCCTGCTGTCGAGGAAGGAGAGCTCCTGGCTGTGCGTGTGCCAGGGCTGATGCTCTGCCTCTCCTGACACTGTTCCTACCACTGCCCCTGCCAGGAGCCCCCAGCACAGAGCTGGGCCCCCAGCCCAAGGGGATGTGCCATGTCCCCTGTCCCATCCAGCAGGACACTGCTGCAAACCCCTCGGGCAGCTCCTGGCCCTGCCTCTGCTCCTCCCAGCCCTTCCCCACAGGGAACAAACACATCCAGACAAATGGGCTCCTCCTTTCTCCCACCACAGCTGCCCGGTGCTCCAGTGCTCCCCAGCTGTTTGTGCTGGATGGAGGAGAGCCTGGAACATGCCCTGTGCACAGGAATTCCCAAAGCGCAGCTGCAGCAATGATCTGTTTGCTAGAGGGACTTCTCCCCCCTGCCTCAGGTTCCCCATCAGGAGGAAAAGCTTGAGAGAAACCCCTTCATGTGTGCCCAGCTCCTGTGAGCCAGTGTGTGCTGGGAGATGGCACTGAGCAATGCTCAGCTCCTGTGACTGTCCCACACCAGAGTGTGCTGGGAGGTGGCACTGAGCAATGCTCAGCTCATGGGAAGGTGGCACTGAGCAATGCTCAGCCCCTCTGACCCAGTGTGTGCTAGAAGGTGGGAGTGGACAATCCCCAATGCTCAGCTCCTGGGAAGGTGGCACTGAGCAATCCTCAGTCTCAGCCTCTGTGAGTGTCCCACACCAGTGTGTGCTGGAAGGTGGCACTGAGCAATGCTCAGCTCCTGTGACTGTCCCACACCAGTGTGTGCTGGGAGGTGGCACTGAGCAATGCTCAGCTCCTGGGAAGGTGGCACTGAACAATCCTCTGTCTCACTGACCTGGCCAGAGCTGTCCAAGAGCTCCCTGCAATCCCCACGTTCTGATTGCCTGCTGACCTTAATGACACCCCTGACACTTCTCAAAGGCAGTCAAGGGTTGAACACGTTCCTTCAGGAACATTCTGCTCATCTGCAGCCCCATCTTACCTTCAATCAACTCGTTTATTTGTTTAAGCCAGTGGATGACCACTAATCTGCAGAATTCAAAATAAATGCTATCATTCTCCGGTGAGGACCAGCAAGATAAGGGAATGTCAGCGAGCAGGAATGCGGGCCAGGCTGACACAGACACAACCCAGAGTGATAGAACACAAACAGTTCAGCCCTCAGCAGGGCACCAGGCAGTGCCAGGCTCACAGCTGAGCACCACATGCCTGGGGCTTTCCAAGGTGGTCATTCAATCCAAAATAAACTCGTTATTACCGCACCTCTGAAGGCGCTGAGCTGAGCTCAGCAGCAGCATTCTGTGTGTCCCTCTTTCACAACCAGCCTGGCTGCAGTGCCTTAGGGCTCCTGCTGAAACCAGTGCAAAATCTGGAGTGCTGCGCAGCCACGTTTGTAATCCCAGCTCAGTTTTAGCTAATTCACAGCATTCAAAGCTCTCCCCATCCTGGTGTAGAGCCCACAGACATCACAGTCAAGGTTCATTTTGTCACGTTTAAATTAATATCCCAGAATTTCGAATTTTCCTTTGTGACTAGTCTCTTTCAATTCCTTTCTCTGAATATTGGAATAAAAATGATTTTTCATCTCAGCAGATTTCAGCCTTTGGAGATTATCTCCAGCTGGCAAACAATAGAACAGCAACTGAATTAACCTAACCTGTTCTGAGCAAAGATCAAGAAGGAAAATGGAGAACTCACAGCTTGTTCTCAAGAACTTTCTGGCATTTCTGTGCTCCCCAGAAATTACACCCACCTGACAGCCTGTGCCACACATGTCTGACAGTTCATCAGACCCCTCATCTCAGCATTTCCAGTGTTCAAGAGACAGCAGCAGCAAATGCAAGACGCCCTGCAGTTTCTTTCCTATGAATGTCTCAGTGGAATAAAATGGAATCTACGTGGGACACCGTAATTCCTCCCCAAGGCAGGAGCATAAATTAATAACAGTTCTGCAGTGCTAAGGAATATGAGAACACAGCTGTCAGTATCCCCCTTTTTAGCTTTTTAAATTGTTTTCTGTGCAGCTGCCTGCGTTTCTGCCGGGGCTGGCAGAACTGTGCCCCCTGGTTTTGCTGCATGGAAGGCTCTGCTCCCCTGAGAGCTGATTTATCTGTGCCCTGGGGAGAAAGGGAATGGCACTTTCCACAGGAGAAGGGAAGTGTAAAACACCCAGAGAGTTCCCATGAAAAGTTAATTCCCCCCTTTTTTTTTGGTACCAAAATACAGCTTTTGATGAAAAAATCTACAGTTTTCAGGCAGTTCATGTCCAATAACTTATTTCCAATTTTTATGAAAAGCAGAGCCTTTTGGGTAAGAATCTAATTTTTTCCAGAATCCAGAGAAAAACAAACATTCTGTCAAAAACAGTGTTCATACAAAAAACCGTGATCCATTTCAAATTGTCTGGCCACAGATGTATTGTAGCTGTGTAAACAGAACTGTTCAAATGTGGCAATTGCATACTCCCACCCTCCTTCACTTGCTTCATATTATCTGTGCACTTCATTTATGAGAAGAAGATGAAAATACACAAAAGTTCAAGATCAGATCTAACATCACTGCAGCAATGTCTTGGAGCATTTGTTCCAAGGGGAGATTTAAAGGGGCCCTTTGAACCTTGGCTCACGAATTCCTGAGCATGGTGAGCAAACACAAGGATGTGCTCAAAACCCACAGCATTTTAGCATTTGCTTAAGAGGGTTCCAAGGACACCTGGGAGAAGCTTCCAATTGTCAGGTTGGTTCAGCAGGGTTTACTTAGCAGGCGTTTTGGGAATTTGTGGCTGCTCAAAAGGCAGAATTCTGTCTTGCCTGACTCTCATCTTCGTGCCAATCACACAATGAAGGTAACAGTTCTTTTCACTAGTTAGAAACATTAGTACCAGAAGAAAACCCTAAATGGTCCATTTAAAGGAAATGTCTTGGACAAAGGCTTGGGATGAGATTTTCCTTTTATCATAAAGGGGAAAACAAAGCTGTGTAAAAATATTCTAGTGGATGTAAATGCATCAGACCAAAAACTAAAGGAGAGAGAAAATATTGAAAATGGAGCTATTACAGGACTGTGAGGCACTGGAAGGTCCATTCACATCCAGCCTGTCCCAGTTATGTGTTTCAGACCTCTTCGGGAAAACCTCATTCCAAAGAATTCTGTGTGAAATATCTTTGATCTCTTATTACTAATATCACATGACACTAAAACTTATGGCAGCATCCCATTAATCATCACAATCCTAAATCTGTTTAGTTGAAAGCTGGGCCCTTCAGAACTATTCCCAGTGGAGAACCAACCAATCTTTCAGTGGCATTTAATTGGTGCTGTCCTGTTTAATCCTGGCTAATTCCCTGAATGCTGCTCCTTAAAACAGGGTTAATAATAGCACATTTCTCCCAAGGCATTTCTGCCTTACAAGATGGGAGGTCTTGAGGCAAAGCTGCATTTTATTATCAGCCTGAAGAGTTCCTAGAAAAACTGTACTTGGAAACCAGATGGGGCCATTAGGTGCTTTACAAGCAATAAAGATAATAATGGCTAGATAAAAACGGGATGACCTGAGGAAGCCAGCCCCCCTTCAAGTGGACAGACTGACACAAAGGGCTGGGGTGTGAATTAAACTCTCTGGACAACACAACAGAAACAAGAAATAAATACAAGCGGGGTATAAGTGCCCCCAGTTTCAGTCACTTAGGCGATGAGAGGGTGTAAGTGATGCATTTATGGTTCATTTCTACCAGACAGAGTCCCCGCCCTGCTGAGCCTCACCTGCAGGGGCACCACTTGCATCAGGATGGCGAAGTTGGTGAGGTGGTTGCAGAGGCACACGGAGTAGTTGAGGTCCCCACTCTGCCTCACGCAGCCCTCGTCGGACCAGACCCCGGTTCCGTTGCTGGGGGCACAGAAACCAAACGTTATCCCTGCCAGAATGCACCTGCTGGAGGTTAACTCCACGTGCTCTGTGCTGCACAGGACACGGAAAGGTCTGGAGACATCTCAGGCTGCAGACCCCCCAACACTGTGAGTGTCCCCTCAGTTCCACCATGGAAACAGCAAAGGAAAATATTCACAGGACAAGGCACAGATCAGAGCCCTCCATGAGCATCTCTAGAGACCTGTTCCCAGTTTTGTCATCAATGAATGATAACTACATTTACATTACATTTTGCATCTCATTTATGGCATTTCACCCAGACCCAGTTCTGAGAACTGTAGTACCAGACAAGTCAATATCTTGCAAAGCCCCCAAAATCAGAGTGTTCTGTGGTGCCTGACCCTTGCCCAGTGTCACAGCAATGCAGGCTGACAGCACCAATTCCAGGTCAGCTGTGTCCCTGCACCCAAGGGCAGCTCCTGCTGCAGGAATGGCTGGGCAGGCTGCGGGGCTGCTCTCAGCATCCTCACTTTGTTTTTGAGCGGTGATCCTCATGAGCTGGCTTTTCCTGGGAGCCAGGATGAGCCAGAATTCCCTGTGCCCTGCCAGCCGTGGGGTGGGGCGGGGACCCAGAAGGTCCATCAGGCACCACAGGTCACCCACCCCCTGTCTGACAGGAAATATTTATCTCTTCTGGTATTTCTCCGAGTCCTGCAGACTGGCTGAGTGGTCTGTGCTCCCCTCTTAAAGAGGGGTATTACCTCATTCCCCTGCCCTTCAGGACCTCCTTGAGTTCTCAGAGAGACTCTGCTGTGGGTCAGAAACCAGACTAACTACAGTGCACAGGGAATAAACCCATCCTGGCTCATCTGCAAGGACAGATTTCATTTCTGGGTTTGTATCCTCACAAAGCCTCCAGGGCCCCAGCCCCAGTGGAGAGCAATGCCCCAGCCACGTTCATTTGCTTCATAAAACCTGCTTCTAATTTATCCTAATTTGTGAGTAACCATAACAACGAGGAACTGCCAACAGCTGGGGCAGCTCAGCACAGGTGAGCAGAACTTCAGTGAAACAATTGCTGTGACCTTCCCAAGTGCACAGTGCTCAGGAGGGATCACAGCATCCCACACCATTGCTGCATCAATTAGGCTTGCACTCAAAACCTGTTAATCCCCATGAAATTAAAAATTCACCATTTGTATTCCTTCTCAATGAGTTCACTAAGAGCAGCGTATTTCAAAAGGAAAAAAAAAATTAAATTTATTCAGTGCTAAAAAAAAAAAAATAAAAAGCTACTGCTTTTCCATAGCTCTTATTTTCTGTGCGAAATTCGAGGTGATATTTATTTCCCTTTAGTTCTAATTTGCATTCAAGATGGGCCATTGCGTGATGTTTATCCATTCCACGCATTGGCCAGAACTCCCAGCTCTGAAATACTGATTTCACAGGCTGCTGTGGCACAGGGCCAGCGAAAGCAGAGCTGTGCTGGAGCTTTGCCACCCTGGAGCATCCGAGCAGGTGCCCAAGCGGACTCACTCACAAAACAAGATAAGCAGGATTTGTATCAGGCTGCGACTTTGATCACAAAATGTTTCCAGCTCCCAACCACCACCCAAGCCAGGGGCTGGGAATACCAGCTCTCCTGTCTGTGATAAGAAGAAACAATCAGATTGTGGTTTTTGTAAGCCAGTGGTTTCATTTCTTTAACCATTTCCATGAATGAAAGGAAGCATGAACAATATGGATAATACACAGCATCACAAAGTATAATTTAATAAAACCAAGTTAAAGAATGTAGAATTATGCAACATACCTATAATCCAGGAATGCACAGTAAAGATGAACTCTGTTGCTTTTATTTAGTGCTTGGCTGTATTGTCTGGGCGTCTGCAAGAGAAAAACAGAAACCCTGAAGGAACATTTAAAAAGGGCTAAATTCCACTATTAATCTACTTCACATTCTCATTGCTACAATGATTTCAAGAGACTGATTAGAGATTAACACACCAGAACTGGCAGCAAAATTGTTCAGTCCTCACATCTCCAACACAGGCTCCAAACATGCAAAGATAATATTCAGCCTTAATTTTACACTCTGGGATTAAACTTTCACTGCTCTGAATGAGAAATCTGTGCCTCCTTTAAGCAAATAGCAAAATGGATCACAATTGTACATAAGCACAAACTTGTGTTCATTTCTGCAGGACTGGGACATCATTCCTCAGCTATACTTGGCTTCTTTGGGTTTTGTTCATCGTTTGTTCTCACTGTGCAATAAAAATGTCACATTTTACGATTAATAACTCTGAAATATGTGCACTACAATGACCAACTCCCAGACATTTTCTTTCCACAACAGCAATTATTTTAAAACATACATTCAAACTGAAAGGGCCATGCTGTAATTCAAGATTTTATTTTAGCACACCTAAGCATTATAATGACATAATTTCTATCTTCCATAAACAGGTTTAGCAACTAACTCAATCTCCTGTATTCCAGAAGCTTTGAGATCCCATTCTCCACTCCGTTACATGAGCTTGATGACAAAATTATTCAAATTATATTGGAGTGAAGTAATAGTTTGTTACAGACAAAATATGCAAACTAGAGGATTTCCAGTGTTTGTTCAACCCTTTCTAATACATAAATCCCTAAATTCCACATTATGTGGGCCCTGCCTTATGGCAATTTTTTAATTACAAGAGTCTTCAACATAAAAAAATCACTGGTGAATTAACAGCTCTCGGATTATTGCAACACAGTTCTGCTGTCAAGACCAAAGATAATCAAGTTCTGCTCTCCTTGTTTTAGGGAATGAAGAAAAAAAACCCCACCACTCATCCTGCTGAAACTCAACCAAGTACAAGAAGTTCCTGATGCAATTCTCCTTCTCCTCTCCCAGGAGTGTCAGGCACAAGGTAGCACAGCTCCCTCCTGCCTGGAGATAACTGCGAATTTCTGCCCAGCCAGGGCTTGCGGGGCTCCTCCTGAGAGCCACACACCTGCCAGCTGTGCTCAGATAAGGGCATTCATTCCCTGCTCAGCAGAAACAGGATTTTCTCATCTCCCTGAGCTCATGCCTGGCCCCGGTTTGCAGCTCCTGCCTCACCTTTTCCCCAGCCTTTGTCCCAGGATGGGGCTGCAGGTCAGGTGCTTTGTGAGGGAGGACTGTCACATCAGGACTGTCCCTCCAGCACTGCCACTGTCACCCCAGTGCTGTCACTGCCACACCAGGACTGTTGTTATCATATTTCTAGAGTCCCATACCTCCTCAGTGTTTTCTTATGGCTGCAGATCTTCACAGCACAGACTCCTTCTTCTGCACGTTGTTCCTTCCAGGCTCTCCCTGACTGGCCAACCCACCCCTTTTATCCCCGTTATCCTCACCAGCCACAGCTGCAGCCCAATGAAGGACATTGCAGCTGCAGCCCATCAAGAACAACTGGGACCTACCAGGGCAAGGCCTATATAGATATTCAAGTATAGTACAGATATTCTACTATGACTCAAAGGCCACCTATACTATACAGCACTGTCACCCAGCACTGTCACCCAGCACCAGCTGTGCCCAGTGATGTGACATCCACCATCTCTCCTGAAATGAACAACTGAGAGAACCTACAGCTGCCTTGTATTACAAATTATTTCACTTCTGTGACAGACAGCGGCTAAAAAACCACAGAAAGGGAGAGAGAGAAAGATCTGCTGTAATGACAGCAAAGATGGAGCAATAACTGCCATTTCTGATTTGTAAGATTTCTCTGGATAAATCTGGATTCTAATACTCTAAATGGAAGGGGCACCTCAGGGTCAGGTTGGAAGGAGACATGGTACTGCAGTCGTGCATGTTTTACACAAATAAATCCCAGATGTATGCTTTACCCTCAATTACATCTCTCTGGCAAGAAACAAGTCCTTGTTTTTCTCCATCCTAACTCTAAACACAGATGTCACTCATTAGACAATGAACCACACCAAGTGAGGCTCTGACCTGTCCTGAGCTGTGTATGCACTCAGATGGACAAAGAATAAGTAAATAATAATAATGAGAAATAGATAAACAGATTAAAGAATGGCAAATAAGGGTCTATCCTAATTTGCCTTCTTATTTCTCTTAAAGAATCTGTCCTGTGTTTTATCACCCATTACATAATCTCCAAAAGGCTTTCAGTGCCATTTATGATAACTGCATAAAACACTCATCTTCTGAGGCTTCACTGAAGTTCTGCAGCAGAACTGTCATTAGGATGGAGAGCCCCCAACACGTAAGAAACTGGCTGCAGAGGAATAAACTCCCTCTGATCTTCAACAGCTCTACTTCAAAGTACTCTCTAATCTATGAAAAAGGAACTGACTGTACCTCAATATTGCCCTTTTAAAGTTAAACTGTGTGTGACAGCTTGTATGTGGCTTGGATCCTGTGGAACTGAGGATATTGATTTAATGACATTGATAACAGAAAGCTTAAAATACAAGTAGGCCTTTACACTAAAAGATTAAGTCACTTGAGTGTTTATTAAAAGCCTGTGAAAGGACAGTTTATGAAGCTTTCAGGGGAGGGAAAGCCTGCACACTGAGTAATCCAGGATCTGTGCACGTGCTCTCTGTAATCCAAATTATTCAAATCACTCCTTCTGCACGGAGGGGGCCACATGCAGCTTCTCAGGCAAAAAGAATTGCACTGAGAGAGGAAAAATTACACTGAAAGAGGCACCAAAGCAGGGGCAGAGTCAGTGCCTGTCTGCTCAGCCTGTGCCCTGAGGAGGGACTGCTGGGACCCAACTTAGGAGGGCCTGAATAATTCTGTGTTGTCTGTCTGTCTGTCTGTGCTCACACCCGAGGCTCTGAGAGTCCTTTCCAGCCTGAATAACTCTGCATTGTCAGTGTGTGTGCATACCTGAGGGTCTGAGGGTCTTTTCCAACCTGAATAATTCTGTGTGTCTGTCTGTGTGCATACCTGAGGGTCTGAGGGTTTTTTCCAGCCTGAATAACTCTGTGTTGTCTGTCTGTCTGTCTGTGCTCATACCTGATGGTCCTTTCCATCCTGAACAATTCTGTGCATGTCTGTCTGTCTGTGCTCACACCCGAGGCTCTGAGAGTCCTTTCCAGCCTGAATAACTCTGCATTGTCAGTCTGTCTGTCTGTCTGTCTGTGCTCACACCCGAGGCTCTGAGAGTCCTTTCCAGCCTGAATAACTGTGCGTTGTCAGTCTGTCTGTCTGTCCGTCTGTCTGACCCCACGGCTGTGAGCCCCTGCCCCAGTGAGCCCAGCAGGGCCCAGGGCTGCTCACAGGGATGTGAGGGGACCCCAGCCCTCGTGGGAGCCAGGCACAGGCCATGCTGGGAGGAAGAGGAGGCCAGGAAAGGGGGCTGAGAGGGCTGCTGGAACCTTCAGGAACAGCCGCTGCAGGAAATGTCAGAACACAAGTGCAGAGGAAAACAGGCAGCAGCTGCCTGGGGAAGGCTTGCCAAGGAGGAGCAGCCACAGAGGGTGGGGCGAACCTTGGTGAGATTTGCTGGTCTCTCCTCTCCCCCCTGCATTCAAAACGCAGACATTTGGGCACGCAGAGGGGCCACCAGGAGTGGAGGGCGAGCGCCTTCCTTCCCCAGGGGAAAGGAGGAACCTCTGGGGCAGGGCTGCGCTGACCTGAACTTCCTCTCGCTGGGCTTCCTCTCATCCAAACAGCTGACAATTTACCCCACTAAGCTCCATTTGTCTCTGTTTCCTCACTTATGTGCGTACGGTTCAAAACAAATTTTGATTCTGTTCTATGGATTAAATTAGAGACTAAAATGATGCATCTAATGTAAGGATTTTCCGTCCTCACAGTGACATCCTGACTGTTAGCGTGACCTATTCAGGCTCACACGGTTTATTGACTTCCCTTTCCACCTATTTCTCCTAATTAGCCAGAAGATTAAAGCTTTAGGGCACATTCATCTGCTCAGTTACCTGGAAAAAGACAGACAGAAAGAATAATCACCCCTGTCTATGGTGGCTGTATTGGCTGTTTTCTTCCAAGCTCTGCGAAATCTGCATTGCAACAGATCTGGGGCTCAGATCAGCCAACTATTTTAATTTAGAGTCCATTTGACTGATTCACCCTAAGATGTAACTAGCATATGTAATGAAAAAAAATGGCAAATTGCACAAAAAGGAATTTCGGTTATGAATAGGGAATTAGAGTGTGTTATGGATAAAAGCCAGACTTTCAGATGTTTCACTGTTGTGAACAGAGCTGTGCCAGCACACACTTTCTGAAGCAATGAGCATAACACTTTCCAACAGGAAAGTTTGCTGAATGTATTTCCTAATGGGACAATCACACAGTTAAAAAAACTGCATGAAATCACCAAGGGTGGGAGGCTGTGATAGACTGCAATATAAAAGTAAAAATGAGTGAAATATCAGAGGTTATAAAGTCATCTGAAATTGGAGAAGGTTGCCACATGGATTGGGTTTGATTATTCCTTTGCCTGAGGCTAAAAATAGTTGACATATCAATTTCCTGCAAAAATAGTGTTAATCAAATATTTCACCAATATCCTTCCCCAGTTCTCAGAGTTGTCTATTTAACAGCTGCTGTACTGGGCAAGCAGTGTGAGAACAGAAAAGTAATGAAAAGACCCATGAGCACCAGACTGAAAAATATCTTGGCTGCTCTACCAGATATCATTTCTATAAGAGAGAGGAAAAAGGAGGAGGGAATGGACGAGGGAATTGTCCTGCTGCTTTCTTCTTTAATTATGGCACAGAGCAAAAAAAAAAATTACTGCTTTCAAATGTGTAGAACATCAGAGGATCTTGCTGTTTTTCAAGCCCACATCCATTTGAATAAAAATGCCATTCTCTTATGAGAATCCCATCTTTTTACAGCACTGCACAAGGGGCTGCATGCAGCAGCTGCCAAGGCAACGTGTGAGCACTTGCATGCACCAGTGAGGGCTGTCAGCCCTGTCCTGCCACAGCCTCACCTGTGGTCTGTCCCTGGGTGCATTTCAGGTGCATTTAGCAGGAAATGTGGGGCATTTTATGCTAAAGGAGCAGCAGCTCTGCTCTCTGGGTCCTCCCGGGGTGCATTTCAGTGCCCTGCCTGCAGCACAGGCATTGATAAAGGAGCAGCAGCTCTGCTCTGTGTCCCTGGCTGCTCAGCAGCATCAACGCCAGTTCTCTCCTCACTGCTCAAGGAATTCTGCAGCAGAAACTGTCTGCAACCCCTGAGTTTAAATTATCAGCTCCCCAAACACACACACACAGCTCCAGGTGGCTTTTCTTTAATTTTCCAGCTGCAGAATTCCCACCCTAGCAGAGAAGTTCCACCCAAGAAACCCCTCTGGGTTTCACTGAGTGCAGCATGTGGGGCAGAGCTGATGGGAGCCCCAGGACCCCTGAGCACAAACCCCACCCTGCTCAGCCTCAGTCAGAGCTGATGGGAGCCCCAGGACCCCTGAGCACAAACCCCACCCTGCTCAGCCCCACTGACCCGCGCCCTCTGGGGCTGTGCTTGCCCACCTTGCTCAGCCTCAAAGATCTCAAACACCTTCCAGTGCATTTCCCTTTCCTGCTCTGTGGGCTGTGAGCACTGGGCATGATTTGGCACAGGCTGCAAGCCAAAACTGTTCCAGTTTGGAAGCCAGAACCATTTAAGATGCAGCACTGCAGTGCAAACCCATGGCAAACACCCACTGACTGCAGTCTGGATTAATAACACTCACCATATTGTTGTAAATCATGGTAATAAAGGAGAGCACAGAAAGGTTAAAAAACAGCTCCAGAAAGAAGCAGGTTCATTTTCATTAGAGATGCATTGAATGGGAGATGTGCACAAACAGAAACTGCAGGATAAGGACCTTTGAAATTCAATTTGGTGAGCAACTGGGTTACATCAGTAAATATTTGATGTTTAAAAAATTTAAATGCCAGTCAGGGAGAAGCAGAGCTCAGCGTGGCAGCTTTCCTTGTGTAAGCACCAATAGACAGAACTGAACTGATGATCTGTGTGAAAAGCTGCCTTAATGCTTAAGTGAAAGCATTTTTCATGTTCCTTAAAGCACAGCTCTATTCCAAAGAAAGAAGAGGTGAAAATATTAGTATTGTCTCTCAGTAAGTAGTCTCATTTACATAATTAGCAACATAGCAGTGAGAGAGGCGTGCTATGTCCTTACAGTTAAACAGTTACATCCATATGTAAAATTCTGTGTACAGAGCCATGTAAAGCTGCATGGAGGGATGGAGTGAGGGCAGAGCTGAGCCAGTGACACTGAGGCAAAGTCAGTCTACAAGCAGAATAATGCAATAGATTTTGTGATAATGCTGATACAAATCCAGGATAACTTTCCAAAACTGCTTAATGAAATAAGACTGTGGTACCTTTTGTTACGGTTGTTTTCTATTCTGTGCCTTTTTCTGCTACTCTGCATTATTACATTAAAAATGTGTTGCTTTTCTAAAACAAGAAGCAGACATGCCTCCTATGCACCCTTTGTTAATCTGCTCTGTTTTTCTTTAAAAACTCATGTGAAAGTATTCTCAAAGGAAAACAACTGGTCTGACTGCTGTAGGAAAAGCCATTTATAAAAGGACGCGTTCTCTGATCCAGCAGAAGCACAATGAAAGAAGCAAATGAACCTTCCTCTCCCCCATTTACCTGTGTTTTGACAAAGACAGATGTTTTCCCTTGCCACGCAGGCCTGCAGGCCCAGCAGAGAGCTCTGGGCAGCAAACACTGTCCAGGCAATGGCAGCAGCTGTGACAGGGACCAGGAGGCAGGCGTGGACCAGAATCCCTTAAAGGGATGCACACAGGAGAACCACTTTTAAAAATACTTTTCCTGTTAGGCAGAATTTCCACAATTCTCACTTTCCAAAACAGTGCCTGGACTTTTCCTCCTGCTGGCTTTTTATAATTATTGTAAGAAATGGAACATTTGCAGCAGACAGGAACCACAGAGGACAGTCAGCACTGCAGCTGTGATTCCCAGTCCCTGTCACTGAGGCAGGGAACTCAGGTGGGAAGGGAGAACCTGGGGCAGCTGAGCCCCAGCATCAGCAGCCAGGGCTGAGCCCACATGCACACTCCTGCATTTCTGCTTCCACCAAGCTCAGGGGGAATGAAACCCCCAGAATACAGAGATTTTCTGCCTGCTAATAATGAGCTCCAGCCACAGCAAGAAGTTGTGCAGAACTCAAAAGCAGCACCAAGCTCAAAAAGCCAGCAGCAATGGCAATTCTCACTGGCCCTCATTGATTCCAGTTGTACGCACTTCTCTGCCAAGCCAGAAATGAAATCTGAGTTAGCAAACATCTGCTTCCTGCAAGAGTGAAAGTCATAATTAAGAAGAATCAATCCATATTCACTCATATTTAGTATGGAGAAGGCTTTAGAGACCTTTCAGGCAATTTTTCACACAACAGGACATCGTGGTTATCCCAAGATACACTTCCAAGTGAAGAAGCAGTACGTATGACCTTTTCTAAACATATCTTTAAAAAGCACAAAGATGCCCTAATTTCCCTCCACAAAGACTGAACAGAATCCGAGCCCTCCTCTTTGAAGAGCACAAGGACTTTGACAGCCCGGAGCGGTGAAACATTAAAATTTCACTTACTCTGCATGATAATAAGAGGAATAATGAGCTGTTTATGGAATATTTGGGAACAGTGCATTCATCTTCTCTACAAAGGCTGCAACCCCCTGCCCTTCACCCCCAGGGACAGAGCTGCCTGCTGGGGACAGGAAACCCTGGGAGCAGGAGGGGTTGGATGGGGCCAAACCCTGCAGGCAGCAGGGACAGGGACAGGGGCAGGAGTGTCCCAGGAGCATCCTCGGAGCATCCTCGGAGCATCCTCGGAGCAGCGGTACCAGAGGGGCCAGGGATGCTCTGGGAACACTCCAGGGATGCTCCAGGGATGCTCTGATTGAGAGGAACAGCAGATTTGTCTTTCCAAACAAGCTCTGGGTCTGCTGGTGGACAAAACCAGCACTGGGTGGGAGATAAAAGAAACAACGGGAAGGATTCCACTGATTGATGAATGGAAAAAGATATTTTGCTTTTACAAATAAAGTTTAGGTTTGCTGGTAAACAAAATTGGACATTGAGAGATGAAAAAAACAATGGGGAAGAAAAACTCCTAGATTCTGTAAGAATTAAAAATTAAAAGGAGGGTTATACATTAGAAGAAAATCTTTGGTATCAGGTATTTTGGGAAGACTGTATCTGTCAGGTACCTCAGCCAAGGGGGAAAGAGAGAAGGGAAATGAAGCTGAAAATTGAGATAAAAAGGACGCTGGGTCCTCCAAAATTTGGAGGCATCCCAGGGGAATGCCCCATGGCCTTTCCCTCCATTCAAATAAAGCCAATAAAAGACTCCTCTGTCTCCTTTTTGGACATAAACCTCTGGTGTTTGTGGATTAATTTTCCTAACACAGGGATGCTCCAGGGCTGTTGGAACCCCCTTGGTCAACTTCAGTCAGAGTTTGGTCAGGTCTGAATATCACGCCTTGGAAAAACCCAAGTTTTTGCAGGATACTCAGCTGGTTTGTCCTCATCCCTCTGCAGGCTCATTCCCTTCCATACAGAGCAGCATGTTTGAAAGGGAGTTTTGAAGACATGATTTAATGAAAGCTTTAGGAGGAGTTTTAATAGTTCACATCAGGAACAGAGTGCCAGGCTTAATGGCGAAAATATTTACCGCTCAGTGGTTTGTTGTGGATATATTTTTTTAGGGCTGGATTTATATGTTAGCGTTTTCCATTCTCATTAAACCCCAGCTATGCGAGTGTCGGCTGTGAAAGCAGCGCCTCACGTTCTTTGTGAATTCCATGTGCAGCCTCTGTTCTGTACTGCCCCTTTCAGCCCTTCCATGCCCTGCTGATCTCCGGGACAATGGGAACACTGGGGTACCAATAATGACAGAGCACAATGGACATTCCGAGCGGTGCCACGGCTCACGACAATCCCCGCAGCACAGCCACGCCATAAGGCTGCTGCAACCAGGCTGGAAAACATTACAGAATCTTACGCTTGCTTAAGGACAAGATATTCGGGCCTGCTAGGTGAGATAGGGGAATGTTTACTTTGTGTGACCAAAAAGTCATTTGGATTCGGGACATTTGGTTTTATTCCCCAATTCGCTTCTCCCATGCGACTTTCCACAGGTTCTTTCCCGTCTCTCTGTCTCACTTCCCATCATTATACAGGAATTGAGTGGGTAATGGATTAAAGTAATGGGCACAATCTGTGTGCCCTGCTGGGACAGGGGAGCCCAGCCCCAGCTCCCACCTGAGCCCTCACCTGAGTGCCCACCCCAACTCCCACCTGAGCTGGGCATTTCCCAGAGAGCAAATCCAGGAGCCTGCCCGGATCCAGGGCTGTCCCCGAGCCCCCTGGGCTGTCCCTGAGCCCCCTGCCCGCATCCGGAGACACACACACACCCATCCCTCTGCTTCACCTGACCATTTCTAGCCAACAAAGTGAAAGTGAGCCAAAACCAGCCAGTTACCCCACAAACACGCATGTTTTCTTTGCTTTAATAAGTTACAGCTGCTGTGCTAAGCACAGTCAATAAATAAAGAGGAGCCACGCAAGGGGGACAGGAGTGGGGCTGAGCTGTACAGACACAGCCCAGCTGGGGCTGCTCTCCATCCTTATCCAGATATAAAAACTCTTCTCTGTAATGCCCCTCTAGACCTGGACAGACACAGCCCAGCTGGGGCTGCTCTCCATCCTCATCCACAGACAAAACCTCTCCTCTGTAATGCCCCAAGAGCTGCGAGGAGATGTAACACACCCTCTTGCAATAATATTGCCTAGATCTTAGCACCTCATTAAGATATTACAGTCTCCTGACCACATCTTTCAATGGTTTCCATTACTGCTTTTTTTAAAAATTTATTCTTTCTTTCCGTTGTGGGAAAAACCCTCTCTTGAGAACATTTACATTTTTTTCCTCCGATTTGAATCTGTTCTCCCATTCCTGTGTATTTGCCAAACATGAGTTGTCTTTTAGTCTGCTGCATGAATGGGGATGAAATTCGCACAAACTATTCCGTGTCATTTTTCATTCACAGGAAGCATCAGGGTGCCAGAACTATTTGATGTGTGCATCAACCGCATCCAACAAATTGAGAACCAGCCTGGAATTAGGCCTGGAGCATTAACTCCAGCTAGGAGGTTGAGCAATGCGAGACTGAGCCGCGGAGTTGATTTTTCAGATGAGGGAGCGGGAGTCAGGGAAGCTGCGTGCACATCCCTGACAGAGCAGGGCAGGGAGGTGAAAGAGAGGTGAGTGTTGGTGCAGCAGGGACAGGAACACAGCCAGGCTGCTCCTCCTGCAGTGCCCAGGGACACAGAGGTGAATGCTGATGGACAGAGATTGAGTGTTGGTGCAGCAGGGGCAGCACCTGTGCCCATCCCTCCCAGCACAGGGGGCTGCAGAGCTGCCAGGGCAGGGTGGGCTCCCAGCAGCACAGCAAACCACTGCTCTGGCAGGCTGGCATTGCCATTTGCAGCACTGGGCTTCTCCCGGGATAACCAGGATGAAAGTTTCAAAGGAGGAGCACATTCCACCTCTCAGTCTTTAGTCAGGTTGCAATAACACCAGGCTGTGCCCAGATGAAGGTTTGCATGAACATCCACCGAAGGAGGAGTGGGCAGGGGGGCACAGCAACCCCACCGTGCCACAGGGGGTGCAGGGATGGGGCAAAACCCCAAAACTCCCCATAGGAATGGCAGGGATGGGGCAAAACCCCAAAACTCCCCATAGGAATGGCAGGGATGGGGCAAACCCCAAAACCTCTCCATGGGGATGGCAGGGGTGGGGCAAACCCTAAAACCTCTCCACAGGAATGGGGCAAACCCCAAAGCTCTCCACAGGGATGGGCTGGTTCATCAGCCAGGTCTCAGGTGCCACACAGAGGCATCTCCTGCCATGAATTGTGAATATTCCTCCATTTCCCAGCTCCCAGCCCTGCTGGCCCGGGGCTGTTTCTCCAAGATCCCTGAAACGAGCGTGGGTCCCTCTGGAAATTGATCTAATGGTCTGAGGAATGTGCACAGCAGAGCTTTGCAGAGCCTCCCAACTCCCTTGTCTGTCAGCGAGTGCAACAGCTTTAGATGGGCAGAGAATGAGAAATTATTTGCTCCCTTCAATGGCAGCACTGCTGGGCTCCTCTCCTTTCCTGCCCTTCAGGGAAATGTCTCCTCATGGTAACCTGGGCTTTAAGGGAAATATCTCCTCATGGGTAACCTGGGCTTTAAGGGAAATGTCTCCTCATGGTAACCTGGGCTTTAAGCTCCTGGTCAGGCTTCAGTGGCCAGGAGTTACATAAAATAAACGAGTGTGGCATTCCTGTGAGCTCCTGGACACACCACCCTGTAAACCATCAGTGAATTTCCTTGTCTTGATTCTTCTTTAGGAAAAATGTATTACACAAGCAGTGGAAATGCTTTTAGATCTGACAGAACCATAATTGTGTGTAAACAGAAATGGCTGAGTGCACAATTCAGTTGACTGGGAAGATTCTGCAGACCACCAGAAAAGCTGCAGACCAAAAATCCCAACCCTTCAGCAGAGTGCTGTGTGCCAGGGGCTCTGCAGAGCCCAGAGGAGCTGCCCTGACTCCAGTGGCACAAGGCACAGCCATCAGGGCTGTCCACAGCAGGGCAGCCCAGGTTCAGGAACATAACATATGTTCATTTTCAGAAGCACAGTGCATCCCAGCATGGCAGAACTCTTCAGCATCATCTGGGTGAGAGCTCAGGGTGTTTTATGCCACAGAGGTTGAAGATTTCTTTCTTTTGCTAAACAGGCTATTTTGGGAAACATTCTTGCTGGTGCTCATGGGAATATTTCCAATGGGACAACACTTCCAATTAAGACCTCTTTATAAATAATAAGTGGCTGACAGCCCAGAAAATCAATGCATTATTTTAATAAAGAGATGATGGCTAGCTGGTCACAGAGTGATACACAACCCAAATAAGTCAAGAGATTCCTTCCAACCATGACTTACAGCTTAGGAACCTTTTTAGTACCCTCCTAACCAAAAATGGCACGTGCTGAGCATAGCTACCCTGTGCTCACACCATCCCTGCTCACCCAGAGGGACACAAAAGGTGCTTCATTGGAAATGCCAGGTCCTTTCCTGCACACATCAGAGGCGCCTGCACCAACTCTTGTGGTACATAATTCAAACTCAAGGATTTCTAGAACTGAAGGAAGGGGCAAAGCAGCGTTCCCCAGGGAAGGGTTTGGATTCTCTGCAGCACAGCCAAGCCCGGGGGCACCAAGGCAGTCCCTGGGAGCTTTTCCCTTTTTCCCTTTCTCCTGGAGCCCTGCCCTGCACACAGAGGGCTCTGCTGCACTCACAGCGCACAGAAACAGCCCCCAAAACTCACTGCTGGGCTCACAGCACTGCGGGACAGCCCAGGCATCCATCACCAGCCTAAAGCACCGAGTGACACTGCCCTGAGCATCAACACAAAGAAAAGAAATATCATTTAAAGGCAATCTTCTGCTTTATGGCCAGCCCCTCATGATGGTCTGCTCATGCTGCAGGGACTCAGAAAGCAGAAGAGGAGACAGAAAAAGAGGGAAATGCAGCAACAAAAAAGCCACTCCTTGCTCTGGGACAATAAGAAAAAATTGCTGGACGAAAGGGAAGGGACAGAGAGGAAAGCACAGCCATTCCTTGCTCTGGGACTGAAAATGCAGGAGAGGGGACAGAGAGGAAAGCACAGCCATTCCTTGCTCTGGGACTGAAAATGCAGCAAAGGGGACAGAGAGAGAGGAAAGCACAGCCATTCCTTGCTCTGGGACTCACACAAGGGGTCCCCCTCCTGTCTCAGGGCACTACAGAGAGAATGCCCAGGAATGAAAGAAAATAAAACTTTTGAAATCTCCAGTAAAACTTTCAAAAGTTTTATTTTCTTTCATTCCTTACCAAAATCCTGTCTGAAATGTTATTTACTAATCCGTTCTCCCTGCTGCCTCTTCAAACCGTGTTGTGCTCCCCTCTGGCGGTGCCCAGCACGTGCTGGGTTCATTTCCAGCAGGATGCACACAGCAGCTCAGGGAACCCTCCAAGCACTCCCCCCAGAAGCACAGTCAGGCCTCTTATTTCTTTTTTACACACTAATGCTTCATTTTTGCTTATTTCCCACCAGCAAAATATTGATCCAACCTGGCTTTTTCTGGAGATTTGTTCCTATGTCTCTTCCCGTTGTTTGCCTTGCCAAAATGCCCCGGTCCTTCCCACATCCTTCCCAGCAGAGCAGGAGGAGCAGCACAGCCCAAGGGCCACACCTGGTGAGGTGAGTCAGCTGTCCCTGGGCTATTTCACCCCTCGTGTCTCTGCTGGAAAAGCTCCTATTGACAATTGGCTCACTAAGGCAGCTCAGCATGAACTCTGGCATCATCTTTAATCTCTTTATGTCCCACTGGAGCCACAGGGAGCTCCAGGGTGGTTCAGCAGGGCTGAGCCTGGGCTGTACCATAAACCCTGTGTCTGCATGCATTTCCCTGCAGAAATCACTGAGTGATCAGAGAATTGTCCCCGAATTTTGAACAGAAGTACTGCAACATGTTCAAAACATTTTGTAGTTCCTCCTCCAGGTCACACTCCCTGGGTTTCCAGGCTCTAATTTAATGAAGAATATGTGAAATTGAGTCCTACCTGTCTGTTCCAAGGACAGGGAGGTGGTTCAGGTGGCTCAGCACAGCACAGGTAATGCTGCAGGGCCATTTATCACCCACAGCTCCAAGGACACACCTGGCATTTGTGTTTTCCACGTTTCCTGACCCAAACACAGCAGCCCCTCCTGCTCTGCCCAATTTTCCTCCCCCAGTGAAGGGGTTTGGTCCCTGATTTGGGTGCAGCAGGATCAGGTGCACCACATTCACCTGAGCCACAGATCGGCCCTGCTGGGGCAAAGCCTTCCCCAGGCTTGCATCAGGATAAAACACAAACACTGCTTTGGGGTTCCTTTGTTCTCTGCTGTATTTGGGGCTCTGGGTTTGTTTTTTTTTAATTTTAGCACCTGACAAAGCCTGAAGCCAGCAATGACATTTATTTATCTGTGTCCTAGTGATATAATGTTTCTAAAGATCTTGTTTTCATTTTATGAGATAAAGAGAGGGAAGGGAAACAGCTTTGCTTTGAGATGGTTTTTAGTATTTCAGCTTTTAACTTTGAGAACAACTTCAAGGCCAAACTGAGACACCTAAAATAGAGGGCCTCTAAAGAAAATGCTGACAGCCTATAAACTACAAAAGTTATGGAGAACCCCATAATAGTAATAATAATTTCTTTCATTTATATACAGTGATTTTTCTCCCAAAACATGCCTTAAACTGTAAGTCAAACAATCTCATCCGTGGCAGTAAAAAGGACTAAAATAACTTGTTCTGTAAACCCCAGTCCAGTTGCTCCTCGGGACTTTGAGGAAAATTGAGTTCAACCAAAGAGGAATTTTGTCCTGCTCACCTGGGCACTGCAGCATCTCCTGAGGGGGAACAGGGGGCTCCAGGTGAGATCAGGTGTCTGGGGACCCACAGGGTGAAGCCTCCTGAACTACTTGGACTAGATGAGCTCGTCTGGTCTTTGTTCCCCCATGAACTGGGCCCTCAACACAGCTCTCAAAGCACAATCTAATTGACTTTCCCACTCCTGAGTTTTATTTCATTAGGAGCACACATGGTTTTATGTGGGGCCCTTGGGGTGCCCAGCATGCCTCGGTTTCTTTGCCTCAAGCCACCCCCTGTGTCCATCACACAGATGGGCAAACTGAATTATCACTGACCATTTCCCTTCCTGAGATAATTCCCCACTCTGCTTTGTGTCTGATCCAAGTGCCCCAACTGCATTTAAACAGCTTGCCCCAAGTTACAGAAGGGGATTGTACCAGGAATGGGGTTTAGATATCAAAGGCTTGGTCAGTGTGAAATTATCTTTTCCTTTTGCCTTTGTGATCACAAGCACTCACTTTACACAGCTCACAAACACAGTGACCAAGGGAACCACAGAAGCCCTAACTGAGGGAGCATGGGGCAGTAAAACATGGGGTAAATACATGGAAATCAGCTTCTTATGCAAAGAGATCCATCTTAATAGTCACCCTTACAGAAAGCAGATTCACACATTCAGGACTGCTATTCTGAACAAAGGCAATTTATACTTTAATTCAGCAACAGCCCTAAAAACTGCAGTTAAACGAATGGAAACAAGAGAATTATGAGAGAGGAGCACCCACACCTTTGTTCCAGAGTTAGAGCAAAAGCAAAGAGCCTGTGAGGAGCTGCCTGCTGAGCATTTCCAAAGGGACGGAGCCCCTGAGGTGCCAGGGCAGCAGAACCTCCAGGTTTGTGAACAAAATTTCCCGGTGGCTCAGCCTGGTCCTGCTGGAAACTGGAGCAGCCAAGGGAAAAAGGCAGAGGGGCAGCAAGATGAACTCTACCAAAACCAGATAATTCCCAGCCTTTGTTCTTATTTTAGCCCGACAGCTCAGAAAGGGAGGCTCTCCTCCCAAATGCATGGTTTGCTCAGAGCCCTCTGGCTCCATCCTGGCCCTTTCAGCTCCCGGGGTCCTGCAGGGCTCGGATTCACCCAAACTGCCCAGCCCAGCCAGAATGCCACATGAAATCTCTCTGCACAGCTCTAGTGCAGCCCAAGCACACAGCCAGCTCTCTGCACTGCTGGCTAACAATATCTTCTGAATTTCACAGAAACACAGCGACTGTTTGGTTCAGTTTGAGCAAAGGTTTACATTGTTTTCATTTTT
Organism: Zonotrichia leucophrys gambelii; assembly: GCF_028769735.1. NCBI lineage: Eukaryota > Metazoa > Chordata > Aves > Passeriformes > Passerellidae > Zonotrichia > Zonotrichia leucophrys. Next base: position 352,682 of record NC_088185.1, read on the forward strand.
AGTAATTTTATTCCAATTTTGTACGCTCTTGCAGTGTCAGGACTGAAGAAATTGCCTTATTCCACAAAACCTTCAGGGGTTTCTGGAAGAAATTGCTTTAAACTTTACCCTTATAATTTAACTTGCTGGCCACATCTTTTGCTTGCCTTAGAGTTTTCTCCACATACATTTCTCTGTACCTCTCCCAGCTTTCCATAAACCACCATTTGTCTGTCAGCCTTTTCTCAGCCTTTTCTGCTCTCAGTGCTCTGATCATACAACATGATTTTCTCAGATTAAATACCTTGATTAAAACAGATATCTATTGTAGAGAGATCCTGTACAGCATTGAGGTTTCATTAAAATCGGGATTAATCACAAAGTTAAAGGCCAGATTTAAAAAAAAAAAAAATGGAAAGACAGAAAAAGAATTATATTTCCAGGACTGAAAAAGGACTGAAAATAACCAATTATTGTCAAGGCAGCAATTGCCTTGTCTGGTCGTTTTTCTGTGTGCAAGGGCAGCCCCGAGTGCTGCCAGGCAGGAAATGGGGAAGGGACCCTCAGAGGGTGGCCAGGTCCTGGAATCAATAATTCCACTCAGTCTGAGGACAAGACAAACCCCACTGTGAAAAGGCCACAGTGCTGAGGGTAATTCACAAATACCCAGCTCTGACTCCCCCAGTGTCAGCCTGAAGGTGCCAGCCCATCCTGGGGCTTGTCTGAAGCCATTCCAGATTACCCAAATGGCATCTCACCATTAATTATTTTTTAAAAATGTAGAATGTGAAATGAACATCTCTAATTTCCTATTTTAAAAAACAGCTCATTTTTCTCAATCAATCTGGATCATTCAGTCTCCTTGAAAAGGCAAATTACTGCTTGATTGTAGGGTAATTATTCTGGTGGAGATCACTTGAATGACTGCACTGTACTCTTTGACAGGCAGTCTCTGTTATTTGAACACTGATGTTATTTAATTAAAGGATGAAAAATATCTTGGGTGCTTCAGAACAAAAACTCACTGCCATGAATAAAAAATATGAGTGCAGAATTTATATTTTGAAAAATAAATTCTCTCCTCCCAGAAATGCTACATCTAAGGAAAAGTAATACAGAACTCATTAGCAAGAGCTCATTATGGGGACTGTGACTGATGCTCTGGGTTATTATAATCAGATTAGTATAATAATCTATTTAATCCAGCTCCATGACAGTTCTGTGCAGATTATTTTGAATACTTCAGCTGGCTGTGCTAAACCCACTGAAAAATTCTTCCAATTACACTGACTAGTGTTAACTTAAAAAGAAAATGTTTACTGTGTTAAAAATAACCCTTTCAGCATTCAGGAAAAAAATCCCTTTATTTATATTTATATTCTCATTCTTCACATTTTGAGTCATGTCTCAAGATCAACTAACGATGGCCTTATTGTGGTGCCAGTGATATAAATCCTGGGAGTTTATGCCAATACTTTTATTTGTCATAATTTATTGGAACTGACATTTTTTTGGACGCCGCTCTCACAATGACTTATGAGTTTAATTTGGTTTCATTTGTTTTGCTGTTTAAAATAAATTAAGACCAGGGCGTGGGGGATTTATTGTCCCTCACGACGCTTATTTACCGATGTTGTGCAATGTGAATTCACACGTAGGGGCTGTTCAGCTGTGCCACCTCGCCTTGCCCGGTGCTGACCTCCCTGGGACGGGTCAGGTCTGCCCTGGCAGCTGCTCCAGGCTGTGGGTTCAGCACAGGAACAAAGCTGATCACACACTGATGGGTTGGTGTGGCTGGGGGTGCTTGTGCAGGGCGAGGACCCCTCCAGCCCAGACACTGCAGTGGGGTGAATTCTTTTTGAAAAAAAATTCCAAAACACCCTCAAAACTTGACTACTGTAAGTATAACATGACATGCTTTTGTTGTGTTTAGGTCTGGAATAGTTCAGTTCAGCCAAAATCCAGATGTTGGGGTGTCGCAGACATCTTTTATGGAAAATCCTTTCCTTGGGATTTTTTCTCCTGAGAAGCTGAGAGGGCTCAGGAACAAAATGCAAACAATGATTATCTGCTGCTGTGGAATGCAACAGGTGCATCTGGGATTGGGCTCATGGGGTTGTTTCTAATTAATGGCCAATCACAGCCAGCTGGCTCGGACTCTTTGTCCGAGACACAAACCTTTGTTATCATTCTTTTTCTGTTCTTAGCTAACCTTCTGATGAAATCCTTTCTTCTATTCTTTTAGTATAGTTTTAATGTAATATATATCATAAAACAATAAATCAAGCCTTCTAGAACATGGAGTCAGATCCCCGTCTCTTCCTTCAGCATAAGGAACACCATCACATTGGGGTTTAGGAGCCCCTGGAGGAAAGGCTGCTGGCCCTTGGGAGCTCAGGGGTTAATGCACAGAAAGCAGGAACCTTGCTGGCAAGCACAGGTGCCCTGCAATCACACAGCTGCCAGGGCACAGCTTGTTCTGAGGGCTCAGCAAAAGAGGAGAGGCATGAAAGAGAAGGGTAATTTAAAAGGTTTTCTCTTTTTCTGTGGATAAATAAGGCTGATGACCATCCAGACAGAGAGAACGTCACCCCAATTAAATGAGCAAATATTAACAACCAGAACTGTTAGGGGACAGCGGTGACTTCAGGTGCTGTGTTAACAACCCCAGGTCAGGCACTCAGCCCTCCCAGCCAGGAATGAACTCCTCAAAGAGAACTGAGCTAAAGTTAAACCTCTGAATGACGGCCTGCAAAGCAGTGGCTGGCATGACAAGGCTCTGATGAAGCAAACACCGATGGCAGCAAGGAGATGCTGTTCTACAGTAACTCTGTGCCACTGCAGCAGAGCTGGCTATTGATTGAGGCTCTCACAGAGGAAACACAAAGCAATTGTGCTGCAGAACAGCAGAGCACCCCAGGGCCAGGGATGCAGACAGAAAAGGCTGTGGGGCCCCAGCACATCACCAGCAGCTGCACTTTGTTCTTTTAAATCATGCTTCAAAGCACTTTATGAATCCATCTCCAATATGGATCAGATAAAATCAACCTTAGGATAATGCTTTAAAAGAAACTGAATTTATCCATGGGAAGCAACAGGTCCAGTATAACTCCAGCATAATAAGGCTTCTTACCAGCTCTTCATTTCTGAAATAGCCTTCCAAGGAAGGCTCACACACCTTTCCCTCGTCTGGGGGTCACCCTGTCCGACAGCCTGCTGTTCTCAGCGCCTGACAGTGGCTGATTCACTCTGCCTGCTTTATCCCACCAAGTCCTGCATTACTTTACTCCTCCATAACCACTTCATCTTCACCCTTTTCTTCGTGCGTTTGGTAAACAGCAAACCTTGAACTTCCTCACAGGTGCCTTGGAACACCTTAGACCTGCCTGGCAGTGCTGAGAGGACATTAAATACCCTGATTGCCTCTGAAGGAAGGAAGGAAAGCAGGACCCAGCTGCTGGAGAGGCTGGGAAAGGAGAGGGCATTGGGAGCTGCTGACACCTGAAACTCCAGACAGAAATACGGGCACTGCTCAGTGCTAATGCATTCAGCTGCTGGCCTCTGCATATATTTCTCTTTATTGTGTTGCTTTTCACAGAGTTTTGGCCTTGTACAGTTGCTGCACCCTACTGGGTCTTATTTTGCATTCTATTATTCCTCCAGTCCTATCCATCTCATAATTTCATACAGATGGCATTGAAGAGGTTGATTCATCTTGCAGTTTATCAACCCAGCGCTCACCTAGCAGCAGGGATTGATTACAACACCCCATTTCTCCTAAATTCCCTTGCTAACCCAGGTATTGCCCTGGATCTGTCCCCACAGACCTGCCTGCTGTGTCTGCCAAGCACACAGACAGCAAACGCTCAGCTCCTTCCCTCTGCAGGTGTGCAAGGAGCTCCTGCTTGCTGTGAAATGTGGTGCCAAACAGAAAAGAAAGGTGTTGGTGCTGCTGTGAGCCAGCACTCAGAGGGGCAAGCTCAGGCTGCAGGGTGGGCACTGTGCTGGGCAGAGCCAGCAGCAGCACCCAATGCATCCCCTCACCATTTCCCCCTGCAGACAGAGCTCTGTGCTCTGTGCTGTGCCAGGGCCAAGTCTGGCTCACATTGATCCAGGCCAGATCTGGCATGCAGCTCAGAAATGGAACCTGGCTTTCATGGACAGAGCAGCAGGAAGGAGAATGCAAATAACTGATTCTGGCTTCTCAAACTGCACACCAAACTCCATGGGCACGCTGTCCCAGGTGAGCTAAAGTGTCATGAAAACCCTTTGCTAAACTCCTGCAGAACAAAGGGAGCAGCCTGGGAAGAGCAGGGAGCAGCTGGGAGGAGCAGAGACTGACTCCTTCACCCCAGGGCTGAGTGAGGATCTGACACCTTCACCTGCAGGTATTCCCAATTCTGCCCCAATTCCCACAGCCCCATTCACTCACCCCAGAGCTCAGTGAGGATCTGACACCTTCACCTGCAGGTATTCCCAATTCTGCCCCAATTCCCACAGCCCCAGAGCTCAGTGAGGATCTGACACCTTCACCTGCAGGTATTCCCAATTCTGCCCCAATTCCCACAGCCCCATTCACTCACCCCAGGGCTGAGTGAGGATCTGACACCTTCACCTGCAGATATTCCCAATTCTGCCCCAATTCCCACAGCCCCATTCACTCACCCCAGAGCTCAGTGGGGATCTGACACCTTCACCTGCAGGTATTCCCAATTCTGCCCCAATTCCCACAGCCCCATTCACTCACCCCAGAGCTGAGTGAGGATCTGACACCTTCACCTGCAGATATTCCCAATTCTGCCCCAATTCCCACAGCCCCTCTCCCAGGGCTGGGGGCTCCCCCAGAGCTGGTCCCCCCACGATGGAGCCCTGCAGGAGATGCAGCCAGGCCCCCCTGTTCAAGCAGCTCCTGTTAGCCCATGGAGCCAGGGCTGGTGCCTGGGGTCTGTGCCACAGCCTGGGTTATTATACCCTGTTAAATTCCAGGGCTTGGCCTGGAACGAGGGAAATGATGGATGCCCTGCTGTCTGCAGGTGAACAGAGCGCTGTGGATATATCAGTATATTACACAAACTGCCACCTCTTTGGCAGCTGGGTTAAGGAAACCCAGGCAATAAAAAACGAGGTGGGAGCAGGGCCAGGGAGAAGCTCATGAGGAGGTGCAGAGCTGCCTTTCTGTGACATCCCAGCTGCATTTCCTTCTCATGGGAAGTGAAGAGTCCTCTCTCATTACAAGGGCTGGAAAAGACAAAATTGGCCCAGAAGAGTTGCCCTGATTGTTTTTCTTCCTGGCCTGAAGGATGAACAATACAAGATGAACAAACAAAGAAGCAACAGATGTTTCAGTGCCCTCTTGGAAAGTCAGGACATTCACAAACCCTGAGAGACTAAATCAGAACTGCAGCCCTGTGACTCATCTCCCACACCATAACCCAGGCTCATGCTCCCTCTTATTTCCCCAGCTTGGTGTTTAAGTGCTCACCTCCCCTGTCCTTCTTAAACCAATTAAAAAAACCTTACAGACTTCATTGCCATCCCACATTCAGCCAGGAGCCCCTGGGGACTGAACATCCTGGAAACAAACTGGAAATCTGAAATTCTCTGTACCTTGAGATGATCTCTCGGTACAATTCCAACCACTGGAAAACAAAGAACAATATGGAATGGCAATTGTTTCAAATTCCTTCATTACCAAGGGCCCTTTTTTCCCCAGATGTTCCAGTCCAGGCTGGCTGCATTTCCTGCACAGCACTGCAGAATCTGGCTCCGGCCACCACGGGTGGTCTGAGACACTTGTAAAAGAGGCAGGATTGTGTCACCCTGAAAAGTGCTTTGTTTTACAGGCTCACCCCGAGCAACCTCTTTGCAGAACAAGCTGGGAATATCCAATTCTCATGCAACCCCTCCATGCTGAAGTCCATATAAGCTCAGGAGACATATCTGCCGACAGGGGACAGAAAAGCTTTCACTCTCTGCTCACAAAGCAGAGCAGGCTCTGCAGCTCGGCTGTGCCCCTGGGCCGATTTTCACTCCTGGCCCATCCAGAGCTGCACATTCAGCAGGATCAGTGATGCTGGGCTGTGTTTAGTTTGTTTAACACCCATTTCAGTGATAACAGAGACCATCTCCTGGTGCTCCCACCCAGGCACAGCCCTGCTCAGGCACTGCCTCACATTTGCTCCAGGGCTGCAGCTTCTGTGGCTGGCACAAGCAGGACAGAATGAACCTGGAAAATCCTTACACATACTGCACCAGAGGAATGCAGGGCAAGGACTGAATCACAAACCAGAGTGACTCTAAATGAAATAACACAGCAGGCTGCGATGGCTGTTTGATATGGCCGTTCAGGATCTGACCCCCAAGGCTGGCACAGGGACAGGGGGTTCCTGCCTTGCCTGGAGCTTTGCAGGGGTATCCCAGGTGGGGACAGCATCCTCCTGCTCTCCCAGCTGCTCCTCCCTGCCTGGAGCCCAGCAGACCTGGTCACCTCCCCACAGGGCAGGCAAGGAACCCGTGTCCCCGTCCTCTGTGACATCTGAAAGCCATCATTTCCCTGCCAGCCCTGCAGGAACGCTTCCCACAGGAATAGGGAATGTTATGAGGGTTATAAACAGTTACTGGCACTCCAACGTGCTATCACTGCGGTATGAATTACTGCTGTGTGTCAGCAGGGCAGCCAGGGCAGCAGCCAGAGCCATCCCTGCCCTGCAGGGCTCTGTGGGCTCCCTGGGACCCCACCTCGGGTCCTGCCCAGCAGGGACAGACCCACAGAGGGGCAGAGCCCCACGCTGCAGCCGCGTCCTGCTCACAGCACAGCTGCACACAGGGCTTTGGGCGCTTTTGTCCTTCTGCCAATGCGATTTGCAGTGTAACACCAATTTTCATCAATAGAGAACAGAGCTGCACTTCTGCCACACTCTCAAATTAAATAGAGTACACTAGAATACACTCATCTATATTTAGCTCCCAAAATATAAGCTACTTACACTCTCATCAGACCATATGTTTAAGCTGCACAGTTTTTTTTTCCCCATGTGCTCTGAAATTTACCCTTATTTTTAGCTTATGTTTTCTTGGGGTTGGCAGACGTTCTGTCACAGGAGATGTTGTGTACAAAACGTGAAATATTAAATATTGCTCTCTGTGTGCTGTCCTGCAGAGCCCTCAGCTGAACGTGGCTGAGCCACCTCCCAACCAGCTCAGCAGGAGCACAGGGACGGGACAATGGGACAGAGAGGGGACAATGGGACAGACAAATGGCACTGACACAGGGAGGGGACAATGGGACAGAGAGGGGACAATGGGACAGAGAAATGGCACTGGCACAGGGAGGGGACAATGGGACAGAGAGGGGACAATGGGACAGAGAAATGGCACTGGCACAGGGAGGGGACAATGGGACAGAGAAATGGCACTGGCACAGGGAGGTGGGACAGACACAGAGAGATGGCACTGTCACAGAGAAGTGGCACTGACACAGAGGACACAGGGAGGTGGCATTGACACAGAGAGGGGACACTGGCACAGAGAGATGGCACTGGCACAGGGAGGGGACACACAGAGGGGACGCTGACACAGGGAGGTGGCACAGGAGGTGGCACTGGGAGCACTTGGGATGCATCAGGGAGCCAGAGGTGCTCTTTGTGCCTGGTGAGGAGGCTGCCCAGATGAGATATGGAGATTGATATTTGCAATGACAGGAGCTTGGATGAGTTGCTGAGGAAAAGCTGCCCCATTTTGGATTTTCTGTAGTGTGCAGTTTTCTAAGCCTAAGGAATGCATTTAGAAAGATAGAGAAAAAGTTAAAAGGGAATGATACTATAAAAGCCCTTTATTTTCCCCATATTCCTTCCTGCATGACTGAACTGGGTTTTATATGTTTTGATGATACCACAAATGTGACATTTCAGCCGAGAGCTATAGAGCCCTGAAAATAAAAATGTGTCCTGGAAGCGCTGATGGATCTCTGACAGGGCTGGAGCTCCCAAACTAATGGGAAATGATGACAAGCCCTGCACACAGAATGAATGGGCTCAGCCTGAGCTGCAGCCTGTCTCACTGGCCTGGCACTGCTGCGGCCTGTGCAGTGATTGTCTGCCTTTAAACGTTTGATCACTATATGTAATCCAGTAAATCTCCAAGTGTTTCAACACATCTGCAGTGCAGACAGAGTCAGGCAATTATGTATAAAACATCCAAAATATAGTAGACACCTAGGAAAAAAAGGTCACAGCTTCCTTTTTGGAGTGTGCCTTCCAGGAACAGTCTTCTCTAACCACTTAAAATTTGCTGCTCTGGTAGATATTCTTGCCAGTGCATTTGTTTTCTGCTGGCTAGTTGATAGTTGCAGGAAGAAAACTCAGAATCTTTTTTTTTCTGAAGTGGAAGAATATTTATGTGTGATTCTGGGATTTTTTTAGACAATATATACTGAGTTCTAACTTTCCTCAAGAGAAAGGCAGAGAACGAGCTCAAATATGTAAATCTACTTCTGGGATATACAAACTACACAAATAGAGAGAAGTAAGAAGCTAATCACTCTGCAGCCTATGAAGAATCAAAATATACAATATAGAAATATACTACATACTGAAGTTATGCTTTTGTTCCCTTGGGTAGAGAATTTACCACAATAAAGCACTAAGTCTCTGCAAATTCTTCATAAATTTTTTATGGGAAATTCTTCTATCATTCCTCAGGTTTTATGTTCACAGGACATATTTGGGTCTGATGTTTGTGTGGTTCACTGTGAAATACATTATTTAAAGTGACATCACGTACTTCAAGGTGGTTAGATAAGCGTAAGGTCACTTGTTCCTTAAAATAATGATCAATGTTAATAATAACACAGCTCCTTGGTGGCAGCGCAGGAGGACTCAGACTGCAGGCAGGACCAAGAAAGGGAACATTTCAGCCACTCGTCAAACAACTCCAACAGTCAAAGCTTCAAGGCTTTGGTGTGTCCCTCTGGAATAATGCCCCCATTGTGGTGCATTGTCCCTGCCCTGCTCTCCAGGCTTGCAGCAGCTGCATTTTGGGAAGTTTGGGGCATTTTGGAAGTGCAATCACCTGGGAATGTCCTGTTAGTGCAAACTGGCACCATTTCACTCACCCTGTGAGCTCTGCTGGCTGAGTCCGTGTGAGAACCTGGTCCCACAAAGCTTGAGCCCTTTTCTATAACGATGGAGCCCATTTCTATAACGATGGAGCCCATTTCTATAGTGATAGAGTTCATTTCTATAACTATGGAGCCCATCTCTATATGATGCTTTCTCCCCACTTTGAGCAAGAGCAAACAAAAGCCTTTGACTAGGAAATAGATCATGTCAATACTAATACAAAGAGTTTCATGTATCAAAACCAATGGAAATCAGGACTCCAACGCTGAATAATTCTGGGGGAAAAGTTCTGTATGACTCACAAAACAACCATTGCACAGAAGGTGAAACTGAGAAATCAGAGGTTAGAAGAAAAACTCAATACTGTTCTAGCTTTTTAATTACTTGGAGTGCAAATGAATAGCATTACACTGCAAAGCCGACTTTCTTGATAAAGAAAAATCAATCCACTTCTGAAAGCCTTTAAGTAATACTCCTAAAAAATTACCATATGCCTGCCAGATGCAAAAATCAAGAAAACTTATTTTTAGGTCAAGGTGGAAAAATCCACAAAGAAACAAACAAAAAAGCTTTCTCCCAAATCTGCCATTCCAAATCTTTTTGAAGGTAGAATTGGCATCCCTAAGGACAAATGGGAATCAGTAAGATTCCACCAGTGTGGCTGACTAATTGCAAAATCACTCAGGAAAACCAAATTCCCTGGTGTGTCTGGTGCTTTCTCCAATGTTATTCTTTTGCTGGCTATTCAGGCCGTATTTGATGTCAATTATCATAGCAGACAGAAACAAGGAATGAGGAATACAGACAGCACTGGCTCCTGGAGCTCTCGCTATTGAAATTATTTAAAACATCCTCAGGCAAATAAGAATTCTGCTGCAGAAAGTGCTGACAAGGAGCAGCACAACCCACACACAGTTCGCGGTGAGCCCATCTCGAGTGCCACGGGATATTTTTCCCTTGCAGGTTGGTTAATTAGCTATCTCCTTGGGCAGTCAGTTCATGCATTGCCTGCCTGAGGGAGCAGGGAGGAGCGGCTGCAGTGCCCTGTGGGCATGGGGAGCTCGGCCTGGGGCTGAGTGCCAGCCCTGTGGGCAGCAGTGCAGGGCTGGCAGCAGTGCAGAGGAAGGAGCAATGCAGGGCTGGCAGCAGTGCAGGGCTGGCAGCAGTGCAGAGGAAGGAGCAATGCAGCACTGGCAGCAGTGCAGGGCAGGCAGCAGTGCAGGGGTGGCAGCAATGCAGAACTGGCAGCAGTGCACAGGAGTGAGCAATGCAGTGCAGGGACCATGCAGCACTGCAGAGCTGGCAGCAATGCAGAGAAAGGAGCAATGCAGCACTGGCAGCAGTGCACAGGAGTGAGCAATGCAGAGCTGGCAGCAATGCAGGGATGACAGCAATGCAGAGGAAGGAGTAGTGCAGTACTGGCAGCAATGCAGAGAAAGGAGCAATGCAGGGGTGGCAGCAACGCAGCACTGGCAGCAATGCAGCGCTGGCTCATCTCCTCCAAGGCAGCTCCTCCCTGCCGTGCAGCAATGTGCTCTGAGCCAGCCCGTGCTGCCCCTGCAGAACGCCACTCCTCTTTTTGTGTCAAAAAGGGAGAATCCCTCCTCAGCAGCTGCACATTTCCTGCCAGAACAACAACCCAACCCCTCCTGGCTGTAAATGGCATTATCCACCAGGAGAGCAGTTCCAGGGCCTGGGGAACGGGCAGTGGGGAGGGAACAAACCCCAAACGTGCCCTCTCCTCCTCTCTAAAGTGTGAGTGCTCTGCCCTCCTGACTCAATGGAGAATTCCTTATAGCAAGGACTTCACTTGTGTAACACGGTGCCAAACTTTGCATTGATTTTAAAATAATGACCTGGATTATTATTGTTTCTTTTTGCTTAATTGGTACATTCTGCAAGAGCCAGTTTCAATTGCATTTTAGTCCAGTTCTCTCTGTCAAAGTCCATCCACTGAAAAATTCTACCTGTGTTCTGCAGATGAGGGCAAGATTCATTGTTTTTCCTCAATCAATATATAAATTAGCCAACACTTAGCTTGCCATAAAAATTAATTGGCTCCACATTGATTTGCCTCTCTCAGGGTAGCACCAGCATTTGTGTACCAACGGGAATTGCTTCTTCCCTTGTTTTATTTTCTTATCAGCAATGCTGTTAAACAAACCCCAGGTGTGTCCTGGCCACGAGCAAGAGAGAGAAGAGGAAGGGATTTGGGTGAGCTTTCAGGCAGAATCCCACTGCCCCATTCAGAGCTCAGAGAGAAGGGACAAGTGAGGAGAGGCTGAGCTTGAGGAGAGGGTCTGAGGTGCCTGCAGGGCAGCATCCCCCAATGCTGACATGTTCCTGCAGCTCCTGTCCTCCCCAGGGACAGCAGAGGGACTGGGAGAGACAGGGAAAGAGTGGGAAAGGGGAATGGGAGAGACAGGAACAGGGCAGGAGAGGGCACCAGGAGCAGGAGAGGGACTGGGAGCAGCAGCTGCTGAAGGAAGGAGCTGATAATAATCAAGAGGAGAAGATGCTACAGGAAGGGAGGAAGGAGTTGATGATGATGGAGAGGAGAGGCTGATAGAGGAAGGAGCTGATAATCAAGAGGAGAAGATCCTAGAGGAAGGAAGGGGCTGGTAATCCAGAGGAGAAGCTCATGATGGAGAGGAGAAGATGCTAAAGGAAGGAGATACAACTGGGAGAAGCTACTGAAGGAAGGAAAGAGCTGGTAATGGAGAGGAGAGGCTGCTGAAGGAAGGAGCTGATATTGGAGAGCAGGGGCTGCTGAAGGAAGGGGTTGATGGTGATGCAGAGGAGAAGATGCCAAAGGAAGGAGCTGATATCGGAGAGCAGGGGCTGCTGAGGCCTCCCTGGTGGAGGGAAGGCCCCAGCAGGCCCTGGTGGGGAGCCCTCACTGCACAAAGGGACAGAGCAGAGGCAGCTCCCCACAGAGGAGAGGAGCAGCTGCTTGAGGATGCAGTGTGAGAGCATGGCAGCAAAGATGAGCACCCCTCGGTTCCCCCAGCACTGTGTTTGTTAAAATGGACCAGCACTGGCATGGAACAATGCTAAATTAGTCCTGACTCGCAGTATCTCAGTAAAACATGCCTTTTTTCGCAGAACCAAACAATTCCTCAAAGTGGCACTGCCCCAAACTGTACTTGAGGGAAAAGCAGCTGCATTAAGAATTCCCAATTTGCATCTAATCTTCACGAGAGGATTCTCACAGAGGCAGCAGCAGCCAGGAGCTCATAACTCTCCAAACTGCAGCTGCACATGTTCCTGTTCTGCAAAGAGCAACGAGGAAACAAAGCCCTGGAGAGAACTCCAAGTGCTCAAAATGAGTGTATGAGAAGTTTTCCTCCAGATGTGAGGCAGCTTTCTCTGCAGTGCCAGGCAGGAGTGAGGGATGGGAGCGCTGTGAGTGCTGCCCTCCTGTGCCACCGCATCATTGTCTCATTGTCCCTGCACTTCTGGGCCCTCTTTGTACCCAACGTGCCTGATTCACACCCTGCTGCTGCTCCTACAGCTGAAAGTAGCCTGGAACACAGGAATTCACAGCCACAAAATGAGAGGAACAGCAGATTTGTCTTTACAAACAAGCTGGTAGATGAAACCAGCACTGGGAGATAAAAGAAACAATGGGAGGGATTCCACTGATTGGTGAATGGAAAAAGATGTTTGCTATTATCAATAAACTTTAGATTTGCTGATAAACAAAATTGGACATTGAGAGATGAAAGAAACAATGGGGAAGAAAAACCCCTAGATTCCATAAGAATTAAAAACTTAAAAGGTGGGTTATACATTGGAGGGGAATCTTTGGGATCAGGCGTATTAGAGAGTCTGAACATCTCAGGTACCTCAGAAATGGGGAAAGGGAGAAGGAAAATGTGGCTGGGAAATTGGGATAAGAAGGAGGCTGCATCCTCCAAACATGTGAGAGACCCCAGGGGAATGCCCCATGGCCTCTCCCTTTATTGGAATAAAACCAGAAAGGACAGCTCTGTCTCCTTTTGTACATGAACCCTGGTGTTTGTGGGTTAATTTTCCTGACAAACACGCGTGCTACATCAGCCACAGCTGTGTCAGACTGGAGCTCCAGCATGGGCAGAACCCGAGGCTGCTGATGCTGTGCAGCCCTGTGGGCTCCACAAAGCTCTGGTGCTGTTTGACACCATTTCCTCCTCTGCTGCCTCCCCTGACTTTTTCCAGAGCACATCGTGCTGCATCTCAGCCCTGACACTCATCCCTTCTGAATTTCTACCCTGTGCTGTAATTCCTTGGATCGCAGCAGAGAAATGTTAGTGCTTCTCCAGTTGTTCCTGCTATGAAAAACATCTTGCTGGAAACAGGATTTTATTTTTTTTTCAGATAATCATTTTACAGAATGTGCTGTTGCCTCACTACAAACATCTGGGCAGGTCAGGGCTGAGCTGCCTGCGGCCCCTCAGTCTCCACATCCTCCCCAGGCCTGGAGGAGGTTCTGGGGGTTTCTGTGAATTTCTGTGCTCTGGACACGGTAACTCACTGAGCTGGTGAAGAGCAGAGCATCACCACTTTTTACATCTGTCAAAAAATGTCTCTCTGTCCCTGAAGCCTTCCTGAATAACAGACCATTGCAATTTAGTGTATTAAATTGTCCTCTTAGAGGACTTAATTCAGGCAAAATTTTGGTGATGAAGAAGAGCAATGAAATATATTCAGTGTTCACAGAGGCTGTGCTGCAATTACAGCCAATCCCCCTGGCAGAGCCCAGCCTGCTCTCCCTGGCCCACGAATTAACCTGAATTAACCTGAATTAACAGGTTTTTATTGGCTCTGAGGTGAGTTCTGAGCCCCACAGCCCAGCCCTGCCAAGGGAAGCACTGACACAGCACTGACAGATATTCCCTCTACCCTTCCCTAATTAATAAATTAGTCCCCGTTTGGAATACCTCATGTTTTAAAATGTGGCTGGGAAATTGGGATAAAAAGGAGGCTGCATCCTCCAAAAATTGGAGAGACCCCAGGGGATGCCCCACGGCCTCTCCTCTATTCAAATACAGCCAAAAGGACTCCTGTGTCTCCTTTTTGGACATAAACCTGTGGTGTTTGGGGATGAATTTTCCTGACACATTCATCCTTCCCCTCCTCGGGGCTCTGCTGCCTGGAGCAAAGAGAGATTCCTGACAAATGCAGCGTTCCTGTCTGTGTCCCAGAAAAGGGAAAATCGTAGGTTGATCCAAGAGCTGCCAGTGAATCATCACCTCTGCAGCACGGGGACAACCTGGCCAGGCACAGCAATGTGCATTTTGGAAATATCTATGCAAAACTCTCTCTTCACAAGTGCCCACCTCCGAGAGGCCTCTGGGGACATTTGGGGCTCTCAGTTTGGAAAATGTCAGCAAAACAGCACATTTCACTCCTGGGCCTCGGGGATCCTCCCTGCTGCTGCTCCAGCCTCACCAAAAGCCCAACAGAAGGAAGATAAACCGCTTGGAAATAGCTTTAAAAGGAAAATATGATAAAATATTCAGGAGAACATCTAAGAGATGTATTCTAGGAAATGTTTAAGAATTTAAATCTTTCCTTGCTGCTCCCATTCACGGCTGTAAGTGGGTCAGAGATGCTGCACTGCCTCCTCTCAGCCCCTCAGAGCCTGAGCTCCTCCATTCTGATATCAAATCATCAATCCTGAGCTCCTCCATTCTGATATCAAATCATCAATCCTGAGCTCCTCCATTCTGATATCAAACCATCAGAGCCTGAGCTCCTCCATTCCACTGGCACCAAACCATCAAACCCCTCAGTTACCTCTGTGTGGACCAGCATCAAAAAGCAAAAACCACAAGGGAATTGTTGTTACTGAGCACCCCAGTGGGAAATCAGCATTTCACCCCAGTGTGCTGCAGGCTGCACGAACACACCAGAGCACAAACACACCAGAGCACACACAAACACACACCAGAGCTGAAACACACAGCAAAACACACAGCAGAGCACACACACAGGGACTCTAGCTGCCTGGGCACCCTGCAGCCTTTGGCAGTGAGGAGAAAGAAACCACAATGCTGGGGAAAACAGAATGTGGCAGCCACAAATGGCAACTGAACTGCTGCTAAAAACGCCCACAAAAATCATGGGAGAAATAAAATGCCCACAAAAATCACGGGAGAAGCGCAAAGAAAGGATCCCAGGCACAGAAGTTCAGCAGAGCCCAGAGAGCAGCCCCGTGTCACTTACCAGGGTGTGGCTGAGCTGGATGGTGATGAGGGGAGAGCCCGACAGGTTGTAGGACAGCTGGGGCAGGGGCTCCACCTTGATGGAGATGAGCAAACTGCTGGCTGAGATCAGCGAGCCCCTGTGGGCAGCAGCTCCAGCAATCCTTGGGAAGAAGCAAACACGTCAGGGAACAGAATAACCACTGGGGTTTAGTTCATATATAACAGCAGAGGGGCACAGACCCTCCCTGTTCCCTGAGTCCCTCTAGGGCAGCCAGGTCTGGCCCCAGAGATCCCACAGGAGCAGAGGCTGTGCACCTGTGAAGGATGGGGACAGCTGTAAAGGATGGGAACAATTCTGGACACCTGTACAGGATGGGGACACCTGTGAAGGATGGGGACAGCTCTGGATACCTGTGAAGGATGGGGACACCTGTGAAGGATGGGAACAGCTCTGGGCACCTGTGAAGGATGGGGACAGCTGTATAGGATGGGAACAATTCTGGACACCTGTACAGGATGGGGACAGCTGTAAAGGATGGGGACAGCTCTGGACACCTGTGAAGGATGGGGACACCTGTGAAGGATGGGGACACCTGTGAAGGATGGGGACAGCTGTATGGGATGGGAACAATTCTGGGCACCTGTAAAGGGTGAGAACAGCTCTGACACCTGTAAGGGATGGGGACACCTGTGAAGGATGGGGACAGCTGTAAAGGATGGGGACAGCTCTGGACACCTGTACAGGATGGGGACAGCTCTGGACACCTGTACAGGATGGGGACAGCTCTGGACACCTGTGAAGGATGGGGACACCTGTAAAGGATGGGGACAGCTCTGGACACCTGTAAAGGATGGGGACACCTGTGAAGGATGGGGACAGTTCTGGACACTGGGGACTGCCAGCAAAGCTCCTCCTTCACACTACTTCTCCTTGCAAAGGTTCTCAAGCCCTGCTGGAAGTGTTTGAGGGAATCAGGGAGAATCCCAAGGAGGGATCCAAACAATTTCCTGAAAGCGAGGAGGAAACTGGCAGGGGGCTGGATGGTCAAACAGATAAATCAGTGTGTGAGACACACAGACAAACTGCACAAAATAAACACGGGAATGTATTTAGAGGTGATTTGTAGCTTTACCTTGAAAAATAGATTATGTCCAACTAGATTTGTTGGAGGGAAAGACAGGTCACAACACACACAGCTGAACTGGACTAAATAGCTGATTAGACTGGAAATTATTTTATTCTAGGGGGAAGTAATTTTGCAGTACATAAGAACCCTTATTTTTAGGTAAAACTTATGAGTTTGGCATTTTCACACATTCAGGAGTAACTGAGATCCATCGGGTTTCAGGGTAGACTTTTTTACCCTCTCAGTACCAAACTGGAGGATTAAATAAATGACTGCTGTCATCTGTGCCTTGAGCAGTGGATTAATGGGTTTCACCAGGGAAATGTGAGCCTGGGTGAATTAACCACCAGCCTGGGTTCCCAAACACAGCCCACCTGGAAAGGGCCAGAAACAGATGAAAAACCACCTTGTTTGCACCCACCACCTGTCTGCAGTGGTTTCTTATTTTTATTTCAGAAAAACCCCAAAAACCTCACGTCAGAGGCTGAAATAACTGTACTCAGCTCCTTGTCACAGAACAGAACTCATTTAGCACAACCCTTCAGTTCTGACCTTAAAAACCCATCAGCACCAGAGATTACTTCTGCTCCCAGAAACCTGCAGGGAATGGGACTTGTTCATCTGAGGCAGAATTTGCTGCTCTGATACAGCAAATTTCAGTTTAGGTAAGGAGTTGTGAAGTTAAACTCATTATCCAACAGTTTGGGGTTTCTCCTACCCAGATTAGGAACGTGGATGCTTTCCCCACACCCTTCCTCGGCTTGTTTTCCCTTCAGAGACCCTGGTGAATTTTGGAGTGTGACAAACCCTCACCAGCAGCAGGGAATGGGGTTCCTGCAAAGCCAGAATTGGGGAATGGAGCTCCTGCAAAGCCAGAATTGGGGAATGGAGCTCCTGCAAAGCCAGAATCGGGGAATGGAGCTCCTGCAAAGCCAGAATTGGGGAATGGAGCTCCTGCAAAGCCAGAATTGGGGAATGGAGCTCCTGCAAAGCCAGAATCAGGGAATGGAGCTCCTGCAAAGCCTTTCCTCACCCTGGCCCTGGTGCCAGCCCCACGTTTACACAAACTGCCCTGAGCAGCAGCAGGATGGGCTCAAACATTGCTGGGTTTCATCTTCTCTGGGTGAACAATCAAAAGCTGCTCCCCTCGGAAACTGGTATTTATGGAGCCTGAAAATAGCTCTGTGTCTGCACAGCACAAAAGCTCCAAGAGTGTTGGTTTTGGCTTTCCACCACAAGAAAAGAAGGGTGGGTTTCAAATTACAGGTGTGGAAGTAGCCCAGTGGTAGAAGGACACAAAAGAAATTCTCTAAAACAAACTACTCTGAGAAAAAAAAAAAAATCTATGAAAAGTAAGCAAAAAAGTTATAACAGTAGGCACAAAAAAGAAAAGCAAGCAGAAAATAAGTGCATACTTATTTTAAAACATCTTTGAGTACCTGGGGTTTGGCTCCACAGAGAAAGAATAGCTAAGGCAGCATTCCCTGAATTATTACCTTTTTGGATGCAGCATTCCCTGAATTATTACCTTTTTGGATGCTGGTTTGGGCAGACCTGCATCTACAGGTTTAAGGACAAGATCTCGTAGTGCATGATATACTGCAGACATTACGGTTTGAGTTAATTGTAGAAATGTAGGAAACATTTCTTTGCCAGCGATTTTGTGTTTCTTTACAATTGTGAACAGGGCAGACCCTTGATTCTGAAAATGAGTGCTGAAATCAAACCCAGCTCAGGGGAGCAGGAACGGATCTCCAGGCTGTCCTGCCGCAGATTTCAGGGAATGCACTCCAAGATTACAGATCTGTTCCTTTTGTGTGCCACATCCCCAGGATCTGACAGTGCTTTAAATACAGAGCTTTGACATGCAGCATCTTCAGCAAACTTTGACCTGAGCCAGGATCACTGTAATTCTCTTTGTCCCTTTGAAAAATTGAGATTACATCTTATTACCCTAACAAATTGCACTGATCCTCCTCTTTGGAAAACATAGGCTCTGCTAAGTTATTGCCCCAATTTCTTCACGTGAGCACAAAATATTGCAGAGTGGAGGCAGAGCTGCCTTAGAGCCACCTGTGAGAGAGCAGGGCAGGGAACAGCACAGCCTGTAACCACTGGGAAATGCCATTTAGGGATCACCTGAGGGTGAGCAGCCAGCAGCACAGCCTGTAACCACTGGGAAACGCCCTTTGGGAATGGCTGAGGGGTCACCTGAGCAGCCAGGCACTCACCTGGTGTCCTCGGGGCTGATGTTGTTAAAGAAGTGATGCATGCTGTGGTAGAGCAGGCCCACGATGGTGATGCAGCCTGTGGGGAGGGAACAGGGTTAATTCCCCAGAACAAGGAGAGAGAGCAGGGTTATTGCTGAGAACAGGGACAGGGAGCAGGGTTATTGCTCAGAACAGGGTTATTGCTCAGAACAGGAAGAGGGAGCAGGGTTATACCCCAGAATAGGGACAGGGAACAGGGTTATACCCCAGAAAAGGAGAGGGAGCAGGGTTATACCCCAGAACAGGGTTATTGCTGAGAACAGGGACAGGGAACAGGGTTATTGCTCAGAACAGGGTTATTGCTCAGAACAGGAAGAGGGAGCAGGGTTATACCCCAGAATAGGGACAGGGAGCAGGGTTATACCCCAGAAAAGGAGAGGGAGCAGGGTTATACCCCAGAACAGGGTTATTGCTGAGAACAGGGACAGGGAACAGGGTTATACCCCAGAACAGGGTTATTGCTCAGAACAGGGACAGGGAGCAGGGTTATACCCCAGAACAGGGACAGGGAACAGGGTTATACCCCAGAACAGGGTTATACCCCAGAACAGGGACAGGGAGCAGGGTTATACCCCAGAACAGGGTTATACCCCAGAACAGGGACAGGGAGCAGGGTTATACCCCAGAACAGGGTTATTGCTGAGAACAGGGACAGGGAGCAGGGTTATACCCCAGAACAGGGACAGGGAGCAGGGTTATACCCCAGAACAGGGTTATTGCTGAGAACAGGGACAGGGAGCAGGGTTATTGCTCAGAACAGGGTTATTGCTCAGAACAGGAAGAGGGAGCAGGGTTATACCCCAGAATAGGGACAGGGAACAGGGTTATACCCCAGAAAAGGAGAGGGAGCAGGGTTATACCCAGAACAGGGTTATTGCTGAGAACAGGGACAGGGAACAGGGTTATACCCCAGAACAGGGTTATTGCTCAGAACAGGGACAGGGAGCAGGGTTATACCCCAGAACAGGGACAGGGAACAGGGTTATACCCCAGAACAGGGTTATTGCTCAGAACAGGGACAGGGAGCAGGGTTATACCCCAGAACAGGGTTATTGCTGAGAACAGGGACAGGGAGCAGGGTTATACCCCAGAACAGGGACAGGGAGCAGGGTTATACCCCAGAACAGGGAGAGGGAACAGGGTTATACCCCAGAACAGGGTTATTGCTGAGAACAGGGACAGGGAGCAGGGTTATACCCCAGAACAGGGACAGGGAGCAGGGTTATACCCCAGAACAGGGTTATTGCTCAGAACAGGGACAGGGAGCAGGGTTATTGCACCAGCAGAACCCTTCCAGGGCTGCAGCCCCTGTTCCCTCCTTGCCCATCCCTGCCCTGTGACCGTGCTCACAGGGGTCTGAGGGTGAGGGAAGAGACGAGGATCTGACTCTGTGCTTCAGAAGGTTTGATTTGTTATTTTATTATATATATTACATTAAAACAAAGCACAACAATGTTCTGGAAAATCAAAGAAGACCTGTATGGTGAGGAGCTGCAGAAGTGGGAAAGGGAAAAACTCCCCTCACATGCTATTTTTGGCATTCCAAGTTGGTTTGCAATTGCAGTTATTCAAACCTGGGAGGACTTGCAGTCTGCAGCCAGAGCCCCTGCCAGTGCAGAGAAACAGAGCTGCCACCCCCAGTCAGGCACACAGGTCAGTAATTAGCAGGGGATTCCTCACTGCAGGTTATTTTCAGCTAACTTTGCACTTCACGGAGCAGGGACCGACCATCCCTCCCCAGAGGTGGCTGCAGAAAAGCCTCTGGGTGGGTAAATTCTGTGGGCTGGAATTTGGGGCACACAAGTCACAATTTCAAACATTTGAGAATGGAGTAGATGCTTTTGTAAATGGCTTCCTTCAACCTCTGAGTAAAGCACAGATAATTAACATTGCTATTTCAGAGTCTTGACTAAAGGTGCAGATTTTAGCCATGCTTCTTTGGGGATTTTTAAAACTTTTGCATAGGTATGGATTTCTGAGTTCTGCCTTTTTGCCATGAGTGTAGTCTGTATCTTCATTCTGTTCATGTAGCTGCTATTGCTTAAACCTCTCATTTTACAGTTTAATTTTAGACAAAAGACCAATTTTGCATGAAGGGATAGGTAATACCTGACCTGACATCCTAGAATTTCTTAAAAATAACCAGTTCAGATAATTATAAAAGAATAATTGTGAAATTATGGCTTCTCTGATGTAAAAATGTGTCAGAATGAAATGGCTTCGGTCTCTGTAGCTCAGCCCCATTATTCAATATTAATCCAATTAGTATGAGAACTGCACCACATTAATTGCTCGTTAGCCTGACAGGGCTGCTGCTGCTTCCTCAGGCTCAGTGCAATCCACAGGGATCAAATCAGTTACCTGGGAAAATAGTGAACCAAAAGCTGTTCCACAGCAAAATCATTCTGGGTACCCTGTGCACACGGGTCCAGTTCTCTCTTTGGTCTCTTCCTTACCTTTTCCATGGAAAGCCTCGCTGGGAATGGAGATGTAGCTCTGCCCCCGGGATGGGAACCGATAGTGGGACACATTCAGGCTCTGAGGGAGCATTTTGACCACAGCATAATCTGTGGGACAGCCAGACAGAAACATCAGCGCAGCCCCTGCACCCCCTGCCTGCCTGACCTGCCTCCCTGAGCTGCTGCAGCCATTTCAATGTTCCTGTGTTAAACCCCAGAACAGGCTCCGAGCCCCCCAGAGCCCCCAGCCCTGCTCAGAGCCCCCCAGGAAAGGCAGAGCAGCCCTCCTGCAGGCACTGAGCGCTGCACCTGAGACCCCAGTGTGTGATACACACAGTGATGGGTGCCTGGGGCTGCTCAGTTATTCACCCCTCAGAGGGGGCTCAAAAGGCAGAGCAGGCAGCCAGAGCAGATTAAATACCTCTGACACCTGCAGATAAAACACCTCTGACACCTGCAGCATCCAAAGGTGCAGATCAAATTAGGGCGCCAAGATGCTAACCCGCAGTAAAATAAAATTCCCCAAAAAGGTCAAAACTATTCCTATCATTTTCAGTCTCTTGCAAAACCACTGCAAAGATGAAGGTTTTGTAGCACCCAAACCTCCAGGGGCTGCACATGAGCTCCAGGCCCTTTAACTCCATTAGCACAGCATTACTGAACCCTTCACACGTAACCCTGATTCTGAATCCTCCCCAAACAACCCCGGGGAAGCCCAGGCACAGCCAGAGCCCATCACCTCCAGTGACAAATAAAACTCAGTTTGGCATTGCTCAGAGGGATGAGGAGCTGTGTATGTGCTGGCAAGGAGGGCTCAGGCCCAGGGGTTCAGGAGAAGAGGAGCAGCTGTGCCACCCCCGGCAGCTGTGCCAGCTGTGCCAGCCCCACCTGTGCAGCTGTGCCAGCTGTGCCACCCCCAGCAGCTGTGCCAGCTGTGCCAGCCCCCACCTGTGCAGCTGTGCCAGCCTCCACCTGTGCAGCTGTGCCTGCCCCAGCAGCTGTGCCACCCCCAGCAGCTGTGCCAGCCCCACCTGTGCAGCTGTGCCAGCCCCACCAGCTGTGCCAGCTGTGCAGCCCCACCTGCCACGGACGAGGAGCCCTCGAGGGTCACAGGCAGCGAGTTCCCCTCCAGGTGCAGGGACAGGTGAGCCAGCACCGTGTCGATGGTGTGGATCAGGCTGCTGAGCACGACGGGGCTCTGCGGAGGGACGGACACACAGACACGGGTCAGCAGGGACAGACAGATGGACACGGGTGAGCAGGGACAGAGCCCAGCCCAGGGGCTCCCACCCTCCCTGGAGAAGGTGTCACCCAAACCAAGGCCACCCAGAGTGTAATTCCCAAAATGTTTGTATGTCGCAGACATCTTTTCATGAAAAATCCTTTCCTTAGGATTTTTCCTCCTGAGAAGCTGAGAGGCCTCAGGAACAAAATGTAAACAATGGTTATCTGCTGCTGTGGAATGCAACAGGTGCATCTGGGATTGGGCTCATGTGGTTGTTTCTGATTAATGGCCAATCACAGTCAGCTGGCTCAGACAGAGAGCCAGAGCTACAAACCTTTGTTATCATTCTTTCCTTTTCTATTTTTAGCCAGCCTTCTGATGAAATCCTTTCTTCTATTCTTTTAGTATAGTTTTAATGTAATATATATAATAAAATAATAAATCAGCCTTTTTAAACATGGGGTCAGATGCTCATCTCTTCCCTCATCCTCTTACCCCTGTGAACGCCATCACATCTGCAGGGCAGCCAAAGCAGAGCTGCCCCACAGCCCCACAGCCAGCTGCACTCAGCACTGAGCAGGATGAGGCCACAACCGGGCAGAATTGTTCCTGACAATATCCAAAGATTGGCACCAGGTCTTGCTCGGAGCACCAGCTGAGACACCGCAGCTCAGCCTTTCTTTCATCTTTATTCTAATGCTCCTCAGCATAGAAGGAACTTTAACCCTCCAGGCTGAAACTTGATTCATGAAATCTCACAGTTAATGCATGTTCTAGTGAAAAGGAAACCTGTTTTATCTGAAATCCATTTACACCAGAGATGAGCAAGGATCTGACACTAAGAACTTAAATCAATTAGACATCCTTTGGTCTCAAAAGCATTTTAGGCTTCAGTGAGACCTCCCTGTGCTTTAGCTTCTCATTCTCTCAGTTTAAAAGCTCTCTCTCCTGAAATCTGTGTTTTTTTAAGATCCAAGTAAAAAACTCAGGAAATTTCTGGATTCACCCCGCAGGTCTTTCATCAGTGACAGATGATAAAATAAGTCATAGTGCCAAAAAGAGAAGTAATAGTGGCAATCATTTCAGTTACCATCATGAGGATTTGTGCTGCTGAGGGAAATCACCAATCTGAGCCCATTTCTCTTACCTCTGGTCCATCAATCCAGTCAGACAGCAACAGGAAGTCTTCAATAGCTTTCAAAAACGCCTGAAAGACAAACAAAACTCGATTACTTATTGATCAGCTACATCTCCTGGCAGGGCAGATCTCTGCCAGGATTTTCTCAGGTCCACGTTAGGATGCCAAGCCCACTTCCACTGCAGCGTGGTTGGCCATTAATTACAAACAAGCACATGAGACCAATCCCAGATGCACCTGTTGCATTCCACAGCAGCAGATAACCATTGTTTGCATTTGGTCTCTGAAGCTTCACAGCTTCTCAGGAAGAAAAAATGCCAAGAAAAAGATTTTCATGAAAAGATGTCTGCGACAGAGTCCTGCTGGCATGCAAGGGGAAAAGGGAGCACAGAAACTGCACTGAAAATTAAAAAGGAAAACCCACATTTCCAGCTCAAACTCATGCATTAAAAAGCCTTCAGAGAATGATTATAGTCATTCCACACAGTGAGATGTGGAAGACACCACACAACAAACCCAAGTCAGACTTGTCAGAAGCGATTCATTATAACGTGTGTCAGTAATCAGAGAGTTTATTGCACATCACTTAAATCAAATTTCCTGGCGCTGTGAGGCGTGCACGATCAGGCAGAGATAACTGCACAGAAAACCTCGGTGCCTGTCTGTCAGAATTAGCTGCAGACAATGCAGAGCCCCACATCAATCAGGCAAATGACAGGCTGCTGTGTATGATCAGACTCTCGTATTTGTGTCCCAAAATAGCTCTGCTAAGGATAATCACGGCCCAATTTCTGCCTGCAAATGGCTGTGGTGGCACCCAGAGCAGCCCCAGCAGGGACTGCAGTGATGTGGGATAGGTACAGGCAGGATGCTGCTCCCTCTGCAGCCAGAGCACGCGGAAATATTCGGGGAAAACAAAGGAAACAACGAATTAAGGCTTTTCAGAAGGGCTTTTGCTGCTGCATATTAAACTGTGATCCGTGAAATCCAAGCTTTAGAGTTTGCAAATGCTCAGCTGTTAACGCAGTCTCTCAGTCGCTGTCCCTGTGGTTTGCAGAGGGTTTATTTGTGTTTTTTGTCTGAGTAAAGCGCCCTTGTCACTCTGGAATTACCCTCGGGCTTAGGGGAACAATCAGCAGCGGGGCCAGAGCTGATTCCTGCAATAATGGCTTGGCAGTGCTGAAATCAGGGAATTAGATGCCCGTCGCTTTCCAGCACTGTTATAACTTTATGTCAGTTATGTTATAACTTTATGTTAGTTATGTTATAACTGTATGTTAGTGCCCATCACTTTCCAGCACTGTTATAACTTTATGTTAGTGGCACATGGCCCCTGTTCTCAGCTCACCCTGCAGAAAACACCTGCTTACTTTTTCCCCTCTCTGCATTGGCTTGGATAAAACAAATTCCTTCAGCCCATTTCAGAGGGGACAGTGACTCCAGCATCTCCCTGGGCAGGCTGTCCCAGCACCTGAAACCCTTTCAGAAAAGGATTTTACCCTAAAATCCAGCTGGAGTCTCCCCTGGCACCACCTGAGGCCATTTCCTCTTGTCCTTGTTGTTTGGGAGAGCAGACCCAGCCCCTCAGTGCCTTCCTTGCTCAGGATGGGTGCAGAGGCATAAAGCGACATCTCCAGGGAGATTTCAGACATTCAGAGAGACATTTCAGCTCTGCTCAGCTCCTGCTGCTCCCTAAAGAGCCACTGCCCTTTTCACAGGCGATGTCTGCAGTGAGCAGAGGCTTCCCAAGCTGCCCCGGCCATGCCAGGCTCACCTGGGCCCCACTCACCTGTGCCAGGCTCAGCGCCGTGGGCTGCGCCAGGGCTTGGCTGGGCAGGCTGCAGGACACGTTCTGCAGGTGCCCCAGCAGGGACAGGGCCGAGGGGGAGCTGCCCCTGTGCTGGCTCAGCGCCGCCAGGACCGGCTGGTACGCGTCCGTGGGGAGCTGCAGCGGGACAAAATCAGCTCAGGAGAGACCAGGTTATCCATAGTGCCCTCAGCAGGGACAGAAATCAGCTCAGGAGAGACCAGGTTATCCACAGTGCCCTCAACAGGGACAGAAATCAGCTCAGGAGAGACCAGGTTATCCATAGTGCATCCCAGCAGGGACAGAAATCAGCTCAGGAGAGACCAGGTTATCCACAGTGCCCTCAACAGGGACAGAAATCAGCTCAGGAGAGACCAGGTTATCCATAGTGCCCTCAGCAGGACAGAAATCAGCTCAGGAGAACCAGGTTATCCACAGTGCCCTCAACAGGGACAGAAATCAGCTCAGGAGAGACCAGGTTATCCATAGTGCATCCCAGCACAGGGACAGAAATCAGCTCAGGAGAGACCAGGTTATCCATAGTGCCCTCAGCGGGGACAGAAATCAGCTCAGGAGAGACCAGGTTATCCATAGTGCCCTCAACAGGGACAGAAATCAGCACAGGAGAGACCAGGTTATCCATAGTGCATCCCAGCAGGGACAGAAATCAGCTCAGGAGAGACCAGATTGTCCATAGTGCCCTCAGCGGGGACAGAAATCAGCTCAGGAGAGACCAGGTTATCCATAGTGCCCTCAGCGGGGACAGAAATCAGCTCAGGAGAGACCAGGTTATCCATAGTGCCCTCAGCACGAACAGAAAATCCAGGGAAACAAGGAAACCACGTAAGGGTCAAAGTGCTTTTAGCGCGCAATTAACTTATCCGTGCAATCCACAGCTAAGCAAAGCTCAGAGTTACCAGTCTCCACGCTCCTGGGTACAGAATTTATTTGTTTTTGTCGAGTAAGCGCCTTTACTCCTGAATACAATCAGGCTTAGGGAAAATCAGTGTCCATAGTGCCAGCCAGGGATTCAGCACAATATGCCCATGCTATTTTTCAGGGAATAGGAAGGACGTTCAAGCACTGTTATAACTTTATGCAGATGTTATAACTATGTAGGAGTTATAAGCGATGTTAGCGCAACTCAGCACTGTAAATTAGTAGTGGAAGGCCCGGGTTCAAGGCAGAAAAAACTGCACATTTCCTTCTGCATTGGCTTGGATAAAACGAATCTCAGCCATTTCAGAGGAAGTGACAGCATCTCCTGGGAGGCTGCCAGGAAACCTTCAAGAAAGGAGTTAACCAAAACCAGCTGGAACCCCGGCAGCACTGAAGGCATTTCACTGCGATAGTCTGTTTGGAGAAGGCAAGAACCAGGAGGGCATTCCTTGACAGGAGGGAGGAAAGGAAGAAAGGACAAGAGGAATTTCAGGAATCAGAGAGAAGGCAGTAACAGTCTGCTGTCCCAAAGAGACATGCTTAAAGAAGGAGAGGAAGGAGGTAAAGGGCATGCACGGAAGGCAGGCTAACCTGGGCCCACTCAACGTGGAAGGCAAGGTAGGCAAGCAGGGAGGAAGGGAAGGCTGGAAGGAAGTTGCAGGTGCCAAGAAGGGACAGGAGCGAGGAGAGCGCGAAGCGGAAGCGCGAAGGAAGGAAGGAAGGCGGGGGGAAGGCAGGGGAAAAAGGAGGATAAGGAGGAGGAGAAGGTAACAAGGCAAGAAGGACAGGAAACAGGAAGGAACAGGTACCGGAATAGTGCAAGAAGGACAGAAATCAGCAAGGAAGGCAAGAAGGACAGGCTAAGGAAGGGACAGGAATAGACAGGAACCAAATTATTGTGAGGAAGGGAAGGAAGGAAGGAAAAGGAAGGAAAGGAAGGAAAGGAAAGGAAGGAAAAGGAAGGAAAGGAAGGAAAAGGAAGGAAAAGGAAGGAAAAGGAAGGAAAAGGAAGGAAAAGGAAGGAAAAGGAAGGAAAAGGAAGGAAAAGGAAGGAAAAGGAAGGAAAAGGAAGGAAAAGGAAGGAAAAGGAAGGAAAAGGAAGGAAAGGAAGGAAAGGAAAATAAAAGGTTTAGCCCTATATTTTCAAGTTAATGCATATATTAAAGTAAGTCGCTACCTTCATATTTAATTTGAAATTTATTAATTTATACAAGGAATTTTAATTTTCCGAACTTCCTGTGCCAAAATCTCCGTGCCAACTTGCCATGCATGTCAAAAAGCATTTATAATAGAGATATGAAAATAAGTGCCATTAACAGAAACCAGGCAGGGAGGAGGGTGTGTAACTCTGATTTATGCACATTCTGCCTTTATGGAAGAGTCTGAGCTCTGTCCTACCACAGGGCTTGTCGTGGTTGTCATCACAGACCAGGGCAGCGTTGAGGAGAGCAGGACTTGCACACCTGGGGAAATGCAAACACAAATGAGGCTGTTACAAATCTGGATTTCTTATATCAGATACATAATTTTATATATAAATTCCCACCTCAGGCTGGATCAGTTCCAACTGAAAGCAACAGATTTCCTGTTCTGTGGATTT
Organism: Zonotrichia leucophrys gambelii; assembly: GCF_028769735.1. Classification (NCBI taxonomy): domain Eukaryota; kingdom Metazoa; phylum Chordata; class Aves; order Passeriformes; family Passerellidae; genus Zonotrichia; species Zonotrichia leucophrys. Next base: position 380,536 of record NC_088185.1, read on the forward strand.
TATTTATTTCCAGTACTGTAGCCACACAGCCTTGTGATAGAGAAATCAAATTTTCTTCTAATCTATATCTGAGCGAGAGTTATTATTTGCCAGGGGTGTGGAATCTCAATCCAACACTAGCTGCATGCATAGGACCCATTTCTCTCTCAGATCCAAAAGGAACATGAACATTCACTCAATTAAAAACCAGGCTGTTCTATTTGCTTATGTCAAACCACATTACCCTGCTTCAACACTGCTAGAAATCCCCCAAAATCAATAAATAGATATCATAACCTTTCTACTTATGTTCATTACTATTGTAATACCCATTGCTTCCTCTGAGAATATTCTAATTTCATACATTAAGTGGGAAATTTTATTAAATCCAATCAGCCTATTATTTTAAAGAGAAAAGCCAGAAATTAAATGGCCACATTTCCCAGGTGCCCCAAAACACCTGATCACATTAAAGCAATGTTGGCTTGGAGTTCTTCTGTCTAATTAAAAAAAATATATACCTGGCATCCCTTTACATTTGAATTCCTAAGCCCCTGGAAAATACACATCCAGCTTCACTTTCAATTAAGAGGCACACATTTATTTTTCACAGCGTTCTGATAGTTCCACATGACACTAAAAAACCTGTGGAACCAGGAGTTTAGGGGAAAACCCATCAACACAGCAATTAATGCCATGGAAATTGCAGTAAAGTCACAGGTGCTCACGGCATGAGCATCTCAAGGCACAAATCAAGGAGTTTGGGATGCAGCCTCCTGAAAACCAGCAGGGATTAAGGGTGGGATGCAGGCAGAATTCTGCACAGCTCTGGAAAAATCTGGAATTGGCAGAATGGGAGGGCCAGGAGGGTTTCAGAAGGGAGCTCCCAGCACTGATGTGCAGAATCAGATTTGGGGCCCAGAGACCCCCCAGCACAGCCCAGAGGGAAGGAGCAGGATTTGATTCCCTGGGAGGACCTTCCCAGCCTGTCACAGGGCAGTGCTGGGCCCACAGGGTTAAAAAGGGGTTAAAGAGGGGTCTCCCTGTGTTTATTTAAGCCGTCCCTCCCTGGCAGTGGGACAGGGCACACACATTGATGAATGGGGGCAATTTGAAAAGCTGCTGCTCTGGGGTTTGGCAGCAGAACATTTCTGCGGCGCTGCATTAATCACAGAGGGTGAATAATGGCAGCTGGAGCTGGACAGTGTTATAGTAACCCTCCACTGTTGTCAAAGACACTGCAGCCAAATGCAAAAGCATTTTTTCCACCATGAGCACAGCATCATAAACTTTTTAAAGATTGAAAACTATGAAAAGTGAGCAGCCTTTTTTGACAGGTGCCCTGCCCCAGCCCCACTCACCCACGGCGGCCGTGAAGCACTGGCGCACCGCGTGCGATCTGATCTTTACTTGTGCCCATTTTATGATTGTGTTTTAATACTGAATAAATTCTCCTTGTTAATCAAACTGGCTAATTCATTTATAACACAAACTATGAAAAGTGAGCAGCTGTTTCTCAGAGGTGTCAGGAGGCACACCCAGCCCCACTCACCCATGGCGGCAGTGAAGCACTGGCGCACCTCGGGCGAGCTGGTCTTTGCTTGTGGCCTTTTTACAATTGTATTTTAATTGTGGAATAAATCCTTATTAATCAAATTGACTAATTCATTTATTCCACAAACTATGAAAAGTGAGCAGCCATTTCTCAGAGGTGTCAGGAGGCACACCCAGCCCTGCCCAGCCTGGCCCACTCACCCACAGCAGCAGTCTGATCTGTGCTTGTGGCCTTTTTACAATAGATTAATAAGGAGAATTTATTCAGTATTAAAATACAAACTGTTTAATTAATTTATAACACAAACTGTGGAAAGCAAGCAGCCGTTTCTCACTGGTGCCCACCCAGCCCCACTCACCCACGGCGGCAGTGAAGTACTGGCGCACTTCACACAGGCTCAGCACCCATCTGATCTTTGGCCTTTTTACAATTGTATTTTAATACTGAAAAAATTCTCCGTGTTAATCAAACTGGCTAATTCGTTTATAGCACAAACTGTGGAAAGTGAGCAGCCGTTTCTCACAGGTGCCCACCCAGCCCCACTCACCCACGGCGGCAGTGAAGTACTGGCGCACCTCGTGCAATCTGATCTTTGCTTGTGGCCTTTTTACATTTGATTAATAAGGAGAATTTATTCAGTATTAAAATACAAACTGTTTAATTCATTTATAACACAAACTGTGGAAAGCGAGCAGCCATTTCTCACAGGTGCCCACCCAGCCCCACTCACCCACGGCGGCAGTGAAGTACTGGCGCACCTCGCGCGGGCTCAGCACCCATCTGATCTTTGGCCTTTTTACAATTGTATTTTAATTATGGAATAAATTCTCCTTGTTAATCTAATTAATTAATTAATTAATTTATAACACAAACTGTGGAAAGCGAGCAGCCGTTTCTCACAGGTGCCCACCCAGCCCCACTCACCCACGGCGGCAGTGAAGTACTGGCGCACCTCGTGCAATCTGATCTTTGCTTGTGGCCTTTTTACAATTGATTAATAAGGAGAATTTATTCAGTATTAAAATACAAACTGTTTAATTCATTTACAACACAAACTGTGGAAAGCCAGCAGCCGTTTCTCAGAGGTGCCCACCCAGCCCCACTCACCCACGGCGGCAGTGAAGTACTGGCGCACCTCGCGCGGGCTCAGCGCCCTCTCCCAGATCACAAACTCGTCGAAGGCGCCGCTGACCGAGCGCGGGGCCGCTCCCTCCGTGCCCAGCAGGTCAGGGCTGGCGTCCCCATAGTCGTAGAACACCTTCCCCTCGGGGTCCGTGGTGCTCAGCGTGCCGTTCACGTACACCTTCAGGCCTTCCCGCGACCGCCAGGTGAACAGCACGTGCGTCCAGTAGGGACCTGCAAGGGAGAGGCACAGCAGGGCTGGGGGCAGCTCCAGAGCCCCCAGAACGGGGTCCAGTGGGGACCTGCAAGGGAGAGGCACAGCAGGGCTGGGGGCAGCTCCAGAGCCCCCAGAACGGGGTCCAGTGGGGACCTGCAAGGGAGAGGCACAGCAGGGATGGGGGCAGCTCCAGAGCCCCCAAAACGGGGTCCAGTGGGGACCTGCAAGGCAGCAGAGGCTCAGTGGGAATGGGGGCAGCTCCATCCAGAGCTGGGTCCAGCAGAGGCTCAGCAGGGCTGGGGGCAGCTCCATCCACAGCTCCCGGTTGGGCTCTCCCTGCATGGAGCTGCCAGGAGGGCCGTGGTGAGCCACTCAATGCTGGTGCTGTGCCCACGAATCCTCACCCCCCTGGGGAAGCCCATGCCTGGCAGGATGCCCCCAGCCCTGCCTGAGCCTGGGCTCGCTGCAGCTCCATAAATTCCCCTGCTCAGTGCTGCTGGCCAAGAGCTGAGGGCTCTTCACTCCTGCCTCAAACCCAGCCCAGAGAGAGCAGCACCAGGACTGCAGGAGCTGGAGAGCAAGCACATAAACCACTCTGAAGTTCTCACCGTCCCCTTGTTATGCTTGAGAGCCAGAAAACACAATATTCATTTTCACTTGGACGGGATAATCCGCAAACGTGTGAATTATTCTTGCCATTTGCAGCTTTTCTTTTAAAAGAAGATTTCTGAACTGATTCATTAAGGTTTATGAAACTGCTACCGTGAGTCCAATTTTAACAATGTACAGGCAGCCAAATTAGGGCCAGAAAATATTTATGGAATGCCATTAGCATTACTGGAAGACCAGCATTTGTTCCAGTCAGTAGATATTAGTGCTCCCCAGCAAGGCACAGTTTAGACAGAAGCAGTGAGATATGTGATATACCAAAATGTTTATTAATGCTATGGCCTGGCACAGGAAACCTGGCACTCAACAGAGGCAGGATCATGAAGGCACCAAAGAGCAGTCAGAGAGTTTCCAAATAAAGGCTGAACTCAGCAGAGAGCAGCGCTGGGGTGCCATGGGGTGAACCTGCACTCTCTGCTCCTGTTCCCACCCAGACATGCCGCAAGCACAGGAGTCAATGAGGACTCGCTCCAGACACCCCTGCAGGCTGGGCCCAGGGCTGCTGGCCTGGCAAGTGCTCTATTGTACATCTCTGCTTTCCTCTGGCATCTCATCCCTCCCTCCCCACGCCAGGAGAGCTCTCCAGCACAGAGCTCTGCAGCTATTTTTGTATATCCCCTTCCCTTTCCTCGAGTTGTGCTCTTCTCACCACCTCTGTGTGCAGGAATAAAGCAAAATGCAATAAAGAAATTAGGGTTTTTTAAACCAACAGACTTTACCTGGTGGGCTGAAGCTCGCTTTCCACCTCATCATGGCGCTGCCCCGGGTGTAGAACTCCACGGAGCCCTGGCCCTCGCTGGAGCAGATTCTGAAGCCGCTGGAGATCACCCGGCCCCCAGAGGCAGGGAGGAGCTTGGCCTGCTGGTCCTGGGTCTTCCAGAAGAAGGAGAACGTTACCCCTGAGGGAAGGGAGAGCAGAATGAATGGGAAAACCGAGTGCAATTGAAAATCTCCAGTGTGCAGAGCACCGGCGGTGGGAATGCCTCTGAGCTCAGATCATCTGCTGGCACAAACCCGGACAGCCTTTTCAAAACCAACAGAGCTCCAGCTCTAATTTAACTTGCAGCTGGAAAAAACTAAATTTTCAGCAATCAACACTCAATTGTCTTAGAAGTCAGCAAAGTGTCAAGCCTCATTTTTAGAGTTCATTCCGAGCAAAGAAACAATGGTTATTGAATAACATAATTTGGCAGCAAAAGTCAATCACAATGAATGGGTTTCTCACCTTCAGGCCCACAAGCCTCTGGATTACTGATGCAGGAATTTCTGTAGCTCCCAAAGAAGAGGAAGGTGACTCCTTTCTTTTCAGTCACGTAAATCCCTTTGTTCACCATCCCTTCTACAATATCTAGAGCAAAACCAAATCCAGTTTAACATTCACAGAGAGGAAAGCTTCAAACTTCCTGTAAATATGATTTTAACAGCCTGCTATAGCTCAGATGTTTATCTAGGTCCAACTGTAGGGCTTTGTCACTTTCTGTGTTTGTTTTCTTTTTTGGTGTTTTTTGTCCCAGTTTTGTGTGTTCAGTTTCTTTGTTTGTTTCCATTTGTCAGTGGTTCGTTGTATTTTTAAAGACCGCACAGAAACCTCTTTTATTTTAAGTTTGTAAATATTGCACTTCTACCCACTCAGCTCTGTGGTTAACTGACTGACAGAACCCATACACCCAATTCTAATTATTTTAGAGTAATCTGAGTAAACTTTATGCTTTGCACAGTTTGGAATGCCAGACCCTTCCTAGAGGTGTCTTACCATGTTAGGCTGAGCTAGCAAAGAAATCCTTTCCCCAATTAAAACATAACAAAATAGTGTTTCTTTTCTTCCGTTTTTGAAAGGGCAAGCTGGTGATGAAACTTGAATTTTCACTGAGAAATACCTCAATGAAATACCCTGACAAGGTGCACTCAAAGACAGAAACAGATCTCAGACACGCTCTGCTGGGGTGTGCTTGGCCCTTGGAAAGGCAATTGCTTCACCCAATGGGGATAATGAGTAATTCACCCAATGGGGATAATGACTATTTACCCAATGGGGATAATGAGTAATTTGTTTGCGATTTCCCTGTGTTCCCTCCCACAGAACAGCCCTGGTGGTCCTGTCCCACCGCTGAGCACAGGGATGCTCTCTCACAGAGCCTGGGCTTGGTTTGCTGCATTATGAACCCATCCGGGTCTGAGTGCAGCTCACAGAAAGTGATGGGGAGCTTTCCTGTGTGTCCTGGCTGATTTTACAATGCAGACAATGGGAAAGCACAACCAAAAACCCCAACCAAAGCCTCCTGCTGGCCTGAGATGCCTGCAGAGAGCAGAGAATGTTGGGTTGCTGTTTCTGACGGGATTCCCTGTTCCCACCATTCTCTGGGATGGAATATCTGCAAGGGCCGTGAGGGTCCAGAACCCTGGGTTTGGGACCCTTCTTCAGAATTTCTTCTGGAAAAACACTGAGAAGAGCTGCTCTGAGGGAGCTCCAGCATGAGAAACATTTTCCTTTCCTCAATTAATGCAGTGAATGCCTGTTTCAATGCAATTAATTTCATGTTTCACATTGAAAGATAAATAAGGGTGATAAATTATCCTCATTTAAATATCAGTTTTCAGGTATCTTCCCCTCTCTTTGAGGAAGAAACCATCAAGTCCTGCCTCCAACTGACAGATAAAATTTAGGTCCTTTTAAAAATGTGTGTACTATGGGGTGAATCAAGCATTCCCAAGCTCTTCTCAAGGCACCTGAATTATAAATTCCCTCTGCAGGAAGCTCCCATAAGGTGACACTTTTCTGTTCCCCCAGCCCTTCCTTTGCCATGGGTGTCTCTCTCTAATGCTCAAATTAAACACACTTTATTATGTGAGAACTGTGCAAATGGTCTATAAAGCAGATAAGAGAGGGCTGGAAGGAATTAGGGTCATTTGAAGTTCACCATTAATAGAGTTCCCATTTGCCAGCACACTTTTACTGTTAGAGAGTAAAACACAGTGGGTTTAGCACTGCAATGTAGAAGTGTCACTATCTGAGCAGCCCAAGTGGCAGCTTTGCCATCTCCATCCTCGTCCCCAGGTCGGGTTTGTGACATTTTGGTGTGAGTTATACCCGAGGCACAGCGGGCACCAGGTCACACAGCACAAATGCAATTACTGAAATTAAGGGACTTCCAGCTGCTGTAGCTGCCTCCCAGCCTGCCAGGATCCTGCCTGGAATTGGCAGTTTCTGTGTGTGGGTGTTAAAAAAATTAATATAAGGACATATATAGAAATATGTGCTTCTCATTAAAAAAACAAACAAACAAAAAAACAAAATAAACTATCATGTTAACCAAAGTTGTCATGACTGACAACACCCCACTCCCAGGCTTTGCAAACCTGCTTGCATTTGTCTTTCTTAATATGTCCTCTAAAACCATTATAAACCAGTGAAAACCAGAGGGCTTTTTTACCATTTCAGCCTTGAAAGACAAGAAAAAAATTAACCTGCTTACTCACACATGTTCCTCTGAAATGTCACCTCTGTTTCTTTTAAGCAATATTAATTTCTTTAGGTTTTGGAGAATCCCTGGGGCCCTTCCTCCCATGGGATTCACGTGGGGATGCCTCTCCCAGAATCCCAGCAGTGCAGGTAACGCTGCAGGGCTGCTTTTCCAGCAGTGTGTGACAGTGAAATAATAATAATAATAATAATACCACCCATTTACCACACGAGCACTTGAACCCGAACCCAGAGTTCACTCTGAATCCGGGGTTACAAGAACCATCCACGCCTGAGAAATGCAGAACAAAAAACCAGAGATTCCTCACCTACAGTTGCAGAGGAGTTAGAGTAGGCAGAGTCATTGGTATTTACAAAGGTAGAGTTATGGGGAGGAAGCACAGTGAAGTTGTGGATTCTTAGAGCTGGATGGAACAACAAAAGAAAACAGGCAAATGAGCAAACAATGAATAAACACCATCAGCAATGAACTGGCCAGTTCATATCTCTCACACAGCACAAATCTCAGATCTGCTGACTGAAATCTGCCCTGGCTCCACCTGCTCAGGGAAAGGCAGAGCCACTGCAGGAAGGTTCCCCTCAGGTGCTGAGCACAAAAATCTGTAAAATCCCAGCTGGAAATGGAACAATGGACCAGGCTCTGCTCATTTGTGCCCACAGAGCAGATCAGAGCAACGGGCACAAATCAAAATACAAGAAACTCCAGCTAAATATCAGAAAACCTTCGACTTTTTTATGTCTGACCATAAGGTTTTATGCTCTGTTTTTTTTCTCTGATTTTGAAAATTTAACAGTGTCTTGCACACTGTAATTGTTTACCCTGGGCAGGCAAATAAAGCCTGATGAAAAGCCCATGAAAGTGGATGGAGAGACATTGATTTGGCATTTAGACCAACTGAGCTCACAGAACAAAAAGACAAATGCTCTTAGGAAAAGAAAAACACACACAAAAACCTCCAGATAAAAATGCATTAAAATCGAGGGGCCAGATGAAAAACCTGAGCGCGGCCACTTTCTTTTTATTTGCTATATTTTGAGCTGATTGTTTCCTTTCAATTGCTGCTAGTGCTGAGATTTCCAAAGCATTAATTTGCTGCCACACTCTCAGCACACAAATGCTCTGAGAGATATAAATCTGGCTTCACACACAATGACTTCAACAAATAAAATGGATTAACGTGACAGACAGATCATGGTGCTTCAAGGATTTAAGAGGAGAAACATGGAATGAAAATAATTGCATGATGTGATGAGTGGAAAAACAAGGCAGACTCTGCAATAAACAGAAGAGTTGTGTAATCAGAATGGAGCCCACACCAAGCAAATTGTCACCTGGAGTAGATCGCAGCAATAAAGAACACTTTTCTTGTATATCAAAGTGAAATATCAGCTAGATAAAACCCCTGCTGCAGGCAGCTGAAATGATATCTGTGTGTGATAAGGCACAATGTAAACAAGTGGGAGGAATCTGAGCATCCAGGGCAGCGCTGCAGAGAATTCAGCACTGCAGAGACCAACACCTCTGGCTATGGGGTCTCCTGCAAGGAACTGCAGGACAAAATCCACCCAATTTGTTCAGCAAAGTGCTGCAGCTGGCTCATTTATAAATTCCTTTATCACCAAGTTGTAATAGGAATCCAAAGAGATTGCTCCTGTGAGCACCAGGAACTTCATCTCTTCTGCTTTCTGTCTTCCAAGGCACTGAAATATTCCTGAATTTTGCTGGAGTAAAATTAAACTAAATTTGAGAAACAATCTAACATCAATTGTCCTTTTCCAAGAGCTGTATTTTATATATATTTAATTTTCAAAACAGCTTGGTTGCACTGTGATTGCCAAGACAGTGCTAGATACGGAGCTCCTCACTCTTTTTGAAACCACGTGGAGTCCAGGGTCAGAAAATTACTTTAACACACTTCTAGAGAACCTATGTGGCAACTTCTGTAAGCCAAATTATCATTCTCTTGCAGTCAGCAGGAATGCTGCCATCAGCTCCTAATGGAAGCAGAACATTGCCCAGATCTGTTTCTGGTCAGGCAACTCCATTCCTTCAGAAATGTTGTGGAAAGAGGTCAAAGTTTGGGCTGAGAACACTTGAGCACCTCTCCAATGAAGGGGTTTGGATACTCGTGGATCAGAGATTGACATTGCCATTTGTGGCAGAAGGTTTGGGGGACGCTGGGGGGCTCTGGGGAGGCCCAGCAGCACATCTGGGGAGGCCCAGCAGCACATCTGGAGGGCAGGCCAGTGCAGACACTCTGGGAGCTAGGGCAGAGTCAGCTCAATGCATGAACCAGCTCGGGGACCCTGAAACCTCAAGGAGCAGAGCTCAGCTCAATCCCTGGGGACGGTGGGACACCACCACAGCTCTGGGGACACCCAGGGGCTGCACCTCCCATCCAGAGAGCAGAAGTGCCATTCCCTCTGGGTCCCCACAGCTCACCCTGGCTCATCAGGGACAGCTCGGCCTCAGCAAATCTCTCCTGATTTCGCCCAGCTGGGAAAAGAATTTAACTGCTATCAGCTCACACTGCAATAAGGAGACTCCCAAAGGCAGATAGAACAGTGTGGGCTCCCATCTGGACACCTCTCACTCGTTTCTTTGTGTAGAGCTACATGAACGTTCATGAAGGTTCATTGAACTGCCCCCAACCAAAGCAGAGCCCCCTCTGTGCCCTGCTGGCACAGCCAGGGACCCCCGAGTGCCCTGGGGCCTGCACCAAACCAGTCAATAACAGTGTGATCCCAATGGCTCCGTGCATCATAAACTCCTCTCTTTATTGCCTCAGCCATGCACACCCAGCCCATAAAACCCCGGAGAACACTCCATAAAAACCAGGGATCACAAACACAACGTCGTTTGCGTATCGGAGCCCTGCAAACACATTAACTGGGGAAAACCCAAGCTCTGAGCCACAGAACTGATCCCCTGTGCCGAGTCCTGCTGCCCTCCCACAGGCACAGAGCTGATCCCCTGTGCCATCTCCTGCGGGCACAGAGCTGAGCCCCTGTGCCATCTCCCACAGGCACAGAGCTGATCCCCTGTGCCATCTCCTGCGGGCACACACAGAGCTGATCCCCTGTGCCATCCCCTGCAGGCACACAGAGCTGATCCCCTGTGCCATCCCCTGCGGGCACAGAGCTGATCCCCTGTGCCATCTCCTGCAGGCACAGAGCTGATCCCCTGTGCCATCTCCTGCAGGCACAGAGCTGATCCCCTGTGCCATCCCCTGCAGGCACAGAGCTGAGCCCCTGTGCCATCTCCTGCAGGCACACAGAGCTGAGCCCCTGTGCCATCTCCTGCAGGCACACACAGAGCTGATCCCCTGTGCCATCTCCCGCAGGCACAGAGCTGATCCCCTGTGCCATCTCCTGCGGGCACAGAGCTGATCCCCTGTGCAATGTCCTGCAGGCACAGAGCTGAGCCCCTGTGCCATCTCCCACAGGCACAGAGCTGATCCCCTGTGCCATCTCCTGCACACACAGAGCTGATCCCCTGTGCCATCTCCCGCAGGCACACAGAGCTGATCCCCTGTGCCATCTCCTGTGGGCACAGAGCTGATCCCCTGTGCCATCTCCTGCAGGCACAGAGCTGAGCCCCTGTGCCATCCCCTGCGGGCACAGAGCTGAGCCCCTGTGCCATCTCCTGCGGGCACACTGAACTGATCCCCTGTGCCATCCCCTGCGGGCACAGAGCTGATCCCCTGTGCCATCCCCTTCAGGCACACACAGAACTGATCCCCTGTGCCATCCCCTGCAGGCACACACAGAGCTGAGCCCCTGTGCCATCCCCTGCGGGCACAGAGCTGATCCCCTGTGCCATCCCCTGCGGGCACACACTGAACTGATCCCCTGTGCCATCCCCTGCGGGCACACAGAGCTGATCCCCTGTGCCATCTCCCACAGGCACAGAGCTGAGCCCCTCTGCCGTCTCCTGCGGGCACACAGAGCTGATCCCCTGTGCCATCTCCCGCCGGCACACTGAACTGATCCCCTGTGCCATCCCCAGCTGGCACAGAGCTGATCCCCTGTGCCATCTCCTGCAGGCACAGAGCTGATCCCCTGTGCCATCTCCTGCGGGCACAGAGCTGATCCCCTGTGCCATCTCCTGCAGGCACACACAGAGCTGATCCCCTGTGCCATCTCCTGCAGGCACAGAGCTGATCCCCTGTGCCATCCCCTGCGGGCACACACAGAGCTGATCCCCTGCGGGCACAGAGCTGAGCCCCTGCCGTGCCAGGGAAGCCTCGGTACCTCCGTTGGTGTCGCGGAACTCCCGGATCCCATCCACATCTTCCAGGGGCCAGTAGTGGGAGGCCGATGCCAGCACTTTGAACCCTTCCAAGAAACACAGGTCAGGAGATTATTAAATTAAAAGAGCAGCGAGGTGCGTAACAAGTCTCCACAGAAAATAACCGTAAAAGAGGTCGGAAGGTTAAGTAAACCAAAATATTTTATGTAAATCAAGCGTGGCGCACAAGCGAGGCCATAAATCAAAGCAGCAGAGTAGATTAAAGCCTTATCACTGATTAACCACGGCAGAAAACCTGCTTCTAAATCCCAGCTGATTCTCCTTCTAATTGCACCTAAAAGGTGTCACAGTCTCTGACTGAAGCCCTGCTGGTGAATGTGGCAGCATCACTGAAGCTGAGGAGTCACTCCAGAGTAATTCCAGATTTTCCTGAGCTTTGGAGCAGTGGGGACAGCCCGGAGCCCTGGGAGCTGCGTCCTTGGCCTCTGCGGTTCATCCCACACCTCTCTTCACCTTGCAGACCAAACCCTTTGGCCTGTTTGATGCGTGCTCTGTCCTTGTCCTGTCCTGGGTACACCAGAGTTTGGTATAATGGATATTAAAATTTCAATAAACTGCCTGATGCCCCCCGGAGAGTACTTTGATGGTCTCCATCCTCATGGCGCAGTTTCTGATGTGTGACAAATCCTAAGATTTATTTTTTTTATTTTGAGTGCAAAGTTGATAAAATTGCTAAACTTCACAAGAAACAATTGCAGGTCTGAGCAAACAGAACTCCGAGTTCTGCATCTTGTGAGGGTACAAGGACTGCTCAGACTCGCTTCCAAAGTCAGCCACACCAGAGATATCTAACAAATGATTCATAACTGAATTCATTAATCCAGGCTCTATTCTTAGCCCACCTAACTCAGTGTTTGCTGTTGCCATAGAGGCTTTCCCTCCGAGGGGAGCAGAGCACAGACAAGATGGGGATGTCCCATGGGATGGAAATGGGAGGGAAATGGGGTTCTGTGGTTCTCCATCCCCTCTGGGGGCCTGGAGGGCAGAGAAGGGCACAGCTGGCACTGAGAGGAGAGGGCACTGCAGCCTTGGAGCGCCCACAGCAAGAACACACAACAAAATTGAAAATTCCAGACAGCCCCAACTCAGCTGAGGCCTCTGGATCAAGCGCCTGTTTGCCCTAAATGTAAAATCCTTTCAGAGGCAGTGACACCGATCAGGAGAGACCCCAGGGCTGTTTGAAACCAGCAGCACCCCTGCAGCAAACCCTGCACCCATTCCTGCAGCAAACCCTGCACCCCAAACCCAGCCCGTGGCAGCAGCGTTTCCCCTTTGTTCCACCAGCCAGAGGCCACAGACACTCGTTTTTAGGAAATGGGACTCTTTTTTCGGTGGAGCAGAAGCCATTAATTACTCCTCCAACAGACGTGGCCTCTCCCCATCGCTCTGCCTTTCACTCGAGAGTAATTACATGTGGTTACGGCTGGAAAAGGCAACCCAGGGGCTGGCAAAGCAGTAAAGCTGTACTTGCACACCACCATGAGGCTTGAGGTTAAACTATTTATATAAACAGAGGAATTCTGCAGTTGCACACACAAACCCTTCTGAGCTTTCAGGGAGTTTTTCACATTGGAAACAGATGAGAAATCCTTAATCTGCTCTGTGACTGATTTAAACCCAAGTGTGAGGCTGGGAGGAGGGGACAGGAGCTGAAGCTGTGCCAGGGAACAGCAAAGTGAACAAACTGGCACAGCAAACTGTTCACTGCTGAACCAAAAATGCTGAATATGGGGGGGAAAGGGAAATATTCTGTGCAGAGATTTGACTCGGAAACTCACACTCAAGGAAAGTGAGGATAGGATTTCCCACGTATCAAATACAAGGCATTTTTCTCCAAATGTGTTTGTGTCCAGAATATTCCGTGGGTGGGGTACTGAATTCAAAACGCCTGGGACAGCCTGGCACTTTGGATATCACACATTTAATACAGGCTGGCATTCAAACAAGGGCTCAGCTTCTTTGGGGTACTAAGGGAATAAAAAAAAAACCCCACAAACTGCAAAAAAAAGCCAATAAATACTCAAGCACGTTGCCAGAAAATGGAAGCAGAGCGTTCCTTACCTGGGTGTTTGGGGAGCTGGGAATGGTTCCCGTACACCTGCACAGAAAACAGCACACAGTGAGACACGGGCAGGCAGAACCCGCCACGAGGAGTCCAAGCGCCCCTCAGCACTGAGGGGATCCAGAGCATTACCTGGTATTTCTGCTGAAATAAAATCAGCAAGGAATAATGGCAACAGAGCAGCGATAACAAACTCTCCATGGTCTACGTAAGGCTAAAAGTACAGCTGAACTCAAACTCCTGTAAGGTTCCAATCATAAGTTTTCCTTTGCCACTTTTGGTATCAAAAAGGACATTTTCCATGCAGGTTCAAAAGGTCCATCCCTTCAGCGCTGGCAAAATATCCTCGCAGACCCTCCGAGCGCTGTTTTCTTGCTTCACCCCTCGGTATCTTCATTTAACTCCGAGTAAACTCCCGCGACCGGAGGAAAACTCACAGAAACGCGCGGCAAGCGCCGGAGTTGTGCTGTCCCGTGGCAAGGAGCCCAACGCTTCTATTGCAGCGTGCGCCAAAGAGAAAAGGTCTGGGTTGAACTTTCTGTCCGCGGGCTGCGCTCCAGCTCCGCTCGCTCCGGGGGAGAGAGACCCCGGGGAAACTCCCTGGCCGCCCCCAGGCGGGTCAAAATGGGCTGAAATGAGCCGGAATGGTCCAAAACGAGCCGAAATGAGCCGAAAAGATCTGGTTTGCAACTTTCTGTCCGTGGTCTGTACTCCCGTCCAGCTCCGCTCGCTCCGAGGCGCTGCAGGGACAGGCGCTCCCTGTGACCCCGGGGGAAACTCCTTGATGGCTCCCAGGTGGGCTCAAACGGGCTGAAACGGACCGAAATGGGCCGAAACGAGCCGAAAAGATCTTATCTGCAACTTTCTGTCCGCGGTCTGCGCTCCCCTCGAGCTCCGCTCGCTCCGAGGCGCTGCAGGGACAGGCGCTCCCTGTGACCCCGGGGGAAACTCCTTGATGGCTCCCAGGTGGGCTCAAATGGTCCGAAATGGGCTCAAATGGTCCGAAATGAGCCGAAAAGATCTCGTTTGTAACTTTCTGTCGGCGCTCTCTGCTCCCCGCCGCTCCGCTCGCTCTGGAGGCGCTGCCTGTGACCCCGGGGAAAATCCCTGCTGGCGCCAGGTGGGCTCAAACGGGCTGAAATGGGCTGAAATTATCCGAAACGAGCCGAAAGGAGCGGCGCAGTCCCGCCCGTCCCGCTCACGCCGCTCCCCCAGCCCGCGGTGATGTCAGCGCTGCCCTCCGGCCCCGTCCCACCCTGCTCCTTCCCATTCCTGCCCGTTTCTATCCATTTCTATTCATTTCTGTCCATTTATATCCATTTCTCTCCATTCCTGGCCCTGTCCCGCCGCTGGGAGCGGCCCCAGCCCCGGCACGGAGGGAGCTCCCCAAAATCCGCACCTGGGAGCGATCGCGGCCACACCCAGCACCTGCACCTGCACCACCCCCGAAACCCGACACCTGCTTATTAAAAACAACACCTGACACCTGTTTATTAAAAACACCTGACACTGTTTATTAAAAACAATAAACTCATGTTGTTCTCTGTCCGAAGAAAGCTTTAAAAGCACTGATTGGAATCGCACGGCGCTCCCAGGGATTGGTTTTACTTTTTCTGTACGGGAAACTGAGGCATTCCTCATCTCACCGGTTTCCTCACAAAGTTAGGAAAAATCTTCTGCAGTTGCTACTTTGCTTCGTGTTTTAATAAAAATAATTACATGTAAGTATTTTATAAGAGTCTGCCAATTACACTCCATGTCACAAATATTAACCAGCATTTTACATGTAAAGGAAAAATAACAGCTAGAACTAGCTGATATTCTTAATTTTATCTGCTCTTCTGTGATAAAGCCTTGTTTTCAGTTCTCTCAATGTTCTTTATTTTCAGCCAAATTAACTGAAAAACTAATATTTTGAACAAAATTTTATAAGCTTTCCATCCCTGTTAACTCCTTCCCTGCATTTCCCTATCAACACTCTGTACCTGTAGCTGTTCTGTACCTGCACCTGTTCTATTCTCCTTTCTGGAGCTGTTCTCTGCCTGCACCTGTTCTCCATCCACACCTTTTCTGCTCCCCTTCCTGGACATTCCCTAAGCCCCTCACACTGCATGGATGCTCCAAGGCTACCCAGGTTCAGTGCTGCAAAATTTCAGTGTTGAAATAAAATGTTAGTTCTGTGTGCAATCCTGATTTAGGGCCCATAAAAGAGTAATTTTGAAAATTCTGAATTTTTGAATTTCAGTTCCTACAAAAATGAGAGTATTTGCCTATTTCCCTCCAGCTTTTTGAGCCTTCCTCCCTCATAGTGTGAGCCAAATCTCCTGGATGTCCTGCAGGAAGAGGAGGAATTCTGTGCAAACCCTATGGTGACAATTAGAGCCATTCTTAGAAATAACAGAGATCTGCAGCTAAAAATCCCGAGAAAAAGCTAAAATGTAAAAAGAGAAAGGCAGGAATTTGAAATATTTGCCAAGAGGGGCCTGTCAGGGGACGGAATACGCTTACCAAAACAACTGTGAGGATCCAAGCAAACAAGCTCCCTGCCAGGAATTTCTGCAGAAACAGCAAACTGCTGCAGACACTGGGGACTGTGCAGAAACAAACTCTGAATTTATCCCTGGGATGCTCTGAAACGCGAACTGGGAAAGCCACAGAGCGGCCAGGACAGACTGGGGCAGCGCTGCGGGGCAAACTGGAGTCACTGTTAACTGTGCCAATATGTTCTATTCGCAGTTTAGTTTAATACATTTAATAATTTGAGCGCAGGGCACCAGGGAGGCTCCGGGGAGCCCAGCAGGGAACAGAGCTGGTTCACAGTCCTGTGGGGCCCTGCAGGTTCCTGTGGGTTCCTGGAAGCCCTTTCAGGTCCTTGCAGGTCCCTGTGGGTTCCTGGAAGCCCTTTCGGGTCCTTGCAGGTCCACTGGAAGCCCTTTCGGGTCCCTGTGGGTTCCTGGAAGCCCTTTCAGGTCCTTGCAGGTCCCTGTGGGTTCCTGGAAGCCCTTTCGGGTCCTTGCAGGTCCACTGGAAGCCCTTTCGGGTCCCTTTCGGGTCCCTGCAGGTCAGGCTGGAGCCAGGACCGGCCGGAGGCAGCAGAGGCTGCAGCTGACAGTGACCCCGGCCCAGGTGAGGAGCCTCTGGGGCGGTGCCACACCTGGTGCTGACACCTGAGCAAAGCACGGGGGCCATCGCTGAGAGGACCCCTGACCCTGCAGAACACAAACCCTCTGTGATTTCCCTGCTCTCGCCCTGGGATCGCCCATTTATTCACCCTGCGAGAGCACGACTGGGACTGACCCGTTCCGGCCAACACCTCGGGAAGGAGAGGTTTAGGAATCGATAGGTTTTGTAAAGCTCTCACATCACAGTCTCTGCTAACACGGATAAATACTGTGGGTTACAGCGGCTCTGGCCAGGCTGTCTGTCTGTCTGTCTGTCTGTCGGTACCAGGCTCTGTCAGATTACAGCCGATAGATCAGCGCACATCCCCGCACATTTACTGCCACTTTTCCCGCTAATGCACACCCAGCCCAGCGCTCTTGGAAGGGATTTATTGAATTCACCCACACCAATCACCCGCAGCTGTGCAAACCCGTCCGTCTGTCCCTGGCTCCCGGAGCCGCTCAGGTGCGCGCAGGTGCCATTTGGGGGGATTTGCGTTAAAGAGCCATTTGCCAGCTGCGTCCCCTTCCCGGAGACCGAGGAATGTTCCCTTTGCTTTCCCTGGAGCGTCCCCATCAATCCCCGCTAATGGGTGACACTAATTGCGCTAATTGGCCAAACGCGGAGATTGGCTCGGGATGCGGCAGCTCGGGAGACCCCTGGCTCCGGAGAGCAGGAAAACGCAAACCTCCCTCAAAGCCAGGGGATTTTTGCTTTAAAAAAGGTGGAAAATCGATTATTTCAGATACTATCGCCTTATCAATCTGCACCGATGTAGGGGATGGGGTAGAAAAGGCTGAGTTGCGCTTTTCCTTAAGGTTTGCAGCACACGAGTTCTGTTTTCCTTCTAAACCTGCAAAGAGCCCTGAAAGTGCTGAAAAAGCCCTTAGGGGCAGCAGGAACTGAGAGTTTACAGCTCTCACCTGCTCAACGCGCTCTGAATCAGCAGCTAAATACCCTCTAAATACCCAAAATACCTAAATACCCTCTGAATACCCAAAACACCTAAATACCCTCTGAATACCCAAAACACCAGCTAAATACCCTCTAAATATCCACAGCACCTTCCAAAACACCCTAATCACCCTCTAAATACCCAAAATACCTAAACACCCTGTGAATATCCACAGCACCCTCCAAAACACCCTAAACACCCTGTGAATATCCACAGCACCCTCCAAAATATCTGAAATACCCTCTGAATACCCAAACCAGCTCCTAAATACCCTCTGAATATCCTAAATATCCTCTGAATACCCACAGCACCTCCAAAACCCCCTAAACACCCTCCAAAAGCCCCTAACAGAGGGTGGCCACGGCACAGCTCCACTGCCCAGGACAGACCAAGTCATTATCGATGTTTTGATCAAGTCATTATCGATGTTTGGGTCAAACTGTAATTAACAATATTTCTGTCAAACCGTAATTACCAACCTGACCTTTTGGTGGAATTCCCCAGCCCGTCCCATGGGATCTCTGAGCCGACAGAGCTGGGAAGGACAAACGGAGCAGCTCAGATGGGGAAAAGGAAAACAAACACAAACCCTGCAGTTAATTCAGCAAGGCCAACGCGAGCAGGGAAAAATGTTTTTCTAATTAAGAATATGAGAAGTTGCTGGTGGATGCCAGAAAACAAAATAGAGCGTTTTGGCAATGCAATTTAGGCCTAATCAAATGAAAATGCTTTTGTTGTGCAACATATGTAATGTTAAACTGATTTTATGTTTATATATAGAGAGAGATATTCCTTAGGAAAACATTAAGACACTGATGATTCAAAGACCAATTTAGTAGGTATATAAAATCATACAATAAATTATACATTCAAAGTTTCCCTAAATGAGGTCCCAGCTCCTAACAGGGTTATTGGATTGGCCCTTTTATTGTCTATTTTCTGTTCATTGGACAGCCTTTGCATCTTGATAGTGCCTTGAATATCTGACTCCATGCGCTGAAGGAAACATCAGATTTTTGCTAAGCAGTCTAGGATTTTGTGCCAATCTCAAAGATTTAATTTAATCAAATCTTTGATTATCTGAGTCTTAATGCCAAGCTCACATAAAATTGGATAATTGTGTAAATACAATGTCTTACAAATCCTTTTTTTGTGTGATTAAGCCAAATCCTTTTTGCCAGAAGCCTCTGTGTGTAACTGGGAACGTTGTGGGACCACTCAGGTACTCAGATCCTCCTAATTACACAAATAATGTTTATAATATTAGATGATAATGATGAATAATCCCTAAAGGGTGATAAATGCTGCCTGTAGGATTTGTGCCAGCTTTTCTCTGGCAGTGTCACAGCTTGGCCTCCTCTCTTTGGGGCATTTGCAGCTCCCTGAGGTTCCAGCGCCTGCAGAGCTCAGCAGCAGAAGGCAGCACAGCCCTGGGATGGCTCCAAATGTTCTTTGTGTCCCTTCCCATGCGGAACCGGGGCTTTGCATGTGCAGAGCTGGACAAAGATCCAGCCCAGGTGTCTGATGGTGTCAGAGGAATTCGGGGAATCCAGCATTCACATGGTGTCCATCATCGTGGTAGATGCAATTCTCGAGGTAATAATCACTCTAGAGTGGTCCCGGGGCCTAATCCGGTGATTATGGGCCTGGAAACTTCTATTTTTACATTAAAAACCTTGATGTTTATCTCAACATAGTCCGGGAAGTACATGTATATGAATAAGGCACTGCTCCCAGCCAGGGTGGTCAAAAGACATCGTTTGGATTTTACAATATTGTACACATTAATAGCATGAGTTATCGCTACCATACACTACAAAGGCACGGAAACAATTCCAGAACAAGCCCCGTCCCTTCAGGTGCCCATCCTGGGCCAGCACCCACAGCAAAGCCAGCACAGATTCCCCTCCATGCCCACCCCTGAGCCCTGGGGCTCCTCTGGGTTTGATCCCACCTGCTCCAGAACCCAGATCATCACTCACATCTGCCCATGGAACAGCCGTCCCAAAGATCCCAAAATCACAGGGCACACCCTGGAATCCTGGAACCGCCTAAGAACATCCTTCCAAAACAATAAATGCAAGAAAAGAAGAGAAAATCCCATTTGTATCTGCCATTGTTCTTCATGCACACTGCAGGAAAGTAAACTGGAATAAAATCAACCATTCAAAATGTGATTTGGACTATGGAAATGGATATGATATGGAGATCAAAGAAATCCCCCTTTCTTTTCCTGGAGGATTTGTCAATCCCTCAGTGATTTTCATAGGCTCCTTAGAGAAATGTCATTTTCAGATGTCATTGCAGCTAGAGAGGATTGATGCAACCTGATTCATATCCCTCTTAATTAGTTAGAAATTCAGATTTTTCAAGAGATTCAGTGTTTCCCTTCTGGGCTCTAAGACTTTTTAGCATATGCAAAGTCAGCTGGGACAAAGAGCAGGAGATGGAAACACCAAGGAATGCCCAGCACACCAATCTGTAGAGTTAAATAGGGAGAAGCAGCTCTGTGGGCAGGCCAGCACCTGTGGAAAAGGCATTACAAACTCGGCACGTCAGATTTGCCACAGCCAGGGATATTTGCCATGTGTTTAGGAGCAGGATTTTTTGCTCAGAGAGAATAAAACCCTTAATCCTCTGCTAGTAGTGAAGCACTGGAGCCCCCATCCACTCCACAGGTGGAAATTAAAATACAAATCAGCCTGGAAAGTGCTCTAGTGATTAACTAAATCAGACAGCATTGTTTTCTCATCAAAAATATCTGCTGTGTTCTGCTGGATGTGCTGCTGGATGGATGGATAGATGACTTTTTCCCCAGGTGAAGCTATACTTTATTTCAATGTCAGTTATCAATATGTTGGCTGTCTGCCTGTAATAAGCTCTGATTTTAACAGTTCTTCACATAAATGTGATTAATTGTGGGAAGGATGATGGGGCAGCCTGCGCTGTGCTGAGAGCATTAGGATGGAGGAATCCACCTGCAGTGCTCCATCTGGGTGCGTTTCACGCTTCCGACGGATTTCACCTGTCAAAATCAACGTAGAAATGCAAAAATCAACGTAAAAATGCACAAATCCATGTGAAAATGAGCGTTAAAATCAATTTCCGAAGGGACCGAGAGCCGCTGGGCGGGCGGCGGCCGCCACCGCGTGGCCGAAATGGGAACTGCAGCGGGGTCCGGGGCAGCGCTCGGAACGGCCCGGAACGGCTCCAAACCAGCCCGGAACGGCCGGAACGGCCCAAAACCAGCCCGGAACGGCCCAAAATCGGCCCGGACCGGCCCGGGACCGGCCCGGCATGGTCCCTGCTTGCTTAGAGGCTCCCCCCGCTGCACAGGAAAAGGGCATTAATTAATTAATTAATTAATGGATGGATTCTGCAGTGCCCGCCCGGTGTCCGGGACACGGCTGTTCCCAGCTCCGTCGGAGCCGTTCATTGTTCCCTCCGAGAGCCGAGAGCCGCTCACGGCTGCTCTGGGCCTGGCCAACTCTGCAGGGACCCGTCCCAGGCAGCTCCTCCGCTCATAAACCGGGCAGGATTCTCTCTTGCTGTGGTCTGAAATAAGCGTTATACCTAGACCTCAACTGCGGTATTCCAATAAAACAAAACATCCAGTACAAGTAAGAAACTAAAGTACCAGATCCAGAATCAAATGACAATGAATAATGCCAAAAATTGCAGATTCCTTGTTAATTATGACCCACTTTTTAATTTATAAATGCAACAAAGCTCTCTGGCTTGAGCTCATTCCCTAAAACCTGCCCAGAGAATCCAGGAATCTTTCCCTTTTTTAATGTTGTTATCCATTGAAAAAGTCTGACAGGAAAACTAACCTTTGTATTCTCAGTCTAAACAAAACACACAGTGCTCCCCTCCAGTGCTATTTTTGAAAGGCACCAAGATGGAAAAAAGCCATCAGCAAGTTACCTCTGGTTTTGTGCAGTGGCAAGTTCATACAGCAGGAGCAACAGGAGTTATTGTCACTGCTGGGAAATCAGACTGGGGCAGACTGTCCGCTGAAAGAAGTTCAGCACAAAAACCATTTATTATTGAATTAATTTGCTGTCTTTGGCTCAGCACCTTGTACAGTGATTTGAAAGGCTGCATTGGGAAAGGTAAAATCAGTGACTTTGTCACTTCAGCAATCACAGGAGGAGGGACACAGTAAAGTTTTATTTTTTGATAGCATAGATCACCACAACCTTGAGGAGCTTCCTGTTTATGACTATTTTACAGTTGGTTTTCAGTCCTTGCTAATAAAGTGTCAACGCAGAAATAGCAACTCCGAGCAACCCATAACTGTCTCCTAGAAACCTGAACTATATTAATGGCACTCAGTTATCAATGTTTGTATTAAATATATTAAACCCATGAGTTTAGAGAGAAGTTTGATCCACTAAAACTGCTGGTAATGTTAATATGAGGGCACCTGCATTATTTAAAACCAAGAATTCACAAGGACTAAACAAATGCTGCAGGTGGGCTTTGCTGCACTCCCCAGACACTGCACATGGAAGATTCCCGTAGAGCAGGACGAGCACTCCTATCTGTCAGAGCTTGGGAGCTGCTCTGAGGATTGGAGCCAAGCTCCCAGGTAGGTTAGGGCAGCCTGCCAGCAGCTCCTTGTGCAGGAACCACAGCAAGGGCAGGAGCTGTGACATGACACCACTGTCAAACCACACCAACTCAACTCTGGGGCTGCTGCCGCTGCCTGCTCCTCTCCAAGGGTTCCATGCTGGTTTGGAGCAGCAGTTTCCAAAGTGAGAGCTTGAAGGCACAAAGCTACCACAGCACAGCTAGCAGAGCAGCAGCCAAGGCAGCAGGATTAGCCACGACCTGCACAGCAATTAGTGACACTACAGGCAAAAGCCCACAACAGGAGTTAGAGCAGGGTTATGCAGCAAGAAGAGTCAATGCAACATTCAGTGGGAATTTGTTCCTTTACAAACACCAAGTGTGCAGCATCTCTCGTTTTCACCCAGGAGCTTCAAGTCTTAAACACTTCTGCGTAGCCAAAAACACAAACCAAAAACCCAACCCCCCAAGAATTCCCAAACTGAACTAGCTTAAAAATGACTCAAGAGCAATCTTGCACAATAATCATAGTCCAATTTTTGCTACTAGGCAGCAAAAGTTGAATATTGAAGTAATTAATGTACACAAACATGCAAGTTAAAAGGAATAAATGAAATGCTCCACTTTATTAAGAAACCAAAAATACAAAACTGAAGAGTTCAAGACTTCATGTACTCAAACACTACTGAAAAAAAAAAAATTCCTAAACTTAAGTTTTGCTTACTAGCAGTACTAATATTGACCAAGTTTCATCTCTACAAGGTAGTGTTAAAAGTTGACATTTTCCACCATTTGTGCTGTAATAAGCCAGTTTCAAATTAAGAACTTGGTGCAGTTACAATAAAGTCTAGATGTTTAAATCACTGTGGCTCCAGCTAATATAGCACTGGGTAGGCAAGAGCGTTTCAGCTCCAACCATGGTTGTTCTCTGGTTAGTGAGTCTGAAGATGCTTAGGATTGGTTTAACCAGCTATAGCTCTACTGCTGTTCCATGCAAAGACACAGCTGAAGTCAGCTCACAGGCCTGGGTGCCGCTTGCTTCTGGCTGCTGAAACAGAGCTGAAGGGACCAGTGAGGAGCTGGGGCTGGATGCAGCTGCAGCTGGTGCAGGCAGAACTGCAGGCTGTGCTCTGCACCCCTGCAGCACCAACGCTCCCCTCGCTGCTGGGGCTCTGCCTGGCAGTTCAGCTTCCTCACACGCCTCAGCTCTGGCAGCCCACAAAAAAGGACAGGGTAACTGTTAGCTCAGAATTAGCAAGAGGAGCTTAATATGAGAAGCAGGAAGGAAAACAGAATGGGAAATGCAGTAGTAGACAATCAAGTATTACCCTCAAATGAAGAACAGAAGACACTTTGAACAGTTTTCCTAACAATGCATGAAAGTTCACTTGCTTGGAGATACTTGAAATACAACTTTATTACCTAAACAAAAGAATGGGAATGACAGAAACAAGATTTTCCACTTAACACTCTGATGTGACTGCAGCAGTCTTGTATTTGAAACTCAAAAGGGGAAGTAATTGCAGTCCAAAAAACAGCTAAATATGCAGGTCCAAAATATGAAGGTTTTTTGTTTTGGTTTTTTTTTTCATTTTGTTTTGTTTGTTTTTTTTTTAAACTGCCACATTCACTCTCCGAAGCCCATTCATCTCTTTCAGCATCCCAAAGATTAAGCACATGTTCTGTTCAGCTAGATAATAAAGTGGCAAACACGCTGCATCACCAACATCACAGGACAGTTGCCTATAAAACTAGACTTCTGACGCTGGGCTCCAGCTTCATCCCTCACAGGTCATCGTCTTCATCTGGCAGTGCAGTGGTCTGAGCAATCTGCAACAAAGGAAGGCACACTTCAGAACTGCTCTGCTGTCTGCGCCCCGAGTGAGACAGCAGCTCCCAGGCAGCTGTTCCCTGTCACTGACCTGTAAGTCCTGCTCATACTGTGCTGCCAGTGCTGGGTCCATAACAACTTCAGGAGGTGCAAGCGCAGGCATGGCAACAAACTCCAAGTTGGGATCTCCAATTAGCTTCCTAGCAAGCCACAGGAAAGGCTTCTCAAAGTTGTAGTTACTCTTAGCTGAAATGTCATAATACTGAAAAAACAACACATTAGACATTATCTTAAAAACCCTCTAATATTTACAGCATTAAGACAATCAACTCTTTTACCTTCCTTTCTTTTTTTTGACTGCACGGCTTTTGTTTCCATACTCATAAGCAGTTATGATTTAAGTGTCCAGAAACAAGCAGTTTCTGACAGAAACTATGAACTAAAAGGTTATCAAATCCCATCCAGGACAAAATTTCAGGAGGCAATACTCCTGTGACATGATCTACTGTAGTCCCTGTCCTGCCATGGGATGAGATTATAAACAGCTACAGCCAAATGCACACAAGTTCTTTAAGAACTTAGCACATCTTCTGCTCCAGGTCAGTGATGAGTATCCTTATCATCATCACCTTGCCCTGCCCTGAATTTTGGTTTGAAGAGCCAACAGACGTGAGGCTGGCAGAGTACCCAATTCACCATTCACAGCCCAGCTGCACTCACAAGACAAAACCAACTGGATTCCTCCGGACTTACCTGGAGATTCTTCTTCCTATGGAACACAATGGATTTTGCCTTGACTTTTCTGTCCTTAATATCCACTTTGTTGCCACACAACACTATAGGGATATTTTCACATACTCGTACCAGATCTCTATGCCAATTAGGTACATTCTTGTAAGTAACTCTTGATGTTACATCAAACATGATGATGGCACACTGAGCTGCAAGAGAAGCAAAGTCAAGTTACACCTGGTGTAACCACTTGCTTTCAACACAGGATGGAGAAGAGGAACCCAGAGACATCCCACGTTAGGGTTAAGCACCTGCATTAACATTTCCCTCTCAGCATCACAGCTGTGACAGCTGCTGCTCTGTTCACCAGGTCAGTGCAGAAGTGCACAGAACCCAGACCATGCTGTGTCACCTCACAGCTGTGCTGCCTTTACCAGCTCAGCTGTATCACTGAGGAACATGGCATTGCATGTATGGGAATATACCACACTATGGAAGCCAACTTGGCTTTACCCAAATACCTGGCAGAATCATTAACACCTATTCAACTCATCTCAGACATGCTAATAAGGCTTAAAGGTCAGCTGAGGGCCAGTGGTCCACATCTCAGGATGCTCTTGTCCAGAGCAGTTTCTTGAGGAACTCAAGAATATTATACAAAAAGAAGATATAATAAAGATATGCAGGTGAGTGAAGTGGCACAGGACAGATCTTTGCCAAGCAGCAGTAAGGAACACAGACTCTGCCATGAAGGTGTCCAGCTTCCTTGAAAACTTTGAGTTTGTGCTCCAAGGCCTTGCCTGAGCACAGCAATAGAGAGAGAAACCTGCACTCAGTGAAAGTTTCCCCCTTAACCACCAAAGGCTGCCAGTGGTACCTGGTCATTCCACCAATACCAGAACCCGCAGTAACCCCTGAAACACAACCCTACCATGTTCCCACGTTGGCACATGTTGTCTGGCAAAGGACATTATCCTCTCTACAAAGAGTCTGAGGAGTTCTACGCCAGCTCATCGCTGCAGCCACACTGACAGCTTCCGGCAGGGCCAGCATGGGCAGAAGGAAGCACTGAGCCCTGAGAGGCACAGAACTGTCCCCCCACAGCTCTTACCTTGGATATAGTAGCCATCACGCAGGCCACCAAACTTCTCCTGGCCAGCTGTGTCCCATACATTAAATTTAATAGGGCCTCTGTTGGTATGGAACACCAGAGGGTGAACTTCAACACCCAGCGTTGCTAGGGAAAGAACAAAAAGCATTTAGTGCATTTAGCAAGTCATGGATTGAACTTCCATTTGTGAGATCTTGGAGCTCAATATTTCTTCAGACATACCTACATACTTCTTTTCAAATTCACCAGTCAAGTGACGCTTTACAAATGTTGTTTTACCAGTGCCACCATCGCCAACCAGAACAAGCTGAGAAGAGATAAAGGACAAAAGTCAGAATAATGCATTTTGAGATATGTATCAGTCATTCTAGCACAGATACTACTCACTGCTACAAAGAGCTTAGTTCCTACAAGGAGCTGTAAACAAAGACAGAACTCCCCATGAAGCATCTCCCTGTGGGAACCAATCTGTTAAGCCCATCCATCATGATGTAACTCTGGTCAGTCTTATCCAGTCCTTGTAGGGAAGAACTGCACTGAATTGCGAATATGGTTCTACTAAACTACTACAACAGACTGAATGGAATGTTTAGGGATTTCAACCTGAATGTGACCAGATTTAGAGAGGAAATTATCCAAATATCTACTGGAGAAACCTATTATCTTACAATCAAAGAAACCAACAACTCTAAAAACCCATCAATGTTTGCATCATGAACTAGAATACACTAGCCAAGAATTGCAGGAAACACAAGTAATAACCTTCAAGAAGCAGTCTTCAGGACTTTCTGGCTGTTAAGATAACAAAAAACACCACCAACCCACCAGCCACTCAATACACCAGAAAATTCTCTTCTGAAACACTTAACAATGAGCACAAAACAGAAAGAATGCTATTCTAATTCATTCCGAGCAAGTCTAATTCACTTCTACAGTGCACTTGAATTCTTAAATTTAAAAGTCATTCTGTAGGTCACTATTTATTAAAATGTATTAAACTAAACTGCAAATAGAATATATTGGCACAGTTAACAGACTCTTTTTGTGTGTGCTGTATTCAACACTACAGTAAATCGCCCCATTAAGGAAAGACGAGCACTTCGAAATCAAACCGACCATCCACGTCGACACTCGAGAGTCCTTTATGCTACTTTTCTAGCGAAGGGGAGAAAAATCCCCAAAGCCAAGCCGCGAGCCCTCGCTTACCTTAAACTGCACTTGTGGCTCTCCTTGGGCGGCCATGCTGGCTCTGCGGGGGAAATGGCAGCGTGAGAGCGAGCGCGGGGAGCGGCCCCGCCGGAAGGGGCCGTTTCCAGCTCCGGGCGCGCTCCGGCCGGGCTGGCCCGGGCGGCGCCTCCCGCCCGCGTGTGGCGGCACCGCGCGCGGCAATGGCGGCGCCGCCTCCGCCCGCCCCGCTCCCGCCGAGCCCGCCGCGCCAAGGCCTCGGCAGGGCGGCTGAGCCGCGGCCGGCCCCGGCCCGGATCCGCGGAGAGTCCTCCCGGCCCGCCCAGACCCAACATCCCGCCGCTCAATGGAGCTGCTGCCCCATCGGGAGAGGCCGCGGCCCGTCCCGCGGAGCTCCGAGCGGGGCCCGCCCGGCCGGGCCTCCCCGCGCACCGGGCCGGGCGCGCTCCCCGCCATGAGCCACCATGACTGAGCAGCGCCGCCTCCCCCCGCCCCGGGCCGCGGGGCCCCGCTCGCCGCCCCGCGCATCGCGCCCGCCCTTCCATCGCGGACGGAGCCGCGCACGGCCCCGGCCCTCCCAGCGCCCCGCTCCCGGAGCCGAAAAGCCGCCACGCGCCTCGGCTCCCGCAGCCGCAACGCTCCCTCAGGCGCAGCCTCCCGCCGCCCAGCCCAGCCCATCCCAGCCGCGAGCTAACGGCCACCGCCGCCCCCGCCGGTGGCGCTTTGCAGAGCGGCCACGCGTGTCCCGATGGCGGCGGGGCGCGGGGGGCCGAGCCCGGGCCGGTGCCGGGCCCGTACCTCTGCTGAGGCTCTCCCGCTCCTCGCTCCGTGCCGGGCGCAGGGAAAATGGCGGAAGCGCCGTTCAAATACCCGGACGGCGACGCCGCGCGGCCGCGGGCGGGGGCGGGGCCGCGCGTCACGTGGTGCGCGGCGCGCGGGAGGCGGCGGGAGGCGGGGCCGGGCCGCGGCCATGAGGGAGCGCGGCGGGCACGGCACCGAGTGGGGCACTGAGCGGGGCACGGCGCCGGGCACGGCACCGAGCGGGACACCGGGCATGGCACCGAGTGGGATACAGAGCGGGTCATGGCACCGAGCGGGGCACTGGGCAGAATAATCAGCATGTGTAATTAAGCGTTCAGTTCAGAGGATGCGCAAAACATCTGCTCCTCATTCAGCAAAGGCAGCAAAACACTTCAGTGGTGTTAGATCACTGCCTAAAAGATTAGTCCGCGAGATCCGTAGATAATCGGCAGAATAATTACTTTTAAAAGGCCTTTACATTTCCTGTATCTCAACTCAGGTCAATTGTGAGCAGAGTTAGCGAGTGTGGCACGGGTAACACACAAAAGGCAGCAGGTACAGAGCGTTTGGAGATGTGAGAAGGAGCGCTGCCTTCCACAGTCCGTCTGTGCACGCTCTGCCCTACAAACCCTCAGGCCTTTCACACAAGCTTGAACCACTAAAAAGTAACTAGACCGCACTTTTTACAACTCCTCCTCTCGTAACGATCTCCCACAGCTGAGTTACGACTCTTCGTGGGCACCGGGCAGGGCCCTGTGAGGCCAGCCGGCCTGAACGCCTGCCCAGCACGGCCTCCCAAACAGCCCCTCATCCTGGCAGGCACCTCAGGGATGAGACTCCATCACCCCCGGGGCATCCTCCTCCAGTACCCGAACAACCCAACAGCATTCCCAAATATCCAAAGTGTATGTGGCCTCGAGGCCCTGTCCTGTGGTGGCCTGGCTGCAGGCAGGAGGCACTGGCCTCAGCTGATGGTGCCCTGCTGCCAGGGAGCTGAGGGGAGCAGGAGGTGCCCCCTGAGTGCCCTCACGGCTTCTCCAAGGATGCACTCTCCACACCTCCGGTGGCCTCGTTGGGCACATCCAGCACCCCACGGCCCTTGCAGAGCAAGGGGCCAGCACTGCCCACAGCGCTCAGGGCTCCTCTCCCGGCTGGCCAGCGGTCACTGGGCAGGCCGGGCAGTCGGCCCTGGTGGCAGGAGCAGCTCTTGGGCACTGTGGCAGCTGTGGTCACTGCCGAGCTGTCCTGCTGTGGGTGACAAAATCCTGCTGTGCCCAGCTCAGGGACCTTATTGCATCAATAAAATCCTGTGAGATGCTGTCAGCTGGTGATGCTCTCTCCACAGTCAAAGTGAAAAAAAGGCACACAGTTACTTAGATAAATTGTTCAACAGCCTCCAGTGTGGCAGTGAGCCTCTGTAATAGAGGCTTTTACAGCAGGAGGGTTTAACGGAGCAGCTCTCAGGTACAACGGGCTGTGGTCTAAGGGGCTTGCCTTCACTGTGCCCCACGACCGTGATTTTCCATTCTTCATCCAAACTGACTTGCATTCACTGAGTGCAGCAATGAAAGCAAAAGTTGTTCTGGAAGCCTTGCATTTAGAATCGTTCTCCAAGATCTCAAAACTCCGTCCAAACATCAGTGAAAAAAACTCGTTTGAAAATTGACTTTCAAAGAACACACGAGTTTTGCATGTGTCTATAAATACCAGGCTCATGGGTTCGCTCTGATTTTTAAGGCCTCTGGTATTTTTTTTTTATCCAGTATACTTAAATTACTTTTATTATCTTTGCTGCTGTCCCCATAATCTAGAATAAATAAATGATATGTTTTTACATATATCTGAATGAATGTAATTGACAAGGAAAGTATTTCATGGCAGCTGATATATACAAATGTAGTTTATTTCTTGTAAATTTCCTCTGACATAGACACAAAATACACACAAAGCTTTACAAGAGTGGCTGCCATGTGCTGTAATTTTTGCTTATTTGATAGTGTAATGCCAATCCAAATATTGTATGAGATTTGCTTGGAAAAATCACTGGCACATTGAATTTGCCTTCCCTTTTTGAGAGGAGTTGGGTTTGTGTGGTTTCTAGCATTTTTGCTGAGCGCCTCTAGGTGTCAGGATTATTTTTTCAGAATATGCAACTCATCTTTTATATTTCTCAGCACAATGCTATCCTAGTAAAACCCTTGTGAATTCCACCTCTCCTTTTGACAAACAGGAATGTGTTTATAAATAGGAGGCCATAAAGCCACATTAGTGGAGTTTGGCAGTTTTAAAGGATATAAACAGGGGGAGAAAAGCAATCTGTAACTGTCTGTGTAACACTGTGTATGTGCTTTAGTTATTTCTTAATATTGTAACAAATTTATTAGTGAACTTCTTTTTCCCTGCAAGCTATCTAGCACTTTAATTTCGAATAATTAAAAATTCCATTATCATAGCATTTGAACTTCTGGCAAACACTTATTTCACTGTTAAAAAGATAAATTACCATGTGGAATCTAGTTTTTAGCAGCTGTTTTATCGGCATGTATAATTAAGCGTTCAGTTCAGAGGATGCACAAAACACCTGCTCCAGATAACCCATTCAGCAAAGGCAGCAAAACCCTTCATTGGTGTTAGATCACTGCCTAGATCAGTCTGTGAGATCCGAAGGTAATCAGCAGAATAATTACGGACTGCCCGCCGTGCCCGCTCCATCGTGCCCGTTCTGTGGGGTTGGACGGCCCGCCGTGACCGGTCCATTATGCCCGCTCCATCGTGCCCGCTCCCGGCTCCCCGTGCCAGCTCCCTGCTTGCCATGCCCATTTAGCCGTGCCCGCTCCCCGCTCCTTGTGCCCATGTAGCCGAGCCGGCTGTCAGTGCCCGCTCCCCGCCCGCCGTGCCCATGTAGCCGTGCCCATGTAGCCGCGCCCGCTCTCGGTGCCCGCTCCCCGCGCCCGCTCCCGCTCTTGGCCTATGTAGCCGTAGCCCGCCCGCTGTCCAGTCCCTGTGCCCATGTAGCCTGCCCTGTAGCCCTGCCCTCGCCCGGTGCCCATGTAGCCGTGCCGTAGCCGCCGCTCTCGGTGCCCGCTCCCGCCGCCCTTCCCGGCGCGCTGTAGCCGAGCCGGCTGTCAGTGCCCCCCGCTGTGCGCCATGTAGCCGTGCCCGCCCGCTGTGCCCATGTAGCCGTGCCCATGTAGCCGCTCCTCGCTCTCGGTGCCCGCTGCCCGCCCCCGTTCCCTCACGTCACGGCGCCGGGCGGGGCGCGGCCCCGGGCCCGAGCGTGCGCGCTGGGCGGCCGGCCGGGCAGGCGGGCGGGCCCCGCGGAGGAAGCAGCGCGGAGGGCGGCAGCGCCGCGGGGCCGCCGCGGGGATGAAGGACCGGCTGGCCGATCTGGCCGAGGTGGGCGCGGGGCCGGGGCGACGGGCGGGCGGGATGGATGGATGGATGGACGGCGGCACCGCGGGCCGGGCGGGCCCGCTCCCGCCGGGATCGCGGGCTCTGTGCCGCCCTCCGCGGTGTCTGAGCGAGCCCTGCTCCGCTGCTCGCCGGCCGCTGCGGAGCGCCTCGGGCGGCGCTGAATTGCGCTGAATTGCTCCGAATTCCGCTGAATTCCCCGGTGGTGCCGCCCCAGAGCCGCGGCGGGGTGGGTTGGCCCGCCCGGCGGCTCCCGGGCCGTGATGCGGCAGGAAAGCGCTCTGCAAGCCTCATTTTCCGCGTGTTTACAAAATGGTAGCTGCCTCTGTTTATACGCTCCTTTCCTTTCCCCTACTTGTGCTTTGGAAACAGTATCCTAAAAAAGAAGGGAGAGTCTGGGGACAGGCACCATCCGTCTGTCTGCAACAGGATATGACTTGGGTAGAATAAAAGGATATTGGAGGGTTTTTGTTTTGGGTTTGTTTTGTTTCTTTCCTGAAAAGGAATGGAAATGGAGAACGCTCAGGAGTTCCTGTGATAGTTCCAGTACTCCACGTACGTGTGGAAGTTGGGCTGTTTTGAGCTGCATTCGGGTCTGGGGCTCTTACATCTTCTGCATCATAAAACACATTTTGGAAGCTCCATCTCTAGTGATGGAATTACCAGTCTCTTTGTCTTCCTCTCTGAAAGGGTGAACAGGCATTGGAAAAGTTTTAGGATTATTAAATTACAGTTTCTCTACCAGGAATGATGTCTTGGAGTCATGCCAAAAAACCAGTGTCATTTCTTTCAGGTATAGTTATTCCCTTTCCAGGCTGTGGGAACGTGTGCCAGATTTCCGTGCTGGTGCACACTTCCCAGATAGATGAGGCAGCCAGTAGTGATCCAAATTTCCTTTATATTTATAGTTCTGTACCCGCAGACTTAATCCTGTTCTGTGTTTCTGTAAATGGAAGAAACCAAGTCCACACCCTGCCACACCCCCCATTGACAGCGTTAAAAGTGTTTAATGCAGCTGAACAGAGGAATTTGTAACACAGCTTTAGAATTTCACATCTGAAAACATTACTGTAGTGGGCTGCTTTTTAAATGTGTGGGCCAGTATTGTTGAAGTGTTTCATGTGTTCATCAGTGTCATTTCCACTGTAGAATTAATGAACAGCTTAAACATTTTGTTCTAATGAAGAAGACTGAAGATCTAGTCTATGTTTCGTCACAATTAGAAGTGTGTAGTTGACCTGAAGTTTTGTGAAGTTGCATATCCAAGGGAGATGGATATTCCCATTTCCACGGGCAGCTCATTGAAGTAGCAGCTTCCATCTTCTTTATCTGAAATAACAAAAATATAATGATTTTGTGAAGTGGTTTCTCTTCTATAGAATGAATGCTTTGAACAGAGATGCTTGACACATGGATGAGATGCTCTGAAAAGGAATAGCGAATCCAAAGAAATAATGCGTTAACTCTTGCTTGCCCGTTTCCAAAGTGTTTAGGTTTATTAATGTAGTTTCACTGTACTGCATTTGGCTAATCATGAAGAGTGGAACATAGGCATTGTGGTTTTCCAGCAAGCCTAGGCCTGCAAAGTCTTCAGGAATAGCTGTGCCTCACCATGAGGGTTTCCTTGTTTCCTTTGGGCGCACCTCACCTGTGTCAGGTGTGTTCTGTGTCCCTCCAGCCCCCAGAACCTCGCTGGTGCACAGGGAGTCCCAAAGATCCCAGCCTGCACTGGCCTGCTCTAACTGAGCACACCATTGCCTTCAGAATGAGCAGAAATTCTCATTTCCCATCTCCTCCTTCGTGTGTTCCTGCATTTTACTGGGCAGCCAGCAAAACATTGTGCTGTTAGTTTTTCCTAGATCATTGTAAGGAAGAGGGAGAAAGGCTTGCCTATCAGTGTTTGTGGTTCCTTGACACAACGTTAACATAACTGCCAGATATTTTTGTAAGGGCACTATGTTTAGGCTGTTAAACAGTGGCTGGAGAAAGAAGTGGTTGATGACATGCAGATTATATAGCCTTGAGATAATGCTGTTTCCTCTTGTTTTCTTGGCTCAGAGAAGTTTTCTAAACTATGTGCTTTTTGAGAAGACAGCCACCATAATTGTAATTGTTCAACTTTAGGGGGTTCTTTTAATGTCATTTCTAAATTACTCTAAGCAGGCCCAAACTCTAAGCTGTTTGAAGTGTCTTTTAATGCAATTAATGGGACAATTGAGCAAATCCAGACTGGTTTTAGTTATTTTGAGCACAATAAATATAAGATAAAAAGGTTCTCTGATCCATACACTGTTTTCAGCAGTGGTTTACAGTAGGTGTGTAGGGCAGAAGAAAATGAGTAGTACATAGCTGTGATTGCAGGGTGTGCTCCCAGCCTTGAGTGGTTTGCTGTTCACAGACACAGGTCCATCTGAAAGGGCTCTAAAAGAGCTTTACAGTCCATGTTCAGACCTTCAACTGAGCCCATTTAGCTAGCTTCAGGTATTGCAAACAGACTGCCTTTTAAAGTCTGGCAATAAAACTTATTCATACTTCCTTGTTGTTCTGTCATTTCTGGAGGAGGTTAGATGTAAACCTCTGCTCAGGCAGAGTGCTGGGTTAGATCTCAGCTTTGGGCTGCATTGTCCACATGGCTCCCAAATTTCCCCCTTGTGACGTCCTGAAGGGGATGCAGAGCTGTCTGCTGGAATCCATTTTTCATGCTTGATAGGTGAATCATTTCAAATACTTGATTTTTATATTTCTTTACTCATGAGTGTTAATGAAGATCTGTTACGTGTAATGTTTGAAAAATGAGTCGTACACAGCAAGTTCATATTTGAAAAATGAGTAGTACATAGTGAGTTGTACAAGTTCATATCTGACTGCAGCTTTTTTAAGCAGGACCTGTGACTGGAACAGAAGTACACTGATTTTTCCTAAACACTTTCTCGGCCGGTCTCTCAGTGCCCCCAGAGCGGTTCAGAGCAGGTGAAACGCCTCGGTCACAGGGGCTGGGATTGCTGGAGCTGGGTGGTGCAGAAACAGGCACAGAGTGAGGCTTGCAGCAGGAGCAGAGCGCGGCTGTGGTTTCTGCCTGAGTCAGGCTGTGACGTGAGGGTTGCTGAGGATGAGCCCTGTGCCCTCCGTGCCGTGTGAGGGCTTTATTGGGGCTGGAGCAGCCCTGCTGCTCGGGGCTGTTAATGATTGACCTGCCCCAGCCCTGCTGGCCCTCTGCAGGCCCTCCCTGGCTGCGGGGTGCACCAGGGCTTCTGGGCTCACGGAGGCTGTGGCTCTGGGTAAGGTGCTCCTGGGGGCCAGGGTGCTGTGGGGAGAGGCTGTAGCTGTGGATAAGGCACTCCTGGGGGCTGGTTCCCCAGGAGAATGGTCAGCTATGGTCAGCAGCCTGCCACAGGAGGGACCTGCACGTGATCTGCTCTGAGAAACCGCCAACCTTGGACGCAGCTTCAAGGGCAAGTAGGAGTCACGTTTTTCAGTCAAAAGCTGTTTCCAGTTCCAGAGGTCAGTCATTGCAAAGAGATCTCCAGCCTGAGTTATTTCTGCAGTTCTGTAAGGTAATGGAAGTGACAGAAAGTTCATAGGCCATCAGCGTAGTTTCTGCTTGGAGCTGAGAAATGACATTGGTGAGAATTTCATGACATTGGTGAGGATTTCTGTAGTTTAACCCTGCTGGCAGCCAGCGCAGCACACAGCTGCTCCCGCACTCGCCCCAGTGGGATGGGGCAGAATTCCAGAAGTGAGAGAACTCATGGATTTGAGAATAAATGCAGTTTAATTGGTAAAGTAAAAGCTGCATGCAAGCAAAGCAGGAAAAGGAATTCCTTCCTGCTTCCGATGGGCAGAAAAGCAGAGCTGTCGCACATAACAGTGTCTTGGGAGGACAATGCCCGAACACTAAAGGTGCCCCCCTTCCTTCCTGCTGCAGCTTCATGCACTGAGCATGATGCCATGTGCTCTGCAGTGTCCCTTGGGTCACCTGGGGACTGCTGCTCCCACCTGTGCCCCCCAGCCCCTTGGAGGGGAGCAGGAAAGGCCCGGCCTCTGTAGGTGTACAACTGCACCATCCCTGTGTCATCAGCCCTGCACAAATCCCAAACCCAGCCCGTGCCAGCTGCTAGGGAGAGAGTTAACCCTGTCCCAGCCACAGCAGCACCAGCCCCTGCTGCGGCTGGATGGATTTCTCAGTCTCTGAGTGTTTATGGAGCTTGTGTCCCAGGCTTTGAGTCCCAAGGTCAAGGTATGAGCTGCAAACAGAGTTTATTAGATTGCTCTAGGCATTGACGTGAAACTTTTTATCAGCTTCTTGTGATACTGCTTGTACTGGGGAGGTGAAGTCCAGGGAGAGCAGTGTGTTTCTGATAAAAGTGAGTTCTTGGTCACTGGTGTGCTTGTCAGAAGAGGCACAAAAGCCCATCGGTTGAATGGAGTCAGCAAATGAGCTGTATTTTAGGTAAGAGATGATTTAGGAATACAGAAAACAGAGGTTGACAGACTTCTCAGGTGTCTCAAGTGCTGCTGACTGAGGTAGGCTGTCCATAAATCCTTGAACAAATGGATCTGTCAGTGGGACAGTGGAACACACACGGCACAGGCTGTGGGCTGGGAGTCATGGTCAGCTGCCTCCCAGCTGAGATCTCCAGGCCTGAGTCACATTGCTGTCCTTCATTCAGTCAGGATTCACTCAGGTGTTACGTGGTTTACTAAAAGCTGACATTCTGAATCCCTTAGCAGGTGGTATTTTCATTATTTTTAGTTCAAATAGCTAAATATAGGATGCAGTTATGAACAAGGAGAAAAATTATCCTTTATCAGTAAATATAAACATAAATAGTTCTTTTGCATAGATAATGAAATTAAATGTCTTTAAAATGTAGCTCCTTTTTAAACATTAACTTGGAGCTTGTGGCTTGCTCGCAGTGCAGTCTTGGGAATGGTAAAGTTGTGCCTGACTTCCTTGGGGCACAGACTTCCTCCCTTGTTTGTGTTGAGCAAGGCTGTTAATTGATGGCAATCTGGAAGGACAGATAATTTGAGTTGTGGCGTTATCTCCCCAACATGAGTGACTTCCCCAGTGCCCAGTGCTCAGCCAGCCCTGGTGGTTGGTGCAGGAGGGCAGCGACATCTCCTCCCTGCATTTCTCCTGGGGCCTCTTGGTTTCCCCAGCACGAACCCAGATGGGCTCTGCCCCAGGGCATTCCCTGAGCTTGTGGGAGAGGAGCTGGCACCGAGTCTGTAACTTCTCCCTGAGGGTTGGGCCACTCCTAGATTGTGTTAATTGACAGTAACTTCTTTATAAGATAATGGCAGTGTTCGACACGGGATTAAATTGCAGAATTGTCATGCAAACAATGCGTATCTCCGGTAATTTAAGAAAACCAGAACTAAACTTCTTGGGTAATAGGATCAGAGGTGAGGAGCAGAAAGTGGGTGTTAGGAGATCAGATGGCCTTGTAAGAAAAGAAAGGTGACTTGTAATGAAAGTCCCTTAATGACAATTATCTTGTCGTTTGTTTTTCCTAACAGATAACCTGTTGACTGTATGTTAAGGGTAATATTCTGTTCTAATTTCGACCCACTGCACTTCAAACAGTCTGTGCTCCAGGAGGGAATGGAAGGGGAGAAGCTTGAACTCTTTCCCTGCTATGATGCACATGGATTGTGTCTTTTCCTGTGATAGAAGCTGAGATCCGTGGGTTGGGCTGGGGAATGGGGCAGAGCCTGGGTTCCTCAGCCAGGTCAGGGATTCATTTCTGGAGCGGTGCATTTCACTGGGGCTGCCCTGGTGCGGGGTGGCAGAGCCTGGGCTCCTCACCAATGCAGGGATGCATTTCTGGTTCATTTCTGGTGCAGTGCATTTCACTGGGGCTGCCCTGGTGCGGGGTGGCAGAGCCTGGGCTCCTCACCAATGCAGGGATGCATTTCTGGTTCATTTCTGGTGCAGTGCATTTCACTGGGGCTGCCCAGCACTCACTCACTGCTCTCCAGGAGTCACTTCACTCCTGGGCCTCTCAGCCTGTTTGTTTTTAGATTACAGCCCTCAGCAAAGGCAAACCTCCCTGGCTTGGAGGACTGCTGATGGAGATGTGTGTGAGCAGCAGTGGGGCAGGGCTGGGGTTTCCTCAGAGCATGTCCTGGGGTCACGTCACAGATTTGTGTTTGTTGTCTTTTACAGTATAAAGGAAATGAAGATGGGGAGACAGTTATCATCGAGAAAGACCATTTTATGGATGACTTCTTCCAGCAGGTAAGGTTACCGTTTTCATCATGGATTGAAGACTGACTGTTTCTTCTCTGTGCCTTTTAATTTCAGTAGATAAATTTCAGTTCATTTCAGGTTTACAATTCATCTACACATCCTCCCCAGTATGGTTGTTAATTGTATGCCAAAACAAATGTTGGTAATGCTTTGTTAGTTTATTTCAGGGTATTTTCTGTGTTTATTGCAGAGAAATGTTTTTAATTCCCTGTCAACAAGAAATTTGCTAATGAAATTTTAAAATAATTGTTTATTAGGAATATTAGCACTTGAGTTTTTGGCCATTCAGAATATAGTTGCTATTACCAATACTGGGTTTTAGTTTAAAAAAATTAATTACAGACTGTTTAAATGTTGACCTTTCTGCTGGGATTTCTTTCTATGTTACTTACAGATGAAATAGCTTGGGTTTTATTAGCAGGGTTTTTTGTTTGTTTGTTTTTTAAAAAATATTGGCCCTAAATTATTCTAATGTCTTCTTTGTCATATTTCCTTCCTCTAGGTTGAGGAAATTAGAAATAACATAGCAAAAATAGCACAAAATGTGGAAGAAGTGAAGAAGCAGCACAGCATTATCCTGTCAGCACCAAATCCTGAAGGAAGTGAGTAATAATTTTAAAGATATCACATAAGTGTGGCTAGATATTCTGAAATATTGTTTGCTTATTTTAGCTATCCATAAGAATAGAACTTCAGATGTTCAGGATGCAAAATGTAACTCTAAGTAAACATTTTCATTTTTATATTGAACTAATACTTACATTTGTTTATTTTGACCTTTTTAAAGTCTCATTTGAAAAAATGTGTGTTCAGAATATTTCTTGCATCATCCAAACCTTTCCTAGACCAAAACTCAGTTTAATATGGGTGTTTTCCTTCTGAAGCAGAGAGGCTGCTTAGGTTTCTTCTAATCTATGGAAATGCTGAAGTTGTCAGCTGCAGCTTGTGCTGTCAGATCTTTATTCCTGTGTGGCACCAGGGCCAGCTGCTGCTGCAGTGCCGGCAGTTCCACGTGCAGTTCCACTGCAGAACTTGCAGTTCCACGTGCAGCCCCATTTTTAGAGGCTTTACCCCAGAGCTGGAAGTGCAGTTGTGCTTTCCCAGCGCAGAACTGGGAAGTTCAGGGCCCCTGCCCAGCCCTTGTCTGTGCTCCTGGCAGGGCTCAGAGAAAAGGGAACAAAAGATGCTGAGGTGTTTGTTGTGTGAATGTTGCAATGCTGCCTTGCCATTTATCTTGTGACTTCATCTCGGTGGTGGAAACTGAATTTGGGGTGTTATTTTATCCTGTTTTCCTTGGTGTTAGTTTGCATTCCCACAGCCGATTTTGCAGCTGCTTTTTGAGGGTCTCAGGTTTAACCAGGGCCTATCTGACTGTTAATGGCAGCACCTGGGAGCACTGTGTGTTCCTGGGGATGTGCACAGCTCCCTGTGTTTTTGGGGATGTGCACAGCTCCCTGTGTTCTTGAGGATGTGCACAGCTCCCTGAATGCTCTGGTGCAAGCCTCAGGATGTCCCAGGTGGTGCCTGGCACAGACATGTCACTGAGGGTTAAAGCACTGCACACATGGTACCCAGCGCCCGCAGAAAAGGGGAGAGAAATCCCTGCTTTCACCTCCACTTACAGCTCAGGAGCATTTAACTTTCAACCAGCAAATTGACATTACCCTGAAAGTGTTAACAAAACTGTTTGTCACCTGGTTTAGCTGAAGATTTGGTAATAATAATATTGCCCAGGTGTAAGCCTGTCATGAGAAGCAAGCCCCTGATGGTTGCTGTTACAAAAACAGTAAAGCACTTGGGAGTTGTACTGAATGAAATTCTGAGATTACAAGGTGGATTTGTAGACTTGCTGACTTACTAAAATCAATCATTAACGGTTCAAAAATAAATTTTTTAAAGGAACAAAAGAAGAACTCGAAGAACTAAATGAGGAAATCAAGAAGATTGCTAATAAAATCCGGGCCAGGTTAAAGGGTAAGTTGTGAGGACAAGTGAAACTCCTTGCTTTCAGAAATAACCTAAAAAATGACAATGCAAAGGAATTCCTCCGTAGAGAAATGTCTTCTGCAGCTGAAGTGCTTTTTGGGGAGATGATATTTTGGAAGAAGATTAACTTTAACTGCAAAATGACACCTTTTAAAAATTTTCCAGTGTAATGTTAAGAGTATGATTGAAGCAGTTACTGTGTTTAAAGATCTCTACCAATTACCACAATTATTTTAAAATTTTACTTATATATGCCACCCCTCTCCCCTGAAATGTTACCCATGTCTCTGGGGAACTTGTACCTTTAAAAAGTAATAATAATATTTACAAAGTAATTGAGCTGTTAAATAGCTGACACTGACTCTGTACACTTGTCTCATTCCCAGCTATTGAGCAGAGCTTTGATCAGGGTGAAAATGCCAATCGGACATCAGTGGACCTCAGGATCAGAAAAACACAGGTAGGCTCCCTGCAGCCTAAAGAAAACCAGGGGGTTCTGGTGGAGAATGAGTTTAACTGTTCTGAGCTCATTTCAGAGCTCCTGTGCTGCTTTGTGGGGCTGTGAGTGCCACTGGCAGGTGTCGTGCGGAGCTGTTGCTGTGTGACAGAAATCGCTGTTTCTGACACCCCTCTCTGTCCCTGCTGTCCCTCCCTGATGCCCTGTCCCCCTGTCTGTCCCCATCTCACCCCTGTCCCCCTGTCTGTCCCCTCAGCACTCGGTGCTGGCACACAAGTTTGTGGAGGTGATGACCGAGTACAACGAGACGCAGACGCTGTTCCGGGAGCGCAGCAAGGGCCGCATCCAGAGGCAGCTGGAGATCAGTGAGTGACCCCAGTGCCCCAGAACCAACCAGTTACCTGTTGGTAGTGCCCCCGTGTTCAAACAAACCAGTTATTTCTTGTTAGTGCCCCCCTTGTTCAAGCCAACCAATTAATTGTTGCTAGTGCCCCCTGTTCAAAACAGCCAGTTATTTATTGTTAGTACCCCCTTGTTCAAACCAACCAGTTATTCGTTGTTAGTGCCCCCGTGTTCAAACCAACCAGTTACCTGTTGGTAGTGCCCCCGTGTTCAAACCAACCAGTTATTTATTGTTAGTGCCCCCGTGTTCAAACCAACCAGTTATTCATTGTTAGTGCCCCCCCTTGTTCCTTATTCATTGGTGTTCAAAGCATCAGAGATCTTGGACAGCATCTCACAGGGTGTGAGAGAAAAGGAACAGTTTTACTGCATGGCACAAACTCCTTGATATTACTCTTTTCAGAACAGCTGTAAAGAAGAGAGAGAAAAACTCAATAATTTCCTTTAGATTGAAAATTATTAAAGAAATTATCTTTTTCCTTTGCTTCATTTACTTCCAATGTTGCAACTTTAAATGAGGCATCAAGAAAAGCTGCATTCTGAAACAGCAAGTGTTATTAAAAGCCATTCCAAAATTAACATGCCTAACAGGATAACAGCTCTTTTTATGTGGTTCCATTTTTGTGCACAAGGACACTTCATCTGGCATGAAATCAGTGCTGCTGTTACATGTGCTTTAATCATTTGTTGACTGACTCACATATGACTTACTTCCAGTTCATTATTGGGAGTATTTAGAAAGGTTCCTGACTTTACTTTGAAGCATAGTGGAAAGTGTCTTGGAAAGTGTCTCTACCTTGGAAAGTGTCTACAAAGTGCCTAAAATTAGGGTTTTTTTAAATGCGCTCTATAGAAACAAATGTATACATTGCTGAAATGGGGAATGCTGACAGGGGAACTGGCAAATTACAAGAAAATGTTACTTTTCAAAGTAAAAAGTGTGCTTTTCAAGTTTGTCATTAGCCTCTCCTGCTAATTGTTGTCTTTATCCTAGCTGGAAAGACCACCACTGACGAGGAGCTGGAGGAGATGTTAGAGAGTGGCAATCCCTCCATTTTCACTTCGGATGTATGTATTTCTGTGCCAGCCCCCTCTCCGAGCCCTGCTGCCCTGCTCCGGAGGGTGCTGGCACTCAGGCCTGTCCCTGTGTCCCTGTCGCAGATCATTTCGGACTCGCAGATCACCCGGCAGGCGCTGAACGAGATCGAGTCCCGGCACAAGGACATCATGAAGCTGGAGTCCAGCATCCGCGAGCTGCACGAGCTCTTCATGGACATGGCCATGTTTGTGGAGACGCAGGTGCGTGGGGCTGGGCTGGCCTCGCTCTTCCCTTGCCACGGGCACAGCAGCTGATCAGATTCAGATAGCGCAGATCTAGAGTGACTCTGGACTGTGGTTGGAATAGTAATAATGGAAATCAATTACTGCAGGTTCCTTGTTTTGTTGTGGACAAATTGACCATCTCAGTGTCCTTATGCTTTCAATAACTGACCACAGACTTGCCTTCCAGTCAGTATATTTAATATTTTTTTCGATTTGATTAATTGCAATATGCTGGAACATCTCTGGGCATGTTTAAGTAAGAAAAACTATCTTGTGGAATGTTGTTAAAATTCCTTGGGGATTTTGGGTTTTCAGCCTCGGTGGAATAACACGTGTGTCAGCAGGGCTGTGTGCACCTTGCACCTCATGCAGAAGTGCAGTTCTGTGTTTGCCAATGTGAATGTAAAGGGCTTGACAAGTCCTTCAAGTCATCTCTTGTATTCATAGGCTTTGTCTTGACATGTACATAAATCTGTTCTACTTTTAGTCTTTAAATACCAACTATCCACCAAAAGTATTCTTAACCTTGACCTTAAAATGGTTTGACTTCTGCAGGAAAGTGAAAAGAATAGTGTTAAAGAGAAACTTGCCTGAAAAGCAAGTTAGAGGAGCTTGCCTGTTCTTGGTAATTGGGTTTTGTTCTACAAGTCCTTTGTTGCTTTGATATTAAATATTCAGCAAAGAGAAATTGGTAGCAGGTTTCTTTTGAATTACACACAAACAGAAGTTACTTGTGCATCATTCTGTAATGCTTTGCTGTTTATGCTGCTGATTATTTCTTCTGCTGGACAGAGACCCAGGTAACAGACTTACTGTCATCCCTCACCAGTCCTCCATTTCACTGCCAGTCGCCATTGCTCATAATCGATTTGAGTTTGCCATGCCCTGACACCCCAGTCCCTGAGCAGCTCACGTGTGTGTGCTCCCAGACAGCTGTGGCACCTCTGGAGGCAGGAGTGTCCTCCTGTCCCTCCCAGGGCTCTCTGGTCCCCGTGTGCCACTCAGCCGTGGCGGCTGAACCCCCTCCCTGCGCACCAGGGGTGTTTGCAGGTGCTCACCTCTGTTCCTGCACAGGCAGAAACTCCTGCCCTGCCCATGAGCATCCCTGGTTCCTCAGAGCTGGCAGCCCTTGCTTCTCATTCCCTTTTTCCTTCACATGCCACACAGAACAAATGCCATCCCCAGTATGTGCATCAGTGATTGTGAAAGTAATTCTTGATGTCCTAGAGCCTTTCTTTTAGATTAGACAAAGATCCGTGCATTCCAATAACCTGGTTTTCCTTCAAAATCTCGTTTTAAGGGAGAAATGATCAACAACATAGAGAAGAACGTGATGAATGCCACAGACTATGTGGAGCATGCAAAAGAAGAGACAAAGAAGGCAGTTAAATATCAAAGCAAAGCACGCAGGGTATGTTGTCTTTCTGTCTTTGTGCTAGGCACTGCTTTAATTTAGCACAGCAGCATTTCCAGTGTGAATGACTGCTGTAGTTAATACTCAAAATGTATAATACCAGCAGAGGACAGACACTTCTGGGACTGTGAGAACACATCATGCA
This sequence comes from Zonotrichia leucophrys gambelii, assembly GCF_028769735.1. Lineage (NCBI taxonomy): Eukaryota > Metazoa > Chordata > Aves > Passeriformes > Passerellidae > Zonotrichia > Zonotrichia leucophrys. The sequence goes on from NC_088185.1 coordinate 423,679, forward strand.
CAGCTCAGGGTGTGTTCACAGTTTCCCACTCACAGCTGCCATTACAGAGTGTAAAAACCCCAAAAGAAGAATTAATGTATTATTTCAGTGGATAAATTCCCATCTTTTTCTTATCAGCTTTCACAATTCCTTAAGTTATTCAGATTCTAAATAACCTTAAAAGTTTCTGGCTGTTTATCACAAGTGAACTTACCTGAATTTAAAGCTATAAAATCCATTTGCTAGCAGAAAAAATTAAAAGTGATTTTGCTGAATAGGCTTATTTTTTAAAAATTCTGCTTTGATTTTTAATGATTTCAGATAAATTAGGGGAATCTTCCCTGTGGAAGGGGTGTGCATTGTGCCATAATACTGAATTTGTGGAGGACCTGAGTTCAAAGGAAGGTTCTGGCACTTTCCAGGGCACTTGCTTTGTTTCAGTATCTTTCTTCCCATCAGCCACCAATAATATATTCTGATATCAGACTACTAAGTAGTTTATTTTTGCATTCTAATTTCCCCTTTTGATGTGCTGTGCAGTTGGGTGAGGCTCGTTCTGGTGAGCTGGATTTGAGGGAATAATTCATTTTCTATAGATAGAGATCCACCCAGAGATAACTCGCCTGATCCTTTACAAAAGATCTTTTCAGAAGTGTTCAAAGAGCCCACTTAATGTCTATGTAAATGGGGCTTGTGTCATCTCTGATAACTGTACAGGCATTAATCACACGAGTTTACCTGTTTAGAAACCTTAATTCTTATATTTGCAAGATTATGCAGATAATTTTATCTCAATTTAAGAATATGGGAGGCTTTAATGAAAGTGCTTGTGGATCTAAAAACTACTTGAAAAATTGAACATAAATGCAAGTGTTAATGTGCCTAATATTTACACTGCCTTGTTTTTTTGACAGAAAATGGTGATAATTATCATTGTGTCAGTGGTGTTGATTGCCATAGTAGCTCTAATAATTGGTTTGTCTGTGGGTATTCGGTGATGCTTGGATAACCTCAGCATGCATGGCTTCCTGCCACTGTGGCAGTAAGTAACTAATCAACTAATTTCTAATTTGGCTCTTGTTCTCTCTGTCTCCTTCTGCTCACCCTTCCTGTGTGCCCAGTGCCCTGGTGGCCCTGCTCTGTCACCCTGCAGGACCTGTGGTGGTGACACCAGTGGGGGTTTCTGTGGTTTTAAACAGAGTTTTTAAAAAGTAGATGTCTGCAGCCATGAAATTGGCTATTATGGCTTGGAGAGCATCTTCAGTTTCTTACTTTGAAACTGTTTATTAATGCTAGCCTGAATGAAGCAGTGGGACACAGCAATGTGTTTGGGACATGGGATTTGTCTCAGTGTCCATGTTTCTCTGCAGTAAAGTCCCCTTTCCCATCCAGACAGTGCCAGTCAGGCTGAGCAGGGAGCAGCAGCTCCCTGCTGTGGGTGGGTGCAGCAAATGCAGCCTGCAGCATGCCCAGTCTCTGGGCTGCACCTGGAGCAGGGCCCAGTTTAGACAGCTCACCAGAAATTCACATTTCTGTACTAACACCCTTTAACATCCCGGTCTGTGGTTTGGGGCTCAGCTCTGGTTTGTGGGCGGGGGGCAGAATTCACTGTCATTACCTGCAGTCAGGAACGCCTGTCCCAGTCGCTCCCTGATGCATTTGCACGGAAGCATGTCTCCTTTTTAACCCTTGCAGCTCCTCTGAGCCGAGCCTGCACAGTTTGAGTGACCTTCTGGTGAGTCCCACTCAGGGTGCAGCTGTGAGGGCCTGAGCAGGCTGCAAATATTTATCCAGGGAGGGTGGCAGTGAGCAGCTACTTAGAGCTGACCTACATCTGTTTGTAATGATGTTTACAGAAGTTGGGCATGAGTAATAGCCAATATTCTGGAAAGGAAAATAGGGAAATGTTGCACAGATGCTCTGTCTTGTGACTGTGGTTACATGTGTGTTAGAAACAGGAATCATAGCAGTGATTGCTCCTTAGAAAGAAAATCCCAGCACTCAGCCTGGCTGTCAGTCTTGCTGTGGCTCTGAATGGGTTTAATTCTGTTCTGACAAAGTATTTCAGTCTTAACTTTTCTCTCTTTTCCCTGCAGAAATTGATGTTCATAATAATATGTGTAACTGTACTGCTTCTGATACTTGGAATTATCCTAGCAACAACTCTGTCCTAGCAAGCACATTCCAAGAGTTACCAACCTTGAGGAACTCCAGAACATCTCCAGTGAAACCAAACCTTTCCCACAGATGATGCCTTACCATGATGACCTGCCACTAATGGCTAAAAGTGAAAGCAGAATCACTCTTAATGTTTACTCACAAATGAAGATCAGAATGTACCAGGGGGTGTATGGATTTTACAGCATAAACTAGACACTTGTGAGACTGAAACTTGGTTTTGAACTAAATAACTTCGGGTTTTTTCACATCTCAGTGTTACAGTTGCAGTAGGGAGTTGAGAGACTATTGAGTTTTGAGTGTTTGGCTTTTTTTCCTATTGCTAACCTAACTCTAATCATGACTTTAAGTACCTTGCCAGTGCTGCCTTTGTTAGCACTCTTGTGAATATTTTTATGAGATGTAGCCTTGTGTTTAAGTGTATTAATTATTTAGTCACCTTAACCTATTTAAACCTTATGCCTTTTCTCCAACAAGTGCTAAAATATCTTATCCTGACAGGACTACTCCTTTAACTGCCTAGTGCATTACTTGAGAAGAAAAGCAAAAAAAAAAGCTTTTTTACACTTGCCAGGTTTTTTATTTTTCTGTCAAGGTTAACTGCTTTAAATGCTTCCTTCGTGGTTCATAAAAAGTTAGTTGCAGCATTTCTGGTAAAAGCACACAGCTCTGAAATGCTGAATTTGCACTTGGCAGGTAATTTTACAGGTAGTTCTTGTGCAAAGGAAACTGATGGATCAGTTTAGCCTTACTGCTTACATGAATATGACAAAAATGACTTTGTAAAGCCAAATCAAGTTTTCTGGTTCTGGAGTTTGCTAATGTTGATGTATGAATACAGCACAGGGGGATGAGCTCCCCCAGAAGATCTGAAACTTAACACAAACTAAGACACTGATTTGTTATGAAATGTGTGTGGCTATAACATGGATGAAGTGTTTTGGTGTACACATGCCTTTGTAATGCCAGCTTGCACCACTTGAAAGCTTCAAAGAATTCAAATGTACCCAAATAACTGCATTTAGTGTTACAGGTTATTTTTGTATTTTTGTGTGTAAGATATTTGTAACTTGGGTTTGTGACTCCTCGTTGTTTAAGCATATCCATGTAGATATGTAGATATATTTACACTCTGAGAGAAGGAGAGGAGAGGATGATTTGTGCCTTTTTAAACATAGCCTAAAACTGTGCTCATCAATGTGTTCAGATATTCAGCTCTCATGTTGACTGCAGTAACTCAGTCCTACCAGTTTAGAATCCTTAAACTTGGGTTTTGTTGAAAGTGTCTGAGATCAAAGTTACTCAGCAAGGGAGAATTCAGGCTTCATAAAATTCAGCAAAGTTTACAGTTCCTCTTGTATGTATGAATATTCCTGCTTTGCTGTCCAGGTATACTGTGAATATGCTGGAGCTATTCAGATGTCAAGCATGTTTTAGAAGAAAACAAATATTATTATTATTATTATTGGTCTCTTTACAAGTTAGCCATAAAGAAGTCGCTTGGAAAATTCGGCTTCAACAATGAACAAATTTCTTTTACCTCTGAGTCCAGAATGCTCACTGATGTTTGGGAGGAAGTTTACATGCAAAGTAAGGAAGGATTGGTTGCCTTAATGCTCATTCTAGGTAAATATCTTTTATTCTGTAGTTTTCTAGATTTTTATCAGTAAATATTATTTATACAGATATGCGAATTAGATGGGGGAAATCACTCCTGCTGTTTTCCAGCTGGTTATGTAAACTGACCCTCAGAATCCTGTCCTGTTGAATTTTTCTCTCTGTAATGCAGTAATTGCCCATCAAGACCAGAAATTGGAATAGGCTACTCCACAGTTTTTACTTCTTGTTGAACAGCTGCCTCAATGAGTTTGTTTTAAAGCAAAACAGACCTTTTCACGTGGACCTCTTTGTTTGGAGGTCGGAGGGGAGTAAATCTCTAACCTATGCACTAATAAACTCATCCAGTGAGCCTGCTGTGTCTGCTTTGTGTCCCTGCTGTTCCTGGGGCCCAGGAATGTTCCAGAACTTTTGAACTGGCTTACATCAAACACAGGGTGAGGTGGCATCTTCTCTGCAGCTTCTCACCAAGAAAGGTGTGGAGATAATTATGGGGAAAACCATGGGGTGTGTTAATTTAAGCTGTGCCCATGGGGGAGATTTTTACAGAAATGTCAGTGTAAGAAACCCCCAGGCTGCAATGAGTGAGTGCTCTCTTCATACAGAAATGATGTGGGGCAGCTCCAGGGAGAGCCTGACAGCAGTGAGGCTTTTGGGGCTTTGCATTGGGAAAGTGGAAAGCGAAGCCTGTGGCTGCTGCAGGGCGCAGACAAAGATTTCTCTGAGAGCGCCCTCAGCCCCGTGCACTGCGTGCTGCAGAACTCACTGCCATGGGAAGGCTCTCAGTTAATTCCAGTTGTGCTCTTCCAGGCCTTCCCTGGGATGTCGGAGTTGGGCGCAGCTCCAAAGCACAGCTCTGGGGTCTGGGCTGTGTTCAGTGAGAGCAATGAAGCTCCAGTCCCCTCTGCAGCATCGGCTGAGGGCTGCAAGCAAGGCAGCCTGGCTGAGCAGCCAGCAGGCTGAAGGGAGAAATACACACATTAAATATACCAACAAACTGCTTTTAATCTGAAAAGCTGCAAAAAACCCATTTCAAAACATCCTGGGTTTGAATCGGTTCATATGAGCCCACATTGCATTTCCAGCTCACACGCTTGCTCTGCTGCTGATTTTCCCTTTTGGCAATTTATTCAGAGTAGAGTTAGTGGGTAGAATCTCAGAGGAGAATAAAAGCCAGTGTTTTGAGAACTAATGAAGTAATTATCTAAAGCATTATTTACAATGATTATTTAGAAGATAATGAGACCCTTTAATTATGTTTGTTCTGCATAGCTGGCCGTTCAATAATTCAGGGTGTTGCCATACAATTTTCTCTGTTTACTTTGCACATTTTTTGTTTGGGAAAACGTCACAATTTGGTGCTGTGTGTGAAGCACAGCCTGGGCCCTCTTCTGGGCATTGTTTGTCACATGGAGATCACTGCTCCCCTGGCTGCACCCGGCGCTTCTGGGCTCAGAAGAAATGAAGGGGAAATGAAGCTGCACCTGTGAGAGGCTGCTCTGGCTTCATTCCTGCAAACTGGAATATTTCCACACACTCATTACTCCCCTGATGTTCCTGTCAGCATTTCTCTCACTGGAGCTGAAGCCTGACTTGCAGTTTTATTTTCATTTTGGGAGCCGTGATGGGGACGTTTCAAATGTGAGGCTTTTAAAAAGAGCTCGTTTGTGCAGGGGAAATTCAGGGCATCATTAACATTTCAGTAGCTAATAGCAATTTCACCGCAGCTGTGAACACAAATTCTAAATACACAATTCTCCTGAAGCACAGGCAGCAGGGCCCAAGGAGTGGAGGGAGATCCTGCTGTGAGCTGTCAGCTCCTTTGGGTGCCTGTGGGGCTGGGCTGGGCTGCACATGCAGGTTTTGGAAAGCAAGATGTTTATCCTCACAACAAATCATCCACAATAAGGATTTGGTTCAGTGTTTGTGTCTCCTGGCTTTCCCATGGGGCTTGCCTGGCCTGTTTTTATTCTTTATTCTATTATTATATTCATTTTTAATTATTAGTAATATATTTTATTATTATTCCTCATACCTGACATCACCATTTGTGGGGAACTGATGTTACTGTCCCAGTGCAACCATCCTAAACATCCATTGCTTAAATAATCACAGCTCCTTTTCATGTCCCCACGTTCCAAACCAGCCCCTGCCTCCTGAGCTGCCCACCAAGGGCTACACTGATTTTAAATAAATTCATTTGCATGTGTGGAAGGTGCATTTAGATACTCCTACAGTGCAGAGCTATTTCTCACCACGGATTCACACAGTGAATGAGGCTATTCTTCAGTAGCCACTGATGGCAGGATTTAAAATAAATTCACCTGAAATTAGGTTCAGAACCACTGCAGGAACCACGGCAAGATGAGCAGTGGGGTTTAAAGGGCCCAGGAGAACAGGGAGAGAAGGGCAGGTGTGCCATGGGGAGAAGGGCACCTGTGCCATGGAGAGAAGGGCAGGTGTGCCATGGAGAGAAGGGCAGGTGTGCCGCAGAGAGAAGGGCACCTGTGCCATGGGGAGAGAAGGGCACCTGTGCCATGGGGAGAAGGGCAGGTGTGCCATGGAGAGAAGGGCACCTGTGCCATGGAGAGAGAAGGGCACCTGTGCCATGGGGAGAGAAGGGCAGGTGTGCCACAGAGAGAAGGGGGCACCTGTGCCATGGAGAGAAGGGCAGGTGTGCCACAGAGAGAAGGGCACCTGTGCCATGGAGAGAAGGGCAGGTGTGCCACAGAGAGAAGGGGGCACCTGTGCCATGGGGAGAGAAGGGCACCTGTGCCATGGAGAGAAGGGCACCTGTGCCATGGAGAGAAGGGCAGGTGTGCCATGGGGAGAAGGGCAGGTGTGCCGCAGAGAGAAGGGCACCTGTGCCATGGAGAGAAGGGCAGGTGTGCCACGGGGAGAAGGGCAGGTGTGCCATGGAGAGAAGGGCAGGTGTGCCGCAGAGAGAAGGGGGCACCTGTGCCATGCAGAGCTGGCGGTCTGGGGCAGTTTGGGGCTCAGAACCCCTGCAATCCTGCAATCCTGCAATCCTGCTCCCCTCCAGCCCTGCTGCCCAGCAGCCTGGGGACAGCTCTGCCAGGCCCGGGCTGACAGCTGGGCACTCTTGTGCTCCCTTGACTTTGCAGCTATTTATAGAGAGATTCTGTCAGAGTTCCCATTTCTGCAGTTCCCCCTAATGGGGTTTTGGGCATGGTTTTCCTTCCAGTGTGAGGCAAATAAAACCGTGGAACAAACCAGCCTTAGAAGCAAAGCATCAACTCACAGGACAATAAAATGCAGCAAGTGTTGACATGTATTTTTAATCACAGCTAATATATTATGTTTTTAATCCCTAAAATAACAGAAATCACAATAAACTTCAGGCGAGATTTAAGAAAATAAAGGCAAAATCTCAGTCTCCCTGCAATCCAGCTGGGTGCCCAAACCCGCACTAGAGCTGGGCTTAGGTTCCATATCTGCTTTCTGTGTTTTGCCTCCTCAGAGCAGGTTCATTGCTAAGGCAAGCATGTGCTGACAGAGTGACTCAGCCCTGTGGGCCAGGATGCTTTTCTTGGGTTTCCATGAGCATTCTTTTCATCCCACACAGACATAAATAAGTGCCCTTGATGGCTTCCCTACCATTTATACTAGAGAAGTGAATGTGGCACTATTTTAATTGCATTAAAAACCGTTTCTGTGCTTAAAGGAGAGCTGTTTCATTAACATCAAGCTCTGCCCTCACACCCAGCACCCCCAGTGCCTCAGCACAGTGCAGTAATGCACAGCAGAAAAAGGAAAGCTGAACTGAATTGCTGTAAATGGTCAGCAATTGGATAATTCTGAGATCTGACCAGAGCAAAGAACAAACTCCAAACTCCCCATCCCAAAAAGAATTTCTTGGTTGGTACTGCAGGGTTCACCTTCCCTCCAATGGGAGCTCCACACTCAATGGGACTGAGCCCATGCTGCTGGCCAAGCAGAGCCAGCCTGACTCACAGAGAGAGAGAAGCTGAAAATGAGGGTGGTGTGCCTGGAAAAAAGAGATCTCACTCTGTGTTTACCCTGTGGGAGCGGTCTTGGTTACACAAGATTAAATGTTATGTAAAGTGAGAGAGCAGCTGCTCTGCCAGCGCCTGCAGCCAGCGCGGAGTGAGGGGCAGGGGCATCTCAGGGGGCAGCAGGGGGGAACCAGCCCTGGTCAGTGTCCCTGAATCCAGGAGAGAGGCACCAGCCCTGCTCAGTGTCCCTGAATCCAGGAGAGAGGCACCAGCCCTGCTCAGTGTCCTGAGCCCAGCAGGGAGATCAGCATCCTGGGCCAGGAGAGGGGAACCAGCCCTGCTCAGCATCCCTGGCCAGGAGAGAGGAACGAGCCCTGGGCCAGGAGGGAGGAACCAGCCCCGTTCAGTGTCCCTGAATCCAGGAGAGAGGCACAAATTACACCAGTAACTCTTTTAGTTACAACTTTTCTTCTTTACTCTTCTAATTGGAGTTATATACTGCTTGTATTGTAAGACACTAAATTTAAAATATTGGCCAGTTTGCAGTGATCCCCCAACAACAACAAAAAATCCCCAAAACCAAAACCAAAACCAAGAAAAACTACCTATGCTGATGTTGAATGCCTTCTGTGAAGATCCTGGACCATTTGTCTGCACGTGTGCCTTGTGAGAGGGGGGATCAGCTTCTTTCCAAAGCCCTGAGCCTGAGGCTGGCGGGGAGGAAGGCAGCCCTGAGGACCAGCCCAGGATGGCTGGAGATGGAGGCACAGCCCCATCTGCCTGCAGAGAAATTGCTTTTCCCGTGGCTTTGGGGCCTCAGTGAGAGCCAGCTGTACCTGCTGTTGGCTGTGATTCATCTTTTCTGCTCACTAATGGATCCCCTCTCCAGAGCTTCCAGTGCTTCTCCCTTCGGTGGGTACAAACACGATAAAAAACGCTTTACAAAAATCAATGAACACTTAAGTGTTTGGCAGCTCAGCTTTTACTGCATCCTTTACTCACCAGTTTAATGCCTGATAGGAGAAAGGCACCAGTTAAATATTCCTCTGCAGAGTTAGCAGCTGTAACACACCTGGGGCTGGTTCTGCTGTTCTGACTCTGCATTCACATCAGAATCGGTTTTTCCCCTGCACAGAGCTGCGCTGGTGGAGCTCCCGAGGCAGGAGCAGCTTGTGCCCAAACCCCGTTCGGGACAGAAGTTTGTGTCACTGGAAATGTGGAGGTTTATTGCTTTAAAGATGGAGAGGGTGTGAGCTGGGGCAGCGGGCACAGCTGAGACCTGGGCACCTCGGGGAGCCCTGGGCTGGGCCGGGCTGAGCCGGGCTGGGCTGGGCAGGGCTGGGGCACAGAAACATCCCAGCACACAGCCCGGGCACGGCTTGGTGCCCCAGCGCCCGGGGAACGCAGCACTGGAGAGCCGCGGGCAGGCACGGCTCGGCTCGGCACGGATCGGTTCAGCACGGATCGGCTCGGCACGGATCGGCTTGGCACGGCTCGGCTTGGCACGGATCGGTTCAGCACGGATTGGTTCGGCACGGATCGGTTCAGCACGGATCGGCTCAGCACGGATCGGCTTGGCACGGATCGGTTCGGCACGGATCGGCTCGGCACGGATCGGTTCGGCACGGATCGGCTTGGCACGGATCGGTTCGGACAGATTGTTCAGAGGATCTGGGCACGGCACGTGGCTGGCACGGATCGGTTGGCACGGATCGGTCGGCACGGATCGGTTCGGCACAGATCATCAGCACACGGTTCGGCACGGATCGGTGCTCGCACACGCCCGGGAACTCAGCACGGGACCGGCTCGGCACGGATCGGCTCGGCACGGATCGGTTCGGCACGGATCGGTTCGGCACGGATCGGTTCGGCACGGGTCAGTTCGGCACGGATCGGTTCGGCACGGATCGGTTCGGCACGAGTCGGTTCGGCACGGATCGGTTCAGCACGGATCGGTTCAGCACGGATCGATTCAGCACGGATCGGTTCAGCACGGATCGGCTCGGCACGGGCTGGCAGAGGGAGCCTCAGCAGCAGCAGCAGCAGCAGCAGCAGCGCTCTGTTGCCATCCAGTGGCAAATCCATCGGTGACCCCAGAGTCACCCAGCGTGGCTGGATGGAGGAAAGGAAAGGGAAAGAGAAAGGGAAAGAAAAGAAATTGTCTGCTTCTCTTTTCCTTGTGTCAGCCCCATCTCTATACCGGTGATTGATCAGGCAGGATTGTCTCTTATTCACTTACAGCTGCAATGAAATGTCTGAGGAAGAAATCTTTCAAATAAAGCACTTACACTGTGATTTCTGATAGAATTTGAATTAAATTCTTCCCCTCAGACAAAGCTTTAGCAAGAATGACATGAAAAATGAGAAATGTATTTTCTCCTTACCGGGCTGTCAACCCTTCATCTCCATTGACGCTGTGATCCAATAACAGTGCTGCCATCACAAAACAATCCCCAGAACTCTGCCTCCACAGCAGAAAATGCTCCTTGTCAGTGCTAACTCTCAGCATCATCAAAACATCAACAAACAACCCAAAAGCATGAAAGATCTGGAGATCCAATGCTGCAAGGGGCGTGTGAAGAGCTCCAAAATTAGCTGGGAGACCTGAGGGTAGGCACAAATCCACACAAACTACCAAAATAATAATAAAATATTTATGATAATAAATCCTAACATCTTACAGTTCCAGTAAAATGTCAGTTCTCGTCTGCTGTGGCATAACAAGTTGCATATGTCAAATTTTTATGATTCAAATTGCTAAACATGTTCTTGAGATAAAGAATATGTTTTAAATCCTTCCTAGCAGTGACTCTATACTGGTAGTTTAAAAAACTACTTGCTATTTTACTTTCAGAGTGGCTTAATCAAATTTACTCATATAATTTTGCATATGTTTAAAAGAAGGCTTTCAGAAAGTTTATGATAATTTACATATTTTATCCCTGTGTGCTCCCACACCCCCCTGTACAGATATTCATGTTTTAAACCCACCGTGACAGGGAAGGAGCAGAGCTGGTTTGGCTCAGTTTAACACATCAATAACTCCATTTTACAGTGACCTGAGAGACTTTCAGGGGTCAGGTTGGCCTGGTGCATTTTTGTTTTGTTTGTACAAATGCACGCAGAGGAGCAGCCACGTTCAAGCCCCGTCTGCAGAATGTGCCAGAATATTCTGGTGCAGCTGAGATCCCGAGCTGCAGGCCTGAGCTGGGGCTGGAGCACAGCGAGCTCAGTGCTGGTGCTGTCAGAGGGAACACTGCAGCTTGAAATGCAGCTCAGCTGAGGGGAAAATCTGACTAGCCAAAATTAGACTAAAAAAACCCAAAAAAGCAAGCCATTTATGGCATGAAGTGGTTCTAAAAGTAAGAGTGCCTTGCCTGATGATCAGAGCCATAATCTAATCTGGGAATGAGCACAGGAGCCTGGCTGGGAGCAGCTCTCCCCTCAGAAAATGGCAGAGTTGTGTTGTTGTGCTGCAGTGATGGGGGATCTCAGGGAAGGTCCTTTGGGGCTGGGAGCTGCACAACAGAGGGTCTGGGGACCTTGCTTTGAGATTCTGGAGCTCTCACTCAGAATGTTCTGGTCTCTCTGCACGGTGCCAGCGCGGATCTGCAGGAAGGCAGCACAGACTGTCTGTGAACCTTCTCCTCACCTGCTCCTCCTGAATGGCACCAGGCCCAGAGCTCAGAGCTCACATCTGGGCGTTTCACCCGCACAGCGAGGGCAGGATTGCAGCAGCAGCCTTGCCCTGCAGGTCACACCGTGCCCCCCATTGAACCCCAAACCCCTGAGGAGAAACGGGCTCCATGTAAATGGGGGTGGTGGTCTGGGAGCCTTGGGGGCTCAGACGGGATGGGTGGGAGCAGAAATCCTGACAAGGCCAGGAGGGAGAGATTCCCAGCTGCTCAGTGACCATCAGGGGTTCACACTGGGCTGGAAACGCAGGCGACACAGAACCTGGGACAGAGATCATCTGAGAGCTCCCTCTTCCATGGCTCCTCATTCCTTCCAGAGAGGCATCAGGTGCTGCAGTTCTGGAGAGCAGGGCACTCCCCATGCACTCCAACGTCAGAGAGAAGCATTGGGCTTGGGGGGAAATCTGCCTGCTTTTGTCAAGGCCAAACTTCTCCGAAAATTCTCCTGCTCTTCCTCATAATGCCTGTGGGTAAAACCATGGGAGGAAGGCTGGTGTCTGAGAAGGAACTGTAGGAAAGGCAGCATTGAATTGAGGGATGTGGGTTTTTTGGACACTTTAGCAGAATTCAATAAAATAGTGCCTTGAGAGTGCAATATTTCCTTCTTCTGTAAAATACTAAAAGGGAAATGCAGAAATACCACTCAATATAATTCAGATGTTTTCTCGATGATTTAACCTTCATCAGCCTGGGGAATTCAGTTGTGCTGTAGTGAATGCACTCCCAAAGTGATCAGATTCTGTCACTCAGATCACCTGTGCTCAGGAGAAACCAGGAGCAAGAAACAATGAGAAAAACGACTGAATCTGGGTTTCTAAACTCTGATTTACTGACAATCTTTCCCCGTATCCCCTTGGAGCGTGGCCCTGTGCCTGCTGGGGAGGTGTCGCTGCCCCTCGGGAGCTCTGTGGGCCCGCGGTGCCCCCCGTTATCCCGGGAAGCGGAGCGCGGGCGGAACGCTGGGATGCTCCAGGTAATCCGCCTTAATTCCCTTCCGCACCGGCGCCGCCGCGCCTCCATCGGGCGGGCGGGGCGCGGCGAGCCCGGGGCCGGGCTGGCATGTTGGCTCCATCGCTCCGTGCCAGCAGGCCAGAGCCGAGCCGGCGGCGGCGGCCCCAGCGCTAGCGCAGCCCCGGCCCTGCCGCAGCCGCTCCGGGCGCGGCCCGGCCCGGCCCGGGCCATGTGAGCGCCGCGGGCCCGCCAGAGCCATCTTGGGGGCTGCGGGAGCCTCCCCATCACGGGCTCCGGGGCCGGCACGGCCGTGATGCTCGCTCGGCTCCGCGCCTGCCCGCCCGCGGCGCGCCCGTGAAGCGCCGGCCCCGAGCGCCGAGCAGCGAACACCGAGCGCCGCCGGAGCTGCGGCTGCTGCCGGACCGGAGCTGCTGCCGGCACCGAGCTGCTGCTGCCGACACCGGGAGTGCTGCTGCCGACACCGGAGCCGCTGCTGCAGACACCGGAGCCGCTGCTGCAGACACCCGAGCTGCTGTGACCGACACCGGAGCTGCGGCTGCACCGACAGCTTGAGCTCCTGCCCGGCCCCGGAGCTGCTCCGACCTCGGGAGCTGCGGCTGCTGCGGACACGGGAGCTCCCCCGACACGGGAGCTGCTGTTACCGACACCGGAGCCGCTGCCGGCCCGGCCCCGCTCCGCTCCCTCCGACACCCGGATCTGCGGCTACCGACACCGGAGCTCCTGCCCGGCCCCGCTCCCTCCGACACCCGGATCTGCTGCTGCCGGCCCCGCTCCGCCCCGATACCCGGAGCCGCTGCTGACACCGGAGCCGCTGCCGGCCCCGCTCCGCTCCCGCAGGATCCCGCTCGCCCTCGGCCCCGCCTGAGCGCAGGTACGCGGGGAGCGCTCCCGGGAACGGCCGCGGTGCTCCGGGGCCGCGGGGATGGGATGGGATGGAGATGGCGATGGGATGGGGATGGGGATGCGGATGCGTGTGCGGGGGGACAGTCCCCTTCCGGCATCGGTAACTGGGATCGCAGGCAGGCAAACTTTATTATTCTGCAGCATTTTCGGCGATGCCCTTCACTGCATCGTCCCTGCTAGGTGCTGCTCTGAATAATAAAATGTGCATCGTGCACGAGCGCTAGGTAAAGGGATTAAACTCTTGCTAGATTATTCCATCCTCCCTGCGACTGATGTTTAATCTGATGTCATTTCCCAGTCGCTTTTAGGGTTTCCGATGGAACAAAAGCCATTTTGGCCGGTCTGATGGCCGTGTTTCTGCTCTGCTCCGTTGGTGCCCGTGGGCAGAGCTGGCGGTGCCTGTCCCTGTCCCCAGCCCCGGGCACGGGGCTGCTCCCCGGTTTTTGTGTTTGCTTTGCCAGTGTGGATTGTGGTGTCACGGCAAAGTCATCGCGGCCGCTGCTCCGCACAGCCGCTGTCCCTGCGAATACGTGCGGTTTGTCTGGCATCTGGGGCTAAACCAGCCCGATTGCAAGGAAATAGCTCATCCTTTGGTGCCGAACCAGCCGATGAAGGAAATGCATCATCATTGCCACCGAACAGCGATTGGCACACGGCACGGACAACACACGGACAGCAGGGCTGGGGCTGTCTGCTCTGCACACCAGCACGTACAACACAATAATACCGTTTATTATTGCCCATTTCCCTAAACGCCGGTGCATTAGCGTGCGGCGGTGTGCTGTGCTCAGCGTTATGGGGCACTGTAGGGTTTATTATTATTATTATTATTATTATTATTATTATTATTATTATTATTATTATTATTATTATTATTTATTGCCCTCTCCCCACCCTGGCCCTGCCGGGCTCGGGGGTGTGTCTGTGCCACCGCGATGTGATGGGCGACATTACAGCTGTGCTCGGCCTCGGTGCAGCTGTGGCCGAGCAGAACCTCAGGGCACATCACAGCTTCCTTTTTTCTTTTTTAATCTACTGCTGCCTGGTTTTTTAGTGTAAAACACTGCCTGGGCTGTTCTGTGCAGTGCAGGTCGTGATGCAGGGTTTGTACACAAAATAACTCAGCAGAATAACTTATTAGTGAGCCTTGGCACTGCATCTGGTAAATACAGAGTCTGCTTCTTAAGGGACTGTAAATATTTTAAAGAAATACCTTAATTCAAAGCCAGTGGTTGTAACATTAGGAATTGCACCAAGTATTCTGTGACAGGGGATGAATATCATGATTGATATCATCCAAATAAAAATAAGGAATACGGCTTGGCAAGATAGAACAGGGCCTAAAGAAAACAGCATGAAATACTGAAACACAGACCAATACTGTGTTTCAGAAATACTGAAACACAAACCAAGCAGCAGAGGGGAAGATACAGCATCCCCATAAAGCCAATAGGATAAAAAATATCAGGATGTGGCACTGATAGGAAAGTTGCTGTAGTCACTTTGTATTTTGGTGGTTTTGATGGGGAGGTGTTACATTTTTATTAGAGGAGGGCTGTGTACCCAGCTGACAAATGAAGAAGGTAATTCAGATGAAATGTTCCAGATGTCAGCCAGGACTCAGCACTGTAGACAGCCTTTGAAGCACATTTGTGCTACTTCTAGTACCTTAAAGGAGGTTGGGGATTTTTAGGTGCCTCTTTGTTGTTCCTTTTTGATCTGATGGCCCTGGTCAGTGGCTCTGTGCAGACTGTTTTATTTTTAAAAGGGGAAAGACCGGCTCTAAATGAAGCCAGTGACGAGGCCCTGCTGTCTGCAGGCTGGAGAGCAGCCCTGATTTTCCCTGCTCGGGTGCCTGAATGGGCTCCAGCCTGCCAGAATACAGCATGAGTGCATGCTGCAGGCACAGAGCACAGGGGCTCTGCTGTTACACCCAGCTTGATGTATTTGTCTCTGCCTGGCGCACCTTTCTGAGACAGGCAGCGCGTTGAAATTTCTGGAATTTAAACCAAGTGACAGCTCTAAAACAGCACGTGGGGTTTAGGGGTAGGAAAAGTGAGGTGGAACAAAATGTTGGGCAGGGCAGTGCCACAGATTTCTGCATGGAAATGGAGAAATTTCTGCATGAAAATGGAGAAACTAAAGCAGCTAAATGCTACTTAATTAACTGACAACTGCAAGCTCAGAAACCTGAAGCATCTCTCCATAGATGTGACCAGTCCCATGCCTGTACAAGCTGTGGATGTATTTCTGCATCTGCCCAAACAAATCTGTCCATCCATACGTGTCCATCCATTGTGTGACACTGAGCCTTAAATCAATATTCCAGCACTCTTGTAACAAAACCCTGAGCCTTTCTGGGCTGCCACAAGAGGAATGAGCAGCCTGTGATCAGTGGGTAATTAACATCCTCGGGGGTTGGGGGGTTCCTTTCTGTGCAAACGCCCCAGCACAGATCAGAGTTAAATATCCAAAATCTGACTGTGCTCTGTGAAGAGAAGCTGGCTGGGCATGTCCTTCCTCTCAGCATTCCTGTTGAATGCAGCGTGGTTTGACAGTCAAGGCTGTTTGTCATTTCACTGAAAGTGTTTCAGGCCCTCCTCACTGCTAGGAGATATGTCACAGCAGCTGAAGTGCCTGTTAGTCACGACTTTTCTGGGACTTATTTTTGGGTTATTATTCAGCAAAAGGTTCTGACTAACTGGAATTTTGTGTAGATGCTTTGTTTCCCCCTGTCACAGCCTGTGCATCCCATTCTGATAGCATGTCAGGCTGTGCAGACACCAGCTCCTCTCTGTGTTTGGAAAGCCTCTGTGCACAGGACCAAGGAGCTGAAATCTGTTCAGGTTTTGGCCAGCACCTGTGATTCCTGTGACTGTTGGTGCTCTGTGTTGATGCCTGCCCAGCACAGATGAGGATTGTCACAGAGTGCTGCTGACAGCAGCATTTCCTCTGTTAGAGCAGCACTTGCTGCTAGAATTGAAGAATATATCCCAATATCAGGAATAAAAATAGAGCTGGAGTGTAGCCACAGCGCTGGGGAAATGCAGCTGCTCCCAAGCACGGTGCCATGGACCCAGTTGGGCTCTGTGGGAGCTCCGCCAGGGGCTCTGCAGCAGGGGGCTCTGGGCAGGGCAGGAGTGCTCAGCTGTCACAGACATCTTTTATGGAAAATCCTTTCCTTAGGATTTTCCCTCCTGAGAAGCTGAGAGGCCTCAGGAACAAATGTAAACATTGATTATCTGCTGCTGTGGAATGCAACAGGTGCATCTGGGATTGGGCTCATGTGGTTGTTTCTAATTAATGGCCAATCACAGCTGGCTCAGACTCTGGTCAGTCACAAGCCTTTGTTATTCATTCTTTTTCTATTCTTATCCAGCCTTCTGATGAAACCTTTTCTTCTATTCCTTTAGTGTAGTTTCAGTGTAATATATAACATAAAATAATAAATCAGCCTTGTGATACATGGAGTCAGATCCTCATCCCTTCCCTCATCCTCAGACCCCTGTGAACATGGTCACACTCAGTGATGGAGAAAAGAGCTTGAACCAGGCTCCGAGGGGCTCTGGGCAGGGCAGGGGGGCTCAGAGATGGAGAAAAGAGCTCCAGAAAAGGTTCTGTGAATGGCCCTGAGCAAAGCATTCAGCATCTCCTGGGCTCTGTTCTCCTCCTGTAAGTGGGAATAATACTGAACTCTTTACACTACATTCTGTTTATTTTATCTGCTCAGGAAATGAGATTTTCAGACCAAATACTGTTTTCTCCATCAGGATGCTGAATCCCAGCAGAGGCTTCTAGATGCTACTTATAAATCACTTGACAGCCTGCACTGTGTGCTGCTGATCTATGGAAGAATACTGCTGAGTGCCAGAAGAATCTGCATTTGTTCTGGGGTTTCTGGAGTACATTTGGTTAGCTCTGTGCTGCTGGTGGGGATGTCCAGTGGGAGTGAGGAGCCTCATTCCCCTGCTGGTGGCAGTGGTTTGGGGGAGACATTTACAGTGCAGTGCCAGGACACAGGGAATGGGACCGGGGGGTGATTTTTGATTTTTAAAATATATAATTGTGATAAAGTTTATTTTCTGCCGCGCACAGGGCTGGTTTGTGGAGCAGCAGGCATTGCTGTGCCCAGGGCTGATCAGCAGCAGGGCAGGCTGTTCCTGTGAACCAGAGGGAGGCACTGAGAGAATCTCAGCCTGGCACAGATTCCCTGCTCCCATCTCAGGCAATCAGAACCTTCTCCAGTTCTCCTTTGGGGACCACCCTGCACCAGCCCCTCTTCCTCAGGGTGTGAACACAGGGAGCTGCTGGGCACCCGTCAATGCACCCCTTGCCTCCCATAGAACTGGACTGATTTATTTTCTTTCACTGAGGAGCATCAGTCATATATATAGACGGCCTCATGGAGTTTTTACACTGGATGTGTGATGGAGAAAATTACAATTAGACCCCCAACTCTTGCCAGTTTCGAAAGAAAAAGAAGCCTTTCTTGAGGCAGGTTAACTTGTTTAGGGTTGGCTTAGAAAAATCCTACATCTAGGCTGAATTCCTCCAGAGCAGGGCATTTATTCTGGGACTTCACCTTTCCAGCTCCCGCTGAGTATTTCTGCACCTCCTTCTCACAGAGCTGAAAAATGCTCTTGGTTATTCCTGTATGGGACACCACGGTGCCTTTTGGCCTGTATGGAAAACCATGGTTCCTCCTGTGTGGAAAACCATGGGAAGTGCAGTGAGAGCCCTGCCGCTCACTGTGAGGGGTCTGTGGTGTCCATCAGGCAGGATCTGCACAGATCTGTGCCAGTGGGGAAACACAGCACAGGGCCATCCCCACTGGGCATGGGCTGGGGCTGGCGCTGCCTGGGGAGGGATGGAGCTGGGTCAGGGTTAGGGTCAGGGTCAAGCTCAGGGTCAGGGTTTGGGGGCTGCTGGTGCTCAGAGTCCAGGGCAAGGCGCTCTCAGCTGTCCCTGTCACAGCACTGCAGGGCTGGTTCTGCCCCCTGTGCCCTGCATTTCCCTGTGGCACTCCCCATTGCCCCTCCTGGCACAGCCTGCTCGCTGCCCTCCCCACCTGCCTGCCCCAGCCCTGGAGCCAGAGCCTCAGGAGCATTCCCTGCCAGCTGCAGGAGTGCCTTCCCTGCCCTCTCCCCTGTTTACTGCTGGCCAATTAAATTTGGTAGGTGGCAGTTTGGAATCTTAGCGGGGCCGTCATGTGACAGCTAATGCTCTGCAGATCTCCATTACATAACCTTTAAGTAGTTGTGGAAATGTGCTTGTGTCATCCTGGGCCTGACAGAAGGCTGTGTCTGGAGCCTGGGCAGGTTCTCTGTGTGGGCTGGCTGCAGGAATCCCGAGCAGGGCTTGTTCTGGCCCAGGCTGTGTGCCCTGGGCTGTCAGGCAGTGCTGCTGCCTGCCAGGGATGCTGTGCAGGCAGCTCTGGGTGGTCCCTGCAGGCAGGGCTGGCTGCGAGCTCTGCCCTGCCAGGTGGGGATGGAACCACCTTAAATGTGGCATCCAGGTGGGGATGGATTCACCTTAAATGCAGTGTCCAGGTAGGGATGGAATCACATTAAATGCAGCATCCAGGTGGGGATGGAATCACCCTAAATGCAGCATCCAGGAGGGGATGGAATCACATTAAATGCAGCACCCAGGGGCCCCTGTGCCATCTGAGAGCTCTGCCCATTCCAGCCCTGAGCACAGGAATCCTCCCCGTGTGTCCCCCCCAGATCCCAGCTGGGCCCCGGTGCTTTCTGCAGAATGAAAACGTGAATCAATACAGCTTTCAGAAATGCTGTGCAGGGACCATCAATTTTTAATGCTTGCTAATTCATTAGGCCCTGCCTGGTTTGCTAAAGGAGCCTTTTGTAAATGGCAGCAGCGTGTCCACTCACAGGGTGGGAGCTCTTCCTCCTCCTGCAGCCAGAGCCAGCTCCTGGGCACACACAGCTCCTGGGGCCTAAAACACCCTTTGTGCACCCTTTGTGCACCATTTGTACACCCTTGAACACTCTTTATACATCCTTATACACCCTTATGTATCTTAGTGCACCCTTATACACCCTTATATATCTTTAATAGCCCTTTATGCACTCTTTATACACCCGTTACACACCCTTGTACGCTCTTTATATACTCTTAATACACCCTTAGACACCCTTATATATCTTTAATACACCCTTGCACACCTTTATACACCTTTATATGCCCTTGTACATCCTTACACACCCTTAATACACCTTTAATACACCTTTAATACATCCTTAATACACCCTTTTATATCTTTAATAACCCTTGTAGACCCTTGTACACCTTTATACATCTTTATACATCTTCAATAGACCCTTATACACCCTTAATACAATTTTATAGACCCTTATCCATCTTTATCCCCTCTCCAGTGCAGATTGAGCCCTCCATGGAGGGACCAGCCCTGGCCCTGCAGGAATCAAATCCCATTGTGGTTTCCTGGCCAGGGCATGGCCTTGCAGGCTGGGTCCTGTCAGTCTGTCTGTCTGTGAGTCTGTCTGTGGCTCTGACAGTGCTCCTGGTCACCCACAGGAGATCCCTGCCTCACTCTTTGTCTGCTGGCAGGGCTCAG
The DNA here is from genome assembly GCF_028769735.1 of Zonotrichia leucophrys gambelii. Taxonomy (NCBI): domain Eukaryota; kingdom Metazoa; phylum Chordata; class Aves; order Passeriformes; family Passerellidae; genus Zonotrichia; species Zonotrichia leucophrys. The sequence continues at coordinate 443,598 of NC_088185.1, forward strand.
GCAATGAGCTGCTGTGGTCTGGAGTGAAAGTTGTAATTAGGAATGAGGAAGAACTGGATGAAATTTTGGGTGTTGGGGTTTTTTTAAAAGAATATCAGGTTTACAACTTTATAATCTCATATTGAAATCTAATTGTGTGAACCTGCATTTTGTCTAGAGAAGCCCTTATTCCGCATTGGCACTTTTCAGTGAGAAAACTCTTCACGGAGTGCTCAAGAATGATGGTTTGCTGTCATTCTGTCCGTTTTGCAGGTGGGAAATTTTCAGTGTGCCTCAGGTTTGTGTGCCCAGGGCCACTCAGCAGGGTCAATGGAAATCCATGGGTATTGTTTGCAGAACCTGCTCCAACAATTGTCCATTGTATTGCTTCTCTTAATTAAATGTTGTATAAGAAAGGAGGAGGGGAAGTATTGATCTAAAACCAGACCTTTTTTTGTTTCATTTTAAATTAACTGGCCATGTGCTACTCATAGTAATGAGCCTGCAAATCTATTAATCTTTAAAAAAATTACTACTATCATAAATCAGTGTGGCTACAGCCAGTTTGTGCACTCCAAGGGCTGCCTTTGCACCTGCTGGGTGTACAGAACTATAAATGTCTCTCTGGAAGGGTCTGTGTTCAGCAGCCTTAAATCTTGTGTATAAATGTATTTCCCATTTTGGTAGCTCTGGTTTATGTGCAGATGGGCACAGTTCCTGCACAGTTCCTGCTGTGTCACCATCACCATCCTTCCTGTAACCAAAATTTAGCCTGGCACATAAAAACCACCAGAACATTCGGTCAGAGCGCTGATTGTTTAATATCCCTCTGTTTAACAGCACTGAGGCCCGTGCTGCTGTTGGGAAGGAAGTTTCCTCTCCCTGATTTGCTGTAACTAGGGAACAGGAATTTCCCCTGGTGCAGCTGGGCTGTGCACGGTGCTGTGAGGATGGAGCTGGCTGCAGTGAATTGGAAATTGGTGTTTGAAATGAGGACTTTTACACCAGGAAAGGTGTTTGAAATGAGGACTTTTGCACCAGGAGAGGTGTCTGGGCCGAGCATCCACCTGCCCTGGTGTTCTCTGTGGGTTTTACCAGCCTGGCTTGCCCAATTCAGCTCTCAGTGCTTCCTGGCAGTGAGATCAGATCCTGCAGGATTTCCCAGCCACTGAAGAGGGAGGAGGAGATGGAGAGGTTTAAAAACACCCAGTGAGAAGGTGGGGTGCAAAACAGAAAATTAAAAGGTGGAAATATGTTTATTTTCCATGTGTGTAAAGGGATTCCACTGTTGTCTGTCTGGACCTGCTTCTTACAATCAGTGAATTCAGACGTGCTCTTTGTTAAACCCTGGTGAGTTTTCCTAATTTATTAATTCCCTGTCGTTGGCACTGGCTTTGTCCTCAGCAGTACATCACAATTCAGCTTTCCACAAGCTTGTCATCTGTGGAGCACTCCCATTCCCAGCTGAACTCAGGGGTGAGCAGAAAGGGACTGTCCTTGGCCCCACATTGCCTCGGGGCAAAAATGAGATTTGGTTTGTGCTGTGTAACAATTGCAAGAGAACAGCGTTTTCATAGCAGTCATGGCTGTTAGGAAAATGCAGATTTGAGGCATGTAGCACTGTTTAGTTTTTGTTCCCTGCAACATTCATTAAAAGTATAATTGCTGGCATTAACTAGGCAGAATAATGCATGCCTGTGAGCTGCAGTGCTTTAAAGGCCCATGGCACTGCTATTATCAGAATTTATAATTTATTGGGGTAACTTCAGGGCTGAAATGGGTTTCTTTATGATGGATTGGTGCAGTGTATTTACTCAGATCTGGGGTAAATCTCCTCGTGTGCACAGGTCCCACTGCTGCAATCCAGCACAAGTGTGCATGGGAAAACGCATTTGGGTTTTCACACTTCCATCAAACCTGCTTTAGGGATGAAATCCCACAGGAATGTTCACTATCACTATCCATCATTGCTGGATTGATAACAGACCACTACTACATAAATAATAAAACCAGCAAGTAAATACTTCAGGGGAAATATCACAGTATCCCACTCTGAGAGGTGTGAGAAACAACTCCCATCATTTCCACCATCAATAATTAAAACCATTTACAAAGAGGGTGGAATTCTCAAAACACCCCTTAAAGCTCTGGCTTTTTGTGCCAGTGCAGGATTTGTGTTCAGGAAGGATGAGCAGGAACTGGAACAAGGAGAAGAAAGGGCTGTATGAACAAACCAGGAGTTTGGGGAGCTTATGTTATGAAACACTAAAAGAGCTTATTCTTTGTTGTCTGATAGTGACAAAGTGACAAGGTAGGTCTGATTCCATCAGTAATGGAATCTGAGCTGCCAGCAGAGCATGCAAGGGACACACCTGCAGGAGATGAGGTGGTTTTGGGGTTTGTTTTCAGTGGGGAGGATGAATTCCATTATTTGTACACAATTCCAATGTTTGTATACAGATGTGCATTAACAGCTTACACTGGCAGTGATAAAGGAGTGAGATATCCAGGAGAAACAGAATTTAGTGGCAAGGGAAAATACTGCAAGCTTCAAGGAATCTTCAAAGTGACCACATTCCCTCAGAGATGGGAGGCAGGAAATTGCAGGGAATCTCACTTTGATTGAGTGGATCAGAGAGGGAGGTGGATGTGACTTGAATATCAGCAGTTCCACCCCTCTGCTGGTGCAGGGTGCAGATGGAGAACGGAGAAAATCCTTTAAATAATCTTCATACAACTTGATAGGGAAGTCAGAGTGAATTGATTCTCAGTTCCTGGGCTGGTTCTGTGATTTCACCTGCCTTTATTCAGAGAGCTCCCTGCAGAAGGGCAGGAGGCAGCAGCAATTCCAGGCACACATGGAGTGAAGGTGTGAGCACAGGTGTGGGGTCCAGGTGAGCTTTAAATGACTCTTCTTTACATGAGAAAAGCAAGTGGGAAGCCAAGGTAAATGTGCTGTTAGCTGGCCAGAAAGGGGCAGCTTTAGCACCATCACATTAATGCTCAGGCAGTAATAACTCACAGAAATCAGATGGAGAAAGAAAGCTTTCTATTTTCAGTACCTGTCTTAGAGGGGATATAAATTACACCTCACAGTGCCCATTTCTTCACTGAGTGTCAGAGGGCCCAGACAACTGGAGTTTATACACCTCTAATGAGAAACAAAATAATCCCATGAAGATTTATACTGTTGATTTTGCATAATAAATGGGTTCATTTTTAATTGTGAGCATCTTTAATCTCAGTAACTGCAGTGCATGTTGAAAAATGGTTGATGCTGGTAAAATGTTGATGCATCATTTACAATTTCCATGTAGAGGATCCCAGATCCTCAGTGCCTGAGGGGAGCTGTGTTTCTGTAGAGGAGTGGAGCTCAGTGTGGGCACACCTGAGTCTGGCTGCTCTGCAGGGGCTGAGCTGAGCTCTCATTAGTGCCATTAGTGCCTGCCAGGCTGCTCACCTGGCATGGGCAGGGCAGGGCAGCCTGGCATGGCCTGGCACAGCACGGTCCCTCCCTGCAGGTGCCATTCTCCCTTGGCACAGCCTGGCCTGGCACGGCCTGCAGGGCCCTGGCACAGCACGGTCCCTCCCTGCAGGGCCCTGGCACGGCCTGGCCTGGCACAGCTCGCTCCCTCCCTGCAGGTGCCATTCTGCCTTGGCAGATCCAATAAACCTGGTGCTGGCATCATTTACAGCGATCAGCTCAGCCCCAGGCTGGCTGCTGGGGAGGCAGGGGAGCAGAATTGGTCCTTTTTGCCCAGAATTGTTCTGGCCTTTGCCCGGAATTGTTCTACTCCTTGCCCAAATTGTTCTGCTCCTTGCCCAGAATGGTTCTTCTCTTTGCCCAGAACAGTTCCTTTTTGCCCAGAATGGTTCTGCTCTCTGGCCAGAACCGTTCCTTTTTGCCCATAATTGTCCCTTTTTGCCCTGAACTGTTCCCAGGGCTGCTCTGGGGCAGGGTGCACAGACCCTGGGCTGTGCAGGACAGGCTCAGGATGCTGTTTGATCCCCTCTGTTTTTGCCAAAGTGAGGGTTCTGTGCTGCCAGAAGGAGGATTTCAGGCTGGTTTGGCTATTGAGAGACAGCAGCTGTCATCAGATGAGTTCTGGCTCCATTTGGGTTTCACATTTCTTCACAGAGATGAATCCTCAGCTCTTGTCCTGTTGTTTGTGTCAGAGGCAGTCAGACATTTTCATCACCGTCATTTTCTCATAAAAAGCCACCTCAAATCCTTTTTAAAGGATTTGCATTTTGTGTTGATAATACTTAGGGCTTAAAGGCCTGATTCTCCTTAGACTTGTGGCAGTATCACTGGGGGATAATTCCAGTAAGAAATATATTAGTTACATGTGTGAAGTGGGAGAAAAACTGGTCTGGCCAATACACAATTCATTTCCATAAAAACCAGCAGCCCCATGGAAAAGGCTGGTATTGCATTTATGTATTTATTGTATGTGTTATATGCAGCTCCTGCAGGGTGACACATGGCTTTTCTAATTTGTAAATTAGGTAAATTATTTTATTCTTTATGGAAGAAATCTCAGTAGTATGGACGTGTCTCTTGCCTCTTTATCTGAGCTTATCCTTGTAAATTTTATATCAGTGCTAAAGAGTAATAAATAAAGCAATGATTCCCTCTAATAGCCAGATTTGTATTTTCCCAAGAATCCCATTTCTTGCTCTGGCCACAGGATTTATTGGCACCTTCTGCCATACTCTGCTTTCTGAGATTTCAGCCAGAAGTGGTTTTAGATTAGCACAGCACCATGAGTCACTTGCACCAGAGCTTCCTGCCCAGAAGGCACCAAAGTTGCTTTGAATTCATCATCAGAACTTTGACAGCAGGCTCTCACTTTGCATTCGGGATAGATTTCTGCAGATAGGTGTTTGACTAATTAGATTCAGAGCAATTTGGCACAGTAGCTAAAAATATGGGAGCCCTCCAGACTGCAGTGCTGAGCAGAATTGGTGTCAGCTCCAGCAGGAGCCTCTGTGAGAATCAGAGGGATGGAGAAGGTTTTAAACTGGCAGGGCAGGCCAGGGTGATGCTGAGAGCATCAGGGAGGGGAATTCAGGGCAGGGTGGAGAAGGGACAGGAGGCTTTTGCAGGCTGGGGTTTGGTCAGTGCAGCTCCCAGCAGAGCTGGCTTTGTGGGGTTTCACTGATGGAGGGAGGATTGTGTGCCAAGGAGGCTCCAGAGGGTCTGCTTCACAAAGGGGAGCACAGAGCCATGGGGATCTTGGTGGAGAAAAGTGTGGAAAAGTAGTTTAATAGTATGTAATTAATATAATATTATATATATATATATATGTATATGTATATATATGTATATGTATATATATGTATGTATATATATGTATGTATATATATGTGTATATATATGTAAATAAATATGTATATATATGTGTGTATATATATGTATATATGTGTGTGTATATATATATATATATATGTATATGTAGGTATATATATAAAGTTTAATAGTATATAGTTGCTGAAGATTTTATTGTTCCCATTAAAAAAAGAAAAGCCCAGTCCTTAGCTGATTTTGAAGGAAACTGTTCCCTTTGCCACATAGTTCACTCACCAAATCAAAGTAAATCATACTTTCTCTGCAGTGTTCTCCATTGGTTGGTGGGAGCATTTTGTTGCTTATCAGGGCTTTGTTCTTGTCAGCTGTCTGCATTCATTTTGTCATTCTGGGGATGCAGGCTCTGGGTGTTTCTGTTCCAGGGTTGGGATTGCATGCCTGGACAGCCTCCAGTGCTGCCTATTGTTCTTCCTTGCTTTGAGCTGCAAGTGACAAGCGAGCTCTAATTTTTAAATTTATTTATTAAAAAATCAAATCAACAATCTTCCCATTCACAATCAAGACCACCATTCACCCAAGCTGGCTGTGTGTAATTAGCCACAAGCCAAACTCTGCATTTTCAGCAGTGTTTGCTCTCTGCTGTCGTGGTGGGAATTGTTCAGTCTGGCTGATGGTGGAAGGATGCTGGAGCAGAGACACAAGGATGTTTTTGTCTGGTGACAAACACATCTCACTCATGTATTGTGGGTGCTGTGAGAGGGCTGACAGCCACCAGGGTGGTTTCACTGGCAGCCCAGGCTGGGGGAAATCACGGTTATTAAAGGTAGCAAGGTTCCCCTGTCACGGGAAACGTGTCAGGAGATTTCAGGGCAGAGACCCTGTCCATCCCCAGAGCTGGGGAAGCAGCAGGACAAAGGGTTTTCATTTCAGCTGCAATCTGCAGGTTGGAGCTCCAACTCCAGCTGTCACTGAGCTCTGTCCTGCCCACCTGCACTGCACCTGTGGCAGGCTCTGAGGTGGAATTCGAGAATGAAATTCAGATGAAACTCAGGAATGGAATTCAGATGGAATTCAGGAACGCCACCTTGGACAGAGCAGTGAGGGGTGTGGGTGGCAGGTTCTGCTAGCCCAGAGCCCCAGGGAGCACAGACATCTCTGTCTGTCTGTCTGTCTGTCCCCATCCAGGACACCTCTCCTTCCAAGGGCTCTGCTCAATGAGCTCTGAGAGTTCCCTTCAGCAGGGAAGAGCTGGTGAGGTCTGGGACCCCGAGTTTTGTGAGTCTGGAACCCTGAGTTCTGTGACTCTGGAACCCCAAAATCTGTGACTGTGGAACCCTGGGTTCCGTGACTCTGGAACCCCGAGTTCTGTGAGTTTTGTGAGTCTGGAACCCGGAGTTTTGTGGCACTGGAACCCCAAGCTCTGTGACTCTGGAACAGGGAGTTGTGTGAGTCTGAAACTCCGAGTTCTGTGAGACTGGAACCCCGAGTTCTGTGAGTTCTGTGGCTCTGGAACCCCGATTTTGGGATGCACTGTGCAGCTGAAGGCTCAGTGTGCACGTGCTCTGAATGGATGCTGCACCAGGAACCTGCCAGGGCAATCTTTACCTGCTCCACAGCCCCAGCTGAAAGGCTGGGTAATGGATAATGGATGTTCAGAGCAGCCTGGGGTTACAGCTGGGCAGGGGCAGTAACCCCAGGCTGCTCTGAGCATCCATTATCCATTATATTCTATCATGTTTCTCCCATTCCAACACCCACCTTTGGCAGAAATGGGAGAAACATGATAGAATATCATTTAAAAACATCCAGGTAATTCAGAGTGGAACTCCACTGCCATGACCACTGTCCCACAGTGTGATCCCTGCACTCTGAAATGTGCTCAGAGAGCTGACAGAACACCCCGTGCAACTCCACCAGGTGTCATCAGTGGAGTATTTTGGGATGTTGCCTTGTCTAACCAATGAGCATCTTTGTTATAAGCTTCCAAAAACTATTTAATAAGGAGCTGTGAATCTTTTGGAGCCCGGTTTCCATTTTCCAGTGGCAGCTTTTAAAACCTCAGGATCACTAGGCAGGGATCCTGCAAATTCCAGGTTAGGGCTCCCTTCCTTCACCCGGATTTTCCTTTGGTGGAATATCTCCCATGTCATGAATATTTTCAGTTTCCTCTCCTGTGCACACAGAGCTCTCAGCCTGCAATTACAGCTCTCCCTTATGAATATTTAAAAGGCAGTTCAGCTTTCAGACAGAGTACACCAGCGACAAAGATCAAGCTTTCTGACCTTTTGTTAATTTGCTCACTGAAATACGATTCCCATGGTCTCGTTTTTTGTATTTAAGAGAAGAAATTTGCATACAGAGAGGGTGTTGGCTTTTCTCATTTTTGTGGCTAATTCCCTTTTGGTACATTTGTTCTAGTAGATCTCAAAGAAAAAAAGTCACTGGATAGTTTTATCAGTTATGCATGAGAATATGAAAGATAGAATTGAAGGAAAAAAACCACTTGGGTTCTTTATCAGAAAATGATAAGAAGTTTTTTTTACCACTGTGGGAAAAAAAAAATCAGCAGAAAAAGCAAAAGTAGGAATGTGTTGAGACCAGTGGAGAAACTTGTTACTCCCACACTGCATTGGAAGGAAATGCAAACTGTTTGTGATAATAGTGAAGAGTGAAGCTGGAAAATCTCAATTATTGCTTTGGAAATGAATTTGTCTATTCTGGAAAATACAGCAGATGCAGAGCCCCAGACACTGAGCTGACAGAGGAGTGAACAATGAAATGTGTCAGTGTAATCACAAATCCACTGGACTTTCAGGGACTGCAGAAGGGAAATTGAATCCTTGCAAACCTTAGCTAAAATGTGTGTTTATTTGTGTTTGTTCTGAGCTCACTGTGAGCATTCCAAAGGAAGGAATGGTGGCAGTTCCTGCAGCAGAGGCTGGGCCAGCCAAGTCCTGGTGTTGGACCCATAGTTTATTTGCTTTTGTTTTTTATTTTATATGCTGCCATAAATGAATGGACACAGCTATACACAGTTGATTAAAGAAGGGACTTAATTAAGGGCTTAATTAAACTAGTGGAGTAAATTACAACATAACTGAAATTCAGAATGAGCCTGTGTGATGCAGAGGCTGGTGCTGTTGAGGCAGTATCTGTATGAAATAATTGATTCTGCAGCCATTAGTCCTTGCTAATGAGATTAAGGAGGAGGTGCCACGATCTTGCTAATTAATTTGGTTTGTGACTTGGAAATGTGATGGAATGGGGCAAAACTGGGGATTGTTCTGCACACCCAGAAGCTCTCAGGTTGGAAGACAAATATCATCAAAGTCATCCCTGTTCTCAGCTGTGCCAGGGTGATATTTGCCTTTACAGAGCCATCAACCCCTCATCCTGCTTGGAGACCTTGCAGGACAGCAAAAGAGGCTTTTCCTCTTTCCATGAGCTCCCTGAGAGCTGCTGGGACAGATCCCCCTGGGCAGGGCTCAGATCTGCACAGTTTCTGTGCTCTGGGTACTGCCTGATACCATTTATTTCCCTCCTCTGAATCTCTGCCCCATTGTCCTGCCCTGCCACAGTGCAGCTGACGAGTCTGGAGGATCTTCAACCTAAATTTAACAGTGATCTTTAACCTAAAATTAACAGTGATCTTTAACCTAAAAATTAACAGTGCCCCTAATCCAAGGCTTATCTTATTGGTATCTACTTACACTTACTGGGACAGAAATAAATTGTAATAAATTAATTATAGACAGTAAATAAACTATACCAGGTTAGTATCTGTATTGAATGTGTCTCTGCACACACCCACACAGTGCAGAGCTGCACAAGCACTGCACATTGTAATATTGCTGATTATTTCACTAATGCTGAACATTGATAGAGGCAAAACACATGTTAAAAGCAGAGGCAGGGCAGGAAAATCCCTTCAGTTTCAGAGGAAAGATTGAAATGTGTTTTGTGCGGGATTTATTGAAGTGTCTTACATGACAAGCTCAACGCTCAAGCATTGCTTCAGCAGAGGGATAACTTGCAGTTGTTGGCACTTTGAGTGTTGGATGTTTGTGTGCTCTGTAACCTGGCTGCTCACTGTCATCACCAGGCATTGCTCACTTAGAGCAAAGTCAGTGCTGAGTTATCTCTCATTTATAGTTAGAGATCGTACAGGATTCAATTGCTGAAATATTCCTGATGTATAGAGATCATACAGGATGTAATTGCTGAGTTATTCCTGATGTACAGTTAGAGACCATACAAGATTCAATTGCTGAATTATTCCTGATGCATGGTTAGAGATCATAGAGGATTCAATTGCTGAGTTATTCCTGATGTATAGTTAGAGACCATACAAGATTCAATTGCTGAGTTATTTCTGATGTATAGAGATCATACAAGATGCAATTGCTGAGTTATTCCTGATGTATAGTTAGAGATCATACAGGATTCAATTGCTGAGTTATTCCTGATGTGTAGTTAGAGACCATACAAGCTAAGGCAGCAACAGCACCTTTCAAATTACTGGATATGAAAACCAACATGAGGGTGCCCTGCCAGGGACGTGGCTCCTCAGAGCTGAGCCCTGCAGAGCTGGGCTCTGCAGGCATTTCCTAGAAAGCCTTTCCATTTCTCCAGCAAGCTCTGCTGCCTGTGTGTGCTGGGGCTCTCTGGGCAGGTCAGCTCCTCCTGTGCCCTGTCACCCGAGCCCTGCCCGTGGCAGCTCTGTCAGGGTGGCAGTGATGGGGTTATGGACTTTACCTGCGTTTATGGGGCCCCTACAGGCACCAGGGCTGGGCATTTGCAGGGAACTCTTTCTGTTTTACACTCAGAGAGCCCCAGGGGAAGGCTGGAACTCCTCAGGAGTGGTCACAACTGCAAAACAGCACCTGGATTGCAGATCCTGGGCTGGAACACAGGCTGCAGCTGTGAACATGCATTTTATTGCAGATCCTGGGCTGGAATGCAACTGCAGCTGAGAACTTGCATTTGATTGGGATCCTGTGCTTGAACACAGGCTGCAGCTGTGAACTTGCATTTCCAGATCCTGTGTTTTATTTGAACACAGGCTGCAACTGTGATCTTGCATTTTTAGCCCCGTGCCCCTGCAGCAAACCCCCCTGTGTGTGGCTCTGCTTTTCTGCATTTGTTTGTGGCTTTGGGAAACGATGCCAGGCTCAGACCAGGCTGGGTAACTCTCCCTGCATGGAGTGGCTCCCCAGAATAGCCAAAGGCTGTGCCCAGAGTGCTCCAGCAGGCACCTCAGTGAGTCACCAGGCAGCTCAGGGCGTTGAATTCCATCCCTGCAGCCCTGGATCTGCTCAGGAGCTCATGAATAATGAAGGATGTGAGCTGCAGGCCCCAGATCTGGGTGCATCCACTCCTGATTGCCATGTCCCAGCAGACCTGGGGTGCATCCCATCCCTTCCTGAGTGATTTCCCTGTCCCCCAGCACAGCCCCGGTGTGGGTTAGCTCTGTGCTGATGAAGAAGACACCAGCCATGATGTAAGTAAAGGCATTTATGTAGCAGAGCTGGCAGTGTGTGGGGATGGGTGGCAGAGCTGGCATTACTTACCCTGTGCAATCTGTCAGCCCCTGGTATTTAGCTCCTGGTGCACACAGGATGCAGTTCCTGTGCCTTGCCATTCTGGGTGGGGAGGGACACCATCCAAAGGTATTTTTAGAACTCCATGCCGGGGAAAAAATAAAGTCTTGGGAAGAAGAACTGATTCATGCTTCTCATCCTCTCCCTCCTCCGTTCCACTCTGGGTTTGAGCACAAATTTCAGGCTCATTTTGGAGCTTTTGTTGGACTTCAGCCTTGTGGCCTGCCATGACAGAAATGTTTATCCAGCAAGGCTGGATTAATTAATTCAGCTTGGCTATGCAATGGTAATTAACCCTGACTTTACTGCACAGGCAGTGAAACATGCTGGGTACTGGAAGGGAAATTGTAAATGCAGCTCTAACAAACTGACTGCTTTCCTTTTGTCCTGCACAGTCTGGAGATGCTCCATCCTGCCTGCAGCCCTCGGCTCCCCAGGAAACCTCTGATCAGAGCTGGCATCTAGGAGAGACCCCGGCCCGCGGTCCCATGTCAGCGCCCTGACCCCAGAGCCCCCGCTGGCCGCTCTCAGTAAGTCTGGCCCTGCTCCCCAGCCCTGGAGCTGCTGCCCTGCAGGGTTTGGCTGCAGCCCTGGGTGTGCTTGGTGTGCACAGCTCGGGGCTTTGGGGTCTGGGGGGTTTGGGAGGGTCTGGCTGCTGCACTTTGCTCTGCCCTGAGCTCTGAACCTGCACCCACACTGAGCACTCACATTGCTGCACCCACACTGAGCACTGAGCACACCCAGCTGTGCCTGTGGGGCAGCCCCAGCCTGAAATGGGGTGTAAAGGCCAAAAAGGGGACAGAAATGACTCCAGGGCTGAGTCCAGGCTGCAGGAATGGCAGGGGCAGGAGCCTGGGCACAGCCTGTGGCTCTGACCAGTGTGGTGGTGTTTGAGGTTCCCAGGGTGAGAGAAGAGAATCTTGACTCTATGTTTCAGAAGGCTGGTTTGTTATTTTATTATATACATTATATTAAAAGAAAATGATATATTAAAATTCTACTAAAAGAATAGAAGAAAGGATTTCATCAGAAAGCATGAAAGGAATAGAAAAGAATGATAATGAAATCTTGTGACTGACCAGATGGTCTGAGCCAGCTGACTGTGATTGGCCATTAATTAGAAACAACCACATGAGCCAATCCCAGATGCACCTGTTGCATTCCACAGCAGCAGATAATCAATGTTTGCATTTTGTTCCTGAGGCCTCCCAGCTTCTCAGGAATAAAAATCCTAAGGAAAGGATTTTCCCTAAAATATGTCTGTGACATTGCAGCACATCCCAGTGTGGCTTGGGGCACCCATCCTGACTCTGGGTAGCAGCAGAGAATTTCTGTTTGCATCTCTGGGTGTTTGCACATGCTCTGATTTTCAGTTTAGAGAGGAACCTTCTGGAAGGCTTGGTCAGTTAGCTGGGTCCCATCTCCTGCTGCTGAGCTATCAGATGGAGTTCATGTCCCACCTTTGATCTTCAAAGCCCTTTGCCACCAGTAACTAACAGAATAATTTAAAGAAATTTCATTTAGAACCACCATTTTTGGACCTTATGTTCTCACTGTTCTCTGTACCTCACTGAGCTGAAAGTAAAGGCTTAAAGCTTTGCTTTAAGAGCCTGGTGTTTGAAGCTTGGGGTTCTAAATTTGGTGCTGGATTTATCCGTGTGAAGGGTATGAGTTTGATTGCATCAGAAGTAATTATATTTAATGTGACAAGGGAAAAGTGCACAAATGTGATATTTGGAACGGCTGTTAATGCCTCCTTTGCATCTCTGCTCCTGAAAGGAATAATTACCAGCAGTGATGTGAGCTGAATGCTGAGGTTGGGTGGAAAGGGGGAGTCAGTGTTTCCTGCAGGGTCAGATTGCCCGAGCAGGAAGGGAAGGGAGGGGCTCTCTGCAGACCCAGGCCCACAAAACCACCTGGGCACACCTGGAGTCACTGGGGATTCTCTGCCTGTTCCTCCACACCAGGGACTTGTGCCTTCAGGAGGCAGAAAGGGTTTCTGTGAATCCCAGCCTGGGGAGGGGGCATCCCACCCACCCTGGGGTCACAGACACCCACCCTGGGGTCACAGACACCCACCCTGGGCACCCTGGGGTGACAGACACCCACCCTGGGTCGCCCATCCCCTTTGCACACCCCTGCCCAGCAGGAGCAGGGCACGTCCAGGGCTCTGCCCCTTCCATGGAGCTCTCCTGGCGCAGAGCTGGGGCTCTCTCAGGGCCAGCTGAGCAGTTTGGCACAGCCTGGATGGTGGTGGGGGCTCAGCCTGGGTTTCACCACCCGGGGCTGTGCTGGGGGCTCTGTGGAGGCTCCATCTCCATGAGCCAGGCTGGGATGTTCTCTGGTCTAAATGGAATATCTGGTACCACTGATTCCTCTCTGGAGGGCTCCATCTCCATAAGTCAGTCTGGGATGTTCTCTGGTCTAACTGCAATATCTGCTGCCACTGATGCTCTGTGGAAGGCTCTACCTGCACCAGTCAGGCTCAGATGTTCCTTCTCTAACTGGAATTTCTGCTGCCACTGATTCCTTTCTGGAGGGCTCCATCTCCATGAGCCAGGCTTGGATATTCCCTCTCTAAATGCAATATCTGCTGCCACTGATTCCTCTCTGGAAGGCTCCATCTCCACAATCCAGGCTCAGATGTTCCCTCTCTCTCTAAATGCAATATCTGCTGCCACTGATTCCTCTCTAGAAGGCTCCATCTCCACAATCCAGGCTCAGATGTTCCCTCTCTAAATGCAATATCTGCTGCCACAGCCCAGCTCCCTCCCCGCTGCCCCACCAGTGTGATTTGGTATCAGACAGCAAGGTCAGGGCTCTGTGTGTTATCAGTTAGTGCCAAACAAAGGCAGCAAGGTGATTTATTGCTCCATTTTCCTCAAGCACACGATAACATTAATGTTTTGGCTTATACTTTTTCCTGTCCTAATTACATTTGTCTCTTGTTTAATCATCTTTAAGATGGAATAGTATGTCTGAGGAGGGAATGTAATGTGATTTAATTAACTTTTGTCCTAATGAGTCAGACTGCAGAACCTTGCAAGGCTTCTTGTCCAGTACAGTGCTTGGAGGCAGAGTATTCAGATGAAACTGAAAATTGTAAATCTTAAACCCCATACAAAATCCTTCAGGTGTGGCTGCTGAACTCAGAGCTGTGTTATGTGACAGGTTTGTGGTTTGGCTTGAGACTGAATTTACAAATTACTGAGGGGACAGCTTGACTCCTGTTTAAATCCCCCTCTGAAATGGATTTTAGGGGCTGTGGTGAGCCCATGGCCTGGTGATGCTCATCAGGGATAAAAGGTGTGCTGGGGAAAAGCATGTTGGGTGCCAAAACGATGTTTAAACCTGCATTTGTGAGCTGTCCCTTCTGATCAGATACAACCAGCAAATTCTGGAGTGTGAACAGAACACTGGAGTGTGCTGATGTTCACAAATTGCTGCCCCATCCCTGCTTAGCACTCATGCATGTTTTATACTTGCATCTCTGCCTGGGGATCCCAGCACACATTCCAAATGCTGGAGGTGCTCCACTGACAAATGTTGGGCTAAAAAAAAAAGAATAAAGTCCTTTTGTGAGGAGTGTGGAGCTGACAAGGTAAGTCATGCAGAATGCTGGTGTTTAGATCAGCTGTAGCTACACAGCTGCACACACCAGGAACACTGATCAGCACCTCTGGAAGTTCCTGCACCGACTGCTCCAATACATTTGCATTAATGGAAGGATGAGACCTACTTCATGATGTTCTGTGCATGACAAAAGCTAAAATTAGCTCTGTTAGAACTTTGGCTGCAGCTCTGCTAAATTTTAGCAGTTTGGGGGGGAAGGAGAACGCTTTTGAAAGGTTATAATTAATGAGTTACGTGTTGTTGGGTTTTTTCCCGAAGCGTACCAAAATAACAGGAGGAAATTGGGACAGGCAGGCTTTTTTGGTGCCTTGGCATTTCGAGGGCTGCAGCCTGGCCTCCCACTGGAGCTGGGGGTGGCTCTGCTGCTGCTGCTGCTGCTCCCCAGAGCCCACCTGGGCAGGGGATGGAAGGGGATTGACTGGGGGAGAACTGCTCTGGGTGCAGGGAGGGGACAGCTGAGCCTGGCACTGTGTGGTGCTGAAGGGAACTCATGGAGGGAATCCAGCCTGGCACTGTGTGGTGCTGACAGGAGTCCAGCACAGAGGAACTCCATGGCAGAGAGGCTTCCTGAGCAGCTCCTGTCACAGAGAGGGTCAGGGCTTGTGGGTGGGTTTGGATCCTGAGCCAGGCTCTGGTTTGATGGTTTACCTATAGATCCTGAGCCAGGCTCTGGTTTGCTGTTTTACCTATAGATCCTGAGCCAGGCTCTGTTTCCTGGCTGACTTATGGATCCTGAGCCAGGCTCTGGTTTTGCTGGGTGAGATTGGATCCTGAGCCAGGCTCTGGTTTCTGGCTGAATTATGGATCCTGGGCAGCTCCTGGTCATGGGAGAGGCTCTGGTTTGCTGGCTGAGTTATAGATACTGAGCCAGGCTCTGGTTTGGTGGCTGACCTGGGGATGCTGACCTTGCCTGGTCACAGGAGGTTCTCTGGGCTTGCTGGATGAGCTGTGGATCCTGAGCCAGGCTCTGGTTTGATGGTTTAGCTATAGATCCTGAGCCAGGCTCTGGTTCCTGGCTGATTTATGGATCCTGAGCCTGCCCGGTCACAGGAGGTGCTCTGGGTTTGTTGGTTTAGCTGTAGATCCTGAGCCAGGTCCGGTTTTGTGGCTGAGCTATAGATCCTGATCCAGGCTCAGGGTTTGCTGCCTGTTATAGATCCTGACCCAGGTCTGGTTTGCTGTTTTACCTATAGATCCTGAGCCAGGCTCTGGTTTTGTGGCTGAGCTATAGATCCTGAACCAGGCTCAGGGTTTGCTGGCTGAGCTGATTCATGGATCAGGTCTGGTTTGCTGACCCAGGTCTGGTTTAGCTGTAGATCCTGAGCCAGGTCTGGTTTTGTGGCTGAGCTGATTGATGGATGCTGACCCTGCCTGGCTGCAGCAGCTCTGGGGCAGCTCAGGCTCCAGAGCTCCTGACCAATTTCACAGCAAACTCGATTAAGCTGTTAAATTGCAGATCACTCCTGACAGTAAATTAATTCTTAATCCAAGTCCTGTTCTGCACTGCACTGGGAGGCTTTTGCCAGGAGGCCAGTGCCTTGGAAATGGGTAATTAAATTCTGCTGTAAATACATTTCCATCCACCCTTCTGCTTGCAGGAGCTGGCAAACAAGCATCAGCCATTAATTAATACCTGTAATTTCATTTAGCTGGAATCAGCCCTGCTCCTGTCAGACTCTGAGATGTCAACCAAGGTTGTGAAGCTGGGAGTAAGTCAGAGACAAAGACTGACCAAAATGTATTCATAAGAGAATCTGCTTCTAGTTTTCTCCATAAACTGTGTAGTTTGCAAATCTGGAGTTGTGTAGTTTGCAAATTTGACAATAGTTTGATCTGAAGTCAATGTAGAAAAATTGTTAAAAGCCCTAGATATAAGAAAAGTAACAATAATGAGAAAATGTATTTATTCTGGGCATTTTTCATTCCTGTAATGAACCCCTTCTGGCCCAGCCTTGCAGCTCAGCAGTGAGTTTTGGCAGAGCACGTCCTGTGGGGATGGAGCTGGGCATTTGCTGTGCCCTGAGGTTTCACTGTTTGCATTGGAGCAGGAGGTGCTGGGTGCAGCTTCGCTTCCCGAGGGCCAGGAGGAGACTGGAACCTGCCTTGCTCATTCTCCAGCCATGGTTCTGAACCAAATTCAGTTTTCCCATCTTCCTTCCACATTTGTTCCATTTCCTTGAGGACCAGAGCGTTTGACAGCTGTGAGTCTGGCTCCTTTTTAAGGCCAAATGCTGCTAATTCTCCTTGCAGACAGAAGCAAGCGTTTCTGTGCTATTTCTGTGTGCGGAGCAGTTCCTGGTGCCTCCAGGGACATCCCAGCCCTGCAGAGCCCCCACAGGAGCCTGGCCCTCCTTCACATGCTCTGAGCACACTCACAGGTGATTTTGGGTAGGTTTGAACTCCACTCTGAGATTGCTGCTTTGCTTCCCAACGTTATTAAAAATTTATCCCTGACTCCAGCTGAGGCACTTTGTCATTTCCAGGGCAGCGTAAATGGTAATAATTAAAAGCAATTTAAAAGTGTGTTAAAAGTAATATAATTTTTATAGGCTGACTGCTGTATCAGTAGGAGGGTTTGGGAGGTTTGGGGGCTTTTTGGATTTTAATTTCAGTTCTGTTTCTCAGATTCCAGCCCTGTGAGAGCATTTCCTTGCCACACAGACCAGTTTAGATTGGCAGAGAGCTGGGCCATGCCCTGTGCAAGATCCCAGCTATTCAGATTCTGCAACAATTCCCCTGAAATGGGACTGTGTCCTTGCCTATAGAACGAAGAGGGCTGCACTCCTCCCATGCAGCAGCATTTTTAGCAATTTCCATGTAATTAGCTTTAAAGCCAGGCAGCCCCTGGAGTGTGAGTGGGGAATCTCTGCCTGTGGGGAGGGCAACACCAGTGGGTGGCTGGGGAGAATGGGCAGAGGCTCTGGAGAGTCTGTGTTGGCCAGGTTTGAGTGGCTGGGCTTCCTGCTGGATGCGCTCATTCAGAAATTGTGCTGAAGTTCCAGGGGTGCTGAGGCGCTCTGGGGCTGGGGGCAGCCTCTGGCTTCCTTTATTTGCTCTGTGAGTCCCATGCACAGCCTGCTCTGTGCAGCCTCACCCTGGGCTGCCCCTGATCCTTTCTGAGCCCTGACAAACACTGATGGCGAGTTTGGGATTCTGGTTTGCCCTTCCCTCCCTGTCAGCATCGGGCTGAGCTGGAAGAGCTGTGAAATCCCAATTTAAACGTGTCTGGCACTGAATGTTTAATCCACAGCAGTTCATGGGGTGTCAGACCTGTGAGAGGCTCAGAGCTGCTCATGGGGAGTGCCTGCAGGTGCCAGTTACCTGGCTGGGGATTTGGGGCTCAGACCCACCTGTGGGCTGGCACAGGAGTGCCTGCAGGTGCCAGTTACCTGGATGGGGATTTGGGGCTCAGACCCACCTGTGGGCTGGCACAGGAGTCATTGCAGCTGGCACCAAACTGCTCTGGTGTCAGCTTGGCTGTTTGTGATGGTGTTCACAGGGTCTGAGGATGAGGGAAGAGACGAGGATCTGGCTCCATGTTACAGATGGCTGATTTATTATTTTATGATATATATTACACTGAAACTACACTAAAAGAATAGAAGAAAATGTTTCGTCAGAAGGCTAGCTAAGAATAGAAAAAGAAGAAATTATAACAAAGGTTTGTGTCTGGGACAGAGAGTCTGGGCCAGCTGACTGTGATTGGCCATTAATTAGAAACAACCAACATGAGCCCAATCCCAGATGGCCCTGTTGCATTCCACAGCAGCAGATAATCATTGTTTGCATTTTGTTCCTGAGGCCTCCCAGCTTCTCAGGAGGGAAAACCCTAAGGGAAGGATTTTCCATAAAAGATGTCTGTGACAGCTGCTCTCCCCAGCCTCTTTCAGGTTTTAGGGGCTGGGAATTCATTCCTCTGACATTCCTGGAATCAAAGTCCTGGTGCCCCCAAGGTCCAGGCTGGCAGGAGCTGCTCCAGGGCATCAGTGCCAGGCAGGCTGTGCCTCCTGAAACCAGAACCTGTCCCTCCTTTCATCCGCACAAAGCGTTGGAAATGTCAGCTTCTTGTTCAGAATTCCAACAAAACACAGCTGGGGGAGTCGGGATCCTCCACAAAAAGAAACATTACCCAGGAGAACGGCGTGGTTTTATTTGCCAAGCACTTTGTAAGGGTGTGCTGGATGACATCTGAGCGCTGCTGCTGTTGTTTGGATTGTGTTGTGGAACAGCCAGGGAACAGAAAACAGCAACAATGGAATTGCACAGCTTCCCTTTCCCAGGGGTTTAGTGCTTGTGTCACTGCAGTCTGAGTTGGTGTTTGAAATGAGGACTTGCCTAGAGGAAATCATTTTTTTAGTGTACGTTTCACTGGACAGCAAAGCAATTACCTCCTAAATTTAGAAATTATTCTCTACTACACAGTAGCAGGATCAGACAAGTTTTGGCATTTGAGCAACTTCCAGCACGCATTTTGCACACAAGAAGAAATGATGCCATTTGACAATCTGGCAGACAGAAAGTGTTCAGGGCTTGGGTTTCCTTGCAGGCTGTGGGGGAGCAGGACAGGATTTCCAGGGCAGAGCTGAGGCTCCAGATCCCTTTTCTGGGGTGCTTTGGGGCAGCTGCTGTGCCCTGCCCTGGGGCTCAGCCTGGGCTCAGGGAGCCACACAGAGAAATAATGAAGGGAAGGAGCTCGTTTGGGTAATTATGGGCTCCGAGCCCGTTCAGGGCAGCAGCAGCACTGAGTCATGCTGAGCTGTGCTGCAAGCAGAAGGAAAGGCTCAGACTGAGCTTCTGGGCCAGGCACAAGCCCAAGAGGGGCTGGCAGGAGTTCCGTGTCTCTGGGCAGTGCAGCATCCTCTGATGCAGGGCCTGAGGCTCCTCAGCCAGGGCAGGGATGGAGCAGGACCTGAGCTGCAGGAAATGCAGTTAACAGGCTGCCCTCTGCAGGAAATGCAGTTAACAGGCTGCCCGCTGCAGGAAATGCACAGAACAGGCTGCCCCCTGCAGGAAATGCACACAACAGGCTGCCCTCTGCAGGAAATGCACAGAACAGGCTGCCCTCTGCAGGGAATGCACAGAACAGGCTGCTCTCTGCAGGGAAATGCACAGAACAGGATTCCCCCTGCAGGAAATGCACAGAACAGGCTGCCCTCTGCAGGAAATGCACAGAACAGGCTGCCCTCTGCAGGAAATGCAGCTCCCAAGGTTACCTCTGCAGGAAATGCAGATAAGAGGCTTACCTTTGCAGGAAATGCAGCCCCTGCAGGAAATGCACCCCCCAAGGCTCCCTGGGCTGCTCCCCCCCAGCAGAAGGTGCAGGATGGAGCAGGGACCCTGCAGCAGTGCAGCAGCAGCAGTGACAGCTGTAACTCAGCTGTAACTCAGCATTTCTGCCCTGCAGCCCCATTCCTCTGCACTTTCCCTTTTTAACCACCCTCAAGCTGTATATTTTATTTTCTCCTGACTCCTGTTCTGCTTGGTGAGGAGCCCCACAGGTCTGTCAGCAGAACTGACTTTGCACAGCTGCATGAAATCTGGAATGCCCAAGTGAGAGAAATGGATTAAGCAGATAATCTCCCATCAGACTTCAAACAATTTCAACCATAGGGCTTTAAAAAGAGATAATTTTATACGGAGAATATTTTGTTAAAAACAGGTTATATTCATGGCACAGCACCAATAAATGATAATTTTATTTTCTGAAAAGAATTTCAGAGCAGTTGAAAACTGTAGAAGAATGTCTTTACCTGTAGGTTTGTCCATAAAGAAAATAGTTTATTATACATCTAATTATAATAATGATAATAATACATATTGTATTATTATAATTTTTATATAATTTATATAATATATATACTTTAAACATTATAATTTATATATTATATATAATAATATTTAATAATATATATCTAATTATAATAATTATACATCTAAATGAATAACACTGTTTTGTTTCTCATTCTTCTGTCCATTCTCCCCCATTTGCTGGCATTATTTATGACAGGAGGAAATAAGTCAGGCCTTTGTGTCTCCTGCCACAGGCTGGGTGCGCTGCTTTAAGGGGGAGGCAAAAGGGAAAAGAAATTATCTTTTGTTTAAATATCACTTTTGGCCTTCACAAGTTGTTCCAGAGCAAATCTTTTCTTTGAGAATTGGCTAAAAATAGACAGGAAGAATAATCCTCTGAACTGTGATAAGTATTATCATCAGAAATCAATCTTAGGAATCATTTTCACCATTAAACGTAGCGTAAATTGAGGGAGAAGAAAATGGGATTAAATCAGGCGTGGGGGAGAGAGCCTGCAACAACTTTTCTGTGGAATTCAATTTGTGTTAATTTGCTGGGAGCTCGGAAAATCGAACAACAGCAAGGCACTGATGGAGGGAGAGGATGGCTAATGAGGGATGCACAGATTTGGGAGAGGATCAAACCCTCTCATGCTGCTGTGCTGGAGGAGAAATTCAGGGCTGGGGGCTCTCAGAGCATCCCAGGGAGGCACAGACAGGGCTGGGTTTGCTGTGATGTGTTTACTGCAGGGTTGCTGCTTTTGTTCAGGGGCTCCCAGGGCAGGTGCCAGCAGGGTTGGCACTTCTGCAGCAGGCTTTGCTAATTTACAGCAGGTTTGGCACACTTGCAGCAGGTTTGGCGCATTTACAGAGGGTTTTGCACATTTGCAGCAAGTTTGGCACATCTGCAGCAGGTTTTGCATATTTGCAGCAGGTCTGGCACATTTCTATCAGGTTTTGCACACTTGCAGCAGGTTTGCGATAATTGCAGCAGGTTTTGCACACTTGGAGCAGGTTTGGCACATTTACAGAGGGATTTGCACACTTGCAGCAGGTTTTGCACGTTTACAGGAGATTTTGCACATTTACATCAGAACGCTTGGAGCAGCACCCCTGGCACTGAATCTGGGATATTCAGGAGCAATCCCAGCCTTTCCTGGGCTGTTTCCCCATTTCATGGGACATTTGTCACTGGAGCAGGGCTCTGCTGGAGCCTCCTCTGCAGGCAGGGGTCGTTCCTCAGCTGATGGCTGGGGAAAAGAATCAGTCAGGAGAAATTTGTGTTCTAGAAAAGTTCATAAATGTGCGGCCATCTGGGGCTATCTCTAATTTCCACTCTCATCCCTCCTTTTGCTGATCGGGGAGATTTGGGGAGCTCGGTTCCATTTCAATCTCGTTCTCCAGAGGAGAAGGGTGTGCAGTAATTTCCTTGCCATCCTTATTGCCAGGTTGTTTTTCCTGAGCTCCTCTGATAGCCATCCTATGAACACATAACTCGGTGATTTCTTCATGTAGATGTTGCCTAATTGCAAAATCTTTGTTCGTAATGGGAGATAAACTGATAATCCCTTTGATGAACCTTCTGTCTCAGCTCACTGAGAACCAGAAGCATCTCTTAAACTTGTTATCTGTTAATTTTTAACCCAAACTAATTTCTTCTGGCTTTATTAAAACTAATTAGTTTGCTTGAGGACTGAAGATCTCTCAGCATTCCTTGGAATAAATAAATATATCATGAGAAAACATAAGCAACAATGGAAAATTAGTTCAATAGGAATAGAAAATATATGTTAATGAAATTCATAATAGGTAGAAATACAGTTGGCAGTATCTGGACTCGAGTGTCTGAGGTGCTGGAAGTTTTTTGTGTAGTTTAAAACCTTCCCCAAGGTTTTGCTTTGCACAGAGAATTACAATTACCTTGTGAGGGATCCATTCTTTCTTCATGGACAGATTTTCCACCGTGGGTTTGGGGTTACCTGGTGGTTGGGAGAGCCAGAGGTGGTGCTGGGTTGTCTGGGATGGCTCTGGGGGTTGCTGTGCAGAGGTGACACCTGAGCTTTATTTCAGTCAAGTACAGTGGTTCTTGTTCACTTGTGATGAGCAGCAATTTGGAATAGAGAATATAAGGGATTCTTTGTGCTTGGTGTTTTGCAGAGTCCAGAATACTTTGCTTTTCTCATAAATTTCTTCAGTGTTTCTGTGTACCCCCTTGGCTCAGCACAAGGTGAAAAATGGGTTGAGCAGTCTGACTTGAAGGCTGTAATGTTATCTGTTCTGAAAACAGAGTTTCTGGAGCATGAAGAGCTGTTTTTGAATGATGCTTCTGGCACCTAATCCTTAAAATTATTCAGCACATTTTTCTCGTGTCTGTCTTGAAATGAAAAATTATCTTCTGTTTTCAAGTCACTCATAACTTCTAAAAATTGGGCTTAACTTTTCATAGAGATTTCCAAACTTATGCAATATATTGGTAGAAGTTTCTGCCTGATACAATGACTCTGAGACAGCTGAGGAATTACTGATGTACCAGAGTTCACAGGAGGGTTTTACCATTTGCATCTCTGCATTTCTCACTGGAGGATGTGCCAGTCCTGGGGAGAGCACGGAGCTTGCTGAGCCGAGGTTGGTGTTATGCTCAGGTTCGGTGCATTCCATCCTTTCCCAGTGCCACAGGTGGATTTGATGCTCAGGTTCGGTGCATTCCATCCTTTCCCAGTGCCACGGGTGGATTTGATGCTCAGGTTCAGTGCATTCCATCCTTTCCCAGTGCCAGGGTGGATTTGATGCTCAGGTTCGGTGCATTCCATCCTTTCCCGGTGCCATGGGTGGATTTGATGCTCAGGTTCCGTACATTCCATCCTTTCCCGGTGCCACTGCGGATTTTATGCTCAGGTTCGGTGCATTCCATCCTTTCCCAGTGCCAGGGTGGATTTTATGCTCAGGTTCGGTGCATTCCATCCTTTCCCAGTGCCAGGGTGGATTTTATGCTCAGGTTTGGTGCATTCCATCCTTTCCCAGTGCCAGGGTGGATTTTATGCTCAGGTTCGGTGCATTCCATCCTTTCCCAGTGCCACGGGTGGATTTTATGCTCAGGTTCGGTGCATTCCATCCTTTCCCAGTGCCAGGGTGGATTTGATGCTCAGGTTCAGTACATTCCATCCTTTCCCGGTGCCACGGGTGGATTTGATGCTCAGGTTCAGTACATTCCATCCTTTCCCAGTGCCACGGGTGCATTTTTCACCTGCTGGGGCGCGGTGTTGCCATGGCAACGGCCGATGCTGTTTGCTGCTCTTTGTGCGTGGCGAGAAGGAAAAGCTTTGGAGGGCGTTTGTGGGAGCCAGTCTGGCTGATTGCATTGCAGGCATCGGCAGAACAGACCCAGCCTCTTTCTGGGCAAAATAAGGCCGAAAAGGAGCCATGTTAACCAAGGATTAACCCTTAAAAGCAACAGCCTGTTGCATATTCATGCACCTCCTACATGATGCATAAATTCCATCCAAACACAGGATTCTGTCTGGGCAGTGTCAGCTTCTTCCTCTGAATCCTGACGGGGTCTCCAGGGCTGAGCCAGGTGGGATGAAGTTCATTACTTCTGATAAGAGAGCAATAAATTCTCTTTCTCTGAAAGATTCAGGTGTCCTGTGGCTGCTATCTCACTGTGAGTCCTTCGTTTAGAAAAAGTATCTCACATAGCATAGTTTCTATTTTAACATCTTGTTAAAACTATATTTAACACATTACTTAAGATCATTAATACAGCATCACTTTCTAACACAACACATATAATATTCATTTGAATATTTGTGAAAAGCCAACCATAAAATACCCATTTTTCACAATGGAACGGGCTGGTGTGCCAGGCAGGTCACCTGCAGGGTTTTTTTGCAATAGAAATGCAGCAGGGAGGAATTGTTGTGTTTTCACATTTTTCACAATGGAACGGGCTGGTGTGCAGGGCTGGTCACTGCAGGGTTTTTTTGCAATAAAAATGCAGCAGGGAGGAATTGCTGTGTTTTCACATTTTTCACAATGGAACGGGCTGGTGTGCAGGGCTGGTCACTGCAGGGTTTTTTTGCAATAAAAATGCAGCAGGGAGGAATTGCTGTGTTTCCCCCCAGGATCTCCTGCAGGACCCTGGTGCTTCCCAAGGCCAAGGCGCTGCTCAGTTCCTCAGTCCCATTTTAGCAGTGCTTTTTAAGAAGTGCTATTTTTGTGTGGTGTTTCTGGTGCTAAATGCAGCCTGCTGATTAGAGGGGTAAAGCTGCATTTGTTTTCCTTTGTTAGAACAGTATCATTTGCACGGAAAAGTTCCTATTTTTACAACGGAGCAAATCCAATTGCAGAGTGATTTCATTTAAAATGCAAGTGTTCCTGTGTAGCTTTCCTTTACCTTCAGGGTGGGAGTGGAAACACTCACGTTGTTAGTTTGTCTGCAGGAATTCATTAGTTTTTAACCTCAGAAAATGTCCAGCTGCTTTCCTGTGCTGTTTGCTAACATGTGCTTCACCATGGCAGTTGAGAGGAAGCATCAAATGGAAATAGTAAAACACCTAAAAACAGTAAGGCTATCTTGTTTGTTTATTTCTCATTGTCTGCAATGGCTTTCCATGAAATGTCATTTATTGTGAGTGAACTTGCTGCGTGTGGGGGCTGTGGCAGGCAGGGCTGCGCAGCTCTGTCCCCTGGCTGGGACAGGAGGGGACAGACAGACGGACAGACAGGAGGGTGGCACAGCCTGGGCAGTGACAGACAGACAGACAGGAGGGGACAGACAGGTGTCAGACAGATGGACAGGAGTGTGGCACAGCCTGGGCAGCAACAGCTCTGCTTTTTCTCCTTTTTTTCTCTGCTTTTTCTCCTTTTTTTCCTATGCTTTTTCTCTTTTTTTTTCTCTGCTTTTTCTCCTTTTTTTCTCTGCTTTTTCTCTTTTTTTTTTCTCTGCTTTTTCTTCTTTTTTTCTCTTCTTTTCCTCCTTTTTTTCTCCTTTTTTTCTCTGCTTTTTCTCTGCTTTTTCTCCTTTTTTTCTCTGCCTTTTCCCCCTTTTCCCTCCTGTTTTTCTCCTGGTTTTAGTGAGCACAGTGCAGCAACCTCATGGGAAAGGGGGTGCCAGAGTGCAGCTGATCACTGAAACCCCGTGCCGGGGCTCTGCAGCTCCTCTGGAAGCACCAAGCACTGTTTCCTTTGCACTCCAGGCTGCTCCCTTTGGTCAGCATTTGCCTCCATCCTGTCCTGATGAGTTCCAACGTGCACCCTGCCCGTGTGCCAGCACTGCAGCGGGTGCTTGGCCAGGGTGGCAGAGATGCTGCTGCTGCTGCTCAAGCACAGTCACCCTGTCAGAATCGTTCTGTGCAGGGAGCAAACGGGGACGGGGGGCACCACGGAGAAAAACTCCCATTACATTTCTATTAAGGAGTCAAAGCTATTTCCATAAAGACAAGGAAGGATGAGGGAAGGGTGCGTGGCAATGCTCTCCACAGGTCTGTTTTTCAGACTGGCAGTCTCCATCATGCCAGCTCCAGAATGAGCGTGAGATCCCACAGCATTCCCTCTCGGGTGCAGGCAGTCACAGAGCGGTGCCTGTTTGCCTGTCCCCGTCAGAATTTGGGAGAGTTACTGAGCTGGGAGTGGGGAGGGCAGGAGTGGAGAATCCCTGGCACCCACGGCAGGGCTGGAGGCAAGCAGCACACCCAGGCAGGTGCCAGCACCCCCAGGCTGGTGCCAGTGTCCCCAGGCAGGTGCCAGTGTCCCCAGGCTGGTGCCAGCACCCCCTGAGCTGGTGCCAGTGTCCCCAGGCAGGTGCCAGTGTCCCCAGGCAGGTGCCAGCACCCCCAGGCAGGTGCCAGCACCCCCTGAGCTGGTGCCAGTGTCCCCAGGCAGGTGCCAGTGTCCCCAGGCAGGTGCCAGCACCCCCTGAGCTGGTGCCAGTGTCCCCAGGCAGGTGCCAGGGTCCCCAGGCAGTGCCCAGGGCTGGTCCCAGCCCCTGCAGGGCTCAGGGCCGACCCCAGCCCCTCCAGGCAGGTTCTCAGGGCCAGCCCCCAGCCCCTGCTGGGCTCAGGGCTCCCTGCTGCTCTCACACCCCTCAGGGAGCACCCTGGAGCCCACGCTGTGGAATTCCTGCCCTGACAGTGACTGTGACCTGGATCACCTCCAGAAGGCACAGCCCAGGGAGGGAACTTGGCTGCAATTTAAAGACTTTGGCTCAGTTTCTGGCTTTTGCCACCTGTTATTGCTCCAGAGCCTTTGAGTCACTCATTCTTTGTCCTTTAATGCTTTTTTTTCTTCTGAGCAAGCAATATAAATATTTCAAGCTGACATTTATCTGTCACTTCCAAACACACTGGGGATACACAAATGCATCCTCTCCTTACTGCAGGGGTTTCAATGGAAATCCTGGGGCTGTGACACGGACTGAGGGTGTGACACGAGGGTGTGACACGGAGCTGAGGGTGTGACACGCTTTGTTTCTGTTCCAGGAGCAGGAGCTGAAGGATGCTGGGCGGGAGGAGAACTGTCTGAGCCTGCAGCATGCCAGCGTGTGCCCCCGAGCGCTGCAGCACGGCCAGGTAATGCACAGCTGTGCCAGGTGTGCCCCTGAGCACTGCAGCACGGCCAGGTGTGCCAGCTGTGCCCAGGTGTGCCCCTGAGCACTGCAGCACGGCCAGGTGTGCCAGCTGTGCCCAGGTGTGCCTCCAAGTGCTGCAGCACGGCCAGGTGTGCCAGCTGTGCCCAGGTGTGCCCCTGAGCACTGCAGCACGGCCAGGTAATGCACAGCTGTGCCCAGGTGTGCCAGGTGTGCCCCTGAGCACTGCAGCACGGCCAGGTAATGCACAGCTGTGCCAGGTGTGCCCCCGAGCGCTGCAGCACGGCCAGGTAACGCACAGCTGTGCCCAGGTGTGCCCCTGCAGTTTGGCAATGACCCTTTTTGTTCTGGCAATAATTCCCTGCAGCCTGGCAATGACCCTGTTTGTTTTGGCAATAACTTCACTGCAGTTTGGCAATAACCCTGTTTTTTTTGGCAATAACTCACTGCAGTCTGGCAATGACCCTGTTTGTTTATCAATAATTCCCTGCAGTCTGGCAATAACCCCGTTTTATTTCCCAGGTACAATCAGACTATGCCCACCTTCGGGAAACCCTGCTCAGAGTGACCAGAGGACGAGATTTGGCTGTGGGGGGAAAACACCAGCTCCAAGCCAAGCTGGAGAACCTAGAGCAGGTCCTGAAGGTGGGTATAACCCCAATGCCATCAGTGCATCCTCCCCTGCTGCCCACGGTCCCTGGTGCTCAGCCCTGCCCACCCAGGCACTGAAACCCCTCTCAGCTTGGGGCAGGGTGCCAATGGGAGCCCCAGGCACTGATGGGGTCTCAAACAGAGAGAGCCCTTGGGGCAATCCACTAAATCAGAGCGTTTGGGAAAGCTGCAAAAGGCCTCAGAGACAGCAGAACTGTGGCTGGAGCTAAGCAGCAGCCATGAGATTGGTCTGCGGAAATTTATTTAGAAAGTAGAAAAGCGAGGACAAATAGAACAATGGTCTGTGTATTAACGCTTGTCTGAATAACTCCCTAAGCTGCAGAAAAGTTTATCTAGCAAGATATTAGGAAGTTCTAAGCTTAATAATGGAGCTTTGTGCATTGTGTTTAAGGTTTACAAGCAGGTATTGTATTTGAAATAAGCAAGCATTGTTTAACCAAAGGTACGTGTGCTTATAGTGGTTGGATAGAACTACTGTCAATGTGCTTTTGCTTTGTGGGATTGCTCCAAAAACTTATAAAGTGAGTTGTAGCTTGATAAAACTCTCTCCTGTTGACAGTAAGAGATATTCTGGGCTGTTCTTGCCCATTTTCTCCATGCATTTGTTTTCCCAAGTGCTGATGTCTCCCAGGTTTGTGTGCAATAACTCAGTGCTGCAGATAAGGCATTGTGCCTCTGCTCAGACACTATTGTGGGAATAGCATGTAATTTGGAAAATAAAAATCTTTAATACCAGGTTCACCAGGGAAGAGATCAGAATCTAGAAAGAGATCTCTCTTAGCTCCCATTTAATATGAGGGTGTTTGAAAGCTCCAGGGATGCTGGGGAGTAATATTAACCTGTAATGAAAAGATTTCTATCTGCAGAGGGTGTCCTGACACTGCAGCCTGTGCTCCTCCAGGAGCCTTGCTCACACTGCTGTGATTTGCTAGCATCCAGCACTCCTCACAGCTTCTGGGAGCTCTGTGTGGTGTTGGGAGGATGAAAGTTTGACAAGAAAGTCTCACAGATGTGGATGCTTAGCAGAAAGATTTTTAAATGTAGAGTCTGATGAAGGAATAGAGATGGCAGTGTCAGAGCATGGCAGTGTCGTGGATTTGGGTCCTGGCAGTGTCACAGCCTGGGTCACAGTGTCACAGTGTCACAGCCTGGGTCCTGCAGTGCCAGAGCATAGCATGTCATGGATTTGGGTCCTGGCAGGGCTGATGTCCAGGTGCCTGAGCTCCCTTTGGCTGAAGCCCTGACCAAACCCCAGCCCCCCTGGTTTCCTGCTGCCTCTCAGGTGCCAGGCAGGTGTGTGTGGGCAGCAGGGCATCCCTGGCCTGGCAGCTGCGGCCGGGGCTGTCCCCGAGGGCTGTCCCTGAGGGCTGTCACTGAGGGCTGTCCCTGAAGGCTGTCCCCTCCTCCTCCTCCTCCCAGCACATGCGAGAGGCTGCGGAGCGGCGGCAACAGCTGGAGCTGGAGCATGAGCAAGCACTGGCTGTCCTCAACGCCAAACAGCAGGAGATCGAGCTGCTGCAGAAGGTACTGGGATGGGATGGGATGGGGATGGGACAGGGATGGGGACAGGCAGGAGATCGAGCTGCTGCAGAAGGTACTGGGATGGGATGGGGATGGGGATGGGACGGGATGGGATGGGATGGGACGGGACAGGGACAGGGATAGGGATGGGATGGGATGGGGATGGGACAGGGACAGGCAGGAGATCGAGCTGCTGCAGAAGGTACTGGGATGGGATGGGACAGGGATGGGGATGGGATGGGATGGGACAGGGACAGGGATGGGGACAGGCAGGAGATCGAGCTGCTGCAGAAGGTACTGGGATGGGATGGGATGGGGATGGGGATGGGATGGGATGGGATGGGGATGGGGATGGGGATGGGGATGGGATGGGATGGGGACAGAGACAGGCAGGAATGGAGCTCCTGCAGAAGGTACCTGGGGACAGGGACAGGCAGGAGATTGCAGGACAGAGGAACGTGAAAGGACTCCAGCCAGATGCTCTCCTCTCTGCCCTGGGGGTTCCAGGCCCTGGAACAGGAGGGTCTCTGTGCTCCAGGGCTGATAAATGCTCCTGCAGCCTGCCCCACTGTGTCTGGGCTTCTCTGTTCCCCATGGGGACAGGAGTGCCGCAGTCCCCTGGGTGTCCTTTGCATTTCCATTGCTCCCCTCCGTGTTTGGCTGGGTAACGCTTGTGCATTCCTTAAATGCCACCAAGGAGCCCAATCCTCATTTCC
Source organism: Zonotrichia leucophrys gambelii (assembly GCF_028769735.1). NCBI lineage: Eukaryota > Metazoa > Chordata > Aves > Passeriformes > Passerellidae > Zonotrichia > Zonotrichia leucophrys. The sequence continues at coordinate 473,403 of NC_088185.1, forward strand.
TGACACTCAGAACCCGAGGTCTGTGCCATTTCCAGCGTGCTGGGGATGCTCTCACTGACACACCCATGGTTGGTGGGGTTTCTTTGGCCTCCTCTCCCAGACATGCAGTTCTTGCTACTTTTCCCCAGTAAATTAGGAAGAAGAAAGTCTTGTCAAGGTCCTGACCCATCACAGTTACCTTCCTTTTCAGGAACGTGTGCCCTGCACAGAAACTGAACAGTTCCTTAAACACCTCACTTCAAGGGCATTCTCCAATTCACAAATCACTTCAAGACTTATTTTTTTTTTCCCCACACTGCAATTTCTCAGTATTCATTATAATACAAAAACCATGATGTTGAGTTTCAGTCTTGCCAAAGTCACTTAAAGCAGCAATTGTCTCAGTGCTAATGTTGATTCTCCCAATTGCTGGACTAGATTAAAACACAAATAATGCTGCTAATGATAATTTGGTAGAGAATTGGCAAGGAGGGACCTTCTCAGCAGAATAAAAGATGTATCTAATATAGTGCTTGAAATAGAATGCTGTAGTTGACCAAATGAAATTTTCCAGTTAATTTTCTTTTAGTCTTTCTCAATAAGTGCACTTAGGCACACTGCAAAATGCCATTTCCAGCTATATTCAGCTGTTATTATTAGAACTGCCTCATACATTTGGACTTAAATTCCCTGGCAAAGGAAAGAAATCAAAGGAAGATAGAGCATTTCTTGGTGATTTTTGTTACATTCTCCTCATAAATCCTGCTTTGGGCTGGCAGCACAAATCTGAGTTCTGTGACAGGGACCAGGCACAGCCCAGGTTGGGCTGGATCTGTGTTCCACACAGTGCAACAAGCTCAAGATAAATATTTTAAATAAATCTGTTATCTAAGGAGCTAAAACACATCAGTGCCAGCTTTACCAGGGGCTGCTGGCTCACATTTCACCCAGGGCTGGCCTCCCAATGGACCCAGTGTGTTAAATTCTTCCTTCCCTTTTGGTTTTGGTTGTTTTGGTTTGGTTTGGTGTTTTGGGTTTTTTTTATTGGAGTTGTCTTTACTGTAAGAAGTGTTTCCAGAGGGCATTGGGCAGCTGGGCAGTGACAGGATGGCATTTCTCAGCACACCTGGGTACCTTGTAAGGGCCGATGAGCCACCCACCTGCACCTCAGAGCAGAGCCAGCCCTGCTACAGCCTCTGCTGCACATCCTGAATGGAAATAAAAGCTCATTCTGTTTTTAATACCTGCTCAGACTGATCAGATTTCTCAGCCCAGAGGGAAGAACACAATATTGTTTGTGTTGATGGGGACTCTGCCTTTTTCTAGAAGCAAACCTTAATAAAGACAGTCTGATGTTGAGGAGTGATAGCCATTGATGGAGTCTGTGTCCTCATGTACCAGAGCTCTGGGCAGGTTTTATTAAATGTGACCTGAGGGATGCTCCAGGCTCGCTGGCACTGCTGGCACCGTGTCCTTGTCACCAGAGTCACTGCTGGCACTGCTGGCACCGTGTCCTTGTCACCAGAGTCACTGCTGGCACTGCTGGCACCGTGTCCTTGTCACCAGAGTCACTGCTGGGTGCACAGGGCAGGGCAGGGGCCTGTGGGGCTGGGCTGTGGTTTGGGACTGTGGGTTTGGGTTTGAGGGTTTGGCTTTGTGGTTTTGGTCTGTAGTTTTGGTCTGTGGATTTGGATTTGTGGAGTTGGAGTTGTGGGTTTGGGTTTATGGTTTTGGTCTGTAGTTTTGGTCTGTGGATTTGGGTTTGAGGGTTTGGAGTTGTGGGTTTGGAGTTGTGGGTTTGGGTCTGTGGGTTTGGAGTTGTGGGTTTGGGGTTGTGGGTTTGGGTTTGTGGGTTTTGGCCTGTAGTTTCAGTCTGTGGGTTTGGGTTTATGGTTTTGGTCTGTAGTTTTGGTCTGTGGATTTGGGTTTGAGGGTTTGGAGTTGTGGGTTTGGGTCTGTGGGTTTGGAGTTGTGGGTTTGGGGTTGTGGGTTTTGGCCTGTAGTTTCAGTCTGTGGGTTTGGGTTTGTGGTTTGGTCTGTAGTTTTGGCCTGTGGATTTGGGGTTGTGGTTTTTGGGTTTGGGTTTGTGGTTTGGCCTGTAGTTTCAGCCTGTGGGTTTGGGTTTGTGGGTTTTGGTCCATGGCTTTGGTGTGTGATTTTGGTCTGTGGGTTTGGGTTTCTGGGTTTGGGAGTGCCCAGGCAGCCTGTGTGTGGTGCTGCTCCAGCTCAGCAGACCCCCCTGCCCTGAGAGCCAGCCCCCCAAAGTCATCACTGCCACCCTGGGGTGCCCGCCAGGGCTGGCACAGCGCCCGCTGCTGGGCACGGCCCGGCTGGCGCTGGGTGCTCACGGTGACTCACTCACTGCTTCTCCTTCCTCCTCCTTGTCCCTCTCTGCTCCTGTTTCCTCTGCCACCGCCCAGGCTCAGGTTGAAGCCAAGAAGGAACATGAAGGAGCAGTTCAGTTGTTAGAGGTAAGATCCCCTGGGCTGCCCTGCCTTGCCCAGCTCCCTTCTGAGCAGGGCAATTTACAGAATCATCGCTGTGAGCATTTCAGGGAATATGTAGGCAAAGAGGGGTTTTTTCTCTTCTGTTATAATTGCATCCTTATAATTATAAGATTTATAATTCAGTTAGGAGGGCATTAAGCTGAGCTGTTGGAAGTGATGTATGTTTCTCTTTTGGTACCATTTTTTGTAAAATACTATTAAAGGGAGTGATTAATGATGAGAACTTTGATTTATTAGGCTGGAAGTACAGCAGCAAATACCAATCAGTTACCTAGGGTTCCTAATTAAATACTGTCTAATAAACATAAAGCAACGTGTCAAAGGAGCAGAAACTGCAAACCTGATGAAAGAATTGAGATACTTCAGAAACCTTCAAAGGGTGAGGTGGAGAGAGAACACTTCATTTTCTGCCTGAGGAAAAGGCATGGAATGGTTTTAAGTGTCAATGTACATATCCTAAAGAACGTGCAAAAATATCATAGACAATAAAACATATGATAGACATAAAAATATGATACACAATAGCATGTGCATTGGCAATATTTTATTTAGAAATTTGCTGTTATCTAAAGGCAATTTCCAGTCTTACCTTCCCACAGAATTTCTGTATGTACTTGCTGGCCCTGCCTCAGTGAAAGGTGGATTTTTCCTCGTGCATTGATCAACTTTAAAAAAAATAAATTAAAGCAATTGTTTATTATTATCTATAAAAGTTGATATTCCCACAGGGTGTGTTTTACTCATAGACTTTCATTAGCATCATTTAGATTAAGTTTGTTTTAGCTTCCAGACTGTAAGCTGAAGTTTTTATTTAATGCCTGGTGCAAAGTGTTTGATACAGGGAAACAGAAACAAGACAAGCAGGAGATTATTTACTCCCTCAAGCTGAGCACAGTTCTGATTTAGCTGATTTGTCTGCAACCTCTGATTTGCATAACCCCAACAAGATTTCCAAAGCTTTTTCCAAATTTTGCTTTTTATTGCCACCAGCACGTTATTTGTTAGCATTTTATTCTGTGTGCCTTTTGGAGTTTCAGATTATTTTATTTCGTGTGCCTGTTGCAGTTTCAGATCATTTTATTTTGTGTGCAGTGTCAGATCAGCAGCAGTGTTGATTTCTGGAGCGCTGTTTGTGTTGGTGCATGTTTTTACACGTGTAGCTGTTTGAGACTGCTTTGAAATGTAAAAAAATTACCCAGAACTGTTTTTATTTCTTTGCTTATTCCACATCTCTTTGTTCACTGTGTCGTGTTTGGGATTTGTTGCTTTGCCCTTCACCCAGAGCACCCTGGACAGCATGCAGGTATTTCAGGGCCCCATTCTCCTCTCCCTGTCCTGGGCCCTGCGCTGCTCCCTGGCAATGGGACCAGAGCCCTGCCTGCCCGTGCATGGAGTGTGCACTCACTGCTGTGCAAGCATGCTTTGCATTATTGCCTGGCACCAAACCATCCAAATCAGGGTCCTGTTTGCACAGGGAATGAGCCTGGGCATGGTTAACCAGAGCTCAGCCTGGTTTGCAGCCAGTTCCTCACCAGCATGCCAGCAGCAATGGCTTGGTGCTTTCCTCAGGGCTGTGACCTTGTGGGGTTTGTCTGAATTCAGACTGTTCCTTGCCTTGGGGAATTCAGACTGTTCTTTGCATTGTGGAGTTTGTCTGAATTCAGACTGTTCCTTGCCTTGTGGAGTTTGTCTGAATTCAGACTGTTCTTTGCATTGTGGAGTTTGTCTGAATTCAGATTGTTCCTTGCTAATGCAGGGACTCTTTTGGGTGATATTTGCACCTGAGGCTGATGTGAATTCAGACTGTTCTTTGCCTTGTGGATTTTGCCTGAATTCAGACTGTTCTTTGCTAATGCAGGGACTGTTTTGTGTGAAATTTGCACCTGAGGCTGATGTGAATTCAGATTGTTTCAGACTGTTCTTTGCTAATGCAGGGACTGTTTTAGGTGATATTTGCACCCAAGGCTGATCTGAATTCAGACTGTTCTTTGCCTTGTGGATTTTGTCTGAATTCAGACTGTTCTTTGCTCAAAACCACAGCAAAAAAATGAAAGACAAAAACCCCAAGCATTTCATGTTTGTGTAAAACTCCCACAGTGTCTGACTCTTGCTGTTCTTGGTTTCGTAATCAGTCAGATGGACACCCTGAGATTTCTTTTGCAGAAATAAATTAATTTGTGTGTTATGAATGCAAGGAAATGATATCTTTAAAATTGACTCTAAATTTTAAAAAGTACTTGTTAGAGGAAAAAGAACAGAGCCACCTTGTATAGTAGAACATTTGGATTTTTGGGTCCTTCTGGGTGCTGTCAGCATTTTCCTTCAGCCAGGATCTCTTTATAGGTGCTGTGTAATACAGGTTGTTTTTTTGATATATAAAATATGCAGGTTTTTTTTACACGAACAGAGAATGTTTTTTCCTTTAGAAAGCCCAAGCTCTCAGTTCAGCTGAAGGAGTTTAATTGCTATCCAGACTTGCTGTGTTAGCACAGCTGCTGAGCTAAGCACCAGAGGGGTTTAATGCACGAAGGTGATGTTTGCTCACCACAGAGCACAGCATGGACACATGATTATAGCTTTCATTTAGCTGGTGTGTGAGTGAGCAGGTCTGCAGAAAGGGGCTTCCCTGCTGCAGTGCCTTCGCTGCTCTTGGGATGGTTGGAGTCAGAGCTGGAGACCCCCCCAGAGCCCCCCATGCCCTTGGTCCCACAGGGGATCACCCCAGAGCCCCCCATGCCCTTGGTCCCCCAGAGCTGGGGGGCTGTGTGCCCCAAATCCCCAGGCTCTGGGGGCTGTTCATCCCAAATACCTGTCCTGTATCCTCATCCTGGGGGGCTGTGTGTGCCAAATCCCCATTCCAAATCCCCATCCTGGGGGGCTGTATATCCCAAATCCTGAGGCTGGGGGGGCTATTCATCCCAAATCCCCATCCTGGGGGGCTCTGTGCCCCAAATCCCCGCACTAGGGGACTCTGTATCCCAAATCCCCATCCCAATCCCCATCCTTGAGGGCTGTTCATCCCAAATCCCCATCCTGGGGGGCTGTGTATCCCAAATTCTCATCCCCAATGCCTATCCTGGGGGGCTCTGTGTTGGCTGGGAGGGTGTCTGTCCTGAATCCCCATCCCAGTCCCCACCCTGGGGTCCTGTGTGCCCCAAATCCCCACCCTGGGGGGCTCTGTATCCCCAGTTCCCATCTTGGGGGGCTCTGTATCCCAAATCCCCATCCTGGGGGCCTGTGTGTCGCAAATCCCTACCCTGGGGGCCTGTGTGTCGCAAATCCCTACACTGGGGACTCTGTATCCCAAATCTCCATCCCAGTCCCCACCCTGGGGGGCTCTGTATCCCCAGTTCCCATCTTGGGGGGCTCTATGCCCCAAATCCCCACCCTGGGGGGCTCTGTACCCCAAATCCCCACCCCGGGGGCTCTGTATCCCAAATCTCCATCCCAGTCCCCATCCTGGGGGGCTCTGTGCCCCAAATCCCCACCCTGGGGGGCTGTGTGCCCCAAATCCCTACACTGGGGACTCTGTATCCCAAATCTCCATCCCAGTCCCCATCCTGGGGGGCTGTGTGTCCCAAATCCCTACACTGGGGACTCTGTATCCCAAATCTCCATCCCAGTCCCCACCCTGGGGGGCTCTGTGCCCCAAATCCCCACCCTGGGGGGCTGTGTGTCCCCAGTCCCGTGTCTCCCCTGTCCCTGTCGGTGTCCCGGTCCCGCCCAGCCTGAGCCCCGTCCCTCCGTGCCCGCAGGCCAAGGTGCGGGAGCTGGAGCAGAAATGCCGGACGCAGAGCGAGCAGTTTAAGCTGCTGTCGCGGGAGCTGGAGCGGTTCCGGCAGCAGGCGGGCACCATCGAGCTCCTGGGCACCTCCTCCTCCTCCTCCTCCTCCTCGCTGGCCCCGCCGGGGCCCCCCGGGAAAGCCCTGGCACAGCTGATGAACGGCATCGCCACCTCCATCGGAAAAGGTGAGGGCCTGGAGGAGGCGAGCGTGGTGGCAGACAGACAGAACAGCCTGGATGAGACCAGACAGACAGACACAGCCCTGAGATGGACAGACAGACAGACAGACAGACACAGACTGACAGACAGACAGACAGACAGAGCCCTGGCACAGCTGATGAACGGCATCGCCACCTCCATCGGAAAAGGTGAGGGCCTGGGAGGGACGGACAGAGCGCTGGGATGGACAGACAGACAGACAGACAGACACAGCCCTGAGATGGACAGACAGACAGACAGACTGAGCCCTGGCACAGCTGATGAATGGCATCGCCACCTCCATCGGAAAAGGTGAGGGCCTGGGAGGGACAGACAGCCCTGGGACAGACAGACAGACAGAGCCCTGGGATGGACAGACAGACAGACAGAGCCATAAAAATTTGAAAGTAAAACTTCCCAAAAAGAAAAAATAGTCTCAAGAGAAATGGAGAACATAAAGTAATAATACAAAAATATATATATATATATTTGTATTGATGTTGTCAGACTTGCAGTCCCCAGCAGAGCCCACAGTGAGTGTTTACCCAGGCTCTGTGCTGAACTTTCACCAGGCCATCTCCTGTTGCCAGAGGCAACAGCTCCCGGTGCAGAGCTTTGTAAACCATCCATTATTCATAGGAAAGGACAAAGGCCAGGCAGGAGTTACCTGAGGACACCTAAAAACAGCTCCCGTGTCAATCACACGTTATATTGTGTTGTTCCGTATCAGTCACATGTTAGATTGTGTGTTATACCATGTGAATCACACATTACAGTGTGTGTAATTCCATGTCAATCACACGTTATATTGTGTTATTCCATGTGAATCACTGGTTAGATTGTGTGCTGTTCCATGTGAATCAATCACACATTGGATTGTGTGCTATTCCATGTCAATCACAGGTTAAATAGTGTGTTATTCCATGTGAATTACACGTTATATTGTGTGCTGTTCCATGTCAATCACAGGTTAAATTCTGTGCTATTCCATGTCAATCACAGGTTGAATCGTGTGCTATTCCATGTGAATCACGGGTTAAATCATGTGTTATTCCATGTCAATCACAGGTTAAATTGTGTGTTATTCCATGTGAATCACAGGTTTAACTGTGTGTTATTCCGTGTGAGTCACACAACAATTAATTTAAAAGGAAAGGTAATTAGGTATTGAGCTGTCCTTCAGGCAGCAGGGAGGTCCAGCCTGCATCACTGAGATTGATTTAATGAAAGATGGAAATCAGCTGAACATCTTTTAGGGCTCAGCCAAACTCTCCAAGCTAATTTATTCTTATTCTTATGCTAATGGAAAACCTTTTTAAAAGCTTCCAAAGGTGCCAACCTGGGCTGTCCCAGTAACCCCTGAGTGAAACCTCAGCAAGCACAGCCGGCTCTGCACCCAGGGCAGTCCAGGGCTTTCCTCCCTGAACCCTCTCTCCAAAGCCATGGATTTTTGTGGCATTTGGAACCCAGGGCCTGCAGCCCTTGTGTCTGACCATCAGACCTGCCTGGACACCACTGATCCTCGCACTCTATTGATAACAATAAACTCGTGTTTGAGCCAGGGGCAGGATTTCTGATTGCTGAAATCAGCCCTCTCTCAGGAATGATGGCAGAGTACAGCAAGTCCTCCAAACCAGAAGTGGAATTATTTTTATTATGTGTGGGGAAGAAAGAACACAAGAGGGAACACAGGGAGAGCTTTAAAGCAAAGCAAATGATGGAAATGAGATCAGTTTATGACCAGCTGCTTTGCCTTAATTGGTGATGTCTGAATGTATCAGGAAATGAAATAAACCCAGCCAGGATGGATTAGAGCATAAAAAGTTCACTTTAAACCTACAATAATGTCACAATCAGATATAGAAGCCTTAAGATTTATTATTCATCAGTTAAGAGGCTCGTTTAAATGGTCTTTCTAGATAATTTAGGTAGTCCATATGGAATAAGCAACTGCAGTAAATAAAATGGAGAGTCTAACTGTAATGCAAGCATGGACAGATTTCATTCTCCTGAAACATTTAAATTAGATCTCCCTAGACCCTTCCTCCACATTCTGTACCCAGGGCCAGCAATCTGCAAACAAAGCCTGCGGGGTGCAGGAGGTCTGAGACCAGCCAGAGGCTCCCTGTGAGTGAATAATCACAGTTGGCCCAATTATTTATGGCTTGGCACTGGCAGGCTGGGATGGCAAACACATTAACAGCAAACAGAAGGAGCTGAATTGGCTAAAGGCTCCTGAACAGGGAGGACTTCCCTGTTATAGACGTGAGGAAGGTTCCAAGAATGAAAAATGTGCCCTTTTCCAGCCTGGGGATTGCCATAAGTGGGGCTGCTTGTAATTAATCTTTTGTGTGGTGAGTTGTGTATTTCCCTGCTGTCAATGTGCTGGAGCTGGCCTGCTGTAGATTACAGTGATGCAGAGAAAATTAATCATATTGGGCTGATGAGCACAGCAGAAAGCCTTCTGATGGCATTCCTGGAGCTTTTTCTCCTCTGCAGTGAGAACAAAGAGGTTCCTCTGGTAATTCCTGCTGACCTGGACTGGGAATCTGGAAATCCAGCAGCAAAACGTGGCTGCCCAGACTTGTGGCAGAGCAGGAGAGGAAATGCTGACCCTACACATGCTCAGGGGCTGGGTAATTAGAGCACGGGCTCGTTGTGTTAATGAGAGGCAGGGTGCACATGTGAGCTGTCACAGCAGCTCCCTGTGCCCTGCTGCAGCTCCTGCTCAAACCCAGCTCAGTCACAATTCCTGCTCTGGGGACTCAACCAGCAAAGGGAAATGTGCCAGTGGCTTTTATCAGCTTTATTGGCCTCCCTGCCAGCCTGGGCTGTGTTGTTCCTTTGGCTGCTCTCACCTCTGGTTTCCACCTGAGGCAGCAGGAGAGAAGAGAGTTCAGCCTCTTGTGAGGCTCTCCGTGTGCAGTATAATCTCTACTTGCCTTTCCTCTTTTTAAAAAGCACAGTGAAATATTCCAGAAGGATTTCTGGGGATGTTTCCTTCTGCACAGTCTGAGTTTCCGTGTTTTGGGAGCTGCAGGGATGGCCTGGGATCAGATCAGAGTGCTTTGGTGTCAGTGAGGAGCCCCCAGGAAACACCAGGCAGGTGCTGCTGGCACTCCCTGCCTGCCAGAACCCCAACAGCTCCATTGCAAAATGAAATCCTGCCAGCTGCATCCTTAGCATTCCAGTCTCTTTCTGAGAAGAGAAATGCATGGCTGGCTTCTGATTGCCAGGTGAGGACAGAGTCCCCAGAGAAACACAGGAATTCTGCAGTGCTGGGTGTGTTACAGCATCCCTCAGCCTCCCCAGGCACACCAGGGACAGAGGTGCGTTATTGCACTGGGGAAACCTCACCTCTGGGCTCTCTGGATGGAGATGCCTCCACTTTGTGTGTTGTTTTGTTCCATGGTGTTCCTTTCAGCAGGGTACCCCAGTCTGGGAGCTGGATGCCTTCACTTTGTGTGTTGTTTTGTTCCATGGTGTTGATTTCAGCAGGGTACCAAGATCGGGAGCTGGATGCCTGCACTGTGTGTGTTGTTTTGTTCCATGGTGTTGATTTCAGCAGGGTACCACACTCTGGGAGCTGGATACCTGCACTGTGTGTGTTGTTTTGTTCCATGGTGTTGATTTCAGCAGGGTACCACACTCTGGGAGCTGGATACCTGCACTGTGTGTGTTGTTTCATTCCATGGTGTTGATTTCAGCAATGTACCAGTCTGGGAGCTGGATGCCTGCACTGTGTGTGTTGTTTTGTTCCGTGGTGTTCATTTCAGCAATGTACCAGTCTGGGAGCTGGATGCCTGCACTGTGTGTGTTGTTTCATTCCGTGGTGTTGATTTCAGTCAATGTACCAGTCTGGGAGCTGGATGCCTGCACTGTGTGTGTTGTTTTGTTCCGTGGTGTTCATTTCAGCAATGTACTACACTCTGGGAGCTGGATGCCTCCACTTTGTGTGTTGTTTCATTCCATGGTGTTGATTTCAGTCAATGTACCAGTCTGGGAGCTGGATACCTGCACTCTGTGTGTGTTGTTTCATTCCGTGGTGTTGATTTCAGCAGGGTACCACACTCTGGGAGCTGGATGCCTGCACTTTGTGCGTTGTTTTGTTCCATGGTGTTGGTTTCAAAGGTCTGGGAGCTGCAGGCTGAGGGCTGCCCTGCTCTGCAGTGTGCCCAGCACAGCCTGCCGGGATCCCTGCCAGGGGGGGACAGTGCCCTGCTGCTGTGCTGGCACCCCCTGACTGTGTGTGCTGTGTCCTGGCAGGCCACGAGAGCCCCTCTGGAAGTCGCTGTGTGATCTCAGAGTTCATCAGACCCCTGCAGGTCTCTGGGGACAAACCAGAGCAGCTGTCTGTCAAACCCACCTTCCTGTCCAAGTCCAGGGCTGGCACCCCAAGATGCAGATTTGATTCAGACGTGAGTCCTTTCGAATTTTTGTGTGGTGGGAATTCCATGGGCATATCTGAGGATTGTCCAGGGGGAATATTTGTGTATATTTGTGTAGCAGCATTATTGAAAAGTGGAAACACTCTCTGCTTTTTGAAGAGGCCACAGAAAAAGCAGCTTAGCAAGGAGACTTAGGGAAGCAGAACTAACAGCCAGGAACAGGAGAAGCAAACGTCAAATTTAATTCCCCTTTTCTATTATTTTGAGTTATCTCTGGCTGAGAATGTCAAGCCCTCTTTTGCAGAGCTGAACGTTTTGTGCCTTCTGCAGTGTAATTATGTGATCCGCTCTCACTTTATGCAAGCTCACAGAAATTAAGCTCCATTCCCCTTAGAGATACCCAGACCCAAGGGAGGGTGTGTGAATTAAATCTAAAAAATGAAACAAAATGCTGGGATGTCTGAAATCAATCAATCAATAAATCAATGAATCAGTGATACTCTGCAATGGCACTGGTTGTTCCTGTTCTAAATTCAGCATTTGTTTTAAGTGATTCTGCCCTTCTAGGTAAAATGAACCAGTTGTGCTCCATACTAGAATTTAACTTTTTTCCCCTGATATTGTGTGTTCACTGATTGATATCACCTGTCAGGAAAACTGTTCATTCTTTTTTTTCTTTTGTAACCACATTGTCTTTTTTCTCCTCCCCCCACAGATGGATAATGATCAGAATTCCAATACCTCAAAGCAGAGATATTCTGGGAAAGTCCATCTTTGCATTGCCCGCTACAGGTAAAGCCCCCTCTCCTCACAGACCCCACGCTCAGCTGGAACATTCACCAGCAGCTTTGGCTCCCCCCATCCATACACTGAATTATTGCATGGAATTAGTACATGCAGAGCAGAGCCTGCCCCAGCTCTGGCTCCCCCCATCCATACACTGAATTATTGCATGGAATTAGTACATGCAGAGCAGAGCCTGCCCCAGCTCTGGCTCCCCCCATCCATACACTGAATTATTGCATGGAATTAGTACATGCAGAGCAGAGCCTGTCCCTGTGCCCCAGCTGGCGGAGGGGGCTGAGCTCTCCCACCCCCCTGCATCCCTCCAGTGTGTAAATCAGATTAAATAAATGGGCACCTCCTGCTCTAGAGAGGAGTCACAATCTCTTCTTTTCAATTACTTCCTCAGGCAAATGGAGGTTTGGTGTCCGTGACTTTGCACATTAAAATTTCAGGCATGAGGAGGGACTGTCATGATAAAAATTTCGGTGGCTAGCAGTTTCTTTCAGGATGGATATGGATTTAAGTACTTCACAAGTACTTTTTGTCTCTCAGAAGCTTCTCTTGGATGTAGCTCACTGGTTTTGTCTTCTTTTACGTTGCTTCTGTAGAAGTTTAATGAAGTGGTGTGAAAAGAACAGAAAATTGAATACAGTGACTGGAAAAGAGTTTGCTTTAATTCGCAACTGAGTTTGCTTTAATTCACTCTAGAAAATAAAGATAATTTGGCCACTGTTTATCAAGAGCCCTGAGTGAGAAGCGTCTAAGTGCATCTTGCGGGAACTGGTGTAAAAGGAACATAAAATTGAGTGCAGTGACTGGAAAAGACCCCCACAACTGAGTCATCCCTGTGCCTGTCCCCACAGCTACAACCCCTTCGATGGCCCCAACGAGAACCCCGAGGCCGAGCTGCCTCTCACGGCAGGGAAGTACCTCTATGTGTACGGGGACATGGACGAGGATGGCTTCTATGAAGGTACTTCTTATTGAACCTCTGAATTCCTGATAATTCATGCACATTGAAATCTGATGGCTTCTATGAAGGTACTTCTTATTGAACCTCTGAGTTCCTGATAATTCATGCACATTGAAATCTGGTAGCTTCTATGAAGGTACTTCTTATTGAACCTCTGAATTCCTGATAATTCATGCACATTGAAATCTGGTAGCTTCTATGAAGGTACTTCTTATTGAACCCGATTCCCAATTCTGCACATTGAAATCTGAGGCTTCTGTGAAGTACTTTTATGACCTCTGAATCCGATAATTCATGTACATTGAAATCTGGTAGCTTCTATGAAGGTACTTCTTATTGAACCTCTGAATTCCTGATAATTCATGCACATTGAAATCTGATAGCTTCTATGAAGGTACTTCTTACCAAACCCCCAAATTCCTGATAGTTCATGCAGATTGGAATTTGATGGCTTCTATGAAGGTACTTCTACCGAACCCCCGAATTCCTGATAATTCATGCAGATTGGAAACTGCTCCTCTGTCAAGCACGCTCCAAATTCTCTCCTCCGTCTGCTCCGTAATCGGTCGCTAAATTTGGCTTTATCGCCGCGGTGTTAATTAAAAGAGTTTCTGCACCAGCAAAGCCGCTCCTTGCAGGCAGAGCTAATTATAAAATATTTTATAGTGTCAGCTTTTCCTGCTGGCGAGATTGAAGTTGACAAAAAAGCTTACTGGCAGTTCTGGTATTTCCCTTAATAAGCCTTTCTGCTCCCAAGCTGGGATGTTGTTTATGCCCTGTCACTCATCCCCTGCCCCCTGTCCTGCCCACTCTCAGGGCACTGCCATGGACAAGCTGTTCTCCTGTTGGATACCCAGGACATCCCTGTGTCCTGGATTGCCCAAACCCCTGCCAGGGGGCTCAGAGACCCTGGCACAGAGCCCAAGACCCCTGTGACTTTGATTATGACCCATGGAGCAAATTACCAACCTTATATGAAGATCTGCAAGCCACGACAGTTTAAGTAGAATGATAGTGAATTTATCACAGGGTGAAAAATTGGGGTTTTTAGAATGGGGGGTTCAGGGGGTAAGATGGAGGAATTTGGGCATGTCCAGCCTTTCTCCTCCTTCTTCTTGGCCTCCATCTTCTGCTGTGATGTTGGCGCTTTTAGGTTGGTTTAGAGTAGAAGCTCACTGTCTAACATAGGTGATAGGTATTGAGAAGTAGTTGTAAGTATTGTACAGGCAGTTTTTAGTATAAAAGGTAACACCACCCTGGGGGCGGTGGACTGTCCTGCTGAGCACACCTCGGCTGAACGGGAGAAGGGATTTTAGAGATGAGATAATATAAACAACCTTGAGACCAAGAAATGAAGAGCTCGGACTCCTTTGAGCGCCGGGCTGGGAAAAGGGACTTTTTAACACATCTGGGGGTCACTGTGAGCAGCAGAGACCCGCGATTCCCCTTCAGGGTTTCTAATGGCGCTGCTCTTTCCCTCCAGGAGAGCTTCTGGACGGGCAGCGGGGGCTGGTGCCCTCCAACTTCGTGGACTTTGTGCAGGACAGCGAGGCGCGGCTGTCGAGCGTGGAGGAGCAGAACGCGCTGAACCGCGCGGGCGCCGCGCTGGAGGCAGAGCTGGAGCTCAGCCCGCCCGCGGCCCTGGAGCCCGGCAGCGCGCTCAGCAACGGCGCGGGCACCCTGGACGTCAACATCGACGAGATCGGAGAAGACATTGTGCCTTACCCCCGCAGAATCACCCTCATCAAGCAGCTGGCCAAGAGCGTCATCGTGGGCTGGGAGCCGCCGCTGGTGCCGCCCGGCTGGGGCACCGTCAGCAGCTACAACGTGCTGGTGGACAAGGAGGTGCGGATGAACATCGCCCTGGGCAGCAGGACCAAAGCCCTGATAGAGAAGCTCAACACCTCCGCCTGCACCTACAGGATATCCATCCAGAGCATCACCAGCAAGGGCAGCTCCGACGAGCTGCAGTGCACCTTGCTGGTGGGCAAGGACGTCATCGTGGCCCCCTCCAACCTGCGCGTGGACAACATCACCCAGATCTCTGCCGAGCTCTCCTGGCTGCCCACCAACAGCAACTACAGCCACGTCATCTTCCTCAACGAGGAGGAGTTTGACATTGTCAAGGCTGCTAGCTACAAGTACCATTTTTTTAATTTGAAGCCCAATATGGCCTACAAGGTGAAGGTCATGGCAAAGCCCCACCAGATGCCCTGGCAGCTTCCCTTGGAGCAACGAGAGAAAAAGGAAGCCTTTGTGGAATTTTCTACGTTGCCAGCAGGTTTGATATTTTTCTCCCTGCCCCAAAATTCTTCAGTTGAAATTCTCTGAAAATACTAGATAAAATACTTTAACCTACACAGCATTTAGGGGATGTAAGTGCATTTTGGGTGTGAAGGTGTAATCAACCTCATTGTGCAACTTGAACTTGTAAAGCCAACAGGTTCGTTGTGTTTTGGAAAGTCTGAGTCCTTTTCCCACCTGGCTTTTGCATTAGGAGTGTTGGTAAGTGTTGTCAGTCATTTGCCATCATTCAAGAACATTGAAGCAATGTTGAAAACTACAGCAGAAAGAGAGCAGTGAATTTGAAGGGTAATCTCATAATTTTGGGGGTGTGTGAAATAATCTGAGTATCTTTCCTTATAGATTCCTTATAGATGACCTACCCACGGGCATCTAACCATGGCCGAGTAGGAGACCCCTCAGATATTCAGCATTTCAGACCCTGGGTGCCTCTGGAGGGACACTCAGGCACGAGTGGCCCTGGCAGGTGAAGCATCCGCAGCATCCTGAGCTGGGTTTGCTCAGTGCCTGCAGGGTGTGATCCAGCAGGGGCAGGAATTCATCCACCCTCTCCCTCCCTGGCCTGGGTGAGGAGAGGAGAGGAGAGGGCATTTCACACCTGGGAGCTGGGAGGCACTGCCTGGGTGCTGGCCTGAACCCATCTCATCTTTGCTCTTTAGGAAAGGCCTTTGGGTGAGGTTTTTCCAGGCCAAGCACTTGCCGTGCTCGTGCTGTCCCTCCCTCTGGCTGTGGAGCCTGCTGAGCAGCACAGAGCTGCTCTCTCTGAGAGCTGAGGAGCAGTGAAGCTCCCAAACCCTCCCCACTGCTTCGTTCCACTGGGAGCCCCTCTAGAGAAACAGGCCAGCTCTTCACTGCTGTGTAGAGGAAACACAGCAGCAGCTGGGGAAGTGGTCAGGGGCTGATTGCAGAGTCACTGGAGCAGAGGAAAGGATGGATTTGGAGTCAGTGATGGGAGTTGCCATCACAGAGTGTCATGCAGTTGAACTCATCTCGACTCATCAAAGCAATGGAATTGCTCACATAAAAACACAAGTGTCTGTCTCTTGGGCACTCAGATCTAAAGATAGAAATAAGCACAGGATTGGGACCAATGGGGCTGCTGCAGCTTTTGGAGTAATTTATGTAAAAAACCCCATGAGGAGCAAAGTATAGCAGAATTCCAAAGCAAACATTTATGCTGATGACCAAGGCCATAGAAAATCACCAGGAATCATTTCCCATGTAATGATGGGAGGAAATAGGAGCCGTGCTGAGCCTGGGGCACTGCAGTTTATGAAACCTGTCTCTGCACAGCCTGGGAAGGTCGAGACAGACACCCTGGGGATTGTTTCCTTGAGGGAGGATGGAAGGAAGGTGACTTCTCCTGCAGGAGCAGATTAATGTCACTGTCATGGCAAGATGCTGGGTTAGATCAGATGCATTCTTTCTGTAAGCTGAGCAGCCTTGCTGAACTGGGAGTGCTGGCTGGCACTAAAACAGGATGGCCAGGAAAGCTGAAACTCAATCCTGAACCAAAATCTGTCTTGGCCAAGAATAGCATTAGGTCAATTTGCATACTCTCAACTTGCAAGATAAAAATACCTTAGAGATGCAGGGGTGGTATGAGCAAAACCTTCCTGTTGTGCCTGTGCTGTCCTGAACATGACCGTGGTTTCATTTCCACTCCACTAGAGGACGAAATTCAGTGGCAGCAAAGCAGTGAAATGCACTGGCAGTTTCCCAGGGGTCTGGTGTGATATTTGCACCTGTATCAAGCACAGCTGAATTATTTTCAGCCTTTTTGGTGGATGAACAGATCTGGTTGTGTTTGGTGTGCTGGGAGAAGCAGTCTCAGCTGCAGGCTCTGTGTTGTGCCCTGCAGAGGTGGCTGCAGCCCAGCCCTGCTGCAGCAGCAGCCTCTGCTCAGGGCTGGCTGCTTCAATTAGCACAACAGGATGCTTGAAAAATTCATGAGCCAATAATCTCTGTGATATTTTTACTCTGGCTTTCTGGCCAAAGTAGGGCTATTTATAGCAGGGCACTGCCTGTTAATTAAGGAGGTCTTTGGTGTGCTGTCACACTGACACACACTGAATGCCTTCAGAGGTGCTGGGTGTGTTTCTGACTCAGTGCAGAGGGAGGACCAAGCCCAGCTGTGCTGTATCCAGCTGTGGAACATGCTGCATTCCCAGCTGTGGAACGTGCTGCAGCCCCAGCTGTGCTGTCCCAGCTGTGGAACGTGCTGCAGCATCAGCTGTGCAGCCCCAGCTGTGGATCGTGCTGCAGTCCAGCTGTGGATCGTGCTGCAGTCCAGCTGTGCTGTCCCAGCTGTGGAACGTGCTGCAGTCCCAGCTGTGGAACGTGCTGCATTCCCAGCTGTGCTGTCCCAGCTGTGGAACGTGCTGCAGTCCAGCTGTGGAACGTGCTGCAGTCCAGCTGTGCTGTCCCAGCTGTGGAACGTGCTGCAGCCCCAGCTGTGCTGTCCCAGCTGTGGAACGTGCTGCAGTCCAGCTGTGCTGCCCCAGCTGTGGAACGTGCTGCATTCCCAGCTGTGGAACACGCTGCAGTCCAGCTGTGGAACGTGCTGCAGCCCCAGCTGTGGAACGTGCTGCAGTCCAGCTGTGCTGTCCCAGCTGTGGAACGTGCAGCAGCCCCAGCTGTGCAGCCCCAGCTGTGGAACGTGCTGCATTCCCAGCTGTGGAACGTGCTGCATTCCCAGCTGTGCTGTATCCAGCTGTGGAATGTGCTGCATTCCCAGCTGTGGATCGTGCTGCAGTCCAGCTGTGCTGTCCCAGCTGTGGAACGTGCTGCAGCCCCAGGTGCAGCCAGCCCCTCGGCCCTGAGCTCCGTGTGACCAGCCCCATCTCTCCTAGGTCCCCCAGCCCCGCCTCAGGAGGTGTGTGTGCGGGCAGGGAGCGCCCCAGGGACCCTCCAGGTGTGCTGGAAGCCCCCAGCGCTGTCAGCCACGGGGACGTCCCACGGTGCCACCGTCACAGGCTACGCGGTCTATGCCAAAGGGCAGCGGGTGAGTCCCCTCTGTCACCTCTGTCACCTTTGTCCCCCCTGTCACTCTGCCACCCCTGTAACCTCTGTCGCCTCTGTCCCCTCTGTCACCCCTGTCACCCTCTGCCACTTCTGTCACCTCTGTCACCTTTGTCCCCCCTGTCACTCTGCCACCCCTGTAACCTCTGTCGCCTCTGTCCCCTCTGTCACCCCTGTCACCCTCTGCCACTTCTGTCACCTCTGTCACCCCTGCTGGCGTCCTGCTGCCAGGGACGTGGGGTGTTTCCTGGGTCCCCCCATGTAGGGAGGAATGATGAGTCTGACTCCACGTTCTTAGGAGGTGCTGACACGTGTCTGTGCTCACAGTGTCTGTCTGTCTGTCCGCAGGTGTCCGAGGTGTCCCTCCCCGCCGCAGAGGGCACAGTGCTGATATAGAACAGGGTGCTAACAGGTGTCTGTCTGTCTGTCCGCAGGTGTCCGAGGTGTCCCTCCCCGCCGCAGAGGGCACGGTGCTGACATGTCTGTCTGTCTGTCCGCAGGTGTCCGAGGTGTCCCTCCCCGCCGCAGAGGGCACAGTGCTGACATGTCTGTCTGTCTGTCCGCAGGTGTCCGAGGTGTCCCTCCCCGCCGCAGAGGGCACAGTGCTCACAGTGTCTGTCTGTCTGTCCGCAGGTGTCCGAGGTGTCCCTCCCCGCCGCAGAGGGCACAGTGCTGATATAGAACAGGGTGCTCACAGTGTCTGTCTGTCTGTCTGTCCGCAGGTGTCCGAGGTGTCCCTCCCCGCCGCAGAGGGCACAGTGCTGATATAGAACAGGGTGCTAACAGGTGTCTGTCTGTCTGTCCGCAGGTGTCCGAGGTGTCCCTCCCCGCCGCAGAGGGCACGCCGCTGGAGCTGCCGCGGCTGCGCGCCCTGGACGCCCGCGAGCTCACCGTGCGGACGCTCTCGGTGCAGGGCGAGTCCCTGGACTCTGCCCCTGCTGCCATTCCCCCCGAGCTCCTGGTGCCTCCGCCCCCCCAGCCCCGCACTGCTCCCAAAGCCAAGCCATTAGCAAGTGCCGGAGCCCCAGAAACCAAAGAAGAACATTTCGGGCCGCATTTCAAGCGGGATGAGTCCTGGGAGCAGACTCGCTCGGTGTCCCCCGGGCACGGACACATGCTGGAGCCACCCGCCTTCCACGGCCCCCTCCAGGGCAGGAGGTCTCCGTCCCCCAACAGGATCCTGCCCCAGCCTCAAGGCACTCCGGTCCCCAACACCGTCGCTAAAGCCATGGCGAGGGAAGCTGCACAGAGGGTGGCCGAGAGCAACAGGGTAAAGGCAAACTGGGCTGGGCTGGGCTGGGCTGGGCTCTGGAGCACCTGCACTGAGGCTCTGCTGGGCTGCTTTGTGCTCTGTGACACCACTGGGGCTTTTCTGTTCTCTGGGGCACCTGCACTGGGGCTTTTCTGGTCTGTCCACTGTGGCACTTGCCGCCAAAGATTGCTCATCGTGTCCCTCAAGGGGTGGGTAATCATCCCTCAGCTCTGAAGATCCACTGCTTGAGAAGCAGAGTGCTGGAATTCTGGGCTGATGGAGCCCTCCTGTGTCTGCTGTCGTGGATCCACAGGGAATTTTGTACATTTTCCCCTCTCAGTGCAGCCTTGTCACTCAGGTTTGCAGCTGCTTTTGCTCCAGCTCCTCCTGGAGCTGCCAGCAGTGTCACTGCCCAGGGACGCCCCTGCTTTGGGAGCCCCGTGACCCAAGGCTGTGCACTGGCTCAGGTCTTTGCCGGTTGATTTAAATCCCACGTGTGGGGCTCTGGGCTCAGTGCAGCTGATGTGGATGTACCCTGACAACGTGCTGTGGGTGTTCCACACAAATGTGTAATATTGAAGTACCCCCAGGGCCCTGGGCAGTTACTTTCTCATCACAACTGTCTGTTACTTCCTTCAAGTGTCACTTACCCACAGATTCTCTTGGTGCTTCATCCGGCAGTCATCAGTTATGTCCAGTTTTTAGTCTCCCATTGTATCTCCAAAATGGCTTTTTTAATTTGGACAGTTCACACATGTCTTAACAGCCCCAGCTGATTGACTGTTCCTGTTTTGGGATGCATTTGATCCAGTGGGTAAATCGAGCCAGCTTTTGAGAACCTGAATAATTCTGGATCAATGATAATAGGATAAACACATATGTATGCATCTGTATGTATCTCCCTTTTGTTTATAAATAACACTGGGATGGACTAGAGGGAGAAAAGGCAATTGGTTTCTTTGGCCCTATGAGGTGAAAGTTGATTTAAGAACCACACAGGGAAAGAGAGCAGAAATCCTTTTTCTGGTGTGGAGAATTGCTGACATGACATGTGCTCTGAACCACGTTTGGTTACATTAGTTTAAGTGATGCCTGAAATGATTTATTCGGGAATCTGGACAGAAGTTTAGAGACAAATTGATTCTAAATGAAATCCAGTCCTGCCAGGGATGTTTGTGCCGTTTGGTCCCCTGTGGTACAAGTCCTGCACTGGCGGTAAGCGCTGCAGGAGGAGCTGTGAGCCTGCCCTGCCTGCTCTGCCGGAGGGGCTCTGTCACAGAGCAGCACGAGTGCTGGCCCAGGGGCTCTCAGAGCACAGCACAGCCTCAGCTGCAGCCTTTGGTACCGGGGCCTCAAATGCTGCTGTGATTGAGCACCCGCTGCTCTGCCAGGGCAAGGAGAGCGTCTGCTGGCAGCCTCTGGGTGCAGTACTGGGAATTTTGGGGAGTGGAACAGGCAGGAGAGCTGGCAGCTCAGCTGACAAACACATCAGTTATTTAAGAGTGAGGGTAATAAAACAGGCAAAAACTTCTTCAAAACTCCTCAAGGGTTCCATCCAGGGGGAACTGACAGTGCTTTAAACCGTGAGAGCTTTTAAATGTTGTGTGCTTGAATCTTTGTATTGGTATTTGTGTCCCTCGGTGCAGGGGCAGTGTCCCTCACTGCTCTCTGTCCTCCCACAGATGGTGAGGAGGAGAGTTTATGTTGGTGTTTGTGTCCCTGGGTGCAGGGCAGTGTCCCTGGCAGTGTCCCCCGTGTCCCTCTGCTGTCCCCCAGATGGCGAGGAGGAGCGTTTGTATTTGTGTTTGTGGGTGCAGGGCAGTGTCCCCAATGTCCCCAATGTCCCCAGTGTCCCTCTGCTGTCCCCCAGATGGAGAGGAGGAGCGTTTTCAGCGAGAGGAGCAGCGCAGCCCCGTACTCGGACGAGGAGGAGGAGGATGGCTACGACTCGCCCAGGGTGAAGCGAAGGGGAGCCTCGGTGGATGAGTTCCTGAAGGAGTCCGAGCTGGGCAAGCAGGTGAGGGGCTGGCCTGGCTGTGCAGGAACAGAGGGATTGCTGGAGGGCTGGGCTGGGCTGGGGACACAGGCTGGGACACAGTGACACAGGTGGGGACACAGGCTGTGACATAAGTGACACAGTGACACAGGCTGGGACACAGGTGAGGCTGAGCCATGGGCAGGGATGCTCCTGTTCCTTGTGTTTTGCACAGCTTTTAGTCTGATCCCACTGAAAACAACTATTAAATAATTTATTACATTACTTTCAAGAGATATATGAAGTCTAGAAAAGAGATGGGTTTTTCATGTCTTGGCATAGTACTTTAGCCAAACACCTGACTTCCTGTGTTGAGGGTCCACCATGGTGGCAATATGCTGCTAGAATTAAATGCTGACCACTTTGAAATTCTAATGTGATGTAACAAACAGCTGCAAAGAACAGATGATACGTGAATTACCCTCAGGGTTTTACAGTTTGGTCAGCAAGCCCGTTGATGCATGAAGGACCTCTTTAATGAGGGGAATTTAATCAAGACTAAAACTGGATTTGGAGCTGTGAATGGAGAGGTCCTTTATTGTATCACCTGGGATTGAGACTGGATTTCTGGAATTAGGATGATAAATGGGCAAAACAGAATTTCCACAGAATTTCCACAGGGATTGAGACTGGATTTCTGGAATTATGATCATAAATGGGCAAACAGAATTTCCACAGGGATTGAGACTGGATTTCTTGCCTTACAATCATAACTGGGCAAACAGAATTTCCTTGGGCCGTGCCCAGCAGAGCAGCGCCCGCCGGGCTGTGGCTGCTCTGGGCTGCAGGGGCTCAGCAGGATTAGCAGCCTGAGCAGAGCTCTCTGTGCCCTGCCAGGCTCACTACTGCCTGGGGGACGAGTACCACACGGAGAGCAGCCGCGGCTCGGACCTGTCCGACATCCTGGAGGAGGATGAGGAGGAGCTCTACTCCGAGATGCAGCTGGAGGAGGGCGGGCGGCGGCGCCTGAGCCTGGGCTCGCACGGCACGCTCAAGGTGAGCCTGGCACCCCTGGGTGCTGCCTTGGGGCTACTGCAGCCACCCCTGAGAGCCTGGCACCCCTGGGCACCCCTGGGTGCTGCCTTGGGGCTCCTGCAGCCACCCCTGAGAGCCTGGCACCCCTGGGCACCCCTGGGTGCAGCTGTAACCACCCCAGTGAGCCCATGCAGCCTTGGCTCTGAGCACCCCTAGAGCCTGGCCCCTGGCACCCCTGGGCACCCTGAGCTCCTCAGCCACCCAAGCGGTACCTGGGCACCCTTGGCCGCAGCCACCCCAGAGCCTGCAGACACTAAAGCCTACTCTGCTAGAAGGTAGAGCTGGGCTGCTTTAATGCATTTATTACCTTAGGGGTTTTTTTTCATTATTTCATAGGTAAACTTTTAACTGACTGTTTTCCTGTATGTGATCGTTGCCCTTGCAATTTCTGTTCTGCATCTGGGGTCTCCCCCTGTCTCTGTGAGGATATACTGCATGTGCCACCCTGAAAAATGAGTTGTTTCTGAGCAAGGAGATTTGTAAAGACTTACAAAACAACTTCTGTTTTTCCTGTGTGAGTGATCTGTCCATGTACCCAGTGCTGGTCCCATCCCTTCCACAGGCTTAAAGCTTTCCTGTGGGAAAGGGAGTTGTTTCAGCTTTGTTTGATCAATGTTTTATCAGAACTCCTTGTGCTCTGAACTTTAGGGAATCACCAGAGAGAGTAGGAAATACATTCCAGAAATACTGCTTTAGTACGGGAATATTCATCACGAAAGAAACTTCAATATAACAACTAAAGCATATGCAGAACACTGAACACACCCAGTACTGAATATATATTTGCCGTATTATATTTGTACATGTGAATTGTATTTGCTTTGTGTGTGTAGTAATTGCACAAACTGGGTTTTCTTAGAAAGCACAAACTCACAGGTTAACACTTTCCTCAGTAGATTGTTATTTAACTAAAGTCAGTACTACTTGGTCATGCCTATAAGAATTCTGACCATTGCTATGACTGCTTTCATGTGCTGTGAGTTCAGTCCTTTTATTCTGGTACTGCCTGCAGTGAGACAGGTTCTTTTTCAAAGTAAGAAATTACCATTGTTTGTATTGCTGCACCAGCAGAAAGGCTGAAACCAAAATCCTTCTGCATGCCCATTGTGTCCCCTTCCCTGGCAAAAAGAATGATCCCCAGACTGTTCTTGTTCTGTATGCATCAGAAGGTGTATTTACCCCTTGGATTTAAATTAGTATTACCAGTGTGGATACTGAGAAAGTTCCAGAGCCTTAACTGGTGTGGGAGATCGATTTTGACCTGCCAAGGTTTGCAGGCTTCCCTCGATGTAGTTCATGCTTACTGACCTTTTGTTCACTTCTGCGGTGCTTTATCTCAAGTTTCACAGGTGTTACACACATTTTAAAAACAAAGGAAATAGGTGAAGCAGTCTAAAGTGACTTGGAAAGTTCCCTCTGCCTGGAAGGGACAATGACCAAACGGCAGCTGAGCTCAGAGTGCTGGGAGGGAGATGCTGCTGACATCTCCAGCAGGATCTGTTGTTATTTCTGGGTGCTCCTGAGCCCAGAGGTGCCCCTGATCCGGGCATTAGGCACAAGGAGAGATGATCTCTGATGCAGGATCAGTAATCCTGGCAGCCAGAGCCAGCAGCTCCTGCCCTGTGCTCCCTTCCCTCTCCCAGAGCCCAGCCAGGACACCCCCAGTGCTTTGTGGAAATGGAATAGGAAAATTGCTGAATGTGTCTGCATGTGCAGAATGCTGCTTTTACCCAGGCTGGGATCGTTTTTACCTGCTTCTGGCACAAACAGAGACTTTTCCTTGGGCTCCCAGGCTGATGTTCAGGCACTGGTTTTATGGAGCAGGTACAAGACCATGATGAGGTTTGGTGGCAGCGCAGACCAGGTGACATCACAGAGACATCAGCCTGTGTCCCTGGGGCTTTCCCTGGGAGCCAAGCTTTAAAAATGGTGCAGGTTTTTCAGAATTTTAGGGAGGAAACCAGAACTCCCTTGGTGAGGGCTGTGGAATAGCTCTTCTTTGCCAGGAGACTGAAGCTATTTACTGCTTCCATAGAAGCTTTAGGAGATGCAAAGCAGGGCAGCTTGCTGGGGCAGAGCTGTCGTTCTCAGCTGTGGGTTCTGGTTGCAGAGGGATCAGAGGGCAGCTTGGCACGGGGCAGGAAGGAGTTTCAGTGCCATTCTCATCCCCCATGCTGGACCCTGTACGTGGCTTCCATGACTCCGTTTCCAATGCATGAGTTTATTCCTGTTAAGAGCATCCCTCAGTTGTTTGCACTGCCCTCTCATGTTGTACCTGGCACCCAGCAACTTCTTAACCACGTCTTTATTTTTCACAGATCCTCATTCAAAGCATGACATCCTTTTCATAATATAAGCTGCATGTCTTACGTTTGCCATTGCTCTAAAACTAATTCTGTCTTTATTTTTCTTTTCTCCCTTTTCCCTCCCATTTTATTTTTGTCACACACTCTTTGTTCCCTGTCTGGTTTTTGGCATTACATAATCTTAAGGAGTACGATAAGAATAAGACCACTGAAGCCACTTTTGTGGAACAGCCTGGCTTTCCCCAGCAGACACGGCACAGTAAAAGGCTTTTCAGTATCCCAGAGGTGGCTGAAGAGGACGGTGAATACCCCGAAGTGCTGTACAAGCAGGGTTTAGGTATGCCCTATAGAAAGAACCCCAGAATAGCTAGAGGCCCCCGGGCTGGCAGGCCGTGCCGGCAGGAGCAGCAGCGCAGCCCCAGGCGCCCGGGCAGGGCCAGGGCAGGGCCGGGGCTGCAGGAGCTGCAGGACAGAGGAGGGAAGGGCAGCCAGGCCCTGTCCCGCAGCCCCGACAGCGGCCTGGACTGCGGCAGCGAGGAGGAGGAGCCCCGGCTGGGCCGGGCACCGTGGGGCAGCGATGAGGAGCAGCCCTGGTGGGGCGGCACGCACAGGAGGGACAGCGAGGAAGAGTGGTCCCGGTTCGGTGTCAGGGCTCAAAGGAGCAGCGATGAGGAGTGGTCCCAGCACAGTTTCAGACACCAGAGGAGCAGCGATGAAGAGCAGCCCCGGTTTGGTGGCAGACCCCAATGGGGCAGTGATGAAGAGTGGTCCCCGTTCGGTATCAGGGCTCAGAGGAGCAGTGATGAAGAGCGGTCCAAGCACAATTTCCGACCCCAAAGGAGCAGTGATGAAGAGCGGTCCCGGCGTGGTGTCAGAGCCCAGAGGGGAAGCGATGAAGAGCGGTCCCGGTTGGGTGTCAGACACAGGAGTGGCAGTGAGGAAGAGGAGCCCCGGCCCAGTTTCAGACACAGGAGTGGCAGCAATGAAGAGCAGCCGCGGTTGGGCGTCAGACGCCAAAGGAGCAGCGATGAAGAGCGGTCCCAGTTCAATGTCAGAGCCCAAAGGGGCAGTGATGAAGAGCGGCCCCGTTTGGGTGTCAGACACAGGAGTGGCAGCAATGAAGAGCGGTCCCAGCACAGTGTCAGACCCCAATGGGGCAGTGATGAGGAGCAGCCCCGGCACGGTGTCAGACCCCAATGGGGCGGTGATGAGGAGCAGCCCCGGTTGAGTGTCAGACCCAGGAGTGGCAGCGATGAGGAGCGGTCCCAGTTCCATGTCAGACCCCAATGGGACGGTGATGAGGAGCGGTCCCAGTTCCATGTCAGACCCCAATGGGGCGGCGATGAGGAGCGGTCCCAGTCCATGTCGAGCCCCCAACTCGGGGCGGTCGGGGCGCGGCCGCCAGCAGCTGCGCGGAGGACGCTGCCCCGGCCCAGGAGCCGCTCCGTGCCCGTGTCGGGGAGCCCGGGCCGCCCGGGTCGCGCAGAGAGCCGGCACGAGCGGGCTGAGGAGGATTTCCGGAGCAGGCCCGGGCCCAGCGCAGGCTGCCGCGGCTAGCAGCCGGCACCCCCAGGACGGGGCACAGAGGAAGACGCCCTGGTGTGTGAAGTATCTTCTTCTAACATCTGCTTGCCAAATCAGTCTGGTCTCTTTATTCTCTTTATTTCTTGTTCTTTATTTTTTTTTTCTTTTTCCATTTTTTTTTCCCCAAATTGATTTTTAAAGTCAATCGTTTGGACCCATCTGCTACATTTTCTCCCCATTTTTTTTTCTTCCCCATTCATTTTGGTTTGTTACTCTGCATTTTCATTTATGGTCCTCTTTTGAGTCATGCTGAAATCAGATTAATTTGCTTTGCAATGATTTTCCCCCCAAACAAATTACAATAATGGCTGCTTTTATTAAAGGACAACTGAATCTAAATTTTAATTAAGGGTTAGCTGAACTATAGTTTTTCCAAAAGATTGCTTTTCTTTATTTTGCCCATCTGAATGTTGCTCTAAAAAAAAACCAGAAAAGCAAGCTGCATTTTTAACTGGAGAAATGTTTCATCCATATTTTTAATTTTTTTTTAATTATTGTCAAGGAATTCATTTCATCATGTTGTTTTTATTCATCTCATTCCCAGAATTTTCAGGATATGCTCTTTATCATGGAACATCTCAAGACAAGAATCAAGACTCTCCCCCAGTGTGCCAGTGACCCAGATTTATGGAGTCACAGCTTCATCATTTCCATTTTCTGCCTTATCTCCGCGCTGTCACCACGCTGCCGTCCTTGTCAGACCATCTCTTCTTGCCTTTGAAGTTGCAGACTGCATCTCTGCAGAGAATGCAGGCACAGAGCTGCTGCCAAGGGAGCCCAGGGCCATGCACACCTGCCAGGGATGCTCTGCTCTGCACCTCCTTGTTTGCATTTCTGCCCACTCATGTCCAGAGGAGCCTCCAGGTGTGAGGGAGGGACCCATGCCCGGGGAGCAGAGCCAGCTGTGCCTGCAGCCCAGGGCGACACTGAGTGCTGGTGTGTTCCGCAGGGAGCAGAGCCAGCTCTGCCTGCAGCCCAGGGTGACACTGAGTGCTGGTGTGTTCCGCAGGGAGCAGCCCAGGGTGACACTGAGTGCTGGTGTGTTCCGCAGGGAGCAGAGCCAGCTCTGCCTGCAGCCCAGGGTGACACTGAGTGCTGGTGTGTTCCGCAGGGAGCAGAGCCGGCTCTGCCTGCAGCCCAGGGTGCTCGCTGCATCCTGGCCTGTTCCGCAGGGAGCAGAGCTCAGCTGCTGCTCCTGGAGCCTCCCAGCTCAGGCTGGAGTGCCCCCACAGCTCCTCCCAGCAGCAGTGCCCGGGCTGTGCTGGTGCCAGGGACAGCAGGACGAGCTCAGGAGAGCGCCCACAGCCCCTGCAGTGCCCAGGCAGCAGAGCCAGCAGTGCCAGGGGGGTCTGCAGCCCTCCTGCACCTGCCCAGGGCCAGGAGCCGTCCTGGCTCCTGCTGCAGCTCCAGGCTGGCACTCCAGGTGTGCCAGGGCAGCCCCACCTGCCCAGCCCTCAGCCTGCCCGTGCCACTCTTCAGGACACTCCAACGCCACCTTAGCCGCAACAACAAAGGCAAAAGAATATTTCAGAAATTATTCTTTTCTTTTCTTTTTGTTCTGACGTGCGACTGCTGGTTTACAAAGCTCTGCCATAAATCAGGGAACCATTTATTTTCTTTTGCAGGTTTGCCAGGCAGCAGTGCCCACTTTTCAGCTAACCTTTCAGTTAAAAGCTAAGTTTAGTTGCCTTTAGAGCTTGTGCTTCCAACTGTGATTGACCCGATCCGTGTCCAGCCGTGTAAGCAGGATGTTGCCATGCATGAACTGACGAGCCTGTTCTTTCTGTTGTTGTTTTTAGCTTTTAGGTAACCCGGCCTCTGCAGGACGGCCTGACAGGGTGGAGCATGCGGGGCGAAGGTCCTCCCATGGCAGTGCAGTGCCACAAAGGTCTCGGCCCCTGCTGGTCCCCTCCATTGGTTAGTTGGACAGATGGTGCATTCCTGTTCTGTGCAGCCTCACACCTGGGGAGGAGAGCATGGAAAAGCAGCAGCAGGGTCTTTGTGGAGCCAGGCTGGCCCTGGTTTGGAGGGGTGAGATGGGCTGCACCCACTGAGCCCTGCTGGAATGGAGAGCTGGGGCTGCCCAGGCTGTGGGGGCAGTCTCTGGCACTGCTGCAGCCTTGCACTGCCCTCGGGGGCTGCTGAGGTGGCTCCAGCTCAGACACAGCTGATCTCAGCTCAGGAAACCCGCTGGCAGCTGCTCATGGTCAGTGAAATCAGTGTGGCCACCCAGACCCGCCCCAGCTGTGCACCCTGCCATCCACCAGCCATCATTCGTGTTCACCTGCCATTCTCCTGACCACTTTTTTCATTAATTCATGGCAAACTCTTGCAAACCTAACAAAAATGGCTTTCCTACATGAGCTGTGCAAATGTCAGTCTGGTACAGGAAATCAGCCCAGCTTCCAGTGCAGGCTTTATAAGCTTTTTTAAAAATAGCAACTTGCTGATAAAATAAAAAAAAAACAAAAAACCCGCCAAGCTTTATAGGACACGCAGTGAGGTTTGGGTTTTTTTCACTGAAATGCCCAACATGTTTCAAGTATTAAGTGGGGAGTTGGCTGATGAGGCCAGCTTGTGTCACTGAACTGCTCTCTCCTGAATTTGCTGTCGCAGATGGC
The DNA here is from genome assembly GCF_028769735.1 of Zonotrichia leucophrys gambelii. Lineage (NCBI taxonomy): Eukaryota > Metazoa > Chordata > Aves > Passeriformes > Passerellidae > Zonotrichia > Zonotrichia leucophrys. The sequence continues at coordinate 502,176 of NC_088185.1, forward strand.
TACGGTGGCCACGACCGCCTCTCCCCAGACCTGTACGAGGAGTCTGAGACAGACCCTGGCACAGAAGACCTTTCCACTCGAATCTTTGTTGCACTTTTTGACTACGACCCGCTGACCATGTCCCCGAACCCCGATGCTGCAGAGGAGGAGCTGCCCTTCAAGGAGGGACAGATCATTAAGGTGAGACCTGAGGGCACGGGACACCACAGCATTTTACAGACAGCTCTGCTTTGGGGGAACGCTGCCTGTGTGATCACAACCCTGGGCTTTTCCTTCAGAGGCTCAGGTGTAAATCTCACCAGACCTGGCAATTAATATCTAGTGCTAATGGCTTTTTGACCTTGTTTGAATATCAGGTTTATGGGGACAAAGATGCTGATGGGTTTTACCGTGGAGAAACCTGTGCAAGAGTTGGCCTTATCCCCTGTAACATGGTCTCTGAGATACAGGCAGATGATGAAGAGATGATGGATCAGCTCCTTAAACAAGGTTTCCTTCCCTTGAACACTCCAATTGAGAAAATAGGTAAGGGGAAATACAGACATTTCCCTCCAGACTCTTGGCTCCCTTAGCTTGGCTGCATTTACCTCTTGGTTTTGTGCAGATGCATCTACATTTTGCAGTCATTTACTGCCCCAGGGGATATATTCTGTGTGTGTGTCTGGATAATTTTATATAATTAATATTTAATCCTGGTGACAGCATTGGCTGCAAACGGGGACCTGCAGCTTCACCACCCCACTTGTTGCTTTCTTTTCTGATTAGACAAAAAAAAAAAAAGTGGGTTTTGTGTCCTGAAGTATTTATCAATATTTATTACATTTATCAATAACTGCAGTGCCTTTGACAATAACTGCAGTGCCTTTATCAACACCTGCAATAGCTGTCTCAGTACCTGCATCTGTACCTGCAGAGCCTGTGGCAGTACCTGCAGTACTTTTATCAATACCTGAGTAACTTTACCAATACCTGAGTACCTTATCAATCCCTGAGTACCTGTATCACCACCTGCAGTGCCTGTGTCAGTTAACTGCAGTGCATTTATCAATCCCTGAGTGCCTGCATGCACACCTGCAGCACCTGTGTCAGTAACTGCAGTGCATTTATCAATCCCTGAGTACCTGTATCACCACCTGCAGCACCTGTGTCAGTAACTGCAGTGCATTTATCAATCCCTGAGTGCCTGCATGCACACCTGCAGCACCTGTGTCAGTAACTGCAGTGCATTTATCAATCCCTGAGTGCCTGCATGCACCCCTGCAGCACCTGTGTCAGTAACTGCAGTGCATTTACCAGTCCCTGAGTGCCTGCATGCACCCCTGCAGCACCTGTGTCAGTAACTGCAGTGCCTTTATCAATCCCTGAGTGCCTGCATGCACCCCTGCAGCACCTGTGGCAGTTAACTGCAGTGCATTTATCAATCCCTGAGTGCCTGCGTGCACCCCTGCAGCACCTGTGTCAGTAACTGCAGTGCATTTATCAATCCCTGAGTGCCTGCATGCACCCCTGCAGCACCTGTATCAGTAACTGCAGTGCATTTATCAATCCCTGAGTGCCTGCATGCACACCTGCAGCACCTGTGTCAGTAACTGCAGTGCATTTATCAATCCCTGAGTGCCTGCATGCACACCTGCAGCACCTGTGTCAGGAACTGCAGTGCATTTATCAATCCCTGAGTGCCTGCATGCACACCTGCAGCACCTGTATCAGTAACTGCAGTGCATTTATCAATCCCTGGGTGCCTGCGTGCACACCTGCAGCCCCTGTATCAATAACTGCAGTGCATTTATCAATCCCTGAGTGCCTGCATGCACCCCTGCAGCACCTGTATCAGTAACTGCAGTGCATTTATCAATCCCTGAGTGCCTGCATGCACCCCTGCAGCGCCTGTGTCAGTAACTGCAGTGCATTTATCAATCCCTGGGTGCCTGCATGCACACCTGTGTCAGTAACTGCAGTGCATTTATCAATCCCTGAGTACCTGTATCACCACCTGCAGCACCTGTGTCAGTAACTGCAGTGCATTTATCAATCCCTGAGTGCCTGCATGCACACCTGTGTCAGTAACTCCCTGTGTGTCCCCCAGCAGAGCCCCGTGGCCGGCGCGGGGGCCGGCAGCAGCCGCTGACCACCCGCAGGATGGTGGCTCTCTACGACTACGACCCCAGGGAGAGCTCCCCCAACGTGGATGTGGAGGTAGGGGCACAGCCTGGGGGCACACAGCCTGTGAGCTTCCTCACTCATCCTCTGAAATGTTCGGTTTTGGTTTTAATGGGGGAATTGTAGAAGGAGAAAGTGAATTTTGAAATATGTGGGACTCGGTGCTTTAAAACACAGCCTGGGTTGTTTTCTGTTTCTTATTGAACCAAATCTTTTTCTAAATTATGGTGTTTCAAAGTAGTTTGGCCAACAAATCAAATAAATCGTGCTGATGTATTGCAAAGATTTTGTTTGTTCTCTCTCCCATGGCCACAGGAAATTAAACATAATTTAAAAGCCCCGCCCTAATTGCATTTTAGCCATAGACAATTAAAGAGACCGGTGCACTGGGTGCTGATCAGAGAGGAGCTGCCCATTGTGAAGGTTTTGCTGAAGAGCACCCAGCAGAGCTGCAGTGCAGGAGCCTTGTGCCTCAGGGCTTGGGCTGGGTGATGCCCTGAGCGCCCTGAGCTGCTGCCCCTCCACCAGGATGGATGTAGGGGCCCTTTGAAGCTGCAGTTAAAGCTTGTGCAGGTTCTCCAAGGCCTGAATGTCTCAGCTGTTGGTCACAGGGAGCCCTGTGGGTGTCCACACACAGTGGGACAGGGGCTGCGCTTAGCAAGCTGAGGGAAAAACCCCAAGGGGAAAAACAAGAGGTTTGGCTGTCAAAGATCAGTTTGGTTTCATCAGTGTCTTAACATGAAGGAGTGGGGGGAAATCTGAATGGATTCCCTATTAATAAAGAAAGGCTGATCTTTGCCTGTCCCTGCTCCTACCCTGCAGGCCGAGCTGACCTTCTGCACTGGGGACATCATCACTGTCTTTGGTGAAATCGATGAAGATGGATTTTACTATGTAAGTTGTGTCTGCTGGCTCAGCCCAAACTGCTCCCAGCTCCAGCAAACACCAGCCTGGGGAGGGATGTGCAATTGTGTGAGCTCAGGGGCCATAGATGGGAATTCCCTCTCCCTCGCCAGCTCTGAAAGAGGCCGCAATGCGTCCCTGCCTCCTTGGGATAGATGTGATGGGACGAAAGCACTCACTGCCCCTTCCCTTGCTGGCAGGGGGAGCTCAATGGACACAAGGGGCTGGTTCCTTCCAACTTCCTCGAAGAAGTGCCTGACGATGTGGAAGTGTTTCTCTCGGACGCGCCCGCGCGCTACGCCCACGACGCGCCCACGCGAGCCAAGGCCAAAAGGGTAAGCAGCCCCCTCAGGAGCACCTGAGCCCCCATCTGCCATTCCATTCTGTCTCACGTGTCATTCTGACATTACTTTTAACATTACGTTTAAATTCATTTGCCCATTTAAAGTTATCTTTCAAATACATAAAATAAAACCTGAGGGAAAACGGCTTTAGCCTGTGCCAGCTCGTTACGTTTGTAAATGGAGAAACGGAATGGACTGTTTGGTTGCAGTCATCTGCCCTTCAGAACCTGAATTTAAGCAGCTCTTTCCTGGTGATAGTTATTTCCCAAAGCTTCTAAATTGCTCTTTAAAAAAGGTTCTTGCGCACAAAAGCCTGGTACCAGTGTTCCTCTAAATACAAACTGTAACTGCAGCTGATGGACTGACAGCGGTCCTCTCTTAATCCTTACAACTTCCTGTTCCAACTGGCGATAATTAATTGCACAGAGACTTCTCTTTCATGAAAGAATTAATCATGTTTAGAGTATCTCATTTTTGGTTTTGTTTCATCACTGCAATACTTTTATATATTATATATTTTATATATATTTTTATTTCTTTGCTCATCTGCTTGGAAACAGAAGAAGAGTGTTCATTTCACACCTTAATAAGGCAATGTAGCCTTCACGTAAGTGAGCAACTGAAGATACCAATAGAGATTTCAATTAAAGCTACCTGGCTATCTAATGCAAGTCTTGAAACTTAATTGTGGGGGAGAACAAAAGAAATATGTCTCCAAACCCCTTGGCCACAGAAGACCAGGCTGCATGCCTTTGCTGTACCTAGTCGAGTCCACTCCTTTCTTGGGAGACAAATCCTTTAAAACAGGAGCCTCTGAAATCCATCGGCCCTCCCTGTACGAAGGTCGGCGTTTGGAACATATTTCTTCCCGAGCTCAATGTTTATGTTTACATAGAGAGGAGAGTTTGATGTCTAACTACCCTACAAACAAAGCTGCATATTGCATTGCTAGCCAAGCTGGGATGTAAAAATTCCAAGCTCCTGTGTCAAGAGAAAAGCACAAAGCTGCAGCCCCTGCAGAACCAGCAGTGCCGCTGGCACGGACGGTAGTTTACAAGGGGATAGTTGGTTCTGAAACTCACTACACTCAAACACAGCTACTTAAATTGTCTGCCTTAAAATGTGTTTTCCACAATCTATTTTACCCCAGTTTGCCTAAGACCAACTATTCAACGCTTCTGAAAAGAATCCCCTCCTGTGGTACAATTCACTGGATTTTCCTAGCAGTGTACGTTTGCAATATTAGCAACTGTTTGGTTTACCAATGCAATAAAGTCTCGACCTGAAACATGCAGCTCACTGAATGAATGCATTAGACTCCATATCTGGTATCTTCAGGTGTACGTTGGGGTGCTTTACCAAGTTGTTTTGGTTTGTTTTGTTTTGTTTTTTTCATTAGAATTAGACCTTGATTTAAAATCAAAGTAGGCTTGAAGCCCCTTTGCTTAACTCACTGTTGCACAATGAGCCAGTAAATTGCTGACATTTTAACTTGAACTAAAGCTAGCAGGCCTCCCTACAGCATGGACTCTACTGTGAAAATATCATCTTAATTGATAGCAACCATTTTGCCAGCTGGGCACTGTAGTTAGGATAGGCTGACTATATGTAATTTTAGCATTTTCATCCAAGTGCTTTTGATGACTGAAAAAAAAAAAAAAAGCTGTTCAAAATATTTAGGAATGCTGTCATCTAACAACCTCATAGCTGCAGCATACACATCAAGCACTCAGGGCCTTTAAGCTTTCTTTGATTGCAATTAAGGTTCATTTTAGCTTTTTCTTTTTCCTTTTTTTTTTTTAAGCCAGTGTGCCATCTTCTCTAATCTGTACATAAAGTTTGCTAGCCAATTTTAAAGAAAAGGCATTTAAAGGACATTAAAAAGTAAGTGATCATGTAGCATTTTAAGTATTTTCTTCTGAAAAGAGTTTGGCTTCTATAGATTGCTAATCTGTAGTAATTAACATGTTTATTTTTCTTAAATCTATAGCTGAAAGTATCCCTCTCCATTTTAGTACTATCAGAGTACTGAAATGAAAAGCCAAAGCCAATTTTGTGGCTTTTATGGCCAGAATTCTGGCAAAGTAAGCGTATCCAACATTTCCTTTAAAAAAGTATAACCAAAACTGGGCTTTATTGGTGGGTTTTCGATTTCTATTTTTTTTTTCTCTAAATTGATGTATTTTCCATAAGCCCACGCAGTATTTTAAGCCAGAGAGAAGAAAGAAACCAGCCCTTTTGTTTAAGTGGGTAGTGGGACAAGTGATGTTACCAAGTTTCTTGCTGCTGATGGCTTTAAGCTTTCAAAGATTGAATAAATGATAACAATGTACCTACTAGGTTCCTCCTGAGAATACAGGTACCTCCCGGAGAGCACCTTCCCCCACAGTTCATCTCCATTCCGGGTCTCCTCCGTCTCCTGTGCTGGGCTCTGGGAGCCCCGGCAGAGGCAGGGATATGGCCTCGAAAAAGAAAAAGGGGCTGCTTTCCAAAGGCAAGAAACTGCTGAAAAGGCTTGGTGCAGTGAAATGAGTCATGTGCTCCTGGACAACTTGTAAAGCTTCCAGTCTGTGTACTTTTTTTTTTTTAAAGTCAAAACTAGGGCTTTCATGACTATGCAGTACTTTACCAGACCGTTGCATTTTTAACTCTGACATCAATAGAGTCATGCCAATTGCTTAATCAAAACAGCAAGGAAAAAAGGTAAATGCATTTGTTGTTGCAAAAACATTTTTTAAAAAGTAAACAAAAAAAAAAAAAAGAAAAAAAAAAAAGCTTATGGGCTTAAGACCAGAAGAACATGGTTTTATTTGAAGACATCTCAACACCTGCAACTCCATTGGAAAAATCTCAGCCTTTATTCTCCTTTAACCATGAGTGGGGGGAGAAAACTCAATCACTAATTGCTAAGTTCAGAGAGATCACCCCACTGGATCCACTCATTAACAAAAATGGTCTTGAAACTCCTAGTTGAATCAGCCTTGATGTTTTGCCTTATTACTGCACAATGATTTGTACTGTCTAATAAATATGCAGCGTATACCTTGTATGTACTGTGTATGCAGCTGTGTCCATCCTCCCTCCACCAGTAGCTCCAGGTGAACACTGGTACTGCCCCAGCCCTGTCTGATGGACTCCTGGCAGTGTGCAAGTGCTGTGCTAAACCCTTCTCAGTTTTGGTCCCCCAGTAAAAACCACACCCTCTACTGGTTTGCCATTCTCACTCCAGGGGAACCAGGCAGTGCAAGTTACTCAGAACCTCACCCCATTTCAGTCTCCAGTTCTGGGGTTCCTGGTTCCCTGTTCTAAGCTATGGGAAAAAACCAACTGCACACCAAAAGCCCTTTAGTCCCTGTTTTTTTCTGTGGAGGTTCAGTCCTAGGTTAAAAGGCATTTTCATTCTGCTGCTGTCAGATTGAGGCAAGTCCATCTGCAGTGAAAGGACAAAGTGTTCCAGCCACAGCCCCACGAGGCTGCACCAGGCTCTATCAACCCCCAACTGCAACATTGGCATATCACAAAAACCAATCCTCCACACTGATGGCAGTCATTGGCTGTTACTATTTTGTAATTCTTGTCCATTTGTAAATTGTTTTTACTGTTTATACATACTTTTCAGACTGCCTTTCTTTTTGTAATTTACGGAAGGTTTATAAATGAATGATCAAAGCTTCCCCATTGTGTCTTCAGATAACAATGTAAATTACTGTAAAATACTGTGTGCTAGATTATAACATTTAATTAAAGAAAATAACTGGCCTACATTTGTGGTAAAGTACCGTGTGGGTGTGTGCATGTGTACAATCGTTGTGTATTATATTTTATATAAATAAATAATTTGATATTTTGTAGAGTGCAGTATGTTTCATAAATCCCCTGTGTCAGCTGCTGCCTTCCTGGGTCAGCCTTTTTTCAGAACTGCCCCTGGCCACTGAAGTTCACTGCAGAATAAAGAAAAGTTCCTCCATCTGCAAGGGCTTCCCAGAGGTAAAAAAGGGTTGCAGAGTTACTCCAGCAATTGTCCCATCTGTGCCCAAAGCCCAGTGCTGAAGCACAAAATACAGAACAGGCTCAAACGGGCAAGGATTACAGCAACAACTTTATTTAAATTTCACAAAGCAAAGCAACAAGGTTCACAACAAGGTGGTTAAGAAAACCAGCACTAATCTGAATTTCTCCACGTGCAGTAGTTTGCTACTGCAAAAATCTGAAATCAACCTCCATGCCCCCACCTGCTGTTAGTTTCAAAAATGGGCTGCAGAACAGTGACCAATGAAAACCTCAGACATGAACAAACCAGGGCTGCTTCCCAGTGCTTGGAACTACAAAACCAAAACCCCAAGCGTGCCAGTGCACTGCTGTTCCCTGATGGAAATGTACTTCTCAGTTAAGGAGCAGTGTTGAACAGGAGCAGCCCAGCAGTTCAGCTGCCTCCAGCCCTCTCCTCCCACCAGGCAGTGACCATGAGGCTCCAGCCCAGGACAGTCCCTGTCCCCAGAGCTGCTCCAGCAGCACAGGCAGCCCAAGGTGGCCCTGCTGTGGGGAGGCTCTGCAGAGCTGAGCCCTCAGCGTGCAGCTGCACACAGCCCTGCCCCTCACAGCTGGCCCCTGGTAGCACCAGAGCTTGGGGCTGCTCCGCAAATCCCTCACAACCACAGCTGCTCAAACCCTGCCACGGCCCTGCATCGCTGTGCAGCCTGCACACAAAGCCTTGGTAACCAACAGCACCTGGTCACCTCCTCCTAAGGTATGAAACAGCTCAGGAGACAAAGCTGGCCCTCATCTTAACCAAGCAAAACAAGGAATCAACAATATTGAAGCGTTTTGAAAAGTAGAAGGGTAAATACCAGCTGGAAGAGTTGGGATTCTGGTCTGCATAACTCTCTATCTCCCATGCAAGAAGTAATTCTGTGTAAGACTTACCAAAATGTAAATAAGAACAACCAATAAACTTTTAGGAAGAACTTTAGAAAATAAGTATCAAATATCATAAAAATTTGTGTAGTTATTCTAGCAAGCAGACACCTGTTCAAAATGCAAATCTCAAGCTTTTCCTTGGTACAATGAAAATAAAATAATTTCCACAACTGCACATATCCTGTGCATGTCTCTTATGAAAAACCAAAACTAAACCAAAAGCCCAGACAATTGTACATTCCCTAGAGAGGAACTGCTCTCTTCTGTTTGGCTGGTAGCTGAGCTTCAAAGGTAGTACAGTCTGTCTGAAAGTGTCATGCTTGGCTCTCTGTGAATACTCTGACCCACAAGGAAAGCCAATTTGTGAGCGTACTGGCAAGGAGCAGGTACTCTGATAATACCCTGTAGAAAGGGGCAAAAGAAAATGAAGGCAATTATTTTCAGGTAATTTAAATAAGCATGCAGTCGCTGCAACAAAGAGCTCTGAAATCTGCATACTTGTAAAATTTGTATTGCCTGTTGTTTATGCTGGTTTGTGAAAATAACTGTACATACCCCCAACACAACACAAGAACAGATGCAAAAACCCCCAACTTCCCAACTCCAGTGCCCTCCTGCCACCTCATACACGGGTTTACATTCAGTGCTGGGCCTTGCAGAAGGTGAGACATGTCACGCCTGGTATTTGTGGCTGCTGAAGTGCCACAGCTGAAGCACAGCTCAGTGCTGAGCTGGGTGTGCAGCAGCACAGCTCCACCTCCATAAAGGAGCAGATACCTGTGTGTTGCGTGCAGGCTGTCCCTGCAGGAGCACTCACCGACCAGTTGTAGTACATGTGGCACAGCTTGTAGGTGAGGCGCTGCACGTGGTCGGGTTTCAGCTGGCTGGTGTCGTAGATCACGTTGTAGTGGGTGGGTGCCACGCAGCCGTTCTTCACCGTCTGGCTCACCACGAAGAAATCATACCTGCCCCACCAAACACCCCACCAGCCTGTTACTGAGAGGGCTGTGTGCCTGGGAAAATGCCAGTCCCCAGGTTATCTGTCCTGGTTTCTTCACTTCATGCTCATTGAGTGCACCCCAGAGGGATGCCTAGGCTGTGGCCACAAAAGCTTCCTCTGTGTCTGAAAGGCCAGGAGGCCTGGAGGAACGTGAATAACATTATTATATGGACCAGGTCTTGAGGCCATAACAGCCTCAACTATTTGTTCAATCCCATTTTCCTCCTGATAACCACCCTGCACGTGCCCTTAGCTTACACTGCTCATTTTCTGCAGCCCCTGAGCCACACAAGTGTGGGAAGTATTTTTACACCTGATCCTACAGTCCATGTAGTGTTGGATCTATCCCCTTTCTGCCCAGGCTGCTGGCAGCAGCAGGAAGTGCTGCCTCTGCAGGAACTCACCACTCTGGTCTGGTCACCACTGTATCAACAACAGTCCCTGGGGGTGGGTTTTTGAGTCCTCCCCCAGTCTCTGCAAAGAACCTGGCACCCACTCGTTTCTTCACCACAATCACAGTGAGTCTCGGGCTAAAAGAAAGGAAAAAGGAAAATAAACAATACTCTCCTAGAAAACTGCACTAGGACTATTTCAGGAGCAGATTCTCTGGAGTTCCAGGGCATTAATGTCACATGTAAGTCTTTATTGATTCAGATTAAGTAACACATTGTTCACAACTTTAGACACACAGTCTTCACCCATAGCCTTGTTTTGTATCCCAGTGTTTATTCCTCTGGCAGTGTAAAGAGAAGGGTTGGTAGAAAGGGATTTACCTGTAGTCAGTACCAATACTCTTCAAGCAATCCAGAAATTGAGGCACTTCATAATTAACCAAAGTATTGAGTTGTCCATCTCCAACACCATCACGATACACAAAAATACGAGAGGGCAAAGACTTATTCCACTTCAACCAGTTCCTCAGAGCACCTTAAAAAAACAAGAGTAATAGCCATTAGTTGTAATGACAATTCATTCCAAAACAGGAATAGATTTTTATTCCTAGAAAACCAGCAAGTTGGAGAAGTAAGGTCCTCAATCCTTCAGTAACCTGAAATGGGTCAGCATCATGCTACACAAACATACCTGCAAGGAAGAGCTCTGGTTTGCCTGTGCACCCACAAACAGAAAGGACCCAAGGATACACCTGCTCTGCTGGCCTCTCTCATAGCAGGAGCTGCCCCCCATGAAATCAGGCTCCCTTAAAGCATTCTTGGAAGTGCACTGCTCAGTAGTTTTTAATTATTGCAAAGGAATGTGGGAATCAGTGAAAGATTTACACAAGATGCTATTCATTTTCAGCAGTATTTATAAGGGAATGTTTAATCTGTTGTTATCCAAGTGCAGGCTGGTAAAGCCTCCTCTCAGGCCAGCAGGAGAGGAGGGTTTTGAGAAGCTGAATTGTCAGTTCTTAGATCTGGCTCTACAAGAGCAGAACTCCTTCCCTTACTTTGCAAGCAGGTTTTGATTCCATCCACAAGTTCTTGCCCACGGCTTTGAACAACGCAGCGGGAGAACCACCTGTGAAGAACAAAATGAAAGAGACCTTCAAAGCATTTCCCAGGCTTACTGCAATGAAGTTATTTTTAAAATGCCCATGACCACTTAGTCTTTACAGATCAATGCAGCCAAGGAAGAGCTGGGGTTCTATGAGAATATTTCCCCTAAATAAAAACATGGTAAAAGTGCCATAGCGTGACTTGAAACTCTTCTCAACCAAGAAGAGCCTTTCACACAAGTCAACACAAAAGGGGAAGGCCCTGTCGCCCTGACGCTCTCTATTCATCCCAGCCATGTCTCCACCACTTGACCCTTCTCTCAAGCAATGTGGGACAAGGCCACTCCTTCAAGGGATGCAGTGAGAAAAATTCACAATATATTTCACATTAACCATTACAGCAAACCAATTCCGTATTTTGCTGAAGGACCACCCCACTGAAGCTGTTTCTCAGCCAAAGGAAAGGGGTTTTTACCTGTGGCAGCCTGCTCTTACCGTGTGACTGACTGATTGAGGCTGGCCACGAAGCCCGCGATGGACTGCTTCCCAGAGACGGTGTCATGGTAACAATCGATGCCCACAATCATCACCTGCTTCAGCTGCAAGGCAACCACACACAGCACGGGCCTGCTGCACTGGCCTGGCTTTTGAAATAAAGCCTCATAAGAGCAGTTACCGTTCATAAGAAAATACTTACGGGGATCTCAACACTCCAGAGCTCTCCGCCCATTTTACAGTTCATTTGCAAGGCAATTTTTGTTGCTACCGTCATGATAGTCTGCGGTTTACTCAAAGTGCGAGCCAGCACACACTGGCTGGGGATGGGGCAGTCTGTGCACAGGTACTTCTTGATGGCATCGTATTTATCCTTTCGGGAGCTAGACAAGATACAAACTACCTTTGAAGGAAAAAGAATCTTTGTAAGAAGCTGCATTCTCAGAGCTATACAGCACTTAAACAGTTCTTTCGGAAAAAGTTCGTAGGTGCAAGAGAAATATTCAGATGTTCACAATGAAAGAAAGAACTGCAAAGTGTCAGTGTCTGTACTTCAGAACCAAAGGCTCCTATCCAGAAGGATATCCAAGATCACTGGTAGGTTTGCACAGGAGGATGAGCAGGTACGTAGCGGATTCTCAGGGGCCCAAAGCTGCAGTTCTGAGAGCAAATCCCACTAAACACCAGTTACAGAGAGAAACAGGATTTGAAATTATGGGTTCAAGTACATACTATGTTTATGTCAGGGGTAATCCTTTGCTGTAAAACCCTTAAATATGCTTCTGTTCTATCATCTACTTCAATCCTGAAAAGAAAGAGAGAAAATGTTTACAGAAAAAGAACAGCTAACAGCTATTGAAACTTCAGCAAAAGCATAAAAGCTCACTACACGTCCACAGTGTATGAAATGTCACATTTACAGCTATTAACAAACTACTTTCACACATCTGAAGACTAAAAGGAATCACCTCCAAAATTAGGCTTCCAAACACAATGAAATTCAAAATTAAAAGCAAGCACAGGTACTCAAGGGAGGATATTTGCAAGGAGAACAGATCACAATCAGAATATATCCTGAGTCAGCAGAAAATACTCCTTAGAGAAGGGTTTGCTCAATGACTGTCTGCCTGACACTTCTTAGTTTAGGCATATGAAAAGCTCTCAGAAATAAAAGTATGAGTAAGGAAAGTCAATCACAAGAGAAAACAGAACAATCTGCATACTGAAAGCAACTCTGCTTCATTAAAAACCTCCCAGACATGGGCTGTGTGACACACTACAGCCTCCCTCGCTGAACAGCCCCACGTGGTGACGGTTTTCCCTCAGCTCAGTGAGGACACTCACATGCTTGGCCTGTTCATGTGGATGCCCATGGAGGGGGTGACCTTGAAGAGGCTCTGCAGCAGGGTGTTGGCCACGTCGTAGTTGCGGCGGGTGTAGATGAGCAGCCAGCTGTCCATGGGCATGGAGCGGATCAGGGGCACGCCGCGCGTCTCCTTGGTCCAGTCGGCAAACTGAGGGTTGTAGTCGAACTGCAGAGCAAAGAGCTCGTGTTTGACAGCAGCCTCTGACTGAATGCACATCTCCACTGCTCATCCTACCTGTGCTGAGCACACACTGCCTGCGTTCTAGCTACCCAGCTGAAATCCTTACTGGCTTTTCACCGTAAAGCCTGGGCACCTCTTTAATAGATGGAAACGAATGGAAACCTCTCTGCTCTCCTGGACTGTGTGCCTGACCAGAAGGACTGTTCTGCAAGGACAGCCCTATTGTGATGGACTGCCTTCAAGGGTTTCTAACCACGGCTCGGGAACAACTTAATCTGCAAATCTCCTGCTTGGACACAGTATGTAACATTTTCACTCTCTATCCTTCACTTATAAACCAAAAAGTACTATTTCCTTCCTTAAGAACTTGTTTCATCACTGAGACATCCAGAAGATTTTAGAAGTTGATTTATTATTTACCATGGCTCCTGATTGAAAGATCTTTTCTCCTTGAACAATTCTTCCTGTAAAGGACACTGATTTATTATCAAAGCTTAGACCCCAGTTTCGGAGCTCCTTCTGAACATTGTCATCTCTGTTTAAAAACAAGATATGAATGAAAATCATGAGAAATTTGTTCCTGCTGACTTTTCAAAAACTAGTACGATTTCAGAAGTTTCACTGCAAGAAGTTTGTTGTACACATCTTTCACGACACAGAAACAGAGAGGACATTAGGTGCCATACTTCTGGATGTAGTTCAGGAGCCTGCCCAGCTCGCGCTGCCTCTGCTCGGGCGGCAGCCGTGTGTGGATGGCCAAGTCCTTCATCATGTTGAAATCGTTGCGCATCTTGTCAGTCAGTCCTGCCAACAACAAAGCCTTTTCTGAGTCCCAGTTAAGATGAAGGACTGTAAAAATTAAACCTGCAGCTCATGCAGATTAGTGCTACATGTCCTGCAGACACAGGAAGTGGTGGCAGCAGTAGCCAAAGTTTTCACTTGCTTCCTGTACATATATCCCCACTGGCATGAAAAAAAATCCTGGACTTTTGCACTAGAGAGGAAACTACACAAGCATTGCAGCTCTTCAGTTCCGTTTTCAAATCAAAACAAACAGTGCTGAGATGTTCAGGTACTGCTAGTGCAAAACAAATATTTATCTATCTTACAGAATTATCATTAATTTCTAGTGAATTGCTCTTTTTCAACATAAGTTCTATCACCAAAACTCTACAAGTTATCAGAGTGCTGATGTTGAACACCATAGCTTAACACTATGCAACAACAAACCCCCTCAAGCTTTCCAGTCCCATTTAAATATCCAATCTTTTAGCTAAAAAATGTGTTCCTAAACTCACACTTAACAAACAAAACAGTTTCCCTGAACTCTGCAGAAAGCTGCTGTCAGAATGCCTCTTTCAGTAGGCATTATGGTTTGACAGATGCTTTGATATGGAAAAATGCTATAGTACCTGTTAGGGAGCACAGCTCTGGAATCAGAGCCACAGTTCCTTGTATGTTCCCTCTCTTCCTCTTCATCTGACTGATCAGAACAGGCTGCATCCAATCACTAATTTCTATATTATATTGCTGTATCAGAAATATAGACTGCATGTTAATTTATTCATAACAAACAAGTTACTCATAGCAAACATTATTATTTCTGAATAACAATGCTCACTTTAGAAAACAAGTATTGTTCCTAAAACAAACCCAAAAGCAGCTAGTAACCTTTTTCAATTAGCACATCTCAGAAGAATTGGTTTTGCCAGAAAAGGCAAAGCAGGGAAGCACTATTCTGTCAACTGATGCCATCAGACTACTGATGTGTAAGAGACAACAGACACAAAGCCTGTGCCTTGCTTGAGGCATTATCATCTGGGGCATCTAACTCAATACTGGGATGCTCCTTCCACTTCAGCAATGGACAAAGTTCTGCCCTACAGAGCAACTGAATTTAAGAAATCACAAGAATCAAACAAGACTGCCAAGTGAAGTTTCTGAAACTGAGCTTTCCCATACCCGCGTTTCTGCTGAAGCTGGTGTGCATGAAGACCTGACAGTTACAGAGGGTGGTCCAGCTGTGACAGACACATTCCATCCAGAGGCACTCTGCCTTTCCCAGCCTCACTTCTGCACACTGTGACAATGTATCTGTGTTCCTCCCACATTACCTGTCCCTGCCCCACCTTCCCAAGAGCTCCCTGCTCATCCGTGCATCCTGGCCCTTCTGCCTGGGATCAACCACTCCCTGGGATGGACTACTGTCACCAAACCATGCTGTGCAGGTTAGTTACTGATCTCAGATTGCACAGTGGCCTTTAAACAAAATTCTGTTACATTAAAATACTAGGAATTAGAAACCCATGCATCCTAAGTAAACCTGTAACAATGACTGAACATTCAAAGTTAAAGCATAAAATACACAGTTAAATTTTCATACCTTTTTGTAGTACTCCACAAAGCTCATCTCAGAACCATCTGATTTTCTGAAGGTACTCTTTGGATTGTTATCCCAGTCGATGTCATCAATTCTGTATGTTCTGTTATTGTACCTACATAAACATTTCATCACTTTTTGTTTTAATCTTAACTCAAATAGAAAAGAAATACACTAGGATGACAAAGTTACTGTCAGTACTCATGCAAGTTGGAAGTTTTGCTCCTTTCAGAAGTAATAACTTCAAGTTTTAAACTGTAACAGGCTCTCAATTCTACCACAAGCTAAACTGTAATAAAATCAAAGAAAACCAGTGTGTACTTCCTGCTTTTGCAAATGCTGCCAACCTTGATCTGTTTGCTAGTTTGACAATGACAGCATTTTCTGGCTTTCTGATGCTTTACTGCCTACTTCAGGACATGGAGCATAAAGAGCTCTCCAAGACAAGAGTCCAAGAAGACTTACTTTGTGAGAACAATTAAACCAATCAGCTCTTTAGCACAGGCATCTCTAAATCTCTCCTCTCCAACCTGGGAGTGAAGGCTGTGCATAGTATCCAGCACTGTCTCCCCACGGAGAACCTTATGGCTCACGTCTGCACACAGCATGATGTTCTCCTCATACTGCAGGATGGAACTTGTGAAGCCCAGCCACACCATCAGCCTGGCAAAAGACAACACACAAAATCTTAGTGTGCTTTAGAGCATCTTTATTCTGACCCCTTATTCCTGCCCACCTTCACAGACACCAGAGAGCAGTGATGGCACAATGAAGCCATCATCCAAATATAAACAAGCTCTTGAAGGTTAACAAAATCAAAAATATTTTACAGGTAGCTATCTTTAGTCAGCTAAGAAATCCATTTCATGCTGTTAAGTATCTCACAAAGTGTGTAGGCATTCAGGAGACTTTTAGAACAAAAAGCCCAGCAGTTTATGCAGCTGGACACTGCCCAGTTCCTTCCATCAGCCAGGCTGCACAGGTCAGACTGAAGGCAGGGAGTGCAGCACAGCCCCATGACGGGCCCCCAGGCCAACTCAGGCCCACCAACTTGCACAGCAGGCCCAGGGCAGGCAGGAGCACCAGGCAGGGAACAAGGACAGCCCTGACAGCAGCAACCCCTGCACCCTCTGAAAACCAAGGGGTTCTGCCTAACCTGTGGTTAGGGATGCTGACGGGATCGCTGGGGTTGTAATAATTACGTCCAATCTGCTGCAAATTCAGCATCTTCAAAAGCCTAAAAACAGAAAAATGGATGTCCTTTAGCATTATTACTATTATTATCATCATCATCACATCATGCATGGTCCTATCCCTATGCACAATCTCACTGCTCATCTGGTTATGTAAAATACAAACTTCTCATTACACTCAATTTATAAAGGTAATTGACACTTATTAACAATAATCAGGTGAGAAGTTCAGGTCCAACTCCACCCTTCACCAACCAGCTGAAAGCAGCAGTCCCAACAGGCTATGTCTCAGGTGAACCACACAGGCCAGGTACCAAGATTAAGAGGAAAGACTAGAGTCATAAAGGAGGAAATTTCCAGTTCCATGTCCTGCTCAGTAATTTGCTTTAAGAGGCAAACCCACACAAAAAAAGGAGGGAGGAGTGTTGTAACTGCCTACAACAGCATGAACTGGTTTCACACTAACATGGCCCAGAAATACACACAACTGCACTTCACAGTACTGCCAGATGTGGTTGGCCCCACAATAACAGTAGCCAGAAAGGCTTAAAAATTTATATTTATAATACTTATTTGTTGTAGCCTATTCCTTGGATTGGAAAAACTTACTTCAGATATTTTTACAGTAACTTCTTATAAAGACATAACTTGTACAGCAAACCTTCTAAAAATGATGTTGTAAAACTGCAGACAAGTAGGTGAAGTGGGTGGCAACTCATTAGTGAGTGTGACTGTTATCTTCACATCTTCTCCATTTCGAGTCCTACTGAACAGTTCAGTAACCTGGAAAAGTGAAATGAGGTTAACAAAACCAGAGCGAACAGCGCTGTCTCTGCATTTTGCTCCAGTAATATCAAACTGGACTCAGCCATTTTTATTCCAAGCAATAATTCAAGGCTAACTGAAATGTAGATTCAATTGCCCACTAGGACTGTGAACTACAGCCTGCAAGACTCTGCTCATCGGGGTGAAGACAGCTCGGGGGTAGAATGGGGCTCTCCCCAGAGCAGCTGAACTCGAGATGAAGGCAAGGACATCACTTACCCATTACCATGACAGGAAAAGGACTCAGCTTGAGGAAATGAGATAACATATTGCCAACTAATATATATTTAATTATAAATTAAATGATTCAGATACTGGGAAGTAAAAAGACAAAGATTAGCACACATAGTGAAAACTTCTTCCCCTCTCCCTTTTCCACATTCAGCTTCACCCCAGACTCGTCTGGCCCCTCTGTGAACAGCACTGGCTACACCCAGTCCCTGCAGTGAAGCAAGGAGCGGCACAAGGCACAGAGGGCAGGGATTACCACCAGTGCATAGGTGTTTTCCCCTTGGTGCTCGTTTCTTCTAAGATTTTTCTTTGCTCTGCAATTATCCCCTGCTTTTTAAATACACAGACGTGCCAACAACTTTGCTGATGGGCTCAGCTTTAGCCTGTAAAGGGTCCATCCTGAATCTGGCTGGCAATGACTGTGCAACACAGGGCTGACCCTGACCCCTTCCCATAGGAGCCACCCTGACCCCTCCAGCTATCAAAACCTTGCCATATACACCCAACTCACCCACCCTTCCAAGTATGTGGGGTGTTAAAATACAGAAGGTATGAAAAGACGTAAGTACAAAGGAAACAAAAGGAGAAATACTGTCTGTACTATCACTTCTGTGCAGAGGATGATTCTTGAAATTAACCATTAGAACCAGAAGTTCATTACCAAATTTCTCCACACAACAAATTAGCTTATATTGATATATTCAGTACACTGTTTGTGGGACATCAATTCCCTAACCTCACCCAGCTAGTGAGAAACAAGAACAAACTGCAAGTCGTGATAGAAAATCCAACAGCATTGTGGTGTCACACCTTGTTCTCGAGCTTCTTTGGCAGGAACAGGATGGAGCCATCAAAGGCATGGGTCTTGCCGATGGTCTCCTCGTGCTGGAAGAGCAGGGCGGAGCGCAGGCGCCGCGCCTCCATCTCGGGGCTGTAGCCCACGTGGTACTGGTACAGCGCCCACTGCGGGCGCGACGTCAGACGGAAGTGGTTGGTGGTCAGCTTGATGATTTTTCCTGAAAAACCTGAAATGAGAGCCGGATTGTAACAGTTACAAAATGTTACCACTTCACAGCCATTCAGCAACAGCTGAGGCAGTTCTTTAAGCCATGGCAGGCAGACAAAGATTAGAGGTCAGCGGTGTTCTGATCTGCTCTAGCCCTGTGAGCTATGGCTCGCTGTTACCAGACACTCATCCGCCCTCTGGAGCTTCCTGCACAGCCTTCAGCTGCCAGGACAACATCTGTGCTGCTCTTCAGCTACCAGCAACAACTTCTTGTCTTTTTCTAATGCACTCTGAAGATTTTTTTACTTGGCTCTTTAGAGGAAACTAAGAGCAGAAATAAAGGAAACTCCTCCATTTCAAACTGCTTACATGTCTAGAATCTAATTTAAACATACCAGTTTTGGATTCCTGAACGTGCACCATGGCTTGCCGAGTGTTTACCCCAAGGTCATGGAAATCTCTGCGACGTCCACCCCTATCTCTTAAAGACATATCCTGGAGTCCTGAGGAAACCTGTAACCCTATTGTTTAAAATTCAAGAATGACAACTAATTAATAAATAACACATATACTATCACATATTAACAAATAAAAATATATAATGCAATTAAATCTTGAAAGGCATTAAGACAAATTTAAGAGTAATCACAAAATGTTAAATTTCAGCTTTTACTAAGTAGCAAACATCTTCCAAATCTCAGTAACAAAACTAATTTTGAAAAGCAAAAAAAAAAAGATTAATACAGTGTAAAGGATGCCTTAGTTCTAAATACAGGCATTCTAAAGGATGCCTGTATTCTCTCCAGAACAGGTGCTCTTGTGGAGCACACTGGGTTTCCCAGCCCTTCTGACCTTCTGGCCTCCTCTCCTGCAGGGGGGTCTCACAGCCATGCAGGTGCCTGTGGCCCCCAGGATCTTCCAACTGTGCTGGAGGAACATGGAGCTGCTGGAGCTGCTGCTGGAGCTGCTGTGGGTGCTGCAGCTGCTGCGGGTGCTGCTGCTGCTGCTGCGGCTGCCGCCGGCCGCGCAGCGGGCCGGCCATGCCCTGCTGCATCTGCCACTGCGGGAACAAACAGCCTCTTCAGCAGAGTGCCCACTGAGGAGAGAGCCCACACACTCCAGCACGAGGGGTGCGCATTCTAACCCCTTCAGGTACATTTCTGTTATGGACATTTAAACCCTTTTTGTCCTATACTAAGCAGCAGAGTTACCATTCTATGCTGAAACTCAAAATTACCGTAGTGTGGAAACTTTTAAAGTTATCATTCATTTAACTAACAGCTAATGCAAATCCCCTCTTTCCATGCTCTGACTAAAATTTATGGACTTCTCATTTTCTACAGTCCCTCTGATACCTCAAGTAACTGACCAGTTATTCTATAAAAATGTCTTTTGTAATTTTAGTGGCTAGTAAATAAGTTACATAAAAAAGTGTTGTGGCTGGAAGAACAGCAACCTTAAGCCACGAGAAATCCCACAATTCAGTTTCATGTTACTGGAAACTTAATAAAATGTCTTTAATAAAACAGAGCTGTATTACCTGTACACCCAGCAGAATATATGCATACACACATAAAACATAGAACACATCTGCCTGATATTAAAATCGGAAGTAGGTGAGGTATGAATCTCAAATCCTGGTGAAGAAAGAAGAAAACCAACTCACAGGTGCATCTCCTACCGCAGCAGGAGGAGGTATCTGTCTGGGAGGCCTTCCTCTGGCTCTAGCTCTTCCAGTCATCTTCTAAAACAAGCAACCTAGAGCATTAGCGTTCTACCTTCTCCTTCCCACCCTTATTCCAATAAATAGTATGAGCAGCACTACAGCATCTGCCCTGCTTTAATCTCAACTGGCTCAGCAGAACACACCCATCCCTGCCGAACTGGCTGCTCGGGGATCTCCACACTGGCAGAGCCATCAGGGGAGCGTGGGCAAGGCCTTCAATCAGGTTTGCAGGGCCGGGCACAGGCCGCCTCAAGGCTGAAGCTGTGAGTCAGCCAGAGCTGCGGCCTCAGCCGAGGTAACCCAGGGCCCTCGGACGTTCCCCCCAGGCTCCCCCGGAGGCTGAGCTCAGGCCGGTTCGTTCCCTTACCCCAGGGGCAGAGCTCCTTCTCCAGAGCACGTGCCTGGAGGCGCAGCGGCCTGCTCGGTCCCGCCCGGCCCAGCCCTGCCCATCGCCGGCACTCCCAGCCCCCCGGCCCCGGCCCGGGCCCGACCCGCCTTCCCGGCCCGCCTCGCAAAGCCTGTGGGGCCAGAACCCCACCAGGGCCGCACCAGGCCGCGGCCTTACCTCCGCCTGCCCTCGGGCCGCGCGGGGACACTGCTCCTAGCCGCCCGCAGACAGCCAGCCGCTCTCCCCGAGCCCCCGCACGGTTCTGTCCCCGCTGGAGCCGCCGCCGCTGCCGCAGGCCGGGCCCGGGACAGTCTCGGGACAGCGCCGGCCCGGCCGCGCCCTCAGGAACGGGCCCAGCAAGGCACGCGACAGAGGGGCGAGGCGGGAAGGCGCCCGCTGCGCCGATTGGCTGCCGAGCGCTGCCGGAGCGTGCCGGAGCGAGCCGAAGGGAGCCGAAGGACGGCGCTTGCCCCGCCGTCACGGCACCGCCCCTTGCGGCCGTGCCCGCGGGGATCCATCCCGGTATGGCGGGGATCTAACCCGGGATAGCGGGGATCCGTCCCGGGATGGAGGAGATCTAACCCGGGATAGCGGGGATCTAACCCGGGATAGCGGGTATCCGACCCGGGATAGCGAGGATCCAGCCCGGGATAGCGGGGATCCAGCCCGGGATAGCGGGGATCTAGCCCGGGATAGCGGGGATCCAGCCCGGGATAGCGGGGATCCGACCCGGGATAGCGGGGATCCATCCCGGGATAGCGGGGATCCAGCCCGGGATAGCGGGGATCCAGCCCGGGATAGCGGGGCTCCCCCGGCCCCGGGGCGCTGTCCCCGGCCGTGCCCCCGCTGCGGGCGGGCTCCGAGTGTCCTGGGCGCGGTGAGCGCGGTCCCCACGGGCCGTTCCCCCCTGTCCCGCCGGGGGAAGGTGAATTTCGGTTGCCAGGAGATGGAGCAGTCCCGGGCAGGAGCAGCACGGTGCCGCCTGTCCCGCCGGGGATAAGGTGAATTTCGGCTCGCCAGGAGAGGGAGCAGTCCAACAAGGAATGGAACTCGGCTGTCCAGCGAAGGGCGCTCGCTCGGGGCTGCGCTGCCTGCGGCTCACACACTCCCCAGTTACCTGCCGTCAGCCCTGAGTTTATTTGTGTTGGTAGCATCTACATTTACCAAATTAATGTATTTTGGGAAATTTCAGATCAATCAGATGCCATACATGGAAACGTGTTGATACATTTAAAGTATTTAAAAGTGCTTCCAATTAAAGCACGTAACACACATGTGTTTAATGCTCTCTATCCCACAGCAATAAAATAAATATCAGTCCTTAGAAATTGTGACTTCTTAAGTGACTAATTCAACTGACCTGGAACTATGAAACAATGAAACACAACCCTTACACTAAGATCTATTAAAACACGTTTTTACTTTGACTACATTAAATGGCTTTATTAAATTATAAATAAAAACCAGCATAAGCTGTTCCTCGCTGCCACGGACGTACAGACCCTGTGTGAGTGGAGCTGAGCGTGGTGCCAGCTGTCACAGCAGTGATGTGACACAGCCTGCTGCAGCCCCACGGCTCAAACCCCGTGAGTGACCCTCCTGCCCAGAGGGACATTCAGCAACCACACAGGGGGAAAAGCTCCTTTTGCTGAGTACTGAGGCTGACCCAATTGCCGTGCTGGGACAGAGAACCGTAACTTGTGTTTTGGGCTTCACAACAGAACCAGCTTTAGCGTTGGGGGGAGGCGGTCTGAAGGGGGAATTCACTGCCCAGCAAGCCTTTCCACGAGCAGCAGGATGTGTAGGTGGCACCAGGGCTCACATGCACCATTTCTGTTTGCCAGTGTGCCTTTGCTTAGAGATTAAATGGCCGTGGTGTGTTTGGAGACACTGACTTCTGGGGACAGAGAGAACATCCCCTAATAAAGAACGTTCCCTAATGAACACTCACCTTTGTGAAACACCGCTCTGACCTTGTGAGGTCATTTACAGTTTTTGAGGTTCCTGCAGTGAACAAGGCTCCTTTTCCTTGTTCTCTGCTATTCCAGGTAGAAGTGGGTGACACTGTTGACATCAATACTTAAATAACAGGAATATCTCTTTTTGTTCCATTTATATTGTCAGTCTGCCCTCAAAGCCAGTTTTCTTGTGCTTACTATGACAGCACAGCAACCCACTCAGGACAGCACAGCAAGCCACTCGGTTCTCCCAGAAGTTAAAAAGCAGAGCTTTCCAACTATGGAAGTGTGGATGTTGCTGCTTAAAGACAGCTGAAATACTTTTAGCACGTTATTTCCATTATTCACATATCAACTGGATAAACATTTAACAAACTCAATGCATACACTTCGATGGGGCATGTTCAGTGCCTTTAAGAGCAGTGATTACTCCTTGCCATGGGCTCTTCACCCACAGTGGCAACTTTTATTGCTCTGTAGCCTGCAGAACTCTCCAGTGGGTCAGAGGTTTAGAGCTGCAGAAACACAATATGCAGATTTTTTTGGCTCAGCAGTATTTTAAGATAAACAGAATATAAAGATGTTGTCAAAGTCATTTGTGTTATGTAAATCATGAGAAAGCAGAATGTGTGTGTTGGAAAGAGTTATGTTTGTTTATTCATTTAAAATATCTGCCTTAATGGTTTTTTGATGCCAAATTCCTTACATTTCACTGCAGAACTTAATTACCTTCAGAAGGGAGTTGTTAAAATACTTAATCAGGCTGGCTACCTACAGCAACTCCTTATTAAAGTGAAAATAAACATCAACAATAAGCACTGTAATTTTTATACGTGGGCTGTCAGACAGGTTATTAGTGCTTAGTGAAAGGCAGGTTCCAGTTTGGTTCAGTCTTTCAGAGCTGCTTTTTTAAGCAATTCCATCCAGTGCAGCCTGGCTGTGCAGTGGCCCTGGAGGGCTGTCACAGCACAGGGGTGTGAAAGGCTGCAGGTCCATCGTGTCCTCAGCCCAGGCTGCTTCACACAAACACCAAGGCAAACAAGGTTTGGGAAATGGCAACTGCTTGCTCTTCATTTCTGTGTTGCCAAAACCCTCCCAAGCTGGACTTCAACACGTCAGAGTGTCACATATGAATTTTTCCCCCAGCTCTTTGGCGTGGACTGTGCTTTGATGTTTGCTTTACCGTGATGCAATTGTTGTTGTCTCCTGTTGCTACAATGAGCCATTTCCCATCCATGTCATCTCCAAAGGGGAAAGGACTGCATGGAAACACAACAAAGAGCACAGAACAAAGGAAAATCAGGGATTTTTCCAGAGGCCCATTTGATGTACAAGTATAAACAGGAAAAAGATGCCTGAGGAGGTAGGAGGCAGGAACTGTACCAGCAGACAGCTGCGTGGTGAGCAGCACTTTGGGCTCCTGAATGGCAAATAAAGGAGAAACTCCAGTGCATACAGGGAGGAAAACACTTCACTGCCTTTAGTGGGATATTGAAGTGTATTAAAATGCCTCACAAGGAAGGCTGAGCTCTTACCTTCGTGTATTTCTTGCAGCACCATGACCAGGTACCACCAACTCTCTTGGTTCCAACCCCAGAGAAGGCACCATCTGCAGACAGAAGAATAAACCCCATTATTTGCTGTGCTGAAGCCAGAGGAATCCCTCAGAACAGCACTCAGTAACCTAGCCAGGTTCTCAGGAGCCCAACGTGGTGCACCTGAATCTCATTAAGCATTTGTTAAGAAATTTTCAAATGGGAGTTTCTCAAAATTAGGCATTGGAATTCATGTTGCTGTGGTTGGTATTAACCAGTTGTGAGTCTGGACCACAGTGCTTTTACATTCTTCATTAGTTTTTCCTGAATGAGAGAGGCACAGTTTAAAGCCTGTGTGGTGTCTGAAATACTGACATGAGCTAACAGCCTTGCTTCTTCCCACTGCAGGTTCTGAGGGCCACATTTCCTTTCCTGGAGTGGAGCTGGGGACAGAGGAGCCAATGTCCCTGCCCTGGCTGGGTGTGGGGACACTGGCAGTGTTTGCATCCCAAAGCACAGCAAAAGGCATGTGACAGAAAGGAGAAAAGATTGCCACTGGGGAGGTAATACACAGCTGCATAAAAAATATCATGGAAGTACTTTCTCTCAAGAAGGGAGAAAATAAAGGTTTCAACTTTGTATTTCTCTGCTATATTAAAAATTCAGATCAGGCCTAGCTGACATTTATTTTGTGTGCAAATCCTGCATGAAGTGAGCAAGAAGTGATTTGGCATAAGCTCTCAATAACAGCTGTATTAGATGGAGAGGTCACAGTACACAGACAGGGACAAGGACTCCAGAAGTTATTACTGTAATTAGATTTGTGAACCATATTCAATAAATAATATTAACTTCTGTAAGGTGTGTATTCTGTAAGATATCCTTTATTACCTGTATTTTTAACTAGCAAGAGGAGATGGAGAGTTGGTGTATGGAGTACGTTAGAATAGAACAGTGTTTTGATTCAGATATTATACAGTAAAATGGGAGTGTTTCAGGAGAGAGGCTAACAAGTATTCTCAAGTTTAGATAGATCGATTTCAGCTCATTTAGCAACTCAGTTTGATCTAATTGTCTTTTTATTGCTGAGAACATTCCTGAATTATGCAGAGAATTTGGGTTATGTGATTTAGTGTTGGATTAAAAAATGTCACAGCTTAACTTTCTTTAAAATAGTGCAGAACTTTGTTCACAGTCAACGAAGTTCATTATTTTTTTGTTCAAAGCCCAGCTGCAGGCCTGGAGCATTTCTCATAAATATCAGGAAGTACCCGAAGCCACAGTCAGGATTAAAGAGTTGATCTGAACCTTAGATCTCAGCTTTAAAGCTGTAATGTACAGTGAATTTGGTTTCATGGTAAAGGAAATGGTAATTGCTGAAGTATGTTTTCTTAAGTTGCAAAATCATTTTTGAAATGTTTTCATGGAAACCTCTGCCAGTGCCGTGCATGAGAATGAGTGGCCTGGTGGCACTGGGGCTGGGCATGGCACAGGGCAGGCTGGTGGCACTGCTGGGACAGGCTGGTGGCACTGCCAGGGCAGGCTGGTGGCACTGCCAGGGCACAGCCAGAGCACTGCCTGAGCCAGGGAACCCTCAGCTTTGGCATTCCCAGAGCTGCTTCTGGAAGATGGCTCGGGTTCTGACAGGCACACAGCCATGACAAGGGCACGAATCAGGGGTGACAGCCGAGTCACAGAAGGCAGAGGGATTCCTCAGGGCAGCAGTACCGTGTGAGCAGAAGCCCTTTGCTGCTGCTGAGGTGTGGGCTGTGGGGCTGGGGAGGGTGGGAGAGCTCAGCCCAGCTCAGCTCAGCCCAGCCAGACACGTTCCTGCACGCCCTGTGCACCTGGCTCCTGCCCCAGCCAAACCACACACCCTCTGCTCTGCTGCCATTATTTCAGCTTCAGCGTTTTGTTGCACCAAGGCAATGCTCTTGCATTTAGGAGGAAAATAAAATCTCAGCACTTGGTTCTCGCTGACCTTTTCCAGAGGAATTTGCCTTTGAGCCTGTACTCCTTCCACCGTGGCTGAACTGACTCCTGTGCTGCTGCTCTGCTCCCCAGGGGATGCAGAGACAATTCAGTGTACTGCTGTACCCCGAAAACGTGGGGGACTCCTGCACCAGGTGTGAGGTGGCACTTCCCAGAGCAGCTGCTGACAGGGGCAGGCACAGGGGCTGTCACCTGCACCACCAGAGACCCTGTGTGCTCAGGGCACAGCCTGTCCCAGCTCCCTGTGTGCTCAGGATACAGCCTGTCCCACAGACCCTGTGTGCTCAGGGCACAGCCTGTCCCAGCTCCCTGTGTGCTCAGGGCACAGCCTGTCCCAGCTCCCTGTGTGCTCAGGGTACAGCCTGTCCCACAGACCCTGTGTGCTCAGGGCACAGCCTGTCCCACAGACCCTGTGTGCTCAGGGCACAGCCCATCCCAGCTCCTGTGAGGGCCCTGGGTTCAGTTCAGGCTCCTGTGAATTAATTCCCTGCTGCAGTGACACCACACCAGGGTGAGCATTTAATGCCTCCCAGACCCACCCTCAGCTCTGTGCCATTCCAGACTGAGGGATGCTCTCAGATCCTGGACAACAGTGTTGGCTTCCTCTGAGGGTTCATTGCTTGCAGAGACTTCACTGCTTTGTGTCCAAGACATTGCAGAGTTCCTGATTTCTCCCTCCTGTATTTGTCAGTCAAGAGTTGAAGTCACATTTGTCATCTGAAGTGAGAACCAGGCGGATGCTGGAATCTCCTGCTCGTGTGCTCTCTATCCTTGAAGGTGCCTCATTTCAAATGCACTCAACTTTTTGGTTATGGATTTCCTCAAGCACTCCAAGTTACTGTTCTGCACTTCTTCAGCACAAAAACTGGCTTGACAAAGCTCCTCAGGCTCTCTGCACCAGAGGCTGCTTAGGAGTCAGTGAGTCTCTCCAGGCTGGATGGATGTGGGCTGTGGGTACCTCCAGGACAATGGGACAAGCTGTGGGAAGCCCCATAAAGAGAGAGAGCAACCAGGAATGAGTGGCAGCCAGAATAAGCTGTAGTCTCAGTTAAAATATTTGCCCACTGACAAGCAAGTTTGGTATGCTCTCAAATTCAGCCCAAGGAAAAGATCCATGGGCTACATGAATTATTCCAATAGGGGCAGTCTGATCTCAGCTATTGCTCATCCTGGACATCTTTTGAGCATGCAGTGCCTTATTTGCATGAGTGGCTTGTGAGCTGAATGCACAGTGAGTCCAGTCAAGAAATCAGCAAGCAGGAGAGGAGAGGGGCCGTGAGCATCAGCTCTGCCTTTGAAAAATCTGCATGCCTGGGATGATCAAAAAGGATGGACAGCCCTGTTTGAAGACAAGAGCTGCAGGGCATTCACTTGAGAGGGGGTTCAAGTGGAGTCCAAGTGGATGACAGTCGGCTCTTGGAGCCCTGAAGAAGGGCAGGAAATCATTTCTGAGAGGGGTGGCACAGCCCTGAGCCTCGTGCAGCCCCTGGTGCTGCTCTGCAGAGCTCCCTGGCAGTGCCAGCCTGGATCCAGGACTGGGATGGGGACAGAGGATGGGGACAAGATGTGAGGCTGGCCAGTCTGAGCCTCATTGACTGTGCAGGGGAGCTCATTCCAGCACCCATCTTCATTCCAGCCAGACCCTAAACTCGGTGCAAAGTTTGTGATACTTGGGTTGGCCCCTACTGCAGCTCTGAACTGCCGGCAGTGGGGACGAGGAGCTGCACAGCAGCCAGATCTGCAGGACCCTGTCTGGGACCATTGGAAGCTCTGTGAGCAGCTCTGGAGGGGGCTGGGGATGCACAAATCCCTGCCCCAGCAGGCAGAGGCAGAGCAGGGACAGTTTTGCCATGAGTTATGTGCACACACAGGAATGCTCAGCTCCCAGTGCGGGTCAGGGATGCCCCTGCACTCAGAGCCCTGAGCTGCACAGGATGGGTGATGCTGAACTGCTCTCTGGGACCCTGAACAAATTGCACTGACAAAAACCCCAGAGACACAGGTGAAATTCCATTTTTCCTTTCTCCTTCATCCCGCGAGGGGCCTGGCTGGGCTGTGGCTTTTGGAGCTTCCCTGGTGCTCCCTGGCAATCCATCCTGGAGCTGTTGGTTCCCTCAGAGCTGTTTGCCAGGCTCACTTTGGCTCTGCTGCTATTGCCTGTTTCGCTCCAGCCTGGACAAATGCTGATGCTGTGTCTGATTGAGGAGATGGATAGATTAGGGCACATGCAAGGTCTGTTTGTCACAAAGGGCCTGCCCCGTGTTTTTGGAAGCACACGAGGAATAAGACATGTCACATTTCAGCCAAATAAAAAAATGCAAGTAGGGCACTAGTCCAACACTTGTGGATGGTGCATTTCAAAGTTTGCACCCAGTGGGTGGGGCAGAAATAAACCAGGGGCTCCTATAGTGCAAATGCATTTGGGATTCAAGCATCTCAAATGTGACCCTACCTCTGCTCCCGGGATTGTCAGCTGCCTCAGGGGTCATCTGATATACACCTCCTTTCCTCACTTCTGAGCCGTTTTAGCTTGGAGTGTGTTTGAAAACACTTCAGAAAAAGGGTGGAAAACACAGAGTGCCTGCTTTGAAATGCACTCCTTTGTTAAATTCCTTTCCCAAGGGTAAAGAGACTCTCAAACACCTGAGGGCAACAAATGACTCTATTCAGACCTCTCACAAATGACCTAATAAACTCCCAAAGGGTTACAATAGCTGATTTGTCATCATTTCTTGTCAGCTATTTATAGCATCCATGTAAATTGAAGCAAAACAATAAATACCTGAGTTATTTTCTTTATTTTGAACATTCTTTAAAGCCCAAACAGTGCTTTACAATTTTAAACCTCCAATAATTAATTTTGCCATAGAGTTTAAATGACTCTCACACATTTTATGTTGTGTTCAAGTTTGTATTTGCTTACATGCA
Source organism: Zonotrichia leucophrys gambelii (assembly GCF_028769735.1). NCBI lineage: Eukaryota > Metazoa > Chordata > Aves > Passeriformes > Passerellidae > Zonotrichia > Zonotrichia leucophrys. The sequence continues at coordinate 531,199 of NC_088185.1, forward strand.
CAACATCTGCCACCTTTTCACTTGCTTCCCTTGGAATATTTGTCAGTGGATACTGACTTAAAAAATTCTGTTTTGTTTAACTTCTAAAATGTCAGTAGCCTGATGGCCCATGTTACAAATGTTCCTGCTGAATGGATTTGCACATGGACTCCTTTGGGAAGGGGTGAGGTTATGGTGGTGAAGATCCTGGTGTCAGGAACAGCAATCTAAGGTGAAATAACTGCATTTTATTTAAAACCTGTTCTGGCCTGGATTCTGAGCCGTGCTGCCACCCTGGCACGTACCAGATACACTGAATATTAGAATGTGTTTCAGATACACGAATATTAGAATGTATTTCAGATATATCAGAATGTATTTCAGATACACTGAATATTAGAATGTATTTCAGATATATCAGAATGTATTTCAGATACACTGAACATTGGAGTGCATTTCAGATACACGAATATTAGAATGCCTTTCTGCCCTCGAGCAGAGGATGTTCCTGGCTGCACTGGCACGGACTGGGATGGGCAGACCCCACCTGGAGGAGCCTGGCACCCGTGGCAGGAGTGCCCCGTGCCTGGGCACAGCTCAGTGACCCTCAGGGCTCCCGGGGCTCTCCTGGTGTCTCCCGGGCTGAGGTTCCTTTGCTCGGTGCCAGTTCACAGCTCCCTGCTGACCTAGCCCCAGTCCAGCTCTGTGTGCCCCACAATGGGGGTAGGACACACACAAACACAGGATATTCCTTTCCTGTGTAAGTATTGATGTGGATGGCCACATTCTGCAGGTGCTGCTTTCTCCCCACCAACAGCACGTTCTCCAAAGCTATCACCAAAGTTCGTGCCTGCTTTAGACGGGCAGAGTTAGACAGTTGTTCTGCCCTTCTGTAGATGTGATCATTTCCCGTGGAGTCCCCATGCTCCAGCACGGAGGGCTGCCTTTGGCAAAGGGAGATGTGACACTCACCGAGGTCTGGGCCAGCCCTTCATGGGGCACTGGGGCCTGGGCCAGCCCTTCATGGGGCACTGGGGCCTGGGCCAGCCCTTCATGGGGCACTGGGGCCTGGGCCAGCCCTTCATGGGGCATTGGGGTCTGGGACAGCCCTTCATGGGGCACTGGGGCCTGGGCCAGCCCTTCATGGGGCACTGGGGTCTGGGCCAGCCCTTCATGGGGCACTGGGGCCTGGGCCAGCCCTTCATGGGGCACTGGGGCCTGGGACAGCCCTTCATGGGGCATTGGGTTGGACAGCCCTTCATGGGGCATGGGCCTGGGACAGCCCTTCATGGGGCACTGGGCCTGGCAGCCCTTCATGGGCACTGGGGCTGGCAGCCCTTCATGGGGCACTGGGGCCTGGCAGCCCTAGGGGGCATGGGGCACTGGGGTCTGCGACCCCCTCTGGTGCCGAGGCACTAAACGGGCTGACCTGGCAGAACTCCTCCCTGGTGAGCTCAGAGAACACTAAACTTGGCTGCACCTCAGGCACATAGAATTGCCTGCTGTTTATTGTGTTCTGCACAAGGACAGCCCCTTTTCACTGGTCCTGAGGCATCATCTCAGCTGGATGCTGAGTAACAGCACCCAAATATCACACACAGGCACAGGTAGCAGCACCCAAATATCACACACAGGCACAGGCAGCTAAGGCCAGGTAACAGGTTTGTAAAAGTCTGCTCAGAGCTGGCTCAGGCTTGGAGTTCCAAGTGCTGACCATTATAAAAGTTATGAAATACTGCTATTACAGACCCAGCGCAGTGTCCTCTGCAGCTCTGCTGATGAATAAAGGGTAAACATCACCCCAGTCAGACCGAGGGGAACAGAAACACAGGAGGTGCCATGCTATGGCCGTGATGACAAAGCTCTCCAGGTCCCCATTTAGGTATTTAAATGCTCTGTGCCGTGAACAATGGCTGGACCAGACAGACAGACAGACAGACAGACATATGGTCAGTAGGGCCGGCCGTGCTTGGGGAGGGGCAGCGCTGCTGTCCGGGGTGACCCGGCCTTGGGACACCGGGAACCCCTTCACGGGGAAGAGGGAAAATAAAATAAAATAAAATAAAATAAAATAAAATAAAATAAAATAAAATAAAATAAAATAAAATAAAATAAAATAAAATAAAATAAAATAAAATAAAATAAAATAAAATAATAAATAACAGCGCGGTGGGAAGGAGCAGAAGCCGCGGAAGGCAGAGGCAGCGCTCGCTCCCCTGCCGGGCGCTGATGAATAATCCGCACGCTCAAGCTGCGCCCCGCTCCATCCGCAGCAGCACTAATCAACGCGCGGAACATCCATTTCAAACGCAAATGAGGGGGGCCTTTCAAAGAGACCCGGCCGGCCCAGCGAGGGGGAGTTCAAAGCTCAAAATGCTCCTTGCTTTCTCTCTCTCTCTCTCTCTCTCTTTTTTTTTTCCCCTCCTCCTCTAAAGAAGACAGAAATATGGTTGGTTATTATCTAAGTTATTGCTACAAAGAATTTTGAAATTAAAAGATAAGCTTTCAGAGGAAGATCAGTAATTTTCATAAAGAAGGACTTAAAACAGATGTGCCCTCTTTAATCGGGGTGTGCTTGAAAAAATATAAATGCATTTTTAACATAGCAGGGGGAAAAATCATATGGTTACACATTTGTCTCCTGGGCAAAAATAATTTTAGAAAAAGTCTCTGTGCATTAAGTATCTTACACATAGCCACCACTGGAACTTTCTTATCTAGCAAAAACTCAGCTGATTGATCAGTTAATGTTTAGAAAGCAGAAAAATATCTTACGTTGTTTCCTCTTTTTTTTTCACAGTGCTTTTTTCCTATTCGTATAACCACTAAAGTGAATTAACATCTTCACCAGGGTCAATACATGGCTGTTAGCAAACCCCTAGAATTTACTGAGTTAGAGATCACCATTCTTTTCAGTTCAATTTTTTAATACCATTTCTATGTCCATGCCAGGGACCCCAGCCCCTCATTCCCAGGACCCAGCCCCTCATTCCCATGGGACCCCAGCCCCTCATTCCCATTGCACACCAACCCCTCATTCCCATGGGACCCAGCCCCTCATTCCCAGGACCCCAGCCCCTCATTCCCATTGCACACCAACCCCTCATTCCCAGGACCCCAGCCCCTCATTCCCATGGGACCCCAGCCCCTCATTCCCAGGACCCCAACCCCTCATTCCCATGGGACCCCAGCCCCTCATTCCCAGGACCCCAGGAGCTCTCAGGAGCCTGGCACGGGCAGGATGGTGAAACACCTTTCCAACACAGGTGAGGCACACATGGCTGCTGGGTTTTCCTTTGGCAAACACAAATCAGAGCCCGGGTATGCTCCCAACAACCTTTGCAGGTGAGTTGTGCCATTTTTTTCTTGCTTTTTGGCAAGCTGCTGAATTATTTTAGTGGGTTGCTGCTGCACATGTCTGCTGTGGTGGCTGGGAACCGCAGAGGTCCCCTTCCCATGGGGCTTCCTTCTGATTCCATGGGTGGGGGAGCAAAAGGCAAGGCCAGCTCACAGCTGGGTGGAAGCTCTGCTCCTCCTTATTGGTGTGAATACAAATTCTTGCAGTCAGATTCATGCATTTAAGAGTGCAGTGACACAGGCTGAGATGTTATTTTGCTGTGCACAGCCATGGCATGAAACCTGACCCTGCAAAGCTGAGGGCTGTAAATATGCCATGGATTTGGAGGGAGTTGTCTGGTTGTGAGGAATGTGATCCTTCCATCACCAGTTATGTCAGCTGGCAGTTGGACTCACAGCTCAGCCCCACAACAATAAAACAGCACCTAATTATTAGAGGGAGTCAGGCACAGAGGGAGACCTGCTTTGACATTTGCCCATTTATGACTTAAATATTATGGCTCTCCTGCAGCAGGAGACATAAAAAGCACCTATTATCCAGTTTTCCTTTTGTACAACAAAATAATGTACTTGATACAGATCACAGCTCTTCTAATGAAAGAGTCACAGGAAATAAATTTGCTGAAGAAAAATGAGATGCCAAATGCAAATGTTTCTGTCTGTAGCACGCAGAAATCATGAGGCTTGAGGTGAGTGTAGCCTCAAGAACTGCATTCATTGCTCTGAGAACATGAATATTTCGGTTTGGAATTCTTACTTGAATTTCATAGTAGCAGAGTCTGAGTGTAAAATCAAGGTGAGGTTCCTGCTCCTGTGTTCACAGCCCATTTTCCAGGCTGAGTGCTGACTGCTGATCTCTGCACTAACACTTCGGGTGTTTACACACCCCCAGCTCTGCCCACAAGTTGTGTGTGGATCACAAACCCAGCTCCTTTATGTCCCACATTAGAGCTCATTCATGGCCAGCACCCTAAGAGGGACCCACATTAAAATCCTGGAAATAACAGCAGGTAGCTGGCCATGGTCACTTTGGGTGTGCCAGGCAAAGGGGACACTCTGAGTGCCCACAAAGGGGCTCTTGGCACTCCTCAACCCCTGGTTCTCTGCCCTGGCTGCAGCTCCCTAAGTTCTATCCCTCCTCAATAATAAAACATTTAAATGCTTTCAAATTATGAGGAGCGCGAAGTCAGGGTTTTTTTGTTTAGTTTTCTTTTAGCTTCAGGAGCCCTCCAGGTGGTTCTTTGAGCTTTACACAATATTCCAGTGCACACCCTGCCTTGCTGCTCCCTCAGTGCCCTCAGAGGGGCTCACACTGGGTGTAAATACAACTGAGCAGGAGCCACAGCTGGGCCCAGGAACCTGCAGGGCTGCAGGCACTGATGTGCCTGCCCAGTAGGAATTGCAGTGATGTGTTGGGATCATTTCAGTTACACGGATCTCTCTTGTACAGGCAGGAATTTACTACAGCCTTGTCCCTGCAGCCCATTGCAATGTTTACTTTCTGCACTTCTGGAAAAAAGGCCAAGTCTCACTTGCCATACTGCCAGGGGATGACTCTGAGTCAGAAACTGGAACAGCATTTGGGCCAAAATCCAACGTACTTCAAAACAACCTGCTGTTGTTGGTGTACCTGTCAAAGGTCTTTGCAATTCTTTTATCTGAAAATTATTCTGGCTTCTTCAGCTTCATCACAAGTTAATCCTATAATAGGACAACAGTCATTAAAATTAAGAAAATATTAGTTACACTGAAGCCATAATTAAAACCAGTCCTTGATGTTATAAGAGCTGAACACCATTTTAAAGATATAATTGATACCATGATATTTATTCAATTTATGCACAGATTTTGCTAAATCTTTTAAACACTTTACATTTCCCTTTTAGGGAACAGATCATTAGAGTGGAGGGATTTCTGCAGTTTAGATTAAACACATTTTATGGTCAACTTCATTTCAAGTTGTATTATGCAGCCCAGTAAATGTCTCTTGATTGTGTTTATGCAGTGGTTGGGGTTGACATGAGCTGTAAGTTCTGAAGTGCCATGGATTGCCTCCACACAACAATAGTCTGCTACTTGGATGTCCTACATTTGTGAAATAAATCCGTGCATTTCAGTCAGTGCAGTATTTGTAGTGTTAGCATTTTGATCTGTCATATCAGTTGTAAGAGAAAACAAGGATGAAGTCTCCTTCATGATTTGCTTTAAAAACGTAATTGATTTCTACAGCCAAGTGCATTAATCATGGTTGGTTACTCAATGGAAGTTTCAGATTTGGGAGGTAGTTTTGAAGTGAGTGTTACCCCTAAGAAGGATCCCTTGCAGCCAGGCTGGATGGGGCTGCCAAAGCAGGGGGTTCCATCCTCAAGCTGCAGAGAAGTGGGGCCGCTGGGCTCCTGACTCCTGCAGCACGTGAGACACACAGTCCCTGGAGAGCCCCAGCCAGATCACAGCTCCCAGCTCCCACAGAAATGAGGGAAATGAGGGAAATTCAGAAATGAATGCAGTACTCGAGGGCAGCTCGCACCGAGGATTTTACAGTATCTCTGCACGTCCTTTGGCACTTTACCCTTGCTCAAATGGTGCCACTGTCAGACCTTAGTTCAGACAGACAAAAAGTCATTTCTTATTCTTTGTATTTCAGCTCTCGAGGAGGACTCCTGCCCCAGAAGCCAGGCTCATCTTTTCCCCTTGCTGACTGCACTGGAGATGTCACTGCTTCTGTGCTCCTCACCCCTTCCCCAGAGGGAAAACTCTCTCCTGGGTTGGGATTTAGCTGTAGAGAGGAAGTATGAACTGAAGGAACTGAGGAAAGGAATGGCAGCTTCATTTTAGTTGGATAAAAGGCTGAGACATACCTATCTCTCACATCAAGCAGAGATTAAACACAAGAGGCAACACGAAATAGGGATGAAATAATTTTTCACAGAGTGGTCTCTCAGCATAAAGGAATTTAAAGGAAATGATGTCTGTAGGATGCCTGTAGTGGCAGAGCTGTGCAGCTGTGGCAGAAGAAAAGCAGTGGTGCCTTCAGAGGAAGTTTTGGGGTACATGGCCCGAGTGGAAACAGCCTCTGCTTGACTTGGAGATCCTGATGGGCTCAGGCTCAGGTTTCACAAACTCCTTCATGAGAAGACAGACTTTGTACTCAGAGAAAAGCTCACGGGGCTCAGTGAGGAGATGCTCGGAGTGCCTTTCCTCGGGTTGTTTCCTCCCCACAGCTCTGGTGGCCTGAGCAGCACTGTGGCCCTGGGCCAGCTGGGACAGGTGACTTTACAGGGGCCCTGCAGGTGTGCCCAGGGCAGCCCAGCCCCACCGAGGGCTCCTCCGGGAGATGCTCCCTCCTCTGGGGCACAGAGCAGCCCGAAAGAGAGGCCTTGGGTAACACAGTGAGGGCCACATCCCTGCAGGCTGCTCGGTGTGCAAAGGGAATCCTTGCCTTTGTCACTTTGCAGTGATGATGGCCACATCCCTGCAGGCTGGTCGGTGTGCTGAAGATCTGCACCTGGGGAGGGGGACAGGTCTGCAACGTTATCAGCCTCAGCTCTCTGACCAGTAAGGAAATGATTTGCTACTTAGAAATGCATTTTAATCTCTTGCATCAATATAATTTTATTCAAGGAAACAAAACTCACTCCACAAGCTTATAAACATGGGTAGGAATGATGATCATCTCCAAAAACGTGCTTGTATTGCCGATTTTCCAAGACCTGGGTCCCCTAGTGCCAAAAACGTGCACTGCTGAGTGCCTGTGGCCCTGATGCTTTATGTATGAGAAGGTAATGGATTGTGCTTCTAAAAGCAAAAACGGGAACAATATTAAATTATTCTCCCTCTTAATTAAAAGCATAATTATTAAAGGAACAACTAGATTGAGAACCCAGATTGTGTGAGCAGAAGAGTTGCCCGTGTTGTGTGTGCTCTCCTCTCCTGGCTGAGACGCTGCTGCTGCCCTGCAACCTGGGCCAGGTTACAGCAATAATTGCAACCCCCCAGGAGCCCAGCTCAGAAATTTTTGTATGTTCTCAGGAGACAAAGATGAGTGATCATCAAAGGCAGAGGAACACAGCATGACTGTCATAAGCCTGAAGTTACAACTTAGACATGCAATAGAAAATATCACTGGTACCTCTCCAGTGCATAGCCTGTAGTAATTAAAAACTTGATCCCTGCTGTTTTATCATCTCATTAGCAATGGGGGCACAAGACTTTTATCCTTGTTTGTCAGGAATCAAACATACCAGAGGAACTCTGATTATAAATTGATGAAAGTAAAGTTAAACTTTTAAATAAGAGCAGTTTCAGTTCACAATGTTTTGAAAGCTGATGAAAGAGATCTCATTTTAGTCAAAAATAATACCCAGGTCCAGCACAGACAGTAGAGGTCAGTGCTGGGAATAGGACCTGCAAGGGCATTTGGAAAGGGCATGCACTTGTAAAAGGTACTGGGTGAGAAGTTGTGATACAAAGGTTTGAAACCTGTGAAGAATTTTAACTCTTCAAGCATTTCACAAAGCTCAGGCCTGTGCCAGATTTCCTTGCACAGAGTTCCTGGGCAGAAGGTGCTGATCCTGTGCCAGTGAGTGCAGTGCTGGTGTGTTCCTGTCCGTAGTAAATTCAATTTGAGCAGTGCTGGTGTGTTCCTGTCTGTAATAAACTCCATTTGAGCAGTGCTGGTGTGTTCCTGTCCCTGATAAACCCCATTTGAGCAGTGCTGGTGTGTTCCTGTCCGTAGTAAATTCAATTTGAGCAGTGCTGGTGTGTTCCTGTCTGTAATAAACTCCATTGAGCAGTGCTGGTGTGTTCCTGTCTGTAGTAAATTCAATTTGAGCAGTGCTGGTGTGTTCCTGTCCCTGATAAACCCCATTTGAGCAGTGCTGGTGTGTTCCTGTCTGTAGTAAATTCAATTTGAGCAGTGCTGGTGTGTTCCTGTCCCTGATAAACCCCATTTGAGCAGCAGCAGTGCTGCCTTCCCTCACACACGTTGCCAACAACTTGCTCAGCATTTGTTTCAACCCTGCAGGGTTCTGGTGTAATTGAAAGCCTCTTGGAATCAATGCAGAAGATCCTGGTTGGGTTGGAATCAGTCCCTTTAAGGAGAATTCTCCACCATGGCTCTGTGTTTTCAGAAATATTGTCGCTTTATTGCATTTTAATGAATTCCTGACCTGAGCAGTGCCCAGCACTGAACTGGGCAGAGGCAAATTTGGTGGGAGAGGACTGACGGTATCATTCTTTCCTTTTGTTTGATGCCATCTGAAATCACATTTCCCCCCTTTTTTTCTCCCATGAATCTCTGTTTCTCCTTCCCTTTCTTCTTCCTCTTAAGATCTGTGCCTCTGCAGTCGGAGGTCTGAGGCACTGTGCTGATTTTATTAACAAGTTCTTTATCCCGATGAACAACCTGGACCTGGCTCTTTTCATACTGAGGAGGAAGCCACCCTTGATGTTCTGGGTCATTATAGGAAGGATACCATTCATTATTTCAGAGCAATGGTGAATCAAAAGTAAGGAATCTGAATAATTTTTTCTTTCAGCCTGGCAAAAGACAGGTCCTTTAAGCCAAGAAGACTAATCAAGAACTCAAGGACTTTTTTCAAGTGTAAAAGGCAAGCAGTGAGAAACAAAGCAGAAATGATGATATAGTAACTCATTATTTCACTGTGATTACTTCATGAGCAATAAAGTTATCAGATCCAGCAGAATTCATTATGTCTGAGCAAATGATCCATCAAAGACAGAGGAGAGTTACATGCTGAACCAGCTTCTCTCACAGAAAATTGCATCTTTAGAATATTGTTTTTACAGCAGGTAAGTGAGATGGTTCCTTAAACAATCTCTCAGGAGTGTAAAAACTCAGATTTATTCCAAATGAAAAATAAAGACCTAGATAGACAACTTTCTGTAAAGTTACAATGAAGGATTTCTTTTTCAAGATGGGAAAAATATACTTTAAATTTTGACCACTTAATTAAATTGAAATCAATCTAACAGAAAAGTGACAGAAGGGAAATCTATTTCAGAACTGAGCAAAATTGACTTATTGAAATCATTGTCACCATGCAAACTGTGCAGGCAAGAACTTAATGGGACTCCATGAAGATCCATGGAGGTAGTTCCTAAAGCCAGGCACTGCTGAGCCCTGCCAGGAACAGCTTTCCAGGAGAATTGCTCCCAAAGTTGTTTTTCTCCTTTCACTACCCTACAAGTGGTCCAGATTAAGGCTTGAGTGCTTCCTGCAAATATGGAATGCCTGCAAAAATAAAACACATCTTAAACAGGGTGAGGACTGGGTCAGTCTATGTGCTGTAAGAACTGCTGGAGCTGAGCAGAGCTAGAGCAAAGTCTGGAGTGCAGATCTCTTTCTATAAACAAACTATAAACATTGTCACAGAGAAACTGAAGAAGTCTCTTAAAATCATACAAGTACCAGCAGCATTTAAATCAGGCCTACCATGTAGCAAGTAAAACAAACGCTGTTATTACCTTCTATTTTCATTTTGGCACTGCTATTGTTTAAAGTACCTCTCTTTCTTCTGAGATGAGGAGGAACCCTTCATTCCCAGGCACAGAGGAGAATTTCAGAGATAAATATGTTTCTGACTCACCCAAATCAAAGCTGACCCTGGGATTGAAGCTGGTGATAAAAAACTGGAAAAAAAAAGAAAAAAGAAAGTAAAAGAAAACTGTTCCCCTTCTCTATAAGCGGAAAAGAAACTTCAGCAGAGATAGTGTAAGAAAAGAAAGCAAGATTGCTCACCCCTGACCAGCTCCTTTAGGATCTTATCATTAATAGAACATTTAACAGGCAGCTGTCTCAAGCTGAACCAGCCATTCCCCTCCTGAAAAGTCTTTTTGCTTTGCCAGGCTTAAACCCTTTCTTTTCCAGATAAACATTCCCCAGAGTGAGGCATGAGTTCAGTGACAGCACAGGGATGCAGCCAGGCTGGAGAGGGGATGCTGAAACCCTCCTGGCCAAGGGCCAGTGCTGAAACCCTCCTGGCCAAGGCTGGTTCTGGGGCACTGGGGCCAGCTGGGAGCTGCAGCTGTGCCTGTGCCAGGGCTGTTTGCTGCTAAACCCAGAATGAACCCTGTGATGGGGCTGCACAAACCCAGAATGGACCCTGTGATGGGACTGCACAAACCCAGAATGAACCCTGTGATGGAGCTGCACAGACCCAGAATGGACCCTGTGATGGGACTGGGCAAACCCAGAATGGACCCTGTGATGGGACTGCACAAACCCAGAATGAGCCCTGTGATGGGACTGCACAAACCCAGAATGAGCCCTGTGATGGGACTGGGCAAACCCAGAATGGACCCTGTGATGGAGCTGCACAAACCCAGAATGAACCCTGTGATGGGACTGCACAAACCCAGAATGAGCCCTGTGATGGGACTGGGCAAACCCAGAATGAACCCTGTGATGGGACTGGGCAAACCCAGAATGAGCCCTGTGATGGGACTGCACAAACCCAGAATGAGCCCTGTGATGGGACTGCACAGACCCAGAATGAGCCCTGTGATGGGACTGCACAGACCCCATGTCAGGAAGGACACCCAGGGGACGTTCCTGTTCCTGTAGCCCTGCTCAGGTTCTGGCAGAGACACTGATGGAGAATTTGTTCCCTGTCCTGTCCAACTGGGAACTGCACCAGAAAGTTTGAGAGATGGAGAAAACTAATTTTTCAGGGCATGAATTCCCTTTGTTGTGTAGGAGCCATTCCACCTGAGCCAGATGCAGTTCCCACAGCTGCTGGAATGGAATCATTGCATTTTGGATTGTTTGCTTTGGTTTATTACACACACAGAGGAACACATTGGAAGAAAATAATTCAGGTTGAACTGAGGCACTTAAAAACAAGAAAGTGCCAGGAGTTGTGCTGCTGGTGGAGCTGCATTAGCATCCTGCTGCCCATACATTATGGCAGAGTTATAATTACATAATTGCATTTTTTCCAGAGAAGCCAGGCTCCGCCAGTGGTTCAGGGCCTCCCTGTATCTCCAGAGTTCCTGTGTTCCTCCCACATCATGGACCCCTCTGACAGGTTTGGGACAGGATTGTTCCTTCCCTAATGGACCTTCCTGCTGCACTTATTCTAAACTCACAGCTCCCACTTTCAGACCAATAACAGCATTATTGCCACTTTGTTTGCCAGAATGTTTGTGATCCTTCCCCTCAGTGCCAGAGATGACTGAAGCAGTGGGCTGAGGTCACACACTTCAGGACAAACAGACACAGCCTGGCAGGACTGTGAGCAGCTGAAGGGTGGCTCATAATGGGAGGCATTGGGCAACCTGCCTTGCCAGCAGTGCAGCTGGCTCCATGTGCAGTTCTGTCAGGAAACGTGTGCTTCCTCCTGAAAAACACCCAAAAGGGATAATGGCCGTGCCCTTTCCTCCTGCCCCAGAAATTTATGGACTAGCTCAGACAAATAAAAGACATCGTTTATTAGAAGTCAGGGGGACATTATCCATCACAGCAACAGTATAATAGACTTCTCCTGAAAAGGGTTTTGAAGGAGGAATTTGAGACATCTGTCATATCTGGCATGTGCAGGAATGTACATACACCTTATGCAAACACTGCTGGATTACATGGAAATTTTGTGATGAATGTTGAATGTGGCCCAGAGGGAATAGTTGGCAGAGATAATGGATAGAAGCATGACAGGGAGATGTTGGGCAAAATACACTTTGGGGAATGTAGCCAAATTTATTTGCAGTTGTTCTGCCTGATGTAAGAAGAAAAAACCTTCCCAGGGACAAATGGGATATATCTGTTTTATTTGGTAATACGGATTGGAGAGGGCAGATCCAGGAGTGCTGCCTTGGGGTACTGAATGACAACGGATCAAATGAAGCACATACTTCCAATTACCCTGAGTTTGCACAGTTTGCATTTTAAAATATCTGCTCCTTTCAGATGCACAGAGTATTTCCCTAATAAAACTCTCAGCTGGAACTTTCTCACAGCCAGGACAGGGAGGGCAGGTGGCAGGACCTGGACCCCACTTTGCATGGTCACAGCTGCATTTCCCCTCTCTGCCCCTGAGGGATGAGGCTGGAGCTGTCTGTGATGGGCCCTGAGCTGTTTCTGTCTCTGAAAAGGGAGGGAATCCCTCTCAGGCAATGAGTTCTGCCTGTGCACACACCTGAGCAGGAATTGCAGAGCTGCGCTGCTGAGCCTGGCTGCACCGAGCTCTCAGCCCATCGCCAACCTGTGCCAGGCACCTCTGAGCCCATCGCCAACCTGTGCCAGGCACACCGAGCCCATCACCAGCCTGTGCCAGGCACTCTCAGCCCATCACCAACCTGTGCCAGGCACACCGAGCTCTCAGCCCATCACCAACCTGTGCCAGGCACACTGAGCTCTCAGCCCATCACCAACCCGTGCCAGGCACCTCTGAGCCCATCACCAACCTGTGCCAGGCACACCGAGCTCTCAGCCCATCACCAACCCATGCCAGGCACCTCTGAGCCCATCACCAACCTGTGCCAGGCAACTCTCAGCCCATCACCAACCTGTGCCAGGCACACCGAGCTCTCAGCCCATCACCAACCTGTGCCAGGCACTCTCAGCCCATCACCAACCTGTGCCAGGCACACTGAGCTCTCAGCCCATCACCAACCTGTGCCAGGCACCTCTGAGCCCATCACCAACCTGTGCCAGGCACACTGAGCTCTCAGCCCATCACCAACCCATGCCAGGCACCTCTCAGCCCATCACCAACCTGTGCCAGGCACTCTCAGGCCATCACCAACCCGTGGCAGGCACCTGCTGTGCCCTGCCTGCTCCTGGCTGCTCTGTGCCAGGCAGAGACATACCCACATCACCACAAAGCCCTGCACAGAGACATAACCACAGAGCTGTCTCTCAGAGCAATCAGCTCTGTTTGCAATCACACAGCCCTCGGGGCTGGGGAGGAATGGAAACAGCCACAGTGCAGGGCCAGGTGAGGGACTTTGTGGCTTATGGGGGATCTGTTACTGCTCCTGGGATGCATGAAGTCCATATTTCACCAGAGCTACTGCTCTGGCACACGGGGAAAGCAGTGATTTGTATCTGAGCTGAAAGCACAGAGCAAACAGGAGCAGTGGTACAGACCCTGACACGATTTTTTGGGCAGCTTTTGCATGTCTGAAAATTGACATATTACTGGTAGCAGCACAAAAGGCCCCTCTTTCAATAGCTGTTCCTCAGCAATCAGTGTCCAACCCTTAATGTTTTCTTTTGTTGAAAAAAAATCAGAAAAACTAAAATAAACCACAATCTGGTTCAGTGCCAACAATATTAACCAGCTTCTTTTAGAGCCTTTGAAGTTAGCAGGGGGCATCCAATCTTGTGGTGCAAGTAAAGAATGATACTTTAAGCGATTCCTTTTCATCCCTTTAACTTAATGAAAGATTAATAGCCTCGTTATTTTTGTTTCTGCTTTATTTTTATATTCGGGGAGGGGGGAGAATTTTTGGCACTTGTTGAAACTGCAATGTTGCCTATAATGATTTTATGGATCAGTGAAGCACTGAGTTGTTTGGGTGTTGGGTTTTTTCCCGTCTGTGAATCCAGTTTAACAATGCCAGGCACAAACAAAGTTACGTACTGTAAGTCAGGAAAACAGCCATGCATTTACTTTTGGGAAGCAGGAGGAAGAGGCTGGGAGGAAGCTTTTGGAGTGCACAGACCTAAAAGAAAAAGCAAGTGGGGCTTAGCAAATCTTTTCAGTCAGAGAGCTGGGGATTAGTTATAAAAATGTAATCCAGTTCCTAGTGCAGAAAGCAGCTTTCTGTCTGCTGGCTGTGCACATACAATGTGGGCTTTAGAACCACCCTTTTTATCCATTCCCAACAGAGGCAGCAAGGCAGCATTCCTGCCTTGCCATCCCCATTCAGGGTGTAGGACATAGGTAACGTTTATTTTCATTGCATGTCTCATTGCATGTCCCTTTGGGGACAGCAGGGCTCCCCAATGCCTCCTGAAGATGTGATTGCAGCCGCCTGCTCCCTCTGCTCCCGTGCCCTGGTTTGGGGCTGACACTGAGCATCATAATAATAATAATAATAATAATAATAATAAATGCTCTGAATAAAGCTATTCTAATCACCAAGTGCATTGTGGTTTATAACTTCGGATCCCTCTACACACAATAAACCTAGGGCAGAGTGTGCATTTTCACTACAGCTGCAGCAAACCAGAAGAAGAATGTGTATTTTTACTTTCATTTTATGAAAGCAAGGCCATTGGTGTTTCACCACCAGGGCTGAGGCAGATTTGCCCTGAGGACACCTTTACCATTATATATATATATATTTACATGTATATATACACACACATATATATACACCCATATATAAAATATAAACATACCCATATCATTATAGTATATATATGCTTATGGTGTATTAAATGACTGCATTCAATAAATTACTCTCTCAGAATCATCCAGAGCTTGGTGAGAGAGCCAGAACCCTGTTCCAGATTTCTCCTCTCCATAACCAGGATTTTATCCATTTATCCAGCATAAAGTCTCAGAATTTCACATTAGCATTACAGTTAATGAGATCCCTGCATTTACAACATTCCTACATTTCTGGTGATCAGCTTTTCCTCAGATTTTCGGTGTAACCTCCCACTGAATTTTGCACCTGGTGCCCACTTTAATCCCACCTGGCAGCCCTGGGTGGCAGTGCCAGCCCCTCCTGACACAGAGCCCTCTGACAGCAGAGCCTGACACTCTTCACCAGTTGTCTTCATCAGAATTCAGAGGCAAGATGGTCCCAAAGTACGGAATGAAACACATCACTGCTCTTGATAACTCGTCTGTTTCAAATGAGAAATCACAGTAGTGTAATGCTGGAAAAATTAGACAGAATTTTTCTGCTATTATACCAAACAGCCTGCTTAATAAATGGGTAATGAAAAAGAATAATTTATTACAGCTTGTGAATTTTGACAGTTCTAAAAAGATGTTCTTAGAGTTTCCCCAAAGGGAGAAGAAGAATGTTTCTTCCTTAACACACTGGCGTTAGATGTAATTTCTCTGTCTGTAGAATTTTGCTCCTGCCTGGTAGAAGGGATTAGATTTTTTTCTTACATCATAACCTATTTTAAGCAATTATAATCTATGGGTAATAAATCATTTTCATTCACCTCTCATGGGGAGAGAAAAGATGTGAGAAAGCGTTCTGGAGTTTTAATTTATATCAATGTTTGCATTACTATTAAATGAATTAAATGGGTTCTACAAGTGTTCTCTCATAGATCTGCAATAAATTATGGAGCATCTCAACCTGAGTCATTTAATTGTCTCCTTTTCCAGCTTTTTGTTTTGTTTTGTTAATTTTTAGCTGGGTAGCACAAACAGTTATGGAACACACTGCAGAGCTCTGAAGACTCCTGGGTATTGCAATGTAGGACACAAGCTCCCTCCCTGCAGGCACAGCCCGGCCCCTGGAGCTGCAGGAGCTGCGGGAACTGCAGAGGTGCAGGAGCTGTGGGAGCTGTGGGAGCTGCGGGAGCTGCAGGAGCTGCAGGAGCTGCAGAGGAGCTGCAGGAGCTGCAGAGGAGCTGCAGGAGCTGCAGAGGAGCCCTGCATGCTTTGAGCCCTTCCCAGAGACCCTTCCTGGCAGGAAACAAGGGACCTGGGGCTTTTCACCCAGGGCTCGTTCCCACCTTGTCCTCTGGCAGCACGGTGTGATTGTTATGGTGGGAGAAGTCTGAAATGGCAAGAGGGAAGAACTAAATTAACCAGTCTAAACATGTGAAGGCAGAGCTGGGGCAAAACATACATTAATGGGAATAAATATTTGGGTTTAGGTTCCACATTTCTTTGAAGGAACCTGGAGAAGCATCCACAGCCACGACTGCAGGCCCTGTAGCAATGCCTGCTCCATGCCAGCCAGAACCTGGGGCTGCACTCATTTTCAATCATTAATTGTACAGAACATGAATGTAAACATGCTGTCACAACCGTAAGGAAGACCTACACAAAATTTCCCCAGGCTGAAGGGATTTTCAGAGATGCAGCTGGCACACTGGGATTGAGCAGCAGTACCTGGGCACGCTGGTGGGAGCAGCCTGGGCTGCAGGAGGAGCGCCCTGCTGCCCTGCTGCCCCTCAGCCCCTCCCTGGCTCTGGGTCTCTTTGCAGCCTCTGCTGTTTGCTGTCACTCTGAGGGGCACTGCAGGAGACACAGAATTTTAGATAAGACAGGAGGGACCTAAGGACAGGGCTCTGCAGCACTGAACCAGGAGCATCTGATCCACACCCAGGCAAGCTCTGGAGCCCCCATCAGTGCTCTCCATAATGCAATTCCTTCCTCAGCTGTTCCTTCAGCAGAGATTCTGCCCCCAGAGCATCTGCACACTTTGATTTGGATCCAGGGAACTGCTGAACAGCTGGGAGATGTGAAAAGCTGAATGGGAGTTCTGTGTTATGTAATTTTCTTCTCTTCCTGAGTGGGGGAGTCCGGCACAGGATGGGGCAGTGACCCCAGACTGGGGCAGGAGAACACCTCAAGAGCTCTGTGCTCACTTTTAGGTCTTGCTGTGGCAGGAGGATCCAGGAAAGGGAAAAACTGCAGCTCTTCCTTTGCTTGTCCCTGGCGTTGACAGAATTCTGTGCTCTGCATTCTGTGCTCTGTCCTGCTGCATACATTTCTGGCATGTGTCTGCAATTAGCACTAATTATGTATTCAAAGGCAGAGTAAGGATGTTCCTGTTTTTCTAGAGGGGGTGAAAATCATGTTTCTCTGAGCTTAGCTTTAATATCTCTGCATCCTCATTCTCTATTTCAAAAGCAAAGCTGATGCCATGAGGCACTGCAGGAATTTGGAAAATATGCTTTGCTTTTGAAACAGAAGCTTCAAATCCACTTTAAATCCCATATAAAAGTTAGCCCAAGAAAGTCAATGAATGGATCATGATCAAAGTCTCTTTATTGAATTTTCTAACAACTTCCAACAAAATATATTTTAAAAGAAACTGGCTGCATCAAGTGCTTTGCAGTAAGCTGAAATGATAACTCTCAGCTCAGGGCAGCTGAGAGATGAAACATCAGTGCCTACAGAGCATATGGGTTGTTTTCTGTGAGCTGCCTGACAGCTCTGAATTCCAAAATATTCTGTGGGGATTTTATCACTTCAACTTTCACCTGTTGAATTTGCAGGTCTGGGTACAGTGACAGAATATCAGTTCCATGCTGTTTTTTCAGGCCTTGTCAGCAGGAAAATAAATATTATTCCTGAAATTTTCCATGCAGAGAATTATCAGTTTAAACAGGTATCCAGTTCATGAAAGGCTTGTGGAATCAAACGCATTTAGTTTAATAATTGTAGTTTCATCAGGTTTATTTATTTATTTAGTAGGAGACTTGCACCTGGCTGATTATAGTGAAATACATATTTTTGCTTTTCTATTGGCAGGGAAGGGTCACATTTTGCATTTTGCAGAGAGCTTTGATCCTGGGAGTGACAGAGCAAAAAGGGCTCTCGGGGTGTGCTGGGCTGGGCTCTGGGCACACACAGCAGCTCTGAGCACACCCAGAGCTGTCCAAGGGCACTCAGGGTGTGCTGGGCTGGGCTCTGGGCACACACAGCAGCTCTGAGCACACCCAGAGCTGTCCAAGGGCACTCAGGGTGTGCTGGGCTGGGCTCTGGGCACACACAGCAGCTCTGAGCACACCCAGAGCTGTCCAAGGGCACTCAGGGTGTGCTGCATTGGGCTCTGGGCACACACAGCAGCTCTGGGCACACCCAGAGCTGTCCAGGGGCACTCAGGGTGTCCTGCATTGGGCTCTGGGCACACACAGCAGCTCTGAGCACACCCAGAGCTGTCCAAGGGCACTCAGGGTGTGCTGGGCTGGGCTCTGGGCACACACAGCAGCACACTGAGCACACCCAGAGCTGTCCAAGGGCACTCAGGGTGTCCTGCATTGGGCTCTGGGCACACACAGCAGCTCTGAGCACACCCAGAGCTGTCCAAGGGCACTCAGGGTGTCCTGCATTGGGCTCTGGGCACACACAGCAGCTCTGAGCACACCCAGAGCTGTCCAAGGGCACTCAGGGTGTGCTGGGCTGGGCTCTGGGCACACACAGCAGCACACTGAGCACACCCAGAGCTGTCCAAGGGCACTCAGGGTGTCCTGCATTGGGCTCTGGGCACACACAGCAGCACACTGAGCACACCCAGAGCTGTCCAAGGGCACTCAGGGTGTCTGCATTGGGCTCTGGGCACACACAGCAGCACACTGAGCACACCCAGAGCTGTCCAAGGGCACTCAGGGTGTCCTGCATTGGGCTCTGGGCACACACAGCAGCACACTGAGCACACCCAGAGCTGTCCAAGGGCACTCAGGGTGTGCTGGGCTGGGCTCTGGGCACACACAGCAGCTCTGAGCACACCCAGAGCTGTCCAAGGGCACTCAGGGTGTGCTGGGCTGGGCTCTGGGCACACACAGCAGCTCTGAGCACACCCAGAGCTGTCCAAGGGCACTCAGGGTGTGCTGCATTGGGCTCTGGGCACACACAGCAGCTCTGAGCACACAGCAGCACACTGGGCACACACCCCAGCTCCTCTTCCCACCCAGGGCTGTGCCAGCCTCAGAAACGGGCCTGTAGCGTTCCACAGCCAGAACCCAGCCTTTAATCTCCTCTAACTGAGACATTGCCGAGGTGAATAATTTACTATGAGGATAGAAAGCTGAGCAGTGAGAGAAGGAATTTGCTGAATTATGATTTCTCGTTCCTTTCTGCAAGTCTCTGCCAATAAAATTTCTAAATGCTGAGTTAGACAAAGTTAGGTTGAGTTTATTGTTCCACGCCTGTTGTGCCCACAGCATTTTCTGCATTCAAATCCCAGTCTAGGAATTGTGCTGCACAACAACTCTCACAATAAACGTTCACAAAAGGACCCACCATTCACCACTATATGTGGTATTTTCCTTGTGTTTAAACCCTGTCTGTGGCTTCCCAGGGAATTGGGAACACTCCTCAGCTCCTGCTGGGCACCTGGCATTCCTTGGTGCTGACCAGCAGTGCCTCAGTTTCTCTGAATGCTGCCTGTCTCTGCCTACAGACATCCCAAACCCAGTGATTCTATTTGTGAGCTTCAGTATTGTGTTAGAAGGGAAGATATTAGGGAAATCTGAACACTTTTGGAAGATTCATGAGAGATTGGTGTCAGTGCCCAAGCAGGAGAACAGGGCAGGGAACTGAGAGAGAGGCAAAGAGAAAGACTGGGGGCACAGGAATGGTTCCTGTATAAATTCCACCCAGTATGGATAATCTGACCACACTCCAAGCAAGTTTTAATTTGAGATTGTTTCAGCACTTGAGTTTACATTCCATTTAATTTTCTGTTGTCCCTTGATTTATATCCTGTCCTGTGTACTTCCATCTGTTCCTTGGCTTTAGGAACTGTAACAAAATGCGATATAAAAAATAATGTTTACTTTTAAAGCCTTTTCCATGCAGGCTCCTTTCTTCTGTGTATTTTGTGTCAGCTTCAATAGCTGGGCGCCCTGCGTTTTCAGCTCTCACCTCGCAGCCCTGACCTGCAGCTCTCCCCACATTGTGTAGAACCACAGAGAGGGCTCTGATGTTAAACACAAAAGAGGAACAGGAGTGTTGTAAGGTCATATGCTTCTTGCATAAGGGATTTCAAAGGCAGCAATTGTTTAAAGGACTTGAAGATGACAGAAAATAATCTGTGTAATCCAACAATCAAAACCTGTATTCATTAGCAGAGGGAACTTTGTTGGGTGCCTCAGAAAATGGAAAGGTGAGTAGTCAAACTGAGAGCAGGTCTTTAATTTTCCACATTTCAAGGTGCAAAGAATAGGCTCTGTGTGTTTGCACTATTGTAGTTTTGACTTTCATATTTCTAAACCTCAGGATTTAGATCTGAATCTTGAAAGAGATTCAGACTTTGGCCAGTTCTCCTGTCCCCAGCTGAAACACAATGTGGAGTTTTTCTGAAATAATTGTGCAGCTCTGGCCATTCCTTCAATCAGGCATTTTCTGCACGAGCAGGAGCCTTTGAAGTGGGAGCCGTGAGGATGGCGAGGCCAGAGGTGAGAGCTGTGCCCCAGCAGCGAGCTCTGCAGCCAGAGGGGTGAGCAAGGAAACATCGACATTCAGGGCTTTGACCTGCTCCCAATGGCCGTGGCCGGGGACAGCAGGGGCACATCCCTGTTCTGGGCAGGGACAGGGACAGGAACAGGCACAGGGGTGACAGCCATGGCATATCCTGTTCTGGGCAGGGAAGGGGTGACAGCAGGGGCACATCCCTGTTCTGGGGCAGGGACAGGGGTGACAGCCATGGCACATCCCTGTTCTGGGCAGGGACAGGGACAGGAACAGGGGTGAGGGTGACAGCAGGGGCACATCCCTGCTCTGGGCAGGGACGGGGTGACAGCCATGGCACATCCGTGTTCTGGGCAGGGACAGTCACAGGGTGACAGCAGGGGCACATCCCTGCTCTGGGGCAGGGACAGGGGTGACAGCAGTGACACATCCCTGTTCTGGGGCAGGGACAGTCACAGGGTGACAGCCATGGCACATCCCTGCTCTGGGCAGGGACAGGGTGACAGCAGTGACACATCCCTGTTCTGGGCAGGGACAGGCACAGGAACAGGCACAGGGGTGACAGCAGTGACACATCCGTGTTCTGGGCAGGGACAGTCACAGGGTGACAGCCATGGCACATCCCTGTTCTGGGGCAGGGACAGGGGTGACAGCCATGGCACATCCCTGTTCTGGGCAGGGACAGGGACAGGGGTGACAGCAGGGCACATCCCTGTTCTGGGCAGGGACAGGCACAGGGTGACAGCAGTGGCCCGTCCCTGCTCTGGGCAGTCACAGGGTGACAGCCATGGCACATCCCTGCTCTGGGCAGTCACAGGGTGACAGCAGTGGCACATCCGTGTTCTGGGCAGGGACAGGCACAGGGTGACAGCCGTGGCACATCCCTGTTCTGGGCAGGGACAGGGGTGACAGCCGTGGCACATCCCTGCTCTGGGCAGTCACAGGGTGACAGCAGTGGCCCGTCCCTGCTCTGGGCAGTCACAGGGTGACAGCAGCAGCACAGCTCTGCCCTGCCTGGCTCTGGGGCAGCACAGACACAGAGCTGCCCTGCTGGGCTCCCTCTGCTCGGCCTCTGCCATGAGCTCACCCCAGCTGCTGCTGGGCCAAGGGGGAAATGTCCCTCATTCCTGCAGCTCTGGCTCTGATAATGTCACCTGCACATCTGCAGTGTGACAGGCACTCTTCAAAACTGATGCTGGAAAGGGAGGATAAATTAATGGGGTATTCTGTGCTGGATTTTAAAGGGCATATAGACTAAGGAAAGCAACTCCCTGCTGCTTTTTATTCCCTTTAAGATTAAAAAAAATCCTCTTTTTCACTTTGAAAGTATTTTTTTTTAAATAATCAAAGCAACACCAACAATTTTTGACACCCGAGAGTACTTTTCCCTTGGTATACAGCACATTTATAACACAGCTCAGCTAGCCCTGCGGGGGAAATTTTGTGCTGGGGATCTGCAATTTTCCCAACACAAACCCAACAAGATTTAGTCCATACAATGGCAAAGGCAGCTGATGTTTAGCTGGTGAGGCAGACTGGGCTCTCGTCTGCCTCCACCTCCACCTCCACAACTCTTCCCAAAGCTCTGCTTCTGTCTCCTGCCATTTGTCACAGCTTGGCAAGCCCAGCAGAGCAGCCAGCCACCAGCAAATGCAGAGTGAAACAGTAAAATATTCTGTAATGAGGCACAGATCAGTGAAGAGCTCAGATTCTGTCTGTTCTTTGGGTTGCTAAATGTGGACAGGTGGGGAACTTCATCTCATCACCTCTTTCACTGGTTTTGGCCAGTGCAGGACTGGCTTTAGGCTCTGGGCTGGCTTCTTTTTGGTGAATTCCGACTGGAAACGTCCCTCCCACGCCATGAAATAAACCCTGAGCTCCTCTGTGCCCTGGCTGACAAACCCTGGAGAGGAGCTGCCAGCACAGAGAGCGCAGGGTCAGTGGGAGTGGGCTCCCCCAGCCCACAGAGCCCAGGGGTGCCAGGGCAGAGTTCCCCCTCCCAAGGCTGGACTGAATTTCGAGTGGTTTTCTTTAATTTCACATGTTGAAAAGACTGAGTGATCCTTTTCTCAGATGGTCTTTCTAGAACCCCCAACAGAGTGTGAATAATTATTCCCACTCTGTTGGGGCTTTGATAAGACTCTTATGGCTGCCTTTTGCTCAGCCTCTCAGCCTTTGTTCCTGCTAAAGTTATTTTCCTTTTTAGGGAATGAAAAAAGGTAAAAGCTGTAACAAGATCAAGCAAAACTGCAATTTTAATAATAGAAATAGCAATTAAAATATTTACTTGAAAAGCAATTAAAATATTGACTTGAAAACTATAAATGCTTGGTCAAATCCCTCTCATAAGTGCATAATGCCCATGTATGTTCTTCCAGTTTCAAAGAGAGCACGGTTCACAAAAAGAATTGGCCAGAAAAAGGAGATGGAGAGGTGTCTGCTCATGAGCTCTGCCCCTGTGTGGGAGCAGCAGCCTGGCCACCTCTTCCTGAGGGAATATAGCCTGGATGGCACAGGTTTGGGATGTGGAAAAGGAGCCCAGTCTCAGCCTGTTACCCCAGTGCTTTCCAAAATTGGTGTTTGGGACACTGTAAAAGGAACATACCCTACCTGCAGCCTGTTACCCCAGAGCTTTGGGATGTGGAAAAGGAAATTACCTGCAGCCTGTTACCCCAGAGCTTTGGGATGTGGAAAAGGAAATTACCTGCAGCCTGTTACCCCAGAGCTTTCCAAACTGGCATTAGGGGTGCTGTAAAAGGAACCCACCTGCAGCCCGTGGCTCCCCACAGCCCTCTGAGTTTGGCGCTGCAGTGCTGGGGAGCAGCAGGAGATCAAAGTAATGGTGCACACAGATATTGGCGTTTGGAGATTGGGAGATAAATAATTCATACATTGGAAATGGAGTTGGGTTGGGGATATTATAGATTAATTCCATCTCACACTCTTTTTCCTCACTCCCACCGCCCCCCTTTTTTTTTTGCTAGTGGGAGACCTACTGCCCTTGTCCCTTTCTTCTGATTTCTGAATCTGCCACAGGCACTGTTAGAATTACAGCAGTGATAAGAAAATATCAGGCGTGGGATTTGAATTAATGCTTTTAGACAAATCTCCATTCCATCTCTAATTCTAATGCTAATTACATTTGCAGATCAAAGCCTGTTCGTTAAAGTTTTGCTTTTGAATACATGTAAAGATTTTACTTTTTTGTTTGATTTTTTTCCCCATTTTTGGAGAAATGCTTCTTCCAGTAGAGACCAGATGTTCCTAAAATATCCCTTTGGAACAGCACAGCTTTGGTGCTCTGTTTTCCTTTCTTTGAGTGTTTTGTCTGCCCTGGGTGCAGCATTGTTCTGTTACTGTATAGGCAATCCATCTTTCTGACTTATTTGGGTTCTGTTTAGGAAAAGCCAGTGATAACTTAATAAGTGAGTGCAAATAATCCCAAACATGTTTAACTGCATGCTCAGCATTGCCAACTGCAGGTATTCAAAATTTGGATCAGCTTCAATAAGATTATGAGATTACAGGGAAGAGATTTGAAATACATAGAGAGACAATTGAGTTATTTTTATTTTTCCCTCTGACTCTCAGATTTATATGATTTACACTTCCTATCTGCTTCTACAACTAGTAGGACTAGAAATTATTGCCTCTCTTTTTTTTTCTTTTCCCTATGTGAGCAGAACCTGTCTAACATGGGCTCCTTAAATTGGGATTTTCAGAAACAGAAACACAAATATCGTGCAACTCTTGCTAAAACCACAAAAACTGGCAACACAGGCAGTGGTCTCACTGCATCCAGCCTGAGCCTGGCGTGTCCATACATGTTCACAGGATCAGAGCCTATTTTACAAGTGGCAGGTAATGAAAGTCAGGGAAAGTCAGAAATTTTAAACACCAAAACATAAGACAGAGATTTTTAACACCAGAGCCTCGGGGGTTGTAGCAAAAGAGAAGGAGCTCATTTGGGGAGGAAATAAAAAGAAGGGAAAAGAGAATGGTGGGATTGAAGTGTGGAAAGAGGGGATTAGGTGCTGAAAGGGGCTGGGGTGCATGCAGGAGGAAGCAGAAAGGGTTCAGAGGGTGAAAAAGCCAATTAGTGGAGTATAAATCTAAAAAAGCCAATTTCTGAACTAAAGAGGTGTTAACTTAAGGCAGCTAAGGAGAGGATTAGCCAAGGAAGTGACAGGGTGCACTTTGGCAAAAGGGGGATGGCTGAGGCTGCTCAGGACTGGACACAGCTCCAGGGCACTCCCCAAATGTCTGTGGTGTGCGAGCAGAGCCGGTCCCTGCTGGGGCAGCTGCTCTCCCAGCATGGAGTGAGCTCAGAGCCCAGCTCAGAGTGAGCTCAGGACCAGCCTGGCGCTGCAAACCCTCTGGTGCTCCAGCTGTGGGAGCAGAGCTGGTCCCTGCTGGGGCAGCTGCTCTCCCAGCCCGGGGTGAGCTCAGGACCAGCCTGGCGCTGCAAACCCTCTGGTGCTCCAGCTGTGGGAGCAGAGCTGGTCCCTGCTGGGGCCGCTGCTCTCCCAGCCCGGGGTGAGCTCAGGACCAGCCTGGCGCTGCCTCCGGCTGCAGCAGCAGCAGCAGCTGAGTGGGCATTGCTGCTGCAGCCTGCTCTGATGCAGCACAGAGTGATCCCCCTGTCTGCACCATCAGGCATCCCTACGCAAGCAGGGACAGCCTCTCTGTTCCTGCCCCCAAACCTCTCTGAGGATTGCAGCAGCCAAAGCCCTCCTGCACACCCCACAGTAACATCATCTTAAATGCTTGTGGTCCCTCCAAAAAGCTCCGGGCTGCCATCACCACGAATCTTCCCCTGGGTTTCTTTCTCCAGGGTGTCTGAAGTTGAGCACCCTGGTTCTGTGCCTGGGGACAGCTGTGAGTGCTCCCTGCCAGCCCTGCAGAAAGCTGCAGCTCCCTGCTCAGGCAGGGCTGCTGCTCCTACACACACCTGTGCCAGGGAGAGGAGCACTAACAAACATTGCTTTCTGTTCACTTCCTATGGTGCTTTTTCTGGTTGGGTTTTATTTCGTTTTTTTCATCAGAAAAATCTGGAGGCAAAAAAATCAAAAGACAATCAAGTTCTACTCACATTTATCCACATGTATTTGCAACCAAGTCAGTAATTTCCAATATTAGTCAATGCATGCAGAGGCTTTTGGATATAAATTGGTATCCCTAAAAGAACCTTTTGCAGAAGACTGTGTATTTGGAAGGAAGCTTGAGATTACCTGGGTGTCTAAGTGCTATCAGAAAAAGCTGCTTCCAATACCCAACTGGTTCTGCTGGAACTCAATCCCCAGGAATTATAGTATTTATTTTTGAATAGCATTTGCTGCTCTCTCATCTATTCCCTAGAAGTTTATACACACAGACATAGAGATCAAACTTGTAGCTATAGGGATTCCCCGCTGTCACAAGATTATTAGAAAATATCTAACTAGAAGAAATCCTCTTTCCTTTTGTCTTATAAAATGCTGCAGGAAGGTAGAAGATACATCAGGTAGATGCAGGCTGCCATCCCAAAGCTGAGGCTTAGGAAGCGTCTGCATGCAGTTGGGAATACAGCTCCACATGGGAAAAAAGAATAAAACACAAAACCACTGAATTACCAGGGCAAGCTTTCAGCTGGGTAAATCAGCATTTCCCCCTACAGCTCACTGGAACTGTGCCTATTTATATCATCTAAGAATCTAGACAGTTATCTGGGCTTGCCAGCTCACTGTAGGGATAATCAGAGCTTTAGCCAATTAAATGTTCATTAGGGGCAAGACAGAAAGGAGACCAGGAGCCAGAACTCAGAAGCAGTCAGCACTTCTGCTCCTGTTGTTTTTTCACAGCACAGCACACTTATCTCCTCACCCTTATCCCTGGCTGGCAGCAGCAGGGATGGGATGGGGACACCTTCATGTGGAATATCTCACACAAAGCTCCTCACCCTTATCCCAGAGGTGGGATGGGGACACTTCATGTGGAATCTGCTTCAGAGCAGTCTCCAAGTGCCACGCTGTGATACCAAATCACGCAGTACAAGACCCAGCCTGCAGCCTGCTCCAGCATTAATCTGACAGGGAACACCTGGAAGTCAGGAAGGGACAGGAGCAGTGAGTCCCAAGTGTAATTTCCCTCGAGCCTGTCATTTAGCCTGGTGTACAGAAATAGCAACAAGGCTCCCACACCACGGATGTCTCATTTAAATCACAGTCAGCCCCAGCACCATCTGTCCCTCCACAGTCGCCCTTGATTCATGCCCTGCATTAATGGGAGATTCCAGCCACCAGGAACAGAAACCAGCCTGGGCATGAGGTGTCAGCAGCGCCCAGCATTCCCTTGGGGGGATTTATCCCTGGAGGTGACTCCCCTCAATCCCGTTTGCTCACTTGGACACACACAGGGTACAGGCTGCTCTGCCAGTGAGGGAACAGGGATGTCACCATCCTGAAGCAAAGCTCTCTCAAAGGTGCAGCCAGAATGTGCGGGCCGGGCTGTACAAAGCTTCTAGGAAAGGTGACTGAGAGTAGTAAGAGTTGGTAATGCAGAACAGAAAAAGGTAAGAACTGGACAAATATCTTAAACACAACCCCGTTTTAAGGCTGGGGCTATTATTATCCATATAATGTCTGTTTGAGTGATTGGTTAGCTTCTCCCATTGCTGTGGCTCTAAGGTTTGGGTGTTTTTTTAACAAATAACCTTGTGTCCTGTGAGGATGGATATGGCAGCTGCTCTTAACTCTGTGACACTTTATTGTAGTCACCACCCTTGGGGGCCATGGCTCTCATATTTACAATGTCTGTCCTAAAACATTTCTCACTTTCCTGGTTCAAAGCTCTACTTCATGATTTTCAACTATTTTGGAGGAGAGGAAGATGGTTTTTGTGAGCATCATTTTTCCAAAGGCAGGAAGGAACTGAGCCAAAGGAAAAGGTGTTACAGCCCTGTCAGGAGAGAGTGAACTGAGGACTGAAGAAGGAAACCTAAGAGAACACATCAAGCCTTTAATTTGTTCATTTCTGTGGTTTCCCAACTACCACAGCAGTGTCATGATCAGCACGTTTGGATCCAGTTCTGCAGAGTCCCAGGAGGGATGCCCAGGGCTGAGGCCATTGCCGGGGCAGTGCTGACCCCAACAGCAGCACGGGGAGGGCAGGAGCAGGGACCAGCCCTGCTGCCCCACAGAGGAGGTGCAGAGCATCCTCCTGCCACGTTTCAAGTTCTCACCCCAAAGAACAAAGCCTGTTTCAAAGCAAACATGATCAGATTTCTTAGCACGGATGACAGCAGGGCTAGTGCTGATCGCCTTTAATAATGGGTTGCAGAGGCAGCCCTGCCCATGGATGGTGCCAGCCCTGGAAGCCACAGGGTGAGCTGCATTCCTGGGAGCAGATCTGCAGCTTCCATCTGCACCTGTGCTGCCACATCCATGGGCTTTCTTTTCCCTTTCAGATTTCACTTTGTCTTCTCTTAACTTTGGCTCCAACTTCCCCAAGTGATATTTGCCCCTTTCTCAGTGGGGTCTGGTCAGCTCATGGCAGCTGTGACAGAGAAAATCTTTGTCTTTTGAGGTGTCCGTCCCCTGTGCTTTGCCCATTTTCCACTGGCAGTGATTTCCTGCCCCGTTTGAGCCCCACAGAAGTTGTGGGTGACAAATGGCACAGCTAACCTGGTTCTAGCTGGGCACAGGCTCTGCACAGCCGCCCAGGGCAGGGGCACAAGGAGCTGGCTCTGGGGAAAACACTGACCTGGGCGATGGCAAACCGCCGGCAGAGACAGCCCAGGTGAGTCTCTGATCACCCACTAAACAAAAGTAATTATTTTAATCCACAGTGGTTTAAAGGAGAGAGAAAAAAGACACCTTAATGAAGATTAAATAGCAGAGTTCATATTAGAGGATTTCAATGTGGACTTAAGTTCACTAAGATGGAAAATGATTACATAAAACATGCATGACAATTGAAGTTGCTCATAAGCAAGCACAATTTACTGCTAACTTTCTGACTTTCAGCAGTTAAGAAACAGTTTCAATGTTTGGGTATTCAGGCAAAGTGCCAGTTTATAAAGACTAGAAAAACAGGCCAAGGTGAAATTCACAGCTGTAAAATGTCTTTGCATCTCCTAAAATAAAGCCAGGCTGGCATATGCAGATTTGTGTGGGACTCTGCATAACCACCAGTGAGGTTCTCTTTCAGTGGGGCTTGGAAGCAAACCTGCAGCAGAATAAATACCTGTACATCTGTAGATTTCCTGTGTCTGTATTTCCATGACCCCTTTCAACCTGCTACTTATCCAAAATACTGTAAAATCCAGAATGAAGTCTAAGTACATTAGTTTATGCCATCATTGCAAAAGCACTGATTTCTGCAATACAAAAAATACCTACTGACCTCTACTGTCTTCTGAGCAAAATCCCATTTTCCTCATTGACCATTCTAATTCATAAAGTTCAGTGCTGCGAATGAGAATCTCTCAACGGCCAAGTGCCTGGTTCTGTCTTTTGTGACAGCCAGCAATGACATTTTGGCCATTTTGAACCCGGACCTGACAGCGCAGGTTTCACCTCAGTGCCTGCATTACTACAGAAGTAAGAACATCATTTTCCAGGAGAAGCTGTTGATGAGCTGTTGCACACAAGGAAAGGCCCTGAGCTTGCAGCGAGCCCAGGAAGGGATGTTTGCAGCAGGCTGACAAGCTGCAGAGCTCCCATTAGCCCTGCAAGTCCTGCACATAGAGCAGGGAAAGGGACTCCAATTAATGTGTTTATAGAGGAAAATGCTGCTCCCAGTGCGTGCTCCCAGCTGAGCTGAGAGTGACTTGCCCAGATAAGCGCCTGCTGTTCCTCAGCTCTCAATCAGGTGAGTCAGGCTGGCGCTGGGGGCTCACACGGCAGAGGAATTTGCCGTGGTGGATTTGAAGTGCTTACGCTGCAGTCTGCAGCCTCCACCTGCGTGCTGCCTGCTTTGTTATTTACTGTAAATTTAACAAACCTTGCCCTCTGTTGATAAGGAGTTTCAGTGCTCAGCATAGCCCACCAATTTCCCCTGTGCTGCCCCAAGCTTTTCTCGTGTCACGTTTATTTTGGTGACTACAATGCCTTTGTTTGTGCTCCCTCACACTGGCAGCAGCACGTTAATTCATCAAGCCTGACAGAATGTAAAATTGCAACACAACAATGAGAATGCTGGCCCTGTTCTGGAGTATAATTAAAGCATGGTCATCCAGGGAAACTTGAGTTCCCTTTTGCAGGGAAGGCTTTTGTAATTCAGAGCAGCTAAACCCCGTAGTTATTCAGGCAGGGTAATTCTCTCTCCAGTATCTTCTCCTAGATGGGTATCTTGGGAAGGATCTCTGATGTGGGCACACAGGATGATCTGCATCTATTCCACCTCAGGCTCTGATTTCACAAGCTTAACAAAACTGGATTGGCTCCACAATGGATTAACAGACTTCTAGCAAAACCAGCTTGTGCTACAGGAAATGTGGGGATGTAACAGGTTCAGCTCGGTCCTGATCTCATGCACTCATCACAGGATTCACTGGTGCTTCCAGCAGGAACAGGGTGATCCACACTCTCTTCTGAGTGCAGCTTTTTGTGTTCTCCCCACCAAAATGGGTGAATTTACTCTGTGCCTGCTCCAAGCTGCCTTTGGCTGCCCTCAGGTCAACTGTTCTTTCTCATTTCCTCCCCTGGCTGCACTGGCTGCTGAATTTAAGCAGCCTTTGTGCCTCCTCTGAAGAATAGAATATGAAATGGTATGGAAAAGACAAAGAAGAGAAGTTTAAGAATAAATTGAAATTTGTCTCCTTCGCTTTTTCTAAATCTCATCATTCCCAACAACAGCAGAGAGTGGGATGGAGCCCTGCTTTCAGAATGCCCCTGAGAGCTGGGGGTAAAGTGTTTGCCAGCAGCTCAGCTGCCAGCAAGGGTCTGTGCTTGTTTATGAAACTCACTTCATGTGCACATGAGGCACAAAGGATGGATGCTGCTGAAATTCCAGCATCCATGGGGTGCATTAAGGGCTTGTCTCAGCATGCTGCAAGAGAGGTAAAAGTCTGCAGGAGTTCTGTGCTGACAGGGGTTAGGAATTGAATGACTGATTAGAAATTACTACTATTTTACTCTTTTTTCAGTAAGAAAAGCTCAGTTTTAGCCTGATGGCAACAGAATCCCTTTGTATAAGGACTCTGCTGCTCCCAGGCTCTGCCCAGCACCACTCTGGCCCAATTCTTGCAGGTCTGTGCTTGCTGACCACACTCAGTGCTCTGCACAAGCCCACACAAAGCTGTGGAGGCAAACAGACGTGCATGAAGAATAGGTGCAATGACACAGATTCTCCTTTGGATGTGCCTGGAGACTGGGAAACAAATCAGCCAAGGGCAAAATAGTCCTCCTGTTCCATTTTTCTTTTTTCTATCTCAGTATTGCCTTTAATTGCACAGCCATCTGGCTAAAGAGTTTACCTGGCAGGAATGCAGTGGCTTTGAGTCACACTGCTGGAGCACCAGGTCATAACAGTGAACTTCCAAGGAGTAAAGGAAGAGGGGGAAATAGTTCATGGTGTATCATATATTTTAGAAAAACAGAAACTTCCAGGAGTGTCAAAACTGTTCCCCTTTCATTGCTCTGACTCTTCACATTTTTCCTCTTGCACCAAAATAGACTATTTGTTTATTACAGCAGGAACTAATATTTTCCCTGTAGCCAGTTAAAAGAAATACATCCTCTTTGTGGCTTTGAAAATCCCTACAGGATTATGAATGAATACTTCAAGAGTGTATTATAAATTCAGACATGTCTATTGGGCTTTCAAGTATCACAGCGGGAGCTTCTTACTGAGGCAACCTGAGGGTAAAGGCTTTCCCACCTTTCCAAAGTGACTCCTCCCACAAAATTTTCTTGGGCTGAAGTTAAAAAAAACCACCACCCTACCTAGTTGAGCTTCTTAGAGCTGCTCCATTCTAAGCAGAAGTGAATATGGGTATAATTTAGTACAATCACACCCCAGACGTGGCTCTGGAGCCTGCTCGCTCTTCCTGCCGCTTGCAGCACCGTGCACAGGGTTTAATGCAGCTTGTGGCTGGAAGCCGGTGCAGTTTCCGTGTGGAAGCCTGGGCAGGCTGGGTGAGGAGCTGCTTCAGCATCCCGAGCTGTCCTGGATGTGCTCTGAGCACCTGCCATTGTCTCCCAGACTGCGCCCAGCTCCTGTGGCAGGAGCACAGAGTGGGATTAGACACAGCCCATTGCTGCATCCCTGCTGCGAGTGCTGAACCAGCAACTTTGCCACGTTTTGATCAGATGCACTCAGCGCTGACACATAAATCAGGGACAGTGCTAAAGGGAGCGGGGAGGAATCAGCAACAAAGAGGCAAAATCAAGGGCAACTTGGAAGGGAAGAGCGGGACTAAAGAGAGTTTTAAAAGCACATGACTTTGAATCTATATGTACTTACTTCTAAGGGAGATGAGGGGTGTTGCTGCTTTCAAAAGAATTCACTTTTTTTCAGGCTTTTGAATGCACATCGCCCCCAGAAAAAACCTCCAGTGGGCTGAGCCTCCGAATGAGCTACGAGATGAAAATGAGTTTTAGCTGGAAACTGAAGGGCAGTTGATAAGAAGTCCTGTCAGGCAGTCTTTGAAATTCAAGAACCACCTGCAGCAAGTGGTGTAGGTGGTTCCTGTAACACCGTGCATGATGCTGAGTTAATGGCTCAGCAGATGTGCTGGGGTGCAGCTCCCTCAGACAGAGAGCCAGAAAGGCTCAGAGACATGAGCACAGCATCCTCAGGGGTGTCAGCTCAAAGGACAGGCCCAAGAGGACGGGGATCTCCCGAGGGTCTCACCTGATCTCTGAAATGCCAGAGGAGAGAAGCTGGCGCAAGGCGCTGCAGTGTCGGGGCAATGGAGAAAGATCCGGGGCTGGCCACTGTTCCCAGGACACACAGGGCACAGGGCGGGGACACGGGGACACTGCTGACAGTGACCCAGTGCCTCTGAGGAAGCTGCAGCCATTAAGGAATTGTCTTTCAAAGAAAGCTTTGGAGCAAGAGGAATGAAGAAAACTTCCCCAACAAGACATGCCTGCTCCTGCATTATGCTGCCGTGTCATTTGCCATGCTGCAAGTACAGCTGAATCTGAGGGTCTGTAGAAATTCTGGCTGTCTAAACTCTCACTTTCAAACATAAAAACCCTTGGGTGCAGGAAAAAACCTTCATATGACCACACACACACGCTTCCAAATTCTTGCACATGTACTCGATTTTAAGCATGTACAGAATTCTCTCAAGTCTCTTGAAGTACTATTTAAATATTAAATGAATAATGTACCCAGGCACTTTTGCAGGACAGTGGTCTGAGACACAGCACTCCTCAAGCACTTCTCAGAGCAACCTGGGGCTGAACTTTGGGAAGGTGTAAGACAGGAACCTGCAGATCAATGACACGAGCCTATGTGATTTAAAATCAGCACAACAAATGACAAGAAAACCCTACAATTTCATCCAAGCTTGACTGGAAGGCGAAAGTCTACTCTTAGTTATTCCATTTTGCAGTGAACTTTTTGGTCTGAGTCCAAGATTTCCCCATTTCCATTGATAAAACCGAAGACCAGCTTTGTGTGATGCTCTCTGTCTGGCGTATTAAACCTGCTAATTTGTATTTATAACTATAAATATAGAGATCATAACCCAGGTCGAGCACTTTCTAAAATTCCCTGGTGTAGACTCACACAGCACAATATAACCCCTAGTTTTAGTTGGCAGAAACAAGGATGGAAGCAATAAGATCTTAAGCACTTGAAAAAACAAGATTGTTATCTCGGTTTTTCAATGCTATTAGGAGAAAAGTAGCCAGCAATATGTAGGTCATCGTCAGTAGCTGCTTTGGTAGCCTGTGAACAATTTAAAGGAAGGAAGAGGTTTCCCTTTGTGGTTGAATAAGTTACTCTATATCCATGAAGGAGCTGTGGCTCGCCCCAGAGGGAGCAGCATTATCAGCAAATGAATGAACAGGGCATTCTGTGTTATGCCAGGAGCACTGTCTTTGAAAACAAGGGAGACAAGGAAAGTGGATTCAGTGTGGCTTTTATTTTCCTGTCTGCCATTGTAACGGAGCTCCTCCATTAACTCATTCTTGTCAGGCTGAATTGAAAGTGACACTCAATAACTTGCACAGCATCTGCTGCCACTGCTGCGGCAGCCCCGGGCCCTGCGGGCAGAGCTGGAGGGTGGGAGGCAGGAGCTGACCCTGCTGCGGCACCCGGGACAGCCGGGGCCAAGCCAGGCTGTGCTCCTCCTCAGGCCACCTGCATCTCCAGGTGCTCCCCACGCACTGGTGACAAATCTGCTGGGTGCCAATGCTGTGCTTCAGCTGGGCTCCCAGAGCTTCACTGCTCACTGACAGCACCCACTCGCTCCCCAGGCTGCGCTGGGGCTTCCCAGCACGGCAGAGCTGGCTCTGGGCTGGAGGAGACTCAAACGCTGCTGTTTCACAGCTGTGCACAGTGACTGACCCCGCAGTGCAGCAGCCCCTGCCAGGGGAGCCTCCAGGCAGGGTGGGCAGGGGGGCTGTGCCAGGCAGGGCCCAGCTGGGCACCCTGGGCAGGGCAGGGCTGGCACCTCTGGATGCTCCTGCCATCAATGCCCTGGCCAGGTCAGACTGCCACTCTGCGCCTTCTGTGTGACACGTGGGACACGAGGTGACATGTGACATGCCATGACATGGGATGGCACGGGACATGTGCCACCAGCTGGCATGCTCTCCTTGCACTCACTCCACAGCCACCCCCAGCTCTGCCTGAGCTGTGCAAACCAAACTGGAACCACTCAAACATTTGTACTGGGCTCTCCCCGGAGCCTTCCTGTGCCCAGTGCCAGCAGCAGTGCCAGAGCTGATCCCTGGGTGAGCCAGGTGCCAGCAGCAGCACATCCACTGCTGATCCCTGGGTGATCTCCCTGTCAGTCCCTGCCTGACAGAACCTGTCACAGCCCTCAGCCCCGCTCAGGCTCAGTGTTTGTTCCCATCATCACACCTCTGTAACTCACACGGCAGAGCTGCTGCTGCCAGGTGCTGTTTTGTGCTGCCAGCAGTGAGCAGGACAGCAGGTCTTGGGGCACTCACTCTGTTCCTTCTGTCAGGCAGGACAAACTCTGCCTTTCATCACCCCTAATCCCAGTGAACACTTCTGTCTGCAGCACTGATGTGGCACAGCACTGCCACAGGGATGCTCTCACAAACCTTTGGCTGAGGCTTCTCATGCTATCCTGGTGCCATTTTTTGTGCTGAGGTTCATCCTCACCTGTGCCCTTTTCTGAGTGGAGTACAAGGAAGAAAACCCTCAAAAGTGGGACATATTTTCCCAGTGATAATCTTGACTGTTTCCCTTTCCTTCCTTTTCCATCCCTCCCCTTATTTCACTGGATTCTTTTGCAGTGGCCTAGATTTAACATCCTTTTACAGCTGATTCTTGTGGCTGCAAAGCCCTGCTAATATCACATTGTACTACTCAGAAAAAATTATTTAGGGCAGGGAGAGTCTTTTTGGTCTGTGTTAGCACACAGATGTCTTGAGACAGAACTGAAACTCAGAAGTGCTGCTGCAATGTGAATGGTAGCAGGAGATTAAACATATTTATATCCATATTCCTGTATAGATGCCTGGAATGTGAAGGGAAATTGTTTCTTTACTCCCTCTATTTCTGATCCATAGTCACCCTACTCCCTTTTATTTTTTCAGACATCACCTATTTCTTTACATTCCCTTCTACAACCCTTTCCTCAGCCTTTCTACACCCTTTAATTCTTGCTGCTGAGTTATTGCAGTATTGTTCACAGCTACTCACCGTAGCAGAAGTACCAATGGCAATGATCCACTGAAACAATTCTTAAAATCATTACTGAAAAACTCTGGTGCCCCAAAGCAGCCCAAAGAGGGCAATTCCCAAACATGGTAGCACAAGGCCAAGCATGCATCTGCATTTCTGCTCCACCAGCAGAAGAGGTTCCTGCTTTCCCTTGCAGCAGCCACAATTCCTGTGTTCATCACAGATCCCCATCTGTGCCCTTCTGCTGATTCAGTGTTTGCATGGCTGTGCTCCCCACCAGACCTTGCAGCAATTTTGAAAGCAAAACCAAGGAAAAACAAACCTTGCTTCTACTTTTTTCCCCTCAGTTGCTATTTTTAAACCAGAAAATGTCACAGTTCTGCTTTGGGACACAACCAAAATAAAGCAGTGATTCAGAGGAAAATAATAAAGGGGCCAAGAATAAGGGAATGAGAATTTCTGCAATCTGCTCTAACAGGACACAGAACCACAGGGTAACAGTGTGTGGAGGCAAAAAAAGAGAAAATAAAATAAAAAAAGCTTTGTTTGAAGAGGTTGCAAGTGACTCAAGAGCTGCAGTTCCCTTCCCTCAGTGCAGGGACTGTATCATCAAAGGGCTGTTTGCATGCACAGCATTCAACAAACCAGCTTGAGAGTCTCAGGAATTTAGATAGCATCCTCTTGTCGGGTTTGAATGGGCCTGCTGGATGTGATACTGAGCTTTGTTCCTGGCCAGCTCAAGATCCTTTCTCTGTTGGAGCAGTGTGTGAGCCTGAGTGCCAGTGTCAGGATGGATGAGCTCAGCTCCTTGAGTGGCCTCCATTGTGTGGGCTGATTGCATTGATTCTGTCCAGCCACAGGAGCCCTGTGCAGCACACACAAAACCAGAATAAATAAGCACAGATATTCATCGTTCCTGGTCTGGGCAGGGTTGCAGGGACTGGTGTGAAAATGCTGAGCAGCAATGCGGAGGGGCTGGAAAGGGCATTTGCCTGCACTGGTATCACTTCTCTGTGCTCATGATTTTGGACAAAGGAACACTGAATCCTCAGAGCTTGAATATCTGATCTGTGCCTGAAGTGGGGGGACAGGATGGGTGCTCAGCATTTTCAGAATATTTTCAATGAGAATCATTCTGTCCCCATTCCAGAGTGTGATCAGAAAACCTCAGATTAATCCCCTGGGGACTCGGGCTGTACCAGAGGGGTCAGTCCTGAATCACTTTCCAAGTTCTTTGCAGTGTTACAAGGAGAAAACCCCTTAAAGCCCTGCTCTCAGAAGGGCCCATGCCCTGTCCTCCCCCTGGTGCATGTGTGAAATACACGTTTGTGCAGGACAGGGAGGGTTTTTGGCAGGGTATCACACCCATGAGGTACATGGTGTGCACC
The DNA here is from genome assembly GCF_028769735.1 of Zonotrichia leucophrys gambelii. Classification (NCBI taxonomy): domain Eukaryota; kingdom Metazoa; phylum Chordata; class Aves; order Passeriformes; family Passerellidae; genus Zonotrichia; species Zonotrichia leucophrys. The sequence goes on from NC_088185.1 coordinate 567,821, forward strand.
TTGCTGACTCTTACCAGAGTGATGTAGGAAACAGATTAATCACAGCCATTTAGAGCGATGGTTGGCAGCAAGGATCAGCAGCCTGTTAAACACCCAGAACATCCAGACAGGCACTGGAGCCTCTGCCATTTCCTGTGGGACTCCATCCGAATCTCATTTCTCACAAGCAGCCCAGGAACTGCCCTGCTCCCTGCACACGCTGCAGGTGTGGCACAGCTCCTGCCACAAACCAATGGCTTTGGCCACCCTGCTCTGCCTGGGGACAGCTGGAGCTGCCCTGCATCCAGCAGAGCTCCAGGGCACAGAGCTCTCCCACAAGTGAGGCTGCAGAGTTCACAGCTCCTGCTGTGGTGACGCCAGGATTTGCTGACTTTTTCTGATTGTAACTCAGAGTTGAACCAGTGAGGTATCATTGCATTAATAACCTCATTTTATCTGTAGGGAAAAAATGAAATGAAGTCGCATGCGCTAAGCCAGTAAAAGAAGCAGTTCCTACCTACAGGACTTGAGAAAGAGCTTGTTTCAACAGAGCTTGACTCAGAGCCTTCCAGTGCACACCTGTGGCTCCATACAGGCAGGAGAAGTTTCCTCTGAATTGTCTCCTTGAATTGTTTTCTGTTCCTAGTAAATCAGTGGCTCTCCCTTACCTATGGAGCTCTTTGTTCGGGGTGCTTATCCTGCCACCTTGGAGGCTGCATTGAGCACTCTGTCAAATTTTATACCTTGATAAATAAATTGCACCCGACTGTTAGTGCAGATCTAGGTAAGTAAACAAAATATCTTTCTCCTGCTGAAGAGGTTTGGCTGTGCAATCAGAAGTAATTCAGTACCTGTTTAGCCCCAGTGCTGGCTAACAAAAGGCAGATTCCACGCCCTCATGGAAGAAAGATCAAAGCCTTTTTTGGCATTAATGAATGTTAAGCAAAAACCCCAAATATTTAATCAAGAGGGAACAAAACCTTAAGACTCACACAGCTGTGAGCATTTTTACAGGTTTTTTGTAGCTCATATTTGAATCATATCTAAGGGTTTGTTTCCCTATACGTGAGCAGGATTAAAGTCCCGTGGCAAAGGGTGGGATTTTCAAAGTGTTTTTAAAACTCACAGATTGAAATGGGGCCCAGGGTGGGACAATAGGGGAAGAGCTATTAGAGGCTGTCACTTGTGAAAAAGCATTTAATGTGATGGAGTGTGGCTATGACTCAGAAACACAACGAATACTTTAGAGGGAGCCAGAAAGGAAAGGATGCACCTGACTGGTTTTGTAAGGCTGGGTACAAGTGATACAATAATTCTTTCACAACCAAAGGGCAGTCAGCTGATATCCTGAACCTGAAGATTTGATTGCCCAGCTTAAAAAACACAATGCACTTGTCACACAGTCACCCTGAGCAATCGTAATGATGCATTATTGTCACTGCAGTTGTGCTCATGAGCCTTGGTGATGGATCAGAACCCACTTAGCAGTGACCCAGCACATAAGAAACCCTGGGGGTTCTCTCCCAGGGAATTTATGGAAGATGATGGGCAGGAAAACCACAAGAAAGCTGGCCACTGATACTGGCCCTCCCAACAGGAGGCAATCCCACTCCCCCAGGTGTTTGACTAACGCTGGTTTTGTACAGACAGCACGGCAGAGCAGAGGATTTCAATATGACAGGGATTACAATGCAGCCACTGAGGAGATGTCTCAGAGATGCTCCACCTGCTCACACAGGTAATACAAACAAAGCTTAGCTGGAAAATAATAATTAAGTGATAAAGGTGCCATCCAAAGGAGCAGCTGTGGATATGACACCCAGCTGGTGAGTGAAGGGTGTGGGTAACAGAATCCACAAAGAGCTGGGGAGTGTTTGAAGTGGTGGGGAGGAGGCACCTTGCAAAGGGAGGACAGAGCACACGGTGCCACACACCATCCAGGCCAGCCATGGGGAGATGATCCCTGCACGAACGTGGGGATGAGCAAACTGAGATAGGCTGGAATTCGCTGGTGTGGCACAAAGAGGTTCTACCTAGCCAGACACACCATGAGGAATCTGCATTTCACCCACGATCCAGGGCAGAAAAGAAGGATTGTAGCTGTATTCTGTGAGCAGAAGGGGAAGCCACCCCATGCAACTTGGATGTGGTGGTCCATGGAGGAAGAACAAGGCAAAAATAAAATTCAGGTTGTTCACCCAAAGGTTGGTAAGGATGAAAGAAAAAGAAGAAGCATCAAAGTTCCAGGCAATCAACAGAAAGCAATGTGGAGTTTGCAACTTGGATATGAGGAGACCTTCCTTTGTAAGAGCTAAAAGGAAAAACTAACTGAAAAATTAACATTCTGGTTAAAAAAAGAAAAAATAGAAATGGAGCCAGGTGATGATTTCTGTCACCCAGCCTTAGCAAACCAGAGCTGCATCTTCCTGTCCATCACAGGACAATTATTGATGCTTATGCAAAGTCATTAATTGCAAAAGAGCCTTCCAGGTGCTGAGGAGATGCAGTAACACAGGGCTGTGACTGGAAGCAGAGCCTTGCACTGAGCTTTAATTACAGCAGTGATGCACCAAGCAGAGACAATCATCCTGCTCACCTCTCACAGCCCCAGCTGCATGGAGGACTGGCAGTTAAAAACCCATTATTCATTGAACTGTGCAACTGCTGCATCTATTGTGGAAATCAGGGAGCCAGGGGACAAAAAGCAGAAGATTCTGTGCAATTTGTAAGTGTCTTTCAAAGTAAACCACATGAGAAATTCATTTAAATGTTTCGGAGTGAAATGTTCAGGTGATGAAATAGGGGAATCTCCTACAAAGCCAATGAAGCTTTTCATCAGTTGAATATGCTTTGGTTACCTCTGTACCTTTCTCTTTTTTTTTCCTCAATACAGTTGAAACCCAGTATTATTTATGTGGACTGCATAATGCCCCATTAATTGAGAAATCACCTGGCAGATGAAATATTAATGTAGATAAAACCAACAAAAAATTACCTGCTAGAAAAATCTTGTTTAACAAATACTTGTGTGAAGTGCTCAGCTTCTTAGAACATAGATGATGTTGAGAATTTTTATTATTCATTATTAAGAATGATGAAAAGAAGAGATATTGCTCTCTTAATCCATCAAAGCCCAAAAGAAATCTATGTTTTACAGAAAAGGAATAGAAAAACATAAGTTATATTCCCTTGAATGAGGTCAACGTTCACTCTTGGAGGCCCAAAAAATGCACTTTGAAGCACATAATGATGGGTGGGAAATGAAGCCCACTGGGGAGACCTGTAAATCCTAAACCACCAGGTGAAAATCCCACCTCAAGGTCCTGTCCTGAGCCATGGTCTCTTCTACACACTCACTGAACTTGTTTCATTTTAGCTCTTCTTTAGCTTCAGGATGGAAACACCCCCTGCTTCTGACACCACCTGCGCTCAGCCCAGCCGGCCCCAGGGCTCCTCACTGCAAACCTGCCCAGCTCTTTGGGTGTGCTCACCTGGTATGGTGCACTTGGGGCCTGCCCTTTATCCTCCCTGCATGGTCGGCTGGTAACAGATCAGAATATTGATTAGAGGTGGCTCTGATTAATTCACTGGTGTACAGAGCAGTCATTAGGGGAGGAAAGGCAGCAGCAGGTGGGAGGCTCTCTGAGGCACCACGGAAAGGCAGCACAGGAGCAGGGAGTGGGTGAAGGAACCCAAGCTTGGGTGGAGCAGAGGGAGGGGAAGGGTGTGAGCTGAGATGGTGCTGAAGCTGCAGGCAAGGGTGACACATCCTGCACAGTTATTACAGTGCTTTAATTACCCCTCATGACTGACATTGCTCCAGCACTGCTGCAGTGGGCGGGGGCGATGGGTGCAGAGGGGCATCGCTGCCCTCCTGCCCCTGTGCAATTCCATCTCAGCAACAACTGGCAAATCCTGGTGTATCCCAAAGCTGTGCTCTATCCCAGAGCTGTCCTCTATCCCAAAGCTGTGCTGTATCCAAAGCTGTGCTGTATCCAAAGCTGTGCTCTATCCCAATGCTGTGGTCTATCCAAAGCTGTGCTCTATCTACACCTTCCTGCCCCACCAGCTGGGAACAGTTCTCCCCACCCTGGTGCCTTTCAGGTCACCATCTGTGACAGGCTGTACAGCTCTGGTGCCAATATTTGGGTTAACAAACCCCATGGTTGGAGGGGATCAGATATTACACTAACAGGAGCCATATCGAGGTCTAGGATAGCAGACTCAAACGCATGAAATTGTGAGCATTTATTTCAGTTACTGATCCGTGGTTCTGTTCTGTTCTGTTCTGCACCAGAGTGCCACAATACATTTTTAGGGATTACTCCACTGTCACTTTCACTGTTCTCAGTTCCTTTTCCGTCAGAGATCTGGGATACACCACTAACACATGAATCATGTGTCACTCATCCCACGGGAACACACAAAACAAATAGAAAGCAGCCATTCCTTTCCTAACATGAACAGCTCTAATTAACAGGGGGATTTGTTTTGCTGGTTGCTTTTGTTGTCTTCAGACATCACGTCTGTAAATAATCAAAATGAAACGGAGAGATGTCCCTCCTTAAAAAAAACCCAAAAACAACACCACAAAAAACCAAAACCCACCTGACTACACAGGTTCTTGAAGTGCTGCTTGTACATTTAAAGCACAAGTCTAAAAGATTAGGCCTGCCTTGAAATATGATTTACTGGCTTGAAATATCAACATGCCCAATATTCCCATGGTGAGAGTTTTATGTATTGCCAGATTGTGATGATAAAAAAGGATACTTCATCATTTACATTTACAACACTACTCACAGACTACAACTATTTGAGTCCTGTGTGGTTTTGAATAGATAAAATGAGAAAACAAGCCATGAAGCCCTCACTGCAGTGACCCAGGGTTACTGTGGAGCTGTGGTGTGAATTGTACACTTCTACATCAGTCACAAGCAGATTCTGTACTTGTTAAAATCAGCTGCAAAGCTGGCACTAGTGCTTCAAAAAGACTACTTTAGGGAAAAATAGATAACAGTGGAGCCCCTGCAGCTTGGGGTTTGGTTTTGGTCTGGTTGTTTAAACCTTGTGGGGGGAGAGGTCTCATTTACTGAAAAGTTGCCTTTTGGTGCGTGTATGGAACGAGAGGCTGAGCTCCAGAGCAGGCAGGTCCTCTCTGTCAGCGCCAGAAACAATCGTACATTTCAAAGGAACCTCCTGCAAGGCCAAGGAGCTTTTTGTTATGCAAACGAGCCCAGCTTGTTTGTTTTGGTTGCTGTTTTTAAATGCCAAGTTGTAGATATGTCTGCAGTGTTAAACACATCAAACAGGGGAGCAGAACATCAGCCTGCTGCTTCCCGAGTTCCGCCGCAGACACGGAGAGTTTGCTCAGGGCTGCATTTCAAACAGCAGCCCTGTGATGCTCGGCACGGGCCGAGAGCCCCAGCAGCACAGGGAGGGGGGGACAGCGACAGAGGGGTCCCTGGCAGGACAGGGACAGTGCCAGCGCTGCCAAACCCAGAGCTGAGCTTCTGCCTCCAGCATCACTTCCCCTGGTCCCAAAACACAGACAAACCCAAAAACTGTCACTGCCACCACTGCTTTTAAACCCTCCACTGCTCCTGGGAGTCCCTGTGAAGCCGAATCTGGAAGTTAAAAAAAGGAGTAAAGGACGTGCCTCCTTCTGCCTTAAACTTGGCTTTATCATATCCTGCAAATGAAGGGCTTTGAGGAGTTTTCAAAACTGATCAAAGAGCTGTGCAATACGCCCCTTCACCGTCCAGACTCTGTGGGCTCTAAGGGTGGAATTGTCAAAGAAATATGCAGAAGAACCTGTTGCCCCAGATAAGTTAATTAACAAAACCAGTAATGGCTGGAATTCTGAATTTGATTATTCTTCAAACCTTCTCTTGCCACTGTATTGTGATTTGTTTGAAAACCCATACATTGGTGACTTCAGTTTATCACTGTGACACTCTTCTAATTGTGTAAGATACTGTGCATAGAGCTAGATAATGAATCCACTCCAAATATTGATGCAGTTCACCAGGATAACCAGGGAAGCATGGAATCAAAACCCTGAATGCCTTTCTATGTCTGTGAGGAGAGCAGGGGCTCAGAGCAGTGCAATGGAAACCAAACTCCTGGGCACCAGATTAGGTTAATGTGCAAAAATAAGCAGTTGAGTTTGTGCATCTCTATCCTCAGGATTTAACAATGCCAACTCCCTTGAGGCATTTTCTCCTTCCTTCTCTCCTGTGGCTCTGTTCTCAGGATCTTTAGCCTGTTTTCCTTCTCCTGTCTTTTCTGGAGGAGCTCACAGAATGCAGTTTTGCCTCCCTCCATACTGACACACTCAGATGGTGTTTACTTTCTTGTGAAACTCGCTATCAAAGACAACCCTACAGCACTCAGGATTCAGAAGTCTCTTTCCCACAGTTCTCCTTGTTAGATATGCAAAGGAGGTCCTTGAAGAGCTATTACAGAGTGTGAAAAGAAACATAAAATTTGGTGCACTCCTGATGTTCCCATGTCAGCACACAACTGCTCCCCACAGCCCAAGGGCCTCTGTTTGGGCAGACACCTCCCAAACGCTGAGCAGCACAGTTTGCACCGTCCCTGGGTGATGGGGGCACTCACTGCGCTTGGAGAGTCCTGTTTGTGTGTTTCAGTGAAGTTTCAGCATCTCAAGAGCTGCTCCAGAGTAGCGAAGCTGAAACACAGCTGAAACACAGCTGAAACACCTTCCTAATGAAATTAGCTGGATGATTCTTTGCTTGTGACAGGCTGAGACCCAACAAAACATATCTGCTGGTCTGTTCCACGGCCCCTGGAATGCAGAGCTCAGCCCTGGATGGCTTCACATAAAGATGTAAAAGAGATAGGGGAAAGAGCAAGCCACGTTTTAGAGAGCTCCCAAAAATCCCTGATCTGGGAATGAAAATCCCAAAACCTCAGCACAAGGGCTGTTCAATAAACTGGCTGCACCTCTTGCCTGCAATCGCCATGAGGACACACAGTGGTCCCACTGCACCCTGCTCACAGGGCTGTATTATCCTGCAACTCAACTGCACAACTGCTAACAGGGAAATTGCTAAAAACACCTAAAAGGATTTGCAAGCACAAAACAATCTAGAGTGATACTTGATCTGCCAGATCCCAGAATTCAGATTTATTTGGTGCAGTGTTCTGACCTTAAACTTGCCTATACACCATGCCTATACTTGATTAAACAGCTTTTTTTATCTGGTTTCAAATTGAATCCATTAATTCCAAAATAAAAAGTGTATGTAGATATGTAGCTTGGTTTCTATTCTCTACTAATTGTCAATTAATAACTTACGAAAATGTTACTAACATGTCTTATGTCAAACAAGATAGGCTTATTGAAGAAACAAAAAGACTGCTCTAAGATTGTTGCAAAAGGATGAGAAGTCTAAGGAAACTGTCATATCTCATTGCTAAAATCAGGATCTTAAAGAACAAAAAGGTTCTTTAATGTAATTTTGAAAAGAAAAAAAAATTACATGATTAAAACCACCCCCAACACCTGCAGTAATTAAAGGTGTTAAACCCCAATAGAAATCTGTCCTTTAAAAATCCATTTGCAAGACAAAATGTTGTCAATATGAAACAAAAATATTTTGACCACTAAAATGTTAAAAGGAAGAAATGGCATAACTGAAAGAGTGTGAAAGGTCCAGATGTCAATGCCTGGACTCTAATGTTATCAGATTACTGAGTGCCCACGGGCCAGGTCTGGAATTTGTTTCTAGAACCATAAGAAGCACAATCCCTCCCGTGTGATGCAGTTGTCAGAGCAGCCCTGCTGGAGCTGGGAGCAGCTCAGGAGATGAGGAGCCGGGCTGAGGGCAGCTGGGATGCTCCTGCCAGAGCAGCAGCTGGGTATAGCTGGGGAAAGCCAGCTCTGAGGCGCACACAGCTCTCCTCAGCCTAAGAGCTTTGGACAGAAAGGTGGGGGCTGTTTTCTCTGTTTTATCAACTGGTCAATGTTCTTTGTCCCTTTCCTGTTTTTATTTCACACAGACATTAGTCTCAGATAAAGGAACCATAAAATAACAAATATACAAGACAGAAGCAAACAATGTCTGCGTTCCACAAAAGAGCATTTTCAAGTTTAAGGCACCTGCTCAGAACTGGCAGTCTCTCCTTGACAGTCTCCTGTGTTCATCAGCACCTTTGCTAGCCCAGAACTTTGAATCTCTGCCTCTTACCACAGTCTTTACCCAAAAAAGAAAGATGAAACACAAGTTTTGAAATCTCTTTTCGTTTGTGTGGAACAGAAAAAGCTCAAAGCAGCGGCAGGTCCTGGCCAGTAGCACAGAGAGCTGTGTGTGGGCAGATTAGAGACCGAGGGAGGCATCACTGGAGAGGAGGGGAAGGGGAGCAGGCACATGCAGATGATGAAAGCCTGCTCAGCTCCGGAGCAGAGGGGAAGGGAAGGAGGTGCTGCCCAGGGAGGGGAGGAGGAACGAGGCCACAGCCACTGCAGCTCTGAGGGGCACAGGCACAGCAAGGATGGGAACTGGCTGGACAGGCTCTGGGGAGCTGCCTTGAGCAGGAAATGCACATTTATTATACTGAGCATCTTGCAAGAACTATGTGTTCTCAAAAAGCCAAAATATGCTAAATCAAAATCCAAAAATAAACCTTCATTCCATCATTATCAACATCCAGTATTTCTGAATTTCACTTTGAAAGGACAGGTGCTTTTGTAACATACTGGGCTTTGTCCATTCTAACACAGCAGCACATTTTGAAAATATAACTGAAATTGTTTTGTTCGCTGATACTTTTTCCTATATCATGAATTTATGTCACATCAGGATTTTCAAAAGATGCTTTGATATGGGAAAAACAAAATAATGACTTTTCCTGTAGCTCATGCTTTCCCTGAGATAGGAAGTTTGATTCAAAGCATGCACTGAATTTAGCTGGACACCCATTGACTTCAGTGGGGCAGATCTATGAGGAGATCTTGAAGAATGGAAGGAAAAAACCAGTGACAACAAACTGAAGGAATTCCTCTTTAAACAATGCCCTACAAACACACACAAGGGTTGCCCCGTCCTGCCTTTGATGTCCAGCTCCCCAAAGCTTTAACTTTGCACCACAGGAAAGGCAGAGCTGGCCCCAGGAGCCACATCTGTTCTCAGAGCACTGGGACTGCCTGATCCCACCCTGCTGCTGCCCAGGAATTCACATCTGCCCATCCCAAATCCTGCTCCACAGCCTGCAGCAACCATGGGCGCTCATTCTGTGATTGGTACAGCCCCTGGTGAATCAAAGCCCTGTTGGGCTGGTTTTGGAAATAGCCATTCCACTTCCCAAGCAAGACCTAAAGCTGTTTGAGCAGTATTTGCTGAGCTGAAATGGGATCTACCGAAGCAGGACCTGTTTGTTTCACTGAGCTGATCCTGTGTTTCTGCTGGATAAACGTGTGGAGATACAGCAGGCTAAGGCTGAACAGATCCAAGGGCAACATGTACCATTGTCTGGACCAGAAAAACATGGAAACCAGGTTAATATTAGCACTCAGACTGATTGTAACTTGTGGCTCCCTGAAAATAAAGCTCCTGTAATGGGATGCTGATACCTGCTGACCTGTTACAGCACAAACACTGAAATACAGTTCAGCGGCAGCTCCATCAAGGAGTGTTTTGTAAATGAATAATGACTTTGCTTAAAGCTAATCAACATCAAGTGTGTTAAAAAAGATGAAATAGTGCTGGAAGGCAGTGGGAGGTAGAGGAGCCTCAAAGTGCAAACAGGTGCTGATCTCCCTTCAGGGGGGATTGAGTGGCACAGACCTTACAGGGCTGTCACTTCTGATCAAAGCAAGCTCCAAGACCACATAATCACCATCACCCACCTTTTAAAGGATGCCCTGATTTATCATCTGTCACTGTTAATAACTTGGCTACTCTGCCTGAAATACTTAAAAACATTACACGAGGATAACATTTCATTTTTTTTTAAAGAAATGTGCAAATGTTTTAAACTGAAACACACTGGGGCTTGTTCTTTGAGGCCATCTGTTGCTGCAGACCACTTGCCATCACAAGCCCACCTGAGCAGGAGCATCCCATCACTGCAGAGCCTTTCCCTGGCAGCCAGGGGCGCCCGGGGCTGGGGGAGCAGGGTGTGTGTCAGACACGGCTGCTCCTGCTCTCTGCAGCCAGGGATGACAGCCAGATGTGAATAATGGCTGCATAATAACACACACGTGAAATGCTGTTTGGGCAGAGCCTGATAAGGGATCTCAACATTCCTGGGCTGAGCCCCTCACATCCTCTCAGCCGTGGTGCCTGCACTGCACAGCTCGGGGTGTCCCAACATGTCAGGTCTAAACCTGCAACTGCTCAGCTTAATTATTTTTGGGTTATGAGAAGCATCAGCATTTCACTGAGAAACAAGAGTTTTACCATAGTAATTAGAATTTTGTGGGGTTTTGCCCCGAATCCCATTTTCCCCCGCTGATCTCATACTCTTGCCTCATTAATCTCTGCCCAGTAAATCACACTGTTCTACCCAGCTACCTTTGCCAGAAGAAGGAACTTTCTGCCTTCCTTTTGCCTGTTCACAAGCCTGTGGCAAACATCTGGTTCTTGAATTGGTGTATGCACACACCAATTGAATGCATTTCTTTTATAACTTTTATCTGATAAATGACACTGGACATTTCTTCCTCAACAAGTTTCCCATGGAGTGACTGGATTGTTAAAGCAACCACATACAGACACTTTTCCTAAAAGTCTGAGATAAGCAAATACCTATTGGGCCTTGACAGTAAAGAAAAATCCTATAAAATTTAACAAATCAAACTTCAAACACGATTTCACTAAAATATAAAATTACTGTGAAAAATAAAGAATAATACTTTTGAGATGTTGCCTTATTGATTTTTAGTATTATTATAATTTAACTAATATGCAGCCTTCTAAGACAAGAATATAGATTTGTGTTGATTATTAATAACTGTATTAAATTAATTGTTTTGAAAATAAGTATATCACTTTCCTTTGACAGTAATAAGCTTCCAATTCCTTAAGCAGCAACTTCAATATTAAACTGTTAAGACTGGTAGGAGCTATGGGACAGCAAGAAGTACAATTTCTGAATTAATTAATTCTTAAACGTCTTCAAAGCCAATCATTACATTGTGCTGCATTTACAGTGCACTAGTCCTGATGTAAAGAATCAGCATCATTATGTACTTGAGGAATCTCATTTGCTTACAAGTAACCTCCCCAAATAATTCCTGAATAACTGCAAGCACAAATAAAATCTGAATACTTGGTTTACAGTTCAGCAAGAATCTATTTGTTACAGGATGCCTCCAGCCAAGCCTCATCTGTCATTCCCATAGGAAAAGGTGCAGCTCTGCCCTGGTGACAGTGAAGGGCCCGCGCTGACAACTGAACAAACTCAGAATGGCAGCAGCAGCTCAGCCACTGCTCACCATCTATCTGCACTCCTTTCTCTTCAGCAGCCTGACAGCAGGCTGTAGGAATTCATCACCAACAATACAGCAAACAATACTGTGTAGCCCACAGACAGTGAGGTGTGTATTGCAGGGACTGATGCAGGCCGGAGCAAAGCCTGGGACATTCCCGGAACAACCCTGCCCTGCTGAAGCCAGCACTGGCCCTTCTCTCAGGTGTGAATTCCCTCAGGTGACACACACCTGGAAAGGCTTCCTGCAGCAGTCTGCCACACACAGGTGATTTTAAACTCTGTATTTCTCAGGATCTGGTGCCATTGGTCTAGCTGGAGCATACACAGATGCACAGGCATTAGTTCAGCAGCTTCACAAGTGGATTTGTTTAGTGCAATGTCCTACTTTGGCTGCAGCACAGTGTCCTCTGACAGGATTAACTTCCAGGGCATCTCAAAGCCCTGTGTCAAACAGTGGCACAAAAGACAAAAAAGATCTTTTCTCTTCCTCAAAAGATGAATTTTGTATCAAAACTGCTTTATCTATGTGCACTTTAGACATGAAGATTATTGATAATAGCTGTAAGATCATTTCTGCCACTCAAGTTCCTCGTCACTGCTGGGAACACTTCAAAAGAGTACAAAAAGGCAAGAATTTATCTGTCGCACTGCACAGGTAAGTTGGAAAACCAAACCACTACCAAAGAACCTTTTGTTGGCAAATTCCCAGCCACAACATGACTGTCACAAGGATCCCCAGTCTCCCATTAGGATCTGTTCTCTGTGTGATGAGATCCCTGACAAAGGGATCTTCTCCAGAGCAGCTGGGTGAGAAAGGGAGGTTCTGTCCCTGCCTCACCAGCAGATCACCCAGCCTGGCATCGCCCGGAAAACTGCAGGGACAACTTCAGCTTCACACAAAAACACACGCCACCAAAACTCCTTGAAAATTATTCGCAGTTTGAGCTCCATCAGGTAACCTCCCTGAAGCAGATTCAAATCCTGCATCTGCATGTCCCGGTGTCCCCTAAGTCCTTGCACAAATGGTGATGCTTTCAGCGGTGTCAGGAAGGGGGGAATTCCCTGAAGGGTGCAGACTGAATTGTGTTCCAGCCGTGTGAAGCGAGGCAGCGATCTTTAACATGCTGAACGTAGCCTATGCAAATTTTAAAGGGCTGTTAACCGGGGATCACTGCTGTAATCTCAGCGCTTTGTAAACACGCTCCTGCCCTACACGCTGCAGCTTTTTACATCACTAAAGCCCATTCCGTTTTCTCTGTTGCAGAGGCTCACAGAAATCTGCACCTTCAAAATCCATTTATTTCACCTTGCAATTTCTTTCGAGTAAATTACTGTTCTCTCTATTTATACTTGCAGGCAAGTATAACAACAATTATTATATTCAAAGTGTGCTTTTACCAAATGATCCAGAAAACAAGTTTATTAACTGCAAAGCACATAGGAGAAAGTTTAGAACACACAAAATTATCAAACTAAAGAACATATTTTATTTTTAATAAAATAGTGGAGCATGAAAAATAATTGTATATTACAAATATATACAGCAGAGAACTGTGCACCCCCAGCACAGTAAAGAGCATCACTCTATACAAAGCTTCCCTTTGCAGAATCTAGTGCTTCTTGATCTATTCATAGTGAGAATTTGTTTAACAATAGAAAGAGTCAATAAGCCCTTTGGGTCTCTTTGAATTGATCCCCCCCTTTTTTTTTGCACAAATCAGTCCAAACGTGTATAACATTGGCTTGATTTCCATTAAAAAGCCACAAAATGTAACACTAAAGGGTTTCTGAGGACTAGACCTCTTAGTTCTTTTGTTAAGAGATTTCTTTTGTTGTCTTTATGTACAGCAAAATACTTGTTTCTCTTTTCATGTCATGGTAAGAAAAAAAAATGTATTGCACATTATTCTTATTCACAAAGTTTGTGTCTGGTGCAGGAAGTTTCTCTTTTGGTGAAAGAATATTGGTGAGCATTATAGATCGAGCCTGTTTTTAGGCACTCCAAGCCCAGTGGGCTGAGAGGAGCTGTGAAGGGTTTCAAAGTTAGCACGGAGGTTGTTTTCCCAGAGAGCATCCTCACCAGGACAGGCCTGCTCCTGTCCCTGCAGAGACAATGCTCACTTGGGCACTTCTGCAATCAAACCACTGCTCCCTAACACTTGGCCATACCTTGTTACTCAGAGAGCTGGAGAAAATCCAGCCCAGCTACATGAAGAAGTTAAATAAGTGTTGGTTGTTGTGTTTGGTTTTTGTTTTTATGTTGTTTTATTTTTTTTTTTATCTGAGGGATGGATGTGATTCTTAACTACAAATTAGTAACAGAACAGACTGTTTTAATTCACAATATTTCTTTCACATCAAACCTTTCCAGGAGTACATTTACCTTCAGTTTTTCACCAGGTCCTGAATTCAGCATGATACATTTTTGTGCCTTGAGATATTAAAATGTTCTGACAAAAAAAGCACCATTCATTTTTTAATTTCTGACTGCTACTGTGGACATTGGTAAGTCTGTGAGGTGAAATCCAGTCTTTTCTACAACCTGGTCACACACAGGTGGGCGGCTGTAATGTTGATTCATATTTTGCAAGGTGAGTTTTCTGTGGATGTTGAGGTTTTTTGTAGATCCCACCACTCGTAATAACACTTGCGGGTTTTCTCCTACTTCTCTTCTTTAATCTCCGACTACAAACATTTTGCCAGGATTGAAGGGTCTTGGAAGTCCAGATCCACATGCCACTAGTAATGCCCACAACTAACAACATAAAAATTTTGACCATAAAAATTTCTACTGCTGGGATAGAGTTATTCATCATGCAGTCTAAATTTTTAGTCTGATTGTTCATCTTGCATTTCTGTTGAGTTGCCACAATTTTCCAGTAATCCATGTTCAGTCTCTCATAAAAATAGCAAGCTATCACGCAAGTTGCAGGCACTGTGTACAAGACCGAGAAGACACCAATCCTGACCATAAGCTTCTCCAACTTGTCGGTGTTTTCTCCACCTGTTTTCATCACCCTCCTGATATGAAAAAGGGCCACAAAGCCAGAAAGAATAAAAGAAGTGCCAATGATTAGATAACAAGCCAAAGGAATGAGCACAAACCCCGTCAAGGCGTTCACATCCATGCTGCCAACGTAGCACAGCCCTGTCAGCTCGTCCCCAGCCACCCTCCTCATCACCAGGATCATGATGGTCTTCACGGCCGGGATGGCCCAGGCTGCCAGGTGGAAGTAGCTGCTGTTGGCTTCGATGGCCTCGTGCCCCCACTTCTTCCCAGCCGCCAGAAACCAGGTCAGGGTCAGGATCACCCACCACAAGGAGCTGGCCATGCCAAAGTAATAGAGAACCAGGAACACGATGGTGCAGCCGGTGCTCTCCAGCCCCTCCTGGATGACATAGAGCTGGCCGCTGTCCCTGTCGCAGGCAATGCTTTCAGCACCTGAGAAGAGGCGGATGATGTACCCCACCGAGTAGACGCAGTAGCACATGGACAGGAAGATAATGGGCCTCTCGGGGTACTTGAACCGCTGAGGATCGATGAGAAAAGTGAGCACAGTGAAAGCGCTGGAGAAGAAGCACAGGATGGACCAGATGGCAATCCAAATGACAGCAAACTGTTTGTCATCCCTGCTCCAGTAGACATCCACCCCTGGCGTGCAGAGCGGCGCGCAGGAAGCGCTCTTTTCCACATGGTGGAACTTGCCGGGGTTTTCGCAGGACGCTCTGCTCAGGCTGTCCTTGTGCTGCTGCAGATCGTGGCCGCTGCTGGGCCGCTGGGGACGAAACATGGGGGGCAGCATGCTGGAGCCCCGGGGCGGCTCATCCGACCCGTTGTTGGGGGCTTCCATGCACAGGTAATTGGGGTCGTTCTTTTTGGGCAGTTTGCTGCAGTCCAGCGAGTCCGGCCACTTAAAATTGAACTGCTCCATGATCGGGGAGCACTTCAGCCTCGCCTGCTCGCACATCACCCTGCAGGCTGGGATCGGCGTGGAAACCTGCTCCGTGCACATCGGGGCGTAGAGGGAGCACAGGAAAAATTTCAGATGGCTGTGGCACCCGTACTCCACCAAGGGGGCAAACTCGTGCAGCTGAATGGCAGCTTCCCTTTGGTTTTCGTGCCCCATCAGGTTGGGCATCCTGGTCATGTTGTAGCCGATATCCTTGCACATGGGGATCTCGATGGGCTGGCAGCGGCCGTCGCCGGGCCGCTCGATGTCCATGGAGCTGATGGCCGCGCAGCAGCCGCTGAGCCAGCAGAGCAGCAGCGCGGTGCTGCCGGCCGCCGGCCCCATGCTGGCGGCTGCGGGGCGGCCGGAGCGCGGCCCGGGGGCCCCGGGGCTCAGAGCAGCGGCCGGCCGGGCCCTGCCCGCCGCAGCACCGGCCCCGAGCGCGGCGGGGCCGCGGCGCGGGCGGAGCGGGGCGGCATCGCCCGGGCCCGCCGGGGAGCGGCGGAAGGGAAAGCGCCCCCGCTCCGCAGAAGCGCCCAACTTACTGCGGGCAGCGCGGCAACTTTCCGCTCCCCGGGCTTCCACTTTCGCGATCCGCCGGCCCACCTCCCTGGGCTCCGCTCCTTCCCGCGGCCGAGCGATGTCCGCGGAGCTGGGCGCGGGCACGGCCGGCCGATCACCGCGTCCCCTCGCACATGTCCCGGGCGGCTCTGCTGCCGCCGCTGCCTCCGGGGATTCTCCGCTCCTCCGACGGGTCGCGGCTCCTCACTTTCTTGCCGAGAGGTGGAGATTGGTTTATCCGAGCGCGGAATAAAGGAGGAGGAGGGGGAGGAAATATCTAAGCCATTGAAGAGGGGGGCCTGAGAAATCCCCCCTGCCCGCCGCCCTCCGCTCCGGGTTCGCAATAGGTCGGCTCCGGCGCGCCGTGCCGAGCGGGGCCGGAGTGTGCGCGGTGTCTGTGCCGGCTCCGCTCCCCCGCCTCGCCAGCTCCTGCGGCCGCGGCAGCTGCGCCTTTGGGGGCGGCTGGATCCGAGGGGAAAATAAAGTAAAAAAAAAAAAAAAAAAAAGCTAAACCCAAGAAGAAGAAAAAAAACCTGTGCAGGATCCGCCTCGCATACGACATCCACTTTGCATGAGAAAGGTGAAGCTGACACGGTGATTACTTTCCAATGACTCGGAACGCCTTGAAACCTCCTTAAGGACCCCTACAGGTTCTCCTTGATCGGCACAGATTAGAAAAAGCCCCATTTGTTTCTCTGTCCTTCTCTCTTTCCTTCCTTTCTGCTTTCCCTCCCGTTGCCCTCTGTTGAAAGTTTAACAAGATCTTTTCTGTAGAAGGCGTCAGCCTGCCCTCCCTCGCTCAGGTAGGAAGCCAGGGAGAGCGAAGCCTTCAGACTTCGTGTCTCCTAATAAGAGGGTTGAAGGTGGTGCCTCCTTGACTGCCTTTATTGGAGGGGGGGCAAAGCTTGAGCAGGGAGGATGTGGGGAGGAGGATGCATTTTATGGCGAGTGCTATAAACTCTTCGCTGCCAGGGTCATAAAATATGGTTGCCTTCAGCCTGGAGTCTCAGCTTTTTTCAAATGTCGTGCTTTGTCTCGAATTCCTAAGTGAACAGGACAGGCAGGATTGCTGGAAAAGTACCTGATTATGGTTTTAATCACAGTATGGCATCACTGGAAAAGTAGGCTGCTTTTTGTTTGGTTTTTTTTTTTTTTTTTCTTTCCCCATTCCTTAAATAAGAAATGCTAAGAGGACAGGAGACATACCCTTGGGGAAGTTACTTCATCCACTATAGAAAAGACACTTACAGATTTTTGGAGACGGGAATCGTTCTAAAGTGAGTTGTGCTTACTTTTAAAGTTAAGCTTTGAGATTGATTTTGCCTATTGGTCTCTCCGAGCTGGAGAAGGAGGAAGTTAAACCCGCAGCCAAACTCCAGCTCGCAGTCTCACAGACGGAAAGGAGCGCAGTGAGCAGAAGTCAAAGCTTAGCTCTGCTCAGCTCCCCCTTCCCCGCCCCCCACCCCCCTTTGAGCTCGGTTTTAGCGAACATATTAATGAAGAAGGGAAATCTCTCTTTCATTTCATTCATGCTCACCCACAGAAACCGGGCTCCTCTCCATTAGTGCCTGTTTCTTATCGAAGAGAACACGGATTCTCCTGGAAACTCCCAAATCCCGCAGGGTCAGAGTTAATACCCCAGCAGCTCCAGAAAGGAAACCGTTGGCTTCCTCAGCTGTGATAAGGGTGAAATGGATCCAGGCTAGGACAACAAACCAGGGCTAATGTTTGTCTCTGAAAGCCCTGAAGATGTGGCCAGCTCTTGCCAAGGAGTAAAAGCCATGATAAAAACGTGCCTTGCAAAGCGAGGTCCTTTCTGTGGCTTTTCAGGAGATTAGATTTATAAAGTACTGCTCTGAGGGACCGACCTTTCCTCGGACACTTGCACATTCCTCGGGGAATGCTTCAAAAGCAGGCAGTGCTATGAGCAGAAAAAGAGCTTTATTTATTTTAGTGTGTCTGTGTGTGAGAGAGAGAGGGTGTGCTGGGGCATTTCCATTCTTCATTAATCTAAGCCTGTTTTCTTAGTATTTGTATTCATCCTGATTCCTCTTCTGGAGAGCTCAGCTGGGGGTAGCGGGGAAGTGTGGGGAAAGCTTTTTCAAGGGACAAGTAAATTCTGCTTTAAAAAGTAGAATTTAAATAATAATAAAAAAGTAGAATTTAAATAATGCATAACAGGCACATATTCAATGTTTGTTTTATCCAACTGGATTGTTTGGGAGCTTGTTTTTCTTTCTTTTTTTTTTTTTTCCAACAAGTATTTTTGTAGAGCATATTCTATCAGCACTGACATTAAAGTAATCTAGAAAAAAAATACATGATATAAAACATGGCCTTTTTTCTTCTGTAACACTGATAGCAACATTTTTCTCCTAAGAGGCAGAAAAGAAACACAAATGAAAGTGAGAAAAAAGAAGGGGGGGAACCTCCAACCTTTGTAGTTGTGTCTCTCTTAATTGATCTTTCATGTGCCAATTTAAATCAGCCTTGTTTTTCTAGCCATTGCTTTAGCCAGTGCATCCTGCTTTAGATCATTTATTTTACTTTCTATATTTTTAAGGACTATCTACACATATCAGCCATGTGCCTGAGTCAGTGAGAGTAACAAACAGAACATTATTAGAGAAAAATGAGAGCGCTGAGAAATCAGCAACTGGAAGATACCTCTGTAACTAATAAATGAAAAGAACCTTTTGAAGGCTCCAGCTGAAAAGATATTTTATTTTATTTTTTCTCCTGTGTGTGGGATTTGAGATGTGTGATTCTATGGAGCAGCCAGGCACCCCTGCTGCTAGGCCCTGGCTAGGAGTTGGCCCCCCTCTGGCAAATGTTATGGAGAATTGGGAGGAATTTTATGGCTGTCTTTTCCCTCAGCTCTTTTTTCTTTTGTCTTCTTTGAAGAATGACTTTAGACATTTTATTTACATATTTAACCATGGATGAAAGAGGAAAAAGAAAGCATTTGGGCCGTTGTGGGAATAGTGATATGTTTAAATTAATGGAAATCTTATTAGGCTTCTAAAATTTTAAGCAAAAGATTTTTAATGAAACTTTATAATTAAACATGATTTCAAATAATGTGCCAACTCACAGGAAGGATGCATTTCTCCCTCTAGCTATCCATCTCCCCACCTCCCAAAAATGTGCAGAGGAATAATCTCTATCTTAAAGTCCAGTTCTTCTTGTGTCCCGTAAGGAAAAGATTTAAAAACTTGAATATTTAATAAGGCATGCGATAATTCAAACCATAACTAAATATTTTGTAGGTAAAGCAAACCATAAACGAGCCAGGGAAAAAAAAGCCCTCGTCCCTGCAATGGCAAAGTTTCATGCTGGATAATCTATTACAGTGGCAGTGGAATAAAACACTTTGATATGGCTGATGGTGAAAATCAAAGTTTCATCCATTCAATCCATGTTAGAGCCATTGGAAATTACAGAGCCAGGCAAGGTTTTCTGAAATGGGATTAAAGAAGACCCAAATAATCCATTTGAGAGAAAATGTTCTGACACTTCAGCAGAAAAGAGAAATAAAATGAGCAGCTCGGGGAGTTGAAGAGTTAATTAGTACATTAAAGATTTTAGTGAAATAGTCTAAATTACTTACGAAGAACAATGGTGTGTCAGGACAGAACGTGCACTGATATTGACAATCCTATATTTAAGAAGTCTGTAGCTATAACTGATTTTCAAGTGTAATATTTCTGGCCAGCCATTTTATTACACAAAAAAAAAGAGATCAGTTTAATGTTAATCCTATTCAATAATGCTATTCTCATCTATATTTTTACACATCCGTTCACTTTTTAACTCACACATTTTATTCCAGTAATGAGTTCTATTTATATATTAAAAACCCAGGAATTAAAACACATACTTTAAAAAATGTTAGCCATAGAGATAACAACTGTGAAAGAAAAGGATCACACACATGAAAAGAAAGCTGATAGCTATTCTAGCAATGTTATAAGCCTGCATTTCTTACTGAATTTCCACTAGATATTAATAAAATTAAATGGCCTGCAGAGAAATGTTTATTTTCTAAACCAAATGGGTTTATTTTTTTCCTAGCTACAGAATCTTTGTAGCAGTTTTCCTCCCAAATTTAAGTAAACACGTCTGCCTAATAGGACAGGCACACTGAGAAATATTCCCATGCAAGTGCGAATCTGCACAAAGCACAAAAGTTTTAATTGCCTTAGAGAGCCACCACCACCACGAGTTAAAAGAATTAAAAACAAAAACAAATCATAAATGGATGAGTGGGTTGTATAGTATTGCTCTAATACAATTTAGCTGGCTATTTTAAGGGCACTTCCCTTGAAATGTGGTTTGAAATATTACCAAAGGTTCGACGGGGTGCATTAGTGTGAATTGCAAATCAGAACATTTCTTTAATCCCCTTTTCATGGCCTGGCTTCGGATCAGTGGCATCTAAGGGACTCCCCACTGCTTCTGGCTCAGGAGGAACCATTCACTGGGGCAGCTTCCCTCCTCTATTCCCACAGTCCAGAAAACAACACCACAGACAGACACCCTCCAACTAAATTAGATTAAACTCCTTCTCTTCCACAGCACATTAGCCTTTTCACTGCCCGAGATTCATTATTCAGCTACTCCTAATTTAAAGATACAGTATTTTTCTGCTCTTAGGAACAAAAACAATGAACAAAACTAAAGCCAAAGCAGGAAAAAAAGAAAATTCCTGGTCAGAAATAAACCTGATAATGCTAAAATTACATAAAGGCAGGATGAAAACATCCTTTTCACTTATACTCTAATATTACAGGAATATTATAATTTTAAAGCACAGGTTAAAGTTCCACTAAACAGACACTAAAAACAAGAACAAGCTCAGTAGAAAAAGAAAATGCACTCAGATTTTCTTTTCTTAGGAACACCATTTGATACCCTTCATTCACCAGCTTTCTGCGTGCACTGTTTGCGTATCTTGCAGCCAAATCTAGGCTTGTAAAGGCATAAACAGTGAAAAGTGCAGATGACAGCAAGGATTAATTAGTTCTCTTGTTGTCATTTCCTCCCTTATTTCCATCCATAACTTCTCCACTCCTCCTTTCCAAGGTAAAACCATTCTTTTGAACCCAGTGTCATGCGGGTCTGAGTGCCCCTGCCCCTTGCACACAAATACAAATTCAAGCAGCCAGCCATCTCCAGGAGCAGCCAGCAACCTTTGAGAATCCTTGACACAGTTCAGATCTGAACCAAAATTTGGCAGTTGAAAGATTCCCATATGTATATGATATTCCCCACAGGAATACGTTGCTCCCCCATTATTTACTCTGATATATTGAGGAAGTACCAATGGCACCACAGCTTTATGTTCTACCCCTGTGCTAGAGGGCACTGGCAGAGACAGGATATCCTGCTGGAAGGGCTCCTGGCCCGACCTGCTGATCCTTTCTACATTCTCAGGTAGCAGGAATTCCTGATATGGGTTTAATCACTGCTATAAGTTGCCCTTGCACATTCTCCATCTGGCATTTGAATTTGAAGAGTGTGATGGCAATCACACATTCTCTGAAGGAAGCATGAAGAGTGAGAAATTGGAATGCCATAGTTTGGAATGCTATTTATTATTTCCAGATCAGGAGAAAGAGATGCTCTGTGTACATTGCATGTGAGAGGCACAGGAGGGACGGAGCCAGCAGCGAAGGCAGCCACGTCACATTTCTCAAAATCAGCACAAAGGTCACATATAACAGTTGATTCTATCCAAAAGTGCCTGGTGTGTTTCTAGCCCAGCCTTTCCCTCACCTGATGCCCCCAAAACTGAATTGTAGCTGGAGGCAGCACCCGTAATTTCACTGTCAGGCTGCAGGACAAGGGAGACAGCTCAGGCTGAGTTGGGGCCAGAGGGGCTGTTGGTGTTTGAGCCCCACACTCACTCACAGCCTACACCCATCCCAGTGGCACCAAACACAACCTCTTCTTTTGCCCTCATCATGCAGAACGTGGCCTGTCCAGAGCAGGAGTTGGATAGAAATGTTAAAGCATTTGTCAGAGAATCCATCTGGGTCAAACCCACAAACTGCCAGCGTGGCACAGAGTGAGGCACAGAAAGCTTTCCTGCACAGTGGAGTTACACCAGTAGGAAATATGGGGAGGAAGTGTTACATCTATATCAGTCTTAGATGTTCTGAGGTCTTTTTTCCTATTTAATTTATTATTATATGGAAGTGATTAAAACACAGTGGGAGGAAAGACCTGCTCAGTCTGAAATGCTTGTACCAGATAGGGAATGCACAGACAACAGCATGGTAAAGTATAATGAGATATTAGTGTTGGAAATGTCTCTGTGTCCTCCAGCCCCTTGTCTAACTTTGTGTTTTCCCTGTTTTTAAATGAAAAATATTCTGCTTGATGGAGGTGAACAGGAAGTGCTGGGACACAGTAGGAATGCCCCATTACTCCATGAGAGAGTGATCAGAAAACTCAGACATATGGGAAGGGACTGCCAGACCTTTCTGGATTCACTGCCAGTTCAGCACACATACATTTGAGTTTGGCAGTCTCCTGTCCAAGAGCACAGAACACTGTTACATGCTGCACACATTAGGCAACCATGTATACAAAATCAATTCAAAGCAGCTGTTGGAGACCAGAAATTTTAGGGGAGCTATAGGGTGAATTCCTCCATCTATACATCTTTTTTTTTTGAAAGTGGGAATGCAAAGGAGGAGGGAATGAAAAATTGATACTGCTCTGTGCTCCAGATGAAAGAACAAACATAATTTTATTTTCTTTAATGACTCTACTGGATTCTGAAATTAAACCCAGCGGGTAAAAAGATCCTGTGCAGATTTCAAAAGAGATCATGTAGTCTGTCCATGTGCTAAGGCAGGCACATTTTTTAAGCCCTGCCATGTTCTGTAAAACTGAAAAAGGGTTATCCCTGTAAGCATTCTGCTTTTCAAAGCCATCTCTCTCCCTCCACCTACCCCAAGTCAGTGGATATTCCAAATAAATGTCATCCTAACTTTAAATGTCATTTTGTGGTTCCTCCCTCTAAGTTTAGAAGGAGAATTGCTGTATACTCTGCATTAAATATTATTAGACCTCAACATGCAGACAGCACGCCTTTTTTTTATCCTCTCAGCAGAACCAGACAGAAAAAGAAGCCAAAAAACAAACAAAAAACCCCCAGCCATATAAATAACTGAATATAATCCCCAGTACAGATTTCAAACCAATTGAACTGAGAATAGCTAACCTTGGCTCTGAACTCTCTCCAGCTGCAGGTTAATGCAGTTAATTGCAGAGCACCTGGTCTGAGCCTCAGGTGTATGAATCATCCCCACAGCACACCTTTCAACCCTTCATTCTCCTGCGATGGCCCGGGGCAGCTGACAGGCTGCTGCAGCTTTGTTCCCGGTGGGTGTGCCAGCCACAGCTCCCTGCTCAGGAGCCACAGAAGGTTCTGTACAGGTCCGTGGGTACCTGCTGGTGGCTGTGCCAGCCTGCTCTCAGGGCTCCCTGCTCAGGAGCCAAGGAAGGTTCTGTACAGGTCCTGGTGGGTGTGCCAGCCTGCTCTCAGGGCTCCCTGCTCAGGAGCTGGAGAAGGTTCTGTACAGGTCCGTGGGTACCTGCTGGTGGGTGTGCCAGCCTGCTCTCAGGGCTCCCTGCTCAGGAGCCGGGGAAGGTTCTTTACAGGTTCCATGGGTACCTGCTCAGGAGCCAGGGGAAGGTTGTTCTGTACAGGTCCGTGGGTACCTGCTGGTGGGTGTGCCAGCCTGCTCTCAGAGCTCCCTGCTCAGGAGCTGGAGAAGGTTGTTCTGTACAGGGTCTGTGGGTACCTGCTGGGCTGGGGGAGCTTCCGTGTGCCCAATGCTGCGGGCTGGGCCAGGCTGTGCCAGGCTGTGCCCTCTCCCTCAGCTCTCCGGGCTCCTGCAGGCACTGGACAATCAATCCCCTGAACAATGCCCTGGACAATGCCCTTGCACTGCTTGCACAGCCTCAGCACCCCCAGGGCACAGCAGCACTGCTGCTGCTCCTGGAACGGTGCCGGTGTGGGTGCTCAGAGCAGCGTGTGCCACACCTGTACAGGAGCTCTGTTTGGAGCACTGCAGCATCCCTGTCTGTGTGCACGCACTGCACATCCCTGCAAACCCAAGGCCTGTCCTTTTCAGCTCTTTTTTACTCCACAACTGAGCTGCTCAGCCCTTCAAACACCAGGCCAGTCCTCTCCAGCTCTTTTTTTAACTCCCCCAGTGAGCTGCTTTCCCTTGTCCATGGAAAGCTTGTTCTTGGATGCAGATTTGTTTATACATCAACAGCAAAAAGGCTAACTGAATTAACTGTTTACCTAAACACTGTAACGTAGATGCCTGGAACATATGTACAGCCATGTGTGTTTTATAAATAAATACCTATGTGCACATGTGTCAGGCACTGAAATGCCTACAGGGTCTTTTGGTAAGGGTGAGCTACTTGTAGATACTTGAAGTTCTTGCTAGTCTGGGATTGATTATGTTGCGCTTATTAAAGTGGTTTGCAGCTTTGGACTGGTAAATATAATTTTAAAAGGGCAGGACAGTGTTTTGAAAATAGTTGGTCACTACTTTGCACAGACATAGCTCTGGAAGTGCAGTTTCATTTATCTCACCAAGTATTAACTGAACTACATCTCTTTACAAGGGTGCAATAAATCCTGTCACATGGCATCCGTCAACTACTGTTGATACACAGATAAAGAACATGAAACTAATGGATATACAGAAGGCTGGTGGAGAAAAGTCCTGAAGAGAAGGCAAATGAGTGGTATTGAACCTGTACTTTATACACAGAATGAATGGCTGTTTGTACAGAAATTGTACTGTAGGACAGTCTGGAAATTATAAAACTGCCCTCTTTGGCAATACCGATTCCTTGTTTTTGATGTGTGTTAGCACAGGAGATTAGGTTACTCCTTAATTACACACAAATAACAATCAGACATTGTGACAACAATCTTGATGTCATCTTTTCCATTGTAACATTCCATTGCACTGGCTGGCAAACTACCACCCAAATATCAAAGTACTCGCTCCCAATAATTATTATTTCAAGCTACTTATTTTCAGTCTGCCTGATACTCTTGTTTTCTGCCTCTTGCTTCATTAAGCGTTCCCATATATAATGAGAATGTTAAAGTGTAAAATACTAAATCTCTGACTTCATAGCATTTGACATTTTCTTTGTCCCAGCACAATAAAGGAGCAGACCCAAGGGAAGTGTGACCCAAGCCCTGCAAGCCCCAGGAGCAGGAGCCTTCTGAGGAGCTGGGATGCCTTTCAGACAAAAAAGGCCAAGTCTGCTGCCATGGAAGTCCCCATCAGAACTCTCGCTGCCTTACACAGAGCCAGCACTTTGTAGCTGGAGAGGGGATGTTCAAATGCAGCTTTGGAGGCCACGGTGCCAGCACAGCTCAAGGGTGAGTGGCAGACCCAGACAAGCAGGGCATGCAGCTCCCCTCCCAGCCACAGAGGAGCTCTGAGACACACACAGGGATCTCTGTCTGTGATGCCTGGCTTAGGACACATGCTTATCTCTGATAATTTGTAGGAAAAGTGGTGTCTCTGCCCTAATCTATGGATAAGACTTAAGGAAACACAATCGTTTCCATGGTTACCATCAGTCACTGATGGGATCAATATTTAGATCAACACCTGAGGTCATTACGGTGTACCTTCCCCCTGTGTAATCAGCATTGGCTCATTCAGCTGGGTGGGACAGCTCACCCTCAGCTGCAGTGACACAGATGTGCATCCATCCTGATGTGACAGGAGAGCCCAAGCCATACAATTCATTATCCAAAACTGGCTGCTGGAGGTCAGGCACAACTCCCCTACTGTAAATTCCCATCATGTCTCTGCAGGGGCCTGAACGAGGCCTGGGCACCCCTGAAGCTTTTTCTGTAATGCCAAAGTGATGCACAGTGGAGAATTTCACCATAAGAAAAAGGGTCCCTCTTAAATTCTGTCTGTGAGACAGAATATATTAAAAAGCAGCCATTCAAAGTCCATGACATAAATGGGAAGTTGCTCCAGCAATCCTAATTTTGTTCAGTTATGGGCTCTAGAATTTGCTTTTAATGTTTTTACTGTCCTTGGCTTTGGGTTTATTAAAAATTCAACTTGAAATTCAGTTAGATGATAGTTGATGTTATTGGAGTAAATACAGATTTAGTTTATGTTATTGGAGTAAATACAGATTTACCATCACATTGGTTACTTAATTTCAGTTTTACTTTACCATTTCAAAGCAGTGAAATAATACAATTACCATCACCTCCCCATTCCTACTTGCCCCAGGTACTCCTGCAGAGTCTCTCTTTCAATTCTAGAACAAATGTTTATAAAATGCTCTGTCAAAGGTAAAGCAGAGGACAGACACATCCCTTCTTCCCTCTTATGATGAATGTTTGCTGACATAGGTCATAAACTTTATAGCATTCATTCCAAACAAAAGCCTGCTATTAAGTAGTGGGGGATATCTGTAACAGGGGAAAGAGGAATACTTGTTCTTGTTTCTATAGCTCAGTTTGATTTTATTACTATTACATTTCAGTGTTTGGGTTATTTGGGGTTCTTTAAGAGGGAAATAAAAGAAGTGTGGACTTAATTTTGTTTTGCTTCTAATCTCTTGCCAAATGAATGAGCTGGAAGCATTTTATCCTGACAAAATACGGTCTGAGCTGTGAGAGCTCTGACTCATCTGCTGCTGTCCAGCCTCCCTTGAGAAACAGTTTTGTGCAGCCAGGGAAAGTTCTGGTCCATGGAGTCTGTGTTAATGTGTTTTATTGTTGGAGACACTTTGAGCCTGGGATCCCCTGCCCTGTGGAAGAGGGGAGCCCTGGGTTTATGGGTGAGCCAGGTAATCAATCAGTGCAGACAACAGGGCCCTACAGACAGGATTTAATAAGAGGAATGAATGGAGCCAGCTAAGCCCCCAGGGACAGATGAGCCTACTTCTCATTTTCTGTTTATTAAAACCATTCATATCAATTTGTCATGTGGGAGCATTTAGTTCATTCAAGCACAAGTGTAATTTAAAAGTCTTATTAATAATACTTTAAATACAGACTGTCAGATTCCTTACATACAGGTGATAAGAGAACCAGAGTGGCAGCTTAAGATACCACAAAATGTACTAAACCATGGCTCAAACTTACTTTTTCTGTAAGTTCTCTGAAGCCAGAGTAGTTGCAGAAAGCATGAATTTAGGAAAGCACTCCAAGGGCCACATATGAACTTTTCTGAAGTTGGTTTTTTTTTTTTCTCGTTAGCTTTCTAAAATGTATCTTTCTATTTGCTCTAATTGCCTGTGAACTGATTTCAAAACTTGTAAGAGTTCCTGAAAAACCCAAAAAGTTTGTTGGATTTTTTCCTCGGGATGAGAAACACCTTGGAGCTTGTAAGATTTATCCTCTGGTTGCAAGTTATCCTCTGGTTTCACAGCTATCCTCTGTCAAAGCAGAGGCTGACTCCTGGCTAAGTGCACTGCTGTATTTGCACACTCACTGCTGTACTTGCACACTCACTGCACAGGCAAGGTCTCCTCATCCATGGAGCTGTGAGGAGCTGGAGCACAGCCCTGCTGTGGGCATGGCTCTGGGGAGAGTGCTCTTTCTGAGACATTTAACACTGAAATTTATCCCAAAAAGTCAATTGCTGAGGAACTAGCCCTGTCAGGCTGTTTTTCAGCACATCCCTGTGCAAATGTTGTATTTTTATGAAATTTGGCTCAGTGTTCTAGCTGTCTGTGTACTGGTGTGTGCCTGTGGGCTTTGCCCAAAGCCTGCTGAAATGAGGGTCTCTCCATGTCCTTGAACTGCCCACAGCTCAGAGCCTCTAAATGCCAGTTCAGAGTGAGACAAATGTCTGTTTGTGAACTCTGGGAGTGCAATTGCAAAGAGCAAGTTGAGGTGCAGAAGAGTTTTCCTGGTGTGGCCTTGGCTTTGCCTTACCCTCTCCCATTCATCACCAGTAATCCAGACACTTAGCCCTGGCATAACATCCATCTTCACATATGTAATTAGTATCACACCTACAGGCTCTATTTCTTTTAAATAATCCTTTGATGAATGCTAGAGATATTAAGGATGTTATTAGAAGGAGATGGTGCTTAGAAGAAGGGAAAAAATGCTGTGATTCCTGACTGCTTTGTTCTTTTGAATTATTACATGGTAAAAAAAGAAAACAAAACCTTTTCTCTCTTCCAAAAGAATATACAAAATGTTGCTACGGATCCAATTGAACTGTTTCAGGTTCCAGTAGTTGCTAAAAGTCCAAGGCAGAAAGGAAAGGGAACCTCAAACTCTCAGGGTATTCAATAAACTCATGGCCCAGGACTAGCTCAATACATGACAGCCTGTAAACATCAAGGCTGGGAATTGAAACAACCTCTTGATATGAATGGCCAGACCAGACCTCCCTCCTTAAACTGAGCAACTACAGTACCTGGTAAAGTTTTATAGCCCTAACAAGACCTTTAACAAATTAAAGCCACTGGAACCAGGACTTTGTTCTTTCTTTTCAAGCTGCCCACCTTCCCATTCCTATCCAGAAATGCCACTGCCCCACGGATGGTTTTAATTCAGGTCCCAGAATGGTACAAAGCTTAGTGTTCCTACAATAAACCCTTCAAAGGAGAATTTAGGTTTACTGGAGCTGTTTAATTGTTGTAGAAGCTCTGCTGTAATGAAGAAAGACTTCTGTCATTTTTGTATCTTTGTTATAATTGACTAAATCTATTAGAATATATTCATAGCTGAGGGAAGACTGGGATCCCTGTGACTGCACTTATATTTGCATTATTTATGTAGCAACAAGAACTAGATAAGGCAGAGAAATAAGATCCTTGATCATCATCTCCTTTGATCATCCCCTTCCCCCACTGCACGCACAGAGCTCACCATGGAGGTATTCTGGTTCAGAGCTGGGGGTCCACGGAGCCCTTCCAGGAGCCCCCCACCAAAGTGCTGCCTTTGAGCCTTCCTGGGGCTGGCTGTGTTGGCCGTGGCAGTGCCAGCACCACCGGAGGGTGCTGAGCCCACCCGTGCAGGGCAGACCCTCCTGAGCAGGGGCTCCAGTGTGCAGTGCAGGCAGGGCAGGGAGCAGGGAGCAGTGCAAGGCGGCTCCAGGCTGCTCAGGCTGAGCGCTGAGCAGCTGCCCCAGTGCAGGCTCCCCTCACAGACACAGCAGAGCCCAGCTCCTGCCTGCTCCTGCTCCCCCAGCCACACACAGATCCCTGGGCAGCGCTTCCCACACTGCTGGCAATGTTCAGGCATTTCCTCTCCTTCCTTCCTCTAAGGACCTTCTGTTTTCTGGGGGCTTTCACTGCTTGAATTCCCAGCCAAAGAGAGATGCCCCCAGAGCACCAGCAATGATCCAAGGGAGCCCCTTTGCACACACCTGTGAGAAATGCACAGCAAGGATTGTGCTTCACTCTCACTTTAGGGTTCAAATACCTGTGAGAAATACACAGCAAGGATTGTGCTTCTCTCTCACTTAGGGTTCAACTGAAAATCACATTTCCCAAACTGTTCTCCCAGTCTGCTCATGAAAGCTCTTGGGTATAGTACAAAGCTACCAAAAAGTAGAAAATTGGTACCAAGACTTTGCATACTTAAAGGAAAGGGAAAGCACATTCCCATCCATAATAGGATGTAAACCATGGCAGTGAGCAGAAAGAAAATGCTGGGAAAATCCCTTCCCATTACACGTATGAGATTTGGGTTTAGCTCTAGATGGTTTTTTGAATTCATTGTCAGGTTTGGCATGTGCCCTTCTGCTGCTTACACAGGAGCCCAAGAATCAAACAGAAATTCTGAGGATGTTGTGCTTGAAATCAGCCCCTGTTTGTTAGGGAGCTTTCATGGTCCAGGTGTAAAATATCCAATAAACATTAGACACAGCCTAGACACACAAAGCCACCCCTGCTCTGACAAGATGTGAACCATGAGGCCACAAAGTACAAAGAAGCAGCTTCTGACATCGAGACACACATGGTATTCTTAACTGACACCCATAAAACTGAAATTAGTCAAAACACATTCTTCACCAAAGCTTGGGGCTTGGAGCATTTACTGCACACTGAATAAAAATCCCCACTGATGAGACTAAACTTTTGGTCTCCAGAGCAAAAAGAATTGAATTCGTCCTATCTTTAACATCTGTACTTCTTTGCCATAAGGTACAGACAGAATCTT
Source organism: Zonotrichia leucophrys gambelii (assembly GCF_028769735.1). Taxonomy (NCBI): domain Eukaryota; kingdom Metazoa; phylum Chordata; class Aves; order Passeriformes; family Passerellidae; genus Zonotrichia; species Zonotrichia leucophrys. The sequence goes on from NC_088185.1 coordinate 597,983, forward strand.
GTAAAATAATTTTGTGCAAGTACTTGGGCTTGGTTATTTTTAGACCTGTAAAGCTGTGATTGTACAGGAAAATCCCCATAAATATCTATTTCTATACCAGGGATTGAATACCTGTTGATAGTCAAGGCTCAGACAGTGACAGAGCACAAAATCCCCTCTCTGGAATAACCTCAGGGCTGAGCTGAGGGACAGGCTTGGGCTGTGAAGTCAGAATTACCCAGAGCTTGGGCTCGGCGCTCGGGCATGAGCAGGAGGGTGCAGGAGGTGCTCAGCTTGCACTGAGCAGGTGGTGCTGCACAGGCCACGATGGATGTTCAGCAGAGCTGCTGCTCTTCAGACCCCCTTGCTCCCACCTGGGCACCTCCCAGCTGAGCTCCGACCTTGTGACAGCAGCACAATGCTTACAGCACTTAGAAATGAACATCCATTTTCTTACAAGCTCCCCTGACAGCATTGTGCTCAGGTAGAAGCTGGAGGGCTGCAGCCGTGTGCCAGTAAAAGTTTGTTTTCTCCTGCCAAGGAAAGTGCTGTTTTCAAGGCAGATTCAATTAAAGGCAGAGGATGTTACCTTGAGGAGCCACTCTGTTTACATTTCAAAGGGCCAGTCCTCTTCTTAGAGAGATCCTGTGTCATGCAGATCCTTAATGAAAAGCATTTGTTTGGCATTATACCTCAACAGCAAAGTAGATTCTCCCAGGACAGTTTGGCTGTGTGAGAAAGCTTTTGTGACTGCCCAGACTTTGCAGGGTCATTGAGATAACGACCCTCACATCTGCACTTTGCAGTGCCCTTCTCAAGGAAAACACAAAAAATACTCAGATCTATTACAAACTTACAGGATTTATCACCGCAGCTTGATTTTGATAACTTATTTTCCCTCTAAATTCCTGAACTCAACCTGAAATAAATTACAGGACTGAACATTTTGGTAGTTCCTCTTACCCAGTAACTTGAAGCAATGTCCCTTTCAGACACTGGCAGTGTCTGACTCTGGCCAGCAGCAGTGGCAGCTTTGCTCAGAGAGTTTTGGAAGGGTTCTCACCACACCAAGAAATGAAAACAATGGAAAAGTGACAAGGAAAATGACTGCAATCATGTTACATATTTCCTGGCTCTCGCTTCTCTTGTATGAGCATTTAAAATAAGGTACTCTTTGCCTCTACTGAACATTTCCCCTACAAGTTACATTTGAAGAATTTTTGTGATAAGAACCAGAGAAAGCTACAAGAATTTCATGTATTTAGAGAAGCCAACTCCCCTGCAATGTAAAATAGCTATAAAATTGCTATATATATATATATATATATATATATGTATATAAAGCTAGTGAAGCATTTTAGTACCCATCACTTTGATGCCTAGAAAATAACTGTAATTTCTTTGTTGAGAGATCTATACAGTCAGTTCTGTTCTGGAGTACATACCAATCCAAACCCCCTTCATCTAAAGGATCACTAAAATCTAAAAGCCATGCTTCTCTTGTTTTGTTCCTGGGATGCTGCTGCAGCCTGGTTTGGAGTGCTTGCTGAGCGAAATGTGGAAGATCCATCCCAAAACCCCGAGAGTATTTAGAAGGAAACACCGTAATTGAGGTTTATTTCTCTTCCCATCTCAGACCCCTCCAGAAGGGTTTGTCACACACAGACCCAGAGCTGCCAGCTCCACACTCAGTGCCTGGGCTGGCTCAACCAGGTGATTTTGGCTGTGCCAAACAAAGCTGGAAATGCTGTATCCTCAACCAGATGAGCTTGAATGACAAGTGACTCGTATTAGGAATTCCTTCTGTTCAATCAGCTCCCCTTGATGTGAGATAAAGAGACTTGATGAAAACAGACAGAATCCAGTTCCAGTCTCCTCTTGGGAGGAGTGAAGACCTTTTTTACATAGGGACAAATTCATTCCTGGCATAAGGCTTTTTACTGGAGTGGAATTATAGCAGGGATGAAAACAGGTCATCTTGTTTTGTACTACATGCTTCACATCAGTGATGAAATAAACTGGGTCTCAAAGGAGAGGTGATAAAAAGTCAGCCCTTGTGCTTTTTGTGATTTCTTTTAAACTATAAAACATCCTTATGCTTAGTTTTTAAAATATATTAGTTTGATTTATCACTGACTTATGCAACACTCCGTGCAATGACAACCAAAAGCTTTTTGTGGAAAATAGAACACACTCTGAAATCACCCAGAGCCAGCAAAGCACATGGACCAGCGTTCTCACAAAGAAAGCCAAAATCACCTGCTTTAAGCAGCCAACTGGAAGGAGAAAAAAGACCAAAGCAATAAAACCCAGCAAAGGCTTCTAATCATTCTTTGTACCTCCCTTTTGGTGTGCTTGATTTGAGATGCTTTAATGAATCCTCATTCTCCAACAAGTGCTGGGTACCTGTTCACTGGGAATCAGGCACATCACAGCAGTCACCCACAGGCATTTAGGGGAATATTCAAGGACCTCAAGCACAGCTGAATATTTATTTTATGATTCTATCCTGGTCTGAACTGCAGTTCTTGTAACCTGAATATCTCTTTTGTAGTACTCTGAATATATTTACAGTACTCCATAGTAATGGTTGCAAATGCTGCAGTCACACTCTCATGCAGAGCCGGCTGCACTGCTTTGATCATCCCATTATTTGGGTTATTTTACGACAGTTTTAAATGGCTGAGAACTGCACAGAGATGACTCCATTGTATCATTAGCCATGAACAGCAAGTCCATGTTAACAAGCTGTAACTACCCCTGAACAATGTAAACAGGAAGCCTGGTGCTGGAAATTCATTCTGATGATTTCCACTCTTCTCGCAGGTCACAAAGAGAGTCACAAATTAAAAAATGTCTTCACAAAGTGCCAGCTAGGAGTTTAACTATTGCTGGACCTAAGGAATAGAAATTTTCAGCCATTCTGAAAGGTATTTTATGTCGCCATTCACAACAGAATTATGTGAAAAGTGTCTTAGCATTTGAATTTAGTTATTTCATAAAAAGCTGCCCGTGATATGTGTGACATAATGCACAAAAATAAATAAATATTAAAAAACCACTTCAAAATCTTTAGGACTTTCTTGAATGTGGTTATAAGCATAACAGCCTTGGTTCTGTATTTCCATGAGTTCAGAGGGAAGTGCTGTGACTGAAATGCTGCCAGGAGATTCCTCTCTGCTACCCAGTTTATTCAGCACAGTAAGTATGTGGCCTAAACTCTTCTATAATAAGGATATTCTGGAAAAAACTAAATCTCAAATTCTGGCTATTTAGGCTATATATGGAGTGTTGTAAAATGCTATGTGTTGGCAGTGTTTGGGTGTTTGGTTCATTTGGGGTTTTTTGTTTGCTTCTTTTGTTGCTGTTCTGACTTATCCCAGAAATCTTCCCAATAAGTTCCTGGGAGCAGCACCTCAGGCAACATAAAAACCCAATTTTCTACTGTATGTCCCAGGCACATTGATATAATCTGTAGTGCAGAACAAATTGTGCCAATAATTATACTTGATTTTACGTAAAAACAACCTCTATAGAAACAAGAGAACAAATCAAATGAAAACACAGTTATCTGAACAAATGTTTTCAGTACTAGAAAGTGTAAGGTGAGCAAATTGCTGCCCTAAGGACAAGGTGAAAATCCCCAGCCCCCCTTTCCAAAGCAAACAAACAGCAGTGAAACGTAACCTGACGCTGGTTTCCACCAAGGGAGAACATTCTGCCCTCCACCTTTTCTCTGAGGTTGCCTTGGGTTGGTTTTTGTGCAAGCTGATGCTCGCGGGAGCTGCCCCGTGGCTCTCAGCTGGTGTGGGCGAGGCCGAGCTCTCCCGTGCCCATCAGTGCCCACCTTGCTCACAGCGCTCCCACCACTCGGCAATACCGACTCACAGACATTGTACACGTGGATCAAGTGTAAAAGGCACCAGTTCCAAGGGGCTCAGTCTTTAAGAGCCCTCTGGAAGCTGCAGGTTTTCAGTGAGCGAAGGTGTTTCTCCCCAGGTAACCCACATTTTAAAGCAGCAGACATTGAGAACTTTTAAAAAGCTGGGCATAATTGATTTCTTGACACTCACATACAAATCAATAATGTAACTAGAAACACAATCCAGAAAATTTAAAATGTAGTACTTTGTACCATCCAGGTTAACAATGACCAACTGAGACACTGCAAATTTGTGTGTTAAGGACTGGCTCTGGTATGGATTTAAGTGGGCTGAAAAACACAGCAAAGCACCACCAAAGCTTGTACCAAAGTTGTAGTTGGATTTTGTTTTGCTTTGATGAAAAACTATTTCACTTTGATTTTAGAGTTTCTTTATAGCTTTTGAGTGGCAGGCAGCCCTTTACATTATTAATAAATATTTTGAATTTAAAGTCTTTAAACTAAAAAGTTTTTTTGGGGAGGAGCTTTGAAAAACCAAGAAATAAAGGAACTCATCATAACACTTATAAGATAAAGCTGCTTATTTCACACTGAACTTTGGTTTAATGTGTCAGAGTCATGATTTTAATAACAAATTCTATCTAATGTTGAAATAAATGCCAAGGATGATGACTAGAGGAGCTCTGTCTTTATAAATCTCCCATCAAGCAAAGTGGGGGGTGAAAGTCTGAGGAGTGTAAAGGAGGGATCACTTCATTGCCTCAGAACAAAAGTCAGTCCTGTAGAGAGGCCGAGCCCAGACAGAGCTTGTGCCCTGAGCACTGGAGAGGAGGAACCTGCTCCAGCCTCCAGCAGCAGAGGGAAAGCTCTTCTGGAGGTGCCAGAAGCAAATCAGTGTGCAAGGATGGGAGATGCTGCCTCTGGCCCTGGGGAATCCCTCCAGATCTGCTGCTATTTTCTTTTATTGATCTGGATCCTTTACTCATTAAATAGGCTCAGTGCAGGGAAGAGTTTTCTGTTCCCCAGAGGTCAGAAGCAGCAAAAGGTCTGCTTGTGCTCCAAGCCCTGAGCACAGCCAGAGCCCAGGCAGCTGCGCTGGTCCAGAGCTGAGGCCTGGTGCCCATGCACATGAAATCCTCTCTCCAGGCACACTGACAGCACACACAGACATAAAACCATCCTCTTGTTGATCACGCCCCAAGGTTCAGTAGAACTGCCTTCAGAGAGCAGGAAATTGGGAATGTTTGCCAGCCAATAACCAGCTGGGGGCTGCAGGAAGGGCCACAGGAGGCAGCTCCATGGAGTGAGAGAACATGGGGACTCAGGAGGATGAGCCACTTCTGAGCCAAGGCAGGGGTGAGCCACTTCTGTCCCTAGGAGGGACCAAAAGCCCTTCCTTGCCTAATGGTGGCTCTACTCCTGCAGCTGCTAAAAGATGGGGCTGACAGATGCTGCAGAGACGGCTCCTGATCACTCTCCTCCCCAAATCCACACCCACCTACCCCAGCAGCTCCTTTGGCTGCAGCAAAAGCAACGGAGGGAACAAATGGTGCTTGAGCAGCTGGTGTCCTCCTGCCCAGGGGGACAATCTGTCACCTGCATGTCTGAATCTGCCTGAAGCACCCTCTGCCCTGGACAGGGACTAACTGGAATGTCATACTGGATACCAGCATGGTGTTTAAGGCTCCGCAAGCAGAGGTTTTCAGTAACTGGATGGCAGAAAGCACAGAGGTGTGTCACCCATCACCTGCAGAGGCCTTTGGAAGAGGACCCATATTTCCCAATTGCTCCAGTCTCACAGGAAGGGGAGGCATTACCCACCACCCCTGCCCATCACCTGGTGTGGGACCATACACTGTGAACTCTTCAGTGAAGCACAGTTTCATCTGGCAGAGATTTCTGCTTGGAAAACACCTGCCAGCTGTCACTCCCATTCATGGGGTCACTGGGAAAACTCAGGGATGTGCAGCAAAATTTTTAAGTCTCTTGCATGGCAGCAGAATGTCAGCAGAAACCGAAGGCCCCAGCCCACTGCAAAGCCCTTCATGACAGCCAGTACAAGTCAAGTTTCATGATTCCACTCAAGCAACACATGGCAGAAACAGCAGCATTGCTGTTAGAACCTGGGCTGGTGTTCGACATGCAGCAAGTTCACATTGTGGTAACATAAAATCTTAATGCACGGTAATAAATACCCTGGAAATAATTTAATAATATGCTTTGTTTCATCATAAATTGACAGGAACCAGTGAATTAAACAGCCCTCTCTAGGTCTTTTCACATGATAACTCTCTTAATAACTGTGGAGTATTCCACAGTTCACAACATAAGGGTTTTGTAAAGTACATTTTAACTTAAAAGAGCCTCAGTGTTTCTGCAGGGTTTATACAGATTGATCTGCAGTAATCTATCTAGAGTTCTTTGCCTTGATGAGAGATATTTGAAGTGGTCCTTACTGTATTCTGAAGCTTCACCCACTGCATAAAGAGCTACTTCTGAAAAAGCCCATGATGTACTGGGTAAAACATCAAGAGCAATTAGATTTAGCGAAATTATTCAGAAGAGGGCCAAGATCAAATAAACATTGCTTTTCCACAGCAGAGGGGAGCAGTCTCTCACTTTTTGCCTAACAACAAGGTACTGACGGCGGTGCTGCAACAGGATGGGGCCAGGCTTTGATCTCTGCAGGGGGCTCGTGTTAACCACCACTGCGGGCTGTCTGCAGGCCCACAGGTCAAGCAGGTATTTTTAGTTCTATTTCCAAGACACAGAAACATACTTTCTCTCATTTCAACAGCACAACTATTCATTTTGGGCCGGGGAGGGAGGGGGAGCTGCAGACAGATATATTGTTGAGATAAATCAAAACAAAGGAGACATTCGATATTTAGCCATTAAGAAAATACAGAATACTTCCTGTGTGACAGAATCCCTCCCACCCATTTCAATGGCTGTATCCCTCATAAAAGTTAACAGGGAAGAATTAAGGAACAACATTCCACAGCAACAGTCCTAAACACTGCAATGACACTAAATGGAGCATTTTGGATGTTGCTGCAGAGCATTTCAGCGGTCAGTGAAAGAAATTAAAGAGAATAATTCAAAATGTATAATACTGCAAGGACCAGAACAAGCTATTGTTTAATCCAACAGATAAAGATAGAATAAAAACAGGAATGGAGACATTAATTCTTGGCTGTTACTGTAGCTAAGCACGATTTGAGTTCATCAAGGCAACCTAATGACCAAGCAAGAATGAATCCCATCTCATCTCCTCTCCTGCCTTTTCCCCAAGGACACTGAGCAGGGCAGACAGAGGCTCCACCTGTTTCCTCCTTTCCTCCCCTGCAAAGGTCTGGGTGAAAGGGTTCTGGTGAAAGCTCTACTGGAAATAGCCTGTGTGTGGTTATGCCCCCGAGCCTGCAAAACTTGCACACATGAGATTCCCACCGACTTGGATGGGAATTTTGTGCATAATCATTTCAGTGTCTGACCACAAAAACCATAATTGGAATTAAAACATCAGCGGAATTGTTAAAAATCCAGAACCTTGGCACCAAGATAATATGGTTTTGCTTTAGACTGAATATATGACATTTACATTTATATGCCATTGTATGTGATCCTGGGCATTTTAGTAGATTTTCATGTACTTCACAGAAAGAATACATTAAATGCTGCCCTAAATGATGTAGTAAGGATATTACAAACACATACCTTAAATCAAAGCAAATTGCCCCCCCAACACCCACTCACCCATGAAAATGATTTTTAAAAGTACAGTGCAAGCCACAACTGTTTCCTCGTATTTATTATAAAAGCTTTCTCTCCCTTAATGTTTGATCTAACTATAAAAGGCAAAATCTGTTTTGTTAGTAAAGCTCAACCTTTGGCAGCCAGCAAAGTGACTGAATTTCCTACAAACAATTTCAGTTACTCTTGTGTTTACCACTGTGCTCGTTTCCCACAATCCCTCTGGGAGGAGACAATGTCCCTGTGCAGATGTTCAATGTTATAATTGGGCAGCATTCAGCAGAAATGTCATCAGTGACACAACACTTTAACAATAAAAGAAAATGAAACACACATCACAGGGGACTCCCATTTCAAAGCAAACCTTCAAGGATCTGAACAGGAAGCATATTTTCCATATTACAAGTTCTCATTTAAATTACAAAAGTACATTGGCATTTATTTCCTTAACAGATGAGTTTATCACCACTTTAGCAATGAGTATCAATGGCAACTGAAATTACAGTTCCTTTCATACTGTGCTTCTTTTGATAAGTCCTTTCCTTTACTTACAGCCTCTTACAGATTTCTTTTCTTCTGACTGTAACATCCAATGTTTTGCAAAAATACAGATTTTCATTGTACCAAACTGCTGCCGTAACACCTTTTCTTTTGCAGGACAGCAAGAACATCCCATTGCAGTGGCCCTGTGCCAAGTGCCCCTTTCCAGTCAGCTGCAGCTGAGTGCCTGCTCAGGGTCTAAGAGAGACAGGGAAGGGCAGACGTGGCTGCACCATTCCTGTGCTTGCTGAAGCTGAGGTGCCAGGGCTGCAGCCCAGGCGCAGGGCCCTGCGCTGAGATGTTTTCTGTGCCTGAATGATTCTGTTCACCTGCCAGCAGCACACACAGCTAACAGCAGTTGTTCCTTTCTAACCACTGAGCACCCACTCAGAAATCTCAGGCTCCCCAGGGATGTCTCCTCTGAGTCCTCTCACTAATAACCAGCCCTGTGGAGACCCAATGTGCTGGAAAAGCTGGGAAAAGTAATCCCACAAACTAATACTGGGGAAAAAGTCTAGAGGTTTGTCTAAAGCATTATGATTCAGGTTTTGTTCTCAGATACACATTGGGTAACTCTTACTATCTTTATTCACATAAGAATTCTGAGAAATTCAGAAACTGGGCAAAACTCAGCCCTATCCCATCAGCTTCATCCAGAAGACAAGTGACACTGGCTTTTCCACATTCTCTCCCAGGAATTACAGAGTGCTGCTTCCTGCCCTGCTCACTGAACATTACCAGGAGTGTATTTAGGTGGTACCACAGCAGCCTGCAGGGAGGCTGTGGGGCACACACTGAGGATACTGCCACCATGCACAGCACAATCCTGGGCCATTGGAGGCTGCCAGGATGCACTGACTGACTCAGTATTGATGAAGCAATACCCAGTTATTGTCAGATGCCAGGCAAACCCAGTGTGTAACAACAGCTACTATGTCTCACCTCTTATCCCCATGTGCAGCAGGGCACAATGTCAGTCCCAGATGTCAGCAGGTCCAGAAGGATGAGCCTCAGTTAAACCTGCCTCGGCTGGAGAAGGTTTTGCATTTGGCTGCAGAACAAACAAACAAATCTAGTTCAGTGCATAAAAGAAAACTTTGAAGTAACTTTCTTATGCAGTCTGAGGTACAATGTGCTAAAGGCTCAAATGAAGAATTGCAGGAGTCTGTACCTGAGGGGGAAAGGAGGGAGAATAAATTGGAGCAAGGAATTCACACAGTACACTTCCCTTCAAAGCATCATGTACATTTGCAAGCCTTGCAGCTGTCATTTGCATTTTTGTCATAAACATTTTGGTAACACAGTGGAAAAACCCCAGAGTATCCAGAGTGCATCCCAGCCACCACAGTTTGCTGCACCGTGTGTGTCATAGGGCCGGAGCCTGGCACCCTCCACAAAGCCCAGAGGGGTTTGGAGGATATTCTTACTAACTCAATGCACCCACAGCTGCCACCACTCTGGGGCACCTTCAGCTACTGTAACAGTTTTCTCCAGAATCAGAAGAATTTCCTTAGAATTTCCCTAAGTTTCCCCAGCCCTATCTGTGCTTTGCCCCTCTGGAAGTGTATAACCAAGTAAATGCTGATAAAAATTACAAATTTATCAAATGAACAACATACATAGGAGGAAGAACTCTTTCCATCTGCAGAGCTTCAGTCACCAAACTAACACCCTTTATGCTGCACTCCCACAGAGTAACAGCAGAATAAAAAAACCCTAAAGCAAACGCCTATCCTGTCTTTTCCCAGCAGAGCTTCGACCCTTCCAAAGGAGACATTCCTGAGATTTTATGAAGTCCAGCAGGAATGTGGTTTTCTTATTGATCTTACGTGGAAGTTGCACAAGTGCTACCAGCCAAGGATGATGGTTTGAAAAAAGCTGTGAGAGAAATGCCATTACATGCACACACATGACCTGTAATGACAGGGAAGGAATAAATATAGAGCTGCTGCCACCTCCTCTGCCCTCCTCAACCCAAACCACCTGCAGACGTGGCTGCTTTCTTAAGCTCCTGCTGCTCTCACTGGGTCTTTGCCCACCTTCTCCAATCCTTTCATCCAATTGCATTTTCCTCTGCACTAAAATCAAATACTTGTTCAGGGCTCTGTGTAGGTGAGGGCAAAATTCCATCTCTTACTTCATTTTTTCTTTGCTTCTCCAGTCTGTCTCCTGAAGGTTCCCTTAATCTCAGCTCAGGCTCCGTGCCTTCTCTCCTGCTAAGCTCTTACACTGACAGTAAGGTCAGAGTTTTGTCATGCCCTGTTCCTCTTTCCTGTACAAATGCAATCTGCAGACTCTGCAGCGCTCCCCATATGCTGTGCCTGTATTTTCCCTTTTAACCACTGGCACAATTGTCATGATGCGTGTTTTAGTGCCACTAGCCTGTTTCAGCACCACTGAGTGCACGGTCCTGGTTCCTCCTGTTTGCAGCAAACCCCACAAATTCAGTCCCTTTGGTGTGTGACATTTGTGTGACAGTGGGGCACAGCTGGGGGCTGAGGAGGAAATTATCCCATGTGGATCCAAAATAAATCATACAAATCCTGAGAGGAAAGGAAAGGGGGAAAATCGGAAAATGGCAGTAGGGAAAGGTGAGAAATCGTAAATAGGAGAAATTTTGTGTGGAAATTCTGATCATTACCAGATACTACATCCAGTACCTACTCCTAAAAGAGCTGACCCTGACACTGAAAATCTTTACATTGTGAAATAGAAAGTGATGGGAAGTGGATAAGATAGGATAACACTTTCAGGAAAGCAGTTATAGCCAGTGTTTTCCCTGGCTAACAGTATGAGATCCTGAGCTATACTCTGAATTTAACAGTGGAATTCCATAAGCAATGAACACTTTTTAGAAGTTACATTGCAGTGCTTATATAATGCATCAGATCTCAGTGTGCTCATATACTTCAGTATCTTAACAAGAACACAGCAGCTGGACATAAGGAATTCAAGAGCCTACCTAACTAATTCTTCTGTCATAATCCACAAACTAAGATTTGGCGTTTATATACTTTCAAATAAAATATCAAGGACAGTGAAAGGTGTTGAGAACAGCTTCAGAAATTTGTCTTAATTCCCCTACCATACTACAATGCATGTACATCTGTGCTGGCTCCAGCAGATGTTGGAAAGTTTGATTTATTTTTTTTTTTTAGCTGAAAAAGAGACAACCAGGCCTCTAACAGACCCTCTTTGATCTCACCTGGAAGGAAAGTTCTAATCTGGCCCTGAGAATCTCCACAGTTCAGGCTTAAAAGACAAAAGAGAGGAGAATGTGAAAAGAGCAGGAAGCAGCACATAAAGCAAATGGGCTTAGAAACGCAGCCTGGTTCCCGGGAATGGCACTGAGTGGAGTTATGTCCTTGGAAGGTTGTTTTTGAAAAAAAAGCTGTCTCAGAGATGTGCCAAACGCCCTGCTTTTGATTTGGGTGGCAGCAAATGGGACACGACAAGTAGAGCAGAGCAGAGCTGTTGCACTGCCCACAGCAAAGCAAGTCCCACTTAGGGGAGAGCAGGAAAAGGAAAGGTGATAACCCCCAAAATTGCCCACCCACAACAGAGGGTTTACAGAAAACATTCCTGGGAAGCTGCATCTTAGAGCACTTTGAGAACATTTATCCACACCTATAATATAAAAAAATCAGTGTCTCTCTGACTCTGTATTTTTGGGTTTTTTGCACACACAACAGAATTTTTTACATATTTATTTGTTGTAGTTCTTAAATCACAGTCAGAGATAAATGTAAGAAGTTAATAGGTACTGAACATCTGTAATAGAAAGTAACAGTAGCTGCTGTGCATTGGAATCTGTCCATTAATTGGATTGTTCTGTACAGAATGTTATCAACAGAACTTGTGCTTGATGAATGAAATGTGGGGTGGCAGGGACTGTCTTTAAGTGGGGTATTTGCCTGTAGCAATAGATTCATTCAGTTACCAGAGGTTTCTGTATTTACTTTTCAATTTTCCCAAGTTCCTCTTAATTTGCCCTTTTCCTCACAGACTGAGGACCTGGCAAACACCCCAGGTGTCCCCCAGAGGCCCCTGAACAGAAGGCATGAGCTCTCCAAGGCAGAATCAGCTGCTCCAAGGAACCTGTGCTGTTGTGCTGTGTACCAGCCCCCCCAGGAAAGGACAGTGACACTGACACCGGCTGTGCTCTGTGACAGCACAGCAATAACCAACATTTTGTGTGCATGGTCTGAAGCCAGCATTGCAGCCCTGGAGGCTGCAGCCTTCCCTGGGGATGTGGCGCTGGTGGAACGCGTGTGCTGCTCCAGCACAGGGCTCACCAGGCTGCACCCTCAGTCTTACAGCATTGCTCCTCCTCACTGCATGCATCAGGGAAGGAACTCCACCAAGTTATCTTTTGGGAAGCTTTTTAGTCCTTTCTTCCAGCTTTATTAACGAGCTGATAGCCAGGGTACAGCAGTAAATCCCTGCACCTTTCAAAAGTAGGTTAGCAGCCTGGCTAGGAGTGATTCCTCTCCAGCAATCCTGCCTCCTCCCCCTGCACACACCCTTTTTAATTGCACATTTTCTAAAATAGTCTGAGATCAAGATCAACAAATGTTCTTTCTGGTGCCAGCACAGAAACAGGAGTATGTCAAAATGCCCTGCACAAACTGGCATACAGTGTGTATCACTGACGGGATGTTTACACGCCTGCCTTTAACAAACGTGTTTCCAAGCACACCTTCAGAGCACAACAAGCTGCTCAAGTTTTTACCACACAATCTTTTTTTCTTTCTTTACTTTCTTTTTGGGTGGGGTTTTTTGGGGTTTCTTTTTTTGTGTGTGTGCTTTTGCTTTTGAATTGAAGTTGCTTGGGTTTTTTTCACTCTTTATTAACAAAGCAAATCCTGTTTTACTTGTTTACCCTCGAGGAATTCTGCTATTACGGTGATTTTCATAATTTTAATTGTAGTGCAAATGTATGGAAAAGTCTTTCTAAAACACGAGCTGTCTTACAATAGCACAGTGGTCCATGCTTGGGACCTGTTGTATTATTACTTGTAGAGTTCTTGGATTACTCCATGCATAACAAGCACTGCCAGAACACACAGTAAGTTTCACTTCAGAGGAGTCTGCCAGCTAAATCAAATGTTCAAAAATCAAAATTAAAAGATGTTGTCAGTGTTCTGAGTGGTTCTGATACTCCAGGCTCTGGGAATGTCCTCCCAGCAGCTCGGTGCCTGTGGTTCCACCCTCCTGCACCCTGGACAATGGGGCTGCACGAGGAGAGCTGAGGGCACAGAATGTGGATGAACGGCATGGGAAGGTAGACAAAAGGTTCTACAGTTTGCCAGGCTTTCCACAGCTTGCTTGTGGAAATTTTTGACACTTCAGATCACAATTGAGATACTTAAGCTTATTAAAAAAATTAAATATATATGTAACATACCAGTCTTAAATTTTTGCTTCTGGCTACACTGAAAATTTAAGTTATGGAGTCATTAACTAAAGAAAGGCATATCAGTTACATCAACATACATTGTATTTTTCTCACTAGAGGGAAAAGCTTTGTCATAAAAATATAAATCTTGCAGTTTCACATGTGAAACAGAAGGCAAATTAAACTGATAATATACACAAGATCTACTATATGTATGAACTGAGAGGCATTAAATAAACAGTCTCTTGTTAGCCAAAAGATTGTTTCAGTTAGTCAGATGTCAACACAAACTTTTGTACTACCCCTAAACTGACCTCCTGTAGACAGGAAGAGAAATCAAATTTGCATCAGGATAGTAAACATTAAACTAATCTTGACTTCCAGAGCTCAAATTTATATTTTTATTTTGACTTACTGGATATCAAGTGTCAGTGCAAAGTGAATGTCAAAGAACATTAGTTTTCAAACTCCTGAAAAGATGAAGAAAGCCCCTGGAGCAGTGAGCAGCACAGATCATGTTTCCTGTTCCAAGAGATTCTCGTTATAGAACTTTGATGGTAAAATAAAACTCTTTAATCTGGAGCATAATCCTGAAGATAGCATGCTAAAACTTGAAGGACACCAGCATGCAGATGTTCTGATGTTTTTAACCCTGGGCTACCTTGCTTGCCAAGAAAATTTAATCTCCTGACATGTACCTTCATGAAGAGTCTGCTGCTAATGGTGTCTGGGGGACAGCGAGGCTTCCTGCAGTCTGACCTGGAGCTGCTGCTGGGGATGGAGGAGAACGGAGCACTGGGACTCCTCTGGGGCTTGGCAAAGACGGGAGCCTGGCCTGTGGAAGTTTTCAGAAAGCCTTTCTTGAGAAACCTCCAGTCTCACATATATTGAATAAACAAGGTAAGGAAATGTTCTAGATTTGTGCACCTGACATGCAGCGAGCAGCTCTGGTGGGGGTAATCAGCCTGAAAGCAAGAGATGCCACTTGCCGGGTAAATGAAGCACACACAGAAGGTTTTACAGAGCTGAAGCCTATTAATGAAAACCTCACTTTTATAAAAACCTCCTGGGCTGTATCCAATCCTTCCTTTAAAACAAGGAAAAACTGTGAAAATTGGCCGTTAAGCAAAAAGCAAGGTATCATTGAATGAAGCAAACATGCTTTGTAGAGTGATCATAGCAGAGATTTCTGTATGTAAGCTCTAAAGCTCCAACAGCAGTGCAGAGTGAAGCACACCTGAAAACCCCACAGAAGGGGTGAACTGGGGAAGGATTTGTGCTGGCACTGTGCTGAAGGTAGAAATAACCTGTTTGTGGTTTAAATTGGTTAAGAACCACTGGGCCCTGCTTTAGGTAAGGTTCACTGGATGCTGCCCTGTGGGAAGGATGGGCAGTCACGGCTCCCAGCTCCAGTCTGCACTGTCATTCCCTGTGGAGATCACCAGAGCCAGCTCTGAATGAGGAGATGTGTGCAGGGCTGACCTCAGTGCCTGTGGGAGCTGGAGGAATTCTCCTCTGCTCATTCCACAAGAACACCAAAGAAAGTGAAGGCAGCAATCCTACCAACTGCACTTGTAAGCAGCTCATTTGATTAAGATCTCAGTTGAGCAAATGCAGTTTCCAACATAATCAATAAATCCATCCATGAAGTTTTCAAAAACCCAGCCTACCTGAGAGAATGGAACCAAAGCCAGCAAAAGTCTCTCATTCCACTCTCAAACTCTGGGATGTGGCCATGGGACTCAGTCTGGATCCACCCATTAGACCTGTACAGCAGGTCAGACCCACCCAAGTACTTCATGTGAAAGCCACCTTTCAGGATTTCACCATTTTCTGTTGGGGAGGGTTGCCTGTTGGTAATTTCTTTTAAAAGGCCATATTTCACGTTATTCCGTTCAGAGTGAGAAAGGGATGGACTGTATGGATTTTGGGAGGTAAATGTTACAATGGTTACAGATGCCAGCTACAGCAATGAAATCGGTCGGAAAGCCGACTGCCGGAGATGCTCGAATTCCTCTGTAATTAGCACATCGGGAACATCCAAATGCCAAACCCTGGCAACCCCGAGGAGCGTGCAAAGAAGCTGAGGAACACAGCAAAGATGTGACATCAACGTGACCCTGGCTTTTTACACAGTATCAGGCAGCTGGAAGGCTGGTGCTCCTGGAGGGGAGCAGGGGGAAAAAGGGAGCAAGAATAGCCCAAGTTATTGCTTGGAAATTTTAGCATTTTTATAACTGGGACTTTCTCAGGGTATTCTCAGTTCTCATTTATTCTACACTCCAACAAAAAGTGGGCTTAAAATGCAGCCCATCAAGCAATGTTACTCTCTTAGCTGATTTTCTGCTTCTGTGTTGTTGTTCTAGTAAATCTAAAAGCAAGGACAATGTACACTGCATAAATCCTTGTGGAATGCCAAATTAGAGAGGATAAGGAATACAAGAAGGCTGTTGTACTTAAAGAAAAGTAAAAAATCAAGAAAGCAGTAAAGCAGGGGTCAGGAATTCAGTTGGCCCGATTCTCTTCACAGGTATTTTTGTGTCTGTGTGTGTTTTGCCCTTCCACAATGGAGCTGTAATAATTTAGCCCTTTATTTGGCTGTGCAGAGCGCCGAGGGATGCTCAGTAAATCAAACAGGTGTGAAGTGGTTGCAATCAGCCTAACCCTTACTTTCCCCATACAGAGGTTTTGTACAAAGAAACTGTGGCTGAAATGTAGGTGTTTAAAATTAGATTTATTTTAGAGACTGAAGGGAAAAAACCCTCAAAGGATGTGAAGTGTTTTCTGCTAAGTCTAGATGTCACTGTCAGATTTCTCTGAATTAGAGGATTTCTTGGGGAATGTAGATACTGCTGTAAGGGTGCAGAAAAGCCAAACATGTATCTGCACCATTCACAAGGCAGCTTCTGATTCCAATCAAAGCGAGCCAGGACTAACACAAATGGATGATATATAACAAATGGAGAAATCAAAAGGTGGCAAAGCTTCTTGCTCCTTTCCCTGGCTCTGTGCAGCTAGCCACAGGCATTGTGACACCTTAATGCCATTCAGCAGCTAGAGGTAAGTGATCTTCCTTTCCTGCAGGCTTGCTGTGCACTGTGGTTCTGTAGTTTCTTCTCCATCTTTCACATTATTGCAGTGTGGGGTTTTTTTCCAAAAAAGGCATTTGATTTCTCTTTTGGTTGATCTTGTCTCAAATTAGATTCTGAAACTGTACTTTAGCAAGCCATCTATTCCCAGGTGTCTGATCAGCGCTGTGTCCTGGTCCCACCAGGAGCTGCTGCTAGGAATGTATCAGCAGTGTCCATTGGCAGCAATCACAGCCTGTGCCAGGGGGCTGCGTTGATCCAGGACCATTCCTGAACCGCTGGCTTATCAGTGCTAACTAGACACAGCTCAGTGACTTCCATTCAGCTCTGCAAAGCAGAACCATAATGCAGGTTCTGATTCATTGTACGCCTAGGTCTGCAATGATTTCCTGGTTTCAATTGCTCCTAGGTTTCCAAAAGATTTATAATTTAAATGGAAATGTTCTTACTCCAGATAAGCAGGGTGATTGTTCCCTGTTTGTTATAAGAGGATATAATTCCTAAATACAGGGAAGATGGAGCTCGTGTTTTATAAGGAGAGAACACTTGTTTGTGCTTGGCTGAAACTCTATTACACATCATTAGGGCTTAGTGCGGCACAGATGCTGAATGGATGTGGGAGGATATTCTTATTAAAAACGGTTTCACATGCCCCAACCAGAGCAGCTGCAGCTGTGAATTGCTGGCCCTTCTCTCTGTGATAACCCAGCCCAGGGTCCATTTCCCTGCAGGTTGGGGCAGTGTGACTCTGGGTGCCCCAAACCCTGCGTCACCTGCCCGGGAAGGGTTCTGCTTGACAGGCAGGGCAAACCAGCGAGCTGCTGGTTGTTTATAACAGTAACGTATAAACAAACATTCAAACAGGCACTACGAAAAAGAGATAACATAAATGGGTACTTCCAAACAGGCAGTGGTGTATCACTGCTTTCTCACAGGCAAGTTCTTGCTGACTCGTTCCCAGTCCTGCCCGAGCTGTAATCCCCAGGAGCCAGCACTGAACACAGGCTTTGCAGGGAGCAGTATCTGTGATTGGATCTGCTGACTAGAAAATATGTAAGGGCCGTGGTCCTTTCATCAGTTCTGACAACAAAGCTGCTAAAACAGGTTTAACCTAATTATGATAATCAACCAGACAATTTAAAAGAAAAAAGTAAGTAAGTGTGGAACAGAGTAAATGCCAGCAAAGAAAGAGGTGAAAGTTCCTGAAAGAAATTTAAAATATCTGTCTAAAAATATCAAACCATACCAAGTTTCTGGGCTCCTAAGAATGCCTGCCAACATTTCCACTAAGTAATTAATTTTGCCATACCACATCTTTATTAAAGAATAAAAAAAACCCAACAAATATCACCAATAAGCCTCTCTTTTCTATTTGTCTCTCTGCCTTTGTCTTTAGAGTCATTGATAAGGGCAGCTGAAGAGAAATAAAGTGCTATGATTTGTGGAACTCCCTCTTCCTGCTGATTTGCTGCTACTTCTGTGGTGGAACCAACAAAAAATTACTCCCCTACTATCTTTTTAACAAGGCCAGTGGAAAATAACCTTTGATCTAAAATAATCATCACTGGAGGAACATTTGGCATATAGGCTGAATGACAACAAAATGAGCTCCATCAAAGGAAGGGCAGCAGGAAAAGGAACGTGGGAGAAGGGCAGGGAGAATCGTTATAAATACAATGACAATAAACTCCATAGTTTAGGGCAGAAGGGCTGATACAGCCATGAGAACCAGCTGAATGTGATAAAAACTTCTCTTTTTAAAAGGATCATGCTATTTGTTTCTAAAAAAATAATCTGTGAACTGGCCTATCAGCACAAAATATGGATTAGGGCAGGTTTGGCTGGATTATTAAGTATCTAATTTACATCAGCTTTATCTGAAATCGTGTCCCTGACACACCACAGGAGAGAATTTGCAAATTCGCTGATGGGAGAGGGAGCTTTCACTTTTTAATTTACACAGTACATTTTCACTTCCTGGAGTCAGCCTGGCATTTCTATCCCTAAGTGCAGTGGCTTTGGAGTGCTCGAGTGCTCTCAGATGGAGTTCTCCGAGGTGTGTTCAGGTCCTACAGATAGCAAGGAATGTAAGGGAAGGAACAATTTTATATACATCTTTTTACAGTTGTTTTTAAATCAACCTTGTAGAAAGCATCCGTGTGGCAGGGTCCAGCACGGGAGAAATGCTCCAGCGTTGGGGAATGTGGGGATGCTCACACTGCCCCTCTGAGGCCACGCTGCAGCACGAAACAGGGATGGATTCAACAGCCCCGGCTCCTGCATTGCGTGCAAGGTAACTGCGAGGGAAAACAGCTCAGGGCCTTACAGGTGGTCAGGGAAGCTGAAAGTAGTGTAAACACTTCTTAAAAAGTCCTGTTCTTTCCAAAAACATCTTAGGCCTTTTTAGAAATCCTGCTTCTCTGTTGAACACTGAATAGACCAAGGAAATACAGTCTCCATACATATTTCTGTAAGTAAATCCTTAGTTTTGTAGCTTTCATGTGTACTGACATAGGGGATACAGAGACGATTGAGACAGAACTCCTGGGTGCAAAGATGAAGAACAGGTACCTGTGCTCACTCATGTCAATCCCATCACTTTTGCAGATAAACTGCAAGTTTGCTGATAATTCAGTATTTTTACAGACAGTGTATAAGCTTGTCAAACATCTCAAATTCCCAAATGGCCACTGAAATGAGCAGAGAAATATCTGTATGCTGCAGAATTGACCTGCAAATGTGTAGCAAGTTTGATAATGTGAGGACTGTTTAAAGACCTGAAAACAAAATGCACTTTTCCAGAGGGTCTTCTGCTACGAGAATCCAAAGGGGGTTTGGGCAGTTTTGGAAATGCAAAGCTTTGAACGTGTAACCCCCTTTTCAGCTGATTGCACAGTTGGCAGAGTGATTTTGTTTACTCCCATTTCCCCAGCCATTTTGAGGATTAATGTTTTCCAGAGAAAGATAGCCACTAGCAGATAGAAGGCTTTATTCTTCCACAGAGTTCAGTGAGCTGGGCATTTAACTTGTCTCAAAATTTACCCTTCTTAGTTACAACTTCAAAAAAAATCTTAATCTGCAGAAGAGGAATAATGGAAGTGTTCGACTTGAAAGAGGCACTGGGAAGATGTCTCCTCTGGGGAATGCTGGTGCTGCCTGACGAGACCAAAGGAATAGGAATGAACAGAGCAAAGGAGTGGAAGTCCCCAGTGCTGGAGACACCCGTGACACGAGGCAGGGCAGCAGCACGTTCGCCATGGCAGGGTGCTGCGTTTGCGAGGGCAGACACGACGTGGGCACACAAGCCGGACTGAGCTGGCCGCAGTTCCAAAGGCTGCTGCCCACGGGCAGAGCTGTTCTGGGGGGATGTTCCCTTTGCAGGGCAAGGAACACGGGAGCACCCAAACCTGCAGCCATTTCACCCTGCACCGGGGGGACGGAGCAGACACGGGGTGAGCTAACACATGTATCTGAGCCCCATGGAACAAATGAATGCACAAAGGGCTTCATGTGCTACAGCTCATTTCCATTTCAATATCCCACAGATATCCCCTCTGCTGATTGTGCCCAAAGGATGTGCTTTCAACTTAGTTACAATCTCTTCTATTCTGTTACACATTCAATTTCTATTAGTTTTTATATCTGCAGACTCCTATGTAACTTTCAGAATCAGGGAGGATTACCACACTGCCAGGGGGTGCTTAGCTGAAATGGAGCATATGGCTATTAATATAATTATGAATCTGTTGCTTTAGGCTACATTAGATTGCCTTTGGGGTTCTGATTCTTAAGAAGAAAGGATTGAACTATAGTCACCCTCCTTTGGTGCAGAAGATGTGGAATAAATAATCACTTTTTTTTTTAAATTATTATTTACATGCTTCATTGAGGTAACTTTAACATAGCAAAAATTTAGACAGGGTGCTGACTCATCACGTTATCTGTGGCACATTTAGCTTTAAGCATTTGTTTTTGTTTGCCTTCCTTTGTTAGAAAAAAGTTCATAATACCTTTCTAAGGCTTTGCAATTTTAATTCATTGTAATAAAATTCATATTTGTCTTTAGAATTGCCTGCTTTTCTTCAGTCCAGTGTCTGGATGCATTCATGCCCTTTTGTTCCCTGTTGCAGCAAAGGTGAGTTACTTTCTCGAAATAACATATTTCAAACTATTGTATCTTGGGTAAGAATAAACCGAAAAGCACTGGCCTGCAAAGAGAAGCTAAATTAACATTTTATAAGCTGGGTAACTTGAATTGCTGAGAGCCAATTACATCAAGCATCATTTGAAATCAAAGCTTCAAGTTCTCTCTCCAACACACTAACTAGCTTGAATTTAAAGCATCAGATAAACGGGGCTGGAGATTTGCATGTGTGAATAAGAGCTGAGTTAGAAACAAGTCTGAAGGGTTCCAGTGTACCGAAGATAAGCCCCAGATTTTCACCTGACACCTCCATCGAGCTCGGGAACAGGACACAGAGTAACCAAATTGTGTCGGGGTCTGGAAAGTGTCAAAGGGTTTTTAGGGCGAATGGAAAAGTGCTATTTGGAGGGATAGATTTACACAGAATTACAGAACTGGGTTTTCTAACTTTTGTCTCCACTGACAATCCCCCTTTCTCTTCTCAGTAAAATGAGAATAAAGGAATTTTCAGGGAAAGGGAGAGAACTGAGATTGCTTAGTACTTTAAGTCCCACAGCACGAAAAAACAAACCCTCCTTTACAAGTGAGAAAGAAAAAGAGTTTGAATGAAAAGATAGATTTACTAGAATAAGAGAATGTAAGCAGATACTGAAGTTCTGGAGTGGCTCTGATTTTTGAGGAATTAAAACAATCCCAAAAGAAGACGCTGTGGAGCCATTTTTTATTTAAGACCTCACGTTATGATGATTACTCGATATCTTTCCTCAAACAAGAATAACAACCTAATGTGACTGAGCTTAACTGGGAGCCAGGAAGGGAAGGTGAGTGATGGAGTTGGAGTATGTAGCCACCTGAAAATGAACTGTCAGCAGATCCAGATGACAAGAGGGAGATTAAAATCAAGCCTTATCTCGTACCTGGCCCTGTCCTCAGGGAGTTGCTCCCGAATGTGGGGTTGATCTTGTTTTACAGTTTGGCAGTGCTCAGCGGGGACTGAAACCACTGTGATATTATATAAACAACCCATTGAGCTCACACAGGGCTGAACATCCCAGGCAATAATACCCACTGAAAATACAGAAGTCATCAGCTAATTGCAAACTGCAGAGCTGCGTGTCTGAGCAGGCCCTGGAGAGTGCTAATATTAATCTGCAAGTGCAGGAAATAATTCTGCACAATGAACTCTGCTGTCTCCTAAGGCAAGCTGTTCATTTCACAGGTACCAGTTTGCAAACTGAGAATCCAGGCACTACTATTTATAAATATCTCAGGTGTAACCTCACTGCAGGAGACTCGCAGAGCACCTTAGGTAGTTTATGGCTCATCTTGTACAATATTTCACAAAGCTCACGCACATTTCCAAGGTCTCCTTCAAACTGCCACAGCCTGAGCGCCTTGTCCCACATACAGCAGATTTTCAAAGAACATTGAATCACACCCATGATTTCCCCTTCCTCTCCCTCCCAAAACCAGAGGCACATTTTCCCTGGAAGCGACACTTTGTCATAGGATTTTATTTTGATATGTCTTTTTGTCCTGCAATGTTTCACCAACCAGCAGCACTCTGCTCATCTGCACTTCAATGGCAGAATTCACCAGAGGTACAGGTTTAAATAGCACATCTTGAGATGGGAACAATGAGGGAGAGGGGGAATGGCCCTGCAATAAATAAATAAATAAATAAATGAAGTCCTATCACACACTTAAAGCCAAATGCCTGCTGGGACTTAGGTTCAAAAGCACATTTGGAAACTGATCCCTTGAGAAGATATGTTTGTTACGGTGTTTGGCCTCAGGATTTAAAAGGATTTGCTTTTAAGCTGTTACTTTACTGCAAGTATGTGACTGGAGGCCTCAGGTGTGAAAGTCCTTTGATAAAAGGGACCCCTGTGTGCCAGATAGAGCGAGTGAAAAGCATTAACACTCGCAGGAGCGGGAAGGGGAAAGCAGGGGAAGGTTGGGACAAAGTACATCAAGTTTAAGGCAAGCAAATGCTTGGAATGCAAGAGGGATGAGAAACCACAAAAGCCCTTGAACTTCTCGCTTTGCATACGAAAGTGATTATGGAGCAAACTCTCAAGGAACTGAACACCAAAGTTGCAAGAAGGGTCATTTCCAGTCAGTCGGGTGAAGCCCATCTGGAACCTGAGCACAAAGCCCTCCATAAAATATTATGGCTGGAAGGAAGGCCAGGGGTCACCCAGGCCCTTTGCTAAGCTCTGCTTAGGCCACTCCAGACAGACAAATGTTTATCTACCTGCACTTAAAGACCTTTAGCGGTGGAGACACTGCAGTTTCACCGCAGGAAACGTGTTCCAGTGCTTAATCTATTTCCATCAGAAAGTGTTTCTAAATGTGTGACTTGGGTGCTTTGTGCTGCAGCCCAGCCTGTTGCTGTCTGGAGGGGACAAAGAGAGGAGCCTCACCCCCTTCTCTTTGCCAGTCTTTCATGTGTTTGATGATCCTTTGGTGCCTGAGCTGTGTCGCTCTTATCACGCTGTGCTCCTCTCACACTGCTCGGGTTCCACAGTAAAACTGCATCTGCTCTCTTATCAGAGAATCTCTGCAGCATTTGCATTTTAGAAGTCAGGTGCACCATTTTTCCCAACCTCAAGATAATTCTACATTGTTTTCTCAACCACTCCCATGTAACAGAGAAACTTTTCTTGCATCTCAAAATCTGCTCTGAGAAAAACTACAGTAAGCACAGAAATATGTAAAACTCACACTTCCCCACAATCTGCTTGGCAGTGGAATTGAGCACTGTTGATTCAGTGCATTTTTAGTGCTCCAAAATGGTTACAACTGCCAAATCTGTGGGCTGCACTTCCAGTCTGCCAGACACTGGACACATTCATGGTGATTCAGCATCAAAAGCTTATGCTGGATAGTATAGTAAATATATTTATTGGTTTGTTTCCATTTGAAAATCCTGAAGAACATCTGAAACTAGAACTAGGCACATGAAGAAAAAAAAAGGCAGTTCACGTTGCATCTGAATTTGACCTAATCTGGAGTAACTACATGCAGTCCTAGAACAGAACCCTTCATTTCTCTACTGAAATAGCAAGAAATAATAGCACTACAACTTCTGAACTACCTCAGGTCATTCAACCACATATTTTTTTGTCAGGACCCATCAATTTCAGACTAACAAAGAATTCTCAGTTATCACAGCTACACTTATCTGTTGGTGCAACCACAAATAAGTTACAGGTGCACGGCTTCCATGGAAAATCAGGCTATTGACCTTCTGCGTGAGAATGTTCTCAGGGGCACTACTATAACAGGCTGTCAAACCATGTCGATGTCTTCCTCTGGAATGCTACACATGCATTACACTGACGGCAGGAAAAAGAACATTACAATTGGGTGACATTGTGTATTCTCTAGCAACTAATTCAGAGCTGCCTTGCCAAATAAACACTGCCTATCCCGTTACACGTTGCCCTGCAATCAAGTCCAAAGCCAGAATTCTTTTTGCAAAGTGCAGGCTGGTTCAGCTTTGGTGAGCCGATGCGCTGTCAGTGTTTGAGGTGCGAGTGAGGAGGGCATCACTCCGCCAGCCCGAGCACCGCCGTGTGCGCCCGACGGGTAGCGGTCCGGTGCCTTCCCACCCAGCTGTTCCAGGCTGTCCCGTTGAGTCCGGGATGCATTTGGGTCTCTCCGCCGTGCCGCTCGCACCCGTTCCAGCTGTCCCGGTTTGAGGTCCGGGATGAATTTGGGGTCTCTCCCGGCCGGCGCCGCTCGCAGCCGCTCCAAGCGTTGTGCGCAGCGCCGCCCCGTGGCCGCGGCCGCGCCCTGCAGCCGCTGGGAAGCCAAGCCCCAGTTTTTTATGTCAGCATCAAGTTATTCCATTTATGACAGGGAACAGGAGCACATACACATAATCTCACTGCTCACAAACTGTTTCCCTCTGTTGAATTCCCATTAGGGCCTCAGACATTTACTGAGGCCTCAGACATTTACTGGTGTCTGGATATGGGCTGTACTGGACTTCACGGGGGAAAAAAATGCAATCGGAACTTTCTTTTCAGTTTGAGAGGAAGCTCTCACATCTGATCATGGTCTGGGTCTGACTGTAATTGTGTAAAGCAGCTGCAGATCTTACTTTTCAGACAATTTAAATTTAATATTAGAAAACTGAAATGGCATTCAGCAACAGAGAAGGTAGAGCTCATTTAGAAAACTTTTATGTGTGCTGAAAATGCTGAACCACAATTTTTTCAGACCATCCTGTTCCAACAACATGTCACAGAGAATTTTGCAATTTCCAGACCTAGGTCATTCACTATAACCAGTTTCAAATAAAAATGCAATTCAGTTGCGTCTGGGATCCAAGTTGGAAAAATTGAAGTGATCCATGTAATCATACCAACAGAAATAATGACTCATTTTGCTTGAAGACAACACAGCAAACACTGATAAAAGCTGGCAAACACAGGACTGCTGTAAGATGATGTCCCTGCTCTGAAACAGGGCATAGCAGAGTGGATTAAGTGCTTTAAACATGAAGGAATACAGGTGGCTGACATCCCTTCTGATAGAGCAGCAACAGATCTAAAATCCTGGCAAAATTATATGATGAAGACAGAGGTAGAGGTGAGGTGCCTGATTTTTGGCACCTCTTGACCCTAAAACATTGCAGTATTTAATATTGGTGTTTTCAGTTTTGGCTAGCTGAGATCCTGTGCACAACAACATTAAATGCTAAAGGGAGCATCTCAACATTCTCTGTATTCCCTTTTTCCATTGATCTCTTTCCAAAGAAGGAAATTAAGCAGACATAATACAAGCGATAGAATACAGATGAAGAAAATGCTTAATCACATCAGACACAATTTTGAAATCAGCAGCCCATGCCTGCCGGGAAATATGGATTTATGTGGCATTTCAAATGCAACACAATCTTTTGCCTTTCTCTATGTTGGGACACTTTTTAGATTTTTATTCATTAGATAGACTTGCAAAGTACATCTCTAAAACATGATTCAAATCAAATCAGCTCACTGAAAGCAACAAAATGGGACAAGATAGTTGTGATACTTAGTTAAGGATGTTACAACATAGAAAACATAAAATGTTATTCCCCTAACCCTAAAGAATGATTCCCTAGGTCTCACCAAAGGTGCAGTAGCCCTGTCTGGTCACAGCCCCAGCAAAAGCACGAGGACAAGGCACAGAGATTGTGATGCTCCTCAGTCATCACCAGCTTCCAAAAATTTCGGACTCAGGATCTTTGAAACCAGTAAATATGCTTGAATTGAACAGTTTTTGGCAGTTGTTTCCTGCATGATTTTGTCCAGTCACTTTTAAACTATTAGCACTACTGGCTGACAAAATCCCAAATTCATATAGTGCCAGGATTGCTTTTGGCAACACAATGGACATTCTCAACATCCTGTTCTGAAATGGATTTCAAAGTTTTGCCTTGGTACCTTGAAACACAATGATCCAACAATTGTTCAGGGCTGAAAGCTTTTTATGTGGTCTCTATAGCACCATTCTGGTTCTGCATAAAACAATTTCATGACCATTTAAAGGTTGTTTTACTGCACTCAGTTTAGACATACACCGCATTAACGTGCCGAACTGACACCAAGGCGAAAGTATTTTCTTTTGCTGAGAGTTTAGACCACAGGCTGTTGAGGTGAGCCACAAAGAGAAATGTGAGAATAATTGCACAACCGGGCACGACAGAGGTGCTGCAGGTGAGGAGTGGGGACTGAAGGAGCTGCAGTTTGCAAAGCAAGGTTTATTCTGCGCTGAAGTCCCGGCTCTCCGGGGCCAGCCGTGCTGGAGGAGAGCGCAGGTGCCCAGCGCCGGTAGGTGTCAGCAGCCGCCTCTCCTCGCTCTGCCATCCTCTCCAACCTCTCATTGCTTCCACAGGCAGCAGCTCAGGCCCCAACACTTACAGCAGCTTCAGGCTTCTGTGGCAGAGACACCCTCAGCTCAGCCAATGCCAAAGGAGGAATTATCTCTGCAACTCGCATGAAAAGTGCTCCAGCCAGATATGTCCTAATCTGTTGTGTTGTTTTATGTGGTGTTTCAGAAATCATATTCATAGATCAATGAATTCAGTTACTTTAGTTCTGTGGATTTTACACTGAGGCTGAACCCAACATAAAATAGATTGGCAGATCGAGGCAAAACGAATTCCTGTATTCTACAAGCTGTGAACATTATATCACATCACCTCAGCATCCAAGGGCTGATTAATGATCCTGGCATTTCTGAACTTAGCAATTCTTCCTTGCTCAGATATGAGGCATTGCAGAAGCTGTGACAAGTGTCCAAAGTTCTGTCCACTTAATCTCATTAAATTATGGCCCACTCATTTATCTTTCAGCTGTGTTATTTAAGAAAGGCTGCATTTTCAGGCAGCAACCTGAGCAATGGCATCTCGGTAGGCAGGTGGGACATGCCTGAGTTATGGAACACTTCCTCCCAGAATGAATGCAAGATTACCTCGCAGAAGGTGCCATCGCTTTTCTTGGTGCCACAGCTCTGCCAGTGCTGATTCTCGTTATCCCCAAGGTCACAGAAGGGGCCTGGCAGGAATTGCAGGCCTTGTTTACACTGGGTTTCCCGTTCCCATCCTGCTCTCCATGACCAGAGCACTCCTGCAGCCCAGCCAGAGGCACTCCTGGATTACACAGGCCACTGGCACTTTACAGAAAGTTTTTGAATTTGGGCCATCTGCCATGTCCCATTAACTTCCACAAAGCCTAACTCCACCACGAGGCTTTGAAATCTCAAATCCTAACACTTGTTTCTTCTTGACCTCTTTTGATCTTTCTTTCTCCTGCCATTAGCTGTGAGTTCAGAACCACAGCCAGAACAATCATAGTTAAAATGACTGCAGTACTTCCTGAAAATGTAACGAAAAGGGATAAATAGGGAAATTTCATTTGGCTGGCTTGAGTACTGTACAAACTCCTGATACCTGGGCATTTGAGCATTAGGATCTACACCTACATCCAGAACAAAGAACTCTTATCAGAAATCTTGGAACAAAAAATTAGTGGATAGAATATTTGCTATTGAAAGTAGTAAAATAAGTGAAGTACTCAGGAAGTTCTGTTTGGTGAATTAAAGATTTTTTTTTTCTTATTTTTCTTTTTTCACAATTTTAAACTTAGGTGTAATATCACATTATTTACCTAAAAAAGTTAATGCTGCAAATGAGAGCACATGCATGGAAAACTCTGCTTGCTACTGTTAAAATTCTCTATCTCCTTTGCATTGCCCCATTGTAGCTTTTTTCTTCCATTTTGCCCATCCTTGTGACTTTTTTTCCATAGGAAAACTCTCGCTGATTTTTACAAGTGCAGTACAGGTTTCCTCATGGCCAAGGCTGCAGTCATTCAAAAGGAATTATCCAAACATCAGCATGTTCTTTAACACTGCCACCAGCCTGTAACATGTGAATATATTCTGGCCACAGAAACAATGAACTACAGCTCCTTTTTTTTTTTCTTTTTTCCCCCTACTCACTGGTTTCTTTGTTTCTACATCCCATAATCTTTTCACTCTTCTTTGGCATGTCCAATTTAGAGGAACCAGCACTCTTCCTCTTCTCATTAAATATGCTCAGAACACTTTGTATAAAATAAATAAAAATACTGACTTGTTTGAAAAGTGTGTATTTTTGATGGGAGGAGGTTTAAAGCCAAGGCACTAATTAGCCAGCACAGATGCAGGAAGTTAGATTTTGATGATGTGATCAGATGTAAAAGAAGAAAATACACAGTCAAAGAGGGGAAAATGATGCATTATACCCTCAAGAAAAGGATTTGATTTGTTTGGCTTTTAAAGTCAAGTGCTGAAGCCGAATGAGCTGAAGCCCAATTTTAATGCATGGAAAGAAACATCTGTGATGGGGATGGTCCAGAATACGCAACATATGGAATGATGAGGCAAAACCCCAGCTCAACTTCAGAGGGAACAGCACAGCCCTCCCCTGCAAGTGCAGATCCTGCAGAAGATGCCGTGCAGAGGGAGGGTCAGCGGCAGGCAGCGCACAGAGAGGTTTCAGATGTCAGGAGCACACCTGGGCAACATCTGGAATCTCGCCGGGCCCTGTGCTGAAGCTGCTCTTCTCCCTCCTGCAGCAGAAGCAGCCTCACTTGCTCTGGGAGCAGGGAAGGAGAAAGGCATGGCTCACAGCAGAGCTGTGAAGGGGCTCCTGCCCTCTGCAATTCCCCCTGTGCTGCCCGGGAGGGTTTGCTGGTGGTGCTCTGCCCACCGACCACCAGGCTCACTGAAGGCTGCTAAAGGCAGGAGGATCAGCACTCAGAGCGGGTCAGACTCTGTGCTGCTACTGATCTGCACACCCACCAACAGCAGCACTCTCAGTCTTCCCACTTACCCTGATTTACCCAGGGATTCATGTACTGAGCACTGCTCAAAGCCCTTCCATAACAACTTGGTTTTTTGCAAATATTCACCATAATCATTCTATTCTTCTAGATTCTGTTAGGACTGAGAGACAGGCAAAGAGCCTGCAGACACAGGCAAAAAGCAAATTTCTACTTCAGCCTTGTTTTCCTTTGCTTCCTAAGCTGCTGGACTTTGAAATTGCAAATTTCAGTCACAGCAGAAGTTTGCTAGAATCCATCACTACATAAACTGACAAAGTGCAAGGCAACTTCATTTTTAGCAATGATTTAGGCTGCTGCCAAAGCTTTATGCTTCCCAACAAAATGAGTGACAAATGTTGCATGCATAGCTCTTTCCTAATAATACAGTGTTCAAGCTTTTATCATGAATAGCAAAGGAAGCAGATATTTATTAGAAATCTAAAAGACTTTAAAGATAATTAAATTTGTTTACTCAACCACCCAGCTGGTTTGGCAGAAAAAGTAAATATTTCTTCGAATTTCCAAAATATTGTTCACCAATGAGAAGTTACTTCTGAAAACACCATTAAGAGGATTTTTACAAGGGGAAAAAGTGATAGGCAACATGACCAAAAGACCTTCTTAGGCTGAAGATCAGAAATGTCAGATGTTCTGCATTGGTTTTAGGCAAAGACATGTCAATCCAAATTCTGGTTTCTTGCATGTGGTATTTAAGCATGTGAAAAATATAAGACCATCTCCAAAAACTGTTTAATAAATATGTAAAGAGCCTTTTGGTAAAAGCAACTCTTACCTTTTCACAGAAGTTTGAAAATGTTTTTCCTTGACTTCCCTTGTACTTCTAAAAGCGGTTCTATGAGAGAAAGAAGTTAAATATGAATATCTTCTTATGTTTCTATAGTGATTTTCAAATAAATTTAATTGTCAGATCAGAGGAAGTAAATCTCCCATCATTCTTTTTTCCCCATGAATTTTGAGGGACAGTTCTTTGGTTTCAGAAGAAAAGCCAGTGAGGCATCCCAACTGCATATCTAGTTGATATTAAAAAGTCTTTCAAAGCCTTGGATAAAACTTTGCAAGGCAGGCCAGTATCATTACACCAGTTTTCCAGGTGCAGACTGACAATACCCAAACTCCTGGGTTTTTTTTAAAGTATGTATGTATATTCAGAACTTTTAAACATTACCCCTTATGTGTCCTGCTCAGGGCTGCCCAGTATCAGACACCAACTGAGTCTGGTTATTCTGATTTCCCAGTTTGTGATTACGATTTTCCCCTTGGCAATCACACATGAATATTGCTATTTACTCAATTATGCTTTTTGGATACCAAAGTGACAAACACTTCATTTAGTAAATAGCTACCATTAGTTGATACTCCTTGTAAAGCAGCGCAAACCACTCGGAATTAGATGTCAGAGGATCTTGAAGCAGGGCTAGAGGCCTGCCAGGAGCAGGGAGGAGGCTGGCACTCAGCAGTATTTACAGCTGCCATTTCCCACCACTAAGAGAGGAATGTGCTTTGGAGCTCCCCTGCACTCCTGCCTTTCCCCAGCCTCCTTTTAATGCCTTCTGATTGACGAGTACACAGCTGTGAATACAGCACGCTAAATCTGCGTGAATCACAGGGGCTGTGTGAGGTACAGCACTAACGTGCAAATGACACGGCAGCACTTAAGGCAGCTCTCACATGAAATATCCTTTTAAAGCTCTGAATATGGAACCAGGCAATGCTGTAATGGCTGGAGTGGAAAATCAGATCCATGCCTGTCAAAAACTAAAATAATTGCACCAGAAATAAAGGCAGACTCACAAGGGCTATTAAGGAAAACAGAAAAGAAGCTTTCTTTTAATTACTGAAGTGAGATATCCAAATTAATACAAGACTACATCTCTGTAATTGAAAACTCTACCACATAATATAATGTGTGCTAAAATAAAAGGCAATAAAGCATTAAAGTTCATGTGACATTTTAATCAGAAAGCCAAATAAATGCATTAGTAAACAGAATTGACTCAGGCAATTATTTTAGGTTTTAAAAATTAATTTGTTTACCATTACTTCATCCTTGAACTTGTAGCATTAATATCAAACGCTGTTTTCCAGCATGTCCATGAGAATATTCTCAGGGTATTTGAAAGCAGCTGAGAGGTAAGTGCTTACGAGATGCATGCTTATGAAAAATAACTGGCACCACTGCAATGTAACCGTGCTCACACAGAGAACAGGAGGAGGCACACCAGCAGACTTTACAGCCTCTGTGTAGCACCCCAAGGGCTGTACCCACGCTGTGACTCTGAATCCCAGCTGCTGGAACCCCAGAGAGCCCTCCCAGCCCTCACCTCACACACGGGGAGGCTCCAGCTCCTCTTTGTGAGCTGATGTTTGCGCATGGGAAGCAGCAGGGTTTGACTGGCCTCCTTTGCTGAGCTGTCAGCTGCTGGGCACAGCTGTGTTACCCCCACAGACCCTCACTTTTGGGACACCCGCAGATATTAGCTTAAAAGGACAGGTGGTATTTGGCTCTGACATCTAAACATTGGATCTTTGCAGAAATTGGACAGAGCTTCTCCAAAGGGAAATCCAAGAGTAACTTTCTCTAAGTCCACTAAGCCCTCAGCTTTCCATACTAAGGAAATCAAGTTAAGCTTTTGATTTACCAGAGCTTTGCACTTTGGTGTAACTGCTCATACCCACTTAAATCCAATATAATGGCCATGTTTGCCCCAAATTGTACACTTCTGATTTCTAGAGAGCCTTCAGTGCTACTGTGAGAAGGCTTGAGTCTTTACTTGAGTGCAATTAATTAATAAAGAAAACATACATGTACACAAAAAGCAGAATGATGGATCACAAGTTTTATAGATCCTGCTCTGCAGGATGCAGTCAATAGTGAAAAATGTCATTATTTCCTGGTTATGAAAAGTTGCCTGTAGATATTTATCATTAATATGCCAACTATTTGTTTTCATCTGGAACTGCCAATTTGCAAGCTGGGACATACAAAAAACTGATTCCTGACAACTGAGACCTAAGTTTATTGCAAAAAGTTGCTTAAATTTTCCTAACTATAAAAAATGACGGTCCATCTTGTGTGCCATGCAGGAGGCTATCACTGCTCATATTTTCTAGCTCAGCTGAAAACCTTGTCTGAACTCAGCTTCTTTCTGTGCCTTGCACTGGTCAGTGATGACAGGGCAGCCCCAGAACTGTTTCCATTCATGTCCTAGCAAAGCACATTAAGATTGTATTCATTATTTTCAGTGTTCCACTGGTCACACTACTGTTAGTTAATCAAGCAGTGTGCATTAACTTGCTTTGTGAAAAAGCAGAACAAACCTGCTGGAAACATCCCATTCCCACACCAAATCCACACACTGCTTATACACTCATTCATTATTTATTCATTTTGAAATACACTATTGAGATAGTCAAGATTTCCTAAGTTGTAGTAAGTATTTAAAAGAAAGTGCAAAGCTATTTTAGGACATGAAGAACAAAACATTTACTGTTCCTGTACTTTTTTCCCTAGAGTCCCTTGTATGTCAAAAAATATTTCTTCAGACAAAGGAAAGTATTATTCTTAGAAGACATCCCTAGGAAAAGAAAAACTCGTGTTCTCAGTCTTGGAGCTAAACTCCAAAAAGCCAGAATAAGCTGGAAATATCTGGTTTCATTACTTATTTAGGGGAAATTAGATCTCAAAATTCACCTACAGCCTCTTAGCACTGTCTTAGAGCTGCAGAGTAGACAAGGTAAGAATAGTTCATTTTCCTTTCAAAGATGATGTTAATCCTACTCTGTGCACATCTACCCTGACTAAGCACAGGGAAGAACAAGAGGAGACAAATGCTTCATTTGTTCTACCCTAGAACAGCAAAATATTTCAGAACAGAGAGGTCAGATAAAGAACAGATCCATTCTTTCTCTAAACAACTTTAAACCCAAGATTTACCATGACAATCAGCTTTCAAGACTTCATGTACAAAAAATGCAGTCTCAGAAGGCAGGCCTATTTCTTATAACCTTTGGTCAATAAGAAAAAAATCACCTTTTGTTTTGATCCAACAGAACCTGTTCTACAGCTGTTGTTTATCAGCTCAAGCACACTTTTATGAACCAAAATGCAATATCAAAGTGTCTGATGTGTTTTAGAGAACGAGGCATTATTGACATTTCCATATATTAGAAGCTGAGGGAAAATTGCATATTGATGATAGCAGAGTTGTTCCAGAAAAGAAGGAATAAGAAACCGTTTAAGATTTTATTAGATATTTTCTGGGTGTTGAACTACCCAACTTTAACACTGGCATAAGGAAAGCATTTCCTGGCTTTGGTATTTTTTGCCTGCCATTTACTGCAGATGCACATTTTACCAGGCAAGATGGTTTGGCTGCTTCCACAAATGGTCAAACCCTTCCAAAAACTCTCCTGATGAAATCTTAAGCCCAAACAGATGAACAGCAGGTTGTATCTTAGTTTCAATGCAGATAGATTTAATTTTTGTTAATATACCAGTCTTTCACTACCAGGCAGATATGTAAAAGTTCATAAAGTGAGCAAATCATCATAGAATTACAAATTGCATGGGTTGGAAGGGTTGAAGCTCATCCAGTGCCACCCTTGCCATGGCAGGGACACCTTCCACTGTCCCTGGTGCTCCAAGCTCAGTCAAACCTGGCCTGGGATCCAGGGGCAGCCACAGCTTCTCTGGGCACCCTGTGCCAGGGCCTGCCCACCCTCACAGTAAAAAAATTCTTTATAATATCTAATCTAAACCTACTCTCTTTCATGTTCTGTGTGATTTATTTCCCCAAAAGATAACTTTGCATTAACAAAATTAAAGCTGCTTTCCAATCACTACTGCTTCTTTTAAAATCAGGATTAAATGGCAATTACTTAGGAAGAAGCACTATGCTTAATTTGCTCATTTGCAGTGCTGCCAAGCAGCACACTAACTAGATAGTTATCAGCTGTAAAAACCTTATTGAGCAGAAACAGGAATTAATTAAGGTTGCACGTCTAGAATCAGAGGGTCAGCATCCCAAGGCTGCCTGAGGACTTTTTGTCCTGGAGGTGATTGCACTCAAGGTGCTCTCAGGAAGTTCTCTCAGTGGGGAATCTTTTATTTACCACTTACAGCCACCATACGACTAAATAGCATGATTGCAAATCAGGTTAAAACTGCTTATTTATTAGAAGACCTTAAGTTTTGAGTCCAGACATTCCTGTTGTGTAATACATAAAAACTGTCTGTGATGCCAGCAGTCTAAAAACAAACACTAGGGCAGCTGGAGCTTTTTATTTCTATTGTACAGGCAGTACCAAGCCATATCTGTAAGGGCTGTCTGCTAAGAGATCTCACAGAGTAGTAGTTACACACTTGAAGAAAGAGAACAGTTTTGAAGTTTCACACCATTTTGACATCATCCACTCAAATACAGCCTTCTCTTCTGGGATGCTTACATGGTATATTACTAAAAACATGTCTCAGAACTTGCTAATTACCCAGCTACTCAGGAAGAAAGCCTTGGCACACCAGTAAGAAATGGTCATACCAGTAAGAACTGCTCTTAGAATGTCAAAGTAGAAGGAAAACAGAAATGATAATTTAATTCCCATTTTAATTGAAATCTACTTTGGCAAAGAAGAATTAGAACCAGTACCCTAAAATGTGACCCTACCAACAGGCCAAAGGATGTTTTAAAGACAAATGAAGGCCACCCATGATGGAACCATGAGCTGACTGCAGTGCTTGCCCTTGCAGGGTAAGGTCAAACTGGTACCAAAGAAGAAGTAGAACCAGTACCATAAAACATGACCCTACCAACAGGCCAAAAGGACGTTTTAAAGACAAACAAAGCCCACCCAAGACAGAACCACAAGCTGATTGCAGTGCTTGCCCTTGCAGGGTAAGGCCACACCAGTACCAACCAACAGGCGCCATGTGGGCCTCGCCGGGCTGGCTCCCCCACATGCGGGCGCACAGTCTGCCCCGCCACTCATGCTCATCTGGCAGGTCAAATGAAGGAAAAGATTCCCTCCTGCTGCCCACCCAGCAGAGCAGGCTCATGGTTACCTGGAGAAGGCAAACTGGAGGAGCCATCCTGCTGTCGGGGGGTACTGTGGCCGTGACCCCTCACGCCCGTCAGGCCCTGTCCGGGCGCGGCCCTCACGGCCCTCACGGCCCTCACGGCCCTCATGGCCCCTCACGGCTCTCGGCCGGCCAGGGGTCTGGGCACCCATGGGCAGTGCCAGGGCTCAGGCAGGCTGAGGAACACAGTGCCAGGGCTCAGGACAGACTGAAGGACACTGTGCCAGGTGTGAGATGAGCTCCTGGCGTGGACCCTGCTCACCTGGAGCAGCCGGACTGAGCCGCGGATCCATGAGGGAGGCAGCGACATGGCGGCCACTTGGACAGAGGCATGAGGTGAGCTGGGATCTCCACAGGGACCTTGGGCTGGGAGCTGGAAGCATCCCATTCCCTTGGGAGGAGGGCTGCAGGTGGGGCTGCCCCTCACACCTGTGTGGGAGGACGGAGGAGGTCTGGAGCAGGGATGGTGGTACCCCTGGGGATACCCATGAGTACCTGCCCAGCTTGGCATTGGCATTTCCATAGACTAGAAGCTGAGGGAAAATTGCATATTGATGATAGCAGAGCTATGCCAGAAAAGGAGTAAGAAACCATTTAAGATTTTATTAGATATGTTCTGGATGTTGAATGACCCAACTTTAACACTGTCATAAGGAAAGCATTTCCTTGGTATCTTCTGCCTGGCAGAAGGTGCTGGCACTGCCAAGGTGAGTGACCTGTGGGGCAAGGAGCAGAGCTCAGAACAGTGAGCAGGCTTTGTAGAGAAGGAAAACTACACCAGGCTGCCAGAAATAGCTGCTCCGAACAATGCTGAGAAAATGCCTGCACTCCTTCTGCATATGTATGGGTGTGCTTGCATTGGGGTTTGAACTGACTGTGGGTTCTGTTTGAGGCATATCCCTCAAAACCAGCATTACACTGAATATCATTATTTATCAGCTTTATCCCCATTCTGATTTTGTAGAGTTGTTTCTATTTGCTGTTGGACCTGTGTGCTGAAGAATAGCCATAGCACAACCTAAATGTATATTTCACTTACCTGTTTAACAGACCGTGAAATAACACAGGCCACATAAGAATTTCACTTATATTAGGCTAGACCTTTTGTTTTCTTGTTATATACAGTGGTAGATTTATCTATGGTGTAATACAAACAGTAATTTATTGTAAATTTATGAGGAAGTCTGTAGAGGATCCAACTTTATCACAACAAACCTGATGAAACAAGGCGAGCTGATGCCTTGTGCTGAGGTGACTGAGGCTGAAAGTGCACAGCAGCACTGATGCTTGGTACACAGAGACCAGGAATGTCACATCTGTGTCACATCTGTGGCACTGCTGGCCTCTCAAACAAACCCTGCAAAGGCTGAAGGAAGGCGAGAGAGCTGGCTATAAGCATTTGTTTCCTCTTGGCCTTTTCTTCTGTTAGTTTGCCTATTAACAGAATACTCTGTCCCATCCCTGGATTTTTTGTCTGTCTTTCTTTTTTTCATTTCAGTGGTTTTGTTGAAGTTAGCATTCACTTCAAATATCACACACACAGCTGACATTGATTTCTAACCAGCAGTGCGGTTACATTTAGATGAAGGTGGAAGAGCCTTGGCTGGGAAGAGAAACCATGACATTTATCACAGATGCATGGAATGGTTTGGGTTGGAAGGGATCTTAAATCCCATCCAGGGCCACCCCTGCCATGGCAGGGACACCTCCCACTGTCCCAGGTGCTCCCAGCCCCAATGTCCAGCCTGGCCTTGGGCACTGCCAGGGATCCAGGGGCAGCCCCAGCTGCTCTGGGCACCTGTGCCAGGGCTGCCCACCCTCCCAGGGAAGGATTTCTTCCTAATGTCTGATCTAAATCTGCCCTCTTTCAGTTTAAAACCATTGCATCTCACTCTGTCACTACCTCATTTTCTGAAAGACTGATTACCTCCTCTTCTCAGCCACAGTGGTGCTGATCCCTAGAAATCCATGATGTATGCTTCTGACAGAAGGAATTAGATTTATCTGATCTCTGCTCCAAAAACCTATGGGAAATCGGTTTTCTTTCAGCATGCCACTATTTAGCAGTGTAACTGTTGAATGAGGCAGATCTTGCATCACTAAGAAAAACATAAGAATTTAACTTCTTGGAGAGTAACAGACTTTTTCCACACCCTTAAACTGAACTATTTTACTATTAAAATGAACTGTTTTGCTAATAAATTTTCTTCCAAAAATACCAAGCACACAATTTCAAAAAGGAGCAAATCCTCCCCATCACATCAACTGTTGATCAAACCGCTTTTGTATTGGGAGATAGATTTGGAATATTTTTTTCCCAGAAATTCATTGTACTGCAATAGACTTCTGAGGCATAATTAAAGGTAATAACTTCAAATGCACTGAAACTCCTGAGTGTTTGCTGCACACTCTCAGTTTTCCATAATTGAATAAGCAGTTAAGATTTTAGTCAATTTGTCTGGAAGTCTTTCAGTTCATTGGCTTTAGAAAATCTCCTGGGCTCATCAGGAAGTGCTGCACACCTCCCCTCATCCTTTCATTTTCTGGTTAATGCTCCAGCCTGTTTCCATGCAAAGGGCTGCTGCTTGAGACAGGAACAAAGTGCATCTTGGTTTACTTGCATACATTTACATCCCAATGAAAACCATCATGTTGAAAACATCTGAGTTAATTTTAGGCATTAAATTCAGCAGGAATATTCATATGAGTAAATATTTTCACAATTACTTCTGTCCCAGAGGATAGACATGAAATGAAATTTGAAGCCTAATCTACTACTTTTTTCTGTGAATAAAAATTTCATAGGAGAACATTGGTTTTTTCACTCTTTGCTTTTAAAAGATTAGTTCAAATGATTAGGTTTATTAAAGGGACTCTATCAAGGCTTAATTTAGGAATTGATGAGGTAACAATATAAAAAATCAAATCCATGCTTCCTTTGTGTTGCTAATCTATGATTTTCTGTAAGACTGAAGTTGAGCGTGTGTAAAATACAGTTTTGTATTTGGAATTTTTTATTCTCATGAGCTAGAAAATGTAGCAATGTGGTTTTTATTACTATTCTTTCTTTCATGCTTCTGTTTTTTTCTTCTACCCCATAAAGGTTTTTTGCATGTCTTAGCCTGAATGAATGTGTAGGTTCTTCAAGTGAAAAAATAAAAATGTCCATGGTCTGTATTTGAAAAAAAAAAGAAAATAACATTAAAAGAGGGAAGGACTAATTGTTCATATAGTGCTTACACAAATCCAGTCCTTCAGTTCACTTTTATATCCACATGGAATTGAACAGAGATTGTTATTCTCAGCGTCCATGCATAGATGTAGGTTTGAAAGTAATGCAGTTAAAGGCTGTGGAACTCAAGCTTTTGTCCTTTTTTGAAGTTCACATGATTGATGTAGATTATACTGTAATTTGTCCAGGAGGTACCGATGCAAAATTATCTGGAATTTATTAGATGACAGTTAAATCAGCCCCAGCGTGCCCTTTTGCCTTGCGGCCCAGCCTCCTTCCCAGGCTTTTGTTACTTTGCCATCACGAAGGGGGAGTCATCTGCTTTCTGCAGCTTTTTGGTTGAAGTGATCTTTTCATGTTAAATCAAATGAAAAGTATTCAACACTTAACTGCTGTTGTTGTTTTGCTACCTGAAGCACTTACCTGACAAAAAAATAATCACTGCAATATCCCGTAAGGCTTCCTCCATTATCAGATTGACAGCAGCATGCTGTTTTGATTCAGATTAGTGGCTCATGATGGCTGCTGTTAAAACTCTTGCTTTTCCTAAAAACTCTATTTTGATCTTCTTTTTGTTTTGGTGCGAAGGTGAAGGAGCTGGTCCTTCACAGAAGCTACCTAATAATTTTGCAGAGAAGAATTGTTTCAAAGACAGGATAATTCAAGTGAGCTGAATAAACCTTGCAAAATTAGGATGCATTTATTGACCAAAGATGTTTCCTTCACTTCTGTGGTTCTGCTGGCTGCAGGAGCTGCCCAAGGCCTGCAGCAGTGTCTCCCAGCACCCAGCCGTGCTCCTGGATTAGCTGTGCTCCGTCTGAGCTCCCTTCAGCCTTCCCTGCACACCTTCCACTGCGTGCTCCTGCTCTTCCTCCACACCTTCCTGGGCTTTGGGATGGAAGGAACAACAGGCTGAGCAACCAGAGCAGAGCTAGGCACAAATGTGAGTGCTTTTAGAGCTGAATGGAACAGAAATATTCCCATTCCTGCTGTACCAGTTGGAATTGTGTCCTACAATTAACAAAGCTGTGCTGATTTACCAGTGTGATAGTCCTGCTTAGAGGGGAGCTATAAACTCAGAGCTTGATCGATTTCTCCAAACATTAAAAAAACAGAGGTGAAAACACTGCTACCTCAATTTATCAAACTTCCAGCAAACATCAATTAAAAAAATAAATTTACACAGCATGTACTGAAATCATTGGCACAGAGAAAGATAAAATGGAAGCAAACTGCTGCAAAGAACCTCAGTGTCTTTTTCTGGTGACCAACATGGCAGTAGGGACAATGCCCTGGAATTGCTGTCCTGGGAGGCCACATGGCACTCTCCAAAGGGTCCAGCCCTAGAGCACCACAAGAATATCTGCCAGGAATGACCAGTATGTCTTACCTTGCAGAAGGCAGATATATTAACCAGCTTCTTTATCTTTATAATTTTAATATACAGTAAATCCTTGAGATGAATTCATAACAGATGTCAAAAAAGGGTTTATCCATGTGTTGAATTAACTGGGAAAATAACAGGAGAAAAAAAGGGTTTTTTTGTTTTATTCTTTATATCCTAACCAGTCACCATCTCTCCAGACTAACCTAGAACTTTTCAAAGCAAATTATTATCATATTACTTTTCCAAAAAAAGAGTTTCCCTATAGGCTTTTTTAAAAATTCAGCTCAGTCAAAGTGCTGGAGCCTTCCCTTTATTTTGTGCAGTCTGAAGCCACGTGCTCTCAGCACCCCCAGGGCAATAACTGCAGCCATGTGTGTGCTCTAGCGCAGGTTTTGCTATCAGCAGAGGAGAGCAGGGCTGGCTGCTGGAGCTCAGCAGAATTTCGCTCTGTGCTGACATCTGGGCTGGATTTTTGGTAAATGAGTGCCAAAAGGGTGACTGACAGCAAAAGCAGCAGCTGTCTGAGTGCAGGAAATGCTTGGGAAAGGATGCTCAGATATTTATTATGTGGCAGCAGGAGGACAAATAATTCCACCCAGTTACCTTAACGGATTCTGGGATACCAGAACCTCAACCAGGCTCTAAAAATTACTTAATATGAATAAAATATTTATGTTTTCCTTGTATAATGGATGAGTTACCTTAAAATAGTGCCATGTGAATAAACCCCTCTAGCTCAACAGCAAAATGCTCAAGTTGTCATCACGTTTCTGCCTATGAGACATGACTGAATCAGTTCTGCTTAATTCAACCATAAAAACAAAATCATGAGACCTGGGGATTTCAGTTACCCCCAGGAAGGGCACCCCAGCATGTGCAGAACTATTGTCTGTGCAGGACACTGCAGCTTAGGCCTGAATTATCACAGAGGTGCGATTTGGGTGTTGCCCTCAGAGACAGACCCGAAATATTTTTCTGCAGGATGTTTGCAGATGCATTGTGTGAATAAGTGAAAGGGACATTGAGCTGTGTATTAGTACTGGCAGTGGAACTGAGCAGCACCAAGTCTAGACCCTGTATTAAAGCAAATAATAATCAAAGACACGGCCAGTGAATATTTTGATACCAAGATTAGGGAGGAAATTACTTTTTTAACTGTTCAGCAAGCACACACTGAACAATTGAACAAAGAAGCAGTAAATTGTTATCAGCAACTCCAGCTTAAAAAGATTTAGGCCTGAGATCTGATTTGCTAATTTCTGAGGCTGAGGCCATCTCCTAATATTTTTTCCAATAAGCATTTCTAGTCAGGTTTTAGTCATCAAGAACTCCGTTCAGTTTAAGTTTACACTGGTCTTTCTTCCACTGGTCAAGTTTCCTTGACTTCTACTCAACTTGTGGGAATTTTGATTTAGAGACCAGTTCAAGAAGTAAATATCAGAAGTTGATGAGAAAATGCTTCTTTGTGCACTGCATAAAGGCATCATAACTTACATCCCCTCATTCTTCATTAATATGCAGTTACACAATTTATATACCACTTTAGTCATTAGCATATAAATTGCCACCAATATACTGCATTCCCAGTGCAAAAACAAACCAGTGTGAGGAAAGGAAAAGCTACCACAAAATGCCTTGTATTTTTATATCTATAGCTGCTTCAGTGAATAATAACCCTAGAGAGTCAAACTGATACACTTGGCTTCGTTATGTAGGAATGTTGCCGTGATCACTTCCTCACTACTATCAATGCCTTAAAATTTCAAATATCAAAATATTTTCCTGTCTGGGAAGCAACCAATATTTTTGTAGGACATTCTAAAGAAAAATCTAAAATCATGTTGATATTGTTTTACAATGTCACTCAAGCTCCAGACTGGAAAGCATTTTCTTCCCCACTTAGAAGAATGGTAAATTTGTAATTGTCTCTATCAATGACCTGCTTGCTGGTCTTGATGCCTTGGGTTAACACAAAAGTAGCTTTGAGGGCAGGAGCCAAAAGTTGTGGCAACAGGACTGAAGTGAGGACCCTTTTGAGATGGCTTGCTGCAGAGACATCTAGGTGTGCCAGCAGGCAGCCTCCATCAGGACATGCTGACATAGGTGGCAACTTTCCATTAAATTTTTGGGGGGTTTAAGCACAGCTGGAGATGTTTCTGTTACGTGGCAGATTCACAGTGGAAGATGGTAGTGGAAGTCCATGAAGCTCAGATGGAGATGAGCAAGCCATCACAAAAAACTCCAAAACAAACTGTAAAAAAATCCGTGATTCACTAAGTGAATTAGCCTAACTTTATAAAAGACACTTTATTTGAATTGCAATAAAAACACCAGCTTGCATCCTTTTCTGGTTTAGAGATGCATTATTAGCTTCTCGAGATCACAGTTTCAGGTAGTTCAATTGTTCCTCAAGAACGCTCTTTGTTTTACAAGAGCAGAGCTTTTTGACAGTCTTGTTCACGACATAATTAGAACAATTAAGTCATTTTAGGTTAACTTCAGCAGCAAAGAATCCCATAGACTTTAATAGGAGGAGGACTGGCTTTGAACTAAGCTTAGGCATGATTTTTTCTTATGCCTTTGAAGACACAAATAAAATAATCTCTCTCACATGGCTGGATTTGCTGGTTAATTATCCACAGCATCTGCAGCACAGAATCCAGTCGTGGTCTATTTCAGGTTTGGCAAGACAAATCTATGGCTCTGCAGTCAGAAAACTGCATCCTTGCTAAAATCACTGACATCTGGAATTGCCAAGAGCCAGGGGCTGGCCAGCGTTGGTGACTTTCCTTAGGTAAAAATGTATTGCAGGGTGACTGCACATTCATCACCATTCATGGCTGGGCTTCCCATCGCATTTGTTCTTGAAAATATCAGAAGTCTTTTATTTCTTCTAGAGATGGCATCTGATATCCTGTGAAAATGTGGAGGTTTTCCTACAATAAAATAGCAAAAAGATTTTGTGCTTTTTATGGAGTGTGAATGGCAAAATTCTCATTTGGAACCATAACTCACCACAGTTTTCAGAGTGCTCAGAAATAAAATCAGAGTCCTGTAATAGAGGCTGTCACAATGTATGTGTCAGATGAAGTGCAAAATGTAGATACAAATTGTAACTGTGGTGTCATTTCCCTCTCTATGGACAGATCTTTTTTCACAATCACCTATGAATACACATAAAAGTGACAGGAACTTCTCCCTTCTGGTCATCTCTGAGAGCTGGAAGGAACACTTTGAACATACCAAACGATGTCCCAGCCACAGTTTCCTTATGAAGTGGTTAAAATGAGCAATGGTTCTCTCTGATAAAATGTCTGTGTCATTTCTAGTATAAATATTGTCAATGATTATTTGCCAGTCTTTAAATACTCTGAGTATTATTTCCCCTGAAACTTGGCTTTCTGATTCCTTGGTACCATCCATCCTGGTGCAGAGCTGTTCATGGGAATGCTGGAAGTGCAACAGGGCCCACTTTGTCAGTGTTATCTCTGCAGGTCTCTCATTGAGATGGAGGCTACTTGGAGAAGGAGGATATTTCTCACCATTTTGGGAAGTGTTACTGATCCCTGAGGAAATGTGAACATCCCACACTCAGTTACTTTATTCAAGTGTAATTTAAAACCGGCTCTCAAGCATAATGGGATGTTACAGCCAATATTTATTTTTCTTTCATTAGATAAATAGTATTAAATTGCAATCCTTGAGAAAATTGTACAGACTGTATCACATTTGAATGTGTTTGAGCTTGAGTCTCGCTCAGGCAAATTCTCATCATATTCAAATAACCATCATTATGCAAATAAGAAGATCCTCATTGCCAAGCAAGTTTAAAATGGATGGTTGTTTTTTATCGTGATGGATTATCTTCCTCCTGGTAGCAGCTACATGCAGCTCAAAGGAGCTGTACAGGTCCTGGTTATTCTTCAGATTCCTTTTGCCAGTTGCAAGCTATGGTTTTTGCCAGGAAGGATGGACTTTGACTGTTCTTCTTCCCATGTATGCTGCTTGAAAAACAGCACAACCAAGCTTTGCTTATCACCAGGGATTTTGGTTTCTTGATTGTACTGAATTTTCATGTAACAAATAAGGTTATTCTGTGATAGCCATTTTATTATATCAGTACTGCCTCAAGGTAAAAATTAATTATAATT
Source organism: Zonotrichia leucophrys gambelii (assembly GCF_028769735.1). Taxonomy (NCBI): domain Eukaryota; kingdom Metazoa; phylum Chordata; class Aves; order Passeriformes; family Passerellidae; genus Zonotrichia; species Zonotrichia leucophrys. The sequence goes on from NC_088185.1 coordinate 641,996, forward strand.
ACAGTTCTGAAAACTGTAAATATAAGGCTGCAAAAGTCATCTTTGTGTTTTCTCTCTGATATACATGTTGTGGAAAAAGAATGGTAGCTGCAGTAAGTTACAGCATTTAGCCCAAACATAGGATCTCTACTATCAGAATACTTTTAAATACTTAAGAAATGGATTGTTATGGAGATGACAGTGTCACAAAGATATCTTACTCAGTTTGTCAGACTGTTAGCAGATTCTTCTACAAGCTGTGCAGAAAATGGCTAAATTTCAGTCCAATTACAGATACTGCAGATGAAAGGCAATGCTTCAGCTATTTATGACAAACAGAGGAGCACAGTGAAACATGACTCTACAGCCAATATCTGTTGCAGGACAATTTTTGCAGATGATGTTCCATTTAACTTAAGAAACATGAGTTCTATAAAATCAAAGAAATAAATTCATTAGAGCCCCAACATTTTCACATGGTACAGGATTCACTGCAAATTTACCAGTGCCATCTATATCGAAACGTACAAACTTCGAATTCTTCACTCAAAGCAAATGTCTACAATCTACCACATTAAATGATTTTTCATTTTTGTTTCTATAATATTTAGAAGACAAAAGGTCTGCAGCAGAAATAATTATTTCTGTCCTAACTTTACAAAGTTCAATTAATGCAAAAAACAATAAATAACAAAACTAATCCCCCTCATATTTGGATTAACTGCAACCCTCCAGGACCTTTCTCTGTTCTGTTCTCTTGGTTTTTCTGCCAAGCATAGTGAGGATAAAGAATTCAAAATAGGCACCTGGAAAAGAAATGCTTCATTCTCTGCAGAGCCATGAGAGAATGTGGAAGTGAGTTACAGGCCAGGCAGGCTTGCTCTGATAACAACATTGCTCTTATTTCTATTTACTGTCAATGTTATAGCTTCTGTAAATTAAAAATGCCACCAAACTACTTGAAAAGGAATTAGAATCTATAAATAGCTACTTTATGCACACTGTATCATTTCCAGTTCTGTTAAGCAAATTCATTTTCATCCTTTAGTGGAGCAGCTCATCCTAAGCAGTAATGTCTGCATGCAAGTATGTGCTACAGGCCAAAATCTGCTTCCATTTACTGCTCCCTTTTTAAGATCACTATCTTAAAGAAGTGCAACAGGATATTTTCTATGACCAGATTCTATCCCTGGCCATTTGTGTGTAATCCTGAAATAACAATCAGTTCCTGAGCATGACTGATCATAAGCAGTTGTCAGGGTGGGTTATTTATTAAAAGACTGATTTTTGTGCATTCTCTCATGTACATTTCAATTTCTTTGAAACTATTCTTTCAGTAAAGTTAAATGTCCCTCAGATTTCTAAATGAATGGAAGGTTTGTTTTAGAGCAGGTCTTCACAGACACATGAAATCATGAGATTTAAACTACTTTTCTAAGTGCTAAGGGATAGGGGTGCTGTTGACATATTAGGCTTTTTATCTTTAAAGAAAAGAACAAAATATCTGTGATAGGAGGATTCTTGTAGATACCTAATGCCAGAGGGAAAGGGCTTGGCAAGGGATATTACATTTGTTGTAGCCTTTCCCAACAGCACTGGCTTGGAACTCTTGCTCCCATCAACCACGGAGCAGATAATCAAAGTTGTACTTTTAGTCTTACACAGAGCTAATCCTGGAGTGCTGGAAGTGGCTTTGTTTGGAAGGATCAAAGATGTGCCCAAGTCTGTGTGCAGCACGCTGCACTTTGATTCAATTAGGAGAGGTGATCAGCTTTTGCAGCACTCCAGGGGTCACTGGATGGAGTTAATGAAGAAACAAAGGGTGCAATAAGGCAGAGGGGGCAGCTCTGGGAGGAGCAGCTCCAGGGGAAGGAAAACACCCCCAGTCTGCCCCAAGCCTTTTTTGTCATCCTAGGGATATGGAAAAGACTTGGCAAATGCTCACTGCAATAAAAATATACAGATTTAAAATTCAAAATTCCTTGTCCTGGGCTTGGAAAGAGAACTTAATGACAATAAACTGTTGCAGTCTACATTTTTTTAAAAAGCACAGCTGCATTACAAAAATATAGACAGAGTAGGATGCTGAGCAGGTGTGTTATAACTCCTGTTTATACCCAATGAAACTTTCCATGAGAAAGACACATCTAGCCCATCTTGCAGGAGAAGGGATGTACATGCACCTGCCATGATATTTCACATAAGGCAGGAATGTATTGTTACATTTTAAAAGGCAAAAACCCCCATACCAGATAAATAATTGTTTTGGGTTTTTTCCTTTATTTTTAAGGAAGGAACATGGTATTGTATTGTAAGAACCCTCTAACAGTTTGGATTTTTTATTGGGTTGGTTTTTTAAGGCACTGGCAATTATAGAAGCTTGGAGTATTTTCTAAACACAGAAGAAAACCCCATTGAAAAGCCGTCCAGTTTTGTTTCCATAACTGATTCTATTGGGGAATTGGTGGTGTTAAGGGAAAAGAAACAACTATTTTAGAAAATGAGGCTGCACCCCTTAGATGAAATAAATGAGCTAGAGCCTCTTTGTCATGATAGAGTTCAATTCAGCTTGGAAAATTCTGTGTATTTCCCTTCTTTTACCAGTGTGTTGTACTTCACCATATAACTCTACAAAACAGGAATTGAGACACCTCTCATGCCATCATCTTTCCTCTAAAAAAACTTTCTTGCACAGACTGGGATTAAAATTATTTTTCCTTTGGCTAATATGAAGGTTGTTAATTCCCATAATGCAAGTGTTGTTTATCTAACACAGGCAAATAATTTACTTATTAATGGCACATTTAATTGAATAGCTTTGCTTCTTAGTGTGTGCAGAGTGCATTGTTTGTGTCCTTCTTAAATAGCAAATAATTTCTTCACTGTCATCATTTCCACTGGCTGGAATGGATGTGTTTATTAACTGTTCATGCTGTTTGCTTTGCTGCATTTTTGGATAGCCAATAACCCCCTTTGCTGAGAAGTGCACGGCTTTCTTTCCTGTCATTAACTACAAGGACGTTAGAGAGAAATCACTTTTCCCTGACCAGACCATTTGCAAAGTTAACTCAATCCAAACTACCCTGTAGTGCTCTAAAATGGAATGCAGGGATGTTTCCCCCAGTGCTGCTCTCCCAGCTGTAATTCTGGCTGAGCACAGTGACTGCTCCTGTCCTGCAGCAGCAGAGTTACAGCAGCACCTCAGCACATTCTTCAGTTCAAATGTTGTGCCAAGCTCACAGAGAGAGAACAAATAATGAAAATGAAATCAGCTGCTCTTAAACAAAATAAGAATTGCAGAAGGATGTAGCTTACCTTGTGAGCTCCATTTCATAATGACAGCTGGTTTATTGCACCTTTTACAGGCCATGTGTTTAATCAATATAAAACTCTAATAATCTAACAAGATCCCCCAATGTTTTCTGACAAGTACTTGTAAATTTTTCTGGAATACTTCTTGTTAAACAAAGATTAAATGTGGCTATTAAAAGCGGGCGATAATGTTCCAGGAAGAGAGCTTTATTTCCACACATGAAATGGGTACTGGGAAAGGATTGGTAGGCTCTGTAAACTTAAAAAAATGAGGTAGTGACAGAATAGCTATTACTTTATATAAACAGTCAAATAAGCAAGGCTGCACTTGCCTTGGACTCCATGACTGAGATTCGCAGCAGTACAGAAAGCAAACAAAATTGTGTTCATTCCTACAGATCAGCACTTCAGGTAAAATAATCTGAATTGCATCAATTCCATGATATTAATTGATACTGTTTAATTAAATCATCTCAACATGCACTGCTGAGAGAATTACTCACTCTGTAATGGTGTCACTAACCTGGCAATTGTCACTTTAATTTTCTGGGTACAAAATAACTTGAAAGGGTGCTGGAGAAAAAAACCCTGCAATGATGCTGAACAAAATTGAGGTTTTAATTTGCTGTCTGATCAATAAGTGCCAGATCACAGACTCCCACAGATGATCAGCTGTGCATGGAAAGTCCTCCTGACCTGTTGTAACCAGCTCTATCTGCTGACGTTCATCACAGAAGAGAGCTCCAGTTTTTAACCTTCCAACCAGAGTTAGGAGGTCTCAGTGCTGCAGAGTAACTCCCTAATCCTTAAATAAATGCAAAAAGCACACCCAAAGCTTAGGTTTCTTTTAGGAAAGGAAGTGAAGCTGATGCCCATGAGCAAGAAGATCATCTGCATGATAGAAATTGAGCAGTGTGTCAGCAATTTGCAGTCACTGTTAACTTTGTGGGTGAAACAGAATTCTGTGGGATAGAAAAGCATTTCCTGGGTTTTCCTAGACAGATTTTGTGGCTCAGACTCCATAAAAAGCCTGATTTTGCTGAGCTTTGAGGGGTCTGATACCCACGTGCTGCTTTTCCTCTTGTAGATGAGTCCTAGCACAACAAAGGCTGAAAAGCACTTGGGTCTGGAAGGAGACAAAATAGAGCTGAAGTGTCCTGGAGTGTTTGGACAAGTTGAGAATCCTGCTTGTGTAATTCTGGTGAGTGTTGAATATAAAACTGAAAATCACTCCCTGTTAGCCCTCAGGTAAATGTCTTCACCACTAGGTTCAAGTGTCACTACAGTGTCATACCCCTGACAGAGACCCCTGATGGAAAAATGTGATTTTGCATTGCCATTGAAGACCATTCCAGACCTGCTCGGGCAAGATCTCAATGTTTACTGCACATTGCCAGTTATGTAATTCAGTGTTAAATCTAGATTTATGTGATTTTGAGATAAAGATTGCATTTGCTCTAATCCTGGGATAATCCTCGCTTATTTTTGGAGATCCTTGAAAACAAACTCTGTGACAAGATCTACCCATAGGTATTCTTAAAAACTTAAGATGATCAATTAACAGCAGCTCTCTTTTTTGGCAATTCTCTGGGCCAAATAAAGTCTTTTGATGCTCATCCAAAAATGTAAGAGGTTGCATTTTTCTCCTTGTGCAAATCACAAGCCAGACTTTTGAAGTTAATCATGTCTTAATGATATGTACCAATATGAGTTGGATGAGAATTGGGTGAAGTGCTTAAAACCAAGTATTGAAAGAATTCCCTCATAGAAACCACCAGCTAACTTCTTTGTTCCTGTTCTCCTGTGCATTCTCTCTAATGCACTGCAGCTGAAGGTTGCTGTGGGAAGGCCTCTCCTTACAAACAACAAACTGCTTCCAATGAGATATCTATGGATTGATGTGTAATTGATTATTTGGAAACTTTGTGCTTCTATAGGAAAAGGTGTCACTGGGACAGACCTTCATCATAGGTGATGTTTTCATCCTGGGGAAGGATGCAACCAGAGTGTTTTGGAGGACAGAGGTTGAGCTCCTTCCCTGGTGTTGTGGGGTGGCATTAATGTGTATTCTGGTGGCTGCAGAATTGTGAGCTGTGACTGCTCCTGGCAGCCCCTGTGTCACACTGCATGCCCCCTGAACTCAGTGCCGTGCATTTCAACATTTACATTCTGCTTTCCTGGGAGAAACTGAAAGAGAAATCCAAACTTTCATCTCCTCCACGTGGCTTTCAGTGGGCTCTTGGTTTTGCTGGCTAGCTTTTATTCATAAAACAAACGTAACAGCCAGCAAACTTGTGCCTCTTCTGTGGCTTGGGGACAGATAATTACAACAGCAGTGCTGTGGGACCGAAGGACAGCAGCTCCCTTCAGTGGAGTGTTAAGCATGCTAGGTAGTTCCTGGTAACCCTGGTTTAAAGTTAATCCATAAAAAGAAAAAAAATAAAATCAATCTTCTTCTTAAATTCCCAAACCATCTTATTCTCTCCATTAATTTTTTCTTCCAGCTTTGCTATAGTACATTCATTGCTGGTTCTAATCCCTCAGCTTCCCAATTTTGCATGCAAATTTGTTTCTTTTGCACAGGATCTTGTTCTCAGAGTTGTTGGTTTGGGGGTTTTTTTGTCACGCATTCACAAAGCTAGTGTAATTTTCCCCTCCCCAATTTCTTCTCCAGCAGCTCCAACTGCAAGGACAGCCAATGTTTATAGTGAGAAGGTTAAAATATTCTGGATATCTTCCGTTGCTTCCTCCCGTTTACTGACACTGCAGTTTCAATATGAAATCTACTATAGTGTGGAAGCTGTTTGCAATATAGTGTAAGGGCTTCCTACCATATGCTCTCCCATCTGTGATAAGAATGAGGCCTTTGGAAAAAAAGGCAACAATTTCAGTGTGACTGGAGTTGAACTGCATGCAATTTCTGCCTGCTTTGAGGAAATCTTGAAAAGTAAATATGTGCATTATACATGTCATGAATTCTTCTTCCTCCTGTTCATTCCCCACTGCTGATCAAGCATTTTCTGTGTAAAAACCAGTGGCTAAGATCCCTGGAGAATGAGTGGAACTGAATAGACCTCAGGAGCTTAGTTCAGTAATCAGTTTGCAGACACTTTAATTGCTCTCAGCCCTTCAGTGCTGACTGACACTTTGGAGAGGGCAGGTACAGATGTTAAACTTACACACAAGTGTCCCTGGGAGTCCTTCAAGACCTTTTTTGGAACCTGCTTGCCCTGGTTGCCTCTAGTATTTGCAATGTAAGGGAGGAAGAGGACTATGGCTATACTAGACAGCTTAAACACCCCCAAAACCACCAAAAAACCACAGAAGAAAGCAAAAGGAGGAACTGTTTAATTTAAAATGTCTTTATGGAAATTACTTTTAAATCTTACATGTTTCTGTATTGCAAATCTTTCCTCCTGATGTGTTTGATGTTCCTATCTCTTATCATTCTGCAATGGAGTTAGAAAATCTGGATTTGGAGGTTAAAGGTTGATTGTCTTCTACAGTAGGTTTGAATTTGGCTCTATGTAACTATTATGTAATATTGGCTCTATGTAACTACTCATTTTGCTACACTGGATCTTCCACTAATCAATATTTTATAAAGAGCCAATAAATTATTAACCTCTAATAGCATTACAACATGGATATAATAGTAAAAAATGTAATAATCACGTTACTGTTGGGTATTTCCTATAAGCAAATAACAGACTTAATTAGAGCTTACAAACATTTAACCTCCATTAAAAATCGATTAGACTTACACTTTATAGACCAACCCTAAATACACAGTGTGATCTAAAACACACAGAATTTGGTATGCAAATTATTGCAGAAAAACATACCCAATATTTTGGGCAACAACAATTCTTCAGTAGCCAACAGACATCTGAGATGGGAACCAGACAAATATTTCCTGTATAATTCAGCAATTTAAGTAATCCCATTCTTTCTGAAACCATATTAAGCAAGACGAACAGTCAGTGTGTTTTAAGGGACCCGGCTAACTATTCTTCGATATCAAGAAATTGAAAAGTTTAAAAAATAGAAATTTTGCTTTTTCCTCTAATACTCTTGGTTTACTGTTTCCTCATGCCATTGATTTCACTATAATTTATACATTTATGACGCACGTTCAGTTCAGACGCCAGTTCTTGTCTCGTTTTGAGGAGAAAACCCGTCCTGCTTTGGCGCCGGGAGCCTCGTGAGTAACTGCAGCACTAGGGGTCACTGGCACTCCATCGGCGGCCGCCGTCTGTGGCACACAGGGCTGCGTTGTGGCGCAGCAACGAGCCCATTTCCCTGGCAATTTCGGGAACACTGCTGCTGCCAAGCGGGCGCCTGCTCTAAGGTCTAACGTGTGCGCACCCGTCGGCACCATACGTGTTTATTCCCCGGGTTTTTGGGTTTCTCGTTCCCCCAGATTCCTGGGCTGTGCTCTTTATGTATTTCAGCCTAACCCACGGTCAGCTGTAAGCTCGTGTTCCACGGGGGCTGGGAAACTGCAGACCTGTGGATCCAGGTCACAGGAATCAGCCTGGGGCACTAAAATGCTTTCCCTGCGAGGTTTGTGCAGCACTGGGCTCCTTCTTTCCAAGAGATGTTGTGCATAGAACATCAGCTGGTTCTCAGAAAAAACAATTCTAATCACTAAAGATTGGGCCTCTACTCGCAGTATTGTGTTCTAGATTATATTTAGTGTGCTTAATGACCCTTCTACTAAAACATGTCAGTTGGTTTGGCATAAAAGTTGCATTTTTAATCCTGTTTATAGAATTGTTGTAATTTCAGTATTTTTTCATATTGAAAATGAAGATCTAAATGATGAATTAAGGAATCTCTTGGTTTTCCAGAAAAGGAAGCAGGCAGTACATGCAGGCGAGGTTTTCATATCTCCAGAGTAATTTTAAATGGGCTTTGCCTTCCTTGATTGCATCACATCCACTTGTCTTTAGTTACATCTCAGGTCAGGCAGGGTAACATCTGTTCTGCTGTTTCACGTTATCTGCTCCTACAAACCAGTGCGTTTCAGCTGCTCCCCTGGGAATGCTATCAGATTTCCAGTTGGACGCTGCCTGTGAGCACTGACATTCCAGCCACTTGGATCACTCTGCCTGTGGTAACTTGGCAGGTACTGGTGCTTTTGTACCTGTTCATTTTCTCACAATATTCAGATATTTCTTCTCATACTGACTTTTCCCTGAGGTGCACACATACTGGTTTGTTTATTTATTGAGTTTTCTCTGAGCTGGCCTCTACATCTTGTGTGATTTGTTCCTTATAAATCATTGTGCTTTATTGTGATGAGTGCAGTAACTTGCAGCCACAGCAGCTTTTAAAATCCTACTGTCAGATGAAGCAGGTTAATATATTAGTTCATTAATTCAAATCAAAAAGCCCTTTTAGATACACCTTTGCCTATTAGAGTGCTGTTGATTTGGCTGATAAGAGCCTAGCTGTGTTGATAAGGTCCTTTGTCACTTTTAGAATGACAAAGGAAATCATTTGGAACTGAGATATTTCTGAGTTTTCATTGGAAACAAGTGAAGGAGAGTGGAGATTCTGACATCATCTCCTTTCCAGCCGTTGTGCACTGACAGCAAGGCCAGCACCACAGAGCAGAGCTGTAGGAACGCTGCTCCCCACTGAGGCTGCTGTTTGATCATTTAGGAGATGGCACTCAAGGGGCACTGCCACAGCCAGCAGAAATACAGGCTGTCAAACAGATCTTGCTTTCAGCCTGGCCAAGATTTTTCAGTGACTCTGCTTTTCTCATAAACAGAAGCATTATAAGGAAATCAAGTGATTTCATGTTTTATTTCCCTATGTGGTTTGAGTGAACAGATGAGAATTAGTTTTAGTCAAATTAACAAAGATTTAATGCTTCATCCTGCTGTCACTGAAACAAAAATCTAAGTGCTGGTTAATGTCAAAAAAGCGTAAGATGCAGAAATTAAGAGGCAACTGAAGCGTGTGACTCAGTGTGGTCTTTGTGGCATCTCCCATTAAGCTGTTCTGATTTTCAGAGCATTTCTGTGGGAGCATCACAGCTGTGGCTGTGGCGCAGCTGGCCCAGATGTGGGGTACACGAGGACCCAAAGGAAGTCCCTTCCCCCAAAACTCTGCATTGCACAAACAGACAACAGAGCACAGGTAGATGTGCTGAGGAAACAAGGGATAGAAACATGAAATAGTAATGGAACAACTTGCACTGTGCAGTCACAGTACACCTGCTGCCTCATCGCTGCTCAGTGTTTTGGAGACAACACATGAAATTGTATAAAATTGCTGGGAGGTCAAGCTGATCATGCTGATGCCCTTTCATCTTCTAAATCTCTGACTCTAATTGTTCCTCTCTTTGAGTGTTGTGCAGTTGCAAACCCAGAGAATACATTTCAATGCCCTTTGTGCAATCCCAGGCAAAGGAGAAAAAAATAGGAGTAAAAATCTGTCTCTGTAAAAATCAATGGCAAGGCATGCACTGACTTCAGCAGCACCAGGATTTTTCCCTCAGAGTTTAATTGAAAGTGAAAAATATTTTTGGAGAAAAATGTCTAACTGCTCAGGTTAAAAGACTCAATAACATGCTCAGTTTTTCCAGTCTGTGGGCACTGAGAGACGAGTTTTAAATGCAACTGGCTTTTGGAATGAATTGTTTGCTTTCAGATCACTAGGCATATTCTCTATTTCCATGTCTGTTTATCTATCTCTATGGACTTATTTATTGAGATATCTGTATCTATCTGTCTGTCTCTCTATATGTGAAATACTGGGCAGAGGAACATTTTTGCTCATGTACCTGGCTCCAGTTTTCCCTTGTGCAGCTCTTTGCCATGTCAGTGGGGCTTCCCCCAGCCTTGTGCTTTTAGCCTGTCAAAGAGTGGACTTTGCTGCTTAAAAAAAACCAACCTCAAACAAAAATGGGAATTAATAAACTGATCAGAACAATTAGCAATTTTAATGACATAAAGTTGAGGTAACACACTGCAGATGAACCAAGAAGTCTCAGGGTGAGGATGGATCTTTTCATTACCTTGTTGGGTGCGGATTAATCAGTTTGCTCCCTTTTCCATTAGGTTTGGGTTTTCAGGTCTCCCCACTCTCTCATGTTTTCCTAATGCCAGTTCTTACTTCACAATTAGTTGTGTTAATCACCCAGAAGAGATGAGGCATTCTTGCCAAAATAACATATTGCTAATGAAACAGGAAGATGTTCTCTCATTATGAGTTGTATGAATTGCTGTGATTTCCACGAGCAGAGCGCAGGAAAGGTTTTCATCCCAGAAGCGTTGGCCAGGACAGAGTTTGCACAGCTGATGTGCTGCCACCTGCACTCGTGGGCACAAACTGGAACTGGGACACACTCTCTGCAGGGGCAAATTTCAGTGGCCTGACCTTCAGCTGGCACTTCAGTAAAATGCCCACTAAACCAAACGGGAGATTATTTCTGGGCAGGGCAAGAAATGGGTGCACTTGTTCATCTCTGAAGGGACTGAAGACAACAGTTTATTCAAAAGTCACTTGGCTTTGAGAGAGACTCGAGACCCATATCTGTTTTGTGAGGATCACAGGATGGCGGAAGATGAAGAGGAGGCTGTTGATGAAATATTAAGTGTCCATTACTACCTACTAGAAGTATAAGGTCTGTGGAGTGCTCTGGAGGGGAAGAGTATTGATGCATAAAATTTAATAATTAGTTAGTGACCTTTCAGAATTACTTTAAAAAACCTTAAGGAAAAGTAATAACTTAGATTAATTTTTTGCCTCTCACAAGATCAAATTAAAAAATCAGTCTGTTCAGTGAGTAGCAGCATCCTAGGCGAAGGATCCTAGGTTCCATAGTTTCCATATTTGGGCTGAAAAATGAAGTAAATGCTTCCAAGCCTATTGTTTCAACAACGATGTTGCAAAATATGAAGAGAAGGGAAATAAGCTAATTTTTCAAACATAGTATGTCTGGCATTAAAACTCTCTCTCACTCTGCATTTCTGTAGTGACTTCTGCCCTTCCTTCATTGAATGACTGCAAGGCCTTAAAAAAGCCAATGCACAAAACATCTCCAAATGGTGCACAAAAGAACTGAATGTAAAGGCATAGGGGCAGAAACTGTAGAAGTAAAAGAAGAGAATCTTGGTTTGGTTTTCTTATTATTCCAGTATCTTTTTTTCTTAAATTATTTTGGTGACTAAACTGCCCACACCTGTATCTGGAGAGAAAGCTCTTCCTTTGCACTTTTCACTTCTTTTGAAGCTTCTTCACGAGAACACAGATTAACTGGGTTGTTATTCTGGCACATTCCACCCTGAATGAAGCTGGACGCTGACTTCCTCCTCCAGAGCATGGCTGCTGTATCTGGGATAGAGTGTTGTTTAATAATGATTCTCCTATGTTGTACAACACTGCAAGGTTTGGCCACAACATCTGTCAATAACAGTTCTTTATCCTCTGTCAGGTGGGGGATATTCTGAGCTGGTACATTTCAGTGCAATGCCAGTTCTAGAGATTTGCTTCATTTCTGCTCTGGGGAGCCTCTCAGGAGCTGGGAATCCTTCCAAAGCTGACATGAACCTCTAAAATGACTTCACACCACCACACAAAATGCAGCCTTTTCTCACTGCATGGGTAATCGTGTACTTCTCAGTGTTGGCAAACAGAAAGTGTGCAAAGTTTATTTTGATAGACTATTTACAGCTTCAGTGTTGTGGATGTTGATATACAGACAAATGTTTTTATTGCTCCCAGACATGTACTCCGCGAAGGAAGAAAATGACTATAAATTCTTGTAGCTACTTCTTGTTTTGTTTTGCTCTGTTTTGTTTCGGCTCTGGTAAATTACATTTTGCTGCAATTCTATCTGCCAAGAGTAATATAGATCTCATTTTTAAGTTTGACCAAATGTTTGGGTTAGTATTGATACCCTCTGTAATGGAAAACCTGCGGTCAGTTATTTTCCCCCAACGCATCTGGAGACTATTTTAGACCAAATGTCGGTATTTTTGCTGCTGTTTTTGCAGCATGTACGAAGTATTCCATTACACGCTCCTCACATTATTTCGCTATTCCGCCTGCACCGCACTTGATTTGGCTCACGACAGTTGCAGTGGCTTGGGGAGAGCTGAAAGCACGGCAAAGTGGGCCGAGGGAAGGAGCCCAAGGCTCGCCACGTGCAGCAGCACGCTCATGCCAGCGCGTCGCTGCTGGCAGCCGCAGGGATGCCGCGGGTGTTTGGGTGCGTGTCCGTCCGTCCGTCCGGGCCGCTCGGGGATGCTGCCGGAGCGCCTCGGGATGCTGGGGATGCTCTGCCTGCCCGTGTTCCCGGAGCCGCCGCTGCCCTGCCCTGCCCGCCGAAAATGAGCCGGGTTCCAGCCCGGGGATCGCCGCTGCCATCTCCCGCCGCGCCCGGGAGGAGCGGCCAGGAGCGGGCAGGAACCGGGCAGGGGCCGGGCAGGAGCCGGGCAGGGGCCGGGCAGGGGCCGGTCCGCGCATCCCCGGCCCGCCCCGCTCCGCCCCGCTCCGCGCCCCGCTGCCCGGGGATTGGGGCTGCCGGGCCGCCGGGGGTGAGGCGGGGCTTGGCTCGGCCCGGTTATTTATTTATTTGTTTGGCCGCGCCGCGTTGTTGTTCTCGGCGGCGGCGGCTCAGCCGGTACCCGAGCAGCCCCCGGGATGCGGCGGGGCCGGCGCGGGCGGGCGGGCCGGGCCGCGGGGGCGGGAGGTGCGCGCCGGCCGCCGCCGCCGGCCCCGGCAGCCCCGAGCGCCGTCACCTCCTCCCGGTGATGTCCCTGTCGCGCGGAGAGTCAGACAGGTCAATGAGGAAACTGAGAACTTGAAAAAGAGCGAAAGGAAAAAAGAGCGCGCACCGCCGAGCCCCGCGCGCGTGGATGATTGCAGGGCGGATCGGCATCGCCTGAAGGAAAACTTTGGTGCCGCCCGGCAGCCGCCGCGCTGCTCCCCGCGATGCGGGCGCTGCCCGTGTGAAGCGAGCGCATCCCGCGGCGGGCGCTGCCCCGAGCCCGGCACGGACACGGACACGGACACGGCGCTGCCGGGCACCGCGCTGCTCGCCCGCCTCGGGCAGCTGCGGCTCCGCGCCGGCATCCGAACCCAAACTGACTCCTTATTTATTGCGGGAGAGGGGGGCTTTTCCACAGCATCCTCTGTTTGGAAGAAAGGAGGGAGGAAGGGGGAGGGTTAACGCTAAAGAAGTAAGTCTTCTCTGCGAAGGAAATCCCTTTTGCGCTTTCCAGATGACCTTTTCTGAAAATGTAGCTTCTCCAGCTGAACGGTTTTGATTTTGACTACCAAGTGTGTGAAACTGATCCCTAAGTGCTCCACAAACCGTAGGATGTGTGCTTCCGGGATTAGCAATATGGGGCATCTGTTGTCGCCTCTCCTCTTGAGCCTGGCAGCAGTTTTTTCCAAAGGTAAGTCTTAATCTCTTCTGTTTCACTGCATCTCGTTCCTTATTTTGCACAGCCAGCCCTTCTCCCCTCTCTCTGTAGTGCCTTGAGCGCTGATACGATTCGAGACGGAAAGACTTGGGGGAAGCCATGTGCTAGTCAAACCCGCAGAGGATGCGATGGGAAAGCCTGAATGGAAGGATCTTTCCTTGGCTGACCATGACAAACAGTCTGGCAGTTTCCTGAGGCATCTGTTACCTCCTTACTGTACTTTTGGTGGGGTGGAAGATGCTGCTGCTGAGCATAGCTCTGCTTTGGATTATGAAGGGTTTGTGGTATGGAAGTCTGAAATCCCCAGAGGTACAGGCTATTGGACTTGGTTGCCCCACCGTCACCTTCTGTGCCATTTTTCAGATTAAAATTCCTGTATCTCAGACTGGCTGGCAGTGTTTTACTGGACAAAAGAAACAGGTACACTGTGAAACATTTCAAAGCTTTGATGAGATGCTGTAGCAGGTGTCTGATATCCTGCATGCTGAACAGAGTTGGAATGTCCTGATGGCATCACTTCACGCAACTCAGTGATTCCTTCTTGGAGCCCTCGAGCTTGTTTACAGTTCAAATCAGAAAACCAGCACACAGGCAGTGCACATATTTTTGTGTGCATTTAAAGCTTCCTCGGAACTTAAAAGTTTCCATCGATGGCATCAGCCAAAAGGTGAATGCACTTTTTGCAATACTTAATTTAGATGATTCTGAGCATTCCTGTGAAATATAAATTAGGAGAAGTATACATATCCACTGAGCAGACACTGTGCATCAGCAGTTATATTTTGGCAGGAAAACAAAGTTTTCATGTGGATTAGTCTTCAGAGGGGAATCAAAGCATATGCATTTAATCTGTGATTCTGCAAACATACTGGTAAAGAGTCCTGCTTATAAATATCCCTATTAAAAAATATATTACTTATTCTTAATGCCCTTTTACACTTCCAGAGATCAGCACTTTTCTTTTTCATTAAGTGAGTTATTTTTACTAATTAGTTTGTATCCACAACTGAGCTCACTGACGGAAGGCAGAGTAACTAGCTCTCTATTTCTGTGATGCTTCCCTGTATCAAATTCCATTCTCCTCCTTTTTGCCTTAGAACAGGTGAAGAAAGAAAGGAACAAAATTATAAGTCTTCTCAAATGTTCCTAAATGCAGTGCCTACGTAAGTCCTGTTCTAAAGTTGCAATTGGAAATGCATTAGCAGCAGGGATTAGAATTCAGAGTCTTTTCAAGAGATTGCTTCATTCACATTGCACACCAGTAGCTTGTGATTGCCCAGCTAGGCTGTAAATGATGTATTTTGTTATAAGCAATATCATCAGTACTTTGGATAGGCTCACAGTGCAGTAAGAGTATGAACTTCATTTCATTCCCTGGCTTTTGCTGTGTTTGAGTTTGCTGCCCTAACACTGTATTCACATAATGTTGGACTGAGATTGCAGTTTATTCCAGGGTGGGAATAAATGGCATTTCAGTTTTACAAATACAGCATTTCTTTTATTGCCAACTCAGCAATTATAGCATTCATATGTGATTTCATTCTGACCTGTTACTTGCATCTCTTTTGAAAGATGTATTAGGAAAAATTGCTTCTCCCAAGGGGCTGTCAAGCCCTGGCACAGCTGCCCAGAGCAGTGGTGGAGTCCCCATGCCTGGGGGGATTTAAGGGGCTGTAGATGGGGTGCCTGGGGATGTGGTCCGGGGTGAACGGGGCAGTGCTGGCTTAGCAGGGGCATTCGATGGTTTTGGGGGCTTTCCAGCCTAAAGAATTGTGTGATTCCATGAAACCTGAGATCAGGAGATCCCTGCAGCAGCACTGGTGTTAGCTGTGCTGTGGATCTTGTACCTCGGGTATCCAAGACACCACTGCTGTGGGAGTGCCAGGGCTCTGCTGTTCAGTGACACAGATATCTGTCCTTAATGCAATTGTTTATTTTCTCTTTGGTGACAGCCTCCATCTGCACTGCTATGCCTTAACACACTGGAAAGACCAGAGTGTTCCAGAGATTTATAGTATGAACTTCACAGTGTAAAAGGTTGATTCCCACCCCCTCCACGCAGTACGATGAACAGACAAAAAACACATCAGGCATGATTACTACTACAGGGCATGTTTCTTTGATGCTTTTCTGCTGCTAATAGAAAAACTCTCTCATTTATGACACGATGACAAAGTTTTCCTAAGGAGATACAAAAGCTTTTAACATGCAACAGCAATCAGCTCTCTATTGTGTATAGGGCTGCTGCTTATTACTCAGAACCATGGCAACACACCTTGTACTGCACCGTTTCCAAATCTTTCAGGTAATAATGTTGAAGACTTGAGAATACTATTGTGATTTTGCTTTGCTTTTATCTTGTAAAACGCAGAGCTCCAGCCTGAGAAATGAAATGTTGTTTTCAATAAGGAGCTAAAGATCCTCTCAGGCCATCTTGTCAGTGATGACAGAATCCACGCGTGTTGATGCACTGTCAGTCTCACAGTAGGTGGATGTGTCAGGGCAGAGGTGATCATGCTCTGGAACTGCAGTTCACAGCTTTGTCCTCAGCAGAGTTTTCCTGAGTCAGTCCTAGGGGGCCAGTGCTGTCCCTCAGTCAGTTCAGTGTTTGCTGTCAAAGGTGGGAAGAAGTTCTTGGGAAGTCTTCAGTCAAAAAATAACCAGGTCCAGCTGATGTTAATGAAAACAAACTATATGCAACAGGCACAATAATGTGGGTGTTTTGTTCTCTTGCTTAAATGGAAATTCATCTGTTGCACTGGAGTACAATAGGAACTTCAATACTTTATTTGAGCTCCAGGTTCCATGCCTGGCTTAAGTCTAGAATAAAACCAGCATCTCCCATAAGATGCCAAACACTTCTGGCATGTATATTGCGAAACTAAAGATTGAGGAGCCTTTTTAATTATGAATGTCTCCATATAAAACCCGATTTCATTGATTTCAAATTTCAAGTTTAAGTTGACAGTAAAAACCAAATGAACATTTTAGTGACTTGTTCTGCTTGTCTTCTGCTGAGCATTTTGTGTTCTTCTGTGTCATCCTGGGCAGAAATCTTCCTGCAAGATGCTCTCTAATGATATTTCAGGCCATGGAGCTGCTGGTTTGATTTTCTTTTTCTCTCAATTTAATTGAAATGGAGGCTTGGCAAGTGTATTAGGCAGGATTTCCTTGTATCCCCTCAGGGTGTTCCCCATAGCTAGAGATGTGCAGAGACGCAGATCTCCTGTTACAGCAAAGTGACTGAAAAGTGGGAAAACAAGGAAACCAAACCCCCAAATGGCTAGTTTTCGTTCATTCCTCTAGGAAAGTGGTAGTATATTAGTAATGGGTTATAATTCTGTATATGGGATTAAAATCAAAGATTGTTTGATTTATGAGATGTATTTTTTTCCACTCCTTCTTGGTGGTGGCTAGACAAGAGTTCAGGGTTGAATTACAGTTCATGTTGACTGATTGTGATTGTGATGACGAGGGACACATTCTTCTTCTCAAAGTAACAGTGCTGGTGTTTCTTGTGGACAGAGCCATTCCTGGCATCAGCTCCAGCTGTGCAGTTGGTCTGGATGGGAAATGTGGTGCTTGCTGCTTTCACGTGAGCATAAAGTACACGTGTGGTCAGTAGGAGCTTTTCCTGTGAGCTCTGCTTACGGCCAAAAACCCCAAAGTTTTCTGTAAAACCCCCAAAATAAATTAAATCTTTCCAGCTTAAAGTTCAAGAAGTTTCCTTAAACCCAGAGTTTTTGTGCTTTGTCCCAGCTGCACTGAATTTGAAGTTGTTTGATACACTAAAAGGGAAGGGGAACACCATTTCCACTTTTTCACTCTTGCTGTGTTTCTTGCCACAGAGTATTTGTGGGAAAAACTCCATTCTGATTCCTTTTCTTTCAGTAAAAATAATAAATTCAGACTGAACAAAAAATTCCACAGCTAGACCCGTGTTTTATTTGTCAGCTGCAATACTGGCTTAATGTGATTTGGTTTCTAATATTTCCCTGTAATGTTCTCATTTTTTTACTTCTGTCTTTTCTTTTATTAGTTCCTTAGGACAGGCAGGCTCTGTGACACCAACCAATGTTTTAGATATTAATAAAAGCAGCTTTATTCAATAAAGATCAGTTTTATTTAATAAAGGAGAGAATCAAAAGATAATCTGATTTTTCATGCTGCATTCACATTAAATCAAGCTCCTGAGGTGGTTGTGGATGCCAAGTCTAGTGGCAGTCTATCACGGGTCCTAGGATACATAAACATGACTGCAGACAGATTGATTGCAGGGAAGCTGAAGAGGCAGCTGAGATTCATCACAAGTTTGGTTTATAAAGTGGTACATTAAATTACTTGATTTTCACCAG
Organism: Zonotrichia leucophrys gambelii; assembly: GCF_028769735.1. Classification (NCBI taxonomy): domain Eukaryota; kingdom Metazoa; phylum Chordata; class Aves; order Passeriformes; family Passerellidae; genus Zonotrichia; species Zonotrichia leucophrys. The sequence continues at coordinate 660,090 of NC_088185.1, forward strand.
TCTTTGTAGTATTGCCTGCTGCATTATTAATGGCAGCTCCAAATGAAGTGGATTTTAAGTAGGTCCGAGACATGTAGATAACACTAATTATCATGAGCAGTTTAAAGTACATATTTGAGGATCTTAGGCTACTTTGCCCCGGGGTTGAAATGTGGGCACAGTTCACTGCAGAATGAGGATTGGCCCTTTCATGTCCCTTATTTCTTTTATTGAATAGACTTAATTCTGGTGTAAGGTGTTGGTCTGATGGTCCCACAGAGCCAAGGGATTGAAACTGTTTATCTTCCAAAGCACAGCCTGTGTGGTACCAATGCAAACTTCCATTTGCTGCTTTAGTGCTGTGCCTAAACTGGACCCAGGGGAGGCTGTAACTCAGAGCTCTGCGATGGAAGGAGTTACACCCTGCTACTGAGCCCACTGCAGTCCGTCAGGGCGTTTCAGTGCCTTCAGCAGGCTTCAATTCAGACTAGACAGAGTTTTCTGGAGTGGTATTTTTCAGCCTGTAGCCCACACACCGGTGGTGATTCATAGAACATCTGAGCAGTGTTGTGAAACCAGTGCCAGAAACCTTCTGCGTGCATGGGAGAAAAAACCGAGGGGAGGAAATGGAAGTAACAAGGCTGCTTTCAGACTGCATCCCAGTTTGTGCCTGCTTGTAAACAAAGACCTTTGTGACAATACCAAAACCAGGGCACTGTGTAAGATGCTCTGCATTTCTGTTGGGAGGTCAGATGGCTTTTTTCCTTGAAAGAGAAAACCAGTGTAGTGAGACTGACTGTGGTTACTCGGAAGCGTTGCTGTGGGCAGTGTGGTGTTGCCTGAGTGCTCCAGCCACAGGCACTGCTGAGTGTTTGTGATCCAGTGCAGCACAGGCTGGTTAAATCACCGCTGAGCAGGAGAACCCTGCCAGTCACTTATGGCATCTGCACCCTGGGGTCAATTCACTGCCTCGGAGCTTCCGCTCTGCACACAGAGAACGCTTGTTTGTTCTCACACCCTCGCTGCTGGGCTGTTTTCATCAAGAGAGAATCCTTGAGGGAGTTTCTGTGCTGCAGACCATTGTCTCCCTGGAAGTGGCTCAGCAAAATGCACTTTGGTTTCTTGTACAAGCAGTGTATAAAAGGTTGGTAGGAGAGTCATCAATGTTGCCATATTTTCCTGGATTTACAAAACAGAAGGCTTCTTTCCTCCTCCTCTAGTCACTCCACCTTCTCTTAGGCCCATCTGTCTCTGGTTTTAAAGTTACTTTGAATTGGTTTGTTTAGTTATTTGGGGTTTTATTTGCAAATAAAGACTTTGCTACAAGGATGTTTTGGTAGAAGTGTCTCAGAAATTGACTGCGGTAATGGTTTGTAAGCAAAACAGACCCACATCTGAAAATGACCATGTAGATTCTAAACTGTGGGAAGGGGAAGGATATTGAATAAGGTAGTTCTTATAAAAACAACGGAGGCAATCAGTTAGCTGGGTATGTATAAAAAAGCAGCAGGGGTAATAATAACAAGCACCACAAGCAGAGATGTGGAAAGATGTCAACACACTCTTTACCCTTGGGGGACACAGCTTTGAGATGGACTAAGGAGCAACAGGAGCTCCTCTCCAGCTGCACCAGGATGCTCCACATCTTGTCCTTTGAAGCGTTTGCTTTCAAGAGAGGCAGGCTGTGGAGCAGACAGTCTGCAGATCTCTTGCTGAGGAGCAAGGCAGATGTCCAGATAATCACACAGATGACTCTGCATGTCCTACATGCTAAAAAAATCCTCCAAGTCACAGAGTGTAGTCTCATCTAATGCTGAATGGTCTCAAAACCTTGAATTTTGTGGGCCCTCCACATCACTTGCTTTTAATTTATATTTTTAAAAGTGTAGTTTTATGTTTTCAGTAAACATTATGTAAATTGATTGTGCAAGAGGAGGAACCCAAAGCTGGCAGAGGTAACTAGTAGTGTCTGTGAATATTGACCTAATCCACAATATAGGGAAGAAGCAATCCCACTTAGTGTTCAAACCACTCCTGTACTAAAGATTCTGGATTAGCACATAATTGTATCCTCCATTTTCTGCTGAGCCATGGTGACTCATTCTACTTGTCTTCATGAAAATAATGGTGATTTGCATCTGCTTACAGTTGCAATATCTGTATTTATCCTTTAGCGTTGCATCTCTGTCCTAATGTAATCAGCCTTGCTTGGTTAATTTTGATTTGCTGGTACACATGGGGTAGTTATCTTTCTTGTCTGTGTGTGTCAGATTCCTACATTTAACTTCCTACTTTGCTGCCAGCACTGGGTATATTGTCAGGTTTTCCTGCTTGATGTTGTTTCTGTAGATTGTGTTTTGAGCTACTGTTGAAAGAACTATTCAGCTCTGCAAAACTTTGCAGTGTGATAAATCTGTAAATACACCATGTACCTGCAGTTACACTCCTGTCATCCTTACCTTGTTCTCAGACATAAGAATAGGATCTAGTTTGCTCAGGGTCACAGGTCTGTAGCTCTGGAGATGAAGAAGGATCTCTTTATGTGGTTCTCAGTGCAGGACTTGGGGCAGCATCGAGCAGCTGATTGTGCCCACACACTGCAAGTTCACTGCCACCCGTGGTGCAGAGTACAGGGAATACTTTTACACTCATTTTCCATGTGTGTGTTCTGTTTAGGATCTGTTAACGCAGGGTTTGTTAGGTGCTGTGCTCACCTGCAGAATTAGCCACTGAAACACTGAGCACACCTGTCCCTCCTTCTCTGGAAGGAGCACATGCAGAAGGGGCCAGAAAGGTTCTGCAGCTCATGCTCCCTTGTTCCATGTCCTTTGCACATTTCTGGGTTGTGAGCCTCCCCTGCCTTTGCTGTGCTCGGCTCTCCTCTGTGGCTGCCTGTGTCCCCTGCAGCACTGTCTGATAGGAGATGATTTCTTGCATACTGAACACTTGTGCACAGTGGGATTCTGTTCTGTGCTCCTGACTCTCTGACACCATCTGCCCAGCAAAGTGGTTTTAATGGGTTTCCACTGAGCCAGCCTGTACTACAGCCCTGGCAGCATGCTCAGTGTTTTTAAAAATAAACAAAATCTCTTCAGACAAGCCACACACGAACATTGGCATCTCCCACAAAATTGAGGATTTCATGCTGTTTGATATTTTGTGGAGCAGAAATATCTCTGTTTGATAGGCTCTGAAGTGGGAAAATGACTGATAGCTTGGAGTGGCCTTCTAATAGTACTGGTTTATTATTGTAAATGACCTTATAAAGCATTATTTTCCAGCCCATTTTTTTAAAGTCAGGCATTATTATCCTTTTACAAAAATACAATCATTTTACCTTGTTAGAGTTCTCTTCTTTATGAGAGCAGGGGAATGTAGTGGTTCGTGATGGTGATTTAGGAGTGAGGGTATCCATTGGCTTTCTGTAACCTTTGAAAAACCACTCCAGTTCCCTGCTTTCCCTTTTTTAAAACTCAGAATACAAGGTGTTCAGAGCAGAATCTGGTTTACTTGCAGCTCTGCAGCATCTGCTGTACATGTTACCACATGATAAGAATTAATTTCTAGCATCTGTGTTAAATATTGGGATGTGACATTCTGATTGCTGGACAACATGAGCTGCTCAGAGGCCTGTGAGAATAGAAAAGAAGAGTGGGGTAAGGAAAAAATAAAGATCTGATGAAAGCATGTGTGTGATTAAAATATTCTAAGGGATTGAGTAGATGCCATCCGCTGATGTTACAATGAATATGCTATCTAAGCCTTTTCAAACAGCAGCATGGTAAAGGGAACATAAAAAGGCTTTTATAAGAAGATGTAATAAAGATGGTTTTGTATTTATTTCCGTTGTATTCTGTTACATTTTCTATTAAAGAAAATATTTTCAATGTCTGTATTACCAATGCAACAAACCACTTATGAAAGAGTAAGTTTTTTTGGCAGATGGTACAGATCTTAGAAATATTTCATTCCTTCTTTGCCCCTTTAAGTCTTTGGCGTTTATTTTAGGCTCCTTCAGTCTGGTAAGTTGTGAACATATTGGGGAGTGGGGGTAATGAGATGGTGAAAGAGACTCTTGGCTGGTCCCTGTGTTATTGATGGGACATGGAAGTTGAAAGAGTCAAAAGGAATGGATTCTTCTGACTGGTGAGCTAACTTGTATGAACACACAGCGAACCAGACACAATCCTGTTCGTTAGCCTTTAGGTTCTTTCATTCTAAATTAGGTGGAGTCTGACTTGGAACCAATTTCATGTTATAAAAAACACAAAGAAAATATCACTGTGAATTCCCTTGACAAAGAAGGTGGCATTTCCTTGTCAATGCTGTCCACCAGGCTGATGTTTTGAGTGGTATCTCAGTGCCTTTATTGTTCTTATTTATTCATTTGTGTAAAGCTAACTAAGGTAAATACTTAAGATCTGTGATCTTCCACAGGTGTGTGCTGCTGCTGTTACCTTTTTTCCCTATTTGTCCTGTCATAACTTTGGATATTGCTGAAGATGCTCCCTGCTGTTTCAGCTGCAGCAGTTTACAATACAAGTATCAGCATCTACTGGGGCTTTGCCTGCCTTTTTATTTAGCCTCTTTATGAGAGCAGCAGTAGATCAGAGTAATGGTACAATAATCACTGGTGAAGCATGTATTTGTTTGGTTTTGTTCTATTTCTATGCAGTCATGTGCTGCTTTCATCCTTTCATCTATTCCTGTCAGAATTATGAGTTTGGTTTGGATCAGACCCTGAAGAAAGAGAAATGCTTGTAAGTGGAGAATACTAAATATAGCAGACCTTTGTTCCTGTATTTATAGTTTGGTGCTCAGAATGTCTGCGTGTGCATTATAGGTTCTCATCAAATAATCAAATGGCATCAATAATAATAAAACGACGGTTCATGAGGAGATTCTCTTCAACTGTTCTCCTTTCAGCAGCTCCAGAGGAGAAGGATGACTTTGGCAGCATATCTGCAGTGCTGCCAGCCCTGGGCGTTGGCGGCCCGAGTGAGGAGCAGGGAATTCAGATGGAGGTGCAGAGGGGGGCATTCCCAGACCTTGTAGGATTTCAGCAGTTTCCGTGGGTCAGATGACCATTTCTCAGGTAGTTAACTCTCCCAGCCCTTGGGTACTTATGGCCTGCAGCTAGTCTGGAAAGTTGTTGGGAGACAGTGAAGATCGAGGGATGATCAAATGCTGACAGAGTCCTGCAGGATGTTACTTGGTGTAAGAGGGCTTTTCCAGTGTCTCAGTTCATCCTGTGAAGTGCTAAAGCCATCCTTTGTTTCATAACAAGGAGATTCTCGTTGGTTTTCCGCCTGAGAAGAGCAGCCCTGTAATCCTCACATCTGTGCTGACTCTGCAGCGTTCCCTTTTGGGCCTCTCTCTGACTTGTTGCAGATGTTTGCTGCCACTTTGATCAATTTGTCACAAGAACTACACATTCTCTCCCTTGTTCTATCTTCTTCCTACAAACAGGCACGATCAAAACCTCCTCTGTGGAATTGTTGTGGCAGTCTCAGTTATCTTTTGTCCTTCTCTGACATCTGTCTTAGGAAGAGCTGATCGTTGTGTTCCTTCCAATCTAAATCTGACCGGTCCTTAGCAAATGTCACTTCCAGCGCCTCGTCATTTTCTTCTCCAATTTCTGAATCAATGTTTCTCTCAGACACTCAGCAAGTGAATCCCTCCATAATTCCTGCACTTTCTCCTGCCCCTTTATTTATGGGTCAGTGCTGCTGCTCTTCTCCTTCCAATACCAAGCCTTGTTTTCAGCAGTGGGATGAACAGAAGGAATCACGGAGGAAAACAGACCATATATAATCTTAGATTTAGAGATGACATTGAACTTTAGTACTGACCTATACGAGTTATCAGAAAATAATTGAAACTCTAGGCTGGGAGCCCAGAAAATTAAGATTGAGGGCAAGCAAGAAGAAATTTATGGAAGTTGGAAGACAAGAAGAAGAAATAATGATCCAACTCTGTGTTGTGGTGGTACTCTGCAGAGTAAGAACTGATAGTGAAGATGGGATTGTGAAAGTTGTGTGCTGGAGAAAATCAGAATAGCTGTGCTCTGTGAGCTGCTGCAGGCACACAGGGTGTGCACAGCCCCTCACCAGAGCCATCCCAGGAGGCCTGATGGGTTCAGTTACACAAATACTTAATCTTATCCAATGAAACTTGTATTCTACCAAACTGCAGAGTTGCCCTCAGAGTTGCCCTTAATTTAAATGAAGAAGACACAATCCCTTCTTTACACTTAAGTTTCAGACTAATACAAATATAAACTACCATAAATTTTCATGGAATAAATAAATAGTTATTTTGCTTATGCTGAATGCAAGTTGCAGCAGCTAAGATAGTTTTGCTAATTTTCTCAACAATCTCATGTGAAATGGTTTGTACTTTATTTCACCCCTCTGAAAGGAAAACCAGAACAACTGATGCTCAGGTACTCCTTTGCATTCAGTGGTTGAAACTAACTCTTTTGTCTCTGCAGTAAAATATTCTCACATGCATGCAAGCTTCGTCATTCTCACCTCTTCTTTCCAGTAGTAAAAAGTCTCTCTGCACATTCTGGCCTTTGCATAATGGAAGCTCTCACACTTTGCAGATCCTCTGAGTGTGTTCCCTTGACCTGCTGGCCGAGGGTGACACTGGGAAGGGTTTTGTTTCGTTCTCAGCTCTCACAATAGAACTTGTCTTCTGCCCTGCACAAGGAGGCATCAGCTGGGCCAGGGGAACGCTGCATTGTGTGCTCCTGGAGATGCCATGCAGCTCCAGAGGGGATCATGAAACCACACTGCATTGCTGGGAAAACTCTGCTAAGTGCTGTGAAAACACAGCTGGGAACAATAAGCCTTCAGGAGTCAAGGCCTACCTTCACAGAAACAATGTTCAGAATTTTTGTAATTTGGCTGTAGAAAATGGTTCTGACAGACCTTTTCCTGGAAATTAAAAAACCCCACTTTACAGGGATAGTGCAGGTGCAGTAGTTGACCAGTGGTGCTTTCCTGTATTTTGTGTGTTGGATTTGGTTCACTTAAACCTAGACTGTAAGCTGGAGACAGAAAAAAAATTATAATATTCTTTAGTGGGCTGAATCTGCTCTGAAAAGGAGCATGGATGGTAGAGCTGCTCACAGCAGCGTCAGCCTCAGCTGGGGCTGCTGCAATCTCTTTCCTGTGTGGCATTGGCATTTCTGCAGTTGAGTAATGAGCCATGCAGGGAGCTCGCAGAGACAGCTGAAAACTAATAATTTCTCCTCATTTATAGAGGTTGGGGTTTTTCGTTGCAGGCACCAGCTCCAGTAGTACTGCAGTTGCCTACTGAGGTGGTTGAGCTCCTTGATCTGCTGGAAAACTAACGGAGCAAAAAGAAAAGCTTTCCAACAGAGATGGGACTGTGAACAATCTCACCCCGAGGCCACACGCTCACCAGATCTCAGATGAAAAAGGGCTGAGTGCCTTCATAGGCTGCAATGAATGTTTTCTGTTTGTAGCATCTAACTGTACATCCAGTAATCTGTTCCCAGGCCTTCATTCTCACTCCCTTGCAGAGAGCATGATTATAGAGCCAGGTGATGTTCAATCTTAGCTGTTGTTCAAGCACAGAAACCAGGCCAGATGGAAGGAAGCTCGACAGCGATCACTTGGTGTATTTCTAATTGCCTTTGCAGCTGATAGGCCTCAGCAAGCTGACATCCCATTGCAGCCACAGAGCAGAGACGCCGGCTCTCAGTGCTGTGTTCAGCACTACAGACTGCTGTGGGATGGGACCCTCACACCTGCCTGTCACCCAGACACTGCCCAGCTCTTCATCACTTGGTTGGTGCCTCCTGAACTGAACCGAACTGGTTAAGCCCTAATTCTCCTCAGATCTGGTGTGGGCTTCCTGCCTCTGTCCCACCCCCAGCATCACTCCCAGCAGACACATTCCATGTGGGAGCTGTAGCTGTGCCACAGGTCCCACTGCTGCTCAGAGTGTGCAGTAAGGTGCCAGGACCCTTACAATGCTCACTGATCTGCAGCACAGTTACCTTTTCTGTCCATCTGGACTCTTAAGGCACTCAGCCTTTGGGTCCAGCTGCGAGCTCACAGGAGGGTTTTATTCCATTACAGCGGAATGGTGAGACCAGCATGAGGGCAAGTGGCTGTTTGAGTCATGGCCCAATTCCTAATTACACCTGTGTGCTTCCTTAATGGAATTCAAAGCAATGACGATGTTGTGTGAAAGCAGTGATATTGTATTTATTTTTAAATTCATTCGAAGGTGTCAGCATGTAGCCCTGAGGATGTAAAAGAAAGGCAGAACTTGTCAGCCTCCCTGGCTGCTCTGAATTACCCTGAACCTATTGGAAATGAAAGGTTCAGAGAGCACAGATGGAATAGATTGAAGCTTTGAGTGAATTGAAAGGGCAAGTTTGCTGGCTAATCATGATCTCTGTGGAGAGAGGGGTAGCTAATAGATTGGAATTGTCAGACATTGTGAAGTCCTCCAAAGAACTGCTTAAGGCATTTCACTTGCCAGCTCTAGCTTGTGTAGCTGCCTTCTCTTTAATTAAAATAGCTTTTGTTTCCATGTAGTTAAAATAAAACATGGAAGCATGTAGTAATTAGTGAATATGTGATGTAGGAACGTCCTTATCTTGGCTGATTGTTTTCCTGCTTTTAAGACAACATTGCATTAATACATCTGTTTAGCAACACATTTCTTCCCTCTTTAGATGAAGGCTGGATTTTTGGAAGCATCTGGTTTTAAATTTAGGAACCAAAATGCTCCCAGCTCAGTGGATAGGATCTTGTCTGGAGTTTAGGGATGCTGATGTTACTATTACAACAGAAATGGATGAAATTGATTAATTCAGAATTTCTGTTCCCCTGTATATATTCAATTTCTCTGTGTTATCTTCTGATGGCAGAACTTCTTTGTCTTGAAATGCAAAGTCAGTTGTGAATATCTGCAAGTTCTTCACTCCAAACCCATGTCCACGATGCAGAACTTAAGACTGCTTTAAAACTATCCTGAAACAGTTTTACAGATATTAGGTTCTTTCACATTTTTGTATGTTAGAGCCCAGCCTGAATTTTGTTGAAAGAGCAAAGAAGCCCCATAAAACCCTAGGAAATAGGGTGGCAGTCCTGAGTGCAGCAGGAGTTTCATATCAGAAGGCGAAGATTGGATTAGGGCATCAGGAATTTCAGGGGTTTGTGGAGAAGCAGCCAAATCAGGCCACCCTTTCCCTGAGACAAATGAACAACAAACATGTCCTGATGTCCTTTCCAAAGAGATTCCCATTGACTGGATTGTTAAGATTTTCACTGATCACAGCACTGAGCTGCATTCTCCCTTCCCCAGGACTACACAAAGAGTGCCGTCTTGAAAGACAGTTTTGTATGATTCCCAAATAATGCTTTCATGCTTCCTGTATACACAGAACAGTCCATATCTGCCTTCTAAAATTAAATTCCTCTTGCATTGTTTCAGAGCTGGATAATATCACAATATTCACTCTCCAGAAGATGATATGCAGGGCGTTCTGTTAAATCAGACATATTCCAAGCAGGCCAAACTTCCATTTTTTGGAAAACAATCCCTTTTCACATTAAGAAGTCTACATGTAGCTGTTCATTTCATGTGCTCTTACAGGCTTTGGGCAGGTGAGCTGATTGGATATCATTTTCGACACGCTGGCTACTGAGGCTTGAGTTAAACATCCAAGTAATTCAACATTTATTTCCCTTGGGACTTTCCTGGGAGTATCTGGTGGGCATCTTGTTCAGAGGCAGTTCTCCCTGGGAGGCTGCCTGTGTGAGGAGCTCCACAGTTACCATGACAAAGACCTCTTTTATTTATTTCTCCGGAGGGGAAGGCAGGAGCGGAAAGCAATCCCCAGAGGTGAACCTGGCCACTGCTTTGGAACCCAGCAGCACACCCTGGCAGGTGTGCATGGAGCTGGGTGTGCCTTGGCTGGGTCCTGCCTTTGTTTCCCTGCCCAGGACACACAGGCAGGTGACAATGCTGTCCAGAGTTCAGGTCTTAAAGCCACTAACCAAATTTACTGTTGTTACAGCCTGTAAGGCCCTCTAGTCTCTCCATTTATAATATAAACATGCAATTAGACCTTTTTCCATGGTTTCACCTTTGTACTGAGTTGGGTGTTGCACATTCTCCTTCTTTTGATCACCTTTCAAAGGGCAAAGCTTGTTTTTGTTGACTGTCACCTTGGTAATGAAATCTGCTGCTTTCCAGTTTGAATTTTCTGGTTTTCTGTTAAGCAGGTCCTGTTTTACCTTGATAAGGGTCCCTGTCTGTTTAGGTTAAGGACATCTTTAGTGCCCAGTACTGGGGCCTTTTTAATGCACCAAAATCCTGTCTGAGCCCTTCTGTGACACTGAAAAAGGACTTTATAGCTTTATACAGCCCAGTGCCTCTTCTGGCCAGAGGCAGCTCTGATGGAAACAGCTGTAACACTGGTAGCATTCCAATCAAATTCAATTGGGGTTGTGCAGCCACAATCAAAATCAAAACTTGCCCCTCAGTTTGAGGGACAGCAAGTCAGCTTTTGTGGTTCCCTGGGAATGGTATCACTGCCCCAGCATCCCTCTGCTGCTCACCTGCTCTAAATGTCTGTGTCAGTAACAAATGAGAGAGGCCTGGGCATAAAGGAGAATATTTAAAAGATCAGAAATTAAGTGCTTTAATAAAGTGTAGGGAGGCGCTGGGATACAATTCGATTTTGTTGTTATTATTAATTCAAGGGGGGAAAAATACTGTAAAATGAACACAACCTCAGCTGAAGTTTATGGCTTTGAAGGAAATGGTGCCTCAGAGGAGTGGTAGGACTCAGGCTTGATTAAACTGGGATTTCAGAAATTCTCTGCACTGAACAAAATAAAAAGGCATTCAATCTAATTAGATAGAATTGTGGAGGGAGAGGAGGAAGAGAGGTATTTCTGACCTGTTGGCTTTTTATATAACCTTTAATCCATGGAATGTGTTTGCAGGTATTTTGGTAGATTTATTTTTCTTCTCAAGGGAATTTGGCCTCAAATTGTAACCTTTTGATAACTTTGCTTAGGAAAATCTGAGGAGAAAACCTTCTCATGGTCCTGTTAATATATACAGTCTTTCAGGAGGCCTATTCTGTATTTTTTCCTGATGAAGGTTCATATTTTGGCCAGATCCTGTGCCTCTACAATTTCTTTTGGGTTAAATGGCTTTCCTGCAGTTTTGATTTCTGGAATATGCATCTCATCCTTATATACTTTTGAGGAGCTAATTGGTACTCACTTGGCAGTTGCCTATTAAGGCATGAGTATAAAAAGATGCAGAGATATGTTTAGAGATAGCTAACATAATGCTTTTTAAAATACTTTATAGGCACAGCTTTAGAAATGCCAGATAATATTTTTGGAAAATCTCTACTACATTGTGAATGTCCTCAAGAAACAGAAGAGGTTGCAATTATGTGCTTTGAAATGGAATTAATCCTTGACCCTTCAGAGAAGCAAAATGCTATTTGTGCTTAGAGACTGACACAGATTAATTTTGATCATTTACCAGTCATTCCACTCTTTCCATCTTCTCATTTACTTTAAGTTATCAGGCTTCAGAATTCCCCCTGGACTCTGTGATAAACAGACCTAGGCCAGGGAAATACTGTTCCCAGGGGGAGGATTTGGAGTGACCCAGGGACATTGCAGAACAGTTTCCAGTGCTGGTGTTCTTTGTCCTTTTGGTGTAAATGTATGTTCATTTAATCCCTGAAGGCCTGAGAAGCCAAAGATGTGCTTTTAGTACCAAATTTCAGTTTGTATGGACAGCTTGGCAATCAGTGAAAATACCAGCTAAGGAGCTGTCCACATTTCAGGTAAAGCCTGCAGGGAAGGCATTCTATGAAACATTGCTTAGGCAAGGAATTCCTGGTGCCATGCTGTGTCACAAGGTTAAACAAGGGTGACTTATCTTTCCTTTTCACAGCATTTTATTTCTAATATTGAATTGTGACGATTTCAGATCTGCAGCCTACGACAAAGGCTCAAAGCAGAGTTTGATTTATGGTGGTTGCAGCTTGTGTTAAAGCTCCTTTGCTGGTCTCACGTTTGCTGCTGTTCCATTAACGCTCCCTTCGCTTGCTGCTCATGCTGAGCGGAGCTGTTGCAGAGCACATACACTCTTTGTAGCTCATTAGTTCGGTGTCTGGGAGAATTTGGAAGGAGGAGAAGCCAGTGCTCAGCTCATGCAGAGCGGCTCGTGCTCCAGATGACGTGCAGTCACTTTGGATTCACATCTCTGCACTGGGGGCAGAATTGACCTCTCTCTGAGGAATTTCACCATTCCTTTAGCTCCTGAGGAGCCTGATTAAATTCCATTCAGTATGGATTGTTTTATTTCCAAAATTGTGAGGGTTTCCTTGAAAGCAAAATTCGTGGTTGGGACTGCTTCCTATTTCATTTGTGATTGGCTTGTATGAACAATTAACACAATGAACAATGACAATTTAAACAATGAGATAATTGTTACACTTTGTGACTGATATGGAGACATGATTTGATGTTTTCCAGTATGTAAAGCCGCCATGTGTTTGTTTCTTTTACAATACTTGATTCTGTTATGTCTAAATATTTAGTTACATCTATGTAACAGTGACAGAAACCACAGCAGAACATTCTGAAATAAATATGTTTTAGTAAAAGAAGCATCTGTATCCCTGCATTAATAACAGCCCACGTAGTAGCTCCAAAATTCAATCACTACAGCAGCTTCAGTTGAGGATTTGGCTGCAGCAATTTGTGTAATGGAGAAAACACCTGTTACTGAGCAGTGGTGAATGACTGGATTTTATTGGTTCATAACCAAACTCGGAGGTTAATATCTTTGTTTTGTGAAACAGATGTTTAATTCTGAGCCTGGGCAATTGGCTCTTTTCTGTCTGAAGAGGGAAAAACAATGGATGTGTTGGATTACTGCAGACTCTGTAATTGAGTGTGACAGTTGTAATGAATTAGCCTTTCCCAAAGCTTTTGGTGTTTGCCTCTCTGAACTGTGAATTTTACTGGACTTTCTCCCTGCAGGTGGCATGGCAACATTCTGTGCATGTTTCCTGTTTCTCCGATAGGACAGAATATCCAGGGTTTGCTGTAAAGTCACAGCCCCTTCCATGGGGGTAAAAGACTGATTCTCTGGGGTTCATCCCTCAGACTGTAACGTGAGAGGATGACAGGGAGGAGCCCCCAAAAAGAAATGCTGCAAATGCTTTTGGTTTTCCCAAATGCAGAAACAGAGCAGTGTCCAGGTGAGTGTCCCAGCGTGTGCCACAGCCCTGGGAGCACCAGGGCACTCTGGGGCTGGTTAATGACCCAGACACTGGTAAAGGCTCATTAACTGTGCCCAGCCTTCATCTCAGCCCCTCATCGTCCTCTGCTGATTAAAGCAGATGAACCCGTTACACAAAGGGGATGCTCTCTGGCTGCAGGTAGCACTTGCAGGGCTTCATTTTAATCTGATTTTCAAGAGCCCTGACTAAATTCAGCTACTTGTTACCTTGATATAACCGTGGAGCAGTTTCTGGGGGATTACTCTGGATTTACTTTGCTTTAACAGGAGACAGAATTTATCTCTTTAGATTTCAGCAGGAGGAGAAACTTTCTAATTAGAGTAATTTCTGCTTTCCCAGCACATGTATTTGATACATGTGCTTTCCCTGATCTTATTCACTTATATGGCAAGCCTTTATGGGATCTTGAAAAATTGATACCTGTTTTGTTTTAAAAATTACCTTAAGAAAACTTTGCATTTGGGTTCCTTGTTTTATGATTTAGCTTTTTGTTGTATCAAAAAAGAGATTTATCACTCCCATGGCATTTGGGGCTTTTGAGAAGTTTCGAGGATTTAGCTATAAACCTCTCATTTATTACAAAAACTTCACATTTCTGTGGTTTTGGAGGAACCCTTGAACATATTTGGGTCTTTAAGGTTTATGTCTAAAGACAAATAAAAAGAAATCCATAAAATTTCTGTGGAAGTTATTGCAATGACTTCTTTCTGAGACACCAGAAGAACAGACTGAGACTACAGTTATGAGAAGTATTAACTCTTAATCCCATAAGTGCAGGCTGAAAGATTAGAACTGTAATTGTTTTCTGTGTTGTTTTTTTCTTTGGTGATTTGAGTGGAAGGAGAAATTCAAGCAGGGCAAGGAAAATAGTTTGTTTAAATCCTTGTTATATATATATATATTTGTGAAGTTTATTGGAACGATAATATTTATTATAATGCCTTCAGCATCCTTAAATAAGGCATGTTACAAGAATGGGAAATAAGGTTATATTGGTTAATTACTGACTTTATTTCTGGTCTGTGTAGCCAAGAAAACAGGTGAAATATAGCTGCAAACTTGAAATTACAGACATGTTTGCATTTCCATCTCAGGCTCAACTAATAAAGCTCCCCAGTATTTTTAGAATGCTCTGCTGCTGGTAAAGTCAACAAAATCTCTGGAGTCCTGCTGGGGACTTGACCCTAATATCTTCCCTTCTGCTGCTTCCCCGAATTGGGGCTTTAGCTGCATTTGGCTCGTCCTTGCATCTCTGCTGCAGATCAGAACAAAGCTGTGTGACCCCAAGGGAGCTGGGGGAGAAGGGAGGCCCACAGATCACGTATTCCTTATAGGCCTGGCATAAATATGGATCTCTCCTTCCTCCACAAACCTCCAGTGGGAGGCCAGTGTGTCACTGAAGAGCAGGCACTGGAATCCCCAGATCCCACTGGATAAATGGATTTTACATGCAGCTCCAAGTGCAGTGGCTTGCAGTGGCTCAGTTACACTCACTGACGTTTTCATTCAGGCTCATTTCTTAATTCCAGTAGTATTTTTTGGCCTTTCTAACAATGTAGAAGCATTTTATGACAGAATGGGGAAAATTTATTCTCTTGATGCCTATTTCTTCCAAGGTGATGAAAAAATGATAAAACTGGAGTTTTGCTCTAAGTCCAGCTCCAGTTTTTCCCTGCTGAGAAAGGAGCTCCTGCACCAGGGCTGATGGATGGCTGGAGATGAGCTGTACACTGTTTTTGCAATGAACAGATTTTGCTTTTGAGTAACTTTGTCTGGAAGACATCCTTCTCCATAGCAAGGCAGGTTTGGAGGAGTGATCTCTGAGACAGAAAAGCTGTTCCAGTCCTGCTGTGTTTTCCTTACTTCATCTGAAGCACTGAGGCCATTTACCCAGCCTCCTTCAATGCATGTTGCTATAATCCATGTTTCTGTGGAGTAAAGCTCACCACAAATCTCTGCTCTCCTTTATAAAGCTGAGCTGGAAAATGCTGTGTTGAAGAGGTATGAAGTGCTGTATTGAGAAGCCCAGCACAAAAGTAATTTTTCCATTTGTTTTCTTTGCTAGATACCTCTCACTACTGAAATGCCTGCAGAAGTTGCAGCAGTATTAGCAAAAGGAAAGGGAGATGATGAGGAGGAATTAGAAGAGGAGTGGGAGTTCTGGCTAGCAGCTTGTCAGCTCAGATTCGTGTGTAGAGCTGGGAACAGCAGGATTGGCCCTCTGCACTCCCAGCAGCTACAGAACATTAGGGGAGAAGCTTTTGAGAAAAAAGGAGAAACTGCAGGGATGCAGAAGAGTGATGGTGCCTCTGGGTGTCAAAGACAAACAGGGATGCGCTCTGTGCAAATCCTCCACTGGGGGTTTGGGAAGAACACTGCAGGTGTTTGGGTTTTGCTGTTGCTGTCTGTGTGGATACACATGAAACTTCAGTGGCATTTTGCAGCCTGTTTTCCCTCATGCTTCCTGAGGCCATACCTTGGCTTTCCAGAATTATTTCATTCTATTTATTACTAACCCAGTTGTGACTTCAGCTCTTTAAGTGCTATAAATAAATGCAAAAATACCATCTCTTCTGGAGGAGGAGAATAGAAGGTGCTTTTCATTTACATGCTTATTTTTCATTCATTTTCGATATGTCTCAGTTCTCTGGGCTTCTGGAGCACAGTGATTATGTACATGTCTGTACTGAGGCTGAAATTACTGATTTCTTTTAGAGCTTCTCTGCAGTAGGTCCTGCAGACAGTTGAAGCTAATTTGATTGTGTCTTGCTGAGAACTCTCTCCAATGGCAGACTGAAACGTAAAGGATACAAATGTCATCTGTATTAGGGGTGTAAAACATCCAGCTGTGAGTGGGGAATGGCAAAGCTGTTATGGAACAGACACATTAAAGATTTTTAAACTGTAATCCGTGCCCAGGAAGTGACAGCTAACACAGAATCACTCCCCCAGACACCTCCATGGAAAACTTCTCCCTGGTCTTGGCTCATCTCCAGGGCAGGGGTTTGATGGGCACAGGAAACTCTCCTTGGAAATGCCTCAGGTCCTGGAAGCCAAGTAAGATTTGACCCTTGCATTAGGCAGAGCTCTGCTCTAAGCCCCAGGAATTACCACACTCCATACCTGGTTTATAACACAGGTGCCTGCTCTGCCTCCTGCTCTTAGAACTGCCTTGAAAACCCAGTGGTTTCAGAGGAAACCGCTCCTGCCACAGCCTTTCAAATGCTTGATGTTAAGTGTTGTAATTCTGCAGAGTAACACTGTTGTACCAGATCATTTCTATGTTCTTTGCTCCATTGCTTCCTTAAGGCACTGAGTTTTCTTGTTAATAATCCTGGTCAGGTGAAATATGGAAGAAATGCTGGATGTGACCCTTAATATTCAGTTCTCTAATGTTTTTATTGGCAAACTGAATTTCTAAAGGCTCAGAGCTACAATATTTTCTATACTGGAAGCAGCAATTTCCCTTCTACTGTATATTAACAGCCATATAGTAACATTTTTATTCTGTGCTAGGGGATAAAATGACTTGGACATTTTAATAACATCTGGCAAATCATTTTCATTTTCCCTCTTATATGATTAATAATGGTCTAGATAGATATGTAGATCTACTCTTTACTTACTATGTGGGTTCATGCATATATAATGTATAATATGGAGATGGGATGGATATAGAAAATAAGCAACAGTATAATGGGTTATAGTCAAAAACTCTAATCTGGGCAGTTAAAAAACTTTGAATGAAATATTCTGGGATTGGAATGTGAGATCAGTTCTGAAATGTTACAGTTCCAGTTAATCACACCTGCTCATCCAGCTCCCAGTGCCACGTCCAGGGCTTTCCTGAGCTCCCCAGGGATGGGGGGACTCCACTCCAGTCCTTGACAGCCCTTTCACTGCAGAAATTCCTCCTGATGCGCCCCCTGAGCGAGTGTGAGTCTTTTGGGACACTGGGCTGGGGCTTACCAGGGGTCAGGAGCACTGGCTTGGCCAAGGGGAGCTGCTGTTTGTGCTCAGTGAGGACTCGTGGAAATTCACACCCATCACAGCAATGATACCCATGGGCAGAGCTGTACAGCTGTGGTTACTCAGGTTGGTGTAGCACTCAGTACTGCTGCACAGAATGCAGCCTCTTGTATGATGGTGCTGATTTGTCTTGAAAATCTCCTTCAATAGATTTGCCTTGCAGCTGTGTTTCAGCATGGAATGATTTTCAGTGGTAATAATGGAATTATTACAGATTTGTACATCTGGATTTGCACCTTTTGATTCATTCCTGCTCCCACCTTTGCTCCTGTTTTTCCTAATGGAAACAGAACCTGTTTCACTTAATAGGATTTTTCTTAGTGCACGATTGCATGACTTGAACCTACTTGTGTAGCAGTGGCTGATGGTTTGTCCCTAGACAGATGCTCTCTCTCCCACTGTCCTCTGATGTTTGCATCTCATTTTGCTCTTTCTTCATGGTAGCTTTTTTCATAGTTTTTGTCAAACTGCACCCTTGTGATAAAGTGGGGATCTCTGCTTCCATGTGGGGAACAAGAGCAGCTCACAAAATGCTCCCCCCTTGCCTGTGGAGGATTATTTTCCAGTGCCAGTCTGCAAGCACGACATTACAAATGTACCCTAAGTCTCTGTTCATCACAGGTCTGCCAAATCCAAGATTTGAAATCAACTTGGTAAATATCAGTGCTTTGTTTTTGTTCCTGTGCTCCTTCCAAAGGCCAGCTGAGGAGTTCAAGCTGCCTGCCTTCACAGGCAGCCCTTCTCCAGTATTTATTTAGTGAGAGCTGCAGCCTGTACAGAGTAATCCCAGTGCAATATCAACTCGCAAACAATTTTCTAAAGCATCTTTAATGTACAGTGTTACTGTACCCAGAGGTGCAGGGGAGCAGTATTAATGCAGGCATGATAGTTCTGAGTGTTCATATGAGTCCTCCAGGAATAATAAACAGCTTGAAATAACAACCAACAAATTCTCCAGATGCTTTTTATCCATGTGTTGGCAACTGTGTTGATTCCAGATCAATGCAGGGTATTAAGACATTTATATGATTGAGCTAAAAAGCTGCCAGGTTGTGCAAGCATTGGGCTCATAAAAAATAGGAGAGCTGAGTAAAGGCAGTGGTGATCTGTTCATAAACTGCAGAACGGAACTCCCTGGTAACAGAGCAGATAGTGGCACTGGGAGCACGTGGGGTTTCATTGGGCAGGTGTGCTGGGAAACCCAGGGTGCGTGAAAGTCACTTGAGTACCTGATCCCAATATTGCAATATTCTGCATTTATAAAATGAGGCTCCTGGTAGGAGGGTCCAAGTCATTCCTTAGACAAAGCACACAAAGCCTTTGTTTGAGATGGAATCCCAGCAGAGCTCAGAGCTGGGCTTGCCTCTCTGGTTCCTGGGCCAGCAGAGCTTTGGTACTCGTGGATGGGCACCATGGAAGGCCTGGGGAAAGCAGAGAACATCCAGAGTACTCCTGGGGCAGCCAGCTGGTGCCTGGGCTGCTGCCATGGCCCCAAACTGGGACAAATAAACTGATCTGAAGATGATGGAGGCCTTTGGAGCCTTGCATAACTGGCTGTGTGGATATTTGGATCCGACTGTATTTTTTATTGCATGTATCAAAACCACATATGGTTGGATAAAATGAAGTTACAGCCAGTTTTTCTTTGAAATAATTTAATAATACGAAATTCCCATGGCAGCGTAAACCAAGGTAAGATATTGATGTAAATGCCTGTGAGGTGAAATGGGTTCTGTTCGGGTCTTGTACCAACCTTTTATGGCAAGAAAATTACACAGAAAGCTCCAAGCTTTCAAACGGTTTTGAAATATTTGAGATGCAAACTGTTTTCCTGCAGATGTGTCTGTAGCTGTGGGGGTTTAGAAGCTGAAAATCTTGGCTTCAGACCATTTGTTTTGGAAAGTGGCTTTATGTACTTCTTGGGCAAAACATTGTGAAAAACAGGAGGGGTTTTGTTTCTTTCCATTTGTATTTAATCTTGCATGTATTTCAGAATATTCTGGAAACACAAGTGCTGTCAGGTGTTTGAATTTCCTTGTTTTGCTTCAAGGACTGTTTTGTGTGAAAGCATGTTATTTGTTAGCTGTCATCTACTCCACAAAAAGTTTGTCAGCAAGTTAGGAGATCTAAAAGTATTTCTTTCATTTTATTGACCTAATTTCATTTTTAATTGCTTTTTCAGTTGACATCAAAATGAGGTAATATTCATCAAATAGAGAGACAAAACAAGCAAAAAGAATAGAGACTTTACTTTTTGGCTTTTATGCTCGAATCGTGATCAGTATAAAATATTTTTAAAGTGGATATTAACTTCTTCAGAACTCCCAGGCTTTCATGTCAATCACACCGTCTCTTCACAGGGATGCATTGCACAGTTTTAGCTGGATACTGAACAAAGAAAAGCTTTCTAAACATCATCACCTCAGGAATGTCCTGGAGTGACTTTATGATGCTCGTACGCTGGGTGTTTGTGTGCTTATGGTGCTGTGTGCTGCTGGGACAACGTCCCAGGGCTCATTTCTGCAGCCTTACTCCTCTGACAGATTTACTCACATGAGTAATCTCATGGGCTTAAATTGAATCCTGGCAGGAGTAACAACTGGGTGAGTAAACTAGTGATTATTTTTATCCCTTCTTCAGAAAACTGTATTAGAATTCTTCCCTCTTAAATATCTTCCCAGTGTCTCTTGCATCATTCAAGTTACACAGCACTACATAAAATTCATTACAACTCAATTATGAGGCTCATTAGGTAGGTAGTGGCATTTTGGCTATCGTACCAAGTTGTGAAACATATTCATTTATTATCCATGGTATTGTTAGAATCAGAATGGAACAATGAAACCAAACATAACATAGAAGATGGTTCAGAACATAAAACTGTGGATTTTTGCCAAGAGCAGGTTTTATGTAACCTGCTTTGAAACCTCCCTGTGCTGCGTTCATGGCTGGAGCACAGGGAGAACTGTCCTTTGGAGGTGATAATGAACTCAGAGCACCTTTGACAGAGTGCCACTGCATGCTGGCTGCTGCTGGGCTGTATCCTTTTCATCTCCTGAATCTATCCAGCAGCTAGAAAGTATATTTATCTGCCTGTACATCTTTAAATATGATCCAGCTCTTGCTTTCTGTGTTAATTAGCCCTGGTTTCCTCGGCAGAGTGCTAGCAACAGCAGAATCTGTGACAGGGACTCAAACTTCCCAAGCACTGCACAGAGCCAGCAGAGTAATTTGTCCTGTTTCAAGCAGGCAGGGACAGTGTCCCCAGCCAGGCTGGCATTTCCAGCATCCAGGAATTTCTTTACTTAGGGGCTCGTTAAGGCCAGTGCCTGCTGATCGTTCTCAGCGCTGACTCTGCTGCAAGGATGCTCCCAGGTGTGAGCTGTAACAGCTGGGTTAGGGTCTGGATTGAAGTGTTCTGCCTAGAACCGGGCGTTTCTCTTGGGTCTGGGGCTCCCTGTGCCTGTAAATGTTGTGTGTGGCTCCCCTGTGTGCCGATCCCTGCAGCTGACCATGGCTACCCTGAGGTGTCCATTTCACTGTGGTGGCACAGCAAATGCTTTGGGATGGAAGGGAGCTTGAAGATCATCCAGTTCCACCCCCCCTGCCATGGCAGGGAGCCTTCCACTATCCCAGGCTGCTCAGAGCCCCATCCTACCTGGCCTTGGTATCCTCATGTTAACAGAAGAAACTGTTCAAGCTTTTTCCTTATCCTGTTGTTTCTTGAGTCAGTTTGTCCTGAATCCCACCTTTTAATCCAATGAAATTCAGCAATCTCATACCTTGCTGTTATTTATTGAGTCCCAACATCAGGAAGTTGAAACTCCTTTAGGCTGCACCTCCTTTACACCGAGCCTGTGTCTCAGTTTGTATTGTTTGTATTTTGATGAGTTGTCCTATCATAAAACAGCAGATGGGAAGTGACAGCCTTGAGCTGTTCAGGAACAGGCACATCCCCGTTGATGACTGAAGGCCTCCTGAGGAATGCATCACAGGGAGCCCTGACTCATGCTCCTGTTGCAAAGGTGAAACCCAAAGCTGAGCTCGTCACGGAGGGCTGGATGTTGATTGCCCATGACGTGTGTGCTGCTGGGATGAAGCGAGGGCTGTGTCAGCCTGCACACTTCATCCCCACACTGAGTGCAGAGGCTCCCAGCGCCCACAGGAGAGAACAGCGCCGCTGAGCTGTGAGGAAATCAGAAGAGACTGCTCCCTTCCTTCTCAGGCAGCATCTCCTCCCAGACTCCCTGCTCTGGGACTTCCCTCTCCCAGTACAGTGGTCACAATCTGATCCCAGTTCAAGCCTGCCCTTGAGGGTCAGGGAAATGTGTGCTCACCTGCCAGCAGAGCACAGCACAGCACAGCACAGCACGGCACAGCACAGCACGGCACAGCACAGCACAGCACGGCACAGCACAGCACAGCACAGCACAGCACAGCACAGCACAGCACGGCACGGCACAGCACGGCACAGCACAGCACAGCACAGCACAGCACAGCACAGCACAGCACAGCACAGCAGAGCACAGCACAGCACGGCACAGCACAGCTCGGCACAGCACAGCTCGGCACAGCACAGCACAGCACAGCAGAGCACAACACAGCACGGCACAGCACAGCACGGCACAGCACAGCACAGCACAGCAGAGCACAACAAGCACGGCACGGCACAGCACGGCACAGCACAGCTCGGCACAGCACGGCACAGCACAGCACGGCACAGCACAGCACAGCACAGCAGAGCACAGCACAGCACAGCACGGCACAGCACAGCACGGCACAGCACAGCACAGCACAGCACGGCACGGCACAGCACAGCACAGCACAGCACAGCACAGCACGGCACAGCACAGCACGGCACAGCACAGCACAGCACAGCACAGCACAGCACAGCACAGCACGGCACAGCACGGCACGGCACAGCACGGCACAGCACGGCACAGCACAGCACAGCACAGCACAGCACAGCACGGCACAGCACGGCACAGCACGGCACAGCACAGCACAGCACGGCACGGCACAGCACGGCACAGCACAGCACAGCACAGCACAGCACGGCACAGCACAGCACGGCACAGCACAGCACGGCACAGCACAGCACAGCACGGCACGGCACAGCACAGCACGGCACAGCACAGCACAGCACAGCACAGCACAGCACAGCACAGCAGAGTACGGCACGGCACAGCTGGGCACTGCCAGGGTTTGCTCACTGTCAGGGTTTGCTCCTTGCCAGGGGTTGCTCCCTCCCCTGCACGCTGCCAGCCCCAGATAAGGAGTGTGGTGTTTGTTCTTTCCTCTCTCCGTGCTCTGGCAGTGTGTGTGTCCTGTCCCCCGCTCAGAGACACTAAGCAAGGGAAATGGTGCTGTGTAAGGAGTGTGCAGGAATTCCACTCAGGGTTTGTCCATGTGGGCAGGGCAGCTCTGGGAGTTACCCACCATTGTCTGCAGATCCTCCTGCAGCAGGGGTTCAGACTTAGCTTTTGGTGTTTAAACTGGAGCCCTAGTCCCACAAATCTCAGATTAAGTGAAGTCTTTTATAACGTGCTTTCTTGCATGATCACTTCTTGTGCTTCCTATTTGAGAAGATAATGGACTCTGTAAATTCTGCTATACGAGCACCTGTGTCAGTGAGAAACCATGCCCCAGAAAATGAAATTCTTCTGCTGTATTAAATGCTTGGATTCCAAGCTAAAGAAACCTTCTGAGTAAAAGCTACTCAGTGCACAGTTTCTCTATTAGCAAAGTGCTGTATACACTAAATTATATTGTGTGGCTGCCTCCAGTTTAGATAAGTACATAAATGAGATGTGCTGAATCTACTCTTTTCACGGGCAGCAGTTCAAACTGGGTGTTGCACTGCAGCTGAAAACGTAAAATGGACATTATTCATTTGAATGGCAGTAGTTACCAGTTAATGCTCACACCTTGATCAGGAAAGGAGCTCTGCCAGAAAAGTCAAAATTCCAGCAGCCTCCTGAAATTTCTGCCTGAATTGAGTGATGCAAAGTTTTGAGAAAAGTATTAAAATAATATGAGGAGGACATTGATTATTCCTTTGCCAAACTGTAGTACATTCCCCTCCTTTAGCTCTCTTCCCTTCAGTGTTACTGGCAGACAGAAGGGTGTACTCTGCACCAGTAAGCGCTGCTCTGCCTCTGACAGGATCCTTTCACACCTGTGTCCGGAGTTTGTGTGGGGTGTGTGTGACCTCTGGGCAGGCCTAGCCCTCGCACAGCCCGATGAGCACAGGGTAACAGCTTTACTGAAACCTGACCTCAGCATGGAACCGTGATGAGCTGCTTGAGCTGCACTATAAAGACTGAAAATCTCTGGTACTCGAGGCAGTGATGTGAACTCAGCCGGATTTTTGTCAACAGACAACAGACACTATCCATGAGACAAAGTCCTTGTGGTTTGTAGTTTGATTTGGTCTTCAGACATCGTTTTCTTTTAGTTCACTGGCTTCTTATGAATGCAAAATACTAATGCCAGGGGACCATCCCAGTTAGGGCTGAAGCAGAGAGGGGGGTTGTTTGTTTCTGGATTTTGACTGTGCTTGCCCATAGTTCAAGGTTTGAGATGAAAAAAAAGCAGATTTGATTTGAAATTAAATTTCTTAGGTTCTACTGAGATGCTAAAATCAAACATGGGCAATCCTAGAAGAATTCTTTTGTTTGGAGCTTCACTTAAATCAGAACAAATTAAAAAGTAGTTTAAGATGCGGAGAAATGGACTCTGAGTACAACCATGGAGCCTGTCAGCTCTAAGGTTCTGCTTGTCTGATTTTGAGCTTCCCTTATGCCAACTAAACCTAGTTTAGTGGATTACTCTGGGCTTTCTTGGAATAATTTAACCACAGCCAAGCTGCACTACACTGAAATCTCTTGTTACCGAAGTCCCAGGCAGGACACAGAGCCTCAAAAGCTGCATAATTAAAGGAACTGTGCTTTGCTTTACTTTCAACACTATTCTAACAAAAAGCAGATTTGCTGCTCACGTAGGTAAGACAGTTATGGCCACAGGCTTGGATTTCTTTTCTGTGCAGAATTCTGGGGTGGTGAGGGCAGTGATAGAATTCTGTGGTTGGCAGGGGTGGGGCAGGAGCGTCCCTGTGGGTTTGTGTCTGTGCACAGCCCAGGAACAGGCACTCAGCACATCCACACTGCAGAGATGAATGGTCTGATGTTTGCCGTGGTGGTGAACCCATGGAATTAGTTGTAAAGGAAACATAAATGCTCTCCACTACATCCCCAGAGCCTTTTAATTGCCTGTCACCGCACCATTCACAGGCATGGGGCAGTATTAGAACTCCTGTGGTCCAAAATGTGGGGTCTGGACTGCTGGTGCTGGAAGGCAAACAGTGCCTGGTACTGCAGCTCCTACACCTGTCCTGATGGAGCTGAACACCTTTACAGCTGATAGCAGAGCTGCAGCTAACACCAAATGTACCACATTCTATTTTCAGACTGCTCTAATGGAATCATAGAGACAGCTGAAAATTGTGATTAGTCTAGCACTTGGTCTGGGACTCAGCGAGCTACAGCTGAAACCAATCTTCAAAGAGTTTATTCTTTTCAAATGCTTGGAGAGTTGTTACTTCATCGTGAGCTAATGCTCATGAAGTCAAATGCTTCCTCTCGTCCTCGTCCTCTTAGAAAGTTTATGAGAATTTTTGGTCTTTGCTTCTTTCTTTCCTCGCTTTAAGTAATAAGAAACCTCTCCTGCTCAGGTCTCAATCAGACTGCTCGCCAATTAAGCTAATTGGCAACACATTTGAAACACTCCCTAATTACAGCTGCAGAAATTTTCAGAGAACAACCTTTCTGCAATTTTTCCTTCAATCAAAATGTAAAAAGCAATAAACCCCCTGCAACTCCTAACTCTTCCCTGATAAGACTCTTGAAATGCTTCCAGAAGATGTTGGCCAAGTGAGCCCTGGGCTGTGTGGCTGCCGTGGCTGCCGGAGGTGCCATGAGGAGTTCCCAGTGACTTTCCTGGCAGGAAATCTCCCTGTGCGTGCCTGTGTGCAGGCAGGGGTGTCAGGGAAGGCACTGCTGGACACAGCTGGTGCCACTCCGAGTGCTGAGCAGCACCAAAGCTGCAGAAGGCTCTCACAAATGAATCTAACTAGGAGCAGCTGTGGGGTTTTGCTAAGTCATGCAATCAGCCAAACCATCCCCAGGTGTGCCTTCTAATTAAATGCAGAGTTCTCCCTCAGTCCCCTTCATTTACAGAGCAGCTCCTGCTCACCTTCCTGCCTGCTGCAGATTTGAAAGGACAGCGTGTTGCACAAGGCCTGCAGATCCTGGTTTTAAACAAAGTGAGTAGTTTGGGGTTCTTTGGGTGGCTTTTTACCTTTGGTTGTGTTTTAGTGGCAGAGAATTCCATCTATCCAAATTAAGACATTAGTAATAACTGATGCTATCTCATTTGATATTACAAAAAATGGCTGAGCTACTTTGGTTTCTAAATGAGGCTGATGACCCTACCAGGGGAAAAAGGTGCATCTTCTCTTTAATTTTTGTATTTCCTGTGGGTTGCTGTTTTTGTGTTACTCCTTTCTATCCTGCATTATTTCTACTGAACTGCCTTGCCTTGTTTTCTGTCTCGGGAGCCTTTCCCAGCTCCAGCCTGCCCACAGAGGAGTAATTTGTTGTGTGAAGGGAGCACTGCTGAAGCAGGAATGGCACATGGGGGGAAGCCAGTGGCTCCTGGCACTGGGGAAATGCCAGCCTGTGACCTTCAGAGGGGCTGGAGGGCACCGGCCCTACGGGTGCTGTGCTGAGTGAGGGGCGCTGCCTGCCTTGGCTGTGGCAATGGTGCTGTATGGGGCCAGCCTGGGCAGCTCCCTGCTCTGTCCCTCATGGTGACACTCTGCACCTATTACAGATTTCCTCCCAAGGTATTGCCAGTGAATCTGCTCTGGCTCCTCCTGCAGGTGGAGTGGTTGGGTTCGAGATCCCTTCCCATGTGTGGAGTTCCTCACTTTCAGTGGCTGTGGGATCACTAATGCTCCTTGCTATTTGTACAATTTAAAGTGCTCAAGTCTTAAATTTTATATGTGGCACCTCTGTGAACCATATGTAATTTGGCAGAACACTTTTAATATGTCATCTTAATGCTTCTGATTTCCTTCACTTCCAGTGGTTTGTCTTGGTTGATTTATTCCTGGATATTTCCTAAAGTGCCAGGCAGTAAATGTCTGTACATTGTGTGATTTGTTCCATCAAGTCAAACCATTTCTCAGGGAAAGGGGTCTGAGGTACTTACAGACTGTGTACATGGGTATGTAAAGAAGCTTATCTTAATTTGTAAAACAAGAGATAATAATGTAAGTTAGATTAAGTAATCAGTACTTTCTGTTTGGTCTTAATTATATATTTGTTGTCTTCCAAATACAGGTTTAATCCTTCTTTTTGTTATGTAATAAAACAACAGTTGGTAGTGATTTGTGGATTATGATAAATAAGCATAGAAATATTTGCTCAACTGTTTATTCCATTTATCCAATGATTTGATTTTATCCAGCTAGGAGAAGGAGAGGTAGCTGCTATGTTCAGGAACAGCCACTCATAGGGAAGCAATGTCAAGCTTTAAAGGAGCTGCCTTTGTTACGAATGCACCAAATTAAGAAAATTAAAAATTCCAGTAGCTCTTGCACATGCCAGTGTAGTAGAAAGGTTGTGGATTAAAATGGAGATGTAGAATTACTTTTCTGAGAAAGGAATATTCAAAAAGTAGGAAGGAACTTAAGAAGACAGGTTGGAAGCTTTAAATTTTTTCTTTTCAATTTTAAAATGGTAACATTATCCTTTCCTATGCCTTTATTATGGGTTTTCTTTCCCTTTTGTAGTGCTGGGGTGCTGAAGGTATTTCACTTTGGATTGACCTGAGAGAATTGTTTTTAGGTTTTGATTAGTTTGGCTTGGCAGCTGAAAAATCAGTTATTCACACAGACTTAGAGCAGAATCTATAAAGTGCAGCAGCAGTTCTGTAAATGAACCCAGCAGAACCAAATGCAGTGGCCAGGGCAGGTTCCAAGTGGAGCTGAAGTGGGGTAATGCCTTTCTGCTGGGCTGCTCTTGCACACAAATCCCACCATCTGTCCTGCTCCACCTGGCACAAACTGCTCCTTATTCTGGAGACTTCAATTAGAGAACTTCAGCTTTTCATCTGTTATTTACAAGCAGTGATGTGAAGCATCAGTCAATTACACAATTGTACAATCAATTTGGTGCAGACTTGATATACACAACTTAATATGTTTGCTTGCAGCAGGGTTTGCACTCAGCTACACACAAACAGTGACATGAAATCTGAATTGAGCTGTTTCAGCTGTGCACATGCATTCATACATGCAGACACTCCCAGACATGGTGAGGATAATTGGCTGGAATGTGTGGAGAACCAGCCTTTAAGAGCTGCCTGTGACAGGGGCTTCTGTAAATGTGGAGACCTGCTTGGCAGAAAGTGCATCTGTAATTTGTTTTAAATGTGCTGTAATTGTTTCTGGGCTTTCCACTGTGTGTTTTCCACCACTGCTTCTGAAATCTCCTGGTGAAAGCTGCTCAGTGGGACTAGAATGCAGAGCTATTCATGTCCAAGGAGCAGGGATTTTAAGTATCCAAGGTAATTGCAGGGTCGGGGAAAATAACCTGAGCTGCTGAATATCAGAAATCCTCCACGCTCTCCAGGAGGAGCTGTCCTGCCCCTAAAGCACCAGAGCAGGCAGCTCCATGCAGTGGCATCCTCCTGGGGGGGTTCTGACTGGGACACCCAGCTAAACATTCCAGTTTCTGCTCAGCCTTCAGGAAAACAAGGTGTGTGTATCTTCTCTGGTGCCCTCCAATTTCCACACTCCTCAGGTATGAAAGGTGCCTGAACAGGGACCCATTTCTATCTTCAGCTCTTTCTGAGAGCACACTCAAGTATTTTTAAGCTGCACTTTCTTTATTGAATGTAAAATGTGTGACAGTAAAGTATTTAATGAAATATTGCTGGGTTTATTGAAATTCCTGGAAATTTACTGCATATGCCAGCGCTGTGGTGTTATTTAAATAAGACTTTAAAAGATTTTCTTAATTTTTTTTGTTCTTGTTAGTGAATGTAGCCATTGAAGATCAATATTGTAATTGTTGGTTGTACAAATTCAGTATTAGGCACAGAGCCTGCAGCAAGATGTAGAGTCACGATATGGATTAATAAAATGAAAATGAATTTAAAACCCCCCATACTCTGCAGAGGAAGAAGGCTCAGGCAGCAGCCACAAACACTCTGTGCTGCAGTTCCCAGAGCAGGGCTTGGCTTAGGGTGCACAGACATGGGTGCCTTAGGAAAGGGCAGCTCGGGACCTGCTCTGCTCCTTCTGCTGACTTGGGTCTTCATGCAATGCTTAGGATTCTTGTTTCCTCCCGTCAGTAACGGCCTGGTAGCAGAACTGCAGCCTCTGCACAGCCCTGGGGTCCCTGCAGAAAATGAGGAGGGGATTCTGCAGGCACACGAGGCAGAATTGATTGTCTGGTGAGCAGCGTAAGGCTGTTCTGCCAGTCCTGTACTTCTGCCTGTCGTGAGGAATTGTTCAGTTGATGTTGGATTCCTGGCACTCTGCACTCCTGTTACTCAGCCTTGCTTTTCTTTCTATTGGTTCCCAAACATAAGTGCATGAAGAAACGGTGTTTAAGTCAGGATATTCTTGGCAAGTATTTCAGCTTTCTAATTTTGTGGGTGTTCTTTTGCTCATATGTTTGACTATGTTTTGTTCTTTACACCTTTGCAATCTTCATGTATTGCTTTCTCTGGAAGCAGAGCCATAAGTGAGGAGGGGGCAGGGCAGAAATGGAGACACACGGAGTGGTGCTGCTGAAAGCCTCAGACATCTCAGTCTGCTGGACACAGCAGCTCTGGTCTGTCCTTTTGCTGTTAGAGTTCTTCAGCTTGAAGTGGCTCTCTCCTGTCCCTGTGTTCTTCATTGCATTCTCCTCTCCTGGCTCATTAAACACCTGCCCCAGAGGTGCAGGAGCAGGATGCTGTGTGTCAGGAGGGGGAGGCAGGGAGCAGAGCTCTGTGCCTGCTGGAGCAGTGGCACGCAGGAGGTGTGGTGCCTCTCACCTGTGTGGCACCTGAGCCCTGCAGCCTCTCACCTGTGTGGTACCAAATCAGCTGCAGCTGAAGCCCTCTGTGCCTACTGGGGCCCTGTGCCTGCACTGTCAGTTATCCTCCTCTGCCCCTCTTTCCCTGTTCCCCAGTGGTTAGTGTGGCTGTGAGTTTGGTTTATTTACTGTTTGCTTTTTTTTTTTTCCTGATTTTTCTCACTGTAAACTTTGTAGTGTCCATCACTGCTTTGCCCTTTCATGTTCAGGCTGACATCATTTTGTGAAACAGTGTCATATCCTTTTATCTAAATACTTTTCTCTGTAATTATTACTTTGCTGCCTTTTCAGGTGGGAGCTTGCCTTTGTTATAAGATCTTTCTCTGATCATTTTTGTATCACTTGGTAATATAAAGGTGTATGTGTTCCTTGGAGGCCTTTTTATTTAAATTATTTCTTTATCTGTCTGTCAGTGTGAATAATAAAACACCTTCAGGATTGCTCATCTCTGTCCTAATGAATGATGAGGTGTCATGTGTTCTAATATCAATCATTAATTTACAAAAGTTCGAATAAACTTCAGTAAAATGCGATATTCAAAGAAAATATTGTGTCATGAGCTGAGTGCTGTTGTCAGAAGGCTTTGTGTGCCTGTTGGTGAGGCCCATGAAGGCAGCCGGGGTTGCAGTGTGTGTGTGTGTGTGAGGGATCCCTGCCCAGCCCAGGCACGAGAGGGGCAGCAGCAGTGAGGGACCAGGGCTCTGGGGCTGTGCCAGCACTGCCTGCTCTCACTCTCCTGTGTGGGCTGGAAACCCCTTGGTGCTGACACTGAGCTGCCACAATGGCCCTTTAGGGCAGCCCCAAGAGCTGCTGGGGTCACTGCCTGCTCTCACTCTCCTGCGCGGGCTGGAAACCCCTTGGTGCTGACACTGAGCTGCCACAATGCCCTTTAGGGCAGCCCCAAGGGCTCCTGATGGTCAGGCTTGTGAGAATGATGCATTCCTGTTGGCTTTGGTTTATTGTCCTGCTTTGGGCAATCAGAGAGTGGCTCATGCCAGGGCTGGGGATTGTTTCTGTGCTGCTGGCTCTTCTCTGGTGGAGCAAGAGCTCCCTTTGCAGAAAACCTTCAGAATGTAACAGAACAAAGCTCAGATGTGCTTTGCTGGGCAGGCTGTGATGTTTCCTCTTGCAAAGGCCTCTGTTCAAACACATCAATAATGACTTGTCTTTCTGGTCAGGCAGATCCTCATGAAGTTTAAGCATCTTGGCTCAGAGGACTTCCTTCTTTGTCTGACTCAACACTGACAAATTCTTGGTTTCTCACTGCAGAGGTGATGCTTGGTAGTGTTCACAAAAAGAATGGTTTGAAAATGTGCAGTCCTTTTAGAAGTGATGGTGCAGGTGATTTGTCTGCATCTTTGAGAAGTTCAATTTGCTTTATTCAGCATCTGCTGTTGCTAAGTGTGTATTTTACTCTTTGAAATACTTGTTTGACATTATCTTACAAGAAATGAAGAGTCACCTTTTCACCAAGAAGCTTTTCAGTGTGGTCTGCAGCCTTGATGTCTAAATCATCTTTCCCTGACTTTCTAAAAAGGTCTGCAGAGAGACGCAGAACTGGAATGAGAGTTGGAGTAGCTGGGGAAAGAGGGAGAAGTTGGCAGGTTGGGAACAGCATTGCTCTTGGAGAAGAATGATAATTTCCCAAGGATGAAACAGTCACAGGCAATGTTATAAAGTGAAGCAG
The DNA here is from genome assembly GCF_028769735.1 of Zonotrichia leucophrys gambelii. Lineage (NCBI taxonomy): Eukaryota > Metazoa > Chordata > Aves > Passeriformes > Passerellidae > Zonotrichia > Zonotrichia leucophrys. The sequence goes on from NC_088185.1 coordinate 691,270, forward strand.
GCAGAGCAGTCTGAAATGCTAATAAGGAGAGGACTTAAAAAGAAATTGGCGATTTTGGGCCTTGAAGCCATTTTTCTTTTTAATTTGTTACAGATAAATGCATGACTCTTGGGTTGCAGGGTTCTATTTTTGCCTCCCTCTTTGTGACACATCGATTTGGCCTTATCACTGCTCTCTGGGTACTTGCCCTTTAGAATGCTGCTGGCTCCCAAAAGCAGGAGGCTTTTTTGGGAACTGTTCTTCAGTGGTGCCACAGCACAGGGAGGAGAGATCAGGGTTCTTGCTGCAGATAGGCTGCATTCTTTGATTGCTGATTATGCTGATTTTCCTCTTCCAAGCAAGTGGGTGAAGAATAATGGGAAATCAGTGTGAATAGTGACAGTTACTGGCTAGTGATCAATTGCTGTTTCAGCCTTGTGTTGCACAGCTGGGTAGGGAATGTTGGGATCACTGGAGAAGTCTAAATGCAGTCATGCATCCATAAGGAGAGGCTCCTTTGGAAGAACGCGTTCACCTGCAGGGCAGAAACACCCTTGGGCTGTAGCTGGGGCAGGGGGTGACCCTCACACTGTGTCTGTGCTGGGCTGGGATGGCTCAGCCTCCTCACCTGCCTGTGCCAGGTGTTCAGCAGGAGGGTGGGCTGGTTTGGTGGAGGTTTGGTTTTGTGTATTTATTGTGGGTTTGGGGTTTTTTAATTTTATATGGCAAAGCAGGGGAAGTCTACAGGAAAATCAGGCCGGTTTAGTCCTCAGCCTCCCCTTACTTCTTGCCACTGTCACAAAGCTGGTGGCAGTAAAGCAAAGCAAGCCTTAATCCAGAAGTGCAAAGTGCACTGCTGAGGAAGCTGAAGCTGCCACAAGGCTGGCAAAAGAAGGAAGATGGGGAATCATCCTTGGGAAGCTCCAGTGTGGCTGTGGAGGATGCTGGAACAGGAGGATGGAACAGGACAAGCAGCCTACAAACCCTTCAGGATGGAAATGATCCCACTCAGATCTTCAGTCTGAACCCTCTGTCTGTTGTGACTCAAAGGGGCAGAGCAGATCATCCCCCTGGTAAAAACTGGCTGAGCTGCACCTGGGGAGGGACTCACTGTGCTCATAGCATGGCTTTAAAATGCCTCCCTTCTGAGCATCAGCAGGTTCAGCCACTTAACTGGGTTAAAGCTGAAATACCTTAATTTTTCAGAAGTGAGCATGAAGCTTCATTGGAGCAGACATCTCCCACAACATTACTTTCCAGAGCTGAAAATATATCAGGCTAGCAGATTTTTTTTTCTCTATACTTTTGCTGAAATGATTTCAATTCATAACAAACCTATAAGAGCAGAAGTGTTCAGAAGATTCAAGGAGAGCAGCTGAAATGAACTAAAAAGGTAAAATTTCTGGCCTTGCTGAAAAGAACCACTTATCTCAATCCCCAAGATACAGCAACAAATTCCATCTACTGCATTACCAGCCTGAGCCTGCAGCTGGGAAGGCAATTTCCCTAAGAAGTTGTTCCCTTCAATTTACAAGAAAAAGACAATTTACTTTTTTTTAATAGTAGCATTATATAATTGATTGGAAGAGTTTTATATCTCATGAATGCTGGATGATTGTGGATTGAACTGTTTTAAAAATAAAGTAACTGTGAGGGCTGAAATCCCAAGGATCTGGCAATGGAGAATGGAGTTAGTGGGCCGGCAGATTCCTTCAATTTTCTGAAGCCATGGTCAATAACTGCAGTAGAGCTGAGCTGTGAGGAGTGGTTTGAGAGCTGCTGTTCCGTGACACTGCAGAAATAGAGGGGAGGCTTTTAGCCAGGGTGCAGTACGGAACGAGTGCCCTCAAGAGGAAGGCAGTGTGACTGAAGGGTGGGTGCAGCAGGGGCACAGGTGGTGCTGAGGGATTTGTGCACAGGCTTTGGCTGTGCAGGAGCAAATTGAGCGTGCTGCCTTTGCCTCAGATGCTTTCAGACTCACTGACCTACAAATGGTTTGCTTCTTCCATCAATGGCAAGTGTTTTTTAAACTGCATCAGCCAGAGGAAGGTTTACTAAGGACAGAGGACAGAAAACCATCCTGTGGTAACATTTCAGGTGGGCACAGACTGGAACCCTGAGCAGGAGGAGTCAGACAGTCCCTGTGGCACTGAGGAATGGTCACTGCTGGCACGAGCAGGGCACCAACATCAGCGCTGGCTGGTTTCCTTACCCTGCTGGATCCTCTCCTGGAAGCAGCGCTGCTGCTTCTGCAGCCAAGGTCTCTGTGTGGAGACATTTCCAGACACAGTGGCACAGCAAAGGTCAATGGCAGTTCTTGAATTTATCTTTTCTCTTGATGCTGTTTCCTTAAGAGCGCTTCAGTTCCCCGTCCTCTGTTTTGTTTGATGTACTTACAGTGAGAGCGTCACTGTGTCACTGTTGACTTAACATCCAGGTGGGTTATTCCAGTGGAACGTGGGTTATGAGGGTGTACATGGAATGTAATATTTAGGATAGATTATATAATTTAAATCTTTAAAACATTGCTTTTCTGCTGAGTCTCACTCAATAACAAACAAAATGGTAATCTTCTGCAATTCTGCCTTTGTAAAAACATGCATAATTTTTACAAAAATAGTCATGCTTGTAATTAAGGACGCTGATAGTTGTTTTTGTTTTTAATTTCCTATCCTTCTGAATCCTTAATAAACTTTCACGGTCAAAATCCAGATGGTACAGCAGAGCTCAGTGTTGTTTTTGAGACTTTTTTTTGTTTGTGCCAATTATAACTCTCCCCAGATAAAAGTTTAAAATGGTTTGGGTTTTTGGCCTTTGGCTGTTTGGAAAGCTGCTGTCGGCTTCCAGCACAAACCAGTTCAAATTCGGTGTGCATTCCCAGCTGGTGCTGGGGGAAGGGCACTTTGAGGGGGCCAGTTTGCCCCTGCCCAGAAATGGAAAGCCAGTGCCCTTATTCCAGCTGTGAGGGTGGTTCCTATTTTCATATGCTTTCAATTCACTTCTCTTCCTTTATTTTCCCTGTTTGTGTTGCTCTCCTGTTCTGAAGAGTCACTGATTTTCAGAATCTGAGGAACATTGTCCTGTGGGGATGGGGAATGCAGAGGAGAAGTTTTTAATTCCTCAGATAATTAAGCACTAAAATAAATGATAAAAAAATTATGAGGCGAAACACTCTGTTAATTTTAATATAAAAATAATGTACTTTTCCCTGTGGACCACAAGGGAGGGAGCTGCAATCAAAATCAGGGGAATAAAAAATTGAGTACTCGGAGATTTTTGCTCTTCAAGTTGCTTCTTTGATGCCTTGCTGTGCTTTGCCAAGATGTTGGGAGGAGAATGCAATGAGTGTGGAATTTATAAATGGGGAAGGATGCTGTGGGCTGGGTGAGCTGAGGAGCACACAGAGCAGAGCTCCAGCCCTGCCGCTCACGGCCCCAGAGCCAGCAGGGCAGGCAGGAATCTCTGCTGGGGGATTGTCCAGAAAAGGGGCTTGAGAAGCTGCACTTGCTGTCAGTCAGTGTCTAGAGAAAGAGTGGGAGCTCAGTGCTCAAAAGGCTAAAATGAAAGTGGTTTTGTGTGTGAGAAAGCTCTGCAGTTACTCTTTATTAAAAATGATCTTTGTAGCAGATCTCGGATGAATTTGCCCCCTCTGGGGGGTCACAGGATTTCAGTGCTCCTGCAGTTCACAGTCCCAGAGCTGCTGTGTACTGGGGCCATTTTCCTGGTCCTTCAGATAGGCTTGATTCACAGTGCTTTGGGGTTTGAGTGGACCTTCATTAAACTTTGTAATGTAAGGTTTTATTGCAGTTGTTTATTGGAAGAAGAGTTCCTCATTTTCAAGATGTAGAGAGGGATTTTGTGATGCTCTGAAACTCTTGTGTAATCTTTCTTCCTGGCCTCTTCCATTCTGAAATGGGTTCCTTCTGAGTGGAACCCTTATCTAGGGTTAGTTGGTTTCGGTTTGTTGCTGATTTTTAGGGGATTTTGTGGATTATCTTCTTTTAAGAAGCCAGATAGATTTGCTTTTTCATCTAGAAAGTCTTTTGCTCTTTTTTTTTTTTAAACTTCACTTTGTTTTGCCTTGTGTTAGGTCTGGAGACCCTAACCAAAATCACAGCTTTGGCATTTTAAGTGCTGCTCCTACATAAATAGTAAGATAAGTTGGTTATGTTTGCAGTCTATAGACAAAGGGTAAGGGGAAAGAAACACTTTAATTTTTGGACAGCAGCCCAGGAAAAGTGGCTTGTCTGAGGTTGGACAGAGTGGGCTGCAGCACCTAAATGGAGGATTAATGGTTAGGAGGAGTAAGTGGCATCAGTTTAGGCCACCACAGCACTCGTGAGCAGATAAATATTTAGGTCAGATGCTGAACAGAAAAATAAAGACTACTGAAGCATTTGTGAATTAGAGCTTGAGAAACTGGGTTGTCTTTGGATGCCTTTGTCCCCTTTCTGAATAAGGGTAAGGATTTGAATTTGCTGTGGGGAAAATAAAAAGGCAATTTATTTCATAATTAGGGTAGAGAATGTGAGCACAAAGGTCAGCTGTTCAAATGGGAACGGTGACACTGTATTTGCATCTGTATTTTTAAAGTTTCTGTATTCTTTGGGACTGCCAGTTCCTAGAAAGAATGCAGAGCTTGCCTGCCTCAGGTAATTGCTGGCTGGCAGAGTTAAAATAGGTGCCCTGCAGTGGGAGAGGCTCGGGGCCATTGGAAATGTTCTTTGTGTGCAGTGATGTACAGCCTCCAGATAATGCAGCTGGATGAGGGGACAGTGGAGGGTTAGGCAACAATGAATCCTGATGGTGACTTACAGAAAAACCCTTTATTCATGTGTAAAGTGAAATAGAGGGGACTCTAAATTGGATGCAAATACAACTCCTTTTGAAATCCTCCCAGAATGATGTAAAGGAGCTGTTGTGTAAATGGCTGTCGTGCCAAATATTTTTAAAGTGAAATTCAGCCTTGTGGAGGCAACCATTGCTTGAGAGTGCTGAGAAGGTTGAAGTGAACTCTGGGCAGTCCATTTGCAGCATTTGATGTAAAATCATTGCATTGGATTCCTGCACAGGTGGAGCTTGCTGTAATGATCAGATTTTTCAGATGTGCCTGTGCGGTGATCTGGGGTTGCAGGTGCTGACGGGGTCATTTTGTCTCTGATGATAAATGTTCATTGCAGTGGAGATGTGACCTTTGGCACATGGAAACCTCCACAAGCTACTTCTTTTGATCTGGCTGTCATGCAGAATGTACCATAAAGCATTGTTCTCCAAGCTGATTGGATAAATCATGTCAGCCTAGGCCACCTCCGCATGGACTGATGGAGTTTATTGCCACTAATCCCAGCTGCAGCACTGTCCAGCCCCTCAGTAAAGTCAGCCTGGTTGTGTCACAGTATGACCTGGAGATCTGATCTCTTAAACTCTGCTTTCCTTCCAACAGTGACCGAGAGTCGAGGGATCCTGGAGAGCATCCAGAGGTTTTCTTTGCTGCCCACGTACTTGCCGGTGACCTATCGCATCCACAATGCCGATGTTTCCTTCTTCCTTAAGGAAGCCAACCAGGATATTATGAGGAACTCCAGCTTGCAGTCCCGGGTGGAATCCTTTCTGATCTACAAATCCAAGAGCCCCCCCGTGTTAAACGCCAGCTATGGGCCTTTTTCCATTGAACAGCCAGTGCCCCAGGACTTAATGCTGCCCTCAAATCCCTTTGGATCCGCCAACAAGTTCACGTACAACTGGAAGCTGCAGGCCTACATCCTGAGCAGCAAGATCTACCTGAGCAAGCCGCGGGTGCAGGTGCTGTTCTACATCGTGGGCAGGGACTGGGACGAGTACAGCCCCGCGGAGCGGCTGCCCTGCCTGCGCGTGTTCGCCTTCCGCGAGACGCGCGAGGTGCGCGGCAGCTGCCGCCTGCGCGGGGACCTGGGGCTCTGCGTGGCGCAGCTGGAGCTGCTGCCCAGCTGGTTCAGCCCCCCCACCGTGGTGGCTGGCCGCAAGAAACAGCTGGAGAGGTCTGAGGGGAGCCCCGTGGAGCTCTACTACTCCATCCAGGCGGGGGATGAGAGAGGGGAGTGCGCCAAGGAGGACGTCAGGAAAAGCAGCGGCATCCGCTCAGGGCGCAACGACATCGACGAGTCGGGACCTCCCCTGCAGAGGATCGGAAGTGTTTTCCTTTACCAGACACATGCTGCCCCTTCTTTAACTGAAATGAGATTGGATAATAATATTGTCATCCAGTACGCACCAAAGACCGTCAAGCAAGGGGACATTCTGACTTTCCTTGTATCTGTTGCTAAAAACTGCACAGAGGATCAGTTCACACTGAGGTAAGGCTGCTTTGTGTTTCTTGGTACCTTACTTTTAGTTTCTCTGCTCTTGGAAGTCACTTTCTCTGTGTGAATGGCCTAACAGTCCATCAGTTGCTGCTCTCCAGTTCTCACGTTGCTCATGCTGATGCTGTATGAATTGTCTGAGGTGTATCTCACGGAGTGGAGGCCTTTTGCTGAAGTTCTCCTTTGAGGAATGCTTACAAAAATTGAAATTATAGAGCTGGGACAGATCTATGTACTAAGAGGCGATAACATCTAAATTCTTGAGAGCTGGAGTTTGCACTTCTCCTAATCTCCCACTGGACTCATGTTGAGATTAATGAAGCTTAAATCCACAGAGTTATTTACAGGAAATCAGCAAGAATTGGGCATTTAGGTAGGAGTCACATGTTTCAGCATCTCTCCCCAGCTTGTTGTGAGCTCTGTTCTGTATTGCAGGATGTTTGAGGCTCCTAAAGGTTATTGATCTACCAAAACAATTTCTGGAAGTGAGAAACTGCCCTGGGGGTGGTGGTTGGTGTTTGGATGTGACATCAGGTGCCACATAGGTTCATCTCATTCTGTGCAAGCACTGAGCTGTCCAGGGGCAGCTCCCTGTAAGCACCAGTACAATCCAAGCCAGACCAGCAAGGACTGGGCTGGAGCACAGGGCAGGTGTGTGTGCCTGCAAGGGGAACTGTCCAGTGTCTTTTCTTTCCAAGCTTGCCCCTGTGTTCAGCGCTGTAAACTGTGGGGCTGATGTGTGGGAAATGCATGTCTGCAGAGAACGTTCCAATTTTGATCCCTTACCAATGACTCGTGCCGCCTCCTCCTGAGCTGAAGGTCAGTGTCACACTCTGGCTTCTGGGGCGAGCCTGATTTGTCTCAGGTGTTTGTCCTAGATGTGGTGGGTGTGCCAAAGCTCCCAGAACGTTCCTAACGCAGCAGGTGCATCCTAGAGGGAGCAGTGCCACAGGCTGGGAACTGCACTCATACCCAGCTGTGCTGAGCACCAGGGACACTTCGGAGCTGCCACCTAAGAAATCCTGAGAGGACACTCCTTTCTCTGGTGGTTACACATCTCCCATGCCAGGCTGGAAATGGAACATTGGTGGGCTCACACGTCTGCCTTGGCTGGAGTAAGGATAACTCAGATCGGGCACCACTGGCCTCAGTACTAAGAGCTCAACCCAGTAACTTTTCCCCTTCCCCCAGGGAGATTTGTGGGGAAATGGTTTGCCCTAAAATCAGGACAATTTCCCTTTGCAGATGTGTGATGTATAAACTGAATAACCACAGCACTTGTGGTTATTCAGCACTTGCTGACTCAAGGGCAATTATTTCTTTTTCATCTGGGGGAGAGCAAGCACATGTCCTCACCATATCAGTTGCTCATCTTGTGAGTCAATCCAAGATTTAAATTGTGTCCTGAGTACTGATTTCAAGCAGACAATCCAAGTTCCTCATAGCAAGTGTTCAGGGATGGCTTTGTCTTTATTCTCTGCACCAATGACTTAATCACAGCAGCAGACATGGCAACTTGTACATTTGAAAATAGCTTTAAATATAAACATTAAAAGCAATTAAGGTAAAAAATGTTTATTGTTTTTACTTTGTAAATGTAGAGTCTTAGAGATCTCACTTCAAAGCTTCTCTGTTTCCATGAGCTGTAATCCATTAAAAGTGGAGCTAGTTACAACTATGATAATTGTTACATATGGGCTTATAAAATTTTCAAAAACCTTGCTTTGTTTAAATTAGGATGAAAATGCAGCACCTGAACTTTTTAAGGAATACTTCTAAAATGAATTTTCTGGAACAAAAAGGAAAAGATGTGTTTGAATTGTAGCTTTTTATTCAGAGATCTAAGGTAACATAAAACAAAAAATAAGCTAAAAATAGGGAGTGAATATCAGTTCAAAATGAAAAGTGTGGCATTCTTGTCTTAAAAACAGCGCTTTGGTGTTACCTTTTAAAAGCAGACTTTTGTAACAACTTGCTGTTGGTTTCTTGAGTTTTGATTTCTCGTGACCTCGTTTTCTGAGAGCACCTGGCTTTCAGCCTGTAAGCTGCTGCAGTGTCAGAGTGGGTATAATATTGTTTAATTGTGCTTCTAGGGAGCCACTCCTCCCTTGGATCTGGGTACAGCATCTCTGAGGGGTTTTGGGTTGGGTTTTTTTGGTCAGAATTGTGATTTCTGTGTTCATCCCTCCGTGGCATGTTCTCCATCTGTCTGGTCTCATTCTGATCATCTCTGATAGAGGAAAAGATCTCTTCCCCCCTCCCCCAATGTAATTGCTTTATGAGAAAAAATTGTATTAATTTTTATTTCAAACCAGTCCATTATTTTCCAAAGTTCTGCCTTGAGTGGCAGCAAGATTTGGAACTGTATTCATGAAGTGAGGCCAAGGGCTGCTGGCAAAATGCTTTTACCATTGCTTTTGCTCCAGTGGACTGGAAACTATGGCTTGAACAGATGGAAAATATAGGATATACAGGTCAAAAATGAAGAAACAGACATGCAAAACAGCCAAAAGTAAAAAATTACTCATCACTACTGAGTCTTTTCTGGTTCAGAACTATTGCGCCTAGAGTAAACCCCATCCCCTTTCTAACAGGAAATTGTCTTCAAGGGGAGCCTTCTAGAAACTTCTGAATACTAAAAGATTTAGGGAAAAGTACCCTTGGTTTTTATTTTGTGCTGTTCTGCACAAGGGAAGATTTAGAGGTGTCAATGTGGAACTGATGGACTGTTTTTAATTTTGGGAAGGAGTTGGCCCATAAGAGCCATGGCCTAGGTTTTGTTTTTTAATGAGCTCAGGAAATTAAAAATATTTGTCTTGACTCCATATGAGTGTGAGAGATGGAGGAAAGGAAGGAGATAAAATATAGATGATGGGTAAATATGGAATATTGCTGTAGCTTGAAAGCTTCAGCTGAGCCTTAGGAAACTGAGGGATTTCTCAGCCTCATTCAATGCTTGCTTCCCCTTTTCCCCCTTCTTTTCCCATGCTGCTGGCCAGGGCAGGCTGAAGGCTCTTCTTCCTTCCCATCATGGGTGCTGAAAGTTTCCTGGTGTTCATAGAAAATATTCCAGTCTGCCTTGTTTTGCTGTTTTTCTGCAGTCTCATGGTGCAAGTATTGGAAACTGAAGTGAGATCTTTATTGGAAGTGTTTTTGCTGAGAAAGGAAAACATGAAGTATAATTTCATGTCAGTCCTTCCAAATGCTCTCAGCAATTGCAGCCTGAAAGCTGTGGTGTGCCACAATTCCAGCTCCTGTTTGCAGCAAGCCCCAGTTGTGCTGGGATAGCCCTGTGCTGGCAATCTGTGTGTGCAGGGACACAGGGCTTTGCTGAATGCACCCTGCACATGCAAGTCTTTGCTTATTCGCTTTTGTTTGTATTGCTGGGCCTAATAAACATAACCTTCTGATTTGTTTTAAAGTCATCAGGATTGATACTTTCTGCTCGCAGCCTTTTAAATTTGTTTTCCTATTTCTGGAGATGAATCAGCAAAGAAATTAGAGAGTGAGAATTGCCTTAAGCTACTGAGTGTGAGGCCTGGATGCATTCATGAGTGGAAAAAAACAGCAGCTTTTTTTCTTTTTACATTTATTCAATTTCTAATTATACTTCATGAGTCCCGTGTGAGGGAATGATTGAAGGTTGAAATAGAAACTTGTAAACCTCCAATACTGGAGAAAAGTAAAGGGTTTTTTATAAACTATCAATGCTATTTCTGCATTTGTAAACCCAAATGGGGGTTGGACATCTGTAGGTACCAGTTTTATAAACTCTTGGGAAGCTTTGTGCCTTCCCTCTGGTATTTTTAATGATGATAATTGTGGGAATACAGGGACTGGTGTGGAATTGTTGTGGTGAATAAGCAGTGCTTATTGATAATTGGGAAGGTTTTCCCCAAAAGGCCCCAAGAGTTTGTTACATGAGCTTCTTATTCTGTTTTATCTGACAATCAATGGACAATAATCCAGCAAACATGAAAAGGGCTGCATAAATACATGAGGGGAGCAGAGTCCAGATCATTAGCACTCAATTTACACAGCAAGAACATTTGAACAAGACTGGCATTTTATCAAATTGCTTGTGTGCTCTTCTTGTGCTGGGCTAAATCAAATCTTATTCTTCGTGCTGAGCTGAATCACATTTAAATAACAGAAACAAGTGGTGATCAGGAAGGTTACCAGCACATAAAACTGAGATGGGCTTTTCTCTAGGCCTTGGATTATGTGGCTATTTCATGGAACCCCAGCCCTGAACTTGTACCTCCTCTGCCAGATTGAAAAGAATCCTATTGTACACTTTTTATTCCTTGTTCCTTAGCTCTGGTTCTGTCAGTTAAAACATCCTCTTCCACATTCTGGTTTAAACAGCTTCTAAAATCTTCTCATAACTGATTTTTTCCCCTCTCTTCTAACTGTGAGAGAAAAGGGATTAAAAAGAACCAAACAAAACCTAAATTATCTCTTCTTTTGAAATCCAACCTCTGCGTTTCAGCTTTTTCACTGCTCAGTCCTGATGTAAAAATAAGATTGAGGTAGGCAGGAGTTGGACACTGACCTAAGAAGATGAGAGTCCTGTGTCTTTAGTGTTTTGTGGCAATAACTGGTAATTTCTGTATTGTTTTGTGACAATAACTGTTCTTTCCCAGCACGAGCTGGTCAGAGGTGTTTGTGCAGCAGGGCTGGGTGGAATCACCCTGTGCCCCTGCCTGGGGAGGGGCTGCTCCAGCTGCCCCTGGGGGTTTCTGCTGTCTTCAGCACACTGTGCCAGTAGGAATTAACTTTCATAGCCTGTTTATCAGCTAGTCAAGCAAATATAATTTTTTCCATCTTCTGGATGGCAAAATAGCTTTCCTGCACTGCTAAGTGACTTGCTAATGGCCCAAAATTGTCAGTGGCACTGTGGAGACAAGTGCTTCAGAACTATTGACTTCCAGGGCACTCTATTACCTCCTGTTGCACTTGCAGATTATATTAAGAAGAAAATAGTTCCTTCTGTTAAAATTATTCCAGTTAACATCCTCTGCCTTGAGAATCAGCTCACATTGCCTGAGCAGGTGTCAGAAAACCGAGAGACAGATCCAGCAAAGCATTACCCACATGAGTGGCCTTTGCAGCCATCTGTTATTTCAGGTTTGCTGCACTCACGGCCTGTTCTCCTCCTGTCAGAGCCATCCCAGAGCCTGGCCCAGGTGTGCCTGGAGCTGTGGGAGCAGCGTGCGGGGGACACTGGGGCAGCCTGGGGTCCCTGGCCCAGGCAGGCTGCGAGGTGTGTCCTGCTGCAGGGGCTCTGCCTGCCTCCCCTCCTCATCATCGCTTGGAGACTGCAAACATCAGGGAGCTCTTGGCCCTGGAGCTGCACTCTCTGGGGTTGCACTGCTGCCTTGCTGATCGTGCACTCCAGAGTTCTGGTTCTGCTGCACTCTGTCGGATTTGGCTGGGGAAAGTAGCTTCCAATGTAACTCATTAATTTAGGGAGCTGAAGAACATTAGCAGAAATCAACTGAAGGTGGTTGTAGCTGGGAAATACAGGTTTGGGTTGTTTTGTGGGTGGTTTATTTAGAAAAGGGGAGGTTTGGGGTCCTACAAATCCCCTGGTTCGTGGAACAGGTGTCAGAAGTGTTGTTTTCTCCCCCAGAGCTGCTCAGTTCTCTGTGCAGAACACGTTAGCAGCTCCTTTGTGTCAGAAATGAACCAATATGAGAGGGGCTGTCAGGGCTGTGCTGGTAAAGGCAAGACAGATGGAGAGGGTGATTGGCACTGACAGGGTGTGAGCTGCCAGGCTGCAGCTGCTGCTCCTGCCATCCATCACACTTGGGGACGTGTCACACCTGGGATGTGCTCAGTGCCACTGCCCAAGGGCAGGGACTGCAGCTGTGTGAGTGACACAGGTGAGGGCACTGAGGGCTCTGCAGGTGTGTGAGTGACACAGGTGAGGGCACTGAGGGCCCTGCAGGTGTGTGAGTGACACAGGTAAGGGACACTCAGGGACTGCAGGTGTGTGAGTGACACAGGTGAGGGCACTGCAGGTGTGTGAATGACACAGTTAAGGGCACTGCAGGTGTGTGAGTGACACAGGTAAGGGCCCTGCAGGTGTGTGAGTGACACAGGTGAGGGCACTGCAGGTGTGTGACACAGGTAAGGGACACTCAGGGACTGCAGGTGTGTAAGCCCAGGTAAGGGCACTGAGGGCTCTGCAGGTGTGTGAGTGACACAGGTAAGGGCTCTGCAGGTGTGTGAGTGACACAGGCGAGGGCACTGAGGGCTCTGCAGGTGTGTGAGTGACACAGGTGAGGGCACTGAGGGCTCTGCAGGTGTGTGAGTGACACAGGCGAGGGCACTGAGGGCTCTGCAGGTGTGTGAGTGACACAGGTAAGGGCTCTGCAGGTGTGTGAGTGACACAGGCGAGGGCACTGAGGGCTCTGCAGGTGTGTGAGTGACACAGGTGAGGGCTCTGCAGGTGTGTGAGTGACACAGGCGAGGGCACTGAGGGCTCTGCAGGTGTGTGAGTGACACAGGTAAGGGCACTGAGGGCTCTGCAGGTGTGTGAGTGACACAGGCGAGGGCACTGAGGGCTCTGCAGGTGTGTGAGTGACACAGGTAAGGGCTCTGCAGGTGTGTGAGTGACACAGGCGAGGGCACTGAGGGCTCTGCAGGTGTGTGAGTGACACAGGTAAGGGCTCTGCAGGTGTGTGAGTGACACAGGCGAGGGCACTGAGGGCTCTGCAGGTGTGTGAGTGACACAGGTAAGGGCACTGAGGGCTCTGCAGGTGTGTGAGCCCAGGTAAGGGCACTGAGGGCACTGCAGGTGTGTGAGTGACACAGGTGAGGGACACCCAGGGACTGCAGGTGTGTGAGTGACACAGGTGAGGGCACTGCAGGTGTGTGAGTGACACAGGTAAGGGACAGCCAGGGACTGCAGGTGTGTGAGTGACACAGGTGAGGGCACTGAGGGCTCTGCAGGTGTGTGAGTGACACAGGTGAGGGCACTGCAGGTGTGTGAGTGACACAGGTGAGGGCACTGAGGGCTCTGCAGGTGTGTGAGCCCAGGTAAGGGCACTGAGGGCTCTGCAGGTGTGTGAGCCCAGGTAAGGGCACTGAGGGCTCTGCTAGGCACACACATGTGACCTGTGCAGGGATTCCTTTATTCATCAGCACCGGGCATTGCACACCCAGGATGTGCTGAACGTGTCCTTCCCAGCCCCTTGCACTTCCCTAGTTACTGCTGAAAAGTTTAGAAACTCTCTTTTTTGCTGTATTTTGTCTGAATATGTAAAAGATACATATATACATATTTTGTCTGAATATGTAAAACATTCTTGTAAAACTTTGGGTCAAAGAAATCTTCCTCTAATATTCTAGTAAAACATGAGATCTCATCCAGGTAAGGATTTTTTCCTATTTCCAAAGTACTTCTAAAAATAAAGTCTAAGTACATTGAGGAATAAGACATTTCATGGGAGGCAAAGTAATATTTGATTTGAAATTATTGGAAATGTTTGACTTTTCAAATGTTGCTTTCACATTTTTTAAGGGTAACATTAATCCAGGATGAGCACACTCATGTGAAATGCATCAGGCAATCTCAAAGTGCATTTTTGATCACAAAAAAAAAAATGGAACATTAGTTTTCTACTTCTAATGGCAAATCTGAGCCCTTTCAGATTTTAAGGTTATTACTTAAACAGCTCTGTCAGATCCTTGTAACATCTTGTAAACCTTGGTAATGAATTGTCCTGTCACGTTATCAGGTGTCAGGCTGCACAGCATCAATCACTTTGCAGCAGTTTCCTCTCTGCTGCTGGTCCCTCCTGGAGCCCTGGGCAGGTTCCACACACAGCACAGTGCCCCAAAGCCTGCTGTGAGCCCTGGCTCCTGCTCAGCCCTGTCTGTCTGTCTGTCCCTGGCTCCTGCTCAGCCCTGTCTGTCTGTCCCTGGCTCCTGCTCAGCCCTGTCTGTCTGTCCCTGGCTCCTGCTCAGCCCTGTCTGTCTGTCCCTGGCTCCTGCTCGGCCCTGTCTGTCCCTGGCTCCTGCTCAGCCCTGTCTGTCTGTCTGTCCCTGGCTCCCGCTCGGCCCTGTCTGTCTGTCTGTCCCTGGCTCCTGCTCAGCCCTGTCTGTCTGTCCCTGGCTCCTGCTCGGCCCTGTCTGTCCCTGGCTCCTGCTCGGCCCTGTCTGTCTGTCTGTCCCTGGCTCCTGCTCAGCCCTGTCTGTCTGTCCCTGGCTCCTGCTCAGCCCCGTCTGTCTGTCCGTCCCTGGCTGCTGCTCAGCCCTGTCTGTCTGTCTGTCCCTGGCTCCTGCTCAGCCCTGTCTGTCTGTCCCTGGCTCCCGCTCAGCCCTGTCTGTCTGTCTGTCCCTGGCTCCCGCTCAGCCCTGTCTGTCTGTCTGTCTGTCCCTGGCTCCCGCTCAGCCCTGTCTGTCTGTCTGTCCCTGGCTCCCGCTCAGCCCTGTCTGTCTGTCTGTCCCTGGCTCCCGCTCAGCCCTGTCTGTCTGTCTGTCCCTGGCTCCCGCTCAGCCCTGTCTGTCTGTCTGTCCCTGGCTCCTGCTCAGCCCTGTCTGTCTGTCCCTGGCTCTGCACCCCTCTGTGCTGGTGGTGCTGCATGCCATTCCCCACTGCTCTGCTGTGTGTTTGTGCCTCATTTTCCAGGCTGCTGCAGCCTCCCCCCTTCCTATGGCACAGAATTCCCCTGGGAATGGAGTGAAGGGAGCTGCTGGTACAGAATCACAGTTTGTGCTGCTTGATCTCTCCAACCCCATCACAAAGAATACCAATAGTAATGGCCCGGGGTGGATAGTTCATTGCACAAAATAATTGATGTGTATTATGGTAGATAGAATCTGATCTAAATCTATAACAACTTTAACTGGTGAAACCAAGCCCTGGCTGTCAGTGCAGAGGTTTTGCCTGTGGGATGCTGGAGCTGCACAGCCTGAGATGCTGAGCACCATGGCCAGACTGCTGGGGCCCTTGGACACTCAGGGCACACAGGGATATCCTTGGGAGCTTCACCTCTGGGGCACAGGGTTGGTGATGCATTTCTGTGTGGGATATGTTATATATGATGTGTAATATATTCAGTAGCACTGAGAGCAGGCAGAGCTTGTGCTCAGTGTCTGGGGGAAGGTGGCACATGGGGAGCCTGTGCCCAAGCCTGAGTGCTGGTTTGTTTGAGGGCTCTTTGAGTGAAGATGTTGACATGCCAGGGACAATTCTCCCATGTGCTGGGGAGGACAGCACCGTGGGTTTGGTGCTGGGCAGGAGCCTCAGCCTGGGAGTGCTCATGTTGGCTGTGCTGCAGTCAGAGAACTGAGCTCACAAAATCTGATATGGCCACTTCAGTGGCTCTCTGACCTCTCTAGCAACTGACTGGAGTAAGCAGGACCGACATCTGCTCTGAAGTAATGCAGGGACCCTTCACTTTCCTATTATTTTTAATTGTGGTTGGTCTGCCTGTTCCTTCCTCAGCTGTGCCTGCTGGACTCAGGTGCACTGTGCTTTGTAAAGGCTCATCAACAAAAGATATCTCTTCATAAATCCTGAGATCTAATGCCTGAAAGCTCTGAAGGGCTTGGGTTTAAGGATTGTCATCTTTTTGAGGAATTGCCTATTGCAAGTATTCATTACTCAAGCTAACAGATACTGAAAATGCCTTTAAATCACCTGCTGGGTTTTCCTTGCTTGTTTGCTTCATATATTGTTTTATTTCAGGGATAGGATTTCCTGCATATAGGTCCTGAACTTTTAGAGTTGATCTATGAAGGCTTTTTTCCTCTGCAGCTAGAAACGCTAATTGACTTTGCTTTATCAAATAAAAATAAATGAATTCTGTGTTGAGAGACCCTTTCTAAACCATGTCTGTGCTCCAGATTTAGCAGACAGTAACTGCTTTGCCAATCTGTGGATTGGAGCAATCTGTAAACAGTGAAAGAAAAATGTCACTCATCACCAGCTGAAGCCATTGTTGGTGGACAGATTTGAACCCAGGAGGGGAAAGGCAATTTTGGGTGTTCCACTGTTGTTCAGAGAGGTGTTCAAATAAACAGGGAGTGGCTGAAGGGGCTGGGCTGCAGCACCAATGCAAATTCTGGCACTATTTTTGATCAATTTTCAAAATGTTCAAAAAGTTTTTAAAAACCAATTTTTTGTGACCATACAGATGTTCAGCCCTCACTGAAACGTGCTAAAGAAACCAAGCTGTATGACCTGACACCTCTGCAGTGACTGGGGCGTTACTTTGGGACATGCAGGCTCCTGGCCAGGGTGGCAGGTTCCAGGAATTTACTGCAAGTTTCCCAGTATCTCTTAATAATGAATGAATGAATGGTGGGAATTTCCTTTATTGTATTATTCTAGCTTCTTGACCCATTTGTTGGAGGGAATATATTATTAGCTAAAAATTCCCAAAGTGAGATACCTGCAGAGAAATGCTCTATGCATGGCTATGAGGTCTTGTAATAATTAGGTGGATAAAACAATTTGGAATGCCTGAAAAATCTCATTATTTAGCTAGAGATGTTTAGGCTTTCTTAACCACCCAGAGTTGGTGATACTTTTCATCTGTGGGGGAGGATAGGAAGTGCTTGGCTGTGCACTTTTTGGAAAACAGACTTCAAATCTCAGTTTGGGAAGGTTTTAAAATAGGAAGCTGCTCACCACAGGCTTGTAAATGGCTGAACTAGGACCTAACTGAATAAATAAAGGTTGCTGCAGGGAAAGAACTGAAAGAGGGAAAGGAGGAGGGAAGGAAGAAGGGCATTCCCCAAGATAAATTAACATCTGTGAAATAAGACACTTCTAAATGTATGCTAATGGCCTAAATGTTTCCATATTCAATTAAGTAATAAGTCCCGAGTTGGCAATATCCTCCCCAAACATTCATTTACTGAGAGAAGGCTCTGCTGGGACAGCAGAGCACCATAATGAACTGGTGTGGGCAGTAAGACATGATAATGCCTACTTCAGAGGGAATTACTGCTTTCATAATGCAATTTACAACAAGAATTTACTTGTTAGAAGAGTTTTTTCCCTCTTCATTATGACAGTGTAATTATGGCTCCAGTGGCTCAGAATAATTTTGAGAGGAATGAGTTACCAGAGCTTTTGTACTGAGTGTTCTCAGGCACTTTGAACACAGGAGCAGGGGCAGTTCTCTGTAAATAATCATCACACGAAGCTCTCACAGGGCAGCAGCCTGCTTGCAGCTCTCTCATCCTCCTTCCCTGGGCCCCTCCTGCAATGGCTTCACGTGGTTTTCCTTCTTGCAGTGTATTTATCAGTTTGATATAAAACATCAGCAGCAGCCTGCTTGCAGCTCTCAGCCTCCTTCCCTGGGCCACTCCTGCAATGGGCTTCTCGTGGTTTTTCTTCTTGCAGTGTACTTATTTATCAGTTTGATATAAAACATCAGCCCAGTTGAGCACTGGCAGCTCTGGGGCAGTGCTTACAGATGTGGATTTACAGGTGCTGATGCCAGTGTCACGTGCAGGGCTGGCCTGAGTGGGTAGCACTGCCACTGTGAGCAGCCTGAATGTTCCATGGCCCCTTCTGAACAAGGGGCTCCATCCCTCTGCAGTTAGATCCTTTCAGAATCCATGTAGATGTAGTGCAGGATGCTTCCAGTGCCTGCTCAAAGCCACAGCAATTTATTAAGTTATTGTCTAGCTGACAGTCTTTCACTTCAGCCTCTGAACTTAGCTGAGTGCATTTGAGCATGGAAATAATCCTTGATGTTCTGTGCCCCTTCTGGTTGTGTTCAGGTTTCTGTCTGTGTTTTCAGAGCAGCCAGGCACCGTTGCAATAACTGCTCTGAATAGACTCAATGTTTGTTTGTTTTTCTTCCTCCATTGTCTTAGGAAAAGCCTGTAAGGATGGCACTTGGCAGAGATTGCTCTGGCCTTGTCAGACAGAAGCAGGCTGGCTGTAATGTGCTTTTTTCATTTCTCTGAGAGGCACCGAGAGATTGGCTGTGCATTTGTTACTTAAGACAATATTGGTAAAGCCTTTTTCAATTATGGCAGGCTTCTCATCTTCACAGTGTGGCAGATGTGGCTTTTTCTAGAAGCTGAGCTGGATGTGCTGCAGCCTGGAGAGATGGCTCAGCTGAAACAAAGCTCTCTGCTCTGGTGAGGCATTTATCCCAGCCTGAGATGAACATCTCCAGTGGCATGTGAGTCATTCGTGCATCACTGGCACAGGCTGGGGATGGCTGCCATTGCCCTGGACAGGGCGCAGGGAGCATTCAGATCACAGCTCCTCACTGGTGGGAGTCTCTGAAACCTGCCAGGGACATCTCCTCATGGCTCTGGGTGTCACCTGAAAAAACCAAACAAACTGTGTGTGTGAAGTGTAGAATGCATTCATAGAGGTGCTGACAAGAAATCTCAGTAGTCAGAGATGCTCTTTGGGGAACTGTAGAACATGCTGCTAAATGTGCTAGGAAACTTGGAAAAACTAGAAATTATTAGTATGTGGTTACCTGATGATTTGTATTCCTTAAATCTGAGTAAATGCTAAGGCAGAAAAAGTAGATAAAAAGGAGTTTTGCACTTAGAAGATTGATTTTATCTTTAGGTTTCATAGTGTTTTACAGAAAAACCTGACTGCATTTTGTAGTCAGGTGAGGCTGAATTGCCCAGTGTCCAGGAGAGTTGATAATTTCCCTTCAGTGCTACCAGGGTGCCTCACATCCTTGCTGTATCAAACACGCTGCCAGGCTGTGAAGATAGGTCAGACAATAGAGGGGAACAGCAAGGAATTTTTCTCCTTTTGTGATTTAATAGACTCTTCTGCTCTGTTTGCCCTCTGAGGGAGCCAATAGATTTAATACCCAATTTCTCTCATCTGCTATCAGAATGCAAATGTGATGGCAGATGAATATACTTTCAAGAATGCTTAACCTAATGGGCATGTAAAGCCTGGTAATTACCAGTTGTTTGTCTCGTCGTGTATAATGGTTTCAGTAATAGGCAGCGCCACACACTGAGATCTTGGTGTGGGCCAGGGCAACATTCCAGTGCAGCTTCTTCTGCTCTTCCACTGGAAACAACAACAAAAAAAATACAATGTCCTCATTGCAATTGTTCCATTTTCAGTACTCTGTGAGTACCAGCTGGTATAGCAGGTTAATAATCCAAATTTAGCATTTAATCCACCTTTGATCCAACACGTGTAGCAAATGACAGAGTTTTTGTATTGTATGTGCCACGCAGGCAGGGATGTTGACAGAGCAGACTTAGGGGCTTTGTGGCTGATGGAGAAAGGATTCAACCTGCAGGTCCTGGCCCTCCTGAGCCCCCTCTTGTATGGAAAAGAAGCAAACAAGAAACGCAGCTCAAGGTTCATTACTCTCAAATTTGACAACAATGATAAAAGATAAACTATAATGGAAACACTGCAGACAAAGTAGAACTCTTGCTCCCTGCCTGCAGCACGTTAAAGCCATTGGGGACAATAAGCTACAGTGGCCCGAGCTGGGCTGGGAGTCAGCACAGCAGCTCGCGTTGTGTTTCAGAATTCATGTTGTCACTGAGTGCCCCCGTTGTGCCCGTGCAAAGAGGCTGCGCTTGGGTCTGTAGCCATTGCTGGGTCTGCAGGCTCTGCCTGGGGCTGAGCGACAGTGAGAGCCGTGAAACACGGCCCTGCCTGGCTTTGAGAGTGGGAAAGAAAAGGCAGAGCCGTGGGCTGGGCTGGAGCCTTGGCACTGGAGGAGTGCCCGGGCAGGGATGCCAGGGTCGGTGCCAGCCCGGGCAGGAGCGGCTGTGGCAGCCCCCGGTGCCTGGGCTGCTCTGCCGTGCCAGAGGGAGTCATTTCCTCTAACAGGAGCTACAAAGTCTAATTGAGCCCGTAAATGTAACTCCCCCATCGCTCTTAAAAGTTAGGTGCAGTAATCATGGATTTTTCAACTGAGCAATGTAAAGTTGAAAATGAGCTGCAAAATGTGTTTAAAAAGCTCTATTTTCTAAGTGATTAGCTCTCACTGAATCTGTGTGGCAGCATGTGATCAGTAACAAGCCCAGCTCTATTAGAATACTCTTATTTATGACTGACCAATATAGACTCAGCTGTCATCACTTCTCTCTTACAATCTGTTTTCTAAATAAAATCACAACTTAACCATATGCTTGACAGAATTATGTAGCAGCTTTAGTGTGTTTATTTTTCACTCTGCTGTATACATCAGTCCACACTCGGTTTGAAAGTCTGTTCTTTATTGCTGTTGTAAACTCAGCTGGGCCATTCATGCCCCGTGGGTATTCAGAGAACAGGCATTCAGTCAGATTTGTCCAATGATGCTGCAGAGGAGGCAGCATTCAAAATCCTTGAGAGGTGCATCGCCCTTCCTTCACAACAATAATGTTTAAAGGGTTGAGATTTAGAGAAAATTGTTTGATGTACCTGTCTCTTTTTTCCCCTCTTGGCAATCAATATTTCTTACAGGATGAATTAGAAGCAAGTTGTTCAGATGTTGGGTTTCTCTTTGGTTTGGCCAGCATACAAACAGGCCGGGTCCCTGTGCCACAATGGTTTAATCTGTGGAGAATGTTATCAGCTGATTGGGGGAATTAAAACCTGGCCAGGTGCCCTACAGAGCTCAGCAAGCCACCAGTAAATCTTTGTGGTTCCCAGGGAAAGGTGGGCTTGAAGTCAAAACCCAGATATAAACAAAGAGAGAAGACAAATGTATGTATTTCAATCCCAGTAAATTGGACTTTGGTACATGTCAGAATTGCTGTGTATTCCTTTAGAGCTGAAAACTGCAGCTATTAAGGCAAAAGAAGTGATTGCCTGAAATCCTAATATAGACTGGGGAGAGGGAAATGGTGCTGCAGGCAGGTAGAAAATGACACCTCGTGGTGTGCCAGTCACCCACGCACACCTTGCAAACGGAGCCATTAGGGGAGAGCAGCTGAGCCCAGCCGGGGCTGATGGGCCTGGCATCCCGCTGCATTCAGCTTGGGCTGGGGCTTGGGGTTTTCAGTTTTTCTCTCTAGTTCATGGCTGATGCTTTCAGAGTGTGCCAGCACCTCCTGACTGTGCAGCCAGGCCCAGCTGATGATGGTGCTGTGTTCTCTCAGCGTTGAGGAGCTGCTGGAATTGGGTTATGGAGAAGTGTAGGGGGATGCAATTTAAGAAAATAAAGATAGTGTAGAGAGCAATCTCACCCCTAAGGAGCTGCAGCTGGGCCAACTATCAAAGATCAGGAGCAGGCCTGACTTTACCAGGCACAGCTGTACCCAATGAGAAGAAGATGCTCTAAAAGAGTGGGGTGCTGGGTGAGAAGGAATCTGGAGTCAGTGGCTGCTTTGTGAGGAACAGAGTCAGTGCTCTGAGAGCTGCCCACCAGAAACACCAAGGAGGTGTGGAGCTTTTGTGATAAGGAGATAGCAGTATGGAACCTCTGCAATAAGATGATAACAGAGAAGGTAAATCTCGGGTGGAGACTGCAGAGCTGGGAGTGGGATCCACGTGGGGGAAAGGACCACGAGCTGACTGCTCTGCTTGGCACAGCCAGCCTTTGTAGGCAGCGAGGAGCTGGAAATGCAGGCTTTTCTTCTCAGTACGTCAGTACATCTTTTAAAATGAGAAATATTTTCAAATATTTCAACATCATTTAGAGAAATGTATGAATGTGTACCCTGCTGTTTGACAGACACAGCTTGGAAAATGTTATTGACTATAGCACTCTTCTTCAGAGGTAGAGTCTGCAATATAAACCTCAACAACAAATCAGGCTAAGTGGAGTCTGAGTTCATCAAATACAGCACAGCAGCACAAATAAATAACATACCAGAGATCCTTGGAATCCCCAAAACCTCCTACTTCTGCGTCAGAATTAAATTAGTCACATAGCTGTTGTTCTGATATTAATACATGGTGGCTTTGAAGCACAACTCAAGTCTAGAGGAGTTCTGCTTAGTGATAGAGAATTTAAAAATAGGTTTATAAAGGGAAAGATTAATTTGGTGAAGTGACAATAATTTCAGAATAACAAAATGCTTATCCATAATAGATAGTGTCATCTCCTCTCTGTTCCTTTGTGTACGCCCTGCTTTTTATCTTATGCAAATGATGAACTACCTTGCACTGTCAGAAGTTTCACTTATCTTTACTAAGTGCTAATTAGTAACTACATGGCAGAGTCCCATTTTTAATGATGTGGAAACAATGCAGGTGGGGTTGGACAATAGTGATAGAACAGGTCCCTTTCTCTGCTGTGCCAGCTGCTGGCAGCCCAGGGAACCCTTCAGTGCATACAGAGCCCCAGGAGCTGCTGTGGCTCAGGACAGACAGACAGACAGACCTGCCTGGGACAGGGAACTGACACAGGGACAGGGCTGTGTGGGGCAGCTGAGCTCAGGGAAAGCAAATCACAGCACAGTTTGTTTTGTTGAGAGAATTTGGGGAGCTGCAGTCCCTTAAGAAAGCTGACAGGCGTGGTGCCTCCCAGGGTATAAGAATACAGCGTGCCCCCTGTTTCCATGGGAAATTTATAAGATCAATTATAAACCTTTGGTTTTGAGAAGGTTTATTAAATTGTTCAGAAGTTTTATGAAAACAAAGTATGTTCTGGAAGTAATATGGCTTATTTTGAGATCTATTATGGATGCTGAAAGTGTTCCCAACCTTGAATAAATCATATCACATATTTTTAACTACCTGTCTAGGAATTCTGAACTGAGAAATAGACATAATAAATAATTTATTGTGCAGACCAGGAGCAAATATGTGTATTACACCCTTTGATTTCCAAACACATCTTGCTGAGCAAAGGCACTTGGTTTAAAACAGCTTTGCAATATTCCCCAGTGTCTGAAAATCAACTTGTGTGCAATGGACCTGAGCTATCCTGAGTGAAATGCAGGGGCAGTTCCCAGCAACAGCAGTGGCAGCTTTCCAACCCAGCACTCTCCTGTTCTATTCTGCCAGTCCTGGAGCTGATTTTGGGAGGAGCTGCTTTCACATCAGCAGCTTGAAGAAGCTCCCATTTGTGTCAATGGCAACAGCCAAAATTTCTGATAGGAATTCTAAGTTAGCCAGAAAGAAATTAATGGACTGAGAAGTTCATCAGTCATAAATAAATGTGTCTTTATTGGGTGAATGCTGAGAGGAAAAGACCAGGAAGGAGACAAATGATGATCAAGGACTGGAGATAGAATGGGAAGCTCTTCAGGGACAGAAATGAGAATGAGGTTTGCTAATTTCTGGGCAGGGAAGAACATGCAGAAGTGGGAGTTTTCTGTGTTTAGGGAAATGGGATTTGGATAGTCCCTGGAAAACTACAAAGGAATGCATTCCAGAACTTGAGGATTGGTATAGAACTATTATTGGAATAAACCTCATGGGAGCAGGGCTCCCATCTAATCCATGGCTTCTGTGTGCCAGGACAAGAGCCCTGCAGGGAGCCAGTCTCTGTTTCTGGGCATGGCTTCAGCCAGACCTTTTTGGCATTGTTTTTCCAGCATGGTACAGAGCATTTCTCCTCTCTGTAAATATTTCTTTCCAAGAAGCAGCACAGAAATGCCCTTTTCCTCAGAGCCTTGCTGGCACCCTGCTTTTTTGATGTCCCTGTCACTTGCTTGGCGTGGCATGGGATATGATCCCAGTTGTTGCTCTCTCTCCCAAAGGTGAGTGATGGTATTGGTACAGGAAGGTGGCAGATGGAGGAGAGCAGAGCTCGTTTCCTTCCTCTCCTGTTCCAGCTGAGGAGGAGCTCTCTGCCACGATGCCATCGGAGCCCAGCAGTGCCAGGAGGGCAGGCTGAGGTGCCCTGTGCCAGGCAGGGGTGAGTGCAGCAGCTCCACAGCTCTCAAACACCTCCCCAGGCTGAGGAGCTCTCCCTGTCACTGCCGGCTTGGTGAAACCTCATCTCTGACCTTTGGAGGTGCAGGAGCCTGATGGGACTTGCAGCTTCTCTGCGTTCAAAGTGACTTCACAGAACATGAAACTTGTAAGAAGAACATTTAAAGTCTCTTGCTGGAATTAATTCTGATCTGACTTATACCCAATTTCATTCAAATCAGACAGTGCAGATGAGAGCTGGCAATTTGCATAGACACAGTAATTTGGAGAGGGCGTGCAGAAGAGCTTTTTAAAATCCACATGGAGTTCGTGTCCTCAGTCTCTGAGCATGAGTAAAATTGAGGAAATTCTGAATTCTAAGTCATTTTTTCCCCTCTGACTCTCTTGTTTGCTCAAGTCCAATTATTCAGAACCAAAATATCCTATTATATCATGGACTAAACAGGCACACTTTGCAGCTGTGTTGGGAAATGAATGAACATTTGAAAATGTGACTCTCTCATATTGCTGTATTATCATTAGTTTGAGTATGTGCTGCAAATAACATTTTGAAGACCAGGTTTCCTTTTGACTTTGAAAGAGACATGTAATGAGCTAAAATCTTATTTTAAATTGCATTCTGTTACTTTAAATGATATTTTGCTATAAATTTCAGTTTTGTCTAATATTGCATTTAGCCATCTTTGGTTTTCAGCAGGTGATAGTCTCTTGCTCCATCACCACTATCAGCAGCAGCTTCAGTTTTAATTAATTCCCTGTTCTGAGCACATCCCAAGGCAGTGCCATGGCACTGATCAGTCAGTGCATAACCAGATATGATAATGGCTCTGATAAGGAGCAGCACACCCAGTGACCCACTTTGCTCATGTCAGTCTAACTCTGCTCCAAGGACAAGCCCAAAGAACATCTGACACAGGTGCTTCCCTCCAGCTGCACCCAGGCAGCGTTCCTGGCAGCCCTGGGCTCTCCAGTGCTGCCCGTGGCCTCTCCTCCCTCCACAGTGCATTTCCCAGGCAGGTGCAATGAATTAATTAGTGCAGCCCCTGTGCTGCTGCAGAGCACACACACGAGCAGTGATGGCTCTGTCAGAAACTCAGCTTCCTGGAGGGAAGGTCTCCAAATTAGCCTTCGGGAGGGTCTGTCAGATTTATTTTTTCTACTTTTCTTTTTCAGTGTGTATCATTTTAGTAATTCTCCTCTAGCAGTCACTCCCAGACTACCCGGCAGATATTTTTGGAAGAGGAAAAATTTCTTTATTTAGCAGAAAACCTTGGGGCTGATTTATTGCCCTGTGTGCCTCCAGCCCTGGTGCTGGTGCTGATCACCCTTGGTGGCTCTGCCCGTGCAGGGGATGGTGCTGGCTGGCACAGGTGTGCCAGTGTGCCCATGGCAGTGCCATGAGGGGGCAGGAACAGCCTCCCCAAAGGAAGCTGCTCCCACACTCCCCATCCCCACGGACTGAACAGAGTAGGGTGGACTTCAGTGACTGCTGGGTTTCAGCTGGTTTTCCGCAAATTAGCCCCGTTAGAACAAGTAGCTCTCAAAGATGATTTCAATATGAGCGAATAGGGATTCCTGAAACACATTAGGGGGTTTTGTCACTGAGATAGGGCTGAATTACAGGCTTTGCCAGGGATCTTATACAATCCTAATGGACTGTAATCCATGTAATACGACAGGTTTGTGATGGAGATTACTAAAATATTTATCCCTGGCATCTTTCCTTTTTAATACATTTGTTTTCTCTCTCTGAAGTGAAAGCAATACATTGACAGCAAACTAGAGGTATTTCATCAGTCTCTTATCAGCAGCCAGCACTAAAGCCAGCCAGAAGGGTTGGGGTTTTGAATAGCATTTATTACACTGTGTTTTCTGTATTTCCTGACAAAGTTCCAGGAGAACCTTTGTAGCCCCAGAGAGCAGACTGACTCTTGCTTTTCCAACTCAGAGCAGCCTGTGCTCAAACACCTTTGTTCCCCCAGCCCACACTGCGCACATTTCCCCTTCTGCAGCTCTGCATTGTCACCTCGGGGTCCCCAGCCCAGCACGCTGATGAAGAGCAGATTTAAATCGAGATTTAAACACTCCCTGGGCTGTCAGTGCCTCCCCCAGCCCCTTCCAGGGCCGCTTGTTTTTGTGGCTGCTTTGCTCTTTGCTGGGAGCACGTGTGTCACGGCACCAGCATTTGCTTTAATTTGTTTAATCAGTGTCTCTAAAGTGCCTCCAGCTGTCCAGGGGCTGCTGTTCAAAGGCCTCACCTTTGGGATGGGGGCTCCAAAGGGCTCCCTGGAAAGAATCAGGGTGCAAAACACTCCAGAGGGCTGATTTCTGTGAGCTGTGGGCTGAATTCTTCCTTGCCCTGTTTGTTGATTCATCCTTTGCCTCTCTGCAGTTTGGGAATAAAACAGTGATTTTCAGAGCAATAGCCCCGTGTGCACGTTTTGTGCAGGAGAAATTCCAGCTCCAGCTTGGATTCTTTGTGAAGAATGTTCTTTGTGAAGCAGATGTCTGCCTTTCCCCTGTCTCAAACTCATTAAAAACCCCAAACCCACTCAAACAGTCTAAAACACTAAAGCCCCAGCCAGACCATGGCTCCGAAATGAGGGTTCAGAGGCCTCTGCTGCTATTGGCATCTCATTTGGGAAGTGGGGGTTCAATGGTTGACACCTGAAACTGACCCACATTCCTTGGAGTTTGAAACCACAAGGGGAGAGGCAGTGTCTGATAAATTTACAATTTAAGTTACTTTCTGGGCTCCTTTTCTGCCGTTTCTCTCTCTCTGTTGTGGTTCCTTCAGCCTCATGTTCCATCACTCTCATCCCTTCATCACCCAGCCACTGTGGGGATGTCTCAGTTGCCTGCTAAAACAGCTTTTATCCTCTGGTGGTTTCTGTCCCAGGAGCTGGCAGCCAGGGATACAGCGTTTTTCCTGTCAAAGGCAGCTGTCTAGTGGTCACTGGAGGATTTTAAAAGCAAATTAAATTAAGAGCGTTAATGTTTTTGGCTACTGGGCTTTTGCTGCAAGAGTGAAAAAATGTCAGTCCTTGCCACAAGTAACATCCTGCATGTCTGCTCATTAAAACTTTTAAAACCCTTTTTTGATAGAGCAAATTGGTGCCTAAAATTTCATGCACTGAACCTGGTGTCCAAGGCTACAAGGATTTAATAGAAAAGAGCAGAAAAATTCATGTGACTTGAATTCTTGCTCAGTCCATGTTTTAAGTTCCCTCATTCTGTTTCATGGTGTTTAACTTGGAGCACTGTGAAGGACAATGGGGGTTCTCACCCATTTGAATCCCACAGAGGGTCCTTGGAACAACTGTGCTGGGACAAGAAACCTCTCACTCCTCATCTTACACTGAGATGCACAAACAGAATAAAGCAGTGCAAGGACATGCATGAAGTGAGGCTGAGAGATGCAGTTACCATTTTTCAGGATTTATATGTGGAGAGGATCAGTAGTTCTTCTTGGAGAGCAATCAACAGGGGGTTTGTGTTACTCCAAGGGATCTCCTCTGCTTGTTTGGATCAGCCAAGCCTTTTGCTATGGCTCTTCAAGATGGAAATCACAACCAAAGCTGTGCCCTGGCATGCACTGGAGTTAACTGCTGCAGCTGGATACTGACAGCACTGCGTGTACCCTACATTAAGGGCACAGGATAATTCTGAGCAGTGTCATTTTGGTATTAATTGAACTCCCTTCTGCATCAGTGGCTTCACTGAGCTGTTAGGCTTTGCCTGCAGCAGAACTCCTTGCTGTTATTTAGCAAATGTTGCTTTGGTGGCCACTCGTGCAGATGACAGAAAGGTGGTTACATGTGGCATTATAAGAGCTGTAGTGTTCAGCCTGGATTTTATGTATATAACAAAAATTCCTATTTGAATTACTCAGTGAATATCTATTTTATGCCAACAGCAACTCTTTGGAGCAGTGCAGGCTTTTTTCATCCATTGAAGAATTTGCACCCTTTATTTATACAGTTCCTTTCTCTTTGCTGTAGCCCTGGTGCTGTAAACCTTAAGTAATGTCATCAGCAATCAGTGGAGATGCTCCCAGGAGGGAGGAAAGGTCTGTGCAGAAAAGGCTTTTCAGGCTGAGGGTTTTTGCAGCAAAGACTGCTCCATGGGTTTCTGTGCCTCAGCTGCTGTTCTCTGAACGTCTGACATGCGTGTCATTGAGTGAAGGACACATGGATCCGTGGGTTTAGTTCTGGCCAAGCGAATGGAACGGTCCAACTGCTGCTCCTGTGTCACCTCCTGCAGGGAGCTGCACGCAGCAATGGATGAGAGAATGCCTGTGAAAGAGAGCTAAGCGTTCACAATTTCTGTGATGTCCAGAAGATGATTTTATCTGCAGCTGTGAGAAGTTGCTAGGGAACAGAGCTAACTCATTTTTGCTGATGGCTCTTCGTTAGTGCTGTGGAGCAATGTTCCTTCCACTCTCGGCACTGCTGCCTCATTCTGCACGAGGATGTGACTTGGAAATGCCTCAGAACTGTCCTGCTGCTGGAGTCTGAGAGGAACTTTTCAGTGAAGAGCATTTTCCAGGTCACTTCCAGCAGCAGCCCGTTCAGCAGCAGTGCTGGCAGTCCCCAGGTGTCACCATGGAGGGCTGGGAGAGCAGGGTCAGTGTGGGGCCCTGGGAGGAGCACTGGGCTCACAGAGCCTTTGTGGGGCTCAGCCCCTTCAGCAGAGGACAGGAACATTTTGGGTGGCTGTTGATGCATTTCAGGCTCAGCTAGAAGCACCTGCTTTAAGATGCACACTCCTTGTCACTGAGCATCAGGCAGCTGGGGCAGTTGGGGTGGTGGCTGCTTGAGGAGGCCAAATTCCTGCAGTTTTGATTGCTAGCAACATCCCTCCTTTCAAGGCTTGTGAAAGGTCATTGGCCAGGCCATGGCTCTGAAGGAGAATTTGCATCCCTCAAAAACTGCCTCAAAGAGGCCCTGTACCAGGCACTGCTTTCCAGATCAACCCAAAGAGCTGGTGTGACCAACCCCATTGATTCCTGGTATATACAGAGGATATAAAGGTCTGTTCCTATTTCTGCGACGTTTTGGAACACTCATGGTGCACAATTCACCAGTTGTTTCTTGCTTTTTCTGTGGTCAATAGTGTTGTCAGCCAATTCAAATGAACCATAAGAATTCCCCCACTTGTTGCTTTCCCACTCAGCAGAAATGTGTATATGTACACGTGTACATGCGTGTATACACATGTATACATGTACACAGAAACACGGAGGGAAGGTC
The DNA here is from genome assembly GCF_028769735.1 of Zonotrichia leucophrys gambelii. Classification (NCBI taxonomy): domain Eukaryota; kingdom Metazoa; phylum Chordata; class Aves; order Passeriformes; family Passerellidae; genus Zonotrichia; species Zonotrichia leucophrys. The sequence goes on from NC_088185.1 coordinate 720,633, forward strand.
CCTACAGCTCTCTGGAAATGTTTTGTTGTTCTGTTCTCTTTCCTCCTCCATCTGCAGTGGAGGGCTGGGTGATCCATGCATCCCACGGGCTGCAGGGTTCTCTGTCCAACAGCAGCCCCAGCCCCATGCTGCTTGTGCTCTGGTGGCTGTTCCAGAGCATGTTCTTCACCTGTGAAATGGGGCAGATGGCACTTTGTTTTCTCTGCACAGAGTGCCCAGTACTGTGCTTTGTTTTTCCTGTCTTCCCTTAAATCTAGGTCTAATTTTAAAAAATTGCTGGTTGCACAAGCTGTGCTGTTAGCAGCTTTGCTGCTGTTTGGCCAGGAATAAAAGGGATGTGCTGCATTGTTTGCTTTCTTACAAGCAATTTAGAAAGATTTCAGACCCTACACATTATTTTTTGCATTTATTTTGGAAACAGTACTTTGAAGCAGTCCACGGGGCTCCCAACCACTTTAAATCAGCAGGCAGCAGTGTTTATCTTTGCCTTTCATTTCTGTAAGCAAACACCTTCCTGCACAGCCTGAATACAGAAAGGATTTGCTGTGCTCTGGCTGCTCGCTGGTGCCCAGAGCTCTGTCCTGCAGGGAAGGTGCTGGGCAGGGGTCTCCTCCTGCTGCTGCCTCCAGCACCCAGAGCAGCCGGAGATGCCGGGAGCAGGAGGGGCCCCGGGGCTGTGGGCAGCCTGTCGTGACCTGTGTGTGACACGGGGGGCCCAGGATGGCTCCTGCTGGGGGCTCAGGGTGCCGTTCGCAGCTGCAGGGTCTCTGCAGCTCTGTCTCTGAGCTTCACCCAACTCAGGGTCCTTCTGAGCAAAGCTCTGGTTCTGCTCCCGCTGAGCACGGGGCCCTCTGGTGCCTTGTTTGGTGAGTAAACAGAGGTCAGAGCTGCAGACTCTGTATTTGTTTCTGCTTTAAATCGATTTGTATGCATCCTTTCCTTTTGGCTCTCCAGAGACTTGTGTGTTTTACATCTTGCAAAATGTGTTTTAACAAGGACCTTGTTTGAAAGGCACAGGAATAAAATCTGAGTGTGTGTCATGTGTGCAGATACCTGCACCTGTGTGCAGGACACAAACTTCAACCACAACAGGCAATTTTTGGTAGCCCATGAAATGCACATTACAGACAAATCTATTTTATTTAACTCCTGGTATGCACAATTCAGCTTCTGAAGCCTAAATAGTCTTGTGGCCTTTCAATAATTAAATTTCATTATAAATCCACCTGGGCTATGTTTTTGTAATATCTCCCTTTGAATGGCAGTGGCTTGGTGGCTGTGTGGAATGGGTTTTCCTCCTGAAATGTTAATTAGGTGGAGAATGTGTTATGCTTTGGAAAAGCTGCATTGCAAACCCATAGATAAACAGATTGATTTAATTTTAATCTGCTTTCATGGTGATGCATAATGATAACTGGTTTGTGTCTCACAGGGCTGAAAACCACAGACCTTAATAAGAGTTTGTGGGTATATCATACAGCTTTAAATAGCTTCTGTTGTGCTAGACCGCTCTCCATAAATTATTCCAACTCCATCAGCATCTCAGGGACTCCCCATTCTCTTCTGCTGTGGATTTTCAATCAGTGCAACTATTAGTGTAATCTGAAGAAAGTTGGAGGTATCTGCTCTGAAAACAACTGCCAACACTGGTTTGTACATCAAGTATTCAATGGGGAGAGCAGAACCAAAAAAGCCTTGCAGAAGCCAGCTCTGCAGATCAAATCACAGCTTCCAAATCCTACCTTTTATAAGCCATGCCAAAATTAATTATGGAATTAAAGCCACACATTCAGATGGTTGGTATGAAGTGTCTTACTACATGACCTGTTTGTTGTGATCTCCCTTTCCTGCTGAACTGAGAAAGGTGCAATTCACTTCAGCCAGTCCTAGAACAGTTGGTTTAAATGGGCTCTCCTCAAACACAATTTCTTCCATTCAAAGAATTTTAGCTTTAAAGGTTTGTTCCTGATGGGGAAATAGTTTTTGGGTTTAATGGTCTAAATTTCTTCAGGGGTTTGTGGTAGATACACATCCAGGAAGCCTTTGTATGCTTGGTTTTCATGTGCTCCCAGCAAACATGCCTTAGGTCTGACAAAGATGGGTGAGTTGTGCCTGTTTTCTCAATGACAGCCACGTTTTATTTTTGACTGATGTTCAAAGAGCCTCGTTCAGGCTCAAATTCTGTCCTACATTAGCTTCAGCCATAAAAAGCAATGAAACTGCAGAGGGAGACAAAAGAAGAGGATGACCTCAAAGTGCATAAATTTAGCATTACCCCAATGCTGTACACAAAATTGAAAATGCTGGGAACACAAATTCCAGCCAGCCCTCTCTGTGCTGTGGAATGTTTAGTGTGGTCTCATCTACTGAGGGCTTCTCAAATGGGAATAGATTCTGGCCCAAGGGTGGGAGACTGGACAGACAAAGGGCTGGATTACCTCAGGGTTTTGTTTTCAGGGTGAATCTTGGCCTCATGCTTTGCCCTCTCACTGCTGTTCAGTCTGGTAGGCTCTGTAACATTTCTCATTCCCATTCCAGTGCTGTTCATGAGTTTGCCAGCTTCTCTGGCATCCACAAACCTGCTAGCTCATATTGCCTTCAATTCTGGTACTCCAGGGTTTAAAAGAAACTCTGTCCTGAAATAAAGCCAGAACATTTGTTGCTGTTTTCCATTGTTTTGTGCATTTGAATATGTTTGTTTGAGCACAGAGGCCTCAGGGAGGGGAGGAGGTGGTGTGCAGGCAGTGAAACATCAGGATGTAAATGTCAGTAGAAGTGTTCTGGTATCAAAACGGCCTCATTTAAGCAACATACAGCTCCAGCCTGACCTCAGATCCTGCAGAGATGTCTGCATTTAATGTAGCACAGCATTAACAGGATCATTCTGCACTTCTTGCCAGCCAGAGACAGCTCCCAGGGAACTCTGTGAGTGCATCTACAGCTTAGTCATGCCACAGCTGCTGGCTGGATTTTACATCCCATGGTGGCACCTGGCCCCACAGTCCCTGACTTCAAGCATGACATTTAATTCTGGTCTTCAGAAGGCCCTGAGGAGTCTGCAGCTCCTGCTTGCTGGCTGGGTTTGCCCTTAGCCCCTTGCAGGCTCGGGCAGGACAGACAAGATAAGGTGTTCCCAGCTCCAGGAGTTTGCTCTTGGATGCAGAGGGGATGTCACCAGAAGGAGCCACCCATGGCATTGTCCCCAGCAAGAATGGGCTCTGGGCAGTGAGAGATGTAGGGCTGGAATGCCTGCAGGGTTTGAGCAGGGACTGTTCTGCTGCTGGCTTACATCAGTGCCTTTGACTTCCCAGTGAGTGCAAACTGACCTGTTCCTTTGTTTCATGCCATGAGGAGCTGTGCTCAGGCCCGTTTCTGCTCACATTTGGCTTGTGTTTGGTCTGAAAGGGGCGGTGGGGGAAAGCCTGTCCCCAGCCCTCCTGCTGCCATCCCTGCTGCCCAAAGGAGGTGGATGTTGGCAGGGGAAGGCTGCCATCCTGCTCTGCTCTGCTCCTCTCCATGGCTGGGTCAGGGTCAGGCTCTGGGCATGAAGAAACACTGGAGATAAACAGAAATAGAAGCCCCTTCCAGTTATTTGTGAAATGCCTTGGGGAGATGCAGTGACAAGGCAATCTCAGAGGCCACTGTGATGTCTGGTGGGTGCCCAGGAGCTCTCAGAAGTGCCCCCTCTCACACAATTTATCTGCCACCTTCTCCTCGCTGCTGGTGACAAGATGACAACCAGCGGTAGCAGGGTGTTAACAGGCTCCCTTTTCTTTTTCTCCTTTGATGTAGAAAGTAGCTCTCTTTCTCAGAAGGACCATGAAAGGTTCCCACAGATCTTTGCCCCGAGCACTTACAGTAATGAAAAGCTAACTTCAATGTCACGAGTCTGAAGCATCTTTATTTAGAGCTGTTTAGGGCTCGGATTGCCTGTTTGTTTGTGCTGTGCTGGAAAGGGGGATGATACTTGTGTGCTCTTTAGGGCTTGGACTGCCTGTTTATTTGTGCTGTGTGTGAAAAGGGGATGATACTTGTGTGTTCTTTGGGGCTTGGACTGCCTGTTTGTTTGTGCTGTGTGTGAAAAGGGGATGATACTTGTGTGCTGTGAGCAGGGCACTGCCAGAGTGAGATGGGGAGGGGAACCCATCCTGGGCAGGGTGTCTGTGCCCATCCTGGTCCTGGGTGTCCATGCCCATCCTGGGCAGGGTGTCCACATGCAGGAATGACACAAGCTGAAAGCTGAGCCCTAATGGTTGTAAACTGCAGAGACTGGAGGTGCTAAAGCAGCCCCTGTGATAAATGAGAGAGGATGCTGCCTGCATTTTAATTGCAGTTGCAGCCTCTTCCATCACTAGAGTAAACAGAGTGTTCAGTGGGTCAGGGATGGAATTGGGAATCACTATCTTTATGCACTTAGGTAATGCATTTCCTTGATTTCAGTTGTGATGTATTGATTCTGGGAGTTCCTTCTGTGCTTTTCTTTGCTTCTCCGTTCCCTTGATTTGTACCCTGTCAGCATTGACGAGTTTTTAGGGATGTGGACTCCCAGGGGCTTTGTTTGCCATGATTGATTTGGTGCAAGGGGTGAGCTGCTCAGGAGCCTGGGAAACTGATGTGAGCAGTGATCCAGAGGTAAATAACAGCCAGGAAGGTGCTTAGCTGCATGGGCTCCTGGTTTGAAAAGAAACAGCAACCCCAAACCAGCCACAATTCCAATGTTTATGGCCTTCCTTTCCTCCTCTCCACCGAGCCGACTCTGCCCAAAGTGCAGTGATGGGCACAGAACACTGCAAGCACTCCTGCTGCAGCCCAGCCTGGGTGTGTGACAGTGTTCACAGGGGTCTGAGCATGAGGGAAGAGATGAGGAGCTGACTCCATGTTCCAGGAGGCTGATTTATTATTTTATAATATATATTACAATAAAACTATACTAAAAGAATAGAAGAAAGGATTCCATCAGAAGACTAGCTAGGAATGGAAAAAGAAAGAATGATAACAAAGGTTTGTGGCTCATACAGAGTCCAAGGCAGCTGACTGTGATTGACCACCCCAGTCTCCCTGGGGATGGGATCATTTCTCTGTCCCTGCTCTGGGCTGGTCCCCAGCAGTTTCCCTTCCTCGAGGTGGAGCAGGAGGGCAGGACCAGCTGCCAGTCGCCAGGAGCGGCTGCAGACCCGTGCTGGGGAATGTTTCACCCAGGCTGGGTGGCCTCTCTGTACCTCCCTCTCCGAGACATCGGAAATGGAGTTTAATTTCCACTCTGCTGTGACCGCTGATCTCTTGTCCTGAGGGATGTCTGCTCTAGCAGCACTGACTGCACCTGCTTAAAATTCATTTTGTCAAATTAGCATAGGAGAACTTGCACAGAAATTGGCAGCCTCCACGTATTTATTCTTCCAGGTGTGCTAAGGAAATTGCAGCCACTGCTATTGAGTTAGTGCTGGAGAAAGGAGATTTAATCCTTTTTGTTCAAGACAGTTGAAGGAATCCTTTGGCTTTTTGTTCTGAAAACATCTGTGTGGATCTTGTCCTTCAAAGATTTCCTGAGCAATTTCGTGCGGGGGCAGAGCTGACAGTGCTGTTTGCTGCTGTTTGCTGCTCTGCTGGCAGCAGCTGCTCAGACAAAAACCTCACGTACCTTTTGGGGTTTCTGCCCAGAACTGAGAACTTGCCATGGCACTGAGTGCATTTTGTGCATGAGAGTTTTAGCAAATGTAATTAAACTCTCATTTCCTGACACCTCAGGAGGCTTGACCACCATGGACTTCTTGTAAACGCATTCAGGAACCAGAAGTTACCAGCACCGGGGACTCCTCGTTCAGTAATTTGGCCAACATTAAATTTATACCTGAGGGGTAATCCTGTAGTGGCCTGAGGTACAAATTCTGGAAAAGAGAGAGACAGAATTAAAGAATGCCACACCTGATGAGAGGAATTGAAACAGATATTTGAAAGTGCATCTCTCTCTATATAAAGTCCCTCTTCTCCACTTGTAGTTAATAACTTTTTATTCTGGTTGTTCTTTCACCATGCAGCCCCAGAAGTATTTTACTAGCACTGAGAACTAGAAAGCACCACCTCTCCATAGGAGCCAGCCCAGTTTGCCACATGGCTTTTCCTGTTGTTGAACCTCTCATGCATGGAAACAGAGCTCCCCAAAAATCAGTTGCTTTAGGAAAAATCAGAATTTTTTAAAATAAGTGTTTTTAAGTTCAGAGCCGACAGGACAATGAAACACAACAGTACTAAAAGCAAATGTTGTGAACTCAAAAAGATGATGAAAATGAGAGCAAAGATAAGGATTGTCATCTTAGAGTAATCCAGAGAGGGAGGAGAGAAAGGGTGGATTTTGCTTGTAATGAGGCTTAGCAATGGCTCTTCACTCCAGCACCCAACTCCTTTCTTTTTCCACAAAAACTGGTACTTTCTGTGCCAATGCAACACCTTGCAGCCAGGAGGGAGCCCCAACGTGCCCAGTGGTGCCCAGAGTGTGGGTAAGGGAAGGGCAGGAGTGAGGAGCCTGCTCCAGAGCACACCCACCATCAATCCAGCTGGGACTGAAGCTGTAATTACCATTAGTTCAGTCAGATTCTGTCTTGATACACTTTCTTCAAAATATGAATGTCTTAATTAATTCTCTCATCTCCTTTCCTCGTCCTGCTGTTGAACTCTTAATGAGTGGTGGCATTTTCTGTGGGGCAGTAATGAGAACACAATGATGGAATAAGGAGCAGATTGAGCTGGCGTTTCTTGTCTGATTGGTGCAATATCTCCTTGTTTTCCAGGGCCAAGGTGAAGAGAGGTGTGAACGTTTTCAGTGTGAGAGCCAGCAGCCCCTACCTGTGGGACATCAGGGAGAGTGTGGATTACACTGGCAAGTATGCACCAGCTGTGGTTGTGTGCCAGAGGAAATCTGCTGCTGAGAACAGGTAGGTCATGGCTGCTTTCAATACATTTTAATGATTTTAATACATTTTCCTATGGTGCATGAGGAAATGCTTTTGGAAAAGCTGTGGCTGTCATTGTTTTTACTCATTGGTCAGTCCACCACACAAACGTTACTCAGTCCTAGTGCTCAAAGGAAGTGAAAACTAACAGAAAATGCTGTTGTCACAAATGATTTGGAAGAACTTGTTTCATATCTTCGAGCTTGACTGTGAATAGTTTAATTTTTTTTAAATTACCTTCATATGGCTGTTTGTGGTGGATTTTTTTGGTTTGGTTTATTAATTTTGCTTGAGGTTTTCTTGGTGGATTGTGTCCCTTTCCTTTCTTTGTTGGGTTTTTTTCTTATTTCTGTTTTGCTCTTTTGTGACTATATGAAAATGATGTTGAGGGTGAGATTTATATGAATTTTTGATCTGCAGAAGAAATAGATTTTCTGTTTGCCATTCCCATTCTGCAACATTGATGTGTCTTAAAATGCCTTCATCTAGCAGGTGGATGTTCCTTTTTTAATCACAACTCTTTGGTTTAATGAATACATTTTTATATAATGTGCTGCTCAGATTCTACACAGCTCCTTTGCTAAAGATGCTGAATTTTCCTCAGTTAAAGCAAATATTGTCATGTATCTGGCTGAATGGCATTGGGCAAAGCAGAAATGTGTGTGTATGCCAAGGTGGGAGCTCCCTGTGCTGGGCACAGTCTGTCAGATTCCTTAAAATCCCCCTTCAAAGCTACTGGAAAATGGATGAATATTTTCATTGACAGAAATGGGCATTGGATCAAAACTAGAGATTATTTCAGCAATGAGTTTTCCATCACACTTTATCTTGTTGGGCCCATGGAGTGCATTTGCCTGATTTCTGTTTCTCAGCAGGAAAATGTAAAGCAGCCTCATGGGGAAATTGAATCTTGGCAACTTAACTTCCCTTCACTATTCATCATCCGGTGGCAATCCTTTAAAATGACCCCTGGTACACAAAAAATAAATTATTATGTCATCTTTCATGCAGTGGTTGTGGATTCTGTGTGCTTGCGCAGGCTGGGTATAAACATTGCTGGATGTTTATTGAAATCTTGGGGTTGTACACAGATGTTGCTGGAAAGAAAACCCAGGCAGGAAAAGGTGTCTGTGTACCTCTCCTGTGACTCCTGGTTTGATTTGCTCCATCGAGTTCCCAGCTGAGATTTTCTGGTTTTCTCACTTTTGAGAACTTCTTCCTCCCTCTTTGTAACGAGTGCAAAGTATTTGCAATTCATTACCCAGTGTATTGTTTTCCTCATTACATTTAGTTGGCTCTGTTTAACTCTGTGTTTGAAGAAGCAAGATCAAGCATTACGTGGGGAAAGAGCACATTACATGTGCTCTACAGATTTTGGGAAATGATTTTGTCCTTATCTAGAAGTGTTTGATGTCACCAAATAGGCACACTGGGTCACAGTTAAGTAATGAGGTCCTTTACCAATTTTTTGGCCTCCGTAGTTCATTTAGAAATTACAGAAACTCTATTTGCATATTGTTTAATTTCTCCTAAAAAGCAGAGGTCTGATCACATGGATGCAAAGGTGGCAATGTTAATTAACTGCAGATTCAGTACCTTTGTGTTCCTGATAGTTTTACATGGATCAGAAAATAGTGTTAATAAAGCTAACTCAGTGTGACAAGTGTAATTTCACGGCTTAAGGAGGCACTTGTGCAAGTGACAACCCAGAGCAGAATGCCAGAGCCTTCCCAGCTCGGGGTTTGAAATATATCCGTCATTTTGTTTGGAGAGGTTCTGGCAGCGGCAGCTTATCGTAACAGGATTAACATATAAATATTATCACAGCCAGCAGGGTGTTTTCAGATGAATATTAACAGCAAATATTATGATTCTGTCTGGGAATAACTAATTAAGCCCATCTGTCAAATACGATTTGAAGTTCTCGTGCCTTGCTTATTACGGGCTGGCGACAGTGTTCCAGATTAATGGTGAAGCAATTAGAAAGTTCTCCCCAGTTCTTCTGATTTCCTTCTGAGGCAGTGATAATTCTGTACCACTCTAAATCCAGACCCAGGAGATGATTAGATGGGTTTACTGCCTGTAGCATCTGCACAGCACTGCTGCTGTTCCCTTTGAAGCACAGATCCCCCAGCCCTCTCCTGGCAAGCAGGTGACCAAACAAGCAAAGAGAAAATGCTGTGGGAATGAAGCAGTGATCAGAAATGGGACTGGGGAAACCCTTCCTGGCTGAGTCTGGGAGATGCATCCTAATCTGTGCCATCCTTTACTCCTGCCCTGGGAGCTCCTGATTTTATTTTTGGGAGTTCCCCGTGTAATGAGGTGAACGGAACAGGAGGGTGAGGTTCAGGAGTCCTGCATTTGCCGAGTGTTTCCTTGGCTTAGGGCTGTTTCTCACCTTACCCAGAATGGGCCTCTCTGCTGTGCAGGGGTGATGGAGAGCAGGAGCAGCCACAAGGTCAGGGTCTGGATTCCTGTTCTTGCCCTTGTTGCTGCGGGCCTGGCACTGTGCCCGCTGGGATGGGCCTGGAGATGAGGATTTATCGGGTTTTCCTCCTCTGCAGAACACCACTGGCAGTGCTTCCCTCCATCCACAGCTGCTGGGGACACATCAGGCAAGATGGTCTGGTGTGATAGTAATGCGTGTCATGATCCTCTTAGAGTATTCTATTCATGTTTATATTTTGGGGTAGAAATGTTTGTTATTCCCATTCCGTTACTGTGCTCTGTTCCTGTGGCAGGAATGAAGCCACTGATTCAGTCAAATACAAAATAATCACAGACAAAGCTTGGCCATCTCTGAGTAGAACCGTAATGAACATTTCCTGCTTTATCACCAAAAGTGTTTCAGTTATATAACGGATAATTTGCTTGGCAATTTCCTTCCCCTTTTTCTGGAAATGTAACAAGGACAGCATTTGTTTTGGTACTTTTCCTCCTCAGTTCTGTAGCACTGAAGGAGTTGCTGGTTTGTGCTGCCTGAAACCAGATGCTGCTGTCAGAGAAACGGATTCTCAGTTTGAACTGCAAGTGACTAAATCAGTTTGTGAGAACGTGAGCACAGTGAGAGACAGTAACAGGATCTTCTAGGCTATATTCTTCATTTATTCCTGCAAGTCTCATTTGTTCATGGCACTGTATTTCAGGGCTTCATTTTCTTAACACTTTTATAACTGAAGAAATTAACTTGATATTAAATAACAACAGGGGACTGGAAAATGTATGCCAACACTGCCTTTGATTTTCTACACAATATTTTCTTTGTATTGCATTTATGCCATTGTCCTTAGTGCCCTGTTTCTCTCATTTTCCCATGCAATTATTAAATATTTTCATGTTGTAAATGCAGTAGCTATTGCCTCACTCTCTTACTTGTTGCACATGCCAGTACATTTGATGGAGTCCCAAGAGTGCTGTAGTCCTAAAACACTTCTGAAGCCAACAAGAGCAACAAATTTAACATAAATAACAGCCTAATGGCCACAATAATTACACTCTGTCTCTTGCTGGTGTTCATCAAAATGCTTCATAAAAGCAGTTTAATGTTTTAGATCACCATTAATTTTTTTCCTTGCTTCCATGTGCTCACATGACTTTGTCACCTAGAAATGGATTATTGCTTGGAAAGAGAAATGTCTACTCTAAAATAAGAGAAAAGGACGTGTGATGTAGTAAAAAAAAATCCCTTTACATTTTGTCACATCCCATCCTGTGGGAATCACATGAACTTCACTTTGTCACTATGAAATAAAAACAAGAAAGAGATTGCAGAAATCAGATTTGAGAATGGAATCTACTCAAGGGTGATGTTTTCAGAGCTGGACAGGCCCAGTGGGTGAAGGGCTGGGCTAGGCTGGATGTTGGGGATTTTAGTGGCAACCCAGTGCATTATTTGTTTATGTGAATTCTAAGCAAAAAAAGATTTCTCCTATTCATTCTTTATTGCTGGTCTTATTATTGAAGGAAACAGGAGGGAGGGGAGAAAGGTGATGCTTTTATGTTCCAAAATTGCTTTCTGAGAATAATTACTCAGCCCTAAAACTTGTCTGTTCACTCGGGTTTGTTGGTGCTGATGTAATACATTAGGATATCTCTTGTTGGGCAGGTGGAATATGTTCATTTAACTCTGAAACAGCAGGGCTGAACTCCATTTCTGCTTCTGAGACAGGTGGGTAGTGATCAGCTGCAAACATATTTACCCTGGGTACTTCTGGAATTTCATGCTGTGTACACTTTGGGTTTTTCTGTTTCCTTCCTGTGCTATTGGAAACCTCCAGGCTTCCAGGAGTTTGTCTGTTGTGATCATGTGAAAGCACTGAACATCTCAGAAGTCATGTTTACATTCCTCTGTTTGAAGGCAATTAGTCACAAGCCTCCATTTCTCATTTTAAAGCTTAAATGTGCCCTCAGAGAGAGAACCCCTTGAGATGTTGAGGCAAAATAAATTTGTCTGAACCAAGCCTCAGTGCATTATTATTTTACATGCTGACCCACTTTTTTCCATTTTTTTAAAAATAAAACTATTTGATTTAGCAAGAAATGCAGAATCTTTCTTGAAATCATTCTACGCAATGCTAATACACTGGAAAAGATGTTTATGGTTATCATCTGGGATCAAGCAAAAGGAAAGAGATGAAATAATAACCAATTATTCGATAAAGGCATTATTAGCCAACTCTTTCACCTGTTGGTTTGAGACATTCATTTTAAGAAAGCACTTCAAAGGCACGGGGATGGTTTGGCACCTTAGGGGGCACAGCTGGGTCTGGCATTCACATGGAGCAGCTAACCCAGGGAACTGCAGCTCAAAGGGCAGAGATGATTCCCTTTAATCTCAGCTCAATCTCGGGCTCTCCCTGGGGAGCACGGCTGTTCCTGCTCCTTTGGTGTTGGGCAAGATGCTGCTGCAAGTGGGAAAGCTGAGAACCAGCACTGTCCTTTGAAGCTGTTACAGAAAATAAATTCCCTCATTCAGGAATTATCCTTTGGAAATACCAATGTGGGACTTGCATGGTGCCCCAGATGTGCAGATCTCCTGGACGGGAGTCCTTGGAGCAGGATATTGGCAGAGCAGCTAATATTCAAATGTCCAGGGATCACTGTGGGAGCTGTGCTGGCTCCCCACACCCAGGGAGAGCTGGGGCTCCCAACTCCAGCTCTCATTGCATGTGTGGGAATAATGATATCATTAATTAATGAGTAAATACAACTGCTAAAGATGTTGTGTTCCTTTCAGAGGGCTTTGCAGGAGGTCTCATTTATCTTGGCCATTCTTATGTTTGGCTCTGCTCTAGTGACAGTGTGTTGCAGGGAATAATGACAGACAGGGGCTGCAGGCTGTCCCTCAGGGCCAGGCTGCCCACACCTCCAGCACAGCTCTGCAGTCCTCCTCTGGTATCCAGAAACCCTGGGAGGAAATTCTGTGTTCTCTGCACTGTCACAGCTGAGTACAACCTGGAAGAGTGTTCCTTAATTTGAGCTGGAGCAGTTCCACGTTCCCATATGGCAGCATCAGGGTAACCCACCCCAGCTCAGCCAGCTGTGGCCTCAGGGCACAGCTTGGAACAGAGGAATTCTGGCTGCTTGTAAGGAGGATGCATTTCATTTCCTGGCCTAGTTCATCTGAAAGCACGTTACCCCTTGGTATATTGGATTAGATCCTACTGGGTTTTACTTCACTTACAGAAACAGTCATGGAAGGCAGGGCTCTGTAGGTACTTCATGTATGGGGCTCCCAGATGATACCAAAATGGAACATAGAGCAGATACTCAGTGTTCCCTGTTCGTGAACTCTGCTGGAATACAAGAGAAGCTGTGCTGGCTTCAGCAGCAGTGACTGTGCTGGCTCAGAGGTGGGGCTGTGCACGGACCTGAGGAGTCCTGGCAGGAGTTCTGATCATTCCTGTGCTCACACAATGAATGAGAGAGCCTTTCCTGATGCTCTCATGGGAGGAATCAGAGTGTCATTTTTGGCATTTCAGAGGTTCCCCAGACACAGAGCTGGCTGTGCTGTGCTGTGTGGTAATCAGGCTGTTCTCTGTGAGTTACCCATGCAGTGCTGTGGGTAAAACCAGGTTCTGCAGCACCGTGGTCAGCATCAGCAGCTGGAGAGAGCTCTCAGGGGCTCTTCTGAAGGTACTGCAGCTCTGCACACAATTGATCTGCAAACAGTAAATCATGTTGGGGCTTAATCCCCTTTCATTGGGAGCTCTTGGCATGAAGAGCTGGGAATCGGGTAATTGGAAGGAAGCAACCTAAGGTGAAGTAGTTTGCTGACAGAAGTCAGTTACAGAAAAGGCAGGTAATTCATGGATTTGCTGGGAATTTTGTCCTCTCCTCCTGGATGAGGTGCGGGTGTTTCTGTCACCTCCCTTGCTGAGCAGAGGCCCTTCTTTCTTTCTCATGTTGAAGTAGCTAAAGGATATTTCCAATACTTTGGATAACCTCATTCATATTTAGTGTCTGTATTTTTACCCTGGTATTACCCAGTGTAATAAATATAATTTCAAGCTTGAGGAAGAATTATTTCCCTTAAGAACCTTCAGGATTCATCATTGTTATGCTTGCTCTGTGTTTGTGGTGCTTAGCACTGTAGTTCTTAAACCTTTAGTAGCCCAGAGGCTAAAAATAACAATTCCAGTGGGACAAAGCCAGTTTGCTTTCTATTACAAAAGAGACAGCAAGTGAGTAATCTCCTGTCTATTAAAAATCTAATATTAAATGCAAAAGTGTGTCTTGTGAAAATATCTCTAATGCTGCTGTTGATTTTTTTTTCCCCTTGGAGGAAATCTTGTAAGAAGTAATACTAATTACTGAGAGAGTTGGAAAGTTGAGTGGATGACTTAAAATATGAGCTGAGGCTAAAAATATGCCTGTTGCTCTTGAGACATGGGAATTCCCATGTTTTGGGTGAAAAATTAAATCTGTCACATCTAAATGAAAACACGACCAAGTGTGGGCCAGAAGGTTAAGGGAGTTATGTAACACAGCCTGGCATCCTTCTAAATCACAAAGCCAGTCCAAGATAAATTCCAACTGCTAGTACAAGGCTGAGTTCACTGGGCATTTGCATGATGTTATGGCTTCAGCTCTCCCTGTGCAGATGCATCAATGGCACAGTTCTCTGGACTTATTGCTGGTGTGTGTGAGATCTCTTTTTTGGAGTTTCTGTTGGCTTCTGTGCCAGTAAAAGAATTTGGCTGTTTGGGAAGCCTTGTCTTTGTGGGTGTCACTCAGTCTGACATGGATATGTGTGTAAAAGCTGGGGTCTGAGCTGTGGAATTCCATGCAGAGTCGGGTGTGCTCCCTGGATATTCTGGGTGTCACCAAGGAGTGTGCAATGTGCCCCATTCCTGCCCTGGCAATCTGCACCTGCAGCAGCACACTGCAGCCTGGCTGGGGCTGGCAGCCCGAGGCACAGTCTGCAGCTGAGTTCTGTGGTGTTCTCTGGAGCTGAGTTCTGTGGTGTTCTCCGGAGCTGAGTTCTGTGGTGTTCTCTGGAGCTGAGTTCTGTGGTGTTCTCTGGAGCTGAGTTCTGTGGTGTTCTCTGGAGCTGAGTTCTGTGGTGTTCTCTGGAGCTGAGTTCTGTGGTGTTCTCTGGAGCTGAGTTCTGTGGTGTTCTCTGGAGCTGAGTTCTTGTGGCGGTCTCTGGAGCTGGTGCAATGTGCAGCACACTTTGTGTCTCTGTCACAGGCTGGATCTCAGTTTGCAATCCATGCTCGTTGTGTGAGTGATGAATCCTGTTCTGTGTACGACGGTTTGTCACTGAATGTGAGCAGAGGAATGCACAGAGAAAACATTCCATAAGTTAGACAGGAGGATTTTAGAGTGTGTGGGAGTGGGATTCAGGCTGTACATCCATGGCAGTAAGTGAGCTGGAAAGGGACCAGTGGCTTGTTGCATGATTCTCTGGAAAAGTGCAGGAGTTACTGCAGTGTGTGTTCCCTTTGTTACTCAGGAGCCCTCAGAGTTCTTCGTGTCAGAAGTAGAAATGTGAGTTTGTATCAGGTATACTTGGAAATGTGAGTATTTGCAGCTCTGCCTGTGATGTGAGAGTGGCCTAGGCTGGGTGTTAGGTTAAACATCAGGGGAAAATTCTCCACTGAAGGAGTGATTGAATTGCCTGCCCAGGCGGAGTCACTGTCCCTGGCACTCAGAGCCATGGTTTGGCTGATCAGGTGCTGTTGGGTCATGGCTTGGGCTGATGATCTCAAAGCTCTTCTCTACCCTGGGTAATTCTGCCATCTCCTATTCAGTGATGAGGAGTCCCAGTCCGTGGGCACGTGGCCCTGGCAGGGGTGCACCCACTGCTGGCTCCGTTTCCAGAAGGATCCAGAGCAGACCCAAGGCTGTGCCCGGGGTTCTGTGCCAGGGTGGCACTGAGGGATCGCCTGCACTTACGCAAATGTGCTCGTGTTGTTCTTAGTTCCAGGGGTTACCTGAAGCTAATATTCAAGCGTGCAATTAGCTGAATGGATGGCTACTATCTGCAGTGATTCTTGAGATAAATTTTCCCTGGCATGTTGCAGAAATGCGTGCCTGCCTTTTTGTCAGCTTTAGCTGAAATACTTGAAAATCCCTTCAGTGTTGACAAGATACCACCTTCTCTAGAAGTCTTACCTGTGACCCAGAGCCACAGGCTCCTTCAGCAAGTCCTTGGTCACAGGATGAGCAGAATCCTTGAAACTGGGACTGGAACAGGGCCTTTCACTGTGAGCTTGTGAAGTGCTGAGTGGAACTTCTTCATTTTCAGTTTATTATTACACTCTTCATTTAATCTCATACTAGAGAGAAAACAATTAGCTTGAATAATTTTCAATCCAAATCATCTATTCCTGAGTGGCAAATATTGTACCTGGAAACAGATCGATTATGAAGTGTTTCCTCTGAGATGCATTTTCCTGTTAATTGTTGAAGCAATTAATTTCCTTACAGACACTTGCAGGTCTTTGTGTGAAGTAGTGAAGGCAAGGAGAGCAGCAGGCCTGGAAGAGAACAAAAGATGCCTGTAAGAAATGAGCACAGAATGGATAAATAGGATGTATGTGGAGTGCATTCTCTGTGCTGTCCATACATTATGCACTTGTCAGCATCCATAGCGGAGGAGCTGTAGCAGCTGCAGAAATCAGGAGATGCTGGAGTGAATCGGGGATGCATATTCATGAGGAGCAGTCTCACAGGAACACACGGGACTTGTTCCACGGGACCATGGGCACAGAGAGTTTGGCAGACAGGCTCTGACAAGTCTGGCTGTGACACGTGTTTCAAAATAACATCTCCCTCGTGTCCTGGGATCCACAGGTTGGAAACATTTGGGTGGATTTTTATAGGGAAAACAAAGTTCTGGTTTGCACTTTGGATGCCAAACCCCAAATTTATCCAAGCTGTGTCCCTTGCCAGTCTTTGAGTCTTTGCTTGGAAGCATAAGAAACTTCATCATGTTCTTCTATTTCTGAGTGTTGATTTCCAATTCTAAACGTCTGTTAATATAAACAGACAAGGCTGTTCTCCTAAATTCCACTGCACTTGGCAAAATGGCTGCAATTTAACTTGGTGTTCCCAAAAGCTAGATACACCTCTTACATGGAAATTTATATCTTCATTTTATAGCTTCGTTTCTTTGCCAAGTTGTCAACTACTGAACGGAGGATGGTGCAACAAATAATTTTGAGTTGTCCTAATTATTTTGTAGCTTTCAAATCCCCATGTTATATTTCCATGATCTCACCAATATCTATTTTATGTTAGAGATGCATTTACACATTCAGTGCATACCTATTGTCTATATTGCAATTCTTTTTAGGTTCTGATAGATTGAATCAGGTTTGATTTTATGCACGTTCAATACCGAGAAGGCTGAGGAAGAGAGGGGGGTTGTGGATTTATTCTGCATTTGTTTTCTATATTTGAGTAAGATAAACCTCTGACTTAGCCCATAAGAGTCTCAAAGAGAATTACAATGTCTTGATGAAAAATTACTGTTTGTTCAAAAATCAAGACTTTGTTCTCATAAAGGACATGAAAATAAATCTTGTTTGCAGTGGCTCTCAGCAGCAAAGGATCAGGAATTTAGCTGTCTCCAGAGTTTTGGGATAAATGACAGTTTTAGAAATGCAGCCTTATGATCAAATCTCTGAGATGGTGGGAATCAGCAGTTGTTTTGTAAAAGCTGTATTTTTGCTCTTTACTTTAGGTGTGTGGATTTGGCACTCTCATCATTCTTATGTAATTCTCTAGGAAAATATCTCTTGTGCAGTGGTTTAAGGGATTAATCTTGTTTATGAAAAGAAATGCTTCTTCTGCTTCTTGGATAAACCACAAATAAAGATTTTACTCTTCAGTTGTAATCAGGACTTGTAAACTCACCCCAAAGTCCTAATGAACTGCTAATGATCACTGAGGTGCTTCCATCCGGAACCGCAGAGTTTAATTGTATGGAAATGCACAATTAGCAGGCAGGTGAAGGCTCCAGGTAGGAGCGTTGCTGTCAGGCACAGCCCTGTACCACAGGCCTGCTGGGATGGAGACGATGCTCTCACCCCCCTGTCACTTCAGAGGCTGAATATTTCATTTTCTATTACTAAAAAGATGTAGTAAATGGAACTTTTTAACTTGTAGTGGAAAAGGAAGAGCTGTGCCAGGGGCAGAGCAAAGAAGGCAAATATTTAGATGTGATCTAGAAGGAGAAGCAGGATGTGCATTTATGGAGATGCAGTGCAAACACAGGAAGGAAGGAGTAAATGACAGCGCTTCATTTGTCCCCCAGCCTGGTTTCAGTGCTGTGATGTGGGGTAGCAGGGCTGCTGTGAACTGGCCCATGCCAGGAACGAGCACTATCAGCACTGTGTTTACACATCTGGCTGTGGGGCACCATTCCTAAATACCAGTTTTCATGGCAAGCTTCCAGTCCCTCAGGTGCTGTGGCTTTTCAGAGCATAAATGTGTATTTAGATCCACCAGAAAAGGAGCATTTTTGATCTGTGCCCGTGCAGAAGTCTCCTGTTCTAAAATTAGAAAGTCAATTTGTCTGTTAAGCCAGGGGAAGAAGCAGCTCTACATGGCCTCTGAAATTAGCAATGGAACAAGCTGTATTGAACTCATCTGCAGCTTTACACTCCGGGGCAGTGGCTGCATCCAAGACAGACAGTATTTCCCCAGGCTGGCACAGCTATTTGACAAGGGAAGGAGGAGGGGGAGCAGGGAGTTGCTTTAGTCTGATCTCTAAGTGAAATAACCAGCTGAACTTTTAAAATCATCCAGAAGATTAAAGGACACTTCAAACAGTATGGTGTGTCAATTTATTCTGCTGAGTGTCTCTTCCTTAATTGTCACAAAAGGAAGACATTAAAGGTAACAGAGTCATGTGCTCTGCTAAAAGGTGCTGCTGCTTTAGAGAAAGGTGTTACTGGGGAGGAGAAATGCAGAGGGAGGTCTTTCATGCAGTGCAGAGCTAGGAGAAAAAAGGAAATAAGGCAACAATTTGAATGCATTTGATTTTCCACAGATAGTACTTGGAAAGGATTCAGCATTGTTGTAGATATGCAAGAATCTGTGTCTGCAGTTACAGTGAAGTGATGGCACTGCAAAGGCAGATGAGAGGCACTGACCATTAACAGCTTCAATCCCCACAAATTCTACAGAACTGCAGCCTGGTGAGGCCCAAGGGCCTGGAAAAGTCCAGAAGCTTTCAAGGCAAAAGTGTGATGTAGTTGCAAAGAAGTGCACACAGCTTTTGCTGCTTCCCTCCCAGAGGCCTGGGTAGAAATATGAAAGAAATTTGTGCAGCAGCATATCAGCCCTTGAGAATGATTTCCATGACTAATAATTCAAATTAAGTTACATACATGTATGTGATATTAGGCGATTGCAATTTCAATATATTGTAGATTAAATTCACCTAATATTTGTGCTGTGCGGGCCACGTCTCAGAGAATGTGCATAAAGATGTCAAGTCAATTTCTCAAGCTTTTTTTTCCCATAATATGAGATTTTTTTTCCATTAGCTCGTAATTTACATATTGTTTCTGCGCTCTGTGGATATTGCTTTCTTTTTTGTTTATACATCAACAATATTCATGCTTTCTATTTTTAACATTATAATATTCCCCCTATTTCAGGGGAGTGTCAACAGGCAAGTGGATATATTCAAGTGCTGTGGTGTGTTGTGCAGATTTTTCACTAATAATAGGTGTAGGATGGTTTATTTCAAAGGAGAGAACTTATGCTTATTTCTGTCATAAATACAGCCAGCAGTGCTGCACATGTGCTAGCTCCAGAATACATTTGTCATTTTTAATGAAGGAAATAAAGCACCTAACTACAGCTAGATCAGTTTTTCATTAATTTCATTAAGTTTTTTTCCTTTGGAGAAAAAAAGGGGATTTTAGCCAGGTTTGGAGAGCAGACAAGTCTCATGCTGCCTGTGCATGTGTGCCTTAGATTTGACAGCACAAAGCTGACTCAGAGATGGGCATTTCTTATCTGTGTCAGGAAAATACATAGAGTAGAGGAAAAACAGAACAGAGAATCTCCAGGCAGCTGAATGCTTATCAATAGGCAATTAGGGAAAAATCTTAAATAAAAGCTTGCAGTTTCTTGGACACAAGAGCCAATCAAGCTTGAGACAGTTCTGTAGGAAAGTGGCTTTTTCTTGCTCCATCCTCATGGAGTCTCTTCTTTTCCATGCTTAAGTAATTGCCAGAAAATCTTGGCTCTGTAGTGCAGACCTGGCTTTGGGGCTTAATAATCAACATGTGGGACTGGGGAGGAGCTGAAAGATGTGCTCTGGAAGGCAGGAGGTGCTGCCAGGTGTGCTCTGAAGGCAGGGGTAGGAATTCCCTTCCATTGAGAGGAGCTGAAAGATGTGCTCTGGAAGGCAGGAGGAGCTGCCAGGTGTGCTCTGGAAGGCAGGGGTAGGATGGATGCAGGCAGGCACTCCCAGTGCTCCTGTGTGGGGTCAGTGCCAGTCCAGGGTGTTTGCAGGGCTGGGTCCCCCTGAGGAGAGCACCAGTGCTGTGGTTAATGCTGCCAGTGCCAGGGCTGGACCTCCTGAGCTTGGGCAGGAGCTGCAGGTGCCCCCTGAGCTGAGGAACATCTGCCCACCTGAGTAACTGCTCTGTGCAGCTGCAGGTGCCCCTGAGCTGGATGAACGCAGCCGAGCTCACCTGGAGCAGCACACACACCAGCCGAGCAGGCAGCCACGCCTTGCCACCTCTGCTCCTCTCCCAAACCCAAAACACAGGCTCTCTCAAGAGGGACAGGGCTCAGCAGGGAAAATGGAAGTCAGAATCTTCAAGGTTAAAAAGTTCTGTCTAACCTTTCATACTATTGCTCAGAAGAATTATTTTTTGAAGTTAATAAACCACGTGCATTCACCTCGTATGGCTATTTCCCTCCCCAAACAAATTGCTTTTATTGTCAAAGCTACAAATTCGGGCATTGTGATCGATACCGTCGTTTTATGAGCTGTCAGGAAAGGGACTTGAAGATGCAGCTTTGCTTGATTGTGTAGGAATAAAGATTGATCAGCCCTGTTGCTGCTCCTGTATAGATCCTGGCTGATTCCCATCCAGAGTACAAAGCAAAGCACCATCCCCTCATCCCTCTTCAGAATCACATAGTCGATAGCTTTCCTTCTGTGCTTCCCTGGCAGCTCCTCAAGGTACAGCCCCAGTTGATGTCTGACAAAGGGCACAGAGGAGGAACTCGGGTGTTCTGGTGTTGGGGGTCTGTTCCCGTTCCACGTGTGCCCTCAGTGATAAAGGGCTGTCCCTGCTGAGGGGGAGCACCTGCCTTCCCTCCTGCCTCTGCTTTGGCTGGCAGGGAGCTGCTTTGGCATCAGAGTGCCAGAAAACAGCACTGCCAGTTATTGTGGTGGGTGCCCAGAAGGGCTCAGTGCCCGTGCCAGGGGTGCCAGGGCAAGGGGAGCAGCTGCAGGAGCAGGAGAGGCACAGGCTCAGGTGAATCCAGCTCCAGCAGCACGTTTGGGGTGCCCTCAGCCAGGGGATGACCCTTCATGGTTTGGGTTTCACATCAAGAGTGGGGACATCAATGCCAAGGTCCTGACACTGAGGGATGATATTAAACATCTCATGCTTTGTGTCTGTAAAAGCTTTTGACAGTTTTGGATAGGAGGCTTACACAAACAAATCTAGAGATAAGAGTGGCCATCATTCTGTGGCAAGTCCTGCTCTTACTTAAGTGCTGGGTTCCACTGGATCTTCTCTTGAGTTTGTACTTTTGCTTTTATGGTCTTACCAGGAGCCCTCTGGACCTCTCCCTGTCAAAGGTTCCCTGCCCTAGAATCCCACTGAAATGGAGTGGAAAGCCCATGAAAACCTCGCTGCATTTGCACTCAAGTGACATATGGCCATGGTGTTAATTTAAAAAAAAACCAAAACTGATGGTCCTGTAGTCTCCATGGAGACTGAGCATGCTGGAAGAGGTGGGAGTATAAAATATTTTCAATTTTAGGTTGAAAGGCAGAGATCAAAAGTTGTTCTGGTTAAAATGCTGGTGGGTGTCAACATGCCCAGTTGAATGATAAGGAATTTTGCACAAATGCTTTGCAAAATGTTTTGAAAATGAGATTTTAAAGCAGGTTTCCTGTAGTATTTTTAGTGGGTATCTGGAATAGAGCTGGATGTGTACTGTCTGTGCCTTTGTCACATTCCTACCAGAGTGCATGAGCAGGGAAGTAAAATACCCATCCTGGCAACAAGGAATCCTTGTTTTACAAGGCAGCATCCCAATTCTTTTAGAGGATCATAAAAAGTAAATGAAAGGAGACCCAGCAGAAATGGAGACATTCCATGTGATTAAGATGTCTGGCTGTCAAAGAAGCCAAAAAAAAAAAAGCTTTCCCAAGCTTGCTTTGGGGAGAAAAGAGCAGGAAAACCACATGAGAAGTATTCAGCAAAGGAGCAATAATCCTGTTTGTTGGTAGCTGGTGAATTTGCTGTTCCTCAGGCACTTGGAGAGCATCGCTGGGAAGGTGTTACTGGGGGAAAATCACCTCACTGGCTAAATGCAAAGTGGACAGCAGCAAAGGATGCATTCTGCACCTTTCTGTTCCCAGGTGACCATAGAAACAGCTTTGCTGACATCCAAAACACAGGGTTTGTGAGCTGGGGTTGAAAAATCACTAATTCAATGGTTTGCATCTGAAATGGCCCTGGGGGGTGGGACTGACAGGTACAGGACAGACAGTTTGCCTCCTAGGATGATTTCCATGGCGAGGGCAGTTAAAACAGCAGAACTGGCAATTCTGGCTGCTCTTGGCGCTTCAGCTGAGGAAAGTTTATTGAGTCCTCCCTGGCTGCTGGTGGATGGCACTTATTTATTTGAATTTTTTACAGGTATGGATCTGCTGCAAAAGCCAGGGATGTCAATGGGTTTAGCAGCCCGGGGTGGGGAAGAGGAGCAGCAATGGAGGGAAGGTGGCTGAGGGTCTGTGCAGCCATTGCTCTGTGCTGGTGCCCCTTGCTGCCTTTGGAGCCCTCACCCACTGAACTGACCCAGGAGCAGCAGATACAGGCTGGGGCTTCTCTTGGCTTCTGGGGGCTGAATGGGAATTGCTTGAACAAGAGTCAGTCTTATTATTTTGGGATGGGGTTTTGCCAACGATATAACCACAACAAGATTTCTTTATTAAAGTACTTTTTGAGCATTATTAAAATAAAAATTAAAAGGCCCTGCCCTCTTTCTCCTTTCAGATCAGAGCTGAACAAATACATAATTTGGGGAAGACAGGAAGGAAAAAACCACACATGAAATGCAAAAATGCATTCAGTTCTGTACCACTGTCTGCCTTGGAATTGGCTTCCTCTGTCAGTAAACAACTGAACAGATGGAAAAGGTCTGAAACAAAGGGAAAACATTACCTAACAAAAATGCTGGGTGCTTGTTACCTGGAGAGAGTGCTTGAGTGAAGGCAGATAGATGAGGGCTTGGCTTGCAGCATCAGGAAATGTGCTTTTACAAATCATGGCTCTTGGGTTTTGTTTTAGGCAATGTGGTAATCTTGAAAGGAGCAGGCATTTCATGCTGTAGGTGCTGGCACCACCAAAAATAGAAATGGCTTTGGTAGCTGTGAACTTTCTCAGCAGTCAGTGCAGTGTTTTTCTCATGCTGTTCTGTGGGGGAAACTCAATCAGTGCCTGCTTTGCCCTGCCTGGTCCTTTTGTTCCCTGTCAAACCACCAGGTGATTCCCTGGCTTTCTCCATTTGCAGGAATAATTCAGTAACAAGAATTTTTGCCTGTCATGGATCCCATTCTGTATTTTTTTGACCCTGTAATAGACTGACATCAAATTATGGCTTAAATTTAGGCACCTGGTTTTGCAAGCAGCACTTTGGACAGTAATTCTTTATTTCTCAGAGGCTGGGAAATTAGACCTATTTTTTAATTGCTTTGATTTGTTAGTACATTTATATTGAATCTGTTTATTCTTCCCCAACTCCCTCTAATAGAAATTAGACATGTAATTAATTTAATAATAGCACTCGGGTCAAAGAAATTATTTCATGCCACCTCTCAGTTAATAGGAATGAAGATATTTTATTTTGAAGACTATTGTGTATGCAGAAATTTTCCATTTGAGAAAGAATAATTAGCAGTATTGTTAAGTGAACTGGGTTTATCTTTGGTCAGCTTTGCCTTCCAGAATGAGTGAAGAGCAGAACAGCTGAAATGTTTTCTCTGCTGCTCAGTTCTGGCCTGGCACATGCAGTGTCCTTGGAGCAGTGCTGGTGCAGCCACTCTGATTTCTGTGCTTAGCCTGACTGGGAAATGGGAACTGCTCCTGGGGAAGGGAGCGTGCCCAGCTCCTGGGCAGGGTCAGCAACAGCCAGCTTCTGTGGCTCCGTGCAAATGTGAGGGGTTGGTGCACGGGGGCACATCCAAATGGACCCTTACGGCTGAAAATCTCTGAAAATCTCTGCTACTTCAGTTCTTATAAAATTCTGATTTCAGAATAGGAAGATGTTGTCCCTCTCCCCCCAAAACCCAACTAAACCCCTTTTGTCTGTGTTCAGACACAAAGCTCTTTAAAAATCACTCTGTTCACTTGTAACCTGTATTCGTTTGCCAAGGCTCTGAGTGGGTGTTTAATTTTATTTAAAGGACAGTGTGAATAGCCTCTGGGGCTTAATTTAGAATTTATACAATTTCCCACTTCTCTGAGATAAATCCTAGTGAAGGAAACATCTTTCATATATAAAGAAAGTTGTGATTTCCACCCCATTTAAAGTCATGTTTTATTTAGACCATTCTATTTCCTCTTCTCTTGGGGCAGTATCTGAATTCCTTGTCAGGTCATTAACTACATTAGATGCATTAGATGAAAACATTTGAACATTTTTTGGTCAGAGAAACAACATTTAATGAATTAATGCTGTGTACATATTCTCAGCGGGAGCTTTGTGCTCTTTTCCTGCCTGCCCAAAATTGCAGGAGCTTTTTGTCTTAATGGAACTGGAGTGGGCACTTGAGTGGGCAGGTCCCTCTGTGTGCTGCAGCTCTTCAGGGGCTCTGATGGTGAATTCTGAACCTTTTCCTGCTCACGGGCTGGGCTGGAGAGCTCAGCACTGAATGAGCCTCAGTAAATGTCATTTTGGGAGGGGACATGGCAGCACCTTGTGCTGGTGTTATGCTCCATGCCCTGGGCACCTCAGCACTGAATGAACCACAGTAAATGTCATTTTGGGGAGGACAAGGAGCAGCACCTTGTGCTGGTGAGCTGCTCCATGCCCTGGGCACTGCCAGCCCTGCCCTGCCCTCCTGTGCTGGCCCCAGCAGCAGCTCCCTGCCCAGGGCTCCATGGACTGTCACCTGCTTCAATGTGCCTCCATCTCAGGCAGCACAGCCAGGAGAGCTCTTCCCTCTGAGGCTGGGGCACATCCTGCAGCTGCAGGGGCTCTGTGGGGACACGGGAGAGGGAGCAGTGGAGCTGGCCCTGCCTTGGCTGCCAGAACAAGGAGCAAGGTTCCATAGGAGTTTGGGTGCTGCCCTTTCATTCCTGGCACAAGGAGCAAGGTTCCATAGGAGTTTGGGTGCTGTTCTTTCATTCCTGGCACAAGGAGCAAGGTTCCATAGGAGTTTGGGTGCTGCCCTTTCATTCCTGGCACAAGGAGCAAGGTTCCATAGGAGTTTGGGTGCTGCCCTTTCATTCTTGGCACAAAGAGCAAGGTTCCATAGGAGTTTGGGTGCTGTTCTTTCATTCCTGGCACAAGGAGCAAGGTTCCATAGGAGTTTGGGTGCTGCCCTTTCATTCCTGGCACAAGGAGCAAGGTTCCATGGAGTTTGGGTGCTGCCCCTTTATTCCCTGTCCCCCCACTGTGCCCTGCCCTTGCTGCCTGGCTCAGGAGTGGCTCTCAGTGAGAGCTGAGCACAAACACACACCCAGTGCTCTGGCTGGGTGTGCAGAATCACGGCTGGGGCTGAGGGATGCTCCAGTGAGAGCAGGAGAAGCTGGCATCACACAAAGCAAACAGCCCCGGTGGAAATGGGGGAGAGGAGCCACCAGCAGTGCACTGGTGACCTGCACAATGACAGCAGTGACCTCTTTCTTGGAAATGGGCATCGTTCACTGCTCACACCTGAGGGGAATTTGAAACTTGCTTTGACTGGTTTCTTATATTCCTATTGATTTTACAGTTTTCCTTACAATTAACAGATAAGGTGCTTTTCTCCCTCCACTCAGCATGTTATTTATCCTTCCCAGACAAGGGTTATTACATGCTGTCTCTTTTTCAGGCAAAATCCAATAAATTTTCTGATCTCTGCTGTAAAACTGGGGTAAACGGATCGTGCAGAGGAGTCATCTGTCATGATTCCTCCTTAGTGTCTTGCAGGAAATGAGCAGCCAGGAAGAATCTACCAAGGCTGAAAGATGGCATTTCCTTCTTTTAGCTCAACCTCCAGGAACCCAGCCTCAAACAATGGAGTTTATATGAAATTCTCAACTTATTTCTCTCTGGGCCTGTTGTTTTGTTTTGAAGAAACTGAAAGCCTCACAAGCTTTTGAGGTTTCTGTTCTTTTTTTTTTAATGCTTATTGGATCTTTGGCTGGAAAAACACATCCCTTCAGTGAGCACTGGCACATTTGTTCAGTTGCACTTCATTAATATGCACATACTTAGCCTGCCCTTGATTGCTCTTGCTGCCCCACCAGAGGTGGGGGATCAGCCAGTGGAACCAATATCCAGCTTTTGGCAATAGATAAAACCATGGGAAAGCTAAAAAAAGGAGTGATTGCTCTTCACAGACTGGGGTGGTTAGCCAAGGAGAGGGACCATTCTGGGACACCTCATACCTGAGTTCAGAGGGGTGGGTTTTGCATAATGACTGTCCTGCAGTGCTCACTTGGCAACCTTCCTCTGTAAGGTGCCCTGGAGCACAAGCTCTGTCCTTCCCTTGCTCCTGAGGCCCTGAGTATTTCAGTTTAACCTGAAATCTTGCTGGCATCAGTAGGATTTGGACACTTGCTTGAATTTCAGCAATTATATTTTCTTGAAGCATTTATTGGAAATGAATTCAGTGGCTGGGCAGCCTTGGAGCATGGGAATAATGTGGGCTCTTACAGTAAACATGAGAAAGATATTGTAGGGTGAGTAGAGGACTTTGGATGCATCAAATTTGAATTTTTCAAATTAAAAACTGAACTGAGATCTGATTTTCAGCAATGCTGGAGTGCTGTTGGGGTGGTGGTGAGGGGAGGGGTGGAAAGCTCAGTCCCGTGTCCCCAGGCAGGCACATCCCTGCTTTCATTAACAATCCTGACCAGGTGCAATTGAAATCCTTCTCCTTTTATCCCTGCTTGCTTCAGCTCCTCTTTCCCTGCTGCTCATCAGTGGTGACACAGAACAAAGAGAGAGAAGTTCTCAGTGTTTCTTACCTGGTTCCTTGGTGACCAACAGCAGATAAACCTGTCGAGGTCTCGGCCAGAGTTTCCCAGTGAGGAGTGAGTGGCTGTGGGATCAGAGTCAGGATCAGTCACTGCAGAGCTGTGCAGTGCCAGCCCCTCAGCTGTGCCCAGAGCTGGCACTGGGGACCTGTGCCAGAGAAACCTGCCCACAATTCCTTCAAACCCAGGCAAAAAGAGCCTTGGGATGGGGCAGGTCAGCCCTGGCTGAGGCTTTGGCAGCGTGGCTCTCCATCCCTGGGGCTGACATACTTTACATGCATTAGCTAGATAATGCTGTGTTCAACGTTCTGGGGGTTTTGCAGATTTTTAATAGGAAACTCCATAGAGGAGGCATTTATTTCATAAAGGAAGTTGATGCCAGTCTGGTCTGACAGCAGAGTGAGCCGATTAAAGTTTGGCAGACCCTATTGACATTTCTAATAAAGAAATCACTACCACAGCATTTTTCTCTACTTAAAGTAACAAGAGCAAGAATGGTGAAGAAATAAAACCTTTTGAGAGAAAGACGCTGTTGACAGCACCTTTTAAGTTCCTCCATTTAATCACAAGCGCTCAGCTTTTGCCACCACTAGAACCCATAAAATGGCAATGCTGCAATATATTCATTACTCCCCATCCTCTGGAGTGCCTGGGAATTGGGGGTGTGCAGGGGCTGGCTCACAGGGGGAAAGCAGAGCATGGAGAGTCTGTGGAGAGGCCGTGCCACAGCCACAATAAAATCGCCCTGTGCCACATTCATTCTGGGGCTGCTGATGGGCTCACTGGCTTGCATCTGCCGCTTCTACTCACACTGCAGGTTTCCCAGCACTCCATCATTGGGGTGCTTGGGGCGTTAGTGCCTCTGTGAGCCCTCCTCAGTGGGACTGAGCCCGGCCTAACCCAGGCTGGCTCCCAAAACCAGTCCCTGCCCTGCCAGCGTCCATCAGGGGAATGCAGAGGCAGGATGTGAGCCCTGCAGCTGATTTTCACAACTAAAGCCTACTTTGTGTCCATACCTTCAGGCAAATCAGACACTGGGGATGGTTTAGTTAATCCTTATCATAATACAATGCAAACTAGATTATTAATTGCACAGCAATAGCAATGTGGTAATAATGGTAAGAGTTAAATGAGAGTTTGAAAATGCATTCCCACACCTGTGTCTGCCCCTTGTACCTCGGGATAACCATTGCTCTGTTCATTTGGCTAATGAGGCCATCTCAGGGGGACCACTTACATACTCAGGAGCTGCTTATTTTGGTTTTCTCTGAGATTATTCTTCAGATTTTAAGCAGATTCCAAAGAATATCACAAAGTCATACTTGCAGCCTGATTTTGAACCCTCAGGATCAGCAGCAGTGCTGTAACTGGTGGATGTGTCCGGAGCTGTGTGTGCCTGCCCTGTACACACGTGTGTGTGTGCAGTGTCCAGAGCTGTGTGTGCCTGCCCTGCACGTGTGTGTGTGCAGTGTCCGGAGCTGTGTGTGCCTGCCCTGCACACGTGTGTGTGCAGTGTCCAGAGCTGTGTGTGCCTGCCCTGCACACACGTGTGTGTGTGCAGTGTCCGGAGCTGTGTGTGCCTGCCCTGTACACGTGTGTGTGTGCAGTGTCCGGAGCTGTGTGTGCCTGCCCTGTACACACGTGTGTGTGTGCAGTGTCCAGAGCTGTGTGTGCCTGCCCTGCACGTGTGTGTGTGCAGTGTCCGGAGCTGTGTGTGCCTGCCCTGCACACGTGTGTGTGCAGTGTCCGGAGCTGTGTGTGCCTGCCCTGTACACGTGTGTGTGTGCAGTGTCCGGAGCTGTGTGTGCCTGCCCTGTGCACACGTGTGTGTGTGCAGTGTCCGGAGCTGTGTGTGCCTGCCCTGCACGTGTGTGTGTGCAGTGTCCGGAGCTGTGTGTGCCTGCCCCGTGCTGCCCTGTACACACGTGTGTGTGTGCAGTGTCCAGAGCTGTGTGTGCCTGCCCCGTGCTGCCCTGTACATGTGTGTGTGTGTGCAGTGTCCAGAGCTGTGTGTGCCTGCCCTGTACATGTGTGTGTGTGCAGTGTCCGGAGCTGTGTGTGCCTGCCCTGCACACGTGTGTGTGTGCAGTGTCCAGAGCTGTGTGTGCCTGCCCTGTACACGTGTGTGTGTGCAGTGTCCGGAGCTGTGTGTGCCTGCCCTGTACACGTGTGTGTGTGCAGTGTCCGGAGCTGTGTGTGCCTGCCCTGCACACGTGTGTGTGTGCAGTGTCCAGAGCTGTGTGTGCCTGCCCTGCACATGTGTGTGTGTGCAGTGTCCGGAGCTGTGTGTGCCTGCCCTGCACACGTGTGTGTGCAGTGTCCGGAGCTGTGTGTGCCTGCCCTGCACACGTGTGTGTGTGCAGTGTCCAGAGCTGTGTGTGCCTGCCCTGTACATGTGTGTGTGTGCAGTGTCCGGAGCTGTGTGTGCCTGCCCTGTACATGTGTGTGTGTGTGCAGTGTCCAGAGCTGTGTGTGCCTGCCCCGTGCTGCCCTGTACACACGTGTGTGTGTGCAGTGTCCGGAGCTGTGTGTGCCTGCCCTGCACATGTGTGTGTGCAGTGTCCGGAGCTGTGTGTGCCTGCCCTGCACGTGTGTGTGTGTGCAGTGTCCAGAGCTGTGTGTGCCTGCCCTGTACATGTGTGTGTGTGCAGTGTCCAGAGCTGTGTGTGCCTGCCCTGCACACGTGTGTGTGTGCACTGTCCGGAGCTGTGTGTGCCTGCCCTGCACACGTGTGTGTGTGCAGTGTGCAGAGCTGTGTGTGCCTGCCCTGCACACGTGTGTGTGTGCAGTGTCCAGAGCTGTGTGTGCCTGCCCTGTGCTGAGAAAGAAGCCATGAGCCCTGTTCAGCAGATGCTGTGCTCTGCTTCTGACCCCTCTGTGGTGGATGACAGTATTTGCTGGTAAATTTAACTTTGGTTTTATCATCTGTATCTCTCACTTCATCGTATTTATCCATCACTTGCCAGGCCATTACTCACCTTAAAACAGGTATGACAGACAGAAGGGTGAAGGAGGGTTGTAAAGGATAGCAATGTTTTCCATCCCATGTGTCCATCTTCCTCTCCTCTGAAGGAACCAAGGCAATGTGGAAAATAGCTTTGAATTCTCCAAAAGTCTGTTTCCCACCTGACACTTCCCAGGCAAGCCCTTGGCTGCCACTGCTGCTGTGTATTTATGATCAAAGAGCACTTCAGTCATTCTGGATGGCTCCATAACACACTTGTATTGTCCAAGTACTCTGTCCTGCACCAAGATTTATCTGCCTCACCCGTGTGCAGCAGACAGACAAACAGAAGTAACCTTGTAAACCTTACCATTCAGATGTGAACTTTGTGGCAAATGCTTGTATCAGTAAACCTCAAATAACTGGAAAATCTTTTGTTTAAATTATCCTTGCATCCCCGAGGAGATGTTTTCTGTGCTAGTGTCATCTTCCTTCACAGGAACTTCTGTGCACGTGCTGTGACAGTTTACATGGAAAGGCATCTTTAATGTGCAGTTTAGCACCCTCCAACACGTTCCTAGCTTGGAAATTGGGTGTGCAAAAAAGATGCAAAAATCTAATCTAAAAATACATCCAAGTGTCAGACTAAATTAAAATTCATGCTTCATTAAATGGGTACAGTCCAACTTAAAGAAGTCTTGGTAAAAGCACAACTGCTTCTTCTGTTTGCTTTTTAGCCAGCTGGGGCTAAATCTCCTTAGAAGTGCCCATGGTATTGAGCTAATGGTGTTCAGCAGTTGTTTATTCCTAGTTTGCCAGAATACCTGATTCTGCTTTTCCTGCAGTTGTTATGGCCCATCCTCAAACTGATTTTAGGCTTTACACATTGCCTTTATGTTTGATCAACCATCTTCTTGCTGTGAGTTAGAATACACGCCAGCTGCTGCAGCACACCTGTGATTTACAAACTGTTACTGGTCTGTGGAATATAAAATATAAAATACTCCTTTGTTCACCCAGTGGGTGCTGTGTGAGCAAACACAGCCTTGCAGCTGCTGTGGCTGCAGGCATTCTGTGCAAATACAGCCTTGGAGAAAAGCAAAACCAAAATATATCTATCTATGTCTGGGCTGATTTCCCCTACCCTTTCATGCTCAGCACTGGGCCTTGCTCTAAAGAGGGATTTCAGAGCAGCAGCTTTTCTGTACAGGAGCTGAGGGCTCTGCAGGCTGGGGCTCTGCTGTGCTCCAACAGGGGCCTGAGCCTGGGGCAGCAGTGCTGCTGCTGATGTTCCACACGCTCAGGTTTGTGCTGCTTCAGCACTGGAGATACCAGGAGATCTGAGCCCACATCTGAGCAAGAGCCATGGCTGCTTTCAAGTATAAAATCCAGCAGAGTGCTTTCTGAAATAGGCAAGTTGGCTTTTGACACAGAGGCATCGATTGCCTCCCTGTCCTTTGAGTTCACGTTTTTACATTTCTTTGACTTCTGACACCTTGCAGATTTTTGCAAATGAATGTGGTGATAGACAGGAATAAACTGAATTGTGAGAGTCAAAGATGAGCCAGAGGAATGCAAAGTAGGTCAGGAAAGGGAAAGGTGATGGGGGCGTTGTGGCATGACATAAGGCACATCTCTGTCAGGTAACCCAGGGAGAGGTTTCAGTCCTACAGAGCAGTCACGGGGCATTTCCAGCCTTTATTGCTCATCAGCCTTCACAGCCCCAGCCAAGTGCACTGGTGTCTCTCCTTAAAGGCAGAGTTTGGCTCAAACCTGGGGCGTGCTCAGCTGGGAGAGCTCCCAGCCCAGCAGGGAGGGGAACAGGCTCTGTGTACCCTGGGGATCGGTGTCCTGGCTGCTCAGGGTATCCATCACCCTGGCATCTCCACGGGAACGGCTGGAACGCCTGGGAAAGGGCTGAAAGCAGATTCTGCCCAGTGCAAGGAGGGAGCTCTCTGTGGGGACAGTGCTGAGGCTGCAGAGCCTTCCTGGTAACAGAGCTTCACTCCTGCAGAACCTTCCTGTTCTGCTCTAACTCCTGCAGAACCTTCCTGGTAACAGCAGCCCTAACTCCCTGTTTTACTGCCTTGGTGGATTCCAGAATGCACTGCCACACTGTTCTCTGAAATATTGCAACTCTCCGAGGCCAGGGCAAGTTTTCCACTGAAAATGATAATGTTCTCCTTGCTTTATTTTAATTAGCATTTCAGTGGAAGTGAGGAATTTGCTGATTTATGTAATTCTTTAAAAGAGGGCAGGGCAGCAAACTTGAGAGTAATTTATTTTTTGACATATATATTGCAGTGGTTTCGAAGACTTTTTGCAGCAGTTTGCAATCCTTTTCTGCAGAGCAAAATATTCACCTCAGACAGTGGAATTGCACGAAGTCATCACTGGTTCATGCATTTCATGGTTATTTGCTATTTTTGCAGCCTCATCTGTGCATTTTTACTCCGTGGCATCCTGCAGGCACGTTCATTTCTATCTGCAGTGCTGAAGTATTAAGCAATATCTAAGAATATGTTTTCAGTCAGTTTAAGCAAAGCAAACTCTGTGTTCAGAGCTGCTGGCAGGCCCTGGGGCTCTGCAGGAGCGTGTCCCTCACCTGGGCAGCTCCTGCTCAGCCCCAGCAGGGTCCCGTGCCCAGGGGCTGCTGTGCCCTGATGCCCCCAGGCTGCCCAGGGAGGGAGGGCAGAGCTCCTGTGTTGTTCAGCTGCTGGCACAAATGACTGGCAATTGTCAGCAAGCGTTTCTTTTTCTCCCTTGGCATTTCCTCCGAGCAACACGTAGCATATACATTTCCTATCATTTGTAAGGCTTGCTTTTTCCTTCTCCAATTTTTTGTGAGTCGGCAGCAAAGTGCTGGGTACAGGGAGAGAACGCACAAACACCAAGGAGGTCTCCAAGGCCTGCAGCAGAACCCACGAGCAATGTTTTCAGGGCATTCAGATTTAACTCTCAGCTGTTCCAGCAGCGCAGGAGGAGATAAAAAACCTACAAGAATTTTGCAACAGCTCTTGAGAAGCTGAGAGCACACAAAACTCAACCGAAACAAAATAACATTTCTTACACTTGAATGAGTTTAGAATTGGTGTCATTTACTAGAGAAAAATAGAAAAGTGAAGGCAAGAATGCTAATAAATTCCACAGTAGTCCTTAGCATTGAATTATAGCAAAAAGTGAAGTCAAGGATGTGTGTGTGTTCATATGTGAAAGCCATAATTTATTTAAACTTCAGTGTGCCTCTGGTGCTTTCAGCTGCTGGATAATGAGATGATGGTGCTTCACCTTAAGGTCATACTTTACAATAAACTCCAGATATTATTATTTTCTTCTTGAGGTACCTCTAATATCTTAGGTGATTTTAAAATATTGCATAAGAATGTCAGACTGAAATTTGGACAGACAGCTGAGCAGTGGGAAAGGGCAGCATTGGTACAGAGTTTATTTATACAAGGCAAGCCATAATGTTTCACCTGGGAGAAGGTTTTTGGAAAGGTTTGGCTGCAGACAGGGAAGGTCAGTGCAGATCAGAGCTCTGGGATGAGCTTGCTTGGTGGCTTAGCTGCACCACAAATGACTTGGAGATGGGTTTTGTTTTGTCAGGATAAACATTTGAGGTGGGCAGGGCACCAGGAGATGGAGCAAAGCTGCATCCCCTGCTCTCAGTGCCATGGAACGCGTGGCACTGCCAGCGCACACCCAGTGTGTGCTGTCCTGAGCAGCTTTTCCATCACAGCCCTCTGTGCTGCTGCCCCCCAGGCCAGGGAACCCCTGGGTGCCCTCCTGCCCTCCCAGCACCCCCGACCCTCTGGTGCTGCATCAGCCACGGCTGCTAGCACAGCTCTGATGCACCATTTATCCCTGGTTTACATCTATTTCTTTCTCATCTGCACCTCTGAATGTGCTGTTTCTTCTGACATCTCAGCCTAGGGCTGACCTTTACCATTCCAGAAGAATCCAGGGCATTTTTAGGCTTTTGAGCAATGCTTGCTGCTTCATGTAAAACGAGCAGAGAACAGAAAGTCAGCAATGCTACTCCAGATCAGCTCTGAGGAAGGCTTGGGGCAGGAGCTGCCCCTGGTGAACAGGCTAAAACATGGCCAGGGCTCATGTTCAAAACCCAAAAGACACAGATGCAAACTGAAAATCCTGTAATAATAATGCTGACCCTTGCAATATTTCACCCAAACATTTAAAAACAGTATCTTGTTCCAAATGTTTGGCTCCCTAACGCTGTTTTATTTCCTTTTTCCCCATAGAAAAGTGATAGTTGCCTGGCACTTGTTTAAGAGTTTCATCTCTCACTGTACCAGACTCAAATTGAAGCAAGTTGCTCTTTAAAATTGGAAGTGTGAAAGGTTGTAGAATTGCCCTCTGGAGGTCAGGCAGGCACTCAGCTCAGGTTGTGCATCTTAACCTCCTTTTTCTGTGCTCCTTTTGCTGTGTTCCTGCTGAACAGGTAGAATCCCTGCTTTGTGGCTAGCTTGGTTCCCCACCTCTGTCACTGTCCCCCTGTCAGTGTTTGAAAGCAGAATTGCCCCTGCTGCGCTCAGGGATGCAGCTGGCCTGTGTGAAGATCTCCTCTGCTCCCACACTGGGGTGGATAATTGACACCAATGGCTGTAAAATCCAGAGCTCAGGGGCTGGTTTGTTGTGGGTTGTTTTTTTTTCCTCCCAAGCCATCCCTCTGGAAAAGAGTTTGATCAATGGCTGAGCATTTCACACTGGTATTAATAAATGCAGAATGTTAAAGAGCCACTTTAGGAATAAATAATCTAATTCAGTTCATAATCCTAACTGTTGTTTAAAAAGAAATAAAAGTAATAACAAAAACAAATTAGCCTTTATTTAAATATTAATCTCTGATGGTAATTGTGCCTGAATAAATATTTCAGTTGCAAAGAGTGGTTGTATTGTCAGACTGAGGGCTGTGCTGTGACTGAAGCAGTGTCCTGTGCTGCGGCTGCTGCTCTGAAAGCTCTCTGCTCTCTGTGACTGTCACTGTGCATTAGCAGCAGCTCCCTGAGTGATGGGGGCTGCTGAACAGGGCAAGGACATCCACTTGGCTCAGGCTCCTCGCTGGGGCTGCTCCAGTCACATCAAAATGATAGATAGAGATATATATATTCATAAAAACAGCAGCATTCACAGCTCTGGGACTTTGTGTTGTCCAGGAGTGCAAAGCACAGCTAAAAATTCACTGTGTTGTACTTTTAGGGGGAGCTGGTGTGGCTGATGCTCCCAGTTCCTGCTTCTCACCTAATCCAGTTGTAACACATGCACCACCGAGCTTTTCCTTATTTAACCAGGACTTGGATCTCTGCTCGTGTAAAAAACTGCATTATCAGCTACTGCTTTTATTTTTGTTCCTTTCTGTTTCCCTCTGGACCTTGTGGAATGCCAGTGCCCTGGTTGCAGACCAGAACTACCACCCAAAGAGTTTAATCAAAGAGTTGAGGGGCTTCAAAACGAACTAATGGAGGACTTCATATCTGTGTTTTGCACTGTCAGGAAGGCAAATGTTGCAGTGGCCTAGTGCAGATTTAAATGCAGTGGAGAGGAGTGATGTAGCTAGAAAAGAGCTCTGCAGTCTGACCCTTGGACTGGGGACTGCCATGGGCTGTGCAGCTCTGGAGCTGAGGAAGGTGGGATACAGGTACCCAAAGGTGAGACACAGATCCCTGACCCTTGGAATGGGAACTGCCATGGGCTGTGCAGCTCTGGAGCTGAGGAAGGTGGGATACAGGTACCTGAAGGTGGGACACAGATCCCTGACCATTCCTCAGGGCATTCCCCTGCTGGCTGATCCTTCTGTGTCAAAGGATGGGGTTCTGCTCTTGGAGGATCTCAGTGGTCAGGATTTGTTCCTTTGAAAATCTCAATTTAGCCCTGAACTGTTGCTTTTGGCCTCCAGTGACAGATGTGGAGCCCTGAGTCACACTGAGGATGTCAGAGATGTGCAGGGACGTGGCTGGCACGGGGTCACTCAGCAGAGCAGGGACACAGCCAGACGTCTCCTGTGCTCCCAGCTCAGTGTTCCACGTCAGCTGCAATTCTTCATGGCCGTGTGGCTGCTCCCGTTGCGTTCCTGCTTGGCAATGGCCCCAGTGCCATGGTGTCCTGAGGTCAGTCCAGTTGTGGCCCTGGATTTCACCTGCAGCTCCAGCAGTGCTGTGGCCGCAGTGGAAGTTTCTCTTTCTGCCGCCTGCGATTGATGAGAAGAGCAAAGGGTGATCATGTTTGTACCATGGGACCTTCTGGAAATAGGAGCCCCCTGTAATTTATGATTTACACTCATCAGGGCTGATGGAGGTGTCACTTTCTTTGTACCTATGGGAGAAATGTCTGCTCTGGAGCCACTCCCTGCTCCAATGCTTTTCATTTCTCTTTCTTACACAAACAGCTTCCAAGTTGTTTCTACTTCATCTTTTCTCCACACTATTCATCTGCCTACTTCTCACATTCATGTAAAAACTCTGGCACCAATCCTTGGCTGTCTCATGTTTTAGATTACTTTGCTCCTAAGCATTGGAAAAGTCTGCACCAGTAATTCAGATGATTTTGTTGCTTCTTGTCTTACATCTCCGCAAATTCTGCAGAACACAATGTTTCTTTTATGAACAAAGAGTGAGAGTTGTAAATCATTAAGCACAGAAATAAGAGATAGAGACATATTTTGTAGCGCTTTTCTTTTGGAATTGTCCAAGAGGAGTTTGATTCATTCATGTTATTCCATGTTTTTGCCATGAAAAAAGACTTATTCCTTTTCCTTGCTTCAGTTTTGGAGTTGCTGCTGTTCAGTGTGTGTCCTAGGATGCTCTGATACAGCAAATACCCGTATTGCATTTTGAATGTCCATGAGCTGTGCTGGCAGTCAGAGGCAGCCGTCCAGACAGGGAGTGTGCTGTGTGTGAGCAGCTGAGCAGTGGCACAAATGCACAAATGCCATTTGTTCCTGCAGGCAGTGTGGTGGGGCCTGTGCTGTGCATGTCTGGGAGCAGGAGCCAGGCCGTGCTCTCAGTCCTGGGATTGCAGGGTCATTTCCATGGGCGAGGGCAGGAGTGATTCTGTCAGTATAAATTGGTGAATTTACTGAGATGAAGTGCAGATTTGGGTGATCAACGAGAGCCCAGCTCAGCAGGACTCAGCTGCTGGGATTCATGGCTGTTCAGCAGAGCACTCCCTGCGTGTGCCGGGCTGAGGAGCTGAGTCGCAGGGAGAGGCAGAGCTGCTGTG
Organism: Zonotrichia leucophrys gambelii; assembly: GCF_028769735.1. Lineage (NCBI taxonomy): Eukaryota > Metazoa > Chordata > Aves > Passeriformes > Passerellidae > Zonotrichia > Zonotrichia leucophrys. The sequence goes on from NC_088185.1 coordinate 757,667, forward strand.
GATGGAGCTGTGGATGGAGCTGTGGATGGAGCTGTGGATGGAGCTGTGGATGGAGCTGAGTCCCAGGGAGGGGCAGAGCTGCTGTGGTCTGAGCTGTGGATGGAGCTGTGGATGGAGCTGAGTCCCAGGGAGAGGCAGAGCTGCTGTGGTCTGAGCTGTGGATGGAGCTGTGGATGGAGCTGAGTCCCAGGGAGAGGCAGAGCTGCTGTGGTCTGAGCTGTGGATGCAGCTGGCACTCCAGGGAGGGGCAGCAAGCCATGGAATGGGAGCCGTGCTCAGCCAGCACTGGCTCCTCTGCCTGTGCTGCCCAGGAATGGGGGCGCTCAGGCCGTGCTCTGCATCCCTCCTCACACAGGCACCACCCCCTCCCTTCTGCTCCCAAAATTTAATCATTCTTCACCTCTGCTCTTCTCTCTAATTCTGCTGAAATTGGTCTAATGTACTGCAGGGAATGACAGGGACTCAGATGGACTGATTGCATAATCCTCTCTTTATTAAGGAGCTTGGAAGAAGAAAAACAACTCTCAAACCAGCTTGTTATAGCCATCTATGCCACTGCAGAAATGATTTCATCCTAAGCATTTTATCCTCTCTACTTTTAAACTTTCCCAGATATTGTGTTTTCCATTTCTTTCTGAGGCTCTTCCACTGTCCTTTTGCTTTGAATTTGCTCCATGTTTCCTGTTGTTTCTAATTATGGTCTCCTGCCTACCTGCTCTAGCAATTTTCTCTCCTTGACGGATAAATCCTTGAAATATTTGTGGAAAGTGAGCACTTTCTGCTTCTTGTGCCTTTTAAGCCTCACCTACTGATTTTTTTTAGAAAAATCACCAACCTACCTTCTGCTCTACTTGATGTTCCTTTAAGTACTGCTCATTCAGGCCCTCTGGAAATCTGGCAGATTATTTCTTCTGCCGTTTTTCTAAAAACCCTGCCCGTTTCCTGCAGTCCTCATGGCTCTTGTTTGTACCTTATCCTGCTGTGCAATGACAGCAGAACTAAAGTCAAGCAGCTTGAGCAAAGCAAATGGAAAACCATGCCTGAAAACCCATTTATATTCACAGACTGTAGTGATAATTCTGGCAGGGCTGTGTTTTAATTCTTCACATTGGCTGCTTTTAATGCCCATAACAGCTGCCCGTTGGATTTCTCCACACAAAGTCCAAGAACCGTGGTAGTTTGGAGGTTTGGAGTAAGTTCCCCATCCAAAATTTCCATTTTGCTTGCTTGGAGCAGATACTCTAAGCCCACATTTTTGGTGATTTTGTGTCCCAGCTCATACCCCCTCGAGGATTTTCATTGCAGGGAAAGAAGAGCAGTGTCTATATTTGCAAAGGTTCCATGTTAGCCTTGCAAAGAAAGGGAGTTTACATTCAATTAAGTCATTAAAGACTCATAATTGGACTAAGAAACTGTGAGGCAGTGGCAGTAAGAGTGAAAACTAAATAAGAGCGAGTAGTTCGAGCAGTCCCGTGTTTAGGTGTGTGCTGTGACATGTTACTGGAGCAGAAATTGATCTTCACTCACTGCTTCTCCCCCTTACGTGAATGATTTATGAACCTGTTGAAGCTGTTAATGATTACTAACATTACTGAATTCATAATTATAACAATTAGGGTGTCTCTTCCCCTGCCTCCAGCTCAATAAAATCGATATGTCTTTTTCAAGGGCTGGATGTGCACCTTTCCACAGTCACTAGCAAAGATTTCTGAGGCTCCCAGCAGGAGCAGGGCTGTGCTGAAGCTCAGCAGTGAATCTGCTGTCGGGGTCCCTGCAGACTGAGCTCTGCTCTCAGAGTGGCTGTGGAGCCCAAGCTCCAGCAGCTGGAACTGGGGAAGGGTGGGTGATGTGTTCTGGCGTCCCAGCTGACAGCATGGGCTCCTCACCCTGGCTAGGGGATATTTCCTGTTCTCAGGGGATATTTCCTGTTCTCAGGGCCACATTCCTGAGGATTCCAGGGAGCATTCCATGCCATGGCTGTTTTTCTGTCTCCTCCACTTCTCTAGTTATTAGTCTGATCATGTTATTATTTTTACTGAAAGAGTAATTTCCTTTTGGAAATGACAAACAAGTGCAGCCACGTTCTGGCAGAGTGCATTGAGGTAAGGAGGTGGGAGCCCACCATTCTCATCTGCCTCCTTAGATCAGGCAATATTTAAAGTCCATTTAAGTCTCTCTGCAGTAATGGGTTTGTTTACAGCTGTTTGGCTGGAGGTGATTTGAGGACACAGAAACTTGGAAGGAATAATTCTGGAGGAGGGAGCTGTTCCCAGCCATTGCACGTTCCAGAAGCTCAGTGTTTCACTGAGAGCACAGGCAGGAGGAGGAGCTGCGCTGGCCATTATCCCTGGCATGTCTGGGGTGGGATGGGCTCTTGGAATTGTGACTTCAGCTCCAGCCAGGGTGGCTCCTCCGGCTGCTTCAGCCATTCGAATAATCAGCTTCTGCAGAAGCCTTTCAGGGAATAGGCATTTCAAATCCCTAAGTGCTTTTAGATGGAGCTTGGTGAGGTTATGGAGAGATGGTTTGGTGTGGTGGTTGTCCTGGCAGGGAGCAGCCCGGCCCAGGGTGCAGCTCTGCTTTCTGCTGCCCTGGATTTCCCTCTGCAGGGAGGATCTGCCTGCCACAGGGCTCTCTGTGCTTGGGGTTTGCTGCAGCAGCTCCTGCGCTGCTGGCTGCAGCTCCTGCGCCCCAGCTGCTGCTGCTGGGGACACAGAGCCCCCAGGGACAGAGATCCAGCGGGGACACCCAGGGACACAAACCAGTGCTGCTGATTCCTGCGCTGATTGCTGCACTGCTCCCTGCCCCGGGGGGCTTTGCTGTCTCTGGGCACCCCCTACGGGATAATTCCCTGCAGTGTGACTACAGTCATCACCTGTCACTCCTATTATTGTTAATATTTTATATTTTTATTGTTTTTATCCTTCCCATCGCTCCCGAGAGCACACCCAGGGATTGCCAGACCCTCGTGTCCCCGTGCCCCTGCCCAGCCCTGAGCTCAGGGGCTGCACCAGCAATCCCCAAAAGGGTTGACTCCAGCAGCTCATGCTGATAACAACATGACTTCTGAGAGCTTTTGAACTCACACAGTTTTTAATGTCAGCAGTACATCAAAAGCAGTGATTTGGTTTGACAGGCCCTGGGACTCGGCTGCAGACCTGTCCCATCATCCTGTCTGCATGATTTCCTCATGGCTGTCGCATCATCCCAAGGTGTGTGGAGGGGAAGCATCTGCTCCAACAAACGTACCACAGCTGGAGCAGGGACAGGGTCTTGTCCTGATTGGTACAGACAGAGCAATTTACTGAGAAATAATCCAACTTGAGAAAGGTGCTACACCAGGTGGATTTCAAAGGTCTCTGCTAACCAAGATTGCCCTGTAATTCTGTGATTTAAAATATATTTCAGCCTAAAGCTCTTTCAGAAAGTTGGGTTTGGAGGGAGGCAAGGTGTATATTCTCTCTTCAGTTTATTTTTCATATTATTGCTTAAAAATAAGAAACAAACAGGATTCTGGAAGTTTCTGTTTTAATATTAAGAAAGGTGAAAAGTATTTCCTCTTTTAATTCTAGACTTGGCAAGCACTGAACAATTGTGTAAAGAAAAGTCTTTCTAGAAATTTTTACTTTAATTGAAAGGGACTTTGCAGTTTTGGAAGATGTATGAGTTCAGCAGAAATACTTGCTGAATAGTTCACAGCAGAGGAAATTCCTGTAGCTGAGGGTACTAATCTCATATATTGGATGTGCCTTGGCAGGTATCTCCAAATAAGTCACTAATTTTGAAATACTTGGACAGCTTGAGTCTTGTGGAATGTAATGCTGCTTTTATATATAATTGCATTTGTGGAACCAGTGTGGACACTAATAAGCAAGGCATTAAAAATGTGTTACAGATCTCACCATGGAGAGCTGCAGCTAAATGCTAAGGCACCAGTCTGGATTCAATGCCACAATTAATTTTTTTAAAAATTAGTGGGGGCATAATTTCAAAGGCATTCTGAATTGCAAAGTCTAACCCCACATATATTAATGCACAAGTGTAAATGTGCTGGTCCTGTGTGAGAGGGGTTTTCAGTGGGATGAGGAGTGATGGTGCTGCAGGGCTGCGTGCTGAGCACGGTGCTGGATCCCGGATTACTCCACAGTAAATATTTGCAGGGCTGCCTCTGGAGGGTTTAGCGTGGAGATCCTGGGTCTGGTCCCCTCCGAGCAATGCGGGGCTTGTGCAACTCCTGCCGTCCGCAAAAGGTTTCTCTCATTTCCAGGAGGCTGTGAGGGTGTTAACAGCCTGCCAAACTGTGTGTGAATGAGACATGGAGAGCTCTTTTAGGAATGCTCAGAGTGCTATTGATCCGGAGCTCAGCTCTGGGGATGCTGTGAATTCTCACTGGGCAGCACCTCCTGCCTCGTGTGCTGAGCTGTTCCTGACGGGAGCCTTTAGACCTGGCTGTCCTGCCCGTGCCATGGCAGCTGTGGCTCATTTTCCATTCCCCTGTTCAGCCAGCCATCTCCACACTGCCTGGTTATCCGGTACAGTGTGGGGTGAGCTGGGCTGGAGCGGCAGACACTGAGCTGGGAGCACCTCTGTGCCCTCCTCCTCTGCAGTTTTACCACATTGCCAGTGAGTTATCCCACATTTATTGTGATTTTTGTGCCGAGGACAGTAAAGCAGCGGGTGGAGAGAGCTGGATCGAGTGTATTTGCAGGGTTTTATTGGGCTTTGCACGGTCAGTAAAAGCATTTTTGTATCCTTCAGCTCTGCCTCCTGCACAGGAGCTGGGGCTGTGCTGCTCGTGGGGCGGCTGCAGAGGGACTGAGTCCCTGACTGCTGGGTGATTATCACATTTATTGGGGGATTATCACATGGGATAAATCAGTGTGATTTACCCTTCCCTTGGCACCATGTGGGAAATGATCTCTGTGTCTGCCACACCACAGGATGCTCAGAACCCTGGTTCTGAACTGAACTGCTGGCTCGGTGGGTAATTATGTTTTAAATTGATATTATATTAAGAGGTTTGCTAATTTTTGCTCACTTTTGAATTGAGTTATCTGGGAAAAGTGCTATCAACAGCTGGAAAATCATATAGTGAATAATTTATTTGACAATAGCAAAAAAATAAAAGTCAAATAAATAATTCAGCAAATATTTCTCAACCAACACTACTGATGTCAAACTCCAGAGAGATGGATCAATTTTTAAAAATAACTCTATTACATGATTAGCAGACTCATTTCTTGGTGATTTTTCTTGCTAGTTGGTTCACTTCATATGGTGATTCCCACAGAAAAATGACTTTTCAGTCTACCTATCCTGAATTTTTAATAGTAAGATGACACTGAATAAAGTTAAATTTTAATGTAGTGCTGTATGTACCACCTTCTCTTGATCCATCAGTGGTGAGCAATGATCTTTACTGTAGCCCAGTGCCATAGGTTCTACAGACATTGGGTTTAGAGTGCCCTCTCTGACCTTGGGATGGGCTGAGCCCCAGGTCTCACCTTCCTGTCTAAAATATTTTAGTTGCTGTTGTTTGTGTGATGTGTGGAGGATGGGCTGTCAGTGTGCTGCACCGTGCTGCTGGGTTTGGGTTAATGACATTCCTGCTCTTTGGGTGAGCTCTGACCTTTGCTCTGAGTGCCAGGGCGGGCTGTGGGTGCTGCTGGCCTGGCCTGGCACATGCCAGCCTGGCTGGGTGTGCTGAGCGCCCGTTCTGGAGCTGAGCCAGCCCCTCAGTGCGGGCAGGCACTGCCCTGCCTGCTGGAACTCCTGCTCCATGGCAGTTCCTGCAGCATTTGGTTTTTTACCTTAAGTACCAGTTGTAGGAACAAACAGTCCACGGAAAACCTGCAGTTGTTATCGCAGGTATAAAAGCCTTCTCCAAAAACAAGGTGAAAAATATTCATGATTGCACTCCAGCTTGGAAAGCAGAGGAAAAAGTCAATTGGATTGGATTCATTAAATAAGAAATGTCTCTCTGTAAGAGTACTGTGGGGGTTTTACCTTGTGGTGCCTGGGAGAGGGACCCAGAGAAGCTGCCCCAGCCTGGCCAGCCCCAGAGGGCTCCTGCAGGAGTCAGGGATTTTATTTACAAACAAATCTGGGTCTGCTGCGAGGCAAAACTGCACTGAGAGACACAAGAAACAGGGGAAGGACCCTACTGATGGGTGAAGGGAATGAGAGGGGTTTGTCTTTGCAAACCAGCTGAGGGTCTGCTGGCAGGGGAAGTTAGATACACAGAGGTGAGAAATAATGGGAAGAACCATGGATTCCATAGGAAATTCACTGGCTGGCACAGGGAGAGGAAAAGGGAGTTATACATGAAAAGGGGCATTGGGTATTAGGGGTTTGGGCGGTCTGCTCCTCTCAAGCACCTCAGGCAGTGGGGAAAGAGAGAGGGAGATGTGGCTGGGATAAAATTGGGATAAAAAGGAAGCTCCATCCTCCAAAATTTCCTCCGAGAGACCCATGGGGAATGCCCGTGGGCTGTCCCTGTACTCAGACAGGGTTACAGGATGCTGTGACTCCTTTTTGGACACCAGCCCTGGTGTTTGTGGGCTCCTGTCCTGGCGCTGCCCGTCGGTCCCTGCAGGACCCCCGGCACGAGGGGCTGTGGCACACGGAGCAGAGGGCTCAGTGCATCACAAGGGGCTGTTTATTCTGCAGAGATGTGAGCTCTGGCTCCAGCAAATGTGGACAGGAATGCAAATGTCCCTCCTGCCACAACAGTTTGACTCAGATGGGAAGGCTGCTTAAAACAAACAGAAAACCCTCACAAATAAAAGGATTCTCTCTCCTGAGACCAGGGTTGTGGATATTTTTTAAGAATTCAGCAAAGACTAGACAGACAATCTTTTCTTGGTGAAAATAAACTAAAAGATTATCGGGATTCTCTCCTGGCTACTTTAAATATAGATGGGATATATATATAAATATATTCCTTCTGGTACAGGAGATTTTTCACTCCGTGATTTCTTTTCTCTTAATATCTTCTAGTTTCCTCCTCCTTTTTTCCCCCACCCAAAATCTGTTTAGGTGTGAAGACAGTTTGTTACTGGGCTGCATGTTCCCAGGAGCACTGCAAAAATATGGATAAAATCCACTTTATTTAAAGACTTTGGCAGTGCTGGGGATCTGCTGCTCTAGGGGGGTGTAAATGCAATGCCCATGGGCTCTAGGGGAGCTCTAGGGCTGGGGAGGGAAGGGAAGGAGGTACCAAAATGCAAATATTCTGAAGGAAGGGCTGATTCTCTAGTGATCCTTTGATTTCCTTTCCACCTCCTCATTCTTGGTTAGGAAACAAGTCCTGTTCAGTGATGGTATCAGGAGTAATGGCTTAAAATTCCAGAAGGTTTGTGAAATCCTTTTAGTGAAATTGTTTGCATTCTGGGGAAAATACCATAGGAAAAGGATTTTTTTTCATTTTAAACAGAATCTGTATCAGAAATGAAATGTTTTTTAAAAAATACAGAGCTTTGTTCCAGCGTGGTAGTGCTTTGGCTTTTCAGGCACTTCTCCTGCATCTGCTGTGGGTTGATGTTGTTTCCTCCCACACAGGGAAGGAAACTTGGGGGTTTTATCTGAATGACAACACAGCACATGACCTTACTTTTACCCAAAAAATTAACTTCTGTCTGAAATGTCACCTTTTTTCCACTTTGTGCTGCATAAATCATCTCATCCCCTCTTTTTAGGAGAAAGTAATTTTCAGTTTAATTTTCTCTCCCGTGTAATGGTTTTCACAACCCCCTTCAGGCCTGCTGGGGTGAGCTGTGCTGCTGCCACCCTTCTCTGAGCTGGGAAGGTTTCCCAGTTATGCCAGGGACCATTTCTCCCTTTGCTGAGCTCTGCTGTGCCCCTTGCCCTGGCTGTGCAGCGTTTCAGGCCACAGACTGCTTTGGTGCCTGCAGGAGATGTGCTGTGCACCTTTGTGGGGCTGGAGGAGAATAAAATTCCCTTTCCTCTCCTCTGCTGTGCCCTGGGCTCAGTGTTCACTTTGCTGTGACCCATCCTGGCGTGCATATCCATGGCTGCAGGCTGCTCCTGTCCACTCCAGCCTGCAGCAGCCAGGGATGGAGCTTGGTTCAGTTTGTGATGGGAGCATTGCAGGGCTGCTCTGGGAGGTTCAGTTTGGGATGGGAGCATTGCAGGGCTGCTCTGGGAGGTGCAGGAGGGGCTGGGGGCACAGAGGGCACAGCTGGTGAGGGCAGTGTGGGATCCTTCACCTGAGAGCACTGCCCGCGTCCAGAGCTGCCCCTGGGTGTACAAGGTGCCTCTTTCAAAGCAGGGTGTGAGATCCCTCTGAGCAGGGATCACTGAAGAAGTGTGGTGCCAGCACTGGCCAAGGGTAGCCATGATATTTTCTGAAAAATCCTTTCCTTAGGAGTTTTCCTCCTGAGAAGCTGAGAGGCCTCAGGAGCAAAATGCAAACATTGATTATCTGCTGCTGTGGAATGCAACAGGTGCATCTGGGATTGGTCTCATGTGGTTGTTTCTAATTAATGGCCAATCACAGTCAGCTGGCTCGGACAGAGAGCCGAGCCACAAACCTTTGTTATCATTCCTTCTTTTTCTATTCTTAGTTAACCTTCTAATAAGATCCTTTCTTCTATTATTTTAGTATCGTTTTAATGTAATATATATAATAAATGATAAATCAGCCTTGTGAAACATGGAGTCAGATGTTCCCTTCCCTCACCCTCAGAACCCTGTGAGCAGTCACAGCCCAGGGCCTCGGGCACAGCCCTCTCAGAGGCAGGGGCAGCAGAGATTGTCTGAGCATTCCAGAGCTCCTCAAGCTCAGAACTGGGGTTTAGGGGCACCCTGCACACACCAGGCTCTCTGCCAGGGGTTGCAATGCGCTGGCCCTGCTCACACAATCCAGGGAACTGAGATTCAATGGTCACAGCTGCAGAAAGCAGCTTCTGATCCCACCTAGGGCACCATGAAATGAGGCTGCATTCAGGGCTAGTTTAGAAATCCTGCTCTCTTTTCCACGACATGAAGAAATGAGAAATTGAACACAATGTGTTCCGTTTTGGCTCGCTTTAAATTCCATCCAGGAGAGACGAGCACAGCGCATCCACTGAAATACAAACCTTGAAGATGATCAGAGCAGCCTCTTCAAGAGGCATTGGGTAAAGCTCTGAATTCAGTCAGCACAGTGGAAAGCTCTGAGGATCTTGGGAAGAGTCCCAGTCTGGGGCTGTTGTCATAAATGGTCTTCATAAAAGTGAATCCTTAGTTTCAGCTCTTTTCCCACATCAGCTGGGAAGCCTGCTGGGGTTTGGGTGCATTTTGGGATTCTCTAATCAGTTGCTGAAATGTTCCTTTTTTCCTGGTTGCACTCTCCAGCAGAAATGCCAGCAGTGCTGTGCCAGTCTGCCTCCTTGAGGATTATCCCACAGAAAGAAATTCTGCTCTTTCCTTTTCCCTCCACACAAGCACTGAAGCTGGCTCAGCATTCAGTGCTTCAGGAGTAAAAGCATTCTCAGGAGATTGAGATTTTTCTGTCTCTCTCGATGCCACTGGCCTAAGGAGCTCACCTTAACAATGCAATCTTCACTGCCTTTCCATGCAGTAGCTGCTTTTATAGCAAACTTTACAGGAATTGCATCAATTCCCTCTCCAGTCTTCCCTCTATGCATTTCTGCTGTATGGAACCCTCTGACACAAACCTGGAACCCAGGGAAGGACAGCTCCCAAAGTGTGGAATTCTGTGACAAACCTGGAACCCAGGGAAGGACAGCTCCCAAAGTGTGGAATTCTGTGACAAACCTGGAACCCAAGGAAGGACAGCTCCCAAAGTATGGAACCCTCTGAGACAAACCTGGAACCCAGGGAAGGACAGCTCCCAAAGTGTGGAATTCTGTGACAAACCTGGAACCCAGGAAGGACAGCTCCCAAAGCCCCCACAATGTCACACCCAGCCAGGCTTTGCTCTTCTCTGGGGCTTTTCTCTCTGGGATCCTGCCAGGGCTGGCTGCTATTAGACAACCCACTTTTGTAACTCTCACAACAAGCTCCATTATCTGTAATTCCTGGTTTAGCAAAGGACAAAAGGAGCTTCCCACTGACACTCACAGCAAGGTAGCAGTATAGCCAAAAATTAATTCTGAGTTTTGCAGTCCTCTGCTCCCTGCTGCCCTTGTTCATGGACCCCATCCAGAGCTTTGACCTTTCTTCTGTGACTGTGTTTTCAATAAACAGAAAATACTTTGGTGCAGTGGTTTCCCCTTTCAGGCAGTGATTCCCTTGAGGTTTGTTCACGTGCTGCTTTAGCAGGGAGGAGATGCAGTGTGCTCACTGAAGGGGTCTGGGAGTCAGTTTGGGCTGTACTTTCAGCCTCTGTTTGCCTTTGATCTGGTTGTGTTTCTCCCCTGTGAAATGGAGCAGTGCACAGTGATCCAGTCACAAAGTGTTACTGAGCCTCTTGAATTGGTGGGAAATAACCTGAAATCTTAAAACAAGTACAAATTATTAATTCATTGTTAAATCCATCATCCCACCAAATCCTCTCTTTGAAGGAGACTTAATCCAAGGTATTATTAATATAAAAGCAATTATATTCCTGGCTTATCAGTGATGTGAATGAACATTTCATTCCTTCTTTCTGCAGTGCGGAGGGTCCTGCCTCTGAAATCATGCAGATTGATTTTGAAATTGAGGAGCTGACTGACCTGCCTGAGACCCAGCTCATCACCTGGCAGGTGGAATATCCTGGAGACACCACATCAGACCTGGGCATCTCCAAGATCTACGTGAGCCAGAAGGACCTGGTAGGAGTTCTCCCTTTGGCTATGGTAAGGAGCTGTTTGGCATTCTGCAGGGCTTGAGCACTCCATAGCTGGGAGGGACAGAGGGAAACACCTGGAGAGGCAGATCCTGCCTTGGGAGGGCAGAGCACAGCTCCCTTGGAGGCCAGCTCCTGCTCTTGGGCTGCTGCAGTGGGTCTGGGGGCAGGAGCTGGGCTGATGGCATTTCCCTGCTCAGAAGGGTTTTGGAGTGCAGGAGCTGAGTGAGCTGATGGCATTTCCCTGCTCAGAAGGTTTTGGGTGCAGGAGCTGAGTGAGCTGATGGCATTTCCCTGCTCAGAAGGGTTTTGGAGTGCAGAAGCTGAGTGAGCTGATGGCATTTCCCTGCTCAGAAGGTTTTGGGTGCAGGAGCTGAGTGAGCTGATGGCATTTCCCTGCTCAGAAGGGTTTTGGGTGCAGGAGCTGAGTGAGCTGATGGCATTTCCCTGCTCAGAAGGGTTTTGGGTGCAGAAAGATGACAGAGTTGATGCATTACCTGCTCAGAAGGGTTTTGGGTGCAGGAGCTGACAGAGTTGATGGCATTTCCCTGCTCAGAAGGGTTTTGGGTGCAGGAGCTGACAGAGCTGATGGCATTTCCCTGCTCAGAAGGGTTTTGGGTGCAGCACCAGGTGTGCTCAGGCACTCCTCCATCGTGGTGCATCTCTGATCTGAGTGCTCTTACCTTGGGCTGGGACACAATAATCCTGAGAGACAGGATTGCCACTGAATCCTGACTCCATGACCATTTGAGAGTGAGAGAAGAAATGAAAGGAGTGGCATGAGCTCTGATTAATTTGAATTAGTGGGGAGCACAAAATGCAGTGTGTAGCCAGCTGTCTGTTCTACAGAAATGCATTCAAACAGGCACCCCATGGTCACAGTGGAAACCACAGGACTTGAAAATGACCTGATCCTTCAGCCTTGTTTTTACCTAAAAATGCCTGTTAGATACCCAAGTTTCAAGTACAGTCAGAAATTTGTGCATTTTCTCTGCTGTCCGTTTCACATTTCTGTGTTGTTGGAGATGAAGCACACTTGTGTAAGGTCTGGCTGTGCCTCATTTCTGTTCTCAGGCAATCTGTTAGAAAATATTGACACATTATTATTTAGTGCTGAAAGAAAACCAAAAATCAATCTCAAAGCATTTAAAAAAATGTAACCTGGATGTTTGCCTGGTGATAGCAAGTTAATTATGCCATTACTGAGGACTGGAGGTGTTCTCTGCACTTTGAGACTCCCAGAACTGGCTGCTCTTGTTATTTGTATTTACCAACTGCAACCACTGAGATGCTGTGGTTCTTTATTTTACCAAGCCCCCGTTTTCTCCCTGGTGGCTCACAAATGAGAGTTGTGCCACCCTTTGCATGGCTGCATCTTCCTGCTGAGCCCTGGGGAGCCTCTGCTGCTGTGCTGGGAGGGAAGAGGCTCTCCAGAACATCCTGGGCTGGGGCATCAGTGCAGCCCTGCAGTGCAGCCACGGGTTCTGCTGGGGTTAAGGCTGTGGGACTGATGTAATGTGAGATGCTGGGGGTTCTGTTCTCTCCATACATAATTGAAAAGATAAAAGGTTTCCTCCCCAGTGGTCCCAGGAAAGCAGAGTTCTCCTCAGGTGTGCCCACGAGCCGTGATTGCTTTATTATCAAGTGATATAGTGGCAAAATATAGCTCTGAGAACAAAAATAGCTGCTGCTGGCAGCTGCTACAAATCAGCTCACTCTCTTAATTTCCATTAAAGATGAAGAAAAGCCATTCTGCAGCAGCCCAGAGCTGTGTGCTCAAAGGTCACATGCAGCCTGTAGAGCTGGCAGGAGGTGGCATTTGCAGCAGGTGTGGGCACGGTGGGAGGAGAGGGGGCACAGACAAATGGCAGCAGTCCCTGGATCCCAACAGGCTGGGCACAGAAACCCTCCTCTGCACTGGAGTGCCAGGGAGGGAGCTCTGGGGATTCCCAACCTCCAGGTCTTTGTCCTGCTTCACTTTGTGCTCAGGAAATGATGATTCACGTGCAGCCCTTTGGGCGTCCAACTTTGATTAGTTTGGTACTTCAGTTTTCCCTGTGCTCCTTGCAAAGCTGGCTTGGCATTTGCAAATTAAAGTGAAATTTAAAAATAATTTCTCCTCTTCCATTTAGAAAGAAGCACAATGGAAATAATGTGTTATGTTATTTCGCTGGTTTTGGAGACAGGAATAATTTGGGTTGGTTTTTTACTGGTCTTTATAGCAGAACATGTAATTTCATGTGTGCCATTGTTTCAACCTGCTCCTGATGTTCTTTTTAAAACTTTAATGAATATGTTGACAGCAAGTAAACTGTTCTACTTACCATCAGCATGAGAAGCTGGATAAGCAGACCAAGTAAATAAATAAAATCAGTTGTGGCAGTAAAGAGGCTATTTATTATAAAGGAAACTTTATTTGTACTACAATTATTTCTGATAATTACAGGGATCAGCTGTCATGGCAGTGGCTGGCTCTGATGGATTCTATAAATACCCAGGGCATTAATGCCCTATAAATACCTGTGCCTGACACATTTCATTGGTAAATAGTTCATGTTCTGCTGGAGACTGGGGGTGCTTTCAGGCTTGGCTACCACAGTTCCCAGTGGGAATCTGGGGCTGTTCAGCCTCCTCTCCCCACCCACCCTCTGAGCTGACACCCAGGGTGCTTTGGGGTGAAATCTGAGCTTTTCTGAAAGCTGAGGCTCCCCCTTGGCAGGGATATAAACGAACAGATTGATTTTGGGGGATCTGTTTGGCTGGGAGCAGCCTGGGCTCTGCCTGGCAGCTGAGCAGTGCAGGATCACGTCAGCCAAACCCTCTGTCCCACTCAAATTCAATGAGGGAATGTTCCTAAAGACTTCACTGACAGCTTTATGAAAAAGAAAGAGATGTCTAGAGAGTAGATAAAAGCTTTTACCTTCCTAATTCATAGCTTTTAAATTGCAATTACAGTAGTCGGCAAGTTTTCAAATATTTAATTAAAATGTTACCCAGTGCTGAAAAGGAGCCTTTTTAAATCAAAATGATTAGTGAATCATGGATGAAATCTACTCCTAAGAAAGGGAGGAGCCGTTGGATCACTGTGACATTGCCAGCAACCACTTTCTTTTCAGAAATATATTCTATTGCTTCCTGAAATTAGGCAGGTCAAGGACTTCAGATGTCACACCACAAACCAGAGTTGCCATTCCCCCAGTGATGGCTCAGCACTGTGGCAGTGCCAGCTGTGCCCAGCAGCCCTGGCTTTGGTTTGTGTGCAGGGTGGAATGAGGAGTGCAGGCACCTGGCAGTGGAGCACATCCATGTCCAGTCCAACAAATGCCACCTTCTTTGGGTGTTTCCCTGCAGATTAATGACCACCCTGGGGTCCTGAGCATTTGCCATGGCAGGCAGCAGCTCTGTCCCTGCACAGCCAGACCTTGTGGTGCTGTGTGGAGCATGCAGTGCAGGAATCCCTGCTCACTGCAGCACACACACACACACACACACACACACACACACACACACACGTGTGGCTGGCTCCTCACACCCCAGGCAGTGACAGCCATGGGCAGATCTCCTGCAGCCCATCCTGTCTCTGCCCCCTCACCACAGGGATCCTGTGGAGCTGTTGCTGAGGACAGGAGGTTGGAATGTCAGGTTTGTCCCTGGAGCTGCACTGGGGCTGAGTGATGCTGTGATCACCTGGAACAGCAGCAGCAGCCTGGCTCTGTCGGGGGGCACTGAGGGATGAGGGCTGGGGCTGCTGCTGGCACAGCTGCTGACAGCCACCCTTCGGTGTGGGACTGGGAATGGGGCCCCCAGAGAAGCAGGAACAAGCACGGGGCGTATTTTCCTTAGCAATTACCCTTGCCTAAGAAAAATGGCTTTGCATAAGAGCTGCTCTTTCTGAAGTGTGAGTTACATGTGTTTTCTTTGATTAGACTGAACAGGGTTTGAGGCAAGTCCAATCCTTCACCCTGACAATCTCTGTGTTGCTCTGGAGCTGTGAAATGTAGAAGGACCAGGAAAACACGGCAGATGTGAATTTAGAGCAGGTTTCACCAGAACCTGTCCCTCCTCTGGACACAAGATTTAGAAGTGCTGGCCTGTTTTCACACTGCTGTAAAACCACTGTTATTACAAATGTTCTGAGTTTAAAACAGAAACAATTTGGTGGTGAATTGAATTTTCAGAGTGATGGTCTTGTAATTATTTTGTAATTTGATAATTTTTGTGGAGCCAATTTCAGCCAGCTGAAAGGGACCTCATTTTGAGTACAAATGCTGTGGGGAGCAGCTGTGGGGAACAACAGGGTTCCAGCTGTGTGATTCCAGCTGTGGGGCTCCAGCTGTGGGGAGCAGCAGGATTCCAGCTGTGCGATTCCAGCTGTGCAATTCCAGCTGTGGGCTCCAGAGCAGCCCTGTCCTTGCCTGGGCTCAGCTCTCCCTTGGCCTCCCAGCTGTAACTGGCATGCTTATGGAAAGATTGTTCCCTTTTGGCGTAATGAAGGGATGCTGCATTAATTGGTTCCCTTCAGATGAGTGATTTGAATGCAGCATTGCAGAAGAGAGGCAGAGCATTTCTCCCTGCTGAAATAGATCATCACCTCTGTGCTGCTGCTGGAGCACACCAGGCTGGCATCTCTCTCTGCAGCTTCTTGACATTATTTTTCGATGTTCTTCCTAATTTTGAGGTACAGTTTGATGGCTGGGGGCTTCCTTTTTTTTTTTTTCCCTTTTTTTTTTTTCTCCTGGGGATTTAAGGTTTTGAAATTATTTATTTATGAGCCATGAAAATCCCCCCAAAATGGATTTTAACAAGTGTGTAATTGGATAATTTGACAACTGGTAAGCTGAAGCCCCAGAGATCAGGAATTACACTTCACCACAGAATAGTGGTTCTTCATGTAGAATTAATTAGATTTCCTCTAGATTACAAGTAGTAAGAAGAGTAGTCAATTAAGAGAATTATTCCCTGACTTTTCCATCCTTCTTCAAGCCAGTGGTTTTAAGAATTCCTTTTCCTTTGTGAGATGTTCTCAGAGGCAGGATGGCAGTCAGAGGATCAGGGCCAGTGGATTGAGCGCAGGAATTCAGGGTATGACTGAGCACAGGAATTCAGGGTGAGCACTGAGCACAGGAATTCAGGGTGTGCACAGGGTGTTTTTAGGCATTCCCAAGAGTTCTCAGCAGCAGCAGCACAAGCACAGGAATTCAGGGTGTGCACTGAGCACAGGAATTCAGGCTGAGCACTGAGCACAGGAATTCAGGGTGAGCACAGGGTGTTTTTAGGGCTCCCAGGTGTTCTCAGGAGCAGCAGCACAAGCACAGGGGTTCAGGGTGAGCACAGGGGTGTTTTGGTGGCTCCCAGGGCCCCCAGAGCCTGGTGCTGCTCCCCGTGCAGAAGGAGCAGTGGATATCACACAGAGATGTGCCCAGAGGGAGAGCACAGGGACCCAAATCCCCCAGACTGGGTGAAGATCTCAGACCTGAATGTTTCCTGAATGCAGAGAAGATAGATTTTGTAACAGCACATCTGTTTCACTTCCATTGTGACCTTCAGAGAAGGGATGAGGAAAGAGTGAAACAGGAAATCTGTGCAGCTGAGATTTTGGAATACCTAATGTTGTTTTATAATCACTGATGTCATTTCTAATTGTGAGGAGAATACCAAAAAACCCAACAACATCAAAATGTGGAAAGTGCTCATTTTAAAAAGCTTGACATTTAAAGAGACTAAATTATAGGCATATAAGAAATGTAAATGTTAAATAAAAAAAGTCTGGTTCTTTTTCATACCACTTACTCGTAGTTTTATCATAAAATAACAGAATCACTACCCTGGAGTGGGATTCTGCAGAATTCCTCCCCTGGAGACACAGCAGTTACAGTTCAAAGTGACTTTGCCTGCAATGCTAAACTTCTATTTCCTCCACCCATCAGCTCCAAACAGAGGGAACATCAATATTGAAACCGCTCTATACCTGGCCTGAAAATCAGTCCTGACAGTTTGAAAATAACTGGCTGGACTTCCAAATGTTCCAACTGGCTGTAAAACCCAATAATTGTTATGTTATATAGAAATATGAAACTTACACAGTTCAATAAAGAAAGACAATACACTACAGTGATGAGACTTTCCATTGTAATTCAGGGTAAAAATTCCAAATTCTGGTTGTAGTGTTTGTGAGGCAAACCAGCTTTGAATTTAAAAATAATTCTCTCTGTTTCAGTGAAATGAAGGTGTGTTGTTTTCACATGTGTATTTTCTCTTTGATCTTAAAAAGATGTCAGAAAATGGAATTAAGTTTCCTTGTCAGAAGTGGTACAATCTAATATATGTATATAGCTCTTTGCTGATAAGGTGATAACAGGAACCACTAAAAAAAGTGAAAAGCTTAGACATGAGGGGGAAAACAAAGCATTTCAACATTTAAAACAGAGAGGAAAAAAGCTGAACATATGTAAAAATATGTAAAAGTATACATTAATTTAGCCCTAAAGAGGAGCAGAACAGAACAGATCTGTACTGCAGCTGGCACCAAGGAACCACAGCTCTCCTTCCTTCTCTGGGGATTGCTTGGGATGCAGGCAAAGCCAGGGTCAGGTTTGACAGGTTATGTTTAGGGTAGGTTTGGGTTATAAGGTTGGGTTTATAGGTTTGTTTATAGGATGTGTTTTCTGTTCTGTGCACTGTCACATGAGTTATGGATTTCTTATTGTGAAAAACTGAAATGTTTCAGACTTGGCTTTCTGAGGGTATTCTGAGCTGTGTCTCTCAGCTTTCACAGTGTGGGTGGCAAGTCTTCAGGAGAAGGCAAAGTCCAGCTCCAGTTTTCTTCAGGCATCCCAGGGCTGAGAATGAGGTTCAGTCTCAGAGAAGAGAATGGGAACTTCCTGCTCAAAATATTTTCCTTTAATTTCCACACATCCCAGTAATCCAGATTAACAGTCTAGGAGGAAGCATCGTCAGGGATCTCTTGGGAGATTGAGGAGGAAGGTTTTACTGCCCTGTCCTTGTCTCTAATGGTTTCTCATAGTCCAAAAGACTACAGAAATTGAGGTGAGAGGATGTGCTTTTCTGTTTCTCCTGATAACATTGCCCGGGGATATCAATGAAGAACACAATCTGCGCAGAAACTCTGAAAATTCTCCAGTAAAGGAAGAGCAGCAATTGGTTTTGTTGCATTGCCATTTATCAGGGGTGCTGAGGTTCCTTTCCGGAGCTCTCTCACATTCCCAGCAGAGGCTGAATGAACCAGAAGGGAGCACTCTGACCTTGGGAGCTGACCTGATTGCATCCCTGGCCATGCCCTCTGGGCACTGCCAGCCTCACAGCCAGGTCCTGCTGCAGCCCGTGGTGTTCTGTGCCCCAGGGACCTGTGTTCTGTGCCCCAGGATCCTGTGTTCTCCCTGTGTTCTCTCTGTGTTCTCTCTGTGTTCTCTGTGTTCTCCTGTTTCTCTGTTCTCCGTGTTCCTGTGTTTGTGTTCTCTCTGTGTCTGGTTCTCTGTGTTCTCCTGTGTCTCTCTGTCCCTGTGTTCTCCTGGTTTCCCTGTGTTCTCCCTGTGTTCTCCCTGTGTTCTCTCTGTGTTCTCTCTGTGTTCTCTCTGTGTTCTCTCTGTGTTCTCTCTGTGTTCTCTCTGTGTTCTCTCTGTGTTCTCCCTGTGTTCTCTCTGTGTTCTCTCTGTGTTCTCCCTGTGTTCTCCCTGTGTTCTCCCTGTGTTCTCTCTGTGTTCTCTGTGTTCTCCTGTGTTCTCCCTGTGTTCTCCCTGTGTTCTCCCTGTGTTCTCCCTGTGTTCTCCCTGTGTTCTCCCTGTGTTCTCTCTGTGTTCTCTCTGTGTTCTCCCTGTGTTCTCCCTGTGTTCTCCCTGTGTTCTCTCTGTGTTCTCTCTGTGTTCTCCCTGTGTTCTCCCTGTGTTCTCCCTGTGTTCTCCCTGTGTTCTCCCTGTGTTCTCTCTGTGTTCTCCTGTGTTCTCCTGTGTTCTCCCTGTGTTCTCCCTGTGTTCTCCCTGTGTTCTCCCTGTGTTCTCTCTGTGTTCTCCCTGTGTTCTCCCTGTGTTCTCCCTGTGTTCTCCCTGTGTTCTCTCTGTGTTCTCCCTGTGTTCTCCCTGTGTTCTCTCTGTGTTCTCCCTGTGTTCTCTCCCCCATGGTGTTCCCTGCCCCAGGGTCCTGCGTGTCCCCCCAGCTGGCAGTGCCACCCCTGCACCTTGCCTGGCCACCAGTGCCCTGTCCCTGCTGGGCTGGCTGGGAGCCAGGGGCCCCAAGAACCAGATCCACCCCCTTGGCAGAGCTCTGCTCCTGTGCTTGGTTTCTGTTTCTGTCCTTTCCAGATTTACAGAATTTCTTGTTGCTTTCTGGAGTGGCCAGCAAGGAGGCATGTTAAAGTTCAGTGGCTTTTTTATAATGGTTTGGTTCTCCTTCCTGAAAGAACTTTGTTATCCACATCTTAATTGCAAGAATTGCTGCCTGAAAGCAGTGAGCAAACATGAATCTTCTGGGGAAAAAAGACTTAGCAACCAGCCAAGCTGTCAGTAAAGCACATTGTGACACCTGTCTGGGGCTGCTGGTGCCTGTGGGTTGCAGATTAACCAGGTGAAGCTGGGGAGGCAGCTTGGCTGTGCAAACACAGAGCTCGGCTGGCAGAGCTGTTCTGGGATCCCTCTGTTGCTTTTCGTGCTGTTGAGCAGGGTGTGTGGCTGAAGGCTCTTGTGCAGGTCTCCACATCCTAACCCCCACTCTGGGCAGCCTTGGAATAACAACAATTAGTTCTTAAAGCACCCAGGGTATTGAGATGTAGTCACAACAGTGCTGTGGCATTTTAAACCCAGGTTGCAAGTGGGGATTTAATGTTCTCAAAGAAGGATTTGCTGTCTCTGAGGAGCCACCTGACCCTGTGGTTGTTACAGGTTCTGGACAGACCAGTTACATAACTGAAACCAAGGCAGAGAGAGGCACTGGTATGGAAACACATCCTGGGAACACTGGGTACAGAGTCAGGAGAGGGAACTGTAATTCCTCCTGTGACACGGGCTCTGTGCATGTGCCTGAGTGGTTCTGGCACAGCACAGGGATCTCCAAGCCCAGCTGCCCCTCTGTACATCCCCTCCTCACCTGGGTCAGGGCCCTGTGGGGGCTGGCCCCTCGCTTCTGAAGCAGCACGGGTTTTACTCAAATAACCTTGTCCAACAGTCTGAATCCCTCCAGCAGAAATTTCCCAGAGGTGAGAATGGAAGGAGAATGTGGATGCTCTGCTAAACTGAACACACCAATTACCTTACCTTCATACCTGTCTTCCCAGTGCCCTCTGCTGGGAAGTTCATCCAGCCTTCCCTGGATGGAATTTGATCACACTTGAGTCTGTGCCCTCCACCCGTGAGCATCTTCGTGGTGACCTTTGTGTGCTTTGCACATCCCCTGCACATGGCTTGGCAGGGGAGAGGCTACCCAGCCATGCCCTTTCAAAAGTCACTATTTCCACTAGAAATGTGTGTGTGTAACATCCCTTTAGAGCTGCTGCTTGGGGCACTGGAAGAACGAGGGGTGGGAGGGAGGAAAGGAAGGGTGGGAGAGCAGCAGCAGCTGCAGGGTGTTCTGTTAGCGGGGTGACATTTAGAAATACCTGCCAGTGGACTCTTATCTCCTCTCAGTCTTTCTTTTTTATCTTAAATGGATCCAATCAAGAGTTGCTTCATGGACAAATAGCTGGAAGAAAGCATTTAACTTGTTTCCTGCTTTTAAAAGTCTTTATGCTAAGAAGCTCTGAAAACAGTGTGTAAGTGCACAGAGTGCCTACAGCCTAATGTGAAATTTATTTCCTGCCCATGCAAGAGCCCAGCCTGGGACTGGTCCCCCTCCCTCCAAGCCCCATGTGGGAGGGCTGCAGTGAGTTCCACACTCCCCTTTCCTACCAGGGCCAAACATCACTGCCCGAGTGTGTGCCTGCTTTGTGTTGGATGGAAGGAGCTTTCTGTGACTCTGGGGAACGTCTGGCCCTTGGTCGGAGCAGGCTGGTGACCCCAAACCCACGGCAGGGCTCACAGCAGCAGCTTTGCTCTGGGCTGCAGTTTGACTTTTCACTGCAGGCATCTGACAAATAACTTCAAATGTCAACCTGTGAAAACCCCTGTGGGAAACAAGAGTTAGTCCAGCTGCTCTTGAAGGGAGCATTTTACCTGTCACTGAGGCATGGAGGCAGTGAGAGAGCACTCTGGTAATGGGCTCTGATTGGTTTTATTTACAGAAAGACTGATCTCTCTGTGGCCAAGGAGCAGCTTTTGGTTTGTTGTTTCTTTTGTGTCTGTCTGATTCTCTTTCCACATCCATTCTCTGCCTGTTGGTTGGAACTCGGGAGGGAAAGGCAAAGTGAACCTTTCCCACCTTGCTTGCATAAACAGATCATATTTGTTAGAGAAGTCCTCAGCACTGAGCAAATGGAATTATTTCTGGCAGGAGAGGAGCACAGGAATATGTGACTACACTTCTTTATGGCTGCAGAAATGACTTGCAGCTGCCCTTGTGTACTGTTCGCAGGGCAGTTGACAAAAGGAATGATTTTCAGAATTCACTGGAAAGAAAGGAAAAGAAGCTTGTTAATAAAGGTATGAGTGCAGGAGCTCTGAGTCACAGGCCTGTTGGCTTGTTCCTCCTGAGCAGGCTCCCTTTGGAGGCACCGAGACAGAATCACTCCTGTTTCACAAGTGTTCATGTGGAGAGATTGATGCCCCACTCCTGCCCTGGATATCAGTGCAGAAGTGTACGAAAAGATCATCAGGTGATCCTCAAAATGATTTTAAAAGATTGAAGTTGGCTATTTTTGTTCATGTGGGAGTGGCATTTATATTGTTTCTGGCTGGAGGCTTTCCATAGGAAAACATGAACTGAGCTTCAAAGGTGTCTGTCTATTTGCTGATTTATTTACTATTTCTAGGCCTAAACCAGTAGGATTTAATATTTTCCTGGATGCCTGCAAAGCACAAAGCCTTTAAAGCAGCCTTGGTTTGTGAAAGATTTCCTTCTGAGTCACATCCAAAGGGGAGAGGGAGCGTGGGGAGGGAAAGGGAAAGGGAGGGCCAGGAAAGAAAGGCATTTGTCAGCTATTAGTTAAATGCAGGTTTATTTGGAGAAAAGGGAATAAAGAGGAACTCATCCATCTGTACACATGAGTTACACCTTGGTGGCTGTGTGTAGAGGCAGGGCTGGTGCTCTGTTGTTGGTGCAGATACCCTGCTCACCAGGGCAGGGTGTGATACACCCTCAGGAGATTGAGTTTTACTGCTCCTGCCTCGGCAAAGAGGCACGCTGAATACCTCAGCTTGTGCATATTGCTATTGATTTGTAGTCTATTCCTTCTCATTTTCTTAAAAATGTGGATTTCAGGTGTGTTTCCAGTTACCAAGCAGGTCCAGTGCATGTGTAATTTCTGTGCTCAGCCTTAGGGGTGGTGTCAGTGCCTGCAGTCAGCCCTGGCACAGGATGGTCTGGGATCAGCTCCTGTGGGGTGTCAGCACAGGGCTGCATTTGGGGTGATGTCAGTGCTTGCAGAGGATGATGTGGGATCAGCCTTTGGGGTGAGGTTCCTGCAGGAGCTCCTCTGGGCTGTCACAGAGAGCTGCATTTGGCTGCCAAGGGTTAGGGCAGGGCTGCTGGGCACACTCAGGAGTGAGTGCTCACCACACTGCAGGCTCCAGAGGACACAAACTGAGACCTGGAGTCACCCTGGCTGTTTGCATACAGCCCCTCTGCGTCTCCATTTGGGAAAGCAGAGGTGAGTCTGGGCTGCCTTCACTTGGGCATCGCTGGGGAATGGATGGGAGCAGTCAGGGCATGAGGAATCCATTCCCAGAGGGGCTCAGCAAACCCTGCTCTGCCTGGGCACCCCAAGCCCCATTTCTGCAGGCAGGGTGGGCAATGCCCCTGTGCAGAGCCTGCCTAGGGCACAGTGCCCCCAAACACCAATGGGCCTGTGCCAGTGCTGGGTGCAGTGGGAAAGCAGCAATCTGTGAAAAGCCATCCCTTTGGGCCAAATCCTGGCCTGGGATATGCACACTGAATTTCCATTGGCCTTGACAGGCTGTGCATGAATACACTGGGGAGAGGAATTTCATCCTTAGTTTTTCTTTTCTTTTCTGCAGCTTCCTGCAGCTTTTTGGTTTCCCTTGGTTTAAGTAATCAAAGCATCCCTGCCTTGCTGCATTAAAAGGAATTTTCTTGAGACCATTTACTGCTTAGTTTAAAATTATTATTCTTGAAAATCAATTAAATGAGGTGTCTACCGTAATAAAATAAAAATTTTTGCTTTATTCACCATGCATTTGGTAGGTGGCTGATACAATAGCTTTAGAAACTGTGCCATGTGTAGTTACAAGAGAGTGGAACTTGCACAGAACACAGACATGGAGCACAGATCATTGACCTGAAATCTTTAACAATAAGTAGGAGTTCCATGTGTTAACTTGAGCATTGACCTTTTATCTTTGTTGAGCATAGGATCTGCAAATTAAATACCAATCAGTAATGAGAAATAGCCTGGTATTTGAGCAAAACCAATCAGCTGGAGCCTGGGCAGAGTAAAAGAGACTGAATTTTATTTTTTTAAAGGCACTGAGTCCCCCTGTTGTGGGCAGAGCCTTCCCCAGACAGGCTGGGCTGTGAAGGAGTGCTTGGTGTTCAAACCCTCAGCTGGCAAAGATGAGCATTGCTAATCACCAGGCTCTGAGGTGCAGCATGCAAACTCACAATTAGCACCTTCAACACAGGGGACATCTTGTCATCAGTCCTGGCTCTCATTTTGGTGTGAGGAGAGGGAGAAAGGAGATGGTTTCCATGCTGGGTTTGGCTGACACTTTATTGCTGCTGTTGAACTCCTACCTTCCCATCCAGGTGACTCCTAAAATCAGCCTTGGCTCTGCTTTCTTCTTCCTCTTAGAGCCTGCCCTGCTTCTCTGTGAGCCTGTTGTGGCCCAGGTGAGCTCTGCCCCAGCCTGGGCAGGGATGGGCACTCAGGTGGCCCTGCCAAGGCCTTTGCAGTCCCTGGGGCTGGGTACACAGCCCATGCTGCTTCTTGAGCTGCTGTGCCGTGAGCTTCCCACCTGGGCAGGTGCAGTCGGCGCCCTCCAAGCCTTTGCAGTCCTGGCTGGTCACGCCATGCTGCTCTCTCTGAGCCTGCTGTGGCCCAGGTGAGCTCTGCCCCAGCCTGGGCAGGGATGGCAGCTCAGGTGGCCCTGCCAAGGCCTTTGCAGTCCCTGGGCTGGGTACACAGCCCGTGCCCGGCACTCCTGGGCTCTGCTGTCCCCACATCCCAAGCCAGCCTGGAATCCCAGTGTCCCCTGGGGTGGGATTTCACACAGAGGGAATCCCATTCCATGGAATCCCCCTTCCCATCAGGAAAATGGTAATTCCCTGCAGGGTAATCCCTGCAGGTGTCAGGGGTGCAGAGCTGGGTGATTGCCTGTCCTCCTGAGCAATATCTTTGGCATGCAATGAGTGTTTCTGTGTCCACCTGCTTTGCAGGGTGTTCATGGTGGAATGGAAGCTAAGCCCCATTGATACAGCCTGTTTCTATCAGGGCATTGAGAAAGATTGTTTAAGTGTGTCAATGCTGATGAGTCAATTAAAAAAATCCATGCTGTACAGGCAGTATGGAAACAGCTCATTTGTTTGCTGAAGTCAGGTATTCAGGGGACACCAACACTGCCATCATTACAAAGCCTCTGCTGGGAATAATCAGAGTATCTCACTCTCCATGACAGTTTTTTGGAAAGCAGCTTGTGACAGACTATTTAATGAAGCAGAAAGTGGAGTTAGGTTTGCATTATAGAATACTGACATGAAATACCATTCTCAAAGAAAAACACCCCTAACTTTCTAGCTCCTCTTCTTCAGATGTCTTCATTTAAATGCAAATAGCAGCTTCATCCACAATGAAATAAAAAAAGCCTTTTTTCCCTGGGAAACAATAATGAGGGTAAATTTAAGTAATTTCATTTCTGTAATAAGATAATCCTTTTCAATGCTCGTGGTAATATTATGATAAAGGTTGATTTTAAAATTATTATTTTTGAGTAACAGAATGTATTTTTGGCTTTAGTAGAAGCAGGAATTCTGAATTCACTGTAACTGCCCAGATGCTGCTCCTGGGGTCAGGAAGTTCAAGGGTCTGATCTGGATTCCACTGAGCCCAGTGGGCAGATAATCCATAATATTATCTGCAACTAAATCTTGTTCCACCTACGCTTGATTTGCTGATGAAAGTGATGTTTTGGTTCTGGTGGGGTTTCCTTGTGCTGTTTGTGCACAAGCAGCTTTCAGTGCTCAGGTCTGGGGCACTTCCATCATTTACTGACCTTGGGGACAGGGCAGGGAGGTGACAGAGTGGCTGTGGGCTCCTGAGCAGCTGGTCTGTCACACACTGTCCCCAGCATGGCCCAGACTGTGCCAAGGGGGTGGATCACAGAACATTGTGGTGTGCTGTGCTTGGTGGCACTGAAATGCTGTGTTTGGTGAGCTCTCTGTTCCCCTGAGAGGCAGGGATTCCAGCTGGATAAACTGCAGTGCTTGTGATAGCTGGATAAACTCTACCTGTTTGTGATAGCTCCATCTGCACCTGCAGTGATTGCAGCTGCATAAACTGCAGTGCCTCCACCAGCCTGTTGTAGCTTCATCTGCCCCTCTCCTCCACAGTTACTCCAGCCCTCCTGCACCTTGCCCACCTCCAGCAGCTCCAAAGCTCTCTCTTAAGAGAATCCCAAACAGAAATGGTTCCTCTCAATGGAGTGAGGCCCAGGATAGATAACAGGCATGCAGAAAAGGAGCTACAGCCTGTAGGTAAGAGGAATAAGAATTTTCTATAGCAGTTTAACATCCAGAACTGAAAATGTTGCTATTTAGCCATGAAAGGTCTAAAGGCAATGGGATATCATGGAATATAGATAAACAGCAAGGTGTTTCCAGCAGGTCAGAGAGCAAAATATACTTTTATTATTAATATATCCTGTGTTTCTCAAAACTCAAATTGTGAATGCAACTGCTAACAGATGCCAGAGCACTTGTTGATAGAGGTCCTGAAAGAGAATGTGCTCCCTGGTTTCCAGGGGTTGCTCAGATCTACCCAGATGCCCTCAGCTGTCTGGGGGGGATTTCTGTCTAAGATAACCAAATGTCATTTTTCAGCCACGTACAGATCTCATAGAAATGAGTGGGAAGATTTGAAATCAGCAAGGACCATTTTCTGCAGCTGTTATTTATGGGCAGTATTAGTTCTAATAGCACTCTCAGCAACATGCAGAGTGTTTGCTTGGTTCAGTCAAGGCTTTCAGGATGGTTCATGTTCATGTCAGTTGTTCCTGGCTGATTCTTCAGATAACTGGGTTCTGTCCTGCATTTTGAAGTCTCTCTCAGCTCAGCAAGAGGTCAATAACACAGATTATGTCCAAGATGGTCACTGCAATATAATATAGATATACATTACCTGCATTTGGTTTCTCTTTCTGTTGCAAATTTTTCCATTGTTAGACTTTAATTTGCACATTAAACACATAGTTTCCCTTTATGAAGCCAGAAGGGTTTTCTTTGCAGTGAAAATGAGTGGCTCAATTACCCTCCTACTAATGGATAAAATGTAATTAACATTGTCTTGGGGCTAATTTTCATTTATGCTGCCATTCTGCGTAAGCTGAACATCATTCTCTGGAAAAAGTCAATGTGTCACTTTTATTAGCCCAGTTTGCACTTTAACACCAAGAAAATTAATTCCAGATACATTAAAATACTTAACTTGAAATCCAGTGGAATGATCTGAGGGCAGCAGCTAACTCTGACGTGTCTTTATGAAGTCCTGCATTGGGGGTGCCTGGTAAATGGGGTGCAAACCTTGGTGGGAAGGGCAGGGTGCAGGGGCAGCTCCCAGCCAGCTGCTGCCCTGAGCCCACCGAGCTTCGCACACCTGAACAGCCAGAAAACCTTTTTTGGGTGGGATTCCTTCCCATCAGCTTGTGCTCAAGGGCTGAAGCTGTGTGGTTGTGGTTGATTTTCAGGCCTGAGGAATTCTGCCAGCACATGTTGCATCCCTGTAGCACAGTGCAGAATGTTTAACAATACATTTTGGAGCATGTTTCAGTGTCTTGGAAGCCTGTGAGGAAAACCACTTCAGAAATGCAGGCTGTGCTCAGAGCCTCCAGTGATTTTTTGTATTCTGTGTTTTTAAATATCTGCTCCATGCTGACATGAGTGAGACCACGGGGAGGTTTGTGCTCTCGCTGGGATTTTGCAGTCAGCTGTTTGTTAGGAGACATTTCTCCATGTTCAGTTTGTATTTTCCTTTGCCCACTTTAACCCCACAGCTCCTGCTTGCGGTGCTCTCTGGCCCCTCAGCTCCAGCCCTGTTGCTGCTTTGGTTCGGATGAGCCTCATTCCCTGCTCGGGGAGATGCTGTGCTGTCAGTGCAGAGTTCGCTGCCACAGACCCTTCCTGGCAGCTGCGGTGCTGCTGCTGCCCTGTGCAGCTCACCCGAGCCAGCTGCCGGCCTGTTCACCACCGTCAGTGCTGCTGCACGTCCTGGTGCCTTTTTGGGAGCTGTGGGAGCAGCCAGAGCCTTGCTGCCATCCCAGTCAGCGAGCCAGCAACTGCAACTCTTAATTGCACTTTGGCAGAAGGCACAGGAGCCGCCAGGTACATGGCACAGAATGAAGCCTTAGCACAGCTGCCTCATTTCTGCACATTTTCAGTGTTTCCAGCTCTTTAGGCTGAGCATGTGTTTTAATGATTTAGGTCCAAGTGCATCAAATATAGGAAGAAAAAGAGCATAAGCACTAAATCCAGAGATAAGGCATGGTTTGCACCAAAGCAACAGATTTCTTCCTCTTTTCTGGATTTGAATGTAGTTAGAAAAAGAAATATGTTCCAGAAGAAATCCAATTGCTCTGGCATTAAATATAAATATATATCCGTGTGCGTGTGTTAGTGACAAGGCTGTAAAAGGCCTGCCTGACAAAGGGAACATGAAAAGACACTTTCTGTTGTAATTCCCAGCCTGGTCCTGTGTACAGATTATGTTAAGAAGCAGCTTCAAAGGGCAGGTTTTCCTGGCAGGATCTGATCCTGGCAGGAGCCCTCAGCCCACCTGCCCCTTATTGTGCTCATTAAATCCCTGAGCCCCATCTCAGCTCATTTCAGGTCTGTCAGCATTTCCATTTCATACCCAGCTCGTGGAATGCACTGGCCCCTTCCTTTGTGCTGCTCGGGGGTTATCAGTATGCTGTGGACACTATTGTATTTTACAATATATTTAAGAAGCAACAGGATTTTAAATTTGCTGGAACAGTTTTGTCTGAGGTGGTGGATTAGCATTTCAAATATTTCTTTTGTGCTAACCTCTTGGGTAAACCGTAATTATTTAAAAGCAAAAAGCTTTCAGAAATAGATGACATTGCTAATTGAAACAGTCACCAACGAAAAACTAATGTAAATGCTTTAAGTTACCCCAAACAATTTGTCTGTCTGTGGGGAACATTAGAGCAATCTGAGGTAGATTAACTGTGGGGAGGAGCAGAGGGAAACAGGGAGTCTGTAGCAACATTTACTAACTGGGAGCCAAAACTCATTTGTTACAAAAGCTGTACAGCCTCAGTCTTTGTGTTATCTGATGGTGTGAATTATTACTGTACATCATGGGTATCTTGCATAATTTCAGAATAGGATTCCTAGAAAATGGCATTTTATTTTCCTAGTAGGAAAGAACAAAACAAAATCCAGGAGACAATAAGAATCCAAAGAAATGCATTACCTTTGGACACCAAAATTCTGCCTAGTACTTTTGAGAAGATTAATTATTTTAAAGCAGTCCTTCAAGCTGATGTTTAAAATAGTTTTTTCCCGTAAACATCCAGGGTCACAGTGGTTTTAGACAGCTCATTTAATCTGCAGCTTGAATACAAACCCCAATTGCTGCATTACCTGGCAGCCAGAGCCAGGAGGGCTCCATCTCAGCACTGTTTGAGGTGTGCTGCCACGGGGGGTGAGAGGGCTTTCCCTCCAGCAGCATCTCCCTGCACCCTGGGAAGGGCAGGAAGGGCAGGTGATACCTGAGCATCCCTCAGTTCATCCCTGAGCATCCCTCAGTTCATCCCTGAGCATCTCCCTCAGTTCATCCCTGAGCATCCCTCAGTTCATCCCTGAGCATCCCTCAGTTCATCCCTGAGCATCCCCCTCAGTTCATCCCTGAGCATCCCCCTCAGTTCATCCCTGAGCATCCCTCAGTTCATCCCTGAGCATCTCCCTGCACCCCTGGGAAGGGCAGGAAGGGCAGGTAATACCTGAGCATCCCTCAGTTCATCCCTGAGCATCTCCCTCAGTTCATCCCTGAGCTCTCCCTGCACCCCAGGATGGCCAGGAAGGGCAGTTCCCCCTCCCAGCAGGGAATTCAGCCACCCCAGCTGCTGCTGCTCCCAGTGCACAAAGCAGAGGGGTGATGAAATCCTGTATCCAAAGGCCAGGCTCCAATTTGTTCATTTCTTTCCCACTGTAAGGACGCCTTCCTCTGTTCAGAACCTCTTTCCCCCCTTGCTGACCCTGGTTTGTGCCCTGGCTCTGTGGCTGCACTGTTCCAAGCACGGCCAAAGGCCACAGCAATGGAAGCAGAGCCAATCTTTGTTACCAGGTTCCCTGGAATCCCAAACCCTTCCCTGCAGAGCAGCAAGCCAGCACTGCCACCTCTGTACGGCAAAGCTGAGGGTGTGTTCTTCACAGGGCTGGGGATAATTGAGAATTGTTCAGAGAAAAGAGAAAGAAATGTTCTGGGCTGTACTATGGAGTTCTATCCCTCCATCCTAATGCAGTTTCAGAGCAAATCCCTCCATGTCATGTAAGCAGAGCATTAAAGCAAACAGCACTCAAGATGATGCTGTAAAATGTGCTTTAATACCACAATCATTTATTATGCTCCTGTTGTATCTTTCATAATAATAATAAATCTGAAAGCAAGTGTTTATGCAACATAAACCTAGCTTAAGGCAGACTGCAGAGTTTAGAAAGCTCCAAAAGCTGTTCAAAATCTCTCACAGGCTCTTAAAAAACTTAAATTCTCAGTGTAGGATTTTTCCAGTGAAAGCTGTTCCTTTTCCTCCCGAGGACAGTCTTTCCCTCAGGTGGATGAGAGGGATATTTTTATGTCCTGGAGCTTTGCTCTTTGATCTGTGTGAAAGCCTTAGGAGTGCCCACAGCCCCCAGAGCGCATCTCAGAGCCCTGGGTGGGGCTGGGCTGGGCTGGCTCCCACAGGCTGTGTCTGCTGAAGGCTCTGGTGGTGCTCTGTGTGCCCACAGATGGGCATTCCTGGGGCCTCAGCTGCTGGGAGCCTCTGATAATGCACACTGCATTTGGCCAGAGGGACAGGAGCACCCCAGGAGCTCTGCTGTCCCTGTAGGGATGTGTCTTCCTCATTTTGGGTTCTCCTTCTTCCCGTGTGTTGAGCCATTTGTGTTTCTGTGCTCCTATAGCTTCAAACAGTGCCTTGTCACTGCCCTGTGCTGGCAGGAGTGTCCCAGGCTGGGCACTGGCACTGCCCTGGGCTGGCAGGAGTGTCCCTGGCTGGGCACTGGCACTGGCACTGCCCTGTGCTGGCAGGAGTGTCCCTGGCTGGGCACTGGCACTGGCACTGCCCTGGGCTGGCAGGAGTGTCCCAGGCTGGGCACTGGCACTGCCCTGGGCTGGCAGGAGTGTCCCTGGCTGGGCACTGGCACTGGCACTGCCCTGGGCTGGCAGGAGTGTCCCAGGCTGGGCACTGGCACTGGCACTGCCCTGGGCTGGCAGGAGTGTCCCAGGCTGGGCACTGGCACTGGCACTGCCCTGTGCTGGCAGGAGTGTCCCTGGCTGGGCACTGGCACTGCCCTGGCACTGCCCTGTGCTGGCAGAGTGTCCCAGGCTGGGCACTGGCACTGCCCTGGGCTGGCAGGAGTGTCCCTGGCTGGGCACTGGCACTGGCACTGCCCTGGGCTGGCAGGAGTGGCCGTGCCTGCTCTTGCAGGGCATGGATGTGGGTTTGGTAGAGCACATTCTGTAGGGTGGCAGCAGCTCTTTGTCCCTGCAGTGACCCTCACTGTTCCCCTGCCAGTTTGGGAAATAACTGACAGCAAAGCTTATCCCATGGGAGAGGATGGGAAATTCTCTGTGAAGCCAGCCTTCTGTTGTATTTATAACACTGGTCCTTGTTCTGGCAAGGAACTCCTGGATGGTGGAACCACCCCTGGAAATGTCCTCTGAGATCTGCACTGCAGTCTGTGGGACTTGGGATTCAAAAGGAGCTGTGTACATCCCAAAACTGGTGTACATCCCAAAACTGGTGTACATCCCAAAACTGGTGTACATCTCCAAACTGGTGTACATCCTAGAATTGGAGTACATCTCAAAAGTGGTGTACATCTCCAAACTGGTGTACATTTCTGATGTGTTGTGCTGCTTCCAGCTCCCTGCTGCCCTGCAGGTGCCCCAGAGCATTGTCCTGTGCTGGAGAGCAGTGCAGCCAGGGAATGTCCGTGTCACATCTGGAGCTGCAGGTCCCTGTCCCCACAGGGCTGCGCTGACACTGCACAGCCCCTGCCTCTCCCACAGCAGGTCCTGCTCAGCTGGCTGGCACTGCATTGTATTTTCCATAATGAGGCATGATCTAGCCCAAGTATTTAGCATAATGGAAGAACAATAAAGCATTCTGGAGCTGTCAGCAGAAGAGCTGGATGCTTTACATGAGGTAAATAAACAGTGCCTCATTAGAGCAGGAGGCTGTGTGAAATCAGGAGGCAGGAATTGTATTACTTTGTTTCCAATGGGTGATAATTGTTTTAAACCATCGGAGTGAATAGGTTGTAATTCATTTGTCCCTCCCTTTTGTGTGCTGCTGAAGAAGACTTGAGAAATTGCCGTGCTTGTAAGCAGAGCTGTGTGTCTGGCACTGATAAATGTATCAAACTCCAGCGCGACTTTATCTGGGAAACAGATTTTGATAGCTTGCTAGGATTTAGGTCATTGGATAATTCAGTGCAAACTGCAAATCTTAATGCTATTGACAGAAGACAGAGCACAAATAGGCAGCACTTTCTATAAATCCCAGACCTGTAAGTAGCTCTCCTTCCACAGATTTATGGTAAATGTCCTTGAAAGCTGTTCAGGAAAATGAGCACACGGGCTCTGGATTGACAGGTTGGCTTCTCAGATTCATGGCACCCACGTTTGCCCCACAAGATGTTGTAAAAGATCTGGAACAGCTGTGGATCTGTGCAGAATGCAAACTTTGCAGGATTTACAAACTTTGTAGGGTGCAGGTCTGACATCCTGCAGTGCTCAGGGAGAACTCTGAAATTACTGGGGCCACATGGCTGCCAGCCTGATTTATCTGGGACTGGAGAAAGTTCCCCCTGCTCAGCTTTTTGAATGCTGAAATTGTAAACCAAGAGGCTGAGATACACTCAGACACCCAGGAGCGTGGTTTGTGTGAGGAAAGAAGTCAAAGAAATTTTGAGCATCAAAAGGGTGACATTAGGTGAAAAGATTGATGATTTTCTGGTACATTATTTGGTTTTATTTAGCTGTAATTAAAACAAACCCCCCAAACAACAACAAACTGCCCTTCAAGCACAGAGTAAGCCAGGTGTGTCCATCTTCTGCACAATGGCTTTCTGAGCCTTTCTTTCAGAGGCTGGTCATCTCCTCCATGCCAGGAATAAATCTGACATGACATGTATGATTGCAAAGTTGCTTTTATTTTTTCCAAAACTTCACGTCTAGCCTAGCATGAAACAGTCAGTGACAATGGTGAAGTGACATATGTCACACCTCAAGGAGAGTGCAGGCTGTGTGACAGACACTGCTGGGCTCAGGCTGATCTGAGCCCTGCCTGTGACGTGCTGCGCTTGACACTGCTTTAATTCAGCTGTGGAATGCAGGGAAAAGGCTCTGCCAGCACCTTCTCCTGCAGCTGTAAAAACCCCAACACAGCTGTGCTGTGTTCTGTCACTGAAACACATCCCTGGGGCTCGGTGTCATTCCAGTGGAAATCAAGGGAGTGAATCCCTTTGTTTGTGTTTTAGGGTTGGCAGAGCAAGCTGTGCTCATCACCCTTCCCTCACAGAGGAAATTTGGACACAAGGGTTGAACACCCCTGGTGTGCATTAGCACAGCTCTGCTCTCTGAGATGCTCATGGAACTCTGAGCAGGAACTTTGTGCTCAGGCCCAGCAGTTGCACTTCTGTACCTGCTGGAATTGCTGTAAGATTTTGACAGATGGAGAAATCTGGGGGTGGAAGTATTGGTATTAATCATTTTGTCAGATTTAAAATCAATTAATGCCTGCCTTCTGCTTGTTCTGTGATCATGGAAGTTTCCTGATTTGAGATTCATGTTTCAGAACTGCTCATTTCCCAGGAAAAATCAGAATAAGATTAGTAGGCGTGCAGTGTGTACATTCTCTGTAATGGCTGTGCTCCCTGTGATCAAAGGCACAGCTTTTCAATATGCAGTTGCACAGTATCATGATCAAGAGCTGGCAAGAATAATCTCATCAGATCCGTGTAGGCAGGGTGATAACAAGTTGTTTATAGGAATTAATAGTGTGAGCTTAAATTTTTAAGATTTCCCCATGAGTGTGCTTGACCTTTTCTTCTTCAAACACTGTCAGTTCATTTTCTGAGATTCTTTGGTTCTTCCTCACTTACTTGGAGCCTGAAGACAGAGTTCAGGTGTCACCTCTTGGTCAGGTGTAACTATGGTAACAAGGCAGGAAGCAAGGTTTGTGGGCTTCCAATGCATATTTTGCCTGGGGTTAATAATGACCCCAATATTGGCAGCACTTAATATCCCCAAGCAATTACAGAAGGAATTGAAAGAAAATGAATGAGGATATTCGTACTGATAATTCTGGACATTAGAGACCAGCTGGGAAGGAAATGAAGTTGTGTGCTAGGTGGGGAAAGCAGAAGTTCAGGTTCCAGTCTGTGCTTTTCTGAAGATCAGACATGGACAGGACGTGGCCAGGGTCCTGAATCAGCCCCTGGGAGCCCTCAGCTGGAGCCTGCTGTGGAGGGGACACGAGCTGCTGGCCCTGAGCTCTCAGCTGAGGGCTCAGAGCATCCTGGGCAGCGTCTGCATCCCAACCCAGCACAGACTGCCCTGGAGGGCTCTTCCCTCTCTTGGCTCTCAGCAGAGCCCAGGGCTGCCAGGGCAGCAGCAGAGGGGCAGGAGGGGCAGCCTGGTGTGCGTTATCAGGGCAGCTCTGCTGGGCCAGCCTGGCCGCTTCCTCAGGGACTCTGCTATTTAATTAGAGGTGGATGGTGTCAGTTCATTGCAGATGAGCTGCTGACAGCTCTCTCTGCATTGCTGTGGCCAGGGTGGGTTCCTGAGCTGGCCTGGGGCTGAAGCTGAGCTGTGCCCACCTGCAGCCTCAGCAGCCAGAATTACCTGTTCCTGTTCCTGCTGCTCTCCTGTCCCTGCTGCTCTCCTGTTCTTATTCCTGATGCTCTCCTGTTCCTGTTCCTGTCCCTGCTGCTCTCCTGTCCCTGCTGCTCTCCTGTTCCTGTCCCTGCTGCTCACCTGTTCTTATTCCTGATGCTCTCCTGTTCTTATTCCTGATGCTCTCCTGTTCCTGTCCCTGCTGCTCACCTGTTCTTATTCCTGATGCTCTCCTGTTCCTGTTCCTGTTCCTGTCCCTGCTGCTCACCTGTTCTTATTCCTGCTGCTCACCTGTTCTTATTCCTGATGCTCTCCTGTTCCTGTCCCTGCTGCCCTCCTGTTCCTGTTTTTGCTGCTCCCCTGTTTTTGCTGCTCTCCTGTTCCTGTTGCTCCCCACCCACCTGTGGCCTGGGATGAATAGGGATTAAACTGTGCTTTAAGTATTACTTCTCTGATTGCAATTTCTGGTCCTCCTCCTGAAATGGTTCCTCTGGCTGGTTTGTGTTATCAATGGGAATGCTTTGAAAATTGCTTTGGTGCTAAGGAGGAAAGCATTGCTTCACGGTGAGCATTCTGAAAGAGTGTTTGTACCCAGAGCATCAAATTAATTTCCCCAAAGAACAGGTTGAGCTGATCAAAACTAAAAATGATCATTGGTTTTGCACATATTTGAATACAAATAATTTAATTTCAAGAAGTCTGTTAAATGCAGCAGCTCGTGGTCATTTCCATATTTCCTCAAGCACAACGTAATTATTTTCTTAGACTCCATTTTCTTGGTTTTAGCCATGGAATGAGCTGCAGCATCCTTGTCTGGCATGCAGGCAGGTGTAACTCAGTGGCTGGGCAGAGTCAGGGCACAGCCTGATGTTCCTGATCTCAGTTCCTTGGGGTGCCAGCCAGGGAGGTGGAGCAGCAGCACATCATTCCTGTGTTTGCATTTTTCATGTTTCTCTGCAAAGCTTCTGATCCTCAGTTCAACTCCTCTGACAATCCTAATGGAAAATAGTTGAAAGCTTTAAAATATCTAAAATTTTTGCCAGATCTTTGTAGATTCTCAGAAATCCTTTAGCATTTGTGAGAATTGACAATCAGCAGCACTGCCCTACTGAGTTTTTAATACATTATATACATATATTTCTATTTTTTCTATGTGCCTATCACAGTGGTGAGTGAATTGCATTGCAGTGGCCCCACGCCCTGCAGGCTGGAGGATTGTGATCCTTTGCTAAGCACAGAGGAGCTTAGCCAGAGTTCAGAAGTGTTCTCCAGCCCTTTCAGGGTGTTTGTGGCTGGAGCAGGAGTCAGGGTCAGGGTCAGCTCTCCTTCTTCTGAGTCCTTTGGTCCCACACTTGGTAATTGCTGCCCAATTCCTTAAACTTGTTCTGAACCTCATCTCTGTGAGGGCAGGAGTCACAAACAGCAAAATAGACTGAAAATGCCAGGACGTGACTTGGGTTACAAAAGTCTGGATTTGTCCTCCCTAACAGCAAAGTTATTTAACATAAGAAGGGCAAAAAGGCCTTGAGTGTGAGGCTGCTCCTCTGGAGGGCTGAACAACCAGGATGGGAAAGCTCCCAAAGGAAGGAGAGCTGGTCCAGCACACACAGGGGATGGGGCTGCACTTGGGTGATCTGCTCTGCACAGCTGCATTTAGCTAACAGGTCAGACAGGAGAGTGCCCAATGTTCTGAGAATAACCTTTGTAAAAATGTTAGCTAGTGAAAAAGCAAACCATTTAATTTGATTATAAGGAACCTTACCAACCATTCCCATTAAGCCATACACCAGCAGGGGCTGTGTCTCTTTCTGAGTCCAGGCAGGTGTGGGACCTGCCCACACCTTTGAGAGACTGACACAGGCCTCTCTCCATGGGTAAATGTGAATCTAATTACAGGGAGTTAAAGCAGAAACCCTGACATTTTCAAAGCAAGGACCACATTCTGATGGGAATGGTTCAAGTGTGACACCCAAACTCAGATCCAGACTCTGCATTTCAAGGAGCCTGATCACTGAAGTTCCTCAACAGGCAGTTCCCAGGCAGATCACTTTTATTGAATTTTAATGGACTAAATTCACTTAATTACACCTGTAAAGAAGAATTTAGGTGAGTAAAGGCGCACAAGTTTGACAGTGTTGTGCTTTGGCTTT
Source organism: Zonotrichia leucophrys gambelii (assembly GCF_028769735.1). Taxonomy (NCBI): domain Eukaryota; kingdom Metazoa; phylum Chordata; class Aves; order Passeriformes; family Passerellidae; genus Zonotrichia; species Zonotrichia leucophrys. The sequence continues at coordinate 794,025 of NC_088185.1, forward strand.
TTGTGCAAGCTGGGGCAGTGGAAGGTGTCCTGCCCGTGGGATCTGAGGTCCCTTGCAGCCCCTCCAGTCTGGGATCCTGTGTGAGTGGGATGAGGGGGCACAGCAGTGCTGCTCACAGAAAGGCAGACAGCAGTGCTCAGGATACCAGAAACAATATTTTCCTAGATAATTACATAGAATAAATAAGCCTGGTACGGAATTTGTTCACACAGTTGAGGAAAAGCAGATTTTAATTTCTCAGCATACAGTTTAATGTGAGCAGAATCTCTAAACAGAGAGTTGACACTGTTAACAAAGGTAATATTAGATTTGAATGAGAAACTTTGTATGGTTAATTAAAAATCAAAGGCACAGTTATAACAGAAGTAATTATCCAGGAGTATTAAATCAGTTGCAAGTCCAAGCCCATAAAAGAATTAATCAGGAATAATTTAATATTTGATATCGAGAGCTTATATTTTCCACTAATGTCAAAATCCATTCCATTAACCAGTACAATTCTTCAAGTCTATCTGCAAACTGGGTCCCTAAAGCAGGACAGGAGAGGAGCAATCCAATGGGAAGAAGCTTTAATTCTTCTTTTCCAGTGCAGTTCCAGTAAACAGAGGGGTGTTCCATTGAGGATCCCTGTGTCTGAGGCCAGGGGTTGTTCTGATCCCTGATCCTCTTGTGAATTCCTGCTGTGGCCTCTCTCACTCATCTTTTATTCTTGCCTCACCTCTTTGGCCCCCGTGGGGCCCTGCTCAGTTGTCCTGGTCATGCACAGGAGATAACTCGGGGAAATCAGAAGGGATGGTTTGCTTTTTGTGAGAGGGAGCTGAAATGCTGCGGGCACTGGGAAATTCCTGAAGCAGAAAGACACAAAACCAGCACTGAGTGCTGGGGAGATTGTGATCACCATCTAACTCTTCCTGAGTTACAGGAGATTGTGATCACCATCTCACTCCTGAGTTACAGAGATTGTGACCACCATCTCACTCCTGAGTTACAGAGATTGTGACCACCATCTCACTCCTGAGTTACAGGGGATTGTGACCACCATCTCACTCCTGAGTCACAGAAATTGTGACCACCATCTCACTCCTCCTGAGTCACAGAAATTGTGATCACCATGTCATTCCTCCTGAGTTACAGGAGATTGTGACCACCATCACCCTCTAGTTAACGATTTGACACATCCTCCTAGTCACAGAAATTGTGACCACCATCTGACTCCTCCTGAGTTCCAGCCTGGCTGAGCTCAGAGCAAGCCAGCACAGGTTCTGGAGAGCTGATTTTGGAAAAGAGGCTTTTGTTGAGCCAGGCTGCCCTTGTACAGCCAGGGTGGCTCAGGAGCTTGGTACAGATTGTGGCTGCAGGGCCTGGAGCTTGCAGTAAATTTTGAGCTCACAGGAAAACCTGACCAGAAGAAAGCAAAGTCAGGTTGTGTTGGTCTGATGTGTCTGGCAGTGTCTTGCAGAAGCAGCAGCATTTGTTATTGTCATCTACAGACTGCTGTCCTGCTTTGTAACCCAGTGAACAAGCTTGTCACAGAGCCCCGAGCCCCTGCAGCCATTTATCAGCTGGGCAGGCTGGCAGCAGGGAGATAAATGTGGGCACACCAGGCCCACATCTGAGGCACTTATTGATCACATCAAGGGCTTTATCAGCTCCCAATAAATGCTCCTCACCCTCCCCTTCCTTCCTAACTGTGAACTGAGCCCCACACAGCTTACCTGGAAAACCCCAATTCCTCAAGCAGGTATTTCTTACCTCTCAGAATTTCCAAAAGAAACCCCCAAAGACCTTGGGGTGCTCCCAGCTGGGTTTGTGTCAGCGTGTGCCCTGCCAGTGACAGAGGGCAGGTGAGCTGTCGGTACAAGCAGGGGATGTTTGCATTGGGCTCAGCAGAGCCAGGTGAGTGAGCCAGGTCCTTGCTGGGTGCCTGCCCTTGGGAGCAGCTCCCCTGCACCCGCCAACACCCACTGACACCAAAGGAATTGTCAGGTGCAGATCTCTGCATACACCAGATTAGGAAAGTTCTTCAGATGTCCTGGTACAAAATATGCAATTTGACGTCAAGTCCAGATTTATTTCCTTGAGGACATTGGGCTGATACCAGCACGAGTTCTCTACCAATCCTTCTGGAAGGATTAGATGTTAAACAAGAGTCACAGGACACACAATATGGTCTTAAAGGCATTGAATCTGAAGCAAGCATGTTCCCCAGGATATTATTACAAGATTCTTCATGTCTTTTTTCTAATGGCTTTTTGGATTCCCTGCTTTCAGCCTGCCACAACCAGCTTTACAAGTGTCCAACCTCTCTTTTTCTCTGTTATTAATGTTTTTTCCTATTGTGAAGCATTCTTCTGTCTGTCTAACTGCTTCTTAAGTTTATTGCTTTTCTGTGGTGCTGTTAGGGATTTTATTTCCCAATTGGTATTACTTTTTAACTACTCATGTAAATCTGTATCAGTTCAGATTCATGCAGAAAAAACAATTTGTCACAAATCTGTAAGGGCTAAATGATCAAAGCAGAGCTTGCAGGCTCACTGCTTTCTTTCCCAGCCTGCTTCTAGACCTAAAAATGTTTTATCTTCCTTCAGATTCTGATACTGCCCTTTAGCACAGCCTTTATCTGTGGCAGGAGTCAAGTGTACGGGTCACTTCCCTGGCATGGCTGAAACCAGCAGAGTTTCACCCATTTATATCCTGGCAGTTGTCACTGGCTGATCACAGAGAAGTTCTGAGTGAGTTGTGCCACTGAAGCCACAAAACCACCACTGTGGGCACAGAATTTGTAAGTAGGGGGATTGTTGGAAAGAAATCTTTGGTTGTTGTGTTCTATTAAAAAACATAAGAATAATCATTTTCTTCCTGAGACCAAGTGCAAAGATTTGGCTCCTGAGCTGCAGGGCTGGCAGTGTAGAACCAAAGTACCCGGGGATAAATGGGTTTGTGCCTGGAACGGGGTGTGGGTGCCCCTCTCAGACCCAGCCTGGAGGAGGGTGCAGGCTCTGCAGGCAGGAGCAGGTCCTGTCCCCTCCTCATGGCTTTGTGCTGTGACCCAGATTCTGTCCTGGCCACCGTGCTGTCCTCACCAAGGTCAGGCTCACATGTCTCTCAGCAGACTTTGGCCCCGTTTGCCATATGGGAGCTGGAACATCATCTTTGTCTGAATGTCCCCTTTGTTTATTTTTGTGTTTCTGTTTAAAGCTCAGCTGAGGAGCTAATTAGGAGGCAGCAGAGCCCGCGGGCTGCAGGCTGCCCCCTGCTCTGCCCTGAGCCTGCTCATGAATGAATTGTTGGGTTGCAGGCAGCTTTCCAAGGCCCTGTGATGGTCCCAATTTAGCTCAGGCTGCTTCTTGCCTGACATTCCTAAATGTGAATGTGCCACTCAAACTGCCAGGCCAGTCTGGGAGGAGTTTTGGAGCAGGAATTTGGTTACTTCTCATCCCAACAGTGACCTGAAGAACTTGAGGTCTCTGTTCCTTATAACCTTCTTCTTCTCTTTAGAAAAGTGAGAAACTGGAGGCTTGGGCAGCTCCTGCCCTCCCTGCTTCTCAGCTTCCCCTCTGGAAAGCTGCAGGAGCAGCAGCAGAACTGCTAAAACCATGGGAGAATCAGCTCAGAGTGGATGAATGTGTTGATAAATGGATTTCTTTATCTGAGAGGTCTCTTTCCCCTCTGTGGTTCTGGGTGCACCTTGATTTGCCTGCTTTGCCAATGGGTCCTGCTTAACCCCAGAAAGTGAAAGCAAAGCTGTGGGGGTGCCTGGCAGCCCTGCTGGGGCAGAGCCAAGAGGAAATCCTCCCCAAACAAACAGGTTTGTTTGTTTGTTTCCTTTCAGGAGCAAGCTGTGCTGATGAGCAGCTCCAGCAGCCTGTCTGGAGACTGAAATCAAGGATGCACACACAGCTTTGTGCAGTTACACTTTGGGGGCTGTGAATTAATTAGCAATTCCTCTGAAGAACCACAGCCTGACAACTCTGAGGCTTCCTGGGTGAGACTCTGATAAGCAGGGAAGGTGCATGACAGCTCCCTGGGCTGGTGGCAGCCTAGTTAGCCCTGCAAACCACCCAAACAGCACAGGACAGCTCCCCAGAAGGATGCTGGCACAGCTCCTAAGTGCTGCACATCACAGGGACTTTGTCCTCTTGAACCTGAGACAATTAAATTGACACTGCCTGTACAGCCAGGAGAAGTGAATTCCCATGGGAGGGTTTGGCTCCCCAGCTGTCAGGGTGGGAGGGGGACCTGGTGCCTTTGCTGTGCTGTCCCAGTGCCAGCAGCTCCCTGCCCTGTCCAGTTTGCCCCCAGAGACACAGAAAGCCCAGGTTTAGCGTTCCCTTCAGCTCAGGGCAGTCCCTGTTGGAGCCCTTGGTGCCCCATCCCAGCCCCAGGCTGTCAGGAGCAGGAACCCCCTCCCAGCACTCTGCATTTGCTGTGTTTGCCCTGCTGGACCTGCCAGGAGCTGTTCCTGCTCCAGCAGCCTGACCTGGCTCTGAGCAGGGCTGGACACTGCACAAACCCAAACCAAGCCCACAATCCCTGTTTAGAGCCACTCCAGCTGAGCCAGCGAGGCAGACAGAGGTAAGGAGAAGGGACACAACAGGCAGATGTGTTTTTCTCTCCCTGGGAGTGAGATGATTTATTTCCTGGCTCTTTTCATCACTCAGAGCTGTGGAATTGCATCCTGCAATCACAGGCAGTGTCCACAGTCGGGATTGCCTGTCTTTGCTGCACACCCTGGGAAACAAGGGAATTACCAGCCTGCTCCATGGGGCAGCACAGCAGCAGCCCTGACCCTGCCTCTGCCTGCTGAGATGCATTTCTGTCCTTCCTGAGCTTTTTCCTGAGCATCACAGGCTGTGGAATGACAAACCCCTCACTGCTGGTCATCTCTAATGATCCCCCTGCACCCCCTGCCTCTCCCTTTGCTCCTTGTCCCCTCTCTGCTGCTCTCAGCACCCTGTTACATCTTGAGCTTTTCTTCTTCCCCACCCCTCCTCCAGCCTCAGTGATAGATTCCATCTACACCCAGATGAAAGTTCCTTAATAAGAATATAAAATAGCTGGAAGGCTTTGCAGAAGTTCAGTCTGAGATGAAATATAATTAGGTATTTTCCTGGCTGCCTTGTGTGTGACAGTGGGAGGGGCAGACAGGCTCTGTGATTGTGCCACGTTGTCTTTTCCCAACAGCACAATCCAGCCATTGGCTGTTCTCTGTTTTTTACCTGGAACATTGTCATTGCTGGGCTTGGGGTGTATTTGGGGTTTTGTTTCACTGCTCATCCTTGCCCCATCTGCTCCCCCCAGTGATTCTGCCCCAGTGAGGAGCAGTGGCAGCGTGGCTGGAGGTGTCACCCCCATCACAGAGTCAAAATTATCCCAGGAATCACAGGCTCAGGAAGAAAGGGTGAAAAATATATCCTAGTATTGATTCTGCCACCCACTCCTTTCTAAACAATGGTGTGCAATCACATTCTGCCATTCAAAGAATCCATTTTCCCCTCTGTGGCAGCTGTGTGGGAGAGTGGGACCAGCAGGCAGATTGTCCAGAGGTGCATTTGGGTTCCTGGGCTGCTCCTTTCCCCCGTGTCAGCACACCTGCCCCTGGAGCTCTCCTGCCTGCTGCAGGAAAAAGGGAAACTGATTCAAGAGCAAGGACTTGAATGAAATGTGATTAATTTGCTTATATCCCCCTCCTCTCTGCCATTCCCAGGGAGTTCAGATTTCATTCTGCATGATGAAAGGTGCCCACATTAAACCAAACATTTAACCTTGGAGTTCATGTCAGTCTTTTCACATTTTCTCATTCAGCTTTCACCATGATTTCTCATACTTGCAGTATTTCAACTTGTACTTTGAACTCTTGTGTTTATATTAAAGGTCTCACAAATTAATTTGGGTTATTTCTGGCCACTGCTCCTTTATTCCCTTGGACACAGAAGAATTGCAGCTGATTTTTCAATAATTTTACCGGCGCATCCTAAAGAATCTGGAAACAACAGGGGAAATAAGGAAATCAGAATTATATTTTCTATATTTCAAGCTGTTTGCCAGCTCAGAGCTGACAATAATGCACTACGGGCGAGGAAATCTGCTTTGGAGCAATTCTGGTTTCTCCACACCACCTTGTATCTGGCCCCAGCAGCTGCTTCTAAAACTTGTACTTCAGCTGCCATAATCTCATCATTAAAGGTGGATTTAGGGTTTAAGAGGCGCTGGAGAAACCCTTTTCCTTGCAGCCAGGGGCTGGGAGATGACTCTGCATTTCAGGTGCAAGCTCAGCTCTGCTCCAGCTCAGCGTTAATCCCGACTGAGGGAGGGTTGGTGCCACGACCCTCGGCAGTGCTGGGGAGATGCTGCTCCTGCCTTTTCTCTCAGCTCCTGCCTCCCAGCTCCTCAAATCCCTGCTCTCTCGCTGCTTTTGTTTCCTGCCCTTGCAGTGGGACAGGAGGAAAAAGCTGAGTTTGACCACATCCATGAGAATGTCAAGCATTTAGACTTTATTGGTTTAGAAGCTTACTAAATTTAAACAGAAGCATTAACATGGCCTTAGGCTCTCTTGACAGTTATAAACTCTTCCTTGGGGGGATTTCTGTAATGCTTTCTAATCAGCTTAAGGAGTTAATTAAACAGCTGTCACTTAGCTGCTTAATTCTGAGACTTGATGCTAAATAAGATTTGAAATTGGTTATGCATGACTGGAGCATGGATCCTCTGATATGGGCAGGATGGCTGCTGCTTGGGCAGGAGGCAAATCCAGGTCTTTATACCTAAATAGTGAAAAGATCCAAGGTGGGACCCTGGATTAATGCTCTCCATGCTGATTAATAGAAAATACATTGAAAATGGAGAATTTAGGGAATGTCAAATGGGAGGCATTTCCAGGCAGCTGTTCAGGCCCGTTTGTGCATGCTCTGGACTGCAGGAGATTTCAGGGGGCAGTTTATTCTCTCCCTGATTGCACTCTGTGCATAACCCAGGAGCCACAATACCTCCTGAAACCCGAGAGGAGCATTCTTGATTTTTGAAATTAGATTTTTAGCCTGCAGATATATTCCCCTGCTCTAATGAGGAATGTCTCTGGAGATCTGCTGAGCTTCCAGAGCAGGAGTTGCAGTGTCCTGCTGGGGAGTTTTTAACCTCCTTTTGCCTGTGCATTGCAGCAGGACAGGCCCCTCTCCTCCGGAAGGGTGTGAGTGCTGGGTGGCAGGATCCCTTCAGGGCAGGAGAGAAGCAGCAGTGCATTTTACAGGTGATGAATGCAGGGAGGTAAATCCAGTGGAGAATGTGGTTGGACAGGATGCAGCGCAGGGGCTGGTGAGCATTTCCAGCCAGCTCAGAGCAAACTGCCAGGGACAGGCTCCTGTAGAGTCCCGAGGGGCAGAAGGGACCCCCTTGTGTCCCAGGCATATATATATATATATATATATATACACAAACTGTGTATACACAGACAACAGAAACAGACATTTGGAAAGATTTATAAAGATATTGTAAAGTCCTTTTTTGCACCCCAGGAAAGATAAGGCAAAAGATGTCTGAAGGGAAATTAAATTTCAGGCAAGCTACCTATTAAAATTGAAAAAACCTAATACGTACTCACTTCTGCATTTCAACTTAAATTGATGCTCACTGTGTACATCTTCTGAATATGTTTCTGCTGGAGGGCTTAATATGCTCAGTTATTTAATATGAATCTCTTCAGTGAGCAAAGAACACTCGCTCTGGCATCTTCTTTAAAGTATTACTGTTTATTTACCGTGGTAGCAATTTCAGAATAAAGATTACCTGGTCTTCCATTTCTATTACATGCAGAGACATGTTTTTCTCTGATTATTTCATTTTATTATTGGAGGGGCTCAGTGTAAGTGAATTATAGAGCTATGCTGTGTTAATAGTTAGAGAAAGTTCAGCACCTTTTTAATAGCTGCTGAGGGAATCAAAATTCACCAGTGAGACTGTGGCTGTAGCTGTGCAAAAGCATAACCATTCCCATCCCGAGGTGCCCTGACACCTTATCTCCTGTAATCTGTGTTAGTTATAGATAAAGAACATCATATTTCTTCGGGAGATTCCTTTTCCACTCAAGCAGCAAAAAGCAACAGTTATAAATTAGTAACTATTTAGATTTATAGCTTTTACATGCTGAGGCTCTGAACTATAAATCTCAGTGTGGCTAAGTAAGAATGGTGTTTGTTTCCTCAGAACGAAGCAGTGTTCACATGCCTTCAGCAGGGCATGTCCAGCCCTTCCTGGCTGCTCAACAGGGGCCTGCAGGGGCATTTATTGCACTGTGCCCTGCAGGGTGAGCTGGGTCAGTGTTGGTGTTTGTGCCCTGCAGGGTGAGCTGGGTAAATGTTGGTGTTTGTGCCCTGCAGGGTGAGCTGGGTCAGTGTTGGTGTTTGTGCCCTGCAGGGTGAGCTGGGTCAGTGTTGGTGTTTGTGCCCTGCAGGGTGAGCTGGGTAAATGTTGCTGTTGCTCTGTGCCCCTGTGAGCTGGGGTCAGTGTTGGTGTTGCTCTGTGCATTGTGGGGTGCAAAGCAGTGCCTGGAGAAGCCGTCCTCAAGTCCTTCTCTGGATAAAGGGAAATACCTTTTCCTATACCTGGGGAGGGGCAGAAATGTCTGCAGGCAGAGCACCCAGCTCAGTGACTGCAGGGCAGGACAGCCCAGTGCCACCCAGAGCCACTGTCATGGTTTGACCCGGAAGGAGTGGGAATTCTGGGAAGCTGTGGTCAAACCAATGAAGGTTTTGAGTTTCATACTGACACCTGGTGTAGCCAGTGGGGTTTGGACACACCTCCGAGAATACACAGGGGTTAAAAGCAGGGCACTGCCCTGGCATTTCCTCTTTTTGGACATCGCGGCCGAGGAGTTCAGACCTCTCTCCCTCGCCCGGCCCGCTGCTGCTGGGCGGGGGAGGGGCCAGCCATGCGGTGAGGCCTGGGGGTCTGGACAGAGATGGTGTTGAGGGGGCTTCGAGGATGGAAGGGTGGGGGAGCCCCAAGAGACATCGGGCAGCCAGCCACCCCCCCCCCCCCCTTCCCCCCCCCCCAGGAGAGCAGGAGAGCAGCCAGCGAGAAGGGGGGGAGGACTGCCCGGCCGCAGCGGCAGCGTGTGGGCAGCGTGCGTGGGAGCCGTCCGACAGACAGAGACTGAAAACTTTTAACCCTTTCTTGCATGATTGGGGCCTTACAAAAATGTCAAACCATGACAATCCACCCTTCACCTCCGAGAATACACTTTCTAAAATTATCAACAGGACTACAAAACACTTCTACACAACAATACCTTAGATTCACTATGACTATTTATCTACCTTAACTTAGTACATGCTTTCCTTATTCTTCTTGGTCTCATCTCACAGCTTTACCTCATCATTCTCCCGTGATTCGATTCCCGGTCAGGGAACCAAAAAATGTCATGGTTTGAGCCTGGCACAGAGCCAGTGCCCCCATGAAAATGCCCCACCCTGGTGTCTGCTGTGAGATGTGACCAGGAATAAGCAAAACAGGCTCCAACTTAAACATAAATAACACTTTATTACCTAAAACTACAGGAAAAAATAGGAAAGACTATAAGGAAAAGAGAAAAAAAATTGAAAACCTTACAAAAACCACTTTTCCTCCTCCCCACTCCCTGACTTCCCAATCCAATACATTCTCTCAAAAATACCAACTGCCCAGTCCGGCACGACACTTTAGTATACTCAAACATCAGTTCATGAAGAGGGAAAGGAGTCCTTCTTGTTCCATAGGCTTCTCGTGGAGACACACTGAGACCCTCGTGTGCTTCCCTGTCACTCCGGCACCGCCCGGAAAGTCCATTTGCCGTTTGTGACACGTTCCTTCCATGCTCAGTGCTCTCACCACCGAGACATGGCCAGAGCTGCTTTTAGGGTGGTCTTTCAAGGATGCCTTGTCTCACTCCAAAAAGGCACAGTCTCTGCTTTTGGGACAACTGTCCCCCCCATATATTTCCAACCCCCTGGGGCCGGGGGGTCCTCACAAATGAACCCTCCTGGTTTTGAGGCACTGCCTCCCCCTAAATGCAGTCTGTGTCACAGGAACAACTGAGTCCATGGCTACAAGAAAAGTCCAGCTAAAAGGCCACTCCAAATCATCTCTCCCCATCCAATCATCTCCACAATCTCCGGGCCAAAGTCTTTATCTCATATCATCTCTCATCTCCCTTCTTATTCAGCTTCGAGGAGGATTAGCATTTTTGTAAGGCCCCAATCATGCAAGAAAGGGTTAAAAGTTTTCAGTCTCTGTCTGTCGGACGGCTCCCACGCACGCTGCCCACACGCTGCCGCTGCGGCCGGGCAGTCCTCCCCCCCTTCTCGCTGGCTGCTCTCCTGCTCTCCTGGGGGGGGGGGAAGGGGGGGGGGGGGGTGGCTGGCTGCCCGATGTCTCTTGGGGCTCCCCCACCCTTCCATCCTCGAAGCCCCCTCAACACCATCTCTGTCCAGACCCCCAGGCCTCACCGCATGGCTGGCCCCTCCCCCGCCCAGCAGCAGCGGGCCGGGCGAGGGAGAGAGGTCTGAACTCCTCGGCCGCGATGTCCAAAAAGAGGAAATGCCAGGGCAGTGCCCTGCTTTTAACCCCTGTGTATTCTCGGAGGTGTGTCCAAACCCCACTGGCTACACCAGGTGTCAGTATGAAACTCAAAACCTTCATTGGTTTGACCACAGCTTCCCAGAATTCCCACTCCTTCCGGGTCAAACCATGACAGCCACCCAGTGCCACCCAGTGCCACCCAGTGCCACCCAGTGTCAGGGGGCTCTGGGCAGGGCAGGGACTCAGAGGTGCTCAGGGCAAGGCTGTGAGCAGCTCTGCCAGCCAGGGGCAGGGACAGCTGCCCTGGGATGGATGCACTCTGTGTTCAGAGCATCCAAAGGCAGCCCTGCAAAACTCAGAGACTCAGAAGAAATTCCTGGAGCTTCTGAGGCTCCTTCTCAGTTAGTGGCTCTTACCAGGGGAAATTGCATTTGCCTTTGGTAAGCAGAGCTCATTAATCACGCTGCTTCAAAGGCTCAGTTATTAAAGCTGCCTTTGCTTTATGCAATAATTGTGGGGGTCACACTAATGGATGCAGGGGAGGCAGGAGCTGTGGCTGCCTGGGGGAGCAGCTCTGGGCAGCTCAGCTCAGGTGTGAGCAGCAGCAGGTGGGTGCTGTGGCCTCCAGCAGCCCCAGGGAAATGGGATTGGTGCCTGAGTGCTGCAGCCGCGCTGGGAGCAGGGCCTGACGCTGCTGCTGTGACTGCAGTGGGTGCCAACAGTGCTGCTGGCTCTTGTGCTGCCCCCTCTGCAGCTCTGCGGGGCCCATGGGGGCAGCAAAAGGTGCTGGGGAACCTGGGTGCAGAGCCCAGACATGGGAAAAGGCACAGAACCTGGAAAGTTCATTGCAGACCTGAGCACTCAGTGCCTGAGCAGTGCATTCTGCACTGAGAGCCAACGTGTACTCAAGGCTGACTCTACAGGCAGATATTCTCACCCCTGGATGAATTGCAATTTAAAAATATCTGAAGGGCTTTTGTGCTGAGGGAGGGAGAGGATTTTCTTCTCAAGTTCTCTTTTTGTGAAATCCTCTTTCTCCCTTCCCTAAAGATCACGGGGAAGGATGGGGCAACCTTAGCAAAGCAGCTATCAAGTGACCAGGAGGGGTTTTTCTTTCTTTAAATATTGCTTTGAGTCTGAATAAAGTGTGTCTGTTTCCTTAAGTAAGAGGAAAAGGTCTTTTTGATGTGAATACTTTAGAGGAGAAAAATCTCAGCTTCTCCCCTTTAGCCCAAGAGGCAGTAGGAGCAGTCATCATCTTGGTTCCAATCCCCACTCTTGTCTTCCAGGAGTAAAATCAGGTCAGTCCCAGAGCTCAGAGTGGGAGCTATTTAGGTAATGAGAATTTAGCACCTGGGGGGCTTTGGGAGCCTTTATTGCACAAGAGCCAGCTGAAATCAAGAGCCTCTTGTTCTACAGGATGGTCCCAGCATCACAGGCACAGCTCTGAAAGGCTCAGAGACCCTCCCAGAAATGAGCAGGATCTTGCAGTTAGGGTGGGGGGACTTGGGCAGCAGTTTGTGCTCAGTGTCCTGGCAGAGACCAGCCAGTCTGTGGTGCCAGGCACAGGTGACACCCAGGTGACAGAGCTCCGGTTGGTCTGGTGCTCTTCAGGTGACCAGAACTCAGCCCTTTTAAATTAGAACTGGTAAATCAAATGGGAGGAATTGCAACAGGCACTGGTCATGACAGAGCTGGTTTTGTTTGGTGAGCCCAGACCCTCCCAGCATCCCCCCTCTGTCTGAGAGGGGCTGGGTTTGCACAAACCACTTTAAGAGGTAAAGAAAGAGCTGTGGGGAGGTGCTTGCCCACCAGGAGCCAGGGTAAATCCCACATAACTGAGGAGGGCGTGATCCCACATTCCTGTGGTGCACAGTGACTTACCCAGGACCTGAGACTGCCTCTGGTTCCCCTGGAGGCAGAGCCAGGGTGCCCATCAGGAGGGGCAGTGGCCTCACAGGCTCTGGGGTTCTGGCCTTCTGCTGCCCTGGGAGCAGTCCTTGCCACAGCCATGAGGAATTGAGGCTGAATCCAGGTGGTGCCAATGAATTAATAGCAGAATATATATCTGCTAAGTGGGCTTTGGTTTCCTTTTCTCCTAGGAAGCAGAGATCCTGAACACAGCTATTCTCACTGGGAAAACAGTGGCTGTCCCTGTCAAGGTGGTTTCTGTGGAGGATGATGGCACTGTGACAGATCTGGTGGACTCTGTGGAATGCAGATCTTCAGATGAAGACGTCATTAAGGTAGGATCAGGCTGCTCCATCCAGGGAGGCAGAGGCCCTGCAGGGCAGGGCTGTTCTCTAATGGAACAAGTCCTTTCATTTCCTGACTGCTCTGCTGCTGGAACACCAAGATTTATTATTGCTGGTATTGCTGTGTGGCTCGCTCCAGTGAAGCACAAACCAAACACCAAATCCCAATTTCCATCCTGCTCGTCAGGCACGTGGGGCTGGCTGGCACTGCCCATTGGGGGTATTTCCAGGCTGGCACATTTCTCCTGTGCCTCTGCAGCCCCTGGCTGTGGGTGCAGAGCCCTGGCAGTGCTGCTGCCCCTTGGTGTGGCTCAGGGCTGCTTTCAGCCACAGGTTTGGTGGCTCCCTGTCACAGAAAGTGAAGAACAGAGCTGGCCAGAGGTGTACATCATGCATGGTTTGTTCTGAGCTATCTCTTCTGGCAAAAAAAAAAAAAAAATTAAAAAAAAATTGCAATTTCTGTGTTCATTGGACTTGTTTTAAATAATTTCCTCATGGTAGTTCCTTATACATGAGATGAACCCCAGCAATTTCAAAGTTTGGTGTTTGTAATGCTTCCCTTTTAGAATCTTCTCAGTGCTCCTGTTTACCTGGTTAGCCACCATGTTGGTATTTCCTGATTAAATGTGTCTTTCTGGCTGTATTATTAGGAACCTTTGGGGTTTGGGGGTTTTTCTCTTCTGTGAAGCCTTTTTGGATCTGCTAAATCTGCCAAATATAGCAAATTGTTGGACTTAATTTAGATTTGGAAACAGAAGGAAATTATTTGTCCTTATGTTGTGGGAGTTAATGGACCAAGTCCTTACTAACTCATCTTTTTGGTGAATAGGGAAAAAAAATATTTTAAAGCCAATACATCATTTGGAAGACATGTAAAAAAGCAGTTTTGCTCTCTGGTGTTTTAGTCATTGCCTGTAGGGACATGGATGTCCCAGTCAGTGCTGTGTGTGGTGTGTTCACATCCGCACCCCATTAACTGGGCTGTTGGTGACAGCCCTGGATCAGGATCAGGGATCAGGACGTGCTGCTCCCCTCCTCGGCAGCACAGAGGGCTCTGCACAGCTGAATGAGGTGCCAGTTTAAAGTGAGCTCTTAATTGGAAATGTGTCTGGAGTTTGCAGTTTACCTGCTCTGGTTCAGAGCGAGCCTTGTTCACAGGCTCCTAATGAAGATAAAGATATATAATTACTGGCCAGCCTTCAGCATGCAGCAGTAATTAGAGTTCTGTTCTCTGGGCAGCAGAGTGGGGAATAGAAAATGGAAGGAAAACCTGCTTAAGATGCCCATTGAAAAATAAAGATTAAGATTACATTTCTTTGGGTCTTTAGTGTTGCTGTTTTTCAATGCAGCTGTCAAGTAGCATCTAACAGATTGATTATGTCTTCGTGGCTTAGCTTTTATTCCTGGTTTTTTGGTGTTGATTAATGAGGAGGTTTAGCTCATTTTCCTTGCAGAATGAGGGTACCTCATTCTTCTCTTCGTTTCAGGGTCCACATTTATTACTCACTTCTTTCATCTGAAACTTCAAAGAACTTTAAAGATCTGGTCCAAACTGCACTGACTCTTTTTGTGCCAAACTGCACCTACCTGAACCTGGTTGAGTATGTCAGAGCAGAATTCAGTCAATTGAAACAATATTTTTGTTGACAAATGATTATCAGAAATTACTTGGTCCAGCCTGATAGAATAACCAGAAAATGGAGGTGTGTTATAGACTGTGTTTCACTAATGAGACACAGAAGAGTTAAGGTGTGAATTTCAAAGTGCTGTCAAGTACTGACCATTTGTGGATAGTAAAACTTCTACTGAGCTAATGGGAAAAAAAGAGAGATTTTGAGCCAACTTTATTTTTGCTGAGTTTTTAGTAAAGAATAAACTCTCAGGATGATTTTAATCACGAATAAGAAGAGAAGAAAAATCAGCTTCTTTTAATCTTTCATTTTGAAAAGACATTTCTGTCTCCAAATGGCCATTTTTTCAGGCCTCAACAAAGCCTGGAAGTTTCCAAAGCAACACTTTCCAGTGCTCTGGGTTTTCAGTTTGAGTTAATTGAAAATCTGCATTTGCTTACCCTGAAACGAAAACTGCTTTTTGTTCATTTTGTTTGATCAGACACCTGAAAGTTGCCAGAAGTCACCCGGTGCTGGGGCCAGCCCTGGGAACAGGATTCAGCTCCTGTTCCCCTTTTTGTGCTGTACCGTGCATTTCCTAGAGGGCTCCTTTTGAATTCAGTCACCCAAAGCTGTGTGCTTTTCCTCCAGACCCCCTGCAGCTGATGGATTGGTGGATTGATTGATGATGGATTGATTGATGATGGATTGATTGATGATGGATTTCCTCCTGCAGCCGTGGCAGGGCTGCCCGTGGGGCTGGGCTTTGCCCGGATGGCAGGAGCTGCTGGGCTCAGGGAGGGGAAGGGGTTGGTGTTGCTGCTGGCACCCCTGGCACAGCCTGGGCACAGCCTGGGCACTGCCCCAGAGCCCTGCAGGGTGCCCAGAGCGGCCCTCTCTGGGAATTCCCTTCCACAGAATCACTGAAACACTGAATCACACTGAATCACACTGAATCACACGGAATCCCAGAATCACTGGGTTGGAAGAGACCTTCAAGATCCTCGAGTCCAACCCAGCCCCAAGCCCTCAGCTAAGCCCTGGCACTCAGTGCCACATCCAGGCTTTGTTAACCACACCCAGGGATGGGGACTCCACCACCTCCCCAGGCAGAACATTCCAGTCCTTTATCACCCTTTAAGCACCTTTTCCTGTACCCAAGCTGCATTTCTCTCCTTTGGCCAGCTTCCCCAGAGCTGTGCAGCCCGTTGTGGGGCTTGCCTGGTGCTGTGCTTGTCCTCTGCAGGCTCTGGCGTCCCCAGCTGTGCTGTGCCGGGATTCTGATCTGGTCCAGGGAAGGGTTGGCAGCTGCTCTGCTCTGACACTTTGGAGTGTATTAGAGGGGAGAGCAGCACACTTGGCAATTTGTAAAATATTACTGCAGGCTAATAAATCTTTCACTGACACTTAGTGTGGCTTTATCAGTGACAAAATAACATCTTTTAACCATGTGACAGACTTTACAGAAGCTGAAGTGTCAGAGCATGTGAAGTAGCCTGAAGCAGACAGTGTTTTAAAGCATGAAACTTTTAACAGCTGTTCCTTTTCTCCCTTACACTGGTGCACTTCAGGGAGAAGTTGAGTTCTTCTAAAGTCACTGGTGTGACAGAGTAAGAGATCAAAGGGAGCAGAGGATGGAGTGGGGGATGCTGTCTGCTCCTGGCTCAGCCTGGCGGCTGCAGATCTGAGGGCCTGGCTGTCCAGAGGGCTCCTGGGTGTCCCTGGGTCACTGAGTCCCGCTGTGTCCAGCTGGAACGGGCCAAGGGTGAGCTCCTGTGGGGCACTGACACACAGAATGCTCCAGGCAGGGCCAGTGCTCACCCCAGTGCTCCAGGATCAGTGCAGGGATCAGAGAGGGATCGTCCTGCCCAGGAGCAAGGCCTTGTTTGAGAAGCAGGGATCTGTCACACTGCCTAACCAGGATGTGCAATATTTTATATACATAATATATAGCATAGCTGATGAATCTGCGCCTTGGGAGATCTTCACTGAAGATCCAGGTTGTGTCAGGATTTTCCATAATATAAAGGGTTTCTCCCACTAGCTGAACTGCCTTATTCCAGCCCCAAAAAATTTTGATCCATCTTGGAAACAATCTTGATTTAAGTCAGCAAATGTATGTTTTTATTTTCTGCAATGTCTAAACATTTCATTTTGATAGAAAATGATGAAATCACATCATGTCATTTCAACTCAGTTTCAGTATTCCTGACATCAGAATCCATCTGACCTTTTCACCTTAGGATGGAGCAGCTTTAAAAATGAAAATGCTTTTTGTGCTCTGCTCTAGGAATACAGGACACACTCAGAAAAATGCACTGTCAAAACTAAGAGTTGTAATAATAACTGTGGAGTTCAGTTCATGTGCTGCTGGTGTTGGTTATGAAGGGAGAAGGCACAATTTTAATCTCTCTCTGGTGTGAAAAACAGACGTGGCAAAGATGAATTCTGAATGTGGAACCAGTACAACAGACTGGCACCTCCCAGGAATTGTCTGGAACTCACCTAAAGCTGCTGGAGTTACTGGATTTGTCTCTTTCATATTCTGCCAATTCATCATTCTGATGGGAGTCTTGGGAAGTAACGAGGTTTCTGTGGTGTTATTTGCTTTTTGTAATCATCCATGCTGAAAGCCCCAGTGGGGCTGCCACAGTCACTGTTGCCTGCACCTCCTTTGTGTTTTTGAAAGGCTAGAAGCTTATAAGATAAAAAACTTCTCTGTAATGGAAAAAAAAAACCCCAAATAATTTCTGAGTTGAGGCTTCTTCAGAATTCTCCAGAAGATACCCAGGAATCTGGGGTTTTGTGCTTCATGGGAAAGAATATGTGTGGAAGGGGTTGGTGTGGCTAAAATAGAAATACATGTGACATCTTTACAAGTAGAAATACATGTGACAAGATCTTTTCACCTGAGGATGGGGCTCATCTTCTGGAGTTAGAGAGAAATGCTGGTCAGAGCTGGGGTGTCCTGAACATCAGCTGTGGAATCCTTGCAGGTTCCCAGGGCTCTCAGAGGCAGCTGGAGGAACCAGGGGTGACTCTGGACATTGATCTGAGCAGGAGCAGGGGAGGCTGGCTGAGTAAGGAAGGCTGGGGTGTAATGAACCTGAATTTTTAATGCTGTCCTGCTCTGCCTTTGCTCTAATGAAGAAAGGAAGGAATCGTGCTCTAATGGCTAAAGCGGGGATGGGATTTAGGCATTGCAGGTTCTAATGAAGAAAGGAAGGAATCGTGCTCTAATGGCTAAAGCTGGGATGGAATTTAGGTGTTGCAGGTTCTAATAAGGGCTCAGCCTGCACACAGCCTGTGACACTCGATTTTCATTTCTCCCTAATAAGAGTGCACACCAATTGGATATCCTGGGTGGTTTCTGGGGTGCTGCAGTGACAGTGTGGGCTCTGGCATTCAGCTGGGCCAGGCTGGGCCATTGTGGGCCTGGTTTACCTGATCTGCCTCAGCAGACACACAAAAGGTGTCAGGACTGAATTACCCTGGCAGACAAAGAGCATTAATGCTAAATCCCCAAGGAGTGCTTTGGGATGTAAAATGTAATGCATGAGCATCCTCATTAGGGCTGTTAATAACATCCATAACCCTAACTAGGACAGAGCACAGGCTCTCCAGAAATCATTCCTGTTCAATTGCACTTAATCACAGCCCATACCAAATTCTGTCATGATAGAACATCGGTGGCTGAGTAAGGAAGGATTTAGAAATATTTTCAGATTTCTTATGTAACAGACTCTGTGCAGGTCAGTTGACTGGAGGATTCTTCTCTTTTATTCGCTGTCTGGACCATTTTGCATTTCTTTTAGATGGCGACTTTGGTTACCCATGGACTTTTTCTCTTTGCAGTTATATAAAAGAGCATGCAGTAGTTAAGGATTTCAAGAGAAAAGAAAGTAAAGCAGTGAAACACATGTGAAAAGTGCTGGAGATGCCAGACCACCAGGAGCTCCCTGGGTGCAGTTTATCAGCAGAGGTGACTGTGTGTAGCTCTCACTGTGCTTTACCTGTGTCACAGCTCTGCTCTCAGGGCTGGGTTCCTTTGTAGGACACACCAGAGCCTTGGTTTCCCCATCAGCTGCCCACAGAAATGCTGGACAGTTCTCCTGTTTCAGCCTGGGTTTGCAGCATCCTGTTGAACTGGTTATTGGATGACAAGCCTGATTTCTGAATCAATTTAGGCATTCAAATCCAATTAATTTAATTGCAAATTAGAAACCTAAGCACCTACAAAAAGTGGCTTTAATGGCTCTTCAATTTTAACTAAAAGTGTAACTGTGTATTTAGAGCAGGTGGGTATTATACAAAGCTGATATTTCCTCCCAACTTAAATAATCTGTTCCTTATAATAACTATTAAAATAATGTGATTATTTGCAAGCAGGTAATTATTTTGTAGCTGTAAAGGGGTTTTGTTTGAGTAAATTTAGGGCATCTTCTTTAGACTTGGGGATTTGAGTGCTCTCAGCAATTTCTTGGAGCATTTGTGAGCGTGTGAAAAGCTGCTGTAGTGTTTGAGACTTTGTGCAGACCTGGAGCTGATACAGAATGGGATCTGTGAATATGACGTTCCATTACATGCTCCATTTCATTGCACTGAGAGGCTGAGAGGGAGAATGAAACTTCAGTGATGAAGGGAATATCATTGGCCCTGCTGAGGAGGCTTCCAGAGGCACAGTGCATGGGACTAAATGATGTTTTATGCATTGTCTGTGAGCATTACACTAATTGCACTGGGCTGTCAGTAAAAGAAGAAGTCAGTCTCACACGCACCCACACACACAACTCTGTTAATGACTGGATCTCATTTCTGCCCCTGCAATCCCAGTGTAACCCGGTGTGGTTAATGGGATTGCTGTGCCTTTATGGGATGAGGAGAGGAGTTGTTCCTGCCTGTGTGTTTGTGTCTGAGCAGGGCTCTGCTGGCACTGCCCCAGTGAGAGCAAACAGCAGCCACAGCCGATTGCATCGTTCCATGCCACAGCCATGCCTGCCCCTGTTCCTTCAAAGCTCTTCACACTTGGTGATGATGCTGAGCTGGGTTTCAGCCTCATAACAAACCTTGAAAGGCAGTGTTTGCCCAGGGCTCAGCATCCATCCCAGGGTTTCACAGGGGCTGTGCAGGAGCAGCACAGCCCCTCTGGCAGGGCAGTGTCTGTGCCCTGCTGATTTCTGAAGACACCTTGACAAGTAGCTCTGCAAACGGTGCCCTTTGTTCCAGGTTAAACAATGCGTGTGTCTGATCTCATCTGGAGCTCCCTGAGCAGACTGGGCTGGGCACATTCCCTGACCCTGCTTTCTCTGAGCTGGGTGCAGGTGTGATTAACAGCCTCATCCTGGGCCCTGCAGCTCCTGAGCTGGCAGCTTCCATCTGATCTCCAGCAAGGCTCAGCACTGACAGGATTTCCTTTGCAGGCTGCTCGGTTGTTTTGTTGCTGTTGAGCGGATAGAATGAGACACTGAATGTCATAAGGTGTGCTCAGCACAGGAAAAGTGCAGGAAAGACATTTCTGGGGAAGAAGAAGGAATGGGGTGGCCCCAGAATGTCATTGCTGAGGGAGGACTGCCTTTCCTGAGCAGCACAGGCAGCAGGGAGGGGAGAACCTGCTCCGTGCTGGGGGGCAGTGTGTCTGGAGGCAGCCCCAGCGTGGCCATGAGTGCTGGCAGGCCTGTGGGCACTGCAGGCCGCCCTGAGCCCTGGTGATTTTAGCCCCAGGGGCAGAATGAGGGCAGCCCTGAGCCAGGCGCTCCTGGAGCTGGGCTCCCCTGAGCCCGGCCTGGCCTGGGGTCAGAGCTGCCCTGCAGGGACCTGGAGCAGCTCCTGGGGCTCCTCTGCCCTCCCAGCAGGGCCAGACTGGGCAGAGTCTCTGAGGTGGAGCTCTGACACATTCCATGCTCCTGAAGGAGGAAAACAAGGAAAAACCGCGCTGAAAACAACCTGACTGTGTGCATGGGTGTCATGGCAGAACAGAGGTCAGCTGCAGAGGGGGTTTTCTTGTACAGATATCAAATGAGTGCCAGCCTTCCGTGGAACAGACCCAGCTCCAGGATCTCCCACTGAGGAATTCTCTGCTCCACTAAAACCTGCCCAGCCTGGGGCTCCTGGGGCTTTCATCAGGCCTTCATTTCTTACAGGCAGATTTTACCCTTTCCCGTGCAATGTAGCCTGAAATACTGAAAAGAGCAGTTCCCAATTAAACTCCTGCCTAAATCCATTATAGCTTCTGAAGCCATTGAGACAGGGAGATGAAAAGAACCTTAATGATCCCAATATGTAAATAGAGATGTAAAAGTTTGTTTGGAGGAATGAAGGTTGGAGGCCAGCTAGGAAACCAAACATAAAGGCTCTTGGTAGAAATTGAATCACTGCATTAGTTATCATGGATTTTCATAAAAATAAAGTAATAATGCACATCCAAGTTTCAGTTGGTAAATACGAAGTGACAGCCTCTGAGTAAGGCACTGAAATTACATTATAGACCTAAAAAAGAATAATAGAGAAAATTGAGAAAGCATAAGAGGGAGTTGTAATAGAATTGGGCATTGGTATAAATACAAATCATGAAAGGGAGATTGATTTAGTGAATGATGAAACTCAGGAACTCGAGGTGTTAAAAAGATCATCTGCTCATGTGGTAAAGAATGCCTAAGGCTGCACAACTTTTAGCTGAAACAGCCAGATTTGCTTAAGGTAGATAAACTTTGAAATTGTGTGAGGAATTATGTACTGCCAGGGAGCTTGCTTCTGCAGGACACAGTTGCTGTATTAAGACAATTACCTTTGCTCATCAGTTTAGTCAGAAGTTTTACAAGGAGTTGTGGGAATAGGAGCTGCTGTTTCCAAGGAGCCTCCACAGGGACATTCCATGGCAGCCAGCAGAGGGGACCTGCAGGAAGCCCTGGTGGTGAATGGGTGTCCAGGCTGTTCTCTGGTGGTGAATGGGTGTCCAGGCTGTTCTCTGGTGGTGAATGGGTGTCCAGGCTGTTCTCTGGTGATTTTCTGCCCCTGCAGGAAGCCCTGGTGCACATCCATACACAGAGGGAGGGTGAGACAGCAGAGAGGAGTCCAGGGAGGAACTCTGCACATCCTGTAATCAGCTTTTCTCTTCTTTCCATGCTGGGGATCACCTCTGCTTCTGAAAAAAAAATAAATCTGAATAATCTTAGAGAGTCCAGAGCATCCTCCTGAGGCACACAGCCCTCGTTCAGCCCTGGGGATTGACCAGCCACGAGGCTTTGTTATTGCCACCATCAGTTCCCAAACCCAGAGCATGCAGGGAGTGTGTGTCAGCACAACATGCACTTTGTGTTCAGATGGAGCCCCTTTAGAGGCTGCCTGTTCTTTGCTCTTGCTTGTTTGGAGATAGTTCAGATACCAAGCTCCAGGACTCAGCTCAATTTCCAGTAAATAGATCCGTGCTATGAGTGCTTGTCAGGATGGAAGGAGTGTGAAAGCATTTGAGAGATCAAAGCAGCACGACTCCCATCAGAGTCAATGGGAACAAGCAGCTAAAATCTTACAAAATGCTTTCAAATTATCCTCCACCTTCAATTCCCTAGCCTCCCTGAAACCAGCTCCTGAAATATTTTATTGAAAGTGTTCTCTTGTCATTTCTCTGCAATAAAAGGAGGCTTGGAGGAGCTGTGGGCTCAGGCTGGCAGAGATCCTGTGCCTGCCCTGCTGTGCCCCCCTGGGCTGCTCGGGGAGCTGGCACAGCTGGGCTCTGTTACCTGGTCTGGGAGAAAAGCTGATGTTGCTGTGCTCTGCAGGGACCTTGGGCGTGTTCTGAGAGCGCTCTGTGCCCTGGGCTGCCAGGGCTGTGAGCCCCAGGGCTGTGCCTGGGCTGGTCCTTGCTCTGGCCGGCCGGGCACTGCCCCTTTGGGCACATTTTTATAGGGAGAGCTCCTGCAGCATCTGCCAGCACACTGAGCCTCGTGCAGGAACTGCAGAGCCCCTCAGAGCCCGCCCTGTGACACGAGCAGCCATGAATAAAACATGGATGAATAAACAGAGCACAAAACACCTTCTGTGAGGTCAAATGGCAGAGACGGAATAGAAACTGCATCTCTGCAGTGCTCACCTGGACTTCCACCCATTCCACAAGTGTGGGCTGGTTAATAAGTTTTTCTGGACTATGTGAGAGGAGCTGTTTCTGGCCTGGCTTTCCTATTTATGCTAAATGTAGCTGTTTTCATTCTTTGATTGATTATTCTCCAAGTCACAGTAGTGGGACTTCATTTCTCACCCCAGATAGCACTCCCAGCTAACATTGCCCCGCACTCTGTGGCCATGGGAGAGCTTTGTAAACAGTTAATTCCTTCACTCCCACAATGAGGATAATGCTGGCTGTGCTACAGAAATAGGTGATTATATGAAAAATGCACACAGGGACACTCATCTGTGTCATGAGCACTGAGCCCTCACTCTGATGTGCTTTACAAAGTGTTGCAGGAGGTTTTTTGGCAAAATGCTGAAGTGCTGTTAGATAATGGGAGTAGTTCAAATATAAAATGTTCATCAGCAGCACCATTGTTGTTTTTATTTTACCTGACTGTGCAAAGAAAGAGACAGAAATGAAACTATTGATCCATAGTGATTGTACTGTCCTTAACCAGGCTTTTGTTTAGCTGTTTGAGGAAAACAGGATGCCTTTTCTTCCATTTTCTTAGTACCTTTTTTCCTTGAATCTTCTTGATTTAATGCAGTGTGATCAATTTTCAGGCAGTGGTTTGTCTTGCACGTCAGGATGCTTCACAACTAATGCTATAAATACAGGTGGGAACAATATCTTTAGCATTTCTCACATCTGAGAAGGGAAGAAGGAAGTTTGAATAATATTTACTTTGTGCACTGCACACTTATTTACCTGCATGCCAGCACCATGAATTACTAAACTGTGTGCCCAGATGTGGTCAGGAGGGTGCTGAGCACTCAGGGGCTGGGAGGGGAGGATGCCACAGGGCTGAGCTCTGCTGCCTCTGCTGCTGTGCAAAGCACATCTCCCACTGCAACAGGGCCGTTTGCCTTTGTGATCAATATTGAATCTGAGCAACAAAGATGAAATACTTGTGTCCTTTTTTACCCAGAAAAACTCCATTTCTTGTGGATGGCATGCATGGACTACAGACAGGAAAAGTTGTGCATCCCTTATCTCACCATAAGGTGTAAGAATCACTGGACTTTTCCTACTGAAAAGAGCATGAAAAAGAGATTAAAAGAGCAACACTTCCAGCTATGGAAAACATTCTCGAAAGTCATTTGTGTGAGCAGATCTGAAATGTTACTGCAGTTGTTAATTATCATCTCAGCCCTCAGTGGTCCCCAGAGTTTTTAGTCAGATCCTGTCTAGTTCAAATCCTTTTCTGCACTGATGTCACCAGGCCAATCTTCCCCATCCTGCATTTAATTGTTTCTATCCAGCTTTGTACTTCGCCCTTACCTTTCTTCAATCTCATCTATTTATTTCAGATAGTTTTCCACACTACAAAGATCGTTTTGAATTCTAAGCTTGTTCTCCAGAGAACTTCTAACCCCTCCCAGCTTGGCATCATCTGCAAATTTAATGAAATTAATTAAATGAAAATTAAATGAAAGGCTCGCATTGACTTCAAGGGGCACTGGAGTGAACCCAGCCTGTCTTACATCTTTCACAAGTGGTTCAAGTGAAATACACTTATTGCTTCACAGGCCATTTCTGTAAGGGAGGAAGACGGATGCATGTTGAATAATTCAGGGTTCTCGTTGCTGACTGAGAGAGATTTAACTAATTTGTCAAAATAATGACCCCTGTTCACGGCAGGGAGCAAGTGCCTTTGGATGATGGCTGTCCCCAGAGAGGGGCTGGAGCAGCCTGGCTCAGCTCAGCCCTCGGGATCAGGGGATGGGCAGGGCAGGGCAGGCACAGGTGTGCAGGGCTGGGGGCTGTGCCAGGTGAGAGCAGAGCTGCTGCCAGGGCAGCCAGGCTGCACACGGGAGCCACTGAGCCCCAGCCTGGTGAGGACCCTGTGGCACAGCTCGGTGCCCAGAGTGTGTGGCACAGCTCGGTGCCCAGGGCCTGCGCTGCTCTCAGGGCACCCCGAGACGGAGGGCAGCTGGTTTTGGTGGCTCAGGGGGGCACAGGAATGCCCTCCCTGCTCGGTGTCCCCTCCCTGCTCACTCTGGTTCAGGGTGTCTCTCCCACTCCCATCTCTGGAGTCCCTTCCACAGCCAGGGAGGGTTGGGAGCATCCTCTGGCTCTGCAGCCTGTCCTGGTGGCAGCTTTCATCTGGCACTTGTGTATTGTGGCTGCTGTTGGAGCACAGCCCTGCTTATTTATGCTTCTCTGCAAGTGATTCTTGGCTTGAAAAGGCGTAGGACTCTTTCAGAAATTTTTCATGCTTTGCTGTTGCGTTATTTTCCCCCTGTCACTTCAAAGTGTTGGCCAACTTTCCAGAGCCTGCCGTGTGTGCATGAGTATATGTATATTGCAACAGACTTTTCCTTTTTTTCCTAAGTTGTGATGTTGGATATCTGAACACTTGCCAGGGGAGTAGAACCAGACTTTTCCTGGGCAAACTCTGTGGCAGAAAGAGGACAGGATCCTTAACTCTTTGAAGTCCTCCTGTTACCAAAATGAAAATCTCTTTGTCCTTGCAGCTCTGAAGTGTTCCATTGCTGAGATATTTGATCTCCTTTAGGCTGTGCTGAAGTGGCTGAAGGGCAGTGCCCTTGCTGGGGTGGTGTCTGAGTCCCACAGGGGATGCCAGCAGTGTTTGGGCATTGCTCTGTCCCACAGGGGATGCCAGCAGTGCACCCCTGTGCCCACAGCCAGCCCGGTGCCCGTTCCAGGCTCTGTGTACCAATTACCTTCCTGTCCTCACTGGTGTGTTGGGAGGGCTTGGCAGGGCCCCATCTCCAGCTGCTCCTGTCCCAGCTGTGCCCGCCCTGGTGTGCAGCCCTGCAGGGCCGGGCCGGGCGCTGCCATCCCTCTGCAAAGGGTGGCATGCTGTTCTGAGCCCTGCCTGACCACCTGTTGCTGCAGCACGGGCTGCATAATCAGAACTGACAATCCCTGTCTAGAGATTTCTTGGAAGCTGGAAAAATGAGAATGTTGTCAAAAAAATACCAACGCTTCCAGTCTGCAATGCAGTGATGGAGATGAGAGATGAGTGAATGCAAGGAGGCAGGGAATATATCAGCCCAGTGCTTTTTTCTGACTAATTTAGGAGTCCAGAATGGTCTGGAAGAATTTACGTTTCTCTTACAGCCTTAAAAAAAAAATCATTTTAAGCCAGTTTCTGTATTTCTTTTTCTTTACAAAGAAATCCAACAGCTGTTGGTTTGTCGAACCAAAGTTTAATAGCAGTCATGCATAAAACTACAATAAGGGTGGTAATTTCTTTTTTCATCAGTTGATGCAAAAGAATTTTTATATTTTATTTGGAAGCAATTTTCTGTAAAGTTATAAAAACCCTTTAAAGGAGGATCTTATTTTTTTCTAACAGAGCAAACATAAATTTCACTGGGGATGAGCACAGGGTGTGTGGAGGAGCTGCAGTCCATGGGGAGGAGCAGAGGAGCTCCAATGCACACTGCCCAGCACCTGGTGCTGGCCTCAGCCCCTGGAAAGCAGCACCTGTGTCAGGGTGTTTGTGCTCCCAGGTGGGGCAGAGAGCCCTGCCCGGGCACAGCCTGTCACACCTGGGCACAGGAATGGGCAGGAATGGCTCAGGAAAGGGAAAAACAGGAGCTCTGCACCAAGAGAGGCTCATTGACATAACTGTGTGATGTGTGATGGCAGTGCCAGCAGGGCAGGCACTCAGAGCAGGGCATGGGGTGTGTGTGCAGGTGTGCCAGGGATGCAGAGAGCCCCAGCTGGGCATGGGGTGTGTGTGCAGGTGTGCCAGGGATGCACAGAGCCCCAGCTGGGCATGGGGTGTGTGTGCAGGTGTGCCAGGGATGCAGAGAGCCCCAGCTGGGCATGGGGTGTGTGTGCAGGTGTGCCAGGGATGCAGAGAGCCCCAGCTGCGGCAGGGTGAGGAGGTCCAGTGGGCCAAGGATGCACATAGCCCCAGCTGGGCCTGGGGTGGGTGTGCAGGTGTGCCACGGGATGCAGAGCCCAGCTGGGCTGGGTGTTGTGCAGTTATCCAGATGCAGAGAGCCCCAGCCCCACACCTGCCCCTGGTCAGGCAGTGAGAGAAAAGGTCCCTCACTGCTGGAGCCTTTACAGGAGACACTTGGCTTTGCTCACACTGGTCCTGCAGGCTGGGGGCAGGGGTCTCACACACGGGGTGACAGCCCCTGGAGCTGGCTGTTCCAGGCTCTGTGTATTAATTACCTTCCTGTCCTCACTGGTGCCTCTGACCAGCTGCATCTGACCAGTCTGGGACCTGACTGTCCCCTTTGCAGCCTGGCTTTGGTGTTCAGCCCATTGGGTTTGTCACACTGCCCACCAGCTCTGCTCCCTTGGCCATCAGGTATTTATCGCCCAGAGACCAGTGACAGCCTCCCTTTCACGAGTGAGAAGCAGAGTTGTTGTTGTCATTCCTGCTCTTTTAGCTTTGCTGCTGGGGGCAGAAATGCCATTCTCAGTTCAGAGATGGGAAGCTCGGGGTGCTGGCTGTGCTCATCACTCCCCTGCCATGCTGGGATGGCTGCAGTGGGTGATGCAGAGAGAGAGGGAGATGGAACTTCATTAACAGGAGCAGGAAAGCGTTGTCATGTTTATTACAAGCAACTGTGGCTCCTACAGGGTAAAGCAGGAGGTGGGCTGAGCCCAGCGGGCTGTGGCAGCTCCTCAGGCAGTGCCAGCCTGGCTCAGGCTGTGCTGCCATCCTGTCCCTGACTGCCAGGAGCAGCCACTGGGCTGTGCCAGTGTCACTGAGCATCCCGGGCAGCAGGTGGGCAGGGAGCCTCCTCATCCAGCTGGAAACAGGAGCTGCAGCAGCCAGCAGCACACAGGGGGATGCTGTGGCAGCAGGGAGTGGGGAGCAGCAGGAGGGAAGGATTGGATTGTCTGTGTGTGCCCTGGGCAGAGCTGCACCCCCAGAGCTGCCCCTGCCCCAAAAACTGCCCAGAAATGTTGAAATGTTATCAGCACAAAGGTGCAGCTGGGCAACTCCAGCACCTGAGCTCTCCTTGTTCCTTACACATCAGGCTTTGCAGAATCCCTGTAAAACAAGGCAGAGCAGCCTGATTGTACAGATACATCAAAGGAGATTAAAGGCTGGATTCTGGAGAGGTTTAACACCAAACTCCCCTGGAGTTCAGTGGGAGTTTAACACTTCAGCATCCTTCAGAGCATTGATCTCAATAAATTACACAGCCAGCTAGCAGGTGTGTGAGGGAGCAGGGAATTAAAGCCAGGCTGGTGCAAAGTGCTGCTGTGCCTTCCTGTCCCCTCCTGCCCATGGGAATAGCACATTCACTGTGCCAGAGGTACCACGGCTTCCATGAGATTGTATTTTAATTGAGCAGGTTTCATCGTGATGATTTTGTTTTGATTTGTGGCCCCAGTTGATTAAGGCTTATTGGGGGAAATTTGGCAGGGTTTATTCAGTCAGAATTTGTACTCCTGTAAAGCAGCTTCGTGAAATTATGCTAATTTCCTTGGAATTTCATCTCTGACAGAAGAAAACAAGAAGAAAAGGATGCTACCAGGTTCTTGTTGTGTCAAGGAAACAACTTGTTTTGACATTTCCAAAATGAAATGTTTTGATTTTTTTCATTTTAAAATAACTTTTTCCTTGATGTTGTGGTATTTTTACATAATTTTAATCATTTGAAATTGAAATGAAAGTGAATTTCGTGACCCAAAAATGAAAGCAAATGTAGGTGTCTTGCAAGCCCTGCTGAAATGCGCATTCATCAGCTGGAGTGGCAGTGCCACGGGAGAGGGGGCACAGCACCAGGGACACACCAGGGGGAACAGGGCAGAATAAATCACAGCTGAGCACGGCGTGTGCAGAGACTCCAAAATGTGTTCCCAAGGGCTGGGCAGAGCTGCTCTGCTCTCACTGCCACCCCAGAAAAATGTAAAATCTGTGCAAATCCACTGCTCAGAGAAACGTGTGGTGGTGTTTGCAGGGGTCTCAGGATGAGGGAAGAGACGAGGATCTGACTCCATGTTTCAGAAGGCTGATTTATTATTTTATGATATATATTATATTAAAACTATGCTAAAAGAATAGAAGAAAGGATTTCATCAGAAGGCTAGCAAGGAATAGAAAAAGAATTATAACAAAGGCTTGTGACTGACTGAGACAGTCCGGACAGCTGGGCTGTGATTGGCCATTAATCAGAAACAACCACATGAGCCAATCCCAGATGCACCTGTTGCATTCCACAGCAGCAGATAACCATTGGTTACATTTTGTTCCTGAGGCCTCTCGGCTTCTCAGGAGGAAAAATCCTAAGGAAAGGATTTTCCATAAAATATCATGGCTACAGAAACTGACTGTTCTTAGTGGTGGAAACAGGGGCAAAAGAAACATGGAAGGGAAAAAGCCACTGAAGCTTTATGTGCCAAGTCTGGATTTTAGAAAGCAAAAGGTGATTCCTGAGGGGAGGCTGTTGATGAGGGGATTTTCAGGTGGTAACACCGACCCAGCAGACGTTGTGTCCCACCACAAAGGAGCTGATACACGTGCAGCTCCAGCTGGATGTTTGCCCAGGATTGTGAGTCCCTAAAATGTCCCATGGCGTGTTTCACTCGGGTATGTTCACTGAGGATAATGTATTGATGTTTGCCACAGAGCTGCACAGCAAACCAAAATAGTTCTTAGAAATTAATTGGTATCAGAGTTCCCTTAATCAATGTGCTCTCCGAGATGCTTCAGGTGGATTAGTGCAGTAAAAACCATTTTTCATGTGCACAGGTCTCTGCTGATATCTGTTTATAGCAGGGCTGGGTGGGCTTGCATTGTGTCACTGTGCAAAGGCTGGCAGTAAGCAAGGCCCTTAGGAACTGAGGGAGGTGTTGGGGTGGAAAATGCTGGAGTTCCTGATCCCTTGGGCTGGGCTCAGCATCCCTGGAGTTCCTGATCCCTGGGGCTGGGCTCAGCATCCCTGGAGTTCCTGATCCCTGGGGCTGGGCTCAGCATCCCTGGAGTTCCTGATCCCTTGGGCTGGGCTCAGCATCCCTGCCCTGCAGCTTTGGGCTGGGCTCAGCATCCCTGGAGTTCCTGCTTTAGGCTGGGCTCAGCATCCCTGCCCTGCCGCTTTGGGCTGGGCTCAGCCGTGCCCGGGTTAAGCGCGGCTCAGTGAAGGTGACTCTGCCCCCCCGAGTCATTCATTAGTGACTTATGGAGCTAATAATGGCCTCATCCTTTTGTACCTTGGTACACAGCTTGTGTTCCGGAGTCTTTTATAGCTCAAATGAGCTGCTTTTGCTTATTTATTTCCCCGCTCATTCATTTTTAATGGTTAGCAGAGCCTCCCCCATCCTTCTCCTGGCAGCAGTGATTTAGGCAGGGCTCATTATCATAACTTACCTTACTAAATATCCCCATTTGTGCTGCTAGACCCAGGAAAATGTGTGCAGTGCTAAATCACAAGAGATCCCATGAGCTTGCCAGGGTGGCAGGGCTGTGTTTGAAGTGTGTATTATACACAGAGAGCCCTCAGAGGGGGAAGGATCATTTACAGGGACAGGGATGGGACAGAGTCATTCCCAAATACTGATTTCTGTGGGAAATACCAGAGGCTTACCTTCCCAACTGGCCACCCTCGAGATGCACTGACCCAAACTGCTCAAGATATATTTTATTTTCAAAGATACATTTTATTTTCACAGACTTATTAGCTGTGACTTCCTAAGAGTTCCAACAGAATTACTGTAGCAGGAAAGCAGTTTCCTGTGAGGGCTTTACTGTTATCCCATGGGAATTTAATAATGATAATGAGGTGGGGAAAGACTGTTCCTGTTATTTCTGAGAGCTGGCAGTGAGGTTCTGGGTGCTTCCCCTGGGAGGTGGGATGTACATTCCCTTTCCCTCCCTCCCTTTAGGGCTTTGCATTCTGTTCAGCCAAAAGCTGGCAGTGGGTTTATGGGAGCAAAGGAATCTCAGCCCAAATTCAGGTGTTTCACAGACAGCCTGCACACAGGGGAGAGGGAAGAGCAGTGAAATGCTGTTAGGAGAGGGATGGGAGCAGTGCTCACTGGAGAGGCAGGGGCTGTGTGGGGTTTGTGAGGGGCCTTTTGCTGCTCCCCACGTTCCCCCAGGCTGGGGAAGCCCTGCTGCAGGGCCTCCAGGAGTTTAGTGTTTGATTCCACAGATAATGGGAACCAAAAGAGGAGAAAATAATAAAAACCAATTGCTCTGTTTGTGATCACACCCCAAGAGCATTCAGAAGGGGGGAGTTTCAGAGGACAGAGATGAGCCCTTCTCAAACAACACAATCAGGCTTTTCAGGTGAATGTAAAACTGCCTTGGAGCAGCAGTGCCCCTGGTTGTGTTTGTGTGTGCAGGAGGGGCACAGCAGCATCCCTGCATCCCCTGCTGGCAGTGACTGAGTCAGTGTTCCAGGTGTGCTCAGCCCTGCACTGAGCCCAGTGCCAGCAGGGCGTGTTTGCTCTGGACACGGGCACGTGGGAATGTCCTTGCTGGCTCTGAGCTGTGGGCACATGGAAATGCCATTTCTGGCTCTGAGCTGTGCTGGCACTGTGGGCACATGGAAATGCCATTTCTGGCTCTGTGCTGTGCTGGCAGTGTGGCACAGACAGACCTCTGCCCCCAGAGCCAGCACTCCCTGCTCAGGTCTGTGTTCACTCACAGGAAGCTGCCTCAGCTCTGCACTGGTGGAAGGAGAGGAGGGGCACCTGCAGGAGCCCAGAGAAGCCCAAAGCTCTTTTATAACCTGCCAGGTTCGTGCCCCAAAAAGCCATTCAGAGCTCAGTCCCTCAAGAGATGAAAGCCCCCTGTACTGAGAGAATTTCTGGGGCATCTTGTGAACACGAAGTAGTCTCCCCTAATTAATGGAGCCAGCTCAGTGCAGGTGTGTGAAAAGCTCCGGTGACACAAAGCCTGGAAAAGCTTCAGCAAGGGAGCACAGCACCAGAAGGGTTTAATGGCATTATAATGTCCTTGGATTGCAGTGGCCACAACACAGAGATGTATTCCAGCAGTCCATTAGCAGGAAAAGAAAATGGCTCTTTCTCTCTTGAGCCCTTGTCACCTTTGCTGGAAGCTGGAGTTGGCATCCCTGGGACAGCAGAACCCAAAGGCAGGAGGAGGGGAAATGAGAGATGGGGGAGTCCCTGGATTTTGGGAAGGAAGCAGATTGGCTTTCCCCACAAATCAGCCACCTCTCCCCAGGCCCTGTGTGGCTCTGCTGCATTTCCCAGGTGCTCAGTGGCTTTCTGGAGTGGCTGAGTGTGCCCAGGCTGGTGCTGGCCACCCCTGATGTGCCCCAGGAGCTGAGCTGGGCCAGGGCAGAGCCCTCTTGCCCTGTTCACAGCTCTGAGAACCCAGTCTCAGGAGATATTTCAGTTTTGTGCCCCCCCTGTGTGTTCCCTTGTGCTGAACAGCTCAGATGTGGCTGCAGGAGCAGGGCCTGGCTGATCTGCTGCCCACTGAGCACCTGATTCTGCACGTGCTGGCTGATTTATGGGCATGTTCTGGACATTGCCCCTGTTGTGCTGTTGCTCTGCTGGGCCTGCATGCCAGCTGCAGCAGAGCAGTGCAGTCAGTGATGCAGGCAGGGAGGGCTGCCTGGGAGCTCAGTGAGCCCATGGTGCTGCTGGCTTCACCCACAGCCAGGGAAACCAGCAGCTATCCCAAGCACAGGCACTTCTTCCTGACCATCAGTTTGTTCTGTAAACCATAATCTTGAAGGCACAAGGTCATGGTATTTATTTAATCATTCGCACAATAGTCTTTTAGGGATGGATTCTTTTTATAGCTCTCTTTGTGCAGTGAACCCTGATCAAGTTGGAATCCAGGTCTGTTTGCCTGCCAAATTTTCTTTCTCTTGTTATTGCTCGAGCATTAATGAATTTAGAATCTGAGAGTCTGATTGCCATCTCTGCCCAGCCCAGTTCAGCATTTCTCTCTGTGGCCTGGGAGAGTCTGTGCTGAGTTCCAGCCCCTGAGGCTGAGCTGCCCTTCACAAGCTCATGGCCCAGTAAAACCAGCAGCAAAATCCCCACCAAAAATCACTGTTCAGGCAGTGACACCTGAGCCAGGTGCCCTGGTGAAGGGCAGAGCAGGGGACTCAGGGGACATGCAGGACCCAGCAGCTGCCGTGGCAGTGCAAAAGCTCAGCTTGAGAACAGGCTCACCTGAGACACAAAGCCCATAAATCTGCTGTAAACAAACTCCTTACTCTCCTGCTGAAGCCAAGAGCAACTCAAGAGTTTGACCTTAGAGCAGAGGTGGCTTGAAGGGAGACACTGCAAGAGCCATGATAACCTTTCCTTGGTGTGTCACTGGGCTCACACAAGCCAGGATGGAAATGTATTTGCCATGGGTCTGTCTGTGAGGGGGTTGTTGTTGTTTAAAGATAATAACGTTAGGAATGCCAATTATCCTACAAAAGCTGGTGATATTTAAATATGATTTAAATTCATTCAGCATTTAAACAGAAAAGTAGAAAATGGCATTAAATTCAGACAAGGACGAGACTATACATTGCAGAGTGAGAAGTATGAAATACATTGATGGAATGGAATAGAAGGTCTGGCTGGTAATGGATTGTGGAAAGAGCTCAGGGTTCTAATAGATCATTCCTTCAGATCATCAGCACGGTAAAGTGGTAGTTAATAAATTATTTGACGTGTACATTCACTCATATATTTTAACTAACTGTAATGAACAGGTCCTGTCAGCTCACCTAGATCCTCGCAGTTACTGCTAAATTGCTTGAGTGAGATTTACTAACTCTCTGCAATATTGATGTCCAGAGCTGCAGGTGATAAATGGAGGGACACCAGGGCTGGCTCCTGCTGCAGGGCTCTGCCAGGCTGGCAGCAGGGCTGGAGCTGGGCCCCGGCCACCCCTGAGCCCTTCCTGGGAGGGCTTTGGTTGTGAGCCCCCCACTCACTGCCTGGTACCTGTGCAGGACTGCTGGGGAGCTCTGTCCCGTTCTGGGCTGCATTGGAGAGCTCTGTCCCATTCTGGGCTGGATTGGAGAGCTCTGTCCCGTTCTGGGCTGCATTGGAGAGCTCTGTCCCGTTCTGGGCTGGATTAGAGAGCTCTGTCCCGTTCTGGGCTGCATTGGAGAGCTCTGTCCCGTTCTGGGCTGGATTGGAGAGCTCTGTCCCGTTCTGGGCTGGATTGGAGAGCTCTGTCCCGTTCTGGGCTGGATTGGAGAGCTCTGTCCCGTTCTGGGCTGGATTGGAGAGCTCTGTCCCGTTTTGGGCTGGATTGGAGAGCTCTGTCCCATTCTGGGCTGGATTGGAGAGCTCTGTCCCATTCTGGGCTGGATTGGAGAGCTCTGTCCCATTCTGGGCTGCATTGGAGAGCTCTGTCCCGTTCTGGGCTGCATTGGAGAGCTCTGTCCCATTCTGGGCTGGATTGGAGAGCTCTGTCCCGTTCTGGGCTGGATTGGAGAGCTCTGTCCCGTTCTGGGCTGGATTGGAGAGCTCTGTCCCGTTCTGGGCTGCATTGGAGAGCTCTGTCCCGTTCTGGGCTGCATTGGAGAGCTCTGTCCCTTCTCAGTCTGAGTGCAGGCACTCACTGCTCCTCCCAGGTGAGGGGCTCTGTGGGCTCTCAGGGAGGGCTGGGGGGTCTGAGCTGTGGGGAGAGGACAGGAGCCTTCTCTGGAGTGGGAATTAAGAAAAAGCTGTTCCCTTATCTTAGATTATACCAGAACTGTTTACAGCAGGAAAAACCAGCCTCTTAAAGTGATGCTGAATTGCACAGGCTATTAAGGGCACACCAGGCACCTTTCTCGTTATTCCATGTTGTCCTCTGAACCTGGAGCTAGTTTAAGCCTAGATCTCTTCTCTTCCTCCCACTCATTTACCCAGCGTGTGGTGAACTTTATAATTAGTGAAGAGACTCATTAATTTTTTTTCCTTCTCCTCTTTATTTTCAGGTTTCTGACAGATGTGACTATGTCTTTGTCAACGGGAAGGAAATGAAGGGCAAAGTGAATGTCGTGGTTAATTTCACTTACCAGCACCTGAGTGCCCCCCTGGAGATGACAGTGTGGATCCCTCGTCTCCCGCTGCAGATTGAGGTCTCTGACACAGAGCTCAATCAGATCAAGGGCTGGAGAGTCCCCATCATCTCTAATAAGAGGTAGGTTTCATTAGGGGATGTTCATTCTGGGCTGTGCACTTGCCAGGGACCTGTCAGGGCCAGAGGATCTGAACATGCTCATTTGGCCTTAATGCAATTCTGCTGTAAATTTGAAGGTCACCAGACATTTATTCAATAGGCTCCTGCACTGGACTGGTGAGGGAAATGGAAGCTGCAGATGCATGAACCTGGATTGGAAATCAATTTCCTTCTGTAGCACTAACGGCTGAGATGGGAAGGGCCAATTGGTCAGGTTAGGCAGGATCAGGCACGAGGCAGCAAGGAGGCATCAGCAAGAGGCAGCTCTGGCAGGGCTGGTCGGTCTGCAGGCTGTTCACAGGTCCTGGCAGCTCCTGGATCCACTGCCAGTGTCGCAGTTAGCACAGAGCTGCTTCACTCCCCGTGGCGTGCAGTGATCAGTGCCCCACAGGCAGGACACAGCTCTGACACTGTCAGTGCCCACAGGACACAGGCTGGATGAAGCAGGTCAGAGCTGGCTGCATCTCTTGTCAGTGTAATTAAGAACAAGAGGAACAAGTTGATAAAGGAGGTGCTTGGTATTCCCACCTGCAAATGAAGCCATTTATTACAGGTTTCTGTTAGCATCAGAGCAAAGACATTTTGGTGGAGATGTGATTTCAAATTGTACTGTACAGAGAGGGATGTGTGTGTAGATGCAGGGAGATTTCCATGGCAACACCAAGATGTTTATGGGAAGATCCAGAAAGAAAAGAAGTGTGAAGGTCCTGAAAGCAAGGACTTGACATGGGAAACAATGGAAGATGCTTGGGGAGATGTGTGGTGGCAAAGCTGGGAGGCCAAAGATGGTCTCAAGTGCTGTTTCTGAGTTGTGAACATGGGAAACAGGACAAAAGTGGGGGAGAAGCTGCAGGAGCAGGCTGCAGGCTGAGGCCAGCAGCAGCTCTCAGCACAGCTGACCCTGTCCCTTGCTGTCCCCAGGCCAGCCAGGGACAGCGATGACGAGGACGAGGACGAGCGCAGGGGCAGGGGCTGCACCCTGCAGTACCAGCACGCCATGGTCAGGGTGCTCACCCAGTTCGTGGCCGAGCCCCCCGAGCCCGGGGCCCAGCTCAGCTTCCTGCTGGGCTCAGACTGGCAGCTGGACATCACCCACCTGGTCAGGGACTTCATGCAGGTGGAGGAGCCCAGGATCGCCCAGCTGCACGAGGGACAGGTCCTGGTCGGGCTGGAGCTGGGCATGACCACCATCCAGGTAGGGACATCACTGATGTGCTCATCACATCACTGTTCCTCCCTTAATTCTGCCACCATCCAGGTAGGGACATCACTGATGTGCTCTGTTCTTGCCTTAATTCCCCTTCCACCATCCAGGTAGGGACATCACTGATGTGTTCTGTTCCTGCTTTAATTCCCCTAAACAATCCAGGTAGGGAGATCATTGATGTGCTCTGTTCCTCCCCAAATTCCCCTGCCACAATTCAGGTAGGGAGATCATTGATGTGTTCTGTTCCCTTCAACTCCCCTCCCAGCATTAAAAACAGAAACTGGAGCCACGAGCTTCTGAATGGAACAGAATTGGAGCAAGAACCAGAAGACATGGCAGAGATGGTTTTCTCTCCTTATCTGCTGCCCCAAAGTGCAGTAGATCACAGTTTCATTTAATTTAATCCTGGCTGTCTATTGGGAGGCTTTTTCTGATTGTTTTTGTCTAAGGCTGCTTCTGAACCTGGAGCCAAGATTTGATCACAAGGCATGCAGCTGCTGAACAGCTCAGTGTTCTCCCAGCCTGCACTACAGAGCAAAGGGTAAAGTGAAAATTATCCAGGTTAAGGAAGTGAGACTGGAATACTAATCCAAATATTAATTAAAAGAGAAGGAAAAGGAGATGGGGGGAGAGATTATTTCAGTGATACTGAAGTAGAATACGTGTTAACAAACACTAGAACAGGGAGAAAATCTCTCTCCAAACAGGCTTATCATCCCAAAGTGTCAAAGCACAAAACAAGCAGCACACCTGTCGATAACAAGGTTGTCAAGGCTGCAGAAATGGGATTTGAGATTTTTGACTTTCTGCACAATCTGCAGAGATTTTCTGAATGCCTTTCTAAAGCCCTGGAATTTACAGTGCTCCAGCCAATGTACATAAAACTGTGGAAAGAAAAATCCAAGGGTAAAATCTGAGAGCAAGTTATATTTAAAGAATACCTCTTATGAGCTGCTTCAGAGATGCTCTGTACCCTGTATGGATCATTAAATTCAACTCCCTGCTAATGAGCACCGTGGATGTCATGTATCACTGCACTGACCTCTGTGTGTATTTTCTTAACCAAAACAAATTCTCTCTGTCAATTTTGCATTCAGTACCATGAGAGGTTGTTGTAGCAATACATTACCCTTCCTTTCCACAGCTTAGATATAAATACCATTTATTCAGTGGATTTTATATAAATCTACAGACTACATTATATTTATGCCACCTCAAAACATGAGGATTAATCAAATACTTAAATTTCTCATGAAGATTACATTTACAACTAGTTACTACATGT
This sequence comes from Zonotrichia leucophrys gambelii, assembly GCF_028769735.1. NCBI lineage: Eukaryota > Metazoa > Chordata > Aves > Passeriformes > Passerellidae > Zonotrichia > Zonotrichia leucophrys. The sequence continues at coordinate 831,200 of NC_088185.1, forward strand.
GAGGCAGATGTGTGTGGCAATTACATTTACAGACAGCACATCTGAAGCAGATGTTGGCACACTGCAGAGGGGAGTGGCACAGCTGATTACAGTTGACAGGTAAAAGGTGTTTTAAGGCCCTCATTATTGCAGAAGAGTTACAAAATGTGAGTAGCCCTTTTAAATCATATTTTAATGGTGTCTGCTGTGAGAAATCCCATTGCCATGAGCATCCCTTATGTGTGTTCCATGAATCCTGTGCAGTTCTTTCACGCGGTGCTGTACAAAGGGGCTGTTAGTAACTGCAGCTTTCCTTTCCAGATCCTGTCCCCCCTTTCAGATGCCATCTTGGCTGAGAAGACAGTGACAGTGCTGGACGAGAAGGTGACAATCACTGACCTGGGAGTGCAGCTGGTGACAGGACTGTCCCTCTCTCTGCAGCTCAGCCCGGGCAGCAACAGGGCCATCTTTGCCACTGCAGTGGCACAGGAGCTGCTGCAGTCCCCAAAGCAGGTCTGTGCCCAGACACACACACACCTTTTCTGTCCCATCCAGCACCCTCTGGATCCCAGGATATCCTGCCATGTTCAGCCTGTCACCACAGGTATCCAAATCACCCCTTTCATTCCACCTGTACACGAGAAAGTGCCTCATGTTGTGCCAGACTCTTCTCCTTTAGTCACTTCCTGTGAGCACTTTAAGAAGTCAGGGAGCATCCCTTTCATTCTGATTCATTACTAGAATGTGAATCAGCATCACTGACTCATTTCCTGATTCATGATTTCATAAACCATTTTTTTCCCTTATTACCCTTAGTTCCTTTATTAGGGAACCAACAGTTACCAAGGGCTTTTGGACTTTGCCATGGCCTCATCAGTCCCTGCTTGGTATTTGTCCTTGTGCTTCTGTACACATTTGAAATGTAAACTTGTTTTTCCAAACCAAATCCATCAGTCTGGGACTTTCATCAAGGATACACTGCGCTCTTAACACTTGAGCATGTTCTGAGTTTTAAAGGCAAATGGCATCCCCATTTGAAGTTTGGCCAACTGCTGAGGTACTTTAATTCATCATGGGCTGAATTAAGATCCCCATTTTCCTTGGGATGCAGGATGAGAAATAATGCAGAGCTGCTGTCGTTATAGGGTGATAAAAATGTGTAGTGTTCCAGGAGTGAAGGAATCGATGGCAGGCAGGTGGAGGGAAGGCCAGTGAGCTCATCCATGGCCCAGGGGGTTGGACAAAGGGCCCTGAGGCCAGCCCAGGGGCAGGGCTTGGTGCCACTCTGCCCCACTGTGTGCCCAGGGGCAGGGCTTGGTGCCAGTCAGCCCCACTGTGTGCCCACGGGTAAGGGTTGGTGCCAGTCAGCCCAGGGGCAGGGCTTGGTGCCACTCTGCCCCACTGTGTGCCCACGGGTAAGGGTTGGTGCCAGTCAGCCCAGGGGCAGGGCTTGGTGCCAGTCAGCCCCACTGTGTGCCCACGGGTAAGGGTTGGTGCCACTCTGCCCCACTGTGTGCCCAGCAATGGAGTCTGGGCAGGTCCTTCCTGCAGGGCTGCAGTCAGGGATCCACAAAAACCAGAGAGGAAACTCTGTGCCCCCCACACTGGCAGGGCTGGCTCTGCTTTCAAAGGCAGCTGAGTCCCTCCAATGCTCAGGATGTGATTTTCAGAGCAGTCCCTATAAGCAAAGCAATGCAAAATTATTAAATGATTATGCAGGTTTAAGCAACACAGTGGGAGGATGAGAGTTGATGACATAAATTCTATGCAGCCTTCAAGAAACAGCCAAAGATTAATAAACACAAAGCTGGGATTTATGACAGTGTCAGCAAAGTCTTAGGGCTCTGGCCTGAAATAGAGACAGAAGCAAATCTCCCATTGAAGCAGGGGGAGCTTTGTGGCTCGGAGGATTTCGGAATCAGGCCAGTAGAATCAGCACCCTGCAGTCCCACAGGACTGGAAGCTTATTCTCCATGCTCTGAACAGGTGAATGACTTTGTGCTGTGAGCACTTTAAAGGATAACGTGTTTGTTCTCTGTACATATGTGGAGTTAAAATGTAAATGCTGTCTGTATGAAAAACTGCTTATTTACAGAAACAGGACTTTGATATTCACAGTGTTCGCAAGTTGATTTGTTGGATGGCTGTCTGTCTGTCAGACTCTCACAGCAAGGTGATCCCAACTCTGACCATAGAAAAGCTCATTTCAGACAGTAAAGAATCCACAGATGAGGCCAGGTCTGTCTGGTGGGGATTCTGCAGTGCAGATACCCCAACCAGGACAGCTCAGACCATCAGAAGCAGGAATGAGATTCCAGAAGAGAACTTGAATTTTATATGTAAAGATCAATGTAGGAATACAAAGTTGTTTTTCAGGTGCCACAACAATTTTCAGTAGCCATTTGAGAGTCTTTAGAGGACCTGATTTTCAGAAATGGGTGAGCACATGTTTTCTGAAATTCAAAAATACTTTAAAATGTTTCAAGTCAGAAGCCAAAAGTCAAGGATCCCAGGAAAGCTGCAGCATGAGGCATGTTCTTAGTACCCAGGTCAGATTCATTGGCATTCAGTGAAAGCCTCCATGCACACTGGAGCACACAATCTGCATTGCTGTGACACAAGATTAAACTTTATTATTGTCTTGCTTTTAATTGCTAACAAGCGTAAAAATTGCCCTGGCTGTTTTCTAAAGAAGCAACTGATTGGTTTCCTCTACTTATACAATCTGCTAATTTAATTTGAGAGACAGGAATCAAGGAGTGAAGGTGTGGAGTCATGTGTGGACCTGTTTGCTGCATTAGCCATCTTTTAACATGTGCTTTGTGTAATGAGAGGAGACTTCGTATTTTAGGCAGTTTAGAAATAATGTTGGGTTTTTTTAATGTAAATACACAACAGTAAATGATCTCAGTCACTGGTAATGCTCCCTGACATGCAATTTATTATGGTGCTGAAGTAGATTCTGCAGAGCCCAGGGGATACAGCTCCTTTAAGCACCTTTGTGGAAACCAATCTTATTATCAACAAGTGTTTTAGATTTCTCTTCACACCTTGGCAAGATATTAATTTCACTGCTCTCCCTATTTATTTCTGTTCTGATCACTAATGGTGTGAGGATCCCGTGAGGAGGAGGGAGCAGACCAGAGCAGAGCGCATTTCCCTGAGGATCACTCTGAGTGGGTCTGTGTTTGTTTTATGTATTACAGGAAGCAGCCATCAGCTGCTGGATCCAGTTCAGTGATGGATCTGTCATGCCCCTGGATATTTATGACTCCAAAGACTTCTCCTTGTCAGCCACCTCTCTGGATGAGAAGGTGGTGTCCATCCACCACGACCCCAAGTTCAAGTGGCCTGTGATTGCTGCTGAGACCGAGGGCCAGGGCACGCTGGTGAAGGTGGAGATGGTGATCAGCGAGTCGTGCCAGAAATCCAAAAGGAAGAGCATCCTGGCTGTCGGGAGTGGCAGCATCAAGGTCAAGTTTGGGCAGAGTGACGGCAGCCCCAACGCCAGCGACAGCAAGCACAGGGGTGTCCAGCTGGAGGGCGACCGGCGCCACAAGGGCCCCTGGCCGGAGAGAGGGGACGGGCACTACTCCAGCTCCTCCATGGGCCACGAGCAGGGCAGGGCCGCCACCACGCACAGGTCTGTTCTGAGCAGGAAGGAGGACAGGGAGAGCCTCCTGGACGATGCCAGCCAGAACGTGCCCCTGGACTTCACCAGCTTCCCCGCCCAGGTGGATCTGCCCAGGGCCGCTGGGGACACCGAGGACAGCGAGCTGGTGCCGTCCCCCCGCGGGCTCAGCGACCTGGAGATCGGCATGTACGCCCTGCTGGGCGTCTTCTGCCTGGCCATCCTGGTGTTCCTCATCAACTGCGTCACCTTCGCCCTCAAGTACAGGAACAAGCAGGTTCCCTTCGAGGAGCAGGAGGGCATGAGCCACTCTCATGACTGGGTGGGGCTGAGCAACAGGACAGAGCTGCTGGAGAATCACATCAACTTCTCATCCCAGCAGGATGAGCAAATCACAGCCATCGACAGGGGGGTGGACTACGAGGAGAGCAAATACCTCCTCAGCACAACTGCCACCAAAAACATCAACGGACAGTCCTTCAGGGCTCCTGAGTCCACGTTCAGTGAGGGCAAGGAACAGAAAAGTGAGCCAACCGCTTCTCCTACCTCCAAGAGGAAACGGGTGAAATTCACCACCTTCACCACCATCTCCTCTGACGATGGCTGTCCAACTGTCAACTCAATCCTGATGAGTAACGAGGATGACATTAAATGGGTCTGCCAGGACATGGACCTGGGGGAGTGCAAGGAGCTTAAAAACTACATGGAGAGGTTACACGAAAACGCGTAATGAGACACAAAAGACTTTTTTGGTTTGGTTTGTTCGTTTGTTTGTTTTTCACTCACCTTCTGCCTTTAATTTTGGGTAGTGGGGCAAAGTGTTGTATTCTGACAGGAATCAGCTGGTGGATAATTACTCACTGGAGCCCCAAGAAGCCACCCAAAAGCAGCTGGGAGAGCAGAGATCCTGGACAGCTGTTAAAATTCAAGTCCTCTCTGTGCTCAGAGATGGAAGTGAGAGATGTGTGTGGGTTTTTGATACACGATAACATGAAAAAAAACTTAGAAAAATAATACAGTCTCATTCTCTGTGCTTTCCCAGGAAATCAATAAATATAACAAACTCCAGTGCAGTTTGGATAATACAAAGCTCACACAGCTCTGCTGTTCGATATTGCAAGCTTTGGTTAAAAGCAAGAGATTGGTCTGAGAATAAATAGATCCATGAGAAGAGCATGTCGTTCAGGCCACGTGCAGAGAATATCCATCCAGGAACATTCATTTAAAGCTGACAAAAACCAACAGTGAATGAAGCAGCTCCCAGAGCTGAGGAGTCATGATTTCCAAAGAGTCTGGAGGGGATAAAGGCGTAACTGGGCTGTTTACAAACCAGCATGTTTGCCTCCCAAGCACTGACAGTGGATACACAGATACAGTTCAAACTGAAACTCTCTTTTTAAGTAGATGCCAAGGTCATAAACTTTGCCAGCCAATTTTGGGTATTTGTTAATTTGTAAAATAGGAGAAGATATGATCTATACTCAGACTATCACTCATCCTAAGGAGGGTCTTTTGGAAAGTTTGAGAGAATGAGCTATTTTTAAAAGCCCGCTTTGTTTGATTGTCCTGTTTTGGATTTGTATTCCCAGCCCTTTCCCTGGAGCTCCCCATCTGGTATCCTGAGGGCACTTCCCCGATCAGTCAGCCTTGGAGCTGTGGTCCCTTCCCTTCCCTCCCGTGCACATCACTCCAGGGCTGCTCCAGCCGAGCACAGCCCTGCTGGTACCACACTGTCCTGGCCCTCCCTGCTGTCCCTTCCCAGGGCTGTCCCTGTCGCTGGGCTCAGTGCCCCGTGTGCTGAACTGCCCCCAGCAGCAGCAGCTGCCCCTCGCTCCTTCCCCTGCCCTGGGGAGCTGGGGGTGTTCAGCTCCTTGTGCCCCCCCTGCTTAGCCCAGCACGTTCAGAGGGCACTGGGAGGTCACAGGGAGAGCTGCACGTTCCACAGTGAACCCTGCACAGCTCAGCTCAGCAGATAGCGTTTGTTTCTCCCAGGGGTGATGGTTATCTTCTGTTTTCTTGATAAGGATGTACATACAGTAGGATTTCAGTGACTACCCTTCCAACCCGACGTGCCCTCCTGCCTCAAACCAGGACATGTCTTGTGAGGTCCAACAGCAGCCTCCAATGGCCAGTGGCAAAGTGCCAAAGCACTAGCTAAAATCCAGGTCATGGATTTGATATAGAAAAATATTTCAAGCTCCCCTTTATTTTCTGGAGTCAGTCCTTGCCCCCTTTTTGTTAAGTCTTCCAAGATTGAATCTAGGTTGCTCAGTTTAATACACACCCGCCCTCCCACAAACACTTAGATTGAATCCCTCTATATTTAGAATGTACTGTAGATTGTAAGAATGTAATATATATATTTATAAACATGCCAACTGTGAATAAAATTTGCATTTTAGTGGCTTCATCTTTTTTTCCTACTCCGCACGCCTCTTTCCTTTGGCTGTCAGAACGTTCACCCTGAGGAGCCTGGCAGCAGTACAGACAGGAGGGCTTTGATGGATGCAGGAGGCACAATCCACTCACAGAATTGTATTGGCAGTGCTGGGGGACCACAGGCAGCACCAGCAACCTGTCATGCTACAGATGTATGTGCACCGAGTCACCCTAACAAGATTTGGAACTATTTGCAAATAAATCCACGTGCTTTATTTCTAGCCTGAGAGCCCAGTATGTGAGTTTGTGGGTTTGCGGTCTGCTTTTCTCCTCTGGGAAGATCCACCTTTGGCTATGCACCTTCTAAGGGAGCAGGTGAGTGGACAGAGCCAATGTGCCCAAAACTTTGGAGATCAGATGGTCTTTGCTTTCTTACAGCACCTCTGCTCAAGGCCTGGATGACCCAGGGCAGGACGGGGTGCAGCAGTGAGTGCAGGACCAGTGCAGCCGTGACAGCACAGGACCAGGTGCAGCAGTGACAGCACAGGACGAGGTGCAGCAGTGAGGACAGGACAGTGCAGGCTCCAGACAAGCTCTGCCTGAGCTCCCAGGTGAGGTGAGCAGCCTTGGAGCTGCAGCACAGACAGGCAGCCTCCCCAGGTCCCTAGCAGGTCCAGCCCAGCCTTGCCTCCAGCTCTGGGGCTATTTTGGGTGCTTTTTGCACATCAGGACGTGGTGTCTGCAGTGAGGCAGGCAGGGTGACAGTGCCCAGGTGTCTCTGGAGCCCAGGTGCGAGTGCAGGTTTGCCTCCCCAGCGTGTGGCCAGGCCCCTCCTTGGGAGGAGCAGGTACAGACTGTGCTGGGAGCAGCCTGTCACCCTGCTCTGCCCAGAGCTGCCTGCTCCATCCCATTCCTGCTCCATTCCATTCCTGCTCCATCCCATTCCTGCTCCATCCCATTCCTGCTCCATCCCATCCCTGCTCCATCCCATTCCTGCTCCATCACGTTCCTGCTCCATCCCGTCCCTGCTCCATCCCGTTCCTGCTCCATCACGTTCCTGCTCCATCCCATTCCTGTTCCATCCCATCCCTGCTCCATCCCATCCCTGCTCCATCACGTTCCTGCTCCATCCCATCCCTGCTTCATCCCATTCCTGCTCCATCACGTTCCTGCTCCATCACGTTCCTGCTCCATCCCATCCCTGCTCCATCCCATTCCTGCTCCATCCCATTGCTGCTCCATCCCATTGCTGCTCCATCCCATCCCTGCTCCATCCCATTCCTGCTCCATCCCATTCCTGCTCCATCCCATTCCTGCTCCATCCCGTCCCTGCTCCATCCCATTCCTGCTCCATCCCGTTCCTGCTCCATCCCATCCCTGCTCCATCCCATTCCTGCTCCATCCCATTCCTGCTCCATCCCATCCCTGCTCCATCCCATCCCTGCTCCATCCCGTTCCTGCTCCATCCCGTCCCTGCTCCATCCCATTCCTGCTCCATCCCATTGCTGCCTCAGCTGCCTCTGGGGAACAGCAGCCACTAACCCAAGTTGCTCTGGTAGCACAAAGCACAGAGATGTGCTCAGAGCACAAACAGCCTCCAGCTGCAGCACTGGGGATCCTGGCAGCAGATCTGTGCCTGCTCAGAGCTGCCTGTGTGTGCAGCAGCTGGAACTGGCCACTCTCATAGGGCAGTGCCATAAATAATGCAGTTTATGTCTAGTGATCTTTCCCATGGAGCTCACAGTGCTCTGAGCAAGGTGTGTTCCTTACTGACCTGGGGAGCCCAGGGTGAGGTGCTGTGCCCAGAGTCACTGCACATCTGTGACAGAACCCCTCAGTGCAGCATCCTGAGAGTGACCTGTGGCCACCTGTATGCAAGCAAACACCCTAATTAATCTGCTAATTAGCAGAATACATCGAGTTCCTGCTGGGATTTTTGCATATGTGTGTCTTTGGGAGGGGGTGTTGTGTACATTCCCTTTTTGCACTGCACAGGTCCCACACTGCTGAGCAAAGCCCCCTGCACCCTGAGCATCCCAGGAGGAATTCCGTGTTTTAGGCAATCAGCTGAGATCCCAGCTGGCAAACAGGGTCCTAAATCCTGTTTCCCACCATTAAAGCAGTGCTGGTGTTGATGTGCTGCACACACACAACGTTCTGCAGCTGTGGCTCCCACTGGCAATCTCCTGAACCTGATAAAGAGCCCTGCTGACAGCAGGCACTCTCCCGTGAGAGTTATTAATTACCTTATTGTTTTCTTCTGTGCAGTTGCCTCTTGTTTTCATGTTTGAGTCTCTCTTCCTGTGAGCAGACTGATTGAGGCATGTTAACAAAAAAAAAGGAGATTTATCTGATACAGTTTGGTTCTTTTTAGAGACTTTATGCATGAATACAATCAGGAGTAGAAACTCGATGCTCCTATAAATCAGGTAAGCTGGTTCTTTACTCTCTTCTTTCATTTTAAAAGCCTCCCTTTCAGCAGTCTTAAATATATGGTGGTTTAGACCCAGCTGCATTAAACACCAGTGAGTTCGGAGTCTGAGCAATGCAGGTAAATAACTGGTTTGAAACAAGACTTCTCTGGAGTTGACTTCAAAAACCAGAATAGGAATTCAATCTCTGTGCAGCCTGCACCAAGCAGCTCCAGAAGCCACTTTCACACCTCGTTTGGGTAATGAATGGGATGTAAATGAAAGGAGCACCCCGGAGAGGCTTCAGCTCAGCTCTGTGTGTGCTCTCAGCTGTGCTGTGGGAGCTGCTGGTGAGCAGTGCAGCCTGGCAGAGCCTTCCTCCCACCCGTGGCACTGAGTGAGGGAGAGCCTGGCTGGGCTCCTGCTATTGATCACAGTCCAGCGAGCATCACTGAGGAATCAGCCCGGGGAAGGAGCTGCCGCTGCCAAATGGTGCGTTCAGAAACTGCCTCCAGCATTTCAAAAACTCCCAGAGATGAATTTATTTAGTCCTGAAAGCCCAGGACCTCTGTCACACATTCCTACATGTTCATTGTGGTGCCAGAGCCCGTCCCTGAGCGCTGCAGCCACACATCAGTGCCAGCAGAGCAGTGCCAGCAGCGCTCAGAGCTGTCCTGCTGTCCTGCTGTCCTGCTGGCAGCCCTCCCCAGCACAGGGGCTCAGCCCAGGGGCTGCCAGGGGGACAGGGGTGTCCTGAGCACAGGTGTGAGCACAGGGGTGTCCTGTAGGACAGGGGTGTCCTGCACAGGGGTGTCTGAGCACAGGTGAGTCCTGCACGCAGGTGTGAGCACAGGGGTGTACAGGTGCCAGCCTGAACTCCCCATGCAGCAGCAGCCATCCCTCCCTGCCCTGTCTGGCCGCAGCTTGAGCAGTCCCCTGAGCGCAGGAGAGCTCTAAACCAAGGTTGGGTATCACTGCAAAGTGCTGAGGAGACAGGATTTGTGTTCTGCTTCCAGTTCATTTCTGTTTGAAAGCTCCCAGGTGGGCCCTGCCTGTGCCCTTACCCAGCCATCTGCTTAAGCACCTCTCTGAGCAGCGTTTGCCTGCCAACACCCATCACCTTCCTCATGCAGAAATAATGCTCCTTCCACTGGAATCAGGGATGTGCTCTTTGGAAGCTTAAACAGGTGAAGCTCCAAGCTGGCAGCACTAATGGCCTGAGAGGAGCAGAGCACCTGGGCCCTGCTCATCCTCAGAGCATCACAAGGGCCAAGGTCACTGGAGTCAAGCAATGTGCCTGAAACAGGATCATTTTCTCCCTTCTTGCTGATGTGATATGAAGACCTCTGTCAACAAATGCTTCATTATGCAGGCTCCCTGCTCCAGCTCCGTGAGGAGCAGCAAATTAAGCAGCCCACGGATGTAATATTAATGGCTGGAGAAGCAGCAGTGCTGCTGTGCCTGTGTGCACTGCCAGTGCTCATTAGGAGATGCCAGCACACGGCCAAGGTGCCTGCTGGATTGCACAGGACAGGCTCTGCCCTGGCAGCCTGCAGGGACGCCAGTGTCACATTGGTTTGCACAGCCCCAGCTCGTGGCTCCCTGCTGGACTGCTCTGGGTGCTCACGGGGGTCCTGCAGGCTCCTTTCTGCAGCCACAGACCCTGCTCCAGCTCTGCTGGGTGTCAGCTCTCTGTGCCTGAATTCCCCATCCCTGTCCATGCTGGGTTCCAGCTCTCTGTGCCTCAATTCCTCAGCTCTCTGTGCCTCAATTCCCCAGCTCTCTGTGCCTCAATTCCCCAGCTCTCTGTGCCTCAATTCCCCATCCTGTCCATGCTGGTACCAGCTCTCTGTGCCTGAATTCCTCAGCTCTCTGTGCCTGATTCCCCAGCTCTCTGTGCCTGAATTCCCCAGCTCTCTGTGCCTGAATTCCTCAGCTCTCTGTGCCTGATTCCCCAGCCCTGTCATGCTGCCTGGCCCTGCTGGGTGCCACCATCTCCCTGTGGCACTGGCATGCCCAGGTCAGTGTCCCCAGCAGCAGAAGGCTGCAGCTCTGAGGTGTAACAGGACTGTGCTTGTTCATGTTCAGGCCTGTGTTCCTGGTAACTAAATTAGAGCTTCCTACAGTCAGTTAATGCACTAATGACAGAAAAAGCAATCCAGGAGCTTCACTGCTCAGCCCTGGTAATAGGAGGCTGCAGAGATGCCTGAGTGCTATTGGCAGCGTTTTCCTGAGCTCAGTGAGGGCAGAGGGGAGCAGAAATAAGGACAGAAGGAAGGGGCTGTCCTTGCACCCTCCCTGGTCAGCCCTGGTCAGCACAGTGAGCCTGGGTGCAGCCCAGCCTCCCCTGTCTCCATGAGGAGCTCACCCCCTGTATCTCCTGCCTCCCTATTTCCTCAGCAAACCCTTTGTCTGATGTCTGTGGGCACACGTTTTCCATCCTGTTATCATCAATCCAACCCCTAAATCACCGTGCTCCTGTTGGCCATGAATAACTTTTTACAGCTTTCTTGCATCACTCCCCTCTCCCAGGCCCAATCAATAGCTTTGCTTTTAGAGTTTGGCATTCCCTCCTGTGCTGCCCAGCAGGACACCAAGGTCAAAGCAGTCCCTCTTGTGTTCCTGCCTTCAGTACGTGCTGCCAGCCTGCAGAGGATTCTGCAACAGTGGAAAATCCTGTCTATTGATCAGCTCTGGACCAGGCTCTCCACACAGCCTTGGCTTTAACACTCAGGAATTGTCTGTGCAAGAGCAGCTGATGCAGCTCGAGGGGCATTTTTGGCAGGCTGCAAGTGCAGGATCAGAAGGATTTTTCCATTGCACTGCACAGTCCTTGCACAACCACCCCAGCTCCTGAGGAACCATGGGATTTTAATCATCTCTTCTAATTGTTCTGTCCCCTCATCTTCTGCAGAGCTGCTGTCCCCCCCTCCCATTGCACCATGAGGAGGGGCTTTAATTGCAGGGGTGCTCTTTACCCCAGCTGTAACATGGTCTGTGAGCTGCTGGGAATGAGTGCTGCAAAGAGGGAGGACAGACAGACAGACAGGCTGAGCATCACCACACAAATCAGCCTCAAACCTGGGAAATTTCCAGCTTTAGAGCAAGAGTCGGGACACGCTACTGAGAAATCTGCAAACAGCTAAATTTTGCCACTCTGATGCTCCTAAAGAAAATAACATCATCTCCTCCTTCGGAGTCTCACCCTTACATCTTGGAAGGCTGGTTCAGCTTCTCACCCTCCCCTGCAGTGCCCTGGGCTATAAACAGCCTCTCCTCCCTGGTGTGGGCTCCTCCGGAGGGGAGGCACAAAGGGAAAGCAGCAGAGAGGGGCAGAAAGGACCCACAGCGACAGGGGTGGCAAACCCCAGTCCCCAAGGGAGATGCCCAAACCCCCGAGAGAGAAATTCCATTCCCCAAGGGAGATACCCAAATCCCCAAGGGAGATACCCAAATCCCCAAGGGAGATACCCCAGTCCCCAGGGGAGATGCTCTCCTCTCACACCCATTACCGGTATCAGCTGCTGTGGCTGTGGATGCAGCAAGGGCTGGGAGATGCTGATTTTCTATCCCAAGGCAGCAGGAGGCCCTGAACAGCTCACACTCCTGTATTTCTGTGGCTGTAAATACACACGTGGGTGCCTCAGGTACATCCAGCACTGCCTGCCCTCCTTTCTGCCTCTAACTCATCCCTTGCTTACTACAGCTTCCCCACCCCCACTTGAATATTTTCACTTACTGTCCCTTAAAGACCAGAAATAGCTTGTCAGATTGAGACAGCTCTTGAGAAGTTTAATTTTCCTAATGCTTGTTGGAAATCCCCTTTCTGAATCTGCAGGAATATTAAGGTTCTTACCATGAGCTGGGCACAGAGGGAATTTGCAAGTAAAGCTGGCAGGGAATTGCAGCTGGGTGAGGAGAGGCTGGATGGGGCAGGATGGGTGTCCCCAGCCATGCCAGCATTGAGGTGCCCATCGTCCTGCCCTGCCCTGTGCCACGGTGGCACCTCTGTGTCCCCATCCGTGCCAGCTCCTGGGCTGTGCTGCTCACACAATGGGCTCTGTTAAGGGACCTGGAACGAGCTCCTGCATTATTCACTGCATTTATTGGGATACAATATTTGCAGCCACTTCATTAAATTCTCTTACAATGTCCTGTCATTTTCCCCTGTCTCCCTGCCAGTGCCTGGCTCGCACAGATAATGCAGCAGCAACAATGTGGGGTGTGGGGAGGTGGGGAAATGGATTTGTTTTCTATAAAAGAGGAGAGCTGGGAATGATTTCACTCACTGATCTGAGGATTCTATCTCTCTCTTCCCCTTTTCCTCTCCAAAAAAAAGAAAGCAAAAAGAGAATGAGCTTGGCACACATAATTTTTGGGTAATAGATCCAGGCAGTGAATACTCAGGGCAATTAAGTCTGAGCAAAGAGAAAAGCCTCCAGCCTGGGAGGGGTGTGCACAGCACAGGATACACAAACACTGATTTCCTACACTGAGCAATGAGCCCCTGCCCCCCTCACCTTCCAGGGTGCTCATAGTGCAGCACATCAGCCTCAATAATTGTTTCTTTTTCTTTTTACCATTCCAAGCTGTGCTGTGAGGAGGGGCTGATGGAGCACAGGCTCTCCTGGCTCAGGCCCTGCTGCTTGCCTGGCACTGCAGCAGTGTCACAGCTGCCAGGGATGGCAGGAGCCTGCTCCAGGTGGGGCTGCACATTGGGAGACTTTGGCTCAGCATCCAGAGTGTCCAGTGAGCCGCAGGGATGGGGAAGAATAAATGGAGTTTTATGCAGTGCAGTTCAGAAAAATCAACACACTGCAGTTCCTCCCAGGTTAGAGGGGTTTTTGGTTTTTATCCTGTGCACACAGTGTTTAAGGTGAAAGGGTTGCTTTTGAGCCCCTTGGCTGCATTTGGAGCAGCTTCACAAGGTCTGCTCTCCTCCAGGCTCTGCTCCCATCCCTTGGGGCTGTGCTGGCACAGCCAGGAGGGATCTGTGTCTGCAGGTGAGGCTCTGCAGCCACACATGCTGTGCATGAACACAGAGTTCATGGATTGCAGTGACAGAGGCAGCCCTCGGTAACTGTGTGCAAACCAGGTTTCACCTGTTTGCCTGTGCATTTGTCTCTCCTTTCATCATCCAATGCCAAACACCTGAGGAAAGGTCAGCCCTGACTTGGAGAGGAAAGCAAACAGCAAACAGTGGAGATGGCTGTGGGGTGCAGAGCTCAGAGCAGTCAGCTGTGATTGCAGGGACAGAGGTGCCCTGGGGCAGGCAGGCTCTGCCCTCTGCCCTCTGCCAGCACAGGAGCCACAGAGGGGGAGCCTCAGCCCAGAGCACAGGAGCTGTCACACAGCTCAGTGCCAGCCTGCCTCGGTGAGTGTGGGACACAAAGAGCACTTCTGGTGGTGGGAATAGTAAATACCTGATGATTTGTTGTTTTCTCTGGTAGCAGCATTAACAAAAGCTTGCCATTGCCGTGTGCTTTTAATGAGTCAAGCAGTGGTGATGGAGCCGTGTTTGGAATAATTCTGTGTTTTCTCAGGAGAACGCTGAGCCCCAGCCTTAACCTTCCCAGCAGTTCATGGCACTTGCAGCTGAGTTATTTGATTAAAATATTATTTTTACCAGCGCCTTGAGAGTGCTGCACAATGTGATTTATGCTCATTGTCAGGGTGTGTTTGTTGAGGCTCTCACACAGAATGAACTCTCCATTCATTGGCACTGATGCCAAGGGAACTGCTGTATCCCAAAATAATGGGGCAGAACGTGCAGAAACCCTTCTGCTCGTGCAGCTGCATCCAGTGGGAGTCACCTTAGGGAGTCAATCTGCATCCTCTGCACTGGGATTGCAGCCCACAGTTGTGCCCAGTCCCTGGAGGAGGTCAGAGTGCATTTACATCAAGGGCCTCTCTGTTCTCCTCCCTCCCAGCACATGAAGCAGCAAGGCTTTATTTCAAATATGTTCCTCTTGCTCAGCCCTTAATGGCTCGAAGTTTTATTATCATTTATTATATATATAATATATATAACATATATATATATATAAATATTTATAAATAGAAAATATTTATATATAATATATTTATAAATATTAAACATTATATAATAGCTATAATATTATACATTATATCTATTTATATAGAAATATATAAAAAAAATATATTATGTATATTATAAATATTTAATATTTGTAAATGTATTATATATAAATCTTATAATTTTAAATATTTATAAATACATATATATGTTATATATATATATATATATATAAATAATATTTTTTACATATTTTTAAAATTGTTTTATTCCATGAGGAATAATCTGACTTACTTTCTCTAACTTTCTAAAGCAGAGCTGCTGCACAAATCCTCCCCAGTAGTACAGCCAGATTCCCCAACCTTCCCCAGAAACTCTTGTGCTGCAATTTGCCTTTAAAGGCTCCCCAGCACACGGGAGGGTGCAGCTGATGCAGGGAAAGGCGCAGCCTGTGCAATAATCCTGGCCCAGCCAGCCCAGAGGGTCGGGCAGTGGGAGCAGTGCAAGCTGCCAAGGCTGGGACAAGCAGGATTGATGGAATTTTTAAAGTGATTTCAGGTGAATTCTTGCCTAAACCCGTTTTTAAAAGCAAAAATAAAAGCCAAGCTGTGAAGCAGCTGGGAGCTGTAAGGGATGCAAAGGCCACCCTCAGGCCATGAGCTTTGCTGTGTGGCTCAGGTTGAATTGGAGCTCTGAAATAACAGTGGGAATTTCAGTGGCAGGGATTCACTTCTGAAGCACTAGAGGAGCATTTAGTTTCAATGAGTGATGAAACCTGACTGAATCAGACAAATGAAATAAGTGACCTCTGTCTGGCAAGGTTATCCTTGTGGCTGGACTTTCTTAAGCAGATTTGAAGTGCACAGAAATAGGAACTGTGAGTAAGAAGCACATTAAAATGTCATAAAAGGGGGTGCCCAGGCTCAGGAGCAGGAAGGGTTAAAGGGTGCCCATGGGGTGAATGCTCTCTCAGGTCAGGTGCCCACAGCTTTGATTTCTCAGTGCCCAGATGTCCTCTGCTGGTCTAATTAAAATGTATTGTTTAATTTCAAGCACATGTTTTAAATTAGCTTAATGGCAATGCTCTAGGGGAAATGAATTTCTAGAGTCATTTTTCCAGCCACTGGACAAAAGTGCTGGCCTGCATTTTTTGGAAAGGATGTGAGATTTGAAGTGCCCTCCATATTTGCTACCTAAAAGAGATGTCACGGGAATGGCATGGAATAATTACTGGATGAAAATATGCTTCATTTAGAGAGAATTAAATTGCAGATGATTTGAAAAATGTTAACTGTTTCTTAAAACATGAGGGTTCCTGTTTTTTAGTACAGTTTGCTCCTATATTGGTGACGGTGGGAATTTTCATTTTAATACGTTTTAATAATTTCTGCTTTGTGTAAAACTCTCAATGCAGTTGGGGCCCTGAAGGTGGTGAGGGTTTGGCTCTGTGTCAGAATGAAAGGCCCTGAGGAGCTGTGGGACAGGACAGGGCTGCAGGGAGCTGCTCTCACACAAGGTTTGAGTTTCAGACATTAAAGGAACTGGGCTGGGACCAGGCAGGCAAGGGAGGGTGGAAGTGAAATAAATTCTGCAGTGATGAAATTACTTTGGACAACTTAATGAAAAAAACCGCTCAGATCCCACTGAGCCATTAAATGACTGAATTCCACATGGAAGCACCCATCTCCTCTGACAAGCCTTTGACAAAACTGTTGCTTTATTTTCATGGGGAGTGATTCCTGACCTGCAGATTAAAAAGACTGAGGGGAGAAAGGGGCACAAGGAGTTATGAGCCCAAGAGACAGCAGAAAATACATTGAAAATGAACACTGAGGTGCCTTTATTAATCCTAAAGGTACATTTGGGTGATACTGGGGCTAAATTGATGCTAAATGATTTGCAGAAGAGGCACAAATACTTTTAAATCTCCCAATGTACATTTTAACGTTTTTCTTTGCCATTTAAGCCCTGCTATGATTACAGCATCCCTTCGAGCAGCTGCCTGTTGCCAGGCTGAGCTCTGGGGCTCTGGCAATGGGAACCCATGGTCAGCACCCAAAGTGGGCACACTGAGCAGGCTGGCCGGGGAGGTGTGGGAGCTGACCCTGACAGCTGGGCTGTGCATGCTTTGGGGTAATTTAATGAAATCCTAATGCCATGGCTGGGTCTGTGCCCCCGTTCTGGCTGTGCCAACGGGGAGCAGCATTGTGGGACCCTGCACAGGTCCTGCCCCTGCATCCCATGGCAGAGCTAACTGCAAACAAAATGCATGTCATGGCATTAATTAACAGCACATTCCAAGGTCCTGGCATGCAGGAGCAGCCGTGGGGTGGGTGCACAATGGAGTTTTTCCCTGCAAACAGAACAAATGCTATTTTTGGAGCTGGAGCTGCATCTCATCGAGGTGTGCTTTGCTTCAAAGCTGCCTGGGTAGGAGTGGGGCTTTGAAGGGGAAGATAAATACTGTAATTAGGGCTGCAGGACAACAAAAGGATTATTCTTACCTATAAAATCATTTGAGTGAAGTTGCTGCAAAGATAATTACACCCAAAACTGCTTGCATGGGTCTCATATTTTCCTTACAAGGACTTACAAGACTCATTGAATATTTATAGGCCTGGAACATGAGACTGGGTGAAATGCAAACCATAAATCCGGGCGCATTTATGATGAAATTCCTGCAGTTGCTGGCCAGGCTTGGTGGGAGAGCAGAGCAGAGCTGGGCTGGATGTGCCTGGGCAGTGCTGGGGCTGCCTCCTTTATTTTCCTGTTGGTGCTCCTGCCACTGCTCCCCCATGCAAATGAGCATGCTGCTCCCCAGATGCAGATCTCATATTTAGAGATTAAATACAGCCTGAAAAATCATATGTTAATTACATTCCGAGGGTGTAGCAGAATTTCTCACTTGAACATATTTTGTTTTGCTGGGAATAGCACAAATTCCAGATCAATATATTTATAGTTGGTGCTCAGTAATAAATGTATCAGGCTGCAGAAGATTTCTGATCATTACTATTACTAATCACATCAGCTCGGTGCTCAGGCTTCTATCCCACACTGTGGATTGGTTTATTTGCTTTTAAAAACCTGCTTTTCTCAGAAGGTAACCAATTCCATTGGAAGGGGAGGAGGAATGCCAGTCAAGCAGGGCATCAAAATGAGCTGGCAGAGATCTCTGAGAGGCTGTGAGGAACAGGACACCCTGAGGTTGGCTCGGGTGGTTGGAAAAGTCCCTTTTTATTCCCCATAAAGGTGCCCTGCCATGTGTGATGCTGGAAATGCACCTTGCAGGGTTCCCCTGCAGTGTGTGCAGAGCCAGGAGCCAGCAGGGCACTCCAGGGATGGTGGGATAAATAAATGTGCTTGGGGGGAGTGCAGCAGGGCTGGGGCTTGAATCAGGGTTTGTTTGCCCTGGGGTTTGAATCAGGGTTTGTTTGCCCTGGGGTTTGAATCTCGGTTTGTTTGCCCTGGGGTGTTACTGAAGGGCTGAGCAGCCCCAGCACAAAACAAGGAGGGAATTGGGGAGAAATCAATACACGGCACTCAAACTGCTTTCTTGTTTACTGTACCAGAACCTTGCAAAACATCAAAAATAGAGAGGAAAGCTTAAAACACACTGTGAACTTCATTATTACAGAGGAAAGTCTGACACAACAGCCACTGGATCAACAGAAAGCATTTCACAGGCTCTCCTTGGGGCAGGCTCGAGACCTACAAAGCAAACAGGTTCCCAAGAACCAGAAATTACAAATATGCCCCTCCTTTTTGTTTGTTTGTTGTTGTTGCTGTTTTTTGGTTTTTTTCCTCTAGCTGCAAGTCCTTTGATGAACAATTACAGACTCAGAGGTGTGTCCATGGTCCCTGGGCTGGCAGGGATGAGCAGTGTGGGCTTTGGGCAGAGCTCAGTCTCACTTTCAGACAAGGCTGCTGCATTGTATTGGAATAAATACATCCTGAAAAGCCACAAATAAGAACAAACAGTGCCAAAACACACAGCAAATACCTCCAACCCCATCCCTTTGTACAGGTCTCATAAATCTTTCAATAAATAAGCAAATCACAGAGGTACCAAAGGAACTGGCAAAGCAAGAGGTAGTTTATGTAACCAAGCAGCTCTGGCACGGCTCTGGCACCTGGGCCAAGCTCCTGCCCTGTGCCAGGGGCAGAATGCAGGCTCAGGGGAGCTGGGCTGCTCTGGGGGGCTGCAGGAGCACCCTGTGCCCGTCCCTGTGCCCATCCCTGTGCCCAGGCTGGCTCTGATCCCTGGGCTGCTCTGAGGGGCTCAGCACAGAGCCCCCTGTGCCCAGGCTGGCTCTGATCCCTGGGCTGCTCTGAGGGGCTCAGGGCTCAGCACAGAGCCCCCTGTGCCCATCCCTGTGCCCAGGCTGGCTCTGACCCCTGGGCTGCTCAGGGGTGCCTGCAGGAGCTGTGCTGTCCAGAGTTCATCCTCTGCTCGTGCACCTGGGCTGCAGCAGGTGTGTGAGTGCCCCTGGCTGTGGGCAGGGGCTGGCAGTGCTGCAGGGTGGGAGGGAGCATGGGCAGAGCATTCCCTGCGACCCTGTGTGCCAGGAGGGCCCTGGGATCAGAGCAGCAATGCCCTGGCACTGCCCAGGGAGGGATCAGAGCAGCAATGCCCTGGCACTGCCCTGGCACAGAGCAGCAATGCCCTGGCACTGCCCAGGGCTGCCCTGGCACAGAGCAGCAATGCCCTGGCACTGCCCTGGCTCAGAGCAGCAATGCCCTGGCACTGCCCTGGCTCAGAGCAGCAATGCCCTGGCACTGCCCAGGGAGGGATCAGAGCAGCAATGCCCTGGCACTGCCCTGGCACAGAGCAGCAATGCCCTGGCACTGCCCAGGGAGGGATCAGAGCAGCAATGCCCTGGCACTGCCCAGGGCTGCCCTGGCTCAGCCTGGCCCTGCAGCAGCTCTGCTCTGGGCTGTTACTCTATTGAACAATTTCTGGCTGTTTTTAGAAAGAACCCAAGGAACCCCAGCCCAATGCCATCACTGAAGGGCTCTGTGGCCCTGCCAGGTCACTGGAGTCTCTGCACAAGGCTCTGGTAGGTTTTCCTCTCCCCTTCCCAGGAGTGATGCTGCTCCACGTACTCTTTGGCCCTGGTCACAATTTCCTTTTCCAGAGTGGGGTCATTCATTAAACTCTTGGACAGCGCAACAAACTCCTAAAAAAGGTGAAAAAAAGCATCAGTTAAAATTTCTTTGTAAAGGTCCCAATGCTACTGCAGTAGCTGGTACTGTCCAACTGTGAGGCAATGTATGGAGCTGTCCTGAGTCCTTTCTCAAGGTCAAGTACCAGACTTTATTTATAAACAACGACTAATAAATAATAATTTTATTTTACACAGCCCACCAACTAAGACATTAAAATCAAAGACAATTCACATTTAATGACACAGAAATTGTCTGCCTACCCAATGGCTGGAAAGCCAGGCTGGTTATAAATGAATTGCCTGTTCTGTAATCTGGCATCAGATGTTTGAGCTCAGCTCAGCTAAACTTTCACCTCATTGGTGCTGCACCCTCAGTGAATTGCATGGTAAGGCTAAAAAGTCCCAACACAAACCCAGTGTAAGGAAGGAGCAGCATGCAGCACCTGGGCAGGTACAGATACAGCAGGGTCAGCTCAACAAACACCAAAAAACCCCAAATATTCCCTTGAACTTCACTGGGCAAAATACCCAGAGAGCTCAGAGTTCACAACTGTCCTCTGCCTGCTCCTCTGCCTCTCATTGACTCCCAGGCAAGAGAAATTGTGAACTTCAAACACCTGAAAGGAGATCTGATGTCTGAACTAATCTGTTCTGAGCAGCTGCTCCAATTTTCCATCAAGAGACAGCTTCAGCTTGATTGCAAATGTGCTCAGATGTGTGCAGAGCAGGGCTGGGTTCAGCTCAGAAAGCAGCTCTGGTGGCACAGGGAGATTGGGATAATGTGTTAGCACACAGTGAGGATCAGAGCATGGGGACAGGGGGACACAGAGGACCCATGATTTACACATAAATAATGCCAGCTGTGCAGGGAGATAGCCCAGCCAGGAGCAGAGTTCATCAGCATCAGGTTAGGGCCACAGCTGTCCTTGAACAGCCAAGCACACAAATATCTAAATACCTGCACAGCTGTCCTTGAACAGCCAAGCACACAGAGTGCCCAAATACCTGCACAGCTATGGTTAAACTCTGGATTTTTGGGTGAATTCGCAGCTGCAGTGCACAATGCACAATGCAATGCGACTGATGGGGAAATCTCTGAGCAGGGGATGATCCCTGCTTGGGCTCTGCCTGCCAGGACAGAGCAGCAGGAAAATTCAACACCCAGAGCCACAGAGCCCTGCTGTGCTGGGGCTTGTACCCAGGTACAATGAGGAGATTTTCCTGACACAGGTGAGCAGTGAGCTCTCACTGTACACCAGGGCAGTGCTGGTTATGAGCTGGGCTCTGGGGAGCTGTGCCCACCCGCCTGACTGGTCTAACTGGGATCTCAGCCCTTCCCTGGGGGATTCTGTGTCTGCCAGGGCTCACCCAGCCCCACAGACACCACAGAAGGTGGGGAAGTCTCACCTGACCTCTGCTGCCTTCATCCACTTGCCTGGAAAGTCACAGTGATAAATACTGTTCCCACTGAACCACATCCCCAACTTTAATTTTATGCTCCTGTGGAGGATTTTATTTAAAGTAATGTTTTAAAGTAATTTATGTAAATTACCTAAGAGCAGAAGCAGCAATGTAACATTTCTTGACAGGTAGTCCTATTAGCATTCTTTTAAATTGTGGATATGGAGGACAAAAACTTGGAAACATGTAAATGATAGAAGAAATGAGATCCTTATTCACAGTTACAATACTCAGGGCTGAGGATAATTTCAGGAAAAAATGCCAAACTGAGTCCAAAGCCTTAAATTTGAGAAAATGCAGGAGAGAGAAGAAGCAAATGGAAAAATCCCAGGAGGTGGCAAGTAAGGACATCTCAGCTTTATCCTCCTCCTCCTCCCCCTGCAGTGAGAGCCCACAGTCACTGCAATCCCCTGGAAGCAGTGGGACACTCACTGGGATTTATTGGGTGTCACCCTGGAGCAGGGCCTGGCCTGTGTCAGTGTGGGTGCTGAGTTCAGGGAGCTCAGGTGTCCCCCCTGCCCACAAGTGATTGAATTCCAGCTGTGGGTCTGAGCCTGGATTTGCAGCATGCAGACATGCACAGCTCTGAGCCCTGCAGGAAATGCAGCATTGCATTCTGCCTTTCCATCAGCCTGTGACACATGAACTGATTCCAGGGAGGTAACACACCTGCAGCAGCTGCTCTGCTCCATCTGGGATATTTGCACAAATATTTGTGCACTCCCATATTTTGTTGTAGCTTCAGTTTTGGTGAAAAGGGTCAAATGCACAAATGGCTTTCAGCAATAGGGCTAAGGGCATGGCTTGAGCAGCCCAAGGGAAGGAGGTGATCTCTATCCCAGCTTGCTGCCTGGGGCCATCCATGCTTCCACAAACCCTTATTCCCTCCCAGGAGTGGGGACAATGAATGTGCAGGTGGAGCAGAGCACAGTGAAGGGCTGAGGCTCAGCTGTGACCACAACCCAGAGAAATGGGAGCAAATCCTCTCCTGTCCCTGCAGAAACTCTCACAATGCCCTTTCCATGGGCAGCTCCACGCAAACACAGCAACATCCATAATGCAGCTTTCTCCTGGCAAATTGACCAATCATCCCTAAAGAAAATGTCAACTCCTCTGTGTCTCATCAAATAAATCCTGTCTGATATTTTGCAGAGACACAGAAACACAGGTACACAGGAGATAAAGCTGGAAATGAGTGCACTGAGTAAAACAGGGTGAAGAATTCCTCAATTACCACCAGAGCTGTGCTGGTGCCACAGCTCACACATAATGAAAATAGGATGCATGGTTAATATATTATTTATATCATGGAAGTAAGTCTGCAATTAAAGCAGTTCAGAGCAGCTTGAGCAGGCAGAAGAAGGAGATCCCCAGGGAGGCAGAGGGCAGGTGTGCAGGCAGTGCCACAGGTACCTGGGGGCAGGTGGGGCCCTGTGTGCTGCCCCAGGGCTGGAACTGAGAGCTGGCACTGCCACAGCTGGCACAGGAGAGCTCTGGGTGGCACAGGAGAGCTCTGGGGGGCACAGGAGAGCTCTGGGTGGCACAGGAAAGCTCTGGGTGGCACAGGAAAGCTCTGGGGGGCACAGGAGAGCTCTGGGTGGCACAGGAGAGCTCCATGGCACAGGAAAGCTCCATGGCACAGCAGAGCTGCTGCTCCCAGCCCTCCAAACCCTCACAGGGGCTGCCCAGGTCCTTTCTGTCCCTTCTTAGTACCTTGGAGGTTTATTTGCCTCCTTCTCTTTATTTAGGTCCTTCTGTGAGCTCTCCCAGACATGGGAGCTGTAATTCTGAAACCCAGCCTGCTGAATAACTTCTTGTGCCTTCCCTTTTAACACAGTTTTGCATTATTTATTGCCCCGTTCTTATCTCTTACTTTTTTTACTTCAGGTCCCATTAACTCAGTGTCAAATATTCCATAAACTTGCAAATCCAAGCAGCAGCAGGATCAGCCCATGATTTCAGTGATGTGCACAGTGATGTGCAAAAATGATGGAGTGTCAGGAACAAAATGAGACATTTCCTATGTTCCTGGAAGCCACAGAAGCTCACTTCCAGCAGAAAAGCCAGCAGCACTCACCATTTACAACAATTCTCACTGCATAATGGCCAATTAATATCCCTCTAATTTGGCTTCCAAAAGACAGCAGGCACAAATGCTCCTACCCCAGGTATTGCAAAGCTTCCCCTCCTCAGATCAGAAACAGCTGAAAATGAGCAGTGCTTATAGAACCATACTTGAATTGGAAGAGATTTTCTAATAAAATCTTCAAAACCAACCAAGGGGATTCACCTTCCAGAAACACAACTTAATAGGATGCATTAATCACGCAGTCCACAAAGTAAATAAATAAGGTACATTCTCTACTTTGCAAAATTATCAAATAGTGAATTCTAGTATGTTTTTTTAATCTTGAGTTGGATAAAACTCTGAGGGAATCTTTTTCTGGGAGTCATTTTCCATGGCATACATGAATATGTAACAGCAGAGCCCTAATGCAGGAAAATATGCTGGAATGAAAACTTCCAGCATTTAAAAATGGGTAGTGTTCCCTCTCTTCCCACTCTTACTCAACTTCCCTGAGACTTCATCCTAACACTTGGCTTAATTTTATCATTAATTTCTCTGACTGAGCAATATCTTGCCTCTAAAAATACTTTACATTAACAGTGCCTGCTAGAAATTACAGAAAATGTGTCATCTGCAGCTCCAGCTCATTCTCCTGGTGTCTGACACGAGTTCTGCTGCAGATCCTCCTGAAGGGGAGTCTGGCACAGGCTCAGCATCTCCTGCAGGGTTTGGAACTCGAAGCCAGAGCAGCTCAGAAAGCTTCCCAAGGCTGACACCTAGTCCGGGCTCCCTGAACTGCAGAGTGAGCAAACTGCAGCGATCACCGGTGACCACAGACAGGCTGGCATGGAAATGAACCCAAACCTGTGCTGCTCTCACCTGGGGAGTGGAAAACAGCAGCCCCGTTTCCTTGTGCTTTATTATTGCTGCATTCCCGGGAATGTTCCTGGCCAGCACTGGAACTTCTAAATCCATTGCCTGCAGGAATACAGAAAAGGAAACAGTTTGTAAGGATTTGTGGATTTTGAGGTGCTAACAATGACAATTTTAACAAGAGAAGCACAAACAACAACCCAAACCTCTTTCCCACCACTCCAGATTTTTAATTTACAAACACCCTTCCCCAGAGAGCCCTGCCAAGGCACAGAACCCAGACAGAACCCAGCTCTGAGGTGTGCAAAGCCTGGCCCTCAGCTCTGCTGCTCTGGATCTGATCACTATTGATGGATTGGGCAGCCTGGAGATGCACTGATGTAAAAGCAGAAATATTCATTTTGTGCAATTATCACAGTGTCAGATGGGGAAGAAATTCCCTCCCCCAGATCTTCAATGTGTTTCATACTGATTCCCTGTCACTCAGAGTCAATGCAGTTTTAATTGCTGTCATTACACTCCTGCATGAGGAGCAATTTTGCTTCAGTCCACACAGCAAGGAAACAAAACTCCAAGGAGAAAACCAGGATTTTTTATAGTTTGGACAAAACTGAAGAGACAAACAGCCAGGCTGATAAGGTACAGGAAGGGACTGCTGGGACTTAGCAACATATTTTAATAATTTAAAATCCCCAAGAAATCACTGTTAAAATCACCACTGCAGGTGTACTAGTCTGACCATAGCATTTCCATACCCTGGCACAAACATCTGCTTTGCAGCAGTAAGAGCTAAAAATAACAGCCCTTAATGATCAAACCTGTTCTACACTTGGTATCAGAAACTGCCAGAATTTCTGGGGTCACTCAGACACAGTAATGAAGCTGCAGAGATGGTGACTGATTGAAGTCAAGCACCAATATTTAATTTTCTGCCATTTCCAAACTCTAAAGGGAAAGACATTTGTTCTGCTCAGACTTGGAGGGCAGGAACTGCCACACAAGAAAATCTTGAGCTCCCCAAATGCACAGGTACCAGTGAATTACAGCCACTAAAGGCAGGACAGATGGCCAAAGACTTCAGATGCAGGGCTGCCTTTATGCCACTGGCCTTAACCAAATGGACGGGGCTGTAAATAATTACTGCAAGAAGTGGCTTCAAATTTAATTTAGATACTTAGACTATTTCCAAGCAGTAAAAAGAACCATTTGCATTGTTGAAAAGATGCATAATTTACTGACCTAGCTCCCAGGAATAATAGCATCAAACAACATTTCAGTCCACTGGCCATCTGTTTTGTTCCATTATTTTGAGTGCAAATGTGTTTAGCTGCTCCTGCAGGAGGATGCAGGGTGTAAATTGAAGCTGGGGACATTCCCCTGTAACATCTCTAGCCAGCAACAAGGGCTGATAGAGCAAAGGCAGGGTTTATTCAGCACTCTGTCTTTGCACTGTCCCTCATTTCCTTCCTTCTAGCCCATGCATCTTCTTGTTGGCTCTCCAATTTTACTGCTTTACAATATTCCTTCATCTTTGGTGGTTTATAACCTGCTCTGGCTGTTATTGCACCCTGCTGGTGCTGCACATGTTGGCCAAGAGTGGATTGCCCTCACAGCACAGCAGAGTCTGTCCAGCCTCCTTTTCTTCAATTTCAAATTGGCTTCTTTTTGGTAAAAGCATGAGAATGCAATGATTTCTCCAGCAGCTGGAGCATTCCTGAGAGCACAAGAAAGGGCTCCAGTGCAACGGTGCTGGAGTTGTTCCTGCTGTTGGCAGAAGCAGAGGGAACTCGGGAACCTCTCAGCAGTGGAGCCTTTGCCACCATCCATGGCCAGGAACGTGCCCAGCTCCCGGGCTCTCAGAGGAACAGATGCATTTTTAATGCCTGCTCTAATGCTTTGTTTTCCCCCTTCAAATGCCAAACACAAACAGATCAGTTCCAGTCAGATCTCAGATCTCAGACCCAGCTGACAGAGTCATTAGTGACGGCTCCTGGCTCTCCAAACCTCCAGGCAGGTGGAACTGGATGGGATTATACATTTATCTCATTTATCTATTATATATTTATCTCACTCTGAAATACTGTTTACGCATTCATGACCTTGCTAAATGTTGAACTTTGAGGACAATGAGAGTTGCATTTCCAAACTCCAGCCTGTTTTCTCCAGCCTAGGAGCAGAAGAGTTTTATGCAGAGTTTTCTGCCCTTTTATCCAACAAGCTGTCAGCAGATGGCCCTTCCTGCTGCTGGCCCTCCCAGGGAAGAACTTCAGTGTCCTGGGCTGCCATTTCTGGGTGAGGGAGGTGTTCCAGCAGGGTTTTATCAGCACGGCTCAGATCCCACTGAACAAACACAGAAATCCCAAACCCTCTGGAATCTGCCCCAATGTCCTGTCAGCTCTGAGCCTGCACACTTTGTACCAGACTGAGCTCACAGCCACTGCTCAGAGCCCTTCTGGTTTGCCTGGCTCCTGCCTCCCACCCCTGGCACTCTGGGGAAATAAATAAATAAAATAAACCAGGTTGGTTTTTGGTCAAGTGTTCTGTGAGCAGCCCTGAGGGGAGCATGGAGCAGGTGAGGTGACAGAGACTGAACTTCACTGAACTTCTGCAGCTCAGCCCAGCCACCCCAGGCTGCCTGGCCTGACACAGCCCAGCTTTGGAAATGTCACAGCCTGGAACTGCTGCACAGAGCTGGGCTGGTGCAGGGGCAGCTGCACCTCTGAGCTTGGCATCTGGGATGGAAATGCACCTCTGAGCATTTTGGGATGGAAATGCACCTCTGAGCTTGGCATCTGGGATGGAAATGCACCTCTGAGCTTGGCATCTGGGATGGAAATGCACTTGTCCTGTCCCACCAGCACCTGCCCTGCCTCATTCCTGTGATGCTCCCTTGGTTCTTACTCATGAGGACTCTCAGATGAGTGGAAATGCTGGAAATGCAACTCATTACAAACAGAAATGGGAGGCTCATTTATATTGCATAACCACATACAAATGGTGTGATAATTTCTGTGCTCATGATGAACCAACATTCAGCACCCACCAAACAAATGGAATAATGAAAGGCATTTGCCCAAAGAACTTCACTTCAAGTACAGTTATTTTTTCCTGAGAAAGCACTTGATACTAAGCAGTGCCCTACTTTGACAGGTATGAAATAAAACTGGTTATTAATTTTCAATACTGATGGCAAAAGGATTAACTGAGCGTGTCATTCATTCATTAATCATTTCAGAATTAAATAACCAAATACAGCTCTTAGATTGCTTTTTGAAGGGATGTAAAAATAAATGAAAGTCCATTCTAGCAGCATTATAAGGAAGTGGGTGTTGAATCAAGCCCAGTGACAACCCCAGGAAATCAGAGTGATTTCTGCATCTCAGGTCTGCATTGTTAATTTAGAGGATTGATAAAATTACGTTCTATCCTTTAAAAATAAATAGAGAAAACATAACAAACTATCAGTTCAAGGGAAGAAAACCTTAATTGCTAACACTTGAAAAAAGCAATGTTTTAGTTTTGCCTCCCTAGCTCTGGAATGCGTCCATGAAGCACTGACAGCCATTGCCAGCGACAGAGGAGGGTGTGACTGAGGGTGAAGCTCTCAGAGCAGCCCCAGCAGGTGCCTCACCTCCAGGATGGCAGCAGACATGCCCTCGGAGCTGGAGCTGTTCACCAGGGCCAGGCAGCAGCGCAGGGCAGCGTGCAGCTCGGGCTGGGGCAGCTCCTGCAGCACGCGCACCCCGGGGGCCCTGCGGGACAGACAGACGGACAGCTGCAGGACAGACAGACGGACAGCTGCAGGGACTGGGCTGCTGGAACCCCCCCGTGGGCGGGGGGCGCTGGCACAGCCTGCCCGGGGCCACCGGGACCCCCAGCCCTGCCCGAGCCCAGCTTGGACTGGGGGATCCTCCTGCAGCCAACCCAAACCCTCCCATGGTCCTGTCAGTACAAATCTAAATCAGAGCCAATCCGATGTGAGTTAACCCAAAACATCAGCATACTGCTTATTCTAAAACTTTAAATGTCTGGAATTCCTGGTCTGAGATGGTTCCATGCCAAAGGATCCTGACAGCCTTGTCAGTCCTACAGAGCTGTGCATGGACTTCCATTTGTATTTATATGTGCATGGACACCCATTGATTTTTACATGTGCATGGACACCCATTTTTACATGTGCATGGACATCCTCTGGTATTTACCTGTGCATGGACACCCATTGGTATTTACACCCATTGGTATTTACCTGTGCAGGGACACCCATTGGTATTTACCTGTGCAGGGACACCCATTTATATTAAATCTGCATGGACACCCATTGGTATTTACACCCATTGGTATTTACCTGTGCAGGGACACCCATTGGTATTTACCTGTGCAGGGACACCCATTTATATTTATATCTGCATGAACATCCATTTGTATTTACACCCATTTGTATTTACATGTGTATGGACACCCATTGGTATTTACACCCATTGGTATTTACCTGTGCAGGGACACCCATTTATATTTTGGACATCCATTGGTATTTACCTGTGCAAGGACACCCATTTGTATTTACAGGATTAAAAAGGGGCACCAGCTGCCTGCCTTCAGCACAGAGCAGCTTTAACATGAACTCCTTACCTTTTAACTCTCTCCTCAACTTCACTGGTAAACAGTGGATCAACCTGGGCAGGAGCACACACAGAGTCAGCGGCACTGCAGCTCATGTTTGAAACACCCAGAGAAATAAACAAAGTTCAGCACATTTTTATCTAAAATACTTTAAATGCTGAGCTTTAAATGATCCCACAGATGTGTTCCTCAGTTGTGTCAAGGCCTGGTGTGACACCTCCTGTGTGTGCCCAGGGACTGTCCCTGTGCTCACTGAGTACAAATGGGCCCCAGGGGCTCAGGAGGCAGCCTGGCTGCAGCTGGGACACTCACAGGGATGCTGCTCACATGCTCTGGCAGAAACACTTGATGGAAACCTAACAAACACAAAATTCTAATCCCCAGTAAATAATAAACACAAAATTCTAACCCTAGTAAATAACAAACAGTCATGAGCAAAAAACCCAAAAGGAGCTCTGAGAGGAAGCTGAATGCTTTAAACAAAACTTTAAAGTTTTGTGGCCTTAACTTTTTTTTGAAGTTTCATAAGCTCCTATTCTTGGAATACGGAGCTGCTGAAAATTAGCTGCTGCTCCAGATTTCATTATAGGAATGAACAAAAGGAAAGCTGGAATGGAGACAAATGGTGAAAGTTTTACATAACACAGACCCCAATCCTGCAACATTACCTCGACTGCACCACCTGAGACAATCAGGCACAGAAAATCCAGGGAACAGAATACAATCTTATGGCAGCAAACAGATCATCTCATGGAGGTAAAGCAGAAAATAGAGTGGGGGCCTTTGTTCTTTCTCTTCTTAATTAATATACTCTTACTGGATGGGCTTTTATATTCACAGCAAAAATTACATGCTTCATAGATGGTGGCACTGATTTTCTTAAGATTTTTTGGTTTGAGAAGCAACCTGAATAAGAAGAGTACAGCTAAATACCAATAGAGCTGAGATGCATTTTTTCCTTTAGAAATATTTTAGTTCCATGAGAGAAATATGCTCTAAAGTGTTTTAAGGAGGTTCAGCCCTTGATCCAGCCTGTGCACTGCCACTGGGCTATTTCTGGCCTGTAAAGACATTAGCTTGTGAAAAAGTGAAGCAGATTTAGAAAGACGACTGAAATGTTTATAAAATCCTCACTGGAGGCAGGAAGTGCATCTTTTGACTCTGCAGCTCAGCTTCATTACACCTGCTCTAGATTTGCCTTCCACACCAGTTCACTTCCACGTCATTTTGTGTATTAGCGTGGAAAAAAGCCCAGATAAAACAAAAACGTAAAAACAGCTTTTAACAATAAAATCCTCTGTCCCCATATTTGCAAAGAATAAAGCTGAATGAGAAAATAGAGAAATTGTTCTTATTTGCCTACTGAGTGTCTATTTGTTTTTTATAAAGTGAATTCCTGCAAGTTTTCAGGCTCGTGTGGAGATGAATCAGAGATGAGATGATGCAGAGGGAGCACATTACCCAGATGAGCCAGGGAGGCTTTTAGTCCCCTCCAAGCAGCAGAGAGTTTGTTTCACATGGCACAGCTGCCTCCTCAGAGCTTCTCCCTGCTTGGACCAGGGCTGCAGGCTGCCTCTTCCAGCCCTGTGCTGCAGGATCTATGTGGAGAACACTGATTTCCCTCTCAAAAACCCTGCAATTACTTGTGCAACTTCAGCACAAAGTTCCACAGGCGGCACACAGAGCAGAAGAATCAGGACAGAGGCAGAACTTTGAGATTATTGGGAGATGGGGATGTATAAAACCCTCAGTTTATCCAGGCTTTGGTGCTCTGAGGTTGTGAATGGCCAAGGAGCTGGGCTGGGTTTGTGAGCTCCAGCCCTTCCTTGCTGCTGGTGCCAGACAGAGGCTGAGCCTCACTTTAATTGTGTTAATTGTGTCTGAGCCCAGCAGTGGCAGCAAAGCCCAGCTGGAATGGAACAAGGACAGTGCTGCACGTGAGCAGAAGTGAGAACAGAGATAACAGCACTGAAACAACTTCACAGCACTAAAATCCTCATTAGCAGTGCCTCTGGGAAAACATCTCCTGGATGGCAGCTGCTGCCTTTCAAAACACTTGATAGGCTCATTTCTAAGTTATTCCTACTGGAATGGGCATTGCTAGTATTTGATTTACAAAAGCACACATTTTATCAGTTTGTGAGTGTCTAAAAGCCCACAGGTGTAGCAGCAGTGGCCAAGAGTGGAATCCAAGTATTCTGCTGGTTTTTCTGTTCAGAACTGGGATGGAGTGAAGCAGTGAGGAACAGGCTGGGCTGCCTCAGTGCCTGCTCTGGAAAAGCCTGGGAGCAGTGCAGGAGCCCCTTCATGGGCAGTCCTGAATTGTGGAATTCTGGCCCCTTTATTGGCAGTCCTAGACTGTAATTCTGGCCCCTTTATGGGCAGTCCTGAATTGTGGAATTCTGGCCACTGGAGCTGCTGCCAAGCTCAGAGCTGGTGGGAACAGCCTTTCCAAGGTCTGGGCTTGGAGATTTTTTTCTCTAACAGAAATCCTCAGAGCCAGGATCAGTTTGGAGGAGAGCTGAGGCACCTCAGATGAGGTAAATGGAAATATTTAGAAATGAAAATTACAGCAGCAACTTACTGCAGGTCCAATTATGCCCAGATGGACACTGGGATCCTTTCTGTGCCACTCTGAAACAGAAGAGGAACAACTGTTTTATTAATAAAAATTATTACTTTTTTAATCAGTATAAATAGCTCCATGGTTAAAGAAGAATTAGACAAATATTGTATTGCTACTTAAAAGACTGAATGTGCACAAGATTCACACTCAGCCCTCACATTACTCCTCAGAATTCAAATATTAGCATATCTGAAAGTTAGTATTTAGCCTTTCTGCTTCATGCAATCTCTTCTGACTCAGGGGTTATTTAACTAAGCTCAGATATTAATTTTGAATCACTCAGGAGAACAATGCTCTGTATAATGCAGTGGTTCTGGCCACAATCACTTGAATATTTTCCTGTGTCAAGGAACGTGTGGAAGCAACTGCAGCCATTACAATCATTACTCAGTGATATGCACAAGAGACATCTGCTGCTTTTTGACCCCAGAACAGACCAGTGCAGCTCTCTGCAAGCTGCATTTGCTCCTCAGCACCACAAGGCTCCAAGGGCTGTAGAAGTCTGAGCTGAATTTGCAGCTCAGAATACCTGAACCTCTCACAGACACAAACAGAGCCTGACAAATATTCCCTTTTGTGCTCCCAGGAAACTTCAGCCTAGTCTGAGCACTGAGCCAGAACAATGGGTGGTAAAACTTGTTTGCAGCTTCAATGGCATTAATTAGCACACATGCAAATCAATGTAACAGCCACGGGACAGCAAGATAAAAAAGTGATTTTGAAGTAGACGATCTTTTCTTTTGTCTTCCATCAATATTGCATGTAACAGCAAAACAGTTTTCTCAGCAAGCAAAATCATCAAATATTGCTTTGATTTGAATGCTCTGTTATTCCCAGCAGGATGGAAAAGACATGGCACAGAAATAATGTGTGGAACAGATCAATGGTTACATAAGAATTTCTTTTTTCAAATGTAAATATATGATGATGTTTCCTGCAATGAACAAAACAGCCCATGCCAAACTTACCAACATGAGAAGAATGCAGTGAGTGACAAACAGGAATGTTCAAATGGCCAGAACTCACCTGAGAAAGCTTCCACCAGGTACAGAGGGTCCTTCACTCTGCGCAGCCCACACACCAGGAGGAACAGATGCACAGGGCCTGAGTCTGCAGGGATGCCTGGAAATGCTTGTAAAAATCAGCCAGTGGGGCAGGGAAGGAGCTGAACCCTCCCAGCTGCTCCATCAGTGAGCACAGACAGTGGTAAAGGCAGC
This sequence comes from Zonotrichia leucophrys gambelii, assembly GCF_028769735.1. Lineage (NCBI taxonomy): Eukaryota > Metazoa > Chordata > Aves > Passeriformes > Passerellidae > Zonotrichia > Zonotrichia leucophrys. The sequence continues at coordinate 863,670 of NC_088185.1, forward strand.
AAAGAGTGGATCATGAACAATTACCATTATTCCTCCTGTTTCCTGCTCTGCACCAATCCCGGACTGAGGATGTACATCACTTTATAGAGCACAGGGGTTCATTTGCAGAGACAGGCAATGTGCAGGACTTGGAGAAAGCTCTGGTGCTGTTCTTGGAGTCCAGAACCAGCTCTGGGCCCTGAGCTGGACAGCTCCAGGTGGTTCTCAATGGTTTTACCCCTTAGGCTGAAGGTGGTATTCCTGATCCCCAATCTAATCCTGCCCAGCACAACTGAGCCCATCTCCTGAGCCCATCATCTCCTCCTGAGCCCATCATCTCCATCTCCATCTCCTGAGCCCATCATCTCCATCTCCATCTCCTGAGCCCATCATCTCCATCTCCTCCTCCTGAGCCCATCATCTCCATCTCCTCCTCCTGAGCCCATCATCTCCATCTCCATCTCCTGAGCCCATCATCTCCATCTCCATCTCCATCTCCTGAGCCCATCATCTCCATCTCCATCTCCTCCTGAGCCCATCATCTCCATCTCCATCTCCTCCTGAGCCCATCATCTCCATCTCCTCCTGAGCCCATCACCTCCATCACCTCCTGAGGCCATCTCCTCCATCTTCTCCTGAGCCCATCATCTCCATCTCCATCTCCTGAGCCCATCATCTCCATCTCCATCTCCTCCTGAGCCCATCATCTCCATCTCCATCTCCTCCTGAGCCCATCTCCCCCTGCCCTGCCGCTGTCCCTGCACAGAACAGGGCTCTGACACTGACACTCTACATTGGGCCATTATCAAAACCTGCACAGCAAAACACGAGCACAGGCAGCCAACACAAAAGCCTGAATTGTCAACACTGAATAATTTCTGCAGCTTCAGCAGGGACATGGTTTTTCTAAGAAAGGCAGGAATAAGTACAACTGTTATCTAAAGAGATTTTGGAAGTGTAGATTCATTTAACTCCATCCCTCCAGGTACTATCAGGAAAAAAAAATGCAGCAGTCATAGGTGCACAATAAAAATAAATGTATTACTGCAAATCTTTAATCTTACTGAAAGCTGCAGGCCTGGAAGTGAATGAGTAATACCAAGCATTAGGTTGCTAAGAGGTAAAGAAGAAGATTTAAAAATTAATTTTCCAAGGCCTGGTTTCAAGTTCACTGTTGTTCTTCACAGACCTTCAGAGAACAACACCAAGCCCACGTTATTTAGGTTATTGGTCCATTTCTGGTTCTGTTCAGAAACAAAACCTAAGCCATGATGAGATGGTGAGGGAGAATAACCTGATTTTCTTTCCTGGTCACTTTGAACCACAGCAGGTCTTTTGAAAAGATTTCATTTATCCACCTCCTGAGCACCTGCCAGCACTGACTGCTGTCCTCAAAGAGGAAATCCATCAGTTTATGGCACCACCAGGAGCCCTCCTTTCAGCAATCCCAAACTGATTTTTCAGAGCCCAGGTGTTCATTCCTGTGCCATGTCACCCCACACAGCAGTTTGCTCCTCCAAGGTGCGGGGCAGTGACTTCACCCCAAGTGCTCACACTGTCATTCCCAGCCAGCAATGCTGGGGCTGCTGACATCCTGGAGAAGACAGAGTTAAATGAACCTGGAAACTTCCAGGGACAGCCTACTAATGCAGGAAAAATTAGAGTGCAAAATTCTCAATCAATTCTTCTCTCCCCTGTTTCTCATTATTTCTAACAGATCAGACAACAAAAAGCTCTGCACTTTCAGATCACTTTGGGAACTCAGTTTATTGCTGCTATCATACAGGTTTTACTACACTCAGCTGGATAAGTGCACAAACTTTTACTGTTCAGTTTTTCTTATGTGGGTCTCTCTTTCCAGCACAGCTCCAGGAAAATCTAATGCCTCTGTAAAACCCTGCTTGTGCCATGACAGCTTATGTAAACTTCTCAAGCTCAGAGAACAGCCCTGCCACCAAGCAGAAATTACAGGAGAGTTGAAAACTCAAACTACAAAAGCATATAAATAAAACATATTGCGTGTTTTATTTGCTGCTGCAATAGGCATGTGATGACCCTGAGGTTCCACAGCACCATGGGAGCAGCTTTAAGCCCTGTTTGTTGGCTAAACAAAGATTTCTCAGTGCGTTAGTGCAGGCTTTGTTGGTTATCTGCATCCTCTCATCACATGATGTTTACTGGGGTCTGTATCTCAGCCCCATCGAGAATCAAAGGCAGCTTTTCATCCTGCAGTGATGACTTCAGGCCTGTGATCAGAGCTGCTCTGCCCCAGCCTGGAGCTGCTGCAGATCAGTCTCAGGTTTATCCTTTTCCTAAATAGTTATTTATTTCCTAAATAACTGCCTTGTTATTTTCTGTCAGTCTGTCTCCAGCACGAGGCTGAACTTCCCCTGACTCTCCCAAGTCTATAGATAGGGCTTCTGAAACTGCTAAACCCAAACAGACCGTGCTGCATAGAGATCCCTGCAATGCAAGCTCAGGGAAAGCAGCCTGAGCATCCTGCCCTGGTCTCCAGGCTGGCACAGGCAGCAAAACCTCCTGCAACAGGCTGGGCTCCCAAAGGGCTGCAGGTGCTGTGTGAGCTCCCAAAGAGAAGCTGCAATCTCACTGCTTTGGCTGCTGCTGCTCACAGTCTCTCAGCCACACAAACAAACTGTGAAGCTGACTGTTACCCACAATGCAAATTTACTCTAAAAGCCTTTTTTGTGGGTTTAGCCAGTGAATGCTGACTAGCCAGCCCCTGGAGGTTCTGCAGCCAGGAGACAGCCATAACCCCACACCATCACCTCTGCAGCTCCCGGGTCTGAGACTATGAAAAAATACCAATTCCATGGTTTTTGTACTGAGTTGCACTAATAACAACAGCAAAACCCCTTCACAGCCCTGCTTCCATTTGTGTCAGGCAATTGCTATTTACACTGGCATCCAAACTATCAAATGGAGTGCACACAAAGCTGGCATTCCTCAGAGTTTGGTCAAATCTGGGGGCTGGACTTCTCCCACCACAAAGTGCATTTGGTGCCTTCTGCCACTCACTTAAAGCCACCACTAAACTCCTTGTGAAGCCATTACATTGATTTAAAGAGGCTGTTTGGGTATTGGTGTCATATTTAAAGTGAGCAAATGTTTCCTCTGACTGACAACACCAGTCCAATAATATTCACAGGAAGCCTGTTCTGTGGAGGGAGGTCTGGAAGCATTTTGAATAACCTGTTTCATTGAAGAGAACAACCTGGCACCCTGCACACCCAGGGTGTTTCACAGAGATGCCTCAGATGGAATAAATCCTGCACTGCAGGCTGTGAGCTGTGCTGGGAATTCTGTCCTGGGAATCCTGAACGTGACAAATGCTCAGGGGCTCTGCTAAAGACACAGGCAGGGGTTACCTGCAGAAATGTTTCTCCCAAAAATCATCCAGTGCCTTCAGACATGGAATAGAACTTCATGAAAAAATATTTTAAAAAAAAAACCTCACAAATGCCATGAGCTGAAGGAGACTGGGCAGCTTCATCTGCATTAAAGCTCAGGGTCTTTTCACATTGTGCAAGCCCACACTGCCAAAACCACATCCTCCTGAGCAAAACTGCCTCCTGCTGTTGAGGGTTTGCTTCTGACTGCTCCAGGTTTAGTGGAATTTTAAACACTTTGGAACTGCAAATGCCCAGAAAGAAGCAGTTCACTGGGAGCTCCTAATTAGTCCCTGGAAAGCCAAAGGTACAGCCAGAAAGCCTGAGCCCATGTGCAGTGTTAAAAGAAGTGGAAATTGTGGGCTGCCACCAGAGATGGACACAGGCACCAGGCAGAGGAGATAAATCAGATGAAACAGTCATAAAAACAATACTGAATAATCTGATGCCACTTTCCAAGTTATTATTTAATAAGGCACAGATGTTAGAGTCACATTTTAGTTTGCTTTTCATGTACATTATGAATTATTTTGCACTTTTGCATTAGCACACATTAGGCAAAAAAACTGTCTCTAATACATTAGAAATTCACTTTAGGGGGAGCTTCCCCCTCCTCAATCTGTTGACTGCTCATTTAATCACAAAATGGTTGGACAAGAGATCAAATCAACACTGAGGCTGTGCTAGCAAGTGACAAATCATTTCACTCCAGACAATCATTAATCTTGGGGGCACTGTGATTTACTGAGAACAAAATAACCTCACAATGCTCAGCTCCAGACTGCCCCTGGCTCTGGGTGACGGCTCCCATCTCCTGATGGGATAAAGCCACAGGGGAGGATTCACCTGCAGCACGGGCAACAGCAGAGATCAGGCTGATGGGTGTAAAACTGAAACGTTTTACAGGCTGAAATGCCTATAAATCACCCTTTTGGGGAAAGATGGAGTGATCAAAGATTGCCATGATGAGGTGACTCAGAATTAGGGCCCTGCCTCACCTGCTCAGGTGAGAGCAGAGCAGAGGCAGCTCCAGCCCAAACAAACAAACATTTATTTTTCTCTGCAGGCAGCCCAGGCTGGGACAGAACAAAGCTCAGGGATTTGTGCTGTGCTCCCCATGGACCTCCAGGGCCCTGCCCCAGCCTGGAGCTCTCCTGGTGCAGCCCAGCCCTGCCCAGAGCACAGATCCAGAGCCACGCTGGCTGCTGGATGGCCCAGACCCATCTGATGGATGTTCTGCCATTTCCCACAGAATTAAGGCATTTTGTTACGTAATTAGTTATTATTATTAGCTCTGATTCTAAGTTTCTTTCATCTTTGACACCTATTAGGAAGCTGTCAAGGAATTAGGAATAAACCTATTAGGAATAAACACAGTAAACAAAGGGGAAAAATGAGTTTTACCTGCATTTTGTAGAAATTGGTACCAATCAAATGTTTCACTGGGTGTAGCCTTGATTCCTGTGTAAAAAAGGAGATCCCATGTTAAATGTCCCCTGCATGGCTGAGCTGTGGCTCCTGGAGGCTTTGGGAAGTCCAGTAAAGCAATTATTTCTGCAGGCACCCTGAGCTCCCCTCGCCAGCAATGCCAGGCTGTGCAGCCCTTCCCCAGTGGGAAATGCTGTACAATCCCCAGTGCTGGGACCTTCCAGCACAGCCCTGCTCAATCTGCCTTGCAAAACTGCACCTGGGACAGCATCACCTGAGGGGGGACATCATTCCAGAACACATCCAGGGCACCTGCGACACAGAGCCCTCAACACAAAAGGAAATAAAGCACATTTATACACAACTTTAATATTAATCCGTCCTGAATATTAATGAATGTGTTTTTCCTTATGTTAAAGATTAATTATTTTAATGATGAAACTCATTTATTAATTTATTTAATCGCTTATTTAACTATTATCTCCCAAGGGACATAAATATAAACTAAACACAGGCTAAGCAGACTTCACAATGAGCTATTTCAACAGCACAGCCTGGAAAAGGATGTTACTTTCTTTGACAGCGAAATACACAAAGTGGAATGAGTTTTGGAATGCACAGAGAGTTATTATTAATTAAATAAATGAGGAAATGAAGCAATCACACGTAAACACTGAGCTGTGCTCCCTGGACTGTCAGTGGTGGACTTGGCCCTCACTGGGCTGGGAACTCACCCTGGAGCATTTTAAGGAATTGGGGGCTCCAGGAAAGAATCCCCACCCTCAAACCTTCTGCAGCCTCTGGAGAAGCTCAGAGCTGCCCCAGTGCCAGCTGCCCTTTGGGATTCCTGGGAAAGTGTCCATAGAGCACCCAGAGAGGGGAAACTGAGGCAGAGACTGAAATTCTGCCGCAATTAAGGGCAGAGGCAAAAAGCACAAATTAGGGAGCAGAGCAGAGCAGCCCAACCCAGCCCAGCCCAGCCACAGGAACCACAGACAGGGAATCCTTCACCAGGATCTCAAAGCTCTCACCTTGGCTTTGGACATAAATCTTCTTCCGAGCATCTGGCTTTAAAGAGAAGGAGAAGAAAAAAGCTTTCAGAGTTCAACATGAAAATATCTGCTCAATCCTCAAAAAAACCCCACACTAAAGAGCAACAAAACACATGTCAGTGTGATTTTCTTCTGACTATTGAAAATCAAAACTATTAGATACATTTAGTAACTCCAAAAGCCAACAATGTAATTTATATTTACTATGTCCATTTACAGTATCAATGAAGCAATTTTGCAATAAACACAATCACCAAGTTAGTACAAATATATATTTTTTAGTTTGTCTCTGTATCCTCTCTTATGATCATTACCCTATTTTTCTGGAATAAAACAAATTTCAACTGTCTAGCTGAAAATCAGCACTAGTTCCCAAAAAGCTGTTGGTCTTGGAAGACTGGTTTTGAAAATCCAGTTTATATTTATCTATAATACAATTTATAAACATCTCAGTTTCAGAAACTGCTGTCAAATATAAAGACTTGCCTAGACTGGAAAACTGGTGCCTGGTGGTTATTGCAGAACATTCACAAATAAAAATTACAAAATAAATTACCTTAAAATAGCTGTAGTAAAAGAGGTAATTATTACACTTCCAAAATCACTCCTGAAGCGCTGTTATTTAATTTAGGTGATTAAAGAAGCAATTTCCTATTTCAATATCTTTCTATAACTCCAACTGTGGATTTGTGGAATAATTTTTTTTTTAGTGAAAAGAAAATCAGTTCAGAAAGAAACTTCAATTCTTGAACCAGTCAGCTCAGGAAATAGGAAGCCACAGAAGTGATTTTTTTTTTTTTAAATTGCAGAGATTTTGGTTTTCCCTGTTGCTCCTTTGTGGCTGCCCCTCAGTCCCCTGCCCAGGCTCTGCAGTTACTAAAAATGAACTGGGAAAAGAAACTGGAAGAAAAGAGGTCACCAAAAAAGTCATCTCCAAGCAGCTCACAGATGGGGAGGAGGTGGTTTCTGAGAATCAGGGTGAGCAATGTCACCAAAATTACACAAAAAAGCAGCAAATCCACATGGGAATGAAGTGGGGGAGAAAGAAACAGCTCTGCGCTACCTGGGGATATTCCATGGACTTCATCTTCCTTGAGCTTTTGTGTTCAAAGGATTTAAAATAATAAAAATAGTTTAACACATCGTCACATCATTTTATTACCTAACAGTGGACCTTCTCTGACTAACACTTTGAATTTCCCAGCATGATAAAAATGATAAAATTATAAAAAACCCCTGCAAGCAATGGGACAGCACTGCCAACCCCAGAACTGAACTCTGCAGGAAAAGGAAGCAAAACAGAGAAAACCAGGAAAAAGGAGGTGGGAAAAGCAGGGGGCAGCAGCCTGAAAACAGCAAGTTAAGAGAGAATTTCAAGTTCAGCATCCTGGTTCCTGCCCTGCAGGACCCCAAAGAGCTCAGGGAGCAGAAACAGCCCTGGAGGTTCTGAGAGCACTGGGACAGGGCTCAGGGATGCACTCACTCTTTATAGATCAATTTTCTCCTATGTTCTTATTCTAAATGGGCTTGAGGAGAATGGGAAATGAAATGAATGCTAATAAAAGTGGCTTAGGTAATTCTTCTGCACCAGTTTTATGCTCCTGAAATAAAAATCTGACCATGGGCACGAGATCTTTTACAGCATTTGAGGTGCTGATTCTGGAACTATTTCAAAGCTCAGTTTGGTTTCCTCTCCTTACACTCTGTTACTTTTGTCCTTTTCTTGCTTAATATCCCTGACAGAAGCCGTGCCCTTTCCCTTTTACCCATCATGAAGTTCATTGTAGTAACTATTAAAACCAAATCACATTTGTAAAATAAAATACCAAATCCCATGTCTGCTCATGTATCCTTTCAATAAAAACAGATTTTAAAAATCAATTCATGCTGGAATAAGGCATTGTATATCCTGCACTCTCAGTGATTATTTTTGAGGCCAGAGTGCATTAATGGCTATCCTATGATGCAAATTGGAACTGAAGAGGTGCCAAGCACTTTGTTTTAATTTCTTGCATTAATTGTTCAGCCTCAGCTGGTGTTTGCAGGGTGAGGTGAGTGAGCCAGCACCTCCTGCAGGAGGGAGCTCCTGCCTTGCTGCTCCCATCCCCAACGGCTCCTGCTCACCCCTCACCGGTCTGCTGATCAGCACACAGAAAAATCAAATCTAATTTACCTCTGCAGCTCACCTTAAGAAGTTCGTTCTATTTCCAGAGCTGACCAAACAAGTATTTTCAAATTATACCTCCAAATTCTTTGTTGTAATTAATGCTGTCTGGAGGAATTTTAAAGCTTAGTAAATGATGCCAAAAGAAACAATTTGGCATCAGGAGAGACTGGGTAACAACAAATGATTTGTTTTAAATGTTACAGAGAAACACTTCCTGAGCTGCTCCACACTCTCTGCTAATCCTGAAGAGCTTTTAATGCCAGGCCCCTCTGACTGCACATCAGCATGAAATGCTCTCTCTGAAAGGACAGCAGGGCTGGGAACAATGCAGATTATTGCAATTCTCTGCATATTTAGGGCACATTTAGAGCATGCATATCTGCTAATACAGTGAGCACTGCCAGCACACCAACATACCCACTCTGCTGCTGCCAGCTCCTTCATTTCCACCGTGAAAGCCACCGCAAACCTGGTTAGGGGGACAAAAATAGTTGGGATCATCTGCTTAAAGTGTTTAAACATTAAAAAAAGTACTTCAAAAAAAAAAAAAAAACCTTGATAAGAACTAAGATCAGAGGCTTACAAAGCTGATCCCAGCTGAAAGACAAAGCAGGCTTTGCACTTGTTCCAGCAGGAAATTTGGTTAAACCAGCAGCAGTTCCTCAGGCTATCCACTTGTTCCAGCAGCAAATTGTGGTTAAACCAGCAGTAAACCCTGGTTAAACCAGCAGCAAACCCTGGCTAAACCAGCACAAACCATGGTTAAACCAGCACCAAACCCTGGCTAAACCAGCAGCAAACCCTGGCTAAAGCAGCAGCAGCTCCTCAGGCTTTCCTGGGAAGGGGAAGTGAGGATTCCTCAAAGAGAACCCCAAACAAGGGCACAGCTGCCAGTCTGCCCAAAGTAATGCACACAGCAGCAGCAGGATTCCCATAAATGCTGAACTAGAACTCCTGCTTTTGCTTGGTGAAACAAACCTTATTCCCCTACATGTGTTCTGTAGGATCTGCTGTATGGCCCTGCAATGAATTTCACACCACAAGCTTTGAGGTTATTAAAGCCCATGCAAACGCTGCCTTTGTCAAGCTGCACATGCTCCCTCCCCAGATCGTGCAATTATCCTTTCAATACATCACATTAACAAGCATAAAAAGATGTCACTTCTAAGTCTACAAAATACTGTTCAATAGGAAAAAAAATACCCCAGAGGGGTACAAGCACCATTTAGAGGGATTTGATTAAAAATGAAACACTCATAAGGCCAGACAGTGTTCAATAGTTTGTTTTATGGAATGTGCTGGGATATTGTACTGGACAAGTAATCTACAATTCATGATGCTTTCTGCTTAGAACCCTGCAATCAATAAAGAAAAAAAATCAATGTTTCTTTTAATAACCATGCAATGAATAACAGCAGTGATGCTACTGGAGAAGAGGCACATTCAGAATAACTTCTGGAAAACTGAGATGCTTTTCCTCTAGTAGAGAAAATATTGTAAACTGCACAGGGATGTCATAATACATTTTGAAAGATCATAGATAATTCAAGCTGTTAAGGTATACTTCAGGTTCCCAACTCAATAGCATTAAAAAACATTCAGTAAAGCAGATTTTGTATTAGCTGTATTTGTGACAGATGATATTTTAAACAGAGATGGATCAAATGGACACACTCGGAGATTGTTTTTATGTATTTCTCATTTTGCACAGTGCTGAAATCCATCTGGCACATTAGATATATTTTTCCTTTCCTTCAGACCTGTTTAAAGAACAACTTCTGATTATTTGATAACAAAAGTAAACAAGTACATAAATTTTTTCCTGAGTGGAACCTTAAGTTGCTCTCAGCTCCAAGCCACGCTGAGGCACAGGAACGTGCCCTAATGATTTTTCAATGAGTGTGATTAAGTGCTGCCTTTAAAATCTGTTTGCTTACCGCACTTTATGGGGGATTACAGACAGAGCAGCACATCTCTGCCAGTGCCGAGTGAGCCAATAATAGCTGGGAAATGGAGAGGCAGCAGCAAGGACAGAGCAGGAGAGAGGAGCTGAGCAGATCCTGCCTGGCCCAAAATCCATCCTGCTCTGGGTCTGACACCAAACAAGGTTTCCTCCCCCACCACAGCCATGAGCAAACACTGCCCAGGTCAACAAACCTTTGGATCAGTCAGGAGAAAACTGCTGGGGATGTTGAAACCATGAAACACGCTCAAAAGTGTTCTCAGTTTTTAGTAATTTCCTCTGGTTTAGGATCAGTTCTTGCTCTACATTTGATGACTACACCGGCACAGCACCAGAGCTTTCCAGACTTTAAAACACCTCAAAATGCTCCCTTGTCATTTCACCTAAAACCTGAGAGAATTTGCTTCAAGACTTTTTTCAGTCTCTGCTTCCTTGCTCATGGGCCCAGGGAAAGGATCAAATTTCAAAGGATCAAAAAGGAGAAAAAAAATAAAATTTAAAAAAATCTGTTTGTACCAGAGGGATCCACTTTTCAAGCAGGCATTCTGTGCACAAGGTGTGTGTGAGGAGCAGGGCAATCCCAAACAACCAGGCTGCATTTTCTGATCAAACTGCTCCCCCTCCACCACTGAATCACAAACACAGGTAAAGGTCACCAGGATTTCAGCACTCCAGGGTTTTCTGCTGGCCTCCACACCTTCCAGTGCTTCCAAGTGTGTGTGGAAACTTCCTAAAGATCTGCCTCAAAAATGCAATTTCCTGTCAGAAACCTCCCACCCTGCCCTTACCTGGCTCTCTCCAGCACTGCTCCCATCACCTGGCGCTTCTCTTTGCATTTCACGTCTTCATTGACATCTGTCCCACCAAAGATGATCCCAAAGGGAATTCTGCTCCCTGCAAAGCAATCAGAAGGGGGCCAATATGTCATGACCAGAGTGAAAAAGTGCATTGATAGCACTGAATCACCTATCTGAGCAAAAATCTCTGAAAAGGAAACTTGAATGTTTATTTTTTCAGTACTGTAACCCCACACACAATAACTGCACTTTCACAGGACATCAAACCAAATGGGAAACAAAGTCTGTTGATAAAAACAGAAAATGTACCATTGATTTCAATTTGTATTTGAAAGTTAAGTGAGCTGTAAGATCAGGATGTATTAGCATTGCTAATTTCCTCATTACTAAATGAGAGAGCAAGCAAAAAGAACGAAAGACTAATTACCATTCTGGCTACTTGGAGAATTTCCTTGGCACTTGTTGATATCACACTCCAATGTTTGCAGGTGGAGGGAATTGATGTGCACTATCAAAGCACCACTGCCTCTAATCTTCCAGAGACAGACTGTCTGTAACACCATTAAAATATGCACTGCCTCTGTCATAAATTTAAAAAGTGAATAATTATGATGCCATCTATTGGGTGTGCTGATCCTGTAAACAGAATTTGCAGGATGAGGCCAAGCAGATCAATAGTGTGGCAGCAATGGTAGTGCAATCACTAAATTTCTAAATGTTCCAGGAGCCAGGAATGTTCTCTGGATCTCTATTTTGTCCCAAAGTCTGTGATAACCTTTACACTTTGACTGTGATAATCTAAGCAACCTTACTAGTACTGCCCTGCCTTGCAGAGATTTTTGGTTTATTTCTCTTTCAGTCACTGCAGATACTTTTTAGAGCAGTGCAACTGATTTATTGAAACTCCTGAGCTTTTGTAAGGTATCAGGCTTTTAGATCACTTGGGACTTTGAAAAGATAACAGAAACAGCATTTGGGCATTGCCATGCAAGTTAAACTCCAGTAAAACTGTACTCCAATGAACATTAAAATTCAACTTTATCTTCTGTTCCTCAGCAAAAATCCCCAAAAAACCCAAAAAAGATGGTGCTCAGACTTTCCATGTGCTTCCTCCAAAACAATTCAAGGTCTTGTCAAAAAACCCAATCATCTCCATGTTCCAACAAGCCTTAATTCATATGTGAGCATAGTTTATTTTACATTTATATATTATATTTGTACTTTTTGTGTTTGTATTTCAGGTCCCTGCTGAAACCAGAGCCCCTGTGGAGCAGAAGCAGCCCAGCAGAGCAGACACAGAAATTCAGGCTGTCTGCAAACCCCCAGAACAGTGAGGGCACTGCTGAAATCCAACCCAAGCCCAGAGCTGCCCAGAGATCAGTGGAAGGTGCAGTTCTGTGCCTTTGGACAGATTCCTGTAACTCAGGGTGCTCTCAGCTGAGGATGCACAAAGTGCAATTTCAGCAGGTGAAATTACTGTCTGTAATTCTCAGAGCCAGGGCTCCCAGTCTATCATTAGTGGCAGGCTAAAATTTTGTTCTCCGTGGCTAAAGAGAATAGAAAATTTTATTATTTGTCTGATAACATCCTGTCTCCTGCAGTCTGGCTGACAGGAATGTTATTTCACGTTGAAAAACCCTGACTCGTTTTTGAGCAGAAAAATGAAATTATCCTCCCTGCTTCCTTCCATTTGAGCCCAGCTCTCCTTAGCCAAGCCATTGTCCTCTGAAAGAACACATTTACTGAAAGGATCTAATGTTAATGTAATGCTCTCATCCTGATGTAGTTAAAGCACTTAATTACCAAGAGCACCATGTGGTTTAAAAGTACATTTATTTAGTTCTCTCTCTATCAGATCTCCCATCGAGAGGGATTTTTAGCATTTCTGAACGTTTGCTGAAATGGATAAACAGAGAGAGGATATTCTGTGTGGGTTTGTACATTTACAGCCATGTGTAGCAGCTAGGATTCATTCTCTTCCCCTGCAGGACTTTTTGGGAGGTATTTTTATTGCAAAGCAGGAGGAGGATTACCTTGCAGCAGTCTGCCTCCTTTATAGAGGTGAATGGCCAGGGCTGCATCAAACTTGTCTGAGGAGGTCAGGTTTGCTATTTCAGCTGCACTTCCATACATGAAAGCATCTTTAAGAACACAGATGTGACCTGCAGCCTGTAGATGATTCCTTCATTATTGGGACAAACAGAAAGAGAATAAAGAAGTCACTGTTAATGTTATAGCACACCAGCGAATGAGGCAAACTTAATCAAAACGTTTTCCCTCCAACTTTGCTCTTTCAACTTTATGTCTTTTTTGTTCAAGCAGATATCAACCAGGAGCTTCTTCACAAGGCAGGTTTTCTTTGCCTGGAAGATATTTGTTATCTTCACCACTGGGAAGCCACAGGCACCTTCCAGCAAGGTAACGCTGCCTGGGCCAAGCATGATCACCACAAAAATCAGAAAAAATGAAGCATGGTCAGGACCTTCCTGACTCAACTTATTATTCTGAAATAATCCCTCCTTTTGAAGGGAGGTGTCAGAATTCTTGTGTCAGGCCTTGCTCTTAGAGATTCTCAGCCCCTTGTTCTGCAGAAAGGACACCAAGTGAAGAAAGCACAAGCATGTCCAGCTGGTCAATGCTACCAAAACCACAGAACATCAAAAATGAATGCATCAAGAGAGCCAGAGAGCTGAACTGTGTTCCCCTTCTGTTTGATGGTGGGTTTAATTGCTTCTTGTCTCAGCTCACCATTTATAAACCAGGCAAAGGATTATTGAAATATAAGCAAAAAAACTTACTACACAAAAGTAATGACACAAATACCTTCACAACCTGCTTTGAAATCTCATTTCCAAAAAGCAAAAACAACCAGCAAGCCCCTGGCAGTGAGCTCTGCCATGCCCCTTTCCTTGCAGTGGTTCTCATGTGAGAACATTGGTGCCAGGGCTGCCAGAGCCAGGCACTGGTGATTACAGACAGCCCCACTCCTGCCCCAAACAGAACCAGGTATCAGGGCTCCAGGAACATCAAATCAGGCATCAGGGCTCCAGGAGCACCAGCAAACACCCAGAGCAGCAAATCCCAGCTGACACGGGGTGTTTGCACTGCCAGGATCACACAAACACCACAGGAACGTGCTGTGCTTATCCCGTATCGTGGCGCTGATTGATTTCTCATGATGTATTAATTGTTCTGGCATTGAGATCCTGCTAGCTCATTGGCTGCCTGGATCATTCAGCTTTCATCTGATTACTGCACAGCCTCCCCAGAAATGTGATTTTCTGTGATTTTCTGTCCTGCAGAAGTTAGTAATTCCTGCAGAAATTGGTGCTAAAAGTGCTGTAACATGTCTGGGGGCCTTGGAGGGAATGTGCCAGCCCTGACTGTGTCGGACAGAGCTGCACTGGCACCACACACGGTGCTGGGTTCCCTCCTCAGCCCCCAGAGAAACTCCTTTCATTCCACTGTCCCAAACCAGACCAATAAATCATGATATCTGCTAACAAATAATGAAACACAGCCACATTTCAAGCTCCTTGTTGACACTGCTGAGCCACTCTCAACACCAGCTGCCCCACGAGCTGGTTCCAGGTACCTGCCCTGCCCTTGCACAGGTTCTCCATTTATATCCCAATAGCGATGCCCAAATCTCCCAGCTGTGGAGGGAAAATCTCCCAGGCGTTCCTTGGGATGCTGCTGCAAGCATTCCATCATTTCACAGGTGCTCATTAAATGGTCTAAGAGGGTTTTTTCCCATCAGCATTCCAATTACCATAAATCACTATCATGTACAAGCAATATGTTTGCATATTACAATTAATTTGAAAATAACTCTCTCAGGACATCAGGAATCGAGAAACCCAGCCAGGAATTCCAATCAGAAGTGGTTTTTTTAAATATACTAGGGATGACTACTTCTCCACACATTCCACAGCTCCACATCTCCCTGGGGAATGGCAGCTGTTCTGCAGTAAATAGAGAGGGATTCCCCAAGTGTTCCAAGGCTCAGAGATTGTGCATTACCTCTACAACTTCAAAATTACTTCTTTACCCATTTTTATTCTACTCAGGAGCACGTAAAAAATTTGCATACATCTTTAGAAGGAAAAATAAGCAAATATTCCCAGAATAATTCAAATTCCCAGATTTAAACAGGCCCTGATCCCCTGAACATTCTACTGAGTTTGATCTCATTAATCACAAGTTTCAAATGATGCATCCATGGAAATACACGAGTGTAGAAGCTGAGTTATTGGGTAGTATTTAAGTGCTGAAATTCACAGCATTATTTTCATATTTTCTAAATGGCTTTTCATCTTTATAACCAAAAAAGCAGAGTGATTTTCACACATATGCTGTTACCAAGGAACATGATTGGGGAGTGCTGCAGTTATTGCAGGGATGTTTTTGGAAGACTGATCTGTGTGTGAAGTCACAGATGTCCCTGAATGAGGCCCAGGCACAGGAGACACATCATCCATATCTCTTCTCCTCCTGGCAAATTCACATTATTTTGCCATTTCATAAACAAATACTTGGTGAATGAGAAACAAAAATCAACCCAGCTCCTGCTGTCTGGGGATCAAATGCAACACTGGAAATGCCAAATCTCAAGGCTACATTTTCTCTCTATCATAGTTCTTAACAGAGGAGATAAATCCCCAAGAGTCTCAACAAACCCTGAATGTTGCTTGGAGCTAGAAATTGCCTTGCCCATTCTCCCCTTTGCTGAAACTCCCATGGAAGCCAATGCCATGACTTGGGGAAATATTATTTCTAAAGTGGAGTTGAGCTGTCAGATCCCAGATTTGGGGTGTTTTTCTAAGCAGAAGGCATCAGGGAGAACTCCAGCCATTCAGTAAATGTGACAGAGCATTTTTAGAAGTACATTACACTGGCCACTGCTTACTCTGATATTTATACACACCTGAGTATTGGACAAAGTATTTCCCAGTCCCCCTCATTTTAGCATTCAGGAAATTAATTTCTCTTTGTTTGGTACATTTGTAAAATTCGTTGGAAATCACAAAGCTTATAAGTGAAACTTTCGAGTGTGTTCTCTGGATCCACACTGTGTGCAGAGATCCTGCTAAAAGCTACAAGCCTTTCCTGACACATTTTCACTTTGAGATTTCTATACAAAAACCATTTTTCTCTAACACATCTGTGAAATACCAAGCGATGTTTTACAATGTTTAAATTTTTATTCCCTACATAATTGATCACTGCTTCTCACTTCTCCTGGCTAGCAGCCTCCCTCCTCCAGCATGAATCTGCAGTTCACAGGTTTGCATGTCAGGAAACAGTTTTAGAGTTCCAAACACAGCCTGGCTGATGAGAAGGCACAGGAGTTAAAAGTCTGCTTATTTCTAAGGTATTATGGTTGTGAAACTTGCTCTGTTTTGTGTGATGTCTTCCTTTCAGAAACATTTACCTTCTAAATTTCAACTGATATTTAATGGAATTACTTGCAGACAAAGAATGTTTGATTTCCAAAAAGTTCCTGGTAGGTGGATACACTGACACTTCTTGAATGGCACAAAATAGGCTTCATCCAAAAATATTAATTATCTCTTTCCCTCAGCTGTCTGCTCAGCACAGCAGCTGTGCACCAACTCCTGTTAAATGTATGTGGCACAATTCAGAGCTTGTTGAGGGAGCAGAGTCATTCCACTGCCTCTCAGAAACTTGGCCAGACCTGAATACTCACAATTCCCACTGAAGCTCATCAAATTACACGAACTTAAACCCTGCCTGATCTCCTGTTTCCTTTGTAAATGATCTTATTTTTTCAGAATTGTTAAAACAACACGTCCTTCATTTCCCTCTCAAACCTCTCCTTGAAGCAACATAGACAAATTGCATTGGCACGAGTGAACCCTGAATAAAGTTCACTGTGAACCACAGAAATTAAAAATGTGAGCGAGGATGGGGACCAGCTCCTCCTGTCTGTGTGCTCTGAGCTCAGTCACTGAGCTTGGCAAGGACCAGAGAACTCTGCAAGGCCTGAACCGTGTTCCACACAGTTCCTGCAGTGCGCGCCATGGTGGTACCAAGGGCAGCCCCTGTAAGAGATGGACTCTTGCTGAGGTGCAAAGAACACCTGTTCTGGGTTCCTGCTCTGGGGATGGCCACAAAGGGCCAGCAGGGATGTCCCAGCAGGAAAGTCCCAGCAGAGACATCCCAACCTGAGCAGGGCCAGCAGGGATGTCGCAACAAGGATGTCCCAGCCTGGGCAAGGAGGCCCCAGCCTGAGCAGGAAGGTCCCAGCCCGGGCAGGGATGGCCCCAGCCCGGGCAGGGATGGCCCCAGCCCCGGCAGGGATGGCCCCGGCCCCGGGCAGGGATGGCCCCGGCCCCGGCAGGGATGGCCCCGGCCCCGGCAGGGATGGCCCCGGCCCCGGCAGGGATGGCCCCGGCCGGGATGGCCCGGGCAGGGATGGCCCCAGCCCCGGCAGAGCCATCAGGGAGGTGCAGGAGCTCCCAGAGCTGCCCTGAGGACAGGAGCATCCCCTGCCCTGGAGTGTTCCCCTGTGGGATTCCAGCTCTGGCACACAGGGTAAAATGAAACAGTAGAAATGTCTGCATTACTGAATACTCCAATAAATGTCTAAGCTCAAAACCAATTGTCCAGAGGAATGATAAGCACCGTTGGATTTGTGGTTTAATTCTCTTGCAGGTGATTACCTGGAGATTTACAGAATGGCTGTCTTAACTGGCCAGTTAATGAGAGCCAAAACAATTTCTCCCTCTCCACAAAACATTTACATATTGGCAAAACAGTTACTCTAAATCTTTCTAATTAACCTATTAATTCCAGATTTCTATTCCTCCTTACTACCAAGTAATAAAAGATGAACAAAACATTTCAAGGGGCAGGGAAGAATAATTTCTTTTCTTCCTTGACACATCTTTGATCTCATTTCTAAGGTTGAACAATGGCAGCCTAAGCAAAGACTTTTGCTTAGTGCTGTATTTATTCATTGCTCATATTTTTTAAGGTGATTAAAGATTATGCACACCAATAGGAAAAAAGCCCACAGCACATTCATTATACCACTTGTTTTAGCAAGTTGATTTTTAGCCAAATTAAATTCTGGTACCTTTGTCACCACTTACTTTAAACTCAGGAAATGAATATCTTATTTATGAAAAGATGAAGCAGTTATTGGAAGAGTTGTAATATCATAAACAGAGAATACACTGTTATATTAAGCCATAAAATTAATCTATGCTGGCAAGTGTTCCACCTGGAGACAACACCATTGTTTCATTTATATTTAACCAAAAGTTCAAAATTCAAAAAAAATCAGGTAAAGGCACCTTGCTAAGCCACTGTACCTCAGGACAATGTGCTCACATATTCACTATCAATATCTGTAATTAAAAGACTTTTATATAATATGTGAACCCTTGCTTTTCTGGCTCATTCAGACTTATTTTAACTAGAAACAATGCAGAACCTGCTTTCCACTAGATTAGCTCTGAACAGCTCCAGCCTAAAAGTACGTCTGACTTCCCTCCAAGTGGAATTGACGAAGAAGGAAAGTAAATATTTGATTTATAAAGGTACATAACCTCATAGAGGAAAATTGAGCAGTGATGTGCCCAATAACTAGTCTTGTACTATCCAGTGAGAGCAAAGGGTAAGATACGAAAGGAAATGCAGAATGCCACAGGAACTCTGCTGCAATGTACAGGCATAAAAAGAAGTATATATACGCACATAAAGAATTCACTTGTCTCAATATTTTAGTAACAATTGTGGTTTTAAAACAGCAGAACCTTCAGCTTTCTCTGGAGTTCCTATCCTCAGTGCCTGGGTGACAGGACCAGCAGACATGCCCTACCAGCACCTCATCCAACAGAGCAGCCCTGCAGAAGTCTCAGGCTGCACTTGCTATGACACAGGCAGTGTGAAAACCTAATGTCTGAGGATGCTGCTGTGCATAACCTCACATGAGAGACAATGCACAGATCAAGGTCAGGGAAAACTTGTAATAGCAGACTATCCCAAGAGATTCATCCGGGGAGAAACAGCTAAACTATGGAAAACTCTTAGATAAGATGAACCCAAATCATTATTGTGGGCCTCAAGAGGACAAAACCATTGGGAAATTGTTTATTTTCTATAGTGATTCATTTTTTTATAGCTGACGTGCACAGTGAAGCTCCAGCAGCAATGCTCTCAGACACATCCCTTTCCACGTCACAGAAAAAGCCAGACGGGGACATGTGGGATATTTCTGCGGTTCTGTTCAACCGTGCGATTTCCCAGCACTGCAGCGCCGTGTCCGCCATCCATCCATACATCCATCCATCCATCCCCACGAGAGCCGCAGCCCGCAGCGAGGGCAGGCACCGGAGCGGCTCCCGCACGGCTGCAGCCGGGGCTGTGTGGCACTGCCGGGCTGCCCGTCACACCGTGTGTGCCAGCCGGGGCTGTGTGGCACTGCCGGGCCGCCCGTCACACCGTGTGTGCCAGCCGGGGCTGTGCGGCTCTGCCGGGCCGCCCGTCACACCGTGTGTGCCAGCCGGGGCTGTGTGGCACTGCCGGGCTGCCCGTCACACCGTGTGTGCCAGCCGGGGCTGTGCGGCTCTGCCCCGCCGCCCGTCACACCGTGTGTGCCAGCCGGGGCTGTGTGGCACTGCCGGGCCGCCCGTCACACCGTGTGTGCCAGCCGGGGCTGTGCGGCTCTGCCCCGCCGCCCGTCCCACTGACTGTGTCATCCCCACAGCCGGGGGCAGCCGGGGCTGTGCGGGACCCGGCCACGCTGCGGGGCGAGAGCGGCCCGGGCTCCGCCGGCCGTGCCCGCTCTGGGCACGCACCGGGCGGGCACCGCGCCGGGCAGCGCCTCAGCGGGGGCGGCCCCGCGGTGTCCGCGGGCTCGGCCACCGCCCCCCGCACATACCGGCCCCGCTGGGCTCTGCCGCCGCCCCCCGCGCCTCCTGGGGCCGCCGGGTTCTGCCGCCCCCCGGCACACCCCGGCCGGCAGAGCCACCGCACTCCCGGGGCCGCCGGGCTGTGCCGCCATCCCCCGCACTCCCGGGGCCGCTGGAGCCGCCATCCCCCGCAAACCCCGGGCCGCCGGAGCCGCCGCCCCCCGCACTCCCGGGGCCGCCGGAGCCGCCACCGTGCGCCGGCGCGGGCCGCGCATGGCGGGCGCGGAGCGCAGCGCATCCTCCCCATCGCGGCACTCACCGGATCCTGGCGGCCGTGGTGGCGTTGCCGGTCTGTGCCCGCAGGCACGCCAGCAGCAGCAGCCTCATCGCGGCCGCTCCGCTCCCTCCGCTCCGCCCGCCGCCGCCTCACCTGCCCGCGGGCCCGGAAACGGCGCTGCGGAGCGGGGCCGGAGCGGCCGCGGCCCCGAGCCCTGCCCGACCCACCCGGGCGGGGATGGGCCGGCCCTGGCAGGTGCTCCCGGGCAGAGGTCTGGGTGCCTGCCCACGCCTCTGGACTGCGCTGCGGGCCCTCGCTAGTCCGGCACAGAGGTGACTCGCTCGGATCATGGCCGGGGAACGGGAATTCAAAGGCCTCCTGAGGACAGCAGCACAGCCTCTGCTCCCGCTGCCACCCAGGAGGCGCCCCGTGCTTGGGGAAGGAACAGCCATAGGAAAAAACCTAAAGGTGGGTAAGATGCCAAGCACCAGAACAGCCAGAGGAACACGCTAGTCTGAAGAGTAAGGAATGAGATGGTCAAAGAACACTCCCAGCATCAGGAAGGCCTCAAAACGCAGCAGAACCAAAGGTGTGCGAGACCAGGGAAAAGGCAAGAAACCACTGCAACAGGCAGAACCCAAAGATACAACAAAACAGGGAAGAAAAAAGAACAAACCTGAACTCCAGATGAAGAAAAAGATATCCCAAAGCAGCAAGGCAGTGTTCAGGATAAAAGGGTCCACCCCAGTTAGAGCCAGAAACACCGTGCAGCTGAGTGGGGCAGCAGCAGGAAGGTGAGAGGCCAGCCCAGGGAGTCCATTGGGAGATCAATAGGAAACAGGTGGCTGATTGTAGATACCCACCTGAACCTGTTTCAACTCTTGTGAAAGTATTGAGACCAGGTGCAGCACATTGGTGGTGATGAGAAGGGGGCTGATTGGCCAGAAAAGTCACTTTTTTCATTATAACCTGGTCTGATTGCCTGATGTAATTCACCACAGGGCCACACAGATGCCAGCTTCCCCAAAGGCTGGAGAAGACAGGGAAAAGTGGTCTTCAAAAACCTGCAGTGCCTTGTTATTAATATTTCACTGTCAGGTAGACAGAGATAAAATAAGCCACATGCAGAGAAATATTGAATTAATAGTTTTTGAAACAGTTACTTCCAATAATTTGTGTGGATTTCTGAGGCTAACAGGTGTTCTGAAATTGAGTGTTTAAACGTCATAAAAACACACACTGGAGTGGGTTCTGGCAAACTGTAAACGTTCTGGTAGGCAGGCTCATGTTTTGCTAACGAAACTGAATGCTGCAGAGCTGTGTTAACTGCATCTCACTGAGTTATCCCTTAGATTCAGCACAACATTCTGTAGACCACTTCAAACTCCACTGGAACTAAAAATTTTGGCTGCAACCTAGAAGAGCAGCAAATGCTGCAGAAACGCTAAAAACCGGGTAAATGCTAATCTAAGGATAGGCAGAACCAAACCATTGGGTGTAGAACAGTTGTGTCACCATTCCAGAAAGTGTTTCTGGCGTGAAATCCCACTCCTGCTGAGATGTGGAGGGCTTTTGTCAGCGTGGCCAGGATTCCAGCCTGGAAGTGGCCCCTGTGGGCACACTTGGGCTTCTCAGCTGTCACAGAGCTGAAGGTGTCACACGGGCTGAGTGAAGCTCCACAGGTGCCTTTCAGCCCCTCCTGGTGCCACCATGTCCCCACAGCCCACCCAGGTGTGTCACACCTGGCAGCTCTGGCAGGGTGTGTCCAGAGCAGCCTTGGAACCAAAAATGGAGATTCTGCAGCTGTACCCTGGCTGTGAAAGCTCAGAAAGCCATGGTTTGGGTTAGCAAATGCTGTCCAACATATTTAGTGCGCAACACAAAGAAGAAAAAACGCAAACATTAAAGCAAGACAAAGCCTGCTCCGTGAGAAATGAGGAAACTCAACCAGTCACCGGAGAAATAAAGAGGAATTAAAGGAAACATTCAAAGAGATCTTAACATGGTATCACTATTTATGATAACTCTGGCTTTATGCTATTTAGGCTTTGACTGAAAAAATAATCTGGAAATGTGCATTGCATCTTGAAAACAGAAATGCATGAATGTATTCCTGTATAGACACAGCTGCACTCACTGTGTGCACAGAAAGGGTCCTGGATGTATCAGAATGAACTTTTAAACACACTGTAGCTCAGTACTGTTTGGAGGGAAATGAAAACCTCCTTCCTGCTGTACTTCCAGAGAGAACAGTAACTTGTGAATTTAGTGAGAGTACCTGCATCTCTATCCCTGAAGAGTTAGGTAACATTTTAATGTACATTCCAACTGCTGCTCAGCATTGCTAGGTGTTTGTACCAGTTGTGGGACAGGTCAATATAGAAATCTCACCTCACTCACCAAGGTAAATGATGAAGGGTCTAAAACATGAAAATAAGACACAATAATACAAAGTGTGCTTTATTACTTTGAGTCCCCAGAAAATACTGCCAAACTCCTCAGAAAGTGCAATCACAGTTAATATGACAATAAGCTAGGAAAAGATGAATTGTAATTTTGTTACAGAATCAGTCACATTACAGTAGTTCACAAAGAAATGCCTGTACAGCTGATTGCCTTTTCCTCATTGTCCTTTGTCATGAAATTTCTTAACTAGTTAAGAAAGCAAATATATGTAATCAGTCATTTTTATGGCATATGTTATTTACAAAGGCCCATTACTGAATGACTGTATTTACTTTTACAAGCATCACTTGCTCCAAGTAAGTCATGCCTAAATGTTTGGTATGTAACTACATGATGTCAATAAACTTAACTTTTTCATTGAAAACACACAACCAGCAGTGTCTTACCCACTTTGTTCTGGCCAAAAATAAGACTTTTAAGATCTGCTGCTGAAGACAATTTAACGCATTCACAACCTGTACCTCAACACGTATGATGGTCGAACTGCAGCACATCTCAGGGTTGTAATCTTATGTTTACCCATTTTAATCACATGCTTTGTCCTACTGAAATCAGTGTTCACTCTCCATGTGTACCTGGATAATTCCTGCATGCCCTCACACCCAGCTGCTGCTCCCACTCCTGAGTCACCAGGCACATCCTGGGGGCTGAGTTGGCCTCAAACACGAATTAAAACACGTATAAAAACAAAGATAAAGACACGTATAAAAACTCTTATAAAAACAGCCTTTAACACCACACATTCATCACCTTTTCCTGCTGAAAGTCCTTGTTGTGAGACAGTCTTTAACTATAGCATTAAATAACCCTAAAAAAAGATTATTTGGGGTCTAGAGCATCTCTTTTGAGAGAACACAGGAATTGAGACTGTTTAGTCTCAAGAAGACTGAGAAGGGATCTCACTAATGCATAAGTATCTCAGAGGCGGGTGCCAAGAAACTGGTGCCAGGCTCTTTTCAGTGGTGCCCAGCCACAGGGTGAGGAACAATGCCCAAAAACCAAAGCAACTCTCCGTGAAGAACTCTTTTCACGAAGGATGGCAGAGCAGCTGCCCATGGAGGCGGCGGATCCTGCCTCCCTGCACACCCGCCTGGGCGCCTTCCTGAGCCAGGTGACCCTGCCTGGGCAGGGCCAGCCAGAGCTCCTTCCTCTGGGACGGTTCGAGGATTCCGTGCATTTCCACCTCCATTTCCCGGTGCAGCCCCCGAGCGGCAGCAAGGTCACGGCGGGGAGAGGCGCCGCACACCCCGGGCTGCCCAGCTCCGGCTGGCGCTGCCGGCCGCTCTGACGGGCACCGTGCCGGGCCGCCCCGGCCGCTGTGAGGGACACCCTGAGGCATCTCCCCACTGCCTGCCGGCCGCTCTGAGGGTCACCGTGCCGGCCTCCCTGGCTGCTCTGATGGGCACCCTGAGGAACCTCCCCGGCCGCTCTGACGGGCACCCTGAGGAACCTCCCCGGCCACCCACCGGGACTCCCTCACGGCCACACCACTTCCGCCCCGCCGCGCCCCACTCGGCCATATGACGGCGCGACGGGCGGAGTGACAGCGCCCCCGACCAATGGCACCGCGCCGCTGCTGGGGGCGGGGCCGAGCGCCGGCGGAGTGACAGCGCCCTCGGCCAATGGCGCCGCGGCGCTGCCTGGGGGGCGGGGCTGGGGCGGCGGCGGGCGCGGGTCCCGGCGGGCGGGCCGGGAGCGCGGCGGGGCCGCCGGGGGGACGCGGGGCCATGGACGAGGCCGAGCCGAACGAGCGCAGCCCTCTGCTGAGCAGCGGCGAGCGCGGGCGGGCGGCCAGCAGCGCCTTCCAGGGCCGGCGGCTGGCCTGCGCCGCCGTGCTGCTGGCCGAGCTGCTGGAGCGAGTGGCCTTCTACGGCATCACCTCCAACCTGGTGCTGTTCCTCAACGGGCCGCCCTACGGCTGGGAGGGCGCGCAGGCCAGCCAGGCGCTGCTGCTCTTCATGGGCATCACGTACCTGGTGTCGCCGTTCGGGGGCTGGCTGGCCGACGCCCTGCTGGGCAAGTTCGGCACCATCCTGCTCAGCATGGCGCTGTACCTGCTGGGCATGCTGGCCTTCCCCGTCATCGCCGCGCCGCACACCCGCCAGGGCCTGTGCGGGGACATCCCCCTGTTCCCCGTGGAGAACTGCTCCTCGCCGGCCGCCAACGCCACCCTGGCGCCCTGCTCGCAGGCCGGAGCCACCCGCTACTGCGCCACCGCCACCTTCGTGGGACTGGTCCTCGTGGGGCTGGGCGTCGGCTCGGTCAAGGCCAACATCACCCCGTTCGGGGCCGACCAGGTCGGGTATGGTGTGGCAGCTGCAGCGCTCGGGGTGCCCAGGGTGGCAGAGGGGCTTGCCGTGCTGGGGTGGGCAGTGCCCGGCCGACTGGCCTCTGTGCAGGTGCTGAGCCTGGCAGGGAATGGCATCACCCAGCCCTGGCCCTGTGCAGTGCAGCTGGTTCAGCTGGGCCATGTTCGGTGTCATTTCGGTGCCTGTGGGGTGTCAGATCCCTTTGCTTTCCTGGTTACCCTGCCTCACATGTGGGATCTGAGTTGGCTGAGCCATCACCATCTCAGGACTTGGGTTGAATACTTAATGGCCATTAAGTGGACTGCTAATTGTCCTCGCTGGTCAGTTTGTACCCAGTTAACGTGACCTCAGAGCTCATCAGGTGAAGTACAAGATACACATTTGAGCTGTGACAAGGATGACATGGGGCTCCTAAGGCAGTGTCAGAGGCCTTTACCATCCTGAGATAAAGGATCTAACAGTGCAGAACTAACAGTTTTTATGCTTTAGGTATTTGTGCACTGCCTTGCCCTGGAGTGCCATTTCTGTGCAGCCTGGTGCTGCATCACATGATGGGGGAAGCTGCTCTGGCCATGGTAAACATCACCTGGGCTGTTCTAAGGACACATCCTGTCAAATGACCTTGTGGGGACCCGCCACAGTGATCTCATTCATTGGGTCATCACTGCAGAGCCCAGGGGCTGCACAGAAAATGTTTGAGAGGCAGCTTGCACTTCAGTAACAACTGGAATGCTCTGTTACATGTAGGTTTTTTACAGTCCTGTGCTAAGGCAGTGTGGATGTTGAAATGTAATTTCTGCTTTGCAAATAGAGAATTTCAGCATGCTCAGGTACTGCTGAGCAGCTTTTCTAACTAAACTGAAACTCCAGTGGCATGTCTGCTGGCTCACTGAGTTCTGGTTAGAGCAGGTATCAGAAATGCCATGCATTCTTTGAAAGAGGGAGAATCCACCACAGAACCATTGCCAAACACACCTCCATTCTCTGTTGTGCAGTTTGCATTTGTCATTCTTTGGCATTTTGTGTATTCTGAATTCTGGGTGAAAGGCAGTATATAAATGTAAAACATTATTATAGCCCAGGATTGTGTGTCCCCAGTGCATTAGCTCTGCTTGAGCCAGCCTGAGCCCATCAAGTGAAATAGCTTTAATATGACTTTATCTTGTAAGGTGTTTTTCAAAACTGACTGCTTATCCCCAGAACGCTTTATGAAAGTTAAATATGGGAGATAAATAATGGCAGGAACTGAGCAAAAGAAGAGCCATTGCCAATGGAAGTGTAGCTGTTGTAGCTGGATTTTGTAAAGGCTTTTCCCCCAGGATTTCAAGGAAAGCAGGTTTTGGCTGGGTTTGAAGATAATTCACAGTGATTTATGTAGGGTGAAGCAAAAGAAATACTCCTTTCTGGGCCATAATAATCAGTGGAGCTCTGCCGAGGTCTGAATTTTTCCCCTTCTCTCTTTCTCTGGCTTATCTCTTGTTAAATATATTACAGCATGCCACTTACCTTGGAGTGCAGTTTGGGGCCCTCTTGGGTGCCTTTTCCCTGCACAGGAATGCAGAAAACTCCTGGGGAGATGAGAATATATCTATATAGCTGTATGTATCTGTCTGTATCTCTGTCTACCTATCTGTATCTGAAAATAAAGTCTGTCCCAGAGCCACGTTCTTGGGAGGCCAGAGCACATTGCAAATGTGTGTGGGCTGGATGTGTGCTGATAGGATTTGTCCTCTTTCCCCAAGGAAAGGCTGAATTGTACATCATGTATATCAGTTGGCACAATCACCTTTCAGAATGTTAATTGCATTTCATTGCAGATCTCTTAGAAATTACCGTGTGAATTTTTCAGCTTTAATGTATAGAATTTGGGTGGAGGGCTCTTGTATAATGAGAGGTTTCTTTATTTAGCAGAATCACTTTGTGGAATATGGGAAACTGAACTGCAATACTTACTTTTCCCTGGTTCCTAACTCTGTTGAGTGCCTACTTTTAGAAGTGCTGTTAGAGTTAGGATGAGTAACTTCCACCACTCAGCTTAGCAAAGAGAGTTCTGCAAGGCTGGGACAGAGCAGCTTTTCCCAGCTGTGTTTACAGATGTCTTTCTAGAAGTGTCAGCCTGTCCGTGGTGCTGTGTCACTCTGAGGGGAAGGTGCTCAGAATGGGGTTTCTCATCATGTGATCCCATGCCCTGGCACTTTCCAGTTCCCCTTTCGGGCCAGTGTTTGCTGTCACTTCCTGTTCTTGGAGCAGCCTGTGTGTGACTTTCTGCAGTTGGGAAACAATGGGACTGCTGGTGGTTATTGTGAAAGCTGCTTCAGCCTCAGCACCGAGGCCAGAGTGGCAGCAGACTCCTAATCTGGTCTCAGCCATAATCACTCTAATTATAGCTGGGTCTCTTGCAGGGTTACAGCGCCTGGGGAGGCCAGCTTTCACCCAGCTGTGCTGCCCTCCGAGCTGCCTTCACAGCCAGTAAATACCAGGCTACAGCTGCCACGGATCTTCCAGCTCTGCTGAAATTGGTGCTTTACAGTTATTTTTTCCAGCTATTGGAAACTGCTGCTGTAAAGATGGCTTTAGAGTGATTTTCAGCCTTTATTTATTTGTAGAGCATAGATTTTCCAGCCTCTGGATGAGGATGGGGAGCCAGGTATAAAGATTTGAAGGTCCCTGACTGCAACTTGTTTTGTTGTTGCTGCTGTCAGACTTCTTATGAGCCTGTGGACCTCAAAGGCTCTGCAGAGAACAGGGTTGAAACAAGTTGTGGCATTCAGGCCAGTAATAACAGGTGGAATAGGAACAGACTTTATACGTGGACTTGCCGAATTTCAGTGTAAAACTTTGAAATTACCTAGCAGCTGAGTAATAGTGTGGAGCTCAGCTACCCAGCTCTCTCAGATGATCTCAGAGTCAGTGGTTGTGTGCAGTGATGGATTAGAGGGTCAGGATTCTGTAAGTTTGACTGCACAGAACTCTTGCCATTGCACCTTCTTTGGTAGGCTAAGGACAAGGACAGGGTTCTCTGTTCCATCCCTGCTCTGCTGTGTGGCTGCTCTCAGAGGTGACTGCGATGAGTCTGGGGCTGTTTGGTACATTTGTCACTTGTGACTCTCAGTTGACTGCAGGAACAAATGAAAGCTACTACTGTCAGGGACTTTTGAGTGATCATGTTCCTTTCCTGTGGGGTTTTGACAAGACATCTTCATAGTTCTTTGTCTTTGAGAAGATATTCCACCAGGTAGTCAGTGGGACCTTTATTCACTTATTAATGTTTGCCAGTTAAAGGCCGTAGTGGCATTTCAGACGTGGCTGTGATGTGATTTTTAGTGCAAACATATGCTTTGATAAAGAAGGAAGAAATGGATTCTTTGCATTGTAAGTCTGTCATGTGTCTGTCCTTTGAGCACTGCCTTCCTTTGGTCACTCTGTCACAAAAAGGACACTGGAGATGGTGAAGGAAGTTTCCAGGAAGGGCCACAGGCATGGTCAGTAGTTTCCAGGTGAGGAATCACAAATCAGTCTAAATTTCCTACCTCTGAAAAGGCAGCAGAAAGGAAGATGTCACAGTGGTTTGTGCCAGCAGTGGCAGGGGAGAGAGGCAGCAGTGGGGCAGGAATGGATGGAGCTGGGCTGTGACTGGAACAGGAATGGGATGGAAATGGGCCATCTGGAGCAGGAATGGGATGGAAATGGGCCATCTGGAGCAGGAATGGGATGGAAATGGGATGGAGCTCAGCTCTCTGCAGCAGGAATGGGATGGAAATGGATTGGAGCTCAGCTCTCTGCAGCAGGAATGGATGGAGCTGAGCTGTCACTGCAGCAGGAATGGGATGGAAATGGGATGGAGCTGAGGTGTCTGTGGATCAGGAATGGATGGAGCTCAGCTCTCTCTGCAGCAGGAATGGATGGAGCTGAGGTGTCTGTGGATCAGGAATGGATGGAGCTGGGCTGTGACTGGAACAGGAATGGGATGGAAACGGGATGGAGCTGAGGTGTCTGTGGATCAGGAATGGATGGAGCTCAGCTGTCTGTGGAGCAGGGATGGATGGAGCTGAGCTGTCACTGCAGCAGGAATGGGATGGAAACAGGATGGAGCTGAGGTGTCTGTGGATCAGGGATGGATGGAGCTGAGGTGTCTGTGGATCAGGGATGGATGGAGCTCAGCTCTCTCTGCAGCAGGAATGGATGGAGCTCAGCTGTCTGTGGATCAGGAATGGATGGAGCTCAGCTCTCTCTGCAGCAGGAATGGATGGAGCTGAGGTGTCTGTGGATCAGGGATGGATGGAGCTCAGCTCTCTCTGCAGCAGGAATGGATGGAGCTCAGCTGTCTGTGGAGCAGGGATGGATGGAGCTGGGCTGTCTGTGCTGGTTCCTGGAACAAGGTGGAAGGAGGCAGGCTCAGACAGGCTGGTTCAAAGCAGGCACTGGAGGCAGCCCTGCCCACTGTGCCGTTGCCTGTGGAGCTCTCTGCCACGGGATGCTGTGCATCCTCAAAGCTGACCCGGGTTCAGAGGCAGGTTACACAGGCTCGTGGAGAGGAGAGCTGCTGCCTTGATTAAGCACAGAGAAGCCATCCTTGGCTCAGGAAGTTTCTCAGGAGCTAATGGTTGGAGGCTGGGATAATGCCTGTCAGAAGGCTCATGGTGTGCTTCCCTGTTCTTACCTGCATCAAAGTTGGCTTTCTTCTCCCTGCTCTCCTTTGTAGAGATGTCAGCCAGGTCATGTGCAGGAGGGAGGATGAGAAGTCATCTGCCTTGCAGAAATAAGAGAACTGAGACTTTGTGATGAAGAAACGGAAACTTCATCAAACACATTGCTAACACTTACACAAGTTGGAGCACTGTGTTCCATTAATTGTTTGCTAATATCCTGCTGCTCATTGGGCTTTGGGAGGAATTCCTGGATTGAGCCACTGCTGCAGTTGATGAAAGTTAGGAATTGAGTACCAAGTTGAAGCTGGAGAGGGAGAATTTCTTGGGTTTAGCCTCCAGGATTGCATTGGACATTCTGACAGATGCACTGAATGCTGGCAGTGCTGGTAGCTGTGCACAGGAATAGATTCTTTCATATTTCCTCTGTGGGGCTTGGCTAAATGCTACAGATGGGTTTGTGCACCACTGGGAAACCTGAAGCTGTTAATCAGAACTGGCAGTGTTAAAAACTCATTTTAAGACACAGCTTGCTTTTCATACTGCAAACTAAATAGGGGTCTGTTGGAGATCTGGCAAATGAGGAGGGGAAATCTGCAGTTACAAATGGAAAATAACTGACTCAGCCAGGCTGGTGCATGGCACTGACTTGCTAGTCACTGTTAATGGCCTTTCAGTCATCAGCCACTGACAAATGCACTATTATGGATTCTCCTGCAGACTACTTGATCTTTTTAATGTGTTTCAAATTTTAATTTGCATCATTTCTCTTACATCACCTCTTATGAGTGATGCTGGATTCCTGGGAGTGAATTACAAAATGTGGGGTAACTTACAGTAGGCAATAATAAAGAGGGATGGTAAAACTGTACAGATAGTTCTATAAACAGGGATGTCTTTACTTTCACTGGAGAGACTGAGAGCTTCAAGCAGAAAAAATAACACTATGAACAGCACTGACTTACAGGGATAAATATTTACTGGAGCCTTGTGATCCTCAGGCAGCCCAAATTTAATTAATTTTTTTTAAAGGTCAGAAGGACAAGTGCTCAATTTGTGTTCTGATGAGAGGCATTAAGACTGTGTCAAAAATTAAATTTTTGTTTAATTACCAAGCATTCATTTGAGGCTTAGAAAATGGAATAGTGTTAACTGTTGTGTAAATACAGTTAGAACAAGCAATTTTGGCAATATGTGAATTTTAGGTAGCCTAACTTTTTGTTACTAAAAAATAGTTACTTAAACTCCTGTGATCTATGGGATGTTAATCTGAGGGAGCTTTTTGTAGAGCAATGACCCAGTGAGAGTCAGTGCAGTAGGAATAATAATGGCCTCTCTGGGGGAGCTGTGTCTCAGCAGTGTGGCTGTTTTATCCCTGTGCTGAGCTTCCAGAAGGTTACTCACATAATGGTGCAGCTCTCACTGAGGTGGCATCTCATCAAACACCATGTGAAGCCAAAACACTTAAATCATTCCAGAGTGACTCTAAATGAAACCTGAGCTCCTCAGTGTATTGAACTTGTTAGAATTCTAATTCAAAGATTCTAATTCTGTTTAGCTGTATTTATTCAGAATCTGAAGGGCTTGCTTTTAATCTTCTCCAGGTCAAAGACCGGGGCCCAGAAGCCACAAGAAGGTTTTTTAATTGGTTTTACTGGAGCATTAATCTGGGAGCTATCCTGTCCCTGGGAGGCATTGCCTACATCCAGCAGAACGTGAGCTTTGTGATCGGGTACAGCATCCCCACGGTCTGCATCGGCATCTCCTTCATGGTGTTCCTGTGTGGCCAGAGCTTCTTCATCACCAAACCTCCTGATGGCAGTGCCTTCACAGACATGTTCAGGATCCTCACATACTCCTGCTGCTCCAAGAAGGCCCACGGGGAGCACTCAGCAAACAGGTTTGTGATGAGCTCTCCTGTGTGAGCTCATTCAGAGTCACCTAGGGCTGAGCTCCTCAGCTCGCCCTGCCTGCTGGTCACTGCCACCACAGGCTGCAGGAGAACAACAGGGAGCAGCTTTGCTGTGAGAGCTGCAGAGCTGGGGCCTGGAGCTGCTTTCTGGGAGCTGAGGGATGGAGGAGGCACAGTGAGATCGATCCCTGGGTGTCCCTGCAGCCACACCGTGGATGGAGGAGGCACAGTGAGATCGATCCCTGGGTGTCCCTGCAGCCACACCGTGGTGTCAGCTGAGCTCTGTGTCCTGCCACCTCAGAGCTCCTGAGGGGGTGCTGTACCCTGACTGGGCTGCTCTCAGCATTGGTTAACTTTCTTCTCTGGCACATCTGTTTGTGGATGCCTTCTGGTTTGAAAAGCACTGTCATCTGCATTTAGTGCTCTATGCAGCTTGATGGGGAGCCAGAATTTTGCCACTCTTGAGAGCTGCCCATGGAATACTGGTGGTTGGGTTGGATCACTGCTAAGAGGAGTCAGGTGCCTGCTCTGCAGTGGGGTTTCATGTGCTCAGGTTGCCAAACAGTTCAGTGACTTAACAAGCAATATCACAAACTGCAGGTTACTCCAAGTTATCTAGGGCTGGGCTGTGAGGGGAGGGTGGAAAATAAGGAAACTTCATGGCAGAAGGTTTCCTCTCGTGTTTCCACCTGCTGGGGATCCATTCTGGCCTGGCTGTGTTGCTGTAACTTACATGAATGACCCATTTTGGAAATGCATTAGCTTTTTGTAAGGAAGAGAAGATTGCCAGTTGTGTTTACTGAACATGTCAAATGCCACGTTTCCCACAGTGAAGGCCAGGGAGTGCTGCACCCGCCCCGCAGGCAGAGCCTCTTCGAGATGGCCAAGCTGTCCCGGGGGGGCCCCTTCAGAGAAGACAAGGTGGAGGATGTGAAAGCTCTTGTCAAGATTATCCCTGTCTTTCTGGCTTTAATACCTTACTGGACAGTGTATTTTCAAGTGAGTAGTTCCATATGGTTACAGTTATATTTTATGTAATTTCTAACTTAACATTTTTGGGGTGTTCTCTTATAAATAGGAAACTTACCTTGGAGTTCAGAGATGAAAAATGACTACTAAGGAATGCTCTCAAACAATATTTTGACCTAATAATAGAAAAAAAAAATCATTACAAGTGTAGTTAAGACTCACAGTTGTACAAATTCACATATCCTAAAATACTGTGCTGTATTTCATCTTGCAGCTGTTTCATATAGGTCAGGCTAGATGGTCTAGACCTCATTTTAATTTTCAGGTTCTGCCTTATGGAGATGATTCAGGATATCAGATACATTTTGGGCAAAAGAAACAATGCAGAAATTGTTTTCAAAGACACACAAATGATTCTTGGTGTTTTTAGTAAAAATAGCTGCAAGGTTAAAAAATCTTGGAATGTTCTGAATGTAATTGTTTTCAGGTTGCTGTGTTAGCATTTCACCTCTGGTATAATCTTTGTTAATGATTACAAAATAAAAATATCTTGCTCTCAGCACTTCTTGTCCAAGTAATCTCAACTCCTCTTTCCTGATGCTAGATGCAGACAACATATGTGTTGCAGAGCCTCCATCTGAGAATTCCCGAGATATCCAATGACACCAACTCCATCCACACGGTGAGCAGAGCAAAACAAGAGCAGGGCCTTTCTTTAGTGGAGATGCAGATTGGGTCAGTGTGGTACAACAATTCCAGGAGGTGCAGGCAGTGCCTTTGGGGGTTTAGGAGCACGATGCACATCCCAGATTTTGTTATTCCAGCACGTGCCTGGAGTTCACCCCAGCCTGCTCTGGATGCATTCAGGTAACTCTCACTGCTTTCATCAGAGTTTCTTTATCCTTCAGTGGCCAAAGTGTGACCTTTGGAGAACGCTGATCAATCTCCCTGCCCTGAGTTTCCAGAGCAGGACAGAAGCATTTCTGCAAGCCCAGTAGGAATAAATTCCCATCCTTAAGTGATACATTAGCATTTGGAATTTGAGACACATTTGTTACTCTAGACTGCCTAATCAATAATCACTTTACCTGCAGCATATTGAAAGAAGCTGTTCAATCAATACTTTTCAAGGAAGGCTGGCATCATGTGATGCAGAAATGGCACAGAGAAGTAAAACACAGGATTTACAGGGTTTACATGTGTTACACCACCTTCTGTGGTCATTTGACAAGTGTAACTTGATTTTAATTGAACTTTGCATTTACATTAGTAAGACTCTGGTTTTGCTCTTCTGTTGTATACTTCTGATAGTTCCAGGCTTAATAGGAGATAGACAGAGTTTGGCTACTAAATACTTTTCATGACTGAATTAGGTACAAAGTTCAATTCTGTCAGAGGAGAAACTGAGCTTACAGATGTATGAGCAGCCTGATTCAGTGAAAACCTAAATAGCTGAATATTTTCTTCAGCATTTAAACACTCTTATTTGACTTTTCACAATGTCTGTCAGTGCATTGTTGTTTATTTTGGATCAAAGTGTTCAATTAAAACCTTTTTTGTAAAATAATAGTAAAAATTACCTCTTAAGTATGAAATTGCTTTAATCATCTTCCCTTCCAGTTCCCAGCAGCGTGGCTGACCATGTTTGATGCAGTGCTTATCCTGATCCTGATCCCCCTAAAGGACAAGCTGGTGGACCCCATTTTGAAGAGGCATGGCTTGCTGCCATCCTCCCTGAAGAGGATTGCAGTGGGGATGTTCTTTGTGATGTGCTCTGCCTTTGCTGCAGGTAAGAAAACGACTTGGGCATCTCCTGACACAGTGAATTGTCCAGCTCACTGCTACAGCATTTCCTAAAGAGCTGTGTGAATATTTAATTCAGCATTATTCAGATCTTTTATAGTGGGATAGTTGGAATGTGCCTTCATGGATGCATTTTCCTCAATAAAGGGGATTGTATCCAACCATTTACTAAACTGTTTTGAACACCTGCAATAAAATTGGACCATTTTTCCTGCCTGAGGTAGATTTTGCATATACCCTTTAAAAATGTTTCTTCATACATTCTGACTCACAAGTATAAAAAAGCCGAAATTGTACCCAAAATCCTTTCCCCTGCTCTGAAATAATAAAGTTAGGTCATGGCTGAACAAGAGTTTCCTCCCACTTTGGGTTTGCTCCCCCCTCTTCCTGTCCCTAATGTTTGGGAATTAGTGTAGTGTAAAATAGCTCAGCTGTAGCATGAAAGGGAAAAGATGGCAACTCTGCTGGCCCCATAAATCAGCTGCTTTTGAGAGGATTTCAGGTTGTTAAGTGCTGCTGATGTGGAACTGAACATCTCTGAGCAATGCTTCACAGAATCTATAGCCCTCACCAGCATCACTGTAATGAACATCCTGATAAAGCATTATAGCATTAAATAAATTCATTGCAGCACTTGGGATCCCCTCTATTTTAGGGAGAGGGACACTTTGTATGGCTATTAAGATCTCTTTCAATGAGAGAGGTAATTATTAGGCCAAGGTCACTTTGTGGGCAAGGAAAGTTCTTCAAGCAAAGTCATTTAAAGTTAAATCAGAAGTGTTTCTCTTATTCCATGTTTCTCAGGACACTGCTGCTGCAGAGAGGATGATGTAAAACCCTTAAATGTCAGCTCTTTAAATAGAACCTGTGGGCTCACATATGAGGGAATTCAAAACCAGCAATATCTGTCTTTATTCCTGGTGGGGAAGAGCACATCAAGCTGTGAGACTGAGCTGGGGAATGGGCTCATACAGCACAATTCCTTAAAGTTTCTGATGCTTTTTCCAATTCACCTGCAAATGTAACACATGCTTTTGTTGGTTTGATCCTCCCCAAGTCTGCCCCAGTAGAAGCTGCAAAGGTGAATTCTTTGGGTGATTATTTGCAATCTGTTTGGAAAGTTTAACCTTTTGGAGTAACTTGACATCTCTTCATCATAACAGGAATTTAAGAGCTTCAGTTGGGACAAATTTGGGGTTTAGGAAAATGTTTATTTCTAGCAAGGTGTTGGTTTCTATGTTTCACTCAATTTTTATTTTCTCATTAAGTGATATTTAGAGCTGCCATATTTTAACATT
Source organism: Zonotrichia leucophrys gambelii (assembly GCF_028769735.1). Taxonomy (NCBI): domain Eukaryota; kingdom Metazoa; phylum Chordata; class Aves; order Passeriformes; family Passerellidae; genus Zonotrichia; species Zonotrichia leucophrys. The sequence continues at coordinate 899,025 of NC_088185.1, forward strand.
CTTAAAATACAATATTACTACCAACCACTGCTACCTTTGAGAGGGACACTGAATGAAATCTTTAACATATGAAAATGTCAAGAATTTGCAATCATGGCAATATCTTAATGATTTGTTAGTGCCATATTTCCATTTTGACTTGCTTATCCGACAGCCATTAGTTGTGGACACTACTCAGGCTGCCTATTAGATTGGTTAGATTATTTAAAATATTTTACAGACTGTGTTAAAATACAACTGATTAGATTTAATGAACATCTGCTGTGCTTCATGTATCTTATGGTGAGTTCTGAGCAGCAATGTTCAGGGTTATTCAGCTGGAAAATCTACTTCATTTATAAAGTTTAAACCATTATAGCAAGAAGTTCAGATTATTTTAACTACTAAGAGTGTAAAATTAAATATGAAAGTTGTCTATCAAAGTCTTAAAGGAAGAATCAGTAGGTTCCAGGTTCTGAAGTACTTTGAAGATGAATTTAGGGCAAAGTTTGGTATATTGTAGTTGTGCTCCTAGGTGGCTCAGTGGTTATTTTGTAAGAGCATAAACACATTAAGATTACTTGATGTTTTGAGGTGCAACAGTTCGGTGCTGAGTGTAAATAAATGAATTTATGTCTGAGCTCTTAGATGATTACTGCTTTGTTTACACTTTAATTAAGCTCCACTCTAAAGTGTTGGGCAGCTATATTAAAATTAAAACATCAAGAAGTCCAGTTTTATTTTAATTACAGCAGCTTTTCATGGTTCATAGGGCAGTGAGGTAGCTGAAGAGCTAAAGAAAGATAAGATGGGTCACCTAAAGAGAAGTGAGGAATATAGAGAGAATGTGGGGGCTGGCCTGCCATGAAGAAGTAATAAATTCAGAGCAGTTTTTACCTAACCCAGATGTTAGTGAGAAATTTGGCACTGTCACTTAGCACAGAGGGGCTGATCTGGCTGCTCCCCTTTTATTTTTAAGAAATGTTTTAAATTTTTAAAAGAAGTTTTATGTCATAGACTTGGGAAGACCCAGGAGAACAGGAGTGGTGTTGTACACCAGGAACTGTGTTTGTTTCTGGGAAGTGCTGCCAGTGTGGCTCAGAGGGGTTCAGCAGCCCATGGAACGTGTCCCTGGCACCTCTGGGTGCCTCCAGGAAAGGGAATGGCACTGAGGGAGCAGCTGGAGGCTCTGCACATGCTGAGATAGCCAGGAGCAGCCTATCTGAGCCCTGCACGTGGCGCTGGGGACACATTTTGTGTCCCAGGTGAGGGCAGGTCGTGGTTTTGGGGACACATTTTGGGTCCCCGATGAGGGCAGGTTGTGGTTTGGGGACACATTTTGTGTCCCATATGAGGGCAGGTCGTGGTTTTGGGGACACATTTTGTGTCCCAGATAAGGGCAGGTTGTGGTTTTGGGGTCACATTTTGTGTCCCATATGAGGGCAGGTTGTGGTTTTGGGGACACATTTTGTGTCCCAGTGAGGCAGTTGGTTTTGGGGACACATTTTGTGTCCCAGGTGACGGCAGGTTTTGGGGACACATTTTGTGTCCCCGATGAGGGCAGGTTGTGGTTTTGGGGACACATTTTGTGTCCCATATGAGGGCAGGTCGTGGTTTTGGGGACACATTTTGTGTCCCAGGTGACGGCAGGTTTTGGGGACACATTTTGGGTCCCATATGAGGGCAGGTCGTGGTAGGGACACACTTTGGGTGGGAGTGGCAGGCTCAGCCTGTTTGGATGGTCCCCTTATTTCAGGTTGGGACTAGATTTTTGTAGAGTCCCCTTGGGGCAGGAGTTTTAACTATAGCATTCTGGTAACTGATGGAAAGCTGGTCAATGGAATTGGTCAACCTGCATCCTCGGATGGTGTTGATATTTACTTTCACCTTAATTTCTGATGAGAGTTCCTTTGTAGAAGTCTCTTGGTGCAGCAGGGAGTTTTATTAACTATTAGCTATTCTGTGTACTTTATGAAACTGTGAGTCAATGGTTTAATCTGGGCAACTTCAACAAAACCCCAGAGCATTATTTGATATTCACTTTCTACCCTAAACTGTTGTGCTGAGCAAGCTAAAAATGCTTATATTTTACACTATCCTGTCTCTTTTTCATTCCGTATGAAGTACTTTCTATGCAATGTATTGCTTGTAAATCAAGCTCTAATGAGCTCTTGGATCTCTTTGGATGAAAAGTGTCATATAAATGTCATAATCATATTCATAGAGGGTTTTCATAGCTCTACAGGACTGGTGTAGCCATTTCCATAAGCAAAAGGATTTCTAATTTATGAATACTGTGGTGGCAGTTGAAATGGTTCAACAGTGCAAAGTAGTAGTTTGTGAAAATGAGATTGTCTTTAAAGAAAGCCCAGCACAGTGTCCATGAGAGCTCTGAGCTGATCCATCCAGAAATGGGCTAAGTGTTTGTATAATTATTGCCACTGAATGAGAATATAATCACTAATTCTATGGCAGAACAACCATGGCTTGAAATAACACCAGCAGAAGTAGTCTGAAATGCTTTATGTCAGGAAATAAATACATATTCCTGTTGTATCACTTCTAATTGCAATGCAGGGCTGAATCCTAATTTAATTCTTAATGTGGAGAAACAATGTTTGCATCTTAGATCAATCTTTTTTCCCTCCCGTTTCACACAGGAATTCTGGAAAGCAACAGACTGAAAATTGTGAAGGTTAAAACAATTAACCAGACAATTGGGAATGTTACATACCACGCTGCAGATTTGCCAATCTGGTGGCAGATTCCTCAGTATGTGCTGATTGGATTCAGTGAAATATTTGCAAGTATAGCAGGTAAGAGTGTGTGTGTGCTTAAATGTGCTTTTGTATCTGTCATAAATGATGGAATCTTAGAAAATAAATACTTCTCAAGTCATTACAAGTAAGCTCTGATGTTCCCAAATACGTTTTCTTACAACATTGCTCAATTTAAGTGGCAAAGCTCACCACTGTCTTACACATTTGAAGCCTGGCTATGTAAGACTGTGCTTTCAAAATCGAATTTCAAGCAGAGTGACACCTGAAATATTTGTGTGACATCTAGTTAGTGCTGGATATTTGCAAGCCTTAATGGAAAAAAATGTGCTCTTTCAATATTGTATTTTAATGCAGTTTTGTGTCCTCTGTATATTCCTCTGTGTTGGAAGTACAATTTGCGCTTTGTGAACTTTTTTTGTCTTATAAACTGAGCTCACATTTTAGAAAGTCAGTTAGTAAGTGGAAACACCTTTCTGAGGGCAAAGGGGAGAAATAAACCACATTGAGAAAGACTTACCAGTTTAAATTGATGTTACTTGAGTTTTTCCATCTATGAAATAAGAAAAGTTTTTGTGAATATTAATACTGAAGTAGGTATTTTTCTATCATTTTATCTACTTTATTTCTAGATCAGTTTTTCTGTAGCTATTCCAGTATTTCAACATGACTCTAAGCAAACTGAAACTGCTCACATTTTGTGTGTGTTGAACAAATGCAAGAGATGCTGAGTTGCCCAGCAGTGCCCTGTGTGATGTGGGACAGCTGTGTGCCCACAGATTGGTAAGCTGAAGGTGCAGGGGAGGAGAGCAGTACAAAATCCCATTTTCTGGTTTGTTTCCTGTGAGTGCAGGCTCATAGCAGGGGAGAGCTCAGGCATTCTCTGTGCTGCCTGTGGCTCTCCAGCCCTGTGTGCTGGGCTGGCTCAGGTGAAATGCTCCTGGATCTCTGAGCACAGAGTGCTGCTGTGCTGCTGGAGCAGGGCTGGGCTACCAGGACAGAAACAGCTCCGAGGGTCCAGCAGGACTGTGGAGCTCCCTGCTGCAACCCTCCAAAACTCCTCCTGTAAAACTCATTCTAAACTCACTGCATTCTGCCTGACTCCAGCCCCTTTTCATCAAAGTCTGTTTGCAAGTCCTGAGCTGTGGGCTCATCCCCTCACACTGGGGCACCCCCAGCTCCTTTCCTTTCCTGCTGTGGCAGAGCTCCTGTTTCACTTCCCTGGGGAGGCCACTTTCACTCCTGGGCAGTCACAGGCTGCAGTGAGATCTCTGCTCTGGGACTGAGCTGCCCTGGCCCCAGCTGGCACACAGTTTGTTCCCCTCGGGGTGAGCACACAGCTTCTGCCCAGCAGGGCTCTGTTACCCATGGGCTGCTGTCGTCACAGCTGTTAGGAAATGAAATAAGGTGCTTGCATTGCTTGGCAAGGAGAGTAAAAGTGGGGTTTGTTATTTTTCCTGTCTACTCATTTGCTGTCCATTTCTTTATCTGTGTATGGTACCTGTCACAAGTGCCAGCACACAAAAATCTGAACATAAAATCTTGCCTGATTTAGTTAGTTACTAAAAACTAAGGCTGTATTTAGCATTTTTATCCAAAGAGTAAAATGAATTACTTGTGGTCAGTTTTGTTACAGTGCCACTTCAATCCCAACTCAGATAAACAGATGACTTATCAGAAACACAAGTGTTCATGGAAAATTAAACCAATTTCTTCCCTCTTACACAACCTTGTTTCTCTATCAGGTACTATTAATAGTTCATAGGTGTTTGCAAGGAAAAAACAGCAAAGCTGTCTGCAGGCTGAGGAAAGGTCCTGAAGCACTCTGTGCTTGCTGAGCTCCAGGCTGAGAGGGCTTTGGTGGAGTTCTCTGGGACAAGTCCTTAAGGCTTGCACAATTCTCATGGGAATATTCTGCTCTTCTGCACTGCTGGGTCTGTGCCAACAGCATTAGAACTTCAAAAACTCTTGGTCAGTGTTGGAAAGAAATGCACCAGAAATTCTGTGCACACCTTAATTGCTTTGTGTAGTGCACTTCCATTGGATTGTTTTTAAAAAGGTTCTTTCCTGACTTCTGATTGTTATCTGAACATAACTTTAATATTTTTAAGAAGTCCTCTCAAGGCTCAGAGTGTACTTTACCAGTTCAGTGTTTAACTTGATAAAGGCATCTACTGTGCTATGAAATTCAGGCTTAAAACAAGCAAAGTGTTACTGGTAACAAAACCATAATGATGGGGAAATGTTTGTTGTGAACAAAAATAGCCCAAGAGCTGAAACATACCTCTGTTTTTCTGTTTACTGTAAAACTAAGCCTATTCTTATTAAGCCACATTAGTTACACTTGGGGTACCTTTAAAAAGATGACACACATTGCATTAATCTTTTGTATTATTCTGTCAATCCTCCTAAAGCACCCTTGTCTAACTGGGAATTGTAATCTCACATGACAACACCAGCGAGGGGCTTTCATTTCAGAAGTGCTTGTTTGCAGGAGCATGAAATCATTATCAAGGGCTGCCAGCAGCCAAAGGAGCTCTGAAGGCAAAGAAAACATTTTATATTCCTTATGCCAGATTAAATAGTAGTGTTGCCGCAAAAGTCACTCAAATTTAGAAATGTACCTTATTTTGTTGCGAAAAGGGCAGGGTTACACTCATTTTGGTTTTTGTTCTGAGTTTTAAAGCTGGAACAGTCAGATGCAGTGTATCTGTAAAATAAACAAGAAAAGAAGGAGTTCAGATCCTTTCATGTGTTACACCTGAGCTTAACTGGTACAATATTGAGAAGCCTGGTGCCCAGGCTGTGGCTGGGGCTCAGGAGCCCGGTGGCAGCTCTGACCACTCAGCCAGAACTCCCAAACAAGCTGCTGTGTGCCCACATTGGCTGCTTGGTTTTGCTGAAAGTGCAGCTGGACAGGTAAATCCTCCTTGGAAAATCAGAATTGTATTGGTAACAGAGCTGGGAAACAAAGGCAGTGTTAATCCTGGCAGCAAATGCCACTGTGCCCTCTGCCCTGCCCCTGGCAGCTGGGCCTGTGTCTGTCCCATCTCTGGCTGTGGTTTGGGCCCAGGGAAGCCCCACAGCTGAGCAGGGGCAGAGTTTCAGTTCCTGCTGGCCCCAGGGGGATGGAGCAGCAGGGCAGTGCCAGGGATGGGGCAGCAGGGCGGTGCCAGGGGAGTGGGCAGCAGGGTGGTACCAGGGATGGAGCAGCAGGGCGGTGCCAGGGATGGGGCAGCAGGGCGGTGCCAGGGAAGGGGCAGCAGGGTGGTACCAGGGATAGAGCAGCAGGGTGGTGCGAGGGATGGGGCAGCAGGCGGTGCCAGGGAGGGGGCAGCAGGGTGGTGGCCACCAGCCACAGCTCAGGTGTCTGTTAAAGAAATTGGCTGGATGAGTAATCACACAGATTTTGGTAAGTGTATTTTTCAGTGTGCTCATGGGCTGGGAAGTAGAGGTTTCAGTTAAGCATCAAGGACATGGCACTGTTGAGTTTTAACAGTTTTTTTTAACACAGTTATTATTTTCAAAATACGAATTTGTCTACTGCTCTGTTATAGTTTCATTTTGCATCTAAGCATGAAATAAAGTGAGGAGGCTGCTGCTGGAGCCCTGAGCACCCAAAGCTCCTCCCTGACAGCACCAGGCTGGCCCTTCTGCCTTCCAGTGTTCATCCTTTTCTTCCAAAGAAATGCCCCTGGATTTGTTAAAGCAGCCTGGAGCAGTCAGCCAGCAGAGGTGCTGTAAATAAAGCATGCCTTCATTATGCCAGACATGAGAGTTATGCAATTTCAGGTCTGTAATGCTCTCCTTGCAAGGAAAAATGTTAGATGAGGTAGCATTAATTCCCAGTATGAGCAGACTGTTTTGAAACAAGCATTTCACCTGTCAGAAAGAGCTCTGCAAGGAACGGATTTGATTGTCTCTTGTGAATAATCCCATTTGATTTTTGACAGGAGTATTATTCTGAAAAGGAGAGTTAATCATGGGCATTAATCTTTGTGTGGCAGAGCCTAACCCAGTGTGTGCTCTTGGTACACAAATGCACTAGCACAGATTTGCTGATGGATGCTCACTGGTACCCTTTTCTTGGGTTTATTGGTTGAAATTTGAGCAAAGACAGATGAAAGTTCAAGCCCTATATCTACAAATTTTAAAAAGAATTGCTTGCTAGCAAGCAATGAACTCGGAGAATTCTAGATCAAAGTAAATTAAATTAAAATAATTACTGCCTTTCCAGTTCCAGTTAATTTCTCTGTCTGCACACTCAGAGACACTGAGGCTGTAAGAAATAAATGTTCATGGCTCATGCAAGAGGGACTTTTCCCTTTTTTCCTTGTCCTGCCTGTGCTGCCCAGCAGCCAGGGAAGCAGGGGAGGTGGGAAACGTGGAGCTGCCAGGTTTGAGCTGCTTTAATTCATTTCCTTGAGGGCCATTTTAGACAGAAAAATGAATATGTTGGTTCAGAAGATTCCTTGATTTTAGACATGGAACATAAATAAGATCAAAGTCTGTGTCTCAGCATTGGGTTGGTGCATTGATGACCTTTAAGAGGATTCATAAAGCAATTAAAAGGAGCTGGGAAGTGCTGAGGATTCACTACACACCTGTGGCTTCTGGAACAATCTGCTCTCATTTCTTACTTACTCTAACAGCATTTTTTCATCTTTGAACACAGGTCTAGAGTTTGCATATTCAGCTGCTCCCAAGTCCATGCAGAGTGCCATCATGGGGCTGTTCTTTTTCTTCTCGGGGATTGGCTCCTTTGTTGGCTCTGGGTTGTTGGCACTGGTGTCTATTAAAGAAATTGGCTGGATGAGTAATCACACAGATTTTGGTAAGTGTGTTTTTCAGTGTGCTCATGGGCTGGAAAGCAGAAGCTTCAGTTAAGCATCAAGGGCATGGCACTGTTGCATTTTAATAGTTTTTTAACACAGTTATTATTTTCAAAATATGAATTTGTCTACTGCTCTGTTATAGTTTCATTTTGCACCTAAGCATGAAATAATGTGACTGTGCAGAATAATTCACTGCCCTCATGAAAGCATGAGGAACACCTCTGCAGAGCCTCAGTTACTTGCTCAGCTCTTACTGCATTTCATCTCTAGAAATTACAAATATTTTCATTTCAGTAAAAAATATTTAAATTACGTGCAGCAGAAGAATATATTTAGTATAAAGTACTGAAATTGCTTTCTGTGGTTATGAGAAGTAAAATGTACCCATTTCTCTCCCAAGTGATTATTCAGCTTCCTCATTTCAAGTGACTTCATTGAAATTACCATGAGTTAATTCTGCACTTCTGTCTGCTAGCTATTTATACTCCTAAAGTTCAACAAATCACCTGCTTTGAGTTGCCACTGGAGGTTAAAAATAATTACTGGCACCAGTAGGTGGCACCTTGGGAATTTCAGAAAACCCTCCCATCCTCAGTGGGCAAATTAGTCCAGGCAGGAGGAGCGTGAACAGTTCTTCAGATGTCTGCTAGACCTGCCATGTGCACATGGCTTGAAACTGCAGCCTAAACGTTCTGTTTGGTCCAGGAGAATTTGCCATTTCACCTGGATTCACATTTACCAGAAAGCAGTGGTGCCTGGTTCCTGCACAAGCTGGCATCTGTGGCTTGTAAGTTCTTTAAAAGATAACAAGCAGCCTGAACTTATGGAAGTGTGCTCCCCAAAGGAATAGTTCACCCCATTGAGACTTCTTTTCCCCAGTCAATCTCAAAATTGGAAAAGGAACCTTTTCTGCAGTACAGAGGTCATTCAGCTGCTAATGGCTCAGTAGGGGATAAGAATTCCACACAAATAATGATGGTGCTTCTTCAGCCCCTTGCCCCTGTTCTCTGAAGCAGCTGAGAGAACACACTGCCAAATCTCTCTGTAAAATATTTGGGCTGTGCTAAATCTACCCAGAGGTGGCCAGCACTGAAAGGAGCTGCCTTTCCTGAGCCATGGGCATCATTCTGGGCAGCTCAGAGGCCTCTGGGCTCTGTCAGCACTGGGTGTTGGTGCCTTTCCTGAGCATGGGCATCATTCTGGGCAGCTCAGAGACCTTTGGGCTCTGTCAGCACTGGGTGTTTGTGCCTTTCCTGGGCCATGGGCACCATTCTGGGCAGCTCAGAGGCCTCTGGGCTCTGTCAGCACTGGGTGTTGGTGCCTTTCCTGAGCCATGGGCATCATTCTGGGCAGCTCAGAGGCCTCTGGGCACTGTCAGCACTGGGTGTTGGTGCCTTTCCTGAGCATGGGCACCATTCTGAGCAGCTCAGGGTCCTCTGGGCTCTGTCAGCACTGGGTGTTGGTGCCTTTCCTGAGCCACGGGCATCATTCTGGGCAGCTGAGAGGCCTTTGGGCACTGTCAGCACTGAAAGGAGCTGCCTTTCCTGAGCCATGGGCATCATTCTGGGCAGCTCAGAGGCCTCTGGGCACTGTCAGCACTGGGTGTTGGTGCCTTTCCCAGCAGGGACACACCTGGCTCAGGTGATCTGCAGCTGCAGCATCCACAGCAGCCCCTGCTGTAACCCTCTGTAACTCTATAACTCCATTTGCATTGCTGTAACAAGATTTGAAGTTACCAGAGCCACAGCTGAACTTTAGCTGGGTTTTCCAGGGTAGGAATGACATCCATGACATCACTGGGGGTGACTGAGTGCCTCCCAAATCTCCTGAGGAAGTTCCCTCTCTCCAGCACCTCAGGGGTGGTTGCTGCCATTGAATTGACTTGTTTCTCCCACCAAAACTAAGATTTCATGGGTTTAATATCCCATCTCATAAAGGATAATTACTACTCTTTAAACACATCTGCTCTTGAAATGGAGATTCACATCTATATTGTATTTTAAATGTCAGGGAAAGGCTCAGTTTAATTTTATTGCATTTTATGATAAGTTCATTTAATTGAATCTTAAGTTTCAGTAATTAAAGTAATTGAATCTGCACGTTTATAGGCTTGCAGCAGGAACAGCTGGTTGGGGTCCATGCACACGTCACTGTTTTAGTCTCTGCAACACATCTGATAATTGTAATGGTCCAGTTGGCTGTGCTGTGCTGGAAATGAGCCACAATATATTGTTCTTGGAAATCCAGCAGGAGCTGGGCATGCTTCCTAACAGAGGAGTGATGTTTTAGCAATGAGCTTCCTGCATTTAACACTGTTCAGTGTCCAGAGCAGTAATTTGTGACAACTTACAGGGGCATCACAGGCGGACTGAGCCACAAAGAAGGCACCTATGTTTTCATGAACTCTAAACTTTGTTGCCAAAAAAGGCTGAGAAACAATTTTAATAATGGCTTTTTTTGTATCTGTGGAGTGGCCAACTTCTTCCTTTACAGCATTCATTTTTTGCGGTTTTTTTTAAATTTTCTTTTGACTTGGTCTAAGGCATTGGAGAACAAAGGAAAACATTGCTTATCCTGTGCACACCTTCCTCAGCAGTGCCAGCCTTTGCTGTGGATAATTAAAATTATCCACAGGTTTGAGCTGGTTTAATTCATTTCCTTTGCTGTGGGATGGAAATGTGGTTTGGTTTGGTTCTGTGGGATGGAAATGTGGTTTGGTTTGGTTCTGCACAAAAGTCTTCACTAACACCTAACAAGATTCACGTTTTCGTTTGTATCATCTTCCTTAATGCTTTTTTCCTCCCCGATTCTTCCCAGGCAATATCAATGGCTGCCAATTGAACTATTACTTCTTTCTGCTGGCTGCTATCCAAGGAGCCACCCTGCTGCTGTTCCTGATTGTGTCTGTCAAGTACGAGCACCACAAGGCCAAGGCGGGCGAGGCGGCTGCCAACGGGAGGCTGTGAGCCTGTGAGCCTGTGAGGCAGGGCACCCTGTGCCAGGCAGGGCAGTGCCAGCCAGGGCCTGCCCAGGGACCTGCAGCCCTGCCCTGTGCCCGTGGGCAGTGCCTTGGGGCAGGGGCTGCTTCTTGCACTGCGGGGGACAGCAGAGCTGGGCGTGAATCAATGAACCCTGCAGCTCTGCAGCTGCTCTGTGCCCATGGGGAGCTGAATCCACTGCAGCTCTGGAGCTGCTCTGTGCCCATGGGGAGCTGAATCCATCCCCTGCAGGCTCTGGAGCTGCTCTGTGCCCATGGGGAGCTGAATCCACTGCAGCTCTGGAGCTGCTCTGTGCCCATGGGAGCTGAATCCATCCCCTGCAGGCTCTGGAGCTGCTCTGTGCCCATGGGGAGCTGAATCCATCCCCTGCAGGCTCTGGAGCTGCTCTGTGCCCATGGGGAGCTGAATCCATCCCCTGCAGCTCTGGAGCTGCTCTGTGCCCATGGGAGCTGAATCCACTGCAGCTCTGGAGCTGCTCTGTGCCCATGGGAGATGCTTGCTGGGCTCCTGAGGCTGGCACACCTGGAGGGCACTGCAGGGACCCACAGGGGCTGTTCTGACCCTGACTCTGCAGGCCAGGCCTACCCTGAGGACACAGGAAGGAAACCCTGACAGGAGCCTCAAGCAGGGCATGGGTTTTCAGTGCTGGGAGTTATTTTGGGGTGAGAAACAGGGATGAATTAAATTACAAATCAGCACAGCTTAAATTTTATAATTGACCTGTTACGGACAGTGTATCAAGGGTTCCAGACTTGCAATCAGGAATATCCAGGACTGAGGAGTGAATCCTAAATCCCAATCAGGCAGCTGCTCAGACTGGTGCACAGCTAACACTTGTTGGGATGGCAGCTGTTTGGCTGCAGCAATGTTTTTAATTTGCATTAGATGTGTTAGGGCAGCAGCCACCTCTGGCCAGGCCCTGCTCAGCCTGACCCTGCTCCTCCCCAGGACTGTTCCAGGTATCTGCAGGAAGCAAAGCCAGCTGGAATTGTGAGCAGATCAATGCACAGCAACCTCTTAGCAGCCTTCAGCCAGGTCCCTCAGCCTTGTCTCACTTTAGTTAACGTGCTCCAGGGTTTGGATCTTTCAGCAACACATTCCTCCAGCAGAGCAATGGCTTCATGTTCAGCCTCTTGAATTTTAATGATTCTAACAACTGTACTTCAGAGTGCGTGCACACTGCTATGGAAGGTGCAAGGAATTATGCAGAAAGAAAATAAAACCTTTTTATTAATGCGTTGAATTTTTATAGTTTCCTTTGTCTGCAGTTCTGTTGTTGAAAATGTCCTTATTTTGTACACGGACATCTTTTTAATGAGTTTACAAAATAAAATGAACCTCCATGCTGTGACTTTCGACCCTTTGTTTCTAGGTGAATAAAATATACTGTAACTGCTTTGTTCTTTGGCCTTTATTTCCTGAAGACACAGAGGAATGGTGTTGGATTTCTGAGTGTCCACAGGCACCCCATTAATTCTGGCAGACACTACAGCAGTGTCCTGTCCCTGCCCAGATAAATCAGCAAAAATGCTTCAGCTGTTGCATTCCTTAGCATGATTTAAAACTGGAATGACTGAAGAATAATGTCTCTATGAGGAAAAACTAATTTCCTTTCCTAACTCTTGTTTCAGAAGCTCCATATGCTGTATAGATGGGAATATCCCATTTATAACCAGCTAAAAAAGCATCATATTAGGAGAGTGGGAGCTGCATAAGAGACAGAACAGGTTATTTAATAACTTTTCCCCTTTTTGGGCTGCTGTTCCCCCAAAGAACCAGCCTGGGGTGTCTCACCCCAGCATCACTGACCGCCAGAGCTGGGCTGGGCCTCAGTGGTCACTCCTGGTTGTCCAGAGCAGGGGGAGGATCTGACAGGAGTGACCCTCATGGATGCTTTTAAGCCTTTGTCTTTCCAGGCGCCTTAAATTCAAAGCACAACCCAGAGAAGCCCTTGTTCAACATGAGAGGAGAACTCTCAGTAAATTGACTTGTAAAGAATTGCAGAACTAATTAGCATTGCAGGTTAATTACAGCCCCCCCAGGCTCCCACCAGGGCTGAAGGAGGGTGCCTGGTTTTATCTGAGATTACAAGGTGGGTGCATCGCTCATACAATGGTGGATATTTCCAGAGCACAGCAGTGCCTGGTTTTTCCTGCCTTGGCATCTATACTGAATATCCCTCCTCAAAAAAGGGAGATTTTTTCATTTATTCTGCTTATGGAAACTCCAGCATGAGTTCAATTACAGCAGTTTAGGCATCCATCACTATTTCCCTCTGTAGTCACCCCTGAGTTGGTTTTATTTGTGTATTTTTGGTGTTAACAGAACTTGCTCAGGGCTGACATGAGACAAGGCTGCTCAGCCTGACAATAAACTGGTGCTGGAAGCTGCACAGAGTTCTTCATTTCCAAAAAGCAATTTCCAACACCAAATCTTATCCCAGTGATTTTGTTTCTATGCAGAGCAGGCCGTGGCACTGCAGCAAAGCCCTCTGGGGAAGGAGATCAGAGCAGTTCCCCTGTGAGCAGGCGGTGTTTGAGCCAGGTTCGTTTCTGAGGCTCTGTAACCCAGCAGGGCTGCAGGGACGGCCCTGACCCGAGAGCCTGGAGCTGCTGGAGCAGGTGACACCCAGGGCCAGGGGCACTGAACACTGAATGCCATTCTCTGGTTCTTTACTTCCTTAAACACATTTTTCATTGACACAAAATGCCATTCTCTGGTTCTTTTTCTACTTCCTTATGCACATTTCTCATTGCAGGGCAGCCCTGCAAGCTGCACATCTGTGAGGGGCAGTGGCAGCAAGGGGCTCCAGGCAGGAGATGCCCAGGCCTGGGCTCACCCCCAGTTCAGGCAGACACTGAAATAATTAAAATGTGGGAGAGGGTTCCCGTTAATTGACTGCACATTTTAGAACTTGGTCAAACATTGAAAGTCTAGAGATGCCCGAATTCCAACAGACCTGAATGTCTCTGGTTCAACCTCTACCTTTCTCCTTCCCTGTCCCTCTCACTGTGCAGGGTTAACACCAGGCACTGCCACAAACCCACCTGGCAAAGCCTGGCACTGACGCCTTTGCAGCCTGTCAAGAGTCTAATAATTCCAAAAATTATGTTACACACAATGCTCATCATTTCTCAATTCCAGCTCATCAAATGGATGAGCTTTAACGTGAGGAAATTGTTCTGTGTGATACAAAACTGCCCAAATTCAAGCCCTTTTAAAGCACCAAACACTACCATAATTTCAAGTGGGCTTTTCAAAGCCCTCTCATGCTGCTGGAGCACTTCAAATATTTTTACAAGGATGTCGAAGCAGAATACGGTCAAATAACCTTTTGAAGTAAAAGCAGCAGACATCAAAACATAAATCCCCAGGCTGAGAAAAACACTTGGAGAGTCTTGAAAAGCAACAATCCCAGCTCATCTGCAGCTTGCAGCTCCCTGGAGCAGCAGTGTGTCTGCTGATGGGGTTAAAGGCAGCTTTGGCCCTGTGGGTGCAGGAGCTGCTCCTGTAAATATCAATATCAATATCAATATCCACACTGCACAGCAGCTCCTGTAAATATCAATATCAATATCCACACTGCACAGCAGCTCCTGTAAATACCAATATCAATATCCACACTGCACAGCAGCTCCTGTAAATATCAATATCCACACTGCACAGCAGCTCCTGTAAATACCAATATCAATATCCACACTGCACAGCAGCTCCTGTAAATACCAATATCAATATCCACACTGCACAGCAGCTCCTGTAAATATCAATACCAATATCCACACTGCACAGCAGCTCCTGTAAATATCAATATCAATATCAATATCCACACTGCACAGCAGCTCCTGTAAATATCAATATCCACACTGCACAGCAGCTCCTGTAAATACCAATATCAATATCAATATCCACACTGCACAGCAGCTCCTGTAAATACCAATATCAATATCCACACTGCACAGCAGCTCCTGTAAATATCAATATCAATATCAATATCCACACTGCAGAGCAGCTCCTGTAAATATCAATATCAATATCCACACTGCACAGCAGCTCCTGTAAATATCAATATCCACACTGCACAGCAGCTCCTGTAAATACCAATATCAATATCCACACTGCACAGCAGCACCTGTAAATACAATATCAATATCAATATCCACACTGCAGAGCAGCTCCTGTAAATATCAATATCCACACTGCACAGCAGCTCCAGTAAATACCAATACCAATATCAATATCCACACTGCACAGCAGCTCCAGTAAATACAATATCAATATCCACACTGCAGGGCTGCCAGGGGTTCCTGCTCCCCATGCCCATGCCCTGCTCTGGTGCCTGTGCCCACGTGGCTGTGCCAGCCTGGCAGCAGCACCGAGCTCTGGGACACCCCCAGGATTTCCAGGAGTGGGTAAGTTCTGATCCAGCAGCCTGATGTCCATGATTTTGGAGAAGATTGTTAATTTGGGTACAAATTCATTTTGTTTGGTTTTGCAGATACCAGTGAGATTTGACAGGAGCTGCTTCCAGTGCCATTGGTGCTCCAGAATGCAGTAGGGAAACATGGCACGATAACATCCCCCTCCAATTTCCTCTTTCATTCCTGTACAATAGCTGGATTCTCTCCTGCCTTCTGCAGAGGAGACTAATGCATCCCCAAAGTTAATAAAATGATACGGGGTCATTTTTATTGAAAGAAAGTTAAACATCTGCTGTGTCTATGGCAGTATATTAAACAATATTTTATTATTCTCACTTCCCTGACATGATTCACGTCCCTGGCAGGCGCAGAGCCCCATTGTTTGCTTTTCATGTACATGTAGCACTTTAAAATGTGAAATAAAAGCGGGAGATAAAGCCCAGCTGCAGAGAGGGAGCAGTCAGGGCAGGGTGCTGAGGGTCCCTGCCTGTCCTGGGGGTGCTGAGCTCATCCTTCTCCTTCTCCTTTTCCTTTCCCTCCCTGTGCCCCTGGCACTGCCCTGAGCCCTCCCTGCAGCACCACTTCATTGAAGCACTGTTTCAGGACTGGATGTGCTTCCCCACCAGGTTAGCTCATAGTGTTTTCACGCAAGATGGATCTTAGCCTATAAAACCCTCCTTATGTGGTCTCTATATCTTGGGGTTTTTTTGCCCCAATCCAGCAATTTTGATAAAGGGAAAAGAATTAATTTACCTCTGAGATAACAAATTTTATGCTAAATTTCAGCCAGATGGTACAGCAAACAGCTGAGAGATTATAGCCCCCAAACCAGGCTTTAAATAGAAATGATAAGTTGCTATAAAGCTGCCACCAGCACCATTCTAACAATGGAAGAGTTATTTCCCTCATTCACTCTCACATTCCTTATTAATCTTCCTGCTCTTCATTATCCATTTTATTGCACTTCTCCCACTGCTCATTATGTCAGAGGGAAGGGCTGGAGCCTCAGAAGCAGCAGGATTTCCTGCTTTGCCTTGAAGTTCTCTTCCAAACTCCTGTTTTACTTCACAGCAGCACTCGGAGAGGCGCAGCACCTGGGAGATTGGCTCAGCAGCGGGAAAAGCTCCCTGGAGGGGTTGGTGGCACCAGCCCAGGCAGGGGCTGCTGCAGCTCTGCCCAGGTGTGCCCAGCCCAGATGGGACACCACCATGGCACTCTAGGGCTCCTTTCCTTTCCTTCCTTCCTTTCCTCTTCCTTCCTTCCTTTCCTTCCTTCCTTTCCATTTCCTTCCTTTCCTTTCCTTTCACTTTCCTTTCCTTTCCTTTCCTTTCCTTTCCTTTCCTTTCCTTTCCTTTCCTTTCCTTTCCTTTCCTTTCCTTTCCTTTCCTTTCCTTTCCTTTCCTTTCCTTTCCTTTCCTTTCCTTTCCTTTCCTTTCCTTTCCTTTCCTTCCCTTTCCTTCCCCTTCCCCTTTCCCTTCCCCTTTCCCCTTCCTTTCCCTCTCCCCTTCCTTTTCTCATTTCTCTTTTTCCCTTCCTCATTTCCTCTTTCTTCTTTCCCCATTCCTTTCCACATTACCCTCATTATTTCAGTGCTCTGCGCTGCCCTGCTCCACTCCCATCTGCCCTGGGTTCAAGGTGTGCTGAAAACGTCTCTCTGTTTTCCACTCTGGACTTCCATAATGCACAAAATAACACAGCTCAGTGGAGGAAGTTTGCTGGAATAATTTGTGTGTTTTTATACAAACCGATGATTAAAATTTACCTCCTTGATGTATTTTTCTCCCTTAAACGGTAGTTATGTTTCCTTGAATAGACAAATGCAAGATAAATTCAATTACAGCATAATTTCTCCTGGGGTGAATAACCTTTAGATCAGCTCTGATCTCAGAACACACTCTGAGATAACTCACTGTCCATTACATGGCTGAAATTGGGGCCATGGCCGTGCCTGCACTTGTCACTGTGAATATCAAATTATTTCTGTTCTTCTTTGCATCCCTGAATGCCAAACAAGCTGGGGAACGTGAATGCCAAACAAGCAAGGAGCCCAGCAAGAGCTGGTTTGCATGGGGGAGGAGGTGGTTTCTGAACAAAATAACCTCTCAGGAATTCAGGACAGCCTGGGGCCAGGCAGTCCAAATATAAATAAATAAATAAATAAATAAATAAATGTTTTTTAAAAATATATTATATATATAATATATATACACAATATGGTCATCCACATAAATGAGGTTATATCTCACATATATTGTATATATATACACATATATATACATACACATATATATATATAAATATCATATATATGTGTGTATATATATATATATATATATACACACACAATACGGTCATCCACATAAATGAGGTTATATCTCACATATTTTGTGTGTGTGTGTATATATATATATATATCATATATATAAAATATGGTCATCACACAAATGAGGTTGTATCTCACACTCAGTGGTCTTGGATGGGGATTTTTATTTTAAGACACAACCTGACCTGAACTAAAATGCAAACACGACCCTGAGCCAGGGAGGCACAGAGCTGCCACGTCCAGGGAGCCCATGGAAATTCTGTTTTCTGCTCCGAAACCACATCCTGACAACATTTGCACCCAGCAGCACGGGCAGAGCAGGTTCCTGCACCACTCGTGGGAAAATGATGGAATTCGGGAATATTTCCTGAAAGGGACGGGGACGTGTCGCCTGCCAGGCTGCGAGTGCCACCTCCTGGCTCCCAGCGGCGACATCCCCGGCGCTGTCCCGGGTTAACCCTTCCTCCCGGCGCGGGTTCCCGGGCTGCCTAACCCTTCCATCCCTGGCGCTGTCCGGTTACGGCTGTCCCGGGTTAACCCTTCCATCCCCGGCGCCGGGTTCCCCGATCCGGCGCTGTCCGGTTAACCCCATCCACTGTCCCCCGCAGGCGCTGTCCCGGGTTAACCCTTCCATCCCCGGCGCTGTCCCGGGTTAACCCCTCCATCCCCGGCGCTGTCCCGGGTTAACCCTTCCATCCCCGGAGCTGTCCCGGGTTAACCCCTGCATCCCCACTCTGGTAATTTCCATCATTCTCTCTGCTGACAGCTCCTTTCTGAGCACTGCAATCTGGCCCAGGAGCGTTTCAAAGCACAGCAATGCTTCGCTGCCATGGCTGCCTGGGCTCGGCAAGGGAAGGAGAAGGAGGAGTGGAAGCACTGGGGGTCACTGCCCTGTTCCCATCCCATCCCATGGGGTGCAGCACCAGGAATTCCCTGCCTCCCTGCTCTCCTTTTTCAGGTCACCTCTCACATTTCATCAGTCTAAAAGTATTTCTAGAGCTGAGTGTGCTGGGGAGGGAATAGGGACTGCCCAGGAGCTCAGCCACACCAGCAGGACCTGGGATGCAGCAGGACCTGGGACGCAGCAGGATTTGGGACCCAGCAGGATTTGGGATGCAGCAGGATTTGGGACCCAGCAGGATTTGGGATGCAGCAGGATTTGGGACCCAGCAGGATTTGGGACCCAGCAGGATTTGGGACCCAGCACTGGCAGGGGCTCTCACGGGTGTGCCCCAGGCTGGCTGCACCTCACTCCTTTCCCAAAGGCAGGGCAGGATAAACACAGTTTCTCCTGCTGATTCCCACACTTAAACCTTAAAACTTCCCCTTCCCTCCAAACAGAACTCAGTAGTAAAAAAGAGTAAGAGCAGAACTCACTTTTTGCCCCGAAGTCCCTCCTGTCCCAGTGGCCTCAGCAGCAGAGGAGCTTCACTGACCCTCACCTGCTCTCCTGTCCCACAGGTGCCTCTCATCACACCCATCACAGCTCCCACCAATCCTGACCTTCAGCTGGTGCTTGTTCAGGTGATTCCACTCAGAGCCCTGCTCCAGGTGATTCCACTCAGAGCCCTGCTCCAGGTGATTCCACTCAGAGCCCTGCTCCAGGCACCAGGGGAACACCCAGCACTGGCTCCTTCCTCCTCCTCCTCCTCCTCAGCCTCTCACATCTCCATCCTTCACAACTGGGAGTCACTGAGCTGCTCAGATGAAATGCTCTCTCTCCTCTAAGTGCAAATTGTGATTAATGAGTTTCTGGCCTGGCTCCTTGACAGAAGATGCACCTTGCACACGTTATCTCTGCAGGATGTTCTCTCTGCAGCCCTGCACCCTGGCATGGGCAGGTTCCTGGCAGGTGAGCTGAGCTGGCAGCAGGGAGGCTCCAGCAGCTCCTGTGCCCATCCCAGTGCCCCTGAAAGCAGGAGCTCCAGAAATGTAAATGCTGCATTGAGCCCACACTCACACATGTGAGTGTCCCCAATAAATGACATTTCACAGCCCAGTGCTCCTCCCTGCTGAGATGATCGTTTGTGGTGGCTCACTCTGAACAGGGCTGTGACAGAAATTTTGGTCGGTGCAAGACAAATTGAAAAGTTTCAGTATTGGCCTCTGAAGCCCCGTGTTCTGTAGCTTCAGACAAATTAAATGTGAAGGCAGGGCTCAGCTTTTTCCTTTTTTTTTTTTGGTTTTTTTGCCTCCCTCTGCTGTGTTTTCAAGTGCAGCCTGTCCTCCTGTGCCCAGAGCCAGGGTTTGGCCCCCTTGCTCCTGTGCAGCCCTGGGGTCCTGGAGGTGCCACCCCTCACGGGTGCACAGGGATCCTTCCCCAAAATCTCAAACATGTCCCTGGAACCGGTACCTTCTGTGCCACCACACCATGGTTTCTGCTCCAGTTCTGTGTTTCTGCCTCCTCTGCTGCAGCTCCACGCTGTTAATGCCTTTTCCATGTCAGGGACACCTGTGTTTTCCCAGGAAGAGCCGCGTAATTAATAAATAAATAAATTAATGAATTCCAGGGGTTGCCCATGCCAGGAGCAGCGTCCGGGAGCTGCTGGTGCTGAAGAAGATGGATGGTGGCACTGCCCTGCCCTGTGCCTGGCTGAGCTGCTCCTGCCATCCATCATCATCACCCGCGGAGAGGAAGGCTCGGAGCAGGGAAAGCTCCCTCACATCCCTGTTCTCCCTCCAGAAAGGGGCTGAAATCCAGGGCAGGGATGCAGCACTGCACAGAAACCACAGAGGAGCACCCCCCTGAGCAGAGAGAGGTTAATTTGTCAAGCCGTGTAAAGCATTTTAATTACAATTCATATAACATGTATAAATAAATATTACATTCTTTCAGTCTACAATGCATACTAGGCATACCTTGTTAAAACGTCCATCTATGTTATTGGGTGGCAGGATTGACTTTGTCCAAGTAAAAAAAACCCAAACTACGGAGTTTAGTAATTAAAAAACCCAAATCAAGGAAATTGATGGCAAAGACAGGACGATGCAAGTGCTCCTGGCTCACATAATACTGCTTCCAAGGGCTGGCTCTGCCACCTCCTTTCATCAGGAGAGCTTTGGGAGGACACTGCTTTCCTCTTCGAAGGGATTTTGATCTGTGCCCTCCATGAATGTGAACTGGCACTGAGCCAGCACAGTTCTGCCAGTTCACACCACAAATTAAATTTCTATTTTGTATTTATTAAACCTCTATTTTGTATTTGCTTCTGATTTATTACTGCCTTGGTATTTGCTTGTTCAAAATTCAGATTTACAATCTAGTCTAAACTTTTCAGTCTTTGCTGGTCCAATGGCAAAAAAAAAAAAAAAATCTATAAAACAGTTCCAGGTATTTCTTGTTCTTGCTTCAGCAATATTTCCCTCCCTCCCTCCCAACAGTGTGCCCAGAGGCCAGCTCTCCCAGTAAAAAGGGAATAAACATTTGGGGCAATCAGGGTCTTTCTGTCCACTCCTCTTCTTGCTTTCAGAGCTTGATGAGAGCTGGAGACACCAGAATAAACAGAAAAATGCAGCACAAAATTATGAATTCATGAACCTGGCAAAACAAAACAAAACAAAACAAACCCAAACAACCCAACTGCAGGCTGTGCATATTTGGCCTGCAGTGGTCTCAGTTCCAGGAACATTTACAGTGCACCAGAGGGGCACTCCCTTTGCTTGGTACTTGTAAAAGCTAACAGAAATCAGCACCTCCTTCCCTTGGTGAAACACAGGAACTTTGGTTGTGGAAATTTCAAACAAGCAACTAAACAAACAACCCAGCCTGAAAGGAAAACGAAAATTCTTCCAAACAGAACATCTTTCTTGCCAGGGTGAGATGGAGGCTCAGGCTTTCAGAAGAGACACCACGTGGAAATTATCAGTCAATACTTATCCCCTGAATTTTTAAATGACAGGAGACTGTTTACAGCTACCTTAGAAACAGAATGTTCTTGTCCCACTGTGAACTTATTGAATTTTAAATTTTCCTGTTTTCAGGATATTTAAAAGAAAAATACAAGAGGGAAAATGATTCTGTTTCAATTTACAAGACAAATGGAAAAGTAAAAATGAAAATACCAGGTAATTTCTTCCTCCTTCACATGTAATGCCAAAGACACATCTTCATTTCAAATGAAGGAAAGAAAAGAAATGGCTTGAGAACCAATATAAAAATTCTCCTTGTGGGTCACATGTCCATAACTGTGATGTTTTATTGGAACCAGAACAAGTTATTGTTTGCCTCTTGCTTATTCTTTTCATGCTCTTATATTCTCTCATTTCTTTTTACAGATATTTTTGGTACTGTGAAATATTACTATCGTTATTATTTGTATGACCCATAAAATGAATTTTCACAACCTCATCTTGCCCAGTTCATCAAACTGGTCATACCATTTCCTTGTTCCTTTCCTTTTGTATTCCACTTCCTAAATCCATGAATAGCAGAATAAGCACTGGGAAAAAAATAAACAAACAACAAAACCCCAACGAAACAAAGCAGAAAAACAAAAACAAACCACGGACAGTTTGGCAAAATTTCTTTCCCTGATTATAAAAACTGCCTCATCGTTTCTCCTGGCGATCCCTTCCCCTCCCCTCCGTCCCAATATATACTGTAGAACTGAAGGCATCAAGGTGTGGTCAAACCCAAAAAAAGCACCCCAGCAGGGAGCTACGCTTTGTCTTTGAACTTCCCCACGTAGTTTCTGATCTCTTTGGAGTCGCCCAGCTCCATGTCCTGGCACACCCACTTAATGTCATCGTCGTGGCTGCCGAGGATGGAGTTGACGGTGGGGCAGCCGTCGTCGGGCGGGATGGTGGTGAACGTGGTGAACTTCACCCGCTTCCTCTTGGACGTGGGCGAGTGCAAAGGCTCCACCTTGTGCTCCTTGCCCAGCCTCCCCCCCGGGTCCGCAGCCCTGTGCAGCTGGCTCGCAGCGCTCTTCGGGGCGCTGCCGTTCAGCAGCTGGTTGCTCTCGTCGGCGCCCGAGCCGCGGTCGATGATGGTGGTGTGCTCGTCCTGCTGGGGCGACGCGTCCGCCGCGTTCTCCAGCAGCTCGGCCTCGTTGCCCAGCCACACCCAGTCGTGCGAGTGCGTCATGGTGCTCTGTCCTTCCACCAGCACCTGCTTGTGGCGGTACTTGAGTGCAAATGTGGCGCAGTTGATGAGGAACACCAGGATGGCCAGGCAGAAGACGCCCAGCAGGGCGTACATGCCGATCTCCAGGTCGCTGAGCCCGCGGGGTGTCTGCACCAGGTCGTTGTCCTCCATGCCAGCACCTCCTTTGGGCAGGTCCACCTGGGCGGGGAAGTTGGTGAAGTCGATGGGGATGTTCTGCAGCTGGCTGTCGTCCGAGAGCTTGCCGCCGTCCAGGCGGTTGTTTTTGATGACCTTGTTTTTGAGGACGGACTTGGCCGTGGTGCTGGCCTTCCTGAGGGGCCCCTCGGGGTCCCTGTCGGCCGAGGAGCCGCCGTGGTAGCGCCCGTCGTGCCCCGGCTCCGGGCCCTTGTGGCGCCGGTCGCTGGCGCGGTTCTCGATCTCGTCGGCGTCGTAGTCGCCGCCCGCCTCGGCGTCCGCGTCGTTCTGCCCGAACTTCACCCTGATGCTGCCGCTGCCCACGGCCAGCACGCTCTTCCTCTTGGACTTCTGGCACGCCTCGGAGATCATCATGTCCACCTTGACCAGCGCGCCCTGGCCCTCGCCCTCGGCCGCCACCACGGGCCACCGCAGGGCCGGGCTCTGGTGCACGGACACCACGGCCTCGTCCAGGGACACCGCCGACAGCCAGAAGTCCTTGGGGTCGTAGATGTCCAGAGGGGTGACAGAGCTGTCACTGAACTGGATCCAGGTGCTTACCACAGCTTCCTGCAGGGATAGGGACATGGTTAAACACAGGCCTCTATCACGGACATCTTTTATGAAAACATCCTTTCGTTAGGATTTTTTCTCCTGAGAAGCTGAGAAGCCTCAGAAATGAAATATAAACAATGGTTATCTTCTGCTGTGGGATGCAAGAGGTGCATCTTTGATTGGTCCATGTGAATGTTCTTACTTGATGACCAATCACAGGTCCAGCTGTGTTGGGACTCTGGTCAGTCACAAGATTTTATTATCATTCCATTCCTTCCTTTGCAAGCCTTCTGAGGAAATCCTTTCTTCTATTCTTTTAGTATAGTTTTAATATATCATTTTCTTTTAATATAATATATATCACAAAACAACAAATCAGCCTTCTGGAACATGGAGTCAAGATTCTCATCTCTTCCCTCGTCCTAGGACCCCTGTGAGCACCACCACAGGCCTGCAGTAAATCAGCCCAGCCCACTGCAGCCCATCCACCTCCCAGCTGGAGGAAACAGGACCCTGCACTGCATTTAAAGCAAACCAAGCCTCGACTGATGGGGCACAAAACTGGCCACATTCATCACTAAGGGTTCCACTGTTACTCTCCCTGCAAATGTTTTGCACAAGGACGTAGAAAATAATTGATACGAGATGTCTTTATTACCCAAGTGCCCATTAGCAAGGTACAATTTTACAAGCTCTGTAAGGAAAGTCATTCCTGTGGTACAAAAGCCAAAAGAGGCAAATCACAGAAATTACCAGAGGCACTTGACAGAACACTTATTTCCCTCATGTAACACATGCACAGGTGTCATGGGGAGCTGTCAAATTAAGGCATAAGGATCTTAGCAGGAGTAAGGAGCTACCACAGCATCTTGGAAATGGCTGGAGCAGAAGATTCATCTGAAGGAAAAAGACTCACAGAACAAATGCCATTTTGCTGGAGAAAGGTTTGTTTTAAGCAAAATACACTTTATCCTTGAGATAATTAAAAAGTCCACCAAATTTCTGTGTCAAGAAGAGGAGGATGGGGATTCTGGCATGATGTCTGCAATAAAAATACAAATGGGCTGGATTTAATTGTCTGTCTTTGTGCTCTGCAGGTAGCACTGGCAGAAGTCATCATTGGAAGCAAACACAAAGCCAGAGGTCAGCTCTCTGCCATGTGAAATCCCATCCAGATGACACAGATATTTACTTCTCCACATCTCAATAGCTTTCTTTGCAGGGCATTTCTTTAATTTTTCATTTGTTCTGTGCCTTGCCTGCGTAGCCAGCAGACGGCCAGGCAGATTGCCAGAGTGCAACTTCCCACAAACTGAAGTTCTTTCCTTCCCACACTTCAGCCACAAATGGCTCTAATAACTTCACACTTGGGTACATCAGAACAACTGGGCTGAAAAACCAGCACTGGGGAAAAACACTGCCACCCTGTTAATGTCCACTCATAATACAAATTTACAACTTAATATGGTTTTCAATTGGCTGCAATTTGTTATGCTATGGTTATAAACAAAGAGAATTGCTGCCCTTCCAGTTGAATTTAAAGCTGTTCAATGAAAACAGCAAGGGGCATTTAGCTGGGCAGAAGGTTGGGGCATACTGAATATTTGATTTCCAAAGCACTATCAGCAATTACTTGAGGGACTGAAAGAAGAAAAATAAGTTGTGGCACAACAGGAAAGAAGACAGAGTTCTTGGTGATTCAAATTTACTTCAAAGAGCTGAAACGGAGCCAGGGTAGCTCAGAAGCTGGGAAGGGTGAACTGCAGAAGGAAATTAAAACATCTGATGTTTCATTAGAGAAACAACCCTGAAATGAGTGAACAAACACAAGGCTGCAGGGCACAGCTCGAATTTCTATCACAGAAATCTATAGCAGAGCAACCCCGGTCAGAGGAAAGCAAAGGGGGTTTTTAATGGGTATGTGCAGAGAGAAGAGGATTCACCTCCTCAGGCAATCCCGCATGCTGCTGCCTCCCTTCTCCCCACAACAAAGGTCAGCTCATGTGCCCCTGGGGAAGGGAAACACCAGCATCACTTCCAGCACACCACCACTGCCTGCCACTGTGCCCTCCTCTGGAGAGCAGGAGAGAAAATAAATTCCTGCAGGATTTTGTCCAGGTGGGGCTGGAAAGGATGGCACCTGTGCCCCTGCCCAGCTGGGAACAGGCACAGCTCCACACCTTACCGTGGACTCACCTCAATGAACCCTCTGTGCATTGGCACAAAGTTGCCACCAACTTCAAAGCAACTTTTATTCTTTATGCCACTGCTCTACAAATCTGCATTCCTGCTTTTATGAAGCAGAGACAGAGAAAAATGGGATGGCAGTCAGCTGAAATTTGCAGGCACACTTTGTGATTTACTGTAGGCAACAGAGGTGTGCACTGGCTTAGCCATTATTTTCTACCAGCACTGACATTTTTTATTTCCAAGAGAACGTTTCTTCATAGGAGGAACCAATTTTTTCACAAAACAACATTGTCATGCCCATGCTATGGACAACATTAATTAAAAGGAAAAGGAAACAAATGAGAGAGAGAGGGAGAGACTTTAAAATCCTGCCCAAATATGTTGGATCAGACCAAATATTCTATTTGGCAAGAGATCATTTCCTCTCATTCACATCATTAAAGGAAAGCCAAAGGCAGGGCAAGGAAGTGAATTTCCCAAATGATTATAAATTCTGAGAAGCTAAAAAGAAAAGAAGAGAGAAAAAGGAAATGATTTAGTGCCATGTCCTTCAAGGAGCTGTTTCTGCAAATCCTGTGTACCACATCAATAAATCCCCTCCAAATCTCTGACAAGGTCCCTCCAGTTGCTCTCAGAAGATGAAGATGGATGGGAGCCTTCTCACCTGCCGAGCTGCTGCCCCTCGTCTGCTGCCCCCAGCACTGAGGTGACAAATGCTTGTGCCCTTTAATTACCAAGCACAAACAAAGGGTGTGAGGGATTAGCTGGCTCTCCAGCCTTTATTTCCCTCACTTTTCCTCTCTCACACAGTCAGAGTGACCACAGGGACACATCAGTGCCAGTGCTCCCCACAGAGCAGGAGCATCTCAGTGCAAAGTCAGAGATTGCTCATCAGGTCATGCTAATGACAGCAAAATCCAGCCCAGAGATGCAGAAACTGCTTCCCACAACACTGTTGATCACCACCAGGCTTTCCTTAAGCACCTAAAACATTCCATCAATACATCTTTTGTCTAAACTTTCCCTTGTGCCTTTGCTGCTCTCTTCCCCCACCACAAGTGTATTTTCAGCTCATGGTCCGTGGCAGTTCCACCACCTTTCCTGGCCTTGAATTACATTGTGGCTTATCAGTCCAAAGATACCATTTGATAAATCTTCTTGGATAAACTGGTTGCATTTTAGAGAATCCTGCTGCTTAGAAACACAGTTTGGGATATTTGATTTTATTCAATGCTCAGAATAAAGCAGCCATTTAACGGTCTCCATTCACTGTAGCACAAATAAAAGTATTTGTGAGTAAGCCCTCAATTGCTGGGGTCAGCTGCAAGGGCCCTGGAGTGAGGCAGGACATCAGAGGGAAGAAATGGTTGGCTCTGCAGAAAACAAATACACCCCTCCCTCAATAAAGGCAAAGGAATATTGTTCTCAGCAGCTTCTGCTGGGCCAACTCTGATTGCTCTGTCTGGGGACTTGGATGCTGGAATGATTTCCCTAGCAATTTTATCATATGAAATATCAAAGTATTACATGTGCATTTATTTTTAAGCCCGTGGCTTGTGTAGTAAAAATTGGGCTTGATCGTTATGATGTGGAAATGAAAGCAGCCAAGACTCAGATCTTAATTCAAACCATGCATCCCCCCACTGTGGGTTTCTCTCTCTCCTTTTTGTCCAATCTGCTCATGTGACATTCCTTTCCAGTGGGAATTTGCTTGTATTTGCAGGGGAAGAATTCAGGTTCTTATCCAACAATGCATCCCTTCTCCCTTTCCCATGCTGCTGAATTCCTTTGTCATTCCTGAGAGCTATTCCATTGCTCTGTCAGCATAAAGCAGATATAAATACAATTTGTGTGTAACTCACACTGCCAGGATGGGGCAATGAACCCACACCATGACAATCCTGCTAATATCTGTTTTAAGATATAAATACAGTTTGGGTGTAACTCACACTGCCAGGATGGGGCAATGAACCCACACCATGACAATCCTGCTAATATCTGTTATAAGATATAAATACAGTTTGGGTGTAACTCACACTGCCAGGATGGGGCAATGAACCCACACCATGACAATCCTGCTAATATCTGCTGTGAACTGTGAGGGGTCAGTGAATGCTCAGGAAGGCCAGAGCTGATGCAGGCCATCCAGAAGCAGGGCCAGGACAATGATCCAGCCTGTTCTGCTGCCCAGGGATGTTCTCCCATTCCCAGAGAGTGAGAGCAGAGCCAGGCCTGGAGCAGGCACTGCACCTGGGGAGCACCAGAACTTGCCTTTGACAAAGCACCAACACTGCTCTTTTTCCCTGAGAAAGTGTCTGCAGCTCCCCAGGAGCACTGAGAGATACTTTAATGCACAGAGCTGTTTATTAAAGGCTTTTTCTCCTTTCTTCACTGACCCATTTCAGCTGCTCAGCCCCCATGCAATACCCTACAGTGACAAAAAGCTGGATATTACTGTGAGTTCCCCTGCAGAGCCAGCTGAGCTTTGAGAGTCCTTGAAGCTCACTTAGATCAGAAAACATTTAAACACTGTAGGTTTCCTTTTGTTTACATTTTGGAGAAGCCTTTAGGATGACAGTGTTGATTTAACAACCACCAGCAAGCCAAATGGAGCAGCCTTCCTACCTGAGCAGATGGCCTCCAGAAATAGATAACTCACAGCTAGAGTTTCCAATTTTTCAGAAGACACTTCATCTCTGATATTTAAAAGTTGGTCAACCCGTGTCTATTTTTAGGCACCTAAATCACTGATCCACTTTTCAGTGCCAATGAGCTCCCTATTGATTAAAAAATAATACATGGGCTCAGCATCCCTCAAGGTCACCTTGCCACAGCAGGTAATTAGCTGCTCAGCTATAGATAAAGGTATCTAACTTAAAGCTTCCAAGGTGAAAAAATATTGGCTTATCTTCTTTAGAGAGCTTTGTACTTATGGAGAAACTGCCAAATTTCAGGGCTTGTGCTTTGGCTGCTTTGTGCTGTGTGTGCAGACAAGGTGTGGTCATTAGAACTGAGGTAATCCACTCATTATGGTCACTGAAAAAAGCCACAGCAAAAATTCTGATTTTTGTTTTCCAGTTGCATCAGTAAGGTTGCACGAGTTATTTGGGGTTTTTATAAACTTGCTTGAGAGGAAAAGACACACTTAAGTAATGAAGAACTCACAATGTTCAAGTACAGGCTTAGTCCTGGGCTGTCTCCTTGGAAAAAACCCTCTTTCAAAAGGGCTTGATTTTCAGCAAACACTCAGCATTTGCCTTCACAATTCCAGCTCAGTCAGGATCTCAGCTGATGCACTCCAAATCATGAGTCACTTCTTGCAAAATTTAGCCACAAACATTCCCACATTTGCATTGATTTTTCTAAGGGAAAGTGACTTAAATGTTATATCCTTCATTCAAGCTGCAATGAAAGGAAAAGATGTCTGTGATTCTATAGGTCACTCCTACACCATTTCCTTCCATTATTTCCCAGTGGGAAATCTATTCCTGTCTGGTTTTGGTGATGGAGATGCCCTGCTCACAACCAGGGCCTGACTTCAGCATCAGAAATGTGCCACCCTCACAACCTGAGACTGTCCTGCAGGGAACAGCAGCCTAAACCAGTATGAAGACAGTATGCCAGATGTGGTTTCTAAGCCCTGAAGAAGGGTACAAATGGGTTAATTGCATAAGATTCTTATGTTTACAGGATGCAACAAATGGAACAGATGGGCACCGTGTCCTTCTAGCTTGGACATCTCCCTGTCACTAAGTTATAAAACAAACTAGATTATTTTTATGTTCCAGAAAATTAGGTAGCAATAATCATGAAAATGGGCCATAAAACTTGACTTGAGATCTCTCCCTATCTATGGGAGAGGAAAAATGCAGTAGCTGTGGACAGATTTAATTGTGTGGTCCCCAGTTCCAACCCTCAAACCAACTGACCACAGAAAGATGTTCCAGTGCTGACCCTTGGGTTTATTCTGGGCCAGTGACTGTTTGCCTTGACCTGCTGGTGTTCTCCAATCTTCTTTTCCACAGAGGCTGTGACCTAGACAAGCTGTTTGAAAGACCCCCTTTAGAGAGATGGGAATCTGCTGGCTTAAATAAGATCAGCACACGAATTGGATGATGAATTCCCCAAAATCCACATGAAAAATAAAAGGAAAGATGAGCCTGGCAGTGTGTCGTGGCTCCAGGAGGGAAAAGAAACTGATGTGGCCATCTTCTGCTTTTTACAGCTCTTGAAGATATTGAATTGTGACACACAGAGCTCTGTGCTCTCCAGAGCAGAAAACAAGGGCATGCCCACACAGCAAACCAGGATCACTGTCCAAAATCTGTCTGTGCAGTGAAAACAACATGGGTTTATTAGCTAAAGAAAGTATTAAAACTGTGAACAGCATAAACTTCAGTGCAGTTAGGACTTTTACTGCAGACTGAAGTCCCTGTTGGAAGGGAAGAAATGACCAAGCAATTCCAGAGTATCTGTAGGGAAAAGCAATTAACATGGAAACAGACTGCCCCTGCAGTTTAAATCCTAAACTGGCTGTGAATTCTCATCTGTCCTTTGCACTGATAAAGTCCTGCCCCATCCCAGAAGGCAAACCCAGTAAATCCAGAGGGCACATTACCTGCTTGGGAGTGTGAAGCAGCTCCTGGGCCACGGCTGTGGCCACGATGGCCCTGCTGGTGGCTGCACTGGGCTGCAGGAAGAGAGACAGCCCCGACACCAGCTGCACCCCGAGGTCTGTGATGGTCACTTTGTCATCCAGCACAGTCACTGTCTTCTCTGCCAGGATGGAGTCAGACAGAGGAGACAGAACCTTTGGAGAAACAGAAGAATCAATTTAGGGAAAGGCTGATCAATTGATAAAACCTTTCCTAAGGTCATCGTGCCTCCTTGTCTCCAAAGCTTTATGCACAGAAAGGAAGAGCACAGGAAAGGCAGTCTGATTTCATTAGCAGGGTAGAAAACCTGAGTGGAGAGGCTGTGGCTGAGAACCATCCCAGACTGGGAGCTGTCCTGTCCCAGTTGTGTTATTTGCATTATTTCACCACAAGAGTGGAATTAAAATTCTCTTCTCTTGTTACTCTGTCTTCCCATGAGGATGAGCTCATTAAACCTCCCAACTGCTCCAAAGGGAGGTTACCAGCCTAGGATTTGTCCTTCCTTTCTTGGCTTGGAAATTCTGTTCCTCCAGCTTTTACTGTTTTTGATGGAACACTGAGACAGCCGAATATCCTTCCCTATGCTGAAACTAAGGGCCATGCTGCTCCCTTCAGGAACTACAGACAGCCAGCTCATGCACGTGCTGCCTTCCCACCTTCCTCATACCCACACAGACCAGCTCTGTCACCCTTTATGCACTGGTTTGGTCAGGATTCCCAGTGTAACCCCAGAGATGTCTGAGCTGTGGGCATGGCAGGAGTGGCACACAGCCCACCCCAGCCCTGCCCGGGCTGTACCTGCATGGTGGTCATGCCCAGGCTGTACCTGCCCAGGCTGTACCTGCATGGTGGTCATGCCCAGGCTGTACCTGCCCAGGCTGTACCTGCATGGTGGTCATGCCCAGGCTGTACCTGCCCAGGCTGTACCTGCATGGTGGTCATGCCCAGGCTGTACCTGCATGGTGGTCATGCCCAGGCTATACCTGCCCAGGCTGTACCTGCCCAGGCTGTACCTGCATGGTGGTCATGCCCACTTCCCGGCCGACCAGGATCCTGCCCTCCTGCAGCCTGGCAATGTGGGGATCCTCCAGCTTCATGAAGTCCCTGACCAGGTCCGTGATGTCAAAGTGCCAGTCGGAGCCCAGCAGGTAGCTCAGCTGTCCCCAGGGCCCCGAGTCCTCGGCCACGAACTGGGTGAGCACCCTGACCATGGCGTGCTGGTACTGCAGGGTGCAGCCCCTGCCCCTGCGCTCGTCCTCGTCCTCGTCATCGCTGTCCCGCGTGGGCCTGGGGCAGGAGAGAGCACAGCATGGAGAAACGCTCCCAAAACACCACTGAACATAACATTGGGGTGATAATGGAGAGTGCCCCTCAAACCCTTCTGCATCTCTGGACCATGGATGCCCACCTCACGTGATGAAGGACCCCACAACAGCACTGTGCCACCTCTTCATCTGTGCTGCCCCCTCCCAACAACACCTCTGCCAGGGCACCTTACCAGAGTCTCACATTGTGTTTTGCTGCCCAAGACAGACACATGCACAGAAGCAGAACTCCCACAGCTTTTACAGCTTTATTGGATCTGCAGATGCCCAGTGCAAAGCTGTGCCAGTATGCTGCTCCTCAGGGGAAGAGGCAGCACTTTTGGGAGCATTCCTTTCACAAATCACACAAGAAATGCAGTGACTCCAACCCACCTTTTGTTGGAAACCACGGGGACTCTCCAGCCTTTGATCTGGCTGAGCTCAGTGTCAGAAATGTCGATCTGGAGGGGCAGGCGTGGCACCCACACCGTCATCTGCAGGGGGGCACTCAGGTACTGGTAGGTGAAGTTCACCAGCGCGTTCACCTTGCCTTTCATCTCCTTGCCATTCACAAAAACGTAGTCACACCTGTCAGACACCTGAGAGGGGAGGAGAAAAGGAGATCAGTGTGACAAAATGAGCTCCAAGTGCCACCCTGGCAGCTCAACCCCAAAGCAAACAGAGGCTCCCCTGTTTATGCACGTTCATGATGGCCTGGTGCAGTGGGAGCAGCTGAACACCAAACACCTCCCTGGCTCAGGACACAATGTGCTGGAGATGCCCAAGGGCTGCATGCTGTTTATGAAGCTTGCAGTTGATTTTCTGCAATGCAGCGAGCTCCAAACTGATGGCAGGGCTGGGGAATCCTTAATGAGCAAAGCTCTTCCCAGCTTGGTCAAGAGGAACCCAGCAAACCCAGACTGGGCTGCACAGGGGCGAGCAGCCAAAGCTCTGCCCTGAACACGACCTCCATCGGGGGTGATGCTGCTTTCCCCACTGGCTCTGCAGCAGATTTCACCCACTGAAGAGTAACAGAAGGCATTTCCTCTGCAATAAACATTATCTGTTTGTAAATGTTTACATTTTGATTAAAGCTGTAAAGTATTTCTAAACACTACAGTAGATTTATCATTAATATGTAAATGCTGTCCTGGAATATAAGCAAGCATTATCATAGCCATGTAAGAGTTATATCAGTAATCACTTCTTTAATCAGTGTTGTAATTTACAGACCATTGAGTTTTCTCATTTATTATGTTACTGAGTACTAGTGATAAAATCACTCCTGGATATATAAATCATTAAGAGAGATGCAGATAGTATGAAGTGACTCCATGTGATAAAGTCATTGTCATTTCTATTCCTAAAGGTGTCATAAATGTCTGGGGAAATCCAGTGGCACATTAATCATACATTAAGTGGTGAGCAATGGGAGCTGTTACATTACTAAATGAGCTGGTATGTCTGCAGAAATTACCAGCAAAGCCAGCAGATCCCAGCTCCTGCTCTTGCTCCCATCCTGTCAGAATTCTATTTCATCACCCCTAACGAGCATGGGTAATGGTGGAAATGCTTCTCCCACCTGAACATGTATTTATATTATCATCTGCTCCCTTCCACCCATTCCCAGCACATTTTCGTTCAAATGAGGATTATCAGCTGGCAGTGCTGGTGTCCCCAGACTAACCAGTTATTCAGGGCAGGCTTGGCTACACTGCCTGGGTCTGTTCTCCTGGATGGAAACACAGGGCTGCTGGGGACAACCAAAGGCAATGGCACATGGAGCATGGAGGAAGGATAGAAAGCAGATTTTTTAAAAAATGTGTCATATTAGAACTCAAATATTTTTTTTAATTAAAAAGGTATATTTGCTGAAGAGTTTTTGACAGACAGAAGTGCTTTTCTGTTTTCCTCCAGGCTTTTGCCAACATTCTGGAAGGCCAGGGAGCAGTGCAGGGACAATCCCTCAGCTCTCCAGGCCAAGAAAGTTTCTAACAGTGGCTGGAGACTGTGAGCCCTGATGTGTCTCTCATCTCCTGTAGTATTTATGCTTTACTATGAAAACATCCTCCCTCTGAAAGTGCTTTTTATCTCTGCCATCAGAAGAAGTGAGCAATGATGAAGGGAAAGCCTGCTCAGCCACCACCTTTAAGTGATTGGGTTTTTTCTTTCCTGCTTAGCAGATCAGCAAGAAGTTTTGCATTTTAAAGAGCTCTCTGATGCTATTTCAGCAGTTTCTTTCATTATTAAGCTGCATTCAGCTACTTTTCCCTTTTTTCTATTTTCCTAACTTCTTTCTCCAGATTAAAACTAAAATAAAGAAGCAGACAGCAAAGCCAGGGCTAAGCACAGTTCCCTGGAGGCCTCCTCTTTGTCTTTTTCCTGGCATTATATTTTTGTGCCCCCTTGTAACAAAGGCCATTGCCTTTCCAGATGACTTGGACAGATTCTCTCTGCAACAAATCACATTTTATTGAGCTGACAGAGGAAACTGCTGCCTGCAAATGAAGAGAGCCCCTCCTGAAGGGTACCTGTGGCACTCTGATCTGGAGAGGCAATCACAGAAGGGCTGCAGTGAGTGTAAAGGACATTTCTGGAACTGTCCCCAGGCCAGTGCAGAACCCCTGGGTGTCCCTTCACGTCCCCATTTCAGATGCAGCTTTGATCCCACCCTGACTCTGTCCTGCAGGAGCTGCTGGAGGTCACACAAAGGGTGTGACAAGGACACACAGCCAGGCAGGGGCTGCTGGCACCTCTGGGGAACACTGGGTTTGCCAGGTTAAATCCCACTACGGACTCCTGGGAAATCTCCCTTCAATTACAGGCAGTTTTAGAGAGACAAATCTCACGTCAAACACAGGCTAAGGGACCTTTCCTTTCAAAGGATGGTGAACTCAAGGCACTGGTTTGTGTCTGTGGTACACAGGAGTGGAAAGGATGACAACTGTAAAACCTAAAATTAAATGAGTGGTTGCTCATGCGAGCCTGCTCTAGTCCAAGCTGGTTTATTCTCCAGTGGTTTTCACCTCTGGAGATACCAGCCCAGTTCAGAAGGACAGAAAGAGAAGTTTTCAATGCAGAAATCCTGCCAGGTTTATGGAGACTGAAAATCTGGGAGGCATCAGTCCATTCTCTAGGTGTCTGTGTGGTTTTAGGACTGAAATGGGGAGATGTGGTTACAGTGGATGTCCTGCTCGTATTCATCAGGTTCAGATCTTGCATTTTTGTCTGTAAACCCATTTACCCATTTCTGTTATACTAATGTAAATGTTGCTAACATATTCAAAGGTTACATAAATGTTTAAATATTTATGACAGCACTTCTGTGAGCAGAGAGCTTTTTCCAGTGCCTCTTACAGGAATCTCAATTTCAGTGAAAAAAAAAAATAAATTACAGGATAATCAGCAAAGAATAGTGGTGTTCAGCACTTTTCATCCTTGTGTTCAGCTCATGCCATCCCTCTGGCACACCAGGAAGGCACCTGGAGCTCAGCAGGTCAGGCTCTGGGAGCAGCCACTCACTGCACTAAGGAGCACAGAGCACCAGGATCACTCATTCACACAGACTAACACGGCATTTACAGGAAATATTAGGCTGTGATAATTCCACACACTTTGGATATTCATGTCCTTGCTATAGAATTTCTCCCAAGATTTTCTTTTTTAACAAGGTGCTCTGCAGAAAGGGAATTATCCTCTATTAAATTCTCCAGGTTTTGAAAGAGAGACTCTGTGTGGCTGCCCAGCCTTGATTCCAATTAAACACCATGGTCTCACACAAAGGAAATCCTCTGCTACAGGAACATTAGGCTTCCTAAGAAGGATTTCAATGCCTGGCTGCATAATCCTGAATAATCAGTAACCTTGTGGAAAACTGAAGCTGTCTCAAGGCCCATGTACTCATTTTTTCAAATTAAACTCTTTAAGTCTGCTAAAAGTTAAAGCTTCAGACCTGAGCTCTTCCATGCTATTATTTACAGCTTTGTGGCCATGTCAGAGCAGCTCTGAGAATGGGAACCTCCATTGCAGGAGCTGCTAATTGCTCCAGAGGCTGCATTTCAGGGCCAGCCCCGGCTCCCAGGGATGCAGCTGAGGCTCGGGGGCTCAGCAAGGGCAGCCAGAGCTGCCTCCAGCAGCACAGGGGCACACACAGCCCTGCAGCACACACAGCCCTGCAGCACACACAGCCCTGCAGCACGGCAAACCTGGGCGCTGCAAGGGCTTGGTGCGCTCACACCAGTGCAGGAACAGCCCCAGGAGCCCTTTGCACCTGTGACCCCCCAAAGAATGAGTCTGTTTGGTGGGATAGCTGAGAAGGATTCCCAGTGTGGCACAGGGAGCAGGGCAGCACTGCCTGCATGGGCTGGTTTCAGCTGCACCCCTCAGAATGAGCAGCCTGCAGCTCTCACAGGCACCCAGGGCTGGGGGCTGCTGGGGCTGGGGGCTGCTGGGAGCTGCACACCACAGAGTGGGGCCAGGGCTCAGGTGAGGCTCCCAGCAATGCCATTGCCACTCTGGAGGAGCCTCAGCCCTGCAGAGGAGAGCTGGCAAAACGAGATCCGAGTGGATCCAGGGTCAGACAGTACACAGATCCATCAGTAACAGATCAGTAACACAGATCCATCAGTAACACAGATCCACCAGTAACACAGATCCATCAGTAACACAGATCCATCACAGAGTGGATCCAGTGCTCAGGACAGATAACACAGATCCACCAGTAACACAGATCCATCAGTAACACAGATCCATCAGTAACACAGATCCATCAGTAACACAGATCCATCAGTAACACAGATCCATCAGTAACACAGATCAGTAACACAGATCCATCCCAGAGTGGATCCAGCCCCCAGGCCAGGCTCCCAACACCATTTGCTAGCACAAGGATGGAGCCCCAGCCCTGCAGAGCAGAGCTGGCTCACACAGAGGATCACAGAGTGGATCCAGTCCTCAGGACAGGTAACACAGATCCATCAGTAACACAGATCCATCACAGAGTGGATCCAGTCCTCAGGACAGGTAACACAGATCCATCAGTAACACAGATCAGTAACACAGATCCATCTCAGAGTGGATCCAGCCCTCAGGCCAGGTAACACAGATCCATCAGTAACAGATCAGTAACACAGATCCATCCCAGAGTGGATCCAGCCCCCAGGCCAGGCTCCCAGCACCATTTGCCAGCACAAGGATGGAGCCCCAGCCCTGCAGAGCAGAGCTGGCTCACACCAGGGCCGTGCTCTGGGTGCACTCTGGGCTCTCTCTGCTGAGCAGGGGCTGCACTTTCAGTATCAGCAGCCAGATTAGCAAAACTAAGCAGAAAGCCCCCAAAGCAAGAGAGCTTTTCTCAGGGCAAAGGCTGTACATTATCTAATCTCATTAGAGAGATTTCAGAGGCAGCCTTGCAGAGCAGCAGCAGTACATTTAACTAACCGAATATCATTCACCACGACAGAACTGAGAGAGTAAAAGGGGCACAGAATGCCAGCTGGGACTGCAGGGCATCTCTTTGCTCCCCAGTGCCCAGCTTCTGAGGCTGAGCTGTGCTGTGCTGAGCCACAGGAGCTCTCTGCAGCTCCCATCATCACAGAACCCAAATCTGCCTTGCTGTGCACTCTCCAGTCAAGCAATTTCTGGAAATGGGGACAAACAGAGAGCTTGGCTCCTGCTCACTGGGGACGTGGCAGCCCACATCTGCAGCATGGCCCCAGATATCCTGCTTGGCAAGGCAGGATCCCAGGGTGGAATCACTTTTAATTCCATCTCACAGTTTGGGCAGTGGTTGTGCATTTCCATCACAGTGTTTGTCATCCCTTAACTCAGTGTGTATCCACAATGCACAGACCCACAGTGAGCAAACTGCAACCAGGGGCAGAAAAGCAAAGCAGAACCAAACCATCCTCTCTCCTGACTGTGTTACTCAGGTCTGGAGCAAACTGACCATCCTCCCATCACACCTGGCACAAGACTGGTGTGGTTTCTCCCATTTCCTTTCCCAGTCTTGTTGTTGGAGCTTTGGGGGTGATTCTGAAGCACTTTCTGTGGAACTTGAGGTGCTGTTGCTGTGATTTTTCACCTGGGCTGTACTGGCTCTCCATCCCCAGAGCAGGCAGGGATCTGGGTGATGGCACAGGGAAGCCTGCAAGGATAGAGTTTAGCAGTTTCTGCAAGGATAGAGTTTAGCAGTTTCTGCAAGGATAGAGTTCAGCAGTTTCTGCAAGGATAGAGTTTAGCAGTTTCTTCAGCTGCCCTTGAAACTTCTGCCCATGATGTGATGGCAAGGCATTTACAGCTTCCGTTGTGAATATATCTCAGTCCATGCCCATTCTGAGTTTCAGTTTCCACAGAGGCTGGCTGCTGGGCTGGTGCTGCCCACTCCTGACAGAACAGCTCCTGTGGGAGCTCCAGGCACGGCTGCCCTGGTTATCTGCTGGCATCTGACAGAAGGGTGTGGTAAAGCTTCATTCTATAAAGCTCCTCTCAAGTTCTGCTGCTCTGCGGATGTATACTGATCCCAGAAATCACAGCACTGTGGGAGTATGGAGGAGGGCAAGGAGGTGGAGTTTCCATTTGTTATCCTGTTCAGAATATAACAGCACATTTGCCAGAAGAGAAACCTTCAAAGTCATGGGGCTTCAGAGCAGCAAAACAATGGCATTTCCATGCCAGACAGATGGATCCTATTGGTAAATTCCAGCTTGGTGAAATAAAATTTGGCTTTTGCTTCCTTTTTAGTGCCATAATAAATTTTGTGTCCACTTTTAAAAGGTTGGACCACTGTGTGAAGGTCTAGAGCACTCAAAGGCATTTAAAGTTCATGAAATCAGCTGTAAATTTGGAAATAAAGACTGGGAACTATGAGACAATAAAAGAAGTAAAAGGAGTAGCAGTCAGCACATTTAAACTGCACTGAGCTGCCCTGGGACCATGAGGATCACTGGGAAACTCTCACCTGCTATTTGCAGATAGATCCTGAACTCAGATTTCCACAGGGTTCTGTCACTGAGAACAATGTAACTCAGCCCAAGTGAAGTAAAAATTAATATAAATAAGCTTTGAGCTGATGGCAGGAGCATTACCTTTAAGCTATTTACATGAACCATACAAAGGACATTTATTTGCTAACTAAATAAACAGGCCAAGTGCAGACAGGCAGTGAGCATCTTCAGTTTCTGGCCTCCCTCCCAAATTATCAGAAATTCCACACAACAAAAATATCTGCCTGAACCTCTAGATGATAACATGAGTAAGTATTGAATAGCTCTCAACAGCTCTCATCAAAAACTCTTTTTTTCCCCCCTAAGTTTGTGGTTTAAGGTAACCTACAGGCTTTACATGAGCTGTAAACTCATGCACACAGCCCTTGTACCACGGGCTCTGCCCAAAGACAAAATTTATGAAGACTGGATTTTATTTTTCAGCAGAAAGGTTACTCCCAACAAGGTCTCTACACCAGGATTTCACAGAGGAAGATATTTCTAAAGAATTGAACATAAAAGCTTGATGGAAAATTTCAAAATGAATTAAGGATGAAAGGCCTCTGTGCTCATTTGAAGCTTTCTGAGTGCTTTTTAAAATCTGAACCAATTGAAGATGTCAATTTGCCTTGAACCCCAAACCACTTCCCCACGTAAAGAAAGAAATTTTGTGGAAACAAGAACATTCGAGATGGAAAAAAAAAATTTAAAAAGCCTTTTCTCCTTAATGATGAGATGAGCAAAGCTTTTTGTTCCAAGCACTTAATTGAGCTGTGTTTTCCAGCCAGCTGTATGTTTTACAGCACTGGGCACTCGTGCCACAGCCACATCCCTCCAGAGGTTCTGCACATATTCCCAACACACAGGAGACACCTTCTCCCACCATGTGAGCAATTCCCAACCAGCCCTGCAGAGAGAGAAATTACACCTGAAAATGTCCCTGCCTGATCCCAGTAAATGCTGCGTTAACCTCCAGTTATTTGTTCCACTTCAGCCTCAGAGTGCCCCAGGCAGGGGAGGCTCCTGCAGCCACTCAGAGTGTTCTGGTGGTGCAAACACCCTTGGAAGGAGCCCTTTTAGTGCAGGTAAATTATTTCTGCAGAAAATAAGAGAGGAGCACAGCAGGGCCCCAAGTGCTAATCAAAGGACAGGGTGCTTCAGGAAAACATTGCTCCCAAACAAATGGCTGGAGAGCTGCAGCAGCCCAGGCTGTGCTTATTCCCAGTTTGTTCTCCTTTTCCCTGGGAAATGTGAAAGCCCAGGAGCCACTGGGTGGCAGGAACTTACTTTGATGACGTCCTCCCCGGAGGATTTGCACTCCACAGACTCAGAGATGTCTGTCACAGCGCTGTTCTCCTCGATGGACACCACCTTGATGGGCACTGCCACCGTCCTGCCCGTCAGGATGGCCGTGTTCAGGATCTCTGTGTCCTGCACGAAACAAAGCACAGCACTGCTCACACCAGCCTGGCTGAAAATCTCTGCTCATCCCAGAGAGCACAGCACTGCTCACACCAGCCTGGCTGAAAATCTCTGCTCATCCCCAGAGAGCACAGCACTGCTCACACCAGCCTGGCTGAAAATCTCTGCTCATCCCAGAGAGGTGCAGCCTGGTGAAAGGCAATGGAACCCCAGCCCTGTTTGATCTGCTGGATAAACACCCAGCACTCTGTTCAACAGCACCATTCTCTAAACTCAGGTCAGGCACACTCCACAGGTATCATCTGCTTTTCAGATATGAAGGTTTATTCCCAATATTCACCTTCCAATATGTGATTTCAGAGTTTTTGCTAATGTAGGCTTGACTGGCAATCGCTTCTCAATCCTGACTTGACTGGCAATCACTTCTCAACCCTGCTCTTCATTTATCACTTTATAGTACGAAGGCTTTTGATATCAGCTGCAGAAGAAAAGGGAAATGCTGTCCAGGAGTGACACCAAAGGGGACAGCCTGCTGCCTTAGGGTAAGGATAAAAGAGCCTCCAAAGTAAAAATGAATCCAAGCCCACTGCAGAGACGGGGCCTCTCCATGAACTTTGTGTCTGGAACTGTTTCAAGATTATTTAATTTCCTCTGATATGGCCAATGAAGCAATGTAAGGAATCCAGAAGGAGTCAGTGATGCTGTTAACTGCAGGGGAAATAACAAGGAAATTTGAAGTCTGAGCTGGGGCTGTGGCATATAAAAGCCTTTCCATGCACCATCGACCAGGCTGACACTTGGAACTCCTCAACTATGTCAGCATCACTGTATTCCCAAGATTCCCATGCAGGAAAAACTTCAAAGTTTTCTCCAACTTTTCAGCTTTCAATACAAAGTGAATAAAATATTCAGCAAATTCCTCAGCACTGAAGTCATGAGGACTGCAGCCACTGATGTCAACAGCAGCAAAATGGGGCACTGACACTGTTGATACTGTTTTCAATTCAAGTTCAGTGAGTCTGAAATTTAGGTCACATTTCCTTTTCATCTGGCACCTTGTTATTTCTCAGGTTCTCCTGCAGCTCTCTTAAGAAATCCCATCAAACTTAAAAGGAGATGCCACAAAGGAATGTTGACTGTTCTAGAAAGGGAAGAACCCTGAATGATTCCTCTTGCAGCACAAGAGATGCCCAGCACTGGGAGGGCACTGTGCCCACCCAGCCTCAGCCCTGAGCAGAGATGGAAACCTCTTGCCTTCCCCTCCCCTGGAAGCAGCCACAACTCATGGCTATTACACAGATTAAGAAAGACTGATGTATAAGCAATTAATATATTACACACTGTACTAAAAGCAATTTTCAGCTCTGCCACTTCCCTTCCTCAGGCTCCAAGCGCCCTGTGATAGTTAAAACAAACCAGAAAAAGAGAGCAAGGAGCAAAGCCTGGATTTTATTGTGTTTTTTGTTTAGAACTAAAATGGAGAAGCGTGTATCCCCCATCCCTGGATGCGGAACAGCCTCATGGCACAACTGCTGCTGCTCTGTGTTCCCTTCATATTGCTGAATAAAGCCAAAGGCAACCCAGGGAGAATCACCACAAACCTGACAGAAAACTGAACAGCACAGGAAACATCCACAGCCCAAACTCCCCAAAGGCTGAACTGGAACAGATCAAACCAAAGGAGCCCAAGCAGACTCTGTCTGTCTGTCTGTCTGTCTGTCCATGAGCACTCAGATTTGCTTCCCTGCATTCTCCCACCCCCTGAACATCCTCTGACAAGCACAAATCCCATCCTCAAGGACAAGGACC
This sequence comes from Zonotrichia leucophrys gambelii, assembly GCF_028769735.1. Classification (NCBI taxonomy): domain Eukaryota; kingdom Metazoa; phylum Chordata; class Aves; order Passeriformes; family Passerellidae; genus Zonotrichia; species Zonotrichia leucophrys. Next base: position 940,552 of record NC_088185.1, read on the forward strand.
AGGACAATTCTTTTCCATCAGCAGCAGTGTAGGGGCTTCTGGGTCTCATTTTTAAATGCAATATCCTGCCCTGACTGCAGGCTAATTCAGGAGTATACAGACAGCATTCCTAAGAAACTTTCAGAGAGACTACAAATTCATTTAAAATGAAGGCACTTTTCAAAATCACAATATCTTGGCCATTTCCACATTCTTTAATTTTTAAAATCCCCCAAGAACTAATCTACTTTCTGTGCAGGCAGCAAGTAGAGTTTTAAAATGAAATTTATTTTATGTGACAAAAAAATTGGAAGCATCTGATAGCAGTGTTTGGACTTGTTCCCCAAGAAATTCAAAGATGAGGGAGGTAGAGTAAATTGAAAAAACACCCAAGGAAGATGCACTGTAAGTCAGCACCAATATCCAGGTCAGAAAGAAGTTCCTGTAAGTGAATTGCAAACTCTAAAAAAGCCAGGGCTGGCACTTCCACAGCTGAAACAGCTACACAGATAATCCTATGGAAACAAGGGAGATCCTGGCTTTGGAACTGTCTTGGCAGCACAATGCCCAAATCCCAACAACATCTGACTGCCACTGCAGAGGCCGAGCTGCCTCTCCTGCCTGAAGATCATCTACAAACTGTCAGGAAGGTTCTTTCTGTTACCAGGGCATCCCTTCAATGGATACAACATGTCAAGGAAATAATTACCATTTAAACACATTTCATTAACAAATAGTATAATTAAAGAACAAATTTTCCTCTAATGATTAGAGGAAAACTCTAGTGGTTAGGCTCAAGGAGGTATCAAAGGAGATATCTGAAAGCAAATTATTGAATTTTGTGTGTAAGAAATTACTTTAAAATGTATTGACAGAATTTGATGCAAAACCACCACTGTGCAGGAGATCTCCAAGCTTTCCTCCCTGAGCTGCTGTGGAGCTCAGAGCACCACAAAGCTCCTCTCATGTTCTGGGTGAGGTTTATTTTGATGAAGCCACCAGCAGCAGCACACCCTTCCCCAGCTGCAGCCACTGCACTGCCCACAGCAAACTCTGCAGGGCTGCTTTGCACAAAAATCACCTCTTTCCTAGCAAGGGCCGAGAATTCCCCAATGCAAATGTGCTCTAGGCACCCCTAGGGCTGACTGTGCAGCCATCTCCCTTTTTATTCCAGCCCTTTTCAGTCAGGGCACCTGCACTGAGGGCAGTGGGAGCTCTGCACAAAGGGCAGGAACACAAAGTGCTGCTTGGACTGAGCTGAGGAGCAAACCTGATGTTCATCCAAGCTCTGGGTTGTAAGAAGGCAAAGCATTCAGCCATGACTGATTCAGGAACTAATTCAACATTAAATTGTGGCAGAATGAGGAAGCAAAGTGACAGCTGTTTAATTAAACTGCAAATCCGATTAGATGGTGTTATCAAGAGAAATCCATGGCAGCCTGAGGTCATGAGAATGGTCCAGCGTGCAGGCTGGAAACGCTGAGAGTGGAGTCTCCCAGGATGATGTTAATTGTGGCTGAGCATTCAGATCTGTCCCTCTCACAGGCACAGCACCTCAGCAGTGACAGACCTGAAGGACTGACACACAAACGCCAGCTATGCTTTGATAGGGAGAGTGGCTTGGAGGGATGTGGGAAAGGGCACTTGGGCACTGCCAACCTTAAAATGAACCCTGCAGTTGTCTCACAGACAAGCATAGTGCCAGGGAGACAAAGGGCTGCAGTGGGGACAAAGCCCACCCAGGCTCCCCATCCCTGAGGAACACTGACATTTGCCAGAGGAGATGGAGATGTAGGAGATCTGAAGTGCCCATGCCAGCTGCAAACACCCCAGGCAGCCCAGGAGGGGCACTGAGCTGCGCCTCAGCCCCAGAGCAGGCACAGAGCTGCTCTGTTCTGCTGTGGGGCTGATGTGGGAGCACAGTGGGTGTGGGTTCAGTCATTAATGCTGCTGAGATTACAGCTGATTAAGGAAACAACACTGGCAGGCAGCAGACTGTGCTTATCCCCATAATCCCAGATTAACAGTAAATTATACATTGTGCTTTCTGCCAGCTGGGCCCTCTGACACCCACAGGCCCTGGGTGCAGGAGGGGAAGGAATTCTGCTCTGGGAATTCTCTTCCACTTGATTCCAATACCATTGGCCCACAACACCTCAGTCCTGCTCTTCATTTATCACTTTACAATACAAGGGCTTTCATTTCATGAGTAATATCAGCTGCAGGAGAAATGGGGAGATGCTGTCCAGGAGTGACACCAACAGCCTGCTTCCTTAACAGCATCCTCAGTCTCCAAATGTGGAGAATCCAGGTTCTCCGTGGCTGGAGCTTGAATCCAGGTTACTCCCTGACTCTGAGCTGCAGGACTTGCAGCTGAGATCCAGGTTACTCCCTGACTCTGAGGTCCACTCTGCCAAGGAAAATGTCAGCTAAGGAACAAATTACTTGTGGAGAAAAACCAGGCCATTCCAAATCTACATAAGATGGGGGTCTCAGCAGCTTCTCCTGGGCTGGAGCCCTGCCAGAACTCAGTGACACTTCCTGGGGCCAGGAGCAGAGAAAGCAGAGCTGGGATGGGAATTGTGTGGGCCCAGCTCAATCCTCCCCGCGGCTTTTGTGGACAGTGTAATTTATGATCAAGATCTGAGTGTCTCTTCAGAATAGGAACTCAGTGTTCTGCAAATGCAATGCCCTTTTCATCAAGGATCCTGTCTCTGCTCAGTCTCCACATTAAGATAAATCTTAATTACTGGCCCCCTACATTAGCAACAAACCATTCAGTTCTCTTCCCTGCTTGCAGAGTTTTCAAATACCCTGCTAGTGGAATTTCTGAGTCCTGATAAATTACACTCTGCAGACAGAAAAGGGGGATGCAGAATATATTAAGAGACAGGGATGCAGAGAAATATCTCTGGATCCTTGGATGACTAATCCCCACTTTCCTCCAGTGAATCCATCCTGTTAGCATCCAGACGTGCAGGAGGGAGCATCACCCATGATTACTTTGATTTAGCAGATGCAGACTGTGTTGCTAAATGTAATTCCATAATCTGTCACAGTGAGCATCCCTTGCAAAGGAAGAAGGGACTGGAGCACCTCATTGCTTGGTTCTGCCTGCAGGTGGTGACTGGCAAGGCTGGCACTGCCCAGGTCACCCTGAGCCAGGGCCAGGGACAGAGCTCTGGGCTCTACCCACGTTACTGTGACAGCAGGAGTTTTGTAATTGTGAACAAAAAGGTAAAATCCTATCAGCATTCCATGTGAAAAGGGCAGAAATGGTTCTGGCCAGCAGGGAAAGGAGCAGTGGGCACACCCTGGGTTGGGACCTTTCCCAAAGGGACAAATCCTGAGAAATTCTGCTGTAAACTCTGCTGGCAATGCCCCTGGTGCAGAGCTGATGGGAAAGGGATCATCCTGGCAGCCAGGGCAGCGTTCTGTCCCTGCTGAGGGGGGACAGCAGCCCTTGTCCCATCTCCAGCTCTGGAGCCAGGGGGAACAAAGAACCCGAACAGCCAGCAGGTCCAGAGAGGCAGGAGCACAGAACCCAGAACTGCAGAACCCAGAACTACAGAAACACAGAGACACAGAATCCAGAAACCCAGAACCATAGAACCTGAGAACCACAGAACCCAGAACCACATAACCCAGAACTACAGACCCCAGAACCACAGAGACACAGAACCCAGAACCACAGAACCCAGAACCACAAAACCCAGAACCACAGAACCACAAAACCCAGAACCACAGAACCTGAGAACCACATAACCCAGAACCCCAGAACCACAGAACCCAGAACCCCAGAACTACAGACCCCAGAACCACAGAACCCAGAACCACAGAACCCCAAAACCCAGAACCACAGAACCCCAAAACCCAGAACCACAGAATCCCAGACCCAGAACCACGATGCCTCTGAAGCTCCTGTCACTTCTTCCACGTCTGAACAACTGAGAATCAAATTCAGATTTCTTTTAACAAATTGGTTTCAGAAGTAAATATTTACTTCACTGTATTTGTTGTGCTAACTTTATCATATGCAGTTCATAAAACCAATTCAAAACTTAATTTTGGAGCCGTATGAGTTTGCCACAGGCACTGAGACTAACCAGGAAATCTTATTTCCTCTCCCTTGTGAAATAAGGATCTAAGCACTTGCATTAATATTTCTACCAGTAAAGTTCCCCTGCCTGGATGTGAATTCATTATTTCTCTAAAAGCAGCCCCATCCTGGCTCCATGTGTCAGTTGAGGTGAGAGTTCCTACAGCAGAGCACCCAGATCAGCTGAACCCCAGCACACCTGGGGGAACGCCTGAGGATTCTCTGCCTTGCTGGAGCTGGGGCACCAAATCCCACCAGGAACAGCTCAAATATTAAATAATATTAAATAAAGAAATAAAATTAAATATGGAAAACCCAAATAGCACACCAAAGCTGCTTTCTGTTTAGTGAACAGCCATGCCAGGGTTCAGGGGCCAGTCTGCATTTGCAAAGAGGGATGGCATTTCCTGCTGGGTGGAGGAAGGGTCTGGAACTGAAAATTACTTCAAAGAAAATAATTCTGGAACCTATTAAAACTTAACAAAAACCTTTCAGGACAACTGCAGGAGACGGGAAACAGAACCCCACATTTCATCTTCCTGTAACCACTTAAAATACAGAATAAGCACATAAAAGTGACTGGAGAAGATGAGAAGCAGAATCCTACATTTTAATTCTCCAAGCATACACCTAAACTAAAAAAAAACCCCAGATTTTTTAGAAGATGCTTATTTGTAACACAGGAAACTACCTGCTCCTCTTTGTGCCATTTCAGTCCTCACTTTCAATATTTAACTAAATTGACTCAGAAATGAAAGCACTTACATAGGAAACATTATCTAGAGAGAAAAAAGTTTAGTTATGGCTGGAAATGTGAGTGATTACCTGAGATATTCCAACTGCAGCACCATAACTGGCTCTTTTTAGCATAGGAAATGGAGACAGATGAAAATGAGTGAAGTGACAGGTTAAAAGCCCTTATTCTGAGCCCAACACACTTGAGAACCATTGCTGCTGCTGCTTCAGAAAGCTGCTCATGGAGCCAAGTACACTTGCAGGTACTTCTGAGCACACTTACACTTGATAAAACAAGCAGAAAATTGTCCTAAGTTCTCTTGAAAACTTCTGTTTTCATGCATTTATGCAGGGCATGAATTAAACACATTTAATTTCTGGCAGATGTATGAAAACACCTGCAGCATGTAGCCATACACAGAATTTTCATCTGCTGAGCACCCTCAGACAAGAGGAAACACATGGAGAGCATTGACCTGAGGGTGTGAGGGTGATCTGAGCTCTGCCACTGAGCTGAAGGAATTTAAATGCTTCACGCACTTCAAGGATGAGGTCCCAAGGACAATTTCTTGTTTTAAGGAACTGGGGTGATACAGGGATGGTTTTTATGGCTGCTCTGGAGGTTGTGAACTTGTTTTATTTGGGTAGATTAATATGCCATGGGTTATTAACGAGCTGCTTTCTCCTTCTAATGGACAGAGCTCATGCCCTGCAAGCTCCTGAACTCCTCAGTTCTTGGCTGTGCACGTGGCTGAAGTCTGGGGATGTCAGAGCCTCATTCAAACCACTGTGGAAGAGAAGCAGGCAGCTTCTGCTTCAATATTTCACTTTCATTTACTCTGGTTTGAAATCAGCAAGAGGAATTTTCTACTTGCTCCTTTCTTATTCTGGCTGTACAGTCTTAATTTTTGATAAGCAAAATCTGTAACAAAAATGCCATAAGCTTTTGAAAAAGTGGTCCTAAACATGCAGAAAATAGTAATTATTATTTCCTATCCTTGTACCTAGATTATTTTTCCTTTTCAAATAATTTATTGATGCCACTGACTTCACAGCAGCTCTACATAAGCAAAGCACACAGAGGGCAGGAACAAGATTATTGCATTAATGGGAGCAGATACTGTACAGACATCAGGAACTCACTGTGGTTAAAAAGATGAGAGAGTGACACAGGAAAATCAAATTATTGATCAGACACACGTCTGACAGACTGGTGGGCCTTATAGAAACCAAACCTGGCATATATCTAGAAGGAGGAAAATTAAATATATACAGTATGTATAACCACAGATGCAATTATTTCCCCCTCCCCAAGCAGAAACAAGTTTTACCTTCAGGGGCTGCTTGTCCAGACCCTGCTGGCGGCTCCTGGCTGGAGAAGCATCCTTGAAAGGGGCTGCTGTGATCGTTGTGTAAGTCAGGGATATGACAGACCAAGGCACCAAAGCCATTTGTTTAAGGCACATTTTCTGTGTTAGTGTAACCTGGAGCAATCCCAGTGACCATTAACTTTATCTGAGCATCTCACAGCAACTTCCAGCTGAAAGAGGCTTGAAAAGAGATCAGAGTGCTTGAGAGCTTGGCCTTTTTTCCAGCTCTATTGGATGGCCTAATAAAAGACATCACCTCTAGCCACAAAGCTGGCTCCACTTATGGAATTACTCTGATTTTTACTCCTCAGGGCTACAACTGCCCTGGCAGTGCTGGAGCAGGGAGGCAGACCAGCATCCATGTTTAAGCAGGGAATTTTCCTTCCCACAGAAGCAGCAGTACAGAATGATGCTGTACAGAGTGACGCTGTACAGAATGACGCTGTACAGAATGACGCTGTACAGAATGATGCTGTACAGAATGATGCTGTACAGAATGACGCTGTACAGAGTGATGCTGTACAGAATGATGCTGTACAGAATGAGGCTGTACAGAATGATGCTGTACAGAATGATGCTGTACAGAGTGATGCTGTACAGAATGATGCTGTACAGAGTGATGCTGTACAGAGTGATGCTGTACAGAGTGATGCTGTACAGAATGATGCTGTACAGAGTGATGCTGTACAGAATGATGCTGTACAGAGTGATGCTGTACAGAGTGATGCTGTACAGAATGAGGCTGTACAGAATGATGCTGTACAGAATGAGGCTGTACAGAATGATGCTGTACAGAGTGATGCTGTACAGAATGATGCTGTACAGAATGACGCTGTACAGATGATGCTGTACAGGATGCTGTACAGAATGAGGCTGTACAGCATTGAAGTGTAACAGAGTGATGCTGTACAGAATGATGCTGTACAGAGTGATGCTGTACAGAATGAGGCTGCACAGAGTGATGCTGTACAGAGTGATGCTGTACAGAATGATGCTGTACAGAATGATGCTGTACAGAGTGATGCTGTACAGAATGATGCTGTACAGAATGAGGCTGTACAGAATGATGCTGTACAGAGTGAGGCTGTACAGAATGATGCTGTACAGAATGATGCTGTACAGAATGATGCTGTACAGAATGATGCTGTACAGAATGATGCTGTACAGAGTGATGCTGTACAGAATGATGCTGTACAGAATGACGCTGTACAGAATGATGCTGTACAGAATGATGCTGTACAGAATGATGCTGTCAGCCAAACCTTGCTCAGGAAATCCATGTCCATGTCCATGTCCATTGCAGAGATGAGTTAACTGCAGTGGCCTGAGCCACAGGGCCAGGAGAGGCAGAGCCCAGTGCAGACAGACATGTGGCTCCCACCCCGCCAGACAATTCCTATTTTTGCTGTCAGAGCTCCCAGGGCTCAATGAGCAGCCCGTAATTGGGATGAGGTAAGGGCAGCGAGGAGGAATGACTGAGTCTGGAATTTATTTACTCCCACTCCAGGCTGGTTCCTGCAGCTCGCAGGCAGCCTTACAGCATATGCCTGAGGGTACCTGTGCCAGCTGGCAGCTCCTCCCAGCCCTGCTTTTCCACACTTCCAATTGACATTTTGTCCCAGCTCCAGAGGCAGGCTCCTCTGCTGGCCCCACCAAGCAGCAAACTGTAAAACTCCCCCAAAAAACAGCACAGAGAGCCTGGACACAGGGATGCTGAGGAGCCAGGGCTGAGACGGATGGCTCTGCTCTCTGCTGCTGACATCATCTGAGCAGCAGGAGGCTCCTGCCTTCTGTCAGCTCCCCAAAAGCAGAGCTCAAGAGCACAGAGGTTACAGCGAGCCTGGCCCTCGGCCAGCCCAGCGCTGCTCCAGAGCACAAGGGAAGGGAATTCACCTTTAAATCACACAGAGGTGATTTCTGCCCGCACGCTGTTCCCCCAAGCTACGTCCTGGTAAAGCCTGGTTTATGCAAATGGAAATAAAAGTGTTGTGCCAGGGTAAAAAATGTTCACATTGCAGAAGGAAAGGAGATGAAGTGGCGCGCCCTGGCACGGCACACCGAGAGGGGAGCTCAGTAATGAAGCTCAAGGCTTGAGCTGCAAGCAGCAGTTTGGGGGTAGAAGGTGTAAATAAATGTGCAATTCTGCAGAGCCATGAGTATGTGAGCACATTATGGGGTGCACTAACACTCTGCTGCGCCTCTCAGTGCTGAATTTACAGGCTAATGCTTCCCTCTGTCATTTCCTCAAACTTCCCAGTGAACTTGAATTATTTTTGCACTTATTTAGTTTAAGCAAAACACTCATTGCACAGGCTCCAAAGGACACAGAGCTCTGCTCCTACAGACCTTGGGGAGCAGAGCACAGCACAGTCACTCCTCTGGCACTGACACTCAGCATTCAACAGTCACCTCCTGCAATTAATAAAACTGCACTGTTGCTATTTTTCACTAATAGAGGATTTCCAAAAGCAAATTACAGCCATAAATTACATCATTACAGCCTCTATTATTGTTCTGTGGAGTAACAAATCTTGCAGAAAGACAATCAGCTCTGCTAGGGGGAAAAAAAATACAGAGGACAAATCAGATGATTGGGACCTGATTAAAATTAATGTCAGTGGTACTTTTTTTCCATTTGCCTGCTGAAATTCCCTCTCTCACCAGCGTGCTGGTGGTCATGCCATGGTGCTGGAGCATTAAATATTAGGCATGATTTGTTTCTGAGGGGAAATTCCAGTGTTTGTGTGGATTCTCTTTGCAGTTTAACTGGGGACTAAGGACACCCCACAGCAATGGGGCCATCAGGGCTGGGCTGGGATTCCCTCAGCACATGGGATCACATGGAGAGCTGGGGCATGTTTTAAAGGGGTTTTTTTGGTGAGGTTTGGTGAGGTTCTGGTAGCCCTCTGGTTCTGGGGTTATGGCTGACTCCAATGCCATCCCCACGGCTGCTCCCGTTCGGCAGAGCAGAGCCAGAGGCAGAGGGCAGCTCTGTCCCCTGCACTGCTCAGCCCTGTGCTGGCTCCTGTCCTTCATCTCCTCAAGCAGTACCAGGGAGTCTGAAGTGCAGATTGTGAGTGAATTCCATGACAAACATCCCCAGTGAGGAGCACCTGTCTGGATAATGAACTGTAAACTGAGAGCAGGGCAAGGCAAACACACAGCCAGAGCAAATTGAAGGTGAAAAGTTCCTGGGTTTTCAAGGTGTGGGGGCAGTTCATTAAAACGCTAAATCTTATAAAAGTCATGGTGATGCTTTAACCCCATGCTCCCTCATTACAGCCCATTAGAGTGAGGCGTTTTCTGGTGTCTCCATCGTTCCACTGTCCAAGCTGGAACACCTCAGGCCTCATCAGTTACAGTTCAGCCTGAACAATGCACACTTCTGCTAAGCAAACATTTCACCTGCTGGAGGAGAGTGAGGCCTCCCCCAGAAATACCAGAACTCTCTTTACAGATCAAAATCATCTCTGGAAGCTGCCAATGAAGAGAAATCCCTTCTGGTTTTGTGTATGGCTCACAGCTATCCCACCTCAGCTCAGCTGGCTGAGACACTGCTCTGTCTGCAAACACAGAGCACCTCCTGGGAGTGACAGCATCAGGAGCTGCAGACCATTTACCCTCCAGGGAAAACCACATAAATAAAATAAAATAAAATAAAATAAAATAAAATAAAATAAAATAAAATAAAATAAAATAAAATAATTAAAATAAAATAAAATAAAATATAAAATATAAAATAAAATAAAATATAAAATATAAAATATAAAATATAAAATAAAATAAAATAATTAAAATAAAATAAAATATAAAATAAAATATAAAAATAAAATAAAATAATTAAAATAAAATAATATAAAATAAATAAAATAAAATAAAACAAAATAAAATAATTATATAAATAAAAATAAAATAAAATTAAAATATAAAATAAAACAAAAATAAAATACAAAAATAAAATAATTAAAATAAAATAAAACAAAACAAAATAAAATAATTATATAAATAAAAATAAAATAAAATTAAAATATAAAATAAAATATAAAAATAAAATAAAATAAATAAATAAATAAAATAAAACAAAATAAAATAATTATATAAATAAAAATAAAATAAAATATAAAATAAACTATAAAAATAAAATAAAATAAAATAATTAAAATAAAATATAAAATAAAATATAAAAATAAAATAAATAAATAAAATAAATAAAATAAAACAAAACAAAATAAAATAATTATATAAATAAAAATAAAATAAAATTAAAATATAAAATAAAATATAAAAATAAAATAAAATAAAATAATTAAAATAAAATATAAAATAAAATATAAAAATAAAATAAATAATATAAAATAAATAAAATAAAATAAAACAAAATAAAATAATTATATAAATAAAAATAAAATAAAATTAAAATATAAAATAAAATATAAAAATAGAAGTAAAATAAATAATTAAAATAAAATATAAAATAAAATATAAAAATAAAATAAATAATATAAAATAAATAAAAAAAATAAAATAAAAAAAAATAAAATAATTATATAAATAAAAATAAAATAAAATTAAAATATAAAATAAAATATAAAAATAAAATAAAATAAAATAAAATAATTAAAATAAAATATAAAATAAAATATAAAAATAAAATAAATAATATAAAATAAAAATAAAATAAAATAAATTAAAACAAAATAAAATAATTATATAAATAAAAATAAAATAAAATTAAAATATAAAATAAAATATAAAAATAAAATAAAATAAAAATAAAATAAAATAAAATAAAATAAAATAAAATAAAATAAAATAAAATAAAATAAAATAAAATAAAATAATGTTTGCTGTCTGGAGTTAGTTTGGACAGCGGATGTGCATTTACCAGTTAAGTCTAGACAATCACCTCTTAGCTACAGCTAATGAGAAAGCTGAGTTTAGGGAGAACTGGTGCATTATTGCAGAGGAGAAGGCACAGCCCAGCCCCGGAGGCTGCTGGGTGCCATTCCCTGTCCCACATAAGCCATGCCAGGCTCTCCCAGCCCTGGCAGCAGCAGCTCTGTGCTCAGCAGTGCAGCCAGAGCAGCCCCTGCTGCAGGGCTGGCCATGGCTGAGCTCTGCAAAGCCTGAGCTGCCCAGCACAGGCTGCAGATTGATCACCAGTGAGGAACCCCCCTGCCTTCCACTCCAGCTCTCTGCCAGCTGCAAACATCTGCCAGCAGCAGCCTCTGGAGCTGCTCTGCCCCTGCTGGCAGTGCCCTCTGCCCTCCTCCATCTGCTCTGGGCTGGGCACAGCACCTGCAGTCCTGAGCAGCTCCAGCACCAAGGCCAGCCCTGGGGAGTCCTCCTGAGCAGGCTCACACTGCTGGCACGTGTGGCAGCTGGAATATTGCCTCTGTGGCCGTGTTCAACAGCCCGAATTTAAATCAGCTGTCACTTCAAATACTCACTGCTGTCTAAGATGTCTTCTTCTGGTGGGGCACTACCACACTTAAAGCTTAAACCAACACTTCAAACAACCCCCAAAATACACCACAGGACAACACAGCCTCCAGATCTCACACGTTACACAGTGCAGTGCCAGGAGCTGACCCAAGTGTCCCCCTGGCAGCCCTGCTGTCCCTCCTTTCCCCTTCATGAGCTCAGTTCCACTGAACCCTGGCCCAGCCCCTCACTTGGATCAGCTGGGTTCACACACAGAATTCTCCAGAGGTCTCTGACACTCCTCTTCCAGGGGAGCATTCTGCACACCCAGCAGCCAATAATTTATTTTGTGTCTCCCTGAACATTCTTGTTGTTCTGCAATGATTTGTTTGCTTAGCAGGCTTTGCCTCCTGTCAAGATTAAGAAGCGTCTATTAAGCCTCACATTAACATTTCTCAGAGATCTTTGAAAATCTGGAAGTTAGCTGGCCCCACCTCTCCTCAGCATCTTAAAAATCCCAAAGTAATTCATCCCACAGCACTGTCAGACTGGAGATACTCAAGAGGAAATTGCACATACTCATAGAAAATGGCATACAGCTTGGACCAATGGAAATACTCATTGCAGCCAGCTGGGCCAGCCTTACTGATCCATTCTCATTTCCTGCAAAGGTAGGGCTCAATGTGACTGTACAAAGCAGGAATGCAGTAAATGGAGGGAAACAGAAGCTGGAGGCAAAGTGCAAGGGCTGTAGAAATGATCTCTGGAACTTAAAAAGGCAGCATTAAATTGAGTAATTTTGGGTTCTTTATGCTGTCTGCACCTTCTGACCAATTTGAGATGAATGAACAACAGTTTGTCCATGTTCTGCTTTTGTTTCCTGATGGGCAGGCAGCACAAAAAGCCAATTCTCCCCAGCTAAGGTGAATCAGTCAGCACTGCAGGTCCCAGTCCCTGTGTGACACAGTGCTTTACACTGGCAGGTGCAGAGCCCTCAGCTGGTATCAACAATTTATGCACAATTAGTGCAATTCCTTCCCCCCAAACCTGAAGGAAGCAATGCTGTTCTCCTTTAGAGCAGCCTGCACTGGGGGAGGCACAGGAGCATCTCTGTCCCTTCTCACCAGGACATTGGGACTCTGCTCTTCCACACAAACTCTGAAATCTCCTGACTTCAGGCTCTGCTCAGGGCTGCAGAGCTGATCCAAGCTGTCCCAGTCAGCACTATTAATAGAATAGCTCCATTTTGCATAAAATAAATTTCCTAAGCTCCCAGTATTTATTTCATGTGAGTCATAACTGAATTATCTGAGACAATACCTGTCAGCTGAAAAGTCTGGCACGTGGATGATCCGTTTGTTCATTTGTTTGTTTGTGATAAGCAAATCAGGAAATGGATTTTTCCTTCTGGAAAGCTCCTCTGTGCCTGTTGCCTCCACTTCACCAAAGAGTGAAAGATGAACCAGAGTGAGAATTCTGCACTTGTGTGCCCTTGAACTAGATAGAGCTTTATGGTGTGAACTCACACACTGTGCAGGGATGAAAACTCTATTTATTCAGGTCCATATTTTAAAATGGTATTGCAGGGACTTCATTACAATGAAATACCTTAAAAATTCCTTCCCTTAGGGAACAGCAGACATAAATGTGTATATAAAACAACAGTGCTTTGGGAGCTAAGGTTTTGATCACTCTGTTGTAATGGAAAGCCAGTTAACAAACACACATAAAACTGTCAAAAAGTGGCTTTGGCTGAGTCACAGCTCTGCAGTGGGTGCTGCAGCAGGAGCACCAACACTGTGAGTTCAGAATGCACAGAAACACACCAACCAAGCACAATGAGCAAAAGGCACACGAGGAACTGCAGTGCCTGATGAGCAGCTGAGAGTCTCGGGCACACACTGATGCTGGCACTGCCAGGGTACTGTGTGTGCACACTGGAGCCTGGACCAAGCAGAGCTCACAGGATGCTCTTCCACAGGGGAAGGACTCAGTTTGTACCAGGGTGCATCAGCTCCCATCAGCAGATGGATCTGCTGATTTACCCTACCCCTTGCTCCACTGAGCCAAGCCCTACAAGGCTATTTTAGAATTTCAGGTTCAGTTCTTGCTGACAATGTCAATTCTTTAATCTCTTTCAGAATGCCATAGCAACAGTTGCACTAATCTTTGAAGACCACTTGGTTTTCATCTTACAACTCTTTCTGTAATGTAATCAGGCACAGGGCAATAAAAGATACATGATCTTTCTTGCTTCATAAGTTTGGAATGGCTCACAGGAGACCAGCTCTAGTCCATGGGTCAGAGCAGCCTTTATCCAAGTTCCACCCAAAGCAGGAAAAGTTTGCTCAGAGACTTTCCAGGTGTCCCTCAGAGCAGGGCAGGAGCTGAGCAGCCCCACAGCTGGGACACTGCAGTGTCCTTGGGCAGCTCCTTCTCCTGCTCACCTTTAAAAATGTGCAGTGACAGCTTTGACTTTGCATGTCTGCAGCTCTACCCTGGAACTCTCCATGCTTAAATCAACAAAATCTCCTTTCCCCAGAGGATCACAAAGCCCACTTGCTGCTCAACACTGAGATGCTGTTTCTGGACACAGCCTGTGCTCTGCTGTGCTGGGCAGGGCAGACACAGACGCTGAGCTGCCTCCCAGCAGGGCCAGGGTCACCCCCTGTGCTTGCAGGGACTGCCAGGTAATCAGCTCAGCTGGGGATTAATGCCTGCACGAAGGGAGCACCCTGGCTGGGTGTGCAGGGTTAGCTGAGAGAGAAGTGAAATTCCCTTTATCTACAACATCCTGCTACTAAAGCCAATTGTGCTCTGCTGCTCCATCCAGCTGCATTCTGTTAACACAGTGTATTTTGGCTCTGGCTAAGTGTTATCACAAGGCACAGCAATGAGATAAACACAAGAAAGCTTTGTGGAGAGAAAGGTTTAATGATTTCATTGTTTGAACCCTCTGTTTGAACTCACAGTGCCCACTGGCAATCTGCAGGGAATAAAGGATCTTGCCTTACATGATTTATACAACACTAAACTCGTCCTTTTAGACCTCCAGTTCTTACAGGAACCCTCGCAGGCAGAGGAATTTTAATGCAGGATAGACACAAGTCTGCAAGAACCCTGTATGCAAGAGCAGAGGCATCACACCCTGACAGGAGATATCAGAATCTCCATTCCCCCAGATATGGAATACAGAGAGAAGCTGATGAATTCTTTCATGAAAAGAGCAAGAAGACACAAAGTCTGCCAGCAGACGCATGTCTGTTGTTTGGCAGTGGAAGGCACCTATCTCAAAATAAAATCTGACCACAAAAATTCTGCTTCATGCACGTTCTCCAGCCCTTAGAGGGCAGATGCTCCAATAAATACTCCCTGTTCAAGCTGACAGGTAATGAGGACAATTATTTCCCCCTCAGATCTGGAATGCAGTGCAGCCTTTCTGCTGACTTAACAGACTGTGGATCAGGAAATTGCTGGCCATGACCTCATTTGATATGAGCAGCAGTTTCACTCTTCAAAGGGGAAGAATATATTGAAGACTGGGACTTCCAGGAAATAATACTCATCTAATTATCTGCTGAACATTGTTCAAAGAAAAGGCTGCCAGAATTGTGCCACCAAGATGATGCACTGGAGGGACAACACTCACAAGAAGCACAGAGCAATGTCCAACTCTTCTTCCAGATCCTGAGCAACAGAAAATAAAATGCCTGCCCAACAACAGCACAGCTGACATGCTGGAGAATCCAGTGAAATTCCTTGTTTTCCAAAAACACTGAGCAGAGAGAGCAGATTTTAACCCAAACCATTTACCCACAGGAAAGTCTGCACTTCATGATTCTTAAATATACTATTGAGGCTATTACTGTTTTCTATTTTTGACCTCAAACCAGAAGTTCCTACACTATTAGGTCATCAGGCAGAAGAACCAGTACCAGCCTCAGCCTACCAAGGACCAAGCAGCCTGGCCTTGAGCAGGAGGTCCTTGAAGCCCTAAGGAGTTGCAAGTTCAGGGCAATGAGAAAAAATCTACTGGGTTTTGTGGGAAAAGCCAAGAAACTGAGGGTTTAAACATGAGGGAGATGGTTGAAGAGGCAGCATCCCTTCCTCTGAGAATCCTTTCCTCTCGGCATCCTTTCCCTCTCAGTATCCCTTCCTCTGAGCATCCCTTCCCTCTCAGCATCCCTTCCTCTGAGCATCCCTGCCCTCTCAGCATCCCTTCCCTCTCAGTATCCCTTCCTCTGAGCATCCCTTCCCTATCAGCATCCCTGCCCTCTCAGCATCCCTGCCCTCTCAGCATCCCTTCCCTATCAGCATCCCTTCCCTCTGAGCATCCCTGCCCTCTCAGCATCCCTTCCCTCTCAGTATTCCTTCCTCTGAGCATCCCATCCCTCTGAGCATCCCTTCCCTATCAGTATCCTTTCCCTCTCAGCATCCCTGCCCTCTCAGCATCCTTTCCCTCTCAGTATTCCTCCCTTCTGAGCATCCCATCCCTCTGAGCATCCCTTCCCTATCAGCAAGCCTTCCCTCTCAGCATCCCTGCCCTCTCAGCATCCTTTCCCTCTCAGTATTCCTCCCTTCTGAGCATCCCATCCCTCTGAGCATCCCTTCCTCTGAGCATCCCTGCCCTCTCAGCATCCTTTCCCTCTCAGTATCCCTTCCTCTGAGCATCCCTTCCCTATCAGCATCCCTTCCCTCTGAGCATCCCTTCCCTCTCAGTATTCCTCCCTTCTGAGCATCCCTTCCTCAGAGCATCCCTCTCCTGTGGGGTCAGTGTAGGACCTGGGTGCTGTGCCCAGGGCAGGGTGAGGATGTTTCCAGAGGCAGTGGCAGGGCAGGGAGCACTCTCTGCCGGCCCTGCCTGGCTCAGCACGGGTGGGCACGGGCTGGGAGGGGCTCTTACCATGGCCAGGGGCACGATGCCCACCAGGTCCTTCTGGCAGATGAAGATCTCGGCCAGGGCGGGCTCCGAGGAGCCGTGCTGGGGGTACTCCACCTGCCAGCTGATGGGCTGCGTGCCCGACAGGCTGCTGAAGCTGGCGATCTCAAACTCCAGCTGCACGACCTCGTGGAACAGGCTGGTGCTCCTGGGGACAGCAAACAGAGCCATTACTGGGGTGCAGGGCTGCTGAGGGGAGCCAGCTCATCCCTGCAAGCTCAGATGTTTATTCAGCACTTCTACAAGGCTTTATCCAATCTACAACTGCCTCAGAGCACACTGACTGGAGTTATCCAAAATTACCAAAGCTTCTGCTATGGGCACTGTGGAGGGATGGAATCCAGGTTATTGTAACCCACCTATTCCATTCCAAGTTCTCTTTGGTTTTTCAAATATGTTTCATACTCCGAGTTGGATTTGAACTCTGATAAACCAAAGTTAAGGCCAGTGCAGCTCATGCAGGCTGAGGAGCCCAGAATTGCTGCAGCCAAAAAGAAAACCAAGGTTTCTTGTAGATGTCCACCACCAAAACCACAGAAATCCGCAGCAATCAGTGCTGAGGATCACAATCAGAAGCTCAGTGTAACCAGTGTGGCAAAGCCATTAAACAATTAACAGGATCAAATGAAAAAATGACAATTTTAGTCTAACCTTAGAGGTGCTCCCTGGAAATTAAAATTTCAGGCAGCTGAGACCAAACAAAGAAAAAATCTGTGGCAGGTAAAATATACCACAAACTCAGTAAGCAAATTTGAAAAACAAATATGAAAAGACATGCTGGAAATGTTTCTCCTCATATTAAATTCTGTAACTACACCAGAAATAATAAGAATATATGAAAGACATTTGCTGGACTAGCTGCTGGCTTAATTAAAAAAAAAAAAAAAGTTGAAATCCCCTTCATTAGAAATTATCCATTAAATTCCCTGGAACTTTCTAAATGCCTTCCCACAGTGTTAATATTCCACTGAAAATTCCTGCAACCCAACCCCAGCTGAAATGATTTGAAAATGAAGGGAATGACAGGTAACTTCCCAGCTCAGTAACCCAATGCCAGCCTCATCACACCTTTGCCTGCATTCATCACATAACAGCTCCCATTTTTCCTCTCTTTTTTACATACAATACATGAAGGCCCATTTCTGAGAAAACCCATCAAGAACCGATCATGTACAAAGCACTTACATTCTCAAGTGCTAGACTTCCTTTCTCCCTCTGAACTGAAATCACTGTTTTTTGCTACTTAGGACATATTCTGTGCTTTACTTTGCATGATTACTTTGAAAGCAAATGGTTCCCCTGATAATTATTATTTTGATTATGGGTTTTCATTTGGATGGCTCCCTCTGAAAAGTCTTAGTACTACCTAATGCTTGAAATTTATTTCCTTGCTGTTTTCTTGCTGTGTCAAAAGAGAGACATCGAGCATGTTTGTGACAGTGGCACATTTCCTGCCTGCATTCAGAGAGTGATTTTGGGCAGTGCTGTGATGGATGGATGGGTTTAGCAATTCATAACTCAAGCCCAGCCTATTGCCACTTGAAGAGCTCCTACTAAATAAATCTCACAGCTTGTAAATAGGAGGCAGCTGCAGTGACTGGGGTTTGCACTCTTCTGGGACAGCTCCAGGTGAACACACACTGCAGGAACGTGGTCATTTATGTGCACACAGGAGCACAGGTGAACACACACTGCAGGGAATTTGGTCATTTATGTGCACACAGGAGCACAGGTGAACACACACTCCAGGTGAACACACACTGCAGGAACTTGATCATTTATGTGCACACAGGAGCACAGGTGAACACACACTGCAGGAATTTGGTCATTTATGTGCACAGGTGAACACACACTGCAGGAATTTGGTCATTTATGTGCACACGTGAGCACAGGTGAACACACACTGCAGGGAATTCGGTCATTTATGTGCACACGTGAGCACAGGTGAATGCACACTGCAGGGAATTTGGTCATTTATGTGCACACAGGAGCACAGGTGAACACACACTGCAGGAATTTGGTCATTTATGTGCACACAGGAGCACAGGTGAACACACACTGCAGGAACTTGGTCATTTATGTGCACACAGGAGCACAGGTGAACACACACTGCAGGGAATTTGGTCATTTATGTGCACACATGAGCACAGGTGAACACACACTGCAGGAATTTGGTCATTTATGTGCACACGTGAGCACAGGTGAACACACACTGCAGGAACTTGGTCATTTATGTCCACACATGAGCACATGCAAAGACACCTGAATCACCTGAGCTGCAGTGTGCATTTGGCTGCTACAGGCACCATTGTGCCCCAGATTAATGACACCTGAAATGACGTTATTCGCACCATTTCTAGTTCTGATTCTTAGTAACTGGCAGAGAAAAAGTTTTTCCATGTGATTGACCACCCCAGTGCTTTCACTCCCACCAAATGGAGAATAAATCTTTGCACACATGGAAGCTGCTCCAAGAGCTACTGAACTCCAGGAAAGGTCTGCAGATGAAGAAGTTTGCCTGCATTTCCCCAAAGATCCTCTGCAATCTTTCCAAGAGAAGCCCCACAGCTCTGCTGGCAGCTCCAGAAAGGACCCTGCAGGTGGGGAGGAGCTCATTCCCAGCCAGCCCTGACTCCCAAACCTCCTCTCCCTTCCCTGAGTGCCCCAGCCCTGCTCCAGGACTCAGGAGGGGCTGGGGACACTCTCAGGCCATTGGGAGGCTGGCACAGCTAAGGACCAGATCTGGGTTTTGCCAAATCTTTTTGGTTCTGGTGTCACTGGCAAGCACAGCACTTGGTTCTGGAATGGCCTTCAGCATCCTAACACCATCCTGCACCTGAGGCCTGGTTTGGTGAGCTATTCTGGGACAGAAATCACTGTTATCACCTTTTACAAAACACCTGCCAAGCTGGGATTTCCACGTCTCCCCAGCACTGGTATCACTGAGCTCTCCTGGCCAGGTGTCCCCTGGCCCATGACAAGGACAGGCTGCTTTAGTGGTGGAGGGCCATAAAAATGGTACCAAAATCCATCTACAGTTCTCTGATTAATGCGAAAGTATTTTTTTCTGTAAAACATGAGATACAAAAAATGTCAAAAAATGTGCATGGTGCAAGACAAAGCTTTTCTTGGTGCTGTTCCAGGCTGACCCAGTGCCTGCATCTGTGAGAGATGCTCCCCCCACAGCACAGCAGCCTGGGTGCAATGTCACACCATCACCACTTTCCTCCTTCCCTCTCCTCACAGAGCAAACAGAGGCGAGCAACAGCTGGGAAAGCATCCACTTGAAAACAAATCTGCCTTCAGAGATGTGTAATGGCTGAGGAAGAAATGCTTCTCCTGAAGCACGTTTAATGTTCAGAGCTTGTTCACTGACTGAAACAGCAGTTCCTTAATATCCAGCATTTAGGAGTGCTCAGCAGCCGGAACAGCAAGTAATTATAAAACTTTTCTAAAGTACACAGCACGCAGTGATTGCAAATGAAGCTTCCTCAAGGAAGAGCTTCCAAGGAATTGCTCCAGGGTGGATAGATGAGTCTAATTTGATTGGATTGAGAGCTCCCCTGGGCCAGGTCGCTCCTTGGATGTGTTTGAATTTACAGAAATGCAAATCATTCACGGCCAGACTGCAGCACGTGCTGGCACGGGGGACTGGGGGCTCCTCTGGATGTGCTGAGCAGCCCTGGCAGGGTGGGTGTGGGCACAGCTGAAGGCACAGCTCCTCCCTGCTGGGGCATGGGCATGCTGAGGAGATGCTGAGGAGATGCTGAGGAGATGCTGAGGAGATGCTGAGGAGATGCTGATGCTCACAGCTGAGCCTGCAGGTCAGGGATGGGGGAATGCACTCCTGGCAAGGGCTGGCAGCAAATGTTGCCCCAGGAGAATGGGCACAGAGCTCCTGGATGCCTCTGAGCAGCACAGTTTTGGGAAAAGAAGGTGGAATGGAAATGTTCTGTTAATGGAAAGATAATAAAAGATGCATAAAAGGCAAAACAGAAGTGACATCAGGAGAAAATGCCATGAAAGTTGCCAGCTGCTGCCAGCTGTGTGGGCAGCACACACCCTTGGGAGATCAGCACTGCTAACTGCACCAGCACTTTTGGTTTTAGAAGATTTTTGAGTATGATATTAAGCATTCCTTTGCAAGTACTTATTGATCATTCAAACCCACAGTGCCCTAAGAAACATTTACCCTTGGAAGAAGACTTTCCTTGTATTCACATGCAGGACTGGCTGTATCCAAAGCTGTGCTTAATTTAATGCAGGGGATTTAAAACCTGGTACTGTGGGTGCACAACCCAGCTAAGCTCACACTGGGGGTAATGCCACAGACACTGAACACAAAATAGATTCTGCTTCTTTCTCCCCCTTTTCCAGACTCTCAGGGGTCTGGAAAAGGGGGAGCAATGGGAAACCTGCCCAGGGCTGAGCTGAGGCCAGCATCAGTGACCAGAGCCCCAAATTAGTGACCACCAAGCCCAGCATCAGTGACCAGGCCTGTTCTGCAAAGGTTTCCCAGGGCAGGGGGCAGAGGATGACCAAGGAAAGCACCCAGAGAGCTCAGCTGCTGCCAGGGCCATCAGCAGACAGCAATCTTTGCTGCATGCCCATCTGCAGGTGTGGCCCAGCAGTCTCTGATGAGACATTTCACAGTGCTGGGTTATTGCTCCAAGTAATCGAGCAGTTTCCACTCTTAAATGAGTGAATCTGAGCACTGCTACGGGCTAAATCAATAATTTCGATTTATTACAGTGACTCTCAAAAGAGAAATTTTAAAAAGCCTAGATTAAAAACATTTTTTAGCCATCCTTTATTCCAACAGATTTTTACAGAAAGTGCCCAGGGATCCGAGAATACTTCGACCTGCTGGAAATTCAGCAACTCCTTTTGTCTCTAATGCTCTCCAGTTCTGACAGTGACATCTTAATGCAAGATCAGCACTTAGCAAGTGACATAAGAAATGGAGAGGAGCACAAAGCCCAGCATCCCCCAGTTACAGTGCCCATCTGACTCTTCACTAAAGGGATGGGTTGGAGCATGTTCTCACCATGTGCAGGGACAAGACCACCAGAGGCTCAGGGCTTGTGTTCCTGCCATCCTCCATCTCCTGCTCTCCTGCACCTTTTCCCAACCATGGCTGCTCATGGGGATTTCTGTAGGGAACACACCCCGGGACCAGGCTGAGTCACAGCAATTGAAGGAAAATTAATGGTACAGAATTAGAGCTGGAGCTGGGAGAGTGTGACTGAAGGTGGCTTTAAAGATCATGGAATGGTTTGGGGGGAAAGGATCCTAAAAATCACTGAGTTCCACTCTCCTTCCACCAGACCTGGCTGCTGCACCACTGCCCACCTGAAACACTTCTTCACATGGAGCACAAATGCTTAAAAATAAGTTTCTTTCAGCAGGTCCTTAATAAAAGCTGTTACAAAGCAAACCCCCTCAACAAACTGGGGAGAGGATGTGGTAATTACAGAGTAATGCTAAGTACTGGAGACAAAATGCAGCTAAAATATCTGATTTTGCAATATTAACCTAGCTTTTACCTTTAAACCATAAAACCCAGCAGAGGATAAAGAAAAGGATGATCTATTTTGACATTAACAGATAGGGAGGACATAATTTCATGGAAATCTAAGACATTAAAAGTGTTATGAAGTTCTCCAAAGGAAAATATCCAAGGTATAACTGAGCAAACTCTTGATCACCACAACATAATATCGTGTGTATCCTCAGGAGGATGATATAATGCTGCACTTGATTTCTTTGTACAGCCCAGATCAGAGTTAGATTACTTAATAAGGTTTCTTGGCTTTCTTGTCATAAACTGTGATATAAAACATTGCTTTTTGATTAAGGTGTTTGGACCAGGACAGGAAATCTCATTTCACTTCCCAGCTCTTCCACAGCATCCTTGAACGACCTCAGGCAAGACGTGAAGACACAGATCCTTGCAGCTACAATAAAATCAATAGGCATTAGGCATTTAGAAACCCCTGGTGCCTGTCTGAACGTGGCACCTGTGCCATGATCCAGGATCCAGCTGCCTTCAGCCTCAGCAGGGCTGGGAGAGGCCTGAAGGGCACTCCTGGTTCAGAGCTGCCATGTGGGAGGGCAATTCTCAGCTAATAAAAGTGCACTGCCTGCATGGAGAGAGCCAGTGGTGGGATATTCCTGTGCCTTTATTTCCCAGGGGAACAAGGTGAGGAATAATTTATTCTGTCAGTCTCACAAAACAACAACCCAGTGCCTGAATTTGCTGTCCAAGCCTTGCCTACAGATGCTAATGCCAGTGATGTTCCACTGAGAGCAAACAGCAACAGTCATGTTGCTATCTGGAGTACAGAAACCAGAAATGCTCCTCTCCTGGACAGGCAGGAAGCTGAACAAGACAGGCCCTGAAGGAGGGAGACCTGACTGGGGACCACAATAAATCCCCAATCCCTCCCTCCCATGCAGAGCAGGTTCCAGAGTCACTAATCACCGATAAAGGCTGCACTGAGGACAGCAGGCTCATCAGTCTTCTCTGGTCCTACAGCACACGAGGCACAGGGCAGATGAGATTGATTTCTCCCTGTCCCCAGAGGAATCAGGTGTGCACGGCTCTGCCTCAGCCTGGAGCAGGCTGTGTGCAAACACAGAATGAGTGTATTCCTCTCCCCCAATCTCAGGTATCTCCTGTCTCAGACCATATTTTTCCCCTTATTTGTATTTGTATGATGTCTTTTAACCCTCCTCTTTTGTTATAAATTCTCTTCAATGATGTGTGCTGCTCACATGGTCTCTCCCATGCTGAAGTCACAAGTACATGATGCAGAAACCCAAACCAGTCTGAGGAAAACACTGAGCAGCAGCAGTGGGAGAAATCCTGAGCTCGTGGAACTCCCTGTAAATGGGAATGGCCCCAGTGAAAACTGGGAGGAGCCAGGTCAGCAGAACTAGATGGGTTTTTAGCTCCCTTCCAGCCCAGGCCATTCCATGATTCTACAATTCCCTGTCGGCTTTCCCTGTCTTTTTTCCTTCTTATGAATGTTTAAAACAAAGGAGAATGAGCTGGTGCTAGTGAATGTCCTGGGGAAATCAGACAAAAACGTGGCCAACTTCAGGCTGCAGTTATAAACCAGCTCTTATTCAAATTTACAAAAACCACAGACCCCTGGGGCTTTCAGTAGCTGCAGTTCTGAAGTCTGATGGACAAACCTTTATTTTACAGTTCATAAAGCAAAGCTTAACAACGCTGCCTTCCTAATGCCATCCAAAGCTCTTGCTCATTGTAAATTTAAAAAGAAGCTTATTGAATGTGGAACCAGCATAAATAGTGAAGGTAGATCCATTACATTTCATGATACAGTTATCTGGTGGTAGCTCACTCCTCCTGCTCAAGGATAATAAAAGGGAAAATGTCCCCATGACATTCAGTGGCAGAAATGTCATTGCTGAAGTGCCAATGATATGCAATTAACATTTTTAAGGATTCATTTAAAGGGATACTGTCACGGCTGATAGATCTGAGATCACACCAACTATCTATCTGCCTTTGGATTTCTGCCTAATTCAGCTGCTCACTAGCAATCTCACCCTCTCACTTCTGGATATTTATATTTTCCTTTCTCCTTATGTCTACTGCATTGAGGGTGCTATAAAAATTGGATCATTTTATAGATTTATCATTTTACGTTTTATCATTCAAGGCCAGGCTGGATGGGACCTGGAGGAACTGGTCTGATGGAAGGTGTCCCTGCCCAAGTTAAGGGTTTGGAATTGGGTGATCTTTAAGGTCACTTCCAACCCAAACCATTCCAGGATTCTCTGACTTCTCCCCCACTCCATCACTCATGTTGTATCACAATCAGAGTTCCTACCCAGAGAGAACGTTGCACACAGAGAGAATGTGTCCCCAACACCTCAACGAGACAGATGGAGGGACATGAGCCTGGTGGTGAATGGCCTGGGAGGAAAGCAAGTGCCTCTCACTGCCACAGCTCTGAACTGATGCTCTGATATCTGTGCTTGTCCACATCTGCCCTTCCCCTACAGCACCTCCATTAGACAACTGCCATGTCTCATTTGTTGGGAAACCTCAGTTTCAAATGTGCTAAATCAGGCAAAGCAAGGAAACACAACGGCTTGGATGGGGCTTGTGAGAGATGTGCTTTCCAGAGGTGACTTTCCATTGCTGGGAAACCAATTTCATCTTCTCCTGGCCCCCAGGAAGAGGGCAGGAGTGCTAGGGGGAACCACAGGCTCCATGATATCAGAATTCTCTGTAAACAGCAGCAAGATTTCTATTGCAGGAAGCAATAAACAAGAGCCTAGCACAGAATCCTTCCATGCAGCACAGAATTACACATTGCCTCACTGCCCAGAGCAAAGATTTCTAACTCTGCTGTGATTTTTTCCAAGCAATCATTGCTGCCTTTTTATGCCCTTCTTTCTATGCCTTTCTGCACTAGATGAGTCAAAGCAGGTTTCTATGTAATTATACAAATGACATTTAGGGGACACTGTCCAAAAAAAAAAAAAAAAGGAAAAAAGATTCTAAAGAACACAAGCTTTCCCTTTGTTATTGAAATCTTCAACAATATTAGTCACCACTCCTGCTCCTTGCTGCCTTTGAACTCTGTTTGATCCCAGATGGGACAGCACTGATGGGAGTTCAGCTTCCCAAGGCTCTGGGGAAATACAAAGCCAAAATCAGAAGCTCCTCTGCACCTTTCAGTGCATTTCCACCTTTGCCTGCATGGTAAGAAACTTTCTTACCCTTGTTAATGGTTCCTGCAGGAGAGCAGCAGCAGCAGTGAGGCACAGCTGTGTGAATATCATGTGAGAGACAATTCTCAAAGACAAGCACCCAGTATCTGTGAGCCCAGGCTGTGCTGCTCCCACCTGAGCTGCCAGTGCCAAGCACAGCTGAGGGCACAGCAAACCAGGAATGCTCTCATGGGCTCCTGTTCGACACTGCAGCCTTGCAATATGAAAAAAGGGTTAAACAGGGGGAAGGGTGATGCCAGCCAACCAGATGGGGTGGTCTTGGAAATTACCAGCACCAACATAGAGGGGTTTGCCCCTCCCAGCTCAGATCCTCCATCTGCTCTGGTTTTCCTGGGGTAGCAGCCTGCCAGAGCCATTGGAAAAGGAGTGAATCAGGGACACGCTGTTGTTCCCCTTTGTGTGCAGCAAAGGATCCATCCTTACTTTAAACACAGAAACCCAGGTGTGCAACAAACCATCCACCTTTCCTTTAAACACAGAAACCAGAGTGTGCAGCAAACAATCCATCCTTCCTTTAGTCACAGAAGCCAGAGTGTGCAACAAACCATTCATCTTTCCTTTAAACACAGAAACCAGAGTGTGCAGCCAACAATCCATCCTTCCTTTAGTCACAGAAACCAGTGTGCAACAAACCATCTACCTTTCCTTTAAACACAGAAACCAGAGTGTGCAGCAAACCATCCACCTTTCCTTTAAACACAGAAACCAGAGTGTGCAGCAAACCATCCACCTTTCCTTTAGTCACAGAAACCAGAGCGTGCAGGAACAATCCATCCTTCCTCTAAACACAGAAACCTGAGTGTGCAGGAACAATCCATCCTTCCTTTAGTCACAGAAACCAGAGTGTGCAACAAACCATCCACCTTTCCTTTAAACACAGAAACCAGAGTGTGCAACAAACAATCCATCCTTCCTCTAAACACAGAAACCAGAGTGTGCAGCAACAGCCCATGCAGTAAAAGCTGTGCCAAGCCTCTCCAGAGTCCTGGCTGCTCAGTGAGTGCTGCTGCCCGTTCCCTGTGCCTGAGACAGCAGCATGGTGCCAGCCCTGAGCCACACTCCTGTGACACTTGGGGCCTGACCTTCCTTTGGCTGCAGTCACTGGTGGTTCTGCTCTTGATGTTGATGGCAGTGGGGCACTGCTCCAGTGTCACCTCTCCTGCACCCCCAGGGGCTCTCTCCAGCAGCCCTGTCAGCTTAGAGAAGGCAGGACAATTTGAAAGTATTTCCTGAAGCCCAAGGCAAAGCAGGAGATGACCTTTTCCACCAGCAGAGAGCTGCTCACAGGCTGCTATTGAATATTCCAGCAGCTCCGCTCCCACAGATGGATGCCCTGGCTGCCAGGCAGCAGGGCTGGGTTCCCTTTTGCTGTCCCTCTCCTCAATGAGCTGGGCTCCCAGAGGGGCTCTGCTCTGCTGCACACCCTTGTGCCATCCCTGGTCACCTGGCAAAGGCCAGCACAGGACACAGGAACTCTCTCTCTGCTTGGGGATTGTTTCAACAGAAACACAAACTTCCCCTTGCAGAGAGCCCCAGCTGTGGCTAATGCAGAGACAGAAGCTCAGCAGGGCAGTGTGACACCGGGAGCTGAACGTGCAGGGTGCCCAGCTCTGGGCAGGGTGAGCATGGCACACACAGCCCTGGCAAACCCAGGGCACCAATCTCTGCAAACATCCTGCTGTGCCGGCCTGCAGAATGAACACTGTACCACAGACAGAGAGGATTCTCCCACTCTGCATGGGAGAATCTTCACAGTCTGTTACACATCCCAAACATGCTCACATCTACATGACATTCAATCAAAAAGCTTTTTGAAAATGGACAAATATTTTCTTAATAATTTTTAGCAGCATTGCAAACTCTTCCAAGAATTACTTTTCACTAGGAAGTTGGCTGTTTTTTTTGCAGATAGGATATCTGTGCTATCCAGTTATTTCTATAAAGAGACTTGGCCTTTAGGACTAATTTAAAGGGTTTCCCAAAGCAGATGGAGCTTTTTGAATATAGAAAAAGGGATTTACAGGATTACTGAGCTCCAAGTATTCAAACATAAAGACAAAATTATGCCTAAGGCAGGTAAGAAATGCTCCAGGCTATCAGGGATTGTCTCTTCATCCTCACCAGATGACATCTAGTGTAAATTGACATTATTTCCTGACATGAGTAGATTTTTATTCAATTATTCTTGTTGATGATGTGGTTCACAGATCACCAACAAGACACTAAATGTCTTGGTGAAGAGGACAGAGAAAGGGAAGAGAAAAACCAGAGGATGTCTAAACTGTCTGTATTAAATTACCACAGAGTACTCCCATGTTCTACCTGTGCCAGCAGACACAAAAAGGAGCTTCTGGAACCTCTGATGTCATTTACTGGCAAGCACAAAACCTTCTGTGACAAGCCAAGGGCTGAGGACATGGACCTTGTGAATGAATGAGTGCTCAGTGAGTGTGCAGGGGAAGTGACACAGACACAAACAGGCTGGGCAGGCTGAATTTACCCAGCTGAGGTTGTACCTGCTCCCCTTCCCCACTGCAGATCTCAAATCCTCCATCAGACTCACGTTACCCTCTGCTAGCCAGGCTCCTGTGACACTGAGCACAGAGCCTGGGTCCTTACAGGGGATCCACAGAAAAATCTTCTATTTACTGATAAACTGACCTAGGGGATCCACAGCACATCTTCTATTTAGTGATAAACTGCCACAGGGGATCCACAGAAAATCTATTTACTGCTAAACTCTGTCCCTTGCTCGCTGCCTCCTGCTCTCTCCCGTCCCAAACTCTGCAAACTGGGAAGAGCAGGCAGCCCCATGAGCTGCTGGCCTCTGGAATATATATATATATATATATATATATATATATATATATTTCTATATCCTGTGGTGTTCGGAGCCTGTGCCAAAGCCCTTTGTGGGGCCATGAGGGGCTGCATGATCTCACTCCAGGCATTTGTCTTCCCTGGCCTCTATTAAGCCTGTCAGGAGAACTGGCTCAATGCAAGAAAAACAGGAGCTCCTTAAAAATGTATTGGCACATCTGAGCTGAACTTCCTCGGGTGAAGAAGTTCTAAAAAACGGCTCTGCTGTGAACTTTGAAGTATCAATTTGCCAAAGAGGCAGTGATTTCCCTCTCTGAACAATGCTCTTTGTGGTGTGAAGCCTTGCAAGGCAAGTGCTGTGTGTCAGAAACATTTTTAGAGATATTGGTATGAAGGACTGGGTGATGCACAATGTTCCAATAACAAATGAAGGCTGCCCAAATAGCTGCTCCCAAGCAAGCTGAAGTTACAGTTTAGATCCTGCACTATATTTATCAATATTTTCATTTCCAGCAGCATTTCCTGACATTTATGCCAAAAGAAAACTCCTGCAAAAGGTCAGCACGGGACTCAGGTTTTATTCAGTGTGTGATCTGACAAAAGAGCAGGTGACTTTCACTCACACCTGATCATTCTGTGAGCTCACAAACAACAGGTCCTGACCCCTTCCCCAGGCCCAAAGGCCATCCTGGGTGAAACCTCCCCCTGCAGGGATCAGCACTTTAAATCTAACCCGCTCCAAAGCAGGCCTGAGCCAGGGCTCAGACTTTGTCCAGCTGGTTTGCCTTCATTATTTTCAATACTGGCACAACAGAGTCCATAAGTGGTGTTTTACACTGAGATGGTCTCACCCAACAGGACACTGTGAGCCCACTCACACTGAACAAACAAGAACCATGAACGGATGCCTGTTAGCTCACTGATTCACTGAAAACTGAGCTGTTCCAGATCCAACGCCCTGAGCCAGCCCCCAGGGCTGTGCCTGCATGGCAGGGGCAGCCCCTTCTCCCACAGCCCCAAAAAGGGAGCACAGAAATCCGGGGCTGAGCTGAACCCCACCTTCCCCATCCCTCTCTGGTGCCTTTGCTGCAACACTGCACTTGCACTTCCTTTTCCTCGAGTACATTTCATTTTATTTTTCCCACATTGCTTGTCAGACTTTTGGGAAATTCCATAATACCACACCAAAAGCTCCCAACAGCAGCCAGAATTGCTTTTATGGCTGTTTAACACAGTGCTGAATTTAAATGGCTAATGTATATGCCTCTCTCACACATGAGTACAAACTGCTGCGCAGCAAAACTTTATTTTATCAAATTAAAATGCACTGTAACACGAATTTATTGTATCTTTGCTCATAAGTGGTTTTATGCATTTGATTTTTTTTTAGTCTTTTAGGGTTTTGGCAGTAGATGGAAAGCAATCAAAGTCCCATTTGAAGCAGCCATGTAAGCAATTCTCATTTACAGAAGACAATGAAAAATTAATCTAAAATGAGTGTAACTAAGTTTTCATAGAAACAACAAAACCACTCAGACATTATCATTTTCAACAGCTGTTTACTGTCTTCATCTACAAAATCACCTGTCAAATTTTACTATTGCCTCCAGGGGGAAAAGAGCCAACCCCAAGTGCCTCTGTGAGTTAATAAAACACTCCACATGTAACACAGATACTGAGGCTCCCTTTCTTGCAATTCTAACACTTAGCAGGCATGAAGGAGGTGATGTTCGACACCCCTCTCCTGCAGGTTTGAATTCCACACGATTAACTGCAGGGGGAATAAATCAGCCATGGCTGGTGGGTGAGGCTGGGTGTCCTCCTCTCAGTCCTGCTCCGTGGAACATCTGCCTCCTGTGCCCACGGGCACAGCAACATCTGGCACCCCTGGGGAGCTCCAGAACACAGCTTCTGCCCAGGAAATGCAAACACGTGAAGGACAGGAGGGATGCCAGCAGGATGGGGCTGTTCTGGGGGAATGGGGGTTCCTGTCCCAGCCCCAGCTTGTTCCAGTGCTGGCTTGGTGAGGAGTTTGCTCAGCTGCCAGGGCACATGGAGCTGCTCCATTCCACGTGATGGGTGTGATGGAAGGGGGCCAAACAAGCTCCAGAAGGAAACCAAAGGGCTCAGGGGCTGTGCTGCTGGCAGAGTGATCCCCTGGCATGGAATCACCAGGGCACAGCCCAACCTCCTGCTGCAGGAGCAGGACAGACAGACACACAGCAGCTGAATTTGCTGTCCTTCACATGCAGATTCTCGGGCTGAACCTCTCAAAGGCTGTCTCAAGTGCTGCTGCTGTCCCTAATTTCAGATTTAGGAGAGGGGAAGGAGTTCATTATTGAAAGGCAGCTACGGGGAGTGGGATGCACAGCTCCTACTGACTTCCTTAATGGTGGTAAAATGTGCAAATCCTGTGGACTGTAGCTGAATTTAAATTACAATGATTACAAAATATAAAGCCTAAAAAAGAGGATTTATACATGAGCAGATTTAGCTGAGACACAGACTCCCTCAAGACCTACATTTTGTTTACATGCAAAGCAGACTGCGCCTCCTGAATGCCTAAATCCCGATGACAATTATTTATATATCTCAGCACCCTCCTGAGGGGCTCTGAACCATCACTCCTGCTGCTAAATGCCCTGGGGAGTATCTGCTGGTCTTGGCTCATCCCTGTTTTCTGGCCACTGTCCAGCAAAGCACTCTGAGTGTGCAAACAGCCCTGCTCACATGGTGCACAGCCCATGAGGACACGCTGCTTAAACAGATCCATAACACCAACAACAACTGCAATGCATTTCTCTGGCTGCTTTCAGCCAGGACTCCCATGCACAGCACACAACTATGAACCTATTTCGTGTTATCAGACATAGGGGACAGAGAAATGCAGTGACTCGCCCAAGGTCAGGCAGGAGTTCATGGGAGAAATGAGGACACCAACAATGCTCGTGTTTCAATTGAGTCCTGAGGAGTTTGCAGAGCTCTGCCTGCTGTGTGAGGGAGGCTTTGAGTGCTCTGACACTGGAATAAAGGAATCTGTGAGTTATACAGCAGGAACCAAATATTCTTAAAATTATTTGCATCTACTCTCATGTTAACCAGTCCAGATCCACCTCACCCAGAAACTCCAATGACTGTTTAATTAATGGCAAAGCTAAGAAATCATGAAACTGAGGCTGTTCTACACTCCTGATCCAGCTGCAGGAATAAACTCAAACACCAGCCATTATTCTGAATCCCTTTAGAACAATCAACACGCAGTTACTTATAATGGAATAATGAAAAAATGCAGTGCTATCTTTAACCAAAACCTAGCAGCCACTGTTCAGCACAAGCCTGCCTTTCCCTGCAGCCCCATGGAGAGCAGCTCCCTGTGCTTCCTCTCCTCCTCCATCTCAATCTGTACACAGATTTGCACCAGGAGGTCCCCGTTATGCATATTACCATTTTACACCTCACTTTTTGGCTCAGTTTTAAGAAATTTACTTTGCTTTCACCTTTAAGTCTGTTGCAAGATTCTCGTTGGGATGCAGGTGAAATTTCCAGAAGTACCTTGCAGCCACATTCCAGAGTGCTGGGGCAGCTCTGGGGTTTTCAATAACATCAGTTCCTTTCAGGCTCTGATTGCTTTCAAATGCCTCTGCTTTCTCCCAGGCACTGGGAATTCGAGGCCCCAGAAGTTCTGAAAATTCCAATAGGTGTTGGGCTGCTGAAATAACTGCTTTTTTAAATTTAGGTACTACAAACTATAGTCATCCAAGTATTTATGCATTGCTTCACTTGGCACTGCAAAGCCTAAGTGAAACAGATGGCCAGCTCAGGTTTCCAAAAGTGACTCAGATCCTCAGGAGCCCAACTCACACAGGAAGTCAATACCAGTTAATCTTCCAAATGTCAAATGGCACTTTTGAAAATAGCACTTTCCATTACCAGCAAGGACCTGAAACTCTGTGCTTTTTAAATGTTTGCTTTGTACCAAGCAAAACCCCAGGCTCCACCTGTCTGTCTTTTTGTGTTCAAAGGACAAGGGAGCACTTGGGTAATGCAGTTCGTGCAGGCAAACCAGCACTGAGGCTTTTTCCCCTAAAGGACACTTGTAGGCAGCAAGCTAAAGGTGGGGAGGAGGGAACTGAAACCACCCAGAATTAGCAGCACAGGCTTCCCCTGCTGCCACAGCGTGGGCAGTGGAGTGCAGAGACTGCAGGCACCCACAGCACAGCTCTGACCTTTGGGGTCTCATCAGGGCCCAGCACAAATGCAAGGCTGGGCTGCATCAGACAGGGCTATCGTGACACCAGGGCTGGACAGAAGCAGCACCCAGGACAGAGTGCAGAGGGTCACAGTGAATGTTCTGGATTCAGATCAACCCTTCTGACCCAACAGACCTGGGCTGGCCCAGGCCAAAGCTCTGCTCGTGATGGGACTCCCCAGGCAGCAGCAATCAGAGGTCACCTGAGAACCTTCCAGGCCTTTTCTGCTGCAGATGGGTGATTAATGAGATCAATGTCCTTTCCAGAGATTGACTGAACTGGAGGGGGAGCTGAGCTGAGTGCTTCTGGCGTCTTTAACCTGGCATGTCAGGCAGTGAGTAAGGGCCATTATCCCCAGTTCATATCTTGGGAGAAGTTAGGGAGGTGATTTCTGCCCACATCACTAAGTCTCAGAGCAAAGTGACAGATGGATGTGGAAACTGGCTTAAGGAAGAGACTAGAGGGACACCAGTCCTACAAAGACTTTGAAGGTTAACTTCATGCACCTTCAGGAAACTCTGGGAAAGCCTGCAAGTTCCTGACTTGCAAATCTACAGTTTTCAGGTATCAGCACAAACAACCTGGGGTGAGGTACCTACATACCTTGGACAAATGTCAAAATGCTGTCACTGGCTGACGGCAATAGGGAAATTGCTTCTATAGACTGGTGAGCAGGAATGCACAGAAGGAAGCCAACACCAGGAATGGCATACTGCAAACTATAAAATTATAAATGCACAGATCTCCCTCTAATAACTTCAATCTTTAGTCTTTGTTTAGCACTCTGCTGTTTTCAGTACAAAGAAAGAACCTTATGGCACTAGCCCCAGGAGAAATGTGACTTTCCTCAGAAAAAGAACAACCATTATCCTTTTGTATTCTCTTTGAAGAGCAGTAATTTCAACACTTTCTTTTAAAATATAAGTTACAAGTACTTAGCAAAGAAAGAATGACTGTTGACATATCTTTCCTGCATCTAATAATCTCTTCCTTTCACTTAAACTATCTTTTTCCCTGTAGAGGATTATTATCATTGAGCTCCTTGGAGTCTGACAATAATTGAGATGTTTTGGCTATTGAGTCAGAAGCATTAAGATTTTAAAAAGAGCAGTACAGAGACATGGAAGAACGAAACTGAAATGCCCAAATCGTGTACACTTGATTACAATGAGAGACAGAAAACTTTTAAAGGCTCAGGAGAGGTTTGTCTGTTCCCTTCCATCCCTCTCAGAGCCCTTTTCCTCGCAGCACTGCCTGCAAGCCTGGTGACCCAGCTGATTAACCCTGCTCCTTGTTGTTCTGCAGATCCTGGAACAAGGGACACGGGCTCTGATGCACAGCCCAGTGCTGACCTGCACGGCCTCTGAGCTGAGGAAAAGCCTTGGGATGTGAAGGCCCAGCTCTGCCCTCGGTGCTCAGAGCAGCTTTGGACCATGGGGAATGCAAGCAGGCTGCAGTCACAGCTCCTTGAACTGCATACCCAGGGCTCCAGAGCTGCTCCTTGTCCCTGATCCCACAACCACTCCCTAAGCACTGCTCCAGAGCTGCTCCTGATCCTTCATCCCATAATCACTCCCTAAGCACTGCTCCAGAGCTGATCCATGTCCCTGATCCCATAACCACTCCATACCCAATGCTCCAGAGCTGCTCCTGATCCTTCATCCCATAACCACTCCATAACCAATGCTCCAGAGCCTATCCATGTCCCTGATCCCATAATCACTCCCTAAGCACTGCTCCAGAGCTGATCCATGTCCCTGATCCCACAACCACTCCATACCCAATGCTCCAGAGCTGATCCATGTCCCTGATCCCATAACCACTCCCTAAGCACTGCTCCAGAGCTGCTCCTGATCCTTCATCCCATAACCACTCCATAACCAGTGCTGCTGCTCCTTGCCCTTCATCCCTCACACCCACCCACGCTCATCCTCTCTCCCCAGGGTGTCTCCACCAGGATTTTGGTAAGAAAAGCAGCAGCACTGACCCAGTGAGAGGGTGGAAACAAAAAGGGGTATCCAAGGGCCACCACTGTGCTCTGTACACATGGAATGAGGGAGTTCTGCTGCTCTTGGGAAGAGGGAGCTGTCCCCAGGGCAGCACAGACCAGGCTGGGGTCCCACAAAAAGGAGTTGGGGGCTACAATCACCTAAAAGCTCCTGAATGTCAGGAGCAAGAACCTCAGCACTCCAATGCCTTGGAAAATTCCATCTCTCCCTGCCTCAGGTGAAGAACCAGCAGCAGTTATAAAACTGAAGGGTTTGCACACTGTCCTGAGTCTGATTTCAGCAATATCTGGAATAGGTAGAATAAAGAAGCTAAAGAGAGTAGGAGCTGCTAACAATTAGTGACTAATTACATGTGTAGATGCTTAAATAGCAGCATTTCCAAATCTTGGAGCGTACATACTGTAAATCTTTCATGTAAAGGATTTGCAGAGAAAGGAATCCTCAAACCCTCTTTAACATCTTCAGTGGAACAAAAGATCTTTCTGTACACTCTCTGACATTACTCAGGAAACAGCAAATTATCTGATTCAATTGGCTCATGAGTAAAAGAGCACACAGCAATTAACTCCTTAGAAACCAAATCCCCCTTTGAGAGGATTTATTATACAAAAAATACTAAATACATAATAAAATAAGTAATGCAAGAATTTAGAACTAAGCACAGTCAAATACAGGACAATATAAGAAAAAATGTAAGATGGAAAAGAAAAATAGTCTTAAATGTAAGAAAAAAATTCTCATGCAGGGCTGAGCTACTCAGCAGTCATTACCATTACAAAGGGATGAAGTCTCCAACAATCTAAGTAATCTGAACAGATAAGTTACCCACCACAGTCCACAAAAGATGTGGCTTCAAAGTAGGCAGGATTAATGGTCTTGCTTCCTGGCAAAATGAAGTCATGCTTGTGTATTTGTGAATAATTTTCCAGAAGGCAGGAACAGCTACAATAGAGGCTGATAAACACTCCAGCCAGCTGCTCGCTCCACATGGGCTGGGGTTTGTCCTGAGAGTGTCACTGAAACTGAAACTCTGCTCTGTGTCTCACATGTACACGGGGAACTGGAAACACACAGAAAAGATGGCAAATGATAAAGAATGGAAATGATTTACTGAGCTTTGGTGGTTAAAGCATCTCAACATCTGATGTGTGGGTGATGCCCAAGGAAGGATCCTCCTGCTCATGCACATCCATGGTGTGCCCTTGCTCCAGGGTCAGTGTGTGACCCAAATTAAAGATGTATGTTCCCACAAACACAAGCTGATGAAAATTCTTCACTGAAGGCTGAATCAGGCTCCAAATTACAAACCTGGTTACTTCTTTCTGTCCTCATAGCTGGGTCTGAACTCCTGCTGCCAATTACTGACACATCTCTTCCAAATCAGTTGCTGAGGTCAGAGCAAAGCCAGGGAAATCAGGAATCCCCTGGGAGCAGATGGTGCTGAGGAGCTCATATTTCCCAACTTTTAAGAAGTCAGAGCCTATTTATGCCCAACACGTAAATGCCACTTGCCCTCCATGTCCTGGCTTTGCTCTAAATGCACTCTGTTCCACAGCTCTGGGGATCTTGTGGATTTTCTGTTTAATAAACCCACAATAAATTAATGTGAGATCCACAGTGAACCACAACAAACCTCTACTGATTTGCATCACTGAGGGATGTGGCAATTATATCATGTTTGAAGACTTTGTGTTTCATCTCACCTCAGCAACTCTACCAGCCCCAGGAATACTGGAGAGAACAGGAGAAGCTGCCTGTCAAAATAATTAACACAGCTTTAATTAACAGAACATGGCAACAATCCCCTTCTTGGGAGGTTCTGGGAGTAATGTCAGCAAAAGCTGAGTATCTGGCCAGTTCTGAGTGAGCAAGTTCCCTGCCCTTACCATGACATTTCCAGGTTAACTTTTCCAGGAGTTCTGTTGGGAATTTTCCCTGCATTTAAACAATGTTTATCTGTAAAGTACAGGAGTTGTACAGCTGGTGAGGAAATCACAGCAGGCACAACCAAACTGTGGAACTGCACACATGCAGCCAGCCAAACATCCCCAGCAACGAACAGATCCAGCTTTTCAATATTCCTTACCAGTCTCATTAAATCTCTGGGCATTTCTCAAGATAAAAATTGACAAATAGCATCTCCAAGTGGAGAGCCTCGCCACGCTCCTGCACTTCCTCAGACATGACAAAAAGTGCCACAGGAAATGATAATCACAAGCAATTAAAGCCTCCAAACCCAAGTGAACAATTGCTAAACTAAGCAGAGAGATCCTGCTCCTTTGGGGATTGTCAGCGGTGCTTGCTGAGCCTGATTTGGCTGAAATCTTGTTCTAGTGGAGTGCAGCCTGCACATCACACACATCACAGACTCCTTTTGCTCAGTACACTCCAGTGAATGAATTCCATGCCACACAGACACTGTGAATTCTGGCTAAGAACAGATGTAAACATTGAAATTCAGTGTCGGCCCATCAGTGGACAGAACACTTTGCTTTCCAAACCATCTGATGGCATTGCTAAATATGCCAGGCTCATTAAAAATAGTTGAAATAGGGATGAATTCAGTGTCTGAGGTCACTTGAGTACTCTGGCAGAGTCATTATTGAATTTCTACCAGTGTGATTACAAAGAGTGCGTGCTCAGTCCATTAAT
The DNA here is from genome assembly GCF_028769735.1 of Zonotrichia leucophrys gambelii. NCBI lineage: Eukaryota > Metazoa > Chordata > Aves > Passeriformes > Passerellidae > Zonotrichia > Zonotrichia leucophrys. Next base: position 977,601 of record NC_088185.1, read on the forward strand.
CTGCAGCATGCAAACCAAAAATCAATGGGGTGCTACTTCAAACTCCTTTTTGTAATAATTACCATCATGTATGAGGGTGTACACATGGGAGGGAGTGTGGAAGCTGCTGTCACAGCCCTGGATGGAAAAGAGATCACCTGGTTTTCTGAGCTGGACACCAGAGAGGAGAAACGAGAGAAAAGTCAAAATTTGTTCTAAACTTGGGCTCAAATTCAGTCTGCAAAGGAAATTTTGCCATTTGCTTCCATAAAGACAAGGTTTCTTCCCTTGAAACTTCCCTGGAAACTGGGAATTGATGTCAGTGATGTGAAGCAGCAGGAATGGGGCTGCAGGGACAGCTCTGCTGCCAGGGTGGAGCAGGATCCCACAGCACCAGCATCCCAAAATCCTCCCAGCCAGCACCACCTGCTTTTCTGACCATCCCTGCTTAACCCGTACGATTTACAACAAGGACTCAGCATTTATGCAATAATTTTCCATTTATGTAATAATTTTCCACCTGTTCCACAGAGCAGTCCCTGTTATTACATAACAAAATAAATAGAGATTTTATCAGTACTTTAAATGGGCAGTAACACATCAAGCCAAAGTAACTTTGATTGGAAGAGTAAATCTCAGTGAGCCAGTGCAGAAACAAATGGCTCAGCTGTCCAATATATTATATTTTGTGTAAGGAATGGAAAGGTTTCAGATAAATCGTGGTGCTTCAGCACTGTTAGCTGGTCAGCTGTGACTGATTTGACAGAGACACAAGATGGAAAAAATATTTTAAATAATCTAATTGTCTTTTGTGATATTGTAGCCAGCTTTCCAGAGGTCTCTCCTCACCAGTTTAAAGTGTCTTGAGCTGAGAGGAGTTTTGTTATTACAAAATTCCTCAAGCACAGAGGGCTTACATGTGTAAGAAACATATTTCAATTCGCTTCGCCGAACACTTACAAAGTTCTTATTCACTTTATTCTTGAAAGGTTTGGCTTTTGGCACTTTTTCCTACATTTTCTCCATTCTTTAGTGCCTGACTGATTTATTTCCTGCGCTGTGAAAGTTCCAGGGGAAAGCAGAGTTGCTTGGCAGCGTGATGGGGTATTGCTGAACTCAGCTGTTTGTGCCTCTCAGCAGATGTTTCTGCTTCAAAGGGAGGGAGAAAAAAATACACAGCACAAATTCCTCCTCCCCAATCCCGCATCTTTTGTCTCTTATCTTCCACTGCCCCCAAATCTCAAGGAAGGCTCCATCACAATAGCAGCTAAGCCATCCAAAGGGTGTCCCCCAGAAACAAGGGCTGACCCTGCCCCAGAGCAGATGGGGAGTGCAGGGAGGGAATGAGCAGAGGGTCACACCAGGGATGGGCTGATCACAGGATTCTCATGGATAACTTCACTGCAGTCACAGGTTACTGACATGGCATTGCTGGGTGCAAGCAGGGAATGAGCAGAGGGTTCTCAGATTCAGGGGATTGGTTTACTGGATCTCAAGGAAGTTCTCCATGGATAACTTCACTGCAGTCACAGGTTACTGACATGGCATTGCTGGGTGCAGGGAGGGAATGAGCAGAGGGTCACACCAGGGATGGGCTGATCAGAGGATTCTCAGGAATAATTTCACTGCAGTCACAGGTTACTGACATGGCATTGCTGGGTGCAAGGGGCCAGCAGGCAGCAGGGTGGGGCTGAGGATGCCAGGGGGACTCCCAGCTTTTCCCCTGCATGTTCCAGGAGTGCTCAGAAAACCCTTCCCCAGCCCAAGGGAAAGCTGAAAAGCAAACTGAATGTTTGCAGGTCGCTCTGGAGAAATGATTACCTTGCCAGAGAGTCAGAAAATCCTCTGACCCTGGACATCAGGAGTTACAGTTATTATTGAACCTGTCCATCAGTCTGCATGGATGGAGAGCTGCTGTCCCATTATTCCATGATTGCACATCCATTCTGTTTGTGTGGGCTCTGCTCTATTTACATTATAATGGAATAAAACAATACATCCAACCTGCCTGGAGAGCAGGGCAGGCACTGGCTGCAGCTCTCAGCAAGGCTGGGTTACTGCAGGCATTGACTGAGCCTCCAGCATTTGGTTTGATAAGCACGTAAAAAGCTTTTCTAAATGATACAAATTTGCTGTGCAAACAGATTTGATGCTTTCATGTGGGCAAGAAATATGTGAAGAATGCCCTTTCTCTTGGAGCTTCAGCCCTGCTGCTTCTCAACAGACCCAGGAACTTTAAAGTAGATTAAAAAAAAAAAAAAGAACAATTATTGCAACCAAAAGTTCTGTAGAGATCATGGATAGATCTCTAATGCATTTTCTTATCTCATCTCTACTAATTAATTTCTTCTCTTAGATAAAAAATCTCATGGGCATGCCTTACTCCTTGGCTAATACTATTTTAAGTTATGTATGAAGATTATTATAGTATTTTTCGAATGGTCAGGACTAAGTCTAACAGTGGTTCTGTTAAAATCCAACAAGAAAATTCCTTTTACCAGCACCCAACAGCTGGCCTTCTAAAAGCTCAGGTGAGCCATGAGGCTCCTCTTCATCCTCCATCCATCCTCCACTGTTCTTCCTTCATCCTCCATCCTTCATCCTCAGTCCTCCACCTTGCATCCTCCATCGTTCTTCCTTCATCCTCCATCCTCAATCCTCCATCCATCATTGTTCTTCCTTCATCCTCCATCCTCAATCCTCCACCTTCCATCCTCAATCCTCCATCCATCTTCCATTGTTCTTCCTTCATCCTCCATCCTCAATCCTCCACCTTCCATCCTCCATCGTTCTTCCTTCATCCTCCATCCTTCTCCTGGCCCGGGGCTTTGCTGAACCCTGCTGCCATCCAAGGCACACAAGAGGAGCCATGTGAAAGGCTCCTTTGGGAAGGCCCCTCTAACCCCAGCCCCGTGTGCCCTGGGGCAGCCACAGTTCCAGGCACAGCTGGAGCAGATGTGTCAGATGTGTCCTGGCACCTCAGTGCCCACTGGAGAATCCGTGCCCTGTGTGCCCTGGAGCAGGCATCCTGCCAAGGAGAGCCCTGCCAGAGCAGGGCCAGCAGGCAGAGGGGTTATCTGGGACATGAGATGAGATAAGATGAGATAAGCAGGGAGGGGAAGGGGCTGGAGCTGCAGTGAAGGCTCAGCTGGAGCAGCCCTGGACAGCCACACACACATTCCCAGTGGCACTGGGAGCCCACAGATGCTCAGCACAGCAATGACTCACGCTGGAAGCTCCCAGGGCTGCTCCAGTCACTTGCCAGCAGCCCAAAAGGCTGCACTGGAATGTGCACAGTGCTTCAAACAAGGGGCCAGAATTATTGAGCATGGAAGGTTTTAATTAAGGTTGTTGAGTCCAACCATCCTCCCAGCACTGCCAAGTCCATCACCAGAGCACCTCCCCAAGCACCACATCCCCTTGTTTTTCAGATATTCCAGGGACTCCTTCCCTGGGCAGCCTGTCCCAGTGCCTGACAATGCTTGCAGTGATGAACTTTTCCTCATATCCAATCTAAACCTCCCATGGAGCAATCTGAGGCTTCTCCTCTTGCCCTACCTGAGCACACACCTGGCTCACATTCAGCCAGCTGCCAGCCAGCACCTCCAGGCTCTTCTCCCAATTTTCCTTTGAATTATGGGGCTTCATTCTGCTCAGCAGAGGCCATTTAGCACCTCAGCCTCTTCCTCATCCTTTGTCATGGTGTTTCCCCCACATCCAGTGAAGAATGGAGATTCTCCTGAGCTCTCCTTTTGTTCATATATCCATATACAATGCCTGCTCATATGTGAATTTCTTGCAAATGGATGGAAATTGTTTCTGTTTCAGGGTTTAATGGTGTAGACATCCATTGCTGGTGCCTTCCTCCCGGAGTGTCGGTGCAGTTTGTACAGCTCAGTCCCTGCAGACACAGATGTGACCTCCTGTAGACATGCACAATTTCCCAAGCACCCACAGCAGTGGCATGTGCCATCCCAGCTCTGCTCCCGCCTCAATTATCAGTCAAAAGGATAAACAACTGGCATGAAAAAATCCTGACCCACAAGCAAAAACCTCTGAATCCTTGTGAGAACTGAATCCATGCTCTCTGCTCGGGCTGCAAGGTTTTGAGGTCAGCAGGCACCACTGCCACTCTGCTGAGCTCTGCACACCCCTCTGACCCAAAACTGCCAGGGCAGGGTGACCCAGATTCTGAAATAATTAATAACATCCTCCCTGCTCATAACGTGTGACTGCTGCTGTCTGTTCCCATCCTGGGCACGGGCTGGCTGTGCTGTGCTGCAGGCAGACACGCTCCACATGGCTCACACTTCCCAGGCCTGACTCACGCTGTACACACACACTTTACTTTTGTTTTTCAATCACAAGGGAGTTGATTTCACTGACATCCCTTGGCAGCATATGGTGCTAGCAGACAGAGCAGGGATCTGCACAGAATTGCAGCGGCTTTGTTGCTTTCCCCCACGTGCTAATGATACCAAACACAGCCTGGGAATGTAATTACTGTTTGCATGGGCATGCAGGGACTCCCAGACAGGGCTCCAAACAGCCACAACAGCCCCAGCCCAACAGAACGTGCACATGTGGCACATGAGAGGGGAGAAGCGGCTGTGACACGGCCTGAAACATCAGCACAACATCTGGAAGCTCTCTTCCCCAGCCTGCCTCTCTATCAGACAGATGGCTGCAGGGCTGTAAGCCACAGGCCTCTCCAAAGGTTCAAGGCCAAGAGGATAAAGTGCTCCATCACAGCACTTTTCCATTCTGGCAGTGTTTCTAAATCTCTCTGCTCTCCCCCACTCTGTTTCTGTGCCTGGCTGACAGAAATCCACAGTGCTGGGTGATCCAGCTCCCCTGTCCAGGGGCACAAATGCAGCTGGTCCCAGGACAGCCCGGGTGTGCAGCAGCACGAGGAGCCAGGCCTGGGTCAGACTCACCACAGGATGCTCTGGGGCTTTGGCTCTGGCACAGAGGCCAGCCTAAGAAACTCCCTGAGCCTTCCTTGCTCCCACCTGCTCCTCATCCCCACAGCAAGCCAGAGCTCTGCTGCACTGAAATTTGATATTTTAAAAAACAAACCCCACAAATACCCCTTGCTGTGCCTTGGAACAGCTCTCCTGCCCTGTGGGGCAGCCAGAATAGATACCCAAAAAGCAGGAGCCCTTCCACAGGCGTTGTTCTCAGCTGAGAGTGGTACCTCACAAACCACACCAGCCTGAGGCTGGACCAAACCAGGCAATGCTGAGAGATGGAGCTGGTTCCAAACCACACCAGCCTGAGGATGGACCAAACCAGGCCACACTGAGAGATGGAGCTGGTTCCAAATCACACCAGCCTGAGGCTGGGACCAAACCAGGCCATACTGAGAGATGGAACTGGTTCCAAACCACACCAGCCCTAGGCTGGGACCAAACCAGGCAATGCTGAGAGATGGTTCCAGGACTGACCAAAAATATCCTTTTTTGTCTACCCCAAGCACACCCAGCAAACCTCCAGAAACAGAAGCAACAAAGGAAAACAAGCAACCAAGCAGTTGTGTAAGCCTTGTTTTCACTAATCAGCACTGTTGTTATCCTCATCAATAGCTACTTGAGTCTCAGCAGAAACTGCATTATGAGGCACACAAACATTGCTGATTTCAAGCTGTTTGCAGTTACTTGCCATAGTTGCAAAGCCTTTTTGAATAATTTTAAAGTAAACTCTGGCTCCTGGCTTGAGCACCACAAAGTATTTCTTAAAAAAGTAAAGAAGCATGACCCACTTAAATTCTCAAAGGTAATGGTAAACAATTACTGATGTGATGTATCTAAAATATCTCTTGTGTTCTATTATTTATATAATGTGAAAGGTGTATTAGCTGCTGCTGCATTCAGAGTCAAACTGCTTCTTTCAAAGTGCTTACAGTGTAATTATATCCACACACTAATGACAGAGAAATGTGCAAGAAAGGAAGACCTGGAAACAAAAATCAGTATTTTTACTGAGTCTGGGCACTTGTCTCTAGGGTGTGAAGGGGAGAGAGGGCAATGGTTCTCCCTGGTGCAGCAGGGAGGTTTCTGAGCAAACACAGAGGAAAACTCCTTCTATACATCAATTAACCAATGTATTTGTGAGCTGGCTGAGCTGGCTGCAGGGAGGATGAGGCAGTGCTGGAGCTCCAGAGCTGCTCTCACAGCACCCTGACCTCAGTACAGAACTGCACATCCCCTCTGTGACCCACCCTGCTGAACCAGCCTGGAGGAGCTGGGGGCAGCACAGAAAATTCCCATTAGGGACTCACAGTCCTCCACCAAATTAAATCAGCCTAATGGAGTATCTGTGCTCTGTGCAGAGGGCTCCAGGTGACACCCAGAGACCCAGCAATGCCCATTTCACCGTGTGCTTCCCTCAGGTTTCCCCACCCAGCTCCTCCCTGCACACAAACATTGCACTCAAACCAGGGCTCATCATGCTTTCAGAAGACAGCAACTATTTACATGCACAAGTGAGAGAGGCATTAATTAAAACATTGAGTTTTATTTGCATAATTAGTGCCAAAAATATTTTTATGGGTTAATTAGACTTCATGCAAATTGGATTGAGGAGATTTAATTTGGGGTTTGATAACCTGACTATTATAGTTCTGCAGTTGCAAATCTGCTCAGAGCTACACGCTGCTCTACAGCTACGTCCTCCCTTTCAAACTGGTGGAGTTTTTACTCCTGACAGCCCCAAATGATGCTTTTCCTTTCCCTTTACCAGTCCTGAGATAGGCTGACCCTGGTTGGATGCCAGGTGCCCACTAAAGCAGCTCCATCTCTCCCCTCCTCAGCTGGACAGGGAGGAGAAAACAGAATGAAAGCTCAGGGTTGAGATAAGGACAGGGAGAGATCAGTCACCGGAAATACCCTGAGTCAGACCATCAGCTCATCAGGAGCTGCTCATGGCCAGAGGAGTTTCTGACTTTACACATGTCCAGTATTTGGGCACAGAACAGAGAAGTTAAAATCAGCTCAGGTTCCCTGTGCCTGAAGGTTTGGTACAAAGCAACAACCAGCCCAGCACCCAGCAAGGACTCCGTGGTGCTCCTCTGTGAGCCCAGGTTTGTGATAACATTGTGATAACAATAATCACAGAGCTGGGGCTGTTTGGATCTGTGCAGTGGGAAATTCCCTGCATGGGCTAATGTACAGCAGCGTTGTGAGAATTCACCATGATTCCTGGGGAGAGCAATAGGATTTTCACTGAAAATACACAACTTTACTGTGTGCCATGGAAGCCAGCCTTGCTGATGGAGCAAGCCCTGCTCCTGCTGTGGGACAGCCAGAGCAAGCCCCTGCAAGCACAGCACACAGGGAGGCAGGGGCAGCCCAGCTCATCCCCACAGCTCTGCCTCAGGCAGGCACCCAGCAGGCCAAGGAACCTCCTCTGGAAGAACCCAGTGTTTGGCACAGAGGATTATTCTGTGTTACCCACTGGGAGGTTTGAGTTACCCTGCACAGAAGTCCCTGCTTGCTCCACGAGCCAGCCCCAGAGGCTGTGCTGCATTCAGAGACACAAGGTCAAAACTACCAAGCCAGAAAGAGTAAAGGTTCAGTAAAGCCTTTGAATTAATATTCATATTGCTGCCAAAATGACACCACCCCCCCAGCACCAGTGTAGGTTCATTCCATTAATTTTTTCCTTTGAAGTGATGAGTTTTATTGCCCATTGCAGGTCAGCAGATGGTAGCACAGCTACCCTGAGTGCCTCCACATTTCCAGGCTGCAGCTTTAACAGCTGTGAGCAGCGCTGACATGAGCCTTAAGCCCTTCAAGCCCTGAATGGTATCATGGACATAAATGAGTTTAATGTGCCGAGAAGAGGAGGTTCCATACCTGTTCCTTGAGCTGGGGGCTATCCTCTGGCACAGGACTGTGGTGGTGGAGTGCTTGCCACCATTGCCCACCTCCTGCTTCACGTCCCACTGCCGCGGGTCGCTGGTCCTCGCGCCCAGGATGTTCACACCCTTCTTCACCTTTGCCCTGTGGGAAACAGCAATGGGAAAGGGTTACAAACTCATGCAGGGCTCTCTGAACGCAGCTCAGGCACGGGCATCTCAGCAGAGCAGTTTAAAGGTAAGTGTCAGGTGTGCCTCTAATCCAGCAGTAAACAGGAGAGTGATATCATGAATGTGGCAACATCACATTGTTTGGACAGGGCCTTTCTACTGCTATCTTCTGCTGGAGTTAGGGGTCAAACTGAACCTGTAGGAAAATCTGCACTCAAGGTTCTTTTCTCTATTCAGGCAATATTGTTTCCCCCAAATAAAAGCTTGTCCCAACACAGAGGACTCTGGCATGTTTGTCTGCATCAAGACAAAACTGTGCCTCACCACTGCACAGAGGAACACTCCACTGGAGAATTATTAATAACCCATATTTATTCCAGATGAAATCCTTCTAGGTATCACTGGACAGGCTGTTGCACCTCTGCCTGACAATTTCCTCTTTGCTGCACATTCCCAAGGAAATTTCTGTTTGAAATCTCCAGCCCTGAGAGAATGCAGCTGTTGGTTGAGACAAGACTTTGTAACCCCGTTCTTACAGGATGCAGCTTTCTGCCACTCCCAGTTGCCATGCCCTGTGGAAAAGTTAACTGTATTTATCTAGTGATGCTAATAACATCAGCAACAACTGCATGGAAGGTTAATTACAGAACACTTGCTAATTAAAGAGCATTTGTACAAGGAATTCTCAGCAGAGGTGTTGTTTGGGTGCAGAATGCTGAACTGCTGATGCTCAGCCCGACCACAAAGCACCAGGAATGGGGCAGATGAAGAGTTCTGCAGCCCTTCTTGTCTGAAGTCAGTGAGGGACAGAAGGATGATGAGGATGTGGGGAGGAGGAGGCCCCTGAGGAGTCCCCAGCCCTGGCAGCAGCGTGGCCTCACCCTCAGAGGAAGAAGGGCAAGGGCAGCCTGACTCCAGCTAACATCACAGAGGCTGCATCGCAGTAAAATCAGTTTTCTAAAATATTTATGCAACACAAAATGCTTGCTACTGGGCAGAAATCATCATCCTGCAAGACGCTGGTATCTTCTTGACATTTATGAGGACTTGGCACCTAAGTTTCTTTAAAAAACTTGGCATCTTCAGCCAATAAAACACTCAAAAGCTGTCGCTAGGAATGACTGAGAGTACCTGTCTTCTTGCATTTTTTCAACAAAACACAATTAATTTAAGGTATTGAAAAAGAAAAGTTGGTGTTTTTTTCTTCCCCGTATAAAAGCATAAAAGATTAATTCTCTCATTTGTAACATGAAACGCCATGGAGCTTTAGAGAATGCTGTCTTGCTCCTGCAGAAGTAGCCTGATGAATCTCTCGTGCCTTCAGCTGAATTACTCAGAAGCAAAAACAGAAAGGCAAAGGAAGAATCAAATTCATTCCTGAAGGTTCATTAAAGCTTTAAGTCCCATTAGGTTTTGCAGTGTATTACAGTTCAGACAAATGAACAATAAATAAATGTTTCAGTATTTATAAAACACCCCTGCCAATCCTGAAGCTGTGTAAATCCATCAGTATTTCTTACGGCAATCTGTATTTCAGGAGATCTTTGGATGCATTTTAGGAGGCTGCAATTTAGCAACTGGAGAGAAGTAAAACCTCATTGTTTATACTTTGTTCTTTGAGACAGGCTCTGAAATGACAGAACACCACTCAAAATGAGGCTCCCGTGCTTGGATTTCCAACTGAATTCCAACTCTGTCAGCAGCTGCAAACTGCTCTCTCCACCATGGAGCGTGGCACAGTCAATACCTGGGCTCCTGTTAATTAGGATGGACATGTGGCTGGAAGGCCAAGGTTAGTGGTCACATACACTGCCAGAGGACCAGAGCAGGGCTGCAATGCCATTTTGTTAATTAACTACACAATGGGGCATTAAGTTGAGTGGTTTGCACATATGCCATTATATAAAGCCCATTAAAAAAAAATTCCATCCCAGGGTAAAGTAGGTTATGTTTAGTGAGAAAAATCAATGTTGTGATTGCACTTAGGACTGGAATGAGGGTATGAACACCCAGAAGATTGAACTTCCGAAATAAATATGCAGAAGCACAATTTGCAACTCTCCCTCTAAAAAGGGCATTGAGTTTTACATAACAAGGTCAATGGATGAATCAGAATTAAGTCAGACAGAACTCAGCCCCACACATTTCCAAATGCAATCTGTACATATGCTACAAATGTTTTCACTCCAATTTTTATTTACTTGGTGTTTGAGTGCTAGCAAGGAAAAGTCTATTTAATTACTTACCAAAGATTTGTTGACCTTGTTGGATGCTTGTGATTAAATATTCATTTTTTTAAAATCAATAGTGCCAACTTTGTACATTAAAAATCTGTAAGTTATACTACCTCAATAAACCCCAAGACCGAGGACCTGGAGGCCAAATGACTTGAGAGCCTGCTGTATTTACCCAGCTAACCTTACAGTATTTATAAATGCACTGTGTTTACGTGAGGGTGACAATAAATGGGGAGGACAAACAGCTGATGGGGTTCCCCACTGCAGCTGGGAAGTTCTTTGCTGTTCCTGATTATCCACAGGTAGATGTAGATGGTTTTCCTCACACAGAGGCTTTTCTGCACTGCTCCATGGCCTGCAAGCATCTACCAGCCATGAATTGTCAGCTTGGACTTCCACCCAAAGGGGAGCCAAAATCTTCCACTCCAACGTTATTCTAAACAACCTCCTGGGAGTGTCACTAAATCTAAAACTGAAAATGCACAAAGCTAAAAATGCACAGAATTAAAAATGCATAAAACTAAAAATGCATAAAACGAAAAATGCACAAAACGAAAAATGCACAAAACGAAAAATGCACAGAACAAAAAATGCCCAGAACAAAAAATGCCCAGAACAAAAAATGCCCAGAACAAAAAATGCCCAGAACAAAAAATGCCCAGAACAAAAAATGCCCAGAACAAAAAATGCCCAGAACAAAAAATGCCCAGAACAAAAAATGCCCAGAACCTAAGGGCAGCAGCTCATTCATTTGAGGGTGATGCTCTGGGAGCTGGAAGTTAAGCCCAGCTTTTGGTGCCGTGACAAAAGCCAAGGCTGAATGGGAGCTGGAGCCCAGCCCAGCCGAGCTCAGCCCCAGCCCTCCCTGGGGAAGGGATTCCCTCCCTCTGAACACATGGCACCCAGAACAAGGGGGGATTTTCTTGCTTGAACTCCTGAGGTTATGAACTCATAGCACAGGAAATCTCTGCCTCAGCTTTGTCTCAAAATAACTGTCTCTCTTTAAATCTCTCCAATGGAGAATTAGAAGATTCTGCTGGCAAGCAGAGCAAGCAGCATCTCAAAGATATTACAGAGAGCCTCCAGCAGCTTACCTAGGAATCATTACTTAATTTGTGTCGAGACCAAGCAAAAGCATTTATTTACTCACACAATCACACAGCAAATGTGCAATTTTCAAGCAAATATTTCACTTTCAACTTGAAGCTTTCAGTTACATACAAAGATTTCCATTTAGCACCTCAGCTTCCTAACGTGTCAAACCCAGAAATGATGCTTCTAATTAATGCATTCTGATCAACTGCAGCTGAAAATCTAATTCTTGCATTTCACTATCCTCAAATTACAAGAAATGTCAGCAGTATTTAGATATAATACTGTACAGCTATTAAAGACAGCAACCAAAAGGCAATTGAATCAGCAAGAGCCAGAGCTGGAGATGTGACTTATGATTTAAGCAGCTCAAATTATTGCTTCCTACTTAAATTTGAAAGTTAATCTTGCAGAAGTGCTGTGCCATGGAAGGGCTGTGCTACCTGCAGCAGTGCTGGAGAGAGGGCACGGAGCGCTGAGAGCTCCCACCAGCCCTTCCCATGCAGGATTCTGCTGAGGGTGCTGACAGCAGAGAGCATCACCCCTTTTATTGCAGAGGAAGGATGCTCAGAGCACTGATCCAGGGCAGCTGCTCTGCCTGGCTGGGCTGGCCTGGGGACAAGGGCAAGGCTCTGGGCAGCACGGGGAGCTGGGCACATCCCTGGCTGCCCTGAGCTGGCAGCATCCAGAGCAGGGCTGAGCTGTGGCTCTGTGCAGGACCAGGGAAGCAGCAGTGCCAGTGCATGGAAATGCAGCAGTGCCAGTGCATGGAAATGCAGCAGTGCCAGTGCATAGAATGCAGCAGTGCCAGTGCCTGGAAATGCAGCAGTGCCTGGGAGGGCAGCAGTGCCAGTGCCTGGGAATGAAGCAGTGCCAGTGCATGGAAATGCAGCAGTGCCTGGGAGGGCAGCAGTGCTAGTGCATGGAAATGCAGCAGTGCCAGTGCATGGAAATGCAGCAGTGCCAGTGCATGGAAATGCAGCAGTGCCTGGGAGGGCAGCAGTGCCAGTGCCTGGAAATGCAGAATTGGGGCTGGAGGGGGAACAGGTCCATGCCCTCAGCAGCAGGTACCAGGCACCTCTCACCTGGGCTCATTCTGCACTCCTTACACAGCAGGGCTGCTCTAGAGAACAGCTAAACCAACACTCAATTCCTATAAGCAGTGAGCTGCACAGTGTCTGGAGAGCTGTCCAGCCTCTAAGCCTTGTGTTTCCTGCCAGGCTGTTTGCTATCTGTGGTTATTGCCATCCCTGGCATGGAGCAGCCTGGCTGCAGGGCCGGGCACGGCTCTGGGTCTCTGCAGCTCAAACCTGCAGTCCAAGCAAGGATCCCAAACCCAAACTCAGGGGTAGAGCAGCTCGGAGGGCTCCTGTCTGGGCTGTCCCCAAGGATCCCAAACCCAAACTCAGGGGCAGAGCAGCTCGGAGGGCTCCTGTCCGGGCTGTCCCCAAGGATCCCAAACCCAAACTCAGGGGCAGAGCAGCTCGGAGGGCTCCTGTCCGGGCTGTCCCTGAGGATGCTCCTGCTCCAGAGCGAATCCTGGCATTCCTCAGCCTGGAGCTTGAGCTGAACAAATGCTGACCCCTTTTGGTCAGCCTCCTCCGAGCCTCGCTGCTTCTCCTGCTCTTTGCTAACTCTCCTCAGCAGCCCCTGAGTTTTGTGCCTGTAAAGGTCAGAATTTCCTTCAGTGCCTCCTGAAGCCAGGGCAGCTCTCCTGCTGGCTCCTTGCCGGGCTGCACGTTACAATTAACACTCAAACTTCATGAGCTCTGCCAGAAAAATTTCAGCTTCTTCCTGCCATGATTCACTCCTCTCCTCCTTTGTTCCCAGAGTAAACCAGGAGATTAAAGCCAGCTGCAGGAACCCATAAAAGCCAGGCAAGAGACTGACCACAGCAATTAAGCAAGATTTGTTTTACGAAGTAAATATTTTCCCTTTCATCTTTCTGAATGAAATGAGTTGCCGGATCTCGCTGCAGCTCTGAAGAACAGGACAAACATCTGCCTGCACAACATCCCTCATGAAGAGCTGGGAAGCCAGAGGTGGGACAGAAGATGGCCTGGTTAGCTGGGTCAGCCTTTCAAACACGAGCCTTTAATTTACACGGGCAGGGTGAGTGTGATTGAGGAGCTTGGCTCAGCTCGGGGAATTTGGGCATCAGGTATCAGCTCAGCTTCAGGCTGATCATCCCACTCCAGCATGCAGATGGCCACCAAAGCTCTCTGTGGCCACCTCTTTCCTACTGAAATTTCCATTTACAAGCCACAAGCAGGAAAACAGAGCCCTCTCTGAACTGCAGGGTTTAGGTACTAAATGGATGAGGTAATAAATTACTGCTAAAAGCAGCATTTCACATTTGCTCCCCAGCTCAGGAGCCACTGCAAAGGGCCATCCATGCAGGAATCATCAGTAAAAGCCAAGGCCTTGCTGCTCAGAGCATCCTCTCTGCTTCGGGCATTTCTCTCTCATAGTGTACCCAAAAAAGGCCTCCAGGAAACCACTTTTGTAGAAAAAGAGAAAACAGCCTTTAAAATGTCAAAACAGCTAAAGTAGGCACACAGCTCCGGCTCTTCACTCCTTACAATTTTCCTTTCACTTCCAATAGACCACAAGGTTGGTCTATTTGAAATGACTTTGGAAAAGAGAACACGTCAAAACAAAACAAATAGAAATATTTCACTTTGAAAGTGCAGTAATAAAATCCTTTAAGAATCTCCAAAGCAGAATGCTTAAGCTTCTTGAATATAGGGAGCAGCTGAGGCACATTTCAGTATTTCTGAAACCTCCTCAGTCTGGTAAATTGGACTCAATTCAGCCCAAAACTGCATATTCTGGTGACTTTCATGTCCATCAAAATGATACAAATTCTCCCATTGCTAGAGAGGAGTCCTGGGATCTGAAATAGCTCAAGGGCTGATCTTCTGCAGTGCTTCTTACATAACTGAAATTCCCTGAGACCCTTGGAAAATCAGCTGTCCTCTATTTCAATAGCAATAGGTGCTTCACATCCCTTAGGAAGCTTTGGAGAGCTCAGCTGCAAGGCACGAGGTGGATGCTGCCAGCTGTGTTTTAGATTTATTTTTTCTCCAAAAAAGAAATCCAATGTATTTTGGGATGTTCCAGGGACAGAGTTTTTTGGGTTTTGGGCTGATATCTGTGGTTAACTCTTTGTTAACATCACCAGCTCTCTTGAGGAGTCAGTATCCCATTACTGAGTTTTAAAAGGAAAGCAGAGAGAGGTGATTTCTGTGAAGTTTGGATAACCCTACTCAAGGCACAGACAGTCACTGAACCTCCACAGATCTACGGCAAAGCTGCTTTCTGCAGCCCTGAATTTTAATAGCACTAGTTAAGGGGTTAGGAAAGGGGTGTGAGGAGTGGGGAAATCCTAAAAAAATCTATAAATAAAAGCAGGATGGAAGTACACAACACAGAGAATGTGGATTTGTCATCCAAGCCAATCCGAATTTACAACCTGCTAACATCCTGCCTGCAGCAAAGACAAACCCTGCAAACTCCTGAGCTCCCAGCAGCTGTCACTGAACTCAGTTTGTTTGCAAAGACTCCTCTCTCTCATTCCTTTCATTAGTATAGATCAGCTCTGGATCCTAACTGCATCACTGCCTGGCAGAATAATTAATAATTTCCACCAAGAATCCCTTCGTTTTCCTTTTTGCAGCACCTGACCTGGCCTCTCAGGATAGAAAATCCCATTCCTGGGTTGAAGGATGGAGATCCCCTCCTGACAA
This sequence comes from Zonotrichia leucophrys gambelii, assembly GCF_028769735.1. Lineage (NCBI taxonomy): Eukaryota > Metazoa > Chordata > Aves > Passeriformes > Passerellidae > Zonotrichia > Zonotrichia leucophrys. The sequence continues at coordinate 992,687 of NC_088185.1, forward strand.
ACACTGCCCCAGGTGGCACAGGAAGGGCTCCTGCCCAGAATGCACAATGTTAACCAGCAGGTTTGCTGATTAAATTAGCACATGTAATTAGGGACAGGGGACAAGGCCAGAGTGCTTAGCCCTCTTTTCACTGCCCTTTATCTCTTACTCATGGAATCAGCACAAAGTCTGGGTTCACAGGAAATGCAGGGGAATTGCAGAGAAGCCCCAAGTCCTGCAGGGCCTGAGGGGGTTTGCAGAGTGTTTGAAGCCCCTGCTCCCCTCACCCAGCACTGGGGATGCCTGACCCCAGCTGAGGTGGGCACAGCCTGGGGCTGCAGCTCTCCCTTTGCTTTAGGGGTGAATGAGCAGCAAAGCTCTGCTCTGGTTTGAAACTCAAACAGACTAATGGGTGAGTGACAGATCCATCTCAGGCACTCTGCAAGGAATGAGAGAAGCTGAAGCACAATCACATGCAGGTGAAATCCCTGGGCAGCCTTTGCTGGGGGATCAGTATCTGGGTGAACACTCATTTACTAATTCATCACAGGAGACCTGCTGGCTGCTCTGCTGTCACAAATGCAGCTGGAATAATCCTCCTCACACCAACACATGCCTGCTGAGACAGGCAGAGGAGAGAGATGGGTGCTGTGTAAATAAAAATCCCACCAGGGTGAATCCAGAGCACAGCTTCAGCTGCACATGCTAAACACAAGCTCATGGATCTATTTTATAGGACCAGGGACACTTTTTAGATAAGTAAATGCTTTGAGATTATATTTCCCTACTACACCCAGTTTCTATTATTACCAGAAAAATCTCTAAGCTGCATATTTGTGACATTCCCCCAGCTGGCAGAGCAACAGCAGTGCTGAGGAAAATACTTACTGTTTGCAGTGGTTATTAGGATTATTACTGAGACCCCAAGTGACTCTCTGAAGTAATCTTCCCATGCAGTCCCTTTGTGGTTTAATCCCATCCTCACTGCCCCTCAGCAGCTGCCATGAATGCAGCTTTGCCATCAGCCACGGGGCTACAGGGGCTGCGCTTCCCTCTTCCCTTGGGGGAATCATTTTGCTGAGATCAGCTGCTGGAGGGAAGGGGCAAACATCCTTAAAGCAGTGAGGAAGGGAGGAACCTTCCACTCCATATATAAAATATATGTATATACATCCTCCAAAAAATATATATACATCCTCCTGCCACTCCCTCAAGGTGCTCAGGGCTGGCCAGGCTGCTGCACACTCTGCTCTGGGCCCCAGACAAGCTCCATTTCTGTGCTGCTGTGCCAAGCACCTGCACACACAGCTCCATTTCTGTGCTGCTGTGCCAAGCACCTGCACACACAGCTCCATTTCTGTGCCAAGCACCTGCACACACAGCTCCATTTCTGTGCTGCTGTGCCAAGCACCTGCACACACAGCTCCATTTCTGTGCCAAGCACCTGCACATCCAGCTCCATTTCCGTGCTGCTGTGCCATGCACCTGCACATCCAGCTCCATTTCCGTGCTGCTGTGCCAAGCACCTGCAGGCACAGCTCCATTTCTGTGCCAAGCACCTGCACACACAGCTCCATTTCTGTGCCATGCACCTGCACACACAGCTCCATTTCCGTGCTGCTGTGCCATGCACCTGCACATCCAGCTCCATTTCTGTGCCAAGCACCTGCACACACGGCTCCATTTCCATGCTGCTGGGCCATGCACCTGCACACACAGCTCCATTTCTGTGCCAAGCACCTGCACACACAGCTCCATTTCCATGCTGCTGGGCCATGCACCTGCACACACAGCTCCATTTCTGTGCCAAGCACCTGCACACACAGCTCCATTTCTGTGCCAAGCACCTGCACACACAGCTCCATTTCTGTGCCAAGCACCTGCACACCCAGCTCCATTTCTGTGCCAAGCACCTGCACACACAGCTCCATTTCTGTGCCAAGCACCTGCACACACAGCTCCATTTCTGTGCCAAGTACCTGCACACACAGCTCCATTTCTGTGCCAAGCACCTGCACACACAGCTCCATTTCTGTGCCAAGCACCTGCACACACAGCTCCATTTCTGTGCTGCTGTGCCAAGCACCTGCACACACGGCTCCATTTCTGGGCCAAGCACCTGCACACACAGCTCCATTTCTGTGCTGCTGTGCCAAGCACCTGCACACACAGCTCCATTTCTGTGCCAAGCACCTGCACACACAGCTCCATTTCTGTGCCAAGCACCTGCACACACAGCTCCATTTCTGTGCCAAGCACCTGCACATCCAGCTCCATTTCTGTGCTGCTGTGCCAAGCACCTGCACACACAGCTCCATTTCTGTGCTGCTGTGCCAAGCACCTGCACACACAGCTCCATTTCTGTGCTGCTGTGCCAAGCACCTGCACACACGGCTCCATTTCTGGGCCAAGCACCTGCACATCCAGCTCCATTTCCGTGCTGCTGTGCCAAGCACCTGCACACACAGCTCCATTTCTGTGCCATGCACCTGCACACACAGCTCCATTTCTGTGCCAAGCACCTGCACACACAGCTCCATTTCTGTGCCAAGCACCTGCACACACAGCTCCATTTCTGTGCCAAGCACCTGCACACACAGCTCCATTTCTGTGCCAAGCACCTGCACACACAGGTGACAAACACCTGGTTCCTCTCTCCCTCTGGCTGTGAGGGATGCTCTGCACCAGCCCATGGAGCTCATGAGGCTGCTCAGCACCACCAGGGTGGGGGTACAGCACCTGCACTTTCAATGTGCCAGCCCATTTAATGCCTCAGCAAAGCTCCCCCTGCCTCCTAAGCCATCCACTTCCTCATCTGAAAGGTCTTAGATAAAATGGCCAAGAGTTATGGGGTATACAACAACCCAGGATAGAGAGAAATGACAAGTACAAAGAGAGGAATATGAATAATCTACAGAAGAGGCCATTATTCTATGTGCCCAGGGAAAGTGTTTCTGCTCCTTACAAAAGGAAGGATTTATCTTCCCCTGATCAAAGGTGACAAAGCTGGAATGTTAATGCTAGAAAAACACAGGGAGGGCAGGAAGAAGGCTGCCAGCAATTTCACTTTGATTTCATCAGCTGATGGTGCAATTATACATTTATTTTTCCTGTGAGCAGCAGACACTTTCACACTCAGAGCACACCAGGAGCAGAGACAAATTACTGAGTCTCAAAGATCTTTCTACAGAATTCCACACACGTTTCCCTCAAGCAAGACACTGATGCTCTCAATCTCGTGTCCTTTGGGGCTGACACAGCTCATGGCACTGACATTAAGGGGCCAGGACTGGCCATCAGCTACTGAGTCTTCTCCCAGCGACAGCAGTGCCACACAGACATAATTCAGGGCCAGCTCTGAGCCTGCTCTGCTGTGCTTGAAAACCAGGTCAGGCCTCCAGCACCTGGAGCTGCTGAGAATTCCAGCTCCTGGTCCCTGTGGATCTGCAGGGCTGCATCCCTGGGATGCTGAGGAGCTCTCAGCAGGAGCTGCTGCGCCAGGGACATCACACACAGGCACTGGAACAGGCACTGGAACATCACACAGGGACAGTGGAACAGGAACATCACACAGTGACACTGGAACATCACACAGGGACAGTGGAACAGGAACATCACACAGTGACACTGGAACATCACACAGTGACACTGGAACATCACACAGAGACACTGGAACATCACAGGAACATCACACAGGGCACTGGAACATCACACAGTGACAGTGGAACATCACACAGTGACACTGGAACATCACACAGTGACACTGGAACATCACACAGTGACACTGGAACATCACACAGGGCACTGGAACATCACACAGTGACAGTGGAACATCACACAGTGACACTGGAACATCACACAGAGACAGTGGAACATCACACAGTGACAGTGGAACATCACACAGACAGTGGAACATCACATCGCAAAGTGACACTGGAGCATCACACACAGACAGTGGAACATCACACAGTGGAACATGAACATCACACAGTGACACAGGAACATCACACAGTGACAGTGGAACATCACACAGTGACACTGGAACATCACAAAGTGACACTGGAACATCACACAGTGACAGTGGAACATCACACAGTGACAGTGGAACATCACACACTGGCACTGGAACATCACACAGTGACACTGGAACATCACACAGGGCACTGGAACATCACACAGTGACACTGGAACATCACACAGTGACACTGGAACATCACACAGGGACACTGGAACATCACACAGTGACACTGGAACATCACACAGTGACAGTGGAACATGAACATCACACAGTGACACTGGAACATCACACAGTGACACTGGAACATCACACAGAGACAGTGGAACATCACACAGTGACACTGGAACATCACACAGTGACACTGGAACATCACACAGAGACAGTGGAACAGGAACATTGCAAAGTGACACTGGAACATCACACAGTGGAACATGAACATCACACAGTGACAGTGGAACATCACACAGTGACACTGGAACATCACACAGTGGCTCTGGAACATGCAGCCCTGCTCTGCTGCACTGCTGGCTGCAATGCCAACACAGCCATGTCACTGTGAGCACATTTTCAGCTCACACAGAGGTGACAAGGCACCACAGACAACCCACAGCAGGTCAGAGCTCGGACCATGTCATTATTATCAGCAGGAACAGCAGCCTCCAGAGCAAAGCTGGGAGCTCTGCTGTGCTGTCACAGCAATGCATTATTACAGAGTTTATACCCCAGAAGGGTTTGTTAAAGGGAGGAGAAAGGGAAAAATTCACATCATAAATTGCCAGAAGAGCCCTGATCTTGTTTAGATCAAACTACTCAAGCTCCAGGTATTATCTATTTACACATGGAGCTGAAAATTCACCCCAGTCCCAGAGACCTGTTGTTTCTGTCACTGACAGGGAGAGTCAGCGCTGATTTCCAGCACAGAGCAGCAGTAAATGGAATAAATATCAAGAGCAGAGCTGCCCTGAGTTAGCATGCAGAGCTTGTGCCAGCCTTGCAATGAGCCCACACCACCATGGTGTCATCCTGAGCCACCCACAGCAGTGTCCCAGTGCACAGCATCATCCCTGACTTCATTTTATGTCATGGGCTACAAGGACATTTTACACCTTATTAGGAAATGTTAAGGCCGCCCTTTCAGCATATAAAAAACAACAAAATGTGTAATTGCTGCTATGGAAAAGTAGCAGCGGAACTTATCTGAAAAACACCTCTCAAAGTGAACACTTGGAATGTTTTCCTTGGAGTTCTCTGGAGTAAGAACTTGAGCTGGGTGTGACAATTTCAGGGGTGTGTGACCAGAGGAGCCTGAGATCCAGGGCAGGACTGAAGGACTGCCTCCCTCAGCCAGCCCAAATCCAGCCACTGAAGCATGCTTTTAGTTCTCATCTAATTTAGTCTTTCACTACCAACCCGCTCTCTCAATCCAATTTTACTAATTTTTAAGAACCTTTGCCCTCCTAATCCCATTAGATCAGTGATTCTAAAAAAAAAGATTTTACTGCAAGTGATGCAGAAAACAAACACTGCCTGTACCACGTGCTTTTACTCCTTCTTCCCTCCTCAAAGTGATACCTTTGCATGTTAGCCCCTAACAACTCTTTAATGCTTTGGAATGCATTTGAAAATGTGAAATTTGCTTATTTGGGATTTTTAGCAGAGCCCTCCTTGCTGGAATCTCCCAGTCTCTGTTGCAAGGGCAGCGTTCAGAGGAGCAATGACCCATTTTTTATTTTTATTTTTCATTTCAATTTCCACCTCTGCTGCTCACACAGCTGAGGGCCCTGGGATGAATCCATGTCCCCAGAGCATGTCAGATCCTCTCAGGTTTGTCCTGAGCTCCTGGTGGGAATCAGGAGCTGAGCTGAGCCAAGGGAACAGGGGCTCAGAGCCAATAAATCCATCTCAGCACCGGGGAGAGGGAGATTTCCCTGCTAGGGATCAGGCAGAGGGCTGAGAGCTGGGGGTTGTGAAATCATTACTGCATCACAGTAGTAAAGGAACAAAATTGCATTTCTGCGTTTGTATTAACACTTCTGTGAGGGAAGAAAAGCAGAGATCGTGTTTGTACTCCCCTGGCTGAGCACTGAGCGTGTTTCAATGAGGAGGATTTGCCCTCCATGCACATGCAAAAAGAGGCTGCAGTAAATAACATGAACCCTCTGAAATCCTGGAGTCACCTTGCAGAGGCACAGTGGGGCTGCTCTGTGCTGTGCTGAGATTCCCACACTGCAGTGACACAGACACTGCCCAGGGGCTCACAGCTGAAAAACAACAGCACCTTTTCACCTGGGATCTCAGCAAATGCAATGGAGGAGCCACTGATGGAAAACCAACTTAGAACTCACGATTCTTTTTTTTTTTTTTCCCAGGGTAGGGCTGCACTTTAAGTCACTGGCTTTATTAATGGAATAAGTGTATTTGTCTCTTGCAGGCCTGAAAAATAAAGCACTGAGCAGTAACATATGGAATATGCCTTAGGCAAGAGACTTTCTTCTGGTATTGCTATTTTTCTAATAAAATTGAAATCACGGCACGAGTGCACATGTTCTTGTAAAGTGTTTCACAGAGGGTGGTCTGAAATAGATGCACCCAAAAGCAACAGACTTTTTTTTTATAAAATTGCTAATTACAACAGTTGAAAACACAGTGATCTGGGATCCGTAATATCATGGGATGAAAGGAAATAAAAAAGAACTCCATAAGTTCTCCTCTTTTGAGTTCATCCTTCAAATTCTTGGGGCAATTCCCTCTGTCAATATAAAATAAGGGCTCAAGAGATCATTTTATAACGTGAAGTCACAGTCACAGTCCTCCTGCATCCCTCAGCCGTAGCAGAGCATGCTCCTATTAAAATAATAAATGAGACTGAAATTCCCGAGGAAATACTGAGTGGTCTGAGCACCACTGATGGCAAAAAGCAAGGCAGGAGCTGCCTTAAAATCCTACAAATTGTTCAAATCCTGCTGAGCTTGTTTGCAGGCAGGATGAAGAACTGAGGGTGTCAGGCTGGGTTTGGCTGCACCAGTGCCCAGCCCAACAGCACACATCTCATGGAGAGTGGGTCCGTTTACAGCTGGGACCTCTCCAGCCTTTGAACCTTTTTGCTCAGGTTCTGCTGTGCTTCAGGCAGCTTTCTGTCTGCATTTCTGCTCCCCAGGCAGTCCCTCCCTGCCTCGGGGCTGTCTCACCTTTCTCTCAGCGCTGGAGGACAGGAGCTCTAGGGCAGAGCCAAGCACAAAAAGCACAGAGCAGCCTCAGGCACTGAGATTACCTTTACACTGGAACCCCTTTGATGCCAGCTCCTGGACAAGAAACGCAGTTGACTTATGCTCAGTAAAAATTGATGTTTCCTCCCACGCTCATCCCAGTATCAAGCTAAGTCTGAAACTTAGAACAAGCTGGAAAAAAAAATAACTGCAGTAAAAGGTCGAGACATGCAAGAGGGTTCTCTCCTCTTGAAAGCACTCAGGGAGTGGGTCTGCCTGGGTAGAATCCTGCCCAAACAAACAGCTGCATTTCCACGCAGTCTGTTTTGGTTCCAGGCTCCCATGTCAGCAGCTCCAAAGGTAAGAGCCCCCTGGTTTGCTGTTCCACACTTACAGGGCGGCTGATGGAAACCAGGGTGGCACCAGGGAGGGAACCGGGGGGCTCTGAAATGCTCTGGAACAGGAATGTCTGTAACACACAGCCTGATACAACACCAAACCACCCAGAACTGCAGAGCACAGCACTGCCTCTTAAATTAGCTCTCCTTTTAACATTTTTTGCCTCCTTTTTCCCCACTGGCTGTAATAAAGAAAAGTGATATCTTCCCCCTTTTCTACTGGTAGCATCAGATTCCTCAGGAAACATTAACATGGAACCTATCTGCTGGTTCCCACCAGGAGCTTGTGTTTGTGCCATTGGGGTATGTGGGAAATGGGCACCTTCTGCAGAACCACTGCAACCAGCAAACATGAGCTGCAAAGCATGAAAAACTCTACCCTGTGAGTGTTTTGACAGCAGAAGCTGTTTTACATCAGCTCCAAATCCCACAGGTCAGAAAGGACCTGTAGATCCTCTGAATGGGAAACAAATAGAATTAAATAAATGGAGAGGGCAATGAGCAACAAAATTTAACAAGCCAGGGTATGATCAATGTCCTGTTCCCTTCCAGGATCTGGGTAATGAATCAGATTTTACACCTCCAGTTTCCAACAATGTCTGCAGAGATAAAGTAATGGAATGTCCATTACCCTGGCCTAAGATTGGCATATTCTCATCAAATGCTTTGTGATTATATAAATAGCGTGGAACAAGGGAAAATCAGGAGCACACAGCACGCAGAAAACCTCCACAGACACCTCATTTTTTTCTATTCAGCAGGAAGCAGCAATGCAAGCAGAGCTGGAGGCATTTGTGCATTTCAGCATTCCTGTCTTACCTGAAGGTGCTTGATAAATCCAACGCATATAAATAAAAAGGAGAGGGGTTGGAGCACAGGCAGTTCCTAGTGCTGATGCTGCCTTTTCACTGCTAAGGTTCTAATCCAAATGTGATCCATATGAATATTATTTCTAGCTGATTATCAAAGGGCTCAGAATGTTGGCTCACCCAAGGTCACAGTGCCTGAATGGCAAATAATGATTTCCTCCCCTCTGCTGTGGTGGACACCGTGAAATCCAGTGTGACCAGGTGGCTGCTCTGTACATGTGAGCTGGGGGTGTCTCCACTGACAGCACAAAGGGTCTCCTGCTATTGAAATCCCCAAGCCAAGATCACAGAACAAGTCAATGACAGAGCAGAAGCAACACCAGCTCAGCCATGGAATGCCTGTGTGAGATATTACTGATTAAACTTAAAGTTTTCCTTCATCACACTCCACAGCCACGTAAGCAGATAAAGAATTCCAGGGCAGGGGCACTTCCCAGACCCTCTGTGCAATCCCAAACACAAACAAACAGTGAAAGCTGAGCCTCCTGACAGCTTTATCTGTCCACAATATTCACCTGTTGGTTTTGGTCACAACTGATACTGACACAGTAATTCACACTCTTATTTTGCAAGCTGTCCAATTTACAAAGCTGTCAGTCCTTGATGACACCTGTGGCACCCTTTATAAGAACATTTTTGGCGTGTCAACAGCAAATATTCAGTGAATGTGGTTGGATGATGCAGCATTTCCAAAGCAGCTTTAGGAATCAGGCATTTCCCTGTCCATTCCAGGATGGGATAAGCCCAGTGTGTGTCACAGATCTGCAGTAGAATAACCCAGCCTGTTTTGTTCCTGATGTGACTTCAACTCACCTACAGTGAAATTCACTGCCTTGCACACCCCCAGGCTGAAGCCTATTCACCATTTAAGTCCCCAAAATAGGATTAGGAGATTTAAGAAGCAGAGAAGCTTTGCATTTTCCATCCACTTTCTTAATGATTTTTCTGCATTAATGGGAGTGAGCACTGCAGCCAAGCAGCCAAATTTCTCAACAGGGCTGAGTCAAGGCTTTGGAGAAGGCAGCTCCAACCACAGAGGATGAACAACCTCCCCAGAGCTGAGCAGCAAAATATTGTTTGCTTCAGTGCTGAGACAGGGTTTGAGCTCAGATGCGCAGAAGTGAAAAATAAGCAATGATTTTTTCCTACCTTTTCTTTATTAGAAAGGATTTCTTAGCGTGATATGTTGGTGCTCAAAGCCAGCCTTGAATGGCTCAATACACACTACTCTTTAAACAGTCTGACTTAGAAGCAGTTCTTGACACTCTCAACAACCCAGGGAAAGGTTTTTAAGACAGCAAAATGAACAGCCCGCATTAATTAGCAGCTATTTACTCCCTTTAATAAGCAAACACGTGAGAATGAAAACTGGAAGTCACCCCATCATCCCAAGCCATCTGAATCTCACACACCCTGCACCACAAAAGTTGCCCAGCTCTTTCTTGGCACCTGCTGCAGGCTGTGGGCAGGCTTTTATCTGAGATCTGAACACCGTGTAGCAGCATTAGCTAATTAGATCTCTTGCAACTCCTATCGTATCAGAAGCACTTAGAAGAGAGATAAAGGCAGGATTAAACCACAGAGCCAGGTCTCATGAGACAGGCAGTGAGCTCAGCACGGGCTGCCTGCACAGCCCCTGAGCTCCTCTGCTCCTGCTGTCAGCTCCAGCTCTCACAGAGGGTTCATGCTCTGTGTATTGCATGCCCAGGGGCTCCAGGCACAATCAAAACAGGAGGGGAAATTTCTACCTGCCCATCAAGGAGACAAGGCCAAGAGATCGGTGCTGCAGCCTGCCCAGAGATAAACTGCTCTGTCTCAGCTGCCCAGGTGAGCAGGAGACAGGCAGAGGGAAGCCCTCTGTCCTCACCTGTGGGCACCAAAAGGTCCACAAAGCCTTGGACCTGCCACGTACACAGATCACCCCTGAAACACCTCCTGACCCAGCTGCCACTGTGTGTAACCCTGCTGCAAACCCTGCACAGACACAGGGACTGCTGCTTTGGGTGCAGGAGAGCTCCCAGGGCATGGGCACAGCCCCCAGGCTACTCAAAAATGAAATCCCAAAATGATCCTGCACTACAAAGTAGTCATCTGTCCCTGTTGGGAGCTGCCTGGGCTGATAGATAATGCTATTCTCCCAGTCACAGCACATTTCACATCCCCTTTGCCTGGATGGGAGAGCTGAAATGGGAACTGGCTGCCATCAGTGCCCATCCAATGGACGGTGGGAGCCTTTGGAGAAACAGAGGTGTTCCACAAAGCTCATGGATGCACCTGAGACAGGCAGCTGTTATTGGATGCATGGGGGGATTGTTGGGGTGTCTGTGCAGGGCCAGGATGTTCCCTGGGGGTCCCTTCCAGCTCAGGACACTCTGGGAGTTTATCTGAGCTCCCACCACTCACACAATTCAATCTCCTCCCCGGGAGGAGGTGAGTGCTGGGATGGGAGCAGCAAGGCAAAGCAGGCACATGGGAACCTGTGAGAACAGCAGCTGATTACCAGAGCTGAATCCTCCATCCAATCCCAGAGTGCCATCCCAGCTTACTGCCATTATTTCAGGTTTTTAGGAGGTTCAGAGCCACTCTTTCAGGAATTAAATGTACGTGCAAGCTGGTGTCAGCAATTTGCAGCTCACTGGACATGAGCAGGGCAGGGCAGGCACAGCTCGGGATGGAACCGGCCCAGCTCTGCTCTGGCTGCATGGAGAAAACAGAATAAATGCAAAAGGAGCAGAAGGAGGTCCAGGCTGGGAAGCAGACATATGCCTGCCTCTCATTAGAGTTCCTGGGAGATGTAAGCAAGCATCTGTCAGGAGAAGCAGAGCCTATGAAAAAGCAGGGATATAAAATCCCAGATCGCCTCAGAGAGGCAATAAAAACAGTATGGGAAATTTATACCAATCCAGAGTAATTGTTCAAAGGTAACTGCTTCAAGGACTCTTAGGATGCTTGTAAAGGTTTCTCAACTGATAAAAAGGAGCAGCATTTTCAGGATGGGATAATTTAAAGCACAATTCAGCACAGCTGTGCAGGAAAACAGGGCAGGGATGAGCGTGTGTTTGCTGACCTCCCAATGGAAACCTGAAGGAAACCATTCTTGCTAATGAGATGTTGTGATATTTATTTTTGCACAAAGCATTTTCAATCTGAAAATCCATTCAATGCCTTTAAAACTCAACAGTTAAACACCAAAAAGTAAATTTGCAGGTCCCACACTGCCAGCTTTGAGTGCAGGGAGGCACCAACTGGCCCCAGCAATGACATTTTCAGAGCTTTATGCAAGAAAGGTTCAGCATCTGCACTGATCCAAGAGCTGCAATGGAAGCAGGGCTGGCACCTGCTCAGCTCAGGAATTCTCATCTTTGATCACACAGGTGAGGGAAGGCACACTGAGAGCTGGAGCCAAGGACTGGGAACAAGGTGTGCTGCTAAAGCTTAAAAGAATATATTCAATTTTTAATCAGAAGTTACTGTAATGATGCTTAAAAAAATTTGAAAATATTAACTTTTTGCAGAGTCCAGCCCATTCTGAATTCTGCTGTATTCTTGGGAAATGTATTCTCACCTGAAAAGCAGTTTTATAGGTCTATTTTATAGGTGAGATATAAAATAATTCCTAGCTTCTAGAGATTTAAATTTAAGATATTATTTTTCCCTTGAAAGCATTAATTTTCTTCTGAATAATTTCTTAGTCTATTCAAGTGTTTCCAAATTTTCCTCTGTTATTAAAAATACATAATTTAGCCTAATTTTTACTTTAATCACAACAGAATCAGGCCAGGTGTCTACGCCTTTATTTGATAAATGTCTTGCTCCCAAATGAGAATATATAAATATTAGCAGGAACCAACATAACAACTATTTATATCGAAAAAGAAGGAGTAAATATTGTGGGCTAAAACATCCCTCCCTAGAGAGGAACACTAATGCTGAAGGCATAAAACATGCAAGGGGTCTTTTCCAGCATGTTTATTTACAATAACATAATTGTCACATTTATTTGTTGGTGCTGCCTTTGAATTTCCTGAAATCACTGCTGGGAAAGGTTAAAATCAAAAAGGTCATTCCAATCACCCCAGCTCAGCACCAATGACTCCAAGAAATGGAGCACACCTGTAAATTACAGAGCTCAACCCAAGCTCCAGCCACCAAGAGTGGCCAAAACTCCAATTTTCCTCTTTGGCCAACCACAAACGATGGGGAATCAAGAGAATCCCTGCCTGCAGAACAGCCAGGGCTTTGCAGGGAGACAAAAGCCTTTCATTTTCCTGCTGCAAAGGGAGATTTTTATGTGCTGGAAACGTTGGGTTTTAGACAGAACTCCTTAAAGTTAGGAACACAGAATGCCAGGGAGAAGACACTGAGCTCATTAAAGCTTTATGGGCACTTTAAATCCTATTGACAAGAAGTGATAGAGATTAAAAGGAGGGATGGAAATGTGGCAGCCAACAGCCATTGTACCAGAGAGGGAAGGCAGGAAAGGGTCAGAATTATCTGTGAAAGCCCCTGGTCACTCCTGGTCTGACCTAACTTGCTGATCCACTTTCTGCATTAATTGGCAAAAGGAAAGATGATGCATTAAGATAGATAGTCCTTAAGTGATCCATATTTTATCCCAGTTAGCTTTATGCTCTCTAATTGATTTTGTACATCCATACTCACATTCCCCTTCAACCTTCTCCAGGTCCCTTTTTTAATTAATTCCCATTCTTTCCCCAGCAGCACAGAACAAGCCAAGGTCAGGGACCCCCTCCTGCCCCCTCCTCTCTGAGGGTCACCACTGAGCTCAGAGCAGGCTGCTCAGGGCTGCTGCAGTTGAAACCCTTCAATTCTACAATTCTACATCAAGAAACATCAATTCTACAACCTGAGCTCCCTGTTCCATCGTTCCTCTTCTCCAGGCCCATAAGCCAAGTCTTCCTCGCAGAGACCATTGCACAGGAAAAGAACTTTTCCCATGGATTTTCCCTCACAGAGACCACTGCACAGGAAAAGAATTTTCCCCATATTTTTTTTCCTCACAGAGGCTATTGCACAAGAAAAGAACTTCCAGAACTCTCCAGCAACAGCCACACTTTCTTACCTCTGCCAGGTGTTTGTTTTAATTCCTACAGTGAGCATGGAGCCACAGCAATGCAGGTGAATCAGGAAAACCCACAGACACCAAACTCAGGAAATCCTGATGGGCACTCTCAGCCCCTGGCACATCCTGAACACTCTGTATTTGTATTTGAAACATGCTGGTTTCAAAAAACTTGAAAATCTCCAAAGCAGCATTGTAGGTAAATAAATTCCTTGCCCGCACACAAGACATCTGATCATGGATTATGTTTGAAAAGTGAGGGCTGAGGTTGAGATCAGCTTTTTGACTCTCCAGATGAATCATTGTGGTGTCCATTTCTGAAATGAAATCCACCAGCAGCACATCAGTGCTGTCTCCCAGACATGAACTGAAATATTTGAGTATCCCCGGGAAGGCAATTTTTTCTTGACTCAACACTTGGCCATCTAACCTTGAAATGCTAGATGCTGTAAATATGATATAGAGCTGCTATAAAAGTGGGGGAAAGTGTGTGAAACTCAAAATGAGAAGGCAGTGGGAGGAGGATTTCCCCCCACCTGATTGCTGTATCGTTCTGCTACTTAAAAATGAAATCCCAAAGCCTGATCCTGCACTACAAAGTAGTCATCTGTCCCTGTTGGGAGCTGCCTGGGCTGATAGATAATGCTATTCTCCCAGTCACAGCACATTTCACATCCCCTTTGCCTGGATGGGAGAGCTGAAATGGGAACTGGCTGCCATCAGCGCCCATCCAATGGATGGTGGGAGCCTTTGGAGAAACAGAGATGTTCCACAAAGCTCATGGATGAATCTGAGACCGGCAGAAATTAACAGTCTGGGATTCTTCATTCACACTCGGTACCACCAGGGTATTGCAGCATAATCAATAATCAATCCCCCAGAGCTGGTACCACCAGGGTATTGCAGCATAATCAATAATCAATCCCCCAGGGCTGGTACCACCAGGGTACTGCAGCATAATCAATAATCAATCCCCCAGAGCTGGTACCACCAGGGTATTGCAGCATAATCAATCCCCCAGGGCTGGTACCACCAGGGTACTGCAGCATAATCAATAATCAATCCCCCAGGGCTGGTACCACCACAGTACTGCAGCATAATCAATCCCCCAGGGCTGGTACCACCAGGTATTGCAGCATAATCAATAATCAATCCCCCAGAGCTGGTACCACCAGGGTACTGCAGCATAATCAATAATCAATCCCCCAGGGCTGGTACCACCAGGGTACTGCAGCATAATCAATAATCAATCCCCCAGGGCTGGTCCTGCTCACAGCTCCTGCACTGAGCCTTCCTCCCCTTGCTGAGGGCTCAGCCTGAAAGGGAACCAGATGCAGGTAATGCAGAAGTGAAATAAAAACTACACAGTGCCCTGGGAGGAGAATTTGCTCTTTCAAATGTCAACAGAATTGCTAAGGTTCCCTCCTACTGAGGAAACCCAAGGATTCAGAACCACACAGCCTCAATGAGATTCAAATGCTCTTGAATGTTGTAATATAATGTATTTATTCTCCTGCTCGTCGCCAAGGGCTGCCTCTTCCTTCCCTCCCTGCTCTGCCACCACAAACAGCTGAACGCTGGAAGCAAAGGGAGGAAACCAGCCCAGAAACCTGCCCTGAGTTTGTACAAAATGGTTTTATAGCCAGAGAGATCCAAAGCCCAGCTTCAAAGGAGTCCTCGGGGAGCAATGCAGACGATGTGGATTTGCACAACTGCACTTTCAGTTAACCTCATTAATACAGAATTATCTTGGTGGAAGCACTAGAGGCTGATACAGTAATCTGTGGAATTTCAGAAAAGAAAATCCATTCTGTTTCCAGCTAAAGATTCTCTCCACAGAGGGCAGGGACAAACGTAGATGAAGCAGGACAAAAAAAAAAAAAAAAAAAAAAAAAAAAAAAAAAAAAAAAAAAAGAGGAAACTTTCAACTACCCAACCTCAAAGGTAGGAACATGACTCACTTTTCATGTCAAAACTACTTCACTTTCCAAGCTTCTCCCACTTCTCCCAGTCTTCAGTTCTGCTCCTGCCCATGACCCAGCACGCCTGGCTCTCTTACAAACTGCACCCATTTCTCCACACTCTGGCACAGCACAATCACTGCAGACTCTTCACTGCACAAAACCAGGGTGATTCGCAGCTTCCAAATAAACTGCTATTATATAAATAAATAAATAATGAACTTGGCTACATAAGCTGAATTTTCAAAATGTATTGCAATAGGAGAGGTCACATGATTGGTTTATTCCAAAATGCTCTCTTTATTCAACTCTCCTTAATTGTTTCCTACAGGAGGCAGCTGCAGTTCAAATTTCTCAGATTTAATCCAACTACATCTGTTTGTAACTTTTGATCCATTCTAAGTGGACAGAAATCCAAGGTGGAAAGCAACAACCCTGCTGTACTTTTAGGGCTCTGCTTGCTTATCAGTGGGTTCAGAATTTGAATTTCTGGCTTTCAAAGGAGAGGTCCCTGCTGAGAGGAGCTGAGGTCCCTTCCAAACCCAGATTCTGTGATTTAATCTCTGGGGTTGTGCTGCAGAGCTGAGCTCCATGAACAGCCAGAAGTGACTGTGTGCTGCTCAATCCAGCCCCTGAATAGGAATTTTTAATGCTGCATCCAAAACTAAAGCCAAACTGCTTAACCTCTGATTTTACTACCTGACCTTCAAAGCTGATAAAAGCATTCCCTGAAAAGGAATAAAGCCATTAGGGAGCCAGGAAATAAATGCTCTATCTCCATCTCAGGACTCATCCAAAAGCCTGCATTATGTTTTCCCCCTCCTTTGTGCCAGTTTGGTAATGTGATTAAGGGATGGTCTCACTGGCTCAAGTGTGGCCACAGCACAAAACAGCAGAGACTTGTCCTGCCTTCCAAAAGAAAAAAATCCATGTGTAAAATACATAAATAAGATGACATTGACCTGAAGACTCAAAGAGAAACTTTGTGGAGATTTTGCCAGCATAACTGTGTTGAAAAAATAACGCTTGGATTTCTTTCATGCATAAGGAGCAAGAAAATTCTGTCACAGAGTGCTTGCATGGCAGCACCTTTACAGAAAAATACACAAACCACACATGGCTGTGAGTGACCTCAGGGCCAAACTCCATCTGCACATCCTCACCCTCACTGCAGCCCAGCATTGAACACAAAGTGAGCAGACCTGGTTGGCTCTCATGAAGATTTTGGAAACCTTGTCCCTCTCACCCAAGGACAGTTGGTTGGTTTCCCACATCTGCAGCAAGAAGTGATGTGGAAAAAGCCTCAGCACAGGAGACTCACAGTGTGGGATCAGCAGGAACACAACTGCAGAAATGCTGCTTCCCCAGGAGGATCCTGCCAACCATGAAAAGCACTCCCCGCATTTCCAAAGGATATTAAAAAGGAAAAGCTCAGAAACAGAACTTTGTGAGTAATTGGTTTGGGGGTTGCTGGTCAGACTAAACCACTAACAGAGGTAAAATTATTACTGTCAACATAAAATGGTTTTGGAGGTTGCTATTTACCAGAAGGCAGGAAAAAATGTTACTGGATGAAATGAATTTTTTTCATAAATTGAAAGGCTCTGTTTCATTTTGAGGTTGTTCAGCTCTTTCTTAAATTAAAATTTGACATATTAATTTCTTTGGCTGCCTCAAAGTTGTACTCTTCACTGAACACATCATTTTGCCAAGAATTTCAGCCAAACTCAGCTCCTAATAATCCAGAGCTATAAACACCACAACAATGGAGTTTTTTCCATTAGTGGAAAGAGGGAGCCACACAGCATTTCATGGAAATAGGATTGGAGGCAAGAGCAGAACTGTGTCTAGAAGTGCTGCTACAGAAAGGATTGTGAGAAAATAAAAGAATGCCACTAAAACATTACCTCTGAAAAGGAGCAAGAAAGAGTTTTTAAATCCACTGTAGACACTGAGGGTTTAGATTGCACTTCACCTAAAAAACAGCCTCTATCACAAGAATGGGACATTTTAAAATGCTCAGAGGAAAAACCTCTCTCTCCTGATGCTCTCTGTACTTCCATCACACATCATTTATCTATTCAAATGGCCCACCCATCTCTCATTATATTCATGAAAATCATAAAGCAGAGAGAGTTCAGACTTTTTTTACATTTTCTGTTCTCATTTATAACTCCAGCCTCCTTTTTTTTTTTCTTTTTATTTTTTCTTCTGTAGTAGACCATGAACTGTCCAAGCAGTGCTATTGCAAAATGATAAATACTTGAAGCTGGCATTATGTATCAGCCTTTGTTACAAACAGAGGAGTTCTCTGTGACTGTGCAATCCAGGGCAGGCACAGCCATTTGTTCAGTTTGAAGATGTTAATAGAATATTCATACCTCATATCTTTTATGTTGATGGAGTATGAACTAATCAAATTTTCATATTATCTGTGCTCTATGAAACAAAACTAGTCCTTAGACACATTAATTTCCAGCTGAGACTTTGCCACTCTGAAAACATCAGATTCTCAGGCCAAACGCTTTGGTTGCCAGGATGGTGCCATGAAATGGAGTTCTGATTGTGTTTCCAGCCAGGTTAGAAATTGTGCATATACATTATACAGCTTATGAAGCTTTCCTGTGCATTCAGAAGTCACACACGATCCTGTTCTGTCCCTCTAAAGGCAGCATCTCTTTCATCTTAGTGTTTACACCCCTTGCAGATGGGATTTCTGCTTTGATGATTGAATTATTTTTGTTTATATTTTGATGACTTGACTAATCACAGACTGACTGTTGTAGGCTGAATGTTGGCAAAATTCAGCTCAAAATTTCCTTTTGCTGGCCTATAATTAGAAGCACTGGTGGTAACGTGCAGGTTGGTCTGTGCCACATCTGTCACTTCTGCTGGGAATTTCCACTTGCTCCTGTATTGTGGGGTTTTGCAATGACATTTCAGAGCATATTCCTACTTTAAAAATTTTTAAGAGCTTTTCAAATGACTTCTGGGCAAAGTGAGAATTAGTTCTAGGCAGAGGAGCAGCACTGACCATTTGGGGCATGGCACAAAATCCTATTGCTCACAGAAGGAAAGCAATTTATTCAATGAGTGAGAAAAAGGCCTGACTTTTCTATCTGCATCATCCTGGTAAAGACACAGAATCAGGTTTGGGTTCTGAGCTTACAAAGCTTTTACTGTTTCAGCAGCAATTCTGCAAGATGTACAACTCCTTCCCTTAGAGCACCTTTAGTTGAGCTCACAAATCACAACAAGAACTACCCAGATTTTTAAAGGTATTGCAGAAGTTAAACACACAATAATGAAGTATAACAAAGATCCAGTTCTAGGAAGATAGGGACACTCATTCTTTTTGGATACCTTAAAACCTCTCTTCAGGCACCTCAAAGGTGATCTGCTGAACAACTGATCCATGGCTAGTTAATTAAAAGAACCTGCACCCATCAACCCTCCACAGAGAATGACAGATGGAACTAAGGGCACTGTCCAGGGTAAGAACAAGAAAAATGGTTTAAATAATGGGAAAATGAATGTTATACATATATATACACACACATATATAGAGTGAAATAATTTATGACCCTAAAAGACTTCTCAAAAGTATCTACAAACTGCCACATGGGAAGAAGGCAGAGACGAGGGAAAGCTGCTCTGGTTCGGGGTTCCCTTCAGCATGTCTGATTTTACAAAGCAGATAATGGGCCTGGAGCACCCCCTGAGCCTGCTCTGCTTTGCAGTTTCTCCCACCTCAGTGCTCAGGGAGGGCCCTGGTCACCTCTGGCCCTGCCAGGTCACGCTGAAATCCACAAATGTGCTCCCTTACTGTGCTTCTCACACCGTGGATTTTTAAGGATGCTTTTAGCCCTCGGGAAGAGAAGCAGGAAGGGGCCAGCAATGGGATGTGATGTGGCTCCCCCTGTGAGTGACAGAGTCATTTGTCTTTTGTTCCTATGAAAATCGCTGCACGGAGGCACCGAGCGCGGGCGGCCAATTAAGATGTCAATAAAAGTAAATACACTTAAAGAGGTCATGGCCATGCATTATGCAATGAGGAAAAAAACAAAAGGTTTATATTTGTATCATGCTAATTAAATTGACGTGGTTATTGCAAATCATTTTGTTTCACCTGGAGCTGTAATTAAGTGACACCACTTAATGAGAAGGAGCCAGTGCTGATTGAATGTGCCTCTGTGCTGAGGCTGCCCTGACAATGAAGGATGTTTCTGTTTACATCTCCCATCATTTCCCATTCCCAAATGCCAGTGTCCTTCCAGTGAGGTAAACACTGTTTTTAAAAATAAACAATCATTTGTAATTTTGGGCAGCCTTTAACCCAGCTTTTCTGCATGAGAACAAAAATAAATAATGTAAGCACTCTACAGTATTATTTCCCCTAAGGACAGATTTTTAAAAGTAAAACATTGAAGTAATCAACACAAAAATGGAAGTTTTAATTGTCTTTCCAGCAGGATTTATTTAATCTGGATCTACTGGGTTAAATTCCGTTCTCTTTCCTGGTGATTTTAGCAGGATTATTCCCCATTTAGAGCAGATTTGTACATGGGTTTGGCTGCAGAACTTCTACAAGAAATCGGGATAATGAGACACTCCAAACTATTTGTGTGAGGAGCTTATATAATAGAGAGAGAGGGGAGACAGGGAGGTACTGACACAGCTCAGTGTCACTTTTTGTTAGAGCTGCAGCTGCTCACCTGAGCTCAGGGGTGTGGGAACCCGTGAATTCAGAGGGGTTTGGGAAAGCTGCAAAAGGCAGGCCTGAAACAGCAGAACTGGGATTGGAGCTAAGCAGCAGCCATGAGAAAGGTCAACAGAAAAATTATGTAAGATGCAGAAAGGTAAGGACACAGAGAACAATGGTCTGTGCATTAACGCTTGTCTAGAATAACTCCCTAAACTACAGAAAAGTTTATCTAGTGAGATATTAGGAAGTTCTAAGCTTAATAATGGAGCTCTGTGCATTGTGTTTTAAGGCTCACAAGCAGGTATTGTATTAGAAATAAGCAAGCATTGTTTAACCAAAGGTGTGTGTGCTTATAGTGGTTGGATAGAACTACTGTCAATATTGAATATATACTATACAGATATAAATACTGTCAATGTGCTTTTGCTTTGTGTGGTTGCTCAAAAAACTCTGAAAGTGAGTTGTAACATTAAGTTCTGTGTCTGCTGCCTGGGATGTGAGCTGGTGGCATCTTCCCATTGTCATCACTGTGTAATGAGACTGATGCTGGAAAATCAAACACCTCAAGGCACGCTCCCAGCAGTCCTGTCCTGTTTGTGATTTGTACAGAGACCCGGCTGGGAATGATGGGGAGGGGCTGCAGCAGCTCCTGCTGCTCCCTCCTGGCACCTGGGACATGGGAGGGGCACCTGAAACACAGGAATGGCACCTGGGACACGGGAATGGCACCTGGGACACGGGAATGGCACCTGGGACACGGGAATGGCACCTGGGACATGGGAGGGGCACCTGGGACACGGGAGGGGCACCTGGGACACGGGAGGGGCACCTGGGACACGGGAGGGGCACCTGAGACACAGGAATGGCACCTGAAATACAGGAATGGCACCTGGGAGCAGGAGGGATGGCAGGGACACAAGGCAGGAGCCAGCCCTCCAAGCACGGTGCCAGCAGCAGCCATATGTCCTTAATCTGCACAGCCCAGCTTGGCAGAGCTCCCTCACTCCGGTTCATTTAGTGGGCTCTGCAGATCCCATAAATATTTTCCTACCCAAACAGGCTCCCCACATTAATTATGATGGGATTGCTTTGCTAGGCACGCGGGAGCACTGCCAGCATCCCAGAATTTGGCACCTCGGTGCTTGATGCTGAGAACAACTCAAATATGAGATGGAACTTTAATGCCTGCTGGATCTTTCAAGTGCACCATCAAATCTGGATCTCCAATTTATTCTTTTTTTTAAATGCTTTCAAACTTGAAAGTGAATTCAGTGCTTTCAGAAGAGCAGGATAAATAGAAATGCTCTGAGCCAGGAACACTGTTGGCAGGGTCTGTGAAAACTCTTTCACCCATTTCTGTGAGGAAGGCACTATTTTTATCCTGGGCTGTCCTTAAAAAAGATCATCCTTCAGGTTTACTGTGTAACACACTCAGAACAAGACTGGGAAGGGAGTCTGACAGATTTTAAATTATTATGGAGATTGTATTTCCCAAGCAAAAGCTAGGTATATCTGGAGAGAAGTCAGACTGCTGGAAAAGGCTCATTAGAATGTTTCACTCTCTTTATCATCACTCCTGGAGGTAGCTCAGAATCTCCTATTATCCCTGTGTTAGCAGGAATGAATATTCTTAAATCCATCCTCAGCTCTAAGGCCAAACCCAACAATGACAACATGAAATTTTATGATTGTTCTGACATCAAGATGCATCTGAAGTGAATGAAGATGAGACCCAACTGTAAGCAACCCAAAGAGTGGATTCACTCCTAGGAGGAAAACTGATTCTATTATTCAGTGTAATGAAAATCTCTAGCACAGGAATACCTGAGCCATTTGGGACTCAGAGCTCTGGAGACTCCAATTTTTTAGAACCAAAGTCCAGCACCCACCAAGTTCCAAACAGAACACCAGGGCTGCACACAAGATTGCCTCTGTGGCAGATGAACCTTTCAGCTTGCATTTAGCTGTGAAGAAATATTTCAAGAACATATTCCTTCTGGGTAAAGAAGCCCAGCAGTGGAAGAGATTTTTATCTCAATGTGTGTAAAACACAATCTGTGCATATTTACTGCCTTATCAGTCACCCAAAATCAGAGATACAGCCCTGTAAAAATAACAGAATTAGACTTCAGGACACACAGCACAGCCCCACACCTGGTTTAACTTGATGAAGAGTTATTTGATAACTGACATTCAGGCAGTTCATCACCTGGGGCAGGGCAGGGCAGTGTCCTGAGAGCTGCCCTGGCGCCTCCTGCTCAGAATCCTGCAGCAATCCATCCTTAGGGCAGATGCCTGCTCTCTGCAAACCCCTCAGCAAACTGGCCCACAGCCAAATCCCCTGCTCCTCCTCTGCCTCCCTGCTTTTTGGGCTGCAGACAGAAAGGAAACAAAGCCAAACAAAGCCTGGCAATTGTCCCTGCATTTGTCACTGCTGTCTCTTGTTTCAGCTGTTAGAAGTGTTGGAATGTGCACGAAAAGGCAAGAGCAGCATCTGCATGGAGGGGAAGGCAAGAGCTTTGACCCATAAATCCTAATCCCAGCCTAGAGCTGGTCCCAGGTGCTGGGCAGCATGTGAGAGCAGCAGGGGCAGGGGAAGGTGTCCCTGCCCTAATCCCAGGTGCTGGGCAGCATGTGAGAGCAGCAGGGGCAGGGGAGGTGTCCCTGCCCCTAATTAGGCAGCAGGCAGGAGTGTCCGCCATCCCAGGTGCCTGACAGCATGTGAGAGCAGCAGGGGCAGGGGAAGGTGTCCCTGCCCTAATCCCAGGTGCTGGGCAGCATGTGAGAGCAGCAGGGGCAGGGGAAGGTGTCCCTGCCCTAATCCCAGGTGCTGGGCAGCATGTGAGAGCAGCAGGGGCAGGGGAAGGTGTCCCTGCCCCAGGGGCTGGAGCTGGGTGAGCTCTCAAGTCCCTTCCAGCCCAGTCTGTGACTCTGTGACCCAAGGGACCTGTCTGAGGAACAGGAACCAGACCTGGGCACACACACCTGGAGCCTGGCACTGCTAACCCCCCTGGCACACCCATCCGTGTGCTGGCACACAAACCCTCCTTTCAGCAAGCACAGGGTAACAGAGCAGACCCTGCAGCTGGGAGGCACCTCCTGTACCAAGGCTCTGAGAGGTTTCCATCAATCCTGCTGGCTGCAAGCCCTTGGGGACAGTCCCCATGGGTGCTTTAAATGCACTTAACTCGATTAGGTCTCGCTGCATTGTTTGCCTTTCAGCCCCTCTGTGTTAGTGGAATACAGGCATGGCCAGCTCTCAGGAGCTCCTCTGTTCATCCCCACTCCCATCCTGAGGGTGGTGAAGCTCCCACTGACATCAATGAGAGCTCTTTGCCTGGCTGAGAGATGAGTGTGCCATATGTTTATTTAAAAATAAACAAAGTGAACTGACTCAAAGAGAGTGGTGGTGGATTGGAAGCACCATTTGGGGAAAAAAGGAAAATCAAAAAGTGCTTTATTCCAGCCCAGGGAAGGCTCTGGGACCAGAAGGGTTCAGTGAATAGGGGCTGATTTGACTTCACCCTATTCCTGCTTCAAATTTCAGCTCTGCTAATGGATATTTTTTGGAAAGCATAGCCAGAGAGGATTCCTGAGTTATGGCTACCCACATGTTTTCTGTAAGAGCCAACCAGTTTTAATAACCACTTGCAATAACTACAAACCTTGGGTGGTTTCAGGCACCCCACAGAAAGGTTTTACATCACCAGTGTCCCACTCCTGCTCGCCTTTGCTCAGGCACCAGAACCCCTGACAAAGATTTCTCTTCATCCCCTTGTCCTTTCTCTTTCTAAAAAAGCAGTAACAACATTTTTTCATTACCAAGCCCCTTTAAAGCTTCAAATACAGCCAACAGAGGAAAACAACAACAAAAAAAAAAACACTACAAAAGGCAGGGATTACTAGTCCCACAGCTGAAACTAATAGAGACCATATTTATGTAAGTATGTGCATTTAAGTGTTTCAGGTTTAGGATGAGACACCCTTTGCCAAAAATGTGGCAGCTATATTTGCTAGTCTCTATGGGAAATGTTATAAAGAATCAAAAGCAAACAAATTTTCCTTTCAAATAAACTTGACCCGTATGTTTCAGACATGTGTTTCCCTTTGAATCCCTGTCCCCCTTTGATGGTGTCACATACTTTCCCCTCTTTAAGAGCAAATAGTTTGTTGTTACAGCAATTCTTTCCCACAGCTCTACCCTGACAGCCCCCCTGGTTTCCAAACCTTGAGAGTCCTCTTTCCTTGGGCACAGCTTCCCCAGGGATGCCCCTGCCTGTGCAATGGCCTGCAGGCAAACTGGATACTGCCCTGCCATCACTGCAGCTGGGGAAAACAACCCAGGGGCCAGATACCTCAGGGCAGGGGACAATATACCAGATATAAAATATACCAGATACCTCATGATATACCTGGATAATATACCACATATAAAATATACCAGATACCTCAGGGCAGGGGACAATATACCAGATACCTCATGATATACCTGGATAATATACCAGATACAAAATATACCAGATACCTCATGATATACCTGGATAATATACCACATATAAAATATACCAGATACCTCATGATATACCTGGATAATATACCACATATAAAATATACCAGATACCTCATGATATACCTGGATAATATACCACATATAAAATATACCAGATGCCTCACGATATACCTGGATAATATACCACATATAAAATATACCAGATACCTCAGGGCAGGGGACAATATACCAGATACCTCATGATATACCTGGATAATATACCACATATAAAATATACCAGATACCTCATGATATACCTGGATAATATACCACATATAAAATATACCAGATACCTCATGATATACCTGGATAATATACCACATATAAAATATACCAGATACCTGGATAATATACCACATATAAAATATACCAGATACCTCAGGGTGGGGGATAATATACCACATATCTCATAATATACCTGGATAATATACCACATATAAAATATACCAGATACCTCAGGGTGGAGGAAATCAGGATTCGCTAGGGAGCTGCTGCTGTGATCTCCTGCCCTTCTATGTTCTCCATTCTTGCACTCATTGATGCCCTTTTTATCCCAAAGCAATTTGTGTGGAAATAGCTCTTGCCTTCCTCCTCTAGCTCAGATGAGAATTGTTTAAGAGAGCTGAAAAAAAAACCTTGTTTCACTGCAGCTTACACAGCTTTTACAACATTCCTGTTGCTTTAGAAATGAACACCACCCAACCTAACACGCTGGGCAAGAGGGTGTCAAAGCACCACGCTGGACTGCTCAGCAGGATTGAATGAGAATATAAATAAGGAATTCCTAGTAATCTCTGGATGCTGTTCTTCTGGATAACATACACAGAAGGAAACAATCCTAGCCAGTCTGCTCTGCAGGGTGAAACACAGACAGCTCTCATGAGAATTTCACCTTGCAAAATAAATAAGGGAGGACCTTTCAAACCAGTTCCATGTGTCATCTAAAAACTAAACCTATTTAACTTCTTGTACAGGCCAGAGGCTGCAAGAGAAACCTGTCTGATTGCTCATCTTCTCACTCCATCCATCCATCCATGGGAAATAGCTGTCTCTCTCATTCAGCCCCTGCACAGGGACTCAATCAGCTCTGAGCTCGGGGAATGCCATCCCAAGGAAAGTTTGGGGATGGGAAGAGCACCAGCAGCCCTGGAAAAAGGGAGCACTGCCTTTTGTTAGCTCTGCTCCATCTGCCCTCTGCTTGCAGCACCTTCCCTGAGGCTCAGCACTTGTCAAAGCATTTCCTACTTGATACAACATATGAAATAATATAATTTATATATTTCACCTCTATTATATTCATGTTGTACACAGAAATACTGTAACAGCAGGCTCGCTGCCCAGTGAGAGACTCTTGGTCTCTAACAAATTTTCACTCAATAAGCAAAAAACCCCAGAAAACACCAGGAAAAGCTCCCTGATAAATGTGCCTGTTCACAGGGCTTTCACTAGCTGAGTTCAGAATGACAAATGAAAGCTTCAGATCCATTTTTTGTTTTCAATAAAAATCTTGTTTAACAGTGTCATGAATATTCATGTTTTTGGCACAGCTCCAGATGAAGCAAGAAGAGCCAACTCAAACAAGAAAACAACAGTCCACGTGGCTTTGCAAAAGGATGCACTGGATTTTGGACACTAAACCACACACTTAGGGAAAGGTAGAAATCTCAAGTTCTAGTACAGCCAACTTCCTCACTTACATAAATGTACCTGTATCTGAATAAAAACCTTAATTGAAATGAAAATTTGGAAAAAAAAGAAGCATGACTATTAAGCACAATCAGCTTTACCCACCAGGTCAGCACCACTCCTTTGGAATCTTACAAGAAACTTTTCTCTAAGGGTGCTTTAAGCCTTACAAACACACTAGGAAGATGGTAAAAAGCATAAATGGCCAGATTTTAAGACTTTCCTATGAAAATCAATCCAGATTCCAATTTTCTCCAAAATACCCATCTGAAATGAATTCCCACTCATGGCTCTTTCTGCTCTGAATAACGAAACTCTAATATAACACAGAGAATAGCTGGCTTTCTTTTTTTCAGCCACTAAGAACATGCTCAGATTGAGTTAAACTCATTTTGTGTTCCTTATTTTTCTATCCTTTCTGTGTTTTTGGAGAAGACAAATAGAAGGTAAAACCAGTTATCCACTAAACAAACACTTAAGTACGCTTCAGACTGGCAATTGTGAATTTCAATAGAACCGACTGATTTTCTTACATTTGGAAAGACTCAATTACCACAATCCTGGTGTCCTTTCCCCCCTTTCTTTCATGTTGCTGAATCAGTTTGAGTATTTGGTGAAAAGGCAAATCACAATCAAATCTAACCAGTCCAGGAGGCCCATTAGGCAGCATTTTAATAATTATCAAAGCAAAATTCCTTATCCTTTTAGATGTTTTTTGAGCAGAGGAGGACACGTGGATGTTTCACCTGCTTTTGCTGTTAAATTTCCTCTCTGAACAGGCAGGACTTAGGTAACACCAACAGGAGTGAGCAGCAGTGGATAATACAGGGAGGCAGATATAATTACACACACAACAGCTCAATCACTGCCTCTGAACAAGCACAGCTCCCCAGAACAGGGAGTTCTCAGCCCTTTCCCACTGCAGGAATTGCTCTGGCATCCAGCTGAGATCTGGCCATGACTCACCCTCATTTAGGGAGATGAGAACAGAGCTGTTATGGGATGAGAAAAGAGAGTGGCTCTTACCTAACACATCTCCTGCACAGTGCAGGACATCCCAAAATGACATCCCCAAAATGACACCTCCTGCCCTGCTTTACTGGCATGGAACAGGGGTGCCCCCAAAGCAGGACCAGTTCTGTTTAAACCACAGCAAACTGTGGGATCAGAATAACATCCCCAAAATGACACCTCATGCCCTGCTTTACTGGCATGGAACAGGTTTGTTTAAATCACAGCAAACGGTGGGATCAGAATAACATCCCCAAAATGACACCTCCTGCCCTGCTTTATTGGCATGGAACAGGTTTGTTTAAACCACAGCAAACTGTGGGATCAGAATAACATCCCCAAAATGACACCTCTGCTCCTGATTTACTGGCATGGAACAGGGGTGCCCCCAAAGCAGGATCAGTTCTGTTTAAACCACAGCAAACTGTGGGATCAGAATAACCCTGCACAGACACAAAAGCATCACCCTCTCAACCAGGGGAGCACTCAGAGCCTCCCAGCAATTCTCACTGCACACTCCCCTCTGCAGGGTGAGGCAGTTCACAAAGCACAGCCTGATTTAGAGGGCTGCACACAGGGCACTGAGCTCTGCAGGTAAACCTCGTGCAGAACTGGGCCTCAGCCCTGCAAACACTGCTCTCCATGCACAGCATCCTCAGTGCCAGCACCCCAGCAAAATGCTCTGCCAGAACAAACTCTGCTGGGTTTTAGTGCAAGGTGGTACACAGTAATTTCCTCTTGGGAAACCCCTGAAGAGTTAATAGAGATGAACCCAAGAGGGTGTAAATTTGTTTAATGAGGTTCCATCTAAAACCACGCAGAATGTAACACAGAACATGCAAGCCTCTTCTTGTAGATAATGATTAGATTTTTTAATTATTTCTTTTTAATTTGTTTTTTACTCTAAGATGAAAAGATAATTGCCACACTCATCAGATAACTGTGATAGGGAGCAGGGAAAACCCTAGAAAACACATGCAGAAAGACTTTTTCCAGGGGAATTTTCCCTTTAAGAAGTGCCAGACCTCAGGGCTGTCCCTGGCAGGGCTGTGGGGACTCAAAGCAAGCTGCCCATGCTGGGAGGAACTGGGAACACTTCATTCTGCATCACTCCCAGAGGATGAGAGGAACAGCAGTCTGGGTAGCAGAACCTCGTGGAGGGGACTTAAGCTACTGCAGTTTTGTAGAGCTTTTCATGAGCCATTTGGGGGTTTTGAGGCAACAAAACAGAAGTACTGACACGGGGAAAGAACCTCTACTCCCTTCATTAGTGCTCACAAAAAGGTTGGGAGGGATTTTGAACAGCTGCCAGAAGTTCATGGGATCAATTCCACTTCAAAATGGAGCTGTTTAAGAGCAAAAGCAAAGTTCACATGCCTCATCTGCTGTTAGAGCCCATTCCCCCACAGCACGTCCCAACACCCAGCCAGGGACTGTTCCCACCCTGAAGTGTCTGAAATCTCATTAAACATGGGCAGGCATAAAAGCAGAGCTGGAGCAGCTGACATAAAATTCAGTGTGTGCTGAAAGGTGACAGCAGTTACACACCAGGGCAGGAGCCCTGCAGGTTACTGCTCTCCATCCAGCACAATCATGGCACATTTGCACAGCCCTGGCATCCATTAGGTGTGCACAGGGAATAAAAGGGACACGTTGTGGTGGGGTTTATGTCAATGTTTTCTTTGAGTAAGAAATAAAGCAGCAGTTACCATAGCAATGGACAGAGAGCCCATCAGCCCTTGCTATGAAAATTAAAGAATGCAGGCTGGAGATGACAGCGCAGCCCCACTTCAGCAACACAAAGAGGGATGAGGCATATTAATTTCTGCACAACTATTCAAGATTTCTTTAAAGATCTTTCAGAAGATATTAACATTAACCAGCTGTCACTATCTACAACCAGCTGATAAAATCTTCATTCAGCCCTCTCAATATTTCTGCCCAGTACAAATTACAGTAGCATTGTCTCAGAGAGATAAGAGAGAAATTCTCCAGCAGTACCCTTGAGTCTGGAGGAGGGAGGTTCCACATCATCCTCCCGTGCTGTGCCCAGGCTGCATTGTCACCTGCAGTATCCTGGCTGGACAGGGCTCTGAGCAGGGGTTTGGGGCACTAAAAGGAAAGGCACTAAAAGGAAAGGCACTAAAAGGAAAGGCACTAAAAGGAAAGGCACTAAAAGGAAAGGCACTAAAAGGAAAGGCACTAAAAGGAAAGGCACTAAAAGGAAAGGCACAGGGGAGGCTCCTTCCCCCTGGAATTACCACTCTCGTGGATCCTGAGGACAGCAGGACCCTCCACAAACCAAAGTCCTGTCCCAAGGACCCAAAGCCACCTCCTTGAACACTGCTGGGATGTCACCTGCAGGGCTGTGACACTCCTGTCCCCACGGCTGGCTTGTGACACGCTGCCTGCTCTTTTCTTGTGTTTGCCCTGAGCCTCTGCTCAGGCCAGCTCTGTTCTCTTCACAAATGAAGCACAGCTTTAAAACCAGCCTTTTATCATCTTCAGTCTCAAACCCCAATATTACAAGGGTACATTGTCCACAGCCATCATCACACAACCAACAGTGACTAAGTAGGTACCAAAAAAATGGTTTTGTCATTCCTTTCTACTGGAAAACTGTAATCAGGCTGCTATAGAAGGGAAAATCAGAGGCTGCTGCTAATGTGGCCTGTCATGGATGTCTGCAATCCAGAGGAATAAAAAGTAGCCCAAAGCCTGTGAATATCCTCATTACTTTCCACAGGACTAAATTTGGGCCCGTTCCTAAGTGACAGGCTCCTGCTGAGGGCTGCTGCTTCCTTTCCACAGGAAGAATTCTCAATGCAATCAGAGCTTTTTCTAAGCTAGACATAACCTCAAGCAGAAAAATATTTTGGTTGCTACTGGTGGTATCCGTAGGACCTGCAGAGAGCAGGCACAGGAGTGACTCAGTGACTCCAGCAATTACCATCACAGCACCTCATTCCTTAAAAGCTGCAGCCAAGCTCACAGCCCTGAGCAAGCAGCCATGCAACCCATAGGAAAATTCGGTTTCCTCAAAATAGGATCCACACACGTCCAGTATGCCAAACAAGGAACCCCTGAGGGTGGTCAGTAGCATTTTTGTCTCAGTGAACTCTTCCCCAGCACTCCTGGGGTGAAGGAAAGATGAAGCAGGACTTTATGGTCTGGTCTGTCAGACACTCTTTTATCTGCAAAACCAAGCTGTGATTCATGACCCACAACTATTAATGCGTTCTGGTGAACAACTATCGGGGAGGTTGAGGAAGCAAGCTCTGCATTTTGGAAAGCGCCACATCTTCCCTTAATGAGCCTGTCTGTCTTGGACAAAGAGCTCGCTCTGGTGGCACTTTGGAAACGAAGGGTTACATCTGAGAGCCAGAGCTTGGATGAAAAAGAGATTCTTTTAAGCAGCCTGACAGCTGAAAATGCAGAGGGCTATGTCTGAAGTGCTTCCCCCCATTTTTCTTCTCTCCCAAGACCCAGGCTGTTTCTCAAGCCCTCCTCTCTCAGCCTTGCTGATCTCAGCAGCAATATGAAAACCTAACACAGTGTCACTGGAGATGATTAGGCTGTTAGTGTAAATTAACCCCCTGGCAGCTTTGCTAATACACACACTTTGTAACACACCAGGAACCCGGCAAACAAACAAAAAAAAATGCTGAATTTCCTTTTAACCCAGTCTCATCTCAACTATGAATTAATCAGCTCTTCTGTGTATTCAAAGTCTGTAGAAATGCAATTTGCTTTTCCAGAGAATACTAAACACAACAACACATGCCTCCCTCAAGAGACAGCACACCTGGGCAGGGTGGGATTTCCAGGAAACACACCCAAGGGGGTCCCAGAGGAAATGGTGGCAAAACTTGGAGTCAAACATTCTATAATTTAAAGGAAAGGTCAGCATTCTGTAGAAATTAACTCAAGTGCAGAGCAGCTCTTCCCAAGCTCCTGGTGCCTTTTGTGGGAGTTTTAACTGTGAGGTGCCACAAGAACATATCAACAATGTGATTTCTTTGTGCCTGTGCTGTCGTGAGTGAGGAGCAGCATTCTGCCAGAACAGGAACTTCAATCAATCTGACACTTTCTGTCTTAAATAATAAGCCCCACAAGCACCAATAAAACAACAAACCCACCAGATTTCACAGTTCTGCTGGCACTCTTGGCGTATCCCCCATTCATCCTTGCACCCCAGATCCTCCTCCCTGCAAGCTCTGAGCTGGGGCTGCTGGTGTCCCCCAGTGTGGCTCCAGCAGTCACTCGTGCTTGGGCAGCCTCAGCAGATGCACGGAGGTTTCAAAGCCTCGCTTTTTCTCAGGGATGCTCATTTCCATTCAGACCCAGAGGCTCACACACTTCCCTGCTTCCAGCGGCCCTGGAACCCAGCAGCTTGTCAGATAATGACACTGAGGATTCCCGGGGGAACCCCTAATGCAGCAGATCACAGCAACACAGCAGACAGCCACAAAACATCCTCTTGGTTCCACAGAACTCCCAGCAGAGCGGCATTTCCCTCCTCTCTGCTGGCTCGGGAGGATTGGGGTTTACGCCTTGTGATCTCCTAACGAACCACTGTCACTAATTAGGCAGGGAAGCAAGGATTTAATTAACGCTTGTAACTCGAGTCACACGAGTGGCTAAACAGGCTAACAGTGTGAACAGGAATTAGCAGCGGTGCCCTGTCCCTCTGCAGGCAGCCCTGCAGGGCTCCCAGAGCTGGGCAGAGGGCTGCAGGAGAACAGCAGCACTGGGGCAGCACCTGGAGCCAGGAACTCTGATTTCCTGCTCTCCCATTCACAGCCAATCCCTACCACTGCCCCCATCCATTTCTTCCACTTCCCTGATCAACACATTGGGAAAAGTTTTCCAACACACAAGCCTGAAGTGCAAAAGACCAAATCCATTTTATATTGTGTGTGGGCATATCTATACACACACAATATATATGTGCATATATATACACACACACACTATAGGTATATATGTATATATATATATACATATATACATATATATACACTATGTTTATATTTGCATTTATTTATATATTTATATATAGTTATGTACATTTATGTACAGTTCTATATCTTTATGTATATATATGTACAGTTATATATACATAACTATATATATACTATTATATATACTAACTATATATATACTATAGCTATACATAACGGTTTATATTTATATATAAATATATATATATTTATATATAAATGTCTATATATAGTTCAGGTCTGTTTACTGTTCCATGGAGATAGGCTGAGACCTAGCTCAGAGAATATATTTCTAAATATACATATATTCACTATATATTTATATATGGTGTATATATATATATATACAACGTTTATATATGTATTTATTTCTATACAGTTGTATGTATTTATATATAGTAATACATAGTGTATATGCATTTATACATAGCAGTGTATATATACATTTATACATAAATATTGATGGAGTTCAGGTTTGTTTACAGTTCCATGGAGACAGCCCTGGAGCTGGCCCAGAGAACCCACAGCTTTGGGAACACCTGCTTCCACAAGACCAAGAACATTCTGCAAGTGCTGCCCCGCCAGTTTAGGTAATTCTTGCACACTCTGTGTGACAGAATTCACCGTACAGGAGCTGATTGAGGGGATGCTCTCAGAAGGGAGGCTCTAACCTGAGCTCTCCATGGATTTCAGCAGCAATGAGCTTCCCTGCCCAGCCCCTGATCTCAGCAGGGTCTGGGGTCTCCTCCTGGCTGCAAAGCTGTGCTTCACCAACCTGGTCAATCAGCAAATTTCCAAAGCATGGAACGCAGAATCAGCCTTCCAACAATAAATCCATAGGTTATTCTCAGAGGTAATGAGTACATTTTGTTGGAGAATTGTTCAAAAGGTTTCTCAGGCACCACAGTTTTTAGAGGCATTTAAAGAATCAGGGGAGAGTGCCTGTTTCCTCTTTTCTAGGTAGCTTCAATTTCAAGTTAATAATTAGTTCTTTTAAAAACTTTTTTAAACCAGACTGCTGCTGCCACAGTGAGCCCTTCCCTGCTCCCCTTGCTCTGGTGAGAAGCACCTTTCTCAGATGTTTAAAGGACATCCTCCTCCCCAGCTTAGCAGTTCTGAGAACGAGTCATTAGTTTGGAGGACCCAGCTGCCTCTGGTGTGACACCAATGTCCCTGAAAAGTGCCTGCTAAGGGCTAATGAAATTAAACTGGAGCGCATGCCACTCTCTCAAAATAGCATTAACACGTTCCCTTCTTTGAAGAAGTATTTTTTACATCACGAATGCTTTTTAAAGCTACACTGGGAAATATTCCCCCTTTAGTGTGTCACTTCTCCAGTAAATGGTAATTAGGAGTGCTCCAGCAGACTGCCCCCATTGCTTACTGGAGCAGAACATCCGAGCTGATGGCACCACTGCTATGAATCTACTGGGGAGAAATCTCAACAAAGCACTGCAAGGTGCTGCTGTACCCCAGCCCTTGCTAAAACCATAATCCCCCAGTGTACTCCTCTTTCAATAACTGCTCCACTGTGGATGTGGAGCTGAATTGTTACTAATCATTCTAGAGAAGGGAAAATAAAACAAACAAAAAAAATCAGTGAGACTTAAAGTTCCACAAGGCTGAAGAGCAGACAGTGAAGTATATAAACCTCTGTCAACAAAATATATAAAACCCCTTCAAGTCATAATTCACACTTCTGGGCATTTTTACAGAGCAACTCTGGACTAGCACCTGCCTTTATCAATGCCAAAACAACTCAATTTTCCAATTTAAATACACTGTGAAATAATGAGATTCAAACTCCTCTCCCTTCAGATGCCACCTGAAATGCTTTCGTGCAGTGAAATGACTCTTAAATATTTAAGCAATGCAAAGCTGCGCAGGACATGTAAAATGCTTTGTTGCAATTCTTGCCATTTGGAGATGGACATGTACACCCAGAAGAGCATCCCACCAAACTCTTCTGTCTCTCTTCATTTCACTCCAAGCTCTGCTGGTTTTAAATATGAATCAGTGTAAAAACAAAGCACCCTTCACCTCAAGAGCTGAAAAACTGCATTCCATTTACCATGGAAAACAGATCCTTGGGATAATGCATCCCAAATTCTGGGTTAACACAAAACACAGAGTGATTCCAGCTCTGGTTTAGGTTTGCAAGTTTTGCTATCTTCAGTTCCTCATTATGATGTCACTTGTGTTTGCCATAATGTCACCACACTGCAGGGTCAAGAACTAATGAACCAACAACTAAGTACAGAACTCTGGGGAGTAAATGTTATTTCATCATATGGTAAGATGAAAACGTCACTACCTAAAAGCAAACAGTAGCTGCTTGAAAATGGTACTATTTTTGGTTATTTTGGTGCAGCTGAGGGCAGTGCCAAGCTCCTGGGAGAGGTTTATTCCCTAGGAAGCCTCTTTCATGCAGAACAGGCAGAGTTAGTGTTGAAGATGCCCCTTTTTCATGACCAGTTCCTCCAAACTGGCTTTGTATATTGAGATTCCCAGGCACTTACACAGATGCTATGACCATAACAACCTTCTCTACCTCTGCTGCTGCTCTTCACTGCATCCTCCTCCAGGTCCTTCAGCTGCTGCCAGCACCACCCAACACAGCCCCGCTGTCAATACTCATCAGGCAGTAAAAGCTGTCCCAGCTCATGGGTTTAACAGCTTTCCTCACTGCATTTATCCTTATCCAATTTGTAGATTTATTATTGCTCCTAATTACCCATTGTGTTGGGTTGATTTGTTTGCTGGACACTGATTACACCCTACATCCCTCCAGGTGCAGGAGCTGCACTGCAAAACCTCTGCTAAGAAGCCTGAAGGGAAGGAAAAGCCACTCCTGTGCTACACCTCTGTTCTCTAATCAGGATGTAACAACTTCATCCCCTTTCTCTTCACTTCTCCCGCTCAATAGCTCCTGTAAATCAGGTTATCTGCTGGTTCAGCACCTGGCAGAGTGACTCAGAGCTGACCTGGTGCCCAGGGACAGACAGCACCCAGCACTGCCACCCTTCTGCTCAGCCCTGTGCTGTGCACAGCTCTGCCCAAACGTGGCACAACCTGGCATGACAAACAGCTGGCAGGATCCCTCTGTGGTC
Organism: Zonotrichia leucophrys gambelii; assembly: GCF_028769735.1. Taxonomy (NCBI): domain Eukaryota; kingdom Metazoa; phylum Chordata; class Aves; order Passeriformes; family Passerellidae; genus Zonotrichia; species Zonotrichia leucophrys. The sequence continues at coordinate 1,028,265 of NC_088185.1, forward strand.
AGTACCTGGAGAAGGATTTTGAGCTCCAAAAAGGTGGCACAACCTGGCATGAGGAACAGCTGGCAGCATCCTGTCCTGGTGAGCACCTGGAGAAGGATTTCCAGCTCCAGAGCAAACAGCAGTGCACCTCACCCCCTGCCACACCAGCCATCCTCCTGACCTCACTGGTGCTCCTGGGCTGATAAATGCACAGGTACAGCACCAGGATGCTGAATGAACACAATTTAAGAACATGGATAAATTCACATATACAGCGCCAGGATTCTGAATGAAGACACAATTTAAGGACACGGATAAATTCACAGGTACAGTACCAGGACACTGAATTAAGACAATTTAAGAACATGGATAAATTCACATATACAGCGCCAGGATTCTGAATGAAGACACAATTTAAGGACATGGATAAATTCACAGGTACAGTACCAGGACACTGAATTAAGACAATTTAAGAACATGGATAAATTCACATATACAGCGCCAGGATTCTGAATGAAGACACAATTTAAGGACATGGATAAATTCACAGGTACAGTACCAGGACACTGAATTAAGACAATTTAAGGACACTGATAAATTAACAGATACAGTACCAGGATTCTGAATGAAGACACAATTTAAGACCACGCTTTCACTTGCCATGATTTGTGGCTATGAGGTCATTGAGACCAGTCTGCTTCCCTTTTGCCAGAGAAGATTTGTAGCTATTATTTCCCACCCCCCAAGCAATGATCACATGCTGTTTGCTTCAGCCCTGCATGTTGCAATACCTCAATGAATAATATACAAGGAGCAGCAAATAAACAAGCCCACTGTGCCCGGGGATAACGTGTGGTGTGTTTTTCTTTAGGATGATGAAATGTGAGTGCATGTCACAGGATGTAGGGCTTGCTGTGCTGGGAGCCCAGCAGGAGGAGAGCACACAGGCAGGCAAATGGCCACGGAGAAGGTTAAGGGGGCCCTCAGGCAGCCCCAGCATATGCACTGCTATTCCCTGGCTGCCCTGCTCTCTCTCCAGACACAGACACTCCATGGGCTCCTGCTCACACCCCACCCCTTCCACACCTCAAAGCTGCACTGAAGACATCAGATTCCCACCACTGAATGGGAAGCTCCATTCTTTGCCAGCCTTTCACCAGCCCTCTGCTGATGCCTTCAGTTTGAGCTTTCATATTTTTACATTCTGTACTGCCTTAGTGTGTAACTCTGAACTCTGTACAAAGTGTCAGCGAGTTCTCCTCACAGTTCAGTCAGACAGAACAATCCTTTTCCAGCCCCAGAACCAACCTGGGTCAGACTGTGCACTCCAGATAAATGTTCCCAAAACTAAAGCCAATCCTCTCTGTCCATAACAGCAAGTCACACAGGCAACTGCCAACATCCCACATTCCCATCCCTGTCTCCTGCCCCTCTCAGCCAGACTCATTTCTGAGCAAAGAAACACAGCCCCAGATTTCAACAAGCTTGTTGCTCTTCAACTGGCTTTTCAGGAAAATAAAGAGAGTGACAAGGACCTACAGAGAGTGATCCCCACTCCCATTCACCCAACAAACACCCAGCTCACTGCCTCTGCATTTCTTCTTTCACCGCAGCTATGTTTGTTATGTGCAAAAGTACTCTGTTTCTACTACTTTGTGTAAAGGGATTTTCAATAGAAGGGAAGTAACAACATCAGAAAATCTAGCACAGAGGTTTCACTCAGTAAACAGGTGTCTGGGAGATTATCTCACCAATTTAACCAAAGCTGCAAACACCACAACGGTTCTGGGATGACTAAAATCCCCCTTTTTTCAAATAAAAGCCTTTTATCTGCCAAGCGACACTTCCTGTTCTAAAGGCTATTCTCCTCGGTGGTTGTCAACTATGTATTAATCTAATTCATATAAGCCTTAGAAATAAATTCTTTCATGTGCAGAATCTTTTGGGAAACTGATTCCCTGAGGCTTTAGAGAGCAATTGTTGCTTATCACCGTGGAAATTTCCACTGAATTTAAAGCCTGGTAACAAGTTAAAAAAAGATACATCAAATTTTTCAGTGATTAACAAGTTTCCCAGTCTTTGTCATCCTCAAAGGATTTTCATCTGATCGGTAGGGAAACGGCTAAAAATGAAAATAAAAGGGAAGCGATCTGACCCAGTAAGGCGGCTCCTGTGTTCCCACTCCTGTCCAAAATAATGGCACTCACTTCTAACAGTCCCTTGCAGGCGGCAGCAATATCAAACACCTTGGGCTTTATTTAAAGGACAAATGTGCTGCCAAAGACAAACACTGCTTAACTGCAAGTGGATAGTTAAACCCTCCCTACAGAGCTCTCCTAACAAAACCACTCTGTGTGTGGGAGAGGCAGGCTCTGCCAGAGCACTTACAGAAAAGCAGGTAATTGAAGTTTTTCTACATTCAAACTCCATGCCTGCGCAATAAAAAACTGATTTTAAAAGCGCCATAAAGCAGAGAAGTTTTCTGATGCCTGGCTGTCTGTCACAGCACAGAAACAGCCCTGCTAAAGCAGCACTTTTGTACCTTGCTGCACACCGTGGGCCTGTGATAAACGGCACTGCAGACACGCTGAAAACCTCCCGTGACAGGGGCTTTCAATCCTCCTCACAGCACGCAAAGAGGAAAATAAGGAAAATTTCAGTGACTAGGAGCAACCTTCATTGGGATCAGCTTCAAATCAGCTGAGATCCATCCCACATCCCCAACATCTTTGTGTGCCAGAACCACGCCCGGCCAACCTCCTTACCTGAGGATGAACTGATCCACCGTGGAATTGTTGGCAATTGTCACGTAAACATTGACAACCTCGCCCTGTTTGACGGGCTTGGAGGGCAGCCACACCACCACGTTGCTGTCCAGCCGCAGCTCCGTCAGCTGGGAGGCCTCCTGGCCGCGGTAGAGGCTGACAGAGCCAATCCTCTGCAGGTGGGACATGCTCTCATCCACACCACCATCCTTCCCGGGCCGGATGGCGTTGCCCTTGCGGAGATCCTCGGCCGTGCACTCTCCCTTCTCATCCCCAGGCTGCACCGTGTAGTAGAGCTCCACGGGGCTCCCCTCCAGCTGCTCCGCCGCCTTCTTGCGGCCCGTGAGCACCGTGGAGGGGCTGAACCAGCTGGGCAGCAGCTCCAGCTGCGCCACGCAGAGCCCCAGGTCCCCGCGCAGGCGGCAGCTGCCGCGCACCTCGCGCGTCTCGCGGAAGGCGAACACGCGCAGGCAGGGCAGCCGCTCCGCGGGGCTGTACTCGTCCCAGTCCCTGCCCACGATGTAGAACAGCACCTGCACCCGCGGCTTGCTCAGGTAGATCTTGCTGCTCAGGATGTAGGCCTGCAGCTTCCAGTTGTACGTGAACTTGTTGGCGGATCCAAAAGAGCTGGAGGTCAGCAGGAGGTCCTGGGGCACCGCTTGCTCCACCGAGAAGGGGCCGTAGCTGGCGTTCAACACGGGCGGCCTCTTGGCTTTGTAGGGGAAGAAGGACTCCACCCTGGACTGCAAACTGGAATTCCTCATGAAGTCCTGGTTGGCTTCTTTGAGGAAGAATGATGTCTCGGCGTTGAAGAGCCGGTAGCTCACAGGTAGGTACGTTGGTAATGAAGAAAAGCGCTGATTATTGTCCAAGACCCCTCGGCACTCTGTCACTAATAAAAGAAAAGGTGAGTTAGACCAAGTCTGCTTATGGACTCAAAGGGACAGTTAGCACAACTCCAGTGCTGAGTTACGGACAAGCATTATTCCATGCAAAGAACATTTACAGGGTAGCTGCACGTTTAGATACAAAATAATTTTTTTCTCCATTACATTTGCAAAAGAAAATATAATGTATCATGTCAGGAGAGCCCGATGACCAACAGCCCCAGGGCTGCTAGTCACCAGCCCTGCAGGATCAAAGGGAGCTTCTCTTCTAGGTGCAAAGAAACTGCTTTCCTAAGGACACTCAGACTACCATTTCACGCTCTCTGTCAAGTAACCTTGCTCTTGTATTACTGTGCCAGAAACAGTCCATATCTCTGTGGCAAAATACTGCCAATCTCCTATGTTCTTTAAATGCAGATGGGCATTAAAACCCAGAAATATTTCAACAAGTACCAATATGTAAGATGCACACAGAGTGAACCAGCTGAACATCAGATCCCTTTTGACCTAAATGTTTTCCTGTTAAGATTAACAAGACACTGCTGAAAGGCAAAATGTATTGTCTAAATTAGGGTAGATAACAGTGGAGAAGGATTCAAATACACGTTGATTATGTCATACAGCTTACAACCCCTCTCCTTAACCCCTGCTGAAGGGATTTGCCATAGGTACAAAAGGTAAATGCATTTAGTGCTGGACCCCTTGAGTATTGATAAAACAGAGCTTGCCCTCAGCTCCAGGGCTCTCAGGAAATTCCATCAGAATCAGGAGTTAAGGTTCTGTGTAGGTTCAGCTCTTTAAAGAATAAAGGTAACCACAAGGACAACACAGAATGCAGAGATTCATCTGGAACCCAGAACACCTGAGGATCCCAAAACACCCCACAGACTCTGCCTCCCCACCTTCCTCACCAAGGGCTGCAGCCTGGGCACCTCTGCAAGTCACATTTGCTGCCCTGGCATGTCTGGCTGCTAACGTGCTAATTATGCAGTCAGATTTAATTAAATGTTTTCAAGTAAGGAATAAACAATGGATACCTGTCATGACACCAAATGGCTGCTGACAGACAACCCCACTGCAGCCCTGTGGAGTGTGCAATGCCAGGGTGCAGGGAATGAAGAGCTTGGGGAGGCAGGTGGGAGGTAATTAAGAAAAGAAGGAGACAAATGTAGAGGAGGGGGAAATCAGAACTCTCAAAGGACAGCAGCCATAAATTTGAAATAAGGAATTAAGATGTGTTCACTCATGTTTAATTCATGAACCACCATGGAACTGTTCTCCTAACTGAGCAAACTGCCATGACTGGACAGAAATTGAAACAAAACAAAAGGAAAAGGCAAAAAAAAAGGAAAAGAAACAGTGAATTAGCAGCACAACACCCTCTCTGTCAGGCAGAATCACGTTTAAAACATAAAACACTGGTTTAGTTCACTGTTACAGCCCTGCAAGAGTCCAGTCCTTGGCACACACTTTAATTCTGGTGAAAAAGATGTTACAAATGCCACCCCCCGAGCTGATTGATTTCCCTTTACCTGAGTCTGTCAGGATTCCATCCCTAAGTGCTCTAACACTTGTAAAAGGAACGCAAGGAAGATCCACATTGGACCAGGGACCTTTCAAGGCAAGAGCAAAACCTACAGATTTCTTTGGAATTTCCTCTCTAACCCCTTCACCCACCCTGGATGAGCCTGCTGGGATCTGCTCACCTCCCTGCAGCCCTCCACAAAAAGCAGCCACTGGCATCCTCTGTGCCAGATGCCACCATGCTTTTCAATTAGAACACCTGATTTGCTAGAGAAGAATTCCTTGGATGCCAGTTTGGCTGCTGAGTCTGACTGAGTGACTGGTGAGAATTTCCTCCCTAGGTGTGCTGCTGTGTCACTCTGTTTTTTTAAGATTTTTTAAGTTTTCTGATGTTGACATTCTTGGAGTGAATTTTCTCACACACTTTCTGTAAATAACTCATTGTTTTACATTCTTTTATAGAGGAGGAAAGAGTTGATAGACTGTTAGTTTGACTAGTGACATTGCAGAAGTGTCAATGTCACCTTCTAATCTACTGTCACTTTTGTAAAGCTATAAATATTAGAGTCAGAGAATAAAACTTCCCTTTTTTCCCTTCACCTTAAGTAGTAGTGTGCTTGTGTTCTCTCGTGTCTTTCAGCGACACTGCTGCTCAGGTGTGGTACCAGAGGGCAGGGCTGTGCTTAGGGGAAGCACAGGAACACTTGGTGGAGTAAAGCACGACCTGGTTTGAGCTCACAAGTTTTCTGAAGGGTTTCCATGACCAGGGATTCTCCACTGCTCCTGAGGGAATCCCTGCCTTCCACAGAGCCACACAAATCAGAAATGAACTCAGCAGGCTGCACAGACAAGTGAAGCCCTGTGATTCCAAAGGGTTGCTGGTCAGGATCTAAGCTTGAGGCTCAGCAGCTGTTTTTGTGCAATTCCCAGGACTTTTGCTGCAGCACATTATCCTCAGACAGACAGTGGGCTCATTTTTGCAGGCACTTCATTTATCCTGGGCTAATCACATGCATGAGGTATGCAGGACTTGGCCCAATATTAAGAAAAACAGTCATGCAACTTCTGCCTTAAGAAGCTGAACACAAACAGCAAAACCCATGTGGCCAGACTGACAGCAGAAAATAAAAATCTTCACTTTTTTTTTATTGTAGTCAAAAGATTTCCACCCACTTTCATACCATACATAATGGATTCCTATATTTCTATACTGAAGGCTGTACTTTAGACAATTTATTTAAGCACTTTAAGCTTTTTACTGATAAAATTGGTAGTTAAAATTGTCCATTTTATTTTTAGAATACCAACACCATGCATCAGCAACTGCAGGCCATCACTTAGGGGATTTGTTCTATTCTCTTCATCTCTACCCAATAACTTTCACATCCTGGTATAATTAATTACCTGCATTTTCAGGGAACACTTTTGTATGCTTAATAAGCTCCGTTTCAAAGTTCTTTAATTTATCAGAGAATCTATTTAAACAAGATGCCATGGGTTTTCCTGAGTTTCTCAGCACAAGTTATTATTTTAAATAACCATTAAGCGGTGTTTACTTTATCTACCTGAAAAACTAACTTTTAAAAAGCAGCTCTGCCTGTCAGTGCTTTCAGGTGCTCCGGAACAGATTTTTGCATTTTGAAATGCTTTACCCCTTTCCATCACCCAGCAGGAGTCACAGCTGCCCAGAGATGAAGTCCTGCATGGAAGAGGTTAACAACCATCAAACAAAGCCAGTATTAGCCAAGAACAAAAGCGAAGGCTTACAAGTAATTATTTCTTCTTTGTAACAGCCTGGTGACTTTTTAATCCTTCTTCTGGCATCATATGCCTCTGCAGCACTTCATCTGAACCCAGGCAGGCATCTGCTAAGCACATCACTGGCTCCAGTGTGACAGAGCAGCTCAAATTCCTGCAACCCAGTGAGCTCATTGGATGGGAAACAGCAACTTCTGATCTGTGTATTATTATTAGTTCTTGGATTCCAGCATAAGAGGAATTTTCTTTGGGGGTATTTCACATGGAGCTGGATTCACTGGAACAGTCATGAAAGCTTAATATCTTGGAGTTGCTCTTTTATGAGCTTGGTTTGAAGTGACTTTCTTTTGGTCAGGGAATGAAGGGCTTAGCTCGTGGGTGGGAGATTACTGGCCAATGGCCACGGATCTTCAGTGCCTGATGCTGGATGAGCCTCTGAGCCTTCAAGGCAACCATCTGCCTGTGCCCCCAGCCAGGAGGTTCTGGGCCAGGGAAGTCAGTGAGGAGCAGAAGACATGTGCCCATGCAAAGGGGGAGTGATGAGAGAAGCCTTCCTGCACCTTGTCTGCCCTCAGAGGCACATTAATAATGGTCCCTTGCAGGAGGCAAGCCAGGGGAGAAGAGAAGAACAGATTCCAGGGCCTGTGTGTCCTCCTGGAACCCCAGCACTGCTGGAGCTCCCACCAACAATTCTGTAACTTTTAAGGCAGGATCTTCTCCCTCCTTTTTCCAACCACCTTTCCTCCATTCCTGAACCCAGCTATCATTAAATACTGCACCATACTGATTTTAATTTTTGTTCCACTTCCATGCCACCAGAGTTTTAAGAAACAAACCCCACCTAATGTTATTCACAGCACCACCATCACCTAAAATCCTGCAAATGCTGTAAATTATCATCCCTGTTCCTTCCATAGACACCCATTCCCACCTGCCCCTGCACCCAGATGAGCAGCTGACACAAACCATGCCCTCACAAAATCCCCATCCTTGGATTCTCTTCTGACTCCATCTTCAACCTGTCCTGCTCCTGCAGAGCAAATCACATATTCCAGCTCAGGAACTGCAGAGCAGAATGAAAGCAGGGAAGATTCACTTCAATCAGCACAAATGCTTCCTTCGCCCAAAATGTCAACAGCTCTGTTTGCTGGTTCATTTTCCCTTAATTTTCTGTGCCAGCACCACACTCAGTCACATTTAGTGACTTCACAGTGTATGAAATCTTTGTAGCAATGTTTTGCTGAGAACTAGAGCTCAGCAAATACATTCACTTAGACCTCAGGATGACCTTAGCTGTACTCTCATCCCTTCCAAGCTCCCTTTTCTTACCTCCTAGAAATAGGAGATTTTGCTGATGGAAAGGCTGAGTGGAATCTTAAACCAAACAAGCTCAGATTGAGGATATGGAACAGATTTCGGATGTGAAGTTGATAAAATACAGCAACAAAGGGAGCAGTGGCTCAACCATGTCTTCCCATCCAGATTCCCCCCTGACAGGCACCACTCAGACTCTCACTCCCCTCTGGGTTAAAAGTGCAGCTCTGTGAGCATCCCAAAGCATCAGCTGAGGGCAGGGGACCTGCAGCAGCCACAGCTCCCCACAGCCCATCAGAGCTGCCTCCCCTGCTCTGAGGGATCACAGGGGCTCTGGGACTAACGGCACACAGGCAATGGCAAGTGTCAGATGCTTATGATGACCAATTTGTGAAGCTAAAAATAAGCTCTGCAAACCAATCTGGCCAAGAAATCCACAGAGCAAACATTTGAGGGAAATTGCAGCCTATTATCAAATGTTCTGCGAGCACCTGGTGAGGGCAATTTCATCAAACAAAATTAATGCTAACAAAACTATTTTAGCAGTTCTTTTTGAATCCAGAGCTCCCCAAACTGAAAGCTGAAGCCCAAGGATAGGTTTGTACCTGCAGGGTATTGCAGATGGGATATTCCTATTCACATCCATGGGAGTACAGAGGCTGGTTGGTTACCAGACATATTTCAAGCCCACATATAGACACAGTCTTTTTTAGCCTAGACCAGAGTTCAATTAAACCACATTGCAAAGAATTTTGGGAGACATTATAATCAGTTATTGTGAACAAATTTCCCATTTTATTTCAGTGGGAGATATTAACTTCATTCATTCAGTATATTGTTAAATGAAAAACTGCAATAATATTCTATTAAATAGACTTCTCTCACATTTTGAGAGCATATCCTTAATGAATTTATCCTTTGAACATTACCACAGATCAAACCTGCACTGAAGTCCTACAGACAACCCTGGATTCAGTACAGAAGTGAGCACTTGCCCCATTCCTCTCCAGCAGAGGCAGCACAGTGGCATTTCAGAGCTGTCAGAGCACGACAAGCACCTAAAGCCAGGACTGAGCAAAGGTACATCAGCAACCTCTGCACTCTTGAAAACACACAAACAATGGGATGGGCACTGAAACTAAATGACGGGAATGCCAAGGGGATAAAAAACCATTTCAAACAGAGCATGGCTGGATGCTAGAGCTCATTGCCAGGGAACTCGCCCAGAATTAACAGGGTGATCGCTGACGTGCAGCCCATCCAGAGCAGTCCCATTAACCACATGTAAAACTCCTTGTTTCAGTTGCATCGATTAGAAGCCAGGATTAGACCTCTGCATTCTAAAGCCTTATCCAACATCTGTCAGGTTGTTCCATTTTCCTCAGGATTACCAACACAACAGACACGTGTATAAACCACAAATAGCTGCTTGGGAGGCACAGCCTTTTCACCAACAGGAAAGAGAAGCTTTAAAGTCTATTTTGGAAACACAGAACTCTCAGAAAACTGCACATCAGAAAGGCATTTCCAATATTTTAATAACAGCCTCCAATGCTCTTTGCAGTTCTGTACATGCCCCCCTTTGGCTGCCAAAATTCCAAGATATCCTTTTATTACAGACCTCTCTTCTCTCTGACCCTCTGCTCACAGAGCTGCGTTAGTCAAAGGCTGCCTGACATTCAGAACTGAAATCTATAAATGGTTTTCTCAGACTGGCTGATGACCTTAAGAGTCTGTAAAACAACAGTGTACATGCAAAGGTCAGTGAAGATTTCCGGCATCACTCCCCCTCCCAGGGCTGCCATTCCCAATTGTCTCCACTGCCGAGGCCATCTGACCTATTTAAGCCACTTTGCTGCGTGGAACCAAAGATAAATACCTGGAACCTCCAATTTCCACTGATGAAAGCTTTTGTTAGGAGAAAAGGGTTGGGAAACTTCTGTACAGACACTATTCAGGTTGTGTGCTGGCCAGAGGCTGCAAATGTCAGAGAGAGTCCTGTGAGCACCACACGGTGGGCAAAATGTCACACGCTGGCTTTTGAGGCAAGCAGGGCTGCAGGGAGTGGGGCGCACCCCATGGATCCTGCAGCCCCATTGTGGAAAACCCCATGGATCCTGCTGGCCCCACTGTGGCACACCCCATGGATCCTGCAGCCCCCCTTTGTGGCACACACACCCCATGGATCCTGCAGCCCCACTGTGGCACACACACCCCATGGATCCTGCTGGCCCCACTGTGGCACACACACCCCATGGATCCTGATGGCCCCACTGTAGCACACACACCCCATGGATCCTGCTGGCCCCATTGGGGCACACACACCCCATGGATCCTGATGGCCCCACTGTAGCACACACAGCCCATGGATCCTGCTGGCCCCATTGTGGCACACCCCATGGATCCTGCAGTCCCATTGTGGCACACACACCCCATGGATCCTGCAGCCATCCACTGTGACACACACACCCCATGGATCCTGCAGCCCCCCTTTATGGCACACACACAGCCCATGGATCCTGCTGGCCCCACTGTGGAACACACACCCCATGGATCCTGCAGCCCCATTGTGGCACACACACCCCATGGATCCTGCAGCCCCATTGGGGCACACACACCCCATGGATCCTGCAGCCCCATTGGGGCACACACACCCCATGGATCCTGCTGGCCCCATTGGGGCACACACACCCCATGGATCCTGCTGGCCCCAATGGACACACCCCATGGATCCTGTAATCAATCACCCATTGGGGCACACACACCCCATGGATCCTGCTGGCCCCATTGTGGCACACACACCCCATGGATCCTGTAATCCCCCACTGTGGCACACACACCCCATGGATCCTGCAGCCCCACTGTGGCACACACACCCCATGGATCCTGCTGGCCCTATTGTGGCACACACACCCCATGGATCCTGCAGCCCCATTGTGGAAAACCCCATGGATCCTGCTGGCCCCACTGTGGCACACCCCATGGATCCTGCAGCTCTGCTGGCCCCAATGGACACAGCCCATGGATCCTGCTGGCCCCATTGTGGCACACCCCATGGATCCTGCAGTCCCATTGTGGCACACACACCCCATGGATCCTGCTGGCCCCACTGTGGCACACACACCCCATGGATCCTGCTGGCCCCACTGTGGCACACACCCCCCATGGATCCTGCAGCCCCACTGTGGCACACACACCCCATGGATCCTGCAGCCCCATTGTGGCACACACACCCCATGGATCCTGCGGCCCCACTGTGGCACACACACCCCATGGATCCTGCAGCCCCACTGTGGCACACACACCCCATGGATCCTGATGGCCCCACTGTGGCACACACACCCCATGGATCCTGCAGCCCCACTGTGGCACACACACCCCATGGATCCTGTAATCAATCACCCATTGGGGCACACACACCCCATGGATCCTGCTGGCCCCATTGTGGCACACACACCCCATGGATCCTGCAGCCCCACTGTGGCACACACACCCCATGGATCCTGCAGCTCTGCTGGCCCCACTGTGTCAGCACAGCAAGGACAAAGCAAAGAGCACCTCAGCCTGTCCTGTCTGATAGCTGGAGAGAAGAGGAGCATTCAGGACACTGGATTTTATTTCCAGCTCCACCACAGACTCATGGCAGGCACAGAAACCTCTGCAGGCCAGGTTCTGGCAGGGAAATGGGAATGAGAGCAGCTATGGTTCAGTTTGATTGACTGGCGAGTCAAAACCACGTGGAGTTCAGCACACAAAAGGCCAAATAAAACATTGTCTGTCTGGGGGGGGTTTCTGGGCTTTAAAGCAGGCAAAACCAACCCAGTGGCAGTCACAGAAAAGGGGGAAAAGCAGACAGCGTGGTCAGTATTTTCTACCTTCAGCAGCGCCTTTTCAGAGATCTGGACTGCTCATCCACTGAAAAAATCTAATTTTCATGGCAGTACAATTCTATGGAACACATTTCTCTGCAGGGGATGTATCAAATTTAGCCTTACAGGATGGCTCACCAAAGCCTCCCCAACATTTTAAAGTTTGGCCAGAATGCCATAATGATTGAAATACACGAATATCACAGTTAGTTGGGTTTGGGTTTTTTTTGAAGTTCTCAAGTGTCATAAAAATGGGAACATGCAAGATGTAAGTTACAAACTTGAACAAGTTCTGGCCTTGGCAATGAATCAATTCCTTGTCCTGTATCTCCTTCTCCAGTTTTTAATAGCTCTGTGCTTGGCTCTGCTGTTTAAGTCTCTGTCAGATGCTGATAGGCACTCGCTCCTCTGTTTAGACACTGAATTGCTTTGCACAGCTCCTTGTTTAAAGAGAGATTAGGGTCCTAGAGCCTGAATGGGGCAATTTGCTCAGCACTCGACTGCCACAAAAACCAACAAGAACCAAGAGCACCAAAGAGCTCAGACCTGCACAGGATGAAGCTTTCAGCTGCAAAAGCGTAGAAGGAGGACACAGAGGACTCAATAAATGAATTACAATGTTTTTCCCCCTTACCATCCAGAAAGAAAAAAAAGAGTATTTTTTCTTGTAAATAGGTACTAATGAAAAATAAAGCCAGCCAGCAACATGAACAACAGGACTTTATCTCACATAAAGGACTTTACCTCACATACCCCACACTGAGACCCAGCCTGCACTGGGCTCTACATCACACAGGTACAAGGGACATTTCTCAAAGAGCCAGGTATAGCCTGGCAGTGAGTAATGCCAAGGCTGAAAAGAAAAAAGGGGTTTGTTTCAATCACACCTGAGCCAGGCTTTCCCTGGGCTCTGAAATACACTTTCAGCACACATCTTGATACCTTCCTCACTGGCACTCACTTCTCAGGGCTGGTATTGCCAGGGTCCTGGGCTCTGCTGGGAATAAACCCCCTTCCGACCTCTCATCCCACCTCAGCAACTCAAAACCCTACAGCTGCAATCATTTTTCCCGTTACCCACACAGGGAACTCGGGCAGTGAAGCTGAGTTTTCCAGGAGGTTCCAGCAGAGCTCAGCACAGAAAGCAGCAGGAGCAGGGACAGGGCACTGCGTGGGCAGCGGGTGAAAGCACCAGGGCACGGAAGGTAAGAGGATGTAAGAGCCTTGCTGCTGATGGATGGGACTTGGCAAGGCAAGGCAGCAAGTGCTGCCAAGATTAGACTCCAGTCTGTCAGCTTTTCCGAGTGGGAACCAAGAGCCCCAACCTCCGCTGCCTGGCGGCTCCTGGAATCTGCAAATTCGGTGTAGAACATCTAAATCATGGAGAATAAAAGGCCCTGGAAGTACTGGCTTGGATCAGCGTTCACTGTTGCAGAATTCCACTCTCAGGAAAGCTTCACCACTGGTATAAATCAATAAAGTTTCATAGAAGACAGAAAAATCACCATGTGCTATACCAGCAATGGTCCATCCCCAAAAATATCCTTTAATTGCTTCTTGAAAAAAAAAGTTTATTATTTATATGAAAATTTAATTTAAGAGTAAAGCAGCCACTTATCCTTCTTTCCTTTCTCCTCCTCTCCATCATGAAGGATTTAGAACACTAACATATGCAATGCATGCACATTTTTAATACTTGCATGTATTAAACAGTTGCTTGTATGCAAACTGTGATTTAAAGCATGCCAGAATATCCCAATATCCTGGCTACAACCCTGCTAATCATCTCCATTTCAAAGATGCAATGAGGATTTATGAGAAGATTAATTGAGAAAGGAGGCTGAGGGGGTGGGGGACAGCCCTGCCTGTTGGGGAAATGAACTCAGCATCACCTTTAACCTCCAAGCAATTCTTTGTCACAGAGCACAAAGCAACTCATCATTCCAGAAGAGCAGCAGGACAGAAACCAAGCGGAAATTTATCTGGTTAAACACCTTCTTTCCCAGGGATTAATCAAAAGGGATGGCTGGAGCGCTGGTGTCTTTGTGCTCGCAGCACCTCCAAGGGCTGTGTTTAAAGAGCCCTGGCTGCTGCTAAGAGAGCAAAGGCACTGTGGCTCCTGGGGTGAGCAGCTCCTCCCCAGACCCCCAGTTCTGGCTCTCAATATCCTGTCCTGGCTCAAAAGCTTTGTGGGAGCAGCCCAGCTCTGCCCTGGGTTTGGTGAGCCCTGGCAGTGAGGGGCAGAGGCAGGAGGGAAGGGGCTCCCCAAACCCCAGCCCTTCTCTTCTTCCCACTTCACCCACACCAGAAACAGCAGGGAGAACAAAGTGCTTGTGGTGTTGGCAGTGAGAAGGGGAAAGGCAAAACTACAAAAGGAAAAATGAGATCCAGAACAGGGAATCTTCCAGAGGAACACAAGCAGACCTGACAGAATGCTAAATCACAGTGAGAAAACGCAGCAGAAGAATGATGAACACATGGTTTTAATTCTGTTTTTAAGGCAGAGAAATGATTGAGAAGTCTCTTTCTAAAGTCTCTGTTATTTGCTCTAATGCCTTGCAATAACCTGCCCAGGAAAGGCCAAACCAAAACGCTCCATCAGTGCCATACCTGAGCAAAGTCTGGGAGAACACTTCTGGCAATTCCAGCTCTGGAATTAGGAGGCAGAAGCCAATGGGACCAAGTTCTGCTTTCCAAGATGAAGTTTATACAAAAGTTTAGAAATTCAGAAGCCAGAGATAAAGGCCTGCCTAGGATGAAGACAAGAACCTGGATCCATTTATGTTCAAAGCAGAGCAACAGCCTGCTGCAGCTCCAGGGAGGGCATTAATGCCAGAGGCAAAGCTGTGCGGCTCTGAAGGTACATCAGAGTAATTCTGTGTTTTCGGGCTGGGTGGAAAGCACAATCCTACCTTCCTGCTTCTTCTCAAGCATCCCTAAAGTCATTGGCAAAGACAAATGACAATGATGGATGCCGGTTTGTTATGCTGAGCACCACAGAACTGCACAGAGCAAATGACTTGCACTATCTTTTTAAGAGGTTGAATGTGTCGTGCTCCTAAAGTGCTGTTGTGCTCAAGAATCACTGAGATCTGCCTGCAAATCAATGCAATAGAGCCCTGCTATACATTTTGTAAGCCCTATTTTTATCCTTTCCTAATATAACTTCCAAACCTTCCTCCTCCCCCACGTCCCTGCCACAGATCCCTAATTCACACAGCTAAAAACACACAGTGCCTCCTACAATTTTTCCAACATGTGCAGTCCTTAACAACAAATTTAATTTCTTCCTTTCTTTGAAGCTCATCTTCATTCAGCCTGGCTCCAAAGGGAAATTAATGAGGGCTCGCTGAATATGTTTACATAAGATCTCCTCCAAATTTCTGTTATTAGGCATTAGGAGTGTTTTTATCTGCCCTCTAAGGGGCTGATGTGTCTGGCCAGAGATGTCTCAATGCAACATCTGCTGTCCACTCACACCCTGCTGGCTGTGCTGCCAGCAGCCACAGCAGCTCTGGAGCAGGGGCTGGGTGACAGCTGGATAAAAGCTGATTTCACCAGGAACTCACAGCCAGCGAGGGGCTGGCACAGCAAGGCACACCCAGGGCTGAGCAGGCTGTAGGGCCTGGCTGTCCCCATTGTCACCTGGCTGTGAGTCTGTGCCCAGGGCCAGGCAGAGCTGTGACACTGCTGTGGTGACACAAACCCTGCCCACACACCCACTGTGATCCACACTGAGCCACGCTGGGCCCCGGCTGCTCATCCCCAGCAGCCTGTGTGCTGCAGGAATTCCATCACTGATGTGAACTTCAGCTCCTGGTGGACTGCACAACCACTTCTTGGTCTGTGATATTCAATAGAGGCTTTGGAGTTAGACAGAATCCTTCTGTTCGTTCTTATGGACACAAAAGAAACAATAAAGTTCTTTGTGTAACAGCAATAGTGTGTACCATCACAAGGAAATCGCTGCACGCACAAGCACAGGTAAAACACCTATTGGTGCATACACTCCCAACCACAGCTCATTCCTGCAGGATAAACTGTAAATGCAGCTCCTGAACTGACTCTCAGGCTGACACATGGTGCTGAGCAGGGCACAGGCTGGTTCCTTCTCCCTAAGTGTGCCGTGCTGCTGTCACACATCTGGCTGCAGGGGACCTGTGCTCTATGGCTGCTGGAGCTAGACAATGGGATTGCAGCAATGATTAAAGATGCCTGTGGCTTCTGGGCAGGCAGGAACAAAGGAAACCCTTCTGCTGGAAGAGGGGTTCGATAAAATCCAGGCTGTCTCCACTCCTGCCGTTCAGTCTCCTTCATTAGCCAACAAAGCAATGACTCCAATTCACGACAAGAAAAGGAAACTGATCATCCTGACCAGCTTCCAGTGCCTCTCCTGCAGCTCCTTTTGGCTCCACGTCTCCCCAGGTAACCCTTGCCAGCTAAGGCAGAGTGTTACTAGAGCCATTACATCATCCACATTCAAGAACCAAAACTTTCATAGGGATCATTTTTCCCTCAATAAAGAAATAAAAAGCTAATGCCACCCTGAATTCCCAAAGTGCTGTATTAGCACTCTTGTCAGCTGTAGGGCTTTTGGCCTGCTATACATGTATTTTTTTCCCTTTATAAGTCTGTTTGAACCTGTCTGCATTTCAGTTTGCTAAAGCTGTTTAGCCAAGTATGAAGTCCATTCATGGCCAGCTGTAAGGAACGTCACAGGCTGTAACCCAAGCAGGCAGTGGTGCCTGTTTGCTGGAGACTCATTCAAAAAACCAAAGAGAACAAGAGCAGTTTTAGAGATGCTGTAAATGCTGAGCTGCTTGCTCTGCAAACTAATGCAGAGCCTTGTTCTCTGTGCAGACCAGGCCTCCGAGTGAGGGGGGTGTGGGAGGGAAGCCTTGTTTAAACCAGCTCCTCTGAGCTAACCACTTTTACTTTAAAGGGAGTATCATGCATTCATTTAGAAGACAGATATCAGCATCTTCTGCCCTTGCTGGAGACAGAGCAGGCTACGGAAAGCTCCTGCCCTCTGGGCTGTGAGGTAAAGAGCAGAGCACGTCTCTTCTCGGTATAAATTTAAAGGGAGGACCTACAATATGGAGAAATCTTCAAAGGCCAGTCAGGTTTCCAGTCCAACAACCCTGCCAAGTGTTCCTTTAATCCTTTATTTACCAGTAAATCTGCCTCTCTGTTCAGCAGGCTTTTACTGGGATTGAGTTTCAGCCTGCAACCCAAAAGCTGTAAGCATATGCTCTGTAGCCCTAATGAGAAACTCAATCTATTAATGAGCAGACCTTCTCCACAGGACCAGGTCTTGGCAACATGAGTCAGTTCCTGAACTTTCACCTCCTGCTTGGCAGCACACCAGACTAACTCCACATCTCTCAGCTGGCTTACATTATCAGCTCATTATTAACATACATCAGGGCCAGATCTCTTTTACATGCACCCAGCAAACAGGAAACTACACAAGGGGAGGGCTCCTCATTTTTGTCTGACTCTGGAGCTCATAAAAGTGACTAATTAGAACCAGCTCTAGCAGAGGCACTCTGCAGATCCCACATTGCCTCTGAACTCAGTCCTGACTGGGATAAACACCCTGGGATGCCCTGGCTGGCTGCAGGAGCCAGCCCAGACCCTTGCAGCCCTTACCAAGGCTGAGGTGTGCAGCTCCCCTCACTCTGGAGTTGAGACCAGAATTCAGATGGAACAAGCAGCATGTCCAACACCCCACAGCGTCACAGAGAGCTGAGCTCCTGCCCTCAGTTCCCTGCAGCAGGAGAGCTGTGGGAGCCTTTGCAGCCCCTTTCAAAGGACACTGCTGTGTGCTTCAGCTCTGCACGCCTGCCTGGCTCCGAGCGCTGCTTTGAAGTGGCCTGGGAGCCCCCAGCAGTGTACACAGCACTTTGGGAAAGCTTCCCAGGCCATCTCTCATGGCCAGAGCCCTCACGGAGCACAGCAGAGGGCTCCTGGCACAGTCAGCACTGTCCTCAGTGACACACAGCTATTTGTCATGATGGTGTCACTGTATTTTCCTCCTTACACGACCAGTATTTACTTGTGCCCTCCAGTGCCCTCTCCTCAGCTGTCATCCTTCGGCTCAGAAAACTGAGCAAACAGAAAAAACCCCAAACGATCTCTCCTCCAGATGCCAGGTTCAGATGCAGTCCGGCCAAGCAGCCTGGTAACTGCTCCCATCTCGTGTGAGCACAGATGCCAGCACAGCCAGTGCCCACATCAGAAAATGCAGATGGAGACACAGTCAAGGAGCAGGGAAGGTCAGCAGAGCCTGCTCTGCTCAGACAGGTGCCTGCTGGTGATGTGGATCACACTGAAGCTGGCACACAGCATCCTGTACCTGCCCTCGCCCCAGCTGAAGGTACATTCATCCTCAGATGCAGAAAATCCACACCCACTCTCAAACACCCTTTCAGGCAAACCAGACTTAACACCAATCAATACAAAATCTGGCAGCATCTCAGAGCCTACACCAGCCCCTAATTTTCTTTGGCTGCTCAAAAGGTAGCAATTTATATTCCTTTTTCTAAAAAAAAAAAATTAGCTGTGGTTAGAATTACTTTTCAGAGCTGATCTCATTTCATAACTCGCCTCCTATTCAGACGGAATTTATGCGCAGATGCCCGGAGCCAAAAATCTGTTCTCATTTAATCCAGAGCAGAACAGGTAAAGAGCAAAGCTGTTGGAATTGCCAGGTTGGTGCCTTGCTGCTCCAGCCTGCCCTGTCCCAGCAGCAGGCACAGAACCCCCAGTGCCCAAATCCTGCTCCAAGGGGCTCCTGCCAGCTCATGCTGATTACCAGGGGGGAGCTAAAGACAAAATATTCCTACAGGACCAAGAGCTTTCAAATGCAAAAGAGCTGGAAATAGATTTTTAGCTATTTTAAATGTACTTTCTCAAGCTGCAGGTCAGAAACCTGCAGAGTAAAGAGCTAAGGGATCCTTTGTGGAAACAGTGGTGATAAGAGAAAACAGTATTTCAGATCAACTGGTCAAGAATAAACCATACAACTCCTCCCTGTAGTTATGCCAAGATGATAAAACTCTGAATTCAGATGAAGGTTTGTTACCCAAAATAAGCCAATCCCACAATAGAGGCACCATATCTGTCCTTCTCCTAGGGATGCTGAGTTACCTTAGGCTACTATTTCTAAATGGGTAAAGCTAAAGTAAAATAACTAAAAGTTCTTTTGCAGAAAGAAACACCTGGGGTTTTAACTGGTGCTCAAAAATGCCTTGGGGTCCTTGAAAGGGTGATTATGTAATGGAGAGTGATACTATTCAACTTATAAAACCAAAATATATTAAGGTATATCAGTATATTAGTGGCTGACTCAAGCAATAGGAAAATGTATATTTAAATGTTTTTTCATTATTTGTTCACACAGCTCCATAGAAGAGATGCCAGCAATAGTACAGGTGCTGGAAGAAGAGACAAATTTGTTAGATATTTGATACCAGTCTAACTGCAAATAGGTGACAAATTTCATTCTCAATAATATTTGCAGAAGGTAAAGAAAGTCCAACTCATCTTAAAAATAAGGGTGTGATAGCATCTCAGTCACAGCAATGAACTCCTTCTGGCTTTCTTGGGACTGACTGAAAATCTGGGCAGGATAAATTAAATTCTCCAATATGTAAAGCTCCATGTTGTTATCATAGAAAGTAATCTGGATTCCAGCAGCAATTCAAATGTTTTCCTCAAGTATGCAGATGTAACTCCTGCCCCCTTGGTAGGCCCCTACAGCTGAGAATTGAACCAGCCTCTTAAACTGAAATACCTGCACAGCCAACCTGATTTGTGATGCTCAGGTCCCTCAGGTCTCAGCAAAATTAGCCCCATTAAGAAACAAAGCACAGTCTGGTGCCCACATATGGATTTAGCAATTTCCCTTTATGTTAGCCAATTAGAAAACACTGGCTCTTTTCCTTTCCCAAATGCTTTCAAATTAATGAGGAGAGAAAAAAAAAACCCCACCAAAACACATAGCAAAGGCTGAACAAAGATTGGTACTTGATAGAATTTGCGTGTAAATCCTCCAAGATTCAATTTTAAGTAGAAGCAAACAAGGAAAATATTTACTGCTCAGCATTTCACAAGCACACCAGCCTTATCTTGCATTTAAAGGCTTTGGAGGACTGTCAGTGGTGATTTCAGCCCGGAGGCTTGGGCAGTGCTGTGGCTGAATGAAGCACCAGACACAATTATTACAATTATCTGTCCCAAGAGCCAAGCAGGGCCAGGGAGAGGGGCTGAGTCCCAGCTGTGCTGTTCTGTCCCCAGCCCATCCCACCTTCCCTCACCCCACAAACCCACCCAGCCTGCTCCTCAGACACTGATGGCAATGCCACAGCTCCCTGCACACTTCCAGCACAATTCCATTTTCTGGGAGTTTCTCCCAGCTCAGGCAGGGCCAGCAGAGCTGATTCATCCTCCCTGGCCATCCCATCCATCTGGAGCACAGCAAACCCTGGCTGCTGCCTCACACCATGTCCATGCTCAGAGCAGAGCCACCGAACACTGCTGCCAAATCTCTCTGCTGGAGATGTTTGAATTTGATGTGGGCTAGAAATATTTCCTGGGAGTTTTAGCTTCATTTCCTCTCAGAGAAACTCCTCTCCCTGTTTCCCTTCAAGCTTATATACTTGAATTACCATATCTCCTTAAGCAGCAAAAAGCAATAACTTCACCAGATCCAGGAAATATCAGTGGCATTATTAATGTAAATAAAGGATTTTTCATAGCATTTTTAAAGTTATTACAACGAGAGCATAAATAAACCTCACTGATGGAATATTAGTATTTTCTGTTAGTGGGAATCAGTTGTAAGATACAGTCAAGTAGGGAACTTCTGGGCATATTTAATTCCCATAACCACATGAACAACTCTGTCCTGTTAAATCTCCTTATCTTTTGCATTTTCCATTCATTTCCTTCCAGCCTCAACACTGTCCCCAACTCAAAAAGCTTCAACTGAACCAGAACGAGCCTCACAATAAAGCACCTCCAGAACTAAAGGAGACAAATGTCCTTTTGGCTTTTAAAGCTGCATTTCTCACTAGAAATGCTGCCAGTTGAAGCAAATCTCGAAAGGTGAGCATGGGCTAATGGGCAGAGAAGTAAGATAGAAGTTGGCACACCTAGATTTGACTCCTAGTCTCCAGATTATTCACTAGAATACTAAATAGTGGCTGGTTTCAGTCTCATTTAAGAACTAACTACTTGCACTCAGGATCGCATTGCTCACACAAAGCAGGATGAAACTCTTAATGGAGGACATGGAGCAAATAAGAACTTTCTGCTGTCAGGAGATAACCATCGTGCTCATCCCAGCTCCAGTCCCACTTCCAGCATGTGCAGGGAGGGATCTGAGACCATTCCCTCAGTCCCACCTGACAAACAGGCACTGTCTGCAGGAAATGGTGGGATCTGAGCATTTCACCCAGTTCATCTTTCCTCCTAAACCCCCTGAAACCCCACATGTTACAGAAATCCTCATTTCCATCTCCCAGATTTCCCTGCACCTCTATGAAAGCACCCTGGAACACCTGGGGGAGCAAAGCAAAACAGTTGATAAAAATCCTGATGAAAGCAGCACATTCCCATGGTAGGTTTGGATTTCTGCAGGGTTCTGTAGCTGCAGATATGAGGGGGATTGCTGGGGGTGTCAGACCTTACCAGACCTGGCGCTCAAGAGCAAAGGAAAAGGATTCAAGAAGCAAAAAGCTGCCTCAGGAAAAATGAAACACAACCCCCTGAGTGAAGAGAAGCAACTTGCAGCACATCTCTCCTTTTTCAGTGTGAGGCTGGAAAATGCACTCTACTAATGGATAATATTTATTTCTCTCTTTTACAGTATTTCTGCCCAAAGTGCTGACAAATAGGTGTTATTTCCTTACAATAATTCCTGTAATAATGAGAAATCCCAGGCAGCCTCAACTCTAGATGGCGTTGGCAGCTCCTCTTACAATCCATGAACTTGCTCCAAGGTATCCAGCTCCTGGAGACTGAGCCTGATCTGGTCCTACTGCAGACAGACAGAACTACTGCTACTGAGCTGATCAGAGAGCTGGAGAACTCTGTCCAGCAACTCCAAAAGTGACGGGAGAGTTAAAAATAAGTGTTTGTTTTGTTGAGAATTGCTATTACACCCACAAAGAACTGAACATCTATTAACTATCAGAGAATAATGATGCCAGGAGGCATGAACTGTGGCAGTAGCTCATACCACACAGGCTCAGGTTAAATGCCACCATTTCCCTGCCCCGATTTCACAATTTGAGTGAACTGCAAACTCTTCAAACAGCACATTTGCACATTTCATTCTGTGACTGAGCTGATTCACCCAAACATTACTGGATTCCCCAGAAATACCAAGGTTCCCCAAACACTAAACCCACAGAGCTGCCAAGGAGAACTAAGATCTAAGCTGAGTTAGTTCTCATCTTCACTTCTAGCAAGGTGATGTTGTTTAGGAGGTGCAGCCATGGATCTCATATTTGGCAGGGCCATAATTTCCACAGCCCTGCACTGAGCAGGAATCATTTATTTCCTCAAGGCACCTTGAATTTCCCACCATTCCTGAGTCCAAAAAGGAGCAGCAGCATCTGCACAGGGTCCCCACGTGCTGCCTGAGCCCTGGCTTGCAGCAGGAACTCAGGACACAAGGGGAAAAGCTGGCTGCTGTTTCAGCCTCTGAAATCAGTCAGGGAGCACTCTGATCCCCCATGAAACCCATAAATCAAACATTTCAGAAAGTGGATATGAGAAACAAAATGTAAGTATCCTCCCACTCTGGCCATGACAGTGGCTGCTCTGAATTTATTACTGCCCTGCTGCCACAGTTCTTCCTTGTGGGGTCAGTTCAGTGGCAAGCAGCTCCCAGCACAGCCAGGACTGGCACACACACCATGGGTGACCCAGATGCCAAGGGAGGGCTGGTGGCCTCAGGATCTCCCAAAATACATCTGTAACTTCCAGAAGAAAGAGCTAAAGCACCCCCAGGGAACACCTGGCCACTCAGGTGGGCATGGCCAGCACCTGGTGACCTTTCCTGTCTGACTGGAGGGGAGTTCTGTGATTCTCAGCTCAGCAGTGCCACTGGTGCAGCATTAAAATGCTGCTTAAGTCTGCTCCTGTGACAACTCTTTATTTCAAATGATTGTTTATGAAATTTAATAGCGGCAGCTCATTCCTGGGTGATGGTGTCTGACACAGAACACTTAAAGTGAAATGTGAGTGGCATTTTTGTATGGCTCCTGTACCGAATATCATCACAGCCCCAGTTAATTAAAGTGCAGATGAGCTGTCATTAGGTCTGTATGAGTTAATTGGCCTTCTCAGGGCCAAAATTAAAGCTACAACACATCCAGGGTGCAGACTTTCAGGCTGAACTTGCATTGCCACATTTGGAGTCTGGAGACAGGCAGCACCCAGAGGCAGCAATTCTGAGACCCAGCCTACAGGGCTCAAGAAATTTGGTCATTTCTTTCTTCTTTAGCTTGTAGGCTGAGCTTTTGTGCAAATCCAGCCCTGGGGTTTAAGCAAAATGCAGTCTGTAGTGTAAACTCCTTGTTTTGCAGCTGGAAGTTGATGTCAGTAGTTTTCCCAACAAGCCAGGAGCCTCCTTGCCATAAATAAAGAACCTGATAGGTTTTTTTAACCTTTTTATTACTAGCCTTATTTAAGTTTGCTGTATCACTGTTCATTTACTGGTTTACTCAAAGTGAGCTCAAAAATACCATAAATTCTTTGCCCAGAACCTAACCAAGCCTGAAGCTTTTTTTCCTTGGAAACATCTTGGTTATTCAAGTCTGGTAAAAAATTTGCATTTCTTGTTCCTAACCTAGATGAGAAGCATAAAACCATCTACATGAGAAAAAGCTGAGGGGAAAAAAAAGCCCTCCAGTAGCAATAAACAGATCCCAACCTATTGCAAAGTATGAAAAACTGGCTGCAACAGAATGTGACTGTAAAATGGTCATGTTGTTATGCAGACTCAATAGCTCATTTGAAAAGAGTGCCCAACCCTTCCTTGCCTTCCCTCCTCTGGACTTTTTGGCTTTCTGCAAATACGAATCTCTCAAATTATATTCACGAGAAAAATCACTAAATCACTCCTGCAACAGCTCAGGGGCTGAGCAAATATTGGGATCTCAGAGCAATTACAGACATGAAGACAGCTAACTGCTGAACACAGTGTTTATGGTAGTGTATTGATTACAAGCTACTTTAAAAAACAAAGCTCAGATCAAACTTCTTGTCCTTTCTGAGGCACGTTTTCCCTTCAGAGAGATGCCTGAGAGAGCCCCACTGAAGCCTGAATAGAAGACAGAATGTCACCTACTTGCTGCTGTTTTCCCTGCAAGTTTAATACACCCACCCACCCCTAAATCCACTCGGCTCAATTCATTCATTTACTTTTAGTTTTGCCTTTAAGCGTCTCTCTAGATGTCTGAAAAGAAAGAGATAAAGCAATTACTTGATTTCATCCTTGGGATTTCGGCTCTCAGCCTCGGCATGGTGCCTCTTTAGTGCTTGATGAGTGTCTAAATTCTCCCCAGATTAAAGAGGGTTGTCTTCTCTCTCCATGCATTATACACACGGAAGAGAAAAGGAAAATCAAAGGGGTCCAAACTTCTGTGGGTGGAAATTTGGTTTCTTTCTGCTCTGGAGAGGCAGTGCCAGCTTACACACGACAAAGATCTATCCCAAACTATTTTTCAAGCAGATATATCCATTTAAACATGCTATATAAACCCTGAGCTATGATTTTAGAGTCAATTCCATAACAAACAGCCTCTCCCAAAGCTGTAAATATGGTCACACTGAGTCAGCTCCTAGAATGAGCTCCCCAGGAGGGTCTGAGTCCGTGCCCCAGAGATCACTGCCCACAAACTGCAACAAGAGGAATGGTTTGCTCAATACACAAAGTAGGGCTGAGCACAGAAAAATAATTAGAGAAAGCTACTGTGGTAGTTCTTGGGTTTATTTCTGTCTGGAAGTCCTTGAATAATGATCCCAAACACAGCACCAGTGATTACTGTTTCCCAGTGATTAATCAGCTGCAAACTCGTCGTCTTTTCTCTTCTTCATCATCTCCCTGAGAACAGTGGGGAGCTGAGCACTGGCTTTTGGAAATGAAGCATTTTGTTCAGCTGCTCCCTATGAAGCCCACATGGGGGCCATACATTCCAGACTTGAGCCTCTCTTTCCCAGCCAAAACCCTTAATCTGCGAATTATTTGTACAAATGGGAATGGAAAAGAATTTGCCCTCTTTTCCCCCGATCCCTTCAGAGCCTGTGCTTTTAAGGCAGCTTTCAGCAGCCCTCCTTTTCTGCTCGGTAAAATGTGGGCAACAAATGCACAGAACGGAGGTGTGGGAGGGACCCTCACAGCCAAGAGCCCCCAGGACAAATTCCAGCCTCACCAGAGACCAGAGCTGACCCTCCAGCTATTTTCAGATCTCTCTCCATCAGAGGATTGTGGCTTCTAGGAAATATTGAGGTCCCCAGACTGCCAGGCCTGATAGAACTGGTCCAAAGGACTCTCTAATTTGTACTGAACTTTTATTTAGCAGTAAATTCAGAAGTTCTTCCTTTCTGTGATTTATAAGTACTCAGTTATCCTGCAATAGTTATAAAAATTTTAAGCTGGTAACAAGGAATCAAATATATCTACATAAGTAAGAGTAAGCAATAATCCACTTTGTGGTAATATTCTGTCACATTGCTTTTCCCATATTTTCAGTTTTTCCTGCGAATAATTTCACTTCTCTTCCAAAAAGCCCACAAATGAAACAAATGAGATTGTGCACAAAGATTGATCTAAGTGATAGAAATGCAGCAACTATATATGAATATATAATAAAATGCAGAAATGCTAAGTCTCCCATTTTATGTAATGAGGACTTTAAATGAACTGACACTGCTTTTTTTCACTGGATAATCTTTTATCAACTAGGAAGAATGTTACTGATGGTACACTAAGATGCACTGGGCAGACTTTCATTACAGAAGCTGGGGACACAGTTGTAACATCATTTCTACTCAGAAACAGCTTCAGCTCGTACTTCCAAGGCCTTTGCTCTCACTAGCAAGAAATCTCAGTGCTGGGAGCCCTGGAGTGTTTTCTGAATGGCTCTCAAACTCTAAAATCCTTATCTGCAAAACAGTCTCAGACAGACAGAGCCAGACCTGTCAGACTCAGCCCTGCTTTGATTCTCCAGGTACAGACACATCACCAAAATAACAGAGAAGCAAATGTTATCCTGACCCCCCATCTCTGACAAGAACATTCCAAAAGGCTGACATTTAGTACTCTGCTCAGTGCTAAATCACACCTTGAACAGCACAGGCACAAAGTTAATGCCAAACAGCAGAAACGCAGGCCTGGACCTTATGAAGGAACAGACAGGATATGGATTTCAAGAATGAGAGCTGTAAGAGAAGTCTGAGAATCATTCCCAGCTCCACAGTGCAATGTTACCTGATGTTTGCCATTTCTGACAATAATGCCTGCAGTTAACACATTCCAGCTGGGAAGCAGTACTAGCCTGATGTTAAAAAAAACTCAGCCTTTGATGCCCTGATGAAACAAACCTTGGATTTTTTCCTAGATTTGCAAACCCCCTTTGTGGAGCGCTGCTAGGGACTGCAATCAGTCAGCCCTTTTGGCCATGCCCAGCTGGGACAGAGCTATGTGGCCACAGAGCAACTCCCCTTTTATGTCTGGAAATACAAAACCAGTAAAGGTGCAATCTATGGCTTAAAAAAAACATGGAAAAGCAATGGGTTTAAACTGTATTCCTAAGATAATAGCCGGTGTTCTAGTTCAGCAGCTCTGGCATTGAACTATTTCATAGGGGGGAAAATAAAATTCCTTTATAGCACCCATCTTAACTGCCTCAAAAATATTCAGAGGTCTTTTATATTGTAACTTGAAATGCACATCTCAACTTGCTCCTCATGTCCCTGAAACTGTGACCAAAAGTGCAGAACTCCCATCAGCTGCTGACACGGTTTTGTTTCCTGTAAAGACCCACATAAAAACTGATAGCAAACCTCAGAGCTTCTCTCCCTTCCTGACATAACTTGACCAGAGAATTCCAAGGGGTCAGACCACACAGATGCACGAATCACGTTTGATCCTGGTTTATGGAAGTCAATGGAGCCGTGGCACAGATGGCCTTTAAATCTCCTGTGACCTGGAGGACTGATCGAATGCACTGCTTGGAGCACACTGGGGCTTTTTCACCACTGTCACCAGAACAGTTTAATCTTGGTCGTGCTCATTTCAAAGCACCCTTCTGAGGCTGCATTATCCCTCCTTGTATCAGGTGAACACAGACGTGGTTTGCCCAAGGCTGCACAGCCTGTGCTGGCAGAGCAGGGACATTATCTGCATCTCCTAATTTTACATTTGCAAATGGAACAGCAGCAGAGCAAGATACAGTGGTTTTCTTACTCGAAGTAGTTAATCCTTAATCATAAAACTTGCTCATGAGCATCACACAGAACTATCTAAAGACTCTGATTGTGAGTCTACAGACACTCAACAGCACAGAATTCTTTGTTTTTAACAGAAGAGCCCATAGGAACTCATCACAGCTTTTACTTAATACAGTCTTAGCAAGGACTGCTCCCAACCCTCTAGTTTAAAATCTCAAATTCTGGTTTTTTGATGCTCATTTTAGGACTAAGTGAATGAAAAGTCATATTAATGAGATAAAATGTTATTCTACATCATGAAATTCAGCCAAAATGAGAATTAACCTAAGAAAGATCAGAAACTGAAATGTCACAAACTCAGATCAGATGCTTTTATACCTTAGGGGCAGTCCAAGCTGGAAATCTGTGATGAAACTCAAAACTGGGAAAGCCCTCTGTGCTGTTGCCAACACAGCCAAGAGAAGAAAAAGCCACAGAAGCTATTGTGCATTTGAAATAGAAAGAATATCATGGCTCTGGAATTGTATCAGCATCCAAACTTTCAGAAAGGACAGGGCATGTGACAGCTGAAACTGAAAACCTCATAAAGGAGATAAACTCAACTACAGATCAGAATTATTTTGTCTTCCCCTCCCAGTTTTAGGCATAAAGGCAGGTCCAGCAGCTTTCAGTGGAACTAGGTGATTATCTCTGCTAGTCCCTTTGGAAAATTCCACCCCCATAAATTCCACCCCCATCTTCTCTACATGCTCATCTACACCAAAGACTTTTCCTCCTTTCGTGTGTGCACTGAAGGCAGAACATATTCCTGAACTGCTCTCGCCCCATCTTCTACTTCACTGAAAGCAGACACAAAAAAAATACTGGGTTTAGTTTTCCCCTCTTTAAATCCACATCTTTGCTCCCTGCTCTCAGCAATGGGAAACAGATTCAGCCAGCCTTAAAACACTATCTCAGCAACAAAGCATGCAATGTGCTCCATCTCATCTCTCCACTCCAACTGAGTTTACAGCAGTGGGTGGTTTTCAAACCTAACATTTGATCAAAATGAAAAAGCGGGCATTCCTTTCACCCCATGACAGGCAGGCTGATATAAATCACAGCCTTCCCAGCAAGGGCTCTTCCACAGACAATGAGTTGTGGCAGTGCCTCAAAGCTCAGCCCCGGCCATTGTAAGAGAAAGTTTCAGGTTTTTAAAGCAGGCCTGGGCTTTTTACAACGGTACTAAAATCAAAAGAGGGGGAGAATTTATGGTGTGGTTGTTGGAGGGGCAAGGAAGGTGGCTCCCCTTCAGGAGTTGTATTTGCAGTGCATTGCTCTGGGAAGGTTTGTGCCAGTGCCTGCTTTTAATTTTTACTCTTTCAGTAGCATTAAAATCTCCAAACTGGGGCAGCCTCGAATTTTACACTCACACACATTTACACACACACTGAAGTTCATTCATTATCCCCTCACTGATTTACCAGGGAAAAGAACCTCTTCCCTAGCCCTGGAGAAAAGCTCCTGGATGCATCTGCTCAAGGAAAGGACGTGTCAGACACCCTCTGGCTCTGATTCAGGAACACAAACAGTGCAGGTAAGCAGCAAGCAGCAGCTATTAAATTCATGTGTGTGTGCACAACACTCCAGAGTGTGATCAAAGCAGAGCTGATACCATCCCCAGCCTGCTGCTGCTCCTTGCTAACCCAGTAACCTATTACACATGCCCTCCAGCCCCAACCATTTTCAGCCTGGACTTCAAAAGATGAGCTTATCCTTCAGGGCTGAGCTGAGGGGCAGGAGGGAGCCCCTGCCCTCCCTGCAGCCCGGTGTGGGGTTGCACAGCTGGCTGGGCACGCTGGGGGGCTTGCCTGCATCCCTGGGCCATGTGAACCTGCAGAGCTGGGACACCCCAGGAGCTCCCTGCTGCTGCTGCCCCTGCCCTGCTCCGGGCAGCAGGAGCTGAGCGCACAGGCAGCTGTGCCATGCAGAGGTGAGAAATCTCAATTCATCTGCCTTTAGGGACCTGCTCAGCTGCCAGGGAGGGCTGGGTACACCAGCAGGTCCTGGTGATGGAGAGATGCCCTCTCAAACCCTCCTCACGGAGTGTAGTAAACCCCTCAGGTTTAGCCAGGGCCCCTTGGAGAATAGAATGCTGACACAGCGGCAAAGAAGTTTCCTGTCTCCAGGGACATCCGCCTTGTACCTTATCCCTATAGCCATGTAAGGCAATATTGTGTTAAACCCTACCATTGGTCACTTATGGTCACTCTAACACCTTTGCCATTGGTCAGGATTGGATCCAGGCCAAGGGTATAAAAGTAGCATACTGTACCCCTACTAACTGGGAAGAAGAAGAGCTGAGACCCTTCACAGACCCTGCAATAAAGCCATACTCGTGGAACAGCCAGTGTCTTCTGCTTCTCCTCTCTCTACCCTCTGCTGGAGCCTTAGGCCAAGGGAAAAGCTACCTAGCAAGCAAAGCTGAAATCACAAGAGCTGCCTAATCACTGAGAGCTGAATATCTCCCTGCTTGCTAGGGGCTGACCCGCGGCCTTGGACTGAGAGCAAGCTGGCTTCTGGCACCCAGTCCCCTTGGGGACTGAGCTCTGGAGCTGGAACAGCTTGCATAGGATAAGACCAAGCAAGGCTCATTTAATGGAGCACAGCAAGTGTTTACAGGGTGCCCATCCCCAAAATCTGCTGTGCTGCAGAACACTGAGCCCTGCTAACAGCCAGGAGCGCCAGGAACACAGCACAGGGAAAGGGGCAAGAAGCAAAGGCTGAGAGCTTCATGTGCACTGA
Source organism: Zonotrichia leucophrys gambelii (assembly GCF_028769735.1). Classification (NCBI taxonomy): domain Eukaryota; kingdom Metazoa; phylum Chordata; class Aves; order Passeriformes; family Passerellidae; genus Zonotrichia; species Zonotrichia leucophrys. The sequence goes on from NC_088185.1 coordinate 1,058,613, forward strand.
GGGAAGAGGAGCTCCATGTGAAGGGGTTTGAGAGGCATCCACATCAGGGTTTGCCTCGTGGGGTTTGCATATCTGCTAGCAAAAAGTCAGGAACCACTGCAAGGGGCGCCATGGCACAAAGGCAGACTCCAGAGCACATCCTGAGCCTTCCCTGCACGCAACACAAGTCACATCTGGTCAGGTATCTTTCAGCACACAGGAGACTCAAATTGTGCTTTGCATCTATACTCTCTTTCCTATTAAAAAAAAAGGGAATATTAGGGCAGGGCAACTGCTGGAAACCTCCACACACCAAGTTGTTCATCCACACTGAATTTTTTATATTCTTTTCTATTAATGAAACTTTTTTCTCCCCAAAAAATTGTATAACTGAGCTTGAACTTTGCAAACTAAGCAGTGGCAGGTTATATCCCAGCAACACAGCAGTTGTTTCCCTCAGCTGTGAGCACACTCCCTCTGCCTCACCAGTCTGCTGATGGCATTGCTGTTCAAGGAACACATTCTCATGCAGTGGAAGAACATGAGATGCAACAGCCAGGCAAATAAGGCACTAGGCTGCTGCACAATCACATTTTCTGCCTCAGAAATATAAAAATCGAGAGAAAAACAAGCAAAATTATTTACTCGAAATTCAGATTATGGGATGGGAGAAGCAAGTCAAAATTATAGTGAAACCAATTAGTCTGTCATTAGAAAGAGGTGCACACAAAGCTGACTCTGAAAGCCTTTTCCTGTTTTCAGACATGAATTTGGATTGGTGTGGCACACTATTACCCAAAGCAGGCCACTGCTTTAAATTCAGCAGTCAATTCAGCAGTACCAGAACTTTCCAGTCACTGAACTTCAGCTGTGTGTCAGATCTGTGAATGGTAACCAAGGCAGGGACATGAGCACAAGTCTTGGAGCAGCGAGCGCCGCGTCCTGCAGCTGTGCTGGAGTTACTGTGGGACCCCAGAACATCACTCATGTGTCACTGCACATCACCAGACGTGTCTGAGAGCCATTGCTCCGAGATGGGAAATCAGCACAACAGAGGAGGAGGGCAGGAACATCATAACTCAGGCATATGACAAAATCAGCTGGTGATTTAAATTCTGTGACTGTCAGCACGTTAAAACTTACACAACAAACACACCAGGCTCCCTGAAAAGTGATCACAGTGAGGTAAGAGAAAAAACCAATAATCTTCTGTACTCAGCTTTAACTACATTTCAAAGTAATATCTCCTTTCTCCTATCATGTCAATACAATGTGGAATGGGAACTGATGCTCTCACACAGCACCAGGCCTTCAGCTTATTTCGAGTGCTAACTTTAAATAACAATGCATGAATGGCCAAAGTGCCTGGTTTATAGCATCCTCCCTTTCAGCCTCTCCCTTGTCTCAGCTCATTTCCCCGTGGCACGCTTTGTTCTTAAAGCGGTCTTAACCACTCATACATCAAAATATTTAATCAACATTTCTCAGTCAGGAAATAATCCTGCTTTAGACCGATTCAGTGGGAGACTCTGCAGTGGATTCAACCTAAAAAAAAAGGGTCAGAATGCATTTCCGAGGGTGCTTTAGAAAAATCAATGCTGACATGTTTTTAATGAAAATCAATAAGTGACATTAGATAATGAAACAAACATCCAGCAGCACCACAGCCAGGCCATTTAGACAATCAGCCTGGGAAGGATTCAGCGAGGTGAGCGCTTGAGCGTGCCGCCAACGCGGGCTTCAATAAAGTACTGCTTTTTGTTTGTTTTAATGAGAATCTCCAAATGTGCTTCCTGTGAACAATGCCTCCATGGCTCCCCATTCCCCCCGTGGCCGTTCCCCAGTGCGAGCAGCTCCAGGGAGATCAGCCCGAGGAGCAGGGCCGTGCTCCTGGGGACAGTGTCCCGCTTTGGGAGCCGCTGACCCGTGCAGCCGCCGCCAATGCTTTGACAAGCTGCGCTGCAGCCCCAGCGGGAACGCTGAGCCATTAAAAGCTGGAGTTGTGAAACTCTTCTAAAGAGGCCTGTCCCTTCTCAGAGTAATTAATTCTTTGACTGCCACACTGAGATGCAATGAATGAACACATACTCTGGGGAGGAACAGCTATGCTAATGCGGAGGAGCCGCAGACAAAGAGTCCAAGGGCTCGCTGGAGCTGGTGAGACTCTGTGCAAACCGCCCGTGCCATACACAGGCCTGAAAACCAACACAGCTCGGGGAACCCACCTCACTGCCCAACATTTACCACAGACATGGGTGTTTACACTGCATGTTCCTCATCTGCACCCTGCAGGAGCCACCTGGAACCTCCTGCACAGCTGGAACAGCCTTTGCTCAGTCTGTGACATTCCCAAAGCCTGGGGTGCTGGCAGGTGCCACCAGGATGTGCACCTTATCATCTGCACCCTGCAGGTTCCATCTGGAACCTCCTGCACAACTGGAACAGCCTTTGCTCAGTCTGTGACCATTCCCAAAGCTCGGGATGCTGGCAGGTGCCACCAGGATGTGCACCTTATCATCTGCACCCTGCAGGAGCCATCCACACCTCCTGCACAGCTGGAACAGCCTTTGCTCGGTCTGTGACATTCCCAAAGCTTGGGATGCTGGCAGGTGCCACCAGGATGTGCACCTTATCATCTGCACCCTGCAGGAGCCACCTGGAACAGCCTTTGCTCGGTCTGTGACATTCCCAAAGCTCGGGGTGCTGGCAGGTGCCACCAGGATGTGATCCCAGTGGGACCCAGCACAGCCCCAGCCCTGCTTGGGGAACACTGCTCTGGCTGCTGTGGGACTCTGCAGAGCACAGCTCTTCTCACAGGCTTTTCCTGCAGGGAAGGAGGAATCCCACTCTCCTGGGCTCTGCACACTTGGTTAGGATTTGGTAAGTCACCCTCAATACCAACAGCCCCTGAACTCAGTCAGTGTCTTCCTGGCTCTGACTGTACCTTTGCCAAACCTTGTGTTCTGCTTGCAAGATTTCAAATGAAATCAAATGAAAAAAAACAAACGTCATAGCAGAAAATCATTTGAGGAAAAGAATAAAACAACTAACAACCCACATGACAAGAACAGAGGAACAAGGGCTCATTATGACACTAAGAAATGATGGCTGCAAGAATGGAACTTTCCACCCTGAGATGCACAGCAAACCCTTATCTCTGCTCTATGTGATTCACAGCTTAAAAAAAAAAAAGAAAACAAAATGGAAACAAACAGCTGAAACGTAACTGAAACAGAACCAGTTCTAGTCAGCTCCACTGTTTTAAATCCCACTGCTCTAAAGCTAACAAGGAAACAAACAAACAAACAATTCCCCCAGTGGTTTGAAACATTCACGCTTTCCAGGAAAGCCGGCAAACTGAGCCCAGCCCAGCACAGCGCAGGAAGCCTCGCAGGTTCCCAGGCAAACCTGCAATATTCTGGGGGCAGGTTTAACAAAAGCCTACCCAGGGAGTCAACAAGAGCCCTGCAAGATTCATGACAAAGTCAGACATGGTGCTGTGGCTCCCGGCTGGCCAGAAGGCTGTGACATTAACACATGCTTCATTACAGCAGAACCACAGCCTGCTCATTCAGGGCTGCAGGAATTAGGGATGGTACACATCAAACGTGTTTTCCCAGCAAAACACAGGGCCTCCAGCCTGGCCCTAGAAAATCACTAATTACGGTGCAGAACCTATTTACATTCACAGAATACAACTTCTCTTTGGCAGCTCTTTGTCTTGATTTTTTCCTCTGCAAAGGATTTCAAAGTCATCCTCCTGACAAGAAGCAACTGAATATTTTTTCATATTCCAGCAGAAATTTGAACAGAACCAAGATATAAAAATACAAAGTAACAGAAATTAATTTAATATTTTCTCTTAGCAAGCATACAATGATGTTTTATTAGCAGGATAAATTACTTTCCACCTCATAAGCAAGGGTGCTACATTGAATTACTGTTGCAATTCAGACAGTTACATGCAATCAATCAAAGAAGATTTTAAGTCGGTGCTATTTAATGGCTAATTCCTCAAAACACAAAATAGCTGAGCTCCTGCAATTAGTCTCCTACAGAAGGAAAGTAAAGAAGATGTCACAAAGCAAGTAAATGAAAGTAAAACAACCCAAAGATCTTGGGGGAAAAGGGGAACTTCTTTAGCATTAATAGAACAGTGTTAGAATAGTTCTAACAAGTACAATATTCTATATTGATTTCTAGTGAAACCCTCGTGGTAAAATATGCTTTTCAGTATGATGAAGCACGAAGCAATCTCATTTTGCAGGTTAGCATGCATTTGAAGAGTTTTTACAGAAAATAGGTTCAAGTCACCAGAACTGGAGATCATAACTGTATGAATGTCCCCATTCTCTTAACCACTATTCATAGCAAATTACAATATTTAAATAACCAGCACCAAAAAAAAAGCTTCTTCCACTCAGAAATACATTTAAAATACCCAGCTTTGAAGCATCTTCCTTATTAACAGTCTTTCTACAACATCACATTCTCCACTGGTATAAGTCAAAGGGCTTCTTCAATATTAACAGAGATTCCGTATTCCTCTGCTCCAGCTAAACTTTTGTGGCATTTTAATACTATCCAGATTTTAGAGAAGATACAGATAAATGAGGCAGTGTCTCAGTAACACACATCTCTCACTCTCCCCTTCCTTCTGGAAAGAACTGAGTCAGGATTTTGATGCTGCTGGGATGCCAGTGTTTGCAGTTCCCTGGGCAGTGAGCTCATTTCTGAGCTCCCAAATCCCCCAGCTCCTGCTCCCTGCAACGTGAGCAGGGCCGGCTCCTCACGGACAAAGGCAGGATAAAAAGTGTTAAGATTTTCCCTCTTCCCTCCTTCTCCTGAATCACAATTCCACTTCATGAAAGATCAAGAGGGACCTTCTATGCCAATCTGTACTATCGAAAGCATAATGAAAAAGTCAGTCACTTCCTCAGTTACTGTGAGGGAACATAAGTGAATTCCACAAAGGAACAACTGAAAGCAATCAGATTCACTTTCTGCACAGCCGGGAGAAAAGCAATGCTCTTACTTAAGAAAAAAAGGATTAAAAACCAACTTAAATTTGCTTTCTTCAGAACCATCAATCCCTTTGAATGAAGAGAGCCCACCTTTCAACTACAAATTGGCAGAAGTAGTGAATCACCACAGCAAATGCTGTGCCCTTCAAAGCTATAATAAAAAGTCCTCTAGGCTTTTCTCCAGGGGTGGAACTCCCTCCACATCCCGAACAATCAGCATCCTCCTTCATCCAGCTACAGCAGCGCCCTTGTTTGCTGGCTGTGGCTGGCAGAGGTCAGCACAGCACACATGGCCAACCAGAAGCTCACTCCATAACCTGTCTCAGGGCCACAGTCACTAGATTAATCTTCTTGCAAGCGACATTTGAGACTCCTCCCACACACCAGCTGAATGGGTGTGAGCAGCCCATTCCTGGGGAAAGCATCTCACACTGGGTCTGCCCAACAGAGTCCTTCTGAACAACTCCAGGAGCGTTCCTGGGGGGGCTGACACCCCCAGACCCGGCAGGATACACAGCCAGGGCAGGAGACACCCATCAGGAAGGGCTGTCTGTGACAGAAGGCAAATATCTGCCCTGTTGGGCTACTCCTGATGCCATTACACATCACCCAGAGCAACAGTCAATAAAGAAAATACATCTATTGATCAGTGCAGCAGCTCTCACTGGCAATGAGGGATAGCTCATCTGGGCTGGCAGCATTTGCCAGCTGTGCCCCCCAGCTGCAGCAAGCCTGGGTACCCCAGCACACAGCAGTGGTGCTGCAAACCAAGAATACACATTTCCCCTAGAGCTGCATCACTGCACAGCCCTCCAGGCATCAATTCTGAAAGGGGAGCTGAAGAGCAGAGCAATGACCAGAGCTCACCTAGCACAGACAAAATCCACAGCTCAGCTACTGTGAAAAGCCCTGATGAGACACTCCAAGGGAACAGAGTGGATCAAGTCAGTCCTTCCCACCCAAATTCTGCCTTCCCTAACACGCCACGCCTGACAGAACTGTAAAAAGTTCATTCCAGGCTGAGCGAGCTTCTCACCTTGACTGAATGAACAGTTCCTAGGTACAGCCTGCCACAGATGGCAAATGGGATCAGGAAGGAGCAGCACTCAGCAGTCACTGCTGAAGATGGGATGATGTCCTGTGTGCCACCAGGATGCACTGCCTGCCCCCATTCCCATGCAGCTGGCAGTGCTGCACAGCTGCTCACCCACTGCCGCAAGGGAGAACACAACTCTGCAGTGAGGGGGGAGAGGTGAAAAGGGAACGGCTGAAAGGGAGACGCAGAATTACTTTTCCATTCAAATGTGAAAATCCAGAGATATGCATGGGTACAAGTAAGGGCAGAATAAAGCCTTAAATATTTAGTCTTCTTTGAAGCTTTCACACTAATCACTTAAGCCAACACAACATCTTAAAAATCTACGGCATTATCCAAAGCCTTTCTGTTAAGCCAGTTCTAAGGATACAATCAGTTCCTCTCCCGCCCTGCCATCACACAAAGCGACTCAGGCAGCAGTTAATAAATCTAAGCCCCTGTGACAGATTTCATCTTCCACGGGGGGAAAAAGCTGCAGAGGAAACCGAAAAATAAAAGAGGATCTGAGGGAAAAATCTATTCATTGATCAGGGGAAGGAGAATGCTAAATTCAGCTGGCAAACAGCAGCCTGGCAAAGGAGCCATCGAGACGCTTCCGAGTGCGCTGGCACAGCTTGTCCTGGGCCCCTCAGCAGCCCCAGCAGAGGAGCTGCAGGTTCTAAATGCACCCATCCAGCACTGCAGAATCACTTTTCTGATGCACTGAAAACAGAACTCTCCTCTGCAAATCCAGACTTGCATCCTGAAATTCCTCCGTGCCAAACGACCAGCTCCTCTGTAATTGGCATTTTGTAGCGGAGAAATGCTCACCTCCTGCAGCAGAGCCAGTCTCACAGTGGGAGAGGTGGTCACTGTCTTTGCACTGGTCTCTCTGAAACAATTTACATTAATCCCACATCTTAAAAAAATACTTAAAAGTCATCATATTAAAGCAGCCTTTCTCCTATTCTACAGAGGAGTGTACACAAACTCAAGCACAGACTTGCTGAAGAGTGGAAGGGGTTAAACTCTGTGGAGAATGAGAGAAAAAGGCTAAAAAGCACTACTGCAGTTAATGTTAAAAACACTAATTTCAGTCCATTTGTGCATTCAGAGGCATTCTGGTTTGAATTTCTTCAGTGAAACCAGATGTCTGCAGTGATCACCAGAATGCACAGACTAATCAGCTTGTCCTGGGCACAAGTTCCAGCACATCCAAAGAAATTGGGGACTCTCAGAGAGGAAGCAGCTAAATGCAATAACCTGGTGATTGCTCAGAAACACAGCTCTCAGGGCTGGGACTGGGAGGGGGAGGAAAAGGACGACAGCAGTGATGAATCCTGAGCAGAGCCTGACTCCAAACACACTGTGAAAAAAAGCACATAATCAAGAGACAAAAAGCCTCCCAGGGAATGAATGTATCTGGTTGCTCTGTCATTGCATATAATCAAATAGATGTTATAATAGTGAGGCAGCACGTTACAGAGACAGCTGTAATAATCAGAGCTTTAACAGGCTCCAACACAAAACCCTACAACACGGCAGTGTCACGATCATCTTCACTCTCAAGCTGTCCAACTGAGAAGAGAGGTTGTGCTTTTATTAGCTTATATTAGCACACCACTTATCTAGTTTCTAAAAGCAGAATTAAAACCTTCTGCCATGTGCTGACACCTGGCTGCTGTCCAAGCCCGTACTTCATTTAGCATTATCACTGAAAAACGGGAGGCTTAGGCAATGCTGGGGGGAGATGGGAGGACAGACGGCTGCCCATTACTGTCAGCTCGCTCCATGGGCTCCATCTCCAGGAGACAGGCACCTGCCAGAAAGCACAGCAAGAGAAACTGAGCTCCATAACTTCACCAGTTCAGGCTGCTGGATCCCTTTGCTGCCCCCAAAAGCTTTTCCCAGCATCACTTCAGAGCAAACAGCCTGGATGCAGATGTGATCTCATGAGGGATTTTCTGTGCCCGACACAAGGGTTGTGCACAAATACTGTCCCTACTGATGCACTCCCTGACTTCAGGGAACAAGAGGAGCATTTTCTGGAAATGTGAGTCCAACACACCAGCTCTGCATGAAGTTTCTGACACCGTTTCCCACAGCTGACTCCTCCTGCCCCACTGCTATTCCTAGCACAGAGGATTTTCCAGCTCCATCCCAGCTCCAAGCAGTGACACGATGGCCACTGCTCTCTCCAGGCAGTGCTGAGTGCATTCCCTCACTGCCAGGCAATGGTTTCTAGCTCCCAAAGCCCTTTTTGTCTGTAACCACACCTTATCTGCTCCATTACTAAATCCCCTTTTCCCTCTATTCCCAAGAACACTGGGACACAGTGGTAGAGCAAAGCTGCAGAAAAATTACCTTTTAACTAATTTGTGAGCCTCCAGCTGCCCTGTTCTCCCATTCCAGAAGCTCCCTGAACCTTGCCAGAACAGCAGTGTTTGACATGCTAAACCCAAGTAGAGGACAAATATGAATATGGTGATTTGCTCATTGAGCTGCATACATAATCATTAGAAAAGTAATGAACAAAGAAAACAGCAGGCCAGAAAAAAGAGATTGAGCAGGCAGGGTCATGTATTTCAGCAAAGTTTCCTACCTGTTTATTAATTAATTGAGACAGCTTTCCAGAAACCTTACAGCAACAGGGGCTCCCATTTATTCCAGGTGAGCACAATTTAACTGTGGAAGATTTCTACCTGGGAGGAAGCGGTTTTGAGATCAAGAAAGAAAAAACCAAAAAGGAAATTAAGAGTTTGAGGGAAAGAAAAAGTTAAGAAAAATATCACCACAGCCTCTCAAACACAGAATGGTCCTGCAGCAGGGGGAGGAGATCTCTCCCCCTCTCAGCTCTAGGTTATCTGAGCTGCTGGATAAAAGTCCGTGGAGCCACCACTCTGCAGTGGCCATTCCCATACCCTCAAGACCTACAGAGCACATCCACCCCAACACCTCTTTCCATCAGGAATGGAAAAAAGGAGAAAAGGAGGATAATAATAGCCAGGACTTACAGTTTATCATTCTTCTGACAGTCAGAAAGTAAGCTTGAAGTGAGCTCCTTTCATCCCTTCCCACCCTTTCTCTCTGCTCTGTCTGGTGCATGGGGGTAATTAAAGTATTTTACTGCCTGACTGACAGCCCCGTGCCCCACGAGCCACAGGCGAGTAAAGGGCACGCATATTCCACAAGGAATGTAAACAGAGCCGTGGCAAAATAGTCAGCAGTCACCTCCAGCAGCATTCCTAAAAATCAAGGAACACTCCGCAGAACTTCCTCTCCCTCCCTCCATTGATGTTTTATATTAAAAATCAAACCCAGTCTCAAGTGAACAAAGATAAGAGCACGAACGTTCTTATTTCGCTCCGAGCATTCAATTTGCTAACGCATTTTAGCTGAAATTCCTGCTTAGTCACGCCTGACACAATCCAGTCTTTTAGGCAAACATTCCCTCCATTCTGTGTGCTATGGCTGCCAGCCAGCTTTCAGTTGATGTACCCAGGGCTTTCTGCTGGTGTCCGAGCACAGCGAGATCTCTCAGACCTGCTCCCACACAGCACTGCCACCCCTGCATGTGCTCTCCCTTCAGAGACAAAGCAGATGCAGATTTATGTATGGGCAGGTCTGAATAGTGAATATTAATTTTAGAGATATCAAACAGAAAAACTTCTAAGTCAGGTTGTACACAGGAAATAACTGCATGTCCTGAAACAAATAAATGTTTCTGCAAACAGCCAAAGGACATTGTTCTTCACCCTGGAATTAAAGCTTTGTTGTAGGTGGATTTAAATGAAAAGCTTTGTCTCTATGGAAAAACAGCAATAGAAAAAAATCATAATTTGTTAAACAAAACAAACCCAAACAATTTCCGAGTCTCCTACAAAAGGAAAGTGAAAACAAAGGACAGACCCAAAGCTTCTGATTAGAAGTCAGGCTCAGAAATTCTGACTCTGAACACACTGTCCAGCTGCATTTCCTTCTCAGATGACTTCTTTAAAGTCCAGTGAGCTTTCTTTAAGATCCCAGACAAGATTGTTATCAAAGAGGAGAAAAGATGCCCAGTGTTTTGGCCAAGTACCTGACCATTGTTCTCATACCAGGGTCTAAGTCAGCTACCCACAGCCTCGAAATCTGCTAAAGCAAAGCGCAGAAAGGAAGAGAAGAGGAAATCAAATTTTCCCTGTTACCTGAAGCAGTGCTCTTTGGATGCTGGGAGGCAAAGCAGCTTCCAAGCAAACTCAGAGGCAGGAAGGGAACCAGCCCAGCTCACAAGCGGCTCTCTCTGATGCTGAGGTGAAAGGTAAGGCACAAGGTAATTCCACTGCAGTCAATAAAAGCTGGAAAACAACGCCCTGCCTGTCAGGGCACCAGGTAGCTCTGCTGCTGCTGGTACAGCCCAGCCATGCCCTGTCCTCCCCAGCCCTTGGGAGCATCACTCCATCCCCCTGCTCCTCCTGGGCTGCTCTGAGGTTTCTTGTGCCTGAAGCTGCGAGCAGATCGAGTTTCCTCAAGTTGAAGGAGCACTGGGAATGCCTCTGAACATTCAAATCTCTTCTCTTCTGATAGCAGCAACTCCTCTCTTCAATTGTGCCTGCTCAAGGTTTCTCCAGAAATGCAGGAGAATAGAGCCTGCTCTGGAAACTGTAAATGGTTCCCCAAAATGTCATTGATTTCTGAGTGTGGTTTTTTTTAAGATAGTTGGTCTGTTGCCTCAGCTCTAATTACATTTCTCATGTCAATTAATTAAAACCATGCTAAACGAAATGCCAGTTTTTATTTAAAGTTTAGGGGAAAAAATCATGGGATACAATTAGATGTTACCAGACATGATCTCAGCAGGTTTTCAATTATTCTATGGATAATACAACCCTAATTCAATACAAAGCTGTAATTAAGAATGTAATTAACTTGTGGCATTCTACTGATGTCATACACCACGAGAACACATAACAGTGCAGAATCCTTAATGGATTGCTCTTTTTCATCGAGGATGAATTAGGCACATAAAAATAATTTATTGTGGGAGCCTGGCCAACATAATGGCCACATCCAAAACACAAAGTACAAAACCAGCTCTGTCCTGTCAAGGACGATCTGGCCAGAACCCAAACCTGCAGCTGCTGCCCTGGCATGGAATAGGTGGGTTTGCATCCAGAGCCAGGTGGAGCTGGGTGTGCAGGGCTGGGAGGAGCACAGCACCTCAGGCTGCATTAAAATCCTGCATTTCAGCCTGGGTTTTATCCCAGAGCTGCATTAAAAACCTGCATTTCAGCCTGGGTTTTATCCCAGAGCTGCATTAAAATCCTGCATTTCAGCCTGGGTTTTATCCCGGAGCTGCATTAAAATCCTGCATTTCAGCCTGGGTTTTATCCCATCTCCCTGCTATCACACCACTTCAACTTCACAGAAACCCTCCAGGCCACTTCTGCTTATTAAAGGAAGGTTTCTGAAACACAGACTGCTCTGCTGGGCTGTCTAAACCAAAGATTGCTGTTCTCAGTTACCATTATTTGAACACCACCATTTCCTTAGATTTTTTAATATACGACATTTAAGGGAGGAAAAAGAATAAGGTACATTTCCTGAGGAAACCAAAACAGGTCCCAGAAGAAAGCCCTCAGAACTACAAATAACAGCTCTCTTCACACTGTAAAAAGAAACTACAGAATATTTACTTTTCTTTCAAGTAAACCCTCTTGCAAGAAGGATAGGAGGATAAAAGCTTGATTTATCAGCTAAAGAATCTCCTGCACTATAGATCAGGGTGATGTGTCAGTAAACAGATGAAAATATCATCAGGTAAGGCACTGACAGGCACTCTAGGAAGTATCAAGGAACTCTAGAGCCATTGAACAGACTTCTGAGACTTTAAAAGAGGACACTTCTTTTTTTCTTTCTCTAAACATTTAGTATTTCCCTTCCTTTAAAATAAATTAATTAATGGAGTGTCTTAAGCCTATTGCTGCTACTTGCTGAAGGAAATTACCACTTGACATTCAAATAAAGTTTCATTCTGTAAGCTGACTGTAAGGAACTTCATACAATGGACAACATAATTCTCAAAGCATTAACCACGACACTCAAAAAATCTCTAAGTGGATTTTCTCAGCTTCACTGTCAATAGCTTAATTAGCAGGAATATTTATAAAGATCTTAAAGAAACACTGACTTTTGTGGTTGAAGCCTAGAAAAACATTAAATCCAAACCTAAAAAAAGCATCAGATTAAAAACTGGGGGAGGTTCTTGTACTATTTTTCTCAACCACACAGGTCAGTACCATTCCTGACCTTCAGCGTGCTCAGCCTTTTCTGCAAGGTGTTGAATCCTCATTCCCTGACAGCTGCAAAGAGCTTTTAGGGGATTCTTCAACATCTGAATTCTGGTGGGGGAAAAATATCTCTTCTGCATGCAGTGTGCAGAAAGGGAATGGCAGCTCCTCTGACACTGCTCAGAGCACACACAGCAAGCCAGAGGGGGCACTTGATTAATTTATAGGAAAATCTCGCTTTGAGATTGTTTTTTTCATGCCCTCTGCTCAGAGACCCAAAGAAGTCAACAAGCCACAGGTTTTCCTTCCCATGCCCTGGGTTGTTGGTGAATTTTCAAAGCATGCACAGTTCCAAGCTGTTTGCACTTGGGTCCACCACCTCCTCCTCCAGGTCAGCCAGGGATCCCAACACCCATGATGGATTCCATCCTCCCCTTCATGTTCTTGGCTTCCTCACAACTTCCCTGTCTGTGCTGAGCTCTCAGCCCAACCCATCCTGTGCAAACCAGCACAATAATCACTGAACACCACCATATAAAAATGTTCTCGAGCTCCCCCAGCCACAGAGAGTTTTCCCTCCAAGCAGTTATCACACACAGACACACTCAACAACTACCAGACATAGCTCTTTTCATTTTCTAAAGTATCACTCCAGTAAACTTGAACCAGATGTTGTTTTTATATATTTTGCTAATGCTATCAGTTTTTAATCAAAATGGAACTGACTAAATTCATGGTCTTAGTTAACAGCAAAGCTCCTTTGAATCACAAGATGTCTCTTTCAGATCAAAGTGGCACAGAAAGAGTCTGAGTTCAAATTTATTCTCGTGTATCCAGGGTCTTTCTTTAGGATTCTTACCCTTTTTCCACAGCTCAAGATGTTGGCACTTCATGAATCAATCTCAAAGGATATTAAAAGCAGCAGGAATAGCCTACAATGAGCCAGAAGGTTCCTTCACAAAAAAAGAATGTTGAGTTTGCCAAGGAAAGCACTAAAAAAGTAATAAGGAAATCCAGACTTAAACTTAATTCATCCCCACATACATATGCATTAAGATCCAGCCTTTAATGACAATTTATTTCTTCCAGAGTACTTGTGAGCGAGGCTGACAGAACAGACAGCTGCTCACCATTTCTTTATCATTATGTATAACCCCGTGCAGTCATTCAAGACACAATATTCAAGTGTTGCACTGAATTATGAACATTCTGATAAACTTTTTAGGCAGCTTATCATGGTACTATACAGCACACTTCAGAAATATTATTACATTTACTTACACAGCCCTTTGCTTGAACAGAATTTTCCATGATTTTAAAGGCTGAAGTGCAGCACAGCAAAATTAGCAGCTACACTCTCAGAAGCATCTGCTAATACAGATGCCTAATTAGAAAACCTGTGGCCTGATTTTCTGAAGGACTCACTATTAGTGCAAGTTCTGATCAAATCTCCTGCTTACATTGGGGACAGCTATAAAAAAAAAAAAATCAAAGCAGAACAGAAATGTGCCTTTTTCCCCCCAGCATAGTGCTGTGCAGCAGGAAAAATAATTCCCCAGAGTGCTACTAAACTTCTTTGTCCTTCTCCAGTCTCAGCTCCTCATGAGACACAAGTTAACCTGCAAACTTACGCAGCACGTCTGGCTACAGCAAGGGCAGGTAACAGAAGGATTCAGAAAAGGGAGTCCAGAGCACCAATGGAATTTGCAGAGAAGATATATAAGATGCCTAGGGTCAGTTATCCCCTGCCTGTCTCCTTCTGTGGCTTGCATGGGGCTCCATGTGCTCTTTGAAGGGCTATCAGGGACATGTTCTAGGATGCTGCCCCCAGACTGAGTGTGCAGAGCAGGAACAGCCCCACCACTGATTCCCAGAGCTGCTCCAGAGGCTCAGAACAAGGCTGTGCTCTTTGAAGGGCTGCTAGGGATGTATTCCAGTATTCTTCCCCCAGACTGAGTGTGCAGAGCAGGGACAGCCCCACCACTGATTCCCAGAGCTGCTCCAGAGCTCAGCTCAGCCCCACACCTCCAGCTCCTGCAGCAAACAGAGCCCCAGCCCGCAGACAATACCCTCCTTCAGCCCAAAATCTGGGATTTTTTCCCAGGAAGCTATCCATCCTGAGTGCAAAATGAGACAGCAGGCCTGTGGATAAGCACCTGTTCCTTAACCCTCGGTGTGCCCTGAGTGCTTGCTCCTCCCTGGAGAAGGAGGCACTGGGAGCTCTGCTGCTCTCCCCCTGGCTCACAGAGAGGAGCAAACCCAGCAAAACCCACCTGCAGCTCTGCCATCCACACGCAGCTTCTCCCCAAAGACAGGACTGCACAATAATGCTGCTGCACCACCTCAATTCTGCATTAACAGCAGAATAAACCCTATTTTCTCACTCGAGAAGTCTGGCGACTTTGAATAGGTTTTTTTTGTGGAATTAGACCAAAAGCTTCAAAATATTTTCATCCCCCTTTTTATGTGCCTTTTTGTAATGCAGGGATGTGTTTGCAGGAGTTATCTGCAGTCATGAATCTTACTTAGTAAAAATGAATGCTAGCATTCATACATCATCATCACTTCAGAAAGAGAGATTAAGGAAAACACCATCTATCTTTGCCTCCAAAAGTGAGAATCACAGGATTTAACCCAACTAGCGCTGCTCCTGGAAATGGTTCTAGCTGGCTAGAACTCAGGATTCTCCAGCTGCCTTTGTTCTCAGGAACAACTGAACCACTTCACAGAGACTCTTCTGAATCAGTCAGAAAACACACAGCAGGAAAAACCTCAGCTAAAACTGCTTGAGCTTGAGACAGTCCCATTTTAAAAGTATCACAGTGCAAAGTGTTGCACAGTTACTCTGTCCCTCTCTGATCACTGGTATCTGCCACTTTTTAGATAGAAAAATGGGATTAGACTCATTTTTAAACTCCCAATTCAGACCAAAACCCCCTCAGTTTTACTGCACTTCCCTGGCTTCTTTCTCAACATAACACCTATCCACCAGGAAATATCACATATGCAATGAATTAGACCACAGTCCTTTCATCTCCAACTGCTTTGAAATGTCACTTAGTAAACCCAGTGGAGTTTGTTTTCCCAATGAAAATAGATTTCTCCACTAAATCTTCACATGGGGAATGTACCATGTGGTTTGCATTTTCTGTTCCTCAAAACAGTTTCCCAAAAGCTCACACTGTGTGATTTCATTTGCAGTCAAGGGAGTTAAAACCTGAAATGTGGTGAGACAAATTAAAAATTATAAAAGGGGGGTTGAGGTGGGGGTCTGTATATTCTGTACTTATGTAAAGCGCTATTTACTTTTGTGCTGTTTTAGTATAGTAAATTTCAATATAAATACAAATATATTTCCTCAATAACAAACAGAAATTTAACAAAAGCAGAGGCTGGCAAATCCCAACTTGTTTTCATAGGTTGGATGTCTTATTAGAGTAATATTTGGATAACCAAATGCACAAAACAGAGCACAGGCAACAGAAAAGGGAGATTTTCACCCCCATTTGATGGCCAGAAATACAAACTTACTCTGTAGATGGAAGAAGAAAGGTCCTTTGGGAGTCAAAACATGCCATCAAGGTGAATTATCCTCTGGCAGCATTCCTTACTCCTCTGTGATCACTGGAGCAGAGAGCAGTTCAGGATCTTAACTTTATCTACAAGTCTGTAAAAAAGGGATGGATTCCCAAAAAGTGCTGCCCACTCACCAGGAGCTGCAGGCCCTCATGCCCACTGGGAAATAATTGGTTTAACAAAGTTCACCTGTGATTGCAGCTCAGTCGTTACCAACACCTGTGCACAATTAAATTGTTCCCACCAGCCCAGGACACAGAAAACACTTCCAGGTGCAGCCCCGAGAGCAAATCTCTCCCTCTAAATCAGATATCTGCATTTGGGAACTCAAATCACCCTCCTGAGCAAAGGCCATTCCCTTGAGCACCAGTAACAATAACCTGGGCCAGTACATTGAACCAAAACTGAGTTTTAAGCCCCAATTCCCAGTAAGAACCAAAACACCCAAAGTCTCCAGTCCAGCAGTGAAAATGCTGTGCTTCCTCCCCAGGTATCACCCCTGTGTCAGCTGGAGACAGCACTGACATTCAGGAGCTCTCAGCATCAGGTGAAGCCAGAAACCAGCACAGGAACCATTATTTGATAAAGTCATGATGAAATGGGCAACTGCTGTGCTGATAAACTCCAGAGCAAAATTCCACCAAAACTGTGCCAGGCTACTGCATGACACAGGGCAGAGCAAGGAAAATTCTGGTTACATTTGATTTCTTTAGCGGTGAAAACCAAATAAGCAATCATGGAAAAATGCATTTTAAATGCCCCTACTTGTAACAGCCAAATAATTTGCATTAAATGCCCTTTAATAAGCTGAACAAATGGGCTCAGATTGTTTCAAACATCCTCTTATGAAGGATAATGAAATAGTTCTATTTGAACTGCACCTATCACTTCTAAAGAGAATAATTATCACTAAAAGAGAGAAATTTCCAAAATCACTTCAACTCTGACACGGTCTGGCAGTGCCAAATGATACCTGACATCCTGAACTCTCCCCTCTTCCAACAAAGGAATACATAAATGCTGGGGGGGAGAAGAAATCTTTGTAAACTATTAACTGTCTGTGAGTAACAGTATGAATGAATGACACATCAAATCCAGCTTTGTTCACTGGAAGGGAAATTGCATGGAAAACAAGGTGGGCTGAAGGCATTTACCAAGCAACCATGACTTGTTAGATAAATAAACTCTGCCAGCCAACAGCTTGTGCCAGTGCCTTGGCAGGTCTTATGTACAGGTTCTAACACTAAAATCTCATCTTTAATTTTAGAAAAGTCATAAAATAATGAACTAGCAAAAGTCAAGAGAAACTAACAAGCCCTGGAGAGCCACGGCTGCAATCTGACACACCCTTACTAAAGGGAAAAGGAAGGGAAGAGGTGCAAGAGGCACAAAGGACAAAAAGATCAGAATATTGCTGAAGTGTACATGGGCTTGGAAGCACTGCTGAATAGATTTGCTCTATAAAGCTGAGAGAGGCAATTCAGGGTCTAGATCAGGATCCAAATCTTAGAGGCATTCAGAACTGTGGATTCAATTCCAATTGACACATCTCAGCAACTGACAAAGGTGGATCCTTTGCCTCTTCTCAAAACAAAAACAAATCAATGTAAGTTCTGTTCAAAGGAACCATTTGCATTTTGTGACTTTCCTGAACAATATTGCCTAAAGGCATGATTTTTTTACCTCAAACCAGCTCTGACATGACTGCACTACAGGATCATGTTTAAATGTCATCTGATGATTCCTATTAAAGTGCCACAGTTTCATCGCTACAGCTAATTTAATTCTAAATGAATTTTCAAAACCAAGACTAAAGTTCAATGGAAGCCTGAAGCTTTGAGGACTTGTGAAGCTTTGAGCCTGAACTAGAGCGATATCCAACTTTAATCCGTGAAATAGCCAAGGCAACAGACGAATCTGTGCCTCTTTGAATAAAGCTCTAATGCAATAAAGGCCTTCCAGATGGACCTTGCACCATAGGTGTTTCCACATTTGTCTTTCAAGACCAGTCAGCACCACCCTTTTATCTGCAGACTCCTGGTGACACTCCAAAGGAAAAAGGAGAAGATTCTAATTCCATTATGTCGCACACAATTGGAAAAATTCCTTTTAGCAGCTTGCTGACATTCCAAAGCACAACACATCAGCTTATGGAATCAATATGAAAATGTAACTAATGGGCACCTGCAGTGAATTGTTGAGCACTATCATGTGATCCTGATCTTTTATCAGACTGGGGTTATTCCTCAGTAAAATGTAACAGCAATAATTCACAATACTCCCCAGTCAGCTGCAGGTACTGTTGTAAAAAGAACTTGCAATTTACCCCAAAGTAAAAAATTTTCCTATCCACATTAAGATAACAAAAGATAATCAAGTGCTGCAGCCATTTCCATTTTACAGATGAACAAATGAAATCTGACAGGTGACCTCAGCATTCACATCTGCACATACAGCTGGGGAGAGAATTACAGAAAATAGGGAACACCACTTGGAATTGCTTGCTCTTCCCTCTTCTACTGTGATGGAATGACAAGGGAGCATGTTCAACACATAGACAGGGAAGAGTCCCCTGTTCCTGAATTCCTTCAGTAGATTTCTTTCCAGAATCATCAAGGGTGTAATTATGAAAAAGAGAAGCACAAAGACTTTTGATACAGTAAGAGCTCAGTAACACCTGTCACAAAACACTGGTTTTTGAGCACCTATTAAGGATAGAAAATATAGCAATTAGTCACTCTGCCAGATAAAACACAACTCCTTATTTTTAACTGTAAAAATACATCTGAAAGACAAAGATTTGAAGACACAGCAGGATGGACATGCTGAGAGACCCAGCCAAGAGGGACCCCAAGCTCACACAGCGTCACGTCAGCTTTTCCAGGAGGCAGAGGCTTTTCACTCAGGTGAGGCAGGTGCAGCTCTCCTTGGCCACTGGTGCCAGAGTCTGTCACACACAAAGTCACGCAAGGAGCATCTCACAGCACAGATGCTGCCCAGAAAACGAGGGGTCAGTTCTAGCTGTACCACCCATCTGCTGTATGAGTCAAGTCTAAACCCCAAATTACAGCTGTGCACAAAGAGAAGCATCTTCTCCATCCAAACAGCTCGATGCTGCACACCTGCAGCCATGAAACACAAAAGTTCACATCCCAACAAAAGAGCAGAGATGGAGAAAGCCCAGATTAAACTCATCATTAAAAATGTGGGAATGCAAGGAATAACAACAAAATATGCTATGAAGTATGACAAAGCTGTAATACACATGGATGCTCTACAGGATTTTACATAAATCTGCAGCAAAATTGAAACCCTCATGAGTGTTTAGGGTGATATTATTCATAAGTAGGTATCCACCCCTCACTAAGGGGCAGCCAAATTCAATCTCTCTCTTCCCCCAGGTTCTGATCAGTGAAAATTATCAGGTATTCAGAAGTCAATACTATATTAACTTCCCCACAGTAGTTATTTATTCTATTTGCTACTCTTTATTTCATGCCAGCAGAGTGAGAGGTCATTTGATTCCACAGTGCAAAAATCAAACATTCTGGCTGTTTCCAGAGAGATATGAAATTAGAAAGTAAAAAAAGCACCACTTCAAGTCGTGAAAAAATGATTTGAAAGAAAAAAGATGGATAAGGCATAATTGCTGTCTGCAGCAGCACACCCACAGCAGCAACCCAGCATGGCTGGAAATGAGTGCATGATTCAAACATGCCTCAGCAGCCCAGCAAACACAGGCCATGGCCAGGCTTCAGTCCCCACACGAGTCTGATGGCATTGCACAATGACTGACAGGGGAATTCAGCTCAGGCAGCAGGAATTAAAACTGGTAATTAAGTCCCAAAGCAGCAGGGCCTGACTCCACGTCCACGGAGGGAGGTTCCCGCTGGCTACAAGGGCACTGGAGCAGGAGACACCACAGAAGGTCTGGGCCCACCTGTGCTGCTCCAGGAGAGCACGCTGAGAGCATGGAACACACAGGGATGGGCACTGCCCTGCCACAGCCCAGCTCACACTGTGCAGAGAGCACCCAGAGCTGCCAGGAGGGCAGGGCTCACCCAGGGCACAGCCATTCCATGGGCTGTAGCTCTAAGGACACATCGACTCTTTCCCTGTCACAAGCAAAATTATCCTTTCCAACATTGCAAACCTGACATCCCATCAAATCACCCACGGACTGTTTCCTCAGCAATCTCCCAAGTGTCCTCCTGGCACGTTTCATCAGGGTACCAATGCTCTCCAAACAAGAGGTCAGCAACTATTTTTAAACAAAGGAAAATCCAGAGTTTCTACCCCCCTGCCCCCCTCCATGAGCTCTGTTCTTGTAAACCACTGAATTCTTGGCTGAAGTTCTGGAAAAGAAAAAAACTGATTCAATCTGAGGCAGATGCTTGGCACAGGATCCTTCAGCTGAAACAGTTAATGGTTGGGGAATTTATAACAAACTAAAACCAAACCCTCCTAATGACAACGCTAATAGAAGTAGTGCTGTTAATCCTGTTTGAAATAATAGTGCAAGAAACTCAGGGTTTGGGGTTTTTTTTGTTTGTTGTGGGGGTGGTGATGGTGTGTGTTTGGTTTGAGCTCAGGAAAACAGTTTTATCTTCAGCATCAAAAAGCACATTCTACCTGCATGAGGAAATGGCAGTATATTAATGTAAGCCTCACTTTTATTTGTTCAACGCAATACAGAACCAGCAAAATGAGAAAAAACTCCACCCGACAGAGAAATCAAAGCTGCATCGTTCACAGAGCGCCTCTCATGTTCTCTAACCTCTCAGTGTTTAATATCCTGCACTGGATATATGATGTAAGCAACTCCCAGAACAATCCCTTTTTTTCCTGGAGTGTCCCAGGAATAAATTAAAGCCATACCACTGCAACTGCAGGGCTGCAGGACCCAGCCCAGCCCTGCCCTCCCTCCCCCTTCTTGCTGATTCAAGCAGTAAGTTGATCCCAAGGTGATACAAGCTCACCCTTTTTTGTTTTTTAATAAAAAAGTGTATTTTATGTGCTTTATCTCCCCTGAAGCAGTTTCCAGGGGAATCAGAGGCATGCCAGGGTTGGCACACAAAAAGAGGGTAGCTCAGTTTGGGAGAGGGCAGAAACCTGGCAGCATCAATTTCCATTGGCTCAGGCTGGTAAGGAACAGCACCCCCAGGCAATACAACTGGTTAGAAAATGGAATTTCACAAGGACAGAAATGAACATTTCAAAAGTTAACTTTCACTCTTAATCAGGAGGAAAAATTACATGGTTACATGAAGTTACAATGCTTTTCAGAAGTTGTTTGGAATGACAAAGCTTTTCATCGCAGCTCATTTTTGTAACAGCAATACAATATTACAGAAAAACATTAACAAAATATCTGTCATTTATATCTAATACATCCACTTGAAGGCAAAATGGTCACTTTATGTGTAACAGTTCACCAAAAATAGAGAATCATCTAAGTAAACTGACCTCACCCATGCCACTTGTGGCACCGGTGGATGGCAAAATCAGGTTCAATTCTTGCAGCAATGAACAATAAAAGTGTCCACTCAAGGGGACTTGTCTGGCTGCCCACATCTGTCAAGCTGCTGAAACTGCACAGTTGTAAGAGCAGCCTTTGCTAATGACAGTGGCACTACAACTCACATGATCTCTGTTATTCAAGCAAAAAAAGCGCCAGCAACGGCTGTCTGCAAGCACAAAGGTACTGACCCAAGATGTCAGTCTGCAACAGGAAGACATTAGCACATTTCTTAAGTGTAATGGGAAAGAACCACTTAGTCCCAACCTACTCCCCTAACGAAAAGTTCACTTAATTGACCAGGGCTGCAAAGCTGCCAGTAATTTCAGTGATGGGGATGACACTTTGTTTATGGAATCCAAGCTCTGCAGATTAATATGCTTTAGACTAGCAAGGAAAATAGAAGAGTACACTCACTGGGTCATTTCACTAGATACAGCTGAAAAGAAAAATGCTGACCTGAGGCTGTGTATTGACCCAAAAAAATGTGAACAAATAGATAAAGAGAGAGTATTTCCATTTGCTAACTAAAACACAGGCACTGCTGGGCTGAAATGATTTCCAGAGCGAGATGCATCCGCAGGCTTTTAGCAGATACCTCTGAGTGAGGAGACTGCAGAAGCTATGAACTTTGAATGCACCATTTGTCCGTCCCTGTTTCAAAGGGGTCACATCTGTCACTAGAGCCTGAGCCAGTCCACAGAACACAAAACAGTACAACTGCTTGAAGAGCTGAACACTGTGAAACTGTTTTGCCAGGGTACTGAGTCTGTAAGGAAGGCTGAATAAAATATAAAGGACTCAGGCCTCTAAGAGCAAGTCAGGACAAGAGTTTGAGCTAGACAAAAACAACTTTTCTGGCCAGAAAGTTATTGCTAATGACTATGAAGGACAGGCAAGTCAAATTTCAGCCAAATACCTTAAGCTAACACCTTACAGCATCCCAAAATACTGTCTGTATTTTTATCACTGGACTGTTTAGATACTAAACTAACCAAGAAGTCCCACTGGACAAGGTGGCCAAACCAGGGTCAAGTCTTTCACAAAGAGGCAATCACAGTGGATAAGAGACAAAGAGAAAAATGATTGCCAAAACCAGCCAGGCAGTGGCGATCCTGGCAGCAGAGAGCAGGTACAATCCCTGCTCACACCTCCCTTCCACCAAACCCATCTCCTTTGTGCAACCAGCTCTCCCTGCTGCACGGGGAATGTCTCCTCCAGGCTGATGGACAGGTGCGACTGGAAGCCACCCAAAACATGCATTTGCTTTCCCCAGCATCCTCAGTTCACCTTTTTAACATCCCTCTTGGATGGTTTTCCATTACTGTCTTTACACCCCAGTTCTCTCAACTTGTTGCCGTTCTACATCTTTTATCATAATATGCTTTTTGTCTCTCTGGGAGTAGCTGGGACACATCTAGCGGAGCCTGCCAGATATGAACCACTGCCAAAATCTCGCTGTGGCAGCACAAACTTGCATGCAGCTTATGAGTAAATAAACAAATTTACCAAAGCCCTGGAGAAAACTGGGATTCTGCACACAAATCTCTGATACCTCTGTAATGGCATGGTCTCACACCCTGAAGACTGCAAGCTTTAATTTACTTTTTTGTCACTTAATTGTCTTAGATAGACACAACCTTAACCACACCTGGGAACAAAAGCTCTGAAGGATTTACTGCAGAGGGGCTTTCCCTTGGAAACTCAAACCAGGAAAGTTTGTATTCCAACACTTTTGGCAAATTTGCCAATATTCAGAATTTCTGGCTATTCCTTTACAAGCCACCTTTTCAGTAGTGCTGAACTTCTGCTTTGTCATTAGAGTTTAAAATCGTGGAACTAAATCCCAATTCACAATAAAACCCCATCCCTTCATCCCGATGAATAGAATTCTCAATGCTTACTAACAATTGGCCATTTAAGAAAACATAACATTGTGCTGTTTAGTACTTAATTTTACACAGATATTTAGTTCTGCAATTGAAGAGGCAGACACACATTTATGCATTAGAAAAGCGATTACAGGGATGATATTTTATATCACAGTCATGCACTTAGAAGCAGCTTTGAACAGCCATTTGCAGTACAACTGCTGGGTGTTTTACTAGGTAAGTACAGTGTCTAATAAACTTTGATCTACTACCAAATATGAAAACAAAGTAAAGTGGAATATTAATAGCACTATCTCCATTTTGAAAGGGTTCTATCCAGAAGAGAGATTAGCCACTTATAAAAACTCCACGCAGCTATAATTTAACATAATGCAAGTTCCTGCTGTGCTCTTGGCTAGCACTAACGTGATGAAATGGAGAAAAATGAAATTTACGAACTTTTCCATAACAGTAGGGTGTGCCACGCTACTGAACTTCCAAAATAAGATACAAAAACCCCTCGCTGCTTGAATATTTACAATCAGAAAGCAACAATATTCAAAATAAAGAGTCTCAACCAGTGTCCACTGCAGTGTAACAACACCAAGGATGTACTGCAGGGCTGTGGGATGCAGAAGGGCAGAGCAGAACCCTGGCAGGTGCTGTGCCAACCTATGGATGCACAGCTGTGTTTGCACTTGGGCTCAAACACTGCTTCTGTACCTGAAATCCCGCTAACCCCACGCACCTTGAGCAGCTGCTCCTGTTCAACACTTTCCTGCACTTACAGATGTTTGTGCAAACAAATCAGTTCTCTAGCTGGGCACCATTAAACGCTTTTTTAGGGCTCAGTGTACTTGCAGTTTCTGGGAGCCCTGTTCTAGCTCACTGCTAATAGGAAAATGAAGATCCCCACTTATCTATCCATTACAAAATGAAGTAAATCTGGACATGTGTGTTCACATTTCGCCCTGCCTCAGAAAAGCTATTAAAATAAATAAATAATCTTCCTTCAAGCTCATGAATACCTCCTATAGGCTATAAAGGGGCTTAAGCACATGCATTAGCACTTTGCTGAAAAGAGGTCATTTCCTGAAAGGAATATATATACACTTGGGATTTACTTATGTAAATACAATTTCACACACATCCTCTCCACCTAAGGAGCAGCCATCCAATAATTGGTATGTAAAACATGTGCCTGCACCCAAATGCAAGAGCACTTTTGCACGCTGACTTTTATACATCCTGGTCTGACTAGAGGCATGGCTTAAATTAAATGCCAAGCTTCTTTCTTGAGATTGAATGAATTAACATTATTGGCCAGATAATAACCCCAGCATAATGGTGCACTGAGGCCTAAGGCAACATTTCGTGAGAATTTTCTTAGAAATTCAAGCCTGATAGGAGATGCTAATGAGTTTAGAGAAGTAAATATGGCTCTTTAAATAGCAAACGACAACTTGTCTATAACAGTAAGTTTCTCAGCACATTTACAAACGTTTTTGCTTGCGAGCTATAAAGTGACTTTCATTTAGTTGGACTTTAGCTCTCAAGAACAATCACTATCCTCACACGCCAACAAAGAGAGTGCAAATACACGAGGGGAGCGCAAATGAAACGCTCATTAAGGCGCCACAGGAAACTATACAAACACCTTATTTAATAAGTTTAATTAAGTGGCTCTTTTCTAAATCATACAGTGCCCAACAATGCTCAGGCCAATTCCCCGCTCAGAACCTCTGCTTCTGTTCCCTGAGGGAAAGCAATATTTTGTATTTTCCTCTGGCACAGCAGAGCCCCAGCAGCAGCTGCTGGCAGTGCCTGGCTGGGGCACCACTCCTGCATGGCTTTAGGAGTTGGGTTGTTTATAAACTCTCCCTGTAGCACTTTCTGCTGCCTTCATGAAGGATCATAACCTATTTCTCCTGTACAAATACATTCCTAGAGGAGTGCCCATACAGTGGTGCCTAACCCCGCATACCAACAGCTCATTGCAGAGGATGGAAGCACTGGTGACCATCAAAGCAGCCCCACAACGCCAGGCACCCTTCACAAACCTTAATCCAGTGCAGTCTCTGAGGTGAGCACGAGGCTGATCTAATTCTCACCTCCAGGCTACAGCAATCAGAACAGAAACCTGCATTTTAGGCTCTTCACATCGCGTGTCAATTCACTGGGCTGTCCGTTAATTTTAACGCACGTTGAAATGACCGGCATTAAGAGGCCATGCAATTTTCTGCCGAGTACTTTGTTTTCCCTGCCGAACGGGGTGGGAAAAGTCCTTTTATGAATTGCTCCTGATTCCGCTCTTGCTTCACCCTTGAGACATTTCCGTATCTCTCACGGCTGCCTCCACAATCAACTGCCCTGGGAGAGAGGTTGGCACGGCTGGACCGAGCTAAACAATGAAGAGTCTTTTAGGAGTAATCTTCTTACGACAGTCAAAGAGCACCACTAATACCAGCAGGATAAAGGGCAAAATTATGTTTTTATTCCTAGGAATGGCAACAACAGCAGGCATTGCAGATAGCTTAGGAAGTTTCCACACCCTCCCAACCCAGACGGGGAGCAGGGCACGGTTTAATAAAGCATCCACAACCATCACGTTTCGTCTGAGCAAGAAAACAAGAAGTGTTGAGACACAGCAGTCACCTACGATTCTGCACAGAAATCTCCCTTGGGAGCATGCACTGTCTGCATCCCTGAGCCACTTCAGAAGAGATGTGCCTTTGTCAAAGGAACTCTCTCATCACAGAAGTTCAGCGATGAGAAAAACCAGCAGATCATTCAAATGACCTCTCTGCTAAGCCAAACCTGCTCCTCAGCTGTCCCTTTAATCAAGATAACAAGCATCTTGTCCAACCCAGGTGACAGCTCTTCCATCCAGGCTCCGGAGCCAACACCGCAGAATTCCAATAGAATTTAAAGGACGCTATTCCCAAACACTGTCACCGTGCCGCTCCTGGAGCTTTCACCGCTGCCCAAATTCCGCCCCAAGCTGGCGCTGGGACACCCCCTCCCACAGAGGCGCTCCTTTAACACAACGCACTAACTAACAAGCATCTGTAAAATCATCATCGTTAAGGACAGCAAGTAAACTTTGCGTTTGTCTAAGAGGAGAAACAGGCAATCCCGCAAGGTTTTCCCACCATTCACACACCCGGCGAGAGAGAAAGCAGCAGAGAGAAGCAGCGGCAGGACTGAAAGGAAAAGGCAGGGGGAAGAGGAGGAAGGGGCAGCTCAGTTCACACGGCTGACAAGATCAACTGGTGCCCGCTCCGCGCTCCCCGCGCCGCTTACCTCCGCAGAGCAGCGCTCCGAGCAGCAGCCGGGCCGCCCGCGCCATGCCGAGGGGCTGCGGGGGCTGCGGGCCGCGTCCCGCCGGGCCCGGGGCTGCGGGGCTGCTCACCGTGTCCCGCCGGGCCCGGGGCTGCGGGGCCGCTCACCGTTAGCTCTGTGCGCCCGCCGCCCGCGCCATCGCTCCGCGCCCTCAGCGCCGCTCCGCGCTCACCCCGCCCGCGCCCATGGCGGCTGCCCCGGCCCGCACCGCCGACGCTCCCCGGACAAAACTTTTGAAGCGGGTGAGCAAAGGGAGGGGAAGGTGCGAGAAGCGGCGCGGCTGGAGCGTCCCCACGGCCGCTGTCCGGCTGCGCCGGCCCCGAGCGCCCTCCGCCGCTCTCCCCGCCCGTGTGAGGGGCCGCGGCGCGCTCAGACACTTTTCCCTGCGAGGAGGGAGGGAAGGAGGGAGGGATGGATGAAGGGAGGGGGCACCGCCGAGCCCCACCCTCAGGGGCGTGAGGGGACGGGGACGCGCGGCTGAGCAGCGATGGAGCGGGACCCGCGGCTGAGGCGGTGAGACAGCGGCTCAGGGAGAAGGGCTCGCAGGGCTGAGAGGGGCTCCGGGGGCGGCCCTGGCAGCCAGGGGAGCCCGGGAGCGGAGCGATGGACGGAGCGCCCCGGGCTCGGCCTCAGCGCGGCGCTCCCGCTGCCTCCGCTCCTGCTGGGCAGCCGCGCTCGGAAAAACTGCAAACCGCAGGGAAAGAGCCCTGCCAAAAGACGAGAGTGCCCTGTGTGCGTTCCTCTCTGGGCGCAGGGAAACCCACCGCGAAACACCCGGGGCCCCCCGTGTTGTGTTTGTCCCACTTGTGTTTCCCCACCTCGGCCCACCTGTGTTTCACCAGGCCCCGCCACCACCTCCTCACCCTCTTGTTTTGCCTTTTATACACGTTCTCAGTCCTATCTTCCAAACATAATTCACAGACAGCCGTTTCATCCCTATTCCTTTAGTTCTGATGCCTTCCCCTGGGCATCTTGGATAGCTGGCGGCAAAATAGAATGTAAATATTTGTGGCCCAACAGTAAACACGCTTTCAATGATATTTACTACAGCGGTAGCACACAGCAAGCAAGGGGCAGGTTGGTATCAAGTAGTGAGTATTTGAAATAGACCAAGGGCGGTATTTGAAATATACTAAAGGTAGTATTTGAAATATACTAAAGTTTTTTTCCCTGCTTAGGAAAAACCCCTTAGCATATTTCAAGTACCGCCCTTAGTATATTTCCACAAACCCTTCACAAACACTCTGTGACAAAGCAACCCCTTTAAATGGTGGCTTATTCCCAATCTGCTGGTTTTATCCTGAGAAATCAGGCTCTGATCCTTCAGGCAAATGCAGCCATTCCCCTCTAGCTGGCCAAAATCAGTGAGACTCTATCTGTCGTCAGTTCCTGAAAAAGATGTCAAAGTTTTTTAGTAGATATTACTCTAAAAAAAATGAGTAAAACATCTTTTGGCAGATTCTAAAAAGCCTATTGTTTGTGCAAGACATTATCCTGGTTTGATAAGCCAAGTCAGGAAAGAGTTCCTTAGCACAGAGGTTTCCAGGGAGGAACTGCAGAGAACTTTGTCAGGAGTATGCTTTGGGCTCTCATGGTTTACATGATTTTATTGTCAGTAGCAGCTGATTCAAATGTGGAAAAAGCAAGAAGAGGACATCATATGGATGCAATTTCAATGTAATTTTTCCCACAAGAGTGTAAAGAAGCGTTTCTCATTGAAAAACTCATTCAAAAATGTGTAACTGCTTTAGTATCCTCTGCTTGATTGCAGATTTCACTAGACACTACAAATACTTGTTGGATGAGTTCAAATATAAGAATCCAGCAGTTGACAGTAAAACACAGCAGCTATCAAACATTTATGTCCTGTATCTTGAATTTGTAGATAATGTAGACAATTCATCTCATTTATAAGAAAAAGCAGCCATGGTGACAAGAAATGCTGTTTCTTTCCAAGGCAACTTTCATTAAGGGACCAAAACCCAATCCTATCACAAATCATAAACTACCAACATCTGTCTTCTTTGAATTGTGAAAAAAAAAAATCAGTCTGATGTAAATTAGATGGAACATGAGATTGTTCAGAAGTACTGTCAGGCAGCAGAGCTCCTGTTTATCAAGTCTGAGCTGGAGTCTGTGCATTACTTGTATGAGAACGAACTTTTGGAAGTTGCACCTTGAGTCCATGGATAAGAGGCAAAAGTCAAATAAGAAAGGTGATAAAAATGGTAAAGAAGTCTGGACAGAATAGGTTTTGCTACAACTGTTCTTACTCCTGTGAAATTCGATTTCATGTCCTCCTAGGTACAGCAGTTCAGTGCCAGAATTTTCAGTACAGGCTCTGCCTAAGATGATTTGTTTAGGCTTGCATTTTCAGCTGAAGGAGTTAAGTACACAAATCACACTCCAAGAACCCAGATTAATTTATTTCTTAATGCATTTATAATGAAAATATGGGTTGCTGTGAATAGTTTATGACAACAGCTCAATTAGCACCAAACATGGAAACAGCAGTGTGTCTGAAGGCAGAGGACAGTATATAAGGAGTCCTGAAAAAGGAACCTGTAACACTAAATAATACAGAAAATGTCATTACCTACCTTTGATACAGTCCAAATTATGTATCTAAACATTAATCAAAGCCATTTAAATTATCTCTAATCCTCAATAGGTTTGGATTTTGTGATGTTTGATTGCTCCAGAGTAAGTTTGTACATTTAAAGGGAAATTTTGACATTTTATTAATGGTGATTATTGTGCTGCTCCTCAGATTATCCAGTTGAAGGTTAGTTTGGAGAATCTATAGAACATCAGAATCTCAGGAGTTTGTTTTGAAGTCTTTATGGGCTCACATGACTTTAAATAGACAAAACCAAGACTTTCACTCTTACATGTAGCACATTCCCTGCAAAAACTGTAAGGAAATAAGGAACATGCTCAGAAGCAGGGAGAGTGACTGCACTAAAGTTGTCTTCCTAAGGTCAGTCAGCCTCTAAAAATGTTCAAATGTACCATATAATGTACTTTAGGCTGAAAATGCAGCCTTTGAGGGCTCTCAACTCCCTCTCTATATTTTGCCAGCCACGATGTTGAAATCACGTGCCAATTCACTGACCCAATGCTAACAAATGAAAGCAGAAAGAAAAACCCATCAAATCCAAGCTCCTATTTCCATGTGCAGGTAGCAATTGCCAGAGGAACTCTCCAGCCCCTGTGCAGGCATTGGGTGTTTTGTATTTTGTATTTTGTCATGCAGAAATTCTGTTCATCAAATATATCTCACCAGCATTTCTCAGGTGAAAACATGATCATATACTTGGAAAAGTAGCATTTTGTGTAGGTGATTGAGCATGACAGCAGGTGCTACAGCCATCCAAATTGCTATTTTTTTGTTAGGGAATGCAAAAGCTATGTAGTTGTCCTCTTCTGTGCATGGGATGGGTAATAAGCATCAGAAAATGGAAAAATAATTGAAGTATGAGACTGTACACAATCTTCTTAATATGAAAATGTGGGGAGTTTAAGGCAAAAATTGACTAAAATTTGTGCTAAGTAGACTTTCAATATCAAAATATTAATCAAGATTAAAAGAAATTCAGAAACTTGTCAACCAACCTGTGACCTTAAACAAGGTCCCTCAGTGTCCTTAGATGGGAAATGTGCTAATGACACCACGTGGTTTGGGGATGGATGCAGAGAGGGAAAAGCTGCACATGCATTCTGCTGTTCTTTAAATTGGTTGGGCTGGGTGAGTGTCTGTCTCATTTAATGTATCTCTCTGCTCTCTCATGGAATTATTATTATAATAACTCATTCTCTTTAAACACAGAATTTTAAAGCCTTAGAATGCGATTGTGGCCAGTTCACTGCATGTGTCCATGCAGAAATCACATCCTGTATTGTCCCATCTATACAGGATTCCAAAAGGAAGAACAGGAGAGGGATGCACCCCAAATTCTGCCAGAGATCTGAAGTCACATAAAGGAATAGAGTGCAAAAATACTCAACACTCAGTTTTATGCCGTCCCTGTGCCTGGGTGCATTATCATCTCTCTTCTGCCTTCTGTGCTTTGTTTGCAGTTAGGAGTATTGCCATTTAAAGTGATTTTATTA
The DNA here is from genome assembly GCF_028769735.1 of Zonotrichia leucophrys gambelii. Lineage (NCBI taxonomy): Eukaryota > Metazoa > Chordata > Aves > Passeriformes > Passerellidae > Zonotrichia > Zonotrichia leucophrys. The sequence goes on from NC_088185.1 coordinate 1,089,380, forward strand.
TACTCCAGTGTCAGCATCTATCCTTGTAATAGAGATATAACTTGTATCTCTCACAGTTACTCACTGCTGCTGCATGCAGACAGCATGGCCTGCCTTTGTGCTCAGTACATATGAAAGGGGTTTTTCTCCACAGGGCCTGGCATTGTCATCTCTTTGGCTGACAAATGTTTTTAACAGGGGCTGGGGATCACAAGGTACCAATATTTGCAAAAGGAATCAGCTCATTGGTCACTGATCTTCCCTACAACATGTTAGGTATCTACTGCATGCATCAAAAATTTGGGGTGCCATGGGTGGATACCCTTCAGCTTTGGCTCTGAAGAGATGGCTTTTTGGAGCAGAAGACCACTTCTCAAAATGCAACTGACCACACAAAAACCCAGTAATATTGAAATCACTGATATCAAAGGGATTAAATTGTGGCCTTTCATCCTACCATTCAACACAGCTACCAAAACAGCCACACTTGCAGTAAATACTCAATTACCAGTAACCTGTGGACTGTGAGCTTCCAGAACACAAACACAATTTCATCATTTGAGGACAGCAAATGCAACAGAATTTGGACAGAGACAAGAATGAGTATTTATTTTCATAAAGCAAATACTTACTGAAGTTCTGCTGGCAGTATTTTTTTCAATCTGTAATTATTCTCCTCTTTGTTTCTTTGTCTTATCCAAGCATTATAGCCTGGGACTATGTACTCTAGGGAAGGACCATGCTGCAATAATTATGAGCTCTAGGTTCTATTGCAATGGAATTCCATAACTCACTAAGCCTGTGCCTTACACAGCACTTTTCATTTGTGTATTCTGCAGTATTTAAATATATGAATGACCTTTGGAATGATTCATCCACAAGTGTCTCTGATCCCTCTTACTCCTTCTCTTCTTGTTTACATAAAGTAAAATAAGATCTGTTGATAAGCTTTAAGTATGAATACCATGAGGCACTCTGGGATTTTCTGTGATGTGAATTAGAATCCTGGTTTCAGCTTTCAGACAATTAGTTGTCTTCATATGTACTTACTCTAGAAACAAAATATCTGTGAAATACCGTATTTGCGAAGGTGCTTGTCACCTCCCTGCTGCACATTTGGATTTGCTGCAAACCTTTGGAATACTCAAGTCCCACGTGTTGCAGGCTGCCCTGACAAAGGAGAGCCGCTTCCAAGCGCTGTGCCCAGGATAAATTGCTGATCCGGGGGAGCCCCCTGACACCGAGCTGGGTTCAACCAGTGCCTCCAACACGGGCTAACAATTACCGGTCCCTGGAGCTGCACCCAGGGATGCACGGAACGGACCTGGGGTGTGGGGATGGACAGGACAGCCGAGGCACAGCCACCGGCCAGGAGCCTGGAGAAACCTCCTGAAAGGCGGATTTAAACCGAACCGCTCTGAGGCTGGGCTCGCCGGGAGAGTCCCGGCTTGGATCGCGGCGCTGGATTCCGAGGATGGCTTCCCGGGATGGATGCGGCTCCCGGGAGGGATCCTGGGGACGCGGCCATGGGTTGGATCGTGGGGATGGATGCTGGGGACGCGTTCCCGGGCTGGATCGTGGGGATGGATCCTGGGGCCGCGTTCCCGGGCTGGATCCGATCCCCGGGCTGGGTTCGCAGCGCTCGCAGCTCCCCCTGGCGCAGGAGGAGCGCCGTGGCCGCGGGAGCGCTCCGGGAGCGCCGCGCCCCGGCCGGGCGGCACCGCCGCGCCCCGCTCCGCATCCCCGTTCTCTGCACCGCACCCCGCACCGCTCCGCATCCCCGTACTCCGCTCCGCATCCCCGTACTCCGCTCCGCATCCCCGCACCGCTCCGCATCCCCGCACCGCTCCGCATCCCCGTACTCCGCTCCGCATCCCCGTACTCCGCTCCGCACCCCCGTACTCCGCTCCGCATCCCCGCACCGCTCCGCATCCCCGCCCCGCTCCGCATCCCCGCCCCGCTCCGCATCCCCGCATTCTGCTCTGCACTCCGCACTGCTCCGCATCCCCGCACCGCTCCGCATCCGCACCGCTCCACCCGCAGCTCCGCATCCCCGCATGCTCCGCATCCTTCTCTGCACGCACCCGCACCGCTCGCATCCCCGTACCGCTCCGCACCCCACACAGCTCCGCATCCCCGCATTCTGCTCTGCACTCCGCACTGCTCCGCATCCCCGCACACTCCGCACCGCTCCGCACCCGCGCTCATCCCGCGCCGTCGCTCGGCCACAACCAGCGCATTTTCCCTGCCTAATGAACGGAACGCGCCGCTTCTGCCGGGGCACTGTCGGGCTTTGATGCGCTGCAATTAGAAGAGGTTCTCATTTAATTACCCAGCATAATAGGACCTGAAATGCTGAAATTCAATCTTTCACGTAACTGCTGCTTTTCAGCAGCCCTCTGGGCTGATGAGGATAATGTTACAAACTAATGCATATTATTTATAAAGAAAACGTTGCAAAACAAATACAGTCTTAGAAGGGTATAATGCTTCAAATTGCTTTAATAGCTGTTTGATTACTGTGGCCAATAACTGTTGTAAATCAGTGAAGATGCAATTAGATAGTCCTAGTTAGAAATTAATAATAGTCTAGCAAGGAGCAGGAACTTTTAGATGTTACTTCTGCCTGGTTTTATTTTTTCCCCAATCAAATGAAGGAAATTTGCAACAAACAGATTTTAAATGGCACTTTAGATACAGCTGTCTTTTAATAATAAGAATGCTGAGTCTTGCCTGTCATAGGGCAGATTGAAAAAACCTGAAACAACAAAAAACCACACAAACAACCGGAACTAGAGAAGTATGAGGAAAACACTTTAGGCATCAAATGGATTAGGATAGCCATTTAAACAGGTTTTGAGAAACGTGCATGGGCTGCAGGAACTGTTTTATTGCAGCCTCTTGGCTCTTCTGAAGGTCCCAAAGACTTCCTTTAATATTAGGATTTATGTATTTACTTTCCAAAACTCCCTCCAAGTGCCAAAGTCATATGATGCTTTTACTGAACTAAGCTCTACCTTATGATTGTCTCCAGAGGATAACAAATCTGAAATTTCAGTTCACTATGCAGTGTTCAGTGCTCAGGCATTTTGTTATACATTAATTAATTAGTAGGCCTGGAACAGGCTACGAAGTTGTTCTGCCAGGGCATTCAGTTCTCAGCAGAAATGCTGGAATCACCCCAGATATGACTCTGAGTGTCTCAGGGCTTGTGTTAGATGGCCTCCAGAGGCCTCTTTCAACTTAAACCACTCTGCAATTCTATTCTTTATGGGAACCTGAACATCACTCAGTTACATTATGAGGAGGAGAAGAAGAAAAGAGTGATAACTGCCCATGCTGAGCTCTCCATAAATATGCATCCAGACTAATTTACATGAAATTAGCAGGGCACAAACAGAAGTAACCTGGATCAATTTTGATTTACAAGTGTCACCAATGCTACAGAGATCACTGGCAGTGAAGGCAGGATGTTAAAGTGAGGGATGAACTCAAGGCAAGAAGTGATAGAGAAGGTTGTGGGATCAATGGATAACTGTCAGCCCTGAATGTTTCTTGCAGAAACCACCACCACTGTTACTCTAATGAGAGTTTTAATTAGAAATGAAAGATAATATGACTCTACAGATGAGCCAGAGACTATTAGTTATGTTCCCATTAAATATTTGTGGTCTGAAGAGCTCAGTTTGGCAGGCTGTGACATGCAGAGTGATGATGTAAACTTCAGAACATCCCCAGGGACCAACAGGAACTCCTGAGGGGGTGTGTAAGTCTGCCTGCTCTTCCCTCCTCAGTAACATACACCAGGTTTTGTGGTTACAGAAAGCAGCTCAGTCTCCTGAAGTGATGTGTTTTATTTAGATTGAACAGATCAAGGCAGAGAGCTCTCCACAGAACTGTTCTGTCACTGCTTGCTGCTTTTTTGAACATCTTTGCCGACAGAAGTTGGTAGAAGAGGAACTTCAAGATGCCCAAAAAAGAAATGGACTGAACCTGGAGCTCTGTGGATCATCTCTGATGCTCTGGGCTCCATCGTGTGCTGGCAGCCCGGGGAGCCAGCTTTGTCCTGGGCTGCTCCAAAATCAGTGTGGGAAAAGATCCAGGGAGGGAATGTGCCCCTGTGCCCAGGTGGGACCCCACCTGCAGAGCTGCCCCAGCCCTGGGCCCAGCTCAGGGAGGAGCTGGAGCTGCTGCAGCCAGGCCAGAGGAGGCTCCAGGGTGAGCAGAGGGATGGAGCAGCTCTGCTGGCAGGAAAGGCTGGCACAGCTGGCATTGTTCACCTGCACAGGAGAAGGACTTGGGATGACCTAAGTGCAGCCTGAAGTACCTGGAGGAGCCACAGGAACATGGTCAGAGAATCCTTACAGGAGCCTGGAGTAACAAGAGGGGATAGATTGGAACTGCAAGAGGGCAGATTTAGATTAGATATTACAAAAATTCCTCTTTGGCAGGGTGGGCAGCCCTGGCACAGGTGCCCAGAGCAGCTGGGGCTGCCCCTGGATCCCTGGCAGTGCCCAAGGCCAGGCTGGACATTGGGGCTGGGAGCACCTGGGACAGTGGGAGGTGTCCCTGCCATGGCAGGGGTGGCCCTGGATGGGATTTAAGGTCCTTTCCAACCCAAGGCATTCTCTGATGCATTCCACAAATTTTAGGGCTCCTAATCAATAGTTTAATAGGGCCATATGTGGAGCAGACAGACTTGTTTAACTCTTGAGTGTCAAAGATAAATCACACTATCGGAGCAGTACCAAGATGGAAACTTGGCATTTTAGACTGAGAGTTATCTTTCCATTGAATGATGGCTCACACATTTAGTGCCAGGAATAGATTGTACATGAAGTCATTTTTGTCTGCTAACACAAAAAACAGCTTTAGAAAGACTCCTGGAGGAACTTTTATAAGTTTTCTTGATTTTACTGTGCTTACAAATTTAGAATTAAGGATGACATCATGATTTTTATAATATCAGGAGTGCTGTTCCTCCCTGGCCCTGCCAAGTTGAGAGGTAGAAAGGGAGAGATTGTCCAAATTTCCACAACTACATTCAAGCATGTATGAACTTAAAGTAAAACTGTTCCATGAGACAACCTTGCATTTTCCTTAAGTGTAGGGTAAAAACAGTCAACAGTTAAATTATTGCTCTCAGTAGAGATGATTAAATGGCATAAATAATGAACAATAATGGAAAGGTAAATCAAGAATTTGATTAATTTTTATATTAATGTAAGGCCAATGAGATATTCAATATAATTGCAATACAGCAATTTTTAAATTGCCCTTATGAAGAGAGGCAATGTCTGTGGAACTCCTTCCCACAGACACCAGCAGTGGAAGTGATCAGCAGTGTTTTAAAAGTAAAGGAAATTTATATTGACAACGTCTGAAATTACAGCAGTAGCATTTTCAGAAAATTTAAAAGCTCTCATTCATCAGAGCATTAACCACCTTTTAACCAAATAAATTAAGGAACTCTATTTCAGGGGAAATCATCTTGTAACAATACACTGCATTAATCTGAATCCCTTACTGCCACTGCTTCTAAGAGGGTTGAACATGAGAGCTTTTGCTACTCAATTCTAATTTTATTATGAGGCTTCATTTAAAGCTACATGTGACAGCATGCAAGAATACTTTGATTTTAATGTCAATACAATAGAAGTATTTTTATTAAGAATGTATTTTGATTGACATTTTTCTTCTCTAGAGTATTTATAATAATATTTATTATATGTTATGTTGTTATGCATTATTTTAATAGTATTTTATTATGAAATCATTAAATTGAATTGGCACCTGCAGGTTGCCATGCCATGTCTGTCCAAGGCAGGGTACAAAGTGTCTCTGCTAAGTCTGGATACAAAAGCTTGCAATCAGCAGTGCAGGAATTGGACTTCTCTGTAATTTTCTGCTAAGAAGGCTTGTGCTGTTCTTTCAAAACAATCATTGTTCTGATTTCAAATATCAACTGCATTTTCTTCTCCAAAACACAATGACTTCCACCCAGAGGAAGGAAATAACTGCATCCTCACAACCTGTCTGTAAATGACGTGTCAATGTCTTTTGTGCAAGACTTTCTCTCTGTTCTGTGGGATGGTTTTGCTTGCCAGAACAGCCAGGAGATGGTTTTAATGCCTCTTTCTTGCTTTCTTTCTGACTTTCTTTCTTTCTTGCTTTCTTCCTCCTAGGAAGGTAACAGTCCCAGTCTTGTTCTCAAAAACATCCATGAAATCCACCTCCTGGCCTGCAAGAACAGTCTGAAGTGTTCACCATCTTCCAGAATGTCAGCCTGAACACATTTGCCATTTATTTCACGAAAGCTTTCCCTGTTCTTTCCTTCTGATGGTGACAATGATTTAAATACCACATTCAGCTGAATTTCCTATGCTCACTTCTTGGACGGACAAACTAAATCAGATGTTGATCTTCCTGGTTTATTGCTGTGCCCACCATTCTTAGCTACCCAATTTCTGTTAATTTGGAAGGTTTGATGCAAAGAAAGCCTCAAAATCCATTTCAGCGCCTCAGTTCCATTTGGGTACCAAATGAAAGAACTTGGGTTGAAGTTTGTGTGTGAAACAGTTCTCACATCCCAGGAAGCAGCTTTGCCTTGTCCTGTCAGGTAATGCAGGGATCCTGTCCTGAAGCCTGTAGGTACTGCAGCAGTTAGGGCAAGCTCTGAATTCTGGAGAAATGAAAAGTAGAAAAGACCATGATTGCCTTTGATCTTCCAGTTTCATTTCCCAGCCTTAGCAATTGTCAAGACTAGAGAGAGTAATTTAAAAATTCTGCACATGTGTTGTTCCAAGACCACAGTTCAGTCATGGTGTGGAGTAAGAGTTTTCTTTAATGCAAATTGAACCTGAAGTGCCAGGAATATCAGAACTGTATTTCAGTGAACAACTCAATGTATTTGGAATTAACAGATAAGAAAAAAACCCCTTTGCTTAAGCTATCAGTACATAGTTTGAGCACTAGATAGCTGCTTAATATAAATAACACCAATCCTGTGAAACAGCTGGATAAAAGACAGTTGGTTCTCTCTCAGTGGTTCTCTTCCACTGAGATGATGATCCAGCTTACACGAGCCACTGGGGAAAAAAAAAAAAATAAAGAAGCTGACAAATTCAATCAGTTCAATGAAGATTCCAAAAAAGCAGCATAGCCAGGGCAGGGCAGACAGCTGTGAGCAGATGAGAGGGCAGAAGCAGAGGGAAAGGAAGGAGAAGCAGGTCTGTGCCTTTTGGGGACAGCAGGTGGTTGGGCTGTGGAACTGTACCCCAAGGAACAAGGAAAAGTCACCAGAGTCCAGTGTCCAGCTGCTGCAATGGACTAATTCAGCTTTTGGCAGCAGTGCATCAGCAGTTCACACTCACAGGAGAGCAAATCAGGATATTAACTGGCTTTTTTTTTTTTTTTCTCCCGCCGTGGTTCCTGTTCATTTTCTAATTTCAGAGTTAAGTGAGAGAAATGTTTTCATGTGTCCTAATTGGACTCAGAACAGTCTCAGCTGAGACAGGAGAAGTTTCCTTTTTGGAGGGATCTCTTTACTGTGCCTACCAGGTGCCTGCTCATTCCTCTTTTGATCATGCCAGTGTTTTACTTCAACTTCCATAAACAAACATTTGCCTTAGCTAATGCAAAGGAGCGCTGGGGTATTCTGAGGGCACATTCCAGCCCTGCAGCCGCAGGAAAGGCCAATGATTTTAATGTCAATACAATAGAAGTTGTATTGCATTCCCAAGGTCAAGAGGCATCTCCTCTTTAACCCCAGCAGCAAGGCAGAGAGCCCTGGCCATAGAAAAGGCCATTGTCTGCCTTTCAGGGGCTGCGGGCTGAGGTGCTGAAACAGCAATGGGAGCTCAGCCAGACGGCTGTGCCACCTGACCCCGTCGGAGCTCAAGCAAAGCCCGCAGAGGTTTTTAAGCGCATCAATCCCTCGGGGTTGGTGCCATCCTAGCGGGACTCGCACGGCAGAGGGCCCTGTCGCACAGCTCCGCACCAACAATGGCACTGCTGAACGCACATCCATTTCCCCAGCCTCGCAGAGGGATTTTAAGCAGCTCCCGGCTTGCTTGTATTTGTCAATATGCTGTTGTTTCCTGTCATGTCGGGAGCAGCAGCCATTAGCAAAATGATGAGCAAATGCAGGTTTATTGTACTAAAATTCATTACTTTGTTGAGCAAATAGTGTTTTCTGACTGAGGGTATTCTAACAAGCTTCTGTAACAATTCATGTCATCTTTTACACTCGTGCAGAATATACAGTGCGTTACGAAGTCAGAATGCGATATTGCTCCATCTTACCCCACTCAAAAAAAGATAGAAAAAGATCAGGATTTTTGGAGCAACACAATGACAAATAAAAATGGGCTGGAACAGCTACCAAAACACTTTTACAGAAAGCTGTGCAAACAGATGCAGAAATCACATGGTATCCAGAGAGTTCTTGCCCCCGGAGCAAGCCAAACAGTCTGAAAATACTGGTGCTGGAAATCTGCTACTATGAGACCAAGTAAAAATGAAGCTTCCTTTGTAACTTTAAATATCTTTTTGACACATTGAGTGTTAGACTTCGTTGAAAATTGAGTGACTCATTAGAGTCTTTGACTACTATAGAAAAGGATAAAAACAATTTCATTATTGCATTGAGAAAGTATTTAACATCTTTACACTGATGCTTTTCCTCTTCTAAAGATGCTGGTTTGGGATCTAAGAAAATGAAATTACTAATAGGGTGAGATCTATCCTGTATGAATGGGTATGGTGAAAATATTACTGAATTTTACTAAAATGTCTTTTTTTTTGTTTTTATACTGTGATTAATGGTCCTGATCAGACTGAGGTTCCACTTTAGCTGGCAGATTCCAACTTGAGAATACAGCCTAGTTAAAAATGCAAAAAGTAAAGGAGAAGCAGGGAAGTAAAACTGAAGAAAACATTCTCCAGACCGCTGTTATGTCAGGTAAATGGTCCTGGTTCCACAAGGATGCAGCCAAAAGCCTGGCTTGCCTTCTTGGAGCTGAGTGGAGGTCTGAAAAAACCTTGTGTTGTTCTTGGGGAATGTGAGATTGTGACTGCTCACCAGTTTGGGATTGGAAATGCCTTCTCATCATGCCAGAGAGCAGATGGTTTGCTCAGACCTTTCAGAAGAGGTGGTTGCTGGAGAAAAGTCTTCAGATAATGACATGGAATTCTGTGTGCTGAGGACTGAAAACCCCTGCACTGTCAGGACAGGGTTCCTTAATGGATGGGAGACTTTGCGCTGGCTTTCAAACACAGTGGGTCAGGTCTGGAGCTGAGGCATCAAAACTGTCCCTCCAATAAACGGAGTGTGTGTCCAAGCTGATGAGCATCTGGATTCTGACACACTTTTCATTATGCAAATGTGAATAGCAAGACATAGACATTTGCAGATGGAAATAAATAGATTCCAGGCTATTATTTGTTAAACCTTTGCTCACAACATTGCAGCTTAGCTGCTTTTATACAGAACTACAGCTGCAGGGAGGCCAGAAGAATTCAGCAATCAGATAACATAAGAACAGTGATTTCCCAAACATCCCTCTAGATGCCCATTTTACTCATTTTCTTCCCTTGTATCTTCCACTACCAAGAGCAGCAGCAGGCTTGGATTGAATTCCTCTCACAATCTCTAGAGAAAGAGAGACCAGTAAAACCAGTATGAGTATCCTTTCCCCATTTTTCTAAAGCTAAAGCTGGTACTGGTTTCTGAGATCAAATATCCATAAAGAGCCCTTTGCTTGCCTGGGCCTCTGCTGTTCCCTTTCTTTCCCAGCTTCAGTCCTGGATGTGGGAAGGATCCAAAGGATCCCTTCCACATGAAGCAAACAAACTCACTCTTCCCTCAGTCTCTCCTTTCTAGGCCTGGCACCTTTCTTGCCAGTTCCTCAGTGTGCTTTTTTGGGTGTGGACTCTCTTTCTAGGTCAGCAGCCTTTGCCCAAAGTTCATCACAAACAAAAAACACTTTTTTTTATTGTGCTGCATGGATCTTGAATCAGTTTTCCTGGAAAACTGATATTTCCAGACAATTCCACATAGACAGGAAATATTGCTGTCCTCTGTATTATCTCTGGAAGTGCTTTTGTACTTAGAAAGGCTTTAGAGATTACATGAAGTTTCTGGGCATTCTAGAAAAGACATTTAATTTTCTGATACAGAAATCACATTTTAAGAAAGTAATTAATTGCCAGAGATGTGGGTAGTGTCTGAGATGTCAGAGCACAGAGTTATTCAGTTCCCACACTGAGGGCTCACGAGCCAGCAGCTCAGGCAAGCACTGACAGCACCAGATTAAGGATGTGCCCTGCCTTCTGCAGTCCTACAGCTGTGCACAGATGGGAGCCTGGTCAATCATTGGGCAGAGTGCAGTGACACTGGTGGGATGTGAATGAGGAAAGAAACACTTCAAAATGGTGCACTGCCTTACAAAATACATCTTAGCCATCAGGAAAGAGGCCCATGATCCTTTGTGCTTCAGAGGCATGATGATAAATCTCATTTCTTAAGGATTGCACATAAGTATCTTATGGATACCAGGGACAATAGGTCAGGGAATTGCAAAAAACAAAAAAAAAAGGAAAAAAAAAGCAGCAAAATAAGAAATTACTGTTATGAGTCATTAAACAAAATTCTAGTTATGTTTTATGTATTGTTGAATAAAGAGCTCATTGTTATTTATTAAAGTATCATCATTACCTGATAAACCATGTTAGAAGAGGATGGATTTATTATTGTTCCCACACAACTAAAAGGTTAACACCCTTCTAACTGCAAAATAACACATTTTCAGCTGATGGAAGCATTTAACAGAGCTGGCAAAAATGTCCTTGATATTTATTAACAGACCAGTACTATTTTCTAGTCCCAGCTTTTAAAATCTTCAGGCGTGTGCATGAGATTTAAAGCTTTTCTCAATTAATTTTTCTTGAAATTAGTTTAGCTACTTGTGTGAACTGCTTGAGTATCAACAGTTCCCAACCAGGGTTTATTTCATTTGTTGGGGTTTTTATAATGGAAATCAGCCACAGCCTGTATCTTTTAGTTAATAGACCACATTTTGAGGGACTACAGACATCTCCTGGTAGGTGTGAAAGAGTTTAAGAGGAAAGTGTGATGAAATATGCATCTTCTTTCTCTAGAAGGAAGAAAGAAGGCAAAGAACCTTTGTCTGGAAGGATTCAGATGTGTGTCCTTCAAGTTCAAGGAAAAGAAAAGTACATTGCTCGAGCCTTTTCTCCCACAGCCCTCTTTAGAGACTGAGAAGATAAAAGCAGGATCTCTTTGAACACCAACACCTTCAAGTTAAACACGATTATTTGGTATTTAGTAGGAGAAGTTAATGAACTCTGGCTGGTACATTCCTCCTATATCTTCACTGGAAGCACTTGCAATATCCCCCAGTATATCCAGAGAAAGTACTACAGGTGTTCAAAGGAAACTGCTTTCCACTTTGTGCTTTTGTATGTAAATTAAATTGCCCGAGCCATTAACACATCGGAGATGGTCGTTGGAAGCTGCAAATATTATTTTACTCCCACTGGCGTTTCACTGAAGCCTTTCAGACTTTTAAAACTCTGAGTTTGGATACTGTGTTTAAAATTCTATCCTGAATTATGAAAATCTCTGTTTCCCAGGGACTCTACGTTCTTCTATCACTGCAGCAGTGCTATCCATAATTAAAACAAGTAGATATTTGCTGGAGGCAGAGCTAGAGGTAGAACATCTGATAGAGACCCTGCATTAAGCATGACGTGATCTGGTCTCCATTTGGAGGGAGCTAATTAAATGTGGGAGAGCTGTAACTGAAGTGAGGAGGTGAGAAAACCCTACAAACTAAACAGAAGCTGCTATTTAAATGTTTGCACTTTAGAAATGCTTGTATGTCTTGTGTTCTATTTTCTTTCCTGCAGGGCCTTATATAACCACCACCATGACAACAGTTAAGTAAATTCTTCCAGTGTCTCAAGCAAAATAACTGAATGTCACACTTCAGCTCTTCTAGCCCTCTTCCTTTCCAGTCATGGGCCACAGAAATCTGTGAAAAATGTTGGTTTATATCAGCTGCTGGACCCAGGAATGTATTTACATACCATTAATGTAAAGCTATCTGTAGATATTACCTGGAACTGGAAATTAGTCCTAAAGAGGAAGTTCACACGTGTCCCCAAAGAGGGAGAATACTGCAGAAGTCATTTGGGGGCCTGCTGAAATGAGATATTTTGGCTGCATACTCTAAGATTGTTCTGTGATTTGCCAATCCCTCATGGGTTTCTGGTACCACAGAACAAAGATGTTGCATTAGATGAAGCCCAGCTGAGGAGATATCAGTTGGGTATGGAGAGAACACCAAGAAGCCTAAAGAAGCTGTTTTGGAGAAGATAGAGCCTTGCAGAGTAGTTTTGGAGGGACATGAGGCCCAGGACAGGCAGCAGTGTTTAACACACCTCAGGTGGATCTCTGTTTAAAATCCTGGGGATTTCCTTTTCCTTTCCTGTGAAATACATTACATTTTTTTCCTGAAGCCATGTCTGTAAGAGGGATGTTCTGCTGGAGTTACTCCCCGTGGCAGGTCCATGTTCTGTCATCTTTACCCAAGCCCAGGGTGCTGAGGGCTGAGCTCCAGCTCTGAGGAAGGCTCAGCCAGTTGTTGCATAACTAATGTGCTCAATCCACTGAGGGCAGCAGACGTGTCAGACCTGAGATGCTTTGTTAGACCAAAACTGGAGTGAAAAGTGAATTAGGGAGATCAGAAAGCCATTTCCCTCCCGGCTAACCTCCATGAGGATGACAGGAGTTTGTCATTCACTCAGCCTCCTGTCCCAGCTGATGGACAGGGAAGGACACATTTATCACAGAAGGGACATGTTTAATCAGTTGGTGCCATGCTCCACACTTGATGGAGTGCTTTAACATCGTGGTGCTACATAGTCACACCCACTTGAATAATAATTAGTGAATAATTCATTTTCCACTGTGGTAGCCACAAAAAAATCAATGAGCCTTGATGTGCAATAAAATAGAGGTATAAAAGGCTATATAAAAGTTCCAGAAAGGGGGCTGATCCTGGATTTGCTGAAGGCACTGGCAAAAAAATTGCAAGTACTTAATAAAATCCTGAGTCCCATAACCAAAAACCACACGGTAACTTGTAAAAGGCAAACCTAACCAGAATATCAGAAATACTTAAATCTCTTTAACTGAAATATACTGAGGAGATCTCATAGAAAACCTGAAAATGGGCAATTGGTAAAGATGACTGGATACCTTTTTTCATTTATATTTTATTGTTGGAGTAATAACTTCAGTCTCAGGGCAGGAGAGATTTAGCTCTTTTGTACTTTTCTCCAAACCACAAGTGAATTTCCCCTGTGGGAGAATGAATGATTGACTTCGTGAAATTATTTTTCATGAGCAGCTCATTCCAAAACTCCCAGTCTCCTGTCTCAAACTTCATTAGATAGGAGCAGAGCCTACCTGTGACTTTTGCACTTTTTTACAGCAATAACCTGCACTTTCAAAATACTTACAAACCATCCGGCTGGTTTTTAATTTCAATCAGGCTGAATCTGTGGAACGTCTCTTGTAATGAAATTATCTAGAAAAGCAGCAGTGACAAAATGAACTTATTTTGTTAGAGATTCACTAATGCCTTCTTCACACCTAAAGGTAACTGCAAATTGCTGTCCTTGCTTAGATTGTGGTTGGTGTTTTCAGGGTGCTGGGACATTTTCTTTGAACTTTCTTCCATGAATTGTTGAGTGAGCACAGTTGATTTTAAGGAGGGAAAGAAGGCAGTTCAGATGTTTAAAAACTCGCCCATGATCTTTGCTCTTTGTGAACCGGCGTTCTCTGGCCCCGCCTGAACTTTGATGTGAGAAGGGAAGGACTGAGCTCAATCTTCTCACCTGAATGCAAGGGAAGGATCCAGCAAATCCCTGATCCCGATTTAACAGAACTTTTGGGATACTTGGAGAAAATTCACTCATTGATGACTTGTTTGATTATGGTTGTAGAAGAATTTTTCAACTGCTCAAGTGAAAGAATCTTCCAAGATCCTTATAAGAATATTTCAGGAGGTGCCAGAGTTTGACCAGACGTATTTGTATGCAGAAAAAAGAAAACAGAAGGTTTATTCTGGATCAGACCTAGTGGCAATCATTAAGCACTCCCTCTTACCCCTTGGACTTCATAATAATATTTGGAACAGCATGAGGCCCAGGACAGGCTAGGAGTGTTTTATATACCTCTGTTGTTTTATACAACTCTGTTGTTTTATACAACTCCGACTTCCTAAGAGGGAAGACAAAACAGGTGTTGGAGAAAAAGAAAACTGGTTTTTCTCATCAGGAACACATTTCTTGTTCCTGTTCCTAGTGTTTCCATGTCCAATTCAGTATTGCTCCCTGCCGGCATGGACGGAGTTAAGTCAAAGCAGCCTATGGAGTTGTTAAAGGAGCAAAGAGGAAATGTAAGACAATGACACAGATAAGAATAACTTCAGATAGGTGCCTTCAAAGGAGCGGTGGTGATGGCTGGGTCATCACTGCAGAACATAATGAGCTGGCTCCGGCCCGGCTGCGAGGGGAGCTTGCCCAGGGCTCAGTGCGGGATCAAAGCAGCCCGAAACCTCAAAGAGCCGGACAAGGGAGCTGGGCTGAGCCAGGAGAGCCTTCCCAGAATGTGTCACGTACAGAGCTGACAGGCTGGGAAGGCTCACAGACAGAAAGAATGTGCTGTGAGCGATGGAGCTGCTCCCCTGGGAGAGCCTAAGCTGGATTTATGTAAATTACAGGCTGTGCAAGCTTGGACTGTGAACACGCTTATAAAAGAAAACCATTATTTTCTGTATTAACACCTGGCCTGCAATCTTTGTTTCCCTGAGTTAGTGAACGGGCAGTATTTTGCTGTTCAGTGAGAGCGATTGCAAAGTTCCTAATGCGCTTTTAGCAGAGCTCCTGCGGTGCCCGCAGCCCGGCCGAGCGCACTGAACGGTGCCCGTGGTTCCCCAGGAGCTGTTCCAGCCATGCCAGGGAGCGCTGCCAAATTCCTGCTCGGGAAATGGAGCACCCTGGGCCTGACACTGCTGTAAGGACACGGCCTTGGCAAGGGACAGCAGCCAGCAGCACCGGGAGGTTTCCACTGCTGATGCGGCAAGATGGGCTGTGCGGTTTTGAGATCTTCTCTGAGTGAGAAAGGGTCCCACAGCAAGAGCTGGCGGCAGTCCAGCATTGCTCTAGTGTATGGATTGTTGGGCACACGAGTTTATTTTGTCCATGGTACTTCACCTTTTTCGTAACATTTTTTCTCTCATGTTCACCATGTATTTTAAAGTAACTAAGACATGGGTGAAAAGAAAAGATTACTGTGAGCACCTCCCCAAAAGCTAGATGATGGCGTGGAAGGATAGCAAGGATGTGGATGTTCAGTGGGCCATTTTGGCAAAGCATTGTTATTTTAATTTTATATTTATTTTATTATTATATATTCACACATACCTTCAGCTAGAAAGAGGCAAACAGTGTTACTTGCAGAGAAAGAAATCTCTCTGGAGAATTGCTTATCAGACCACAGAGATGAGCCGTGGCACTTTGAAGCCACCTGTGTGTTAAACCCCTCTCCCGTTGTGCTGCCACCCCACCTCACTGGCATCAGCAGTCCTTGCAGGTTAGCCCTGCCTGCAGCACACACAGAGCTGCAGCTCCTGGTGCTGGCACACCATCCTGCCCTGCAGTGGCAGCTGGAAAATGCAGCTGCTCTCTCCATGTTCCGAGTCCAGCCCAGCCTGCTGGTCCCAGGGAGCACTGGGTGCAGATCTGCCAACACAGCACATGGCACAAGGGAAACTAGAGAGCATCAAAGCACATCAAAATGCCAGAAATCACTTTTCCCACTTGTTGTGTTATTATTTGCTTCCTTTTAGACTTTGCTCATTTGTATGCTCGTATTTAGAGAATCCCAAGTAGGACTGTTGTAATTACACAGCCAATCTGAGATCAGATAAAACAATCACCAGTGATTCAGTCATTATTGCATGATTTTTTTTTTAAAAAAGCTGTTGTCTAGTATACTGAATTGTGCCATTAGAGATGCAGCTGCTTTCCTTGATAGCAGACCTTCCTTCTGTAGGTCTCTTTCTCTCTGGAAGCTTTGTGTGACTCTAAATTAATGCATCGTTTTTCCAAGCGGGTTCTTCTCTATCATGGAATTGTTTTAGTATTGTTATTATAAGCTTCCATAGAGATAACATTTTTAATAGCCTGTTCTATTTTAGCTCCATAGCCCATGCCTCAGTTCTATCAGAAAATGGTCTGCAGAGTCACCAGGGTATAAGAATCTGATTAAAAACTCGGTGCACTGCCTTTTTAGAAAGGATCTTTGTGTTCTCCACAGCAGAGGAATATGAGCTATGCAGTGAGGTTACAATACACAAGACTAATTCAAAATCTCAATGACTACTCACTTATTCACACAGCCACCCCTAGGGAGAATAATTGAGCAAAGTGGTTATAGGTAGTCTTATGATAACATCTTTGCATTCCTGCAATGCCTCTCTTGCCAAGATATTTTACAAGCAGATACAACCCTAGGCTGTAGAAATAAAAATTACTTTAGCCCAAATTATGCTGCTTTCAGTGGTACAAGTCAGGATTTCATTTTTACTTCTGATTTTTTTTTCGGGCTTTATCAAAGACTTGACATTGTTTATCCTGACTGACAGATGGCTATGGCTATAAGGAGACACAAATTAGATTAAATCAATTCTTCACTGTGGGAAATAATGCCCATTGTCTTAGATTCTGACCTTCTACACTAATTTCTGAGAGACGTGAAATAAAAGGTTTAAAATTCTGTATGCTAATCACACCTTATACATTCTTATGAAGATCTAATTATAGTGCAATTACCATTGATTTACTAAAAAAAGCCCCAGTCTATTGCAATATCATACTGTCCAAAAAGTATTAAAAACTTGGGCACTGTATTAGAACACTTTTAAGTGCTGGCATGTTGGCCTTCATCATTACATGCACAAGCTATTGCCTAAGTGAGCCAGTGACTGAATAATAACTTGTTTAATAATCTTTTGTCAACTGTAGTATCTCATCTGGAGGGTTATCATAATAAAGACAGTAATTGTTTCTTCAAAGTAGCCATTAGAGAATTCTGTAACCACTACCATTCTAATTAGAGCATTCAAGATTAATTTCAAGAGCAGCATTCCCTGAGAATTCAGTCACAGGAGACACTCATTTAGAAAGAGATAAAGTTGTTGGCCATATATGTGGGTATATGTATATATATATATATATATATATATAGGCTGGTACTCATTAGCTGGGATACTACACACCCTT
This sequence comes from Zonotrichia leucophrys gambelii, assembly GCF_028769735.1. NCBI lineage: Eukaryota > Metazoa > Chordata > Aves > Passeriformes > Passerellidae > Zonotrichia > Zonotrichia leucophrys. The sequence continues at coordinate 1,106,735 of NC_088185.1, forward strand.
AATAATGCAGAATACTGTAGCAAGCAGAGAGGAATAAAATATTGAACTCATTTTTCCAAGGTCATTGATCTTCCTGGGAACTGAAGAATGATCTCCTTAGCATTGTCTGACGCCCGTATCACCAAGGTCTGCATTTCAGATGTGCATCCTTGGAGGAAAATACTTCTTTATATTCTGAGAGCACCTGGGCTGCAGGTGCACCTTTGGGAGTAGCCAAGATGGGTGACAGGGAGCTTCTCCTGGTACAGACGGATCACAAACCTCCTTAACTTCTTCAGGCTGGTTTGCACAGGTAATGTCACAGTTCCCAGGTTGTCCTCATACAGCCCAAGTTTGATTGCAGGCAGAAAGATGTAAATCAGCCTCCTTGTGAAAGCAAAGCAAACCCTAAATTCACTGGATGCGGATAACCCTGGGATCACAGAGAAAGAGACAAATGGCATCATTTGTTCGTGGTGGGACTGGGACAGGGCAGTGGCAGTGCCAGGCACGAATTCCCCACTGTGCTCATTTCTGTGTGCTAATTCCTCACCTGCAGCACTTACCAGGGTGAGAAAAGCACTGAGAGACAGCAGATGCTGCTGCTGGAGATGCTGGTGCTGCTCCTGACGGCCTGCTGAGGTTGCAGCTTGCTTCTGGAGGAAAGCTCATGGCCAGCTGTGAGGGATTCAGCTTTGGAGGCTGAATTAACCAGCCTGCTCTGAATTGCTCAGGGACACCACGCTCCTGAGTGGAGTGGTGGCCTGGGAGCCCAATTAAATCCCTGATTTAATTCCTTTGGATTCCAGGGAATTTAAAGGAAGCTAGGATCCTTGTTTGGACCTGAAGCTGAGTGAAAGATATTTCTGCTTAGCCAGAATCAATTGGTGTGATCCAGGACAATGTCAAGCGACCAGAAACCAAAGTGAATCCCAAAAGCTGCAGAACTTGCTGCCTCCTTCCACCTGAGCAGTCCTAAAGCTTTTCTGTAAAGACACTTATAAACCCTATTCCAGAGAAAGGAGTGGTGTATCAGCAGGTGGATGAGCTAAATACACAGGGATCCCCTTCTGGGAGCTGGCAAATTGTGCTTTCTCATGCATGAAGGTGTTCATATTGCTGCTCACACTGCTGCACATTTAAAACATCCTTATTCTTCTCAACAGCTCTTGATTTTCATTTGAAATGCAGAAGACATGCACACTAGAGCTACATTAAATTTGCTACATGTGCTGTGCTGATATGCTGTCAGGTCCCATTGCCTGAATAATAATCCCTTTTTTGATGTGTGAAATTTTACATTTCAATCAGAGGGTCTTATTTTTCATTGCCAAATTCCTCTATGACCAAAGCTTTCACAGTGTTCTTTTTATGTTTTAGTTAAACCCACACTTACCTTACGTTTTACCTGTTTCTTGCTTACTCCCCCACACCTCTGCAAGCAGCTGCAATTCTAATACATCCAGTGAGACAATTTATCAGCTGAAGAGGACACTGACAAAAATAGCATTGTACTCTAGAATTGTTATCTTGGGGTAGGTGAGCCCCTTCAGCCAAGCCAGTACCAACAGGAAAGGAAGGATGTCCATAACATTTTGATTTCAACTTCTTGCTAGTCTAGAAGTGGAAATATCCTCTTTCAGGGAACATGGGTTTTTTGTTTTTTTTTTTTGTTTTTTTTTTTTTTTCTGTGTTTTTTGGGGTTTTTGGGGTTTTTGGTTTTTTTTTTTTTTTTTTTTTTGGGGTTGGTTCTTTTTTTAAAAACCATTAAATGAGCCATAGATGAGAAAAAAATATAAAATTTCAGAAGTGCTGAAAAACAATACAATCATGATGTTATGTAACTTCTTTCCACTATCTGATCTCTCAGGATAGCAGGAAATAGGAGATATAGTTGAAGATGATTCATCACATGCCCTAACAGATGTTCCTCAATTTGAAACATATCATCCCAACCAGGGAAATGGAGCTGTGGTGGATGTCAGGGCTGTTACATTTGCCTGACAGATACTCCAGGCTCTGCAATAACATTACTGCTAATGAGAATCTACTGCTGATGTGCAGTTCTTTGTTTTGCTGTTGATGTAGAGCAGTCAGGTCTGCTTGGTGCATCCATTAGCAATGAATCCCTGTGTGTGTGTGTGTGTGTGGTATTTCTAAATTGAATTATAATGCAAAACACAGGCGCCATCCTCACTTCATTTTTCAAGCCTTGCCTGTGCAGTCTCAAAACCAACAGTTAATAAAGCCAGTTCCTCTGCTCCATGGAGTTAAACCACCTGATTTATTTCTCTTGAGGAGAACAACTTCCAGTGGCTGCCCTGGGAGCAGAGCTGGGGGCAGCAGCCACTGGCATCTCCCACAGCTCTAGAGCTTTCTTGCTGAGGATTCCAAATGATTGTGCCAATCTTCATGTGCTCCTTTATGAAATGCTGGAGTGGCTTCCCATGTTTCCTCAGCAGGCTTCTACTCCTGCTCTAAAATAAAAAGCCTTTGTGCTGAAGGTGAGGTGCCCATTTGCCCAGCAAACAGGATGGGAAAGCCTGGCTGCTGGACAGCTCCAGGGTGCTGAGATTCACTGAGATTCACTGAGATTCACTGAGATTCACTGAGATTCACTGAGATTCACTGAGAGCACAGCCGGCCAAAACCAGGGCTCTTTGAACCCAGGACTGGAGATTTCTACTGAAAAATGCTTAACAGGGGTTTTATGAGGATAAGAAACAGGGGCCACAGAGGAGCTTGTCTTTCATTGCCTGATGGGCAAGGTTTGGTGAACACTTTGTTTTCTTGTTTGCTGTAAATTCTCATGCTGAGAATTGTGTGAAAGCACTGATAAATGTCTCTGCTCCTTATTGACAGGGAGTTGGGGACCAAAATTGCCATTGACCAATTGGTTGTATCTCCCATGTGCAATTCTGTAGTACACATAGCTGCACTTAGAGAACTGGCAAACTAGGAAATTTTGACTTTATTTAGGATTATTTACCTTTCAAGGCATTATTAATAGGTTTGGGGGTTTGTTCTGTTTTTGGTTTTATTTGGTTTTGTTTGTTTTTTCTGTAGTGGTTCTTTATGGGAAAAATTACAAATCTTCCTGAGAGATGCCTTTGAAGAATTTCTCCTTATTTCTGTGGGAGGTAAAAGGGTAGGAAAACAATAGTTAAAAATTATTCCATTTGGCCAGTCATTTACCATTGAAAACAGATTTCTACTGGTTAGCAAGATCAACTTTTATTGTGAATGTAATATAAAGGGGCCTGACAGCCACAGAAAATTCAAACACATAAATTGGCAAAGTTCTTCCTTTAGCAGCAGATAAATGCACGGAGAGCAGCCTGGAGGCAGGGCTGCCTTGTTTTACCCAGACAGAGCAGTTTGCTCTCTTACAGGGGCTCTGATCACTTGTAAATGCAGAGGCTGATTTGCTGAACACACTGATGGCACCCCAAAGTGAGCCCTGGGGGGCTGCAGCTTCCAAATCAGCCTGGGAGGAGGGAAATGTCCCTGCTGGGGCACTCACCTGTGCCCTGAAGGGGTTAAAGCAGGACACACACACCTGCACATCCAGAGCATCTGACATGGAAATCACTCCATGCTGCTCCTGGAGACTCAAAAGCCTCCTGGAAGACTTCAAATAGGGTTAAAACAGAGCTGAGGGGGAAAAAAACCCAAATCCTTCTTTGTTTTTCTTGCCGTAAAAGGAACTTCAACAGATCAAGGAGTAAAATCTGAAAACGGCTGCTTGACAGTTTAACATAAACAATTCCAGTGATGAAAGCACAATATGGGGATAATTATCTGTTCAAATAAATCTGATTGATGCTAATGAGCATTTGAACAATTCATCAAGCAGCCAAGGGTTTTTTCTGACCAATTTTCTTTGGTAAGCAGAAGTGGCACATCCAAACCTTTTATTAAGTGCAGCATCTCCCTCTGTGTCTTCCCATCTTCTACAGAGGTCCCTTTTCCAAGAAGGTGCTGCATCTCCAGCAGTAAGGACACTGAATTTATTCCCACAGAACGTTCCCAATATTCCCCTTGGCACAGTGAATTTTAGCTGCTGGAGCTGAAATCCAGGTCAGCAATGGCTTCACCCTAGGGCTCTGCAGTTTGCAGAGCTGGGGAGGGACTGCAGAGCCCCAGGGCTTTGTCCTGTTGGGTGGAGCAGTCCCCTGTGCCCATGCAGTAATTTGGGAGCTGGGAGGAATCTCACAACCAGTGGCCTCTGTCTCTTCCTTCACCCCGTCCCGCTCTGCTCTGGTTTTCATTCACTTGCCCTATTGGAAGTGGTCAGTGAATTCTTCCTCAGAAAATGTCCACAGCCACAACAGGACAAGCTGGATTTGTCCTCAAATCCAGAAAGTATTGACCAGTTCAATCAGTGACTCTGAAACATGAGGGGGAGTGCTGAGAAGAAAATATGCTTTCATGGGAGGTATCCTAGTATCTGTTATTTAAATACAGCAACCAGAAGAAAATCCAGAATGCATTGGATGTTGTTCAGATTTAAATTGTGTTTAGCTGCCTATTGCAAATATCAGACTGTTTAATTCTGTTTGCCCATCTCCTAATAAATTATCTTTGAAACTCTCAGTTCCAGGGCTCATGGCAACGGATTGCTCAGGAATTTGTGCCCAATGTTTTGTCCCCTTCTTCTCTTTTAGTCAGACAAAACAGAAATTTGAACTAGGCAGTCCAAGGCAGAGAAACAATAACACATTATTGAGGGACAATTGGCATAGGGACATGACAGAAAGTGTGGCAAAAATTCACAGAATATCCAAACTCCCAATGAAGTGCTGTGAATATCCAGCACACAGTGATGAGGACTGGACTGCACATGATTTCTTAGCCAGGAGGGGGCTGAATTCCTGGTTGTGCCTTCCCAGCATCACTGTGTGTCCTCCTCCAGCAGTGGGATTGCCTTGTCCTGTGCATCTCAGGCAGTGTCACCTCACTTCTCTGCCACCCCTACCCAGCCAGGGCTCCTGCTTTGAAGGGAACTGGTGTTTCTCTGTCCTTCACAGCACATTTGTGTCTTATTTTTTCATTCTAAGATGCCTAATAGTCTCAAAAATTCTTCTGAGAGAATGCCTCCAGCATGCATTGATCTTCTGAATACTAATGAATTTTCTGACATGTGTTCCTCATGTTAAAGATTGATTTTAGTCGTTGGTAAACACTATTTACTTGAGGAAGTTAAAAAAATTCTTTCTGGAGAATCATTCAATTAACTCATGTGTCCACTTCAGCTCGTTGGTCTGCAGTGAATTAACAGGGGTGTTGTGTTTGAATGTCTGTGCCTCCTGCCAGTGTAAATCCATTTATCTCCCAGGACTTGGACACACACTTGAACCCCATATATTTAGACTGCATGAAGCTTTGTTGTTTTGGTTTTGGTGATTTTTTAAAGTGCTCTTTCAGGAAGCAACACCATCCAGCACTTCCCTGAACAGTACCTGAGCCTTCCAAGGGAATTGAGATGAGATTGTGGCAGCAAAGCCCCCTTTGATGCTCAGGGGGTGCAGACAGCGCTGGCCTGGAGCTGGGGAGGGAGTTCCCATAACCTGAGAGGGAATCCCCATACCCTGAGGAGAGAATTCCCCATAACCTGAGAGGGAATTCCCCATAATCTGAGGAGGGAATCACCATAACCAGCACAGGGAGTGGGGCCAAACAACCCCAGCTTGGGGAGTCCCTCAGCTGAGGGATGTGCTTTGGCTGCCTGGATCCAGCTGCAAGAGCTCCTGAGTGTCTGTAGAGATGCACAGAGATGTTTTCCACTCCATTTTTCACTCTGTTTCTCTTACAAACCCAGAGGCCTTGCAGAAGGGTGGATTTCCAGTGCACAGCTTTGGGGTTTGCCAGCTGCTGCAGAAGGATGCATTAAGAACCTTCAAAGTATATCCAGCTTCATCCAATTCCCAAAGAGAGAAAGTTAAAAGCTCTCATGGCTCAGCAGATGAGACTTTTCCCTCTCTCTGGTGAAGCCAGGACAAGGCTCCAGTGGTTTAATGTGTTTAGAATTGGATATAGATTTTTAGGAACTGGATATAGATTTTTAAAAGAAGCTCAGAAGATTTAATTCTTGCCATCTCCTTGGTCATAAGGAGCTATTTATTACAAAAGAAAGATGAAAGATATTTAATTGAACTCTGAATTAATTTCAAAATACATTCTTTTCTTTACATGAAAAGCAATTTTTTGTGTATCCATGTTTCACACATACATTCTAGAAAACTGGCTTTCATGGGGGCTCAGGCACTGAAGCTGCCTGTGCTGTAATGATTTTTGGTTACACAGAAACCTCACTTGCTATAACCAATAATGAAAGCACATAATGGAAAAATGGTTTAAACCCATTTCTTTAAAAAGCCAGCAAAACCTTAATAACAACTTAAAATCTGTTGAGGTAAGTTCTTGAGATTTGGAAGTGCTTGCTGTAAACAATTTTTCTCAGTATCTTGCCCTGGAGATCCAATTTGTTATTATTAAACATACTGAGGTGTTCTTGTTAAGAGTAGGACTAAAAATAACCTCTCAGCTTGTATTGCACTGGTATTTTTAGGCCTAAGGATTTATTCCTCCTATCAATTGGTGCTTTGTACTAATTAATTTTCAGTGGCAACTTCATTTTCTCCTCTGTGGCTCGATTCCAAAGAAATTTTGTTTTGACAGATTTCGTGTGTTCTGTTCTCAATCACTACAGCATGGAAAAAAAGTTCTGCTGTAAAAAGAGCAATGTATTTGTTAATCAGCTGTTCCTCATTTGTCAGGGAAAAAATAGCCCTAAGATCTGAGGTAAAGTCAGTTTAAAAACTGGGGGCCCAGTAAATGGCCAAATCTCCATGGTGGTTGGGTAAGAATTGCTCAGATAGAAAAAGAAAGATTTCATGGTAAAGTTGATTTTCAGTATCAGAAATATTGTTAATCCATGCAAACATAGCCATTACTGAAATACTGGTGCTATTCCCTGTGATGCTCGTTGGTTTTTTTGTGACATTCTTGGTGCTACTGGGGTGCACGGAGTAAAGACAGGTCCTGGTGGGATTGGCTGGTCCAGATGAGATTGGTTGGTCCAGGTAAGATTGGTTGGTCCAGGTAGAAATGAGTGGAGCACGTGGGACTGACTGGTCCATGTGGAATTGACTGGTCCATGTGGATTAACTGGTCCATGTGGGATTGACTGGTCCATGTGGGATTGGCTGGTCCAGGTGGGATTGGCTGGTCCATGTGGGACTGAGTGGTCCATGTGGATTGACTGGTCCATGTGGATTGACTGGTCCATGTGGGATTAACTGGTCCATGTGGATTGACTGGTCCATGTGGGATTGACTGGTCCATGTGGGATTAACTGGTCCATGTGGATTAACTGGTCCATGTGGGATTGACTGGTCCATGTGGATTAACTGGTCCAGGTGGGATTGACTGGTCCATGTGGGATTGAGTGGTCCATGTGGGATTGAGTGGTCCATGTGGATTGACTGGTCCAGGTGGGATTGACTGGTCCATGTGGATTGACTGGTCCAGGTGGGATTTCCTGCCTCTCCCTTCCCCTGTTTGAGGTGTCCCTGTCGTGGCACAGCACCTTCCTCAGAGTGGATCCCTCGGCGTGGATCCCTCGGCGTGGATCCCTCGGAGTGGATCCCTCAGAGTGGATCCCTCGGCGTGGATCCCTCGGCGTGCCCAGAGCGCTCCCAGGAGCCCTGGGGGCAGTGGGGAGTTGCCCTGAGGACACAGGTGGCCCCGGCTCCTCTCCTGGTGTCCGTGGACCGGCGGGAAGCTTTGCAGGAGAGAGGACGGGAACCTCGGGCTGGCGTGTTGTGCGCATGGAGCAGAGCAGGATGCAGTCAGAGGCTGGGGGAGCTCCTGCAGGTGTTTGCTCGGAAGTGTTGACAGCTCTGCAGGAGTGGAGGACCAGACTGAAATGTGTCACAGTCTTCCGCCTCCCACGGCCGCCTGTGGGCGGCTGGAGCACGTCAGCCTTTGGTGCCCTATTTTCTGTGCTCCTCAGTGGCTGGGAGGAACAGCCCTGCCTTGCTGCTGCCTTTGGCGAGCTCTCGGTGGATCTGAGGGCAGCTGCCACCAGGGACAGCTCCCCAGAATGTCTCAGGGGCAGGGGTGAGGTCATTTCTCACACTTGGGCATGTGCAGCCGCCCTCCAGTCCCCTTCTGCCAAGCCCCAGAAGCTCTGAGCCTCAGCTTGGAGCAGATGGCTCCTGAGAAGCTGTCAGTACTTCTGTCAGTCAGGGGAGGGCAGGGAGGCCACAGGAGGGACAGAGGAGCACTGGTGGCACTACATATGTGCTCTTACTCTAGGGCTTGCACTGAGTAAATAAGTCTTCTCCATTCTTCTTTTTCTGTTTTTGAATATTCCTCCCTGCAGGGAGCTTCATTCCCCAGTCTGGCAGTCTGGGAACAAAAGAAAGACTTTAATAGCTCCTGGCTTCTAATCTCAGGGCAGACAGAAAACTTCATTGTGACCTCGAGCAAATTATTTAAACTCTTAGCATCGAATTCACCTCTATTCATGCTCTCTGCAACCTCAATGTCATTACATTGAGAACTTAATTTGTTCCACATTCCCTCCTATGAAATCCCAAGAGCAGTGTTTGTCTTTCTCATAAGCATTTTGCAAGGAAAGATCTCTTTTCTGGTTTTGCTACGAGTCTGTATTTTGAAGTATTACAGGAGCTATGGACCGTGTCCATCCTGAGGTTTTGTCTTCAGTATTTGGGGTGGGATCATGGAAGGAAATCCAGACACAATTATAGACTCATAGGCAAAAGGTTCCCTATATGCTGTATGTCCCACATGGAGAGGAGACGGCCTGCTGCCTCAGCACTGTGCTCACCTTGAATTTCCTGCTTCCATGAGTCTCTTCATTTTCCAGGCTCCAGGTGCCCTCGGGACCCTCCCAGTCTGCTGGCCGAGGGCTGCGCTGACAGATCCCATCTCGGGCAGCAGAGGGACAGGCCGCCTCCTCCTGGTGAGTTGCAAAGCTGCTTTCTCTCCTTGCTTTTCAAGCATTCAGATCCAAAGGTGGAGGATCTGCCCCTGGGATGGAGAGGGACACTTTCCATCTCCTGTGGCACTTGCTGCTGTCCCAGCTCAGCAGCCCCACGGCTCAGGAGGGGAGCAGGCAGGTCCTGTGCCCCTGGGTTTTCAGCTCCTGCCTTATCCAAGTTTCTGGTTCTGATGAGCTGGGAGAAGCTTACAGACCAAGGACAGTGGCTACAGGCCCCTTGCCTCTAACACTTGCCCTACAAGATCCTGTGATGCTTAAAAAATACAAACTGTGCTTCCAGACACAAGGATTTGCCTCTAAGATAAAGGATGTAAGTGCAATAGGCCTGAAAAGGTGCAAGAATCACATTTTTGTGTTGGATTTGCCATTAGATATTCAAAGGTAAGCTGATGTTTGGGTCCTGGAAAAGCAGCAGTTTGCAGTTTGTGCTTGGCTGGCTGGAGAGCTGCAAACAAGGGCTACTGTGCATTTAGATTGCACAATCTTGTGTCTATCCAGGCCTGCTTGTTTAAAAACCAGTCAAGATCAGCCACCCTGAACCACAGCAAACAGAGATTCTCCTTAGGATTGTGCTTGAAGTGGGGAGATCAAAACCCTGGAGTGGGTAAACAGAAGCTTGTTGTGCTGATGGCTTCTGCAAAGTCGTATTTCTCCTGAATAAATTGACAGCAGCTTGAGACATTCTACTGGGACTCCACTTGCATTTCTGAAGTATCACCTAAGCAGGAGCTCAGGCTTGCTTTATTTTGTGCTTTTCCCAGAAGAAATATGGCAATATCTGAAGCCTGGGTTTCTTTGGTGAAGTGTCATTTTCTCTCTCTCTCTCATTCCATGCAGCTATTTAAATCTCCCACTCTATGTTTCTTTTGTAGAGGAATTTAGGACAGACACTTGCTCCTGCTCTTGCACAAATATGAGCTTTCCCAGCTGAAATGTTTTCATATTGTCACAAATTTGGGGGGTTTTAAGAGTATATTACAGGCCAAGTGGCTTTACGGAATGGATAGCATGAGAGCAGACGTCCCTCAGCCAAGGTCAGCTCGTGTCTCCCTTGCTGGGACAAGGGTTGGGGGCACTGCTCAAGCTGCTGTGGCTGGAGGCACATCCTGAGGGTCTGGCTGTCCTTGCAGGGTCAGTGCCACCCATGCTCTGCTGGCAGCTGGGCAAAGCCCCAGGCAGGGCTGAGGGGCTGCAGAAACACCAGGCACAGGAGGAGAGACACTCTGCAATCCCTGCTCCTTGCACGGAGAGCTCCTCACAGCCCAGGGGTGCCAGGGGAACAGGGGGCTCAAGGACAGGGGCAGGAGGGGGCAGGCAAAGGGGGGAATGGATTGGAGCAGTTTTCTCCTTCAGATGTCTTTTAAAAAGGGGGAAAGGGGAAAACAGAGGGGACTCAGTTCAGCAAGGTGGGCCCTGCTCCTGAGAGCCCAGGCTGCTGTTCCAGTGCTGGCACTGCAGATCAGAGAGAATCATTGCCTCCGTGTTGGACATTCTTTGCTCGGCCAAGCAGCAAACAGAGCCCTCAGGGCATTTATCCCCAGGGGAAGAGAGGAATAAAACCCAGCCCTGCTTCCTTCAGCGTTGTGTTTCACTCCTTGCTGCACCAGCAAGTGTCACTATGGGCTTGGCTATGCAGCAGGGGAGGGAATGAGTTTCAGAGCACAGGGAAAATCGTCCTGCTCAGGAGTGTGCCTCGCTTCAGTGCCCTGAACTGCCCTCTCCCGTTCCATTGACAAGGTGACCTGAAATTATCTGTTAAACCTCTCACTCTGGAGATGTTTTATTGGTAGAATCACGTGACAAAATCTAATGGCTTTTTCCTCATGGGGATGATTCCTGCTTGTAATAACCAAGGTTTCATTTTAGGACAGTTTGCTTGGTAAGCCATGCTTTTTAGTCCAGCTTGTCAGATTTTCAAATTTGGATTTGGGAGTGGAAGTTCATTGGGGTACATTGCTACTTCTTCAGACAAGAAAATGAAAAATTTATTAATTTGGAAAAAGGAGTGAAGTGAAATCTGTGACTTTATTTTTATTTCTCCTCTTCTTTTTCAATGTTGTTGAATATTTTGGCAGCATTTTCAATGTATTTAATATTGGATGGGGAAGTGTGAAAATGGAAATGCATCGGGGAAATGGAAAAACACCAACATTCTTGTTACTGAAACAAAACTAAATTATTATGACAAATATTATCATGAATATGGAAAGGAAGCAAGATTATATTTTCTTCTCCAACTGCCTAACCACAGTTTTGTGTTCCACAAAAAGAAAATTCAGTCACATGCCTGTGACAGTGAAATGTAAAGCTCTTAAATATTATCTGCAGGAGACATAAAGTTCATTAAAGATACTACTAATAAAAATTTATTCCTTCCCTACATAAATATCTATTTTTAACCCTTTGTACCCAGCTGATTTAGGACATTACAAAATCCCAGAAATTAGACGTAATTTCATCCATCCGTGTGTAGAATTGGTGTTTTGGGTGAAATCCTCACCGTGCTGGAGTGAATCCCTGTGCTTTCTCATCAAGCTGGGATTCCACACTTTATTTCAGAGTCATGTGCTCTGCACCTTTTCCCAAATCTTCGGGAGTGTTGCAGGAGGTGTGGGAGGGATGTCAGCAGGGGTGGGCAGTGGCTCTGGAACAGGAACAAACCAGCAGTCCCACCGAGGTTTGGGATGTACAGACCACAAAACCGAGCTCCTTCCACAGCTGGAACTTCCTTTGCACAGGGAATTCTTGGTCTGAGGGGCTGAGGGCTGCCTTGAGACTGGCAGCATCTCAGGGAAGTGCGAGGCAGGAATGCATCCATCCATCCATCCCTCCATCATCCATCCATCCATCCATCCATCCATCCATCCATCCATCCATCCATCCATCCATCATCCCTCCATCCATCCCTCCATCCATCCATCCCTCCATCCATCCATCATCCCTCCATCCATCCCTCCATCCATCCATCCATCCATCCCTCCATCCATCCCTCCATCCATCCATCCATCCATCCATCCATCCATCCATCCATCCATCCATCATCCATCCATCCATCCTCCATCATCCATCCATCCATCCATCCATCCATCCATCCATCATCCCCCATCCATCCATCCATCCCTCCATCATCCATCCAATCCATCACATCCATCCATCCATCCATCCATCCCTCCATCCATCCTCCATCATCCATCCATCCATCCATCCATCCATCCATCCATCCATCCATCCATCCATCCATCATCCCTCCATCCATCCATCCATCCATCCATCTCCATCCATCCATCCATCCATCCATCATCCATCCATCCATCCATCCATCCATCCATCCATCCATCCATCCATCATCCATCCATCCATCCATCCATCCATCCATCCATCCTCCATCCATCCCTCCATCCATCCATCCATCCTCCATCCATCCATCCATCCATCCATCCATCCATCCATCCATCCATCCATCCATCCATCATCCATCCCCCTGTTTAATTCACTCCTGCAGCCTGAGCTGATGCAATCCTGCCTTGGCTAAGTACACTACAGAGGGACATTGACAACAGGAAGAATGACTAACTTCAGGGAGGAGAATTAGAATTGTTTGACCTTTCATAGTCTCTTTTCATCAGCTCTACAGAAAAGAATATCATAGCTCAAAGCTCTTGTTCCCTCAGGTTTCTTTCACTTTAATAACATTCCTGCATGGATGTAATAAAAGTCTCTTTTTTCATGAGCTCGTTTTTCTCCCTTTATTTCTGCTTGCCATTCTTGACTTCACAGATCATGACCAGGACAATAGTAAAAATCCCAGACAATGCTGGAGGAGGCAGCATTTTTGTCTTAGCCACCAAGTTTCCCATTTCCATTGTGTTCATTACAATGTGCCTCATAAAACATTTGATATTACAGATTCAGAAGGTCAGCTGGTGAGGTGGCTTTGGAGGAACACCTGGAGTAATCCTCAATAATCAAACCCTGCTTGTTACTACGCTAAGCTTACAAGCTTTGCTAAACCATGGAGCCCTTTTTATAATCTGGCTTCTCTTCTTCTGGAACAAAATGCTGTTACAAAGAGCTGCTCATTTGTAACAAGCATAATGAAACGTGAATTTGTTGACTTTATGATCAGCTTATGGAACTCATTTCCACGGGAGGTCATCAAATTTTGTCTGCTTGTGCTATTAGAGAAAAAATCTTGTTCAAAGAGAGCTCCTCCAAATACACATTCTTTTAGTCCTTCCCCATCCTCTGTAGGCAGCTGTTTGCTCTCTGCCCCCTGAAGCTTCCCTCAGCACTGGCTGTGCTCATGCTTTGAAAGAGAGGAGATAAAATCATTAGGCTCTGTGTAACCCCTGAGACTGCAGTGATTTTAACCTGGATTCTTCCAGGGCAGTTCTAACGTGAGGTGATCTCTGCTGAAGGACCTGATCTTTTGGGCTGGTGGAACCGAACGTGTTTAAAAACCAACTTCAGGCACATTTCCCTCAGGAAGGAGATGCAATGTTGGTACAAATATGTGTAGCATGATTTCTGGGTCACAGGTTTCTGAGCCCACCCTGCTCCTGATGTTTTTGTGCTCAAGCCTTGCTGTCCATGCTGGGCTGCAGGAGGAGTATCAGGGCATTTCTGATTTCTTACCATTACTTTTCATAATGCTTGATCTTGGAAGAGCTGCAGAAAGTGAAGCTGTGCCTGTGCCCTACCCCGTGCCCCTGGAGTCACTGCCCTGCCCTCCCTGCCCCGTGGATGTCAGGGGTGTGCTTCCATCACATGTAAAAACCACATGTAATAGCACATGTGGTTTCATAGCTGGAACCTTTTTTACTTACAAATTGATACTTCACAAGATGTTTTAATCATCTTTCATATCCAAAGCAACATTCTGCCATTTGGTTCTTAGGAATCTCTGTAATAAACACATGAGCAGCTCATTAAGTCTCACTAAACACTTCTGTGTTAGCTAAGAGTTATTTCATATTTTAAACAGATAAATGGGCCCAGCATGCCTAAACAACTTGTATGTGATAATCCATCATGCCAGCTGCTTGGTGTAAGTATTCAGGGTGGCAAGTGCTCTCCTTGCAGATCCAAGGATGCTGCTGGGTTTGCAGAACAAGAACAAGTTCCTTTTTTAACCCCAAGCCTAAGGAGCACCAAGTAAATCTCGTGTTTAACTGTGCTGGTTTCCTTTGCCCAGTGCTCAAGGGACTGTGGCACATACAGTAAATTACTGCAAGAAGAAATCTCCACCAAGGTAACAGGTGCCAAATAAAATATATTAGTCAATAAAAAAACTATTAGAAAGCAAGTCCTTTTAATGTGATTTACAAGAGGCTGAAGTTACAAAGCAGCAAATGGAAGGAAAGAAAATTACACCATGAGCAGTAAAGAGGATCGCAGTTTTTGTGGTAGATACTGGAAAATAAAGGAAAAACTCTAAGTAGGCATTGGCCATGGCCTGCTAACATTCATTCCCAAAGGAAACAGTCCTGAATTTGAAGGGGAGATGGCAGAGAGATTTATTTATTGTGGTCAAAGCTCAAGTACAGAGGCCATGCTCTGATCCCCTTCCCCTGCTTCCCACGGCACTGTGTGATCAGGAAGGAAGTTATTGTTTGATGTGGACAAGAATGGGGACTAAGGAGAGGAAGTGATCAATTAATAACAGCTCCTGACAGGACAAATTAACAGAGCCTTGGAGCTCACTGCTGCTGCTGAGGAGCTGCTGCTGCTGCTGGGGACCTCAGCTCAACACAGAGGGGTCTCTTGGTGGAGCACGAGGCCACTGATGAGGAAAGAGGGGCTTTGTTGAGAAAAGAGGGGCTTTGTTGAGAAAATAGGGGCTCTGCTGAGGAAAGAGGGGCTCTGCTGAGGAAAGAGGGGCTCTGCTGAGGAAAGAGGGGCTCTTCTGAAGGAAAAGAGGTTCTGCTGCAAAAAGAGGGGTTCAGCTGAGAAAATAGGGGCTCTGCTGAGGAAAGAGGGGCTTTGCTGAGAAAAGAGGCTCTGCTGAGGAAAGAGGGGTTCAGCTGAGAAAAGAGGGGCTCTGCTGAGGAAAAAGAGGTTCTGCTGAGGAAAAAGAGGTTCTGTTGAGAAAGAGGGGTTCTGCTGAGAAAATAGGGGTTATGCTGAAGAAAAGTAGGCTCTGTTGAGGAAAGAAGGGTTCTGTGGAGGAAACAGAGGTTCTATTCTCCCTGGGCTGAGGGGTGGCTCTGAAAACCCCATTTTGCCACAGGTTCCTCACCTGAGGACCTGAGGAAATCCCTTTGCTGTAGCGAGAATCAATGACAGGAGTTATGTAATGGGTCGGCGTTTTTAAAGAAGGAAAACATGATTATTATTTTCAGGATCTGTAATAAATCCAAACACGGAATGCTAATGTTGACAAAAGAGATTTCTGCTGCTATGAAGCAAAGGCTGTTTGCACAGCAGCTCAGAAGCAGGAAATCTCCCTGAGGTGATGCTGAATAAAGCATGTGCATAAGTACTGTGTTAGTTTAGCTCCTGGTCTGTGGTGGATCTGAGTGCCCTCATAAATTCACACCAGAAAAAAAAAAATAGAAAGAAAAAAAAAGAAAAATAAAGGAAAAAAAGAAATGGGAAAGCTGCTTTGAAATAATTTGTCTAAACAATGTTATATGATTGTGTGTGGAGGCTGGGGGGTGGCAGGAGAAAAGGAAGGCAAAAACTCTGTCAGATTATTTAAACAGCCCACTCTGTATTCTGGGAAGGCCAATTCAATTGCTGCATTCTGAATTAGTGCCCTGCTACTTGAAGCAGCAACAGCAGGGCTTGCTGCAAAGGCAGGCAGCAGAAAATCACTAATCTGTGCACTGAACTGCTTCTCCATATTACATGCTGTGTCATTTTGTAGTGTGGCAAAATACTGCCAGAGCTACACTTCATAATTAAGTGATTATTTTACACACATCTGCATTATGGAGTCTGTCTGTCGTTACATGACTGATATTCTGATTGCTTGAATTTATTTTAGAGCCAGGTTGGTGTTAGGATATTACAGGTTTGAAGGTAAAAATTGCTGTTGTGCATGTTTCCCTTAAAACCTCCTAAAGCTAATCAGTTTATCTTTGAGGAGAGATACAACTGGCAGTGACACAAACAAAAAAAAGAAAAATAAAGAGGAAAGATATTTTCTACAGAAGTAGATGGATAATGGATCTGTGCCTCCTCTGTGATCTGATGTGCTCTCTCCTGGCTGTTCTGAGTTTTAGAGATTTCTTCATGAGCCAGTGGGGCTTAGAAGGGACATGGAAGAGCAGAGAGGAGGCTCTGAAAGCAAAACCTGCTGCCAGGCTGAAGCCAAGCAGTTCTAGGGTGACAAAGTGCCAGCCCCTGTGGGACTGCCTGCCTGGGATGCACAACTCCATAAAAATGAGCTTATCCATTCTGAGAATGCATTACTGGGTCTGCGCTCCCCAAAGGACAGTCAGCTCTCTGTGGCCGCCTGCAGTGCAATCTGCACTGACCATCCCTCTGTGTTCTGTGCTCCAGGAGATGTGGCCAAGGATGGAAAACAGGCTGGGCCTGCCCTGGAAGAGGCTGTGCCCATTACAATGGTTTGGCTGAGAAACTCAAGGGTGAATTGAAAAGCCTGACAAGACAAGTGAGTACAATAACTGAAGTATTTTTAGACCAAAGTGTCTTGGGAAACCATTTTTGAAAAGTGGAATAATCTGCCTCCTAGAAAGTGCAATTAAAGTCATAACATTTAGCATCATCAGCTACTTATTCCCTATAGTTCAAATTTCACATATTGCACCAATTTGCAGAGTTGTGTCTCCTATACAGAGGGAAAGCAATATGCAAAATATTTTCTGATTGTGAAGGAGGGTTGAGATGATGTTAAAATAACATGTAAATACGGTGAAAGATGCCTGCCAGATGATTTTCTTATCTGATCACAATTCCCAGTAGAGAAAGCAGAACTGAGTACCAAAATACCACTTAATTTCAGGCAAGCATTTGCTTCAACATGCCTCAATTTTCTTGGAAGGGTTTCTTCTTCCATGCAGTGATCCCAAAGGAGTGGAGGGTTAGTTTTGTGAATAAATCGGCAAACCCAATTTGAAACATGGGAAACTGATACTAGTTCTTCTTAAATGTCAGTTTTCTTGCCCTGAATAGACATCACAATTGAGATCTGTGGTAGTGAAGCTGGGAAAGAACTTGTGGAAAACCCAGAGGAGCCATAGGCAGGATTTTATAGAGAGTAGGTCTGTATGTCTGCACTGAATTTGGCTGTGCAGGGTGCAAAGTCTCTGTGAATAACTCTGTCTGAAGAACAGGGTGAAGCACAGGAAAATACTGGGCAAATTTGAGATTCAGAAGAGTAGGTAAGGAATGGAATGAAATAAATCAGCAGAGCAACTGCTTTGATGTTGCCATTGGCGGAGTAAAGCATTTGTAAATCTGGTAAATGAAATACAGTGCACAAAGCATGGGCTGGCAAACTCAGTGTCCCACCCAGGAACAGATGGGGAATTACCCCTGGGCTGGGCACAGTTCGATAGAGGGGCAGTGCTTTCCCTGTGTCTGAGGAAGCACACAGACCCAGAGAGGCCCTTGGGGCACTGAAGAATGGTGAAACTGTGGGACTGCAGGGCAGTCTGAGCCCAGCCTGCTCCTCTCAGAACACTCTGAAGGTTGGGGGCAGATCTCCATCTGCTAGAAATGATTATCACAAAGCACCTGCCTTGCCCTGCAGCCTCAGCGGGATTGCACAAACCAGCACGTGCAGCCAAGGGCCATGCTTGCACATAACCTCAGGGGCTCTCAGCTGGTCATTTGGCCATTTATTGCCTGCTGGTATAAGGAAAACCAGTCAGCCACCTCAGCTCAGCTTTGCTACCCTCCCTTGACCTTCAGCCAGGGGGAAGGGTGGTACAGCAGGTGTTTGTACGCTGCTGGCATTTGCCATTAGAAATGATAAAAGGAGGATGGACAGTACTGTGGTGTCTTGTTGGAGCTGCTGCCAGTGTGCAGCCAGATGAGAAATCAGGCAGCAGCTCTGCAAGACAGGGAGGAATCCAACTCCTTTGGACTGTTACTGTCACAGGGTGCCCAGTGCAGGCATTCCCATTCATTCTGCCCTGTGCTGGGTTAGTTCCTGGGTCTGTGCTCCGTCACCAGTGCCTGGGTTATTCCTGGTTCTCACTCTGGGCAGAGCTGTCTTTATCAGGTCCTGCATGGTATAAATAGGCTGGTTACCTCAGCCTCCTCCTTGCCAGGCCTGGCAGGAGCCTTGTGCATGTCACTGCCAGCACTTCAGTGTTAGTTTGCACCTGAAAGTACAGCAGGACCCCAGAAAATATAAAAGTGCAACTGGCACGTGATGCTTTGAGCAATAATCCAAATGATGTATTGATGTACAGGTGTGAGAGAGAGCTGGGAGGGAACAGAAATCCATGGCAAAAATTGGTCTTTATCTGCCCTGTGCTGAGCTGTGAAAAATCCAGCCTTGCAGCCAAATTGGATCCAGTTCAGGGACTGTTTAAATGAGCCAGCTCTCTGTTGGTGCTGGCTGAGAAAGCTACTGAGGTATTATCTGTGTCGGCTGTACAGCAAGAACAAAGACAAATCAAAATTGCATTTGCAAGCTCTGCTGGCCTCAGTGGTGTGGGACAGCAGTGCCTGACAGCAAAAACCTATGGAAACACAGCAGCATGGGTCACCTTACAGTGATAACCCATGGAAACACAGCAGCATGGGTCACCTTACAGTGATAACCCATGGGAGCACAGCAGCATGGGTCACCTTACAGTGATAACCCATGGGAGCACAGCAGCATGGGTCACCTTACAGTGATAACCCATGGGAGCACAGCAGCATGGGTCACCTTACAGTGATAACCCATGGGAACACAGCAGCATGGGCCACCTTACAGTGATAACCCATGGGAACACAGCAGCATGGGCCACCTTACAGTGATAACCCATGGAAACACAGCAGCATGGGTCACCTTACAGTGATAACCCATGGGAACACAGCAGCATGGGTCACCTTACAGTGATAACCCATGGGAACACAGCAGCATGGGTCACCTTACAGTGATAACCCATGGAAACACAGCAGCATGGGTCACCTTGCAGTGATAACCTATGGGAACACAGCAGCATGGGTCACCTTACAGTGATAACCATAAACACAGCAGCATGGGTCACCATACAGTGATAACCCATGGAAACACAGCAGCATGGGTCACCTTACAGTGATAACCCATGGGAACACAGCAGCATGGGTCACCTTACAGTGATAACCCATGGAGACACAGCAGCATGGGTCACCTTGCAGTGATAACCCATGGGAACACAGCAGCATGGGTCACCTTACAGTGATAACCCATGGGAACACAGCAGCATGGGTCACCTTACAGTGATAACCCATGGGAACACAGCAGCATGGGTCACCTTACAGTGGTAACTCCCAAAAGAAGGAGGATCCTCCTGTGAGCCAAAGCACATTTCCCTGGGGGAATTGAGGGGATCAGTAATGTCCCTTTGGAAACCTTTTCATTGCACAGGGAGGCAAAATTACCTCTAGATGGTTTGGAGTTACTGATGGGCTGAGCTCACCATGGCCATAGCTGAAGGTGGGTGGGACCTCACAGCTGCTTTCCCAATTCTGGAAGAGCAAAACTGGTTCTAAGGAAGCTGTACTGGGCATAACTGGGATTTGGGAGCAGGAAACATCCAGGCTGCAGAGACATTTTGTGATTTCTGCTGATTCCCAGGTTTGCTTGCCATTCCAAGATATTTCTATGGAAAGAGAAAAGCCTTCCACACTGCCTTGTAAGAACATAATGAGACTTAAATAGCGTTCATGAACATGTTGTGAGGATTATCTGTGTCTGAAAATTCCATTAGAAAAAGAAATCTACATGTGAATTGCTAAGTTATATAAATCCGTTTAACTGAATTTTAGACTAAAGTGATATTTAATATTTACAGTGATTTTCAATAGGAAAATACATAAAATATATGTGAGAGATATTTACTTTCAGGTTCCACTTGTTTAAGAAATACTTGGCACACTGTATTTTGATTTCTGATTGAGATGTATGATTTTGAAAGGAATTAAAATTTTCAGGCCGGCGTTCCAGACCTCTGGGAATTCCTAATGTAAATTCATGAATTAAGATGACAAGGAATTAAACAGGTTATCCAGATTAGGTTTGTAATACAAAGCCATTTCATTAATATAAAAGCTTCTTGCAAGCCTGCCATGATTGACTAACCTGTTTCAGGGCAGATTTAGCAGTGTCATCACAGGTCTGGGAGCCTGGGTGAGCAGCAGGTCAGTGACAGCCAGGCTGGCTCCCAGGTAGGAGCAGCAATAATGCAGTTCCTGCAGCAGCAATAATGCGGTTCCTGCAGCAGCAACAATGCAGTTCCTGCAGCAGCACACACCAAACTGGAACATTCTGTGCTGCTGCCCCTCCCTGCCACTGCTGGAGGGCTCTTAACCACGCTGCTCCAGAGGTGAAAGTGTCCTCCATGGTGTTCATAAAAGCCTTTCAGGAATTACCATGGGCTGCCTCTAGAGCACCTGCTGCCATTTCTGACAGCCACTTAGCAGGGATGTGCAGAGCCACAGAAATCAGCTCCCATCCCATCTGCTCTGTGCACAAAGGAGCTGAGATCCCTGAAGTGAACTGTACAGACTGGAACTCAGCCCAGTTTATTGGGATACCTCAGCTGGTGTCTGAGAGGTGCCCCAGGAGCTGATCCTGCAGCCAGAGGGAAATGTTGTGACTCCCATACTGCCCTTGTGGCACATTGGATCCCAGCATTAATAAAACTTGGTGGCTCAGTGCAAGGATTCATTCAGTGCAGGAGCTGATTGAAGATGGCAATTAGTCACACCTACCTCCAGCTGAAAAATTCAACTCAACTTCCTATTGGCAAGTGCTAAAGAAATGCTCGAAGATCTGGAGGGTGATAGAGGCATAGATATATGAAATTGGATTTATGGCAGAGTGCTGCCAGGAATGCCAAATCAGTGATGGAAGGCATGATGGGATTGTGGCAGAATGCTGCCAGGAATGCCAAATCAATAATGGAAGGCATGATGGGGTTGTGGCAGAATGCTGCCAGGAATGCCAAATCAATAATGGGAGGCATGATGGGGCTGTGCAGAAGGCACAGTGCTCAATAAACACCAGCAGCACTGTGGGGTTGGTTTTGTTCCCTCTCTGTGCTCTCCCTCTCCTGAGATGAAGATGACAAGGTGGCCATGCCAGGCAGGGGCAGAATGGCCCGTGCTGCTGCTGGCATCA
Source organism: Zonotrichia leucophrys gambelii (assembly GCF_028769735.1). Classification (NCBI taxonomy): domain Eukaryota; kingdom Metazoa; phylum Chordata; class Aves; order Passeriformes; family Passerellidae; genus Zonotrichia; species Zonotrichia leucophrys. The sequence continues at coordinate 1,128,034 of NC_088185.1, forward strand.
GGGATGCTTGCTTTCAGATTGCTCAGCTATGTTCTAACAGGATGTTATGAGGAGAATTACGCTAAAACTGGAAATGCAGCTATGTCTGGGCAGATAACTGGGATTGTCAAACCACAGCTTTGGTGGCTGGAAGGTTTTGTTTGATCCCCAAAGTTGGTGTGGAGAGCATCCCAGCCACAGGCCTGCAGGGAGAGCAAGACCTTGGGAAAGGTGGCAAAAGTTCTGAAATTATATCTATAATGTGGGCAAAATTTGAGATATGATCCCTTTTGGCTTTGCAGCTCTGGATTAGAGTTTCTCTGCAGTGTCTATTTAAAAACCCTGTTTTGCCCCAGATGTCAGGGCACTGAGAGCACCAACACAGACCCTGCCAGCCTCACCTGGAATCCTTCCTACAGGCTGCAATAAAGCAGCTGTTATCTGATGTGACATCAGGAGTGTTCCAAGGTGCTGAGCGATGTCTGTGCATGTGATGTATGTGCATAAATCCATTAGCACTAATGGCAGCTAATGGGCACAGCCTCCTAGAGGAGAAGAGGCTATTCCTCTGTGTCAGACACTAATAAAAATGACATTTCAATTTGGAAGTCCAACCTTCAATTTAGGCAGCAAGTGCTTCAGATGAGTTTTTGACAGCTACAGTGTCATAATTAACTTGAGGCTCAGATGGAATTGTTTGTGCTGTTTCAGCTGCTTATTCCCATGATGGAGGACCCCCTTCCCTTCTGGGACTTTAGGGCAAACAGTGTCCCTTGCATTTAGAAGTTTTGTTTTGCAGAGTATTACAGGGGCATTTCTATCAGCTCAAAGGCTCCCTCAATGTGCATAAACACAAACATATCTCCAGCACACAATGGCTTGGAGGGACCTTAAAGCTCATCTTGTTCTTAACCCCTGCCCTGGCAGGGACACCTTCCACTGTCCCAGGCTGCTCCAAGCCTCATCCAACCCATCCTTGGGCACTGCCAGGGACCAGGGGCAGCCCCAGCTGCTCTGGGCACCTGTGCCAGGGCCTGCCCTCCCTCTGAGTAAAGTATTTCTGCCTAATATCTCACCTAACCTGCCTCCTTTAGCTTCAAGCCACGATGCCACTGGCATGCTGCGGTGTTGGGGTCCCATGAAAGCATCACGCCTCAGTGCAAGGCAGGGTGCCCTGGATGTCCCCTGCATCCTGGTGCCACTGGGACCTGCCCAGAATCCTGTCCTGGCTCACCTGTCCTGGCTCACCTGGCAGGGAGCAGGGAGGAAGGAAGGCAGTGCACATCTGGAACTCAGGGTGCTGTGTGAGCCATCTGCCTGACTGATCTAGGGCTCGAGATCTTTACACTGAAATATTTGTCTGGTAATTTATCTTTCCTTTTAATTTCCTGAGAAGTTCTCTTAAAGGATATTGCCTCGTAAGAAAATAAAAATGAAGATTTATTAACAACCAAAGAGGATTGTACATACCCCGTTTAATTTGCCTGGATGTTTCTGTGACCTTTGCTGATTTTGTTTGCCCAGGAGAGTTCTGTGGGATGCCAGCTCTTCCAGGCCACACCATCTGGATCAGCCTTTCAGCTTATGGGGGCGTTTGGGGTGTGATTGCATTGAACCACAGCTGCCACTCAGACAGCAGAAATATCATCTGACAAACCTGACATGTGGCCTGGAGGAGCTACTCCATTTTGTGCTGCTCTTTATGGATTTGATTGTTTCAGCATTCACGGCAGTAATTTTCAGCCACTTTGATTATGATTATTTGAGCACTCATGACACTAATTTTTCACAGCATCCTCAGTAAAACCTGTCAGGGTTTCTAAGGTTCTAAATGTGGCATTTCCATAAGAAAGCCCAGCTCTTGGGATATCAGTTTTGCCACTGCCCTGAGGGCTGGGACAGCCCAGACACAGAGGGTTATTTTAGGGTGTCCTAGGGTTATTTTAGGGTTATGGGTGAGAGGTTTGAGATCAGCTCTGAGTGAGTCCCTGCCCCTGTGTCCAGCACAGTGTCTCAGCAGTGCAGAGATCCTGGGACAGTTCCAAGGAGCAGGATGAAGCTCTGGTGCAGGGTAACCAGACCTGTGAACCCAGCAGCATCACCCTGCACCAGTTTGCCTTCCTTTTGAAATGCAGAATGCTCCTGCTCCAGAAGGCAGCTTGGCCCAGGTGCCCTGAGCTGTTCCTCTGCTGGAGACACTGATGTGGGTGAATGTTAGCTGGTCAAGAATTTGATAGTTAAATATGGAGATTTGTGCTCAGTTAGCTTTTACATCCTCACTGGGCCTGGCTGGGCGTGTTTCAGGCTGGGGTTATATATGAGGATTTTAATCTGTGCCATAAATTCTCCATCAGGATGCAGCTGCTGGAATCACTGCAGGGCTGAAAGGAGAGAGTTCCCTGTGTGCTGCTTCCATTCCTGCTGCCGTTCCACCCAGTGTCCATCCCAATGGCTGTGTTAGGGGACAAAGTATTCCTCAGAGTGAATTAAGTAGATATAATCTAATCCTTAGTATTTTTTTTAATGTCTGATGGATTTGAAGAAAGATTTTCAATTATGATACCAGATGTCTGGGGCTAGAGCAGTGGTTGATGTAAATCAGTGTAGCTCTGTTAATTATGGACTGAATGGAATTTCATTTTAAGCTAGCACCACCCTTTGTGCCAGGGAGTGAATCCAGCTGTGAGATAAGTCACGTTCAGACAGTAGGGATGCTCTTTCTCCAGTCTAACTAAAAAATAAAAGTTAAAAAAAAATAAATCTAACTGTTCAGCTGTAGTTGAACACAATGGATGGATTATGAAGACATTGTGCCTTTCATTATTGTGTTAATATGTATGCAGAAATCAATCAACTTAAACATGATTTACTGTTGTTTTTAGAAAAGGCAGTTAAAGGTCTCCTTTCTTCTGGTAAGTAATGTAAATGAGCAGAATATTAAATCCTGCACTATATCCATTAGGAAATCAAGCAGTTAAACAAGTATGAGTGGATTAATTCTCAGAGCAGTTTAAAAGCTTTTCCATTAAGTTATTAACTACACATTAGCAAAGAATAATGCTTAATGAAAAACGCCTTCAATATCCCAAAACACACAAATCAGCGGAACACAGAAATGTTGGCATGGCTTCCAAATATTCCTGAGCCATAGCTGCACTGCACGATTGATACAGGACCTCATTAATGAAACAGTCAAAAGCCATGAGATCTGTTATGTCTGACATGAGCCCAGGCAGGTAGAAGGAATAGCAAATTATGGTCTATTGGTGCCAGGGAACTCCAGCAATGCTGTGTGAGGGTGGGGTGGGTGAGGGTTTGTTTTTCAGAATTTTTGTTTGTGGTTTTCAGGTGGTTTGGGCTTGTTTCGGTTTGTTTTTCCTGACAATTTTTGAGATGTAGTTGTTTAGATTTTGTGCTCATCCAAGTGACAGAGCTGTCACCAAGGAGCTGATTTGCACCTCATTCATCAATCTTGATCTTCCACTGCATATCCTCCATCCACATCTCCCCTCCATCCAGTCCCACTCCAGAGCTGGCAGCAGAAACCAGTGTGCCATGTTCAAAATGCCATCCCTGTGGAGAAATGGAGAGTGTACTCCTGGATATGGTCTTTTTTTTTTTCTTTTTTCTTTTTCCCTTGCAGAATTAGGGCATGAAAAGGGATAATGAATGTTAAGCAAAGTTAAAAACAGATTTAGAGAGAATTAAAAGACAGAAATGCAAGATTAGGTTGAACTCACACTTAGAGGGATTAAGAGACTTTTATTTGTCCTTTGATCTCGTTTGTGTTGCTGTAAAGATCTTTAGGGTGAGTGCTGTGGAGGATTATCACTGCTCTAAATGATTGCTGGGATTTGCAGCCATGGATTACACGCAGGAAAAAGGGTCTCCCATGGAAATGGCACAGACACCTCACTCATTCCAGTTTTAACTGAGGATAAAAATCCAGCAAATGCTCTCCACTCAATTACCCAGAGAGAGAGACAGCTACACCCTGTGATGCATTAAGTTTTTAGTTTTTATATGTTCCAGATCCTGCACTGCATTAGAGAATAACTGAACTCCATGTGGAGTGTTAGTCAGCTTGCTCAGCCAGAGGTCAGGCTGATTCCATGAGCTCATGTCCTGTAAATCCAAATTCCTGCCCTCCACAGGCTCCATGTTTGAAGTGTTTGGAAGTGCTGAGCTCAGTGAGGAGTTTTCTGAAACTTCTCCATTGTCCCCTCCAGGCTCCTGTCAAATCACCTTCAGCACAGGGAGGCTGCAAAACCCCAAACATGCTAAGGTAACATTGCAGAACTGAAAGACAATGGTCAAGATTTTATTAATACTGACAGTTTTATCTGACAGCCTGGAGATGGGGGCAGTCTCCTGACAAATACCTTTTTGGTTTTCTCCTCCCATGGTCCTATGAGAAAGTGGCTGCTTATGAGTTATTTTTTTCCCAATTAAAACCACAAATTCCACTGGAGATCTTATCAGGTACTTCATGCCTCGAGTATGATGGATCTCCAACTGAGAGCCTCTTAATTCCACCATAATACAAATAGCAATTGTACAGGATCTATCCAAAAAAACATTTCCAGCAAATTTATCCTGATGGGTTTATGGAGCAGCCTTCCAGGAACCTAATCTTTACTCACATCTAGTGCTTGCAGCATGGATGTAATTGCAATGAAATGCATTTTCTCACAAGGCAGGGGAAAATAAATATTTTCCTAATGAGGATCTTGTACTTGAGAAACTCCTTCTTTTCAGGAATGATCAGACTGAGCAATTTCCTTAACACAGAGACAGAGATGACTTTAAAAAATGAGGGTTTGCTGACTCCAAGGTATTGAACATACAGTGAAGATAAAACAGCCCCACACTTATTTCTTCCAGTTGAAATGTTGTACACTAAGCTCAACAAGGAGTCACTCTGACACATTTTTATGTTGGTATCTTCAGATGCTGTGAAGCCAATGGCACTGTGTAGGAATAGAGAACCACACAGTGGTCACTCGAATCCCTTCTCCATGGTCCATTTGTGCCAGAGACAAAAAGTGTTTCCCCATCATCTGCTGTTTGCAGGGATGGGCTCTCATATCCCCCCTCTGATCATGTCCAGAAATGTGTATTGGCTCCTTCTCCCCACTGTTTGCTGTAAAAAATACAGTTTAAAAGAACAATTCCACTCACCAGACCTGTAAGCTGCAGCCATAATTCAAACTCTCCCTGCCAGGGAAAATGAAGTGCTTTGCTTTTTCATAAAAAATTTCTACCTTTTTTTTCTTTTTTGTCAAGTTTCTCTTTTGTCATGAAATACCTATAATTGCTTCTTACTCTTGTTGCTGGATTGTTTTTCTTTCCTGATAAAAACAGTGGAAACTTTAATTGGTTTCACCTTGTGGAGGAAGTGACAGTTCTCTCCCTCCTTTAAGAGATGCATTTGTCAATTAAATAATTTTGAATATTTATTTGGGAAGCATCTCCCAGCTGCTTTTTATTGTGCAAATGCAGCAAGTTCTTTCGGGGACTGGAGTGTCAAGTTATCCCTTTTTTTAGTTTTTATTCTGTTTTCAAAGAAACTCAGAGCTGTGTGGAAGCTGTAAGCCTGCCCACGTGAAAATGGGCTGTGTGTTCCCTAGGAAGATTTCTGGAGGGTCAGATCATCAAATTCCATTTATGTTTTCATCAAGGAACAGAAAGGAATAAGAAACCTTCTCTGTGTGTTTTGCCTGGGTCAGGCTGGAGATGTTTTCTGGTTGGCTCACTGACGCAAATGGAACAACTCCTCTTCTCTCTTCTCTTCTCTTCTCTTCTCTTCTCTTCTCTTCTCTTCTCTTCTCTTCTCTTCTCTTCTCTTCTCTTCTCTTCTCTTCTCTTCTCTTCTCTTCTCTTCTCTTCTCTTCTCTTCTCTTCTCTTCTCTTCTCTTCTCTTCTCTTCTCTTCTCTTCTCTTCTCTTCTCTTCTCTTCTCTTCCAAAGCAAGGGCAGCAGGAAGAATTCAGCTCTCCCTGCTCACAGATGATTTGCCCGCTGAGTGGGAAGTGGTTCCTTCAGGTGGAGCTCTTCTGTTGTTGATTAAAAACAAACAAAAACCAAAAACAAACTATGAACAGTCTCCTCCATTTAGCCTTTGTTTCCCCTTTGCTAGGGAGACTTCCTCTGCTCATCAGCATGGATGTCCTTGGCTTTCTGACCACTCAGCAGGCTAAAATTTGGACCATACACTTCAAAATACTCCAAAACAGAATCTCAGAGAAGCCAGTGGCCTGGAAAACCACATAAAAAAGCCTCCAATTAATAAACCAAACAGTCCTGGTGTTGTGATTTACCTGCAGTTTATCATGGGGATGCCTCTTGTTCAGCAGTTTATTTAGCTCCATTAATAACACTGCCTGCTGCAAGCTAATGTTGCCTCTTGGTTCCGGATTATTCATCTTTGTTTTGATCAAAAGCACAGAATATTGGATCCTATTGTGTTCCAGCTCTTCCATTTCTCATGTTCCTTGTTTCCTTCTCCTCTTACAAGTTGTGCACATCCATCTAAAAGTGAAATTGTTTCATACCAAAAATAAAATTATAAGTCCCTGAAGGTTTCAGCTTCTGTTGCAGTCGCAATTGTTCACCCTTTCCAGTTTGTGAGCAATCATCATTTAACACAGAACTCGAGTCAGATTTCCTAAAGAGAAAAAAGAAAAAAGTGGAGGAAGCTTGATGACAGAATGTGTTTTCCTGTAAATCACCCAGATGGAGCACGGCACAGCGATTGTAATGCAGGGCTGACACTCCTTTACAGTGTACAGCCCTGGAATATTGCTGCCATAAACACCATAAATCAGAGGCCACTGTAACTGCACTGCACTCCCAAACACCACACTCAGCCTGATGCAAGCTGCCAGCCATAAAACATTTCCCTCTCCCTCAGTCACTTGTTTACAGCTTGTTTGCTGCCTTTCTAAACTTTCCAATGGCTCACACTTGACATCAATTGCTGTGGCAAAGGGAGCATAAATGAGTGAAACACACTTCCAGCCACTGAACTTGGGCAATTCGCTTCTGGCAGGCCATGACTGAAGCAAATTGGTTTTGCTTCTTAAGGCAATTTCGAGATAATTTTTATTTTTTCCTTTGCTCCTCGAAATAGTGTTAAGAGGGTTCATGTTGGGATGACCAGCTTTAGAAATGCCTGCGAGTGAAGGCTGGGATCTCACCTGCTCCTGGCTCCTGGTGGTGCTGGGATGCTTTCCTTGGCAGCTGGCAATGTCCTCCTCTGCAATGCCCAGGGCAAATGGGTGCCTTTGATGGCTTTTACTGAGTGCAGAGTAAAACCTTGTGGAGATTTCCCGTTCCTAATTAATGTTATATCCCATTTCCCATCCGTGTCTCAGCCTGCTTCTGGCTCCTGGTGATGCTGGGAGTGAAAATCTTTCCTTGGCAGCTGGCAATGTCCTCCTCTGCAATGCCCAGGGCAAATGGGTGCCTTTGATGGCTTTTACTGAGTGCAGACTAAAACCTTGTGGAGATTTCCCGTTCCTAATAAATGTTATCTCCCATTTCCCCTCCGTGTTTGGCTGCTGTGTGTGGACGCCCTGCACTGAGACCCAGGGGCCACAGGGGATTTGGCTGTGCCCCATTCCAGCTCTGGATGGGTTCGGGACATCAGCAAAATGTCAATTCCAGAGAGCACAGCTGGAAAACAGCACATCCGTAGTAAAGCACCCTCCTTTTCAAAACTCCTTTCTCTTCTTATTGTCCCTCTCACAGATCAGCAGCCATGCTAAGCAGAGAGTTTTTGAGGGCTGCTGTTGTGGTTTGTCAGCAGTTATTTTTCAAGTGTTCTTAAACAAAAAAAAAGGGATTATTTTCTGTTTTCCGAGTCTCTTTTTTCCCCCCTAAAGCTGGGCAAAGTTCTTTTCAAGTGCTTTGTGGCTCCTTAGATTCAAACTGTGAGATACAGTCAGAGGAGACTCTTGCAGGATAAAAATAGGAGCTTTCCATGGGGGTCTGTCTCTAGAACACTTACAGCTGCTGCCTGGAGAATGCATTTCATGCTACTTTACCTTTCTCTTTAGAATTAAAATCTCTTTCTTACATAAACAGAGAGGCAGGGCAGCCGTGAGAGCTGAAGACAAAGAAAATTAGCTCTAAATACAGCAACTGTTAGTGACACATTCTAGAATTATGACAGCAAAGTAAAGCTGCTCAGAGTCCAGTGTTTATCATCTGCTGGAAACCCCCTGTGATCTGATATCAGGGACAGTGTTTGCTTATTAAACATCACAGCTAAAGTAGGGCAGGGGTAAAGATTTGTATTTTCTCATATCACACTCTTAGCTGGATTCTTAGTGTGGGATGGAAATAAGGCATTTCAAAATCAATAATTTACAGAGATATTTTATCTTTTACATTAATTAGTATCTGAATTATGAAGATAAATTAGACAAAAAGACAAATTATTAAGACAAATTAGTGGAATTCTCTTAAAGCTGTAGCAAAAATCCTTCCTGGCCCCCAGATGTGATAAGGATTCAGATCTGTAGTTCAGGATTCCTGCTGTGCCTGGCATTCACCATTAGCATCAGATATTGTGGTGAAAACTGTTGCTGTAACTTCTGTTTTCCCTAAATTAAATTTAATGCAAGTGAAACATTGCTATTTCTTTTAAAATAGGGTTGAAACAGAAATTATATGATGTGACATTCTTGAGCCTTGCAAATAAATGCTTTGGTTTCCCTTAAGTATAATATAAAAATTAACTTAGGAGAAAATCCTAAGTAAATTAACTGTAGCATGATTTATTGTTCCTAAATTCTTGAAAGTTGATTCGAGTAGTTGAACATTTTTAATGCCAAGTGGAAGGGATGAAAGCAGTGTATCCTGCCTCTCCAAATTTCTGTTTTTTGGCTTGGGTGTCTATTTTGGGCGCTGTTATTCAAGGTCTTTTTCATCACTGTAAGGAAAATGAGAACTTCCCAAAGACCTTCTGTGGGACAACTTCAACTCACAAGTTCATTTTCACTGATGAGTTAAAAACTCTGCATTTCTAAGAACTTATTGTAGAGTTTGATGTGTATTTAACTCTTCCATAGGACTTAGGGCCTATCAAAGATCTCCAGGAAGAACAAGAAGTGACACTGGGCTCTGTTTTTGAAATGTGCTGGGGTGAATTAAGAGCCCCCATGCATTCCTCAGTCACAGTTTTGTCTGAGAGATAAAACTCATTTTACCCTGCAGAAGCCAAGGAACCAGTGCAGCGTCTTGCAGGAAGTTAAACAAGACAAATGGAGCCCCATCCCCATTTTTTTGACTCCAAGCCCAGGGTTCCAGCAAGGTGCCAGCAATGCCTGCCTGCTGGAAAATGAAATCATGGCAGGCACGGCTCTAACTTCATTTCAGGCAGCTGCACAACAGTCATGGAAAAGGAAATCCAATTTCTCCCATTACAGCCTGGTTGTTTGAGATTCTGAGCGCTCCATCTCTTCTGGGGATCCTGCCCCTTTCCATGTGGGAATGGAGCTGGAGTGTGGTTGGGGGTCCTGGTGGTGCCCACCTTGAGCCAGGCCTCACAATAAGCAGGGCTGTCAAAGCAGGAGGAATCAGAGATTCTTCAGCCAGCCCTGACAGCACAGAACATCTTCCCCATGGTGTGGAGCCTGCAGAGCAGAAGGTGTGGTGGAAAGGGCTGAGATTAATTAGATTCTGCTGAGCCAAATGGCATTTGACACGCATTACACAATATCTGCATATGTTATTAAAACTAGGAGTAAGTAAATGCCATTTCTCATTTCCATTTGCAGCATGGTCCATTTTGAGGCCCAGTAATTGCCTGGATGTGACATCTGCGGGGTTTTTTTCAAAATGCCAAGGGATGCATATTTTTATTTGCTGCTGTTGAATCACTCCTTGCCCAGCCTATTGGTTCCCTGCCCTTGTGACTGAAGGAGCAGTGTTAAGAGAGGTTTGCATGCAAATTTTGCATTGTACAAAATTATCAAGCTGGTTTCCTTCCCCAATATCTTCATATTGGTGGGACAAATCTGTCAGTTCAAAACAGGCACTGAATTGTGACCTGTGGCCTTTCTCTCTTGCAGTCTTCTGGCCTGTTCTCTCTCTTTATTTTTATTTGCTGATATTTGCCTCATTTTGGCATAACTTGGGATCCAATAGTACTTAATGTGCAGACCAGCCAAGTACTTTGAAAAATATATGAAAGTGCCTGCCAGAAAAGAGTGTTTTCCTCTTCTGGAGAACATCTTAACATTGATATCACACTTGATGAAACTCCTCTGGTGTGAGAGAAAACTTCCATTTCTCCCAGGGAATTGTGGATCACTGTTTGCTGTGCTCAACCACTGGGAGCAGAAGCAAATTGCACTTTTTAAGAATTACCCTGTATTTTTGTCCAGCATTGTTCAGCTTAAAATCAGCACTTCTCTGCCCTTAATGCATGGTGCTGGCAGAACCTCCCAAAATGGCAAAGCACCTTCAGTGTCTGATTTAACCTCTGACATTTCCTAGGTTTGCTTTTCCTCTTCAAGTTCTTTTTACTCTCATGTGCACAAAATCCATATAATTCATACTGTGAACCCCCAAATTTAATCCCAAATCTCAGAGAATTCTGCTTTCTCTGAGGCCCCACTGAGGGAGCTCCATCTCAAAGCCCAGAGGATCCACATCTCTTATTTAAGAATTTCAGGCTTTGCCCCTGAAATCTAAAGAAATTGGAGGAAATGCACCAAGCAAAGGGAATTAAAGAAATGGTGGGGAAATCAAGCAGATTTCAGCAGAATTCTCCAACTTCTGCAAAATCCAGACAGTCCTTGGTGTGGTGGAGCTTGACCTGCCACAAAGGGAAAGACACCCCCAGAAAAGGGAAGGCACAGCTCCCTCTGCCTGGCCCTTACCCAACACCAGCTTGATCCCACAAAGCTGCCTTTGACAGCAAAATGAAAATGTGAGAAGCAAAAAGCACATTTAGCACAGAATTAGGGCGTTGGGAACAAAAGGCTGATACATTAGAGGACTAAAAAACCACCGTGTTTTAGGAGTGGATGATTATAGCTGGATTATATTTGTAAAATGCAAACAGAATAAAGCCCAAATCTGTCATGGAATGTACAGCAGTGCTTTTAAAAGAGCTAATTCCATAAAGCTTAAAATAATTATGAGCCACATTGATTTAGAGAAAGAATTAAGACTGAAAAATTTGAATAATTGGAGACTGTGTAAGAATACTTTACTAGATGCTGTGCAGAAATATTTCCACAGATGAGAAATTCTCATATAATGATAAAATATTTCCCTCTAATGGCTCTAATTATGGCAGATGCTAAACAGCAGGCAATAAAACTGTCATATTTAAATTGGCAAATCAGGTTTGGCTGCATCCTCCACTTTTAAAGGGTTGGCCAAGAAACCCAGGGCCATTGCTGTTGGTTTTCAGTCAGAACACAGGAAAAGTTTAGAGAAAAGAAAGCAAACTGATGCCATGGCAGTGTTTAAATTTAGGGGCTCAGGGTATTTCATAATGCTTTATTAAGAAATTTTGTTAGTATGATTTTTAACAATTTGTGGGGTTTTTTTAAACAAAACAGTCCCGTTTCCACTTGCACGATTAATGATATATATTTAAATATGTGAATAAATAAATAAATATGCTGGATTGAAGCATTATCAGAAGTCTCACAACTCCTGTCCAGAAAATTTTTCTCAGGCAAAGGCAGCTTCAATTTTTCATTTGGAAAAAACCAGTTCATTCTCTTTTCTCTCTTCTGTAGAAATAGATGAGTTTGAGCCCTGCACAATATATCTGCCAGACGTTCTGGCCTTTATTCAACAAGATAGATCAATCCTGAAGATATAAAATAGCAGATTTCAAATACTGAAAAGTATTTATATTTTAAAAAGTTTAATTACGAGTTTTTTAGGTGGAGATAGGCAATCAAAGTTAGGAACTGGAATGCAGGAGTTACAATACAAATGAATTCTGTCCCTACTTTTATAGTTTTTCAGAGTGCTGGAATTTTTCCAGTGCTGGAATGGGGCACAGTGCTGGATTCTTCAGCCTGGAGTGAACTGCTTGCCTGGGGAAAATTCCCTGTGCCCCCCAGGAAAATCTGAGCCTGACATAACCACTCTGCCTTAGCTGGAAATGATGCAGTTTTTAAAATGCTTTTGTGACTGTGATGAGGGGTTGTCTGCCTTTGCCCAGGGGAAGGGAATTGAAGGTTCTTCTCAAAGGGATGGGAATTGAAGGTTCTTCTCAAAGGGATGGGAATTGAAGGGATTTTCCTGTTCCACGGGGTCAGGCCTGGTGAGTTGAACATCTCCATGTTCTGGGAGTGAGCAGCAGCTGCACAGGAGATTTATTCACCCTGATGGATGTGAATGAACATAAACCCCAACCCACCACCCTGGCATGCTCAGACACTCCTGGAGAAGGACTCATGTGAGAACCACAGAATGAGGACAAACAGCATCAAAGACAAAGGGATCAATAACCAGAGGGAAATCAAATCCTTAGAATGGTGTCATCTGGGACCAGTGAAGGAGAACTGCTTTTGGTTTTGTGGGTATAAATCTGTGGAAGGTCCAGTACAAAGAGGTGGCAGTGGAATGTTTTCCATGGCCAGAACAAAGCAATGCCTGGTTCTCTATGGCTACAAACAAAGTGCCAGAGGGATTTTCTTTTCTTCCTGGATTTCAGTGACACCTTCATCACCTGAATGCCAGCCTGGCGTGGCTTTGCTGAGGAACGTTCTGGTCAGGACATGCTGAGGGATGGAGGCACCCAAAGAGACCTTGGCAGCTTCTCTCATCCTAGCCCAGAGCTGATTTTTGTTCTTGCAGAGTGGGACTGTCCTGGATGGCTCTGGGCTGAAAATCCCACAGCTAAACAAGAGTAAAAATCCCTAAACAATCCCTAAACAGCTCCAGCAGTGTGCTGGCACCCATTGCTGTCTCACACCTCCTGCCCGCTCCTGGCTCCTCCTGAGATCAGGACCCTCAGCAGAGGGAATGAGCAGCAATCCTGGGAGATTGAGCTGCCTGGGAATTGATGTAAATAGCCTGGTTAATGATTCTGCTAACCCAGAGTGGCGTGTGATTGTAATGGAAATGCTACACTGCTTGGAAAACAAGATATTAATTTAGAACATAAGGACGAGAACAAATAATGTTTGGGGATTGAGTAAAGGGCATTCAGCTCCTCAAGGCTCATTTCCTTTTTCTGTGGTACTCCATTAAGCACAAGATGCTATCATGGCTTTAATGACCCCGATGTTTTTGCCTGGCAGCTTTGTGTGGCAGACAATTCCAGTGCCATGGTTCATGTGATTGATGGTTGCTGTGGGCCTGCCCGGGTTCCATGCCTTCATTTCACCAGGGAAACCCCTTGGGAATCACCACTGGGAAGGGAAAATTCCCTCATGGTAACAAGTGCCTGGAATCAAGAGATTTACTCTGCTGCTCGCCATTTAATGGCATTGTATAATATTGGTTTTTTCTAATTGAGTAACACTTTACATTAATTTGCAGAGTATCTCCATCCATTTTAAGAGCTTATTAGTGCTGGAGTCCTTAGTTTTTTGGAGGTGTTTCAGCCTGACAGTGATTAAATCTCCCACCAGGAATGTGGCTTTCCCAAGAGATGAGAATGCTAATGGGATATGAGTAGGAATATGTTAATAAAGGAGCTTTTCCTCTCTCTGCATTGTGCACTCCTCCTCTGCTTCCTGAACTCCAGCCCATGGTATTTGTGTATGCTGGGAACCCACGGCCTTACTTTATGCAGATATTGGAAAAGACATCCATAGAAATCCTGGGTTTTGCACCATTACAATGGAAAAACAAATGTGTTCATATTTCCATATTTATGGTGCAGCGTTGTCCAGAAGTGCCAATCAAATGTTATAAAAATCCCATACATGGAAATGTCCTTGCAAAAGTCTGCTGCTGCTGCTAATGAGTTGTCTGGAAATAAATCCACCAACTGGGCATAATCACTCCAATATGTCACCTTATAAACATTTGGGGATGGCCAGTTACCACCAACCCCAAACCTGACCTTAAATCCTCTCCCACCAGCTGCCAGCAAGTTTTAGCTTCCCCTTAGATAAGCAGGGCTTTGATTGACAATCCCCTGTACAAACCTTCAGCACATCTTTGCTTTATTTAGATTTGCAATAATTGCAAGATTTAATTTAATGGGAACTTAGGCAAGGAAGACTGTAGTAATTAATTCCATTTTGTCAGGAAACACTTAGTATTAAATTTCATCCTTTACTGGAGGATTCTGCTCATACTTATAAATGTAGTGACCTTTATTAAACATCTGCTGCTGAATGTTTATCCTTTCCTTGAAAGAGAGAGGCAGAAAGAGAGAAGTTTGGGAGGAAAACTCAAATTTTCAATCTGAAAATACAAAGTGTGGGGTCATTCTGGCTCCTCCAAATGTCCAGAAGCCATTTCTTTGTTACCAAGGGATGGAAACACTTAGAAACAGCAAGAAGTTGATAAGGAATTGAAATTCTGTTCTCTGGACTTAGATATGGAGAACAAGAAATGCAGACCTGGGATATTTTGAATTACATGCTGTAAATATAGAAAGGCTCTTATATACAACTGCAGAATGCATAAATAAAAAAGGTCCATGTTCCACAGAACCATCAAGGTTGGAAGAGACCTTCAGGACCATCTATTCCAGCCACCAACCCAGCACCACCATAATCACCCATATCCCCAAGTGCCACACAAAGAATAATTATTTCTACATAAAGGATAATTCCTTATTAAAGAACAAAACAAAATAAACCCCACAAGATGCTGCTCCTATCCCACCCCAAGAAATTGTGACTTTTGTAAAATGAGCTGAGTCTGCTGTTCATGGAGCATGGGCTGGCACACAACAGATTGCTGCAGGACTAAACAAAGATCAGGAAATGCAGCCCCCATTTATTATCCTCTGCAGGCCTTATGCAAACCATTTGGGCACTGCCCTGGGGCTGGGGGCAGCTACATCTCATGAAAAGCAAAGGATTACCAAGCATACTGAAAAACACTGATAGTGGAAATTGCTTTTTTATTAATCCATGCTTAAATTCCCTGCCTGTAATTCTTGTGACCTAAATAGGGAAACCTCGGTGCTCCAGCAGCTCTGGGTGTGCCATCCTGCCTTCCTTGCTTTTTTGGGAAAGACCACACTGCTACCCTTCCTGTGTCATTAGAAATGTTTGTAAGTGTGGCAGAAATTGTCTGCTATTGAGTTGCTGGTGGTTTTGAACTGCTTTAATCACCAATGCCTGCATGCAGCAATGCTGTCAGTGCTCAGTTCTGCTCCTGCCAGCCCAGAACGGTTCCTTTGGGCTGAGTGCAGCAACTCCTGGCCAGAAACCCCACTCAAGCATTGCCTGAAAACATGGAAAAAATAAAAGCAAAAAGAAATTTCTCTCTTCCAAAAGACTTGAAAAAGAAAACACCTCGTGGCCCAAAGCCAGCGGAGGCCCTGGGAGCCTTTTGGCTGCCTGCAGTGAATTTGGGATAAAAGCAGGGGAACAGGTGAATGTTGCTGTGCTTGGCTGGTGTTTAACACTCTGTCAGCAGGAGGATTGCTGAAAAAAGCCATGGTCACCTGCTGCTTAGCAGTGAATTGCTGTCTAATGCTTTCCCTGGGGCTTGGATTGCTCATGCCCAGTCTCTCAGGTCAGAAATTCTATTCTGGAAGTTATCCTAAAGAATGGGATTAGCTGCCTGGACAGATGATTTTTTTTTTCACCCAAAACTGGGAAATAGTGATGGGGAAGTGGTACCCAAATGTGTGGGGATGTAATTCCTGAGCACAGACAGATCTTGGGAAGTACTTCAGGATCCTTTGGGATGAAAGGCACTATTTAAATCCGAGATTTTATTATTGTCTGTCCCGCTCTACAAATAAATCATCTCGCAAAATGGCTCTGGAAGAAATTACTCTTGCATAAATGAATTCATCCTCTTCTCCCACGGAGAGATGAAAAAAACCTCTATAATAACTATCAAATTGTTTTACAACCAAAATATTGCAATGTTTGAGTAGTTTCCTACTTGTGACTTTGATAATGAGTTTTTGAAAAGTAACAGAAAATGTTTCCAGAAATTGGAAAATAAGATTAGCATATCTGTTATGTAGGATCCTTTGTTAAGTCAAGCTATTTCTTGTTTGGGTGATAATAGCTGTGCCTTTGTTAATTATTATTTCATATTGTCATTATTAGGCTATTAATAATTTATAGTAAAAGCTGCTTCTTTGTGCTATGTAAATGTTTTCATTCTTATGCATCAATTCCTTATTCCATTATTAATGTGATTCATAAATACATTACATTTAGATCCTCTTACAGGAGAAGAGATATTTGCTACTGTATTTTCCCTTTGGTTTGGATGTGAGGTAGGGAAAAAGTGTGAACAGGGGGAAATAGTTCAGAGGTCCCTTTGGTTTGTTTTTGGGGTTATTTCCCTCAGTGTTCCCAGCTAAAAGAGGGAACACCATGGGAGTGTTCACATTCCTGGGGAATGCCCTGTCGCTGAAGGACACGAGAAAACACAAGCACACTACCACTCAAGGTGAAGGGAAAAAAGGGAAGTTTTATTTTCTGACTCCAATATTTATAGCTTTACAAAAGTGACAGTGGATTGGAAGGTGACATTGACACCTCTGCAATGTCACTGGTCAAACTAACAGTCCATCAACTCTCTCCTCCTCCATAAAGGAATGAAAAACAATGAGTTATTTACAGAAAGTGTGTGAGAAAATTCACTACAGGAATGTCAACATCAGAAGGCTTAGAAAATCTTAAAAAACCAGGGTGACAATGCCCCACACAGGATCAGCTTTAACAAAGCCTGTGCCAGGGTGTGGGTCCAGCTGAGAGGGTTAAAAACGGGTCGTGTTTGGGTGTGTTTGGGTGTGTTTGTCTTTCAGCTGGATTATTGTGGGTTTTGGCACGACCCTCAAACACATGGCTGGTGGGGAAGGAAATCTAGCAATCAGCTTAGCTCCAAACGCTCGGTTTAAGGTGCCTTTGGATTTTGGAAGGGCTCTGAACTGGCACGAAGGTCTGACCTGTGGTGGTTCCATTGCTGGAACTGGGGTTTCTAGGGAATGATGTTTTATCATGGCTGAAACACCAATCAGAGAGGAAAAGTGAACTGCAGCAGTGCTGTACTGAGGGTTATTACTGCCAGGACAGGGTTATTTGTCTTTTTTATCTAAACAAGAGGAAACACTGATTTTCCTTTCAGCTCATGAGCACTGGGAGGCACACACAGTGCCCATGGCCATGCCCTGATACAACAATGAGAACTCCCATTTTAATGGGAATTAAACCAGTTTAATGCTCTAATACCTATTGGCAAAAGCTGTCCAGGTTTAATTGATCCCTTCCACATCCATTGCTGCAGCACAACTAACTCATGCCATCCAGTGGCAATGGCACAGCATAAATTGGATGTGTCAGGCAGCGTTGTTCGAGGCTCTGGCTATTGCAAAGCTTAATTAACCTGAAAAAGGCACTAATGAGTGGAAGTGGTTCATCCCAGCAGACGGCAAAAGCAGGGCATTTTAGAACAAATAAGTGTCTGTACCTCCTCTCCCCCAGTTCCATAAAACAAATCAGTCAGGACAAGATTGCCTGGTTGGGAGGGGAGTGGGTGTTGAATTTTGAAACGAAGTTATTTGTCACCTAAGTTCCTGCTTTACTGCACAGAGCTTAGATTTTATTGAAATGCTGACGAGATATTTCACCCCAGGAAAAGCCCAAGGTGTGGGTTGGTTTGAGGGGTTTCTTTTGCGTGATAGAACACTCCCAATGAAGAAATTTACTCTGATTTGGTTATTTCTGCCTAAAACATGTTCCTATATGCAAGAAAAAAATAAATCTAGAGACTAGATTGCGGTAGCACAGACCTTTGCTTGCCTCCAAGACTTCACTACAGAAATAGCTCAATCTTTTCTATTTTCTACACGGAAAAATGGCCTCGCTGTACATTCTTAATGAATGCAGAGTGCTTTGAGATCTGGGCAATTCTGGGTTTGGCTGCGGGGTTTTCAGCCACCTCTAACAGGCTCTAATTGCTGCTGCTCCTGTGCTCCCTGCAATTTCTGCAGCCCTGGCGTGGAGTGTGAAATTCAAATTCCCCATCGCTGACACCAGCGGTGCAAAGAACGTGTGGGAGCTGCGAAAGAGGAAAGGAGTTGTGATGCCAAGCCCTGGGTATGGAACCGATGGGAGTCCAGCCTTGTTCTTGACCACACGTGCTGGAAAATACAATTTTTAACAGCTCTGTTGTGTTCCTGTTAACTGGAACATGTGTCAGCAAAACACAGCTTTCTTCCTCCTGTCAATGTTAGCTTCTGCTTACTTTGCCAAATGCAAATTTGGACAGAATGGCCACATTTAAGTACATCTAAGCCCCAGATTTTATATAAAATTACCCTTAACTCTTACTCATAACTTTGTACCCAAATTTAAGTATACCTAGCCCCCAAATTTTATATAAAATTACATTTAGCCCTTATTTACAACTTTATCCGTATCTCGAAGCAGTACAATAACCAATGAACATTGACTACAATAAATATTTTGGGAAATACTTCTGATTTTATCAGGAATACCAAAGGATGGGAGCAAACATCCACAGTGATGGAGCAGAGTGCCTGAAGTTTACTACAGAGTGAAAAGTTTTTATTTAGTGCTGTCTTTATGAAGGTTGGACCATGAGAATTTAGTAAAGGTAACCTGGCAGGGCAATTTCTCAGGGTGTGCAGAGCTGCTGGGTCAGGGCTTTACACTCAGCCCTGTTTCCCCTTGGTGTGTGAGCACTGCCACCAAACTGAGGAGTAAAACCAGCAAAAATCACTTTTCCAGCTCTGGCCCCAGCAACAGGAGAGATTCCTGCCTGAGGTCACTTTCTGGGCAGAAGTTTTCTCTCCCCAGTAACTGAGCAAAGATTTGCAAGGTTTCATGTAGCTGATTTGAACAAGTGATCTGAGAGAGTGTGGTTAATTCTGTCCTTAAACAGACGGAGTGATCCACGCCAACTGCACTCCCAGCAGAGCAGGAGGGTCATTGTGGGCACTTGGGGGGCACAGGCACAGCTGGGTCCTGAAGGGAACATCTGGCACTGAGCAGCTGCAGATCTGCTGCATCTCAGGCACAGATTGAACTCTAAACCAGAATTCCTGGCTCCTCTGCTTTCCCCTCCCCAGCTGCTCATACAGAGCCCCGCACAATCCCCAGCACAGAGCTGTGGCACAGAGGGGGTTTGGCAGTGGCATTGCTCAGGGTTTCTCCTTGCTGCTGCCCGTGCCTTGGGAGGGACACAATCCACACAACTGCTGCACGGCACAGCCTGCCTGCTTCCAGCACTTGGCCAGAAACGCTCAGAGTACAGGAAGAAAATCCAAATATTATGAGTACCGATGGCACACAGGCCACTGAGTAATTTACATGGTCTAATAATGAAATTCTGCCTCTCTTGGACTTTAGCCCTTAAAAAAAAATAAAAAGTGCATATTGTTTTTTTCTTGCCTGAAAACAACCACCCAGCACTGAATGCTAAAATAGAATTATTTCCATTATGTTTTGTCACTTTTTCTGGAAGATGCAGTGCGCAGGCTTTGAGCAAAAAAAGAAGCCTGAATTATTTGTGTAAGCTAAAAGGTCATGAGTAATTTTTCCTGCCAACTAATATCTACTGCCAAAAGAACATTCTATTCAGACCTAAGAGTATTAAAAAATGTTGACAGCCCAGAAGACCTTTATCTGGGAGGAACAGTGTTAATTATGCCACATTGATTTAAACTCAGAGGGCCCTGATGCAGCACTTAAAATTCATCCTGTTCCTAATTTGCCAGGTGTGTTTTACAGCCATCACATTTAAGAAAATGTAAGTATGGCAAGGCCCAAGAACCACTTGCCTTAAACAGTTCTCAGGCTCTGTGTGTGTTTGGCTTCTTGGTGTTTGCTTTGGCTCCTTCCTAAAGGTTTTCTCCAGTACAATTGCAGAGCCCTTGGGCACAGCAGTGAGGTGGGCATGGAGCTCTAGATGACAGCTAGAGGTGAATCACATTATTTATGTAAAGTATACAAGTAATAATTTTATTTTTAAAAAATACTTGAAATTGTGATACTTGCATCTGGAGTATATTATCAAGTAAGCCACATTATTTATGTAAAGCATAAAAGTAATAATTTTATTTTTAAAACATACTTGAAATTATGATACTCGCTTCTGGAGTATATGATCAAGTAAATGTCATAATTACTTCATTAACTAAAAATGCCAATTTAATTAATATGAAGCCCAGAATCTTTTCTATTCCTAATATCTCAGTTCAGGCACTTTGTTGGGCAGGTGACTTGACAATGATACAACATCTGGCTAGCTGGGGCTAGCATAGTTTAAAAAAAATCCTGTAATTAGTCAAAAACTAATTGAGCTGCATGACTGCTCAGTGCCTCCATGCAGGAGCACAGAATTGATTTGGGCATGAGTGCCCAATTATTTAATGCATGAGTGCCCAAATAACTTCTGCACGAGTGCCCACTGCTGCATGTCTGAGCAGACAATTACTGCATGCATGAGAGCCCAATGAATGGATGCATGAGAGCCCAATGAATGGATGCATGAGCACCCAATTAACTGATGCATGAGAGCCCAATTAACTGATGCATGAGGAGCAAACCTGTGGTGCTTGGCCAGCTCCAAGCACTGGGGATGAGCCTTGTTGGGACTCATCCCTGAATTTGGGATCTCTTGGGCCCATGGACCCCTCCCAAGGCATGGAGCCTGCGTGGGATCATCACAAGCTTTAGGATTTATCCCAAACAATTATTTATTACATTTATTACAATTTATGACAATTCTTTGCTGTTCCTGGGCCCAGGAGAGCTCAGGTTTCTCACAGGCTGCACAAAGCAAATGCTGGCAAACCCTTTCCTGTGGAGGCTGCCCCAGGTGTGCTCTGGGCCTGGGGAAGGACACAGTTCTGTCATTTGGGACACAGGAATAAATTCATTGCAGCCATCAGGGGGGTTCCCCATTGATTGGGGCAGCATGGAATTACTTGCTGCTATTTGGATTATCAATCCTCTTTTACACCTCTCTATCACCCACACAGTAATATTGACACAAATAATTCCTTTGGCCTGAAATATGCATTTTTCAAGCCAAAGCACATTAATGCTCCCATTATACAGCTGTTAAATAAGCAGCCTTAAGCCCTACATTTACTTGATTTGCATATATAAAAACTAAAAAATACATTAAGATATTCTTCAAGCTTTTGTCACATTAGTTCCATTATACACTGGCTTCTGAAAATAAAGATTTAGGTGACAGACTTTCCTTCTTTTTCTATCTTAAGCTGGAATTTTTTTAATAGTTGATTTGACATATAAAGGCAATTATGTCCTTTTTTTTTCTCTCCTCGTGTATTCTCTGCTGAATAAGTAAACATCTATAATTTCTGACAAGGTCACTTAATTATCAGCAGAAGAAGAGCTGCTTTATCTCTGCTGCTCCTGCTTCTCTGGTGGAGCTGAGCAGGGCTGGAGCACCTCCTGCATGTTCATTAATTCCAATTCAATCCCAGTTCAGGAGGCACTCAGCTCTGGGGGTCACAGGAGTGGGGTCTCTCTGGGCCAGACCCCCAAAGACACCGAGCTCATCAAAGGAAGGGAAGCAAACAAAAGTTTGAAGGCCCTGAGCAGGAGGAGTGGATGGACAGGGGTGGAGAGGAGCCAAATCCCTCTCTGAGCTGCTCTGAGGAACAAGGCAGAGCAGTGCTGGGCTTTAAACTTCCAAACTGGGACTTGGGAACTTCAGATCCAGCTTCCACCTTCATAACAAATCTCCTGCAAGCCTCTGGGCAGAACTTAACTCTTCCTGTGTCTCATCTGTGTTCAGGGAAAATAATCTTCCATTTATCCTCATTTATCCTGTTGTAGCTGAGACATTTGTTAGTTCACCTTACCCAAGTGAAGGTGGGGGCTCTGAATATCATCACTATAAAATAGAACTTGTTCTGTAATTAAGATACAGCTGCTGGTATAAAATATGATGGAATGAGAGTATTGCCAGCCATTTACATATCCTAAAATAAATGGCCACACGTGGTGTCTCCCTCCTCCCCATCCATCTCCCGTTCCTTGCCAAGCAGATTTGAAGCAGTGAAATCAGCCCAGAAATTCTCTCTGCAAGAGCTTTCTGCCTGGGCAGGGTGTGAGTGTCCAAATCGTTTGGAAGCAGGTCACAGAAAGCCTTGGGAGAGTCGCAGGAAGCTTCTGCTCAGGGTACAGCTGTGCCTCAAAACAGGCTGGAAACTGCAGCAGAGGACACAAAATGCCATGGTGCCACTGCAGGCACAGGCAGAGCACAGCCAAGCCTCGCACATCAGGGGATGCTGATTTCAATGGAATTAAACTTGCGTAAAATTACAGCTCTGGTCACTCAAATTATAGATTTCACATCTCATAATTTTGTTTTCTTCTCCCATCCAAAGGGGAAAAAGGTCCTGTTTAAACAAACCCCCTCCCTAGGAAATGAGGCTGGAAAGGATTAAGGATATTATCCTAGTGGAGAAGCCCATGAAATAAGAATGTTAAGAGGTATGCAAAAAAACACACAGGAGGTGGAAGGAAACTCCTGCTCACCCTTTCTCATCATACAAGGACAAGAGAGATGGATCACTTACAAATCTGAAAAAGGCTAAAAGGAATCAGGGTTTTTACACAAAGAAAATTTACCCTGTGGGACAGATAAGGATTTAGTGGGATTCAAAAGGGATTAGACATTTGTGTGGATAATAGGAACATCCACAGCTATGTTAGATAAGATTACAGAAGGGGAAAAGGAAGAAGCACTCCTGGTTCAGGGCACGGCCAATCACTGAGAGACAGACCAATTTTCCTGTGGAATATTCTTCCCCTGGAAATGGCTTTTTGTGAAGTGCAGGCGTTGGCAGTGATGTGTCATGTCAGGGAACCTTCCAATGCACTCAGCTTCAAAACCATTCCTGTTTCCTTGGCAGCTTCCTCCAGGCTGGGCAGCTGGGCAGGGAGGGATGTGCTGGGAATGTTCTGTTGGAAAATCTGCTTGAGGTGGAAAACCTCATTCCCATCTCTGCAGGCCACGACCAGGGAAACATCCTGCACAATCTGAAATGCTAAAAATAGCTCGTTTTCTTCCCAGCATGGAATTGCAGAATTTTTTTGCAATTTAAAAATTTTCCTTGGAGGATAAATTCATCTTTTAGCCCCAGGGACGAGTCTTAACTGTTAGTGTATGCTTTGTTATAGATTTCACAGTTATTCTTTGTAAATAATTAATGCCTGGCCAACAGCGGATCAAATCTGTTTTGTTGTTGAGCAGGGCTTTTTTTTTCTTGGCTTTTTTACTATTAGAAAAGAGTGAGGGAAATGGAGGAAGGTAATTACAGAGGATAATTACTTTAAATGCTTTTAGATCTAAGCTGCTAAGAGGCTAGCTGTGCAAAAGGAAAGTAACCATGATAAATATGGCATGGAACAATAGAGAATTCAGGCAGAAAAAGGATCTGGTGCAGTTGCACAAGACATTTTTGGCAACAATTCCATGTAAATCTCACAAATGAGTCCAGGTACTTAATAGGCAATTAAAGACAGCCAATGTAAATTAATTAATAGCAGACTCTTAAAAGTCTGCTGTGTAATTAATAGAAAATTATAAAGGAAATAAATGCTTGCTTACAGCCTTATTAAGATCTGAATGTTACATCTTCTTCTGAATTGATTGGGATGATAAAAATTCAGGGGAAAATATGGAAAGCACCATTAAATACTTGCCAAATCTGAGCAAATTTCCATAGCATGCAATCACCACTCCATATTTCAGAAGCTGACACTCAGAATGTTCCAGAGTAGGTACTGAATGTAAGCTGGAAGAGGTTTATCACAGTCCTTCCAAAGCTGCATGGAGATCATAAAGGAACTTCAGCAGTCTCAGGTGGAAGGTCTCATGCATTATTCAATTAGCCCAGCAATAAATTAACTGCTGCATAAGCTCAGAATCAGTCTGAGTCCCAGCTCTCCCTGCCATGCCCATCCACAGATCAAATCCAACTTCGTTTTTCCAGCCACCTTGCCAAACTAGTGGAGTATATTTAGGGATGTAGAAACTTATCAGAAAAATTAAAAAACCAAATAACAAATGAGGCTGAGAGCTATTTCAGACTTTTTTTGCAAGTGGGGGTGTTGGAAAGCTGTACTTACCCTTAATATTTCCTCATCCTTTTCTGTACATTTTCAAGTCATAAAGTTTCTTCAAGGACAACTGACCTCGTAAGAGACTTTTTGGGAATGAAACCTTCTGGTGAGAAGCTGAGGATGTTTTAACAATCAGCAACAGACCAGCACAGAGATCCTCCTGCCATCTCCTAGGCCCCCTTCTCTAAAATTCCTCAGTCTTGCTGTTACACAGATGGGAAATGCTTTCATGTGAGGTGCAAGGTTGAACTGTGAGCTTTCAGTCATCCCCAGCTGAGAAAGCTGCAGATTCCTCTATCCAAAACTTTTAAAAGTTTTCCTGACCTTCTCCGGTCAAGCGTCTCTTAACCTGCTCTGAGTGATGTTACTTTCTCTTAGATCCTCTTTTCTTCCAGAAATTGTACCCTCTGTGCTCTATTTAATACTGTACAACCCATATGGATTCAACTTTGTAGTGAAGTGATTGTTTCTCTCCCTTCAGCAATTGCTGGGAATTGTTAATTGGAGTCAAACTTTTCATTTCACCCACAGCAGGTGAAGGAAAGAGCTGGAGCCCCTGAGAGCTGGGGTGGGTAACCATGGGAGCTGCCCAAGATACAACCAAAAGAGAAAACCCCACATCCTGGGGCCAGAATGATTAAAATGGTGTCAAAAATAATATGGATAATGTGGATAATGTGGGGGGAGAGGGATTTACTGACCTGTGGGAAAAGTTGGACTCTGTGGTTGGGATATCTTCTGCAATTCCCAATTGGTTGGGATATCTTCTGCCATTCCCAATTAGTTGGGATATCTTCTGCCATTCCCAACTGGTTGGGATATCTTCTGCAATTCCCAATTGGTTGGGATATCTTCTGTGATTCCCAATTTGTTGGGATATCTTCTGCAATTCCCAACTGGTTGGGATATCTTCTGCAATTCCCAATTGGTTGGGATATCTTCTGCCATTCCCAACTGGTTGGGATATCTTCTGCAATTCCCAATCGCCTCTCAGGCCTCTTGACCAGGTGCTGCCAGCACAGAATTTTATTCCATTCTGTAATTCCCTGGGGTCTCATGGCTACAGGTTACAGGCAGGGATGGGGAAAGGAAAAAGAGCAGCAGAAAAATGGAAATGATGAGGACAGCAGTGGGAGAAAGAAGCTACTACCAGCAGGAATTATTGCAAAGACTTTAGGAAAGCTGAAATCGTGGAAAAGGACAGAGTTCCTCAGGACTGTGGTTGCCGGGGTTATTTTGAACAGGCTGTTCTGAAAGCAATCATCTCTCTAAGAGACTGTGAGGAGAGGGAGAGGAATGGAATAGCAAACCAAACAAAGCCACATGCAGAACCCAAATGTGTTTATTTGGAATACCAAAGCAGCACACAGGAAATACAAAAACATTTAGAGGAGGAAATTCGAATTTTGTGAGCCCTGACCTGGAAGCAAAACAAAACAAAAAGTGACAAGAACAAATAAACCCAACCTTCTGAACATTCATGTGGGGTCAGATTTAGAAACAATGGGACATTTTCTTATGCAGCAGTAAATAAAGACAGTTTGCTTTGATTGCATTCATTTGGCACAGGCTGGATGAAAAGTTCAGATGCTGGCTAAGGAGAGAGCATAAAAATGTACTTTTATGAATCAGAAATGTAGAAAACTGATTGTAATTCATAACTCCGTGCTGGTTTTATTGTTTTCAAACCACACACCAGCACTTAGGCAGCAGAATTTGCAGTTTAATATGTAATGAGTGTGCTATTCAGTAGTGTATTTTATTAGGCATTAGAAAGATTTACAGAGCCATCCATATGACATGGATTACAGAACACATCAAGAAATCAAGGATGATTTTTGCTTCTCTACTAAACAAAATACACTTTAAGTAATTGCTATTAACTGGTATTACTTACCAGGAGGCCTATTTGGATAGAACAGAACAAAATAGAAAGGAAAAGGAGGATAAAAAAGTAAGTAAAAATAGAGCTGAATTCCATAAAAAAAGGATTAGGGGATTTTTGGGTTGTTTTTTGGGGTTTTTTTTGAGTAACATGCAGTTTTAAATTTGATCTTATGTAGAGAAATCAAAGGATGGAGCTTTAATGTTGGTTAATACTTAGTTTTCACAAAGGAAAAATCAGTGTCCTCTAAATGTGGTTGAAAGTAATAAAATTGGGCAGAACAAAAGAGGCAAAACCTCAGGAAAATTTTCTTTGCACTTTGAGACAGGAAGTGGCTTAAGGACTGAAAGAACAGGGCTGCAAAGGTCTGGATTTAAATGCTCATTCCAGGTGAAGACTTTCTCAATGTCCTTGGATAAATCAGCTGATAAATCATAAACCTGTGGGTTTTTTTAAATCTCTCTTTTTTCCCCTGATGTGTTTTCCTTTTTTATTTGATTTTATTAGCACTGACCATTGACTCAATCTTTGTGCAGCACCCAACACAGCAGGAGTTGCTTGGAATTTTAGTGGTGATGATTGGAGCCTCTGTACCCTGTTATAATAATAAAAAACTACTTATTCAGTTTTGCAAACATTTGGCACAGCCATCATTCAGTTTCAGCAGGAGAATCCAGTGAAGCTTTTCTGTGCTACAGTTTAGTTGCCTGCTGTATTTTTTCATTATAGTTGAATGCTGTGTACCAGAACCCACTTTTAATGTCTATTTTCTTACCTTGAAAAGAAAAAGCACCTCCAAAATGAAATGAGTCACAACAAGAAAGGAAACTGAGATAATTGAAAATAAAAATAAAAAATTTAATACTTTTTAAACTTATTCTGTACTGGGTGACAGAACTCCAACCAAAGCACAGCTGTGCCTTTGTTCCTGCTGGAATGGAGAGCAGGAGCTGTGTTTGTGTTTTTGTTTTCCCATTGCAGTCAGCGGCACCATCTCCTGCTGTACCCCCAGTTTCAGGGAATGCCACCCTTTCCTGCAGGGGCAAACCTACCTCTGTCAAAAAGCAGATTAAAAGGTGCTTTCTATGGGGCACCACCTTGCCACGTTCAGTCAGTGTCCTGTTCTTTGTGGTGCTGCAAAAATCAGGATTTCTGTTCCACAGGGCTGTGGGGACTCAGCAAGGGACCTGGGTTTATCTGAACTGCAAGGACACGTTCAAATAAAAGGGGGAAATTCACAATACAGCCAAGAAGGGCTGTCTTTAGCTTCTTCATGTTAAACAAAACTGCATCCTCACAACTTTAAAGAAGTCAATCCCATTCTGAAAGTCAGATTTTATGGAAGGGGATTTGTGCATTGAAACGAAATTGAAATTCAACCCTCATTGTTCCTCCTCAACAAAAAAAGTCCTTCAACAAAGCAGCATGCCCCATGTAGGGTAAAGCAAAGTAACTTCCTTGACTCCCAAAATCTTCATTTTCTCTCTCCCATCATATGCACAGAACGAGTGAGTCGTAATTAACCCACAAGTTCTTTAAAGCCATAAGCACCAATTCTTTTAATTGCTTAAATGTTAGAAACTTACATTATGTAAATGCAAGGAGGCTTTACTGAAATTTGTTTAGTGATAATCCATCTGTCTTGGCTAAAGGCCAATGTACAGGCAATTGTGGCACACTGAGAGAGCAGAAGAAAGAAGATTTCTCTTCCTTGGTGCACATGACTCAGGGTGATCTCTGCATTTTTACATCCACAGTGGCTGCTGGGAATTGGGTACCAAAGAGTTTTTACCATGTGCAGCTCCCATTCACAGAACATGTTCATCACTGCTTGCAAATTGCACTATAAACATGAACATGATTTATTCTTTTAAATCAGCCCTTTGCAGCAGCTAACTCTTCAAGCAGAACAAGCTCAACCTGGTGTTTAAAACAAGCATAATGATAGAAAAATGTATTTTCCACCAGCTCCAAAAGATAAAGAAGGCAAGAAAGACAAATCCCTCACTGCTGCCCTGCAGGGAGAGAACAGACAGTTAATTTTTTTTATTATTGCTGTGCTCACAACTTACATCTTCAAATGTCAGGATATTATCTTAAATTAGAGAGGCACGTGCACAGTTTCATTCAATTGGAAACATATGTACCATACACTTTCTCAATTCTTTGTAAATATTTCTATAGCACCCTTTAAGCATTGGGAAGCTGCAATGATAATTTCATGTATTCTGCTTTAGGAGGCAAGTAAATGTTGCTGTTGAGGGCCTGGCTTTGGTCTGGAATTGTTATTGAATTTGCTGTGAGCTGTGTCCCAGCAGATGAGTACAGTGCCCAGGTGAGTTACAGGCAGCCTTCACATCCAAACCACAGCAAACAAATGCTGTGATAAGAGATTAGCAAGAAAAACTGAATAGAAATGTTCTGGAATGTTCTCAGGATGGGCACAGCACAGATCCCAAACCCACCCTGAGCCCAGAGCCATCGTGGCCAGTGCTGCCCCTGCTCCACAGTGAGCACCATGTGTGTGTTTCCATCCATTGAGCCATTGAGCACGAGTCAAATCACACCTGGGTGCCCCAGCTTGTCCCTACAAACCCTGAAAGTTCAGAAAATTGTTTTCTAAATGGCTTCTGAGATGTTATTACCTTTCTCCTCTTTGAGTGAGTCTTGCAGCAGCCAAATGCTCTGTGCTGCTAAAATGCTTCAGATGCTGCCTGTAGTTTATTGTTCCCTTGAAGCAATTTATTTCATTATAATGTACTCATGGAAGAACATTAGTGTTTAATTATCAGAAGAACTACTCTTAGCAAGCTCAGACTGAAGGCTGAAGTCCTTGACTGTTGGCTGCTGCTCACCTACAAACTGATGCCTGGCAGTTCAGCGATCTCATGCAAATAATATCTGTTGAGAGCCTTATCATTTTTCTATTAAAATGCTTTTTGGGAATGAGTCTTTCCAATTCAGCCTCCTGTGACTGACAGAGGGAAAGCTCCTGTGCAGCTCCTGTGCAGCAGCTTTGCAGGGGAAAGCAGGGCCTGGTGATATCTGTGTGCAGAGGCGCTGCCAACGCGTGTGAAGGGGACAGAGCTGGTCACAGCCCTGGGCTTGCCCCCTGCACTGCGAGGGGAATTTCACCCCATTTCCCACTGACTAATGCTGATCCTCTGGGGATGAGCAAAAGATTCAAATGAATCAACAAGACAGACCTGAGGGAATGGAAGGGAACCTTGAAGGGAGCCCTGGTCATTCTCCTCTAATGCTAACAGCACTTGAGTTAAAGAATTCTTTTATTTAGTCATTTAAGGCAGTATCACCATTTCCCCAGCCTGGGTGATGGCCCAAGCCGTGACCTGAACGCTGAGGATTCCTCTGCAGCTGCTGTGCTCAGGAGGGTGCATCACACGAGCAGGAACACATTGCTAGCGGGTCTGTAGCACCTGGGATGCAAAGGTCTGGCAAAGAATGACAGAATGACTCAAGAAAATAATCAAAGCCATGACAGAAAGTGTCAGGCTCGGCCAAGGAGATGAGGCAGCACATTGTGTGGGGAGAGGCACTTGGGAAGGAAAGTTAGAGCATGGAATTGATTATGGGTTTGCACCCCTACTGCAGCTGGGGTGTCCCAAAGCATTCCTGTTTCTGGCCTTCTCCTCACCCATAAATCAACATGAACTCTTTGTTGAAAATCAGAGAGCCATGGCAATAAAAAAGTGATAAATATCATTACAAGCAAGGAGTAATGCAAGGTGATTTTATTGCTTGCTTCCATCCACAGCAGCTGGCTCTGCAGGGCATCCTCTGGGTGCCCTGGGATCAATGCACAGTGCCTGAGATGGTTTAACCTGGAACAGCAAAGCACTGTGCTCCTGTCACTGTGATTTCTGCAAACCAGCTTTAATCATACCCTGTGTTCTCCCTCTTCTGCTGATAAAGTCCTGTGTCCCCTCTGCAGCACAAATCTTCACTGAATTTAAAATGCTCCTGGATTTCATAATCACTGACAAAGAGCAAAACACCTAATTTCTCTTTGCTCCCCCACAGGATCGAATTCTCTGAAAACTCCTGCCTTTATCAGCAACATCAAAGCTGAAGTTTATTCCTCAAGGCCTCAGAAGTTGGCCTTTAATCACAGGTTTAGCTAAATACCATGCACAGTGCAAAACAAAACGAGCCTCAAGTGCAAGTGTGCCATTTGCAATCCCAGCTGATTAATCAGCCCGTTGTTCTTGCAAATGAATGTTAATTGCCACGTGTGGCTCCAAACCCAGAATGCATTAAACCTGAGCTGGGAATTGCCATCTCCTCCAGCTGAGCCACCCCAGGGCAGGGGCTATCACTGGCCACAGGTGCAGCTAATCAACCTCATTAGAGCTAATGAGCATGGTTATTGGCAGCACCTGGGCCAGAACCAACCAGAACCAATCAGAACCCATCAGACCCAACCTCGTTATTGGCACCACCTGTGCTGGAACCAACCAGAACCAACCAGAACCCCCCCAAAGCCCACAAAAGCCACCACCAGAACATTCCATCACCTGCTGCTGCTGCTGGAGGAGGTTCCTGCCCTGCTGCTGCTTCCTGGTGTGCTTCTAAAGGTAAGGGAAGGCTTTCAACTTTCATGGAATCCTCAAAATATGTATTGTTTGTGGAATTTATTCTTGTTCTGCTGTTGCTGTGGGGTCACTTTTGGCCTTCTCAGTGGTATTTTTTGTGCTGTGCTGAGGGAGGGCTTTGCCTGGAATGGGGTTTTGTGCTTCTGGATGAATAAATGCAGCGTTTTTCCCTTCAAATCTATTTTTTGGTGGTACAGCCATTGTGGAGCTCTTTGGGGGTTGGGAAGGAGGAATGCTGGGTGGGTTTTGGAGCAGAGCTGCTGCTGGATTTCAGGTGGATTTTGCTCCCTTCGGAGGAGTTTTGTGTATTTGCAACCGTAGCTCTGGAGCTCGCTATACTATGAGTGCTATAATATGTATTGATTTGTTTGCTTTCCACTCTGAGGTGTTTAATGTTGCTACTTGAAAGATGATTTTTTAAAAGTGTGCTGTTCTACTGAGTTGGTTCTGACATCAAAAAATCAAGGGAAAATGAGCAGGGGAGAGAGCAAGGATATCAAAATGATTAATTGCTGCATTAGCATGCAGGCACGGAGTGTATTTTGCTTCTTTCTAAGG
This sequence comes from Zonotrichia leucophrys gambelii, assembly GCF_028769735.1. NCBI lineage: Eukaryota > Metazoa > Chordata > Aves > Passeriformes > Passerellidae > Zonotrichia > Zonotrichia leucophrys. The sequence goes on from NC_088185.1 coordinate 1,159,334, forward strand.
GTGTGATCATGGCTCCTGGGCTGCATTAAAGATTTGTGTCCTGGGCATTGATGCTGAATTTCAGAAGGGTTGCATTCCTGTAGCATGGAGGGAGAGGGGAGGAAAAGGAAAGAGAGAAAAAGTTCTCCCATTAAATTGCAGCTCCAAACAATGGACAGTGTGGAGGCGGCTTTGTTCAGCCAGAATTGGTGAAGTTAAGCTATTACCCAAAAAAGCCTTTTAAAATTTATTTGGAAATGCATGAAAATCATTGCTGCTGTGTCTGTTACACAGAAAAAAAATCTCAGTGCTGTTCCCTGGGTATTGATGGGGTGTGTGGTGCTCTGCTGGATCTGTGTCTGCTTCTTTGATCTGAGTTGTGATCGGCGCTCAGGTCAATGTCTGGATGATGATGTAGAGTTGGGAGAATTGTTCAGGAGTCTCTAACTTGGTGATATGTCTTTTGCTATTATTGCTTTTAAAAATGCTATTATGAATTGCTCTGTTGTGGTCAGGACTGCAGTGTTAATATCAAACACAGGTTGAGTCTCTGTTTTGGCACAGTAGAAATGTATATTTTGCTTTTATGTATAAATGTATATTTTATGTGTGAATCTAGTCCCTGTGTGATCACTTGCGCTTTAAAGTAGCCACATACCTTTATTTCTTTTCCTTCCTTTTAATGCATATCAGGCCCACAAAATTCCCCAGGTGGGTTTGATGGTGTGGCAGGGCTGGCCACAAACACAGCCCCAGGGCTTGGCTGTGATCCCAAATGGGGTCTCATTCCCAGAATATCCAGGTGTGTGAGGGCACACAGGAGCTGTGTCCTGCCTGCAGACCAGGAATGCTCTGGGAATGCAGGTGAAGGCAGTGATCCCAGGGCACTCAGCACATGTGGCTGTTTGGGGCAGCTCAGGTGTGGATTTCGGGGGCAGCTCAGGTGTGGATTTCGGGGGCAGCTCAGGTGTGGATTTCGGGGGCAGCCTCAGAGTTGTGGATTTTTTTATGCATTCTCATTTGTGGATTTTGGAAGGTGTGGATTTTGGGGCCAGCTCAGGTGTGGATTTTGGGGCCAGCTCAGGTGTGGATTTTGGGGCCAGCTCAGGTGTGGATTTTGGGGCCAGCTCAGGTGTGGATTTTGGGGCCAGCTCAGGTGTGGATTTTGGGGCAGCTCAGGTGTGGATTTTGGGGCAGCTCAGGTGTGGATTTTGGGGGCAGCTCAGGTGTGGATTTTGGGGGCAGCTCAGTGTGGATTTTGGGGGCAGCTCAGGTGTGGATTTTGGGGCAGCTCAGGTGTGGATTTTGGGGCAGCTCAGGTGTGGATTTTGGGGGCAGCTCAGGTGTGGATTTTGGGGCAGCTCAGGTGTGGATTTTGGGGGCAGCTCAGGTGTGGATTTTGGGGCAGCTCAGGTGTGGATTTCGGCCGCAGCTCAGGTGTGGATTTCGGCCGCAGCTCAGGTGTGGATTTCGGCCGCAGCTCAGGTGTGGATTTCGGCCGCAGCTCAGGTGTGGATTTCGGCCACAGCTCTGCTGCATTCCCTGCCCAGCTGCTGGCAGAGCCCTGCAGCTCCAGGTCTGTGTTAGCAGGCAAGTTGTTTTTTATGCATTCTCATCTTGTAGAACCAGCCATGCATGATTGTAATGAGTGATGGCCTGATTAAATCAAAAGCAGACATGGAAGAAACACTATTAATCTGTAAGCATATGTGATGCTAACAGCCATCACAACATAATGTTGCAATTATCCTAGGTAGGCAAGAATAATTCTCTCTAATTAAATTCTGAGGATATATATTTGGATGCCTGTTCTGGATCCTCTGTCATTTCTGTACTGCCAGCAAGAAAGGTACCAGAATTATTTCCAGTTAGCCTGACCACGTGCCTTTGATTCCAAATTCATTCCAGCACAGCCTGCCTGGGGACAGGCTTTGCAAATACAATGTGCTATCAAAACACATCATGTGTTCTCAAATGTGTCAGTGGCATCAGTCTCTTCTCCCTTTCTTCTTTTTTCTTTCCCCCTTCTGTGGCAAAATAAGCTGTAATTTCATATCAGATTATACAGCTTCACAACTGTATTTTTAGAAGCATCAGAGTAATAGTAAAGAATGTGTAATACACTGTGGGGGTTGATTTAGATAAAGGAGCCTCTCTGTACCCATCAGCTGCAGCCCCAGAGACCCCTCTGGCAATCCTTGGAAGGTGAAGAGAGGAAAAAACAGTTTTGGACAATTCCTTTTCAGGAGATTTTGGGGCTTTTTTTTCCTCCCCCTCATTCCCCACCTAGAAAATCTGCAGGCAGCTTGTCAGGCTCGTTTTGCTGATTGAATGCTGCAATTCTGTGTGAACCCCCAATGGTAATTTAGGGGAGAAGTGTCCCCTGTGGGGCCCTGTGTGGGGACACCAGGGCCCCCTGGACCCTGATGGGGTGTGCAGCACCCTGAGAATTTTGGTTGCTCCTGTTTTGCTCCTTTTTGATGACTCAAATCCAGCCTGCTGTAAACAACCCTTAATCCACATGGGCTGATCCTCTTCGGGGCAGGTTATACCTAAAATTAGAGCAGGCTCAATTTGTCTTCAAAGTTTTCTGTGTAATGGAGGCCCAGGCACGCACACAACATTTATAGAAATATTTCCACTGTCAAAAACCCCTTTCAGTGTCCACATTTGGTGCTGGGGATGGCTTGGAGTTGGGTGAAAAGCTTGCCAGTTCCATTAGCCTTTATCACTTCTGAAAATCAAAAATTGTGGCTAATGAGGCTATTTGATGACTTTTAGTGACTTTGATATAATGATTGACTTCAAATATGTGGTTTCAAAGGAGTTTGATGAGATTTACCCTCCTGCCTCCTGTATCTATTCTATTCTTATCTTGAACGTCTGTTATAAAGAGACCTCTCCATTTCTTTGTACTAGAATTCCTTTTATCATTTAAAGATTCTTGAAAAGTGTAAGAAGAGAAAGAAATTACCAGCAACACACCTAATTAATTCAGAAATTAATTGAGGCTAATTTAGGTGACATTACAGCATGATGATTTCATTAATAAATAAAAACTATTATCAAAAGGAACATGCATTTTCCCCCTAACTTTGAGTGTACCTGTTCAGCTCCCATCATTTAAATAATCAAACAGTTTTTCACTTCCCTGTGATCACCGAGGGTGCAGCTCTTTTGAATTGATACTTTTTAATATATACATTTAAATATACATATTTTATATATATTTAAATGAATTGATACTTTTCAATATATATGTTTAAATATACATATTTTATATATATTTAAATGAATTGATACTTTTTAATATATATGTTTAAATATACATATTTTATATATATCTAAATGAATTGGTACTTTTTAATATATGCATTTGAGTATATATAGTTTATATATTATATATATTTTTATATATGTTTATACATAAACAATGTAATTATTTATAAATATATTATAAACTTCTAATTTAAAATCATACATTTATAATTATATAAACATATTTATAGATGTCATTTTCTGAGTGGTCTCTTCACTCCAGTTTGCTGCAGTGCTGCTGGGAGCTGGTTTTACAGCCTCCCTCTCCAGCCTCTGCCCCACCATTGTCATCATGGTGCCAGATGAGGGCTCAGAGAGGAGCCAGCTGGAGGAGGGGGTAATTTTAGTTCTTCTGAATCCCTCAGAGCCTTATGTAACTGGGTTTGAGCAATGGCTGGTGCCAGACACTCTCCCATAATCAGCTACAGCTCCCTGCTCGTGTTCACAGAACAGTTTGTGCCCCTGAGAGGGTCAGGCAAGGAGCATCACACCCAGAGCTGCAAAAGCTGCAGCAAAGGGGGTTTGGGGACTCCTGAACAGCAGAGCAAACGTGGGAAAACCCAAACCTTGGGATAAATTCAGAGTGGGAGGAAGTGCCTGGTGAATGCAGCCAGGTGGGATGGTGAAGGTGGGGCTGATGGGTTTTAGGGAGCAGGTCCATGGGTGCTTTCCCCTGCAGTGCTTTATCCCTGTGGCAGGAACAGGAGGGTTTATTTTCACTCCAGGCAGGAGCAAACCCACTCCCAGTCCTTGCTGGCTGTGTTCAGTGTGCCTCTCACTCATACAGCAGCTCCTTTATGGCATTTTGCTTAGCTTGACTTTGTTTCTGTGTTTAAAGACATAAACTGTGCTCTGGCCATGTGAGAGCCAGCCTGAGCTCTACTGGTGAATATTCCATTGCTCAGTGTTTGCAGAGTTCATGGCTGTGCGCTCTGCTCTATCCAGCTGTGGCATCACTACCCAAACATCTGCTGCTCCCTGGAGGGGCTGTGGGGATGGCCAGGGAAGATGGAAACAGAAGGTCAAACAGCAAACTGCACTGTGCAATTAACCTGGCTGCAATTCCTGAGCCACAAATGGAGGCTGTTTTCCAGAAAAAGGGATCAATACACAGTTTGCTATTGTTACACATGAAGGAAGAATAAATAGTGTCTTGAGCTCCTTTTCACGTGGAATTGCTTATCACTGCTGAGCAGCCTGGGATGGCACAGAAGGCAGGCAGGCCTCAGAGGGCTGGGGCATTGCAGTGACTTTGGTGCAGCTCCAAGCTCAGCTGGTGCTGCCTTTTCCACCTCAGCCATGCAGGAGGTGCAGGCTGGGGAAAGCAGGGTCCAAGCCCAGTGCTGAGGCCGTCCTGTGTCCCCTGAAAATGCTGGGTGTGCAGGCAGGGCAGCTCTGGGCTCTGTGCTCCCTGCTGGACAGGACAGTGAGAGGTGGCTCTGCAGTGTCCCCATGGGTGGGACAGGGCTCTGTGCTTCCCTGACTGCCCCAGCTGCAGGTGCTGATGGAATATTTGGTGTTTGGCACATCAGCAGTGTCTATAACCCTGCTCACCTGACTGCCCCAGCTGCAGGTGCTGATGGAGTATTTGGTGTTTGGCACATCAGGAGAAGCTGTGCTAACCCTGCTTCCCTGACTGCCCCAGCTGCAGGTGCTGATGGAGTATTTGGTGTTTGACACATCAGCAGTGTCTATAACCCTGCTCACCTGACTGCCCCAGCTGCAGGTGCTGATGGAATATTTGGTGTTTGGCACATCAGAGAAGCTGTGCTAACCCTGCTCACCTGACTGCCCAGCTGCAGGTGCTGATGGAATATTGGTGTTTGACACATCAGCAGTGTCTGTAACCCTGCTCACCTGACTGCCCCAGCTGCAGGTGCTGATGGAGTATTTGGTGTTTGGCACATCAGGAGAAGCTGTGCTAACCCTGCTTCCCTGACTGCCCCAGCTGCAGGTGCTGATGGAGTATTTGGTGTTTGACACATCAGCAGTGTCTATAACCCTGCCTTGCACAGGTGCCTGTGCCCCTGCTGCTCACAGCTCTGGGATGGTGACAGGGAGCCTGGAGAGCAGCACAGCATCCAGGGAACTGCCTGAGGTTCTCCTCCAGCAGATCTACTGCCTGAAAGCAAAGATGAGAAGAGGAAAAAATATATAATTGAAGGTCTATTCTAAAATGAGAGGCATCTGATTTTTCTGGCTTCTGAAAAAAAAATCCATTTGCCTTGTTTTTTTAGAAAGAAAGGCCATTTCTCTTTCTGTAGTGTCTATTTTTAAGCAGTTGAATTAAAATTAATTATTTCACGTCTGCAATAACCCTTTTTGCACGGGGACCTGTCTGAGAGAGTCATTGATTTCCTCTCTGTGTGTTCACCAGCTGCAGAACCAGTGCTTCATCTTTTAATCTCCAATATGAAAGGAACAACAGAGGTCACTGTGGACTTGTATTCTTCAAAGTGATTAAGGCAGAGCTGGGAGAGCTGACACAAGGCCAGCCTGCTCTCCATTTAAGTATATATATATTTATTTCTCTGTGCTCCCCCCTCACCTGGGACCCCCATGTCCCCGAGTCCAGGGAGAGCTAATTAAAATGGCTTGTTCCTTTGAAATGAGTCTGCAGAGCAGCTTGGCACAGAGGCAGGGCAGGTATCATCCCACCACACCTGCTTTGGGAAGGAGGGAATCGTCCTTTGCTGTCTCTCTGCAAATCTCTCCTGCTTTTTCTCCTCCTTACCCCCACCTTTAAATATTATTTATTTGAGACATCCAACCCTGGAATTAAAGCCCAAGAGAGTGGGCAGAGTGTTGGAGATCCTGCTACATCTGATGCCTTTCCCACCTCTGTTATTTTGCAGTGAACCCCATGATGAGAAACAGTCCATGTATGAAATAGCTCCCAGTAACAGGGATACAGGCATAAAGAAAAATAGACTGTTAATTATTTTCACACCATTTAACCATTCAAATCTGCTGTTTGCAGAGCAAATGCCATCATTCTTGAACTTTCCCATTCACTTGGACTTTGAAAGAACCTGAAGCAGAAGGAGTAAATGAAAGAAATTAAATATGCTTTCCCTGTAATGGAGAAATACATAATGAGGCAGCAGTTGTGAGGCTGCTGGATGGTTCCAGTGTGTTCCAGAGCTGACAGTCAGACAATAAACAGCACACTGCCTCTTTCAGGTGAGGGTGAATGTCATTACAATGATGGGCATCCCAAGCTGAGCTCATGCTGGTCAGTTTTATGGAATATTTACTTTTCCAGGCTACCTTTCTGTGGTTTTTACTGTACCTAAGACAAAAACCCCACAACCTTCTTATTGGAATACATTTTTAACTTCTGATCATCCAGTCCTGGGGGCACTTGGTCTGACAGCTGCAAACACAGCCCAACGTTGTGCTTTCTATGGGATTTTCAGGCAAATGTTTGCACTGGCATTCCCAAGCTGGCTGGCTGCCAGCACCAGTGAGAGACAAATTTCAGTTATCAGATTGCATTGCACATCCCATAAAGGCCAAAGCCATCCCTTTGTGCTGCTCTGTACAATAAAGACCTGGGATGAGCCTGAGAGCAAGGAGCTTATTCTGGTTCTTTACATCCTCTAATAAACTGATGTCTTTTACCCACAGTTACAGTGCTTACCTGTGCACTTGATGTTTCCATTACAAGGGAGCCATAAAAAACCTTGTAACTGGCCATTGCACTGGCAGATTTACAAACTCCTTTTTTTCCCTCCTCTCCATTCAATTAGATGGGAAATTGTAGCCAGAGCTAATATTAAAAATGCCTTCACACATTAACTTAACACATTGCAGCCTCCCTAATAGGATGCATTGGAAGCTAATTCCAACTTTTACATAGCAGACTATTAAATCAGGGATATGGCATCTTTTGTGTGATGCCTGTTGTGTATCAATTACAGAGCAATGCTCTGTTTGCCTCCAGCCATTCCTTCTCTCTCACTGGCACTGCTCTTCCTTTAGGGGTTTGCAGGGGCTGGAAAGGGTGAAAGAACCAGGCTGGGACAAGGTTGTGTTCCTCCTTACCCTTACCTTGAAATACTATTTATTATGTATTATTATTATTTGAGATTTAAAACCTAAGAGAAGTTCTCAGCATGCCCCAAGGATGGTTCTGACTTCTCCCAAACTGCTCAAATCCTGAAGATGAGCACAAAGTCTCCTTTCACCTGCTCAGAGCAGAGGTTCAACATTGCACAGGAATGCTCTGCCCGTGGTGAATTCATCCTAACACAGGATCACAGCAATGGGGTCTGTCCAAGCTTTTTTCCCTTGTAATTCAAGGCTGGGAAAGTGAGTGAAGTGCAATTGATTGCTCAGTAAAACACTCAATTAGAGCAGATTATCTGAAGGAAAAGAATGGCAAACTAGAATTTATTTTCTGTGTCATTAGGGAAGCCTGATAACAGAATCGCTGCAGAGCCAAAGAGGAAATCAGCAGCAGAGAAGAGAATTAATTCATTTCAAAGCATGCATTGTGGTTTTCCTCAGGAGCTTGCTTTGGGGGAAGGATGCTGTGTGTTTGTTTGGGGGTTTTTGACTGTTGATTCCATGGATGGGGTTTGGGCCTTTCTTCTTCTGCTGATGTCCCTCTTTTGTGCATCTTTAGAGTCCTTGGTCATTTACCCTGGCAGTGACAGTGGTCAGCCATCCCTCTGGGCAAGCAGGAGGAATAAACAGCCCAAATGCAAACCCAGCCGTCACTGCTGAGCTCACATGTTACAGTTGGCTGTTTGAGCATTTTATCCTGCAAAAGAACAGCAATACATTTCTTTTTCTTGCTCTGTTCAGTGCTGTGGATTGGTTTTTGTTTCTTTGTTGAGGTTGGTTTTTGCCAAGGGCAATGATGGGCCACTCATGCAAACCCTGAATATCCCAGCTCTCATTCCTGCTCTGGGGTGGCTCCTGTGCTGTGGTGCTGCTCACAGGGGTCCCAGGATGAGGGAGGAGATGAGAATTTGGACTCTGATTCAGAAGGCTGATTTATTATTTTATTACATATAGTATATTAAGAGAAAATGATATATTATAACTATGCTAAAAGAACAGAAGAAAGGATTTCATCAGAAGGCTTGAAAGGAATAGAAAGGAAAATGGAATGGTAATAAAATCTTGTGAGTGACCAGAGAGTCCAAGACAGTCCTGTGATTGGCCATTAATTAGAAACAACCACATGAGACCAATCAAGAGGCACCTGTTGCATTCCACAGCAGCAGATAACCATTGTTTTTCTTTTCCTCTGAGGCTTCTCAGGAGAAAAATCCTGGTAAAAGGGATTTTTCAGAAAATATCATAGCAACACTGTGCCTCCACAGCTCCCTGTGGCTGAGTGTCCTTTATGGGATGTGGTGTCCCATGAGAGGCTGGGGCAGTGTCACAGCCAGGGGACATTGTGGGGATGCAGAAAACCTCTGTGTCCCCCCAATCTGCTCTGTACCTCCAGTCTGGAGAGAGGCAAGCACATACTGCTCACTATAAAGTGTCTCTGGCTGCACATAAAAAGTGCATTTCAAGTGTTCTGTAAAGCTGGCCTGCTTTTATGAATCTCGGCTCTATTGACAGACAATATATGGGCAAAATGCGATCGCAGCAGTTCTAAAAATCGGTTTAATGATGTAAAGTGGCAATATTTTTCATCAGTTGTAAAATTATATTGGCTTCCTATAATTCATTTAATGGCAATTATGCTAAAAATACTTCCACTTGAAGTAAGTACCTGCAGGAGCTTCATAGAGGTGGGAATGTTTGACAGATATTTGCTTACACAAGCTGCACCTTCACAATGTAATCAAAGAAGCAGTTTTGCCATTAGTTCTACTTGAATTTGTAGCCTCTGAGCCACTGAGAAGTGTCAAAGCACTCTGGAGGCTCAGAAGGAACTCAGAATTCCTGATATTTCAAATTATTCTCCAAAGCTTTTGCAATTGGATTCGATTGAATGAGTTCTTGGAAAGAGAAAATAAAAGCTCGTCTGCACTTGTAGCTGGGCCAGGCATAAAGCTCCAGCTTTACTGCTGCTTCCTCCACTGCTCAGGAATTCCAAAATACACTGAATGATGAGCAGCTGAGGAGGCTGTGCCAGGGACTGGAGCTGTGTTATCTCTGCCTTGAATCATTTTAATGTTTGACTCTGCAGAGCCTCAGCTGGGGAAGCAGAGGGCTGGGTTCCTGAGCCTGCTGCATTGGGCTGGCTGTTGTGCTGGAAATGGAATAGGTTTGGCCGGATAAAATCCTCACAAGCTTCACATTTGTTAGCTGAGGGGATTGTTATTGCTTTTCCATGGCTCCCATGCCCCAGCCCCACCAAATCTGCCCTGCAGAGCTGAGGGTGCAGGAGGAAGCAGATGGGAGAGGGCAGGGCATGGACAGAGCTCAGGACGGGAGGCTCAGCCCCATCTCCTTCCAGCTGGAATCAGGCTGTGCTGCTGCAGTTTGCCTGCCCAGAGCCCTGGGTGGGTCAGGAGCAGCAGGAATGAGGTGCAGCAGCTGCCTCATCATCCCTGGCTCTCATCCTTTCCCTGTGCTCATTTCTGTGAGGGGAGAGCAGGGCCCTGCTGTCCTGCTGCTTTTTGGGGCCGTGCTGGGGATGGACACAGGCTTGGCCACAAGGATCAGCTCAAGCTTTACAGCAGAGTGCTGCAGTCCCTTCAATCCAAGGGATTGGGCAGCACACAGGAAATCCCAGTTTGCCAATAACAGAGAGAGGGCAGGGGTTGGAGCTCTGTGGGGTTTCTGTATGGGCTCTGCATCCTGAATAATCTGTGTGCACCTCTGGCCTGGGAATGAGCTGCCAGAGGGGGAAATGGGAGCACAGAGCTGGCACTGGATATTCTCTGTTCTGCACAGTGAGGGGCACATCTGAGCTGCCTCTGCCCAGCCAGCCTGGCTCCTAAACCACTGAGGCTGAGCACCAAAGGTGACAAGGGGCAGAGATCTGGAGAGTTTTACCAGAGACAAAAAACTGAGTTTGGGTTTCTGGATGTGTTTTATAAGAGGGAATAAAGAATTGGACCTGTTTTGGAGGATGGCTTGGAAACCTATTTTATCCTAAATGCAGGAGGTTAAGTAAGCTGGGCTCCTCAGCCAGCCTGTTTGTCAAACTGTGATTAAACCTGGTTTTACCAGTGTCCCTTTGGTTTATAGGCAGTTCTAGTCTTCATATCTTTGTGCTCTCACCCAAGTCTTCATCTTGATAGAAGCTTCCTTAATTCATTTCCCAGTGATTTCCAAAGCTGCTGCTCTACACATCATAAACACGTGGTTTACAAGATAAAAACATTTGTTTGGTTTTGTTTTTTTCATGTGGAGTAACTTTCATTGTAGAATAAATTCCCTCCCAGCCCACTGGTACTATTGGATTGCACTGACAATGGGACTCTTTTATGGTGGGGTTGTGGAAATTATTTTATAGATTACCTATCACTGCTTTCAATAGCAGACAGCTTTAGTTAATGTAGTGGAACTGGGATTTTTCTCTTTGACGTCTGCACTTTGTAGCCTTTTGTTCCATGTGCAAGAGGTGGAAAGTAATAGAGAGGAATGCATCGACCACCAGAACATCACAGCCAGCTGTGGCTCCAAATGTGGGGTTGAGGGAATAAACACGAATGTCAAATTAAATATCTGCTGGTTTCCACTGGGTTTGGGGGGGAGAGGCTCTTGGGGATTATTGCAGAATGTCCACAGTTAAAGTCTCTTATTGTGAATGGAGTGTGTGGGTGTTAAGTGGGAACCAAGGAGCTTGAATAGACCAGAACTCTGAGACTTGGGCTCTAAGCAGAGCTGGAATCTGCCATCAGAATTTGTTTTCCATCTTTCTCCCTGTTCTCAGAATGATGTCTCTTGCATTTGTAAATGCTGGAGTTGGATTTTTGGACAGAACCGTTCCATGCACGTCAGCACACTCTGCAATCCCTGTGGTGCCACGATCAGAGTGGGACACGGGAGGGAGCCTGGGAGCCCCGGGGCACGCTGCCTGTGGGGGAAGTGGGGTTGCTCCTGACAACAGCAGCCTGCTGGGCTCTCACTCGGCTCTGCCCCTGCTCATTGCCTAAAATACTCACTTACCTCATCCCAGAGCTCTCCTTGTCGTGCTATGAGTTTCCCACCTTGCCTGCCGTAGCTGCTGAGATATTTCAGGGCTGCCCTACTTGCAGCAAGTGCTGTCAGAGCTGCTTCCCTGCGAGGAGTTAAACACTGCTCCTCTCTACAAGTGTCTCCTTGTGGTCCTGAGTCCTCCCTGGGTGGGACTGGAGCTGTGGCTGGAGCTCCTCTGAGCCAGCCAGGCTGGGGATGCTCAGGGCAGGTGGGATATCCAGGCAGGTTTCTGGTCAGGCACCTTATCTCCTAAAGCCAGGACACTTCATTCATGTAAAAAGCACTGAAAGGATTTTGACTTTTGGGTGCAGATCAGGTTTTTAGTGCCCAAGGACAAGAGGAAAATAACCTGCAGAGACAGCCTGTTGGATTTTTGGGTCCTCCCCTCCAGCATCACCTAGAGCACTGCCAAAACAAGCAGAGCTGCTCGAGTACCCAGAGTTGTGCTGCTCTCAGCACTGATATTTTCCTGTAAGGACAGGGTTTACCTGCTCAGAGAGCTACAGGTGACTTCATCCTCTTCTGAAATCTCCAACTCATTGAAAATACCTTCCAAATTCCCCAGCGTGACCCCTCCTGCACTGCTGGCTTGCTATGTGTCATCCAGGCACAAGATGTCTCTGTGGGCTCTCCAGAAATTTTAGATTTAAAAAAAAAAAACCCCAAACAAAACCAATGAGACAAATCTGCAGCTCAAGCTGTGTGGGAAACCTGTCAGCTTGTGTTTGTGTTTTTGTTTGTTTTCTGTAAGGAATGTTTCCTGTGCTAAACAGGATGATGGGTTGGGGTTTATGCCTTCCCCTCTGCCCCAGCTAAAGGGGACACCCAGGGAGGGAAGGGGAGGAACCTGCAGGATTTGGGATTCCAGAGATGTTGGGGAGGGTTTAGGCAGCGAGGGTGGATAATAAAGCACTTCATTTCTAATTTCTGTATTGAGAGATGCATTCAATGGCCTGAGTGCTTAGGACATCAATAAACACAATAAACATTGGAGCTGAATTGATAAAACTGATGGGAACTCAAGGTTGGAAGTCTCTTAGAGTCTGAATGCTAGAAGTGTAATTAAGAATTAATTCTGGGTTTAATGTTCTTCAGAAATTTACTTTTTAAATAATAAATCACTAGGGCTTGTTTCTAACTGTAAAAAAAATTGCCATGCTCGTGTTGCACCCAAGCATTCAGCAATGCCCAAGAAAAGATTGCAAAAGCATTAAGTTGTGAGCTGGTGTTCCAGCTCTGGTCTCAGATAAATATCTTTGCTTTCTGGGTTTGAAATGCCTCTCTGGTGTTCCTGGCTGTTAAATCCACATTAACGGGCTCTGCCCAGTGGAGCAGGGCAGAGTTGTGCACGGGGCACAGAGCGGCTGGGAAAGTCACAGACTCTTTCTTACCTGGGCTGCCAAAAATGCACTGATTTTGTATAAAAATGCACTGATTTTGTACAAAAATGTACAAAAAACACCTTCTAGCTGCTCAGCCCAGATGTTCCCAGCACAGGCAGATTATGCTCATCCACCCTTGCCCAAATAACTCCATCCCATCATGGCCAGCAAAAGGCAGGAGCTCAGCAGGACCCTCCCTTATCCTGAGATGTAATGTCAGGCTTGATTGAAAAACACAGATTTGTGTTGCTCAGAAATCACCAGGAATTGGTGAGTCCTCTCCTTGGGAAGCTTGTTCAGCCTGGCTGCAGGCTCTCTTGCAGGGTGGGGTTTTAGAGCACAGCATGGAATTTTGATGCAGTGGGCAAACTGTAAAGATGATGTGGAGTAATTGTGATAGATTGTGCTGGGAAATCATCTCCTTGTGAGCAAAGCACGTGCTAACCAAGAGATGAACCCTTAATTCAGCTGTGCACTGCCATCCTGGTACTGCTGGTTTAGCCTTGCTTTACAGGCAACACTGCATTTTGTAATTGTAGTGTTTGCAGTAAATCTGCAAACAATGGTTGCGCACCCACAAAGTGGAAACAGGGAAATTATTCTTAAAACCACTTATTCTTAGATTATTTTTAAAACCACTTTCCCAGGTGGGATCTGAGGATGTGCAACACCCCACAGACACAAATTGCTCCTCTGGGACTGAAGACAGTAAATAAGATAAAAGGAAAATGCCTTGTGGTGTTAAATTCTTAATCCTTTATCTTTACTTGGGATTCCACCTAATACTCTTGCAATTAAGAGATTCTTGATCACTTAATTGGCTCTCATGTCTTTAGTCTTCCTTTACAACCCGGTCAATAGCAGGATTGATAACATTTCCTCCTGTGTGGTAGGATTTGATGCCAGTCAGAAAAATCCTGTGAGGAAGCAACTCTAACTGGTGATATGAACTGTAAATGCAAGAGCACAGAGCAACAAAAACCCTGCCCCAAACCCAGCTGGGAGGTTTGTGACATGCAGAGGGTGCCCACAGGAAGGAATGTTTGAGATCTAACCCTGGATGTTCTCAAGGAGCAGCAATTCCTCCCTTTCTTGGTTAGCCCAGCTGAAATTAAAGGACGTGTGTGGAGTCTGAGCTCGTAATTTGGGGAGTGAGTGGGGAAAACTCCCAAAATATTGCTAACTGTTCATGTGGTGGAAGTACCAAGGGGTGTTCAACCAAAGATTTGTCACAGACATCCTGGGAATTGGGGAAATCAAAAGCTGGGCCGGGTGGGCAGCCAGAGCTGTGTCACTCCTGCAGGGCTGGGGAGGGTCAGGGGCTGATCCACTGGATGGTGAATGAGGAAATGCAGTGTTTTATTGCCAATCAATAGCATTTAGGGTAATAAACCTTCCAGAGTCAACACTCGTGTCCAGTTGATGATTTAATGAGGCAGAGGATGTTTCTTGTCTGGAGGTGCTTTGTGCAGCCCTGGCTCTGTGTTCTGACACAGACACTCTGTGGCTGCAGAATTCAGTCCCTGACTAACTCTATTAAGCTTATTAAAGATCAGCTTATTTCCCAGTCCCTGGGGTTTTTCTGGTTTATAAAACTTTCCCCAACCCCACAAAGGTCAGGGATAGAGAAGGACCTTCAAGGCAAATATGAAACCTGAGATGGGTAAATATTCTAAGTATTGTACAAAATATATCAATATATTTAAAATGATATTTTTATTCGGAACTTGTGCTTTAGCTCCTAAGGCAGCACAAAGCAGGAATTATCATTTAAGAAGCCTTTCCTAAAAAAGGGGTAAATAGAAGCTGTCACTGCCAGAACCCAGCCCTGGAAAACCTAAACCTGGAGCTTCCCATTCCCACCTTGGTTTTACCCAGCATTTTAAGGGTTTCCCTGCTGCCTGGAAGATGCTGCCAGCAGTGAGTGTCTGTACACGGGGGTAGTTTTAAGTTTTGCTCCCATAATGAATGGAAATTGAATCAATCTCTTCTGGGACTTACTCCAAGATGAGACATTAAAGCAGGATTTTTACACACACCCTACACACGCTCCAGCAGTAAGCATAACTTCAGTTAATATTCCTAACAGCTACATTTTCTCCTCAAAAACGAGCTCATTAAGTTGTGAAATATACAGGATTCAGGTGCTTGATAGCAAATAAAGCCTTTAAAAAATTACGTTTAACCGCCAGGGATTTTAGGAGCCTGACAAGAAACAGCTATTTCACACAGAGCTTTTTTTGAGGCGCTCCAGAGCAAGTTCAGAATTCTAATTTTGGAGTTAAAAAATCTCAAGGTTGTTCCTCAGAGCAGACAGGAGGAGAACGTGCTGCTGGAGGCCCAAAATCCTCCAATGCCAGTCAGAAAATGCCATGGCTGCCTCCAGACCCAAGGCAGAATTACATCCTCAACAAGACAACAAACTTGGGAGGATTTTTATTTTTTTAAAGGGAATAAAACCAGCAAGGAAGAGCTGAAATATTCCCCAGAGTTTAACCCCAGTTACTCCAGCACCTTAGGAGGTTGATGGAAGGGAAAGCTCACTTAGGGATCCTCCTTTGTGGGATGTGGGTGAGGCACGGGGTCAAAATGAGGTGTGGGCACTGGGAATATGGGATCTCCTGAAGGCTTTAGAGGTAAAAGGGAAAAAAGAGCCATTTCCATATTGTGTAACCCCTGTATAAAAGCAGGTAATGATTTTTACTGGAATGTATCAAGGAATGTGTAGTTCAAGCATATGAATTTTAGGAGTAGGCTAAGGGCCCTGTAGGTATAGGTGAGAGGCGGGTATTTATCTTTTTTACCTATTTACAAGTGGGTAAACTGAGGCACAGGCTCAGGATGTCCAAAATAAGCTGTTTAAGCAGAATGGGCATTTGAAATGAATGTTGGTTCAAGTTACCTAAGCCCCATTTCCCACTGAAAGCAGGAGCTGCAAAACTGCTTTTGAAGGGTTCTGACAATGTTTTCTGCCCCAGGTGAGCTGACCCTGTGCTGTTCCCTGGGCAGGGCAGAGGCCCATGGTGCCGAAGGAAGGAGACCAGGACATCAATTGATCATCACAGGCCCGATTTTATTGATCAGTACGATGGGTTAAATACAGTTCGTAATGAACTTCATGCATATGGCAAAAGTTGAGCTCAGGATTGGTTAGTTACATATCAGCAGCTACACCTTCCTCTGCATTCCTATGGTCCTACTTTTGATACTTTCTACATATTCTTAGGAGATATTCAGGACTAATCTCCACTCCCTCTCCTCATGTTGCAGCAAGGTCACTGATTGCTAATTGCTGACATCTTCTTTCAGCTTGCTGACTGCTGATTTCCCTCTCTTAGCTTAACCAGCGGCAATATGTCAGCATGGCCTTTCTCAGCTAACCAACTATTAATAAAACTTTCCACACCATGGCAGGGCAGTTTGGGCTCTGAGCAGGAATTCTGAACCCAGAGCTCCTCTGGGGTGCAGGACAGGGCTGGCCCAGCTGGGGACAAGGGGGTGACAATTCCATCTGCATGGGCATTCTGAGCTTGGCACAAAATCCCTTCGTGGCACAGGTAGAGCAAGCTGGGATTTGGGATTTTAGCTGGATCTGGACCCTGGGGGAAAGCAGCACCAGCTGGAGGATTTCCCCAAAAGATGATTTTCCTCCCTGGCTCCCTTTGGCCTTCTGGAATCCAAAAAAGGCCAAGAGGGCCCCACAGGTTTCCCTCCCCAGGGAGAGGTTTGCCTCAGGTAAGGCAGGAAGGTTTCTTACCCACAGACCAGCTCACAACTAATTAAAAGTGATCTGATCCTTCTGATCACACCTTCAGGGAGTTGGTGCAGGCTATTAATAAAACCCAAGTGGGAATATTTTTTTTGTCATGTGGCAAATTCTCACATTTCATTATTT
The DNA here is from genome assembly GCF_028769735.1 of Zonotrichia leucophrys gambelii. Lineage (NCBI taxonomy): Eukaryota > Metazoa > Chordata > Aves > Passeriformes > Passerellidae > Zonotrichia > Zonotrichia leucophrys. The sequence continues at coordinate 1,176,026 of NC_088185.1, forward strand.
TTCTTACTCTCAATCAAGAAGAGAAGTAATGAATACAAATCCTAATCCTGCTCTCCCTGGATTTGTGCTTTTATTAAAGGAGCTAACAGAACAGATAGCCAGTTGAAATAATTGTGGTTAAGTTCAACTCTCTCCTTTCTGCAAGCAACCCTTCCTGCTAGATTTTTAATTTAAGGCATCTCAGCTGGGAGATTGTAACAAGTGCAGATGTTCCTGAGAGTGATGAATTCAATGAAATTGAATGGAGGCTCTTCACCCTCCACACCTGTGAGTTCACTCCCTGGTACCCTGCAATCCAGAGCCCTGGCAGCTCGAGCTGCTCTGGGACTGAACAGGGGCAGCACAACCAGGCTTTGGGTGCCTTTGTCCCTCCTGGAAGAGCAGAGCCTTCGTTTTAACAGGGCTGTGAGCAGCCAGTCCCACGTGCAAGGGAGAGCAAGCCCAGCTCCAGCCACTTTTCTGTCCCGTGAGTTTTTTAAATTTAGTTTTAAACCTCTAAACAACTTTAAATTTCTTTTTCTACAGTTCCTAATTCTGGAGTTGTGGAATACTTAACCCCTACTCCTATCTCCTCCATTGAGTAGCCTTTAAAAACATTCAACAAAAGTGTAAATTCGGATTAAAAACTTATGCAAGGAGAAGGAGTGCTGAGTTACATTAATGTAACCAATTGGCCATTAATGCCTCTGCCCATCAATTTGATATTGTTACTCCTCTATCAGGCAACATCATTTCTGTGCTCAGAAAACATTATATTTAATTAGTGCTGGCACAGAGCAGTAGAACCTTGAGTAAAAGAAATACTAAATTGCTTCATTTCTGACGTAGAAAATCAATGCATTCTCTATTCTTCCATTCTCTATTCAATTCTACTGACTGGGAAATGGTTTCCTAAGCTTCTAACTAGGTTTACAGGACTCTGTTTAGGATTTTAATACTGCTAGCACATTAAAAATTAAAATACAGTCAGGACTGGGTCAGTTAGCCAGGTATCAAAGACAAAGCACGATGATGATGATGGAGTCTGTTCATCCAGTGAGTTTGTTACTTCTCACTTCGTTTGGTAGGAATGATGTCTGTGCCTGACACAGAGTTTGCCATCACCCCCAGCTGCAAGCAGTTTTCTGGGTGAAGTGAGGATGAGCTGGATTCCAGGTGCTGAGGCTGATGATGAGGCTGGGGGTGTGAGGAAGGGCAGTGCTCAGCCCCCTGCCCATCCCTGCAGCTCCAATGCCTGCTCTGCAGCTGAGCCTGGCTGAGGAGCTGCTGCTCAGCGCTCCCTGCCTGCTCCTGGCCCCAGCTCCCAGTGCCCAGAGTGGAACTGGGTGTTTTCAGTGCCAGCTCACTGTTTGCTGTGAGCCAGTCCCGGGTTTAACAGGACTTGTGAGAGGTGTGGGCTCAGAGATGGAGTTTAATGGCTCCAATTAATGCAGGGCCTGCCTGGCAGGTTGGTTACACCTGAGAACCCGATCATGGAGCCCTCCCCTGTGCTCCATGGATCTCAATTATGTCCAGGCACAGCCTGAGCCCATCCATCACCCAAACACCTCTGTCAGACAGCTGGTGCTGCCTCCAGCCTCCCTGTTCTCCAAGGTCACTGTCTGGGCTCCCTCCCCTGTTGCCACGGTTGTTTATTGCCCCATCAGCAGGCTGGTGATTAGTTGGGGTTTTCTCAATGCTTTTCTCACTCTGAGCTGGCTTGTGATCTCCTTTCCCCTGCCCTGAAGGGCATTCCCTGCTCTGGATTTTAATCAAGTCTCACTGGAGTGCAGCTGAGCTCTGCTGGGACACTGCAGAGAACTCCCCAACACCACAAATCTGCACATTCAGGGATGGCCTTCCAGTCTCTAATGATTTCATTTTGCCATTTTCAGAAGATGTGCCTCCCTTTCTCCCTTTGGTTTGTTTTTTGAGGTGGCAGTTTCTCAAGAGAAGGGAGGGAAATGCACATCCAGAAATATCAGTTTTTGTGTTAGTCTGCAATAGCTGGTAAAAAAGCACAACTTTCTGAAGTCTCCAGAGCTTGTCACACAATTTTTGCTATTTGAAAAGCCTTGATGTGATTCTTGTGGCTGTCAGAGATCCTGAGGAACAGAGCCCATACTGTCTGTGGTGTGGCCCCAGAACACCACACCAGCTCACACTCATTATTGCAATTAATTGAAATCTATGAAATCTCTGAATCTGCAGCCAGACAAACTCTCCTCATTGTGGCTGGCTCATGGAACCAATCCTGGAGCAAGCAGGACCTGTGAGAGCTGCCAGGCAGCTTTGTGGCCCTTCTCACCCTCGTGTTTGAAACTCTTAGTAAATAAGGCATGGCTTTGTGAAACAGTGATGGGAGTGTTTGCAAATGCTGGGGTGGAGAGCAGGAATTTGGAGTTTTGACATCCTTGCTCCAGGATTAGTGCAGAAACTTTGAGGAATTGTAGAGATGTTCATTTTGGAACAGTTCTGGTGTGGCTGGACAGGAGTTGTACCTTCACAAATGAAGGCAAGAGTTCAGGCTGCCTTGAGGCTCTTCCAACTCTCTAAATATTTCTATTTCTTGAGTCATTTATATTCCTTGAGTCACTGTGCTTGATCCTGCAAGGGTGAGGATTCCATTCTGCTCCAGGAACAGCCCAGCTCTGAGTTGATGGCTGTGTAAAAGATTAATTTACAATAACAGACTGTTAGCTGTTGCTTTTGCAAAGTTTTGCTGAGTTTTAATCTAATTGCTAATACAGCATTAAGTACTTTTTGTGCATCATTACAGACTTTCCTTTAGGGCCTGTGGATCTTTGTAGGACAAGAACAGGATTTAGTTTTAAGCACCAGACTGAGACATGATGAAAGCAAGAAGCAAAGGCTGAGACCTTAATTAAAAGAGAGTTATATTTCAGAGAGTTATTGAAGAAGGAGGTGCTAGGGGCTAGAGAGTGGCTCTAAATGTTTCTCAAAGCCCATTTGTGCAGAGACAGAGCCAAGGCAGCAGCTCTGTTCCCCACCTTTGCCATGTGAGTGTTTGTGAGAGGCCAATTTCAAACGGGCTGAGCACCAGGAGCAGCCTGGCCCAGGGTGATGGGCACACCAAGGAGCAGGGATGGAGGAAGGGATGCTGCCAGCCCCAAGCACAGCAGCCCCTCTGAACTTTGCTGATGCTTTTTGACCTTGCTGGACTTTGCTGCACTTTGTGATCCTCCTGATTTCTGTGTGAGTTCTGGCTGTGAGGAGCTTCTCATTTACTCAGCTCCTGCTGGAATCCAGCCCTGCCTGTGCTGCTCCCAGCTCCAGCACAGCATCCTGAGAGAGGAGGAGGAGGCAGCCAGGTTCCTTGGACAGGGAGCAAAGATAAGCCAGGCTTGTCAGAGCTGAACAAAAGCTCAGGCTGATGTGGTTTACAAAAAAAAACCCTCAAGTTTTAGGGTATTTTTCATTGCTTGTGATTTATCTCTGTGTTGTATCATGGTGTTTTCCCTGATGCATTGGATCAGAATTGGCTGTATGGATCAGAACTGGATCAGAATTGGCTGTATGGATTAGAACTAGCTATATGGATCAGAACTGGATCAGAATTAGCTTCTTCCAATCTAATTTATAATAATATATATGTTATAATCTATAAATCACATTAAATTTTTCATTAGCAAGCAAATGCTATGGCAGGTGGTCTCTGGGAATGAGGGCAGCAGTGTTCTTTCTCCTGTGGACATCTCCCTGCCCTGTCTGAGGCATCCAGACCTTCATCATCTCCTGGCAGTCAAACATCTCAGGCACATTGTGGGCCTGTCAGCTGCTCAGGGCTCCTGGCAGGACAGCATCAGAAACAACTCTTTACCCCATCCCACACTCAGAACAAGCCCTGAACCTGCAGCCAGCCAGGCAGACTCTCCTCTTTGTGCCTGGCTCATGGAACGCCTCACTCACTCACTAAAAATCTTGTAAAGTCTTACAAAACCCTGCAGACCTGCTGGGCTGCTGGTGCAGAGGGTTGGTTTGTGTGTTTGGAGCTGCAGTGATTTCTGGATAAATGCTGCCCGTTCCAGGTACCTGGCAGTCACCAGACAGCCCCAGGGCTGACCCTGAGCCCCTGTGCTCCCATTGCAGACTAACAGGGGCACTGCAGGACTGGGACTCAACAACTCCCGCTTAAAAACACTCCCCAAAGTCCTCAGAATCATTTCATTTGGGGTAATGAATTTCTTTCTAGACTTAGTCAAAGCAATTACACTCAGCTAGATGCTGTATTATGGCATTGCATTTATCATCATTTAAGCACTGCAAGGACTAAAGAAGCCAAACTTATCTTTATTCCTGTGCTGGCAGTTTGGTGGCCAGGCTGACTCTGCATTCCCCCTCTGCTCACTGCAGGAGGAAATGTGAGCTTCTAGCAGAATTTGAAATTTGAAATCTCAGCCCCAAACAGAGCAGAGAATAGGCAGACCTGGGTTGATATGTTTGATATGATAGAAATCAAGTTTCTATCTCACACTTGAGTTTTGGGATTTTTCCCACCTGATATTCCCAGAACATGAGTTAGCACAAAGCCTTTCTTCCTGTTCCTCTCTAGTTACAATTTCTCCATCTGCCTCACCTTCAGTAGGATTTTCTTTTCTGCATCATACTCTGCCCTTTATTTTATTTATTGCATAATTTTGTGAAAAGAAAATCCTTTTGCCTTCACATTGCAAAAGAGTGCCTCCATCCACCTCCCTCAGAAGCAGGATGATGCCTGAGCCTGGCCAAGGCAGCAGCTAAGAATTCACTGCAATCTTTTGAGGTGCTTGGCCACTCTCAGATCTCCTTCCTTTTGAAGGTGAGTTGAGACACATCAATGTAGGATCTGGGTCAAAACAGATTAGAAACCCCAGTGATTGCAGGACAGCAGGGAATATGCTCTGAGCTGTTGAAAACTCTTTCAAACCAGCGTTCTGACGTATTCAATAAGAGTTTCTCACTCCTATCAGAGGTAGAACAGGGAAAGGTGGAACAGGAGCTTTGCCAGGGAGCTCTGGCCCCTCTGTCCTGCTGCAGACCCCAGGGCCTGGGGCAGCTTTGCTGTGTTCCTGTGAGGACCCAAAGGCTCCATGTGCTCCTGTGCAGCCCTGGGGCAGGACAGAGGGACGTCTGCCCTGTCCCAGCACCCAGCAGAAGGGTTTTGCACACCCAGCAGAAGGGTTTTGCACACCCAGCAGAAGGGTTTTGCACACCCAGCAGAAGGGTTTTGCACACCCAGCAGAAGGGTTTTGCACACCCAGCAGAAGGGTTTTGCACACCCAGCAGAAGGGTTTTGCACACCCAGCAGTGTCCTGCTGGCCCCTGGGCACGGAGCCCCAGCCAGGCTGGGGACAGGCAGCCCAGGGAAGGGCATTCAGAGCTGACAGGGATGTGCAGAAGATGAATCCTGGCAAAGCTGGGGCTGCAGACTGTAAATGGTGCCTTCCAAACCGGCTGGGTCTGGTCTCTCCCTGCTGGTGCTTGTGGATTTATTCACATTGCTGGCTCTTGTTAAAGACAATGCCCCGAGGGTGGGAAGGTCGTGTTTGACTGCAGAGCTAAAATATGGAATTCCAGAATCCCCTCTCCATTGTAGCTAATTAAGGAAGCTCATTAACCCTCTCTGTGGATGGACTGAGGGGATGTCTCTGCTAATGGGCTTTCTGGTAGAACAGCAAATTTACCTGACCCCTGGGATTAGGTGCCATGTTAAAGCAGCACTCTGCAGCTTGTGGCAGTGACATTTCCTTTTTTTGTCCATTCTCTCTGAGAAACTTCTCTGTATTAAACCAATTTCTCTCTTCTCTTGCCCTGCCTCGGGAGCAGTGCCAGTTCAAAGGCTGGGAAATCAGTCAGCTCATCTCATGCAAGGTTTTGGGATTCAAAGGGACAAGGATCTGCTGTGTGATGGGGAGCTGAAATGTCAACTCATTTCCCTCAGCTGGCCATGCAGAGATAACTGTACCAACAATCCAGCACGGTGCTGGACAGAATTCCTCCTTCACATCCTCCCTGTGCCATGGAATTTATTACAGGAGTGTGGAGCAGGCTGCTCTGTCCCACACCAGTGCCTCTGCTCTGTTAAGAGAGAGATTTGCTGTTCCATTTGTCAAGAAATTCTTTATGTACACAATTATATGGATTTTACACACTTTGTGTTTAACTCCAGCTTGTGCTGAGTGTGGCATCTTCAGGAGCTTATGGGATGGGGTAGAAGTTATTTCTGATCCTGCCGTGCCAGGATCCCTGAGTAGCTGACAGGCCAGTGGTTTCCCTGCTGCTCAGTTCTTTGGGTGGTATCTGGCATTTTCAGGAGCAGGTCCTGCAGCAATGCTCAAGTGGTTAAATGCTTTTGTGGTGCAGGAGCAACAACAGCACATGAATTACCCAATTAACAAAGGCACCTGGGAGTATAAAAATACCCAAGGGACCCTTTCATTGAGTGGGATAAGGGAGGGAAAAAGTCACCTTAGCTATCAGAGTCAGATACTAAGTGATTTTATTTAAGTGAAATATGAAGACTGGTATTCAGATTAAACCATTCCCCTGTGGCCTTTAAATCTATGGCCTTTAAATCATTTTCTTGCATGCACTGAGCTATTCTGAGGCACATAACTTGAGCAAAGTCCTCTTAAATGATCAGAAAATACCAGTGTTTTTTTTCCTAGTGCTTCTGCCTATTCACCATGCAAAGGAGCAGCCCAGTGCCTGTGCACCACTGCAGGCTGGCAGAGCAATGTTCCTCTTTCAGACAGGTTTGGATTTCTTTGCACCTGCCCATTTTCCCAGGTGGAATGAGGTCGGGCTAGAGTTGGCTTGTTCAACAGCTTTGCTGTACTTAGATTTTTCTTTCATTGAATAAAACTTAGTTTTAGTAGAGGAAATAGTGTGTATGGGGGAAAAAAACTGCATTAAAGACACACCTTTCACAAGAAAACTCTGCAAACCCAGCTTGTCCTGTGCCTTTGCAAACTGCACTAATTAGGGTGTGTTATTGTTCTGGCTAACATCAGGTGTGCCTCAAACTTCTGTGCTATCAGTGAACTTAAAATTCCTCAGGATTCTGCCCTCTGCAAGACTCCTGGGAAAGCCAGGCTTACTTGGCTGCTGTATAAAACCCAAAGCATCCTAATTACCTAATTTACAAATAAATCAGGGCTGACGTATTGATGCACCACGAGGTTAATTGCTCTTCCTGCTCAATTAGTAGGAAACTTTATGCTCTTTATTACATTAAAGTAAGCCATTATCACTTTCTGCATTTTTATATCTGAGGTTCAGCAGTGACAAAAACTTTTATCTCAACTCTGCAAACCTTAATTGGTTTCTGTCTGAGTGCCCATTTCATCCCAGAACCCCAGCTCTGTGTCTTGTCCATCAATATTTGCTCTGGGATTCCAGCATCGAATCTGTGAGCAGGGTTTGTGGGCATTTTCTGGTTGTCTTGCTTCAGTTCTTTTTGGAAGCTTTCATATTTCTACAAATTCATTCTCTTGACAAGTTGCTGGCTTAGTTGGCTGTGAAAAGGTGATTTTTACTCAGTACATCAGAGCTTATTAAAGACCTTTTCCTAGCATCTGCCAGACTCTCACTTTTTCCAGAATTTGGGTGTTTCATGGAACACCTATTTTATTTTTTATTTTATTTTGTGATTAGATCAGAGGGAGTGTTGTAGATATATGGGGAAACAGCGTTGTAAGCTTGTTTTGGAATGACCTTTGAATGGATATTCTTTTCTATATTGAAAAAAGGTCAAAATTTTAATAAAATATTTGGATAAAAAAGAAATTTAAAAAAATTAACTTATGAAAAATTTGAAAAATTCCAACTTATTATTGTGCTTTTCTTTGGAACACATCTACAGAACAGACTTGAAAATTAATATTTTCTTCTGGCAATAGCAATTCCTTTTTCTTTTTGAGTTCAGTCAGCAGCAGTGAGCTGGGCAGGTTCTCCCCTCTGGTCTGCAGGTCACAGTGGGGTTGTGAGTCCTTCCCAAATGTCTGTATGAGACAGGACAGAATCTGGGCCATCCCTGGCAGCCTGCAACTCATTATCCCAGGCTCTGCTCCACAGCTGCACCACTCTGAGCCTTGCAAATTGGAAGATGCAGCAGTTCCCAACTCCCAAGGCAACAATTGCTGATGATGTGTTCCTATCCACGTTAGTAGACGCAGGAACAAATAATTTATAATAAACGGTGGCTGCTGTTGAAAGGCTTTTGATGCTGCACAGTTATTACCAGCAGGGTCTGCTTTTTGTCATTGTTTGCTCAGTGTTTGGAGGATTTGTGTCGTCTCAAATCACCCTGCCATGGCTGATCATGGCTTTGTCTAAGTGGGTTAACTTGTCTGAATAATGAAAGGCTTGCAGATGCTTTGACCCAAGCTCAGCTGAGCACAGATGGGCTGTCTGTGATGAAAGGGGAATCAATAGGATATTCCAGCCTGAATAAGTCAGGGAGTCACATCCCATCTTCCCCTTGCTGCACCTCTCTGATCCTGATCCCTTCTGAAACAGCATCGTGTTCAGTGGGTATCCAGAGGAAAAGGAACAGATTTACCGGTGTCCCTGGCTGGCAGAGCCATGCTGGGGCTCTCTGGGTGCCCTGAAGGAGCTGCTGGGCACTGTAGGTGCTCCCTGGCCCTCAGAGCCCTGACATTGTGTTCAGCAGGGTCTGAGACAGTTCTGGGGATTTACAGCAAGAACCCATCTTCCTGCAGCAGGACAGCTCTGAGGGTGGGCTGGGTGCCTTCAGTTTGAGCTTTCATATTTCCAGACTCTGCACTGTGTTAGTGTGTGACTCTGAACTCCATATGAAGTGTCAGCAGCTCTCCTGACAGCTCAGGCCCACAGAACAATCCTTTTCCTCTCCTCAGTCCCACAGAACAATCCTTATCCTCCCCTCAGTCCCACAGAACAATCCTTTTCCTCTCCTCAGTCCCACAGAACAATCCTTTGCCTCTCCTCAGTCCCACAGAACAATCCTTTTCCTCTCCTCAGTCCCACAGAACAATCCTTTTCCTCTCCCCAGTCCCACAGAACAATCCTTTTCCTCCCTCAGCCCACAAACAATCCTTATCCCCCCTCAGTCACTCCAAATCCTCTCCAGCCCCAAAAAGTGCAAACAGCAGGGAATGGAGGGGAGCAAACTGGGAGGATGGGACTGCACAACCTGGAGCTGGGATTGGACACTGAACCCAACATGGAAATGGACCAAAACTGATTAAAGTGTGAAAACGCGTGACCATTGCCCATCTTGGGGCCCTCTACAGTGCACATTGCAAGGAAATTCTCTTTGGTGTCTGTGGGATGGAGGTTCCCCACTATCCTGTAACATCTTATTTATGCATTTCATGGGCTGTTTCTAAAGGGCTACCAAATAACTGCCAATTATTTATTCACCTCAGGTGGAGCAGAGGAATTGCCATATCCAAAATTGAAGAGCACTATCTCAAAACTTTGTAGAAAAGAAATAATTCATATTTTAATAACTTTACCTTTTACTCATGGTTTTCTCCCCATTTCTAAGCTTTTTAGCGTGGGTTGATTACACATCGCTGCAGGTGATTTTCTTTGAAGGTAGTTGAGTGAAAAATAAAGATTAATCTTGGCTGAATTTCTAATCATGCTTGCAAATGAGTTGCAGCAACCAAATATCAGCTGGTGTGGAAATGCAGTTATTAAGAACATATGGAATTGAAAAACTCCAGAATTGAGACTGAGCCACTTGGTAACTCTACAGTTTAAGAAGCTCCTCACAACTTGTCCATAAAATGATTCCTGTGGTAAATGATGGGGCTGCCTTTCAGTCAGCAGCATTGGGGAATTCATGCATATGTATGGGGGAATATATGGATATTTATAAAGAGCAGTGAGAGTGGGCAGCACCTGGGCACACTGGCACAGCTGCTTTCAGGGCTCTGCTCCCTTGTAGGCTCTTTGTAGCAGCAAATCCCTCATTCCTATGCTGCAGCTTCTTTTTTAAATGTAAAATAATGGGGAGGGAGGCTCTGGAAGGAGTGCTGGGCTGCCTGGGTAATGTCCTGGTGGTGATGGAAAAGTGTGTTTGAAAGAGTGAGTGCAGTGGGGCCGCTGATGTGTGGCCATGGAGATGTGCTGTGGGGCACTGCACCCTGGGGATCCTCAGTCGTGATGCCACAGTCCCTGTGGCCTTTAGGAGCTGGTCAGTAAAATCAGATCACAGCAGGGATAATCAATGTCTGCCCAGGGATAATCAATGTCTGCCCAGGGTAGCTCAGCCCAGCATTATCAGCACCTCCCTCTCTGCTGGGCTTGGCTTTGTTAATGAGGCAGGAGCAGGAACAGAACAGAATATTCACCTCCAGCCTTCTCCAATGTGCATTAAAGCTCTGTTCCAGCTGCTGCCACCTCTGCATCAGCTTCCCTGGGGTGGGATGATGGTGCCCTGGCACCATGCCCTGCCTCCCCATCCCCTGGGCACAGCTGCTGGCTCCAGATCTTCCAGAGCAGCTCTGCTATTTGTGGAAAAGATAAAAAGGGCTGGGGTTCATGGGCTGTGGGGCTGGAACCACCTGTGGGCAGGAGATACAGCAATTTTATCACCAGAGCAGTTCCAGCAGCTGTGCTTTGCTCCTCCAGTCCTTGCAGGAGAAATGTTTCCCATTCAGATCAATTTATAAAACTGTAGAAAGAATTGGGAGTTTTTAATATTCCATCCCTGTTGAATTCCGTACGGAATTGAAATTACTTAAATGATTTTAAAGACTTTGGTTCTTCATGGTTTCTGAAATCATTAGCATTTCTCAAGTATTGGATCTGGACCTGTCAGGAGTCAGAATTTGGGGCAAGAGAAGGTGATAGTGCTGCAGTCAGGCAGGGGTCCAAGGGCAGCCCCAGTTCCAGTGATCCCAGTGTTCAGCCCCAGCAGTGCTGCTCTCCCCTATGGAGTTATTGGGAATATTTTCAGTTCCATCCCAGAGGGTTTATGGCATTCCACTGCAGAGGGGAAATGTGGGTATGGCAGACACATTCCCACCCTCTGTTTATAAAAACCTTTTGGTTTATATTTTGTATTCCTTCTTTAAAAGCAGTATCAACTGAGTATTTCAGTGCATTGCAAGAAGTATTTTTAATTTTTTTTGTGTGTGTGTGATTATGATGAACAGGTAAAGATTTTTATTTTTTTCTTCTGCATGGCCACATTTAACAAGGTTTTCCCTTTACAAGTTGGCAGTTTTCAAACAGCTGCAATACTGGGAGCTGTGTTCTTTCTGTGCTCTTATGTAAACACAACCCAGCACTTAAATCTCGTGCTATTCTTTCATCCTGGCAGAAGTTGTTTTCTTCACACTCTTTTCATTATTTTTAAGCCATTGAACTCTCATTCCCACAAATTCTGGAGCTGCACAGAGGCCAAGCAGAGCAGGAGTGCTGATTTGCCATTGGCAGGGGGAAGGGGGAACATTTTCATCAGCACTGGATTCATGGCACAAAGTCAATAATAAAGCAATATTTATAGAACTTGGAGATGATTGTAAACATACTTCAAAAATTCCCTTCAGCAGCACTGAAAATGTAATAATCAGTGATCACAAGTGCTTGAGTTATTTCTCCTGTTCCTCCAGCCAGGCATTCTTGTAGAACTGCTCTTGCTGTTTCCACTCCTATGTTAATATCGTTGGGATGGGAACAATGAGCAGGGAAGCAGTTTGGTCAGGCTGGGGGTGATGAGCTCCAGCAGGGCTCAGGGCAAGGCTCAGCCCAACTCTGAGCCCCACCTGTGATGCCTGGCTGGTGCTTCTCCTGTGCACAGCCTTGGTTTAATGGAAGGGCTCCAGTCAAAGATGAGCTGTGTGGCCTTTTGGGGCACAAAAACTGCTGCTTTCTGCAGTTCACCTGCAGGATTTTATGGTGATGCTGTGTTGGAATTCCTGGCCTGGCTTAAATCCTGGTTTAACTCCTGGGCCAGTGGCCACACAAGAGTTTTGCTGCTGAGGCTCCACAGTTTAAGAGAGGGCTGAACACAGAGCAGTCACCTGCACACCACAGCACCCCAAAAATGCCTTTATAAGTCAGCTGAGTTTAGGAATAAATAGAATTCACCTCAAATAGAGAAAGATCTTAATTTAGCCCAGCATTTTGGCCAGATTGTCAGCGTTGAGGGGTGAGAGATGTACAAGGTCACCACATGAGCTCACAATTCCTCTTTAGGATCAGTTTGTTCTTGTTAGAGATTGTGAAGGGGTTTCTTGTACTCTGATATTGCACATCAGTGGAAATATGGAAATAATCCTGCTGCAATGAGGGAGGGGAGCCAAGCCTGAAGGGAAGGGATCTCAGGTTGGTTGGGTTCTTGCAGGGCAGCTTTTCCCTGGCCTCTAGCAGTGTTCTGTGAAGGAAACAGCCCCGAGGGCAGACAAACCCAGCAGGATGGTAAATGCTGAGTTTCACCTCCTGAGGGTGCCTGCCCTTCCCAAAGCAGCTGGGCTTGAGGGCAGTGGCCTGGCTGCTCCCCAGAGCTGGGAAACAGCCACACCTGCAGGATCTTCAGCGATTTGGGCTCTCCAGAATTATCTCAGTGCCTGACAAAATAACCCCTTCTTCCTCCAGTGCTTCAGCTTCTCATGGGATTGCTGTCCCCTAAAAAGGGATTTCTCCAGGCTGTTCCTTGGTACCAGACTGTTCCTTGTTTTCCCCTCATTCTAAGCCTGTGTAACTCCAGCAGAATTTGGCCCAGAGTGTAAATCCTGAGCTTGACAAGCTGCAGAGCAGTAATTGCAGCGTGTCCTCGTTAATTGGTGGGTGCAGTTACAGCTCGCAGCTGAGCTGTGTCACAGCCACAGGATTTCTTCTTGCCATCACCTGTCAGTACAGGCAAATAGAGCTCCACCCTGTGGTGCTCCTGCTGGAAAGCCTCACCTGGGGGAGATGGAAATGCCCCCAAGCTGAGAGCCAGTCCCTGCTCCTGCCCTGCCTGGTCCCCTCCCTCTCTGTCCCATGCTCACTGCATGGGAGCTGCTCAGAAATGAGAATAAGATGAAAAGTGCAATTTCCCTTGCCCCAGTGGAAGGAGAGGCTGGCTGGAGGCTCTGCTCTTCACTGATGGTGGCCCTGGGTTAAATTTGCCCAGCTGCTGCCGACACAACCTAAAAAACTCTTTGGAGTTTGTTACAGCAAAGGGCTGAACGTGAAGCAGGAGCATCCCAAAGAGGGGCCCCCAAATCCAGCCAGGCCATTTCAGGGGCCAAAGCTGCAGCTGTGCAGAGGTGCCCTGGGGGCACAGCCACCCCTGTGCTCTGCCCCACAACCACAGCTCAGCCTGAGCCCTGGGCTGCCTGTTCTGCCTCAGCAGCCCCATGAGAGGCTGCCACGGAAAGGTGTCAGGCCCATCTGGGTTGTCACTCTCGGCTCATTTGGAGTGGGTGGCAGCAAAGCTCTGAGTTGTTTTTCCTTATTTGTAAAGCAAAACTCTGCTGGAATGAGTCTGTGTCATGATACCCAGGCAGAAATTGATTTATACAGAGTAGGTACAGTGTTACATCCTGCAGGCTTTGGCTGACACTTGTTAATGCATTTGAACAATCTTTTTTGCCGTTCCAGAGGAAAACCCCTGAACCACAAAGACAAATTTTCAGAGGCAGCAGATAAAAGAATAAAGCATTAATAAGTTTTAAAAACCCCCACAAAGTGATTTGTTAAAAAATAAAGAGCAATAACTGCAGTGAGCAGTGCTCTGTGGAGATCATTCACATTTGGCAGCAAAGGTCAGAGTGGGATCACAGGGCAGCTCTCCCACCTGGGTGCTCAGGTTAAAAAGATGTTTTATGAGTCCTCCTCCCCTGTTATCAGACTCTTAAAGGCAGCTGCAGAGCTCTTTTCTCCTTTGTTATTAGGTGGCAATTTTCCAGAGGGAGGGAATGGCCCGTGTTCAATCCAGGGCAGCTCCTGCCATCGTGCAGCAGCCAAAGCCTCGCTGGTGTTTGGGGACAGCATCGATTGCATCAGGGCTGTAATGAAAATCCACCCCTGCAGCCTCAGCCCGAGTGTGCCAGGAGCTTTCCTTTGTCCCCTCTTGCTCTCCATTAAAATCACAACATCTCCTTTGCTTCCTATCCATCTTCCTATTCGAGCCTTCTAAAAACTTGCTGTGTGTGTGCTTTGCTGTAATGAAGAGAGATCTGAGGGCAGGGTTAGTCCTGGTGCCTGGGCAGGATCCTGGTGAGGACAGGGAGAGCTCTGCACTCCCAGCTTCTCCTCCTGTCCTTGCCTGGTTTATTTGGTACCCAGGCTCTGCATGCCCAGCTTCTCCTTCTGCCCCTCTCTGGTTTATTTGATGCCCTCTGTGCATCCCCAGCCTCTCCTCCTGTCCCCCATGGTTTATTTGGTGCTCTCTGTGCATCCCCAGCCTCTCCTCCTGTCCCCCATGGTTTATTTGGTGCTCTCTGTGCATCCCCAGCCTCTCCTCCTGTCCCCCATGGTTTATTTGGTGCCCTCTGTGCATCCCCAGCCTCTCCTCCTGTCCCCCATGGTTTATTTGGTGCCCTCTGTGCATCCCCAGCCTCTCCTCCCATCCCCCATGGTTTATTTGATGCTCTCTGTGCATTCCCAGCCTCTCCTCCTGTCCCCCATGGTTTATCTGATGCTCTCTGTGCATCCCCAGCCTCTCCTTTTGTCCCTCCCTGGTTTATTTGGTGCTTTCTGTGCATGCCCAGCTTCTCCTTCTGCCCCTCTCTGGTTTATTTGATGCTCTCTGTGCATCCCCAGCCTCTCCTCCTGTCCCCCATGGTTTATTTGGTGCTCTCTGTGCATCCCCAGCCTCTCCTCCTGTCCCCCATGGTTTATTTGGTGCTCTCTGTGCATCCCCAGCCTCTCCTCCTGTCCCCCATGGTTTATTTGGTGCTCTCTGTGCATCCCAGCCTCTCCTGCCCCTCTCTGTTTATTGGGTCACTGTGTCAGCTCTCTCCACCGGGGTGCCCCAGGTTTATTAGGATGTTTTATTAGCTCCTCCTCCCCTGTTTATGTGCTCTTGGCATACCAGGCCTCTCCTCCTTATGGTTATTTGGTGCTCTTTTCCGCAGCGCGTGCTGCGCCCTGGTTTAATTTGAGGGCACTCCTGCCATCGTCTTTGTCCCAACTCCTGGTGTTTTGGGCTGCATCGTTGCACCCCAGGCTGTATTGTCCCCCCTGCTATGCTGCTCTCGTGTCCAGAGCTTTCCTTTTTCCCTCTTTTTTGTCTCCATTAATCACAACATCTCCTTCTGTCCTCCATTTTATTTGGGAGCCTTCTGTAAACAAGCTTCTCTGTGTTTTTTGTGCTCTCTGTAATCACAGACGATCTCTGAGCAATGGTTAGTTGGTGCCTGGCCAGGATCCTGGCAGCTGGATTGGTGCTCTTGGCATCCCAGCTCTCCTCCTGTCCTCCATGGTTTATTTGGTACTCCCTTGCATCCCAGCTCTCCTTCTGCCCCCATGGTTTATTTGTGCTCTCTGTGCATCCCAGCCTCTCCTCCTGTCCCCCATGGTTTATTTGGTGCTCTCTGTGCATACCCAGCCTCTCCTCCTGTCCCCCATGGTTTATTTGTGCTCTCTGTGCATCCCAGCCTCTCCTCCTGTCCCCCATGGTTTATTTGGTGCTCTCTGTGCATTCCCAGCCTCTCCTCCTGTCCCCATGGTTTATTGATGCTCTCTGTGCATCCCCAGCCTCTCCTTTGTCCCCCTGGTTTATTTGGTGCTTCTGTGCATTCCCAGCCTCCCCTTTCTGTCCCCTGGTTTATTGATGCTCTCTGTGCATCCCCAGCCTCTCCTCCTGTCCCCCATGGTTTATTTGATGCTCTCTGTGCATTCCCAGCCTCTCCTCCTGTCCCCCATGGTTTATTTGATGCTCTCTGTGCATCCCCAGCCTCTCCTGCCCCTCTCTGGTGTATTTGGTGCCCACCCTGGCTGGGGATGCCTGAGTGCAGCTCTGCCTCTGCTCTCAGCTCAAGGGCAGAACTGGGCTCAGATTTTGGCTTTTTTGCACTCTGCTCCCTGACTTAGCACAGTTTCTGCCCAGTGATTTAGTGATATATTTGAATTTTTTCTTTGGAACTCTGGGGTTTCTGAATTCAGCTTCTGCCATCTGATAAAGCAGCTCAGAGGCTGCAGATAATCTGCCTTTTCACTTCAAAGGGTGTCTATCAGACCTTCATCCTCTGCTCTTTGGCAGGAGGAAACTCCTCCTTTCTGACCTCAGGAAAACATTTTGAAACAAGCAACACAACTGGGAGAAGAAAACCCAAAGTTTTAAGATATTTAGATCTGGACTGTAAGTCCTTGAAATAAAATACTCTAATGTGTTTTAACATTTTTAATAACACTTTGAGGTGGGGTGAGAAATTCTGACTACACTAATTCTGACATTCTCATTATGCCTCCCTGTGTTTTATCCTAATCACTTGGGGTATCATAATGCTGATTAATTTGTCTCCTGGAGGATCTCTTTTATATTAAAGTTCTGTCTGGCTGTTCTTTTTTTTTTTTTCAAACACTGCACAAAGAAATAAAAACTAATTAATTGCATTAATAACATCTTTTAGGTTCCTGTACTTTATCTCACACTCAGACTTTGCCATCCAGCCTGCTGTATAATGCACTGCTGGGATTTTCAGTGATAATAATCCATGGGTTTTTTAAGTGGACTTCGCTGTTCTTCTTGGGCCTGTGATGCATATTTAGGGGTTTTTCAGCAGTTCATGGTCAGCCTGAGTGGGAATTCCCTTGGGACAGTGGTGAAATGGTTATCCCAGCAGATAATGCTTTACACAGGAGTGTTTGTGTGGGGGAACACAAACTCCTGGAGCTGAGTGTTCTGTGTGGGTCAGAACCCCAGATTTACACTCAAATTTATTTTGTGTGTGGTGGCAGTGAGCACCTGCCCATCCCAAAATTCTGCAGAACAGTTGAAGGCAAGTAAATCTTAATCCCATTTCACTTTCCCTAAAGCAAACCCAACCAATGCCCTAGGCCTGTCAGCAGCACAGGAAAAAATAAAATTGTTTTCCATGGTTGAGGTTTTCCTGCCCAGCAGCTCCTGGGGAGTGGAAGTGGCTCTGTGAGCACCAGAGCACAGTGCTTCCCATTGGGTGTCAGCCTTGGACAATTAGTAAGCAAAAGCCATCACCAGAAGGCAAAAAAAAAAATAAAAGAGAAAAGCGATTAAAAAGAATTAAATGAGGCAAAAGAAATGCAATAATTTCCATTTGTAAGGAGAGGATATAATAAGACAGTGATGCAGTGCAGATTTATCTCTGGAGTAGAACCAGTCTTTATGAGCATACAATGGCTCCCTTCACCCTCCTGTGGTGCCCTTCCCTCCCCAGCCTCAATCCCCAATTCAGGGGGAGCTGGGCCCACAAAGGGGGGCACTCACCCTGCGGCTGTGGCTGAGGTGATTTATCCTCATCCCTGGGGGATCTCCTGGAGAGACCAACCCTGGGGGGAAAAGATGGGGCTGTGCATCCAATAACGGCCAGGGAGTCATCCCAGCAGCTCCTGGTGGCATCAGTATGGGAAGGGATCAGCATGGAAAAGGGATCAGCATTCCTATGGGCAGCCAGATGACAACAAACCCAACCCACCAAGCCAGAGGTAAATAACAGCACCATGAATGGAGCTCAGCAGCTGCTCCTGGCTCAGCCGAGCAAAACCAGCTCAGCCCTGGGGAGTTTCACGCTGCCCATTGAGCATTCCACTCCCAGCTGCAGTCACAGCAGCAAAGCAGCAGAGAGGAGCATCCTCTGTCTCTGCATCCAGGTGCCCATCTCTGGTCTGTGCTGAAGGAGCATCCTCCTGCAGCCTGACCCCATCCAGATCCCTGTTTCATCTCTGGGATCTGCTGAAGGAGCATCCTCCTGCAGCCTGACCCCATCCAGATTTCCTCTCTGGTTTACTCCTCCTGTGGATTATTGCTGAAGGAGCATCCTTCTCCAGCCTAACCCCCTCCAGGTCCCCATCTCTGGGTTCTCCTGAATCCTTCTGAAGCTTCACCCCCTCCAGGTCCCTGTCTCTGGATCCAGGTTTAATCTCTGGGTTCTCCTGAACCCTCCTGCAGCCTGACCTGATCCAGGTCCCTGTTTCATCTCTGGCCTCATAGCAGGAGGGACTGGGGGTGGATAGAACAGAAAGGATCCAGTGAAAGGGCAGAGCTGCCATCTCCAGATCTCTTATCAGGGCTCTGCAGCAAGAGAGAGTGGCTGGTGGATAACATCAACCCACAGGGAGAAAAAATCCAGCAGGAAAAGCAAG
Organism: Zonotrichia leucophrys gambelii; assembly: GCF_028769735.1. Classification (NCBI taxonomy): domain Eukaryota; kingdom Metazoa; phylum Chordata; class Aves; order Passeriformes; family Passerellidae; genus Zonotrichia; species Zonotrichia leucophrys. The sequence continues at coordinate 1,194,272 of NC_088185.1, forward strand.
GTGAGGAATAAACGCTTTGCAGAGGAGCACATCCTGCCTCTGACAGCAGTGGCTGCTCTCTGCAACACCAGGAATGGAGCTTGGCTCTCCAAACCCCAGTGCTTCCAGTCCAAACTGGCCAGCTCTTCTGGTTTGTTGGGTTTTTTCTTGGGGGGATGGAATAATTTACTGCAAATGCCTGGAAATCTGATTCCAGCAGCAGCACTGGCGTTTGATTCAAGCACATTAGGGGGATGAGATGTTGATGGTTGGGGGGATTTTTGCATTTCCACAGGACATGATGCTAAATAGCCTGGGCACGAGAACAAAGCAGCTGCAAAATAAATGAGGCAGAGAAAAAGCTCAAACCTGGCCTTGCTGGGAAAGGAGTGCAGAGAGAACCTGCCAAGAGCAGGCACAAAGAAAGGAAAACGGGAAACTGGAAAAAGAGGCTTGGAAAGAGTCACTGAAAGGAGATGCAGGATTGATGTACAGGGGACAGCAGGGACAGAGCAAATGTTCTGTGACAGAGCCCAGCTTGCTGTGTCAACCCCAATGTGCAAGAGCCTGCAAAGTACCAGGGTTGGAGAGAGTTTCCAAATCTCATGTTTTAACAACTACAGGAGTGGAAGCTGAATTGCTGAAAATCAAACCATAAATATCCGTTATTAATTTCATGCCTCTAATGCCCAGGTTATCTGTAAAAGGGATAAAAACCCCAATAATTAAGCATCTCTGTAGAACATGTGCATTGATAACAGGAAAAGAACTTTTATTCCAGAACTCCCAGTAGGATTTTTCCCACTGAGAGCACAGGAATTTCTGTACTGGTGTTAACTACTGCCTCCCTCTAGTATGCAGCCTTGGAGAAAACTCTGGTAACATAAACTTAATTATGTCTTTCTTTAAGCTACAGTTTTCAAAGAGATTTTTGAAAGCTAGGTTTTGAACTAAAAAAGGAATTTGAGCTCCTTTTTTTAGGTTTCAAGTTGCAAAAGGACACTGAAAAGAGATTATTTTAAGAGCAGAGAATAATTACAGCTAGTTTAGCATGTAAGGTGTGATGGCATATAGAGTGCAAAGCCAAGTCAGCCCTGTATACATCATGAAATCATCAGGGTTTATAAAAATGTCTGGTAACCAGCAGCCAGGGAGGCACAGAAATCTGAAACTATGGCAACTCTGTGTAGGAAGAAGCATTGAGTGGGGAGAGAGATTAAAAACAATAGCCCCTCAATCTCTGTGGCAGCTTGGCTTCTCATTTTCTCAGCAGTTTGTACCTTTTCAGCTTCCCAAGTCAGATCCTTCTCCTGCAGTGTCACCACAGCTGCCTGGGTAGTTATTTTGGGGAAAACTTGGTGGTTTCCATCAATCCAGCAGCCCTGGCAGCCTGCTGGTGTGTGCACAGATCTGCGAGATGGGGAGTCAAACAGGAATGCTGCTGAAAGCATCAAAAATACAGGGGGAAATAGAAACTTTTTGTGTTGCAGGATGTTCCCAGTTTAGGAGGGTTCTGGTTCCCAGCCTGGATTGCTCCACGTGTCCTGTGCCAGGGTGTGAGCTGAGCATTCAAACCAGGCACTTTCTGTGGCTCATTGCTCTTTCTTTCCCTTTCAGCCCTGCTCTAATCCTAACCAGGTTCTGCTGCTGAACAGCAATTCCAGGCAGCCTTTGGCTGTGTGTCCCTGCAGAGGGCACAGGGATGTGTGGCAGGGAGGGTTTGTGTGCACTCAGAGCTGTCTGTGTGTCCAGTGACAGCAGCTGCGCCTGCTTCAGCTCTGCCCAAGGTCCCTTGCTGGGTCAGTAAAACATTTCTATACTTATTTTTCTGTCAATCACTTTTTTGCACAATTAACACTCCTCCTTCATGATGCATTCCTCCCAATCCTTCACCCTCCTTCTGCGGCCATTTCTGTAGTAATGAGTGAATGGAAAGTGCAGTTTATTTCAGGAGAGAGCGTTTCAGGTGCTCCAGGTGCAGGAGGCAAAGCTCCTGTGCTTGGGTGCCTTGCAGGAATGTGGGGAGCTGGGCAGGGTCCCCATGGCCTGAGAGCAAAGCCACAAATGAATGTCTGACCCTGCCTTGGAGAGCCTGCTCTTGTTTGACCTTATTTGTAGCAATATTTTGATGTTCCTTTTGATGTGTGGGTGTATTTCAGCAATTAATCACATTTCTTCTATACCTTCATGCCTTCTATACCTATCCAGAAAACCAAATTCTCACCTGATTGAAGGTGCTGAAAGTGCTGCTCCCTCAATGATCCCCCCAAATTTTATTTAACCATCACAATACAGCAGCAACAATGTGCCCAAGCACAGAAAGAAGCTTCTAGAAGCTCAGCATGAAGAGTCTTTGGCTGATGTGGTCATTTGTTTGGAGCCCTTCTTAAAATTCTGGAGATGAAGAAGCTCTGTCTACATATCATCCCAAGCAAGGAGAATTGCCAAAAAATCTGAGGGTATAGCTTATTTATCTTCTTGTTTGAAACACTGGGGGGATTTATGTGTGGCTTAGCAAGGTGCACTCCTGATCTATGGCCCTGAGCTGTCGGCTCCTCAGATGGGCTCAGATATTCTGCCTGCCTCCCCCCTAACTTGAGGGAACATTAATGGAGTTTTGCTAATTTTTAAGTGTGACAGTTACATGAACTGTTTTGTCTATAAATTTCCAAGATGAGGGTTCAGAGTAAGTTATGCCCTGCTGAGGAGCTGCTCTCCAGCAGCTTCACTGTGCCGGTGGCAGAGCAGAGATCCAGTTTGGGTGGGCACCAGTGCCCCTCCTGCCAACACACCCCAGCCAGGCTCACCTGGCACAGGTACCTGGGGCTCAGCCAGCATCCCCTGCAGGCATGGGCCATGGAAAGTGAAAATCACTGAGCTCAGCCATGGAAAGTGAATGAATATCACTGAGCTTAGGACATGAAAAGTGAGTGTGACTGAAATCAGCCATGGAAAGTGAGCATCACTGAATTCAGCTGTCATAGATATCTTTTATGGAAAATCCTTTCCTTAGGATTTTTCCTCCTGAGAAGCTGAGAGGCCTCAGGAACAGAATGTAAACAATGGTTATCTGCTGCTGTGGAATGCAACAGGTGCATCTGGGATTGGTCTCATGTGGTTGTTTCTAATTAATGGCCAATAACAGTCGGCTGGCTTGGACACTGTCTGAGACAGAAGCTTTTGTTATCATTCTTTCCTATTTTATTCTTAGCTAGCCTTCTGAGGAAATCCTTTCTTTTGTTCTTTTAGTATAGTTTTAATATAATATATACCATAAAATAATAAATTAAGCCATCTGAAACATAGAGTCAGGTCCTCGTCTCTGGCCTCAACCAAAAACCCCTGTGAACATGGTCACAAACAGCCATGAAAAGTGAATATCCCTAAGCTCAGCCATGAATATCACTGTGCTCAGCTATGAAAAGTGACCATTGCTTAGCTTAGGACAAGAAAAGTGAGCATCACTGTGCTCAGGCACAGAGACAGCCCTGAGGGATTGGATCACAGCAAAGCATCCCCTTTTTTGTGTGATCAGGATTCAGTGACAGCCTGCACAGAACCTGAGCCACTGATTCCTGGTGTTATCCTGGAGTGTTCTTCTGGCAGGGTGTACTGTGTCATTTCTTTAGAGAGCTGCTGGTAACTGCTCAAACACAAATGTGAGAGTGCAGTGCCATTCTCTGACAGTACAGGGTTAATGCCCACGTGTAAATGAGTTTAATGAGCCTTTGGCTTCCCTAAACTTCCATAAATTAGAAGGTTGAAATAATTAGACATACTCTCTCATGGGTTTACTTTTATTTTTATATTATTTCCTTGACAATAGAAAACACTCTGCTTTGAATTAATGACAGCCCTGTGAATAAGATTTTTGGGACTCAATTATGAAAATCTTTGCTTTACTCTGGAAACAAAAAAAAAGAAAGAGAGCAACTCCCAAGAAATCTTGCTTTCCTGGACACCAACCACTCCAGGCAGTGGTGTGAGCCCACCTGATTTTTCCATATATATTAAAGCCAAACCTGTGATGTTAACAGCTCTCAGTCCTTCTCCCCCTCAATTGCTCTGCTCTGCCCTGAAGCAGCAGAGCTCTGGAGTCTCTCAATAAGTCCTTTGCTAAGGAGAGGAAGGCTTTTATTTTTAGCCCATCAAAGAGTGGCTGCTTTGTGCGGGCTGTGTGAGGAGGGTGCAGCTCCATCCCTGCTCACCTCACTCTGAGCTGTTTGCTCTGAGTTTAACCAGCACTAATTCAAAGGCCTGCTGGTATAATTAGGAAAGTGCTGGCTGAGCGTGGGTGTGTGTGCAGCTCTCAGAGCCACCCTGAGCCCTCCTCATCTCAGCCCACTGGGATGAGGAGAAAAGGCCTGGCAGGGAAGGCACATTGTACACATTGCCAAGATGTGCAGTGCAGGAGGGAGGCCTCAAACTGGGTGTTTTTTTCACCTAAGCCTTCTACAAATCTTGCCTCCTTTGGAACAGGCAGATTAAAGGAGATCTCATTGCTAAGCACAATTCCCAGGCAAGGAGCAGACTGCCTGCTTGGGAGGCAAAATCCATTCCAAAGAAATCCCAGGCTGAGATACAGCAACAATCTCCGAGATCACTCTCTTCTCCCTCTCACAATGTGTTCTGCTATTGACCCAGGTGAACATGAAAGCTTTCTGAGGCACCTCAAGCTTTGGGAATCCTTCCTCTAAGCCTTTTTAAGCCCCCCTGCACATCGTGCATTGATTTTCCCACATATATTCATATTGGGTTTCCATTTCATTTTGCTTTCACTCAAGTCAGCAAATCCCTTAATTACTTTGCTGCCTGTGGCTGCCCACAGCTGTCTGTCCTGCTTTGAAGGATTTGGGTTTGCTGCAGAGGGGGAGCCTCAGGAGCACAGGGAGAGGCAGAGAAGGGTTTGGCTGGGCAGGGTCACCTCTGAGCACAGAAATTCACTTGGCTGGGGCTGGAATGGAAATCTTTCAGAGGAGCTGTTTGCAGACTGCACTGTGTGTGCTGTCTTTGCTCACAGGCTGCTCCTGTGCAATGAACTGCCAGGAAATATTGCCTTGTTCTGAGCCACACCTGCACATGGGGTTCTGCACAAAATGGATTTTTTGTGCCATGTCTTCAATGCCACCATGGCACCAGGAGGAAAAGCAGGGCCAGAGAGGAGCCTCTGGTCATGGCTCCTGTTTTGGGGCACTCTGGTCTCGATTTGAGCTCAAGTGGAAGGAGGCACGTGAAATTCCATTAATATTTTGTTATCAGTTTTATTAGATATCAGTTTTGCTGTTTATCAGTATCCTAGAGCATTTCTGTGCTGATTTCTTGCCAGCAGGCTCTGGCACACCCCGTTCCCCTGAGGCCTGACCTGCCAGGGAGTTTGGTGAGAGAAAAGCACTTTTCAGCAGTAGATGTGCCCTGAAATCAATGGTGAGGTGTAGCTTATTAGCCTGGCACAAAGAATAGAAAAGTCTTTGTGAGGACATATTCATAATGCAGCCTTACACACAATACAGGTTTTTTACAGCAAAGTTAACATAAAAATTGTCCCCAAACAGCAGCTGGGTCATTATGGAGCAGCTTTTGAAATGGAAAAGGTTGGGGAAATAACCAGCTGCTTCCTCAGCCTGCCTGTGCTTTCACTCTGGGCTAAATTATTATTTCCCTAATTAATAATCTGCATGCAGATTAAAATGATTACTCTACAATATATATTGCATGACAATAAAAGAGTGACAGCAAATTATGCTTCAGTGTGCATAACAGCTTAACTCTCTAAACAGGAGATGTTTTCTAACACTCAATTCATGTCCTTCTGCTGATGATTAAACCCTCACTGATTTTGTTTTTATTAGTCCTCAGTCATTATTGTTCTTTTATCACTATGGGGTCTTTAGAATTAGCCATAATGGCTCAGAAGCGTGGTTGCTGCTGCATTCCCTTATTAAATCAAGTTACCTCTCTGCTTGTCAGGGACTAAAATCAAACCCCTTTGTTACAGTTTTCCACAACCCTTTAAATATTGATTATTGCGACTATGTAGAGCTGCTGAAAATTTATTTTTGTTTGGACTAGTTCAGAATGGGGAGAAAGTTCCATGACAACAGCGAGGATGCAGCTGCTGCTTTCTCCTTGGCAGAGCAGCCTGGCTGCTCCTCCTTGCAGGGCTCTGTCCCGGGGGCTCCCCTGCTCTCTGCAGGCTGGAAATGGCTGTGCTGGCTTTGGGGTTTGCTTGGCTTGCAGGAGCAGCAGCTCTGTGGCAGAATCGGGGGCTGCCAGTGAGGTTTGCTCAGTGCCACAGGTGAGCAGAGCCTGGCACCTGCAGGGACAGGAGATGGGGCAGGGGTGGCCCGAGCCACACCATCACTGGCAGAGATAACAAAGGAGACACAGGGAGCTGCTCACGCTGCCTGTGATGGGCTGTGAGCTGTCTGACTGGTCCTTGTCTCCTCTGAACGTGGCACAAAATAGATTTTCTGATCTTTCTGTGCTATGCTTCAGCTTAATTAGCCAAATGAAACCTGCCTTGTCTCACCATTAACTAAGGAACATAACTAAATCCATCAGTTCTGTCCTTCAGCAGTGTGGGTTCATTTACACCCAGGTCTCCCTGAGAAAAAATCTGAAATCATTGAAAGCTGAAATCACTGGTCCTTCAAGGAGCTCTCCTCATTTGTCATGTCCTTGCTGCTTTATCTCACTGCTCAGGCTCACTGGAAGCCTTTGTTGCACATTATTTCTGAAGCTGTTAATGCTGCTGAGAGGAAGCAGTCAGGTGAATGGAGAACAGTTCTGGGAGTGCTTTCTGTGCCTGTGGCCACTGCAGTGTCACAGCACTCCAAGGGCTGCCCTGCTCTGTGAGGGACAGTTCTGGCTCCTGCTGCTCCTCGGGGCTGCTCTCCCCTCTCCTGTTCCAGAATTTGTGCTGTATCCCACTCACAGTGCTTACCCACCAGTGCAGGAACATTTTCCTTTCAGAATCCCCCTTTGACAACACTTTGATCCAATTGTCAGCAGCAGGGATGGATCCTGTCCCTCCCCAGCACATTTACAGTGGATGGAGAAGAGCAGTCAGACAAATTGATTTCCTTTCCTTCCTGTCTGCTCCTGGCTCTTCTGACAGTGCTGTGAGTAACTCAGCCTCTGTTTCCCTTAGTGCTGCTGCCCCCAGCCCCAGGTAAATGAGAAATACCTCAGGATATTGCTCATTGAAAGAGGAGGAGGCTGTGCCAAGGCATTACCAGCACCTTGCAGCTCCTTTGGTGGCAAGCCAGAGACAGGCCGTGGCTGAAGCAGGGAAAAGCTTCTGCTCCTTTCTCTTCATGGAATCCTTTAGGTTGTAAGAGACCTGGAGGATCCCTGAGCCCACCCTGACCCTCAGTTCCTGTCCTGCAGGTGGTGTGGGATAATTTGCTCCCCAGAACAGGGAATGTGTGTGCCCAGGGTGTGGTGTGGATGCTTGCTGCACTCCACTCACAAATAACAAACTGGAACAATGGCAGAGGCTGCCTGGCAGGCTGGAGGGTGGCTGTGTCTGGGTTCGGGGCTGGAAATCCCATTATTCCAACTGCTTTCCATGAGGATGAGTGTGACCTGCTGCCTGGGCTGGTTGTGCAGGACAATGCTCAGAGAACAGCCCTTGCACACAAGATGCAGCAGCCCCATGGCTGTCACAGCACAAAACAAGAGATGTCTCCTCAAGAATCTTGCCCATGGGCTCATTACTGGTTTTGAATATGTATTTATTCTGTTTTGTGCCTCAACAATGAACAAAGTTTGTTCAGAGTTGTCAGGGAGGCCCCTGTTCAAAGCAGAGGGATCAGCTCACGCAGTGTGGTGTGTGACATGTCCCACTTTCACTGTCACCTGCCCCAGATCAGCTCTGCACCTGCCAGCAGCACCCCCTGCACTGCGTTAGGGTTAAATTATCAACTCACTGCTTCCCTCACAGCCTGCTCTGCCTCTGGGGCAGCCCAGGGGACCCTGCTGGGCACAGAGAGGGCAAAGCCAGGCAGGACCAGGTGCCAGGGGCTTCACCCTCCTGGGATTCTGGGATTCACCATCCCAGGTGATTCACCATCCTGGGATTTTGGGATTTACCATCCCAGGTGATTTTGGCACACAGGTGATTCACAATTCTAGGTGATTTTGGTATTCACCCTCCTGGGATTCTGGGATTCACTATCCTGGGATTTTGGCACACAGGTGATTCACCATCCCAGGTGATTCTGGGATTCACCCTCCTGGGATTCTGGGATTCACCATCCCAGGTGATTTAGGCACACAGGTGATTCACCATCCTGGGATTTTGGGATTTACCATCCCAGGTGATTCTGGGCTTCACCACCCAGCTGATTTAGGCACACAGGTGATTCACCCTCCTGTGCCCTCTGTGGCACTGCTGCAGGAACCTCCCTGTGTCAGAATTCTAGACACTAAAACTTCTAAACTTTCTGTGCTGACAAACTCTAACTCCCCCAAAATCACCACATTAAATCTGGCGCCATAGAGAAAACTTCCCAAATTAATTGACAACGCTGAGATTACCAGTGTGTAGTTGATTAGAATGCATAATGCCACAAAGTAGAAAACTTAGAATTTAATGTTTAGAATATAGTAATATGGAGAGAACTAAAATTAAAGTTTTAGAGCAGTAGCTAGTCCTTCTTCTTCACCTTCTTCTTCATAAATTTAAGTAGGTTTTTGTAATTAGACAAAAAAGTCTGCGTTGTGGACTTCGAGTAATTAGTTAAAAGTAAAAGTAATTTAAGTGTCATTTCCTAATTAGATAATTTAACCAAACCCAGCACCCCTGGGCTGCAGGGCTGGAGCCTCAGGGAGAGGTGGGGTTTAGGAGAGCAATTCAGAGCACTCCAATCAGCTGCTGCTTGAATTGCTCTGGAGGTGCCTCTCTCTCTCTGATTACACAAAGTGCTCCCAAAGAGCAGCTCCTGGGCCCAGAATTGGCCTTTGTGGAGACCCCTGTGTGTGTTTCCTATTTCAGCCTATTCTGCAATGGCAGCACGCAACAATTTCTTTGATTATTGCATTCCCTGCTCTGCTGTGCTTGGTGGTATTGAAGCCCTATAGAAACATGAACGATTTGAGTCTTCCAATGCCTGTTTGGTGAAAATAAGGGTTATTAAGGCTGTATTTGGACATGGCAGAACTCTTTGCTGTTGGTTTTAACAAACACAGAGAAACAGAGCAGTATAGAAACCCAACCAAGGCAATAAACCAGATTTCTGACAAGTCACAATAAATGAAGTCACCTGGTAGGAAGGGAGGAACCAACTTATTAATGAAGAAAATCTTCAACAGAATCATCCCCTGTGTGCTCTCACCTCTCAGTGCTGCAGCTCTTTTCCTTAAGTGTGCTGTGCTGAATTCCAGCACACAGACACCTGACATATGTTATAGATTATTGTGTTTATATAGATGTATATGTCACTGTTTCACTGAAAGCATATTAGACAATAATAATATTTACTGTGCCACACAGCTTTTCCTACTCTGTTACTGTAATGCTGTAAAACCCAAGATGTGTTAAAACCATTAGCAGGGAAGGAATCATTTTTCTAACCTATAAGGAGCAGAACTAAATCCCTCAGTGTGGGTCCATTTACACCCAGGTCTCCCTGAGAAAAAAATCTACAATCATTGAAAGCTGAAATCACTTTGACTCCAAAGAGAAAGACCAACCTCATTTGTCTGGATACCTTTTTTCTGCTGGATATTTCTGTGAATCACCTGTAGTTTATAGATTACTATAAAGAGAGAGGACTCCAGATCTCACCAGAGCTGGCAGGGCAGCCTGGCAGCACTTGTGTGAATGTTCTTGGCTCTTTGTGATGGCCCCAAAGCAGCAGCAGGAGCAGCTTAGGGCCCAGATGACAAATCACAGTTAAATCCTGGGCTCTCCCTCGTTATTTTCAGGGAATGGAACCCTTTTGATCAATTTCTTGTGCAGTACAGACTTCGTTCAGCACTGGCTGGGTGTGTGGAGTCTGCTATGAGGGTGGGACATCCCTGTCCCTGCTCTGCAGAGCCACCGGCCAGAAAAGCTGGGTGCTTTTCACCTTTAGGATTTTAATTTTTAACAAAATACACCAGAATAAACCTCCTCCGTTATTCTGGCCTCCCATTTCCCAGCCCTTTGGAGCTGTTTGGTGTCTCCTGGTGTCAAAGCCTCTTTTCAAGGTGGCTGATGGGGACTCAGGATGGGTACAGGGAGCTCAGCATGACAGAATTTGTTGCTATTTTTTGTTGTTTAACTGACAGAGCCAGCTATGAAGGGGATATAAATTATTACATCCAGAGAAAAGAAGTCTGTAAATGTTAATTTGCTTTTTAAGGGCACAGACAATATAATTTGGGGCACAAGTGGGAGAAATTACTTAGGAGCTGCGAATGCAAACCAGAATAAAATTTACATTACTGCCTTTATTTTCCCTTCCCTTCATCTCATCTTCTCTCTGAATTATTCCTCACTTACTTTTCCCCTCCAGACATCACAGAGTTTTGATTTTCCTCTCACTGTTTTCTTTAAATGGCCTGATGATAAAAAGTCTCCAGAATATTTCCACCAAGCCCCTTTGATTTCATTAATGGGAAAGTTATACATTAGATTAAATATTTCAGGAGATGGAAGATTAAAAAAATTACCTGCAGGACTTGGTAGTTGAGCATTGCCAAGCAGGAGTGATGGGGGCTGTTCCAGGGGTCTCAGTGTGCCTTGGCCCTGGACAAATGCTCAATTTTCAGTAAAACCAAGATAAATGCAGGTGTTCAGAGCTGCCTGACCACAGAACCAATCTGCTTTTCTGAGGGAATTCCCAAAATGTACACCCGCCCTCTGGGGCTTTTTCACATTTATTTGGGATTTCTGTCCATTATTAAAGTTTTAAAAAGTGGAAGGATAGTGTTTAACTTTTCAGAAATTCTCTCTGTTCTGATTTTTAAGATTGAAAACTAATAGTTGTTTTGTGGGAAAAGGAGCGTTTTCCTGGAGGGTTTGAACATTTCACAAGAAGGTTACAGTGCAGGGGTGACAAGGCTGTACCTGAAAGCAAACTGAGGTTAATGCTTAATTCTCATTTTTTGACAATGAGAAGTTTGGGTTTGGGGGTTTTTTTGGTTTTTATTTTTTTTATTTTATTTTTTGATTGTAGTTTGGTTTTTGGGTTTTTTTTGGTTTTTTTTTTTTGTTTGTTTGGTTTTTTTGGGTTTTTTTGGTTTTTTTTGTGTTTTTTTTGTTTTTTTGTGGTTTGGTTTTTTGGATATTTTTGTTGATTTTTTGTTTGTTTGTTTTTTGGGTTTTTTTTGCATTTTGGTTTGGTTTTTTGGACTTTTTTGTTTTTTTTGTTTTTTTTTGTGTTTTTTTTTTTTTTTTTTTTTGTTGTTGTTTTTTTGTTTTGGAGGTTTTTGGGGTTTTTTGTTTGTTTTGTGGTGGGTTTGTTTGTTTGGTTTTTTTGTTGGGTTTTTTTGTTGTTGTTTTTGGTGTGTTTTGGTTTTTGGTTTTTTTTTTTTGTTTTGTTTTTTTGTTGGGTTTTTTTTTTTTTAATGAGAAGTTTGAGGGGCCATAACCTGGTGAAAAACAATTTCCCTATGAGAGAGACATCAGCAGCATTTGTGAGAGGAAGGAGGGACAGTGCAGTTACCCTGGAGCCTGCATTCACACAGGTGGGGTTCCCAAAATAACACCCAGACACCAACCCAGGGCAGCAGGAGCTATTCCTGGAGCTGCACAGCACAGGAGCAAAAGTGACTGTCTGGGAAATTACAGTCGTGTCACCACCACTGACAGCTTCACTCAAAACATCCTTTAATGACTTTATTTTCCTTTCAATCTGTGGTTTTTGTTTAATCTGCAGCGCTGTGGGGGTTTATGGATGTTTTTAAGTTGTTTAAATCGTTGATATGAGTTTAATGATGTTGTTGACGTGGATTGTTTCCCCTGTTTTATCCTGTTTGTTTGTGCTCATGCCTTTCCCTGCTCCATGGGCTGAGAGATCTCAGGACCCTGCACAGCCTCAGCCACCCCATGCAGGAGAAACTTTAAATAATCCCAGTGAGGAGCAGCCCAGCTCTGAGTTATCCCTGCTGCCATCAGCATTTCTCTGACTCCAGTGTCTGTTGCAGCAACTGCTATTTCTTTTTATTTTCTAGAACAGAGGAAAGAGAACAGCTTTTAACATATGTCTCCTCCTCGTGTGAGCTACACACGCTTCCAGCTCCAATGCATACACAGAGAAGACATATGGTTAAAAAGTTCTTTTTCTTCAAAGGAATCCAGAAAGAAAACTCTCTGTTTGAAAGGAGAAATTACAATTTCATCACACGTCTGCTGGTGGGGATGCTGAGAGTCAGGGGCCTTGTGGCTGCTGTGTTAAAATGCTGCTCTGCAGAATGAAAAGCCAAAGCAATCCCCACTTTAGGTGTCATTTTAACCCAAATATCCTGAGCCAGCATTGCTGCTGTGGGTGCTGGAGCAGGGGGTGAATGTTCTACAGCTCCTCAGAAGGTTCTGTTGGTGTAGGCAGGGAAACACAAGTGTGTTCTTGACCTCCCCTGGCCCTTTGGCTTGCTTTGAGAGCGCTGTTACAGGAAAAAAACCTCAGGTAACCTTTTCCAGCACTGAGCAAGGTAAAGGCACTGGTGTGACTGGAATTCAGGGCAGTGCTGCAGTTGAGTTCTGAGCACAGGAGTCGTGGGGATGTCCAGTGTTCAGAAAACTCCGACAGCACTGGTGCTGTGCTGCTCACAGGACAGGGAACCTGCCTTGGGAAATTAATTACTGCCAAGCCAGCATAGCCCTCTGTTCCCTGCATGGTTAGGATCCCCCTGGAAATAATCCTGATTATTTTTATATTTACTTAGAAGGCTGAAAATGGGTTTAGAGTGTTCCAGTCTAGCTACATGCGCGGAAAACACAATAAAAAAACTATTATCAGCAAAGCAATCCGTTCAGAAATGTTCTGTCGGATTTTCACTCATTTCAGGTGATGATCAAGGCCCATTTTCTGCATTTGCAGCTCCTTCTGTTCGGTGCAGGTTTCCATTATTGAGCGTGTTTTGTTTCTTTCTGGAGCGGAGGAAACATGGGGAGTGTTTTGCTGGATGCCTGAACACTGACAAATGCAACCATTTCATACTCAGTGGGATCCCTGGCAAGGCTTTGATCCCAATATATCAGCAATCAAGAGACAGTGGACCAAATCCATCTCTAACACAAACTTCATTGCATTCCCACCGAGCTGCTCCGAGATGAATTCAGTGCAGGGCTCCTGACAAGGCTCAGTTACCTGTGAGGAGATTGGAAGGGATGGGCACAGTGATTCTGTGTGCAAATCCCAGGCAGGAAGGGATGGGCACAGTGATTCTGTGTGCAAATCCCGGGCAGGAAGGGATGGGCACAGTGATTCTGTGTGCAAATCCCAGGCAGGAAGGGATGGGCACAGTGATTGTGTGTGCAAATCCCAGGCAGGAAGGGATGGGCACAGTGATTCTGTGTGCAAATCCCAGGCAGGAAGGGATGGGCACAGTGATTCTGTGTGCAAATCACGGGCAGGAAGGGATGGGCACAGTGATTCTGTGTGCAAATCACGGGCAGGAAGGGATGGGCACAGTGATTCTGTGTGCAGATCACGGGCAGGAAGGGATGGGCACAGTGATTCTGTGTGCAAATCCCAGGCAGGAAGGGATGGGCACAGTGATTGTGTGTGCAGATCACAGGCAGGAAGGGATGGGCACAGTGATTGTGTGTGCAAATCCTGGGCAGGAAGGGATGGGCACAGTGATTCTGTGTGCAAATCATGGGCAGGAAGGGATGGGCACAGTGATTGTGTGCAGATCCCAGGCAAGAAGGGATGAGCACAGTGATTGTGTGTGCAGATCACGGGCAGGAAGGGATGGGCACAGTGATTGTGTGCAGATCCCAGGCAGGAAGGGATGGGCACAGTGATTCTGTGTGCAAATCCCGGGCAGGAAGGGATGGGCACAGTGATTCTGTGTGCAAATCACGGGCAGGAAGGGATGGGCACAGTGATTCTGTGTGCAAATCATGGGCAGGAAGGGATGGGCACAGTGATTCTGTGTGCAAATCACGGGCAGGAAGGGATGGGCACAGTGATTCTGTGTGCAAATCATGGGCAGGAAGGGATGGGCACAGTGATTGTGTGTGCAAATCACGGGCAGGAAGGGATGGGCACAGTGATTCTGTGTGCAGATCACGGGCAGGAAGGGATGGGCACAGTGATTCTGTGTGCAAATCCCGGGCAGGAAGGGATGGGCACAGTGATTCTATCCCGGGCAGGAAGGGATGGGCACAGTGATTCAGTGCACCCCTTGTCACCCACATCCATACCCTGTCCCTTGGAACTGAGCTCAGGCTCTGAAATACCTGTAATAAACAAGCAGGTTATATTTTATTTGCTCTTCTTTGTTTAAATTTCTCAAGTTTGCGCTTCTTTAGACTCCACTGCAAAACTTTGAAGGTCATTTTAATTGCAGTATTTATAAATGGCTTTCTTGGCCACACGGTGCCACTCAGAGCAGATTAAAGGCAGGACTTTCCCTGCCTTTGTTTCATGGAAAAGATTGATAAGCGATTTACTCTCAGCAGAATGGTTTACAAGTGAGCTCTCAGATAAATGATCAGCAACAAGTTGGGTTGTTTTTTCACATGGGATTTTTTTCCACAGAGAAAAATTGGGTTGTTTTTCTCTGTACCAACCTGAGGATGCACGGACCAGATTCCGAGCTGGAGTAAATGAAGAGTCAGTGTTGATTTACACCAGCTGCAAATATTTTCCCCATAATATTTTTCCTTGTACTGTAATTTTTTCATAATGCAAGCCCTAATTTCTTCTCCCTGAACTCAGATTCGAGCTTCTGTAATTCCTGCATCTGTTTATTTACTTTCTGGTTTGTATTCTTTAGCTGGCTTTATTAACATACTACATTTTCCTCCCCTGCTCCACGCTATGTGCACTGCATGTCTGAGCTCTCATTTATAGTCCATCTTTGCTTTCTGGGATGCTGTTATGTCAAAAAATCAATAAAAAGGCAATTTAGGGATTTTCTCTGAAGTGTGGTTAAAGGAGCTGCCAATAATTAGCAGGGGAGAACAATCCTGCTGCCTGGGAGCCCTGGGATTTCTGATTTCAGCAGGGTTTCTGACTGATTTCAGCAGGATTTCCAGGGGTTTCTGACTGATTTCAGCAGGATTTCTGACAGCAGGATTTCAGCAGGGTTTCTGACTGATTTCTGACTGATTTCAGCAGGATTTCTGACTGATTTCAGCAGGGTTTCTGACTGATTTCAGCAGGGTTTCCAGGGCTCCATGGACTCCTCACCTTTAATGCATTGTCAGGGCTGGGAGCTGGGCCCAGGCAGGAGAACCAGGCTCAGCTCTGTGCAAATCAGCTCAGCTCCAGTGACAGGAAAATGCTCCTGGTCGTTTCTCCACACAGGAAATATAAATATGATGTTGTAATTTCAGCTCCTAGCAGAGAGAAGTTGTGAAATACCCATTTAAGAGGCTCTGGATTGGCAGCATGCGCAGCTCTGTAGGGTCTTTGGGGGGCTTTCTTTCCCCCAGAAAAGTTGAAAATAAGGTGTTAAATAAATGTCTGCTTCAGTAGAAAACGGGTATTGTGTGATGAACAAAACCATACCTGCAGTTCTGTCTATCCCACGCACTAATCAGTGCACAGATAAATGCATTTTAATAATTTATTGCCATTTATCTTCAGTGCAGCTCTATTATGCTTTTCACTCTTGCTGTAAATATGTAAAATGCTGTTAATCAAGCTTTGTTAGTGAATATTTGATTAATAGGTAGCAGATGTACTTGCCCCTGTGTATGCTGCGTTAAATGCAATGTACCAACACATAATTCATTATTTTAATAACACACTGGGCTCATAAATCACAGGAACACTTGAGGATGCAGCAGGCAGAATTACTGAAGGGATAGCTGTGCACTGTTTTAAAAGTGCTGCATTTGGGCATTGTTTTAAGTGTGGTGTGGACTTGATAATCAGCTACTGATGAGCTCTAATGTGGCATTCCTGTGGGGACGAGTGAGGATCAGCCAACAGCTCCTCATTCCCCTCAGCCCAGAGAGCAAAACCCAACCCCTGACCCAAAACCCTTCCAAACGCAGAGGCAGGAGGGATGAAGGGTGAGGAGGAGGAGGAGCAGGTGCTGATGAGCACACAAATGTCCTTTTCACTGTGGGCTGGGGGCACTGGGGGCTTCCAGGCTTTGGGCTCCAGGCAGGAAGGTGATGGGATCCCTCAGGTTTGAGCTTTCATATTTTTTACGTTCAGTCGTGTGATTTACTCTGATCCGTTTCACACGCTGCTTCTTGTGGGTGACCTTGGCCGTGTGTTTGATCCAATGAGGGATTATCAGCTTTGATAGGGCCTGTATTTAATTCTGTAGCTTGGTTGAAAGCTACACTGCTCTGCATTGATTTCCATGTGCAATTAATAGGTTTTGTCAGGCACAAACGCGTGCAGGGATAATGCACTGCACTCATTTTCATCTCTCCTGTGTACATGGTAAATCAAAATAGCACCTGGTGGCCAAGCCCTCCTGAGGAGAGGTGGATTTGATGTGGAAAAGCAGCATTAGGAACTGCTTGTGTGATGTTATCATAGTTTTCAGGAGTGAAATAACAAATAATTCCTTGGGAATCGGAGTGACTCAAGCTTAGACACCTTCACATCATCACCGTGGGTAAATGGATTCCTTGTTCTGTGTCGTACTCACACTCACAATGCAATTGCATGGCAAATGAGATGAGTGAGACAAGAAACAATCCCCTGAAATGTTGTAGGATGTTGTAATGCCTTCACTCTGCTGCTCCTCCAAGACATGACCCTTGTGGGGCTGGCAGAAAACAGCATTTACTGCTTTATGGGGATTGCAGCTCCTGAGGATGTGCCATCTCTTACTCTGGGTTTCTTCCAAATGCAGAGAAAAAAAACCCCCAAGCTGGAATTTCTTTGAAGTCTCAGAGATCTTATAATTAACTTTGCTGAAATATTTGATTTTGATTTTTCTGACATATTCCAGCTGTATCTTTTTTGACAAGTATCATTCAGCATGTAATCTAAAAATCAGAGCTACCTAAAACATTTAGTTCATGCTTCAGGACAAACAAATGTTTCAACCTTATTCAACAGATTTTTATCTCCAGTCTTGGAGGGATCAATATCTGTTTGTGAAGAGCTTCAATTCTGTCAAATCTGTGTTTTCAGGCATTTAGAAGTGCAGTCAGCTCTCTGAAGCTGCAGACTTTTTTCATCTGCCCAATATAGAAATGGACCTTGAGTGATAAGAGTGTTTCAGGACTGCTTCTGTCAAACTTCACAGAATTGAGACCATTGGAATGTAGATGAAAATCCTCTGCCTTTGTTTATTTCAAAACCAGCCAAATAAAAACCTGGCTTTGTAGGATTGCCTTTGATATTGTACAGAGCTCCCTTTGGAGCTGTGCTTCACAGGAACCTTTAATTTCTGATGGGAAAAATAAAAAGTTGGCGTGGAAAGCTAGAGCACAAATAAATAATAATAATTAAAAATCAACCCTCTGCTTTTTAAAAATCTGTTTATATTCTTAGAGAGCTGCTGTTGGTACAGTTGCATGTGAAACAGGAATGGGTGATGTCTTCAGTGTCCCTGCAGATGTTTTTAGATGTTTTTCCCAGTTTGCTGACAGATTTCAGATAAAAAGGTAGGAAAAATGCCGAGGCTCATGTCACGTAACTGTGGACATATGAAAAATAGATTTCTGGTCTAAATAAACTGGAGTCCCTCTATTCAGTAAATGGAAAGGGACTTTCAGGGGATGATTTATTCCACTTATTTCAAGAGGTATCATCTGTCTTGTGGAGGTAGCCTGGGCAACAAACAGCCAGAGTTCAGAGAGTGATGTGGGAACCAAAGGGATCTGCACAACTAAACCGAGGTGTCCAGGCTGTGGTTTAGGGACAAGGTGTAAATCCTGTACTGGAAGGGTTCAATTTGACTACCTGGTTGAATTTTGAATTTTGCTTTCCCTATTTGCCAGCCCAGTGAGCCCTGGAGAGCAGGACTGGTAACAGCATGGCGTGAAAAGCTGGATTTGATGGTCCCAAAGGTGCTTTCCAACCTAAACAGTTCCATGGGTCCATCCTTTCCCTGGTGCACCCCCAGAGCCCCCATTTCCCCGGGCATGTCCTGTCCTGTGGGGTTGCTGTAGGACACAGCACGAGGTGCACACACTGCTGCTCTCCAGGTGCAGTTCCTTACATTCCTGTAAGGAGCTTTCTCACACACTTTCTGTAAATAACTCATTGCTTTGCATTCTTTTATGGAAGAAGAAAAATTTGAGAGACTATTAATTTGTCCAGTGTCATTGGAGAGGTGGCGCTGTCACCCTCCAATCCACTGTCACTTTTGGAAATCTATAAATGTTGGAGTCAGAAAGAAACTTCCCTTTTTTACCTTAAAAACAGCAGTGTGTACACATCATGTTCGTGTCCTACAGGGACATTGCAGCCTGTCTGTCTGTCTGTGTGTCCTTCCCAGCTGTCCTGAGCCGGGGCTGGCCCTGGGGAGTGCTGCCACCAGCCGGGGTGTGTCACAGACATCTTTTATGGAAAATCCTTTCCTTTGGGTTTTTCCTCCTGAGAAGCTGAGAGGCCTCAGGAACAGAATGTAAACAATGATTATCTGCTGCTGTGGATGCAACAGGTGCATCTGTGATTGGTCTCATGTGGTTGTTTCTAATTAATGGCCAATCACAGTCAGTTGGCTCAGACTCTCTGTCCGAGCCACAGACCTTTGTGTTATTCATTCTTTTCTATTCTTAACTTAGCCAGCCTTCTGAGAACCTTTTCTTCTGTTCTTTTAGTATAGTTTTAATGTAATATATATCATAAAATGATAAATCAAGCATTCTGAAATACAGAGTCAGATCCTCATCTCTTCCCTCAACCGGAGACCCCTGTGCCCACCATCACAGGGGTGTTTGTCCTGCCCAGGCTGTGCTGCTCTCCATTCTCACACAGATGCTGCCATCCTGATGCCCTCCCATCCCTGCCTCTGTCCCACATGGACAGATTGCTGAGTTTTTGCTTTTTCCCCTCCAGAGAGCCAATCCCCAGCAGCCCTCTGGATTTTCTGCTCACTCAGACGTGTGGCTCTGGCTCCTCCTCACTGCTTGGACAGATGTTTTCCCTTGACTGAGTACATTCTCAATCCATGAGGGAAATGAGAAGATTTGCATGATTTGTTCAGAAAAAAAGAATAAAGGCATTTTTTTCCTCTTCTGATGCAAACGGCTTCACAATTGCATGTTTCCTTCATGCTGTGACTTTGATATCAAAATCAGTTACAGCAACAAGAGCAGGAGGATTTTCTGAACCTGTGTGGTGGGTGCTCTGCATGAACACAACAAGGAAAAGATTTCCCTGTGCCTGAAGCAGCTTGTGCTCATGGCAGGACACAAGCACTGCACAAGCAGAGGAGAGGATTCAGGGTGGAGATGGGATTTCTGTGCTCCACATTTTAAACAGTGGCCAAAGCACGCCAGCCTGATTACAGTGATTGGTTTATAGGTGAATGTTGGAGAGATAAGGAGTTATTAGTGATAAATGTCTGATTAACAGCAGGCAGAAAGTGCTGAAAGTGTATTTAAACAATCAGGCTGAAACCTTTGGAATTATTTCTGGGCCACATTAAGGTCAGCATTAGCAGCAGCTTTTGAAGGATTCATTTTCTGCTCTATCCATCTGCTGTCAGGGAAGGAGGAGCATTGCTGTATTCCCTGCTAATGTTAAAGCACATTTCCTTACAGTGGTGTAGCTTTATTTGCTGTGCAGCTCCTCGTGTCCCCCAGGCTGAGCAGGTGAATATTTGGGCATGCAGGGAAAGCTCCAAGCCCAGCCAGCAGAGCTGGGTGTCTGCACACATGCAGGGCTCCCATTCCTGCTGTCTGGCTCTTCACTGACAGACATGAATGAAAGCTGCTGCTCTGAACCCTTCTCTCTCCACTTCTTGCTATAATTTCCTTCAATTAATGATTGCAGCATGATCCCACACACTCACACCTCCCACCCTGAGAGCTGAGGAGCAGCAGTGCGAGCAGAACCAAAGGCATTTGTCCAAGGGCTGCCTGCATTTCCTCAGGGAGCTCCTCCTGTCACCATGGGCTGCTCCTGGTGCTCAGGGTGATTTCCCTGGGCCTCATTGAAGTTGTCCTCTGTATTTGGGCTGGAATCAGGAGTTTGGTGTCCTCCTGAGCTGTCTGAAAGAGGAAAGGATGGGATTCATGCCTGCTGCAGCTCTGCTCTGCCTGAGCGAGGTGCCCTGGCTGATATTGAGGGTGCCTCCAGTGAAGCCTGCCCAGGAGATGCAAACTCTGCTGAAAGAGCTCCTCAAACATAATGAAACCCTTCAGGGTTATTTTTCAGTGTGACCTGAGGAGAGCCAAAGCTCTCTCAGTGTGTTTGAGGCTCACAGTGACAGGGATGGAATGGGAAATATGACAGACTTTGGTGGGAACTTATTATGTAAATAATAAATTAAATATATAATAAATATAAATAACTACTATAATATTTATCTACATTTAATATAATATTATAATAATATTATAATTATTTATATATAATTATATAGTTATATTCTATATATTCTATATATAGAATATAACTATATTCTATATATATAATATATATAATATTTTATACAATATTACAATAATACTATAATATTATAATGAATTAAATATTATTTAAATGATCAGGAGGGGCTAAACGGTGCTGGATGGCCTGAGTGACTGCAGCCACCCCCTAATCAAAGCTGACAGCTCCATTGCCTCATAATTATGAACTGCCAGAGGGGCTTTTTAGACTATCAGGACTTTTGGGATAGTTTGCATCTAAATTAAAATTGAACTTCAAAGCAGTTTGATGGAGGGAGATGTGTTTCCATGGAGTGTTTCAGGAATGTGAAAGGCACTCCCTGATTAGCATGGTGCACTGTAGCAGCTGGCTGCTGCTGTAAAAAAATTAAATAAAATAAAGGGTAGCATCCGTGCTGATAATCAGAAAGTGTATCTTGAATCCTATTAATTTTCTTTTGAATTATTTATGGGGGTTTTGTTCCAGTCGTGTGTCTCCTTTCAAATGTTTATTTAGTTTCTCCATAAAGGAAAAAAGAAATGGGGAGGAAGAGAGAGAAACCTGGAAAATCTCCAAGGGTTAGCTCACCAGCAATCTGTTTAGATGTCCTCTTCTCAACTGAGCCCTGCTCTGCTAAATATTTACAGCAGTGTTTAACAAATAAATGTCACCCACCTCCCCATTTACAGTGAAGGAGAAAGCAGAGCTGCTGGGAGGGGGGATCTCCTCTTCTGTGCCCAAAGGGAGCAGAAATCCCATGGCTGTGTGTCAGTTCCTGGGAGAACCAGAACTGCAGGTGCCAACATCTGCGTGTCCCGTTCCAGATGTTCTGCCAGGCTTCTCCCTGGTCCCGCCTGCAGCAGCAGAGGGGTCCCAGCTGCAGGGAGCTCTCCCTGCCCTCAGCTGCTGCCTGGGCACCAGCAGGATGGACCCAGGGGATCCTGGTGCTCTCCCAGCTCTGGGCACAGCCTCCAGGCAGCCCAAATCCAAATCCAGGTGCCCAAATCAGCCCAGGTGGCTCCAGGTGGGGTTTGCATTGTTTAACAACACCCCTGTGTTTGTGTGCCTGGTTCCCCCAGCCCCTGGGCTTCGATGGGAAGGGTTCTGTGACAAAGATCCCTTTTTTGGGTTGTTTTTGTGTGCTTCACCCCCCTGCTGGATCCAGCCAGCTCCAAATCCTCCCAGGGATTGAATTCAGCCTGTCAGACCAGCAGTGCCCACATCTGCACTGAAATCCACAGATTATATTCCCCCAACCTATTTATACCTGGCTGACAACAGTGAGTGGATGGAGCACTTCTGGGGGGAATTTTAGGGCTTTAAAATGTTATTGATTGATGGCTGTAGAAGGAAATACCAGTTGTGTAAGTCAGAGCTGTGCAGCTTGGCTCCTGTTTCCAGCACTGCTGATCGGTGTCTGGGAGGCCTGTCAAGATTTCTTTAGGATCCTGGATCCATGTGGATGCCTCCACACTTCTCTGCTGCCTATATTGTGCCAATCTGTGCTGCCTGCAGAACCCGCGTAAACAGCTTGTGCTGGGGGATTTGAAGCTTGCTTACCATTAGACCAGTTTGTAGGAAAGAATTTTGCTAAAAGTTTGTAAACTTTTCAGTTCTGATGGGCTGATTCCCACCCTGACAACTTGTGTGTTAGCAATACCTTTTGTGAAAAAGGCAATGTTTCCTTCATAGTTTCATTATTTTTTGCTTTCTTGCTGTTGCTGACTTTGGATGTTTGTGTTTATTCATGATAATTTATTCATTACTTCATTTGCAGATGGGGCATATAGTTAATAGCATATAGGAACTCCTTCCAAAAATGCAAACCTGGTAAATGAAAGTCCCCTTCACCACCCCTGTTTTCCAGGGCAGAGCCTTCATTCTCACTGAATTGCTTTGCAGAGCTTCTCAGGGGAAAAGAAAACCAATGTATCTTTCATGAAACGTTTTCTGAAGAAATATTTACTGTTTTACAAGAAAACGTGGCATATTCACCATGTATCTATTACAAGAAAATGATGAAAATTCACCAGGTATCTTTTAAAAACTGGACACTTCATTTTCATTGAGGCCAGATGGATGTGCAGAGCTACAGCTGCCTCTGCCTTTTGGAACTCTCACTGAGTAAAACATCCCTCAGTTAAATGTTTTAGCCAATAGCAGCTTCTAAGAATTATTTGGGATCCTGGTTAGGATCTATGTATATACAAGTTCTGTGCTTTTCATTTCTGTAGCAATTTGTTTATTTATTTATACAGCACTTTCTTCAAGCAGAGGCCTGTGTGTGCACATGAAATGATATTATAAATATTTCAGTGATATTATGAACAGTTTCATGATATTATAAACATTTCTGTGATACTATAGACATTTCAGTAATATTACAAACATTTCAATTAGAAACTTTTCAATGATATTATCCACATGCTTACTCTTAAAAGGAAGCACAGGAGAATCTCTGCCACCTCGAAAGCTGCAGGATGAATCAAAGATGAATCAATGATGGAGAGTCCCTGTTGTTAATTAACCACTTTTAGCAGGATTTCCTGCCTTTTAGGGGAATGTTTTTTCTGATTGAAGCTGGAGAAGTGATTTTAGACAGGCAGCACAGGATGAATCTATGCCAGTGGTGTGACTCTGCTCCTGTTGGCACCATCTGAGCTGGAATCCTCAGGAACATATGGGGTGCAGGCAGTGAGAATGGATTCAGCGCTGCTCTGGTATCTGCTGGCTGGGAAGCAGCTGTAGCAGGAAAAGGAGAAATCTCCAACTTGTCCTGGCATGCTCTTGTGCCTGCTTGCAGTTATAAATGTGGGTGGCATGGCCAGCACAGGCTGGCAGGGAGGGAATGCTGCTTGAGGCAGCTCGTCCTGCACGAGCTGGGCTGGTGACATCTCTCCAGTCCCTTGGGTACCAAGGGCTGCTCTGAATTTGTTCCTATATCCTAAACTATGATAGAGCTTCCCAGAAGCTCCCTGTCCTGCTGTGTGAACAGCTGGAGATGGTTTGGTGGTTGTTAGAACAAACTCAGTCTTCAGTGCTCTCAGATGGGTTGCTGCTGGGCCACAGACATTGGCTGGGTGAGGATGAACCATGAGAATATAAACCATGAAGAGATAAACACCAAGAATAAACCATGAGGGGATAAACCATGAGAAGATGAACCATGAGGGCATAAACCATGAGGGGATAAACATGAAATATGACCATAGAGGTGACATGAAGGATAAACCATGAGGAGGATAAACCACAAGATAAGCAGAAATATAAAACCCTGAGATAAACATGAGTGGATAAATCATGAGGATAAAACCCATGACTGTATTAACCATGAGGAGATAAACCATGAGAATATAAACCATGAGGATAAAAACCATGAGAATAAACCATGGCATGGGGACTCTGCTGTCACCTGCAGCTCCTGCCCCTCAGCTCACACCTGGCTGGCCTCAGGGCTGTTTCCCACAGGGTTTTCCTCATCCATGAGGATTTTCCTGCTCTGAACTGTCCTTTCCTGTGGCTGTGCTGGGTCCATTGAACCAGCCTGAGCCCCCAGCCTGGAGCAGGAGGTGGCAGAGACCTCTCCAAGGTGTGAGCAGTGGATCAGTGCTCCATCCCTCTGCTCACAGAGCAGCCAGGCCACGGCTCTGTGGGAGCAGGAGATGGAATTTCCTCCTCCCTAGAAGCCGTGGGGAGTGAGGGAGCTGTGCTGATCAGGGCTGGGAGTCCCTGAGTGATTGATTTGAGAGTATTTTGTCCTCAGGGGCTCTCTGATCTCCCTAAATACTCTCAATGCTAATGGGTAGTAACACGCTGTCTGAAGGAATGAGGCACTGGCAGCTTCACATCTCAGAGGAAAACCCAGGCAGTGCCAGATCCTTTGGGAAAACAGTGCTGTGCCCCAGCTGAGGGAACACTGAGCTGCTGAAAACCTGAGATTCACATGCTGGAAAACATCCCGAGTCAGACTTTCATCTCAGCTGCACCGAGATGAGTTCAGTTCACTGAGATGAGAAAATCCAGGTGACTGGTACATGGAGCTGTACATGGCATCAGTTTCTTGGTGCTGAAGGCAGGGCTGGCTCCCAAATCCTCTGAGCCTCCTCCCAGTTACAGTGCATTATATATTTTTCTTTTGGGTACAATGCATTATATACTTTTCTTTGCTGAGCATCTCAATATGGCAGAACCAATCTATACATTAACCATTATCTATATCCTATCATAACTACTGTAATTACCATATTCATGTTACTGTTCCCCAATCACTAAAAGTCAGTACATTACAGTTTAAGCTAGAAGTTGTTTTTCAGTTTTCTTGCAGTGGAAAATTCTGAGACTTTTTTCTACTTGCAACTTTGCTGCCTTGTTTGCCTGTGCTCTCTTTCTGCTTGGTAAAAACATCTTCTTGTTTGGGGTGGGTTTATGCTTTGCTCTAAGCCATAAAAACCCCCTTCTAACTAACACACCCTTTGTTATTCTTGGTTATCCAGTGAGACTGGCTCAGCAATTATTTTCTTCCATATCAAAACTTGCTTCCATCTCTATTCCTTCATCAGACTCTACATTCAGAGATCTTTCTGCAAAGCACATATCTGTGAGACTTTATCAAATTTCCATCCCTCCCAACAGGGCAGCTCAGGGTGGGCTGTGCAAATGCCCAGGGTGAGAGAGGGATTCCTGTGGGAATCATCCCAAACTCAGCATCAGCCCCTTCTCCAGCCCAACCTCCCCTGCACCTGAAATGAGCAGCAGGAAGGGGGAGCAGAGCCTTTCCTTTGAGCATGGAAATTATTCTTCAAATGTCTTTGCTGACAGCTGGCGTGGCGCAAAATAAACACAGGTCTATTTGCAAGTAAGCAGGAATTACCATAAACAGCAGCTGCTGTATTACCACCAAACATGTAGCAATAAAGGAACTTTTTCTGCCTTCAGAAACAAAGGTAGGGGAAAAGCCTGCATGAAATAATGAGTTAGTTACCCACCTGTTAAGGGTCTGAGCACCAAAAAAATGAAACAACTATTTGTTGGTGGCGTAAGTCCTTTATTGAATGAGACTTTCTGGTTGAAACTGAACCTTTCCTCCTGGCTCTGCATAAAATCCAGTGCAGTGTCAAAAATACCCTCTTTATCAGCCCTTCTCCCTCTCAGATCAGGGGATTTCCTACACTCCCTTTCTCTGTTGACTTCTTGCTGCATCAGGTAAAAATTCAAATTTTCCTGAGGTTGTTTGGATGTGACTCCCAGCTGCATAGAGCAGAAAGGCAAGCCAAGCCATCAGGACAGAGAATTGTATTTATGGCCAGAGCACATTCTGCAGGATAAGTTTATGGTCTTTTGTCTCTCTTTCTTTCCCTGTGAAAAGCCAGTTAGGAGCAGACTCCACAGCACTGTCATATTTTAATAAAAACTAATGACCCAGCACAGTGCAATGCAGAAAGGAGAGGAGAAGCAATTTGAAGTGCATCATTTTAGATTGATGATGCTGGGATTTATGGCTTAATCTGCCTCCCATGGAAGGTGCCTTACCTGTCCCATTAATTGCCAGGGGAAGGTGTTTGTGCAGCCTCTGTGCTGGGACCACACCTGGGGTCACTGCTTTGGGATTGCAGCTCTTGTCTCTGGACTTCTCTGCAAACGGGATTTTTTGGTAAATACAACCACATAAAATAGCCCTGTTTAGAGTTTACACTGAGATTTTCATCTCCAAAAAGTCAGTTTGACACAAGGCTCAGCAGACAGGGAATTGATTTCAGGGTTTCCATTGTGAGTTTAGGTTCAGAGTCAGATCTTTCTTACCAGATTGCTCACTCTGTTTCCTGAGCCAGTAAAATTAGCTGAGCAAAACGTCACTTCCACTCCATCAGGGCCTGAGTAAATGAATGTGGTCCTTGAGGGGAGGATGAGGGGCTGTGATGGGTTATGGCCATGGAAAAGTCAGTGTCAAAGCAGGAGCAGAGAGTTCAGGAGTTTCTTGTTCAAGGTCCCATCTCCTTTTCATTCCTTCCCTTCTCTCTATCCATAAGTTTAAAATCAGGGTTTGTTTGGGTTCTTCCTGTGTCAGCAGACACCTGCTTTAGCTGATAAAGGATTTTGGACAGTGTTTTGTATGGGAATAACTCTGTGGCCGGTGTGGAATGTTTGTGAAGGAACACATTTTTCACTTGATCACAGTTTTGTAGCATTGCTTCTGTTCCCACTGTCAGCTTCTGTTTTCAAGGTAACCATATTTCAAAAGCCTGGTATCATTTTGGTGGGTGAAATACTCTGGAAGCTTTTGAAGTAAAAAACACAGATAAATTTTCCACAGCAGGTTTCTGTAACAGGCAGAGAGAATCAGATCTCACAATTTGCATACAGATTGGGCCAAGTTTGCTTCAATACCAGTTATTAAAAACACATTTCTAATTGGCTGTGAGCATTTCTGAAGGCATTAAAAATCCAGTTATTTACATTATTGATGGACGCATCCCAGCCATGGAGAGCACAGGAATTTTATTGTGACACCATCACAAAGGGGTTTTGGTTTTTTTCTGGAATCTTATTTTTGATTTCTTTTTCTTTCTGAGAACATCTCATCCATGATATCTGTCTGCTGGTTATCTTCATATCTGCAAGTGTCTGGGCATGTGAGCCTGTTTATTTGCAGAAAGACACACAGAATCCTTATTTTCTGGCTACATAATAAACCAAAATGTGTGAAGTCTTTGCACTCCCAAGGCAGACCTCAGTGTGGTCAAATGCTGTTTTATTTTAGGAGAAATCATTTGAATCTCTCTCTCCTCACACTGATTCAGACTCTGATTCTTTCACCTCCCTCAGAGAGCCCCCAGCCCTGAGGAGCTGGGTGTCATCTCCATGGAGCTGCTCCTGCTATTGAATTCTTTCAGAGGAGCAGGAGCATCCCTGGTCTCCTTGGTTTGACAGTGACAACAGCAGCTGAAGGGGATCTGATCAAATCTCCAGTCAAAATGGGCAACATTTGCATTTTCTGTGTCTGTTTTATACCAGATATCAGTCTGATACCAGATTTAAGTTCAGGCTGAAAATAGAAGAGTTCAGATCCTGCCAGATTAAGGTTTTCTCGCTCTACAGAAGAGAGAAAATATTCTAGGTAGGAAAAGATGTCAAGGGGTGGGGAGGGCAGCAAGAGAATGAGCCCAAACCTGAACTGAGTGAAGATGCTGAAGTTTTTATTTTGGTTTCAGTAAGTTCAGGGTGTTGCACTTGAATTGAATCCTTTGGTGGACTCCCTGAAGGATGTGCTGTGATTCAGCATCAGCAGTGCCAGCAATGCTCTGTTCCCCCATAGATGGATGGGAGAGCAATGCCTGTGGTGTTTGGGGTCAGAAATCCCTCTGCCCCACAGCAGCTCTGTCACAGCGTGAACACCAACAGCATCTGTGCCTGGACTTGCTTTTCTCTCCAGACTTCATTGCTGCTCTCTGAGTTTTTCCCAAAGGAAATATTAAATAATGAGCACTTCTTAAACAAAGGGCTCTGCTGGCCTCACCACAGGCACTGGCTCTGCTGATACATTATTCATTTTAGGCACTATCTGACTAAAAACCCACTTACCTGCTCTTAGTACCTGCTCATCAGGAGGATATTGCCTCTTTTAGAAATGCTGCCTTCTTTCCTGGCTGCTCAAGGAGTGCAAACTTGGCTTTCCCAAACACTGAGCTCAGGGAACAAACCCTGTCCTGAAAGCCCACAGGAACAAATGATGAGGGGGATAAATCTACCTCAAAATTAAAAATTATTAAATATCAAGGGTCATTTTTCTGGTAGACAAATGTCCACATTTCCCTTTCCCCACTGAGCATGTAGATCAGCTCCTGATTCCTTAACTTCCCCCAGACTCCCACAGAGCTGCTGAGTCTGTTTGGCCTCTCATTTATATTTATTGTCCAAAGGCAGTGAACATTCATCATTTGTGTCCCAGGGCTCGTGGCAGGCACTTGGAGTGTGAGAAATGCTTTGGGTAGTTACTGTAAGGGGTGCTGCACGGAATCCCACAGTGGGATTTTAAAAACGGTTTTAAAACCATTTTAAAACCATTTGCCTGTGTGCAAAGCTCACTCCCACAGCACAGGGAGGGGCTGGGGATGTTGCTTGGACAAATTTCACGTGGACAAATGTCACCTGGACAATGTCATTTGGACAGATGTCACCTGGACAGATGTCACCTGGACAAATTTCACTTGGACATTCCCAGTTCCTGCAGAAACTTCCAGGAGGAAAATCAAACCATGCTGCTCTTGCTGGGAAAACTTTCATTCTTTCTTTCTTTCTTTCTTTCCTTGGATGCTCTGTGTTTGTGCTGCACCTCTCCCTAATTAGCTTTTAATGACTCTCCCCACTGCTCTCAGAGCCGCTGATTCTGTGCATGCAGCCTTTGTTCCCTGCAATAAAACCCATTAAGCTCCTTGTTGCTCTGACCCCATCTCACTCTGAGGCTGAGCACAACAACTGCAGCCCATTTTCGTCCTCATTCTTTGTAATTTTGGTTGTGCAGCAGGGCAGGTGTCAGTGCAAGGATTCATTTCAGCACAGCACGATGTGTGTGTGTGTATTTAAAGTCTGCACTGATCTAATTATTATACTCACATGCTTCACTTCTGCAAAAACAACCAATTTAATGAGCCTGTGACACCTTTCAACAGCCTTCTTGAATATTTTTGTTTGGTGAATATTCCAATGGACAGAGTGATAAATTTATGGCAGGCAGATAAATTCTGAAGATTTTCACAGACTTAAAATACCGAGCTGTTGGAAAGATGCTTCTAGAACACAACACCAAACTTCTGTTGCTTGTTGTTGAGATATTTTGTTTCCAAATTAACTTCAAGAAAGTTGAGCGTTTCAAATTAAAGTTTTTAGAAGACGAGCTTTTGTAGAAAGCTTTATATTTTTTCCTGTCAAAACTGCTTCAACTTATTTTGGGCCAGCTTTAGAGAAAACTTCTTGTTGCCATAGCTGATGGCGTGTTCATTGCTGGAGAGAAAGCCAGCACTGCCCTTTGCATTCTGGTTTAAAATTTATGTGATTTTAGGCTTTGGGTTGATCAGCCCCTGCAATCTCCTGCTGCTAATTGGCTCAGGGGAGGGGATAAAGGGAATAAGAGCAGCTCCCAGGTGCCACAGGAGATGCTTTGTACCAGAGATTCCCTTTGCTCACCAAAATCCCTGCTTCTGTAGTAAGTCCTGAGAGCAACCAGCAGAAGAAAAAGGCCGAAGGAGCACCTGAGTTTAGTTTGTTCACAGAAAGGTCCTATCCTACAGCTATCAAATTTAATCAAAAAATGAAAATTTCAGGGCCAAACTGAGCTGCACACTTGGCTGTGTTATCACCAGCCCTGCCTTGGCAGTTTCTGGAATGCTGAATAAATTTCTGTGCTTTGCTGTGATGGCCTCTGTCGAAAACATCAGTGGCATTTCACTTTGAAAGCAGAATTCATTGTTCACCCCAGTGTGATTTTCTGAAAGCCCCATTTCCCTTTCATGTCTGTAAGGAAAATTTGCAAAGAATTTGGTAAATAACTGGGCAGAGCTGTTCAGAGAACTGTGTTGTCTTCAGCAAAGTCTGGCCTTGGTTATGAATGGAACATTCTTGAAAAAATGAGACCCCTGGAGGGCAAGAGGCAAGGACAGGAACTTCTGCGGCTCTGCTTGACTGCCTGGTGTTCACTGCCTGCTTTGGAGCTGGATGCATGTTTGAGTGTTCTCTGGTAATGCATTCGAGAGACAGGAGCTGTTTTTGTGACAGCTCCTGCATTCAGGTGTTTTTGTGCCCCTGATGCTGAGGTGGTGCTGAGCACCGAGCTGCTCCCCCTCTGCAGCCTGCACAGAGCCAGGTTCTCATTATTCCCAGACACATTTCTGAAAAATCTTCTTTAGGCCCTGACACAAGCTGTAATTATGAGGTGGAGCAAAGAGAAACCCGGTGTTTTGCAGAGGAGTTGGGCTGGGATTGTTCTGTGGGAGCTGGGAGCTGCCTTGGTGCAGTGACACCCTGGAGTTCCTGCAGGGCCTCTGCTATCAGCACAGGTTATCGGCTCTGGACAGCTCCAGAATCCAAAAGAGAGCAAAGAAAATGAATAGGAATATTGCTAATGGTACTTAGTGCAGCCTGGAAATGGAAAACAAGGACAAAGCATTCTGTGGCTGCAGCAGAAGTGGTATTTTAACGTTTGTAGGCATGGCCATAGGGCTGGAAAAGACAGGTTTGTGCCTTGGAACATCAGGGGTATCTCAGCAGCTCCTGCTCTGCCACTGCACAAGAGCTGAGGGAATTACCTGTAATTCCTTTGCTTCCTCCCGTCATACTCAAACCCTGCTTATTCTTCCACAGGGGAGGACACAGCTGGCAGAAATGGGACTTTGCTGCCAAATTTCACCCAGCGCAAACCTTCTCTCCCTTTGCTGTGCATTCCTGCCATCCCACCCTCACTCACATCACAAAGCTATCAAAGGAATTCCATCACTTGCTCTTCACACCTTTTACTCAAAACTTCTCTATCCACTAGAAATCTGTTTTCCCTTAATTAACCTTAAACATTTTAAGTCTGTTTATTTCTGCAGTCCCTCCAAACGCAGTGACAGCCGTAATGGGGCTGTTCTGGATTCTGATCATTCTATTTCTCTAAAAATAAAAGCTCAATATGAGCTTCATTTAGAACTGTGCACCTGGGGAAGCTCTGATTACTGCCTGAGGTATCCAAGGCTATTAAAATATTCGCAGTGCAGGTGCTCTGCAGCCAGGGAGGATTTCAGCTCCTCGAGCTGGAGGGATCCACGTGGTGGCTCTGCCATGGCACAGCCCTGGCTGGCAGGGTGGTTTAAGTGGTGATGCAGATCCCAAACCCAGAGGCTTCTTTGTGAGGATTTCAGGTTTGCCTTGTCCTAAAAACCAATTTGGCCACTGGAGCACCTTGAGCAGCAGGGCAGGAGCTGCCTTGGCCGAGGGGACCCTTTTGGTGATGCAGCAGATTTTACCTATTGTGGAATTTCTAGGTTTGGCCTCTCTATGAACAATCAAGGCACTAAAAGAAAGCTGATTTTCCCCAGGATTTTTTGGCAGTCTCTTTGGAGCTCTGTGTTTACCAGGGTTTCTGCAAATCCACTGAAGTGTTGTCCTTTCCATGCCCATCCAGTGCCTTGGAGCTCTTTCCTCCTCTGCTGTTCCCTCCTGCCCAGGAGCAGCACAGAGCCTGAAGGACCAGCACCACTTTTATATTTACTCCTTTCAAGTGGAAGCTGTAAGGAAGGGCAGTGAATAAATATTTGCTGTCTCCCTTTCAGTAAGGCTAAAGCCATGTCAATACATTGAAATAAAAGCTGGGAAAAGGCAGGAATCCACATTGGGAGGAGAGGGAAAGGATGGCTCCAGAGGAAAATAAAACTGCCCAGAGGAACATGAGGCATTCAGAGGGGAACTGTGGGTTGTAACTGTTTGTGCTTCTGTCAGAAATTGAAGTTCATTCAGGTTCACTCTGCACTGGATTCTTGTTTGGCTTCAGTTAAGTTAGTACTCAGTGTTTACTATTTGGCCTTGTACAATTCAAGCTCTTTTAATACATTTTAAAAATTTAAGGAAGTCCAAGGTGTTGCCATTTTCACATATTGAACCATAACAGCGACAAGAAAGAAAAATTATGTATTAAAGTCCCTTCTCCTGCTCTTATTTAGGCACTAGAGAGAGCTAGAAAAACTATTAAAATGCAATAAAGTTCAAGCAGAAAAACAAACTAAAGAGCTGAAACATAATTATCTCTTCCTGCAAATGATGCACAAGCAGCATGTAACGCTTCCAAAGAAATGATTCGGGTAATTTGATGGTGTGTGAGGACACTGAGGAGATTTGGAGACAGGACCAAAGCACACTCAGGTGAACCAGCATTGAAAATGAACTCAAAAAGGGTTTGTTGTGTACAGCACTTCTGATACTCTCTGGGGTTTAGCCTATCATTTTTAACCTGCCTTAATTAAATATTAGCAACGTGTGTACTTTGTACTTGAGGGCTAACAAATGTGAATTTTGAAAAGCTGTTGCTCAGAATGGCTTTTCATGCACAATAAGCACGAGAGCCCATCGTTCTCAGCTAATTACCACTGATGGGGGCTAACCTTGCTCTTGCTGCTGGGAGGAGAATGATTGTCTGAGAGGCTTCCATCATTTCTCTGAAAATATCTTTTTCTTTCCACTGTCTGCTCACCTTTTCAGCCTAAATATTTATTGGTTTGGGCTGTGATTTATTCCTATTTGTTTTTAATTTCCTCGTGCAGTGTTTCAGAGGGCACCAGAGCCACGAATGGATTGCTGCTCCATTGCGTGCAGGTGCCCCATTGCATCTGAGCGCACGTTCTTGATGAGGTTATTAAAACTTGGGCAGTACAAATTACCATGGCAACCAAAAGCATCAATTCCCAGCCTGTTCCCGCCCCTGGATACGGGAATGGTTCAGAGCATTCTGACACAGCTGGTGTGCCTTGGTTCACACACCCTCACTGTCCTGCAGCTCAGCACTCTCTGCTCCTGGGTGTCCCAGCCAGGCAGGAGTGTGACTTTGTCCTTTTATTGTCATGGCGAGGGTGTGATCCAGCTCCAGCCCTTGCTGCTGACTTCCCCATCACCTTTTGGTGATAATTTGAGTGTCACCCTCAGCCAAAAGCACAGTGACAAATGTTGGGCAGGGATGGTGGTGCTGGAGTGGGGCTCTGGGTTTGGCTCCCATCTCAGACCTCAGAAAACAACTTCTGATTTTTGTGTTCATATTTGAAGAGCTCTGGTTTTGGAAATGGTAGAAAACCAGGTGCTAGTTAGGAAGTTCCAGCACGGTGCTGGAATGCAGGAATTTCTGCTTTACAGCAAGGGAAAAGTTGGGAGAACTTCTCCCATTTTCCCCCACATATTTCACAGCAGGTATTTGACCCCTAAAAATCCCCCCAGCATTTGGTGGCTGCAGATGATCCATCCTCATGGCAATGCCCTGGGTGTGAGGAGAGGCTGCAGTGCCACCCTTGCTCTCGTGCTCAGGAGGGGAAGGATATAATTAATATATATATGAATGTTTAAAAATATATAGTGTGTATATACAGTATATATGATTTAGTGTATGTATTTATTATATTTTATATTATATAACATATTAATATATTATAATACATGATATAAAATATTGTAAATATAATATACTATACTATAATATACTATACTATACTACACTATAATATAATATAATATAATATAATATAATATAATATAATATAATATAATATATATACTATAATATAATATTTTATATATAAAATATATAATGTATATATATGTATTATATATACATATTATATATATGTATATACATATATGTATTATATATGATATAAATATGATATAAAATATTGTAAATATAATATACTATACTATAACATACTATACTACACTATACTATAATATAATATAATATATATACTATGATATAATATTATATATATATAATATATATAAAATATATATAAAATATATATACATTATATATATATGTATATACATATATGTATTATATATTCATTATATATATATATACACACATATATATATATATATATATATATAAAAAATAACCAGGAGTGGTGTGTTACAGCTCTTCTGGCTCAATCACAAACAACATAATAAGAATCAGCATTCCACAGCAAAATACATTCTTTAGAACCTGCATAATCTGTTTTTATATGGTGCACATAATCAGATTTATGTTATGGAAAAAAGGGCTAATCTTGAACATTTTATACCATTTAAAAATGTTAGTAGTTTTAAACTGTTTATTTCTTAATTAATAGGCTGGGATTCAGCTTCAGAACAAGTAGCAATCCCAATCTGCAGAAACTATAACGTGGCAGATTCTGTCCTACAGCTCATTTGCTTTATTCCTGTGCCTAAATAGAGCAAATATCAGAACAAGTCTGCACTTGTTGGAGGTGAGGGAAAAACCTCCTGACACAGAGGAGCTGGTGGTGTGGTTTACAATTATCATTGTTACAAAACTCTCAATTTCTCATTTTCCCAGCACTTCTACCTTCCAGTGGGAAATTGGTATAATTTTACTCTGTAAAGAAAGTCACTCTTGTCATGGCTGGGGTTGAACCCTGAGATATTATTTTTAATCACAGTAAATGATCCAACTTGCCCTGTTCTTGATTCCCTCTGCAAGTGAGAAAGCAGTGCCATGTTCATTTCTTTGCCTGGCAGTAGCTTGCAAGAACATCACCTCTTCTGCAGTACTGGGGGAGAAAAAGGGAGTTTTCAGCCAAAATTCCAACTATTCTATTAGCAAATTTTTTTAAAAAAATTCTGTTTGTGCCAGACTTGTCACGAATTGTTGTGACAATGCTGTTATTGCTTCTGCTGCATCAAGGAGCTGAAGCACTGCCCGACCAAAGCAACCAAAATTCTGCACTAAGGCTTTCCAGAGAACTGAAATTAACTGAAAGGAAGGGAAAGTAGGACACATAAAGCCACAATAGGAAATTTTTTTCTTTTAAGAAGTGTGGGAGGAACTTGAGAAAGTGCAGAGCAGCAGCTCTGAGTTTTCTCCTGGATGAAATGGTAGAAAACTGTAATAAAGAGTCTTGATAGACACCCAGATAAACACCCTGGGAAAGAGACAACATTGTTTTTGTAGAGGGAAGTCATATTTCACAAACCCATTCGAGTTTTTGGATAGAATCAATAAATATGTGAAGGGTGATCTGGTTTGTGCTGCGTTAGATGGATTTCCAAGATCTTCTGGGTAAGAGTCATCAGAAAAACTTTTGAAATAACTGAGCTGCCATGGGCTGAGAGAAAGGCTTTTTCTGTGCACTGACTGCTTGAAGAAATAGGAAACAAAGGGTTTTGTTTTTAGGGTTTTGTAAGGTTTTAATGTCTTATCTCTGCTTTGAGCAGGGTTGGAGCAGGTCACCCCCTCAGGTCCCTCCATCCTAAATTTCACTGGAATTCTGTGGGTGAGGGAGATGCACTGAGGGAAAAAGGGGAAGGGGACAGGATTGCAGCACTGGTGCCAAAACAGGACTTCTGCCCTGTTCTTGTGGAAGGGGAAACTGAGGCAGGGACAGTCAGAATGGCTTTTGCCAGGGTTATATTGGAAACCACTCCAGGGGCAGAAGGAATATCCTGATTTTGCCAGGGTTATATTGGAAACCTCTCCAGAGGCAGAAGGAATATCCTGATTTTGCCAGGGTTATATTGGAAAGCTCTCCAGAGGCAGAAGGAATATCCTGATTTTGCCGGGGTTATATTGGAAAGCTCTCCAGAGGCAGAAGGAATATCCTGATTTTGCCAGGGTTATATCAGAAACCTCTCCAGGGGCAGAAGGAATATCCTGATTTTGCCAGGCCCACATCTCCTGTGGCTCTGGCCTTTGGGCAGTGGAGGCCAGAGTTAATTTGATATAAATCTCCCAGGAATTAATCCAAACTCCCTGTTCCCTCCCGAGCAGAGGAATTGTCCCTGACAGCGAGCGCTGTCCTTCTCCGGAGGGGAAGCTCTCAGAGATGGACACCATTGTGCAGGAAACAAAAGAGATTGTTTCCATCAGGCTCCATCAGGAAATTGCTCCTGGGAATTACTGGAAATCAGAGGGTTTGTCCTCTTGGGTCCCGTACAGAAACTGTGGTTTGAAAAGAGCAAGCATAGAAAAATTAGATGCTTTTGTGTACAAATCTCAAGTTTTCTGGGAAGCAGGAGTGTGGGACTGAAAGCAAAGTGAAGGGTGCACAGGACAGGGCAGTTTTGCTTGGAAATTGAAATTGTTTCTCGGCACTCAGCATTATTTCACAGAAATTCTCTTTCACAAGGAGGATTTTTCACCTGTGCTGTGGCCAGCAGGTCTCAGAAGCATTGACAGCAACAGGAAAGTTAGTTATTCTTGTGGCAAAACATAAAATATGTAACAAGGTCCAGGACTTTATGACAATCTAAATGTGAAATGTATTAGGCAGTGTTTCCATAGATCACTATCAGCAGGGACTTTTATTTGGGGGAGGATTTGACCCCTTTTTTCCTCCTCTTCCTGGCACCATGCTCCCCTTGGGAATGCTCACACATTTTGAGGCACTGAATATGCCCAGAGATAAAATAATAACTGATTACACACAGTGCATTTTTATTAACACTGCAGTAATGCAGGTCACCTTCAAAAGCAGATTCCTTTTAGGAAACAGGAGAATGACAGTCCAGCAGGATTGGAGGCAAACTTTATCTGAAATGCTTACTGTCTGTTTTGTTTTTATACAAGAATATGTTGGAATAAGTTCTTTTAATGATGCTGAAGGGAGGTTGGAGGTTTCCAGATAAGAGGGAAAAGTTGTCATGCAATTTTCAACAGGATTTGGGAATTATTCCTAGTTCCACATAATCCTTGATCTCCTTTGTAAAGTACTGGGGCTGATACTGTTAGCCCTGTTTGACAGATAATGAGAGTGCCATGGGGACTTAATAACTTGCCCAGGAAGTTCAGTTGAATTAATTGATAACACAATATCAAAACAGAAGTGGATTCAGCCCCCACAGCTTGGAGCAGGGAGGTTTCCAAAGCCCCATTTCATTTTGATGAGAAACTGCATCTATTTGTACAATTGCTGCAAAGGATTTATGGTTGGCATGCATTCCCCTCCTGCCTGCTGGGGGGACACCAATGATGGATTTTTTTTGGTCTTTTTGCTGCTTTTGTGGTTGTTTGGTTGTATTTTGTGTCTCAAGAACAGCTGCATGCCCAGGAATACCCAAATATTTGGGGAAATTTTGGGTTAGCAGCAAATGCTCACTTTTCCCCTGCCCTGTAACTCTGAGTCCTTCTGCACATGAGTGCCTCAGAAATGGCTGAGGAACCAATTAATGATCAATTATTGATATTGGCAGCTGCCGTGAAGTTTCCCCAGCTGTTGCTCACACTTGTCTTCATTCTGTTCTGATTTACATGAGTTCACCCGAAAAGCAGACAAGATTATTTTCCTTTTGGTTTGAATATGGGAAGTTCATTCCAGGCTGGGACCAGCTGATGCTTTCCTGCCCCCTCGGATGTCTGGGTGTAAAACTGAAGTTTAAAATTCCATGTTAACCCTCTGTGAAATGCTCTCAAGGTCAGTCTAAGTACTGCAGCCAAACCTGGGGTTGAATTTCCTGGGCTGGGCTCTCGTGGTGCCCCATTGCCAGCCTGAAGGTGACCTGCAGAGAGATTTCAGGATGCATCATCCAACCTGCCCCATCCCCTCTGGCTCCTGCCTCAGTGCTAATGGACAGCTGGTGACTCACTCCAGAGCACAGACTCTGATTTTATTTAAAAAAAAAATAAAATAAAATTATCCTGTCACTTTTAAAAGGATCCCAACCTTCCAGGATAATGAAGAGCAGATGAAAGGGCTGCTGGAGCTCTGAGGAGGAGGCAGCCCTGCTTTTGACTCCCTGCCATTCTGATACTCTGCTGGTAATTGCAAGAAGCATTTCAGTTACACTTTCCCCAGTTGTTTAGTTCCAGGAGCTTTGCTGCCTGACTCTCTGTCCTTTCTCCTCAGAACAAAGCTGTCTCCATGGCATGTGCGGGCATTTGAGCATCCCCAGCTTTGGGTACCAGCTTTGGGTACCAGCTTTGCTCTCCATTGGGGTTTTTTGGTGTTCTCACTCCCTGTGGAGTGGCTGCATCATTTCTTTTGGAGTTAGTACCAGATGAGAGCTTCCTTCTGCAGGGGTCACACCAGGACTTGCTCCCCAGCAATAGAAAACCTTCCCTGATCATTTTCTCCCAACGCACCTCCTTGCCATTTGCCTGTTGTGTCTGTTTCCCTGGTGTCATAGACATCTTTTAATGAAAAATCCTTTCTTTAGGATTTTTCCTCCTGAGAAGCTGAGAGGCTTCAGGAGCAAAATGTAAGCAATGGTTATTTGCTGCTGTGGGATGCAACAGGTGCATCTGGGATTGGGCTCATGTTGGATGTTTGTAATTAATGGCCAATCACAGTCAGCTGGCTCAGACAGAGAGTCTGAGACACAAACCTTAGTGATCATTCTTTCTTTGCTATTCTTAGCTGGCCTTCTGATGAGAACCTTTTCTTCTATTCTTTTAGTATAGTTTTAATGTAATATATATCATAAAATAATAAATCAGCCTTGTGAAACACGGAGTCAGCTCCTCGTCCCTTCCCTCACGCTCAGACCCCCGTGAACACCATCACACCTGGCGTGGGATTCCTTTGGTCCCTCTGAGCTTTCCCTGGCTCCCAGCAGGGATTGTCCTGCTGGAAGTTCTTTGTTAAACCGGGGGTCTCCTGCTCTCCACAGAGAGCTCTGTGCCCTGCTGAGCTCTGGGGTTCCTGCCCATAAATCTGAATTTCCTGGCCTGGGGTCTCCAAGCTCTGTTCCCACCTGACTTTCTCTTGCTGTTGCTTTGAGGCTCTGCCTCCTCTTCCAAGCTCACAGGAACCGCTTCAATCTCTGCTTGGTGTTATTAAACCCAATCCCAACGAGGTTCCTTTCTCAGCCTCCCAGCTGGGTCTCCCCCAAGCCAGGCTTTGTTGGGAAGGGATCACTTCTGTCTTCCCGACCAAACCTGATCCTGCTTTTCCCTCTGCTGGGGCCGTTTCCACACAGTTCTGCTGCTGTAAATGAATTTAAGGCCTTCCCCCACCTCCAGCTTTTTGTGGCCCCACAGTGACCAAGGGTTTGCTCAAAAAATGCAGCAAAGAGATTTTACCTCTGAAATTCTGCATATAAATAAATCTGAGAGGATTGCTGTCAGTCACAAAGGGGGGAATGAGTTTTCTTGTCTTGTTTAGAAGATTTCTTTCTGTTTAATCTTTCTTTTTCTTTTTCCCTTTTTATGACACTTCTAGTTAAATATATATATTTGAAGTTGTTTGCATGCAGCAGTTTTCACATCTGAGGGAGGGTGGACTTGGATTATGAGGATTTTTTCCCAGTAAAAGGCATCCTGACAATCCCTGACAATCCTGCATTTATAGCTTTTCTATGGCATTGCTGTTTACACTCCCCACCTCTGTGAAATACCAGTGCTGCAGAATGTGAGACGCTGCTCGAATTTTCTGAATCTCAGGATAACATCAGGCAAAATTCAATAGATTCATTCTCTGACGCCTTCACACAAAATACAAATGCTCAACCCCCAGCTGAAACTGCCAGACTGTTACAAAACTCAGCTAAAACTGAACATTAGCACGTGTGCTCCTCACACACACACACAAAAAATCTCGATTTTGGTCGAGAGGAAAGTTGGAATTATTTTAAGACAGCACACAGCATTAGTGTGTGTTGAACCACACCATCCACAAACCCTGAGTGTGCTGGCAGTTGGCAGCAAGGGTGGATTTTGATTAAGTAGGCCAAGAACAGTGGGAAAAATGAGAAATTCTGTATTTATGTGTGCTGCAGACAGAGGGGTGGGCGAGCAGCTGCCCCCACAGATGAGAGCAGAGCTGCTCCTTGGCCCACGAGCAGCTCAGATGGATTAAAGGAGCCCAGGGCTGGGTTTGGTTTTGTTCAGGGGAAAATGGAGCAAGGAGGAGAATGGGAGAGGAAATATTCCCAGCCACCTGCAAATTCGAGTTCTGTTTGTTCAGCAGTGCCCAGTGCCTCTGTCATTAACTGAGAGTGTGGGTTTGTGAAAAGATGGTGAGGAAACTCAGCTTTGTTACCCATCAGACAGCACACCAGTATTTAATGTACAACTGGGATTCCTTCATTAACTTGCTCCTGCCTGGGTGCTGTTTCTTTGCAAGGAGAATTGAAGGAATTGTGAAAAGTTTAAGGCATTCCATTAAAATCATTGCACATCCATGAATTTATCACATGGGCGCCAGTAAAAATCTGTGGGAACATTTGCTGAGCTTCCACTTGCCCAGTTGATGCCTTAGGATATCAAACCCTTTTCCTCCAATGTGATTCACCTCATCCTTCACCCTTTAACCACAGGATGGCCCTCAGGGCTTGCCCTCAATTCCAGTCCAGTTGGAGGGAACTTTGGAAGCTGTTCCATTATTTTATAAAATTATTTCTTTTTTTTCTGATAATTGTCCCTTGGTTTCCAAGGTAAACTTGAGGGGGTAAAATAAAATTTACACGTGGTAAGGTTACAAAAGGAAGATTTTGAGGAATTAATAAATAAATATACCCAGTGCCTTGTGTGATGTGAAAGCCAAACTCTCATCTGACAGAACAAAAAATCTACTTGGAAATGCTCAGATTTGGGAGGTTTTTCATTCTTACACTGGATCCTGGGCTTGTAGGATGTAGAGATGGCCTTTAGTCTCACAAGTGGCATTGCAAGTGTAATATAGAGTCTGATTTTACTGCTCAAATAGATAAAGATGATTTCAAAGGCATAGATGTTCTCAGTGTGAGCTGAGGGGGAAGCTTGCAGAGATTTTAATCAGTGCAGCAAAATTTCTGGAGAGGATTCAATGCACTCTTCCCTTTTGGGACCCTGAATTTCAGAAGCCAGTGCAGACAGGACCTGACACAGCCAAATGCAGCAGCAGTGCCTGAGGATGATCCTATCAGCCCTGGTGATTTGGGTTCTGGTCCAGCTTTTCAATGCACTCTCCTTGCTAACTAAATGTTCCATCTGGCTGGGCTGGTGTTTGTCCAAGTGCTCTGAGCTCCTGACCTGGCAGTGCAGATGTGGGCTGTGCTCGTAATTCAGATTTATTTTCCTCAGCAAGAGCAGTGCAGGGGAGCAGTGTTGGTTTGATAGTAGTTTAAAAGGAGTTGGTAGAAGAAATTTCAGGTCTATTCTTGCCATCACTCCAATTCTAGAAGTTGCTCAGCAGTGCTGTGGAGATGATGCTTCAAAGCCAGGAACTCAGAAATGGATCCTCTTCCACTGAACTCATGGAATATCTCCCATAAACACATTTAAAAATAGTAGAGACTTTTATCTAGGTACACAAGATCCATGTGATGTAAGGGTTGCACAGAGCAGCCAGATTTGCCCATTTGCACGTGGAAAATTCAAACACCAGAAGGCCAGGGTGGCTGTGCAGAGCAGCAGCAGGGCTGATAACTGAACCTCTGAGCTGCAGGCACTGCTCTGCCCTGTGAGTTACACAGATTATCACTGATAAATGTCACTAAAAGTGCCCCACGTCCATCCGCCCTCACACTGCAGCAAACAGGAGATGTGGCTGCCCCTTGCGAGGAGCATTTGCTGAGGGAAGAACCAGGAGCAGAGATCTGTGATCCACAGCCCAGGGACAGAGGTTTGGGGCGTGCAGGGTGGGCACAGGGACTGCTCTTGGAGATAGGAGTGAGTAAATTGAGAAAATGGAAATCTGACAAAAAATGGCACGAGGGGGAAAACGGAGCCCAGCCTGTGCTGCTCTCTGACCTGGAATATGCACTCACGAGCCAGTCAGGTGAGAAATCTGCACGATCTTGAGAATAAAACTCAGCTGTCACCTCATAATAAAAGTGGCTGGTGCCTCTGGGGATGAAGAACAAGCCCTGGCTAAGCAAACTGCAAGGGCTGTTCATCATCACTCAGTGCTGGACGTGCTTTCCATTCGCTTGTTACTTTCCCCCCATTTCAAATTGCACCCATAAGTCACAGGAGAGGGAAATCTCAATGCTCAGCTTCATTAGACAGAGTTATTCTTTGGAATTCAGGGCAAGGAGCATATGGAAATTTCTCCAGCAAAGAGCAGACACTACACCCAGCATGAGAATCAGCGGGTGCAATATTGAAATGAGTGCCATTATGGCTTGTTTTGAGTCAGACCTTGAGATGATTGAAATTCAATTACCTCTCCTGCTTTGAGGGGCCAAGGAGCTCAGAGAACACAAAGTGAGACCAGGAGGATTAGGAGAACAAAGAATCTGTGTTGGTTGTTGTTCTTGGTAATTGTGGCTGTAACCTGCTCTGGGAGGGCTGCAGACACAAAATGTTGTTTGTGCTGTGGCTGTGTTCAGATTTCCTGGTCAAAACCAGGCACAGCTGATCTCCTGAGCAGCCAGAGCATCTTTGGTAGAACCAACCTCGTTTGTGACTCGCCCTGAGTCTCTGACTTGTCCTGGAAACTTGCTGAGCGGATGGCTTTAGGTCTAGTATTCTATATACTATATTCTAGTATATTCTTCTTCTTTTGGCCTGCCTTTCTGCCTCTAGTCAAAGGCTTTCCCTTCTCTGTCATAATAGGATTTTTGCCATTAAAATGGGGTGTGTAGATGTAGGGTGAGAGCAGTCAGATGGTGTGGGCCCAAACCACACTGCTTGTATAGCCAAATGGGTGAGGTACTGCCAAAACTCCAGGGCTGTGGCCTCTTGGTGACAGCAAGACAAAGATTTAAATCTGTTGATCAACAGGATTACTTTAATTTACAATACAACTGTTCTGTTAAAATTTTACTATGACTTTTTCCAAACCAAAACATTTGGTTCAGGGTGGGGCTGAGCGAGTGGCTCTCCTGGAAAATTTAAGAATGCTGAGGCAAAGTGTTGCTTTGGAAGATAAATCTCCTTTCTGTTACACTGCTGTGCTCCTCTAAATCAAAGCTGTCCTCAGAGGAATCCCTGTGCAGGAATTCCAGTGTGGTGCAGGCACAGGACAGAGGCATTTGTGACCTCAGCCTGCAGAAGGAGCAGTGGTGCTTTAGAACCAGGCTTTGGTACTTTAACATCACTTCAGTACCAGACTTTAGTGCTTGGACTTTAGTGTCACAGACACATTTTATGGAAAATCCTTTTGCTAGGATTTTTCTCCTGAGAAGCTGAGAGGCCTCAGAAACAAAATGTAAACATTGATTATCTGTGGAATGCAACAGGTGCATCTGGGATTGGTCTCATGTGGTTGTTTCTAATTAATGGCCAATCACAGTCCGGCTGTCCAGACTGTCTGGTCAGTCACAAGATTCCTTTTCCTTTTCCTTTTCCCTTTCCCTTTTCCTTTCCCTTTCCCTTTTGGTTTGCAGCCCACAGCACTTGAAGAGAAAGCCCTGGCTGGGATTTGTGTTGCTAAGGGGATAATGCATTTGTAGCAGATTTATTCTTTGCTTCCTCCTTTGTAAATATTTCCTAACTCACATTTTTATTGTGGATTCCGTTCCTTTCTTACACACCCTTTTAATGCAGAAATGTGATTATTGGTATTTTAAAAAAATAATAACTTGTAATGATCACAGCACTGTAATGGAAACAAAGGGAATTTGAATTCCATTTTAGGGCTCATTCCATGTAAAAATAGGCTTTAGGCATAAGTGCAGCTTGCACATGCCCCCACACTAACAGAGATATAATGCAACATTTCCTTAATGGCCCTAAAAGCAACTATAGCCAAATAAACCCCTTTAGGATAGAGAGATGTACATAATTAGAGTTGTAGATCTCAGATTATTCCATTTATCTCTGACTCCTTACGAGATGCATTGTCCTGTGCTCCTGCATAGAGTCTGGCTCCAGCAGCTGCACAGAGGCAATTGTTATAAATGCCTTTGCCTTCTCTGGAAATTAGAATTCAAATTTTGTCCTTTCAAACACTCGGCAAAGGATGTCTCTGAAATTACCATTCAATA
Source organism: Zonotrichia leucophrys gambelii (assembly GCF_028769735.1). Taxonomy (NCBI): domain Eukaryota; kingdom Metazoa; phylum Chordata; class Aves; order Passeriformes; family Passerellidae; genus Zonotrichia; species Zonotrichia leucophrys. The sequence goes on from NC_088185.1 coordinate 1,238,503, forward strand.
GGTGACATGGGATTATTGCCACATCCATTTCCTTGAGCTCAGCCTAAGAGCTGTTCCTTGGGCAGCTCAATCACCATTCCCCCCTGGAAATGCACAGCCCGTGCCTTGCTGCTCTCCCCGGATTAGCAGAGCTGTTTGTTTTTAAGGGCAGGCACATTTTGTGCAGGCCAGCCTGGCTGGGAGGCTGCTGTGCTGGCACAGACTGGGTTGTGGCCAGAAATTGGGAAAATAATAAACAGTGAGCTCTGAGCTCAGTAATAATGCCTGACAGAGGGAGTGGGGTGCGGAACAGCTTTCATTTGGGTTATTAAATTTAGATAGGATCTCAGGGAAAGCTCACTTCAATTTGCATCAGAGTCTGGCTCCCTCTGCCAGAAATACCTGAACAGAGGCTCAGAATTGTTAGAAAAGGAGGAGCTGCCCCTTCCAGGGTGGTTCCCCATGTGTGAGGATGTCACAGGAGCTTCAGCAGCTCTGACCCCACGTTGTGCTCAGTTCATTGGCACTGGCACTCAGGGATTGCCTCACACTGCTGGGAGCAACAGGTGAAACTGGAGCTTGCTGAAATCCAGGTGTCATCTGTGATGGTGCTCACAGGGGTCTCAGGTTGAGGGAAGAGACAAGAATTTGACTCCATATTTCAGAAGGCTGGTTTATTATTTCATTGATATATATTGATATATATTACATTAAAACCATACTAAAAGAATATAAGAAAAAGTTCTATCTCAGGAGGCTGGCTAAGCTAAGAATAGAAAAGAAAGAATGATAACAAAAGGCAGGTGTCTCGGACTCTGCTGGGCCTAGATTGGCCATTAATTATAAACATCCAAGATGGGCCAATCAAAAACCCACCTGTTGCATCCCACAGCAGCAGATAACCATTGCTTGCATTTTGTCCCTGAGGCCTCTCAGCTTCTCAGGAAGAAAAAATCCTAAGGGAAGGATTTTCCATTAAAAGATGTCTGCTACAGGCATCACTCGTGTGTCCTTGGTGTTCCCCATGAGCTGATGCTCCACGAGCTGCTTCCACTCACTCTGGCACTGTGCAGCAGCCAGCACCGTCTGTGGCATTGCTTTAGCAGCTGAAACCCAAATTCCACAGCTTTACCTGACTTTCCATCCATTTCTGCAGCTCACAAGTGATGGTAAAGAGAGAATTCCAAAGAGATAACATCCCAGTCCCAGGGCACTGCTGCTGCTGAGCAGAGCCCAGTGACAAATGCACTCTCAAAGTTTCTGCTGCCTTTTCCTGCTCTTTGTTCTCGGGCTCAGAGAATGCACAAAAAGCAGACAGGTACTCTCCTCTTCTGAGAATTCTGGGTGCACATCAAAGTGGACTAATTACCTTTAGAAAAGCATTGCTCCCTTTGTAGAAATTCCCAGCTATTGTTGGCAGGCTGAGGAGTAATCCAGCAAAAAACTTCAGTGTAGCTGAATTCAATTGATTTTGTTTCAAGGATTACAGGCAATTTAAGGCATGGCAGGAATGCATTTCCTTTTCTTTCCTATTTTCAACTGTTTTCCAATTACAAAGTGCTCCTGTCCTGGCATGAACATCTGCATTCATTTGGCAAAAGGCACATTTCTGATAGAACAGCAAATTCTCCCATGGTATTAAAGCACTGGGTTTTTTATTCCCAAACTTGTATAGACAGGAGAGGAGAGGAGAATGACGTCATCTCTGATATTGCAATAATAACTTTTTGCCAATCCTTGATTCCTCTTGTTGGTTTGAGCACTGAAAACCCAGCAGTGCCTCACGTTTGAAAAGCAGCACTGGGAAGGACTTTCCATCCAGTTTCTCCTCCACACAAAGACAAATCCCAGTAGAAATTCCTGAGTAATTTTTGGATGTTCAGGAGTGCTTGTATGAAGTGCTGAGAGTCCTCCATGTGATAACTGGGAGAGTTCTTGACTGGTTTCAACCTTTCTTGGAGTCATTTTTCTTAATTAAATAATGAAGGACATTAAAATCTCAGCTGAGGCTTCTGTGGAACTCTGTCCCATTGCTGTGGGAAGAGATGAGGTCTCAGGACTGGTTCCTCCTGCTGGGTGTGTGTGAGCATCAGCTGGGAGGGTCATCAGAAGAATAGAATAATTCCTTTTCATTCCCTTTTCGTGGCTTGGTGTTCCCCTACAACTCCAATATTTATTCAGAGGAAGGGGGAAAAAGGGAAGTAAAAAAATCTCGGTTGCTAAAAAAAAATAAAAATAAAAAGAACAACCTTTTAAAAACTATGAACTATCTGGTGAGTCCTAGCAGCAGAACACCCGGGGTGGGCATTAATGACCCGTTAATGCACTTCTCAGGTGGTAAATGGCCCATTAATGCTCCCTTGCCCTGTCAGATTGGATAATTTATTCAAATTCCCAGCCAGGGCACAGAGGTGGTGGCTGGGACATGAGCACGGCAGGTCTGGCTCTGTGCTGGGGTGGTTCTGTATCCTCACAGCTGCCCTGCAGGGCTGTCAGCCCGCAGGAATGGCACTGGCACCTGCAGCCATGGACAGCCCTGCCCAGCCCTGGGCCCGCATTTGCCCTGCCATGGATAAACCCTTCCCTGGGCTCTGCCCTCACTACCCCAGGGCCACGTTTCACAGAGAAAACCTGAACCTCGAGAAAGGAAAAACAATCCTTGTCTCATGTGCTGTGTTTGTGCCAAAGCAGAATGCAATGTGGGGATTGTTCAGTCTCCAGAAAAGGGATGGGGTTGTGTTTCCTTGGCCTGTCAGGGCCCGGGTGTGTGTTGTCTGTGGGGATTCAGGTTGTCTTGGATTCCAGGCTCTGTCTGTGGGGTTTCAGGCTCTGTGTCTTGTCTGTTTCTGGGGCATTCTAGGCTCTATCATGGAGGATTCCAGGCTCTGTCTGGGAGGTCCTGTCTGTCTGTCTTCGCTCTGTCAATGGAGGATTTCAGGCTCTGTCTGTCTGTCTGTCTGTGGGGCGTTCCAGGCTCTATCTATGGAGGATTCCAGGCTCTGTCTGTCTGTGAATGGGGGTTTTCAGGCTCTGTCTGTCTGTCTGTCTGTCCATGGGGCATTCCAGGCTCTGTCTATGGAGGATTTCAGGCTCTGTCTGTCTGTCTGTCTGTGGGGCATTTCAGGCTCTGTCTGCCTGTGTGGGTTTTCAGGCTCCATCTGTCTGTCAATGGAGGATTTCAGGCTCTGTCTGTCTGTGAATGGGGGTTTTCAGGCTCTGTCTGTCCATGGGGCATTCCAGGCTCTGCCTATGGAGGATTTTGGGCTCTGTCTGTCTGTCCGGGCTGTGGCAGAGCTGTCCCTCCCCACTGGAGCTGTTCCCCTGCTGCCCTGGCATCTCTGCTGTCCCCTCTCCCCCTGTGACAGCACTGGGGCTCCCCCCGTGTCCCGTAACAGAAAGGAGCAGCAGGAAGGGCAGTGGAGGAGCAGAAATGCAGAGAGGCAGCCTGGGCACCCTGCCCTGGGCAGGAACAGGATTTCCCTGCCCTCCTTGGAGCTGCACCAGCTCCTGCAGAGCCGCATTCGGGTAGAAAACCCCTCCGGCCTCCAACCTCAGCCCCTCCACCTGCAGCATCCCCATGCTGGCAGCACTAAAGCAATGCCAAGGGGCCTTGTTATAGGGCCTGGGCAGGGCAGGGAGCCAAAGGCATCCCACCTTCCTTCTGGAGTGAGAAGGGTGCCAGAATTAGCACCAGGGCTGCCAGGGAGCCTGAGGGAGAAGGGAGCACATCCCCAGTGTGAAAAACGCCAATGGCTTGGTTTTAAAATGTTAAGTTCGACAGTAATAAAATGGTTATAAAATAGTAATGTAATTAGAGTAATAATAATGTGGACAATTGGGATTAGGACAATATGAGACAATAGAAACAAAGGGTTATGGACAGTCTGGGTACCTCTTTTTGGGCAAAATAAGCCTGAAAAAGGACCCACATTAACAGAGAATTCACCCTTAAAAACAATAATCTGTTGCATATTCATACACCTCATACACGGTGCATAAATTCCATTCAAGCACAGGATTCTGTCTGGGCAGTGTCAGCTCCTTCCTCTGAATCCTAACACAGCACCCTGCCCGAGCGAGGTGGGATGAAGTTCATTTCTCCTGATAATGGAGCAATAAATTCCCTTTCTCTGAAAGGTTCAGGTGTCCTGTGGCTGCTATCTCACTGCGAGTCCTTTCTTTAAAACAAGTATCCTACATAGCACAGTTTCTATTTTAACATTGTGTTATAACCTAAAACTATATTTACCACACTACTTAGGAGAATTAACACAGCATAACTTCCTAACCTAACACATATAATACTCATTTTAATATTTGCAAAAAGCCAATCATAACATACCCATTTTTCACACCCAACATCTTGTCCATCAAAGCAGAAAACACCTCGGAGAGGCAGCGAGGGTGCAGGAGCTGTTCCAAAGCAGCCACACGTCAAACCCTGCCTGCCAAAAGTGAAGCAGCAGCAGCCTGTGCCAGAGCCTGATCGAGCTCCTCAAACCCACCCTGGTTCTTTCCTTCCCTGGGAATCTGCAGTGCTGGGAGCTGTCCTGAGGGAGACATTTCACAGCCCTGCTCCTCCAAAATGGCTTTGGCTGGGGCACAGCTCCTTGTTCTGCTCTGCAGGGTAATCAACATCAGCTGAGTAATTTCAGGTTAAAATAAAAAGGCCCCATATTTGTATTTTTTTTCTTTGACAAACAGTTATTTCTGTCACCCACAATGACTGTTTTTAAGGATAGCAGAGTGAAGCTGAGTTTTCCATTTATAAGTTTCATACTTTCTTTTGTTTAGATTTATTCACATTTTTGCAGCGTTTCACTGTGGAGAATTGTGTTTCACAATTCACAATTTCACTGTGGTATATGCAGCCAGGATTTGAGGAAAAACATGATCCATTGGCAAGGAAAAGCAGAGAGGAGAGGTATATCTATTTTTCAAGCAACTGGCCCACTGTTTGAATAGCCAGGGGAAGAAAGGAACTTGGCAAGAAATCTCTGATTTTTATATATTTTTATATATTCATCTGTGAATCTGACTGGGAAGCTCATGGATGTGGAAGAGGATCAGGGGCTGCTTCTCACTCAGGCGCAGGTGGTGAGGTTTCTGTGAGATAACAGGATTAAACTTGTAGGAAAATTATGAAGGATGCAGGTGCATTGTGTGTGAGGAGGGGCACATTTAGGGAGTGAGGGATAAAGCATTTCCAGGACGTTGCTGTGGGCAGGTACAGTCCTGTGCCCACACAGAAATGAGAGATGTGACCCTGGCACATCTCCCTGTGGAGCTGGCTGCTCCAATGGGCGTGTGAGCCAGGCTTCAGCTTCAATCCAGTGATTCCCTGCATTCCCTGCTGCCTCTCCAGAATTCCCATCCATCCCAGAGATTCTTCATTTGGAACAATTTGGGGGTACATCCCTGTGCCCACCCTGGAGCCCTGCAGCATTTTGGTGGCAGCAGACAAAAGACAGAAAAGCTCTCTTTGATTTCTTTTTCTCCTTTATGTGCTGCTTTGCAAGTAGTTTTCCATCCAATTAATCCCACTAGGTTTCTAATTGAAGTGGTGGTTTGCATAAATATTAATCAGTCTCTAAGAACCACAGAGGGTCAGGGACAGGCCAGATGAAAGAGAGTGTTTGGTGCCTCCTCTGGTTTATTTTTGCTGAGCTCTCCTGTTGCAGAAGATGCTCAGATTGTGTTTGCCTGGTGTGTTTTTGTTGGGTCTTATTGGTAATAGCAATATAGGTAAATAAATTACCTGAGCGTGTAACTCGTTCCCGTTGGCCCTTAATGCCATTTCCATGGCAAGTAAGTGGCTGCATATTTTCTGTGCTGCTCTGGTCTCTCACTTCCTCCCTGACTAATGAATGGGCAAATATTTCTTCACTCTCCCCGGTGCAATATGTTGTGAGGACAAATAAATAAAAGCCTTGGAGTTGTGAGCAGGGGCCATATAACCTGCTAAAGAAAATTGCCATCAATGTTCTTGGTGCTCACCTTGGCTGGGTAACTTGTTTGCTGCTGGCACAAACTCAGCTCCAAAGTGAGACAGTGTCAGAATTTCTTTCTTTGCTTTTCAGGATTGTTTTCATTTCAGTGTAATGGGATTCATCTGACCACTTCATTAGACCTTTACCTTTGTTCTTTAAAAATTAGGAAAATTAAGGAGCTGCTTAGGAAGGTGAATTGACAGTGAAAGCCCATTCCTGTTGGTGGGTGCAAGGCACAGATCCCAGCCCTGTAGCCAAGGCTTTCCCTTGCCATTGTCAGCTCAGGAAAGTTGCAGACACTGTTAAAATTAAGTTGCCAGAGGAAGATGTTCCTGCTGCATCCGTTTTTATCACTTAGCCTGTGGTGACATCAGCCAGCCTCACAGGCAGCGAGGGAGCACAAACACAATTGGAAAGGGGACAGGGAAAGAAGCTTCAATTTTTCTTCTGCTGAAATGTGGGAGTTCTGGGGAAACACAGACAGTTCAGAGATATTTGCCTTCCTTCAGGCGTGCCATCAGCTCTTGTAGGAGCTTCAAAACAAAACTCACCAAAATGACAGCACTTTGTTTGCAGCTGCACTGAGCAGTGAGGCTGCTCCTGAGGGAGCATTCTTTAACATCCTTGCAATGCAGGGCTGGAGAGAAGCCTCAAACCATTGTGTGATGACAGCCATTCCAGCTTCCTAGACATGGCAACGCTCTTGTTGCCTGTCAGCACGCAGCAGTCACCTGAAAGGACATTAAAATGGAGATTTGGGAACAGCCAAAGAAATAAAGCCACGGTGATAGAGCTTGTCAGCCACTAATCTGATATCCACACACGTGCATGTTGTGTGTCTGCTTGTGTTAAATCACTCTGGGCAAGAATTCAGCTGTTAAATAAAACAGTGTGTGACCATCATCAATAGATGAGAGCAGTTTGCTCTTCCTCCCTCCCTTATCACAGCTCCAAGTTATCACGGGAGCCCTCCACAGCTCAGTTCATAGATCTGGGTAACCTGCCAGGTCATTTTGCTTTGGTTTGAGGTGTAAAACCCTGCTCCAAGCTGTACCTGGCACGGTGAGTAACTCAGGGCAGAGCTGTCACTGAGCTCTTTCCCCTGTGGCTCCCACTCCCCACAAAAGCAGAATCCCTGGAAAAGTTCACCACTCTGCAGCTATTTATATAAATAGAATATTTATTTAAATAAATCAGGTATTTATATAAATAAATACCCTGTTAGGGCCAGAATAGAGAGCTGAGCTGCACGGGGAGCAGCTGCTGAGCTGCTTGGGGAAGAAGATGGGAACAAGAAGAGAAAAGGACAAGGAGTGTCCGCGTGTGCCTGCACAGCCAGGGACAGCACAGGGAGCCCCACGCTGCTGCTCCTGCCCAGAGCTGCCTGGGAAAGCCTGTCCCCACGTCCTGAACCCTGTGACATTTGGGAAAGCCTCCCTGTTTGTTCTTCATTGGAGATCTCAGAGGAGCCACAGCAGCCTGGCCGTCAGGTCACTCTTCAGGAGAGCACAGATCCAAATCTTTTAATCCTTGAAGCAGAGATTTGAACCTCTGCTGCTCTCTCCCTTTCACATGCCCAGGGAAGAATATCACTCCTGAAAACATTTGATGGCTTTGACAAATGTTCACTTATAGATGAAATGTATTTTTGCCAAAAAAAAAAAAAAAGAAAAAAAAATCCTAAGCCGTTCTTTTCCCTTGGCTCTGCTGCTCTTTATTTTCCTCTGCTTTCATCTCCAAGCCTCCTACCCTTTTTCTGTCGTGTCTGTTTTGATTCAGCCCATGCCCTGAGTGACTCCTGTCTTGCTCTGTGCTTGTTCAGTGTCTATCACCACGGCTTTCAGTCTGTTAGCGCCCAGAGGCATTAACATAATGCAGGTAATAAGGGCTAAATTTAACTTGCTCACAACTACTTTTACCCACTCTAGTATGCATCACACCCTTCAAGTGACAGACTCAAATTGCATATAATAGCTGCCTGGCTGCTGTACACAGACAAAGAAGGTGATAGAAAGCATTTGCCTCAATAAAAAAAAAATAAAGTTTTTCCCATCCAGAATCCTCAGCTTCAATTTTTCCTATTGCTTTCAGAAGCTTCATGTCAAGATAGATTTTCCTTCCACTGTGATGACAGTAAATCTCATGGCTGCTGTAAAATATGCTTTATGAGTTATTAAAGAGTGTTACAGCAGCTGAATTGGGCAATCATTAAATAAATATTCCTAAATAGTTTATTAAAAGAAAATTTAAGTGCTTGCCATTTTTACTTATCCTCCCTAGGATAGTGGATTTTATAGGTTTTCTTGCTTTATCTATTTTTATGATCTGGAATAAACACTACAAACTTCATCATTCATCCAAATATCTATAAGAGGTTTAATTGATGAAGATCCCCTTTGAATAAAAAATAACTAAATATCATTCCTAATTTTCTGTGTTCAGTTCCATGAGTATCCCACACTGAAAGCTCCAGAAAATTACTCCGAAGTTCTTTAGCCTGTAATTCTTTGCTTTTGCAAGTTGCACTCACTGAGTTAACCAATAATAATCAGATTATGGATGGGAAAGTAGAAAAAAAAAAAGTAATTCAAAAAGTACAAGAAGTCTGAATCATTGGGAACAGTTTGTAAGGGTTCATTTGGACACTGGCTTTGGTTTCCTGGCAAAAATGTGAGCTCTTGCTCAGCTCAGCTTTCCTTTTGTGTTCCTGCCCAGCTTTCACTGTGCAGAGTCTGCAGTGCCCAGGGCTGGCCCTGTGTGCCCAGGGCACAAACCAGGAGAGCATCCTCTGCACATCCCAGCAATAAACTGGGGCAATAAACACCCAGCAAATCCCCAGAGCTGCCACAGATCTGCAGAATGCAAGGCTGGATATCATCTCTCCATTTTGTGGGTTTTTTTTGTTTTTTTCCCCTAGGAACTCGTGCTTATTCCTTAACTCTTCTTTCTCCATCTTTGCCAACCCCATCTCTCCTTTGACCACCTCAGTTCCTGGTGCTCCCAGCTCCTGACATTTCCCAAAATCCCAACACGTGGCTGGGTCCATCCCCTCCATCCCCAGCTCCTCCTGTCCATCTCTAACAATATTTAATCTCTGTTTTTCATTCAATTGTCTTCAATAGGTTTAAAAACAGCTCCTGCATGTTTAATTATGCTTCCCTTCCCTGTGTTCCTTGCAGTCCACCCAGTCTGCAGTGCTTTGTGTGCTGCAGAATTCCCATTTAGGCTGGCCCACGTTCAGCCCATTACACCCAGCCCATCTCAGCTGGAAAAGGCTTTTCCTCTGTAATGCTGGGAGCCTCTGCAGCACTGCATTGATCAAAATCAGGTCAACAGTGTCACACAAGTGCCTGCAGTTCATGGTGAAATTGGTCATTAGGAGCCATGAAAGCAGGGTATAACCGTGGACAGAGAAGCAAAGAAGTAATCACAGGAATATTTCCCATTCCTCTTTTAATAAGCTATCATTTACCCTTGTTCTGTTTTCATCCCTTTGGGGCATACATCTTGTGCAGGGAAATGTAAAAAAAAAAAGTAGAAATATAGAGGAAAGTAATAATGAAATAGTGCATGTGTTTAAATATTTGCAGGAGAAGGGAAACATCGCAGAGTTTCCCACAAAGTCTGTGATGACATGGAAGAAGTGGAGGCTTGTCAAAGCAGTAATTAAGTTCAGTTCCAGAGGGCTGTTTGTGTTGGACCTGCTGGGTTTCCTGGCAGGGAATGCTCTGAGATGCAGAATCCCACTGAAGTCAGGTTTGCGCTGCCTCAGCCTGAGAGCAGAGCCCTGAAAGCAGCTGGAGCTCTGTCTGTCGGGGTCATCTCCAGGAGAATTTGGTTTCTTGGTGTGACCCCCTGGCTGGGGTCAGCTCCTGCTCCAGCTCAAGTACAAACAGCAGACTGGTTCCTGTTGGAAAGGCATCCCTGAGCAGAGGAGCTGCCCTTTATTCTACAAACAATCTGTGTTCCTGGGTGTGTTTACCTCGGGATGCGTTGAGGTGTTTACAGCAGGATGCACGCCAAGGGAATTCCCAAACCCTGGAGGTGCTGGGGGTGAGGTGAACCCTCATTTGGCACTTTAATCCGCTCTGTGACACACACATTCCTATTCCTGGGTTTGTCTGCGGGCTCTGGGCCCCAGGTGTGTGACCCAGCTCCTCCCAGAGGAGTGCAGCTCATCTGCGGCTGCAGATGAACACGAGTGGCACTCCAGGCTCTGGAGGAGTTTGTTTCCTCTGAGCTGACTCTTCATTTGCTGCATTAGTGAGAGAGGGCTGATGGCACTCGTGGTAATGCAGGGATTGAGTGCAGAGAGCTCAGAGGAGAGGGGGGAGCTCACACAGGCTCTGGGTGTAACAACACCATCAAACTGCTCTGGTTCTCCCACTGGAGCAGCTCCCAGGGCAGGGACAGCCTCCAGGCACCAAAGGACAGGAGGGGGGGAAATGTAAAATATGCAGCAGCAGCTGACTGACCTGCACCAAAAACCAACAGCAACCGAGAAACCAAAACCAGCCTGCACCAAAAAACCAACAGGAACCGAGAAACCAAAACCAGCCTGCACCAAAAAACCAACAGGAATGAGAAACCAAAACCAGCCTGCACCAAAAAACCAACAGGAACCGAGAAACCAAAACCAGCCTGCACCAAAAAACCAACAGGAACCGAGAAACCAAAACCAGCCTGCACCAAAAAACCAACAGGAACCGAGAAACCAAAACCAACCTGCACCAAAACACAGAACGAACAAACCCGCCTGACAAACCCACAGCAAGAGAAACCAAAACCAACCTGCACCAAAAACCAACAGGAACTGAGAAACCAAAACCAACCTGCACCAAAAACCAACAGCAACTGAGAAACCAAAACCAGCCTGCACCAAAAACCAACAGGAACTGAGAAACCAAAACCAACCTGCACCAAAAAAACCAAAGGGATTTTCTGTCACACCCTGTAGTGTGACAGTGTTCACAGGGGTCTGAGGTTGAGGGAAGAGATGAGAATGTTGACTCCATGTTTCTGAAGGCTTGATTTGTTATTTTATTATATATATTGCATTAAAACTATACTAAAAGAATAGAAGAAAGGATTTCATCAGAAGGCTGGCTAAGAATAGAAAGGAATGATAACAAAGGCTTGTGGCTCAGCTCTCTGTCTGAGCCAGCTGACTGTGATTGGCCATTAATTAGAAACAACCACATGAGGCCAATCCCAGATGCACCTGTTGCATTCCACAGCAGCAGATAACCATTGTTTGCATTTTGTTCCTGAGGCCTCTCAGCTTCTCAGGAGGAAAAATCCCAAGGAAAGGATTTTCCATAAAATGTGTCTGTGCCACTGAAGTGCTGGTGTGGGGCTGGAGACACTGGGCACCCACCCAGGAGGCTCTGTGGGCCCCAAACCTGCAGAGCCCAGGCATCAAAAGATGCTCATTGATCTCAGAGCGTGATGAAGCAAGTTTAGAGCGGCTTTGTTGTGTGAAATTCGATTTTTGTGATCTCGTCCTTGCCGTGTGCGAGCTGACACCACTGGGGGTGAGTGCTGAGCCTGAGAACAGTGGTGTCCATGCCCCCCAGGCCTGGCAGAAACATCAATCACACTTGGGGAATGACAACAAAGGAGGAGTGCTAAAGAGCCATCACATTTCGGAAAAAATGTGAGAAAATTAATGACAGAAGATACTGGCTGCTTTTTTTTTTTTTTAAGCAAAAAGGGTAGAATTTGAAGTGCAAAATTTAAAAAATTGCTGCAATAATGTCAGTCTGCTCAAGCTGCCAAGTTGTGCAGAAGCTGGTGTGGTGCACACACACAAAAACAACAACAAAAAAATTCTCCTTTTTTGTTTTCCTAGAAAATCTGTGGAGGGCCTCCATCCTGGAAAGATGATAATTGGAGTGAATTGCTGATGCTGATTAATTAATTACGCTAAGAAATATTTCCCACATAGCTGAAGATGTTGAGGGCAGCCTGTGACACAGATTTCACCATTTGACCTTCCACTATTACAAACATTCACAGGGACTTCAGTTAAAGCCCAGAGGAGAAAAGCTCCAATTTCTGTGTCTGGGCTGTGCTGGGAGAAATTTGGAGCTCTTTGGTTGGGTTCTGATAGAAACAGGCAGAAACTGATTTTCCTGGAATTCAGAGATATGGGCATTTTCAAAAAAACCCAAACAAACAAAAAACCAAACCAACAAACAAAAAAACCACAAACCCAACAAAAACAACAACAAAAACAAGCAAAGAAAGAAAAAAAAAAGCAAAAACAAAAACAAGAAAAAACAAACCCCAAAGTTTCCCACTTTTGTTAAGGGAGAGCTGAAGATCTTTACCTTTCTTTAGAGTCCAAAACTTCCTCATGCACCTCAAAAGCAAAAAGAACAGGAAACTTCCAGCCTGGTGGAAATTAAGACCTTCTGTACCACACCTCTTTTTATTTTGTATTTTATTTTTTGTAATCTGTATTTATTTTGTATATATTTTTTTATTGTGTATTTGTATTTTGGCTCCCTCTCCCAGCCCCTTCCATGGCAAAAGTTGGTCACTCATAAACGTGTCCCTGTGGAAAAATATTTAATTAGAAAAATCTCCACATTTTGTAGCACACTGTGTGCAAGTGATGGGAGGGCGGTTCCAATGGCCAGAATATTCCATGATTTTGGAAGTGAATTTTAATGGGTTTTGTTCTCAGCACTGCGCTGTGCCAATGCCTGTGACAGATTTACAATTTTGGGGTTTTGTTTCCTGAGCAATCATTGATGCTCCTGGTGCTTTGCCAGGCTGAGGTGGGGATGAAACCTGATGCAAGACCATCATTAACTCCATTAACTCCAGAATGTTGCTTTCTAATAATCTGGTGAGAGCCACTGCTGCAGTTCTGATGTGTTGACATTCAATAGCTTCTGATTTCTGATCTGTTCCATGGTGCTAGGATGGTGCTGGAGGCAATTAGCTGCACTTGGGGAATGATTGATTGTTCTGCTCCCTCCCAGCTGCTCTGTGGGTTTAACTTTTAGCTACAGTTCAAAATCAAAGGGTTTCTTTCTGTTTTTTTTTAAATTAGTTAACAATCTGTTGACAAAACAGCCCTCCATCTGAGGGATGGTGTGCTCTGACATGGCTTTGCAAAATTTAATTATTAACATTGTAAAATTTAATTATTACAAATGTTGGCAGTCCAGGGTGGTCTCCTGATGCCCCTTTGAGCTTGGTACTTCTTCCTTCTTGGCTTTAGGTTCTCTGCTTATACCACCTTAAATATATATTTTGCAATATCAAGCGTGTCTTAAAATACACCTTCCATCTTGTGAAAGATAAGCTTTTACCAATTTTTCCACACTTAAAAGGCAGTTTAAAACTTTCCACAAACAATTACAATTTTACACCTAGAGCAGATAAATTGTAGGGAGAGATAAGAGGTGTGAGTCCATTGGCCCTCAGTGCCAGGCAGGAGCTCCCACTGTCCTTCCTGCACCTCAGCTTGTCAGGAGAACAACCCAGAGAAAATAAATTACCCATAAATTACCCATAAATTACCCATAAATTACCCAGAGCACAGGGCCAGGCACAGCCAGGCTGGGTGAGCAGGGGGAGGATCAGGGATTTTAAGGCCATGGCAGAATTCTGTGTTCCCAGGACGAGGGAAGAGATGAGAATCTTGACTCCACGTTTCAGGAGGCTGATTTATTATTTTATTATATATATTATATTAAAAGAAAATGATATATTAAAATTATATTAAAAGAATAGAAGAAAGGATTTCATCAGAAAGCTAGAAAGGAAAGGACTGATAATAAAATCTTGTGACTGACCAGAGAGTCTGATATAGCTGGGCTGTGATTGGCCTTTAATTAGAAACAACCACATGGGACAATCACAGGTGCACCTGTTGCATTCCACAGCAGCAGATAACCATTGTTTACATTTTGTTCCTGAGGCCTCCCAGCTTCTCAGGAGGAAAAATCCTAACAAAGGATTTGTTATAAAATATGTCTGTGACACTCTAGCTTTAAAAGTCCCTGAAACCAAACAGAGGCTTGGTCACTGCGAAGGTGACAAAATCCTGGAAAAATTGAATATTTTCCTTGCTGCCCCAGCTGGGCTCTGCCCTCTCCAGCAGCTGCCCCATCTCAACGTGGATTTCTTTATTCCACCCTGTGTCCTTTCCCTGTCTCCTGCTCCTGCTGGTATTTATAGATCCCAGGGATTGTGCTCCAGTCCTTTCCAATTGAGCAGCCCAGCCTGAAAGCCCTGAGAGAGCAGGGATGGGGCACAGGGATGTGATTCCTGCTGATGGGGCTGGAGTGTGGCCTGACATCCTCAGACCAAGAGCAAATGTCTTGTTATCCATTTTTATTCCTTTTATTCCTTCAACATATCCCTGTGTGCTACAGGGAAACGCTCCTGCTTTTAATATTCCTGCCTCATTTTGCTCTATTGATTTCATGGTAAGTTGCATGGCATTACCTGCAATTATTTGTCATTTTGCTCTTCAAAAAAAAAAAAAATCATCCCAAGTCGTGGCCTGGGCTGCAAATGAGATGAGCACTGGAGTGGAACAGCAGAGTCCAACTTACCCTGGCTCGTGCTTGAGGGAATTCAACTCGCACATTTACAGCAGAGCCCTCCACATTTCTGCTTATATGGGGCTGGAAATGCTGAAGATTTTATATGAAAAAAATATAAAGGACTGATATAAATATAAAGGATTGGTTGAGAAATCAGAAGCAATTCGCTAAAGTTCTTGTTAAGATTTGATCCCATTACTATTAAAATTCGCTAAAATCATTGTTAAGATTTGATCCCAGCACTGTCAAGATTAAAAAAAAAAAACTTTTACAAAGGGAGAAATTGGCACAAAATTGTTTGTAAAAATATTTGGAGGAAGTGCCAGCTCAAAAGTCTAAATGGTGATAATTTTCTTGCAAACCCAACTGTTTTTAGCTTTAAGGTAATGGTTTTGTTTAGATTCAAAGGTGCATCCAGGCATCATCAGAACTGCTGCTGCTGAGCAAGCCATGGGCAGGGCCACTCCTGATTTCAGTGTGGGATCCTTGGCTGCCACAGAAATTCCCTCTTGTTCCAGCTCTTCCTCCCTTCTTGGGCAGCACCAGCAGAATTCCCACATTTAATCCCTGTCAGAGAGAGCAGCACCAACCCCGAGTTAAATAACTCACATTAACATCAGTTCATAAACCAGATCCATCAGCTACCAACAACAAATGTGCAATATAAATGGGGATATTGAGGCACACACAGGTCAGAATGCAAAGCACCCTTATCAGCTGCTGAAATGCATTTTGCAGAGTTTCAGAGGGTAAGGCTTGAACAGAACCACCCCGAGCTCCACTGCAGTGAGGAGTGAACCCATCTGCAGCTCAGGGATGTGACCTCACCTACTCATTCCCAGTCATGACAAAAAGCCACTTAATTTGATTTTGCCTTGATCATTTTTTTAAAAAAATTATGCTAATCTTAGCAAATGGCTTTTTAATTTTTAGCATTCAGGCTTAATTAAAATGCAAAGGAAAGTTTAGAGGCGCCACCTCTCATCTCCCACACACTCCACCACCTGCAAAATTGTATAGAAAAAAAACTGAAAAAGATCCCTGAAGTTCTTAAATATCTCTGATAGCTGAGGCCCCAGAGCTCTGCTTTTTCACCCTGGAAAATCACATTGTGTGACGGGCAAGGAGAATCTGAGAGTTCCTGCATGGGTGTGGGGAGTGGGTGTGAGGATTTCTGGGCACTTGGTTGGCATGGAGCAGGCAGGGATGGCTCACTGCACATCAAACTCAGAGCTGGACGTGTTTTCCTTCATCCTTTCTTCAGCTTTTGCCATCCTGCTGACACACATCAGAGCTCAGCAGGAAATAACCGCGTTCACTCTGCCAGCTCTGCCACAAGCCTGCTCCAAATGGGAGAGGCTTTGGCAATGGAGCCCTTTCCTTTCTGCACACTTTTAATAAAATATCCAAATAGCGAAGAAATCTGACTGATGAGCAGCAGCAATGGAGGATATCAACTGACATGAGATAAGAGTGGCTGTAAATCCAATCCAATCCTGTTCCTCCCGTGCTCTCCTGTTACACTGAGTTATGATTGCAAGTGACAGAAAATGTCCTAATTTGTCACTCCTCGTCCAGCATCCCTCAGTTCCTAAATATATCCTGCTACAAGTGATCCCTCCAAGACAGGAGGCATTGAAATACAAATATTTAAAGTGTTTATGAGGAAATATTTGAGAAGCACTTGTGAAGGCACTGTGGAGTTCAGCAGTGTTTCTTTTGCCTGTGTGTCTGGGGCAGTACACAAGGCTCCAGTTTGGCCCAGTAATTGATAATTGATAATTGATAATTGATAATTGATAATTGATAATTGATAATTGATAATTGATATGTTCTGGTGACCTGCAAACAGCTCCAGACCAAAGACAAACTTTCTTGCTTGAGGCCATAATAACCCACTGGAGAAAAAAACATCAACAATCAGTTCTTTATAGAGCAGGGCGATCCCTGCCTTCATCCATTTTTTTTTTGTGTCTTTTTGTGGCACTGAATGTGCCATTTTTTGTGTCTTTTTGTGGCACTGAATGTGCCATTTTTTGTGTCTTTTTGTGGCACTGGAGCCAGCTTGGCTGGGTGAAGGTAATCACTTCCTCATTTACTAATCATATCTGCAGCTTAAGGGGAAAGGTTGGCAACCTCCGATGGAAGATTAAATGAGTGAGACTCCCAGAGATTCCTTTAGCTGGAGAAATTGATTTAGAGCACTCAGGAAAGTCTTTCTTTTGGAAATGGAATGAGCAGGTGGCTGCAATTTATATAAATTAAACCTTGGGCTTGTTCCTCTGGCTTGAGTGGGTTTTCTCCCTGTTTTTAACAAAGCTACTGGTGCATAAATAGTGTTTGATTCTTTTTCTAAATGTTGGTTCTGTGCGGTTGTTTTTAATCACTGAACCTTTTGGAATCAATTGTAGGATTAATGTAATTGCAGGTTCCTTATTCTGTGGAGCGCAGTGCAAGAGAGGAGCTGTGGCCAGGGAGGGAAAGCACAGTTTGCATTCTTGTCTCACGCCACTTTTCCCCACCAGCCTCTGCCCTATCATTACAATCAAAATTCTTTATCCTGAAAATTGCAACATGAAATTTTGGAGCTTAAAATAGCACTTGTGTGAGGCAGAGATTAGATTATGCAAAGTGTTAATGCAGCATTAGCTGAAGAGTCCCAATTAAATAATTATAAATAGTTACAAGTCTAGTCCCTTTCTTTCCAGAGCTCTGGAGTTTCAAACTTTTGCACTCTGACAGTGCCAGTTAAAAAGGACCCAGACCTCTGCAGCTTTTGCTTTTTCTTCTTCTTTTTTTTTTTTTAAAGGGCAGACATGAAATTTCAGTTTTAAAACTAACAAGTGCGAAAACTAACTTTAAGAGAAAGGCACAGTGAGGGGTTCAGGCTGATTTTCAGAGGCTCAGGAGGTGCTGCTGCCGCTGGATGGTGAAAATCCAGCCCAGTGGAAATCCTGTGCAGTGAATAACTCACAGCCATGGGCAGGGGCAGGACCAGATTGATTTATTTATTTATTCATGATGCCTGTTTAGTTGCCTAGATAAGAGATTTTAAACCATGCAGTGATGTGGATTTTGAGCACCTGTGTCAGGGTCAGGACCAGGTTCCTGCTGATGGGGAGGCTGCAGGTGCAGGTTGCACTGGGTTGTGATGGAATTCCATCAGCTGGAATAGTCTGTTTCCCTTTCTGCAGAGCCAGGAGAATAAAACACAAACAGCAGCACGGGCTGCAGTCTGTCTGTCCCCATGGATGTCCCAGCTGTGCCTGAACTGCTGTTTTTAAATGTGGTGACAAGTTAGCTCTGATTCACACCTTGGCGTGGCAGAAGGCACGACTGACTCTAATTATTCACCTTAGCTGTTCCTTGTCTCATAATAATGCACAGTAATTCACAATTTATCCCAATTCCCCCTCTCTGAAATACCCCCTTGCCAGGCCATTTTTAAAGCTGTGAAATCCAAGGATGTGGCTGAGCACGGGTCCTTATCACAACCTTATCACAGCAGGGACAGAAGGGAGAAATCTGATACCAGAGGGGAGGGGGGACAAAGCAGAAAATGAAATTTGCATTCAGCATTGAGGAGCAGGGATGTAATTCCAGGTAGGTGGATAAAAGCAGTGGGATAAGGAGTGTTTGAACTCTGCTGGAGCAATCACACTGCTGCTGAAACGTTTGCTTGCTGCTAAGACACCTTGCTTAATTGCTGAGCTGAAAACTGTTGATAAAATGGCCCCATTCCTGGAGGCACAGGTAAAGGAGAACAGCTGTTCTGCAGGAGAAAAAAACCTCATTTTTTTGTGTTATGTGGAGGTTTCACCTCAGAGATCCTGGTGTGCATCCTGGTGAAGGCATTGTCCCAAATAATGCAACGGGAGCACACAAATTGGATTTTAGGGCTCCCCTCGTGGGGCTCTGGGGTACCTGGGGAGAGGAGGGACAGCAGGAGGTGTTGATCCCTCACCCCTGGCTGACATCTCAGTGAGGATGGATCAGTGACTGCACGTGGGCACGTTTCCAGGCAGAATCCAGTGAAATTAATGTGAAATTCCAGTGAAATTCCTGTGAAATTCCTGTGAAACTCCAGTGAAATTTCAGTGATATTCCTGTGAAATTCCTGTGAAATCCCAGTGAAATTCCTGTGAAACTCCTGTGAAATCCCAGTGAAATCCCAGTGAAATCCCAGTGAAATTTCAGTGAAATTCCAGTGAAATCCCAGTGAAATTTCTGTGAAATTCCTGTGAAATTCCAGTGAAATTCCAGTGATATTCCTGTGAAATCCCAGTGAAATTCCTGTGAAACTCCTGTGAAATTCCTGTGAAATTCCTGTGAAATCCCAGTGAAATTTCAGTGAAATTCCAGTGAAATCCCAGTGAAATTTCTGTGAAATTCCTGTGAAATTTCAGTGAAATTCCAGTGAAATCCCAGTGAAATTTCTGTGAAATTCCTGTGAAATTCCAGTGAAATTCGTGTGAAATGCTCAGAGCTGAGCAGGGCAGGCCCTGTTTCCTCCCCTTGTGGAGCTGCCCCTGTGGCCACTGCCAGCTGCGCCGTGGCTTTCCAGGTGGATGCATTTCAAATGGCCCAAAGGCCTCTCTGAAGTCTCTGCAGTGGAAAAACTGATGAATCAGGAGAAGGAGAGGTGGGAGTGGGAGAAGAGGGGGCCTTGCTTTGAAAAGCAACGCTGTCATTACTCTGAATTACTCTGAGCTTGACTGCTATCAAAGCATGAAATCCTCTTCTTTTGGGGTGGATTTACCTTGTTGGGGATTTTTTCCCAGACAGCAAATACTTCTCAGGTCCCCTTAATAGGAATTTTCCCATTCTTTTCCAAACCCACACTCCTCAGGGGACTGCTGACCCCTTTCCCTCCTTCCTGGGGCTGGATCTCCAAAGGCAGCACAGTCTGATAAATTTTCCTGTTGGATGCAGTAAAAGCCAATGCAACAACTGTGGACTTTATCATTAAATTAACCCAGGGTAACTTAGTGGTTCTGGGGGATTGTTTTGTACAAGCAGGGAAATTGCTGGTGTTTGTTTCACCAAAACTCAGAGGCTGCATCATCTTTCCCATTCCCCTCTCAGCAGGACAAGATAAATGCTCGTAATGTTTTCTCTGGAGTGAAATTTCAAGATGTAGCAGAAAGTGCTTGAGGGCAGAGGGCCCATTGACCTCTGGAATACTGTTTTTCTGCCTGACCTTCTTCTCTTAAAACAGAAAAAAAAATCAATTCTGTTGTGTCTAAACATCTCAAGTTGGAAGATCAGCATTAGATTGTCATCATCTTTATTTAGTGCAGCATTGTGTTGAGTTATTTGTTTAAAGCTGACTCTTCCTGACAGTATTGGGTTACATTTAGGGAGATGCTGGGAGTTGTGTTTGAAGCTGCATCTTGGATTTACTGCAGCTGCTGTAAATAGCAGCTAAGCAACCTTCATAAATTATGCTAAAGGTATTTCTCAGTTATACAAGAATTATTCTGGTATGGAACTTAATATCTGCCATCAGACACTTGCAAAGTGTGATAAGGGCAGTAAAGGATGGCATTTAAAATCAAATATTCAGGAGTCACTGGGGTTTCCAGCAATGTGAGCACACATTGTGTTGTGTTCTGTATGGCCACACCTGGGGTTGATTTTGCAGCTGGTGAAGCTGCTGGAGAAAGAGGTTCCCCAAATCTGCATTATAAGCATGCTTTATTCTGAATACACAGAGCTCACCAGGCAGGAATTCAGCACTGCAGCAGCAAAGCTGGGTGAGCTCAGGAGGCTGAGAGACAGAGCCCAGCACTGCCCAGAAATCACTGAGCAGCTCAGATCAGAAATTATTGAACAGCCAGAAATCACTGAACAGCTCTGAAATCATTGAACAGCCCAGAAATCACTGAACAGCCCAGAAATCACTGAACAGCCCAGAAATCACTGAGCAGCTCAGAAATTACTGAACTGCTCAGAAATCATTGCCAGCCAGAAATCACTGACAGCTCAGAATCATGACAGCCAGAATATTGAACAGCCCAGAAATCACTGAACAGCCAGAAATCATTGAACAGCCCAGAAATCATTGAATCACTGAACAGCCAGAAATCACTGAACAGCCCAGAAATCACTGAACAGCCCAGAAATCATTAAACAGCTCAGAAATCATTGAACAGCCCAGAAATCACTGAACAGCCAGAAATCACTGAACAGCCCAGAAATCATTGCACAGCCAGAAATCACTGCACAGCTCAGAAACCACTGAACAGCTCACAAATCACTGAATCACTGCACTGCCCAGAAATCAGTGCCCAATCCTCAGCTCCAACAAAGAAAATCCTCTGCTCAAGCAGGGACAATTCCCATCTCCACCAGGGAGGAAGGAGATTAATGGGAGGAAAGGAGGACCCTGAATTCTGCTCACAAAGGGCCTGGTCCCAGCCCCATCACAGAATCTTTCCCAGCTTTGGAGGGAGGCCAGGCCTGTTTGCAGTGCAGTCAATCTGTGCCTGTGAGAAGGAGAATTCTTGCAGTGCAGGATGTACTGAGCCATCACCTGCTCCTGGCAAAACCCCCTAATGGAGTTTTCCTGTAATAAAAACAGCAATAATTCCTCAGTCACAGCTTTGTGATTAAACAACACTGAGGCAGTGCTTTTTCCCCCTTCTCAATTTGCATAATTCCCAGGCTGCTGTGCAGAGAAACCTGTCGAGATATTAAGTAGATTATAAAAATGTCATGTCAGATTTGAAACTGTCACTAACACAGGACTTTTAATTATGAATAAATTAAAAAAGAGGCCCCGCTTCTCCCATGGCCACGAGTATTTGTGTTGTGCACAAACACTAAAGCTCAGAAATGTTCAAAGGCTGAAAAGTAAAAGTGAGATAAGAGAATGGATTATTCTGGAAAACAGGCAGAAGTAAAACTGATAAAACATTCCTATTCAAACGATATCTTCACAGGAGTCATTACAAGAGAATTACCATTGTTGGAACACAGGGAGAAGCGAGGCTGTAAAGCACTCTGGGCCCTACAGCAGAGGTTTAATTCAAGAAATGAATCCTGGTGGTGGCAGAAGCAGAGTGGGGAGCAGAGATCCAGCAAGGCTGGGCAGGGGATGCTCAGGAGGAGATTTGTGTGCAGGAGATGCTCAGATTTCTGTGCATCTGTCACATTTTCTGAAAAATGTGTGTCACTGTCACATTTTCTGAAAAATCCCTTCAGCAGGATTTCTTTCCTGGGGAAGCTCAGAAGCCTCAGAGAAAAAGGAAAACAATATTATCTCATTTGCTTCTCTTGTGTTTTGCTGCTTTGGAATGTGGTTGGAGATTGTTTACCCAACATGTGAATTGTTTTAACTTAATGACCAATTACAGCCAGCTGTGTCAGGACTCTGGAAGAGATCACAAGTTTTCATTAGTATCTTTTAGCCTTCTGTCTGTATCCTTTCTCAATTTTTTAATATAGTTTTAGTATAGCATAATGAATAGAATAGAATAGAATAGAATAGAATAGAATAGAATAGAATAGAATAGAATAATGAATTAGCCTTCTAAGAACATGGAATCAGATTCATCAATTTCTCTTTTGTCCTGGGGACCCTGAAAAGATCACACAGGGGATGCTCAGGAGGAGATTTCTGTGCAGGGTGTCACTGTCATATTTTCTGAAAAATCCCTTCACTATAAAACTCTTAACGTATATACACGATATTTGCCTTTTAATTGGGATAAAAAATGACTATAAATCTATAAAACCATACCTATAAATCTATAAAATTTCTCTTAACACATATACATATTTGCCTTTTAATTGTGATAAAAAATAACTATAAATCTATAAAACATTAACTATAAATCTATAAAACTTCTCTTAACATATATACATATTTGCCTTTTGTGATAAAAAATAACTATAAATCTATAAAGCATAACTATAAATCTACAAAACTTCTCCTAAAATATATTAAAGATATTTGCCTTTTAATCGTGATAAAAAATGACTATATATCTATGAAACATTAACTATAAATCTATAAAACTTCTCTTAGCATATATACATATTTGCCTTTTAATTGCGATAAAAAATAACTATAAATCTATAAAGCATAACTATAAAAGTTCTCTTAACATATATACATATATACATATATACATATATACATATATACATATATACATATATACATATATACATATATACATATATACATATATACATATATACATATATACATATATACCTTTTAATTCTGATAAAAAATAACTATATATATCTATGAAATATTAACTATAAATCTATAAAACTTCTCTTAGCATATATACATATTTGCCTTTTAATTGCGATAAAAAATAACTATAAATTTATAAAATTTCTCCTAACTTCTCCATAATATCTGCCTTTTAGCGGAGGGCCAGCCCTGGCATCCCTCCCTGTCCCAGCAGTGTTTGCCTCCCTGGGCTCCTGCAGGCGTCTCTGGCTCCCCAAGCTCTGGGTGGGACAGGAGCTGCCCCCTCCTCAGATCAGATCTGCGTTCCTGCAGCAGGCAGGGAGGATTTGCATTGCTAACACAGCCTGCAGGGCACTGATTTGAAAGCCCCCAATAAATAAAATCATGAGTGCCATCTCTGCTCCTGAGCAGGATTTTTCACTGGAGGGACTCAGCGTTGCAGCCCCACGAGGAGGTGGGAGCTGGGGGATCTGCTGGAGTGCTATTTCATGTTTCAACAGACTTAAATTTACCAGATCTAATGGATAACAATATTTCAAAAAGAGACTTAATCTATTTCGCTGCATTTTATATTGCTTTGTTTAATAAATCATCTTCCTCCAGAAGCCCGGTTTAAGATGAATTTAACAGACCTTATAAATGATGGGTCAATATCAACTTTGTCATAAATTCATTTTTACTTTGGATACAGGCCTGGTGGGTACTTCTGCATTGCTTTATTTCAAATGATCCATAATTCACAGTTCACTTTGACTTTCAAATGTGACAACGTATTTTCTGTTTTGAAGAATGGGATTTTTCCCTTTAATTTTTCACCGAAGAAAAATTAATACCACTTTAATTAGAGGTTTAGATAATGCTAATTTCAATTTACTTTTCTTTGTTGCACAGGATGGTTTGAAATCCATCCAGCAGCAGGAGGAACAGGATTAATAACGAGCACTGGCACAAACAATGCATGGAGGAACAGGGGCAATGATTGTCAGGGAGCTGCAGGGGAATTCAGCTTCCTTCATGCAGACAGAAATGTTTGTTCCAGTTCTCTTTTCCCTCAGATATTGGATTTTGGAGGTATTTACAGGAAAATCCACCATTCTTGTGTTAGCAGGGATGTGAGGGGCAGGAGGAGTGTCAGCACAGGGAGGAGTGTCACTGCAGGACACCAAATAAAACCACAATAAAACAACACAGACACTGGAATTTCCAAGGTAAAACAGAAGGAAGTTTAATTTCTGACTCCAACATTTATAGATTTTCAAAAGTGACAGTGGACAGTGCCACCTCTCCAATGACACTGGCCAAACCAACAGTTCATCAAATTTTTCTTCTTCTAGAAAAGAATGCAAACCAATAATTATTTACAGAAAAGCACATGAGAAAGTTTGTTACAAGAATGTAAACATCAGAAAGTTTAGAAGAAAACAAAAAAAACCCAAAAAGGATGTTTAAAAAAAACCCAAAACAGCAGATGAGCGAATCCATATTACAGTTTCTCACTCTTTTTTCCAGCTTTTTGCCCCAAATTCTTTTCCTTTCCAAGGGGAGACGTGGCTGAGGTCAAAGCTGGCGCTGTCCTTGGCTTTAATGGGAAATAAATCACTTCAAAGGACCCCAGCCCCTCTGGAGGGTTTGCTGGGCTCCTGGTGAATCCTGCTGATGCCTTTTCAGGACCACCTAAAACCAACTGGGTTTTGTTTTATATAAAAAATATAAAAGCCAGAATCCTGAGGCATCATTGCAAGGGCTTTGAGAGGGGTTTTCTCAGGTTTCCTGTTTGAATTGGATGCAGAAACCTTTGGTCAAGGCTTGTATCATACAGTGTTTGCATCAACTTTCCATCTATCACCCCAAAAATGCAGGGCTTAAAACCTGACTCAAGTCAGGGAAATCCCTTATCTTGGCATAAGGAATTGCCAGCCATCAAATGCCATCTCATTCCAGTCCTGTGATGACAGGATGCTTTTAGGTATTTCTGCTGTAGTCAAACATCATGAAAAAAGTGTCAAGGCAAGCAAATAAACACAGAACCTTTATAAGCTAATACATATTATAAATATTATTTGTATTATGTTGTCTATGGTATATTATTTATACATTATAAATGATATTTGTATTTCAGAATTCCCCAGGGAGTTTCAGGGAATGTGTTTCTCATTGCAAAGAGCCTCAGACCTGAATCCCCAGCCCCTTTTTCAGTTCCAGAGAATGTTTAGCTCAGATTCCTGGGCAAACCTCGGAGGTGCTGTTTTGTAAACCTGTCACATTCCAGGCTGGCTTTGAATGTCACATTGAAATGGGAGTTTCATGTAGGTTTGGGCTGGCTGCCATTCTCCAGGCAGAATTGTGCAGCATCTGAGAGGGAGGCCCAGTGGAAAGCAGAGGCTCTGGAGTTTTAATAAGTGACAGAAATAAGTGACAGAAAACCTTTTTCTTTCTTTCTTTCTTTCTTTCTTTTTGGAAAAGTCAGCCAACATTCTACAGCTAAAAAGCGAAAATGCTCTGCCTGATAACGCAGACAATTGATTTTTCCAACTTTGCAGCAGTTGTAATGGAGAGGAACATTTTATCACCAGAGCCACGAGCTGCTGTGGGGAACTTTGCCATTTGATAAATTTAATAAATAACTCCCAGGGCAGGAGAGGGGAGGGAAGGCAGGGCCAGATGTGACAGCAAGGGCTGACCCCGTGCCCAGGTGGCTCTGATGCTGCAGAGCTTCAGAGCTTTTCTCTTTCATTAATATCAATCCAGAGCCACTCACTGGGCTCATCTGGGTTTGGTTATTCCTTGGCTGAGTGGGCACAGAACAGGTGATTGAATTCACTGCTGATTTCTGGGTGCACATTGTCCTTCACTCACCAAGCTCCCTCACCTCGTGCTGCTGGGCAAATCCAAAATAAATGAAAGCCAAAGAGCTGAAAAAATACCGTCAGTAATTATATAACTGCAGGGGGCTAAGAGCTGTACCTGTGCAATTGCTCACTTGGGTTTTATTGGGGTTTTCTGCTGTTTTCACAATTCCAAGCTCACTCCTGCCCTCTCTGGATTCACTCTTCACTGGAAGCAAAACTGAGTCTTGAGAGATTTGTGCCACAACAGCCCTTTTTCCCCCCAGATCTCTCAGATATCTTGAGAGAACCATCCTAGAAAGGAAAATGTGTTGGGTTTCCAAAGTACAGGAATGGATACTTCACGCAGGGTGCTGCCTTCAGCTGCAAAATTGGGTTGTTGTTGTTGTTGTTATTATTATTATTATTATTATTATTATTATTATTATTATTATTATTATTATTATTATTATTATTATTATTATTATTATTATTATTATTATTATATTTTGTTGTTGTTGTTGTCCCCCATTTTCTGGGTGATGGTGACACTTCTGGATTTGCTTTAGAGTAGAGATGGTCTGTCTAACATAGGTGATAGGTATTGGAAAATTATTGTAAATAAAGTACAGGTAGTTTTTAGTATAAAAAGCCAACACCACAGCAAGGGTGGGCAGTGTGCCAGAACCTGACCTGCTGGACAGATCTCAGCAGGCTGGAGAAAGAATGTGATAGATAACAGGAAAGAAGCTTGAGAATGAGAGACAAGGAATTCTGCCTTCCTCTTTGGTCTCAGGGCTGGCAAAAAGAGACTTTCCAACACCTTGGGGTCACCTCAACACCAGAGACCCCGAGATGTGGGGTGACACAGGGACAGGGGGGCAGCAGCTCTGTCCCATGGAAGTGCTGGGGCACAGGCTGCTCCTGCTGCAGGGCTGAGAGGCAAAAAGGAGCAGCCCCATAAATGAGCTTTGCTTGGTCTTATCCTATGCAAGCTGTTACAGCTCCAGAGCTCAGTCCCCAAGGGGACTGGGTGCCAGAAGCCAGCTCGCTCTCAGACCAAGGCCATGGGTCAGCCCCTAGCAAGCAGGGAGATATTCAGCTCTTAGTGATCAGGCAGCTCTTGTGATTTCAGCTTTGCTTGCTAGGTAGCTTTTCCCTTGGCCTAAGGCTCCAGCAGACGGTAGAGAGAGGAGAAGCAGAAGGCGCTGGCTGTTCTACAAGTATGGCTTTATTGCAGGGTCCCTGAAGGGTCTCAGCTCTTCTTCTTCCGAGTTAGTAGGGGTACAGTGTGCTACTGTTATACCCTTGGCCTGGATCCAATCCTGACCAATGGCAAAGGTGTTAGAGTGACCATAAGTGACCAATAGTAGGGTTTAACACAATATTGCCTTGCATGGCTATAGGGATAAGGTACAAGGCGGATGTCCCTGGAGACAGGAAACTTCTTTGCCGCTGTGTCAGCATTCTGTTCTCCAAGGGGCCCTGGCTAAACCTGAGGGGTTTACTACAGCCCCAGTTCCAGGGAGGATTTCCCATCCCTGCTCCATCCCTGGACCCGAGGCAGCAGCATCTGGGCTGAGCAGGCCATGGGTTATTTCAGGTTTGGGCTCCTCTGTATCCCCAGAACATCTGGCTGAGCACATCTGTCCCTTAGCCAGAGGCTGGAGGAGGGA
Organism: Zonotrichia leucophrys gambelii; assembly: GCF_028769735.1. NCBI lineage: Eukaryota > Metazoa > Chordata > Aves > Passeriformes > Passerellidae > Zonotrichia > Zonotrichia leucophrys. The sequence goes on from NC_088185.1 coordinate 1,265,752, forward strand.
GCAGCTCCAGTTGTGAGCATAAATACAGCTCTAAATAGCATCTGGACCATGAAACCAGCTGTAAAATACTGAATTGCAGGCATTTAGGGGGAGGCAGCTTGACTGAGCTCAGTAATCACCAACTCCAAATGAAACTTGGGAGGTAAAAAAAAGACAAGAGGGATTATGGAGCGGTTCTGAATTTCAGAGTAATTGTCATGAGCACAAACCCTGGCAAGTGAATTCTGTTTGTGACTGAAATTGAAGCAAAATTAAAATTTGTTTCTAAACTGTGGATTCCTGTAGCCTGCTCCATCCTGTCCCCACATCAATGGAACTTTCTGTCCTCAAGCTACAATCTTCCAAAGCACAGAGCAATGAAATAAAACTTGAGAGGAAAAGCTGATTTCTTGTTTCCCAAAATCACAAACTCCGGCTTTCAGAAAAAGAAGAACAAAAGCAATAGCTTTAGGACAAAGGCAGCTGAGATCAAATGAAGCCAATTTGAGATGTGATTAAAATTAAAAAAAAAAAAAAACACAGAAGTCATAATGAGAATATTCAGCTTCTTTCCCAGAAGAAGGGCCAGTGGATTTAATGGAGGATATTTTCCTTTGAGATCTCTGTATGGGGGTATCAGTAACACAGCCAAGCAGCAGCACCCATTCACGGTGGTGAGGGCAGCAGCTGGACAGAGAAATGTGAGAAAATTCTCTGTGTGTGCAAATTTGTTCCCAGTAATATCAGAAAAACAAACCTCCAATCTACTGCAAAGGAAGGGAGGGAAAAATTCCACCTGAAGCAGTTTTTTAAGGACAAAACTGTGGCTAAAAAAGGAATATTTCCTCCTGCTTATCCACAGTTTATGAAGATGGACTTTAAAAAAATAATCTGAACTAGAAATATCAGAAATCCTCAAGGAGCTCACTAGTGCTGGAATGCTCTTGCTTAAGCTTTAGTAATTCCACTAAAATTGTGGGTGCTGATCAGCTGCTTTGGCTTTTACCTGTGCTGCTGTCCAGCACTGCCAGGCACAGAAATTCCTCCTGAAATTTAATGTTTTCATCCCCTCTGAGCCCATGGCTCCTGTGCTGCTGAGGAACAGGAGGTTCCATAGAAAATCTGTTCCTGGGCACAGCCAGCTGCATGAACCTGTCCTACCTTGCACTGCAGGATTTACACAGCCTTAAAATATTCCGTAAAAATCCTAAAAATCTTAATTTAAATGGTGAGAGGCAGTGAAATATCAGAGATTTTTAGGTGAGGTGAAGGAACTCGGGGCCCATTGCTCTGAAGGAGCGTGAAGGAGATTGCTGTGAGCAGCTCTCCCTAAATCCTGCCTGCTTTCCTTTCCCAGCTGCTGAAGGTGAGCTGAATTAAATGTTTATTGACTCCCAATGTGCCTCTCTGGGATTGCCTCTGAACGTTTGGGAAACCCACAGAGGACTCTCTAAAACCTCATTACGTTAAAGAAAAAGCGATTTTAGTCACAAAGTGTGAGTTCTATGGATGAGCGAGCATCAGTAAACAAGCTTAGGCTGAGCTGGTACCTTGGAAAAGCAGCTTCTAAAAGCAATCAGTGATTAATTACCCTGGGCACTTGGGAAGGTCATTAAAGTGTTCCCTACATGAGCAAGTAAAGAAATTCTCAGCTCAAAGATGGGGATGGAAATCTCTCAGGTGTTCTCCAGCCAAGGAAATTTTATCTGGGAAACAAAAACCATTCCTGTGTTTGGTGTGGGGAATTCAGAGGGGCCAAAGGCCCAAAAATCAGCAAAACTTTCCAAATCCCCCCAGGCTTTCAGACATAGCATTAATCTTAAAAACATGTCAGGATCCCAAGGGGCTGAGATTGGGGTTGGTGTTTTTGTGCCACTCCAGCAGTTCCAAGCCCACCTGCACCCTCCTGCTTTGTGCCCACCTGGCACTGCTGAGGCAGAGGAGAAAAACAGGGAATAAATGGAATAAATAAATAAATCCAATACATCTCCTGTGGAACCGTAGCTGAGTGCTGGAACCTGAAACGTCAGAAGCTCTCAGGACTTTGGGCCTGCAAGCCAAAGCTCAGAATTAAACACAGGGTTTGATGTGAGACTTTGGAAAAGGCTCCCAAAGTGGGGTGCTAGAAGTGAGAATTTACAGTGGATTATTTTTAGGGGAGAGTTATAGTGGATTTATAGTTTAAAGCAGAGACACGTTGAGCTAAGTGGAGGGAAATTTAGAGTTTTAGAGTGTAAGATATAGCAAAAATAAAAGTAATGGTAAACAAGGAGTTTAGAATGCAGTGCTGTGGGTTTGTGTGCCATAACATGATTGGCTAAGGAAGCTCACACTGTAACATGGGTCCACAAGAAAATATTTAAAGATTGGGTCAAAAACATAAATATCCTTGTTGGCAATGTTTTATTTGTCAATAAATCCTTCAAAGGTCTTGTACCTCGCAGTCTTGTGGCCTTCTGAGCCTTGCAGTGGAGAGCCAAACTCACCCTTCCTGCCTATGGGGAAGATAAGAAAAAGAAATTCTATAATCTAAAGCAATTCAGAGGGGCCTGTCTTGAATTCCTTCCAAAATTCCTCACAGTTGAGGGGATCAGTTTGTAAAATGGCCAGGGAGGGGTTGTGGGAGCCCCAGGGTGTTTGTCTGCTGGGTTTGGTGCTGATGTGCCATTTACAGAGCTCAGGGTTGGAGCAGGGAGCCTGGATTGGATGGTTAACAATATTCAGATTGGCTGGACACTGTGACTGAAGGAAGGAAGCAATTCTCTGGAATTTCCCATGCAGACACAACAGGTTCACTGTGATTTGAAAGAAATTTAGTCCAAGTGGAGAGGCAGAACTGAAAGCAAATGTAATTACCAGGCAGAATCTGTCTGAAGCTGTGTAACCTTGCAGCCAAACAAGTGCAGTGTCAGAGGATGTTCTCATCTGACCACACATCACAGCAGGGCTGTGAAACAGCTCCAATTCCTTTACAAGTTTGATTGAAATTGGCAAAAAGAGAGAAGGGAATTTTCCCCACAGCTCCTGGGTGTATGTAAACAAGCTGGTGCCTAATTCCATTTGTACATCTGACACTTGCTCTTGGGAAAGGCAAATTGGGCAGATTTTCCTTGGGTAAAACACCCAAATAAATCAGTGTACGGGAGGCCCAGGGACAGGGGAGGGAATGGAACTGAGATCCTCTGGGCTACAGAAGATATGAATTCCTTTTAATGAGGTTTTGATTACCAGCAGTAGTGCCTTGCAGCAAAAACCCCAGCAATAATCTCTAATGTATTATTTTGCAGGAGAAATTCCAAGATGATAATGTTAATCCAATGAATGTCCATTTAGGCTGGCTAATGATGGAGCACTGGATATTACACACCAGTATGAGGAGGGATGTCCTTTATGGCGTTATATAAAAAAAGAAATCAGTTTCATCAAGAATGCAGTTACTCACTTGGAAACCTTCTCATTTACTGAGTCCCAAGCATCATGGGGGATCAAAAACTGATATAATGAGATCATTTCCCCCAAATAAAAATGCAATATGTGATTAGCCACTATTGACTATTACACCAAATGAAAAGGAGTTCAATCCCACATCCAAATCCTCTCACATGCTGAAGTCTGCTGATAGAAAGAGGCCTATAAACATAATTTTTTTGTCTGAAGGATCCCAGGTCTTTCATTACAGAGACATTTTCAAGGGAAAGTGGTGTCATTATGGAGCTCTGACAGCTTTTTCTGAGAGGAATGCAAAACTTCCAAATCAAGCCCCAAAATGTGCCAATTCTCAAGGGGCTTATCACACCATTTGCATAAATTGGAGCACAAAAAAAGCCTGAGCTGCCTTTTATTGCTGACATTGCATTTCCCACTTGGCTGCAGGTGATTTGGGGTGCTCTGCTTTGGGGTGGGTGTGAAATGAAGTACACAGGCTGGGGCTGTGTGGGGTAAAACGTGCAGGGACAGAAGGGAGAATCACCTCAATTCCCTGCCCCAAGCTCCCGTTCTCTCCTGCTGCTGTTAATTCCATTTATTTGCGCCGCTCTCTGAGCTGCCAGCCTGTTTCCTGCTGAGTTTTTAACACCTGCAGCTGCTTTTGGCTGCAGAATCCCTAAGTGGGGTCACACCTGCCAAAAACAGGGCCGGGGCAATGAGCAGGGAGGGGTGGAGATGGAAATTGGGGATGGAAGTGGAGGCAGTGCTGCCTGTGGGGATGGAAATAAAGGATGGAAATGGAGCCAGTCCTGCCTGTGGGGAGGGAAATTGGGGATGGAAATGGAGCCAGTCCTGCCTGTGGGGATGGAAATGGAGCCAGTGCTGTCTATGGGGATGGAAATAAAGGATGGAAATGGAGCCAGCCCTGCCTGTGGGGATGGAAATAAAGGATGGAAATGGAGCCAGGGAGATAAAGGATGGAAATGGAGCCAGCCCTGCCTGTGGGGACAGAAATGGAGCCAGTCCTGCCTGTGGGGAGGGAAATAAAGGATGGAAATGGAGCCAGCCCTGCCTATAGGGAGGGAAATTAGGGATGGAAATGGAACCAGTCCTGTCTATGGGGACAGAAATTGGGGATGGAAATGGAGCCAGTGCTGCCTGTGGGGATGGAAATGGAGCCAGCCCTCCCTTGGCAGTAATGCCCAAGGCTGGGGTGGTCCCAGGGCTGGAGATGTCTGGGTGAGATGGGGATTGGTAAATGAGGGTATTTGGGTGCTGGCTCTGGGCATTTTCCCTTTTCTGAGCTTCCACAAGCCCCCAAAGCTGGGATTGTGCATGGGCTGCCATTCACTGCCAACGTCAGCTGATGTTTTTATGATATAATTAAACAGCAATTACTTCCCTTCCTTCCTTCCTTCCTCCTCTGTCTTCCTACAGCGAGCTGTGAATAGAGCATGGTGAGATCTATTCTTGGTGAAACTCCACAGTTGTGCTTCTTTTTTTTAATAATTGTTTTAGCAGACACTTTCTCTGCATGATTCCAAAGTAGGAAAGTCGACAGCACGTGTTTGAGGCTCCCAAAATGTGAGGTTTGTTCTCCTGGGTCAGAAGCAGGGCATTAGTCATGACTGAAATAGATATTTGTTGGATTTTTTTTGTTTTAATATTCTGTACCCTTTTACAAAAATAACAGCTAGATCATTGGATATTAATAGGCTACTGTTTTTGGAATTCTGTTCTTGCTGTAAAATTAGTTTATTTGGGTTAACTTCCCTCCCAGTCGTGCTTGTCTTCAAAGTTCATGGAGATTTTGGGTTGTCAGGTGACACATTTAAGGTCTGAAGGCTGTGGCACTGTGGGGCTTTGGTGTCTCCTCTGGGCTTGGAATGAGGTGTAAAATATTACATATATTTTAAATTTATATTAATACATATAATAGGTGGTATTATATGTTGCATTAATTAACTATATTTATATTATATTTCTTGTTAATTATATTTATTATATTATATTATAATTTAATATATAAAATGAATAATATATAATAATATATATTATATAATAACATATATTATATATAGTATATAATATATGATATATAATATATAATATATAATATACATAACAATATATACTATTACAATAACATATACTTAATATTATAATATTAATTATATAATTAATAATCATTATATATTACATATATATGGAAGAAACAGGAAAAATACCCTCAGGGTCCCGGGAGGCTGAACAGAGACAGTTTTTTGGAGGGTCTGTCCCACACTGACACTCCAACAAAACCTCCTTTGGTTTGTGGCTGCACAGCTGGAAGGGCAAAGGGAAACTGAGCCCTTGAACATCTGGTTGTGGTTTTATTCATCCCCAGGACTAAAAATTCCCAATGGCCCCTCCAGAGGAGAAATGGTTTCTAGTTTTTGTCTCAGCTCCTCCGAGTGCTAAATGAACTTTTATTTTCTTCACTGGCACATGGGGAGGAAGGAAGAAATGCATTTCAGGTTCCGTCTCTGAAGGAAAAATGTTTGTGCCATGACTCACAAACGTGACTGTCCTGGACAGGTTTAGTGAATGGGAGAAGAAATTTTTCTTTTTGGCTGTTTAAACATTCTTGTTTCATGTTTTAAAGGGGTTTTTGCAGTGTTTTTCTATCCCAGCATTGGTTCCTGTGGTTTCTGAGCTGAGCCTTGGCTGTGGCTCTGTCTGTCCCTGAGGATTTGGGATTTCTCTGCCCCACTGAAATCCCTGCAGAGCCAAAGGGCTGGGCTCTATCTGTGAATTTATTCTATTTACTGCACAGGCTGCTGGGAGTGGCACTGAGACAAGAGCAGGATAATTCTCCCAGCTCTCATCACACCTTCAATCAGAGTGAGCAGAAATAAACGCAATGGGGATTGTTCAATCAGGAGCTCTGCTAATCCTGCCCTGAGATTCCTCATTCTTTAATGACAATCACACCCTGCAGGTACCGTGGACACATCTCATTACAGATGGGACAAATCCATTTGTTTGCTCTGCTGTAATTTACCAAATTGGCAGATTCCAGTGGAGGACAGAAATTATAGGTTAGGCAGACGCGCTGTTTGTGGCGTTGTCCATAGAAATGCAAAGTGGAGCAGAATGAAAATGAGAAATGTTTTAGCTTTGTGGAAACTGTGGAATTCAGGGTTAAAAAAGACTGATTTAAACTCTTCTTTAAAGCTGCATTCAGGCAATTGAAACTTTTTCCTCATCAAGGTTTTGTTTTGAGAAGCTTTTCTTCATTTTGTTTTGAGAAGCTTTCCTTCGCTGATGTTTTCTTGCCTTTTTTTTACAATAAAAAAGGAGTAAATGAAAGCCAGAGCCAAAATAATTTCAGAGGAAAAATGTTAAAATTTCACTAGAATACTTTTGCAAGAAGCATTTTGGCATTTTCAAAAATAACTTAAATGTGAAATTTGGCAGAACGCTTGAAATTTCCCATCAGTGTTACGGTGTGGAATCAGCATGTTAATTCTCTGTACAATTTTTATTAAAATTTTTTGACTGGCCAGATTTGATTTTGTTGATGTAGAAAGAGAAAGAGATCCTTGACAAAATGATGTCATCCCCATCCCATTCCCCTCTGAGACATCCTTGCTTTTCTAACCCTTCCAGACTTGGTATTTAACTTCTATTTTATATATATATATACACATATATTTAACTTCCATTTCCCTGCTTCCCCCTCACCCACAGCTGCAGTTTGGCACCAGAGGGAAAGAAAAAAAATAAAATTACAAATGTAAGGGAGATAAAACTTGTAAAATCTGTTCATAGGAATAGTTTGGATCCCAGGAATAACTCGGCACGGAATGTTCCAGAGAGCAGGATCCAAGTGGAGCAGTGTCAGAGCAGGATGGGAAACATGAAAAGGGTGGAACAGGCAGAGCAGGGCCTGCAGAGACAGAGCAGCACACAGCCTTTGAAGGATGGCAGCACCAAAGAGCAGTGGAATTCTGAATGCTAAAAAAGGGGATTTTCATGAAGTAATGGCTGTGGCTTCATGCAGCACTTCAGGAAAATGTGAGAGCCCCCAGCTCTGGGGTGCTGGGGATGAGCAAACCCACAGAGCTCTGGAGCACCACGGGAGGAGATTCCATTCCTGTTTGCTGGCAGCTTGAATGGCCTGCATTTCATATATATTATTCAGTTTTGGGGAAAAAAAATTGGGGCTGCCACCTCAATCAGCTTTTTATTTTATTTTTAATTGTGGATTTTGTGCCTCCATTGATTCCAAAGCAAGCCATTTTGGGGGGGGGAGACCTAAAAGACTCTCAGACAATCCTTTATCTTTAGCAGGGCAGCACTGAAGCCCACAGGAGCTGCCCTGGGATGCACAGGAGATCCTGAATTACAGGAGAACCCGAATTACAGGAGAACCTGAATTACAGGAGATCCCGAATTACAGGAGAACCCGAATTACAGGAGATCCCGAATTACAGGAGAACCTGAATTACAGGAGAACCTGAATTACAGGAGAACCCGAATTACAGGAGAACCCGAATTACAGGAGAACCCGAATTACAGGAGAACCTGAATTACAGGAGAACCCGAATTACAGGAGAACCTGAATTACAGGAGAACCCGAATTACAGGAGAACCCGAATTACAGGAGAACCCGAATTACAGGAGATCCCGAATTACAGGAGATCCCGAATTACAGGAGATCCCGAATTACAGGAGATCCCGAATTACAGGAGAACCCGAATTACAGGAGAACCCGAATTACAGGAGATCCTGAATTACAGGAGAACCTGAATTACAGGAGATCCTGAATTACAGGAGATCCTGAATTACAGGAGAACCTGAATTACAGGAGATCCTGAATTACAGGAGAACCCGAATTACAGGAGATCCCGAATTACAGGAGATCCCGAATTACAGGAGATCCCGAATTACAGGAGATCCTGAATTACAGGAGATCCCGAATTACAGGAGAACCCGAATACAGGAGAACCCGAATTACAGGAGAACCCGAATTACAGGAGAACCTGAATTACAGGAGAACCTGAATTACAGGAGAACCCGAATTACAGGAGAACCCGAATTACAGGAGAACCCGAATTACAGGAGAACCCGAATTACAGGAGAACCTGAATTACAGGAGAACCTGAATTACAGAAGGACCTGAATTACAGGATTGACCTTGAGGTGGAGATGGAAACAGCCACCCTCAGCCCCTGTTAGAAAGGAGAACACACCAGCACCTTTTGAGATCCTTCCAAGCCTTGAGGACTTGGCCTTAAACTGAGATCAGCATAATCTGCACTTGGTAGAGTTTCAGGAAAGGGTTAATCCCCCCCTAACATGGTTATTCTGTTTATTGAGACATCCATAAAAGCAGAGAGAGCCCTGAATGTCCTGCTGGAGTTGTTTTTGTTGTCAGAAGTGTTCCACCTGATTTCTGTGCGCATGATGGACGTGCAGCTCTTCAGGAACAGCTCCTTTTAGCAGGACCTTTCATAGGCTGGATGAGATAAAAACTTGCATTACTTCAGTGGTTGAATTAGTGACAATTTGGCAACTGAAGGGGAACAGCACTTCATTGTGAAAATGCTTCTGCAACCATTAGCAGCTCTGATTTGGTGTCAGGATTAGCTGTTCCTCAAAATTGAAACGCCTTGTCCTTGGATGAGGCAGGTGTCCCTGGAGCCAGCCATGCCTGTCCCCAGGCTGTGCCTGCTTTAAAGGGGCATTTCTGTGAGGTGGTGAATTCTGCACACACAAAACCTGCACCAGGACAGAGATGGAAATATAAACTCCAATATCAACACTTTTCACTCTGATCCTGCACTGACAGAAGCATGGGCTCATTAGTGAGGGTGTTTTCATGGAGCAAATGCAAACTGCCTGAAGTCTCCCAGGAGAGAGGGGTCAGTGGGAATTTGGGGAATGGGGATTTAAGGAAGAAGGGAAATATCCACAGGAATGCAGGAGAAATGCAGCTCTGGTGTCAGAATTGTGCAATATTCCATGGAAGGGGCTGGCTCCTTTCAGGGGCAGCCAGGGAAGTTCTGCCCCTAAATTCACTGAGAGCAGAATTTGTTGCTTTTACAAGTCAGGACAGGGATCCCACCCAAAGGATAAAGCAGCAAATGCAGTAACTGCTGGGGAAAATGGAAATTTCACCTGTGTGGAGGGGAAAATGCCTGGAACCAGCTGGGCTGGGGTCAGGGAGCTTTGGCACTACAGTTCTTGAGATTTCTCTTTTTCTTCTGTGGAGCACAGAAAACCTGAGAGTGTGAACAGTTGGGCAAGGAGACAAATTAATGAAAAATTATTTGCTACAGATAAAGCTTCAAGTCCTTTTTGTTAGTGTGTCTGCAGCTATCCTGTCTCTTCTTTCTTATCAGAGGTCTCTCACCTCCTTAACTTTCACTGGGAAATAATTTTTTTGGAGGAGAGTCAGCTTTTCAAAATGAACTTAGGATGAAGATTTTATTTTTTAAATAAACTTCCCCATTGAACAGTTGAGGACATAATTTGTTTGCTAAAAGCTATATTTTGCTCATTGAAAATTGAGTATTTGGCTTCATTTTGGCTCGTGTTTTCATCCACAACTGGAAAGACTTTCACTGGAGGCTTTAGGGCCAAAACCAGAAGTATTTAGAAATTCTCTTGGAAAATGGTTTGTGTGGCTTGGCCAGGAGTCTTATAATGCAATTAAGACAACTTGTTCAGGCAGAGAATTATAAATGCTGATCTCTTCATGGTTGTGTTGAATAGCTGTGATATTGTCCTGAGGTCAGTGGTTAAGTTTCAGCTGAGTGTTTACTTTTTTTTCAGAATGAAACTTTCCAGAAATAGGGAGAGATGTCTAAAACTCCTTAAAACTCTATTTATAACACACACAGGAGTGTATTTATAGCCTTACAAACGCATCTGGAAATAAATATTGCCCTGAAAACAGCCCGATTGTGATGAATTCAGGGTGCCTAACAAGCAGGCAGATGCATCCACACCCTGTTGGGAAGCACCAGGATCTGATCAGATTTATCTTCTGCCCTTGCCAAGCTGAGACAAGGGCGAGCTGTGGTGGGAATAGGAGCACCTTGAACATACCTGTCCTTATTTCTGTGGGTCAGGAGAAATCCAGGGGGAGAAGCCCCTGCCTGGCAGGTCTGGTGTTTGTGATCCAACATTCCCCGTGCCTGGGCAATAATTGTGCCATGGAAGCAGGAGCAGCAATGGGAGCAGCCTGGGGAGCTGCCAGCAGGAGAGAGGGGGGAAAGAAAGCAAAATATCTGCACAAGGGTCACCTAAATGGGAATAAAAGGGAAAGGAAACCCATTTCCTGCAGCAGTGCAACCAAAGTTCATCATGCACTAAGTGATGGGAGAAGGAAAGGAAAGGAAAGGAAAGGAAAGGAAAGGAAAGGAAAGGAAAGGAAAGGAAAGGAAAGGAAAGGAAAGGAAAGGAAAGGAAAGGAAAGGAAAGGAAAGGAAAGGAAAGGAAGGAAAGGAAAGGAAAGGAAAGGAAAGGAAGAAGGAAAGGAAAGGAGAAGGAAAGGAAAGGAAGAAGGAAAGGAAAGGAAGAAGGAAAGGAAAGGAAGAAGGAAAGGAAAGGAAGAAGGAAAGGAAAGGAAGAAGGAAAGGAAAGAAGAAGGAAAGGAAGGAAGAAGGAAAGGAAAGGAAGAAGGAAAGGAAAGGAAGAAGGAAAGGAAAGGAAGAAGAAAGGAAAGGAAGAAGAAAGGAAAGGAAGAAGGAAAGGAAAGGAAGAAGGAAAGGAAAGGAAGAAGGAAAGGAAAGGAAGAAGGAAAGGAAAGGAAGAAGGAAAGGAAAGGAAGAAGGAAAGGAAAGGAAGAAGGAAAGGAAAGGAAGAAGGAAAGGAAAGGAAGAAGGAAAGGAAAGGAAGAAGGAAAGGAAAGGAAGAAGGAAAGGAAAGGAAAGGAAGAAGGAAAGGAAAGGAAGAAGGAAAGGAAAGGAAAGGAAGAAGGAAAGGAAAAAGGAAAGAAGAGGAAAGGAAAGGAAGAGAAAGGAAAGGAAGAAGGAAAGGAAAGGAAGGGAAAGGAAGAAGGAGGAAAGGAAGAAGGAAAGGAAAGGAAGGAAAGGAAGGAAAAGGAGGAAAGGGAAGAAGGAAAGGAAAGGAAAGGAAGAAGGAAAGGAAGAAGGAAAGGAAAGGAAGAAGGAAAGGAAAGGAAGAAGGAAAGGAAGAAGGAAAGGAAAGGAAAGGAAAGGAAAGGAAAGGAAAGGAAAGGAAAGGAAAGGAAAGGAAAGGAAAGGAAAAAGGAAAGGAAAAAGGAAAGGAAAAAGGAAAGGAAAGGAAAAAGGAAAGGTCTTGCTGGAGTCCTGTTTGCCATCCTGAACTCCACAGCTGGCAAGAGTTTGGGCATCAGGCTCATGAGATGATGTAAAAAACCTCACAGGTATAGCCAGCTGCAGCCTCTGAAGTGAAACCCTTAAATAAACTTTAAATTACAAAATTTGCCACAGACTCTTTTATTTTTTTTTTTTTTTCTGTTAAGTTGTTTCTTACCTGGGAGCCCTAAAGGAGGAAAGAGTTTCTGGTGCAGACGAGAAGCAAGGATTGAAATTCCAGTGTTCTCCTGCCAGCTGAAGGTTCTGGAGTTGTCTCCAGCCCAGGGTGAGTTCTGCACGTTCCCAGGCCAGCACGTGGTGCATTCTTAACCACCCAAGCTATTAGCAAAATATGAAGAAAAGAAAAGTTTAAGTTATGAAAGAAAATGGGCTTTGGATTCCTATTAACGATAAAATTAATTTTATACCCAAACCGTTGGACAATGGCCCCCTGGAGAACAATGGAGAGAGTGAAAATCCCTCAGACAGTGAATGTTGAAAGCTGCATAATAGTCTTATCATTTCTGTACAGCCTTGCTTGAGACAGCTGTAATTAATTACAAGGAAATGACAAATGGTCAAGGCTGTGCTGAAGGCAGTGGCCCTGGTACTTGACATTGTAATGCAACTGGGGAAAAGCTTGTCAAATCAAGGTTGTGTTAATTTATTAGGCAGCCATTTGTGTCAAGCTGGATAAAAGGGAGAAAAAAATAAGAGGTGAAAAGCTACTGCAAATATGAAGTGTTTGGGTGGATTTTCATCCACTGTAGGTTTTAAGGATGCAGTAATTTAAATTTCACTCATCTGACTTCTGCTCCAGGTCCTGTTTGCTGTCCCTCACACAGGGACAAATCCAGGCAGCACTTTTGGGTTCTTGTACCCCACAGAGGCAAAGCTCAGTGTGGGCTTCCACTGCAATAAACCAAAAGTCCTTCCCACTCTGTCTTGTTTAGCTCCTGTCAAAAGGGGTTTCACAATTCTCCCCTCATCTCCTGGGATCCCTCATTCCCAGCAGCAGAGTCCTGTGAAAGTCTTGGGTTTCACCAGGGGAAAAGGGAATTTCAGCTCAGGGAAGGGGAATTTATATTATATATATTTTATATATATATTATATTTATATTTGAGAAAACACTTGAAATTGTCTTTATTTATTTGACTTTTTTTTCTGAATGACCATTTATTTTTTTCTGGCTGTTTAACCAGTTATGTCCCATTTGAGCACTAAGACCAGAAGCTGACAGGGTGTGAGGGTGGCTGCACCATTCATTAAATTCTGCCTGCAGCTGAAATAACCCCTCCTCCAAAAATCAGTAATTTTTTGCCTGATCAGTTGATTGCTGACACTTGTGTGGTTTTGTAGCGTGGATCTGATTAGAGACACCCCTGGCTGAATGTTAAACATTTATCTGCTGTGCTGCAGCTCTAAGCAGGGCTATAAATCTGTTTATATCCACATGTCTAATGGGGGGTTGGCATTTAAAAATTGTTTGAGGTGGTGAGCTGCAAATTTCATATCTTTGTGCCAGTCTTGGCGTTCAGAGGATTGATTCATCCTCCACTTAAACACAGCTTGGTGTGAGGGGTTATATTTTATAGATTTATGTGTTTATATAAAATATATATTATATATAGAATATATATTTTATATATTCTTATATAGTGCTTATATTTTATAATATAGAAAAGAATATATTATATATATTATATATGTAATATATGTAATATATTGCATATATAATATATATAATATATATAATGTATATAATATAATATATATATTAATAATATATTATATATATAATATAATTATAATATAATTATAATATAACTATAATATATATTATTATAATATATAATTATAATATATATTATTTATACAGGTTTGTTGTTGAGGCTCAAGACATGAAGATGTGTCTGAAGTCTTTCATTTCCACCCATTGCAAGGGCTTTAAAAGGGAGAGAAGCGAGCAGATGGCTCTCATTAGCACAGGAGTGCTTTCATCTTTTGCACGTTTTAAATTTTATTTTCCTTCCAGCGTTTGTGAGTAAATTGGTACAAAATTAAGACTTCAGCAGAGCAATTGAATTTCACACATTTCAGCCCATGAAAGGAGAGGTGGACTCTGTCCAAGCTGTGACAGGGATGTGATCCTGGCCCCTCAATTATCCATGGGGATCCAGCAGTGCATGGAATGCAGCCAGGCACCAACATCTCCTGCAGCAAAGCCCATCTCCAGCCACGTGTGGGGTGCTGCTGGGATGGAAATGAGATCAGATATGTTCTTGTTTCTGTAGGGAAAAATGGGTTGGAGTTATGTATTTACTTATTTATTTATTTATAATTTTTAATTTTTATATATATAAATTATATATTTATAATTTTATATATTTATATATTTATACATTACATGCATATTATATATTATATATTATATATTATATATTATATATTATATATTATATATTATATATTATATATTATATATTATATATTATATATTATATATTATATATTATATATTATATATAATGCATTATAAATTATATACAAATTATTCTATATAATTGTAATTTGTAATACAAATACAAATACATTATTATATATATATATTATATATTATATATTATATATTATATATTATATACATATAATATGTTATATATATACATATATTATCTATATACACCTATATATCTATATAAATTATATATATTATAGAAATAGCTATATATATAATATAAATATATATAATATATATATTATATAAAATATGTATTCATATTATAATATAAATAGATATATGTATATTTTTATTTGGGGTTTTTTCATATATATATTCATATCTTTTTATATATACTGAAATATATAGGGTTTTATAAAAGTGAGCAGGGAATTGTCTCCACAGGGGTTTTGGGGACAGATAAAGGTGACACAGAGACTGTTATCAGAAGGTGTGAAAAGGTACTTAATAGAAATCCACAGTTTTTATAGAAATAATGGTGGGATTAAGACTTGATTGGTTTTTAGGAATCTTTTTTCACTTACTGGTCAAGAAGGGACAGCTCCTTTTTGTAAACATTTTTGGCAAGCAGAGATTGCCTGCCAGGTGCAGAGATTGAGATAATCATGGTTTTCATTTTTTCTCTGAGTTTTCTCAGGAAAATCCTGGGAGAGCTTTGTGCTCAGGGGATGTGTGATGACCACAGGGGATGGCACTGCTGGGGACTGGCATGTGATGGATTTCCTACAGGAGTTTCCTGACAATTGCCTTGTCAGGCAATGTTGCACTGATGGTTTAAGCCAGGAGAGCACTCTGAATATCTGAATTGTTCCCTAAATGTGGGTTATCAGCTGGATTGAGAGGGGCTTCCTGTGGCACTGAGGGAAACCCAGTGTTTGTGAGGGCACTGAATTACAAATGCAGACTGAAGGTCTCTGTAAATAGAATTGCATCTTTAAGGCTTGTTCTGTATCATAGAAACCAAGGTCTGATCCTCTCCTATTTATTTTTGGGAAAAAGGATGGAAATTGGAGAGGTGCTATGTTTGCAACATCAGAAAATGAACACTCTCAGGGAAAACAGATTTTAATTCTGTTTCTCTTAAGGCAGGTTTGTGGATAAAGTGGCTTTTCTACTTCCTAGGAGTTCTCTTAGCTTCTGAAAAAGAATGTTTATTTTTGGTGGCAGTGTACAGCATACTGATTAAAATAAAAAAAGGCTTAACATTTCAGTTATGTTGAGGGATTTTGTTTTGAGCCTAACCTTTTCAAATGGGAGATGTTTTACCAGAAAATGGAATAAATCTCATTCTGGAAAGTTATTTTTAAGTGGGAAAAAAAAAGGAGCATTCTAGCTTGGCTAATATACAACTTTTCAGGTTTTCCTATCTAATCTGGATGAGGGAAAGTGCTTCAAAAATACTGTGTCAAAATCTGAGTGAGTTAAAAGGACTTGGTGTGTTTCTCCTTGACAAACTTTGTTTCCCTTGATATTTAGACAAAATAAAACGTTCTGTCCTTGATGCTTTGCACACACATCTCAGGACAGAGTCAGCTGCTTCGTGTGGGCTCCTGGGAGGCCACAGAACATCAGAATTTTTTTTTTTTTAATATTTTTTTTTCCTCTCAGGATTTTGATTCAGAATGATTCAGGCATGATTCACACCAGGAGAAATTCTCTGTGCTGCCTTCCTGATACTTTGGGCTGTTAAAGTCAGGTGCGAATGGCTCTGCTGCTGGCACTGCTCTCCCTGGCAGGATTCCAGACTCATCCTGGGCATTTTCTGAGCTTTGTGGATGTCCAGAGGGCTTTCCTTTTGTCCTTCCCTGGACAATCCTGGTCCAGCTTGACCTTTCCTGGAGAGTCCTGGTCCAGATTGTCCTTTGTCCTTTCCTGGACAATCCTGGCGCAGAGATTGTCCTCTCCTGAACTATCCTGGTCCAGATTTCCTTTCTTGGCCAACCTGGGGCAGATTGTCCTTTCCTGGACACTCCTGGTCCAGATTGTCCTTTCCTTTCCTTTCCTGGACACTCTTGGTGCAGGCTGCCTTTTCCTTTTCCTTTTCCTTTTCCTTTTCCTTTTCCTTTTCCTTTTCCTTTTCCTTTTCCTTTTCCTTTTCCTTTTCCTTTTCCTTTTCCTCCTCCTCCTCCTTCTCCTCCTCCTCCTTCTCCTCCTCCTCCTCCTCCTTTTCCTTCTCCTTTTCCTTCTCCTTTTCCTTCTCCTTTTCCTTCTCCTTTTCCTTCTCCTTTTCCTTCTCCTTTTCCTTCTCCTTTTCCTTCTCCTTTTCCTTCTCCTTTTCCTTCTCCTTTTCCTTCTCCTTTTCCTTCTCCTTCTCCTTCTCCTTCTCCTTCTCCTTCTCCTTCTCCTTCTCCTTCTCCTTCTCCTTCTCCTTCTCCTTCTCCTTCTCCCTTCCTGGACAATCCTGGTGCAGAGATTGTCCTTTCCTGGTCCAAATTGTCCTTTCCTGGTCCAGGTTTTCCTTTCCTGGACACTCCTTGGTTTGATGGCACCTGAGAGAGAAGTGTTTCATTCCTCATTCCTGGTGCTCAGCAGAGGTGAGGAGCCCAGCCAGTTTGTGCCAGTGCAGAAATCCTCTCACATTTGAAAGCTCCTCAAGGGCTCTGCCCTGCAGTTCCTGGGCTGGGCTTTTTAACCTCATTGCTTTTGTTTCATCCCTCACAGTGAACATTCATGTCAGCACCGCTTGCAGATTTATTGAGCAGGCTCAGAGGAGCAAAGAGAGGGGGAGGAACACAGATGGGGTCCTCAGGAATCAGAATTTCAATGGAAATAATTGATTTTTTTCATTTTGTTTGGGGGAAAAAAATAAGAGGATTTTGAAAAATCTTCTTTCTTTCCTCCTTCTTCTGTTAGCAAAGAGAAGGGAATGACTTTGATTTCCTCGGAGGTGTCTGTGAGCTCAGGAGTTCATGAAAAGGTAACTGAGATGATGACAGCACAACCTTTGAGTGTAACAATTGTTTAGGACCTTCCCACAAAGGTCTGACTGTACCAGTTGTGTTTGTCACAGATATTTGTACAGGGATTTTTTGGTGGAGTTTAAAACATAAAAAGCCATAGACCCACATGTGTTTCAGGCGTGCTTTATTGAGGGGGAAATGTGCCCCAAATTTTGCAAATGTCACAGTATTTTATACATGTTATCCAGATAAATTTCATTTGTGAAGGGAATTTGAACCTTTAGGATGCTGTATTTGGGTATCACACTCGATAGAAACCATCTGTGTTTCCTTTGACCTTACTGAGGGAAAAATCTGAATCTCAGAATCTGGGAAAAGGGCCAAAATCTCAACCCTGGAAAGGTTCCTGCCTTAAAGCAGCTGGGGATGGTGACCTGAGGGTCTGTCTGATGGAGCATTAGAGCAGTGGCTTGTCAGGGAATTCTGCACTGATGCTTTGAGTCAGGAGTGCACATATCTGAATTGTTTATTAGATGTGGATTATCAGCTGGATTCCAGCAGATATCAGGGGAGAGGGGCTGGAGAAACCAGGCCAAAATAGCTCTGTTTAAAGCAATTTACTGCTGACTCCTCAGGAAGATGTGGAGAGGATCCATTGCTCAGTGCCAGAGGCAGCTCTGACGTTGGGGCAGGTTCCCCTTCACCTTTCCCTGCAGCTCAGAATTATCTCCCTCCGAATGGTGGGGCTGGCTGGGCAAACCCTGCTGATGCTCTGGGCAGAAAAGTGTGTGCTCATGCTCGAGCAGAACATCTGGAAACACAGAACTGAGGGCAGCGAGCTCTGGAAATGTGTGTTCATGCTCACCCAGCACATCTGGAATCACAGAACTGAGGGCAGTGAGCTCTGGAAATGTGTGTTCATGCTCACCCAGCACATCTGGAAACACAGAACTGAGGGCAGTGAGCTCTGGAAATGTCTGTTCATGCTCACCCAGCACATCTGGAAACTCTAAGGGCAGTGAGCTCTGGAATGAGCCCCTCCACAGCCCTGGAAAGGAGCACAGCTGGCTAAAGGAGCTTTGTCTGGCACCACAGGAGGATGGAGGAGCCCCCAGCACCTGAGCACAGTTTCTGCAGGTGGTGCTGGGGAACAGCACCAGATTTTTGACCCCAAAGCTGCCCTTGGCCAGGTGAGCAGGGCATCAGAAATGTGATTTTTTTGCAGGAGCAGAGCAGTGCATGCCTGTGGTGAGGAGAGGAGCCAGCTCAGGGGGTGACAGCGACAGCCACAGGGCCACACCCTTCAGATTACTTTAGAAAAAGAAAATAATACTTAATTTATTTTTTTAAAAGGGTTTTTATTGAAGGTATGTTCGAGTTCATCCCAAAGTGGCATTCAGCTGTGAGGTGTGCTGCAGAAATTGCATTCCAGGCAGCATTTGTTGCACCAGCGGGTCCCTGAGAGCAGGGATGGGGGGAATGAGCAGAGTTCAGCAGTGCCTTGACAGAAGCTGTGACCTTCAGGAAACAGCTCCAATCTCATGCAGAGCTCAGCCCTGCCTTTCCCCCAGCCTGGCAGTACTGCAGTAATGTAATTTGATGGGCCCACCTTTGTGTTGTGTCCTCTCCCAGCCCAAACATCACATCAGTTCTGCTTTGTGCTGCAGGCTGTGATTACCCTCTGCAGATAGAAATGTTCTATTGCCTCACTCAGAGGCGTTTGCCTCGTCCGCAGCAGTTATTGTTTGGAGGCCAAAATGTCTCCAGTTCATATCCTGGCTCGTGTTTCCATTATTGTGTGTGTGTGGTATTAATTTCTGTCTTGGAGGGAAGAAGAAATCCATCCAGAGCCATGAGGAGAGGGCAGAAATGAAAGGGAATGTCTGAGGACATCTCCCCTGGGTTGGCTTTTCATCTTGGCAGCAGCATTTATTGAGGGGCTCCATTTAAATTCATTAAAAACTTCTTTTAAAATATTGGAATTTCCCAAATTCTATCTGGGATAACTTAGTTTTCTTCGCTGGGATAGGGCCAGTGTTTACCCTTGCTAAAAAATAAAAAAATAAATAACATCAAGGAACCCAAAAATCCACCATGATGCACATAAGATATGAGAGAATTAACTTGCTCAGGTGGGGCCTCTCTCTTCTGGAGGTTTCATGCAAACAGAAACAGAATTTTGCTGCAGGAGCTGGTAAACACAAACTGGGAGAGAGTCAAGGCAAGTTCCAAAAGAGCTGCCATGATTTATATCTGCTGAGGGAAATGCATTACAGTCATCATTGCCTTTTACTCAGCCATGGTGTAGAAAATTACCTTCCACTGGCACAATTTATAAAACACTCTGGGAATGTTTATCAGCAGTGCACAATGATAACAAGAGCAGCAAATGGCAGGATTCTTTTAACAGCTCTTCAGCAGACTCAAGAAATCTGCACTAGAGGCAGCCAGTAATTGGCAGAGATGGGAAAAAATTGTAATGAAGTTGTTGGAGTTCCTTTCCCCTAATGAAAACTCCATTAGTTGAGGAGCTGGAAGCTTCCTGCAGAGGGTGAGACCTCAAAAGTTCCAGCTCTGCAATACCAACCTTGTTTGGCATCCTTCAGCCATGCCCTTCCCCTTTTATTTGTATTGTTATTATTTATGTTACTTATTAATTTATATAATATAGTCATTTTAAAGTTATATTTATTTTATATTTATATTATATATTTATTTATATTATTTATTATGCCCATCCCCCTTTTTATTTATTAGTTATATTATTTATTTTAGATATTTATATTATATTTAATTTTTACTTATATATTTATTTATATTATTTATTATGCCCCTTTTTAATTTATTATTTATATTATTAATATATTTATTTATATTTATATTTATATTTATATTTATATTTATATTTATATTTATATTTATATTTATATTTATATTATTTTTGTATTAGGTATTTATTTATATTATTTATTATGCCATCCCCTTTTTATTCATTAGTTATATTATTTATTTAGTATATATTTTATCTTTATATTTACATTAGATTTTTATTTATATTATTTATTATTACCATCACCCTGTTTATTATTTCTATTATTTATTTATTTATTTACTTAATATATATATATTTTTAATATATATATTATTTAATATATATATTAAATAATATATATTATATATTATATATAATATATATAATATATATTATATATATTATATATATTATATATATAAATATATAGTAAATAATAATATATATATTATTTAATATATATTATTATATATATTATATACTTATTTATATCATTTATTATGCCCATCCCCTTTATTGCCCAGCTGTCAGTGAGCCAGAGCTGAGCACACACACACACAGACCCAGGCTGGGGGCACTCCCTGCTCTGTGGGCAGCAGCCAGGTTTATTCTATTTTCATTTATTCCAAGTACAGGTATTGCAGCCAGGTTTATTCTTTCATTTATTGCAAGCACAGGTACCGCAGCCAGGTTTATTTCATTTATTGCAAGCGCAGGTACTGCAGCCAGCTGGATGCTGGCACTTGGCTGCCCTTGCAGCGCCTCCTTGGCGTTGCTTTAGCCCTGGGTGAGTTCAGCATTCCGAGGGTGTGCAGGGAGCTGCTGTCCCTAAGGCTGGAATGGAATTGAGATATCCAGCACTGCCAACAGGAGCTCAGCCCAGCCCGACCCTCCCTGCCCAGCCAGAGCCTCTGCGCTGCTGCTGAGCCCCAGGCACGAATTCCTGAGCACCCCAGCTGGATATCCCTGTTCTCCCTTGCTTTGGGTATAGATAAGGCCAGAGAAAGCAAAGATTCCTGTTCTCTAGTTATGGGAATATTCTGTGTTCTCCCTTGCTTTGTGCATAGGTAAGACCAGAGAAAACAAAGATTCCTGTTCTATAATTATGGGAATATTCTGTGTTCTCCCTTGCTTTGTGTATAGATAAGGCAGAGATTCCTGATCTGTAGTTATGGGAATATTCTGTGTTCTCCTTTGCTTGGTGCATGGCCAAGGCCAGAGAAAACATATTCCTGTTCTGTAATTAAGGGAATATTCTCTGTTCTCCCTTGCTTTGTGCATAGGTAAGACCAGAGAAAACAAAGATTCCTGTTCTATAATTATGGGAATATTCTGTGTTCTCCCTTGCTTTGTGCATAGATAAGGCAGAGATTCCTGTTCTGTAATTAAGGGAATATTCTCTGTTCTCCCTTGCTTTGTCCACGGCCAAGACCAGAAGAAGCAAAGATTCCTTGTCACTGTCACGTTTTCCAGAAAAATCCCTTTGCTAGGATTTCTTTTCCAGGGAAGCTGAGGAGCCTCAGAGAGGGAGAAAAACAACAATTATCTCATTTACTGCTTCTCCTGTGTTTTGCTGTTTTGGAATGCGGTTGGAGATTGTTTATCCAACATGTGAATTATTTTGACTTAATGACCAATCATGGTCAGACTGTGTTGGGACTCTGGATAGTCAGGAGTTTTTTCATTATTATCTTTTTAGCCTTCTGTCTGTATCCTTTCTCTATTCTTTAGTATAGTTTTAGTATAGCATAATATAATATAATATAATATAATATAATATAATATAATATAATATAATATAATATAATATAATATAATATAATATAATATAATATAATAATAAATTAGCCCTCTAAGAACATGGAGTCAGATTCACCATTCCTCCCCACAATGGGGGACCCCAAAACCACCACAATTCCTGTTCTGTAATTATGGGATTCATCACGAGGCCTCCTGCCTTTCAGAGCACCACAGCATTGGAATTATTTAAGCAAGCGTTACCCCAGTTTCTCTTTTTCCTTAGAAGAAATTGATGTATTCAAGGTCAGGACTCAAGCTGCATTGATTTCGTGCCAGGGGATTTAGTCTTTAGGTGATGGATTGTGTGGTGAGCTGATACATTTTTTAAAAATTAGTAAAACTCCGTGGTGTGGCTTTAACTGTTGGCATTTTCTGAGGGGTGGATGCATCACAGCTCTGTGCCCTGGGCAATGCTCTCCTGTCACTGACATTTTTTATGAAAAATCCTTTCGTTAGGATCCTTTCTTCTGAAAAGCTGGGAAGCTTCAGCTTCTCCATGTTTTGCTGCTTTGGAATGTGATTTGGAGAATTGTTTGCCCACCATGTGAAATTGTTTTTACTTGATGACCAATGACAGCCACCTGTGTCGGGGCTGTGAGCAGTCACAAGATTTTATTATCATTCCATTCCTTTCTATTCCTTTCAAGCCTTCTGATGAAATCCTTCCATTCTTTTAGTACAGTTTTAATATATCATTTTAGTATAATATATATCATAAAATAACAAATCAGCCTCCTGAAACATGGAGTCAAGATTCTCATCTCTTCGCTCTCCCTGTGAACACCACCACAAAAAGGAATAAAAAATTCAGATTTCATTAAACAATGCTGTGCAATGAATGGACTGGGTGAATTAGAGTGAAATGAACTGGGCTGTGTTTTAGGTGCCAGTCATCTTTAAAGCAATGAGCAATGTCAGGATGGATGAAATGGGAAGTCCTGGAGAGATGTCACCACTGGGAATGAGACAGAGGCTTCCATGTAGAGAGGGATGTATATATTTGCTTTAGTAATGTCTAAATGAGAATCTCAGATTCCATTTTTCAGAACAGCATCAGGCAGATTTTGAAGGCTGGTGTTATTTGTCAGAAAAGGCTCACACCTCTTCTTCTGGAGGTGAGCAGACAAGAAACCCTCCTGCAGCCTGTTCCTGCTAATTGTAATATTATTCACATGCTCTTGTAATTATTTCAGGATCTGTTCCAAATATTTTTTAGCTGGAACCTGATGATAATGAACTTCCAAGGGCTGTTTTCCTCCAGCTTGCAGTGTCATGCTAAATGGACTGCAACAAGAAGTGTTGCTGTGCCTGGGCTGTGCTGGAGCCAGATCATAATTTGCAAATGTGTTTTTTGGGAGCTGCTGATATTTCTCACCACCTCCTTGCAGAGTGAGCAGAACACTTCCCACTGCTGCAGTCAGAGTGAGAACTTTGCAGGCTGATCCTCCTGACAGTGACCAGCAAAGCACAAAGCAAGGCTCGAAAAGGGGCTGGGCAGCCTGGGGTGGTGCAGCTCCCTTTGTTCTCTGGCAGCCCCTCAGAAGGCACCTGGTACTTTGGAAGGACACAATTTCTGCCTTCTAACAAGTCAGCTCCCCCTTTGGTATCTCAGTTTCCCCAGAGAAAGTGTCTCCAGAGCCAGCAGTTGTGTAATCTCAATATTCCTGCATTATTTAATGCTTGCCTAGCCACCTGTGTCTGTATATACATTTTTTTCCCCACCAGTTTCCCTCTGTTGGCTAAAATGGAGGCAGAAATGCAGATGGAGTCCAGGAGCCAAACTGGGAGCTGGAGCTGCCCTGCTGCAGCCAGGGCAGGGCAAGGCAGAGCTCAGGGGTGCTCAGGAATTTTCAGGGATGCTCAGGATGCTCAAGTGGTGCTCAGGGGTGCTCTGGGATCCTTAGGGATGCTCAGGAATTTTCTGGAATGCTCAGGTGATGCTCAGGGATGCTCAGGATGCTCAAGTGATGCTCAGGGGTGCTCTGGGATGCTCAGGGATGCTCAGGAATTTTCAGGGGTGCTCAGGAATTTTCAGGGATGCTCAGGTGATGCTCAGGGATTCTCAATGATGCTCAGGGATTCATGATCTCAGGATGCTCAGGGATATGCAGGAATTTTCAGGGATGCTCAGGTGATGCTCAGGGGTGATCAGGAATTTTCAGGGATGCTCAGGGGTGATCAGGGATGCTCAGGGATGCTCAGGGATATGCATGAATTCTCAGGGATGATCAGGGATGCTCAGGGATGCTCAGGGATATGCAGGAATTTTCAGGGATGCTCAGGATGCTCAGCCCCAGCTCCTCAGGACCAGGGCACAGAGGATGCCCAGGCTGTGCTTCCCCACGGGTTCAATTGGCAGCACTGCAGGAGCTCAGGTTTCTGCAAGGATGAGGAGGATCCTGGGAGCCATCTGCACAGGAGCATCCCAAATTCATGTGGAGGCAGTGCAGTTAGCTGGAATGTTGTTATTTTGGTCGTGTTGAGGTGGTTGAAATCTTGCACATTTCCCAAAAAAAAAAAAATGAAATGGAGCCAGCCACACACACAAGAAAACAACTTGATTTAGTCTGGTGATATTTGCAAAGTAATAAAAGCAGCACATTCCTAGGTGAGGTGATATAATTAACATATTCTTTCTGTGTGAGGACAGTGTGGTTTTTTCTTGTAATGATTTGGGCTGCTTGATGGCAAAATTAGAAGAGGAAGGTTTATTCTTGTTCTTCAAGGGCAGCAATCTGCTAGAGTGAAACCATGCCATCATTTTTTTTCTCCCCCTTATCAGACATTTTATTGTTCAAGAAAAAATGTTTTGGGGGAAAAACAAAGCGTAACATGGGGTGGATGAATGATGTGCCTGCTGTTTGTGGAGATAAACACCAAACAGACAGAATGGGAATTACAGGCTCTCATCACAAGTGTCATTTTTTTACAGCAGTGGAAATGTTCTCAGCACCACAATAGAAATTCCTAATGTCAGATATTAGAACACTGCCTCAATAATAATTCCAGTGACTTTGCAGCAGTGGTGTGTGATCTGATGGCTCTCAGCACGTGGGCCACAAATGCTCTTTATTGTCACTAACAGCATCTGCCCATGAGTGTCCTGGGGGTGCTCCCTGCAATGGAGCCCTGCTTTGGGATCCACCCTCCTGGATTTCCAGTTTCCCCCAGGAAAAGCAGGAAAAGCAGATTGACAGCTCCTGTTTTCAGCGCTGCTCTATTCTTGGAGAGGAGCTACATGAGGAGGAGGAGGAGTCGTCGCAGAGACTCTGCCAGCAAATGCCAGATCCTCTTCTGGGTCACGAATTCTCGTCACCTTGGCTATTAATAGGATGTGCCAAGGACTCTTCCCGATTTCCCTTGCCTGCAGTCACTCACAGGGGTGACAGAGGCACAAAGAGCTGAGCATCTGTGACCCACATGCTGGGGAGGAGAGCGATGAGGACACTGAGCGGGAGTCAGGGGCTCCGTGGGCTGGGCAGGAATGTTCCTGGATGGGCAGGAATGTTCCTGGATGGGCAGAAATGTTCCTGGATTGGCAGAAATGTCCTGCAGTGCTCTGGGAGTCAGTGGGGAAGTGTGATGGTGTTTGTAGGGGTCTCAGGATGAGAGAAGAGATGAGAATGTTGACTCCATGTTTCACAACATTGATTTATTATTTTATGATATATGTTATATTAAAACTACACTAAAAGAATAGAAGAAAGGATTTCATCAGAAGGCTGGCTAAGAATAGAAAAGGAAGGAATGATAACAAAGGTATGTGACTGATCCAGACAGTCCAGACAGCTGACTGTGATTGGCCATTAATTGGAAACAACCACATGAGCCCAATCCCAGATGCACCTGTTGCATTCCACAGCAGCAGATAATCATTGTTTACATTTTGTTCCTGAGGCCTCCCAGCTTCTCAGGAGGAAAAATCCCAAGGAAAGGATTTTTATAAAAGATGTCTGTGCCAGGGAAGGGCTGCAGGTGGGATCTCTGCAAGGCTCTGGGGTTATCTCAGCCACCCCGTGCTGCTCTCACACCCCTCTGTGCTGTGGCTCCATCCCCTCCCCTCCCTGCAGATGTTCAAGGACAGGAAAAAGCAAGAGACAGCAATTACTAAAAATTAACAGAAAGAAGGGAAAATCTGGTTGGGCCCCAGGAAAACGCCAGCTATAAGAGATTTATTGCTTTGATGCTTTAGGGTTTTTTTTTTTAATGGGATCATTGGGCAAACATAACATCTGGGTGCTGAGCAAGGGGACAGAGCCGTCACTGTGTTCTGCCCTTTCAGACTGTGGAATAACCAAGGCTGTGATCTCTCACCCTTGGCACCAGCAGCATTTCCCAGCCCTGCTGACCATGGCAGAGCTCCAGGGTCAGGATGGGATTGCCCTGGTGCAATAAAGGAACAGGGACACAGCAACTCAATAATCCAGCTGGGGCTGATCCACCTTGGGATGGTCAGGATGGGATTGCCCTGGTGCAATAAAGGAACAGGGACACAGCAACTCAATAATCCTGCTGATCCACCTTGGAACACCCTGCCTGCCCCTCCCCAGCAGCAAAAATGAGCAGTCCTGCAGATTTATTGATTGCTCCCTGGCAAACACCACCTCAAACACGGAATAAAGTGTGCCCGTGGATGGCAGCATATAACAGTTAGCTTTTAAATTAAATGCTAAAGAAACAAATGAATAATTAGCAGATAGATAATGTGAATTAGCCCTTGTGTTATACATTAAATTCTGTTCCAGTTATTGGGCTGTGGTGCTCTGTTGCAAAGTGCTAAGCTGAAATCCATGCCCTAATTATTTGCAGTGATGTGAGTGTCTCAGCTTTTGTACTAAATGAATGTAGGTGAAGATAAAAACGTATTACAAAAAGCCAGGATTCTAATGTAAGATAGGCCAGTGCTAATTACTGGCTAATCATTGTGTTAGAGTAATTATATTATGTGCTTTCAAAGCCTTGGTTAGTGCCAAGCTGAACGCTAGCATATAATTTGTCAGAGAGGAGTTAATTTTTCTTGTTACCATAACAAGAGAGCATTTTCCCTTTTCTCCTCAATATTTTTCAGGAGTGTATGATTTCCCCACCATTCTGCAGGTTTTCCCTCTCTGGTTAGTGTTGGGGAGCTGCTGAACAAAGGCTTTGGTTTAGGGCAGGTTTATCCTCTCTGCACTAATGGGAGCGAGCACGCCCAGCTCCTGTGGCTGATCACTGCAGTGATGGGATCATTACAGCTTTCCAACGTTATTATTTTCACTTCTGGCCTCCTTGCTGGAGCCAGAGCCTTTCTCAGGCAGGTACAATGGCAAGGAGTCCATTTTTTAGCCTGGAAACCTCCCAGGCCTTCTCTTGTCCCGTGTTTAAAACACACCCAGCATCCTTAAATACCCCAGATAAACACAGTCAGGAGAGCTGACAGCACTGCAAGTCAACCCAGTGTTTTTAAATAACTGTTTACCATGCTAGCAATTATGGGAAGATGGATGGTTTGAATCTCTAGAGCAAGCAAATAGTTGGAAATAGCTATATTCTGTGCTTAACTTCTGGTCCCATTATTCCACAGACATGTGGAATATATCATTAATTTTAAAGAGGGAAATAAAACCAAATTGAAGGGCCTAGATTCAAAGGCAGCACCTAAGCATCACCATTTATTCTCTCTGTAATGGCTCGAAAATCTGTGTTGAGCTTCCTATGACAGAGCTGGCACAAGAGTGCTTCCAATTAAATACAGAATTTGTATGGATCAAATTTAGAAACTTTTACTAGTGGAAGGTGCCTGTTAAACTTTGTGGGGACAAATGGTTCTTGGATCCCTAAAAGTTACACCATGTCTGCTTTTTCTATATTTATACAGGCAGTTCTTTCTGTCTGGCTCACCTAATATAAAACCTTTTTTTTTTCTTCTTATTCAAAAATAATGATTTGATTTAGTTTAATTTATTTCCTGTAAAATCCTTCTGTCTTTGACACACTGAATCCCGTTCCTGATTTAGACTCTGTGATCCTGCAGACATGGCTGGGCTTGGTACATTTTTTTCCAGCTACAGCTATGTCTGAAAAGCAGCTTTTTTTCTGCAGATTTTGGAGCAGGTTTTTTGCATGTTGCTCATGATGTCTAATTGGAAATAACCTTCAAAGCAGCTCAGTATCAGGCATTTCTTTATGAGGAGCTGGTCCCTTATTGCAGCAGCTGAAAGGATGCAGAGCCCTTTGAGGATGCTGGCCCAGCTGTAGTGCTGCTCACATTTCAGGTCGGGTTTGTTGTTCTGCAGGCTGCAGCAGGAGATAATTGGGATAATTACCTGTCCCTGGTGCTAAAAATGAGGGAGAAGCTGCTTGGCCACCTCAGTGTCCCCTGGTGAGCTCGGTGTCACCTGGAGCTGCCTGCCTTGGGGTGGCCAAGGAGCACTGGGACAAGGAGGGTCATAGCACAGCACAAAAGGGAATAATTATAGGAATTAGATCTCATTAATTTGTCAGGGTGAAGGGAAAAAGGCAGGATTTGTGTCCAGACAGGCTGATGGAGCAGCCAGGAGCTGTTATGGAGAACTCTGCAGCTTGATTGACCTTTATCCACTCACAGTGATGGATTCCTTTGGATCTGGAATGGTCTGGGTTTTGTGGAGGAAGCTGCTCTCCAGGCTCTGAGTGCAGAGGTGATGGGTATTGGGAAGTTATTGTAAATATTGTACAGGTAGTTTTTAGTATAAGAAGATAACACTGCCCTGGGGGCAGGCAGAGTGCCTGGACTGTCCTGCTGAACAGACCTTGGCTGGGCAGGAGGAAGAATTTTACAGATAAGGAACAATAAACAACCTGGAGACTGAGAAATGAAGAGCTCTGACTCCTGTGAGTGCCAGACTGGGGAACAGAGATTTTCTAACTCACCTCAGGGTGACTCTGACAGCAGAGACCCCGAGAAGACACCACAAAGTTTCTGCAGGGACATCAGAACCAGCCCCGCTGCTGTGGGAGTGCGTGCCGAGCCTCAGGGGCTGAATTGGATTTTTTAAGGGGCAAACCCTCCCCGTTAGGTGTGCGGCCCCATCAGCTCCCACACAGCCCTGCAGTGCTGCCTGCCTGCAGCCGATTGCAGAAATCCCAAAAGCTGAGGAGACAAAGGCAGGCCCTGGGCCAGGCTGGAGCCCTGACCTGCTGCGAGTGCTCAGAGCATCCTTCCCTCTCCGTTTCTTTGCCTGCCCTGCAGTGTTTGCCTGCTGGATTGCCAGGCCCTGCAGGGCAAGGATTGGCTCTCAAAATGTTTGCTCTGCCTTTCATAACAGAGCCTGGCTCTCAGGTGCTGCTATTAATCATGAATTATGGATTAATGGTAATGCTGGGCAGCCAGCTCCCAAAGCCTGGGGATAGCTGGCAGGGATGAGGCTTGCAGGTTGTGTTTTACAGGTGTGGGCTGGGGGAATTTGGGGCAGGAACGGCACAGGGGGAAGGCAGGAAAAGGCGATGTTTATTTATATATATTTATATATAAAAATATATATAATATATTTATATATTATATATTTATATATATTTATATATTATATAATATATAATATAAAAATATATTTATAAATATATATTTGTATATTTATCTATATATAAATATATATTTATATAAAATAAATATATATTATATAATGAGATCTATAATTTATATATTATATATTTGTATATAATTCATATATTATATATCGTACATTATTATAAATCCTATTATTATATATTTTTATTTTTATTTCTTTTGTAATTACATTATAAATTGTTGTTATTATATATTATTATATATTTATATATTCATTTATTCATGTTTATTTAGGCAGGTTTTTTTGCTCTGTGACCTGAGGAGGGATGGGAGATCAGTTAATCCATTGTGCAAGGTCATTTTAACAGTGATGGAGGAGTGGTAGAGAGAAGGTGAGAACTTGGAGAAGCTGCTCCTGTGGGTCTGCTGTGGGCAAACAGGGCAGGAGGGGCACAGAAATTCCTCTGGCACAGATGGGAAACTCTGGGGGGAGACAAAAATGCAGATTGGTGTCTGGAGACTGTCACAGATACTGAAATAAGGGGAGAGAGAGGACACAAAACACAGGGGGAAAGGAAAAAAGAAGGAAGGAAAGGAAAGGAAAGGAAGGAAAGGAAAGGAAAGGAAAAAGGAAAGAAAGGAAAGGAAAGGAAAGGAAAGGAAAGGAAAGGAAAGGAAAGGAAAGAAAGGAAAGGAAAGGAAAGGAAAGGAAAGGAAAGGAAAGGAAAGAAGGGAAAGGAAAGGAAAGGAAAGGAAAGGAAAGGAAAGGAAGGAAAGGAAAGGAAAAAGGAAAGGAAAGGGAAAGGAAAGGAAAGGAAGGAAAAGGAAAAGAGAGGAAAAGGAAAGAAAGGAAAGGAAAAAGGAAAAGGAAAGGAAAGGAAAGGGAAAAAGAAAAAGAGAAGGAAAAGGGAAGGAAAAAGAAAGGAAAGAGAAAAGGAAAAAGAGAAGGAAAAGGGAAGGAAAAAGAAAGGAAAGAGAAAAGGAAAAAGAGAAGGAAAAGGGAAGGAAAAAGAAAGGAAAGAGAAAAGGAAAAAGAGAAGGAAAAGGGAAACCTGCTCCCTGCTGTAATCCCTGAGCTCCGTGGGTAACTGCACCAGGATTCTGGTTTGGGTTTCCCATGGAATGAATTGAAATATCCCAAACACCGCTCCCCCGGAGCCGTGCCCCGGCCGGCGCTGCAGCCAGCGGATGGCACTGTTGCTGCAAGGAAACTTGGGGAAAAAAAAAGGAAAAAAAAAAATAAAAAAATTAAAAAGGCATTTAACACTCCAGAACTGTTTGGATGGAAGTTTTCCATTGAAAGCGGTTTTGCCGAAGTGGAAACGTTTCACGGCACATGTCTGTTCTCCATGAATATTTAATGGAGAAAAATGTAAATTAATCAGTTTGACTTTATAATTGCAGCATAGCTTGCTTTTCCTTATTGTACTCAATTGCTTTATTAATTTATATGGCTACACAATTCCAATATAACTCTTAATTTTATGGGGTTGGTTTTTTTTTATCCTAGCAATTCAAAATCTCAAAAAATAAAATGGAATGAAAACATAATTTTGAAATTTTTCAAAAATAGTAATACTAACAACTTTAAACTGAAAAACATCATATTTGATGCTCAATGTGAGACAAAAATACACTTCTGAATTGCTGAATTTTGTATGGGCTGGGTGATCTGGGTTTGCATTGGCTCTGAATGGTTTGGTGGTGCCATGAGTGGCACTGCTGCCCTCAGGGATGCAGGGCTGTGCTCCCGTTCCTGTGAGAACCCTGCAGGCAGCTCTGCCATCAGGAGCAGCACATCCTCCCTTGTTTTCGCCCTGTTTGTGTCTGACACAGCTCCTTTGGAGGCTCTGCCAGCCCCAAACTGCTCTGCAGAGCCCCAGATGAGGGAGAGGAGCTCTCACTGTAATATTAATAACCGAGGGGGCCTTTAGCCTTTAATAATTAACACAGTGCTCACTGTGGCTGGATGTTCCTTTCCCTGCTTCCATTTCCAGCCCCATTTGGCCCAGGCCCAGCTGAGGGAAGGGCTGAGCAGCACTGTCCTAACAGAGAGCCAGAGCTGGGAGAAATTGCTCTCCTTTGGCCTCACAGTACATCAAATAAAGCTTTGGGCTCCAGCACTGGAGGAGCCAAAGCATCAGGTGCTACACAAGAATAAACCTTGTGTCCCCAGGGACGGCTGTGGCACCAGAGGCAGCTCCTGCAGCCTGCTGGCAAACAGCCCCACCTCTCAAAGGTAAAATGAGAGTTCCTTCAGGAGGTGACAGCTGCTCACACCCTTGCCATCCTCCCCAGTGCTGAGCTGAGGGGGAGGCTCCTGCTCCTATTTTCTGTCTGAAATAGAGTTGCCAGCGCAGCTCTAACGAGACGTTTAGCATTTGGGAAAGCTGCTGTGATCTCTGCAAGGTGGTTTCCGAGCCCTGGATGGATGTTGTGAGTGCTGTGCTGCAGCTCGGTGCTGTTGTGGCAGCGTTCTGCTCCCGCAGGAGCACAGGGGCCAGTGCAGAGGCACAGCCCCAGTGCTGCTCCCAACCTGCCCCAAAGGGCCCTTGTGCAACCAAGGGGAAGGGAACCAGCCAATTCCAAATTCTGGTTACCTAGCAGCTGCGGGATGGAGCTGCCATGGGCTCTGCCTTGCTTGTATAATCCTCCTTTTTCCTTTTTTCCCTTCCCTTCCTTCCCTTCTTCCTTCTCCTTCCTTCCCTTCTTCCCTTCCTTCCTTCCTTCCCTTCCCTTCCCTTTCCTTCCCTTCCCTTCTCCTTCCCTTCCCTTCCTTCCCTTTCCCTTCCCTTTCCTTTCCCTTTCTTCCTCCTTTCCTCTTCCCTTTCCTTTCCTTTCCTTTCCTTTCCTTTCCTTTCCTTTCCTTTCCTTTCCTTTCCTTTTCCTTTCCTTTCCTTTCCTTTCCTTTCCTTTCTTTCCTTTCCTTCTTCCTTTCCTTTCCTTTCCTTCCTTTCCTTTCCTTTCCTTTTCCTTTCCTTTCCTTTCCTTTCCTTTCCTCCTTTCCTTTCCTTTCCTTTCCTTTTTCCTTTCCTTTCCTTTCCTTTTTCCTTTCCTTTCCTTTCCTTTCCTTTCCCTTTCCTTTCCCTTTCCTTTCCCTTTCCTTTCTTCCTTTCCCTTTCCTTTCCTTTCCTTTCCCTTTCCTTTCCCTTTCCTTTCCCTTTCCTTTCCCTTTCCTTTCCCCTTTCCTTTCCCTTTCCTTTCCTTTCCTTTCCCTTTCCTTTCCTTTCCTTTCCTTTCCTTCCCTTTCCTTCCCTTCTTTCCCTTTCCTTTCCCCTTTCCTTTCCCCTTCCCCGTCTTTGCCATTGCTCTGCTCTTTTCCAGATGCATGTCAGCAATCAATGAGCCCCTCGGGGGATTTCCTGATTTTCAGATTGTTTTCTCAGCACTCAAATAGGAGGAGTTGTGAGTTGGGAACAGAGTAGGGACAGGAGTGAGAAATTCTGGATTTTGAGGGGCTGTAAATGGGATTTTCACCTGGCTGCAGGGGGGAGGTGGAATTTCCCTTCCTTGCCAAGCTTGGAATTTCCAGCCAAAAGCTGAAATCAGGTATTTTCTCGCTGTTATTGAGATTTTAGTTGTGTTTTTATAGATAAATGTCTGTGTTTCATGGCCGTGCTGTCTCAGTTTGCCTGCAGGGTTTGCTCAGGGTCAGGCTGTGCCTCCCCCCAGGATCCCTGCTCAGACCAGACCTGGGAAATGAATTGTGTTTGCCAAATGTCCTGAAAGATTTGGGCTGGGAGAGCAGCAAAAAAAGCAAACAAACCACAGTTCTCAAAGGCATAATTGCAGCATTTCAGAATTAACATATACCTCATTTTGGTGGCTCAGTTCTTCAGTGAGAAAACAGCATTTTCTGCAAAAACGTTGCTTGGAACTGAAATTTCCATTGGAAATCTGGCTCTGATGGAAAAATCTCTGATGGATCTGTGCTTGCTCCTTCTCTGTGTTTCTTAAACAAGAACTGAAATTCTTACCAGTTTCAACAACACAGAGTGCTGCTGGCTGCCTCAATCTATAAATATAAATTAGAAGTACAATTGCAATCCCAGTTCTGTTCTCTGGAAATATATAAACCACTAGAATGGATGAAAATGAAGAATCTGTAAAGGCTTAAGCTTTAAGGATGATCTGACGATTCCAAGAGGACATTAAACATTTTTAGCACTTGTACAAAAAGTCAAAAGAAAAGTTTTGGAGATGAAACAGAGCTCAGAGGTCTCCAGGCTGTTTCACCTTGCAGATCCCCCCTGCTCCTCCCACCTCTGGACATCCCAAACAGGCAGAAACTGCAATTTATTCCCAGAATGAACCAAATCCCTTGGAATATTTCAGCTGCAGAAATCCTGGTTTCTCTCTGGGAGCGTGGGCAGCAAAGCTCCAGTCCCTGCTTTTCTGTCCAGGTTCATTTTTATCTCAGGTTTCAGTTTTCTGTGATGTTCACAGCCCCAGGAAAGGGAAAATCAGGTGAGCTTTTGTTCCATGCATTGTACCAGAAATCCCAGCCTAAGACTCATCAAAACCAGCCTTTTGTTTCTGAAAATGCTTTTTGTAAGAAAATGCTCAACCAGCTTCACTCTGGGTACTGTGGCACTAACTGTAAATAATAATTATGAGGAGAGGATTTAAAAAACCTTCACAGGTTCTGATTGGGATAAAGGCCTGGATTAAACCTGCCTGAAACACTGGAAAACAGCAGTTAAATCCTCTGATATGCTTTGTTATGTCTGTTTCCTGCCCATGAAAACCCTGGAAAAGAAGGGAATTAGCAGGAAATGCAAAATGCAGAGGGGGAAATTGCTCTTTAGGAGAAATTTGAAATTCTGACACCAAATTTGGTGAGAGCAGAGCTTCTTTAACTTTGAGATGTGGGGCATGAGATGTTTTGCCTCAATTTTCATCCCCAGCTTATCAAAAGCCACAGAAAGGTGCAGGTCACCCCCATGGAAAGCCAGGAGACATTTTAAGATAATCAAAGAAGAATAATCCATGAACAACTCCCAGAAAAATGCTCAGGAGGAGGAGAGTTCATTTTTTAAACTGATCTCCCTGCAGAATCCTGCTCCCACCTTATCAATATTTTAGGGAAGAAAGAGAAACCTCGTGCAGCTGCAGAAGCAATTTGGAGGGATTAAAAATTTATCCTGTTTGGAGCAAAGCTTTCAGCAGGTGCTGGAATCACTTAATCACAGGTGGGTGACCTGCAAGCTCCCCTTCCCATGGCTGGGGCTGGAGTGGAAATCCTGGGAATTCTCCTGTAGGAATTCCTGCCACACTGGGGCACACACGGTGCCTAGAAAAGCAAAATAATCAAATCAAGGATGGAAAAGTGACATTTTTTCTGCTGGTTTCTTTCATGGAGTCAAGCAGGTTATATCAGGCTTTGCATTTGGCTCAGTAATTAAATTGGCTGATTAACATCAGCTGAAACTCAGAATTTGGGCTCTGCAGGAAATTTGCACAATTCCACATTGTTTTTCACTCGAGAGTAGAAGGAGCCATGTGGATTAGAAATTTCCCAAACATCCCCCTCACCAAGAATTTTATTGAAGAAAAAGGAAAATAGGAAACCTCCAGCTGACACACAGAAATCAAACCAAAACTTTCATTCCTAAAAGCCTTTAAAACATATGGGTTTTGTTTTTCTCCATTGCTAAAGGAAACCTAATTAAAACATTTCCTTTATTGTGTTTTTCGGTGGAATTTCACTGTGATTATGATGTTGGATGGAACATTTTGCTGAAGCAAACCAGGTGTGGAGACACCACCTGGGAGCTGGGGAGGCTTTTTTCCTAAATTTCCCCAATTTCCTTGGTGTGTTTGGCACTGGGACAGCTGGGTGTCTTTCCTACCGGAGGATTCCAACACTGGAGCTCAGTGCTGGGCAGGTTCCCTCAGCATTTGTCACAGGTAATTCTGGCAGTCTATTCCTGGCTGAACTGTCAATAATTGCTGCCAGGATGCCATGGTGGTGCTGATGAATATTTCTCCAACAGAAGAGAAACAGCATGTTGATTCTTGAACCACAGAAAGCTATAATTGTCATTTAAAATCTGGCACGTTGGTTAAAATACTGAATTCTTTATCTTTCAGAATCTTTATAA
This sequence comes from Zonotrichia leucophrys gambelii, assembly GCF_028769735.1. Lineage (NCBI taxonomy): Eukaryota > Metazoa > Chordata > Aves > Passeriformes > Passerellidae > Zonotrichia > Zonotrichia leucophrys. The sequence continues at coordinate 1,301,153 of NC_088185.1, forward strand.
TTATACATCCAAACCATCACTCTGAATACATTTGCAAGTGTTGTTCCATTTTTAAGATCTTCCCCAATTTGAATATCAAGGCCCGAGAGAAAAATGAAATTAAAAAATCCTACCTGCACAGAAAGCAAAGCCCATTCTGTTTCACAGCTATTCATTCCTGTTATAGTTACAGGGAAAAAAAAAGAGTTATAAAATTATAACACTTATTTGAAATGTCTTTTCTCACACAATAGCAAATGTTCCTGCTCCTCCTCTCACTATAAAACCACCATATCAAATACCTTTTTCCCTGAAATTACAGAAGTGCTGGGGAAAAAAAACCCACAGAATATTAAAACTTCTCAGCTTCAGAGATGCCAAACTGTTATCAAGGACTGTGAGAGGGGATAAATGTTCAGAAATATTGAAAGGAGGGGGGAAACCCCAAGGTTTGACATGAACAGGATGAGACCAGCCCAGGATTTCAGCAGAGAGAGGATCAGGCTCTCATTGCCTCTGACACGGATCAGACTGAGCTTTGGCCTGGCTGTTGTTATGGGGAGTAGGAATAATAACCCCAGGAGCAGGGGCTGTGTGGGACACGTAAATTCCATCCCTGAATTAGCTCTGTGAGCTCTGAAGGGGAGCAGAGCTGCTGGAAATGCAGAATTTTGAACATCTGGGGGCTGAAAGATCTCCCTGGTGCTGATCCCAACAGGGATGCTCTGCCAGCAGCAAAGGAAGGAACCAGACTTTGCTCTGCTCCAGAAAATGTTGGGGCTCCAGGTTTAAAATGGGATTACAGCCATGGAAGGTGGTGTCAGAACTTGAAGATTCATGAAATAATTGAAATAATTTCCAGTGATTTCCAATGGCAGCTGGGAGCCAAAGAGCAGTGGGGAGAGGACCTGCAGATGTTCTTTCAGGTCTTTTTCCTGAGCTGATTCCTGGCTCCATGGGTTATCCATAACCCAGTGGTTAAAAGGTGACAGCCAAAACGTGTTGGGTACCTCTTATAGTGGTAAATAATTGAGACTCTGGTGAATATTTGCATCTTAAATCAAAAATTCCTGGTTTTGAGATGTTTCCTCAGTGCAGCAATGCTTGGGTGATGCTGAGTTAATTAATAATAACATATATTCAGTGACTGTATTCAGTGACTCTTGAGCAAGGAAATACATGGAATTCTGTCCCCTGAAGGAAATTAATGGAATTCTGTCCCTTGAAGGGAATTTCTGGAATCCTGTCCCCTGCAGTTCTCCCTTGCTGCCTGTGCCCTGTGCCCTGGCTAACCCAATTTTTGGGCAGCTGGAGGAGGAAAAGCCAAAGCATCACCACACTTTTTAAAGAGAAGTTGTTTCCCAGTGCATGGGAGCAGTTTGTGGAAAGGAGCTGAGCTGGAATTTCCTGCAGTGACATGCTTGATTGCTGGGGAGAGGAGATGTAATGATTTTGGACAGCAACTGTCAGGGTTAAGAAAGTTATTTGTTCCATTGGTTTATGGCACAGAGTAGTAGTATTTTATTGTCAAACAGAATTAGTTTTATATCAAGAAGAGTGATTACTTGGGTTCACTGTGTTTGAGATTAAACTTGATGATTTCATGTCCATTATTGATTTAGGCTTTACATTCAGAGGAGCAGCAGTTTATATTTTACTTAAGGGGATTTGATCACAGCAGATGGAATCTTCAATGGTTTCTGCAAATAAATTAGTAAAGTTGCTGTGCCTTTTACAGTAACTGCAGAGGGAAAGTGTAAAAAGAAGATGATGGCAAAAATGCTGCTGAGCTTTTGCAGGGTGCAGGGGATGTGGTGGCACCTCAGAATGGGGAGCAGAAAAGCAGGAGCTCAGCCAGTGGCACAGGGATCCAGGACTGCCAAAGCCTCAGTGCACCTCATCTCCTCTAATTTATCCTGAAATCACACCCAAGGAGAGAGGGACATCCAAGGGACATTCCAGGGTCAGAGCAGGGCCAGATGTGGGTGGGACCTTGGCAGCTTCACCCCCCAGCTGCCCCAAACCCCTCAAATGGGCCATGCTGGGCTGGGCCATGCTGGGCTGGGCCTCAGGGCCGTGCTCAGCTCCCAGCATTCTCCTGCCTCCATCCAGGCCTGGACATGGCCTGTTTGTGTGGGATGGTGATTTAGGAACAAATCTTGTTTGTGTTCTGCTCCCTGCCCAGCGTGAGGGCACAAACAGCCCCCGAGCAGGGTTAACCACCCCCAGTGCCAGGATGGATGGCAGGGGTGCTGCCAGGCTCAGGTAATGATGTTTTCCCTCCTGTGGCTGGGGTCACTCCCAGCCCTCGGCTCTGTGCAGGGTTTGGTTCATTAGGGACACCAAAGCCCAGCTCTGCTGCTCTGCACAGTCCCTGAGGCTCAGCTGGTCACTGCCTCATTTTTCCTCACTTTCAATCAGTGCCCTTTGCCTCTTTTGCTGAGAGACAGGAGGCAAACCTGGCTCCATTTCCCTCCCTGCCTGCCCTGCAGCGGCCACAGACCCTGCTAAGGTTTCTCTGGGGTCCTGGGGCTCAGCAGAGCAGCTCTGAGCCCCCTGCCCATGCCAGGGAATGGCCCTGGGGCACCCAGGGCTGGAGCAGATCCCCAGGTGTTCCTCCTCATGTTTTCTCTCTCTCCAGGGCTAAGCAGCTTTTCCAGCCTTTAGAGAGGTGTCTCCATTCCAGCAGAGAGAGAACACATGAGGAGGAGGCAGATGCATGGCTTTGAAACCAACAGACACATGCACTGAGATGCTGTTAAAAAGCTGCTGCCAAGAGCATTTTTTTGGGTTTTATTATTTGTTGCTAATATGGGAGTTTGTTTGTCATTCGAGTTTCTCTGTCCAGTGAACTGGCTCGTATTGGATGGCTCACTAAGCTGTGGAAATGACAGAGCATGTGTTTCCTAATGCAGGGGAATGGACAAGGGCCCTTTTCTGCTGGAAACAGAACAAAGCTGCTGCTGCAAGGCGGGTGAGGTGAGTGCTGCTCAGGGTGGGCACAAAGGGAGTGCCAGGGGTCTGTCCTTGCTCTGAGAGCCTCTTGCTGCAGTGCTGGATCCAAACTCTGATCCAAGCTGTGCCACCTGAGGGGCAGCACAGGCCACCAACCGTTGGGGATGCTCTGGGGGACCTTACCTGGGGGTGTTCAGGGAGGTTTAACCTGCTCCCCAATCTCAGGATTTGTTAAACGGATTTATGGGTGCTGTAGAATATGTCACAGGATGATTTAACCTGCTCCCCACTCACAGGATCCCCCAAAGGGATTTGAGTGCTGTAGAATATGTCACAGGGAGGTTTAACCAGCTCCCCACTCTCAGGATTTGTTAAAGGGATTTGGGTGCTGTAGGACCCTCCTGATTAAAAAAAAAAAAAATCCCTACAGATAATTCCATGGTATAAAGTGTGCATTCTGCTCTGCCTACCACAGGTTTAAATTGGAGGATTAAAAATATCCATTCTTCATTTCCAGTAAATCCTAAGCTGCTTATTTGGGTTTTGTACCATCAGATCCCATTGTTTTTTAAATAGACTAACCCAAGATTATCAGGAGGAAGGAGACAAGCCTTCATCTGCACTGCTTTAGAAATCCTGATGCTCTGATGCTGATACATACGGTTTTGGGAGCATGCTGCCCTCTGAGAGCTGCAGAACAGGTCTAAAACATCCCCAGCTCACTTTATTTCTGAAGCCAGCTGCCTCTCAATGAGACAGCTCAATTGCATTCCCTCAGTGACCAACGCTGCAGAACCTGCCCAGGTGGGGCTCTGGGACAGGAAAAGGAATGCAGATGCTGCTGAGGGATGGGTGTCCCAGTAATGGCCAAACTGCCAGGACACAAAAATGTCATTTATAAAATCCATTTATTATTTCAGGGTTTGGAACACCAAAGGGGACCAAGTGGAATCTGTGCCCAGAGCACAGCACAGAGCTGGTTCTCTGAGGCACTTCCTAAATCACACTTTTCAATCCATTTGTCCAATTGACTTCATACAAACCCACATTTCAATGCATTAGAAATTACAATGGTGCTCATTAAATCTTTCAGGTGGTGTTAAATTGCTGCCATTAGTGGGACAGCCAGATCCCAGGTGTGAGCAGCTGAGAGCAGCAGGAGCATCCTGGGGCTGATTCCCTGGAGCAGCCCCAGCTCCTGAGCCTTCAGGGGGCTCTGGGTTTCTGGCTCTGCCAGAATTTCCAACCCCTGCAGCAAAATCCTGAGGCTCAAATTCCCTTTTTTAGCATTAGCCAGATGCTTTCCTGCAGCTCCCATGAGGAGCTCAGTGGTCACTCCAGAATTTCGAGGCTCTTGGAGTCTAAAGGGAGCTTCAGAGGATTCAGAGGACTGAATCCAACTTCTGTGGTGGTTCCCACTGGAGAGCTCAAGGACAGGTTTGGTTTGTGCCTTTTTCCCTTAAATCTGAATGTGCTCTTTGCAAGGCTCTGCTCATGTGGGAGGCTCACTCCTGGGGCAGGGGACAAACCCTGGGCTGGGCAATGCAGGGATTTGTGCAGCTTTGGACAGGGGTTTGTGCTGCTTTGGGGAAGGGGAAATGAGAAATCCTCACTGCTGGTTCTGCTCACCTGGCAGGGGCACATCACCCTCAGCCCAGCCAGCAGCTCACCCTGACCAGCACCAACACCAAATGGTTTTTAAAAAAAAAACAACCACATGAACATTTTTTTTATTTCTCCAGCAAAATCTGTGTCTTTCAGTCTTTCATTTGCTTCTCTTCTGAAGACTCAAGTCTTTATTTCAGACATCTGCCTATAGAAAATAAGTATTTTTTTAAAGGGCACATTAAAAGATGAAAACTGAAGCTTGAATAACTTAATCAGCATACAAATTACACAGATATAAAAGTTCTGTTTCATTGTCTTAACTTACAGTTTATTTTGTACAGAATTCATTATGTTATACATCTAAGACTTATTATATTGTATAAATATCTGGGGTGTGATGTATATACATTTCCAGTGTTATCATTCAGCAGTTAATGTATGCAGTTCACAATACACTCCCGTGTATTTCAATGTAGTGCACATGATTTATAATCCATAGAAGAGCACATCTGCTTGGAAAAATCTGCATTTCCTTGGAGGGGTTTTCACCCCACCTTGCCAGACAAGGGTCTCTCCGTTCTCTGATGGACTCTTTGCACTGTCTATGGCTGTAAGGTCTGCTTGTACATTCCCCAGGATGAGTTAAGGACCAGCAGCTCCAAACATGAACGTGGGGGGGTTGGACAGGGGGGCGAGAGTGGGGCAGGGTCCCTAAGGGGTCCCTAAGGGTGGGGAGGGGCACAGGGAGCCCCAAGAGTGGGGCAGGGTCTCTAAGGGGTGAAGAAGGGACACAGGGAGCCCCAAAGGTCCCTATGGGGTGGGGAGGGGGCACAGGGAGACCCAAGAATTGGACAAGGTCCTTAAGGGGTCCCTAAGAATGGGGAAGGGACACAGGGAGCCCCAAGAGTGGGGCAGGGACCCAAAGGGGTCCCTAAGGGTGGGGAAGGGCACAGGGAGCCCCAAGAGTGGGGCAGGGTCTCTATGGGGTGAAGAAGGGGCACAGGGAGCCCCAAGAGTGGGGCAGGGACCCAAAGGGGTCCCTAAGGGTGGGGAAGGGCACAGGGAGCCCCAAGAGTGGGGCAGGGTCTCTAAGGGGTCCCTTGGACATGGGGAAGGGGCACAGGGAGCCCCAAGAGCTGGCAGGGACCCAAAGGATGGGGAGGGGGCACAGGGAGCCCTGGCTGGGCACTGTGGGGTGAAGGAAACCAAAGGTTCTGCCCATGGGAACTGGCAGCTCTCCCTTCCTGTCCTGGGCACACCCTGTCCCTGCTGCCCTGGCCGGGCTGGGGGCTGCCACCAGCTTTGTTTTCAAAGTTTGCAGCTCCCCGTGTGCCGTTAACCCCTCTGTGCCCACAGGGCTGCTCTGCATGTCCTGTTAACCCCTCTGTGCACCCCCAGCAGTCAGAGATGGCGTTGGTTTGGTATTTTTGAATCACAGGTATTGCTTCCCTAGGCACCTACTGAAGCAGCATTCTAACTCATCTGCTCCTATTTGCAGACAATTCTACTTTCCTGCACACGTACTTACATACATACATTTTGTGCCTTTTGATCACTTGGCTACCATTGCTTTGTTGTCTCAAAAGCAGAGACTCTTTCATCAATGTGTAAATGCTGTTCAGTTAACAGCAAAGTGGAATATTATATATTCCATAAATAAAATATTGTATTTAACAGCAACACTGAAAAATATTTAGGTGAGTGGGAAAATCGGGGGGGAGGAGATGTTTAAAATAATTTAAAATTGAATTTGCTTAAATTTATAGAGTATGCCATAATTTTGAAATTAAAATTTGAGATACTTAATTTAAAAGGAAATTATCAACTCAGAGCTGTTTTGCATCAGATACATTCATGCTGAATAGATTTTCCTTTCATCTTACGAGAAGTAGCATAAAGGCTCAAACCAGGATAAAATAACTCCACTTTATTGGTGTTATCCCAGTTTTACTGAAAATAGAGAGTTCTCTCTTCCCACTTCTTCTCTCTTTTTCTGTATTGCTTTTTTTCCATGGTTGTATTGCCATTTTCCATGTAAGAGCTTTCATGTGATGACATGTGATGGAAAAGAAAAAGAAAATTTATGAACCTGCAGACCTTTCTTTTTGTCCCCCTATTGCAAGATTTGAGGATTGGGGTCTTTTGGGGGACAGCTGTCCCCAGTTCCAGTGTTTCACTGGTTCCCAGTTCCTTTGTTTAACTGGTTCCCAGCAGCAGCTGTGCTCGTCCCTGATGGGCAGGAATTGTCATTTAGCTTGGGCAGAGGAGGACACCACCTCTGTGGCTCTAAAACCAGCCCAAATTGAGCCACGGAGCCACCCAAACCCCCCCGAGGAGCTGCCCCTCAGTGGCACATGGAACACAGCCCCAGGCACCTGTGACCTCCTGCCCCAGTGGGTTTGGGGTCAGCCACACCCAGGAGCACCAGGAAAGTTCTGGAAAGGCCACAGGTGTCCCCTGGTGGCTCTGGCCCCTCCCTGAGTGCCCAGGCACGAGGGACAGCCAGGGACTGGGCATCAGGGACACCCTAGGGTGTCAGCAGAAGCCCCTGAACTTTGGGATCCTCCAAGGGATTCTCCAGCTGAGAGACGGAGCCTCAGCAGGGCTGGAAGGAAAGGAAAGGTTTCCATGAGGAAATGGAACCCAAAACAGGAGTGGAAGGAAAGGTTTCCATAAGGTAATGGGACCCAAAGCAGGAGTGGAAGGAAAGGTTCCCATGAGGAAATGGAACCAAAAACAGGGCTGGAAGGAAAGGTTTCCATGAGGAAATGGAACCCAAAACAGGAGTGGAAGGAAAGGTTTCCATAAGGAAACAGAACCCAAAGCAGGAGTTGAAAGAAATATTTCCATAAGGTAATGGGACCCAAAGCAGGAGTGGAAGGAAAGGTTTCCATGAGGAAATGGAACCCAAAACAGGGCTGGAAGGAAAGGTTTCCATGAGGAGATGGAATCCAAAACAGGGCTGGAAGGAAGGGTTTCCATAAGAAAATGGGACCCAAAACAGAAGTGGAAGGAAAGGTTTCCATGAGGAAACAGAACCTCAGCAGGGCTGGAAGGAAACGTTTCTATGAGGAGCCTCACAGGAGTTGAAGGAAAGGTTTCCATGAGGAAATGGAGACTCAGCAGGGCCGGAAGGAAAGGTTTCCATGAGAAGGCTCAGTGGGAGAGGAAGGAAAGGTTTCCATGAGGAGATGGAATCCAAAACAGGGCTGGAAGGAAGGGTTTCCATGAGGAAACAGAACCTCAGCAGGGCTGGAAGGAAACGTTTCTATAAGGAGCCTCACAGAAATGGAAGGAAAGGTTCCCATGAGGAAATGGAGCCTCAGTGGGAATGGAAGGAAAGGTTCCCATGAGGAAATGGAGCCTCAGTGGGAATGGAAGGAAAGGTTTCCATGAGGAAACAGCTCTCTCTGAGGCCACGGCCTCGCTGGCTGAGGGAGGCTTTGCTCTTTGGGCTCTTTGCCCTCTGCACCTGCCAGCAGAGCTTGGTTCCTCTGATTTCAAGAGTCAATCAATCTGTGGTCAGTTTGGGTCAGTATATTGTGCAAACAATAGTAAATAGGGGTTTTTTGTTCTGCTCTCTGGTTGGGCCAAATAATGCATTGGAAAGAGAAGTTAGATTCTATAAAGGGGTTTTTATGTTGTTAGTGATAAGGATCATTGTAGGAATTCATCTTTCCTTATTTCCTGGATCACTGAAAGGGGAGAGAACATTTGTTAAACAACCCAAGACTTCATCTGACGCACAAGAGCTGCATCCCTTATGAAACAGAAGCATATCTGTGCTCTATTATTTTCTCTCCTCAAAATTAGATTACAACAGATGCCATCTCCTCCCTGTGCAGTTCAGTGCCAGCAACAGCAAGTCTCTAATCACTTATATAAGCCTGGTGTCCTCACTTCTAGTCTCAGTGTTAAAATTCCTGTATTTTGCAGCAGTTACATTAAATATGTTCCCAGTTGTGGTTAGGACCCAAATGCAGAATTTCCTACAATTTTCTGGTTTATATATAAATTCAAATCTTGCTTTGATCTGCCTAAAGGATGGGAGCTCCAGTATGTAAGGCAGTTGGAATTTGGCTCGTGGTTATTGCACAGGATCCATCACAAGAACATGTGATTTATTTGGGGGGTTTAAGTATTCTGTAGATTCAGGTTTTTCCTCACTGTAATTTTCAATTTATCTCAGCCATCCTTCAGTAAAAAAATAGATGTGATGCATATGAAATGGCAGCTTTGTTTTCCTTGATAAAATTGGGTAGTCCCTTGTGTGGCTGCAGTCCCAATGTGTCTTTTCTTCCCTTTTTAATGGAAATGGTGTAAAGTTTTTCTCTTTAATGGCTTCATGGCCAGGGATGTTTAGACAAGGCTGCTGAGCATGAACTTCTCTGGCCTGCTGAACTCTACCCCCAATGGATTCATTAGCACAGAGAAACAGTGACTCCAAGCTTTGCTTATTTCCTAGGAAATTTTCCTTCCCACTTTATGCATTCCAGTGCCACGTTTGACTTTCCCACTCAGATAATAACAGGTATTGTCAGCCAAGCTACTGTTTCAGCAAAGCATTTCCCTTTGAAGGATGTGCTGGGTTTTTTTACAGGTTATTTTTTCATATTAGCAATGACAAAAGTGAACCCAGGGCTACTCCTTGATTTTTATTTTCCAGGGTTTATTATTATATTTACAGTTCCCTGTAAGAAGACACAACCCTTTCCCAGTAAGAGTTCTAATTCCTTTCTATGTTTCAAATACTAACGACCCATATGGAAAGGAGGAAGATAATCAGTGATGAAGGAGGTATCTCTGGGGGCTGAAGCAGATGAATAAAAAACTCAAATCATTATAAATATTACTGTACTACACTTTGGTACAACCGAAAAAAAAAAAAACCAAACCCCTTCAAAGAAAATATTTAATGTTCCCTAAGTCAAATAAAATTCACAAACAATATAAGAAGAAATTAACCACATGGGGTTTTTTATATCTGTAAAAAATAATAAGACTACTTGGCTGCATTGCACATAGGCAATAAAATGAGATTCATTCCAATCCCTTTTTCCGTGAGCCTCCTCTCAGGCTGTGAGCAAGAAATGTCCACTGTGCTTTACAAAGGACGACGACTAGAAAAAATCAATGCAAACAAACATCCCTTTCTTTTCTGATTGACCATTTCTCATGAGAGATGACCAACAAATGGAGTCTCCTCTGAGTCTGAGCGCAGGTGGATCAGCGTTTTGCTAGAACCAGGCAGTACACAGCAACAGCCATCGTGTGTGACACCTCCAACACCTACAGGGAGCTGCTTTAGGGGCACATCCTGGTTTGTGGTGAAACAGGATTAACTCAGCCAGCCTCTTGGACCTGCTCTCTGCCATCAGGTTATCATCTCAGGACCTCCAGGGTTGGGCTGTCTTGTTCCTATTGCTGACTGGACTGACTGCTCCACCATCCATAAACAGAAGGCATAAAGGTGATTACAAACATAAGAAAGTAGTTTTACATATTGTCTTGCAGTCTTTCCATATAGTCCCTAAGTTCCTTGGAATCACCAAGATTCATATCTTGGCATACCCATTTAATATTATCATCACTGTCAAATAGAATTGAGTTGGTGTAGGGGCCTCCATCCTCTGGCAGTATTGTTGTATATGAAGTGAACTTTACTCGCTTCTGCTTTGGCCCAGAAGGATTTATAGGTTCACTTTTAACTTCTTTTTCACAAAGGTACTCAGAAGATCTGAGGATATGATTATGAAGAGTCTTCTGAGAGCTCCCATTAAGGAGAAAGTTGCTTTCTTCAAACTGCATCCCTCTGTCAATCATGGTAGTGCACTCCTCCGATGGGAGCGAAATGTCCACTGGGTTTTCCAGGAGCTCCACCTCATTGCCAAGCCAGACCCAGTCATGGGAATGGGGGATGTTGCCTTGCTCACTCACAGCAAACCTTTTGTGCCTGTACTTCCAAGCAAATGCCACGCAGTTAATCAGAAACACCAAGATTGCCAAGCAGAAAACACAGAGCAGAGCGTACATGCCAATCTCCAGGTCTGTCAATCCTCTGGAAGTCAATGAGAGGTCACTGGGATTGCTTTCTCCTGGTATTTCTACCTGGGCAGGGAAACCTGTGAAGGCAGTTGGGTTGTTTTGAAGCTGGCCATCCTCCAGGGACTCCTGATCAATGGGAGAGATGAAAGTTGTGCTTTTGTTTGCATTGTCCTCAGGACCGGACACGTCCTCGTGGTTTTTGGACCAGTCTTGTGCTGTCCTCTCTTGCTCTGCAGCTTTCTCTATGGCATTGCTGGCATGGCTTTTAAAATCTTTCTCCACATCATCGATGTCGTTGGTGCTCCCTTTCTGATCCGAATCCTTCTGACCAAACTTCACCTTGACGTTTCCTTTCCCCATGGCCAGAACGCTCTTGCGCTTGGTCTTCTGGCAGGGCTCGCTGATCACCATCTCAATTTTGATCAGGGGCCCCTGCCCGTCCCCTTCTGCCACCACCACGGGCCAGAGGGACTGCAGGCTCTGGTGTGAGGACACCACCATCTCATCCAGGGAGGTGATGGCCATGGAGAAGTCCTTGGAGTCGTAGATGTCCAAGGGCGTCACCGCCCCGTCGCTGAACAGAACCCAAGCACTCACCACAGCCTCCTGGTGGGACAGGATGGGGGAAAACAGGTGAGAGAGAGAGCACAAATCAGACACTGTTGGTAAAGTCTGAAAAGAATACAGAGTTTAATTTCAGGGTTTGTTTTTGGTTTGTTTTTTTAAAGAAAATGGAAATGTCTACTCTGCTGCTCATTTTCTTGCAGGCTCGTGTTCTCTAGACCACTGAGGCATTTACCTCACCTTCAGGAACTATCAAAGAAACACTCATGTAAATTTAATACAAATGCTGGAAAAAAACAATTGACGATTCTTTTCTCTCAGTCTGAAGAGAGAAGCCTCTTTTGAATGCCGGAGCCTTATGATGAAAATAATCATATTTCCAACATCACGGTCAATTAGGTTTGTAAAGGACCATAATGGGGAATTTCTCTAATGCTGCAGTTCCAGGGCCTCATGGAATGCAATGAGCAGGGCTGGAATGTGTCGGGCCAGCGAGCCCATCCAGCCCATGGAACAAACTGGGAGGAGAACACATCTCAGTGCAGTACTTTATATTTCTGTCATGCTTTCAAATATGCAGGACTTGCAATATGCAAAAGGGATTGTGGTCTTTCCTGGGAACTGTAGAAACACTCATAAAAAACCACCATTTTTATGTTTGACCAAACCAATTTGTCTTCTTGCTGCGAACTGCTAGTGGAAAAAATATAGTTACACTTTCTGCACTGATGTATAACCTCAGTTCTATGGAATCTATTAAAAACCACATCCAGAATTTGTTCTGTGGTCTCATTAAAAGCTATTTAATTCCTCCGATTATATGGTTCAAAGTAAGCACAAACTCATCAGTTTTCAGCACTGCAGGTCATGAAAACTTCTGCACCTGCAGCCAGAGGTCGTTTTGGCTGAGCTGACTTTGTGAGACAATTAAGGACTGGCATTCCAGCCCTGCTTGCACAGCTAGGCTGCATTTCCCCACAGAAAAGGAGATTTTTGTGGCACGTCCATGTTTGTTTGGCACTGTGCATCCCTTTCCCTGTGCTGTGAGCTCCCCAGAGCAGCTCTGGAGAGTGCAGGGGTCACTGTGCAGGACTCAGGAAGATGAACAGCCATTTTACTGCTTTTCACAGCCATATATTCATTATATTTCCTGCCTAAAATTAACAGCAAATTCCTCTGCCAGAGCAGAAGGAGCATGAAATGAATGGATGCATTTTGTGGGGCGTACCTGTTTGGGAGTGCGCAGGATGTCGTGGGCAGAGGTGGTGGCAAGGATGGCTCTCTTGTTCCCTTTGCTGCTCTGAAAGGACACGGACAGGCCTGACACCAGCTGCACCCCCAGGTCAGCAATGGTCACCCTGTCATCCAGAACTATCACTGTCTTCTCTGCCAGGATGGAATCCGAGAGAGGGGACAGCACCTGGCAGGAGAGAGGAAATGCCCTGCATGAAACAGCAAGGAAGTGTTTCAAAGCCAGGCTGGCCTCTGACCAGCACACCACATTAATCCTGGGTTTGCCATGTCCATGCCTAAGCCAGAGCTGATGTTTCCCCCAAGATATTACACTCATTTGCTGCTAAATTGCTTTATCTAAAAAAATAATTTAATAAAACAACAAATCACTTCAAAATTGCAGCTTGATCTCGACAAAATATATATGATATAAAATTAATTAAATGGATCTTTGGGGTTTTTTGAAAGTCATTTTTGTGGGGTCTATAAAACTCCCTGTTAATGCAGTGCAGGCCAGGACAGAGTGTAAGACACTGATTAACACTGAAACTCAGTGAGGGGATAAATAAGTGCTCAAAGCCTGGCTGATGGGAACTTGGCCTGTTGCCTTTCCAGGGGCACACGACCTGAATGAAATGAAAGTGAGACTTGCAAAAGAACTTTGGAAATCCCACTGGGTGCCTGCCTGCATTTTTCAATGCCAAAACACTCCTGCCAGTTGCTCTAAGACCTTGTTTCCAGCATGCTCAGAAAGAGACTCATCTTTATCCTGGTGACAGAAACAGCTGCTTTGAGCCCAGAATAGTTGAGGTGTGATTTGTCTAATCCAACACGAGAAACCTGCAGCACAGCTCCCAGCTCTGGAGCTCCTTGCTCTTTTAGGGTCACTGGAGAGGAAGAGACATTTTAAGGGCAGAAATCCCTTGACCTCTCTATCCCATTTATCTCAGATTGAATGGAGCTGAGCCCTAAAATCCCTGTGTTGACTCCAGAGTGTGACCAGAACATTGCAGGTGTTTGCAGCCCCTGAGAAGAGCCCCAGGGCTTCCATTCATTTATTTTGATTAAGGAAGGTGCATGAATTTGGACAGAGGTTAGGTGGGGAACATGAACACCCCAAAAGGCATCTGAAGATTATTTTTGTGTCCATGGTTTGTGATTGGTTTTGTGAACATAACTAATTTTTCAGATATGTTCAAGGATGTAAAGGTGCACGTAGATATTTGGTACAATTTCCCCACAGTTGTGCTCATATGGTCCCAGTGAAGTGAGAAGGAGCTGGCTGTGTGCCTCATGTCCCCTCTTTCACCAGCCAGAGAAATCCCCCTGTGTTCCAGTCACACTAAGATGGACAAATCCATACAAAAGCTTCACCTAAGGGCATTTTATGGAAGTAACATACAGCCACAATGAATCCCGCTCAAACTTCCTTTTCTGATTAGCACGCCCATTTTTCCAGCTTCTTTTTTTATTATTATTTTTCCCCTGCGATCAGTGACTTTGCCAGCCCAGCCCCGAGCCCTGGCAGCCCAGGTGAGTGTGAGGCTGAGCCCCTGTGGGCTGCAGGGGCTGTACCTGCACCGTGGTGATGCCTTGCTCTCGCCCAGCCAGCACCCGGCCCTCCTGCAGCTTGGCCACCTTGGGCTCCTCCACCTTCATGAAATCGGCCACCAGGTCCGTGATGTCGAACTGCCACTCCGAGCCCAGCAGGTAGGTCAGGTGGCCCCCCAGCTCCGAGGACTCGGCCACAAACTGCGTCAGGACCCTCACCAGGGCGTGCTGGTACTGCAGGGTGCAGCCTTTGCCCTTCTTCTCGTCATCCTCCTCATCCTCGCTGTCCCGCGTGGGCCTGTGAACACAGCCAGCTCGGTCAGACCCGCCCGCCCTGCAGAGCTCCAGCTGCACCTCCTCTGGGGACGTGGCAAAGGGAAGTGATTCCCACAAAGCTGGAAAAGCTTAGAGCCAGGCAGAGCAGAGAAACTCAGAGCTAGCTGCAGCTGCAAGGTCTGAAGGCAGAAAAAGTTACAGTGGGATAACAAGGACATAAAACAATAGCTTGAGTTTTAGGCTAAGATAGACTTCAAGACTGCAGAAAAATAGACAGACTTTAAGACTGCTTAAGATAGACTTTAAGACTTCTTTACAAGATAGCAGAAGGTTTTAAGCTCAATGATGAAGTATTGTGTACTGTTACCAGAAAGCAGACAAGGCAGCAATGTGTGCAGCAGGTGTAGGTGTGCTTTCAGTGACTGGCTAGAACAGCTGTAACTTTAGCAATGTGCTATCAGCTAAGAAGTTTTCAAAATGCTCTGTCACAAAAAAATCTTTAGCTGCTGTTAACAAAACATTTGGGCTCCCCCTCAAGGCAGGGTGACTCAGATTACACCGTGCAGGACACCTGCAGCATTGGACACACTTCCACATTTTCTGTCTGTCCCCTTTCAAAGTAGAACCTGTGAAATAAAACTGCTTTCCCTGGAGCTCAGAGAAGGCATCACAGTGATTTGTACATGATAGCACTGCTGTCACACCTCAGAGAGTTTTTTGTCTGCTTGAAGACCCAGTTTACCACCAATATTTAATATTTTACATTTTTTTTTCTCTTGTTCATTGCCTGGCACAAACACATGGATCCTCTTATCTCTTCCAAGTCAGGTATTAAGCAGTGGGTGGTCACACTTTTACTCATTATGCCCCCATGCTGTGGATTCATTGCTCAGAAATAATTTCCCTCCCTCCTGTATTTATTGAGCCTGAAGCCACCTCTATATCAAGGGTGGGAAATACAGGATAAGTCTCTCATTTTTCAAAGTATTGCAGGAGGTAGTTTTGTGGTTACTGTGTCCCTTTATCTCCTCCTTTGAAATAGCAGCTATGAAAAACTATTATAAAACAGAATTGCTTTTGTTATAAATTGTTTTATGACAAAGCTGGCAGCCAGTAAGCTGAAAACATATCTAAGAAAAACCCTTGTGCTCTTCAAAATGACTGAAAGTCCCAGTGTTACAGAACCTAATCCACTGGAAATACATTTTCAATGCATCACTTGTTAGCTGAATATTTATATTCAGCCTCAAGTAAATGGTCTGTGGTGCCTTTTGGTTTTGTGTGTATAAAACAAGTGTCCATCATTACCTGCTGAGTGAAACATCATTGAATAACAGTGGAATTGTTAGGGGGAAGGCTACAAAACAGGATTTCTATTTCCCAAAGAAATTAGTCTTAGAGAGTTTGACTAGCTGGGTATTTCAGGGAAACTTTCAGTTGTTCTCTCCTTGCCAGCACTGGTGTCAGTCTGAAGTCAGCTCACAGCTGGCAGAACAGCCACATAGAAAGTTCTGGAAGGGGAATGTTCATTGGGCTTCTGTGGTCCACATCCATCCATGCTGTAAACGAATCCATGAACTCCTTAATGTTCCCACTTTCAATTTATTCCTGTGTCCTGACCCTCTCCAGCTCAGCCAGGCCATAACCCAGCTCTGAACAATCTCAGACTTTGGCAGGACCAAGCTCAGCTCTGGGATTTGGGGATCTGACCCTCTCTCAATAATGCAGGCAGTACCATTAGTGCCTGTGCAGAACTGCAGAAAAATGTGCAAAAGCTGTTCAGGTGAGGAGCATTTGTGGGACGTGGGGCAAAAGAGCACAGAACTGATGGGAACCAGCCCTGTTATGGGAAAGGAGACCCAGAGGCAGCGTGGTGGGGTTGGCAGATGTTCTCATATTCACAGCATCATGTACAACACTCCCTTCCTGCTCCTGTTTGTCCTGCCCAGGGCAGGGCCTGGAACAAGATAATCTGTAAGGTTTCCTTCAACCCAAACAATTCAGTGAGTCGATGTTTTATTCAGATCCAATGGGTTGCTGTTATCTTTATTTATGTGCTTGTTTATTTCTACTTTCACTGTTTAAAACTTTGCACTGCTGGGTTGTCCAAGAGGAAATCTATTCCAAACAACTGGAGGGAATTCTCTTCCAGCCCCAGCTGATAAATATGAGCTGTGGAATGGCCAGAGGGGAGGACTGCTGTCAGGGGCACAGAGGGAGCACTCCTGTCCTTATTTCCAGCACTGGGGCCGTGTGGGCAGCCAGGATTTACCACAACAAAACGATGATTCAAGTCCAGCCCATTCCTTGGGGCATCTTAAATGCAAAAGCTCCATTTCAGCACAAAAACATTCAGAGATGTTGATGTACTTCTGCTCAGAAACAGGTTTTCTGTGGCAGACAAATGTGGAGCACCAGAAAAGCCTCTCCAAAGCCTGGGATGAGCAAGGCATGTTCTTTCAGTGCAGAGAGGGAGGCGTCTGAATTTTCTGTACAAGCTTTGCAAGTCTGCTTTGCCAGGTCTCAACTCAAGATCTTTCTGGTTTTGTTTTATTTTTTAACAAAGGATATAATTTTTCCACTTTAAAACCACAAAATCAAGATTTAGGCAGTAAGTCAGTGTTTGAGATCCAGTGAATTGCACAGTTCCCTTTAAACTCCTCATTAAAGTGTTTTCAGTAAGCTTAAAATCCTTCATTAAGCAGGAAGCTCATTTTCTGCTCAAGACAAGTCCTGGTGAATATAAGCTATTGCTCCATATTGTGCTTTTTTCCCTTGGTCATCTCTGAAAATCTCTCAGAGTCCTCCTTAGCCTATTTCTTGCTGCTTGGCAAACTTGCTTGGAAGGTTTTGTGCTTTTCTGGAGCGAGCCAAGGTTGCCAGAATTACATTTAATTTACATTTCACAGAGGAAAGGCTCTGCCAGGGAGCTGAGCTGAAGCAGCAGCCTGTTCCAAGGGTGCCTGCAAGCACTGATCTAATCAGTGATCTGTCAGCTCCACATTACAGACCTTGTCTCTGAGCAGTTGAAGTGTGTCTCTTTTAATCTGCACCCCTCTCCAACCAGGCATCACATTCTTGGGCCAGATGCTAATTTTCTGGTTTTTAAAAAAAAAAAAACCAACCCTAAAGAAATCAGTTTTGCTGGGTTTGGATTTGAAATACTCATTACAAAGAGTGGTATATTTAAAAAACATTTCCAACATCCCTAATTGAAAAAGAAATCTCTCTCAGATACAAATTACAAACCACTAGAAGCTGATTTAGTGGAAGCCACAGAAATAAAGCTGCACATAACTCCACTCACAGTTCAAGAAGAAATGTAATTTGGTACTTTCACAGATCTTGAAAATACAGCCTACCTATTAACAAAAATCTCCAAGGCCTTATCTCCAAAGGACATTAAAGTCAATTAACCAAAGGAGCAAATTTACAGCGTGTTCCAGCTTTGTGCAGACGCTGTTACCCACCAGTGGAACGGTTTGAATCCAGTGTCTCTTAATTTCACAGCTTTACTTCTGAGAGGCAGCACTCCCTGAGGGTTTAACTCAAGCAGTTTCTCCTACCCTGCATTTAACCCAGGCCAGCTTTCCTGCTTTTGTCTCCAGAACTGGACAGGACCAAAGCAGAGCTCAATAAACCCTGCCTGAAGTGAAGCCTGTGCTGGTGGTGTTGGGAGCCTCCTGAAAACAACGTCCTATCCCAGCTGCAAATATTTACTGAAATTAAATTCCAGCTTGTTCTGGGAGACTTTAGCCATGCAACTCCTATTAATGCAAGCTGAAGCCACTCATGCCATGTAAATATGTGTGCACAGAGCTGGTGCAGGAACCTCAAGAACAAGGTAATTATTTTGCAGATGCAGGAGGAATAGAAATAAATGTTCTTGTTAGACTAGCAGAGTCTGCCTGGACCTCTTCTACGCTCTAATATTTGACTTTAATTTAAATATAGACCTGCTGTTTGCTGAGGCTGGGGGTCTGTGCAGCCTGTGCTGGCTCAGGCTCAACCCAGGAGCTGATGGTGGAGCTGAATTTCACCTGCCCAGGGAGGCTCCTCCTGTCTGCAGCAGCACTCACCACAGATCAAGTTCTCCTGCTGAAAATATTAAAGATTTGCCATATATTTGCAGGAGATCTGGTAAATTGTATTGCTGCTCTTACACAGGGCAGAGGAATTGGGTTTTTTTCCAGTTTTTGGCATAAAAGCAGCCTCTCTTTTCCTTTCTGCTGACAAGTTCCTGCTCCTGCAGTTGTTCAGACCAGCTACAAACCAACACAGTTCAATGTGCAGGGGACATTTGTAAAAGTTTTTAAAGACCCTGCTTTCTTCATGGCTTTGTGGAAATGATTCAAGAAGTCAGGGAGGCAAACATGTCTGTAATCACATGTGTTTTACAATTACAAACATGGCAGGGTTTACGGGGAGCAGCAAGACATTTTACTGGCTGGAGAGCCACCCCTGGGAAGAACAGATGTGATCTGGGGCACATAAACTCTCTGAGGTCTGAAGGAGAGCAGCTGTATCAGAAGAACAGCTATGCTGATGCACAAACGTTTCTTTTGCTAACAGCACCAATAAACGCGTTTAAGATTATTGTAAACCCAGCTCTATTTTGCCATCTGGCCCAGGCAGCCACGCTGTGGGGTGGGAACGAGGCCCTGGGGCAGCCAGAGGAGATGGAAGAACCTCTGGAGGTTGCTGAAGTGTCTCTGCACAATCCCTGTAAAACATTCCATCATTTTGCCTGCTGTATGTTGATGAATGACTTTAAAGCAATGTGCAGTTCCTGCTGAGAGCACAAGCAGTGGTGTGAGGACACCAGCCCTGCAGGACAGGAGCAAAGTGGGAAATTGTTTTGTTTGTGGTTTGAGGTGAGCTACAAGGAGCCACACTGCAATCCTGCCATGACCAGAACAGTGACACAGTTTCAGTGGATTTTTGGGCTAAGCTCCAAGGCTGCCAAAGCCTGTTGTCAGGGACTTTGGAAAGAATCCTTGAGTTTCCTTCAAGGACAGATATCAAAAACCTCGTGCAAATTGCCAATATTGGCTCTCACATGAAGGCAAACTTGAAACAACACAATGCTATGGCTTCACCTGCTGGGAAATGCTTGGATTTGGAGTTTTTGCAAAGATAAAAGCACTCTGCTTACTCTCAAACCCACAGCTCCTGACTGCAGTCCAAATGTCTTGAGTGCTTCAGCTTATCACCAAAAAACTCATAAAAACTCCCCCATGTTTAGGATTTGGGGAAACACATAGGAGGTGGAGGTATAAGCAGATTAAAAAGTAAAGAGAAAAGTCATAATAATAAAAAAGTGCCAAAATGAAAAGCCACTAAATCTCAGGTAAAAACCATCCAAATCTAAAAATAAAGGAAATGTAAAAACCTTATGTGCAAAGTAAATGTCAGCATGAGCACAACTAATGCTGGCTCTGAACTATTGATTCAGAATTGCCCTGCAAAGTTAAAAATCCCCATGAATGGTCAATAAAAGGAGAGATCATTTGTTTCCTGTTGAAACC
Organism: Zonotrichia leucophrys gambelii; assembly: GCF_028769735.1. Lineage (NCBI taxonomy): Eukaryota > Metazoa > Chordata > Aves > Passeriformes > Passerellidae > Zonotrichia > Zonotrichia leucophrys. The sequence goes on from NC_088185.1 coordinate 1,320,892, forward strand.
TTTGCTGCTCACGTGGGCCATGGACCTTCCAGGGGGATGGCACAGTGTCCACACTTTGGAAAATGCCTGCAGGACGTGGGCCAGCAGCTCCAGAGCAATCCAAGCAGCAGCAAATGCTTTGCACCAAAACTCTGCAAAGCCTGCCAGCTTGCAAGCAGAGCAGACTCTCAGACCATTCTCTTTATTTCAGCTGGCCAAATAAATCAGGAGGAGACACCAGGGGGGAAATTTCCAGCGCTGCCTGTAATGGGTTTAACTTGAGAATGCCCACGACTGCTAAGCAGGGCTGAATGTCTGCTCCTGCAATAAACACCAGCCTAATCCTGCAGCTGTGTGCTCAGCAAAATCCCACTGCTTTCAGCAGGAGCTGTGCCTCAGGGCTGGGACAGCACAGGCAGGAGAGGGAGTTCAGTGAAGATTTAAGCACTCAGCTTAAATCCACTCATTCCTCACCCAGCACAGCTCTTCCTGCCTTTGTCGCTGAAGCAAACACTGCAACTTCTCTTGTGCCAGATTCTCATCACCTCCTCTGCCACAGCCAGAAAAATGCCCACATAATCAAGAGGTCAGTCACTGCCATTCTCTGGAGCTCGTGATCTGACCACCCTGCAAGCTGTGTGCTACTCCTAGTTTTGTGCCTTTATGAAGTGTTGGGTAGTTCTCCACTGCTGCCTGGGCTCTCCAGGCTCCTCAGGAGCTGAGATGTTCTCCTGGGCACTGGAGAGCTTTAGCTGGAGCTGCCACAGTGTTCAGCACTGCTCTTGCTGCTGCCATGGGTGATAAATCTGACCTGGTGTCACGCCTTTTCCCCACTAATATTTTTCAATTTCACCTGAAATCTACCAACACAGGAAGTTCTATCTTGCAAATGATGGTTATTACAGAATGGGCATTTCCAGTAGGGAATGATGGGATCAGAGCTCAGAAGCCCCACTGTCTCTGCTCTCCTTTTTCCCTGTCCACTTCTTCCTGGTGGAACATGATCTTCAGTAGGAATTGTTTCTTACTTCATTCAGAGCTGCTAAGCAGTGCAGCAGCCAGGTCTGCACAGACTGAACAACCACCCAAAGCCATGGAATCACAGAGGGTGTGGGTTGGAAGAGACCTGGGTCACCTGGTCCAAGGCAGTGACACCTGAACCCTTCCTTGGCCCTGTTATTTGTCCCAGCAGACAGAACTGAGGTCTGGCAGTGCTGAATGTCTCACACATACACACACAGGGCTGTGTGACACCTACAGGAGATGTCCGGATCCTTCTCCTCAGGAATGTGTGATCCAATGTCCTGAGATTGTGTGGGATTGATTAATGCTCCAGGCAAAGCTCTGCCTTTTAAACTGTCCAGTGTCTGAATGAGGGCTGAGGCAGACTGCAAAGCTGACCGCAATTTTTAAATGCTCATTCTCAAATGGCTGTGCTGTAAAAGCAGCCCCCCAGGCAAGTGTGAGGAGCTGGCCATGCTGGGGACATACCCACCTTTTGTTGGAGGTGACAGGGATCCTCCAGCCCTTGATCTGGCTGAGCTCGGTGTCGGAGATCTCGATCTGCAGCGGCAGCCGCGGCACCCAGACCGTCACCTCCAGCTGCGTGGTGAAATGCTGGTACGTGAAATTCACTATGGTGTCCACTTTGCTCTTCATCTCCTTGCCATTAACAAAGATGGAGTCACAGCTCTCAGAAACCTTAAAAAAATACATATAAAAAATGAGGAAATGAATAAAAGTTCCTGAGGAAGAACGAGGATGATACATGAGGGCTAAGACAACACTGCAAATCTAAGTCATGCATATTGCATTTCCAGTTCTCTAATTAGAAGCAAACAGTGATAAATGGACCCCAGGGAAAGAGTTGTGCTTTCCTCAAAGGATACTACTCAAACTACAAAAATAATTTAATGATGTTATATAACCTGTGTGAATCTTTTATATTAGGCAAATTAAACCCTTCATGAATCAAACTCCATGTGCATCAACGTTTATGTTTACAACTTGCTTAAAGAACCAGGAAAAATGGGGCCATATGTTAGTAAGAAAAAGACTGACTCAGAACCATAAACCAGAATCTTTTCCCTTTTCCTTGAGCACTGTAATGCTGAAAGACAAAGATCCCCTTATGGCTCATGAGCAGAAGTGCAGCAGAAGCATTATTTTTTAGGACTTCTCAGTAATTGTTTTAACAAAATGTATTCATAGTTGCTCCGTGGCATTCCATGAAATCTCTGCTAAAAGCAGCGTGTGGGCTGTGTTCTACAACTCATCTGCCCTCTTGGCTCCAGGGATCTTCTGGCACAAAATCAAGGTCCTGAGCACAAATCTCATTTATATAAAACCATGATGTAGCAACTAATTCAATCTGCATCCTGGAAGACAGGACTCCTTTGTCAGGGAGGGGTTTCTAATATATTTATAAATATGTGTGTGTGTGGTTTTAGCTATACAAACAGTGTAGTTTTAGATACACAAACACCCAGCCATGTATAACATTAATGTACAATATTCATGTTTATTTACATGTATAATATGAGTTATATACCTGCATGTGTACATGTATTTTATCTTTATCTGGTTTGCATTCTGCCTTGAAGAGAGAGAGGAGCTCATTTCGCACAGAGCCCATGGTTTCAGAGTGGTTTTAATCTTTGGAGCCCACAGCTGATGAGATGTGGCTGTGTCCCTGGAATGCACTTTGTTCTCCTGTCAGGGCTGCTCTGTGTCACCTGCCCAAGGCTCTGGCACAGAGGGAGCCTGGCTGAGCCCGTGGTTAAATTCTGCTTTCCTGGAATTACTGAGATAACTCATGTAGGCTTCAGGGGGGAATGGGCTGAGACACAGGCTGGGTTCCCTCTGCAAACCAACCTCAAATCTTTTCAGATATTAACAGGGATTAGGGGTTACTGAGCCAAGAAAAAATAGAGAAAACCTCTGGCAGATGCTTATTTTGCTCAAAAAAATACACAATTTTCAGATATGAAGTAAAAGATCTGTCCTTCCACATTTGCCATATTCAAGTCAGCCTCTCAGATCCTTTTCAATGTACTGAAACTACAACTGCTCATTTACAGAGGGGCTGAGCCAGGTGATGAGGGATGGGGCAAAGGAAACACAGTCCCTCTTCTGGAGAGAACACTCCTCCACATAAATGCTTAATGAACACAAGAATATAAAATAATAAATCTAGATAATCTGATAAAGAGCTTAAAATGGACTTCAGGCTCAGGAGTACCACAAATGAGATGGAGCAGACTTGGAATCTTTTTTTCCCTCCCTCATAATGTGTCACGAGCGTCTCTGGAAAGTTTAAGCACATTAAGCAAGCCCATTAATTGAATGAGCAGTTGAGATTCTAAACCATAAAGCTTACATCGAGGGAGTTATGTGAGAATTAATACAAGACAGAAATAATTAAGAAAACTCAAAGAGGGAGGGATAAACATCAAGGCCGGATCAGGGGAATAACTAATATCTGACAAGACAGCAGCTAATTTTTCAGATTCTCTTCTTGCTGCATCAAATGTTCTTGTCAGCAGACAAGAAAGGTGCTAAATTAGGGAACTGAAAATGGACATTAATTGTAGCTATAAAAATATCAGTCTAGGAATGCTGGATGTTGAGTATTTCAAACTTTCTGTGCTGAAAGGCACAGACCCACAAGAGAACACTGCATTTGACCTGAGGCCGTGGAGAAGGCTTCCAAAATGGAATGACACAACTGGGATTGTGGGTGTGGAGTTTGATTAGAAGTGTGTAACATCACAGGGTGGAAAACTTAAGAGTTTAAGGGTTTAGAATATAACAATATATGTAGAGCAAGATGGAGGTTTTAGGGCGGAGGCTGGTCCTTCTTCTCCCTTCTCCATGGGTTTGGGTGGTGGTGTGTAATTGGACAGAAAAGTCCGCAGTGCGGGACACAAGGGATTAGTTATTGGGATAAAAGTGAAAACAATTTAGGTGTCATTTCTTAATTGGATAGTTTAGCCTTAAAAGACCTTGTAGAGAAAGACAGTTGGCCGTTTTGTAGCTTGTTACTAGAATGCTGTAGAAGTCAGGACTTGTAATGTAGATAAGAAATAATAAACATCTGAGTCTGAACACAGAACACCGTCTGGGGCGCCTCAACCCTGGCCTTGGCAGAGCAGACACAAAGCCAAGAGCCAGCAGTGAGGGGTGCCCTGGTGTGGGGACACCTCTGGAGAAACAGCAGCTGAGAGCTGGAAAATCCCCAGGGAAAAGAAAGAAGAAAAAAGGAAGAAAAAAGAATTTGGACATCCCTAGACGCTGGTGAAGTGGTTTGGAGCAGAACGTGGATGCTGCAGACCCATGAGGAACCGAGGAGGAGAAACGGACAGCGAAAAGTCAGGTAGGATTTATGTTCTGCAGGGTTAATCACACACAATGGGAAACGTAATATCTAGATCAGAAAGAGACGCCTTAGATCTCCTAGATTCACTGGGCAGGGAACATCATCCCAGGGCTGTCCCAACTAAATGATCTTTTACACTGGGTGCAGGAACAGTTTCCAAACGCAGACCCAGGGGCTCTTTTAAATCCCTTTCTATGGGACTCTGTGACTAAGACCATACAATGCTGCTACACTAAAGAACACAGCAGCAGCAAAAGTTCTTCCAGCATGTAGGGTGGCCTGTGAGGTTCTAGCCTGCAGACGCCATGCACCGAAGCGGCACAAGAGGCTAAGGAGATAATCAGCGCCCCAAAGAGCGCCCGGCCTCGGCCCGTGCGGCCCCTCAGCCCGTGCGGCCATGAGCGGCGGGGCGGGCACACCCCTGCCCCCGCTCCAGCAGCGTCGGCACAGCCTGGCAGATCGCTTCCCCCGGCTCCCCCAGGGACAGGGGACACGCCAGCCCTGCGAGGCGCTCCCCACAGCCGGGGGACGCCCCGAATTGCCGAGGAGCAGCCCTGGAGCGGGCGGGCCCATCCCCGGAGCACGACCACCAGGGATCGCGGAAAGCGCGCAGGGTCCGCAACCTGCGCAGCCAGGGACCGCACGGACCGCCCCGGGTACGCAAAGGGCGCAGGATACGCAACCTGCGCAGCCAGGGACCGCACGGACCGCCCCGGGTACGCAATACCACGGCAAACAGCGCAAAAGGCCGTTCCCTTCTGCCCGGGGGAGCGGAGCGCGACCCGCGGCGGTTTTTAAGTCACAAACGTGGCTTTGGCGGGGCAGACGGAGGTTGCGGGAGGACAGGGCTCCCTCGGGACGGGCGGACGGAATCTCGGACCAGAGATCACTAACAGGGCTTCTTTAATGCCCACAGACCCAGAGATCGCAAACAGCGCTTCTTTACTGCCCATAGCTGCGGCGCGGAGTGTCCATTCCCCGCCCGCTCTCTCACACACCCAAGCTCAGAGCCAACGCTCCCCAGCCCGCAGCTCCCTCCAGCCATTCCGGCCCCGCCCTAGGCCCCGCCTCCCGGCCTGTCAATCACTCACCATGGCCGTTCCGCGGGAGTACCCCAGACACTCATTATGCCCTTCCCACATAATGGCGGCGCCCTGCACACCTATTCCGTACGCAAAATGGCGGCGCCCTGCACTTCCGTAATTTATGCTAAGTACTTCCGCTGACGTCATTTCGTGACGACAACAAGACGTTAAACCTCCTGCTGCAGCGCCACCTGTGGCCAAATCAATTATTGCACCCTCCAATTCCAATACACAGCAATAAATGCAACCAGCAATTCCTCATACAGAGGGGTGTTATGGATACACATTATAATAGTGGCTTTTCGCAAATATTAAAATGGATCTTATATGTGTCATGTTAAAATCACTTTGTTATGAAGATATAGCTTCCATTTCTACTGTTAATTTAGCTTAGACATAGCATTGAAATAGTATATATAATATATACTATGTAATATATACGATAATATAATATAATATAATATAATATAATATAATATAATATAATATAATATAATATAATATAATATAATATAATATAATATAATATAATATATATGTAATATATAATATACATATAATAATATATAAAAATATATACTATTAATATAATATAATATAATATAATATAATATAATATAATATAATATAATATAATATAATATAATATAATATAATATAATATAATATAATATATACTATTACTATTATAGTATGCTCTATATACTATAACACATATAAGTATGTGTTATAATACATATTATAATATTGGCTTTTCACAAATATGAAAATTGATTTTTTTATGTGTGATGTTAAAGTAACTTTGTCATAAATATATGGTTTTTATTTCTAAATGCCCCCAGCCATAATAACCTTTGCTCTATGGTCCTTGTCTCTTATTGCCCTTTAATTAACCTTTTAAATTTTCACAGGAGAGTGAACATGTTTTTCACAAGAGGAAGGAGTGAATACAGCCTCGAAACTTAAAGAAAGAACATCTTTGCAGGACACAAACCCGCAAATATAAACAGATTTTGTCCCATTTCCTTAGATTCCAGAAGCCATTTCAAATAATAATACAAAAGATCCATCAAGAGACATAGCAAATTCTACCAACTGGGCAGAGATTAGAAGAAAAACATTAAAGGAAGGACATTTTGACATGGCATCAACAAAATCAAAGACAACAAAACATGGCAGACAAAAAAAGAACCACGGTGGACACAAGAATAATTCGTTATTGGTAGAGAGTAGAAATAAAATACGTTCTAAGGGTTAATTGGACAAAATAGTTTTAAAATATCTTGAACCTGTGTGTTTTGTGACTTTTTTGGTGCCTTCTCTTTGTAGGCTAAGTCTGGTATGTAGACAGCATGCTGAACTGTTGATAAAAGAAAAATAAACAGCCTGAAGACCAAAGAAACCAAAAGTCCCGTTCGTCTCTTAATTCTGGCACAGCACGTTTTAGGGGTCTCCCCATCAGGGGAACCTTGGGGGGGCAGATTTCACATCTAGGCTTACAAATGTCACAGATTTTAGTTTTAGACAGACACATTCAGTCATTTATATACGAACCAAAAGGTAAGTACAAAGCAGGAAATATAACTATGCTATTGTGCACCCAGTGCAGCGTTCAGAGCTCAGCATTCACTCAAGTGTATCTCCCAGAAAACAACCCAGCCTGGATAAGAAAACTTGAAGAGAGCCATTGTTGTTTCAGTTCTCTATCTAGAATTTGAGTTTACTCTGTTAAGTACAAGCATACAGACAATTCAAAGGAAAATCCAGCTGAACCCCATGACAAGCAGCATAGAGTGAAGCTCCCATGAGGAAGCTTCTGTTTCACTCACACATATTTCATTACTGCCATGTTCCTTTCACTCACCTCACTACAATTGGTGCTAAAAAGCAGACTTGGCTCATCTGAAGGAAATGAGGGCCTTGAGTATGGACAGGAAATGTCCAGCACTCCTTTTTCCCTTGGGACCCACTCGAGAGCCAGGACAAAGAGCTGATTCCATCCTGGAGCTGTGATTCCATGGCAGCAGCACTGTTCCCTCTCACTGCTCTAGAGGGAATGGACACCCCGTGAGCCTTGGGCCCTGCAGCAACGTCTCCCTGCACTTTCTCTCCTTTTCAGGCCCCTCCAAACCTGGCAGCCACTCTCTGACTGCCGGAGGTGCTGGGGATGCTGCTGGGAGGGGAACTGGTCCCAGTGCTGCCTGTTCCCACCAGAGCTGCCTGGCTTCCACACTGAATCCCTTTGAGCTGCTGCTTCTGAGGGAACAAAGAGGGAAAAGGCTCTTAAATCTCTCCTACAAACACTACACAGTGAGAAGAATCAGCAAAAGCTTAGAATGCCACCCTCTCATGTAAAATACACGGAGCAAGGCTGTGTAAAGCAGTCTGTCAGCATCCATTGTCAGCTGCCTGGCAGCCCCAGAAAGTGCTGTTTGAGACACTTTGCAGGGGAGCAGGCCAGCCACCGTGTGCTCCCATGTGCAGGTCAAGAGAAAGAGGGCTGCAATTAACCTCTCAGGGCTTTGAAGCAGGTGGTTGGCTCCAATCCCCACAGGTAATTGTAAAAAAGCTCAATTTGCCCTGTACACTGTGTGACAGCCTCCTCACTTTAGGCTAATCCCGACCAGAGGAAGATAGCAGCTTGGGAGGAGTAATTGGGAAACTATTTGATGTTCAGGTCACAAAGGTTTCTGCACCCTTTGGGGGAGCAGGTAAAACAGAGGGGACGTGAACTGACAGGACAACAAGAGATGCCTGCTTGTGGCTCCTCTCTGCGTGCAGGGTCTGCTCCAAGCTCCTTCCTCACCCTCAGCTGGCAGGTCACCCTGCAAGGAGCCTCACAGGAGACAAGACAGCCACAGTGCTCCGTCTGTTTATTATTTTTGGGAAACCCTGCTGGGCACAACCATTTCCCTCGCACTCTCTAGCGTGGGAGGGGAGGGCAAGATCTGCTTCAGCCCCAGGGACATCCCTCTGCTGTCTGCAGCACCTCAGGGGGACCAAGGTCAGCCTTTCTCACCTCCAGGCAAACACTTCTCACTGGTATTTACACACAGCTGGGCATGGACATGGGTAATGAATTATAAAGGAGAAACTCCTACCCAAAGGAATGAATTCTAATCCATTCAGTGCAAAGCAACGCTGCCTAAGAGGATGTAAGTGTGACACCAAGCACGGTGCAAAGCTGTCCTGTGGCACTTCTCACCTGTGAGTTTTTGACACCAACCCCAAAGGGATGGTGCTAATTTTACAACACATTTTAAGAAAACTGAGGCAGACACCATGTGTATCAGAATTTGGTCTAACACAGAGTGTTTCAGCTGAAAAACTCAGCCATTTGGTTATCTAGTCAGGTCCCCAGATAATTTAAATTTGAGGTTCAAATTCACCCTTGAAAAGAGGTGCTTGCTGCCAAAACAGCCTTCACCACTGCTTCAGAAACTCACAACAGCTCTGCCTCCCCCTGCCCCAGCTCCTCTTGTGCACTGGGGTCTGCAGATATTGCCTGCAAGCAATTTGAGGCAAATGGTAGATTAAGAATATCAGAGTAAAGGATGGCAAATGACATGATGCTGGAATTTAAACTAATAAAACAAGAGGTTTTATTCCCTTTTAATCTTCCACATGTGCAGAACAGTCTTGGAAGTGTCATTTTTGAAACATTCTTTTCCCGTTAATTTGTTTTTATTGGCAAAGCAGGTCTCCAAGTACTGTTCTCTGAAATAGCTGCTGTAGTTTCAGATAGGAGTGTTGTTTTTAGGAATCCCCTGAGATATATTCTGAGCTTTCTTTCCTACTTAGAAACGATAGCCAGAGTTTAAGCCGAGTATTCCCAATCCCATGTGCTCGATATGTGTTTGTTTTTCATCTTACCATTGAATAATAATGTTCCACAGGAACAGGACACACTGCCTGGCTCACAGCACTCCAACAGCCACACTTACCAACAGGATTAGAAGGATTTCCCCCTCCCAACCACCAGCTTTCACTGGAGAAAAGGTAAAGAATGAGATATGCCAAATTGAGCCTGAAGCAGCTCCAATGCTCTTCATCCTAAGCAGGAAACCGAGGGAGGAGGGAGATGAGCCCAGGTATAGCCTGTGATGATGTGAATGGGTGTTTGAAGTTTTAAGAGTGGTTTTAGCGTTTAACCCCCATTGAAATGCACTGAACTAGAGGGAAGGACAGCGTGGCAGGCATTAACATTTGGGTTTAACAATGCAGACAATTGCTGAGCCTTAGAGAAGGTGCACTGATCCATGAATGCACGATGAGAGTTTAAAAACCTGCTGAACGGAACGGAGTGTGCACTATTCAAAAACTGTTGATCTGTGCAAAATTATTAAACAACACTTGAGATGTGCCAGGATTGCACAGTCCCAGGTGCAGAGCAGCTGCTCCCCTTCTCTCCCCAGCACGGTGCAGGGGCGTTCCTGCTGGAGAGGAGAACTTTGGCAGGGGCACAGCTCTGGAGAGAAAGGTGGGTGAGCACTCACACTGCAGCCTGCTGCTGAATTCCAGCTCACCCACAGCACACAGCAAGGGCAGCTGCTCCACTTTCCTCCTGATTGATTGTGGAGAGGGAACACTGAGAGCAAACGGGGAGCAGCTAAAGCAGCACATGGGGGCTGCCAAAATGTTCTCTGCTTCACGAAATGAGATCCTCTACCCATCAGCTGAGATTTTAATTAACAAAAATCAAGTTGAGGAATTGTGTAGGAATGAAAAGTTTCTGCTTTCTCATCACCACGTGCAGACTGAGAAAGAGAGATTATCAGCATCAGGTGAGCTCCATGGCCATGCTAAGGTGCTGGTGCCTTTGGAAGAGAAGAGAATGCCTGGGACAGGCAGTGGTTGGTCCCCCAGGAATGTCACCTGCCCTGCAGGAAAAGAAATGCTGCTCAATACTGAGAGCCAAATGCTAGAGGTGGCTGTGTTGGTTCTGCTCAATACCAAAAACCAAATGCTAGAGATGGCTGAGTTGTTGTGCTCAAATATCCAGAGCCAAATGCTAGAGGTGGCTGAATTAGTTCTGCTCACAGCACAGCATTGCTGCAGGGAATGGGGAACCAGAGAGGCTCTGCTGAGATGTGTGAAGGAGAACAGGATGGCAGGGACACAGCCTGCCTCTGAAATTTGATCCAGCCCTTGTTGAAGCAAGTGAGAGACTTTCTCCTGCTTTACTGGCCCTGGACCAGGAGCTTTCAGGGCTGGGAGGACTTCACTGTCTATTGTAATGCAGTGACAGCCAACTGTGACACAAGCTTGGAACAAAGACTTGCAGGCAGTGTGGTTCTGGAGGCTCAAACTCTCTGCTCTGTCACACTTCAAGTTGTTTGGACCAACTGCACTCATCCCTTGATGGAGCAGCAGTTCCACTGCCAGGATGCAGCAGAGCAGGTGCACATGAAGCAAGTTCAGGCTGACTTCAGTCTCAGCACAGTTTGTGTTTAGGGAAAGCTTCAGGAATGCTTCTTTCTTCCCATTCAATCACTCCTTTTGTTGGTAATGAGAACACATGGAGCAGAGCTTAGAGCAGGATCTCCTTTATCCACTTGTGATCAAAATCCTGTCAGTCCCATTCTTGCTCCATGAGTTTCTGTTTCTTTGGAGCAGTCTCACATGCAGGCCAGCCTGGCTCCTGCTGCCTTGTCAGCATCCTTCCAGCCAGGCTGCTCAACTCCATCAGACATCTCCATTCCCAGCATGAGACAAAGCATCTCTCCCCAGCACCAATCCCAAGCACACGCTCTCGTCTGAGGTGGATTTGCTTAAATATTTGATCCTTCCACTTGTGCAGATAAGGCAGTACCAGCACTCGTTAGTTTATGTAAACATCCACATTTCTCATATTCATCAGCTGCTATCCCAGAAGGGCTCAAGAGCTGTTTCTGTGGTGAAACCCCAGCAGATGGTACCAGCTCCTTCTTGCACCCATCTAATTGCAAACACGGAACCTGCTCTGTAAAAGCTGTTAATTAGGTGAAAATAACACATATGTTTGAGCTGTGAGCTAAGGTGGGGTTTTCCCCCCTCTCTGTTTTCCCCCAGCTGAATTGCTCACACAAATGGGGTTAGAAACTGACAGAATAATTTGCAGATGGGTGAGAAAAGTAAAAGGGGAAAATACTCAGGCAGCATCAGATGTAACGTTCTTTGCAGAATAATGGGCTTTAAAAGTCATTTTCTGAGCACTAAGTAAACTAAATGTTATGATTCATGGCTCTAATCCCTGTGACTGAAATTTAAGATCTAAGGCTCCATGAAATTAAAGAAAAAGAAACAATTACATGCATATTCATTCAATTTCATGAATTGCGTATCCTTCAAGTTTTCAAAAATATTTTAACAGTGGGAAACAGAGGTTTCTAAAGACTGTATTTGAGAAACCCCAGCAGATCAGCTCTAACTGCTGAAGCCAGCCACCCTTCTGTGCCTGCTGGCTTCTCCACATTCCTGGGGAATGCAGATATTCCATAGGAGTGACAACACAGAGTGCACAAAGCTCAGGGCACCGAGGGAGCAGAGCAGGGGCCCATCAACCCCTGAGCTGCTCCTGCACGGACCCTCACCAGGCCTGAAGGCTGAGCTTCCATCTTTTCCACATTCTGTTAGTGTGTGACTGAACTCCATATGAAGTGTCAGCAGCTCTCCTGACAGCTCAGTCCCACAGAACAATCCTTTGCCTCTCCCCAGTCCCACAGAACAATCCTTTGCCTCTCCTCAGTCCCACAGAACAATCCTTTTCCTCTCCTCAGTCACTCTCAATCCTTTTCCTCTCCTCAGTCCCACTCTCAATCCTTTTCCAGCCCAAGAACCAAGGACAGCTGCAGCTTCAGCCCCAAAAATTGTAAAGCAACCGAGCATTGAGGGGAGCAACCTGGGAGGGTGGGACTGCACAACCTGGAGCTGGGATTGGACACTGAACCCAACATGGAAATGGACCAAAACTGATAAAAGTGTGAAAACTCATGCCATGCCATCCAGCTTGGGTGTAGCCCTGGCTGGGCTCTTGCACTGCCCAAGGTGCATCCTTTGAAAGCCTTTTAACAAATCCCTGCTTTATCCATTTATCTCTGCCAGATTCTGTTCCAGGGAGCCTCTCCAGGCACCCCTCAAGGAGAAGGAGCCCCAGGTGCTGCTCTCCTGCCATGGCACAGAGCATCCCTCCCCCAGGGCTGCCATGGCAGCAACAACAGCACTGCACAGCCCCCAGGAGCAGACAGACAGGCTGCAAAGCTTGGGAGCTTAACAGCATTAAGAGGAATGTCTTAAGTCATGAATATTTGCCACACTAATCTAGCCTTTAATCTTCTCCCAGTAACACAAGGATACGCCATCATTATCCCAAAGGATCAACAGAAAACCAGAAAAAATCCCCAGAAAGCTCTTAGATACACAACAGCACACTTTTGTTTTGTGAAGATAACTCTGGTCCTATGCTTAGATAGTGCTGCATCGACATTCATAAGTCTTCCCAGTTAGTTTTTAGTCTCTGAGCCACAAATAATTCATTATTAGTGAAAAAGGGACTTTAGGACAGACAACACAGCCAAGAAAAGCAGCCTTTAAACTGCATTCATTCAGCCAAGTGCTTCAATAGAATTATTTGGAGAGAAGATCAAGAGTTTTTACCTAAAAATTACTTTTCTCCTCTGGTCTTCTGAGACTGGACTAGAGTGGACTGCCTTGTTCATCTAATCCAGGGTGGCACAGAGGATCAGCATTAGGAGAGGCTCCTGACCAGGAAAGGGCTCTGGAATTTCCCTCTGGACTGTGCCAGGCCTGAGCTGTGCTCCAGGGACAGCACTCACAGGGAATATTCCTCAGGAAACACAGGGAGCTCCCCTGGATCGGAGACTGGAAAGGAAAAGTCCCTGGGTACCAAAAATGTGGGAAATGTGCTGCTCACAGCAGCAGCTGCCTTTGTGCTCTGCACCTGGGGCAGGAGAGGAGTGGACGGTCCCTCTGGGCAGGAAGGGGCAGAGAATGGAACAGAACCAATCCTGCAGGAGCTGCTGAGGGAGAGAGCTCAGGGTGACCCCTGCTCTGCCCTCCCTGCTCCTCCACTCCCATTGTGCCAGGAAATCCAAACTCCAACCAGGGTGAAAGAGGCACATCCCAGCCTCTGCAGAGCAGAATATCTTAATAATTACAAACAATTATTTATAATTACCTATATTTATAATTACAAACGTAATTATACAGAGGTAATTACAAATGCCTGGTGCAATAGGGATGTTTGGCTGCTGCAGTGCTACAGTGAATAATGCACTGAATGTTCTGGCACTGCTGGGCACTGATGCTGTGTCCCCTCCCAAAGGCCTGCAGGAGTGAGGGGACATCTCCAACAGCACAGGGGTGGCAGGTCCAGAACTCCCAAAAATCACAGCAAAAAGATTCTGCATAAATATTCACATAAAATGTGAATTTTTCACATTTTGTGAATATCATTTTTCACAAAATGATTCACCTAAAATGTGCTTAAAAATACAGCAATGAAGCATTTACTCCAAGGAAAGATTTTCTCATTTCCCTCCCATGGCAGAAAACAAACCAAACCACAGAATTTTCCTCTTTTGAGGAGAACTTTAAAAAAACCTAATCACAGTGAGAACAAATGTCAAAACGCCACATTCTGGATGACACAAAATTTGCCTTTTTTCACAGAGCTCTTCAGAAACCACGACTTATTGAAATCAATACTTCACTATTGACTTCCACTTACAGGCAGAGATTGAATTATCAGAAAAAGCAGTGCAGAGCTACCTGAGTCCTCTTCACTGGAGCATTTTTGATCCAAAGCCTGTATGACATATGTGGACTGGGCTTCTCTCTCATCCAACAACACCCTGCTAAAATCCATTTACAAACGAGCTGGCCTCCCTATCTGTCAGTCTTTCTGCCATGGACTGGCATGAACCCTGTCCAAATGCCAAGACAGATCTGTAAAGTTCTTCAGTTTCCCCTGGAATCTGGGCACAAACAACTGTTCCTGCTCATGCATGAAAGGCAAGTGACAAACTGCAGAGTGCTGCCATAAGTTTGCTCTTGTACTTCAGGAGTTTTCCTCTTTCCTTTTGTTTTTCAACATCTTCCCTTAGGGCTGTGTAGATACAGAAAAACATGCCACAGTGAAAGAAGAGGAAAACAGGGGAAGAGTGGGAAAAGGTTTCTACCTTCTCTTCATTTCATCGCAAGAGAAGTTTATGTAAAAGCTATGTGAGACATAAAAATACATCCCCAGAATCACAGAAAACCTATAAATCTGACTCTTTTACTAGAAATTATAAGTTCTCTTTACTAACCAGAAAATTTACAGGTGCCACACAAACAGAAAATGCTTCTACACGGTGTCTGGAAAGGAAATTATGTCATTAAAAACGGTGCTTTGTTAAAAATCCCTAGAAAAAACAGATGGGGAAAGCCAGTGTTGAAAATGGCTGGAAGAAGAGGCAGAGGAAGCAAAATGAAAACAAAGAAATCAGGTAACCAAGCAGGCTGAGAGCGCCAGGATGAACTGGACATTGCTCAGGCTGGATTTGGGTAAAATAAATTGCAATTTTCCACGTGCTGCAGGCTCAGGTCCATTCTTTGCTGTGGTTGCCACCCAGAGTGGTTCAGGCAGCAGAGATTTATCTGAATTTCAGTCACATTGCCAGGCCCAAGGGGGTTTGCTCACAGGGACACGATCAGAGAGCAGCCCCAGAGGTGCAACCCAGATGTGAACATCCCATGCACAGACACAGAAATTCCTTCCCATGAAACCCCAGGTCCGTCCTTACTTTCATCTCCTCCTTGCTAGAGCTACAAAAGAACAAGTTAATGTGAAGGACAGATTTAATTTCTTAATTAATGCACAATTTTCCTTTGTGCTGCTGCTCTCTGGGGACACTAACCAAAGCACAAGCCAGTGCTGGGACTGCCCCATTTCTGCCCAAGCAGAGCACGAGTCCTGTGCAGCATTTGCATCCCAGGCATCCCTGCTGCAGGTGCTGCACTCTGCTTTTATTCTCTGTGCAATCAGCACTGAAGGCTGAATAGATTTTGCCTTTATTTTCTGTAAGAGGCTCATGCTCCCTGTCTTCTTTTAAGTTTCTCTTAATAGTGGCTTCTCAGCTGACATCACATGGATTTTTTCCCAGTGTTTGTGCTGCAGGTGCACTTTGGAGGCTGTGGTAGGACAGCTGTCATCTCCTCCTCTGCAGCTTCACTTCCTATTTCATCCCAAAAATCTTCAAATATTTCCTTGCTCTGATCTCCAGTTCTGTGCAAAGGAGGGTTTGGTGAAGTTCTGTTTGGGATTTTAACCATGCTTGCTGCCAAAACCCATACATTTTTTCTGTCCATTTGGCTTATTCTGAAATAATTTCATATTCTTGCCAGGATTTCAAGGAGGGCTCCTGAGTTTTAGGGAAATTCTCTCTGCTGTCAGAAATCTCATCCTTATGGCAGGACAGCCCTGCAGCAGGGGCTCTGATGTCAGTTTGTGGTGACCACACATTCTCAGGTACCTCAGGCTTTTCCCTGAGCTTGCTGCAGCTCCTCCTGAACTCCCAGTGACAGACAGAAAGAATTATTTGACAGACAGGCAGCAGCAATCCCCTTCAGGATGTCTTCAGTCTTCAGAACAGGGTCCCTGGCTCACACAAGGTCAGCAGCCTTCTCTGAGGAGCCACACTCCTGTACAAAACCATCTGTGCTTGCCTCAAATGGGCCAAAGCTTGGAGGCATCTCCTTACAGGAACTCAGGGGATCAAAGTTGGCAATATTAGATTTTCCCTCAGCAGAACTGGTTACACAAGATGAAAATATCAATAATAGCATAAGGCAATGAAACAAGCCCCACTGTCACGTTTGTGAGGAACAGAAGGTCTCAGCAAATGGCTGTCTGGGAGATTTCAAACCCACCAATTCCACAAACTCCAACAATCCCAGTGCTGTGTTAACCCCAGCAGGGCTGGGCAGCACCCACAGCCCGTGGGCTCTCACTTTCTCCAGGGACAGCACCAGGAGAAGCCTCTCAGGCTCTGAGCTCTCCATGGCAGCCCTGCTGATGGATCCTGCCCATGGAAATGCACCCAGGGTCCAGTGCAGCCCTGGGCGTTTCTCCCTGTGCCACCTTGCGAGGACACCAAAGCCACCCCTGGTGCTCTGCAGGATGGGCACAGCCCTGCCCTACGGGCACAGCAGCTGCAGCTGCTCTTCCCCTTTATCCTTTCTCTCCTTCAGTGTCATTTGCCTCTGCTTTTTGTCCTCAGATCCTGATCTTCACTTAGCAATTATGAAAACATTTTCTTGGCGTTTATAGTACACAAACTGTGCTTAAAAACACAGCAATGAAGCATTTACTGCAAGGCAGGATTTTCTCATTTCACTCTGATAATCTCTCATGCTAAACTCACTGCAGGTTGGGGAAATCTGGAAGTCTCCAGCTTCTGTGTGGCAGCAACTGTTTAAGTCTGCAGATTTCCTGTATGGCTGTTTTGAAATCTTTTATTTGTGGGGTGGCAATAAAAGCTGTGGAGAGAAAATCTCCCCTGGCAACATGTACTCTTGAAAGGCCCTTTCAAAGCAAACATCCCAGCAGTAAGGAATACTTCAGCATGCCACATTCCCATCTTCCCCTTCCTTCCCTCCCCGCCTCCCCAGCCTGAGCTCTTTGCATTGGAATAATGAATTTCTTTGTGCCCCATCTCACAAAAGTGTTTCACATCACCTCCATGCACTTGGCTGGGGAAGACCCTGCAATCACAGGTTCTGTTCTCTCACACAGCACTGCAAGTATTTCACGTTTCTTTGAAGCCAAGTGTTATCAGTTGGCCGCGTAATATTCAGTTTTGGGGAAAAAAAAAAAGGATGATTGTATTCTGAAATACTGATTGCATCAAATGGTGACTAGATTGTGAGACAGTAATCATGCTGAGCTCAGGCGATTAAAAACTCACTTGGAAAATTGCTGCTTGCTGAGCCTTTATGGAAAGAAATGAATTAAGAAGGGAAACAATGAGGAAGGGCATACATTAATTTGGCTCTGCAGTGCATAATGCTGATTGTAAGAGATCTAAGGAAGAACTGTGTGTCTTAAGGATTTCCTCTTATGCTTCCAGAAGGAAACCTGAGAGCCACCAGAGGGGGATGGCAAATTAAATCCTAACAGCAATCTCAGAAGCAGCAATTGGAAAGGAGCAAATAAATAAACAATACAAATAGGAGCTAGCACTTCCTGCTAGGAACTCCTCTGTTGTGACAATGCCTCTCACACGAAGGAGCGCCCTTGCTGCCAGTCCTGCAGTCCCATCCAGGACTGAGCTGGGCTGGGGTTTGTACCCCTGTACTGGGGTTTGCACAGGGAGCTCAGCACAGGATGAGAGCACTGGGGTCTGTGCTGCAGCTGCTGTCCTGTTGCAGCTCAGATCTGTGCTGCAGTTGTTCTCCTGTTGCAGCTCATGGCTGTGCTGCAGCTGCTGTCCTGTTGCAGCTCAGGTCTGTGCTGCAGTTGTTCTCCTGTTGCAGCTCCCTGCTGTCTGTGCTGCAGCTGCTGTCCTGTTGCAGCTCGTGCCTGTGTTGCAGCTGCTGTCCTGTTGCAGCTCATGCCTGTGCTGCAGTTGTTCTCCTGTTGCAGCTCATGCCAGCCCTGTGGGGCTCCTGTGCAGCTGCAGGGCAGAGCTGCAAGGCGGGCACTGTGTGCACTGCAGGCACTCTGTGAGGAATCCATCAAACAAACACCAAGGCCCGTGCCAAGAAGGGAAATGTTCCTCTCCCAGCCTCTTGCTGACACCTCCTCCAGTTCGTGTCTCTCTGCTCATTGTCCCCTCAGGCTCACAAGGGATTTTGGGCCAGGCTGACACTGCAGGGAGATTTCCCCCTCAGCCCAGCAGTTTCCATATCCATCCCTATGGCCTTGGATGCTCTTTTTGCCTCCCCCCTGGCTGCCAGACTCTGGGTTTGTTCCATATGTTTGGGTTTGACTCTAAACTGCCACATTTTTAAATGAAACCAGGTTTTTGCCATTCCGTTGTGATCGGAGCTGTAGCAGAGGTAAAACCCAAGTGCTGACCAGTGTCTGGAACACCAAGGTGACTGAGGCTGCAGGGGTGGCCCTGCCAGGCCAGGGCTGGGAGCTGACTGCTCTCTCTGAACACAATGCCCATTTGTTCTGGAGCCATGGAGCACTTCCAGTGCCTTTCCTCAGGAGAAATTCATCAAAGGAGTAAAACTCAACAACTTAATATTAACAAAAAGTGATTCATTTTCACAGTGAATTTGATGGAAAGCTGCTCAATTCCCCAGCCAAGCATCACAGAGTTCCAAATCTGCCCCTCAACTTCTTCTTGAACAGATGCAAACTTTAAAGTTTAATTGCCACTTAACACTTCTGATATTTTAAAATATTTACCTGGACCATTCTCCAATAGCCTGGCTCGACTCACAAAAACAACTCTAGCAGTTCAAGTCTTAGATGTGGGAGTAAATGTCTTGGTACAGTGCCATGAGTATAAATCAGACCTTAATAATTGACAAAACAAAACAAAATGCAAAATCTTGACATTTAGTTAACCATTGAAGCCACTGCTCAAACTGAAGCTGAGGAACACTCTTCCCAGAGTGTGCAATTAATTGGAAGAGAAAAACTACACCCCAGTGCAACTCTGCCATACTTGAGGCAAATGGAAAAAGAAATCCATTTATAACTTCACTTTGTTCTTTCATCCTCATTTAATGAGCTGTCTGACTCAATAACTCAGCATTAAGTACGATTCTTTAAGGCTGGGTTTTCCCCATTCCCCTCAGAATCCCAATCCAACCCAGGTGTTAATTCTCCTCCTGTTCCTGATCCTGTGAAGAACACCAAACTAGCTTTCACTCTGAATTCCAGTTCCATATAATGAGAATGCAAACCCATAAATAACTGAAAACCTAGCAAGAGAAAGCTGCCTTTGCCCACAGAGGAGGAAGGGAGCTGGTTACTGTCAACAGGAGCTGCTTCTTCTGTCAAATAAATTAACTGTACTTGAAACTGATGGTGCCATGTCAGCCTCCTCATCTCCATCTCCAACTCCAATCCCAATCTCAGGGGAGAGCATCTCAGAACACGTTACTGAAACACAGGTGTGGGTGAGCTGAACCACAAAAATAAACACCCAAAGCTGCCTTCAAATCCCAACTGTGACCCACAGAGCTGGGGAATGCAGAGCTTTGGCTCTGCCTGTGCAAATCACTGCTGAGCTGCCTCAGTGCTGCAGACAGGCAGAGATAGAATAAAAGAAAGGTTTTACAAAACAGGGTTCAGGGCTTGCTGCTCTAGCTAAGCTAGCAGGGAACTTGTAAGTTCCCATGTGGAAAAATCAGAGGAATGACATCCAGTTTGCATAACAATCTATTCTTGTAGAGAAAAATAGGTTGCACCTGTAATAACAAAAGATCTGTGCCAGGAGGATCCGTGAAGAAAATATGTAAACTAACCAAAAATAGAGAGATTTGATGGATATACACACGGGCCCGAGTAAACTGAGTTTCAGGGTATTGTTAGCCAATTAGATTTAACACGGTGCCTTCTGATATTTCCTATAACAACGAGCTTTGTGAATAAAGAATTGGCTTTTCTGCATGAAGAAATGGAGTCGTGTCTGGGATTCAGGGCTGGGTGTGCATTGTCACTCAGGGGGTGCTGCCCCCAGCCCTGCCCCGTGTGTGCCCGGCCCCACGGCAGGCAGGGCAGCACAGAAAGCCTTTGCTCCATCCAGGGCTGACAGCTAATGGCTGCTCTAACTCTGACACCAGCAAACTGTGCCCTCTGCGCGCCCCTGTCACTCCCTGCCTGTCACACACTGCCAGGACTTTGCTGAGAGCACAGCTTGGCCCCAGGGCTTTGATGACAATGGGAATCTGAATTAATTTGCTCAGCCAGAATGGTAGTTCAAGAGGTGTAAAAGCCTTGGAATCATGAGGTTCACAGAGCTGCAATTAGAATATTTAAATGGGCAGCTAGGATAAAGTCTACAAAGTACAGCTTATGGCCTACAGAATCTGGAGGAAAAGCCTGTAAAAGTTTGTCATTTTCTCCCAGCAACAGCTACTTATTGCTGCCTTTGTTGAGCATGGACTGAATTGTTCATTTACTCGTGCTTTTCTTACTATAAAATATTCAGAGTTTATCCTGAGCAATGCCATGGTTTGGGTGATGATTGTTTCCTAGGACTGGGATCCGTGCCCTCTGCATTCCTGCTCTCAGAGCAGCCAAATGCTAAGCCATAGAATTGTTTTCCTCCTCTGAAGTAGCAGCTGGTGCCTTGGAAGACACCATAAGCATCTCTGCCGAAATGTGTGTAATTGCACATGTCGGTGTGGTCTGCTCTGAGCGAATCCCTCTCCCAGACAAAACACTGTTTTCTCAAGCTGGCTTTGAAGGCTGTGTGTGTTCAAATATAGCTTCAGGAAGGCACACACATATATTTTGCTATAAACTGTGTACAACGTGTGCTGTATACAGAATATTAATGCCTCAATATGTGATTTTGTGCGACTGCCTCGCTGGCATCCTTATTGCTCTACATGGAGCTGGTTTGTGTGCAAATACAACTCCAAACACAAAGTTTTAGCTTGGCACAATCCTGAAACAATACAGATTTCCACCTGTTGTAGTGAGAACGTTTTAAGCTAAATCTTTAATATGCAGTAAGTGGCTGTGGTCCTCTGTTCTGATCATACTTTGTCAAGCTAGAAAACTAATTAGCAGAATCTGCTGACCTGGATGTCAGAACCTCTGATATTTCAGCAAAGAGCAAAATCCTTAATTCAACAGCAGACATATTGCAGAGAGATCTGATGTGCTCCCCTGCCCACCCCTAATGACTCATAAAGATGAACTTTGTATGGGGACAAAGAGAATGGACTTTTTGTCCAAAATGGCCAGAAATTGCAAGAAGCTCTAATTTAGAAGTTTGATGAATTGCAAACAGCTCGATGATAATTCATTATTGCCCTAACTGAGGCATATCTGCCTACAGATACAAAAGGCAAGATGTTTAACAAGACAACTCTTTGTGGCCAATAAATCCTCCTGGAGCTGCTCTCAGCTGAGGGCGTGGGGCTGCTAGCATCAGCCAGGTGGGATTAAAAGGACAGGAGGGACAGGGAGAAGGACTCACCACATTAAACACTCCAAAAGCTTTCCCAGCACCCAGCCCAGCCTGGCCCTGCTCTGGGGCACTCACACCTGCAGGGTCCATTCCCTTCTGCCAGTCCTGAATGCTCCACTGAAGAAAAGATCACTTAGAAAATAAGTTCAAAATTCATAGTGCAACAAGCCAAGTGGCACCAAAGTAAATCCATCATCCAAACAAGCAGAGAGGATTTTCACTGCTTCCAGGAAGAGTTTGGCCTCCTGGAGGAAGGTAATTTCTGCACGAGTGACCACAAAATAAAGCTGCTAGGTAATACAGGGATAGGTACTCAAGAATGTGATAGATGGAGGAACAAGATTAGCTCTGCTTTATGTACAAGTCCATCACATTCTTGATCACATACTTTAATGGCAAAGCAGCTGCAGAACTTGCAAATTACAAGCTCTGGCTTTGTTTTCAGAGCTGCTGCGTAAATAGCTGTATTTAACAACTCCAGGCAGGCTCCTCTTTCTGTAAATTGTCCCAAGAATGTGCTGTGAGTCTGCAGTAAGGGATTGTTCCCAAAAATTCAGTGCCATCTAAATTGGAGAAGCTCAGTATCCCTCCATTTCCCTGTTTGTTCTTTGCCCATGGGTCCTTGTTGCAGTTTTTGTGCTGGGGTTGGAGATCCCTGTGCCCAGGGCTGTTGGATGAGGTCCTCAGTCACTCATCTGCTTTGTCTGCAAGAGGGAAGAACTCTCCTCAGATTTAATCTATTTCAGCTATTACCTCTCCTGCCTTTGTTACACTGGTTTTTCTGCACGTTAGATAAAGCCTGGCTGGCTGCTGCCAGGAAAATTAGGTCTTCTATTGTTTTACCATTAATTATGGAGAGTTCAAGATAAGGTTTGTGTTCCAAAAGTAGAGGGCAGGAACGGTTTGAATTTTACTTTCATTATAATTAGACAGGAAATTATGAAAAGGTGAAAAATAATTCATTGAAGAGCTTTCCTCTAGCAAGATAACAAGGAAGGCACATTGTGGCACAGATGGAGTTCACAGGGAGTTATTGAGCACCATTGTTCCCAGTGTGCCTGTGCTGGGCACGGGGAGCCTGTCTGCTCCTACTGATTCATGTGTGGGTGCAAATGGGAAGGGGAGGCCCTGACTCCCTGCTGTTCTACTGAGGGCCTTTTCTCCTACCAAAAAATAAAATAAAATAAAAAAAATCAGGCTAAATTAGTCCATGGTGTAAGGCATTGAGTGACTGCAGAGATTAATTGGAACAATCAGTCACTTTGTGTGTGACTTGCAAAGGACACAGAGTTATGACTAATGGAAGGATGAATTAATTGGGCAGCTGTCTCTCTTTCAGCTGAACACCACTGAGATAAACATTTGGACTAAGAAGCTGTCCTCATTAGAATTTCTTCATTTGATGCTGATGGTGATGTTTACAACCACCATGAGACCCCAGAGCCTCCAGAATTTCCCTTCATGTGGAATTAGTGCAGCTCAGGCTTTCAGAGGCACTGTTACAGAGGAGGGCATGAACCTTGCCTGCAGCTCCTCGCTGAATTCTGGCCATGCCAAAGCCCCTCAGGGTCCATTTCCTGCTGCAATAAACCCTCTGTAATCAACCTCTGCCACGCTCCCACCATTCCTTTCTTCTCAGCTTCACAGCCTGATTATTTATTTAGGGTTTGCAGGAAAAGCAGGGACAGAGGTCCTGGAGGAGAGGACAGCACTGAGGTGAATGAGGTCAAGATGAGGATTTTGGCCATTCAGAGTCAATAGAAACTCTAGAAACCATATAATGCAGGTGGAGGAGGGGGAAAGGATGAATTTCCCTTCTTGTTAGCAGATAAGGAAGCGAGATTCCAAGGGGAATGAGTGATTTACCCACAGTCACACAGGAAATCAGCAAGAGATATGGAAATTAATGCTGAGGAGCATTTCAGTGCCTTAATCATAAAGCCAATCTTTTCCCTCAAATGCCAACAGCATTAAATGTTCCTTTTAAATCATGGAATAAGCACAAGACTTCCATTGACTTACAGGAATGTTTCCATCCAAATATTTTAGAGGGCAGCCAGTTCCAGTGGGAGGGTTGGTCAGTATTAGGATTTATGTCCAAATCTAGGAAGCAGGGATTGGGATGAACCAAAGCAAGTTCAGCTGTCAGATTTCTTTGAGGATCACATGCTGAAAATGCAAGGTCAAAAACCCCTGGGTGTGTTTTATTGTATTTACCACTAATTAGGAAGGCTTTGGAAAAAGGAGCTGAAATATTCTCTCCTTGGGAAGCTGTTAAACTGTGAAATGGCAGAGAACAGGGAAGAGTCCCAGCTCTGGCACACAAATAAACACCTTGTTCATCTCTGATCTCTCTGCCCATCTCTGAGCAGCACCAGGTCCCTGCCCAGAGAAACACATTTTGTACAAACACATAAGAGCCTGGGTGGAAGCCCTGTTTTTATTTAATCTAGCTTCAATTCACTGCCTTAACTGAAAATAATGATGTTAGAGCAGTGATCAAAGAATTGTCTCATTAATTGGTTATTAAATCATTAGCTATTAAACAGAAATAAAAGGTTAAGAATGCAACACTCTATTCTGCCCAAAAGAATAGGAATATGTCTCCAGCATCAAAGAAACAATAAAGGCAGAATTAAGAGTGAAAAGAAGCTTAAGATAAGGCAATTAGATCCAAAATGCCTGACAACTCTCATTAGAGGGTTTAGCACTACAACCTATATGGAAAAGGCAACAGAAATTCAGAAGCGAAGTCAATATTGACTTTACCAAAGGGGCTTGTAAACGGAATATGCATTTTTCTGAAAAAATATAGGCACATAAACGTTGTACTAAATTTTAACTCAGCTAATTAATTGTTATGGATTCAATCTTGCAACCAATACATATATTTGCAGTTAAAAAATTATGCCTGAACAGCATTCAGTCTCAGTAATTTGTGACTGAAATCGTGCAAGTATGCTGCAATTTTCACAAAAATAACATTACTCCCCATTTATATTGCTAGGATGAGGCAATATCAACTCAACAAAGACCACATTGAGACCTCTTGGGTTTGTTCACCTTGTCTAAATATCTGAGAGATGGGTACCAGGCCTGGGAGAGGGTCACAGGGGCATTGCCCAGTGTCAGTGATTTGAGACCCAAATAATCTCCTAAAGCAGGCAAATGAAGACCTGAATTATATCAAGTCACTACCAAAACAACCCACAAAACATTGTAAATCCTGTCTGGTTCAGTCCAGTATTCTCAAAGTACAGCAAGTCCTAGAAGCTCAATTAATAAAAATAAAAGTCCCCACACAGCATCTTTTAGATCTGGTTTTCTGAGGTGCAAAAAGAAAACAGTCCCAGCAATATGTTAATGATATAGAACTCAATGCTTGAGTTTATAATATACAATTCATGTTAATCAATTCATAAATAATAGTCACTAATCAGATAATAGCTGTATGCTACACAGAAAAAATGTAAAGAATAGCAACATTTATCAAGGCAGTCTTTTCCTTTGACAATTAATCTAGTTATAAACAAAGATATTCATCCATGTTCCTGTGGTAAGGACCTTCAAAGAATTCTGGTTTCCAGAAAAAGAAAATGGGATTTTTTTCTTTCCCTATCTGATACCTAAGGGAAAATATGGAACCCATAAGTATTACCAAAAAACCCCACCTCACACAGAATTCTCTGTAGTTAATTTTTAAGTTCATTTGAAACAAGAACACCCCCAAATCACATAATAAAACAAATTAATATATTCAAGATATTCAAAAGCACCTCTTTTATGTCTAAAATATTAATAATACTAATGAGCTAAAAGCTGCAGGCCATGCAATGGTGTCAGAAGTCAGGCAGGCAGGGTCTTGGTAAAGTCACATCAACACAATTTTCACCGCAATGTCAGGGAGACAAAACCACTTGAACACAATATTAAAAAAAAACCCAAAAACACTAAAACACAGCACTACATTGTTTAAAAGCTCACAGCTCTCATTTTAAGACTTTTTGCAATATGGTTGTTATTTTCTATCCCTGTCACTCTCTACAGATGTTGGTACAGTTCAGGATCGTTCATTATAAGAAACTCTTGACTGGCGATGCAGCCAGAGCAGGAAGGAAACTTCCTGCTCCTTGTGCCAATATTCTGCATTATTGCTGTGAAACCAGGGGCAGGGCACAGCCCAGAGGAGCAGAGACCCCTCTGCGAGGAGCTCTATTGCCCTCTAAGAGAGCAATAAGGTCACCCCTAAATGAGCAATAAGGTCACCCCTAAGAGGACAATAAGGTCACCTCTAAGACAGCAATAATGTCACCCCTAAGAGAGCAATAAGGTCACCCCTTAAGAGAGCCATAAGGTCACCTCTAACAGGGCAATAAGGTCACCCCTAAATGAGCAATAAGGTCACCCCTAAGAGAGCAATAAGGTCACCCCTAAGAGGGCAATAAGGTCACCTCTAAATGAGCAATAAGGTCACCCCTAAGAGAGCAATAAGGGCACCTCTAAATGAGCAATAAGGTCACCTCCAAGAGAGCAATAAAGTCACCCCTTAAGAGGGCAATAAGGTCACCCTTAAGAGAGCCATAAGGTCACCTCTAACAGGGCAATAAGGTCACCCCTAATGAGAAATAGGTCACCCAATGAGCAATAAGTCACCTCCAAGAGAGCAATAATGTCACCCCTAAGAGAGCAATAATGTCACCCCTAAGCCTCCCCTTCTCCAGGCTAAACAGCCCCAGCTCCTTCAAACACCCCTCACAGGGTTTGTGTTCCCAGCCCCTCACCAGCCTTGTTGCCCCCTCTGGGCACACTCAAGCATCTCAACATCCCTCCCCAGCTGAGGGGCAGAACTGGGCACAGCAAACTCCCGTGGGTGCCTCACCTTGACCACGTCTTCATCAGCAGATCTGCACTCGGTGGAGTCGGAGACGTCGACCACGGAGCCGTCCTCCTGCACGGCCACCACCTTGACTGGCACTGCCACCATCCTGCCCGTCAGGATGGCTGTGTTGAGGATTTCTGTGTCCTGGGGGCACACACAAACACAGGCTGAGTGTTGGAGCAGCACAACAGCACGAGAATGGCACAGGGGTCGTGACAGTGACAGGCACAGCGATGGGACTCTCCCTTGCATGCACCCTTGCAGATCCCTGCAATGTTTTAGCAGCTTCCTAAGCCAAAAGCTGCGTAGGAGCAC
This sequence comes from Zonotrichia leucophrys gambelii, assembly GCF_028769735.1. Lineage (NCBI taxonomy): Eukaryota > Metazoa > Chordata > Aves > Passeriformes > Passerellidae > Zonotrichia > Zonotrichia leucophrys. Next base: position 1,347,670 of record NC_088185.1, read on the forward strand.
CAAGGCCTGTTCTGACAAACCTGGGTTGATCCCTTTGAGCCCATTTACACATTTCTGCCTGAGGGAAGGGATCTGAAAGCACAGCACTGCTCAGCAGGATCTCCAGGGCATCAGCAGCTCCTCCCAGCCCTCTGCCCCAAATGGTGCCAGTGGTTTGGGAGGTGATTATCCCCCACCACAACAGCATTTCTTCCTTCCTGTTCCAGCTCACTCTGCTGTGAGTCGACCATTTATTTCCATAAATACATTAGGAGAAAAACATCCATACACAATTTTTTTAGTCTTTCCCCACCTAGAGATGCTTAACCACGTTTATCTGTAACCCTGATGAATTCACAGTGCTGGCACTCTAATGACTCCATTTCACAGCCTTCCTCTCTGTCTCAGGCTGATTAATTACTCCAAATGAGTTGGTGCAGAGGCCCCTGCCTGGCACAGGCAGGTCCAGGCTGGAGGGGAGCAGCCTCTGCAGAAGCAGTGCTGACTGCCAGCCCAAAAGGTGACACACAAATGGGACAAGGAATGATCTGGGATTTCACAGGGATCCATTCTGCCCCCCTCAAAAAGCCTGCAATAGGAAATACTGCTCTGAATCAATCCCCTTTTCATTTTTCAACTTCCATAAAACTAATTGCTTGCCAGTTAGCGGGGGAAAAAATAAAAAAGTTGCTTCAAACCAATCTAACTTTAAATTTCATTATTAGAATTGGTGGAAGAAGGAATGGATTTTAGTGAAAAATTTGATGGCAGCTTGCATAGGGAGATATATTCACTATCATTTGCTCTGGCTGCTGGCTAGATTGATAGAGAATAATGGGCATTGACCACAAGCTAAGGACAGCTGGAGAAGACCAATAAATACTTGCAGCTAAGATGTATTATTAATCAATATTCGGAACCTTCTACAGAAAGCAGCCTGAATTAAATGAGCTGCAGCACCAATCCCAGCAGTGCCAGGCACCTCTGAGAGCCCCAGAGAGGTTTATGGGCAGCACAAAGGCATCCAGCACACACTGGAGTCCATTTCTGCTCAGGACAGCCCTGAAAGGACGTGCTCAGCCTCACACTCACACTCCAGTGGGATTGAAGAGTCATCCTGAGCAGAGAGGCTTTTAGGATAACACCTCAGGAAATAAGTGCAGGCTTTGTTCTGTTCTCTGAGAGGCACAAACCAGATGTTCTACCAGTCAATGACTGTCTGGTTTTTGTTTCTGCTGAACAGGCTCATTTATAACCAGCTGCCAGCCAGGAGAGAGGGACACTGGCAAAGAAAGGAGTGTGTGACAGAAGTGGAAGTGTGAAAAAAAACAACTGAAAATCCTTTACAAAGACTGAGATTTGAAAAAGGCTGAGGAGAAAATGCACTGCCAGGTGGAAGAAAGCACTTAGGTGCACCTCACGTGGAAAAAGGTTTTATAAGACAGCAAAGAGAAGGTAATTCATCCACAGGCCAGAGAAGAGGTAGTTAGATTTCACCACTGCAAACACCCCATATATCCTAAGCCCTCAGATATCAGATATTTGATGAAGACCTGGTGGTCCTGGGTCAAAGGGCTCGTGAGGAGCAATTCTCCAACATTCTCCAACAATAGATGGAGTTCTTCAACACATCTGGGGAAAATCTATTTTGGCCAAGGTCACAAACAGCAAGCACACAACAAATTCCACTTCCAGCCTCTCTGTTAGCACAGCTGTGAGCTGCTCAGGTCAGGCAGGCAGTGCTTGTGTCAATCACAGCCTGATCAAAGCACCAGGGAGTCAGGATTAAACACTGAGCCAGGATCAAACACCCCAGAGCCAGGATTAAAGGCTCTCTGCACCTTGGTGGACTGGAACCAGCTCCCAGCAGGCCTGATCCATTCCCATTGGGTTTTTGTGCTGTTTGTGCCATCACCCAGGTGTTGGCCATGCTGTGTGGCAAAGCACAAGCCTCCAGCCCCCTCTGAGGCTCTTGGTGCCAAAGCTGCACTCAGACCTTGCACTGAAGGACAGTGTGAAGTTTTAAAGGCATTTGCATTCCTCTCATAAAAGATGAGCATGAGACAAGCAGCAGGACTGTGCTGAGCTGCCCAGCACACACAGGAGCCCCTGTGCTAATTAGCTGGGGCAGCCTCCCAAACCCTGCTCTGCACTGAGAGCAGCTCCACCACAGAAATCAATATCCCACAGGCCTGATGCCTGCACTGAGTGCTACACAAATATAATAGGCTGTTTAAAGCCTTCTTAAGGGCTGGCTATTTATAGACTGCAAAAATATATTTCCCCTGAGGAAGAAATACGAACTAATTGACTGTCCAGTAGATTTATAAACAAACCTTTTAGTGTTTCTTCAACAAGTCATAACATTTCATCTAAATTCTGTAAAGCTTGGTTTGCATTTCCAAGCTAGATTTTCCTGCAGGAAAAGAGCTGCTGAACTTCAGCTCCCTGTGATTTCTGGTGATTTCTGGCAGCATCTGGGATGCAGAGAGGGCTCATTGTGCTGATGGTCCTCCCACATGGCACAGTGAAACACCAGCCAGGACCCTCTGACTGTGGGCACTGCAAGGCCCTGCTGAAAAACTGCGAATCCTTCCCCATTTCTTTTGTTGAGGTCAGATCTTGACCAACTCCTTCAGCTCAGCAGCCTGAAAGGGTGGAATCTACACATTCATATCACAGGCTCCATCCCTGAATAATAATAATAATTATTATTATGTGTGTTTATCTGCAGCTCTCTACCTGACTGCATTAGCACTTCAGCAGAGCTCCTCTTAATTACAACTGTAACCTGCTAATAGCATTTCTTTGTTGTCTGAAGGAATCTACTTCTTATGCAGCCCAGGCTAAATTAAAATTTAATACAACATCAGGTCGCAACAGAACTAGGAAGCAAATGACAGCTGTTTAATTAAAACCTAAAGCTGATTAGATGGCACTACTGAGAGAAATACTCAAGAGGAAGAGCAGAAAACTACTGGAACTCAAGGCTGGCATAATGGCTTTATTTAAATATGAATCAACGCTGCCACATAGCCCTAGTAAATGTTTGACAGCTGGTGGGTTTGGACAAATGAGGGGGAAAAGTGAATGGGAGAAGTGTCAGGAGCCCTGGGAGAGCTGGGGCTGCAAACACTGGGGAGGGACCAGGAGCTGGGATTGTGGGGAGTGACTCCCATGGATAAGCACAAATCAGCTGAGGAATTCCAGGCTCAAAGCTCCCAATAATTGTGCTTCCAACACCACCTAAACAGTGACCTAAATGCTCCTTGGGCAGGTGACTGTGGTAGCTCCCCCAGCTCCCACCATGCAGCACTTTCACCCTGGTTTTGTTGAGAAATGAAGCCATGGAGGAATGATGATCCATCCCTCAAGCAGCACCTCAGGGGCTGGCCCAGGCCAGGCAGAGCTGATTGCTGCCCCGTGGAGCAGCCAGAACCTCCCCAGAGCCCTGCAGCCCTGTCCCCTGACAGGAATCATCCTGGGATTAATGCACAGCTGCCCGCGTTTTTCTAGAGGTTAACAAAACATGCTACAGTACACTAAACCCAATAAACACTCCATTGTAAATCAGGAGGGAAACCCAAAGCCAGCCCTATTCCACTGACAAATGCTACAGTTAAATGCCTTTTGGCATTTAGCTGAAATGACTGTCTTTAGTGAGGAAGGCAGAGAGCTGGAACATTTGTCTGTAGAATTGCATTCCTTCATTATTATTTCTTTCCCCTGAGTGTAGCTCACGAAAATACATTTGTAATATTAGAAGGAGTCTTTTAGGAAGCAGTTCTTCTGCCTGGAAACGGCATCTCTTAAAAAATGTAAATTACAGGGCAGATTGTGACGTGTGGGCTGGGCTAGGGGAGGGCTTTTTATTTGATAAATTATTCACCACCTTTTGCTTCAGATCAAAGAGCAAGGCAATATAAATCCATTAAGCAAGCTTAATATATAAATTAGATGCTTTGCTGAAATTATTATAATCCACAGCAATTCTGTAGTTTTACCCCTTGTGGCTGAACACCGTTTTAGGTTTCCAATACATATTAATGAAACCTGGCTGTGAGAAAACTCCATTTTTCCACCATTCTATCAGGTAAGATACACCATTCAATCACCCAAAGGCAAGAACAAACAACTGGGATTATGTGTTTATGAAAGATTAGAAAATGTAAAATTTTGCAAAGAGATTATATTCTTTGACCTTTTTTCCTTCCTCATTTCCTTTCCTTCCTCCCTCCCACTAAAGGGCTGAACTTCAGCTGCTTCCTTACTCTGCAATCACCATTTCAGTGCAGCACTTGTGGAATCAGCAATTCCCCAAGATCTCAGGTGTCAGCACAAGTCCCCATCCCACTCATCCCAACATCCATCCCCTGCTCTGTTTCCCCATCCCTGGAGAATCCATCCCTGCTGGAGGGGTCAGTTCTGACACAGGGACATCACAAACCCTGCAGCCTCTCCTGTCCAAGCTAAAGGTCATCCTCTATCTCCTAATAAACCTATAAAATATAATAGAAATAGAAATACATAGAAATAATATATATATAAATAATATATATAGAAATAAAACCTCTGAAAATGTTTCATTTGCTGTGGGATGGCCAGGCAGGTGCAGGTGTTGTGCAGCAGGAATTAGTGCAGATTGAGCCATGCTCAGAGGTTCCCAATCACTGCTTCTCACTGAACAATGGAGCAGCAGCCATTAGCCTAATTGAATATTATTCTAGATGTGTATCAGTGCTGCAAAAACAATTTGCTTTAGCTCAAAAAAGCACGTTCCAGAGACTCCACAGCAGAGTCTCATTTCTGAACTTGTCTTTTTGCCATGGAGCCACTGAAGGAAGCTCAGATCTCAGCAGAGTGTACCTGGCACACAGAGCCAGCTCTCTCATGGATTCATGGAAACTAAAGCTGAGATTTACTCCATTTCATGTTTTTTTCCCAAGGAAATTCAGCTCATTGTGAGGTTTATGAAGGATGAACAAGCAAAACCTGCTGCTGAAGGTGAAACCTGATTAGACACACAGAGACTGCCATTTCTGTGACCCGAGGCAGTTTGGGGTTTGTGTTTTTCCCTAACTCAGAACAGATCTGCCCCCATTAAGCAAAGGTTCAGAACACAGCCTGGTGCGCTTGGCAGCAGTAATTGCAGCCTGTCAGCAGACCCACTGTGCCTTGTGCACCAGCAGAACCCTGTCTGAGCCTGGGCTCAGGTCATTCCTGCTCAGCACATCGTGCCCAAACCTGCCTGGTGACACCGCTGCTCTCAGTGCCCACCTGGGGCTGCAGAGCTGGCAGCGATGCTGCGAGACTGATTTTAAATGTCTGCACAGAGGACAGGCAGCAGGAGCTCCTGACTCCGGTTTCAGACCCCTTTAGCCAAGGAACAAAGGGCCTGGAGTCAGCCTCAGAGTCTGGAAAGCTCTGCCAGCCACTCACACTGGAATCTGTGCTGTATTCAGAAATCTGTGCAGGATCTGAACGTTCTCCTGACAGGCTCAAGCCATTCCTTCCCAACAGCAGGTGACTGGGAACCATTTTAAAGCATATCTAGAGTTTCTCAGTTCATTTAAAGATATTGGTTTTTCCCCTTTTTGTTCCAGAAGAACATAATCATGTTCTGACTTAATAAAATTGTGGCTCCCCTCTGACGGGAATCAAACAATATCCCCCTGCAAGTGGACAGAAAATGGGCAGAGTTCTGTGCTCGAGAGCAGTGAGTGTACAAACTGATACACTAATGGTTGTTTTCAAATGGCCATGAAATAATTAATCTGAACATTCCTCAAAGGCATTGTTTTCTCCACAGAGGAGTCTAAGGAGGCCATGCCTTGCCATGGAACATAATTATCAGATTCACTTGAGTACCATCAGCAGTCAAAGATACAATTTTCTGGCTCCGTGTGTTTGTCCCACAAGCCTAATAATATTTAACAACATCAGGGATGGCCATTTGGAAACGTTTCCTTCAGACACCTCTCTAACTCTTTGATATTTCCTTCAGACTGGGCTGAGGGAGGGTTTTCTAGAGGGAATTCTCTGCCCCTGGTGCAGGGGGAGAGCTGGCATCTCTCATGGCTTGAAAAGGCTTCAGCTTCACGAGAGCAGAACTGCAGGCACTGAAACATAAGGTTGTGGATCACGTGAGTTTAGCACTGCAATCTGTGTGCTCATCCCCTTCCACCAGCCCTACCTGGGCAGGAATCCACGTCCTTCTGTAACAACAGCTGCTTAATGCTATAGAAGGATGCACAAATTAATTACAGCATGTCTGCACCCCATCCCAACATGCTGCAGGACATGGATGGAGTGCGCCTCTCCCTGCCTTGGACACAGCACTGCTCCCTTCAGCCCTTCCCAGGGCTGTGCCCCAGGAAAAACCATTTATGAGCAGGGAGAGATCCTTGGGAAAGCAGCCATGAGCTGTGCAAAGTGCTCTGGGATCTCCTGAAGGCAGACAGCAGTCACTGGGCAGGGGGCAGGAGAAATGGGGTTTATGTCTTCCCCTGAGCACAGCTCAAACACTGGTGTAAGGCCTGGCCAGAGCAGGATGAGCATTAGCTGCATTTGAGAACTGCATTTTGGAGTTTAAACATGCTCTGGGAGATGCTCTCACTCACTGTCCTGCACAAGGATTTCATTTTCTGACGAGCATGGATCTGCAGGAAATATCTGTGCCTCGCCCAGAGAATTACTGCTTTCACTGCTGAAGAGGGGCTGTGTTATCTGCCAGGGCCAGGCTGCTGCGCTCACTGATCTCACCTGCCCAGGTGATTTCACAGCTGCTCTGGGCTCTCACAGCCTGGCTCAGCCTCTCCTGAGCCCTGAGTGCCTGCAGGGACTGATTCCCTCCAGGGCCAGCACCAGAGATTCTCTGGAACATTCATCTCTCTCCATTGCCTATTGAAGGGCTCACATGTCTCTTTATACTTGAAGTCAACAATTAGGGGAGAGAATCTCCATCCCTCCATGCTTTCAGAACTGCAACAGTCAGTACCACACACAGCTGCTGCTTCCTTCACCCTGGGAGTTAAAATTTACACCCTGCACCATCCATGCAGTGACACAGACTCACATTTGATGCACCTTTGGTCTGCTTCACTTAATAAAGTCTCCTGCTGCTGTATGGGATGCAGGGAAAAGAAAAACATCACATCTGTGGCCAGTGCAGCATCAGCCCTTCTATCCCTGCACACCCAGAGCTCCTGCTCTCTGTTCCCTGATTTTGGGAGCTCCCTGCTCTCTGTTCCCTGATTTTGGGAGCTCCTGCCCTGGCACTGCACCCAAGGGAGAGCTGCCTTCCACCTCTCAGCTCCTGTCAAACAAACACCAAGGAAAATCACACCCACCTGGACTTGGCACTGCCTGGGAATGCTTTTGGTTTGGAGAAAACAAATTAGCTTCTCCATGAAAATCAAGTGTAAAGAAGACAACTTTGAGAATATTTTCTTTTGAAAAAAAAACCTTAAAATTAAAAAATTGGGTTTTTTTTCAAACCAGAACATTGATGTATTAGAGGTGAGTTTTTGAGAGTTTTCTGACTGATCTCAGAACTACTGGAGGATTTTTACTTCCTTCCTCTGCCTCTTCTTGGCTTGAGTTTTGTTCTTGACTTTAATTTGTCAGTCTGCTCACCTTGTGTGACGTTCCACCTTGTTCTGACGTGCCCCTGTGTCTGATTATTTCTTTGCCTGCACAACTTTTACAAAGAACAGCCTCTTTTTATTCAAGTTCAGAACAAAATCCCTTTTTTGTTTTCATGATTGAATTTCCCAGTGAACTCTTGTGCAGTGTATTTATTTCCTGCAGACTAGGACAATATCATCTGGGTTTCAAAAGCTGAGCTGCTGCTGTCAGAACATCAATATTTTTCCAGAGTCCATCAGATTTTAGGAAACACAGTCCCTCAAATGAAAGAATGTGTTAAGAATCTGTGGGAAGGTAATAAAAAAAATTTTAAAAAGAGACTGACTGGAGGTAGTAACTATAATAAAGACCAAGTATCCACAGAAATGTAAAACTGCTGTGAATTCAGCATCAAGCTATTGAATTTTCATCTTTTCCCGTCTCTATTTCATCTGTTCCATAAATTAGGTATACAATGATTTATTTAAACTACTGCTTCTAGTATCCAGTCTTTCCACAAGACTTCCAAGCCAGTTCTCAGCTCTGCCAAAGACAACAGGACAGTTATTGTAGTTATTTTCATTATACATCTAAAATAACTGAGGCACAGGAAATCCCACCAGGCCAGGGACAGATGAGGAAAATTCCCTATTCCTCATTCCCAGGTCCACACCTGTTCTCTGGGTACACTCAAACCTGCTGTTGGTTCTGACCAATTTAAACACAATTTCCACACCTTTCCTACTAAGTGGCCTTTATGCATAACAAGAAAATGGGGATTTTATTGGCGGGTTCTCTGAAATTCAGCTGTGCAGCAAAACAAATATCAGTGACTGCAAGGAACTACAGAGGGCTCCAAATGCAGCAGAGATGAAAGGAAAGGAAGAAATCCAGTATTATTTGCCATCCTTTTTAAGTGGAAAAGGATAATGGCATATCCAATGTTTATAATGGCACATGAGTTTATAATGCCACTGGCAGCTGCAGGAGTTCAAGGGGAAAATCACTGAAAATCTCTTAATCTGAAACAATTTAAAATGTTCCACTACCAGGGGTTTCCAGTGTCACCTCACAGGTGGGGCAAGGGGGTGACATCAATGTTTCTCAGCAATAGCAAGTGACAGAGTTATTGGTTTTCAATAGAATTATTCTGTAAACAGACAAAGGTCTCCCATTACTATTCTATAAAGGCAAGTAAATATCAAAATCACAGCACATTTCCTTGAGAAAGGGTTTTAACTGGTCCCTTGTTCTTACACCTCAGCACCAAACTCACACCAGGCTGAGATTCCACCGTAGATTTAATTTTTTCATTTAAGCTGTTTGTAAACTTTGTGAAAGAGTGGCTGGCTTGGTTTTCCAACAACAGACACTGAAGGAAAGTGAAAAAAGACTTCTATCTTTGCTTCCAAGGTATTGTATTCATAATTAGCCTTTAGAAGTGATGAAGACATGATTTAAATCCAAATCTCCCCATCTGTTTCTTCAGAACCTGTTCCATTATGAGAAATGGGGAAAGTTCTGATTTTTCCAGGGAGATAAACTGGATGCAGCAAGAGAGGTAAAAGAGAATTACCCAATTTGTGTTGAAGGACTCATCTCCAAGAGCAATCTAAGTGAAGGAAAGCCTCTCCCATTTTCTGCCATTTCCCTAATGTGAGACACAAAATACACCTGAGCTGCAGAAAGAAATCAGGTCAGCCCTGCTGGACTGTTCAAATAAAAGGAATATTTGCTATTCACCTCCATTAAGGAAATTTATCTCCCTTAAAATTGCCTCTGTTAAGCATTCATTCTTTACTTTCCCTCTAAAAATTGGCAGGTTTTCATGATAATACATTTATTTCTCCTTTTGCACTGCCAATCTCAGGTTGTTGACTGCTGTGAGGTGGGAGGGAGGCCAGGAGTGGGGCCAGGTCCTTTGTGGCCCTCCCTGCACACCCTCCTGCTAAATGGACAGAGGGGCACAGGAAAAGAGGCTTTCTGCAGAAAACACAGCTGAACAAAACAGGAGGTTCTCTGGCATTTTGACACATCATTTTACCAAAGAATTGAACAAAAAGGTGGGAAAAGTGCTGCACTTAAAGGCCTCCGTGAACCTGACACAAAATTCCAGCTGCAAAGTGCTTGCACCTGGAAGCACCCCTGAACAATCATCACAAAGAAAAGAGCAAGCTCTCCTCACCTTCCCCTTCTCAGCACTTGGGCTTCTTTCCTTTTGTTCCCCCACCTTGGAATATTCAGGCCCCTCACCCCTCGGTGCTGACACACACTCAGCACAGATGGGGGGCAATAATTCTTAAAGTTTGTTTTCATAGCGTTCCTCCAAAAAGAGAGATTCTTACCTAAATCAAATTCAACATGGTGGTTCAAGTATCTTATTTAAGCTACTGCATTTTCAATTTTTCCAGGCAACAATGGATAAACAGAACCTTGAAACAAAAATCATTGTTCCTTTGTTACTATGCAAGAATTTTCCAAAAGCCCAAAAACTTCCAGAACACTCCTCTAACAACAAGTGGCACAAGGTAATCAAACATTTCCCTCTGCATTCTCTTGTGTTATTGCAAATTTGTTTTCATGCCAATACAAAGTGGTCAACCAAGGTCAAGCTCCTGAAGTCACAACTACATCAAACTCACCTTTCTATTTAAAGGCTTTCATTTTTTTGTCCAATGGCACTGGCATTCAGCTCCCTGCCCACCAGTTACACTCTCAAACGTGGCACTTCAGTGCTGTTTCCTTCCTCCTGGCTAATGAAGGCAGTTGTGCAGGTTGCTGTTGATTTAGTTTGGGATTTTTCTCCCAGCAGCATTGCAATTAATTCTGGTGCACAGACCCAATGCAATCTGACAAGAGCTATTATGGAGAACAAGCTGGAATAAAACTGCACCTGCATTTCTCCCTGCAGACAAGTGGAGACAGGGGTGGAGGAGAGGAGGAAGATTCCTGGCCAGGTAAATGAGACAGAGCAGGGCCAGAGCCAGCCTGGGGCAGCTGGGCAGGAGCAGCAGCTCCTCCTCTGCAGTGTCCTTTGCTTTTTCTCCTTTTTGGACAAGAATCCCAAAGCAGAGTTTCAATCTAAAAAGCCTCACTCCAGCACGCACTGCTATTCAGTCCAGAGGGGAATAAACCAATATAATCTGGGAGATTCAAGGCAGAGGAAAGGACTGCAGACTCCATTAAGCATTAGCTGTGTGTAGCTGCTCTAGTCTGTATTTCACCAACTTTTGTCACAGATCTTCCCACTTGTTCTGCATGGTCTCTTGGGGTAAACAAAACCCTGCCTTTGACTGAAAAAACACTGACATGAAAGGTGCACTGGGATATGATATATAAAGATTTTGCTATTTTTACATGTGCAGTGATATTTAGAAAGGTTGGGAATGATGTTTAGATCTTATTTATTTCTGGTCAAATGGATTGCCAGAGGATTTTTCTGACAGTGGCTGTTTACAATTCCTTGGCAGTGAATAATATGCAGAAAATGTGCGAGGTCCTGGGGTTTCATTCACAAAATGCTGCACAATGAACTCAGCTGAGGTGGGAGCTGTGCCTTTTTGTGAGAGTGTGATTTTCAGAGCACAGCACCCTGAGAGCACACCTCTGTCCAGGGCACCCTCACTGCAGATTGTTTGGGCATCACAACAACCACACCTGTTAATTTTACATCATATCCTCACCTCTGCAGCACCACGGGGAGGGGGCAATGTGTGACTCCAGCTGCTCCAAGGGAAGCCCCCATTTCTCTCTCCAAGAGTCACTTTAAAGAGAGTTTTTCCCTCCAAGTGTTCTGACAGGCGTTTCACTGATGACTAAAACTTTATATTCAATATTTTGTTCACGTGCCCACAAGGAACAGCACAAACATGATTATACATAGAAAATAAACCCACAATGATTAATTGAGTAGATTAACCTCCAGAACACTTGGACAGCTGTTTCAACATGCTGTCTTTGAGGGCAATATGCTGAAGCAGCTGTTCTTACACATAAGGTAAAATTGTCCGCTTTGTTTTGCAATGTGAACACTCAAGGCCTGTTCTGTGTCTTGGTGACTTTAACTCACATGTGGAGCATTGCCAGGGCTCTGGATAACTCACATACATTCCTTTTTTCCCACCTTATTAGCAGCTTCAACAATGTCAACTCATTTGCTCAGCAATATGCTCAAAAGCAGAGTCAAGTGGATTTCTGTCACAGACATATTTTATGAAAATCCTTTTGTCAGGATCCTTTCTCCTGAGAAGCTGAGAAACTTCAGCTTCTCCATGTTTTGCTGCTTTGGAATGTGATTTGGAGAATTGTTCACCCAGCATGTGAATTGTTTTTACTTGATGACCAATCACAGGTCCAGCTGTGTTGGGACTCTGGTCAGTCACAAGATTTTATTATCATTGCTTTCTATTCCTTGCAAGCCTTCTGATGAAATCCTTTCTTCTATTCTTTTAGTAAATTTTTTACATACTAAAACTATATAAATATTATATAGCTTTAATATATCATTTTCTTTTAATATAATATATATCATAAAATAATAAATCAGCCTTCTGAAACATGGAGTCAACATTCTCATCTCTTCCCTCATCCTGGGGACACTATCACAGATTTCTGTCATTTTTACACACTCACAGGCTGCTCCCTGCAGCAAGATCCTCCCAGACTGCATGAATGAACTGGATTATTTTTGCATGTGGTTTTACAATAGCACAAGTGTTCCTTGAATGGAAAGCATGTCCTGGTCCATGGAGCTTTCTCTCCTTGTTTCCAAGGCAACTCAATACACAGACACATGCAAACACATGTGCGTGCTATTAATGTTCCTTCTGCATGGGGAAATATCTTCATTTATCAATGAAACACTCAACAGCTTCTGGAGGAGTGACTCAGACAAACTTCTCACAGAGGAACTCACAGCGGGAAAACATTCAAGAAACTCTTCCCTTTGAGTACACTAAAGCGCAAGTTTTGGCAAGTTTTTGCATCAAGATCTCCTGCACATAAACAAAACTCTGAGCCACCTGCTGTCCTGGACAATCGGCTTTAGCAGCTTCAAAAAAACACCTGGAGCTGGTGGCACACCTGCCTGCATTCCTTCTACAATCAAGGTTTCAGTCAAGCTCTTCCAAAAGAAAGAAACAACCTGGGAGCTTGGTTGGCACATTCATGCCCTGGATTCCCTCCCATGAATAAGGAGCTGACAGAAATGATGGCATTTTGTGTTTCAGGAGAGGTTCTGCAGCCCGGCCAGAGCTGAGCTGCAGGAGCTGCTCCTGACACTGCACCAGGGCTGAGCCTGCTCCACGCTTCCAAATGGAACTCACTGCAGAACTAGTGAGGCCTGGGCACATAAATGATTTGTCACGCTCAGCACTCCGTGCTAAATCACATTTATAGCCTCTAATTCTCAATTGTAATCCTCTTTGGGATTGGCTTAATTGTTCTGCTTTTAAGAGCTGGGGGTCAGGTACAGGCACTGAGTGCTGAGTGAAAACTGCACAGCCTGTGCCTGGCTGATCCTGCTGCTCATCTGAGCAGGGAGATGTCATCACACAGAAGGGAAGCAGCTGCAAGGGCAAGAGATGCTTTCAAAGAAAGCATTTGAACCGTTGTTGGTTCATTGTTGTTTCCATCTTTCTGATTTTTCCCCTGGCATGTGAAAGGCCTGGTGATTGCTGTCACTGCCTGGGAGGTTGGACTTGGCATTCCCACCCTGGTTTGTGGGGTTTCAGAGCACATCAGGCCTTGAACCAGAGTTGGACATTGCCTATCTAAATACCCATTAATGACAACAGAATAATGACAGCCCCGTTAATGACAACAGAATCTGGTGTGTCCTTAGGGGCCATGCCCAAAATAAACCCACGGGCACAGTAACCTCAGGGAAATTCTGCAATAACAAATCCCAAGGCAATGCAAGCTCAGGCAAAGGGTCCTACTCAGATCTCCTTATACCAGCAATGGATTTGAAGGGACATAAATGTGATTTACCTCCAAGCTTAAGAGCCAGCAATTGTGCTGCAATGGGACGCTGCTTATACTGAATTCAGTTTAGGCTGGAGTTGATTTAGCAACAGCTGGCTGTGATTTATGGTGTAGGGAATGCAGCAGAATTCCATTAACATCAGCAGAACACCTTTGCATTTCACTGGGGAACCTGGACCTCTTCTCCATATGTGAACAGAGGATGTTCCTCCTCCTTTGCATAAGTATTTGAAGCTGTGCTTTATGCAGCTCTACCCTGGAAAAAGATTTGGGTTTAATGTCACCTCTTGTTTGTAAATAAATTTTTAAAAAGAGGAAAACCTTCAGTGGATGCTAGGAGAAATCCCTGACTTCCATGGGAACTCTACCATCCTGCACTAAGAAAAGAGTTTATGAACCCAATTCCCTCAATTCATGCACTCCCTAACTTTCCAACATTGCTCCTATTACCTTGCACACCATGTAGCCTTAATGATTTTAGGTTACATTTATACTACATGCTTCTATTTATAAATGGTTTATAAGGGAGACTAATCAATATTTAATAGACATTTTAAGTGTGCAGCAGACACGAGCAGCATGTGTTAGAGAAGGTCAAAGGCACATCAATAGCAGGGTTAGAAACACCTGCGAGCTCTGACTTGCAAATAACCCCCTGGGCCAACAGGATCCTGTAACAATATTAATAGCAATTGTCCAATTAGTAACAGTTTCATTAATAACCCAGTCTTTGTGAACTAATTTAAATGTAATGCAGTCCCACAAGGAAGCAGTTCCTGTGCGAGAGGTGACCTATTCCACCACAAGCATTAGGGAGAAATCCATGGGTTAGGGTGTAAATGCCACCCTCCTCCCACAAGCCTGAACTAACACTGGAACATTCCAGTGCAAACACCATTACAGAGTTATTTTGGGATTTGGGCACTTTATCATACACCCTTAGGGTTAAACTCTGCTTTAAGACACAGAAACTCAAATCTCCCAGGAGCTGCTTGCTGTGCGTATCTGTGCGTGCAGGAGGCCACAACTTTGCCTTTTTATTTACAGAACCATTAATTAAATTACTGCAATTAAATACCAAATCAAATTGCATTAAGATAACATTAAGCACACAGGAAGTCAGAATCAGAGCTGGCATTAGGGTTAATGGCAGCTCTACGTGGATAGGTTTTAATGTCTATAAGCCAGATCCCAGAGGATGCAGCTGACACACACAAAACCAACACTTTATGCAAATATCCTTTCACAATGTCCTAGTTTTTGCACCATTTCCAATTGTTTGTGTGGGTTTCCTGCTATTTTCCTCTCCAGGCAAGGCACCTGAAGGGAGATGGAAGAGCTTTGTAAATGACAGCTTCTGATCAGCTCAGAGCCACAAAATTCCCAGCTCCCAATTAGTCCACAGGGCACAAGTACCAAATACACCTGAAATTATGATTCCTCTACTTTCTTTTCAATCTCTTTTCTAATTAACTGTAGCAGTAATAGAGATTTCTGGAAAAAAAAATAAAAATAGAAGTCAAGGGAATCTCAATCCCAGTTTTCTGCACTGTCACACCCACAGAAGGGAGCACCAGCTCCACCCAGCAAATCCCAGTAGGGGCAGATTCCCTCCTGTATTGCCTGGGAAACACAGGGAAAAAAACCCAAAATGCTGAATTTTTGCCACAGCAGTGGAGTGGGAGGACCCACTCTGCAGCAAACTGACCCTGAGTGCAACCCCAGCCCTCCTCAAGGATCCAAACCTGCAGCTGGAAAATCACCACTGAAATGGAAAATATCCCTTGTAGATTCCTGCTGGGTTCTGAACTTAATGGTTTTCTTGAGAGTTTTACAGCAGAATTAAAATAATAATAATAAAAAAAATGATGTTTGCTTATGCACTAATCAAACTAGCACAGAATTCTGTGTGTCTGTATTTTCAGCTGGAAAAAAAAACATTGAGGAGATTCAATATTTATGTAATGTTTTATGGAAGTTCAATAGAAAAATCCAATATAATTTCCCAATTAAAATCACCTGCTAGTTGACTTACATCCATTACTATTATCTCAAGCCACTGTATACTGAACCTATTCACACAATAGTGTTATGTGAACATGCATAGGTTAAAAATTAGTAATTACTGTCTAGACAATTCACTGTTAGCTATAGTTGAGTGAATATAATGAATAATTTATTTGATTAATTTTGCATTCCTTTTCCTCTTTGCCAATTGATCATGACCATGGAAAACTTGAAAATGTACTCATTTATCAGAGTTATTTTCTGTGAATAATTCTTAGCCTGAACATTTTTTCACAAAACAAACTATTCTTATTTGTGGACTGAAATTCACATTATGGGATAGAAACTAGAGACCACTGGGAATGTTCCTTTTTCTTTAGCAGATCATCATGGAAACAGCAGCAATGCTGAAGTGATTTTACAAACACAGAACCCAAACAGCTTGATGCTCATTTTGTTGTGTAAGCTACATAATAAAGAGAACTTATGCAACTGATAAGCAATAGGTAATACTTGAATTTAAGCTACAGATGAAGTGGGAAGTCCATCTATACTGTGAGTTGAAAAGCCCACAAGGAAAGAGGGAAAATCAGAAATATCTGAGCTGGGGGAGCCCTGGATGAAGGTTTCACTGTCCATCACAGCCCACAGGGCTGAGGCTGCTTGCACAGAAACTCTGGGCCCTAAAACCAGGCAATGCCACAGGTAAATATCTCTGATTTCTGTGGGCACAGGGGGATTTGGGCTGCCAATCCAGAGACTCCACACCTGTTCCAGCTCCCTGTTCTGACATGGAATTCAACAGTGTGGTTTTCCCTTTGAAATTTGCTCTTCATTAGGTGAGCTTCGAAATGGAGCCTGAAACAATGAGGGGCTTTGAGTCTGCACAGATCAAATGCATTCTGCCATGCACACACTCGGGATAAATGACACACTAATGAGACACCGAGATCAAATGCTCTGTTTGCACTTCAGTCCCCAGCAAGGAGGAGCACATCAGGGCTGTTAACCCGTTCCTGGCACTGCAGGGCCCACAGGGCCCCACATCTTCTGTCTATCACACTCAATTCTCATGGCTCCTCTTTTGCAGGGCCAAGCCAACACCATAAGAATGCTCCTGACCACAAGGAAACAACAGGGGGAGGAAGGGGGATGAATGAAGCTTGATTTTGGGGTTAGAATTTCTACCTTTTCCTTTCACTCTTTACAACAACCTTACAGGGACACAGCACAGGCAGCAACAGCAAACACAGGCTGTGAGCAGTGTGTCAGGGCAAGGAACTGAGGAGGGCAGGAATTGAGAGAAGGAGTTGGGAGAGCAGGAATTAAGGGGGGCAGGAATTAGGAGAACAGGAATTGAGGAGAGCAGGAATTAAGAAGCAGAGGCAGGAATTGAGGAGTGAAAGAATTGAGGTGAGAAAGAATTGAGGATAACAGGAATTGAGGAGGGCAGGTTTGGGCTCTCTCCCAAGCACAGCAGCCTCACCAATGCTGCCCTCATGGCACTGAGCTTTGGGCAGTGACATTCCCAGCTGGAATGATCAGAGTTGTTGCCATCCCAATGCATTTACCAGCCCAAAGCCCAAGGTCCCAGAGATGATGCAAAACTCTGTCCTTGTTCCCACATTCCTGTGATGCCAACATCTCACCCCTTGACACTCTGGGCCTGTTCCTTCCCCTCCATTTATGACAAATAAATAAATGCATTTATTCCCTGTGAACCGCTGGAATTTGCAGTGCCTGCTCTCCCTGCCCTCCCCAGAGTGCTCTCCTCTGCCTCGGATGGGTTTTGGAAGAGCTCACCAAAAACTGCCAACCCCACAAAATGCACCTCCAGCCCCACAGGAGGCAGGGCTGGGAACTGCTGATTCCCAAACTTCAGCACTGAGCAATGCAGAATATCCCAAAGCTCTGGGCTGGAGTATCCTGATCATATTAATAAAGCTGCAGTTTAGCATTTCCAGTAAAGTTCAGGCACCTTTGCAAGAAATTTCTTCACACACAATAGCTGCTCACAGGCTGCATTACAACTTCCAAAGCTCTTGGATTGCTGCTCTGCTCCATCTTTATGCTGCTATTGAAATTTAATTTAAAAAATAGAAATTACATGAAAAATAATTCCCGAGCCCAACTGTACTGGGACCATGTAAATCAGAAATAACTACACTGAGGTCAGTGGCAGCTTTGCACAGGAGCTGTGCAGAACACAAATGATTGTTTAGAAAGGAAAGCTTTCACTGCAGCCTGTACAGAAGAAATATTGTATTATATATACATATATACACAATACACAAAGTTAATATATGCAGAAAGGACTCATCTTGCTGTACAACTAATAAATGCAGGCTACTAAATATTCCTAATAATGCTTCCTGCCCAGCTAGCAGAACAGCTCAAAAACAAACATCATTTTGTTCATGTGTGTCCATTATATTCACGTGCTGATTTAATTAACAGTAATTTCAGCATCTCCGAGATTTCTTCTCTGTTTTACAAATGATGCCCTTTTGCTGAGGGCTTGGGTTCAAATTACTGCCCAATCAGCTGTGGATCAAGTCTAGAATGCTAATTGGCAATAAAACCAGAGTGAGCACGTTGGAAAAACTTACAGATGAGCCAGATTATTGGGGAATTGTTAAGGAATATAAAGAGATTTTTAGGCAGACAAAGGGGAAGCTTTGCAGCTCCCTGCAGCAGAGTGGAGGGTCCTGGTGGCGCTCGGAGCCCCCAGGCAGGCTCAGCTCATCCTCAGCTCATCCCTCTGACCATCACCCCCTCAGGAGGGTCCCTGTGCCTCACCCTGCCCTGCAGGAGCTCCCACCGCCCCTGATCCTCCCCAGGAACCCTGAGCTCCCATCAGAAAATCTGCCATTAAAGGAAACAAATCTCATGGACCAGAGGTGTCCCAGCTCAGCAGAAGCCACCTGAGCATTTCCTCTGCACATTTCTTATTGGAAACACTTATTCTAACAAGAATTCAGTGCCTGAGCAGCCTGGAGAGGATTTTCTAAGAATGGTAATTGTCCACATGGATCAGAGAGCCCTGAGCTCATTCTGGTGCAGGAATGGCTGCTGTCCTCCTCCCCTTGCTGTATGGGCAGCACATCACCTCTTGCACACCCAGCTTTGGTTGGAAACCCCAAAAGCTGCCCAAAGCTGCTCCAGATCCCCACCAATCGATCCCAAACCAGAGATTCTTTCCTCAACAGGCCTGCGAGGGGCAGAGCTGAGGCACCATCGCTCTGATCTCCGGGAAGGAGAGGAGAGAGCAGAGCCTGTGCCGGGGATCCATCCCTGCAGCAGCCACAGCTCTGGTGGAAGCAGGGACAGCAAAATGTGCTGGGAGCAGGAGGAGCAGGAGAAAATCCCATTCTGGGCAGGTTCCTTTGCATGCAGAGTTCAACACAAAGGCACTGTTAAAAAGGAACTGCAAAGCCAAAGGTCAATGTGATTTCAAGTAAGAAATATGCATTAAGTGCAAGGGATAAACACATAGGAGACAATTTTGTACATAAATGCATTTAACCAACTTCTGAGAGATACATAAATCATCTGGGTTTGCTAGAAATGACTGATCCTGGCATTTTTATACTTGAGAATGAAGTGGGTTTGGTTTTTATACCCAATCCCAGAGCAAGCAAAGGAAAATCCCTTTTGTCTGTCCCCAGGTGATCATAAATCAGCTCCAAAACTGCATTTTACAGCAAGGCCAGGCTTAGGAGACCCCAGCCACATTTAGGGGATGGTTTGTGGGACCAGCACAGGGCTCCCATGGCACAGACAATCCAGCCCTGCCCTTGCAATCCCCTGCACTCACCCAACTGACAATATTGGGGAAATCTCTGTGATCTGGGGAGATCCAGAGGGATTTCCAAGAGGTGGATTGGTGGGAAATGCTGCCTGGGTCCCCAAGGATCTGGAGCATTTGGCATCAGCCCTCTCTGCATGTTCATTAATATTTTGGACTCTGATTGTAAGGAGTATCAGCAAGTGTATCAAATTTCATGAAAGCAAATTGTTGGTTCTCAGTGGAATAACATGGTGCTTTACTCAACACGGGGATGAAAACCTCACATAATCTCCAGCTATTGTCATTCAATGTTTATCACCCAACACAGCAGAATACAGTTCTTATCTTTGATGGATGTGGCACACAATAGCTGTTTTCTTGAGTGCATCATAAATATTAATAGTATTCACAGAGCTTCTTAAAATTTGTCATGTCACACTGCTTTCATGGAAACACTCAAAATGCCATTATTTTTGTCCCACCAATAGGAAATTTTCCTTTAGTTTCTTTCTTTTTCGCTCTCAAAATTAAATGGTAGAGGATGTTTAACTGAGCAGAGGAAAAAAAGGGATAATGGTTCACATTGAGCCATTCCAAAGCCCACTTCACATGCCCAGAATTAGACTGAAAGAGGAAAAAAAATGTGATATCCTTTGGAAAACACAGTCCAGTTAAAAATGAAACACTTGATGAAATTGAAGAGATTTGTCTGGAATTTCACTTTTGGAAGAATTCTCACTCACTGAAGAAGAATGCTGACATGGCTAAAATGTTCCTATCTGCCATATTCAGAATGGGACATTTTCACTTTAAGGAAAAAAAAAAGAAAAAAAAAAGAAAAAAAGGTGTTATTTTTCTCCCAAAATAGAATATTTCCAGGGGGATAATTCTGGCCTTGCCCAGTCCCGGCCCATGAGGACATTCCTCACATCTGCTCCCACAAATTCCCTCTCAGTGTTTCAAAGCCTTCCCCTGATCAAACTCAATAAACCTTCAGTGCTCTGTGTTTTGGTTGATGTGTTCCAAGAAATCTTTTTAAATTTTCATCTTTCTCCATAAAATTCACCCCGTGGTTTTAGGAGCAGCCTGACAAAACAAAACCATTTAATTCTCTATGACAATTAATTTGGAGATGGTAATAATTGCACAAGATCTTATCTCTGCTGCAGAGACATAAAACACTTGCTATGGGCATGGGAAATAAAGTAATACAAAAGAAGAATCTCTCTTTTCCTATTCTGCACTCTCTCCACAGTAGTTAATTTGCTCTGAGTATAAAATCAATCCTTCCAATGTGGGACTTGAGGAAAGCTCAAGGCTTCAATCCTGCTGCCATTAATCAGTGTTAAAATTCACACTGAAATCTGTGATCTAGGAGCCACAGATTCCAGTTTTATTTTAAAACAATGTTGATAATCCCTGATATTTCTGGGATGAAGATCCACTCTGGACTGAATTTATATTTAATTTTTTTTAATAAATCAGTGAATGTTGGGAAGGACAAAATCCCATTCTGGGCAGGTTCCTTTGCATGCAAAGTACAACACAAAGGCACTGTTAAAAAGGAACTGCAAAGCCAAAGGTCAATGTGATTTCAAGTAAGAAATATGCATTAAGTGCAAGGGATAAACACATAGGGGACAATTTTGCACATAAATGCATTTAACCAACTTCTGAGAGATACATAAATCATCTGGGTTTGCTAGAAATGACTGATCCTGGCATTTTTATACTTGAGAATGAAGTGGGTTTGGTTTTTACACCCAATCCCAGAGTAGGCAAAGGAAAAGCTGCTCAAGAGTGACATTTTCTGGTTTAGTTTGAGGTGCTGCTTTCTAAGTCTGGGTCACCTTCCACCTTGGACTGAGTGTGCTCCTTTAACTGCTCTCTAAATATAAATTCCATTAGCAAATCATGATTTTTGTAAGAAAAATAAATTCTTAAGTAAAAAATAATATATAAAAATTAAAATATAATAAATAAAATTTAAAATTATTTAAAATAAATATATTTAAGCTATTTTAAAATATTTAAAATAAAAAATAAAGTAAAGTAAAAGGTTTTTTCTCAAACAAATCAGCCAAGTGTTGCCCTCAGCAATCCCATTTCAGCCTGAGTCACAGAAATGGGCACTTTAAGGATAATTTTTCTGGGTGTTCTTGTCTGGCAGGAACCAGAAATGCAATTCTCCAGGCTCCCATTGAAAGGAACCTCAGCAGAGCAGGCACAGCCAGGTGTGTGAGGGACTCACCACCTCAGGAAACCTTTATTTCACCAACAGCTCCCATTTTGGGGAGGAAACAAACTTCCTGAAAACATTGTTCAGATTCTGGTAAAAAACAGAAATGTCTGAGGCTGAGGGGCACAGAGCCCTGGGGAAATATTGATCCTGAAGCATTGAAAACTGCTTTGGAACAATGCCAGCCTGGGACTCACAGTTCCATTCCTACAGAGCCAGGATTTCAGCATGGACCTCTGAGGGAGCCACAGACCAAGCCATCCTTTCCCCACATAAGGACACAATGCCAGCTATTTTTCTATTAATAAATCCATTGTTCCTCAAGCCTTCAGCCCCAGCTGGAGCCTGCTTACATAAACCAGTTAAGATACATCTCTTCAATGTCTAATTCTTTACTTTAACTAAGTCCTGGTTGCCTAGAAGCTCTCTATAAGACCTGGATTTTAATTTTTTCTCTTTTTCTTTATATTTTTGCCAACTGTTAGTTAGGTAACAGATGAACCAAATCCCAGGTGTTGGTGACAGAAGCCTGGGTGACAGACTGAAAGCTGGGGCAGTGTTTGTTTCTGCATGCCAGGAGTGCCAGACTCCACTGACGACCTTGCTACCACCAACTTTCCACAGCTATGGCAATTGCAGATGATGTCTGCTTAGATCAAGAGCAATAACTGAGAATTACAGGATTATATCATCGCTGGACAGAGCAGATTTATCTGTGCTATCAGTTTCTGTAATTAGCAGGACATGCACTTCCACTTTGCAGGATTATTATATCACATTTTTATATTAAGATAAATCAAGCTGTCTAGTTTAGATCCAAGTTTAGAATGTTCTGCTGGACCTTCTGGATGCTAAAACACACCTTCTGCTGCATCAGACACCAACCAGACTCACAGCTCCCAGCCTATATCAATGCCATAAACATTATAAAATAATCACCTGCTGTGTTTGCAGTCAGCAATGGGAATTAACAGCAGAAAACAGAAGAGCAGATTTTCCCCTGATATTCAGCAGCATAACAGAGGCACCAAAACCAGCTCTGCAGTGCTTTCCTCACCCTGATCTGTTCTGCTGTGTTTGAGGGGAATGGATCACCTTTACTGGGGGGGTGTGAGTTCAGTGTGTTCATCTGGGCACCAAATGTTGGGAGAATCAATTCAATGAATTCACAGAATTACAGAATTCACAGAATCACCGGGTTGGAAGAGCCTTTCAAGACTGAGCCCAGCCCAGCCCCAGCCCCTCAGCCAAACCCTGGCCCCCAGTGCCACATCCAGGCCCTGTTAAACACACCCAGGGATGGGGACTCCAATGTCAACTTTATCACATTCCAGAACTTTCTCACCCTTTCTGTAAAAAACTTCTTTCTAATACCCAACCCGTATTTCCCTTGGTGCATCCCTGCTTTTTTAGCTGAATTAAAGCCTAAACAAAACAAGAGTTTAGCTGACAAAACTGCATTTACAGTCTTCAAAGCCACTCATCCCTGCTGTCACTTGTTCCTAAAGGTATAAATTCTTCCTCTTTTCTAACCAAAATCGTTTTTAGAGATAATAAGCATGAGTTCTGTAAGATTAAGTGCTTTAAAAGTACATTTAAGAATATAAAAAGGGACTTAGAAGTCATTCAGAAACAGGTAAAACTAAATGAGAGTGACTTCATTTCCATTTCATTTTCTATTCTCATCAAGCTTAGTTTATTCAGGTCTGATTAATTAATGTCTACAAAGAGTTCCAAAAATATAAAACACTACATAAACACCAAATAATAACAGAGTACTGAAGGAAAAGCCAATTTGTTAATTTGCACAGTTTTAGGAATTAGCATTTATTTATTTATTTCCCCGGTGCAAGCAGGCCCATCCAATCCCTTTCAGCTTTTTTAGTAGAAAATGCTTTGGCAGGTATGGAATGAAGCGCAAATGTTCATGAGGAACCAAGTTAAAAAGGGTGGGTGCTTCTGAGGAAATGCTGTTTCTCTGGTTTTACCCTCAATTTCCCCATGAAATCCTTGTTCCTGTGCAAAGCTCTGATATTAAAAAGTCCATCAGGCCAAACACAGCTCAAAGGCTCCTCCTGGAAAAGGTGCCTCTGATTTTACCAGGAGATATTTGCATTTTTAAAATAAATAATCAGCTTCAAGCTTCCTGCTCTCATACACCTCAACCTGCTGGACATCTCCATTTTCAGGAGGTATTTTATCCTTTCTGTGCAACTCAAACCAGGCCTTTTATTAAATCTTTTATTAAATTGGCACTTTGCAGCTCACTGGACTCTTTGGCTCTTTTGGGGGAAAGCAGAGCAGTGAACAGCCCCGTTGTTTGGTTTAGCAATGAAGCTTCCCACATGTGCAAAGCTAATTTATTTCAGTGAAAATGTCCCCACTAATGACAGCAGCCCCCTCAGAGCTCAGCCTGGCAGTGCCATCCACACCGAGAGGACACAGCAGCCATTTCCATGCACCAGCCCAATAACCCACAAACGGCAAAGGATTTTCACAAAAGGCCCAAATGGTTTCCAAGGAGCCATTACGGCGCATCAGGTAAATAAAATATTATTGAAATGGATTTTTTGCATTTAAATCGCTTGCAGCAGGTGCATAGGAAGCAGCTTATAATAAAAAGGCTCCCATTCCTGGAATACTAACGAGGATCAGCGGAAACATTCAGCAAAAGGGAGCAGGGGCAGGTTCTTGCCATGGCAAAAGGAACTATTCCCATAAAAATAGAGGGCAGGGGGAGTTTCTTACCATGGCAATGGGAATGATTCCCATAAAAACATTCAGCAAAAAGGAGAAGCAGCAAGTTCTTAGTATGGCAAGAGGAACAATTTCCATAAAAATAGGGATCAGCAGCAGGTCCTTACCATGGCAAAAGGAACAATTCCCACAAAAACATTCAGCAAAAGGGATCAGCAGCAGGTTCTCACCATGGCAAGAGGAAAAATTCCCACAAAAACATTCAGAAAAGGGAGCAGGAGCAGGTTCTTAACGTGGCAAGGGGAATAATTCCCATGAAAATCGGGAGAAGGGAGAGGTTCTTACCATGGCAAGAAGAATGACTCCCATAAAAACATTGAGAAAAGGGAGCAGCAGCAGGTTCTTATCATGGCAAGGGGAACAATTCCCACAAAAGCACTCAGAAAAGGGATCAGAGGCAAGTTCTCATCATGGCAAAGGGAATGATTCCCACAAAAACACTCAGAAAAGGGATCAGCAGGTCCTTATCATGGCAAAGGGAACAATTCCCATACAAATAGGGAGCACTGGCAGGTTCTCATCATGGCAAGGGGAATGATTCCCACAAAAAGACTCAGAAAAGGGATCAGCAGCAGGTTCTTAGCATGGCAAAGGGAACAATTCCCATAACAACACTCAGAAAATGGATCAGGAGCAGGTTCTCACCATGGCAAGGAGAAACAATTCCCACAAAAACACTCCAAAGGGACCAGCAGAGGTCCTTACCATGGCAAGGGGAATGATTCCCATAAAGACATTCAAAAAATGGATCAGGAGCATGTTCCTTATCATGGGAAGAGGAACAATTCCCATAAAAGCACTCAGAAAAGGGATCTAGAACACGTCCTTACCATGGCAAGGGGAACAATTCCCATAAGAACACTCAGAAAAGGGATCAGCAGAGGTCCTTACCATGGCAAGGGGCACGATGCCCACGAACATGGTGCGGCTGACGAAGATCTCGGACACCACGAGCTCGCTGACGGAGTCGTCCCGCGGGTACTCCACCTGCCAGGTGATCTGCTGCGCCCCTGCCAGGCTGCTGCCGTTGTCAACCTCAAAATCCATCTGCAGGATCTCGTAGGAGGTCATGTTTGCTCTGCAAAACAAGGCAAATTCCCCACATCGTCACTGGGGTGTTGATAGCAAAGCGGATTTGCATTTCTCTTTCCTACTCGCCATTAAATTCACATTAAATTCAGTGTCTCAGACTTGAGACACTGACAGAAACCTAAATAAAACTGCGCATGGACAAGTGCAGAACTTTCTAAATAAGGTGAAACTTCATCTTTTAGTTTCCTGAAATTTTTCCCATTAAACTCAGGCATTCATTCTCCATAATCACAATGAACTTGCAGAATAAGCCACAAGCCCTTGGAAAGGCAGTGCACAGAAGTTGCTAAATTATTTAATACAACATTATTATAATTTTGATGCTGCAAAACAACAGAATACTTGGCCATTCCTCATGTTCTACCAGAAATGAGCTCTTGTGGAGGGGAAAAAAAGCCTTTCAAACCCAAACTGGTCTTTATCTCAGTGAAAAAATGGATTTGCAGAAATTATACATGACAATAAATGAGGGGTAGATTATCCCTATTTTGAATTCATGACAACATTCTCCTCGTCAGTGGTGCAGACTGGTAATTATATGGCAATCATATATTTCTCATCTGGAAATAAAAGTTTAAAAGTAAAGAAATGGATGTAAATGCACAGCAGTCAGAAATGAATTTAAGAATTACTTCTGCTTCCTTTCTCAGCAGCAACTCTTATCACTTTCCTCAGGTCCAATGCTATGTAAATATTAATAATTAATCCTCAGGTTAGAAAAACAGAGCTTGTTTTTGTGTTACAGAGAAGCAAACAGACACCAAGCTTTAACCAGCAGCACTCAGAGCATCCTCAGCAGGGATCTGCTCAGGAAACAACCTTTGCTCATCCAAACTTCCCACAAACTGAGTTGTTTCACAAATCATGCAAAGTTTACACACAAATATTTACAAAGAATGCAAGTTCCAGACTCCCAGACAGTGAGGGGACCTGGTGGAGGTGACAGGCATGGAGAGGATGGAAGGGCTCTGGCTGCAGAGCCAGCTGCTGCTCCTGCTGCGGAAACACCCGATCTCACCAACACTGCTCAAGTTTGGGGGTAAAATCTGAATTTTCTGTGTGCCAGGCCAGTGGGACGCTCATTGTCTGTGTGTCCCTCCCCAAAGCAGCCATTCCTTGAGCTGTGCTCACAGTTTCAGCTGCTGCTGCAGAAAACAGAGACTCCAAACATCCTTTTCCTCTCCCCAAATGCACAGAGGCAGAATCTGGGTTTGCCATATGTTTCTGAAGGAGAATTGTAAAGGGGGAAAAAAATCTGAGCGGGAATTATTGATTTTCATGTTTTCTTTCTGACAACAAACAACCTAAACATATGCTTCAATGCCTGGAGGATAAATATTTTCCATGCTGACAGAAGATAATATCCACCTCCAGGCACAACTAGAAGCTATTAAGGCATCTTTTGTGTGGCCAACCAGACAACCAGCAAAAAACCTTTTAAGATAAATTTTATTACATAATAACAGGGATGTAATTAAACCATTTCTGCTAAAAACATAAACTGAATTTCATTGTTTTCTGTGTATCACCTCCAGCAGTTTGTTTTATCTAAATTGCATACAATTAATACGCTCACAACACAGAACTGAAATTCAGATATGAGCTTTCCACTAACTATGGATTTAGGTATTGGGCCTGTCAAGGTTTGTTTAGGTCTGCAATTTCACTTCAGCCTGTTCAGGCCAATAGCTGCCACTCTCAAAACCACCCAGGAGTGGTTCAAAATGAGAACAAAACCACCAGTGGAGGATTTGGGTACAGAGACACTAATTAAATAATAGGTTAGTCTGCAATGACAAATCCAATCCATGGGTCCCACTGGCTGGCATTTGAGTTCAGCTCACAACACCTTCAATTATTCCTTTCCTGGTTTTCCTTTTACACATCCAGAAAGAAACCACAACACTGGGCTTGTATCTTATACATAAACCTTCCTCAGATGCAGCTGCATTAGCAGGTGAATTCGAACAAAGCTGCATTAACAGGTAAATTAAAACAAATCTACGTGAACAGGCGAATTAAAACAAAGCTACACTAGCAGGTGAATTAAAGCAAAGCTACATTAGCAGGTGAATTCAAACAAAGCTGCATTAACAGGTAAATTAAAAAAACTATATAAACAGGTGAATTCTAACAAAGCTGCACTAACAGGTGTATTCAAACAAAGCTACATTAACAGGCAAATCAAAACAAAGATATTAGCAGGTGAATTCAAACAAAACCACACTAACAGGTGAATTCAAACACAACTGTCCTCCCTCCTAGGTCTCAGTCCTGGTTCCAAAAACAATCCTTAGCACCGCTTGGAAAAACACCACCAAACGTTTGTCAGAGGTTTTCTGCTTTGTCTCAGTAGCCAATTAAGCAGCATGACACGTGAATATTGATTAAAGAAGGTTCCACTTCCCTCTTGGGCTTCTGCTGCAGGAGATGGCCTTGAACCATCTCTCACCTGCAGAGCCTCCCCTGCATGCACAGCTTTGGCAAACCAGGATTCAGCTTTCTGCACTCTGTTCCCCAGCAGGTGAATGAATTTTCTCTGAAATTCTGGTTTTTGTCCCCTTTAGAGCTGCAGCCTTGGAGCAATGCCAGGTGCTGTGGTATCTGGGACACCGGGCATTCACCCTCTTTGTTCTGAGCCTCTTCCCAGCTTACAGCTGGTACAAACTCATGATAAAACCTGAAAAGTGAATTTCTCTCATGTTCAGACTAGTGCTCACCTACTGGCTGCTTCATCTCTTATCCTACAGGGCTTTCCTGCTGGAAAGGCTGGTATTACATTCATAATTCCTGCAATTTATTAACCATCCTCTGCAATACCGTGTGGGAGACCACTGCCTTTTTCTACTGAAATTGATGGAGGTTGCTAAAGTAAAACCAGAGATAAATTAAACCATAATCAAGACCTCAAATGTCAGCATTTACTTATGTCAGCTCCATTAGCTGATAAATTCCCATCCCAACACCTGCATTTCAATTTCCCTCCTGGCTGTGCAGCATAACCACTGAAGGGTTTTTTAAAAGCAGGGGTTCCACCCTGGGCAAACCTTCAGTTTTTGGTCTGGTTTGGAACTGGGGGCAGAACTTTGCTCTTGGTGGCCTGGGGGAGACAAAATGGCTCCAGTGGGAAAATGCACCAGCACAGAAGACAAGGACTGTAACTCATGCTGTTATCAGCCATTAAATCCCATAAAACCAAACTTTATCCTATCAAGATTTCTCAGCTCTTCCTGGAGACTTATTTCATTTTTCTCTTAAATAAGTTTGCACTCTTGGGGAGAGTCTAATGGAATCCAAGGACTATAAATCACTTCTCCCTTCCAAATCTTTTCTCTCTTTTTAGTTAAACGTTTCTATTGTCCAGTGAAGTTTTCTCCCGGTTTAGGATTTTGCCAAACTCTAGTTTAGAGAAGCAATAAAAAATAAAAAGTCAAAATTACTTTTATAAAAAAAGATTATTTCCTGCAAGCACAAGGAAAAGACCTTATAATTTTAGGCAGCTGGCATGCTTGCTAATAAGTCCATTTCTATGGAAATGAGTTCATAACTATTAATTTTGCCTGCTCCTGATCTATTCTTGATGAGCCTTTCAAATTTAGAAAAGCGCTTCATGATTCTCTCAATTTGGTAATTACTAACTCCCTTTGATGAATCCAGCCCAGTGTTTCAGACATGAGACATTCATTACACATTTTTCTCTCTGGTGAGAGGAGAAAAAAAGAACCCCATGGGTCTTTTTGGATTTATTTCCTCTCACAAACTCCTCTAAGTAGGTCCTCTTCTTCAAATGGTGATTTATAATCCTATTTGAGTACCTTCACAATCCTGCCTCTGCTGGGGGCTGGAAAAACGCCCAAATCCTTGGGATTTGTGCCCAATCTGCTGTTGTCTGCCCTCATACCTGTCTGGTGCATTTGCAGCCCAGCCAAGCTTTGTCACACCAGTCCCCATCCCAGCCCCAGCTGGGAGCTGGGTTGGGATCCCAGTCTGCACTTGGAGCACGGAATGGAAAATCCATCCCACAGAAAGCCAACTTCAGCTCCAGCCAGGTCCAGAATAAAGGAGTTATCCCAACAAAGGAGTTATCCCAACAAAGGACAGGAAAGTGCTGCTCAGTCCCTGAGCTTTCCCCATAGACACGTCCACAAAAAGGAGCTGCAGCTTATTTTTATAAAATATCAGATCACTGTGAGGGTCCAGCACAGCTCTTTAATCAGCACCACAAAATCAGCTGGCACTGAAATAACCATGAATTCAATTTGTCTGAGCCCAACAAGAATTATTGAGTTAATGTAATGACACTCTGACTGATATTAATGCAGCAGCAACAGCGCGACTGGTTGGTATTTACCTTAAATAAACAAAATTAGTCACTGCTAAGAAATATTATCATAGCTAACCAAGCTTTAGGGGCTGCCCTGTGTGTTTGGGCAGGGAATGAGATGCAGGGGGGCATTTCTGGGCACTCTGCAGTGCCACACCAAGGCTCTGCTGGCTCCCACTCATGGGTCAGCAACAGCTGAGCTGATAAAAGTCACAGCCTTCTATTGCTGCACTTGGCTATTACAGGAAATCACAAGTTCCATTCACTCATAAAATAATGCTTTCAGTAAATGGCAATTTGTTTATGAGAGCCACAGCAGTGTAAACAACACCCTCAAAAATGGAGCAGACATGAGGTATGGGGGAAAATTGGAAAATAATAAATGTGAGGTTATCATGTTGCTTGAGAGTCTTTTCCAGGTTGATAATGGCCAATTCTTACTCTGATAAACTGTAACCAAATCCAATAAGAATTCAGTGACCTCACATTACCAAGGTACATTAGTTTATCAAATACTTGAGTGGAAAGGTCTCGCTCCTCTATCTCAAGAGGATTAATTCTGTAAGGGTGTTTTACTGGAGAGCAAACACAAGAGGAGCCTGTTGGAGGTGCTCAAGACCCTCATTGAAGCCAAATGAAGGGAGCTCTCAGGGAACACCCCCAGACTGAAGGTCCTGACCCTCTGCCCCTGAGGAAATGAAGATCTGAGCAGTTTGAGATGGGGAAATGAAGGCAAGGGCAGCATGCAGTTTGTGAATGATGCAGATTTGTGTATTACAGCATTCTGCCTTGCTGCCCAGGGCACCCCCAAAACCGGGGTGAGTCCCCCAGGCACAGCACCCCAAACCCTGGGCTGGCACACAGCCCTGACTGATGCAGGATGCCAAAGCCCAACCCTTCCCTCCCAGCATGAATAGCTCTGGAGAGGCTGGAGGGACACGGAGCTGCTGTCCAACACAGAACTTGCTTTGCTGTCCGTGTTTTCACAAACATTTTTGGGTGCCTGATCTCGGTTGTCTTTCACTGCCACAGAAATTCATGCTCTCCACAGAGGTACAGGCAGAGAAAATGGCTACAGAGGATAAACCCAAGCTGCTAAATCCATTAAGAGTGTACGGATCGACACAGCATGTTTTAATAATCCCGTAAAAGCCACAAAAACAACAAGAAAATATTTTTGTTCAAAACACACCACCAAGACCAGGTATTATGATGTTATTTTGCTTAGCCAACATCTTCCCACAACTGAAAACAATAAATCTAGATAATGAGCAAACCTTTTAAGCTCTTCAGCTTCTCCACTGCCAATTCACAACTGTGCTGCTCACTAACAATGTGCAATAACTTCCACTTTATTTGATTTTATCAACATCATCATGACAACCCTGGAGACAACTGAGACAATTGCTTCAATTATTTTTATTTGCTTGCACCCTTGTGACAGTGCACAGAAATGCTTCTGCTAAAAGAGCCCTTAGATACTCTTTAAGTCAACCTTTAACAGAACAACTTTGAGGAGAGAACTTGGTTTGGGGTAATTGGTGAGCTCCACTTGCTGGGCACCGGGAGCCCATTTGTACCTTTGTCATTACTCTCCCCTTTTGGAACAGCATGCAATCTTTTGGGGCTTAAAAAAGCATTTTGATTGCACTGGGATATTTTTCTGACTACTATTTAGAACTTCTTTATTGCTGTGTTGTGTATTTCTTAAAATAAAGATTCTCTGTCAGGAGGAAGTCTTGTTGGGAAACAACAAACACATCCAGGGACAAACTGGGGCCAGCAAATATAGAGGGAGCTATTGTTGTTTAAAAAATAAGAATGATTTTATGATGAAAGACTTATGCTGGAACCTATCCAGTTAATAAATATCAACAGCCCAATTGGTGCTTGTAATTTTTCTTCAACTATTGAGAAATCCTTACATTTTTACATGCCATAATCACATGGTCTATTTTCAACATTGCTGTGAAAGCAGCTGAATACATCAAAATACAGAGATTAATTCTGAATAACCAGTGACTGAAATTAAAGCTAATAAATTCAGTGGCACAAGAAGCTCTTTGCAGAGCAGGAACTCACACACAGAGATCTCTGCAGACTCTCCAAAGGCCTTTACAAGAACCAGAGTGCAGCTCTGAGTGACCCAAGGCACAGCTGAAAACATTTCACCTCAGGGAAAACCCAGGGGAGGGACAGGGGCACCCAGAGGCTCCGTGAGAAAGAAAATATTTATATTTAGAGAATCCCTGGTGACACTGGGCTGTGCACATTGCCACCACACAGACACAAACCTGAATTTCCCCTGAACCCAGCTCCTCCTCAGCAGCACCAGCTGGGCACAGCTCCATTCAGAGCCTTGCCTTCCCCAGCCAGATATAAAAGGGGAGGCAGGCGCAGTTTGGTTTATCTGTGCCTCTCCCAGATGCCCTGTGAGCCTCAGGAGCAGTGATTCTCCTGACCATGCACACTCATGAGGCTCTGGAGTTTTGTATTGACCAATATTCACAATTCCCCATCTTCCCCCAGGTCTGATCTCTGCTGGGAAGTGACCTGGAGCCACTCTAAGAGCTCAGCCCACCCCTCCAGCAAGATTCCTTGCCATTTTAAACACTAACTAAACTATTTTAATGTGATATTAGCATCAGGTGATCAGACCTTTCTGTGTGCACCAATCCCATGAGGAAAGAAAATCCCTCCTAGAGGCAGGAGGAAGCTCCTTGGTACCCAGTTGCTGTTTTGATTTCAGAATTACAATTGAGGCTGACAGCTGAGTCTCCCTGGGGAGAAAATCAGCCAGAGGGGATCTGGAGATGGAAATTCCCCAGGCAGGGAATTCCTGAATGGAAGCAGGAGGGAGCCAGGAGCCTGTGACAGGAGCACCCCTGAACTGCTGCAGGATGCAGAACAGACAAACGGGGCTCTCCCCATGAGCATCCAAAAAGTTTCATTCAACACTTAATTGAAAAAATTAAAAACTTGGAATTTAATCCTTTGTTCAATGGCCAGACTGTGTAAATGACTAAATAACAGAATACCAAAGGTCCATGTTTTTCTCTCTACAGCTTGCTAAGGCTGCACAGAACTCATAGGTCTGCTGTGATGCCACTGCATTAAATAATTCAAGGAAAAAAATCAAAATGGGGACATGGCAAGAATTATTTTACTCCTCCTACATTTCCCTCAGCTCCAAACAAGTTTGAGCCCCTAATGGACTAGACCTGGCTCTCTTTGAATGCAGCGTTCTCTTGGATGGAGAGGGAACGTGCAGAGTGTCCTGTGGCTGAGAAATAAATGTCCATGGCAATATCCTCAAAGCAGAGAGGGCAGGGAGCAGGGCAGCACATTAACATCAACAAAATGGGACCTCCTCTCTCCCCACTCCCTGACAGACACATGGGGGGCACAAAATTGGTTTATTTTAAAGGCTGATAATTATGTTTTACACAAGAGCTAAGCTCTTCCACTCGCTGTTGGTACCCAGTGAACAGACAGTAAAAACACGAAAGTGAAACTGGCACAGAAACATCAGTTTCCCGTGTTTTAATTAATAAACAAGATTAACTTATCCAGCTGAGCAAACAGAGGGTGGCTCAGGGTCTGCATTCAGTGTATGAAGAGAAAGAGCCATCTGCAGCAAGGCTCTGAACCCCCACCCTTTGCTGTTTGAGCTCAAAGTCCTGATCTTCACACCAGAACCAAAAGCAAGAGATAAGCAAAGAGCTCCCATGTAAGTCACCCCATTAAAAGATCATTTCTGTCCTAAAAATGAATCCAAATTTTCCTAGACATGCAAAGATAACTCCAAATAACAAACCACAGAGGGGTGGATTTAATATTTCTCCTTCTAAAAATCATTCCACAATTATTTTTTAATGTCACTAAAGTAAGGCCAGCACCACAGGCACCCCACAACATCTCCAGGTCACCTTTGCAAAGGGCAGCCAGGACCTTGGCACGCTCCCAAGACAGCAATTCCCCAACACTGACAGCTCAAGGGGAGCTGCTGGGACATTGCTCAAGGGCACACCCGAGCAATGCGTGAGGAACAAGGGAGGTGAATTCACTCAGCCTCTGACAAGGAATAATTAGAAAGGAAGGGGCAGAATTGGTGTTGCACCCAGCCTGTCACACCTACTGTATGGTAAAAGCCAAAACTTGACCCCAAAACTTCATTTAAAGGAGTTTCCTCAGCAATGAAGCCTTCAACCACCTGAGATGGGGTGGGCTGAGTGCCCAAGCTGAGCAGACACCTGCACATCACACCAAGGACATTGCATCCCTCCTGCTCTCAGGGAGTCAGCAATGACCCAAAGTGGCAAAACGACCCAAAATCCCAGTGACAGAAATGCTGCTGTGCTGCATGGGGTGTTCCCTTTGCACCCACTGTGACAGTCACACAATCTGGGCACGGTTCTGCTCTTTCATTTTCCTTGCTACTATCAGAAATTTCACCAGCTGTCACAAAGCACAAAGAGACAGATGAAAGGGTTTCTAGAAAAAGAAGGCAGGCTCCTGTAAGTGCTGCAATTCATGTTAACTACAGAAAATATCCCCAACATCACGGGTTAATGTGAAGCAGAATGCACAAAATCATTCTCTGCTATTCCTCTCTTTTCTGAGTCTCTTCAGGATTTCATCATCCCTTCCCTTCTCCCGCCCCCTCCCAGCTCCCTTCCTCCCCACACAAGAACGTGCTCAGCCCTGGAAAATTGCTCAGCTGAAATCCTGAGATTTTGTCGAGGCCTGGCATTCTTTGGCCAGCTGTATTTACACCCCTGGCTGCTGGGTAGTCATGCTGGAAGCAATTAGCTTTCATGCTTTTTCAATATTGCCTTTCAAAAACTTTGAGATCCCTCATCTCTATCCATTTAGATGTAGAGAAGCACAGAAAAAATGTAAAAAAAAAAGTAAAAAAGAGAGTTCATCCATATGCTGAGCTCCTTTAGTCCCATTCAAATGCAGCAACTTCAGCTCCCCACCACCAATGAATGGCACCACAGCCACGTCCCAGCACATCAGGGGAGATGCTCAAAGGCTTGGAAACCATCACCACAACACTCAAAGCTTCCAGCACTGCTGGCTCCAGCAGTGGGACAGGTCACCCTCCAGCACCTCTGTGCTGTTTAACAACACTTTCAAGTGTGTATTTCATATTTTTATAAGAGGGAAATCTGTCACTGCTGGACTATTTTAAAAAAGAGAAAAAGGGGAATGAAAGAAAAAACAGAAGAGCGTAGCTAAATGTATACTGATTGCAGTAATTGCATCCATTCCTCTGCTGGAAAGTCTTGTATTGTATTTCTAATATGTGCTGATAAGTGCATTCACAACATGATTAACTGCCTGCAGACAAGAATGGCTATTATGTTTAACAGACTGATTAGCAAGTGACAGAGCTGCAAACTGTACTCCTGGTAAATTGGCTGCTTTTAAATTACAGCAACTTTTTTATGGCTCCATTTTTAAAATGCAATGGCTTGTTACACATATGCCACGTAAATTCCTATCTGACAGTAAGGAATAGAGGATACTGAGCTTTTAACTCCTAATCTCAGATCTCAATTAGAGCATTGCTCATTTTCTTGTTAATGACACCAAAATCTGCACTGTTCATGGCTCTCATCAGGCATCATCTCATTTTCAATGTTGGTGTCTCCAAAGCTACCCTTAAACACAGGGACAGGATTTCAGTCCTTCTGTTTCCAAAGTTCTGCCTTGTTTTTGCTGGTTCTGTAAGCAGATAACTAAGAGAGGATTTAGAGTATTCTTCCCAGGATTTGATTAATTCCCCTCTCTCAGCTGCAGGCTCCTTTTCCATGGACTCTCTCAGAAGCCCCAGCGCCCTCGGAGCAAGGCAAAGGGAGAAGTGCAGGGTCTGTCCTGGGACTGAATCACAAACCTCAAATGCTCCGCAGTTCACACGGGCCACAGCACGAGGCTCAGCCCTGCTCCGAGTGAAATGGGCTCCTCATTAATTCCCTCTTTTATCCCAACAAAGGGCAGGATTTGGGCACCCAGCTCCTTGCAATCCTGCCATGCAATGCACGGCTCTGGCTTTTTGATTGCTCTTATTTTTATCCCTGTAATGTAAAAGAGCACCAGCCTTGTTTGGGCCCCCGTGTATTTCATACAAACACAGCTACAGACACAGTCATGACCCCAGAGAGTTTGCAGTCCACAAGGCAGAGAGAGAAAAGAGATTTAACAATCTGCACCAATTTAAATTCACACAGAAGGCACAAACCCTTTAAGCACAAATTTATCTAGAGACTTTCAAGCTCAATGACATCATGTACTTCAAACCAACTTATTTATAACATAAAGCTTAGTATAACTTGTAAGGAGATAGAATAAATCAATTTGCTCTATCACAGAACTTCATCAGATACAATACAGATGGCTCTGCTACCACGGTTAAAAATAACCTCCACATTTTTACATCAGCTCAAGGCATTTATCAAACCAGGAAAGTGGTGGAGGAGGAGGATGTTGTCTGGCTTGCACACAGTAATGGGAATATCCACCCAGCAGTCTGGGACTTTTATTAATCTTCTGCCACGTGTTTATAATTTTATTCTGAACTGGGAGAATTCCGCTTCCAAAACCATTTTTCTTTGCTAAATACCAGGACAGAGCAACTTGAAGTTGTCTATTGAATGTAGATTAAGAGGGAAGAAAATAATCCAGAGGGCAGCCTGATTGTAGAAGGGGACAGGAAACTCTTGAGCACCAAACCCTCTCGAAAGCAAGCCTGGCTGAGCACCCAGCATTTCAGCAGGATAAAAAGGGTGATGGAATGACCAGAGCCTGAGCTGGCACCTCCTGCAGGCTCCCCAAGCAGCCAGTTTGTGATTCCCAGATAATCTGCGCTGGACAGAGTGCATGAACCCCACAGCCCTGCAAATAACGCGGCTGCAAGAAGGAAATTCATTTGTTTCTCAGCTTTCGTCGCTCTTGTTCCCACATCCCACCCCCAGAGGGGACATTCGGTGTGGATGTTTGCTCAGGATTTATTGACTGAAGGGTTCACTGGGAGGCTCCTGCAGGAGCTCTGTTCTGCTCTTCCCACTGGGGAGAGGGCACAGACAGCAAAGGGCTCAGGCTGCCAGTGCCCAAGGGGACAGGATCGTGTCTGTGCTGGAGGGAATTCCAGAACCTTGCAACCCCTGCAAACCAAGCAGGGACAGCTCGTGCTGTGACCACTTTTTTACTCTTTTTAAACCAGGTATAACAAGCTCCTGGGTCAGCCAGAGCTCTGACATCTGCTGCCTGAGATTTTTCTTCATAATGAGCTCCCTAAAGAAGACCAGAAGCCTTTGTAGCTCAAATAAAGGCAGATTTCATCACAATAAACCTCGAATATGTAACATTAAACAGGGAAAACTCCAAGCAAGTGGATCAAACAGAAGGGAAATGAAAAGCAGTGTACACAGCCCTCCCCAGCCTGGGGTCACTGCAGGCAAACCCTCCATGCTCTCTCCCAGCTAACCTGGAGATCCCTGGGTGCAGCAGAGCCTGCCCTCACCTGGGAGAGACCTTAAAGATTTCTAAAAGTTAAGGGAAAAAAATTACATTAGATACACCATTTAAACTTATTGCATATTAAAATATAAATTTGTCATTCCCTACTACATCACTTTATCCACTGCTCCATGCCCATATTTTCTTTTCCAGGGGATTACAAGAGCACAGCTAATTATGTGAATGCTTCTGCAGGTTATAATTGGGAATGAGATCAGTTAATTACTACTCTGATAAAGATTGCAATGAGTACTGGGAGAAAGTGGGGAAATCCCTCAGAGCAACCTGGCCTAGGGAGGTGTCCCTGCCCCAGCTGGGTGATTTTTAGGGTCCCTTCCAACCCAGCCCATTCCATCATTCTGTGATTTTGGTTATCTTCAGCATCTCACTTTCTCATCCTCATTATGACTGAAATTATGGATAACAGGCCCGTGTGTTCCTCCCCTCCATTTCACCATTATCTCATTCCGTTATTTACTGAGCATCCAGCGCCCAACTGGGAACGTGCTCCCAGGAATGAAAGGATCACAAATCTGCTCCCTGAAATGAAAGAATCACAACAGGAAAAGCTGCAAGAGGATCAATCATGCAAAGGTCCAGTGAATAACCCAGCAGGCCACAGTGCTGCTTTGGAGATCTGCAAGCAGCCAAGAGATGATCATACTCTAATTAAAACAGCAAACTGCAAAAGGTATCCCAGAGGTTTTCCTCCCACCCAGCCCTGCAGAGACACCAGGCAATAAACTAAACATCAAGTTGCTCTGGGAGGTGTTTTCATAAACAAAATACAGATAATGAGGTATCCCTCAAAACTCTCCTCTTTTTCCAATTTAATTTAAAACTGAGAGGAGTTGGATAAAAGGGAAGGTGTCGGAAGCAAAAGGACAGATGGTTCTGCTGCCAGAGAGGAGCACAAAACTGAGGTTTATTACAAGCCTTTTATTTTACTTACAGCTTTTTATTTACTCCTCTTTCTCCCTTCACTCACCTATTCATCTCCCCCTCAGAGCACTGCAAATTCAAGCTCCCATCGAATTCTCCCGATTCAAATTCAAATTGAAGCACACAAAGCACAGCACCGCTTTCAGTGCAGAACTTTCAAGGGTTCTGTTGCAGATTTTGGGGGCTTTTTTTTTATTTTTTAAGTGTCTAACAAGCCAATTAGAGGCTGAATCAGTACCTTTGAGATGAATACACAGGAAATGAGAGGAGCATGGCAGTGGTGACACATCCTGCAGCCTGAGCCCCTGGAACACGAGGCATGTGCTGCTATTTTATGTAAAATGAGAAAATGCTGCTGTGTTTATCTCATCAAGAAAACCACTTTCCCCCCTTGCTTTTGCATTCCCTGGGTGCTTAAGGAAGTGGGTTTGCTTTTGATGAAGGTAAAGGCACAAAGAATCTCTTCAGAACCATTGCTGGGCTCTGGCCATGGAGGGACTCCCATCCCTGGGTGCCCAAAACCAGCCAGAGCCTGGTGCAGGAGCTGAGCACCAAACAGGGCAAGGCCCTGTGCTGCTCCCATTTCTGAACAGGTGCATAAAGTATGTCTTTTTATATATTTATATTTTATACATTTATATTTTTTCAATATTTATATTTTTATCTACTTTCTATTAAGTCCCTGTTCAGCTAAACCCTCCGAGACCCTGCTCACAGGCAATGTGTAATGGGCTCATGGACTGGATTTCAACAGTTCCAGTCCAATAAAATGAAATACTTCAATTCAGAGCAAATTTCTCTGAAATTAATATTATTAATATCATTGGCTGAACACTAAACACTTTGAGGAGAGCTGAGGTATCCTGGATTTCCTCTTGGAAATCCTGTTGTTGAGCAGCTCAAGTTACCCTGGCAATATTACTGAGGTGGGTCCTTCCTTCCTCTACCTCCACTTTTGGTCTGTAACATTAGGGGGGAAAAATTATGTGCATTATAATTAAAAAGAAAAGGAAAAAATAATTTAAAGCTAACAGTCATTGCAATCACCATGATAAATTTATAGGAAATACATTTAACTATTGCCATGGCAATCAGGAAACTGTTTTGTTATAATTAAAAGGATAATTACCTTTCTCTATTTTAACAAACTCATGAATTAAAAATTTAGGACAGCTTTGCCAGAGTAAATTTATCTGCATACATTACAAATCACACATTTCCATGGCACTTTTATCTTTAACTCATCACGGTTTTTATGTTTTATTTTATATGTTTTAATGTCTTTATGCCATGTTGCAGAATTCAAGGTTGGATGGGGCTTGGAGCAGCCTGGGGTAGTGGGAGGTGTTGAACAAAATCATCTTTAAGGTCCCTCTAACCCAAACCATTCTGTGATTCCATGCAGTGAGAAAACTCTGAGTATCTTATTTACCCACAAATTACAGAATAAAGGAATCTGGGAAAGTTACTTGGCAAATAATTCAAATTACAATAAAGTGGTCAAATCCCACCGAGCCTGAGAGCAAAGCAAAGCTTTTGGTACAAAATTCCCATCAAGAAATCAAGGAAAGAAACTCTCTGCTGTGTTTTGGTTTGTCACCTCTCTCAATGCAGCAGAACTCCAGGCTGAGGGAGGAGTGTGACCCATTTAGAGCTCCTTTCAGCTGTGATTTTCTCTGGCTTGCAGGTGCAGGTCACAGGTGAGATACAGACCATGATCCCTTTTGTTTGAAATACAGATCTCTCTAAACTGTCCTAAAAACAGGCACTGGCTGGGAAAGTGCCTCTTCCTTCTACACTTTGTTTGGAATAGAATAAAATGGACATTTGCTTGTTACTTATTTGAAATAAAGATGCTTCTGAAGACTGTAAAGGGAAAAAGAAATTGAAATTATAAGGAAACATGAGCTGTAAGGAAATTTAGTATGTAATTATTGAAGTAGAAACCTTTAATAAACTGGATACTCAACCTCAGTTGATAGACTCACTATTTAAAGACCAGCTCCATTTCTGGGGAAAAACAAACCAGGACTAATGTTAGATCAGTAATATATTTTAACATGGCTTTTTCTTTTCTACTGTAAAAGTGTCTAAATTAAATGTACAGTACTAAAATGGAAGGGAAAGCAAACATTAGCCAGGGCAAAGAATCAGGAAAAAAAAGCACCTAGAGAGATAATGCACATAGAATACATATAACACACATAGAACATATATAGAGAGAATATATATATGTTCTTTATATATAGAACATAGAATATTCTATGCACATAGAATATACACATAAAGATATATATATATTCTATATATATAGAATATATAAATAGAAAAAAATTATATAGAATATATATATATAATCACAGGGAAAAACAGAAATAAAGGTGGCGCATCTCTACTACAATAAAGTCAACAGGCCCAGGGAGCAGCAGAACAAATGGAAATGAGCTTTAAACTGGGATCCAAGGTGGGTGAGACCTGCACACTAGAAATATAAATAAAATAAATATATGGAATTTAAATATAAATGTAACTATAAACATGCTGTCATCTTATTGCAGGAGTTCCATGCTTGTCTCCTTATCACAAAAGCTCCATACCTTCTGAATGTCTCTCATGGGCAGCTCTCAGAGCACTGACTCTGTTCCTCACAAAGCAGCCACTGACTCCAGATTCCTTCTCACCCACTCTTTTATAGCATCTTCTTCTCATTGGGTACAGCTGTGGCCTGGTAAAGTCAGGCCTGCTCCTGATCTTTGATAGTTGGCCCAGCTGCAGCTCCTTAGGGGTGAGATTGCTTTCTACACTATCTTTATTTTCTTATATTCTATCCCCCTACATAAATATATGTAAATATATATATTATATAAATACATAAATTATATAAAATTATATTTTATATATATATTTGTATAAATAGTATAAAATTATAATTTATATATTATAAATATATAAATTATATAAAAGTATATATTATTTAAATATACATATATAAAAATTTTTATATATATGTATATCTATATATATACACACATACATATATATACATATATATGTATGTGTATATGTATGTATATATGTATGTGTATATATATATATATATATATATAAAAATATATAAATAACCAGTACCCAGGCAGAGGGGAGGGAGAGCAGGAAAAACCCCACATGGAGCAGAACCTCCCGACTGCTGAGCTGCTCCTCCCTTCTGTGGACACTGAAAATGAGCAATTCTGTGGATGTGGCAGGTGCCAGCCCCAGCACCTCAGGATAAATGAAGAGAAGGCCCTGCTGGGCAGAGGAAGGAACAGGGACCATTCCTTTTGCCCTGTGCAGGTTTTGGTGCTGTGCCTGCCCTGCTGGGGTCCCAGGGGTGCTGCCTGAGGGAGAGCAAACAGAGACACCCCTGGCCAGGCACCAGCAGCCCACAGTGCAGGGCTCAGAGGGAAAAAAGAGAAATTTAACATAAAAAGGGAATTTTACCATTACTGAGTGGATTTTCCCTTGCAAAGATGCCCCTTCCCTTTCCAAACCCACACAAACTTTTGCAACCCACAGCATCCTCTGGTTGCAGCTGCTGGAGCAGCTCCTCCCTTCATTGTCAATCTGCCAGCTGCCAGTTCCAAGCGATATCAGCAATGCTTTTTTGGAAAAAACAGTAATTTCCCTGTTCACCTGCCACACTGGTGATTTCTCCAGACCTGGCTCATTCCCACTGAGATGGGCTCTCCATGCCTGTGGATGTTTTCCCTTTCCCTTTCCTGCAGGAGAACACAGATGTTGCCTTCCTAGCTGCTAATTTTTATCTTTTCTCTTAATTGAAATTACCTTCTGCATCCCTAATCTTATAACTAAATGTCCCATATGTTGCTTATAGTGCAGCTTGCAGAAATGCAGCTGAAGAAAGTTGGTAAATTTCTTTAATTAATAACTATTAGAAAAATACCCATTAAGGTAAATTGAAATTATGTTAGTTGGAAATTAAATTGTTAAAATTATACTTTCTTTCACGTTTAGAAATTATGACTGAGTAATCCTTCAACCAAGCAGTACAAGACAGGAATTCCAGCACAGGAATGCTGGGAGAAGTTTTTGCATTTAATAAATGGAAAAAACCTGCCACAGTTGATTTTATTTAACTTATCTTTATAGGTTTAATAAAAGAATCCCATCCTACACCTAGACCAAGAAATTTGGCTGCCACATATTTAAATGAAATGCCCAATGGAGCTTTCTAAGTGCAAAGCAGCAGCAGATTTACTGAAAGCAGTAATGGTCAGGCAGCCTGAGTGGCAACTTTTAATTGAGAGTTATTAGAATTGGAGATTCAGGAAAAGGGAGGCCTGTGGATAATTTAGAAACAATTTCAGCTGCAGAGCTGCAGGTTGTGGCTGGCACAGGTCACAGATGTCAGGACTGGTGTCACTGCAGCCAAACCCTTCCTGCTGCCACCACCCTGCACCCTGAGCAGGGCTGAAAATGGGAGCAGCCCAAAAACCTCTCTGGGAAAAGGGAAAACCTGACTTTTAGGATAGAAAATTAATTTTTCAGAGAGAAGCAAACTGGCAGGTCAAAGACCAAGGCAAGGCACAAGTTTTGCATTCCTTTATCTCTGGCATTGGGATGTGCTGAGCCCCAAAATGGGTGGAAAGAGAAATCAGTGCCTAAATCAGCAGAGCCTCCCCAAGGCAGTGCTTCCTTCCAGGGCTACCCCTCCATCCTCATCCCATCTCATTCCTCTCAAACAAAACCCAGATCTGAGGCCCCTCCTAGCCAAGCACAGGGACAGAGCTGGGCTCTTTAAAGATTCAACTCCAGCAGCCCTGAGTGCCAGGGAAATAAATATATGGTATTTTAGAGGCATGGGACATAAATTCTGGCTTGGTTTAGAAGCCTGTGGGCAGTAAAGTGCTCTGCCCATTAAAACATAAATTATCATCTGAGTGTAGCTGATGAGAGGCTGGGACTAATAGGAAGTGGTGCTAAATAAGAATTATAGGAATGCTTTTCCCACTGTGACTGCAGGAATTTACTCCCCACCCTAGCACGCCTCAAGATGGCAGATGGAAATTAAGGCTGGTGTGTATGGGAGCTCAGAAGCAAACTGTTACCCTTCAAACACATCCTTATCAATCAAACATCTTCTTAATCCCATCAACTGTGATTGGAGAACACCTGTTATCCCAAAATTCCAAATCTTTATGACAACAAAATGTTCAATCTCCCCATCACGCCCTGGACCAGGGAGCAGCAGCACTGACAGGAGATTGAGCTGGGCTTGCAAACAAATCACCCAGCCTGGTGCTCTGAATTCTCTCTGAAATGTGAGCCTGTGACACACCTGAACCCCCTCAGAAACCCTGCCCTGAGCAGCAGCACTCACACAGCATTAAAGAAACACACTCAGCAATTTAATCCAGATAATTTCGGCTTTCCTCTACAGTTTTAGCCCAGACCAGTTCTGAGCTCCTCTTCTGGGAATTAGGAAAAAGCAAGGGTAACAGGTCTGAAGTGCTCCATGAGCTCCAGACTGCCAGCTTATTTAAGTCCTACAGATAAATCAATACATTCAGATAAAGTTTCTGACTGCCAGTAATATTTTCTTTAACTCCTGAATTTACCCTTTTTCTCCAGATGCTCATTTCTCCAGAAGTAACAACTCTCCTCTCTTTTTATGGATCCTCACTGCCATTTTTTGCTCTACCTCTCCCAGCAGGGCTCCTAGACCCACTGATAAAAAGAGGAGAATTCAGAATTGGCAGTGTCACCAAGGATTGCCCACTGGGACAGGGCTGCTGGAGAATTTAGGGTTGGCACTGTCACCAAGAAGGATTGCCCACTGGGATGGGGCTGATGGAGAATTCAGAGTTGGCAGTGTCCCCAAGGATTGCTCAGCAAGAATCAGTGTCCCCAAGGATTATCAGAGCTGCCAGTGTCACCAAGGATTGCTCAGTGAGAATTCAGAGTTCCCAGTGTCCCCAAGGATTGCTGAGTGAGAATTCAGAGTTCCCAGTGTCCCCAAGGATTGCTCAGCAAGATTCAGATTCCCAGTGTCCCAAGGATTGCTCAGTGAGAATTCAGAGTTCCAGTGTCCCCAAGGATTGCTCAGTGAGAATTCAGAGTTCCCAGTGTCCCCAAGGATTGCTGAGTGAGAATTCAGAGTTCCCAGTGTCCCCAAGGATTGCCCAGTGAGAATTCAGAGTTCCCAGTGTCCCCAAGGATTGCTCGAGGTCCCAGTGCTGCAGCCTGCAGCCCTGGCCATCACTGACAGAACAGGATTCTTGACACACATATCTATTTCCTCAATGAAGATTGAAAGCCAGAATAAATGGAATGTCAGTGTTTGGGAGCAGGGAATAGCTATGGGGTCCCA
The DNA here is from genome assembly GCF_028769735.1 of Zonotrichia leucophrys gambelii. Lineage (NCBI taxonomy): Eukaryota > Metazoa > Chordata > Aves > Passeriformes > Passerellidae > Zonotrichia > Zonotrichia leucophrys. The sequence goes on from NC_088185.1 coordinate 1,392,305, forward strand.
GCACCCACGGCTGTTCTGATTGACTGGGCAGGAATCCTTTTAACTCCAGGTTTGGCCTCTTGCACCACATAACTGAAGTTACTTAAACTCTGCTGGAGACCCATAAAGAGCAGAAGAGCCCCAGGCTAAAGCAGATTACAATGGTTTCTTGTTTTTTCCTACCAACACAGTGATGGCCTATTGTCCATTACAAATAAAGTGGAAAATCAGTCCTGCATTGAAACAGCAGCCTCTGCATCATGCAGCACAATTGGACTCTGTTTCCATCCCATCTCAGCTAAACAGGCCTGGAATTGTTGCACAAGTCCCAAGGTGCCCACTGATGTGAGATGTGGGTTTTATTTATTGGAGAAGACACTTCCATGCTCTGGGAAAAAGTTATTTGCTGGCCTTAAATCATCCATGCAGGAACAACCAAAGAGAGCCTGCAAATATATCAAGAAAGGATTTAGGATTGAATAGGGCAAGACAGGACTGAGGAGCCCCAAGGACAGGGGGGAAGATGGGTTTGGGAGCCAGGGGTGAAGGAAACCACATCTTTTGGGATGGAGGAACAATCCTGGGCACTGCACAAAGTCACTTCCACTGCCAGGCAAATCAACCATGGAGCATCTGAAATAAACACAGCCATCACCCAAAGATGGGTGATGTTAATTAAATTCTGTTCATTTTTTTTAAGTTTCTAAAAAAACACCCCAAACAAAAAAAGAAGCTGCTATTTACAGTAAATTAAAAAGATAACTATCAAATCTCACTTATGGTAATAGAAAACTATTTCTGAACTTTAATTATTATGACAAACTGGTCTCCTGTGGCTTGTTCATTTCACGCAGCTAAAAAAATTGTTAACAGTCTTCTAATTATATCAGTTTTCTGTGTTAAAAAAAACTGGCTCGCACTTATTACTCTATCTAGAGAAGCTATGGATCATCTTGCTATTCACTTAATGCTTTTAATTTACATATCAGAAATACTAATAAGTGTGGTGTTATTAGATCACATTCCATTTTGCTTCTAACCCAAGAAAATGGTTCATTTTGTTTGGCTGCCACAATTAAATTAATTTATTTTCCTATGGCATGGTTTTTGATAAGGGCCTTTATCAGAAGTTTGACTGTATTAAGCTTAATAGGACATCTCTCATTAAAATAAAATACGTTTCATTAAAATCAAACAATGGCTTTGCCCCCCCGCCCCCATTTTGGCTTCATTTGCATATTTAATAGAGGAGATAATTGTGCTTTTCACTTGGACAAGAGCCTCAATCTGAAGGCCCAGATTTGTTTAAAATTCAGCAGATTATTTCAGTCTCACGTGATGCCTGGCAGGGCTTTGCCTGGAGGTGCCAAGGCAGGAATGTGACAAAGAATTCAGATTGGGCACGTTCTGGATGTGCTCCACACTCCCTTCCTGTGGTGCCCTCAACTTCTGAGGCAGAGATACTTGCAGGTGGTATTTTCAGCGTCCCCTGTTGTGGGGAGGAAGGATGAATCTGACTCCATGTTCTTAAATTGGAGATTCAGGAAATGGAGTAGAATATATATATATATATATATAAGGAGAAATTTATATTATATTATATTATATTATATTATATTATATTATATTATATTATATTATATTATATTATATTATATTATATTATATTATACTATATTATATTATACTATATTATATTATTATATTTATTATAATGCTATACTAAAACTATACTAAAGAATAGAGAAAGGCTCAACAAGATACTAATGAAAAAGCTCGCGATCTCTTCCAGAGTCCTGACACAGCTGGCTGTGATTGGTCATTAAGTAAAAACAATTCACATGAAACCAATCAAACAATGGCCAGTTGGTAAACAATGTCCAAACCACATCCCAAAGCAGCAAACACAGGAGAAGCAAATCAGATAATGATTGGTTCCATTTTTCTCTGAGGTTTCTCAGCTTCCCAGGAGCAGAAATCCTGGCAAAGGGATTTTTCAGCAAATGTGATGGTGGCACTTGCACAAAGCCAAGGGGCTGAGAAGGGTCCCAGAGCAGGGGGAGTTTGTGGCTCTCCCAGGTAAGCAGAGGCTGCCAGGAATGCAGCAGGGATCCCTGGGCAGGGAGCAGCCAGGGCAGGGCAGATCAAGGCTGTGCTCACTGCCCATCCATCAGCACCTGTGTAAAGCACAGACACTGATTTTATCCCAGACAATGTCACTGAGGATCATTCTGCTGTTCTCCTGGCACCTGCTCCACTTCTTTTGTTCTTCTGGCACCTGCCCCATTCTCCTAAAGAATTTTCTGAGGTGGAAACTTTTGTCTCCCCAGCTCCATCCCTGCCTCAAATCCTCTAAACAGATTTCTGCTCACAGTTGAACAGACATTAGCTGCCGAAACAAAGCAGCAGCCCATATGCAAAGTTTGTTTATTTGCACTGCGGTGTCCTGTGCTTCAACTCAAAGCCAAAATGCCCATATGGCCACTGGAAAAAAAAGAAGAAGTGGGAAAGAAAAAAAACCAAAGCAAGGAGAGTAAAATATTGAGTTGTTTCTGCAGGAGGGAAAGGGGAGCTGTCAATACAGAAAGTGGGTTAACACCTCAGCAGTGTAAACACAGAGTGTGTCAGTGTGCGGAGCAGAGGAGCTGAGCACACACTGCTCAGCAATTCCCCCTTGTTCCTCGCTCTGTCCTTCCCCTGTGGGCACACAGGGAGCACAGGGAGCACCTGGCAGGGCTGAGCAGCTCCCGAGGGCACAGAGGCACCCTGGGCTCCTGGCACTGCTCATGTAGGGCAGAATTTCTCATCTGGCTGCTGTCAAAGGGCACACTTGGGACGCTGCTCAGATATCACACACTGTGCTGCTCAATAAAGAGGGCAGTCTTCAGCATCAAGATCAGTTTTAGGGGAGAACTCGGGGTTTAAGCTAAACCAGAGCTAGGCTGAATGTTTACTCAGCTGCTAAGACAGTCCCTTGAAATTCAAGCCCAGAACGATGACAAAAACCCCAAACCTTTCTGGGTTCTCTGTATCCTGGGCATCTTTTATGCCCAGACTGGAAGGACTGGAGTTGACACCTGGATTAACTTTCCTGCTGATATGTGGGAATTACTGGTCTCATTGTTGGGATGTTGGTGAATACAATTATTCACCAAAAGTCCCCAAATTCCCCCAGTTTAACGTGAGTCCTCTGAGAGACCAGCACCATTTTACAGCACTGGGCTGGTCTGAGCCTGCTCTGGGGCAGAGAACAGCAGAGCAGCAAGGATGGCACAGAGGCAGCAATCTGCCAGCCCCGTGCAGGGAAGGGGAGCATATGCTCAGTGCAGCATGCACACATCCCTGCCTGTCCCAGGCACATCAGCAGCAGCTCTGTGACACGTCCTGAGCAGTGGGGAGCAGCAGATTGTGCCACGAGCCCTGCCTGGCCCTGCTGCTGCTGTCTGACGTTGTTATATTTATCCATTTTCTGCACCATCACTCCTGCAGCCCAGGAACCGCGGCTCTGGGGGTGGCCAGGGGGACACGGGAGGGCTCCTCTGCTGCTGCTGCACTTTCCTTGTCTGACAGTTATCTGCAGTTTCATCCTGCTGGTGCCTGCGTTTGCTCCTGAGCCAGAGTGAATTCAGTGCCCTTCCTGCCTGCCTGTGCAAGGTTTCCTTGGGCAAACCCACAGAAACACCAGCGCTCAATTTCCTCTTGTGCCCTTGTTTTCCTCCCTAGATGCCTCCTAAACTTATCTTAAGACAGACCCATAATGTCCCAGCTACAGAGAGATGTGCAAAGATTTTTATTTTTTAATGTGATGGAATCTGAAAAAGAGAGAAGTTGAAATATTTCTTCAGATCAGAACAGCTAAAATTAAAAATTTTGTATCGTTCTTTCAAGGTCAGAACCCCTACGTTTTAAAAAGCCACGGTGAAAATATTTTAAAAGAAAATAACAGCTTCAAGCGAGGATATTAAAAAGAAAATAAATGAGCAAAACAAAAAACAGCTCATATATTTTTCCAAGGTCTAGAGAAAACACGGGTCAAAAGTTTTTCCTTATTTATAACCTAAATGGTCTAAATATATAATGACTTTTGGTTGACACAATAATTCACATTTTTCAGTGAATAAATAATTTTTTCTGCAGTTCCACAAATAACTACAGACAACTGAGAACTGATGAGACTGTTTCAAAACAAAGCAAGCAAACCCAAAAAAGCAAGGAAATGAGACTGAACTTGTGTCTTCTCTCCAGCACAGCAGTTCCCAACTCTGCCATGCTCTCCATGCCAAACTTTGCAACCACAATAGCAAGAGCAGAAAGATATTTAGTGTCATTCACTGGCATTTTGAAATGAAAATTAACTTCATAGCTTTCATTAACAGCTTCAGATAATTGAAACAACAATGGAAATGTTGATCTACAAAATGTGATTCCCCAAACCACAGCTGGGCCAGGAGCTGGGCACTTCCAGCCACATTTCTGAGAAGAAAATGACAACGACCTCTCTTGTACCTCTAAGTGTTACAGGCTTACCTCTGGCAGCAAAAATTAGCACTAAACCAGTGTTTTATTTCCTTTTCTTCCCGTGAGGAAATGCCAGAGCTTTCCTGGTGTACACAGCATTTCCCTTTTTAGCACTTATTCCATTGATTTTCTGAATCTTGGCAAGACACTAACCTAGTCTGTATAACCACAGGCTACAGTACTTCAACTGCCAGACATTAATACATCTGTTTTAGTCACTCATCCACCCTCAAAATTGACAGTTTGAAAAATATCAGCTCCTGATACATGAAACTTAACTAAGCCTGGACAGCTGAATCAGTGAACAGCCCAGATTTCCATGTTAATACCACCCTGCTCGACACAAAGCACTCGAGGTGTTTTATCAGTTTGTCTGTGAGAAGCATTCAATCTTTTCAGAGCTATAAAGGAGAAGGAAAGCCCATTTTTGCCTCAATGTGAATTTCCCATGCATGGCTGAGATGCACAGCACCCATAACTGAGATGGAATGAGCCTGTCAGGGGTGGATTGCAGGCACTGACCACTCTCCCTTCTCCCTCCAAATCAGAGCCCAGTCCCCTCACTGCAACACCTGGGGGAAGTACAGAATGTTCCTCTGAGAGCCACTGGAATGGCTACAACAATAAATACAAAAATGTGCAAACTGAGAACAAGAACAGCTTCACCTGTGACTGCCCCAGGCCCCACATGTGGGGAATGCAGACACCCATCCCTGCCCAGGGGGAGCTGCACACACCAATGCCACCCAAACTGGCCAAACTCAGTGTTCTGGGAGGGTAGGGAAAAGAGGGAATGGGGCACAGAAACTGAGACACAGCACCAAGCACAGGAACCAGCTCAGTGTTCTGGGAGAGTGGGAAAATGAGGGAATGGGGCACAGAAACTGAGACACAGCACCAAATACAGGAATCAGCTCAATGTTCTGAAAGGGTGGGAAAAAGAGGGAATGGGACACAGCTCCAGAAACTGAGACACAGCACCAAGCACAGGAATCAGCTTCCAGCTCAACCCAAACTTCCCCTACCACACACACCACCAAAAATGCAGCTTCTCATCAAGGATTATCTCCAACAATTGGTCAAGGCTGCAGCAGGGCAGGGAGGCTCTGAGGTTGTAAGAAGTATTTGATAATAATGAAAATGAAAACTTGAGTGAAGAGGGCAAAGAAAACCAAACCAACCATCTTTTTCAGAAATCTGTTACAGGATGCTGAACTGATGCACAGCAATCTGCAAGAGACTTCAGAGCAGAGAATAACAGACAAGCAGAGCTTTCCATGTAAAAAGTCAGAGAGGCTTTAAAGTAAAACCACAGAGCTGCAAATGATTGCAGAATGGGAAAATGCCTTCAACAGTGACACGGTGACAGCAGGACAAAGGGCTGTGTGGCATCTTCCAGCACGGAGCACAAAATGTCATTGTCTGAAATGGGACTGCCAGGGGGATGCAGCACCTCAGGAAGGGACTTCAGGCTTGGAACTGTGGAAAGATCAACCTAAAGCAGGCAGGACAAGCTGGAGAGGCTGGAAAAGAGGAGGGGGAATAACAATGGAGAAGAAATTTATTTTATGGGGCACTACACAGCTATGGCCAACACTGTTCTTGTTCACGTGAAGGAGCTGGGACACTGACTTCAATAAAAATAAAATTTGGCCTTAAAGTTGCAATGAACTGCTTATTAATTAGTATGCCCTAAATGCTCAGAAAAGGCTATTATTTAAAGTGCATTATTCCCCTCTCCAATCTTCTTTAAATGAAAGTTGATTGAAATGATGATAGGATTGAGGAATACAGACTCTTGCCATCTGAAGATGCTCTGTTACATCCTTTTTGCTTAAATTTCATCAAAAGCTAGCACAAAAGGGATGTCAATGACACAAGAGCAGAGCCAAATGCATCTGGCTTTACTGAGGATAATTGTAGCATCAAGTGCCTTGTTGGGTTGTGTCTTTTAGAAACAAAAACAATCCATTGTGGTGCTTTGGAAAGGTTCCTTCTCATCTGCATGGGACTCGTTTAGAAAGGATGATTTAAAACAAAAGGAACATTATCCAACATTAGAAATAGCAGATAGCAGGGCCCATTGAGGCACTGCACTGAGGCCTCAGTCTCTGCCATCCCATGGCACAGCTGAACTGGGGTAATTAAACCACAGCTCCTCTGTGTTATTTAGCAAAGTAAATAATTACACCGTGCCCCTGAGCTTGATTGGTAATTGGTAGCATCAGCAGAAACCCTTGCAGTGGTTCCTGAACCTCCACTCCATGGGCTGTGTCCCTGCTGGACATTTCTGGATTTCTGGGCATTTTTTGTCCAGAAACATAAATGTCACCACAGCAGGACCAGATTCACTTCCAGCATCGCTCCTCCTTTGACAAGTGTGGCTCTTCCTGCAACCTTTTTATCTCATCAGGACTCACCAGCCCACTGGAGAACACCCAGTTTTTACAACCTGCTCATACCTAATTTAACTAAAATAGAGAAAAGAGAGACAGGTAATGATAATTGTTTAAAAAGTAAATTCTCTGTTCAACTCTCCCTCTGTCCCTGAAGGTTTTAGGCCATGCTGGGGCACATATCTGTTCTGGAAGCCTCAGGACTGGAGCAGGGCTGGCAGGATTGCAGCTTCATCCCAGCCCAGCAGCTGTGGAAGGGCTGGGACAGCTCAAGGTGACAATCAGCCCATTTTTAATGGCACACTTAGACAAACACCCAACATCTCTATGCACTTTGTGAGGCTGGAAAGGGGAATTAAAAGCACAGTGCCCTGATAATCAGAGTATTCAACCCAAAATAATTGTATTCACCAACATCCCAACAGTGAGACCAGTAATTCCCAGGTATCAGCAGGAAAATGAATCCAGGTGCCAACTGCAGTCCTTCCAGCCTGGGAGCTGCGGCGTTGCTGGAGGAGGAGGATGTGCTTTTTTCCCTTGTTTCCCTGCTCCTCCCAGCGGCAGAAAGGGAAGGTCTGCCTGCTGGCAGCACAGCACAGACTGTTCTTCCCTCCTCACTGGCCATTCCCACTGCCCCTTTAGCCAAAAACCAGGAATGGCTCACTCTGGTGCTCCACATGCCCTGGGTGAATCAGGAAAAATCTCTTGCATGACCTAGAATTAATATTCCATTGCCTTGAAAAGCCTGTGACTACCTGTCAAATATAGTAATAGTAGAGCTGATGAAATAAAGGCATCAAAGATAGGGAAAGCAGATTCAAAAAGGAAGAAAAAAAAATCTTTCCACAGGATATTAGTTTTGGCTGAGAGACTCCTCATAGGTGCTAGCATCTAAATCAGCAATTTGTATTTGCCTGAGCAGGACAAGAGATCTCATTTCACAGAGAGAGGTTCATCAGGGAAGCTGTTCTGAGCTTTCACCCAAAAATTCAAACCTAAAGTAAACAAAAATAGAATTCCTGCACAATACAACACTGACAAGAGAAAGACATCACATAAATCTCTGCCTTTCCACAGCTGCTGTTAGTCCTGGTGGATCCCTGCAGCTCTGCAGAGCTAATTAGCAACATATCCCAGACTTGGCATGTCTGGCTAAATTCTGAGCTCAGTGATTCCTGTACACCAAAATCTTACCTCTACAGGTAGGGTGTTGACTTTTAATATCTTTACTTAAGCTGAAAAATACTGTCATGTCCAATCAGTCCAAAGTTTGTCACTCATGAGCTTTTCCCTCAACCTCAGACCTCTGTATTCCCCAAGAAAACAGAAATAACAGAACATGGGATGGCAAAGGCCACGTATAATCCATTATTTGTTTTATAGTAATAGGTTGTTAGAGTCCTTCTTTCAAGGTTGGCATTTTCTTTAATGAATCACCTTTCTCCACAGTTATTTTTAATGTACTGTGCCATGTTTCTCATAGAGCCTCACTCTCTTTTGCTTAAATGCCCTGTTGGCATTTAATTTACTGAAACGAAAGGATTATCACCATATCTTCCAGTTAGATTGGGATGATTAAATGCCTACCACCATACCATTTTTAAGCAGCAGCTCATTTAGCCTCAGTGAATTGTCACATGTACAATCCAACTTCATTGTGTGTTGTCATTGGAGAAGTGAAATATTGTCACTTCCAGCATAGTTTGGGACACTCTAAATTGACTCAGAGGTTTCCTCGTGCACAAGCAAGGACAAAGCAGGACTGGAGGTCACCCAGTGGATCATCTGGGCTGCCCTGCTGCATTTGTGAGCTGTGTTTCAGCAGTGGAGCTGTGCCTGTTCTTCAGGGGCAGGGAATGTTCCAGAGCCTCGCTGCCAACACGCACAAGGCCGCTGGACCAAAGCGGCTTCAGCTCTTTGCAATATAACAAATATAACACAACTCCCCCCAAAATGGCTTCCCATTACAAAACTGCTTGTGAATCCTAAACACTCAAGAAAACGTTGACATTTCAAACTGCAGGTGAATTCATTCCCTTTGAGCTGCAGCAAGTGCACCTCCCACAAGATAAAGCTCCAACAAATGCCAGCCCCAGCTCTCTCTCACCTCAGGCAAAACCAGAGGCTATTAGAGAAGCTGTCTGCATGCTGTTGGTACCACATAAAAACAAACACTGCCTTGGGTTTTGTTCAGGGAGCTCCATAAACACCGGGCCCTGATGCTCAGGATAGCTGCAGGCCTGCAGTTAAACATGGGAGTGTTTTCCTCACAATTCCTTTCTCCTGCTCCTGTCCTGTACCAGAGTGTGACTCCAGATTTCCACCACCTGATCCAAAAAACCAAGAATTCAGGGAAGCTTTCCCACCAGCTTGGCTGGAGGTTGGATTGGGACCTTTGAAAGAAGATCCGAACACATTGAGTGTGGATAAATGAGCCACTTACTCTTGGCAATTCATGTCCAGTCTCCAAAACCCACAACATTCCTTTTCCAAACCACAGGATGGACTCTCTGCCCTCTCTCTGGGTTTCCTATCCCTTGCCATTGTCTCTTTTAGACAGCTGTCCCTCCATCCCGGGCCCCAGTGACCCTGGCACACACATGGACACACAGCCCTGCTGTTCCCTGAGCCCTGCCAGCTCTCCCATCACATTCCCACAGCATCCCCTGCTCCAAACATGTCCCCAGCCCCATTATTCAAACTCTTAAGGCATCCTTTGCCTTCCTGGTCCTGGTAAGTCAGATTATCTCATTAGTGCCGACATTTCACTTCTCCTGACAGCTTCTGATTTGTTTCAGCAAGTGAGAGAAAGCCAAGGAGTTACATAAGGGAGGACTTGTCTTCAGAAGCTCTGCAGACAGCAATCCCTCATCTTGATAATTTTTAACAGGTAGTTGCTTTCTTCTTTTTCTTCCCCCCCTCCTCCTATCAGTTTCTCTTTTTATCAAAGTACAGTTAAGCAGCCTGACTGGCTTGCCAAGTTTTTAGAAGAGAAACTCCACTTCTCTTGCCTTTTTGGTTGATCTTTTCAAGCTTGTCCTTAAACAGTGCTTTTAAATGTTGTTGCTATTATGGTAAAAAAATAAAAGAGAAAGGAAAAAAGGCCTTGATAGGTTGCAGACATGGTCCTTGGAGGTTTATTCCTTACCTCAATCTCCTCAGAACTCAGCCCAACAACTCCTTTACAGCCAAGCTCCTTCCCCAAGGAGCTGCAATATGCACACATCCCTCCTTTCCCCCCTTTGTTCCCATTTCTGTTTTCCACTCCAGCCCAGTGGACAGAAGCTCCTCAGGCAGCAGCAGAGGTTCACACACCCTGCTGCATTTGGGAAACAGCACCATTCCCATGGCTGATGTGCACCACAACAGCCATAGGCCAGGGCATAAAATTCTCACTTCCACAACAAAAATTGAGTGTTCTCCATCTCAGCCATTTGAAAAAAAATATAATCCTTAATATGAAGCTTCACCCTGGAGTCTGGCAGAATAGCTCCCTGCCTTTTACACCCTCCCTGTCTTTGCCAAGTGCCCAAATCCATTACCTTGACAACCCAGTGCATCACTGTAATAGCATGAGTCAGCCTGGCACTTTTTGTGACCATAACAAAAGCAGATTCCCATCGATTGGCGTGGAGCTCCCTGCTCCCAACTATAATTTCAGAAGGATTCTTGCTTTAAATCTCATTGCTCTGTGCTTTGAGTCTTGCCAAACTTGTCCATAGACCAGAACCAGTGCCTTGCTTTATGGTCTCTTTTTAATGGGTTTGTCTGTATTCCAAGCCCCAGCAAACAAAACAGATCAAACCTCTCCACTTAGCGTTCTCACTCACAGCTTCCTCCTCATCCTCATGTGCCCAGTCTCCCCCGGCTGAGCTCAGTGCCTGCACCACTCCCACAGCTGCCAAGGGATGGTCACAATGCTCTGCTCCAGACTAAACCCAAGCATGCAGGAGTTTCACTGCAAACCTTTGGCACTGCAGAGCTGAACCAGAGGCTTTGAGCAGGGAAGGAAGGAATGAGGGGCATAACAGCCCTGTACAGCAGGTTTTGTGTCAGAGACACCACAGCAGGTACTGATGCAGGGGCAGGGCTGCCTGCTGACCAGCACACCTGGGCTCACCAGCCAGGTAAGCAAACAGGTTACAGGGATGTCAATAAGGAACTGTCACCACTAGCACATAGCACTACATCATCTTCTACAGCAGCCACGAGAAAAGGGCTCAGATTTCTTGTTTTGTTTTCCTCTCCTTGTCAATATCCCCATTTTCAGCAGCTCTCTTTATGGATGCAGGGACATCTGATCTCTTCTGCTTTGTGCTACAAGAGGATATTCCCCAGCCTGTGGATGCCAGGCCACAAGCAGTGTCTCCCTGGAAACACTGCATGGCACTGCACAGCCCACACTGCTGAGGGAAATCTGATTACCATGGGATGTCCTGAGCAGAACATTTTCCATGTGCTTCTTTGGGACAGCATTGGAGTGCTCAGCCAGAAATTCAGAGGTTTTCATCAGAGGGATGTGTTTCTGCTAAGCCAAAATCCACTTTAAATCAAAGATCCTTGCAGGAAAGATGGGTGGGACACCTCAGCACTTCCCTAGGGCTGCTGGGGTGCAGGGAGCTGGGAGCAGAGCAGGGGCAGGGAGAGCCTGCAGGGAGCACACTCTGCCCTGGCACAGCCTCACAGGAGCCCCATGGGCATCTCAGGTGTCCCAGGAGATCCCAAGCATTTCACAGCCCTGAGCCTCCCATCTGTTCCTGAGAATGGGATAAGGATCTAATTAAGGGGAGATTAACAGGATGGGCTGGAGGCAGCAGAGTCTCTGCTGGAGGAAACTCAGTCCCCTGCTGGAGCTCTCAACAACTCCATGCAATGGTAGAGAATGGTGAAAGGCAACACTTTCCTTGTTTTCAATAATGCTCCATGTAATAGAGCAATGGCCCTGTCCTGTCCCCAGGGGAAACAATGCTATAGTTCAGAGAAAAAAATGGAAGAGAAAAAAGATAAATCAAAGCAAGACACAAATCAACTTCCAGCCCAGCATTTTGGGCCAGTCAGTGATACACAAGTAAAGACAAAGCATTGTGGCCCATCCAAAGAAAGGAGGATCCTGGCAGGACTTCAGAGACCCAACCTGCACAGCACATGCTCCATGTCCAGAGCACAGGCCACCAGTGACCAGGCTGTGCTGACTGAGAAGTTCTCCAGCCAAGCTCCAGGGTGACTGATGGTGGTGCAAATGAGGCAACACTGCAAGGGAATAAACAGCCCTTCAGTAAAAATGAAAAGAATGACCCAACTGACCAGAAGACAAAACTGCCGAGGGCCCAGTAGAACTTTCTGTCACACTGCTGCAACCTTCAACCTGAGTTAGGTACAAACATTTCTAAAATCCATGCTCATTTGTAGGCAGAGGAAGAGAGTGTCCATTTCACAGCCTTCCCTTGGCTGCTTCTCCTCCTGTGGCTATCAGAGACCTCAGGTTCAGCTGGAGCTTTGCTGGGGAGCTGAAGCCAGCACTTGGAACTGGTGCTTTAGATTCCCTCATCTGAGGACATGGCCCAGGCCTGCCTCAGACTCATGGGTGCTGCTCTCTGCCTGCCTGAGGAACAGGGACCATTCCCAACCCTCTCTGATCACTGTTCCTGAGCCCCTTGTCAGAGAAGCAGATGTTAACATTCCCATTTTATGGCTAGAAACTGAGGCACAGAGGCTCTGAGTGCCTTGGCCAGACCACAGAGGGAGCATCTGGTTTAGCAGAGAGCTGCAGCCCAGCTCCAGCACAGGCGAGCAGCCAAACTCCTGGAACAGCTTCTGTCAGGAACAATTCCCATATGGAAACATGCCACCAACACAAGGACAGCCTAATTACAATTAAAAAGGAATCTTCCCATACACAAATAGGGCAGCAGTGCCCAATGTATATTTAACCCTTTCCAGCACTGAGCAGGGAGGCTCTGACCATGCACAAGGGCTTTGGAGAGCACTGCCATGGCACAGAGGGCACAGCCAAGCCTGGTTTGCTGCTCAGGATGGTCCCACAGGCAGCCCTGCTTTTCAGAGAGCTCTGTCCCAGCTCAGCTGAGCCTCCCCTTGCCTGCCCTGCTGCCATTTCCCTGCAAACACACTGCTCACTGCAGTTAAATCCCCTCTGCGCTTCCCTTCGGAAGGGAGGATTTCAAAATTTGATTTGTTTTACTCACTAAGTACTCTCTGGTATTCCCAGCAGATCCTTTAGCTGACAAGGTTTGTACTTGTTGCCACTTTGTTGTGTTTTATGAATGGGGCCCCAGCAGAGCCCCGTTGAGCACAGCACTCATCAGTCTCAGCGTCACACACAGAGCTCCTGCAGGCAGAGCCCTCGGCCAGGGAGCACAGGAACTCCCCCAGCAGGGCACGGGACACAAACCCAACCATCCCTGCAGTTACAGCATGCCTGACAAACATCTGTGCATTCCAGGGAGATGTTCATGTGGTTCATGCCATGGTGAGGGTGCCCAGGGATGGCACAGGGAGCGTGGCAGTGCCCACCCCTTCACAATCCCCTGCTCTGGGATCCCTGGCGCTCCTTCCCCAATCCCAGGCTGGACTGCCATCCTTGGGGGGCTTTAGGGCACCTGTGTGGGCAGGGCTGCTCCTTGCTGAGCCTTCTGTGCCTTCCCCTCACCTGCACCTGCCCCACTGCTGGTTAAAGCATGTGGTGAGCCACAGAAGGGTTGCTAAAATCCCTTTCAATTGTTTCCTCCTCAAGTAAAGACACAACTGGGCAGTCCTGATTTGTGATAAGAATGTGCTTGGTGTGCCATTGAGAATTAGATATTTTCTTGTAGGTAGAGGCTCAGTAGGAGTATGAAAACATAGGCTTGGATTATCACTACTGCTACCTCCAGGATAGTTAGTAAGAAGAGAACTAGTAGGTTAGGAGTGAAACTGCTGGTTTTGTGGGGAACAGGGCTGTTGTGGCTGTAGAGATGGGTTGGATGACCAGGAGTCAAGAGGTGTTTCACCAGTGCAGCAATGGGGTGAAAAACCTGCAACAATCAGACCAGCCCCAGTGCTGAGGGAGAGAACAGCCCACGAGGAAGGTGCTGCCCAACAATGCATAAAAAGTTCATCCCAGAGCATGATCCCACCTTGCAGGCAACTGGGGATGGCAAACAGCAAAGAAACACCAGGAAAAGAAACTGGAGATTTGAGCCAGTGCTCAGCCAGCACATCAACTCACCTCCCACAGCAAGCCTGGAATTAAACCCCTGTACCAGGAATTACAGGGCAGCTGTTGTACAATTTCTGTACAATCTCTATCCTCACACTTCCATGGCAGAATATTTCACCCTACTACGCTGCATTCAAGGCTGACAGCACAACCAGCAGTGGGATTCCGTGCCCAAAGTCCTTAACAAAGTTTGCTGCCTTTGAAAGTGCATTTTGTAAATTCTGCTCCTCCGAGCTCTCTGCTGTGTGTGTTCAAAGGGAGAGGCAGGGTGTCTGCCAGCCGCCAGCACTGCTGACCTCACAAAGCTCCAGCGCCTTCTCCTGCAGCCACAAACCCCGGCAGAGCCACCCCTGCTGCTGCTGCTGCACTGAGCAAACGGAGCTGGGTGAGGGCATTGCAGGTTACTCGAGTTCCCAGGGAAATTAGCAGGAGTTTTTTCACTCACCTCCCTAGGAACAAAACCTCTCTGAATAATTCCTGCCTCCCACCAGTCTGCTGCTCAAAAATCTTTTTGGCTGGGATTCATCAAAGCAAGCCATAAAATTTCAGTGAATTTAATTTAGGCTTAGGGTCAAGTGTGTGGCACCTTAAACCCCCCAGAATTTTACTTTATTTTCAACAAAATTCATTTTTTCAAAGCATGTAAGAAGGTGAAAGTAAGACCTTTCCAAGTATCTCTGCCTTTAAAATTGGTCTGGTATCATCTTCATTAGCATGTGTCACATTACACCCAGAGACAGAGTTTGCTGTGAGTGACAGAACGTGGCAAGTCAGGACATGCAGGTGTGTGACAAACAAAATCAGTGTAATCATGAGGCTCAGAAAATTGCTTTTAATGTCATGTTTATAGATGTAATTCTGTAAAATTACCTGGGCAGGATATAGAAGGATTCTGCTTTACACAACTGCCTGGAAATCCTAAAATTGCAGGTATAGAAGTGGGACTTCACTCACATTTTACTGCAGGGACATAATGCAGAAAGTAAAGATGTGTCAAGCAGCAAAGTGACATTTTAAATATTGGTAAATAAAAATGGCATTCAGTTCTTTCCAGTCAATGGTGGGAAAAGGTTTTAAATACAAGTAAAGAGTTGAGGAGGGGATTGGGAACAGAACTTTCCAGCCCATCCCACAGACAGTCTAGGACCTACAGCAAATATGTGAAAAGCATCACATTTGTAACTAAAAATAAAATGCCACTTCATTTGGTGGCTGTGCAATAGTGATTTCATACAGTGCCATTAAAAGTAAAATTCAAACAGGAGGAACTGCTGAGTGCTGCTAAACTGCAGAATTTTTAAGTTCTTTTGAGGCAAGAACATGTCAATCTTTTATATGTCTGCAAATGCCATGAACATCTACAGCAGTCTACAAATCATAAAGGGAATGATACAAGCAAACAGGAATTATGGGATCTTATCTCTCTGGCAGATTTTGCCCTATGGATAAAGTAGCTTACAAAGCAATAATGGAATATTATCAGCAAAATAAAGTTTTAGTGGCTTTTTATTCTTAGCAGCATTTTCCTAGCACCATGTCAATAGAAGCAAAGCTTCATCTGGGACCAAAAAGTTCTGATTTGCATATGTTATCATGCAAAATGAGATTTTATTCTGCCCTTGCCTTCAGAAACACTGAGCCATGCATAAGATCAGATCACAAAATTAAAACAATTTATTGTACTGGAAGTCTCTTCTGTTGGTCTTGGCCAAGTTCCCAGTCCAAGTGATTAGTGAGAGCACAGAAATACTAATTAGCAGGGCAGGCTCCTCAGGACCTGCCCCGTTTGTGTTCAGGGGGTATTAACAGGTACACCAACCATGCTCACACTAAAATTACTGCCTGCTCCACCATTAATCACCACGACAGGAAATTCAATGAGCACTTGCAGCACACAGATAATTTATGCCTGGAGCTGAAGCCCTCCCTGCCTTGGTGTGGTCCTTCAGCAAGGCCTGAGCACCAGCAGCTCACAGACATGGAAATCCCACCCTGCACACTGAAAGCCCATCTAAGGATTCCCACAGCTCTAACTGCTCTTTCTTTGCTCTCATTTTTGAGTCTCATGAAATTTTCAAGACTTTTCATCAGTCAAAACAAGCAGAATCTTACTTTTTTACATTCAAATGCAGGAGCAATCCTTCTTCAGAATCACTTGACTCCAGAAGTCTGGGATTTGGAATGTAAATATTTGAGAAGACATGATAGAAAAAGTGACTTGTCAATATGCATCATCATCATTGCTTAATAAAACCCCTCTGTGCATGAGTACCAGCCTGTCCTGGTGTTTTATGGCAAATGGGTGAAGCCAAAGCTGAAATAGCAACCAAATAAAGCTTTGATTAGCAGGAAACCAAACTAGATTGGCTATGAAGGGAAATGTCTTTCATGTCATCACATAAAGAGTTGTTTCCTGGTTTTTGTCAAACACCAGCAGCTGGTGTGAATTCAGAGCTCCCCTCTTGATCTCCCAAAATCAAAGTCCCATCAACTTTAGGAAAGCCTTGCAGCATGAGACCTCCAAAAATAAAACTCTCCATTGCAAAAAGCGCTGAGGAAAGAGCAGCAGAATTGGCTGCATGAGAGAAAACCTCCAAAAAGGAATTAAAGGCTCCTCCTGGACTGGGCCTAGCCCTGCCACATCCCCACTGCAACACGCTCTGCTCATTCCAGAAGGCAGCTCCCACATAACGGTTCAGCAACCTACACTGCTGCCAGGAATAGAAAACTACATCAGACTTCAGCAATTAAGTTTTTCTGTGCTACATAAGCAGGAGAAGAACCACACAAAGAAAATAGCAGCACAGAAAATGAACAGGATGAATTACAGGCATCAGCAGTAACAGATAAAAGAATAGCTGCTTTCTTTCATTCAATAATGTGTTTGGAGGAATAAAGCTTGTGCTGACAATGAAAAATGTAACAAGTGGGACTACAAATAAACTTGCAGTTAGCATTCATTTCGTCAGAGAGAGTCCAAAATTCAGCTTAAGGTTCACATTTTGTAGAAAATTTCTACCCAGGTCAAAGACTTATCCTACAATTTAGGCCATCATAGACCTTGCAATTGAATTTTATTTGGAGTGGGAGGACAGATTAGGTTAAGGAAGGTCAGGCTTGCCAAAAACATTTTAGTTTTGTATTTAAACATGAGTTATGACCAGGGGGGGAAGAAAAATAGTAAAATATGAATGGGGGCTTTTGTGTGTTACTATGCTTTGTTAAAAGAATCCTTATCTACAGCATAAAAGGTACTGGAATCTAATCAACTGCTCCCAGCAGGAAGCCAGGAGTAGCACTTGCAGAGTGCAGCAGGCTGACAGATAATCATGGCTGCAGCAGAATTACAGCTCACAGAGCCCCAGCACTGCTGTTGATCTCTGCTGGAGCCTCGGGGTGGAGGGAGAGGTGAGCGAAGGAGCCCAGCACACATCCCCTCATCAAAAAAGGGGAAAACTGAGGATTAACTGGTGCCAGCCCCAAAGCTTCACCAATTCACTCAATCACAAGAGGCAAAACCACAAATTGTCCCACTGCAGGTGATCAAACTTCTGGTTCCATTCAATTCCTGCTCCCACCCATCCAGTTCTCCAGCTCTTTATGCTATTTATTGCTATATATATATATAAATCTATATATATAGATTTATAAATAATAAATATAAATTAAATAATATAAATATAATATAATATATTTTGTAATATATTATAATATAAATATATTTTGTAAAAAGATCACAGTTTTTTCTGTAAAACACCAAGAAAAGAGCCCTACAGTGGTTTTCAACACTCATGCAAAGAATAAAGGTACAAATGCCTGGATAGCTCCAAATCAACAGGCATCTGCTGGTATTTTCAGCTTCTGAGAAAACATTGGACACTTTTTTCCCCTCCACCACAGAACACGTCTCCATTCATCTGGCTTGGGGTTGCCATCCATGTAAAACACGAGTGATTGGAAGAGCTGAGCTCACTGTGGAGCAGCAAACAGCCCCTCAAAGGGAGCTCAGATCTGCAGAACAGCCCTGGAAATGCTGCTTTGGGATGGAGAGCAGTGAGACGAGGGAAGGATAAATGTTCCAGGGTGTGGAGGGAGGAGCAGAGCTCTGGGTCCTGCCTGAAGCAGGTGCTGGGCTGGGACAGCTCTCATTTCATGCAAGTGTCAAATTTTGGGTGTTACTGAACCCAGGGAGCTCTCAGGCTGAGGTACACATTGCTGACCACGCTGCAGAGGGGCAGGGTCCCCCATTTAAAGGAAATCCTGAATAAAGGGGTGCAAAACAGAGAGAACAGCTGCTCTCTGGCTCCCTGAGCACCAGCTGAGCTCCCCAAAATTCTGCCCCTAAACAAGCACGAGTCCACAGGGACCTGGGCACAGCCTCCTGCAGGTGACTCCACACAGCCACAGGTACCAGAGGTGGCTTTTTGGAGCCTGTGGAATTGACTAATAAACAGCTCATAACAGCAATAGGATGACAATTGGTAATCAAATGAAAATATTCAGTATGAAAGAAGTCATTTTCTCCTACAAGGTGTTGTTAAGCAGCAGTCACAAGGTGTTGTTGACTGAATAAATAACAATTTTCATTATTAAGGCATTCATAGTCAGTATGTTCCATACTCATCATTATCATTTTTATTAAAAAAAGTCTACTTTTCCTTTATGGCAAGGCTTGGGTATGACAGATGATCCATCAGCTTATCTGCTGATTTTTAATGACAGCATTTTGCATTCATTATTCCCTACTTAAATGACTCTTTTTAAAAGAGGAATAACTTATTTCTTGCTCTTGTTACCAGAGAAATTAACTGGTACACCATTAAGAAGTGCTTGTCTAACAAAAAGATACACCAGTCAGACACTTAGAGAACCAGCAAGGACATAAATTGTCCAAGAGGGAGAGTGAAAACAGGAACCCATATATCCAAAAACCTCCACTCTCCCCTCACTGCCAAGGTCAGTACTTCCAGATTTAAATCTCTGCTCTGAAAACTCCTGAGAGAAAAGACAAAATAATTCTTTAGGCTTGTGCAGGGCTGGTGGCAGCTGAGGGGCTGAGCTGGGGGAAGCCTTGGGGCAGGCAGGGATATTTCCCAGGGAAATCACAGCTCAGAGAATCCAGCAGTGCTGGGAAATCTCTGATCAATGGCTGAGCCATCCTGCTGCTGCCCCCCAGCCAGCACAACCAAAGAGCCCAAAAATGCAGCACCCAGAGCACACCCAGAGCCCAAAAATGCAGCAGAGCAGCCCCAGCAACAAAGCTCTCCTTGGGACTTGTCCATGCCCAGCTTTTGAGCCCAGTGAGCCCAAGAACTCCAGAAGAATTAAACCAGTTCATTAATTACACCAACAACAACAAAAAAAATTTAAAAAGGCATTTTTGCAAGATCAAGTTATTGGCAGTTGGTTTTAAGGAAAGCTTTTTTGCTAAAGCTGTAGTGATTTGCCTTAATGACTGCAATATTTCACGGCAAACCCCTGAACAAGTGTCCTGGGAAAATCCACACAGACCAACTCAAAGAGAAGGAATAAACACAGCTTCTGAGTGTGAGTTCCCAAAGACAGGACTTTGGGAATGATATACCAAATAAAATGGCATTTTCAGCCAAGTGCCAAGCGGAGATTCATTCCCCTGTTACAGCCCTGTGCAAAGTGCTTAACTTCCATTTAATGCTCCTCTCAAATAAACACCAGTGTTACAAGAAACAAACAAAAATCACACGCTGACACTGACAAAAGCATCCGCCAATTTTCATGTTTTCATTTTACAACAGTTTATAACTTTTCAAGTTAACCATAAAAAACATAAACATAAAAAGTTAGTAACTTTTAAAGTTGTAAACACAGGTGAGGCATATTAATGAAAAAATGAGTGAAAAATTCTAACTAAAGCAAAAAATAATTTATGCAGAGTTAATGCTGGGCTGTTTTATAATGTGTTTGGCACAGATGATTCAAATAAATCAATGTAACAAACTTAATATTTGCCTGTCTAGCAACAGCACCTCCTAACAATAAAATGAGTTTAAGTTTTGGCTAAATGCCTAATAAATGAGTTGTTAGCTTTTGTACTTTAATGCACTGGCTATTAAGTAAGCAAGTCAACACATCACGAATGGAATCCAAATGTGTGCACTAGGCTTTGCTTCAAGCCAAACTCATAAACTGGTAAAAGAGGGAATTAAACACACCTCAAACACCAGCTCCCCGATTTCACATTCATTCAATAATCTTTTCCAGTCTATTATATCAAAGAACAATCCAATTATGGTACTTAAATCCCTATGCACAGTTGCCAAAAATAATTTCCCTAGCAACACTTGAAATATCCCCAGAAATGTTCCTGCACTACAGAAAATTCCAGTTTCTGATTTCCACAGTATTTCAGGTGTGACACACTAATGCCTGTCATTATAGAGAACGTGGCTCACCATCAAAACTTATATTTTCTGCAGATTGGTGTCTCTAATTGCAGGCTCTGAGCACCTCCTTTATCATCACACCTGCCATGACAAACCAGACAGGTACTTCAGAGCAAGTGGGTACTTAAGTGGCACCCTACATCAAGGGGCTCTCCTGAGCCTGGAATAGGTTTGCAAGCTGGGACTGCATTAAAAAGTACAATATTTACAGAACAATCAGGTCATGCTTCTGTGCCATAAGGGCTTGGATCACGTCGCCTCCCTCCCTCTGGGATTTCCAAAAGGATCCATGAGGATTTCCCATCAATGAGGGGTTGGAAAGTATCTCGAGGTGCTGCACAGAAACATAAACTTGTGCAGATCTCACATTTATAAGATGATTTGTACTGAGTTGTGTTTCCTGGCTATTCACCCCAACAAACACCAAGGAAAAGGCTACTTCAACTCATCAAGGGAAAAAGTTGATTAAATTATGGGGAAAAAACCCCAAAATCCAACCCACAATCATTTTATTCCTGGAGTCAGGACTCATTCTGAGTGCTGAGTTCAGCAGCCATGGTTACCTGGGCTTTATCACACACTTCAGCTATCAATTAGCACAGCTGCAAAGTGCCACAGATCTCTGCAAAGCTCTCGAAATTCCCCACAATTGGGCAGATTTTGGTCATGGACCTGCTGAGGCAGCCCAGGTGCCATCACCCCCATGGCACAGCCTTGGAGAACCCCACTCACTGTGAATGTGCCATCACTCCCTTTGGCACCCAGGGTGGAGCCCTGCAGCTCCAGTGGGTGAATAATGATTTCAGCAGCCACTCACTCATCTGCATGCACTGCAAATTGGCTCCCAGCCTCCCTGCCACATTCCTGCACTCCTCATTATACAGACCACCCTAGCCTGAAATTAAACTTTCCCAACTGTTACATCAATATTAAGCTTCACGTTGAGGAATGATACACCCAAGACCGAGGTAATTAGGTCAAATTAAAAAACAAGACTAATTTCAGAATGATTAGGTTCGCTTTTCTGTTGCTCAGAATGGGATTTGGATCAGGTTCTATGGAGTACATTCATGAAGAATTCATTTAAGCCATTCCTTTGCATGTTCCCCTCTGCACCAAGGAAGAGACCAAAGGGTCTGGAGTTCCAATATTTGGTTTTGTTGCCTTTTTTTTTCCTAGTATTTTTCTAATTTACTGTAGTCCCATTAAACAAATCTGCCAAAAGAAATTTTCTGCACTTTCTCTGGATTTGCACAAAGCTTTCTACTGGTTTGGCAAGTCCAGAGATCTTTGTCAAACATTAATTTTCTAAGTAATTTTCATGCCTCTGTTTGTATTGAGTTCTTCCAACAAGATTTTCCTTATTTTCCAAAATTTCCAGCCAACAGACTTTACACTGCACACCAGGCTGCTCTGGCTACCAAAGGTGCATTTGTTCAAAAAGATTCTTTTGGGTCATAACATGGGATGGAATAAGATGGAACAAGAAGAGTGGCTGAGCCATCACCTCCCTGGGCTGGTGAAATGAGCCAGGAGCATTTATCTGCTCTGGCAGCCACTGCTCCCTCTGGCCCAGCTCTGTGGGGTTCTGCCACAGCAGCACTGAGCCAAGAGAGAGGCAGGAACAGCCATCCCAAAGGGCTGCCTGGCCAGGAGGGAATCCGTGTGGCACCCAGGATATTGGGCTCCCTACAGGACATAGAGACAATTTCATTTTTCTTGGCCTTAAATGGAAAAAAAAAAATGGAAAAAAAATGAAAGAGGAAAAAAGACCCTCCAGAAATGCTATTTGATCCTCACACCACAGTTTTCTACAATAAGCTGTCCCTCCTACTGCTGTTAATTTGTCTATTATTTTTATGTCCTCTCTAAGCTGCTGTGAGGAGTCAGTGCTTTCATCTAACAGGAACATTGCCAAGCTGGCCTGGCTTCTTTCACAGAAAAAGGCTGAGATGTAAAGAACAAAGGTTGGTTAAAATGCTTCTAACTCAGGTTTTCTTTGTGACTCACTGGAGTTGCTTACGTTTGAAATTGTGTGGAGATGCTCCTCACTGGACACTCCTCACACAAAGAACAATTCCATCACTCACAACAGAGGTCACAGCCTGAAAACTGCTGCATTAAAGATAAAATCCTCTCCATCAATGGCTGTGGGGACAGAGGTGCCTTGGGGGTGGTGGCCAAAGGCCAGGAAATGAACTCCTGCAGGGCCTAAAGACCATGGGCATCCCACAGCCACAGCACATTTTCCTTGCCCAAAACACCTCTGACCCAAGGAAAGTGCCTAAGAGGAGGGAAACACCCAAGTGCACAGCATCTGTGGCTTCTTCCCACACCTTAAGCACCCCTAATTTTTAACTCAAAGCTTTCCTTTCTAAACCAGCTGAAGTCTGGCTTCATGGAAATATGGCTTTCATAGTGGCAAGAGTTCCTGAGGAGCTCCAATGTCCTCACCTACTGCAGTCTGGCAGGGGTGACAGCAGTGGTTTTCCCTCTCCATCTCCCTATTCTTTCCCCTCCCATCTCCCTGGTTTTTCCCTCCCCATCTCCCTGCCTTTTTCCTCCCCATCTCCCTGCCTTTTTCCCTCCCATCTCCCTGCCTTTTTCCTCCCCATCTCCCTGCCTTTTTCCCTCATCTCTTCTCAATTCTTTGCTGCCTGCCTTCCACACCTCCCTGTGTTTCCTTTCTCCCCCTGCTCCTCTCACTCATTCCCTTTCTGGTGCTCTGTGAACTCCATGGCACCCAGCCCACTGCCTGTGCATGGCCTGAAATAAGCCCCAGCAAGGCTGGCTGTCTGCAGCAGTTACTGCTCTTTTGTGCACAGCAACACATGCCATTGATCTCCTGTCAGACAACTGCTGCTGCTGGTGGCACTTTACACGCTGCTGTCCTGGGGCCAGGCGGGTTCCTGTGGCAATAAACACATCAGGAAGTGTTTGAGTGCGCGGCCTGATGCCCTCCCCAGGGTGGGGAACAGCACTCTGTGTGTGTACACTGGCTGCAGCCCATCTTTCTGGCATTATTTATCTTCCAGGAGCTCCAGAGCCTGCCCTGTGCTGAGCTGACACTGGGTACAGGCACAGCTCGGCCTGCAGGAGGCCAAGGCACTGCAAAAATCAGCTCAGCCAAGGCCAGGCTCAGCCTGGAGAGGGGGATTGGGAACCTCTGACCCACAGCCCCTCTCCTGATGGCTTGGAGGGGACATCAGACCCGAGTCTGTCACTCTGGGGCTGAATGGAGGGGAATTCAACACAGAAACAGCCCCAGAGAACTCAGAGGGAGAATGTCCATCTGGCAGAGGGGTCTGAGCACCCCAGGATGGCCCAGGTTGGTTCTTGGCCCAACAAGGGGGGACTGGAATGTGCAGGGGGAATGGAGCTCACAGGGCAGGGACAGCAGGATCCCTGTCACAGCTGTCACCTGTGCCCCAAACCCTGCCACAAACCCTGCAAAGTGACACAGAGAGGGAAGGACAAACCCTGCCCAAGTGAACACAGACAGGGAAGAGCCCCAGCTTTCGTTTTCAAGACATACCCAAAGCTTTGAAAACAAAACCAAATGATCTTTCCTCAGCTGATCATCCATGCCAGCAACACATATTTAAATTTAAATAAATATATGCACAAATCTTAACTGGCAGCAAATTTTACGTCTTTCTTTTGGCTGATATTCCTGGTTCAAAGGGTATTCACAAGCATAGGAAAAGAAGTGAATTATTTTAAAACAGGAGGATGCATTTGCATGCCTATAAATACATAACTGCTTTTCCTGTTTCAAAGCTACATTAAAATTACAGTTTTATAAAATAAGTTAATAATTTGAATTCTGTAAACACCTCTTAAAACAGTAAAGAAACTGAATGATCATAAGAGAATCTTAATTTTTCATTCAAGTTTAAAGGCAGAGGATGTAAAATGTTAGAGTTGGACTGCATCAATTTAAAAAATACATAAACTTCCATGTAAGAGAATAAATACTTCTGAGGACACCTGAAAAAAAAAGCCTTCTGAAGATTTCACTCCTTCTACTTCTGCATACTGAGTGCCCCTCATGCAAGTTTAATTTATGCAGTGACAGATATCCTGAGAGACAGAGGCTGTATTAAAGACAGGAAGATAAAATAATCCCAAGGTGAGAAGCACCAGTTTGGTCTCAATAACACTCTACTCAGGACCGCAGGTTAAATCAATTTGATTAACTTTGCTAGTTAGCATAAATATAACCTTCCTGATTAAAATACTAGTTTGTCAAGGATCAGACTCTCCTTACCTGGTAATAATCCAATCCAATTTAATGGCTGTTCCTGAGGAAGAGAAATCATCTCTCAGTATAATATTCCCTTTCAGAGCCGTTGAAACTCTCTGGCCCAAGTTTTGTGCTGGTGCCACCTCCTCTGTCCTGAGCCACAGGCTGGGTCACATGCAGAATTTGCTCTTCAGCTTTGCAGCAAGGAGAACATTGAGCACCATGAAATATGTTCTGTTCTGGAGCCTTTCAATGAGACCATGGAAACTGAGCTCCTGCTCAGCACTGATTTGAAATAACCTAATCCTGTAAAATGCTAAATCACCCTGGCAAAGCTCCTGCAGTCCTGTTCCCCAGGATATCAGCCCTGAGTTATGGGGTAGCTCAGCTTGCCAGGATGGACCAGGCTCTCAGGGCATTTTTTCAAGCCCTCTTGCCCTGGTCCCACTGCAGGCTAATTTGTGGCATGTTCTGAAATGCTTCCAGAGAACTCTCAGGAGCAAAGGACACAGGAACTGCAAGGCTCCATCCATCTTTTGACAAATGCAGTGGAAAAAACCTGCATGGTCTGTACAAAGTGGGATCTGCTTGCAGGAAACCACCAAGGACTCGTGGCTGGTAAACTCCCAGATTTTGGCTATTTCAAAAGCGTTTCTTGACTAATTCAGCACGGGGTGAGCTCCCAGCCCTTCAGCAGCTCAGCTGTTCTGCACAGAGGGCTGGAAACAGCTGATTTTAGCAAAGCCCACCACTCCCCTGCACTCAGAGCAGAAATCCACACGGATCCTTCCCCAAGGAATGGAAGTGCTGGGTCCCAGCTGCAGGCACAGAGCAGAACTGTTTGTGCTTGAAGAATAAACTGTGTCTTTTTGGACCAAAACATTGCTGCTTCAACTATGCCCACCAAAATGAGATTTTCTCAGAGCTCTGCCCCAAGGAGAGAGCTCGAGGGAGAAGAGGTGCAGATGGCAACAACCAATCTCCTCACTCAATGAGGGACAAAAACCTCCTTTGAGATAGCAAAAGTAAGGGCAAAGCAAGGCTCCACACAGATGAGAAAAGATGTGGGCAAATATACTGGTGTGTGTATATTTAAAATAAATCTCTTCTTTTTATGCTCTTTGTTCAACTGCATTATCAAAAAAGAGGTTTTAAATACAAGCTTATGGGACTACTAAAGAGGTGAATTTATGAATGTATTCCTAACAAAACACACTCTTGAAGGCTTTAATCTATGAATTGTGACAACCTTGGACAAAATGGATTTTTAATAGAATATAATGTAAACTGCCTGAAACACTGTGATAAGGAATTTTTTTTTAAGTAATGCACAAAAAAGGCAACGATGCACTCTGCATGAAAGGAGGAAAGGTCTTAATTTAAAGCATTTTAATGGACACTCAATTTGCGTAGGGAAATGTGAGAAATGGAGATGAAAACCTCCTGATAGCAGTAGCACTGCAGAGGGGAGAGGGAGGAAGATTAGGAAAGTAAGCAAATTTGAAAATGCTCCAGCTGATAAGAGGGGCTGAAAGGAACGCAGCCAGGATTAGAACATGTCAGAGCCCAGAGTCACTGCTCTCCCTGCAGGCTCTGCCTGTCAGGGCTCTTATCAGAGCTGAGCACTGGCTCAGCACAGCCCCGGTGCCAGGCTGGCCTGCCTGGGGTGAAGGGCACAGGAGGGCACAGACCGCACTCATTCAGGGTGCCTGTGACTCCCGGGGTTCCTCGGGGTCCCCAAAGCTGTGCCAGGGGCTGCTGGGGCTTTCCACCCTGCACAAAGCCCGAGGGAGGCTCAAACCCACCATGAACTCGGCCAAATCTTACCCAGGAATCAGCTGAGCTCAGCCCACAGGCTCAGCCCTGGCTTAGCCACTGCTCCTCTACCAGCTGGGCCAGTCAGCAGAAGGGAAATTGATTCCAAGAGAGAAAAAAGCATCTCCTCTGAGGTGGATGAAGCATTCTGTTCACTGACAGCTTCTGCCACAGGGGAGGCTGATCCTGCACTCACCCAGACACAAACTGCCCTCCATGAAACTCCTTGGATTCTAAAATGAACCAGCTCTAGTGACAATTCCATCACCCTGACATTAATAAAAGCAAGTTCAGGTCTCCCATCATCTAAATGAAACAGCAGAACTTCTCCAGAAACACTTGACATTCTTCAGAAGAAACAGGAGGGCCATCATTATGACCAAAAAGACAAATTAAAGGAAAGATCAAAGTTAAATATTTACTCTAAGCACTACAATATTTGCAAATCTGGAAGTGATCTTTCAGCAGTTTCTATTTGCATACTTTAATTAATCCAAAAATATTAAACTAATCTCACAAAGGAAAGGGTCAAAGTATTAATTAACTTGAGATGCATTGCTTTTGTGCAATTTAACAGTTCAACACAAAGCAAAACTCAGTTTTAATAAAAACTAAGTTACTGTGACAGGTATAATTTCATGGATTAGTGAAACCCCATACAAGGCAATAAGTTTCAATGTTCAGGCTATTTTTTTTGGTCCAACTTTAAAAATAGTTCTTTCATTTTGATTTCAGTAACATCAGATGACCTCAATCTTCCTTTGACCTCAGTATTTCACTTTTAAACTGATGGTTTTCCACTTTGCTCCAAAGGGAGCTGAGGTTGTGCTTGTTAGAGGAAAGAACCTGATGGGGTTCACAGGGAGCAGACCCTGCCCAGCCACCTGTTGCCTTTTGGGACTACCTAAAACCTACCTAAAACCAGACAAAATGAAGGGAATAAAAAGCAGTTATATTTATTGAAGGGCCTTCATTAAAGGGGCAGACAAAGCCCCCTAGGGGCTACACCCAAAATGAACCATATTTCTGTGGTTTAGTTAATTTTTTTTTCTGTTGGCTCTTTGGCAAGAGGAATTCTTGTCAAAGAACCCAATTCTCTGCTTTAGTTCATATTTTTCTTGTCGGCTCTTTGGCAAGGGGAATTCTTGTCAAAGAACCCAATTCTCTGGTTTAGATAATTTTTTTTTCCTGTTGGCTCTTTGGCAAGAGGAATTCTTGTCAAAGAATCGAATTCTCTGGTTCAGTCCATATTTTTCTTGTTGGCTCTTTGGCAAGGGGAATTCTTGTCAAAGAACCCAATTCTCTGGTTCAGTTCATATTTTTCTTGTTGGCTCTTTGGCAAGAGGAATTCTGCTGCCCTGAAGTGCCATGAGCAGCAGGTGTGAGCTGGGACTGGGGGGCTGCCTCCAGTTCAATTCAATAATCCATTCCCAAGAAGTGAAACAAAGGGAACAAAGCTGTCACGGGAGCAGATGCAGCTTTCAGGGAGGCAGAGGAGCAGCGCTGCAGCTCGCTGATGGGGTCAGTGTGTGTGGGCAGGATTCAGGCCAGGGCTCACCCACCTGTCCATGGCGCCGGGGTCGTTGTGCACGCAGGTGAGCGTGGCCGTGCTCCGCGCGCTGTCCGTCTCCTCCTGCACTCCCCACTGGTCAGCGTCGCTCACCCTGATGTCCGAGATCCTCACGCCTGGGGCCGTCCTGATCCTGTGGGGACACCAAGCATTGCCTTTGAGACACAGTGGAAATTTTTCAGTGAAAAAAAAATTGAAATTTTTAGAAATCCGTTTTGGTTTAGGTGAAATGTACGTCTTCGAGTTAAGTCTGTAGTTTGAAAACATAACTGTTTAGTCTGACTCCTGTTCTCGTAAAAAGCCTAGGCTCAGAGAAGCTGCTTCAGTGAAAGACAGAAATAAGGGGGACATACAGAGAGACAGAAACTGCTGTGAGAACAGGTCAATCTGACCCAGGGATTCTTTCTGATAAAGAAGAATTAGCAGCAAATGTCAGCACGCAAAATTTGTAAAAATGAATATGTATGAGCCTATTGTGAAATTGGATGCATATGTATTTGAGAGGGGGATAAAGAAGGATCTGGAATTCCCAGAAGCACATGTCTTTTAGAGAGAGGAATCTCCACATGCTGTAATAAACATACCAGCTTTACAACTTTCACAAAGTTGTGGAGTTTTGTTTGCCTCCACAAAACACCTTAGCCACAGATCCACCCAGAGAGGTGAACAGGAGGCTGAAAGGAAAATACTCCCTCTCCCATCAACAGCAGGCTGCAGCCACGAGTCACTCTGTTTAAAAACATAAACCAGGTCCAGTCATTTACAGAGGTGAGGGATGAGTTTCATTATGTGCAAAGCCAGTCAACTTTAGCTTGAGCAATGTGGAGAGATTAAAAATGGTTTCTGCTCCTGTGGCCCCAGTCTGATACAAATGAAAAAGGTGTGATGAAGCATAAGTTGATTTAATTTGCTGTGTCTGTCCTGCAGTTTGAGATGGGAAATAAGAGCAATGGGATATAAAATACATCCTCCTGCCTGCAAACCTTTGGGAGTGAGGTATCTTCTGATATTAGGGATGCCTGCATGGAAAAAAATTAGTTTCATTGCTCAAAGACCATAATGCAGGAAGGAGAGAAAAGGAGTAAGCTATCCTAGACTGAGGGAGGAAAACAATTATGTCATTGCAGCAGGATCTATCAAACTGGGCACATCAGACTGCTGCTGCCAAAAATAATATGATGCTGACATGGAAAACTTTGATTTCCTGAGAATGGCTAGAGTTTGAGAGCAGTGTGGTAGCTGGGAAATGTCGCTGGGTTTTGGCTCAGAGAAAATAAAACTTGCCAAAAATAAAAAGTCCATGCTCCAGCGAGGCTCAGCGTTAGGAACAGATTGCCAAGGAATAGGAAACAAACTGCTTTTATTAGCAGGAACTTCATTTGTGCAGCTTGACTCCTGAAACAAGCCTGGGATTACAACAGGAGTGCTGCAAATATGCCTGGAGAACAATTAGGCAGAGAGAAACTGCAGCAGCGCCACGCTCGCCACTGCTGTGACTTAATTAATTAAAAGCAAAGCCAAGAGGGACCTTTTAGTTATATGGTGGAATGGAACAGCACTGCTGGGACCTGGAGTGTTATTTAACAGTGAATTGTGATGGCTTTGCCCCGTGCCTCATGGCCAGTTGGTGCTCGTGTCACACCATTAAAAACTTCCTTGGAGCTCTGCTGGGTCCATGGGCTGGGATCAAAGTGAGTTCGCAGCTCCATGGGTGGCCTGTTCCTCTGAGAAGGAATTAATTCATCCTGCTTTCATGATATCCTTATTTTGCCTGTAAGCCTTTAGTGACTCGATGGGTCAAATCCATGCCTGGCATAACCAAGCTGATGAAAAATATTCTCTGAAGCAGGATTGTACCTGATATTTTCTAATTGTGTCCTTCCTGCTTTCCCACAGGCATTCACATTTCCAAACAGCATTCCTCAAAGCTGAGGTGCCCTTTCCTATCACCTCCTCTTCTTTTTTCAGAGGGACATTGAGTTATTCTGTAGTAATTGCACTGGACCAAATAATTCCTGCAAGACACCTGCATGGCTTCATTTCAGACTGGCTTATAATTCATGTGAGACAGAGAATTGGGCCCTCAGCAATGGATTCAATACTTTCTTTCATTAGTAAACCACTTTTGAAAAAAAATCATTAGGACCTGGCAAAAAAAAACCCCAAAACCAAAAAAAACCCAAAACAAAGTACCTGTTTTTAAATTTTCTCTTCCCCAGCCAAATTTGTTTTTTTTTGAGAAATTCCTATCACCATCCTCTCAAGTTCCCATGCTTTTCTTTTCAATGTGTCTGAAAACTTCTACCCTGACTTTTCACCCAGCTCAAATCCTGGTTAATTAAAGGTTAATTGAAGGGCAGAGATGCTGGGGGGACAGGCACACCA
Source organism: Zonotrichia leucophrys gambelii (assembly GCF_028769735.1). NCBI lineage: Eukaryota > Metazoa > Chordata > Aves > Passeriformes > Passerellidae > Zonotrichia > Zonotrichia leucophrys. The sequence goes on from NC_088185.1 coordinate 1,422,852, forward strand.
GGACAGTTGGAACTTATCCACAATTTCAGGATTCATCAGCCTTTCCCATCTGCCAGAAGCTCGTTGTGTCCTCCTACACAGCTTTGCACTGCAGAGAGCTTCACTCTGCAGCAGCTCCGTTTGTCTGTCCTGAGCCAGATCTGGGGAGGAAGAGCATGAGGAGCTACACCGAGGATGAGGAGCTACAACAATGAGGAGCTACAAGGATGAAGAGCTATACCAAGGATGAGGAGCTACACTGAGGGTGAGGAGCTACAATGAGGATGAGAAGCTATGGGGATGAGGAGCTACATTGAGGATGAAGAGCTACACCGAGGATGAGAAGCTACATTGAGGACGAGGAGCTACAACGAGGCTGAAGAGCTACAATGAGGATGAAGAGCTACACCAAAGATGAGGAGCTACAAAAAGGATGAAGAACTAAACGAGGATGAAGAGCCACAAAGAGGATGAAGAGCTACAATGAAGATGAGGAGCTACAATGAGGATGAGGAGCTACACCAAGGATGAGGAGCTACGAGGATGAAGAGCCACAAAGAGGATGAAGAGCTACAATGAAGATGAGGAGCTACACCAAGGATGAGGAGCTACAATGAAGAATCACAGAGGATGAAGAGCTACAAGAGGATGAAGAGCTACAATGAAGATGAGGAGCTACAACGAAGATGAGGAGCTACACCAAGGATGAGGAGCTACAATGAGGATGAGGAGCTACGAGGATGAAGAGCTACAATGAATGAGGAGCCACAATGAGGATGAGGAGCTCCAGACCCAGCTCCTGCACGCCTGGGCAGGATTCAGGACCCCTGTGCAGCCCCTCCTGAAGCTGCTCCCCTCTGCCTCCATCAGTGGTGCTCACACACAGTGTAAGGATGCAGGAGCTCCAAGATCCCCCTCCTTCTCCCCATGCAGCTGTCCCAGCCTCCTTCATGGACGCTGCACCCCAAACCACGGACCCTGTTGGCCCAGCCCTCAGGCAGGGAGCTTTGCTGTTCATCCTCCTGTGTCTGAGCTGGTTTTTGCCACCAGGTGAGGCTCTCCTCCGGCCCCTCAGGGTGACCCCTCAGCCCTGCTGGCTGTGCCCTGCTGCCTCTCTGGGTGAGCAGCAAGTGAACAGCGCTCGCTGCTCCCCAGGCACCTTTTCCAAAAGTGTCTCAGAATGCTGCATTTTAGGAAAAATTCCAGTCTAATCCCTTGCGTTGCATCTGCTCTGGTGGGCTGAGACAAGATGTCATTTTGCATTTTTGGATATCAGTAGAGCCAGGAAGGTTGAAAGAAGCAAGAAACTACGTTCGGCTTCTCACTTAGGAAAAGTCAAGAAATTCAAATGAAACCAGCCTACATATGGGAGTTTGAGCCTACTGTTCCTCAGATAAGTGATTCATATCTTTAAATCTTCCCCCAAACTCCACAGGCACAAAAATTAATGTAAGTGTTGGGGACTGAGGCTTCAAAAAGGAGTAAGAAATTCCTAGCAGAGCTGCCATCAGCTGGAGAAGGGATGGTGAATGGCACGTGTGTGGGCCCTCCTCTGTGCCAGGCTTCAATTAGAAGCTTGGGTGGATCATTTCGTTTTCTCATACCTCCCTTCCCCACGTATAAAATACTGGAAAGTGTTGCTCTGCCAACTCAAAGGGAGCTGTAAGGATAAATGGAATTGCCTGCAAAAAAATCTGATGTCCTTTAAATTTGCCAGCTGACAAAAATTCTGCCATCTCTGTGCATGAAACTGTGGAAAGGAGATGCTGAAGTATGTCATAGAACTGTGACCCAATAACCAACTGTTACCACTAAGATGGCTTAATTACTTTTTTTATAAAGATAAAAAGGAAAAAAAGGAGCAGAACATGACAGCCAATTGGAAATTTGGCAAAACTGATGTTTTGTTCCCATGAAATATTTGCTTTCTGAAAAGCAGAATTGTCAGACAGAAAAGTGTGCTGTTGAAAACCCACCTCTAAGACATTGCAGTGCCCATTTGAAAATGCAGCTAGCAGGGATGTGAGATGGGAGCTGGGCAGAAATCACCCAGGGCCTGAGTATTTGGGATATCCCTGCCATAGGGTGAGGGAGCTCCCACAGAAAGGTGACCCCTCCATCACTGCCTTTGTGCCACTGTCCCTGCAGGATGTCCAGGGAGAATTGCCAGAATGCATCACAGTGAGCACAGCCCCTCCTGCAGCTCCAAGGGCACAGAGGAGCTGCCTGAAATGTGGATTTTGGAGCACATTAGGTAGCCCTGGCAGGACTTTCCCCAGAACAATGTGTCCCCCATTTATTGCAGAATATAAAGACACAAACGTGCTGGGCTGGATGGAGCAGCGTTCCCAGCCTGCCAACCTGGAACCAGCAACTCTTTTAAAATGCAATCCCAGCCCAAAATGTATTTGACCCTGTGAATTGAGCCAGGCCAAACCTCTTCTCTCATTTCTCCCAGCACAAGGAAAATGGGACAAAGAGCTGGGAGGAAACTCAGGGCTGCAGGAGGGGTTTATGCACCCAGAACATGATATGGGAATTCCACAGGCTCCCAGTGAATTCAGTGCAAAATCTGAAAGGTGAATCCTTGCTTGTCACACAGCCCCAGGCCCAACCTGGCACTGGGAACTGGGAGGTAAAATCTTGGGAAAAGGAACTTTAAAATAGAAACAGAAGGGAAAGATATTTAGGAAATAAAACAGAGATGTGCTCACAGCAGATGGGAAATGCTCAAAATGATGTGAAAAACGACTTTTTCAGAGCTATTTTAGAAATCTTCTTATCCCCTCCCCACTCCATTAGGGGGGAAAGCATGATCTGAGCTAAATTCACTCTCAATGACGTACTAATAATAACAGTTATGAAAAATTTCATTTGTAATTTCCAACCATTTCTGCAGTCAGCCCTTCCACACACATTTTTAGCCCAATTAAAAATAAAGCCATTATCCATTCCCTACAGGAAATCCAAGCTGTAACCAGTTTAGTCAACTTGCCCAAAATTATACTCTCTGCAGAGCCAGAATGAGGGCTGATCCCTCCCAATTCCCAGCTAGACACCCCTCCCCATCTCCCAGACCAAACCAGAGCACAGCTGAGTAATTCCAAGCCCTCACAGAGCATTTACCATATTTGAAGAATTGCACAAACAGCAAGCAATTAGTTCTGAACAAGGTCCCTGGGGAGTTTCTAGTTAAAATACATGTGTTTTAGGCTACATTAAACCAAGCATTAGAAATTAAAATCACCACTGAACTCAGACATAACATCTGGGGACTTGTGGGTGTGGGTGAGATGGGCAGTGCTGGATAAAGGATGGAATAGCAGGATTGCTGCAGAGGTGGAGGAAGGAAGGAGAGGGAGCTGGCTGGGAGAGAGAAGCAGGTCTGTGATTCACAGCTCCCACTGCCAGTGCTCTCTGTGGCTTTGGGAGGGAGACACAGACAGTCAGGAGTTCATCCCTCACAGGGTGTGAAAGCAAAACCTCCTGGAAATGCAATTATAGCAGAGGGAGCTCCCCCAAGGAGAGGCACCATCCCTCTCCTCTCTTCCTGAGCCTCCTGGATTAAATTCTTCATGGGTAATGCAGAAATATGAGGGAATGAGGTGATGTAAAGTCACCCAGAAAACACATGGCAGAACCAGGAGCTGGACCCAGAGCTGCCCAGGAATATTTTGGTATCAGAGCCACTGATAACAGGCAGCCAAACTTGCCAGTCCCAGCAATGCCCTTTCTGTGCTGTGGCCCTGGGGTGCGAGATCAGGAGCCCTGCACTGCCTCACCTCCCACAGAACTCACAGCAGCTCAGGGGATCAGCTCCTCAACCTTCACAAGCCAAGCAAGTGCTTATTTTTCAAAATATTTTCCCAAGAACTTCAGTTCTTTCTTCTTTTATATTTTAAAAGACCTGTCAGAGATTTATGTTCAAATTACTTCCCCATCAAATTCTCCTTAAAATAGCAGCACTGGGCCAGCTGTGTTTGCTTCTGCAATTCCATATTAATGTCACTACAAGCAAAGTTATTTTCCAACTATGTAAAATACTCTTCAAAATACATAAAGACCCTGCAAAGACCCCAGCCCTCTCCAAAGAGGTCACAAGAGTAGAAACACAAGGAATATTCTGCTTTTTATTACAGCAAAGTAAAACAAGCAGCCTACACAGCCCCACAGAGAGGTGTAAGTACATGGTGAGCAGATGGCAATTTGGAAACAGCAACTGTAAGGCTCCAAAAACTGAAGGAAACCCCAGGTAAAAGGGTTTGATGAAGGTACCAGCAGGCAAAAAGCTCAGCGTGGCTCTGGGAAAAAAGCCAGGACCCATGAGTGTTACCAGTGAAACAATGGTGGGACAAAACCCCCAGGTTTGCACTGGGGTTAAAGGCAAATTAATACTCAGAGAAAGGCAGAAAACTTCCAAAGCCACCTGGAGTTGTGCTTAAGATTTGATCTGAATTTCTTCCATGCTAAAGCTGCAGCAGTGGCTGAGCCCTCAGAGCTCAATGGGTGAAATGTGAATTTCGTCCATGGCAAACCTGCAGCAGTGGCTGAGCCCTGAGAGCACAAAGCCTGCAATGTGTTCCCAAAGCAGAGCTGGGCTGTGCCTGCCTTGGCCCCACGTGCCCCCGTGCAGGCTCAGAGCTGTGCTCTGCTCCCACCTTCACACCCCGCTGGAAATGTGCCTTTCCCTCCCCCTGGCACACCGCACTTCCTCCTGCACGTTATTTTTAAATAACCTTTTGTAGTGCCGTGCTTAACCCTGCCAAGCATTTGGGGTGCAGCTTCCCTGAGAGCAGCTATAGTGTCACAAACCTCAGTCCAGCACCAAAGCTCTGGGCAGGACACAGCAGATGAAACAGCTTCAGGGGGGCAAGGCAGGAACAAATCTGCTCAACACAAGTGGTGGCTGACAGGAAAAAAGCCAATGACTCACAGGACAGAAAACCCTTTGAAATCATGGAGGGGATCAATGCCAAAGATTTGGAATGACACAATTACCACTCTTCTACCCAAAAAGGTGAAGCTATCAACCTTTTCTTTTTTTCCAGCCCATCAAATGTTTCAAATTATGTAAAACATTGAGCTCACTAGCATATTGGATTTTGAATAATGAAAAGAGTAAACAGGATTTTAATTTGGATTCTGACAGTAAGGCGCTTTCCATGTGATAAATTAACTATTAGGGAAGACAAATTAACACAACCACCCCTTGAGTATGATGGCTTATGATTCTGAGGAAGCTTTTACAGAAGCATGATAAAAATAAGGCAGGATGAAAAACAGGATATGATGATGGAGGGAGTATTTTACCAAAAATTCTTCCTCCTTCTTCTCACCAAACTGTGCATATAACTTCTCTTTAAAAAATGCAGCAGCTTCTCTCAAGAGCCCCCCATTTTTCCTAAGAATGACTCAACATTTTAGGAGAGCTCCTCAGCTGCTCTAGATGACCAGATTGATGAATTTTAATGTGCTTGTTTAACACTGAGATGTTAAATTTGACATCTGTGAAGCAAGGTCAGGAGGAGAGGTGTCACCCCTCCTTAGGAATCTTTTTGAAAGGGAAGGTGTCTCAGAAACATTTTCTAGGCATAAGACTATGCTCATAAAATCAGCAAAGAGGATGTGATCAACTTCAAAGCAGCCAAGCATCATGTTATATTTCCATATCCAAATGAAAACTCCCAAGTTTTGTCATTTCTTTAAAGGAGAGAAGACATTTTAAGATTTCATCTTCACATTTCAGCAGAAACTCCATTTTTCAAACTCCTCCCCCTCTCTCTCTCTCTCTCAGGTAAGCAAACACAGCTTAGAAAAACAGCAGAAAGGCATCCTAATTGGCTTGAAATTAAAGCTATTAATTTTTATTCTTATTTATTCCTGTCACAAACCAGACCTGTTTTATATGGATTTCCAGCACTGCTATGGAAACCTGAGAGGTTCTGAAGGCTTTATGTAACACGAGATGAAAACGCCGTCTCCCACAGCGAGCACTGTTTCCTTTGAAATATGTCAACAGTGGAATTTTGTCCCTCTGGGAGAAAAGGGTTGCCAGGCACGGAGACAGGAGACATCAGGTCCAAATCTATTGACTCAAGACATGCTATTAACCATTTAACTCACTGGGCAACTTCAAAATAAGGATGTTTATTCACCTTTGCTTGGAAATTCATGCAAGGAGAAAAAACCCTATTATTTCTATGGAGACACCGTGTACTTCTATTCCTAAAAATTGTACAGATACTGAATTTCAATGTATTCCTGTAATTTTCCAGTAGTACTTCAGACTGCAGGTCAAAAAGTTCTGTAACAATTGCCTTGTTCTGAGTAAAACTGAAAGTCACAATTTATTGGAGTCTACCTGGAAACATTACTGTACCTTTGACATATAAATGACTTTAATCAAAATATAAACAAGTGTGGGTGTAGATTGTGCTGAAAGCTCCTGAATTCCAGCAGAGACAGCAGTGGGACAGGCCTGATGTTTGTGTGGCCAACCCTGGCGTGCCACCAGCCCAGCTCCAGAGAATCCTGCTGCACCAGCATGGAAAGGGAGCAGATCCTCTGTCCTTTGCCTGCCTGGAGGGCAGGAAAAATTGCCCAGAATTTGCCAATAAACACACACAATTCCCAGAACTCACTGGGCACTTTACACATTCAAATATCCAATAAACATGAATTAACCATTCTGCTATAAATCAGAAGCAGACAGGTCTTTTTCCAAGCCTAAAGGATCCTTGTAGCCCTGAGCAGCTCCTGCCAACCCTCCTGAGGGTGCACCCAGAGCCTCCCCTGAAGGACAGAGATGTTTTCCTCCATCCCAGGGCCTCTGAGGGGTGAACTGAGCTGGGATTGTGGTGCCAGGAGCTGGGAGGGCTGGCAGTGCCCTCAGCCACCCCCAACACTGCACTCCCTGCCCTCCTCCCTCCAACACCGCAATCTGTGCTGAACCTTCTCTGCTGAGAGGAGAGGGGAAAAGCTGCAGTGGTTTTCTGTAACACAGCTACAGAATAAAAATCAAAGCCCCTCCAGTCTCTTCAGCCTTTCTCTGAGAGATCTAAAAGGCTCAGACCATGTCCTTTACCTTGAAACCAAGGCAGTGCTCTAAGAAATGAAACTCTTCCTTAAAAGCCAGAAGTTTTAAGGGAGAATATGCATTACCAGCCTGAAGGAGTTCAAAGCATTTGAACTTGGAATTCTTGCAATCATGCAGAAACACAGCTTTGGAAACCATAATGAAAAAATCACAGTAAGGCAGAAGTTTCCCCCTGCAAAGACAAAGCTACTTACAGGTTTCTTTTTATTGAAAGGCTCCTTCCAGAGATCATCACTGCAAAAACATTTGCAGCCTGAACAGAGTTCAGGCCTCCTGGGAGACAAAGCACTGTTATAAAAGGGTCATTTTTCTGCCTCTACAAATAAAAAAAGCTCTGAAGGTCAGAGACTCTGGAAGAAACTAAACAATAACAAAATAAAAACTTTCCATCCCTGTCCTTGCCAAAGCAGATAACGAGCTCCATGGCATGTCCTGGTCAATACTGGAGCAGGGTTTACAGCATTTAAAACACTTCATCACTGCAGCTGAATTTCCTCACTATCCTGGAGTCTCAGACATTTCCTTTTAAAAGTTTATTAAATCCTATAATATATGATTATAATTAATTCTCTTTGACCAGACATCAGTACATATGACTTAGGGCCAAAAGAACCTTCCTGAGTTGCTTCAAGCTGAAAAATAAACTAAAAATGATCATTCAAAAGAGCAGATCTTTGAAAACTATATACATTCTAATTCCACTGAACTCATCCCAACCCTTGGCACATCCAGCAGATGTTTAACAGCGTGGAGTGGTCTTTAGGGGATCTATCCTGCATTATCCATGCTTGCTCAGCACTCTGAATATGAAAGCAGCACACAACAGGTTGTCACCAGGACCTCCACCCAGGCTGGGCAAGGAGACACTGACCTGAGCACAAGGGATGGAGTTAGAGGGAAGGGGAAAAAAAAAACAACACAGCAATGAAAATCCTCCCAGAATTAAAAAGGCCACAAGAACTTTGCCTGAACTAGTAGTTGTTGTTTTTATTGGAGTATTTTATGGGGTTTTATGTTGTTTAATCGAAGAAAGAAAATGGATGCCATAAAATATGCAGAGCTAACCGGGGCTGCAGAGTACATTGCTGAATATTGCTAGTAATGCCATTTCCCCTTCACTGTCAAAAAATAAAAATATCCTTCTTTATATCCCTGTCACATGGAACAGCAGTGCTCTCACGCTTGCCAATCAATCATCCTGGAGTGCACCTTTACCTTGAGCACTGTGTGCCAGGACGGTGAATAAGGGAACCTTAGGAAATAATCTCCCTTTCCACAAGATGGAATTCAATTTCCAGCATAGCTCAGGCCAGTAGTTTTCTTGAAAAGGTGGCACCATATATTACAGCAGAAAAGCATTTTTCTGCTGGTAGTGAAAACTTTAGTGAGCATTATGATTATGTGGTTTGTACTCCAGGCACCAATGACCACCGAGCAGGCTAATAACGAGCCAGTGCTGATGAGAACAGCCCTCCAGCTGGGACAAAACATCAAAGACTTTTTTCACCCTGGTTTTTTTCCCTCCATTCTCCTTTCTTCACTATAAGACATTTTTCCTAACCTGCAGACAATTTTGCAAGATGCTCCTCAGGAGTCAGCACTTCACTCTGGTGCTCAGGTAGCCCCATTCAGCCCTTTGGCCATGGTGCCAACAGCTTTTATCTCTGGCAGCCCAGTTTGGTTTCTCCAGTGGTGCTTCTCAGGAGCTTCCTGAACACTCTGCAGGCAGATTGACTCCTTGAATCCTCCTTTGGAACTCTGCAGTTCTGCAAATATTTTTTGCAATTTTGCAAGTCCCAAGCTTGGTCTCTCACCTGAGCCCAGCTGTGCAGCAGAGGCTGGCTGGGTCCATAATCAATCCACTGCAATAAAGTCCCATAGATGGATGGTGCCAACCCCTGTCTGCCTGCATTTGCCTGCAATGTTCCCAGCCATGAAGATTAACAGACAGTTGTTTGCCTCTGGACACCCTGAAGCTCCAAGTCCCAGCTTTTGCTCTTCAGATCTGGCCAAAGCATCATTCTGCAAGCTGATGCCTGACAGACAGAGCCCAGCAGCTCCAGAGCCAAAGATGGGAAAGAGTTCAGGAGGATTCAGCCCTCCAAAGTGAGTTGCTCACAGTGCTGCCACAACCTAGAAAGCTCATCCAGCCTTGCAAAGCTGTCAGGAAAATTTACCAGCCACCACACAAAAATTACTTGCCATTTACCAGAGTGATTGATGGTAATGCAAGAAACCAATGGCATTTTACTTGCCTGTCAAATGAAATTACTCAGCCTGGACCAGCAGGATTGGGGAAGGATTCTTTAATCCTTGCAGCAATTTTTAAATGAAACTCAAGTGTTCATAGGGCTGAAGATCAGCCACAGACAGCAGCTGGCTTCAGGATGGGTCCCAACATGATATAGCATGGACAGACAGGCCTGGCACAGCAAGGGCAGGGTGACAGGCAGCTGCACACTCTGCTCCTGACTTCCTTTTACATTTACAGATTTCAGGAGGCCAAATCCATTTCCAGGTCGTTAATCTCTAACAAAGAACTAAGTCCTGGACTCAGGCATGTAATAAAAGTTGGGGCCAGAACAGGCCAAAGAGGCCATAACCAAAAGCTGGAGGCTTCAGTGGCAGAGGAATGTGCTCCCATTTTGTCTCTGTGTTCAGAACAGTATTCCAGAATTAGGGATTCATTTACTTCCTGAATCAGTAAAGGGATGGGACCATTCCCTCTGTAGCTTTCCCCTTCCTTCCTAACACTATTCTAGAACCTCCTTTTGTAGCATTTTTCCTTTACCACTGCAGCTGTAGCCACCAGGACTCCTCTGTTTTGGCCTCAGCTGCAGAACCAGCGCTGCCCCTGCAGGGACAGCAGATCCTCCAGCACAGCTCAGTCACATCCTTGTTAAAGGAGATATTTCTCCAGTTTGGGGGCAATCAGCATTCACTCAGGAGATTGCCAAGGGGGAAGGACTGAACAAAGCTCCTTGAGCAGCAGCTGATTCTGACAGCAGAACCACAGGTGGCTCCAGCACTCAGCACTGCCTGGAGAAATTCTGGAGGACAAAAAGCAAAGGAACTCAACTTTTGAGGATATGAAGGAGCCATTCTCACAGCTTTGATTTTGGATAGCCTGTTTTCTTGACCATCTTTATGATTCAAGCTCCTTACACATCCTCAGCCACCAGATGAAAAATCATCTCTGCCAAAGGTCACAGTCAAAAAGGGAGAGGAGGAACAATTCAAGTTTTATGAAGACTACACAGGCCTAGGTGCTAGATACCAAGAAGCCTCTTAAACTTTCAGATGTCAAAGAAAACACTGTGTTTGCAATAACACTCCAAAACCAGGCTTTCCCACTGAGGGGGGTTGTGGGGCACAGAATCAGCTCCCTCAAAATCCACAATCCATTATAACAATTCAGTGATTTTCAGAGAAAAACACTCACGGTGAGACACTGAATCCAACTGAGCATTGAGCACTTCCCATTTCTGTTCAGCCTTCCCAATTTCACTAGTCCCTAACCCTGTTAGTCATGAATTCTTGATTAATGAGCCTTGTTTGGAGGATGTGAATCTGCAATTGCTCTGATACACAGAAAGCTCTAACCACAGAAAGACAATCTAATTCAGCGAGGGAATCTGCTGTGCTTAGGGGGGATTCCAACCCTCCAATAAAGGAAATCAGCTGTTAAGTCATGCTAACAAGGGGCAGCACGCTGTGCTCTCAGCTCCGTGGTGCCATGTGATGGTCTCACAGCTTGGCATCTGGGGCAAAATCATCTTCGTGTGTTCAGGATGTTTAACATCTGCTGGTAAATCTGGGGCCGGTCAAACCCGGCTGTGAGCGGAGTGAGGCTGATGCCAGCGAGGTTTTACACCAGAATCCTTAACTACAAGGAACACGAGCACACACACATCTCCTGAGCCTGTGCAGCAAGGACCAATAACCCAGGGCTAAACTAATTACGGCTTGTTATGCTTGAGCAGGAAAACAGCAGCAGCTCCTCTCTGCTCCAGGGGGATGTGTAAAACAAGTGTCTGGGTGGCTCCTCCTGCCTTGCCTGCAGGGAAGAGCTGTCTCTGGGGAGCCCTCAGCTCCCAGGGTGTCCAGAGGAGCAGATTTCCTCCTCAGCTGGGGACATGGGGACAGCAGGATTGATAGCAGGGCTAGACAGGGCCCTCAGCAGGCCAGCCTTGCTGACTCTAACATAAAAATGTATTTCTCAGGATGTGAAAAATCTGATACAGCAGTGCAAAAACAAAAAGATAAAATTCTTCATTAAATAATATCGCTCATCACGTGTTCATGAATATTCATAACAATTTGGGGGGTGGAGGGGGGGACCTTAATTATACTTGAAATGGTTTATGAAATTCACCAAGATGGAAGAAATGCTCCTTTTTCTCCTACATCAGGCAGTTTCAGATGTTTCAGGAGCCCAGTCCTAGAGACCAGGGGATTCATTCCTGAAATCAAACCCTTTTCCCCCAAGCTCCTCCCCAGCTCTTCTCAGAAAATGACATTTCTGATCTTAAAACATCTTGAAAGAGACAGAAAGATTAATTATGCTCCTCCCTACTTCACCTTCACAGAAGATCTGAGTGGTTTCTAGAGCTGCAAAGCCTTGATGTCCATGGTCCTTGTGACTGCACTGCTGAGATATTCAAAGAGCCATTAAACCAAAGGGGAAAACCCATTCCCTGAGACTTTGTGTGGAAAGGAGTTGGGGTGGGAGGCTTAAAATCATCTTCTGCTTAAGTTAGCCAGAGACATCTGGAGCAGATTTATTCATCAATCAAGCTCTCCCCTTTCAAAATTCACCCATTCTCGAGGGCTCTGCACACAGGAGATGCTGTGGGACTGAAAGGTTGAGAAATGCAGCCTGATCCAATGGTTCTGCTTATTCCCACAGAAGATCCGTGGGAGGAAGAAGCAGAAGCAAAGCAATCTGCCCTGTATTTTTGTGGACACAGTTTGGCACCTCCAAGTCACAGATGTTTTCCAATTGCAACGTTACCACGAGCTGGAGCTCACCTTTCAGAGCGCTTTCCTGCACAGGTGATGTTTCTTGGTGCCTGCCTGATTGTGGCTGTAATTCTTTCCTCCAGCAATTATTGTCACTGTGTCACACCTTATCCCACAGTCAGGTGCTGAGGCATTCAGGGACAGTGTCCTCCCAGGAAGCAATTGCTGATACAGAACTTTATTCCCAATTATCAATGCCAATAACTTGTGGGCATTAAAAGTGAAGGCAGTGTTTTCCTGGGCTGAGATTGCTTTCTAATCTGATACCTGGGCTATAAATGATCTGATTTGTTGATGAAGAGCTCAAATTAGAAAGGCACCATTCAAAAAATCACAAAATATAAAGCTGACATCTTTTGATTTTCAGTGGCTCTGAGAGCACTCTGCTTCTTCCTGGTGGTGTTGCCTTCCTGGCTTGAATCTTCACTGTCAAGACATCATCCTCAATTAATTTCAGGCACAACTACTGTCAGCTTTGACACTCTGCCCACCAGACCAGCAGTGGGTCTGCAAGCTGTAATCTCAAACTCATCTGTCAGAAACACCAATATTATCCATCCTTTCTACTCTTTGAAACCTCAGAAGTATCATTACATTCAAGTTTTGGCTTAGTCCTGGGAACATTTTATCTTATTTTCACTTGAGGAACCCCTTCCTTTACTCAATATTCCTGCAGTTAGGATCTCTCTGCAGCTTTATGTGAAATTAAGTAGCCAATGTCATACACATGGTGCTGCAAAGACTAAATCCTGATATTAAGCAAAGTCAGGGTTTAATTTCCCTGCACGCAGCAGGTGAGATGGGGAAAGGCTGGATTTGGAGAGTGTAATAAGCAGTCACAGGTGAACATAAAATATAAATGCAAAATGCATTTCCTCATATTTATTGCATTTTTTACATCTAAATCAGGCAGATTTCATTCCACAGATTGAGACTGATCTGAAGTAATTTAGTGGGAGGCTGGTAGTTGAAACACATAATCACATTTCTAGAACAATGTAATTACATTGAATTTAATGTGATTTCCTGCCACAGGTTTAAAAGTGCAGCCTCCTCCACATTCTCAATTTATGCTGAACATGACACTTGATGTAAGACTACTTTTACACAGCCAGGTAGAGCCTTGCATAAGGGGAGAAAGTGCTCTGTGACCACTTGAATTCCCCAGCACCATCAGGCAAAGATGCCTGCCATGAAGTACCAGTAAGCTCAAACCTTAAATTTCTAGGAAGATGCTGTTTCAGCAGATGACCATTGATTTTAGATTTCATTTTCATTAAATGTCACAAGGAACAATTTTGCCCACCTTAAGAACTCCTGCACAAGTCAGCTCTGCTCTGTGGAGCAAAGAAATTTGATTGGAAATTCACAGCAGAGGAGTTTTCAGGATTTTGTGGGTTGTAGATATTTCAGAGAGTGCTATGATAAAGACTTTTTATAAAGATCAGGCTAATAAATGGATAGGGCAGGTCAAACCCATTATGAACTGCTAGGAAATACTGGGGGGAAAGCAAATTGCAACCTGAATGCAGAGCAAGAGTTGGAATACTAAAATGAACACAAGGACAAAGGGCTGGAAATGTATCAAAGCTAGGAATAAAACAGCACAGTCATTGGTGTTTATTTAACTCCTACAAATTAGTTAAAAGTTGATCTAGAGAAAGTGTGCAAGCCAATGCATGAGGACAGTGCTGCCAAAGCACTGCATAAACAGGAGGGTTACTCTTGAAAATAAATAACACAAAGTTACAGCTGATCAGATGAAATTCTGCCTACGAGACAACTCAAGTAATCTGTTTGCAGAATAATTCCAAGTTGTACAAATGGAGGCATATTTACAAGCAATTTACAAACAGAAAGAAAAATGAATAAATTGATCAAAAATGCTATTTACTGCTGGCAGTTCATTTGACTTTCTGCAGAATGCTTCAACATTTATATTCCTTCATTGGAATAAATAAGTATTGAAATATAATGGATAATGAAGCAGATGCTAAAAGGCAAAGAGCACAGGATTTTTTTCTCCAAGACCAATATAAATCTGAATGAAATAAAAGTTGAAAAGTTGATTTTAAAGCTGGGGAGTTTTTATAAAAGTAAACAAACAATGGATTTAAAGCAGTGTCATTATTGATGAATCACAACACTATGGAAATGGCCTTGGAGAACTCCAAATGCATTACACACTGTGGAAGAGGAGGGAGGAGAGAGAGAAGAAAAGCCCCTAAAAGGAGACAACACTGAGCCCTCCCTCAGCCCAGCCACCCTCTACTGATGTACAAAATTGGCTGCATTTAGGTTATAAAGCCAAATCTTAGGATTACCCCATGCATGGAAGTTTTCTTTGGCTTGAATAAGAAAAATCCCAAGATATACAGGCTTGAAACAAACCAAGGAGAGACCTCAATGTCTTTGAGTGGCTTTTTGTCCCTCCCTGCAGAGCGCTGTGCTGTGAAAGGCTCCCACAGCCAGCAATGGTGCCAAGGTGGCAGCGACAAACGCGGAGCTGTGACAAAGCCAGGGGACAGGAGAGCTCTGTCTGGGCGATGACAACGAGCATTATTGATGGCTCAGCCACCTGCAGGCTCAGGGCTTGGAGAGGATAATGGCTCTGTCCCAGGAAGGACCTGAGCAGGACTGAAGGCAGGTGGGAGTCCCACAGGGCACATTTTTACATCTAAATCACAGCAGGACGAGCAGCGCCAGCTCAGCCGCCACATCCACCCATCACCGACCCCACCACACGTCCAACACACAGCTCAGCTCTTCTTCCTGAGCCTGACAAGCTTCCCAACAGCTGCAGCATCTCCAGACTTCAAACCCTTTAGCAGGGATTCTTCAAGGAGCGAATGCATTTGCTGAAATTAATTTTGGGCTGCAGCTTCTTAAAAGGTGCCCATTTGTACATCAGGCAGATTAGCGGCACAGCGGCTAATCAAAACCAAAAATGTGCTAAGCAGATTTTCCCTTTTGTTTAGTGGAAAGCTACTCTCTTCAAGGTGACTCAAGACAAAAGGCAGTTGCTTAAACAATCAGAGATTTGCCAGAGGTCCCTCTTTTCATCCAGATCACTTCCTATGGGTCAGAAGAGAATTCTGCAAAGACACACGGGAGTGGGACAGTGGAGTGAGAGCCCTCACTATTGTCAGCCCATCATCTGCAAACCACAACCAACCAGACACAAACACTTGGATTCAGACTTGATCAAAAATGGTTAGAAAGGAGAAACAATTTGGCTACAGCAGGATTACCACGACATTAACTGGGAGGTCAACCCAACGATTCAGAACTTCCATTATGAAGCAAAAGAATGCAAATCTCTGCTTACCCCATCACCAGTCCAACAGTTACATATTCAGATTTCTTTCTGGAATAAGTGCAAATTTTCTTTGATTCTATGACATTTCATCACTTAATACATTTATAGCATGTCAAGGGAAAACTTGACTGAATTCACAATGCTGTACTGATTGAGTTCCTAATAGGAACAGCTGTCAGAAGGACTTGTAAGGATAAATTTCAAAATCCCATTTCCTAGTTGGCAGAGGACTTTCTGCACTTTCCATACCTATGTACAGAACTTTCTGGTACAAAGAGATGGACAGCCCATCAGCTCATGACATGGCAGCTGCTGCAGCCACACCAGCACCTGCACAAAACATTTTTTTCCAGAGTCCTGCACTTAAATCTCACAGTTGTGGACTCAGGAAAGCTTTGCTGGAGACTCATGAACAAGCTGAGGGAGAGGAGTGAGAGATCAGCTGAGGGGAACCCACCAAAAGGTCCCCCAAGTACAAACCACCCAAGCAAAGAGCTCAGGTGTGAGCAGAGAGCACAGGAGGCAGCAGAGCCGGAGGTCAGCATCTACCTTGGCTGAAAATGGGCAAAGATGACTCAGAAAACCAATTAAATTCAAGTTTAGCCCATGGCCAGTGCCCCAGCCTCAGAGCTTCCTGTCCCTCTCAGTCTCTACCTATGAATGGAAAAACATCTGGGGAGTTTTGCTCTGCTCCTGATCCCTCCTCGAAATCTTCACACTTGTTCAGAAAGGTCTTCAAAACACAGCCTCCAAGGGAACCCAAGCATTTCCCAGTTCCTCTCCCTCCTTGCAGAGACCTGCAAGGCTCTGAAGTGACCTTGAGCACTCATGACCCTGCTTCGATCAGGCAAAGAGGGGGAAAACCAGTGCTTTTCAGTACTTGAAACCAACCAGTTTCAAATAAATATTTAAAGCTGTCCTGATTGTTAGATAAGCAGCTTCTGCAAAGAGATTGCAAACGTTGCAATTGTTTTGCCATACGGTCGCCAGCAGCTGGAAGCTCTGAGATGCCCATTTCAATCAGAAATTTTCCATTTCAAATACATTTGGCTGTTTGTTCGTAGTGGGAAATGCTTCCCATTACAGAGCTTTCAGAAGACCTCAAGGAGTGCAGCACAGGTGGCTTTTCTTGAAATGGGGGCAAAGCACAGCTTTCTGTAAACACTCCTTTTGATCAGTAAATAAGTAAGAAAAGGTGCTGTGCCACACTTTCTGCACTGCCATTAGGCAGCTGAGGGGCTCCTGCTAGACCAGACAAAGCCTTCAGTCAGTCCCACAGAATATTCCCAAACAAATGAAAAGAACAGGGGGAGGAATTCACTTTAAAGTGCATTCATTGTACTTTTCTTTTCATTAAATATAATCATATGCAACAGCTCCTCGTGGTGTTGAACGGACAATACTCTTCACTCCTTTTTCATGCCAGCACTTCAACCACTTGTACTTACATTCCTCCACCTAATCATTACCTCGCTGCTGTTAAAATCCATCATGCACTAGGGGCCAAATCTCGAGGTCCCCACTCAAACCCTCACTTAAATGAGCTCTTAGGAGGATTTTTGCATGATTAAGCATCACAGGCTTTTCCCCCCTCCCCCCCCAACTGATATTTGAATAAAGAACATAAGAATTGGCCTTGATCATTTCCATAATGCTTTCATGTTTTCCACAATGCCACTCAAAAGCCTAAAAATATGGCAGAGAAGCCCTGCAGGGAATTAATGCAAAGTGTCTGTATTTGCACCAGGAACCAATTGCTGAGAGAAAAAAAAAGGATATCTGAAATAAACCTGGAGGATGCATTAGCAGAAGCACTTGTGAGCAACTTGCCCTTTAAAGTACGCATGGGACAAATTCATCTCGAGAGTCACTTCAAAGAGAATGGTCTGTAATCAAAATTAATCACAATTAATTTGGCCCTAGGTTTCTGCCACAGAGAGCGGCTCCTGCAGGCAGCTCTGCGGGCAGGGATCACATCCACAGCGTCCACCTCTGCTGAAATTGCCAATTCTGCTCTGCTGGTGCCATCCTCAAATGCTGCAACAGGATCCAGGCCAAATTTGCTTATCAGCTCTGAACCATGAGGCCAGCCAGCAATATGTGCTGAATGGTGCTCTTTTGGAGGATGTCATCTTTCTATTTATATTACCTAATTCTTCTCCTCCAGCTCCCTGTGGCAAACCAACAGTTGAAATCAGCCAGTGGAAGCTGACAGGGTTATGTAAGTGTCCATTTGCTGTGCATATGCTCTCCCCCCTAAGGCAGGCAATCACATGAGAGAGGTGCACCTTCCCTTTTTGATGTCTAAGCACATCAGAGTTTGGAGATGCTTCAGTGTCTCCACCCTTGCTGGAGGAGCTGAGCAGAGGCAGCAGCAGAGGGATGTCACAGGGCAGACTCAGAGCCAGGTGAGAGATGCTTTGGGCTGGACACGGATCCTTGTGTGCCGTGAAACACAGCCCCACCAAACCAGGCAATGCCAGCTCCACCTGTGAGCCCTCTCAAGGCATTGATGAGAGACACAACCCTCAAACTTTCTGCCCAGGCTTAATCCCTTGATCTGCCAGCACAAAACCAAAACATGTCCTTGATATGGAAAGATGCAGCTTCCCTGCCTCTTGATCCCTCTCAGTCTCTACCATCTGTATCAAAGCAAACTGGGTTTATGGACCTGGATAATTCTTTTGTTCCAAAAATATTTCACTTACACTTAAAAGAAACAATATTAATCCCTGCAATCCATTAATTATCATAGCCTTCACCCCAAGGTATGCAAAAATGACACAGGCCTTATAATTTGAGGGACTGTTGGCACCAAGTCTCTTGGTCTCTCGAAGCATCCAGGGTTTAAAACCTCAGGAAAACTCTCTAGGAAAGCTGAACTCCTTAACTCCAATTTAGTGTTAAAAATATGACATGAAGTTTAAAGTAGGCATTTTAATTATGCATATTCACATTTTTTTCTTTGCTATTCTACCCTGAAGCTTTGTCAGAGTAGAGCTCACCAATATAGAGCACTAAGGCTTTACCACAATCAGAATCTGTAAATTCAGCTCCTCCAAGTGTTCAGTCACGTGAAGACAAAACTGATTCCTGCTGCCCTTCTCCTATGTTGAATGTGTATTTTGGGAGGTGTATCTTCCCAGAATATTGTAGTATCACTTCAGAAACACCCCAGGTTTCTGCAGGCAAATTCCCATGACACATATCCAAGACAAGTGAAATCCAGCAATAGCAACTGGAAGTGCTGGATTCTTTTGCACAGAGCCAGCACATGGGCTCTGCTGAACCCAAAGAAGATGATCCGAGCCTGTGTCAGGCTACAACACGGCAGAAAAGGAAGGAGCCATCACAGCAAATGAGGAATGTGTCATTTTCCCCACCTTTTCTTGGATGGTGAGGCAGAAGCACAAGGAAAACAAGCAAATCACTCACGACCACAGCAAGAATAGCACCAAAGTCCCCAAGCACAGGACACGCTACATACTTGTAGTAACAAAAAATATATCTGTCACTGCATGTCACACGAGCTCATTCAAACCAAAAATTTATCACTTGCTTCGGACTCCAGCCAGGTGACAGCAAATATATCATGGAGCTGTCAACAATCTGCTAATCTGGGCTGTGAAGTGTAGGAATACAAGAAGCTTAAAAATATACTGCTCCTTCAGAAACCATAAATTCTGCTGGCTCTTTCTCACGTACCACTGGGTAATAGGTCTGCTCCAGCTCCTTCCCTCCCACCTCCTGCAGTTCAACAGCTCCATTTTGCATGTCTATTTAGAGAGTGACAATCAGCCACACGAGGCAATCACCCATGGGTACAACTCCAAAGCACACAGACCCTCTCTGCCTCTGTGGCTGACAAGAATTACCAGTGGCAGATTTAACTGCAAAGCTGGTACAGAAATCCCAGGACAGCACAACTAGATTTTCAGAGACAGCTGGAATAACATCCCTGCCCATCTGGACACCTGAGCTCTTGTGCTCTTTGGAACAGAGAAGAAAGCAAAAAGAAGAGAAGGAAGACCTTTTCTCATCCATCTGAAACCAAACCAGGTGTATAGGCTGTGCCTTTTTGGAGACAGAGCAGAGGATGCACAGTCCCATGAGTGAACCCTCAAGGACTTCAGCTGCTCCTAGCTCATATACTGGACAAAAATTCAAACTGAGCTGGGGGAAGGAGCTCTGATTATAAACACAGGAGAAGTTTCAAGGAATAGTCCACAAATAACAGCTTGTGACACTTCACAATGGGCACATTTCTGGGAGATTACAAACAAAAGCAAACATCCTTGTTGTCCAAGTCACGATGCTGTATGGACACCAAGGTCTGCGTTATCCTGCTCAGCCTGAGCTCCTGCCCCTCCAGCCCTGTGACCTGGCCTGGCAGAGAAGGCAGCTTGACTCCCTGTTCTCTGTGAAAATTCAGCTCTTTAACTGCATTTCTCTTATGCCAAACACCTTGGTGTGCCTGCCATTCTTCATTTCCTCCTCAGGCCACAAACTTCAATTTTCTCCCCTCAGCTCTTAAACAGCGCGTAATTACAACTAATTATCGATCACTGAGGGATTACTAGATGACAAATCCAATTTCCACGCTGTTATCAAGCATGACTGACTGGGGTCCGGGGAGGATGAAAGGTACCTGTGCTGAGGGAGCCCTGCAGGTGCCTGAGCTGGGTGGCAGCAGCGTTGTCACTGTCACCAGCACCAAACCCACCTGAGGGCTGATGTGTTTAGGGACCACCCGTGACACAAAACTCCATAAATCCACACCGAGTGACAGTCCTCACCCCAAAGAGATTTACAAGCCTGCAAAAGCCTGAGCCTTTTACATCTGTAAATGTATTCAATTTGGCTGCATTTGTACCACTTTTGCATTCCATTTCTGCAAATATCCTCCCGAGCAAGCGAGCTGGCAGCGATGTTCAGAGAAACAGCTCATTTCAGGGCAAAAAACACCACTCCATTTTCCTCAAAGCAAATTTTAAATTTGCATGCTTTGGTGCACCTGCTGATCTCAACAAATGGGCTGATGAAGGGAAGGGGAGCCCTGTGCAAGCCTGGGGCCCCCAGAATGCAGCTCACACGCAGCCCATTAATGGCATTTGTGAGCTGCAGCTCCCCAGAAATCAGGAGTTTGCTGCCACGTGCTCTGGGTTGTACAATAGGGGCACTGTGCACACAGAACATTTAAGAAAAAAGAATTAAAAAGAGAAATCTGAGAGAAAAATACATGGAGCTGCTCAAACATCACTGAATGGAGTAAAAAAGCAATGTTTTAATAAGAAGTCACATGATGAATTGTTCCCCAGTTGTACTTCAATGGAGTTATTCACATAATTCAAGCAGACACAAATCCCAGTGTGAAAATATCCGTGCTCTTGTAGCCCAGTGGCAGCCCTTGCAGCATGACTTACAACAAAAGGCTGAAAAAGTCCACTCCCCTGGTACACACAAATTGGTGTATTATTAGAGCTCATCCAGCACCATTATTTTCTGACAGTAAATGTGTTTTTAACAGAATTGAAATTGCCGTAAAGAACATTTTTCTTGCAAATGTTTAACTTTTCTTTGGGGAAAAACCACATTTTTGTTTCACGTCTCTTTAACATTAAGATACATTTCCCTTTACATTCTGTTCCAAAGGAAGCACGACACAATTTAGAAAATGCTGCACTAAATCTTCCTAGCTCCTAAAAAAAAAAAAACCTGAGAATGAGCCTTACATAAAGAAAGATTGCAAGTACCTTACTAAGGACTTTATTCATTAAAAAAGACTCAAGTCTATTCTGCTTCTTGTCTATGGAAGTGAAATATGATTTTATTAAATGAAACCCTTAATATGTTTGCTAAGACTCTGTCAGGCTGAACATTAACTACACTTCCATTGTTTTTCAAGTCTGAAAAAGAAAGCTGTTCTGCAAAGAGACAATCTCACTTAAAGCTTCTTAACCTTCAGAGCAGAGGGGAAATTTGCTTTATGAAGTGCATTTGCAATATCCACCTCACACAGGGCACAGTACATTCATAAAGAGAAAATGCAACAGCTCTCAGAAAGCGTTTGAGGAAGGGAGGAGGGGAAAAAGAAGGGGATAAACCACAGTGCAGCATTTCATTTGGGGTAGGAAATTGCAGATTTGAGCCCCGATGTGGACAAATAGAGAATGATAGACAGATACACAGGGACAAATAGAGGAATGGTCTGTGTATTAACGCTTGTCTAGAATAACTCCCTAAGCTGCAGAAAAGTTTATCTAGTGAGATATTAGGAAGTTTTAAGCTTGATAATGGAGTTTTGAGCATTGTGTTTTAAGGCTCACAAGCAGGTATTGTATTTGAAATAAGCAAGCATTGTTTAACCAAAGGTACGTGTGCTTATAGTGGTTGGATAGAACTACTGTCAATGTGCTTTTGCTTTGTGGGATTGGTCATAAAACTTCTAAAGTGAGTTGCAGCATTGAGTTCTGTGTCTGCTGCCTGGGATGTGAGCTGGTGGCATCTTCCCATTGTCATACCCATGGAATGAGACTGATGCTGGAAAATCAAACAGCTCAAGGCAGTTCCCAGCAGTTCTGTCCTGTTGGTGATTTATGCACAGAGCCCAGGAGCGATGCCCCGAGCCTGGGTGCCCGCAGGGTGTGTGTGTGTGTGTGTGTGTGTGCACAGCCCTGCCCTCCTCACTGCAGATCATCCCTGGGCTGCCCTCTCTGCCCTGTGCGGGGCTCACACAGATGCACAGTTCCTGAGCATCCCCCCATGGAGGCATTTTAGGGGAGGGATGCTCTGAGTCCTGTGCGGGGATCACAGGACTCAGAGCGGGTACCTGACCCCAACCGAGGCAGTGTCACTGACATGTTTTCTGAAAAATCCTCTCCTTAGGATTTTTCCTCCTGAGAAGCTGAGAGGCCTCAGGAGCAAATTGTAACCAATGGTTATCTGCTGGTGTGGGATGCAACAGGTGCATCTGGGATTGGTCTCATGTGGTTGTTTCTGATTAATGGCCAATCACAGTCAGCTGACTTGGACTCTGTCCGAGACAGAAGTTTTTATCACTGTTCTTTTTCTATTCTTAGCCAGCCTTCTGATGAAATCCTTTCTTCTATTCTTTTAGTATAGTTTTAGTATAATGTATATCACAAAATAAATCAGCCTTCTGGAACATGGAGTCAGCTCCTCATCTCCCTGACCCTCAGACCCCTGCGAGCACGGTCAAAGGCAGCGGCTCCCGAGCGCTTCCCCTGCCGGGCTCCTGCTCCAGCACAAGCCCGCTCTGCCCTCTCCTGGCCTGAGCTCGGAGCCGTGCCGGGACAGAGGGACACGGCAGGGCTGCCAACAGAGCGGTGGGCATCGCCCCTTGGGGGGCCCCCGCAGGATGGCACCTCCCTGCCCACCGACAATCCATCACTCTTGGGCACATCTGCGCCATCCCAAACCCATCTGCCCTGCCAGCATCCCCAAGGGACAAAGCAGGAGCTTTCTCCTCACTGGAAAACAACGCTTGGAGGGCAGGGGAGGCATCGCCTTCCTCCTTTTGGAGAGCATCTGCTCCTTGAGGTGTATCGCTGCAACACGAGCAATAAAAAAAAAAAAGTGATTTGTAAAATGAAAGCAATGACAGACGTTCCTTGTACAAACACTGTGAGACATTACAGATAAAGTAACGTTACATAAATAGGCAAAGCATTAGAACTATTATCACCAACAACAGCACAGGGGACACAGCAGTTTAGCAAAGGAAGTGAAAAATAGCGGATGTGATTTAAGAGGCAGAGAAAATCTGAGCTGGCAAGTTGTAATTACTGCAGCTGAAAGCCAGCCAGGATCCTGGTTGACTGCCTCCAGGCTCAGGAAATGCAACCCAGAATCTTTAAATGACCAAATAATTGGGCCCTGGGTTTCATGTCCCCAGTGAGGCACAACCAGTGATGTGGAGTTCCAGGAGAACCACCAACACCATCCTGCCTGCAGATCATTGACCTGAACCAGATCTGCTCGGCAAGGTCATTTTTCTTCCCACTGTGGTACAGCTGCAGGGCTTTTTCAACCATTCTTCAGCTTCAGCAGCCTGTAAGCATCTAATGTCTAGTCAGAGGACATCATTCATCCATTTTATGGTTCCCAGAATGCAAAGATATCTACCCAATTTCCTAAGAAACATTAATATTAAAGGATGGCTTTCTCAGCCCAAATCATGCAAGCTGAACAAAGTTCTCCTGACGTTTCATGACAAGGTGATTAATAATACCAAGAAGAAGAATGAAATGATACCAGATTATAAACTATTGTAAATCTTTCAGTCATCCCAGGAATAATGAATGTAGATTTCTTAGGAGAGCAGTACAGATTTAAACAGAATCATTTTAGTTTCCTTGTCAATCAAGAGGCTATTTATGTAATATCAGAAAGAGACAATGAACTCACGTAATCTTAAAAGGAGAGTGTAGCACATGTCCTTAAAAACAAAGGATTCCAAGGATTGTCCTAAGCTAGAATTTCCAAAATTGTAAATAAAATGTTGCACTTTAACCATTATTTTTGATCACTGACCTTCCCTTCTCCAAGCAAGAGCCACAATGAGGAGAATGCAGTTGGATTCAAATGTCTGAGCTGACAGGACCAACCTTCTTCAAACACTTCATTTAAGGGTATGGTCAGAACTGTACTGGCCTAAGAATCCACTGGACCAAAATGCCCCAAATTCCTTGATGTGGATTTTTGAGTCAAGCAAAATGCAAATGCAAACTCTCATGGGTGGTTCTACAAATGCTGTTAAATTTTCAGCCCCCATCTCAAGACAAAGTTTATGGCTTTTGGCTGCAGGGGAACCCAGTGCCCTCTGACCCCCTGGGGCACTCTGTCCTAGACATTACCTCAACACAATAATTAATAAGTAATAATACTGAATTCGAGCTCGTGGAATTTGCACAGGCTAAATGTTCCAAAGAAAAATGAATAATGCATGCAGAAGAGATTCATTTGGGGGAAAAAAAATGTAACTTCAGTTAGAAATAAAGCCCTGGTTGCCTTGGCAAAGAGGATTTAATTGCTGTAATCGCTACATCTCACATAAGGTCGCTGTTTGAGGGAGTCCACAGTGCTGCTATTCATTCTGTGGCTGCTCTATGGCAAATAAAGGACTACTGGTCCCTAGAGCATCAGGGGAATCATTCTGAAAAGGTTTAAATTATTTTTAAAGGGTTATTAGCTTTGGCAAACGAGTCAAAAGTCATCGTAGCTGAGGAGCATAGGTACTTACACCACATTATGGAGATGACAGCAGGAAATGCCACAGTTAGGAGTGTTCTGCTGGTGGTGCTGTGTGCCATTACAAACACAGCTCCAAACCGAGCCTTCCCTCTCCATCTGTGTCCTGCCCACCCACCCACTGGGGCTGCCACTGTCCCTAACCAATTTCCCAGAGAAGCATGGAGCCAGGACACTGGCACACACCCGTGGGCCTTCACACAACCAAATTCCAATGGCTTTACTGGCACTAATCCTAAGGAGCCCTACGGAAGTCAATTAAATCACCCCTCTTTTCTGGGGAACACTGAGGAGACTCTGGCCAGGCAAATTAAATTAGACATGGGCCAGAGCCAAATTCCCAGATCCAAAACTACCCAAAACTCAATGCATTTGGATCCAGCTCCAAATTCTCACAGTCTGCTGCTGCTTCTCTCTCACCTCCCAGGCCAGGACAAACTTTTCAGCCTGTCCCCAAGCATCACTTGGTGCATTTCATCACCATCCTCCACCAGGGATCTGCATCAAAGTGCTCATCTATGTGCTGCCTCTGGCTGCTTGGCACATTTCTACATTTCTTGCCCAGACCCTCATTAACTTGAGCAGATGCTGAGAAAGCTCAAGAACAAGGCATTGCCTATCCCACACTTCTGCCTCTCTGCCTTTCCCACTTGTTCTCCTCTAGGACCAGCACAATTAGAGATGGGGATTTAGTGAACATGCATTGGAGGGCTCCTTCATTAATACCACAAAAGGTTGGGCCACACAATGAGGAGAAAAAGGAACTGAGAAAGTTTGCTTGGCAGGAGATTTTCCAGAAGGATGAAGTGGGGGAACAGGAAGGACATTTTGGTCTTGGAGAGCCATTTAAAGGGAAGCATGGTGGGGCAGAGGGAGGGTGACAGGCGTGCCCCACAAACATGGGGCTGCTTGAGTGAGCATGGCTCCCCCAAGAGCATCCTCCTGAGGGGATATCCCTGGAAATACTGCTGCTCAGAGCAACTCCTCCTCTGCTGGGAATACCCACAGCACCTCCCTGGGGCTCCTGAGGAGAATTGAGATATTTCCCTTTTATTTAGGGGTTGTAACCCCCAACAGAAGGTGAAGCACTGCTGCACCCAGGGCACTGCCAGCCAGCACTGCTTGGTGCCAGACCAAAAGCTGGGGGAGAGGAGAGCCAGAGCACTCAGGAGCAGCTCTGGAAAGAACAAGAAGAGCCCCTGATGGTGCCCCTGTGCCACCCAGCACTGGCCCAGGGGCTCTGGGGGCTCTGCCATCCCGAGTTTTCCCCATCCTGGCAGAGCCACTGCTGCCCCCGTGGCTCCAGGGCTGCCAGGAATGGTGCAAGCAGTGAAATAGCTTTAACTGTAAGCACCATTTGCTGTGCCTCGGAATGGCAGACTCATTTGTCACTGTTTTCTTCTCCTGCAGCTCTTTGGATTCATCTGGGATCCAATAACTTTGTTAATATGATTTCTTTCATAACCTGGCCGGGTACAGCATCCAAGGCAGCCGTGGCAGCTATTTGAAGCATTAAATACCTCACACAGCACAGCTCCCTGCTCTGCCTTGCCCAAAACCATTTCTTACCAGTCTTTTATTGACACAAATTGCATGGGGAGCAGGAGCAGCACCCAAAACAAGAAGATATGTTGACAATTTTCTCGCAATATTTGGTTTCCTGCTCTTTCTGAGAGTCCTTTCTCCCCGGAGCTCTCAGCCAACTATCACACTGGCCCTTCTTCTATCAGAGCATGCAAAAACTCATGGGCAAACACAAGGACAAAAGCAACTCTCTGTTGCATCAGGGGGAGCGTGAAGAAATTGAGATCAATGTGCTCCCTCAAAGCAATACTTCATCAGCTTCACGGGAGAGTAATCTCATTTTTACCAGGATAAAATGACAGCAATGCATGGCCTGAAACATCTCAGGAAAAAAGGAAATTTCAAAGTAGTGGCATTTTTCTACTTTTAATACTATTCATTACTGTGAATGTAATGAATAGAAGGAGAAGTAACTGCATCAAGGAGCGAATCACTGTTGTGTCTGACTTGTTTAAACAAGACTGTGATTTACTGCACTGCCAGCTAATGAAGAGCTGTACAAGAAGCTGATCAATGCCATCATTGTCTGGCAGCACAAAGCAGGGACTACTCAGCATATTGTCCAAAACAAAGGCTCCCCCCAAGCTCCCCGCCAGGGACTTGTTTATGAGGACACACGGTTTGCAGAGAGCCTCAGTGTGCCCCAAACTTGAAATGATCACTCACAGACAGGAACCTTTGCTGACCTGCGTTCTCAACCTCAGTACAAGGTAAAAAATAAAAGGAATGGATGAAGAAAAACAAGACAGCTGTAAGACAAACATTAAATTGCCCTTTGTGATACTGTGAATTTAAGCACTTTTGTCACCCCAAGGCAGCTTTGTGTTCATTAACAGAGGTAACTCAACTCAGAGCTGGCTGCTCACAGGCAAAACTCAGCTTCTAATTCCATCTTCTGTGGTTTCCCTTCCCGTTTCGGAGCTGCACCAACATTAATCACAGCTAAGGTAAGACAGGATAGCCCCCAGCAAAAGCAAGTTCTGGAGGAGAGCAGTGGCAATGCCCTGAGCTGGCTGCAGAGGCTGCACCTTTGGGGTCCCTGCGATGCAGAGGCTGCACCTTTGGGGTCCCTGTGATGCAGAGGCTGAACCTTTGGGTCCCCTCACCCAGAGGGCTCCCCAGCCCCATGCCAGGCAGGCTCAGCACCAGGGAAGGTGAAGCACAGCCTGTCCATGCCCCAGTGCTCTGCACACCCACACCTGGCCCTGCAGCAGGCCCTGAGCTCTGCAGGAGCTGCCTGCAGTTAATTAGCAGCAGCTGTCATGTCAAAGCTTCTGGAGATGGGGTTCAGCTTACAAGCAGCTTGTAGAGCCCGATCCATTTGGAAATGTAAAATCCCTTTCCATTACCATCAACAAGGCAGAGTTTGTGTCAGGGCACGTGGAGCATTGGCACCTTCAGGTCCATGGGAAGTGCTGCTCACATCCACAGCAGTGCCCGCTGACATGGGCACACAAGGCCCTGCCAGGGCTCCTCTCCCAATCCCTGTTTGTCAAACAAGATGCAGAGCCACCAGTGACACACAGCACCACGAACCCACTCACAGAGCAGCCATGAGACACCTGCTTGTGCACCAAACTATTTAAAATAAATACAACCACCTCTCTTATTTCCTGCTTTATGGTTCCGGATGTGAGAAACAGCAAATTAATTTATGTGACATTGCCAGATCCTTACTGCTCCCAGGTGCAGATGAATGAGATAGCTGAGGTGCTGGAATTCAGGGCTTGAATGGGAGCAGAAGCAGGCTTTCAAGGCAAACCAAACACCTTCTCTGGTGGGAAGTGGATCCTTGTTTATTCAGCGTATCAGTCAACATCCATTACCCACCAACACCTCTGGATGACCCTTGTTCATTCCCGTCTAGTGTTCTAACACTCACATTAAACATTCCCACAGCACCAAAATTAAAAATAACTGGCAAACTCTTCAGTGAAAAACACTGGTGGAATACATGCACAGGCTAAATATTTGTAATTAATTCTGCATTTTGATTCACCCTCTCCTCCAAACTCTTACAAACATTTCCCCACTCCCATGAAGAAGAGAGCCAAGGCTGTGGAGGCGCAGGAAGGAGCAGACAGTGGGAACAGTCACCAGGACCTGCCCCATCCTCCCTGTCCTACCAGCACCTCCACGCAGCCCAGGGGCCTGGTTTGTCACAGAGCAGCAGGCCCAGGACCCCTTCTGCAGGAAAACAGGCATTTCCATCAGGAAACATCTCAATTAAAGCCCTGTTTTATCACCACGAGGCTGCAATCCCATCTGGAAGCGCTTCCAAGCCAATACCCAACAATTCCCAGGGCCTCTCTCTGTCACTGGAGCTGCTGAGCAGTGATCATGGACAGCTGATTATTGCAGCACATAGTTGACCTTTATCTAAAATTCCATTAAAAAGCTTTATTGACTGTAGTCTTGCAGGCTCTTTCAGGATTCACTGGGCCATTTATTCCCTGCTTTTAGAACTGCTCCAGCTCTAAGGAGGAGTTATTTTTTCTTGTCATTTTGAGCTGGTTTTAAGGCTGTATGAGGGGTGGTTTCTGGGGCAGAGGAGGTTATCTTAAGGCACATGAGGAGCACAGAGAAGCTGCCAGGGTGGCACAATGATTTCCAGGCTGGTTCGTGGATATGGATCCAGCAGCTCCCAGGGAAAAAAAAAATCCTTTTTCCTTTCAGCCAAGAGAGATTCAGGTCTGAGTACTTCATACAGCATCCTTGTGAAATTTGTTACTCCATGCCATCATGTCAGGTTTTCATCAGCTACAGCCAATTTTTCTGGGCCACAAGCCGGTCTCAAACAGAAATAGGAAAAATAAAAGAATGTTTCAACCTTTTCTGAAAGAGGATTTATAGAAATGGTTCATTCAAGCCAAAAAAACCATTCTGGTGACAGCTCCCCCAGGCTTCATTGGAGTGTCCTGAAAGGATATTACTCCCTTTCCATTCAGTAACAAAAAGAAAATAAAATAGTGGGAGGAAGACAATATAGGCATCAAATGAAGCAGGAGATCTGGAAAAATGAAACAGTGTGAATCTGTCTTGGAGGAATATGAAATAGTGCAGAAGTACTTGGGGACTGCAGAAAGGTTGCACAGGCAGATCTGGCATTTCCAGACTTAGCAGTGCTTGATATTTTTATTAACATTACGTATCACTATTTCATATTTACATTTAGTTCCATGTACATTCAGAGAGGAAAGGGAAACCAAAAATTTCAACATTCATCTGGGTCTATAAAATTTTGGACTCAAACCCAAATTATTCCCAATCCACCAGTAATGGTTTATTTCTGTGATTATTTCTAAATCTGAACCAGCATTTCAGATTTCAGAAGAGCATTTTTATATTTTTTTCCTTTCTCAACACTGATTTCTGCTGAATGTTCCTCCTGCAGTGATGTTCCAGGGATTCATTTCTTTCTCTCCCCAGTGACAATCCCAGAGACAGAGCTCCCCATTCCCAGCAGCTTGCTCAGGAGCGATGAAGGCCATGTGGAGCCTCCTCCTCACAGGCAGCCAGGCTGCATTCCCCACAGCCTGTACTCTCATTTTCTATGCATTTCCGGATCCAAAACCTTCTGTTTTCTCTCCCTTGTTTGCTCTTGGCAGCTATTGGCAGGAGACATCCTCTTAATGATCTTTTTCTGGCCTTCTAGACGACTGCTCAGACTTCTCCAGATCTTTCATTATTAGCACAGAAGCCTTGTAAGTCACTTTTAATGGTCTGTGCAATTTTTATTCCTTAGCAGGAGACATCACCTCCTCCATATGGATATATGTTTATTAATATAAACCCTTAATATCATTTTGCCTAGTGAGACCAATCAGGAAGGGTCTCCTGGTATGTGTAACACCTTGGATTGGGTTCATGACCTGTTTCCTCGCTGTTACCCTGAAATTTCTCCCATTTCCAGCTCCATTCTTTGCAGGCACAAAGAAGGATGGCTCCTTGCTGTTGGGGAGGGTGAGGGATGCCAGCAAACCCACATTTTGTGTGTGATGTTCGCTGTTAATGCTCAGCTTTCAGGGGCAGCACATCCTCACTGACAGCTCAGATGGGGAGACTTGGAGAAGAATCCAAAAATCCATTGTTTACTCCTAAAGAGAGTGTCCTCATTTCTTCCCTATAACCAAGGGGCAATTGTCCATTTATTTCATTAAATGTTCTCCTGCTGTACAAATTGACTCCCATTTTTCTTTTCAATTCATCCTCTGAGTCTCAAGATGGAGTTAAATAATAACAAACACCACAGAAACAATAGAAGCCATTCCCAGTGCTATTAGATGAGATTTCTGTTCTTCCAGTTGAGCAGGAATTGTTTTCTCCTGTCTCTTTTATAACTCCTCCATGTATCAGGAGACTTCTTCTGTTTAGCAATTAGCACTCAAGTTGCTGTTACCCCTTCTGTAGTCACGATTTCCATCTTTTCTTTTCTCATTTACTACATTTTATCTAAGTTTGTTAGTGAAGAGGGAAACAGAGATACTCCAGCACATCAAAGGACAAAAAGCCCTGAAAATTTGTGACACTGAAGTATGTATCAGTCCTGCTGGAATCTCAAACCTGTCCTTCATTTTTACCCTTTTTTTTTTAACAAGGTGGCCATAAAAGAGTTTAATCATGGCAAACATAGCCCATTTCACCTACCTTTACAGTTAAACTGTGCTTAGTGACAAACCACCAAACATAATGGGCAAAATTTATCTTCCCAGATGGTGAATTTTGCAGTACAGACCAGACCAGCAAGGCCACAAATTAATCTCCAGTGTCACAAGCATTTCATCACACACATGTAGGGATCACTGTCAACAAAGGCACAGCAAAGGCACTGAATGCACACTCTGTCCCCAAATTCTGCCCCCTGACACCAAGCCACACTGGCTGCACTCCAATAGAAAAAGAAATAAATGTATTTTATTTAAAGCACAGCACCACAGAGCTCCAACCCCACCTGAAATTCAAGTTACTGAATGAAAATAACCAAGCTCAAGCCAAGCAAAGCCAGTTAGGAGTGATGGAAGGGACTGGAGGTGAGAGCTGGAGCTCACCAACACGCTGCAGTGTCACCCTGCAGTGGCAGGGCTGCAGGATGGGGATCTGACAGGGGGAGTCTCTCAGCACAGCACATTGCTGAGTCCAGGAACTGCTCCCAGCTGCTTCTCAGCTCCCAAGCTTGGGAAAGAATCACAGATTTCACCAAAAACAAAAAAAAAAAAAAATCAGCTCCCATATGAGAATTGAAGTCAGTTCTGCTAGGAAAAATCCAGCATAAAATAAAACACTATGCCACACAGCATGAAATAGTAAAGAGGTGCATAAAATTGAGCATATCTGCTCCTCTGCATCCTGTCAGAGCTCAAGGCTGTGCTGAGAATGACTTGGGTTTGATCTATCCTCTCATGTGAGCCAGACCCTGCTACACTTACAACAAATATGATTAAAAACTATCAGTTATATTAGGCAAAAATATATTTCCCAAGGCAAACATTCACTCCAATGTCTTTTTCTCTGGCTATAACACACAGAAATTCTAGGTGTAGAAGAACCTTCTGGGTTTTCACAGACATTAACATGGAGCAGAAAACCAGGGAAAGCTGCAATAATGAGATGTAGGCACCGTAGTGCTTGTATTTCCCTCAGCATCATTCCCTGCCTTCCATGTAAACTTCAGCTGAAAATCTCTCCATGGACCCAACATACATCATTCAAAACAATCATAGCAACAGTTGTAGATTCTCTTCCCATTCTAAAGGGCAGGTGAACCACCAGCAGAATTGCATTCTGCCTCTCACTTTCAGCATCCAACTGAAGGGTAAATAAAAATACTTTCAGTTTCTCTGATGAAAAGCACAATGCAGGCAAAGCCAAATAAAAGCCCAGACAGGCTAGACTACAGAGAGCCAGCAGTGAATTTTCCAAGGAAATATTTCTGGGCACGTAAAACATGCTGATTTATTGTACCAGAAACATTTCCTGGGGATGAACAGATTCCATGCACTGTTCAGAGAAGGAAATCCCCATGGAAACCTGACTGCCTTCCCAGGAGCATGGCGATGGACGTTCCACATGTTGGGAGAACAGCTGGAGCCGTGCACACCCCATGGGCTGTGGGGCAGGTGAGGGCTCAGCAGCAGCCAGGCTCCTGTGGGTCATCCTGGGGCTCCCCAGCCTGCAATCTGCCTGCTCCCAAAATTTCTGCTCCCCTGAAAACCCAGCTCAGTTATTGCTCAGTGCTTCAGGACCTATTTTGCTTTTGAAAAACAGCATTGCAAAAGTGTCTCTGCAAGGAGCTTTTTGTTATTTCCTGGCCAGCAGAAATATCAAAACTCAACCCTTGCACCATTTGTCACGAGGTAAATGCTATTTTAGAAATTCCAGTGGAAAGAAAACATCCTCGTCTTAGGCTGGCTCTAATACCTTGGGAATTTTATCTGTGGTGTGGGGAAGAGAACAAAACCCTGCGAATTAAGAGCTGATGTTAAATCCTTGCAGAGCCTTAGGCAAATTCCATAATCTCTCTGCTATGGCACCGAGGATCAATACACGCCTGCTGAAACCCGACTGCTCCGCCAGGCCAGTCCGTCCACTGCCGGTGGATGCTGGCCAAATCCATGTTTGACAAATTAAAAACACTAAATCCACAAAGAGCACCAATAAGTTGTGTTTAAAGGAAGCCCCTTCCTGATCCAAACCTTTTCAAGTTTGGTTAAACCCCATTATATTTGTCACACTTTCCCCCCCGTTAGCAGCGCTGTGCTGTGAATCATTTGTCCCTATTCAGGCAGCAATCTCCAAGTTTATTAATATGCATGTGCTATTTCACAAATGCTGAATGACTTGAAAGTGCTGCATAAGGTTTGCTGTCTGTTTTCTCAACATCTGTCCCCAAAGTGCATTTCTGTCACGTTCTGCTCCCGTCCTTCTTGGATCAAAAGTTGGAAGTAAGGCACGAATCTACTCTGAGGTTTCCCTTTCCCGAGAGTCCCACATCCTTACAGCAGATGACACTTTCCAATTACCTTTTGGCCCTTTTGTTCCCCCAGTCTGGCTCACATTTCTCTCTGAATTTGGTCCCTGTGCAGCTCTGAGCCCAGAGTCTGACAGCTAAGGACAGAACAAATACGCAGCACTAACCCTCGGGGTGTTTGAAATGCCTGAGTTCTCCTATTACAGGCAGATTCACAGGGAAAGGTCAACAGAGAGTCCCCAAACTTAAAACAAAAATGGGCTATGAAACTAGCAGTCAAAAGCTTGAAGAAGCAGAAAGGGCTGATGTTACAGGAAAACTGAAGAAAACTTGCAAAGTTTAGCCCCAAATTCTGGCTCTGCCAAAGGATTCCTACACAGGCTGAGCTCATTTCCTCAGCTCTCAGCTCCCCTCTGTACAATGCAGCAAGAGTTCTCACCACGTTTGACCTGTGCAGGATGTAGCCCGTGCATTTTGGAAAGATGATGATGATAAAGTTGATAAAAACAGAGGAAACTTCACCAAAGAAACAGAAAACCCTCCTGCAAACTCTTTAGCAAAACACATTGCAGCAGTTACCCTGCCTGAGTTACAGAGGAAGAATTTAATAGGCAGAATTATGACTAGAAGAAAACAGAATTAAAAAATAATCAAACAAACATTCATAGCCCATACTTTAAAATCAATGCCCATGGTCCAAAAAGTGTAATAATTCACACCAATAATTCCAGACTATCTATAGTTTTCACCTGTTGAAGAGGAAATGCAGAAGTTCTCTCAAGAAACAGTAAATATAACCGAATGTTTACACCCAGCATTGATTTGCCCCTATTTGTTTTGCATACAACACTTAAAAAATTCTCTTACCTTAATACAAACTGGTCTGCTAGCGAGTAATCAGCCAGGAAAACATGGAAGGTCACAATGTCCCCCTCTCTGACTGGGCTGAGTGGCAAGTGAATAAGGATATTTTCATCCACCCTCAGAGAAGACTGCTTTAATTTGTCCTGATTTGGGTAAACAACGATGCTACCAATCCTCTCCATGGCTGACAAAGCTTGGTGCTCATTCTCTTCACCTGCATGGATATTGTTTTCCCATTTTGCATCCTCTGGAGAACATTCCCCATCCACTGCATAAATCTTATAGAAGAGCTCCACAGTAATCCCTTCCAGGGAGGCTGTTTCCTCTGGAAGCAGGGGTGGAGGGGAGCTGAACCAGCTGGGGGACAATTCCAGCTCCACCACGCATAATCCCAGGTGGCCTGTCAATCTGCAGCTGGCCACCACTTCTCTGGACTCCAGGAAAGCAAACATCTTCACACAAGGCAGCATCTCCTCGGAGTCGTAGTCATCCCAGTCCTTCCCTGCTATATAGAACAGGGTCTGTATTTTGGGTTTGTTGGAATAGATTGAGCTGTTGATTATGTGGGATTTTAATTTCCAATTAAAAGTGAATTTATTTGTGAAACCAAAAGATGCAGAAGTCAGCATGAGGTCCAAGGGAACGGGTTGTTCAACAGAAAAGGGTCCGTACGTGGCGTTTAGGACAGGTGGCTGTTTGGCT
Organism: Zonotrichia leucophrys gambelii; assembly: GCF_028769735.1. Lineage (NCBI taxonomy): Eukaryota > Metazoa > Chordata > Aves > Passeriformes > Passerellidae > Zonotrichia > Zonotrichia leucophrys. The sequence continues at coordinate 1,457,655 of NC_088185.1, forward strand.
TTGTATATAAAGAATGAATCCACCCTGGACTGCAAACTGGAGTTCCTCATGATATCCTGGTTGGCTTCCTTGAGGAAGAAGAAAGTATCAGCATTGGAGATGTGGGGGTTTGCAGGGAGATAGGTTGGCAGGTTGGAGAATCTCTGGATGCTGTCCATGATCCCTCCTCGGCTCTCCACCACTGCAGCCAAAGAGAAAGGAAACAGAAAAAACTCAGATGTTTGCTTAGCATGGCCTCAGCTTCTGACAAAAGCAATGGATGGCAGGAGATCAGCCCTGCTGGCCACAGTTCCAGAGCAATCTGACACAGGTACCATGGACAACACTTGTGTTCACAGCTCAGGCTGGAACAGTGCACCAGCTGCACAGCTCCCTTCCCACCTTCCCCAGCCCGTTTCTGCTTAAAGCCATTCATCAAAAAATCAAACACTGGTACCACCAAGAGAGGACTGACTGCCCAGACCCCAAACTAACATCCCAAACTTTTTACTGGCAGTCTATTTTGTTTTTTCCTTTTATCATCAGCTCAAACTTTCAGCTTCTCCTCGCCCATGTTTCAATGTGCCAAAGGAACTGACATATTGAATATTAGTAGCAGTAAAACAGAACAGTTTAAGCAGTAAAAACGGAACATTTCCTTTAATCTACCGTCACTAACACACAAAGCAATGGGGGTTGAACATCTGCATCACTCCCAATCCATTCTGCCAGGTCAGCAGCTTGGAGATTAGTGAGAACCTGATGAAAGCTTCATGTTCTTGAAGCCAAAACTTTTCACGATAAAATATATGGGGTTTGATTGAGATCTCAGTGGGATGAATTTACAGGCAAGAGTGAACTTGAGAGAAGGAGAAATCCTTTACACACAGAAGGATCTCAGACACTTAGAAAGATTTTTGGGTTTAATTCCTGAGGAGAATAAAACACATTTGGAAACCACAGAAATTTCTCTACAACACAATGGTCAATCCTCCAGCCAGCACTGAGAGATTTTTCCCAGGAAAGAAAAGATTCCAGAGGGAGGGAGGGATCAAACAGACATCTTGGGTTTGGGCTGGTCTCTCATTAACAGTGAGATATATTCAGTGTGGGCTCTGATCCTACCAGAAACAGGGGCTCTTTCAAACTAACAATTGGTACCCAACAAAAAGCCAGTGAATCCGAGCTCCTGGGACTGCTCAGAGGAAACAAACAGAAACCAAGGAATTCAAATGCAGCAGTTCCATAACGCTCAGAGATAACAAAGGCACAGTGACAGAGCCTGAGGTCAAAGCTCTCATTGTCCCTCTGGAGCTGAGTGGTGATTTCACTGTTTGTCAGGGCTGCCCAGAGCAGATACACAGCACACAAACAATTACACCTGCTCAAGCCAGATGACTCAGATTCCTGCAGCCACGACTTAGCAGAGATAAAAGCTCTAATATTTAAGCTATTTTTTTCAGGTTGTGTATTTTTAAAGCCTACATTTATCAAAGACAGATTCTAGGGCAAATCCCATCCATTTGACTTTGCTCCACTCTTGTTCTCAGTTGAAATTCTGGTCATTTGTTTTTGATAGTCTGATATTATCTACACTTGTTTAAATGCCTCTCATTTCACCACAGTACTTTTGCCTTTACTTTTGCTGTATATTTACTTGTGTCAAGGAGGTTTTTTCAGCCATTGAAATATTCTTTGTGGGAATGAGTAAACACGAAAAAATATACAAAAAGCAGACCAAAAAAAAAAATTCTCAGCAGGAAACACTCTACCAGCAATCTCCTCTCTCAGCACTGCACCTGGAGATCAGGTCAGGGCTTCCTCTCAGCTGCACAGGCAAATGGAAACGTGCCCTGCCTTGCTCTCATCACCAACATCAGCCCAGCTCTGGAACTCACCAGCACAGCCCATGGTGAAATGCTGAAACCCAGACAATGAGAAACTGTCAGTGGCATCACACATGGGACAACCAATTTTCTAGTTGGGAAAATTGACCTTGGTCCTTCCCTGTCACATCTTCCCTTCCATGTGGATGATGGGCAGAAAGTCACCAAGGGATGCTTGAGCAGCCCCATTTCTGCTCTGTGGTTTATTTACAGGGCACTTTGACACCTTCTGCCATTGTGCAACTTCCCAACTCAGGAGCAGAAAGTGAACTTTGGTCCTGGGAAAGCCAAGACAGAATAAAAGGAAGAGTATTTTTTCTGTGCTATAAATTCAAATGCAGACAAGCCCCTTTCTGGATTAATTGTAAATAAATTGAACTACATTTGAAAGCAATACTTTTGAGAAGTCGCATTTAACATAAAAACTTTACAGCCATGCAGATAAGCAGCCAAGCAGATAAGCAAGGAGCCAGAGCAGCAAGAGTGCCCTCTGATTCCTGGAGCAGGAGCTAAATCTCCTCCCAAGGCACACCAGCCTGCAGAGGAGATTTAAACACTGAGGCAGTTACAAACCAGAAACAAGACAAGGCTTAAATGCATTTGTGTTTACATTACAGGACTCCCACACAGGCTTTATGCAGATATTTTATCTCTCTCGAGCAGTGATTTACAGGAAGTTTAAAAGGGATGTTTTTCCCTTTCCTCCATTTCATTACAGTGGCAACTTCTCAGTGCCTCAGCTCAGAACTGGTGTGAGGACTGGGATATCATCCTGCTGTAACTCAGGCAAAATGAGATACAAATTTTGTCTGAAGGCTTATATGGGAAGCCATAAACATCAGTAGACAGGGCTGGGCTTTGTCCTAGAACCAGCCTGCAACAAAATATGATATCTGAATTTAGCAGCATTTTATGATGCTGTAGGAAGATCTAAAAAGAAATACTTCATACGATGGCAGGCCAGCACCCCACCTTTTTAATTCAGCACATCAGCACCAAGCATCAATCTCCTCAGAGCAACAAACACAAACCAGACACATCTGGAGCTTTCTGGTGTGCAATAATGCCATGAAAAAATCACCTGCTCCTTTAATAAGCACTCCAGCAAGATCAAAGAGGGCAGAACATTAGAGCAGAACGTGGCTTAGTTCTAATTAGGTACCAAAAGGGAGCAAGAGCTGAGGAAAAGTAAATGGAGACCAAATGAGCTTCCCCAGAGCTTTCTCAGACAGAACAATCTCTGGGCACTGGGGGTGCTGAGGGGAGATGTGTGCAGATAACACACTGGGGGGATGTGAATTGAGATATTTAGTTGGAATTTTGGAAAAACTTTTCCCTTTAACAGATTCTCTGCAGGCGCTTTGCCAAGACACTCACTCGGCTTGAGGAACTACTGACCCCTAGAGCAACAGGTCAGCTTTTAAAGCATCAGCACTGCAATTTTATGTTAAAATCCTTCCCTCCAGAGTTGGGCAATATCCTCATAGCCCAGCTCACGCTGCCAGCTCAGAGTACAGGAAAGAAAACTCCCTGTGATGTTTCTGAGGCACAGAGGGAGGAAAGCAGCAGGCAATGCAGTGCTGAGCATCACAGGTGCCCCTTCCTGGTCCTTGCCCTGCCCAGCTCAGGCCTCAAACAAAGCTCCTGTTCTGTTCCCTTGAGCATTTTTTATCTAATCATAAAATTATCCACCATTCTTGGTTTTAATCTCCCTTGACCCTGGACTGGCACCACAAAAAGCAGCACAGGACTAAAAGAGGAGCAAAGCCACGGCTGCAGGACAGACTGTGCAGCAAAAATCTGCCACTCATGGAACTCAAGATTTCATTCAATCTTTATTGAATTTCTTAGATTTCATACTTTTTAATAAGAAATAAAACAAGTATCCTGCTGGAAGACAGTGGTGGCAGGTCAGTGTTAGCAACAAGGCATCTATTTAACATGTAGTAAGAGGAAAGTCTTTTAAAACCATCGTTTTGTAGCTAAAAAGGAAAATAGCTCCTGATGGAACATAAATCCAAATTTCACATCTAAATATTCTCTCTGCTTTAGCAAACTATTTAACAGGAGCCAAGTCTTCCATAAGCCATCAGTAATTCTGAAGCTGAAGGTGCAAGGAACAACAACTGTTTAAAATTGCAACTCTTTCAATATCCTTTTTCTCTGAAAACAAACAAGAAGCCAACCCTGCACCTGTGGAAAAACTGTGAAAATGTTAAAATTCATCTTTCCTGCAGCATCATCAGAACTGTAGAGCGAGCTCATACAGACACTCCTCTTTGTAAAAGAGGAATCATTTCAAGTAGTGTGGTGCCAGTAAGTGCTGTGATGTTATCCATGACTCACAGAGGCAATCAATGGCTTGTCTGTACAGGAGAAAAATCACCAGCCCCTCCCACCAGCCCTCCCTGAAACCCCATAAAATCAAACTACACATGTACATTATTCCACTATAAAAATGGCTCTGTTCATAATAATGATTTTGTTCTGGAATTGCAGGCATCGGCCTTGAATGCAAACACACTGTACCCCAGAACAGGGTGTGTACATGAGGAAAGCTAATCTGGAACTCATAAATTACAGGAGAATATTTCATTTTGGACCAGCGGCGTGGGTCAGTTTCTCTCCTATTGCCAGGGATGCTGCCAAGAGAGTTTGCCCAAGGTGGTTTGGCCACAGCAGGGAAGGAAAACTCTGACTCGTGGGGCTGGCAGGAGGGAAGGAGGAGGATGATTGCAGTGTGCAAGCCTACTACGGGTTTACTCACCCTGTGAGCGCTGCGAGTGGGCTGGGGCTGGGCTGTGTGAGGATCTGGGGGTGAACTCCCCCTGTGCTCTCCCTGACTCACTCAGAATGTGCTCAAGTGGCCAGGAAAGGAGGATGGCACTGTTTACTTCCTCCTCTCACAGCCCATCCTGTGACTCATCTCCTCAGCCTTACATTCATGAGGAAAAGGAGGAGAACCCTCCACAGTGCCCTGAGGGGTAAAATTCCATCACCCAACTGAAGCGGGAAAAATTCCATCGCCTTCCATTCACAAACAAGGCTCAGTCCTTGACTGCTGACTTTGCTATCCAGTGAACCCCACTGCACAGGAAAAGAGCCATAATGACAATTAGTGTTTCCAGCTGGAACAGAGCAATTTGAAAATACAAATGATACTGCAAGGAAGAGTTAAGAACTGCTCCCAGTACATTTTTAACATTAAAGTCAGACAAAAAGCTGTCAAGATATAAAAAATAATAGTCTGAGAAAATGTGATAAAATCCCTTAAAGCTTTTCTTACTCTCTCTTCTTCTTATCCTAATTTGATGTAAGGATAGAACTTGATGGAGGACTTGCAACCAATTCACAGTCCTTCCATTCAGTCTTGATTACACATTTGTGGAGACAGAGATTTGCTTTGCAAAACACTGCTGGACCAGCAGCTTGTTTGGAAAGACAAGAGAAAAGACACAATTAAAAAAAAAATCAACTTAATCCAAACATCTAAAACTGAAGAGAGGTTAATTAACTTTTGTTGGCTTGGGACAATGTCTCACATCCTTATCTCCAAATGTGTGAGTCAAACTTCTGCTGCCCAAAATTTTAGAGGCTTTTATTGCTCCCTCTGAACCTTGTACAGTGGGGTTTAACTAAGGCACCTGGGTTTATGGGCTGGAGTAATAGAGAAACCACATGCCTATGTTTACCCAGCAAAAAAGCTTCCAAAAAAGCTTTAAAGCACACCTCTGGCCTCATAAATCTTTTGTCTACTAAAATACATTTTTAAGTGCAAAATTAAACCATGCTTATGAATGAAACCCCTGATCAGGCCACACATTCAGCCATAAATTGTGTTATTTTGTTCCAAACAAGGCAAGTGCTTCAGAACACAATAACAGATTAAGTTGGATGGTGAAGTTTCTGAGCTGGTGCTTTCTAGAGTTTTGAGCTTGCCTGCATTTTGCACAGTCACCCATACTGAAAGACATATGTGCAGCAAGGCCACCTACAGATAGTAATAAAACCGTGCTGTCTGAAAGGCTGCCTATAAATCTTATTAAAGTAATCCCTTCCCTGAACCCAGATTATTACATTCACCTTTATGGTAGAATAAAAATTAATTTTCTCAGCTATAATAAGTGTATGATAAGAAGGCATCACTTGGGACTAAATAAAGATTATAATTAACTCCAACTGAATAAATCTAAATTTAGCTTGGACTAGCAATTTGCTTTCATGCATTTTCCTCTCCGACTGAGTGAATAGCTACAGAAGGATTAGCATCCCATGCCACTTCCAGCACTGCTGTCACAGAAAGGACTGGGACAGAGTGTAATCCAATACCCAAAAGGCCTGAGGATTAATTCAGGGTTCTCTATCAGCAAAAGTTTGGAAAGCTGGAGAAAAACAAAAAGGCTTAAAATTGCCATTAGGCTGCCAAGGAAAACGTGAAGTGTTGGACTCCAGAGGGAATATTGCTGCCCAAATCAGGCTTGGGCAATGCAGGAGCTCTGCTGAGAGCACATTTAGGGGAGGCACTGGCTGGGATTGCTGGATCTTGCTCTCTCCTGCAGCCTCTGGGTGCTGCTGGGCAGGTGGGTCTGTGCCCACTCTCCATTTCCCTTCCCTCACCTGCAACACCCCTCAGGTGACCCCAAAGCAGCTGCAAAACAAGAGGCCACAACATTAAACAAGGACAGTCAAGAAAACAAAATAGGGTGAGGCAAACGCATCAGACAAATAAGCAAAGTTCCCCTGACTTTTTACTTAACTGAAAATAAAACCCCTTAGAGCAGCAGATCAGAAATTCATCCTTTTCCAAGGAAACAAGGCTCCACTTATAAAGGGTTGAGGAGCTGCCTGTTAAGGCACTACCTCATTATTTGTGTTGTCTGGGCAGATGATTGTTCCCAGTGTTATTAGTGGGAAGGAGGAGGTCCAGCTTGTTCATCAGAGCAGAGCCTGCATTTATCCCCTGTGTTTATGCCCAGCAGGGCACACGTGCAGCCCCAGCACTGAGGCTCCTGTGCCACCTCCCTGCAGAACAGAATTTCTGTCTCCAGATCAGCACAGCCCAGGCCACAGGTGCAGGCACCAAAGAGCTGCTCTGGCTGCCCACGCTCAGAGCAGGGAGGGTGCTGAAAAAGGAGCCCCAAATGAGTTTCCTCATTTACTGTGGCTGCTGCAATGGCTCAGGTTGCTCTGCTGGGCTGATCACTGGCCTAAGTTGCCATTTTAGTTTCCATCAGGGCTGTTAATACAGTGGTTAAAAGTCACAGGCTGCTCTTGGCAAGTTTCTCTGCATCTCTTATACAACAGCAACAGGGAGATTGTCCTGCCACTTACAATTGGAGGCATTAGTACAGTGGCTAAAGGTCACAAATTCATCAGCTGAAAGACCTGAAGGACAGAGCTACTAGTGCAAGTTAACCTGAAGTTTAAAAACACCTGATTAACCATGCAGGGTGTTTGTTCTGGTTACCTGGAGAGGAGAAACAGCTGCTAATGCAGCTGCCAGCACTGACAAGCCCTGTGCATCCCCCCTGGCACATGATAAATAAGGTTTGTCACGGCCACTGGAGGTTCTCATTGCTAAAAAGAAGGTTAGGAGAGGGCTTCCTACCATTATCCAAAGAAAAACTCATTTTCCCTCAGAGATATTTCATAAACAACAGAAAATGAATACATGTATGGGAGTGTGTGGATATATTCTCCAAATAACAGAGAGGCTTCACAAGGCAAACACATTCACTAAAGGTACCAGGTGATTGCAAAAGTAAATCTTTTAAATATGTGCTCGAAACCATTAGCTAAGTGTGAAATATTTGTATTCTGTGTCAAAACACCTACAAGTCACACAAAGCCAAGAGACTGACAGGAGAAAGGGCAGGATTTATGTGAGCTGGGGTCTATCTGTCATGGAGATAGCAAAGCTGGGAGAGAGTCCTTTTATTAAAATCACTCTCTGCCTGCAGATATTGATCTCAGCAGCCACAGTTGGACAGCAAAGTGAGTCCCCATTTCTCACAAAGTTCCTCCCTGGCACAGCAGGAAAGGATTGGGGTGGATGCCCTCACCCCCAAAGGATGGGCAGGGAGCAAGGGGCGCTGGTACAAACAGCACCCCACAACACCATGGCACTGCTGCCTTCCAGGAACCACAAAGCCCCTCTCAATAACTCTTCCCAAATTTCCAGGAAGCCTATTTTGCTCCCCAAATCACTAAGGCAGGTTGCCATAACTCCAGATTGAGTTCAGCATTAAATCCAAGCAACACAGTGCTGAATGCATGTCTTGCATTCCCATTTTAAGGAGCAATTTTGTCATTTCAAAGGGATCCTTCCCTAAATCTTCTCCAGCATTTTCCATTTTCCCTCTCGGCAATAATTTCTCCCCTGGTTTGGGCTGATCCCTCAGCCTCTGGAGGACACAGATTTTTGGCTGTGCTTCTCTTTACAAACCCCAGCTTGTGACTGTAGTCAGTGGCCTTGAGTGTTACACCTAAATCCAAAATGAAGGAAAGAAATGAGAAGTTCTACATTCTACAGATCTCCTACATCCCTGCACCCACAGGTCACACAGGTGTTTCATTTTAGGGCACTTGTGATTCTCCCCATGTAAGCATCTCTCTTGGAGATATTGGAAAATTCCTTGCGTGAGCTGACAATTACAGGATATTAAAATTTGTCCAGAGGCGCTGTCAGAAAGCAGGCAGGTTGGTCCAAAGCCTTTCTCCAGAACAATGGGCTTTCACTGGATTCCCCACCCTGTTGATTCAAAGCTCTTGGAGGCAATGAGCTCCGAGCTGATGGGCACAGGGAGCTGTGTGAAACCGCAAAAGCAGCTTACAATAAACCCCCTGTAAAGTTATTAACAGCAGAGATCTGTCCTGAATGCAGAGGAAATCCTCTGTCTCACAGCCCACATCCCACTGGGGCTGCAGTCCCAGGAGGAGCCTGTGCCCTGCTGGGCACCACGATGAAACAGCACAGAGGCACCCAGAGCCAAACCCAGCTGGGGCAGCAGCCCTGAGCTCACAGCCTGGGCACTGGCAGCAATTCCCCTCTGCCTCCCCATTCCTGCTGCATCACTGACTACCCACGCTGGTCTGGGGCACTGTTAGCAGGGTAAATTCCTGCTTCAGCCTTTGCACTGTTCGGGGCTGTGGAAAGAAGGCATCCTTCCCTTAGGTGAAGCCCAGAGGTGCAGCTGCCTCCAGCAGGATCTGTGTCCCCATCTGCAATCACACACAGAGATCATCCCAAGCTGTGCAGCCTGCCTACAGCAGGGAGATTTCCCACTGGGAAATTGAAGCACAAATACAAAAGTTCCAGGACACAGACCTGTGAGGGCATGCAGCCTTTTAGCTGCTTTAAATAAAAGCTCCACAGCTTTACAGATTCCCCACTATTAGTTCAGAGATGTCTGGACCTTTTTTCTCTGAACTCCGGCTTCAGCCTGCACTTAGCATTGCTCTCACCAGTAACCAACATTATGCTAAGCAGACTCCAGAGCAGTCTGTGCTCCCTGGCTGCCCCAGGAGCAAGCACACAGGCCAAGTTCTGCAGCTCAGACATCACTGAGTTATCAATTCATGTCTGCCTCTCGAGGAACAGCACATGAAAACACGAATCCTTCCTTTCTAATGACAGCCTGTTTCTTTTCCCCTGCCCAAAATACCCAGAACAAAAGTTTCTATTTTGTCTCAGATTTCTTTACTTAATTCAACATTTTATTTTGGGAATGACAACAGCCTCAAGCAACTCCATTAATTTGTTACAGAGTGGGAGAGCTTTGCATGCCAAGTGTGATTGCTGACCTGCTCCCCTGCTCCCTTGCTTCTTGAAACAGCCCTGCTCGAGCACATCCCAGAACCAGAACAAAGCATAATTTCTCATGCTTGAATGCATTATTTTACTTTATGAATACACATTTGACATATTTTACAAATTTACGGCAGCTGCTGTCAGAAAGGACAAAATAACCCTCCCCCAGTAGCACTTTTCTGTTACTGCAGCAATCAAAGGCTGCAGCTTGTCACTCACATGTGGAGAATGACTCCTTGGGGCCAGCAGAGAGCCTCACCCAGGACTTCTTGGGTGTTTGTTTCTCTCTCTGTTGCCAATTCACAATTTAGAGTTTGATTTTCTAAGCACAATGAAAATTCCCAATAGCTCTGGAGGAGGCAGTTCAAGGAGATCTTGTCAAAATATTTGTGTGTAAAGAGAGTGAAACCTTATTGTGACTTTCATGCTGTGAGGCACCGAGTACAGTTACCTTGCTCACAGACAATTATTAACTTCCAGGCAAAGAATAAAAACTCTTGAGCAAAACCCAAATCTGGATGAGGTCATACTTGCTGTGTGGTTCACTCATGTCAATGTATTAATGCAATAAAAGATAATGAGCATTTAGCTGACAGCATTTTCAAACTCTCCAAGAGTCAAGAGGAGTAAATTAGACCAGATTTGAGATTGCCTGAGAAGGCAAAAAGCTGGATCTAATTCTTTTCTCAATGACAGGGAAATTATAAAATTGAATGAGAGTCACAGGACATCACAATCACAGCCCAGCATGCCTGGGCACAGCATTTGGGTGCAGCTCAGCATCAGCATCGGCCCATTTGGAAATGCCATCATGGGCAGTGACAGGGACAGCAAAGAGCCCTGCTCACCTTCTGCTTCGTGGCATCACCTCTAAACCTCTGTGTGCAAACATCACCACTGCAGCTCAAGTTCAAGTCAGATCTTATTACATCCAGTACTGCTCACCTACCCACAGCCCAGGGAATGAAATTGTGCAGAAATTCAGCATCCAGGTCACTTCAGCATTCTGCTTTGTCTGGCATTTACATCTAAAGCCAAGCACATCATTCTCACTGCATAATTTATCCATGGGATTTTGCCCATGGAACAGCCAAAGCAGATAACAATTTCTTCATACTTATTTATTTTTTAGAAAATTCAGTCAACTTCTTCTCTGCTTCTGAACTGTGCAAAAAGATTATGAACCTCTGGTTTTACTCTTCCAGAGCTTGAGCTCTCAGCTAGCTGTGATCAGAGATTAATTCACCTCTTGTTCAGTCTTGTGCCTTTAGCTATTCTTGTTTCCTGAGTGGAGGGAAATGTGTACAAGCACTAAATCTCAAACATGCTATTCTAACATTTGGATTCCATTATCCTAGAGATAACATATAATCCTATAATGATATGTAATAAATTAACATTTAATCTCATATCAGAGAGTTCAAAGGGATCAGAGCCAGCTGGTGCTAAAATAAGCCTTTGCTGGAGGCTGCAGGACTGGGAGCTGAGGATGAGATGTAAGATCTGAGCTGCTCTGATGCTTTGGCTTGGCAAGAGTGGTTGGCAAGGAGAGGATGGAACAAACCCTGGGCATGAAGGGAACCATCTCTGAGAGCACCCACCTGTGCCCATTCCCTGTCAGTGAAGTTCCTGCAGAGCTTTCCAGAGCAGGAGAGGAAGATTTCCCCCTGAGAGCTGACGAGCAGGGAAGGTGATCATCCCCAGGGCTGCTCAGGGGATTTCATTCAGAGCTCCACTCATTCATTGCCTGTTTGTCAAGGAAGGTGCCTTGAGATGTGATGGGGCTGGGAACAAACACCCAAGCTGGGGCTGGGCTCTGTCCAGCTGCAGAGAGCCTCAACAATCCAATGCTTCCCCCAGCCTCCCTCATGCACATGCAGAACTGATGGAGGATGGACAGTTTCAACACAGGGAAGGCAAAAATAATTTTTCATTCCGTTTCCCTCTCATGTGCCTTCATACACAGAGCTAATACACCGAGCACTGCACAATCTTCATTAGCAATGACAGCTGTTAATAAAGCTTTATCCACAGAGAGTTCCTAGTGAGAGGCACACAGTGAGGCTGGTGTGAGGGATGGGTTTCTCTGGAGACAGGCACAATCAAACACCCGGGAGCAGCCGCAGCCTCCCGAGCCCAGCCAGGCACCAACAATCACCAACAATCCTCCGACCCAAAAAGAGCAGAGAGGAGCCCTGAGTGGAGTCCCAGTCCCTCCAGCCTCCCCAAACCCAGATTTCACTGTTAGGGGAAGGAGAGAAACACCTTGATGCTTGTTCAAAACAATATTGACATGAGTGAGGCTCAGCTTTTGTCTCTGAATCCAAAGACACACTCCACTGCTCCATCTCTGACTGGAACACAGGGTAAAAAGACTCTCAGCCAAGAGAGGCAAGAATCCATCAGACACAACAGTCTTTTTAAAAATCTCGTCAGTTGTCTCTGTTAGTTTTTAGTGATCACACATCAACTTCACTGCCAAATTAACTTAAAAGCAAAGGCAGATTAAAAAAGGGGGGAAAAAGAAAATTAGGACAGCCAATAAAAATATACAGTGAGAGGAGTTTCACAACTTGACACTGACCACAGTTCTGTATGTGAAGAAAACTTAATAAATAGAAATAACACAAAAATCTGAAGTGTTACAGAGTTATCTTTGCTTTGGCATTTAACACACATTTCTATTACCCTTTCTCGATTAGCCAAATGAAGATCAATGTATCTATAAAACTCAATGACATGTTAATGCAAACCTTAAAAAAGATAAAATGCCTTTTATCTCAGTCTTAGGAAAACCTAATAAAGAATTAACAGTCCATGAAGCTGTGGAATTTCACTCTAGGCTTTACTTTATGCCAGGACTTCCTACTCCATTATTTTTTAATGGACAGGTTTCCCCAGGCTTTGGGACATGCCAGTACAATTGTACATTGTCATTAAAATTGGTCCCATATTTTCCTTCAGAGCTGGGATAGGAACTGCACTGTAGTATGTGAACTTAAAATACAAACACCCACAATGGATCAGAAGTGCAAGTCTAGAGTAAGTGTTAAATAAATACAGGAAAAATTGTAAAAAGTAATGATTTTGGTAGTGATCTGACAATTAATGAATTTATGAGGTAAAACTTCCAGCTGCAGGATGAGCACTTTGGATAGAGCTCATTTGGAACATCAGCATTTCAGATATCTATCAGAAGCAACTGCCAGGGATCTACTAACATGACATCAGGTGTTGAATCTTGAAAGGGAGGCAGACTAATGTTTGTCTGGGACTTTGTTCCAGACTGAGAGCATTAACGAGGGAGCTGGAATCCATCAAGCCAGACACCCCAGGCTCAATGGGAAACTGGTCCCATCCCAGTTCCATCTACATTTATTCCTACTGGCAAACCCACAGCAGCAGGATCAGACATCTCAAATGCCAGTGCTTAGAAGACACATCAAATCCAACACTTCTGCACACATTTACAAAGTTCCTTGTTCTCCAAAGGGCCTGAACACTCACAGCTCCCACTGAGACTGCAGGAAATGCAGGTGCTTCCCACCTGTGCTAATGGAGGGCTTGGCTTGGATGCCAAGGAAGGGCCCATCCCTGAGACACCCACGGTGAGTGTGAGGCCACAGGGCCCAGAGCAGCAGGTGCTGGGCACAGGGAATGTGCCAACAGAGGCACACACGGAGCCTGAGCTCAGATACCCTCCAAGGCTGACAGGTTTGGCCTGGTGAATCAGCACAGGGACAAGAGAGACAGCAGCAGGCAGGAAAAACACTCCCAAGGAAAAGCAGGAGGCAGCAGTCCAGGAGAGTGATGGAGAAGCAGTGAGCAAAGAGGAGGTGGCAGGAGCACAAGTGACTGTACACAGACTGACAACTCACTATTTCCATTTAAAAAACACCAAGCCATCAGTGATTGGTCCAAACAGCTAAAAGCCACTTTGAAACCTTTGCTTTTCCTCTGAGATGAGGGTGTCTTGCCCTTAACCCAGCTGGGTCAGGTAGAAAAGCTTTCCTGCCATGAAGGTTGCTCCAGCCCAGCATTCTCCCCCAGGAGCTGCACTATTTGTACCTGGGACCCTCCTCACCTCCCCTGCTTCTCCCCCTGTGTTGGGAGAACAGCTGCTTCTCACAGGCACTCTGAGATTAATTATTCTTGGCTCTTCTGCACAGTGCCTTGATCTGGAAAATTTACTTAGATAACTTCTCAGGCAGCATATTTATCTGCTGGCCTCAACATCTGCCTGAGCATAAAAGTCAACATCTGACTGATGACAAATGTCAGGCCAGTTAAGCAGAGGCTGTCCTGTGCCAGCCTCACCACCCTTGTTCTGGTAGAGCTGGGTCTCATGGCACGGAGTTGAGTGTGTTCCCTCTCTCCTCCTTGAGGAACAAGCTCAGGCCTCAGCCAGAATGGGAAATCAGGCATGGGAATAACAGCCCCAAATGCATCTCACGCTGCAAAATCAATTGCTGGCAGAAAAGCTTATTTTGCCATCTTTACTCACCCATCCTCTCATCCACAACAAGCACACTTGGATCACCAAGGTGGGATGAGAAATTAATCAACAGGAAGGACTGCCTCCCCAAGGCAGCCCATTCCAGATCTATTCCTGGCCAGTCTTCAAGGGATGCTCTTCTACTCATACAGAAAATGTGTAAGAACTGCAAATACAAGAAAATACTGCTCTGTGCAGAGGGGTTCAGACCAGTATCCTCTGCTGCCTGGTGTGGAAAATTCCATCACCAGATCCCATCTGATACAAGTCCCTTCCATGAGCCACAACTTTCAAGAATTCTTATAAAAACCTACTGAAAGCTTGGAAAAACCAAACAAATAGTAGAGAAATAAAGACCCACTTAATAAAAAGCAAAAACTCCTAGCTGTTCCCTTTTAAACACACCTTTGAACTTCACCATCTCTACTGAATTTTGGATGAAACTTAGAGCCAAATATTTCTAGGCAGCCAAGTGTAACAATGACCCTCCCTTTTGATGTCACCCTCCTGGCCCTCAGTGCAGGGCTGGGCAGACAGAAACACAGAGATGGAGGGTGAACCAGCTCAGGAGGGGGAACTTGTCACTCAAAGTTGCTAATGCAGGACCACAGGAAAACTTGGGTTTAACCTCAGCAGTGGCCACCTGTCACAGAGTGGCACTTGGAGTGCTCGTCAGTGACCTGCTTTCAAAAGCAAGGATGCTGCACAAACCTTCCTGGAACTCAGCAAGGGAAAATGCACCTGTCTGTGGGCAGCCAGCAAGGCTTCCCAAAGTCTGCACCCAAAGGAATTCTCAAGTTCCAAGGAAGTTATGGAGATGAAAAACAAAGGATTCATACAGAGAGGGACTCCACAGAGCTCCTGGCACATCAATTCTCAGGAAAATCACAGCACTTCCTGTACAACCACATCTGGCTGGGGTACGAGGTTGCACATGAAGAGATCACGTGTGTTCTTCACATTTACCATCACATTTAAAGCACTATCACACAGGAAGGCAAGGTCCACACACCAGGGAGCTCCCCAGCACACGGCCAGGAGGTGTCTGTGTACGGAGAATGGCCCAGAGGAGGCAACATGCTTCCTCTTCTTCTTGGCTCATAGCTGAATTGTTTTGGGTTTTTCTCTCCATATCAGGAGAAGTGGACCTGGGCCCCTGACATGGACTGCCAGCAGGGTTTGTCTCAACCAGTTTATTTACACCAGTACAGACTGGTGTAAAGCTCACTCTGTTTTCCCTGTAACACTCCTGCCTTAGAGTCCCATTGAACATCAATAACTGCAGGATTCACCAGAGATTACAATATTTTAAACAGAACGTGTCTGAGGATTTTTCAGGAGTATTAGTTTTCAGAAATGCTGTATGTTTATTCATGCAGTTAATTACATAGACCACAATAAAAACAAAAAAAATGTCTGGTTTTTCTGAGTGTAGGAGTAAAAGGAAAAAGTTCAATTCTAACTAATCAACAGTCTTATCTTATTCTTTCCACAGTATTTAATCAAAATGTTTCCAGCATATACAGCTAGCAACCAAGACCCAAACAAGTTAATTTTCCTTAAGCAATACACATTGCAAAACCTGCAGCACAAATAAGCCAAGCATCACCTTGAATATAAAGATATCCCCAGCAGCAGGGAGCTGAGTCCCAGGAGTTTGGGTTTCTCACAGCACCAGGGCCCAGAACAGGGGTGCGTGAGGGGGGCAGCAGTGGGATGGGCACTGGGGGTGGGATCCCTGCCCTGGCACAGCCCAGCAATTCCATCCCCAGCCCTGGGACTGTGCCCGGGCTGCCTCCCACAGCGCCTGCAGCTCTTGTCACTTTGTCAATGAGAAGCAGGAATTTGTGAAGACCAGCTTTCACTGCACTTCATTATGTTTTTAGCAGAAACCAGAAATCGATTGTGTCTCGTTAATAAAATTCCACCACAACAAACTAATTAGAGAGCCTCATTAATTTTTGATGCACGTTACTCCTGTGCAGGAAGCCGCTGACCTTTCAGTGACGGGTGTCGCATTCATTACACACTTCATGTTTTCTGCCCTCTTTTCTGTGATTTACAGTACTTGCAACACGTTTTCCAGAAAGCAAAGCCTGTTTTCTCCACTGCAGCTCAGAGCTGCCTTCTCCCTCCTGCCATGTAATTCCTGAGCACGTCAGCCCAGCCCTGCATGGAAGCACAAGGACACCTCCAAACCATTCCACCTGCAGCACAGAGGCAAGCAAAGCCTGGGCACTCCTGAGGGTGCAGGGAAACACAGAGAAAACCCATCCCTGCAGGCCCTGAGGATGTGCAGTCTCTGTCCTGCTCAGCCCCAGGATGGTGCCAGCTTCCATCCCACACAAATCCAGCCTGGTGGTTTCACAATGACCAGCCCAAAGGTCAGTCAGTCCATCCCAAAGCTGGCCTCAGCACTGCCCAAAGCACAGGATGCACCACTACCAAGTGGCCATTAAATGCTTTAAAGACAAGTAAAAGAATTTAGGAATGAAATGAAATTTCTGCTTGAGTAAGGTCTCCTGGATCAGGCATTAAATCTGCCCGGTATCTCTTTCCTGTGTCATCGCACACCTATTTTCTCCTTGTAAAGCACAGTATTGATTTTTACATGTTTTCATTCACACTTAGAAGCTTTCCAAGATTGGACTTTATTCTCCAATATTATCTGCTGAAACACTGGAACAGATTGCCTGGGAGCACCACAAGGTCTTCATCACAGGGAGACCACAAGGACAGGCTGTCTGTGAGGAATCCATGGGTAGAGCTGAGCTCTCCTGGGACAGGGACATGCACAGGATGATCCTTTGTGATTCCTCCCAGCCCTGTTTCTCCACCAAAGCACACTCTGCACCTGAAACAACCAAAGGAGTTCACCTGCCCTTGGGACAGCAGCAGCACCTCAGCAGTGGGGAACAAAAGAGGTTATCCTCCTTCATGTCATCCCTGGAAAATCCAGCTATCTCAGACTTATCTGTAAGGAAATCTGAATTTCTCAGGTCTTACCAGTCACCACTATGTATTGAACAACCAGAGCAGCCACTTCTCACAACTGCACACCCATTTCCTACAGTATTTCCTGAGCCCAGGGTAGTCTCATCCTGATGCTGGCCCATATTCACCATGGGCATCAGGGATGTTTGGAGGGTTAATTTGTTAAAATACAGCAAAATGGCAAGTACTAAGAAGCATTATCCAAGTGACAAGTGCTTATGCATATTTTATGAAGCATCTTCAACCTCAGTTCAATGTATCCAAGAATACTTCTGAAAAATGGCAGATTCTGGAGGGGATTTGGAGAGGAAATGACATATAGAATAGGAGGACAGATGTTGCTAATTTATGATGCAAAGGCCTTCACTGAAAAGTGCACATTTTGCTTAAGATTCTCTACAAATGCTATTTTAATGCTGATTTCCTCCTCTTTAGAATTTCACGAACTCTTGTCTGTAAGAACTTCAGCTTGGCTCAGAAGTTTAGCTTGGATCAAAAGCAGCATCTGTAACCAGCAATTAAACTGGGGCTTCAGCACTGTGCTTGTTTTTAAAGCATATCCACTTTTTAACACCACCACTTGGAAAAACACAGCTAAGCTGTACATAGGAATGTGAGAGTGCATCCTGCCTTCCTGCCTTCCATTCTTGCCAGGATTTTTGGGACTTTTTGACCTGGGACTAGACTCAGAACAGCAACAGAGTAGGAACCAGTAGATGGATGGATCCCAATACCCAGAGAGGTCAGGAAGCCAAAGCTAGATCATCTGTTAAAGGAAGAGAAGCAGGATACTGTGTCAGGCCCAAGTGCTTCATCAGTAGCTCCCAATGCCTCATGCACACAATTTTGCTTTTCCCATCAACACTGAAGAGCATTTCCAACATGAATCATTTGGTTCTGCTCTCCTCCCTTGCTGTTCTACCCCAAAAGGCCTGAATTACAAATGAGGAAGACACTGATGTCCCACATGCAGGAACCTGCACAGATCCCTTTCTGCACACCAGCCCCTCCAAAAGTGTGTGTGCCCTCTTCTGCAGCTCTCCACAGACAGCCACTACAGAGCAGATTATTTTGTGCAAGGCTGTGACAGAGGGGCCTGTGAAATCCTCCTCATGTGTAAATATCAGCTAAAAATAAAAAAGGGGAGCCATGCACTGACTTCTCCTTCTGGCATTCATTTCAGAGACTGCTGGATCATGCCAAAGTGCAAATAAAAGGCAGCCACCATCGTGTGCAGACACTGCACTGAAAAACCCACATCAATCCAGGGCTTTCACTCTATCACAGGGCAATGTTTGCTCCTCAGTTAAGGCAGCATAATTATTTCACATAAGGTGACATTTAAAAATCAAACACACACCAAAAACCCCCACAAGCTGACAGTTACGTAAGTCAGCAATCGAAAAATTTCAAGAACTGGGGTTCCCTGTACAATCACATGGGGGATGGAGCACCAGGGCTCAAGGCCAGAGCTGGGGCAAGGCAGAAGCCTGGAACAAGAAGGAAAAGCCTGCACCCAGCAGCCCAGGTGCTGGATTTGGGGTGCCTCAAGCTCAGCTCTTATCATAGCCCTGCATTTCCCTTCCCAAGGAGCCTCCCAGCTCTGCTGCAAGCCAGGAGTGCCCAGGTGGGACCCCAGAGAAAAGGAGAGGCAGCAGGGATGGCCAGGGCAGCGTGGGCTGCACTATTCCCTGGCAGCACCCACCAAAGCCACGGTGAAGGATTCCCAATCCATAATTCAGGAGCAGTCCCCACACCCATGGGTCCTGGCAGCCCAAACCATGAATGACCATCAGCGTTAAACACTACTGACAGATCCTGGGGAGCTGCCTGGGGAAGGCAGTGCTGAATACAAACATTAGAATGGTATCTGGCTCATACCTGGGCTTCCCAAAGGCAAAGGGGACTCTCTCCTCCATCAGTGGCACTGTCCCCACCCAGCTCACAGCACAACAGCCACGGGGCCACCAGCACTGCCCTGGCAAGGAGGATTTGAGTGCATCAGTACCAACTGCAGGCAGGCACTGGTACCAACCAGCACCAGCACTGCTGCCCTGGGCCCTGGCAGGGCTGTCCCCATGGCAGGGGGCTTGGGAGGACACTCAGAGCTGGCCAGACCCAGCCCGTGGCACCACTTCATGCCCACACACACCCACGGCACTGCTGGAGGAGAGTGATTACCCTGCACAGCACTATCTCGCCCATCCCAAGCACAATTTATTTCCCTTTTTTTATTTTGGTTTTATCTGATAAGTTGAAATTTCAGTGCACTTGTCTGCAAAAACACTGCATTACAAAGACATACAACAAATAGTGACTGTTTATAGACTCTGTTATTTATTCCCAGTGTATCTTCCTACCTTTTACTGGCCACGTCTTTTATCAGCAATAACCAAGCACCTTTCAAGTTGACAACCTGTTTGCTTTACGGCTGGAAAATGTATCCAAGTGTCTTCCAAGCCTGCTGTGGCTGCATGGAATTCAAATAGCTCAATGAATGTCGTTTTTGCAAAGTTTAGTTTAGATATTATTCACATTTTGCTTCTGGGTTGTTTGAGGTTTTTTTGGCTAATCAGCATTGTCTTAGGATGGGCTTCTTTAGGCAAAGCAAACTTTTCAAAATTGACAGTGCCAGTGCCAGAAGCAGGGTTCCCAGTCTACATATCACCCAAAATTATAGTGTCTGAAAGAAGAATAATCATAATCAAGGTCCAAGCAATTTTGAGATGATAGGCCATTTCTAGTCAGCATTAAAGGGAGAATATAGGAAGAAAATCAGCCACAAGGATATAGGAAGAAAATCAGCTAATGAAGAGTGACAAAAGAAAAGAGAATAGTTAGAAACTGACTTTGTGGCAGCAGGCAGGGACACCAGATGCTGGACCTGCAAGGCACATGCACAACTACAGGGTTTCAGGGCAGGAGGAGAAAGCCCAGAAACCAGAGACCACACTGTGTTCTGCTGGGCACTCAGAGATGCGCTCCAGCCATGCCCACTGAAGCAGAGATGATGTTTTCTCTTGCACATCTGACAAAATCAGCCCTGGACTGAAGGCCAGGGGTTCTGGGGATGGATGTGTGGACTCTCCCAAAGCTGCTCCCCTCCCACACCCAGAACCAGCTGGGAGGACTCTGCCCTCCTCCTCCTCCTCACCAAGGGCTTGCTGCACATCCCTATTTCCTTTGGAAAGTGCTGTTTCTCAAGCAATAATCATGCTTTTGTGTTTTAATGTTTTGATTGTGCTCTGCCTCCTGCTCTCCCCTAAGCCCCCTCCAGGTTCACAGCAGTGACACCTTTCCCTTCAGACTCCCTCTCCAAGAGCCATCATTTCCCTCCCTAACTGAATTGTTGTCATGGAAATCATTCCTCCTCTCCATCTTTCTGAAAGGCTTTTAAAAAACCAACCCCCTGCTCTTCCACCTCTCCAGCAATCAGCCACCCCAGGGCAGCTCTCCCAGCTCACCCCAGCTCTGGGGATGCTCCTGTCCCACTGCCAATCCAACCCAGGGAATTTCTGGTTCCCAGCACAGGGGATGCTGTTCAGATCCCCCTCAGGGTGATGCCACAGCCCTTTGGTGCTCAGAGGTGCAGCCCCTCCCAGCTCAGGAGCCATTAGCTCTGAAATGCAGGGTGCAGCCACAGCCACCTGTTCCTGGCTATATATACAGACAGAGATGTGAAGTGTTTGGGGGTTTTGTATAAAAATGTTTCTGCTTGCATAACAGGCAGAAATTCTGCAGTCAAGAAATTCTGGTTTTTCCAGGCTGGAAATTTAATTACTGACAATTACCTTTGATGAACTTCCAAGACAAAGGCTGCTGGCTCCAAAAGTGAAGCATGGCTGAGCTGCCTCCAAAGAGAGAGGAACAATCAACTGTGCCCAAAATAAACCCCATGAAACTGCTGCATTGAGCACCCATGCCCAGAAGCTGGGGCCACCACACCCAGGCCACCTCCATCAGCTTCATTTGGTTGTCACAAAGCCAGAGGTCAGTGAGAGGCCAAGGACAGCTCTTGGCACTTCCTAATAGCAGGGCCTGCACAGAGAACCAGGATTAAAATCCCCTAAATCCCAGCTAGGAAGACACAAACAGGCATTCAGCCATGACTAATACCCAAATATTCTCAAGATGGAAAACAAGAAATCTCTTCCATGATCATTCACTGACAGAGTCCCATAAAGCTACTAATTAGAATGGTGTTTACAGTCTATATTTCATTTCATCTGATGTTTTTACTCTGATTAGTTATTCTATCACCTGCAGAGAGCTAGTTAGCTGAATGCAAAGATGTCATTGGACTTAATCAAGTAAAGTAGCATTTCATAGAGGGAATTCAGCTAGCTCCATCCTGCTCAGTGCTGTGGCCCTGTTAATAACTTCTTTTAAAATTAAAGTTGAATGAAAACTAAGAAGAGTCAAGTTAGGCCAGTGCTCAGAAGAGTAGCTTAAAAAAATGGGTGAGCCAACAAAAAAAAAGTGCATTACTGATTCTTTTTTCTGCATAAACACCTCAGCCAGCCAGCAGAGCTGCTGGAGGAATTACCAGCCAAGGTTTAGCAGCCCTGTGTTCCCAGAATATCCAGTGCATCCCCTTGGAGCAGCAACACTGCTCCCAGTGTGTTCTCACCCCGGCCAGCCAGACTCCCTGCACTGCCTTCAGATGGCAGATCTGATGGAAGGTGCTCTCTCTCCCTCCCAGACAGGGTGTCAGTGCTCCCACATCCCACTGAGCCTGCCCAATGCCAGCCCTGCAGAATGGGTTTCTGCCATCCCATTCCATGCTGATGTCTGTGCTGTGAGAGCCCACTGAGCCCCAGCTCCTCTGCCTGAAGTGCTGCTCACCTGCCCTGCTGCAATCCCTGCCCCTTCATCCCTTGTTCAGATCCCCCTTCCCATCTGCCCAGATTGAAATGAAGTATTTTAGGAAAGCACTCTGCTTCTTCCTCCCCAAGCATCTGCAGTCTCTCCTGACTCTACATCACCTGTCAGTTTAACAAACCTACTCTCCATTCCATTACCCAGATTGATAATGAAAATATTGAACAGAGATGGACAGGAGCCAGCCCTGCAGAGCCTCACAGATTTTTCTGGGAATTCAAGACAAATGGGCTGTTCCATAAAGCCTTCCCTCGTCTGTTAAACCCCAGTGGGTTTAACATTCCATTCCATCATTCTCTGTCCTGCAGGCTGCTCCCACCTCACACACACCCTGTCCCTCAGCACTGCCACGCTGCAGCTGGGGCACCCAAAGCTCCCCAAACCCCAGAAAATGCCCCAAATCCCAGTGGATGGAGAGCTCTGCCCCGGCTGGGAGATGCTGGCACCTCTGGCCTTTCCCTGCCAGGAAACCAGCACCCTGGCTGGTGAAAGGCACAAATAAGCTTTGGCTTTAGAACAGAAATTGTTGCTTTTTTCCCTCCATTTAGCTTCCTAATCACAGTTAGCCAAGCTTGAAAATGCTATCGTGCATTATGCAATAATCCACCGGGAGCAGGGGATTTTTGCATAAGCTGTGTGCTCTAATGAAAAGCATTTCCCCCCCTCTGCCAAGGGGCAAAAAACCCCAACCCACACAAAACAAACAAAACCTCTGTCCTCCAAGAGACTTTTACCAGTTCTTTGTTCAATTTGAGTCATACATCTACTGACAATACTTCTGACAAAAGCAGGGCAGAAAAAGCTCAATTTGCAAAGAGCTGGGCTGTGTTCACCTCTACAAAAGCCATACACTGATTTGCCCCAAGTTCCACTAAAAAAAAAACTAATAAAGGCTGCTTCTCCAATTGAGGGGCTGGGGTTCCTTTTTTGAAGGAAGAAAACCCATTACTTAGTCATTAGAGTGGAGAAATCTCTCTCTATGAGACACAGAGCACTGAAATGTTCTAAAATTAATAAACTGCTCTACTTGGTGCATTTTAAAATTAGATTTCCTTTTTCAAAGGACCTGTATGCAAAGTTGCAACCTGATGCAAATTGAAACAGTAATAAACACTTCAAAAACACGTTTATAATAGAAACGCTAACAAATCCTTAACTATAATGATAATGGCTTGCTAGGCAGCTCTGTAATGTAAAATTAATCCTTAACATGTCTTAATTTTTTTTCCACTGGGTCATTTAATAATGTGATAACTCATTTCTTTCCTCTGCCTTCATCTCTCACATTGCCATGGAGACAATTGTGAATCAGATATAAATAAAAATACTCTAACACTGTGGCACCACATGTTCTTTTGATCCGTTGCCAACACGATTTTAAAATTACAGGAATTTACAGGAGCTCAATAATTAACAATTCATTTGCTAAGAAATCACTTCTTTTTAGCCAGTTTCCTGGTGATTTGCTAACTCAGGAATGCTCACAAACATGAGCAAGAAATTAAAAGTTCTGTATTTCCTTTCAAAGATCTACCTTGCATTTCAATTAGCAGCTCAAAGGAAAACAACTATTGCAGGCAGAGCCCAAAAGACAACGCTGCATTTCCTTGTGTGGTCTCATCAGTCTCGGTGGGAGGGAATCATTTTTAAGGTAATTTTTAATTGTTTGAGGTCAGAATTTACTTGCAGGGAAAAGCAGAAGTATGCAGTGAACAGGTTTATTGCTGGCCTCTATTATCTGGAGTGTCAAAGCGAGGCCACGGATCCCTGCCTCTGTATTAGTTTGTTAAGTACATACAGCAGCAGAAAGATTAAGATTAATTATGCATTAATGATCTTGACACCCCTTAATTGCTACCCACTGATAGAGGCCACAATCCCTGATATTATCCGTGTTCTCTGGAATTCTGATGCAGAACTCTGCTCTACTGTGGTTTCACAGGGGCAGGGCTGGGGCAGGCGGCTCCTGCAGCTGAGTTCTGTCCGTGCCAAGGAGCCCTGTGGCCTCCAGCACTGACACACCTGGGCATTGTCACACCTGGGCACTGCCATCTCCAGCACTGACACACCTGGGCACTGACACACCTGGGCACTGACACACCTGGGCACTGTCATCTCCAGCACTGACACACCTGGGCACTGCCATCTCCAGCACTGACACACCTGGTCATTGTCACACCTGGGCACTGTCATCTCCAGCACTGTCACACCTGGGCACTGTCACACCTGGGCACTGACACACCTGGGCACTGACACACCTGGGCACTGTCATCTCCAGCACTGACACACCTGGGCACTGTCACACCTGGGCACTGTCACACCTGGGCACTGTCACACCTGGGCACTGTCATCTCCAGCACTGACACACCTGGGCACTGTCATCTCCAGCACTGTCACACCTGGGCACTGTCACACCTGGGCACTGCCACACCTGGGCACTGCCACACCTGGGCACTGCCACACCTGGGCACTGCCACACCTGGGCACTGTCATCTCCAGCACTGACACACCTGGGCACTGTCACACCTGGGCACTGTCATCTCCAGCACTGACACACCTGGGCACTGTCACACCTGGGCACTGTCATCTCCAGCACTGACACACCTGGGCACTGTCACACCTGGTCACTGTCATCTCCAGCACTGTCCCCTCCTGCACTGTCACACCTGGGCACTGTCACACCTGGTCCCTGTCCCCTCCAGCCCTCACACACCTGGTCACTGTCACTGTATGTGACCTGGAACAACATGAGGACAGTCCTGGTGCTTCACAGGGACTTGAGCTTCTTGAAGAGCCCAGCCATGTTCTTAAACCTCTGAAGACAGGCAAGAACTCCCAACCTCAAGCTTCCATTCAGCTGCACCATTGTTATCTGCAGTTGCACAGACCCCTCAGTCAAGCAGCATTATCACATTATTACACCATTCACATGCTGCTCTGTCCAGCCTCACCAGGTACTCCCAGCCCAGCATCCCAGAGGAAATGTGTTTCTCTGCACAGCATTTTCCATTCTCTGCTGCCTCAGAAGTGGAAGGGCCAGCAAGGGCTGACCAAGTTATTAATCACTGCCATGTCTCTTCCACTAAAACATATCAGCTACAGCTCTACAAATACCTCTGTGCATCACAGGGAAACCTCACGTACACAAGGTCTTGTAAAAAAGCCCTCAGCTCCAATAACTGTTTTGTCCAAAAGGATTCAAAGTGATTTAAGAGCTCAAGTCTGACTCTCAAGAGCAACATAAGCACCTAAAGAGTTTAAATAATAGTGAGGACTCAGTGGCTCAGGACTTGCCTTCCCAATATAATTCCTGCTGTAACAGCTAATTATAGTTAGTGGCACACTTGATACTAGCCCCATCCTTTTGGAGACTTACAGTGATCTGCTTCTAGAGCAGGCTAGGGGAGAAAAAGAAAGAAAAATTTATTTTAAAAAAAAGCAAAGAGAGGAAAAAAGGTCACTCCTCGTTCTGACAGCTGCTGAGAGCTGGTCCATGGGGAAATAACACATGGTGAGCAGCCCCACCAGCTGCCTGCAGCCCGAGCACTCCAACAGCAGCTGCTCCAGCTCTGCCCTGACCCACAGGTGGGCACCTGCACCAGCCAGGGCCCCCAGAGATGGGACAGCACAGCACCCGGGGCAGCCTCCTCCCTTCCTCTGTCAGCACGTGCAGGGCAAAGGCATTGAAACCCTGCCTCTAATCCAAACCTAAAATAGGTGCTAGAGATAGTGATTGGATAAAACCTAGTAGGGAACCCATGGCTGGCGACCAGCATGGAAATATAAACACAGAGCAGCAATTTTGTACAAGGTGAATTCAGGGTTTGTGCCTCCCTACCACTAGGCCTTGCTATTCTATTGAGCAAAGCCAGCTGGTGTATTAGTGAGAGACCAAAATAACCCCAAAATGCAGGAAAACTGCCTGGTGTTCAGTTCTGCACAGTGGATAACCCCACCCCATCACCACAGGACACTCAGACCTGCTGCACATGGACACACCACCCTCAGCCTCCCAGGAAATGCCAAACAGCCCTGGGAGAAAAATGAAACTCAACTGAGAAGGCAAAAAGCAGGGACAGAGGGAGCTCTTCTTCACTCATTGCACAATTTGACCTAAATTACATGCTCACTCTAAGCAGCCAGGAGTGAATTTGGGGGAAAATAAGTTACCACAGGGCTTTAGCCTCCTGCATAGCTCTGCTGCAGAGAAGCTGCACGACTTCCATATCTCTTAATGGGCAGCTTTTGCCCACTACCTATGTCCAATTTCTCCCTTTGATCTGGTCCAGTAGTCTAAAAATAAAGTTAAATATAAACATCGACATCTACACCACAGTGTCAAGGCAGGAGGGAATTTTTAGTTGAGGGAGAGGACTTAATGCACAAAATAACTTTGACATTTTGTTGTACTCGCTGAAAAACTCTTCAACACCTACAGCCTGGCTAAGACATTTGAAAACACAGATGATTCCAATCAATACCCAGCCTATCCTTGGGAGGAAAGCAAGGCAAAACAGAGCCATGTTATATATCAACTATCCCAGTCAGACAAATCAATAATTCATGATTTTTCCAAAGACCAGGCTGTACCACAACCTCCTTCTTCCTTACTGGTGCACAGGACTCTCCATTAGCCTGGAAATATTTCCACACCAAAATGAACCCCTTTGGTGACCTGACTCAGCTGTGGGGTTTGCTGTGAAATTTCACATTTAACCCCAGCCCCAACAGCAGAACTCAGAATAAAGGCACCCCCTGAAGGAGCTCCTCAGGCCAACCCTGGCATTGCTTGGTCTGAAATCCCATCAGCTCCAACTGCTGAGCCTGGAAAATAGAAAACCTAATGGAAAAGTGTACCAAGAGCTTTGGGGAGACACAAGAAGGAAGAAACCTCAGTCTGCAGGGATGGGATTAAAAGCTAAGTCAATAGGGAAGGCAGATGTGCACAGAAGTGTTCCACCATCCAAACCTCGTATTCTCCCATTATTCCTCGCTCCCTACAGCTTGCTTTGAAAACAGTTGCACAAAATCAGGTTCCAAGTGGGGAGCTGCCATGCCCAGGTGCAAGTACAGGAAAGGAGAGAGAGCCATCAGCTGCAGGAGTCACCTCATCTGGTTTGGGGACAGCCAGGCAGGACTGAGGATGGCAGCCTAACCTTGCAAACATGATCCTGCTTCAGGACTGGAGAATTGCGGCACGCAGAGAGGAAGTGCCCACTGAAATTCAAAGCCACAAATTCATTGTGCAGAACTTATCACACCTCTCTTGATCACTGTCTAATAACTTAAAACACAAGAGTATCTCCTGATCTCCTCCACCTCAGTAACCATTAAACATTCAAAAGGGAGCAGCAAAGCCTACACACCAAGTAAATCACTTTTCATGTGATTGATGCTCTGTGATATCCTGTGTGCTCCTTCTGTGGGGCTCTGCTTTTCATCAGCTGCTGGAGCATGGGGTTTATAACACACAAATTCTCACTCTTGCTAGGATTTTGCTGCCTGTGCTCTCCCACAACGGCTCCCCACATTTATTAGCAGTTTGATAACAGAGTGAAGCACTTGTGAAACTGGCCCCAAGCTCCACTCGCTGAACTGTGAATTAACTGTAAATATAATTAGAGCTGTACCTCACACTCGGGACTGGGAGGAACAGGAGGTCTGCCCCAGAGCTGTTACTACAGCAGTATGCAAGTCCAGGGCTGATAAAAATAGCAAACCCCAGCTAAAAGAGCAGAATTAATTACATCAACTGTTAAAACAAGCCACACAAAGTGCTTGTTCCTCCACTTCAAAATTAAGAGGAAATTCCTTGCTGCACTGTTTGGGGAAGGATCAATGACTCGAGCAGCCACAGCCCCCTCCCAGTGCCTGATGGATTTCCAGGAGGTCTGACTCCATAAGGCAATGCTCAGTCATGAAGAAAAATTAAACCAAAATTTTCTTAGACAGACAATCAAACGGGTTTTCAGAAGTACCCATCTGCACCCTTTCAGAAAAATCCATCCTTCTGGTGAGATGGTGAACACAGCCCTCGTGAGCACCCTCAGGCAGCTCCTGCCCAGAGAGGGACCACTGCTCTCCTAAGACAAGCCATAGAAGATGAGCAGGGCTAAAATGGAAGGGCAAAGAGGTGTGAGCTGAGACAGCTGAAAACCCAAGATATTTTCAGGAAATTATGTGCTGTTGACACTGTTGGACTGGGGAGCCTCAGCAGGGAGGAGAGAAGGTGGTAACAGGGCAGCAAGGACCAGAGAGAGCAGAATCAGCTCAATTTGAGTGCAATAAATAACAGATGGAGGGATACCAAAAGGGGATCTGTCAGGAAAACTGCAGCGACAGCCCAAGTTACAGTTTGGGAGACTTAATCTAGGGGTTAGGAAGGTTTTCCCTCAGAGAGCAGGAACAGGCCCCAGGGAAGGGATGAACCCCAATGCCAGGGGAGGAGGCTTTCCCACTCAGTTCAGCAAAACCCCTGCTCGTGTGGGCAGCTGTCCTGCTCCAAGCAGGAGCCTGGAAAGCTCCAGAACATCCTCCCTACTGCCATCTCTGCAGTGGCATGAGACAGCCTGTGTGAGGTTAAATGAGCTGCATTGGCAGGGGCAGGATGCAGCAAAGGCCATGAACAGGAGGAGAAGCCCAGAGGAAGAGATGCACTTCTACCAAAACTGCTTTGCTGTAGAAACAGTCTGATGTTTTATAGGGCATCAAGCTGAGACCCACAGCAAGCACAGGGGTCCCTTCCCAGTCCTGTGAGGATGGAGGCTCCAAACCCCCTCCCCACAAACACAACCAGCAGAAATTCCCCGGCCCCAGCTGCCTCCTCCAGCCCCATCCCATGGCTGAGGCATCTCCCACCCCCTAGCTGCAGAGGGAAATGGAAATATCTCTGGGTAATGCAAATAAAACCAGGACTCTGCACCCATCCCCACATTTCTGACCCAAATCAGTGCCAGCATAGGCAGCGAGGCCATAAATCGAGAAAGCCTTGTAACATAATGTCTCCTTGTGTTGCCTTCTTCCATAAACAAGAGAGATTTATGCATTCCTGGGGCTATTAACAAGAGCCATTTGTCTTTATTTCTGCATGTAAGTAATGGAGACACCAGCAACATTGATGAGCCACGTGGGATTAATTAATAAAGCTGTTTTCAAGGGGTATCTGTGGGCTTGGTTTCTCTCATGCTAAAGGAAACGTCAAAGCATTTTTTAAAAGAATAGGATAAAATTTTATTTAAGAGACCAATGGCCCATGTGAGTGCAATCATTACCCAGCCTAGCAAGAAATTATCAGTGTCCAAAAGGTGATGACATTCTCAGGTTTTCCTTAATTACTGCGTTTTACAGTTATTAAAGCAGCACAGCAAATCAAATCCGACAAGGCCACAAAAGGTAAAAAAAAAAGAAAAAAGCCAAAGGGTCCATATGGCTCCACTCTTGAGTTGCTGATGGCCAGAACCAAGGTTGTTCTTTTCGACATCTGTTTCAAACCAGTCAGGATGAACCTGAATTCAGGAATCTCCTCTTCCCCAGGAGAATCACACAAATCAGAATAAAGAAAAAAAAGCTAAAAACTCCCATGGTTCCACAATAAATCAAAGGTTGAGCATGGCTTAGTATCCTGCAGTCTTGTTTTAATAGATTCATCTTCCTACTGAGTGCCCACGTTGGGACAGGGAATCACCAAATGAGGGGTGGAAGGACAGGACTGACCGGAAATATTGGAGACAGTTTAAACTTCGTAAACATGAGCTTTCACCAGGACAACACACACAGAAAAGAGTCATTAACTTAATTCACTTTATGAAAAAGTTGAATAAAGGTTAATAGGAAATTAGTCATCTTTCCTTAGATTTTTTCCTATCCATCCTAGGTAATTTAATTAAAAACGTGCTGTAGAGTTCCAGAGGATGATTAAAAATAACCTCTCCTTTTCTATTAAACTCCTTAGGTTTGTACAGGAATTCCTATAGAATCTTATTAAACTTCTGTTTACTTCTGCTGCATTTAATTTCTATTCTGCACATCTTTTCCTTAAGTCCAGAGGGATTTCATGATGGTGGGGGCTTCTTAAATAAATATTCTTTCCCATGGCTGACAGTCCAAACTTTAGGTCAGTGCAGAACACCAGTGTAAAAACTCTTTAAAAAAGCAACATTAGTAGTTTTGCTTTTCTGAATGGACCACAGGAAGAGTTGAAAAGAACTTTTCTACCTATCACTGCTGCAGCTTTGGAAAAGAAGACCCACTCAGTGTCTGCAGGCTTGCTGAAAGCAAAAAAAAATAAAAATGGTTATTCCCAGCTTTTCTGGGAATGCTGCTTTTCTGCAGCATTTATTTAAACAAGGTTAGATTGCTTTACAACAGATAGGATACACTCAACAAAAGCAAAAAGTCCAGAGCTTGCAAGCATTCTAAACCTATTAAAAATGGTAGAGCAGCTCTGATTTCCTTACTCAAGCACATCCCTCTTGCTGTCCATCTAAATTCACTCAGCTGTTCCTGTCTTCAGTCCATCCAGACTAAACCCAGGTAAGTCAGAGGCCCAGAAAGGTTTGTACAAATTCCACAGACCACAAATTCTAATTTTGAAGAAGCAAATGAACAGCAAACCTCACACCCAGCACCCACCCTGCTGCACATCCAGTGATGCAACACTTGGGAACTGGATTTGGGGCTGAACACCCAAGTTTGATATCAGCAGACTCATGTCCAACTCTGGTCAAATACTGTAAATTTGGCTTCACCAAGACAGGCTTGCTAAAGATCATAAGAGGGTTTAGGTGCTTAAATATATTATTGGAGTTTAGTTTTTCCCATGCTGCTGCTTCATTCTATGCGAGCACATCCACACTTCCCAAGGTAGATAAGGGGTTAAAAATCACCTGTGTGCAGCCAGGCACAAATTTTCACAATATTTTTTGTGGATTTCTTTTTGATGGGAGGCAGAATGGGTACATGGCATATCCTCACCAGCAAGGCTTCAAAAAGAGCCCCCCCAGCAGCAGTGCCAAGGTCTTTGCTGGCCTGGATGAATGTGCCTTTTGGAAACTAATTGCACAACAAGAAAAGATTCTTTAATATTATGGAGCCAATCCTAAGGGGAATAATTACTAGGAGAGAAAAAGAACAGAGAGGGGAAAAAATAAAAAAGACAGATTTACAGTTCCTACATTTCATTAGGAAAGCCTGTGGATTTGTCAGTCACCTTGAGCAGCATTCAGGAGGGAAGGGAGGAGCCAGCAAACATCCAGGGGCTGTAACACTGCAGCTCTGCCCTCAGGTAACTGCACTGCCATCAAAGACCAAACCCAATAAGAGTTTGTTCTGCCTTGCAAGGCAGACAAAGCTCCAATAATCAGTTAAACTGAGATAAGGCTGCAGCTGATTCCACACACACAGACCACTCAAGCCTGGGTCCCTCATCATTTTTCTGAGATCAATATTCATCAATGCACAGTGCTCAGGCACAAATCCATCACCCCAAGGCTGGCATCAGCACAGGGCTCTGAGCACAGAACCTTCCCTTATTCTTCAGTGCAAAGCCAAGCCAAGCTTGAACCACTTTGCTCCCCAGGAATGGTGGAGAAGGAGGGCTGGAGAGAAACCTTTTTGTTTAGAAGGAACACCAAATTATCTGAAAGGGGCCTGCATTCTCTAAGAGCCAGAATGAGACTCCCAGCTATGCACAGGACCTCAAAAAACCCCCAATCCAAATTATCTGAAAGGGGCCTGCATTCTCTCAGACCCAGACTGAGACTCCCAGCTATGCACAGGACCTTACAGCAGATATCTAACTGCCATGGACATATTTCCCTCATGGTTTTACTGCCACTGAGCCTTGCCCAGCTTCCCACCCTAACACAGGATTCTCTCTCTTCTGAATAGAACAGAGTAATTCCTAATTTGAATTCCGCTGCACAACAGAAACAGCCTGCAAAAGCTGAAAAAGAAGCCAGTTCCCTCCAGCAGAATAGAAGATATATTAGGCTCCAGGACTGTATAGAGCAGAACATAAAATTAAAGTAACAGACATCATAGAGTTTGATAGCATCTTCCAGCCTCAAAGATCTCAAAATACATTACTAAGTGCAACAGCCATTGCTCTGCTAGACAACTGCACATCTCCAAAGTGAATCACATATTCAAGAGAGGAGTTGAAAAGTCTTTATGTAAATGGAAAGTACTTTGCTGAGCCACAAAACACTACCAGCTGTGGGAAGGAGCACAGCAGCACAACACAAAGGTCATAACATTCACCACAGGTGTGCCTGTTACTCCAGCTCAGTTTGGACAGCAAGAGTAAATTACCATTTACTCTCTCACCAGCAGAGAAAGATCATACCATAAATGCATTTTTATCAGCTTTATGTAATTCAGAATCTTCACTCTCTTTGCTCTCCCCAGTATTTAATGCCTAAAGAACAGATTCTGTGCTTAAAAATTGGTATTGCTATAAAGCAATGTAATAATATCCTTCTTCAAGCCAGCTCCAACAGGCTCCTCTCTAAATGGTTTAATTGAAAATTATAGTTAACAGTTGACTCAGTGTTTTCATTAGTGGCTACTTTTTCCTTTTTTTAAGTTGTAGTTTTTACAGAGATAAAAAGAAACAAGCACAACCTGTTCTAAAAAGTTTCTGAAGCTCTCAGTTCAGTGTTGTTGATTCAAAGTAGTCCAATAGACTTTTTTAAACTCTTATTTCTTTTTTTTATTATGAGCCTTTTAAGAATAAGCTTGGTTTATCCTTTATCCTCTTCCTGCAGACACAGGAGAGTCAGATCTATACTCAGTATCCAACTTCTCCAAAGAGAAACTCATTCTAACAGATTTTTTTTTTTTTAATGCAAAACCTAGAATTCAATTTTAGGTCTCTCAAATACCTTCCGATGCTGATAAACAGAAGCATAATCCCAGCAAAATAAGTGTCTCAAATCCTCACAGCTAAATTCCAATTTCTGTGCAAATTTTAAATGTTGCCCTCCAGTCCCAAGGAGTTACACGTTGCACAAGCAGATAGTGAAGGCACTGACCTGATTTGTTATGCCAAGTATATAAAGTGCCACAAAATACTGCAGAGGAAAGCTCCAAATTCCAGCACCTTCATAATCAATGGAAAAAACCACCAGACTCTCCCAAGCCACCAAGCAGGTCTCCAAACTCTGACATTTTCATTATGAAAGCTTGTTTTCCAAGCCATTAATTTGTCAGCATTTCTACAGTATTTCATAACTCCACAAGAGCAGCAAAATAAAGCATCTTGAAACCAAATGCCCAAAGATTTCCCATCCATTGCCAGCCACAGAAAACAGCTGGGTTCCACCTAAATATCCACCAGAGCACAGTTGTGCCCTCAGACCCCACAGACCCCTAAAAACCAAAATCTGGGCACACTCTGCCTCCCCCCCAGCTCCAAGGAACCTCTCCTTTCCCACAATGGGAGCAAAAAATATCAGCCTGAACCATTCTGGTTGGAGACACGGAGCATTTGAGCATCCATGAGGACATTGCAAGGATCCTCTGGTAGCAAAGCAAGGAAAATCAGCATCCTGCAGGACTGAGCTGATCCCAGAGCTACACGAGCTTTTGGAGATCCAGCACTCATTCTGAGAAATGCCAGCAGCTAAGCTTTGCCATATTTGAGTGCAGGGAGAGAAGACTTCCCTGAGCAGAGCCTGGCAGATTTATTATTTTCTCTGCTTCCCATAAAATTTTCCAGAAGAAAATTCAAAATTTTTATATAATTTTTTTAAAGGAAGCTTTAAAAAAACACAGCCACTAATCCCTAACCAGTCCCTGAAGGCCATCTCTACCCAATGCTCATTTGCACTGGAGAGACAAAATTCTGCGTTTTTCCTGGACTCAAACTCCTGCTCACTGGGAATAAGTTGGGCAACATGAGAAATGTACAGGTGGCAGATCAGAGACATTCACAAGCTGAGGAATCCAAATCAGGCTGGAGGCACAATGTGGAAAATCCTGCCTGTGGGAAAAGCACCAACTCCATTATTTACCACTGTCCCTGTGAGTGACATCACAGAATAACCCAGGATATATAAAATTCATCCAGGAAGCACCTCCTGCCAGGAGGGAACGGCTCGTGGTGGGTACAGAGGAGTGGGGAGGCAGAGCATCATTGCTGAGCACAAATAAATACCCAGCTGGAATTACACACATACCAGCAATGGGGTTTTGTTTTTGTGCTGCCCTTGCCACTGCTGTGCTGTTGAACCTAGTACAACACTAGAAATACAACTGGGAGCTGCAGAAGCATCACTGTGACTCTGAAGCAGCCCCAGGAGGAACAGGCCTGGCAGCAGCACCTCAGACAGCTCCAAATTGCCCAGCTGACGTGGTGATTGCCTCTGCTAGGAGAGGGGAACTATCTCAGCAGGAAGAAAAATTGATTTGGGTCAGGATTTAAACCTTTCAGCTTCGTTTAGTCCCCATGCCCACCAAGATAAATCCAGCTGATCAAGCCCCCATCCCTCCATCCAGGGCCTGGCTCCACACATTGATGCAAGGAAACACTTGTGGATTTTTTGCTGAAAAAGTATTAAAACCATGTGATGTGGCAATTGAGAGCATCTTTTAAAAGACTGACAAAAAAACCCCAAAACTTGGGATTTCCAAGTCATCCATTCCTTACACACCCTGCACAGCAAACACTTGAGCACGTATCACCTCAGAGAGGTTTTTTTCCTTGACACAGAGGAAGAAAAACACAATTTCCACGTGCCACAACAGCTGCTAGTTGTCCACTGAAATAAAAGGGAAAATGCCATTCCTGCTCCTACACCACAAGTGCTGCACCCTGAAGCAGAACACAGCCCTCAGAGGTAAATCCTGGCAGTGCTACAGAAACACCAGCCTCGTGACAACACCCGTCAGCAAATTACTCCTGAGGAGTTTACAGCCTCCAGAACACCAGAGGGAAAAAGGAAAAAAAGAAATACACCTAATTTCACCTGCATGCACTGTATGTGCTCTGATACATCACACATTTGTCATATTAGTGTGTGCATCTTATTATCCAGGGATGCATCAGAAGCTGCTGCCAAGGTAACACGGTGGCAATAAACAGAGCCAGGGGAAGCTCACCACCAGGAAGGCAATGCCTCTCCTCAGGTTGTATTTTCACTCCTCCTCTTGCAGCCTCTTTGGTTATTAACATATCAAATATTGGATTTGTATAATTTGACATCTTTTGTGGTTTTTTGAGAATTAAGATCAGAGTCTTTAATAGCTCTGCTAGAAGAAAAATTCTCATTAAGGACTGAAGATGAAGTGCTGAGACTTCTCATACGAGGGACTCTCCAGAGGAGACATATTTGTGTGAGTCAACAGCATATGTCACTCTTGGAAAATAATGCATTTGAATGTGATCTTCTCTCTACTAGTTTTATTTAATGAACAAACAGAACGAATCTTCAGCACTTCATTTCAGAAGGGTGCACGGCAAGGCACGGGTTAAGCTGAGTTCCAAACTTCACCACGACAGGCAGAGAACTTCCCAGTTCTGGCACAGATCTGGGGAGAATGGCAGCACAGGGAAAACAGGAGGATTTATTTCCCTTTTTATGATAAGATGACAATTCAGGAGCCTAGCAAATCCTTAAAAAAAGAAGTCTCTAGTGGATGGATGCAAACAGAAATGAGCCCAGGCACCTCTGCTGCTGTTTTGTCGACCACATTTATATACCTGGCCCAGATCAGCAAAGGGAAAATTGAGCTCTTTCAGGGGGCCAGATGGGCTCTCAGTCTCAGGTGTTGACAGTTTTCATTTCTTAACTGTTTTACAAATGAATGTGGATGTTTGGGGACGAATTTCCATTTTTATTCAGTGTATGAGAATGGCCTTTCTGGATACAGCTGTCTCACAAAAGAAGCCACTGCTTGATCATGGCCCCAGCTCATCCAAAAAAAGGCTGAGGGCTGTAAAGACTTGGCAGGGGAGCACTTGGGAAGGGCTGCTGCTTCCCCAGCCTCTCTTGCCTGTGTGCATTGAGTCACATTCCCTGGCTTTCGTGGCAGCCCTTTTATTATTCTTATTATTACTACTACTACTATTACTACTATTCCCAAGACAGCACCAAAAGCTGCTACAATAGGAGGGAGGTGAGCTGGGCTCTACTTTGCCCTGCTGAACACGAACATAATTACCACGTCCCAAGTGCACTACAGTGCCTTTGTGACTGGAAGTGATTCATGAGTCCAAAGGACCTCAACTGGAATTTAAATTCCCAGGGTAGGCCATTGGGTTTACAGACAAAAAAAAAAAAAAAAAAAAAAAAAAGAAAATGTAGAAGTCTCAGAATAGGTACATTTGATCTAAATGTCTTGAAGAGAGATATTGAACTCCACAGCACTATATTTAGACTCACTTTTCAAAGGATAAATGCACTTCAAATCTCTTCATTAGTTCCATTGTTCAGCAGTGGTTTATTCTGCCAAGAGCAAACCTGTTGTGCTTTGGAGAGGATTGAGGTGGCCACTCAGCAGAGCTTGAGGGTCCCTTCCCCCCTGAGAAAATCCCCATGCTGACAGGGCAGGGCAGGAGGATGTGCCGCTGCTCCAGGGCTGGGCGAGGCACCCCTGGGGTGGAAATCCCTGTCCAGAGCAAGGCCAGGCTGCCCCTCCCCACCCAGCACAGGGATCCTGCTCCCCTGTGCCCAGACACCAGGTCAAAGCAGGACAAATTGCCTCTGAAGCAGCCCACTCCCTGCAGCGACTGAGCAGAGAACCAAACACCCTTCAGGATGACTAATTGTCAGACAGGATCCATCCCACACGTGGCACGCTCCTCCTCAGCATCCCCAGCCCCAGTTCAACATGCAAGGGGAAGCACAAGGCTCTGCTGTCTTTGGCTACCTGTGAAAAGCCACGGGGCACGACCCAGGGATGGATCTTTGTTGTTATCTTGTTATATTTCATATTTCTAAAGTCCCATACTGTCACAAACGTATTTCTAAAGTCTCGTACCTTCTCGGTGATGTTTCTTGGGGGCAGTTCCTCACAACACACACTTCTCCTGCTTGTTGCTCCTTCTTTGTCAAGGCTCCTTCCAGGCTCTCCCTGACTGGCCAAGCCCACCCCCTTTTATCCTAGTTATTATCTTCACTAGCTACAGCTGCAGCCCAGTTAAGGACATCGCAGCTGCAGCCCATCAAGAACAACCGGGGCTTGTCAGGGCAAGGCAAGGCAGATCTAGGGCAAGGCAATATACAGATACTCAAATACAGTACAGATGTTTACTAGGACTCCTACTATAGATCTTCACTGCAGAGCCAGGCCAAGCTGCCTCTGGGGTGCACCTGGAGCCCCTGGGGACGTGGTGAGCAGGGTCAGTGCTGGCACAGCAGCTCCAGCCTGGCTCCAGGGCAGGGCAGCCCCTTCTCTGCTGCTTGCACAACTCAGACACAGAGCAGAGCCTGCTGCAGGGAGTGTGACCCTCCTGGGGCAACCAGACCCCTGGCCAAGTGGAGAAGCTTTAAGGTGCCACACAGGAACCTCTGCTGAAGTTTTTACCAAATTTCAGCCCAGAAAGTTATCGACTGCAAGGAGAGCACCCAATTCAAAGAGGTCAGGCATTACCTGGAGGAGCAAACACGACAGACTCTCCTCCAACAGCTGCAATAATGCATTTACAGAGAGCTCCAAGTCAGCTCGGATTTAAGAAGCTGCATACTTCAAATGTCTCTGAAGAATACTAAAATGAGAACTCGGTCACACTGCACTGTGACTAGTGTGGAGCACTATTAAAGAGAAGCTAACATTTGTTTTCAATTACCCAGTGTATATCTGAAAGACTAAAGCTGTCTCCAAAGCATTAGATAAATGTGCGTGTTTACTGTGCGCTTGTGCATGGAAAATCAAAATTATCTGACAATCATTTTCAAATACCAATCTTTTACCAATATCATTATATCAACATCTAACAAGTCTCCCTGGGTTTCTCACCACGTTAAAAGGCAAAATTAGAAGGCAGAGGTAGCTGAACATTGCTCTTCAAGACACAGAATAAATGCAAATTTAAAACCTAGGATCTTACTCCCATATCTCCATGTGTTTAGATCACGTTGCCATTTTTTTTCAAACTCTCCTGAAAAAAAATGACAGAAAGCAGGAAAGTTTGTGGCAAATGCAGAATGGCATCCATAAATTTATGAACTAACTAGACTGACATTCAGTGCAATGCAAAGTGCTTTCCAATCAATAGCCATGAGCATCAATTCCCAGGGAAGAGCAGTCCTGTGCCACCAGCAACAGGCAGTGCCATTTCCTGCTTAACTCCAGATGGCTGCAATCTCCCCGGATCGATGGCATCGATGGGGCTGCGGGATCGGGAGCACAAAGGGGCCGGGTGTGTGACAGGGACAGCGCGGGGCACACAGCGCTCCTGCTGGGCTGCTTAGGAATGTCCCGGGGTGCCCATCCCCGTGTGCCCATCACCATGTGCCCATCCCCGTGTGCCCATCCCCGCTCCTGCTCCCAGGGCACAGACATTCCAACAGAAATCCCAGCAATGTCCCCGTGTGCCCATCCCCGTGTGCCCATCCCTGCCCCTGCTCCCAGGGCACAGACATTTCAGCAGCAATCCCAGCAATGTCCCCGTGTGCCCATCCCCGTGTGCCCATCCCTGCCCCTGCTCCCAGGGCACAGACATTCCAACAGCAATCCCAACAATAATCCCCGTGTGCCCATCCCCGTGTGCCCATCCCCGCTCCTGCTCCCAGGGCACAGACATTCCAACAGAAATCCCAACAATAATCCCAGTGTGCCCATCCCCGCTCCTGCTCCCAGGGCAGAGACATTTCAGCAGCAATCCCAGCAATGTCCCCGTGTGCCCATCCCCGCTCCTGCTCCCAGGGCACAGACATTCCAACAGCAATCCCAACACTGCCCACGAGGAGCAGCACCAATAACGACATGCAAAATAAACAAGGGCTCTGCTTTTTCTATGTGAGTTAAGGAAATTTAACTCCCAGCCCTCCGGAGCGTCACAGGAAGCAGTGGGTGTGTTGGCTGATTTCAATGCAAGGCTTACTGTGCCCAAAAGAGACCCAAAAAGCAGCGTGGGAATCAGAGGGCTTGGGCACAGCCCCACTCATTTGTGATCAATCATTGTTTTTCCTGTCTTTCTGCTGCTAAGTATCAGCAGAGAGTAAATTCCTCCCAGCTAGCAGAAAGGTTTGCTCAGGATGCACTCGGGATGGATTAACAGCAGCAGAGATTGACAGAGGCCCTGACAGCTGTGACAAACAAACAGCATCGTGTTGGAGGGCTGCAGTGACAGCCAGGGCTCTGCAGCAGTGCTGGGGGTGTGAGCTGTGCTTGCAGATGGGGCAGCCTTGCTGCCCAAACCCTTATCCACACAGATGCTGCTCATACTTGGATAAAGGGAGCTGGGACCTGCAGCTCTTGCCTCACACAGGAGAGACACTGAACACCCAAGCAACAGCAGGTGAGCAGGTTGTTTAATATTTAGTTACTTCTCACATGAAGTCCTTTAATCTTCAATTAAAGATTTAATTCAGATTTGTTAGACACAGATTAGGTTCTAAATTCCTGCTGATAATTGCTAAAAGTGACCAGCAATGTGAATGACACAATCCTTCCGTTTCTGTATTGCCTCCAAATAGCCCCAAACAAGGCTATGGAGAAAAAAACAGCTTCTCAGTCCCCTTCTCAGCATCTGCTGCAAACGGGAGGTTTCTGCTGGGCAACTTGCCCACTTTGCTCAGTTATCAGCACCTCCACTGCCCAGGAGCCAGAGAGGCCCAGTGGGGACCAAATCAATGGTCAGCAGGGACAGAGTGGATTCAGCATCCCTGAGGAACAGGCACGAGGGATGGCTCAGAGTCAATCACTGAAAATCCCTCTGCATCAAACCCTGTCAGAGCAGTTAGACCATCAACTAATAACTGTCAATCTCCATTTGTCTGCAGTGCTGTGAAGAAGGCTTTCTTACTTCTCTTAGAGATATGAAAGAGGCACTCTGATTTTGCTTTAAATGGAAGTGTGTGATGATGTTAACTGCTGGTAAACCTCAAAGACCGTCCTTATACAGCATCAGAAACATTTGTAAAGGTGGAAAAGATATAACTTTGGACTGAAAGACCTTAAACTCCATAACTCATATTCTGCAAACTTTGGTGCCTCTGCCTGAGCACGCTGCAGGATCTGTGCCTGTACCTTGGTCACTCCAACAAAGCCACATTGCATGAAGGAAGTTACAACATTTTGGAAGTGCATTATTCTTTTTCTTAAGGATTTGTATTTTTTTAAATGTTGAGGAGGATATCATACACCCAGAAAC
The DNA here is from genome assembly GCF_028769735.1 of Zonotrichia leucophrys gambelii. Classification (NCBI taxonomy): domain Eukaryota; kingdom Metazoa; phylum Chordata; class Aves; order Passeriformes; family Passerellidae; genus Zonotrichia; species Zonotrichia leucophrys. The sequence goes on from NC_088185.1 coordinate 1,498,019, forward strand.
TACAGTCTCCAGGGCAGCATTGCTAATTTATTGCAGAGCATCATGTTCCTGCAGGTACCAGGAGGGAAACACTGTCCCTGCATTTCATGCATCAAAACCTCCTAAAAAACCAATCAGGCTTGTGCCTCTGTGGTCACCTTCTGTAGCTGCTGGGGGTGGATGGATGGGCAGGGGTGGTGCTGCTGCATTGGCAAAGTCTCTCACTCCAGATGCCAGCAATGTCCCATCCCCGTGGGCCAGGGCTGTCCTGCAGAGAGGGCAGGGACCAGCCCTGCTTTGCTGGGTGGCTGCACACACCCTGCAGAGGAAGCACCAACAAGCAGCCAAGTCTATCAAGGTTTCTATCAAGGTTTCATCCTCTGCTATATAATTCAAAATATTCACCACTGCTTTCATTCTTGTCACACAGGGGAACTCAAGGGCAGGAACACAAAACAAGGTTGGGTTGAGCAGGATGAGCAGCGCCGGCCAGCACTCCTGCCCCAGTCCCACCCTGCAGGATGACCCCAGACAGGGCTGTGCAGGATTCAGGAGCTAAAGGCTCGTCTGTTTTCCTGGCTCTGGCACAGACCAAAGTTACTGCACATCTCTGCCAGTTCCCTCTATCTGCAGAACAGGGATAGCTGTGCTTAGCATCCTTTTCCTGCAGCTTGCAGAGTGCTTTTTAAAAATAAACAGGTGTGGAGAACTGCTGGTAGAAAGTACCATAAAAAAGCCTCTCTAGATAAAAATCTAAAGTATAGCAAACTTACTAAAACAGGATGCAGCCTTTTAGCTACAGCAACCCTGTAGCTTCTTTTCTCCCCTGAAGTTAAATTGAGGCAATTTTCATGAATACGTTAAATTGGCATGAAAACTAAGAATGAAGAACAGTTTGTTTCTGCTTTGGAAATCTTTCTCCCCTGGTCTCTTCAGTTTTCTTGCCCATATCCAGCATCTCCTTCACTTTCAATTGTGTTATCACACATTTCATCCTATGATTCTTCATGGAAAAGAAAAAGTCATCACTACCAATTCAGCCTTCCTTTCAGGGTCACTTAAAGGACATTTCAGTTGCCCATGATGCAGCTGAGGACTCCAGATTATTCACCTGTTGGTCCTGCAGGTGCTGCTCCTATAAAATTAAGTGCCTGTCTAATGGAAGTGTTTCCCAAGGAGCTACAGCATGGTAGAGAGTGCACAAAGTAAAATGACATCATCCTAAGGGGGGAAAAAAAACCCAAGGAGAATCTGGAACCAGCTCCTTTCAAAGCAAGGCAGAATTCTGCTGTGCTGAAAATACCAACTGGCTGCTTTCCCAGGTAAAATGCCATTGCTTGAAAGAAAGAGTCAATTACTGCCTCAAGGAACCTCCCTGTTGAGGCAAAAAAGCTATTTCAGACAGTGTGCTGAGCCCTCTCCATGATTAGGAAAAGAGAAGGGAAAGCTGCTTGTGTGTCAGGCCAGCACACAGGAAATCCAGGGAGATGTGGGCACATTTTTCACCAGAGGGTGGCAAAGGGGAGACACTGAGCTGCTGCAGCTCCACTCCCAAGCACAGCAACCAGGACCAGCCCAGTGTGCTCTGCGTTTGGCAGGCAGAGACACAAAACACCTCGAGGGGGTCAGCAGGGATCCCCCCACCTTGCTCTCTCTGAGAATCCTGCCTTTTTGCTTTAACCCTGTTGGGAGGGGAGCCCCCTGGAAGGGGCTGCCCCCAGCCCTGATCTTGGGGCCATCTGAAGCCACAAAAGTCTCTCTGTGGGCTCTCACAGAGGCAGCTGGGCTGTGGCCATTAACTGACCCACAGCAGATCTTCTCCAAGGCTCTGGTGACCCTACCCGTGCACCCAGGGACCAAAATGCCAGTCAGGGCAGGAGTGCCCTTGAATCAACCCCAGCAGACAGAGCTGTGAGCCCATCAGGGTACCCTGGTGAGAATTTTATCTTCCATCAGCTAACAACACCCAGATTTTGTTAAAGATATAGAAAAGCCTCATTTTATCTGAGAGAGAGGGGGAAAACCCTATGTATACACACATGTATCTCTGTATGGTGTGTGCCTATACAGAATATACATGCACACACTTCACAGCTTTCAGAGAGGATGACAGCATGTTTTCATATAGCACATCTGAAGAAAAGGTCTTGTATCAGTGCTACAGCAGAGAAAATTTCATCTTGAAAATTGAGAATGAAGGGAGAAGAAAATAAAAGAGAGAATGTTTCCCTTCTATGTCTGAGGAACTTAACTACAGTGATGGGAAGATATAAAACCCCAGACAGCAGAGCACTGTTCTGGAGACCAGGATATGCATAAAAACTCCTGCAAACCCTTGTTAAATGCTCCTACCCCTCCTACCCTCCAGCCCATACCTCCAGGGTGCAATTTTCAGGAGACAGGAAGATTTAATGTGCTTTGGTTAAAATAACCCCCTGGATTCTCGCTGCAGAGACTGTCATGACAGTGTTCCTCTGGTTTATTATATTAATAAGCAGAGTCATTCAGCACTCAACATGATGTGGCTCTCTGACTGGCACATGACTGTGTCCCCAGGCTGCAGCAATACAGAGGCCTGCCCCAACTCCTTCTTGCATAAAAGGTTTGTTATTTTCAGGGAAAATGACCACAGATGTTTACAAACAAGGATGCACACAAAGCAGGTTTTAAGTGTGCAGAGGCAGCAGCTGAGATCACCCCCAGTCACCTCCCTGCTCCCTGCCAGGCTCCTTGGGATGCTGGGGATGTCCCCCAGTCCCGAGCCCTCCATCACACTGCCAGGTCCATCCCATCCTGTGCACCCAAGGTGCATGTTGAACATATTTTCTACTGATTACAGCCAAATAAGAGCAAAAAATAAGGTTATTAAAACAGTAAAATCCCTAACCCACAAGCAAAGCTCTTGTTCCTCTTCCTGGCTTGAAAAACACTGCTATCCTGGCCTGAAATCATCAGAACTTCCCCTGTAACCTCTCATCACTGCTCCCTGCCTTTATTTCCTAGCTGGGAGAGGCAATTTCTGTTTCTGCAGCCCAGGAAGCACCACTCACTTGGCTCTGAAGGTGCCCCATGTGCAGCTCTGTCTCCAGCACCTTTTTCTGGGGTGTCTGGTTCCAGCACAAGCAGAAAGGAGCCTGCACTGCTCCTGATATCCACACGTACTCAATCCACGAGGACCCCAGCTGATTTTCTGCTCCTCTTCCCATAAAGGTTTTCTATTTTTCCCCTAAGATGCAGCCTCAGGAACATGTTCTGTGGCAGAGGTTTTATACCATGGAAATGATGGATATTGTTTATGTACTGATTATGTTGAACCCAGCTGTTTACCTTTGCTAGGACTGCAATTATTTTAACAGTAATTGTAAAAATAAATTGGGGAGGGAAATAGCAGGAATTTCCTAGTTTGGTTTTTGAAACTAGAGCACTGCCAAGAGTGACCTGACCTCAAACAAGTCACATGCAGCCACTTATTTTAAATATCAACTGAGCTCATCCATGCATAGAAAACAGAGCTCTCTGTAGGGTTCTGGGCACAAACGGGTCCCAAAAGGTTCAGAATTCAGCCCAGTCACATCTTCCTCATTTATCAACACCTGCTTAAGCTGCCACAGCACCCAGATCTTCCCAGAAGCCAACCAACCACACAACACTGCCATCCAACCTGCAGAACATGTTCAAACTGCCCACAAGACAAGCACATTGACCTCTCTCCTCTCCTTTCCAACAGGTTCACTCTCCTCCACACAAAAATGCCAGTATAGACCAAATATTTTTGAAGGTGCTCATTTTGCAACTGGAGCAACCATTTCCCAGCCCTGCATGCAGTTCCCTGCTTCTCCTCTCCCTGGATGGCAGACAGATGCCAAGCCATGGAAGTTATTCTTTCATTTACAGCATCTGGTTCCTTGGCAGACTCCTCGGGTAATTATGTTCATAGCTTTAAAGCTGTCTCAGGCTCTGCTTCATGGCTTTGCTGCTTTTGGCTTGTAGCACTCTCTTCTCTTCTTCCCTGTCCATCACATGGGCTGAAGGTTGTTCTTAAAATACAGGAATTGGGCCACTTGCATCTCCCTCTAACCAGAGCACAAATAAACAATACCCCACGTTGTTCTTTAAACACAAGCCCTTGTTTCACTGCATGCTGCTCCCCTGCTTCTGGAGAAACCACAAACCCTTGTGCAAATCCCTCCCAGGACCAGCTGGCCCACCCCTCTCCAGAGCTGGAGCATGTGTGGCTACAACCACAGCCATGATGGGAAAACCCACAATGTGACCTTTCCTTTGCTTTAGCTTAAACCTTGTGCAGCTGCAGGGTTCTCACCATGAAGAACAGAAGGACAGACATGCACTGACTGCCAGACAGAGGGACACGAGCAGTGCAGCCACAGCAGCTCTGTTCATTTCGCTGGGCAGAGTCAATGATGTTTGTGCAGGTCAGAGGAGCAGGGTGCTCTCCTCCCCTCTGGATGCTCTCTCAGTTCTCATGCCCAGCATCCAAAGGCCCCATCTGGAGCACACAGACTGAAAATGCTGCTCCCTCAGCACAAGGGCTCCCTCCCTGCCTTGGCACAAACCTCCTGTGTGCCCTCTGTGCTGCAGAGGTGCCAGAGCCCAGCACAGGGCTCACGGAGAGAAATCATCCTGGGCAGGAGGATCCCTGGGCACAGTTATGCTTTTTGAAGGAATAAGCCCATAAAGAGAAAAGTACAACAGATTTAAGCATTTAAATGCATTTCCATAACTGTTTGTGATGATTCCCAGACAGCAGCCTTCATTAAGCTGGAGCTGAGGCTGAGAACACCAATTAGCAGGATTTAAAAACAAAAGGAGGAACTGCTGCAGTTATGCCCAAACAAAGAATACAGGCCCAGCCTAATCTTTCATGCCTGGCTTTGCTGGAAAGGATGGGAGGTTAAAGCTCCAGGAAGGGGCAGTGCACAGTCCTGGGGATGGGAATGGTCACTCAGCACCATTTGGCTGCTTGGGAAGGTGTAAAATGTGGCAGCTCACCCTCACATCCACTGCCATGAAAGCAGGAGAGAAAGCCTGGCAAAGCACTGGTGGATGCCTCCATCTGTTCATCAACCCCAGCAGCTGGAGCAGGAGCACACTGAGAACTGCCCAGCAGGTCCCAGCCATCACCCACACACACTCTGATTTATTGATGTTTGAGCTACTTTAAAATCACATGGCAAGTTAAAGTTACTCTTTTTTCCCATTCATTCTGTATTCTGTCAAATTCTTTAACTTTATGCTGTGCAGAACAGTTCTACCAGTGGACCTTGACAGCAAGAGCCTGCTGCATCCCCGCTGCTCAACTCCCACCATGGGAGCTGCTTTCCAAAGCAGCAAAATTCCTTATCCACTTTTCCTTCCCCAGACTCCATCTGCAAACCTGCACATCAGCTTTGTCCAGTTCAGCCTCAGACTGGCAGCAAAGACACTCAGCAGTGCAAAACACAAACCAACAGGAAAGATCAAATAATCCATTTAAAGGGTGAGTGTTATGGATTTTCATTTTTTCTGTAAGAGCCATGAGCAATTATTTTTGAGCACAGAGATCTTAACCATTCATTTATCCTGAGAATAAAAGTGGGAGAAGGGGAAATGATTGCTTTTTCGTTATTTGTTGCACTGCCAGTACTGAATCAAAGTCAGAGGACTGCCAAAAGATCTCTTTTGATCCAAATAACTATCATCCTCATAAACATTTCTACAGGGAGAAAACCCAAAGCCCCAGTCCAATCTTTGCACCATGATTCTACAGATAAATATATAAACAACAACACAAAAGAAAACCAACTCTATCTCTATGTTTTTGCCATTCAAGCTAGGCACAAAAGCTTTTTCAAAGATGCTGTGGGGGGGATCCAGAACTGGACCAGAAAAAGCCAAGCTTGAAGATTCCCATCATCAGCCCAACACTGTAATGCCATTCACAGTGACTTAGAGAGACCAAAAAATAAAAAAAAAAATATATATATATATATATATATATATATATATATAAAGATTTTACATCAGGAACCAATTTGCTTTTGCTGCTCCACAGAGCAATGATGCCTCAGGACCCACAGCTAAATGGCTGGAGCTCACATGACTGGAAGAGCAAAGAAAGCAGCAGAGAACTTTAATGGCTTATGAAATTCAATTGAAATTGATGGTTGGAAAAGTGAAACATTTAACACCCCACCAACTCAACGTCAGTGCTCCCATGTGCATGGACACACACACAGGTACACGGACCAAAAGAGGTGGGAACTCATTTTCCACTCATGGCACCCTCACACAGGAACTCAAACAGGAGGTAAATATTTTAACTCCTCCAGACCTTTTTCCACTGGAAGCTTTAACAGAAAACCTGTCTTTTGTGAAAATAGCTATACATTATTATGACCTGCACCATTCATGTCTCTGAAATATTAGAAGCTGCATTCTGCATTTCAACTTCAGCTGGAGCAGGAACTCAAAAACCCTCCCTGCTATTTGAGCTGACTTTGAATAAACTGTTTGCAGCTGATGTACTTTTCCAGCACGGATCTCTTCTGTTATGAAGCCTGTCTCTGATGAACAATAGAAAAATATTGTTGACAGGGGTGTACTTTTCCATCTACTCAAAAATATCATTTTGCAGAATATTTTCACAGCTCAGCAGAAGGTGGAAAGAAAGACAATATTATGACTAGATAAGAAAGAAAGAAGACATTCTTTATAATTAGCTTATAGTAGTTTTCTTGTTGGTTTTGGCTTGCTTGAACAAGGTTCTTTACTAGTTAGAGCTCCAATCTGACTTAGAAAAACCTTCAGGCAAAACTCATAGCCAAATATTAACCTGGGTAAAAACAATCAGAATTTGGCCAAAACACTTCAGAGCAATGTTTATATCCACAAAAACCACCAGTAGTAATTTCACGCTATGACTTTGAAGCGCTCCCAGGTGCATGGTCAGTCAGGTGCTCCAGGACGCATCAGCCCAGCTTCGAAAGGCACGGCCACATCCTGGTCACGGTGTCATTATGGAGTGACTGGGGCACAGGGCCACTGCTGCCTTGCAGGAGGGCTGAAACCCCAGCACCCAGCTCCTGGAGCCTCCCTGGTGCCCCGGGAGCAGGCAGGGATGTGTTCAGTGGGCACTGGAGCTCTCTGCACCAGTTGATTCATCGGGAGGCTTTGATGTGCAAATTAATCATTATAACTTCTAACTCAGCTAATGTAAGCGTCACACGTTGCTAATTACACAATACAGGGGGGAGAAAAGTTGCAAATGAATTTAAATGCTTAAGCTAATCAGGATGGCAAGTTGTGTTTTAATTACAAATTGTTGTGCAGCAGCAAAGCAGCTGCTGCATTTCAGCAGCTCTGGGTCCTGCCGTGCCTCACTCGTGGGCTCAGGTCCAGTTCTGCTCCCCACAGCCCCAGCCACCCCCAAAGACAAAGGTGGGGACAGCAGGGACATCCTTCCAGGGTGTGCCACCCACGCCTGGCATGAGCAAACACCCACCCTCAACATCTTGCTCCTGTAGTGTTTTGCAAGAAGAGTTCCTTGTGGTCACCTTCAAGTTTGGCATGTTCAAACCTCCCCATTTCCCACCTCTCCTTTAATCTGAATGAATGTCTCCACACACAGAGACAGAAATCCATGATCTTCCTCCAACTCAATGCTTCTCAATTCAAATAAGCAAGAATCAAGAGGCATCTTTGGAGCCTGTTTCCTCTATGCCCTCACAGTTAAGGGGAAAGGAAGAATATAATGAGATTACAATAAATAAATAAACAAACTCCCGAACTTTGTAGTGCCTGGAGCAAGTTTTTACAACCAAATTAAAATCCCTGAATATTGTGGCTTTTATTGGAGATGCTGATAGTGCCAAGGAGCTGTAGCATGGCAGTGCATCTGCACAATGCATCACCTTGGGAGCATGCCAAGTGATGATGACCCTGCTCACCACCCAGCTGACCCTGCACAAAAACACCCACTTGCCAATAGCTCTGATGGTAATTAACCACAGAGTTCCAATAAGAACAGAAAATCTCTGAAATGTACGGCAAAAATATGGTTATCTCGGAAAAAAAGACAGTCTATTGTTTCTTGTATTATTTTTAACTTGATGCAGCCCCTACTTGTCAAAAAGAGGGGGGGAAAGCCTCCCAGCCTCTGAGAACATTAATTTGCTTTAGATTCTGCCACAGTAAAGCAAAAAGCTGCAGTATTTTTGGTTGGGTTTTTTTTGAACACCAGGGGGCTGATTACTGTGAAATGATCTTAGGCTTCTCCCACTAAGTGGACAGATGGATTGCTACTTTTGCAACTTCTTTTTGCAGCCTTGAATTCGGTTGCTGGCGGGAGGCTCCGTTCCAGCTCTCCCCAGCATCATTTCTCTCCTTGCACTTGTCATCTCACTTCCCAGCCTGAGGCTGGGCTATGGAAAAGGCTCTCTGCAAGCACAGGAAGGTGCACACAAAGGCTGGACCCCACTGTGTGGGTGCCCCTGGGCTCTGCACCCTCTCGTGCCCACCCTGGGAGAGGGAATGGCACAGGCACAGCAGAGCCCACTCCTGCATTTCCATGCCAAGGGAGCTGCTGCTGCTGGAGCTATGGAGACAAGTACCACCAGTGCTAGACAGACCAAAAATGAGGTCTCTCAGCATTCCAGCAAACAATCTGCAATGTAGAGGGTTCTGCAAGGTGAGAAAGAAACAAAAAGCGCTGCTAGGCAGAAGTCATCTCCTTAACTTTTTTTTTTTTAAAGACAAATTTTTCAAAGTGCAAACTGAAACGCTGCCGGGCTCCATCCCTGCTTCCCTGACAACACAGAGAGCCTGCTCAGAGCAGCCCAGGAGTGGTGGGAGCAATGTGGGTCCCTGGCCAGCAGCCCCTGCACTCTCAGCCCACCACTCAGCTGGCCAGGAGGAGAGCTCAGAAAACCCCCTGAGCATGCAGGGAATGGAACTGCTCGTTCCCAAGGTGCTTTTTAGGAGCAATCCCCCGAGGGGACACTGCCTGACCCATGGAGCATCACCCCACTGCAGCCCAGGGGCTGCAGCCCCTTTAAGATGAAGACACAGGACAGAAGGAGGAAACACTCAGTTTGATCCGAGGAAGTGAAAAAGCTCGGGAAAAGCAAAGTGCCAGCCCCAGGAATGACTAAGCACAGAGCCAGGCAGTGCAGGGCTGGCTGAGGCAGCCACACAGCGCACATTGCCAGATCAGTGCCAGTTCTGAAGGTATGCTCCATGGGAAAACCATTCCTGGGGAGAAAAAAAGAAAAGCCAAACCTAAAAACAAGGATTCAATTCTTTAGCGAGCCACATGAACTGCCTGAGTGTGTTTATAAGCATTCCCATCCGTCTGTAACTCCAGCTGATGCACAGATAGCAATATATGGGTCAATAATGGTTTATCTAAAGATGTGTGTCAGCCCATCTCTCCTCACTCTCTGACAAACCTTTTACAAGAGCCACTTACTTTAACCCTGAATTATCTGCCTCTGCTCATCTTCAGGGAGAATCAGCACGGCAGAGAAAGAAGCAGGCAATTCCCTGTGATCTGAAAGCTCACTTTCTAAATCAAATCAATTTTTCTAACGTAATTTGCCTCATCTAAATCACTGACCCATGCATTTTCTCACCATCCTTTGACAAGAGCTGCACCAATTGAAGCAAAGCTAAAACACTTCAACCAGACCAATTCATAGAAGTCTTTAGAGGAATTCTTTCATCACTGTAATTAATTCTTTAAGTACCACAGTGGGATGCTCTGAATTCAAACCCAGTCCAAGGAGTAATGATTATACTAATGGGAGAAGCTGCACAGTAAATAAATGCAAGTGCCCTGCTGAAAGAGAGTGCTTTCAATAGGAGACTGCCACTGAGGAGGGAACTGCATTTTGGAGATAATAACTCAGATGATGGAGTCCCACAGACTGGAGTCTGCCACGACAATTCCCACATTCCACACACCTAGGGGATGAGGATTTTGGCAGATATAAGTTAGAGCTGGGGCTGCTCCAGCTCTCAGCCCTTTGAGGAGGGGACAGAGGGCCCAGGGCAGCTTGGGGAACCATCTGAGAGTTTGCTGGTTGGTGCAGGAACAAAGACAATGACTGCCCTTTGGCTTTCCCCATGTGGTTAAATGCAATAAAGCCTTCTCACACATTTAATGTGTTGGGCTCCCTAGAAAGGGAGGGAGATGCTTTAACTCTGGGTGAGCAGGACACTTCAAGAAGACACAGCTGAAGCTGTACCCAGGAGATGATACCTGTCCCCCAGAGCTTACAGCAGACTGCAATAATCTCAATATGACACTATAATAAATGAAATAAGGTGCACAACATGGACATTTGGGGTTTAAAAGAGCTTGTCTGGAGAACAGCTCCTCAGTGCAGTCCCTGCAAATACCCCAATCCCCATGGCCTGTCCAGCTTCACCACACCAAGGAGGGGATGAGATGGGCACCACCATCTGGGCTCTCCTCTGCAGGGCTGTCTTTGATTTCAGCAATAAAGAACAACAATTCCATCTTTCCCTTTCTGCTTATGCCTTCCCGTAAAAATTGTGATGGGCTGGTGCAAATCAAACACAGCACAAGAACCAAGCAGTGCCAATGCCTTAGAGAGAGCCTCAGCACTGGCTTTGGGCTGCTGCCCCAGGGCACCTCATGGGGATGATGCAGAGGACAGACAATGGCTTCACCTTTTTCTCTAAAGCCCTTTGAGATCTACAGGTGAAAGAATGACAAATGAATAATATTTGAAAGGAAACAAAATACCTCAACTGCAATAAAATTCATGCTATCTTCTGTTTATCTCTAGTTTCTCCTCTTTAATGGAGTTGAGCCTTTTTGCACCAATATTCATGCTAATAACTTTCAGTGGGCTACTCCTGAGCAAAATACCTGAAATGACTAACTGTGCTGCATTAAAAAAAAAAAAAACTGGAAGAAACCTTTGTATATTAATTCTCATAGCTGTCAGAGATGAGGATTTAATAATGTTAGTATCTAAGCTACTCCATTATTTCCCAACACCTTGGAGCAGAATGCCTTAGTGGGAGATGAATTAGATAGTGCCACTGGAACTGCCTTCTGAGTGTTTTCAGAGCATAATCTATGGCTCATCACCACGTGTGCTTCAAGTCCTTGCCCTCTCTTCTCCAAATAACCTCCAGCTGGAAATGCATTTGCATGCTGGGTATTTACATGCCAGACCCAGCTCCTCTTCTTGAGCATTTCCCACTCTGTGTTTAACCATTTGTCCCCATTGGATGGGTTTGCCTGGGTTTGGCTGTGGATGGGTGTAGGATGGAGGGTTGGGAGCTCAGGTCAGCCCATAAACCATGGAATGAAGCAGAGAAGGAGAGCTGTAGGCGGAACACAGGAGAGGTCTGCTGGGCTGCAGAGCTCTGCCAAGGGAAGCAGCACAAGTCCTGTGTGCCTGAAAACCAGCCCTGCTCAGAACAGGCTGTACCCAACCTCCAGAGATGGCAAAGGCAGCTTATCTGCCAACTTTTCCAGCTCTAATTCCCATGATTTGGAGAGGCTGAGGCACATTGGCCTCTGAGCTTGCCCTGAAAGGGCTCAGTTGCTTCTAGAAAGCTCTTAGCATCCTCTCGGGGTGCCTCTGGCAACCTTTTAAAAGCCTGTTTCTCTGTGTGCGTGTTGTGTCCTCTGCACCCAGTGAAAGTCAATCAGACCTTGTGCTATCAGTCCCTGCTGCCCCCAGCCAGCCCTGTGGGTGCCCCAGGGACATTTCAGATGCTGTGGCCCCACAGACTCAGGGACAGAGGCACTGGGGGCTCATTGCTGTTGTCTTTCACCACACCAGGGGCTCAGTCTGGCCAGGGTCTTGCCCCACACACACATCCAGACCAGCTCCTTCCAAAACTCCTCTTGGATTTCTCCTTTCTCACTCAGAAATCTGGGTACCAAGACCAGTCAGCAGCTACCAGCCTTTGCTGAGTTTCTAATTACTGCTTATTGCATAGAACCCTGCTCCATCTGCTCAAGGGCTCCCTTTTAGGGCACAGGGCTCTGTCTTATTTTTGGTGTGAGTTTCATCCTTTTTTGAAGCTGCAGCATCCATTAGACAGCCCTCCTTCCCCATTGTGGCAAGAGTCTTGCTGCTAAGCAAAAGCTGTGGCTAATTGACAACAACTCCTAAACTGAGATATAAAGGAGCTGCGTCTGTCACTCATGCAAACAGCAACGGCAGCTCAGCTGCTAAATAATGGAAAATGGTTCATTTTTCTGACTCAGGGAAGATCCTTTATTAAAGAAATGAGCGTCTCTGGTGCTACAGAGCCATGCCCTGATCATTCCTGCATCTTAAAAGTCTAACATTGGCCATAAAATTCCTAAGTAACATAAACCCTGTTCCTTTCAGTACTCTCCCAATCAGAAAAACTGGATTTAAATCACCTGCTGGCAGGTTTATTACAGGGCCCACAAGCAGATAAGGTCCTGTGCACCAGCCCTCTGCACTTAACGGGAAATAAATCTCTGCTCTGCCATCTGTTTTTGAAATGTTTCCATACAAGCTAAACAAAAAACCCAAAGATACGTGCACCTCTCAATCCTTCTAGAGGATTTTATTTCTGGGGTAATGAGGATGACATTTCTCCCCTCTCTGGCAGAAATGCTTTTTCTCCTCAGGCTGGTTCCCCCCAGGGCTCCCTCAGTCCAAAACTGAACTCTCCCAACATTTTATGTGTGGATAAATGGGCTCAGCACAGGGGCAGCTGCTTGGCCAGAGGCAGCACCTCCCACACATCCCATGGGCTGCAAACACCATTTCTGGAGCCTGCTGAGCCCCTGGGCTAGGCCAGAATGAGGTTTGATCCCTGCTTCTCCATTTAGCCCAGTTTGAATGGCATCAGTGGAGTTTTTCCCATCATCTCCTCCCATCACCAGTGCCAGGCTAGAGCTGCCCAACACGGGTGGTTTCACACCATCCCTCCCCACAACCTGACCTGTGGTTCTTGCACAGCCTTTAAGCAGATGGCAGCACCATCCCAAGGCTGGAGGACGTGGCCATGCAGCCACAGAGCACCGAGCACCCTCTGCCCAGGATTTAGCAGCTTTGTCCCTAAAATCCCATTTCCTGCCACTGCAGGGGAAGGGATGGGGCAGGGCAGCTCCTGAGGGCCAGCTGGTGCAGGCACGGTGAGATGAGCAGAGCTGGTTTACATGCAGTTTCCAATTAGTTTACTCAGCAGACAGCAGCCTGGTGGAAACTCCTCTGTTCCTGGTGTCCCTCACCCCTCAGGGCACCCCTTTGCTTGCTCTCTCACTGCCACCATCACCAAAAAAATATCAGGAAAAAAACAGAGTTAAAATCAAATGCTACACTTCATTTTCTCTCCTTGCCTGAAGTTGCAAGAGACAAGATAGGACATAATCACCACTTTTAAAATCATCTCCTATGACAGGCAAATTGATCAAGTGGAGAGGCTGGGCTGCTTTTGGACTTGAACAAACTGATTTTCCATGAAAGATGGTGTTTACATTGCCTCTCAGTAGCCAGCTGAAATATGCATTCCTCCTGCCATTTCATCACCAAAATTTGGGAGGAAAGAGTGGTTTTGGGGAGAAAAAAGAAGGAAAAAGAGAAAAGAGAAAAAGTGTGCTTGAATCTGGAGCACATCATAAATTCATGAAGCTTTCTGAATGCTGTCAGAGACAACATTTATGTAAACAAAGAACAGCTCAAAGTGTGTTGCAAGAGAATTTTTGGGAAGCGTGTTAAAAACATGAATATTTACCTTGCACCTGAGACTAAAGCCGATTGTGTGAGGTGCTGCCCAAACACAAAGTCAAGGAGCTCAGCCACACACATTCCAGAGCCCTGGCTTTACTCCCATCACAGCCCTGTACGTCACAGAGGGCAGTGGGAATACCCAGGGAAAGGCAGACACTGAGCAATCCCTGTAAATTGTCTCCAGGGACCTCTTTGCTGTGTAATTTCTGCCTGCCCGTCCTCACGTGGGAACTGCTTCCCCTGAAATGCCCCTGGGAACTCCTGACAGCACCAAATCAAAGCATCTTCCACGACATCTAGAGCAGCACATGGTAACTCTCACTTTGTGGAGAGGATCTGACAGGTGGGCAGGCACCTCGTGCCAGCACATCAGTGAGCCACCAACGGGGCTGGGAGCTAAAGCTGTGCCAGCAAACCAAGGCACCCCGTCATTAACTAACATCAGTTATACACAGGCAAGGAGAGAATGGGGAATCAAGGTCAGTGAATTGAATTTGCTGAGCTGACAGTATTTATTTTGGTGGGGTGGCTTCTCTTTCACTGGGAGGTTTATCAAGGCCAAAAGACCTTGGTTTTGTGCTGGCTTCACACAGGACTTAGGGGGCTGCCAGCTCCCCTTTTCTCCTCTGGGACAGGACAGGTCTGCAGCCACCTCCATGAGACACAGAGCTTGGTGAATCCACCTCTCCATCACAGCAAAACCTGTCCTTGGTGCCAGCATCAACCACCAAGGCCAGGACAAGCAGCAGGAGCTGCCACAACCCAACATCACGAGTAACGGCACCCTTTCCTCCTCCTTTCAGCAAAGGGACACAGCCAGCGCGGGCCCCCTGAGCAGCCTGGCTGCAAAACACATTTCTGAGGAGCTGTGGAGAAGGGCAGGAGGACCCAGCTCAGTGGGGTCAGCAGGGTGGGATCTCCATCCCACTGGCACCAATGGGAAACCCTGCACAGCCCAAATCCCTGTGCAACCCCAAATCCCTGGGCACAGACTCCTCTCTCCAGGCACTTTGAAACAGGGAGTCCTTGCCCAGGGACTGTGCCTTCCAAACTGCTGCCCGGGCTCAAAGAGCAACCAAATCCCTGATGGCAAACCCAACACAGCAATTAAACAAATGGAGCCATCTCTGGCTCAGGAATGCATCCTTCATCCAAAAAATCCTTCCTGAGGCACAAACCCTGTCCCAGCCTTGGCAGCCCTCTGCTCTGACCTGCTGCAGCTGCTCCTGGGCTCGTACCTTCCTCACCACACTGAGCTGCCTTAAACACAGAGATAATAGGGCTGGGAGTGACTACCATTCCCAGCAATAAAATACAGCAAATTAATTGCATTTAATTGATTTTTATATTTTAATGTAACTATTTTGGTATTCAAACCACAAAAGCCTCTATTGATCAGCCAGAGTCAGTGAACGGAGTTCTGTGACCAAGCCACACATGTTGAAGAAAATAACCAAAACCCAAAACCAGTGAGACTTCCCCATTTCAAATACACAAAGGAGGCTGCAGCAGCAGTGACAGGAGATTTTGAATTGAAAAATGCTGTGCAGGGTAAGTCACACAGTTGCCTCCTGCATTCCCAGAGAGCCCAATGCCGATCACAGCAGCAATGCATAAATCCAGAGCAGCTCCACTGACTTCAGAGCAGCTGGTCTAGATTTATGCTGATGGGAAGTAAAATCAGGGTATCTAAAATATTCTGCTCTAATGGATGCTGGAGCAAAAGGCACTATAATAATTTCAGACTTCTCCCCCAGCCCACTATCCCCCACTTCACATCAGTTTGAACCGTCATTGTATAAAATGTTGAGATCTGCACTAATCTGGGGGAAATAACCTACATTTCAACAGTTTGTACGATCGTGATCTGCAAATCTATTGTACAGTAGATAATGCAGGTCTTTCATTTCTGTTCCTAAAGAGCCTCTGAATAAAAAGTGTCTCCATATTAGGTGGAGTGATACAGGGACACATAATAAAATAAGCATAATGTCTCTCCTCCCACGCCCCCCTGGAGCCAGAGTCTAAAAGCGATCGCGGGTCCTTCCTCACGCACAGCTGACAGCGGCCCCAGCGCATCATCCCACAGGAGCTGCTCAACGCGCTCCGCACGCCCCGTGCCTGCCCCGCGCTCCCGCACCGGGCTGCGAGGCGGCGGAGCGAGCCGGTGACACAGCACCGGGCAGGAAAACAAAATATTCAGGTAACTCATCCAGCTCGCTCGCAGGATACCTATTCATATCACCTCGGAGACAGCTCCGCCGCCGCCAGCGAGGAAGGCGGCCAAAACCCTGCCTGGATGCCAGCAACAAACGGGGGCCCGCTGCCAGGCAGAGACATCCTCGGGCTCAGCGTGAGCGGCCCTCGGCTGCCAGGCACACACGCACACCCTCTGCTCGCACCGAGCGCGCCAGCAGCCCCAGCGCCGGGGCAGCGCGCTGATCTCTTAATTGGACCTGCACAAAGCTATTTAGGGAACCTGCCTGACAGGAGAACAAATGCCACCCGCTCGGGAGAGGCTGCAGAAACTCAGCCTGGTGCACCGCCGGGCCCCGCAACGCAGCCGGCCCCGGCAAGGGGGAAGGGAGGGAGCGAAGGCAAATAAATAGAGAAAAATGGCAAGAGCCCAAGGCGAGCGTCTGCGGGAGCCGGCAGCTTTGCGGAGATGGCAGCACCGCGGCATGACTCATGCAGGTGTCTCTCCCGTCTGCAACAACCCAAACCGAGATGCGGTTCGTTAACCCCTGTAATCCAGAGGAGAAAACCGGCTGGGATTCCAGCGAGCTGCGGGAAGATGGGCACAGCCCCGAGGGAGGCGTTCCCGGCTCTGCCGCCGCTCGCCTCTCTCTGAGGAGCTGTGCCCCGGTCCCACAGCCCCTCTGCCCGCACAGACACGGCTGAGGCCCGCAGGGGTGGGACAGGCTCCGCTGGGGAGGCAGGAGGATGCCACGGCCGAGAGACGAGAGAGGCGCGGGCGGGGAACGCGCTCGTTATTCACAGCTCGGGCAGAGCGCGCTGCGAGCTCCTGACGCGCACACCGAGCGGGGAGGGAGGGAGGGATGGATGGATGGATACGTCGGTAGGTTTGCAGCCACAAACTGTTTCAAAGTGGGTTTCCATATGTTTAAGCACTCAGAGCGCTGGAAGAATTACACCCACAGCCCAATCTCACCATGGTAGCTACCCACACAGGAGGAGACGGGAGGAGGGAAAAGATAAGCATTAATATGTCAAAGCAATAAATAAAAAAGATTTTAAAAAACCACAAAAACCAGAAATCTGCTCCTTTGCTGCGCCCAACTCTCTCCTCGATAAAGGAAGAGCTGCACGGAGCACAGGGCATGGCAGTGGCCACAGAAAGCCACCATTCCACGGGCAGTGCTGACCCACAGGCAGCCCATGCCCTGCGCCCTGTGCTCGGTGCCCCAGTCCCCACGATCCGCACCCCAAACTCTGCAGCCCGGTGCCCGTGTCCTGCTCAGGAGGATTCCCAGGTGCTGCGCACAGCCCAGACAAGGAAAGGGATGGAGGGCAGGGGCAAGCGGTGCTTTTTGGGGTGAGCAGAGCGAGGATCCCCTGCTGTCCATCTTCTGTGCGTCCCCAAGGTTGGTGCCTCCTTCCTGCCAAATCGTTCCTGCTCTTCCTGAAGGAGCCTTTCCTAAAACACTTCCCCACCACAAAGCCTTCCCTGTGGCCTCCCCAAGAGCGACAGCTGCTATCCCTTCCCATGGATCGCTCCTTTTTCACCCAAAATCCTTGCGTTTAGGCGCATTCCTAAACCCCCCGCGAAGTTTCCTCAGCAGCCCAAGCTCCTCGCCACGGCTGAACGCGAGCACCGTCCCGAGAAAAGCAGTAAGCGCAGACGAATCCCCGAGCAACTTCAGCACCGATGCACCTTAATTAATTTGCTTTTAACAGCCCCTGTTTATTAGGAGCAGCGTCTGCGACGGAGCTCAGGGGAGCACGCAGAGGAAAACGTCCCCAGAGCGAAGTCCTGCCAAAGACTTTCCCAGGGGCAGCGCTCTGCTGAGCCCTTCCCCAGCAAACACCCGCACCTGGACCCGAAACGCTGCTCCCAAGTCCAGCTGGGGGGAAATAAAAAATAAAATAATAATAAAAAGAAAATAACAGAGGAAGAGCATCTCCCAGCCTCGCTCCGTGCCCGGGCGCGCTGCCTCGCAGCCGGCCGTGATGAGGGAATCCCACCTGAGCCCAATCAAGGGCCAGACCCCGCTCCCCGCCAGCCCAGCGAAACCCGTCCTTCTCGGAATTCAGAGCAAAAAGGTTGCACAAGTATTTTGTCAACCGAAAGGGTTTAATTCCTGCACATCTTTGCCCCCACCCACCCCACAGATAGCCAGGAAGAGCGAGGAGCATCAGGGAGGAACGGGGGTCGGCCGCCCCGTGGGAAACCCCACGACCCTTCTCCATCCCCCAGAGCTCCGGCAAGCCCAAACTTTTCCCATTTTTGCCCCCAAATGGGCAGCGGCCGAAGCAGGCGGGCAGCCTTCGCGCAGGGGGCCGGCAGCCCGCGGCACGCGTGGGGACAGGGACAGCAGAGCTGGATGGGGACTCCTCGGTGCGCCCCAGAGCCGGAGCTGGGAGCGCGCCGCACCCGCAGCGCCGCGGGGAGCGGGGAGGGAGCGCTGGCACGGGGGAACCGGCCCCGAATAACACCGGGGGAGGGGGCAGCTATGAAATAAAAACAAACACCGAAACGGACACAACAACCAAAGCAGACAAACAGGAGCACAGCGGCGGGGTCGCGGCGGCGGGACCGGGGTTACCTCGGCACAGGAGCAGCAGCGGCGCCAGGAGCAGCGCGGGGCCCCGGGAGAGCATCCTCTTTGTTCCATGCCCAGAAGTAGTCATGGTGCTGATTTATTTGGAGAGGGGCGGCTGAGCGGGGCGGGGGGGCCGGGGGTGTCGCGCCGGAGCCCGTAACCACTCCCCCCGCTCCCCGCCCGCTCCGCTCCGCTCCGCGCCGCTCCGTCCGGCGGCGGGGCCGGCGCCCGCCGGGGAGGGCACGGGCAGGGAAGGGAAGGGAAGGGGGGGTCCCTGCCGGCCCCGCAATCACGGCCGCCCCCGCCGCATCGCCGCCGCCCCCGCCAGCAGCAGCAGCCGCGGCTCCCCCGGGGCAGCGGGCGCCGTGCCGGGGCTGGGGCTGTGCCGGGGCTGCGGCGGCGCGGCCGGGCCGGGCCGGGCCGGGCCGGGCTCACCTGGGCGCGATCGGGGCGGGCCCGCAGGTGCGCTCAGCGCGCCGGGGCTGCGCGGTGCCCGCGGGGCCGGCGAGCGGGGCAGCCCCGCGTGGCCTGGCCCGGCCCCCCCGGCTGCCCGCGGTGCCGGTGCCGGTGTCAGTGCAGGTTTCGGTGCCGGTACCGGTACCGGGCCCGCAGCGCCCCGGGGCCCGTCCCGGTCCCGCTGCCCCGGCCTGGGGGGCCCTGAGGGGGGGGCGCGCGCCGGCCGCGAGACGCGCAAAGAGCGCGCGCGCGCCCTGGCGGCCGCCGGCCGCAACTGCAGGGGACGGGACGGGAGAGAGGGACCCGAAATGGGAGAGAGCACCCCAAAAACAATGAGAGCACCCCAGAAACTGTGAGAGCACCCCAGAAACTGTGAGAGCACCCCGAACAGCGTCAGAGTATCCCGAATGGTATGGGAGCATGCCGGGGGTGGGCAAAGAGCATCCCTCGGCATGTGGGGGCATCCCCAACCGTGTGAGAGCATCCCGAACAGTGTGAGAGCATCCTGAACAGTGTCAGAGCATCCTAAACAGGGTGAGAGCATTCTAAAGGGCATCCCGCAGGATGTGGGGGCATCCCGAACGGTGTGAGAGCATCCCGAATGGTGTGAGAGCATCCCGAACGGTGTGAGAGCATCCTGAACGGTGTGAGAGCATCCCGAGCAGCGTCAGAGCGTTCTAAAGGTTGTGCAAAGGACATTGCTCTTCAAAGAGTGTGAGAGTGTCCAAAGGGGTGTGCAGAGGGCACCCCAAGGAGTGTGAGAGTGTCCCCAGGAGCACGGGGGTGTGCAAAGGGCACTCCGAGGAGTGTGAGGGTGTGCAGAGGGCTCCCCAGAGGTGAGGAGAGGGAGCCTCAGGAGTTCGGGGATGTGCAAAGGGCATCCCAAGGGCTGTGCAGGGAGAGAGGAGCGTGCCCAGGGCAGCACCAGCAGCGTGCCCAGGGCAGTGCCCGCCGTGCCAGGGCAGCCCCATCCTCTCGGGATGGCACCGTGCCAGCGCAGCCAGGCTTTGCCCGTGCCCTCTCCCTTGCAATGCCAGCACACCGCGCTGCTGGAGCTGGAGTTCGCTCCCAACCCGCTCAGCCCTAAGTGCAGGGAGTTGTTGCTGTGATGGAGACGGGGAGGGAAGGGAGAGGGAACTCGAAACCCCGCCCCGGGGCTCTCCCGCAGCTCTGCAAACGCATCTCCGAGTTTGATTTTTTTCCCTCCCTGCATAAACAAGCTTTTCTGTAGTACTTGCTGTAATCTTGTTTGCTCTATAACCGCTCTTAGGAACGTCATGAAAAATTTAGCTCTAATATTTTACCACTCCACACAAACATGAACGTGAATAAACGCTTATCTCCCGTGCAGGGAAATGTGCAGCAGCGTGAGAGCACATGGGAATGAACCTCAGGCTGGAGGAACCCGACCCACAGAGCTGGGGAGAAAACAAAACCCAGGGGAACACAAAGATTTGGGCTCCTCAAAGAAGATCAAACTAATAAATAAATATATAAAAGGAGTAAAAAGCAGTAATGAAGAGCATCTTGCTGTCTGCCCTCAGTACCTGATCTAATAAAACACAACTGGAATGTTCAGCTGCTCGTGGAGATCTGGGGATCCAAAATAAGAGAATCAGCTGCTTTAGAGATCCCATTTTTCTCTTGGGGAGTGTGGGAGATGTTGGGATTTCCAGCTGGAGGTGCAGGGGGTTCACTGTGTGAAATAAATGTGCAAAGGTGAGTGCAAGGGGCCTCCAAAGCTGTGAGTGAGCTCTGCTGCATGCCCTGGGGACAGCAGCAGGACCCAGGGGAGTTGTGGTGTGCTGGTGCTCACAGGGGTCCCAGGATGAGGGAAGAGATGAGGATCTGACTCCACGTTTCAGAAGGCTGATTTATTATGATATATATTACATTAAAACTATACTAAAAGAATAGAAGAAAGGATTTCATCAGAAAGCTGGCTAAGAATGGAATGGAATGGAATGGAATGGAATGGAATGGAATAGAATAGAATAGAATAGAATAGAATAGAATAGAATAGAATAGAATAGAATAGAATAGAATAGGAAAGAATGATAACAAAGGTTTGTGGCTCGGCTCTCTGTCCAAGCCAGCTGGACTGTGATTGGCCATTAATTAGAAACAACCACATGAGACCAATCCCAGATGCACCTGTTGCATTCCACAGCAGCAGATAACCATTGTTTACATTTTGTTCCTGAGGCCTCTCAGCTTCTCAGGAGGAAAAATCCCAAAGAAAGGATTTTCCATAAAAGATATCTGTGACATTATGGGGGCACAGGGAAGGAGGAAAGAATTCCCTTGTGCAGCTCAAACCCAGCTCTGACCCTCAGCTGGGGCACACAGGACCCTGTCCCCTCACCAGCCCAGCCCTGCACACAGCCAAAAGCCTCACCTCACCTTCAGGGCAGCACTGGGAAGCATTCAGACTTTACTCCATCCCTGCTGCACATTTTGAAGTGGGATTTTATACCCACCATGTGAAAGAAACGCCAAAGTGAGAAGCGCTGCAGGCTGACAAGGTGCTGACAGGGAAGGGATCCCACTTGCAGAGATCCAGGTGCATTGGCTGGGAGGTGCTCATCCCCCATCCCGTTTGTTCCATGCAGGACCAAGCTGCTTCTTCCAAAACTTGCCTCCCAAACTGGTGCTTGAGGTGGATGGTAAAGCTGCGGTGATCCATTATTGATTGCCCTCAGCCTAATAGAGCTGTAAGATCTTCTCTGACCACTACAAAATGCTTTAATGCTTTTACTGCCTTTTAATGAAAGGTAATATTCGGGTAAGAATGAAGTGGAAATGTGAATTAAGTGGTGTCTGCAGACTGTGGGAAGGTGGCTTGGCAGTGCCCTCTCTCCTTCCCACAGCTTTCCTTTGTTTGTGTTGCCAGAAACAAACCCAAACAAACCCAAATACAAACAGCAATAAACTCCTTTGAGAGCTCTGGGCTGAACACGAGGGACTGTGTGCAAACTAACAGGTAAAGGGGAAGGTCTCACAGGAAAAATGCATCAGAATTGGGGATTTTCCAGGTCAGAAAGGGCCTTGTGGGGTGAGCCCATGGCACAGCAGCTGCTCCCATGGCAGGGGCTACTGGGGTGCTTTGGGGAGGTGTCGCTTTAATTGTTTAAGATTTTCTAAAACTTCTGATGTTTACATTTTTGTAACAAACTTTCTCACACAATTTCTGTAAATAACTTATTGTTTTAAAGGAAACAAATAACTATTTGTTTCTTTTGTGGAAGAAGAGAAATTTGATGGACTGTTGGTTTGTCCAGTGTCGTTGGAGAGGTGGCACTGTCACCCTCCAATCCACTGCCACTTTTGGAAAACTATAAATGTTGGAGTCAGAAAATAAACTTCCCTTTTTTCACCTTGAGAGCAGCAGTATGTGCATTCATGTTTTTTCATGTCCTATAGTGACAGGGAGGTGTTTTGGGGAGCAGGGGGGCAAAACCCCTTGAAGACTCAGCTGGTAACCAGCCACAGGGAAATCAGAACTGATTTGCCCCACTGAGGTTAAAGGAGGAGGCCTGAAAAAGCAGAAGGGGATTATTGGGAGATACAAAAACCATGAGGAAGAATTGCAGACAAATCATCAAAATCACAGGAGCTGATGGAGCACAGCTTCCTCATGGAAGCAGCAGGACAATGGGTGCTCTTTGAGTGAATTTGCACAGTTCATGGTGGGAGTTTCTGCTTTCCAGATCACTGCTGAGCTGGCTTACAGCATGGCTTGTCATGTCTTCTTCTGGTGTGAGAGCATCCAAAGGTTCTGAGGAGCCATCAGAGCCACCCATGGTGCCATAATCTGGGTCTCCCATATGTGATCCTCACAATAATTCTTTTTCCCAAAGGAGATTTCCTTTTAAGTTATTCTGGTGGGATGTTGCCACAGTTCCTTTGTGCTGGCATGACTTTGCACACAGAGGCAACCTGTGCTATGAGAGACTTGAAAGACTTTGCAGCATTACAGAAAGCTGTTGATTTTCACATCACTCATATGTCAAAGGATGGGAGGCTTTGGGAATGCCCCTAGGAGAACAGAAAGAATGGGAATTTTAAAGATGGCTTGATGTATTAGGAGGCAAAACCCCAGCTGGGAGTGAAGGGGAGGTGAGGATGGGGGCCAGACCCTGAGCTGTGTTTAAATCCTGATTTCCTGGGGAGAATAAGGAGCTCGAGTAACCCCGGGGCTCTGCACAGCAGGAGATATTGATCAGAGCTCTGCACAAATGACATTTCCTTGTCCTGTAACGGATGTGGAGCTTGAGATTTCAGTCTTGTGTGTGCAGAGAGGCAGAAACTCTGCCAGTGGGGCCATGTGAGGAAACCCTGCCCCGCTTAGTGAGCTGTGCTGTCCCACTGACCACCTCTGCTCACGCAACAGTGTTGGAGAAAGCTCAGATTTCGCAAAAAATTCATTGCATCCACTTCACAATGTTGAAAAACACTGGGGTGATGAATCCTTGGGCTGTTGGATGGAGGCTGGTGGCTGCAGAGATGGAAGTTACCCACTTGGAACATTGTGCCCCATACAAAAACTGGAATCCTCCAGGGCATTGGAACATTGTGCCCCATAACAAACCGGGATCCTCGGGGCTCTGTCCCTGCCCGGGGCATCCCCAGAGGGAGGAAGGGAAGGAGCAGCGGGGAGGAGCCCCGGGTGAATCACAGGTGAGCAATTCCGTGATTCACCCAGCCCAGGAGCCTGCGAGCCGGGCAGGAGCTGAATCACAGCTCTGCTTTGGTTGTGAGCGCAGTACAACATTTGGTGAGGGCTTTCTTCCTTTTAATCATCCTCTCGCTCATTATCATCCTCAAAGCCTCTTCCCAGAGGATGGATGAGAGGGTTTGGCTCGCTGGAATGGAGCGGGTTAATCACCCCCGGGAGGAAAAGCAGAGCAGGGGGAATTGTGGAGCCCCGCTGCCGCCGAGCACCTGCAGAGACTAAAAGGTGATGAATTGCCGTAATTCCTGCTTCCTTCTTCACCTGTATTTAATTAAATTGGTTTAAGACAGGGCCGAGAGGAGGCCGGCTGGTTTCTCCCTGAGTCATTTGAAGCACCTGGATGGGGTAGGTGGGGGATGCCCGGCAGGATCCTGTGCTGGGGACAGATGGAAATGCTCAGGGCCTGGCAATGCCCACAGCTGTGGGCAACCAGCCCAGCCCCTGCCCTGGGCATCACCTTGGGCATCACCGTGAGCCACCTGCAAAGGCCAGACAGGGCCTTGTGTGCCTGATCCCTGCCCTGCTGGGAAGCACCGGAGAGGGAGAAGAGGGGCTCAGAGCCAGAGAAATGGGTTCTGTGCTTGTGGCAAGGAAGGGGATTTGCTCCTGGAGGGCTGTGTGAGGGGCCAGGAGGGCGCTGGGGGAGCGGGACGCACAGAAATGCTGGGGAAGTGTCCCCATCCTCATCCTCCCAGAGAGGCTCAAGGATGGCTCATGAAAATCCCGCTTCCACCAAGCCATGGAGAGCTCCGGGAGCCACTGAGCCCGGGGGAAAACAAAACCCCTCAAAACCGAGCAGATGAGAACGGGCAGGTGCTTCCCCAGCAGCCAGGGGTTCACTGAGCCCTGGGGAGAAACAGAAACCAGAACAAAACCCCTAAAAACCAAGAAGGAGAACGGGCAGGTGCTTCCCCAGCAGCCCAGGGTTCCGCCCTTGGCCAGGTTCACAGCTCGCTCACATCCCATCCTTCCAAAAGCGCCAAAAAACAACCCCCAGAGATAAACCAGCCCTGCTGCCCAGAGATAAAATGTGGGCCCGGGCATGGCAGGGACACAGGCTCGGGAGGAGGCTGAGGAAAGCTCAGCCCCGGCACCTCCTGCCTTCGGGAGCAGCCGATGCTCCCGTGCCCGCGCCCCTCAAACCGGTTCTCATGGAAATCGGAGCCAACCCAAACCACCGAGCGCTCTCCATGCGGGTCACAGCCGGGAGACTTCCCAGGCAGCTCCATCAGCGCAGAGCCGCCGAAAGCAGGAGTCTCAGCGAGCTCGGAGCCTGCCTGCTCATTAAAACAGCCTTTGTGCTCCAGAAACGCGCTCCAAAGGCGCACACGGGCCCTGCCGCTCGCACCGATTCCTCCTCTCATGTTCGCTCGCTCTCAGCTAAGCAAGAAATGCCTGCAGCCGTCAAAGGGGCTGTTTCAAAGGCAGCCCGAGACAGAAGGGGAGCGCTGGGAGCCGCGCTAATCAAGGCGCAGGATCGGCCCGGCTCCCTCCTCCCTCCCCGAGCGCTTCGGCTTTGAAGAGCTGTCAGCCGTGTCGCCGCTCCTTCAGCGTTTATACCCAGAGATTTTTGCCTGGAATATATATTCTTTTTCTTTTTCTTTTTTTTTTTAAGCCATTCCGCCCACCCTTCTCCTCTCAGCCCTGGGGTGTCGGAGCAGGAGCGCTACAGGACCGTAAATAAAACAATAAAACTCAAGGGGAGGTGGCCCCGGTGTCCGGACTGTCCCCACGCAGGCCATCAGCTGTGTAAACAAAGGGATTTTTTTATTTCAAGCAGGCTGTGTGCCGAGCACCGGGATCTATAGAAACCCGGGTCTCTCTAATGAAAAGGAGGGACTTTTGCTCCCAGGAGCGCTACAAAAATTAATGGATATTATGACCGTAACTACTTGAATCAAATGCAAAGCCATGTGTCACGCAGCCCTTTTGCGATTTCCGCGGCTTATTACAGGCCTGTTTACACCTGCCCCTGCAGGAATAAAGCTGATATCGGGTGGGCAGAGGGAACGAGGAGAGCGATGCTCTCAGCGGGACCCGTTCAGGTGCTGGCCCAGGGTGGGCACAGCCCGCAGGGTACCAGGCACATCCCAGCCCCTGGAACGCCCCTCTGTGCCCGGTGTCACTGTCACACGGGCAGGGACACCCCATGGCCCAGCGCAGGGTCAGGTCAGGGCATGAGGCTGGAGTGGGAATTAATCCACTGTTCCAGCAGGGAATTATCCTACCAAAACACGGAATTCTGCGCGCTGGAAGCGCAAACACCTCGGCGCAGCATCCCCAGCTGCCTCTGGTGCTTCATGAAGCCCAGCAATGCCTGTGGATGGTGTTGAGGAGCCGATGGAGCTGTCTGTGAACAGCAGAGCTGTGAATTTTCCCCGCTCCGCGCCGGCTTCAATGGGAGCGAGCGGAGCTGCTGCCGCCGTGTCCCAGCTGGGAGTGACGGACCCGGAGCCAGCAGCAGGGGCTGAGCCGAGCCAGGAGCTTTGCCAGCCCTCCCTCCCCTCTTCCTGCACGGAACAAAGCCCCTGGATGGAATTTTAGGGGTTGTATTAACAAGCCTGGGTCAGGGATGGGTTTGCTTTGGCGGTGTCCTGCTGCAGGGAAATTCGGGTTGGGACTGGCTTCACCAGCTTGCCCTCACAGCGGGGTTTTATGAATTACTTACAGGTACTTGTAGTCTGTGTGCTGGTTTAATATTTTACTGTGTTTCCATCCAGATGCAGGACAAGATCCCTGAGAAATCCGGATCAGGGCTGGGTCTGTTAATGCCACCACTGAGTTTGCTAAGGAGCTGCCCCGGCGCTGCTCGTCCCTGAGATTTGGATGTGATGCACATGACGTGCAGCAGGAATTATTCATGGCAAATAATCACTCCTGCCCAAATTAGCTTCTGAAAAAGGTGCCTGTGAATCCACCGGACCGTGTGAGCCAGGAGCTGCTGCTAAGCAGCTGCTTAACAGGAGCAGATCCGAGCCCTGAGCGGCAGAAGGGAAATCTGGCAAAAAGAAAAGGCAGCTCAGGGTTATCCAAAAGTCACAGCAAAAGCAGGGGCTGGGCAGGGCCGAGCTTGGCCAACAGCTGCTGCCATCAGGGCGGCTCACACTGAGCTCTTGGGCTGCCCAAAGCCTCCTGTGACCCCTCACCAGGGCAGGACAGCTCAGCCCACCTGAACTCTTCAGGCAGCACAGCTTCACACAATTCATTTATTATTTTCTATCCTAATAAATGAGTGGGAAATTTCCACTCCTTGGATCAGGAGATGCTCTGAATATTTATGTTATTGTTCACCAATTGGAAAAAAAAAAGAGAGAAGTGCTATAAAGGAACATGTTTGGTGACCCAGTTTGAGTGGCTCATTACGATTAGATCAAGCTAATTGCCAGCCTTGTATTTCATTTGGCAACTTGTTAAGCTAATTGAACAAAATAAAACTAATGAACAATTATAATGAAGTTTATAATTAGACCATTGGAAAAAACTCAGCGTGAGAATATTTAAGGCATAATGAATGTGTGGGAGGTTTGGGAGGGGGGCAGTAAATTATGTCACTCTCTCCCACCAAAACCTTTCTTCCCAGGTTCTTGGTGCATTACCTATTCCCAAACCATGTCAGCGTGGCATTTTCTTTATCATTAATTACCTGAATGCCTTTAATGTCCATAGATGGCATTTCCATGGATCCTAAAGGCTGGAATCAGCCTGGATTCCAGGCTCAGAGGGGCCACTCTGTGACACCTCCAGCTCCACCTTTACAATTCCAGGTCTCCATTAAGGATGGGTTTGTAATCCTAAAAGTGAAAATCAAGCATGTGGAGCAGGCAGAGGAGTTCACAAGTCCCAGCACAGAAACCTGGTACAGGAGCCAGGGATGCTGAAGGGGGAGGAACAGAAAGAAAAATGCTCTCTGCCTGATTAGAGCCATTTTTTGAAAATAGTTATTTTTGTCTCATATCTGAATAAACCCATTCCAGCCCCCTTTCATCCCCTGCTGCTGAAGCACAGAAAATTAAATACCATGATAAGACTTTCTGGAGTTTCAATTTTCAGGTCAAGCAGGTACCCACCAAAACCTAATAGAATTGTCACACCAGGCTCTGCATTGCTTAAAAACTCCTCTTCCCCTTGTTTGTACATGAAAGTAATTAGTTCATCCAGAACTCAGTGGTAACTGAGGTTTTGCATCGGGGAATAAAGGCAGAATCACTTCAGCCAGGGAGGAAATGTGTTCAGCCTTTTCTCCTGGCTGTCTGGAGGTTCCCAGTGGTTCTGGGACTCTGAAATTAAATTCTGGATTTCAGTAGGAGCCCACGGTGCCAAGGGGCACATGCACAGGGCAGGGATGAAGCACACGAGGTCCCAGAGGAGCAAAGGGTGGGAGAGGAGGAGAATGAGCCCTGGAGATGTGAAACAGCTCAGCACTGATCCCACTCTCTGCCTGCAACCACTGTAATCCCAGGGAGAGTAATGCTCTTCTTCCCATTCACAGAGCTGCTTTACTTTCACAAAGATTAGGATAATACACTGACTCAGGGAAAAAAAATCATTTTTATGAGCTATCAAAATCTCTATTCCCCTCCCCTGTTTTAATTTGAGCTGCATTAGGAGAAAACCTCTGTTTCTGCAGTCATGTCTCAATATTTTTATGCCATTAGAACCAGCTGTCCTCTTAATGTAATTACAGCTTTCACCAGGGGAGTGATCAGATCCTGGTGGCAGCGGGAGGCTGGGGCTGGCTGAGGCTCTCCCTGTTCCATCACCTTTCCATCAGCCTTGCTGTGGGGTTTGTGCAGGTGTTTGCTCACCTGCCAGCCTGGGGCTGCTCCCACATCAGGAGGGAGTTTTGGCAAGGAGGGTGCAGAGACCACAACCAGCCCTTGCAGGGTTTACAAATGCCTTTCCCCACGAAAAGGGCAAATTTTTCATGTGGAAAAATTGCTGAGGATGGAGGGCAGGGGCTGCAGGCTGAGCTCTGCCCCTGCTCCCTCCTTTGGTGACCTCCCTAAAATCTCCCACACACACAGGGATTCCCATGGGCTTGTGCTGGATTGGGCATTCCCTGCCCCAATTCCCTCCCCTCTTGCATGCACACACCCTCTAATTACAGAAAGGTTGAGGAAATGGGAACAAACCCTGAAGTGAAGCATGAAATGGCTCCATGGCCCCAGCTAGCCAGGGCCATTTAAAACCTTGCTTGGCATTTGCATTATAAGAACAAATCCTGTACAGGAATCTCTCCTCTGCTTCCTGCTCCTGCATTAATTCATGAAGTGTCATGTATCTAGCATATTTTATTATACATGAGAACCAGACAAATTAAAATTCTCAGCTGAGTATCACATTTGTACACTCAAGGCTGCCTCCTTCAGCTCTGCTGAGGGTTGGAGTGACACTGCTTTAAACTCAGCTCACCTTCCAAACCAAGTCAGTTAAACCAAGCAAATTCTCAACATCATCTTCACAATTTATTTCCATCCAGCTTTAAACTCTTTGTGGCTAAGAGAAGGTGAAGATAAATACTCTCCTGATCCTTATCAAAACACAGATCAATAGACTGGGAATGCTGGAAGCAATCGGTGCCTTTGTAAAACAAAAACAGAGCAGGGATGGAGCTGGGTGATCTTGAAAGGTCCCTTCCAACCCAAACCATTCCCTGATTTTACAACTATTCCCACCAATGGCACTGTTATCCTGCAGCAGCCAAAACTTTGAGTCTGCAGAAGAGGGAACAAAACTGGAAAAGGGATTTTTTTTTTTTAATGTAGATTCCTCATTAGCAACATGAGCCTCCTCACATTAGTGATGTATACCTTAATATGCTATTGTAAACTAATTAGCAGTCCTGGAGATGATGGTTTTTTCCAAGGGGCATTATCCTTTCAGCTGGGATCTCAGGCTGAATGCTGATAAGCCTCTTGAACTTTGCAAAACCACTCGACAAAAGTAGCAGGACTAGAATTCGTTAAGGTCTTCTAATTAAGAAGTACAAGGCCCAATTAAGCTCTCACTAATGTGCTGCCCAGCACAGTTGTGCTGAGGATTTTCTCAGCCCCACCAGGGCTGGTTCCTCACTTGAGTTCACCTCCAGCTGCTGGTTTGGGAGAATTTCTGTGAGAAATGGTGTGGGCAGCTGGAGCCCTGCATTAACACTCTGGGACATCTCACTGTTCTGCAGCTGGAATTGTTCTGGATTCTCTGAGAGCATCCCAGAGCTGCTTCCCTCTCCTGGGGGAGACACAGAGCATGCAGAGCTCAGCCTGATGCTGATTATTTCATTATTGGAACATAAAGAGGCCCCAGATTCCCAGCAGGGGAAATGTGTGTGCTCCCCTCAGCTCCCAGCCTGGATCGTGGCCACACCTCACAGAACTCCCACCCTGCTTTTATTCCTGGGAAAACACAGCTCAGGACATGCAGCTTCCCCTTTCTACAAAAAAACGCAGAAGAAAATGAAGTTACATCTTGTTGCTCTCCAAGACCTGGGTATAGATGAGCTAAAAATGCCAATGAGCTAAAAATGCCCTTGCCTGGAAAGGAGAAGGATGAACCAAGAAATCTCAGATTTATCCTCAGGTTTGCAGGATCCAGGCAGCAGAGTGGCACCTCAGGAAACCCCTCATAAGCTGAACAACGTCAGTGGAGGAATTGCTCAGTGCAGAACTCCAGAGGGCACCTGGAGGAATCCCAAAGCCTTTTCCTGCTGAAACCTCCCTGCTCAGGTGGCCCAGAGCATTCCCCACACACTCCAGTTTCCCCCAGCCCAAAGCCCTACCCTGCACTCCTTCCTCCTGCATTTAAAACCTGATTTTAATGCCCATTTACCTGTGTGAGTGACTGCTCAGCTCATAAATGAAATACTTTTCAATATGTATGCACTAAACTGAAAGACAATAACGGCCCCGGGGAAGTTCATTCCATCAGGCAATTACCTGTGTGTTTAAAATCACCGTGTAAGTAATCCACACAACCCACTGCTCCTGCACATAACAATAAACAACTTTATCAGCTGTGCCCTGCCTGGGCTGCTGTGTACCAGCTCATTTTATTTCCTAGAGAACCACCACTAACCAGGGAAATTAATTGAAATCTTAAGGCAGAGGGAGGGGGAGGTACCTGCTCTAACAGGAGCTGACAAAAGCACATTTCTGAGAGGGGAGGGATAAAACCACATCCCCCAAGGGCAAACGGGCTGATTCCATCACAGAATCCAGGAGTCACTCTCAGATTTGCACCAGCCTGGAGCTCCTCTGCTCTAATTGCTCTGCTGTTGAACATTTAGTCAGAGCTTAAAGCCATTTCCAGAGCCAGCTCTATTTGCATGCCACACATCCCACTGAAATCTGCACATGGAGCTTTCCAGGCAAAACACTGTGAACCTCAATTTATAAATAGGCAACAGGGAAAAAAAGGAAGAGGGTTATGCACTCAAGGTACAGCAGCTACATCCTGGCAGCCCCAAGGCATCCATCCAGTGCTTCTGGGTAAAACTCTAATTTTCAGGGCAATACAGAAGGAAATCCATATTTTTGTTTGTAACTCCTGTCTGGGAAGAGCTTTGCAACATCTGACAATTACAAGAGATCAAATTATATCCATTAATTAAATTTTATATCCAGTGTTTCCAGCATCATAAAGGATTAGAAAAAGCAGCCTCTAGGCATTGTATATGTTCTTAATGTATCTGTGCTTCTAAACTATCTTTAATTAATGAAAGAAACCAAAATTACTTATTAATAAGGTTCTGTGGGCTTTGTAAACCTCAGACATTTTGCATGAATTAAAGAACAATATAATGAAGTTTTAATGAATACAAAGTCACAGTTAATGTAAAATTTATATATAGCAAGCCAGAAGGGGAAGGAATTTAAGAGTACTTTTAATCATAGGTTATTGGCAGCTTGGATAGCTTCTTTTTATACTTTTCTAATGGGTGCTTGGTATTTTTATTATCACTCCAGCATGGTCTGACTTGGTACAGTAGGGAAAGTACCAGCACAAAGTTTTGGACTAAGGTGGACTTGGAATAAGTTAAAATCAGAACCATTAAAACCCAAAACAACACATTAAAATCAGAAACAAACTAAGCTAAAAATTATTTCAAGACAACCAGTCAAAAGGAAAATAAAGACAGCAAGAGATGGGAGATATAATATATAATTATTATATATAAAGAATTTATTCCTTTTAATTAACTCTTTATCAACGCTGAATGCATTCAACACAATTGTAAGTACAATAATATTTCACCCACAAAATTCAAATAGTGCAGGAGACACTGAATGCCAGAGGGTTGGTACAGCTACTGCAACTGTATTTGATGATAAACAAAACATTTAGTGCTTCCATTTCCCTGTTTCAGTAAGCTCAGTTTTTTAATGACAGTATTTTTCCCTTTGTAAACTGGAGGGTTACAGACCTAGAAAAGGGGTCTCTCACTTTCAACATGACATTTAGTAAAAAAAGTTACAAAACCCATCAGCTTTTAATAAAGAAACACCCTGGAATTCCTCAGCCAATAAAGGACTTCAAGCAAGGAAGCAAAATGTCTCCAAACGTAATTCTGTTAATCCACAGTGATGCCAGCAATTCCATGGAAATAACCTGGAACAGCCCAGGAATGAGGAGCAGGGAATGCTCCTGCACCTTCTGAGCCCCACAGCTCTCTCAGGCAGCAGCCTCAAACCATGAGAAGGCTGCAGCACAAAATGGAGCAGCAATTTCCCCCAAAGGTACCATCAGCTACCTCAAGAAATGATTCTGAGTCAAATGGGTTCGGTGCATTATGGTTTGGCTTCATAAAAACACCTTAATGCACACTACACTGAGAACACTGCATGGTTCAGGGACATGGGGTTACAATTTAAAATCACCGTGCACTCCCTTACAGGGGACAAACACAGGGATTGAAAAGTGTTGCTAAAAATCCAGTTAAAAAAAAAAAAGCACATATTTTATGAAAGAAATATTCTATCTGCAACTATTGGTGCTCCCATTTGATGGGCTGCTGATGTAAATCTAACCAGAAAAGACGCACTCATATATATAAAAATCAAAACAGGCAGGTTTCTCCTTCCAGGCTGGAAAAAAACTCCAAAATATATGGCATATTTAACCAATAAAAGGGAGCTAAGCTTACCCAAGCCTTTCATAATGCACTTCATGAAATATTTTTTCCTTTTAAAAGAACCACTGGTATTAAATAGAGCTTTTTCTTTACATACAGTATTGGTATATACAAAACAAATACAGAACAAAGACACAAAAATAAAACCAAACCCCAAACAGTGACTTTAATAGTCTTGAAGCTCAGGAATATTTTGGTAGAGGTCCAAAGCCTCTGGGTTTGAGAAAGCTCCCCGCTGCTCCACTTCTTTCCCTGCAATTATTTGCTTCACAGCTACTTCCACTTTCTTCCCATTTACTGTATACTGAAAAACAAAACCAGCAAAGATAAAATTACTTTTTTTTTATGCAGTGGTTTTATGAAAATATTCATGAAACCCCCCCCACCAACTCCAGAACTCTATCAAAATGTAGCAGAATGCCTTCTCTTTTGTTACACTTGAAGCACTTTCTTCTGAAAAATCACTTGAAGAGTAGGTAGAATTCAAAGAGTTTGTGGCAGTTTATTACTCCTACTGGCAATTCTGTGAGAACATGATCAAGCTCCAATATAAAACAACAAAACCACGGTATAAACACTAAAAATATTTGGTTTTTATGTTCTGACACATCCAATGTTCAAACAGTTTTCAATTTTTTAAGGGTGGACTCAAAAAACAAAGCCCAACTGCACTGGAAGAAGAAAACCAGAAAATAAGGATTTTCTTATCTGAACTGGATAGTTTTCCTAAAAGGGTGAAGTGAAACTGAGCTTAAATGGTCCTCTACAGTTAAACATTTCAAAACAAACCATAGCAAATAAAATAAACTGGAACCAACAGCGGCTTCACCTCCACTTGTGAATCACACAAATTCTATTACATTGTGTGGCTCAAAGTAATAACCCTGCAGAAAAAACCCAAATTCTTCTCTTGGGATCAGAGCTGTGATTTCTGACCAGGAGGAAGATGTGCTCCAGGGTCAGCAGGAGCAGCCTAGGCCAGGCTTGGGGGATCTCTGGTTTTTAAGCACCAAGGCTTGCTGAGCCCAAGATCTCTGGTTTTAGAGGCACCAAGGCTTGCTGAGCCCAGGATCTCTGGTTTTTAAGCACCAAGGCTTGCTGAGCCCAAGATCTCTGGTTTTTAAGCACCAAGGCCTGCTGAGCCCAGGATCTCTGGTTTTTAAGAACCAAGGCTTGCTGAGCCCAAGATCTCTGGTTTTTTAAGCACCAAGGCTTGCTGAGCCCAGGATCTCTGGTTTTAGAGGCACCAAGGCTTGCTGAGCTCAGGATCTCTGGTTTTAGAGGCACCAAGGCTTGCTGAGCCCAGGATCTCTGGTTTTTAAGCACCAAGGCTTGCTGAGCTCAGGATCTCTGGTTTTTAAGCACCAAGGCTTGCTGAGCCCAGGATCTCTGGGTTTTAAGCACCAAGGCTTGCTGAGCCCAGGATCTCTGGTTTTAGAGGCACCAAGGCTTGCTGAGTTCAAGATCTCTGGTTTTTAAGCACCAAGGCTTGCTGAGCCCAAGATCTCTGGTTTTTAAGCACCAAGGCTTGCTGAGCCCAGGATCTCTGGTTTTTAAGCACCAAGGCTTGCTGAGCCCAGGATCTCTGGTTTTTAAGCACCAAGGCTTGCTGAGCCCCATGTCCTGGTTTTTGTGCTAGCTTGCTAAGCGCACAGAAATCTCCCCTGTTTTTTAAGCACCAAGGCTCTTGCTGAGGACCAGGTGCTCCCGGTCTTAAGCCACCAAGGCTGCTGAGCCCAGGCATTATCTGGGTTCATTAGCACAAGGCTGCTTGAGCCCAGGACCCTCAGTTTTAAGCACCAAGGCTTGCTGAGCCCAGGATCTCTGGTTTTTAAGCACCAAGGCTTGCTGAGCTCAGGATCTCTGGGTTTTAAGCACCAAGGCTTGCTGAGCCCAGGATCTCTGGGTTTTAAGCACCAAGGCTTGCTGAGCTCAGGATCTCTGGTTTTAGAGGCACCAAGGCTTGCTGAGCCCAGGATCTCTGGTTTCAGAGGCACCAAGGCTTGCTGAGCCCAGGATCTCTGGGTTTTAAGCACCAAGGCTTGCTGAGCTCAGGATCTCTGGGTTTTAAGCACCAAGGCTTGCTGAGCCCCTTCCTGGTGTCACTGGGATTTTGGGGTGGTAGCTTGGAAAAGCTGACACAGAAATCCCTCCCCAATGTTCCTGCCTGCCCTGGGACAGGATCCCACCTGCTCAATGTGCTGGGGGAGGAACCCAGGCTGGTCCTGGCTCCAAAGCCACTGAACCTCCTGAGTGAGCTCCAGGCACCCCATTTATCCTGGAGATCATTGAGAATAGGTGGAATAATCCTCAGCACACCCTTACAGTATTGTATCCATACCAAAAAATCCAACTTTTCCTTATTAGATCTGCTGAAGTCATGGGTAACCCTACCCCTCCTGAGCCACCTTCATCTCAACAATCCCCAATCCAATTTTCACACA
The DNA here is from genome assembly GCF_028769735.1 of Zonotrichia leucophrys gambelii. Classification (NCBI taxonomy): domain Eukaryota; kingdom Metazoa; phylum Chordata; class Aves; order Passeriformes; family Passerellidae; genus Zonotrichia; species Zonotrichia leucophrys. The sequence continues at coordinate 1,533,295 of NC_088185.1, forward strand.
TGCCCAGACACAACAGCTCAGTGGCCTGCAAGGGAAATGCCCTCTTTAAAAAAAGATAAGGCTGTTCCAAGCAAATTAATTTGCTTTAATCAGTAAATCCTGTGGATGATGACCAGAACATTTATTTGGTCTGGACAGAACTAGACAGACTCACACTATGTTTTAAACACTAAATATCCTACTAAAAGCATGTTTTGTGCTGCTCAATCACCACAGCACAGCTGTACTGTTTCTACCAGAACACAGTGTCAGGATCAGATTGTTTGCAGATGAGGAGTGAAGCACATTTCCAAAAGTAGCAGAAAATAAGCAGTTTCTCTTCCTTCCAAGCAAAACTTTTAAAGAAAGATGAGACACAGCTTTGATCACTTCACCACCGGCAGATTTACCTGAAAGGTAATTAAAATTCCCTCAATTCACTCAGTGTGAGCTAATTAATGATCTAGGCAGGCTCTCCTGAGGGGCAGCCCATCCCAAGCACCTCCCTGCTGTACACTCAGGTGATCCACACAGCTCACAAGTTCAGCACTCCACACAGAAGCTGACCTACAGCCCAGAAAATGGGAACTTCAGGGAATTTTACACTCATGCAGAGACATTCTGAGCCAAGGACTCAAAATCTGCCACCAGCATCCTGAAACAAAATTGACTCAAGAGATCAAGACCAGATCCCTCTGTGGACCACACAGTGCTGCTGAGCCCTACAGCACTTCCACATGGAGAGCCACCCTGCAGGAAAGGGAACCAGGTTCAAATGATGCCTCTGAAGCCTCAACTCTTTGGTTTGGACACACTCAAGTCTATGTGCAAATGGAGAGGGGAAAACCACACTCTGCACCCCCATTCTGCTGCTGAGAGACACTGTAATATCAGAGAGGGCTGTAAAACAGATATTCCAACTGAGGAGTTCACACAAAGAGCTCCAGCAAAACAGCTTCAACAGACTGAGCATGAAGAGCCTTCAGCTGCACAAATTTCTCCTCCTGAACAAGCACAACAATTTCATTTTAATTACTGTTACAGTTAAGACAGTGATAGAGCTCCATTTAAGTGGCTAAACAGATGTAAAAGTGAAATGGTTTACAAGATGATCTTCTGAATTTGCCAAGTGCTCTCAGCTCTCCTAAGAAAGTCACTCGTAACAGGAAAACAAAAACAAAATATGCTTATGGATAGCCAGAAAAGCTAAAGTTAAATGACCTTTTTAATATTTTCTCTCAAGAGGTTTAAGAACACACTACTGAGAAAAAAGCAACCCATTTAAAAAACAAAAACCACGCTTAGCTGAAGAGGAGATGAAAAGATGTTGCTAGGCAACATAGACAAACTATTTATAAAGCCCGAATACACTTTTGAGATGCTAAAATTTCCACGTACGTGGGTTTGAAGAGCAGTGACAACTGCTCCTTAATTACTATTCAAGGTGACAAAGAAAACAGCAGGCAGCCTTTCCCCTGACATACCGGGATGCCTTTGGTTTCCAGGATGAGGCTGGGGACGTGGCGGGCGGAGAGCGCGGCGCGGATGGCGTCCTGGATGCGCCGCACCAGGCTGCGGCTGAAGGCGTGGCTGGAGGCCATCTTCAGGAACAGGATCACCCTCTCCTCGCCGTCCTTGTTGTACTGGGGCACACACAGGCTGTCAGACACCTCCTCGAAGGCTTCCACTGCAAGAGGGAGCGTTGTTAGGGATGGGTGATGTGTTTGTGGGGTGGTGGTGTATTTGTGGGGTTCTCCAATGAAGGGAGGAATGATGAACCTGACTCCATGTTCTCAGAAGGCTGATTTATTATTTTAAGATACTACACTAAAGAATATTAAACTAAACTATACCAAAGAACACAGAAAAGATACTTACAGAAAGCTAAAAAGATAATAATGAAAACTCATGACTCTTTCCAGAGCCTCAACACAACTTGATTGGCCATTGTGCGAAAACAACTCGCAGGAAACCAATGAAACAATCTCCAGACACATTCCACATGTGAGCACAACACAGGAAAACATTCTTATCTCATCGCTTCTCCTTTTTCTCTGAGGCTTCTCAGCTTCCCAGGAGGAGATCCTGGGCCAAGGGATTTTTCCAGAAAATGTGACTGCCACAGCTTTGCAGAGAGTTGTGGATGCTCAAACAAAACATCACCTCCCCTGCATGGGCAAGGGGAAGCTGGCACCCTCTGCCTGTCTAGTTTCAGCTCTTACATGAAAATCCAGGTTTAAGGCCCATTGAGGTCCATAACAAAGTTTACTGTTACTTTTGGGGCAGATAAGGTTTTACACAAAGCTGTTTGCTCTGGCTTTGCAGCACACGCAGGACACAAAGTCCTGGTGGCACAAGAACAACCAGGCAGCAGCTCAAGTCTCAGATCAGCACCTCTGCAGGGACAGTTCCCCCCTGTCACAACACACTCTTTGAAATACAAAGCACAAGCTCAAGAACTACTTCTAATTACTGGGAAAGGTACAATAAAAACAGTGTCAAGAGCTTGCCTTGAGGGGAAGAAGAAAAGCCTGACAGGTTAGGGGAAAAAGAAAAAACCTGCTCCATAAAATGTTGCTTTTGTGTATCCCAATGAGTCACTCCCCACCCTACAGATACTTAAGGAAAACAACCAGTTTCAAGTTTACAAAATCAAATTTTACTGATACTAACGTACTCTGTACTGTCTCATTTGAAAACTAGCAAGTTTTCTCCTACTAAATCCTTCTAAACAGATCTGCAATGCTTGTATTTCAGATTTAAGGCAACAATGTCATAGCTGGAAGAGGTGGAAGGTTGATTTCATACCTATGTTGTAGATTTCAGAACTTCCAAATCTTACTCCATTTGGATTTAATGTACCATCACTGAAAAATCAAAGAAAACAAAGAAACATTAAAGTGTGATTACAGCTTGATCAAGAGGAAAAATTGATGCAATTAAGCAAGTCTCTGTAGTGAAAGCAAAACCACATTAGAAACAGAATTTTAAGAGAATTTGAGTCAAAAAGGCATTTTACTCATTAAAATGAATCTGTACAGAGAACAGCAACATTAATTCACTCAACTTTGTTTCAAACATGAAACATTTTGTTGAAATGCAAACAGTAAATTCAGCCTCAGGTGTGATCCTGAATGTCTGTGATCACTGACAGGCACAACTTCATGCCTGACCTTCTGTAAGAAGTTTTGCTGTAAAACAAGGTGGTGGCAAAGCCAAGACCACAGAAGTTCCCCAATTCCCCACCCTGGATGTGCTGCACTCTCAGTCCAAACTCCTGGGACCATTATGAACCATGGAACAAAACCACGTCCAGTACAGTCTTGTGTTCATAAATACAAAAGTGAACCTCAAAATGAGCTCCCTTCCCTCAAATCCAGCTGCTCCAATTAATTTAAGGATTGAAACTCACAATGTGAGAGTCAATAAAATCAATATAAAGCTAACAAGGGTGGCAGAACCATGTGTATTTTACTCCTAGGTGAAGATGGCAAATTGTAACACTGGTTTCCTCCCAGCACTCCCACCAGCACCCTGTACCTGCGGCCCAGCATGACAATTCCTCCAGTCTTGGGGTTAATTTTGCAGTAATCACCATGGGCCCAGACACCTGGGGGGGAATGGCAAAGGTTAAGCAGGATTTCCTCATCCAGTCACTCAGCTGGCATTAACTGAGTGAAACACACAGAGATACAGCTGATATTCTGAGTGAAACACACAGAGATACAGCTGATATTCTGAGTGAAACACACAGAGATACACAGCTGATATTCTGAGTGAAACACACAGAGATACACAGCTGATATTCTGAGTGAAACACACAGAAATACAGCTGATATTCTGAGTGAAACACACAGGGATACAGCTGATATTCTGAGTGAAACACACAGGGATACAGCTGATATTCTGAGTGAAACACACAGGGATACACAGCTGATATTCTGAGTGAAACACACAGGGATACAGCTGATATTCTGAGTGAAACACACAGGGATACAGCTGATATTCTGAGTGAAACACACAGAGATAGAGCTGATATTCTGAGTGAAACACACAGAGATAGAGCTGATATTCTGAGTGAAACACACAGGGATACAGCTGATATTCTGAGTGAAACACACAGGGATACAGCTGATATTCTGAGTGAAACACACAGAAATAAGCTGATATTCTGAGTGAAACACACAGAAATACACCAACAATCCACACCACAGTTACTGTAAGAACCAGCACACCCAGGAGCAGCTCAGAAATCAGGATCAAGCCCCAGGTTATCATCTGATGGCTTGTTTGAATCACTACACAGCATTCCTTACAAAACCAGCTCTGAACACCTCATTTTGAATTACTGGAAGCCTCTTCCACAGAAGTAACAACATTCCCACCTCCTTTCATTGTCTTTCTTGATCCATTTTTTTATAATGCACAATTCTGTACAAGAAGTTTTCTGGGCTTGTGTAATAGGTATCAACAATTCCCTAGGGAGCATCTGTGCTTACTGTTCTTTATTTGTCTTAATGCAAAATCAGGTTTGACTTTTCAGTATTATTTAAGATTGATACTGCCACAGCAGCCTGCCAAAACCAGAAGTAAAACCCAATTCTATTCAAGTTTTTCTGAGGAAAAACACCAATCTCAATTATTTGCACCTAAGACCATTTTCCAACGTAATTGTTACCATCTCAAGCCCATTTACAAGGAAAGACAGAAAAGGGGTGCAGACAGACCCTCAGTGATTTCAGTCTTAAAACTGTCACACTGATTATTTTCTTTTCTGTTTACTGCTGTCAGGCTTACATGCAGACTGCAACTTTCACATTCCTCAGGTTTCCTGTGTGGTTCTCCTGCTGCACATCCTGACTTTTCTTGTGAATCCACTCTGTACTGTTGCTATTTATTTAAAAAAAAAAGTTCCCACATCCAAAAAACAGCAGCTGGAGATCCTGCTCTGAAAAAATCCCTGCCCCAGAGGCACCAGGGGTTTGGCATTGCTGTGCCACAGCAGGATGAGCAGAGTCCTCCACAATTACTCAGAAAAAACCTCTGGTCCACTTTATCCCGTAGAAGGCCAAGGCTGCATGTCTGAGGCAGCAAATATTTAATATCTATTTAATCCTCATGCTAATGAGGCAGCAGGTCAGCACTTTCCTCTTGGGATTGACCCCTCCAGGCAGGCAGGAGCAGCCTGGCAGAGGTGCAGCAGCACTCACTGATTGCTCCCTGCCATGTTCATTCCTTCCAGCTCACACCTGTGCCTGCACTGCAGCCTGGGACAGGCACAGCTGCAGCCAAACTGCACTGGAGCTTTGCAGAGATCCTTACAGCTTTTATTTGGATCTCTGGTCACAACAAAGCATGAGAAAACATGAGGTGTTATGAAATAGCTCACCCTGCAAATTGGGACTCAAAGCTGCCCCTGTGGCTGTCACAGCAGCAAATGAACCTGTGCCTTCCCCTACAGCCTCCAAAGGCCTTCAGAACATACCTGGGAATTTGGAAAAATAAGCTTTTCTGTATTTGCTGCCATTCTCATCGTTCCAGAAGTGTGTGGGCTGGCAGGGAATGGGCTTGGTGCAAACCAGCTCTCCACTTTCACCCCAAACTGGTTTTCCTGTTGATGAAAAAGAGATATTGTCCACATTTGCTTTCTGTAAATAACAGAGTACCAAAGCAAAGAGCATCTACACTTACTACTTGTTGTTAAAGTTAAGATCACCTTGCTACTGTATTTTCAAAGTGTGCACAGTATTCTGGATCATAGTTACCTTCATCATTCCATGCTTCCACTGCCATGCCAAGATTTCTGGCCTGAATTTCTCCTTTGTAAACAGGAACTGTAACATTGTGACCCATGAAACATGAAATTATATCTGTTCCACCTACAATAAAAGAAATCCATTTAGAATACACAGTATTTTTTGGGAAAAGCCAACCTGAAAACTACATAGGAACAGGAACAGCCAACTGCCAACCTTTGCCAAAGGCTTCTGATCCACACTAAGCAGCACAGAACAAACAGCATTATCTAGCATGTTGTGACTTTTATTAAAAGGTTTTCTTCCTTACTTTATATATCTTGTTATGTGTGTATGCCTTTCATGCAGAGCTATCCCTTAAGGCAAAACTTTTCTCCTTCCAACAGTGTCTTTAATCTCATTTAAGGAAATTTCCATTTATAGGAGAGAGAAAACAAACAGGGCCTGCTTTACAGACTTCAGATATTTACAGAATTACTTAGAAATGTTTTCTTGTTTGTTTTCATTAGTTTAAAATAACCAGTCAAGCTACATTTACTTAGCTTTTATACCTTTATCAGCATGGGAGGAGGGGAGCCAGGCCTTCAGGAGGAACAGTTATCTTAAGAAAATAGATACTGTCAAAGTGCTTACTTAACTGGAATATTTATAGTCTTTCTAGGACTTTATGGAAGAGAATTAAGACACAAATCAATCATGTTATCTTTTCTCAAAAATAGGCTTCTGCATTGGAGTCTATTAATGTCTGTAGTAGCAAGTTCTGGATTCAGCACTACTCTTACTGAGCCCAGAGTCTGAGGTAACTTCAGTAGCAGAATAGTCACATTTTAAAAATCAAACTGAGTTAAAAAGCTCTTTGAAAAAGTCAGTCCTTGTCACAAAGCAAAATGAGGAGTGCTGTGGTGGACCTTATGTGAGCAGAAGTTGCCTCAGCCAGCACTGCTCACAACAAACTGCACAGCATGGGGGCTTGATATTTCTCTAATTATATAATCCACAAAAAAAATCCATCTGCAGTGCCAATTACTTGGCACAAAAGAACTGAAATGGGAACTCTCCAAGAGGTATTTTCTGCTAAAGTCAGCTATATGCAGAACAGTGTGTTCTGTAGGTTAATAGACTCTTTGCTTGATCTCACCCTGCCACCCCTAAGGACAGCCAGTCAAAATAAATGATCATACTTAAAATCCAAAACATCCACCAAAACCACTTTGGAGTGCCTGAGTTTCATTATGGCACAGTGAATTATGCAGAAAACCTCAGCACTAAAGAGACAGCTCATTCCACTTTAACTCTAACCAATCCCAAATGATCCAAAGCCTCCCAAGCAAGCAGGAGGGAGCTGCACAGGCAATCAGAGCATTCCTGAGATGCTGCAGCATAAAAGCCTCACCTGAAATGGATCCCAGGAGGACACTGCTTTTTATGTGTTTGTAGACATACTCATAGCTTTGAGATTTGAGAGGTGATCCTGTAGACAGGATAGTGTGGAGTGTTTGCAGATTGTGTGTTTCACCTTAAAGAGGAGAAAAGCAGCACAGGTTAAGGCAGAATTTCTCCAAGTGTTTGGAACTGTTTGTCACTACAACCCAGAATAATTACATAAAGGGCTGTGACAAGACAGGGAGCCAGAACCAGGAGAGGAAAGGTAGGAGGGAGGACAGAAGGGATTCACCAGCTTTTTGAGGCTTACATGGTTTTAAATTTTTCTCTTCTAGCACAGCCAGCCACTTTGCACCCGTTCCAAGGATGGTGATCCTAGAGGGAAGAGAAGTTTACATGTTTTGCATATTTAAATATGCTAAGATTCTGAAGACCTGCAATTCCCACTGCAGTGAGCAGAGGCTGTTACACACTCTGTACGTGGATTAGACAAACAATGCAGCCTCTCAGAGCTTTCCAAGTGCAAGGCACATCCTTTTGAACTATCAGAATCAGTCAGATCAAATGTCATCTCTGCAGCTTTGAAACTTTTAACTCTATCTTTAAATATTAAGCAAAGCTTCCCCATCTCCCAGAGACATTCACTTACATTTACAGGAATTTGTAACTGCAGAACACTCCAAAGACATCACAAAATGTTATCATGTTTACTTTATTAATGGGCCATAATTTTCCAAGAGTGCCTTGGTACAGGGAAACTTTGCCATTTCAAGGCACAGTTTGACAAAAAAATTACTCTGGGATAGCAACCAGTGATTTTCTGGTGAAACCTGTTCAGTTCTCAGTGGTGAAAGCCTGAGCTGCCCATGCCTAAATGAACAGGAAATTTGGCCCAGCTGAACAATTCCCTCCTGCCCTTGCAAAGGGTATTTAGAGCTCTTCAATACAACAGAATAAAAACCTGGTTTCTGCTGATTCCTTTTACATTACAGCCATAAACTCACTCAAGAAAATGCAGAGCTAGGTGAGGATAAGGGACACAGCACAGAGCATGGGCAGGACCAACACCAGCAGAGCTGGAATAAGATCCTGCTGGGCTGGGTTCTCCTCCAAAGGCAGGGTGGCAGGCAGGACACTGCTCCAGGCAAGGAGAAGGGGATATTTCAACACTGCCAAATGGGATCTCTCCCCTTGCCATGCTGGTGGAAGACTCCCCTGAGGTAGGATCAGGCTCCTTGCACAAACACATCAGGGCACAGAGCAATTTGCCAGGCACATGGGAAGGGAGCACAGAATGGTTTGGACTGGAAGGAAGCCTGGAGATCATCTAGTTCCAGCCCCTGCCATGGGCAGGGAACCTTCCAGCATGAGAGCCCCAGCCCAGTGCTCCTCAGCTCCCCTCTGTGCCAATCCTATGAACTATTTTTACTCTTGTGTAACATCTCACTTTCCTTCCATGCCTCAAACCAGTGCTTATTTTACATTAGAATACAAAATGCTTCTCTATTTTAAGCTCTTTGACACTTCCTCTACAGCACATGTAGAGCCAAATCTCCCTTTATTTCCTTGCAAATGCCACATAAGTGCCTTTAGTCACCATCCCCCAATCCCAGTCACTAATGGCTGTCCACTTGAGTCATTCCTGCCACGCAGGATGAGATATCCCCATGATCCCCTCAGAATATGCTCTCTGAAGGAAACTGTGCTGCATCTTCAGAGGAGAAGGTAATCTTCACATGTTGGAGCCTTTTTTTTTTTAACATATTTAACATATGAGTGAGCTGGGAACAGACTGCATGATGAAGTAGCACCCAGATGGCCACCGCTTTTAGCGCCAGATTACAAAAGTGAGACATGCAGACACATTTATCTTCACTTGCTCTTGGCATGTGGAGACAATGCTTAAAAATAAGCTGGGCTCTTTCTCAATTCTCATTTTTTTGCCTGTTGTTCCACCAGGGTTTCTTTGGGGGTGAAGCATGGCTCAAGTTTGTGGGTTTCTTTTGTGCTTTTTACTGGAAGCATTTGGACTTGGCATTAAGCTTCAGTTATAATGGCCAGAGACAAAATGTCAGTCTTTAAATATTACATGTCACAAAAGACAGTGAAGTTTAAATTATTAATGATGCAGAGTCAGAAAGTGACTCTTTTGTCATCCACTTTCCACCACAAACAATTTTAATTATCAATTAAGAATGACACTCGTTTTACTGGTCATAAAATTCACATTTACTCCTTACATGCAGCTGGCAAAATAGGAAAGTAACAAAATAAATTTTAAAAAATCCAAGTTTAACAAAGTGTACAAAGCAAAATGGAATCACAGGGTTTAGAGGTGTTTATCTGCTACCTGCCATTTCTCTAAGCTTCAAGAAAGGGTGCTGTGAGCATTTTCAGGCACAAAAAATGGCAAAAAACAATTACTGAACAGCTTATCAGTATGAATTAGGCATTATAGGTTAAAAAGCAAAATATGAAAATATAAGCAGCCCTGCTGAGCCTTTCCAGTCAATTTATGTCTTTAAGTCAAAGTTCTCTATTAAAATCTTAGGTTGAGCTGCTTGAAAAAAAGAGTAAAAGAGTTCTTATTTACTAAGTTCTGAGTGTGCTGAGAAATTACTCTTCAGATTGCTCCCAATTACTGCCTTTTGAAAAGGCTGCTCTTGAAAACTATTGAACCAAAAGTCTTTGTTTGCCTGGAATTCTAATACCTGACTCCAATTTGAAACAATCAGCTCTTTGTCTCTCCCCCTCTCTCAGAAAATGTTTTAGTACAAATTTTCAAAAGCAGTTCCACCCAGGGCTGAGCCAAAAGACAAACTGTGTCATGCTGTGCACGAGCTCCTGCCCAGGGAGGCTGCCTGGGGCAGGGTGACAGGGTGACAGTGCCACCAGCCTGTATTTAACCCTGCATACATACCCCAGTCTGTCAGTCAGGTCCCAGAGCACGTTTGGGGAAGGAACCAGAGGAGATCCATCATAGAGCACCACTGAAGCTCCTGTAGCAAGGGCAGACACCAGCCAGTTCCACATCATCCAGCCAGTCTGCAGGAGAGAAGGAGCTCCATGAGCGCTGTCAGCTGGCACAGGAGCTGCACCAGCTCCACAAGGATGCAGATCCTGGCAGAAGCTGCACCCAAGCTCCATCCTGCCCTCATGCAAGAGATGCCACCTTCCCCTCCATGCCCCTGCCTGGATTGCTCCTGTTAAACCCACAGCAGGGATTTTGTCAGATCACATCAGCACTAGGCTGAACCTCTGCTCATCCTCTCACCTGCCCCAGCTGCATGTTCTGATGGATGCTGATCCAAGTGATCCCTGCAAACACCTCATGAGCTGGGGATGATCCCATGGCTCCCTGCACACACAGCTTCACAGCAGAGGCAGGACAAGGCAGAGACAAGGCAATTACCATGATCCCTCCATGGAGACTCTGCCAGCTGACTAGTCATGTTAGAGTTCACAGGGGAGCTCATGAGGAAACACATCAGCCTTCTCAGACTGCTACAGTCACACCAGGCTTAGCAATCATTCTGCTTGATCACAGCATTAGAAAGAACCCCCCCACCACACAGGTGAGGTTTATCCCCTTTCCTTTATCAAGTTTGGAGCTGGGCAGCTTCTCTCCTCACAAACAAAACAGAGATATAAATTATTGTCTTGAGTATGACCTAGCCCTGCAGGAAGGTGGAATCTGATTTGCAGGTGATATTGATGAGGCAGCTTGATCAATAAACCTAAGAGACTAAAAATCAATCCATTTTCCTCAGCAGTTAGGTCAGAAACATTTAACATGGGTTTGACCTTTCATCAGAAAGGTCCCTGCTGCATTTTATTATTTCACCTGATTTTCTTTTCTAAACTCAGACAGGACAATCCCTTGCAGCAAAATAATTTAACACACAAAGAAGTGTACTTGTGGATTTGTACGACAAGTTGTCCCATCTTTACAGGAAAAAGATGTTACAGTGTTTCTAAAAATGCCCTAAGCCCCACTTGCCGTTGTGTAGTACATAATCACATCACTGCTGCTCATGTTGCCATGAAGAATGTGCTCCTTCAGGTGCTGGATGAGGGTACCCTGCAAAAAGAAAGGGAAATATCAGATCACATCAATGAAAAACAAAACTCTGACAGCACATTAAGACTTAAAAAACACTAACAGTCAATAGCTTGCAGGATGTACTCCAGGATTAAAGCAAGCATTTCCCTCAACTGCAACTGAAGTAAATCCCAGGCCTATCTAACAGCAGCAGCAAGTGCATTCTCCATTTTCTCACAGAACTCTTCAGCCTGTCTCATTAGACCTCAGCAATTCCCACTGCACATCACTGCTAATCCATGGAATAAACAGCTCCCTTCCCTCCCAATGCACACAGCCACCAGTGCACAGTGCTCCATGCAGACCCTCATGTGAGCAGCAGGCTTGCAGCAGCCAGGCTTTGCCAGAGGAGCCCTTGGACAGCTTCATTTTCAGTGAATTTGGGCAATGGGAGGAGTGGAGGACTGAGAGCTGCCATGAACTGCAGCAGCTGCTGAACATTAGCACCATGTGTCCAAATTATCTTATCTATTAACATCTAGGAGACAAAAGACCTGACAGCACAGATCTCTTGTAAACACGGGAGTGAGTAGAAATGTGAAATGTCTCACTGCTCAGAGCATCAATATTAATAATCTCCTGAAATGTATTATTTCCTGTTGCTGCAAATGCAGCTAAACCACTTCCCTGATCATCATTAAAGCACAACTTGCTAGGATAAATAAATTTACAGACTACTTCATTAAGTCACTTCACTGCAGTGACAAATTAATGTAGCCAATGTTAAAATAAAAAATGTTTTTTTCATTTATGCAAGGAGTCACAGTGAAACTATTAAGAGCCTCATAAGCATGAAACAAGATTTACACTGAAAGAAAACAGATTACAGATAAACATTCAAAATGAAAAAGGAGAGTCATAAAACTGGCACATGCTTCGGGAGAAAAAGCAGAAAACATTAAATAAAAATAAAGGAGTAAATCTTATTTTCACTTCACTGCTCAAAGGAAGCAGGTCTGAATTCACCTACTGCTGCTGGAACACCCTGAGCTGTCACAACGCTGCCATCTAGCTACAGCTGCCCTCTCCTACAGCTGAAAACCAGCCCAAAATCGGGATTTGGAAACACTCTGTCGAACTGAATCGGCAAGGTTGCCAAAAGAATTGCAGGTGTTTACATAATTACTGCATTTATAAAGGAAAGCTCATTGTTCCTGCAGGAGATTCTGAAAGAGCCACACAAAACATCAAAATTAAAAGTTATATTCAATTCAGATAAATACTGGTTTTCTTTTTCCTTCATTTCGTTTTTGCTACTTCACAGCTTGGAACCAAAAGGAGATTTTTGAGAATGGTTTTAGGTATAGGCTATGAACAATTTCCCTGCAAAACCTGGTACCTCTCAGGGTGTGGGAGAAGGCAGATCTGCTCTAAACTCAGAAGGCAGATCAGCTCTCTTGAGTTCATTTAGAGGATTCATTTATTTACAGGACTTTTACAACCCCGAGCATTTATCACTTCACAGCAGATCTGGCAGCTGATAAAACCCCCGGGTGTTGCTGCTGCTCCTGGGGCCAGGCCAGGCTGGGGAGGGGCTGAACATCTGGAGAGTGAGCCCAGCTGTGCAGAGCCCCGGCAGGGCAGGGCTGGGCACTGCCACACTCCTGGGCTGGGCTCTGGGCACCAAACAGCCCTGAGGGCTCTGCAGCCCTGCACAGCTTTAAACACAATCCTTGCAAGCCCTTGAGATGCACAGAAACTGAAGAGGATTTGAGCTCTAAATTCTCTCCTTTGATAGCTGGGAGCAGGGAATTACTGCAAAGGGGCCTGGTAGGATGAAGCAAGAAGAACCACCAATGTTTTTAGGACTAAATAATAACATTACTAATGTTGTTCTGCAGCACACCCAACTGGCCAAAACCACACAGCTTTGCTTCCAGGATCAAAAAGAAAGCCTACTCCTCTGAGCCATCATTTTTATATCATGTCCCATGCCCTGACTTCATTTTCTTTATTTATGGATGTCATTTCACTGTGTAGCAAGAAAACAGAGCAGAAACTTACTGCAGAATTAGAGAAACTGGGTTGTGAATTTAAACTAAGCTGCCTGTTGGCATCTAAAATCAGTACAGTAACAAACCAGCATTGGAGATACTATAAATAAGCAATAATTGAAATGTCTTCACCAAAATGTCATCTCTTCTTGCTGTTTTCACTACCAGAAACATTTGGTTTAAACTAAAGCTGGAAAATAAAACAAAGACAGTAGGCTAATTCTGCTTTTTTTAAAAATCAAATCAATGCAAATCATCCTATTAATTCCAGTGGAAACAAGATTAAGCCCAGAACAAACAGACAAAGCCAATCAAGCGTTTAAAAGACATCTAAGAATTTATTTGCATGGACTTTGTGTAGGCCCTATTCAAACACTGAGGTCCCTAGTTCAACAATTTGCTTTTCAGCCAGAGGTGCTAGCACCACAAAAAAAAAAAAAGAAATAATTCTGCACCACAACTATAGAGCTGCTCAGTGGAAACACAATCATCCCAAACAATAGATCTTACTCATCCATCCACCCAGCAAGGATGAGTAGTCTGGACCTAAACTCTAAGGTAGCTCTGCACATGATTCAGCTGGAGAGCAGAGTCATGATTCAGGGCACGCTAACAGGTAACACGGGAAAAGAAAGAACTTTGCAAGAGAAAACTCCCATTTTCTGATCTACAGCTATTTCTCATCTCTACTGTTTATCAGCCATCACTGAACAAAACACCTGTCCTGTTTTTGCTAATCCACCTCTGCAAGTATTTACCCAGTCTGAAGCCAGCACAGCTTCAAAACAGCTGTCAAGCTTCAAACCCCACCTCCTTTCTTCTTCCCAAGCACTGGGTTTGGGTCCCAAAGGGCCCATTTGGCACTGCCTGCTATGATCTCCTGCTGATTGATAACACAGAGCAGAGTGTTTACAGCAGCAGGGGACTTGTCTGGGGGCAAATCCTCCCATCCCTGCCATCAAAGGGAGGCAAGAACAGCCACACTGGGGCACAGCATCAAAGGATCCTGCCCTCAGGCCACCCAGGCCTGCAGGAGGCTCACCCTGACTGGCAGAGCAAACAGCACAAACGGGGGACTGGCTAAAAGCTGTGCAGTTCCACTTACACACGCTGCTGCAGATGCTCTGCACAACACACCCTGCCTGCCCTCAATGGGGAAACCTGCCTTCTGTCAAGGATTATAGCAGAATTAAAGCTCCAGCACTACTGCACTCACTTCCTCTATTTCTAGAGCTTTGGAACATCAACAGCAAATGGAAAGCACCTGAGCAAAGGTCATTCTGGCACCAATATCAGATATTATCTTTATAGTATCTGATTATTATACACAAGACACAGCCTCAAGCAGTTTCCATGCAATGCAAAACCTACACTCAAGATTCCAACTCTCTGCTCTCCTTCCTTAGAGGACTGCTGAGGATGACATACTCTAAACTGATAAACATGAAGGTAAAAAATGATCCAGGTAATAAAAACTGCAAGCTCCCTATGGGCCGCAAGCTAACCATATCCAAAAATCAGTTGCAAACACCCAATTGAAATTCTTTGACTTTTCTTCTTCAAATATCAGTCAGGCCACTTCCACTGGTGCTTTTGTGAATGACACTTGCTCCTAGGACACACCTGGAATCTGAAAGGTCTCCACACTGATTTCTAAACCAAGGTATTTACTGTCCTTACCAACCCACACTTGCTTTCCAATAGCCACTAACAAATAAAAAGCTTCACTGTCAAGTTACTGAAAAACCATCAGCAATCAATTCTTCCTTAAAGTATATCAGAGTGATGCTGTTAAAGGCAAAATGTAAGGCAAGCAGCAAAGCCCCAGGAGGGAGGACATACCCCTGCTGAGTGAACCATGCACTTTGGTGCCCCTGTGGTGCCTGAGGAATACATGATAAAGAGAGGATGGCTGAAAGGCAGCTGCTCAAACTCCAGCTGGGGAGCCTGGTCTCCTTTCCCAGTGGCAAGGAAGTCTTCTAAAAAGACACTGCATAAGAAGGAGGAGGAAAAAAAAGAACATTTCAAAACTTTCTGAAAGCATGACCCCAGCACACGTGTAAGATCACCTCTGTACCCAGCAGTGCTCCCATTACCTGTTTGGAATCTTAGAAATATCTATGGTTTCTCTTGAGGACACGTATGGAATCACCACCACTTTCTTTAGGTCTGGAAGCCCTGGAAGAAAGAAGAAAATTATTTCTAACATTCAGTTACATAAGCAAAGGTCTGTTCTGCCTGATTGAATCATACAGTGTAATGCACCAAGTAACAGAAGTAATTCTGATGCACTGAGTATTGAAACCCCAGAGGACTGGATTGTTACCCAAGATGTAATTTCCTCAATGCTGCCAGCCTTTTATGTGTAAAGCTGCAAGCCTTAGTGCTGTAATACCTCCCCATTTATCTTCAGCAGCACTTTGAGCTTAAAAACACCATCATCAGCCCTGCTCCCACTGCTGGCTAATTCCTGATGATCTATTAAAGTTAAGCAAGCAGAAGAATGTCAAAATTACAGAAAAGGCCGTTCAGCTTTTACCCAAATGTGTTCTGAAAGCCTCAGTGGCCGCTGTGACACTGCAAAGAAGGAAGGACAGCACAAGCAGTGGCAGGGCAGGCTCTGAGTGCTCACAGAGCCACAGAGCAGGTGGGATGCAGGGAAATACCTTTTACCACCCTCAGCAGCTTCTCCAAGTGGTTGTGCTCTTTGCCATTGTATATGACAGCTTCAACAGAGAAGATGAGCTTGGGCTGAATTTGGGAAAATCTGTCCAGTACACCCTAGGGATAAAGAGAAAAATGGGTTAAAAAATGAAATTAACTGCTACAGTAGGAAAAGTGTTAAAAAAATGAAATTAACTGCTACAGTACGAAACTTCAGTGGGAGCTGAATGCAAATTTCAAAACAAGCAAGGAATAAGGACAGGAATTAACAGGAGAGTTGTTAAAAGACTGGCTGCTTGTCCTTCACTCACACAAGATCACAGAAGCACAACAGGTTTGTAACAATCCATTTCATGACCCCCAACCAGATCACAATGATGAAACCCCCATGGATCACTTAGGGAAGGGCCAAGCTCACAAAGTCCTAAACAGCTAAAAATCACCTTGCAGGTCAGATTAGACTCATGTGAAGGGGAGAAGGAGCTGTGATGTGGGCAGAATGGGGCACCTGGTGCCCATGAAGGTGCAGGAGGAGCCCCAGGTGCCCCAGCTGCTGTGACAGGGGGACAAACACCATCCTGGGGGAGAGGGGCCCCCACATGAACTGGCAGCTTTGTTCTGCCACCTCTAACAAAAGAAACCTCACCAATGGTTTTTTAGCAAAATAAATTGATGCTGAACACACACAGACTACCAACAAAAGATACCACAGCTCCTTCAGTATCTCTGCAGCACAACACATTCAAATGCTAAATTTTCAGGTGTCTCCTCCAGCTTCCACAGTGTTCAGTAATTTACCACAGCTATCATCCCATTTGAGATTAAAACCCTTCTGGCATTTACTGTTTTCCATGTACACTGCATGCAGCAGCCTACCAGAAATGGATCTTTTTGTATTCAACAGCAAGAAGCAAACCCTTTCAATAAAAGCTCTCAGCACACTGATGTTCAAACCTCTCTAGCTCCATTACTTGAAGCATTAAGAAGTACAAGATTACACAATACTGTAAAATTGTCAGCAAGTCTTCAAGAACAATCTCCTAAATCATGTTGCAGAAATCAGACTTGAGTCATCTCCTTATTCTTCCCAGCATTCTTTATTTTTCTGTTTTCTATTTTGCCCTGTACATTGCAGCCAAAATGAGAAACAAATTATTACCAAATCTGAAGATGAAAGCAAAAACATCACGATCAACTCATCTCTGTTCAACTCCTTTCCAAGCTGGGCTGCTCAGCATTGCAAAAAAATCTGCTGCAAATGGACAGGAGTTCTGTCCTGACAATTCCTCCATGCTACAGGAAAGCACAGGTAAGGGATATGGCTAATTATAAATG
Source organism: Zonotrichia leucophrys gambelii (assembly GCF_028769735.1). Classification (NCBI taxonomy): domain Eukaryota; kingdom Metazoa; phylum Chordata; class Aves; order Passeriformes; family Passerellidae; genus Zonotrichia; species Zonotrichia leucophrys. Next base: position 1,550,508 of record NC_088185.1, read on the forward strand.
TATTAGCTGAGAATGTCATTTAACACTTTCCCTCCTATCAAACATGTATTTCCTTTTCCTTGTTCACATTATAAGAAAATACAGTGACAAGGCACTGACATTCAAATTTCCCAATTACTTTAAAACAAAAAAATCACCAGAATCTGTTCTGGTGACAGAAGAAGATTTCAAGAAGCCCCTGGTGTGTTACCTAACAAACTCAGAAATGGAGATTTATAATTAATACATTACAGTTATTCTCTAAGGGAGTATGAAGTCAGATTTCCTGCTTTTTTGGTAAATTCTCTGCCTCCTCCTCTGCTCCATTCCCAGGAACAGACCAAGCAGCCACACTTGTGTGCATTTGTACACGTGTGCAGGGCACACACATCCATTTCCATCATGCTGGTGTTTAAAAATTCAGACCAATGAGCACTAAGGGGACTCTACAGAGAAGAATCAAATCTGAAGAGAAGTGTGAATCAGAAGAGAGATGGCTCCAGCTCTCGGGGTCCTAGCAAAGCTGCTAACACACCCAGTCAGATTCATTAGCACTGGCAGCACCAAATCCCTCAGGGCAGCCTGCTCTGCCACAAAGGCAACACAAACAGATGGAACACGTAATTGCTACACTGCAACTCCAACCCAACCAGATGGCTCAGCAAGGAATTCCTTCCACAAAAAGCTCAGGTGCAGCAGACATGGCTCATTCTATTCCAGTTCAGTCCAAAAAATTGTGCAGGGCCCCCAAATGGAGCTGCACTGAGCTCACCAAAGGCTGAAGTTCCAAATCCAACCATTTCTCATGCCCAGGCCAGCACTTTGCCATTAATTGATGGGAATGGGTAACAGGGAGCAGAGAGATGAAGCAGCAGCTGCCAAGAGTGCTGAGGTGCGTGGGAGGCAGCTCAGTGGTGCTCTGACAGCAACTTCCTCAAGGCTGGAAGCCTTTGGAGGGATGGCATTCAGAGCCTGCAGTGTGTAGGCAGCTCTGAGGAGTGACATTTCTGAGCTGCACAAAACACATACACACAATTGGACTTCAGATGTTGGAAATGCTACACTATTCCCCCAAGCACAAAAATCTTGGTGTATATTAACAGGAATGATGCAACTTCACAGAAAGAGGAATAGCTTTTGCTCAGGGTGGAAGGCAATGTCTCTGAGGGCCTCTGCTGATCTCCTTCATGATTTTAGGATTTGAATTCATGCCAACACACGCTGCCAAAGGAAAATAAATGATATTGATGGTACAGTAGCTCCAAGGCCAAGTTCCATTAAAAAGCTATCACAAAAAACTAAAAGCTGGGCACTGAAAACAACAGCACACCAATGTGGCAAGAAAACACACCAGCCCTTTGTAATGCAAGCAAAGTGAGCAATCTTCCCCCAGATAAGAGATCGAATCACATTGCACAAAATACTCCATACCATCATTTTCTGAGCAAGCAGAAAATATTTGTAGAACAGATTGATCATTACATGCTGTAATGATTTTTTTAATCATTTTTCCCAATGATACACCCCCAAGTGTAAGAACATGGAATGCTGCTGCCCTCTAGTGCTAATCCAGGAATGATTATTCCATACATTTCCCAGACACTGGGGCTAAACACTGAAATTGAGGGGTTTATCTAAAAACATTGTTCTTTGCACTGTGCAATTCAAAACCACTACATTTTTCAGATGTAAACTTTTAGATAGAAGAAAGCTTTAATACCCCCCTTAGAAGTTTAGATGCATTGTTGATGTGTGCAAAAAACTTTCCAAAAGAAGCAGAATACATTCCCAAAGCTTCCAGGGCACATCTGTTTGGATGTCATAATTCCACACAGAGCATTTATTTCTACACTAAAAAGAGTTAATCAGGTTAGTGATATTAGTATGAAACTCCTCACTGTTGGCAAATAGAGCCTTGTGGAACAGACCCAGCAGGGTGGTGCTGAGCTCACCCTGACAGGAGGCAAAGGATGGGACTACCTGGGCAAAGAACCTGCAGTGTGGAAATTGGAGTGAGGCTGCCTGGGGCAGGGTCTGGGAAGAAGAGCCAAGCTCAGATAACTCTGCTGCTCATTTGCACATTTAATATGATAAAAGCTCACCAAGACATGGAGTGAATGTGAAAATATCCCAACAGTGAGCAGCTAAAGCCACTCAAATCACCCAGATCAGCAGTGACAGCAGCAGGAAAAGCTCTGAGTGCTGGGCTGTGCCAGGAGGTGGCAGCAAGGCTGAAGGGACAGAAGCCATCTGCCACCTGAACTCATCATCCCCGCGCTGGTGTGGGGCTCAGCAAGGGCTGCTCTGCACAGGCTCTGGGCTACTCACGTTAATGCCAAAGTCTGGGGAGGTGGAGCTCCAGATGGCACCGATGCTCGCAGCTGCCAGCATGGCCTCCACTGCGTGGATGCTGTTGGGCAAGTAACCTAGGGCAGAGGGGAATGGTTAGAGTGGAACAGCACTAAAAATATATAATATGTACAGTGAACAGGCTTTAAAAATCAAAAATCTAGACTGAAGCACCCTTTGAAGTTTTCCACACAATCAATGTCGTACCTCGAAGCCAAATCAGTTACACAAAGAATTAGTAATAAATTCATTTATGGAACTATTTGTATCTGGGTTTTTATCTCAATATTACTCCCAATTTACAAGTGTTCCTGCTTAATTACTAAGCCTTTCAGAATAAGAGGGCAGCACAGAGAAAAGAGTAACTGGGAGAGAAAATTCATGCATTGATTAGGGTACACAGAGACTGAGAACACAGCAGCATGCAGGGCACAGAACAAGTCTGCAGGAACAGCCATCAGAGAAAGAACCAGTATCTGTAAGGAAAGATTATAAATAGCTCAAGAGCAGAGATTCAGCTTCACAAAGCTAAATGCTGGCTGGTAGACACTGCCAGAATCTTAAACACAAACAAGCAAAACCAGTGTCTCAGCTGATAAGGGAATAACAGAGTGGGACAAGCCCTGGAACATTCCCACACAAATGTGGCTCTTCAGGTTTCTCTCATTAGCTTGCAGCAAGATTTCAAGATTTAAATTCAATTTATCACGGCATACAGAATAAATTAATGTCAAGAAAGTCAGATTTTAGTTCAGTGAGCCCAATTTGAGCAACTCTCCAGAAGGGGCTGGGTGCCTGAGTCTGACTCTGCACTGCTCAGAATCCAGCCCACAAATGGAAAAGTGCAACTGGAATCCACAAACTACACTGAGATGGGCCAAAGACCTGGAGTTTCAGATCACCTTTCTTAAGCAACCAAAAAGATGCCCAAGTACTTGAAAAAAAGCACAGGATGGGCCTAATTGCAGTACTCTGACACATAATTAGAATTTCACATTTGAAAGCTAAAGTTAAATGGCAATAAAAATGCTTTCCAACCTGCTCAACAGCAGGGGTGGGCACTGAGATCTCAGGCTGCAGGTGCACCACAAGGATCTACAGCCAGCACACACTCAGCAGTGCAAACTTCTCAAAGAAGGATATTTATGGATGCACATTTCAGGACAGGAACTCAGATCTTAACAGCAATTTCTGCTATGTTTAATATTGCAGTTAGGGGGTACCAAGATGGATTTTTGTGAGGTTTTTCTACATTGATTGAAAAAACCCATCCTTTTTCAACTTTGTAAAAAGTGAACTTCCAAGTCTTAAACTGAGATTCTTCCTCATTGAAAAATCAGTTTCTTAACCAGCAGTGCCACTGCAGTTACTGAGAGCTGCTGTGCTTTTGGGAGCAGTAACTTTTAAAACAGCATTATGACTTAAGCCAAACAATTTCTGGAAAACACACAACTGTGAATAAAAGCTTCATGCCATGCTAAGGTATAAATTGCTCCCTAGAACTGCCTACAGCTTATAGTGGTTTGTCCAGTGAAGTTCTTCAGCACATAAATGCACCAAACCTCATGCCCATAAAAGCATTATTTATTTTGCTATTTTCCCCTTGGGGTCAAGGCTTATACAAGGCACAGTATCCCAAAATCTCAGTGATGTTTCTTGTAAGACAAATATTCCTGCCTAAATAATTTGAAATCTATGAACCAGAACAGACCAAAACGTCATTTTGTGTGACGAAAGCAGTTCTTTAACAGATGCCAAATATTTCCTGAGCATTTCTTGGATGGGATCCTCAGGGGGCCAGAGGGCAAGGAAAGCAGAGATCTCTGCCTGTGCTTTGGAGCAGTTGTTCCTTTGCCACAAGCTTCACTTCTGTTCTAGGCAATTCTCCCTCTCACCTCCACACAGAAGCCCTCAAGGCAAGATCACAGCTCTCTGCTGATCATTGTGAGGCAGACAATGAAATCACTGCTTTCATCTGTCAGCTGGCTGGGAGTGTGGTTGAGTTGAGGAGGATGCCAGCCACAAGTGCCCAAAGGCACAAACCATGCTCAGCAACTGACTCTGCATTTCTGTGCCCTCACCTGCTCCCAGAGCCCTGCTGCTCTCTGGGCTCTCACAGATTTATCCCAGCTCCACCAGAGATAAAAATATGGGTCTGTTCTGGCTGGAGATGCTCCAAACACAGCAGAGGAAGAACTCGTGCTCCTTTTCTCTCAGCAGCTAAATGACACAAACTACTTCTGCCAGTCTTTCAGATTAACACTGGATTCTCATTTAGAAGTGAAGTTAATTTTTTCTTCCTGCCACATCTGCGATTCTCCAGCTGCTCACAACAACTCCATGCATGGAAAGCTCCCTGCATTTGTCTGTGCCCCTGGAGATACCACACACCCCTCAGGGTCTAAAACTGAACAAACAGGAATGTTGCAGACAAAGAGGATGAAAAAAGCAACTTCTTCATCTGGATTAGCGTCAGAGCAGTGACCGCTGTACAAAAAGCTCTGTATTATAGAGGAATAACGGTGCTGCTGGTTTAAATATTTATGTTTGCTCATATATTTAACTAGGGCCTCCATGTTCCTTGATATAATATTTCAAATAAGGATCAAAACTAGGATTTGTCAGCATGGGGAAGGCTACAGAAGGTATTTATCTCTGAATCTTCCCTTAGTCCTTTCTTGAAGGTGGTAAGAAGGGCAGAAACTACCTTCTGTTACCAGAAAGAAAAAGATCTTCCTTTGGGTGAACTGGAAAGCAACTGAATAAAGGGCTCAAAACCCAGGAGCTGGGAACTCATCAAGCAGAGTATTACACACAAGGGTTCCAGCAGCACTCCTCCTGACTTAGAAAAATGTATGGTCTCCATAAAAACAGAGAAATGAAAGCTTTACCTGACATAAAACCTGTGAAATCTCTCAGCAGGACAAGCAGCATTTTAAAAACACTGTCTGGATTTTTTTAAGAGGCACTTACAGCCTGATCTGCTCAGGACTAAGTGCCTCAGCATTTTCTGTCAGTTGCTATTTGCTTAATCTAGCACACACCAAGATTACTCTTCCATGTGTTCATCTACACTGCAGCACCTTACCAACAGAATAGGTAAAAACCATAGTCCAAAAATTGGATATAATTATTCTGAAAACTATGGCAAAAGTCTGATTTCTCAGAGTGCTGAGAACACATTCTGTGCAAGCACCTAATGCCTTCATGAAGTTTAACAAAAGTTTCCTCTTGGAAAAACAGGCACCCAAACATTGAGTTTTGTGCATGGAGGGAAAAAAAAAAATCAACAATTGAACTGGGACCCTGCATCAAAGGTTTTGTCTGAGCCTTGAAAGAATACATCAGGAAGAAGGAAAATAGAGAGCAGCAACTGAAATATCTTCTCAATATCTTCTATTACTGAACTGCACCAGCTCTCAAACTGAACAGAATTCAGAGACCAGACTCCTGTTTTCCCTTTTCAGCATTTCTGCTCCTGCAGGACCTTCAAGTGGCCACCCTGCCCAACAGGACAGTGGCCTGAAACCATCAGCACCCTGTAATCTCCTTACAAAGCTTTACAACCCACGTCAGCAGCAGGGCTAATGCAGTTGCTATAGATAAAACAGCAGCTTTAGACAATGTAACTCATTGATATTTGTTGAGGATTATTGAAGATGGAGGGAGAAGACCCACCTTTCACTGATCAGCATCAACTCCAGTTTATTCATCAATCAGTCACTTTTTATAACAGTGTTAATTCACTTCATGCATATTGCAAAATCTGAGCTCACAATAGGTCAGAGATAACACACCAACTCCTCCTTATGTTTCCAATACCAAGATTTGGGTTCTCAAAATTATTTTTGCTTTCCCAAAACAGCCAAAGATAGAACATCCACTTGTTATGAGAAAGCTGCCTGAGAACTCTGATATGCCAGGTTCTCAAGGCCTTCATGTTTGTCACTTTCACTTGTAATTAAAAACAACCTGAGAACCTCTGCTGTTCACAGAAACAGGCTGTGAGAACCTGTCCCCCACAGCTGCCTTCCAAGCCATCCCTGAAAAAATCTCCAACAAAGGATGTTTTTGTGTGGGGAAGATCAGATTGTTTCCAACTGCTGACTTGTAACAGAGCAAAGCTGGCTACAAGGATGGAGTGGAAGCAACCCAGAGAGGAGAAATATCCTCCCAGTTGTGTTTTGTTCTTATTTTAGTCATTATCATTTGCCAGATGGCCACTGGGAGACCAGGAGCACCTCACATGTGGCTCTGGGAGCTTGCAGTAGGTATTCCAAGCCTCTTCCTACTGTTCAAGCATCACTGACAGCACTGCAAGACATCTTCAGAGGAAGAAATATGTTTCACAACACATCTGCTTCAATTATGTTCACTGTTAAGTGCTCTCAGTGAATGAGAGGGAAGACTGGAATGAAATGAAGCTGAAAAAAGTGCTGACACCAGAGCCTGTCCACCCACACTCACCCACCTCCAGCTCCAACATGCTATTACTGTCATGATGCAAGCAGAAATTGCACTGAACAAACCAGGGGGGATGTTAAGCGTAATGAGAAGTTAAAGCAGCCTTGTCTTAGAGGCAGCAAAGCATGGAGATGAAACTCACAGGAAAACAACAGTAAGAGTCATGTGTAATTCACACAGCTCAGATTTGAAGAGAAAGTGTCAACAAAGGGTGTCAGAACCTGACAGGCTGACTGCATGTTAGGCAGCTGTAATGAAGTTCATAGAGCAGCTCCTTTCCATTTAAAACCTGATTTTTCAGAAGCAGCAGAAGCATGCCCTGTGTTACTACAATGCAACAGCAAGAATTGCCTTTCCCTCTGCCATCTGCTCTAAGTTTTGGGACAAATTACATCCCCGTGGATTCTGGCAAGTTCTGGAGAGCCTGATTTTTGATACTACAAGTGGGTGTAGGACTCCAGCTTCCCCACCCAACACTTAATGTCTCTTGCCCAACTCAGTTTGGGAAGCTTCAGCCTCTGACTGAAATGTTACACTCGAGCTCTTCCAGTGACTGCCAATATCCTCTGGGATAGCAGAGAAATTGAGACCCCCATAGAAGTATCTAAAGTGACTTTATTAATACTTGAAAAATACTATCAACTATGCTTTTTAATTTAAACAAGAGGTAAGGCAGCCACCAAAACAAAAAATTCAAAAATCAGCCAGCCTGCAGTGCTAAACAAGACAGTCATTAACTAAAAGGAACTGTTAGTAAAATTATAATAGCATTATTAGCAGCACAGGCTACAGCAATATTTCAAGACCAGGTTTTCTCCAGCTGCTGAGTACATTTTCCCTGCTGCTGAAGAAATGAACAGATAATACAGCATTAAAATAGAAAATTGAGATAAAATTCAAGCAAATCCATCTTCATTCAGACAAACCTTCCCAACTTCACTGTATGGTTCATACCTAATTAAGGATTTAGCTCTAATTCCATGTTAAAAACCAAGCCACCAGCTGTGATAATTTCATGTTTCCAGTTCCAAGCCTACTCATACCATATGCAAGAAATGAGTTCTACTGAGGAGATGTACACTTCCAGGTCATAGTTGTGGGTTTAAAATTTAGTTTTCAAGACATGTTAAAGTTTGCAGCATGCAGAAAACAAATCAGTTTCATCACTGTGGGTTTGCATCATGTAAGAATTTACACACACTTCTTTAGGATAATGGCCAAGTGTTGCTCAAGGAACATGGGATTCACAATGGCACAAACCCCACAGCTGCCAGGTAGGAGCCAAGGAGCTTCAAGGATATTGCAGCTCTGACCTGCACTACACCGACAAATTAATGATATCAGAGCACACAAAATAGAGGTGAAGCAGCTCAGCTGGGAGATGAAACCCAGCAATTCAGAAACCAATGGAACTCCATTCCAAGCCTGGACTGCACACTGGACACGCTGTTCACAGCACAAAAACCTGTTTGTACAGAAAACCACACATGACAGTCTCTTGACAGGAAACAGTGCTGCAGAAGATGTGGAGAGCTGCAGAAAGCATCTCAGGGTTTAACCCATCTCTGCACTGGTGACTTGAGGAGCTCTGACCCAGCAGCTGCTCACTGTGCCCGCTCTGGGGGCAGGACAGGCTCTCCAGACCTGCAGCTCCCCGAGCACTGGGGCACCTGGGGCCACCGGCTCAGGACAAACAGCCCTGGACCAGCATTTCCCCGACTGCCCCACATCAACCTGCCAGAGCCTGTGATCAAGGCTCAGCCAGAGGCACAGCTTGCACCTTCTCTGCTTCCTCAGAGTGTTTCTGGAGCAGACCTTGGTGAATGAAGCATTTTCCTTCCCCCTTCAGTGCTACAGAACCCACGGGCTAGTCCAGGCTCCTTCCCTCTAGAAATGCATTTCCTACAAATGTAAATACAGCAGCACAAGATCCTTTTCTTTACAATGTTTATTGAAATTTTCTCTGAAACACTATTTCACAGCCATGTTTCTGTAACTGACTACTCACTTGCACATTTCAAATAAAATTCCACCTCCTGCCCCTTAAAAAATTACTCACCCACAACTCTGTCTCCTACTTTTACTCCCATCTTCCTCATGGCTGCAGCATACAAAGCTACAGCTTGTCTCAGTTCTTCAAAAGTAACTTTGAGGATTTCTTCCTTGCCTTCCCCTGAGGAAAGAAAAGTAAAGCAATCAGTCAGAAATCATGCATTGCAATGTGAGTCTAACACAAACAACCAATCCTAGTACAAATCAATTCTAAGAGAACAGCTTCCACTAAATATTTATATTTTTGCTTATGAAGTTGCTCTTAAGCTGCACCAAAAGCTCTTCTTTTTAATGGGAATCAAGTATTAATCAGTGGTGTTTGTTCAGTAGGTATGAGGGCATTTCTAAAGATAAACACACTGCAGAAACAAACTATTCATGGAGAAAGGTGTGCTCTCAAGGAGGATTCATGGTAAATAGATTGCACTCACCAAGGCTACTTTTCAACATAAGAACCTCATTTTACCTTTTTGCTCAGTTTTCTCATCAGGTCTAGGAAGCAGCACAAGTTCAGGTTTTATTACACTAAGTCAGTGACTAGAAAATGATGCACATCCAGGCCTGACTTTTGCTGTGCTTTTGGAACATCTGCCTCTGCCAATGTAGCACAAAGCAAACAAACTAAACTGAACTCAACTCCCCTCTGAAAGGATCTGCAGGGTGTTTTCCCTATTGTACTGAATGTCAGGTGTTACATAAGCCCTTAATAAATCACTCGTGAAACAAAACAAACCAACCTAAACGTTATGAAAGCAAAAATCTGTCACCCTCAAGTCCCTTCCTGCACCTCCTCAGTGTGACTGCTGTCCTACCTCCACCACCCAGCCCTTGCCACGAAGAACACACACACACCAAGGATGGCACAGGAAAGGTGAGCTGCACACCCTGCTCCTTTCAGAACAGCTGCCCTCACTCACTGCCTTAAGCAGGGAATGGCATTTTTCACTCTTCTGCCTTCTCAGACCTTCACAGCAGTAAATCTGGACTTGCACAAAGCAAGGGAGCAGCTCATGATGCAGAACAGCCCAAGCCCCTGCTCATACACTGAGCAGGGACTGCCAGCAGAGCCTGGGCTCCCACAGAGCAACAGGAAATGAGAACTGATCCTGCTCCATGATTAAAGCCCCAGGAGAAGGGAATCACAAAAAAGACTCACCATGGGAGCCAGGGACAAGTGAAACTGTTTAGCAAAGTTACATTTACACTCCTATGCCCTGTGCCATCCCCAGCGAACACAAACCTGAGCCAGGCCCCCCAGCCACCACTCTGACCTAGCAGCACAGAGTTACCAAGAAATACTCTGACTTAAGAGGCCTTAAGAAGATTAAACACAGCAGAAGGTCACAAAAGAGATGCAGGTGGAATTCTGCTCACCACAGAGGAGCCAACTGCTCATTCCAGCATTCATACAATGATCAACTAGGAAATAGTTCTGCTCCTTTTGCTGTCACCACCTGTGATTATGTGACAAAGCAGTTTCTGATACACCTCATGACTTCCTAACAAAAAGACCTACAGGACAGTAACCACATGTCAAACCAAGCAATTATGACAAATGTGAAATAATACTTCAAATACTGAGTGATGTTAAACACAGCATGACCTCCACTACCTCTAATAAAACTTCATTTAGCTTGGACATTCCAGATCTATATTCCCAGAGCATGTTTTGCTGGGTTTTTCTGCAGACCTGTATCACAGACTGTGCAGTGGCACTGACTTTATCACCCTTTTTTCTCTCCCCATCCAAAGCAGTTTATTTCCACGTTTCATCAGAGCTGTTTCATCAGGCCTAGCCCTGTGAGCGGCAGAGAAACACAAGGCATTGGTGTTCCTTACTTGCAGCATACAGGGCAATCTTGTCATTGTCCTTGTGCTTCAGCAGATTCTCTGCATAGTTCAGGCGGCTGCCCTTGAACCACTCAGGGATCTCTGCGATGCTTTTGGATGTATCCACCACCTGAAAGAGACACACCATCATTGCTGGCAGCTCAAACAAAACTGCATTTTTTTGGATGTATCCACCACCTGAAAGAGAGACACCATCATTGCTGGCAGCTCAAACAAAACTGCATTTTTTTGGATGTATCCACCACCTGAAAGAGACACACCATCATTGCTGGCAGCTCAAACAAAACTGCATTTTCACAGCACTCTACACAAGTCAGCTCAGCAGCTCCAAGCTCTCTGCAGACCCTGTTAGGCAAGAATCACTTCTCCCAGCTCACAGATGGCAAACAGACACTGATCCTGTAATTAGAGGCCTGGAAAGTTTAATTATTTGTCAACTGTCACATGCAAACACGTCATTACAACAAAACCAGGGAAAGTTCCCTGCTGACAGTTCTACCTTTGGACCAGCCTTTAACACACAAGTAAAACAAACCACTGTGACTACACCCAGAGCAGGAGCTGCACACAGAGCTCAGGGACACTGGGGGTTTGCCCCTGGGAACCCCAACTGAGCTACAGCACATCTGAACTGTGCCAGGCCATCCTGCCCCCTTGTTTGGGGGCTGTGAGCACCCACCCTGCCCCACCAACAGCAGGAGTCACACAATGGGAATTCAAAAGAATTCATTGTAGAGTCAAATGTAACTGAAGAGTTCCAGCTTTTTATCCAAGTTCTCAAATTTTGAGAATTAACAGGATCCAACAACATAATAAACCTGTATTAACTCCCCACTTAGGACTAAGACATGCAAGGAACTGAAAAATGCAATGAAAAATAATAATATATAGTCAGCTGAAATAACTTCCCCCATCCTGAACTAATTAAGGCTCAAAGTATTAAACCCCCTCATAAATCACAGGTAAGGCTAACTTTAATAACACTGAGCCCCTCAGCATTAGCCCAAGGTCTAAATTCTTCCCAAAATGTCCCTCTGCTTCTCATTCAGCTGCTCAGCAGCACATTTCTTTGGAAATCTTTAAATAGAAACTTTATTTTACAGCTGTGTTTTTGAAAGCTTCAGTTTATACCCTCAGGTTCTCTCCCATGGATTGCACATACATTACAGGAACAGCATTCCCCCAGCCCAAGTGAAAGGCTCTTCTGAAAGCCAAGCAAGCCCCAAAATACATCCCACTCCAGAAAACCCAAAGGTTTTTGCTTTGAGAGCAGTGTATGTATGACTGGAGGCAATCTTAAAATTAACTTTTAAGTTAAAACTCATGTTGAGTGCACTACTGCGTTGTTTTATTTCAAATGTATTTTCTAAAAAAGGGAGCTCAGATTTCTCTGCTCCTAACAATTGGCAAGAACTGAGTTATAACATCTACATCAACTCAGGCTGCACAAATGATTTGTATACTAACACACATTACTGCAGCAATTAGAAGCTGCTCTTAAAACTGACTCATTTCTGACTTCCTCAGCTTGAAGAAAAGTGAGCAGAATGTTTCCAACGTTTTCCAGGACAAGATCCAAAATAACTGTGTTTTTCTGAAGGGGAAACAATCCTTCACAGAGTTTCTAGGAGCTGCACTAGCACAGGGAGCTGGAGCCACAGCCAGTATCAGCACAGGTAACACCAGTGAGTCCCAGTTCAGCTCAGTCTTTGGGGCTCTGTGAGATGAACAAGCTGATCCCTCCCTGAGCCCCTGCACAGCACCAACAGAGTCAGGGGCTGCTCATTCACACACAGCCCTCACTCACAGCAGCTGCCTGGAGTGACACTGCAGTGCCAGCACAGCTCTGCACACTCAGTTCCTCTGCTCGTGTCACAGGGGACACGGATGTCACTCAGAACCTCTACCAGGATTACATTAAATCCTGGCTGCTTTTACTCTGTGTACACAAGGTTTTATTGTTTTTCTTAGGATGACCTGTGGAAGTAGAGGCTGTTTCACTGCTTGGGAACAAAAGAGTCAACTCTGTTTCATTAAAAATTTTAGTCACCACAAAACAATGTTTACTTCCAGCACACAGCCAGGATCAAGCTGCAAGACTTCAAATCAAACTTTTCATCCTTCTAGGTAGCAGAGACCAGCTCAGCTACTCTGACAGTTCCCACGGTTTGAGTTAGCCTCTATAGAAAATGTAAAGTTTAAGTGCTGATAAGGCTCAGACCACACCCCCCAAAGCAGGCTAGCTCTTACACTCTTGCTGCATTCACTGTTCTGAAGGGTGGGCCACAGTAAATGAGACACCTGAGCACACAGCCCCATGGCAGGAAGAACCACTTGATCTACCCTATCAGTACAGAAATCAGTAAAACAGGACAAGTCAAAAGAAACCTGCAGTCCCCTCTGCAGGACTGCCAGTACTGAGGGCTCTGGAACACAGGGACTCCAGGCATTAAGACAAGTCCAGTCCTCCCTACCAAAGGCCAGGAAGGTTCCACTCCATCAAGCTGCTCTAGTAATTAGCCCAACATCTCCCTCAGATGGAAAAGCACAGGGGGATGTGGATACCCTACACCAGGGCAATGCAAAGGCTCCACTGGCAAGAGCTGCAGAGTCACCTTTGTTCCACAGGAACTCTGTGGCACTGCCTGCTGTTCCACCCGTGCCTGTGTCCAACCACCACCATTCCCCCAGAGATGTTTCAAGCCTGCACCTGACTGCAGAGCCTCCACAACCAGTTCTACAAAGCCAGAGTGTAACACTTGTGCTTGTCAGGTAAGCTGACTCAGGGAAGGCAAACATGGACTTGACAGAATGCCAGCATGTACAAAACCAGGATGATATTCCCTAAGGCAGAGCATTGGCAGACTCCCCACAAGCAGCCAGGAATGACAAGGTGTGCAAGAGCACAAGGACACTGCAGAACTGTTCAGGACAACAAAACTCAAGGGTTTCACTGCCCTAAAGTGTGCCAGCAACAGAACAGCACCATCCACCACACCAGGAAAGCCAGGACTGGGCCAATTCCTTGTATCACTTCCCAGAGTTCCAAGAAGAGGTCAAAAGGCTGATTGTAACATCAGTTTATTTCCCCTTTGTGCTGCACTTGCTGTGAGATAAGCACTGAACTTACCTCATCGTAGAGGCGAGAGCAGATGATGTTACTGAACTTCCAGAATTCTGCCCAGAAGTCTGAGTAGGACTCCACTGACCACTGGTATAATTCATCATAGTTGGCTGGAAGCAACAGATATGTGTCAGCATTATGAGAGAATCACAGGGATCCACACAAACTACAGTTAGGGAAAACCCAGAAAAAGAAATTTGTGGCTAAAACAATTAGGAAGATAAATGTGACCCCAGAGTGGATCATTTCTGCTGCAAGCAAGTGACTACAGAACCAACAGGGTCTGCCTGGACACCTGAGCAGATGGCAGCACTTCAGCTGAGTGCCATGAGCCATTTGCCACCACAGAGCCAGTGACCTTTCCTAATAACTCCCTGCAATACCTGCACACTGCCCTCCCATCAGTGCAACTGGAGATTAAACAAGTCCTGCCTGTTGACACTTCCTATCTATCAACAGGACACTTTCACACAGCAAGAGATAAGCAAGGCTTCCTGACAAGGGACATTTGCTGTGAGGTCCCAGTTGGGGCCAAAGGGCTCTGATAGCTCAGGGACACAGAGATTAGAGGCACTCTTTATCCAACTGTGGCATCACAGGAAGCACGGCTGATTTTCAGTGAGTATGAGGTCTGACAGACTGCAGCTCTCCTTTTCATGCTGAAACAGCATGGATGAAGTCAAACAGGAGGTTTATTAACTAAACACTAACACCATGGCCTGGCATTAAAAACATGCAAATAAGCAGTTTAAGTCTTACCTGATAGTGAGACACCTGAAGCATGCATAGCAAACCCCACTATTCAAACTGAATGCTGAAAATCAGTGTAACACAGCTCTAGGTATCAATAACAGAAGCCAATTCTCACTGCAAGCTTGGAAGTGACATTTCCCCATCATGTCCACAATATCTGAAGCTGTGCCAGCAACCAATTAAATCTTTCTGCCATCAGTGACAGTAAGTTTCCTGCTCTGCCAACTGTTCCCTATCTGATGCTTTCAGCTAAACCACTCAAAGGCATTTCACCAATTATCTCTGGTTTTTCAGCCTGTTAACCAGCCAATTGCTGCAAAAGTCATCTCTGCAATCCCTTTTCTAGGAGGAGGACATCTTCCAGCTTTTTAAAAGAAAAATATTCAAAATAATCTCTGCACTGTTACTCACACTTGGCCACTGCTTAACTGCTTCCCTACACAGTCTGTCCCTTCCACATCTTCTTCCCACATCAATCCTTTCCATCACAGTGAGATTATCCCCATGGTATTATTGATAGACAAGGCAAAGGCTCTTCTATGTGATGCAGATTTCATCCACACATTTCCCAAATCCCAGCCTCTACACACCCTTTCTACACCCCACAGTTACTCATCACTATCCCCTACTCCACACTTCAGCTGCACAGAGGTAAGAGTTGACACAAGAAGAACTCAAGTTTCCATCTCCTCCTTTAAAACCCAATTGTACCACCTGCTCCAAATCATTTGATACATGCAAGAAGCTGCAGGTCACTACTAATTTGGTTTCTTCCAGCACAAACAGTTTGTTCTGGTTTGTCTATACAGTTTGTTCCAAATAAGCTGCAGCATACAAGTCCTTCAGGGCACAGGCCTGTTACTCAGCAATCAAACTGATTTTTGTGACTGCATTTTGTGCCTGCATTTCCAGGGCCCAGCAGAGGCATTGTCTGGGGTCTATATTGCCCTCAGCTCTCCTCAGAGTCCACTTCTTAATGCTGGAGAGCATCCATTCTTTGTTGTGAATAGCACTCATGCCAACAAGCACCAGTGCAAGCCTAATGGAAGCTGACAAAGGTTTCTAAATATACACAGGCATCCACCTTCCAACCGAGAAAGCCACTTCCAAGTGGGATGACAAGAGTTCTGGTTGTTCCAGCCATAAACACAGGCAGCCCATCTGAAACTACATTTGCTCTTGATTGCCCATGCACTACTTACATCATTCCACTCAGAGTTGCCTAAAACCCTGAATTAACTGGCTTCCCATCCAGCAGGAGGGTTAGGACACTACACACCTGGATTCCAATGGGAAAGCACCACAACCAAAATAATGACCTGGCTCACCCACACAGTAACAAAGGTAAGGAAGTGTTTCCCAGACATGAACTGCCAGAAGCACTATTGACACTGCTCCCACTCCAGAACCAGCCTGCTCACACCACTGACACCATAATAGACTGACAAACTTCCAAGCCACTTGCCAAAGCTACTCCTTTCACCCTCCATCAGATAAATGACAACAGGAAAGCTACACAAGAAACTGACATAGGCCCCAAATATCTAGGGAGAATGATATAAAACTGACTAGCCAGAACTGAAGGGTTTGATATCCACATGTACTGAAAATGACCCAGCCCATGATGCACCTGAGCCCCCAGAGCCAGCACCACTGACTCCTGAGAGCCCAGGGACACGGAAACCTACAGCCAGCAATTATGGAAAAAACAACCCTGAGTTGGAAACACCTCTGTACATCAAACCCCTGCCCAAAGCAGGCCTCGTTTCAGCACAACAGGTTGTTTCCCAGTCAAAGAACCACACAGCTATTTCTGAACAAGCACAAAGCAGGGATGGCAGTTCAAGAGCTATGGAAGATGCATGGCAACTTCTACCACTGAGCAAGCTTGTGTATCACCATTCACCTCCCTACTCACCATTCACCTCCCAGCATACCTGACTATTTTAAGACACATACGCCTCATACTGAAATGACCATAACTCCACTCTCACATGCCTCTGCTGCTGAAGGATCACGCTAAGGCTCACACTCACCTCAGCCATAGCGACAGTGATCCCGCCTTCCCTTTAAAACACGAAGTGACTCCGGTGTCGCTGCCGGCCCCAGCGCTGCCCGTACCCCGGGCGGCTCCGCAGGCAGCGCTGCCCGGGCCGCCATCCAGCCACACAGCGGGCACAGATAAGGCTGTTTGCCTTTCCCATCCGCACATACCTGCGCTCCAGCGGATGCTGCCCCGGAGGCCTCTGGCTGAGGCTCAAGCGGAGCATCCCTCCCGCAGCTCCGTGCCCACCCGCCCGGGGGTGCCCACGGGGACCGAGAGCGGAGCGGCACACGGAATGGGCCTCACGGTGAGGCCACCGCGGAGCGGCAGCGCCTGCCGGCCCCCACAGCCCGAGCACGGCCCCGGGAAGCGCCCGCCCGCCCCCGCCCAGCGCTCACCCAGGCGGAGCCCACAGCTGCTAGCCACGGCGGCGCGGAACCGGTCCATGTGGGTGTTGCGCTTCGTGTCGGGCTCCCACATCACCTGCGACTCCATGATCTCGGGCTCCCGGGACATGGCGGCGGCAGCGGAGCGAGGCAGGCACCGTCCGTCCCGCAGGCACCCTCACAGCCCGAACCACACCGCTCCCACCGCGCCCCGGCGCTGACTGCGGCCCCTCCTCCGGGCGCACCCTTTAAAGGCGCCGCCGATCGCATCACTCCGTAACCTTCCGCCGCGGAGAAAAGTGCGGGGTGGCGCGCCCCGCCCCGCCCGCCGAGGGGCGGTGGGGACAGCGGGGACAGGGGGACGGACAGCGGGACAGCGGGATGGGCGGGCAGGGGCGGCGGGGACGGCCCGGGCAGCGCGGGGGCACCGGGAGGCGCGGGCGGTGCGGGATGAATGGGGAGCGGCCGCCCGGACAGCCGAGAGCCGCCGCGCCGTCCCTGTCACCTCTAAAGGTCACCAGACGGCCCCGGGAGGAACCATCGCTCCGCGCTCCTCACGGCATCGCCGCAAAAACTCCGCCGCTCTGATTGTTTATTTTTTCCCCAAGGAGGCCTGAAGAAGTACCAACAAGTGCCTTTGAGCCAAAATTGAGGCAAGAAACGCGTTTCTCCGTGGCCTCGCCATCCTGGCTGTGCTTGTGTAACGCTCCCAGACTACACAGCTTGTGTCTTGGATTAAAACTTAATATTGCTGCTCTGCTTTCTAAATGTGCACTTTGCTAGTGACCATCGAGATTTTGCAGCAACCGATTTCAGCTGGGAATTGGTGGTAATAAAGCACTTAATGTGCAATTCACTGCTAGTCCTTGATCTTTAAGGGTCTTTTAGAACCTAAAGGACTCCACGATTCACGGTGTACCCATGCTGCTTATGTAACTTATTTTCAAGGTCATGGTTTGCTTCTAATTAATGGAAACCTCAAAAACAGGAATTTGATGGGAAATTATGCGGACATACAGTATATGAATGCAAAATACATGTACTACATTGTATACGTGCTCTACATGTCATTTACATTTTGGTGCTACCAGAATACAACTCCTTTATTAAATCTGAAGGCCGTGGAAATGTGATTTAAACAATCCACAATTTTTATTTGTGTCGAGACAGACCTGAAATCTGTTGTATTTTTAAATAACTCTCCCCAGAGCGACTGGGGGAGGCGGAATGGGAACACGTTATCTGCCCGACGTGCCTCCCTCGCCTTGGCAGCGCCCGGAGGTCAATGGAAGTGTGAAATCCATGGCCGGACACCTGCCAAGCACAGAGATAAGGGAGAAGGCAGGGCGGGAGCTGCAGTCTCCAGGTCCCAGAGGGTTCAATGGCCTGGGGATCCGCAGCTTGTAGTGGGGAAACTGCCTGGAGAATCCATCTTCCTGCTATCTGAGGAAGGGATAACTTACATTGTTGCCTGCATGTCATGTAGCAGTGGATGCACCCACCCAGGTTAATGCTCTGTTAATGTCATAAACACTTCACAACCCAAAAGGGGCAGCAGGATTTTGCCTCAGACCCCCAGGCAGCCCCTCTGCACCATTCACCGCAGTGAATGTTATAACAATGAACAAACAGCCTGCCCTGCTCGGGGGTGAGCTCAGGGCCAGGTGTGGGACAGGTGGAGAGTGACACCTCAGCAAACACCTGCTGGATGCCCTCTATGGCTGTGGCACTCCTTGTCGGGACTGGAAACAGAGCTGTAATTTGTCATTTTTACTGAGGGGGTCGCAGCTCAGGAGTGTGGGGCTGTCTACTGACGCCTGTGCTCTGGTGAGGCCACACACGAGTCCTGTGCCCAGGCTGGGCCTCTCTGGTCAGGGAGGACATTAAAAGTGTGTCCAGGGAAGGGAATGGAGCTGGGGAAGTGCCTGGAGCCCCAGGAGAGGCTGAGTGGGCTGGGGAGGGTCTGGAGCCCCAGGAGAGGCCGAGGGAGCTGGAAAAGGACTCAGCTTGGAGAAAAGGAGCCTTAGGGGAGCCCTTGTGGCTCTGCACAACTCCTGTCAGGAGGGGACAGCCAGGGGGGTCAGGCTGTGCTCCCAGGGAACAAGTGATAGCACAGAGCCTTAAGCTGCGCCAGGAGAGAGGTTTAGCTTAGTATTTTTATTCCCACAGACAGTAAATACTGGACTGTACTTCCCAGGGAGCTGGTGGAATCACGGTGCTTAAGGACACATCTGACACGGCACTGAGGGCTCTGGTTTGGATGACACGGCGGCGTTTGGGTAGCAGACGGGCCCCGATGCTCACAGCAGCGTTCCCCACCCAGCCATGCCGTGACTCCGCGCCCCGCCCGCCGCCGCCGCCGCCGCGCCCCTCGGGGCCGGGCGGGCCCGCGCTGCGGACGGATCCCGCGCGGCGCACCGCGGCCCGCACGCCGCCGCGCCTGATTGGCTGCGGCGCGCCTGGCCCCACATCAGCCCAGAGCGCGCTCTCCTCGCGGCTGGCCCGACGGGGGAAGAGCCGACGCCAGCCGGGACCAATCAGCGCAGAGCTTTCTCAAGCTTCTCTCCCCGCTGACCAATGAGCGGCCGGATCAGGGGGAGGTGTGCCCAATCAGAGGAGCGCTCTCATGCGGTCGGCGGGAGGGGCGGGGGTCCCTCGGGTCCCCTCAGCGCCGGGGCGGTGCCGAAATTTCCCGTTTTAGCATCAAAAAATCGATTCGGCTGGCAAAGCCGCCTGAGGCCATCGATTCCAGCCTGTGACTCAACACCCCCCTGTCAACCCGACCACGGCAGTGAGCGCCTCATGCAACCTTTCCTGAAACGCCTCCAGGGCCGGTCATTCACCCACCTTCCTTCCCGAGCAGCTGCTCCAATGTCTAAAATATCCTTTCTGCTAAATATTTCCTCCTAAAAGCAGAGGCAAAACTGCCGCTTTCTCCCACCCAAAGCAACCTGAACTCCTAAAAAGAAAATGAGCAGCTAAATCACCTGAGAAGGGACCCAAAAATCCTCTCACTGAGCTGAAAAAGGTGTAATTTATAAAGGACTGACCCGGTTATAGCTCAGGGAGGAAGGGGAACGATGGATTTGCTGATAGAACTGGGCTTTTGGGAAAGCCTGCTAGCACTTTCTCATTTATTAGCAGCAGTTTTACTCTTGTAAAGGAGTTTTACTCCTTATTTAAGAGGGGGTTATGCATCCATGCTCCCTGCCTCCATTCCAGTTTTCCCTTATCCAAACCAGTTTTTCCCTCTTTCAAAAGTGACTGTGGAAAAATCGGAAGTAAAAGAAGGAAAAATAAACAAACCTTTAATGAGAAAATAGGTATTAACAGGACTGCAGTACTATTGCAATTAAGTTTGGAAACTACATTAGGAGGAGGAAAATAACCTGAATGAGATTGACTGGAATTGCCCATTCCCAAATCTTTTTAAGCCTTGCCTTATGCCTGCTAATAGTAATAATAGGGTAGAAATGAAATCATGTTTTCTGCCTCAGATTAGATTAGAGGCCATTCTAAAGAATCATGCTGCTGATGGCATTACCCCACTGAGGGCTCTGAGGTAACCTGGAGTCACCTGCAAGACTAAATTGATGAAATGCCAGAATCTATGAGATAGAAGTTTTGTAATAATACCTCAGAGCAATCTCTGCAATACGCCAAGGCCTGACCATGATCCCTTGAACCAACAACTGGATTAAGACATCTAAAGATTTTGGAAATTTAAATAAAAATCCTATATTCAGAGCATCAGCCAGCTGGTTAATGAATCTGGATAAGAATAAGAAATTCCTGGCTCATTTCATATCTGCAGACTCTACATGGTGTCAGGAGTACAAGCAACCAGAATCAAAATCAAAGGTGTTTGGAGAAAAGGAAAAAGAAATAAAAGGAAAAGGAAATGGAAAAAAAGGAAAAGAAGAAAAGAAATGTTGACACATTGCAAGAAAACCCTCATGGGGAGGACATTAAGGAAAAAAGGCCTAAATGACAAATGGCCATAAAGAGATCAGCTATGACTGCTTGAGGCTGTGACATGAAGCAAAGACAGAAACATAAGGGTCAGGGAGGTTAAGAACTGTAACACCAGCTGGCTTTCTTTAAGGCCATGCCACATTTTTGAGCATAATGGTGATTTTAAAAGAGAAAACCCTGCAATCTGCTAAAAACTCCGACCCCTAGAAGCCCCCAATTTTTTCTAAATGCCACTCAAATTGTTAAATCCCTATTTCTGAGTAAAACAACTTACAGAGATTTTGGTGCAGATGAGGAAATAGAGAAGCACACCCATGCCTCCTTTGTACAGGGAGACCCTCACCAAAGGGCCTTTCCAGAAATCTCCCAGCTCTCCTCACTGAGAAACCTTCATGCCATGATGCAATGTATTCTTTGACACTATTTATTTAAATGAGGAGGGTGAAATACCTTGTTATTTCATAAGAGCTGGACATTTGGAGAGATAAACTCACCTGAAATGGGCTCGTTGAGACAGGCCAGGATATCAGTGAAATACCAGGAATTTTCCCAAATTGTCCTGACCTCGTGCAAAGGACAGCCACTACCACAGGCCTCTGGAACTCCGTGGAGAACAGATGGGAAGACACAACAGAAGGGATTTTGAGGGGATTCCTCCACAGAAATTCACACAGAGAAATAGGAACGTTCCCAAATTTGCACAAACAAGACCCAATGAATCATAAACAACACAAGGGAAGGCCATGGCAACTGGAAACAAAGCAAAGAAATACACCAGGCACAGAAAACAACACTAATTATCATCAAGGTTATTTTGTATGATGTAACTTGCAAGAAATGCCCCAGAAAATGACATTTAGTGTGTGCTCTGAGGATAAGCACAACGTGGAATTGACAGAAACCTCCTAAGAACTTCCAAAATATCAT
This sequence comes from Zonotrichia leucophrys gambelii, assembly GCF_028769735.1. Classification (NCBI taxonomy): domain Eukaryota; kingdom Metazoa; phylum Chordata; class Aves; order Passeriformes; family Passerellidae; genus Zonotrichia; species Zonotrichia leucophrys. The sequence continues at coordinate 1,572,412 of NC_088185.1, forward strand.
CAGTTACCAACATGTTCTGGGAAAGCATGAGGCTTCAGACTGTACACAGGTATCAACAGATCAGCAAATCTTAAATGAAAGCCAAATTTATAAATGTACAAAGCATCTATATCCTGCTGAAATCGAATCCTAAGTACCTTCCTGGATGGGGGCCCAAGCCTTCCAGGGCCAAATAGAAAACAATGCTGAAATGTCCAGGCTGTTCTGCTAAATGTGAAAATAAGTGCTTTGGCCAGAATAAAACTGGGAAAAAGGCCATGGCAGAGATGTCTATATTCTAAATGTCTACTCAGCTAGCAGTCCTAGGCTGAGCCACACAGTTTAAACTCCAAGAACAAGGAGTATAAAATCAGGTCCCACAGTCTCTCCTCATATGAGATGCTCCAAATCCCAAATCATCTTTGTGGCCTCTGCTGGGCCCTGTCCAGCAGCTCCTTATCTCTCCTGCACCCAGCAGCCCCGAGCTGGGCACGGTGCCCTGTGGAGGCTGCCCTGGAACAGAGGCCAGGCAGAGCCACAGAATAAAGCAGGGATTTATTAGAGGGCCTCCATGGATCCACCTTGGGCAGCACAGGAGCCCAGCCAGGGCTACACCCAAAAATTGACACAAAAAAGATGACTGGTCAGGGAGTCTCTCACTTTTGTAAATTCTGCTCCGTTTGCATATTGGAGTTAATTCTGCAATTATAGTTTTAGATTATTAAGTCCCATGCTGCTTGTTCTTCTCTTTTCATTCCACTGTTGTTTGTGCTCTTGGGCCTGAGATTTGGATCATTTATCCTTGGTCCCCAGATAGAGATGGAATTGCTTTATTTTACTAATACAAAGCTCAGACCTGCACCCTAAAGCAGCACAAAATCTGAAAATCTAAAATAAAATCTAACCCTGTGGCAGCAGGCACAGCGCTCTGGCCATGTGTGTGTGTGTGTGTGTGGGGTGGAGCAGTGGGGTCAGACCATGTGAAAAACGCCAACCACTTGTTTTTAAAATTTTAAAAGTTTAATAGTAGTAAAATGGTTAGAAAAATAGTAATACAATTAAACTAATAATAATTTGGACAATTTGGATTAGGACAATATGAGACAATAGAAACAAAGAGTTACGGACGTCCGGGTACCTTTTTCTGGGCAGCACAAGCCCGAAGAAGGACCCACGTTAACAGAGGATTAACGTTAAAAACAATAACCTATTGCATATTCATACACCTCATCCATGATCTATAAATTCCATTCAAACACGGGATTCTGTCTGGTCAGTGTCAGCTTCTTCCTCTGAATCCTGACAGCATCGTCCTGCCTGAGTGAGGCAGGAAGAAATTTGTTTCTTCTGATAATGGAGCAATAAATTCTCTTTGAAAGCTTCAGGTGTCCTGAGGCTGCTGTCTCAGTGCAAGTCCCTTATTTAGAAAAAAAAAAAAAAAAGTATCTTACATGGCATAGTTTCTATTTTAACATTTTGCTATAACCTAAAACTACATTTTACACAGTACTTAGGAGAATTAACACAGCATTACCTTCTAACGCAACACATAAAATATTCACTTTAATCTTTGTGAAAAGCCATTTATAAAGCACGAGTTTTTCACAGCCCCGCTCCCGGGTCTCTCCCCTCAGGGCCGCTCGTCCCCGTGATTTCCTCCCGCCGCGGGAGCCCCGCCCGTGCGGCCGCAGTTGCGGCGCGGGGCCGGCGGGCGGCGCTGTGGCGGGCGCGGCGGGGCGGCCATGGCGGCGGCGCGGCGGGTGCAGCTCCGGGGCCCGGCGCTGCTGCTGCTGCTGCTGCTGCTGCTGCTCGGCGCGGCGGGGCCCGGTGTTCGGGCCGCACGGAGCCGCGGGGCCGACCGCCAGAACAGCCTGCGCCGCGCCGCCAGCGGCCTCTACCAGGGCGTCAGCGGCCTCTTCGGCGAGGACAACGTGCGGGCCCTGCAGAAGGTGAGGTGCCGCTCGCCGCCCCCCTCTCCCCTCCGGCTCCCTCGCCTCGCTGCTCCGGCGCTGAGCGGGCGGCTCTGAGGCCGCAGCCCCGCGTCCCCATCGCCCCGCTCGGTGCGGGACCGGCCGTGGCCTCGTCAGCGACCTCAGGAGCGCTGCTGTGGGGAGCAAACCGGGAGGCCAGGCTTGCAGGAAAGCGGGGGGAAATAGCAGCTAAAGGCTTAAATAGAGGTGGTGTGAGGTGGGGAGGCGGCCGGGCCGCTGGGTGAGGAGCTGAAATCGCTCTGGCTGCAGGGCAGAGCATCCTGTGCTCGTGGGGCCAGCGCAACTGGCAGGGAAGCAGGCGTGCATGCATTCCTCTGTGCCTGCTGTCCTCAGGCTGAGATAGGATTGACCTCTGAGTACACCTGAGACATTTGCGTGTGATGCTGGGGACATCTCTCAGTTGCTCGATGAAAGGAATTCTTTGGTTTGCTCTGCCAGTTGTTGGTAATAGTGTTATCTCTAATCTTCAAAACGATAGTAAAGCCAATAAAGTGCATTTTAAAATCCTGCCAAGATGTGCATTTACATGCCAAAATACCTACAATAACGATAATTGCAGCGCATAAATTCATGATTCACAGAGTTAAAAAAATCGGATTTACAATTTTTCCCATGAGGACGACAAAATAATCTGCAAATCTTGCTTAATGAATTATAATTCTACTCATGACAAATAAGTCTCAAAGTGTTACTTTAGGAATTGAGGTTTTTTTTAATTTTCAATTTTATTTCTCAGTTTTTCTCAAGGTTGACAGAGAGGTTTGTGAATGGGGTGGATGTATTAATGGACACATTCTGGAGAATATGGACTGATTTGTTAGATGTTCTTGGAATTGATGGTAAGTGTGATGCCTGCTCACCCTTGAACTGTCTCAGCCTGTATCAGTGTTTACAAGCAAATGGGAAAACAGTTACATTTTATCATGCTGCTTAAACATCCATCAGTGGTGTGTCTCTCTGCTTCCCATGGCTTTGATTTTCCTATTAGTATCTTCAAACATGGAGACTGAACCCCACCATTCCATTTCTGTCTGTGTATCTACAGGATGTGTTTAGAATGAATTACCAGGCATGGCTGGTTCCTTGGTGAATCCATCATTAAATGGATTCACACAGCCAGGAACAGTGCAGAGAAATCAATGAGGACTAGAGAAAGGAAAGGTGCAGCTGAGAGCCTTTAGAATGTCACTTTTACAAAGCAGGATCTGTAGCCTCAGTATGAGTTTTGACCTCAGGCTCTAGAGTGGTTCGTCTTTAAAGAGCCTTTCCCACCTTTCCTGGAATGAATTCCGTTGAATCCTTGGAGCTGAGCCAGTGATTTGAGGGAAGGTTCATCCAGAAATAGGTGAACCAGCTTTACCCTTTACTTTAGAAAGCAGTGCCGTGACCCCAGTGCTGTGGGGTTTGACCCTTTAGATTTGTGCCTGTTTTTGCCTCACTGCTGGGGGGTTTGACCCTTTGGAGCTGTGCCTGTGTTTTTGCCCCAGTGCTGTGGAGGTGGAGCTGTGCTCATGTTTTTACCCCACTGCTGTGGGGGTTTGGCTCTATAGAGCTGTTCTTGGGGTTTTGCCCCACTGATGTAGGGATGTGACCCTTTGGAGCTGTGCCTGTGTTTTTGCCCCACTGTTGTGGGGTTTGACCTTGTGGATTTGTGCTCATGTTTTTGCCCTGTTGCTGTGGGGATGGAGCTGTGCCTGGTTTTGCCCCAGTGCTGTGGGGATGTAACCCTTTGGAGCTGTGCTCTGTGTTTTTGCCCCAGTGCTGTGGGAGTTTGACCCATTGGATTTGTGCTCATGTTTTTGCCCCGCTGCTGTGGGGGTTTGGCCCTTTGGAGCCGTGCTCTGTGTGTTTTTGCCCCGCTGCTGTGGGGGTTTGGCCCTTTGGAGCCGTGCTCTGTGTGTTTTTGCCCCGTGCACTTCCAGCCCACTCTCATTAACATCCTGTTCATTTCCCTTTGTTTTCCAGCCTCCAACCTGACTCATTATTTCAGCCCAGCAGCCATTGCCAACAACCCGACGCGCGCCCTCCTGCTGATCGGTGCCATTTTGCTGGCCTACTGGTTTTTATCTCTGTTCCTCGGATTCTTCTTCTATCTGCTGCACATGCTGTTCGGCCGCTTCTTCTGGATCGCCAGGGTGGCGCTGTTCACCCTGTCCTGTGTGTACATCCTGCAGAAGTACGAGGGGGACCCCGAGCACGCCGTGCTGCCCCTCTGCTTCGTCGTGGCCGTCTACTTCATGACGGGTCCCGTTGGCTTTTACTGGAGGAGGAACAGCAACAGCAGCCTGGAGGAGAAGATGGACCACCTGGACAGCCAGATCAGGCTGCTGAACATCCGCCTCTCCAGGGTGATTGAGAACCTGGACAGGGGCGCTGAGCAATGAGCCAGCCCCTGCTGACCACTGAACACCAGCTCTGGAAAAACCCTAAGCACTGTCTCATCCGAAGTTACAAAGCAACAAAACATCACATGGTAAAAAGTGTGCAAAGTTATAACTTTTCATCGTGTCTAAGACTAATTTATCTAGGTTAAACACTCAGCCGTTAGACTTCTAGGAGAAAGAAACAACATTTACAAAATTCAGCTGTATATTCAGAGTTTTATCCAGTACTAGAATTTTCTCAGTAGATAAACGCTTACTTTTACAAGCATTTAAAAACATCTTTTGTAAGGTTTTTATAAAAGCAAATTGAGTAGTCTTTCAGATATTGAAATTGAGTTAAACATATGCAAATTTGACACTTTAACAGTTAAAAAGAAAAAAAAAATCTCAAGCTACCAAGCACTTCCATTGAGAAGTAACTGCTGTGGGTCCATATTTTTTCTTCAGAGTTGTGAATGTTTTTGTGTTTTTGTTGGCTTATTTCATTGCCTTGAAGTTGCCTTTCATAGAGTATCAGATGAGGAATTTTCTGGTATCCAGGCCAAAAAATTCACACCATAGCTTTTAACAGGAGGTGGGGAATGAGGGAGAAGGAAGATCTGAAGTCCTTAAATGCCAGTCCAGTGTGAGGAAGCACACGTGTGGCATTTTATCATTGCATTTCATCCCGAGAGCTTTAATTTGTTAGTGTCTGGAAGGAAATCTGCTTTAATAAATTGGCACAGAAGGAAGATGTAGCGTGACAAATTGTAATTCATATTTGATCTGCACAGTGAAGCATTTTCCAAGCTTAAGTGCATAGAGTAAAACATGGTTTTTAATCTCAGGACCCACGTACCTTCTCAGAAAAGGCAGCAGTTCAAACACGTGCAAATGTATTGTTGCTTAAAGCTTTCTCAGGACCAATCAGCGGCAATAAATTACCTTCAGGAAGATCTGGATTTTTTTCTAAAATTCCAATAGTTTTATAGGAGCTTTTTGCTTGAAGTCTCTGTCCTCGTTAGGTTTTGGGAAAAGCGAGTCACCTTTAGGAGGAGGGTGTAGGAAACGGTTCCCTTTCAAAGCACTGGAGCTTTGGAGCAATTTTTATTTTGCAGGATTTCTGTGTTTCTTACATGGTAGGGCATCACTGGCTGTGCTGGTTTACTGAAACAAAGGGAAGCTCAGGGAAGGAAGGCTGGACTGTGGTTTCACCTGGAAACAGCAGCATGCAAGGACACGGGTGTGAGCAGGGAGGGAAGCACCTGCCCCTGGTGATGAGCACAGTTCTGATAGCGCCAGGGGTAGGATGGAGCACAGCTGGAGCATTCCATATCCCATGGGGTCCAAACAAACAGCTGCATCAAAAAACGCAACAAAAATTGGTCTGGGATGGGGCCTGGCTGCAAGGCAAGGGGACCAGGAGGAGGAGGAGGAGGAGGAAGAGGAGGAGGTTCCCAGGTGTGCCTGCCAGTGCCAGCCCAGTGGGACAGGCTGGGCACAGCTTGTCCTTCCACTGGGCAAAGCTTCTGGGTGTGATGCTTAACTGAATGTAACTGTGGGGCGAGTTTATTTTTCTCTTTATGCTGAAGTTTTAATGTTCTTCTTGGAATGTGTGTGTTGCTTGCCTAAACCTCTTTGGGTCTGTCTGTGCGTGGCATTTCCATGGGGGTTGTTTTTAAATCCATGTTAATGGCCTTTACTCCTGGTGATCACTTCTGTTCAACACGGTTGAAGTTCATATGCACTTGGCACGGTTGGAATGCATTTTTTGATTTTAATTTTTTATGTCTCCTGTAAATCCCCCTGCACCCCATTTGTTAACAAGTTTAGAGTTGTTCAATAACTGGTTATCACAACTTAAAATCATTCCTGTGATCAGATAGGGACTATGGCAGCAAATAGTCCATTAGGTCAAGCTGAAAATGTAAATGACGGTAAATTCCTTTTTTCAGCTCATTTTCCATAGTATTACAGAGTCTTCCCTGTAGACTCAGTTCTCCCTACTGTTGTGCACAGAGGACTGGGCTAAAATGCCAACCTGGAAATTAGGAATTGACTAGTAAAGCTTGTCAGGTCTTGATGTGTTTTGCCAAATGTGAGACCTGAGGACCAAAGTTTGCAAACCTTGCTCGTGTCAGTGGCTCCATTGCCTTCTTAGGTCAATGTGCATGGGTCAGTTTGCATAGATTGTATTTTGTGTAATCCATATTTAACGTTAAAGTTACAAATACTGAACATTTATATATTAAGAGGTGTCTATGATAAAGATTTCTTTGAAAGTATTATAAAAAAGTTAATTTGGATTATGGTTTCTCCCTGTCTAATCATTTATCTTACTTTTGTAAAATCAGCCCTCCTATATTAATACTCTTTATTTCGATCACCCTGCTGCTTGAAAAATGGTATTTTTATATTTACTTGCATCCCATGTATAGCAAAATGTTATGTGAAAAGCAGTATATATAAAATTGGGTATTTTTAATCAGTATTTTTCCCAGCACTCAGTTTTCACGTTAGTCAAATTCAGAAGTAATGATTTTTTTAAAGCACAATCTAATCTTCAATATATATATATACATATATAAATATATACTTTAAAAATGCTCTGTATTTTTAAACATGCACTGTAGTGAAAGCGCTTTTGGGGACATGAATGTGGTATTATTGTATTTAATCTCTTTCAACTTTTGTAAATACCTTTTACAAGTATTTTCCATACTGGGCCATCTACTTTATCCATGGAGGATTTTGCTGTTTTTTAGAAACCCGTGCCAGTGGCTGCAATGCTTTTGTATCCCACAGAGCATCTCAGAGACAGGCAGGGCTCTGTGTCACCTGTGGGCAAACCCTGGCAGTGACACCTGCAGGGTGGCACTGGAGGATCCCTCAGCAGTGACACCTGCAGGGTGGCACTGGGGCATCCCTCAGCAGTGAACTGCAGGTGCACGGGAGGAACCTCAGCAGTGAACTGCAGGTGGCACTGGGGCATCCCTTGGCAGGTGACACCTGCAGGTGGCATGGGAGCCTCACGTCCCTAGGGGGGCATGGCATCCCTTAGCAGTGACACCTGCAGGGTGGCATGGAGGAACCTCAGCAGTGACACTGCAGGTGGCACTGGGCATCCCTTGCAGTGACACCTGCAGGGTGGCACTGGAGGAACCCGCAGTACCTGCGTGCACTGGCATCCTTGGCAGTGACACCTGCAGGGTGGCACTGGGCATCTCGCAGTGACCCTGCAGGGTGCACGGACATCCCTACAGTGACACCTGCAGGGTGGCACTGGGGCATCCCTCGGCAGTGACACCTGCAGGGTGGCACTGGGGCATCCCTCGGCAGTGACATACAGGTGGCACTGGGGCATACCTCGATGACACTGCAGGTGCAGGGATCCTTGGCGTGACACCTGCAGGGTGGCACTGGGGTACCCTTAGCAGTGACACCTGCAGGGTGGCACTGGGGCATCCCTTGGCAGTGACACCTGCAGGGTGGCACTGGAGGAGCCCTCAGCAGTGACACCTGCCCAGGGCAGGGATGGCATGGGACAACCCTGGTGGCTTTGGCATTTTGCTGTGACTTCACGGAGCTCTGCCACAGCCATGCCCATGGTGCCCTGCTGGGAGCTGCTGCTGGGGCACAGGTGACACAGGGACAGCCCCAGCTGGCTGCTCCTGCAGGACAGGACCTGGACCTGCTCCTGGACCTTCCTGTGGCCACTGGAGAGCCCATCCCTGTGTGAGCAGCGGGCACAAGTGCCAAGGATGGGCTCTGGCTGCTGGGATTGGGAACTCCACGGGGTTCCAGGGCTTTCACCTGCCTGCTCTGGGACCCAGCTTTGCAATCCTGCAGGGTTCTTCCCATTCCTGAAGGTTTTCGCTTGCCTGCTTTAGGACCCAGCTTTTGGAATCCTGCAGTTCTCTTCCCTCCCTGGAGGGTTTTCACCTGCCTGCTCTGGGACCCAACATTTGCAATCCTGCAGTTCTCTTCCCTCTCTGGAGGATTTTCACCTGCGTCCTTTAGGACCCAGCCTTTGCAATCCTGCAGTTTTCCCCTGAGGCAGGGCGGCTCCTCCGGACGCACACCGCTGTAGATACCCGATGTGTCCTGTGGGATGTGACGCTTTCCCAGTGGTTTTTGGGTGTCAGAGTGCAGTGTACAAACCTGGTGTGGCTCAGTGCTGTGCTTCTAGCGCGTCCTTCACGTCGTGCTTTGCTTCTCGAGGCTCGTTGCGTCGTCGCTGTGGATAGACCAGTATCAACCTTAGCTCTTCGGTGGTGTGGAAGTGTTTAAGTGTGGTTTGCCTCACATACTGATCCGTATTTGGCAGCTAATGGCGTTAAGTGACCATGAGTTCTCTTTGTCTGGGTTGGAAAATAAAAGGTTTTATTGTATCCGCATGTATTTTAAAATTTTTGGATAATTCATCGACCTGTGATGACAGCACATGTAAAAACCGATCTTTTCCTTTTATTCAGAAGTTCTATTTGCTGTGGTAGCACTTGTTGTTGGCACTGATGGTAGTGATTTCCATCCTGTTTTGTACATCAGGTTTCATGATTACAGTGTTTCAGTTTGTACAATTGTTTATGTAAAAACGATTTGGTCTGAAGAGATGCCGTGTGTTCACTTCTGATCCTAGACACATACGAGATCCTACTGGTAATACTGTTAGTAGTTACAACTGTACCAGACTTATTTTTTACAGAGCTTTACATGCCTTTATTTATTCCTTTATCGGACCATCCAAACCATGTACTCCGTAGTTCAGTATTTGTAGACCAGTTTCACAAATCAACTTAAGGTATTGTGGCAAAGCTTCGAATAAATGTTTACTGAGACTTTGCACTGAGCTGCGAGTGCCTGCCGAGGCTCTGAGGGGTGGGGTGGGATGGGATCCATGGGATGGGTGGGATCCATGGGATGGGATGGGGTGGGGTGGAATGGGAAGGAATGGGAGGGAAGAGGTGGGGTGGGATGGGATGGGATCCATGGGATGGGATGGGGTGGGGTGGAATGGGAGAGAATGGGATCCATGGGATGGGGTGGAATGGCATCCATGGGATGGGATGGGATGGGATCCATGGGGTGGGATGGAATGGAATGGGAGGGAAGGGGTGGGATGGGGCGGGATCGGGGGTCCTAGTATGGGTTGAGGGGTCCCGATCCCGTGGGGCCGCCCCGTTCATGGTCCCGCCCGCTCCCGCCCCTTCTCCGCCCATTTCCCGCCTTTTTCCCGCCCATTCCCGCCCCTTTCCCGCCTTCTCGCGAGATCCCTGTGTTCCGGAAGTGGCGGCGCCGCGGGCCGCACGTGGGGCCGTACGGTACCGTACCGGGCCGTACCGTACCGGGCCGGGCCCGTTTGGGCCGTGTCCCCGTCCCCGCCATCGCCATGGGCCGAGCGCGCCGGCGGCACAACTGGAGGGCGCGGCTGTCGCAGGGCCCCGCGGCGCCGCCCGCCGCTGAACCGGAGCTGCCGCTGGAGCTGCCGCTGGAGCTGGGAGGTGCGGCCGGGCCGGGCCGCGCTGGGCTCGCTGGGGTCACACCCGGTGAAAGGGACCGGGGCTGCTGCCCTGCTCTGCTGTGTTTTATTATATTTTAGTTAGAAGCGTTGTTGTTGTTTTAACCCCCGGGAGGCGGTGGGTTCCCGTCCCTGCGTGTGCCTCCCACCCCACCCTGGGGTCGGTCCCAGGCTGGGCTCGGTGAGCTCAGAGCTCTTTTCCAGCCGAATCCATTCCCTGGTTCCGTGATCCCTGATCAGCTCTGTTACAGCAGCGCTGCCTCCAGGGAGCTCAGGATTTGTGCTTGGGTCCCTTCCCAATCACTCAGTGGCTCCATTATATATTAAAGCAGCTACTAAACATATTTCCTATGTTAAACATTCGCTTTCTCAAACTTAAAAAAAAAATGGTATTACTTCAAAAAAATTACGTTTATCATTCTATTTTTATTATTCTATTAATACAGTTTTTTAGTATTAAAATCCGCTGGTGCCCGGGTGAAGCAGAACCCTGGGGAGTGACCCCAGGGCACACTGTGTCCTGACCCTGGAGGATTGAGTAAAAAGGCAAAAATTGCATAATATTGTTACATAAATCTTGGAGAGTCGCCCTCAGGGCTATAGAAAGCTCAGGGTTATTGAATGCCCAGTTTCGAGGTCTTTTGCCCCTGCTGATGTTGCAGGATTTTCTCTTGGCTGGGCATGAGGGTTGTGTTTGTTAGGAGCAGCTAAATCTGGCCTGGTGCTTGATAAGCCTGCTAAGCAGAGTGCTGAAAATAATCCACCTGGCACGGGAGAATAATGCAACCCTTCCTTCAGATGGAGCAACGCTGAAGGGAATTGACCAAAGCAATGCCCTGGTCCTGCCAGCAAAAAAAGCCAAGAAGAAAAAAGCCCCGTGTGTTGTGCAGCAGCAGAAGAAACCCCTGAGCAAGAAACAGAAGAAAAACCTGCAGAAGGTTTTGGAGCAGAAGGAGAAGAAAAAGCAGGTATGTTGCTGTTTCTGGCAACTGCAAGCTTCTCAAATCTTGAATTCTTAAATTCTCTTAAAATGAGGGTTTGGTATTGGTGCGTGGGGAGGGCGGGTGATGATGAGGATGGTGAGGGGTGTGAGCTGTCAGGGGTGTCTGAGGTGTGAATTCTCAGGGGTGTGCAGGTGCTGGGGTGATGCTGCAGCAGCAGCAGCTCCCCCTTTGCTGGGCATTGGGGCAGAGATGCAGCACCCAGGGGCTGCTGAGGGCAGCTCGAGGGGAGGAAGGCACTCCTGTCCTCTCAGGGGCTGCAGGAATGCATCCTCTGTGGGCCCACGTTCAGTTCTGCACAAGTGTTGTGGAATACATTAGTGGCAGGCAGTGATATTTTGTCATTTTTAAAGCTCTGTGTGGAATGGGTGCTGTGAGCTCCTGCAAACCTCCCTGCACCCCAAGACCTGTCAGTGCTTCTGAAATGCCTGTTGTGTATTTTCAGACATTTTTTCTGTCTTTGTAAAACCTTTCCAGGCAGAATCCCTGCTCCTGTCAGTGCCTGGACAGTGACTCTCAGAGAGCAGCTCTGGTTCTGGGGCAGGCTCACCCTGTGGCTCACACCCTCTGCCATGCCATGTCCCAGGGCAGGCGTTTGGGGCTCCCTTTGCTCCAGGCCTCATTCCAGTGCTTCAGATCCAATCTCTTTTCCTTGCTGCTGTTTCTGGGGTGCAGCTGAGCTGCTCACTGCTCTGATGTCAAGTCCCCATTTCTATTTTTGCTCTGGTTCAGGGCTGAAATCAGGGAGGAGTGACCCAGGAGCAGCAGGAAGCTTTTCCAGCTGCACAGCAGGGTTTGCAGAGCACAGAGCACACCTTGGAATGCTCAGATCTTGCCATGAAATCCTTTCCTGGTCAAAGCAAGCACTGATTTTGGTTGTTTTCCCCAAACAGAGAGCTGAGCTGCTGAGCAAGCTGAATGAGGTGCAGGCTTCTGAGGCAGAAATGAAACTCCTGTACACAACTTCCAAACTGGGGACTGGGGGCCGCATGTTTCAGGCTAAAAGGTAAAGGGATTTTGGGGTGGAACCCCTGCAATTGATCATTCTGTTTGAACAGCACCATCCTGAGCTTTCCCTTTATTTTTTTTTCTTCTTCTTGGTGCAGACAGGTTCTTCAGAATGGATGGAGTTAAATAATTTGCTATTTTTATCTGATAATGGGATAGTTATTTTCTTGGTCTTTCCTATGGGATGAGGATGAGGAGGGTGACACAATCTACAGGCTTTTAGCAATTGTGCTAAACTGAAAAATTGGTGGATAAACACTTATTTTCTTGTGCTGGAAGACATTTACTGATGTTAAGCATAGCTGATGGATTTATCAAGAGATGGATTTATCAAGAGCTGCATTTCTAGATTAAACTACAAAGATGCCTTCAGAAGAAATGGATAAACCCCAGGATAGGAAATGCTTAGATACAAATCCATCCATCAAAGCCAAGGCTTTACCTGGCAGAGTTGTGAAAACCTCCAGGAGTGGAGATCTGGTTTTTGGGGAAGTCCTGCCTGGTTTGAGGTGCCAGAGCACAGTTCACAGATCTGGGTTTTTGGGGAAGTCCTGCCTGGTTTGAGGTGCCAGAGCACAGTTCAGAGATTTGGGTTTTTGGGGAAGTCCTGCCTGGTTTGAGGTGCCAGAGCACAGTTCACAGATCTGGTTTTTGGGGAAGTCCTGCCTGGTTTGAGGTGCCAGAGCACAGTTCACGATCTGGGTTTTTGGGAAGTCCTGGTGGAGTGCCAGAGCACAGTTCACAGATCTGGTTGGGGAAGTCCTGCCTGGTGTGAGGTGCCAGAGCACAGTTCACAGATCTGGGTTTTGGGGAAGTCCTGCCTGGTGTGAGGTGCCAGAGCACAGTTCACAGGTGGATGTTTTGTTTCCAGGGTGACTCAGGAGCCAAGGACTGATGTCCCTGAAAGGATCAGGAGCATCAGCGGTGCCAACAAGAGAAGGCACAGCTCAGGGTCAGAGCCAGAGCCTGAGGAAGAGCCCAGCAGCTCTGAGGAGGAGGAGGAGGAAGAGCAGAAAGAGGACACTGAGAAGTCCTCAGGCAGTGCTGTGGATGCTGCTAAAGGGGCAGAGGGAGGAGTGGGCAGGGCAGGGGCTGAGCAGCCTCCAGCTGGTCCCAGAGCCCCAGAGCCCCAGGCAGCCCCCAGCAGGGCTCCCTGCAAGCCTGCAGTGTTCATCCCTGTGCACAGGACTCCTGAGATCCAGGTGAGCCTCTGGGAACAGCACAGTTGGTCACAGGGGCTGGGGAGGATGGTGGGCTCCAGCAGCTGGGTGCGCTCAGCTCTGCGCCAGCAGCAGGAAACTCAGCTTGTTTCAGGGTATTAGCATTTATCTTCAATTTTACATACAAAGTCCTTTATTGTCCTTTGCTAGAAAGCCTTCTGAAGTCCCTTTCAGTTCTCTGCTGCTCTGTACCTTGTGCTGGGTGGTTTTGTCCCATTTGTTGTGGGCAGGGCATTGTGCAGGAACAGGAAAAGCTCTGCACCAGCCCCAGCAGACGAGGCAGTTGTGAAATGAGTTCTCCCTTGAAGTGCTGTATTAAGAAACTCAAGGGACTGAAATTTCACAAATTACAGTGCAGGGCTTGCCCTGTGCTTGCTGGGAATCTGCTCTGGTGACTCTGGTTCTCAGCCATGCTCGTGTGGTTTGGACTGGTTCAGAGATTTCTGAGTCACGGGCTTGCAGAATCCCTTTGTGGGTTTTATGGTCTGAGGAAGGGAACAGGTTTCAATCCCGAGGAAAACAAAAAAGGAGTGTGAAGCTATGCAACTAAAATGTGTGTTTTACACTGTTTAGGAGGCAAGACTAAAGCTCCCCATCCTTGCTGAGGAGCAAGTGGTCATGGAAGCCATCAATGACAATCCCATTGTCATCATATGTGGAGAGACAGGGAGTGGCAAAACCACCCAGGTGCCTCAGTTCCTCTATGAGGCTGGATATGCCAGGTAGGACTTGGATTTTGTATGCAGGGACAGCATTTTGGGAAAAACTTGTCTGCAATCCCTGCATCTTCAGATCAGTACAGATGCAACAAAAGGGAATCCCAAAGCTCCCTGTCTGTGTTTTCATTCCAACTCTAACTAAGACTGAGGCTGTGTGACTGATGCCATTAATCTAGAGCCATCAGTGAGAAATGCTGTTGTCATTTTTTGGGTCTGCTGCTCTGTTCAATTAAAACAATTCCTCTTTTCCTCCCCTCACCCCTTTAGTTCTGGGGGCATCATCGGGATCACGGAGCCTCGGCGCGTGGCCGCCGTGTCCATGTCCCAGAGGGTGGCCAAGGAGATGAACCTGTCCCACAGGTGAGCCTCAGGAGGCCTTGGGACCTCGCTGGGGGGTGGCACTGAGGTGCCCTGTGGGTGACAAGGACTCTGTGCTTGTTGCTGGTGTTTCCCCACAGGGTGGTTTCCTATCAGATCCGCTACGAGGGGAACGTCACGGATGAGACACAGATCAAGTTCATGACTGATGGTGTGCTGCTCAAGGAGATCCAGAAGGTAACTTGCTGTCCTCAGGGTTGAAAAAGGGAATTTTTTGTATAGCAGGGAAGAGAGGCCTATGTGGACTTGTTGCCAGTCTTTCAAATCAGAATCCCTTCCAGCACCAGGGATTTATTTTATCCCCACCCTTGATATTCCTGCCCAAGCCCCTAAACATTGGGTTTTCTTGCTGGGGAAAATGGGAGCAAGAGGAGGCTTGGGAGCCATGCTGCCTTGTGTAGGGTGAGTGCATTAAACTGAGTGAGAATTGAGCTGGGGATGGGCTGAGTGCTTGTGGGGTGTCCTGACTCACATATCCTTGCTGGGGCCTCCTGTGCTGAAAGCCATCTCTCCCCTCAGGACTTTCTGCTTTCCAAGTACAAAGTGATCATCATTGATGAGGCCCACGAGAGGAGCATGTACACGGACATCCTGATAGGCCTCCTGTCCCGCATCGTGCCCCTCCGGCACAAGGTGAGGGTGATCCCTCAGGTTTAATTCTGTTTTTCACATTCTGTGCTGCTTTAGGGTGTGGGTCTGGGTTCACATCAGGGGATGGTGAGCTCTGTGCACAGAGCAGGGAGACAAAACAATTCCTGCTCCAGCTGGGCACAGATGATCCAAATCTCAGCCCAAGAGCACAAACACCGTGGGCTGGAGAGAGAAAAACAAGCAGGGTGGGACTGCATGGGCTAAAGCTTATGAATTAATTATGAATGAAATGTGAATAATTGGACAGTTAACTCCAAGATGAAAATGGAGCAGATTTGATCAAAGTGAGAGACCCCGTGACCAGTGGAGCATTTTGGGACCATTTTGGTTCATCCTGGGTTCATTTTGGGACCATTTTGGTTCATCTTGGGCACAGCCCTGGCTGGGCTCTTGTGCTGCCCAAGGTGCATCCATTCAGGCCTTCTAATAAATCCCTGCTTTATTCTTTAACTCCATCCAGTCTCTGCTCCAGGGCAGCCTGCACAGGGCATCAGGAGGGGCAGGGCTCCTGCTCTGGGCATGGATGTGCCAGGGAGGGGATGTTCCACATGGAGAGGCTCTGTGGTGTGCAATTCCAAGGAAATCTGACAGAAATCACACTCAGTTAACACATTTCTCTTTCTGTATGATTGAGGAGGCACAGAGCCTGCACCAAGGGGGAAATACTACAGATCAGTACCAAGAGGTGACTTTTCAGGCAGAACCCAGTTCATTTGAGAATTACAGTGTAGATACCTGGATTCCAGCAGCCTGGGGGAAAGCAGGGTGTTAGTTGGTGCCCTGGGGAGGAGCTGTGGGGCACAGGGTGACAGATGTGTGTCCCTGCAGAAGGGGCTGCCCCTGAAGCTGATCATCATGTCTGCAACTCTGCGTGTGGAGGATTTCACTGCCAACACCAGGCTGTTCTCTGTGCAGCCTCCTGTCATCCAGGTACTGTCCCCTCCCTGGGAGCCTCTGTAAAACCAGTGACAAAACAGGGCCATTCCAATCTTTCCAGTTGGTGCTGAAATCCCTCAGATAACCCATTTAAAAACACGAATTTTGTTGAGGCTATTGTTTCTTTTGGGACTTGCTGTTTTTCCTTCCACCTTTATCAGAAAACCGCCCTGGCAGAATCTGATTATCTTGAGAAACTCTTTAAGTTATGGTTCAAGAGAACTAGAAAGCCTCTGTCTGAGTTGATGAGGTGAAAGGGGGGAAAGATTTCGTTTCTAGCCTGGTTTTATGGTGGAGCAAACAGCAGTGATTTCTGTGGGTTTGGTGTTTTGTAGGGTACCAAACCCTGGATGTGAACAGAAATACGGGGTGAGCTTTACTGGCTGTAATGATTGTGTGGAGTTATGACAGCACACAAAGCCTTTATTTATTTCTATAAATACCTTAATTTGGTGTTTGCTCTGCAGGTAGATGCAAGGCAGTTCCCTGTGACTGTTCATTTTAACAAGAAAACCCCCCTGGATGATTACAGTGGGGAGTGCTTCAGGAAGGTGTGCAAAATCCATCGGATGCTGCCTGCAGGTAAGGGAGCTTCACTGCTGAGGCCTCTCACTTTGCTCATACTGAGCAGGCACAAAGTTTTGGGGTTTGTTGTTGTGATTTTTCCTTTTTTTAATTTTTTTTCCTCTTGCAGGTGGGATTTTGGTGTTTTTAACAGGCCAGGCAGAAGTTCACTCTCTGTGTAGAAGATTAAGGAAAGCATTCCCATACCAAAAGAACAGCACTGCAGGTAATGCTGTAGAAACTTAAACTTCAAATTATCCTGCTTGAGAAGTGAGCTTGCTTTGCATCTAAAAAAAAGAACTTTTATTTTAAAACCACAAAATACAAGGTTTGGGGGAAGTTGTGGGTGATTGCCATGACTGATGTTAAATTTTGTGCTGGTTTGAGTTTGGGAAAAAATCCTTTCCAGTTCCCTCTGCCTTCAGTTTGCTTTTTGCACACTGTGCATCCCAGAAGGGTGGGAGTGGAACCAGACCCCTCCACCTTTCCCAGGAGGAAGGCATGCCCAGCTCACAGTGTTCCACTGCTGTTTTAGGAGGAGAGGATGACAGGGAAGACTCAGTGGAAGAAATGAGGAAATTCAAGAGCTCGAGGAAGCGCAGGAGAGTCCTGGTAATGTGTGAGGGGCAGAGTTCCCCCAAGGGGCAGCAGGAGCCTCCCTGCAGCAGCTCTGCTCTGTGGCTGTGCCTCCCTCAGCTCCTCCAGCCCTGCCTGCAGCCCACGGGTGTCCCCTCAGTGCTGCTCCCACTGCTGCTGAAACTGCATGTCATGGGCAGGAGATTGGTTTAGATTTAGAGTTCTGACCTTGAATGGAAGGAGCTCCAGACTTGCTGGCACCAAGGCTGCTCCTCATCTCAGCATCTGTTACCCAAACTGTGGACTGGGTTTGACAGAGAGATTAAATTCTCAGACTAACCCATCTTGACAGAAACTGTTGAACATTTGTTTGACATATCTGGATTAGGAGGCCAGTTCTCTTCTTTCTAAGAGTGTTACAATAAATGACAATATATAGAGGTGGAATGGAATTTGGCATTGTATGCTTTTGCAAGGTGTCCAATTTAAAAAATGTCCAATTTGGAAATACTTTATTTTGCACCTAAGAAATGTGAGTTCTTGGCTCAGCTTTGCTTCCACAGCAATGCAAAGTGCTGCTTGTGTCCCCCTGCTAATGTGCTGTTCTCATCTTCCCTCCCTCTCTCAGACACTCCCCAAAATTGATCTGAACAATTACTCTGTGGTGCCTCCGGATGAAGGAGATGAGGACAGAGACTTTGACAGTGATGATGATGCTGCAGGCTCCGATCTTGACCTGGACTTAGGAGATGGAGACTCAGGAGAAGGTTTGGCACATGGGAAAGAGGGAATCCCTGTCCCCTGTCACCTGTGAGATGAGTGACTTGAGTTTGTCCTGTGCTGACCTGTGGCGCCAGAGCAGCAGTGTCATGGCAAAGCTGTTCAGGTTTTCCAGTCCCAGTTACTGGTACCAGTTTGTACCAGTTGCTTTCCTGGTTTTGTGCAGATGTTGCTGGGGCTGAGCAGTGCTGGTTTGTTTCCCCACAGATGAGAAATCTGACTCGTCCCTGCCCCTGTATGTGCTCCCACTCTACTCCTTGCTGGCACCAGAGAAACAGGCAAAGGTAAAGGATTTATTGTCACAGTGAGCAGGAGATCTGACAGATAACAGTGATCAATGGTCTGAAATCACAAGAGAGATAAAATTCCCATCTTGGACTGTTCTGCCAGCTGGGATGGCCCAGTGGGCACGTTGGGCTGGGGTGTCCCTTCAGCAGGGTGGGAGAGGTGATCAGCCACAGCCCTGCAGGGTCTCTGAATCCATCCTGGCTCCTCCTGCAGCCCCTGGGGTTGTTTCTGAGGCTTAACCCAGCTGGACAAAGAGCTTCAGAGCTGGAGACGGGGTTAGGGCTGTGCTCTGACTCCTGTGTTCTCCTTGCAGTGCCATATACACTGCCATGCCTTCACAGCCCATCCAGGACCACTGCCTGCCCCTTTTCCTTGTCCCTTTTCCTTGGTGGTGTTTGAGGGTCCCCAGGACGAGGGAAGAGATGAGAATCTTGACTCCATGTTTCAGAAGGCTGATTTATTATTTTATGGTATATATTATGTTAAAAGAAAATTATACACTAAAACTATACTAAAGAAAAGAGAAAGGAGACATCAGAAGGCTGGGGAAGGAAATTAATAATAAAATCTTGTGACTGCTCAGTCCTGACACAGCTGGACTGTGATTGGCCATTAATTACAAACAACCACATGAGCCCAATCCCAGATGCACCTGTTGCATTCCACAGCAGCAGGTAACCATTGTTTGCATTTCGTTTCTGAGGCCTCTCAGCTTCTCAGGAGGAAAAAATCCTAAGGAAAGGATTTTCCATAGAAGATGTCTGTGACGCTTTCCTTGTCCCCTTTTCCTTGTCCCCTTTTCCTTGTCCCCTTTTCCTTGCCCCCTTTTCCTTGCCCCCTTTTCCTTGCCCCCTTTTCTTTGTCCCTTTTCCTTGTCTCTTTCCTTGTTCCTTGCCCCTTTTCTTGCCCTTCCCTGTCCCTCCCTGCCCTCCCATGCCCGCGCCTGTCCCGCAGGTGTTCCGCCCCGCTCCCGCCGGCACCAGGCTGTGTGTGGTGGCCACCAACGTGGCCGAGACGTCGCTGACCATCCCTGGCATCAAGTACGTGGTGGACAGCGGCCGGGAGAAGCGGCGCTGCTACGACAGGGTCACGGGGGTCTCGTCCTTCAGGGTGTGCTGGGTGAGCCAGGCCTCGGCCCAGCAGCGCGCAGGCCGCGCAGGCCGCACCGAGCCCGGCCACTGCTACAGGTGAGCCCTGCGCCAGCACGGGGCCCTGCATGCACAGCTGGGCACTGGAGAGGGAATTGTAAACCCTAAACCCTCCCTTTTACAATTTGTTACGCATTTTAAATTATGTTCTCGTGTTCTCTGGGGCTCTCATGTTCTCAGGGGTCCCAGGACGAGGGAAGAGATGAGAATCTTGGCTCCATGTTTCAGGAGGCTGATTTATTATTTTATGATACATATTATATTAAAAGAAAATCATATATTAAGAAGACTATACTATTAAAAATATATAAATAGTATTTAAAAGAATATACTAAAAGAAGGGAAGAAAAGGTTTCACCAGAGGGCTATCAAGGAAAAGAAAGGAATGATAACAAAATCTTGTGACTGACCAGAGAGTCTGAAATAGCTGCACTGTCATTGGCCATTAATTAAAAACAACCACATGAGACCAATCCCAGATGCACCTGTTACATCCCACAGCAGCAGATAACCATTGTTTACATTTCATTTCTGAGGCCTCTCAGCTTCTCAGGAGAAAAGATCCTAACAAAAGGATTTTTCATAAAATATGTCTGTGACACTCTCAGGGAAAAAATCTGGAAGCAGGGAATAAGAATAACGATTCTTTAATAGGGAAGAAAATAAAAAAGAAAAACAATGCAGTAAATCAAAACAACACTGGCAGAGTCAGAACACACCTGACACCGTGTGGGTCAGGGTGTTGGTAGCAGTCCTGTTGGAGATGTGGCTGCAGCCCTCCTGCATTTCTCCTGCTGAAAACCCTTGTTTTCATGGTCAGGTTGGATTTCACTATGGCCAGGTGGATTTAACTCTGAGCAATGTTAACTTGTGAATAAGGCAAATGCCCCAACCTGTAAATAATGATATGATGGTGTAAATACTATCCATGACTGCCTTTTTGTTTTTTTATTCCCTTGCTAATTTTTCCTGCATATCCTTTGAGTTAAAATTTCTTTTAAATATCTAATAATACTTCTGGTCCACTAGGTTATACTCTTCGGCAGTTTTCATGGACTTTGAGAAATTTTCTGCTCCAGAAATAACAAAGCGACCAGTGGAAGACCTGATTCTGCAAATGAAGGCATTAAATATAGAAAAGGTGAGTTGGAAAGGGCTTTGTACCACAGCACCCATTAACGTGGTTGCCCATAGGAGCCAGAAACAAACAGAAATGTATTTTATTGCCATTGCTTGGAGCTGTGCCTTGTGGCAGAAATTCAGGTCCTGAGAGTCCATTTTGGGTCTGCACATGGCAGAACCTGCTCTGAATTCCTCTAGGCCTTGACAGACATGTTTGTTCAAGCTGTAAATGCTTTCTTATATTCTTAGAGGTTAAAAAAAAGCCCTGTCTAAGCAGGGTCTGTGTTCTGGAGATCCTGGAGCACTTTCGGAGAGCACAGCACTCAGATCCAGCCCTTCAGCAGCCTGCCCTGGGCGGTGCCTGCAGTCAGTGGGTGCTGGGGGTGATTCTGCTGTTCCTGTTTGCTCCTGTTCTTGTTCCAAGCATTTCCTGCCATTCTGTGTCCCTTCCTTTCGCTCCTGGCACACATCCTGAGTGTTTTTCTTTGTCCCACGTAAGCAGAGGGGAGGATTCCACTGCCTTGCAGGGCTCCTGGCTGTGCTCACACTGGGATGCTGTGTCACTGTGGGCTGAGGGGCTTTGCTCTTGTTTCCCTAGGTCATCAACTTCCCCTTCCCAAGCCCTCCTCCCACGGAAGCTCTGGCAGCAGCAGAGGAGCTGCTGATAGCCCTGGGTGCCCTGAAGGAGCCGCCCATGACAGGAAGGTAATGCCTGTGCTCCCCACTGCTGCCCTGTGGGCTCTGCTGTGCTGCTGCTGCCCTCCCACCTCACCCAGGGCTGTCCTGTGCCTCACAAACTGCCACAGCTCAGCTCTGGTGCCCTCTGCTTGATCCACTGGCCCTGGTGTGTGTGGGCAGGGAAACACTGAGCTGGGAGCAAGAGGAACCTTTCTCCTGGCCATTGGCACCAGCACACACCAAACCTGAGCTAACACCTCAAATTAACTGGGCTGCCAGAACGGGGAGCACAAACCTGTTCTAATTCAGAGTGACCTCATGACATGAGCTCTCTTTTTTCCCTGGCCCAGGCTGAAGCAGCAGCTGGCAGCAAAGCTGAGCTGCCCCATCAGTCCCCTGGGCAGGGTGATGGCCACTTTCCCCGTGGCCCCTCGCTATGCCAAGATGCTGGCCCTGAGCAGGCAGCAGCAGTGCCTGCCCTACACCATCACCATCGTGTCTGCCATGACTGTCAGGGAGCTCTTCGAGGAGCTGGACAGGTCAGTGGCTGAGCCTGCCTGTGTCCCAGTGTCACCCTGTGTCCCAGTGTCACCCTGTGTCCCAGTGTCACCCTGTGTCCCAGTGTCACCCTGTGTCTCAGTGTCACACCCTGTGTCCCAGTGTCACCCTGTGTCCCAGTGTCACCCTGTGTCCCTCTCACCCTGTGTCCCAGTGTCACCCTGTGTCCCTGTCACCCTGTGTCCCAGTGTCACAGCTGTGTCCCTGGCACAGCTCTCACAGGTGCTGCCCCGTGTTCCTTGCAGGCCTGCAGGCAGTGAGGAGGAGGCAGCCCAGCTGAAGGCAAGGAGAGCCAGGTTCTTGCAGATGCAGAAGGTCTGGGCTGGGCAGGGGCCCATGCAGAAGCTGGGGGACCTCATGGTGATGTTAGGTAAGTACCTGTGAGTATCCTCTCTGTATTCTTTAGTATAGTTTAGTGTGGTATTCTTTAATATCAAATAGTACCTTAAAATAATGAATTAGCCTTCTGAGAGCATGCAGTCAGATTCATCATTCCTTCCAGCCTTCTGTAAGTATCCTTTCTGCATTCTTTAGAAATATAATATAATATAGTATAGTGTATATATATAGTATACTATATATACTATAGTATATATATAATAATATATATATAATATATAGTATACTATATATATAATATGTATAGTATAGTACAGTACAGTATAGCATAGTACAATATAGTATAATATAATATAATGTAAATAGTATATATAGTACAATATAGTATATATAGTATAATATAATATAATATAATATAGTATATATAGTATAATATAATATATATAGTATAATATTTCTTTAATATATATTATCTTAAAATAATAAATCAGCCTTCTAAGAACATGGAGTCAGGTTCATCATTCCTCCCTTCATCGGGACACCCCACTAATACAATAGCAGCCCTAAATGACTCCTTGCCTGGGTCAGTGCTGTCCCCACGGTTCCCTGAGGAGCCCTGACCCCCTGTGTCACCCCAGGAGCAGTGGGGGCCTGTGAGTACTCCGGGTGCACCCGGGAGTTCTGCGAGCAGAACGGGCTGAGGCACAAAGCCATGCTGGAGATCCGGCGCCTGCGAGGGCAGCTCACCACGGCAGGTGAGGGGCTGGGGGGATCTGTGCTGGGGAAATGCTGTGCTGGCTCTGTGCTGGGGTCTGCACAGCCACACTGAGCTGGGGAAATGCTGTGCTGGGGGCTGCACAGCCACACTGAGCTGGGAAATGCTGTGCTGGGGGAAATGCTGTGCTGGCTCTGTGCTGGGGTCTGCACAGCCACACTGAGCTGGGGAAATGCTGTGCTGGGGAAATGCTGTGCTGGGTCTGTGCTGGGGGCTGGTACAGCCACACTGAGCTGGGGAAATGCTGTGCTGGCTCTGTGCTGGGGGCTGCACAGCCACACTATGGTGGGGAAATGCTGTGCTGGGGGCTGGCACAGCCACACTGAGCTGGGGAAATGCTGTGCTGGGGGAAATGCTGTGCTGGGGGCTGGCACAGCCACACTGAGCTGGGGAAATGCTGTGCTGGGGGCTGGCACAGCCACACTGAGCTGGGGAAATGCTGTGCTGGCTCTGTGCTGGGGGCTGGCACAGCCACACTGAGCTGGGGAAATGCTGTGCTGGGGAAATGCTGTGCTGGGGGCTGGCACAGCCACACTGAGCTGGGGAAATGCTGTGCTGGGTCTGTCCTGGGGGCTGGCACAGCCACACTGAGCTGGTTCCTGTCCTGCTGCACCCCCTCTCACCTGGTTTGCCCGCAGTGAACTCGGTGTGCAGGGATGCTGGGCTCTACGTGGACCCCAAGATGGAGCCCCCCACAGAAGCTCAGGTCACCTACCTGAGGCAGATCGTGCTGGCAGGGCTGGGGGATCACCTGGCCAGAAGGGTTCAGGCAGAGGAGCAGCTGGATGACAAGTGGAAGAATGCCTACAAGGTGAGCAGCTTGCCTGGCCTCAGTTCCTCCTCCCCTGCGGCAGAAACCTGTGCCAAGCCCAGGTGTGTGGCTGGGTGCAGCTCTGAGATGTCTGTGCTGCCTTCCTGCAGCTCCTCTCTGTGGAACTGCAGTTTGCAGTGGTGCCATTTCTTGGTGTTCACGTAGGAAATGTTATAAAAGGGCTGAGAAATACCATGAGTTCACCTTGTGTACCATTAGACATCTTGCTTGGTGTCTGCAGAGAGGGTGGAGCAGAAAATGATGGGGTTATTAAAACCCTCCATCACTTCAGGAAAGCTTCCAGATGCACACCTGAAGTGAGGTGCAGTGAGGACATTGCATTGTCAGTCACTGCTCTTGCTCTGCTTCAATCTTTGTGCCTCTTGCAGACTGCCCTCCTGGAGGACCCCGTGTTCATCCACCCCAGCTCAGTCCTCTTCAAGGAGCTGCCAGAGTTTGTGGTGTACCAGGAGATCGTGGAGACCACCAAGCTCTACATGAAGGGTGAGTGCTGTGGCTGTTGCTGAGCAGCTCACAGTGCCTTGGCAGAGTGTTTTCCCCTGTGCTGTGCTTTCTGAGTGACTCCTGGGATTTGGATCCTTAAGCCTTCCTAGGTCTGGATCAGGAGATAAATTGGCATTTTTTATTATTATTTACCTGGCAGTATTGGCTGGAGCAAAGCTCAGCTTCTGAAATATCTGCTTTGCCCCAGCCCTGCCAACCACAGCTGCCTGCTGCTGATCTCTGAACAGACTTTCTACAACATAAAAAGTTTGAAAAGCATTAAGGACAAATAAATGTGTGGAGATCAGACCCTGACCGTGCCCTGTGCCCCTGGGGCTGCCAGTGAGCCGTGGCCAGGGCAGCAAACCTGCATGCAGGTGTGTTTTCCCTCCCCAGGCGTGTCTGCAGTGGAGCCTGAGTGGATCCCTGCCCTGCTGCCGCCCTACTGCCACTTTGGGAAGCCTCTGGAGGATCCCCCTCCCTCCTACTGCCCTGGCACGGGCCGGGTGCGCTGCCACAGAGCCAGTGTCTTCTGTAAGTGCCCCCGGAGCTCCTGCCCCTGCCAGGGGGGCCTGAGAGGGGCTGTGAGCGCCTGCACGGGGTTTGCAGCATTCAAATACTGCATTTCCCACTGAGATGGGCACCACCATGGGGTTTAGAGCATTTAAACATTGCATTTCCCACTGAGATGGGCACTCCATGGGGTTTGCAGCATTCAAATACTGGATTTCCCACTGAGATGGGCACTCCATGGGGTTTGTAGCATTCAAATATTGCATTTCCCACTGAGATGGGCACTCCATGGGGTTTGCAGCATTCAAATATTGGATTTCCCACTGAGATGGGCACCACCATGGGGTTTGCAGCATTCAAATATTGCATTTCCCACTGAGATGGGCACTCCATGGGGTTTGTAGCATTCAAACATTGCATTTCCCACTGAGATGGGCACTCCATGGGGTTTGTAGCATTCAAACATTGCATTTCCCACTGAGGTGGGCACTGTGCAGGCTGGCAGTGCCCTCCCCTCTGTGCCCCTGCCTGGCCAGGTGCCCCAATGGGGGAGCAGGGAGGAGATCTGGGCTGTTTTCTGTTTGCAGACCGGGTGGGCTGGCAGCTCCCTGCTGTGGAAGTTGATTTTCCCCCAGGGATCGAGCGCTACAAACACTTTGCCAGGTTCCTGCTGGAAGGAAAGGTGAGTGTGCTCCACCTGCACCATTTCCCTCGTGTTATCATTAATTTTTTAGCCCAGTTTTTGGAGGAGATGAACCTTATGGCTTCATTTTTTTGCCCATCACTTGCTGGTGGATGGAAGAGTTTGTTGTGGTTGATGAGGTGGGGAAGGGATCTTCAAAACACAAAAAAGAAAAAAGCATGAAAAATCAGTATTTCAGTGAAAAACACCCCCAAATTTAAGTGCTGTTTTTGCAACCAATAGCCCATGTGTTTGTCCAGTATGGGACAGGAGAATTGTCCAAAAAGTCAGGACAAGATTATGGACACAGGGATGGGAGGAGATGGTGATGGAGGATATGACATGGAAATCTGTAGTAGCACAAATTCATTGATGGTTGTTATCATATCACAATTAATTCACTTTATTCATTATATAATTGTTGTAACCAATCTTCCAGGTCATTAAAAAGCTGAGTTCTTACAGCCAGTGCCTGCTGTCCAGCCCCCTCATAATGCTGAAAACATGGTCCAAGTAAGTGGCTAAAAACAAACCTCAGGTTCTTTTCTCCACCAAACACTTTTCACTTCCTTTCTAAATTTAAAAAATTCAATGCTGAGAAGGGTGGTGGAGATTGTGATCTTGGGAAAATGAGTTTAAAAGCCGTGTCCCAGGAGAGTTGGGGGTGGTGAGGGCAGGGCAGGACACGCAGCCTGCTGGCTCTGCTGGGCTCATGAACATTGGTTTATTGCTCCATTTCTGTGATTCAGACTTCAGCCCAGGACAGAAGCCCTCCTGCAGGCTCTGGTGAAAGAAAACTGTGATAACCGTGATGCTTTGGTGGCTGCATGGAAGAAAAATCCCAAATGTGAGTGTTCTGCTTGCCTAATTATCAGTCATGTCAGTGGGGTGCCTTGAGAACTACTGAATTATAATTTCAAAAAATGGACTATTTAATTTGTTAAGCTTAAAATATTTCTATTTTCTTACCAGAAGCAGGAGTGCCCTGTGCTTGGTTCTTGGGAAAAATGACAGAAGGCACTTCAGAAAGCAACATTTATTTGTATTCTAAGATTTATTTTTTTTCTGTAGTTGTAACTAACTGTAGTTAAAATGTACAGACTATGGTGGTACTGTCCATGGATACATTGAAGGGTTTTTTCTTGGTAAAATGGATTTTTTTCAATATTGGGGTGCCAGATGATGAGAATTCTTCACAGAAGCAGCAGCAAGGTGCTGCAGGGATGGCACACAGATTCCTGTGGGCGCTGCCACCTGTGCCAGGCAGCATCCCAGCTCCAGCAGCATCCCTGCAGTGGGTGCTGGTCCTGTCTCCAGTGGGTCTGGTGATCCCTCAGGGGATTTTTCCAGCCCAGCTCAGTGTCTCTCCTCTCCCCTGCAGATCTGCTCGCAGCCTATTGCCAGTGGGTGCCCGAGGCCCTGCACCAGGAGCTCGCCCTGAAGTGGCCTCCAGTGGCCCTGTGACCCTCGATGCTGATGCACTCCTTGGCTCCAGGGTGTTTGGAGAGCTTTCCAGGGCTTTCCTTGGAAATCTGAAACTGATGGACTCACCTACTATAGGAATACCTTTTGTTATTCTGCTTTCCCAGAAGCCCTGCCAGCTGTTTGGCTGGTATTTCATAGTATTAATGTTTGGATAATTTTATCCATTGTATTTTATGGAGATTTTTCTTTTTTTTTTAACCTGAAGTTTCTCTTTGGACTATATTAGTCATATGAACTGTAATAAATATGTAAAATTCTTGGTCTGGATGGGAGAATTGTTTGCTGTGTGGGATGCTGCAGTGAGCGGGATATCAGAGCTGTGCAGGCACATCCTCATGGGTGCCAGACAGAACAGCTCAGGGCAGGAAGCACAAAAATGAGCAAACTCTTGGGTTGGGATAGGAATGGTTTAATTAGTGAAGGGAAGAAGGTTCAGTTTTGGGCTTTGGTAAACCCAGTGCTCACACTGTGCAGATGGGCTGCTGTTTGTGACACTGCTGCAGGAGAAAGTGTGGACAGGGACCCTCCTGTTCCCATGTTCTGAAGGAAACTGGTGCAGCCCAGCTGGCTGGATGGGTGTCCATAATTCCCATACTGTGTGTCCATAATTCCCACTGCTTGCTTGTGTTCCCAGAGCACAAGGAAGCATTAAGAACATCCAGAGCTGAAGCAACAGCAACTTTAGATCTCCAGCCAGAAGGAAGGCAGCCCCTCGGTGTGTTTTTAGTTAAACACTGGGGTTTTGGGGTTTTTTCAGCACCACTGGGTTTGGGATGTCCTCAGGCAGAAGTGTGCTGGGGGCTCCTGGCAACGCTCCTTTCTTTAGCAGGAATTGCAGCACGAGTCTGCACACTCTGGTGCGGGAGGGAAAAAAATAAACAGGCAGTTATGGAGTGTGTTGGGAAATTTCGGCTCCTCGAAAATAAAGTAGAAAAAAGCAAAAAGCATCGACTTGCAGGGCAGGGGCAAAATGTGGAGATGCCGGGGATTGAACCCGGGGCCTCATACATGCAAAGCATGCGCTCTACCACTGAGCTACATCCCCTCGATGGAACGTGGGCCGCTCGCAGTCTATACACCGATAGCGGGAGCCGCAGGCCAGGCCCTGGGGCGACACCGCGATGCCGCTGCTGTCACCCCGCGTCCCCCGAGCCCCGCGCTGCGACCCGAGCGCAGGAGGGCAGCGGGACAGCGACAGTTCCCCCTGAGTTGCGACAGTACATTCATAGAGGAAGGCAAAAAGGCCTTCTCTGTACACGTCCTCGTTAGTATAGTGGTGAGTATCCCCGCCTGTCACGCGGGAGACCGGGGTTCGATTCCCCGACGGGGAGGTATGCTAAATTTTGTCTCCGGATGCCATTTTTTGTGGGTGGCCCCAGGACGGTGTTTGTCTGCGACGCTGCCGTGGAACCACCGCCGGAGAGGCCGGACAAAGCCTGCAGAGCCGTGTTTTGCGCCAGGAGACGGGAGCGGAGTGCCCCGGGGTGGGCGAGGAACACCCCGCCGCTGCGGAAATGGGATGCTCGGGGTGAAAATGCCCGCGGGAAGGTGCGAAACCCCGCACAGCCGCGGTACCGGGCGGCGGGACCTGTGCGGGAGGGCGGGAAGCAGCGCCCGGGGGGCGCGGGGCGGGGTCGTAGCCACGGCCAGCGAGGGCGCTCTCGCCCGCCGAAATAGCTCAGTTGGGAGAGCGTTAGACTGAAGATCTAAAGGTCCCTGGTTCGATCCCGGGTTTCGGCAGAAACTTTTGGTTTTTACCAGTGGTTTTTTTTGGGTCTGGGTTTTTTTTGTTGGTTTTTTTTTTTTTTTCTCCTTACCATCAAGACGGTTCCTTTTGCCGCCGAGCGGAGGGAGGGAGGGCTGCTGTCCCTGCGTCGGGCGACTCAGGCGGTGCCATCGCAGGCGCTCCCGCGTGCGGGACTTTTGTGTCAGGAGCCATTTCCCAAAGGGCGGGGGCGATGCAGCAGGTCCTGCGGCCCCGCTCGGACATGACCAGGCCTGCGGGCAACCAGATTTCAACCGTCCTCGTTAGTATAGTGGTGAGTATCCCCGCCTGTCACGCGGGAGACCGGGGTTCGATTCCCCGACGGGGAGGTTGGTAATATTTTAGTCCTTCAATTTATTTTTTTCCTCACGGATTTCTCTGATTTCCGACGGAGCAAAACCATTCGGTTTTCTGCGTGCGAACCAGCAACGTTCTTGTCTTTTTGAGGGCTGCCTGCGGATCGCACCAGGCTCTGTACACCGCAGCGCTGCCGGGGCTCGGTGCCCGCCGCTCCCCGCACCGGGGCCGCCTCAGCACGGACCTGGCCGGCGGGCACGGGACACGGCGCGGGCACGGGGACGTAGCTCAGCGGTAGAGCGCATGCTTTGCATGTATGAGGTCCCGGGTTCAATCCCCGGCGTCTCCAGGTGGTTGCCACTCCTTTTCCCGTTTTTTGGTGATGCTTTATCCAGTCAAAGTCACTGAGTTTCGCTTAGCAGCAGCAAACGGACCGTGCGGCCGAAATGGGCCCACAGTGACACTTCCCAGCAGCATAAAGTGCGGTTTTTTTGTTTTTGGGGTTTTTTTTTCCATTTGGTTCTCTTCAGGCCTGTGCAAACGCACACGGCTTTTGCTCCCATCTGTGGATTATGAGACACAAGAGGCCCAAAAAGAAGCACAAATCATCAAACCCCACAATGCAGGGGAACAGAGGCCACTCATGCCAGGCTGACACTGTCACACCATACAGCCTGGCAGACATGCAACCCTGCAGCCACACGGAACACAGGGCTCTGCTCCACATTCCCAGAGCCAGAGGGGACAGACAGAAGCCAGGACACCACAGCTGGCTGCACTCCTGAACACTCAGGAGCTTCTCCTGGCTCTGCAGTGGCCACTCACCCTGCTGCCCTGTCAGCCCTGAGCTCTCAGGGAAACAACCACCCTGCTTCCTTGGGCTTGCGGGGAAACTGTGGGGCTGGGAAGGCTGGGAACCATGGCACAGCTGAGAGGCTTGGTCCAGAGAGACCAAAGCCCACGCAGAGCCTGCTTGAGACAGCTTTGATGGACACAGCCCAGTGGCAGCTGCTCCCTCTCACTGCCTGGTTACCAGCAGCAGCAGGAGCTGCCCGCTGACAAATGCAAAGTGACATTTCCTGCCGTGGTGGCTGGAAAGCTCCTTGTGCTGTTTATTTACTCATCTTACTTCCAGTTGTTATTTTGAGCCAGTGTTTGGCTACAGCGTTGCTAAATGTGAAGATCCCTGTTGTAAATTACTCCCTGGCAGCTACGCTTCTGGAATGTGCCCTGCATGTGAATGTAAGAGACAGTTTGCAGTAACTGGCATGCAGTAATAGACTTTTTCTCACAAAACACTTTCCCATGTGCCTTTTTGACGATTTTCTGACCAGTCCAGAGCGCTCACCTTGTAACTAAAAGAACAAGCGTAACATTATTAAGCTTAACATTAATATTCACTTTCTGCTGAGGAAAGACCTAAACCTGCAAGGATTCTCCAATTTCTGATATTTGTACACTCCCAATGCACAGCATCAGCCACTGAGCACTGAGAAGTAACCAAAAGACTTCTGTGGGTTTTTTTTGAGATTGTTATCACTACAGCTGTGGTGTTAATACAAACACAAAGCAGCAGAGGCCAAAGAGCTCCCCAGAGCATTCCCATCAATGTGCAGGCAGACACAGGCACTTTTCTTCAAATCACAAAGCTTTTGCCGGACCCCTGCTCTTTTCATGCTGGTGAGCAGCCCTGGGTGTTATCAGCGTCCCTTCCACTTTCCTTGGGAGCTGCCAAATGAATGATTTTGTGGGCGAATCAAAGCGAACGGCACTGCCTGGATCTTGCAGACAAAGCTCCATTCTGTTCCCAGCTGCTGCCTAGAGTTGCTGTGCAGTTTGGGTTCTCTCACACAGAAATAACACTCGAGGCGTCCCTCGGGATAAAGCCACGAATTCCTTCCCTCAGGAACCCCCTCACGGTGTGGCCGCAGGCAGAGCTGGCCCTCACCTTGCCCTAGGGGCAGAAGCCAAGGAGGTGTTTATCAACCAGGGGCGCAACTGCAGTGTTTAAGTCCCTGAACATAATGAAATTTTTTATCTTTTCTACTTTAACGTGCGGCTATGTCTCCTAATTGGGGTCACTGAGACGGCACAGCCGCGGCCCCGCTCCGCCGGCTCCAGGCCGGGTTTTCCCACCGCTCGCCGTCCCGCGCGCGGAACCTCAGCACACCCGCGCGAGGAGCTGATCCTTCCGCACCGCCCGGCTGCGCAGCCCCCTCACCCAACGCAGGAGAACGGAGGCGCGCGGCGCGAGGAAAATAGTGCGCAGCGGAGTGATCCGAAGGCGGGGGCGGGGCGCCGGGGGCCATATAAGCACCTAGCGGAGGGATGCGTGGCGCAGTTGGCGCTGGGTGAGGTTTGTGGTGTCGGCTTGGCCGAGCGGCGTGCCGCGGTGAGAACAGGCGGGGGAGGGCCTAGATACGGGCTGGGTGTCCAGGTGGAACGGAGGGGTATGTGCGCTGAGGAGCTGCGGCTGGGGGCGATGGCGGACAGTGATGGCGGGGGCAGGGCTGGGACGTTGCCTTCCCTTCAACGGCCGCACCGCGAGGCGGTGGCGGGCAAGGGCCGGGCCCAGCGGCCACTGGCAAAATGGCGGCCGCGCAGGCGCAGCGGTGCTGCAAGATGGTTGCGGGCGCGCGCCTCGGGCGGGAAGGGGAAGCGGTGGAGACCCCGCCCCTCCGTGGTTGTGGGCAGGGCTTGTTCTGTGACGTCACGGACGGGGCGCAGCCCCGGATGCGGGAAGCGGTTCCTAAACCACGGCGGGTTTTCCCTTTTCCAGGGAAAAATGCAGATCTTCGTCAAGACCCTGACTGGCAAGACCATCACCCTTGAGGTCGAGCCCAGTGACACCATTGAGAATGTCAAGGCCAAGATCCAGGACAAGGAGGGCATTCCCCCAGACCAGCAGAGGCTGATCTTCGCAGGGAAGCAGCTGGAAGATGGCCGTACCCTGTCTGACTACAACATCCAGAAGGAATCTACCCTGCATCTTGTGCTGCGCCTGCGCGGTGGGATGCAGATCTTCGTCAAGACCCTGACTGGCAAGACCATCACCCTTGAAGTCGAGCCCAGTGACACCATTGAGAATGTCAAAGCCAAGATCCAGGACAAGGAAGGCATCCCTCCTGACCAGCAGAGGCTGATCTTCGCAGGGAAGCAGCTCGAGGATGGCCGTACCCTGTCTGACTACAACATCCAGAAAGAATCTACCCTGCATCTCGTGCTGCGCCTCAGGGGTGGCATGCAGATCTTTGTGAAGACCCTGACTGGCAAGACCATCACCCTTGAAGTCGAGCCCAGTGACACTATTGAAAATGTCAAGGCCAAGATCCAGGACAAGGAAGGCATCCCTCCTGACCAGCAGAGGCTGATCTTTGCTGGCAAGCAGCTGGAAGATGGCCGTACCCTCTCTGACTACAACATCCAGAAGGAGTCAACTCTGCACCTTGTCCTGCGCCTGCGGGGTGGTAACTGAACCAGCAGTTGTTCCAATTAAAGGTTCCCTGCACTTGTTCATTCCAATAAAGCTGTTGCATCTGTAAAAGTCTGTGTCCCATGTTACACGAGCAGTCGTTCGTGACATTGCCCAACCCCAGGTTTCTAATAAACAATAATTACGTAGCTTTCCACAGACAAAGGGCTTGCAAAACTGCCTTATGCAAGCAAGGCTTCCACATTCCTGGTGATTGTAGCTAATCCCTCAGCCGTGCTTTTCCTGGGGTTGTGTAAGTGCTCTGATACCTGGCTGCAGCTCAGTGCCCGCCTGCAGATGTTGTGCAGCTGTGGTGTTGCGCAAGCAGGGATGTGCATTGGGGAGCTGTGCATGCTCCCCAGTCAGAGGGCTTTGAGATAGCTCTTGGTTGCCCGGCAACTGCCTTTATTTTGGGATTAGTGGAGGAACATCAAAGGGTGATCCCGCAGCTCGGTAACAGGATGGTCCTGCAGCCCTTGGGCTGGGAAGGTGGGGTGGGAAGTGCTGATCTCATCAGTAACGGGGTGGACTTGTTTTTTTGTCAAGCTTAATGGCATTAAGCAAGCAGTAGTTTCAGATGTACCTACTGGAAACGTGAACGTGCTTCATTCCAGCTGTGCCCCAAATGGAAATGCTGAGCTGAGCTATCACCCAGCAGTTCCTGTGTGCTGCAGAAGCCCTGGCAAAGGGGAAGTTGCTTCTGAAGTATTTGTGGGAGTTGCAGCAGGGCTGATGAGTTAACCATGGCTGTGCTGGGTGTGGGAGAGGAAAAGGGAGAGTGACACAGAAATGCTCTTCCAGGAGTGGTGACACGGGCTCACCTGTGGAAGGGGATGTGGTGGGAGCTGAAGGGTCTCCGCTGGTGGCTGGTTCAGGGGACCCGAAGGGATCCCAAAGGGATCTTGCACTGCCTGGGTGGGGTAGCAGGGTGTGGCTCCAGTAACACCAGTTCCTTTCGCTAGTCCGGCCTGTACAGAGCAAGTTCAGAGCACCAAGGTCTGTGCTGTGCCGGAGGAAACATTTGAATGCTAAAGAGCTGAATCCCGTGTGGGTGGGAGCTGGAGCTGTGCCATCCTGGACATCCTGTTCTCCCCCACAGGAGTGCCCCGGGCTCTGCCCACGCTGCCCTGGCTCCTGGGCTGAGCCCCAACAACTGCAGGGAGCAGCTGGCCATTGTGTGGGCTGGCTGTCCTCTGGGACAGCAGAATCCCCAAACTGAGCATCTGAAACACGAGTGCAGGGCAGCCTGTCTGGAATGCAGGGAGCATAACTGCACGTGGTTCTGATTTGAAGGCACCTGACTGCCACTGGGGAGAGCTGCAGGAGGACACAGGGTGTTTGATAATGTCAAAGCCTCCACAAATGACTACATAGCCGTGCTTTGAGAAATCCTTTTATTTCAATGTCTCAGTAACAAACCTTTACAATGTCCTATTTAAAAACCCAATGCTGTAACGGCCTGGAGCAGGCTGCAGCAGGCAGAGCAGCAAGCCTGGAGGAGAAACCTGTGCTGTGGCCTCGTGAGCAGGGTCAGCCTCTGCTGACCACACAGGAGTGGTGGGAAGTTGTGCCAGGAGGGTTGGAATGGGTGTTAGGGAAAAGTTCTCCCACAAAGGGAGGGCTGAACATCCTGGGGCTGGCCACAGCACCAGCCTGCCACACTCCAAGATGAGTTTGGACAGCACTCTCAGGCCCATGGTGGGATTTTGGAGCTGGTCTGTGCAGGTTTTTGACTCGATCCTCGTGGCTCCCTTCCAGCCCAGCACATTCTACAGTTCTGTGACCTCTGCAGGGTTTGAGGAACCTCAGGGCTCAGCGTGGCAGTGCCAGCGCTCCAGAGGCAGCACCCGTGAGCAGAGACCACAGCTGGGGTGGGATCAGCCATGCAGCAGCAAAATCTGATGAGAACAGCAAAGCCTGTTGTCAGCTTTAAGGGTGTTTTGTTCAAACCATGGCAGAACACGCCGTTCTGAGATCTTCTCACAGTTGTGTTGTTCTGCAGCGCCTCAGGGAATCTCCTGGATTTTATTGGGAAATTTGGGGATTAAAAAAAAATCCCTTTCACTGTGTTTCTTTGTAAAAATATGTCTTAAAAAAGTAACAGTAAATCCAGTGCCTACTTTGTGCTGTTCTGAAGGCATTGCTGCTGGGAGAGGGGGCCCATCCCACACCAGAGACCAGCCAGGATTGAACAGAGACATTGGTTAATTGATCTGGTAATTAAACTGGCAACTATCAGGGTAAAAGGTTTAGAAGGGGGGAAAAAAAGGCCCAATTCAGTGTAAAGATACAAATGGAAATGCTCCCCTGAGGTGGGGGCCATGGCAGGAGGTGGCAGCCATGAGATTGTCCCCTCTCTGTGCAGGACAGTGTGTGGCAGGTGGAAGCACTCCAGCTGCCAGATGTGTTTGCTCAGCTGGGACAATGGGATGTTGTACATCATTGATTTAAAACAGGCTGTCACAAACTGGACTCTTTATTTTCTGCTGCCTTCTGGATGCTTCTTGGGATGAGTCTCAGCGAGGCTTTTATTCAGGGCCATGTTCAGATGCAGAAGATGGAAAAAAGACTCGGTTTTTTTGGAAAAGCAGAGTTGGGTTACACGGAAAAACAGAGGCAGGTTAATGGGTGATGGACGCTTACTCCTCAGGCAAGACATACATATATATACATACACACATGAATAGAAACATGGTTTATGTCTTTTTTTGTCAAGTGACAGAACAAGAAGGAATGACTTCAAACTGAAATATATATACATATACACATGAACACAAGCACGTTTATGTATTTTTGTCTAGCATGTAATGACAGAACAAGAAGGAATGGCTTATAAACTGGAAAAAATAGGTTTAGATCAGATATTAAGATAAAAATCTTTACTGTGGTGATGGTGAGGCACAGGGACATATTTCCCCGAGCAGCTGTGGCTGCCCCTGGATCCCTGGCAGTGCCCAAGCCCAGGTTGCATGGGCTTGGAGCAGCCTGGGACAGTGGAAGGTGTTCCTGCCCATGGCAGCAGGTGGAACGAGATGATCTTTAAAGTCACCTCCAACGCAAAGCATTCTATTCTACAATGGCATGACTGAGGGACATTTTATCTGTCTATATATTTATTTATACATTTCGTCTCAGTATTTTACCGTTGTGCCCTTTTTCCCGTGCGCACACACGAGTTTACATTGACGCTCGCTTTTCCTTTCCCGTCGCGCCTCCCGCGGGGGGCGTGGCTTTTCTCACCAGCCCCGCCCCGTCCGGCGCGGCCCCGCCCCCTCGTCCGGGCCGGGCCGGGCCGGGCCGCGGGGCCATCCATAAAGCGGCGGGGCCCGCTCCACTGCCGGCCCCGCTCCGCTCCCGGTACCGGCTCCGCCCCGCCATGGCCGTGGCCCACCGCAGGCTGTCCGTGGGGCTGGGGCTGGCCGGGCTGGCCTGCGCTCTCCTGGGGGGCTGCCTGCTGCTCCTGGGGCCGCTCATCGTCCGGCAGCAGGTCATCAAGGTCAGCGGGGCGCGGGGGCGCGGCGGGGGCTCCGCTCGGTGCGGGGTCGCTGGAAGTGGGGCTGGAGGGTGCGCTGGAGGCCGTGTGCGCTGCGGGGCTCGGCTCGGTGCGGTGCGGGGCTCGGTGTCGGGCTCGCTGCGTGCTGTCGGTGGCCGGGGCCGATGCGCCGCGGGCTGGGGCGGCTGAGCCTTTGCCTTGTGCAGTGTGCTCCGTGGAGCCGAGCGCTGGAAGAGGCAGCGTCGCTGCTGCAGCTCCGAGCAGCCTCAGGCTCTTCCTCCGGGCAAATGTGGTTTGGGGTGTTCCACCTTTGGTGACAGCAAATATGCCCGCGGTGAGCAGGTGAAGCAGCCCTGGGTAACTAACGAGGGCTGGGATTAGCTGGGGATGCTTGGCAGAGCATCACCCTGAGCGCTGACACTTCCCCTTCCCTCCTGCCTCCACCTGCAGCACCAGTCATTCCTTTCATAAGTAGATGAGCACACTGCCGGGCTACACGTGAGATGCTTTCCCGGCTGGAAACAGGAGCTCTCCAGAGGATCCCTGTGCATGGAGCAGGCTCCCAGTTATCCTCTCTCCTTCAGAAAGAAGTCCTTCAGACTGAAATCCTGAAGAGTTGCTTCTCTGAAGACCTGTTTTATCCACAGGAGAGGTCCTGAGGCTGAAGAGGGTTTGTCCCCAGAATGTGGGGCTGTGGATGGAGTTGTTGCTCTGCTCAGTAACTCTGCACAGTTTTATGAAGCAGCACTCCTGTCCCACCCGCTGTAATGTAGAGCTCATCCCCACATTTAGCCAAACCTTTTTCTCCCTGTCCAAGGCAGATGTGCTCCGTGCCTTGGCCTTTCTCCAAGCTTCCACCTACCCAGGTCAGCCCCTGAAAATTTGCTTCTGATGAAAGAGGTGAACAAACAGCTCGTAGCCAATGGCTGGCGCCGCGTGTGGCGCAAAGGCTGTGCCGAAAATGACCTACTTAAACTCACCCCTCGCAAGGGCAGAGCCCACAGCCCTGTGCATTAAACAGCACAAAGCCTTTGTTCAGCTTCAGCACGTCAGGAACTGGTACCTGCAAATAAAAGGCTGAATGGCCCCTGCAGGACAGAAATGACACTTTTTGTGCAAAAGCCTCTCTGCTCTCTTTTTAGCTAATCCTGATTTTTTCAACCTAATTAGCTAAGTTCTAATAATTTGCAATGAGAACAGAAGATGAAGAACAGATCAACCCTTGTTTCTCCTCCCTTCACCTCAAGCCCTTGGTCTCCCCATCGTCAACATGACACAAAATTACCCTCCACTCATTATTTTCCATTTCACATCAAACCTAATAACTGAGTGGTGACAGGTGATGAGAAACATTCAGGTCCTTGCTGAAACTCCTGGGTTGGTCTTCAGTATGGGTAAGAGGAGCTAGAAGGGCTGGGGCTGGGCAGGTAAAGGCTGGTTTGCCCATCCTGGCCTCCTGAGCTCTGTCAGGATGGTGAATCCTGATGGAAAAGCACTTACCTATGGACAGGTGGTTGTTACCAGGATATCTTTGGGTGAAGCCTGCAGGGAAAGCAGGGAGCTTGGAGCCTGCCCCATCTGCACTGGGCTGCCTGTGGGGCTGGCCCTGCAAAACCTGGGGAATTTTGCTTTTCTGGGAGCATCTGGAATGGCACAGACCTGCACACAGTGAGTGAGGCTGCATCAGCTCTGCTCCCCTTGGGAGCTCAGATGCTGCCCTGGGAGCAGGAGCAGCATGGTCCTGGCCCAGCTGGAGCTGATGGGCAGTAACCAGTTCCTTTCAGTTCCTCAGGAACAAAGATCAGCCTGGTCAGGAGGGGTCAAACAACTCAGTGACTCTTTGCAAGCCATCTGGTTGACAAATACTCTGTTTTTATCTCGGACATATGACCGTGTTTGTTTTGACCTAAAAATAGCTTAATTTTAAGCTCTTTTACCCCGTTTTGGGGATCTTAGGAGCACCTCAAGAGTACCTTGAGCTGGTGAGCCCAGGTGGGGAGAGAGCTGGGAAAGGCAGCAGGGAGCTGGGATGTAGCTCCATCTGACTGGGTGCTTCTTATAAAAGTAAATACATATGCAACAAGTGGTCAAGGGAGTGTGAGACAGAACAAGCGACTAAAGGAACGCGGTGTTCTTGGTCATAAATCCATTTTATGCTTGTGAATCAGGGCCCTAAAGCAGACTAAATAAAAATCTGTTACTGCTCCTTTCTACCTTGAAATCCTTGAGGCTGGCAAAATGAGAGCAGCATGTGGTGGTGGGGAGGGTTTGCCAGGTTAGATGGGTCCCACAGCATTGTGGAGGTGTGTTCCCAGGGATTGGGTGGATGAGGGGCTTGCAGGGGCCTGCTGCTCACAGGTAGCTCAGCTTTCCCATAAAATTCCTCAGGAGGGAAGAGGTGGTGTGGGGAAACCTCTGGCACCTCAACCCCCTGTGTCAGCAAATTTGTGCCCAGTGAGATGGAGCTGCTCCACAGCAGGAGCTGCTGAGCTGCACCAGCACAAAGCCCACATCCCTCCTCCTGCTCATGGATCAGCCCCACTTCCATAATCTGCCTGGGTTACCTAAGCAGGGACATGGATCTCTGCTCCCAGGAGAAAAGATTAGGGTGGAACCCATCCAAAGTGGGTGTTCAAGAAGGAACAGGCTCCTGCCCTCCTGCAGCACCCTGGAGGCAGGGAGGGAGTGTAGGGGATGTGCCCTTGTACAGCTCTGGGCTGGGGAGGGCTTAGGGTGTCTCTGAGCTCCTGCAGGCATTTCCCAGCACTCAGGACAGTGATATGGGAACAGGACTGTGCCTTGCCTTTGACCTGCCTCATCATCAGCTGTGAGTCAATGCAGGCTGGCAGCTGAGAGCAGCCACGGGTGTCCTGGGCTGTGCTGCTTTGTCATCCCAGTTCTCCATCTTCTCTTTGGGAATCTGGTGGGCTCTCCCTGCTGGTACCCAGGCAGCTGTGAGGATAGCTGTGCCACTTCTCTTGCTCTTAGCTGTGTGGGGCTGCCAAAGCCACGAGCAAAGGCCTTTGGGACAGGCAAGTAAAACGTGCAGAGAGTAGTGAATAATTCAGAGCCCGGTCTGCAGCACATCAAACACTCGGAAGCCCTGTGGGCAGGATTAGGAAAGTTAAGCCTGAATAAATAAGCCAGCAGACATCCTGGCTTCTAAGGATAAACCTGATGCTTCTGCACCCACAGGATTTCTCACTGTATATCTAGCTGGGTTTGTCTGCCAAAAACACCTGGATCCTCTGGAGAGCATCCGTGCCTGCCACCTTCAGCTGTGCCTCACACTGAGCTGAGGGTGGATGTGTTCACCTGCAGCCACAGAGCCCAAGTGTTGTGTCCCTTTATTTCTTCTGCCTTACAGAACGTCAGGATCGACCCCAGCAGCATCTCCTTCCAGATGTGGAAAGACATCCCTGTCCCTTTCTACTTGTCAGTGCATTTCTTCGAGGTGCTGAACCCCAAGCAGGTCCTGCGGGGAGAGAAGCCAGTGCTGAGCCAGCGTGGGCCCTACGTGTACAGGTCAGGTGCCCCTGTGCCCCAGCCTGGCACAAGCCTGACCTCTGTCTGTCTGACCTATGTGTACAGGTCAGGTGCCCCTGTGCCCCAGCCTGGCATGGGCCTGACCTCTGTCTGTCTAACCTATGTGTACAGGTCAGGTGCCCCTGTGCCCCAGCCTGGCACAAGCCTGACCTGTGCTGCCTGCCAGGCTGCTGCCTGGCTCCTCTGGCAGAAGGACATGGCACCAGCAGCCTCACTGAGAGCCCAGGGGCAATGGATTTTGGAGGGACCCAGATGTGCTCCGGATTTTAAAGAGACCCAGATGTGCTCTGATCTTGCTGCAGACACAGGCAGGAGCTCTGGCCACTGAGACAGGGAGGTTGGTGGGTGCTCCACTGAGTTGTGGAGCTCAGCCTTTTTCTGGGGCCTGTTGGGCAGGCAGACCTGGGCTGATATGGCCAAAACGTGGGTATGAGGGGTGTTGGTGTGGTGCTGGGTGACCCTGTCTTCAGAGTGCTCTTCTTTTATCTTCACTGTGCATTGAAGAGCCCAGCTCTTGAGCTGGAGTCACCTCAATATCAAATTTATGGGCCAGCCCAAGTCCTTATCTAACATGATACCTGAACATGCCCAAAATGAGTGTTCTGCTCATGGGAGCTAGCATGGAGCACCAGCACTGGGTCAGGCCCACACACAGCAGGGCTGGGCCTGCTTGAGGATGCTGCCTGAAGCCCCAGGTGTTTCTCAGCACCTCAAAGTGATTGATGTTGAGTTGAATGTGAACTTTGCCATGAGCAGTGATTTCCAGTATATTAGTACCTGCAGTAGTGGGGTGAGGTTGAACAGCAGCCTAAGCAAGCTTATGTGGGAAGCTTACTGGTTAATCCAAAGCTGTTTGAGCAGTGTGAGGGGACACCTGCAGTATGTATGTGCCCTTGTTTGCCCTGGCCTTGCCAGGTCCCCCGCTGTGGGTTCTGTATGTTTCCATTGCATCTCTTTGTTGGCTTGGGGAAAAGCTTCACTTGCTGTAAATAAGAATAAACAAAGGGCCAAAGCTTATTAGTGTCCTTGTGTTCCTGCTGAGCAAGATTAGTGCCCTTCCCTAATGTGGGCTGTAAAACAGAGGCTCCACAGTGGAGGACTTTGTTTTTGCTGGTGAGCTGAGCTTCAGCTCCTCCAGGAGCAGTGACAGGGTTGTGATGCTGGGGACAGAGCCCTGCAGCCCCCATGAGGCTGGGGCTGCCCCTGTGGTGTGAGCTCTGAGGTCCAGAGCACTGGGCTGGTGCCTTGAGAGGCTCCCTGGAACAGAGGCTGGACAGAGTTAAATTAATAAAGTAGAGATTTATTAAAAGGCCTTCAAAGGATGCACCTTGGGCAGTGCAAGAGCCCAGCCAGGGCTACACCCAAGCTGGATGGCATGTAATGAGTTTTCACACTTTTATAAGTTTTGGTCCATTTCCATATTGAGGTTCAGTGTCCAATCCCAGCTCCAGGTTGTGCAGTCCCACCCTCCCAGGTTGCTCCTCTCCATTCCCTGTTGATTGCACTTGTTGGGGCTGGAGCTGCAGCTGTCCTTGGTTCTGGGGCTGGAAAAGGATTGAGAGTGTGGGACTGAGGGGAGGAAAAGGATTGTTCTGTGGGACTGAGGAGAGGAAAAGGATTGTTCTGTGGGACTGAGCTGTCAGGAGAGCTGCTGACACTTCATATGGAGTTCAGAAATACACACTAACACAGTACAGAATGTGGAAAAGATGAAAGCTGAAAGGCATCAGGCGGTGTGCAGGACATGGATGGCCTGAAGCCCTGAGGAGCAGCAGGGCTGTGATGCTGTGTGGGGGCTGCCCTGAGCCCAGGAGCCATCCCATCTGCTTGGGAGCAAACCCCTGGTGGCACATGGGGCATCTTGGCTGCTCCTCTCCTGCGTGCAGCTTGTTTGGTGTGTGGGTGCTGTGGCTCTGCGTGCCTGGGCACCTCTCTGCTGTGCCTGGGCTTCACAGGGACTGTGGGTGAAGCAACAGAGGGGATTTGCTGTTTTGCCTTCAATTTCTTGGGTAATGAGTTGGGAAAGAACACTTTGTGCCTGCAAGAATCCAGCCTGTCGGGGATGCATGGCTCTTGGGCTGCTCTCTCCTGACAGACCCTAACCGTGCTTGAGGTGGGGTGTTTATATCTGGTTTATATCTGTTCCCATACTGCAGACCCTAACCCTGGCTGGGGTGGGGGGTTCTATCTGGTTTATATCTGTTCCCACACTGCAGACCCTAACCCTGGCTGGGGTGGGAAGGTTTATATCTGGTTTATATCTGTCCCTCACTGCCTCCCCAGCTGCCCCATGGCTCCTCACTGGGCTTTGGTCTCCCCCAGCACCAGCCCAGGCCTGTGCAGCCCATTCTGTTCGAGGGGCTCTGCCTGGGGGTGGTTGCCATGATCTGCCATCTCTTTGCAGGGAGTACAGGGTTAAAACAAATATCACATTCCACGACAACGACACTGTTTCCTACCTGGAGTACCGACAGCTTTTCTTCCAGCCACACCTGTCCAATGGCACGGAGGACGAGTACATTGTGGTGCCAAACATCATGCTGATGGTAAGTGCTTCTTGCCTGGGTGGGTTCCACCTTCTGAGCTTGCAGGGAGGGTGGTGATAGCCAGCGTTGAATTACTGAATCACTTTCTTGTAGGGCTTGGGGCTGATCAAGCAATGAGGTGGTTAAGCTTATATAATGCAGTTTTCTGCTTTGTGGGTGTTAATTGTTCTGTTAGGCTGCTCTGTTCCAAAACCAGAGTGCAGAGCAGCTGGTCTGGAGTCTGCAGCCTCATCTGAGCATCCTGTGGGGAAATCAAGCTTGTGAGCCCTCAACTGCTTTCTTCCCCAACTGGGAATAAATGAAGAACCTCAGTCTGTCCAGAGTATTCCTCTGGGGCTATGGATGGGAGCAGCAGAACGATTTGGGTTAACACCAAAAGTGCTTCATCTTTGCTAAAGATGGGCCTCTCATCGCAGACATTTGTTTCCCTTCTCAGGGAGCAGCTGTGATGGTGGAAAAACTGCCAGACCTGTGGAAGCTTTTGCTGAGTGGAGCCCTGGCTGGCCTGAAGCAGGAGGCGTTCATGAACCGCACCGTGGGCGAGATCATGTGGGGCTACGAAGACCCCCTGATAGATGCAATAAATGCAATTGTTCCTGGCCTGCTCCCTTTCAAGGGGAAGTTTGGATTATTCATGGATGTAAGTGTTGGTTGGGAATGCGAAAATCCCGCAATTTTGATCTTGGGGTAGCTCAGACACTGAGCTGAGCAGAAGCTGATGGGGCACCCAGAGTCAGGCACGTGTTGTGTGCAGGAGATTAAACAATCATTCCTTCCTTCTCTCTGCAGTTCAACAACTCCAACTCGGGGCTGTTCACAGTCAACACAGGCATGA
This sequence comes from Zonotrichia leucophrys gambelii, assembly GCF_028769735.1. Classification (NCBI taxonomy): domain Eukaryota; kingdom Metazoa; phylum Chordata; class Aves; order Passeriformes; family Passerellidae; genus Zonotrichia; species Zonotrichia leucophrys. The sequence goes on from NC_088185.1 coordinate 1,614,953, forward strand.
ACAACATCAGCCAGGTTCACATGGTGGATTCATGGAATGGGCTCAAGAAGGTGAGAGTCTGGCAGCCAACCTTGAATTATGGGCAGTGCCTGATTAAAGCAGGGTCACCTGAAAGCTCTGGGGTGAAGAAAAGTTTCTACAGGACTTCAAGTGCTGCAATTTCCGTTTCAGCAAGTTGCCAGGAGGCAGCCTTGTGGCAAGGGGCTATTCAGGAAGCAGTAAATTAATCTCCTCATGGGTTTTTCACTTGCACTCCCTTGCAGTGCTGTTGGGGCTGGTTGCCTCTAATGGTTGAAGTCTCAGGCTCCTGTGGGCTGTGTTGAAGGTGTTAAAGGATGCTTTACTCTTCCCTTGTGGAACTCTGCTCCTAACTAAAATCAGCTGTAGAGCTCAGCCTCTGGGGGCAGGAGGATCTTGTCCATTAATTGTTTGGCTCACAGAATCATGGAGGGTGGAAAATATGCCTAAGATGGGAAAGAACTTTGGTGCTGCTGTGGAAGCAGTGTGGGGTGGTGGACATTGCATGCAGGGAATCCTTCTGAGTTCTTCTCTCTCCCCCTGTCCCACAGGTGGATTACTGGAGGAGCAGCCAGTGCAACATGATCAACGGGACAGCAGGGGAGATGTGGCCACCCTTCATGTCCCCAACCTCCCTGCAGTTCTACAGCCCTGATGCCTGCAGGTGAGGCCACACTGCCAGCCTGTCCCTGTGCAGGTGGCAGGACAGCTGCTCCCATCCTGCACACACAGAGGCCTCAGGAATTGTTTTTGGTAGCTAAAGTTCAGTTTGGGTCTGCATTATCTCTGAGCTTTGCAAACAGGGTAGTTGTCTCATTGTCAGCATCTTGTGGTGTCCATAAATACCTTCCAGATCACTGGAGATGTCCAGCTTGCCCACTTTAATCAGCACAAAAGGACCAGATGTGGTTATCTGATCTAGATAAGATGTGGGCAGTTAGAAGGAGAAGTAAGGGTTGTCAGAGGGAAATGCAACTGGAACTGCAGAACTCTTTCAGCTGACTAAACCCTTGGAGAAATTATGTCTGGGAGGAAATTCGTGCCGCCATTTCCAGGCCCTGTCTTCTTTTTTTTCTTCTTCTTCTTTTTTCTTCTTTTTTTTTTCTTCTTCTTTTTTTTCTTCTTCTTTTTTTTCTTCTTTTTTTTTTTCTTCTTTTTTTTTTTTTCTTCTTTTTTTTTTCTTCTTTTTTTTTTTCTTCTTTTTTTTTCTTTTTCTTTATTTTTTTCTTCTTTTTTTTTCTTTTTCTTTATTTTTTTCTTCTTTTTTTTTAGTTCTTTTTTTTTCCTTCTTTTTCTTTTTATTTTTTTCTTTTTTTTTCCTTTTGCTTGTGTAAGACACCCTGACCTTAGCTGATCACCAGGGGTTAAAGTACCCCTCAGAGCCAGCCTGTGTGCCTGTGCCTGAGGCTGGAAGGAAGGAGGGCAAGCAGGCACAAACCCCCTGTTTTGCTTGGGGAAGGTAATATAATTCCAGCTTTGTAGATAGAGCTGCAAAACAAGCAAGTGCTCATGGTGAACAGAGAACAATGAGCAGTGAACAAACAGCTGAGCTGGGAACAGCACAGGGATTCCTCTGCACAAGGGACATCAGCAAACACCAGAGTGACCTGGAGGCAGGAATTTACAGGGAAGTTTACCTGTAGCTGAAGTTTAAACACATTCCTGTTCGTGTCAGACTCCAGGGACCTCTGGAACAGGGCATGCTCCCAGTGAAGGGGAGGAAACCCAGCTTGGTTTCTTGCTGGCACAGGAGTTTCCTGTCACACAGAGCTGTGGGGAAGTGGCTCAGCCTCTCAGACAGAGCTGTGTCTCCTCCCCAGGCCTCTGCCTCAGCCTCTGTGGACAGTCACACACATCAGCTGGGCTCAGAGCATTGCTGCCTCTCTGTGCAGCTGATGCTGAGGCAGCCACCAGGGTTTTGTCCTGCTGCTGGGCTGCAGCGAGCTCTGCCTCCTCTCTGGGAGGTGAGCAGAGCCAAGAGGCCCACGTGTAACTGCTGAACATGCCCTGAACCCCCATCCTTGCTCCCACATCAGGAGGGACCATCCCTCTGTAGGATGAGCATCCCCTTGGCCTGCCCAGGCTGTTCTGGCAGCCCACTGTGACCCATTCTGTGATTCTCTGATCCCTGCAAGCCTCACTCAAGTGTGAAGGGAGCCAATTTTTGTCCTGGAAATTTGCACCAAACCTGGCCAGCAATATTGCAGCACAGTATCAACAGCTTCTAGTAGGAAGAAAAAAAATCTTGCTGTGTCATGCAGGGAAATTTTCCGCTGCCCTGGAAGTCTGCTGCTGGAGTTGGCTTGCAAAAGAGATTTCTCCATGTCCCTGCCCTGTAACGGAGCACCTCAGAGCCAGGGCTTGCATAAAGTGGGTATTATCTCTTGGAGAGCAGCCCTGGGGATTACTGCATGCCTTTAAACAAATCTCACCTGGATAGAGCAAACAGACTTCTTATAAGCCTGTGGTTTCTCTGCCTGACTAGTCCTGACCAACCCTTTTAGATGTGCTTAAAACATGGAAAGCAAAAGGTTTCAATCCTCATTCCCCGAAGCACTGCTGAGGGTTTATCTTGATCTCAAAGTCTAAGTTACATTGCAACTGCATCTTATCCAGGCAAGATAAGCAGCCAGTGCTGTGCTGGGAGCCTGTTGGCCAGTGCTGATCCCTCTCCCCTGAACCATTGCAGGTCCATGACGCTGGTGTACGAGGAGTCGGGGCAGTTCCAGGGTGTGCCCACCTTTCGCTTCGTGGCACCCAAAACCCTCTTTGCCAACGGCACAGACTACCCACCCAACGAGGGCTTCTGCCCCTGCATGCAGTCTGGCATCCAGAACGTCAGCACCTGCAGGCTCAGTGAGTCCTTTCCCCCACCCTGGCTCTCCTCAGTGGACCTATATTAAATTTGAGATGCAGCAGAAGCTTGATTGTCTGAAAAAAACAGCTCTAGTGCCTGCTGGGGTGCTGAGAAGTACTGGTGGGCTCTCTGCACTCCCACAGGCCTCTCAGCAGTGAGGGAAAACCCTTTGTGCCTGATCTTTAGTGCCCAGCCCTGTGAGAGCCTGGCATTTGTGGAAATGCCCGGGGTACAGTGGGAGCATTGCATCCCCTGGGCTGCTGGGGGGAGCAAGGAGGAGGCAGCCCACACAGATCCCAAATTAAATGTCAGCTTTGGACACTGAGTGTGTGAGGGACACACTGACCTGTCACAAACTCGTGTCTGGGCACAGGGGTTACCATGGCATGGTGGTGGGACAGAGTGGGTGGTCCTGAACCCTTCCAGATCAGTGGAACAACCTGCAGGGAAGGAGGGGGAGGAGATTACTGGCTGGGAGGAGAAATTATAAAAGCCTGTTCAGAACAAGTACTGCAGGGCTGTAAAGACCTCAAATAAAGCTTTTAGTTGGGTGTGGAGCAGCTGAAGATGCCTTTAATCTCCCCCAGATGCGCCGATGTTCATTTCCCACCCTCACTTCTACAACGCCGACCCGTCCCTGGTGGATGCAGTGGAAGGCCTGCACCCCAGCAAGGAGCAGCACGGGCTTTTCCTGGATGTGCACCCTGTGAGTGAGCCCCCCAGGGTCCCCCCTGAGCCCAGGGACCAGCCCAGCCCGGGGGGACCCTGCCATCAGCCGAGTGCTGGCACCGCTCTGCTCTCGTGGCGCTGATCCCAGCAGGTTCCAGAGTGCAAAGACTGGCGAGGGCATGTGCAGATAAAAATGTCAAAGCCATAAACTAATTGAATAATTAGCCTGGCTTCTGGAGAATTGCAGAACTAATTATAAACATAATTGTTTTGATAAGCACAGTGAAACTCTTTCCACTGACTCAGGCCTATAACACCAGGAGGTGTATCTGGCAGCAGCCCAGCTCTGCCAGTGCACATTGCCATGAGAGCTGGCTGGCAGAGCCTGAGGAGCACGCTGTGCCTCAAGCTGGCACCTCCATTTTTGGGCTGGCACCTCCATTTCTGGGCTGGCTTCTTCCCTTCTCTCAGCCTGCCCATCTGGAACTGCTCTTGCACTGGGCTGCTGTGTTACACCCCTCCTGTACCCCCAGTGTGAGGGTGAAGTCACCACTCCAGAGGGGAGATTTGGGCTGTCCTGAGGTATCCCTGTCCCAGCTGCTGATGGCAAAGGGACTTTGAGATTTTCCACCCACAGCCTGTGTTGTGTGAGGTCAGTTTTTCTAAATGTTCTGTGATATTTGCTCAAGCAAAAAAAAACCTGTTTCCCTCTTGAGGTGAGGTAAACTGTGTGTGTTATCTCGACATTGGGTTCTGACTGCTGCTCTTATCGTAGTTATGAAAATCTAATTAAGTTTATTACAGTATCAAACATCTCCTGATAACAGTACAGTTAACTGCATTTTTATCTAGCTGTAGGCTGCTGACTACAAACAGGGACAGTCCAACAAAAATTCTCTGCTTGTAAAAATGTGTTGCAAAACTGCAGAGTCATGAGAAACCAATGTCTTAATGGGTGTCAACATGACCAGCTTTGAAGTGTGATGTTTTTCATGGGCTTGGAATGTTGGACAGGGTCTGTTGGTCCCAGGAAGTCACTGATGAACTGGTTGTTCTCTTCCCCTGCAGATGACAGGCATCCCCATGAACTGCTCCATCAAGCTGCAGCTGAACCTGTACATAAAACACGTGTCTGGTATCATGTAAGTGCTCACCTCCCAGAAATGTCCATCTGCCCTCCCTGAGCAGGGAGCTCTGCTGGTGCTGAGCTTGCTGCAGAGTTTACTCTCTGCAAAGCTTTACCATGGGCAGTTGTCCCATTGCTGGAGCCAGCTGGCTCCTGTTGAAACAGCAGCCATTGCAGTGGCCACAAGTACATCCCTTAGCAGTGCCGAGAGTGGCTGCCTGTTTGCTCAGCTGGGGCAGTGTCCCTGTTCCTCACAGACAGCTGAGGGAGGGACTGTTCCTCGTGGTGGGACAGGAGGTTCACCTTGTTCACACCTCCACTGTGCTGCCTCTCAGGAGAGGCAAAACCCACTTTGCCTGTGGGGTAGAGAGTGAAACCTATGTCCACAAGGCACTTCCAGCTCTGAGAAAGCAAACAAGAAGTCTCTGTAACCAAACTATGGTGCCAGATGTTAAATGCCAGCAAGGGTGGGAGTGTGCTCTTGCTGCTTGGGCTGAGGGGCAAACCCCCAGACAGCCCCATGGTGCCCCCCAGGTGACTGAGACAGAAACTTTGGCATTCTGCTGTACTCAGTTTCATCTCCCAGCATTGGGATGGCACTTCCTGCTGTCCTCAGTCGGTTAAACCCCCATGGAAGCACAAGCTCTGCTCCTGCATGGAAAGCACCTGGTCCCCAAGGGGGGAACAGCTCACCTTGGGATTGCCACCCCCTCATGGTTCCCTGGCCACTGTCAGTGTGTCAGACGTGTCCCCTCAGGAAGAATTGTGCTGCTCATTGTGACCTGATCAATCATAAACCTAAGCTTGTGTTTCTTTTTTTTTTTTATTTTCTTCCCTCTCAGTCAAACAGGGCAGATTAAGCCAGTGGTCCTGCCGCTGCTGTGGTTTGCAGAGGTGAGCTGCCTTCCTCAGCCTGGTTCTCTCCCCATCACCCAGTGCTGGGGAAACTCCACTTTGCATAAAGCTTTAAGCCAGCCAGACTAATTAAGCACCAACAGAAGGCTTTTCAATACTTGGCTATGCCATTAATCCCTCTGAGCTGAACAAACCCTGCTCTATACTTGGTAAATCTCTGGCTCTGCCCTAGATGTGGGGTTAAGTGGGGCCCTGGACAGAGCTGCCAGCATCCCTGTCCTCCTGTGGGCCTGGGAGTGCAGCCTCCAGCTGACTCCTGCTATTCAGTAAAAGCTTTTAGCCTGGCTGAATCTTGCATAAATTCCCTAATTTATGCTGGGAGGTGGTGGGAAGGGAATCATTCAGCTGGTCTCAGTCTGGATGGAGGGAGATGCCACTGACAGGTTGCTTTTTTGGGCAGAGTGGATCCATTGAAGGCTCAGTGCTGAAGCAGTTTTACACCAACCTGGTGCTGCTGCCCTCGGTGCTGGAGTACCTGCAGTACATCCTCCTTGGCCTCAGTGTCCCTCTCCTTGTCTCAGCAGCTCTCCTCATGGCAAGGAGGAAGGTAAGGCCCTGCAGGTGCCTGTGGGAAGTGCTGTCAGTCAAATCACACTCAATCAGAGGATGCAGTTTGGGCTGCCAATCTAACCTGTGTGAGGAAACACTGGCTGATCCCACCAACCATCTCCTGCTGGTGCCAGGTGGCAGCAGACAGCAACAGGGCTTCTTGAGCCTTCTAGAAACTGGGCTGCAGATAGGTAACATGAAGCATTCCTGGTGTTTTTGGTGCACAGCAGTGCTGGACGTGGCTGCCTGGAGGAGCAGCTATTTCTCAGCTCACCCAGCTAATGGAAGAACAATCCTGGTTTATCAAGCCAGTCTCCCTAGAAGGCAGCAGCAGGTCTGTGCTGTTGCATCTCTACAGGCTCCCAGCGTTTTTCCAGTCAGAACAGAGCCTTCTCCAGAGGATGGAGCTGTCTGAACGCAGCCTGCTAATGAAATGCAGTTGCTGTGTTCTTGCAGAGGGGACAGAGCCACTGTGGCTGCTCCTCAGCCCAGCACAGATTCTGTGTTTCTTTGGAACTCCCTTGCTGTGCAAACTGCTCCAAAGAGTCTGTGACCGTGTTCACAGGGGTCGGAGGATGAGGGAAGGTGGCTTAGACTGGCTCTAAAGCTGCAGAGGTGAAGAGGCTGTTGTGGGGATAAAAGGCAACTCTGGGATGAGAGCAGGATGAGGGGAGCCTGTGTGAGGGGATGAGAGCAGGATGAGGGACGGCCTGTGTGAGGGGATGAGAGCGGGATGAGGGGCGGCCTGTGTGAGGGGATGAGGGCGGGATGAGGGGCGGCCTGTGTGAGGGGATGAGAGCAGGATGAGGGACGGCCTGTGTGAGGGGATGAGAGCGGGATGAGGGGCGGCCTGTGTGAGGGGATGAGAGCAGGATGAGGGCAGCCTGTGTGAGGGGATGAGAGCAGGATGAGGGGTGGCCTGTGTGAGGGGATGAGGGCAGGATGAGGGCAGCCTGTGTGAGGGGATGAGGGCAGCCTGTGTGAGGGGATGAGAGCGGGATGAGGGGCGGCCTGTGTGAGGGGATGAGAGCAGGATGAGGGGCGGCCTGTGTGAGAGGATGAGGGCAGCCTGTGTGAGGGGCTGCCTCTGCTCAGCTGCTTCCTGCCCTCCCTGGCACACCCATGCAAACCCACCTCACACAGTGCCAGGTTCTCGGAGTTCCACCTAATTGGATTTTAATCAAGTCTACAATTACTTAAGTGACTTAAACACATGATCCCAAATCCCCTTGTTCCTCCTCACACTTCCCTGCAGGTGGGAGTGATGCTAGGGCCCAGAGCTCAGCACCAAGCCCTCACTGTGCTGCCAGGATGGTTCTGGGGTGAACTGCTCCCCTTCAGCACATGTCAGTGGTTGTTGGCTGGCACACAGCCTGCACTCTGCTGGTGAGCCCAGGGGCTCTGAAAAAGGGCTGGGCAGCTCTTTCTAACACCTTGTGCAGCCCTGAGCTGGCATTTCTTCACCCTGCTTTGTGCAAATCTTAATTCCTGCTATCAAAGAGGTTTAGCCACGCTAGAAAGGGTCAGGGAGAAAAGCTGGATTTGTACTCGTTGAAGCCAACTGAATATCTGCTTGTGAAACATCCCAAGCCCAGGCATAAGCCAGCTGTATTTCTGTGCTCAGCCAAAAGAGTCATGAAGTGTTAGAACTAAAAATCCACAGCAGGAAGTGCCTGGCTACCTGGAAAGTGACTAAAAAAGCCTCAATGACTTCCCAAATCTCTAAGAAAGCTGCACAACAACACATGAATGTCTCCACCTAATGAGCAGATAAGGGGTTGTAAACTGGAAGCCAGCGATTTGCAGCCAAGGTGTGTTCCTCATTTGATTGAAGTGTTGCTGATCTAGCTCTGATTGCCTAATCGTGCACAGTTCTGCCTCCCGGAGCCACAGGCATGTCAGAGGGGACACTGAGCAGGGACATTGTCCCCATCTTCACGTGTCTGCCAGCGTGAAGGGCTCCCTGACCCAGCTCCTGCCTGGCTGTCCTGTCTCCCTCTGGCTTCTGAGGCCAGTGCAGATGAGGTGCTGTGAAACACTCAAATCTTAGTGTAGTTTATGGTGGAGCCAGTTTGAAATGCATCTGTTGGACTCACAGCTCTAAAAATGCATAATCTGGGTGTAAAATGCCCCCCAGCTGTTGTAGCTCCCTGCCATTGTGGCATAATGTGTGCTGACACTTTCAAAAGGCAAACAGAACCATTTTAAAACTGGCTTGACACTGAACAAAATCCTAAATAGGACTTAGCTTAATCTAAATTTCGAAATCTTCATTAATAACTAGATTCTAGTTGAACAGTGATTTCTCAAATCTGCTCCGAAAATTGGAACCCTGATGAAACCCATGTCTGAGTGCACCATAAACGAGACTGATTGTCTTCTAGGAAAATTGCTCTTTATTTTGGAGTAGCAATAAAAAGAGCTCAGACAGTAATAAGGCAAACCAGGCCACCTCTGCCACAAAGCTGCCTCCAGTTAAGGGGACGGTGTTGCAGGAAGCCAGACTGTAGGTGGGTACCCAGTCAAGGTAACATGCTTTTCCCTCCTCCTGATTTGATTAAACTTCAAACCAATCAAATGAAACCTTTTGCTGTCCACAGCTCCCAGCCATGCCCTCCTGGCGAGCTTTGATGGAGCAATGCTGTCTCATAGCCTTATTTGGGGCAATTTAGATGTCTTAATACTGGTGTTTAACCAGGTTGCAAGCACATGCTCTTATTGTTTCTCCTGGTGTACCTGATCTGCAGCCCTAAAATGTCAGCAGGGATCAGGGGAACGGTAGGATTGGTGTGAGGAAATACTTTTCCTGCCTGTTTTCCCCCATCTCTGAGTGTTTGAGCTCCAGAGGTAAGTTTATTTGAATGGGGTAACAGAGATCAGTCCACTGGTGGTGTCACCCCTCCCCTGACCAGAGGAGGGAATTTCTGATGTATAAAATATCTGGGTTTGTATTACAGGAACACAAAGTCACTGAGTCGTTGAGGTTGAAGGGGCCTCTGGAGGTCATCCCCAATCCCTGTGCTCAGGCAGAGTCACCTAGCTCAGCACCATCTCCAGATGTCTCTTAAGGTCTTCAGGAGTGGAGATTCCCCAGGGCAGCTGTTCCCGTTTTTACACTTTTCACAGGAAAAACAAAAAGAAAAAAAAAGTATTTCTTAATGTGCAGATGGAATCCCCTTTAGGTGTCCCTTTGCTCTTGTCCTGGACACCACCAAGAAGAGCCTGGCTCTGTACTCACACCCTCCCTTCAGAACCTTGTTTCCAGTGCTGAGATCCCCCTGAGCCTTCTCTTCTGGAGGCTGGACAGGCCCAGTTCTCTCAGCCTCTGCTCACATCAGAGTCTCCAGTCCCAAAATCACTCCAGTGCTCCTTTGCTGGGCTCTTCCCAGCAGCTCCATCTCTCTCTTGTGCTGGGAAGCCCAGAGCTGCACACAGTGCTCCATGTGTGGCCCCTCCAGTGATGAGCAGAGGGCAAGGACCACTCCAGGAGCTGCTGGCAACACTCCCAGAGCAGCCCAGGACTCAGCTGGCTGCCTTTGCCACCCAGCTCACCCTCAGCTCGCTGTCCCCAAGGCCCTCAGGTCCTTTTCTGCCAGGCTGCTGCAGAGCTGGTGACCTTTAGGGTGTGGGGCTGTTCATCCCAAGTGAAATTCTTGTACATCCTCTTGTTGGACTTGATGAGGCTCCTTCCAGGCCCTTTCTCAGCCTGCTGAGGGCCCTCTGGTGTACCAGCCACTCCCCCAGCTTTTGCAGATCATTAATAAAGATGTTCAACAGGCCTGGACCCAGATTGACCCCTGGTGTACACTGATGGTTGCTGGCCTCCAACTCAGCTCTGGGCCTGGATGTTTGGCCAGTTCTCAGTCCCCCTCACTGCCTGCTCAAACAATCCCAGCTTCATCAGCTTCCCTGGAAGGTTTTGATGGCAGATGGTGCCCAAAGCCTGGAGTGCAGGTAGACAACACCCCTGTTCTCCCCTGGTCTGCCAAGCCACTCATTCCATCACAGGTGATCAAGCACAGCTGCCCCTTGGTGAAGCCCAGGGCCTGCACTTGATGGTTTAATTGTCCTTCATGTGCTGGGAGTGGTTCCTGGAATTATCTGCTGCATCACTTTCTGGAGGATGAAGGGAGGCTGGCTGCTCTGTAGCTCCTGAGATCTTTCTTGATCCTTTTCAAGATCTGCTTTCATTCAGTCTTTGAGCCAGGACTGGTCAAAGACAGCAGGGAATGGCCTTGCTGTGACATGAGCCCACTCATCCCATCTTGGTCTGTGGATTTGTGCATGTCTTGGTTCCTTCATGTTCTCTGACCTCATCCTCTTCCACCAAGGGTGCAAATTCCTTGCTCTGGACTTGCCCCTGGTTTCTGGGGTCCCCTGCCTCATTCAGGCCCTCGTGGTTCCTCCTCTTTCCTTGGTCACCTGGGTACTCAGAGAAGCCTTTCTTGTCTGACATCCTTGGCTGGATTCAGTTCCAGTTGGGTTTTGGCTTTCCTCTCTTCATCCCTGCATGCTGGGAGAGTTTCCCTGTGTTCCTGTCAGGTTACCTGTCCCTGCTCCCACCTTCCACGTGCCTCCTTTCTGCATTTGTGTCTGGAGCTCCTGGTTCATCCATGTTGCCCTGCTGCCTCGGGATGCTTGTTAGGGTGGAGTGTTCTTCAACTTGGAGGAGGTGACTCTTGAATATTAACCATCCTTTTTGCCCTGACTGCATTCCCTTACCAGAGGTCTGTAGACACTTTTAGACTCAATAAGGTTAAAAATTCCTCCAAGATCCTCAAATCCAAGCTTCAGCCCAAAGAGTCTCCAGGTGTTGCTGGTGGAATCACTGGTGAAGCAGCAATGGTCAGAGGGTTAGAGGAGCCTCACAGTCCCTCCACAAAACCCCAATCCATGTCCCCAGCCAGCAGAAGGCTCTGGGTGAGGGCCAGGTTGGTGTCCCTGTCCCCAGCAGCAGGAAGTGACCCAGTCCTGTCACCTGCTGCTTCCTCCTGAGGTTCTTGCATTAATTAGGGTCAGGGCCCACGTGGTCTGTTGGAGGGTGTATCTGGCTCCTGCTCAGCCCTGAGGGTGGTGAACCTGTTCTGTAGCTGTGTTTGGGTGAGGAGGAGCCATCCTGGTGCCAGAAGGCACCACCTTCCCCCTTCCCCAGAGGCTGCACCTGCATTATCCTGGGGAGGAGGCTGCCTGTGTGTGCTGCAGCTCCTGCCTGGGCTCTCCAGGCTCTTGTGTCCCTCAGCAGAGTGTCCCTGTCCCTCCCATCTGGATGACTGTCCCACAGCTCCTCCACACAGCTCTTCAGGCTGGGTGCTTGGGTGGTGTTGCAGGTGGGCAGGAATGGAAATAATCTGGTTTGGGTAAGGTGAGAGGTACAGAAAGGAGGTACAAAAATGTTCCATTGAAGAAATGGGTCCTTGGCCACTGCAGGAGGCTTGGGGTGTGCATGGCCTGGGTGGGGACGTGTGGCACCGCTGTGTGTGGCCAGGCTGTGACCTCTGTCCCTCCCCTGCAGAGAGGAGCTGCCCAGAAGAGCCCCCGAGCCCCCGCCAGAGCCACCCCCTCCTCTGAGACCACCCCGCTGCTGCAGGACAGCGACAGCCCCGGGCAGCACGGAGCCCAGGCATGAGCCAGGACAGCCCCGGGCAGCATGGAGCTGAACCAGCCTGGGACACCTTCCTGCTGCTGGGACAGCTCCTGCAGGACAGCAACAGCCCCGGGCAGCACGGAGCCCAGGCATGAGCCAGCCTGGGACATGGATCCCACTGGGACACCTTCCTGCTGGGACAGCGACAGCTTCAGAGCATGGAGCTGAGGCATGAGCCACCCCTGCGACAGCTCCTGGAAGGACAGCTCCCCAGTGGGCCTGGATCCCACTGGGACAGCTCCTGGTGGAACACCCACCCACTGGGACACACTTCCCACTGGGACACCCTTCCCACTGGGACACTGATCCCACTGGGACACTGATCCCACTGGGACAGCTCCCACTGGGACACCTTCCCACTGACACAGCTCCTGGTGGGACAGCTCTCCACTGGGACATGACCACACTGCAGGTGACACTGCTTCAGATCCCCAGAGCCCTCTGGAAGGTGAAGTCCTGGACAGCTTGGCAGAGATCCTGCACAGCACAGCACAGCACAGTCGTGGGATGGTCCTGCTGCTCAGCATTCCTGCTCATCCAGAAACCTCAACACAGTGTTCAAGAACCCTTTTTGTCCCCAAGGGCCAGCCTGAGCCACTGCCCTTCTCTCCGGTGGAATGAAGGAATGAAGATTGTTGCTGACTGATCTGAGAAGTTATTTGCAATTTAAAACTGCCTACTGCTAGGGATAACAGGCACTTTAATGGCAGCCTTTAAAATAAATGAGGTTTGTATAGGTAGCACTGATGGGATTTAGTGATCTTTTTAAAAGCCACTGTTCATCTCCCCAAATGGGGCACGCTGTCCTGGAGCCACTCACAGTTTTATTGCCACTTGATGTCTCTGGGCTGTGCTGCAAATCATTTCTGGGGGCTGTCACTGCAGTGATGTCTCTTCCCACAGTACCTGGAGCCTGCCTGGGGTTGCTGCAGCCTCTGCCTGTGTTGGGGAGCAGTGGTGCCTTTGGGAGCCCCAGTTCTGTGCCATGACCTTGTGCTCCACAGCCATCCCAGCTCTCAGCCCTGCTGCTTCATCTCTCCTGGCTCTGGTGCCTGTGTGAGATGAGCCTTGGCAGGAGCTCAGGGTGCATCTGAGCTGTCACTCAGCTCCTGGCACTGTCCCTGCTGCCTGCTCAGCCATCTGGGATCAGCTCCTCTGGCCGTGGGCGCTGGGAGGCACTGGGAGGCACTGGTCACCCTGGCTGGCCACAGGGAGGGGGAGGCTTGGCCCTGTCCTGGCGTGTTAATGAAGATATTTGTGCTTTTGAGAAGCAGGAATATGTGCAATCATGGAAGTAACAATGGCCTTAAGTAGGGTTTGATTAAAGTGTTGCAGATTTCTGAACTGGTGTGTTTGGGTCACCTGGGGCTGGATCTCACCTGGGGGAGGGTGCTCTTGGGCCACACTTTGGTGGGAAGGAACCCCAAAGCCCAGGAATATTTTTGGAAAATGCCTAGCCTGTAGTGGTCTGTGACACCTACCTTGCCCACTTCCAGGAGCTTGGGAAAACCAAAGGGGGCAGTGCTGGAGCATCTGGCAAGGATGAGACAGAGGTGGGGAATCTCTGCTCTGGCTTGGAGCAGAGGATTTGTAGCTCTGTGTGTGACATGGGTGCTCATGGGGTCTGGAAACCTTTGTCCCTGTGATTTTCTAGTGGGGTCAGCAATACTTTTGTCTTAGACCTCCCTTCCTCTCAGTGGGGAGGGAGAGCACAGGACACAAACCCAGTTCTGGGCCAGTGCATTCCTGGCTGGCCGTGTCCCAGCCCTGCAGTGGGCCTGGGCTACCCGCCCATGGAAATGGAGTGATGGAGCCCAGCTCACAGCAGGGAAAGGTGGCACTTTGTCCATGCCTGAAGCGTCCCTTGCAGGTATGACAGCACTGACCAAGCCCTTTTTGTGGCCACTGCTGCTGGGTTATCTCCGTGGCCGAAATCCCCACTGAGAGTGATCCTTAAACTGCAGCTGTGAGCTCGCTCTGGCCTTGAATCCGGATGTATCCATGGGCAAAGGAGCCGGGAGTGGGGACATCAGAGGGTGCAGCAGCAATAACCACGCGTGGGCTCCTGTGGGAGGCTGTGACGGCATTACGGTGCCAACTGCAGCCGGGCACGAATAAAGCATGGGAACAGCGCTCTGAGCAGCAGCCCTGGCGGTGTTTTTGGGAGGTTTACAGAAGATAACGGGACAGGAGCGGGACAGGAGCGGTACCGGAGCTCCTCGCTCTGAGCGCGCTGCGGCCGCGGCTCGGGGAGCGCTGCAGCCCCGCCGGGAGCCACCGGAGGGCGCTGTGGGGCTGCGGACACTGCGGGGAGAGGGGGAACGGGGGATGGGGGGACAGGAGGGGACAGAGGGGGCAGAGGGTCTGATCCTGGGGGACAGGAGGGGACACAGGGACTGATCCTGGGGGACAGAGGGACTCGGTAACGGGTGGAACAGGGGGTCTCATCCTGGGAGACAGGGGTTCTGATCCTGGGGGACAGAGGGCCCTGGGCACGTCAGGGATCCTCAGCACTGATCCCCTGTCCCAAACCCCGCCGTGTGTCTGTCCATGAGCACACAGCACTCAGGTTGTTTTCCCTCTGTACTTCAGTCACCTTGTTGGCTGGTTGTGAATTTTCCAGCTCGTTTTAAAATGCTTCTCACACGCTGAGTCCGTCCCTGGCCCTGAGTCACTGTCCCTTGCCAATTCCCTCCGTACAGGGCGTGCAGGGCTGCCCCTGGTGCAGCTCCCTCCCTGTGCCAGGCCAGGCTGGAGTCATTCACCCTCTTCCGAGGATGTTAATTGGCCCCCACAGGCTCAGTTATCATCACAACAATCTCGATTTACTGTGGGAGCCGCCTTTCACCCGGCCTGGCACAGCCATGGGAAATGAGCGAGTCATCTTCATCCTCCAGGCAGTTCATCACCCATGGGGAGCTGTCAGGGCTTGGTGTCACTTCCCCCACCGTGTGACAGAGGCTCCACTGTCCCCTCTGCAAGGGAGAAAAGAGATAACACAACCCCCTCCATCCACACTGGGGCTGGGGTGCTTTTACAAATGCAGCCCAGAGGATTTCCCATTCCCTGCATCCATCTCTATCTCACTTTCCTGCAGCCCCAGAGGAGGGCCAGGCTGGGGGGGGGCTGCAGGGATGAGGGGACAGGACAGAGCTTCAGTAATCTGTGTGTTATCCCCTTCACCTGTGCCCCATCTACACCAGAAATAATCTGTGTTATCCCCTTCACCTGTGCCCATCACTGCCAGGTGTTCCTTGTTACCTGTTTAGGGTTAAACCATCACTGCCAGGTGTTCCTTGTTACCTGTTGTGGGTTAAACCATCACTGCCAGGTGTTCCTTGTTACCTGGGCTGGGCTAAACCATCACTGCCAGGTGTTCCTTGTTACCTGGGCTGGGTTAAAGCCTGCTGGGCAGCCAGGGCTCAGTTTTGGGCTGTGTGAGTCCCTGCTCTGGTGTGTGTTTGCTCTGCTGCTCCCCATGGCAGCCAGGGCTGTTCCTGCTCTCCTGCACAGGCTCCTCCAGCAGTGACCGAGTCCTCCAGAGCTGCAGAATGGTGAGTGGGGCTGGTGCTGGGGGGGATTGTGGGCAGATGGGTCTCTTGGGGCAGGGTTTGGGCTCTTCTTGTTTAAAAAAACCCCAACAAACAACCAAACAGCAATGTGGGGCTGTTGCAGTTATAGGGGTGCTATGGTGGTGTTTGATGGGAAGTGTTTTCCTTCTTGGATGCTGTACAGTATCCAGTTTTATATTGCTGCAGTGTGGGACCCAAAATCCAGGCAGGAGATGCCTGGAGGAGTTTCAGTGACTTGTGGCACCTGGTTTCTCTTGTGTTTGGCCACGATGAACCTGTCTGGGAGAGAATTGCTGGAGGGAGGACAAGTAGCTCGTGTGACTTTGGAGCAGAGCCTGGGCTGTGCCTGGGCACTGCAGGGTTTGTGCTCCTGTGCTGGGTGGGTTTAACCCTTGGCCAGGGCTCTGTGGTGCAGGATCCATCCCAAACCCATCCCCTGCTCTGTGTGGCAGCCTGGGCCCTGCTCCCAGGCTCTGTGGTGCAGGATCCAGCATCGCCCCTAGCGTGAGCCCTTCCCTGGGCATCCCCCCATGTGTTGAGTCCTGGTGTGTTTTTGTGGCAGAGAGCAAATAGAGGCTCTTAGGGCTGTGCTGGGTGTTAAACTTCACGGTGCTTAATGCCTCATTGAAGGAGTGTGACCCAATGTCCTTCCTCCTCCTGCTCTTGAGGATGCAGGAGCTTCATTTTATTGCCTTGCCAGTCACCGAAGTCAGGGCTGGGCCATTTCTGGGAATCAGCCTGGCTGCGCGCAAATTCCTCCACCCAGGGCTGCCAGAAACTCTCCTGCCCTTCAAAAAGGGAAACAAAACCCCCTGCACTTGTTGCTTTGTGCTGTTGTTTTTACTGAGGTGCCCTGGCAGTGAGAGCTGGGGGCTCAGCCCATCCCTTTGGGTGCCCCTTCCTTGCTGCTCTGGGCACAGAGCTTCCCAAGCCACCCCAGTGCCACCTCACCATGAATGTTTGTGTCCCAAATCCTGGTTCTGTTGGGGCAAACCAGAGTGCAGCCCCATGTGGAGCCCCTGTTTCCCTTCCCCACTCAGGGGGGAATTGGCCCCATTGCAGCAGGGGGGTCCCACTGACCCCAGGCCCTGGGTTTCAGGCTGTGCTCAGATCCCTGCTCCCTGTGCTTGGGAGCACCACAGACCATTCCTAAAAAGGAGCAGCCAGATGGAAAATGGATACCAAATGGTGCTCTCAGTCCCTTGGGGAGCAAGGTTTGATCCCTCAGCCTGCAGTTCCTGGGGGCTGGGACAGAGGCACACAATGCTATTTTAGAGGCATTTCCTTTTATAAAGCTTATTATTTCCCTCCTTTTGTAAGTTCCTGATTTTCCCAGTTATAAACTGGGTTCAGGTTTGGTGCTGAGGGTATATGTGGTGTCTGGAGAGCTGTGCCCAGGTCTGAGAGCTATTCCCAGCCCTTCCCCAGCTGCTTTTTGGGTTCTGCAGGGCCAGGGAGCATCCCCAGCAGCTAATACCAGACATGAGGCTTTGCCCCACAGAGTCCTCCTCAGGAGGACACCATCTTCATCAGGCACCCCCCAAGGGCTGCCTGCCTGGTTCCCAGCCTGGGGATCCCTCCCACCCCCCCGGATGCTCCTGGGGGTGTCCAGCTGCATTTCTGGCCTCCCTGACCCTGTTTGCAGCACTGTAAAATCCCCATCTCCCGAGGTGACCCAGCTGCTCTCTGTCTCCTCCATCTGCTCTGGCTCCCAGAGTAGTTCCTGCAGGAAATTCCCTCCTGAGCAAGCAGTGCCACTCACAGAGGGTTCCCCTGGTGCCCAGGAGCTGGGCATGGTGTGTCACAAAGTGCCACCACTGCCAGCCCGGGGCCATCAGTGGGAGAGAGCTGAGCTGAGCTTCCAGGGCAGGAACTTCCAGCAACTGCAGATCCCTCCCCAAAGACAGCATTTCAAGGAATTACCCTCTCCCCTCACTGCAGACTTCCTCTGCTTTTCCAAGTAATTCTCTGGCAGGGGGCCAGGGCTGCAGTAACCCGAGCAGGGCAGAGCCCTGGGAACATCCGGGGCTGGAATTTGGTGTTTCCCAGGTTCCCAGCCCGTGGCTCTTATCTGCACTCATGTCCCCAGCTCCAGCACTGAGCCCCTCTCTCTCTCAGCTGTCTCCCTTGAGAGTGCTGTGCTTCCAGAGCTCTGGATGCCACGAGAGCAGAAAACCTTCAATGATGACTAAAATAAGTAATGATCAGGGTTTTTGAGCTCTGCTTTGGCAAACAGCAAATGCTGGTGTTGGTAACTCAGTCCCCCCTGATGGCAGGGCTGCTCCAGGTCCTGATGTGCTGCAGAGATGCAGGGGGATCCCCTGAGGGTGACCAAACAGAGGGGAAGAGGGATTCTTATTAATGGAAAAGTCTCAACAACTTTGGAGGAAAGACTGGGAGGGAGAGCTGTAAACACAACTGCAAAACTCGAGCAGTGATTCTACAGCCATGAAAAGCTGTGTGGATGGTAAAATTCTAATCTTGCAAGAGGAGGGAAGCAGAGCTTGTGAGAACAGTTTGTGGATCTCTGAGGAATTGTGTTTTCTCTTGGAGATGGAAGTCCTGAGACACGTGTGGGTGACCAAACAGAGACCAGGGCCAGTCCCTGCCTGCAGAGAGCTGCCTGGTGGTGCTTCCCCCCTCTCTGGTGATGCTGTGCTCACAAGGTTAATTCCCATGCTCACAGGGTTAATTCCCATGCCCTGATGGGAACAGGGAATGCTCTGGGGGCTCTGCAGGAGTGACCCCTGTCCCTGGGCAGGGGCTGAGGGCAGGGATCACATTCCCCCTCCCCACCTGAGCAGCACTCCTGCAGACAAACCTTGTGGATTTTCTTCAGCTCATAAATACTGCCCTGCCCTCCTCAGTGCCCCTAGCAAATAAATTATCTGAAGCTACATTTCCCCATTTCAAAGCCCTGTGAAAGAAAGCAGAGGGTTTAGCAGGCCTGGCTGGCTGGAGAGGTTCACATTCCATGCACCCATTTGCATTTGATCTCCTTCATCCTGTGTGAAGCAATCCTTGAGAGCCCAGTGGGCTGCAGGCCCTCTTGGTGCCTGTAAATCACTGGGGCTTGTCACAGGCTGTAAATGAGTGAGGTCAGAGCATGTCCCACCCCTCCCTGTCATCCAAAACCTCCCTCTGCTCCCAAAAATCCATCCTGGTTAAATCAGAGCTGCAGCTTGGGGTGGGAGTGTGCTGGCCCCATGGGTGTGTTCATGTGGGGCTGGATGCTCTCCTCAAGCCTTTAAAAAATCTGAGTCTTTACTGCTGCCACCTCTCATGCAGGAGCTGCAGGGTCAGGAGGGGAAGAGGGATTTTATTAATGGAAAAGTCTCAATTTCTTTGGAGGAAAGACTGGGGGGGCAGCTACAGACACAACTGCAAAACTTGAGCAGTGATTCTACAGCCGTGAAAAACCATGTGGATGGTAAAATTCTAATCTTGCAAGAGGAGGGAAGCAGAGCTTGTGAGAACAGTTTGTGGATCTCTGAGGCATTGTGTTTTCTCCTGGAGTGTCCCGTGTCCATGTGCCTTGTCCCAGAGAACAGTGTGCAATAATTTCACTGAAGCTATGGTGCTGAATAGGTCCATGATGAAAGCGATGATTTGGTGCAGTTTGGGGATGGGTTTGGTGTTTTCCAGGTGCCTGTGCATGCCTTGGACTGAGAGCTCCCAGTCCAGCCCTCCTTGTGTCCCCAGAACCTCCCTCATTAACTGGGGCTGCCCTGTGGCACCTCCTGCCCTGCTCAGTTTGCTTTTCCACCCCTGGAATTTCCTGGGACACAGGAGGAGCTCTGCCTCTCCCCAGCCCTGCTGGGATTACCTGTGTGATCCCACCAGTCCCTCCTGCAGCCAGGCTGGGCTCTCTCCTTGCAATAAATCAAACATTATTCCCTTTTCCCATCACCTCCCCTCAAAGCTTGCTATTGCTCAGCTGTGGCCTGACTTTAATTACAAGTTAAGAGCAGCTGGGAGGGCACTGGGTGCTGTTAATTGGCTTTCCAGGAGAGGTTCCAAGGGGAAGATGAAGCACCAGCATTGGTTCCTTGTGTGCAGCAGCTCATCCCTGTGCCAGCTCCCAAATTCAGCCCTCTGGCTGTCATTTACCCAAAAACTCATCCAACCTCCAGGCTCCAAGGTCCTTTCCCCTGCTAATTGAAGCCTCAGAGCCCCCCTGGCTGCCCTGGGATGGATTTTGAGCTGCTGAGGGCACATTCCAGGGGAGGATGAGGAATGGAGCAGGTGGGCTGGCTGGGGATGCTCTGCCAGGCACGGTGTGATGGAAGCACATTCACTGCTGCTGCAGCTGCCAGAGGCCCAGGGAGTGTGCAGGGATCTCATTTACCTGCTAATTAATGGAAATGGTGAGACAAATCAACACACGCTCCCTGTGGAGAGCCCCACGGTTTGCTTTCCAGCTGCTGAGGGCACAGCTGGATTGTGAGAGCTGCTGAGGGCTGGGACAGGGCTCTGTCCCTCCCGGAGCCCCTGACAGAGCCACGGGGACCTGGGGTGTCCCCAGTGCCAGCCCGGGGTGTCCCCTCCCTGCCCCGTCATTAGGACACCGCTAATTGGCGCCGCTAATTGCTCTACTGGGGGCTGGGAGTGAAGATGTTGGGGGGAGCCCCATATTGTGGAATTTTTTTTGGTGTATATTATTTTTGGTGGATATTTTGTTGGGTTTTTTTGGTGGACTTTTTAAAATGGATTTTTTAATGGACTTTTTTGTGGATTTTTTTTGTGTATGTTATTTCGGGTGGGTTTCTCCTTTTTTGGGGTGGATTTCTCCCTTTTTTGGGTGGATTTTTGGCGTCCCAGCGCTCCTGGCACTCCCAGGGATTCAGGGCAGCGCTTTGATTCCCCTCCTTCTTGTTTATTCACTGCGTCGGGAAAGTTTTTTTGTTGTTGTTGTTTTTTGCAAAACAAAGCCTTTCAAACAATTAATGCCAATCAGACTCGCTGACAGCCCAGCCCCGGGCATGGGCTGAGCTCTGGGGGGAAAATCCCCCCAAAATAGCCCAGGTGAGCACAGAACTCACCTCCTGCCAGCAGTTAGCAACTGGCAGAACGCCTGAAGCATAAGGTTTGTGATCCCTTCCAAAAATCGCATCTGAATGTTAAGTGACGTACAGTAAATGCCAAATCCCTTTTGAATCTTGCTTAAAATCTCAGTTTAAAATATGCAAGCGACCTTTCTGCCTTTCTGAAAAGCTCTTTGCTTCTGGAAATGTGAAAGGAAAAAGGAAGAAAGCAATCTCTTGCTGCTGGATAAAAACAGGTTTTTCTTAACAGAGGTGGGGCAGGGTCCCCTTTGCAGGCTGGGCCGGGACAGATCATTGAACAAACCTCCCCCAGATAACCCTGACAGGAGAAACTCAGCCTGAGGGATTGGTGGGCTCCTGCTCTCCCTGATATCCCTCACATTATAATTAAGAGATAATGTCAATGGAATAAAACATTGTCTCAGGGTAATGGTCTCCTGCTGCTGCAGGAGCGTCAAGGTGAAGTCAAATCATTTATCAAAGATGAACGTTGAGGCGAGTGTGGGACGTTTGTTTTCACAGCAAGAGGCATCAATCCTGCAACAACAATATTCCAGAGCTGTTATTGCTCCTGTGCCTGGTGATTGATGCCAGGGCATCATCATCACTGAGAGCCAGGGGGGCTGAGCTGTGGGCTCTGCTCCAGCTGGGCTGACCAGGGGGTTTGCAGATAACAGCAAATCCAGCAGTGCTGGGTGTGCATCAGAAATGGGATTTTTCCTTCTAGAGGTGAGCAGGGCTCTGTGAGGGCTGGCCCTGCTTGGCCAGGGGCTGTTTTGGGGGTGTGGGAGAGCTGCTTGTTCATTTATTGTGCAGGGCTCCTGCTCCCAGCCCTGGTTCACACTGCTTTGAGGGTTTTGGGGTCCCCTTTGAGCAGTGGGGCTGAGCAGCTTGAGGGCTTTGTGCATTTATTGAAATAGTGCTGAGTATAAATACTCACACCCTCCTCACAGATGTGGGGAGTGGATCCAGGTCCTGCAGCAGGGGCAGCCTCAGCCCCCTCCCTGGCACCCAAAAAGGGCTGAGAGAACCATTCCTGGGTGACCCAGGACCAAAAAGGGCTGGGAGAACCATTCCAGGAGCAAAAAGCATTGGGAAAACCATTCCTGTGTGACCCAGGAGTTGCTGCTGTCTGGGCTGGGCAGAGGAGCAGCCTCTGCCTCCCGTGCTCAGCTTGCACTGGGAGAAATTGTGAGCTCAACCCTTGGAACTGAATGTGTGTGAGTGAAACCAAGTCCCAGGAGGGTGCACATAAACTCTTTCAGGATTTATTTATTTTTTCCCCCCCTCCAGGGTTTGTTAGCGGAGAGAATTGCACATGCAGCAAACATTTGGGCTGCAGAGGAACACAAGTGCTTTGTGCTGCCTCCAAATGCCAGATCTGTTTTTCTGAGGCTGCCCTGGCACCTCCTGCTGCTGCTGGCAGGAGCTTGGCCAGGTCTGTGACACCTGAGAGGGGGCAGTCCCCTCTGCCAGCGTGCTCTCCACAATTCTGTGCCTTTTGCAGCAGAGGCAGAGTCATCAGGCTGGAGCAAAACTCTCCCACACACAGGGTGGTCCCAGAAGAACTAATTGGAGGTGATTTTGACTCATTATATGCTCTTAAACTCACTGTAAACTTGAAAATTATGTACTCTGAACCCATGGGCTCCTTGCAGTACCGCAGGGCTCCAAGCCATGTGGCAGCAGGCTGTGTCCAGATGAGCAATTTGCAGTTTATTGGTGCTGTGAGTGCTCCTGTGCAGCATTTTGTGCAGCATTCTGCACTGAGAGGCCATCAGCAGCTGGGCCAGGACAAGGGCTGGGATGCACGGGGGCTTTTGGGTGCAGATCCTGCCTTTTGAAGCTCTGGGTGGTCCTGGTCCCCTGCAATGACTCCCAGATGTGGCTGGGCAGGGCCAGTGCATCCTGCTGGGGCAGCTCAGCCAGGACTGGGCCACTTCTTGGGCAGGTTTTTACTGTTTTCTCTTGTTTTCTGCCTGTAGGAAGGGGCAGGGGCCATGGAAAACTCTCTTTTAAGGGGTGGAATGGTTTGGAGTGTAACTGGGTTGTGCTGCCCAGCTTGTACAGGACAGACCCAGGCTTAGAAAAAAACATTTGTAATCGGATTTTTCAACTGAGAGCCCCAAATCCATGCATTTTCAAGAGGGTAGTGGAGGCAGGACTGGTTCTCTGTCTGGGACTGAGGACAATGAATCAGGAGTTTATAATTACATTATAGCTTTTTATATATATATTAAAAACATATATATATATGCATTATAATATATATACATATTATATATTATATAATATATAAAATATATTCATTATATAGACATTATAATATGTATATATAATGTATGTATATGTGAAACTATAATTGCATTTGTGTAGCATTGGGCAGGTTAACTAAAGGAGGGGGAGGGAAGATCTCTGCATTTTCTGGGCTGGTGTTAAACGCTGAGGCCAGGGAGTTTGTTTGAAGAGGAACCATTTCTGTCTCCTTCCATTCAGGCTAAGCTCAAATGTGGGCACTGGAGAACAAAACCAGGGGAAAGCCTTGCCCTGCACCCAGCACAGGGAGCTCCTGCAGCATGGCCAGGAGTGATTCAGGAGATGGTTCCTGCCCAGTGAGGGATGCTCAGAGCTGTCCCTGCTGCAGGCACCAGTGAAGATGTCAGGCTGCTGTGTGAGGGAAAATAAATCACAGCATTATTGTCCTGCCCACAGCACTGAGGTGTCTGCTGGAGCAGCATCAGGGGAGCCAGGGAGGGGCAGGCAGGGATTTTGGGTTTGTGCTGTGCTCATTTTGGATTTGTGCTGGGATGAGGGCTGCTGGTGCCACCCACACCCCCACTGCTGCTTGCAGCCCCTTCATCATCCCTGGTGGGATTTTGGGGATTGTGGCCCCTCCAGGGATTTTGGGGATTGTGGCCCCTCCAGGGAATTTGGGGATTGTGGCCCCCAGGAATTTGGGATGTGTTGCCCATCACTCAGGGTGGGCACAGGCAGCAGCTGCTCTCACCTGAGGCTCTGTCCCTCTCACCTGGGGCTCTGTGTCCCCTCACCTTCATTCTGCAGTGGGAGGGCACGACCATAATGTGCTGCCAGGGCCTGAGCGTGGTCAGAGAGCAACGGAAATGGTGGAAACCCTGAAATGCTGGAGTGCAGGTGGAAAACCTGAAATGCTGGAGTGCTCTGGGGCAGAGATTTGCTGTCAGAGCAGAGCAGCCCCTCAGTGCCTGACCTCCACAGAACAAATCCATTTACAGTGTCTTGTTTCTCCTCCCTGCTTCACTGCCAGGGTTCAGAGACGATTCCTTAAATGTTAATGGTGCAGGAATTTGGAAACTCTCCCGGAGCTGTGCAGGAGCATTTCTGCTGTGCTGGTGCAGCTCCATTTCCTGCTGAACATCAGGCAGGCTGTTCTCGCCCCCTGCTCTGTAATTCATGTGCTGAAAGCCCATCACCGTCCAGGCTTTGCTCAGGTTCACCCCGGGTGGGGCCAGCTCTGTGCCCACCTGCCAGCAGGACAGCTTGCAAAATATTTATAGATCAGTGCCAGCCTGCTGCCATCCTGCTCCTGCTGTGCCAGGGCTGGAGCGGGGCTGGCTGGAAAACACCCCAGGGCCTCTCTGCACTGGGGAATTTTCATCACTCAGGGTCACCAATGGTGGTGGTGCTCACAGGGGTCCCAGGATGAGGGAAGAGATGAGAATCTTGACTCCATGTTTCAGAAGGCTGATTTATTAGGTTATGATATATATTATATTAAAAGAAAATGATATATTAAAACTATATACATATGATAAAAGTACAATGATATATTAAAACTATACTAAAAGTATAATTTTTAATATATCATGTGGTTTAAAGTCAAGTCCTGGGATTCTTTCCCCTTGAAAGCTACATCTGGCTGAATTGGCAGTGGAGTTGTATTGCCGTGTTTCATGTTAGCTTCAGGTTTATTTTATAGTGATAAATACAGTTAAGCAAGAGAATACCTCAGAAGTGATGGAGATTCTGGGAATATCATTCTTCTAAAACAATAGAAGAAGGGATTTCATCAGAAGGCTGGAAAGGAATAGAAAGGAATGATAATAAAATCTTGGGACTGACCAGAGTCCAAGGAGCAGCTGGTTTGGTGCTGGGCTCCATCAGAGCTGAGCTCAGGGCAGTGGCCAGGCCAGGACAGGTCATTGTCCCTCTGTGGGATGGGCTCACAGTAAATGCATTAAATGCCTGCAGGGCAGAGTGGAGAGCCCCACACTGGGCATGCAGAGTTCCTTCCTCAATCCCTGCTCCCTGTGTGTGCCTGGAGCACCCTCTGTGCTGTCAGGGATGTCCTGGAGGGCAGCAGAGCCTCCCCCTGTGCTGGGAGGGGACACATCCTGCTCTGACAGCACCAGGGGAAAAAGGGGATAAAAGGGCTTTAAAAGGAGCCAGGAGTGCTGAGCTGGCCTGGCCTCCCCCAGCTCTTTTGTCTCTGAACTTGGAGCTGACTCTTTCCACCATCTCGTTAGGAACAAGTGCTTGGCCCAGGCCTTGTGGCAAATTTTGACATTTTAAAAATTGATGCCTTTTTCTGCTCATAACTTAAGCTGTCTAGTTTATCAGAGACATATGGAAAGTTTATTACATTCTTATTGCAGAGCCAGCCAAGTGAGCTGACTAATGAATGTGATTTTATTATTTTCTTTTTATTTATTTATTTATTTTAAGCTAGAACTTGGCATGGAAGGTCTCCTCCAAAAGGGATAGCTTTGGGTCAAGAAATAAATCCCCAGAAGTTTTTTCCCTTCTGTCCTGACAGTCCAGCTTGGCATGTGTGATTTGGGGGGTGGGAAGTGAGGCACAGGAGGAAATCAGGGATTTGCAGATTTATTGCGCTGCCCCATGACCATCCCAGCAGCTCTGGCAGCGTGGGACCCTTGGTGCTCCTGCTCTGGGCTGTGGGCAGGATGGGCTGCCAGGACAAATTGTGCAAATTCACAGAAAAAAAAAGGTTTTGCTGCTTAGAACAACTTGGGGTTGATGAAAAGGGTGCTGCTGTCCTTGGAGGGCTGGAGCAGCTGGGCTGGGAGGGTGCAGGTTCTGTGTGGTTTTTGGCAGCTGAGGGAAGCGTGAAGCTCCTTGGGGGCTGCTTTGGGTGAGCTCAGCTGGTGCCAGGTGTGAGGGAATGGAGACACAGCCCCAGACCCCAGTGCTGGGGACCCTCCTGTGCCCCCCACCCTGGCCAGCACCTCCCCCTGGCCTGGCCATCTGCCTGTGTGCAGTTCTGAGGGTGGTTTTGGGTTGAAAACAGCGTGTTTGTGTCCTGTAGAGGCTGCTTCTCTCTCCTGCTCCTCTCCCCTCCCTTCCAGTTCCAGGTGTCCCCACAGGGTTCACCCTGCTCAGCTTCAGAGCTGATGCTGCAGTTTCACATTTTCCAGCCAAACCTTGTGCTCAGAAGATGCTCCATCCCCCCCAGCCATGCCCTGCTAACCTGAGGGCAGATCTCCCTGGGTTTTAACAGCTGTGAGCACAAATTTCAGTTTTTCCCTTGTAGGAACCGCTGGCTTTGGCTTTGGGCTCACTTGATTCATGAATTCAGTTGGTTGTGAGTTATTGCTGGTTCTGCAGAGCTCACAGCACCCTGCTGTGCCCCTGTGCTGCTCTGTGGTTTCTGGATGGTGACAGCAGCTCTGCAGAATGCAGCTTTGGCTGGGCTCTGGGGTTTTACTGCCTTGCACAATGCAGAGCTCTCCAGGCTGTCCTGCATTTACAGCTCAGCTTTCCTGGCTCCTTCCATCACCTCCTCTGCTGCTGCTAGTGGCCTTTTCCACTCCCCTCTGCCCCCTTCACAGCTTTCTGCTGTGCTTCTACCATCTATAGGCAAAATCCTTCCTCTGACTCACTGCTCGGTGCTTTCCTCCCTTTGGGCTGCTGGCTTTGGCACAATTCCCCCTTCTGCACCCATGGCAGGGGGTAGCACACTTCTCTGGGACAGAGTTTTCTTCACAGCACACCAGGAATCAGCCTTGGCTGGTTTTTCTCCTGTTTCTTCCTCCTCCATCTCATTTTTGTGGGAGGTGAGAGGTGTGTTTCCCTGTGGAGCCTGGTGACCCAGCTCTCCTCCAGGCTCTGCTCCCTCCCTGGGAATAAATCTCCTTCCAGCACAATAAATCTCCTTCCCTCTCTTTGGAGGGCACTTTTGGGGTTGTGGATGTGTTGGTAGGTGTTGGCAGAGCAGAGTTCCCTGCAGGGTGAGGCAGGGGGATGTCACCCTGTTATCTCTGAGTCCTTGTGGCTCCACACCCTGAGCTCTCCCTGAGCCTGGGGCTGCTCTGTTCCTCATCCTGCTCCTCTCTGCAGCTCTCAGTGCATCCTCAGCCTTGGATGCTCCCAGCCCAGGCCATCTGGTGTGTTTTAGCCCTACAAAGAGCCATTGTTTGCTGGGGGATCCGTGCTCTGCCGAGGTGGCTCTGCCTCTGGAGCTCTCTGTGGCCTCTGCCAAGGCTCCTCCTGCTCTGCTGGCAAGGGCAGGTGCCTCTGGAGCAGCCTTTGGCACTCCCTGCCCTCCCTGGGGCCCAGCCATGCTCCAAAGCACTTGGGAGTTTTGCTGCTGACTCCTTGAGCAGCTTCTTCATCCTTCTCTCAGTGCCTGAGGCTCCTGGACCGAGCCCCAAATCCACCGTGGGGCTGATTAAAATACAGAAAGCCCTCAGGAGCTCTTTGTCTCCCTTCCATTTCTTAGAATCTCCAGGGCTTGTGCAGGGATTGGAGTCAGTTTGGAGGCAGCCCTGAGGGACAGACCAGGTTGGGCTCAGGCCTTGGCCTTTCTGCTTCCTGCAGCCAAGCCAGGCCTTGCTCAGCATTGCAGTTCCCTGCAATCCTGGCCTCAAGCAGCACAGCCTGGCTTCCCTTTTCTTGCTTTCCCTTGTCTAATCTCAATCCTGAGGTTTCCCACAGTGAGATGTGCCCCTGTTCTCTGCCAGGGATGGACCTGGGGCTGATCCCTGGCTGCCTTCCAGTGGGAGCTGTGCTCTGAGCTTTGGCCTTGAAATGTCTTTTTTAGCACTAAATCTATTCATGTCCTTTAGCATCCAAAATCCTCACTGTCAGGGTGTCAGCCAGAAAGCATTGCCCAGAGCATCCCCTGTGGGAGGAGGAAATCAGAGGGTTAAAAGCAGAGCCCTGCTGCCAGCTGGGGACACTGGTGCATGACAAATGCGGCTTTTGCTTTTCCCTCTGCAAATGAGCCCGGAGCCAGCCTAATTTCGGAGAGAGCCGGCTGTGAACCCTCGGAGTGACTCAGAGGGATGTGCTGCTGCCCCCCTGGCAGGTCTGGAAGTGCAGGTTTCATTTGTAAACGCTGACACTCGGCATTTCCCCAGCGCCTCCCCGCGAAGGGCGCTCCGTCTGCCCGCACTCCCATTCGTCACTGTCAGGGCTGGCCCCGTCTCCTGCTCGTCTCTGAAATGCCTTCTGATCGCTGCTGAGACACTTATTGGCACCTAATTTATCATTTCATATTACCAGAAGGGTTTCTTCTGCAAACATCCCAGAAATGATTGCCCAGATCGTGTTTGGGAGCTTCACCTGCAAAAACCTCCTGGTGTCTGTTTGCTGCCTTGCCCTGGTGCTGGGGAGAAAAGCTGCCCTTGATGTGATGTGTGCTTCCCCAAAAAGCCTTGATTAACCCCTGGCTGAGGCTGCCTGGGTGCTGAGCACATAATTTATCATTTAATATTAATAATTGGCACATAATTTATCATTTCATATTACCAGAAGGGTTTCTCCTGCAAACATCCCAGAAATTATTGCCCAGGTAATGTTTGGGAGCTCTTCCGTTGCACCTGCAAAACCTCCTGGTGTCTGTTTGCTGCTCTGCTCTGGGGAGAAAACTGCCCTTGATGTGATGTCTCCTCCAAAAAGCCTTGATTAACACCTGGCAGCAGCAGCTCCCTGTAAGATCACAGATTTTGCATTCAGGACTGCACTGTTGGCATCTCTTATCAGGCAGCTTGGAAAAATATTTCCCCAGACCTTATTCCTCCCTATGGAAAAAGGATTTGGGGGTGAATAAAGGACATGCAGTGTCCTGGGTGGTGTGAGGGGGCTGGTTCTGGGATGCTGTGCCCCAGGAATAGAGAATTTTCTGCATTGCTGTCACAGTGGTGGCAGCCTGCTCCTGCAGAGGGGTGCTGAGGTGGTGCTTGGCACTCAGGGAAAGCAAATCTGTTGCCAAAGGCTGGCACAGAGAGGGCAGGAGGGCTGCTGGGCCGGTTCAGACCCCTCTGGTGCAGCAGGAAGGGCTGATCCTGGTGCTCCCAGATGCACCACATGGGCTGTGGGAGGAGGCAGCTGACCTGCACACACCCTGAGGTGGGATCTGGGAGCCTCTTTTGGGGCTAAAGAACAGTATTTCTCAAAAGGGGCATTGCAGAAATTTCTGATGCCCCATCCCTGGGGCGGGGTTGGTGCTGGCCCAGCTCAGCCCTCCCCTCAGGCTCGTTTGGCTGCTGCTCCCTCCATGTCCTGCCTGTCCTGGGCTCAGTCCCCATCCCCATCCCTGCTGCTCCTGGCTCGCCCAGGTCAGCTTGCCCTGTGAGCTGCCTCGTGCTTTTACAGTTCTGCTTTATTGGAGACATGAAAGTGATTTTTGTTGTTGCTGCTTTATGAGCCAGACTTCAAAGAATGCAATTACACAGAGAGGGCAGGAGCTGCTGGTATCTCCTGGAAATCTGTGGGAAACCATTTCCCTGCAGAGCTCACTGCACAGCCAGGCTGCCCTGCTGCTCCCAGTGCAGGTTTCTGAGGGACATGGCATGTCACCATCATATTTTCTGAAAAATCCCTTTGCCAGGATTTTTTCTCCTGAGAAGCCTCAGAAAAGAAATGTAAACAATAGTTATCTGATCACTTCTCCCTGTGTTTTGCTGCTTTGGAATGTGGCCGGTGCATCTTTGATTGGTTCCATGTGAATTGTTTTTACTTAATCTCCAATCATGGTCCAGCTGTGTCAGACACTCTGGTCAGTCACAAGTTTATTACCGTTCTTGTTTTAGCCTTCTGATGTCTCCTTTCTCTTTCTTTAGTATCGTTTTAGTATATAATGGTCATATAATATAATAAAAATAATATATAAGATAAAATATATTGTATATTAAATATATTACATATATTATATTACACATAATACATTATATACAATATAAAATATAATATATTATATGCAATATATAAAATTACTATGTATTATATAATGCGTATTATAGAATATAATAGATATATCAGCCTTCTGAGAACTTGGAGTCAAATTCTCATCCTTCACCTCGTCCTGGGGACCTTCACAACACCACAACTCTGGCAGGCAGACAAGGTGTTTGGAGGCTGTGGTGAATGATTCCTTGGCTGGACATCCCCACTCCTGTGACATTTCAGCTGGATGCCAGTGCTGGGTGATGGCTTTAGCATGAAATTATGGGAGACCAAAGAGCCATTGCTGGGGAATCACCTCAGAAAAGAGCAGCAAAATGGCTGGGAAAGGGATGTTTGTCCCTGCAGTGCTCCTGCTGCAGGCAGACAGTGCTGCAGGCACAGCTCTCTCGCTCTCTGCATTGCCAGGGCAAGGTGCCAGCTCCCCGTCCTGCCCTGTGCAGCTGGGCATGCCAGGGGACCCTGCCTGAAACACAGACAGTGCCCGTGGTA
Organism: Zonotrichia leucophrys gambelii; assembly: GCF_028769735.1. Classification (NCBI taxonomy): domain Eukaryota; kingdom Metazoa; phylum Chordata; class Aves; order Passeriformes; family Passerellidae; genus Zonotrichia; species Zonotrichia leucophrys. Next base: position 1,645,023 of record NC_088185.1, read on the forward strand.
GGTGTGGGGCTGGTTCCCATCAGGAAGTGTCCAGGATCAGTGAAATAACGATAATTTAATTGCAGAGGGATTGTGCTCTCAGGTGTCACAGGAAAGCCAGCTTTCCTTGTGGTGCTTAGCTTCCTAATGAAGATATTCCCCTAAAAATCCCCATCCCCTATTCCCAAAAGCAGAGAGGTCTCTCCCTCCTGGCTGCATTCTGCTCCCTCCCGAGGCTGTAGGTGTGGGGATCTGAGCCCTCTATCAGCTCCTGTACACCAGGAAATTTTGCAAGTGTCTGAGAAGACCCTGAGGCTATATAAAAGTTCAGCTCGTGATTCATTTCCTTCCTATTCAGGGATAGGCTAATTTGAGAGTATGTGCTAAACATTAATTACTTTCCTTGCCATGGTTTCCTAGTCAGGCATCCTTTCCCAGATGACTTTCTGCTCGCTCAGGTCCAAGGCCATAAAAGCTTCCCTATTAGGAAAGGAAATATTTTACATCAGGTTTGTACTGTATGCCTGAGGTCATCAGAAGCACAGATCGAGTGGCAGAAATACACACTGAGCTCCCCTTCCTGCATGAAAAATGAATCAATAACTCATTGATTTAAATTAAAATGTCTGCCTTGCAAAATGCCTCCCAGGGCTGATATTTGTAGCCCCCGTGTTTTGCAGCAGGGATTGGAAATCCGCTGCCCCCGTGGCACGTGCGGGGATCCATCTCTGCCAACAGCATCCGAGTGCTGACACCCAGGAAAAAACCTGCCCTGCCTTCCCTGCAAGGATCCAGCAAGGTGAACTTTGGGAAATTGCTTCTCCTGGCACATGAATTATGGATTGAACAGGTGGCAGTCAATATATCTGACTTCTTCATGAGGTAATTAAGAATAAATGTGGGAATTCAGGCAGAACTGGTGCCCTGTGCAGGAGGGGAGCTTAACAATGTGGAGCCAGCTCTGGAGGGAAGGGAGGGATACAGGGAAATTCCAGCTCAGGGGAGCTCTGTTGGTCCCACTGCTATCTCCATGTCCTTCTGCTGCCTGCCCAGCTGCTGTTTGCACTCCCATCTGCCTGCCCAGAGTGGAGATATCCTGCTTTTTCCTGGATTCCTGTGGTTATTTGCTGCTCTGGTGTACCTATGTGTGCTGAAATGAGCCTGAATCCATCTCTATGCAAGCCTATATGGGGTCATGATCCCCAAACTGCTGGATTTGGGGTGGCAAGGAGGATGGGTCCTTTAGTGCTGTCTCAGTTATCCTGGGATAGCATTAACTCACATTTGAAAAATCCAAGCATTCCTCTCTGCTCAAATTTCTTCTTGAGAGCTAATTGAAAAGTGGCTGTATTAGTGAACACATCCATGGTCATTAGCAAACAGTTAAGTAACTAATTTTAAAGATTTATGGTGGTGGTAGCAGGTAAATTATAGTCTTCAGAGGGTTTTCTTGCAAATGAGCTGAAAATAAGGTTTGTTCTAGCCTCGGGGAAACATAAAGGAAATGCATTTAATGACCACAAATTGTATGTGCTGATAGTCTCAATAAGATATTTAATGCCTACTCGAAATTTTAGCGGCTGGAAAAGCACAAGAGCTTTAACAGCGTGTGTGGGTTGGGTGTCCTCTGCACCCCCTGGCTGGTGGCTCCAGGACCTGCCAGCTCCAGGTGATCCCCAGGGAAGGATTTCCCCTCTCACCTGCTTGGGGTGGAGCTGTGATGCATTAAAAGGAGCTGTCTTGGCCTTTTGTTTTCCAGCTCTGGTTACAAAACCCTGCTGGTCTCTGACTGTGGCAGGGATTACAGGCTGGGGTTTGCAGTTAAAATCTTGTTTGGGTTGGCAGGGGGAGCCCTGGGTGTGCTGGCAGGGCACAGACCCTGCTGGAAACTGCTCTGCTCTTTATTCCTGCTCTGGGCACCCTCCTGCCCGGGCTGGGGTGGCAGCAGGTGGCACTGGGGTTGTTTGGTTTGGTTTGGGGTCTCCTGGCTCTCCTCCATCCCAGAGTTGTCTCGGGGGTCTCTGTGCTGACCCCAAGATGTGTCAGAGTCGCATTTTCCCAGCCCAGAAACCAAAGGAGGAGTCAGGATTCTTCTGCTCTGGTTTTCCAGGTTGTTTATTTATTTTTATTTCTTTTTCAAGGTTATTTATTATTTCCCTGGCCTGCTGAGGTCTGTTCAGCAGGTCAGTCAGTGGCACACTGACTGCCCTCAGGGTGATGTCGTCTTTTTATTTACTTGATTTACTTATGTACTTTATTTACAATTCTTTTCCAATACCAATCACCTATGTTAGACTGTCCATCTCTACCCTAAACCAATCTAAAAGTGCCACCATAACCCAGAAAATGGAGCCTAGGAAGAAGGAGAAAAAAGGCCAAGGCAAACCCAAATTCCTCCATTGTGGAACACATTCTAAGGACCCCAAAATTCTACTTTTCACCCTGTAACAAACTATTATTCTACTTAAACTTTCGTGGCTTGTAAATCCTCATATGAGATTGGTAATTTTTTCCATGGGTCAAAATCAAAGGCACAGGGGTCTTGGGCTCTGTGCCAGGGTCTCTGAGCCCTCCAGGGCAGCCAGAGGGATGTCCTGGGTTCCAACAGGCACAGGGGATGCTGAGAGCTGCCCCGAGCTGTGGGGCTCTTAAACCCCCAATCCTGATTTTTTACCCCAAAAATCCATGTGGGAATAAGCAAGAGCACTGAGGCAAAGAATGAGCAGCTCTGGGTCCAGAGAAGCCATGGATGGGCCTGAATGATTGAAGAAGGCAATTTTCCTAAAGGAGCTGCAGGCCCCTGGAAGTGATTAGTACCTGGGCAGAAATGCATCACTTAGCTCCTATTATTTAAACATCAGATACTCGAGCAAGCACACAGAATGTTGTTTGCTGTAAATTCCTCCCCTCATTTGAAGGAGCCCTTATTTACACATGCAGTGTGGGTGGGAGCTGCCTGCCTGCTCCTGGACCCACATGGAATATAAATGACCACGTTTCTCCTTGCTGGCAAGGGCTCCATCTGAGGGCCATCTTCCCTGCGTGTTAGCTGTTAATTATAGGTTGCATTTCTGTCATTAAGGTTTATCTGCAGCCCTTTCCTTCCTCCTGTTAAATCACTGATGCATCTTGCATGGTGTAATTCCCTCCTTGGCTGTGCAGCTGTGAGGGAGGGGATGGGAGCAGGACTGAGCTGGGATGGTGGGATCCAGACAGTCTGGACTGGAATGGACCCTAAAAATCGAGTTCCACCCCCTGGCATGGGCAGGGATGGCACCTGCTAGACCAAGGTGCTCAAAGCCCTGTCCAACCTAGCCTGGAGCATTCCAGGGCTCTTGGGGGTGACCCAAAGCACCAAACTCCTGGTGGGACACAGCACTGATGCTCTTGGCTCAATGCCTGCCAAAAACACCACGGGGAAGTGCTGCAAAGCAGAGATGCTCAGGGTGGGAAGCCCTTTCTGCATGGCCCAGGGGCTTTGGGGAGCCCTGCTGGAGCTGGGGGAGCTCCTGCTCTCCTTCCCCTGCATGCAGAGGTGTTCCCTGGGCCTGGGGATGTGCAGATTGTTAAACAAGCAGGGGAGGATGCCCCAGGGATGCTCAGCTCGGCTCCTCTCTCCCCACAGCAGCAATTAAGCTCTTGTCAGCCTGGAGCCCCGGGTGCTGGGGGAGATGGACGCGTTCCCTCGCTGCTGCTTCAACAATTTGTATTTCCACTCCCCATTAATCGGTGCAAGCCCTGGCAGGGGCTGCTCCCCCCTCTCCTGGGACAGGCTGGCCTGAGGGAGGCTCATCCAAATGCTGAATTTTCCTTTTCTGTGGGAATCAAAAAGCTTTTGATGCCTTTATTTTTGTGTGGCTGACTACTGGTGTATCATGAGAGCTGTGTCTCTGCAGAGCTCTGAGGGTTAGTGTGCTCCCAACATTGGCATGGATTTGGGGTGTCAGTCATGTTCCTGCAGCAGGGCAGATCCCAAAGCTGTGGGAAGCCAGGGATTCATCACTTGGCTCTCTCTGTTTATCTTGACCTGCATACAAGGTTTTGCTGGGTTTAGAAAACATGTCTGTGCACCCTGCCTCCTTCTCTTTGCTCATGGTGGATTTCTGCCATGCCTGAAAACCTGTTCACATAAAAGCATTAAAGGGAGCAAATAATTCAAGAGCTGGGAGCATGGGTGGGTGAGGCAGCTGAAGGGCAGATATGTGGGTTTTGGCCATTAAAGCTGCATATCATGCTTAATATAGCAGGTGATATCTTCAGTTTCTCCACAAGCTTTGCACAAGAGCCAAGAAACAGAAATCTCTTAGTTCTCGTCAAAAATCTCTCAGTTTTACTGGATGCTGTCTTTAAATGGATTCCTTATATATAAATAAATCAATAGTTCTGTGGGTATTTGCTGGAGGAGCTGCCCCACTGCAGGTGAGCCCCTGGGAGGTGGCAGTCACCAGGCAGGAGCTGCTTCTCCTGTGTCCCACAGCTGCAGCCCTTCAATGGGGTTCTTTCCAGCATTAATGGAGTTTTGGATTGTTTGCTGTCGCTGCTGCTCTCAGGAAATGGTGAAATTTGGTGATTGAAGCAGCGGAATGAGGAGCTGGAGGAAGTAAGAGTCACAAACGATTAAAGGGTGGTGGTGGGAGCAGCTCCAGCACGGATGCAGGGATAAAGTAAAGCCCCAGAGAGACAGACAGGAATTTCCTCTGTGCAGGGGAGAGCAGGAGCTGGCCCCTCTGCTTTTTAAATCATTTTAGTGTGGAAAGGAAAACCCACAATCCCACAAGGTTATGGGGGGAGGAAGAGTGAAGGGCAGCCCTCTCTGGATGAGGGGTTCTGGAGCAGGGTCCAGCCCAGCCCTGCTCTGCACAGCAGCTCTGAGAGCATCTCCCCTTGCCAGGCATTTCCAGGGTGCTTTTCTCCCTTTCCCCAGAAGCACAGCATCATTTGGGCTGGGCATGGGAGCTTTATTTCTGTTTTATCCCTTGGGGAAGGTGCCAGAGCTGCAGGGTCAGTGCAGGAACATGTCTTCCTGCTGCCAGCCTTGCTGCAAGAGATTATTTTTCTGAATTTCCTGATATTTTTCTGAGGCTGTGTTGGGAATGCAGGAGCTGTTTGCAGTCGTGTTCCCCAAACCAAGGCTGTGTTTGGGGTTTGGCAGCTCTGCAGCCTGGTCATCTCCTCTCAGTGTTTAAAAGGGAGCAGGGAGAGCAGCTTTTTGTAGGGGTGGGTAATGGGGAGTGGTTTGAAACTAAGAGGGAAGATTTCTATCAGATGTTAAGAAGGAATTCCTTATTCAGAGGGTGGGCAGGCCCTGGATCCCTGGCAGTGCCCAAGGCCAGGCTGGACACTGGGTCTGGGAGCCCCTGGGACAATGGGAAATGTCCCTGCCATAGATGGGGTAGGAATTTAAGGGAATTTTAAGGTCTTTTCCAACCCAAACCATTCAGTAATCCATCCACCTCTGATGGAACCCAAATCTCACAGGAGCTGCCATTTGATGTCCCTTTCACGCCCCATTTTTGTGCCACTCCTTAACCCCCCCTGTAAGGGAATAAATCCACTTTTCCCCAAATTCTGCTCCTAAATTCAGCCTCGTGTCCTATCCATGGGCACTCCCAAACCCCCAGGCAGCTGCTGAGCCTCTCCTCATCAACCCCACTGCTCACCCCTCTTTGCAATCCCCCCAATTTCCAGCAGAGCTGTGCCTCTACATCACCTTAACATGTCACTGGTGCCATATCCCTGCTGCTGATTAAATCAAGGAAAGGTTTCCACTAAAACTGGGGTTTAATTACAGGTATTAATCCCCTTTTTCCCCCAGAGAAGCGATGGGTGCTGTCCTGCTGTGCAAGGCTGTTCCCAGCATGTGCTGGGAGCCACTGGGGAATTGAGGTGACAGGAAAAGATGCTGCACACTTGGGTTAGTCAAGAAAAAGGAACATTTTCTTTTTCCTAGACAGGAAAATCCCACTTTATACTTGTCTCTGGTCCTCAATTTAGCAAGATTTTGCTCATTTATCTCTTCAGAAAGAGATGATCCTGTGGGAAATATTTGTTGGGCTGGCTCCTCCACGGTGCTGAGAGCACAGATGAGGCAAAACAGTAGGGAGGGATTTTATTTTGTTGTGGGGTTTTTTGGTTTTGTTTTGGTTTTTTTATATTTTTGGGTGGGGCATTTTTTTATATTTTTGGGGTTTTTTTGTTTATTTTTTGGTTTTTTTTTTGGGGGGTGGGGTGTTTTTGTTGGTTTCTTTTTTGTTTGATTTATTTTTTAAATTTATTTTTGGGGTTTTTTGCTTGTTTTTCTGTTTTTTTTATTTTATGTGGGTTTTTGTTCGTTTTTTTTTGTTTGGTTTGATTTTTTGTTTGGTTTTTTCGGGGTTTTTGTTTTTTGGGGGGGTTGTTTGTTTGTGGTTTTTTTGTTTTATTTTGGGGGGGTTTGGTTTTTTCTTTTTTTGTTTGTTTTGTGGGTGTTGATGTTTGTGGGGGTTTTAGGGGTTTTTTTGTGGTTTTTTTTTTTGTTTTGGGGTTTTTTGTGGGGTTTTTTTGTTTGTTTGGTTTTTTTTGGGGGGGGTTTTGGGTTTTTATTTAGTTGGTTTTTTTAAGGTTTTTTAGGGGTTTTGTGGATTTTTTGTTACGGTTTTTTTTTTTGTTTTTTTTTGGTTTTTTTTTTTTTGGTTTTTTTTTTGGGGTTTTTTTTGGGTTTTTTTTTTTTTTTTTTTTTTTTTTTTTTGTTTTGTTTTGTTTTTTTTTTTGGTGTGTGTTTTGTTTTTTGGGTTTTTTTGGGGGTTTTTTTAGATCCTAGAAAAGCCTGGTGATTTCTTTACTCATGGGCAGGGCAAGGCACGTCCAGGATGCTGATATTAGAGCACGGTGTGAGCTCCTGTTGTGGCACCAGAGGGAAAACAAAACCCCAAGGCTTTTCTTGCTCCCTCCCCTCTCTCCAGGGAAATTTCCCTCCCTGCCCCAGCCTGGCAAGCAGCACTAAAGGGTTTTCAAGCACTTGGAGAGCTCCTGTTAAAAGGTGCTATCAAAATGAAAAATGGGATTTTCTCAGAGCAGCCCCACCTGTGACTCATCCATCTCCATTAGGGCTCACTGTGAGTTATGGGAAGTCCTTGGAAACCTCAGGAGAATTTTTTTCCCCCTAATTTTGGGGGTGGTTTTTGCTTGTTCCTCTATGAGAATTCCCTTGCTAGCAGGGAATTCTCATAGAAGGAAAAAAAAAATAGTTTAATGTTAATATGGTGCAGCATTTATTAAAAGGAAATATTTTGCACTTCAAAGAATCTATCAAAGGCATGAATTTGAAAACAAGCAAAATCCCTTTATCTGACCAAGAAAATCTTGTCAATGCATTATCTGTGTGTGATGGGCAGCCAAAATTGAAACTGGGTTCTCACCAGCATGGATGTTTCCATCCCCAGTCAAGGAAAGAGATAAGAGCTCTAAAAAAACACCCAATTAATAAAAAGTCAACATTTAGTTTGGCCTGAAAAACAGAAACCTCTCTCTTCTGTGAGACCACAGCTCCCCAGTCACTGCTGGCCTCAGGGAGGTGATTTTGGGCTCATTTTTATGGATAATAAAATCTTGTGACTGACCAGAGTCCCACACAGCCGGACTGTGATTGGCCATTAATTAAAAACAACCACATGGACCAATCACAGATGCACCTGTTGCATTCCATAGCAGCAGATAATTCTTGTTTTTCTTTTCCTCTGAGGCTTCTCAGGAGAAAAAATCCTAGCAAAAGATTTTTCAGAAAATATGTCTGTGACAGGTATTGAATCAAAGCAGGGTTTTGCCAGATGAATTTCCTGAGAGCTCAAAAACACTTCTTGCTTTTTTCCTGCCTGTTAGAAAGAAATATTATTATTATTTTGTTTAGGGGAGGGGGGAAATCTATAAATTTCTGAGTTTTATCTGGAACTTGAAAAGACAATATTTGTCCTTACTGCTGGCGGTGGTGAAAAGTTGAATTTGGGGGCAAGGAAAAGTCACATCCCTGTGGTGCTGGCATGACACCCTGTTCCACACCAAGGGGATGGAAATGCTGGCCTGGGAACTGTCCCTGTGTCCCCTGGCATGCCATAGGAGCCTGTGTTTAACTTCAGAGTCCTCTCAGGATAAATAGGAGCCCTTTTACAGGGGATGGGAGAAGTTAAACGTGTTGTTGGGTTTACAGCAGTCATTAAATGTTTGCTGCTGGGCTGTTTGGGGCTCCCACTCTGCCTCCAGCTCGCTGTCAGCTCTGCCTAAAGGGATGTGAATAACCCTGGAGGGGCTCTGGGGCCACGGCGGCCCAGCCCTGCTGGGGACAACCCCCTGGTTTTGGATTTTTGGAGGGATTTTGTCTCCCCAGGTTTCTGTTCCTCCCCTGCCACAGAGACCTGGCTGATAAAGCAATAACTCAGCTTTATTGATTATGTCAAAGGCAGTAATTCAAGAAAGCTATTTAAATTCACAAGAGGAAGCTATGGCAATTATAAGTGTCTGCAGCAGATTATTAATCATTTTTGTTATGGCTATCAAGGCAGGAGACAGACATTTTCTGTAAGGCTTACGTGAGCGCCAGCTTTTCAGTAATGACTTGGGCTTTGCTCTCTCATTGGTTCACAATGCTGAATAAAAAATAAGCAAACTGCTTTCCCCCCCCTAAATCGATGTGGGTAAAGCTTTATAGCATGTTGCTATAGGAGTGTGTGAACTTCCAGTGGTTTAAATTCATTTTCTGTTTAATCCAGCCAGATACCAGCACTGCCTTTGTACTCCCTCTCTATTTCTGCAGAGTTATTCCCAAAATACCACAGAGACTTGGAGCAGAGCAAGGTGGCCATCCCTGGAAGTGATCACAAACCACACAGGGCTGTGCTTTAGGGATGGATTGGATGATCCTGGAGGATTTTTCCAATCTCAGTGTTCCAATCTCAGTAACTGATGTGGTTTCTTTTTGTTGGTGTGTGTGTGTCCCTGAAAGCTGGGCTGGTTTTTGGGTGGATCAGGGGATGGAGAAGGGCTGAGCTGGCTCTGGTGCCTCCATGGAGGAAGATTTTGGCTGTGCAGGAGGATTTTGGATGTTCAGGATGCTGTGTGGGCACTGCCTGGGCTCAGCCTCTGCCCCTGCTGGAGTTTTGGGGCTGCCTCAGCTCTCCTGTGAATATCCAGCAGGGAAAAGGGGGCTTTTGCAGCATGGACAAAGGGCTTTTGCACCATCCTGTAAATCACCACTTCCCTCTGGCTCCCAGAGAGCCCTGAGCTGACAATTCCAGCAGGTTGGAGCCGGGCAGCCTTGGCTCAGGGCCAGTTCCCCATTTATACTGCGGGCAGGGATTTGATTTTTTTTATTTTTTTTTTTTTTTCAGCAAGGCAGTTAAGCAGAACATTCCTCTATAAAAAGCTGCGAAAGAGATCAGAGCAGCTCTCCCTCTCATCTTCCATCTCCTCTGCTTAGTGACCTAGAACTAAATGTTTTATTATTAGAAGAAAAAAAATGTAATATAGATATAGATATATATATTCAAGGCAGGTCTTTGATACAGGGATTTGGGAGGTGATGCTTGTATGGGTCACTTGCTGAGGAGGATGAGGGGCTCAGAGCTTCCTGTGCAGGGGATGAAGAGGGGTGAGGTCCCTCCAAGCCCAGCCAGCTCCCTGATTTCATCTGCTGAGCTGGGATTTAGGAAGAGCAGCTTTGCTTTGGGAAGGTGAGGGGCTCTGCAGAGTGGGATCTCCTGAGGAGAGCCCAATTTTAACCATTTGTCCCTTGTTAAACCAGGATTTTGGGCTGGGAGCTGCAGGACAGCCGGGGGATGTTCTCCTGATGGTCCTGAGTGACCTGAGCAGAGTGGGGACCCACTGTCCTCCAAAACAGCAATACACCCTCTTGGCACAGTTCCTCCTCCCTTCCCTCAGAGCCGTGCTGGTTTTGATTAAATACCTCATCAAACATTTATTTTGCCTGAAAGGAAGCTTTTGTTCTTGTTCTGGGGCCTTTGGGTTATAAAAACTTCAGCCAAAATCACTTAATTAGAAATGTGCTTTTGCTGCTCTGCTGTCTGGAGCTGCTCTGGGGTGCAGGACAGGGACAGCCCAGCCTGGATGTGCCACCTGGGGGGGACACAGGCCTTGGGAAGCTCCTCTGGGCCCCAAAAATGCCTCCAGCAGCAAGAGCCCCTCTAGAACCACGGAATATCTCCAGCTGGATGGATCAGGCAGAGCAGCTCAGTGCTGAGGGAGGATTTTTCCTTTGGGGTCTAATTTACCCTCAGAGTAAAAAGAAAGTGATTCATCAATGGTCACATCAGCTCAGGTCACTAAAGGATGTGTGACCAGGAGTGAAAAGGGAAAAAAAAAGAAAACTAAACTTGTTTAGTTTAAACAAAAGGTGTTTTAGTGAAGATGCTCTGCTAACAGCCACAGCATCCCCACAGAGACACAGGCAGGGCTTTTCCTTTCTCTCTCCTACCAAAACCAGTTCTCAGTGGATGAAAAGTGGAATTTTTCTTTCTCTCTTCCACCAACATCAGTTCTCCATGGATGAAAAGTGGACTTTTCCTTTCTCTCTCCCCCCAATATCAGTTCTCCATAGGTGACAAGTAGAATTTTTCATTCTTTTCCCCCAGTATCAGCTCTCCATGGATGAAAAGTGGATTTTGCTTCCTCTCGCCCCCAATATCAGCTTTCCATGGGTGACAGGTGGATTTTTTTCTTTCTCTCTCCCCCCAATATGAGTTCTTCATGGATGAAAAATTGAATTTTTCTTTCTTTTCCCCCAATACCAGTTCTCCATGGGTGAAAAGTGGATTTTTCTTTCCCTCTCCCCCAGTATCCATATTCTCCATGGGTGCCAAGCGGGCCCTTCCCCAGGCTGTACCTTGGGGAGCTAAAATTGGCTCTGTAGGGGCGAGCTGTTCCTCGCCTTGCTGAGCACAGGAGTTTTTATTTTCACTCTAGCACAGCAGCTATAAACAGCCATTAGAGATTCTCCTGCAGGAGCCCAACATGCTTTGGGTTCTGTCCCAGTTCTGGAGTGTCAGGAGAGAAATAATTAATGCTGGGAGAGCAAATGACAGGGAGAGAGGCTTTTTCTGGGGGAATTGCCCTGAAAATGTGTTTGGATGGAGGAGTGCTGGTGCTGGCATGTCTTGGCAGGTTGTGCTGTGGCGAATTCTCAGGTTTTTCCATGTTTTCTATCCTAATTTTCCAAGGAAACAATTTTTGTTTGTTTGTTTTGGGTTTTTTGTTTGGGGTTTTTTGGATTTTTTTTTTGTTTTGGTTTGTTTGTTTTTTTGGTGGTTCCATTCTCAGGCTTTTCCATCTTTCTTATCCTAATTTTCCAAGGAAATATCCTTTTAATTTTGGTGGTTCCATTCTCAGGCTTTTCCATCTTTCTTATCCTAATTTTCCAAGGAAATATCCTTTTAATTTTGGTGGTTCTATTCTCAGGCTTTTCCATCTTTCTTATCCTAATTTTCCAATGAAATATCTTTTTTTTTTTTTTTTATTTTTGTGGTTCCCAAGAGGCATTGCCTGATGAGGTTTCATCCAGGTGCAGAGGGATGCAGTGATTATTGATTAATTATTGACTAAGCTGTCAGTGATGGGCTGCAGTGGAGATGGAGAGAGGAGCAGCAGCTAAAAACTGTTGCTCCTTTGAAATACTTTTTGTTTTCCCTCCTGAAATGTAAATATCTCTTCAGTAAATGGCCTCGCTTTCTCGTGGCCGGGGTTTTGGTTGGTGGGTTCATCTTTCTTTGTCCTTTTAGCCCAGGGAGGGATGGGTTGCACAGACAGAAAGGAAGCCAGGCTGAAAAAGTGCTGTAATTCCCCTTTTCCTTTTGTAACGGTGGTGAAACAACAGCCAGAGCCTGTGCTCTGCAAGCCAGCACCTCAGAGCTGATGGATGCTGCCATTTCACTCTGCATCACTTGGATCAGGGTTTATTTGTGCTGTACAACCTCTCCCTTCCATTAGCCCCGATGTTTTCAGGTCTCATTTTCACATAAATTTTGCTGTGCTGGCTCCCAAAAGCAGCAATGCTTTCAGCTCCTGTGTCGGAGGAGCAGCCACGCTGCGGGAGGTGCAGATGGACAGATGGCACTGCCAGCCCTGGCACGGATGGGAATTGCTGTGGGTCAGAGGAGCTGCAAGGCAGCAGTGTGACAGGGTTCCGAGGGGGCTCAGGATGGGGCAGAGATGAGGAGCTGGCTCCATGTTTCAGAAGGCTGATTTATTATTTTATTATATATATATCACATTAATACTATACTAAAAGAATAGAAGAAAAGGTTTCATCAGAAGGCTAGATAAGCTAAGAAAGAATAGAAAGAATGATAACAAAGGTTTGTGTCTTGGACTCTCTGTCCGAGCCAGCTGACTGTGATTTGCCATTAATTACAAACAACCACCATCCCAGATGCACCTGTTGCATTCCACAGCAGCAGATAACCATTGTTTGCATTCTGTTCCTGAGGCCTCTCAGCTTCTCAGGAGGAGAAATCCTAAGGAAAGGATTTTCCATAAAAAGATGTCTGCGACAGGCAGGAGATGCTCTGAATTGGGCACCAACTGCATTTTTCTTTCTTGTGTCTCGTGTGAGATAAGGTCTTCTGTACAAGCTCTGCTGTGCCAGTTTTAAAAAAAAATATATTCCAGCAGCACCACAGGGATGAGGAGGGAGCAGCACAGACTATCCCAGGTACAGCCAAATGGCTGGAGAGGTTTCAAGGGAGATGTGGGGCCAAAATTGTGGCTCCATCCACCCCAGGGCTGTCCCCAGGGCTGTGCTCCTGCACCCACAGCAGCACAGGGCCCTTCCCCTTTGGCAGAGAGACAGGGTAATTAATTTCAGAGCCATTGTGCTGCAGTGGCAGGCGCTGATTTATAGCCCAGGGAACAGCTTCTGGTTCAAAGTGCACATCCGTTGTGTTAATGCTCCATGATCTTTACCCCCGTGAGGAAATGGCAGAGAATGAGGAGATTATTGCCACCAGACTGGGCTCCAGCATTTCCATGAGAAAGGCAGGGCAGTGAAGGGTGGGCTGTGCATACAGAGCAGGATTCTCCATCCATCCCCTGCCTGCATCCCAGGGCTTCCCCAAGGATGGAGCTGGGCACACAGTCCCTGCACTGCTGCTGCTTGGGCCCTGGCACAGACATCTTTTATGGAAAATCCTTTCCTTTGGGTTTCTCCTCCTGAGAAGCTGAGAGGCCTCAGGAACAAAATGCAAACATTGGTTATCTGCTGCTGTGGAATGCAACAGGTGCATCTGGGATTGGGCTCATGTGGTTGTTTCTAATTAATGGCCAATCACAGTCAGCTGGCTCAGAAGCTTTTGTTAACATTCTCTCTGATTCTATTCTTAGCCAGCCTTCTGATGAAACCTTTTCTTCTATTCTTTTAGTAGAGTTTTAATGTAATATCTATAATAAAATAATAAATCAGCCTTCTGAAACATGGAGTCAGATCCTCGTCTCTTCCCTCACCCTGTACCCCTGTGAACACCAGCACAGGGCCGCTTTTGCTGCTGGTTTTTTACGTTTTTTTCCCCCTCCCCATCCATTTTTGTCGATTCATTGTGCTGCTGAAAGGCACTTTAGGAAAGGCTTGTGATGTGACAGGTCAGGGGAGGAAATCCTGGTGGCTGCCAGGCTCCTCTGGGATCAGGGCTGTCCAAATCGCTCCTTTTCCCAAGGAAAAGCCTTGGAGGGGCAGGTGGATGAGTGGGTGTGGGGGGCATTGCCAATTCCTGGGTAATTCTCCTGCCAGGAGCCATCCCAACCCTCAGCTTCTTTTTGGAAACTGCTTTTCCATGTGCAGTCTGTGAGCTGGGCAAGTCATTCCCCTGGCAGGAAAAACATCTCTTTTCCCTGGATTGATTTTCTGCTGCTTGCTGGCAGCGATTCCATCCCTGAGCCCTGCTGGTGAGGCAGGGAGGCAGTGCTGGGCTCCTGGGGACATCTCTGTCCCCTTCCTGTCACCGAGGGCTGAGTGACCCCACCAGACCCTTCCGGGGCTGTGGCTCTCGGCAGAGGGGTCCCTGTGCAGGGGGAGATGCTGCATTCCCTGTCAGGAGCTGCTGCAGGAGTCTGGGCACAGGCTGCTGGTGATGATGTCAGGTCTGTGGGGAAGGGCTTTTTTTGGAAGCACTCATCAAGCCCTGCCTGAGATTTCCTTTGGGAAAGATTTGTGGCTGCACTGGGGTGATTCAAGGTAATTCACCCCAGGGACCTGCTCAGATCCTGGGCTGCCTCAGCTGGGCTTGGCTCAGACACAGAATATGTGGAGCAGGAGGGCTCTGCAGGCTGCTGGGGCTTTTAGGTGTTATTCTAATACTAATAATTAATACAGTGGTGTGTATAATCCTGTGCACGGAGAGTTGAAGCGTTCCCTAAAGCTCCTTTGCATCATAAAACTCCTAATCAAATACAGAATAGATCCTTGCCCTCTCCATAGCTTTAATCCTACTTCTCTTCCAGAACTAAACAGCTTTAAATTCCTCAGCCCCATGTGTATTCAGCTGCAGAGGCAAAAACTTTGCCATTTTTAAATCCTCCCTTAGTGCCAGACCAAAATCTCTGCAAACACAGACTCCCTAATCCACACTAATTTATCAAAGGTGCTCCTGAATGCTAATTTTCCTGTGCTGTGCTCTGGATCAGAATTACAATTGATTGACTATAAAATGATAATTATACACTGGGAGCTTTGCATTGTGTAAACACCTTCAATTGATTCTCCTGCCCTGCCAGCGGGGAAATTCTTTCCATCACGTGCTGACTCTATCTGAGATCGAAACGGTTCTGCCTTTTACAAACTTTCCTACCATGTATGGATTTTCTTGTTGAAAGCAGGCAGGGAGCATGGCTTCTCCTCCCTGCTGGAGTGCCAGAGTCTCCCTGGAAACAGCTCCAGGAAATTGAGATTTTCCAAGGGCTGGGGGGGCAAAATAAGGTCCAGGGGTGGGGATAAAACCCCTGGTGGCTCCAGGGGTGACAGATAAACAGGGCAGAATGGGGTAAGATAGCTCAGGAAGGGACCTGCAGGAACCATCTGCAGTGCTGCACATCCCTTTGGAGAGGTGCTGGCTCATCCAGGGATGCCTTCCCCAGGAATCCCCTGCTTTTCCTCCAGACTCCCATTTCCTGTGCACACAGGTCTGCCCTGCGCTGAATTAGCAATTTCCTCTGCAGAAAGAGGCTCTGAGCTTCAGACATTTTGGGGAAGGCTTGTTTTACATTAATATTCTGGCTACAAAAAGAGTCCCAGGACCATAGTGGGGAAGGGGAAAAGCCACTCTTGGGTTTCATGACACATCTGTGTTCTCAGTCTCCTGCAATCTGTCTTTTGGCTTTAGCATTAGTTCCCATTTCCCATATTTCAGGGAGGGCTCTCTCTGTGAAAGGCATCAGGAGGCATCCCCAGACAGCCAAACCATCTGGAAAACCCAAGGACCTGGAGGGAGCTGCCTTGAAAACAAACTTCCCTTCCCACCCTGCTGCTGGCCCTGGAGCTGCTGGGCCCTTCCCCAGCTCCTCCATCCTGCTGGGGAAGGAAGGAGAGGCTTTTCTGCCTTCCCTGGTGGGATGCTGATGCACCACTCACAGGGCCATGCAGCTAAACCCGCCTTGGAACAGGATAATTTAGGTAATGCAGGTGTTGCACAGCCTGTGCTGCCTGCTCAGGGAGGCAGGACGGGTGTGGGGGGCAGCAGAGTCAGGGCTGGTGCAGAGTTGGTGCCCCAAACCCCCACAGAATTCACAGAATCACCCTTTCTGTGAATCCTTTTCCAGTACATCCAAGCAGTGTGACCCTGCTGCCAGATGTGCTAAAGCCAGGCCAGGCTCCCTTTTCCTCCGCCTCTCCTGTTTGCCCAGAGCCCAGGGCTGGTGCCCCTCTGTCCCTGTCACTGGGGGATGCAGGATGAGCCCTGGGGATGGCTGTTGATGTTCCCAAGCCCCTGGAGTGCTCAGCACAGAGCATCCCAGCCTGGGGCTGCAGGGGAGGACACCAGCCCATCCCACTGCCATGGGGAGCTGCAGGGGCAGCAGACACACAGCACCAGAGGGACAGAAAATCCAGAAAATCAAGGAAGGCAGAGATGTAATTAAGTCTGGCTTATCTGCTGTCCCCAAAGGTGGCATCAGGGGATTCCTGGTGGTGTGCTCAGCCTGGAGGGCAGGACCACATGGTGAAGGACCTCCAGATTTTTCTTCAAGATGAATTTGGTCTTTTTTTAACCACAGCACCTGTCCTGAGGTGGTTTCTGACTTTTCTGTTGGTGGGTGACCTGTGGAGATGCTCAGAAATGGAGCCAAACTCCCTGGGCATGGCAGGCAGGGGCATCCAGGGCTGGAAATGCAGCTCTGGAAATGCTCAGAATGGCTCTCCCCTAAGAGCAACCCCTTATGCTTCTGGATTTTTGGAAATCTCTTCTGCAGTTGTTCCCTTAAGTATTTATTGGATGTCTTCCTTTTTCCTCTTTCTCTCTTTTTTTTTTTTTTTTTTTTTTTTAAAGCTTCTTCATCCAAATTCTTTGCTCTGTTATTCCCCCAAGGATCATGTTTGCATTTGGCAGGGAGGGAGCTGCCTTGGTTAAACACAGACCTCGGTGAAGAGAAGCCAGAGGGATTTCAGAGCTCTCTGTACCTCTCAGTGCTGCTCAGAACCCTCCTCCTTTCTGTCTTACCCGTGTGGGAGACGTGGTGCACACAAACCCTGGCATGCTGGGGCTCTGCTCCCTGTTTCCCTGCAGGAGTCAGGCAGGGCTGGGCTTTGGTGTGTCTGAGGGTGCAAACAGCCCTGCCCCACACATCTGCTCAGCTCTGGGACACGCAGATGGCTCCCATTTGGTTAGCTGGAGGAAGGATATCACATTTTAGCAAGGATGTTTTTGTCTGTGTCGTTTTGGAGCCCCTGATCCGTGCCTGTCCCAGCCTCTGCTTTCCCTGCTGCAGAAGCTCCTTGAGCGGCTCTGGGGAGCTCTGGTTCCTCGGAGATGCTGAGAGGAGCATCTGGGCAGCCTGGGGATTAGGGGAGGAATGTGAGCAGTGTGGGATGAGCCAGCAGAGCCACGGGGGTGCTGGCACTGCCAGGGCCCCCTCTGCCAGCTGCATCCTCAGGGCCCTGAGCAGGGCATGGGGCACCAAGGCGCTCCTCCCCTCTCCCCTTCTCCAGGGTTTCAGGGCTGTTCCAGGGTGCAGATCCTTGTGATTCTCCATAGAACCCCATCATGGAGCTGGGTTAATGAGGAAAGCTGTGCTTGTGCTTCATTACATGTGGCCAGAATCCCTTGCAGTGTCTCCCTTTCCCTTCCACCCCTCTGGGGTGACACTGAGCCCCTCTAATCACACCATACCCAGGCAATAACCTGCTCTGTGTCACTAAATAATTATCTTTATTGCTGTGATCACAGCTCCTGCCTCCCCTTGGCTGGAGCAGCAGCCCCTGGCAGGGCTGGTGGGCTGTGCTGGCTGTCCCAAAGCCCAGGACTTGGTTCTGCAGCAGCACCTGAGCTCCTGTGCACCTCAGGGATGGGATCTGAGCACCCAGTGCTGCATCAAGGGACCCATTCCACCCCTGAGCTGTGTTTAAATTCCATCCCTGAGCTGTGTTTAAATCCAGCATCATTAAAGTAAGGGTGATAATGAAGGAACAGGTTTCCAGGAGAAGCTGCCCCATCCCTGGAAGTGTTCTGGCCTGGCGTTTTTTCCTCAAGCCAACGTGCTCCCACCAACCATTATCGGTGCAGTCACAACAGAGTGATTTATGTCCACAGCCCTTTTATTGTCACAGCAGTTTCAGTGCGTGGCAGGGCTGGTTTTCCTTTCACCTCCTCCAAGTGACTCATTTGGAGCCCATCTGGTGTCCCTGCTGCAGACTCGTGATTCATGAGGACAGAACCCCGGAGGAGCAGGGGAAAGGAGCAGGGTTGGTGCCTGCATGGGTGACTCACAGGGCAGGATGCAGCACGCCGGGCTCCCAGGGAAATCCAGTGATGTGGAGGTGGAGGAGGCTCAGCCTTTGCTGCCCCAGCAGCCTCAGGGAGCTGGGCAGCTCTGTCACCCTGATTTTTTAAGATTTTCTAGGCCTTCTGATGTTGACATTCTTGTAGCGAACTTTCTCGCGCGCTTTCTGTAAATAACTCATTGCTTTGCATTCTTTTATGGAAGAGGAGAAATTTGATGGACTGTTGGTTTGCCCAGTGTCATTGGAGAGGTGGCACTGTCACCCTGCAATCCGCTGTCACTTATGGAAATCTATAAATGTTGGAGTCAGAAAGTAAACTTCCCTTTTCTTCTTCACCTTGAGAGCAGCAGCGTGTGCTTGTGTTCTTTGGTGTCCTGTAGTGACTCAGCTCAGCCTTGGCTCCTTCCTGAGCCAGGTGTTCAATGGTGGAACAGCTGGAAACAGCTCCTGTGGGAACATGGAGTGTTTCCATCACTTTCTGGGTTTCCATCCCCTTTTGGGTTTCCATCCCCATGTGCTGCTTGATCCTACAATGAGTGCTGTCAGTGTGAGCTGCCTGTTGCTGCCATCACTGCAGAAACTCCAAACTGGGATTTCCAGAGAGCAATTTTGGTGGCCTGGCCATGGCAGAGCTGCCCAGGTCCTGCCACAGCCCTGTGCCACCAGGGAGGGCTGTGTGGTTCTGGTGTGGGTGATGCAAGGGCTGCTCGGGGATTGTTCACCCCTCTGTGGCAAATTAAGCACAAAAATAGATTTTTCTGCTCATTTATGCTGGCCAAACATGAGAGAAAAGTGGCAGAGTGCAGAGGAGGGGTCCAGCAGCACAGAGCAGAGGCACAGCACTGAGGAGGGGGTGACAGGACATGGTCAGCCCCAAATCCCAGGTACCCAATAGAGCGGTATGGCTTTGGTGCTGTGAAGTGCTTCTGACCCTATTGTGTAATTCCCCCAAACCTTTCCATTCCCAGCCTGCAAAGGAGAGAACCTGGGGAGCTCCAGCACCTCTGGGAGGGGGGACAGACCCACAGCACAGCAGGAATAACAACTGCAGACCCCAATTCCAGCTGTCTGTCACAACCTGGCTACCACAGGCACATAATTCCCACCTTGCAGGAGTCTCACTGAGGAGCTCAGCAATGCCACCAGCCTTTGGGGCTGTGCACACAATTCCCACCTTGCAGGAGTCTCACTGAGGAGCTCAGCAATGCCACCAGCCTTTGGGGCTGTGCACACAATTCCCACCTTGCAGGAGTCCACTGAGGAGCTCAGCAATGCCACCAGCCTTTGGGGCTGTGCACACATTCCCACCTTGCAGGAGTCTCACTGAGGAGCTGAGCAATGCCACCAGCCTTTGGGCTGTGCACACAATTCCCACCTTGCAGGAGTCTCACTGAGGAGCTCAGCAGTGCCACCAGCCTTTGGGGCTGTGCACACAATTCCCACCTTGCAGGAGTCTCACTGAGGAGCTCAGCAATGCCACCAGCCTTTGGGGCTCGGGGTGGCTGTGCTGGGATGAGTTTGGCCCAGAGATTCCTGTTCAGCTGCACTGAGTTTTAGTGGCCATCTGGCTCGGCGTGCTGCAATCCGCAGCTTCTCCCAGCCCATATGGGAGGCAATGTTTTTTTCTCTGTGTATGTTACATTTCCCAGAACGTATGGCCCATACATTTAAAATATTTGAGCGCTGCCTCCTGCACTGGCAGATAATCTGGAGCTGTGACACCAGAGATTTCTTTGGAGGGGAATTTATTTCCTGGTGGTTTAGGCAGCTTCAAAACAGGATCCTGGGGAGGGAGTGTTTGGTTTTGTGCCAGGGCCAGAGCTGGGCAGCAGAGGGGCCAGCACTGCCTATGCCTGCCCTACAGTGCCAATGCTCCAGTAATAATTATATTCTTTTTATACCCTTTGTCCTTTTGTAATGATCTGGGAACCTCAATTCCTGCCTGTTTGCAACATGCCTGGATTAAACAGGGAGATAACACCAGGTCTGGGGAAAGGTGTCTGAGCCTGGGGTCAGGCAGATCCTGGGCTAAAGGGGCTCCTTCTCCATCCAACAAACAAGGCACAGCTTTTCTGCACTCTGCAGCCCCACATCCCTGTGCCCAAAACCAAACTGTTCCCCCAGGGACAGCACTGCCAGGGCTTGGTGCTTGAGGCAGGGTGTTGGGGTGTTTTATCCATCTGTTCTGCAGCTGATGTGGCAGAACACCCTGAGCATCATTCTCTGGAAGGCAATAGCTCCAGACAGGGCTCTGATAAAGACCAAGCATTTAAAAATGTGTTCATGGCACGGTTTTATACCCAAAATACGTGGTGGTGCACTGTGAAAGTTAAGTGTAAGTGAATGATATCATATTACTTTGGATATATGGACAGCTTAGCTTATGAAATGTATAACTCATCCTGTGTATGGAAAACCAATACATCTTCCATATGGGCAACAAATCAGAGCTGATTATCCCTGGGGAAAAAAATGGCCATGCTGTATTGAGCATTTTGACTTGGAGTAGACACAAGTTTTCATTCCTGCTTCATGACTAAATTTCCTAAGCTGAACAGTCAAATAAAATGATCTCATTCCCTGTGTGTGCCATGGCACAGCTTTGCTGAGGGCTGCTGGAGCTGGGGCAGGCTGGGTTCCAGCTGGAGGGGTCAGTGGGAGCTCTGCCATCGGCCCCAGGGCTGTGTTTGCTCAGGGGCAAAGCGCTGCCTTTGGGGCACTCTGAGCACGCTGGGGCTGCCAGGGGGAGCCAGCTCTGAGAGCCACAGGTGCCAGGGCAGGGCTGAGCTCCCTCACAAGGGCTGAGCCCTCCCTGAGGGTGCCCTTCCCTGGGCAGGGGAGCTGCTGGCCCTGCCCCACTGTCCCTACTGGTGTGTGAATATGTCAGGCTCAGGAGATGATCTTGTTATGGGAAGATTATGCTAATGAAATGTTTCCTGAGATCAAACTCATTTTGTGTTCAAAAGCATTAAAATAAATGGCTTCTAATTGAATCTTATAAACGGTCCCCTCCTGATAATGAGCCGCTATTAATTATAATTGAAGGAAGGCAGAACGTAAACACAGCGGCGGCGAGGGGGAGGTGGTGGCTGTGTGCTGGGAGGGGTCCTGACCTTCCCCCCATCCCTGCCACGCTGCTGGGACCCCGATCCCCACGGGGACCTGGCCAGGGACAGCTCCAGCTCCTGGGGCCATCCCAGGGAACCCCTTTGGGTCTTTGAGGAGAGGGAGAGCAAATGTGTGCACTGAGCTGTGTGTGCCATCCTGCAGCCTTTAAAATCTCAGCAGCTGCGTGTGCCATCCTGCAGCCTTTAAAATCTCAGCCCTTTATTGCCACTATTATTGTGATTATCCATTTTTCCTCTCCAAAGGCCCAGGTCCCTGCCAGGCACAGCGTGTGCTGTCCAGCCAGGGTGACCTCATCTGCTTCCAAGCACAAAATGGGAATCTGAGCTCAACCAAAGAAAATTTACAGGAATTCATCTGTCAACAGGGACGTTTCCATTTCATAAGTGCTCAGTTTGAGATCACATTAGCCCTTCAATTATTTATACGCTGAAATTGTACAACTTCTCCGTTCGGCTCTATAAAAAGAAGCAAATCTCTTTTGCTTTCCTTCCACCTGAGCTTGTCAGCTGAAACTCAGCAGGAGCACGGCAGGCAGGGTGCTGGGGGTGACAGCCTCACAACAGCAGGGTTTGGGTGCTGGGAGCTTGGGCTGAGCAGAAAAACCCCCCTGAGGATGCTCAGCCTTTGCTGCTTGCCTGTGAGTGGGGCTGGGGAGGGTGGGAACGAGCCCCGGGGCATCCTTGGCACCTTCCTCCTTGTTTTTCCCACTTTGCCGTCTATTTAAAGCGCCGTTCCCTCTGGCATGCCTCTTCCCACACGCTTGTCCAGCACGGGGATGGATGGTGGGTGGGCGGCACAATCCGGGCTGGGATCTGCTCTGCCCGCCAGGCTCTTGCCACAGTCGCTGACGGCCTTTGCTTTTATGTCTCATCTGCTTGAAGGGATTAAAAAGGAATAATTAAACAGCCGGCAATATGGTCATCGATAAAGCTGCACTGGTAATGATGGGGAATAAGTACCACGAGGAGAAGAGAGAGCTGTGCTGGGCTGTGCACAGCGAGGGAAGGCTCCACAGCCTCTGGTTTGGGCAGAAATCACAAAGCCGGGGCAGGCAGTGCCCGAGGAGCTGCTTGTCCCCCAGGCATGCCTGGTATCCGTGCATTTACTGCTGTGAAATCACTGGGACTCAGATGTTCCAGGCCTGGCTATCAGACAGCTCTGATGCTGCATTTAGCAATGTCCTCTTGTGCAGCCGGGGGCAAAGAGAGGAGAATCCCCAGGGCAGGGGCATCGCTGTGTCCCTGCCTGGCTGTGCCTGCTGCTGGCAGCATCCTGTACCCAGTGCCCTGGATGTGGGGAGAGGGGTCCCTGGGCTGTGCTGAGCCCCAAAATTCCCAATTCAGCAGATAACCCCTCTTTGCACGGAGGGGATGGGGTTAACCTAGCACAGGGGATGCTCACCCTGTCATATCCCGGTGGGAAGGGGCTGCTGGGTGTCCCGGAGAACCAGGGAAATGCCATTTCAGCAGCTCAGTGCTGCTGGCGTTCAATTTTGCTCTGTCCCAGCACTGATTCAAACCCACTGCGAGCTCCTCTCTTGGACGTCTGTGCATTATAAAAACCAAACTCTGTGCACCCGGTGGTACTTTTTGGGTACTTTTTGGGTACTTTCCTGCTCCACCAGCAGCCCGTGTTTATTTTCCCGGCTGTGGGAGGGACGCTGCGCTGTCGCTGTCCCCGGATTTGGGGTGAAACCCGAATTTCAGGGATGGGAGAAGCTGCCGAGGCAGCTCACGCGTTTGTCTGCGGTGCTAGTCGGGATTTCCCTGTTGTTTTACAGCTGGGAAAGCCAGCACTAATGTGCTAATTAGATTTAACACCCGAGCTAGAAACGCGGCAAATTAGCCAAAACACGAGAGCGTTAACCCCGCAGTGGGGCTGGGTTTGTGCATCGCTCCGGAGTGACCCAGGGGCAGGGACAGGGATGGATCGGGGCTCAGCTTCCCATCGGGAACATCCCGGGATGCGGGGGGCTCACTGAGCCCATTGCTCCGCTTTTGGCACCTCCCAGTGCAAACCTTTCACCAGGATGAAGCTCTGAATCCCTTTCTATTCCTTCTTGCTGATCCTGAGCCCCTTTCCATTTCTCTTGGTGAATGGGTGGGCAGCGAGGTGGGGAAAGGAGGGCAGGGGCTTGTGCTTGTCACATAGATCCCCATCATGGATATTCCATGGAAAAATCACTTTCATTCCCAGGGGGAAAGCATGGAGACCCCAGCCCAGCAGCACGAACAGGAGAATATCCCCATCATGGATATTCCATGTGAAAATCACTGCTGGGATTTCATTCCCAGGGGGAAAGCAAGGAGACAGGGGAGGGTTTTTTGAGCAGCACATAAAAACCCCACCGAGCACTGAATCAGCTGCTCGTTTCAACAAGATGTGGCAGGGACGGTAATTGTATGTTGAGTGCTCTCCGGTTGATTAAGAACATATTTATTGAAGTTTATCTACTGTAATATGTATAAGTCTCTTATTAGATAATTGCTAAACCTCAAACACCTGTTTAACAGATCATATATATACCCCATTACATAGTTGTTAAACCACACTGGTTTTAATTCATCAAATGCGAATGCGAAATCCATTCTAAATTAAATTCACTTTGAGGCACTTTAAAGGAGACATTCCCCGCTTCCCTTCTACAAAGGGGATAAGAGCACCATATCTCCTGACAGACACGAGGTTTTAGGACAGCTCTTTTCTCTTTTTTTTTTTTCTTTTTTTTTTTTTTTTTTTTTTGGCAAGCAACTCAATAGAAATGTGCTAAAAATGCCCTCAAGTCTTTTCATTAAAAAAAAAATTAAAAAGTTTGATGTTAAACCAGGGATGCCATCACTGATATTTGAGGGGGGGAAAGGGCAGGGAAGGGGAAAGGTGGTGAGGCTGTGTGAGGGTGGGGTTTGCTAAACCCGGCGCTAAATTGAGGGTGTTTTTTTGGCTTTTTGTGCCAATTCCCATTTCAGCCATTTGCTGCCGATTCCCATCCCTGTGAGGGCAGCTCAGTGCTGCTGCCAGAGCCCCCTGTCCATCCCACCTGGGGCATTATCCCTGAGCTTGTATTCCATGGTTTAGAGCCCCTAATTCCCTGTCCAGCCCCGTTCCCCTGCAGGGTGAATCCCCTGCCCCATGTGCTGAGGGCAGTGCTCAGGCTGAGCTGATCCTTTGTTTTCCTCTCTCTTTATTTAATTGTCCCGCGGGGGAGTCGCTGAGTGCCCTTGGTTTTGTGATGCAGAACTGGTGTTGACACGCTGCTTTATGAGATGAGTGAGGCTAAAGCCTTGGAGACGCTATTTAAATAAGGGAGAAATCTCACTGCCGGGGCAGCAATGAACAAATACACACTGGGCTCTGGGAACCCATTTATTTCCATCCCAGCGTGGTTTTCTGTGTACGTCTCAGCAAACTGGGCTGGGAAGCTGCAAAGCCTCCATCCCTCCATGGCCTCCTGTCGCAGACATCTTTTCACTAATAATCTTTTTTTGAGATTTTTTTTCTTTCTGAGAAGCTGAAGCTTCAGAAACAAGATGTAAACAATAGTTATCTGCTGCTGTGAAATGCACAAGGTAGATTTTTGATTGGGCTATTTTGAATGTTTACAATTAATGGCTAACTACAGACTGGATAGCTTGGACTCTCTGTCTGAGCTACAGATCTTTGTTGTTCATTCTTTTCTATTCTATTCTGCCTCTCTGTCTCTGCTGATATTTTCTGTTCATGATAAAACAATGTGCAAAGGAAGCACGCAGGCCAAGGGGAGGGGGAGCAGAAACAAGATCCCTTATCTAATGCACGCCTGAGCTGCTCAAATGTTTCTGGATCAGCAATTATTTTGCCTGGCTTTGGGTTTCCACAGAGCCCTTGAGTCTCACAAATGCAGCGTGAGATCACGCTGGCAAAGCCCAGACCCAAATTCTTCCCTCCTGTTGAGTCCTCCTTTAGAGGAGATCTGTGGAACATCTCACGTGCACAGCAGCACTGAGGAATGAGCTGGGAGAGGGGATTTGCTGGGATCTGGGGGATGCTGAGCACCTCCAGCCCTGCCCCAGGGCTCCCAAGTCATAAAAAACTGGGTGGGATCAGCACCTTGAGGTTCCTGACTGCTGGGAGTGGGGGATGTTCCATGCAGACAGCTGGAAATGCACAATATATGAGGGAACTGCACTGTGTAGTAAAGTGAATAACCATTGTTGGGATGGTTTCTGTACACAACCCATGGCTGGTGGCCCAGTTTACACCATGAGCTTAATACATTTTTTGCTAAATAGAAAGAAAAGAGGGAAAAAATGCTTCACTATTAATGGGAAAGGAATAGCATCTCTTACTCTACGTCTAAAAACACCTTGAGAGTTGTAGGTATTTGCTACAGTCCAGCTAAAGCAATATCCAGTGTTCAGAAAAGCAATATCCCCAAGCTCTGCTCGAGCTCTGGTGTTGATTTTGATATTTTTAATATTGCATCCAGACAACAGAGCCTGTCAACCACCACCAAGTGTTCATTTAACTAAGCCAATTTAAAATGTGTAGCAATTATGAAGAGATGGGCTCAGATGAGTCAATTTGTCTCAAGTGTTTTCTAGCTGAACTTAATAATATTGGAGATGTGAGAGAAATTGGAAAAAAATTCACCCTCTGTGTTCAATTCTTTTGAGAAGTCGAAATACCTAATTCACTCTGGCAAATGATAAATGTTCCTCCCCTCTTCTAATTACATCTTGCCTTAGTCACAGCAGTCTCTAGTAAATCTCCTTTTGAGACTATACACATCACATACTGTCCTTGGTGAAAAAAAAAAAAAAAAAAAAAACAGAAAAAAGGGAAGAAAGGAAAAGTTCTTGATTAGATTTTTTTAATTTTATTTTTTTTTTTAAGAGCGATTCATTGTGCTCACGGGATCTGGAATTGGCTTTTCATGTTGCCAACCCCCTTCATTGGCACCGCTCTCTCATGTGTCACGTCCTAAAAAAACCCTGAAGTTTGGCTGAGAAAAGAGAGAAAGAGGAGTGTGGAAGCTGTTGGGTGGGTGTCCCTGTGGGGAGCTTTGCAGGCACAGATGGGAGGGACAGCATGTGCCATACATTGATTTTTGTGTTGGTGGTGGTTTATCTGCTGGGACAAATAAGCATTTCCACACCCAGGAGATGCACTTTGCTCACAAGCCTTGGCTCGCTGTAAGTGCAGTCGTTCTCCCTTGTTTGAAATAGTCACTGGTTCAAGACACAATAAATTTCAACACTGTTTTCCCAATTAACAGGGAATTAAAATTATTCAGTAAATATTCCAGAGTAAGAGCCATTTCTTGTGCTGCCGGGAGGAACCTCAAGCCCTGATGGCCAAACCCTCCCCGTGGGCAGCCCCAGCACCTGCAGAAACCCCCCCATTTGCATTGATTTCAAATTGCTTTGGGCTAAAATGTCCTTTATCGATGCCATTTATCTTCCTAATCTCTTGCTTGCCCGGAGATAGTCTCCATTATCCCGTGGTTGCAAAATTTCCCAGCTAACATGCTGTTTTTAAAACGTTTGAGTGGCTTCATTGCCTTGAGTGGGTGGGAGCTGGGTTTGCCACCAGGGCAGCCCCACACAGGGATGAACCTGCAGGGAAAACAGAGATGGATTTATTTCATTTTCCCATCAGATTTATTTCATTTTCCCATCAGAAGCCAGACCTGAGGCTCACTTTGGAGCACCCAAAGAGGGTCTAGGGAGGAGAGATGGGATCCCGTCCATGGGGCTTCCATCCACGCCTTTCTTTGAGTGTGGCTGCAAATGGGAGCAATATTTCATCTCCAGGGTGTTGCCTGGCATGGCAAAAATTAACTGGAAGCTGAGATTTAACAGCAGATTTTTGGGGAATGGCTCCAATGAGTGTCCATGAGGCCAGTTGGTGCTGGGGATAGGGGGAGGCAGGGACAGGAATGCCACCCTGACCCAGGAAAAGCTGCCAGGTGTCCTTTGGGGTTTTCTGGACTGGAAAATGTCCCCTGCCCACAGTGCAGGCTCTGAGCTGCAGGGACACTTCTGCAGGGTGGCACTTTGGGCTCATCAGACGAGCTGCCAGCACCCAGACAGCTCTTTTTGCTTTTGGAGCAGTCTGGTAGAACTGGAAACAGGGACAGAACTAGTCCAAAGGCTTGTCTTGGTGGGAGGGTGAGAACAGCTTTAAACCCTCACAGGCTCTGGGCAGGAGATGCTGTGGATGCTCAGCTTGAGCTGCTGCCCAGCGCCTTCCAACTCCCTTCTGTCTGGAACTGGGAGCAGCCAGGAGGGAGGAAAGAGGGACAGCAGCCCTTGGCATGTCTGTCTGTCCCCGGGCCGTGTCTGTCTGTCCCCAGGCCATGCAGGGTGAGCCACAGCCACAAAGAAAAGGGACCCCGTGTTTCCCAGCCCACCAGCACAGGCAGAGTCATAAAAGGGCTTTGGAAATCTGCTTATAAGTCTGGCTCGTTAATACCCTGCCCAAAGCTTTTATCAAATAATTCGCTTTTGTGTTGCACTTCCCAGTCAGCAATAAATAAATAAAGATGCAGATAAAGGGAGTGTTACACTTAGGCTGTGCTTTTGGAAGTGGCTCCTCTGACTCTGCCTGGGGCCACTTCCCTGGGCCCTGCACTCAGTCAGGCACTGATAAGAGGCTCAGGGATCTGAGTGGCTCCTTGTGGACCTGGCAGACCTAAGAGAGCACTGCCTGTTTGATATGATGAAGTTTTGGTGCAGGTGATGCTGAGTGTGCTGTCCCTGTGCCCATGCAGGGGTTGAGCAGGGAGGGACAGTTCCCACAGTGCCTGGGGAAACTGCAGACCATGGGGAGAGATGGGAACCCCCCATCTGCCCTGTGACACCTCCACACCATGCTCAGGTGGAGCTGTCACAGCTCCCCAGCCCCAGCACTTCCCTTCTGCCCCACCCTGCAGAGAGAGGATGGAGCTGGGGCTGTGAATGTGCCCAGGCTGCCGCTGCTGTTTGGACTGTTTGTCTTGTTTGGGCTAATTATGCCAAGAAAGTCATTATAATTTTATGCTCTTTGGATTAACGTTCTTGCCCAGGGCCCCATAATTAGTCTATGGTTTGTAGCTTAATGATTCTGAGCCCAGTCAAGGCGAAGTTTGCAGCTGTAAATCAGGGGGTTAAGCATCTTTTCTTTCCTGATATGCAGTGGCCAGGGATGTCCTGCTGAGGCAGTGATTTGGGGCTGGGGTTGGGGTGGTGGAGTGCAGGTTTGGAGGGACTGGGGCACCTCCACCCTCACCATGGGGCTCATTGGTATCTGAAAGAATATTGATATTATTGATATTTTAAATAAACCCATCATCCAATGCATTGAACTCCTAAAATCCTGTATGCCCACCCTCTCCGGTCTCCTTGCTGAGGGGTATCCATGGAGCCAGAGATCCCAGCTCATCCCTGGCACCCTCTGTCATCCTCCTGGTTTTTATTTATTGCTGTTGGGCTGGGGATGAGCTCAGAGCCGGGAGCTGCTGAGTGGGCAGGCTCCAGCCAGCCTCACTTGACAGATTGTTTGGGTCAGATCAGGAGCTCCCGGGAGAGTTTTGCAATTTCTTTTCCACTGGAAAATGTCATTAATTCATTGCCAAATTGTTAACAGAATCAGGGGCTCTGCTTTGAACTGGAGGACATTCTCCTGATAAATGTCATGGCTTTCCTTGAGCACAGGTCCAGGCAAGGGTGAAGAGCCAAAGCTTGCAGCACTGGGTGTCTCAGCACTCAGGTTCAGCTTTTCCACAGAGAAATCTTTTCTTGGAGCCCAGGGCAGGCTGGGGCCCTGCAGGGACTCCTGCCCAGGCAATGTCACTGCCCTGGGGCAGCCTAGGACAGTGAGGATGCTCCTGGATCCCCCACCATGCTCACAGCAATATTCACAGAGGTATTAAAAGCACTTTGCACCTAAAGCCCCTCCTGGAGGGGCTTTTTTCTATTATTTTTTCTATTCACCCTCCTGGATGTCTCTTTTCTATTCTTTTAGTATAGTTTTAGAATATAATAATATGTCATATATAATATGTCATATATAATATAATATATAATATGTTGTATATAATTATATGTTATATAATATATAATATGTTATATGTTATATATAATTATATGTTATATGTTATAGATCATATATTATATGTTATATGTCATATATTATATGTTATATATTATTATATTCTAAAACTATACTAAAAGAATAGAAAAGAGACATCAGGAGGCTGGCAAAGAATGATAATAAAAAAATCTTGTGGCTGACAGAGAGTCCGACACAGCTGGACCACGATTGGTCATCAAGTAAAAACAATTCACATGAGACCAACCAAAGATGCACCTGCTGGTGAACCATCTCCAGACCACAGCCCATCCCATAGTTATTGTTTACATTTATTTTCTGAGACTTCTCAGCAGAAAAATGCTAGGGAAAGGATTTTTATAAAATATGTCCGTGACATCCAGTGACCCCAAAGGCACCAGGAGCCTCCTCCTGCATCCCGCAGTGCCCGGAGCATCTCCTCCCCTGCAGGAGCCCAGGGCTCCTGTGCCGAGCTCTGCCGCCTCTCCTTCCCGCCGTGACTGCATTTCAGGCTGCTAATGAAGTGCTGATTTTCCCTAATTGGCCTCTCGAATTTGCTGATCACTCGTAAAGATCTCAGGTTAAGGAGAGAGCCCTGCCTGTTATTATCGGTGCTGTTTTCCGTGGCCGGGGCGGGCAGGGAGGAGGTTTGGGAGCCTGAGCTGCATTTGCTGAGCTCATTTGTGATTTACTGTCTGTCCCCGCTGCTCACCAGGACGGCACCGAGTCCTCCAGCCGGCGAGACAAACACACGGCGGGGTCAGGCTGATTTGTGGAGCTGCCTTGGGTTTTAAGTGGATTTTCAGCACAGCCCTGACAAAGCCACGGGTGAAACCCCAGCCCTGGGACGCCGGGCTGGTGCTGGGCTGCTGGGTGGGGATCCCACACAGAGCTGGAGCAGAGCTGTCAGGGCATGGATGTGTGGGGAAGGGATGGATCCCACAGGAAAACAGCCCAGGCACAAACCCTGTGAGCTCCCTCTGGCCTGTTTGGGTAGGATGTCCATGTGTCCTTACCACAGGAATTATTTCAAAGCAGGGATGAGCTCAGAACCATAGCCAACATCTCAGCTTTGAAAGAGGTGTCTCTGCCTGGTGGGGCAGGGTTGGGTGGGGAAAAACACACAATTTAACCAGCACAGAATGGGGAATGTGGTCCTCCCCGAGCTCAGCTGGGTTACAGCATCTTTGGGAAGGGCATGGTCAGGATGGGGAGCTCCATGAAAATCGTGTTCATGCCACCACCACGGGGCGGTGGAAAGCAATCCCAGTCCCAGATTTCATTCACAGTCACTGCCCATCCTGGGAAGTGAGTTTTGGGAGGAATGTGGTGCTTGTGTGAGCCCTGTGGGCTGGACACCAGGCAGCTGGAGCCCAGCCCGAGGCACAGCTGTGGGGAGTTAAGTTACTCGGCTTCCAAAGTTACATTTTTCTGTGGTTGCCTCATTTGAATGAGGAATAATGCGGATATTGTGAGCAGAGCTTGTCTGGGAGCTCTTGGAAAACCAAAGCTATGGCGAGTGCACTTGTTCTGCTGGTGGCACTGTGTGGGATGGCACAGAGGGCATCCCAGCTGCACGCCAGCCTCTGGGTGGAATTCAGCTGGAATTCAGCTGGGCACTTTGCAGGGAATGGAGTCTGGGTTTAGAAAGCTGGATGCCAGCTTTAAACACAGGGCCAAACCCCCCAGAATGTCCCCTGGGGGTGCCTGAGGTGTTTTGGTAAGACAAGTGTGGAAATAGGCAATGCCAGGGGTGTGCAGCTGCAGAGGTGGCCCAGGCTCAGTGGAAAACACCCCTCACATGGCCAGGGGAAGCAAGGCACGGAGTGACAGGGGAACCTCTGTGCACAGTTTGTCACCAGGCATGGAGAGGAGAGGCTTGCACAGTGCCCGGGAGGGCCATGGCAGCAGCAGGGGTGTTGGCTCGGAACAAAATCATTGTGAAGGTGGATTTATGCAGTTAATCCCCAACTCCTGCGTGGTACATGCAGCAGGGCAGCAGCAGCTCCATCTGTCAGGCTGCCAGCCCCTGGGGCCGTGGGTTCCTGTGCACACAGCAGTGCTGAGGCTGCAGAACCCAGCCAACAGGACATTCGGCATTTCTGTCATTCCAGAGATGCCTGCAAGGTCTCAGCCAGAGCAGAGGCAGCCACGGCAGGGAAACCAGCACACAAATACTTCTCATTCCAGGCCCTAACCCTGGCTCATTTTAACCACTCCGTGCCCATTTTTGTCTCACCAGTGCAGAGCCCAGGGAAGGACCCTGTGGTGCTCTCAGGGGCACTGAGCTGGGGATGTCCCCATCCTCATGGATTGTTCCCACCTTCAAGGATTGTTCCCACCTTCAAGGATTGGTTCTACCTTTTGAATGAGAATAAAACCCACACATGGACATGAGTGGGTGCCTCCCCCATCACTTTGTGTGGCTGCAGGAACCAGGGATGTGTCTGCACCCCATCACTGGGTTCACAGCTCAGGGTGCTGGGGCAAAACTCCCCACCCAGCTCTGGTCATCACCTGGAGCTGGACATGGGGTGACGGTTGGGCTTCCAAACACAGCAGTCCCTTCTGCCACTCCTGTATTCCCATCCAGCTCTTGTTTCACAGTGTGTTCTGTCCTGCCTGGGCACCCGGCTGCTTCCCTGGTTGTTCCCCAAATATCTGCTTTACCCTGGCCCTTGGTGATCCCCAGCTGATGGATTAATCTGAGCTCAGCTTTGCATGAATTGGGCCAGGAAGGGGCACTGGGGCTGGATGTGGATGCTCCAGAGAACCATGAAAGCAAACTCAACAGCACAAATGTCCAGCACAGGCACAGGGCTGTGAGGCAAGGAGGAGGCTCTGGTTCCTATGCAGAGTGAGTGCTACCACTTCAAAATTAAATGCAGTTGCCATAGAAATATTAATTGGGAACAAAATCTGAAGATGACACTTAAGCAGAAGATGGAGCGTTACGGAGAGATGAGGACAGCGATGAAAATAGAACAGTTAAAAGGAGAATTCTTCAAAGGAAGCATCATGTAGGTGAATATTTAATGCACAATCAGCAGGCTGCCACGTCAGTGGTGCTGCTCATGTTGTGGGGCAGAGGGTGGGGAGTGCCTGCTGGAGGACAGAGCACCCTCAGCAGCAAAGGGCCCTGGAGGGGAGCTGGGGATGGAGCCTGCAGGATTCTGGGCTCAGGGCACAGCTCTGGCAGCAGCCCCAGCCTTTTCCTCCCTGTGCTCTCTGCCTGGTTTGCAATCAGCCCAAGGGCCAGAAGCCAGCACAGGATGGACAACTCTGCAGGCTGGGTTCCCTGCCCTGGGCAGGCACTGGCAGGGCCTGAGCCTCCTCCTCCTCCTCCTCCTCCTCCTCCTCCTGCTGGAACATTTGCATGGGGAGCAGGGAGACCTCCCAGCCCTGCCAGACAATGCAGGGGAACCAGCCCCTTCCAGAGAGCTCCCAGGCCTGGGCTGGCTGGGAACGTGGCAGGAACAAGCACAGAGGTGCTCGAGGGGAGGCACAGGGGGGACAAATGTCCCACTGAGCAAAGTCCTGCTGGGACCCTCCTACAGAGAGCACCCAGAGCTCTCCGGGGAGGGATGGCTGCTGCCACCTCTCCTTGTCACTGGTGGGGGAGAGGAGAAGGACATTGCTACAGAAAAATCCTGATTTAACTTTTTTTTGCATTAAAAAAATAAAAAGGTAGATTATAGTAATAACCAGCCCTTCCTTCAGGCAGCCCATCTCCTGAAAAAGAGAGAAGAAGCAGGAGATGGGCTGCCTGAAAGAAGGGCTGGTTGTTACTGTAATCTACCTTTTTTTGAGAGGGGAGTAGCTCCACTCTGCCACCCCACTCTGTGCTCACTCTGCCAACTCCAACCCAACTCTTGATTTTCCCATTTTTCCCAGGAAGAAGTTTGCTCTCCCAGGCTGTTTTCCAGGCTGTTCTCAGCCTCACATCCCTTTCCCTCTCTGCTTTATCTCCTGGGAGCCGTGGTGTGGGATCTGCAGGCAGGTGGGGATGGAGATGATGGGAATGGAGCATCTCAGACCGGACACAGCGGTGCCAGCACAGCTGGGCAGGGACACAGGGGCACAGCTGGGGCTGGCAGCTGCCCTGCCCTCCCAGGGCACCCAGACAGAGGGGACAGCGTGGCTGCCACCTGGCAGGGCGCCTCCCTCTCTGCTGATCTCTCAGGAGCAGGCAGGATTACAGCGGAGTTGTACTCTTCCCATGAACCACCTCCCACTGTGTTATGCTCTGAAGTTAATTGCAAATGAGGAGATGGAAATAGCTTATTTTGACTTCCCTTAAACAGTACTTCAGTGCATTTTTTTCCCCTTATTTTTTTTTCTGTCTCGAGAGGCAGTCCTGTGTCTACTGGAAAATAGCAATTATTTCTGTAATTCCCTAGAATTAGTAGAATTAGTTGAATGGGTAATATTTGAAGTGAAATGCTGATTAGAAATACACTTGATGTGGAAGCACCATGAGCATCGTGGTGGGGCTTTGGGGGCTCCTCCTCCATCCCAGGGCACAACAAAGCTCAGCCCAGGTTTCTTGGGGAATAGGCAAAGGTGTCCCAGTCACAGCCACCAAAGATGCTGGAACTCCTCTCCTGTGAGGGCAGGATGGGAGAGTTGGGGCTGTTCAGATGGAGGAGAATTTGTGGAGAATTAAATGCCCTTCCAGTGCCCAAAGAGGCTCCAAGAGAGCTGGAGAGGGACTTGGGGCAAGGACATGTGTGATGGTGTTCACAGGGTTCTTGGATGAGGGAAGAGATGAGGATCTGACTCCATGTTTCAGAAGGCTGATTTATTATTTTATTATATATATTACATTAAAACTATACTAAAAGAGTAGAAGAAAGGATTTCATCAGAAGGCTGGCTAAGAATAGAATAGGAAGGAATGATAACAAAGGTTTGTGGCCTGGCTCTCTGTCTGAGCCAGCTGACTGTGATTGGCCATTAATTAGAAACAACCACATGAGCCCAAGATGCACCTGTTGCATTCCACAGCATCAGATAATCATTGGTTACATTTGGTTCCTGAGGCTTCTCAGGAGGGAAAATCCTAAGGAAAGGATTTTCCATAAAATGTGTCTGTGACAGACATGGAGTGACAGGACACAGGGAATGGCTTCAAGCTGAAATAATGCAGGGTAGGATCAGATACTGGGGAGGAATTCTTTACTCAGAGGGTGGGGAGGCACAGTTGGAGAAGCTGTGGCTGCCCTGGATGCTGGGCACGTTCAAGGCCAGGCTGGACACTGGGGCTTGGAGCCATCTCGGACCATGGAAGGTGTCCCTGCCATGGATGGGGCTGCACAAGATGAGGTTTAAGGTCCCTTCCAGCCCAACCCATTCTGTGGTCAGTGATTCCACTCTGTGGTGGGAGGCTGAGCAGCCCGACGCGCTGGGAGGTGCAGGGGACATTCACCATTGTCCTCAGGCTCTGGATGTGCCCAGGGGCTCTGGTGATGGGCTCACCCTCTTCCTTCCAAAAAAAGAGGAATAAAACCAGCCCAGTCACTTTTCTCATCTGGAATGAGTTTGGCATGGTCCATCCTGGGCACCTCTGCAGCATGCAGGGCACAGTGCAGCTCTTGGCTCTGCTCAAGATTTGGGGTACCTGATAACACATTAAAAAAAATAAAATTATCCTGTGGTATTTTTAATAACCTGCTGGTTTAACTCAATTATGAGACCATAATTAACTTGCTGAGATGAAGCAGGAGATAAACCTTTGATTTTTTTTTTCCTTCTTGAAGGATGCTGCAGATAGATCCTGAACTTTGTATTCAATTACTTAAAGGAGAAAAAAATTAACAGGTTTCTGATGAGAAAAGCATACTACCTCCTTCATAAAGAGAGATTTATTAAGGATAGTGAACGAGTGTACCTCAGGGCTCAATCATCTACTGTTTTTTTTTTTCAAGGGGTGATTCAATTACTTTAAGATGTGTTGCCTAAAAGAACAAACCAGGCTCTGTTACTTGGCAAATTAATCAGGTTCCTTTAGTGGTTTCTCTGGGTTAATAATTTCATTTAGGCAGCCTTCTGTTTCATGGTTCCATCCCTACCAAGAAAACTCTCAAACAAGAGGGAGGGGGAGGAAAAAAATGCAATTTGATTTCTGTACAGGGCAGCAAACGCCACTGAGACAGGAAAAGTTTTCCCAAAATCAGCTCTCTCAGAGGTGCCTGTGAAAGCAGCAACTGGTTGGAAGAGATTTGGGGAAAAAAAAAAAAAGTGTTAAGGCTAATATTTTCACTGTGCAAAAAGGCCATTTGGATTTGTTGTCATCTGTGAAGGGCTGTGGATTTTATTTGTAATTACTGTGAATGACGTTCCCTGGCTAGCGCGAGCCAATCCTGAAAATGTCACCGGTTTTTAACACGTTTGTCTCTGTGAATATTCATAGCTCTGCTGTTGGATGCAGATGGAGAAAGTGCCACAAGGGAAAGGGGGAATTCGCCCTGCCCTGGGGCAGGTGCTGGCCACGGTGTGGGCAGGGCATCCTTGCAGGGACGCTTTTGGGAAAAGCTTTAGGGCTACTTTTTTGCACTGTAAAACATCTTTATGAAGGGCATGCAGAACCCTGTTTTATTTTCCCATTGGTTAGTTATAAACAGAAAAAAACAAAACTTGAACTGTGGCCTGGGCTGTATCCACTGAAACCATGGGTGTTAAATGCCAAATTCTGCATTTTGGTGGAGGGGAGCAATGCTCAGTGTGATTTTTCTGAATAAAACCATGACTCCCACCAGCACCCAGGGCTGCTGAGGGCTCCGGCAGAGAGCAAATATCACCTGAAAAATGGAGGAAAGAGGGATTCCCATGGGCAGCCCTAATGAGGAGCCTCAGGGAGCAGGGGACGTGCCTCCCTGCACCTAGGACAGGGACAGGGATGTGCTCACTGCTTTTCCTCTGGCAGCACTCTGGTGATGATCAAGTTAATGGAGGGAGCAGAGCAGTTCCCAGCAGCAGAGGTCATCTGTTTCCTTTCAGGGGATTTGGCTCTGGTTTCATCGTTTCATCATCTGGAGGAACAGTGAGGCCCTTTTATCAGGGAGGGGGCACGGCAGCCTGGCCTCTCCCTCGTGTGAGAGCTCATTTTAGACCCTCACATAAAACCTGTGCTGTGTTTTCTGGCTTGGGAAAGTGCTCCAGAGCTTGGGGACACCCTGGAGCTGCTCTGACCCCAATCCTCAGGACCCAGGAATTGTGCAAGCACCAGCCACGCTCCACACTGAGCACTCGCCCCTTGTCCTGTGCCATGGGGATGGCCAAATTGTGCTTTTCCCCCTTTATTTTCCTTGTAATTGCTGTTTTTGAGGCCACAGCACCCAGTGCTGCTCTCAGCCAAATTGCATTTCTGGATGAGGATGGGAGTGCCAGCGTGCTGAGGTGGGGTGGGTATTTTTAGAGCAGCTGGCAGACTCTGCAGAGCAATTATGCTCCAGGTTCCCAAATAGCCCTGAGCTCTGTCACTGGCCAAAAACACCCCCTGGTCCATTTGTCCAGGGCTGCTGTGGGTCAGGGAGCTTTGCAGGCAAAGCTGAAATGTTGGAATTAGGCACAGCTGCAGCTCCAGTGAGGCCAGAGCAGCCCCTGAGCGCATGGCAAGGGGAATGGCTCACAGATGTTGCACACAGCCCCCCTCTGGGGCAAAAAAATATCAAAAATACCTGATTTTTAAAAAATTTTCCCTTCCTCCCAACCTCCACACTGACAGCAGGGTCTCGGTGCTGCTCGTGGAGCAGCCTTGGATGGGGAACTTCTGTCGTGCCTGGGTAATGGTGGCTTTTTGTGCAAACAATTCTCGGGTTTTTTTAATGCCTTCACACTTAAATGTAATGTGCTCATCCCGGCGTGCCAGCAGCTGCTTCCGTGCCAAGAAAAATTGGTACATTCTGAAGGTGTTGGATGCTCCTTTGCTGGGGACACTCTGAGGTGTTTGTGGGTGACAGAGCTCCCGTTCTTTTTTGGGACAGTGATTCCCCTCTGGATGGAGGCACAAGGCAGCGGCCACGAGGTTCCTGTGATCCCTTTCTGGCAGCTCACTGCAAGCTGGACCTGTGGTCCTGGCAGTGCCCAGGAGGGGCTTTCATCCTGCACAGGAGGAATTTTCAGGGGGATGCATTAAACCCCACAGCATTATTCATCCCCAGCTCTGTCTTTTCTCCCTCCTGTTTCCTCCAGGAGCTGATTTTCCCCCTTGGGGAAGGGAAGCAGCAATTCCTGCTTTAATTATCGCTGTCCTTCTCCTCCCAGCAGAGGATTCCTGAACCAGGGATAGCACCACACCAACACCTGGCTCCATCTCCATTTCTTCCCCTCTTTAACCCCTGTTGGAGCTCTGGCTGCTCCTTCAGCTGCCCATTGCTGCCCTCTCCCCATGCAGAGCACACCATGGCACTGCCTGTGGAGCTGTTTTTCTCCAAGGTTTTTAGGGCATCCAGGAGGGCTGGGTGTCCCAGCACTGCCTCCTTTTCCCCTGGTTCAGGAATCCTTCTTCTCCTGCTCTGCCTGCCAGGCTCTGGTTCCTGCAGAGGATTTATTGCTGGGGAAATGCAGGGCTCTGACTTATGAAAGTAGGACATTCGCTTGGCAGCTCGAGAAATAATGGGAAATCCATTTAATTACTCCCCAGAAATGCTCAGATTGTGCAGATGCCGAACTTAGGTTTAATATAATTTAGATAATTCATGTCTATAAACATGTCTGGGGCTGAATGTGATGTTCAGGCCATGGATCCCAGCCTGTGCTTTTTCCTCCTTGGGCTCAATTGGAGCTCCAGGCATCCTACAAGAGCAGGCTCAGCCCTGTGCCTGCCCCCTCTGGGTCCCAGCAGACCCCTTGGTTTGGGTCTGCAATGCTGAGGAAATGTTTTTCTCTGGTTTGTAAGAGTTTTTCTCAAGGATGCTGTGGGCAGCCGGGCACTCAGGTGCTGTGCTGGGGCACAGTGCCAGCCTCAGCACTGGCACTGATTGTGCCTTATGGAACAGGGTAGGAAAGGGGGAAAACATCACCTATTGCTGGTAATGTCAGTGCTCTGGGGTTAAAATGACCCCTTCTTTTATGGGAAATCTCCCTTTCCCCCTGGCATTTGGGAACAGCCTGGCCAGGGCAGCTTTGTAGCCCAGCTGAGCCCAAATCCTTCTCTGGGAAGAGTGTTCAGGATCTCTGTGAGGTGAGAATCCCCCTGGTATGGCAAATAGGGGCAGCTGTCAGCAGCCTGTTCAATTATTGCCTTGCTTTCCTCCACTTTCACCTCTTCCTGGGCTCTTTCCTTAACCTCAGCCCAGCTTGTTCTTCCTTCCCCTGGTGGGCGCTGCTCTTCACACCTGAAATGCCTTCTAATGCTCCTGGAATGGCTTTTCAGCCCAAAATATAATTTAAAAAAATTTTTAAAAAATACATAAAATCACTGATGGGCACCTTGGCTGGGGATGCTGGAGGAGTGTCATGGTTTGATGCTGATGCAATGCTTTTATGAAAACCACCTTCTTCTCAGTGTCTGCTGTGAGATGTGACTAGAAATAGAGCAAAGCAGGTTCCAGCTTAGGAATAAAGGGGGAAAAAACTTTATTAACTTACAAATATATAAAAGAAACACACAGAACTCAGAACGAGAACCTTGGGACATGGAGCCAGAGCTGAGAAACCCCCGGCAGAACCCCCAGGTCCCGATGCCACCCATCCAGCTGTGACTCACATCCAGCTGTGACTCAGCCCCTCGTCCCCGGCTCTGGGTTTGCAATCCCCGCGCTCGGTGCCGTGAGTGGCACCCATCAGTGCCGAGTAATTAGAGCGAGCACACACACACACACACACACTGAGGCACAGCAGTACTGATTTCTGCATTAGCATGATAATGAATGTTCTCACTAGAAGCTTGTAATTATGTTTCCTCTTTTTTTCCCCTCCCCCTGAAAGTATAATTAATTATGAATAGAGCCAGAGTTTGACGCTAACGCTGATTTTTTTTTTTTTTTAAATCCCTTTTGGTTCTATTTCTGCCCTATTAAAAATTTATGAAGGAGCCAGAGGTAAAGTCATTTTCCCAGACACTTACTCCTATAAATTCAATGGGAATAATATTAAAAAAAAAAAAAAGTAATGATAGAAGGCAGGAGGGGACTTTGCAGAGGGTTTCTCCCCTCTTTAGGCCGTCAC
Source organism: Zonotrichia leucophrys gambelii (assembly GCF_028769735.1). Taxonomy (NCBI): domain Eukaryota; kingdom Metazoa; phylum Chordata; class Aves; order Passeriformes; family Passerellidae; genus Zonotrichia; species Zonotrichia leucophrys. Next base: position 1,684,335 of record NC_088185.1, read on the forward strand.
CCAGCAAGATTTGCCTGTTGAAAGCCTCAGTGCACTCACACTGTTAAAATCTGGGGGAAGAGGCAGTGGGCATGGATGTGCCAGTGGGTATCACAAGGTACAAGCAGCCCCAGAGGTGCCAACCCTGCAGGTCTCCTCCTGAAGATGCTGTGACCATGAAGGATGGAGGTCACAACAGGGTGCTGATGTGCTCTGAGAGGAAAAACACGCTGTTAGTTGAAAATAGAAGAAAAATAACCTGCAAACACTTTCAGTACCTTGGGGAAGTTATTTAGGAATAGGAGATGCAAAGCCAAAAGCTTGCAGGGAAGTGCTTGTGCTTTTCTGTTGGCTCACAGAGATCAGCTCTCCAAGGCTGGGGTGCCCCAGGTTTTGGGTGCAGGACAAACCTCAGGGTTTGCTCCCATGGCTGTGATGCTGTGCCTGCTTCCAGCAGGGCCAGAGGCCTCCACTGTGGCTCATCCTTTCCCTAGAAAAGCTGTGTGTGCTCACAGCATCCCTTGGGCACAGAAAGTGAGGGAATGGGTGAAACCAGCCCAGCGGTTTGTGAGGATGTAATGACAAATACAGGCTCTGAGGTGAGCTGCTCACAGATCTCCATCCCTCCAGGCAGCCCAGGTGAGCCCTGGCAGTGCCACAGGCTGTGCCCCTGCTGCTGGAGCCTGTTGTGCCTCTCCCTCCTCCTCTGCTGGTTGCCATTCATACACCAGCCTTCCCTTGCCGTAGGTGTGAACTGTTTTTCTTTTTAAATTGCATTTATTCTAACAAATGTCTCATGCAAACACAATTGCAGGTTTGCTAGAGGGAGATGCTATTTGCAGGCAGCCTTGCACAAAGGCAGATTTATTCTCCTTCCATTCATTTCAAGCTAAAGTAATAGCTCTAACTACATCTGACTTATAATAAGCACATTCCTGGGAACAAACCTGCACTCTGCATGTATTTCCCTCTTTGTCAGCTCCACCTAGGCACTTTTTCTCCCTCTCTTTTTTGTATTTTTTTTTTTACAATAACAAAATCAGAGCCTTGTCAGTTGAAAGTTTATATGCCCTATTTATAGCACTCTGCTGTCTCCCAGCTTTTATGTTCCAGCATAAGTAGCTCTTTACCCTCTGCTCACAAGGAGCCAAGCATGAGCCTGAGCACAGTCTGGATCTCCAGAACAGCTCTTTTATCTTCCCTGAGGAGGGGAGCATGCCCTGCTCTCCATGGACCTGCTGCTTCAGCTCCAGCCTTGTTGGAGGGGAGCCCCCATCCCCACAGGCCAGAGGACCCTGCCCTGTGAGTTTTGGTAATTCTTTTTGTCAGCATACCCTTGGACTTGGGAATTTTTGCTGTGCACCAGCCTGGTTTGCTGTTTGCAGCTGCTGAGCATCACTGGTCCCATCCCCTGGCTGGGAAGCAGCACCAAAGTTTGACTCATGAAATTGCCATTTCTTTGATGAGTGTCATTAAGAGGAAGAACATGAATGGTTTTCCAGGGAGTTACTTCAGTGATTTCTGCAGTTAAGCTGATGCTTTAATGCAGTTTGTGTGTTTAAGAGATCTCCATAGGCAGGCACGGATGCAGAATCTGCTGTGGCTCCTCCACTTGCCATGGCTGGCTCCTGAGTTTCTCTGTTCCTCATCTCTGGGGGTTATTTTGGGACAGAGAAACAGCTCTCAGCACGGCATTGGAGCAGAGATGGAGCTTTGAGGACAATCAGAGTCACCATAACCCTCAGCAGCCTTGCCACCCCCCAGCCCAGTATTCCAGCTCTCCTTGGTGCTCCCAAATCTCCTGGTCCTTTGTGCTAACCCAAGATTGACCCAAGGCCAGGCTGGATGGATTCAGCAATCCAGAAAGTGGCCTCCTGCCCATGGTGGTGGAACCAGACCCCATGAAGGTCCCTCCCAACCCAAACCTTGTGAGGTTTTCCTGTGCAGGGCACTCCCACAGCCCTGTCCCTGTCCCAGCACAGTGTCCCCTCTGTCACCCTGCCCTCGTGGCACTCTCTGGGGCTCAGGCAGGGCTCTCCATCTGTTCCAGGCAGAAAGATTAGGATACAAGGGGCTATTGTGCTCTTCTCCCTCCAAGTTACTTTAATCCTGGCGAAGGGGAAAATCTACATGCTGAAAAATCCTGGGTGAGAGGGGTGCTTGGGTGTTCACAGGGTAAACAACCATTACAGCTTCAGATTGCAAAATAATAATAAAAATTGCAAAATAATAATTTAAAAAGAGAATGTTTCAGGCAGAAACACAAACAGAGAGCCAGGGCTGGGGGAAGGCAGCTCTGCCAGGGGCTGGCTCCTCTGCAGGGCTGTGCTTGTGAGGATCCATCCTGTCTGTTAAATATAGCTGATGAGCTGTTCTTGAATCGCACCTAATTACATCTCCTCTCCTGCTCTGGCACTTCCCAGCTCTTTGGAGCTACAAGGAGCTGCATGATTGCAGCTTGAACTCCTCAGGTGGAGCTGAGGCTCATTTGTCATCCCCTCCTTGGCTGTCTCCTGCTTGGGAGGAGGGGGATGAAAAGTTGAATTCTCTGAGAAGGGAGGGGGAAAAAGAAAAAAAAGGGGGGAAAAAAAATCCTTTTGAACTCTTGGCTCATTAAGATGTCAAAAGGTTGGGTGCCCTGGCAACTGCCTCGTCTCTCTGAGCAGGGCTTGAAATTCCTGCAGCCATCCTGCAGGGAATTCCAGGCACTTGCTGGGCTCCTTGTTCCATCCTGCAGGGAATTCCAGGCACTTGCTGGGCTCCTTGCTCGTGGGAAGATGCCCAAGCTCAGCTGCAGCATCCTCCTGAAAAGCTGCTCCAATTTAAAGAAATACAGGATGCTCCAATTTAAACAAATACAGGATGCTAAAATTTAAACAAATACAGGTTTCCTAGCTGGGAGCAGCTGCCCCTTGGGCACCTGGGTGTCCCGTCCCATCCTGTGTCACCTCATCCACTTCCACCCCTTTCCATCCCCAGTTCAGGGCCATGAGGGTCATTCCTGTGGGCTTCACCCAGAAAAGTAATTTCCTGAAAGGTATTTGGATTTCTTTTTGAGACAGGCTTGCATGCATCAGTTTGGTTTTGCTGAGTTTGGAGGTGTTTTTTTTCAAGATTTTGCCAAATTTCAGCCAGCTGCTCTCCAGCCTCTCCATCCACACCCTATCTGGCAAAATTTTGACCTCATTTTTTCTGGCTCCTCCTTGGGCTGCACATCCTATGTCTTTTGTTTGATGCTTCTTCATCCCAACGCAGGGCTCTCACTGGAGCTGGACTATGAAAGAGGGAAATATGTTTTCCCCAGTTCCAGAAAATACCAGATGTCTTAAAATGAAAAACCTCCAGAAACACTATTTCCCAATTACTACGTATTGCAGCATATCCAAAGCAGGGAAGCAGTTTCTCAAGGGTGGCATTGGAGGAGTGACAGGGGGAATCTGACTTCAGCTCAGCTCTTTTGGCAAATTAAAAACCCTGCTATCCCTGCAGGGCCAGGGGCTGGAAGGAGGGGGAATCTCCTTTTGGGAGATTTTGGTGCAGGGGGATGCTGTGGGGCTGGAACACCGGTGCTGGGGTACCTGAGCCCCTCAGGGAGGGACTGTCCCGTGTAGATGGGTGTCAGGGCATTGCCACCAAGCCAAGCAGGCTGAGGAGTTTCCTTCTGTCTTTTTCTCTGCATCCCCAGCTGAGAAAGAGCCAGAGCTGTCATCACAAATGCACTTCACATCTCTTCCATGGAGGGGGAAAAGTGCCAACACGACCAAAAATATGCAGAAGATCAACTCACCATTTAGAAGTGGCCTGGCTACCACTTTCAGTCTCAGGGGTTCAGCTTTGCTGTGGGAAGCCCTCATCATTTTCTACTGTTTTACTCATAGCCAAAAACATGATGAAACCAGAACTGAATGTTTTTTTATGTCTCATTACAGTAAGCATCATAAATTATTCACCCATGAGTGAATTCAACCACATTTCTTACTCAAAAGGAGCCTCCTTTCCTCTTCAGGGCCCTGGAACCCAGAGCCTCTTGGGCTGGGGGTGGATTTCAGGGATTTTCCACCAGCTGAGCACATGGGGACATCACTGCTGGTTGTCTTTGGCATTCCCCCAGCCTCTGACTGTGGTGGTGTTTGAGGGTCCCCAGGACGAGGGATGAGATGAGAATCTTGACTCCATGTTTCATTTATTATTTTATGATATATATTATATTAAAAGTAAATGATATATTAAAACCATACTAAAAGAATAGAAGAAAATATTTCATCAGAAGGCTTGAAAGGAATAGAAAGGAATGATAACAAAAGCTGGTGACTCTCAGAGAATCCCAGCCAGCCAGACTGTGATTGGCCATTAATTAGAAACGACCAACATGGACCAATCACAGATGCACCTGTTGCATTCCACAGCAGCAGATAATTATTGCTTTTCTTTTCCTCTGAGGCCTCTCAGCTTCTCAGGAGACAAATCCTGGCAAAGGGAATTTTCAGAAAACATCATGGCTACACCTGACCCGAGTGCTTCCATGGTGGGACCAAACTCCCCTTGGGGAATGGGCAGAGATGGGGCAGGAGAAGGTTTCGGGACAGTCTTGGCAGGCAGTGGGGATCCCCATCACATCACCCAAACCCTGAGCCCCCGATCCTTCTAGACAAACATCCCAGGACAATGCCAGCCTAATCAGCGCCCTGTTCGTTAGCAGGACACTATAATTAGAAGCAGCAGCCAGCCATCTGCTTTTATCTGTCCCCATCACTCGGTGCCTCTCGCTGTCCCTTATTACCGGCCGTCATCCGAGATCAGCGTTTCCCCAGCCCCGCTCTGATCTCGCTCTCATTATCGCTAATGACCCTGGCTCTGTGCCGGGAGCCAGCGCTGGGGCTGCTCCCCAAACCTGCCCTCTTCCACCCCTGCCTGCCCATCATTGCCTCGCATGGGGTGTTTTTGGGGTTTCACACTCTGGCCAGCACACCTTCCCCAAATACCCTCTGCCTCATGCCACGAATGGGCCCTGGGGTTGAGAATAGGGAAGTATTGGGGAAAATATTGCTGCTTCTAAATATTCTGAGGGTTTTCAGCTTGGAAAGTGCGTTCCCAAGCTTCCCCTTGCACCCTGCTCCCAGTGAGTATGGCACCTGGAATAGGAAAGCATTGGGGGAAATATTGCTGCTTTCAAATGTTCTGAGGGTTTTCAGCTTGGAAAGTGCTCTCCTAAGTTTCCCATTGCACCCTGCTCCCAATGACAATGGCATCTGGCATCTGGAATAGGAAAGCATTGGGGAAAATATTGCTGCTTTTAAACATTCTGAGGGTTTTCAGCTTGGAAAGTGCGTTCCCAAGCTTCCCCTTGCACCCTGCTCCCAGTGAGGATGGATCTGGCAGGACATCAAAAAGGCCACCTTGTCCACAGCCAGCAGCTCAGGGCTGCAGGGTGCTCAGACCTTGGAGGAAAGAAAGGAGAAAACCTCTTTGGTACTCAGACCTAGGAGGAAAGAAAGGAGAAAACCTCTTTTTATGTATCTTTAAATTCGGTGCCTAGACAAAAGCATAAGACATATAAATGGATTAACAGCCATGGTTTATTAGCGCTCCTTAATTCACTTCACAGGGCTGAGGGAAAAGTTATTAGCAGATGTATGGCCAGTAATAAGCTAATTATAACCCTGTCAGATCAGAGATTTGAAGAGGTGGGTAGTTTTGTGTGTGAGATAACTGTAATTGTCTGTTAAAGATTATGAATTAATATTGATTTAATAAAGCTGTGGCCATTTATTTCTGTGGTAAAAACTAGTTAGTTATTCTGTGAGCTGCCCCATCACTGTGGGAGGCAGGAACCAGCTGCTGGAGGTGTGTGTTGGGGAGGCCAGAATGCCGTGGGACTGGTCCCTGAGCCTGTGTCCTGCCTGTCCCTGTCCCCATGGATGGCTTTGACAGGGACAGCTTTGTCCCCTGGCTCTGAATTGACTCCTGGTGCCTCTGTGCAGCACAGCAGCTCAGCCCTGGGGTCACCACGCACGTTTGGGAGGGGAGAATGAATGCATTTGCTGCTTTTAGCTGGATTTAAAACCAACCTGCAATTATGTGTTTAAAAGGTGATCCCCTCAGGAGGGACATGACCCTTTTGGGGTCCTGTCTGTCTCCTGATGCTTGAAATTTCAGGGCAGGCAGATGGAGCATGAGCCCCTGCTGGCCCTGGCACAGGCTGACCAAACACAACCCAAACCCACCGAGGGAGGGAATGGGAAGCTGCTCAGGACCACCCAGCCCAGCCTTTTGGGAGAGGGGGCTGAGGAAATGGCCAGGGAAACAGAGGCCAAGGCTCAGGAGTGGCTGGGAAAGCAGAATTTCATTGCAATTGCAGTGCCAGGGTGCTGCTGGGGTCCCTCTCCCTTGGTGGGGCTGATGCACAGGGTGGGATCACCCTTGCACCTCGGGGATGAAGGCAGCCTGCTGTTGCTTGAATCATTTCCCAGTTTACAGCCACCAGCCAGGATCACTTCAATTTCCCCTCTCTGTGTAGCTGAGTGCCACTGACTTTGGGATATTTCACATGGCATAATTTGTTTCTATAAATCATTGGCAGCTTGAGGGTGAACACAGAAAAAGGCAGGACTGGGGAGTGGGTTTGAGACCCCATGGCACCAGCTGCATCCTCGGGTTTTGCCTTTCCCCCTTCCCCAGGGAAACACGCAGAGATCTTTACTTTGGTTGGTGTTTTCCCTGAGACAGATCCACTTCCCCAAGGTGAACTCCATCCCTTCACATCTCCTGGGTCCCACCGGATTCCTGTCGTGCCTGGAGCAAGTAAAGGCAGGTCACCAGGGGGTGGGAAGCTGCTGTGGAGGCAGCTGTGTTGCATCATGCAGGGCAGGGCTGCGAACCTGCTGCTGCCTCCTCCCTTTGCCAGACCTGCCCCCAGTCCCTCCCTGGGACCAGCAGCTCCAGGACCCCTCATCGCTGTGCCTGGATGTGTGGTTAGGGAGGGCAAACCCCTGCCAGAGTTTTCACTCACGCTGGTCCTGGTGGGCTGATGCTCGATAAAGTCAATTACAGGCTGGCTGGGGCTAAAGGCTAGGCTTGCTTTAGATGTAATCACTTTCCCCTGAAGCTTTCTATGGGAGGGAGGTTTCAAAGGGAGGGTGGCTCCTGTTTTGCATCTCACTTCTTTTCCTGGAGGAGTTCAGGTCAAGCTAAGCAAGAAAGCACCCCAATTTCCTTGCATCTGTACCGGGCATGGGGCAGGTTTAACGCAGACCATCTCAAATATCTGAGGCAGGACTCCAGTTTTCCACTGAGAGCTGAAATCCCCCTCTTTGCTGCTGGCCGGCTCGCATTACCATTTTATCTGATGGAACAGCTATCAACGGCAGCTTCCAAGGAAAATCTGTGTAAGCTCTCTGCAGCACAGACACAGCGGGATTGCAGGACAGCCAGGCTCTGCCTCCCGGCTCCAAGGGCAGTGTTTGTGTCCCTCTGCAGCACAGCACCCACAGCAGCTCTCCCTCTGCTCCGGGATGCTCTGGGCAGGCTCACCCTGAAATCTCAGCTCCCAGAGCCTTGAGATGCTGCCACGATCCTATCTGTGATATCTCCAGCTCAAGAAGCTTCCAGTTTCCAGGGGGAAAATCTTGAAAACAAAAAGCCTCAAGGCTCCAAGAGCTAGAAATCCACAAGGGAACAATCCCCACTGTTCTAAGAGCAATGCCACTGTGAAAAACCCATATTCCCACTGCAACACCAGCGTGGTGATTCCCTTTGGCACCGTGGCTTTCTGCACTGCAAGAACAGGCAAAAAATCCATCTGTGCTCTGGCAGGGTATTCGGTGTGGCTGGAAAGTGTGTTCAACCCTAAGGGGTTTGTTTAGACACATTTGATTCTAATGTTGTTCTAAGGTCACTGGGATATAAAAGCCTGGCTCCTGTAAAATTAAAGTCCTGGGACATTTTGCTGTGGTACAGGACTTACCTTCCATTCATTAAGTGAAACGTCACAGATATTAAAAAAAATTTTAAAAAGCTCAGAAAATGCTAAATGGAGCTGGAGCAGAGAAGCCTTGCAATGCAACAGGGATAAATTCCATCCTTTATCTACCAAGACAAACATATTTTCAAGAGAAAGATCTGATCTGCTCCTTTGCTTTCACGAGACAGCCTGTTGAGGATAAACCAAAATTCTGAACCACAACAAGGGTGCTGCCCTGAGCCAGCAGACACAACTGCCACAGGCACGGCAGGGCAACTTTTCCTGCTTTTTGTGACGCGCCAGGCTCATCTCAGGCAATTTGCCTGCTGCTCCTGGTGTTTGTGCTCACGCTGCAGCGTGAGCCCGTGCTTACAGATCCAGTGGGGTGACTCAGGGAGACCGAGCCCAGGCCTGGGAAAGTGCCTGTGCCCTGCAGCCCTATTGGGACAAGGAATGCCGAGAGCTGCCCGCTCTGCTGCCGGGGAAATGCGGGGAAAGAGCATGGCACCCCTGCATGCCTGCATCTGCTGCTGCAGCGGGGTTAGGGCTAGGGCTAGGGCTAGGGTTAGGTTTAGGACACACTGAGGTTTTTACAGCTGCTGGAGCAGGGGAGGTTCGCTGGATGCTTTTCCAGCTGTTGGGGTCATGCATCACTCGTGGCAGGGAGAGGGAATGGGCTTGCCTGGCAGGGAAACCCAGCAGAGCAGCGGGAACAGTGAGAACTGAGGAGATGTGACCTTCCTCGGCCCCCCTGGCAGGATGGAGGGGAAGAAAAAGTGTGGAAAAGCAAGGTATTAGTTAAAATCGGTCAGTGACCTGGGTTGCCTCATTGCTGATTCCTGTGGGAATTTGCTTGTTAAATTATTCAGATTTTCCTGCAAATATCCCATCCCGAGAAGGCTTTTGATGCAATCGGGATCACAGCGCAGACACTAACCCAGGGCTGGGAATGTGCATCCCGGGGTCTTCTGAAGCCCCCCACCTTCCCTTTGCGGGAAAACTGAACTTTCTTAACTATGGAATGCTTAGCGATGTTGCCGTGCAATGCTCTGGACAATTCCTCGGGGCTGAACCTTTGTCAGGGCTCAGAAAACCAAGCGCTGCCCGACCTCTTCCTCTGAAGTGTCCGAAATACCATCGGCACCAAGGGGATTGTCGGCCAGCTCACACTACAAGTGAGAATCCCTGATTTGCACTCAAAATATCGTCAATGATACGCAGGGACACTAACGCACCCGTAACGCTGGGAACACCGGCGGCAGCACCGAGGTACCCGGTGGCACTGATACAGAGATGGCAGGGGTGAGCCGAGGGCAGCGGCGGGGACAGGGATGCAGCCGGTGTCGCGGTACAGCCGGCGACAGGGTACAGCCGGTGTCGCGGTGCAGCCGGTGACGAGATGTAGCCGGTGTGGGGGTGCTGTCGCGATACAGCCGGTGTCTTGGTGCAGCCGGTGTCGCGGTCCTACAGCCGCTGTCGCGGTGTCGCGACCCGCGGCTCGGCCGGGTCCCGCCGGGCGCTGGGCGGCGCGGGCGCGCGCGGCCCCTTTAACGCGCGCGGGCGGCGCGGCCCCGCTCCGCCCCGCCCCGCCCGGCCCGGCTGTGGGGCGGCCTTAGGGACCGACCGAGACACCGAGCGAGCCACGACCGAGCGAGCGAGCGACCGCCGCCTCCCGCCGCGCCGGGGCGGGCAGGGCTGGGCTGGGCAGGGCTGGGCTGGGCGCTGCGGGGCCGGCGCTGCGGCGAGGGGCGGCCCGGCCCCACGGACGGACGGACAGACGGGCGGGCGGCGCGGCTCGCAGCCCCATGGCTCTGGATTTATAAACACGGCGCAGATGGCGGGGCCGCGTCCCCGCGCCCAGCGCTGCCCCGCCGGCCGCTGAAGCGGGAGCGGCGGCGGCGATGGGGGGCGGCAGCTGCCGGCGGGATTAGGTGAGTCGGGAGGGGGGAGCCCCGGGGAGCCCCCGGTGCCGGGGTGCGGGCGGGCCGGGCTGGGGGGCCGCTCCGCTCCGCTCCCCGCAGGTGGGGGAAAGGCGGCCGCGTTACGTAAAAATGAAAATGTGCCACGGGAGCTGCTCGCCGGGGAGAAACTTTCTCTTATTATTTTCTTTTTTTTTTTCCTGTTGGTTTTGCTGGTTTTGGCCTCAAGGGAACGCGGCGCTGGGGAGCGCGGGGGAGCCCCGCACTGGGCAGACTGGCGGGGACACCCCTCTGCGGGGGGGGGGGGCACCCAAGGGCCTTTTTTACCCCCCATTTCTCTTTTTTCCTTCTTTTCGTTCAATCCCGCTGTGTTTGCGGCTCCAGCCCCCCGCACGTTGGGGGCCGGTGGGTTGGAGCAGTGAATGAGCATCCGAGGGGCACCGGGGCGGCCCTGCCGTGCCCGGGGTGCGGGGGCACGGCCGGCTCCGGGCCATGAGGGGGCACGGCCGGTCCCGGCCATGACGCGAGCTGAGGGCTGGCTCCTCGGGCCGTGTGCTGTTCGCCGTGTAAATATTTACGGGAGGTAACTGAGCCGGGTATCTGCAGGCAACAAGTGCACGTTTCTCTGAACCCCAGCTGAGGTCTCTGGAGTAATCGCTTTTTTTGTTGTTTTTTTGGTTTTTTTTTTTTCTGTTGATACTTATAATTTCCTGTTCCCTCTTCTCCCTCGGCCCTTCCTCCTGCTCCCTTGCCCTGACAATGCACAAAGAGCAGGCTGCAGTGGGTGCAGGCAGCTGCCTGCCATGTGGGCTGCTGCCAACACCACTGAAGCAGCAAAACCTGCAGGGCTCGGGCTGGGGCTGCCCGGGCCGTGCTGACCCGACAAAGCCATCGCTGCTTGCAGCGCTTTGAACCCTCTGGAAGCCCAGCACGCCTGCGGGCACTGCTGCCCGCGCCCGAGGCTGCGGCTGCTCCCTGAACTTTGTGTTTTGGGTCAGCTCAGGAATGTGCGGGAGCGGACAGAGCTGTGCTGTGGGTGTTTCCCAACCCCTCGGTCCACAGGCGTTTATGGTTTCCCTCGGTATTCCCTTGAAGCAAAGGTTGGCGCTCTGGATGCCTGAAAACCGTGAGGGTTTTGCTGAATCTGGTGGTTTTAATCGGTTTGGTGGGTGTGATGTCGTTCCGCTGGTATTCCTTGGTCATGTGGGGTGAGAGTTTTTCCATTTAGTATATGGGGGTTTTATCAGCAAGGTTAAGTTTGCCGTGTGCTTTACTGGCAAACACTTGGTACTACTACTGATTCATAAAGGGAGCCAGTGTGAGTTGGGACAACTGGATGGGCATTTCCCTCTCTTCTGAAAGTGGTGACAAAACTCTTCAAGGGCTCTTGTGAAGCCGTGTATTCCTGGATGATTTTAATCAAATCATACTTAATTCTCTGAGTTTCAGTGCTGATGTTGGGTGACTTTGGGATTTAGCTGAAACCTCCTGTGTGCCTGGGTCTGCCAGCTCTGTGCAGGACCTGTGCCTTGGGTGAGGAATTCAGTGAGTGAGGCTCGCAGAGTGTGCTGGGGTTGAGTCCCACGATGCCATGGCAGGGACGTTTTGCCTGTGACAAATATTTTATAACTTTGAGTAAGTTTCACTGTGAGAGAGACTCTTGCAAAATGTGTTTAGTTTATTGAAAGCAAATGCACTCAAACCTCGGTTTGTTGTTGCCAAAAGGGAAAAAGTAGAAGCTATTTTTGGTGTGAGAGAGGAGATGGGGCACGCACATGTCTGGGGCAGGAAAACACTGGTACTTTGTTCTCCTGGCTTCATGTGGGTGGTGGTTTCTGTTACTTAGCTCTGTGTTTCTGCCAAGTTGCAAAACATACCTGGTTCTGAAACCCCTGCGGAGGTCAGGGCTGGCTCTGGAGCTGGTCTGGGCCCGTGTGGGAACACCTCCCACATCAGCATCTCCAGCCCTGCAGAGGCAGGTGGGTGCCTCTGCCTTCACACCTTGCAGCTCCAGGGAGGTGACTGGCATTTTTTTTTGCGACAGGATCTGCACTGAAACCATAAACTTGTTTCGTGCAATCCACCAGCCAGCTGCTGCTTGGCAATACTTTTCACTTGCTAATGGCTGTGGTTGGAGCTGAACCAAGCTGCCTCCAGTGGAGGTTGTACTAATCCCTGGAGCCATCCTGCGCTAAATCCAAAGAGGGTTTGGTTCAGGCCGTGTTCACGTCTTGTAATTAGGAGATGCAGTGTGGTAAAGGCAGTTTTGTTGTGATTGGCAGCGATGGTGTGCATGCAGCTGTGCTGATAGCTGCACGTGGTGAGAGCTCCACGGCTGGAATTGGGTCATAGGAGATATCTTCATCTTTTGTGACATGGCTGTGAATTATTTGTCCCCCTTGATGACTGCCAGTGTTCCTGGTTCTGGTTTTTAGTGGCTCTGCTGCAATACAGTCCTTTTTGCCATGTGTTTGTCCTGCGAGAAACCTGTTTGAAACTGACTGCAATTGATGTGCCTGAGATACCATCATGGTTGTGTCCCTACGCAGGAAGGAAAGTTACGATCTTGTGTCAGTTTCTAGATGAGTGGGTACAAGAGGAGGATTAAATCCGTAACTTTTCCGAGGTGGGTTTAGGGTGGCTGATTTGAGCAGTGCTGAAGGGCAGTGGGTTGGAGGAGAGCCTTTGGGGTGCAGTACTCCCCATCCCTAACCCAGCGTCTCATTCTGACCAGATCACTTCACGAGTCACAAAACTGAGGCTGGTGGGGTTATGTGAAGTTCAATGTGTCAGAGCAAGTCTGCTGGAGAGCTGCTGAAGAGTCTCTTTCTCCATGAGTGCTTTGCTTGTTCAGTGTGAGGGCTCGTTACTCCCAGTGGCAGAGTGCTGGTTCCCCCCGGGTTCTGTGCCTGTGAGCAGGGGTCCCCAAATGCAACCCCTGGGCTTGGCTGCAGGGGTGCACAGGGATGGGAATCCAGGCCAGGGTGTTCTCTGGAGCACTGTTATTTTTTGCAGCTGCGTTTTGAGGAGCCGTGGCTCGCTTTAGTCTTCACTGAGAGTTTTCAGCAGAGAGCAGGGTCAGCTCTAATGGAGCTGGAAATGAGGTATAGCAGCACCCAGTCGCCTCTCTGATTAGTGACTGAGGCTTTTGCAGCTGCCTAAGGATTTGGGCATTGTGAGGTCATGGATTCTCATCGAGGCTGCTGTGGCACAGGCTCCTGCACGGCTTTGAAGGGCCCTTGCTGTGTATCGACAGGGGAAGCAGCAGAGAATTGCTATTTATGGCTGGGCTTGTGCTGGCACACAGGTGTTGAGGGTTCTGATTTGCCCTGTAATGTCAAGGGATAGATCTTTGCATTGCAGTAGAAAATGGAAATGTGTGTCATTTAATGAGCATGACTAGGGCAGAGCTGCTTTCCCAAAAGGAAGATTGAAGAGGGAACTGGAGCTGCAGAACAGAGGGCATGAAAATGCCTGTAAAAGCTTGATCAGAGTGAGGGATGGATCTGGCAGGAAGGGAAGGAGGACAGAAGAGCAGAAGGAAATGAGTGATTCGTCAGTTTTGGGAAGTGATCCCTGACCTGAACACGAGGCAGCTGTGGGACTTTACTGGGAATTGAGAAATCTGGGCTGCACCCCCAGTCCTGCTGCCCACCCTACTTGTCACTTCCCTTCTTGAGGCCAGCAGTTCTCTGTTCCTGCCAACCTGCCTTTGGCAGCTGGACTCTCTCTGGGCTTGGACTGTTCCTGCTGAAGGTGAGCAGGGTCCCCAGGAGGGGATGTTTCTGGTGAGCAGGCAGTGCTCACATGGTAGCATCTCCCTTGCCGCCTTCACTGTGTGGAGCTGAGAAATGTGACCTGGCTGAGGGTGAGCAGGTGAGGAGGCACCGATTGCTGATGATCTGAATCTGGCCTGGAGAGGCCCAGAGAGGAGCCCTGCCTGCAGGGGAGAGGAAGAAAAGCAGTAAAGATGGAGGTGGTTGTCCATGGCTGTGATTGTGACCACAGTGCCAGAGCTGGAGGGGATTTGGGGACGGGGAGAGCACAGCAGTGGTTATGTGCCTGCTGGGTGCATGCAGGATGCTGATAATGGTTAGTGCTCTCTTTATAGCTGCGGAGCACTGAGCAAACATTAATGAATGTAAAGGATAGCAGCTCTGTCTAGTTACAGAGAAGGGAAGTTGCTCCAAATTAACTTTATGATCCGTGAAACTGAAGGTTATTTAAAAAAATAATAACGTAAATGGAAATGCTGAAGTTTTTCAGAGTCGCTGAGTACGCTGCTTGTTGTTTAATGCCTTCCATTTTTTCACTCCAGTCTGTGTTTTTGGCTGGGGAACAAATTATAAGCAATATCAGCTTACGCTTGGATTTGAACCCGCATTGCTCTTAGTCAGCTGAAATGTTTCCCCTTATCGCTGCTCCCATAATGTTTATTTTAGACCGGATAGCATCATGGCTTTTCTGCTCGCTGTAGGGAAGAAGCCAGTCTTTGAAATAGCCCAGCACCTTGGAAAGAAATGATCTCAAAGCCAGTTTGGTTTCTGAATGAGGTACAGCTTAATTTTCCACCAAGAGGTTTATGCGAGGCTGGATCCCAGAACGTTTTGCGGCATTAAAAACCCAGGAGGTGGCAGATGGATGAATTGCTGACAGATTTAAAATCGTACGACAAACATAAAGCATTGAGACGTGAGGCCAAGGCAGCAGGAAGGTTGCAGGGAGAAATGGAGGCAGAAAGGTCGAGGAAGTTATTCTGGGCAGAGGAAGATGTGCAAGCAAAGTGGGTTCAGCTGGGAGGGGAAGGGAAGGCCATCAAGAGGAGGGATGTGTCCAGGAGTGTGTTCCCATCATAGCACAGGGAACCCCTGGTGTCCTGGGCTGATGGTGAGAGGAGGATGAGGAGGAGGAAGGGGGCCAAGCTGAGCATTGGCAGCAGTGGTGAGGCTGGCAACGGGGTTGCCCTGGGAGGAGGCAGTGTGGTGGGGTCCAGATAGTTTCCTCCTGTGGGAAGTTTTCCTCCCATGAGGGAGAGTGGCAGCCTGCAGGGAAGCCAGGGATGGTGTGGGTATTGTCTCTGGAGGCTGCAGGCCTGGCTCCGGCTCTCGGGGTGGGTGGTGCGTGTGTCAGGGAGGGAGGCAGAGCCGGCAGGATTTCCTCTCTGCAGCGCTGGCTCCTGGGTTAATAACTAACCAGGCAGCCTAGGTTTATCCTTTCATTGTGGAAGAGAATTATTTACATAATACCACTCCACGTAATCTTTATTTAGCATTGTTTCCCTGGCGTA
Organism: Zonotrichia leucophrys gambelii; assembly: GCF_028769735.1. Lineage (NCBI taxonomy): Eukaryota > Metazoa > Chordata > Aves > Passeriformes > Passerellidae > Zonotrichia > Zonotrichia leucophrys. The sequence continues at coordinate 1,699,480 of NC_088185.1, forward strand.
ACACTGGACAGAGCGGCGGTGCCCAGAAACGCAGCTTTGGCCAAATGTGTGGGAAGTTAACTCTTCCAGTTGGGTGTGCTTCTCTCTGCCTGCTCAGGGAACTGGCTGTGAACTGAATAAATACTTCAGTGAATAAATACTTCAGTCTATCATGTAGTTTTTGGGACTTCTGTGTCCTCTAAACTCTGTTTTCTGCAAGCTCTGGCTGGTGCTCTCTGCTGGTGCCCGAATGTTGCCTACCAGCTTTTTAAGCAACACAGTTTGGCTTTGTCCTGTGCATGTTAGGGCAGGAGAGGACTTTGCAGTGTGCTCTTCCTTGTCTCTGTGTTGAAGAAGGCAGAAGGAAAGCAATGTGTCAGCCCGTGGGTGGAGGATGACAGGATTTGGGAAGGTTCCTGCTGCAGATCGTCCCATCGTCTGTGTTCAGCCCCTGAGGACTTGCTGCCTCCCAGGTGGGCAGGCTTCATCCTCCTCAGGGAGTGTTTAATTGCAAGGTCTGGAGGCTTAGGTGGTTGTGTAAAGAGCTGGGGCCTGATTATTGCAACAGAGCACGGTGAAGGACAGAGCCCTGTGCTTGGGTGTCAGTGGGATGTGGTGGGAGAATTGAATTGCTGAGTAGGATGACAGGCAAAGAACTTTCTGAAAATCTGCCTGTGCCTCCAGCCGTGCGGCGCTGGCTGGAGAGGGTGGAGGGTGTCTTTTCCTCTGCACTGCGGGATGTGTGGGCTTCTAACAAGCTGTGGCAAACAATGGAAAGTTGGCTTTCTTCTGAAAATATTTTAAAACCTTATAAAATTACTCCAGCGGCTAAATTTTTAGAAGACCAGCTCTCAGCTGCATGGTACTTGATCACTTCATAAATAGCTCAGTCTTTGGCCTCTGCAAACTTCTCAAAGCCGTACCTGCAGTGCTGCAGAAGCCCTGGAGAGCAGTGGTTTATCAGAGGCAGCACCTGGCTGTGCAGCAGAAGCTCTGTGTGCGTGTTTACTGCCGAGGCCGTGTGATCTCCTTGCTGTGGTGTTGCGAGGAGCTGGTTTGGGAGGCTGTGGGTCCCCAGTGAGTTACCCTGCGTTGCCTGATGGTGCAGGCAGGCTCTGGGCTGGATGTTGGCTCTGGAGGCCTCTCTGCCAGCCTTGCCGAGGGCGATGTGGGTCCTGTGGCAGTTCATGCTGCTGATGTGGATGTTACTCGCTCAAGCCTAAGACTTGCTGGGACAAAGGTAGCTTGTGAACACCCTCTTTGAACCAATTACACCTGGCAGGGTGAGTTGGGATCAGTGCTGAGACTGTGGCATTCCTGATCACTGCTTGAACAAGCTTTGTCTACTGCCTCCTCAAGCCTGTGCTGTTGCCATCATGCATTTGTGACATGGCGTGGTGTGTAAATCTTGGGTGTCATCAGAGCAGTGGTGTTTGGTACCACAACTGTGTGCTCAAGAAGTTTCTTCAGTGGTTTTATTGGGGTGTTTTTATGGCATCTGAACCTTAAATAACTACGTTCCCTCTTTGGTGTAAGAATTTCTTGTGTTTAGCAAATAACTACATCCTCTCTTTCCTATTAGGAAAACTTCTTTGATCAAGTCCTTGCTTTTCTGTGGGTACCACATAATATAATTCCATTATTCCGTTAATAAACTTTTCAAGCTCCATCTTGAAAGCAGCTACAGCTTTTTTTTTTTTGCCCCCCTTTGCTGCAGAGTTTCAAGCTCATGCCAGAGTGTCAGCTTCATTTCTAGGTCACCGGTCTGCCCTTTCATTTCCCCCTCACGCTCAAGTTGGCTGGCTTGTTTTGATTTGGTAATATGTGAGGTGGTGTCCACAGACAAAACCAGGCAGGCCAGTGAAATTCATGTTTCCCTGCAGCCTTGTTCCTGTTGTGTGTGTGAATAATAATTTCCAAATGCTAGACCAGAGGTGATTAAAAACTGTCAAAGAAATAAAATGCAGCAAAGTCTGCGTTACAGGAATCTGTGTGTTCAGTGTTTTGGGAGAATTCTCTGAACTGGCAGTGGAAAAAGCCTTCAGAATTCTTACTGAAGGCTTTCTAGTCTTAAATGTCCCTTATTCAGGAGGTGCTGCTGAGGCAGCCTGAGCTTACCCGTGCTCTGCTGGAGGTTGTTGCTGCTGTCTGGGGGGACCTGGAGTCAGTAGCTCTCCCTTTGTGGAGTGTTTTGGGATCCAGAGCTCAGCTGAGGTATTTTTGCATGCTGTGGGCACAGGCACCTGGGCAGGCAGCTCAGCTGCAGCCCCGTGGCTGGAGCTGCTGAGCGTGACTGGCAAAGGGCGGAGGGGTGAAATGCTGCTCTGCAGCCCGAGTGGATGCTTGAGTGGAAATGAAGCTGAAAACCTTTCTGAGGAGCGGCACACGGTGTCTGTTGCTTGCTCTGAGTGAGTGGAGTTCTTTTTTTTTAACTGAGCTGCAAGGCAATGGGTATTCAAGGGTTTTTATGCAACTTCGGTGTTGGGACGTGAAGCAGTTGTCATGTCATCAGTTAAGATGTGTTGAGCATCCTTATTTTTGGAGCAAATGATCCTGCTGGCAGCATGTATAGGAGGTGTCAGCCAGCCCTTTTTTTCTTCTTCCTCTCTATTTTTTTTGCTTCATTTGTAGGTTTTAGTTTTGGCTTTACTTTGATATCTTGACAGGGTTGCTACTTAAAAATTGTTGGGGTGGTTTTTTTTTTTTTGGGTTGGTTTTTTTTGTTAGATTCTTTTTTTTTTTGGCTTTTGATGTCTACGTGTCTTGAGATGCACATAAAGAGCTGCTGTGGTTTTGGTCCCAAACCCAGCCAGCTGCCAGCAGCGTTCCTGAGGGCTGTGTGGTGTTGGAGTGAGAAACACTGCAGGGTTTTGGGCTTTCTCCAGCATTATGAAACAGAAGTAAAGAGAGAAGTCAGCATGTACCTTAAGGGTTGTGTTTTTATTTTAACTCTCTCACTGTGCAGAGCTGAGGTTTGCATCTTCTCCACCGAGACTGGTGCTCGTGAAATCTAACGCGCTTTTGTGAATGTCCTTAAACTCTGCCAACAGCAGAGAGGGCTGAGAAATGGGGAATTTGCTTTGCCCCGAGGTGGAGGAGTCGTGCTGCAGAGGCAGACACAAGCACCCTGGTTGCTCCTGTTTCCCCTGCCAAAGGCGGAGTGAGTTTTGGTCTGGCTCAATGAGACGAGCGCTTTAAGCTCCATCTGTGTCTTATTTTTTTCTGCATTTTGCTCGGTTGTGCTTTTTAAATGTCTGTGGATTTCTTCTCAGCAGGAGGTTTCAGTCCCCACACAATGTATTATTGTGTTTGCCCCGCTCCAGTTCCTTGTTTCATGCGGAAACACCTTGAACCTTTGGCTGAGTTGGAAGATGATGGGTGCAGAGTCAGGAACAGCGTGTCCGTGCACGACTGCTCAGCCCGGGCTCACCCGGCTGCTGCTCCAGGCACAAAATGTGTTTGGCTAACACAGGCACTCCCCTGCCTTCTGATCAGCCAGCCTGCACACACTGAGTCTTGTTTGAGAGGCTGATCCCCAGGGTAAGAACACCATACCCAGAAATAATGAGTGTTCACACCTGCCTTTACAAACTTCTTGAGTGTTTTACCAATTAATTCTTAGGTAACAATTACTTAGGTAACTTAGGACTTAGTTCTTAGGTAAAATATCTATGGTAAAGGACACAGCCAGGAATGCTGCTATCCCTGCTATTCTTCACTCATTCCAGTTTATGCAAAACTTCAAAAAGGTGCCTGTGCTGTCTTGGCCATTTGCAATCTGCTTTATGAAGCTTCTTAACCAGCAGAAAAAAAAGTGTAAATAAATAATAAATACAGCAGCTTCGCCTTGCAGCTTTACCAAGTCAATTTGGTGTGTGTTGAGGAGGCAGAGCAATTAGAGACGTGCATGGTGTTCTCCATGTTCTGTACTCCTGTCACATGGCCACTCCCAGGTTTTTGGTAAGTGTAACAGAGAAATCTGTATGAGCAACTATTTATGGCATGTGCAGAGAAGGGGGAGGCTGACAGCTGAACATTAACCTACTGAGGAAGGTGGGGCTGATGGTAACTCTTGGTGGGGTTGGGGCTGTCAAACAGCGGTGATTGCTGCTCCCCTTTTCACAGCACCTAGCTCACTCACTTTAAGGTCTTATTTCTGAAACTGGGGGACTTTGGCTGTAGTGCTGCTTGAAGGATTTTCCCACCTCCCTGCCTCTCAGCATGTTCCTGTCTCAGTGCTTCTCTCCTGTTTTTGACCTGAGTAGCTGAATGAATGCCTTCACCAAGCAGTCATGGTTTTAAGCCAGTTCAAAGTATGGGTGCTGCAAGGACAGATGCGAGCCAGGAGATACAGGGCCTGAAATCAGGGAAGAGTGGCTGTACTTTGCACAACCTGGTTGGGCTTCAAGCCTTTCTTTTGCAGAAGTAAATTCCACAGGACTGAAATTCCCTTCTAAGAGGGGAGATATTCCCCCCAAACTGGTGCACAGACCTGTTTGCCGACATGCCATGTGTCTCTCAATGTGGGACACACCAATCAATTTTGCACCAGGTGACAGAGACCCTCAGGGAGGGTTCTCTTGGTGTTCCTGCAGCAGTTTCAGCTTGGGGTCAAGCTCAGGCACTGCTGTAGCAGCTCAGTCATTTCTGCCATGGTCTGTGGCATTTGCTCCTTTGCTGTGAGCTGGAAATGAAGTGCTTGGTTGGGAGTGGTGATTGAGAACGTTCCTCTGCGGCAGGCTTGGGTTTTTCACATTGTTGCTGCTTCGTGCTGGCTGCAGCACCTTTGTCCCTGGAGTCTTCTTGTGCACCCAGGAGAATCAAGTGCTCTGTGCTTTTGTGCCGTGGCCCTGCATGCCCAGGGCCTGCTGATGGAGAGCAGAGCTGGGCAGAAGCCATGCTCTGTGCTGTGTGGCAGCTTCTGAACCTGGCTCAGCCAGGCACTGAGGAACTGAGGGTGAGAGCAGAGTCCTTTCCTCAAGGGAGTTTAAACCTGCTCTGCCACAGCAGCCTTGCTGAATTACAAATTGCCTTTTCTCTCCCACTCTTTTCTAAATCTGCTGCTGTTCCTGAAGTTGCAGTGGGTTTTACTCATGGGTGCTGGTGCTTGGGTGAGCGTTTGCTGCAGAGTAGAGTTGTAAGCAACTGACGTGATGTTGATCACAATGTAACTAATGACACTTAAAATGTTTGTTTGTTTGTGATATGCTGTGGTTGCTTTCCAGGCTCTGGAATTGACAGACAAGCTTCAGCTGTATTTGGCATAGTGTTTGCAGAGATGGACAGCTTTCTGTCACTTCTTTGACAGATAGGCATTGAATTTTTAAGGCAAAACAGAGCAGCTTTTTGATTTTTCTCCCCACTCAAAACCAGCCAACCAGAAGCCAGGTGGAGGGGAGCTCTCGCATGCATTCTGTTTATTTTTATGTGCAAATGCATCTTCTCGATGTGTCATTAACCTGGTTGAGCTCGGTGCTATTTTTAGCAGCCTTCTGGACAGGGAGCAGTTCCAGTAAAGGGTTTGTGAGCAGGGCTGGCACAGAGCCCAGGGTGGCAAGTTCCTTCCTCCCTGCCTGCCCGGGGGCCTGCAGGGGCTGGATGGGCTCCCCTGCACCCAGTCCCACACAAGGAAATCTGTGTAAAGCGCTGCTCTTCAGTTCCTGTGGCCATGGTAACCGACTTGGATACATCAAACTTGACTAATTAACCTAATGGAGAGTGGTTTCCAGGCTCAGTCTCTCCCCTCGGATTTCAGAGCTGAACTTGTGTTGTCTGATCAGCCAGCACAGACTTTTTCAGGGTGGTTTCTTTCACAGGTAAATTTAAACTGGGGAGGGTGGCTCAAATCAGTCTCACGTCTTGGGTCAGTCTGATCAGACTTGGATCAGTCTGATCTCTTGCTTTTCATTCCCCTCTCTGGGTAATCCCTCAGATTCCCAGGGAAGGAAGGTCCCAAACTCAGATGGCAAAAAATTGCTCTGATTTCTTTCTTGGACTGGGTGAGGTAAAAGTGGATACTCTCCTGCATCTCTGCTGTTTCTGTACTGCAGGATCTCTGTCACCCTGACTTTCTGTTTAAAAATCTGTGAAATCCTCAGGCTTGAAACAGAACAGCACATCCTGGAGATGTCTGTGCACATCTTCAGGTCCCCTCATCTTAATGTACTAGTTAAAGGCATTGCTGCTTTGCACTGTTTCTCTTGGGTTTAATTATTATTTCAGTGATTGGAGCTGCAGACTGCGGCAGGGACTTAAGAGTTCAGCCTCAATTAAAAACCACCCTGTGCCAGGCAGATAGCAGCAGGCAGCTCTGCTATTCTCAAGTGTCTCCAGCAGTCCACCGAAACACCATGTGATTGGCTCAGTTGAGAAATCTGAGTAGGCAGAAAGCAGTTTCTGGGATAAACCTTGTGAGTGCTTCTCAAAATAGCCTGAAAGCAAGGTTTTGCTTTCCACAGCCACTCTTGGTCCTTGAGGCTGGTCAGAATTTTCTGTGGATTACTAAATATTGCGAAGGTCTGATCTTCAAAAACCATAAAATCCTTTTTCTTTTTCTTCTCCTTTTTGATGTTGCCTCTGGTATGTTTAAACTTAAAGGATTTGCATTTTCATGTCTTTTTTAGCCTTAATTGTAAGTACTAGGACCTTCCTTACTTGCAGCTCCAGCTTTTTCTATTTTTCAGCAAAGCTGATGACCTCGTGTTTGACCCTTGGAAACCTCTTGGGCAGCCCAGCAAACAAATGTGGTGTGAGAAGAGCACATGATAGTAGCCTGAGCTATTACACTGGTCAGTCATTGACCAGGACTCTTGTGTTTTTTTTTTCCTTTGAAGATTTGCTTAATGATTGGCATTGCAGCCCCTGCTGTGCAGGGCACCTGGAGGGGTTTGGGGGCTGCTCCCTGTGATGTCTGAGGTGGCAGGGGGGCTTTAGAGAGCCCAGCACTGTAATCAGGTTTTACTGGGGAGGAGATTGTCATTGATATCCCTGGGATTTGGCATCTATATAAATACACCAGCCAAGCTCTGTGGAAGTGTGCAGGTTCATGTCAGTTCATTTGTCTGGGAATGGGGCTGGGAGCATCTCAGCACCATGGTCCTTGTGTGTGATTTCTGTTCCCAGTATAACCCACAGCCTGCTGAGGGCAAATCCCTGGAAATGCAGCTGGAAGGGAGTGACTGCTTCAGACATGGCTGATTTTAGGATGAGTTGAGACATGGGGATAAAAACTGCAAGGCTAAAAGTGATGAGGACAAGTGCCCATAGGCCAGGGTGCTGCATGAATGGCTGAAAGCTGTGAAGCAGCTCTGAGATCTCCGAGCTGGGAGTTGTTTTTCCACCCTTGTTTACTGTGGTACCTCTGGGTGACACGGAGCGTTCAGCAAATGCTGCTAAACTGAATTCTACAGCTGAATTCACACTGGAGAAATGAGAATTGCTTCTTTTTGTTGGGGAAAAAATAAATCTGCTTTTATCACGTCCTTGTTATCCTTGCAGCTTGTGGCTTGGAAAATGAGAGAAAATTGATAGTGAGGTCTGAGTGGCATGTGGAGAGAGGTAAGATCCTGGCTTTCTGAGGGCCTCATTTCATGAACTTTCTTGTCCTTCGTGCATTTGCTGATGTGTCAGTGGAACTGAATTTTGTTGGTAAAAATATGATTTGAGTGGATATCTCAGATTAACTCTCAATTGCCGGCCTGAGGGCGATTTTAAGCGAGGTTTCCAGCAGCATCCCTGCTCTTGCTGTGTCTTTGGCTGTTGCTCCCAGACTGGCTGTCTGCACCAGGGGCTCTCTGCAGAGAGCAGCCTGTGTTCTGTGCCCACGTACTGTGCTCAAGCCATGAAAAATGTTCCTCAGATGACAGTGATTTGGGGTAGCTCTAGAAAATAATTTTCTGCTGGTGGATAGTACCAAACTATTTCCTTTCACCCCCTCCCTCCCTTGCCCAAAACAAAAGAAGAGATGAAAGGATTCATTAGGAATTATTCACTCAGCCCTGCCGCCTGTCTGAGATCTGGCTGTCTGCGTTCATCCCCCAGCTCAGGGAGGGTCAGAGGGCATCTCCCTGGGGAGGATTTGCTGTTGACTGAATTGCACTCTGTCATTATCCTGCTGGATAACGAATGCAGTGGCCTCATTGGCACTGCCTTCAGAAAAAGCACGGTCATCTGCATGTGGCCTTGAGGCGGGAGGAGAGAACCGAAGGGGAGCAGGGTGGAAAACCTCATCTTGTGGGAAAGATCTGGGACAGACCAGGCAGTTTGGCACAGTGGTTTAATTGCTGTGTGATGCTGAGCAGGTCTGTAGCTGCTCTGGACCTCTGTGTTATCTTTTTGGAGGTGGGGGGACACAGCAAGTGGGTTAAAGGACAAAATTCCATCTGGTGAGGTGAAACTAGTTAAAGCTGCTCCTGTTTTCTTCAGTAGAAAATGTGGCATTCTTGTGACACAGTTTGAGGTATTTTAATGAGATTTAAACAATTTTCCCCCCTCTTTGTTTTGTTTTCAAATAGGTTTCCTGAAAGAAAAACATACAAATCCCCCTGAGCTAATTGGTGTGTGATTTGAATTCAGCTGCTACCTTGGAAGAGCTTTTCCAGCAGCTGATTTGAAAACAGCCTTTCCCACAATATTGTGGGTTGTCAGTCAGTGCTGAAGGATCTTGAAGTTGCTGGTGGGAAGGAGAGAGATGTGTTTTGTTTGAAATGCTGCATCTTTTATTTTGAGTGTCATAAAATACTGAGAGATGTGGGAAAGACCCTAATGGAGAGGAGCTAGCAGAGGGATAAAAGTCACGGTAGCTGGAAATGTGTAAGAAACAGTTGTGGGTGCTGGAGCCCGTTGGGCTGGCTGAGGAAGTAGACAGACCTGAAGCAAATTTGCATTTTAAGCACCAATTTGAGATGTTACCCACTGCCTGGTGCCTTGATCTTCTGGCAGCCACAGCTTAGGAGGGTTTAATGCTGTGCCCTTGCAGCATGTGGCTGCACCTTGCTGAAGCACGCCGGGGTGGCCAGATGCAGCCCTGTGAAATAAAGTATTAAAGCTTCAAATGTTGGCCTTCACTGCCTTCAGGCTAAGTCGGTTCCCTGGAAGACGCTGTGATGAAATTGCTGGCCCAGGTAATTTGTGTCCTGATGATGAGCAGCAGAGAGGAGGGCAAGAGTTTGTGTGCCTGCTTATTGCTGTCATCTGTCTTGCAATCAGATATTTATGAAATGGCCTTTTGTGTTGCAGTGCGGGGTGTGTGAGTGCATATTTAAGTGCTTAGTAAATATAGTCAGTTGCTAGATTGGATCAAATCATCCTCTTAACAAATATAGACAGTGATGTTTTGCATCTGGGTGTTTTGACAGTAAAGTACAGGAGGAGGTGGTCTTAGTGAGTTTAACATCTTGTACCCGAAGCAGGGCAATAATTGCCTAAAATCACTGTAATTCTGCTGCCAGCATTAAAGGATATAAAATTATCCTGTGCTGTAATAAATAAAAAAAATTACTGCTGCCTGGAAAAGTCTTGTTGCTGTAATCCAGGACAAAGTGTGTGTGACTGGTTGTGAGTCAGTTTAATTTCTTCTGGGGTCTGACCCTCTGGATTCCTGTTGCTGCAAGAAATCCTCCTTGGAAGGCAATCATCCCCAGGCTGGTGCTCAGCTGAGCCATGCATGACCAAGTAGTAGCTTGTAGCATTTATGAACTGGGGCAGAAGTAGATCCCTTATTCAGACAGAGCTGTATAAGCCTCCAGTGCTCTACACTAGGCCCCAAATTTGCCTACATTATAAATAAGTCTGTGGCTGTGTGCTTGTGTGTTTCTTTTTTTAAGCTGAAGGCAACCCCTTAAGCTCTTTTCTGCAGGTCTGTTCAAGCTGGGGCATGGGGAATTCCTAAGAGGATTATCATGGTTTACTTGATACAGAACTTGAACTTGAGCAATGGCTTATCTTATCAGTGATAAAAGACATGGAAATGAAGTTTACGTAACCAAAGAGGCCTTGAACTGTGGCTTTTTTTCTTTCCTGGAAACTGGAATGACAGATCTCCTGAGTTCTCTGCTCACAACTGCAGTGTTTGTTATCTGCTGTGTACTGTCTGCTTACCACTGGCATTCACTTCTAGTGCTGTGTTTGGAGCTGTCCTGTGAAAAAAAGAAAAGGGGTTGAGGCAGAGGCTCAGCAAGAGGAGTCGTGGGCATTTTCTGCTTTTGCAGAAAGCTTGGTGTCCCTGCTGGAGAGATCTGTGGCTTGGTTGCAAGCCCCTGTGCCACACTGAGCTCAGCAGGTGATTTGAAGAACAGCAGAGAGCAGATCCACTTCACCAGTGGGCTGTGAGCACGGGGCTGGAAAGGCTCCAAAGCTGTGAGTGAATTTTACCCTGGGAATAGATGGAGATGCCCTGTCTGTTCCCAGTGGCAAGAGTAAATGAGTGGGGAGGGCCAGGCTAATCTCTTGGGTGGCAGCTAGAAAATGAACGCAAACAAATGAGCACTGCTGTGCTCTGGCTGTGCTGCCTGTGGCACAGGTGGATGCAGTGCCCAGCCCTCTGCAGGGGTGAGGGAGCTGCTGCAGCACCCCAGCAGGAGGAGAGGGGCCTGAGCATCGCAGCTCTGGTGCTGCTGGATGGGCTGAGCAGCTGCGTGCCCAGCGGGGCTGCAGGGCAGGGCAGCCTGGGCCACCTGCTCACCTGCCCCTCTAAAGGGGGGACACACTGTGCTCAGCCCTGTGAGCAGGCATTGGCAAGGAGGGAGCAGCCTTTCCACCCTGCCAGGTTACAGTGGGTTTGCCTGCCCCGCTGTCCTACACCTGCTTTGTCTGTGCTGCGTGGGAGGAATTTTATTTTTTGAGCTCTTGCTGTCACAGATTGTGACAATGCCACAGAGGCCGTGCTTCCCACAGAAGGACTCAGCAGACAGTCGAAGGCTGGCAAGCTGACAGCACTTATTAGAGGTAACCTTCAGGAAATGCCACACACAGCCCTCGCTGAGCTTTCTGGCTCCAGGCACATACAGTATTTACACCACGCTTCTTGAGTTTCCCTGAAGGCTCTCAGCCTGCAGCTGCCTCTGTGCTCTGCCACCTGCCCTGTGTCCTCATGCTGCAGTGCCTGGGGTGGGTTCTGGCTGCTGGGCTCCTCTGGCAGCAGCCCACCATGCTGGGGGGGCTGTGACACCAGCTCTTCCTCTGTCCTTTGGCCTCCTGCAAGGTGCTTGTCATAATCCAGTGCTGGAGCCTGGGGTAAAGCCAGCACCAAGTTTTCACAGTGGTGTGTGCAGGGAATGAGCTGGTAAGAAGTGCAGCCCTTGCACAGCAGCCCTTTGTTAAAATGCAGGGGAATTACCCAGGATCAGCTCTTTTGACTGAGCAGGTGACTGCCTTGAGTGGCTGTGTGAGGAGTTAAAAGCCAAACTCTAAGTATTAAGATATGAAAATTTTTTCTCAGGTTGTCTTGATGGTGTTTTTTCATCCTACATGGGGTAGGAGGAAGGAAATGTGATACTATCTGGTTCTAGTAAATGACAGTGCTGAACAGCACCTGAGCACTTTGTGGTGCCAGAGCCTGGCCTGGGTAGGTGTGGGGAGGCAGTGCTGTGCACCCCATTGGGACATTTGCCCCAAAAGCAGTTCAGGTATTCTGTCTGCTTCGTGACTGGGAGCTTGGGGGTTGTATATCTGAAGGGTGGGCTTTCAGGATGTGCTCAAGCCTTGCTCTGCTGCCCCCAGAGCTGGTGGCTCATGTCTCTCCTACAGACCCAGAAGTGATGTTTTTCCAGCAGCAGGTGGCTGGAGTTTGATCCACCCACTCTCATCCTGCTGCCTGCAGTGTGCACAAGTTGCTTGGTGCTCTGCTCCCCTCAGTGAAGGGTCAGCTGTGGTCCTTCATGACTGGATCTGCTGTATGAGAAGGAGAAGCCTGCTGTCCTGCTGGATGTTACCCTGTTTGGGGAGATGGGAACTCCCTGGTGGAAATGTCGTCTGGGATACACCAAAACCTGTTTTGGCACATGCACTTAGAGAGACTTCTTCCCTGCTACCTTGTGAGAATTGTCAGAGGGGAACCCATGGAGTGGCATTAAAATCCCACTTTATTATTGTTAATTTCCCATAATACTCAGGCTTGGAGTGCCTGGTTGCTTGGCCTTGCTCAGTGGGGAAGAGCAGGACAGACTGCCTCAAGCTGAGGTCCCTTGGCTGTGTCAGCTCTGAATCCTCTGCTCCTCTGGTGTGGATTTAATTTCCACGGTGCTGCAAATGCTTCCCCAGTGCCCAGCTATCAATTGAAAAGCAGTGGGGGGGTCTGCAGGGGGGTGGTGATGGTGGGGAATGACTTGTGGTCTCCATGGCAACCCAGAGACGATAAATGGATCAATGTGCTGTTCTGCACCATCTGAAACTCCAGCAGCTCTGGCTAAATCTGGGGGCTGCTTTTGCCTGCCAGCTCCTGCTGTGGGGTCATTAGTGTGAGCCAGCTCAGCCCCAAAGCCTTCCCATCAGCCTGCCTCCAGCATCTTGCTGGGTTTGCCACAGAGCAGGGGGGGTTTGGGCTGGAAACCCACATTTGGCTCACCCTTGGCACCCTTGGGGGTTTGGGTGTTTAGAGCTGCACCACTGCCTTGGGTTTAGGTGCTGTTATGGGCAACTGGCCAGGATCCCAGTCCCTGGGTTTGGAAAGGGTAAAGACAAATGTTGGCTTCCCTTCCAGCACTTCTAAAAACCTCCAGCTCTTTCTGCACAAGCACAGGGAGATTTATGGGGTTTTTCTGTGAGTTAAAGGCTCAGGATCCTGGATTTGGTTTGTGTTGGGGTGTTGGGTAAGGACAGCTGCCTTTGTTCTCACTTCTGCTTCTGGTGGTGTGGATAAACAGAAAATCTGTCTTCTGAGCTGCTGCTCCAGTGTTCCCAATGACCACATTTACCTACAAAAGAATATTGATCTTTCCCCACTAGATTTCATAAAAACTTACCTCGTTCTGAAGTTCCAATCCACTGCTTTTTAAATAAGAGTCTTTCCAGTGCTGAGGTCTTTTCCATGCACTGGAGTAGGTTCAAGCAGAGACTCCCCAGTTCCCAGCTAGGAGCAGGGACTGGTGTGACTGGAGCCAGTGGAGGCAGTGGCTGTGTGCTGCTGGCTGGCTCAGCAGTGCTGTTTCAGCCCTTTTCTGGCTGTGTGAAGGGACAATCCCAGGTGTCTCCAGTGCTTTGAGTGCTGCAGATCTAAGGGACTGCTTTGTTTTGGTGTCAGAGGTTGGCTGTGGTGATGAGCTCAGGATCTGAGGCGTTGCCTGGCCTTGGCTGCTCTCATATCTGGGGGCATCAATGCTTCTCTCTTGCAGCAGGAGGAAAACTGTTGCCTTCTATTTAGCAAAGGGGCCTGGAGAGATGAGTTGCCAGGGGCTGCACCTGAGGCTTGTGGTGAAGCTGGGAGTACCTCACAGAACTCTTGAGCTTGAGTTTTCTGCCCAGACTCACATCTGAGATAAATACTGGTGTCTGTAGTGCTCTTCACACCTTGATTTCCAAGTGCCTTTTGGGGTGATTGGAGGGACTTTGATTCCTTGGCCAAGTCTGTTTGGGCAGGGATGTGGGTGCATTTCACTTCTAATGATATTACATTTGTAATTTTGTTAATGCACACAGGGAGACCTGCTGTCTGCAGTGGGGTGGAAAATCCTCAAAGTGTGCTCTGAAACCACTTTGTGTTGTGGTTCTGTCTGTCCAGCTCTGCCTGTAGCCCCTGGCATGTCCCACAAGCTGCTAGCAGGGCAGTTGCCTGTCACACATCCAGAGGCCCCTTTAGAGATCACTGTTGCTGTTTCTAAAGGCTCAGTTCTGGGACAGTCTGGCCAAATGATCTGAGCTTGTAATTCTGTGCAGCACTGAAATGTCCAAGAAATCTGCCATCTCTGTTGCCTTGTGAATAATTTATGGATCTCTTGACTCCAAGCTCATAAAAATCGATAACTCTGTGGATTTATTTTTTTTTTCCCCAGCAGCAGCTTGGTTAAATTCTCCCATTCTTTTGAGTTGCTGATATTGAAAGGCTGTGGCTTGTTCGCTTACCCTGAGCCATGTTTTCTTTTTCACAGCAAAATTGATCCAGGCTTTTCCACAGAGCTGTCTGTTGCTGTTCTTCACTGGGGTGTTTGGCTCAGGTTACTGAAGGAGGCAACCTCCCTGCACCTCTTCCATGGGCTATTGCGAGTGTTTGGGCTGTTAAAACTTCTGCTCTGGGGCAAAGCTGCAGAGCTTGGAGAGGTCAAAGTGCTTCTTGAGTGTTGTGCACTGGCTAAGAAGAGGTTTCAGCAGCTGCTGGGAGCAACTGGCAACACCAGGCCAGTTCCTGCCAGTAGGACTTGCAGCCCCCTTGGCCTAATAATTCAGATATGGATATGTTAATTTATTCCCTCTAATTTCTAGGCCTGTCTCTGAACACTGAAGCACTCTGATCTTTGCTCCCTGTCAGGCTTGGAAACGAAGCCTGAAGTGTACCAGTAACAGCTGTGCCCTCTGTGTTGGGTTATTATCCTTTCAGAATTTAATAACGTGACACCCCTTTTTACTGGATAGCTTGTCCTTCCCTCTAGGAACAGATCGATAACAGACTTGTATCTGCTATTTGGATGTAATTGCTAGTGTCAGCTGATGTCTGGTGCTGTTTCTCCAAACAGCCCTTGGAAGCTTAGGAGGCTGTGGGGAGTGAGGATTTATTTTCCAGACTGGTGTTGCACCACATCCAAGAAACCTGAAATAAAGAGGTGGTTTTGCAGAGAAGTTTCCCTGCTGCCTTCTCTTCCTGCTTGTATTTGGTGATATGTGGGCTGTGAGCTGGGGAGGGAGAGAGGAGAAATGGAGCCTCCAAAGGCAGAGCTGGATAACTGTGTCTGAGCACCGTGCTGTGTTTGGAGGACTCCAAGGAAATTAAAGCTGACTGCTTAGCAATGGTCTCGGTCTGCAGAGCATACAGATTTCATAGGCTGGCTGTAGATGATGGAGGATGGGTTTGGCTTTGAGGGGGGAGAAGGCAAGAGGGTTCTCCATTGCAAACAATTTATTCTTGCTGAGTCTTTAGGGTAATTGAAGAGGGTAATTGCTGTACTTTCATGCATCTAATCCATGGGTTGCCTGGGGAAGAAGGAGGAAATTATTCAAGTGTAGGAAATAGGGGAGTTTACTCCAAGGCCACCCACACCCTGCCTGGTCTGGTCCTCTCTCTTCCTAGCTCCAGTTTTCTCCCTGGTTGCTGGGAGCTTTTGCTGGGGTAACTGATGGCACCACTCTTAGCTGCTGGGGAAGAGAGAGGGTGAGTTGTGGGTAATCTGAGGACTATTTTTCAAGGGAGCAGTACTTTTTTTCATGAGTGGGTTTGAGGTGAGGATTATGTGCGTGGAAATATAGTACGCAGAAAATAGAGGACTATAGTGACTATAAAAAAAGTCTGCAGTATCTAGAACTAAAAAAAAGACTTTATAAATACTTCCTAGCCATGGGGTTGGCCTGTGTAATCCTACAAGGAAAGAGAAGCTGAGTGATTGATGGTTGGCTCCATCCTGTTTTATCCCTAGATGCAGAGTACTGTATTAAATATGGTTGCCTCTTGGTATGAACACGTAACAAGAGGCATAATATTAAGTTACAGGCTGTGGAGCTGTCTGGGGGAGGTCCATGGGATGGCATTCCTGCCTCATTTCAGTCTGTGACAAAACTCCCATAGATGGAGTCAAGGCTGGGCTCTTGCTCTGTGTATTTGTTTAATCACCCTGTCTCCAGAGAATGCAGAACTGCTGGGAATTGCAAAACCGTTTCATTAAGAATCCTTGATGCCCATTTTACTAGCTGAAAGCTGCGTGCCAGCATGGGCATATTTTTGTTTATTTATAACACCTGCATTTACAGCGCTGCGCAAATCATCTGGAGAATGGGATGAGTACTTAAACCCCCGGGGGAGAGGGAGGCATTTGGAAATATAAAACCTGCCCTGTGCAGCTGCATGTGCTTCCACTGACCAGAGCTGTGACCCACAGTTGGCCTGTGCTATGTACTGCACTTCCCTCTCTTTTCTTTGCTTTTTTTTAATTTTAATTTTCATTATTTCTATTTTTGTACTCAGCTAGACCAGAGGCAGAGGGGTGGGAGAGTGGAATGAGATAGATGCATATAATGGGGCTAAATCCTGCCCAGCTGTTTTCTCAGCAGCCATCTCCCTTACAATCCCAAGGAAATAAATGCTCCTCTTGAGGGTCCTGGTGGTTAATGATGATTTGAGGAGTGCACACAAACATCTCTGCAGATGCAGCCTGCCTGTGAGATTCCGGTCATGCAGCGAGCCCTGGGACCCCGCTCCTCCCGCATTCAGTGCGACGATAAATCATTCATAGCCTCAGGAAATGCAATTCTCTTCCCTGCTCTGCACATAAACAGTCCAGGACCCTGAAGAAAGCCTGTGTTTGTAGTCCTTGGAGGATGAGGCAAGTGCTGTGACAGCTGGGAGGATCTGAAATTAAAGTTATGGGAAAGGCTCTGAGTGCATGAGTGTAAAAGCAATTTGGTATGGATGGGTGTTTTGTTTTGTAGCTGTTCCAGGGTGATGGAGAGTGAACAGGGGTGTGCTGGTGTCCTGACCACTCAAGAGTATTGCTGTGCTTATCCCTTGTTTTGTAGGGCTCTGATTGCAAACATTGATTGTGATGTGTTGGATGTGGTTCTGGTGTTCAGGGTAAGGGTGAAGAGGTGCTGGAGGGAGAAGTGGAGGAGCTCTTATTGTAGTTGAGTGAAACGCAGGCTGGTGAAGGTCTCTGGGTTCTGTTTGTTTGTTCCAGCCTGAAGTGTGCAGCAGGTTGGCTGGGTAAAGGCTGAGCCTGGAGTCAGCTACAGCTTGGAGAAGCAGCCTTGTGTAATATCCAAAGCAGGGAGCAGTGGCAGCGGTGTCCACATGAGCTCCTTGTGCTGAAGCTGGGGAGGAAAGGGAGAACATTAGGGAGGAATAGACCCTGTGTGGACACCAGAACCTCCCTTGAGGTCTGGTTTGACCAGCCCTGCTCTCTCCTGGGCTCAGCTCATGGCCAGCACAGCCCTGGTCCCGTTAACATCCGTGCTTGCTTCCCCCTTTCCGGGCACTGTGTGGGTTCCTTGGTATTTCAGCACAATCCCCTGGAAACCCCGGCAGGGGGAATGCCCTTGGCCACTAACAGAGTGTGGGGAGGCAGGACACTGGCCTGGAGAGCTCCATCTCTTGCTGTTCCAAGCAGAGATCCAGCCCCTGATCTTCACTTCTGTGTGATTTGGGTTTCTGGTAACGAGCGTGGCGCAGCTGCTGCAGGGAAGGGGAAAACACACATGCACCTACACAGGCTCGGGAAATATGTCAGAATTGGGCTTGCCGAGAAGCTCAAGCCCAAGCATGACCTACTTTGAGACTGTTGTAATCTCTAGGGGAATGCCCTCTGGATTAGATCAGTGTGATCCTATCAATTTGTGCTTCAGGCTGGAGGAAGCACTGACAAAGTTGCTTATTTTCCCTTTTTGTGCAGGAAGTTTGTTTTCTTTTTTATCTTTTTTTTTTTTTTTTCCTTTTCCTTCTAGCACTAAGACTTGAGAGCAGCAGAGGTGTGTTTGACAAGTACAACAGCCTTGGGCTCTGCTTTTCCATTATGGGTTTGTGTTGAGCACCTTCTTTCTAGAAGGCTTCTTTCTGTACCATGGAGCAGCAAAATCCACCCTTGTTTGTGTCTCTGTGATGTTGTCTGGTGGAGGCTCTGGTCCTGGCCATGGAAAGATGCTGCAGCTGATCCCTCCAGTGCCATTTTAATATTCAGCTGTTTCAATCTGTTTGTTTGGGTTTGTTCTTTTTGTCTGATCTGCTGCACTGAGAGACGCTTTAATAAAATGTGAGAAATTTTCCAACCCTTGTCTTTCCTCTCGTCACCAGCCATTGTTTATGTAAGAGCTTGGAATCTTTATTTTTTCCCAACTAAAAAATTGCTTCCAGAGCTCAGCAAGGATGTGCATATCCCCAGCAAGAAGGAAATAAACAGGGAGGCTGCATTTAATTTCAGTGTCTGCCAGAAAGTGGGAAGCCAGCACTTGCCAAGGAGAGATTTTTGGAATAGAGGTGTACCACACTTAATTTTCCAGGAGACTTTCTGAAAATAAAGAAGCTGGAATGGAAATAAAGCTTGCTGTGATGAAGAGAAATCGCTACCCTGTTGGCTGCAGTTTGGCCTTTGATTGCAGAGGTAGCTTTGCCTCGGGTGGCTCTGGGGGGCTTTCAAAGAGGCTTTTCTCCCATCTGCACTACCTGGCACATGGAGAGGAGTGAGGGGTGTTCGGTCCACTGGTGTGAATTGTTCTGCCAGACTTCAAAGAGAAGTGGAAATACCTAATCTGTCGCTTTCAAAGGGAGGAATAAAATATTCTGATAGATTCTAAATGGAATCACATCAGCGGTGCCTCTTCCACCTTTGCCTTTGAGCTGCTCACTGATCTTTCTGATTGGGGTAATGCAGTGAGGAGGATACAGTATTCCCTTGAGGGGAGCAGCTTGTGAACATTACTGTTCAGTCAGCCTGAAAAGCTCTATTACAGACAGATTTAGACCCGTCTTTGTGCGCTGAGAGGCACAGCCCGGCTTCCGGGAGCAGGCTTTGTCTGGAGGACAGGTGCACATGGGGCTGAATTATATTTACCCTTTTTATCTGCTGCCTGCACCACTTTCACCTGCCAGCTCAGGGGGAGAGAGGCTGTGGTTATGGGGATCTGTCCTGCAGCATGGCTTGTTGAGCCCCAGCTGGGTTTGGCAGCTCTCCAGGCACCTAATGAGTTGTCCTCTGTGAGACCGGGAAGGTGAGGGGAGAAACAGATTTGCAAACAACCCAACCGGTATTGATTTTCTTCATTTCCCACATCCCCTGCCAGGTTTCTGTGCAGCAGCCTGGCAGCTGGGAGCTGTGCTGTTGCCAGCGAGACTGGGTTGAGCTCACAGTGTCTGGGGTGATGTGGGGGGCTGCCTTGCCCTGGCCATGGGGTTCCCCTGTGAGTATGGTCAAGCTCACTTGGTTGTCATGTGCAAAAATGAGTGAGATAGTATATCTGGTGCCTGATATTAGCTGCTGCTTTTGCTGTCTTATGTGTTTCCATGCCTTAGTACTTGAATTTCCATCCTGAGAGCCTGGTCTTGCAGTGAAAAGCACTTTTTCTGCACATGGAAAAAGTCCCAGAAGGTCTCTGAGCGTGTTACTGAGAGCTGCTGAAGACAAGCGGGGGAGATTAAAGTCAGGTGGATAAACCATCAGCCTCGTTAAATCTGCTGTGAGAGTGTCTTCAAGGTTTTGTCTGTGTTTCCAGAGTTCTGTAATAGCTTGCCTTGAGCTTGAGGAGATGTCATGTAGGAGTTTTTGGATCAATATGAATATGGAAAAGGGAGAGGATTTCCTGAAAGCACAGTACAGACTGTTCTCTGCGTCTTGCAGCCACACTGGCGCATTTGAGATCATACCTTTTATCTGTCTCTGTCGTTGTGCTCTTTGTGTCCATCCCTTGAGGAGTTCCAGCAGGACAGATGGGATTGTTCAGCCTTCACAAAGATGCAGCTCTTCCACGCTTCCCTGTAGTGGGCCTATCTCTGATGCTCTTTGAGTGCTGAGCCTCCCACGTGTCCTGGGAAGACCACAGGCTTCCCTGCCTTGCTCTGCAGAAGCAGCACAGCTGGAGACAGCAGGGCGAGTGCCAGCTGCTCACTGACATGCTGTGGGATTGGGCTGCAGCAGCGAGTTTGAGGAGAAGCAGGCTGTAAAGCTCTTGTACTGGAAACTGAGGGGGAGGCATTCCTTGGATAGCCACAGAAATCTGTTGCCAGGGTGGTTTTGGTGCCCTGGCTGCTGTTGGAGGAGCAGAAGTGTTTCCCTCCGTGCCCTGAAGCTGTGTCTGCTGTCAGCAGGAGGGAGCACACATGGTGCTGTGCCTGGGGTCACAGCCTCTCCCATGGCCCTGCCTCTGGATTGTGTCCACTGGGGTGGGAGGGTGCCTTTGGGCAGCCTGGCCACACCAGCACAAGCAGCTCATGGAGAGCTCCCAGCTCTGGCACACCGCTGTCCCAGGGCATGGCCAGGGTCAGCTCCACTGAGCAGTTTGCCAGAGCTGGCTTAGCACAGCCACAGCTGTCGGTTTGGGTGCCAGGGAAGATGATACAGAAGGGGAGGGAGGAAGGAAAAGTTCCCTTTGAGAAATGGCAGGGGCAGCAGGAGAGCTGCGAGGGTGAGGCCTATTGATTACACGCTCATCTCAGCTTCTTTTGTGCCTCTCTGAAGACACCACTGTGTGGACAAAGGAGCCCTGTGCAGCGCTCTGAGGAGGGTGGTGGTGGTGGAGCAGGGTCTGGTGTGGCCTCTGGGAACCAGAGCTGCAGAGTCTGATCTGTCTGGACTTTAACCAAGCTTTGCTGGCAGTGCTGACCTCCTGGAGGCAGCAGGATGTCCCTGGTGAGCAGATTTCCTGGAAGAGTTCTGGTTTGGGCTGGGGTCTGAGCGCTCTGGTGAAGGCAGCTAGCGTGTGGGCTCACAGAGCAGCTCTGAAATGTTGAGGATGGCTTTGTGCGTCACTGCAGGAATCCATAAAAGTCCTATTCATGCAGTTGGCATTATAAAGTTTAAAGAACCATTTATGCAGGGAACTAGTCTTGCCCCTAGAAAGAGATAGCTGGCTCAGCAGCTGCGTGCAGCTCAGTTGTCGCCACATGGTCTAGGATTTATTCTGCTTGTAAAATGCTGCATTTAAAGAATGCTTCCCCCAAAGCCACTTGTACCACATTCTTTGTATCTGAGTATATTTCCTTATCTTTCAGCTCCCTACTTTCCAAGTACAATACAGATAAGCTGTGGAAAATGTTCAGTCCCTCTGGAGGATGTGGGCAGTGGCCACTGTGAGCTGTCTTCTAAATTGAGAAGCTGAGAAGAAGCATCAAAATGGTTTACCTGTTTGGAAACTGGGAGACCAGTGGTGTCTTCCTAATTCACATTGACATGCCTGGTTATCTGATTCAGTGTCTTTGGGTTCCTGCATCAGAGGCCCTTCAGTGTGAAGATAGTTTTGCTCCTCCAAATGACACCTTCCCTAAGTCTGGCAGGGCGTGCTGCAATCTCTTGTACTTGAGGCAGAAGGTGAGACCTGCAGGGTTTAGCATTTGGAGGGCATGTCTGTCATCTAGAAAGTTTGCAGAAGACAGATCTTACACCAGTCCCCTCCTCATGTTGTTCTGTAGCTGTTCATTTGTGTGTGAGAGCTGGGGGCAGCCTGGTCCTGGGAAATGTCCCCTTTTTAGGAAGGAGTGAAGAGCCAACATGAACAGGAGAAACAAGCTGGTGCCCCCTTGGCAGCTGCCCTTGAAGAGGTTCTTTGGCTGGAAAACCTGAGCGTTGCTGGGTGTGGGCTGTCTGGAGAGGGACAGTTCTGGCTGGATGTAATGAGTGTGACCAGCTGATGGGAGCAGATTGCCTTTCACTCTGTGCACTCCTGCTAAAAATACCGGGGTGTCACGGGAAGGGAATGGTGTAGGTTGGAGAGCCTGTGTGTGGGCTGAGGTTTGGTAGCAGCCTGTTCCTCTGGAAATGCTGAGGGAGCCCGGCACCATTGGAGCAAGGACCCAGCACACACAGAGAGCCGGGCACTGCAGCCTCTCACCGAGGCATGGTCTCCTGGAGGAGAAGGGATGTTCCTCGTGGTGTTTGAGGGTGAAATGTGGTGGGTGATGCAGCTCCTTTCCCAGGTTTCTTAAAAATCTGGTTGTGTCCTCTGCATGTCACTGACCGAGTAACACACTTGTTTTGTTGATTTGGAGTGGGAAAACATAGCTGGAGTGGGAGTGCACATGGCAGATGCTTGTGTTCTCTCAGAAAGCCTGGGGGTAGTAAAGACCTAATTAGCATTCTTGTGAAGGCAAGTCATAGGGAGACTCCAAGATTTAGGTTTGCAAGGAGGGAATTGGCATCAGTGAAAACAACAGATTGCTGGAAATGTGCAAGCAAAGTACTTGATGCTCTGGTGGAGGAGAGAAGGCGGCGTGGCAGGGGCGGTGGGAACAGTCAGGTACGTGGTACAAGGGCACAGACTTGCTTCAACACTGATGGATGGAATGGTGGCCTGAGTCAGTGCTAGTGCCTTGGACTCTGTGGTGAACCCCACCCTGGTGGTGCTGAGGTGTCTCAGGATTTTCCTTGCTGAGGGAAGGAGAGCTGTGCAGTGCCAGAGGGTCACCAGGTGCCCGAGTGCCAGGCTGTTGGCTGTCAGGAGTTAAGTGGCAGATTGCTTTGTCTCTGCAGTCCCGTTTCATTTGTTGTTTTGGAAGGTTTTCTTTGGAGATGATCCAGGAATAAAATCCTTGTGTGAGGCCAGTGATTTCCAAAAGTTTGTGATTGTTTTTCCCTGTACCCTTTTGTCTCTGAAGGAGAACTGTACATGTGCTTATGTTGGCTGGGAGTGATGCTCTTGGAGAAAGAAAATTAATGTTTAAGACGTTGAACCTCCGGTGTAGAGCTAATCATCATATTTCTGCATTTGCAGTATGTTTTCTGGCTTTCATTTATCATGGTGAAGTTTAGTTGAGCACAGCTCTCTTGCTGGTCTTCCAGTCCTCTGCCTGAGGCACATATGCTTCCATTAATTTTCTGCTATTATCCACTCGGGTGTCCTGTGTGATCCAACATGCTTAATTTCATTCTACTGAGCACCAGCTCTTCCGATCTGAAGTTAGCAGTGTGATTTGCAAGCACCATAAGGAAATGAATCTTTCTTTTCTGGAGATAACTGCTTCCTGAATTTCTGTTCTATTTGTAATGCACTAATAACCTCCATCCACCAAACCCTGCTCAACTGTTTGTGTCCCCTGGGTTTCTGTTGGGCTGGAGTGTTCCTTGTTGTGCTGTTGTTGCATTCAGAGCCTGCTGAGGACCCTTTGTGCTTGGTGCTGTTCCAGGTCAAAGCTGCTCAGTGTTCTGGACATGTTACAGGCTCCTCAAGGAGCAGTGTTGTGCAGAGCTGCAGCAGATGCTTGAAGAGTGGGTGTCAGGCCTTTGAAGAAGGGAAAATTACTACATCTCCATAGGCTGGGCACACGAATCCAGGGCATGTGGACTGGTGGTGAGTGTGGTGTAAAGCTCTGATGTAGAACAGAGTTGTTGGTATAAAAGCTGGTTTTAAGCAGGCTGAGTTTCAGAGGTGGCCAGCCTACAAAGCATGACCAAGGGCAGAGTCTCTTTGGGAGTAGGAGAGCAGAGAGAAGGCTGTGCCGTGGATTTGCTTGATGTTTTTCAAGTGTGGCTTCAAAGATGCAGTGCTTTGGGTGTCTTTGTTCCTGGGTGAAAGGGCTGGGCTGCCCTGTGGCTCTGACACCCTGAGGTCCTCTGCAGCATCCCTGTCGTCTGCTCTGGTCCTCAGATAACTGCGTGCAGAACTCTCTCTGCTTCTGATGCATCAGTCTGTGGGGCTGAGCTCGTTCATAGCCTGGATTTCTGAGCTGGAAATGCCTGATGATCAGGCCCCAGAGCTGGACAAAAAATGCAGGAAACTTGTGGACTGAGCAAATACCTCTCATAGCAGACTGTTTGCACAGAGAAGTGAAGTTTAGAAGCAAAAGCAAACATGCACTGGCTGACGGAGAGGGTGAGGCAGGGGAAGAACACTGAGACACGTTTCTCTGTCTGCAGGTTCATTTCTCACTTGGTTGCTCAAGGATTTAACGCTGACGATCCAGAACTTGACAAGGCAATGTTTTGGAATATACTTGTTAAACCCTCAGCCAGTGCAAGGCGCTGAAAGCCAAACAGTTTGTGAGACCTTCTGCCTGTGCAGACTCCTGTGGGCTTGTGTGACCTGGGGGGGCTCTGGGCGAGCAGGGGGGGACCTGTGTGTTCACATCAACCTTGGGAGCAGCAGAGAAATGTGGCTGAGCTCTTGTTCTTTGTGCTCAGGCAGTTTTACTGTTTAGGGTTGTGTACAAGATGCCTAAGGGGGATTCTCTGTGTGCCAGAATCAAGTATGAGTGGGCCTGTGGAGGAAGGAAGAGCAGTGAGATTTTTTTACAACTCCCTTTATAGTGCCCCTGTCTTTGAAATGCTTATGTAGATTCTCTCTTGGTGATGCCAACCAACAGAACAACAGGCAGAAAATGATGCACAGCAAGTTCCACCTAAATGTGAGGAAGGAACTTCTTTACTATGTGAGTGACCACATGCTGAAGCAGGTTGCCCAGAGAGGTTCTGGAATCTTTTTCACTGGAAGTATTCAAGAACTTTGTGGATGCAATCCTGTCCCATGGTCTTCAGAATCACCCTGCATGAGGTTGGACCAGATGCTTAGCTCTGGTCCCTTCCAGCTTGACCAGTTCTGTGGTTCATGGACAGTGGGGGTCTGCGAGGCAGCAGGAGGTGTAGGGATGTGTAATGATGGACCAGAATATTTAATTAGCTAATGATGTTCTATAATTTAATTAAAAGCATCTTAGAATATCTAGGCAGAAGGAGAAGTATGTCTTTGCCTCCCCTCAAGCCTACTGCTGATAAGTGTGTTAATCCATTTGCATTTGTTCTGTAAAGGCATGTTTCTATCAGGTTTTCAGGAAAGTCTCTTTCCTTTTAAATGGAAAAAAGATAAGGCAAGACACTTGAGTCCTTTGTGGGTAGAGCCTATAATCCTCCACATGAGGGAAGTTCTGTTTGAGGCTTTGTCTGGCATTTCAGTGGTACAGTATGTTGCTGACTATTCTCAGCCTGCTTTGCATAGGTAATTAATTTGTCCCCTGCAGTCATTTCTCTGTAGTGATAATGCGGTAAATGCCAAGCTGAGGTGGTTATGTGTGAGTACATGTAAAAGAACTAGTCATGGTGTAAAGACTGAGATGATGAGATGGGTGTGTAGGAAATACCGTGCATTGAGCATTAGCAACAGACTGCACTGTTTTCAGCAGGTAATGCAAATAGTTCAGGCTTTGAACAATTCCTGGTCTGAGCCCTGATAACAGTGAGTACAAAGAGTGCAGGGCACACCTGGAAAATCTCTTTTATGGGTGTTTTTCATTTAGCCCTTGCACTGGCAAAGTTTTTTTTTTTTTTTTTTTGCTGTTCCTTTTTTTTTTTTTTTTTTTTAACAGATAGAGAAGTTGAGGTTTGGAGACCTTACGTGACATGTTCCAGGAAGATGTTATCAGAGCTGAGATTAGCCGTGGGGTGTTTTGTGGCTTTCCATCTTGTGCTTGTGCTGCTGAACATCCTGCAGAGAGAGCACAGGTTAGACACCCTGAGACATGGCAGCTCTGTGTTCCTTGGGCTGCGTGGCAGAGTGCACACATCCAGCTTTGCCTTTTTCCTTGGAGGGGCACGAGGGGCTGCTTGCCAGCAAAGAGAGCAGAGCTGAAGATGCATTAAAGAGGAGGCCCTGTATGCAAAGGGCACTGTATATAATTGGGCTGAGCTGTGTGTCAGCTGTTTCCTGCTGTGTGGCATTTGATCTGCAGCAGAGATCGAGTCCTGGTGACGTTGCCCATTGAAGCTTGTGCTGTTGCTGTTTCAAGGGAAGCCTGCATTACTTATTCATGTGGTTTTCAGAAGTTGTCCCGCAAGAATATGTTTGAGGGTCATCTTGTTTTTTGTTTTTCCTTTTTCAAATGCTTTCCATTTATTAGACATCTTCCTTGTCAGTCATTTCTTCAGAAGCAAACATTTCTGGCATTCTTGGTAGTTTCTGCTTAAAGGGAAAAAGTTGAAAATCAGCAAAGGCTTCAGTTGTGCGTGCATTTATTTCTTCGCGTGCAGGGTCTTTCAGTGCTCAATTCTAAACGGTTGAATTATTAAACTTGAAAAGCATCTGCTCTTTAGAAAGCATTCACATGTCTTGTAAACATGATGGATAAGGCAGAGCCTAATGCAATTGACAGAGCTTTGTTCATGTTTGGAATATGGGTTTATGTGAACTGTTATTTTAAAGCTGTGGGGTTTATGCTTTACTGCTGGGGTAGCTGGTGACTGATCTTGTCAAGTCAGCTCCCCTCTTCTGCAGGATTGAGCATGCTGTGTGGAGCTGGCTTCTCCTGGACCAGCATGGTGGCAGCCCAGGGATGGCTCATGGGTGGACATTTCACTTCAAAAAGTCACAGCTCCCCAGCCCAGGGATGTTGGCACAGGTGCTGTTTTGGATGTCACTCTCTTCCCCACAGAAACAGCAGGCACCCATCGTGACCTTCAGGGAGGCTTTGGGGACTGATGGATTTCCACTGAGGCATTCCTGACTCCAGGGCTGCCTTTCCTGTGTGCTTTTTCCTCGGTGCCTCTGCATCTCATTTTTTAAGCTTATGGGTGTGCAGAACAATCAGTTCTGTCAGCAGCTGCCAGGGCAGCACAGGAGGCTGAGCAATCCGACCTGGAGTGTCTGAACCTCTGCTCCAAGGGACTTTTCCCCTCCTCCCACCCCTCCCCACTGTGAATAACCAACCAGTGCAGAGCTGATGGTGGTTGGGAGGCCAAACCGGACTTGAAAACTTTCCCACATGAAAGGCACTGGCAGTGCCAGCAGAGATGAGGGTGAGAGGAGATGGCTCTGCTGTGCCAAAGCACTCTTTCATCTCTTTTCAGCTCTCCCTGTGAGGGGTCCTGGCTCACAGCACATAGATGCGTTGTGCAGATGTCTTGGCTGGGAAAGAAGTGGCCCCTTTTCCCTCCCAAGCAGAGCAGAGAGATATAAGAAAGCTATTGATCTGCCTCTAGCCAAAGTGAGCTGAGCCAGGCTCTGCAGTGCTTTATTGAGCTGGCTTAAGGCTTTGTTTCTTACTGGAATTAAAACAAACAACAAAACCCCAACAACAGAAAAGAAGGAAAGAAAAGCTGAAAGGTAAGAGTTTTCTTTGTTGGTAAACAGATGCTGGGTGTTGTTTACCTGCTGGTTATTGCCCAAGCAAGTGAGAGGAAGGAGCAGACACTGAACAAAGGCTGTGCTTTCTCCTCCTGCTCTGGAGGGAAGCAGACAGCGTGGGATGTGCCAGGCTCAGGGCTGGCAGTGGGCAGCCAGAGCTGTCTCGTGGCACAGCGTGGCAGGAGTCCAGTTGTTAACGGGCAGGTGCTTCTCCTGCTGGTGGGAATTGCAGTGGCCTTGTTAGCAGTGGTGAGAAAGATGCCAAGGGGGGGCTGTGATGGGAAGCTGAGCTCCCTTGTGGCCTGTCCTGTCGGTCACTTGCCCTTGGTGGTGTGCAGCAGATCTGCCTGGCTGGGATTTGCAGCTCTATTTCACTTCTGCTGGAGAAAAAACAGAGCAAGTGCTCTCTGGGGTTCTTAATCCAGTCTTTTTCCTGAGCACTAAATTCAGCCTTGAAGTCTTTCCCCTCTGGTAAGCAAGTATTTTTGAGGAAAAACGGATTTTGGAAGCAGTGTAATTTATTTCCGTGGTACTCTCCTGGAAAAGTCATCAGTCTTGGCTCTGCATTCCCTTTGCTGCTGTTGAGAAATGATGCTTTGGTGCCATGCTGCTGGCACTGCCTGCCTCAGCCTGGGCAGGTTGGGTAGCACAGGGAGCCACGGCTGTGGTGGTGCCAGCATGGATGAAGAGCACTCTGGATCTCGTTCAGTGTTCAGTTGGCCAGCTCTGCAAAGAGGAGGAATTGGAATTGACACTCTGTGTCTGAATGTGTTAAAATTTAACTGTAATTGTAATTTAATCTTGCTTGTGTGGTGAGGTGTAAGCGTAGAGTCCTGCGGAATTCTTCTTTGGTCTTGCAGGCTCGAAGCTCTGCTTGGTGCTCATGGTGCAGATGGTTTTGCTTTACTCAGTGGAGGAGGAGGTTGGCCAGGAGCAATGCCTACTGCCTGTCTGAGCTGCCCTGCCAAACTCACATTGTCTTGTTCCATTTTGGGGAAGTACAGTTGATTTGTGGTGCCGTGTGAACTCCAGCTGAAGTGTTCCCTGCTTGGTGCTTGCGCAGGAGTTGGTGTCACCTCCTCCTCCTCCTCACTATGCTCACGTGCAATGGAAGAAATGCTCCCTAGACCTGGGAGGGGAAAGGGGCTTTTCTGGGTGCTTTCAGCTGCTACAGAGCCACAGTGATCTTTAATCCTAAGGTGCAAATTGCCATTGCAGCATTTTCCAGGGAAAAGCAGCCTTGAGAGGAAATGGAGCTATAAATGAGCCTGGCTGGGCTCCTGGCTGAGTGTTTTGAATCAGTTTGTGCTCTCCCTTTTGGCTACAGGCCAGGCTTTCAAAGGCAGCTTGGCAGAGCTGTGCTTCGTGCTCAGGTACCCCCTAACCCTCGCCTGCTGATGTTCTGATAAGCAAGTGTGTGCATGCTGTGTTGGGGCTGATCACATGTACACTCAGCCCTGCTTGCCAGTGCTGTGCTTTGAAGGCTGTGAGAGTGTGCTGGCATCATGCAGTTCCCCCACAGATTTTGAGAATCTAACCTTGTAATTTTAGCAGCTGGCTCAGCGCTGCCTCTGAGCAGATAGGCTGGTTAAAACAAACAAATAAATATACAGGCCTGTTTCCTGTGCCTGTCAATATTGGAATAATTTTAAATGGTGTGTTTTCTCCTGGTCGCTGACCTATAGTTTATTCCATTATCGACTGCTGGGTTACTGGCTCTTTGTGTTCTGTGGTGAAGTGAACTGTAAGGCTGAAATCACTTGGCTGCGATGGTGTTGCTGGGCAGGAACTCGGCTCTGGCTGACTCAGATCAGGGTGAAAGTGTACCCTTTGGCAACTCAAATCCTCATTTATCTCCACCTCCCCCCTAATAAACGGGTTAAACAACATAGTGCAGTATTGATCCTGCTTTCATCTGGCGGCCCTGGGCTGTAGCAGTTACCTTTGTGCCACATTCCTGCTGCTTTCCCAACAATGCCTCACATTTTCTGCAGAGCTGCCGCCCTCCCCTCGGTGACCTTCTCTTGCTTTGGCTGCGATGGGCTTGGCTGGGGACGCCTCCAGCGCTGCGGAGCGCGTTCAGCACCGGCGTGGGCAGAGCTTGGCAGCCGCTCCTGGTAAAGCTGTGCTGGCTTGGTGTGATGCTGTGAGCACTGCAAAGTGCAGTTCTGTGGCTTGGTTAATGTGCTGTTGTTCCTCAGGCTCTGCTCTAGGAATTGCTGGCCTTGGGAAGGGTCCTAGAATGACCACGCAGTTCTTTTGGGGTGTTAGAGATGGAGTGAGGGTTGGGTGAAGACCTCAGTCTTTGTTGGTGCCACGGTTACTGGTGGATGTTCAATGGTTGTCCTGATCTTAGGACAGTCATAGACCTTTACCAATGCAGTGACTTGTTTAAAATTCTGATTAGGACTCCTGGAGTGGCCAATCTTGCTGCTCTTAGCAAGGCACTCCTTCTGAGAAATGCCTGAAGCTTCTGACTGTTGCTGATATGCCGGCTGCTGGTGGAGGATTTGAGCACAGCCCAATGTGAGCCCCCATCTGAGAAACACCTGAAGCTTCTGACTGCTCCTGACCTCCAGGCTGCTGCTGGGGGATTTGAGCACAGCCTAGAGAGAGCCCTCAGACTGCCTTGACTGTGCCTCCTGTGTTGTGCAAAGGCTCTGCAAACTTGGGTGCAGGCTGTGCTAACAGCCAGTGAGCCACCATCCCATTCCACACTGGCAGCCTGGGGCAGGTTACAGAGGCCTGGGAGCCCCGGCCTCTGTGCTGAGCTGCACGTGTTTATTTACAGGGGAGGAGGGTGATTCACTCTTTTTCCCTGTAAGTTGGTGTGAACATTCACTCTGAGCCTGCACGTCCTGCTTGAGACTGCCTTAGGCTCTCTGGGTTTTTTGGCTGCTGTAGAAAAGTAGCTTTAGTACACAAATACTCAGAAATGCTGTTCTGTATGATCCCTTCATATTTCAGGTCTTATGAGGACTTGATCTTTGTTGGTGACTGCTTTGTGTGTCTTGCTTGTGGGCTGTGGGGGTGTTAGAAAGGCCTGTTTGTGTGCTGCTCAGCTTCCCACCAGATGCATCCATCATCTTCAAAAGAAGCAAGGGAGAAAGATGGCTTAGAATTTTTTTTTTTTTTGAGCCATCAGATTTGGCATAGAAATAAACAGGTGTTCTGGCATGGGAGCAGAGGAGTGTTTGTCTCTGAGCTCCTGTCTCTTGTCACGTGAGGATCTTCAGGGAGTCTCTATCAAAGAGCTGACTTTAGTAATGATGTAATTTTTTTTTTTCATCTAAGGGATTGATGAATAACTGGATTCCTGGTGTCTCTGGCAGGGTAGGCTGGTGCAGGAGGTAAATGTCTCTGGAGTGCAGCCCAAAAATTGCCTTGGGTAGAATGAAACTTTGCAAGTAAATAATGTCTCTGCAACCTCTGGCCTTATGAGGCAAATATTTGAGGCTGTGAGTCCCAGTGTTATGTGCTGTGTTCAGCTGAGGTCACATCTGCTGTTTCTGGTAGACAGTGCTGGGAGCGACCCTTGAACCTCTCAGGAACCCAAGTCTTTTAGAGACTTGATTTTGGCACCTTGGCCCGTGAGATGGAAGATGCACCAACATTTTGTGTGCAGTTTTCCCCAGTCTGTTGTCTTGCCTTTGGGATTTGACTTCTGAGTCTGGCCATGATGGTTACTTGATGTGGAGAAATCCATCTGGATGGTTGAAAAAGCTTTCCAATGCCAGTGCCCTCTTGCCCGAGCCGTGCCAGGGGTGTGGCAGAAGAGAGGCTGGGCGAAGGCAG
This sequence comes from Zonotrichia leucophrys gambelii, assembly GCF_028769735.1. Lineage (NCBI taxonomy): Eukaryota > Metazoa > Chordata > Aves > Passeriformes > Passerellidae > Zonotrichia > Zonotrichia leucophrys. The sequence goes on from NC_088185.1 coordinate 1,730,137, forward strand.
CAAACCTCTGATCCGTGTTAACTTTGTTCCTTGGCTTCCTGGCAGTGCCAGTTTCAAGATAAGGCAAACACTGCAGTGACCTTATCCAGGGACCTCACTGACGTCAGCGTGTGCCTGTCCCTTACCCTGGCTGGACTTTGGGTCAGGTTTCTTTGAAGGCTGGGCATTGACAGCAGAGAGCGAAAGGCTAGCTGGGGTCACCCCAGCCTTTGCGGGGGTAACTGGGGCAAAGGCAAGGGGCAGGCTTGGGGGTCAGCCCACATGTGACTGAAGGCAGAGGGCTTTCCCATGGCCTTGTCTCTTGAGTTCTTAGGCCAAGCATCTCTTACAGACTTGCTGCTGGACCTCTCGACACGCATCCCCTTTAAATGTTTGTGTGTGTGTGTCCTTGGGGGCACTTTCAGGCATCTCCAGAGATTTTCAAAGGATTGAGGCACCCAAGTGTCTGTGCACAGGATCATCACGACACGCTTGGTTTTATTTTGTCCTTAAAAACACCCAGGCTCTGAGCAGATGGAAACATTAGCATGAGCACTGTGTGCCTTTGTGTTTTAATGCTGTCTCCCAGAGCAGCGAGAGATTCATTACAAAGTTCTTGCTTTAAAAGGACCTCAAATGGCAGCAGCCAAGCTGGGGCAGCCTTGGAGAGGACTGGTAAGGCATTTTTGGGTCTTTGTGGAGTGCTGTGTGACTCAGGGATTGCCTGTGTCACTCTTTGTGACTCCTAAGTCCAGGTGCAAGCCTAGGTTGGGAAGTTTGAAGTGAATGACATTAGCTGGGCAGGAAATGTTCCTGCTTGGCTTTAGAGCTCTACAGAGCAAACAAAGGAACAGAAATAACAAACATTGGGTTTATTTAGGAGAAGTGTGACTTTGCTTTTCATTGTTAGCCACAGGAGAACAGCAACTTTCACGTAGTGTGATCTTCTTGTGAGCCACAGCCTCTCTGCCTGCAGCACACTGGTGGATGTCTGCTCCTCCAGTTGCCTGCTGTGCTCATCATGTGGGTACCTGAAGTGTTTTGGTGCCTTACTGATTCTTCTGCTGCTCCTTTCCTCCCCCATGGGTGTGCTGCTTGCTCAAGGCATTTTGGCACCAGGGAGAAGGCAGAAGTAGCATTTAAAACATAAAGGATTCCAGATGTGAGCATGTCTTGGACACTGCTAGTGGAGGAAAAATACGTAATGCACACAGTTGTTCACGTTATGGTGTGGCCACATGGTTTGTGTGATAAATAGCCCAGATAAAGCTGATTGTTTTTGTAGGCTAGTTTCCTCTCTCTTTTTTTAAACTGTAAATTGAAATCCACAGTCTGGAAGCCTGCAACTGTATACCTGTTAGTTGCATTCCCTGCTGCAATGTCAGCTTGATGGCTGAGGCTTCACATTCTTAAATGTCAGCGATTAGGTGTTGGAAGTTCCCCCTTCCTGCTGGAGGAGGCTGGAGGAGGCCCCTGAGAACTGTTTGCCGTAGGAAATGAGAATTGCCAGGATCCTGTGTTTCAATGGAGTCCATGTGATCCCTTCCCCTTGTGAGGACTGAAATAATGCTGATATTGCCACTGCAGCCTTGCCAGATAGCAAAGCCTGGTTTTTCTTCTGCTGCAGTGATTTGCCTCTGCCACCCCTCTGCAAGGGTAGGTCAGCAGAGATGGCTCTGGGACTGCCAGTCTCCTTCCTCACTGATGGGAACTGGAATGCTTACACTTCCCTAATGCTGTGCAGATCATTTTGCAACTTTATTTTCACAAGGAACATGCAAATGGTCCATGCTGCACTTGCACGCTAATGAAACCAAATACTAGATTGCCTTGGTGAGAGGTTTCATTTTGAACTTCCTGAAGACAAGATCAGAGGGGGCTTTTTCATGGGAGGTGGCTGGAAAACTCATCACTTGTGCTGCTGGTTCTTCTTGAAGGTTTTGTAGTGACTGAGGTGTTACTGCTGTTGGTTACATGTTGGTTTCATGACTTGTTGACTTTTGTTGATTGTGATTGTTGATCTCTGTAGAGATTATTTTAGTCCTTTTGTTTACCAGGTAACCTCAAAATAAAAACCCACTACCAGCGGGTCTGTATCTTTTCCATTGAGGCAGCAGATTCCAAAATGCCAGGTGAGGATTGGTCTGCACTCTTCTGAACTTCTGATGCTTCATACTGGGCTTGTGCATTGATTGGAGCAAAGTACATTGAACTCCTGAGTTCTTAAATCATTTTTGGGTCTGGAGTTGATTTGGAGAGTGAAAAATGGATGTCACAAGTGTCTTGAAGACACTGCCTGAGGTGATGATGTTCCAGGCTGTGCAGGGCCTGTGGTGAGCAGCACCTCCCTGCTAACAGGGCTGTTGCACAAGGAATGATGGCTGTCCTGGGGTGCTCCTGGCTTTGTGCTGCTCTCCAGCTTTGTGTTCACATGTTTTTTTGAAATGGATGGTCAGAGTTCTCAGAGCAGTTTCATTTAAAGAAGAAATGTTGAGCTGAAGGAATTAAAAAACCCCAATCCAAACACAGCAGAGGATTGCCTAATTTGAGGCTGGTGTCTGTACCATGTCGCACTCTCTTACTCCTGTCAGTCAGGGATCTTTTAAAATGTGTCTTTTTAATTTTCTGAGATAGACCTTGCAATCTAAGGCTGAGGTATCTTCCTACATACTTGAGGCTGTGTCAGGAATCTGCTTGAGATGCTGCTGCCTCTTTTTCATTTCCCAGCCATGCAGCTGCATCCCTTCTGATCAGGGAATTGAGGCTTTGGACTCAGTCCTCCGAGGAGTCTCCTGAACATTTCCCTGCCTGGGAAAGTTCTGCTGTGTGTGAGCAGCTGGTGAGGGCAGGCAGAGCTGCCAGACGAGCAGGGATGTGACTGTCTGAGGCACTCACGGTGGGGAGGAGGCTGCACACACTGGCCAGAGAGGCTCTGGGAGCTGGATCCTCCGTTCTGGCTTTGATTTGGTGTGAAAGGTTTGGCTGCAGGCTGCTGACCTCCCCAGCCCAGCCGCACACCACGAGCATCGCTTGCGTGAGACCTTTCCTGGTTTCTGTCCTGACCTGGTGTGTCGTGTTCTGGAGAGGTTTTATAAAGATGCTCTTGGGTGGTGAGTGAAGTGCTTTGATATATATTCCCCCAAGCCCCATGGAGTATTATTTTTCTGTACTTCTTAGGTGAAAAAGAAGAATCTGGCAACTGTGTAGGAGGCTGATGCTTTGACTGGTGTACACAAGCATTAAAAATGATAAATCTGGGGGTTTTACCTGGGATTTTTTCTTATTTTTTTTAACTCTTTGAACTCTTATTTTTTGCATGCAGGTAGAAAAATAAAACCTTAAGCATGGTCAATGCCTTTGTCCCAGGAGAAATGCTGAGTGTCAGGGGATGGGCTTAGGGTTGCAGCATTCCCAGTTGTGGCTTGGGGCTACAGCATTCCCAAATGTGTCCTCTTGTGCATTTCCCACTGCATGGGGCCTGGAGCAGTTATCTGGAACAGTAGTAATGTAAATTGAATGAGCAGTCCAGTTAAATAAGTAATGAAGTTAGCAGGGTGCCTAATTAAATTAAATTCAAAATTATGTATGGATGATGCCTTTCTAATAATTGCTGTAGGTTTGTCATTGAGGAACTCCACACTGCCCTCTTGGCTGGAGCTTCCCCTTTCCCAGGTGAATGTTGGTACCACTGAGGGATGTGTTTTACACTTCAGTTTGCTTTGGCTCCTGCCTGATGCCCTTATGACCATTGCAGTGTTCCTTTCTGTTTTGCTGAGATGTATGGAGGGAGTTTGGGTGATAATAGTCTCTGCTGATCATATGATGGTTTTTTACATTGCTACAGAGAATTTCTGGTTTGCTCCTAGACCAACCTTAGTGCTGTTCCCTTGGTCCCTGTGCCCCACTGATCCCCTTGGTGGGACTGTTCCCTGTCCTTCCCATCCCTGTGGTGCCTGGCAGGTTGCTCCTGTTTCCACAAGCAGGATGGCATGTCTGGTAACTCTGGGCACAATGATTTAGCCCATTTCTTTATTTGAAAATAAATCTCTTCATTTCCATCCTCCTGGGCCTCTCTCAAACAGCAGCGCTTTGAAGGTGTGTGTCAGTTGGGGGATAAACATTAAGCTGAGGCAGAAGAACAATTCTGAAGTGAGGAAAAGCTGCTGAAATTGAAGACACTTGAGAAAATGCAGCCATCAGAGCCACCAAAGGGAATTCTCTCCAGACAGCACGTTGAGGGCAGTCTCTCCCTGTCCTGGGCACACTCAGGCACTCAGTGCATTTTGAAGATGGGTTGTCAAGGCAGAGCTGGCTCTGGCTGGCAATTACTGACCTTTGAGGTAATGTGTCCTTAATAGGAAGATGTGAGTACATCAGAGGAAGAATTGTCATTGTCATTATCATCTTTTCACCTCCTTTTGAGAAGGGCAGGTCTATTAAAGGGCCTCTGCTCCAGCAGAACTGGTCCTGCCCCTCCAGGAAATGACTCCTGACTTTTCCTAAGAAAATGTGTGGGGAGGAGGGACAGCCCAAATGACCAGAGCTCTGTGGCTGCTTTTTGAATTCCCCCTGCTGCCCCACTGCTCTTTTTGCACCAGGATTTATGTGCTAAATCCCAGATGGTGTCTTCAGTGTAGTAGCCAAGCTTGCCTGATGCAGGGGCTGTGCTCCTGGGGACCCACAACTGGCAGTATGTTTTGGGGCAGAGATTGTTCTGCATGAAGCAATAAATGCTCTGCAGGGAGACACCTGGGACAGCAGCTACAGGTGATGAACGACAGAAGATTTTTGTCACGTTCAGGGCAGTCTGACTCTTCCTTGTTGATGGTTTCCCTGGGAAAAGCTCCAAGTGATGAACAGCAGCATCATGCAGCCGCTTTTTCTCCAGGAATGGCGAGTGCTCCCCCTGTGCTGCTTCATCAGAGAATCTGGAGATCTTTTGCAAGCCTTCAATTAGTCCTTGATTGGCCTTGGCACCTCCATGCCCAGCACCCCTGTGACAGAGCAGCAAGATTGGAGACCCCTGTGACCCCCATCTCCCACGTGGGAGTAGAAGGATCTTGGCTGGAGTCCTTATGGAGGCAGAGGAGCTTGGTAAACCGCAGGGTGTAGTGAAGGATGTAACAAAGTGATTTGCATGGGTGCAGTGACCTGAGCAGGGCTCTGCACATTTCATGCGCAGTTGCGTTAAAGGGATGCTGATCATTTTCAGCATGACCTGCTAATTATCAGAGCAGATGAAAGCCTTTTTTTTTCCTCTTTAAATCCTCCTCCCCCTACATGCTCTCTTCTTCTCCCTGCTCCTTCCCCAAGCCCTTATCTAAGCTAATCAACATGACACAAACAGCCAAAAAAGCAGGATTCTTAGAGCAGCTATTAAGTAGAAAGGAGACAGCGGGTGTCTGGAGCCCCTCGGGAGGGACTCGCCTGCTATATCCCACTGCTTTTAACAGCCAGAGTGAGAGCTGCAGAGTCAGAGCAGAAAAGCTTTAAGCTTCTTTCTTTTGAGGTCCTAATACTCAGTGACCTGTATGCTATGATGCAGATTTTTTATAAGACCCAAATGTGGAATTTTAGTGGTGCTGAGAGGTTTCTCGGATACCTGATACATCCCGGATTGCATACAAATTTATATCAATAGCTATTTTTTTGGGGGGGGTAAGTTTTCAAAAGTTTGAGACATGGCTATGTCCTTCAAGGAGAGTCTTTCCATCCCAAATGTCTGTTTATTGTTGATAAAGCGTCCCTCAGCAGCAGAACACACAGCTAGAGGAGGGTTATGTTAATCTGGTGAAGTAGTTTCTGTGATTGCATCAAGCTGGACACAAGTTTGTTTTCTCCCATATTTCAAGCATTTGTTTTATCTGGAGCTGTGGGAGGGATTTTCCATTGTCCTCTGCTCTGTGCTAGATGAATACTTAAAAGTTGTGCTTGGGTGATAAGGGAGCAGGCTGAGACAGAGGACAGACGTGCCTTAGGAATTTCAGCTGCGGTGGTACGCTGGAGGGAGGCTGAGCAAAGGGACACCGTGTTTAAATAGTGTGTCCTGGATTGCTTTAATTTGGTTCTTATTTTGTAAGCCGTTGGCTGGGTTTTCTGTCCTTTCAGAAATCAGCAGCTTCTTATGAAATATGGAGCTGTTTAAAAACAGACAGCAGCTGCTCCATCCTTGCGTCAGCACGGACTCGGCAGAAGGAAGGGGAATGGTAGACGCTTGTTTAGCTGTGATTTTCTTCCCTTCATTGCTGTTGTCATATTGTGTTAACAGAAGGTCTGATCAAATATACACCAGGAAAGTAAGACTTAATGTTTCTTTGTTCTCCTGGAATGGTGTTGGGAGGGGAGTGGGGGAATGTTTGAATGAGACTTTTATTTATGTGGTTCAGATAGCTCAGCGTTGCCTGTGTTGGTAGAGATGTTGTTCTGCTCTTATTTCTTAGGCTGCTTGCTGTATTTTTAGCTGGGAAAAGTCTTTACTTTGTTTGTACAAAACCTCTGCTATGTGGTATGGAAACTTTGGGGGGTGGTGGCGTGAGTATTTAACAGGGAGAGTATGATCTATTCACACTGACTTCCTAACTTGTTTTAAACTCTCCTCTAAAAAAAAAAAAAAATCTCAGCCAGATTCTTTAAAAAATAAAATGAAAAATGAGGAACATTGTTGCACAAGAACTGGAAAGAACCCAAATAGTTTGCTTACTGTTAAAATTGCGACATGACTGGAAACATTTGGTAAAGAAAAATTAATTGCGTGGTGTATTTGTGGTTTCCTGTTGAATCTCAATTTCTAGAGGAGGTTGAAAATCCCATGGATGTTTCCTCAGATTACTAGATAGCATTATACCTTGTGTGCATGATGAAAGACCTTCAGTAAAGCGTGCCAGATATCCATGGCTGGCTATAAAAAGTCTCTCCCATCTGGAACATGACTGTTTTCTCCTTTTTAGTAGGATGATTTGAGCAGAGATAAGCATGCAGTGAAATTTAGCCTAGTCCAGTCTTACTCCTCTACCATTATGGATTTCCTTGCAGTCTGGGAGTCACCTGAAGGAGAATGCTCAGCCTTTTAGTGAGCTTTGAAGCCATGGGCAGGGGTGGCTGCTAAGGGAGGAGGGGAGGGCCAAGCAGTTGTTTTTCAGCAGAGCATGGGCTTGAATGTGGTTGAAGATCTGCTCTGGGTCATCTTGCATCACTCCTGGTAATGATCCTGTGCATCAGCTGCAGAGCCAGAGCTTGGGGAATCAGATGGGAGGACTACCAGGAGTGTTTGGAGTGCCCTTCAGCTGCCCTGTGAGAGGCCCCAGCGTGGCCAGTCACCAAGCCATGCCACCAAGCCATGCCACAAAGCCACTTCCATGCAGAGCTGGAGCACCTGGTTGTGAACGCGGTCACGCATAGGTGGGGCTGGATGGGAGGCAGGGTGGTGAATCTGGGGCAGATTGCTGAGGAACATGCTGCTTTCCCCTGTCTGGAGGCTTGGGGAGTGTCTCTGAGAGCTGCTGGGTGAAACCCTGGGCTGGAGACATCTGGCCAGGGGTCAGGTCAGAGCATCACATTGGCCACAGCCCCTGCTCTGCCTGCTCGTTTGATCGCACAGAAGATGTTTGTGTATGCAAAAGCATAACTCATGATGACACAGGGCTTAAGGTTGTGAAATCTTTGAGGCTCTTCTGGGTATTCCTGTGGGAAGGGAAGAGTTATCCCTCAGATAATTTCCATGGGGAAATAGTTAATCTCATAAACACCAGAGGTTGTTTTGTAAAGCGAAGGCAGGGCTGTGGGGGAGCGTGGTTAACCATGTAGAGTGAAGACAGGCTGAAGCTCATAAAGGAAAAATGTATGTAGGAGTTTATAGATGTATATGCATGTATTAGAACTTCAATTTGAGATCGCTGACTGAGATTAGAATGAGCTGCTGTGGAGCTAAACCACTTACAGAGAGCTGAGAGCTTTTTGAGATGGATGGTGGCCCCACAGCTTGATGACTGAGAACATGCACAGTTGTTTAAAATCTGCTTCTTTAAAGTGTTGGGTTTTTTGGTGTAGCTTGAAATAATGAAAAACTTATTTTAGGATTAATGCCCATCCAACTTCCTGAGAATTCCTATCCAGTGTTGAATGTCTGTGTTCACTGTTGGGAGTTAAATTTTCCTCTTGACTCAATTGTGGAAACAGTCTTCATTTATCGTTTCCCAGTTTAGCTCCTGTATTAAAATTACAACAAGGCTGGGATTTATTTTTGTCTTGTGTACATTTATCTCCTGTGTATCCTTGTGTCTATTTTTAGAGTCCTGCTCCATTGCTAAATGGATTGGCCGAGTTCTTGGGGACAAAATATTGAAGCATATGACTAGACTGCAATACCCCTCAGCCACTCTGCTCTGCAGTATTCATAGTGCCTGGGTTTACCCAGCTTGTCACAGCTTATTTTAAATGCTGAGGATGCAGTGGGCAGAGCCAGCAGATAGGAGATCTTAAATGGCATATCAGTGTGTAAGTGAAAGGAGGGAGGAGGTGGACGTGGAGGGGAAGCTCCAGCTGAGAATAAACAGATAGCAGTGGTATTTGTTTGGGAAGCAGCTGACTTGCATGGCCTGGGTACAGCCCTCTTGTTTAGAGTTTTTTATTTGGACTTTTTTTTTTCTTGACAGGATATTTCTGTTTCAGGAAATATCAGGAAATGTGGAATACTCTGGAAGGGGACTGGTGTGGTGGTTGGATGGCTATGAGCTTATCATTTCCTGAGTTAAAAAACAAGCTTTACACAGGTTCCAGCCATGTTTCAAAGCCCCTGTGACTTCTGCGAGTCGGTGGCTGAACACTTGTCCTCCAATTTCTCCCTGACTTCTTGGCTTGCACAGGAGTGATTTGTGTTTCCACTAATCTTTCCTTCTGGTTCCACATCCAGTCTGAGCTAGCTGGTTTTTTTATCTTTGAGGAGTTTGCTCTGTTTATAACTTTGCTGTTGGGTGTCTTCACCATGTTCTTGCTTTGCTTTCAGGATCTGTTTGTCCATGTGGCCTCTTACATGTCTGCAGCTCTCTCCCAAGTGTTAGGAGGATGCTCAGGGCTCTGCACACTGTATTGTTATACCTTTCAGAGATCTAGGTTTTGATGCTTTTAAAATATTTTTTAAAATTGCCTAGGCAGTGCTTTTGGCAAGGACGTGGTCCAGAACTTACAGAAACACAGAGGACTCTTACTGGAGTAAAGCATAGCTTGGGATCAGATTCTTGGTTTGGTTTTTATTCTCTTCCACTTTGTTTCACTAGAAGATGTGATGAGGTACTTCCTTACTCTGATTTCTTGGATATTTTTTCTCTTTCTCTGCTGTCTGCAGGGTATGCTCTGCTACTTGGACTTCTTGATCCACTTGGAGAGGCATTGCCTAGTAATGCCAGCTTTTTTTTTGCACAGATCCTTGAATGAGTCGTCTTTTTCCACCTCCTCCCTTCTTTATGTTCCTCATCCAACATCCTTTGGTTCCTACGTACGTGCCACATGCTTCCTTTGTTTTGCCTGTGTTAACAGAATTTTCTGACGTTGGAGCCTGTTCTGAAGGATGTGGCTTGGCCCTTGCAGAGCCTTTTCTGTGCTGCAGGCTCTGGTGGAGGCAGGTGTGCTCAGTGTGTAGCTGTACCTGGGGTGGGTGTGTGTTTTGGAGCAGAGGGATGGTTTAGCCCTGGCCGTGCAGCTGTGGGTGTAGGAGACTTGGAGCTGCAGGGTAGGATCAGCACACAGGACTCAGTTCCCTAAAGGATTTTTTACTGTGGCCACAGAATTGCTTGGCAGGTGGAGGAGAGTTGATCAAACAAACCTGCTTCCACCAATTGTCCAGCTTTTGTATTTCTTTTGGGGATTTTTTTTTTTAATTCCATGGACTTTAAAGCATGCGTGATTGAACAGTTTAACTGTGGGAGCTGCTGGAGAGAACTTACTGGGATTTCGTGCAAACCTTGCTGTCCTTTTCGTGTTTTTGGCTCAGCAGAGTTGCTGTGAGCAGGCAGGAGTGCCCGAGGATGTGGCCCAGGTGAGATGTTGTCACCTGAGCAGAGATCAAAGTGCCTGTGCAGTTGACTGTGCTGTGTAGGCTGGCTGTTTGATGGTGGAACCGGTCCCTGCTCTGGTACCCCATGCACTCTGCTATCTTTGGGTCATCTCCTCTTCCCCTGACACCTCAGCCTGTGTCAGAGGCTGTGGAACTGGCTACAGGAGGAGTAGCAGCACTGGTGGTAAAGTTGTAGGAGCTTTCTGGAAACCTGGAGGTTTGTCATGGCCTGCCAGCGTGTGTTCAGAGGTTGCTAACAGGTGATATTTCAGCTTGCTCTCCCTGCAGTGAATGGGTGAAGAGAGGTTCCCCATCACTTTGCAGGGGTTGGCATTCAGACCAAGTCCTTCTCTTGCTCCTGTCAGGAAAGTCACTGTGTCTGGGTCCCTTGGCATGGCTGAACATGTGTTCTCCAGGGAACCACCTGAGGGCTGCTACAGGAGCTGTAGGTGGCTGCAAGTGGCTCCTTCTCCAGGGAGAGCAGGACAAGTGAAGACCCACCTTGGCATAATGGAGGTTTTAACAACAAGGTTCTGGCTTGTGCTTCCAGCTTTATTAGCAGTGATCAAAATTGATTTTCTAATGTATTTTTCTTGTGCTCCCAGTGATTTTCTGTGGTCAAATCTGCCTTCTTGTTTTGTCCCTGTGCATGAATGGATTGTATTTGGAGCTGGCTTTCAGGCTGCAGAGTCTGCTTCATCCTGACACCCAGCACTGAACGTGCCCTGGCTGTGCAGTCTGTCCAGAGGCTGTTCATGATCAGACATGCACCTAATTGCTCTGAAATTGTTAAAGGTCAAGGATATTACTGCAGAAGATTCATTTAAAAAAACCCAAACAACAACTTTCTGTAAGAGGTGCTGGTGGTTATTTCCTTTAAATCCTTAGATTTGGGGTTGGAAGGGAAAAATTATTAAATGATGTCTTAAAGCTGAATAAAGAAGTTGGTATTGAATGTTCTAATGTCTTACAGATGCTGTGGGGTTTTGGGGTTTTATTTTAAATTTAACAATGGGAGTTGGAGTGGCTCCAGCACCATAAAGAATAGTCTGTTTAATTAAGGGTTTAAGCTGGAAGAGTGTGTGTAGTGTGATGCCATTTTAAAGTTTCAGCAGGGTTTTGTAGTTGTTATTCCTCATCTTGCATCATCCATCCCTGTGTCGGTGCTCCTTACCCAGAGAACAGAGGTTGGTCTGTGGAAGAGCAGGAAGGTTTCTCCAGATGTTTTAGCCCTGACTTCACTATTTTCTTTTTCTTCTGACTCCTGATGCCCACTTAAGGTGCTGTCTCTTTGCAGGCACATGCACATGGTGTGTTACACACAGGAGGAAATACCAGCTGTGGTTTTCCCCAATAGCTTGGGGGTTTTTCTTCAGGCTGGAGAGAGTCATGTTCATAGATATCATCTTGGTAACAGCAAATTGGGATGGAGGGGAAGGGGCAGGAGACTGGGATCAAATGCAGCCTGCTCAGGGAGGTGTCCTGAGACACACTGAGGTTTCACTGCAACAGAGGAGTGAGAGATAGAGCTGTGGCTGTGGCATTCAGCAGAGCAGGACTAAGTCCCATCCCCATGGAAGTTCTTAGAGTTCTCTGTGCCTCGTTCACCTGTAACCTGCTGGGGTGAAACCCAGAAAATTTACAATTAATAAGAGACTAAATTATTATTCTCACCTACAAAACACAAATGTTCCAGTCATGTGACAGAGTCCTCATTAGAAAAAACAACATTAAGGAGATTTAAGGTTGGCACCTCTTAACTTCATCCCATTCTGAGCTCATGAGATATTCAGGTAGATGCTCCATGACAGGTCTGGTTTTCTCTGCTCTCCTGTGTGGCTCTGCTTGGCTTTCTGGTAGCATAACGTGTATTTAATTATCAGCAGCAACAGCTGCTGCTCTTGGCCATCTTTGCACACTTTGGTACAGGAACCAGCATCTGCCAGGGTGTGCTGCATCCTGGCTTGTGCTGAGATGATTGCTTGATTTTTATTTTTTTCTTTTTTTTTTTTTTTTGCTGTGGGAATTAGGCTCTTCTGTGGCATTAGGAATTGTAGCCTTGTATCAAAGGCTGAGCAGCTGTGAGCCTGACATGTACCAAGGAGCCTTTATGGTTTGCATTTAGTCTCTCCTGGTATGTTTATTCCCATAAAATAATTAATTGAACTAGAGCTCCAAGCAGTGTTATCACCTCTACACATTAGAAAATCATAATCATGCTCTGCAACTTAATGAGATTTAGAAAGAAATGTTCTTTTTTTGTTTGCCTTCTGGTTTTGAGTGTTAAAGACTCCCAGGGGTTGAGCATTCCAGTCTTTCCTGGAGATCAGGGGGCAGTGGGCTGGCCATGGAGAGCCACCAGTGCAGAGCAGCAGCCTTTGGGTTTCCCAGCATTCTCGCCAGGAATGCAGCTGGATTGTGAACACTGGCATCACTGTTTTGGGAACTGAGCACTGGGAATGGAGTTAACTCTGTTTTTTGTGGTGGCCTTGGCTCTGCTGTTCTTCAGTTTTCCCTTCAATTTCTATTGTTTTCTTTGCGTATTTGCTAACTTGCAAAATTCAGCAAATTGCGGAGGATCTCCCAGCCCTCGGGGTGAGTTTTCCTCAGGGCAGTGGCACTCACTGAGCTCATGCTCAGAGGAGTGAATGCAGCTGGGACCTGCTGGCCTTGGGGTGCTCAGGGTCTGTGCCAGGTGTGGAGGTGGTGGGGTCATCCTGGACACAGTGTGGGCAGTCAGGGTAAAGATTAACTCCCCATGATCTTGGGGGCTGCTGTGTGTGTGTTAGCTGCTCATTTCAGTAGGATTTGATTGAAACACAATCATAAGGCTCCTTAACGTCATCAGTCTTCCTATACCACTGACATTAATGATGGCTTTGAGTGTCTGTTCCTCTCCTGTTTGAGTTTTGCTGCTGTTTCTCAGCCTTGCCAGGATGTGTTACTGCTTGTAACTCGTTCAGCTTCAGAACAAGCCCCAGCAGTATCCTGGGTTGCCCTGCACTGCCACAGGGGCAGGGGCATCTCGAGTGCAGCTGGTTCTCCAGGACATCCCTGCAGTGCTGTCCCTAAAGGACACAGGAGTTCTCCCAGCATTTGATGAGGGAGGATTTGTGAAGCATCTTGCTTCCCTGCAGCTCTGCATATCACACCCAGAGCCCCACCAGCCTGCTCACAGCTTGCCCAGGAGGGCAGTGACAGAACCACATGCACAAAGTGTTATTTTGTGGTCTGTTTTCTCTCAGGCCTGGCAAGCTGGAGGAGAACCTCGCACGCAGCTCGCTGGAGGCAGCGAGCAGAGCAAATGTACCTGCTGAGTAACAGACTGAAATAACCCCAGAAGAGCGCAGATGGGCTTGTGGCACTTACTGCAGATGCTGTGTCTGTGACAAATCAACAAATCCAGTAGATGGGGAACGGTTCCTGCGTGCTGTCCCTGGGAAGAGGAGCGTCCCCTGCTCCACTGCCCCGTGACCCTGGAGCGTCTGGGCAATTCCTGCTGGTGGTGCAGGAAGGAAATGGTTAAAGGAGGCGAGGTTGTCAAGTTGGGTTAGCCATCAGATAGCTAATATTTTAGAGGTTTTTCAGAGCTAAGCTATAAAAAGGCCTTAGCAGTATTTCAACTCGCCCATTGTCTGCTGGAAGCCAGCCAGCGTTGCCATGCCGACGAGGAATTATTACTTGCTGCCAGAGCTGGAGGAAAAGCTCATACTTTTGGCTTCAAAACAGGAGGGGTGGACTTATGTAATCCACTGTGTTTATAGGCTGAGACTGGCAGGAGCATTGAGAAATAATTACAGGCTTTCCATTTCATTTCCAGATTGGTTTTAAGGCTGTGTGGCCTCGCTTTATTTATTTATTTTGAAGTTAAGAGAGTGGCTGCTAAAGATGCAGGAGGTGATGTGGGGATGCTGCTAGGTAAGTACCCCCCACTTCCCTCCCCTGGCTGGCTGGGAGGCTTTTGTTTTGGTGGCATTTTGTGTGGAGAACTAAACTAGGCCACAGCAGAAAGAAGTTGCTTTGGAAATCTGGGACTTGGCCCGGCGACACAGAAGCAGCGTTCAGTGCTGGAGGCTGAGCTCACACTCCTGCGCTCGCCCGGCTGCTTGCTGCTGGAGGTGAAGTGCAAGGTTTTGTGAGCCCCTGCTGCTTTCTGAGGTGATTTTTTTTTTTCCCCTCCAGCCCTCCTTGGCGGGGAGCATGTAATTTTATGGGGAGGGTAGCAACAAGGGAAAAGGAGAGAAAAAGTTTGGGGATTTTTTTTTTCCCTGACGCTTTGGTCTCGCGCGTCGGCTGGAGAGGGGATTTGTCAGTGGGATCAAAGCAGTTCTGTGCTTTTGAGAGGTGGATTGCAAAGTTTAGCCTGTAATTAATGTGGGTTTGTTCGTCCTGGAGCAGTCAGCAGATGATGCTGTAATTTGGGTTTGCCTGGAAAGCGGCGCTCGGTGTGTTTCCACTTGGGTCAGGCCGGTGCGAGTTTGCAGCTGCTGCTCTGGTGCTGCTGTCACATACAGGAGTTACTGCTGGAGAACTCTCCTGCAGAACTTTGAGAATGGGTGCTTCTGCTGGTCCTGAGGGTCGTGGTCCTGTAGTCCTGGGGAAGACACTTGTGGTGGGGTGGGGGTTCCAGGAGAGATGGTGAGACAGGGCTTTAGTGGGCTGGGAGGTGGCAGCAGGGACAGGGATGGGATGGGAGGGCTGTGCTGGGACAGTCAGAGCTGGGCTGGGCTGTGCTGCTCCTCTTCGTGCTCAGTTCTCCTTCAGTAAATGAGAATCTTATAGCTGTGGCTTTCTAAATCTCTTTAACATTGGGTATAAAGCTCGAAAGAGTGAAGGAAGCCCATTTTTGGAGGGGATGAAGGAGAATACTTTGATATGCTGCAAACTTGCTGCAGGGGTTACAAAGGTGTATAGAATCTACAGTGTGCTGTGATTTTTTTTTTTTAAGTTTTCTTTCATTGCACAGTGTCCTACTAAGGAGTTACCTTCTCAGTCCTTGCTAATGTACCTTCTTGCCACTGTTGTGTGGTGTGTACAGATGAAATATCCCAACTGCTGTGCCAGACTGCTCTTGAGAGTGGACTCCAGTGTTGACCAGCACTTTGTGACTCTTGCACTTCTTAGGGCAGCTGCAGCCCCATATGAACATATTTGGGCTCTGTGTTGAAGCACAGGGGTGTCTCAGTGGAGCTGATGTACACAACAGCTTGTTGAATGCACACTGCAGAAATAAGCTGTTTTTTCCACAGTTTCCCACAGTTATGGGTAGGAACTTGGGAGAGTGGTGACATGCTTTCCCTGGGGAAATGTCCCTTGAAACAGCAGGTTTGCCTGCTGTTATCAGAGACGCATGGGTGTGTTACACAAAATAATTCAATCATTTAATGATCCATAATACTGCTCTAACTCCTACCACAGATGCTGTTGGATTCAATGCAAGTTGGATTTGTTACTGCAGGGGTTTTTGGGGTTTTTTTTCCTTTCTCTGGGATTCCTGCCAAGATGAACTGTATGTTCTGTTCGTAAGAGCTATGAGTAATGTATGTGTGAATCTATAACATAAGTAATAGGAGTATATAAAATGTGTGAGTGTGCAGGATCTGTGTGTCCTGTGTCTGCAGAGCACCGCACACATGCTCCGTGTGCGTTCTCAAATGGGGTGTGATACATGTCTGGGCAAAATTAATGACATGCCTTGGAGTTCCTGCTCTCTGCAGAGCCCTGTCTGATGGCCTCATCACAGAGAGCTGAGCTGAAATCCCAGTCACAGCCGCGCTTTGGCTGCTTAATTGCCCTTTTGGAGGAGTTACAAATTAGAGAGAGCTGGAAGTCCCTCCCTGTGCCTTAACGGAAGCCAGCCTTAACAGGGAGGGGAGGGATGCTTGCTCCATGGCCTGATGTGCTCTGTGGGGTTGGTGCATCACTGAGGTGTCTGGGGGCTTGTTCCTTGGAGCAGGGGGTACAGGGAGTCCTGGGGACCCCTCTCTGCATCCCCCCAGGTGGGTGCTGCTCCAGGAGCTGCTGTATGAGTGATGCACTCCAAGGCAGGTCTGCTGCTTTTAGTAGGATTTTTTTTTTTCCAGATGAATAAAATGGGCTTTCACTCATAAATTATTTTTCTTATGTGAAAAATGAGAAGGTGGCAAGTAGCCAATTTCCCCGCCTCCCTCTTCCCAGCTCCGATGAGGTCATTGCCTCTTAAAGTTTATACCACGCACTGTGAGACATGGCTGGAGGAGCAAGAAGGCAACAAACGCTTCTCTGAGAGCGGGTGGGAGTGATGGCCGCCCATCCCTGAAGGGTTAGTCAGCCGTAAGTGATACCTGGGCAGACACAGAGGGGAGGGGGCCTGGTGCAGATTGCTGGGAAAGCCTGCCAGGATCAGATTTGTGTGGGAGGGAGTGCCCTGGTCACTGCCCAGCCCTGCCGTGCTCTGGGTGCCCAGCACAGCAGGGCTGGGGTGCTTTGGGTGCAGCTCCATGGGGTGGTCGTGCTGTTTGGTGGGCTGCCAGGGGGAAGGAGACTGGGCATGGGCTTTGGTGAAATGGGGCCAGCAGCAGTCCTGGCATTCCTTGTCTGAGCTTGCTCTTGTGTCCATTTACTTTTCCTCGGGAATTTCCTCAGCGCTGTTTTTGCAATGGGGTTGCAAAAGTTCATGACCCAATGAAGGATCTCTCCAAGACCTTTGTGTCCCTGCCTGAGTGGCTGCCTGGAGAAGCTGTTTTTCTTTTCCCTTGAACTCCATGCTGAGCTGTGTGTGGATTCCTGAGCTATTGTTTTCTCCTTGTCTGTCCCCCCCGCCATCCCATGGTGGAAGCAACACGGAAACAGGAGTGCCCGGAGCAGGAGGTGGAACCTGGGGCTTTCCTACACCTTGAGCCCAGGAGGGTGGGTCTGGAGAGCTGTACCCTCCACTGGGTACCTGGGGACAGTGGCCTGCGTTGTCTGTGCTTCTCAGGTGCAGCATTGGCCTGAAAACACTGTTTCATAGGTGCCATAACTGATTATTGAAATGGCAGAGCTTTTTACTGCCTGGTGCCTTTGCTGTAGCTCTGATTTTGGCTGGGGTACATTCTGGGGTGGCCAGGGGGAGGACTCGTGATGTTCTCTTACTGTTTCACAGCCCTGTCATCGCTCTGTGCAGCTGTGATGGGCTGGAGAAGTACAGGTGGAAGTTGGCGAGGGAGGGGTCCTACATAGCACTGGGCTCTTAGGCACAAACTTCATAAAACCCAACCTGTATTGAAATTGCTCTTCCATTGCAGTTTTTCTGTTCCCTGGAGATCATTCAAGTGTCCTGTTACTTCCAGCTGCTCTTGTGCTGCTGCACCCCAGTGATATCTTCTGTTCACCAATTCTTTGTCTTTTCGCTTCTCCTTAGCAGCCTCATGGATTTTTTTTCTCAGTCGACACAATGCAATCACTCCTTGTTAGCCTATCTTGCTCTTTCCTCTTTCAAGGAGGGGAAGGAGCAGGGGAACCAGATCTGATAATTCCAGTGAGTAGAACTGTTCCCCTGAGCCCTTTATAAAGAAATAAAAAGGCTCTCCTTCTCTCTGCTTCTCTTTGAGTACAAGCACTTTACCCTCTTGGATTCCCTGCAGGCTCCTCATACTGCTAAAATTGAAACATCAAGATGTCTGAGGCAGCAGGAATTACCATCAGTGTTTTGACACCTGGAGGTACAATTTCTATTAGCTTTTATATAAAAACAACACCAGTTTTGCCAACAGAGTTCTTGTTAAATAATGCATGAAGACCCCACTCCTGACAGTAGGTATTTTTCTTTCACTTCCCTGGACTCTTGGATTATGGCTTAATTTTTGTGACCACTGGGGAAAACGATATGCACTCTCACACATGGAAATATGGATGTGGACACGCATGTGCTTAAGTCCCAGGCAGAGAATTAATTACCCCATTTGCTAATTAATGTGAGGAGATAGGGGAGAGCAATTTGAGGTCAGTCTGCTGAGCAGGCTTGGGTCATTGTTTTATTTTTTGGGAGTAGCAAAGCAGAGTCCTCCTGAGAGCTTTGATGGCAAGTAAGATTGTTTGTGTGTGATCTGGGAGGGTGTGCCTGCTCCCAGGCAGGGATGAGCACAAGGGTCATCAGGAACAGAAATGGGAAACTTGTGGGTTTGCCTGGATGATGCCTGGCATGGAGCATATGCTATGTGCTCACTTTTGGGGGAAATGAAGTACAACAGAAGGGCACAGCATGTGGATGTGACTGCTAATAGTGAGAATCAAAGTACAGTTTTGACATTTCTAACCTAATAAGTGGCGCTGCGTGCGAGAGCCTGCTTATTTTCCTTTTTCACCATGAGATGCTTTGACAGAGGAGTAAAGTCCCATTTTGACATTTCTGTCATTTTAACTAAAGAGAGAGATTACAGTAAATTGGATTAAGTGAAAATCTTCTTCAGATGTTTGTGGTTTGGGCTGATTTATGGATAGATGTCATTTGAACGTCATTCTGCATTTTTTAAGCATCTGCTTGATGGTTGCTTTAATGCTGTTTCTGCAAATAGTCCACGCAGAGGAGGGAAGGCTGAGCAAGCAGCAGCACCCCGTGACAGAGCTAATGCTGGTGTGTGGCATGGGGACAGCCAAGCAGTGTCCTTCTCACGCTCCTGGATCACAGTGCCAGACTCTGTAACGGGTGCTTGCCTCTCATTTCAGTTCCTGTTATTAAACTTCGTTATCTTCTGCTGAAAGTCATTTAAATAAGCTTTCAAAAGTATTTTTCCCGCCCTGGAGAGCGATGGTTGAGCACACACATTCCTTCTGGTGCTCTTGGCCAGTCTGAGGTTGCCTGTTGCCCCATGAGCAGCAGTGACGTTCTTCTGGTTACGCTCACGCAGAGCCCTCGCTCACCGTGCCTGTGACTTCTCCAGAAACCAAAATATTCTCCTCAACGTGTGCTGGCTCACTGACATCAGCAACAGCATGTGAAAATACTTTGTCCATGCACAGATATTTCCGAAAGATAGTGTTGAAAGTTCTTCCATTAAACTTACAACCTGAGACTTCTGAAATTTATACGTCCTTTGTGGCTTCCTCCACCTAAGCTATTTAGAAGCTGCTGGTGCCATTTGGAAAGCTGCATAATCTCTTGTGGGTGATGATGTAATCAGCACTGTAATCAAATCTGCCAGTGATGTCATTGCTGGAGTAGTCCAGTGTTCCCTGGTGCAGTGATTAGTGGGATGGGATTGAAGTGTCAGTGCAGTTGGTGATGGAAAATGGGATGTCCCCACCATGGACGTGTGGGGCAATTGGTGATGGAAAATGGGATGTCCCCACCCTGGAGGGGCTGTGGTGTTTTCTTTTCTGCCTCTCTGCCCACCTCAGTTTTTTGCAGCATCCTTGCAGTTAAAAGACAAGATTTTTGCCTTTCACTGTGTGAGCATTTTGTGTCAAAGGGCAATTCTTTAGACATTTTCTATGTTATTTTTCATGATACCATTATTAGTAGAAGATCACACTAGTGAGGGAAGATAAATTTGTAATCCTGCTTAATGGCTGATCTTATCCAGCTGAGTAACTCTCATTGCATAAGGGACAGTGACCTGAAATCTTTTTAAACCATTGGACTGGATGCCTTTCCCTTCTCTACTTAGCACACATGGGTGTGATACAGACTTTAAATGGTTTAAAGTTTAACTGTTTTACTTTGAAATTTGAATACCTGCTGATAGCTAACCTTTGGGTTGGTGTGCCAGAGAGGACAGTGGTGCTGCAGGGTGTGCAGAGTGACTTTAATGTATCACGGTGTTAAACTGCATCTCTTGCTCTTTGGGATTGCTGAACAGCATTTACAGAAATTACCTGGCATGAATTACAGGAGGATCAAACAGAAGAGCTTGATCAGAGCCCTTCTCAGGCAGATTGATGAGAGGGGCTGGGGAGGGAGCTCTGAGGATGCTCTGGCACTGGGGACAGCTCTGCTCCATCCCTCTCCATCCCACTGCTGGGTACCACAGAGAGGGTGTGTGGGTTGTTGGCACTGCTCCTTGCTTTACCCAAGGTGATGTCCTGGTGAATGCCCCTGGGGAAGGAAGAGGGTTTTTCCTCCCAGATCTGGGTGAATCACTGCTGCCTGTGATGGGTTCTCACTGCGACAGCCTCTAAATGGGAACTCCCAGGGGAAATTAGCCTGCAGCTTTTGCCTTTATTAAATATTCTCCAGTGCCATCCCATAGGACAGCTTTTTAGTGCTCTGCAGTGTTTCATCTGTATTTTTAACATCACCTACGTGGAATGTGGCAATATATGGTCTATATTTACATTAAAGCTTATGCAAAACAGTTAAGAAATGATGGATTGCATGTTCTGTTCTTCAGATCTGTAACATGATGGGGTCCTGTACGTAGGTGTGGGAATCTCAGCTGGAGATACTGCAGATTATTACAAAGTCCAATAGCTTACTTAGAGTTAGGGCTTATAATGATAGATTTAGCCATTTATTCAAACACCTATTTAATGATTGATTAAGCCTTTATAAACTATTTGCAACTTTTAAAATGGGACCTGATGTATTGCAGCTCCATTAGCATCTAGCTAATAAAACAGGCTGTGGACCTGCAACACCGATTTTGTTGACAGAAATTATATTTCATGTGTTGAAGTACTAAGTACGTTGTTACAGTGTGTTTAAGGCACAGAAGTACAATGTGCTGCCTTGCTCCTGTCCTTCCAGCAGCTCTGACAGAGCTGTTTGCTGCCTTGGAGCAGAGCTGGTGACTCTTCACACACATCCCAGCTGGCCTGGCTGCTGCTCGAGCAGGGGGGCTCCTGCACTTTCCCCTGGGGCCCTGTCTGATCTAGGCTGAGGGAGATTGAAGGTGTAAAGGGAACAGGGTGGTTTGTTTGGAGCCCTGGGATGCCAAACTGGAATTTCACTGAAGAGCCTGGGTTGGAGTGGGAGAGCAGCAAGGTTGCTTTGAAAGAGAGGAGGTGCAGGCAAAGCTCTGCATCCTGCTCCATGTCCAGAAGTGTGCTGTCTTCTGAGTTTTACTAGAATCTCAGGATGGCTGGGGTTTGAAAGGACCTTAAAGATCATCTGGTTCCAGCCCCCTGTACCTTCCACTAGATCAGATTGCTCAACTCCCCATCCAACCTCTCCTTACCTTTATTTAACCAAGCACCAGAACCTAGAGGTGAATTCTGTACACAAGATTTTAGAAGACAGGCTTTTCCAAATCTGACTTCTTTGTCTGTGTATAAAAGCATTTTTTTCCATGAACTGCTCAACTTTCCATTTGCTTGAGCAGTACAGAGCTGGCAGCTGGGATGAGCTGTGTAATGGGATATCTGAATTGCAGCAGGAAACCAGCTCTGGTTGAAGCAGACCTGATTTAAAAGCAAATTCAGTCAAACCAGTACAAACTCCTGCTCAGAGGAATTAAAACTGCTTTGTGTCCAATGGATGGCACTTGTGCTCAGGTCAGGAACTGCTGCTGAGGGATCCTCAGGTGGACAAGGAGCAGAACCTGTCAAGGGCAGGTTGAGCAAGGCACATCCCTGATGCTCTGCCCTTCTCACAGGGCTGTGGGAAGCAGGTAAATTTGGCAAGGGCTGACTTTTCCTCTGTCCCACTCCTGCTCACATGGTTAAATGATCTTGGTGAGTGGTGAATGCTTGGATGGTAATGCTGTCCTTTTCCTTGGCAGGCTGAGCTCGTAGGACTTGGAAATATTTAGGCAAGGCTGATGATGTAAATGAGCACATGGGGACGTGGGAATGGTCCTGCCCTGTGGGTGGCTGATGTAAAAACAAAACTGGGAAGCCTTTTCCAGGCTTGGGCTGTGGAGCAGGGAGGTGGTTTTGTGGAAGGCTGCAATTAATATTTCTCTTTCCATGTTGTTAAACAGCTCAGCATTCATGTCTTTACCTCTAGCATCTGTCTGCAAGATTTGTGTGTTTGTTTCTGGAGATTTCCTACTCCTTGGCAATCAGGCATGCTGTAGGAAATGGAGGGAGAAGGGGTTGGCTCCAGTGGCCTGAGCCCATTGTTCAGCTCCCAGCCAGCTGTGCTGCAGCTGTTTGCAGGGCAGAGAGCACAGGGACTGGAACAGAGGCGGATTCCCAGAGCTTACCCCGGGCTGGCCAGGAGGTGACAGAGGAGGGTGCCCTGTCTGCCTGTGCCCTTCCGCAGGGATGTGTGTGGGTGTTGTGTACAGTGCTGCTCTGGGACATGGTGATAGGATGAAGACAATTAAGGTTTATTTATCCAAACTGCTCTAATATTTTCTTTCCTTGATTTTTCTCTCTCTGTAAAGTTTATCGCTTTAACCCAGGGATAAGAAATAAACTGTGGGGGACACTAATGAATGGCAAGAGGGGAAACAGCAAATTCCCCTTTGGGTAAGAGTTTACTGTTCAAGCCTTGACCTTGTTAAAACTTGTTAACTCAATAAAAGTTTGAGTATTTAAAGACAAGCGACTTCTTCCTGCCTTGAGGGGCATAATTAAGTCATTCCACACCCCTTAAACCAGAGCTGTGGGAGGACTGAGGAGCTCCCTATCCTGCCTGAGTCACTCAGTCAGCAGCCTTGCACTGGGTCATCTCTGTCCTGCAAGGCAGCGCTCCTGAGCTCTGTGGGGCTCCTCTGTGGGAATCCTGCTGTTTCCCAACTGCTGGCAGGATGGCATTGCTCCTTCTGAAGGGCAGGCAGTCCTTCCATTGGTTGAAACTGTGGTCAAGTGTTTTGTATTAAAGCAGATTCAGTTTCCTGGGTAAAGCATGCGACAGAGCTTCACAATGTGTGTGTTGTGTTCATCCATAAAAATTCCTGTGCAACTTAAAAGCTGGAGAGTTACCCAAATACAGAAACTTGCTGTTTTTCCAGTTTGAAGTGGCATGTCTGTGCCCACTGAGCTGTAATCAGTACCCAGTGGTGTGAATTCTTTTGGAATTGCAGCTCCAAAGATGGACAGATAAGGACTTTGCCATGCCAGAGGGCCCCAGGAGCACACACACACTGCCCAGCTGTGCAGAGAGTAACTCCTGATGTGACTGCTTTACACCTGGGGTGCTCTGATGGGCTCTTGGCTGTTTAAAAAGCATTTGGCTTCATTTTTAAATTTTTTTTTCTTGATTTGTGTTCCCTGGGTGGGCTCAGAGGCTTTGCAGGAGCAGTGGGAAGGGCTGTGTGCTGTGGTACCACAGTGTTTTCAGTGAAATCCACCATCACTGGCTACTCCCAGTGAAGCAGCAGGGCTGCTCAAGGCAGCTGTCCATGGGCAGCTCAACTGCCCAAGTCGTGGAGATTTGGGGGCAATAATTGGCTGAGCTATGCCTGTGTAAGCTGCCTTGTTTCAGCTTTACCCCAGGAAACTCATTGCCTCAGCAGAGACAATTTTGGATGCCATGTCTTTTCTTGCTGTGCATGATCAGCGTTCATCTCAGTTTAAATGTGAGGCCTTCATCAAGGTTATTAGCTCAATGCATGGAAGTACTGGGAAGCATCCTTAAGTACCTCCCAGATGGACTCTGGAAAGATGATTATGCCATAATTTGTTTCTATAGCTCCCCAAAAGCAGTATTTGACCTTGAGGCTGTGGCTCTCCTATTTCCTCTGCTGGCATTCCCAGTGCTCGTGTCCAGCCCAGCTTGGTGTGAGCTCAGTGAGTCAGGGATGGAGCTGCTGTGTGCCCACATCAGGAGGATTGCCTGGTGTCACACGCTGCCCTCGTGGTCTGCTTTGTTTCTGTGACATGGCTGGAGGGTGAGGAGCCCTTTGGAACCTTGGCCCCAGGACAGGTGGAGGGGGACGGGACCTCCCTGTTTGTGTCTGTGCAGTGGCAACAGCAAACTGGGCCAGTGACTCACTTTAGGAATAGCTTGGCATGGGCAGCTCAGGGGGGTTTTAGAGTAGTTATTAATTATTATTACTAAATAGCTTGGAGTTCAGCAGTTGCTAAACAGGATGGACTGATAGCCCAGGGACTGGGCATTTTGCCAGCACACAAGGCAGTCTCCCCTCCCTCCCATGTGACAGGGCAGGCAGAGCAGAGTTTTCTGACCCAGCACTCATTGCTTCTCCCTGCAGCAGCAGACCCTGCGAGATACCTCATCTGTGCAGCGTGAATTACAGTCACCTTTCAAGGACTCCTGCAAACTGAGCCCTCAGGCTCCCAGACACCTGTAAAAGACAGGCTCAAAACCATTGCCCCAAGCCCAGGAGAGGTAAATGACAAAGGTCTGGGCAGGCTGTAGTTGGAAAAGTGTCCTGATGGACAAGGCAGGACTGCTGGGGAGTGACTGACAGCTTTGGACAGCGTGCTGTCAGCAGGACTGAGCTGGCAGGGAGGCACTGAAATCCTGATTGCCCACTTGCATGAGTTCAGTTATTAAACACACCAGGAATCCCCAGCTGTTCTGTAAGCCTGTCTCTGGAAACACAACCCAAAGCCTGGCTCCTGCAAAGTGCTGTGTGCCTTGGAGTGGAGCTGGAGCTGTGCAAGCCTTTCCTTCTTTCCAGGGTAAGACTCCTCTGTGGATTCAGAGCAGGTTTGCTGCAGTCCAGGCCTCCTGCTGCACTGGGCTGTGGTTTATGTAGGGGTATCTGACAAGGGGAGGGAGGAGGAGGTGGAGGTGATGTTCTCCTGCTCCCCTTCCCTCTCTGCAAATTGCCCTCATTGTATGCAAACATTGGAATTTTTTGGTGCCTCTAGAGAGACTTTGACTTTCTGTCTAGAAGCTATTAATTACCTAGACAAGAAAAGCAGAATATAGCCAATTAATGGCTGCTGCTGCTTGGACCTGTCTGACTGTGAACTAATGAGCAGCTCCTTTCTCTGGGCCACCAGCGAGCCAGAACTTCTCATCAGTGTTCCTGGGGAGAAATGAAAGCAGCAGCAATATGCAGCAACAAATAGCTGGGATTCAGTTATTAACCTGGGCTGAAAATTGACTCTATCTGCTAGTAATTACCTGGAGGATGTTAGGAGGAAGGCCCAGGGGAGGGTTCAGAGCTGGTATTTGACAGACCATCACAAGTGGCTGAGGTAGCATTACCTCAGTTCCCATCTGGATTCTGGGGTGCAGGGCTGTGCTGGGTGTGTGGAACAACTGCAGTGAAAACCAGGAGTGAAATGGGTTAGTTTAAAACAGCTCTGCTCCCAAAAGACCCCTTCCTTTAGTGATATTTTATGGCACAGTTGCATAGCATCTCATATATTTTTGAGTACCTTGGTTTACAGGTCATTTAATTTATTTGCAAGCTTCGTTTTGGTTCCCTAGGGTAATTCTGTTCCTTTGCACGTGTCTTCCTAGGGAGGCATTAAATTGTGCAGTTTGTCACAATAGTTCAGCTTTTATGCTGGCAGTTGGTGCTCTTCAAAGATCCTCGTGTGAAGTTTAGACTCCTGAATCATTAGAGGATCATGAAAGAAAAGGAATAATTTAGAAGGCAAAGATGTTTTGTCGCCTTTGAAAACTAGGAACGTGCGAAAGGAGAAAATGTTTAGTGGTACAATCTTCCTCAAAGAACTTATCTTAGGAACTCCAGAAAATGAATTTCCCTTCTTTATTCAGGATGTAAATAACTGAAAATGTCACTCCTGAGCTGAGTAATTTGTTCAACAAAAGGATCTGGAGGAGATGACTCCCCTCGCTTTCATGAATGTGCCCAAGACATCAGAGGACCTGTCTCTTTAGCAACATGAACTGAAGGGTTTGAAAATCAAATGAGCAGCGTGTTCTGCGCAAAATATATAAATAAATCTCGCAGGTGCTTTGTAATCTGCCTTGCATTTTAAAAGCCCTGTTTGTCTGGGTAGCCTGGGCTCTAGGTTAGCTCCTGGGAGCAGCGAGTGGACGCAGTGGTGATGTGTTGTTACAGTGATGGTTGTTAATGTGCTGTTCAGGGCACTTGGGAGTGGGGCTGGAATTCCCATACACTTACACAGTGTCATTGTCAGCAAGGAATTGCGTGGGGTTTTTTGATTTAAACTTGCTGGTGTGTGTTTATTTAACTGAGATTAGAGCTTTGTAACAGTTCTAGCATTTAAGTCCATGTTTAATGTGAGATGGTGTAGAGTGTGAGCAGGGAGAAGAGAGAAATGGGGTCTGGGAGTGGGGAGGGAAGGAGCTTTGCCCTGGAACGGGCTGTCTGCACTTGCACCATGGTTAAAATTGCCTGGGTCCCATCCCAGGTGGATGTGGCAGCACAGGGTGGATATTGCAGCATGCCAGGCTGCCAGACAGGGGTTGGCAGGAGGAGGAGGGTTTGGTTTGTTCCTTTGCACAGCCCTTCTTGCCCCAGCAGATGTGCTTTTTAGTTTCAACTCTTGCATTTCTGGATCTGGGACTTTGGGATGGGTTTCCACCACAAAATGGGGCATTTTTGGCTGTTTTTCCATCCCTGAGGTTTTACCAGTCAGTTCTGTTAGTCTGCTTTGGCTGTCCTGCACTGGTTTTCTTATCTGTCTCCTTTTTGGCATCTGATTTGTCACTCCTTTCCTTTCCTTCTCCACTCCCCTGCCCTGTTTCCCTTTGCAGTCCCAGTGCCCGGGTGGTTTCATGTTTGGGTTTTTTTTTAATTTCCTCTCCAGGCGTTTCCATTTGTCTTTGCAGATCATCTTCAACAAAGGCCTTGCATGGTCTAATTTGTTTTCTATTTCCAGCCCAGCCTTAAAATAACTCCTTTGTTCCATGAATGGCCTGTGCATGGATCCAAATCCCACCTCCCCTTTTTACTTTTTTTTTTTTTTTTGAGTGTGGATTCCTGTTTCACTGTTCTTTGTCACTATCTTTAATTACTGCAAGTGTCCCTTTAGGGCATGTGGGTTGCGTGTGGCCGTGTGCGTGCTGGCTGTCCCTGCTTCCCTCGGAGCTTGGGAATGGCTTTGCAGGGCTGTGGGTGCCTTGGCACAGGAGCAAGGATGCTGTTGCATAACAGGAGCAGCTCTGCCATCGTGTCCCTGCTGACAGGCTGGCTGCTCAAAGAGCCATGCCTTGTCTGCATGGTTTACCAGCCTCAACGGCAGAATCGGGAGGTGCTCGTGTTCTTCAGATGGATTCCAAGGGGGAATCCAACACTGGGAGTTGGGAGACTAAAGGAAAAGAGGCACGTTAGGACTGGATTTGAAAAGCAAAGACTCAGACTGGCCATGTTGATGCTGACCTGAGGCTGGAGCCATGGCCAGGCTGGCACTTGGTGTGTGGCTTGTGCATTTTAATAAGACAATGTCCCTGCAGCTGGGGAGTGACGGCCAAGTGCTCCTGCAAAGAGAAATGGGTCAGTCTTGTTCTTTTAAGCACATACATGTCCCTCTGGGAACCATCACAAGGTCACTTGCAGCCCCTCTGCTGAGGGCTGGGATGTATTTAAAGCGTGTGAAATCCCCTGCAAGTGCTCCCCTGAGGAGGAGGAGTGCTGGGGCGGCTGTGCAGGTGTCTCATCAGATTCTCCTGTGGGCTGGGGTCTGAGCAAGGGCTGTCAGGGACAGGAATCACAGTGCACAGTCAGCATGTCCTTTCCAGAAGCATCAGGCTGGGAGCAGCTGGCCTGGCAAACCTGCATCTCAAACACTGCTGGGAATGGGGCTGGCAAAATCCAGCACTCTGACCTTGCTCAGTGCCATGCCAAGATCTGTACACACAAATGCTGGCAAAGGTTATCTTGGGGCAGAGCTAAACATGGGTCCCATGCCCAAAATAGCTTGGAAAGATTGAAAAGGAGAAATGCAAGTGGCAAATCCTGCTTTGTGGCTTTGGGCAGCGATAGGAGCAGGGCAGAGAAGTCATCTTTCATCAGGGCTTGGAACCGGTTCTGTGTGGAGCCGTGCCGTGGCTGGGAGAGCTGATGCAGCCTGATTGCAGCTGTGAGACAGCAAACCAGCATGGGAGGCTTCACTCCTGAGCTTCTGTCAGCCCCTCCATGGCCTCAGGGAGCAGCTGTACCTTCTTACAAGGGCAACACCCTGCTCTGAGCAGCTCTGTGGTGGTGCTGCAAGGTCCCTTCTTCCCCCAGATTTACTGCCATAATTGCTGTTGCATCCGCACCATTGGCCAGGCAAGGAAGAATCTAGTTCAGAAGTCATCTGGACAAAAGAGAAGAGGGAGGAGAGCTCTGCCAGCGGGTGAGCTGGGGAATGGGACCAGAGCTGTTTTGGGTACTGATGTTGGGGGAGCGGCTGAGGAGCTGCAGGGTCTGACCATGGTGTGCGGGGTGCTGCCAGTCTGCCTTGAGTTCTGTGCTCCTCCAAAGCAAGGAGAATATTTGAGGATCATGTGCAGGTAGAAGCCTTGATCCCTGGGGTTGAAATAACCTCTCCTTCATGCCACAGAGCTCAGGACGTGCCTGATTTTTCCTGTTGACCCCGTGCTGCAATGTTAATGTAAAACCTCTGTGCTCTGCTGTGATTGAGCTGTGGATTCCCGGGCTGCAGACATTGACATTGTTATCTTTGTTGTTCTGAATAGAGCCCTAAATTTGTGGCAGACAGCCTGCTTTCCTCTTGAAAGGACTTCATAGATACAGTACAGACAAATATTTGTGTATAATGTCAACTGTCTTCCAAGAAAATTTCATGCACATATTGATTAGACAAATCCATTAACGTTACGTTGTGGTGCATTTCTTAGGAAAGCTCTCTACCCATTTTCATCACATCTAAATTATTTCTGCTTCCACTAGTCCTTTAAAGCAAGAGTGAGTAAATCTCTTAGCTGCTTTTCAGGTCTGGTTTTGATCTGGAGCTGCAGTCAATGGGGTGGAGGCTGACAAGCAATGCTCTCTGCTGTGCCACACACAGCTGGGTGCTGGGGATTTTTAGGCACCGTGGTTGGTTGGACTCCTGGAGGTGGATGTTACAGCTTGGTATTAATTAAGCATCATTACAAAGGTCTCCTTAACTTTTATTTGAAAATAGATGAGTTGACTGGAGGATATGTACCTTTTATTTTTTCTTTGAGGAGGAAAATTGTCATGTATTTAGCATTTGATTAAAGATGACTTTGTTTTTTCCAAAAACTGCATCATTTAATGTAATTAAATATGAGCTTTGTTGTCAGTACTCTTCAGTTAAATGCACTGGTGAGTGCCAGCAGTGTTCTCTTATTTGCCATGTCTGCATGGTGTGGTGGTAGTAGTTTTTGCCTTTTAATAAGGGCTATGGCAGGCGTTTTGTGGGCTCCTCTTAACGTCTTCTGTAGATCACCCATGGTCCGTAGACCACAAGTTGAGTAACATTACTCTGGGCTTAGGAAACAAAATATTCTGTTAATCTTATTTCAGCATGTCCTTGCTTTAAAAAAAAAAAAAAGAAAAGTGTGTTTTGAACTGGAGCCATGTGTTTTCGTTGGGATCTTTAAAACTCCTCTGAGAACAGATGAACCAGTATTTTCTGTGAGCTGGGAGTGTCTTGTTGTTCTCACCTTTCAGATAGATGAACTCAGGCCCGGGGTAATTACAGCAACTGGCCCACATTTGTGTTGTACCAGTCAAGCCAGGGACCTCACCTGGGAATCCTGCTCTCCCTGAGGAGCCCAGAGCAAATCAGGAAGGTTGTCTCTAACTTGGAAGAACAAGTGTGTTGGATGATATTAATTAATTTTTTTTTGCAGCTGGATTTAATTGCAAACCCCTTACTTTAGAGCTGCAGGGTTTAGCAGGGTCCTGCCTGTATCAGTGTAGGCTTTGCTGTGGTGGGAGCTGTGCCCAGGGGCTGTGGGCTGGGAGCCCAGAGGTGGCTGCAGGGTGCTGTGGACTCTCTGTGCCCCTCTTTTGGACGTGGATGTGCTTGGCCTGGTGCTGTGCTCCCCGATAGCACAGGCTGGGGACACTGTGGCAGCTGGCTGGTGCTGGGGCAGAGCTCCTTGGCATCTGGGCCAGCCTGCAGTGTGATTTGTGGTGAGAATTGGGAGAACAGGTGATGGGGAAACACTTTCAGATGGTAAATGGCACGTGAAGAGGAGAAGCAGGAGAGCAGGGTGGTGGTAGGGGAGGATGGGGGAGTTGTGAAGGCTTTAGCAGTGGGGTGGAATCCTGTGAGTATAAACAGGTACAGGAGGTTCCATAGGCACTCGCCTCCTCCACAGGTTCATGTTGTAGCCCTGATTCTGGTTGTGGTGATAACCTCCAGCTTTCTCCTGTTCCTAATCAGAGACCATAAATCTCCTGGTACCTAGAGCTGTAATGGCTAATGCAGGTCTGTGGGTAAAGCAGTCTCAGATGGAGACTCTAACTGGGGGGGGGAAATACCTTTCCTGTGAGACAATGTCTGTTCTTCATCAAAATCAGTTGAGAAAGTAAGAACTAAACAGTTTGATTTTAAAGATTTAAGGAGCCTGGCCCCACTCTCTCTCATTCCATTAATCTGTTCCTATTGTTTGCGTTCCTCTCTTAAAGATAATTAATAGAGTTTGGGAGGAGGAGGCTTTTGCTGGGAATAGGTGTCCTGGTGGTGTCCCAGCTGCACCCAGAGAAGGGCACCAGTGCATGTCCTGCAGGATGTGCTCCCACTTTATCCCCAGTGGGAGCCCCCAGAGCCCTTCTGCCTGCTGGGCTGGGTGCTGGAGGGTAGAAATGGGACCTGAGCTGTGATTGAGGCATCTGTGGAGCTGCCCCAGTGCTTGGGTGACCTGGTTTGGCTCCAGCTCAGTCCTGCTGTGGCAGAAACATCCAGGGCTT
Organism: Zonotrichia leucophrys gambelii; assembly: GCF_028769735.1. Taxonomy (NCBI): domain Eukaryota; kingdom Metazoa; phylum Chordata; class Aves; order Passeriformes; family Passerellidae; genus Zonotrichia; species Zonotrichia leucophrys. Next base: position 1,760,812 of record NC_088185.1, read on the forward strand.
GTGCTGGGACCTTGCTGGTGATCTGCTGTTGGCAGATGTGGGAATGCATGGGCAGTGCCTCTCTCCTGCCTGCAAGGACCATGTGATTTCTACTTTTGTCTTCCCAGGGTTTCTAACGAGAAACCTCAATAGAGGCAGAGGTGGTTTGCTGCCCTTGTTAAGGAAAAATCCTTTTGTGCTGCTGCTGGCTTGTGATTAATGCAGGGCACAGCTCACAGGCACTGTGCCTTGGTGCAGGACGGTTTTGTTGGCCCCTGTGTTTCATCCTGTGTCTGTATTCCTCTAGTACACTGTTAACTTTTTTTAGTTGCACAGACCAAGGCAAAAAAGCTTTTAAACTGTTTTAGAGCTCGACACCATGTGGCTTTGCACCTGGTGCTGTGTTTTAAGCTGAACTGCTGATCTGAAGAGTTAAAGAAAAAAATAATCCTATTTCTTTTACTGTAGACAGCTGCCTCAGCATGGTCAGGTCTACCTGCTGTGCTTCCAGGAAGCCTTGGCTTGCTGAAAGCTGCCATGGACTCTGGCTTGGAGTGTGTGTCTGTGTGTGTATATGTATATTTTTACATGTGCTAATTAACTTGTAGGTGGCTGTAAGCCAAGATGTCTGAGTTTGAATCTGTTATTGGGAAAGTACCTTAAATTACAGCAGATCCCACTGAGCTTTCAGAGCCCGAGAGCCCCGTGCACATGTCCTTGGCAGCTGCAGGGAGGGTTTGGCCCTGGAGCTGGGCTGCAGGAGGGCTGGGAGGGTGCTGGTGTCTCCCTGGAGGGTGAGCAGGGCAGGTTTTTGGGACCCCGTGCCCCTGGCACAGCCCCCAGCTTGGGCTGGGAATGGGTGAGCACAATCCCATCCAGTCGGAAGCACGAGGGGAAGTGGGACAGTCATACTGGAAGTATAAATGCGCCTGTTCTGGGTATCTCTGAATTCCCCCGTGTGCTCAGGGGCTTTCCTGCCCGGCTGGATTGCAGTGAGCACGCCAAGCTCTTGCAGGGGGAGGCTGTCTCCTCTGGGATCAGGCCACCGGTGCTTCCCTGGGCTAAGGTAAGGTGCCCTGGGTCCACAACTGGGGGGAATCCCAGCTTGTGCAGGGAGTAAGGGAAAACAGGAGGGACCTGGTTGTCCCTTTGTACCCTGCCTGGAGAGCTAAACCTTGTCTTTTTCCATTTGTCACTTGGTGAAATACTTCATTCAAAGAGACTCACCTGACCTCCATCAGGAGCGGGGTGATGTCTTTGTGTGTCTGTCATGCTTAGGCTTCATGGGGGTTTGCTGAGATGATTTCTGTAAGATTTGACCTCTGGGTGAGAGGGCTGCCTTGCCCTGTGTGCCAGGGACAGTTGCTTGGTTTGGTTTGGTTTATTTCTGGCTGTGAGGTGCGTGGCTGCTGGCAAAGCAGAGAAGCAGCCCTGTGCCTGCCTGCAGCAGATAGCGAGGGGTTTATCAGCACGGGCTCATCTGTGGTCTCGCAGGAGAGAAAAGAAATAGAAAAAGAAAAGCTTCCTCTTTCTTTTTTCTTATTTTTTTCCCCAGCTTTCCCACCCCCTTTCTGGTTTTTGTGCATGCCAACTGCTGTTTCAGTTGAAATTGCGTTGGCTGGGGCTGGCTGTGCTCCCCATGCACAGAGACCACAAGTGTGGGGAGAGGCTCCTGGGAGCACTGGAGGTTTCCTTTGCTGTTCCTGGTGTGCTGCTGGAAGAGTTTGATACTGCCAGAAACCTCGCACAGATCCATACATAGCACATACCTGCACTGGAGAGCAGCTGTGTGAGCGTGCACAGCCCTGGCTGGGATGGGGAATGGGTCCCAGGGAGCTGATCCCTGCTTGGGATCAGTCCTGATAACATCCCTGACCCGGGCAGGCAGCAGAGGCAATTTGTGCTTTGTTAACTAGCTGTTAATTTGAGAGTAATAGTTAATGCGCCTCACACTCACAGCCATGAAGGGCAGCATTTAGACCTTTGTTACTTTTTCATTGTAATCCAGACAAAAACCAGGAGGCTTAAAATCATCACCAAGCAAACAGTGTGAAGTATCTATAAAAATCAGTAACTTGTAAATCTCCCCTTGGGGCCAAGAGGCACCTTCCCACTTGGTTGGTTTTCCTGATTTTGTTGCAGCTGCTAAAGGAATTGCAGCAGGTGGGAGAGGAGTGAATGTGTGGGTGACAGGGTGTTTGTGAAAATACCCTCGGGGCTGTGCTGTGTTTTCTGGCACTCTGGCCCCATCAGAAGGGGTTGATGCAGGTGGCACTGAAGGTGTGTGACATGCTTTAGTGCTGGGTTTTATTGTTGCTTCATGGAAGGACACAGCTGCAGGCGAGGTCAGTGCCTGGTGTCCCTCCTGCCATTAGATCAGGGCTTATCTCAGAGGGCTGCAGAAGCAGCCACGGCTTGGAAAGGAGAGCACTGACATGTGAGACTGTGGAGGTTGAAAGGGATGGGCTGGGCAGGGACCTGGTGCCTTTTTGGGCCTTGTGTTGAAATGCCAAAACTCCAGACTGTGTTTTTGGAAACTGAGTCACCCTGCAAAAAAAATACCCATCTCCAAGAGACTTAGAGCTCAACTGGACCCAAAGAAATAGCTGGCAGTTTGGCTTCCTGGTCCTGCTGGGGGTGGGTGAAGGCTTTCCGGGGAAATTGGGTGGGATAAATTTGGAGAAATCTTACATTTGGACTTGCTGTGATAGGAGTAATCTACAAAAGAAACTTATCAGTGGGGTTTGCCAAATGGAGAATGGGGAATTGCGAGGGCAGTGAGGTTTTGGTGGCAGCCCAAGCCCTGACGCTCGGCTGTCTCACAGGACTGCGGCTGACTGAATTTTAACCTGCTGCTCTCCCGCTTCCTTCCAGCTCTTGCACGACGTGGAAGCGCACACACGATGAAGAGGAGCTCTCTGCTCTCCTAATCCTCTGGTGGTGATTTGGAGGCAGCCTGCTTGTTGGCCATGTCAGGCTCCACGCAGCCCGTGACGCAGAGCTGGCGCGCGGCCGAGCCGCGCTACGCCCCGCACGCCATGTCCTACCCGGTGCAGATCGCCCGGCCACACGCGGTAAGGACACTGCCACTCTTCCTGAAACATCCCTTTGCCCACGATTCTTATCCTGGGAAGCTGAGAAGCCTCAGAGAAAAAGGAAAACAGTTTTATCTCATTTGCTTCTCCTGTGTTTTGCTCTTTTGGAATGTGTTTGGAGGTTGTTTATCCAACAGGTGGTTGTTTCAGTGGGTTGCTGGTGAGTTGTTTTGACTCAATGGCCAACCAGTGCCATGCTGTGTCAGGACTCTGGAGAGAGTAATGAGTTTTCACTATTATCTTTTTAACCTTCTGTAAGTATCCTTTCTGTATTCTTTAGTATAGTTTAGTTTATTCTTTAATATAATATAGTATCATAAAATAATAAATTAGCCTTCTGAGAACATGGAGTCAGATTCATCACTTCTTCCTTCATCGGGGCACCCTACAAATGCAATAGGCCACAGCTTTCCTTCATCGGGGCACCCCACAAATGCAGTAGGCCACAGCTTTCCTTCCCCAGCCCCTGGCAGGGTGGGAGCCCACGGGGATGTCCCTGGTGCTGCTCTGGGATGCGGCTGTTACGGAGAAATCAGACAATTTCCATGCCTGTGGTACAGGATTTCATTGCTCCTCTCTCATGGGATCCTCTTTTGTTTCTCCATATGGTGTTTTCAGTTTTTCTCTCTCTTTCGAGCCTTTTCCTAAGCACTTGCTGTGGTGGTGCTCATGGGCTCTGGCTCATCATTTCTGAGTGCCTGTGTCTGTTTGTCCTCCTGGCAAGAGCACCCTTGGTTGGGTGTATCCAGCCTGGGGGCAAAGGGGAAGGTTTGACCACTCTTGTGGAGCAGGAGCACATGCCCTCCAGCCCTTTCTGGAATGGCCTTTCCTTGGCACTGAATCACAAGGGAAGGACCATCTTCTATGTGTGGGCTCGCTGCTTCCCAGTGAACCCAGTCCTTGCTCCTCACACCGCAGGAGAGCTCTCCTGGTTCCCAGGCAAGCTGCTGAGAGTGAACCTGCCTCCTGCCCTCTGTTAGCAGGCCTGCTTCTCTTTATGCAGCTCTCCTGGGGAGCAAGCAGATAACTGAGCTGCTGAGCTTTCCATTTTATCCTTCCCCCTCTTTTCCCCCCCTTAGTCTTGACCTGTAATCTTTTCTCTTCTTGGATCAAGGCATAAGCTGGAGATGATTTTTTTTTTTTTTTTTTGGCTCTGCCTTGTTGAATGTACCAGAATGCACAAAGGTTAATTCACCTGGATCCAGCCTCTCCTTTCTGTGCTGTCTCACTCATGCCTGGGTTTGCTCATCCTGGACGGGTGAATGTTTTCCGTTTAAGCCCTTAACGGAGGAAACTCTTCTTAGTGGAACAGCTTTAGTCAGCTCAGGCTGCTTAAAGGAATCTTATTAGGTGCTGGAGTATGGCTCACACTTCCAAGAGTCTTTGGAGCTGCTTCTTGGTGGATCACAGTGAGGTGGAAGGTCCCTGAAATGCAAGTCAGGCAGGAGACCTTGTCTGGGGGTTGCATTTGAGAGTCACAGCTACTGAATGGTCAAATTCAGTCTGTGCTGGTTTTAGTGTTTGACTTGAGAGCCTGGAAACCCATGAAACCAGTGAAGGGCTGGAATTCCCTCATTTGCCCTCTTTGCCTGGCTTCAGCAGAGTGGCACAAGGAGCAGACCTGGAGATTGGAAAGGCTTTGAAATAGAAACGTTAAGGAGGGCGCGGGACGAGCTCTTGGCTGCGTTTGCTGGCTCATCTGCATCGCTCGGGGCCTGCGTGCTGCTGCACAAAGGAGCTTTTCATCCTGGCTATGAGACACGCTGACCTGGTTCGATTTATGGGAGCTTTGCTTCCATCGCTGTGAGCCTGTTTGTTTGGGGGCTGGAACGTAACCAAGAGCATTTGTCTCAAAAAGAAAATCCCAGTTCTCCTTTTTATAAGAAACCCGAGCAAGAGGGGGATGCAACCAGGTGAGCACGATCTGCAGTTGTTGCAAGACTGTGGTTTAAATGCAAACCAAAGGAACCTCCATCTGCAGTGTGGAGACAGATATTAAAGAGTGTGAATGGCTCCTCTTTGGGGTGCTGAGCCCTTGTCTCCTGCAGAATCCCAGCTGCTTCCCCTTAGTGCTGCAACAGCAGGATGAGCAGAGCAGTTGTTTGCAGTGGGCTGGAGCTGGGGGTTTCTGCAGCCTGCAGTGAGCACTGGTTCTGTTCTGCTGTATTAATGTTGGAAGAAGCTGCTGGCATTCACTTCTAGAAGCTATTTTTACAGGCACATGTAATCACCCGGAGTTATGTGATACCTTTTGGGTGTCTGGATGCAGGAGAGGTCCGAGCTGAGAAGATTTTTTTTTTTTTTTGATAGAAAGCCAGAAGACTGCTGTGGGCAGCAGCGTGCCAGCCCCACACAAAGGGACGCCCCTTGCCCGTGCTGGGAGGGCAGGCAGTGTTTGTGGGAGCGTGTCCCTGCATGATCTGCCCCGCCGCTCTCAGCTGTTCACAAACACGTGGCTCTTGTGAGCTGGAGCCCGGCCATGGCTCTGGGGCTGGAGCTGATCTCTGGTGGGATTGCTTGCGAGAGGAGAGCCCAGGTCCTTTGAAGTTGCTGCGCTGTTTAATATTAAAAGTCAGCGGTATTTGCTTGCATGTCTTGGCCAGGTCAGTTTTGTCATGGGGTGTGTTTGCACAGTGAGGGCTTGTTTGGAAGAAACCAAGAGAGGCCAAAACCAACCCGACACTAACATGTCTTGCATCTAATTAAATTTTGGTTCTGGTTTGTTGCGTTCCAAGACATCCTTTCCTGAGAACTGGGAATTCGTCAGCTCAGGGATCCTTATCCTGGTGGTGGAAACGCCCTGGGTCACCTCCTGGGCGCGTGTGCAGGGCTGAGCACAGCAGGGCTGCAAATGCTATTATAATATAAATAAATAATCGCAGCTCAACTGTGACGGTCGCACCCAGGGAAATGCGGCGCGGCAGGAATGCTGAGCTCAGAAATGAGCCGTGACATTATTTTAGGCTTGGAGACACTTTATGAAAAGTGATTTAAAGGATTGCAGCTGTTTGATTTCACAGATGAGGCAAGTGAGAGGAGATGTTGTGAAGGGGCAGGAGGCAGTGGAAGCAGGCTGAGGGATTTTTCTTCTCCCATCGCATAAAGCCTAAGGGAATATCCAACAAAATGGGGAAAAAAAGTGTATTTCAAGTAAACAAACAGAAATATGCTTTGTACATATGGGCACCTCCTCCCAGCAGCATGTTCCACGAGCCACTGCTGAGTTTGGAGCTGGCAGAGAAGACCAGTACTGGTTGAGTGAGGATGTTTGTTGTCTGGTTTCACTCTTGGTTGCCAGCTTTGGGCAGGGCTGTGAACCCGTGGGTCTGACCCAGACTGAGCTCTCTCCAATGGCTGACGCAGCAAACGAGTGCTTCCACAGGGTAAGCAACACACTCGGGTGTCTTTTCCTCCTCTTCCTCCTCGCTGTGAGACACTTGGTCCCAGCAGCTGTTGGGAAGGCTGGGTGTGATGTGAAAAGGGTGCAAAATTTTATAATGACCCTGAGTTTAATTTTGCCTCAGTAGACAATGACTTGCAAAAAGCTTTGACAAGTCAACATGCTTTAAACGGGAAGAAGGAAGCTTAGTGAAAAGGTTCTGGTTTGTTTGACTTTCTTGAGGTAAAACTAAAACCTCCAATAATCAGCAGTTTCTTCTTAAGGGCGCAGAGTGGTTCTTGGCCAAAGTGCAGGGAAAACATTTCTGTTTTCCATATTCATTAGCTGTAATGTTGGGGTGCGCAGTTGACTTCTGTCATGTTCAGCTTGGAAACAGAGGAATTGTTTGAATGCTCCGTGACCTTTAGCTAAAGGTGAAAAAACACATTACTTACGCTCTTAACCTTCTAATGTGTCCAAAGTTCATGCTCTCTCAAAGGAAACTTTCACATGAAGGATATTCATTTTCAGGCAACCTGCAGATATTTTCTGTAAACAGATCAATTTTCCTGTGTAGTGCACGTCCCCCTTTCTTTTTAAAACCTCTTCATGATCAATATTCCCTGGGAACAGAAGGGTTCCCCTCTTTCTCTCCTGTGTGAATCCAGTTTCTTGCTGTGACCTCCTTACCAGCCTTCCTGCTCCTGCTAGTGCCCTGACATTTCAGAGCAGCAATGGTGTGGCTTGGGATGCAGACTGGAGGGTGGTATCAGGTGCTGGAGATGCTGGGGGTCAGGGCACACAAGGTGTCCTCAAGCAGCAGCCCCTGTGACAAAACAGCTTCTGCTTTTGGGGTGCTTTAAGTGTTTCATGTATTAGAGATGCTAAACAGGATTAGGGATTGGGGTGTGTACACGTTTATATGAAATTGGTGTTCCATCATCACTCGAATTCCCCTTTGTGAGCACTTTTCCCTCCCTATCAAACAAGAGGCTTATTTTGCCTCCTTGCTGCTGTTTGCCCCCATTCCCTGCACACAGCTTCATCTGGGATGGAAAGGTGAGCTTGAGCCCTCCTGAGCTCCTCTACTCCAGCTTTGAGACCATTGTGCTTTTCCCGTGCCACCTCTCCTGGCTGGGAGCAGCTCAGCAGCTCCTTCATTAACTCCCCATTCTCAGCACAGCCCTTGTGCAGGAGCGTCCCGGCCCCATCGCTCGTTTGCTTTGGCCCATGATAAATAACTTCCTTGTCCGTGTGAACCAGGGACAAGAGCTTGGTGCAAGCTTGCGTGTTGATTTGGTGTCCAAGCCAGAAAGTGGCCTGGGGGGAATGGAGTGCGCTCCCTGCCCAGACTCCTCCTCCCAGCAGTTTGAGCAGAACGAGTTCCATGCAGTGTCCTGCTCTGGAAGGTGCTGTTGGGAGGCTCTGGGGATGGCAGGAGCTCGCTCCTCTCCACGGTGACATGGTTGGTGTGGCACAGTGGCACCAGGTAAGCCTGCACGGGGGCACTGTACTGTGCCTCACTGCTGCTGTGGTGGTTTTCCTTGGAGTAGTTATTCACACTTTTGTCTCCTGGGAGCAAATTGCCAGTCTGTGTCAGTGGTCGAGGAAGCAGAGAAATGGAGTTTATGGTGCAGCACCTCTGAGCACAAAGAACAAACTCCTGCTACCAGCTGAGTGAGGGGACTCCTGCATTCTGCCTGCTGGGCTCCAGCTAATGTTTTAAGGAATGACCTGAAAATAAAAGGCATGCCTTGGAAATACTGACTCTGATCAGGTCTGTCACGAGAACTCAGCGCTATCTCTCTTGAGTACCTTTGCAGTGACAGATTGCATTCGCTCTGAGCAGCTCAGGGTTGGATTTCAGGAAATTGGCTTTCTGCTCTGGGACTGGGAGAGCATGGAGGTGAAAGAACAGGACGCCTAATTCCCTGCCCTAGCGTCTCCCTCCCATTGCTGGGAAGAAGTTGGCTTGCAGCAGTTTGTATTTAAATCTTGTTTTCTTTAGGATACAGCCTTTATCCAAAACACTTCTTTTACTTCAAGCTACAGTAAACCTCTGTGGTTGCTCCCTAATCTTCTTTTTGGACATGATTTGATGCAGAAGGTGATGCTTTGCTTTTGATTGATCTCATGATTGCAAATCCACAGGGGAAGAAAGAACTTGCACTGCTTATGTGGTTTGGCAAAGCCACTACAGCCACTTCTGGAGCCTTTTCCTGTGCTTCAGGCCTGACTCTGATCATGCTGCCCCACCAGCCCTTGGAGGCACCTTCTGCAAGACTTTTGCTGGTTGTCATTGTCACAGCATTTATTCAAAATGCTGAGCAAGTGGAGGTGTAAGGAGGAGTAGGGGACATGGAAAGCTGAAAGGGTCCTACCTGGACCTGCAGATAGGGTGTGGGTGTTGTATGGGAGCAGGTGTGATAGGAGATGGTGAGGGCTACAGAGGAAACATGATGATGAGCTAAATGACCTGGTGTTTTTCATGGTAGAGAGTTTGTGTTTGCTGTGTGAAGAGCTGCTGAGCCTGGGTGTGTGTTGCTGGCTTCAGGAAGCACAGCACCAGGCGTGGGGCTGGAGGAAGGGCAGACGGGTCACTCCCGACTCAAAGGCGCCTGGATGCGACTGGGACAAAAGTCTTGTGATGGGGAGAGGCTGAAAAGCAGCACTGTGGTGGCTGTGCTGCTGCTCTGTGGGCACCTCTGGCTGCCGGGGAGAGGAGAGGGCTGGCGGCTGGCTGCAGCACCCGCACCGTCAGATGACCGGGGAGCCGCAGCAGCTGAGACGGGACTGCTGCATGAATGGCACATTCAGCCAGGCACTGCGGACAGCCCTGCTGTGCTGCAGAGGTGGGACAGGCCGCGGAGGAGGGTGCAGTGCTGTGCAGCTGGTACAGATGCCATCAGTGCTGGCAGTAGGGATGGCAGCAGGAATCGGTGCCTCCAACGAGGGGTCACGCGCGCTGTGGTCACCTCCTAAAACAAAAGGCCAAGTCAGCAGCTTCTGAGAGATGGATGGCAACGAGACTGTCTCGGAACAATGAGGGCATTTGTCTTTTCAGCACATGTTGCATCCCTGTAGGCACGATAAAAATGCATGTATTCAGCCAGGTTTTTATTACTGACCTTATCTTCAGCAGGAGAGCTGATTGTGGAGGAGTTATTGTTTAGTTTATGCTATTGGTATTTTTTTCTTAAGCCTGCAGTGAGCTCCTCACAGGGTTTTGGGGGAGGAAGTTGAGCAGACAGCCTTGTGCTTGTGGACAACCTCTTTGGATCAATAGTCACCTCCTTTGCACTTCAGAGGAGGCTTTCAGCAGCAGGGGATGGTTCCTCTGGGCTGGGGAGGCTGAGCGTGGTGGGTTGTGTGCCCCACTGGCCCCCTCACAGCCCAAGCTGTACCTGGACCTTATGCAGTGACAGCTCTGCTGCCACCCTGGTTCCTCCCAAACCTTTCCCCTTCCTCTTACCTTTGAGAATTGGCTTTGGGAAAAATTATTTTCTTCAGGCGAATGCTAAAAAGTGCATTTCTCGGTCTGATGAGCAAATCTGTGCTTCCAGTGCCAAGGGGTATCCAGGCACCAGAGAACTTTTCCTTTTATTGCTAAAATAGGTCACACTCACTGCTGGCAGAAAGAGATGTTAGGGAACTTCTTTTTCCAAAGTCGAGGGCGTGCAGAGCAGGGCTGGATGACATCCCTTGTCTCTGACAAAGCCACCAGAGTGATGGCCATGCTGCTTTGTGCACCCCACAGATTTCCTGCAGGACGATCTGAGGTCCTGGCGTGTTGCAGGCTGGGATGTGCTGTTCCATGCTGGCTGTGCCATTCTAGGGGTGCAGGAAGCTCAGCAAGCCCCGTGCTTCCCCAGGGATGGGGTGGCTCTGCAGTGTGGTCATGTCTTGGGCACCGTGTTGCTCTGGGCTGTGTGGACATGCCAGAGCAGCAGCTGTGGAGTGTCCAGCTGTGGCTCTACGTGCCACCAGTGCCACGGTCTGGGGGCACCAGCCCAGTGCCATCACCCATCACTTCCCCTGTGGTTAACCGTTCCCAGAGTGGCACGCGAGCTGCTCACGAGCAGCAGGGACAGAGCAGGCATCCTTTGTGAGATTAGATAAGGGCGCCTTCATGGCGAGTGAAATAAATAGGGATGTTTTGGCACTGTTTGTGCCACACCAGTATTAATCGGCCTCATTGAATATTTAAGCAGAAACACACGTTGTTAGAAAATAAAAGCTATTTGCACTGCAGCTCTGGGTGAGCTTGCAAGGAGCAGCCCTAAGCCACGGTGGAGGTGGCGAGGAGCTGGCGTTTGCTCCCCGGGGAGCGTGGCAGCGGCCAGGCCTGTTTGTCTGGCTGTGGAGGGTGACGAGGACAGTGTGGGGCAGTGCCCTGTCACGGGTGAGCTCGCAGGTGCGGCGCTGCCCGCGCCCGGTGCCGCCGGAGCCGGCCCAGCTGGCGGATGTGGTGGCTGACCCCAGGCTGCTCCTCCTCAGCCTCACGGCAAAACAAGCCCCGGTGGTTTTGAAACAAAGCTGTCTTACACCGAAACTCGGCGGGCAGCTCCCGGCTGCTTTCTCGGGTTGAGGACGTGGTAAGCAGCAAGGACGGATCTCACGCTTTGGGCGGCTGGAGCTGGGCTGCAGGTTCTCCTCTGGCTGGGCTCTAGGTCCTCTCCATGGCTTTGCTCCAGAGCTGTTTCCCAGGGAAGCCACACTGGGTGTTTGTGCTTGCTTTTCTGCTGGTGGGAGGAAGAGAGGAGGAGCAGTTCGCCTTTCTGTTGCAAGAGCAGCTCCAGGCTTCCTTTCTGCAGGCCTCCTGTGTGTGACGTCTTCTCCTCAGAGGCTGATTGTTGGAGCCATGGAAGGCCATCGGGATGGAGCAGTCGGTGCACGCCCAGTCTGTGTGGATGTGCTTGGTGCTGGAGCTGGGAGTGCAGGGTCAGAGGTGCTGCTGGCTGCAGTGTGGTGTTTCTAGTGCCCAGCTCAGCACCTAGGGATGCTCCCAGACCTCCCTTTCATCCTCCTGTTGGAGATCAGGACCCAGCAGCTGCAGGCAGGGGAGGAGAAATGAGGCACAGCAGCAAGTGCACGTGTCCCAAACAGAAAGCGAGAGAGGCAGAACTGCTGCCTGCAGTTGTTGCCTCAGTCTGGGGTTACCCTGAGGTCGGGGACAGCACTGGAGAGTTTGCTAGAGACTCGATGGGAGGTAAGGCAGCAGGCTGGAAGCTTTAAAATAATTTTAAAAGGTGGGGTGGGTGGCTTCTTCCTTTTTCATTCTGTTGGGCTTTCTCTGCGTGTTGTCATAGAACTTTTCTGTAATGCTGTGTTCAGGAGCCTGGCTTTAGAAAGTTTGATTAGCAAATCTAAATGAGCCTGGTAGACTCAGGTTATTTGGGGTAGAAGGATTTACCAGGAAGGGGATGGAAATAGTGTTCTTGGCACTCTCAAATCAAGGGATAACACAGAAGCCTTGAGACTCAGGGGGCTTTCCCTGGCTCTCATTTGTTTGTCCAAATTCCCTGGTGGGCAGCAAAGGATGCTTTCGGTCCCCTAGGCTGGGCTAAGTGCCTCTTCAGTCTGCTGCGTGAAGAAGTGTATTAATGAGGCCACTTTTGGGTCTTCAGCTTTTCATTTTATCCATAGGTTTGCCTGGTGCTGCTGGGGTGGTTTGTGGTGGTGCTGCGGCACTCTTGGTGTCTGTCTGGCCTTGGCAGTGCTGGCCTCCTCCCCCGGATCTGATTTGCCAGAGTTGCTGACTATCCATGGTCTTTCTGCTTCCTTGATTTCTGTCATGACATTTACTGAATTCATGAAATCTGCACAGCTTCCCAAAGTACATCCATGTGGGAGCACCAGAACCACAAGGAACAGCAGGACAGTTGATGCAAAAGGAAGAAAGTCCTTACTGGAGGCATTTGGAGATTTGAAAGGTCTGGGAGGGTGCTCTGGCAGATCAGCAGATTTCTGGGGTGGGAGGAAGGTTTGCAGAGAGCAGGAAGAGATGCAAAGAGAGGGAGAGGAGGAGCAAAAAATAGAACTGAGCAAAACTCAGCAAAACAATGGAGAGGAAAAGAAACAGCACATAGTTTGGGGCTGCAGGGTTCTTTAGTTGTTTTATTTCAGGTGTCTTGGAGTTACCCATGAGCAGGTGCTAGAAGTTTGAGGTCAGGGTGAGGGCTGCGCCACATTTGTGTGATTCAGTGGTGGGGAATCCAGGTGGCACCCACTGGGTGCTGCTCCTGTGTCTGTGAGGCAGCAAGGAGCCTCCCAGCAGCTGTCTTCAAAACTCTGCTAGAGAAAACTGAAGCCTCTTCTGAGTCACAGAATCATTTAGATTGGAAAACACCCATAGAATCATCAAATCCAGCCATCAGCCCAGCACTGCCAAGTCCACCAGGCAGTTTGAAGGCAACTCATAAACCTTTCTGGTGTTTGCATTTGAAAAGCACTGTCACAGCTCACAGTGCAATTCACTGGAGTAACTTTCTGAGCAATTAATCCACCTACATCTTCCTGGGCTTCCACGGTGCCTCTTAACAGTTCATCACAGGGCACAGAAATTTGTCAATTTTAATCCTCCTCACTAAATTTTAGGTGATCTTTTCTCCTTGTAAAACCCAACAGGGATGTAAGGAAGGCAGAGTGGGTCAGAGTCACTTCAGGCCATGCCAGCAGGTTCTGAGCTCCACCAGCCACTTTCTGGTGGGGTTAGAGGAGGCAAAAGCTCAGCTGAGTGTGGGCAGGGAAAAAGGAAAAACAGATGGTTCTTGGGGCATGCAAGAGGCTTTTTTTTTTTTTCTCAAGGGCACAGCCTTTGAGCCTCCCAGACGGGTAATTCTTGTTTATACGCCCACAGAAAGTGATGGTCCTGGTTTTGGGCCTAGTGGTGTGTCTTCCCAGACACGATGTGTTTGTTTTGTAGGTGGATGTCAGGAGCTGCATCACTCTTCTATTTAAATATTTATTTTTCATTTAAAACCAGGACAAGTGTGAACATGGGGAAGCTTGTTTGTAGGCAGGGATTTTGGAGGAGCTGCTGGGCTCCCTCACTTCAGATGTCTGTGTTTGTCCCATCATGTTCTGTCCCTGGCATCCTGCATGGGGAAGCAGCTTTTGGGGCTGCATCCTCCTCCACACCCCTGGATTTACAGCAGGACAGCCCTGGGAGGATGAGTGGGCACTGTCCAGGTCATGCCCTTGTTTATGTCACAAGAACCTGTGTGCAGACACCTTGGACAGAGGCTGAGGCCTGGGATGGCCAGGCTGGGGCTGGCAGGGTCTCCTGTTCCTCGTGTTCCCCAACATTGGTCAGAACAGAGAAGGAGCAGCACCACTCCATTGCCTGACAGTGGGGAGAAATAAACTCGATTCCAAAAGCCAGCACAGCTTTCTAGGCATGAGAAGTGGTGGCCATTGGACACCACAATTCCCCTTCCTCCTCCCTTTGGTATTTGGCCTTTTCAGCTTTTGTGCAAGAGAGGCTGGATGTGAGGTAGGGGATCTGCTTTTCTTGGCTCTCCCAGGCTGAATGTTTATAATCTCTGATTTTCTTCCTGGCTTTCCAGAAAAACTCTCATTTTACTCTCTGATGGTCAAACATGTTGGGCCTTGATACTCCAACTCCACAGCTTGCTGGAGGACAGCATGACATCCACTGAGATGCTGCTCTTTTCCCTTTCAGCTTGAGACAGGGCATCTCCAGGCTCAGGTTGTGGCTGCTTAAGCTCCCAAGCCCTTTATTTTCCTGCCATTCACCTTTCTGGGGCAATTCCCCAGTTTTCATATTGATCTTCACTACATCAGATCAAATAATTCCTGTTCCAGTTGTTGGGGCTGAGACTCCCCCTGCCCACATCAGCTGCATGCATGTGGTGTCTTATTTATTGATTTTTTTTTTCCCTGTAAACCCTGAAATTCCTTCTTTCTTTTTGAGAAAGTTAAAGCTTCTTTCTTGTTCCATTTGAGAACTGTTCAAAAATAGACTCCCAGGTGGAATTGGTTCTTCTGAGGTAAATGTGTGCCAGTGTTACCAGGGTTATTCTGTGACAGGGTTTTCTATGCCATTGCTGAAGGTCTTAGTTAATTAGATGATTAGTCTGCTGGTCAAGTATCTATCTGCAAATAAAAAATAGCAGTTGAATGTAGCTGCCTAAAATACTGCTGCTGGAATCAGTCTGTGGCACAGAGCAGGAGGGCTTCTTATTTAATTAAAATCAGGAACATACTGTACTGTACTCTCCAAGGGTCAAGGAACAAAAGGGACGTACACATAATAAGTAGCAAACTGTCCTTTCAAACCCCTTGAGCTCAGCCCAGGGGAGCTGTGTTTAAAGGAACATTTTCAAGATAACATTTGTGATTTTTCTTCTGTCCTTTTTTCCCCCCGTTTTTTCTTTCTCCATGCTGCTCTGTGGACTATTGAAGCTGAAAGCATCCTGTGACTTAATTTTGCTCTTACCTGTTCTTACTCTCGGATTCACAATTGCCATCAGGATTGCTTGGATGCCAAAAATCCATGTGTGGGTGCTCAGTGGCTGGGTTGGGCTTGCTGGGGTCCTTTCCCAGGAGCCTTTCCCTGCCTGGAGCCCCAGGAAAAGGCTGGACTGAACAAGGGGCTGAGCCACCATTCCATTTGTGGGACTGGGAGTTACTGGGGAGGGCAAAGCGCTTTGTGGCCCGGTGCTTCAGAGGAGGAATATCTACATGGGTTTTTTGAGTTGTTCTGTTTGTTTGAGAGTTGCCATCATGCTGATGGTCTCTGCTCTCTGTTCCTGCAGGACGTGGCCCTGTTGGAGTACCAGCATCATTCCAGGGATTTCGCGTCCCACCTCCCGCCAGGCTCCATCATGCAGCCGCAGCGCCGGAGGCCGTCCCTGCTCTCCGAGTTCCAGCCGGGCAATGAGAGGTACAGCCTGCCTGCCTGCACCTGCAGGGCTTGGGGCTGGGGGCAGCAGGGTTGGGAGGGTCCCACCTGGGCAGTGGGATGCTGGGTTTGGGTTCTGACCACCGGTTTGGGTTCCTTCTGCTGATCAAGCGGCGCCTTTGCCTCCTGGTTCCTTACCCATGACTGGCACGCGTTGTAAAGAAGTCTTGAAAACAACAAACAACAAAAAAACCACCCCCTCACTTCTGCAGAGGTTCACGTGGCTGTGACTGGTTGTGTTGGCTTCTTCAGCATAGGAAGTGAAGCCGTGTGGTTGCTTTGGTCTGTGGCTGCCGAGGCTGCAGGGAGGAGTGAGAAGAGCTCATTTCCTCCCCCATCTCCGCTTCCTCTGCTGCTGCTCTTCCTCCCCGCTTTCATTGTTTTTGTTTCTCTTTCTCCATTCCCCTCACAACTTTCTCTGAGCTCTTTTTTCCTCCCTGCTCCCTTCGTGCCTCTCCCTGTGTCCCTGTTTCCTGTCCTAGCCCCATGGGAGGCTGGCAGAGATTTTAGGTGCAAGTCAGGCAAGTGCTGTGGCTGGGAATGCTGAACATGCTTCAACCACAGCAGCTGATTTGTTTGAAGGACCTCACTCTCACTCTCTGTTTCAATGCAAAACTCTGCTCTCTCTCACAGTTTCTCTTCTGCAATTGATGTTTATGGTTTGGGGAAAAAAACTGCCCTGGAAGTGAAATAAGAGCTTTGCTACAGTAGATACACACAAACCAATTCTTTCAACGCTTGTTCCTTAGGCTAAGAACAAAACCAGTGCAGAGTCAGAGATGAATCTGTTTCTCTAAAATCATCACTGTTAGGGGAGAGGAGTAAGAACTCAGAGTGCTGGATACATAATAAATACAGACAGCATCCTCTTTTTCTACTAGGTTTGGGTTCAGCTTGGTGCTCAGCAGAAACAAACATGAGAATCTGGAGGCAAAAAATACCTCCCAAAGTTCATTTTGCATCTGGACACGCCCTGCTGGGTTATGCCTGTGGCACCTGCACATACAGAGGGTCGTGGCACTTTTGATAACCCATAATTTATTGCAGCATGTTGCACTGCCTTGGCTCGCTTTGATTTCTCAGTGCTTTGATTTCTTAGCACAGAGTAACACTGTTAACTTGGAATTGGGTCAGATTTAGCTAAATTTGGGGGAGATGGGTAAAGAGGACCCAGCAAGATGCTCCTGCCTGTTTTTGTTTTTTCACACTACTGATGGTTTGCAAAGTGGAGAAGCAGTTCTGCTCTCCAGTCATTTGCTGTTTAAAAAAAAATGTATATTGGTTTTTCTGTATCACTAAAAAAAAGCCCAACTGCAAACCTTGGTGTCTGCTGTACTACATGCCTGATCTGGTGTGGTCACCCAGGCATCTGCCTTAGCTTACAAATATTTCAAAGTCCCCAAACTTTATTTTTATGTTGACAATCACATGAATGTGGGTAAATGTTAATAAAAGTTGTCAGGGGATGTTATACATCCACATGCTTACCATGGTACCTCCTTTTCAACCTGAATGGTGATGTTTTGGCATGCTGTAAAAAGAAGCTCTTTTAATAACTTACATTTCATCCCTTTTCCCCTTAACATTAAAAAATAGTACTTTTGCAAAAATTATACTATGTAGTAAAGCTATAAATGCTATTTCAGTTCAGTTGACATCTTGTGCCAGAATGCTGAGACATAGACATTGAAAAATTTTGGGGGCATCTGGGGATGCAAAAAGGAGAGGGGGGTGACTTGAAGAAATTGTAAAGAAATTTTCAATCCAATGTAATCAGTTATTGAGGTTATTCAGATTGGGTACCATTGGGGTTGGGGAGGTGTTAATCTGTTTTTCAAAGCCAGCTGCTGCTTCTCTGCATCTTTAAGCTCTACACTTAACAATCCATTCTCTGGGGCCTTTGCTGGTTCACCCTGGTGGTCTGAGGAGCTGCTGTAACACAGCTCTGCTGTGTTGTAAGAGGAGCCCTTTGGGTGGGGGTCACTCCCCTGAGGGTCCCAGGGCCAGGCCCTGCTGCAGGTTGGGTTGGTCATTGGTGCCCTCCCCAAACATAGCTGTGGCTGTTCCTGGTGCAGAGCAGAGCCTGGCTGAGCGAGGGGGTGATGGCAGCCGTGGCTGCAGCTGAGTCCCCTTGGCAGGCTCAGAGCCTTGGCTTTGTTCCTGGGCTGGGATTGATGGTTTCGAGCAGAGGCAGCTGGCTCTCGGCATGAGGGGCTGGGAGGAGGGAGCCCAAGGCAAACAACATCCCCAGCACGGCTCTGGGGTGAGTGCAGGCAAGCACAGGGGTGTGCTGGGCCTGAAAGGAAGGCCTTGCTGTGGTTCCCTGCCCGACAGCCCAGCTGGCACTCAGGGGTGGTGGGCACGTGGCAATCCTCCCCTTGGAGCAGTGTCAGCACAGGGGAGCCCTTCCAATCCCCCGTTGCTCAGAGGAAGCAGCCTGTCTGCTCTCGGTTGTGGTTCCAGGATCTCTCTGCTCCTTAAGGATATCAGCTTGCAAGTCTGCTGCAAGTGGGATGTGGCAGGCTGGCAGTGCTGGGGCCTGAGCCCTGGGGGCATTGCCCGGTGGGCATCCCTGCCCTGCCCTCAGCACCGTGCCTTGCACTCATCCAGGGCACTGCCTGCAGCTGCCGCTGGCTCCAGTTCCTCTGAGCCCGCCTGCCTGGTGAGTGCTCTGTTTGCCTTCCTGTCCTGGAAACTGCAGGGATTCCCTCTACTCCATGTGCTGCTTTTGGGGCGTTATCCCCTATTTTGGCTTTACCTTCCCTTTGGACACATCTCTAAAGCCTCTGCAGGTTGTCTTTACACGTGGTGTTGGAGGCTTGATCCTGGGGATGCTCAAAATCCCACAGGAATAATTTGGGCTTGCTCGGATGGTCTTCCTACAGCTGTGCACATTTTCAGTCTCTCCTGCTGCTGTTTTGCTGTGGGCACCAGGATGGTGGTTAGTTGTGATTCAGTGGAAAGGGAGCAAGAGGTGAAGCACAATGGGCACAATGTGTTAAGGATGAATCAAGAGTTGTTGGCAAAAAGGTGTGGAGTGGTGACTTGCTGGAAGGAATGGAATGCTGAGATGGTCCTGCATTTTGGGGCTTCCTGAGCAAGAAGCTTGTTGGGAAGTTCCAGACTGCCCTTCTCCATGTTGTCATCACCCCTTGGTGGCTGGGCAAAGATTTGAACTCCCTGTGCAGCAATTCTGGCTGGAAGAAGGAAGGAAAACCTGAACCACTCTGAGTCTCTTGCTGCAGGGAAAATTGGCTGTGCCTGTCTTTGCAGGGATGTGCTGCTTTCCATGATGGTTTTTTTGGTAGCAGGCTTTTTCTTGGAAGGATCTGCAGACTTCCCCTTAGCTTGTTCAGTTGTGCCAACTGGTCTGCAGGAGTGAAGAGAAGTATTTCAGGATCTGCTGTTGGTACAAGTCGTACCATGAATACTTGCAGTGGAATGTCCTGGCAAGGTGACAAGGATTAGGGCTTTTTTTCCTTCTTCTATATATATTTTGGTCTTCAGAAGAAGTGAGAAAAACTGGGTTGAGTGTTAAATGGCAGGTGCTAGAGGGTGAGGGATCTGAAAAATGAAGGAACTGGATTTTTCTGACTTTTCATATGTGTTAGGATTTTAGAGCAAGGTTCCATATTAATGCAGGAATGCCGGGGTGGATACTTCTCTCTGCTTCTCTGGCAGAAAATGTTGCTGTAAATAAATGGAATAAATGGTCTGTGTGTTAACGCAGTGTATTCCACCTTCATCCAGAATGAGTCACTATTTTCATAGATTATTTTCCCAGTTCAGGAGACCATGCTCCTCTTTCAGAGCCGTTCTGCTCTGCAGGCACAAGGAGTCTGAAGAGCTTGCCCAGTGTGGATCTGCAGGGTGACATTTAGGATACATTAAACAGCTGCTGTGTTTCTGCAGCCATCTGAGGTAGCCGTGTGCAGTGTGGCACAAGGAGAGCAGGCTGCATCACTGTGCCTCTCGTTGGGATTAATCCTGCTGGCCCGGGAGCCCGGGGAGGGCTGGGGAGCTGGGGCAGTGTGCGTGGTGCTGGAAATCACACACGGCTCTCAGCCCTCATCTGTGCTGGGCCAAATGGCACCAGCTGCTCCCAAGGTAACAGCACGACCAATTTGGTTTTATTTATGGTTTTTAATTAAGTTTCCGTTTTTAAAGGTGATCCTTTTCTCAGGAGTGAGCGGCGCTGCGGCTGAAATCCCCACAGCCGTTTATCTGTGTCTCTCACGCTGGAAATGATGTACCAGGAGCTGCAGTTTTTTCTTCCCCATAATTGAGCACAGGAAAACAACATCTGGAGAGGGCAGATGCTGGTGTGGAGGCACTTGGGGACAAGCCTTACCTTGCAAGCTCTGCTGTGGGCTGCCTGGCATGTCCATGGATGGACATGGGCATGGCCAAGGGCATGGGATGGCTCTGAAGCCATTGGTTCAGGATGTTCCAGCCACCCAGGAGGGCTTTACCAGCAGGCTGCAGTTTTGGATACCTGGGGAAAGCATTTGGGGGAGCTTGTGGAGAGAGAAATGTTCCTTCTCTTCATCTTCAATGAGACGGTGCTATTGTGTTAAAGCTTCTGCTGGTCCTGTCCATGAATAATACAGGCTCTGTGTATGGGGATCTTCAATATGCAGTTTTAAATAAAGTATCTGCTCTTATCTACATTGCAGTTGGCTTGGAAGAAGGTGGCTGAGGGCTTGTGCAGGGCAGCTGAGCCGCTGCTCCCTGCCCTTGTGTGGGAATGCACAGCCCGAGCACCCCGAGGGTGCGCGTGGGTGCTTGGTCAGAGCTCCTGAGGACCTGGGAGTCCTTCAGCTGGGCCACACGGTGAGCTGAGCATCCTGCTCCAGGCTGTCCCACACCTTTGGTTTGGGAGGACTCAGTCCTGCTGCTGGCAGACTCTGCTGAGGGCGTGGGAGCAGCTCCCTCTTCCCGCCCAGACATGCAGCTCTTCCCGTCAAGTCACGATGGTTTATCTGCCTCCCCACCTACATGACAAAGGGAATATATCAGCTGGTCCTGGACATGTTTCTGTAGGTGCCTGGTGGCGGGTTTGGTCCTACAAAGCCTCCAGTTTCTCTCTTTAACAGGTCCCAATTTGCCCAGTCTCACACTCTGGCTCTCATTAGCTGTAAGGGGGTTGTTGAAACCTCTGACAAATCTTAGCATTGGCTATAAATAATCCACTTCAACACCAGTGTTTCTCAAAAGCATTTCATTGTCTGTCTGTACCTGTGGGAGTTGGATACTCTTTTTAGAACTTTTTTTTTGTGAAGACAATTTCCCACCAAACCATCTAAGCTGGAGGAAATAAACAGCCCCAGCAAGGCCATGGTTTGTCTTGGTTCTGGTTCCAGGAGACACTGGGAATCAGTTTGCCAGCCTGGTTATGTTGTTTGGCCCCATGGTAAGGGAGAAATGGGAAGGTCTGAAGAGCAGGGGAGGGCTGTGCTGCTCTGAGGAGCCAGACAGTGGATTATTGGGGAGGGAGAGACTTTGGCCTCCTGAAAAGTTTGTGCTTGCCCATTTCCCAGTGATTTGGCTTCAGGAAAGTACAACTAAGATCCCTCATGGTAAGATCTCATCATGTCTGCTGTTACAGTCCCAGCCAAGGGCAGCTCAGGATATCTCATCTGATCCTCTTTCCCCAGCTCTCAGCTTAATGACTGGACTCTGATTTTAGAGGTCTTTTCCAGCTTTAAGGATTCTTTGATTCCTTGATACCCATCTACCCAAAACCCCGTGTTTTCAGCCCATCTTGTACACTTGCTGGGGTGAGCTGCAGGTACCCCACGCTGCTGTAGGAATTTATCTGCTCCTGCCTTGCTTCCACCCTCTGTGAGTGTGCTGAGGGATCTGCCCCGGTGCATGAGTAACGCAGCTCTGCAGCTGGGAGGGTGAGTAATAAACCAAAGGTCTCCTCTTGGGTTATCTCGGCCTTCTGGACCTGCACCTACCCTGAGCAGAGATGTGTGGGGGTGGCTGGAAGTTGGGCAAGCCCTGGGCACCCAGCCTTGTGTGTCAGCACATCTCAGGCTGCTCTGCTTGCCCGAAGTGTTCAGTGTTTGTGGTGAAGGACTCAGGTGAAGACTAACCTGTCCCACTTCATAATTAATGCTGGCATTTGCTTTGCTTCGTTTAATTATGCACAACTCACATGCAATTAAAAACTCTCTTTCCCTTCAGCAAAGTAGGAATCTCTGGAATAAACCAGATGGGTGGGAACTGTTTGGAAAAGGCAGCAAACCCCGAACTCGGTGTAACAGGAGGGTTTTTCAGGCAGTCGTTTTTTGCACTGACAGCAGCGTCGGTGCTGTATAAAAGGCTGTTGTAAAGAGCTTGCTGCAGGTGTGGATGTGAGGAGTGAAAGGTGTGAAGGCTTCAAGCAAAAGCATTTGTGTTTGCAGCCAGGACAGGCTGAGCGGGTTGTGTTGGGCAGAGTAATCTCGGGAGCGGCTGGAAATTCCAGTGGATAAAGTTAATGGCTGTTCCAGTGGATGTGGAAATGGAAATAAAATAGCACCTTATAACATTGCAGCTGCTTTCCCTGGCGTGGCCCCTGCCTCGCTGTGAGTAACTGCCTTTGTGAAGCTCAGTGCTGCTCTTATCTTCAGAATCCTTGGGTTTTTTCTGAGTGCAGCAGTTGTGTGAGTTCCTGACAACTGCAGAGGTCTTGGAGCCCTCCTTTGTCAATTAGCAGCTTCTTGGTAATATGGTCTTAAAAAGGGGGAAGAAGGGAAAATAAAGACATCTGATTTTTAATTGCCTCAGTAGAGCAGGGCCTTGGGTGTTGGAATATTTTAGCACCTGCCCAGCTCAACAGTTGCTTATTGTTCGTGGGTTTTACAGCAGAGCCTGAAATGCTGGCATGCAGCTGTGGGCAGGCAGGCATTGCATGAAGGACTGGGACCAGGAAACCTGAGAGGTGCCAGGAGAGATTTCTGGGCTTGCTGAGAAAAGCTGAGGATCCTTCAGCAGGGCGGTGTTTGCAGGTGAAGCGAGCTGTGCTTCAGTGCCAGATCCGGGGCTGTTCAGCTCTGCAGGGTTTGCTGTGTGAGCTGTATGTTCTGTCTGGGATGTTGGAGCAGGGCTGGAGCCTGCCCATCCTCCTGTCCCCTTTTTGCTGGGCAGGAGCAAGAGGACGAGCCAGATTCTGTTTGTGTGTCAGCAGCAAAGCTGCTGCCCAATCCCAACCCCAAACCCACAGCAGCAGAGCTTGCCATGCATGTGCTTTGTGCCTGCTGTTGATGTTTAATTAAAAAATAACCCTCCAATTTTATCCTGATTCCCTGGGGCTGGGTTAAGGTGGCCGTGCTGCAGCAGGGAGGGCACAGGGCAGTGCTCAGGGTGGCAGCCCTGAGATTGTGGATTTCTGCAAAATCCTCTCCCTGGATGTGAGCCAGAGCCATTACAGCTGCTGGCTTCAGGGCACTCTGGATCCTCTCTTTGTGCCATCTTCCCTGAGATTTTTAATGTCAGCAGTTGCAGTTTGTGGGTGGGGGGCAGACAAGACTTTAGACCCCCTGTCTCCTATGCTTGCTCTTTCTCCCTCCCTTCAAGCAGCTCCAGAGGCTGTTAAGTTTGTTAGTGTTTGGTAACTGGGGAAGAAACTTCACCACCAGCTCAGGAGAATTGCAACAATCTTGTTTGAGGGAAAAGAAAAAAAAAGTTTTTTCACAAGCTTTGAATCTCCTGTGCTTCATTTTATTTTTTTTTAAGGGACGCTTCTGCTTGAAGTGTTAAAAACACACCCTTGGAGCTGCTGCAGCAAAGCTGGTCCTAGGGCATGGTAAAAGATTTAATGCATTTTTGTAGGATCCCTTTACAATTCCCACAAGAGAATCCTGCTGAGGAACACAGAAGTACAAAAAAAGTTCAACATTTCTTTAAGAAAAACCAAGCTTAGTCTCCAGGTATTACCAAGTGCATCATATTTAGCAGGTAAAAGGTGTTTGAGCTCGATGTGACTCGTTGGTGCAGCTGCTATCAGTGGATAATGTGCCTGTACAGCCTGCCAGCTCTGTGTCAGAGACGTGCAGCTACATGTGCCTGGTTCCTTTCCTCCCCCATCCTGGAAAAATAAATCCCTGCTGTCTAGCCACGGAGGAGTAGGCATTTTTTCCCCAGCATAAAATCTTTGGTATTCCTATAGAAGACACTAAATATAAACACTGAGGCAGGTACCTTTGACTAAATAAGAGAAATGTGGCAGAAGGGGGCTCTGCCTGCTCTTGGAGGATTTATGGGGTAGATTTGAGGGTTTGCCAAGCTTTGCCTTGTTCTCACCAGCCCAACTGTGTGTCAGGGCTCAGACCTGGAACCTTACTCACTTTGTCCTGGTGTAGGGACAGCCACCCGCTGCACTGGTGGCACGGGAGGTGACAGGCACCCGCTGCACTGGTGGCATGGGAGGTGACAGGCACCCGCTGCACTGGTGGCACGGGAGGTGACAGGCACTCGCTGCACTGGTGGCACGGGAGGTGACAGGCACCCGCTGCACTGGTGGCACGGGAGGTGACAGGCACCCGCTGCACTGGTGGCACAGGAGGTGACAGGCACCGCTGCATGGGCTGGGTCGGCTCATGGGCACAGGGTGACAGGCACCCGCTGCACTGGTGGCACGGGAGGTGACAGGCACCCGCTGCACTGGTGGCACAGGAGGTGACAGGCACCCGCTGCACTGGTGGCACGGGAGGTGCCAGCAGGACATTCCAGGTGGCACAGCAGCGGTGCTGGGCACAGCAGGGTGGCCCCCTGGCCTTGGAGGGGCTGGTGCTCCTGCTCCAGCACGTGCACCATGCCCAGCAGCCAGCTCTGGGGCTGTGCCTGTGGGTCTGCAGGGACCTGAGATGCTGGAGCAGGCCCAGCTGGCCTCCCCACGTGGATCCTTCTGGAAAACCGAGCCCTCTCCTCCTCGAGTGGTTTGCAGCCATGGAGCAGGGGAGAGCAGAGGTGGTTCTTGTCTAAAGGCTGCTTTCCCTTTGTCCCCAGATCTCAGGAGCTGCACCTGAGAGCCGAGGGCCATTCCTATCTCTCTGACCTGACCAAGCCATCGGACTTGGAGTTCATGGAGAGCAAGAGGCCCCGCCTGGAGCTGCTGCAGGAGCCGCTGCTGCGGCACTCGCCCCTGCTCAGCCAGGGCCAGCAGGGCACCGAGGACCTCTCCAAGGTAAGGGCTGGGGGTTTGGCCTGGCTGGGTGTGGGCTCTGCGTTTTGGGCTCGTGTGGAGCTGCCTTGGAGGCTCTGAGCTGCTGCTCGTGGTTCCCAATGCATCCAGCAGTGCTTGGAGGCACTGGATGCTTTTCCCTGAGGTGGGCTGAGAGTGCAACTACATGTGGCTGGCTCCTTTCCTCCCCCATCCTGGAAAAATAAATCGCTGCTCTCTAGCCATGGAGGAGTAGCAGTAGAACTGCTGAGTTCAGTGCTGCTCATGGTTCCCAATGCATCCGGCAGTGCTTGGTGATACTGGATGGTTTTCCATGAGCACTTTGGGGATGGAAGCATATCAGCTTTCCCCATGACTGTTACAGTGCTGGGCTCTTTTTACTGGGCTATTAGATGCACCAGAACAATTTGGAAGCTCCTGTAGGCTGAATTAAGGATGGTCATGTCTGGCTTTTCTGGATACGCTGCCTTGATTTGATTTTTACTTGATGCTTCTCATTTATCACATCTCTTTATTTAATATTGGTGTTTGAAGGGCTGGAATCGGTTTCTGGTGGTTCTTTAATATAATCTTCCCCAGGAAAGCCTCTCTTGTCCCAGTCTCATTTAACAAAGCAAATCATTTACTTACAATTGTCCCCTCTGTGCATGGAATAAATGTTGCAAGGAGAAATCCCTTGCTTGTGTGCCTGTTTGGATTTACTTTCATCTTCTCTTGGGGTAGATTGTATTTGATTTTACCTCCAGTTTGGACGTGCTCCTGGTTGGCAGGAAAGCGTTGCTGGATAAATGTACTGGGGGCAGCTCTGCAGGCTGGGCTTGGGAACTGCCCAAGCCCTCAGTGAAGTGAAGGGGAAGTCACATTCATAGCCAGGAAGATGGGGATGGTTTGCTGTATCCCTGTGGGAGTGATTGAAATAACACACAGACAAGAAAGCTTTTCCTTGGGAATGCTGGGATAGTCTGCTATTTTTTAATCCGTACAGTACTGGTGGGTTTTACTTGAGATCCCTCTGGCCTCTCTTTAATGAGAAGGACATTTAACTTTGGAGTAGTTCAGATGCCAAGGGAGGCCTGAAGGCTCTGCAGCATCCTCAGGGGATGTTGTTTGGGTATCTGGTGCACTGTTGTCCACAAAACAAAAAATAGCCCTCTCTAAGACATGAGGAAACCAGGATGACTTTTCTGTCTTCACATTATTCCCACCAGCAGTTTTGTTCTGCCTCTCACCAGAAAACCATGGTTTGTCTCAGCTATTTGTTTCTAATAGGCAGAGCTGCTCTTGAGGAATTAGTTCATCAGTTCAGGGGCTGCATTTGCTTCTCAGTCTGTGATATGTTTCCAAGAAACGCATGCATTTTATGGGACTTAAAACATTGGTTAATGAAAGAGAGAGAGAGTTGAGATACAATTCAGCAAGACAAGATTATGCTTTTAGTGGAGCCATTTGTAATTTTAGAGTCGGGAAGGAAGAAGAAAACGTGGTGTCCTTGAGTGGTGAGAGCCTGAGTGGAGCTGGGATTAGGTGCTCTAAACTAGCAGGAGCTGCTTCCAGAGTGGGTCTGATGGAGCTCACTGCAAGCCTGGGTGATCTCAGTGCTGTTCAAGTGGCTGGGAGCAGAGGGCAGGTCTGGGACACGGGGTATATCAGCCTTTGCAGCTGGGAAATTGGGTTAATAGCAGTCATTGGTGTTAGTCCTGAGCAGTTGTCCTCAGAGTGGGCTGTAACCTGCTGGGGTGGCCATTAAGGTGGTGGCAAAGCTCCTGAAGCCAGTGTGTGCATTGCTCTGAGCTCAGCACCCAGGACAGATGATTGAGACCTTGCTGAGTCTCTGTGCTGAGGGAGCAGTGGCGGCAGGACGTGTGTCCCAGTGACCAGAGCTGCAGAGAGACATTTGCTGTTCTGTGTGTGCCGCTGACTCAGTGTCTGATGAAGTCACTCAGTGCTTTATCTAGGGCAGCTCTGGCAGCTGGGTGAGCTCTCAGGGTGAGATGCACCACGTGAGGCCACTATTGCTAAACACTGCTGCTTGTTTAGGCAGAGGATCCCAGGAGCTGCTCCCTTACCCGTTACCCCATTCCTCACTGCTGCAGTCACTGCCTGGGGAGGAGCTCCATTTACTCACTGGGGCAATAGAGCTAGGACTGCTCTTCATGGTGATTTTGCAGATGGAGCTCGTTTCTGCTCAGTAAGAGCTCCACAAAGCCCTCAGTAAAAAGGGCAGGGGTTTGGTTACAGGCTCTGGGCGCCAGCCTGGCTGTCCCAGGGGATGGGGATGGAATGGAAGTTGCTCTCGGGCAGTGGATGCCTCTTGGTCTCTCCTGGTTTCAGAGCAGCCCTTGAGCTGAGGTGCAAAATCAGGTCTGTGATGGGATGTAAGTTTAGCACATCCTTGATAACCACTGATAACTGGATTTACAAACCCTCAGCCCAGGGGAGAGAAGTCAGCACCGTTCCTGCACATTTCCAGGGCCTTTGTTTAGAGCCATAATCCATGCTCTGAACACAGACAGAACAATTGATGGGGCAACTGGTGGTAACAGGCTTCAGAGTTTTTCCTCCCCTGAAGAGAAATGGATTTCTCATGTCCTTTGTTCCTCATCTACCTCTCCCAAACAGGAGGAGAGCTGGGCCCCCTAAGCCCTGTGCAGTATCACTGCAGCCTCTCTCCAGGCAAGGCTGTAAGGAGAAGCTCTTGGATCAGTGCATTTTCCCTGCAGAAAACAGACACACTTTTGGGCAGCGTGCCTTTCAAAAGCAGCAGCTTTCAGCTAAATCTCCCTTGGACAAGTAAAAGATATTACCTTTCCTTATGAACCTCACACTGCTCATATCCTCAAACACTGGTGTTTCTTTTCAAGCTGGAGGCAGAGAATTGTTTTCTTGCCTGCTTTACCCTACTTCAACATCTTTTTCCCTGCTGTTGTGTGTTATGTTGTGTGTTATGCTTCAGTGCTGTGGTCCTGGGCTCCTGCTGCTGGGGAGAAATGAAACCTCCCCGTGCCCTCTGTGCCAGCTGGGGCTGATGCTTTTCCCCAGAAAGGTTCTCCCTTTATCTGGCTGACAGTAACCAGAGCAGCTAAAGCAGGGCTGTTTTTCCAGTCACTGCAGGCCTGGATTTGGGATTCACTGGAAAAGCTGCTGTGATGTGGCCTTGCCAGGTGTGTTCTTGGCAGAGAGGCAGGAGCTGGTTCCCAGGACCCTTGGTGGCTTCTGCATTCTTTGCAGCAAAGCCATGGACCTCGCTGAGGTAGCACAGCCAGGAGTGCAGCAGAGAGCCCCAGAGCAGGCCAGTGGTGATGTGCACAGTCCCTGTCCCTGCACACACGTGCTGCCTGTGATCTGCCTCTCAGGGATGGGGAGCATGGCACATCTGGTCAATCAGTGCCTGCTCTCCCCTCCCCAGAGCTGGAGCTTCATCCTGCCTCTCCCCTGCCATCTCTTCTTATTCCTGTTGTGCTTTCGCTGTTCTTCTTCCCATTTTTAAGGCTGCTCTCCCACCACATATGTGGTTTGCTGCTCCTTCCTATAGGATGTGAGTCAGTTGTGATCTGTGTTTAGTCCCCTTGCAAGGGCTGGCTGGCTGCACTTATGAGTGGCCTATTGCTCCAACAGGAATTCACTGACAGGGAGCCATGTAATCCCACGGGAATGGGGCTGGGTGGAGGCTTAGGAAACCTGAACCTTGCTGCCATCTGCCCTGGCAGGCTGCTGGTCACTGGGTAAGTCTCTTCCCCTTTCTCTGTCTCAGATTTCCCCATCTGTACAGGGACAATGCCACTTCCCTCTTTTGTAAAATAATTAACAACTGTGGATGGAAAAAGGCAATTAAGAAGCCATGTGTTGTTAAGAATTGGACTCTACATTGTGCAAAGGTTTTAATTTCTTCCCTTTCTGCATGAGCATTTTTGTTTTGTTACAGGCTGAAAAATGGAATAAGAAAAGTATGTGTGTGGGGGGGGTAGTCTTGGAAAAGACAGAGCTAAGGTCAGGAAATAGGTATGGCAAAACAGAAATCAGGGCAGAGGGCATTTTGCTTTCATGCATATCAATGCAGCTTTAAAAGCAATTAATTGAAAAAGGAGGAATTAACACATTTGAAATGCCTTTTTAATGATGCATTGAAGCCAGCAGCGTCCATGCCAAATTTCACACTGGCTGCCCGTTCCAGAGCCCAATTTACAATGAACTCCTGGAAGCCAGGCTGTGGGATGGAAAAGGCTCTTGGCCAGCCTGCTAACTCCTGCCCTGGCCACGGGCTGGCAGGGCACCAAGGACGGCAGAAAGGCCTTTCGGGAGCTCGGCTTCTCCTCCTTCCCTGCCCTGTGCCCGGCACCGCTGGTCCCTGGGCAAATGCGCCAGGGCAGAGCAGCAGCAGGGCTTGGAGGAGCAGTGCCACAGCTGCCAGCACAGATAGCTGGGCTGCCTGGTAAATCACCAGTTGCGTTTCTGCTCCGTGCCTTTGTTATGGGAACATCGATCTGTTGCTGGGATTAACCTCTCAGAGTTTCCAGTGGGTTGGTCTCGCAGTTATTAATGAAACTGGCTGGAACTTGTGTTGACCTTGGCAGAGGCCCCAGTTGGCTTGGAGGTAACTGGCAGAAGCATAATCTCTAATTGAGTGATGCGGGCTGGGGGAAGGGAGCGGAGGGGGCGGACACAGCCGTGCTTGAGCCGGGGGAGCGCTGCTGCTCGGACGGGATGCGGGGGAGGGAGCGGGGCTCGGCAGGCGCAGCTCACAGCTCGGTTCCGGCACCCCAGGCTCCCTCCTGCAGGAAGCAGCCCGGAATTCCAGCGCCTCCCCGTGATTTATTGCCGTGGAACAATAGCGCACGGGGGCCGGAGAATGGAACAAGCTGCGAGCGTCGGTCCCTGGGTGTGTGTCCTGCCGTAGCCTCTGAGATTGCAGCGGGATCGCTCTGGGCTCTCCCTTCCCCACGGGAGGGTGTTTTTCACTGGAGCAAAAGAGCTCTGGGCTTGTTTGTTGGGCTTTTGTGGAATGTCAGTGAGTGGGGACCAGGAGACAGCACGGCTCTGGTTTTCCTAGCCCTGCATCTCTGCTGGGAGAGGGGGAGATGCTGCATGGCCAGCTGTGCCCACATCTGGTGGGGAGGGGCTGGCTGCCCTGCGGGATGCCCAGGCAGAGGGATCCTGTGGAGCTGTGGTAGCACCAATGCACAGGGGACACAGCTGCCAGCACCCTCTTATCCATCCCACTCCATCCAGCTCCATCCCAGTTATCCAGAACCCAAGTGGGATGCAGAGACCTGTACCAGTGCCTGGCTTGAGCAGCCCTGTGGGAAATGAAATTCCTCAAACACTCTGCCATGAGAAGAACTTCTTGTCCTGAGGCCTGTGGGGTTCTCCACAGGCTGTGTGGCCTCCTCACCGCTCCTTGGAGGAGTGGACTTCTGCAGAAGTAGCTCTAACTCAGATCTGAGCAGTGAAATGAAACAATTTCAGCGGTTCCAAAACACCTACGTCTTTCCTGCTTTTGTCCTCCTTCCCCTGCAGAGCACAGCAGTTCTTGTTAACTCTCCTTGCAGCTGGGCTCTCCCTCTGAAGCTGAGCCAGTGGACTGGGTGTCCATCAGGAGTGAGTGGTGTGGGGTGGCTGAGTCCAGCAGCTCGAGTGGAGCTGGGCTTGTGGAGCCAGGAGGATCCTCCTGTGACGTGTTTGACACCCACCCATCTGCCATGTGCTTGCTCACACTCTCGACTTGTGCCTGATAAAAATCTGGTTGCAAAAAAAAAAACCCCTATTTGGTGGGGTGGGGAATTTACGTTAGGGGAGCAATGATTCAAAGCTATTTCTGGGAAGATGAGGGACGTGTTGGCATTCTCTGTCATTCCAAACATATTTAAAAGCTGAAATATTTGCGTTGTTCACGTTGCCACAGCCCAAACACTTCTGGCTGGATTTTCCCCCCTGCTTTCCTCCCTGCTCTGAAGATAATTTCCAGATTATGGGAGGATGGGATGAGTGTCAGTGTGTCAAGCCCTGCTCAGCTGTGTGTGAGCACATATTTTTGGGAGTGTGTGCCTGTGCAAGCAGAGTGGCTCTCCTGCATGCCTGGCAGTCCATGCCATTGCCCATTGCCCAGGATGGCTGCAGGGGCTGGTCAGCAGCCCGTGCCATGCACCAGTGTGGAAGCCAGGGGAGCAGCCTGAGGACTGTTGTATCTGGAATCTCAATCCTATGCATGGATTTGTGCTGGATTCGTTTGAGAAACAGATGCTTTTGGGCGTTGCGTAGTCCTTGTGAGATGTTTGGCTCCTCCATCTGGACCTGGGCTGAGGGGCGAAGGAAAGGAGCACCGTGATTGCCAGACCACTGGCTTTATTCCATTTCTCAGCTGAAGCTCCTGTGGCCAAAGGACTGAACTGTGGTCTGAGAGACTCGGGTATGGCAGGAAAAGCCCTCAAAGGCTGCAGGAACATTCCAGAGGCAGGATGGAAAAACCTCTGACCCTTCCCTGAGCTGCCTGGCTCCCCCTGCCCTGTCTGCCCCAGCCTGCAGTGGCCACAGGCAGCAGGGCCAGGGCTCACTGCAGCTGGAAAACCCACAGGAGAACTGATGGTGCCTCAAGCAGAGGTTGTTTCACACTTCAGCTCGTTTGTGGTGATTGACATCCCAAACAACCTTTTAAATTGCCTTTCAAGCCACAGCGGTGGCGAAGGACGGTGTGATAAGGCTGGCTGCTTCTCAGGAACCTGCTTCATCATTTGCATAATTGGACTTTACTGTTGCACTCAGTCAATATTACAAGGCTCGTGCAGTGCCACATCTCACCTGATCTGCTGGAGGGAAAGTCAGTCCCCTGACTTTGTGTGCCTCACCCCTGTAATTGGAAGAAATATTTCTGGCTCTGTGCTTGCAGTAGGCAGTGTGCTGAGCTGGCTGTGCTGTGTGCATTCATGGGGATTTTTCTTCTCCATCTAGGAAGTGTTTGCACATGCTGTTTGTATCTGTTTTATCTGATAGCAAGAAATTTAATTGTCCTGGAGATGCAGGAGAGAGGAGAGCTAGTTTGCTACTTTGGCTGTCCTCAGGTGGGACTTGGGAAATAATGTTGGTATGGCAGGAACTGATGCTGGGCTCCAGAGCATGAGGATGGTGTGGGGTGAGGATTGGGTGTGCCAGCCACCATTTTTACCTGTGCTCAAGTGGTTGTGTTCATTTGTGTTAAACAGAACCCCTCTCCTGGAATGAAAGTCAAGGGAAGAGTTTGGTCCTGGTAGCAAGAAGGACATCCCAGCTGTTTTTTTCCTCTCTTGCAGTCTCTTCCTGATCTGTTTTCTTCTTTTCCCTCATGTTCTGGGTAGGGATGTGGGTGCTGCTGGGCAGGGAGCGTTGCTCCAGCTCCCCCAGATCCCGGCACGCTCTGGGATGGGCTGTGTGGGATCTGTCCCGTTAGTGCAGGTGCCCAAGCAGCAGGAGGTTGTTGCCAATTTGGAAGCACATACATCTCACAGATGAATGCTCCTCCCTCCTTGTTCAGCATCCTGCATGCCCTTCCTGCCCAAGGGGCTTCCTGGGAACAACTTGAGTGATTTTTCCATGGACGTACAGCGCTGAGCACATTTTTGGCACTGTACCTCTCCCTGGCTGGGCAGTGCAGCCCATCAGCAGTCCTGAGTCACACAATGAAAGGCAGTGAGTTGTGACACCCCTCAGACTGATTCTGGGTGCTGTGTTTTGAGGAGGAGGAGGGTATTTCATGCTAATACCTTCCTTCCCAGCGTGGGGTGGAAGCTGTGGAGGAGATGCAACAGCAATCAATGGTGTTTGCCTGCTGCTGCTGGAGGGGATGGAGTGGGGGAGTGATTTCAGAGATGGATTTGGCAGAGATGAGGTGCTGCTCTTTGTGCCTGTGGTGATGGAGCTGTAATAACATATTGAACATGGCAACAGCCCTTGCTAAAGCTCTGTGACTTCACGTTCGTGCTTCATGGAGCTTCATCTCCTAACAACACCCTCAGCATCCATAACAAGAGAGGAGCTGTCGAGTGCCAAAGGGCCTAGTTAAAATCACTCGCTGAAAACCTCCTTTCTTTTTGGACCTAAACTTGCTTTTTAAACAGAAAAGCTCCTTGGCTGTGTTCTAGGCAGAGCACATTGAGGGTTTTTGGCTCCCCCGTGCTGCATGGGGGGCTGGGGGTGCTGGACGCTGGTGTGTGTCAGGAATGCTGGCTGCGTGCTCAGGGAGCAGAGAGGGGTTGTTTTAGGACAAGCTGACAGGCCCTTGGCTTGTTCTGCTGCTCTCGAAAAATGTAATTCTAATTCTTGGCACCTTTTTCCAGGAGGATAAGGAGCGAGAGCACAGTGGAGCCTGTTCCCTCTGTCCTTGGAAATGGGCTTTTACCCAGCAGCAGAGCTGGCTCGTGTGCTCTGTCCTACCCCAGGTTTGGTGGAGCAAAAGGAGGAGTTAGTGGGGGAGAATCAGTGTGGGATGAAATGACCTGAGCCACCTCCTTGCAGTCCTCACCTCTGTCTAGTTGCTCTTTGGTCATCTCAGCGCTCTGACAGAGCATTTTCTGCAGGTGCCAGTGTTCTGCCTGGGTTCTGCTTGCCTTCATCTGGCTTAATCCTGCCCCTGGGAGGAAGAAGCTCCCTGTCCTGTGGCAGTGCCAGGCAGGAGAGGAGGAGATGGGCAGTGCCTGTGGTGTTTCCCAGTGCTCTGCTGCATGCTGAGGGATCCACCCAGGGCTGCAGAGCCCGTGCCATCCTGCAGCACATGCCCACAGTGGATTTCTCTGCTGCCATGGCACTGCATCCCTTCCTCTGCCTGCCCAGCAATGCTTCTAGGCTTGACTCTGGTCATTGCCCCAACAGGGCCTGATTTCTCTCCTCCTGTGCTGTTCCTGAGGCGCAGCAGTGATCCTTTCTGCCTTCTCATCTCCACTTTGGACACTGTTGTTCCCATGACTGCTTAAAAAAGAGCCATTGCCTCGTGCAGATCAAGCTGTCCCACGTGGTGACGTGACCAAACCAAGCACAGGCTTTTATTTCAAGCAGGTTTTCAGCCCTGTGTTATTTTATTTCATGCCAGCCATCTCAGGTATGATGTAGAACAGATTGCCCCCAGCAGCTAATGTGTTTCTGCCTCAGCAGCAGACAGAGTGGCAGATGTAAACACAGGAACATTGCTGGCTTTCAAACACTAAAAACTCCCAAAGAATAGGCAGGTATGTATATATAAATATATACAGTGCATTATATGAAAGGATTTCACTATATTTGGAGAGAGATTTGTAAATTCGTGAAATCGTGTGTGTATATTTTCTGTAGGTTTTTAGGTAAATGAAAAGCCTACATTTTTGATATATCTATATATTTATGTATGCTGCCTCCTATTCTTGTAAGCTGTTTTTTCAAAGGCTTCTTCTAGCCTTGTTCAGTGATTCTGCCTTCAGCTGCCACAAAGAGAAAGACTCCCAGTCTCGAGCAAAGCTAAATATTGATTTGAGTCAATCTGGGTGCACTTGGAGACATCACTAGTGTTCATGAATGCAGCATAATCGCTGATTGGAGTGGGGAAATTTCATCATAAAGGCCCCAAAAGGGAGGTTTATTATTGCTTTCTTCCAAATGCCTGAATTTTATTAGCTTCAGTCATTCTTGGCAGGGCAGTGGAATGGGATTTTATAGTTAGCAAAGGAAAAGTAAACACAGTAATCATTTCACAGCCCTGTGCCTGCCAAACCAAGATGGAAATTCCAGCCTTGGTGGGAAGCTGCTGCTTTGCTAACAGATAATAACAAATTCACTGTGGGCTTATTCTTGCTATGGGAGCTGAGGTGTTCAGGTTTCTGTGTAATTCCCTGGTCTGGGGAAGCAGAGGTGCTTCATGGTTTGCTGCAGGAACAGGCTGGGAGAGGTTTGTGGTTGGAGCAGCTCCCACAGCCATTCACAGGTACAAGTGGGGTTTCTGCTCTGGGCCTTTGGGAACTGCTCTGTCCCGTGCTCTTGTGGTATTTGGTTTTTCCATGGTCAGTCTTGCTCTGATGGCAGAGCTGAGTGATGCTGAAGGTGTGACGGATTTGAGACACCCTGATGCTCCCAACACCCTGAGCCCATCTCTGCTGCTGAATGGGGGCAGAGTTATTATGGCATAAAAATCTCCACATAAACCCAACACACCCATGTAAGGTTTATATTGCATGTTTTCCTGGGCTTGTTGAGGTGCAGGGCTTGGCTGCCAGCTGAGATCTGGAGCAGCAGATCCTGCTGTGTTTCTTCCCACCGTCCTGCCCCATCCAGGGGATGCTGTTTGTGTTTCCTCCCACCATCCTGCCCCATGGGCTGGGGATGGCTGGCACTGCAGAATGCCACCTGATGGAAAACCAGGCAGAGCAGCAAAGCAAAATGCTCCTCAAACAAGCAAAATGCTCCTCAAACAAGTGGCCAGTGTCGAGGCAGCCCCTTCCACGTGTCTGCACAATTACTAGAACAATGAAGCATTGAGCATTGGGCTCTGATGGATGGTGCAGCTGACAGTCTGTGCACCACCCGTGCTCCTGTCAGCACTGGGATGCTGGGGCTGTGTCCCACATCCCTGCTTGTGTCCCAGAGCTGTTGTGGGGTGTTTGGGACGGTCACTGGATGTGCTCTGTGTCCCACATCCCTGCTGTGTGTGTCCCAGAGCTGTTGTGGGGTGTTTGGGACGGTCACTGGATGTGCTCTGTGTCCCACATCCCTGCTTGTGTCCCAGAGCTGTTGTGGGGTGTTTGGGACGGTCACTGGATGTGCTTTGTGCAGCCTTGGGGGATTCCTCAGGCAGTGGAGAGGCAGCAGAGGTGTTGTCCCCACTGTGTCCCTCATGGTTTTACAGCTCAGAGGTATTTGATGTCCTGCCTCCTCTACCTGAGAGCACAGGCAGTGTTGGTGACCCTGGGACACTGGAGCGAGGTGGTGACAGCAGCTGGCAGGCACAGCTCGCTGGGTTCCGTTGGAGCAGTTACTTCAGTTTGGGGAGGTGACACAGTTGGAGTGGGAGCTGCTGGGCTGAACATCAGCCAGGACATCACCCTGGGACTCACCATCCTGTGCTGTGAGTCTGGGGAGCCTTGTTGGGAACCCTGGCTTGCTGCAATGGCTCTTGCATGCAAGAGGAGGTCTGGGCTGTCCCACAACACAGCTCAGCTGCTGCTCAAACCATTTTAGATCTTGTTTGCATTTCCTTTTTCCATCAATCTCCTCCTCAGTAGGCAGCTCAGTCTCTGGGATTTGGGTAAAATAATTATGGGTGATGGTTGTGAGAAAAGGAGTGTGAGCTGCCTTTCAGTGTATCTCACTTGCAGCAGTAGTGGTTAAATAGAGCTGTCTTCAATCAAACCCTCTAAATTTGATTCCCCTTCAAGCCAGCTTCCCAATATTGATGTTGTGTGCCATCCTGATTAACTCCCAGCCAAACCCTGCTTCCCAGGGCTGCCCTGTGTGCATCCCGCTGGGATGTGTGTGCTGAGGAGTCCCTGCTCCTCCTCGGCCTCCTGCCTCCTCCCTGGCAAGAGGAGGAAATTTGAATGTTTCTGAAGAGCAACATTTCCATTTCAAAAGCTGTTCGTTCAAGTGCGTCTGGAGTGGGATTTCTCTCCCCCACTCCTCTCTGAATGGGAGCTTTAGAAGTCTCATTTCCTCTGCTTGATAACACCAGGCTGAGAAGGGCTTTTGTCTTTTCATTTCCCCTCAATTTTTTATTTTTAAATCAGTGAGGTTTGGAGAAGCTGCCGTGGTGGATTTTCCCTCCTCCTCCTCCCCCCATCTTTGCCCATGTGCTGGAGGATGCACCTGGCATCACCCAATGAAGGAAGGAGCTGGGGCTTCCTGGGGCACAGCCCACCTGGGAGCGCCCTGTCAGTGCTCCTGGGAGCAGGGCAGGAGGGTTTGCTGTCCTGTCAGATCTCCTGGGAGCACAGGAGGAGGTTTGCTGTCCTGTCCATGCTATGGAGCTCCTGGGAGCACAGGAGGAGGTTTGCTGTCCTGTCAGAGCTCCTGGGAGCACAGGACGCGGTTTGCTGTGGCTGCAGTCCTGCTCACTGGTTGCCTGCCTGCATTTTTGGCTGATGTAGCTTTTCCAGTTGGTGTGAAATTGTATTTTTATGGGATGCTCAGCAGAGAGCAGATGTGGTGCCCAGCTCCCACTTGTGCAGGACTGATGGGTGTGGATGTAGGCACTGTCCCAGCAGTGCAGTGGCATTTGTGCTGTTCACTGGAGTATTGCATGGGTATAAAAAGGGATTTCTATTCTGCAGAAGCCTTTTTACAGCTCTTGAGCTTGCTTTTCACATGGCACCTAGGCCTGGAGGACTTTCAATGAGCTTGATTGGCCGCTGGGACTATTCCAGCACCTTCTCTGAGGGAAATTGCCTGCTGGGATTAACATGGACCTTGATGCTTCATCCCTGCCTGTTGACGTGCTGGGAAGGCTCAGAACTTGCTTTACTGCATGTGGTAATTGAAAGAGGATGAGTGGTATTGAAAAACAAAAAAAATTGGGAGACTGAAGCTTTTAAAGGCACAAATGCAGAAAGAGGCTCTGGTGGTGATTCAGAGATGCTGTGAAAGCTGCCCAAAATGGGCTGACCCCAGGGAGGGCAGGGGAGGTTTGAGCCCCAGCAAGGAGGAGCCATGAGCTCCCCATTGCCTTTAAAGTGCTGTTCTGCAGCCGGGGGTGACCCCACTGCCTGGCTGAGTGCCAAATTGGGCAATTAAAAATTTCCCTCCCTGCCTTGGCACGTCGTGCAATCACAGTTTGCTCCTTTTTAGGAGGTTTCAAACGTGAGCTCGTGTGTGCAGTGTCAGCACGGGTGGCTGCTGGCTGAACAAATTACAGAAAGAGCACTAAAGTTGCAGATGGAGGAGTGGAAGGGTTTGAGATTTTGTCCTCCCCTTGTGTTTGCTGTAGCTGCCCCTCTGATGGAACCTAGGACAGGCTCTGCTTGTGCTGAGCACCTCAGGCTGCACTGCTCCATCCAGGCTTTCTGTACCTGCCCAAACCATGCGTTTATTCACAGCTCTGCTGGGGCACTTGCTGTTGGCCTGGAATGCTCCACACGTGCCAGCATCTCTTCCATCTCAGCCTTTTCCTTCCCTTTGCAGAAGTGCAATATCTTTCTGCAGCTTCCCAGAACCAGGACCTCACTCTGCTTGCCTGCTCAGCTCCAAGTCATTCCCCTAAGGCAAGCACCAAGATGAGATTTTTATTAGTTTTTTTCCTTTGGCTTGGACACTTTTTCAGTGTTAACAAAAGGCAAATCGCTGGCAGAGAGTCTTACCAGATGTATCAACTGTACTGAAGATGCTCAAAGAAAAAGTTCCCAGAATCTTTCTGAATGTTGCAGAAAGGCATATTTTCTTGTAAACTTGTTCTTGGAAGTGACAGAGTTGTTTTGGCTGAGATTCCCTGTTTAGGGGGAAAAAAAAAGAAAAAAGGAAAAAAAGAGTGGAAGTGCCTAAAGCCGATATTCAGCATGGAAAATTTCAGTCCAGACAGTTACTGTTTGAACAAACTCAAAGTCAGCTGAAAATCAGGGATGCAGAATAGGCAGTGGTGGGGAATTCTTAATGAGAGGTGGAGCAATTAGCTCCTCGTGGTAATGAGTGGATGGGTAGGTGAGAATCCATCACTGCTGTAAGTCAGTGGGGAGCGCTGGCATTCAGTGCAATTATTATCCACTAATGGGGAGAGCAGGGAGGGAATGAGAGGCACAGCATCCATTTGCCGGGTAATGCCTTTGGCGGCGCTGGGAGTTTGCCTGAGTCAGGATTTCCGAATTTGACCCGTTCTTTTGGGCTGTCTCTGAGCCCGTGAAGGTGTTTGCTGTAGAATTGTGCAGTGTGAGATCCAGAGGCAGCAGCTGCTCACTGAACACCACGGAGCGGCTCCTTCGAGCACGAGTGAGTTTTGTAAAACCAGATACAAGCTTTGGTTACTGCATTTACTGAGGCTCTGGCTGGCAAGGTTTTACCACCCTCGTAAATCTGCCGGGCAGGGGAGGCAGGAGGGAGGGGTCAGCATTTGGGACTGGTTTTGCAATTAAATTGCTTCAAGCTGTTGAAACATTGGGGGAAGTTTTTTGACCTACTTTCGTGCAGGCTTTAGAAATTGTTGGGATGTTTTCTGCTCTGTCTGCGTGGAATTCAGCTGGGTTACAGAGGAAAGGAATTTCGTGGGCCTGCTCGTAAAGTCAGATCTATTTAAAAAAAAAAAAAATTAAATTAAAAAAAAAAAAAAACAAAAAACTCGGCTTTGTCTTCAGACAGCTCCTTGGTCTCCAGCTCCATGAATTCCTATGAGAGCATGTAGTGAGTGAGAGAGATTCCTTGTTTTGCACATGCCATGGAGAGTGGGGATGGAGGATGCTGCCTTGGTCCCACACCTGGCATCCCTTGGGAGCACTCTTGGCCTTGCAGGGGAACACCCAGGTGCTCCCCAGAGCACACTCAGGTCTCCATCCCGTTCTGGCAGCCCAGCAAGAGCCCAGCAGAATTTAAGAATTCAAACCTCATTTGGAGGGCCAGGCAGCAGAAAGAGCCGTTAGCACAGCAGATGGCCAGGAACAAAGGAATTGCAGTAACTCGATGTACTTTTCACTGCTCAGACTCCCTGACTTTTTGTACTCGTGCACCTCCCCGGGGAAAGGAGACATTAATTTTCAGCTCCATAACTTTTCCCCTCTGTCAGTGCTGTCATGCTGGGGCTTAAGATATGTCAGAATGTGTTGGACACTTTTCCAATTAAAAAACCAAATTCCTTCAGTCTGTATTTGGCTCACTTAGGAGTTTTATATGTGTGTTTTTACCTAAAAACCTGACTGGGGTGTTGCTTTCCTGCCTGGTTCTCATCCCAGGGAGTGTGGGAAGCCCTGGGGGCTCAGAGTGTGATGCTGCTCATCCCTGGGCTCCTGGGCAGGGAGGATGAGCTGCTGGCTCTGCAGTCCCCACATGGATGGGGCTTTGGGAGGGATGTTGGCTGGGGCAGTGCTGGAATGTTCTCTGGCTGTGCTGCCATGGGAGGCTCAGGTGGTGGAGGCATCCCCACAAGGAGATCCCCAAGTTCATGTGAGGTTTGTTTTGGGATTAATTTGAGCACAAATTGAGTGGCCCCAGCCTGTCCTCCCTGCTTTGGCAATCTCCTCCAGCCCTGAGGACAGGAGATGTGTGAGTGGGCAGGAGTGGAAGATAACACCTCTTAATCCCTCCTGGTGCTGCAGCAGGAAATGCTACTGCTGGCTGATAATTAGAAAGTGAACAGACTGTGGAAGAGATGATGTTGGCATCCCTAAATCTCTGTCCTGGGCTTGGGGGAACATCACTAATGATCTGGATTAGAGAGGCCTGGGCTCAGGGAGGATGATATGTAGGGCAAACACGGAGCGCTGAGACCCTGAGCTCAGCCAGGCAGGCAGCTCTGCTCTCCTGGGACACACTGCTGGGCTCTGGAGCTTTGGGAGCTCCAGCTGATGCAGTCAGGGGATCAGCAAGGTCAAAATGCACTTTGCAGTGAGATTCAGGTGCAGATGGAGCGGAGCTCCCCATGTGCTGTCTCCTGAGGGCTGAAAAAATGACCCTGCAGGAACACTGGGCTGCATCCAGCTGTAGGTGCTGAGCTGAAATGGGGCTCAGACATGTTTTTAAATCCATCCACATCACATGACTTCTCTGTGAGTATCTCAAGCTGGGTCAGTAATGCAAAATAAGCAGGTGGAGATGGGCTGGGGCAGGTTCCACTGTGTCCTGGGACCACACTTGGGGCTCCCAATGAAATTTTTTCTTGTGACCCCAATGTTGGTGTGTTTGAAGGCTGGGACAAATTCACCTAGAGCCTTACTTGCTCTTCAAGGCATCAATAGGCAGTTGGCTTATCCTCTTCCTTCCTCTCTTTTCTGCATGTATTTGAAGTCATTGCTTACTAGTGAATAGCAGGCTTGCTCCGTTAGCTGTGTTGGGAATTTTTATTCCTAAGCATGTAGAAGAAACCCACCCCAAAGTCTGGCCTTGCTCTTTGACAACCTCCTCAGTGATAATTGTTTTCTTCAGTGCCAGCACCTCCTCTTGCTGCAGGGAGGTTTGTGCAGCCTCTGCCCCCCTCACACCCACCCTTGTTATCATATAAATCACAAAACAAGGCCAGGGATAAACAGGAGCTGCAGTAGCTGTTAGCCATGTGTAAAAACAAATCACATGGAAACAGTATAATTACTGAGAAAATATCAACTTGAGTAATGCAGTAATTGTTTTCTTCCCTCCAGCAGATTTATTCCACCTCTCCTGGCTGTTGCTGGTTGGGAAGTCTGTGACTTCACGATAATAAGGAGAATTTCACATTTCACACTGCACTTGCTCAGGGTATGACACTGTCTAGAGCAGGGGAATATATTTTGAGGGTTTCTTGAGAGCTGTAGGAAGCAGAGCACTGGTTGAAATCTCTCTGACCATGGGGGTCTTGCCCATGCTCTGAGCAGACTCTGGTCTTGGCACACCTCTTTTCAAGCCACTTTTGTGGTTTATAAGGGCTTCTTTATGCCTTGCATAAATCCATGAGCTCTGCTTTTTGGATGTCAGCGCTGCACAGACGAGATTTTTGTTTTTTCCTTCTTTTTGCTGCTTGTCATTTTGTGGATTTATTGAGGTGCTTGTGACATGACAGTGCCCAGTATGTGAGGGCCAAGGACTTTGCCTCTCTCTATTGCTGTAATCATCTCCTAGTACCAGATGATGATGATGATGTTTGTGCTGTGACTTGCAGCTATTTCCCTTACTCAGCTTTGCTGCTCTTTTCCTTCACATTCCACAAGGTAAAAAGATAAAAATGTATCAGGACCCAGGTTCCCAAGGTGTTTTGTTCCAAGTAGGAGTTTAAAGATGCCCTGTCCTGCACATTGGCAGACAAGAGGAAGTGTCATTTGTTTCATGTGCACAGTGAGGAGCCTTTCTCTCCTGCATTTTTGGCAGGTAGCTTCCTTTCCTTTAGAAAAACCTACCCACTGCCACTTCCCCTTCCTGTGCCTTAATCTGAACAAGATTTCATGAACAGCTAATTTATCTTTTGCTTTTTGTGGTTGTCCTGCTCCTCTTGACTTGAAAAAAAACCAAAACCACAAAAAAAACCCCAGTTGTGGAGATCACAAAGCCTTCCCATGTCAGCAGACTGACCATTTTTGATGTCTAATGCTGGGAAGTAAAACAAGACAGGATCTTCTCTTCAGGATTCTTCAGAAAGCTCTCAAGTCCTTCTAGCTTCTCTTCTGGATGGATGCTGGACACAACCAGCTTAGCCTTGTGGTGCCTTTGTGCTCCTGGGTGGATGGGCTGAGGCAGGACAGTGGGAGCACAGAACAGTGTTGGCTTT
The DNA here is from genome assembly GCF_028769735.1 of Zonotrichia leucophrys gambelii. Taxonomy (NCBI): domain Eukaryota; kingdom Metazoa; phylum Chordata; class Aves; order Passeriformes; family Passerellidae; genus Zonotrichia; species Zonotrichia leucophrys. The sequence goes on from NC_088185.1 coordinate 1,802,716, forward strand.
CTGAGGGCTGCAGTAATGAAGGTGGCAGAGTTGTGTGAGCTCCTTGCCTTGTTTGCCTGCCCCATCCCTCCCTCCCTCCCCTCGCAGCAGCTGCCCTGTGCTGCCTGCCCAGCCTGGCACTGGTTTAGGGTTACCACTGGAGACACTGCTCCTCTCCTCCCCCTCCAGGAAAAGAAATCCATCCACTCACTAAGCAAATTAATAGATAGACTTTTAATTAAGGCTCTGGGTGGCTGCCAGAGAGGAGCATCCTGGGTCAGGGCAGGCTGGTGCTGTGCTGTGATCCCATCTGTGTGGTGGTGGCTGTTCAGCAGCTGCCTCAGCCCAGGTGTGCTCACCTGTGGTGGGCAGGCTCATCAGGCAGCTTCCCTCTGCCCTGGGTCATTATTGCTGCTCCCTGTCATGGCCATGGAGGTTTTGCTGGTCTCTCCAGTCTCTCTGACTTGAAGGGTCTTGTTGAGCTGAGAGCTTCTTCACCTGGAATTTGAAAAATATCAGTTTGTTGTTGTTTTTATCTTGACTCACCTATCCCCTTTTTCTCCATATTTGTGTGGATGCATTCAACATCCAACACTCAGAGTATCCCCAGGGTTTGGAAAGAGATGGAGAAAGACAGCCATGAAGGAGCTAGGAGCCTGCTTTCCTCCCAAGGGCTGCCCTCCCAGCCCCTTTCCTTCAGCATGGTTCATGCTGCTCTTGTCTCTGTGGCACAAGGAAGATGTGACTGTGGTGTCTCATTTTTGCCTTGAGCCCTCTGAAGGGACAGTGGTGCTGAGAGCTCCTGAATATGGATGGTTTATTGATCCTGTGAGAACATGAGCAGCTCTCAAGGTGGTGGGAGCCACTGAGGCTTTGTCAGGAGGAAGAGCTGCTGTCGTGTCCCTGGGAGAATAACCTGGTTGTCTTTGGAGCTGCTGGAGGTTGTGGAGCCCTGTGGTGATGTGATCTGACAGCTGGTACTCCCTCGTCTAGCAGGTTTTTTTGAGGGTTCTGTGCATCTCAGGAGGCTGGGAACGGGCCAGGGAGCTGTGGGAGGATGAGAGAAGGATCCAGAGTCTCCTGGGAGAGAGCTGATGTGTTGTTTGACCCCTGGCAGGAGCGTGGCCTGCCTGGCAAGCTGGAGCCCGTGTCCCCCGTGAGCCCCGCGCACGGCGAGGCCGAGCTGGATCTGCTGCCGGCGCGGCTCTCCAAGGAGGAGCTCATCCAGAACATGGACCGCGTGGACCGCGAGATCACCATGGTGGAGCAGCAGATCTCCAAGCTGAAGAAGAAGCAGGTAGGAGGCCGTGGTGTGGAGGGGAGCACGTGTCCTCGCTTCTGCATGCTGCCACAGGGCCCGTCCTTGTCCCTGCATGGCCACAGCAGGGGAAGTGGCAGTGCCAGTGCACAGGATCAGCTGTGTCCCTGCTGTGACATGCGTGGTGGCTGCTGTGCCTGCAGTCTGGAGCTGCTGGTCACACGATGCTTTGAAACCCAGCTCGTGGCTCTGTGCATGTGAGAGAACCTAAAAGAGAGAAAAATGTGTCCTCAGTGCCTTGGCAGCGGATGTGCAGGTGGTGAGCAGCAGAGCTGGAAGCACAGCATGGCTTGTCCGAGTCATTGGACAGCCCAGTGCAGCACCAGGTCCTTTATTTCTCTTTATTTCTCCTTTCCAGCAATTGTCTCTCCCCAGTGCTGCTGTTGCTGCCAGTGTTCAGTGCTGGGCTGTTCAGACATTGCTGCAATGACCAAATGGCCCTTCCAGTGCATCCAGTCCCCTTCCCTGGGGCTTGCCAGCTCTGCAGCCTTGAGCAGCATCTGGTGCAGCTCCAGTCAGGGCTGTGCTTGAGCAGGGATTGAATCTGATCTTCCTGGCTGCAGCTTTACCCTGCTCAGGAGCACTCCCCAGCAAAAGGATGGCCCACTCGCTGTTGGCCTGTACATAATTACCATAAACCCATTAAGAGATTAATATGACAAAACCTTCAGGGACATCTGTGAAAAAACCCACAGACTTAGAGGCTTTCACTTTTTAAAGCAAATCACTGCCTCTTTTTTTCCTGGTTGTTTTATTTTCTTTGCTTGGGATGAGTTTCTGAACTCCCTGATGGCTAATCCCAAACTGCCCAAGAGGAATGACCTTTCCCAAGGGGCTGTAACTTCAGTAGGAATTTGGGAATGGAGCAAAACCTTTACTGTTGAAGCTCCTTAGAATGAGCATGCACTTGCTCTTCCCCATCAGATCTGTATTTTCCCATACCAAACACAGTTCCTTTCTGTCCTGCAAGACAAAGCAGGAATATTTTCATTTTGTTTTCAAACAATATGGTTTAATTAATGCCAAGGAGCCTTTTTGGCATGTGTTGCTGCAGAGGTGTGTGGGCAGAAGCAGCTGTGCTGGGGGTGAGGCAGAGCCCTGTGTGCCAGCTCACGGGGCCCAGAGGAACATCTGGAGCCATGGAAACCACAGAGTTCCTCTTGCTGGTTTTGGGGTGAAGGCAGCCCTTCCCCTCTGCCACCTGGAGAGGAGACCTGGCTGCTGGCCCTTTTTTCACTCGGATTTGAGCAAAGAGATGCCAACCACAGCAATTTCCTGCTCTGGAAAAAGGCTTCCCAAATGGGCAGGGCAGGGAAGGTCCCTGTCATGGCAGCTGGGAACACTGACAGCTCTGATGATCCACTGCCTGGCTTTTCAGGGGTGCTGAGGAGCTCTGCTGGTGCTGACAGGAGCAGCATATGCTCCTCACCCTTAAAATCAAACCGTCTTCCCGTGAGGAAATGGGGTTTTTATTGTTGGCTGCTCAGTTGCTTTATTTCTTCCCTAGAAGAAGAAATTTTATGATTCTTCCTGCCCACAAAAATGCTCTGTTAAATGGGGAAGAAGGTGAAAGTGGCTGTTGGCAGTAAAAGTGTCCCCTCCCTTCCTTTGATTCTATTTTTTTTTTTAACTTTTGGCACATGGTGGCAAAGTTATATGGTAGCAAAACTGACCCCCCCACTATGGCCTCCTTCCCTATCCCAGTCCTCCAGCAGAGCTAGCACATCTGGGAAAAAGTGATTTTGGAGCAGGGGGTCCTGTCTGAGATGCTCCAGGAACGTTTTGTGCATCTGTGCATCTGAGCTGTCAGTGCAGGAGCACGAGTGAGGGAAAGCAGCGAGCCTGGAACAGAAACTGCTCCTGCAGGAACGTCAGTGGAGCAGGGGAGAAATCACATGCAGCCAGAATATCCTAATGCTTTTCCCCTCTGTCTTTGGGAGGCCTTCTCAGGGTAATTAAACACACTTGTATGGAAAGGCTGTGCAAAAAAAAAAAACAAAGCTTAAAAAAATCCCAACCAACCACAATCCACCATCTCTCTCTTTCTGGTTGTTCCATAAATGGCAGGGAAGGCTCTGCCTGGACCTTGCAAGAAGCAAAGCTGAGAAACCTTCCCCAAACCCTGCACACCCCTGGCAGGAGGCCACCTCCGTCAGCCTTCCCCCGCTCATTCATGCGCCATATGCGCTCAGATCTCTCCGAGTCCTCTCTCCCCCTCTTCCTGACAGGGAAGGATAATCCTTATGCATTTATTCCTGGCAGCAGCACCGGGCTCTGAAGGAGAAATAAACTGCTGGGCTGCTCTGTGCAGCGGCAGAGCCTGAGCCTCCCTGGGCGCCGAGCTCAGCCAAGGGCTCTCCGGGAGTACAACACTCCCACCTGGTGATGGAGGTGGAGCTGCTGGCTGGGAGAGCTCCAGCCTTTCCCCTTCCATTGCTCAGTTTCCTGTGCTCTCTTGGAAATGGTTTTCAGAGCTGCCCTGTGCCTGGAAGGCTCTGCTCTGCCCGGCCAGGTGAAGCATCCCAGTGCCCAGGTGTGTGTGTGACAGCCTTGGCTTCAGCAGGCAGGTGTCTGCAGCAAGGGAGCTGGTTCCTGCAGGGATGGGGCCTTCCTGAAGTATCTCCCACCTTCCTGAAGTATATCCCACCTTCCTGAAGTGTCTCCCACCTTCCCACCTTCCTGAATATCTCCCACCTTCCTGAAGTGTCTCCCACCTTCCTGAAGTATCTCCCACCTTCCCACCAGTGCTGCAGCCTGCAGTGTCCCTCTGGAGCACATGGTCCAGCCAAAGGGTGTCTCTCCTGGAGAGGGCACCTCTTCCACTTGGGAATGGGTTGCCCTGTGGGTGATGGTGGCACCTTGTATCCCTTCCACACTGCTGCCCTGTCCTGTTTGGGGAGAGGACGGAGGTCTTGGGCAGCCACTGCTGGGTGAGGGAGGCAGTGTGCAGCCATCAGGACTCATCTCTCATCCCGCTCTCTCCCTGTAAAGGTCACAGTCCCAGCCTGGCTCTTGTGGCAGACCTTTAAGAAATCCATTTTGTCCCTGTCTGGGAACCCTGACCTATTTTGCTTTGCCATTTCCCACGGCTCCCAGGAGGAGCTGTGGAGGCTGCAGTCAGGTGTGCTGCCTGCAGCCCCTCCTCACATCCTCACCCAGCATCTGGCCCTTTAACATCCATACAGTGCCACACCACAGCAAGTAGAGTTGAATTCTCTACTGTATTTCAGCTATAATTAGATTTGTATTTTTTCTTCTAATGAGCTGTTTTTAATGAGCCTCCACTTAGTGGCAAACTTTCGTTTCCTGATAGGCCATCAAACCCTCTCCTCTGAAATCCCTTGCTGCACACCCGACCACTTGGCAGAATTTTTGTGGGTTTCCAGAACGATGTAGCCAAGTTTTGGATGCTTTGACTTTTTTTCTTTTTAAACACAAATATTTTCCCCAAGAGAAGTAGATGTATCTGATCCTTTTTGCTGGCTCGTTCTTTGGAGTTTTTGGAGTTTATCCCATGGGAGTGAGGATGTGTGATAGGGTGCCTTAGGAGGACACCAGGGAAGAGCTGGCAGGTCCTGGAAGTGCTGCTTCTGTGCCAAATTCAGCTTTGCAGCCCATGGTTTCAGCAGTGGCTTCTCAGGGAGCTCTTGTCCCCTGTGCTGTGGTTTGGGCCACCTGAGAACAGCAGAGGGCTGAGGGCTGTTCCTGTGGTTGGAGCCTTCAGAGTGCCACTGTGGTGTGGCTGTTTGCAGGCAGGAAGGGACAGACAGATCCCTGCAGTGCTGGGAAGGGTTCATTCCCTCCAGGCTGGGCAGTTCCTGGCTGCTCTCACTCATGGCTGGAGTAACTCTAAGGCTGTTGGTGATGCTGATTTATGGGACACAGGCTCTCCTGCACTGCCAGAGCCTGCTCCCCACTCTGGCTGGCAACAGCAGCTTTTTTGGCCTTATCTTGGTGTTCCCTAAACTGCTGCTTCTCCCTCTATGGGGAGAGGTATCCACCTATGGGGAGGTGGAGTGCACAGCATGGGGTGCTTCATCCATTGAAACACAATTTTAGGAGTGTGTGTTTTCTCAGCCAAGCCATTCCAGCCTGTCTGGGCGCTTAAGTGCTTTCTTGGGTTCATGCCAAGTGTATCCTCCTGCTAAAGGTGTCATCAGGAGCAGCAGAGGTGATGGGGAGGAGGAAGAGATGCTCAGCTTCTTCTCAGGCCACAGCCACCAGTGTCTCTGGGAAATCAGTGCTGTGCTCTGTGCAAGCCAAGTCCCAGCTGCATTTTCTTCCTCACTCGATTTTCCTCATGCTTCAACAGGGGATGCTTGAGCTGCAGGAAGAAAAAACAACTGCAAAGATTTGGAGATGAGAGCCTAGCAGGGAAAAGCCCTCAGTGTTTTTGAGAGGCGCTCTCTCTCCCGTGCCTGTGCTGCCCCGCAGCTGCCGCGCTCGGCTGCGCTCTCCCTCCTCAGCCTGGCCCCAGGAGCAGCCTGCAGCAATCTGGGATTTCCTCTTTCAGCTGAGCAGTTCCTCAGACTTACGGGAAGGGCTGGGATGTCTCCTCCCACCTCAGTGTTGCAGGTGGGATGTCAGGTTTAGCTGCTGACCAGGTGATAGTGCAAAGTGCAGGGGTGGCTGGTGCACGAGTCATTAATGGAGCACAGTCATCCCAAGGCATCTCCTCCAACCACTCCATTGGGAGGTGAAGCTGAGGGTGGAGAGCAGCCTTGCTCATCACCTCACCCCTGGCTCCTCCACCTCTCCCTGCACGCAGCAGCAGCTCCAGAGGCAGGTAGCAGCAAGGAGCCGGGCTGGAGCTGTGGTTTCATTTAAGCGTTCCCAGTAAAATCGTTATTTCTAGCCTGGGGCCCGTTGCAGGAGGCTCCTTTGAGGCAGGTCCTCATCCTCCATACCCCAAGCACACCGAGCCACGAGCACAGGGCCGGTGCCTGGGGCAGGCAGCGCTGCGCCTGCGTGGCCGGGGCTGCTGGAGCTCTCCTCCCTCTGCCCTGGCTGCCAGCAACTCTCCTGCCATGGCGCTCTCTGCCTCGCTCAGGGCACCTCCGAGAGTCTCGTGTGGACAGGGACGGCTGAGTTCCTTGCTGTGACTCACCCTCCTCCTCCTCCCCCCTCTCCTTCCACAGCAACAGTTGGAGGAAGAAGCAGCCAAACCACCAGAGCCTGAAAAACCCATCTCTCCCCCTCCTATCGAGTCCAAACATCGCAGCTTGGTGCAGATCATCTACGACGAGAACAGGGTGAGTCTGGAGGTGGTGGAGGGGCAAATGTGAGATTGTGCCGTGTCACCGTGGCCAGGGACGATGGGGAGGTTGGTGGGGATCAGGTGGGCGTTTTCCTGGCTGTTACCTTTGGGGTGGAGGCCGTGGGAGTGGGATGGAGCCCTGTCAGGATGGTGTCAGGATGGTGCAGATGAGCAGTAATGTCTTCTGAAGAACCTGCCTGGGGGGTTTCCTGTGATCAGCCTTAGATGCTTCAGACTCCTCTCTGCTAAACAGTTTGCTTCATCCTCTCCTTTGGAGTGAACCAGCTTGAAAGCTGCCTCAAGGGGTGGGCTCTGACGTGGTGGGTGGGCTGCATGGAAGGAGGGTGACATCTGTGCTGCTCTAATACTGGCAGGCCAGCTGTGAGCTCTCCTGGCTGTCCCTAAGCCCCCCAGGCTGGAGCAGCAGGGATGTGGATGCAGCCATGGCTGGATTTGTGGATATTTGATGCTGTAAATAGCATTAGCAAAGGTCAGGCTGGCATCCCTGGCTCTGGATCTCTGCCTTGACCGCTCATTTATCAGCCCTTGCCTGTAACAGCAGCCCGAGGAGAGATGAATTTTGCTGTGTGCATCGGAGCGAAGCTCAGAAATTGGGCCCTTTGGTAGATAATCAAGCATATTCATTTTCATTTAGGTGTTGGATAAAAAGGATGATTTTGCATAAAAGGAAAACTACCAGTCGCTAATTATTTTGAATTGCGAGGCCTGCGATTTCACTGGGAGCTGCAGAAATCCAGGTGCCTGACTCCTAAAAAGAAAAAAAAAATCGCCTACCCTGCGCTCCCAAGCAGGGCAATTTTCCTGGTTTTCCTTTTTCCATCTGCTACTCTCCCTGAGCAGTGGGAACCCAGAGCTGGCACGGTCTGTAGTGTGAGTGGGTGAAGGCTGAGGTCGATGTGTTTGCAGCATTAGCAGGCACCAGCTGGTGATGGCTGCACAGCTCTGGGCTTTGGGGGCACTGCTGAGTGTTCTCAAAGCCATTCTCACCACCAAGGGCCCTCTCTGGGGGTCCTGGGCTAGATAGCTTGTGCCTCCTGTGCAAAGGGGAGACTCAAAAGTGAGCTCTCAAATATTTTTATTCCTGTTCAATTGAGCCCCATCCTCCTTGGACACTCTTGTGTAGCTGAACCACATTACAAGGGGAAGAAATGGTGAGGGTGAGGCAGGAGGGGAAGATGACCTTCAGCCATCACATGCCCAGCAGCCTGCATTGTGGCAGTCCCCATTAGCTGGAGCTCAGGGCTGGGTGTCCTGCCAGCCCCCTGTCCTGCTTTGTCACCTCTTGTCTCTGCCCCTGCCAGTGGAAGGGTCACACATTCCCTGCTACCACCTCACAGCAGACAGGGTCTGCTCTCCAGGCCTCAGGGTGGTCCCTTGGCATTTCTGCCATGGGTGATGGCAGAGATTGTGGAGGGCAAGCATGGAGTTCTACATTTCTCCTGGAGAGTCCATGGCCATAATAGCTGGGACACTGTCACACACAGTGCCCATGGCCATAACACCTGGGACACTGTCACACACAGTGCCCGTGGCCATAACAGCTGGGACACTGTCACACACAGTGCCCATGGCCATAACAGATGGGACACTGTCACACACAGTGCCCGTGGCCATAACAGCTGGGACACTGTCACACACAGTGCCCATGGCCATAACACCTGGGACACTGTCACACACAGTGCCATGGCCATAACACTGGGACACTGTCACACACAGTGCCCATGGCCATAACACCTGGGACACTGTCACACACAGTGCCCATGGCCATACACCTGGGACACTGTCACACACAGTGCCATGGCTATAACAGCTGGGACACTGTCACACACAGTGCCCATGGCCATAACAGCTGGGACACTGTCACACACAGTGCCCATGGCCATAACAGCTGGGACACTGTCACACACAGTGCTCAGAGCTGTCCCTTTGTCAGTATGAGGAGGATCCCAGCCAGCTTGGTGCCAGGGGTTTCACCATGAGCCTTTGTGATGGGTGCACTCATTCCAGGTGGGTGCCCAGCAAACAAAGGTCACGTTGCACACCAGATTTTTCTATAGTTTCAAGTCTGGCTCTGTGTTCATGTCTGAATTCTGCCAGGGATGGGCAAACAATGATTCTTCCCTGTTCTTGTCAAGTTCCCTTGCGTGTCGTGTGTGAGGAGCCCATCTGTGGGCAGGAGACTCCAACCAAGAACCTTCCCTTTGGCTTGACAGAAACCAGAGCAGGCTGCAGGCAGGTTCCTCCTTTGGAGAGGTCTGTGGGCCACAGAGCACTGGCAGCATCCCTGGCCAGCTGGGATGGCTGAGGGTGGAAGGAGCCTTTCCTGTACCACAGCAGGGAGAGGCTGAGCTGGGGCTGCAGGGAAAGGAGTGCTGAGTATTGTCTTTGTCAGAGCTCCAGTGACAAGGGTGGGAATCGGGATGTAATTGCCCTTCTGAAGAACATTCAGGGGCTCAGCTTTCAGCCTCACTGTACTGAATGTTTGGGATGCATTTTAGTGGTGATTGCTCTGCCTTTGGGGCCAGGAGGAGGAAAGCTGGAAGAGGAAGGGGCTTGGGATTAGAGTCAGTTGAGATTGTGAGTTGGAAAAGAGTGAATGGTGGTCAGCAATAGGGTGGGTTTGATGGCAGCAGATCCTCCAGGTGTTTCTATCTCTGTGAATGTGGGAGAGGCCCAGACACTCCTGTGCTGGCCTCCAGCTTTGCAATTAATTGCAAGGTGAGTTGGTAGGAGCAAAGGCTGCAAGCCAGATAGAAATGTATTGATTTAGAGTGATGAAGGTCACTGAGCCAAATTTTAAGCTTTTCTGCCTCTTCTGTGCCGTGGAAAAGCAGTGAAGATGATGCCTGGAGGTCTACTTGTGGGAAAAGCGTTGGTAATGGCTGAGCCAGGGCTCCAGCCCATGCACAAAGGGAAGGAAAGCCAGATTTACTCGCATGGCTTGGCTTGTGGCTTGCTTGAGGGAGGCAGTGCACGCTAAGAAATGCAAATAAAAAGAGGATATTCAGGCCTCAGGAGGAGGCGAGAAAGGAAAGCACCCCAGAAGTGCTGGCAAAGCCTGAAACGATCTTTAAAGAGCAACGTTGTGGAAGGGGCAGCAAGCCAGCCCTTGTGCCAATCCCCGAGCAGGTGGGAGGCAGCAGCTTGGTGCAGGGGCTTCTGCTGGCTCTGGCTGGGCGCTCTGTGTGTGAGGCTGGGCTGGGCTCTGTGTGAAGCAGGGCTCTGTGTGTGAGGCTGGGGCTCTGTGTGTGAAGCTGGGTTCTAGCTGGGCTCTGTGTGTGAAGCTGGGGCTCTGTGTGTGAGGCTGGGCTCTGTTTGAAGCTGGGCCCTCTGTGAAGCTGGGCTCTAGCTGGCCTCTGTGTGTGAAGCTGGGGCTCTGTGTGTGAAGCTGGGCGCTCTGTATGTGAGGCTGGGCTCTCTTTGAAGCTGGGCCCTCTGTGAGGCTGGGCTCTGGCTGGGGCTCTGTGTGTGAAGCTGGGGCTCTGTGTGTGAGGCTGGGCTCTGTGTGTGAAGCTGGGGCTCTGTGTATGAAGCTGGGGCTCTGTGTGTGAAGCTGGGGCTCTGTGTGTGAAGCTGGGCTCTGTGTGTGAAGCTGGGGCTCTGTGTGTGAAGCTGGGCTCTGTGTGTGAAGCAGGGCTCTGTGTGTGAAGCTGGGGCTCTGTGTGTGAGGCTGGGGCTCTGTGTGTGAAGCTGGGGCTCTGTGTGTGAAGCTGGGGCTCTGTGTGTGAAGCTGGGGCTCTGTGTGTGAGGCTGGGCTCTGTGTATGAAGTTGGGCTCTGTATGTGAAGCTGGGCTCTGTGTGAAGATGGGCCCTCTGTGAGCCTGGGCTCTCTGGCTCTGTGTCCCCCGGGCACAGGCGCTGCCCTGCCCGTTCCCACCGTGCCTGCCAGCCCCTCAGAGCCGCACACTGCCCGCAGTCATAGCCCAACAAAGGAGGCACCAGAACGGGCCATGGGAGAGGAGGGGTTACCTGAGGACACGCAGCTAGAAAAGCCGGAAAATCAAGTTAGCCAGCCATTCTGTGACCTACTTTCCTTTTGGCGATAGCTGTGGCTTTGCAGGCGTGAATGGTTTCTAATTTTAGCTTATGGTTCATCAGGGAAGTCTATATATTTTTCTCACCACCGAGCTGGGTATGGATGAGGGGTTGGGATGAGGGCGGCGCTGGGCTGGATCCCATTTTCTCCAAATTCAGGTTTTCTGATGCTAAATGCCCATCACGCTGCCATTCCCTCTTGTGACCTACTTAACGTGTGTGATTTGAAAAGTTCCTCGGTGTCAGAGAGGATAATTATGGAAAATTTGACCTGTAATCCCCTCTTGCCACACTCTGCTGGACATGTAATTGATTTCCAGAGAAAAAAGGTGACTGTACTGATTATGCTGGGGAAGAGTGGAGAGAAGCTGCTCTTGACTGCAGTCAAATCCTGGGCTATGAGGCTGTGGTTGCATTTGGGAATCTTTTAGAGGACTTGGATTGTAGAGGAACAGTTGATATTCAAGATCCAGGTGCCTTTTCCCCTGCTGTGTGCTGACCCAAGCCATTTTCTCTCGTGTCCAAAGATGGGCTGTGAAGTCGCACCCAAAAATGTACTTGTTGGGAAATCTTTGCAGTATAACACAGAAAAACACACACTTGTGTATCTGAGCCAAAATTTCAACCGTAAGTGTCAACTGTACCATTTCTGAAAGGATTATGAGAAAGGGAGTTAACATTTTTGGTACTGTCTGTGGACTAACCTGACAACAGACAGTGGGCAGCATTGACAGAAGCATTTGAGTCATATTTTCAAAAGCGTGTTCAGTCCTTGAAGAAACAAAATTGTGTTTGAAAACAGTTATGGTGGCTGAAATTGCCAGGAGCCTTTGAAAAGTGCCCATGGGAAGCTCAGGGAACAGTTTTGGCTGCAGGGAGCTCAGGGACTCCTCTCCAGGAGCTGGGTGCTGGGAGGGTGGCACAGAACTACCTGGAAAAATCAAATTGGGATGGATGCCTCGGTTAATCCAGAGGCTGACAGTGATGGAGACATTGGGGATCTCCTAAATTAGGCCCTGGGAGTGATTTTAGTGTCTCCCCTGTGGAAGAAAGCTGATCTCTGCTGAGTCTGGCACCTCAGAGGGGTGGCTGTGTGACACAGCCTCCTTGAGGACTTTAATTTGCAGCTCTGGGATGTGTTATTGTATCAACAGAATTTACCCTTCTTCCACCTCAAATCCCCACAAACAGGACAGATCATCCGTGTGTATTTTTAGCTGTAGCTTTATTCCACTGGGCATTCACGGGATTCCTTGCACTTGCCTTCCCTTGAAATCAATTGAACAAACCTGGCCTTGAAGATGTTTTTGTGCTTTAAACAGAAATTTCCAAGACCTTTGCTGAGCCAAGGGAGGACAGCAGCATTGCTCTGGGCTTTTCCTGGGATACAGGAATACAGTGTGTCCTGGAGGATGCTGCTACTCATCAGCCCAACAATGCTTGGCTGGGTGAATTCTCCTCCAAGTCACCTGTGCATCCCAAAAATTCCTGCTTATGTGCCCAAGAGGTACCTGTGCCATCTCTCTGCCCATTGTGGTGATGTGGAGCCCACAGATGATGGTGGTTGGAGGTCCCTGTCGTGCAGGACTGCTGCTCAGAGGCCAGCAGACAAAGCAGCTCAGTCAGCTCCCTCTGAAACATTGCGCTCATTTATCGCGGACGCAGAGGTCGCGTCAGGACATGGCGTGACTCCGTCCTGTGCCTCCGTGCCAGGGAGGGGACACCTCGTGCTGTGCCCCACCACAGCAGGACCAGTCTCCCCGTGTCACCCCTGTGGGTGCCAGCAGCCAGGGGAGCCCATCCTGCCCTGCTGTCAGCCTGGGAAAAACTGGGTTTGATGCAGTGCGGGCAGCGCAAGCAGCAGCAGCGTCTGTCTCGCTCTTGAGATTGAGCTGGTGGAAATCAATAAGATTAAATTTTAATTCGTTTTCTGTCTTGATGCTTGTTCCTTCAAAAGGGCACAGCTATCTATCTATAAATCCAGCATTATGCTGTAAAATTGGAATTCAAAGGACTGTTTGGAACTTTTTCCATCCCCTGCTGCTGTTGTGTCTGTGCAGAGCACGTTCCCAGCTATCAGTTTACCCTCAAATACCTCCATAAAGCATTAATGCCCCATCCATAAATAAGAGAATAAATAAATGAAGGTTTTTAGCATTGCAAAATATAATCTTGCCGTTAACCACTCACAGACACTGAGTGTGACTCAGATCCTACAGGGATTTGATGTCTGTAGAACTCTGATTTTCTATGAACTCCTGATTTACATGAGAAAGGGAGGAATGGGGCTTGCCTCGTCAGCACGGAGCTGCAGTAAATAAGACCTTAACAGTAAAAGTGCTTTTGAGCATTTAATCTACGAGGCTTTTTTCAAATTCTAGTTTACATGGTAGTTGGGATGGGGCTTTTCATACTTGGCTGATGAAAGGGTCTTGTTTGTTTTGCTTTTGTTTCTAATAACTTTTATTCTGCCTCATCTGAGCTTGGTGATGCAAAATGGGCTTTTGGAAAGTCTGGAGGAAAACTAGAAAGGCAAGAATTCAGATACTATTGACATTTCTACATAATAAGATTTTTAAAAAGATAAAATGTAAACAATTACCCTGGAGTCATTGGGAATATTTTAATTTTTTATTGCATTTTAAGGAAACTTTCATTTGTTTTGGCTTTTTAAAGGTCCTGGTGTCTGTTTCAGGATCTGGAGTTTCCAACAGGTGTATTGACTTTGAAGATTTGTGTGTGATTAAATGTGATATCTGTCCAGACCAGATAAGGCCATGTCCTGCTTTTCTAGGTCTTGGAAGTAGTGATGAGAAGTGCAGAGATCCCAAATCTGCTGGAGGCTGGAAGGCAGACTGCAGCACAGCCCTGGCTCTTGGGTTGGGTTGGGTAACTGCTGCAGGGCTGAAATGTGGATTTCTGGAAGTTTTCTGTGCAGTGCCAACACTTTCAGCAGTTTTGGGGTGGTGGAATGCTCAGCCATGGTTTGCAGTGGCAAAGCCTTGCTGGCACATCACTTTAACCTTAGTGTGCATTTGAAGGGCTCTGTAGAACAGAGCAGAGTGGGGTGAGAGTGAGTGTGGGTGGAACCCAGCTGTGTCTGGGGGCTCCCCACTGGCCATGGGTGGGGTGTGAGCGAGCCAAGGACTGAAACTGTCTGGCAATGATGAGCCAAAGCCAGAGAGCAGCAAAGAACTGAAATGAGTGGTTTTGTCACACTCTGTGCAGGGTGGATGGGGAATGGTGTGAACTGGTGTGAACATGGCTCACATGTCACCAGTTTCCTCTGTTTTCTTACTGATATGATGAGTCATCTGTAACCCCCATTGCATCACCTGCTGGCCCCGGCCTTGGGGACAGCTCTCTGTCACTGCTGTTGTGGTGGGGAGATGGCTCCAGCTCTGCACAGGGAGCTGGGGGAGCTGCATCCCACGGGCAGCCCTGGAGAGCATCACCTGGGCCAGGTGAGAGGGGCTGGGCTCATGCCATGGAGGCTGGCTGAGGCTCCTGTGCTCAGGGAGAGCCCGGGGAGGGCACTCGTGCTTGGTGTGCTCAGGGCTCTGTGCTGGCCGTGCCTGCAGGAGCTGTGGAGGGAGGAGTGTTAGTGCTGCTGTCCCTTCCACAGCACTGGGGCTCATCCCACCTGCTCTGCGTGTGTGGAGAGCAGCAAATTGCTGCGGTGGTTTGGCTCTCAGAGAGAGCACGCTGAGGTTTAAAGGGCAGAAAAAAATAGTGCTTGTGGTTGTAGGAGTGAAAATCTTTCCCTATGGAACGGGCATTGCCAGGTTGCGGTTTGGTCCCAGCACATTCTGGCTGTGCTGTTTGCTTTCTGCTGCATGCACAGAGGTGTCTCTGAGGGTTTCCATGATTTCTGCTGACTTCAGCCACACTTCTCCTGAACTTTGTTTTAAACAAAATCCCTCTCCAGCCTGCCTCTTTGCCATGCTGCTCCCACAGCCCTGCCTGCCCAGGTGCCGGGACAGGAACTTTTCCCAGCACCATCCTGTGCTCAATCTCCTGCCTCTGGATTGGCTTTGCTAATCTGTGTGCAGGACATGGCTGGTCCCAAGCAGAACCCCTCCCATCCCAGCCCTGCAGCCTACGGGGTGCTATAAATAACCCCGGGAGCACGGTTCAGCTGCAGCAGCTTTGTGCTGCATGGAACCATGGCTGGAGCCGGTCCAAGAAAGTGCCGCCTCCTAATTTCAGATCCGCTTTCTCAAAATAACTCCCGTGTTTCCTTCTCTTCCATTTTTAAACTTCGCTTTAAGAGGAGCCCACGCAAAATCCCAGGCTCTCCCTGCTCTGGTTGTGGTTGCTCTGCTCCCTCGTGGGGTTGGCTCCTCGTCCCCACAGGAGCTCACACGGCCGGGAAGTTGCTCTCCTGCCTGCTTTCCCCTCCCAGGCCTATTTTAAGTTTCTTCAAAGGAAAAGCAAGGGGCTGGAGTTTGCTTTGGAAGCCAAATGCTCTTCAGGCAAGAATGAAGATTTTTTTGTAGTCTGCAGGGAGGTTTTTGCTGTTGGTGAAGATCTCTTTAGCTCCAGGCCCCTTGGAGGAGCATGAGCTGGGGTAAGAGCACAATTTCCCTGCCTGTACCCCTGCCCAGGGGGAGACAGATTCTATAGGGGCAAATCCTGCTGCCTGATACATCTGTGGGTTCCCTTCTGAATCCGTGGGCCCTGCAGCAACCAGGTTTTTGTTTCAGACATGTTTCTTGAGGCACTGAGCCCTCCAAAAGTGGAGGTCCCTTCATGAGCACCACTGCTCCACTGCTGGGGCAATATTTCAGGATTCTCTACCAGATCAAGAAAAGGGATCTTTGCCTGTGTGCTGGGGAGCTGCAGAGGGACTGTACAAGTGGTGGGGATCTTCATGTATCTCACTAGAGGTAAAGGCTGGGCTTTGCTTCTTGATGAATTTCCTTCTGTTAAACAGCAGGAATGCAAGTACAGGTGGGGTCATTCAGCAGATGTAGGATGAACCCTGTGGTTTTCTTCTGCAGGGTCCATCACTAAACATACTCCTAACAAAACCCGTATTGGAACCAAGTCCTAGGTGGCCATGCCTTTGGAAGGGAAAGGATTTACCAGGACTGCTGGTGGTCTTTAGCAAAGGTCCCACTGCTGTGGGAGGGCCTGGTGAGCTGCCTTTGTACCTGAACAGTTTGGGGTTTGCATAAATTCTCCAGTCAGGTTGTGGCTTGCTGAGTCCCTGGGCAGGAGCACGCCTCCCTGTGTCTGTCTGCCCCTGGAGATGAGCCCTGGCGTGGTGGGAACCCTCTGCTGGGTGTTTTCTGTTCTTCCCCGTTGCACTGCCAGCTCTCACCTCGCTCCGCCAGGCCTTTCAGACAGCTCGTTATGGTTCTGCTATGATCTGATAAAGGCAGCAAGGAGCATCAGCAATTACAGTGGGTGTCAAGTGTTAATTGGGCAGCTTTCAAGATAGAGGAATTTCTTTGTGTACGTACAAAGATATGACGTGCTCGGAATTGCTTCTCCTCCTGATCTTTCGTTCTGGAGACGTGTATATTGCAGTTGGTTAATGCAAGACAAATTATGTCATTCTTCTTGATTTGCCACATGTTCTGCCTGTGGTGGTTTGCCTCTGGCTTGTCTCATTAAGTTGTCTAAACATGGCAAATGCAGCAAGCTGAACATACTCAGCTTTTTCTCAAAGTTAATCTCATTGTACACAGCATCACCAGTCCCTTGCTGTGCCATCCCTGCTGCCAGGGCAGCTTCCACCAGCCCATGGTGGGACTGTCAGCCTTCAGTGAGGCTACAGTCTTCTACCCATAATTATGCAGAATGCAGTTAATTAGTTTGCTGCTTTTTTTTCCCAGGTGCACATAAAAAAATTTTGGTAAGCTGATGCCTCCTGCTCACCAGCAACCAATGGCAGGCAGGAGGGTATTGGCCAAATCATCCTCTTGGCCACTGATGTAGAGTGGTTTTAGTGGTTTTAATGATCCTTCCTCTCCTGGAAATCTTACCCCCTGGATTTAATTGTGTAGACTTTTCAAAATGCCATAGTGCTGATATTCTCCAACGCCAGGAGATTTTATCGCTTGTGAAGACCAAAATATTAAGCTCTGGCTCAGAGTTCTCTGTTGTGTGATGAATTTTTCCAAGGGGCAGGTCCCTGGGCAGACCTGGCTCATTCCCATTCATGGAATCAGGTGGGCAGTGTTGGTGACATCTGTGACCACTGAGGTCTGCTGTGGGGGTGCTCTGGGTACCAGGCAGGGATGCACTGACAGCAGGGGGATGGTGCCAGAGCAGGCTCCCTGCACGGTCACATTGGTCACATCTCTCTTAGCACCCTTGAAGTCACTGTTATATTGCACAAAAGCTTTGTGTACAGCAAATACAGGAACTGGAAGCTCTCCTGGTCGTGCTGTGGTGAGGCACCTGCTGCAGGCTTTGCAGCTGGGACGGGGCTGGGTTTGGCCAGGGCCATTTGCCTGAGCCCCGCCACGGGCAGGGTGACTCCCACAGCTGCTTTTCTGCTTGGGCTGACTCTTTCAGAGTGCTGGTGTGCAGATCAGGCTCTGTGTGGGTGCACAAGGCTCCGGTGAGGAGTCTGCACACCTACAGCTGCGTCAGTGCTTTTGAGGACCAGCCAGCAGTGGGGGATAGATGAGACTTTGGAAACTCTCCACGGGGGTGGATGTGGGGGCAAGCAGCAGGGCTGTGTGCCAGCCTTTGGTGAGACAATCCTTTGGAAACTCATCCTGCCCTGAGACAGTGTGAGAGGTGCCTGATGCTGGAGAGCTACGTGAGCTGGACCCCTGGAGCTGAAATCCCTTTCCCTGGAAAGTTTTCCCAGATTTGCCCAGCCCCACTGGTTGTGCCAGGAGCCCAGACCCCAGCCCACCCCTGCTCCCCAGCCTGGGGCTGAGCTCCCTGTTTTAGGCAGCTAAACTGGGATTTTCTCTCTCCCTTACTTCAAAATAGCTAAAACTGCTTATTTTATCTGAACCTCTGAAAATCCATCTCCTCATCCCCATCACTGTCAGGTACTTGGCTGTAGCAGCTCAGCCCCTGGTGTCGGCAGCACGCAGTGATCTGGATTTATTGGACTGTCAGTAACCCCCTGAACAGCCTGGCTCTGCGAGGAAGTGCTGTTTACTGAAAATGTCATCTTTTATTTAGACTGCTGCTACAGCCAGCCCATGTCTTTTTTTCAGGCCTGTTTAATTAGTAAGCACTGCGCAGCCCCCGACACGTGTTCCTGGGTGGTTTTTGTGCCTGTAATAAGCGCTAGGTAGCGTGGCCGGGGGCGGGAGGGGACGGGGAAGGGCTGCTCTGCGGCAGGGAGGGGAGGGAAGCGAGGGCAGCTCAACTCTAATGATCACATGCTCGTCAAGAGATGAATCCTAGAAAGGGCATCTCTGCGTGCGTGCCGGTCTGCCCGCCCTCCTCCTCCTCCTCTTCCTCCTCCTCCTGCTCCTCCTGGCAGGGCAGCGGCGCAGAGGTACCGGCACAGGACGGGTCAGGGCCCCGGGTCACTCCTGGGCACGGCTCGGATGATTTAGAGCCGTGATAAGCCGAGTGCCGGTCCGGAGGCTGAGCTGAACCTTTTCTCTCAGGCAGGGATGGGATTTGTGCCGGCTCCGTGGAGGTTTCAGGAGTGGTTTGAGCAGAGAGCCGCGACTCGTAACCGATGGCACAAGTAACTTTTTTCTTCCTGTCCCCTTTCCTCCCTGCAGAAGAAGGCAGAGGCTGCCCACCGGATCCTGGAAGGGCTGGGTCCGCAGGTGGAGCTGGTGAGTGTTGCCCGTGCTGGGGGAGCGGTCCTGTGTGGCTGTCCCTGTGGCTGTCCGTGTGTCTGTCCCAGGGAAATGCGCTGCTGGCCCGGACCTCTGGCTGGCACCGCACCAAAGCAGGAAGCGAAGTGACTGAGATGAGTACTGAAACGCAGGCAGACACACACACAGAGCCCTCCTCGCTGAGGTTTAACCCTTTGGCTCCCTCCTCCCGCGCTGCAGTGGAGCTGGGGGGTGGAAGGGGCTCTGGCACATTCTGCCTGCACTGGGGATGCTGAGGCTTCTCTGCACAGCACCAGCCCTGTGGGGCTGCTGCCTGCTCAGCTGCTGCCTCTCAGCCAGCCTCAGTGCTGTGGGGAGGGCTGGGTGCTTGGACTCTGCTCTGTCCCACCCACTGACAATGGAGGAGGATGCTGAAGGGTGCTCTGTGAGCTGCCACAACCTGCAGGTATCAGCACTTGCACACTTCCTATTCCACTCTCTCTCATGCACGGGGAAGCTGAGAAAACAACTTAGGACAGATTGTCAGTCTGGGGCTTCTCCTTCATCTGGCAAAATCCATCTGTAGTCAAAGGACTGACTGCTGGAGGGGCAGCTGGAAACAGCCCCTGGAGCTGAGTCCTGGAGAAAGGTGCACTGGCAGTGATGCTGCTGGAAGGATCAGAGCCAGTCTGACAGACAATCCCTGCTCTGCACCAGCCGTGGGATGCAGTGGATGGAGTCTGCAGGAGACGGGAGCAGGCAGTTCAGGCTTCCACAGCTGTAATTTGCACTTGCCTTGTGGGGGTGGCACTAATTGCTGTCTTCCCCTGTGCAGAAGGGAGAGGTCACACGTGACAAAGCCCACTTCCTCGTTGAGGAGGTAACACTCGTTATTATTCCTCTGAGTCACCAGGGTCAAACCCTTTGCTCTTTCTGCTCTGAAGATTGGCAGTGCCCAGGGTTGGTGCTTCCTCATCTGAAAGATGTTGCATTTCCTTTCCTTCCTCCTCCTTTCTTTGCTTGGTTTTTTTCACTCTGTTTTTCCTTTTTTCATTTTGTTGATGTTTTCTCCCTAGCTGTTGACACTGCACGGTGGGGGCTGTAAGAGCCCAGTGCAAACCTTTCCTCTGTGTCTGTGCCTTGCTCATTGGAGGGCAGGGGAAAAGGGGAAACCTCACTGAGAGAAGCCAGCTGGGCATCCTGCAGACTGTCTGGTCCATCTGCCATGGGAAGGGCGCTTCCTATGGCCCAGCAGCCTATGAGAGACAAGATGAATGGTCACAGCTCCTTCTGAGCTGGAAAGGAAGCAGCTCCAGGAAGAGGAGCACGCTGTGCCTGATGCTCATGCCTGCCCCACCATGTCACACACCACATGCTCCAGCCTTGGAGCTGCCCCAGCCCACGGGTCTCCTGCAGGGAGGTTGGGCATCCTGGTGCCAGTCCAGTCTGTGCAGGGAGAGGTGTGGCTGTCACCAGCCGGGCTGTGTGTTGCTGTCAGCTCTGTGGGATGTGCTGTCCTGGCTGTTCAGAGGGCTCTGCTGGGTGCCTTTGGAGCAGTGCTGGTGCTGGATGCACGCTGGCTCAGGAATGAGCAGCAGGCTGGAGCTCATGGGGTGGGAGGTTGTGCTGGGAATTGGTCACTCATGGCACCAGTACTGCTGTGCTGGCAGACAGGAGCAGGAGGCCGAGGGTTTCTGGGAAGCAGGGATCCAGTTTGGGTCCTGGGCAGCTGGTGTTCCCCTCTGGGTCAGGAGGAGGTTGTGACTCAGTAAACCAGGGCTCTGCTTGTGTCACCCCTGCAGTGTAGAGGTACCATTTAAAAAATGTCCATGTTTTCCCCAGGAGAAATGGTTTTGAGATGTATAATCTGAACCCTGCAGTCCCCAGAAAGCAATTGAGACCTTTCTGGTTTATTTCTAAGAGCTTTCAGTAAATACAACGCTTTTCCAGTAATAGCTTTGCATTGCAATTATGTTTTTCTAAAATGTCATTCTCCAGAGAAATGTATTACATGTTTCTAACCCTGGAGAAACACTGGGTATGTTTTGAACATGACCTTACCTATCTGACCTGTGAGCTGTACTTCTGCTTACTTACTGAGAAAGGTGGAATTGGGAGTTGTTGGTGGCTCTGAGGGAAGATGCTGTTTCTCAGTCCCTGCCCTGCTGAGAATAAAGTTTCTTTAAGTATTTAGTCTGTACATTCTCTATGGGTAAGTAGAACTTGTCTCCTGGGCTTGCTCCACTGCTGAGGCTGTTGTGCAGATAGAAATCTCTTTGAGGTGCTGGTGTCATGTGGATCTTGGGTTCTGGTCCCAGAATTTAATATTTCTGAGTGTTTGGGCATTTATTTTAAAATGATGTGTTCTTGTTTGCTAACACTTAAGTTTTCTAGCTAAGACTCTTAAGTGTTCATATCATTTATAGGCTGTAGTTGAGAGGAATCACTTGGTCATCTGGTTGGCATCAGGGCATCTGTAATGTCCTTGTGGACGTGAGCATTTTCCAACCCAGGCCCAAACCAAAATGTTAATTGCACTGCTTCTCCCAGGAGGAAGGTCTGTGTGACCTGCAACATGGAAGCTTCTTTGCTTTGATATTTATGAGCAAGGAGGGAAGGGAGATGATCATTCCTCAGTATTTCCAGTTCCTGCAGGCCTCTCCCAGAAGACAGTCGCTGGTCAAGGCCTGCCAGCTTTCCAGGGTGACTGAGGATGTGATGCTCTGGAGCTGTGGCCGTTCCTCCTGCCTGTGGTGCAGACCTGCCTCTGGAGCTACGTGATGAGACGGATGTCTGTGTTCCTCTGAGCTTTCCAAGCATGAAGTGCACAGCCAGCTCTGAGCCTGGAGTCACACCAGCAGATCTGAGAGGATTCCTGATGGAAGCACCCCTGGGGAAGGGATACCACTGAGAATGCCATCTTCACGAGGATCTGCTCGTCCCTCTCATCTGCCCTGGCTCTGCCAGCTCACAGTGTTCAGGTGTCCCTGCAGTGTCTCCTGGCAGGCTTGCAGCCAGGTGATGGGTGCATGGATGGCTGTCAGCGCTCCTGGAACACAGGGGTTCATGCCCTGTGCCTGTCTGCCTGGGGATTACGTGCCTCTGCCTGCCCCTGCTGCCCAGGATTACGTGTGCTTTCACAGAGGAGAGGGACACGTCCAAGGACAGCCAGAAAGAGAAGCTGATGACCTGCTGGTGCTGCAGTGATGGAGCAGGGAGAGCTACACCCAGTCTCTGTTCTGTGTGGATTGATGCGGCTGTCCTGTGTGGCAGCAGAGTGGTGAAGCAGAATCTGTGTTTTACAGAGAAGTAGAAACAGGCTGTGTGGAAAAACAAGCTTCTGTGCCAAGCACCTGTGATGGTGATAGGGAGATAGCACAGAGGATGTGGGAGTAACACCTTCTTCAGACTGGAGGGGAAAAGGACCCATCTTTGTTTACGCGTCCTGTCGCCTCCAGTGCTGCTCACCTGGTTGAGCAGATGCTCAGCACATGTTTTGCTCTTTTCCTGTGTTTAATCTGGGGTGAAATTGGGTAGACCCAGAGCACAGCCTCAGCCCCATCGACCACAGGAGGAGGGTGAGCTGGTGTGTGTATCCATGGTCAGGGTGCTGCCTTCAGCCAGGCCATCACATGTGCCTCTGCCTTTGCTGGTGACAGATGTGAGATGCTCACAGGTGGTTTGGGGAAGGTTTGTGGATGAACTGATTCAGTACTTGGAGATGTTTTTGTGGTCAGACCTGAGCTGTGCTCTTTAGGTGATGGTTGCTGGTGATGGTTGGGCTGTGGCAAGCTTTTGGTTATCCCACTCTTGGATATGTTCCCAGCAGCTTAAGACAATGAATAGAAATGTTGAAGGGCTTAATCCTGAGCACCCTGTCAGCCTGCTGATGTGGACACAATCGGTGGCAGCCCCTGGAGTGTGTGCTGAGCTGGGTGGGATTGAGCCTGGTCTCTGGTATCTCTCCCTCACAGAGGTGGGACCCTCCAGTTTCCCAAGGATAAATCCCTGGGAAGGCAGAGGTAGCGGAGCAATGACCAGGGATGGATCCAGCTCTCCTGACTCCCCCTGGAGCTCCCTGCCATATCCCCACTGAGGCTGTGGGGTGCAGAGCAGCCCTGGGGAGAGCACAGTCTGATGGCCAGATGGGCATCGCTGTCCTCAGGTGTGCAGGGGGAGCTGGCAGCGCTGGAAGCCCCAGGAGCAAGCGCTTGTCCTGCCCGCAGTTAGCCGTGCCTGGCTCGCTGGGCGGGCTCAGGCAGGCTTTTAGCGCGTAGACATAACAACTCGCAGCTCGCAGACTGTCTCTCCGCGCTCCCCGAGCCCCGCTCTCCCCTCGCCTCCCCCGTGTCATATGTTGCGAGGCGCAGTGCGTTTTTTAATCGGTGAATAACAGCGCGTCCCCGCCGCGCCGATCCGAGCCCAGCCGGGCTGCCCGCCCTCCCCCGGGATGCTCCGGGATGCAGCGGGGCTCTGCCGGCAGCCAGCAGCCTCCAGTACGGCCGGGAGAGGGGCTGGGTGCCACTGCTGGTGGCTTTGAGTTCCTAAATGTCAGACCGCACCATTTATGCCTTCGTTTCTCTGATTTGTTTCAGCCGTTATACAACCAGCCTTCAGACACCAGGCAGTACCATGAGAACATTAAAATGTAAGTATGTGGCGATGAAGCTGTTGTAAATGTCAGGTTGGGCAGTAGAGGGGCGCATGAGGGGTGCCAGCTTGCTCCCAGACCCCAGTTAAAGCAGCTGAGGAATTGTGAGCATCCTGTCAGAGCGAAGCACAAACCAGCTCCAGGAGCTCAGCTGTCAGGGGCTGTAGCTGAGGGTGGATGCTGAAGGTGCTGTTTGATTTTCTGAGGGTGGGGTGGATGGGGGTCCTTGATATTTTCCCAGACAACACTTACCTTAAGTGCTTTCTTCTGTGTTTCTCCCGTACTGAAATACGAAATCAGCTGCCTGTGTGTGTCTGTTTGCATGCGAGAAAGATGAGGTAAAATGAAAAGTTGCAATTACAATTAGATTTTCATGAAGGACCTCTTGAATGTCTAATAACAACTGGTTATTTCAAAGATACTTACTGAGACTTAGCAATCATCTAATTTGACTTATCACCTCAATACATGATTTAATCATCAGCATGTGTTTAATAACCACAGTGACTTCCTGAACATAGAAGAACTATAACAGATAATGAGAATAGCGATAATTGTGATTATTGTTGGAAATTTAAATAGTCAAACCAGATCTGAAACTTTTTATCTGCCTTGAATGAACTGATGATTGCTCTGAGCTGCCTGCAGCGAGTCTATTTTGGTACCAGCTCGGTCAGCTGGTGATAATCATCTTTAATAATCTATTAACAAAAGTTAATAATCTCTTGCTTTTCAGCGGTATGTTAATTGATCCCGGGGGTTTATGAGGGAAGAGTCCCTGTACCTTTGCTCTAGGGGAGCATGTCAGGAGGTGGCAATGTTTAGGGGCTCTCTGTCCCCAAGGGCTGCAGGGAGGAGGGTTTGGTGGTGTGACCCCACTGCTCGCTGCCAGGCTCTGCTCTGTTCCTGCTCCACTCAGAGCTTCCTGTGTCATCCCAGCAGTGCTCTCCCTGCAGAACATTCCAGCCCAGAGTCACCCCCAGCTCCTCAGTTCCCACAGGGCATAGAGTGTCCCTGTCACTTTGGGGTGTCCCTGTCAGTTCAGGGGGCTGATGAGTGATAAACCATCTTGTGTGGCCCAAGGATGTGCTCTCTGCATTGCTGGTCATGCTCCCCCCCAGCTCTGATGGGCTTTGGGACTCACCAGTCCTTGGGGACACCTTGAGGGGCCCCACGGCCATCCCAGTGCAGGTGCTGACGGTGGCAGCTTCAGGCTGATCCCTGGTGTTGTCCTTCAAAGAACGAGTTAAAAGTAGATTCAGATACTTCACCCACTCTCCACTCCCCTGCCAGTATTTGTGGGTTTGTGATCACATTTTCCTGTGATTTAAACCATTTCCTGTCCTGGGTTGCTGCCTGAAAGACAGGCACAAACAAGAGGGAACTGATTGCGCAGGTCAGGAGTGAAACTGTGGTGAGAGGTGAAGCCCCATCAATCCAGCAGGGCAGGTGTTCCCTTCCATCCCTGCCCCTGCAGGGTTGTCCCCACCCCACACAGTGACAGTCCCCACGTGGCTGTAGCTGTGGCAGGGACAGCCCAAGGAGAGGTTGGAGCAGGCAGGCTTGGGGTTAATGTTCGCTGTGATTAACGCTGCAAAAATATGGGAAGGAAACCGCACATTTTAATGAAAAGCCTCCGTCTCCTCCTTCCAGAAACCTGGCAATTAGCTGCCTTCAGCTGGTTATTGATGCCAGCCCAGCACAGTTACAGATCTGGGTCAGTGAAAGGCCCCTGAGCAATCTGGGCTCCAGATGTTGGCTGGTTTTGGCCACGGGTCTGTCTTGGAGGTCCCTGGGTCTGGTCTGCACTTGGCTACTTGTTGGTGGACATGCAGAGAAATTGGTGTGTCTTTTCTCCCATCTCCCTGTCTGTGCTGCACCTTAAAGGATATTTTGGTGTTTGGGAGGCAGATAGGAAATGAAGATTTTGGTGATTCTTCCAAACAAATGATTCAGGGTCCTTAGACCAAGAGCAAAAGATATCGGACTCCTCTGTTTTGACTGAGTTACGCTTGGAGGTTCACATCTGATCTACAATTTTTCCACAAGCTGAATTTGAAGATATTTTTTGTCTTTTCCTTGTTCTTAATATGTTTGTGCCTTTCTGCTCCAGAAGAGCAGCTTCTGCTCCATTGCCTGGAGGTGGCTGTTTCCATAGAGGATGGAGTAAATCCTCAGGGTGCTGGGAGATACCAGCCAGATGCATTAGAACATCAGGACAGCTGCCAGGACACCGCAGGTTATATTCTGCCAAGGTGTAATTGGATGCAGATTCTCCAGAACAGCTTCACCCTATGCAGATTTAACCATGATGAAAAAACCTTTTGGCAGATTGCTGGAAAATCATCTGGGTTGTGATTCTGTCCACAAATCCTCGCTGCATCCTGGCTGTGTTGAACTGCCCCCATGTGAAGCTGCTTTGGAGCCCCATGGGCACAAGATGGCCAGGCTGCTATTGTCACAAATACCTTTTATAGCTTTTTTTTTTTTTTTTGCTTTGTTTTTAAACGCTTCTTAGTGTGAATTTTTTATTCTCAGTTGAATGTTTGCAAGTGTCAGTGGGAAGGCATTTGAATATCAGAAAGCCAGGATTCCTCGATTTCTCCACAGCTATACTCTGTGCCTTGCAACACTCATTTAATTCTCCCTTCTTGTTTGCTTTGCTTTTCAGCTGGGATGAGTCACGTATGCTAATAGAGCTGGCTGGGGACTTACCGGGAGAATTTCTCCTCTCACTGAAATGTTACCGGTCTCTTATATTCATGGAGTTTTATGGCCTGTCTCCTATTCAGTACAGTTAAAATTAATTTCATGCCCCAGTTCATTCCAGTGTTTGCAGCTTCAAAAGCTTTTAAGTCCTATTTAGCTGCCTGGCTGTGCTCTGCTCCTCGCCTGCACGGTCCCTTTGGTTCACCTGTGAGTGCAGGCTTCGAGCAAACATGGTTAATTTTGTATGCTACATCTGCTGTGGGATCCAAGGCACCCTTGAGTGGTTTGTTCCAAAGCCTTGACCTACCTTTGATGGGACCGTGTCCTTTCTGTTTGAAATTCCTGTGTTGTTGGAGAGAAGGGCTCTGCCATTTCCTTATCAAGAAAAGAGGAGGGCAAGGTGGCATTTAGTGCCCTCATTTCATAGGGATGGGGTGAGCTTTGCCCCCGTGGCTGGTTTGTCAAGGTGAGAGTTTTTTGGCTTTGCAGCAGACTGAAAAGTTTATCCAAGATGCATCACAGCCCTGAGCACAGCTGGAAACCACTCGAGTGATTCTGCATCAGTTGAGAAGGCTACAAAAGAGCCTTTTTCTACATCTTGGTGAAATACAACAAATGCAGAATATGCTGGTGCACCAGTGAAGCACCAGGGCCTCTGGTCAGGGTCTTTATTTCAGGGCTTTGCCAGCTGTTTGTACAAGGATGAGAGCTGCCCTGCCCACCCTGCCACTGTAGTGACTCTGCGCATTCCCCAGGCTCAGGCTCCAAAGATATTAACCTTCTTTCCTCCGAGTGTTTGAGAAATGACAAGATGTTGTTCACATGAGCAGGATCAATTACCTGCTGTCTGTCTGAAGAGATGTTCTCCAAGGGGGCCTTGGTCTCTAGGCAGGAGATTCCTGCTCGGTCAGCCATGAAAACACCCGGCAGGGCTCTCCTCCCCCTTCCCAAAGCAGTCATCCTGCAGTCACATTCTGTGAGACTTGTGTCTGAAAGCAAAATGTGAGCTTGCCTGAGCCTTGAAAAAGCAGACAGAAAGCAAAGGGAATAGCCCAGGGTAAGTGTATGCAGGGTGCTGTTCACAGGGTTTGCTTTAAGCCTCCCCTTCAAGAGCTTCTCCTTGCTTTACACTGAAATTCAGGAATGCTGGGGGGAAATCAGATTGTGTCCCCTCAAGATGCTTAGGGAGGTGTTGGAGAACCTCTCTGGATGTACAGTTAAAACAGAAGGAGAGCTCAGTGTGATTTGGGTTTTCTCACATGCCCAGATCCAGCAGCAGCAGAGCTGGGTGCACTGTTAATATTTGCACATCTGGGTTCCTGTCTGCAGCTGAGAGCTTCTTGGGGAGAGGGCAGGAAATCTGCCTCTGCAGAATCAAAATCTGAAGCCAGGATTTTCACAGAGGTTTCAGGGCTTCTGAATCTCTTTTTGTTTTCTAAGTGCCCCCCCAAAAGAGCAGAACAGCTGTCTTCTGAAAATCTCAAACTGTGGCTTTCCAAATCACTTTTCACATTGGGAAATTTAAGTCATCTTTTCATTACTTGCTGTTTAGGGGATTTAGTAGCACTGGATTGCCTCTAAATTCACAGTTGAAGCCTGACATGTAACACAAATGTTCTTTCAAACCCTGTCATTACTAATGCATTCTCTTTCAGGTCTTTTTATTAGTGCTTGTAGACATTTTCCTCATTAGAAATTCACCTAGCAGCTCCCTGCTCATCCCATTCAAGGTTTCTCATCTCTTTTATTCTCTATTGGCATGCACCAAGGCAGCAGATTACCTGGTGATGAATTACTAAATGATGGAGACACACACTGCTACCTTCTGCTTTTTCCTCTTGCCAGTAAAAAGCCAGTTCTGGTTTGGAGGGGGAGTAACTTGCAACACTTGGGCTTGTGTTGTCAGTTTGGGCTTCAGGGCATGGCCGGGGTGTTTCTGGGCACCAGCAGCCTCCTGGTACATCCCGAGTTACAAACCTCTGCCCCTTCAGAGGCACTGATGGTGCTGAGGGTTTATCCATCCCAGTGCCCAAGGGCTCTGGGGTAAATAACTAAAGATCTGCTTTGCTTTCCTTCCCCAGAAAGTGTTTCTAAATATTGCAAGGAGCTGCTCTGAACAGCTGGCTCTCCAGAAGCATGCCCTGCCTTGGGGTTAGTGGGTTACAGTGTGTTAGCAGCTGGAGCTGTGTGCTGCAGCCATTTCAGAGCGAGCAGGGAATGAGTGCAGTGACCTGTGAGCAGGGTGAGCTGCTCCTGCCCTCGCTGTGGGACTCCTGTGGCTGCCCTGAGCTGCAGCTGGGGATCCTGGCACAGCCCTGCACAGGAGCAGAGGGGAGGACAGAGCTCTTTGGGTCTCCATTGCCTCTGGGCTGGTTTCAGAGCTCTCTGGGGTCTCCATTGCCTCTGGGCTGGTTTCAGAGCTCTTTGGGTCTCCCTTGCCTCTGGGCTGGTTTCAGAGCTCTTTGGGTCTCCATTGCCTCTGGGCTGGTTTCAGAGCTCTCTGGGTCTCCATTGCCTCTGGGCTGGTTTCAGAGCTCTCTGGGTCTCCATTGCCTCTAGGCTGGTTTCACCTCAGAGCGTTGTTGCTGTGCTCCTCAGGTCTCCTGATTTGCAGATCTCTCATCTCCCTGTGCTTTGTTTGGCTGGAGCTTCCTCAGTTTCCTACCCTTGCCTGTGTGATCCATCTCGCTGTACAATGGCTTTGCCAGCTGCTCGCTGCCTCCTTCCCATCACTCTTTGAGTTTGGTCCCTACTTTGTTTGCTCTGGCTGATGAAAGACGTTCCTGTGTAATTAAATACCCCTGATTAGCTTTGCTCAAATAGCAAACTTCCTTTCATCTCGTCTCGCACCGGTTGAAGGTCTCCCCAGGCTTGGCCAGGTGTGCATCAGCCCTTTGTGTCCTTTGGGAGCTTCTCCAGGGCTTTGGCAGCTCCCCACACGGGCACACAGCAGCCCTGACACGCAGGCGTGCGCCCACATCCTTTTAACATCAGCCTCAGGAAGGACCCGTGTGGACCTGGGCCAAGTGGCTCAAAAGTCAGAGCTACAGGTTCTCTCCTTGACTGGCTCCATTGTGAAAGTCATGAAACAAAAGCAACCTTGGGCCAAGGCAGGGAAGGTGGAAGCAGCTGTCTGCCACAGGGCTGGCTTGGCTGTGCTGGCAGTGGGACCTGGGTTTCACTCAGCAGTGTGGGGCTGGCTCGGAGAGCTGTGCTCCTGTGGGGCAGTCAGTGGGGCAGGGGGAAGAGGATGAGCTCTGCAGCACAGGGAAGTCAGGGGTGGAGATGGGCTCCATCCATAAGGATGAGTTGACCACAAGGATGGGTTTCACTCAGCAGTGTGGGGCTGGCTCGGAGAGCTGTGCTCCTGTGGGGCAGTCAGTGGGGCAGGGGGAAGAGGATGAGCTCTGCAGCACAGGGAAGTCAGGGGTGGAGATGGGCTCCATCCATAAGGATGAGTTGACCACAAGGATGGGTTTCACTCAGCAGTGTGGGGCTGGCTCTGAGAGCTGTGCTGCTCTGTGAGCTCACCAGGCAGTGGGGCAGGGGGAAGAGGATGAGTTCTGCAGCACAGGGAAGTCAGGGATGGAGATGGGCTCCATCCACAGATGAATTGTTGAGCACAAGGATGGGGATGTGCCATCTGGCAGCCTTTGAACACCAGCTCACCAGAAGCTGGGGGGCTCTGTGTCCATCCCAGCCTGCCCAGTCCTAGGGACACTGCTGAGGGTAAGCAGGGAGCCCACACAGCCTCCCCACCTGTGCTCTTACCTTAAAACACAGCAACACAACCCTCCCAACATCCATCTGCTGAGCACAGTGGGAATGCCCTCGGTGGGGTACCACACACAGCCAGCTCACACGGATGTAAACCATATTTTAGTGCTTGCTCCTTAGTCCCAGCTTCCTATCCCTTATAACCATCTCTATCCCACCACATTCTTCGTGAATGGAAACTATTCCTATCACTATACCAGAAATAGCCAAGAAACAGGAAAAATCCCAGAAGATCCCAGAAGATCCCGGTGTGGTGTGACAGGCCAGCCCAGCAATACTTTCAACTGCCCACAAGAGTCACTGTTGCTTTATCTAAGGAGCACCATTCCTCCTGCCTGGGAGCTGCCTGATTCCTTCACCCCTGTGCAGTTCAGGTCTCCATCCTTGGTGCTTCCCCAGCAAACCGCAGGGCTCAGGCAGGGGAGGAGGAGAAGGGAGGAAGGCTGGCACCTTGCACGAGCAGCCCTTGCCATGTGCCTCTCCTCAGTGGTTGTTTCAGTGCCCAGCTCCCAGCAGACAGCCCTCACCTTCCTCTCCTGTGCACAGCAGTTGTGCTGGGCTGGCTGATTTGCCCAGGGAGCACAGCGTGTGCTTGGGAGACACATGGCCCGAATTAACCTCGCTGCAAACGGTTTCTAAGTAACAGCAGTACATGTAGCAAGATAAACTGTGAAGCCTATTTATATTTACCAAGATTGTATTAACCTTTGAAAGGTTGACCTTATGCAAAAACAAAACAAAACAAAAAGATAAAGTGGCAAAAACATTCAGGGCATGAGGGGGTTTGTTGTTGTTGTAATCCTTTCACTCTTTGATTACTTCAGCCTTGGTGGTGGTAAACATACCCTGGCTTTCAAGGCATTTCTGATTTTTGCAGCTGCAGAGCCATCAAGGCTTTGCCTGTGTTCGCACTTTCAAGGTCAGCCATGATGCACAACTCAAGGCAACCCATCAGCTGCGTAAGAGCTGCTGATTTCTGCATTTGCTCTCCTGTTTTCTAAGAACTTGTGCAGCACATCCAGCAGCAGCAGCAGGGTGTCAGAACCCCAGGATGCTCCTGATGTCACCCAGGTGACATGGGGAGGGCAGGGCCTGACTGAGCTGGGCTGGCCCCAAGGGACAATCCAGGACCCATCTCACACATGAGCATCATTAGCACCACCCCAAAGGTTTCCTTGTTGGAGCTTCCATTAGAATCAGGGATAAACAAACAACAGGAATGTGTTTGTTGGGCACAGTGACCCTGCAAAGAGCTGAACCTTGGAAGGAAATGTGTCTGGCTGGGTCTCTGAGGCACCACACGGTGCTGGGGCCATGGGGGAAAGCTCACAGTGTGTGATGTGAAGGGATGCAGGAGCGTGTGGGGAGCTGGGGCTGGCAAAGCAGTGCTGCAGGGAGCTGTGGTTCCCAGGGCAGCCCTTGCTGTGGGCTCACTGTCATTCCTGTGAGTGCCCATGCATGGTTCAGTGGTGTAGCAAGAAGAGAGTTCGAAAAGGGAAAAATGTTGATGCTTTCTGCAGTGTTTTCCATCCCTAAACTTTGCCAGGACTGCCCCCAGTTCTCTCTGAGAGAGCTGGGCCCTCTGCCCCTTCCCAAGCAATCCTGTTTGCTGCTCATTATGCTGAGGGATTTCCAAGGGCAGGAGGATGGGTTTTCCCTTCCTGCTAGCCACACAGGGGGGGAATGAGGAAGCAGCAAGGGTGTCTCTTCATTCAGCTAAATCCCACAGAACATGCCTACATGAGACTGCTAAGCTCCTGATCAGTAATTACACACTGCAGCTCTGCCTTTAATCGGGATAAAAGACTTAAGGAAACTCCTCTGCCCCTGGTCTCTACCTTTTACCTGGAGACTTTATTGCTGTGAATATTAGCAACAGGAGCAGCCACAGGAGCTCAGCTCTGGGGCTCACGCTGCCTCTGGGAGCTCCTGCAGCCTTTTCAGCTCTGTTCTGCTCCCGTGCTGCTTCTCCTTGAGCAGTTCTTTCATGCTGCCTTTAGAAAGTAGAAAGAAGAAGAAAGTGAGGGGATGTTTGGGCAGACGCTGGGGTGGTTGGGGTTGTGGTGGCCAGATTCCCCCTTGAGGTCCCAATTCTGCAAGTGGCTGAACATTCCTGGCTGGCTGTTTGCAGCTCTGTCGGGCGCAGCTCCAAGGAAGCAAGAGGTCAGGAGATAAGTGCTGCAAGCCCTGCTGTGATCCTGCCTCCTTATCAGGCCCTCAGAGCCCTTGGGGGAGCTCTGACATGCCCATCACTGCTGATCTGGGGTGCCCAGGGTGGGCTCTGCTCGGGGGTGCCCCCTCCTGCCATGCAGAGCTTGGCCCGAGCCCCCCAGCTCTTGGGCACCCACTGGGCTTCTGCAGAAAATGTGAAATGAGTGAAGGTCCAGCCTGACCCATGGGTAGATGCAGAGCTGAGTGTCTGCCCACGTGTGTGCTGAGAACACAGGGAAGGTTTGCAGTGGGACTTTATTAATTTAGTTCTCAGCGTTAGTCCTGGATTACCCACAGATGTGGGTGAAGTTCCCGGTCTCAGAGGTTTGTTGGTCTTTCTCTAAGCTGGCTCCAGGTCTGAGATAAGAGCATTTGCTGTTCTCAAGTTGATGCAATTCCAAGTTAAGGTGGAAACTGTGCTGCACACTCTTTTGGGAGTGGGGAAAGCCAGGCTCTGTATTTCAGCCGCCTCGTTAATCAGATCTCATCTTTTTTTTTCTCTCTCTTTACAGAAACCAGGCAATGCGGAAAAAGTTAATTTTATACTTTAAGAGGAGAAATCATGCGCGCAAACAGTGGGTAAGTGATTCCCTCAGACCTTATTTTCTATGTATAAAAGAGCGTAATTTATTATGTGAGAAAGAAAAGGATGGTTTCCAGCAGAGAGGTGCTGCTACTCTGTACTTTGCCTGTTATATTACTGTGGAATCTCTCCCGCTTAAAATAACACGAGAAGGAGAGGTCCCGGAGCCTGCTGCAGGCAGCGCCTCCCTCTGCAAGTGCCTCCCACAGAGCAAACACTTGGGGCTGCCTTAATCACAGCAGAGCCCATCATTGATCTCAGAAAGCCTATTCACAGCATAAATGTCTGCTTTGTGAGTAATTGAACCCTAAGAGAGGTGTGAAACAAGCTGACTCTGCTTCGGGTAAATGGTCTGAAGGCTGCTCTGCCTCCTTCCAGCTGACCACACAGCAATGTTCTAGGAATTTGTGGTTTAAAAACAAAACTCAAGCTCCGTGCCAGTTTGTTTCTAGGCAGTGTTGCCTGCAAGAGTTCCAGTGACCTTTAAGGACACAGGTCCTGGTTGGGTAAGGGGCAAGGCAGGGCTGGTCATGAGGCTTCAAAGGCGTTTGTTGCAAAGTCTGCAGTTCTCAGAGGAGAAAGTTCAAGTGGGTTTCACAGAATTTGTACATTTTCCGTGCTGACACTTGCAGTGGTTCCCAGCAGGAGCTGGAAGGCAGAGCCAGCACAGAAGGGGAAATGCCAGGAAAACCAGTGGCTCCCACCAGGCAGGTGCATTTTGCAGAGTCTTTCAGTGATGGATGATTCAGCTCACAGGGCTTCACTTTTCAGGAGGAAAATGTAAATACTGATTCATGTTCTCTGTCCTGGGGCAGCTCAAGAGCCAGTGTTAGTGTCTTGCATTGGCAATGGTGCAGGTTTTCTCAGTGTCTTTAGGGCTGGTTTTGACAGAAGTGCCAAAACTGGGAGGAACTGTTGGAAAAATTCAAAATAACAAGCCTGGGAAGTGATTTGAAGGCTGTACATTTAAAAGAAACTTCCAATACATATATTTCTAAGGCAGATATCATATTATTTTTTAATTTATTTAGAATAATTATTTTCCTTCTTCATGCTTTCTGTTTACCTGCTGTTTTCTACCAGTATTCCAAAAGCCACAGCCCTTGCATTCCCAAGGAATGGTTGTGTCTGCCATTTGTGCCCAAATACGTGTTCATTTAGACTTGTTCATGATAAAGCTTCTCCCAGGGCAAGGGGTGCAGGGTTACAGCTCCATCAGGATGTGGCACAGCAGTCCAGTGATGCTCTGGGCACCTCCCCTCCTGCAGCTGAGGATTCTGCATGGTGGGAAGTGGGTCAATATATTGCAATATAATAATATTCTGTAATTCAGATTGCAGAGCACCACGTGGTTCTGTTGGAAGCAGGAGGGAAGTGCCCAGGAACTGCTTTCTGGTGGAAATGGCTGGTTGCTGTGCTAAGCCTGGAGTGAGTTGCTGTGTGTGAATATCAAGGAGCTGGGGGAAAAGGTTTAATTAGGCTGCAAGAGCACAGTTCCTAAAATACGACTTGCAGTAAAGTCGCCTGTCATGCAAAATAGGTGAATTTCTGCCAGCCAGTTTATTCAGTGTCCTTGAAAGGGGATTTTTCAGTTTAGGGAAGCGTTTTGCCTATTCTACAAAATAGGCAACATACGGTTGCTGAATTTGCAAAGTGAATACATTTGCTGATTCTGTTTGCAAAATGGGTATGCTTAGCTATTTTTCTGCCTATTTTGTAGCAGACCCTATTTTTAGCAAAGCCCATCCACATGCCAGCGTTTCTTTCTGGCTCTTTTGCTTTCTGGGGTATTGTTGCTGCCTGGGGCTGGCTGGAGCAGGGTCAGAGCAGGGTCCAGCCCCCAGAGCCCCATCCCAGAGGATCCACAGGGCTCCCTCCTGCCTGCACGGAGGTCAGCACAGCAGAGAACATTTAATTGCCATCGGGGGGATGATGCAGAGAGGGAGTGGTGAAGGGAGCTGTTCTGCCTGTGAGGGGTTGGTCTCCATCAGCCAAGGGAGGAAAACCACGGGGCTTGCAGAGGGATTGGACTGGTTGCTCCTGTCACCTTCGCTCTCCTCCTCCCTCCAGAGAGCTGCTCTGTTCCCTGGAGCTGTGGGAGGGCTGGGGCTTGGCACAGCCCACGAGCTGCCTTCAGCTGCTACGGCAGCGTTACTATCCATCCATTTTTAGATCCCTGCCAGGTCCGGTTGGGCTCGCTGTCACTCACTGGTGTGATGGAGAGGGGAGCAGAGGGGGCACCCCTGCCCAAAGCCAGCACAGATGGTTGCTCAGGAGTGGACACGCTTGCTTAGAGCTGCTCAGAGGAAGCACGGAGAAGGAATAGATGCTTCTGCTCCCGAAATGCCTGACCAGGAGCTTCTCCTGGTGGTGGAGCTGTGATGATCTGAGGAGTTTGCAGTGCTGTAGGATGCTTGGAATCCTGGCTTTTGAAGGATGCAGGATATTGCAGGGAGCCTGTGTCCCAGCTGGAGCAAAAAGCACTGGGTGGGGATGCTGCAGCCCGGCCCAGCTGAAGTTTGCATGGTGAGGAGCTCAGGAAATGCTCAGCCAGTCCATTGTGAAGCCGTGCTCTGGAGGGCAGAGCTGTGCCAGGGGGCAGCTTTGGTACTGCTGCCCTGCTGCCAGGGTGTGAGCTGCTGGGGAATCAGCAGCGTGACGTTGATGTTGCTTTTTCCATCTTCAAATGCCAGTTCCTTAGGAGAGGAATTCTGGATAAAGCTTTTGTCGAGTTGTTCCAAGGAGTGGAAGAAAAGGAGGAAGAAGAGCCGCCCTGCTGGCTGTGAGGCAGCCAGGGCCGTGCCAGGTGGCTCTGCTGGGGTGGTGGCAATGTGGGGCCCAGCACTGGCTCATTCCCACAGGGAATGACAAACCTTTGACAGCCTCAAGGCTTGTCAGCAGCCCGAGCCCTCGTGCTGGGCTCTCTCCCGGCCGTGCCGCGGGCTGGCAGCACCGGGCACCAGCTTCACAAACTCCATGGGGTATTTTTAGCTTCTTCCCAAATGTGATGCTCTGAAAGCAGGAGGATGTAGCAGATTTGCTGGCAGGGTGGGAGCTCTCGTTTTCAGGGGGCTGATGGCATTGCTTTGGGAGAGGTGAAAAGCAGCAGCTGCGATTCTGCCAAGCTGCCGCAGGCTGTTGGTGTTACCTGTAGCTCCTCGCCCAAAGTGTGAGATACCCCATGTGGGCTTTCAGGGCATTTCAATTTCTGTTCTCCTTCCTTGTTTTTATCTCGGGGCTGTTTCCTTCAGCTCCTGATGGAACCCCAGCACCCCCTGTGCATCCATGCAGGGCAGGACAGTCTCTGGCTCCAGGCATGCAAGTGGGAATTGATTTATTTGCAGGGAAAGTGTTAATCTGGCTCAGCTCTGGGGCTTCAGGTGCTCTGTCTGCCTCACGTTATTGTTGAGGTGCCTCCAAAAGGCCAAGGAGATCAAAGATGTGTTGCTGTTCTTGGATTATTGCCAGACCCAGATGGACAAACAAAACCCATGTGCCAGGATTGGTGTGACATGGGCTGCAGATTGCTGTGCATTTCCCTTGGTTTGGGTTTTTTTTTACCTCTCCTAATTTTTCTTTGTGGCCAAGAGCAAACGGGATGAGAGCAAAGTGCCTCTGGGAAATCCTGCAGCCTCAGACTTCTGGTCATAGGGCAGTGGTGGCAAGAGATGAGTTTATTTCTTAGAAATCTGGATTCCCTGTGTCTCTGTTGTAGTGCTGAGCGTGCTGGTGCTGAGCCACCCATTCTGGAAAGCAGCGTCAGGGTCAGGAGTGACCTGGGGTTTGCCATTAGAGCAACATCTGCTTTCACTTCCTGATTTGGGGCTTGGAAGGCATTTGTCAGACACAAATTGAAACCCTAAAACCCCTCTGGTCCCCCAGCTGCTCTCAGCTAGGGCTGGGCCCTGCTGCCACTGTGGAGGCTCTCAGGGACCAGACAGGGATCTTCCCACCATGGACCTTCCCTGTGCGTGGGTGTTCTCCAGCAAGAGTGTGGCAGGAGGAGGGAGAGGAGATTTAGGGTGTAATGGGAGGAGACTCATTTGCATTGCAAATCTTATCTCAGTGTTGCCAGGCTTGTCCCATAAATACCAGTCAGAAGCGCAGTGCTGGACCTGGTGGGTGTGCCATGTCACCCAGGGGCTCATGGTGTGGAAACCCTTTGCAGTGCCATGCTTTGGCAGAGCTGGGTTTGCTGTGGGATGTGTTTGTCCTGTCACATGGGCCAAAAAAGAGGAGCAGCAGCGGGAAAAGTACTTTGGCTTTTTAGGATGGTGAAGGAGCTGAGTGTGTATACACTGGCATACAGCCAGGCCACCATGCTGTATGGCTTTGGGCCTGGGTGCCTGGCTCTTGATTTTGGGGGGCCAGGCCCTTGCCTGGAGCTGCCCCATGGCCCCAGTCCCATCATCATTGCCAGCACAGAGCTGTGACTGCTGGAGCTGGTGTGTGTGGGTAGGAAGGGGTGCCTGGCCTTGGGCACCATGGCAAGCTCTCCCCAGCATGGTGAACTGGTGGCTCCAAAATTATGGCCCTGCACACCCTACTCAGATAGTGGAGACCACCTCTACTGCCCCCTGTGCCGTGTCTCAGTCCTTCCTTGTGCAGTGGCCTCAGGCAGGCCCCTTGCTCTCTGCTGGGGTGTGGAGCAGGGGCTCCTCCCCAGCACAGGCCTTTGGCTGCTGAACCAAGCACCTGCTGGGCCAGAGGATGCTCAGTGAGATGTGCAGATGTGAGGGGTGGGCTGAGCCACGCTGGGTAAGAGTCCTGGTGCCACCAAACGCGTTGGGTCTGGAGGGAAAAAGCCTGAGGGTACCTGATGGCCTGTTTTGAGAATTCACCCTTGGGTTGGCCCCAGGCCCTGGAGCACATCCATGTCCCAATAAATTGTATTTCTTTAAGCAACATGACTCACGCTCAGCCTGAGCAGCCATCGAGGGCAAGGCCTGGAGGAGTTGCCCTACCCAGGCACATCTCTGAGCTCCCTCTCTCGCTCTGCCCTTTCAGGAGCAGAAGTTTTGCCAGCGCTATGACCAGCTGATGGAGGCCTGGGAAAAGAAAGTGGAGCGCATAGAGAACAACCCTCGGCGGCGTGCCAAGGAGAGCAAAGTGCGCGAGTACTATGAGAAGCAATTCCCAGAGATCCGCAAGCAACGCGAGCTGCAAGAGCGCATGCAGAGGTTAGAGGAGAAGCGGTAGGAAGGGGCTGAGCTGGTATCAGACAGCCTTTCTTTTCTCTTTGGGAACGGGTGTGGGTTTGGTAGCGGGAGGAGCGGGCTGGGGCGGCTCTCGGTGCCTTTTCTCCCTCTCCAGTTAAAGGCAGACAGACAGACGTGAGTCTTGCTGCTTTTTCCCCAGTTTCTATCTATGATAAACTCTTCCCAGTACGAAAGGATAGGAAAAGTGAGGCCAATACCACAAGCAAGCCTTCGCCTTAAGTAATGAAACCAACTAAACCACAAAAGGCTATCACACCACACCACGTCCAAGAAAAGGACTAGCTAGCGTGGCAGAGCTCGGAAAATGCAAAAGGCTTAAGTCCTTTAACTCAGAGGTTCAAATCCTCTCCCTTGCTGCTTTTTCCCCAGGGTGGCTCAGCACAGAGCCAAAAAGAGCAAAAATGTCAGCAGTGAGACTGTCTGTCTCATGTCTGCTGCTGATCTCCCATCTGGCCACATCAGGGCCAGGGGTAGCTCCCCTGTGCCGGCCTAATTCCTGCCTCACTGCTGTGCCCAGATTAAGATGTGCAAAACTTGCAGGTGCATTTGGTCACATTGATGATTTATTACATGCACATGCTTTGAACATCTGCAGAGGTTGTTGGAATGACCACAGACAACATGAAGGGAGCAAAATGTCTCGCTGGAAGGGATGTCCCCTGTCTCTCCCACCCCCTGTCCATTTTCTTCCTTGGAAGTGCAATTGAGGTCATGTTGTTTTCTGCCAGGAGAAGACTCGATTTCACGATCTCCACCCTTTTTGCTGAAAACTCCCTGTCCTTCCCATTTCAGCCCTGGCACCTTGCCTGGGGTCACCTGATATGCAGAAAACCTAAACCCTTCTGCCAGCATCCCATCCTTGTGCCCCACTAACAACTGGGTGGGTCGAAACTTCCTAACTGATGGCTTTATTTGCCTGAAAGAGAAAGGGAGAAATGGTACTGAGAAATGCTTTAATTTTTTACCTGATACATAAGAAAAGTTGTAATTCCTTGGGATGTGTGGCTGTTGCTATAAGGGGAAGATGTCAGTGGATGGGTTTGATTTAAAACTTCCCACAGCATTTTGCAAACCAGATGTGGTGGCACAGTGCTGACACCAACACCTTTGTAGCATTGCTGTGGTGGGGTGAGCAGGGGAAAATGTGGAGGGAGGGTGTGGTTGGGCATGAAATGTCCTTGTGTTCTAGCAGTCCAGGAAGCTGACACAGGTAAGGAAAGTGGCTTTGAGGCTCTTGACCTGTGAGCCCCAAACGCAGGTGCCTTTCCCACAGTGTGGGACGGGGTGGCCTGGGTGGGATGTTGGGATATGGCTGTTCTGGAGGTCAGAATGGTCTTGAACATGGTTTGCTGGTTATGAAGTGGAGCATCAGTGCCTGAGAGTGTCACTGCCCTTTCCCAGCAGGGTAGGACAGAGGGGCAGTGGCGGGCTCTCCATGTCGGCCGCGCGCAGCGAGCACGAGGTGTCCGAGATCATCGACGGGCTCTCGGAGCAAGAGGTGAGAGCAGCTTCCCCTTCCTCATCCTCCTCTTCCCCCTCACTCTGTCTGCTCTGAGGAGGCCAAGACAGGACTGGCAGGTCACACAGAGAAGTCCTGTGCCAAATCCCACTAAGTTTAGGTCCCACTGAGGTTGGGGAGGTTGTTGTGATGGCAAACACTTTCTGGATAGGATCCAAAGTCAGATGTTTATTTAATACACATCAGCATCTTCCCAGCCATGTGAGAGATGTAATGGAGCTGTGCAATGGTTGTGCCAGAGCAAAACATGGAGCTGGTGGCCAGTAGGTTGGGTTTATGAGCATTTGGCTGTCTCTTAGGGACCTGAAACCCCAGTGTGCTGCTCATCCTGGGTAGCACCCCACAAACAGCTCCTGGCTGTGGTTTGTACTGGAAGTGAAGATGGGAAGGGGAAGGGCAGGGAGCCAGCACCCAGGCTGCTGGGTGGAGGGGTTTTTCTGTTTGGTTTTGTTTTGAATGGGCTGTGTGACTTGACACAGGGGAATCCTATGGAATGAATGGTTTGTACATGAGCCAGTTGGCCCACATCTTCTGGGAGTGCTCCATTCATCTTGAAACATCCCTGTGACCTCGGCTTCGTTTGGATCTGGTTTCACAAGGGTTCCACTCTTGGCACAGAGGCGAGCTGCAGTGAATGGATCATGTTTGGGAGGGGAGAGCAGCCCTTGCCCAGCAATAGCTGGGATGTTTGCTGCCTGTGCTCCACGGCTGATCCCTCTGTGGGATCCCAGGCACTTTGCTCTGAGCCAGTTAAGGTGACAGCATGGAGGACACAGGTCTTGGAAACAGAGGGGAATTTCACAGCCCTGGAGAGGTGCTGGCCAAGAGGAGGGTTAGCTGATCCCCTCCATCCCCTGCACAGTGTGCTGCTAAACTCCACCCCAACAGCCTCCTGCTGAGCCCCAAATCTGCTTTGCTTGTCCTAGAGGAGACCTTAAGAGCTTCCAGCTCTTCCACAGGGTTGGAAGGAGCAGGGAGGTGAGAGCTGGGGAGCATCTCTGGCAGCAGGGCCAGCTCTCTGCCCCAGCACGTTGCTGGAGAGGAGAGGGGTCTGGCTGGTGGGGTGTAGTGGCAGCACCCAGCACCCCAAGAGGCACTGTGCCCTTAGCTGTGGGCAGTGCTCCCACAGCATCCTCTCTGCTCTGCACAGGGGCTTCTCCTGTCAGCAGGGACAGTCTGCAGGTACCCAGGCTGATGCTCAGCTGAGAGCTGTTCCTCCCCTCCCACCATGAGGAGGCATCTGGAGCAGCCAGTTTCTGAACAGGAGGTGTCCTAGTGAGGATGAAGGTGATCATGTGTTGAAATGTCCATATCTGCAGAGAGATGTGCTTTAGGAGGAGGAGGAGCAGGTTGGGTCTGATCAGGCACAGCAGGGAAGCAGAGCAGCACTGGGCAGGCTGGAGTCAGCAGCTCTTTGGAAGGGTTGGCCATGGCTGTTCTCCCAGGAACCAGCATCTATGTGGCTGTAAATGAAAACAGCAGCACCTGAGACCTGGCCTTCCTGGGTCAAGGGTTGGAGTTTGAGCAGTGACATCCCAGGTCCCAGGGAGACTCAGACTGATGGTGCAATTGAAAGGGGGTGGCCAGAGCATCCCTTTATCCCCACAGGTGGATCTGTGCCAGGGGATCACCAGCAGCTCAGCCAAAGGGACAGTCCTGGCATTTGAGCAGAACACAGCACAAATGAGACATCACATTGGCCTCTCTGTTGCAAGTACTTAAGGGAACCAGTGTGCCCAGTCTGTCCTGTCCTGGTGTGCAGCTGGGGCTTTGGATGAACTTTGTGCTCCATAGGATGGAGTAAAGGCATCAGAATATGTCCCAGGGTGTTGCATTAAGGAATGACAGCCTCATTTCAGTGACATGTGAAACCTCCTGGAACGATTCCTGTGGAAGGGAAACAGGATGTCTGCCTGTGCCCACCTTTTCAGGAAGCTTTGCAGAGCTGGCCCACTTCCCTCACAGTTGGAAAGGGGCTTTAGGAGGCTGGGAGGGGGTTGGCATTCCCTGTGCCACCGCTGCTTTGACTTGTTTCTCATCATGGTCAGGACTCACTTAAGTCAGACATTTCCACACAGGATCTTGAAGCTTTTTATTCCAAAATGAAAGATTAATTGTTTCCTGGCTGACAGCGATAGCCTCTTTCAGCGTTTAATTTACAATTACTCCGGCAATAAAGCTGTCTAGTGCTTGCTTTTGAATTCTCCTGTTCCTCCCCCTGTCCTTTTCCTCTGGAACATCTGTCCCCTGCATCCCCCGTGGGCCCGTGGTGCTGACCAGCTGTTGTGTGTGCTTTCCCCCAAGAACCTGGAGAAGCAGATGCGCCAGCTCGCCGTCATCCCGCCCATGCTCTACGATGCCGACCAGCAGCGCATCAAATTCATCAACATGAACGGCCTCATGGATGACCCCATGAAGGTCTACAAGGACAGGCAGGTGATGAACATGTGGAGCGAGCAGGAGAAGGAGACCTTCCGGGAAAAGTGAGTGCAGCCCCCTCAGCTCTGTGTGTGCAGCCCCGGGGAGCGCGGGCGGGATCCCTGCAGGGATGTCCCAAGTGCTTGGCTGGTCCCCCACAGACACAGCCTGAGTTGCTGTGTTACCTTGAACCTGGTGATGCTTCTGCACAGAAACTTCAGGCCTTGGTGTGTGGTTGGGGTGGAAAGCTGCTGCTCATGGCAGGGTAAGAACAGGAACTTTTTCACCTTTTGCATTCCCTGTTGTATCAGCCAGTTTAAAGATAACACCAGATAAACCCAACACTCCATTCACATTGCCTTTCTGGATTTTCATGCTGTCCTTTGGGCACTGTGTGTCCAGGGGATTTTTGGGGCTGTCAGCATCCAAGCCCCTTATGTAGACCCCCCCTCAGGCTGCAGCTCCCAGCTGGTGCTCTCCCCCAGTGCTCCATCCTGCTGTCTGCAGGATTTGCCACCGGCTGCTGTTTCCATGGATGCGTTCCCACATCACACACGTGCAGACTCTGGCTGTGGTGCTTGCTCCTGTTTGCAAGCAGTGCTTGAGAACAGCTTGGTTCTATCAACTGAGATCACTTGGGGAGTCGCTGATTCCTTCCCTGGGTACCACTGTGCTGTCAGCCAAGATGTGGGTGCTCAGCTTGGTCTCACATCCAGATTCCCCTGAATCCTGTAGCCCAATGGGGACCCAGGTGTGTTTGCACGGAGGACTGGAGTCTCCCTGGTGCCCCCAGTGTGCTGTGAAAACAGAGCTGGAGTTCAGCTTCCAGTGGGATGAGCTCTGCTGGGGCTCCCTGCTGTGGACCTGAGGGACATGGAGGTGCATGGATACACCAGGACCACATTGTCCTGAGCAGCACCACTTAGTCTGGCCTCTGGACAACCAGGGGATGGCTCCAGGGATTTCCAGCCATGCTGGAAGCCTCTCTGTGTCCAGGATCCCTCCTCCTCCTCCCCCTGCTTGTCAGGACTCCTGTTTGCAGCTGAAATAATTAATTGCCAAGATGGACCAAAAAAGAACAAAACAAACAAACCAGCTCCAAGCCTTTGATAGAGGAGAATCCTCATTGCTAATTAGCCTTAAAATGTGCC
This sequence comes from Zonotrichia leucophrys gambelii, assembly GCF_028769735.1. Classification (NCBI taxonomy): domain Eukaryota; kingdom Metazoa; phylum Chordata; class Aves; order Passeriformes; family Passerellidae; genus Zonotrichia; species Zonotrichia leucophrys. The sequence continues at coordinate 1,845,316 of NC_088185.1, forward strand.
ACTCCAAACAGCCAGGCTTGCCACAAATGACGCAAAGACTAATTACTTGGTCTCTAATGGCAGGGCTGTGCCTGCCTAATGGGGCTGGAGGAATCCACACCCAGTGTGTGCATCCTGCAGTGCACAGTGCATTCTGTGTCATCACTGGGGGTGATGCAGGGCTCCAGGCAGGAGTACAGCAGGGTTTCAGGGCTCTCACCAAGCTCGTTTGGAGCGGTTGGTACTCAGGAGCTGTAAGGAGGGTGCAGGGAGCCCTGTCCCAGCTCTCCCCCAGCCTGGCGTGCTGCTAGCCCAGCTGCCTGCTGTGCTGCAGCTTCTGGCCTGGGTTTTTAAGGTGAACTGGAGTTGTGTCATCCGTGATCGTGACCTCGAGCTGGCCTCCTCCTGAGACCAGGAAAACTTGGTTCAACCTTTTGTTCAGTTGGCAGGGCTCTTGGAGTAAACAGGCAAGGCTGACAAGCTCCAGGTCTGAACTATTTTAGCTGTCAGAACATAACCACGAGGAAGAACCTGATTTGATTTGCTTCTGGGCAGGATTTCAGGTCTCTGCTGAGAGCCCATTGCTGGCCTACTCCCAGGGAAGCTGTGGTTTGCTGCTGAAGGAGCAGGGTGCTGCTCAGGCATCGAGGCTGTGTTGTGCTGGGCAGTGGGAGAATGCAGCATCCACCTCTCATTATGGGGAGATGGCCTGGCCCATGAAAAGGAGTGGATTGTTATCTGCATTGCCCCAGCAGTGGGTTAGCATCATTGAAAACTCTGTCTGTGGTCAGCCTAGGGTTTGTGCTGTGTGCAGAGTGAGGAGCCAGCTCTGGCTCTGTGCCCTCACCCCAGGCTGTCTGAGCAGCCTGTCTGGTTTGCTTTCTTCCTTTTTTTTTTTTTTTTTTTTTTTTTTTTTTTGTCCCCTCTAGCATTTCTGGTTTCTTTTTTGTTCTGGTGACCAGTTATGGTGACAGGGATCTTGCGGTGCCACCCAAACCACATGGGAGTTCTGCATCAATGTGGGTGACAACACCCATGTCCTGCTGCATGGCTGGAGTTGGTCAGGCCCTCTCTGAGCTCAGCTCAGTGCCTTGACTCCATTGGGACAGAGCAGCAAAAGCAGGAGAGAGCTGTGCCAGGTGCCCCAGGGGAGTCACTGGCAGGGCTGGAGACGTGAGCTCCTCACCATGTCCTGCCCATGTTCCACCCACACCACAGCTCTCCCACCTTTTGCCTTGATCCATTTCCCCAGGGCACAGAGCTGTCATTTCCTGGGAGCTGGCAGAGCTGCACGTGCTGAACGTGGCTCTCCCTGCCTGCTCAGCTCCCTGGGGCAGAGCCCGTGCTGGTGGCCACCTCTCCTGGCACAGAGTCACCACTCACCGGGCTGTCCATGCTTTGGCAGTGCATTGGTTAACTGTGCTGCCAGCAGCACCTCCTGCCAAGGTGCTTCCACACCAGCCAGGCACAGGATTTGGTGGAGGAGGGATCTCTGAGCTTCCCCTGAGCAGGCAGTGTGCCCCCCCAGGCTGCCAGAGCCGGGGGGAGCTTGCTGACAGCTCTTCCCCTTGCTGGGCATGAGGTGGTGTTTGTCAGAGCTGCTGTGCCACTGGGCATCTCTTGAGCAGCTCAGCAGTGTGGCAGCTCTGTGCTTCCTCCCAGGGTTTGGGTTTCCCTTCCTGTCCTTTACAGCTGCTCCCAACAGCCCAGCAGGGCTTGGGGTCCTGCTCAGCACCAGGGCCACCCATGGCCACGATGTGGGGTGTGTTGGCAATTCCTCACCCTTTCCTTGCCAGATCCTGAGGTCTTTTCCAGGTGTGCCTGCTCTTGGTACAGGCTTGGGTGGCCATGGGGTCGAGCAGGGTGATGAGCAGCTCTCCAGCACTTCCAGCCCCCCTTTCCTCTCCCACATTGATGAACATTTGCACATCGAAGCTCCCAACCAGCCCAGCCCCACTGGGCTAAATTTAAAGTTCCTGTCTTTCTGGGAAGCTGAGCAGCAGACAAATATTTTCTCAAAGCCCAGAGTCCCTCTGGGAGCTGGCCTTGCTGCTCTGGGCACGCAGGGCACGGCAGCCCAGCTGTGAGGGGGTCAGGGCCAGCACCCACAGTAACCCTGTCCCTCTCGCTCTGCAGGTTCATGCAGCACCCGAAGAACTTCGGCCTGATCGCGTCCTTCCTGGACAGGAAGGTAAGCCTGGCTCTGACCTCAGTTGCGCTGCCTCTCCTGCCATCCCTCGGTGCTGGAGCTGCCAGCAGATGCTGAGCACCTGTGGGTGGTGGTGGTGGTGGCTCAGGGCAGGGTCCAGACGGGCTCCTGCAGAGCCGGGGCTGAGTCAGCTGCGGGAGCTCGGGAGGTGCGAACGCAGCCAGCCTGGCGCGGGGGCGGCGCAGCCACCCCGTCATCTGCCTGGAGCTGCTTTGCTTCCCCCCGAGGCATTCTGCACCAGCCAGGCTGGCACACAGAGGGTGGGCACCCAGCTGCCCAGCACAGACCGGAGGGGTCTCTTTGTTCAGGGACAGAGGGGTTTATGAGGGTGGACTGGGTCCCATTTCATGCGGCAGTTCTGGGGGGTGTCCTGGAAGAAAGCACACACAGCTGCCCTTGGTGCTAGGAAGAGTTGTTCACAGGAACTGCCTGACCTTTCCCAGACCTCGTGTGTTGTGCTGCTTGGACTTTTGTTTTTGCTTTTAATTGGGCTGATGGAAGAAAGGTTTGAGGAAAAGAAAGACCTGAGAGAGGAATGAGTCTCTTGTCCCATTCTGAGCAAGGCCAGTTACCTTCCTACCTACAGGAAGACCTGACAGACCATATGGGCAGATCCTGGACAAACCCAGCCTAAAAACACAGCTATGTCCATCACTTGAATGCTCTCCTGAGCAAGAAACATTTGAAAGCCGCTGCTTCTCTGGTCCTTTTAGTTATTTGCATCCTCTGGCCACCTCATGCAGAGTTTCATACACACAGTGTCCACTCACTCTGAGGGAACCATTCTGCTCTCAGGGGACGGCCTGCAGAGGTCACTTCCAGCCTAAATTATTCTCTGACTCCTCGTAACTCAGGCTGGGGAAATAATTTAGAAGACCTTGACCTTCCTGTCCAGAGGAGCAAGGAAGGCCAGCAGCCCCCTCATGCTGCTGCTGCTGCTGTAAGATCCCAAGCTCCTCATCCTTTCTCACTCGATAAAGCTGAAAGTGGTGGGACTTGGATGATGCTCACAATCCAGTCTGTGTTCCAAGCTGTAAAATGTCTTCTAATTTTATTTGTACTCGTTTGTAAATCAGGCTGTAATTATGATACAGAACACATCCATTATCCTGTTGGAGAGAGATGCAAAGTATGGCTCAATGTAATGAATTAATAGATTTTTAAATTGCATTATAAAAAAATAGTGATCTTAGCCCTTGGAACAGATGACTGTAAGTTTTTGTGTTCGCGTGTGTGTGTGTATAATCAGGGCTAAATTAGAAAGAGATCCAATTAACACTTTAAAAGTTGCAATCTGTTTTTGCAAATGGCTCCGCCATTGCAGAGGGATGGGGTGAGCACAGCCCCCGGGCACACACAGCTGCCCCAAGCTGCTGAGGACTCGTGGCAGGATGGATCTGTGGGATTATTTTTCTATGAAGCCACTGATCCTGAATGTGAAGGTGTAGCCCAAGGCTGGCGTTGAGGTGCCCACCCTGTTCAGCACAGGATTCCTGGCACACTTTGTGCCGTTCAGGGGCAGGATGTGTGCTGGCTGTGACTCCTGGTTTTCCTGAGGTGCCCAGTCTGTGGTGGTGTTTGTGGAGCCAGCCACTGGAGTAGGGACGGCAGCTCCTGGGATCTCAGTTTGCCCCAGCAGAGTCGCGCGCGCTCGAGCCAGCGAGCTTAGCGGCTGGAAGTAACAGCAGCTGACAGTGCTGTGGCAGGTTGTGCCTCCTGTAACCTCACACAGGCTGACAGGCAGCTCCTTCTTCTGCCTCTGCTTGCCGCGGTCACCTGGGGTCAGCCCTGCTTTGCCTCCAGCCCGGGGTGATCTCTGCTCAGCACCCCATCTCCGTACGCCTGCAGGACCGCCCTGCTCTGTCCTTGGAAGGGCTGAGCCTCTTTACTAGGACAGCACTGTCCCCTTCTCCAGCTGCTCTGGGAGCCCTGGGGAGGGAGCTGTGGGGAGGCTGTTGGGCTGCAGGTGCTCAGGAGCAGCAGGCACCTGGTGATGACCAGTTCTGAACGCTGCTCCTGAAGTCTGTGCCCCACCAGCAGCACACGAGGCCAGGACCTTGTGTTCCCTGACGTGCTCCTGTCATTGCAGACGGTGGCTGACTGTGTCCTCTATTACTACCTGACCAAGAAGAATGAGAATTACAAGAACCTCGTGAGGAGGAATTACCGGCGGCGCGGGAAGAGCCAGGTAAGGGCTGGAGGAGGGTGTGGAAGGCTCAGCTCATCTGTCAGGCTGAGCAAGGAGCTGCAGCACTTTGTCTGAGCCCCCTAAAATGGTGCTTTGCCCCCTCCTCGCATGGAGATACTGCTTGCAGGCTGTGGTGGGTTGTGGTTGTGCTATTTCAGAACGTGCTGTTTAATGGCAGTTGGTGTTTGTCCATCACCATGCCAAGGCCACGGTGTCTTTAAAAAAAACCAAACAAATCCAAGATGCTTAGAAAAGGGGATGGAGTGACTGTGGAAAACATGGCTGTGTGTCAGTAGCACGGGGTTCCTATGCAGCCTGAGCTCTGTGCTAGAACCAGGTGGGGTGTGTGTCTCTCATTCTCTGGAGATGGCAGCTGAGGTGACAATGGTGACAGGGCTCCTGGGAGCTGGGTGGGGCTCCTGCCTTGCAGAGCCTGCCAGGGCTCTTCCTATAGGTAAAGATGTGGGAGGAAAATGACTTGGATGGGAGTGACACCTGAGCAGAAGTATACAAATCCATCTGAAGTGTCAAAGGGTGTCCAAGATCCCCTTGGGGGTCTCCTGTGGGGCTGGCAGATGTGGCACTAAAGCTAGTGGAGACCCTTAAGCCTTTGTTTAAGGGCAGAGCAGATTCCAGGGCACCACGAGGTGCCTGGGGGCAGGTGACTGAGTCAGCCCTTACCATGGCCAAGATACAGATCTAGACAAGACCTTGGCAGTGTTGCTGCTGATACCATGATACCCAGGAACAGATAAGTGCCAACCTTTGGGGAAGGTGCCTTATCCCCATGAGTGCTTGCAGCCAGAGGCAGGTCCTGCTGGTGGATCCCCAGGTCCGTGAAGTGAGGGATTATTCATGTCACAAGGAGAATGAGGCAGCCACAAAGGGACTGTCTCTCCAGATAATGTGGGAATAAGGATGGAAAAACTGGCCTGGCCCGTGACACCACTGACATCAGCAGATCTTCACGCTGCATGGCCATAAAAAGCAGCACTTGGGCCTAGATCCTGATTGGGAAGCAGATAGGTAGCCTCACTCCAATTTGATTTCTGCAGCATTAAGACATCAGAATAGCTAGCACATGACAAATGTCATGGACAGGGCCCAATTTTCCCTTCTTTTTTTCAGAGACATTAGAGATGGATGAAGCCCTATTAGATGATCCAGTCCCTCTCCCAGCAAACACAGGGTGGTTCCCTCCAGTACATTTTTATAGTGTTTACCATGGTCTGTTTTGTTAGATCACAGCAACTAGAACATGAGGCCACATTTGTTTCTTGTTAGCGGTGGAGACATTTAGCACAGCTCATTCTGGTTTCAGTGTTAAATTGAGCAAATGTGGAGAGTGAGAGGCTTTGCTCTGCATCTGCCTACCTACCCCAGCAGCCACAGACCTGCCCATCCTGCACCCAGCAGGGACTGTTTGTGTTTTGGGGTTTGAAATTACCCAAAGCGTCACTAGTTGCAGCATTTCCCATGAAGCTTTAAAGCCACATGATCCATCCTGAGCATGGGGACGTGTGCTGCCCTTTGGAGCCGTGCTCAGTGCCAGCCTTCAGAAGCAGGGACTTGCTTCATTGCCTGTAGGACTGTTTTTGCAAGTAGGAATGGCACCAGAGGGAACAATTTGCACCTCCCCTGGAGCAGACCTCAGCCAGAACGTCGCTGATTTTGAAAGAGGAGCCCCCCTGAGTCTGGGAGGAAGCGACACAGGGAATATTTCCCATTGCTGTTGGATGCTCAGGTGGAAGGTGGGATGTTCAGACAAGCTTTAAGAGCCAAGGACTGGCTGCATGATTCACAGTAGGAGAGAGGTGCAGAACAGCAGCTGCTGCATTCAGCCTGGAGCAGCTCTCCCACAGAGATCTTGGGGGGTTTTGAAATTCACACTTTGTGCTGTGATACCTCTAGTATTTGCATCCTTTTCCTGATACCTCTAGTATTTGCATCCTTTTCCTGCAAGACTGCACGAGGAGAGTGCTGGAAGAGGGAAGGGCATGCTGCTGCAGAGGAAGGCTCTGCTGGGGACAGACTCGTTTTAGGGTGGCATTTTAAGGTGATAAAGGGATGAATATGTTGTTAAAGCTGGTGGGGGCAGTGAGGCATCTCCTTTGCACCTCTTCAGGAGCCGGGGTCTCCCCTGAGTGTGGTGCTGATGGGATCTGCTTCCCCACACCAGAGTGGGTCAGTGTGTGCCTGCACAGACCATCATGGGAGCAGTCAGGCACTGGCTGCAATGGAGGGATGCTCCTGGGGGGATTTTGCTCTGTGAATCTTTCCAGAAGCAGCTCAAATTCTGCCTGTGCTGCAGGAGTGCTCATTTGGGAGTAACCTGTCCCAAAGGCTCAGCCAGCACCCTGCTTGTGCCCAAGGGGTCCTGGACTGTTTGGAACCCTGTGCAGGTCCCTCATTCAGTTTTCCCTGTGGCCTGGTGAGGAGTGGGGACTGAGGAGCAGCAGCACTGAGTTGACATGGCACTGCCAGCTCTGCCATTACCTGCCCACTGTCAGCAGCCAGAGATGTGACAGGATGAGGGACAGAGGACACCCAGGGATGGGCAGTGTGCAGGGAGGAGACAGAATTGTGGACAGCCTTCCTGCAGCACATGGAGGCATGGCATCGTGTTCCCAGCATTGCCCATGCTCTGAGCACATACTTTCCTGCTGGTAAAGGTTCAAGTAGTTAAACACCAAAAGCTGAGCTTTAATTAATTTAGAGGAGGGGAGGAGAGGTTGGTTTTTTGTATCAGATGAGAGGAGAGCGGATGAGATCTGCTACAAAGAGCATTTCAAGTGGCTCTATGCTGCTTTCTTGCTCCTTTTCTCACACAGAGGTTGGTGGTCTTATTTGCTGTTGGAGGCTGCAGGGAGCTTGAGAGCGAAGGGGAGATAATTACACAGAGAAAAAAGCTTCTCTGTGTCAAGACTATCTTTGTGGCCTACTTATTAAAAGTCCATTAAAAAATAAGAATCCCACTGCTCCCTGGCTGATGGTCCCCTGGCAAAGGATATTCCTCATAAAGCTGCTACTTACTGCTAAAAATCTCCTGCCAAGAGCAGGGACTTCACATGATTCCACTTCCAGTTTGTCAGAAAACGGAGCAGCCGCCCACTCCGAGCAGGATGCTCCAGCACTCCGCCTTCCATGGCACTGCTCAGTGGAAGTACCACATCCAATGGGTCATGATGCGTGATATTGAGGCTCCTGAGATTAAGATATTTCTAAAATAATCCTGTGTTTGTGTATGGAAAGGCAGTATAACCCTGTGAGGGGGGGAATTGATAGGAAGAGAAATTGCTTCCTCGTCGTTTCACACTGAAAAACAAAAAAAGAATTTGTGCCATGGTAAAATAGTCTGATCCAATAGTCAGTGTACAGTGATAGGCATAAATTTGCATGAGCTTGTAATGACAAACCCTTGTGTTGATGTGTCCATACAACTCAGGCCTGTGGCAGTCACTCTTCTGGGCATTTCAGTGTCTCTGTGAAACCTCGAAATTCTGTAGCAGGGACACAGAAATTGACCGTGTGCTTCATTCTTTGGGAAGCTGTGGGAACACAAGTGTTGGGCTCAAACCGGGCTGGAAGGAAAGTGACTCTACTTCCACATAATTCCATTTGGAGTGTGAGATTTTTTATTCCAGAGTAGATTTGCATTGATTTTGGAGCAACATTGCCCTTGTGGTAGCGGAGCAGCTGCAGCGTGCCAGATACGCTTCCTGCCAGTGAATTCCTTGGGGGGCAAAAGCCATCATCTGCCACACACTGCTGTGATGGGCAGCTGGGCGACCATTCCACCGGGCAAAGCTGTCAATGGGTCAGTCTCTCAGCAGGACCATGGGTCAGTCTGTCGGCAGGAGGACGATGGGTCAGTCTGTCGGTAGGGTCAGTCTGTCAGCAGTGGGATGATGGGTCAGTCTGTCGGTAGGGTCAGTCTGTCAGCAGGGTCAGTCTGTCGGCAGTGTCAGTCTGTCGGCAGCAGGACCATGGGTCAGTCTGTCGGCAGCAGGACCATGGGTCAGTCTGTCGGTAGGGTCAGTCTGTCAGCAGTGGGATGATGGGTCAGTCTGTCACAGCAGGACCATGGGTCAGTCTGTCGGTAGGGTCAGTCTGTCGGTAGGGTCAGTCTGTCGCAGCAGGACCATGGGTCAGTCTGTCGGTAGGGTCAGTCTGTCAGCAGTGGGATGATGGGTCAGTCTGTCGGTAGGGTCAGTCTGTCGGTAGGGTCAGTCTGTCGGTAGGGTCAGTCTGTCGCAGCAGGACCACGGGCGGCTGGAGGAGCCGCCTGCCCGCCCTGGGGATGACTCAGAGGGGATGAAGTCACGGTGCAGGGACGCAGCCGCCGGACAGAGCGTGACGCCAGCCCCTCGCAGCGCTGTCAGACGTTCCCTGGCCAAAGGCCGTGTGTCAGTGCCGACACTTTCGAGGACTCACTCGCGGCCCCGGGGGAGTGGAGCCGCCCCGACCCCCCTTCCGCGCCGAGAGCGGTGCCAGAGCCGTGCCGGCAGGGCGGGGACCCACGGTGTGACCTGGCCGGGCCCCTGCGGTCCCCTGCCAGCCCCGACAGCCTTTCCCAGGCCCACCCTCTTCCCCATCCCCTGCCAAAACCCAAATCAAATTATCCGTCCCGCCGTCTGTCCCGCCCTCCCCAAACACAAACCATTCCCCTCACCAACGAGGATAAACAGCCCCAACCCAGATTTTTATAAACAGCCCGCTTACTTTTTTGGCAGAAGCACCGTCCCAGCAGGATCTGGCCAGGTTTGATATCACATGGGTCCCAGAGCATTAGGAAAAACCTGGCCAAGCAGGTTTCCCTGGCCACCAGCAGCCCTGTCGCACTAGCAGGGGCTGGCAGGGTTTGGGGTTCCAGATAGTGCCTGCCCACGGCTCCAGGGCTCCCTGCACCCTGTCCCCAGTGCTGGAGCACATCTCCTGCCCTGCTCCAGCCTTGCCATGCCAGTGCCTCTCCTCCCTCCCCAGGGATCAGATCCGGAGCTCAGCAAACTGTTCTAACTCTGTAAATTGTGCAAGTGCTCCCACTCCGGTAACCACAGCAGCTAATGAGAGGAATGATCCTTGTTTCTGGGAACCATTTGATCTTCATCAGTCCAGGGAGCAGCTCCTCATTAGTGATAAAGGGTTTGACAACTTCTCTTCCAGACTCAGGGATATACTTGTCACAAAACCCTGGTTTAATCATGCAGCACATCGTACAGACACAGCCCTGGATGTGGCCAGTAAACTTTGTGCCACAAATACCAAGAAATTTTTCTGCAGGCACTTAAAGCTGTGCTGACTGGAGCGTTGTATCTAAAACAGCACTGAAATTATCTGTGGATGAGCAGGGGCGGTCTGTGAGGGAGGTTGCCTGGTTGGGAATGATGCCAGGGATGTCAGTATTGGGGCATGGGTTCATCTTCTGCCAGTGGAATGTCACTGCTGGGATGTAAAAGGGCTTGAATTTGGCTCGTTTTCTGGACAAATCTGCAGTGTGACAGGGCTGCTGATGGCCCAGGAAATCAGACTGAGGCTCCAGGATCCATGAGAAGTGAACTTGGTCAGACCCTGTGGTCCTGGTCCTGCTCAAGTGTGGCCTCATAGGAGGAAACATCTCACAGAGCGTTTGTCCCCTGGGTGCTCAGTGCAGGCTGTCACTCTTTAAACCTGTGGCCACCAGGGAGGTTTATGTTGGGATGCCTGCCCAGCAGGTGGATGAGGTGTGACACACAGTGATGCTCGAGTTAGGATTGATTCTGTAACCCCCCCTTGGCACCTGTTCTTTCAGTCTGGACTCCTGTTGCTCCCCCAGGTGTGTCCTATAAGGTCCATTGTGCCTGTTCCCCCCTCACAAGGGTGCAGCAGCCTTCCTGCAGCCCTGCCACCCCTCCAGGCAGCACAGTCGGGCAAACACAATGGAAACTTGCATTCCTGAAATCCCAGCTGCAGTTTTGGGGGTGATTTAATGAGAGTGACATGGCCATATTTGGGAAAAGAATCAGAGGATGCGTTGCCACAGGAGGGTGGCTGCTTGGTCCCCAGGTCCCCGTGTGGGCTGGTGACAGCGCAGGGACAGCAGGGAGGGTTGTGGGCTCAGGGCAGGGACAGGCATCAGCAGGCAGGGACACACAGCCACTGGTGCTGATGGACCCTTTGGCGCTCACAGCTGGGCTCTTCTGTGCTGCTTGATCACATCTGCAGGTAGCAGTGACACAGGAGTCACTTGGGTGAGGTGACCCCATTCCAGCTGGCCCCCAGGTTTGGGCTGGTGTTTCTCCAGCAGCAGGTGGATGTATCCTCGCAGAGAGAGCTCCTCCACACCCCTGCCCACGTGAGTACTTCTGGGGCAGGGTCTGGGGTCCAGGCTGGGCTTTGCTGATCCCAGTGAGGGACCTGCAGCGTCTTCAGTGCGGTTGGATTTTGGGATGAGTTGTTTTAGCTGTTGTTGTGATCCTGGTTTGACTAGGAATGGATGGGAAATAGGTCATGTCATTGCTAAATTGCTTCCTGAAGCAGGCACAGCTGAAAATCCCAGAAATCTGTTTCTACAAGGATACAGGGCTTGCTTTGCCCCTGGTTATTTGTGGTGTGTGTGGATGCTGCTCTGCATCCCACAAACTGCTGACCTGGCACCTTCCTGTGTTGGCAGGGCTTGGAGAGGGGTCGGCGTGTGGCTGGGGGGCTGTGAGCAGGGGGGAGCAGGGCAAGGCAAACCACAGGGAAGAGAAAACACGTGTTCCCTGCCTGGGACAGAGCGGGGCTCATCTCCACTGCTTCCAAACACTCTGCTCTCTCTTCCCTTCGGGTCATTTTTCCCTTCACAAGCAATCAAATCACTTTTTTAAAAACTCAGCAGCGACCCAGAAAAGAAACATTTCCTCTTATGGAAAAGCCCTCAGTGGTGCAAGGAAGGATCTGGTGAGCAGGGTCCTGTAAAAATCACTTCAGTGCTTCTGTGGTATCACAGAGTGAGTGGTGGGAGGGCAGCAGTCCCAGTGGTGCTGGGCTGTACCACACAGGGCCCTGCCTGGACGGTTCCAGTGCCCAGCAGGCTCCCAGTGCTGCCCAAGATGAGCCCACACTCGGGTGAGTGCACCCGGACATGCTTGTCCTGTGGCCTGCCAAGTGATGCAGGGTCCAGCATGACTCCAGTCCTGTTGCCAGCCCCTCTCCTTGCCCCTGACGTGCTGCATGCCCCCAGGACCCTGCTTGCTCCAGGGCCAGCAGCCTGGGAGATGGCACAGGGCTTTGCCATGGCATGGCAGGGCAGCCTGGCTGCAGCTGTGAGCGCTTTCCTGCTGTCACTGGCTGTATTTTGTGGCCTGTGCTGTGCTGGTGAGTGTGCACAGGGCCTGTCCACGTCTCCTGGGACCCTGGGTGGGCACAGCCTCGGTGTTCTCCATCCCTGCCATGTGCTGACTGTGTTGCAGAGGTGGCTGTTTGCTGCTAGAGGAGCAGCCCAGCTCAGAGCTGTCACAGTGTGAGCCGCACCGAGTGATCCCCACGCTCTCTATCATTCTTATGAAATCCGAGCCTGGCCCTTTGATTTTTTTTTTTTTTTTTTTTGACTTGCTTCCACAGCCAACAGCATCAAACCCAGCCCTGGGACACAAGCAATCAAAGCTGTGTTGCCGGCAGACATTCCTCTTCCCCTCGTTGTTGTTTTGGCAGGGCTTGTTTTGCTTTGTGGTTTCTCCCAGGAGCGGAGGGTGCCGCGCGCGGCCGTGAGAAGCCAGGCTGCGTGGCCGTGGGTGGCAGCCAGCCCTGAGGCCTTCCAGACCACTGCAGCAGGGGCTCCAGGCCCTGCCAGTCGGTGTCATGACACACAAATGTATTTTTGAGCCATCCATCCTGAGCTGTGTGTCCAGCCTGCCTCGCGAGGTGGTGGGGATATGTGGGGAGCAGTGCTTGCAGTGGCTGTGCAGTATCAAACCTCAGAGGTGGGTGCTTCTACCTCTGCTGTGGCACTGGCAAGGAAGGAAACTCCATGGGCACTTGGGGTGCCTGGGCAGCGTGGTGGCTAACAGGGAGGCTGGTGCTGAGGGTGCTCTGTGGCCAAGTCCCTGCCCTGGCTCTCACTGAGGTGACCTGCCAGGGGCAGAGATTGAAAGCAGGTGGAACAACAGATATAGGTGGCAGAGAGAGGACAGGAATAGGCAGCCCTATTCCCGGCAAAGATGCCCTGCAGAGAATCTGTGGGGCTGGGGATGGGGGTAAGAGCCAAGTGCCAAGTCCTGCTGGCTGTGCTGCACAGAGCATGGAGCATCCTGCCCCATGGTGCCAGTTCTGGACCCCGTGGGATGTTCAGGGTGATGCCATCAGGCACCCATGTGTGCCCACGGCCATGGCAGCTGTGCTGGGGCTCCTGGAGAAGCAGCAAAGCAAACCCCAGGCGTTCTTGGCCAGCCTAGCATTGGCCTTTTGTCTTCAGCTTATCTTGAGCTGGTTTTAATTTGCAACTCCCTGATTGCGTGCAATGACCTTGGCCTGAGCCTGCTCTGCAGCTGAGTGCCCCAGAGAACATCATAAATGCCATTGATCTGAAGTCACACGCCGGAGGAGTGAAGAGCTGGTGCCCTGCACGTGGGAGAGGCGGCACAGCCGAGTGGGTGCTCCCAGCTGCCAGAGGGGATGGGGCTCACGCTGGTGGGATGCAGCTCCCTCCAAAGTCCCTGTCAAGGCAGACTCTGGTGTGACATGCCGGGGAGAGGGTTGGCACGAGTCCCTGCGCTGCCGCAGTGAGACTGTGGCAAGGGTGCAGAGCCGCTTTAAACAAAACCCGGAGCTCGCTGCCTGCAGTAGCTGGGAACGAGCTTGAGTGGCACCAAAACCATGTGCCTTGCAGCTCAGGCTGGCATGCACAGCTCCCTCTGCACCAGGGTGCACAGGCTCGCTCCCCACTGATTTAAGGGACAAACAGGAGCTGGTGGTTCCATCTCCTGTAAGAGCCCAGGGCACTGTAATGATGGCAGGGGACGTGATGCATCTGCTGGCAACCAAATGGCATCCCCCATGCAGCCGGTCTGGCTTTGAAACCTTTGAAACCTGGTGTGGGAGGGAGAAGATGCCAGCCCCAGGGGCTCTTGGGCTCTCTCTCAGTGCCACCACCATGACCTGGTTCTCCACTAGCAAATCCAGCAGCAAGTGATGTAGATGGGGTGGCAGGAGCTGGTAGTTCTGATTCAGGAACTGGACTGCCAGGGATGAACTCATCCCTGCTGGCAAAAGTGATGTTTTGGTGCATGTTTTGAGGGTGCTGTGGCACAAGGAGTGAGGGGGAGCCGGGGGAGGGCATGGGTGCCTCAGTTGCAAGGTGCACAGTCCAGTGGTTAACGCTGGGATGTCCTGCGGGCTACAAGCGAGGTCTCTTGTTTCTGGTCCCCTGCCACAGCCTGGGGCATCTCGCCACAAAGGGGATGGGGAAGGCAGCGGCCGTCGTTTTCCGGAGGCTTGCAAGTTTGGAAAATAAATAGCCCTGCACTGTAGGTTAAGCTTGGCATCCTGGCGGATTAATCACGCAGGCTGCAGCCAGCACTGAGAGCCCCGGTGACGAGAGCTGTGGTTTATAGATGATGATTCATCGCTCGACTTAGAGCGACCACGTTATTCCAGCAGATTGCAAAATCATAAGAGGAATGTTGTGGTTAGTTTACGGCTTAACTATGCAAATCGTCAGGAAGCCTTCAGAGCCGGAGAACGTAAGGCACAGCGCGCCCGGATGGCTGGGCGGTGAGCAGGGGCCGGGAGCTGCCCATGGGGCTGTCGGGGACCGGCCGCTCGCGGGAGCCGGGGAGCGGGGAGGTGAGTGACGGGGGACTGGGGGCGATGAGGGGCCGGAGCTCCCGGGAGCGTGCGAGCGGGGCGCTCCGGAGGCGCTGCCGCCTGCCGAGGGCTTTCTGGCCGCTTTCGCCGTGTCTGTGCCACCGGCTCGGGCGCCTCCGGCGGGGCTGGGGAGGGCCAAGGTGGGGAGCTGCTTCCCCCACCTCCTCCTGCCCTCCGTCCCGCTTCCAGGAGCAGGCAGTGCCTCGGCAGAGGAAGTAAACAGAGTGGGAGGAGCTGCACCTCTTCCTCGCCAGGGCTTTCTCCCGGCGCGTCCCGCTGTCAGGACCCGCGGCAAGTCGGTCCGTTCTCAGCAGGGTCAGCCCGTCCGTGTCCGGCTCCTACCTGGAAGCCGCCGTGCCCCGAACGTGCGCTTGGAGACGGAGCTTTATGGTGGCGGAGCTGGCGGTGCCGTGCCCGGAGGAGCCGGGCGGGCCGAGCCGGGCGCTGCGGGAGCCCATGCGTGCCTGCGGCGGGCCCCGGGCCCGGGACGCGCTGTTCCCGGGAGAGCTGGCAGCGCTCTGCGCCGCCCCAGCTGCTCCGGGCCCGGCGGGACCGCGGGGCAGAGGTGAGCAGGTGTTTGTAATTACCGAGCGGCTCGGGCCGCAGCGCAGCGAGCGGGGGAGGCCGCCTGTCCCCCCGGAGCCGGGGCAGGGTCGGCCTCTGCTCACGCGTCCCGCGTCCGATTTTGTCCCGGGGCCTTTTTAAATAAACAGGATGCGTCGGCAGCAAAAACAAGCAGCAGCGATGCTGAGGCGGAGGAAGGGCGGTCCGGGCTTAGAGCGTCTGACCTGGGAGGGAGGGCCAGCCCTGCCCTCTGCCACAGGCATCTTCCCTGGCCTCGGGCACATCCCTTGGCTCTCTTGTGCAAGGGGGGCAGCACGTACCTGGTTTACCTCTGGGAAGCGGCGTGCCTCATCCCCAGGGTGGCAGAGATGTAGGTGGAGAGAGGTTTAAGTTTGAGCTAGCCGGGAGCTGGGCAGTTTTGGTGCCGGCCTTTGGGGGTTCCGCTGAGGGCTGACCCACCTGCCAGTCCACCTCTAGCCTGGGCGGTGTGAATCACAGGGAAACATCAGCTGGTAATTGGGGAAGCATTTCCTGGCCCGTCACGCTTTGGGATGGCGTCCCGTCCCTTGAATCATCCCGAGCTGGTCCGTGTCCAGCACTAAGAATAGCCTCCCCACACACGGCGGGGGCAGCGCCGGGAGCGGGGAGCGGCCGGCCCGGGGGCTCCCGGTGCTGCCTTCCCACCGCTGTGCCATGGCATGGCCCGGCTCCAGGGCCAGTTTGGGGTGGAGCACAGGGCGAGGATGGGCTGGGGCAGCTGCCGTGGTCCATCACTGGGGATGGTTCTGTCTGTGTGTGCCGTTTGTGGCTGAGCTCTGAAATGGCTCCGTTCAGCACCCCGGGGTCCCTGCTCCCCACCCAGGGCTGGGTGCTCGGTGCAGCCCCACAGCTTCCAGCCCAGCAGGTACCCCTGGCGTGATGTAAGGGGGACGTTCATGAGCAGAGGCGTTTCCTGGGGCGTTTGGCAGGTGCCCTGCTCTGCAGCCAAGCTCCAGTACAGGAGATAAGCCATCGCTGTGGGCTTGCCAGGGTTCAGATCAGCATTTGGCTGGGAGCCTTCCCTCAGATGAGGACATGAGCACAGCTTTGGGTGGAGCTGGGTCAGTTTTCCCACCATGGCCTGATGGTGATGATGCTGCTGTCCATTTCACGTATTTCACCTGGCTGACAGGTGAGACCTGTCCTGTCTGTCCTGCTGGGTGCAGGGTGCTTTTCCCACCTGGCTCTCGCTCCTGGCATCGGGCACCCGGCCGTGGCCAGAGCAGGGCAATCACTAGAGGGCAACCTTGGATTGAGATGTGCCTCTGCACTGGGAGGAACCTTGATTTGATGTCCTACCAGGCTGGGCTTGAAACGTTCAGGAGGAGAGGGATGTGCAGTGGCCCACTGAAGCCAGCCCAGTGGGGTTTGCCCATCCTGATCATGCCAAAGCTTGGCAGATGTCTCTGCAGGGGAGCACCTGTGTTGCTGCATGAGCCACCAAGGCCACTCTCATCTCTCCCTGTGTTTGCAGGCTGGTAGAGGGAGCTCCTTGGCATCACTGCCATTCCATGGGGAAAAGCTGTGATGGCTGCCCAGGCTGGCAGCCCCCTAGTTCAGACAAGTATAGAGACAGGATAGGGTGATGTTGAACCTTTCTTTGATGCTCACCCCAGCCTGAAGCTGGGACAGGTACTTGTGTGGTCACAGCTGGGTTTAAATCTGAAGGAGAGCTGGGATTTCTGGGGTGCAGGATTTCCCCCATCCCTCAAAAGAAAATATTTTCAATTGGGTGGAAGAAATACTGGGAAACTCATGTGGGCTCCCCCTCCCTTGCCAAAGCCTTTGGTAAGGTGGGTGATGATGGCCAGGGCTGGGCAGAGCCTGTCCTGCTGCCTGCCCAGCCCTTGGAGGTCACAGCCCTCACCTCAGGGGTGTCAGTCTGGGCTGAACCCGTGCTCAGGGTTCACCATGGAGTGACTCAGAGTCAGAGAGTTCAGGGAAGTGCACATGATGGATGCCCTTTGCCCCTCTGCAGCCAGTGCAGGCTTCCCCACCTTCTGTTCCAACTTGTCCCCTGCCCTCCTTCTCCCCCAGTTTGGGGCTGACAGGGCAGTGCCCAGTAATGGGGATGACACTTCCCTTGCTCACTTGCTGCATGAGACAGCCTGTTCCCCAGGCCTTAGTGATCTGTGGACTTTGGAAATTCAAAAGCAACCGAGTGCTCATCCCAACTGTTTCCTGACTCCCTCTCCCCTGGGACCTCCCAGCCTGACATCCCACGGAGCAATTCCCAGAGCAGCAGGGGTGTGAGCTGATGCATTGCAGTTGTGTTCTGCACGTGTGCAGAGCTGCTCCAGGGGCTGCCCAGGCGTGCCAGGGTCCCGATGGCACAGCTGCCTCCCCCTGTACAAGGAGGAACTGAAAGTCACTGGGGTTTCAGTGATGGCTGTGCATGGGTTTTAAGGAGTTTGTTCAACCAGGGCCTGAAGGAATCAGCAGTTTTCTCGTTAAACTGCTCCATTTGACAGCTCCATGGTTCTGATTTTAGCACCGGCCCATGGGGTATAAGAGCTCTGCTTGTACCCAGTGCTGCTGCTGGGTTTGCCCATGTTTGAAGCAGCCTCCCAGTTCTGCAGTGGGACCAGGCCAGCCCTGCTGGCTCTGGGGATGTGAGGACACCTCATCAGTACTTGCTGTATGGCTGCGTGCCAGCCAGACCAGCCACCTTCTGCTGATAAATCCATGTTAAGGCCATTTTACTGCCCATTACATCACCAAACCCTTTCCCAAGGGGGTGGTGGAAGCCCTGCAGGCTGGGCAGGGGCTGGGTGAGCCCGGGTGGGTTTCCTGGAGCAGGCAGCCTTGCATTAGCCAGGAGCAGGATGGTTTAATAAATCATTTCCGTCTCTAATTTCTACTTCTCTATTCAACTCCTCTCGTTTGCTGGTCACCAGAGGGAAGGGAGGTCAGGGGAACCAGGCCTCCCCAGCAACCTCCTTCCTGCAGCTGTTGAAACAAAATCCAGAGCTATAATAATCCCTGTGTCCCTCCCTGGGGTACTACAGTGCCTTTGGCCTGAGCAGCAGCAGAGGCGTTGGGGTGGTTGGGCTCTGCTGAAGGTGCCAGGTGCTAAAGAGAGGGCAGAGAGGGCACCTTCCCTGCTTGGTGCTACACAGTCACAAACATTCCCCATGGGCTGGGTCAGACACTTGGGAAAAGATCAGGAGTGTTGGTATTGCTGAGCCTCGGGGTGTCACTGGTGCCCTGTCTCCTTCATGCTCCAGCAAAATGCATCCACTGGCTGCAAATCACCTAGCCAGAGCAGGAGGGTAGTTCTCACCTCCCTGCTTTACCCCCACATCAGATCCTTGCTTGTTGCCTGCCCCCAGGGGAGCAGCTGGGGCTGTCCCACTGCCTAGAATAGGAGCCAGAGTGCAGCTGCCCTGCCTGATCCTGAGCTACCTCTGATCCCCCTGGAAAGGAGATCTCAGCCCCTGTGGCCTCCAGCAGTGCCCTGCCTGCACCCTCTGCCTGCAGCTCTTTCCTCTTGGCCACTTGCCCCCAGCATTGTTTCACAGCACTTGTTTGGGTTGGCCCAGGTGCTGCCCTGTGTCCGCCTCAGCAGTGAGGGCTTGGTTTATTTTATGTCCTTTGTTTTGCAGCAGCAGCAAATGCCCCGGAGCAGCCAAGAGGAGAAAGATGAAAAAGAGAAAGAAAAAGAGAAGGAGGGAGAGAAGGAGGAAGACAAGCAGGAAGCAGAAAATGACAAAGAAGAACTGACAAAGTAAGGACAGCCCTCCCTGCCTGGCTCCAGTGGGCTGGGGTGCACTGGTGGGATGTGGTGATGGGATGCAGCGCAGTCCAGGCTGCCTGACCCCGTGCAGGACTGTGTGTGCCCACTCACCTCCTCTGCAGGGAGGGAAAGGCAGATCCTCCTCCTCATTCCTCTTCCTGCTGCTCCCAAACTGGGAAAGCAACACGATATGGGGGTTTTTTATATCAACCCAATCAATCTGCAAAGCTCCTGTGATCCTCCAGCTTGTTCTGTTGTTACGAGAGCCTCTGGGAGCCGGAGGAGCAATCCGGGGGCAGCAGAGCACAGCATTTCACCTTTGGTGTTATTGATGTCACCGTGAGCACTCCCAGATGCAGAGCTCCAGCCAGCCCTGCCTCCCTCACACCGAGCATCAGCGCCGTGGCAGGGGAAGGTTGGCACGCAGACCGCTCGCTATCTGTAATGGGCTTAATGCTTGCTTTAAAAGAACATCTGGCTTCATTATATCTAGGCTGCAAAGACATTTACCAGCAGGTCCCTTTCAGGAAGATAAATGAGGAGGAGGCAGGGATGAATTTGAATGGTCTGGTATTAAACCTGTCTCCGTCAGGTCTCTGCGTGCACTTGGTGGTGGAGCTGCAGCCAGCTGCAGAAAGAAAACCCCACCACAAATCACCCCACTGCCAATCCCAGCCAGGAAAAGAGCCTGCGTCTGCAAAAAAACTGCAGACCTGCCCCCCTAAAAAACCAACAACAAAAAGAAAAATCCCCAGACACGTGCAGAGAAATAATTGCTTGACCTAAAAATCAGACCAACCAAACAACATTTTATTTTTTTTCCCTTCTCTCCCTGTTTTTGCAGGGACAAGAACGACGACACGTCCGGAGAAGACAACGATGAGAAGGAAACGGTCACGTCCAAGGGCCGCAAAACCGCCAACAGCCAGGGCCGGCGCAAGGGCCGCATCACCCGCTCCATGGCCAACGAGGCCAACAACGAGGAGGCAGCCACGCCACAGCAGAGCGCCGAGCTGGGTACGTGCCAGGGCACGAGGGCACCCTGCCCTGGGCTGGGCTTTTGGGGTGTCCATTGGGCTGGGATGGGATGTCAGCCTGCTCTGCTCCCCGCTCGCAGAAGAGGGAAATCCTTTGTGAAATGCTTCTTTCTGGGGAGTAGCAGTGATGTTTGTCTCTGTCACGTGGATTGCTCAGTGTGGTTCACCAGAATAAGTGGGGGCATTTGCAAGCCCAGGCTTTCCTGGCTGAGTGTTCGTGCGTTTTATGGCCTCAGAGGGAAAGTGTTGCAAAACAGAAAAAGGGAAGCCTTCAGTTTTAGCAGTGCTTTGGCAAAGTTTTGTCCCTCCTGCACTTGGAGCTGATTCCCTTTGCAGCTCCTTCAGCTTCCCAGTCCCCTCAACGTCTGCATGGGACCCTGCTCTGCCCTTCTGGGTCTCTGCTACTTCTCCTACCTGCTCTGTTTTCAAATTTGTCTGGAGCCTGAGCAGCTGCACCCTGTGGGATCTGCTCCTCCTTGGCCTTGGGCATTGGGCCGGTCCATTTCCATCCATGCCTGTACCGTGGCATCCAGGCACTACACCAGCCCACAGTGTGGCCATAGCCCTGCCATGCTGGCCTTGGGTAGATGGGAATTCATGGCAGCATGCACAGCCCCACACTGGGCACATCTGCCTCTGGCACCTGCAGCATCACTAGTTGCCACCCCAGGGAGCAGGCTCATGTATTGACTTGCAGAAGCCAATGCATCAAGGAATTTGGCTGATATTCCTATATATTCTACTCTGTCAAAGTACAGAATTATTGCTGTGCTACCTAAGGCAGGTAAAAATAAAAGCAGGGTGACTCCTCTCGGATCCCTTGCTCTGCAGTTTCTGGCTTGTGCTGTTCCATGTGCCATAAATCACGCGGAGGTGTTTCGCCTCCCTGTTCTCTGCTGACAACTGGCTGAAGCCTTGATTGCGAGCGCTCTGTTTTCATACAGGCGATATAAATAGTCCCCAGCACAACAGAGCCCTGCTCTCTCCCTCCAACTTGTTCAGCAGCGCTGCAGAGAAGCAGCAGATAATGCCAGTAACTTAGATGGGATTTTTTATCCTGATATCTCAGAGTCCTTGATAAACTTCACTGCAAACACAGAGGAAAGCCTTTAGACCATGTTAAATTGGGAAAAAGGAATGGATCAATTCCAGTGACATATCTGAGCAATTGATTTCACTTTATGTCTCTCCAATAGCGCTTTAATTTAGGTTGGCTAAGAAAGTTATTGCATTTTAAATACCAATTGAACATTAAAAACCAGCACAAAACCGTATTGTGGTTTAACTGCAGCGTGCCGGAGCTCCCCGTGGGCATCTGTTTCATAACTGCGCAACCTCAGGCGATGCCATTAATCAAACCAAACGGGCCATTCCTGTGACATTTCTGTACCATACAATAACAGCCATCACCAGCTGAGCCAAGGGCCTGCACGGCGTTGGGGACACTGGCTTTTACGTAAACGAGCGCTGTGGCCCTGGCCGTGCCTGCTGCCAGGGGGAAGCAGTGAGGTATCAGTTTCCCTCCCTCTTGGCTGGTTTCCCAGGGGCAGCACGGTTCTGGGGGAGGCAGTGACCTGTGCTGTCTTCCGGGAGGTGACACCTGCAGTCGTGCTCAGCCAGCTCTGAAGGAGATTCTTCTGCCCACTGCTGTGGGCATTGGAACTCACGCTGTCCTCCCACAGGGTCTCAGCTTCTTATAGAGCTTCTTCGAAGATCCTTCTTTCTCTCCTTGCCTGCATTCTTTATCCTGAACCTATCAGCCTGTTTTCCATTTTGAAAGGACACTGTCAAAACATCTCTCATCACTGTTGAAATAATGCTTTGCCTGTTGTTTAGAGTAATAACCCCTTGGCAGCCTGAGCCGGAAATCTGTTTCCTTACCGAGTTGTTTTTTGTCTCTGACTCACACCCCAGTTTGTTATTGTAGGGTTTGCTCTGTGCCAGGCTGCCAGCAGGACTGGTGCATAGTGAAGGCTTTATACAGGACCTTGGTGTCCCCAGCACCTGCTTGGATTTTGGGAGAGATGCTGACACCCCTGCCAGCCTCCTGGCTGGAGCAGCATGTCCCCTTCAATGGGCACTGCTCCCGATAGGCCCCCACTGTTGCTGGCAGTGGCTCGGAGGTGCTATCCCAGAGCCCAGGGGTGGCACAGAGGGAGCCCGTGGTCACACAGCCAACACCCTTGTGCTGTCAGTGGCCAGCCCTGACAGATGCAGTCGGCCAAAGTCACCGCTGAGGTGACGCTGTTTCTCCGTCTCTGACGGTCCCACCCTGCGTCTGCCTCCTCCAAAGCACACAGCCCCAGCCAGCTCCATCTTAGGTACCTGTTGTTGGGCCAGGGTGCGTGCCACCATCAGCAGCAATTCTGCTGCCACTCTCAAGCCATCTGGCTTTGCTTCCAGGCCCAAAGTGGAGGTTTTGCATCACTCAGGTGCATCCCGAGGGGATGTTGTGCATGGGGTGCTGTGGCCTGGGAAAGCCTAACGAGCCTGCACTATGACAGCCTTTCTTGTGGGAGCACTTCTGCACTGCTTGGGGTTTTGTCATGCCTCCAGGGGACGGGGCATGGGACAGGGTTTGGGTGTTGGAACACCTCCTCTGAGCTCACTGGGCTTGCTGGCTCCTGCTCACAGCTGACTGCTCTCTTTCCTTCTTCCTTCCCAGCTTCCCTGGAAATGAATGAAAGCTCTCGCTGGACTGAAGAGGAGATGGAGACAGCTAAAAAAGGTGAGACACTCATTTTCTTTCTTTTATCGGCTGTGCTGGAGCTAATCCAGCAACTGGGGATGGAAAGAATCTGAGTGCTGGCTTTGGTGCAGTGTGGTGGATCCTGAGCTGTGGGGCTGGATCCTGCCTGTCCTGCTGTTGGTTTGTTCCCAGCGCGCCTCAGGGAGGGTGTGGGGAAGGCAGGGAATGGTGCAGGGAGTGTGCTCAGCTTGTCCAGCCCCAGGAGCTGTGCCAGCACCAGGGGTGCCTGGGCTGTGGCGGGAGCCGTGTGTGTGCCCCAAGGCAGGAGCTGGCTGTAGGAAATGGGGAAGGCGCGTTGTCCATTGCAGTGTTGGAGCTGCTGGTGCCTCTAGCATGGGGTGTAGTTGCTTTGTGGCCTTGGTGTGATCTGTTCAAAGCACACACAGAGTGTCTGCCTGTGTTCACAGCTTTGGGATTCAGGGAGAGGACAGTGAACCCCAGCACTCTGCAGGCACATGTTGGGGAGCTCTCAAGAGCCAGGGCAGCGTGCGGTGACTTTACATCCTGGAGCTGATTCAGAGCCTTTGCTGAGACCGTTTTTAAAAAGTGCTGAGTGTAGCACAGCCCTTCTTGCCACTTCCCCTCCTCGTGCCGCTCCTGCGCCAGCCCTTTCACTGCTTTAATTTTTTGCCAAAGTCACGTCCTGTTGATGGGCTGTCGAGCTCGCGTCCCCAGCCCGTGCATCCCGCTTGCGTTGCTGCCGACTCTCCTGGCCCGGAGAGGATTGTAAATGGGAAATTAAAATGGAAATGAGTGCTGTTCAGGGATGGCAAAGGCAAATAGGCGTGTTAGCAGGTTCGGCTCAGCTTGGAGAATGCACCTGCTGCTGGGATGGTGATTGCACGTTCTGGAGCGCCGGCTGCCCAGGTGCCGCTGGGAGCTGTGGACTTGGATTACTTTGCCTGTGAATATCCCAAAGTGTTTGGCTCGCTCGCCTTTAAGCTGTTCCAACCCTCTTTTACAACCCAGTGCCAATCCTGTGCATTGCTGAACAGGGCTCTCTATAGTCACAAAACTTAATAGATAGACTTTAATCAAGGAAACTGGCCTGGGGCCAGGTAATGGGGTGAGCAGATGCTGGCAGGGGAGGGTCGTTGGAGGGATATTTTCCGAGCACTGCTTTATTTTGGAGATCAGCATCTGGTTGTTAAAAAGTGCCTCTTGTTGTTTTATGCTGGATGGCGGAGGTGCGCTTAAGGAGTCTCAGCACCAGCTGCCAAAGCCTGTGTGAAGGAAGGATGAAGCGTGGGAGCATGCAGCACTATTCCAGCCCAGGGGCCAGGAGGAGGCAGGGAGATTTGCTGGTGTAAAGCCCAATGGCTGATTGTTTCTCCCTTCGTTACAACCTGGGAAACTGAGATTGCAACACCAGACTTCTACAGAAAAGCCAAATTCCCCTCTGCCAGGAAGCAGCCGCTTTAATGCTTCGAACTGGCTGCGTCTGGCATTTCCAGGGACCTGCGTGCTGGGGGTTTCCGACTCACAGCAACTGAAACTCCGGAGGTAACCTCAGAGGCTGCAGGAGGCGGTGGCAGAGCTGCTGCCAGCACGGCTGGGCAGGGGCAGAGGGGGCGGTGGCCTGCTCAGGCTGGGCTCACACACAGGCACAGTCCTCCTCACCATAAGGACTCAGCTACCCAAGGCACCCTCCTCCATACTGGTACCAGTGAGAGCCCATAGCTGGCTGGTTTAGGGAGTTCAGCGAGATGTGAGTCCCAGGGGAGGTCAGCCCTACCACCCTGGGACTCAAATCTTGCTGTCTCCTCATCATCTTGAGGGGACAGTTGGTGACCTCTGCTCCTAGCACTTGCCAACCAGATCAGCCTGGCCCTGCTGTCCATGCCGGGGTTTCGTGTGTGGGGCATGAAAGTGCATGTCATTTGTGTTCAGGGAGGTGAGAGAAAACAGCCCTGGGACAGAGAGGCAGCTGAGCTGCCTGCTTTCCTCCAGAGTCACAGAGCTGCACAGGGAGTTTCCAATCAGAAGAAGGCAGGATTGTGTCTGCCGGGGGAGACAATGAAGGGGAGTACCGTGTTACTAAACTTAAATAGGGGAACAAAAACCCAGCAAGAGGAAAGTTCTTGCTTAATGACACTTTCATTATGCAATGAACTTCGATTCAGTAGTCTGTCAAAATGTGCAGAGATTGGGATAACGATGGGGGAATGTGTTTTTGTGATACTATTTCCTTGCACCATTGCTGTGATCCCTAAAGCAGGAGGTTTGGATTTACCCGGAGTTGCTGGAGGATTTCCCCCTTCCCTTCCCAGGCCGGGAAGCAGCAGCACCCACGGCTTTGCTGCCGGGCAGGGTGCAGAGGCATTCAGCAGCAGGATGGGGCTGCTCCTTAAAAGGCAATGTTGAGGCAGTTCCTGCCTTTGGGGGACCTGCTGGATGAGCCCACGCAGGCAGGAGCTCAGGGTGGGCTGGAGGGGGGTCTGGGCAGTGGCTGAGCACCAGCCTCAGCAGTGGGTGGGTTTATTGTCCCCCCAGCCCCTACACACAGTGCCAGCACTGGTGCCGGAGGTGCGGGGCAGCCGCACCGCCCTGGAGCTGAACCCGATGAACCGGGAGGTTTCCACATGACCTTTGTTAGTCTTTAAAGTCTGGTACCTGTTCTCGCCGGCTCGGGGTTTTCCCGTGGTGTCTAACAAGTGGTTTTGTTCTTTGAAAAGAGGCAGGTCCCAGTGGCAGGTTCTTGCTGAGGCCCTGCCCAGGCTCAGTGCTCCTTGTCCTCAGGGCACAGCCAGCCTGGGGCTCTTTATGCCTTTTACCACAATGAGGACACGGGATGGAGTCAGGTGATGAGGCAGGGGAGGGTTGGGCATGGTTGTAAAATACTGATGACAGAGAGTTAAATAACCCATGAAAACTCCTATATAGTTCCTTTTGGGTAGATATAAAATATTCCCTTGGATACCAAAGGCACTCTTTTGAATGCTTATTTTCAGTGCTGCCGACAATTCATCTGAGTTTTGGACTGACCTGAACCATTTTTTCCCCAGTCCCGTTCTGTTTACAAAACTAAAATAAAGTCAGCCACCTTGCATCACCTCTGAAATGCAGGAGCTGGCTGGGTGATGCTGGTGAGCTGGCAGCTCCATATCTTCCTTCTTTTGTCTCCCCAGTGCTCATATTGGAACCTTCCCTTCTCCCATCAGAGGTATTTACAGCTGTAAAAACCTGCTGATAGTAGTAAAAGTGGGCTGAGAAACTGGTTTGCTGTCCGTGTCCGTCACTGCACGTTGTCCTTCTGGTGGCCTTGGGGTGGGCTGTGCCTTGGGGTCTCCCACTCAGGTGTCCTGTGTCCAGGCAGGGTGCAAGGGCAGCCCAGAGCAAGGAGAGCCCAGCCTGGCCATCCCAGTGTGCACAGCCAGAGTGCCGTGGGTGCCTGGTGTTTGTCATGAACTCTGTGCAAAGCAACGTGGTAAAAATTATTTGGATAGGGCAGATTGGGTGCCATGAGGGCACAGCTGTGTCCAGGGCTTAAATTAGCCGCATTTGCCCTGAGTGAGGCTGTAGTTGACTGCAGTCCCATCTCTGCCATCCCAGGCTGGTGCTTGGCTGTCTTTGAGCCAAGGTGTCACCCCCAGGACCGTGCCTGTGCCCGCCGTGCCCCCAGAGCTGCACTTTGTGCCACCATTGGTTGAACGTTTCCCGAGTGTGTAGGAGCAAACTGCGAGGATTTGCTTAGTGAGTGTCAGTGAATGGAATACAAAAGGCCTGTCAGGAGGAACTGCTGGGTAATTACTATAATTTGCTGCCTACATTTTAATTTTGAGTATTATTTTTTCAACAATAAGGGAGCGGGAATAGTATCTGAACCAGGTGAAAGAAGAGAGCTGGGCCTGCCAGCAGTGGCTGCTCCGTGTGTACTCACTGCCATGCTGGACCAGCGGGGATGGCACATCTCCAGGAGCAGGCATCCAGGGGGTCTTCCTGTGCCCTTGTGTCAAAGGATGGGACACAGCAAAAAAGAAAGGTTGTGGCAGGAGTGGTAAAACCAGGCAGGTCCAATCAGGGCACAGGGCTCAAGGTTTTGCAGCAGGTGGATGCAGTGGTATAGGAATTACCCATTTCAAAGGGGAGACTGGGGAGCCGAGGGTCCCCAGCCAGAGCCCCCAGCAGAGACGGGACGTTGCACTAGAGCTGAGCTGGTCCAAGATCCCAGCTCCTTGCTGGTTGGGATGTGGCATGACGGGTGTGAAAGATGCTGGGACGTTCAGCTGCAAGCTCCCTTGTAGGACACATCAGAGGTGTGCTTGTGTCCAGCCACCAAATGAGAGGTCCACTGGGAGCACAGCAGGTTGGTGTGCTCAGGGCAGCATCACCTGAAGGATGGAAGGAAGGGCATCATCCACCACAGTGGCAAGAGCACACCGAGCTGGCTGCCTGTGCCATGGTCCCTCTGGCAGCACCCCAGCGCCTTTGGGGATGTGGGCTCACCCCACACACCATCCCCACTGCTTCCCTTGGCACAGCATCAGCAGCCTGGCGTGCACCTGGCTCTGCCACCCACTGATCCATGGCCCAGCAGGAGTTACTCACCTTCTCTGAGCCTCTGCAAAGCCCCCCGGCGTTAGTGCGGGGAAGCGATGCAGAGCAGGCTTTCGGGATGCCTTGGGTGGTGTCGCTGCCTCCGTGGGGCTGCTCTTTCTCCAGAACAGGATTGCGGCACATTTTGGCGGTGCCGTAGCCAGAACTGCCTCCATGTTCGCTCCCAAGAGGGTGTGTGGGCGCAGGAGGGACTGGAGGATCACAGCAGGTACCGTCAGGCGTAGGGAATGATATCACTTAGTTTTTCCCCTGTAACCTTGCTCTGTTAATCCACGCGAGCTCCCATTAAGGGACCCTTTTACGGGCTCTCCCCGCCCTCACCAAGCCCAGGGTGGAGCTGGGCAGCCGTGCCGGAGCGCCTTGCAATATCTCTAGTAAAAACCCCGAGCTGCAGAGAACCGAGGGGCTGCGAGCCCACAGCCCTCGCCCGCCGCGCTGCCCCTCCGGGTTTCTTCTCAGCTCCCCGAGATGCCGAGCACGGAACCCCGCTCTCCGAGCTCCTCTTCCTTCCAGCCTCCACTTGCTGTACGGGAGCAGAGGCCCCGGTGTGCCCATGGCGACCCCGGTGCCAGAGCTCTCCGCGTCCATCCCTGCTGTGCCAGGGCAGGGGCCGCGGTGTCCCGAGGTGTCCCGGGGCGCCAGGGCACCCCGTCGGTGCGGCACTGGGCTCGCCGGCGCGCACGTCCCCAAAGAAAAGCGCCTTTGATTCACTTGAGAGCGGAGAAAACTATTAGCCAAGCTTTGTTTTCCTGGATCCCTCCCCCTGCCGCTGACATTCAGCCGAGAGCGAGGGAGACAGAAAGTGAGCGAGGGAGGGCGGGAGCGGGTGCCAAGCGCCGCACCCCTTGTCAGCTTGGGTCAGCGCCACGTTCGTTATTAATGCTCTGTCTAGAGGTCACATTCAGATGCAACGAGCCCCGGGTCAGCCAGAGGAACAGATTAGAGCTTGCTCGCTGCTCCGCCACATACCGACGGCACCGGCTCCCCGTCCCCGGGCTGGCAGGAGCGGAGCTGCCGCGCTCCCGCCCCTTCGCTTTTCTCCTGCCTTTTTTTTTTTTTTTTTTTTTTTTTTTTTTAATTATTATTATTTCTTGGCAACGTCGGGCATCTCCTGAAACTGCACAGTCTCCCTATAGCCCCGAGCTGCTGAGCAAGGAGATGAGGTAGGGGAGAAAATACTGGCGGCTCTTCCATCCACCTTAACAACCGCGGCTGCAGCCGGCTGGAACGCTCCGGCGGGCGAGCGGAGGAGAGCGGAGAACGCCGTTCGCTCCGAAGGGAAGAGCGCTGGGGCCGGAGCATGTGTTCCCACCAACTTCTGCCATCGGGGTCAGGAGTCTGCCGCCTGTGACCTGGTTTCCAGCCTCGGTGCCCGTTTGCTCGCCGCTCCCGGCCGCCCATGGCTCTGAAATCCTCTCGCCCCCAGGATTTAAGGAACCGGCTTTGCTTTCTTCTCTGTCTCCGGCTGCTGCGAGGGAGCGAAAGCGAAATGCGTGGGGAGGGTGTGAGCGGAGCACTCGCAGCGCTTTGCCGCGGGCTGCCGTGCCCGGGGGGGCTTTGAAGAAGTGCCCTGAGAGCCGTGTCCTTGCTAGCCCACCCGCTGCACACTGCGGGTGTGCTCCCTGCCCGCCGGAGCACGTAAGTCGGGTGTTGGGGTCCGAAGGATGGGGTTAACCTCGAGGTTGTGTGTGGCTGCGTGCCTGCGGCAGAGCCTGCGTCCGGAGCCCCCGCCCCGAGCCGAGGAGCTCAGCCTTCCTGAGGATCTGATAACTCGGTTAGTCATAGTTTCAGTTGCGATGAGGAACCGAGCGCTGGTGCTGCCGTGCCGGGCTGGAGCGCCGGGGAGTGCGGGGCAGGGGGAGCAGGCTCCAGGGGTGGCTCTGCTGGAGCAGCTCATGGACATGGGGTGCCTGGCGAGCCCGGAGCTTACCGGGGTGTCTCGGCTGGTCCCTCCCGAGCGTGCAGATAACTACAGCGTGGGAAGCAGGTGTTGCTGTTTCGCTCTGGTTTCATGTAGAAGAGTGGCGGGGCTCTCTGCCGGTCCCGCGGGCAGGGGCTGCAGGCAGCCTCCTCCTCCTCTCCTCCCAAGCAGTGGCCACCTGCCCTGCTGCAGCTCCTTCAGCAGTGTCCTGGTGAGCAGGGGCACAGCCAGCCTGGGCAGGGGGAAGGACAGCCCGGAGCTGGCATTGCCTGTGGCCAGTAAAGGTCACACCATGCTGGAGACCGCTCACGCTGCCATCCATCACCCCCCAGCCATGAGCTCTGCCATGCCAGCTCCTGCCTTCTGGCATCCTTCCTGCCAGAGCACCCGTGCTCATGGCACATCCCCACCGCTGCCAGTGTTCAGCTTTGCCCGGGGCACACAATCAGCCTTGGCCCGGCTGCCGCGCTTGGTGCTGGGCCGCCAGTGTGCTGATGAGCAGAGGGACAGAGCTGCTTGTTTGCTTTGGAAGGCAGCAGCGGGTTGTGTCAGAGGGGATGGGTTGTGACACTGGGGACTGTCCTGTTTTCCCCTGCGGCACTCAGCAACGGCAGGGGGAGGACTCTTGCCCCACTCTTTGCCTCAGGATTGGTGTCCGGATGTGATTTTTTTTTATCATTTTTTTTAAGCAGTCCCTCCCCCGTCAGCAGGGTGACAGAGGTCGTGGGTTTGGCTGAGCGAGGCTGGGAGCTGCAGAGTTAAAGCTCAAACTTGTTTCTTGGCTTGCCAGGGCCTTTCTGGTGCTCAGTGCATGTGATGCCTCGTACATGCAATTTGATAAGCCTGGTGCTGGGACGGGCAGGATACAGGCACCAGCTGGATGTTAACTCCTGCTGTGCTGGGTGCTGCTGGTTTTCTCCAGGACCTGGGAAGCAGGGAGGGGATTTCATCTCTCTGGGGGCACATGGTGCCATCTATTCAATGCAGCCATGCTCTCAGCCCCCAGGCCGTGCCCTCCCCTTGCACGGGCTCACAGAGCAGATCCTGGGGTGCTCCTTTGGGCCCGACTGTGTGTGGCTGTGCTGAGATCAGCCATCCCCTGGGGTTTGTTGTTGGAGCAGAGGTTGGGCTGCCACATGGCAGCAGCTTGGCAGGAGGCTGGCATCGGGCTGGGGCACAGCTGCAATGTTCCCAGGCACGAACAGAGCCGTGCCAGGAGCCCCAGTGTGGGACTCACCATGTCCCAAGCCCCGTGGTGTCAGAGCAGCCAGTGGTCAGTGCCCACTCCCAGCCACACAGGGCTCTGTGGTTGGTGGCCTCTGGGCAGAAAGTCCCTCAGCAAAGAAGAAAGATGTTCTTAGCAGGTTCATTCCGTGCTGGCTTTCATCTTGACGTTACCTTTCTGTGGCAGTATAGTAACTCTGGACTTACAGGCTCTGCATCCTGTGCCCTCACAAGGTGCAGGGAAGGGGTAGGGAGCTGTTGGCATGATAGTGGCATCACATGGGCAGTCAGGAGCAAGCCAGGCTGGCAGTGTCCCACAGGCTGGTGGCAGCTCCAGCCCCACAAGACACCACACAAAGGACCAGGAATAACTGCAGGCAGTGAGAAAGAAATGTCCAGAAAATCTGGGTGGTTCTTTCACAGGTCACCTCCAGGAACCTGAGGTGCCACTGCATCCATCCCTGGGCAGTGGTTGTAACTCCTGCCTCCATCTGCAGGGCCAGGGGTGCCCAGATACCCCTGCAGAGATGGCAAGAACAGGGTGCTGACTGTCTCTTTATTCCTCCTCATCCTCCTCCACCCTGCTGGGTTTGCCCCACGCTCGGGTGGCACCATCTGGCCAGGATTGCCAGCCCTTGGTGTGATGCCTGACCTGGGAAGCTGCTTTTGCTCAGGAGCCTGTGATGAGCACTAATCCCCTGGCACACCTCTTCCCAGCCAGGGACATCACCCGGGCTTCCCTGCCAGCATGCTGCCACTCACCTGGCCAGGCTTCCCTCCCTTCCCTGGCAGGGCTGTGTGCCCTGGGGTGGGAAGAGCCTTTGCTTCATGTTCAGGGCTGAGAGCAGCTGTCCCAAGTTCTCCTGGGCGTGCCAGCACCTGCTGCAGCCATCCCAAGGGACAGGGAGCTCTGCTCGGCCTCGTGACTGCCGGGACGCGGCTGCAGGACGTGTTTTATTCCAGAGACAGTCAGCACAGCGCCTTTTTCCCTTTTGGAAAGAAAAACAGGCTCTCATAGGTCATCCCCTGGTCTAGAAGCCATTCAGACAGGTGCTGGTGAGCACATTGTTCCTGTGGAGTTTGGCTTGCCCGGAGGTTTCCCGTCCTGTGTGGATAATGGTGCCCTTGTGTGAGTGCCTCTGGTGTCAAACCTTTGTGCTCTGTGCCTCCCCCACCTGCAGGTCTCCTTGAGCATGGGCGGAACTGGTCGGCCATTGCCAGGATGGTGGGCTCCAAGACCGTGTCGCAGTGCAAAAACTTCTACTTCAACTACAAGAAGAGGCAGAACTTGGACGAGATCCTACAGCAGCACAAACTGAAAATGGTGAGAGCTCTGTCCCAGCCCGCATGGGGCGCTGGGGATGTTTCCTAGCAAGGGCTTGGGTGCTCCCGACAGGCCAGAGGGGCCTTTGTCAGGTTGGGTGAGAGCTGTGGGGACTGTGGAGTGGCACGGGAAAGGGCTGTCCACCCGTCTGTCCTCTCTGGGAGGTCTGGATGAGGCAGAGCTGCTGCCTGGGTGTCTGGAGCGTGGCTGGTTCGTGGGGAGATAAGGAGCAGGGCTGTGTTGGCCAGGATGCAAGTTCTGATGGCTGTGCAAATACTTTGTTTCTGGTGAGTTTGTGCTGTTCCGCCCCGGTGAGCAGAGAGCCCGGCTGGGCCGCACGGGTCTGTACCTAGCTGGTTCTGCAGTTACCTGCAGTAAACTGCTTTGGTTTGCCCCAAAGGAAATCAGAGATTTAGGACAATGTGAGGAAAGCCTGGCTCTGAAAGAGGTTTTCTTCAGCACTGCAAGTAGGTGTGCACACCTCTCCGTGCCTCAGTTTCCCCTTCAGATGGGGCTAATGCTATTCTTTCTTGGCATGTGGTGCAGGGTGTGAATGTAGTGGGGCTTGTTTCTTGTTCTGGAGATAGCTTGGACTGCTAAGAGACACTAAAGATTATAATTATTTCATTTGTAGAGTATCCTGGGGTTCCCAGTTTCTGGCTAATAGAATTCACATGGCTAAACCCCCAAGGGGTGCTTTGAAAATGCAAAGGACAATGTTCAATGCAGGAATCTTTCCAAGCAAGCTATTACAGCAAGAGTAAAAAGAAAGACAGGAAAACATTCAATGACTCACCCAGGAATTTAATATCCTAGTCAGTCTATAGGAATGAGAGAAAGAGAAGACATCGGCGATTCTTTTTTATTAATTCTCTATGCACAGAGACACTCCTGTGTTCCCATGTTTCACCGAATTGTTTTTAGAAACAAAGCAAACAAACTATATAAAAGACCCCCAGACCCATATAAAGGCTGGAATGAAATATTCTGTGAAATGTACATCAAGCCCTCTGAATATAAAAAGTTACATTAGAAAGATATCATTGTTCATTACTGGGGAGAATCTGAAATAAGATCATACGGCTTTGCTGGCAGTGGAGCCGGTGTGTATTAATTTACTCTGCTCCCTAATGTTGCAGAAATTATATCACGGAAGTGTTTTTCTGCAGAACCACATTTTTCCCTGCATCCGTCCCTCCAAGGCAGCCGCTAGACTTCTCCAGTCTAATTGCTCACTCTCACTTGCAGTTTATATCAGCATCATCATTTTATTTTTCGAGCATTGGAGGCTGTGGGATTCGGTCGTGGAGAAGAACAATGAACATTCAGCTGTTATTTATTGTACTCTATTGTTTTGTGGCAACAGCAGATGCCAGAAAGCTGAATAAAATGAAAGAACAACTGAGATTAAATTGCCATGAACCTTCATTCCTGACTCCTATATATAATCCCAAGCAAACCGAGCCTCCAAATCTCATCCTATAGCCAGTATCAGCCATGACCTCTGTGGAGGAAGCACGTGTGGAGCAGCCTGGCATCACTTAGTTTTGCCATGACATCCACAGATTATTCCCTGACCTCACCAGCACCAGCTATTGCTGATCATGTGCAGGGAAATGCAGTGGCTCTGCTTTTCCTCTCACGCTAAATGAGAGTAAACTTAATTAGCAGATCTCATTCATTTCCCAAATGGGGCTCATTAATATTGTAGCCTCTTCTTCCAGGTAGGTGTGAGAGCAGGATTCAGCAGCGTGCAGGTGGCTCTGAGGGGTTGTGTGACCGGTGTAGGATGGGAAACAGGCACGGAACCAGCCGGCTGCACCCTGGGATGGGCAGCCTGTTAGTGCTGGGGCAGGGCCAGGCCACCTTGAGGCTTCCCTTTATCTGCCCTGCTGTGTGTTTTGGCTTGGTTTCGCTGCTGCGCCGCTCCGATGTGTCCCAGGCATCAGCGTCACTTGGCCTTGACCTTCAGCACACTGCACTCGCTAATCTTGGCATTTAAGGAGAGCAGGGCATCGGCAGACACGCTGTCCTCGGAGCTGCTCCTTCTGCTAGTGGCTGCAGATAGGCCCTGTCTTCAGTGGTGTGACTGTCACTTTGGTCTGCTGGGCTTGTTTGGGCTTGTGCAGGAAAGACAGGAGAACTTGTGCCAGTTACCCCCGGGGCTGGGGCTGGTCCTGCTTGGAGACCAAGTCCTGTGGACCTCCTCTGAGCAACATTCCTTTAATTCCTTGCTTTTTTGGATGATGCTGGCTTTGCACAGCAAAAATGCTTCAGGAGTGTGCTCTGTTGGCCTCTGCTTCTGGGAATGAGTGTGTCTGGCTTGCCTTGGTCCTGCTGTTGGGACAGGCTCAGCCTGATGGGAGGTTCCCATCAGGGTGGTTCCTGTTGGTAGCAGGGTTTGGGAGCTCTTTGGGTTGTTGCTGCCACATCAGGTAGTGAGTGCAGGGGGAGGCCAAATTTATTGGGATTGCCTTTAAAGACATTGTGGAGGAGGAGGCATGGAGTGACCCCTTGTGCAGGGTTCTGTGTCCTTGCTGTGCTCAGGGTATATCCTCAGTGGTCTTGGTGAGTCAGAATGCTTGAGTAGCACCAAGTCCTGGTTGCTCCTCAAGAAATATCTGGTGGAAGGTAGAGAGGAGCAAGACTGCACAAGGAGTCTGGAGCTGTAGGCGTGATAAGAGGCGAAGTGGTGGCCTTGAACACTTCTCCAGATGCAGGCAGGATCTGCTGCCTGTATTTCACATAATTTCCCCTAATACCAGCAGTGGGGTTTGCCAGGAGAGTGACCCACGGTGGCCCTGGGGCCGCTCACTGCTCTGCTCTGCTGTGCCAGCAGCTGCCAGCCCCGGGCTCTGGCCAAGTAGGGTGCAGAGGCAGAGGCTGGTTCCCAGCTAATTCCCAGTGAGGAGCCCGCTCTGCCCGC
The DNA here is from genome assembly GCF_028769735.1 of Zonotrichia leucophrys gambelii. NCBI lineage: Eukaryota > Metazoa > Chordata > Aves > Passeriformes > Passerellidae > Zonotrichia > Zonotrichia leucophrys. Next base: position 1,879,591 of record NC_088185.1, read on the forward strand.
GGCTGAGTCACGGACCCGTGAGTAAGAGGCAGAGAAGTCTTTGCCATAGTAACGTCGGCGCTTTGTCACTGCCTCAGCGTGATGGGAACTGCTGCTTCACACAGGAACGTGCGGGGCTGAATCGCTGCCGGGGCAGCACCGGGACACCAGCGGCAGGGCTGGGCTGGAGAAAGGGAACCACAGAGCCTGGCGTTCCTCCCTCTGCCTCTCTGTGCCTGCACAGAGCCGCTTCTCAAGTGCCTCTTTCCCCTCTCTCCTGCCCAGTTTGATAAAAATAGATTTTGAGCAAGCAGCGTTTCCAAGCAAAAAGCAGTTGTATTTGTTTGTTTTATCTGGAAGTTTTCTAAAGGATTGAAAAGTTGGGGGTGGGGGAAGGGGGGGACCAGCTCTTCCCAGCGCAGAGATCCAGCAGCAAAGTTAACGTTTCCACCACGGCTTTATCTTTTCATCCATGTAAATAAACGTCCTACACACGTCACTCATGTGGGGTTTGCAGGGAGAGCCGGAGATGATGAGCCTGTTCCTACTGGTAATATTTACTCAAGCAACAAGAGCAGGAAACAATAGCAAAGCCGAGACTTTTCCTTTAGGTCTGCAGGAGGGAGCAGCTGTCCACACCCTCGTGGCTGTGGCACGTGCTCCAGCCAGGGGATTGTTGGGGCTGTCTCAGGGCAAGCCAGGACACCAGGCAGTCACCTTTGGGATGCCGTGCTGCACTGAGCTTGCCCACTGTCCACCGGTGACAGCTGCCCTGGCACGGGAGTCAAAGTTCTTTGGCAGCTCCTGCCAAAGGGGTCATGAAAGCAGGTGCATGAAAATGTTGGCTGGGCCGTATCTGGGGCATCAGCTCTGTTATCTGCAGATAAGCGTCAAGTCCCAGCCACGCATGTTTGTGTAGCTGGAGGTAGAGCTGGAAATGCGCAGGACCAACGTGTCACGCGTGTGTCGTGAGCAGACATGTGACCCCCAGGCTCTTGCCAGCCCTGCACTGGTGACCTCTGCATGCTTGTGCCTTGTCCGTGTGTCTGTGCCATTCTTCCCCTGATTACTGAGGCTGGAGCTCCCTGTGGGGCCAGGCTGACCAGTGCAGAGCAGTGAAGAGTTTTTGGCCAGGTAACACCATGCTGCCAGGCTTTCAACAGGTGAGTGTCCCAAAGCCTGGGGCTCAGAGGGTTTACCCAGTGCAGGGGGTTGCTGGCAGTGTCCCTCTTGACCCTTTGGGCAGGACCAGTGCTCTCTGCTGCCCCATAACTCCCCCTAGGCTTTGCCTCTCACCATTCTCGCTCTTCTTCAGGAGAAAGAAAGGAACGCCAAGAGGAAGAAGAAAAAAGGCGCCGCTGTTCAGAACGAAGAAGCCGCCTTCCCTCCCGCAGCTGAGGACGAGGAGATGGAGGTGTCAGGGACGAGTGGCAACGAGGAGGAGATGGCAGAGGAGGCAGAAGGTGAGGCAGGTGAGGGCTGTGGCAGGGAATGGGCTCAGCTCTGCTGGCTTTGCTGCCTGGTCACAGCAGATGCACCGCGCACGGCCTCTCTGGGGCTGCACATTCAGCACTCACAAGGGGTCTGTCACCCCAAAGTCACACCAAGGTGATGGTGTCTCACAGCACTCATGGCATTTTGGATGCCTCTGGATTTCACGCTTGCGAGGAGTGCCCTGGATCACTGCCCTCCTCCCGTGTCTGTCTGGACAGATGGCTATTTTGGGAGCCCTTTGGTTTCTGATTTCCGTCAGTGCGCTTTCCAAGAGCACACGGCCTCCCAGGACCTCCTGTAAATCACATTTCATGGTGTTTGCTCCTAAGGAGGGTCCCTGCACGCTCTTAGCCACCGCTGTGAGCTCTCGTGGAGCTTATCATGGGCTCAAGGAGAGATAACCCACCAAGGTGTGTCCCCATCTCATCAGGGCTCTGCTGCTTTCTGGGCAGTGGAGCTCCCGGAGCCCAGCACTGGGGAGAAGGCAGGGGAAGCTGTGGTCTGCCACCAGCAATGCTGATGCACCTTGGTGGGGCTTTTCCTCCTCTTTTCCCTTTTAAGGCAGCGTTTTTCTCCTTCCCAGCCATACCAAAGAAAGGAAACAACTTGAAAGTGACAATTTTCAGCTATTTATCGCTTAGAAAGCGCAGCAGTTTGGAGTTCAGAGAAAATGTGCACAATTTTCCAACAATGCCCATTTGACTTCTGTCAAAGTAATTTAATAACTTAACCAGCACTCTGGCACCACACTGGTTCCTGGCCTCAGCACCCAGGCTAATGGGACTTGAAATGGGAAATCTTTTCAAATCGTCCTTGTGAGTGACTCATTACAAGGCAGATTCCAGGTAAATCTTTGTGCGAGGTGATACGTGACTCACAGGAGCAAAGTAAAAGGTAGTTACTGCTCTTTGTAAGAGTGCCTGAGAGGAAACAACATGATTTTGAGATTAGAGACAGATCTCTTGACGTGCTTCTGAGCCTTACTCGCCAAGCATCGGCTCTTGCTCTGCTGCTGGAGTGTCCTACAGAGTTGTGGAAAAGCATGAGGGGCATGAAAAATGTAATGGGCATGGAAGTGCCAGGGTGGTGTTACACAGGAGATGGGCACTGGCTCCAGGGTGACATTTGGGGATACTCAGACAATACCTTGCAGTTGCAGGGGCCACATGGGCAATCCGAGGACAGGGGGAAAGACTCAGTGTGGGAATTATGGTGTAGAGTATGGATTCAGTGTCTGGAGGGAATGCAAGGAAGTCTAGAGCTTGGCTGAGTTTGGGATGAGCCACTGTTAGATGTCTCGGGATAGCATTCAGAGTAGCATCAAGTGGCACTTGGGAAGAGTTTTGCCAAACACACTCGGAACCTTGTCCTGGCTGGGTGATGGGACACCTCAGTTCTTGTTTGCTAGTGAGTAAGATTGGAGAAGACTGAGATTCCTGATGAGTGTGGTACGATTTCACTCTGAGATGGATGTGCTCCAGTGTACAGCTTTTAGGACACAGTCCCTCTGTGGCACTTCTCTCACCAGGGTTTGAAAGCTGTCTGAGCTGCTGTGGAGGGAGGCAGGTCAAGGAATGCGTGTGAGGAAGCCTTTGGGGCATGAGCGTGAGAGCCCTGCCCGGTGGGGACACGCTGGGATGGGACTGTGGAAATCTCCTGGTGTTCCTGGCCCTGGCCATGTTTGTCCGGCCGAGCCTTGGAGGGAGTGATCCTCTCCCCAGCTGTAGAAACAATCTCTTGGCAGCACCTAGCTCTGAGCAGTGCATGGACGCTTGTGCTTCCAGCTCTCATCAAGCTGCTGGTGGCAGATCTGGGAATGATCCTTCCCGTGTAATAATTAACCTGTCCTGCAGTGCTGCCAGCGCTTTCCTTTCGCTGACCCTGACCTCCTTTCTTCTGCCACCAACAACAAACACGTGTAGTGTTTTGGGATGATCCCAGCTGCTCCAGGGGTGGCAGAGCCAGGGAGACAGGTGATGTAAGTCAGCGAGTAGGGTGCCTGGTCTGAGGCAGCCGATCATGTGCCATGGGTAAGAGGGCGAGAAGGGAGCAGATCCTGTCCTGCCAGACCAGCCAGCAGCCAGGGTTTTCCCTTAACATCCAGCTTCCCAGTCACTCAGTCTGCAGGCTTTTGGGCGTGTGATTTTGTGTTTGGGTGGGGGTTCACAGTCGTGCTGGGCAAGCAGAGAGGCCCCCAGAACAGCCCTTTGCTTAGCAGGCTCTGGATCTGGGGATCCCAGCATAGTTCTCCCAGCCCTGGGATCATCTCCCCCTCAGAGGAACGAGGGCGTTCTCTTCCCAAGGGAGGGGGTGGAGGCAACGATATGGGAAGCAAGAATCTCAGGCTGATCCTTATTTTTATTTCTTCCCTTTTCTCAGCTGCAGTAAATAACAGCTCCGACACCGAGAGCATTCCCTCGCCAAGGCCTGAAGCCAAAGAAGGAGGCGAAAACGGGGCCAAGGCACCACCCGGGCCGGGAGGTGACGCCGGCACAGAACCGGCAGTCAAGTGGGAAGAGGCTCCAACGCCCCCCGACGCTCCCCCTGCTCCCCCTGCCAACCCCGCTCCTGCCGCCAGCCCCCCGCCGGAGACGGCTCCCGAGGCGCCCAGCAGCGAGGAGAAGGTGCCTGAGGAGCTGGTGGTGGACGTGGTGAAAACGGAGGAGCCGGAGGAGAAGGCGAGCGAGGAGCCCTGCAAGAGCGAGGTGAAGAAGGAGGAGAGCGAAGAGAGCCAGGAGAAGGACAAGGGGAATGACAAGAAGGTGGAAAGCGGCGTCAGCAGCGTGGGGACGGCAGGGACGGAGGGGACGCCCAAGGCCGAGAAGAAGGAGAGCCACAAGGGCAGCAAAGGCCCCGGGGTGAACCCCGACAGCGACTCCAGCGCGACCTGCAGCGCAGACGAGATGGATGAGCAGGATGCTGTGGACAAGAGCAGGTAGGAGCAGGGGACAAGGGCATGACCCAAGGGCCAGATGAGCTTTTCCATTGTGTCGCAGTGCCCATGGGTGTCTTTGTGGGCTCCTCCTGGGGAATATCACTGCTCATGCGGTCCCCTGGCCAAGGGACTTCCCAGCTGTGTCCCCATGTGCCCCCAGCCCTTCGGCTGTTGCTTCCAAAGGGGCTGTGACACAACAAGCAGTGCGATGTCCCAACGCACGGGTGCTTCTAGGACACGGCCGTGGGCAGATGTTGGGTGCAGAGCCACTGCATTTGCTGGTGGCAGCTGCCCATCTGGGTGACGCAATGGAGCGGGTGTGCTCTCAGGGACAGCCGAGTTGGGCTGGTTTGCCAGCATCCGGGGCTGGGAATGGTTTCTGTCTCAGTTGGCATTGGCAGGAGAAAAGTCACGTCAGGGATGCCTTTTACTGCAAGAGGGGGCGAGTTGCTCCTTTGGCAGAGGTGTTGCTCAGATCTGTAGGGGCAAATTATCCATCCTGGCCATAAAGGCAGGAGAATGTGGTCTGTGTGAGCTTTCCTGGGGCCATGCCAGAGGGTCTTCACCTGAGCCACTGCAGTCCCAAGCCCTCCACCCACCCCTGGGCCTGGCAGCCAAGAGTGCCTCAGACCCTTCATGGATGGCTCTTGGGACAGGGAGGAGAAACGCTGGCTTCCTCCTTGGAGAAACATCTTGCTCCCCTCCCAGCCTTTCCCATAGGGCTCTCCCCACCCAAGAGCCTCACAGATGGAGAGAGGGTTTTCCTTTTTTTAAAGAATATGTGTGAATACACACATCTTTGTCGCACTGAATTTTATGATGGCTCTTGGGCCAGGTGGGACTCCTGTGTACAACCTGCCATTGTATGGGGGGCAGCAGTCCCTCTTTGACTCAACTGGGCAGGGACTGAAGGCTGGCATCCTGTATCCAGTGTCTTGCAAGCCCTCTGTGGGCTCACAGGGAGCAGTATGGCAGCAAGATGGGTGCTGCCAGGCTGGGCAGGCTGTGGATGTGTGCAGAGCTGTGGATGGGGTTGTTGAAAAAGCAACTGAGCAAAGTGGTGGGATGAAGTCAGAGGGAGCTGTTGTGCATCCCACTGCACCAGATGGCCTCTGTTCTTCCCCTGTGGTGGATGCAGGAGCCAGTGGATGAGCGCTGCTGTGTGGGAGCATCCTCTGGGGTGCAGCCCCTCGCTGCCGAGCAGCTGGAGCGGCGCAGGCGGTGCCAAGGGGTGGTGGAGGTGCTGCTGGCCAGCCCCGTGGCAGGGCTGAGGCCTCTTGGCTGCAGTGCTCCTCTCCAGCAATGGCCAGAGTCCAGCACCACCCCTCCCCACCCTCCCCTGCTTCCCAGACAGGGGAAAATCTCCCAGTAAGGGAGAGTGAGGCCAACAGGGCTGTCCTCCTCCAGTTTAACATTAACCCAACCAAAAGCAGGGCAGCAGTGGCTTGTACCAACTTCTCAGCAGCAAAGGAGCAAATCCTCTTGGGAACAACTTTTCCATCGCAGCTCCTCGCTGAGTCAGCTCCTATCTCGCTTGTCAAACAGTTACCAGCTTCCAGGAATATTAAACACCAAACAGGCGTCCCGAGCTCCCGGGCCACTCCTCTCAGCCGGTGTGGCGATGGCAGAGCCTGCTGGCACGGGCAGGCTGCAGCTGACGCTGCCATCGGGCGCTTCCCAGCCCAGCAGCACCCACGGGGCTGATCCTCAGCTGGCTCGGAGCTCTGGGCTCCCAGTGGGGACTCAGTGCCCCTGGCAGCTGTAGCTGTGCTCCCCTGCCTTCCCCGTGGGCCCGGGGCTGCGGGGCCGCGGGCGTTGGCGCAGCCGCAGCGTGACTCGCGCGGAGCGGGGCCGCGGAGCCGCGTGAGCCGCCCCGTCACCGCATCACCCGATGCTCGCCCACCCACCCAGCGCCAGCGGGGCGTGGGTGCTCTTCCCTGCGCTTGTGAAAGCATCAAGCTGTCCCCGGCATCTCCCAGAAGAGGACAGAGGGTGGCTGGGGTGTCCCCGCGGTGAGAAAGGGAAGGGTTCAGAGTGGGGGCAGCCTTTTTTTGGTCCTGCAGTTCACACTAGCAAAGGCATGTCCAGGATTGAGGAGGCGCAGCCTTAACTCATCCAAGCTGAAGGAGGCAGCTGGTTGTCTGTGGTTCCATGCAGCGAGTGCTGCAGGAGGGCTGCTGCAAGCACAGCCAAGATGTGGTTCAGCAGGAGGTCACGCCAGATGGGGACATGTGAGGGAGGCCACACACAGATAGCACTGCAGACCTGCAGCATGGTGAGGAGACACCTGCACCGACCATCCCGGTGCTGCACGGCCCATTGCTGGCTCTGCTAGAGGTGCAGGGACTCTGCCAGGCCAGTGCCACATTGGAGCCATGTCTCTGGCTTGGAGGAACCCGTTTTGGAGCTCTGGTAGCCGCTGCCTTTGCACAAATACTATGGAGTCATGTTTGGCTGGGTCATGTGTCAGTGTGTTGGATCATCTGGAAGTTAAATTAGTCCCCATCCGTCTCCATGGCAGAAGGAGAAGGAGTGTGGGAAATGCAATGTCATGGTCATCCCCAAAGCTTCATGCCTGGGAGGGGACATTTCCACACTGCTGAGGCTCAGCTGTGAGCCTGCCAACCCCTTCCTGCTCTGACTCTTTTCCCATCCTTCCCAATGTCATCAGCCATCTTAAGGCACTGGTCCTTGGGTTTGGGAGGCGCTGGGTTAGCAGCAGGTGGATAAGAATTGTTCAAGAGTTGTTCATATGGTGATTTCCAGAGCAAAGCACCCAACAGACATCCCATTGTCTGGCGCAAGATCTGCTGGGAGGGACGTAATAAATTAGGCAATTTGCATATTTATGAATTTAATACTGACTTTGGCTTCCGAAGCATCAGGATCCTGGAGGGCTTCAGGAAACCTGAAGATCTTGAGGGTGCTTAAAGGGACTTTAAGGGTTCTTCAGTGTACCTCTTCAAGCACCAGCAAGTGCACAAAGCAGCTGCTGGGGTGGCAGTTCCACAGCTCAGCCTGGCGTGAAGGTCTCAGGAACAAGTGCTGGGTGCCCTTGTCCCCAGCCTTGTGTCTCAGCAGATTTTGGGGCACTGCACCCTTCCAGGAGTGCAGCTTCACAACACCCGAGTGGCTCCACAGGCAGACATGATTGGATTATTTAGGGAAGAATTTTTTCAGATTTGCTGTCCCTTGGTTGGTTTCCCTGGGTGCCTTACCCTGGTGCCAGTGTGGAGGTGGGTCCCCTTCCCCTCTGATGCCAGGCACTGTGCAGAGCGAGGGCTGGGGCAGCCCCAGCACCATGATGAGTTTATTCCCCACACACGGCCCCGCCACGCTTGTTTATTCATCCAAGGGTGAGCATGGAATGACCTTGAAATTTATAGGCTGAGGAGAGCACTGAAATAACAGCTAAAATAAACAAATCAAGCTGTAAAGCTTGAAAACTATGAACTGGCTTCAACAAACTGGAGTCGGGAGGGAGAGAGAGCAGAGGTGGCCTGGGCAGACGTAGTCCCTGAGGTCTCAGCATGAGCTCAGGAGCTGGACATGCTGAGGGTTTGTCCCAAGGGTTTTGCACACCTCCATCCCACCCCATTTTGGTGGCACCATGGGGATGCCCCCCATGTTTGCACAGGGGCTCTGCATGGCTGGCTGAGTGTTACCAGGCAGTTCAAACAGCCAAGAGGAAGAGCAAGTGGTGAGAGCACAGGGCTGCACAGCTGCTGAGTGCCAAATCCCATCCAAATCCAGCCTCTCGTCTTTCAAGTGACCCAAGGGCCCGAGTTGCTTGCACGTGGTGGCTTGCCCTGGCTTTAGCACCTTCTTCCTTGAAGAAGAGCATGAAGCCCTGGGTGAGCAGTATGTGTGAGCTCTGGAGGGTAACACAATGTCCATATTAAACCTGGGCTGGTCGCCTCGCTCCATAACACCCAGCTCTAGAGTGCATTTTCCCTCAGGTTTGTTCTGGACAACAGCAGATTTGCTAGAAATAGCATGGGGATGAGGGAAAGTGGGCTCAAGAGCCTCTTGAGCCAGACATAAGGGTCTTGTTTGGACATGTAGTCCCACGGGGGTTGTCTTTGAGCCCAGATTCCCAGCAGCCAGCAGCGGTCCAGCACGCTCCTCTCTGATGCAGAGGATGTGCTCTGGGTTTGGCAGCACAGAAGAGCAGGGGTGCAGGGTGTGGGGGGGCCATGGAGCCTGTCCATGGCTGATGTCCTGTTTGGTTCCAGGTTGCTGTCCCCCCGGCCCAGCCTGCTCAACACCGCCAGTGACACCCGGCTCAACTCCTCGCCGCAGAAGCCGCTGGACCTGAAACAGCTGAAGCAGAGAGCTGCTGCCATCCCTCCCATTGTGAGTACCCTGCTGGAGAGGGCAGGGGCTGGGAGCACAGCCTGTGCCTCGTGCACGCTCTCCCCCTGGGCCCCGTGGTGTGTGTCAGGGTTGCAAGGATGTGCTCATCCCTGGGGATGGCCTCTGGTCCAGAGAGCTGTGCCTGGGCGGTGTGAGCCCCCGGCCAGGCAAGGTGCTCCCTGTGCAGAGGGTGTTCCCAGCTGCTGGAGCAGCTCTGCCAGCAGCATTTGGATGTCTCTTGAGCTCTTTTATCAGAAAATCGTGGGAGGTCTGGACAGAAAAAGCTTCTCACTGCCACATGACTGCTGCCTCCCATGGGTTTAAAAAGAAGGAGTGCACCTTCCCAGCCCTGCACTTCATCTCGTGCTTGAAGGATATCACCTTCCTCACCCAGGAGCTTTGCTTGGTCCCCCTTTTTGACTGCTCAGTAGCCATGTATTGAAAGTACTGATATGGTGGCTTGGGCTGTGGGAAGAAGCATCCTGGTATCTCCAGGGTGGGCAGGGAGGAAATCCCTGTTTGGGGTTTGCATGATCAGGGAGGACCCATTCCTGATGCTCCTCCAGTTTCCCATATTGTAGCTTAAGATATGGCTGCTGTAATGTAACTTCTGGCAGAAGCTACAAGCACGTAACTATAGATTACGGTTTTGAACAAGTCTGACTCTGTCCTGTAGTATCACCAGCACAGAGCTGGTACTCTTTGTCACGGGCTTTTGAAATCTCCTGTGGCTAGTGAGCTTTGACACCCTGTTTGGCCTCTGCTAAGACTTGCCATGCTAGTGTGGGGCAGGGACTTCTCCTAACTCCTGATGTCTTTAAGATTGTTACGGATGTCAACAGCACATGATGAGCATCACCAACTCTTCCTGCTTTGCAGATTTCCGAAGGTTTCTCAGAGGGGGTATTGCAGAGCGGAAGCGCGAAGCCTCAGGTGCCTCCCCACGCCTTGGCTCTCTACCAGCAGCAGATCACAAAAGCCCACGAGTCTGCCCGCGAGGACATGCCCCCGAGCAAGCTGTCACAGTCCCAGCAGCAGCAGGCTGAGAAGGAGCAGCAGCAGCCCAGCAGCAGCCCCAGGGGGAAGAGCCGGAGCCCCGCGGTTGGCGAGAAGGAAGGTAGGGCTGTGTGCGCGTTTATCCGCGCGGAGCACCCGGGCTGTGCAGCTGCACGCAGCCAGCAGCCTTCCCCCTCCTAGGTGAAAGCTTGTTTCGACCCCTGAAAGCTCTTTAATAGCATCTTGAGGCAGGACGAGAGAGGCATGGCTAATTTCCCATGTTCATTAGACAGTACATGATGTCTCATTGAGCCCACAGCAAACCGGGCAGTGTGGAGCGCCAAGGAGGTGAAGATTGCCTTTATTAGCATCTGCCATTCACCAGAGAGCAGAGGGGCCTGGAGGCATGCCAAGGCTCTGGGTACAATGGCTCTTTTCTACCTTGCTGGCTTTCTATAAAGAATGCTTTTAATGCACAGCGGGGACCATTATTTCATTTAAAATCAATGCTAATACTGTGACTCGGAGTCCAAAGGTTCCTGTAAAGATTCCCAGTGCTTTCTCCCCGGAATAGCTCTGATGTGGTTTGGCTGCCTAATGAGCAATTCAGAGGTTCCCACCATAGAGCATCTGAAGCATTATTAGCTTGAGCACCTGGGGATCAAGGTTAAGGAGAGACGGGAAGTCCTGATGAAACCATCCTCTAAATGTGTTTTTAATCTGAGTGTTAGAGTCTGTTCCAGTTCAGAGTCTGTGTCCCTGCCCCCTGTAGCTAGCCTGTGGCTCAGTTGTTAAGGAAGATGAGAGGCTGTCCCCAACGGCACAGTCAGGGAAGTTGGGTTTGTGTGGTGCAGTGTCCACCAGTGCTGGATCCTGAACAGGAATGGGTGCAGCTGCAAAAATCACCTGCTTGTGCACGGAAGAGAAGGGTGGATAAGACTGCACTGAGGAGGCACTGGACTTGGCAGTGATGTTTGCTGGAAAATCACTGCACTAGTTCACCCTGGGGCAGCCAGGATTGTGGCAGCCTGCTCTGCAGTGTCCAGGCCAGGTAGTTATTCCTCAAGCTGTCGTGTTCCTCTGGACAGAAGGATTTGCTTGCATTGCTGGCACTTGGCCACAATTTTTTCAAACAACAAATAGCACCATGTGTGCATCACACCTTCAGAATGTTTTGCATATAAGCAAGGAAGGTGACTGCTCACCTTGCAAGAAAGGGAGTTTCCCCTAAGTCGTGGCGTTGCCACCCGTGAATTCCCATTTCCAGTAGATCTTATCCTGCTGTGCTCCTGTTTGCTGCCCAGGTGTAACAGTTCCCCTCCAGCTCTTCCTCCCCAGTGGCAGGTAATCAGGTTTGATCTCCTGTGCTGTAATCCTGTGCAGATCTGATGCTGCACTGCTCAGCTTCCTTGTGAGCTGGGTGCCACTGCCAGCCCTCCAGCCCTGAGCTCTGCATTGCCCGTGTCCCAGTGCTGCAGCTCCAGCTTCCTCCTGGCCACAGCAGGATGAGGAGGTGAGGCAGATGAGTGGGTATGAGGTACAAGGCAGACTTTAGGTGTTGAAGTCACCCACTCCACTCTGTGGCCTGCTGGCACCGTTATCAAACACAAGGATCTGTTATCCAGGTGGATCTTTTGTTGCTTTGTTCTCTGCAAAGCACTAATGATATGAAGCACTTTATTCTCTCCTCTGTACAGCTCTGAATATTTCATGTTAATGAAAGTAATTATGCCTCCCTATATCCCTGCAAACATCTCAGTAGGTCTTGGGCTCCAGCTGTGTGCTCTCCAAGCCCTGTGTGGCTGTGCATCTGTGCTGGGTGCCACAGTGGGGCTGGAATGCATGTGGACCCCAGGGAGACATAGGCTGGTCTCCCCTGTTCATAGTGGGAACACATTTCCCTTTGGAAAAGCAGCAGGTTGTGATGAGTCACCTCAAGGGGAGAAATCAACTCCCCCAAAGCCTTGGTTTCAGTGCAAGTATGGACTCAGGCACTGTCTCAATTCTGTCTCTGCCTCTTGGAACACATCCTGGCTATGGGTCAGGGGTTAGAAGGGAGATAGCCAGATATTCCTGGCAAATCTGTGTGCATCCCTTCCCTCCCCTGCTCTCTGAGCCATCCCAGTGGAGTGGCAAGCCTCCAGACTGCAGACATGGCTTGGAGTTAAACAGGAGAGTCCAGCACAGCCTGCAGAGCCCTCTGGAAAGCAGCCCTGTGCCACCTCTCAGCAAGGGGCTGACTCCACCAGAGCAGGTACTGCTGTTCCTCCCTGGCTTGATAAGAGAGCTGGAACTCCTGCAGCCGCTGCGGAGATCAACATCCTTCTCACCGCTCTGGATCCGCTTCAAAGCCAAGCCTTGCACACATCCTGGCCCAGGCCTTGGCTGCCTCACAGCCGCTGGCTGGGGCTCTATCAGCTTGGAGGGTGGCCAGGCAGCCATACCTTCCTGAGCCCTGCCTGCCCTTCCATGAGGAGCTGCTGATCCCGGGGCTGGGCAGAGGCAGGCAGCCCTGCCTGGATCTCACCGGCAGCCAGGCGGATCCCTGTGCCCGGTGCCGAGTTGCTGTCGGGCATATCTTTGGTTATCACTGGTGGTTGGAGAGCCAGCAGTGTGTTTTGTGTTGATTTAGTTGTGTTTCATTTGGCCTCTGTAGGCGACGGGGAGCCAAGAGCATTAATTTGGATGACGGATCATATAAACTCTGACTCCTTCGCTCCCATTCCAGGGACTTGATAAACGGTAATAGGAACTCTCTCTTCCCCGTGTAAGTGCTATTTTATCAAAAGCTGGCTGAGTTATAGCCACCCTGTAATGCGGGGGCAATTAGGAACTGGCCACATTTCACAGGCTGGAGAGGCTCGCAGGGAGGGGACGGCTCCCACGGGGAGGGGAGGAGGACGGGGCTCTCCGAGAGCCATCCAGGGTGCACACAGCCTGGCTGACAGTGCCTTGGCTCCAGGGAGCATCTTCAGCTGGAGATCCCAGCGCTGTTTGCCCCCACACGAGCAGAGCTGAATGGGGCCGAGCTGAAGGGGAGAAGATCAGGGAGTGTGGCTGTGCCAGAGACTCTCCAGCAGTGGGGAGGATGTGCCTGGGTTCCCCTCTGTTGGCAGGATGAAGGGATCCTCTCTGGGATCCTACAAGCGGCCACAGCCAGGGTCTGCTCCCACCAGGCTGCAGAGGTGTGAGTGCCTGCACACCTCTGTGTGCCCAGAATGGATTTCTTCTCTCACTGAGGCAGACAAGAATAATCTCCCAGCTTCTGAGTACACTGAGCATTAATAACGATAATGTAGTAAAGCCTCATTAAATTGGGCCTCTGATAATCTACTTGCCCTATTATTAGGCTTAGCAGGATTCAGCATCTATTTTTATCAAAAATTGATGGTTAAAGGCTGGGTTCATTTGTGATTGCCATTGTTTACTGCCCAGTTTCTAATTTCTGGTCAATGCAAACGTTACACAGGTGGATCTGGGTAGGAAGGGCAGTGCAAAATGAAGTGTTTATTGATTACAAGCAAATCCTACCAAACCTGCCTCTCCATCCAGAAAAGGCTGTCTCATCCATCTGCTTAGCCAAGCGTGAGGATGCACTTGGCATAGAGCTGGTGCAGATGAAGCCTCTCTTTTCCTCAGCATCTTCCAGCACATGGCAGGGTTCAGGTGTCCCCAGCACAGCTCCTCTATCATTAAACTCTCCTTGGCCTCCCTTCCGCCTTTTTATAGCCAGGATGAGCCCAGCCTGGTATCCAGGATGGGAAGCGGGTAATTTTGGGAAGCTGCACACCACAGTGTAGTCACCAGGAACTGGTACCCTCTGGATGTCCCCCATGCTCCAGAGGAATGCCAACATTGCTGCTTCTTGGCTTTAAGCTCAGGGAAGGATTTGGCAGCATCATCATTAATCCTCCAGCCCTGCCATGCTGGGATCATGTGGAGCTGTGGGCACGGGCAGGAGCTGCCCAGGAGCAATTCACTAATGGCCACGTCCTGGCAAGGAGCTGGACTCTGCATGTCAAAGGCCATCTCTCCTGGGTGGGATGGCACCAGGTCCACAGTGAGCACCAGCAGAGTCACCAACACAGACACCCCACTGCCCTTTAAATCTGAGTGAAATGAATGCTGTCAAATCCAGGCAGTGACACTGAGCTTTTTCCTTTTAGCTTGGTTGGAGAGTTCAGCCTCACCTCGTGGCCACGTTGGACTGAATTGAAGCCATCTCCTGTGCTTGGAGCTGGCTCTTGCTTCCCTGCCCGTGCTCACAGGGACCCCTCACCCTGCTGCCCACTGACCATGCAGTTTCTTTCTGTGTCCTTTGCAGAGAAGTCCGTGCATTTCTCAGCCATTGCAGAGGTTCAGAAGCTGAGTGCTGAGTCAGTGGCTGCCTCCTGCTGGCCCCCTGTTCTGTCCTACCCCCGGGATGTGATCAAAACTTCTCCCCAGACGGAGCCCCACTTGTTCCAGTATAACCCACCAGGCAAGTAAAACCCACTGGCTGTGTGTGTGTGCCCTCACCTGCCTGAGCTGGGACTGTGCTTACAGCCACTGTCACAGGCTCTTTAAAGGCCCCAGGGTGGTCAGGTGTGTCTCCCAGCTCTGGCTGGGGCAGGTGTAGGGATTGTCACAGAGCAGGGTGGGTGCAAAGTCAGACAGGTTTATCCCTCTCTGGCTGGAGGGCAGCTCATCCTCTGGCTGCAGAGGGGACAGGGCAGTAATTTAAACTATTCCAGTCCTTTCCAAAATGCCTGTGTGACTTGCAGGCTCACAGCCAGCCCCTGCTCCCTCCCATTCCCCTTCTGTCCCTGATGCTGCAGCTGCTCCGCCTGCCCTCAGTCTCACTGATGTTTGTGTTCTCCTCACAGGACACCCCATCCCGCTGAACCTGCATGAGAGCTCTCGCTCAGGGCTGCAGAGACTAGCCAGCATCTCCAACCCTCCTCCCCTCATCTCCTCCACCAAGCACCCCTCCGTGCTGGAGAGATCCGTCGGATCCATTTCCCAGGTAGGGCACTGATAGGTGTGAGAGGTGGAGATGCCTCTCCGGGACCATCAGTTGCTCCTGACCTCTCCTCTTGCCCCACAGGGAATGCCCATCCAGCTCCACACACCCTACAGCCCCGAGCACGCCAAGGTCCCCGTTGGTTCCATCACCATGGGCCTGCCACTGGCCATGGATCCCAAGAAACTGGGTAAGGAACTGGGAGAGGAGTTGTTTTTCACATGTTCTGAAAGCAGGAGGGAGCAGAGCTTGCCAGAAGCATAGGGGAAAGGAGGAGCACAGGGCACAGCAAGGGAGCACAGAGAGAACTGCTAAGAGGATGAAAGGCTTAGTCCATCAGGGGAGCAGAGACACAGGGAGCTAAATTTGTGCAGTGTAGGAAAGCAACAGCTCGGTCAGGGACACTTCCCAGCCTATAAATACCCTTCAGGTAACACTGTGATCGAAGGAAGGAAATATATTGTTGCTCCCCAGGCTGGTAGGATAAAGAGTAAATGGCCTGAAGTGAACAAAGAAAGTGTTTAGTCTGCAGATTTGGAAGCTCTTGTTAACAGCAGGAGGGAATGGGTGAGGGATCAAGCCTGGGGAGGAGGGATATGAGCTCTGTTTCTCACTGTATGTGGGTTCTGTTATAAACCAGCACAGAGTTTCCAGTGTCAGCTCTGGTCTTGGTGTGGGCAGTGCCAGGGTGAAGGATCTGGCTTTGCTGGATGGCATTTGTGCATTCACCACCCTGGGGAAGCCCATTCCAAAGATTTGGAATGGCAAAGGTGCCAGAAGGCGCTGCCTCCGGGCTGGCGCAGCCAAGGGCTGTGGCCCCGTGTCCTGCACCTCTGCTGATACCTTGTTAATGTTTTATGTTTTCCAGTGCCTTTTCCTGGAGTAAAGCAGGAACAACTTTCTCCTAGAAGCCAGGCCAGCCAGCCAGAGAGTCTGGTTCTGCAGCCATCCCAGGAGGGCTCCATCCTGCGGGGTGAGGACACGGAGCGGGGGGCACGTGCCCCAGCTGTGGGGAGAGAGGGAGGGAGGGATGCTGGCACTGCCAAGCCTGGTGGATGCCACACTGGCTGCAGCTGCCCAGTGATCTCAGGTTTGACTTCTGGAATTGTGCCCAGCCAAAGGGATCTCTTTACCCCTTTTCTCTGCCTTCCCAAATCAAATCAGGGCCTCAGGTGTTGATTCTGGTGGAGGTTTTGTGTTCAAGGGGCACCTGAAAATCTGTTGCTTAAAACAAAGCAAGACCTGTTTAAATTACATTAATTGTTATTTTCGTGCTCTTCATTGTTGGTGCTGCAGCTATCAGGGACCCCATTTTGGGTAAATACAGCCCTGATGGGTTTCTTTCCCCATTAACCAGGCAGAAGAAAATAAATGCAGAGGTTTCTGGTTTGTGAACCCCCCAGTTAGACAAGTCAGGAGCCTGAGTGCTGTGGGCTGGCTCCAACCCAGGACAGATCTGTGTGAATGAACTCAAGCCACCCTGAGCTGCATCTCACCACAGATCTGCTCTGATCACATCAGGAGAGGCTGAGCCAGGCTGTGCTTTCTCCCAGGTCATAAATCTGCCCAGCACCTCCACAAAGACAGCAGGGAGCTGATAGCCTCAAAAGACCTATATTTTCCCTCCTCTCCACCCCACTGTCACAGGGAGGGGTTTCTCAAGAGACTTGGCACAAAGGGTTCTGCAAGGTTTGGGATTGAGCACTGACAGCTCTTGGAGGGTGTCCCCTCCAGTACCACAGAGACTGGGTCAAATCCTGCCCTCAGTAATCTCAGCCCCACGGGTTTTGTTGAACAGCTGAACAGCAAATCCATCCCCCAGCTCACAGTTTTTGTGTCCTACAGGTACTTCCCTCAGCTCTGCCTCGGGAGGAAGCATCACCAAAGGAACACCCACATCCAGGCCCCCTCCGGAGTCGCCCATCACCTACCGAGGCTCCATCACACATGTAAGTCCCTTGTCACCCCTGGGTGCTGCCAGCTGCAGCCTGTGGTGCTGGACATGGGCACTGGGGGTTGTGGGGCACGCTGGGTGTGCAGGACAGGGCTGTGCAGCAGCTCTGTGGTGCTCCCACCCCATGGAGCCCCTCAGAGGGGTCTGCAAGCAGCCCCCACTGGGGATGGCACGAGCGGTGTCCCATGGGGTGAGCACTGCAGAGGAGCAGAGCCCAGCAAACAGCAGTGCAGCCTTACAGCACCTTTAAACCCAGCTTTGCCTTTTGTAGCTGTAGAGAACAGAGGCAAAGGAGCTGTAAATGGCTCTGGCAAAATCATCTTGTCAGGGCAGGAAAGTGGAGCGGAGCAAAGGAGATGGGTGGAGGGCCCAGGCCAGGTGGAGGAGGGAGGAGGCTCTGAGGGGCAGGTAAGGTAGCAGGAGCTCCTGCCAGGGCTGAGCATGCTGTGCTGGGGGTCCTGCCCAAAGGCTCTTCAGCAGGAAGATACTTTGGCCTTAATCTCCACCATCCATCTTCAGAAGAGCAGCTGGCAAGCGGGCGATAGTTTCTTGCAGTGTGAATTATTGCTCATCTGGTAACAGAGCAGAGAGCATTAAAAAAAAAAAATCTGTTTCCCATGGGGATTTTATCTGGCCATCATTCAGATATTTAAAGACATTCAGGCTCCAATTTTTGCCTGCCTTCTTCAAGGAGGATGGCCATGTTCGCTTTGGCCCTGGGGACCTGATCCTGAATCCTGGCCCAGAGCAAAGGCTTAGCTTGCCTGGTGCCCTGTGTCCAACAACTGCCAGGAGTGGGTGCTCAGGGGCTGTAAATAACCCATCAGAGCAAACACTTGCTCCATCCTCTCAGATGCTCCTGCAGCAGCTGTGGGCAGCAGTGGGTGGGCGTGAAGGACCTTGAGTACCATGTGCCAGTTGAGGAGATCAGCAGAGTTTGTTGAGATACTGTTTTGCATCCAGTTAATGAATCCAGCCAGCTGATGAATCAATCCAGATTCCTTTGTTTGGCTGGGGATTAAGGTGCCAGGGCCAGACCCAGGGCATTGCCTGGCTCTCCTGCTGGCCCAGCAGCCTGCATCCCTCTGCTCCTGCTGGGATGAAGGAGCCCCCTGTTCTGGCAGCAGCTCCTGGTACCAGAGCTGATACTTGATCTCAGATGAGTCATCCAGTTCACAGGAAGCAGATCTTGAATATATGCTCTCTGCTCTGAAGCCATCTGTCATCACTTGCTTTCACATCCCCTCGGAGCACATCTGTGGAGGGAGGTGCCTTACCTGGGGCTGGGAGAGCCATTACAGGTGCCCAGATCTGCTGCCAGGGTGGGTGCCCAGGGCACTGAACCCACATGCTGGTATGCTCTGGCTTTTGGGGACTGCTGCTGCTCTGAGGGCTTGGTGGAGAGCAGGGGCACCCCCAGGCAGGGGTGGGGAATGAGCCTGAGTGGCACAACCTGGAAGCAGCAGCAAAGCTGGCGGGGGCATCACGTCCCAAGGCTTCCCCCAGGCATCAGGCCCAGGGCTTGCTGGGGTTAAATGAGCTGAGTAGGCAGGTGTCAGTCAGGAGTGTCGCTCTGACAGCATCACTGTGCCTTCCCAGAGATGGGGAAGGGGGTCTGTCACCCCGTGGTGGCTGTTCCCAGCTGGCACCGACAGGTTACACTGGCAGAAGGGTGTTAATCACCAGCGACTCCTCAGGGACATCAGCTCCGTGTGTTTTGAAGGGGATTCAGTGGGCAGGTGCTGTGAGCTGTGCCTGCTCGTGGTGAAGGAGAGGTTTCAGCTCACACTGGTGTGTGTGGGGAGCCTGCTGCTGTTCCTGTTGGAGATCTGAGGCAGGCTCTGCTCCCTGACCTGCTGCGGGACCGGTTTCGCTGTCGCTGCTGTCTCGGCCGGGCGCGCTGCCAGCCCAGCTCCCACACGCAGGCAGCTCCCTGAAGGTCACACTGCTGCCAGCAGCTGTGCCTGGGTGGGCAGGACATCTCTGTGCCTCCTGTGCCAAGCTGGGGAAATAGGCTGCAGGGAAAAGCTAATGCTGGAGCAGTGCCTGCTGTCACTAAGGTGTCCTCAGGGGAGCACCAGCCCTGTCCCCCAAACCTGGGGAGAGGGAGCAAGGCAGGCAGCTTACTCCAAAACACACAGGGTGAGAGCTGCTGTTTCTGTGCTCTCCTCATCCCCTGCCTCTTCCCAGCAGCCTCACACAGATCACGTACCTTTTTACTGCTGCTCGTTATCATTCTCATCAATAATTAAGCTGCAAGTCCCTGGCTGTTGGCTGCGCCAGGAAGCGGAGGCCGGGTGTGCTCCCTGCGCTCAGCTTCCCGCGAGGAACAGCCTGTCCCCGCACGGCGTTTGCTTAATTGGTTGTGACACTGTTAAATATGGATCTTGGTGGCTTTCCAAGGGCACCCCGGCAGAAGTGCTGTACAAAGGAACCATTACCAGGATAATCGGAGAAGACAGCCCCAGCAGAGCAGAGAAGGCGAGGGAGGATGCCGTGCCCAAAGGACATGTCATCTACGAGGGCAAGAAAGGCCACGTGCTGTCCTACGAGGGTGAGTCCTGATCCTCTCTGCCTTTTTAGGGCAGGTGCCAGGGGTTTGTGCCACTGTGGCTGGGACTTGGGAGCTATTTGAGGAAAGGCTGATGAAGTACAGCGGACCAGCCTCCTGTCTCTGCTTCCAGTGCTTCTCTCCCTTCTCTCCCTTCCCGCTCTGTGTCCATCTGTCCCGTGTGGTTATCTTGTCTTAGAGATGGCAGACAGGGTTGCAATGATTTTGGGAAACAGGAATGAGGAGAGGACCAGATAGGAAGGTGTTACCTTCATCCCTAGCACCCTGTAGTGGAGGGGGACTGATTGAAAACATTACAAGAGCACTCCCAAAGTCTTGGGCCAAGGTGGGCTCAAACCTGCAAGATGGAGGCAAGTCAGGTAGTTCAGCATAAAGGTTCATTTGGATGTCAGGTTCTCACCTGCATTGACTTGGGCACCCTGAGGCTTTTCGAGCATGGGACTGCCCTGCAGGAATCCTCCTGGACCCGGCCTCAGCGTCTGGTGAGTTTTGCTGGAGCTGTTGGAGGTGGTGAAGCCATTCCTGCATCCCACAAGGAGCCTGTCTGGGGATGTGGTGGCTGCACCCCTGCAGCACCAGAAGGCTTTTCCTTGGTAACTGCCAGCAGTGCCTCAGGGCATCAGTGGTACCAGCAGGTGGTCAGCAGCTGCTCCTGCCTGCTCAGCCCATCACAGGACTGCCCCTCAAAGCTGCTCTGCGTGTCCCAGTGCCTCCCGTTGGAGATAAGCAGATGTTGCTCTCCAGTGAGGCTGGGAGCAGCCCCATTCTTGCCTTTCACTGTGTGCTGGGTCAGGCATCTCTGCTGTGGAGCTGGACTCCTGCTGGCTTGCACCTGTAGTCAGGAAGAGCCAACTTAGAGATGCTGCAGCCCTGAATCCTCCTGGGGTGAAGCATTGGTGTGCATAGGGATGGCTGTCCTCATGTGTCACCTCCCTTCTCACTTGAGTTTGGAGATGACTAAGGAGCTGATCCCAACCTCAGCTGCCTCAGTAGGTGTCTCTGGGAAGCTGTTGTGCTGCCTGAGCCCTGTGCCTCCCTCCCTGGGGCACCATATCCATTCCAGCCTGGCAGCCTGGGCCCTGTGGGCAGTGCTGCAGGCAGTGTGTCCCACAGAATTCCCTTTCCTCATGGCCACGAGTGCAGGCAGCTGCTTTCATCACAGGCTGGGTTGTCTTATCCTGGACTGGAGGCAGAGGGTTCAGGTCAGGCCACGGGGACAAGCTCCAGCTGTTGTCACCTTTGTGTGTGTCCTGGGACCTTTCAGGACAGGGCTCTGTGCTGTGCCTCCCTCCTGCCACATGGAAACTGGCTCACAGCTTGTCCCCCCAGGGCCACTGTCAACTCTAGCCCAGATTAGAAATGTCACTGAGGAGGACTTGACTGGATGCCCTTTGGGACAGTTGGCAAGGCTTGGCCCAGGGAGGACTCAGGAAGTGTTTCAGGACTTGTTTGTGCAAGAAGCTATTTTAATCACCTCTGCCCGGGCTGGGGGTCGAACGAGGCTGATCTCAGAAATAGCAGCATCAGGGGGAGATGGGGAGTGCTCCTGGCAGTGAGGGCTGCCCGTGCCCAGAGCTGGGATCCCACTCCAGGCAATGAGGGAGAGCTGCAGACCAAACTCTCCCCTGTTGTTTGTGTCAGCCCGAGTCCCCCTGGCTGCAGCCTGTGTCACCTCCCACGCTACCCCCCATGGGCACGGATGAGGAATTAATTCCTTCCTCTCCCCAGCAGCCTTTTACATGCTTGGTAGCATTTATCACATCCCAAGTGATCCCGTGAGCTGCTGCAGCCTTGCCAGCCTTGCCTCTCTCCTTCCCCCTGTAGAACCCAGGGAGGCTGAGCAGCCCAGGAACAGAAGAGTTAAAAAAAAAATTAGATAAGAAAACTGAAACTGTTGGTGATTATGAATTTTGGCAAGCAGAAAAAAAATTGCAAATTCTTTAGTGTCATGAGGGTGCTTAAAATAAAAGAGCTGTAATGAGACGAGATCCTGTAGCATGTGTGAGCTGAATTGTGCTAGATTGGTTATTCTCATCCTGCATATGATTGCTGATGGCTTCTGCAAGGCGAGGAACGTGGGTTTGGAATGGTTTTCTTTCTGTTTAGTCTCTCTTCTCCCTCACGCCCTCCCCCTGCTTCCCGGTGGCACAAAGGGTGCCCGGGAGCGCGTCCCCTCCTGCACAAGGGCTGGTGGCAACAGATGTGCCTTGATGACAGGGTGCACATCACCCACATGGTGCTTGGCTGATTCTGAATGTCACCCCCGGATTTCTGCTGGCAAATGGAGCTGAAGCAGAGGCTCAGGCACGGACCCCTCTTGTTTCCCCACACACAGCCCCAAACACTTTGTGGATTGAGTGGGTGCTGATTGCGGAAACCAACAGTGGGTGTGAAGTTGTAATAATCCCATTTTATTAATTACTGGTTTTGCCAAGGAGGAGTTTTGTTCCTGATTGTCCACAGTGGAATGAATGTTTTTTAACTTCCCTGCTTTCTCTAATTGTACAACCACCTTCTCTACCCACAAAGAGGAGGATCAGTGCGCTGGCAATCCTTGGCAAGGGCAGCCTGGCCAGGGATGATGGGCAGAGGCGTTTGTCTCTCCTAGCTGACATCCTGTTTGGAGCTCATGGCACAAACCCAAGGCATTCAGCTGGATCAGAAGCTGCTGAATTCACAGCTCGCTGCACATGATGGGTGCCCATTGCCCGGGGTGAGCCTGGTGCTGCCTGGCATGGGCTGGGCTGTGCTGGTGGTGGGGCTGTAGCTCAGGACAGGTGTCCACTGCCTGTTCACAGGGAACCCACTCCAGGTTTGGATCAGGGGGCAGTCAGTGGTCTCTCCTCTCCCCAGCCCTCACTCCATCAGTCTTTGCACCATCTCTCCCAGTTCCTGTGTGTGCTCAGTGCTGTTTCAAAGGAATCATTCTCAGCTTTGCTTCTCCTCCGTTTTCCCCGATTCTCTCACCCAGGGAGTGTCTCGGCAGATGTTAAGGCTGGCCAGGATCCCAAACAGTAGGTGTCTAGCAAAAATCAAAACAAACAAGGAAAAAAAACAAAACTCCCCAGACCCAAAGAGTCAAGTTCAGTGGAACTGCAGCTGCTCCCACTGGCTCAGGGCTGTCCTGCTGCCTACGGATGGCCCCACCAGGGAGGGAGGGGACGGGACACGACTGGGTGGATGCTCCTACCCAAGAGGGAGGCACAGAGCTGGAGTCTGAGGCAGGCAGGGAGGGGAGAGAACACCAGCTGAATTTCCTGGAAGCCAATCCCGTGCGATGTTTCTGGCACCGCGTAGTGGCGGCTGATGCTGGGATGAGATCTGACCCCTGAGCAACGCACACAAACAGCAGTAAACACCCTCTCCTGGCCCCTGCTGACTTTCCATGCCTCTTGGTGTTCCCCCCTGCAGGTGGAGTTGCTGCTTCTCAGTGTCCCAAAGAAGACAGCAGGAGCTCGGGAGCTTCCCATGAGACCACAGGAACTAAGCGGACCTATGATATGATGGAGGGGAGGATTAGCCGGGGCTTATCAGCCCGTGATACCTTATCTACCAGCATTGAAGGTGGGTCTGCATGAGACCTTTCACCTGGGTTGTGTTACTGACCTGTGGAGATCTCATCTTGTCTCCTGTCTACATGGTGCATCTGACCAGCATGGGATAAAAACAGGATGTAGACTGGTCTCTTTGCCTTGAGTGTCTGTCCTGACAGACCAGCTCCAGGAATACAAAAAAAGGGGCACATTTAAAAAAAGGAGAAAATAATTAATTTAGAAATTGTTGGTATTTATCCTTGTTGTCCCAGGCATCCCTGGTAACACTGTCATGTATTCATGGTAAATTAATCGCTGTGTCACAGCCTGACTTTCCCTCTTGGATCTCTTTAGGTCTCATGGGTCGAGCGATCCCTCCAGACCGACACAGTCCCCATAACCTAAAGGAGCAGCATCACATGCGAGGCTCGATTACACAAGGTAACACCTGGGAGCACAAGATGGGCATGGGCAGGGGAAGCACCTCACATGCATGGCCCCTTGTTCTCATCATCAGGGTGGGACAGGAGGAAGCAAGGACGGGCACGTCAAGGTCCAGCTGCAGATCTTTGCAGCCCCTGCTTTGTGCTCAGAGAGATTTTCAGTCTTGCTCAGCTTCTACCAACCTGAATTCTGCCAAAGTCAGGGACGAAATTGTCAGTGATTCGCATGAAGCAGGTTGAAATGAGTGTGAAATGGGTGCAGAAGGTGGTGGTAGATGTGAGGTGGACCAGCTGCATTAGTGCTATAGCTGCCCTGTGGGCTCAGTTGGGCACCAGTCCCTGAGTTACATGTGTTAACTGGAGACCCCCTAGAAGTGGGTATCTGAATGGGGACTGGGAGTCCAGGGTCTGCCTGGGGAGTCACCCTCTGCATCCATCATCTCCCTGGGGGTTGCAGGAATACCTCGGTCCTATGTGGAGGCCCATGAGGACTACCTCAGAAGAGAAGCCAAACAGCTCAAGAGGGAAAACACTCCACCAAGGGACTTATCTGATGCCTACAAGGTCAGATCTCACGATCTGACTCCTCTGAAAATGAAATCAGCCCATGAAGACCTGGTAGCCACGGTGAAGGAAGCAGGAAGATCAATCCATGAGATCCCCCGGGAGGAGCTGAGGCGCACACCCGACATCTCTCTGACCAGACCTCTGAAGGAAGGTTCCATCACACAGGTGAGTATGGAGTGAAAGTGGATGAGATCAGTTCTGCTCAGATTGCTGCCCTTGCACAGATCCTGGGAGCCATTCCCAAGGTAAAAGGAGAACAGAGACAGCTTTGTGTTGCATCACTGCCAAGAGCTGACGCTCTGCTTGGGTACAGGTTGTCCTGCCCCATCCTTTGAAGGGATTCCTTCCAATCCAAACCACCCTCTAATCCTTCCCTGCAGATAAATACAAAGCCCAGGGAACCCCTGGCACATTGAGAAAGCAATGATCCATCTAGATGTGTAAAGAAAAGGGGACACATTTGCCTCTTTTCCAAGGACAGAGTCAACTCGGTGCCCTCAGCATTTGTGACTCTGGTGCACATAAACTTGGTGTCCTCCCTTCATGGGCAAGTGGCAACCCAGCAGGGCCAGTAGTTAGGATGAAACATGGCATGATATCTCCTGTTGGTCTCCAAATATTTGCAGGGTTCCCATGGCACCTTGCAGTCCTGTCCCATTTCACTGTGTGTGTAGGAGAGAGGCGTGATGGGCACAGCCAGCCTTCGGCAGTGACTCATCATCATCATCTTGTTGGAGCACAACAAGACATGCAAGATGGGCCCTCCACCCTGCCCTGTTCCAGTGGTTATCTCTGCTCTGCCGACGGCTGTTGCCTGTTTGACTGAGCAAACCTTGTGTATTGACCCACTGAATGAGGCACGCTGAGTCCTGTTGGGACTCAGTGGGATGCAGTCACTGGGCTCCTTCTGTTCTAGGCCCCTTTGATGTCCCCTCTGCCTCCTGTCCCCAGGGTACCCCACTGAAGTATGACAGCGGCTCTTCCTCCTCGAGCACCAAAAAGCACGATGTGCGCTCCATCATCGGCAGCCCCGGCAGGACTTTCCACTCTGTGCATTCTCTGGATGTCATCCAGGACCCAAGGAATCTGGAAAGAGCTTACGAAGAGAGTCTGAAAAACAGGCCAAGCCCTGTGACAAGCTCAGGTGGCTCCATTGGCAGAGGGGCTCCTGTGATTGTACCCGAGCCGGGCAAACCCCACCAAAGTGCCCTGGGCTATGAGGACCACCAGGCAGGGCACAGCACGGCCTTCAGCAGCCACTTGCACAGAGGGTCTCCAGTGTCCACACGGGAGTCCACCCCACGGCAGCACGAAGGTACTTGGCAAAGCTTTTATTTGATGGTAAAATGTCTAACAGCCAGGCAGGTGAGGTGCACAGGAGGTGGCTGCTGACCCCACCTGCCCGAGCGATTCCCAGCAGGTGCCTGTTGAACCTGTTCTTCCCAGCACCCCACGCCCACAGCTGACTCACAGCACTGGGGTGGCTGCCAGGGACAGCTGGGGCTCAGTGCCCTTCCTGGGGGTGCTCACAGTGTTGAAGTGAGGGCACCTCACCTGCACCAGGGTAACCAAAGGGAGACTTGGGCCAAGGCTGGTGAAGCCATTGGTGTTTCAAAAATGTCCTCCCTGTCCCAGCCACGGCCCACAGCACTCTTTTTTCCATAGGTGGTGATCAGGATAGCAGTGCTTGGGACACTGGGTGGGAGATGTTCACACTTCTCACTAACAGCAGCAGTGACCTCCTTGTGCTGAAGAGCGTGGCAGCGTGCACCAGCATTGGCTTGTGCAGGCCAGGGTGAATGCACAGATTGCCCAGCATGGATGTGCTGGGGTGAAGAGATGATTTGGGAAAGGCCTCTCTCCCAAGGGGCAGCTGGGACTTGGCCCACCCTGACCTTGGTGGTGTAACAGGGCATGCAGTGCAGGGAGGAGGGAAGGCCCCTCAAGTTCAGGGTAGCTACGATTGTCCCTGTGGGACCTGCTTGGCCAGAGGCATCCCTCAGGGACATGGCTTGGCCACAGTGCTCAGTCTGTGACTCATTTCCTTCTGCTCTCAGCAGGCAGCATCACTGCTGGGAAGCCGGTGTCCCAGGACAGAAAGATCACCCCCGCATCGAGAGAGCTCAGCAACTCCAAGTCTCCGCACGCCCCCGTGCCCGACCACCACCACCCCATCTCGCCGTACGAGCACCTGCTCCGCGGTGTCAGCGGCGTCGATCTGTACCGAGGGCACATCCCGCTGCCCTTCGACCCTGCTGCCATCCCCAGGGGGATCCAGCTGGAAGCAGGTACCCTGGGGATTATGTGTAGGGCTATGAGGAGATGTTCTAGTGCAGAGGAGTTTTGGACTGATGTGATGTGGGATGGGAGGGTGCCTCGTTGTGTCATTATGAGCATGTATAGGGTGTATGAGGCGGTAAGTAGGATTGCAGCTCCTGTTAGGATAATTCTGAAGGCGGATCAGTTGAAAAGTGTGACTGTAATGGTTAGTTCTGCTATGAGGTTTGTTGTTGGAGGGAGGGCCATGTTTGTTAGGTTAGCTAGGAGTCATCAGTGGCTATGAGCGGTAGAAGGGGTTGAAGGCCTCGTGTAAGTAGCAGCTGGGCTGGGGGCACGGTTTTTTATTTTCCTTATGCCCCAAAGCCTGAGATCTCTGGGGTTTCACATCTGCACCCTTTTCTCTCCCAGCTGCTGCTTACTACCTGCCAAGGCATCTGGCTCCGAGCCCCACGTACCCACACCTGTACCCCCCGTACCTCATCCGGGGCTACCCGGACACGGCGGCCATGGAGAACCGCCAGACCATCATCAACGACTACATCACGTCGCAGCAGATGCACCACAACGCCGCAGCCACGGCCATGGCGCAGCGCGCGGACATGCTGCGCGGGCTGTCACCCCGGGAGCCCTCCCTCGCCCTCAACTATGCAGCAGGTCCTCCAGCACGGCACTGCCCAGGGGTTTGGGAGCAGCAGGGGAGGAGGAGGCTGGGTCAGGCTGGCACTGCCAGCTCCAGCACAGCCAAGCTTGCAGCAGCTCGGCGTTGTCCTGACAGTGCTCTCACTTCTCTCTGCAGGCATCATCGACCTGTCCCAAGTGCCACACCTGCCCGTCCTCGTGCCCCCTACCCCTGGCACCTCTGCCACCACCATGGACCGCATCACTTACATCCCTGGACCCCCCCAGACCTTCGGCAGCCGGCACAGCAGCTCCCCGCTCTCCCCAGGTAATGCTGCAGGTTGCTTTTCCAGTGGGAAAATGATTGAGGAGGACGCTCATAATCAATCCAACACCATGGGCTCAGCATGCCAGGACAGACTGGGAGACCCCAAATTAATTCTCACTCAGGGACTGACTCCCTCTCTTCCTGCTTGTTGAGGGCTTCCTTGCTTTTCCTCCTTCTTCCCCAAAGCAAACAGCTCTGTGGAAGGTCATACCCTGGAGACAGCACCACAACAGCTATTCCATGATTTGTCTGGGTTTTGTCGCGCTGGTTGCCCTCGTCTGTCCCGCTCCAGGTGACCTTGGATGGAGCCATTCCTTATCTGCTCTGCATACACAGCGATGTGAAGAGCAGGCAGCATTCCCAGGGGGAATTGCTGTGTCTGCAGCCCTCTCACTGCCTTCTGGTTGGGTTTCAGGAGGGCCCACGCACATGACCAAACAGTCAGGATCGTCGGTGTCCGAACGGGAACGGGAGCGGGAGCGGGAACGAGAGAGGGAGCGTGAAAAATCCATCCTAGCCTCCACCACAGTGGAGCATGCGCCCATCTGGAGACCAGGTAGGCTGGGGAGGAGTCCATCCTCCGCCCTGGGACCTGTGCTGGGTGGAAGGTAGGTTAGGGCTGTGGGACAGAGAGCTGAAGAAGCTGTTCTTTGTGGTCTCCCCAGGTACGGAGCAGTCCAGCAGCCGTTCGTCCTCCCACTCTCACAGCCACCAGCACTCTCCCGTGTCACCCCGCACCCACGAGACCATCCAGCAGCGCCCCAGCGTGCTCCACAACACCGGCATGAAGATCATCTCCTCGGAGACCCCCACCCCTTCCGTCCTACGGTACGTGCCCCCACCATGGTTTCCAGTGCTTGCCTGCACCAGCACTTAATTAATGAGCACCTCTGAGAGGAAGGACTGGGAGTTGTTTTCCCTTCAGTCTCAGTGGGAGAAGGATTGGGCTTTCAGGGAAGTTGTGGTGGGGAGAGGCACATTTTGGTGCCCCAATTCTTTTGCTTTTCCTGCTGCCAGGAGAAAATGTAGGAATGTGCGTGTGCCCAAATACAGGTGTTACTCCTCATGCTGAAGATCGCCTGGTGGTGGAGTTATCAAGGTCTCTGGGACCTGTCCATGGGTTTTGGGTTTTCCAGTCAATGCATTCAGGCCCAGTACCCTGTGGCCAGTTACTGTGGAGGCTCCATCCAGTCCCTCCTCACTGGCCCTGCATGGCCCAGCCATATGCTCAGGAGGCCTGGAAGGAGCTCAGCCAGGCAAAGCTGAACACTGAGGCTCTGTTAACAGCATTCCCTTTCTCCACGTGCTTCTCTCACCTTGGCCTTGTCTTCATTTTCCTTGCAGATCCTCCTCCACCACTACCACGTCACCGATCCGCTCCGCCGCCTTCCCCTCGGCCTCCAGCCTGCGCTCCTCGCTGGGCGCGGCCGACGGCTACGCAGCCCCCCTGGAGCCAGCCATGCTGCAGAAAGAGTCCTCGAGGGGGAGGGAAGCCAAGGCAGAGCGAGCCCAGACTGACAACAACGTCTACACCTCAAAGCTGCCCAGCGGGGCCAACCTGGAGCAGTCGCCTTCGCCCATCAAAGCCATGGAGTCGAGACCCTTGCCCGCCTCCGGAGCTGGCTCCTCTCATCACTATGGCAGAGGACAGGGGAAAAGCCAGCAGCACCACCACCCTCTGGACCAGCAGCACGCAGCCTCGGGCTCCGAGCAGCACAGTAGAGAAAAGAGTCAGAGCAAACGCTTCTCCGTGCAGGAGCAGGAGCTCCGAACACTCGGTAAGAGCACCACGACAGCAGCAGTAGATGTGATTGTCATGCACCACATGTCCTGTGATAAGGGGCAGCAAGAAAGAGGCTCACTGGGTAACCACCCCACTAGTGATGGTCAGAAGTTGGAGGGCAGAGGTGAGAGACCTGTGGTCTGACACCCGTTTTATTTCATTGCTTCTTATTTTCAGTTGCACATTTGGATATTGACTCCATCAGCTCCCCAAGTGTGCTTGTCCCTCTGCTCCTTGGCCATTATGTTATTCCAGACTTTTTTATTTTTGCGTGTTTTAAGGATCTTCCCTTCTTCCACCCTCTTTTAGCTTTTCCAGTTGCCAAGTCCTGTTTTGCAAATGTCCAGTTCCTGGTATTGCTTTTTACAGACAATAGCCATTTGCTAATTTTGATTTCCCCATCCTTAGAAATTCCCAGGCAGTCTGTAAAGAACAGTTGTGGGTAATAAATCAAAGGAGCAAAGTGGAGAACTGGGATTGTGAGCGTGACAAGGCTGCTGGCCATCAGACAAGCACTTCCCTGCTCATGAGCTGCAGGGTCTCTGAGGGCTTTGTGGGTCTCAGCATGGATGGGGTCCCTGTGCTCAGGGTGACCTCACTCAGGGTCCTGGTGGTGGATGCTGCCCAAGGTGGGCACTGTGGCTGTCCTGAGATCACTCAGCCCAGCCATGCTCAGCAGCCGTTTCCAGAGCAGACCACAAGAACCACCTAAGAGGAATCTTGTGTAAGAGAAAAGCACTGGGGTTGGTTATTCCAGTAGAAAGTGCAGGGAGGGGGATGGATTTCAAGGTCTGGGTCATTCTTGATGGGACCAACCTTCAACCAGAGCATTCATCCAGGCTCTCACTAGCATGCAGAAGCAACGAGCAGTCTGTAGGGGTTTGGTGGGACCCCATCTTCAAGTTGCAGCAGCTGCCTTGGCCATCAGCACGGGGAGTTCCTGTCCCACTCCTCTTCCTGTATCCCAAGGATGGAGAGAATGCAGCAGCATGGCTGGGAGAAGAGCTGCATCCCATCGCACCCCTCAGTCATGTCTGGTCCTGGCACCTTCTAGCAGTGTGTTCCAGGACTGTGGATGCACTTGGAGACCTCTTGTGCAGCCTCCTCCACTCTCTCTGGGCATCGCTGTCCCTCTGGGCATAGTGGGGGTTTCAGTGGGTGGAGAAATGGGGAACAAACTGTGAACCTGCAGAGGTTGGATGTGGTCCCTCGATTTCATGCTGTCACCGAGAGCTGCTGAGTGTCTAGTTCTGCAGGAATGAGACATCACCTCTTCACAGCAGCCATCACCACAGCTGGACATGGCTCTGCAGCATGACCTGCCAGGTCTTCCCTCATCTTTTTTTTCTCCCATTTTGCTGAACATGTGACTTTCCCCACAAGCAATGGTGCAACAGAGCTAGGGAAAATCTAAGTGAGCTCCTGGTTGTAACTCCCTCCATTTATTTCCTCAGGCTTCCATGGAGGCTACAGCCCCGAGCGGATGGAGGCCGTGAGTCCGGTGAGCTCGCCCAGCCTGTCCCACGAGAAAGGGGCCAAGCTGCTGCAGGACACTGAGAAGGGGCACGGGGAGCATGACCTGAGGCAGAAGCAGCAAGGTGAGAACAGGGGCTGGCTGTGCCCCAGTGCTGGGATGGCATTCGGAGAAGGGGACACAGATGTCATCTCATTCCTGCTCTCTCCTTGGTGCCCCCAGGCTCGCTGAAGGCCTCGGCCCCCGAAGCCGCTCACCTGCAGCACCTGCGGCAGCCCGACGGCCCCCAGTGCCAGCCCCTGCAGTCCAGCCAGAGCATCAAGGGCATGAACCAGCGCGTGGTCACGCTGGCCCAGCACATCAGTGTAACTAACTAACTAACTTCATCCACCCCATCCCTTCCTGCTGGGGCTCCAGGGGGAGGGAGGAGCTCAGTGAAACATGTCTGGTGGGGTGGGATGGGATGGGAGTGACACTGACAACCTCAGCTCCTCTAGTTGGGGGCTGGAGAGCAGGGGGCATCACCAGTGTTCAGCCCAGGTATTTGTGTCCCCAAGAAGCCCGTCACAAAAGCTGTTGCAGACAGGAGGCAGAAGTTCCATCTGCGGGGACAAATCAGCCTATTTCCCCCTGCTCACCCTCAAGACAAAGCTTGGAACCAGCCCAATTTGTGACCGTGTTTCTGCTGCAGGAGGTGATCACGCAGGACTACACGCGGCACCACCCGCAGCAGCTGAACTCGCACCTGCAGGCGCCGCTCTACTCGTTCCCCGGCGCCGCGTGCCCCGTGCTGGACCTGCGCCGCACGCCCAGCGAGGCCTTCCTGCAGCAGCAGGAGCACAGCACGGCCGCCCGCATCTCCCCGCAGGGAGAGGGGGGGAAAAGGTGAGCCCAGGGGCCAGCCCGGGCTGGCACGGGTGGGTGTGGGCCAGCCTGAGCTCACATGGGCGCAGGGGAGGTCGGGTGGGTGCCCTTGACTGCCTGGCACGGCGGTGAGGGGTTGCACAGTGTTGCAGATTGGAGTTGGCGTTGCTTTCCCAAGCTTGGTGCTGTGGGGATTTCCTGCTTACACAGCCCAGCCACTCTCTCATCTGGGCGTCTTTCCCCTGGGGTGGTGCTTCGTTTCATCCCTGTTGTCCTAGAGATGATTTTTAGACTCCCTTAGAGCCCATGCATAATTCTGTTCCCAATCTGGCTGGTGTCACAAGGATGGTTTAGGTGGAAATGGATCTCTGGTGTCACAGGATGGTTTAGGTGGAAATGGATCTCTTGAGATCACCCAGCTCAGCAGTGACCTCTTGCAGGTTACCCTGGTTGTGGCTGCTTGGGTTCAGAATATCTCCACTGCTGGAGACAGCACCTCTCTGGCCAACCTGTTCCCAGCATTTCAGCACTCTGACAGGAAAAAGTTTCCTTGTGTTGGGATGGAATTTTATGTGTTTTGCTTGTGCCTGTTGCCTCCTGTCCTGTCACTGTTCTCAGTCCCTGACCACAGATGATTCCACAAAACCTGAAGCAACATGTTTTCCATTGGTTCAAAGTGAATTTTATCTTCATCTTTCAAAGTGAATCAGCAATTTATTAGACACAGGTGCCCTGACAACTGGCATTGTTCATTTCAGGCACCACCTGTATTTGTTTTAATGTCACTTTCAAAACCCCTTGCTGCTACAAGGCAGGTCTGATTGCTGTTGTATGGAATTAAAAAATGGGTCTGTCTTCCCACCCAAACACTCACTCAGATGTATCCAGGAGTGAGTGGTCCCTTGTCAGTATATGGGATTGTTCTTCCTGGCTCTGCCTGGTCCTGGAGTTGGCTTTACAACATGAAGGAAAAAAGCTCAACCCTGACCACCCAGTGATGAAAAAACTGGGGAAAAAAGAGAAACCACAGAAAGAACAAAGATGTAAATTCCCAGAACTGGCTGTGAGGAAATCCTCGCAGACTGGAGCGTGGCTGTCTCCCAGCTCTGGCCACGGGCAGGCATCAGGGGCCAGCAGTGATCCTCCCCAGGATGCCCCAGCCCCAGGCCCCTCCTGCAGCCACCCAGCTCCTGTGTGGCCCTGACACGGAGGATGGGACATGGCAGGTTCTGCCTCTGCTGTGTTCACAAATAGAATCAAAAGCAGTGTCTCCAAAAGGTTACTGTCACAGCCCTCCACAGGGATCCATGTGTCCCTGCCACCAGCAGGTCCCTCCTGGGTGGCTCAGCTGTCCCACTTGGGGGATCAGGCCCAGGGCTTGGCTCAGCCCAGCTCTCCCTGCCCAAACCCCGCTCTCCCTCTGGCCGTGCTGCAGGAATCCTTTCTGTCCCATCCCCGATGTGCTGCACAGGGACAGGGCTGTCACAGTGACCCCATGGCCTGTCCCCTTGCTGCCCAGGTCCCCGGAGCAGGCCA
This sequence comes from Zonotrichia leucophrys gambelii, assembly GCF_028769735.1. Lineage (NCBI taxonomy): Eukaryota > Metazoa > Chordata > Aves > Passeriformes > Passerellidae > Zonotrichia > Zonotrichia leucophrys. The sequence goes on from NC_088185.1 coordinate 1,912,305, forward strand.
AGGCAGCAGCAGGGGGGTCGGAGAGCTGCATCGAGCCCGTGTCCCCGCCCGACGGCGCGGGAGAGCCGGAGCACGCCAAGAGCGCCCCGTACCCCGTCCTGTTCCGCGAGGGAGAGCCCATGGACCAGAGGTACGGCCTGGGAACGGGCACTGGGGGCACCTGGGGAGGGGATGGTCCCACCCATGGCCTGGCCAGGCTGCTTTCCTTGCTGCCCAAAGCTTGCCCCATCCCAGGGGCTCTATTTGTCACAGCTGTTCAATACCACGGGGTGCATTTATCATTGGGACAGGGAGAGAGGTGGAGGTGCTGAGTATCCCAGGAGCTCCCAGCCTGATCCTGAGAGTCACACTGGGGGAAGAGGCTCTTTAGGTAGGACTTTGTGCAGGGGATGTTGCAGAGGTTTCCAATGGTCTTTTGCTCTGCAGGATGGGGTCCAAGTCCCCAGGAAACAACACTCAGCGTCCAGCTTTCTTCAGCAAGCTGACAGAAAGCAACTCTGCCATGGTGAAGTCCAAGAAGCAGGAGATCATCAAGAAGCTCAGCACGACCAACAAAAACGAGACGGAGTACAGTAAGAACCTGTGGGGAATGCAGGGCACCAGGGGAGGAAAAGCCTCGAGGACACATAAAGCACAGGAGATTTGGGAATGGATGCTGCTGTGTTAAAGGGCTCAGAACTCTCAGACAGCTCTGTTTGCATTGAAGAGTCAGGCTCAGTGATCCTTGTGGGTCTCTTCCAACTCAGAATATTCTGTGATTTTGTGAACTACAAGTTTCAAATGTTTCCTAGAATGCTCTGTTCTGGTGCCAGCAGTGACTGTGTGTATCTGGGGGGCAGTGAGAGACTTCCAGCTCTGTCTCTGTGCTCTGAGGCTGTCAATCCCACCCACACCAGACAACCTCAGTAGGAAGGAAATAATGAGCTGAGCATGGAGGACACTTAAGAGCAATTGATATTTTAATGACTGGCCAGCGAAGCTGAATCCTTCCTCCTTGAGATGCATCTCCCCCCAACCTTACTTTAAGCCCTACATCAATATTGGTGCAGCTCTGTAAAACTAACCAGGCTGGCTCAGATTAGAAATTCAGCCCGTTCGTTCATTAACCGCTAATAGAGTAGATAGGATCATAATTTAATTTAGCCCAGCATTATCCAGTCAATACTAATTCAATTTGAATCCATCTTACAACAGCTGCATCGGATAAGAGGGACCGAGCTGTCTGGTCTCGTGGATGATGTTACCATGAGCCAACAGTATTGTTATGCCCCTTTGGGGACATGTGGCTGAACCCCCTGACCTTCCACACTTTCCCTTATCAAGGAAAAATATATAGAAATTGGATACGCCTCTTATTTGATGAGAATTTCTGTTATTCTAAGAAAAGCAATATCCAAGTCAAACAGCTCAGCTAAGAGGGAAAATATTGATTTAACATTTCTTTTCCTCCTCCTTGCCCTCTCTGCTGCCCAGACCTGCTCCATGGATAGGGGGCATTGAGCCTTTGAAAATCCCATGGGCAGGAGAGAGGGTTTGGCTCCATGGAGCTTGTAATCCCAGGGGCAGGAGGCAGGAAGGGAGGGAGGCCAGCACTGAGCACAAAGACATTGCCCTGGCTTTCAGGGCTCTGCTGTTTTGCCCTTTCCCTCCTGGTGAAGGTGCCCACTGTGGATCTCCCAAAGGCACTGGGGGAAGCTGGGCTGCTGTGCAGAGTGCTGTGACAGACATGGGAGTCTTGTCATGGCTGCCATGGCAGGTGCTCCCAGCCCATAACCTGCACATGCTGCTCTCCGTGCTGAAGAGCTTCTTTGTTTTTCTCCAGATGTGGGGCAGCCTGGGACAGAGATTTTCAACATGCCAGCGATTACTGGAGCAGGTAACTCCCCACATACCTGAACCTTGTTTCCCACAGGGCTTACAGCTATGGAGAGCAGGAGGCTCAGTAGATTTAAGCATCTCCTTTGTTTTGTTTTCCCTTAAAACCAAGTGTAACAGTTGCTGGGAGGCAGAAGCCTCGGGACACACCATAACTCCCTGCAGTTGGGCTGGAGAAAGGGCAGTGTAATTCCTTGGAAAGCCTGGCAGAGTTTGAGGTTAAAGGTGAAGCAAGGGTTGGCCATCTGATGCCATCAGAGGGTTAAACCATCTTAGCAAGGTGGACCTCACACCTGGAGAGAGCACCCTGCCCTTGGTGGGACCGTGTGGGTGGGTGGGAGGGCAGTGGGGTCTGTCACTGTGGGCTGGGCAGGATGCAGGAGCCAGTTACAAACTGGGGCAAGAGCAGCACCCTGTGCTGGGCAAAGTGGCAATGCTGAGGGCCAAAAGGGAGCTGAGGGGTGCTGGGGCAGGAGGAGGTGTCTCCTGGAGCTGGAGGAGTGCTCAGGCCCAGGACCAGCCCAGGGGGAATGACAGTGGGAAGCTGTCACGCTGTTGCCACCTGCAACATGTCCAGGTGGACTCAACAATGGAGCAAATTCCCACTGAGGAATACTAATTGCTACTTAATTGATTAGGAATTAATGCTCTCCTACAGCAGGAGTGCCTTCAGGTTGTTGGTATTAAGTAGGAGAACAGCAGGTTTCCCACAGCCAAGGGCAGGAGGTGCTGTGGGCAGGGGTTTGGTGCTGTGGGAGAGCCAGTGGTATAGGACTGCTTGCCAGGGGAAATGAGTCTGGGAGAAGAAGTGAGCTGGCATCAGCTGCTGGGGTGAGCAGGTGCAGCCAGGTAGGACCTGAGGGGTCCTGGCAGACAAGATTTGAGGGTCAGTTTAGGCTAGAGGGGACCAGCAAAGACCCTGCCTGTTCTTACAGCAAGACAAGCGTTCAGACAGTGGGAACCTGGGATCTGTTCCTTTCCAAGCAGAGGGGCAGGGATCCCAAACAAACGCCCCAGGATGGGCTCAGCTGGGGGCCTGGCAGTTCCGTGTCTGTATTTTGCCCTTGCTTGTTCCCTGTGAGTGCCACCCGGGAGTGGCGGTGGCGCGGCCGAGCCTCTGGTCCCTGTGCGGTGCTGCTCCATAACTGCATGGCTTGAGACTCACCCACACCTCGCCTCTGCATCCTGTCCCGCTGGGCCCCGGGGACCCCGGCCTGGGGAGAGAGGGGGGCAGGGGGCTTGCAGAGAGCTCCAGGAGGGACAGCAGGACGCTCCCCTCTCCCCACGTAGCCCGACCCACACCGGCAGCTCTGGGGGCTGCCTGCACCCTGTCACCACCCCACAAATCCAGGCACGTCTTTCTCATCAAGTGTTTTTGTGGGGTACTCCTTCTTCCTTCCCTGATTTCCTTTATGGGAAACCACCCTGGCCTCCAGATTCCTGGCACACTGACTTTTGTTGTGTGTGCATAGGGACCCTCCATCCACATGACTTTCCTCCCGTCCCCATGCCGAGCCTGGCTGGGTTGGGAGCACAGCCCCTGCTCCTTGGAGATGCTCCCTGCGGCTCAGTGACAAACCCTTGTCCCCTGGCCCTGGGGAACCTTCCCAAAGCCCAGATCCCAGAGTGAGTCCCATCCGTCCCACGCCAGCCCCCGCCGAGCCCCGGGGCGGGATGGAGTGGGAGGAGGAGGAGGAGGACGGGTGCATCGCAGTGCTTTAAAGAACAAGATGACAAAGTTTGTTGCTTTGCGAGAATGTGCTGACTGTTTGTTTCTTCCCTTCTCCCTTGTCTCCTTTCTCCCCCTTTCCCCGTCCCCCCCATCTTTCTTCTCATTTGGCTCCCCCCCATCTCCCGACCCCTCTCTCCTCCCTCTCCCGTATCTCCCAGGGCTAATCAGTTGTAGGAGCCAGTCGGTCCAAGAGAATTCCAGTACCAACATGGGGTTGGAGGCAATAATTAGGAAAGCCCTAATGGGTAAATATGACGAGCAGTGGGAAGAGCGCTCACCTCTCAGTGCCAATGCTTTTAACTCTCTGAATGCCAGTGCAAGCCTGCCCGCTGCTATGCCCATAACTCCTGCTGATGGACGAAACGAGGACGTGCGCTCCTTGCCAGGTCTGCAGCCCTCTCCACCTTCACTCTCTCTGTGTTATTAATTCTCAGCCCTTTTATCTCCCCATTTAGAGGGGGGATTTATTCCTCCCCTCCCCATTTTTGTTCATTTTGGTTTTCTTCTCTCCCCTCCCCGCCCCAGCTTTGAGCTTTGTGGATCTGCTGATTAATCCTGTTTGATGTTAATTTAATAGTCTCCAAAGGTGCTGTTGCTTTCTCTAAACCACTGACTTGCTCCTTTCCCTATTTGTTGGTTTTTAATATCTCCTTTTCCTATATTTTTTTTACACAATGGAGAAGTTTATGGGGGTGGAACTCCCCCACATCCAAAAAATCAAAAAGGCATAAACTTAAATAGCAAGCCCCAACTGTCTTTAAACCCTGAGTGGGATCACTGCTGCCAAAAGAGGGGAAGGTGCTGAGAAGGGATGGTGTGAAGGACACAGAGCAGGGTAGCGTTTTCCCCACTCCAGTCTCTGGGAGTGTCAGGGCAGAATCCAACCTGGGATGGGGGTATGGGATCTGGGAGTGCCTGGAGCAAGAGGGAAGATTGTAAGGGAGCTAAAAGTGATGCCTGGGGTATGATCAGAGAGGAGAGCTGGGGGTGAGCTGCCCCATAGGCCCTGGTGGGGCTTGCAGAGCCCCATGGCAGGGTCTGCTCAGCTTTGGGGAGACTTGAGCAGAGATGAGAGGGTGGCTGCACAAATCCCCACTTAAGAAAGGGAGGGAGCAGAGGGAGCAGGGATAGATGCTGGAAGCATTTGCCCCCCACACACAAGGGCCTCATGCGAGTGCCCTGTCCCATGACACCACTGCCAGGGATCACCCTCGGGAATGCAGGCACAGAGCCCCTGGCTCAGGAGTAGATCCTGGGTGCACATGTGCACCTTCCTCAGGTCAGCTCACCGCTCTCTGGGTCACCTAACACCAGGCACTCTAAAGCTTTTTGCAGAAAAGCTTTTCTGGCTCCTGCATGAAACCAGCAGCTTCTTCCAGCTGTGCCTCCCCATGCCTGGTGGATGGCAGGGTGGGATGCAGGGCCCATCCATCCCTCCCCCTTGGGAGCTGAGCTCACCTGCCCCACAGATGGCTTCAAACCTTTTAAAAACCAAACATCCCCAGGGATTCTGCTGTAAGGAGGGATGAAAGACCATCCTGGCCATGCAGACCATGAGAATGGGGAGTGTGCTCAGGGTTCTGGTTCTGGTTCTGCACCAGCCCCAAAGTGGAGCAGCCCCGGAGGGAGCAGAGCCCTCCTCCACCCGCCCCACCGCCATTCCCCGCCGTGCTGCCGTCGGCCCGGGGTGAGCTTTCCTCCTGCCACGAGCCATTTTTGCAAAGCTCCTGAAAGGGAAGCGCTGGGATCCCGCACCCCCTCCCGAGCCCCGAGCGCTGTCACGAGGAGCCGGGTGACAGCGGGTGCCTCTCTTTGCAGGAGGAGGGGGGAAGCCAAAGATCGCTGCCAGACCCAACAGCCGCAAGGCCAAGTCTCCGGCGCCGGGTCTGTCCGCGGGCGAGCGGCCGCCCTCGGTGTCCTCGGTGCACTCGGAGGGCGACTGCAACCGCAGGACTCCGCTCACCAACCGCGTCTGGGAGGACAGGCCGTCGTCCGCAGGTAGGGCAGGAGGGGACGGTGCCCAAAGCGGCCGTGCCACCCTGGCAGGGCCCTGGGGAGGCTGCAGGGACGGGGACACGGCCACGCCGGTGCTGACTCTGCTCCCTCCTCCGTGCAGGTTCGACGCCGTTCCCCTACAACCCGCTGACCATGCGGCTCCCCAGCGGGGTGGTGACGGCAGCGCCCAGCGCCCCGCTGCCACAGGGCACCCCCGGCAGCCAGCACCACGCCTGGGACGAGGAGCCCAAGCCCCTGCTCTGCTCCCAGTACGAAACCCTTTCGGACAGTGAATGAGAGGAGCCAGGGGCAGGGAGACGGCGACCAAACCCGGGGCACGGGGAGCGAGCGGGACACCCGGGGCGAGCGCCCACCACCCCGGCCCCGCCGGCTCTCACGAGCGAAGATGCAGGAGCAGAGCTGTTTCATTTTTCCCTTTTCCTTTTTTTTCTTTTTTTTTTCTTTTAATCCCTTCTCTCCCAACCAGCCAAATTGGTGGGGATGATGGTTGGTTTATTTTTTTTTTCTTTTTTTTTTTTTTTTTAATTTTGTTTGGGTTATTTTTTTTTTTCTTTCTCAACATCTGGAAATTTCTGCATCCTCTTCGGTCTGATTAAGAAAAGAAAAAAGCCTTAACGAGACAAAACCCAAGGAACCCATCTTCGATCTTGGCAGCCGTGCTGGGCGGTGACCCCGTGCTCCAGAGGGACCGTGAGCGGCCGTGTGTCCATCCAGGGCCGTGTGTCCATCCAGGGCCGTGTGTCCATCCGGGGCCGTGTGTCCGCCGGGGCCGCTGGGACGCTGTGCCGGCCCCGTCCCACGAGGGCTGCGGGATGTTCTGCGGAGCTGGCAGCGGGCAGGGGATGCTCCCCCGGACCCGGCCATGGGGATGTGCCTCAGAATTGCAAAACCTTGAGCGGGTTAAAGAGAAGATTTAAAAAAACCACAAACGAACGGTTGAGAAGTGAAAGAGGACGGAGCGCCCCGGGTCGGTTCCCTGGCTGATCCCGGGGCTGGTGCCCGGCATTCCCGTGTCACAGGACGGATCAGCCCCGCCACGACACGCCTCGAACATGGCTGGGAGAGCGGGCAGGGGAGGGAGAGAAGAGCTGTTTCTTAAGAAAAAACCCACAAGAAATCCTGGTCCCTTGGATGGAAGCAATCCCGGGTCCCTCGGAGCGGGCAGGGACGTCCCGGGCTGGCTCACGCTGCCCACCCAGGGGCTCGGTTGCTTTAAGTGCATTGTTTTCTGAATGGTGAGAAAAGGCAATTGTAAATTGTATTGGTCTACAGGGTATATTTTTGATACCTTCAGTGAATTATGTCAATATTTTACGCAAGGAAGGACTTAAACAAAACACAGTATTACATGCTGTAAAAGAGGTTCTGTTCTTACATGGAGGCTTTGATGCATTTGTCCATTGTATGGAAGGGTTTAAAAAAAAAGAAGGTAACAGTGATCCATCAAAGTTATCTGGGAGTCAGGAGAATGTATGTACTTAGTTTAAAAAAAAAAACCAAACAAAAATCTTGCCATGGTTGCAGGGCCCCCCGTTACACACACCTTTGCTGGTTGTAAACGTTGATTCTCCAGAGCCCTCCAAGCTGGCCAGGGCAGGGCAGAGTGGGCAGGAGGCCAGCGTGGCAGGGAGTTCACAGGAAACTTTAAAAAAAAAAAAAAAAAAGGAAAAAAAAGTTAAAAAAAAGTTTTTATTGTATTTTTGTGATACACACGAATGCTCTACTTTACATTATTTTTTTCATTCCATGATGTTGGCTCATATCTGCAGTTACATGGTTAAAGAACAAAAATATTAGACTTTTTTTCATTCACTTCTGCTTTCTCGCTCTGGGGGGAAAAACAAATGGCAAAAAAAGGAAAAAAAAAAATAAAATGTATTAAATGCTTTGCATTCTATACGCTAGAGGAGCCCCAGGCCGGCCCAGCCCCGCGGGCTCAGGCGCCCTCACCTTCCCCACGGATCTTTCTTTTCCCCCTGCAACGTTCCCAGGTTGATTCTGATTTCAAAGCAAGAGAATGATGGTGTTTGTTGTTTGTTTGGGGTTTGTTTTGTTTGTTTTTTTTTTTCCTGTTGGGTTTTATTTTTTGTTTTGTTTTTTTACAATGTACAGGTTTTTAAATGTTCATCAATGTTTGTGTCTTTTCTGTTGTGCTTTTATTTTTTTTTTTTTTAAGAAAAAAATCCGAGACAATGCACAAGCGATGTGGAAAGTTTTTGCGTTCCCAGGTTATTGCTGCTGGTGTCTCTGTGGCTCTGAGCTGTACAAACTCACAGAGCTGATGTCTGGGCAAAACGCTATTAAAATGTTGCAGATTCTGCTGGGAAAAAAAAGAATTATCCAAATCTGACCCATCTTCAAAGCCGCCTCCTTAGCTGATTCGGAAAAAATAGCGGAAAAAACCCCAACCACAACAAAGAATAAAGTTCCCACTTGGCACAGTAGCAATACTGTGTGCTGCTTGGTGTCTGCAGGCGTGCAGGAAACGCAGCGAGCGATGGATGGTGCAGAGCTGGCAGTGCCACCCGGCCCTGCCAGGGACCCAGCGAGGCTGAGCCTGCCCAGAGGGCGGCAGGAGGGCCCTGGAGCTGCCCGGGGCTCTCGCCAGGGTAGGTGGGGAGCACGCCAGGGTGGAGGTGCTGGGGCGGCATCCGGGTCTGGCACCCCGTGGGCACCCCGTGGGCACCCGTGCCAGCCCTGCAGCCGCTGGGTGTGGGGACATCAGGGAGGGCCAGCGAGCTGCAGAGCTGCCTTGGCTCCCCCAGCCGGGCAGGGTCGGGCTGCACTCCCTGTCACAGCCATGGGCAGCACCCCGAGCTGTGGGACGGAGGGAAGAGCCTGTGCCACCCTCCAGTGCCACCCCAGGGCTCTGTTTCTCTCCTCCTCTCACTCCCACTGTTTTCTGTGTGTGCAGGGTGAGGGCTGGGACTGGCCAGGAGCCCAAAGCACAGCAGTACCTGAGGCTGTGCCAGGAGCATGGCAGGAGAGTTCTGAGGTATTGGTGAGGGTGTTTCAGCCCTTATGGGGTTTGTGGCTCAGTGCTGATGGATGGATGGATGGATGGATGGATGGATGGATGGATGGATGGATGGATGGATGGATGGATGGGCAGATGTCACCCAGCTGCTGGGCAGGGCAGTGTGTGCAGGAGGGGACTGGGAGGACGTGAAGGTGACCCTGAGGTGCTGCAGGGCTCCAGCAGCCTCACCCCCCGCTCAGCGGGATCCTTTGCCGTTGTTCCTGAAGGGGGAACATGACAGCATTGCCAATGTTCCCAGCTCTGTGCAGGAGCTCAGGCCCTGGCTGTGCCTTGAGCCCCCATCCCACGTGCCCTAGGCTGGGGGAGCAGCCCAGGGATGCAGGAGAGCAGCTGAGGCCAGCACAGGTGGGTTTTGCTCCAGTGGGATCCTACTCGGGGATAGCCCCCCTTGCTGAGAGCTCAGCCCCACACTTGGCCACAGCACTGCTTGGTTTGGGCACTCTCTGTCTGGCTGTGCCTCCATTGCTGGGCCTCCCCATGCACCCCCTCCCCACCCAGCCCACCTGGAGCTGCCTGGGGCTGGCAGCAGCAGGGACAGGGATGGAGGGACTCTGAGGAGAGCACTGGAACAGCAGGGACAGGGACAGAGGGACTGAGGAGAGCACTGGAGCAGCAGCAGCTCCCTCTGGGGAGCTCTGAGCCCCCGTGCTGTGTTGCATTAGCAGAGCATCCTCCTGCTGCAGGTTAATTAATTTGTGTCACATCCATGGCCTGGCAGTGAGTGGGCAGGAGGCCCAGAGCAGCTTGGTGAGGATCCCCCCGGACCTGGAGGCTGCAGAGGGATGGCCCCACTTGACCTGCTCAGGACCCAGGGGAGGGTGGTTTTGGGGAAGGAGGAGCTGCTGCTCCTGTAGGTTGTGGTGTTCCCCCTCTGGCTCTCCTTCTCCCCACCAGGGCATCCCCAAGCACCCCAGAATCTCACAGCAGGGTCTGACAGCACCAGCTCGTCCTGTCCAGGAGAAACTCCCATTTAAACTATTCCAAAACCCCGAGTTTAAACTTAACTTTTACCAACTTTGTAACTTGTACAAACACAAACAAACCACTGGACAATTTGTCTCTTGAACTGCACTGGGAGGAGGAAAAGTCTGTGTGTGTACCCAGCCTGGGCACGGCTGCTGTGGAGGGACCTGTGCAGAGCCCAGCAGGTGTAAATAATGGCCCAGCTTGCTGCAAGGGGAGGGAGGTTCTGCCCAAGGGGGGTTTGTTCACTGTCACAGCGAGCGGGCTCTGCCGTGCTGGTTCCCTAATAAACGAGCAAACAAACCAACCCAGCCCAAAGCTCTTTGGCAGCAGAAAGCAGCTCCTGCTGAGGGTGTGTGGGAGCTGCTCATGGTGAGGGTGGGAGGGTGAAGGGACCCCTGTGCTGGCACTGATGGGGTGTCCGAGGTACAACGGGCTGAGGGGACCGAGGGGTGATGGCAGCAGGGGTTTGTCCATGTGTGAGGGCACAGTGAGCAGCCCTGGACCCCTGTCCCATTCACCCAGGGCTGCAGGAAATTTTGGGGGAGGCCAATGAGTGACTGCCTAGTTAAGAAGTAAAACCCAATTAAGAAGCCCTGGGATCTGTTTGTGGGTCTGAATTGCTTTACCTCCAACACCTGTCCCATGAGGTGTGATTGAATTCAGCTGGGGTGCCCAGGTGCCCTCCCACAGTGGTGCCATGGGCTGGGGAGCACTTCCCACTGCTGAGGGTGGGATTGATGGGTGGGGGTCACTGAGCTGAGTGGGATGGCTCTGCATGAGGACAGATTGATGACTGTGTGGAATTCAGTCCTTGAATGGCTGTTAGGTGGTTTGAGGGCCTTCTGCTGCCTTTCCTGGGGCTCAGAAATGGGTTTCACACAAATGATGTTTTCCTGAGCACAGCAATGAGCATTTCAGCCGGGGTGTATCCCTGCCTTCTGCCAGCACTGCTGTGTCTGCCCAAGGGATACCCAAAAGGTTTCTTTCTCCATTCTGCTGAGATTGACCCTGGATCATCTGGATTGCTGAGGCACCCTCTGAGATCCCTCCAGGTATGTACCCACATTGACCAAATCTGCCTCCTCCTGTCTCCATGTGCTTCTCCAGCAGCCAGCTGCCATGGCAATGCACCAGGCAGACACTGCTGCCTCTTAAAAATCAGCCTGGAGATCTCTTGAGACCAGAGATTTTGTTGAAAAACCTTCATTGCCACTCTGAAGGCAATTAGAGTAAGTTAATAACCAGTACAAACAGGAGCTGGGCTGTTCAACCTCTCACATCAGGGTTTAAATGCTGACAAGGGCTGACAGCCGTCTCCCTGGTCAATAATTCACACTGATGCTGAAGAAAGAGAAGGTGGGAAAACTCTCAATTCAAGGCCAACACTTAGAATTTAATGATGGAAACTTTAGGTCTACTTGCAAAGCTCTTACATAAAGAGATGAAAATGAAATGGGACAAAAGCAGATGGCTTTGAAAACCAGCAATAAAAATACGCCAGCAATCCACACTCACTTGTATTTTAAGTGGCAGACAAGAGTTTCTGAGGAGACAGGGAAGATAAAAGATGGCCCTGATACCTTTGCTCTTTGAGAACGTGCAGGAGCATTGTGACCTTCTGGTGATGAATTGGTGTTGAGTCAGGATAAGAGATTTTTTTTTTTATTTTGGAAAGAATTAAACAAGAAGATGTTTGTGGTTTTAGGGGTTTTTTTTAGCTAGGCCAGGCAGAGTGATGAGAGCAGGCAGAAAAGGGCACGAGGTGGAGGCTGCCCCTGTTGTGCACCCCAGGACCTGCACTGGGCACCAGCACCATCCCACAGGGGCCCTGTGGGTGATGGGGAGAGTGGGATGCAGCTGGGGTACCCAGCCAGGAGCAGGGCATGTTTGTTTTATAAAAGGTTCAATCTGTGCTGGCAGCACCAGCCCCGTGTCCTGCCACCATGGTGGCCCACAGCCCTCGCTCACCAGCCCAGCTTGGCCAGGGGCTGTTCCTGGGCTCTGCACAGCAGGAAGCATTTTACACTCCCCTGACACCTGCAATCCAAATAGCCATCCATCAGTTCTTGTGATTTGCCATGGCATTATATATGCTCGGTGATAATGATGCAGAGGGCTAAAGAGCTGATCTTGGCAGGAGATGAGACAGGGTAGGCTGGCAAGTGACTTGGAAGGAAAATAGAGCAGCTTTTGGTGGGATGCTGGCTCTTATCAGCCCTGGGGCCCTGGAGGGTGCTGGGCAGAGGTGCCCAGGCTGGCTGAGCTCTGCCTGCCTTCTGTGCCTTCTGGGGAGAATTGGGTCCATAGGAGACTTGGGAATGAGTGTCACTATGTGCCTGTGTGAGTAACAGCTGAATTAATTGTCAGGTTTATTTATCCTCTCATTTTTGGCCTCCTGCAATTACCAAAAAGGATTTGTCAGGACTCCAGGCAGTGGAGTGGTAATAAATCACTGGCCACAGACAGGAGTTGGAGCAGTTGTATCTGGAGTGATCTGAGGTTGGTGTTGGTGTTACTGAAGGGCAAGTGCTCAGAGGGGCTGGGAGCCTGCAGCACCAGTAAATAACCAACACACCAACCAGCCAGCCCTGCAGAAATAGCCCTGAAATGAAATCCGTGGGCACACAGTTCTGCAGCTGTGGAGAAACCCCCCAGCAGGGATGCAGGGGAGGTGCAGCTGGGCAGCCCCAGTGCATGGCACATTGCAGGCCCTGCAGGGCTGCAGGTCCCTTCCCTTGGTGGCACCAGGGTGACCAAAGCCACCCTGTGAAACTCACAGCATCTGCCTGCATGCCCTGACCTGGGAATCTGCAAAACAGAGCTGGAAGGTGAAATCCTTGTGCTGCAAGCACAGCACTTTCTGGCTCTGCCTTCCAGTACAGGAGGGTCTGGATCCCACCGAGGAGGGTCTGTGTCCATCCCAGCTGGCAGGGGAGGCTTTCCCCTTGGAAAAGGAGAGGAGGCAGAAAGGGCAGCCCAGAGTCAGCCCCAGCACGGTGAGTGCCCCAGTCACACTCTGCTCCCAGGGGCTGCTGTGTTTCCCTGTTTGGAAATCATCCCCGTCCCTCTGCAAATGCAGGGAACCTGATGGAGCCCAGGGTTTTGCAGGGGTGGTAAGCTCCATCTGGAGAGCTGTCTGCTTTGAAGTCAGATGCTGTTTTAAACTCTGCAGGGTACTTTTGCTTAGGGAAAGCAGCAGTTGTCAGTACAGACTGATCTTGGTCCAGAAATTTTTGCTGCTCCCCAACTTCTTTTCATATTTATTAGTCATTTGCAATCTCTTTGATGACTAAATGCATGTTCAGCTTGGAGGAGACTGTTGCAGTATTTGCTGAAGTAAGTCAGGGCAGAAGAGATGCTGGCCACACTGGCCATGCTAACGATGCTGCATCTAGATTAGTCATTATTAATTGCCATGGCAGCCCCAGTGCTCCTGAGCAGATGCTGAGGAAACTCGTGGAGCCAGCAGGAGCCCTGGGGAGGTTGTTGTGAGGTCTCACCTGTGGGCAGTTGTTCCATAAGCTGCAGGTCAGTATTTGTGGAAAACATTGTGCCATGGGAGAGGGGCAGTGCCAGGAGCTTCTGGGGGCTCCTCTCCTGCCTCCGATGGCACAGGAGGGGAGGGAAGGCTGCATGAAGAGGAAATAACTGAGCAGCACCGTCCAGGAGGCTGCTGCTGAAGACACTCCATCCTAATTGAACACGTTCCTCCAACTGCTCTGTGCAGCCGCCAGCAGGTGTGGCCTGATGGGCCCCAAATCCAGTGAGACAGGGATTCTGAAGAGGTTTGGACTCCACTGACTCAGGTGTTTGTTTGCAAAAGTCCAGACTTCAGCTGTGAAATCCTGATCCAGCTTTGCCCAAGGCCCAGGAGCGTTTTCTGCTGCTGTTTCATCCTGAGCCCTGTCCAGAAAGCAAAGCAGCTGCCAGAGGTCAGGCACGAGGAACCTGGTTGGTGTGTGCCTCAAGATGGGTGCCAGGTCTGGATCTGCATTCCAGTTGGACCAAAGCAGAGCTTTCCCCCATGGGGATATTAATCCTGGGCCTTGGCTTGGAGCCATCTCCAGCTTTCATGTTTTTGGAACTGGAAAAGAGCACCATTCTGTTCAAGGCAAGGACAAGTCCTCATATCCCAGTGAGAAGTTACAACTGGCTCCTGAGCACTGAAACCCATCTAACTCCACCCCACTGGAGTCATTTTTAAGCTACCAGTCTCCATGGGCTGCCAGAACATCCTGCTCCCCTTCAGGCCAGCCAGAGCCCCTGAGCTGGAGCTGCCTCCTCCATTCACTGCTGAAGGAGAAACCAAACAGCAGAGGCTGGAAACCAAATAGCAGGGGTTGCTCTTGGGTCTCTTTGAGGGGGAGGGCAGCCTGTTTATTAGGTTCAGATGTTGCTTTCTGCCCCAGGCCATGCTGGGAAGTAAAGCAGAGTGTGTTAATGTTGGCTGGAACAGGCTCCAATGAAGCAGGTTTGTTTCCTGGGGGAATGGGGGAGATGGGCCAGGTTTGACCAGGAAGTGGAATTCTGGGATGCTGTGCCCAGCATGGGCAAGGAGTCACCCCTTGCTGAGCTTCTCTTATTCTCTAAAATCTGCCAGCAGTGAGTGTGGCTTTGCCAGCCACCTCTGCAGGCTCTTGGGTACCTGCTGCCCCTGGCCAGCGGCACCCACAGGGAGAGCCGGTCCCAGTGCTGAGCTGATGGGATCCTTCTGGATCTGTTCCCTGTTGGGAGATGTGGAGGTGGAGCACTCTGTGAAGGGCAAGGCTGTTCTCCAGATGTTCTTTTTCACCATTAGGCAGTGTTTAAACACACTGTGATTTCCCTCCCCGCTTCTTTCAGAGTGCACAGAGAGGAGGGACCCTGGGAGGAGTGCAGTGAGGGGCAGGGGGAGGGCAAGGGAAACCTTCCCCAAAAGTGCAGAGCGGGGCTGCCCATGGGCAGAGCTGGGCTCCAGAGGGTCCCTGCCAAGCCTGGGGGCCTTGGGAAGAACACGTGGCTCATTACCAGAGTGCCTCAGCCAGGGCTGGGCTCGCACACCGGGCTGGTGCTGCCAGAACAAGTCCTGGGGGACTCAGAAAGGAGAGCTCAGGGCAGAGCTCTGCTCAGCAAAGCACCCTGAGCCTCAAAGGCTGCTCCTCCATCCCCTGCTCCACTCCACCTTCAGTCCACGTGGAAAACAGGCTCCCACTAGAGCTGGAAGGATGCTCAGCTCCTCTCCTGGACACTGAGGGACCTGCGTGGCTCTGGGTGCTCTCTCCTCTGGGTCAATGTGTCTCAGGGTAAAGCTGCTGCTCAGCCAGCCAAGGGCGCTCTAAGAGACACCACCATCCCAAAATGCCTCACTCACAGCTGGACTGGAAGTTAAAACCCCAGCTCTGCCTATCCAAGGCCATCCTCCTCAGCCACAACAGCCCCATAACACGATGTGCATCGTGGCCTCTGCGAGCCACGCTCGTCAGCAGATAAAATAAATATCCTGGAAGTGCAGGCGCTAAAAAAGAATCGCTGTCGGAAGCACAGCGAAACCCATCTGTGAGTGGAAGAGGTCAAAGAAGAATACAAAGGCTTTTATTTCCTGGAGGCATTTGTCAGCAAGACAAATGTGGGTTTTTTAAAATTTGCTGCCATTTCCTAGCTGGCCGCCCACGCGAGCGCCAAATGGACTTTCACTCACACAAAGCCGAGTGCTGGCTTGTGTCCTTTGTAATCCAACGCCCAGGAATCAGGAGAGGAGTCGGCTGGATCCCTGTTTGTTATCAGTAACTGGGGGCATATTTAAAGGATACGGGCAGATTTCAACACTACATCTATAACTAGTTTATTGCTGGCGTGTTTCTCTCTTGCCCGTATTATTTATGTTGAAAATGATAAATGAGGGATTGATGATTCTGGCTGGTTCATGAATAATCAGGTTATTTCACTGCAAAGCCCCAGGGGAAGGTAACGTTTCCACAATCCTCCATCAAAGAGAAAGCAGCTTGCACACGCGTGTGTCTGTTGTTCATTCCTCCACTGCTTTGTGTGGGTTTTGGTGTGGGTCTGCCACTCCCTCTGCAAGTTACCTCTGCCCAGGCACTCCCATGCTGCATCCCAGCCCAAAACGTTCCCCAGTCTACACAGTCCCTTGGCTTGACCCTTTCCCAGTCCCTTGAGCATCAGCACGGGGTGTTTGGAGCAGTTTGGTCTCCAGAGAAGGAGTGATGGGCATTTCAGTGTCCTGGGATGGGAGGATGCAGCCAGGAGCCCTGGGGAGAGGGGCATGGAGAGCCCCAACCACAGCAGATAACTTGGAAGGAGCCCTTTTGTATTTCAAGGAGCTGCAAATAGCTGCTGGTCTCAGGATTTGCTTGTGAGACAGGAAGAACCTTGGGGAGATGATCTGAATGTTTATGTATATAGAAATGTCTAATCACCAGGCTCAGAACAGGCTCAGGAAGGGAATCTGGAGGTGGTTAGCTGGAGAGGAGGATATTTTTATGCTAGAAATGTGCTGTCCGCCTGTTT
The DNA here is from genome assembly GCF_028769735.1 of Zonotrichia leucophrys gambelii. NCBI lineage: Eukaryota > Metazoa > Chordata > Aves > Passeriformes > Passerellidae > Zonotrichia > Zonotrichia leucophrys. The sequence goes on from NC_088185.1 coordinate 1,928,441, forward strand.
GCAGGGTAGGAAGGATACGATGAGAATCAAAGGCTTGGCAGGATGAGCATTTTCATCCTCGTAGATGTGAACTCCCCATCTGCCATGGACTCCAAGGCGTGGAACTGTTTAGATCAAATATCATTATTAGAAGCAGAAAATGGAGCCCATAAAACTCCCTCCTTACACCCCAAAAAAGCAATTCCAGGACCCTTTATCCTACTTGAGAACAAGCCATTCCTGCATTAATTTCCCTGCTGTGGCTGGGCTTGCTGCCAGCAGAGGAGACTCAGTGCTTTGGCAGAAGATGCACGGCCCGGGGCAGGTCCTTGCTCCTCTGCAGTGTCACCACTCCAGGGATTTAGAAACAGAGCTGGGGCTGGGCAGTGTGGGGCCAAGCCACGCTCCTGCCAGGCTGTGGAGGATTGGCAGGGGCTGCATCTGCAGTGGGAATTGCTCCCACTGGGATGGAATGGGATGGAAACCAGAATTGGATCCACGTCCCACGGCTGGGCAGACACTGCTGGCAGTGCCAGCCTTGGAAGTCACCATCCTGCCACCCTGCCAAGCACCCAGAGGCCCCATGCAGCACCCTGGGGGCTCAGCTGCTGAGGCCAAGGTGCCCCTGGGGCACTGAACCTGACACACGGGACACCAGGAGGCTGCAGAGCTGCATCTGAAGCACCCCAGGTGGATTCAGCCATCCTGGAATGGTTTCTGGGGGAGACAGTTGTGAAGGCACAGGGCCAGCTCAGGGGACAGAGATGTATCTGCTGTGACAGTCTTCCATGCCACCCACAGAGCTGCATTAAGTGACAGTTCAGTGCCCTGTGCCAGAGGAGGCAGTTCCTATAGGTGGCCATCACTCCAGGCATGCTTCTGGTGACTCCTTCACCCTGCAAGAGATTCCTGACATTTTTGAGGACAATATAACCTCCAGCTGCTTGGCATTGCCTAGAACTTCCAAAGACACTCCTGCAGGTCCAGGCTGTGCCATTGCCATCTGCGGATGGAGAGCACAGACCCGGCCTAAGGTCTCACACGTGGTGTTTGGACTGATGGTTTGGCAGCAGGGGGACGTTTTTACTGCTCCAGGATCAGGTAAGGGTCTTTCTCTAGCAAATCTTTCCATTGTTTGTTAACTGTAAATAGCTGTGGAATGAAATTTGATGAAGGCATCTATTGTTTCCTTACAGCTCTGCTTTGTTGAGTGGAATAGGGATCCCAGCCATGTGGAGTTTTATTATTATTTAATTTGTAGCTGCCCATAATCAGCAAATTCTTTTAGGTGAGGCTTTTGGCATTTTATATTCAGCATTCTTGCTGTCTGTAAAACCAGCCTAAACCTTTCCTTCTGTTCCTAAAGGCATCTAGTTTAAATTCAAAGTCCATCCATTATAACTTCAGCACCTTGTAATCCCTCAGAGATATGTGCAATTACTCTCTGAAATATCCCAGGAGCAAAACTAATACCAAGCATCATCTGCTTAAATTTACAACATACAACTAGCACAGTAAAAGCCACTAGCTTAGGGGTTAGCTCATCTGAGCACACTTGCCAAAACACATATCCTGCATCTAATACTGCTTTTGCTGCTGAGGCTTTAGCTGCCACCTCAGGAATCTTCATTGGACAGCACTCACATTTTATGGTTTTATTTAAATAGCAGGAGTGGATGCACATGTCCTTCATCTGGCATTTGGGTGTCAGCCAGTGAGCTCACCCGGCCTGCACAGCCCTGCCTTCTCCAAGTTGTGTTTCCTCAGGTTCTTAGCCATGAGCTTGTCTCCATCCTTCATCCTAGGAGCAGTTCAGCCATAATTTCTGTCAGAGCCTTGGGATGAGGACACGGGCACTTGCGCTGCAGCTGAAGCAAATTCTTGCATAACATGGCTTTGCTTCTCCTTTCCATTCCTTAGAGTTTTACAGCCCTTTTCATCCAAGCCTATTGACTTCATCCCTATAAATCCACTGATTTTTCCATAAGGATTAGTGTCAGATTCTCCCTGCAGACATCTTGGGTCTTGGAAGACAAAGGAGTGTTCTACTGAGGGCTGGCTGGTGAGCCTGAGGCATTTCAGCCGTGGCTTTGAAATGCCCTTCATGGCCAGGCAGGGCTTCAGCCCCAGGGCACTCATCCACCACTGGGGTCTGGGAAGCCAGGACATGGGAGGGATCCCAATAGTGCCTGGAATGTGGATACCTGGATATGAAATAAGCACTGTGAGGGCTCTTCCTGCCCTTGGAGGCCGTGGAAAAGCTGGGAGAGGAATTGTCTAGATCCAACACCAGGGCTTCCAAGCTGGGTACAAGATGAAGCTGGAGAGGGAAATTTAGAGTGAAGAAATGGTCAAACTGACAACCAGGGAAATCCTGAAAGGTAAAACTGCCTCTGAGAGTTCCTCCTCAGCTTTTCAGCTTTCCCTGGGCACACAGAGCAGGGTTTGCACATCACAGCACTGACTGTGCCACAGCCACCCGTCCATGGGAGCTGGGCTGAAATACACAGACACCAGAAACAGAGAAAGGGCATTAGGCACCAAGGGATATGGAAGAGGAAGGAAACTCTGCACACATCAGCATGAGGGTTTGAGCATTTTATTATGATATATAAATTTTGTCTTCTTAAATTACTCTCTATGAGTTGAACAGAAAGGGATTATGGTGGAGGAAGGAATATACAAAAATAAAAGGATATTGTGAGCTACTGCATCACCACATATACAACAGTAAAGTACTTTACAAGCACTTAGAGAATCAGACTTACAAAAATAAAAATATGACACATCCTTATGCATTTCCACCACTTATAAGTTCTCTTCTTCCTTCTCTAACCTTCAGGCACCTTTCAATCCCATCCTCAGGTCACAATTCGTATGATAGGATACTTTGCTCATTCTGATGGCCATTACAGTATCTGGAAAAGAATTAGTGCCTCCCAAGACTAATAAAATCCACTGGTTATAGAGCTTTAGGGAAGCTGTTTAGAACAGATCAATTTGTGAGTGATCAGGTGATCCTCAGGGAGCAGACTTTATCTGGCAATAAAAATCTGAATATCCCCCAAGCAGATCCATCATCCCTCCAAAGCATTCCCCGTCTCACAGAGGCACAGCTCTGTGCCTGTTTGACTGATGCTCAGAAAGCACCTCGTGAGCCTGGGGAATGCTGATGCTCACAGGCTGCAGCAGGGCTGAGTGACTGTGGCAGAGGATGGATCTGATTTTGTTTCAGCTCTAAAAAAGGCAAAGATGCCTTTTCCTACAGGAAAAGAGGCAGGTTAAAACCACAATGGCGAAATATCCTGGATCACAGTGTTCACACACAGAACCATTCACCTCTATGTCAGACTCACACAGTCTTTAGTCTTCAGTTTGCTCCACAAAGTCTTTTTTGCTCATTAGCTCTCTGGTGACCTTTCCCATTTTTTTAATACACACTCAACATAAATAGTAAATAGCATTCACTTCTCTGACCAGCAGCTCACTCAAACACTGCTATCAACACCCAAACACCATTTCAACAGTCCCAGAAAGTGTGCACCCAGGGTGCAGATCTGTCTGTATTTCACATTGAGGAAAGTAGAGCTGGCTTAGGAAGGAAAAAAAAATAAAAGAAAAAGACAAACTATAAAGACAAGCAGTAAACTTTTGGTCAAAGTTGTTCTCTGCAGTTTGTGCAACATATTCCACAGCTTCTAAAAGTTCAATATTTGGTTAGGGTTTCATCTTTTTGGCCCCAAATGCAATGACAGCAATGCAGGCAGGCCAGAGAGGAGCACACTGTTGTATTCCAGGGCAAAAGAATCATAGGGATGGATGGGAGAGAATGGGAGAGACCCCCCACCTTTGAGATAAGGGCTTACCATATTGAAAAAAAACAATCTTCCCCTCATCAAAAAAGATAAAGGCAGTGTCTGACTTTACCCATCAGGTTTGCAGAGCTGTGGGCAATATGCACATCAGGAACCTGGGGGAAAATGGTGTAGCCACAGTCCCAGCTGTTCAAGGAAACTCACATTTCCATGGTCTAAATTTATCATTTGTATCTTTGAGAAAACATACAGGAACAAACATCTGTTGGCTGAGATTAACAACACTCCATTTAAAAGAAAAGCACCTCCCTAGTGGGACTAATTGTTCCTTTCAGATGTACAACCACACTACAGGTATGGCACAAGGCACTTCGTGGCTGCCCAGAGTGATTCTTCATTGGCAACACAAAAACACAATTCAGTTGCTGGTGTTTAAGCAAAACAAAAAAAAAGTCATCACTGTTCCCAGTCATGAGTAAGACGAACTTTGGCTTTTCTAGCACTGCCTAACCCAGCCACAGGGATGGGAGCAGCAGGGACAGAGTGGGCAGGCAGGCTGGGATGTGAGGACTTGACCCTCTGTGGTTTCCTTGACCTCAGGAAAAACAGAGTCCCCTTCCAACCCCAGCTTTTGCTGAGAGAAAATCAGCTTGTGATGGGCCCATGGCAGATACCATGTAAGAAGGGATTTTTCAAAAATTTCTCCCGATCTCAGGCACTTGTCAATGTCCCAGTTTGGATGTGGTCCAGGGTGATAGTCCCACCACAGCCACCATGGCTGCACAGCTCAGAATGTGCTCAGCAGCCTAGAAACCCAACCTCCTTTCTATCTTTTTTTTCCCCCTACATGGCAAAACCAGAAAAGCTGCTTAAACTCAAAGGAGCAGGAGCATGTTAGGTCACTTCTGGTGTATTTGCAGAGAAAACAAAGCATGAAGCTTCAAAGAGGCCTGGGCTGGGTGTGTGGGACCCTCCAGCGCCAAGGATGCAGCCTCCACTGCACCCTCCTGGGGTCACATCCACCTGAGAGACTTTGCCTCAGCAGCCCCTGTCCCTGTGAGGTGAAAGCCCAGGTTGAGGTTCAGTCTCTCTGCTGGATTTGTATTTGCACACTGGGTGTTTTTGGCTTGCCTTGAATTCTCTTTTACTGTTGCAGCTGACAGTGGACAGAGCGGGCAGAAACCTGCAGCCAGTCATGAGGAAAGGGATTTTTCTGGGGAAAAGCTGTCCTGCTCAAAGACCACCATGTTCAAGAACAGCAGCTTTGTGCTCAAAGCAGGGGAATAATCCAGCTGTTCAAAGGGGCAGAGCCTGATGTGTGGTCAGACCAGGGAGAGGCTCTGAGGTCAGCCTGTCTCCATCAGTCCCCTCTGGCATCGTGCAGGGATCTCCTGGGTGTGTTTGGCCTTGCTGTTGGACCTGGATTGCCCTGCTGTCAGCTTGGGACCCTGCCCTTGGCACAGACCCTCAGGGATGCAGCACTGAGCCCTCCATGTGTCCCCAGGAAGGCAGAGGGGCATTTCCCCTGCTCCCAAGGCTCAGCAGCAGCACGTGGCCAACAGGACAGACCCAAAGATGAACCAGCAAGTAAGTGCATCACCAACCTCACTGCACTGGGGCCATGTTCATCCAGGCACCAACTCCCTGCTGCCTAAGCCAGCTCTGTTTGCTGGAGCCCTGGGGAGAAGGGTTGCTTCAGGCATAATAATCCCTCTGGAGGCAGATGCTGCTTTTCCAGGCTTTGATGCTGACAGACAGTGACAGCAGAATCTGACCACTAACAAATATAGTCCTTGTTTGTGCTGCTGTAAAGGATTCAACAGTAGGTGGAAGCCTTGGAAATCCTTTGAGGGGTTCTTCCTACCAAGCCCTAACTCCCAGTGGACAGGCAGAGTTCAGCACTGCCATAACACACATCTTTCAGCACTAACGATGCGCCAGCTGTCAGGATTGAAGTTTGTATTTAAAGACTTTATATTTACCTCTGGTGGAAAAACTGTGCTACATTTTAAACAAGAGAACTCTGTTTCATAAAGGTCACAGTTCTGGTCACATTTACCAACTGCTTTTTGAAACTGATGGAAAAAGTATCTTTATAAGTCACTAATTTTATTATTTTTTCAAGTTTCTCAGACTTTTCTTTTTAAATCTCAGCGGGTTTGTGCGTCAACTGTTCTGGGCAATCAGCTACGTCTTGTTGACATTGTTAATAGGCTTTCTGACTTGGCTGCTCAGCTGTGTTCTGAAATAACTCCATCAGACTCACAGCAAGTCAGGAACAAAATGGAAAGTTTAGAAGAGAGAAAGCTGGAAATTAATTTCCGGAGCTGTGTGGTTATTTCTAAGTCAGAGCAGCATGCAAAAATTCTTGGTAAGATTTTTGGAGGCAATTCCGTGCTATTTTCAAAGTTATATGTTTGTGGGAATCCAGGCTCTTGCAGATTTTCAGCAAGAGACCAAAGTGAAGATAAAGCAGGAGATGGGACTCATGAGTGGGGAATGTTTTACCTTAGGATGGTTGCACCGACTCCTGCTCACTGTTTCTTGGTCCTGTTGCAGAGACAGTTCAGCTGTTTGTGAAGTTGCTGTTTTTAGTGCTACAGCCTGGCTGAGTAAGGAAAACCCAGATGGATTTGGGCTCTTCAATCCTTCAAGCTCTACACTGAGAAAGTTTGGCTGCTCCTCTACAGGCAGAAAAGCTGCCCATGCCACAAATATGGAAACTATTGAGAGGGTGAGTTAACCCTGCCCTGGCTTCAAAGAAACCAGGGAACTTTCTGCTCTACACTCCTCTCTGCAATACAGCCACACCCTGAAACTCAGAAGGGCTGCAAGTGCATACAGATCCCTTAAATTAGGTGTTGGAGGCAGTGAACAGCATGGTACACTTGGTATGGCAATACTTATGATAGAAGGCCACTGGGTTCCTAAATCTCTCAGTCACTTTTAGAAACTAGCTCTTCAGCTGTTTATTTTCCTCAGTCTCCCTCCTTGCTCCTGGCTGGGCTCACAAAAGATGTGTCTGTGCATCACAGCAGGCCTTCCTCCCATCTCCTGGTTGTGCTGTGCTTTGCTATGGGACACAAACATCCAGCTGCTAGCAAGAGCTGGGGGACCTGTTTAAATCCTCTTTTTCTCAGGGTGACAGTCTCCACTCCTCCCAGGAAGTGAGGAGACTCTGGTGCTGTAATAGGGCAGCTCTCACTGAGAGGAGCTGTTGGAGCAAGCTGTGATGTACTGGTACAAATAACCACCTCCTCTGCATTTCAGCTCTCAAAGAGATCGGGCCTGGTGTGTGCTGGGCCGAACAGACGCTGACTCTGCAGTTGGTCTTCCCTTTGCAGAGACCAAAATAGCTCTGAAGCTTACAATGACTCTCACCTATGTGCTAGACAAGACCTACAGAGCTCATAAGGCATCACTCTGCAATGGGTAACAGGGTCCTTTGTCATCTTGATTTCATCTAAACACAAGCCAAAAATAGATACGCTCGGAGAAAAAAAAAAAAACAAAACAAACAACCCAAAAATAAAATCCAGATCATGAATGTCAGGAACGTCGCAAAACACAAGCCAGCCTCTCACTGATCAAAACCATCCTGTGCCCTGCAAGCCTCGAGAGCTGCTCTCCAGCCATGAATGTTCAGTTGCCACCAGGCAAGGCGCAGCCAGAGCCCCGTGCAGGCCGTGCCCCGGCGGGGTCGCGCGGATCAGAGGCTCTCGCTGTACACGACGCACGGGCTGGTTTCCTCACACAGTTCCAGCTGCACGCTGGAAGCGAACCAGCGCTTGGCACAGCCCAAGCTGTAGTTGAGGGTGGTCCGGTAAATGTTCTTGGCACGCTTAGGGAAAATGATGGTCGTGCTCTGAAACCTCACCGGCTTCTGGCGGGGCTCGAAGATCAGCTGGGACTTGTAGTTGCGCCAGGTGCAGTTGGGAGCGGCGATGATGGTCTCGCTGTAGGTGGTGACCGTGGGGATGGGGCCGTAGAAGATGTCGTCCCGGTAGTGCTTCTCCGAGTCGTACTTCACCTCGGAATTGCACCTACGGAGGACAGCAAGGGATCAGGAGCACGGCCCAGGCAGCAAAGGAGGCCAGACAGGCAGGACTCCTCTCTAACCCTCCGAAGCTGGCAGCATTTACCACCTCCTACTGCACAGACACTGGGGAGGGGCCAACTCTACAACCCAAAGCCAAGAGGACTCTGTCCTGCTGGGGAATCTTGTTGGAACCCCACCTTGCTGTGAATCCATCTCAGCATTTCTGCAATGCAGCAGAACCAGGGCTGAAAACACCTTGCTGCAGAGCCTACAAGCAACAACTCTTCTTCCTCTGGTTTTCTCCATGGGTCCCACTGGGGCCTCAGCCCAGCCCTAAGAGCTACACTGGAGGCAGACAAACACCCTGTAAACCTGTTGAGCTGTCAAGGCTGTTAGTCTTTTCTTTCTTCATTGCACAAAAATGCCCAAACCAGCTAAAATCGGAGTGCTGGGAGGGGTGAGGATGCTTGTTGGAGCCTACAAAAAATCCAAGCAATGTTGAAAGAGCAGGAAAACCAAAGGGATATTGTGGGCTATGGCTGCCCAACACCCAAGCCACTGGTCTCAAAGGAACTGGTCACCTGAACTGCCAACACATGAAGAACCACAAAAGGTAGGATACCATGACCCTGCCTTTTTTTCTGCAGCCATCCAGAAAGGATGTACAGACACCGGGTCAGAAAAAGGGCTTTTCCTGGAATTCCTAGCCATGGGGAACAGGACTTCCACTGATTTTCCCCGCTCCCCAAATGCTCCTCCAACAATCAGCAGCCAAGGAATGTGCAGTTCCACGTAAAAAAGATTAAAAGCTGGGTGTGTGCTTGTCATTACCTCCACCCAGAGGGGGACTGACTGATTGTGCACCGCGTGTAATCTGAGCTGCTGTAATGTATTTTGCACAGCTAGGGTGTAAGCAAGTCATTCAGCTCACATAAAACAAGACTCCGATGTAATCACCATAAAAACATGCCCGCTGGCAGTTCCTCAGCCAGCAGAGATTTACTGGGGTACATTTCCAGAGAGACTTTGCATGGGCTGAGGGGGTTTACAGTCCTCCCACTGTCCCTGACCCTGGCTGTAAGTGCTCCATGCTGTTTGCAGGATACATCCCACATCAGCAAAAGAGCAAATGAAGAGCAAAGACCAACATTTATCCATTGGCCACGGCACCAGCCCCACAGGAGGGCAGAACATCTCCATCACTGGCTTGAGGGACCATCTCCTCACACAGAAGAGCTCAGTCTCTATGGGCTGTCTAATGCTGATTTCTCTGTGGCAAGAGCGAACAACAACAGGTGCCAATTAGAAGGGTGTTGCTTCTTCTGAAGATACAAGTCATCTGGGAACAGTATGAAGACCATCAGATTACTTAGTGGAGGCCATCAAGCCCACAGATGGTAATGGTTTTCTCTCATAGCCTTGGATTTTAGCTGGCCTTGGAAGGAAAACTGCCTTCTGTTAAAACCTCCCTCCAGTTCTTGCCTCCTCCTCCTCTCTGCTTGTGTTATTGTCAGTGGCTTTAATTCAGGAATTACCCTCCCACCTGTCCTTCCCTTTCCATCAAAAAAAAACCATGACTCCCATTTGTAAACATATTTTCATTTTTGGCAGAAGCACCAGCAGAAAGACAGAAATCCCCATCTACCCACCCAATCCCATCTGTACCTGATTTCCTGCACGGGCTCAGGGTTGACCTCAATGCTTTCTCCAAAAAACACCGGGTACATTCGCGGCCTTATCTCTGGCATGGACGGGTTCAGGAGCAGATAAGGCATCTGCAGGGAAGGAGAGCACAGCAAGTGTTGGAACACGACAGATGGGGCTGGCACAGTTCATAACGTGCTGTGGCTGGCAGTTGAGCAGCCTAACAGAACACCTGGACTGTCCTCACCAACCAACGCCTCCCTCTGCCCCAGCACACCTCCCAGGTACGTGACTGTGCCCACATCTCTGTCACTTCTTGCTGCAGTATCTGTTTGTTGAAATTTAACCTTGCCTTTCCTTCTTCCTTTCTTGTTTCTCATAGGAATTGCAATTGTTTTCAAGTTTTCTTTAGGCCTGATATTGCCTTTACTGATAGGAATTAACAAGTCTTAAAAAACTCAAAATGTGTCAGCATGGAGAAGTGCTCCATGTTTGACCTAACACAGTGATAGGGCCTAGGGCTGCTGACTTGAAGGATGTAGGTTTACTGAAGTGAGACATGTATATGTATTTTTAAAGATATACATACAAATATGTACATAAAATCATGTTTCCCTTGAAACAATCCAGCAGAGGAAGTGATAGACTTGCTGTTCCCGAAGTCTCTGTGCCAAAAATGGCTCTTGTGCTCCAAAGGACATTCTTGTTAACCATAAAACTGAGGGTGGGGTGAGACACTGGGGCACCTTGTGGCCTCTGCAATGCAGGAAGCCAGTTACAAGCCAGCACTTTATAACGAATGGAGCGGCTCCAATTCATGACACCAAAAACTGGATTTTTAAGACTAACTGCACTGTGAACTCACTTACTTGGACAAATTGTCACAGACCAGCCTAGGCTCCTCTGCCCACCACAGAAATGACTAATCCCACTTCTCTATACTGAATGCTCCTAAACACCAGTTCCCACATATGGGGATCCTGTGTCTGGTGCCTGGACCAAACCCAGCAGCTAATTCAGCCTAATCCTGCCCTCCTGGAAAAATGTCACTGCAGGTTTCAGTCTCTGCCACAGCTTTTCTGTCAGCAGATATTTATGACGCACAGGGACACAGGATCTCCTTAAAGGGGATGGCTGGCAGCCTCTGTGCTGTCTGTAGATGGCTAGCTGAGTCTGCTTTCCTCTGCTGGTTTGGGCCTTCTGCCTCAGGCTAAGGCAAGAAATGTCACTGCTCCATCTGAATTTGCCAAGCCACTTAATTCTGTGTCCCAAAGCCACAAAGCTGTTTCTTCTTTTCATACTGAAATTTCCCTGCACTTTACAACTGTGTAAAGTTGTACTATGAAGTAAAATGGCCAACCCCTCTTTTTTATTGAATACTGTTCCATTGTCAAAACAGAACAGTATCTGCATAGTTATAGGGGGAAAAAAGAAAAAAATATATATGTTCACTCTCCCTAGCAAACACTGGCCAAAAGGCAAAGTTCATTCCTGAATTGCTTTCAACACTCTTGACAGGGGAGGGCAAGGGCAGCCTTTCTGGTCATAAATAAAGCTCTTTGCTTCTGAAATGTGAATTGTTTACATCAGACAAGCCTCAGTTCACAAGGGTGCAGATGTCCAGCTTGTAACAGTCTGCACAAGGCCAGAGCTCTTTCTAAAGACATTCTCTACATAAGAAGAGGTTCCTTTGGGTGCAGGCGTCAAACACCATTTGCACATGGTCATGAGCTTTGTGAACAGCAGGCAGGCTCCCCTTGGGGGCTCACCTGCAGAGGGATGCAGATTGCTTGAACTGGTGAAGGAAACAAGGCTGGGGATTTGTGTCCCTCCTTTAAAGAAGCAGTTTCAAAGAAGTGCTTCCAGGCAAACAAGCCTTCACACTTCTTGCTAACAAATGCTGACACTAAGTGTGCTCCAAACATCCCCAGGATGCAGGAGATGTTATGAAGTCTTTCCTGTGGCCTAGCAGGAACATTGCTGGGGCATCTGGCCCCCAGTGTGTGCATGGGAAAAGCCTTCCCAGCCCGCTGAGCACCGGGGTGCTGCTCGGTCAGAGCGTGGGCACGGCGGCAATCGCTGTCTGTGCAGAGCTCAAGTCCCACAGCAGGGAACAGGAAACAAGAACACGCTGCAGAAACAACAGCAGAGTGCACGGAGAAACAGAGGTGCTGGCATGCACGACTGACATCAATCAGAGTCAAAAATCTGCCGCTGAACTCGGTGAGAGCAGGATTAAGTGTTCTCCAGGTTAGTGCTGGACGGGGTGTGATGAGACTATTTCCATTGGGGGTTACAGTTAACCTTGCTCTGGGCAGGGAAGGGTGGCAAAAGGCATTTCATATGCTGTGGAGGAGCACCCACTTCAGACCTGCAGGCTTGGCTTAGTTTGGAAAGCTGGAACAACTGAGAACACTGGCAGGCCAAAGCCAGGACTTCTGCTGCCTGTCGAGACCATTACAGCCTCAGGCCTCTCTTCTGTGAGCTGCTGCAGGTCAGAAACTTCGAAGTAACCTGGAAGTCTGCACATGGAAGATGTAAATAACTTACAAATCATGGCCTGAAAATAGAGATCTCTAAGATCCTGCAGGCTGCTCATCAAACAGAACTGATTTGCTTGCACAGCATGAAGGGGTCACTAAACAGCAAGCACAGGTTTCACACAGCAGCCACTGAGAGGCACCTCAGGTGACATTTTGTTTTCCCTCCAGTGATGTTCTGAAATGTCGGCCCCTGCAAGGCACCTGGAGCTGGGAAGCAAGGAACAGAGGATATGAGCTTTCCAAATGATTTGTCTTTGGGGCTGAAATATTATATGCTTGGCACATGTCAAAAGCTGGCTTTTTGGCAAGAGTTTGACACCGACTCCTTCCAATCTGCTTTAAGGAAAAAAACCCAAAAATGTCCTGCCTGTCAAAAAAATACTGACTCAATTCTTTTTCCTTCTGCACAGGAATGGTTGAAAGAGGAGGAGCACTGGACTGCTGAGTTCCCTTGAGAAAATCAGGATCCCTGGCTTTTTTCTAGGAATCACCTGGTGATCTCCAGACACTCCACAAGTGAGGTAGGTTTCTGTATTATCCTGCACTATGGACAGACTGGCAGGGAGCAGAGCTTGCTGCACATTTCTGGGGGTCACTGATGGTGAAGAGGAGAAGCCCACATTGCTTCAGACCAGGCTGTCCATGAGTGATCCATAGTCGAGGTCTGTCTGTCTATCCAAGGGTTGCTGTGCTGGAACGCTGCAGTGGGGACCTGGTCCAACTGTCCCCACTAACTGGAGCTGTGCTGGCTCTTACCAGGGGCAGCTTCACAAAAGACACCACAACCCTGGCACCTTTAAGGACAGAAGGGGTCTGGCAAGGAAGGTTGAAAAGACAAAATGAAAGATACCGGAGAGATCAAAAAAGTGACTCCCATGTTTACAACTTGATCCAAGGTGAATATTAGGCAGTAAATGAGCTTTTATTTTTATTTCTTCTCTAGTACATAATTTGTGTCAACCAGCAAAGAGTTACAGTAGTATTAAAAAGCTGAAGAGCTTTCTTGTTTGGCTGCATTTTTCCCTCTGCCTTAACTCTGATGCCTTTCAGGCATGTAACGGCCTGGGCAGCTAAACTCTGCTTTTTGCAAGTAGCAGATAGATAAACACAGATAAAATTGGTTGCTGAATGGAATTCAATCTACAGCTCATCGACAGCATTGACTGTTCTTTAGCTGCCAAATTCCAGGCAGCAAAGCAAGAAAAAGGAGAGGAAATGAACATGACTTGAAGTAAATAAACCCCCAAAACCTTTCCCCAGAGAGCACAAAGAACCAGAACTGACTGACTCCTTTTGCTATGGTCATTATATGGAAGGCACTAAGATGTGGCATTATATCTCTAGGGATTGTAAGAGGAAACAGCTTTCCAAGTGTCAGGGCTACAAACAGGATACAGCTTCCCAAATTCCCAGCTCCTAACTTAGCTAGGGCATAAGCAAATCTCTCACCACATTTTCCCACTATGGTAACATGTCAGGTCCATGAAAATGTCACTTTACTCAGCTGTTATTTACAGCTATAATGAAAGATCTGGCTGAGTTATTTGACACACATCTACATTCTCCGCTCTAGAAGATAAGCAGTATTTGTTTAACAGACCATTTATTTTCCCAATATCTGCACGTATTGCACATTACGAGTAATTTATACCAGAGCCGGATGAGATTATATTGGGAGGTGATAACAGAAAATGCAAAGCCCAGGTAGAAAGAAGGGGTTTATTATTTCAAAGAATTACATCCTTCCTGCTTATCTCCCTCTTTTATTTCAAGTGGGAAATGTGTGCTACTTTGCTTATTGTCCACAGGGTTATGTAGGGACACAATGGAAATTCAGCAGCTAGAAGACATCACCCTCCATGTCTTTCATCAGAGCCACACTTTTCAGAGCAGATGATGACATCCTCATGCCTGTTTCCCTGATCTGCCCAGAAGGGACATCTGTCACATCAAGTGAGGCCCAGAGCCATGCCCTGTCCATCAAGGAGGAAGAGGAGCGGGTGCATATCCAGAACTGGGTGGGGCTGAGGGACAGGGAACAGCCAGGTGGGATTAGCCTTTGCCAGGAGAGGACACAGGCGTGGAGCTGAAGCTGGAGGAATTCCTGCAGGATCCAGTCCCGTGGGAGTGGCTCAGAAGTGGGTCAGGATGCCAGGCTGCCAGCAAGCCCTGAGGCAAACCCTGCTGTGCTGCCAGATGGGTGCCCTGCTCCCTGCACCAGCCTGGGGCGTCCCCAGAGCTGCCGGGACCCACAGGGCCTGGGGAGTCACGTTCCCCATCCCTGCCTCGTGTGTGGGCTGCAAGCTGGCTCAGCTCGGGGTGCTGGGCCTCCCTCTCACGTGTGCTTTCAGGGTAGGTGCTGACAGGTATGGAAATTACATAAGAAACACCTTTGATGGCCATGTTCCCCACCCAGCCCCTACAGATATTGCCCCATTCCTGAAGCATTTTCAGTGCAGGATGAGATGCTGGCTCTGTGACCCAAGGGGTCTTCAAAATGCTGCATGTCAGGAAGAGATGTTCTTTTGAGGTTAATATGAGCCATTAATTCAACAGGGTTGGCACAAACTTGGACCACGTTGTTGGGACCCCGCTGTTGTCTGTGAAGGCTGTGCCAAGGGGCAAGGTCTCCTTCTCCATACTTGAGATGAAGCTGGAATCTCCTCCCACCACCCAAGAGCGATTCTGAGTCATTCCTGCTGCTGAATGTAAGTAGAAATTCCCTTCATCCCCACAGCTGATTCAATGGGATGTAGTGCCACAGAAGTCAGTGCTCACTGAGGCAAGCTGAGTGCACAAACACTTCAGTCTTACAAAGTAAAAGGAACTTTTGCAGTGGCAAAAGCTCCTTTCACTGCTGGGAAGGAACATAAAATCTGCTGCTTCAAGAACACACAATGGATAGTTCTGCAGATGAATGTGAGCTTGATGTCCCCTGATATCCATTAGGAGTTCTCTGATGGATGCAAAGCATTTATTTCAACAGAGTCCAAAACAGTTCTTCTAGCCTCAATCAGTAACCCAGGGCAAGAGCAACAGGGAAAACTCTAAGCAGATATGGGTACTTTGATGTCATTTCATTCCCCACGCTTTCAGCAACTGCTTCTTTGTGCATATTATTAGGATTTATTTTGTTGTATTTCTGTTCCTTTTGACCCAGCTTTACAGACACAGTCTAGAGAATTCAGTAACCCAAGTCATAAGAATCAATTTAATAATGTTTCAGATTTAAAAGGCAGAACTAGGTAAAAGTCACCTTCTATTTTCCTTAGGATATTTGCACTTAAGCACAAAACACTTGACAAATTCCCTACATGGACTTTATTTGAAGAAATAAAAGCCAATTTATCCTGCACTACAAGTAAAATGAAAAAAAAAAGTCCCTAAATGGTGTTGAACTTGTGGTATTTATGACTCTGGTCCTAAATTGCCTTTCATATTTTCTTGGATCCCAAAGCTGTTCCCAAATTGGCTGGTTAAATGTGAATAAATGGTGCATTGTCTTTGAAACAAAGTTGTGCTTATTAAAGAGCAGAGAGTTTACTTTTTCAGAGTCACAGTTAATAACACAGAGCAGAGAGAGCACAGATTTTACACACAAGAAAGTCTTCGATAAGAGCATGCAATCTCCTTTCAGTCTCCATGAGAAGGGCTGTCTGTCCTGAAGCAGAAAAATTTTGTAACATATTTGTGAAGTTGGAGCAAAAGAGCTGACTGCAGAAGAATGCAGCTGGGTTCAGAGTGGTGGTTTGATAGTTGTGCAGCAAAGAATAGTATGAAATACTTCACTCAGATCTGGAATGCTGTTTCCTTCACCTGACAGCAATTTATTGTAACTGTACATAGTAGAACCTTGGCTGTTGGTGAGTTATGTATGGTTTTATAGTATTCCAACACAAAGAGTGCAGGTTG
Organism: Zonotrichia leucophrys gambelii; assembly: GCF_028769735.1. Classification (NCBI taxonomy): domain Eukaryota; kingdom Metazoa; phylum Chordata; class Aves; order Passeriformes; family Passerellidae; genus Zonotrichia; species Zonotrichia leucophrys. The sequence goes on from NC_088185.1 coordinate 1,944,373, forward strand.
TGTTCCTGGCTCTGTCACGTTTATAAGCAAAACAAACACTAATATAACAGGCGATTAAAACCAGCATTTCTTGGTGTGCAAATAGCTGCAATTATTGATTTGCCAATTCCGCATGCTCTGATGAACAGCAGAGGAACAGACTTAAACAGAAGCACATTCATGGGTTGCATAACTGCTCATAGATCTGCAAGCCCTTGTAAAATGGCAAAATTAAAGCTAATTAGACACTGCAATTTAGAAGTATGAAGCAAGCAATACTCTTCATATTTTTCCTGCTTTAATATCAGCTGCAAGTACAGTATCTGCACAGTGGAAATGAGAGGAAGTGAAACTCTCTGTAGTCAAATAGAGTGAAAATTCCTATTTACCTCATTATTTTGCTGTGAACCAGAGTTAAAGAGCAGAGCCCAGCACCACTCCAAATAACACAGCCCAACTGGTTTCAGCATTTGGATCCCTGCTAACTTCCATACCTGCTAAGAGCATGGAATTCCATACATTCCCAATGTATGGAACCCATACTCTAAGTAGGAGCCCTTGCAATGTGATTCAGAATTTGGAAACATCTACAGTGTGAGCTTTTCTGAAGTGTCCAAAATGTTCATTAATGAGCAAAACAACTGAAAAACTTTATACAGATCACAGGAATAACTTTTTTCCCTGTAGGAGTCAAGCACTAAAAGTCTCAATCCTAACAGCCCATGAACTGAAATAAATTTTGTCATGTTCTTTCTTCTTCGATATCTAAAGACTTTCTTGGATGGTGTGGTGGCCAGCTGTCATATGACTGGAATGGAGACTGTCACATCCCCATTACAGAGTTTTGCAGACACCTTCATCCCTGCTGTTTTTTGCTCCAGCAGCCTTCACTCACCTTCCTCCCCGATTTTATTTTACAGACACAGAGGAACAGCCTGACACTGCCAAATCAGAGGCGTGTGGGTAACCTTGTACATAAACACTCCCTTCGAGATGGCACACACACCCAGGCATCTGCAGGTAAGGCTCCATATTAGGAACTGCAGCATTAGCAGGTTTGAGATTTGACTTTCATAATAAACCCTCACACCCTCTCCACTGTGAGGAGTCATTGTTCATGGGAAAGGCTTTGGCATGTTCAGGAGTAAGAAGGCAGTTTTCAGTAATATGCTCGAAATGCCTTAGAACTTGAGAAAGTGCACGAGGGTGTGAGGAGTCATTGCAAAATGTCTCTATGGGAAAGAAGTCTAAATTGTCACTAAACCAGAGGTAGATAAATTTTTGTCATGGAAAGATTTGTGCCACAGTTTTGAGCCAATTAACCATGTTGAATACACCTACAAACATCTTTTATACATGTTTAAAAAATTTTTAAAGAGCCCTGGGGAAGAACTTTCATCATCCTTTAAAAACCACCACCACCATTGCTTATGCTCTGAATGCTGTGTTTTAAAAACAGGCTTTATAGCTCAGGGATAGAAATAAACAAATAAAGCAAAATAATAGTGATAATAAATCTACCCAGATCCCATATTCAAGCGTTTCACTGGCACTGCATCAGGCTGACCGAGACCTGCAGTGCTGTGCCAGCTGTCTGAGCTTACAAACCATCACCCCCGGCTCCGCTCGGCCGCCAGCGGACAAACCTTTCACACAGGCTCATGCCACAAAGCCCGGCTCCAGCCAGGGCAGCGGCACAGAGCCCTTCCCAGACCCTGTTCCCGGACACACATCCCTACCCTGGCCCAGCTAAAGGGCACTTTTGTCTCTCTTTCAGCCACGGCTCCAGCAAACGCGGCTGCACGCTCCTCACAAACCAGATGCGGGATGCCAGGGCGTAATGATGGCTGGGAGCCAGACCCCCCTGCCTCGGTCCGGAGGGATGCAGCTCCAACCTGTACCTACCAGGCAGAGCAGTGTCACCGAGAAACAACTACACTTTTCCGAAGGTGGGCAGGGGACCTTGGTTCAGGCATGGGGTTTCACTCCCACACCGTTATTAGAGTTCACCCAGCCAAGCTGCCAACACTCCGTGAGTGTATCCAAAACCCCTGCCCGGCACCGGGCCAAGCCGTGCCTGGCACAGCAGCGGCGCTGCCAACACCGGACCGCAGCCGCCGCGGGCAGCCCGGAGTGCCCTCGGTGGTGAGGGGCGCTGCGGGGGAACTCAGCCCAGCGGTGCCCGGGCAGTGGTCACAGGCGCCCTCCTGCCTTTCCCCCGCGGGGCCCGGAGGGGACAGAGCCCGGTGCCCGGTTTGGCTCTTACCACTTTGCCGTCCTTGGCCTCTCGCCGGTGGCCCGGGGCCGGGGGGTCCGCACCGCCGCTGCCCCCTGCTCGGCCCTCACCGGGCGACAGGGAGTAGAAGGGGGGGCTGGGGCTGGGGGGCAGCCCCGAGTCCGGACTGTCCAGCAAGCCTTCCCGGCTCTTCTCCTTCAGGCTCTCGTCCATCCCTTGCAGCTGGAGGTGACCTACCATGTCTGGGGGACAGCGAGGGGGCCGCGGCGGGAGAAAATCCTCCAGCGCCGCCCGCCGCGGAGGGAGGGAAGGGGAAGGGAGCCCGGGGGGCCCCTCCTGCGTCCCGACCGCCGCTACCAGCCTGCCGGAGCCCGGTGCTGCGCGGGGCAGCGCCAGCATCAGCCGGACCGGGGTGTCCCGGCCGCCTCCCCTCCACCGGCCCTGGCCCTGCCCGCCCGGCCGCCCCCGCCCTCAGGCGTTCCCAGGGGAGGGAAGCGAAGCCCGATCCCCCCGCCCAGCCCCGCGGGGACGCGGCCGAGTACGCGCGGCACCGCCCGGGGCGGCCCCGCCGGCAGGGAGCGCTGGGCGCGGCGGGGACGGGATGGGGACGGGACAGGGATGCGCCGCGCTCGTCCACAGCCTGCGCCGCCCGCCGCCTCCCGGCGGCTCATTTATCCGGAGAGGGTGGGAGGGAGCCGGGCAGCGCCCTCCCCTTTCCCCGGCCCCCCAGCTCTGTCCCGGCCGCGAGTTCTCGGGCGCTTCCCAGGCACGGAGCGCGTTCGGCGCCGCCCGCCCGCCCTCTGCGTCCTGAGGGGACGGGGCAGCCCCCGCACACCGCCGGCGGCAGAGGGGTGTCCTCACACACCCACACACTTCCCCGTGGGCTGTGGCTGCCCTCTGCTCATTCCCTCACTGCTGTCCGAGTTTTCCCTCAGTTACGTTCCATTTTCCCCTCCGTTTTGTCCCTCTTCGATCTCGGCACTCTCCAAGACTGGGAAAGGGGCCTTGCCACATACAACACGCCATCACAGGGGCACAGCTTCTCTCCACTCTTTCCCTCACTGCTGTCCCAAGTTTTCCCGCACTCAGAGCTGATTTTCCTCTCAGTTCTGATCCTTTTCATCATCCTTTTTTCACTCCCACACCCCCAAAGTAGCCTTTCCCCTCAGTGTCGTGGCTTGTGGGCATGAGGGAAGAGACTTTCCTCTTGAGAACCATCATCCCTCTCCGCTTCGAGGTGCCAAAAGGCAGCTTCACCAAGGCAGCAGGTAACCATGGCAGTCTTGGCTACCAAGGTGCACAAACCTGCCATATCCCCTCACGGCAGCCCTCACACCTCCTGCCTCCCTCACGCCTCTTTCTTTGGCTCCACAGCTTCTGGTCCACAACCAAGGAATCGGCCTTCTTATCCCAGCCATTGTGTGGTCAAGGCCAACGTAAACACCATGGAAGGGCATCCCAAATCACAGCACAGCCTCTAGCCAGGAGGAGCAGCATGTGCCAGCACGGAGGAGAATGAAGAGTCCACCATAACCCTCAGGATTCAGAGAAGCAGCAGTGGTTAAACAGGTCAGGCTGGCTGAAGCCAATATGGTCATTTGTTGCACAATAACCGGTTGAGGCTAATGTTACCTTGTCCACAGCCCTGGCTGTGTTTTTCTCATCATGTTTTCTCTCTACATAGAGTCTAGACTTTGAGAAATCTAGGGCAAGCCCACTCATATGGCTCAGCTCAGTGGAGCTTTATTCATGGCAAATAGGTTTCCATGGGAAGCTGTTGAAATCCAACTGGCCCTCTCTTGGTCTGAGTTATTGGCCCAGCACTGAGTGAAATGAGACTGTGTCTGTTTGTGCTACAAAATGGACAAACAATGCTTGTTGTGGCAACGAATGAAAATGTGAGGGGTCTGATACTGTACCTAGTGATAAAGGCTTCACACTCAAACCACAAAGATGGTGCAAAGTCCTTGGAAGTTGGGTTGAACCTAAAAGTGCCCCCACTGCATCCTCCTGAGGGAGCAGATCCCACTATGTGTTCCTACTAAATTCTACAGGGAAAGCTAAGGATGCCCAAATCCACCTTTGACTGAAATGAGGGGCCCTCCTCAGAGTGACTGAAGCGATTTGTATGCACTGAGCTGTGCAGAGGAATGTCACTGATTTGTAAATGTCAAACAGGCACCGAGCAGCCCACACACGAACCTCAGTGAATTCTTACCTCTGACCCGCTCGTCGGCTCCAGCAGCTGCACAGGCGGATTTAGAGCCCCTTACTGTAAGGGCTCTCATGTCTCACACAGGCTATGGCTGATCTGAAAATGTCAAAGGGGACTGAAGGTCAAAATTTCCATAAATTAGTCCCTGGCTTGCTACCTATCAAGTAATAGGATTCTCTGGCCAGTTAACACTGTGAAGTCAGGCATTCAGCCCAGCAGTTCCCCTGCAGCCCAGTTCCCCTGCCCCTCTCCTGAACTGGCTCAAGACCATGTGTGCAAGGGGAAGGAGTGTCTTCAGAGCTGCTTTCCTCTTCGGAGAAAAAAGGAGCAGGACAAAGAGACACTGGGCAGGGGTGAGTTCACTGTCCTTTTGTCCTAGAAAGCCCTGTTTTAACTTGGGGAGCAGTCGAGAGGAGACTGGTTTTTCTGTTTCTTGTTTTGAGAAAATTACAATCCAACCTTTCCCAGACCTAAATCATGTATGTTTCTAAAGGTAGATTTCAGTACAACACGTGTTCAGCTCAGAAGTGGTTGTTATGGTTTAGGAGTTGCTGAGCTCCAAACAGCTGAAGACACAAAGCACTGCTGAGCATCCCCCAGCACTGGTAGGGATGTTGAATTCATTTATGAATGGCAAAACTGCTGCTGGTTCTGCAAGGCATGTGTGCACACACCTAATGTTGATATTATTATTATTATTATGGTTGTTGTTGCTGTTTTGCAGCACGTGTGAGCTGTGGTGGTATTATTGTTGTTATGGTTATGATTAGTAATCTGTTTCAGGTTAGTAGTGGGTTGCTCACCCAGGCTGGAGCTCTCTTGAGCAAAGCACAGGGCAGGCAGATGGTAAGAAATGCTCCTGTCCTGATGGTTGACTCAGACTTTGGTCAGAGTCCTCCTGGAGTCACAGTATTTTGCTCTTGGCCAGTGAAAATCAGCCTGAATGGAAATTTGGTGAAGGATTCAGTGTGCAGACACATGTGTATATATGGTGTGGTAGAATTATGCCTGGTGAAACGGAATTTAAATATTGCACAGTGCCCTGACAATTGAGAAAAGGAGAAAAACAACAAATTTTTCAGCTGAGGCCATGTTGCTTTACTGAAACCCTCCTTACTTCAGCACTTCTTCATTTGCTGGAAGGAATCACTAGGGACTGGTGCATTCCTGTGTCTTGGCCTGGGAAAAGGGAAACTGGGCTCTTGTGTGCATGGTGGGACGAGGAGAAAGGAAAAGTCTGGAGGGGAGTTTTCTGAAGCAGCTGAGTGGAGACAAACAGGTGCAAGCACAGTGGTACAAGGGCAGCAGTGTGAAGGCACAGCCTTGGGGAGAGTGACCTCCACTACCAGCACTGTCTCCACAGGAAAAATCCTGCCTTGCTGTAAATTTGAGTGTAAAACTGCAAATAAGTAGTAGGGAGTCAAGTAGCAGAAAACTAGAGAATATTCCAGCAGGACTGTATCTGTTAAGATTCACTCTCAGGCAGTGGTGCAGTCCTGGCAACAACAATTAGAGGGCTTTTTGAAGCACACATTTCTCAGAGCTTCTCCAACTTCTTTTTTCATTGATCTATTTGTTATAAAACACAAAATCCCAGGCCCAGTCCTGAAACAGGTGGGAGGTCATAAGTGAAGGACTGTGTGGACAGTGGGGACAGGAACCCAGGCAGCCCTCCTGATGTGAGCAGCCCTGCTCCTGGATAAAAGCTGGTATCCTTCCTCAAATCCACTGGGATTCAAGCCTCTCCATGCTTTTACGCGTCCTCTGCCTTCTGTTTTCCTAGCTGTTCTCTTAGCTAGATTTGAGTACTTTAGGAATCTGCCGTCCCACAGACATGGCAGAGAGTCAGCATCACGTGCTAAGTTTCCTTCCACTGCTGCCAGGCTTGAAAGACAAATACAGTGAGGGAAGAAAGAGACAGGATACAAACACCTACATCAGGACTTTTTCTGAAGCAGGCTGGGTGGCAAAACAGGAAGAATGCTAGGAATGTCCATTCTGGTTCAGTGTCGAACCCGATCCCTGAGAACACCCACAGTGTAACTCCAGTCCCAGTAAGAGTGGCTCGGGCCATGGTAGGATGTAACTGCTCTCTGGATCCCTCCAAGGAACAGCAGCCTTCCCTCTCTGCCATGGCTTCCAAAGCAGCAGCATCACTGAAAGGAATACGACCACAGAGCAGGATCCAGGTCTGTCAGACCCACACTACCCCTGCCTGGCACACTGCAAGTTGTTCACCTCAGCCCAAAATGATTCCAAGCATGAGGGCAGCAAATCACTGCTCACTGCACAGGTCCAGATGTGATACAAAGAGCAGGAAGCACATCCATAGTGCTGGACCTGGAAACCACATGCCAATAATGATTCATTTTGCAGCATGGTAGAGTTCAAATCAAAAGAACCTTTCTGCCTGAAAAGCAGAGGCTATTTATCAAGAGATAAAATCACCTCCTGATAAGTCTACTCATTTATTTTTAGGCAGCCCCTACATCAGAAATTTTTTCAACCTTGACTCCCAAATCTTGGCTGTCTGCTCCGGTGAAGGCCACAGCCCCCTCAAGTGATGGCTGCACCTGCTCTGCCCTGCTACCCTCACCAGACAAACAGCCCTCCTAGCAGTGACTTGGAACAAACTGTCTGGCAGGAAATGGGAATGAAAAGCACAAGAATCTCCTTCTCTGGGGTCAGGAGTGCCTGTTCTTGGCAATAAATCAAAGGAAGCAAATTTCCTTTGAATAGCCTGGACTTGAACAAAGACGGTCCATCTCCCAGACAAGGCAGTAGACTTTGTGACTGCAGGAAAGAAGGATGATCTTTGAAGAACATGCACAGGGTTGTATGAGAATGTTGCCTTTTCATATTTGACTGCAGTGTGTAGATTTGTGCCACAATCCAGACAAAAAACTCCAACTGAACACTATTACAGAATGAGCAAAGGCTCTGGAGCACAGAAAAATTATCAAGACTTCTGCTGACCCTGCTTGCCTTTGAGTAGAGTGCCACATGATGAGTATTCAATTGCCTGTGGTGTCCAGCCAGATATTGTTACAGACCTGAATCAAAACACACCTCCCTGCCTTACTGCCCCAGAGAAGGGGCTGCCTGTTATCCTGTGAAATTTCCTCTGCTTGTCTGTCAGGGCTGCTGTGCTGTAATCTTGGAGGATAATCAACAGCGAAACCATTCATAAATCACAGCAAACAGAAAAGACGCCGATAGGGTCTTAAATTTCAAGCCTGTGAAGCCATCATTTCAACAATGACAGTCAAAGGGGAGATTAAGAATTCTTTTACATGGAAAAGTTTTTCTTGGAAGAGCAACCCTCTCTTTGGTTGCCTGTAACTACAGTCATGTGGATTTGATTTTTACATGGCCCTTCTGCCCATTTGCAGGGAATGCTCTGCAGCCCCAACGGGCCTGTTCTCACACCAAACTGGCTTGTGGAGGGACAGCAGCGGGATTGGAATAAGGCAGCAAAAATGAAGGACTAAGGCTTTGCCCAGTGCTAGCAGAGGCCAAATGGGCTGCCTGTTTGGGAGGCAGTGGCAAGATGTTCCAGACCCCTCTTGGCTCAAGTCCACCATGCCTCCGGGTCCAGCTGCAGAATGGGACTAAGACTGGTGCCTTGTTTTATGGTGCAAGAAAAGTATTTGGAGATTAAGTGTACTTGCACCTCATGGTGCTTAAAGGTGTGAGGGTATTGTGAAGTCTGTTGCCAAAAAGGGAATGCAGGGCTGGATTAACGCCCCACCTGGAGGGCAGCTGATTTATTTCTGATCCAAGTGGAGTCTTGGTCCAAATGAACTTGCCCTGTTCATTTGGACCAAGTGCTGTGCTAGGAAGAAAGGAGGGAGACTGCATAGTTCTTGCCTTCCCTGCTGTGGATGTTGACCAGTGAGAGCCTGGGGAAGATGCAAGGGGAGCAGAGGAAGAAACGCCAAGTGGTGGAATACAGTCTGTATGCATCTACTGTGCTTCCTTCAGAGAGTCCTCCATTCAGAGTGGAAACAAGGTGGCTCTCTGCTGGTTTGTTTGCTCTCCCTGATTTCTAGACATACTCTGTGCTTTCTACTTACTTCTGCTTTTCTAGCCTGCTTGCTCCTGTGACAAGCAAGGGAAAATATCAGAAAAATATCACAGTGGGAAGGATGCTTCTGTTCTATGCATGATTAAAGAAGAAGAGAACACCAAAAGGTACTCAGAAGAATTAAAAAAAAATTCAAAAAAGCAAGTGTTTCATAGCTTAACATTTTCTGGATTTTTTTAAATGGAAGACACATGGATAACTGAGGATAACTCTCCCCTAGAAAATAAAACACATCTCTTTATTTCAGATTTTTCTTGTAAGCAATCATTTAAAACACAGGACCAGAGCAGAGCTGTAAAGCCTCACTGAACAGCTTAGAGATGAAATTCTTGACTCAACAAATAGGTGTCATTATAAGAACTCTTACAGTTCGTATTCTTGGCTAGCCTGTTGTGATAGTGTTGTGTCTCTTTGATTTATGACACATTATTCCCTCCTGTAATGTCTAACAGTCAACGGCACATTTCTCCTCCAGCTATCCACCCCATTTAGCACGTTTATAAAGCTTGGAAGGACAACAACAGCTCTCAAATTGCCTGTTGGGATGGGGCACGTTGAAAACGGCATGACGCAGTGACACGTGATGGACAATGGGGGAGATGTTCTCTTAGCTCTATTTCCTCCTGCTCTAAATCAGGTATGACATGAAAGAAATTATTTGGCACCATATGGTGACCTGAGGATTGGAAGGCCGTCTCCTTCCAAGAGCAGTAGCTGTCAACCTGTCACTTGTGGAAGAAAACCAAGAAAAGCAATTCTAGTCAGCTTAAATTCACTGTAGAGGAGCTGTGTTGCTGCTGAGAGTCCACAAATGGGGGGAAAGTCAGAACTCACTGTCCTAACTTTTCAAGTTAAAAGTCTTTGGTTCCCATGTCTAAGCTAATATCCCACTAAAAACCAACCTGAACATCTCTCCTAGTGAAAGAGTGGGAGCTGAGAATGGAGCCTTCCTGAAGGATATCGGTCCATAGATGCTGTAACTCAGTGAATTCGTTGTGTGAGGTCATTTGCTGAAAAGTCTCCTACTTGTTTATCCTCATCAGCAGATCCCTCACAGACAGCCCTCCCCTGGGGCTGCCTAGAGGTGAGCCTGCATCACTGGAATTCACTCAGCCTTTTCTGATTTCTATAATCAGAGGCAGAGAGAGCCTGACCGGTGTGTGGTGCTCAGAGGGACTGACCTGTGTCCCTCTCGTCAGTTCTGCCCGTGCTGTATCCAGCTGCTCAACAGATGGGGCTGAGCCAAACCCCCCAGCACGGGATTCAGGCTTGGCCAGGCCGGCCAGTCAGAGCTCTCTGCACTCACTGAATTGCCATCAAGGTTTCAGCATTGGTGCAGGGCCAAGTATGGTCACCTGTGCCCTGGCAGCTGGGCTGAGACCACTGGAGTCATCAGCTAAATTGCCTTGAATTGATGACCTGCAGACTTAAAGCTCTGCAACCCAGTTCCCATTATGCACCCAGCTCCCATTTCCTTTTGTATTTCTCTCATAGAAAAGTAACAGGAAAAGCTATTACTGGCTTTATGAAATGTAAGTTCATACAGTGTTTCCTATAAGACTTCAAGAAACTCCTTGTTAAAGCAGATAAGTTAATCTGTCTTTTGATTCAGGTCACAGTATGCTTTCAGCTTTAAATCACCACAGTACAGTAACTAATGGCATTTGCCATAGAAATGATGTTGAAAAAACAAGGAATCTGGGCAATTACTAGATGTATATTCCTGGGGAAAACAACCCACGTAAAGACAGTGTCAGGGAAAAGGATGATTGATCATCTGAATTTTGCTCCCTTGTGCTTTCTTGCCCACTTTCTCCACAGTGTACTATTAACTATTGCACAATTACGGTAATGGAACCTGCCAGCAGACTTTGCCACGTGAGGGACACGGGCACTGTCAGGAGAGGCTCAGCAGGGCTTTTTATCCATGCAGGCTGAAACGGCACAGCCAGAGCAGTACAGTCCCTTCAGGCATCCAACTTTCAAACATACTAAAGTAAGAGTTTTACCAGAGTTGGGTTTTTTCCACTTTGAATTCTTGATAGAATGCTGTACATTCCAGTCTTGTCTCAGAGCTCATTAAAGTCAATGTAAAGACTTCTGGTGACTTTAATTAGCAGTGGTCTGAACCCTAAAGCTGATCAAAACTCCCACCAAACTGTAAATATGGAGGTGTTCTGTTTGCATTGCAGATCTAATATTTGGCTACAAGGCAGGGATGCTTGGAACTGTTTTCTCTATGCTCTCTGTGTGTTCTTCAGATGCCTGGTAGTTTTACTGGATTGTTTTTAATTATAGTGTTTTTTATTAGGTTAAAAGAAATCGCCAGTTTCAATCTCAGTGTAAAACAGAAGCAACTGACAGCTCCTGAAGTCAATGAGTGAAATTTGCTTCTCTTACAGTAGGTGTAGTTTTGTTCAGCTGTTGGCCACTGGTGTGAGAGAGTTTGTTCTCATGGTACATCTGCTCCACCCACATGCCACAGCCCCATGGAAAAAGTTCTAATGCTGAACCTGCACTGTGGATTTTGCAGTGTGCAGGGCCAGTCCATGAAGCAATGGAAAGCAAAGAAAATCAATGTGCAGTAGAAAAAAAGTGCAATACAGAGAGATTTTATTTCAAGCCTGTTCAAGGGAAAAAAAAAATCAGGGACAAACCCAAAGCTTTGCTGGATGGTATTGTTCTGAACTGCCTTTGGAAAGGTGTGTCACTTGTTTTCTAGGCTGCCACAACACCCTGGGATGCTGTAAAAATAGCTGGCAGTACCTGACTGACAGGCAGGAGACGTGTGACCCTAAATTATGGTGTTTTCCTTCTCATGATGAAATGAATGCTGCCTTAGACAGAGGCTGAAATACATCTGTTTGCGGTGGGAGTGCCATTTTAGGCCCGTTTCTTTTTGAAACTGGGGTTGGAATTGCCAGGGATCAGCAGAGCTATGGGCTCACAAAGAGGGCACTGTCTTTGAGGAATCTTTACATAAGCCCTGCACGACCAAGGCAACAGGAGTTTGCACAGCTGCTGCTGGAAGCAAACATGTACTTTTAGCTGACCTGGGCTGATGACTTTGGGCGTTAAATCTGACGCTTTCCAGATGTACAGACCTCTCCTGCCACAGTCCCCAAACATTCAGTCCCCAGGTAAAAAGGAAAATAATAACAAAAATTATAGCAATAGTAAAAAGGCACTTATAAATACCACACTGTAGTGTATATTGCAGACCTGACATTAGTTGCATGGTCCAGTTCAAAGGTGGGCGGCATTATCTTCTCTAAGAGCTGTGTTTTGAACTACACTTGGTTCAGAGCTAATTAGTGCTGCATCTGTCTTGCTTCTCATCTCTGGTGAAGCACCTTGTTCAGAAAAGGTGGCAAAATATCCAGATGTGTTGGGAATTGGCAAACATCTGTCTGTGAGCATAAGACCCCAGGGAATAGCCCTAAATCTGTGCTGAGCTCGGAAGCGTTCACAGGACAGAGGCATCTTGCCAAATAATCAGAAAATTAAGTTTTGTGCTTCATGGCAAAACAAAACCATGCTCATCAAGGGACAGGTTTACAAGTGGGGATGGGATGGGATGGGATGGGATGGGATGGGATGGGATGGGATGGGATGGGATGGGATGGGATGGGATGGGATGGTTGTACAATATTGTCACTGGACAGGTGGCAGGGAATGGGCTGGCTGCTCCCCCACCCCGTGTCCTGACTCTGTGTGTGCTGCTGCAGGCTGGGAGTTGTGCTGTGGAAGTCACTGCTGGCTGCACAGCAGGCTCTGGGTTGACACTGTTCACTTGATTCTCAGAAGGAAGTGGAACCTCATCCTTGCTCCAGACCCAGCATAAATTGCTTTCCTCCCTAGACTGGTTATTTTTAACAATAATTCTTGCCCTCATGCATCTCTGCAGCCTTTGGATGTTCATAGGGAGGGTGATTAAAGGGCGTGGGGTGCTTGAAGAGGATCATTTATTTTATTCCATTTTATTTAGGTGTGGTATTTATAAAGGCTCTAAAATTGGCAGTGAGAGAAAGGCACATATTCTTCTGTACTGGAGACTGCCCCAAAACAGACAGACAGCTGCAGCCCAGCCTCTCCTTATTTTCCCTGCCAGCTCTCTCAAGCATGACCTGGTTTGAGGACCACCTTCAGTGAGATCAAAAGGTGATTTTCCCTGTGCTTGCACCACATGCCACTTCACTTTCACACCACCTGTCAGCTGGGTGCCAAGTGAGACAGCAATGAATTCTGGCCTCCCCAACTTGAACCATGAACATCTCCAGGAAAGATAACAATGCAGTGAAGGTGAAATTAGATCTGAGAGCCTGCAAAGCCCTAGAGATGTGTTCTTGCCATGGTGAGCTGAGGCACCCAGGGAAATGGTTACTCAGAACTCTCTCTCATCAGCTGGGGATTCTTTAATCTCTCCTCCCTGGTGTGTTGCATGTCATCATGTGAAAGGATCCTGGAAATACAAAGGCATTCAGTAGCAGAGAACAGGGCTGTTTGGTGCTCATTTCTGCAGGACTTTTCAGCTACAGAGCAGTAAGCTTCTCACATCTTCCTTCCTTCCTCGCCTTTCTTGCTTTCTTAATAACAGCAGTGCAGTCAAAGGGAGATTTGCTCTCTTGAAACCTTTGTTTTTCTCTCTGGCTGTCATGAAACACCCTTGTTTCCAAATTTTTCATGGGATAAAATTTCAAAACATCTTGCTTTGCAGAGGGAACTAAGTTTTGCTCCAACATTTTTTGATCAAAAGTTCTGGTATGCTACAAATTGATGTGTTTCACTTTAGTTTGTTCAATTAACCCTGAAAGCTTTGCTTTAGCTCCACTCAATGCTGAACATCAGCCTTGAATTGGATTTCCTTCTAGCATCTTTCATGCAGTAACTTAACACCTGTATTTTTCAGGGAACAATGTGTAGCTGCTGTGATGTCTCACAGACCTTAAGAGTCTCTGCACCATGGCAGATTGAGTCCTCGAGGAAACAGGCTGCAGAAAAGATGAGACATCTAAACCACAGCCCACTGAGACTGTGTACTTATAGGAAAATGAGGTTTTAATGGTTTATTGAACCATTCAAACCAAAACATAGTTTCTGATTTTGTTCCAACTGGCCTTGAAGAAAATACTTCTTCTTGACTTTTCTTAATTGAAAAAAAAAGGGGGGTGTTTTTATTTCTCTATTGTGAAAGGAAAGAAGGTTCAAAATCAGGATGTTTTTCTCCCTGAAAATTTCAATTTTGTGAAAACTGCCTCTTTACTGGGCAGCCTTCCCAAAGGGAATCCCCAGCCAGCCCCAGTGCTAATATCAGTGCACAGTGTTTGGAGCTGATCCAAAGGTCATTCACGCCATTAGACATTTTTATCGTGGACTTGAATAAACTTTGGACCAGGCTCTTTTGGCAAGAGCATGCACAGTCTGGAAACCTAAAAATAAATCCTGATTTGGAGCCATACACAGCTTTTCAGTCACCATGATGGTACATTGGTATGAGCTTGTCAGAGAGGTGATGAGATGATCTGGTCTCCTCTCTGGCCAGAGAATCTTTAGCTGTTTGTTGAAATAAACTAGGAAGGAGATGGTGTTCCACAAGCTCAATGTTAAGATCTCTTGGTGAAGAATTTTCCTGTGAAGCATCAGCCCTGGAAGGTTGAGATAGAAGGTGTTGTCTCAAGGGATGATCTGGTTTTCTCTTCAAGAAGATTTTCAGCAGTAGTAGCTCCTGGAATATGTAAGATTGTCATCCTCAGTCCTAGGAAATTGAGAGGACCCTCCATGATGCAGTTTTGCAGCAGTACTTTTGGGAGCCAGCAAAATGGGCTGTGCCAGAAGGGAAGAAAAACTGCTCAAAGGACAGAATTTACACTTTTTCTTGTTTGTCTCCTGTCCATGATCTGAGATGTTCACAGGAATCCAGGGTGAGAAGAAAACCCTTGGTAACAGTAAATCTCTATCCTGCCATTCACCATCAGTGTGCACCATGAAGGGATAGCTCTGAAATTCTGACAGGGAATATCATGCTGTAATTACCATGTCTAAACCCTTTCACCTGGAGTTCACTGCAGCTCTCTACAATGACCTGAGTCAGATCTGTGTGTGGAAAAAGCAAAGTGTTTCCAGCATCTCGGTTTTATTTCTACTGGCACAAGTGTTTCCTTGTGTCTGGTGCTGCTTGCTGGCTGATGAACCCTTGGCTGAACACAAATAACTGGTCACTTGCTGAGGTTGTATAAGTGGCCACACGAGGAAGAAACATGGAGAAACATGTGACAGCATCCTGCTGGAGCAATGCTGGTGGCTGTGGTCAAGCCATCAGGAAGTCTATCCAAAGGGCTCCATTTCAACTCGTTGTTCTATTTCCTTCCTATATATCTTTTTCTGTCCATCTGGGTATCAGATACTTTGTTTTCTGTCCACAACAGGAAGGAGTTTGCCCTCTCCATGAGGTTTGTAGCCACCACTATTTCTGTGGGTCCTTCATCACTTATTGCTGTGATTCTCCTGATTCTCAAGACAACTCTCTCAGCTACAGCAGTCCCTGTTTAAGGGTGTTAAGTTGTGGCAGTAATAATGCTGGCCCTGGTGAGAATACAAATGTGTAGTTTGTTGATCCTGGCCTGCAGAGCAGTACTACTGCCTGGCAACTACACCACAAGAGCTGGCAGGCACACTGATTTCCAGCTCACTGCTCTGAAAGGGGAAAGGGTGTTTTCAAATTTCTTCTTTCCCTCCGTCTGCTCCAAGTCAGATCCTGCCAGGAAGCTTTGGAGAGAAGCTCTGGTGTTCATCTGCGCCTCCCAAGCTGAGTGTGATGGCCAGGCTCTTTCTCCAGGACTTGGATACCCAGCAGAATTTACTGGGTCTCAGCAGTGGGTGGGGATCACTGCAGGCTGAATGTGAGCAGCATGTGGGGCAGTGAAGAACTGAGGTCCTGACAGAGCGTGGTTTTGGGGGACTCCTGCCAGAAGTGGGGGTCACTTCCAGTCATCCACTGGTCAAAGAGGCTAATTCTAAAAGCAGAAGCTGGGTTCCAGATGCTCATGTGGTCACACATTGCAGGGAGCATCACACACTGGTTACCCATCACTGAAGAACTGAAGCACACACCAAAAATGCTTGGCTGAATCAGAATGTGCTTAGATGTCCTGTGGATTACTGTGAATTACCCTGCTGAAGGACATCAGGGACACATTCTGGACTGGCAGCATGTCACACCTCCACTCTGCATTGCCCAAGGATGTGAAGTAATTCGATACCTCAGGAGGGAAAGATGCATTTCTGTCCTGTACCACTGATATTTTCTGAATCTACAGTGTTCCATCCAGGTCCTCTGGGACACCCAGGGACACCTTACATTCAGTTATTCTAAGGTTGTATTTTGTATCTGGTTTAACGGGACTGTCCTGTCTGACAGGGAGAGGCAGGAACTGTAGAGAAATGGAGCTTATGAGCCATGTCTGTTGTTGGCACTTTGCCACCACCTCCTCTACAAGGAAACCTGCAAGCCCTTTTGGGGAGCAGCATATTGTCCTAAGCACAATCATGTGTTCACTGCACAGAGCACTTAAATGTCTGTGTGTGTGTTAGGGGCCAGCTTTTCATTGAAGCCTGGTCCCGTTTCAGTCTCTCTTCCTGAATGTTCAGTGTTCAGAGGCCTGAGCTAAATATGAGTGAAAATGTGCCAGGGGGCTTTGTTGGGGTTGCTCACCAGCAGAACAACGATGCCAGCAAATTAGGGAGAAAACAAGCACCACCTGATTTGTTCTTGCCCAAGGGCAACACTCATTTATGCATCCTGTTTGCTCCATATAACATGGGTACACATATGTTACCGTGTCCAACCAGCTACAAAAATGCTGTGGATCCTTGGGGGCCCTAGGGAGGCCTGGCATCATCTTTTCTCAGGATGTCAGTGAAATGTTTACATCCATGAGGCACAGTGTGAATTACACATTGCTCCATAGCTGAGCTTTCTGATTTAGTTTAGGGTGGGGCAAATGCAGAGCACAGAACAGCCCTCATGCACATGTTCTTGTGTTTCTTTGAAATGTTTAAATTATCTGCAGGGCTCCATAAGGAAGCAAAGCCCCAATGCAATGGAGCTAAGATGACACTGCTTCCTATCTGCCCAGGGATAATGGTTTAAGTGCAATCTCGTGATCTATGAATTTTAGGTAGTTTTTTCTTTAATTCACCTTTTACAGCAATATCAACTCCAGCCTTGTCAGTCTGCAGTATCAAATTTACCTGTCGGTATCAAATTTCTCTCTCAGTGTTTGTGAAGATTATAAAAAGCCTCCACACCTTACAGCAGCACCATGAGTTAGGTTTGGAACTGGGTTGGGATGGGATGTCAAAAATACACCCAGGAACACTTCCCCTCCCCTCAGGGAACAGCCACCTCAGGGTAAAAGGCAGCAGCTGTTCCATGCTTCACATCAACAGTGATAGAAGAATGTATGGCTGAAACTTCAGAGGGGGATCTATGTTGGCAAGAGTTAATTGCCCTGTTTGCAAATGGTCTAAACAGAAAGGTTAATGCCCAGGGATTGTACGGCACAACCTTGATTTTCCATCTGCTTTGATGTCTCAATTAGTAGAACTCAGGGCAAGGGCAAGGGGGAGCAACTGCTTGGATGTTTCCAGCTTTTTTTGGGGGGGAAGAAAAAAAAGGTTTATTTATTAGAATAGGCAGGTCACAATTTAACTGAGAGATTGTTAAAGGAATTCAGAGGCTGTGGGATTTATGACAAGGTGATGAAAGAGGAACTCTGATAGTTACTCAATAAGCTTCTTTTTCCAAGAACATAAAGTTAAAAAAAAAAATTTAAAAATGAGGATTTTTTTTTTATGAATGGGTTCTTGTGGTGTGCAGGCTGCTAACACTATCAACATTGTTTCTGGGGAACTCCAGGCATCTAATCAATCTTCATTCTGTAAGAAAACGTTCCAAATTATACGAAAACCACATGGCTTCTCCTGTTTGTAGGGAAAAACCTGACCTGACCCCATCTGTGCTCCAGAATGGCTGAGTTCCCACCTTAGGACTAATTCCAGCAAGAGCTGTGATCCATTTCCATTGTCCTAGCACACAGAAGAAGGCACTTTGTGTAAAGACACGGCTTTCCTTAGGATCCCAGTGAGGGAGCTGATCCAAGGAACGTGTGGAGGGAAGGATGGGACCGGGATCATTACCATGGACATCCAGGCCATTCCAGGCCGTTCATGTCTTTCTAATCATCTGCCTGAGCTTGTTTCCCCTGCAGCCTCCTCGCTGCCAGATCATTCCCACAGGTTCCATTCCCGTGTCAGATGCTGGCGTGCTGTCTGCCCTGCTCCAGCACTGCCCAGCGGGAGGCCAGCCCTCGCTGCTTCCACAGGGCATCTCACAATCTGCTCTAAACTGCACAGGGCTGGGAGCAGCCACCTTTCATTTGACCTTTCTACACACAGACATCATGCCACAGGCATGGCGGGTGTAAAATAAATATTTGTTATATGTGTATCTGTAAAAACGCAAGTTCACAAAGCAAAATGCATTTTTTCCTTTGAAGAAAAGAGACTTCTGCTGAAAAGATGTTATCCTTTGAATACTGGTAGTTTGTGTGATAAATTATCCTGCTGTTTCCTCAAGATCTTGTGCAGAAGTGCTGTGCATCCTGGTCACTAGTTTCAAAGCCTGGTTCAAACCAAAGCAAACTGCAACAAGTCATCTCTGGAAAGCAACTGAACTGTGAAAAGCTCTGGAGATCAAAAGAAAGAAGCTACTGACAAGACAAATGAGTTGGCTCTTTAGACATAGGCTGCAGTTACAGGACTTGCTTCCAGTTTCCAAACTTCAGCAAACATAGGAGACAATTTTAGATTCTACATCTTGGCTTATAAGAATGGGGAGCAATGTGTAAATGAAATTAAAGGCAACGTGATGTAGCAGAGCACTGGACTGGGATCTCAGGTGGCTGGACTAGCTGGGTCATGGGAATCTCTCTGTGCTTCATTTTTCCAGAGGACATCCTGCTCTTTTGCAGCAGACTTTGGCAGAGAGCAGGATTAATTAATATAAGAAAATAACCCTTCACATAAGAAAATCTTTTTCATACATCCTTGCATAAAGAAACCCTTCTTTAGTTGCTTATAGCACAAACTGCCATCACAAGAACTGAAATTTGTTTTCCTTCTTGTACCGTTGCTGTCCCTGCCCTGATTAGCCACACCTGGGGTGGTCATTAGCCCTGAGGGCATCAACGGTCCCTGATGGCCCTGAGAGCCTCACCTGGGGTCTCCACCCAAACTCCTCCTATGGGGTGGGCCCTTGAATCCAGCTCAGCTCGGACCTGAGGCTCTCCCCTCTCTCCAAGCAGCGCTGTAGGGATGGCTGCTCATGGCCTTAGCTGATGTGGTCCCTAAATCGTTGACAGTTCTTGTCTTGACCTTGGATGTTCCTTGACCTTGCTGGGTGCTGACTGGACTGCGTCTGACCCTGCCCTGCCCTCCCAGGCTGTGCTGTGGGTTCAGCTGAAGCTGGCTGCCACCTCCACTGCTCTGCTCACTGCTCTCAGGTATGCTGGGGCTGCTTGGCACAGGCCTGGCACTGCTGGCCTTGGTTCTCTGCTTGGGGTTTGGCTCCCTCTCCTGAAAGGAGCAGCAGGCTTTTGACAAACCCTCATGCAGAAGATGCCCAGTTAGCAAAGGGACTGTTGTGAATAATTGTAGCCTTTCGGGTCACAGCACTCTCAGCTTTACTGGCTTTCCTGGCCAGATCTGCTTGAGGCTCAGCCTGTTTCAGGACTGGCTCTTTCTTCCCTCTGTCTGTGGGGAGCAGCAGGTGTCTGGAGAAGTCTGGCAGAGTCTGATGCCTCATGGGTTGGTGACACATTACTGAGTCCATCAGGATGCTGCAGCTGACTCAGGTCACCTGCCCTTTGCAGCCCATCCAGAGGCCACAAGGCTGAGGGCCTTTCCTTTGGCATTAAAAAAATAAATAAATAAAATTAAATCATACAAGCAGCCGTATGGAGCTGCTTCTTGTGTGCATAGCTAAGTCACATCTGGATTGTTGGACAAGGTATCCATGGTGTCACCGTCCTGCCTCAGCCTAGCAGTGCCAATGCCCCAGCACAGTGCCTGCCTGGACCTGGCAGCACAGATGTCCCCCACCTGTGCCTCGGCTCTGCGTGGCCTCACGTGCTCACAGGGTTAGCTAGTGAGTAGCTCCAGGGTCTGCTGCAAGGCTCTTTATTCCCACAAAAAAGGGAGAAAGAAAATAAGTCCTCTGAGGTGAACCTGCCTGTACAAATGTTTTCCTTCTTGAATGTTTTCTGAAATATAAAACACCTGCCATCTGGGTAAATACACCTCAAGGAGAAAGGGGTAGTGTCTGGGGCAGGTAAGCCTGCCTGGACCTTCTCAAACACATTTGGAAAAACACAGTCAACTGGAAAATCCTCAATATTGTTGCTTCAGCACTGCTGCACTGGTCTTTGTTGCCCAGAAAGCTTTGGTAACCAGCATTCATATGACCAAACCAAAATATTTCATGGTATGTACAGGCTCAAAAATCTCTCAGTGGACCAGTCTGTCTTATCAGTGGCAGAAACAACTTCCAAGGCTGTTATCTGAATGCTGTGCTGAAAGCAACGTGGGCTAGGTGAGGGATGGAGAGAAACTTTACTATATCCTGGCATCCCTCTAGCCTTGGACCAGGTTTACTCCTCTCTTGACAATCAGTTTATATTTTTTTCCTGGATCTGGTGCCACTAAAGGCCCTGGCATTCAATGTGCAGCACAGCAACCCTCAAAATGTACAAAGCAAAGGTGGGTCAGGGAATGCTGAAGGCATTCTGGTTTAGATGGCTGCAGAAGCAGTGGCACACGTCCCCTCATTGCTGTTCCTGAGCCATGTGAGCAAGTGGCTTCTCTAGGTCAAAACTGGGGCAGGGTGAAGCCTGGATTGCCTGACTGCTGCTTTTTTACTTCCCACCCTGCAGGCTATGAAAAAACACTATGATTTTATTTATCCAGGAGACCAAGGCTGCTCTGACAGCCAGACTGGTTCCCTGAATGAGGAAAAAAAAGAGGCATATTTTTGAACTCTTTCTGTGGAACACACATGTGCTTGCTCTCTCCTTCTTAAATATCATCAAGGAAAGTTGAGAAAATTCAGAAAGAAATGTGTTTTGAGCTTTCCTTGTCTACCTTCAGTGTGTTTTTGTTTCTTTCCAAAACAGTTAGATTTCCAGACAAAAAGAGTTGGGACTTTGCTTTGAGTTTCTTGGCTCTTCTCAGTTCATGTTTCCCTGGCCATTCCTTCATTCAAACAGAGGCTTTTGTACATAGTATATGAAGTTGAACCGAGGGCAAATATTATTACAGTCTCATGTTCTGAGCTGACACCAACCAAGCCTCCCTCTGCAGTGCTCCAGCAGGATTTCATGTCAAGTTGTTCCCCTGCTCCAGAGGTCTGACTGTGCCCTTCTTCAGGGCAGGACTGAGCAGGGCTGTTCAGAGAACACTCCCTGCCCAGCTCAGACTGGCTTGCACAGCTGAAATCCAGGTGCTTTGTCTGGGCAAGGCGAGTGCTGAGACTTTCAGTGGTGTTCACAGTGAGAAGAGGGAAAGCAGCAGTTAGATCTGGCCCCTGGCTGTGGACAGGGAGCAGGACAGAGTTCAGAAATTAAAGTGGTTTGAAGGAAAGGCACTTCCCCAGGGACAAGGTGGAAAAAAAATACCTGGAGGATAACTTCCAAGACCAGCCTTGAAGCTGCTAATAGTCTCTTCATTATCTCTCCCTACTTTCATCTGACTCTTTTACCATTTTGCCTTTTCTTGAGGCCTTCCTCTTTCAGCTGTTCCACTAATTACTTCCTTGCTTAACTTTGAAGCCCTGCATGGCTGTTACTTATTTTCCCTTTCAGCTGGTTGATTATTTTCATCCTTTGCTCTCCTCTTCAGCAGCAGCAAAAAGATGGCAAGCAGAGATGTGAGTAAAGGAGGCTAAGCTAGTAAGGAAAGAAGTTCTATTCCTTTGAGGAGACTCTGGATCTAGTCAAATATTCCTGCAGTAGCAACAGTTTTGTATCTGAGGAAACTGGCCTGAGACATGCTGTCACTGTGGTGAAGTACTTTTTGTAAGAAATTTTTGGTGAGTGTTTTGGAGTTATGTTTTTCCCACTTAAGCCTTTGGAACTTGGGATTTAACAGAAGTTATAGGTACTAGTAAAGCCCTAAAATATACTGAAGTGCTGGATTTGATACTAGGAGAGGGAATTCTGTATGGCTGCCCCTGGGCTTTAGGAAAAGGGCATGAAGGAAAAGAGCATTATGACCCAACAACTGCAGTAACTATCCAACTGCTCACCCTGCCCTGGTCTTTTCTGTCCCTGACAATGTTCTTGTTGACCCAAATTTTCCCCTGCTTTGGAGTTTATGGTTCAAGTGCAGCCTCCCCAGCCCCTCTGATGGGAGCCAGCATGCAGATGGAGCTGGGTGTGGGAGCTGGTCCCCCTTGGTGTGACTGCTGTCCCCTGGGAGCTGTTCTGGCAGGGCTTCTTTAATCTTGTGCACTTTGGAAAGTTTCCAGACTGTCTTTTTCTGCCCCCTTGCAGACTCACAGCTAATATGCGCATTGCTTTAATTTGTTCTTCAAATGAAACCCAATTATACCTGTAGGTGCCTGGCTGTTAAGGCAGTAATTTACTTCATGGTAGCTTAGTGTGTTTTTTAAATGCCTGGTTTGCTGTGGGGTGTCTGTTCATTGCAAGGCTGTGCAAACCTGTAAAACAGCACTGGAAAGAATTTCTTAAGGGGAATAAAAGAGGCTCAAGGTGAACCATGCTTCTTCTGTTTACCCATAGGGCCATAAAAGAACTAAAGTGTTGGTTCTGCTTTACAAGCTTTTCAAATTTGTGGACTCTCTCATCGTTGGTTTGTGTATTTTTTAAGGATTTGGAGAGGGAGAGGGACGTTGCCTTCTCTCTGTATTTTCTATGTGGTACCAGTGTGGATTGTGTGAGGTGGGATGAGCTTCAAGTGTCAAAGCATCTCTAATCTCAAAACATCTTTTCCAGCCTCTCTGCTGACATTGCATTTCCCATGTCCTGTGCTTTATCTTGCACCTGATTTGGGCTGACTCTGCCCACATGAACTAAGTTCCCTGGTAGAGACTGGATATTTAAATCCCAAGAATTTTCCTGAATTACCAAAAAAACACCCAAAAAAAGCAGAAGCCAAGTGATTCAGGTCATACATGTTGGCTGCTGACCCGTGTGGTAGCTAGAAGGGGTGATGTTCAGATGTTCAGATGGTTTTGGCTCTCCTTTGCCCAAGTTTGTCGTCACTTCTCTGCTCCTCCAGAGCAAAGATGGACACTCCAGATGGAGGCCTGCTTTGCCAGGGCTGCTGAGACTTGCTGAACAGATTGGATGTGTGTGTTCATCCTGGGATAAACAGAGCAGCCTCACTGGAACCAGCGAGGCGGGGCTGGTTAATGCGCTGGGAGAGAAACTGAGATGGGGGGAAAGCCCTCAGCAGTGGGCCAGGGAAGGAGGGGTTTGGGCAGGAGGAGGCTGCCAGGCTGCATTTCATGCTGCTCCATGGCAGGGGTGCTGCAGGAGGCTGCCAGGCTGCATTTCATGCTGCTCCATGGCAGGGGTGCTGCAGAGCCATCTGCAGAGAGCAGACACTCTGGGAGGAAGCAGAGCAGCTGCTGGCAGCAGTTGTGCTGAAGTGGGGGGAGCAGCCCTGCACAGCCCGAGGACTGCATGAGCAGTAGTAGGTTTATGCTGCAGCAGCCAAAACTTTAGTTTAAATAAACCAAATCTGTCTAACCTCAAAGCTGCAGGCATTCATCAGCCTTCACAGAGGCAGTGTGTCCCAGGGCCAAGTGGGACGTTTGCCTGGGGATTTATCCTGCAGGAGCCTTCAGTTCCCAACTGGGTTAAAATTCTAGGCAGTCTTTTGCACAAAGCTTCACTGATGTGCTTCTGAGGATGCTTGAAACAGGGCCAAGGGTCTTTGTGGAACAATTCTACATACCCAGCAGCACCAGTCTGTAATGGCTAAATTGCACTCCTTTTCAATCTGTGTGATTTTACTTGGTCCTCAGATTTGTGATCCCCAAAAGTAAACTCTTTCCTTCTTTCAGCTCTGGTTTAGCACACACGTTTTTAAAGGAGAAAAGCAAAGTATTTCAAAGCTTTCTCTGTGTTTCTGGTGGTGTGGCTTAGGCTGGATTGCTGTATTCAGTAAATGGTATAAATGGTATTTGCTTTATTGACAATATTCCTCTCTGCTGCCTACCCTCTTACAAGTAACCAGCTACATGCAGCTTTTATAGGAGGCTCAAGCAATATCATGGACTGACTGTGCTCAGATGGGTGCTTGGAAATGAGATGAGAATCAAAGGACACTGCTGCCCTGCTGGGAACAGCACAGGGTCACCTCTCTTGATAACGTGGTGTGCTTTAGTCTTTCTAAGGAACAAACAAGCTTACACTTTCAGCTCTGAAATCTTGGTAGCCTCAGGCTTTTGAAAAGTTCTATTTCATTTAGATTCTGGAATTTACTTTTGTTTGCTTGGACTATAAAGACCTTTTTATTCTGATCCTCAAGAGCTGTTTACCATCCAGCACATGTGGTCTGCATCTCTCACACTAAAATCTTTTGAGGACTTGGCAACCTTTTTTAGTTCTCTGATCAATGCTGGCTAAGGAACAATGGTAAAAGCCCATGGAAGTCTGTTTCCCAAAATGTGCTGCCCCTGTTCTGATTAACTAGCAGCCTCTACTGAGGTGGAGGCTGCTGCCTTGATTGTTTTCTCAGGAATGTGGTGCCAATCTGGAGTCACTATGCTGAACTGGCAGCAGGTGTGTCAGTGTAAAACCAGGGGGCAGCTTTGCTACCCACTTTTGTGTCTGCACACAAAGTTGAGATCAGTTTTGCTTTTTACCCTGATTTACAGCTTAGTGCTTCTCTGTACTGCTGACACTTTGGTCTGTTCCATGGACAGCTCTCAGCTAAGGACACATAAAGCTGGCACCAGGGCCTGTGCTCTGCCTGGACGTACTCCGCATTGGGCCTAAGTGGAATCTTCTATGCAAGAAAACCAATGTTTATACCTTGCAAGAGCTTTTCTATGAGCTCTTGTTACTCAGAGTATCCAAGAAACAAGACTTGGCTTCAAGGCTCCCTGTGCACAGTTGAGGGGAAGGGTGTTAACCCAATGGGAGAAAGCATCGCCTTCCTGCAGCACTTCTCATTTAGCAGCTTGGAAACTTGCCAAAGAAGCAACTTCCCATTACTAAATATTGCACTGTAAATGTCTGGGAGAGGTGTTTG
Organism: Zonotrichia leucophrys gambelii; assembly: GCF_028769735.1. Lineage (NCBI taxonomy): Eukaryota > Metazoa > Chordata > Aves > Passeriformes > Passerellidae > Zonotrichia > Zonotrichia leucophrys. The sequence continues at coordinate 1,969,228 of NC_088185.1, forward strand.
CAAAGGCAGGGGAAATGGGCCATGCTGGTTTTTGAAGAGGAGGAAGATGAGGGGAGGAAAAGCAACAGCAGATGGACAGTGACTGCTGAGAATGTCACAGCAACAAAGTCCTAGAGGGAACATTTTGCCTGTGCCCTGGATCTGCCTGTGCTCCTACTGAAGCTGTTTCTGGCTGAACTTGAAATGCAGTGAAGCCTCTGAGCTGAGGTGTGGTACTGTAGAGTTAAACCCGTGTACAGAAGGAGAAGTCAAATAATAATTTTTTTAGTGACTAAGTCGCAATAGCTGCATCAGCACAGCTGCCTAAGGCTTCTCTCCTTTTCTTAACAAACCTACCAGCACCATCCTGGGTGTTAATTTTAGAGGATAATCTACATATCTGCACATGTGGGTTAGAGCTCACTGCTGATCTGAACCTGCCTTTCTCTAAAGCTTTTAACACGCCTGAAGCTCTGTCTTTATGAGCTGCTCCTCCCTGTAAAAGAGCTAAACCAACTGTAGAAATCCAGTTCCCTCCACCTGAACTGGGGCAGTGTGTGGGTCAGGTGCAGAACCTTAAGTACACTACTGCCTCTATGCCCTGCTTTGCTTTACCACAGTACAAAAAGTCTGGTTCTTTTCCTATCAGTTCATTCTAGCAGCAAAGTGAAATAACTGTCCACTGTGCTGGCCTGCTTGTACCTCTTGGACTCTGTGCTTAAAGAAAAAAAAAATAGAAACTCGAGGGTGCAAGTCATGGAATGGGGGGAAGTCCGTCACTTCCTCAGGAAACACCTATAACAACAGTGCTTGGAAAAAATATTCAAGAAAACCTCTCCTGTTTTGATTTAAAAAAAAAAAACCTCTGCTCTAACTCCACAACATTCTCCTTTTATTTATTTTCCTAGAGACATGGTCCAATTTTTATATTTTGCTGAGTTAAATGAGCAATAAGTAGTAATCAGATGTTGACATAAAGTTATGTGTACACCTGCTGACTGACTCATAAAGAACAAGAATGCTTTTAGTTAAGAAATGGCAAGAAAATTAAAATACAGCAATTAACTTCACGAATAAGAAACCCAGGCAGTTAAATTATATACATTTATTAAATCACACAAGACTTCTGAATGACCTTTTTAGTTTGATGCTGCCTGATGAAAGCAATTCTGATTTCAGTTCTGATTCAAAAAACCTGAAATTCTTCAAGGTTTTCCAGCCAAAGTGTGTATTTAAAGCTTTCAGGTGAAAGGGAGAGGGAGTGATACTGCCCATCGCTGTAAATTATGATCTTGCCCAACTCTGAGTGCCAGCTGGGCACGTGACTCTTGGATTATTAATGCCTTGTTGAATTGTTAGCAGGTGTAAAATTATCACTCAGTGCCCCAGTCAGGAACACAAGAGGCCCATGAATAGTGAACTGTAGAGATGTGTGTGCACCTGTGTCTCCATTGGCGCTCGAGGTGTTGAACCGAGGCTCTGCACTGCAAAAATGTGGGAGCTGCTGCCATTCCAAACACCACAGAATTGCTGGCTGAGACCTGGGGTAGGTCTAGGTCTGAGCACACTGGGACCTGGGGGGATTTATTGCAGTTTCTGTGGGTCTGAGGCATCAGAAAACTGAGCTCCACTTATAACTGACCCAGCCAAGTCAGATATCTGCTCTATTTTCATACTAACTCTGGTCTTTGAGTGCTCTCAGAAACCTTTCTATTTAGACAAATAGAGTCTTCCTGGTTTTGGTAGAGTCTGACTTATTATAATCAGTTCTCTCAAGCAGATGACTGCACTGGTGTTGGGCATTGTAAAGCTTTAGGCCTCCTTGCAACAAGCCCAGGGTGAGTCCAGAGCTGTGACATCTCTGTGAACAGCATGTCAGTCTTTTATGGTTTTTCAGTAAAAAAAAAAAAGTAAATCCCAGCAAAGGGTGAACTTGATCCTCTCACCATGTGGTGGAGGGAAATCAGAGAGGTGGTCTTGAATTTCAAGCATGAGAGTTGAGTGCCTTTGAACTAACTTCTGGGCCAAGAGCAGTTTCTCAGGAACAGGATATGTGATGTGAATTTCACAGCCTATAACTGCTTCCTAGTTAAGACAGACACTGATAAGCTGTACTCATGAGGTGTGCAAGAGCTCCAAGGGTGTTTGTGGTAATGTCTCAGTGATCCCTTGCCTGGCTCATTTACAGGCTGAATTAGTGCTTGGGGAGTCTGGGAATTCACAGCTCTTGGTTAATATGTATTAATCCAGAAAAACCACCGGAGAGTTTTGGTCACAGGGGTAACACAGAATGTGACAACTCAGAATTAGGCTCTTGGCACGCCAAATATCTTCCTGGTGGTGGATGATGGTGTGAATTTGGGGCTCTGTATGTACGACAATCTGCAAGACTGGAATTGAAGGGCAGCCGCTCAGGGAAGGACCAGGGTCTGGTCTGCTGTCACACACAGTCCTCCCCAGGAGGACATCAGGACCTCAGAGCAGGCCGGGCACATGGCTGGAGCTTGCACTCAGGCAGCATTTCTGAGCTCAGTCTGGCCTATCAAAAGGCTGTTTGACCAGCCTGCATTCCTGCTGCTCCTCTCTGCACCAGGAAATTTAATGGCACTGCTGGGACAGAGCTTTGCTTGTTCAAATTTCAAAGAGCACTGCAAGGAATGCAAGGAAGTTGTTGGACATGTTAATCAAAGAAAACTCATATTCAGGAGTTTGATTTATACCTGTGCACTACACACAGATCATGTAGGCTGCTGGATTGACGCTCAGGCTACAGGTTGTAAAACTTCTCACATGGATTCTGCCCTCTGCCCCTTCCAGCCACATCAGACTGGAAGCAGCTCATATCTGTGTCCCAGATGCCTCATGAAAGAGGGTCACACTGACTGCTGAGAGGCAGTTGTGCCTTCAGAGCTGTTCTGTACCTTCCTTTTCTTTCTCCTCCAGCTCAGATATGTTCACTTAAAAAGCACTAGGACACCAAGCAGCCCTTGTCCAGGATCTGACCCTGTGACAAAGACAGTCCCTCCACCTAGAAGAGCCACTCCTGTGAAAAAAACAAGAAGGTATTTATCCCTGTCTGCCACATCTGCAAACTCCAGCTGGAATCCGAAAGCTGAGCCAACGTTTTTGTTGTCATTAGTGCCTCTTTGTAGGAAATCCTGCCTAGAATTGCTTGCAGAATACATCCTTCACACTAGGAACCAGCGATAAGTAGTGCAATGTGTGCAGTGCTGTAGTGTGCCCTCCTTCTGCAGCTCACAGCATGGAATGCAGACACTGAAAGGCCACCAAATTGCCCACAGAATGTGTGCTCATGCTTGTGACGCTCTTGGGGAGATTAGGAGCCAATCCTGAATTCTGAGCTCCCATTACCAGTGCAGCTCGTTCATGACGCCTCAAAAATGCTGGCAGCTTTGATCATTTCAAGTCCTAGCATATAACTGGGGATGCCAAGCTCTGACTTCAAAGTCTGTCAGTCCCCAGATCCATAAACTGATCAACAAGCACTTGCATGTCATCATGCAGAAGAACTGATGAAGGGGTGGGGTGGGAGCACATTCCTTCCTTCCCCAAAACTCCTGGGCCATGCCTGGAGGAGGCTGGATGCTTTGGTGTGATTGCTTCTGGTCTTTTCCTTCCTTCTTCACGTTGTAAATTATTTAGGTGTCAGCATCAAAGATCAGAGAGAAGCACAGGAAAAGAATCTCAAGTAAATGCTTTATATTCCTTGGGATCATCTGTCCAAAGAGCTCTGCTTGCTTTGTGAGTATGGGCTGTGTTCAGCCACAAAACATCCCTATAATAGCTTACAGCTGGGGAAACTGAGGCACAGGGCTGTTAAAACGTGCCTTGGCCAGAGCATCTGCACGGTCTCTGCCAGAGCTGGGAGGAGTGTTCTGTCCCCTGACAGCTCCTCTGCATCTGCAGGAGCAGCCTGCCTCCCTCCAGCAGCTTGCCAAGGGCTGCACCAGGGACACGCTGCTCCTGCACCTCTGCTGCTCCTGCACCTCTGCTGCTCCTGCACCTCTGCTGCTCCTGCGCCTCTGCTGCTCCTGCGCCTCTGCTGCTCCTGCACCTCTGCTGCTCCTGCGCCTCTGCTGCTCCTGCACCTCTGCTGCTCCTGCACACCCTGCTGCTCCTGCGCCTCTGCTGCTCCTGCACCTCTGCTGCTCCTGCGCCTCTGCTGCTCCTGCACCTCTGCTGCTCCTGCACCTCTGCTGCTCCTGCGCCTCTGCTGCTCCTGCGCCTCTGCTGCTCCTGCACACCCTGCTGCTCCTGCACACCCTGCTGCTCCTGCACACCCTGCTGCTCCTGCACACCCTGCTGCTCCTGCACCTCTGCTGCTCCTGCACACCCTGCTGCTCCTGCACACCCTGCTGCTCCTGCACCTCTGCTGCTCCTGCACCTCTGCTGCTCCTGCGCCTCTGCTGCTCCTGCACCTCTGCTGCTCCTGCACCTCTGCTGCTCCTGCGCCTCTGCTGCTCCTGCACCTCTGCTGCTCCTGCACCTCTGCTGCTCCTGCACACCCTGCTCCTGCTGTTAGCATGGCAGTGCTGCTCCCGTGGCAGCTCCCTGATCCCATCCACACCCAGCCTGCTGGCCTCTCACCAGCCCCATGCCTCCAGTGTTACACAGCCCCTGCCTCTCTGCATTCCCATCCCAAAGCATCATCAGCCTCTTCTGCAAAACCTTGGCCCACGTACAGATGTTCTGGGTGAGTTCCTATCTGTCTAAGGCTCTCCAAATTTGTTTCACTTGATTTTCCTCACTGGAATGGAAAAGGGCAAATGTCTAGAGATGCTCTGAGGAGAGACTTTCTCCAGGCTCTGCTGAGCTTCGTGCTGTGCTGCCCCTTTCCTGGGTCAGCGTACAGGAGTATCAGGCTCCCTGTGGATGCTTTCTGCTCTGCTGGATTAATCCAGCTCCTGAAGAGGAGGGATGTCTTGTTTGGTGTCTCTTCATCATGTAGATTTAACCAGCACTGGAGTTCAAGGTTGCTATAAATAGTTTTGGGCCTTGTCACAGGAGTTACCCATTTATTACAGTTCTCTTCCTTGTCAACAGCCTTCCTCAAAATTTGCTGTAGCAAAAGTCTTGGAGGCTGTGCCTGCACAGCTCCCTTTGAAATGCCCTGAGCTAGCATGACTGCTTCTCCCTGACTGGGGCAGAGATGTCTGATGTTCTGAAAAGCTTTACCTGCTCCAGCCATCTAGTTTTATAATTAACATCATGGCCTGCAGCTCTTTGGTGGATGTCTTCTCCTGGAATGGGTCTTGTCATATTCTTGTCAGTTCTGCAGCCTTCTAGGAAAGACTACTCAGAGATGTGCAGATAAGCAGAGGGGGGCTATTTTTTAATTATGGCAGGAGAACAAGAGACTCCCTGATGTGAGCTGGGCTTCCCAACATCCCTTCAGGAAACACATCAAAAAAGCATTGCTTCGTTCCCTTGTCTGTTCCCCCACCCTCATTTTAAATAAATGAAATCCAGCCCCTCTGGGGTGGAACACAGCATCCACTGAGTAGCCTGTGGTAAAACCACCTGCCTGGGTTAAACATGGAGCAGCAGATGATTTTGTCTCTCTTGGAAGGTTACCTGAGAGAAGTGCCAGGCCGTGGCTCTCAGCTCAGACAAAGATTGCTTGTGCTGAGCAAGGTGGTTAGAGGTGAACCGAGGTTTCTCCCAGTCCTGAGCCAGCGGGTAGCTCCTGTCTGGAGTTTGGTTGTTGTTGGCTCTGTGTAGGCTTTTGGGTGCTGGAGGAAGTAGGTGTCCAGTGAGAGGTGCTAAAGTCTGTGCTCTTGGCAGATCCTGTGTTGTGCCCAGGGTGCTGGCAATTTCCTCACTGTGTGCATCTGCCAGCAGAGTTTGTGCATTGCTCAGTGGGATTTAAAGTTTTCATGGGCATCTGAGGAAGGCTTGTCTGCAATCCAACACTGAATAGCAGAGATCAAAAAGACACCCCTATCATTACTAAAGCAGGAGAGGCTTTTATTGCTTGGGTACCAAAATGAGGCTTTCAGGACCATTGGCTGTTTTCTGATGTTGGCCAAATCACATATTTGTCCTCACATCATGCCTCAGGTTCCTCACCTCTAAAATTAGGACAAAGAATTCCTCAGCCCTTCCCTCCTCACTGAGCAGCTGGGGAAGAAAACCTGGTGGGTGCTGGTTTAGTTCTTGTGTTATGGCTCCCAGTGCTGTGTGGCTTTAACAGTAATTCAGCCCAAAAGAAGAAATCAACTTAGAGAAAACCTGAAAGAATGTACAGATTATAACCTCACCAAAAGGATGAAACAAATATCTGATCTCCGAAAGAGCACACCAAGATAATCCTCTTTTTCTGAAGCCTTTCAAAATCCTTTTTTTTTACCCTCTACAGCTTAGGATAGTGAAGCTAGCACTCCTCAGGTAAACTTGCCAGCCATTAAGGGAGTGTTGAACAGCAGACTGTGGAGACAGAAACCTTCAGCAGTGTGTGCTGTAGGGAATGGTGTGATCCAGGCCTTGGATGAAATAGCTCTGGCAGGCTACTTCCAAACCTTTTGACATTCATACAGAAAACTTGTCTGGTTTTCCTTTGGCTGTCTCACCCCCGTGACCCAAAATGCCTAGTCCTTCTCAGCTTCATTCTCTGTTTGGTTCCTGCAGCCTCCACCTGCATGGAGACAGAGAAAATTAGCATTTTTTCTTTGGTCTGATGAAGAAAATTCATACAGGGTTTTTAGACTGGATGAAGATTCCTAGTGTCCTGCTGTTAATTTAAGAAATTTGTTCAGACTCTTTAATGCTCGGAGGAGTTGAATGAATCCAAAGGGAAACAGTGGGCTGCTGGAGAGAGAACAGGGACATCATGTTTGCCAAGTGATGGATTTAGCTCTTGGTGGAACACCCCAACACCCATCTATGCTGGGGCTCCACCCTCTCAGTGTCCCTTTACTGCCTTAATGTTTGGATTCTTAAAACTGGCAGGTGCCTGGATCTGCTGAGCAGGTTATGGCCCCAGAGCTATTTTTATCCACTGACTTAACAAGCAGTTTGAAGAGCTGTAACAGGCAGGAAATAAAGTCCTCTAAAAATACAGAGGGTAACTTTTAAGAGGTGGATTTTTAATTGCAGCTCGAGCAAACCATTTTTAGTTTGCATGAGTCTGCTCCTTCTCGTCTCCTCTGCAATCTGGAGCTCCCCCAAAGAAGAACTTGTCATGGTTGTGGCCTTATGGCCCCACCAGTCTGTGCCTCTGCTTTCCCTGGCTTCTGGCATCCCTGCCAAGATCAGGCAACAGCAGCCCCAGATTGTCTCTGCAAATCTGAGCATCTGCAGTTGGGCTGAGGGGAATCCAGAAAGGGGAAAACTGAGGAAATTGCTTTCCTCCCTCTTTGGGGTATAAAATGTTCTCCTCTTTCAAGTTAATTTGTTCTGTGAAAGTTCCCCTTGAAATAATTTTCCAACTACTTTGAAAGATCAAATAGATTATATTGAAAGCTACTGTAAGATGAAGTGCCCATTTGGATTTAATAAATGCTGGTTTATGGAGTTCGGCTCGTTATTTCTTTGGGATAAACCTATAGAGAATGGAAGGGAGGAAAGATTTTAATGTTTCTGAAAAACTTATCCCACAAACAGTAAAAACATACCCTAGAAATATACCAGCCACAAAAATGACATCTTAAATGCAGTATTTATGACTTTCTGTATTTGTTTTGCATAAACTTTTCTGGTTTCTATTACACAGATTGATTTATGGAGTTTATTTGGAATAAATGTAGTGCATATTTGAAGCAAACAGAGTCTTGGCCTGTGAAGCACCCAGGAGATACAAAACCTCTGTATGGTTCAACCTGGGAACCTCCAAATCCTTTTTATCAGAATATCTTTTTTCATTGAAAATAAAATGCAGAAAAATAATAAGAAAATAGATGAAGAAAAGCAATTTGGGAAAACATATGTAGCCAAAGTTTCGACTAAAATTGGTCCGAACTTTGTATTCAGTGTCTCATTCTGTTCCTTAATGAAATGTTCTTTATCCAAATGGAAATTTTACCACGAATATCATTTTTCACAGATTTGTTTGGGAGGTGTGGGGAGTTGACAGGGGCTGGAGGGGATTGAAAACTTCTCAGAAAACATTTTGATTTTACTGAAATTCATGTAACTTTAGAAGGCACACCGAACTAGAAACTTCTTAGTAACTTTTCCATTAACTTCAACCTTTAGTAGTGAAGAGAAGCAAACAAGGAGAAATTTGCCCATAAACCATCAATTCTTGATCTGTAAATGAGCTAATTGCATATTTTAGCAGGTTGGGGGAAAAACAGTAAAACAAGGATTGTCTGTATTGATTTATTTTTAAAGCACATAAGTTACATTTATCTCTGCTTTCCTCCTGTTCCCCTGAAAGGCTTGGCATCTGCCCTGTTCCTTCCTGTAACTGGATTACTTGTGTACTTTTAGTGCATTTCTAGATTGGCTAAAATAGTACCTTTTCTGTGTATTTTAGAGGGGGTTTGCAAGTCATCAGAGCACAAAGATTCTCTCAGAAACCTGAGTGTCCTTTACATTCCCACAGCAAAGCACCTGGGTTTTAAATACCCAGTAAGTGATCTGCACACTGATAATTACTGGGTGAATAAAATTTATTATTATCCTGAATTTGTTATTGAAAAATTGCTGGCAGATAAAAACTGAGGCTTGTCAGCTTTTTAATAGCTAAAAAATGATACTTTAATCTGCATTTGCCTGCTGCCACAGGGTCTGAGTGGCTGCAGACAGGAAGAGTGTATGGTCGTGTGCTGCTCAAAACTAATCAGTGGGCTGTTCTCCCAACTGTGTCATCTTTCCAAAAACCATCTGGTATTTAATGCCATGAGTCTATTTTTCACAGGCTGCCTAGAGTTCTCTCTGTAAGAAGATCCAGGGCTGTAGTCAGGTTGTCATCATCTGTGCTGAATGAAATGGGGAGACTCCCACAAATCTCCCAGCTGCTGGCCTGAGCACTGTGACCCATATGGTCACTGCCTACCCCAGACTGATCCAGGGGGAAAGTGACTGCAGGTGCAAAATGGCTGGCCAAAGGAACCCCCTGTGGAGCTGTTCTGCTCCATCTTTTGGGAGAAGAGAGGGATATTTTTAATCTAATCCTTTGTGGCACGCTGGATTGAAGCCTTGGCATTGTCATGGATTCATCCAGATTAAACTTTGTTTCTTTGAAAGCCAGGGTACTCTGAAAGATGTGCTCTCATAGGTGTGGGTTTCACCAGTGAATGTGTTTGGTGGGTTTTGTGCTTGGCTCCTGCCTGGCAGTTTGTGCTTTCCCCTTGGGATCTCTTGTGTGTGACTCTGCCAGGAGCCCACAACGCTCTCAGAGCACTGGGACAACAGGGGCCTCCTACCTTGCCAGGCTTAAGCACTTAAATAAGTGACTGCCCATAATTAGGAACCATTTGATGGAGAACTAACTGACCATGGCACATGAGTGCTGATGTAACCAGGTTTAGCCAGCATGAAAAAGATGCTTCCTGAGTACAGAGCCATGGAGAACAGCACTAAGGACAAATCCTATCCTACAGCCTGTGTGCACAAAAAGCTTTGATGCCCACTTGTTAATTGCTGAAAGGATGCACAGATTCCTTTGGCAAGGCCTTCCTTAAGCATCTGACACTGCACTCTGGCAGGGGAAGAGCTTTGAGGTGGCTGTGCTTGACCCACTCTGCCCCAGGACTGCTTTATTTGTAGTAATAGTCTTCTGTCTCTCAAGTGGAAGTTTTTTATTTTGAGCTGCCTATTCTTTGGAAGTTATCCTGAGCTTCAAAGAGCTGAGTTTAATAATTTTTCTTTGCCTTGCTTTGCCAGAGAAAAACCTGGGCTGCCTGATTTCTGATGTGCTGCTTGTTGTACTTCACAGCCCTATTCACAATAGTGAGGGGTTAAAGAGTAAAATGCTACAAGTAGTAGGATATCAGCAAACTGGTAGGAGAAACTGGAGCCTGGTTGCTCTGTGCATTTAAGAATCTCCAGGCATATTGGCAGAAGCCCAAATGTGCCCAAGAGGCCAGGATGGGAAAGCTGGGACCATTGTTCTTCCTTGGCTAACATGGCATTCATTGAGGCACAGGCTATTGCTGGGGGACCAGACTCCCACTTCCCTCTCCAGCTGCTGGTTTTCCCTCAGAAACCGGTTTTGCTCTCCTGTACAGAAATAACTGTGATGTACTTTAGCACGTGTCTTGTTTGTGATGGCCCCCATCCAAAACCTACTGATATCAGAGGAATGCTTTGCAGGGACTCAGAGGGATTTCAGATGAGATCCAAACCTTTGCAGCTAGTTTTGCATTGCTTTCCTGCCATCACTGACTGTCCAGCCACCAAACTCCTGAGAAAATCAGCATGAAGTGTCAGTCAGGGTTCAGTTCAAGTGACAGCTAAATTTGCCTCTCTGGAGATGAATAAGAGTTGGTGGGCCTGAAATGCAAACGACCTCAAACAAAGCCAGCCAGTGTCCACACCAGCAAGCTTTTAAATCATACAGTAGCCTTCAACCATTAACACTTCAAACACCGTCTGGCCCTTTGAAAAGGCAGTTCATTTATTAATGTTCCTGCTAAAGTCCCTTCCACACTCTGTTCACAGGATTGCCTCCTGCATTGGTCAGACCCTTCTCATCCCACTCAAGCAAGGATGAAAAGCAGCCCTGAAATGCTTCAGGAGGGATGGCAGGATCCAGTGGTGGGATGTCAGTGTCTGGAGTCTGGCACCTCCCCTCCATTTCTGGGTGAGTCACGGCTCCTTCCTCTCTCTGCAAGGCTGGGAGGCTGCTCAGACAGACGTGCCTGCACTGTGGTGGCTGTGGATCCAACTGGCACCCTGTGCTTCTGGGGATGGCAGGGAGTTTCTAAATTCACTGCTAGATCCTGCTCACTGGCGTGTGCCTGAGAGCCAGCAAAGGTCTTGGATGTGCCATGCTCTGGGCTGTCACCCTGTCTGACAAGAAACATTCTGGGCTGTGAGCTGGAGCTGCAGAGCTGCCCTGAGATCTTTTCAAAAGTCTGTCTCTGGCTTCTCTGATCACAGGGCTGTGCAGGGCCTGTCTTCAACTCAGATTCCCACACAGAAACTGACCTGCACACTCCCCTTGCTGGGTTTGGACATCTCTGCTTTCTTGATTTTAAAAATGCTCTTTAGAGCAAAAAACCCTAACAATGTTGTCTTTTCTCCTGTTCCATGGACAGACACGGTGCAAGCAGAGTAAGCTTGAATTGCACCACACTTGCTGCTCACCAGCTGGCCAGGGGAGAACAGTGCTTGCCTCTGTCTGGGCTGTGGGGCTGGAAAGGTGAGGCTAGCAGCAGGAGGCAAGACAAATACGAGCCTGTTTTTGATTTGCCATCTGACCCCTGCCAGCTCAGAGCACCCTGTCTGTAATCATGACCTAAATTAAGCCCAAATGCCATGAGCAAGGCTGTTGCTTTCTCTCACAATGCAAGTGTTTCCAGGTACCTAGCCAGAGATTTAGAATCCAGCACTAATTACATTCTTGTTTGTGTCTGCTGTCATGCTGATTTGGGCTTTCTGTGGTTTGTTAAGTCCAGGAGCGTGCCTGGCCCTTTGTGCTGCCAGCCTGTGTGTGGAGACAGCAAGGGGCATCCGTGGCTGACAGCTTAGCAAGCTGCTGCAGGAAACCTGCTGGGCTGGGCTGGCTGTCTTTAGTAGCCCAAATATCATGGGAGACATTTTGGCTTGTTAAATTCTTGACTGCACAGGTCTGCTGTCCACAGTAGGTTCACTTGAAGGAAATAGCTCTGGCAGCAGCCCAGCAGCAGGAACACTGATTTTCTCTTAAATGTGGAAGGACACAGAGGCTTGGTGTTCCTACCCAGCCAGCTCTTGCCTTGTTGATGGTGGATAGCCAGCATCTTTAGCTGGGCTTAGGTGCAGTGGTTTGGCTGTGAAGCTGGAGATTAGACCCTTGTAAACAAAGTCTGCAGTTGATTACCAGTGATTAGCAGAGCTTCTTCTGTCAGGATACTGGAAGGAGCAGGATGGAATCACAACCTTTGTGATGCCACATGGTTCTGCAATGGCTCTCACAGGCTGGGCTGTGCTGGGGACTCTGCTGGGCAAACCCTTTGTGAGAAGCCCAAGGGCAGGACAAGATTTTATTCTGCATTGCAAAGCCTCTCCCCAGAATACAGGAACAGTTTCTGAAGAAACCCAGCTGGGGGTTTGCAAAACCACTGGCTTCTCTGAGGAGCCAAACTGAGTTTTCACTTGTATGTTCTGTGCTGGCTCCCTCCTGCCACTCTGTGCCAGGTGACACCACCACAGCCAGACCTAGGCTCCCCAAATTGCTGTGGGGGAGAACCCTACTGAAGAGCAGTTCAAAATGTAATACATGCTCTCTTCTACCCTTTGTCTGCTTTCTGTTTCCTCTCTCTGCCAGGAGTTCTTGCAGTCTGTGCTGTGATTGTGACATTGGGGCAGACAATCAGGCAAATCCTTCACACACACACGCTCCGAGCAAACCAGACATCCGGTATTTAGAAATAAACAGCGTAAAGAGATTTGGGAAAGTCACTGTTCATGCCAAGACATTTAAGAGGCATCTTGGTTCAAGCAAAAGCCTCAACTCATTCCCATTTTAATTTTTTTTTCACTTTAACTGTTGAGTTAGTTAGTTCAAACCAAAACTGGATAGTTTCTATTTCCAGATGATCAAAATGAGGTAATCTGTCTTCCACTTACATTCTGAGGTGCTGATTTTCACCTAAATATTTTCTGTCAATGGACAATCATTTTACTGATGGAAAAATGTTTTACGCTAAAGTTTCTACCCATCCCTGGTAATTCACAGAAGTTTAAGCTGGAACTCTTCATCTTAAACTCTTGGTTTCCATTGCTTAAGAAGAACCTCCCTCCTTCACTACCCAGTGCCTGGGTTAGCAGGGATTGGAGGGAGACAGAGGCCATTCAGGAGAGGTGTCAGGTTCCACTGCTGCCTCCTGTCTGCATCACAAAGTGTCACTCGGAAGGCTAAAATCTACAGCCACCATTGCTTACAGACTGGGCACTATTGGTCTGCAGTCCTGGAAATTTGGACCCGATCCAGTCTGGGTTTTGCTGGTTTTTAAGGGTCAGCAGTCATTAAAGGTGACGAGAATCTTGGAGTGAGCCCCAGTTAGCAATCACTAAACACAGGTGTACAGAACTGAAGTTATTTCTTTGTAGCAGCAAAGGGAAAGTATGGCTGCATAGAGCATGTGTCCTGAAATGTGTGCTTAGTTGTGGGATTGTGGTTTGTCTTTGGTCGGGCTGTATATTTTTGAAGTGGAATTGAGGCCAATGGTATATACTTTGTCTTGTGTGTATTCAGATTTATGTGGAATGGATTTGAGAAAATATGACAGATGGGAAATAGATGGATGTTTTTTTCCATGCAGGTTGGCAGTTCTTTTTACCTGCTAGCAGCTTAAATAATAGAAGCTGGGTGATGACCACACATTAACACTTTCTGCTGCTCTGAGTGTTTTTCAAGAAGGGAGCAATTACTTCAAAATCTGCTCTCCTTTTAGTCAGGCCAGTATTCAGAATTTAACTCCTGTTTCAGATTGGTTTCAGTCACCCATTTTTACCTGGCAGATCACTTGCAAAGATGCTCATTGCTAATCAAGACCTAATTTCTGACAGATTTGTGCATATTACATCTCCTCCTCTGTTGGTAAATAGAATTGGGGTTTGGTTTTTAGAAAACATAAGCAGAATCTAGGAAGTTCAGGTTCTGACTGTGTCCGGTGTTCATCAGGGAGAAATTTGGCAATGGTTGCTGTGTGCTGCTGTCATAGCAGAACATCAGGAAATGGAACCACTTTGTTTTGCAGCCCTTGAGGATGTGCTGGCCATGTCTGGGAATGAGGAGAACTTCCCTTGCCCCAGGTGGGGCTGGGGCTGAGTGAAGAGGGAGTCCTCTCCATCCACTGTGGCCAGAGGGCATTGGCAGTTTTGAGAGGATTCAGTTCACTGAGCTGCAGAGAAATGCAGAATGACAGAGATTTTGTACAGTTTCCCTTTTGCAATCTCCCTCTTTCCTAATCCTCCTTCCAGGCCTCTGTGGTGCAGATGGGATTCTGTTCATTGGGCACATGGTACACCATGAAACATCTCCAAAAAACAGAAAAACAGCAGTGTAGGAGAGAAGCACAAAGTGGAGCTCCTGTGGCTCCAGGAATGGTACATTTGTTGCATGCAAGTGTTAAAAGAGATGATGCTGACAAAGTTGTCTCTTGTTCCCTGCGTGCTTTGAGTTAAATTCTGCCAAGGAGGGCTTTTCATCCTGCGAGCTTGGTCTCTTCTGTGGGGCTGTTGGCAGTTATTAAAACACAAAGCTCTTCTTGCCTACAAATCCATGTGCTTGATCTTTCCAGCCCAAATCCTACAAGTAACATGCACTTGTCCCCAGGGCAGCTTGCTCAAATAACCACAGCTCTGCCGGAAAAAGGGCCACTGGAGCCCTAGGGAATTGGGAGGAGAGATTGAACTATTCCCAGCATCCAAAGACCAAGAGGTTCCTTCTTCTTCAGCAAATGTTTTCAGTTCCCACTTGGTGAATTATTGCTAGGGATTTTTTTTTCCCTTCAGTGTTTCCATGAATGTGGTTGAGGCTCTGATCCAGGAAATGGGGGGGGAAAAATCTCTGAAAAATGTATCGCACCATTTCAAAACTCAAGTGGAATTAATTAAATCCAAATTTCAACAGTGTGTCCAAAGTTGAGCTGGGCTCAAGACACACTTCAGAAGGTTTGATTTCAAAACAATCCCTTTGAGCACATGCACATAATTTAGGGAGGTTTCTGTGTATCCAGTGCAAGGCAGGAACAGGGAGCTGCTGGGTACCTGAGCTCAGAGAGAAAAGGTTGTATTTGCAGGCCATCCAGAAAAAAACCTTTTTCTCCCTGATCCAGTTTATCCTAATCCTCTGCTCAGCAAGCTGCAGGCTGGAAAAAGAGTCAGGAAATAATGTTGTGGAAAGGGGAGCCAAACCATTTGAAATGGAGATGCTGTGGCTGCTACACTCACAGTTCTGCTTGCTGGAGAGGTAAAAATAAGTAAAAATAGCTAAGGAACAGTAGAGAGAAAGTGTCCAGGACATCAGGCTTGGGCTGAAACAAAAGAGTTTGGGAATGAAAACTTTTCTGAACAGCTCCACCCCTGAAAGGGAGGTTACCTTGGGGAGTTCGAGTGCTTCCATCCTTTTATCTGTTAAATTAAGATAATATAATTTACTGCCCCAGAGAAAACATGATGGATTTTAAAAAACAGTGCTAGTAGGCTGGAGCTTTCTCAGATGTTTTTTCACATGCCAAATTCTTTCCTCATTTTCATGCATGTGTCCCAACTAGCTATAAGAGAGTTACACATGGGTCAGTGAGGAGTAGAACAGTCTCTTTAAAGTAGTATTTAACAGATTCTTTCTGTCATGCCTGTTCCCTGTTTTTTCACTCATTGTGGAGGAAACTAGCATGTCTCATTTACTCTTGACTTGTGGTAGTGACCTGGGAGAAAGCTGATGGGGAGGACTCCTGCATGAAAGATCAATTGTGCCTATTTAGTCTCTGCAGATGGGAAAATTTTGCATTTTGAGCCTGAAAATGGGGGCGGTTCTACCTCATTTCTGCCAAGCAGCAACACATGTTGTCGATATTTTTCCTGCAGATCTTCTGCCTGGGCAGGGATGATGTGGGTACATGTTCTGATGTGGCTGTATTTCTGTGGAAATATATCTATACCTATACACACATCTGTGTGTGTGTGGCTGTATATTTTGGTGGAATTTCAGGTGCACTGTGAGTTGATGAACTGTGTTGCAGGTGAGAGCAGAAGCATTTCTGTCAGCCACTGTTTGGGAGGAGGGACACAGCAGACCCTGCTGTACACTGAGTTTTACAGACTTTAACCTCATCACTACAAGAACAGGTATCTGTAGGTCAGCACCACCTGTTGCTGCAGGTGTACCTTGAAATACTGGGCAGTATTTTGGATAGGGATTCCATTGCCTTAGCAGGCTGAGAATCCCAGAGTCATGCTTGAACCCTGCAATTAAAGGGCTCTGACAGGTCTGGGAATCTATCTTGTTGAACTCTGCTGCTAGACCTGCTGGTACAACAGGGATATTGAAGGATGAGACGAGTCCATTTGTTTCAAAGACCTCCCAGCCAGATGTTAGCCCTGCTGTATTGCATATGGCTTTCTTCAGGCACAGAGTCAACACTGAAACCCGAGCCAGCTGATAACAAGGGCAGCAAGCCCCAGCGGGGTCTGTGTGGCATTACCCATCCGCCTTTTCCTGGCAGCTCCAACACTGGAAACACATTCACAGTGTGCCTCAGTGGAAGCTGAGGAGCTCGACCATCACAAAGGCCACACAAACATTTCTCCCTTTGAAATGGCTACTGACAGCCTGTTTGATGCTCCAAGTCTTCTGTGAGTAAATGGCATATCAGAAATTAATTTCCTCCTGCTTCCTTCTGTATTCCATCAGCAGTATTGGAAGTCACATTGCCCGTTACTTCATGGCAGCAGCATGACCTGAAACAACATAATTAAATTACCTAGACACTCCTTTCCCAAATCCAAGCTGAAGAATTATTTTTTTTCTACTACCTGCTGAATCTCCTACTTTTCAGTTTGCTGAGGCCTCTTCTGTTAGTTGGCCCATGTGGGTCCTCCATCCCTTTGTCCTTGTATCCTCCAGCTTGTTTCCTTGCAGGTTTTTCATGTCTTTCAGAGGTAAAAAGGAAAGGTAGGAAATTATATAAGTATAAAAATACAATAGTTTCATGTTCCTGTTCAACTGCTCCTGGGATGCTTTCACATGTGGCAAACATACCCAGACAATTAATCTTGTGCACCCACAGGGTGTAACTGTAAAACAGTGCATGACAGATGAAGATGTATCTTCCTTCCCTATTGTGCTGTGTTTGGGGGATTTTTTGGAACCTCTGCTTTTGCTGTGTCAGGGCCAGTTACCCCATCTGGACCCCTGGGCAAATTTTAGTTGATGTGATAAAAGCAGATCCTCTGTATCTTATTAAAATTATATATTAGGGCATACATTCATTTTCCCTTCTGTTCATTTTTCCTTTTTTTGGAATGGAGAAGTAGCCAAAATCAGAAGAAACTCCTGGGCATGGAAGAAGGGTGGGAGAGAAATGACTCACAGCACTCTTGTTCTAGAGGGGGCTAAGCTGAAGTGTCAGTGGTGAGAAGGAGCAGGTAACAACCAGCCCATCTGAGAGGGCTCTCCAGGGCAAGAAGTGCTGAACCATTTAGGTGGCTGCACTGCTAAATGGGTCCTGCCTTCCCCGAGTGTCCTTGTGCCAGGGTGGAGCGCTCTGGGAAACCCAGCTAATGAGCACATGCTGCTGCTCCAAGTGCTGGAGGCAGGAAGGCTCCAAGTACAGGAGCAGGGGCTGCTCACTCGTGTGTCTCTTCTGTCTGAGCTGATGAGTTCACAGGGCTGCTCCCCTGCAGCTCTGGAATCTTGTTATGCTGTCATCTCTGTCATTCTTTGTGCATCTCAAAGTTTTCTGCATTCTCCCCAGTACATCCTCAATTCCTCTGCATTTATTCTATCCAGGTTTGCTATTTATATGGATGGGGTTTGGTTTCTGTGCAGAAGGCCCTGTGGACATTAATCCTTTGGGGACATACTAGATGGTCACTCCAATTTGAACCTGACTTTGGGATAAGCTCCTTGTGCCAATTACAGACCTGTGTCCCACAGGGAGAGAGAGCTGTGGGCAAAGGGAAGCAGCAGCACAGTGGTCTGGGGTTTGTTTAATGTGTTTGTCCACCTTGGATGGGCTTGTGCCCAGTGCAATCCATGTAAGAGCACCATCCCCCAGCATCTGATTCTTTCTCACACACTCATCCAGGGTTTTCCAGACCCACCTCTCTGGGAAACAGCCAGCCTGAGAGAAGAGACCTCAGCAGGCAGCAAGGATCCAGGCAACAGGCACTGCTGCTTAGGCAATAGGCAAACATTGTAGTAAATAACATGTGTAGCTTTGTTATTAAGCTTGATCTTGTTAGGGGGGCAATAAATGTTCTCTGTGATCATTTTTCTTGTAGAATATCAACACAGGATAAAATTGTGGCTCTGGCTTTGCTCTTCCTGCTCATTAGAGCTCCATGCTGCTTCATGCCATGGCCTCAATCTGTTGCTGTTTGCCTTGACAGCTGCATGTCCCCAATTTCCTTCAGACTCATTTTGCTCATGATAATGCTGGCAGTTCTTGGGTTTTTCATGTCCCTTCCCCCCTGCCCATTCTTGCTTTTACAAAGGCAACTTAGCAGCAAATTGTGCTTAATTTAAAAGGGATGGTTTGGGTAAGATACCTGTTTGCTGGAAACCAAAATCAGGGACATCTGGCATTCATTGGCTTTTAAAAGCAAAGAAATGACACAACTAAAACGCAGATACAGAGCATTTCCAGCTACTTGGGGGGGAGGGGTGTTGTTTTAGTAAATTGAACTCAGATAGATTTGTTCTACTTGCTTCTAGCTGTTGATCTGGGTATAGTCTGGACTGAACCACTTGTTTAATTATATACCACTAAAAAACTAGCTTTGCTTCATAATGTGCCCCGTTTTTTGGTGTTTTTTTGGTCTCTGTTCATCTGCACAGGATGGTTGCTTTAAGGCCTGAAAATTCTTTTAGATCCATTCCCTGACTCACCAAACTCTACCTTTCCACCGGAATGAGCTTTTGTATCATATCCAGAGCCAGGTACCTGCTCTGTGCCTGGGGGCACTCCAGCCTCCCTTCCAATTTCTAGGCTGATTTACAATGGAGGAGCCAGAGAATCCCTTGGTTTGATTTGCTGGGCATACAGGTGGGAGTGAGAGACACTTCCCAGAGCTGGCCAGTGATGCACAGGAGCTGAGTGGTGCCCTGCTAGCCTGGAGGCAGCTGAAGCAATCCCATCTCATCAGTAGCCGTAAAACAAAAAACAGCCCATTCTGACACTACAAAACAGTAGAGCTTTATTTTAACTCAAAGAGAATAAATGAGTCTTTGGCATTATGTGGGGAGAGGAGGCTGTGCTTCTTGCTGCCAGTAGTGCATAATTTCTAACTCAAGAAGGAGCAGCAAGGCAGATCAGGCATGAACCCAAAAAAATCCTGGCTTTGCCCATGGAGAGAGTGAGAAGTTGGATCCTCTAGAACAGAGGCTACTTTATGAGGAGTGAGAAACTGGGCCACACACAAGCTGGGTATGCGGGGGTAGCAGGGCACTGCTGTGTTTTTGCTGAGGGATCCCCAGGCAGGTCAGCCTGGGCCATACAGCCCCTGTCCCAGCAAGCAGCAGATCCCTCTGCTCTGACAGGGTTTGTGTCAGCTGCCTCAGACTCCCCACACCTCCCCACTGCTGGCAGTGCAGGAGTCTGGACCTGTATGAAACCAGAATTTTATGAAGGGCAGAAGAATAACTCTCCCCACATTTCACTCACTTCCCTATTTGTCATTTCTGGCTGAATCCTTCACTCCTGCTGGATCTTCCCCTGGGAAGTGATTGAAAGAGCTTCAACAGTTTAATCCAAATTGCCCTCCAGTTCCCTGGTGATGCAATTAATTGAAAGCAGGATTTTTACATCTCTGTTCTGCTTAAAAGTATCCCCTGGCCATCAGGCTCTCCTGCTATGAGAGCTAAGAGTCACTGTGCTGGCAGCCACATCCAGTATGAGCCTGGATTTCTAAGGGGATAATCCAGGAAGACATCAGGTCCCCCTGTGTGGCAGTCCCAGCCATAATCAGCCTCTCTCACAGTTGTGGGCTATTGCAGTTCAGCATCAGGGGTAATTTCTTACAGCATTGAAGCTTGCAGTAGCAGATTTAAACCTTTTTCCCCACAGTAATCTGCAGTGGGAGAAGCCTCCAGTGCCTCCCCATGATGGATTTTCTTTTGAGAATTTCTATGGATCTGCTCCCCTTGCCACAGAATTAATCACACTTAGACATAGAAAAGAGCTAGAGAGAATGTGCTGAAATGCAGCAAATTCCATGTGAAAATATAATGTCTGATATTGGCAAACTCTAAGGAGACATAACTTGAATGAGCACAATTCTGAGAGCTGGGTGGAATAGGCAGAGCCTGGGATGAGAGAGAGCGAGGCTGTGGGACAGTGTGCCTCAGTTTGCCTGTTTGACACGTGAGGAAGAGGAGAAAAAGGACTGGAGAGCTGAGGGCTCTGATTCCTATTCCCTGTCAGAATTAGCTGTGAACAGGATAGGGAGAGGTTTAAGAATTTGGTTTAAGAATTTGGCCCCAAGTTCTGACCGGCAGCTCCTCCTGCCCACGCGACCCTCGGCGGTGAGAGCAGACTGTGGCAGACAATTTGCAGGTGGACTCTGAGCCAAGGCTGAGCCCCAGTTTGGCTGCTCTTCCTTACGAAAGGGAAGGCATGTTTTGGTTTTCCTGGGCTGTCTGCAGAGCCTCTCTCTCTCTCCAGTCTGGGATAGGTGCCAGCCACTTCCAGTGCCTTTTCCCAGTGAGTTTAATAACTCTACTTCCTTCATCCTGTCTTGAGCTCTCAAAATAGCATCCTCAGGTATGACATGACACACGCTATTGCCCTGCTGTCTGCTGCAGACAGTGTCCTCTTTCTTTCTGCTTATCCCTGCTTCAGTCTATACATAGTCCTTGGGACTGGCATCCTTTGTCATGTTACAGATGCCAGAGGGACTTGGGGATAAGAGGAGGCAACTCCTGCTGAGAGCACTGGAGTGTGCTGTGGAGTGCTAATTCCCACAGCACTAGGACACATTTTGGCATCTTAATTTAATTTATGCTTTGGTGTTGGAGCACAGCACATCCCACAACACCTGGGTTTGACCTGAGGTGGGAGACCCCATCCTTTTAGGCCCCCTGAAAATGGTGGGTTTGTGCAGACTATGAAGCAGTGATCACAAATCTTCCTTCTCTGTTTAACCACCGAGTTTTAGCAAAGCCAAAACTCCTGAGCATGAGTTCATTAGCCCATTGGAATGGTGCTTCCTTGGCTCCTGACTTCCCTCCAAGGCTCTGGCAGGCAGACACCACCTCTGCTGCCAAGCTAAACCTTGCCATGCTGTGTGATGGGACAGGCTGGGCACACAGCCAGCAATGGGCCCGTTCTCACTCAGCCATTGAACATCCCTGCAGACACGCTGCTTGTGCCAACCTCCATCCTACAGACTTCCATACAGGCTCATATTTCTTTTGAAGCTGCCTTGTCCTTTCATCCACACCTTATGAGGAGAGGCAAACCCATTTTTGCCTCATCCTTCCCCACCAAAAAGCTGTGTCTCCATGCCCCATGGAGGAAGTTAAATGACCCCTTGAAGGGACTGACTGCCATGGGAACAACCTGGCCCAGCCACTGCAGAGCTCATTTGGCTGCTTTGGCTTCTTGCAGGCTCTCCAAAAGACATCTCTCCCCCTCCCTGCTTTGTGCTGCTGCCAAGTGAGCTGTGCTGTGCTGCGTCCCTGATCTTTTCTGACATTAATTACCCTTTCCTGGCTCAGGCTGCCCTGTTTGTGGCCAGGAAACCAAACTCACTTGCGCCTGGAAGCAGAGCAGGAGGGAAGAGAGAGTGCCTGCTTCCTTGGATGGCCAACTGGAATAAGCAGGTGTCTCTGAGCCCTTCCCACCCCAGGGAGAGCTGATAGAAGGCTTTGCCCATTGCAGCCCAGGCTGGATCCAGCCAAGTGCTGAGCACCTGCTCTGCCTGCTGGAGTCTCTGGGAGTGAGGGTAATGGGCCAGCTCTGAATGTGTGCCCAGCATCTCCAGAAATGCACCAGCACAAGTGAGAAACAGCAGGAGGAGTAAACCCTGGAGGCCACCCATCTTCTTTGACAGGTGGGTTTTTAGGCCACTAATTTAAAAGTTGTTTTCCTCCACTTCACCTGGGTGCCTGTGGCTTCCTCCCTGTTCCCTCTGAAGAGCTCTACTGCAGTAAGTGACACCAGTGGGGAGCACAGGGTCCCAGCTCCTCCTGTACAGCCTGTGGCAGTGACAACCCAAGGGTGGATGCTTCTCTAAGACACCCCTGAAGACTTTCCTGGCACCAGCCACATGCTCAGTGCCACCCACTTTCCCAGGGTGACAGTGTTCCTGTGCAACCAGAGCTCGGCTGGCAGAACTGAGTGCTCTGAGCTGCTGCTGAGGGTGTGCAGTTCTGCTGCTGGGCTTTTGGAGACTGCCCCCAGCCTAAGTCAGGAGCAAGAGGCTAAGTCAGGGAAAGGTAAACACAGACACAGTGTTGTTCCTGACACTTTCACGGCGCTCTGAAGTTCCCATCACACACCCAAATGAAACAGCAGCACTTGGAGAGTTTCACTGGCAACTCCCCAGTTACAAATTCATAGTCTCTATTAACTCCTGAGCTATAAACAGAGAGAAAGGAAAATCCATACTTTCCTTGAAAAGAGCAGCAGCGTTTCTCAAAAGGAGCCTGTGTGTGTTTGCCACATCTTTGAGCCTGCGTCCAACATAAAGGGACCCACGAGCAGAGTTATTTCTAAAATACAGCACCATCTAGTGCTGCACTGCAGCAGGTCACCCACCCCGTGTCCCCACCCGGCACCCGCAGCACCGGGTCCTCTCCTCTCTGTCCCTCCCCAGACTCCCTGCCTTTTGGGACTGGGGTTTGATTTGGTTCGTGTGTCAGATGCCAGTGGGTTGTCTAAGGGCTGCTTCAAAAAAAATCTCTTTGTGCCTCTGTGTACTTGCAGCGTTCCAGCAGCCTCTTGCATAATTCATGGAGAAATTCTGTTAAAACTTTGTCCAAACCCCAAATCATATGTGAAATGCAGCTGGAAACCATCTTTGTAGATTTGAGCCATTGCAAACATCCCTTCCCCCTGCTCCACCACACCTTTTATTCCTGTGTGTTAAAGCCAGGCAAAATTTCTAGTTGAGCAGAAATGCTGGGGCTGAGTGACACAAATACAGCTGTTTTTCTAGGCAGTGGCTGTATCCCTGTGCTCTGCAGAACCATAGAGGGTGATGTGCTATTGCTGAGGGTCCAAAGGGGTAAGAAAGATATTATCAGCAAGTTAAAATTTGCAGTTTAAAGCATTATGTTTTCACTGGAAAATGAACTTCACGAGGCTTGAAAACTGCTGATCTGGAGTGTCTATGGGATAAAAGAGGGATTAAAGGGGATTTAAAATGCTGCAAACACAGTTTGGTAGGTGTAGAAGTTGTTTGGCCAAAAGCAGAGCTGGCTGATTATTATGGAGTTAATTTCACCTACGATAGTATGATGCTATCCCATCATAAATAAACAATCTGAAATTGATTGGCTTTTTCCCATACGTAAAATTCAAGGGTTCAGATTAAAACCAAATTCTCTTCAAGTTATATCCAGGATTCATGTATGTGGTTTAGCTGTGTAACGTGGTACTAAGAGCTCCTGTAAATTAGATTATTCTTTATATCAAAGCAACTTTACACTGCCCTCCCCTTGCAAACCCAGGCACTATGAGGTAAAACCCTTGAGCTGTAGGAGCATGGAGGAGAAGCTGGTGGGCCAGGAAATGCTTGCAGTGGTGCTGTGGGATTGACTCCTGCAGTACAGACAGGTTTCCTCCTGCTTTTCCAGGGAGAAGGAATGCTGTATGAAGAAAGTGCAGTCTGGCCATAGCTTTGTCTGATGTAACTATGGGTAGGAGGTGGGATGGAAAATGTTTCTTCTGTGGTAACCAATACCACAATGGGGAGGATGCCTGAGAAACTCGTTTCTTTCACAAGCAAGTGCCTGATACCTTTTCCCACATTTATTTGTGGGAAATTTACCCCAAGGAAAACATATTGTTTCTTTGCACCAGGCTTTGTTATTTTCACTTTCCCAGAGGATGCAGCCAACATCAGCATAAAGTTGTGAGAATTTGGAAGCAGAACTGCTTGCTGTGTGCATAAGGGGACAGTTTCCTTGTGACACCAACAGAATCAAAACTGCAAAGTTTCTATTTTGGAGCCAGCCCTGATGGCAGTAAAAATTGTCTTTTTCAAGTCTTTTATTTATTGAAGCACAAAAGCCAGCAGTGTAGGAACTTGCTTTCCATGGCTCACAGCAAAGGGAGGGTTGGGGGATTGTGGTGGGCCAGTTCTCAGGCACAGCTGTGCTGAGACTCCAGGAGGTTCTGCTTTTGGGTACCCAGGCCACAGTCAGGAATGGTGGAGCCTTGGAAATCCACATGGCCAAAGCATTGTGCTACTCAGCCATCAGGAAACCCATTTGGCAGGTGCTGTGGCCTTTGGTCTTACTTCCACATGTCAAATGTCCTCTCTTGCTGACGTTTTGCACAAGCAGGAGCTGCTGCCTCACAATGGAGCAATGCAGTGTCTGCCCAGCAGCATCCTGCCCTGGAGGAGAGAAGTTCCCAGACCCTGCCAAGTATCAACATCAAGAACGTGTCCCACGGAGACAAGGCCACACAGCAGCTTCCCTGTGTCAGCATTCCCACTGAGCCCTTCCAACAGGCAGCCCGAATTCCCTGCTCACACACACAGAGTTATGGTAAGCTAATATTCAAATGAAAACATTGGAAAATTCACCTTTATGTACCTCTCCTTGGCAGTGTCTTAGCCTTTCCTGGGTCAGCATGGGACTGTTGCCTCTCTTTGCTTCTAGACCTTTTATTTTTCCCTTTGCCAACCTAATTATGAGTGTCCCAGCTGAGAGACTTTTCCATTTCCTTCATTTGCTAGGCAACCAAATGTCTGTACATTTCCATAGGGGTCTGTAAACATCTCATGGTACATTCTTCTAATTAGAAAACAATGTCTGTAGTTGTGTTTACATTGCTATGCTTATTAGGAAGAAAATGCTGGGCTGGTTTTGTGTTATGTGCAACCTGAGATTGTACATTTGTGTGCTGTTTGGAGGAGTATTTAATTGGTTTTTAAGAAATGTATCTTGGGGGTTTCTTTGTTTCTGAATCAACACAGACAGAGAGTTTACAGCTAGTTATTGTATGAAATTACAGATCACATGTTCCTGTGAACTTTCCTTAAGTTTATTCAACTCAAAAAATGCAAGTTGAGTTAAGGAAGAAGAATTGCATGGCTTTAGCAATGAGCCATCTCCTTGGGAGGCACTACTTGTGATCAGGCAGTAAATTTTGGGGCAGTTGGGCAGAACTAGGAACAAATATCTCAAGGTTAATATCTATACAAAGGGGAATCAGAGATTTCCCACACTTCCAAGAGGATTCATAGCACTCTAGAAATATGCAGCAGAAATGCATGAGTGCATCAGTTCTGATCCTCCATATAATACAGGCTGTAGTAATCAAAATCAAATTGCAATTAATGTCCTTTGCACTGAATACGTGTTTGAGAAAAGAGTCCAGTCTGCATCAAAGGTTGCCAGTAGTGAGGAGTTGATTGCTACCTTGGTAAATTGTTCCATTTATTAGAAATGTTCACTTTATTGCTACTCTAAATTCTCACTTCAATCCCCAGCCACCAAATCTGGTTTTGTCTGCCAGAATGAAAAGTCTTTGGTCAGTTTTGTTCCCTGTATTTCTGCTTCAACAGAATATAAGATCACTCTGTAACAAGAAATTGCAGTACTGGATGCTTCTGCTTTAAACTTATTTTGTAACCTTTTAATTCAATTCTTGGCTCTTGCCTGGACCTTTTGCAGTCCATCCATGTCCTGTGAATGGTGAGCCCCAGCACTGTGTGCTGCCAAATCCATCAGTACCAGGTACAAGGCCGGGGAAATTGCTCTTTGTTACTGATGACGTTACAACACCCAGTCACAGAAACGTCTCTTGGAAGGCCATTTTTGGAGACCTGCTCACCATCCCTTGCCTTACAGAGTGAGGCAGATCCTAACTCCCTCTGGTGATCTGGACCTGCCCTTGTTCTCTGGGAGCCACCCCAGGTGGCCAAAGGCTGCAGTGAGGAGGATCACAGCTCCCTAGCAGTCCCCATTGCGACTCACCCTGTGGCTGTGCCCCTCTGCCTGCCCGTGGCAGAAAGAGCCCAATTCAGTGCTAGCCCTTAAGCAAACAGTGCCCCGACCTCCCAGCCAGCAGAGCAGCCCTTCTTGCTTATTTTATTGCCAGCATTTGAACTGCAGCACATTCCAGTTGGGTAAAAAGGCTTCGCTGTCTGGAGCATGCCGGAGTCAGGTGGTGAGCATTCCAAGAGCCAGACAGGATACTCTGCTTCCTGTGGGAGTAAACACTGAGAGTCATGCAAAGCATCCTTCATTCTGGCTGGGCCTCAGCAGCCAGCACAGCCACTGGAGAGGAAGGGACTGCACAGAGAGATTATTCTCTCCTGCCTTAGAGGCTACCTGGACTTCTAATCACATTGAAAACCCTGTATGTTTAAAGGCTGCTCGCTTTGCTGGCAGAGTGTACACCCAGATTTCCCCACACCGTCTGCTGGGAGCTTGCAGCCTCACTCAGGGATCTGCTGTGCAGGAACACAACCAGTGTGATGCTCTGAATCTCCAAAGTTTATATCCAAGACAACACCATGGGATAGCTGAAGAAGCTCTTGGACTTATCCCAAGTCTGCTCCAACATAAACCAAGAGAGAAATGTACTGCTAAAGAACAGTACAGATTTGCCCTAAGTAATTGCACCTCTGGACAGAATTGTTACTACCAGGAGAGGGACAGGACACAGGGTTTGTCCTGTTTTTAAAGAAGTTCAGAAGTCATAAAGAGAATAGCTAAAAGTTTCATCAAGCTTCATAAAGAGTAGAGGCGGAGTTCTTTGGCAGAAACTCCATGATTTATTAAGTCCTCCTCAGCATTCCCATGAAAAGCTAGATTCTTCCCCAAAACTTCATGGAAACCATTTGCTAGGCATCCAAGACACTTTCCCTGGTGGTGTGGCTGTTGACATCTGAACAGACTGGAGCAGATGTTGATGGCATCCTCACTGTTGCATTTTAGAAGCTGCGCCACTCACAGTCTCAAGGCCAGCATGAGTTCCAGACTCTCATAGTGAGGATGAGCACAGGAAAGCCATTGGGATCACAGTAGCCAGCAGGTTCTGCAACAGATGGCTCTAACCTTTCATCATCATCTTCAGGTGTTGTATTTTATGCTATTTTGGAGCCTCCCACTGGAGTGGGCTGGAAGGAAATCAAGCCCTGTCTAGGCATGTTTTAGCTGTGTTTCAAGAAATCCTTTAATTTCCATAAACAAGTGCAGTTGGAAATCTGGCCCTTGACTCTTGTCTGCCTTTATTCCCCATCTGTAAATAGAAATAGCAGCATAATCTGGCTTGCAGGGATATCTGAGGATAGAAATATCCCCACCATGCAGGAGCAGCTCAGTTAAAACAAGTCACAAGGGCCCATGAATCCCAGTATCCACAGCCAGGTCCCAAAAGGATTTTTTCATCACCTCGTGGAAGGAACATTTCAGTTTTCTGACAATCAATAAAAGTGAGATTATATTCTTCAAAAAGCTTTGCCTTTCATACTGATAGCCACAAAGTTCATGGTGCTCAACAGATTTTCCCCAGGCTGGTCTATTATATGTGTTTTCCTAATGGAGAATTCAATATTTTCATTTTTGCTTGCAAAACTGTCTCTACATCAAACTTTGTTTTGATTTTTATAGACTCAAACTCTATTTTTAGGGTTATGTTATTCATTGAGGCTTAAAGCCAGCAGAGTCATCTTGGTAAGTCAGACTTTATGGCTATTTTCATGAGATCAGATGTAACATCAGTCCAGGCTTTTGGAAGGCAGCTGCTTTAGAGCTGCCAGTTAATTTGTGAGAAGATACTGCAGGATATTCTCTGCCTATTGTGCATTTCTTCCCTAACAAAACTAAACTGTGTTCTAATACTTTAATGTCTGGAAGGGTTTTAATATCTCTTCCCTCTTGTCTAGCAGCATTTTAAGTAAAGAACCAGATATGGTACCTTTTCAACAGAAGAGATAATAGCTTAAAAACACTCTGATTTTATTTCTTTTTAGTGTATCCAGCTGATCTATTGATCTGTGCTTCAACAATTGCTTTATTTATTGACCATGCAGTATTTTTAAAGTATTTTACTGCTTCTACAGCATAAGCAGAGATCTTTGGAGAGAAGAAAGCTTGGGGGGAATGTTTTGAGTGTTGTGTCCTGCAGTGCTCTCTGTCTACTGAGGTTTTCATCATAAATCCCGGTGATATAATTCCATTTCCTAGAAATGTTCTTTTGCAGATTCCAGGTTTTTTCACCAACACCAGTTGTCTGCAGTATCCCAGTGAGAAGAGTATTTACATGGTAGTTTCAGCATGGCAAAAACGAGGTGCTGGAGGGAGGCTCTGCCAGAGCCTGGAGGGCAGCAGTAATGAGTGTGGATTTCCCTGAAGTGATTCCTCCAGGGAGAAGCAATCACAGATGGGTGGTTTTCTTTTTTGCAATACTCTCTTTTCCAGGATCTTTTTCCCCAGGCAGGCAGCTTGCAGTGGTGGTCCCAAACTTCTCTATGAGATACCTGTGGGTTAGGAGACTTGGCACAAACCCCTATCAAACACCAACTGCTGCCACACACCCTCTTCCCTGGTTTGTTATCTTGGCAAGCCCCTCACTTTGTATATCTGACCATTCCTTGCAGGTTGTTTCATTCTCCATTTGCCCTAATGTTCTTTCTATGCTGTCTAAGTTGAGCTGAAGATCTGGAGAAGAAATTCATGGTGGTGTGTGATTAGCTGTGCCAGTAGCAATTGTTATGGCCTGCAGTGGGTTCTGACATCTGTTCCAAAAAGCAAAGCTGTTTTTCCTTCAGAAGCTCTCACATTACTCCAAATAGCCACATCCTTTCAAAACATGCTCCTGTGCAGTTCATGCTCTCCTCTGGAAACCACTGAAATCCATTCTTTGCCTGTTGAGGGACAAACAAGGCATGTAATCAAGTATTTGTAGAAACAGTAATAAGTACTCAACAGCTTTTGAATCTTATTAACTTCATACTTAATTGAATAAACACCAAATTTCTAATTATTGCCAAAACTCACAGACTGGAAGCTTTCGAACTTTCTTATAAATTACAGTGCTGCTATAGCACAGATTTATATTAAAGTTTCTTCAATGGTTAAAAAAAAAGAAACCTACCTGTCCTGAAATGGAACATGTGAAATTAATCTATTCCAATTCCTTTTGCATTATTCTCTTCCTAAGCTGAAAACCTAACTTATCTGCATCTGATCAAGTGCCAGTAATGATAGTCTGTAAGCAAAAACTTACCCAAATTCCTGGCGTGTTTTCGTTTCAAGATAACCAAGTACAGATTTCCAGGGTGTTTCTGTAACTGATTTTGTGTTTGGTGTATATTTATAGGATATTTCTCTCATACGAGAGAAGAGAGGGCGATTCAGAGTTTGGGTTTGCACCTGAATTACTGGTGTTGGCATTTACTTCCCAGTCATTTACTTTCAGCTGTGGGAAGATTATTGACAGGCTTGACAAGGACTGGACAAACCTTTCACCTGGACACCAGGACATTCTGTGCTCTGGGACTTTGCTGTCCTGTTCAGCCCTTCCCATGGTGGCCTGGATTCAGTCTGGCTGGGTGCTGTGTGCTGCGTGTGTTTGAGAGAGTGAATCTCAAACTCCTTGAAGTGTCCAGCTAAGCCAGCAGAAGGCACAGCTGTTTATACTTTTATCTTGCTGTTTTCTTTTGCTTTGGGGTCAATCTTAAAATGAAATCTGCCTTGAGAAGCAGAGGGTAATGTGGGAGCCTTTCTGGTTCTGCACTTACTGGAATAGGTACAATCATTCACATTTTGACCAAAACTCAGTGAAATAGCAGAATATTTTCTAGACAGCTGCCATGTCTAATCACACTTATTTGTGTTTAAATTCTGACGTATGGTTCCCATTTCTGAGAAGCCTTCATGCTATTTAATGGATACAACATTATTTTAAAATTGTGGACACAAGCAGAAACACTGCTTGACATTAGACTGATTCTGAAACAAGGTAACCCTATTTAGAGTTAATTATGACCCCTTGAGGGGAGCTGGCATAAGAAGCCCTGAGAATATTTGCAAAATTGGGATGTTAGTCCAAGGAACATTTATTGGGCTTGAAATAAGCCTGCATCTTTTTTTCTCTCTTTTTCTTTTTTTTTTTTTTTTTTTTGGTGTCAGTTTGAGAGGAACAAGTATAATTGAATTGGCAAAGCGCTCTCTCTGACATTGATTTTTACAACAACTTTACCTTTTAGACAAAGTCTCACATGTTATTGATTTGAAAATTCATTGTGAATGTTTTAAGGTCTGGTTTTTGTCTTCTCTGGGGAAGACAAAGAACAACACACAAAACAGTGCAGTGCAAGGTACAGGTCAGGAGCAGAACAGTACAGGCAACATTTTCTTGTTTTCAAACCAATGTTTGACTTTCCAGAGTTTGTTGTTCCTCTTGACTTATTTCTGCATCTGTGACAGTTATGACAGGAGCACAAGCCATCTCTAAATTCATTTATGTGTGCGCCCATGCCCACACAGAGCTCCACTCTTCAGATGTCAGAAAACTCTCTTAAGGGGAGGAAAAATAGCAAGACATTTTTGGAAAATAGTCCCTTCCTTTTGGATTTAATTAGTGGTGCTCAATTACACAAAGGCATTATGATTGTATGAACAGAAAGACCCCATGACTCTTCTGAGGGGTCTTGCACCAGAGGAAACCACATCTACAGGGCAGGCACATTTCCCTAGGGACTGAGAGTACTCAGCTCTTGGAGATGCATTTACACTTTGTCTTTCTTAAGTGTTTGTTGTCTCTGCTGCCATATTTCCCCTCTGGTTTTTTTTCCAGACAATGCTAAATGTCACAAGACAGATGCTGTTTAGGTAGGCATTAGGATATGGCTTGCCTGAAAGCTATTCAGTAATTCCTGAATTTGAATCATTCATTTTCTGAAGTAACACTTCTCCATGCAGTGAATCACTTGTGACTCCTAACCTTGTGACTGGGACCCCAGGATGGACCAACTCAGACACTCTGCAGCCTTCCCTGAGTAGCACAGCCCTGTCTCATGTTCCCATTGCCCCCCTGCTCACATTTGTGGTGTTTCAGAGCTGTGTCATGTTGCACGGGCAGCCAAGGGACAGTGCGGTGAGAATGAGTCTTTGTGCATTGGGGAGGTATGACATTCTGAGATCATTTCTCCAGTACAGAGCAAGAATTGATCAGCACATGTGCATCCTGGAAGTGAAGGGGACATCTGGGCTTGAAGAAATCCCTGCAGGCTGTACAAGTGCAAAGGCAATGCCATGCTGCCTCCAGGCCTTGCAGAGCCCACACTGTGTGCTGGGCTTGTACATATATCCTGAGTTTATTCACGCTCTGGAAAGCTGCCCCAGGAATGTCTGCAATCTGGCATGTAGCATATTACAGCTGCATTGCTGAAAGAACCCTCCAGCCAGCAAATCCCAGCCTGCTCCTGCACAAAGGCTCCTCTCTGTAGCTGCAGGCTCAGCTGGGCCGTGGCCTCCCGTGGGCAGATGTTTGCTCACCCTGTGTCTCCATCCCAGCAAGGGCAGGATCTGCAGCCTGTGGGATGTGGCTGTGTGCACCCCCCTGCATCACCTGCAGCATCCTTTGGGCTGAAGGAAAGACCCAGCAGGTGGATAATTCCTCACACACTCCATGGGGATCCTTTCCTCTGCTCCTTAGGTTCACTTGGAGACCTGGTACCCAGTAGACCAAGCAGAACGAAGCCAAACCACATTTCCTTGGTGACTCTTTGCAAGGAGAAACTGCTGCAGTGACTGCCTCAACTCTAGTGTCCATAAAAAATACAGAGGAAAACAACAGAACGTGGCATGAGAAGAAACAGAAGAAAACTGAGCAATGTGGCCTCCCTAATTCACACATCTACCCAGATGTCCAGAGCTAAACTAAGTCCAAAGGACTCCAATGTTGTTTTTTTTTAAGCTGAATAGTTCTTCTCATTAGGGACCAAGGTAATTAATTGCCTTAGCAAGGAATGTCATGCACTGCACCACACTGCTTGCAGAAGCTGCTGATACCCAGAAGCAAAGATAATGCTACATTCTCTATTCTCCACCCTGAGTTCACATCAGTAACAACCCATTAGATCTCAACACTGTTTCCAAGAAATGCGGCTAAAACAGCATTTCTTTGGAGGTAACAAAAATAAATGTGACTCAAAAGAAAGCAATTTACCTAGGAAACTGAGAGCTCCAAGCATCAGCATATCTCAGCTTTCTTGGGATTTTTTTATTTTTATTCTGCATTTCTAAATGGCACAGATTCAGTCCCCGTAGATGGGCCGTGACGGCGCACATCTGGTTTTATGGTTAAGGAAATAGCTGATTGAATCGATACACTCAGCACAGCTGACTGGAGTAAATAAAAGAGGCTTTGAAGGAAGCCTTGTTTTCCCCTGGATGGATGAGTCCATGTTCAGTGCTGCTGCAATTGCCCTGGAGTGTGTGAAGTGACACAAGGGGGAAGAGCTGTCAGTGTATTTCTTCATGAAATGAGCGTGCTTGCTCTCTGTCCATCATAACTTTGGTTTTGTGAGAATACAGCTCTTAAAAACTGCCAGTTGCTTTCTGCCCAACTTGCCACAGTCAGCAAGAGAGGGAGGTGGCAGGCTGGGCCAGGAAAGTGGGACTGACCCATGAGGTTAAATGGTTTCCATCACTGTTATGATCACACCTAATGATTCTGCATGGAGTAATTGTCAAACATGAGCTTCTTTGTTCTCACAAGCCCATGGGAAAGGATGGGGGAAATTGTAGGAGAAATCTGTGTGTCCAGAAGGGTAGCAGAGGGAGGCAGTGGGGGTTCAAACCTGGCAGCAAATCCTGACTCAGTGTAAATGAACTGCAAAACTCTGGTGGAGCCCCAGGGTTTTGGAGGCCACGGGCTCATGTTTCTCTGCTTCAACCTTTTGGGCACAATAGAAGTGTAAAAACATTGGAACAAAAAATCTCAGTCACCTTTTGCAGCACTGGAGCAGCCAGAGAATAGCACCTGAAGAGTTTGTGGGGGTGCACCATGGACCTCTCAGGATGATCTCCTGGGTGGGCAAAGGCCACAAGCACCAGTTTACAGCTCCTTGTCTGCCACATGTGTGTGAGATTCCCACAGAGCAACTGGCTGCCTGTAACCATTCCAAGAACTTACCTTTAAGCTGATAATTGGGGGTAAGACACAGACCTTCTACAAATACCTCAGTTTTATTTGTTGCCTTTGTTCTCCTTGTGCAGACCATACACAGAGTATTTCAGGCCCCTGTTCTCTCTTGAAGCCCATATTGATCACAGCTGGAAAGTTACCATCTTAGGAATGGTTTTTCCCAGGCAGTGGGAAAGTTATTTTCTTAGGCACCTCATTGTCACATCATATTCTGGGGAACTACTTCAGAGCAGGATCTGTTAGCTTTATGACAAATCCCTTTATTTACATGGAGGGATGGCAGTTCTGGGTTTATCCTACTAAAACATTGCAAAGAACAGGCCTGCAAACAAAAATGCTGGTGCAAGATTCATTCTAAGCTATCCCCAGGGCTGTTTATCTCCCAGCTCTCCCTGCTACAGCCCAAATCTCTGCCTACAGATGCAAATTGCACCTTGAGTTTTATCTTCTTTCTGCAGCCAGGTCACCTCTTACTATAAACCCAAGCAAAGGAAATGTAGGTGGTTTGTTTCTAACACCTGGGGGCTTTTGGTGCTCTGTTGCCCTAAAGCAGCACAGATGGGGCTCATTTACCTAAATCTGACCTCTTAAGGAGGGACCTCTTGACTCACTCTCCTGGGTAATTCTACTGCAAAGCTGGAGGTGCTCTCCTAACCCAGGTAGGGTAGGGGCTTCCTTGTGTGCATAATTACACTCCACTTACAAAGGGAACATGAAGAAATACAAATAGAGCTTGGTTTGCATGTGCAGTATGTCTCTACTTTGTGCCATGAGGAGTCTTTGCACTTGAAGTCTGACAGAGAAAGCATCACCTGCTTGCCAGAGGCAGCCCTGCTCCACCAAGGGCTCCTGTCCTGCAGGTGTGAGGCAAAAGCGTCCTTGGGAGCTGAGCTCCTGCGTGGAAGGAACTTGGCCGTGTGTTCTTTGTTTGGAAATGGGTTTGAAGGGGGTTCTCTTCTTAGGTATTGCTTTTAAGCACTGCCATTAGTAGCTGAAGTGTTGCTGAGTGTTTAGGGGGTGATGGAGGCTACCTGGAGGCTCAGTAGGAGAGGAGTTGGTGTCCTATGGGCTCTGCTGGGAGTCCCACTGGAACCTGTGGAACTTGTGCTCCTTGGTACCTACCAGGCTGGGCAGGCTTCTCTCAGCTCTGCCAGCCATGGAGACTGGACTGTCAGAGAAGCAATTCATTATTAAAGGACATGAAAAGCTCCAGAAATAATAGAGCTAACAGGAGAAGATGAGCCTAAACAATGGGTTGCCAGTCCACTGAGGAGTCAGGACTTTATTGAAATGTGCAGGTTGCTGTAGGAATACTGACTTGATGCCATTTAATAATACCTTCTTCTCCTTTAGCAGGTAGCTTGGCTCTGGACAGAGAAATGGAGGAAATATCTGACAGATTCACACCATGGAGAGCAGCGCTTGCTTGGTGAGTGACTTTGGCAGAGGAGGGGTGGTCACTGTCCTCACTGTGGGCTTTGGGGACGTTGGTTTTGGTCTCCTTCCTATGGCCTGCCTGCTGCTAAGCTTTCCCTCTGCATCTCTGCTCAGAGTGCTTGGCCCAGCATTAAGAGAACGTGTCTGCTCTTAATGGAAATTGTGTTTCTGAGTGACATGGAAGGAGTTTTCCAAACTCTGCTAGTGTTTCAGTGCGTGATCTGGAGCAAAACAGGCTGCCCTGCTGCACTCTGATTGATTGCTCCTGAATAAAGTGGACTCTTAATGCCTGTCCACAGGGGCGTTAAGAAATGTAAAAAGTATTTGTAAATTAAAATGCCTGAATGAAAGGCTCTGGTATGTGTAATCATAGAATATCACATTAAGTAGGAAGGCAAATGTCAGGGGAGTTCCTGGCATTCCATGGAGCCTAGCTTGTCTTGCATAAATAGATTTAATAAGCTCTGCTAGAATTGAAGACAGGTTACATTTAAGCATATTTATTGGAATTTACATAAGTATACATCAAAGAGAAAATAATGCAAGCTCTCAGTTACTCTAGTCTAGTTTTTGATAGCTAATACTTCATCCCTTCCAGCATATCATAAAGTTCCTTTTCATGGTCTCAGAAGAGCATAAGGAATTGAGTGAAAGGAGCTGAGTTGTTACTCTGTGTGATGGTGTGGGGGTTCAGGGTAGAACTCTGTCTGTGTTTCATTGGTTTCCTCATGTTCTTGTTATGCCTAACTCTCCAGAACCCTGAGAAAGACCAATGACAATGCCCATCAGAACACTGATATGTGATTTAACCTTTCCATTCAGGACTAAGCAGGGCCCTGGTGAAGGCAGAGCCAGCTGCTCCTTTGGGAGCAGGTGATCACTCAGTGGTCAGTGCAGGGCTGACCAACCACCTTGGCCCTTTGGCTATATGTCATGCTCTCGGTGTGTGTGAGGGCAGAAGATGTGTGCTGTGCACTCAGGAGTCACTAATGAGCAGGAGATGAGGTGGGTTCCTGGTGTCCCAGGGAAGCTGGTGCCAAAGGGACCCTGAGCACAGGTACCTGCATGGACACTGTCCCCAGCAGCCTCTCCTGCTTGCTGAGTGCTGTGTAGGAAGCACTTGCATGTCAGTATTTCTGTCAGAAGAAGAGTCATGAGTCTTTATCTCACTGTAAATGTCCAGGGGCCAATAATTAAATCTTCTTGTGCTAATTCCCCAGATGATAAAATGGGGCTGCTCACCCTGCTCCCCTCTATTTACACAAAGCTTTATCCCTGCTCACAGAGAGTGTTATGCTCCAAGAACCAGCCCTTAATACAACCAGCTTGTACCTCTTGGGTGACCTGGTCTCATCCAAAAAGCCAAGAAGAGCCCTTGGCAGTCCCAGCTGGAACTTAGAGGCCAGGCTGTGGTCAGAAACAAGAGCGTGTTTTGTTCATCCACAGCCAACTCTGCCAGCTGTTTCCACACTTTAGCA
This sequence comes from Zonotrichia leucophrys gambelii, assembly GCF_028769735.1. NCBI lineage: Eukaryota > Metazoa > Chordata > Aves > Passeriformes > Passerellidae > Zonotrichia > Zonotrichia leucophrys. Next base: position 2,005,298 of record NC_088185.1, read on the forward strand.
AGTGTTTCCTATTCAGACAGAAAATGGTTGATGGGAACTGAACCAGATACAGCCATTCCAGCTACAGCAAAGAGTTACACCCACAGAGAAGGTGAAAAAGATGTCTCCAATGCAGTGTTTACCAAATTACCAGATGTTTGGAATCCCTTAAGTCCTCTAACAGGCCTTTGCAACACAATGTTACTCTTGAGTATCATGGCTCTCCTGAAACAGCATTAAAATGAGCTAATTTTAGCCTTGAATTATGAGATTTTTTCTCTAACAGAAGGTGTCCCTGAGGACATGAGGGTAGATTTTTATTTCCAAAACGTTGCCTTTGTATATTTTAAACGGATCATCTGGATGAAGTTCTAATGGCTGGTTCAGACTGTCTGATTTATAGCAACAGCTGTTCACCTTTGTAAATGTGGAGATTCTTGGAGATACAGAATGCATTCATGAACCTGATATTCCACACCAAGGTCAGGTTTTCTTGCCTCGTTTTTGTACAGGTGTAAATCCAGATAGGCTCCTGTGAAGTCAATGAAATTGTTCCATGAAAGGCACAAAAATCAGAGCTGCAGGAAATGGCAGAGCAGTTATTTCTTTCCAGTGGACTGAATTTTAGAACCCATAGCAATTGGAGGTGATTAAGGTTGAGAAATGTGCCTAAGGAGTGATAGGGTGTTCCTGCTGAGTGATTGGGAAAAATGTGGATTCTTGCATGATGCCTGGGGAGCCATTTCTTCATATGGCTAAAAAAGATGGCAATCAGGGACCCAAAATTAGGAAGTAAAAAAATGAAAGAATAATGAGAGGAGGAGATACCTTGGACCTTTTAAATATTTAATCTCTATATTTCAAAAGTAGGATTCCTACTGCTGAAACTTCCTGCAAAAATTTTCAGTGTTGAACTCTGGAAAAAATAATTGACCATTCTGGGTTAAAAAAAAAAATTAAAACAGCTTTCAGACACCTGTATCAATAGATTTTTTTACATCTTCAGATATTTTTATTATTTTATCTACACTTTGCCAGGAACAAAAAAACCTTCATAATTTCCTGTGACATTTTCATGTTTTGACTGAGCAGATACTTTTGGGGAGCAGATACTTTTGAAAATTTGTAATTCTTTTACAAAAATAAGAGAAATTAAGTTTTCTCAGATATTGTAGAAGCTCCAGCTCAAGGTTGTCTTTGGGGACTTGCTTATGCTTTTTTAGGTGTTGCTGGAGCATTAATATCCAAATGAATAATCAAGGCTATATAACTTTATTATTACCAAACCTGCTGTATTTCACACATTCACACTCTCTTCACCTCCAGCTACTCAATCCATCTCTGTGTCTCCATATAATACTCTTAGAGCTGAGCTGTTGATGCCAGCTCTGATTTAAAATGCCACGATGATTAAGTGTCCTCCATAATCCACTAAATGGAATAAATAACATTATTAATTCAGTATGCAATTATCTGGCTTACAACACTGAGCTTAATATTTAATACAGCGTAATGGACCTGATTTCCAGCTACTAGATGCCTTCCCTTAACTTGCCTCTCCAGTCATCACTGTTGGCTTAAAATATTGTTCCAGCAGCAGGAAAATTCCTCAGTAAAACTGAGGCAGAAATGAGACATGAGGAAGTGCTTTGTGTTCCTGGGGGAGGCTCCAGCCCTGTCAGGAGTGCAGGCGTGGGCTGTGTTGGTGTCATGTCCAAACTGTGGTACCCCAGCCCCGCTCCTGAGTGCACACAAAGCGTTGTTTCCCATTTGGATCGTGGTGGCCACGCGGTCCTGGAGGAGAAACAAGAACAAAAGGTGCCTGAGCTCCGCTGACATTGGTGCAGGTCCCAAAGGATCTGCTGGAGGTAGTGCTGCTCCTTTGGATGGATATTTGTTTGGCAGAGTTGTAATGTGCAATCAAAAAATGGAGTTAAATCAAAGACCTGGGACTCTTCCCAAAATAAAATCAATGGGAAGAATTCACCCTGGTATCTTTTAAGCAGTCTGGATACAAAGCAAATTATTCGGAGCTGGATACTGCCTGCCAAAACCTGCAGCTTTATTCATCTGAAATATTCCAGCGTAGGAAAGGCAATTCAGGACTGTTCTCTGCTTTGTCTGGTTTAGATCTCAAACTCCCAAGGGCAGGGGCTGCCTTGCAATGCTGACACTGGGACCTTAGTGCTGCTCCAGCTCATCCAGTGCAGGGATAATGAAGTGAGCTCCTTGCAGTAATTTGGTCTTGCTCTGTGGGCCTGGACAATAAGCAGTCATTTTAAGACCTTGGAGATTTGGCTTCCAGAATACATGATGATGGATTTTTATAGCCAGTTTTACTGCTGCTGAGTTGTTGTTAGCAGAGGACTAATCTGAATGCATAATATGTGAAAAACACAGTTTATATCACCTGGCAAATTTATGCTTCAGCTTCTCATCCAATCCAGAGCTAGAAACAGGATGATTTGTAGGATCTCCATGGCCAATCACAAGAATTTCTTTGGAAAGGTTCAGAATTCCATCTGAATCAGAGTGGAGGGGTTTTTAAATGCCAGGAGTTTATTTTCTGAGTTGACCTGGATTTGAACAGAACTAGCAATGTAAAGGCAAAAACCAGCTGGAAGTGTAACTGGTAGGAGAACAGAGAAAGCTTCTCAAGGGGATTTTTCTTTTCCTTGAAAACAAGCAAGGAATTAGATATGGTTGCTTCAAATATCTAATGAACAAAGGAGGAAAGCATGAACCTGGGAGCTGGCAAGCCAGGTCAAGTGTCTGCTGGCATTAATATGATCCAAACCACTGGGCCTATCAAAAAAGGATTTTGCTGCTGGTTATTCTGGGACCAGGTTGCAATGTGAGAATTCTCCTGTGTAAAAACATTCCTGAACTGGCTTTCACTGCTGGAAATCCATGTCTTTGCTCTCACTACAAATTTATTCTTAGCAAGGTTCCACTGGAGCTTTGTTCTTTGATAAAGAATATTTTAAATGTCTTAGTTAAGGTTCTCTATAAAAGGAAAGGAAGTTTGAGATGTTTAGTTTTTCTGTATTTCCTTATATTTGTCACAGAAGGTGTCAGAGAGCTGGAAATTTGGTACCAGGAGTCTGATCCAACTTGAACTCCTAGAAAATTCTGTAACTTCAGTAGGATTTTTTATGGAGGATCCCTGATTGGAACACTCCAGATTAGCCCTTGGTTGTAATGCAAATACACAGAGAAGTGGCAAGGAAGATGTAAGTGCCACTTCCTTGGAAGGCCTTTTTCCTCTCTGCTTAAGGATTTCTAAACATACACCACCGTGCCCTAATTGCTTACAAATTATTGGGTTACCACAAACGCTTGCACTGGAGGTGTCAGGAGATGCTGGTGGCTTTTTCTTGTTATGATAACAAAGTGCATGTTCACAGCCACATCCTCTCCATAAAGGGACATAACACTTGGAAAACTCTTACATTTCTGCTTGTGCCAGAGACTCTGGGGTTTCTGCTGTATCACCACGCATCTTAACAGTGTCATTCTCTCAGAAATAGCTTTATATTGCTGGTCTCTAAAAGCCCAAGGAATCCCTACTCTGCAGCCAGCACTAAGGGGTACAGAAATCCATCAGGATTTCAATCCAGGGTGTACCTGGCAAACACGAGCATGATGCAGTGTTCCCTGTGCCTGGCTTGTTCCTTGCACAGCCACACTGAACTCTGTTAAAAAATACTATCCATCATTACCAGCAGCTTTCCTCTACTCTTCTCCTGTGCCCCCTCCATTGCTGTCTGTGTTTATAGCCCCAAAATGCAGCCAAGGGCCAGAATTGTTCCAGAAGTACAATGTGTTCATGCATTGCTCTGGATGAGAGATGGTAGAGTGGTGCCACTATTTTTCCAAGTATTGAGAACTTTTCAGCAAGCTCTGTCTGGTTGCTGTGGTGAGGTCAAAGCATTGGCAAAGACAAACTCGAAGATGTCTTGCACCATTTCTCAATGTCTGTGGTTGGTTGCCTTTTAAAGTGTCAGCTCTTCCTGCGGAATGGAAACAAGGTTTTGTCTAGGAAACATCCAAATGCCTTTTCTTTTTGGCCCTTGGGAAACCTTTTGAAATCTTCCAGATGAAAAACAGAAAACTCCCCAGGCTTGAGTATGAGTATTTGTTGGTGCTTCACAACTGCTGAGGGCTAAAAAGTCCAAGGAAGTGCAGGGATCTGTGCTGGTAGGGTGCAAGGGTAGATGAAGATGCAGCAGTGTCTTGCTTTCGGCCCTCTCCTACTGCCCTCCAAAAGAAGCTCAATGGCAAATTTGTCTTTCCAAGCCACAAATGAGAAAATGCAGTGCTTCATGTTTCCTGTACTTTACAGTAAGTTTACTGTAGTTGATCAGGTTAATTCATCTTGGCCCTGCTTCTTAAAATGCTCCCTGGTCTATATTCTCAGAGGAAAAGCCACCTGTTTTTCCAATCTGCTGCAATATCTACATTTCAAAGAGGAGAATATTTTATGGAGTCCTGCTCCTGTTCTGAACTGCCTCCCTGTACTGACATGACAATTTTGCCACATCCCAGTCAGTCTTTTATAGGTGCAGAAACTACAAGAAAGTCCCTGGAGTGGCAATTTGGTGAGGGCTCTTCTACCATTAGGGCTGCATTTTAGGGCATTTCTACACTGCTTTTGTCAGCACTCACACTGAAAGCTGAGCAAGGGAAAATCCCAGGCCAGCTGGGCTGAAGGAGCTTTTTGTGCCTGCAAGGCTGAGGGAAGCAGTGGATGAACTGGATCTGAGTTTGTGCTTTAAAGATTCCCCCACTAAATAAAAGCTTTCAGGTCTGCATCTCTAATTGCTCCTAATACATCCTGGCTTGGTTCTTTTGAAGGGCAGCAAGAGCAAGTAACCTTGGGTGTCTCTTGGAGCATCTCTAGGACACCTGGAGCTCCTTATCTCCATGAAGGCAGGAGGTTGTCTCCTTAACAACCTGTGCATGTGACATGGCAATCGTGTGGCCTGTGGCACTGCTGGGCTCTTTTGTGAGCCACAGGAATGAAGAGCTCTGTGCCATGCAGGGCACTGGAGTCCAGTTGGTTGTGTCAGCAGCCTATCTCAAATAACAGCAAGAACAGATGACATTCCAGTGGAAACTCCTTTACCAGGAAATACTTTGGATTCCAGATGTTTGGGATTTTTCTGCATATTTGTAAAGTTAAAATGTTCCTGTACGACTTGGTCAGCATAATTATCCATGCAAGTTTTTTTTTTTTGCTTTTAAATGTACTCAATTTTTTGTGAATGTTGGTTGCTGTCCACACTACAGCCTGGAAGTCCTTGCTGGTGACAGGAGAAACTGAATTTGCAATGATTCAATCTCACAACATGCTGGTAGCAGTTTAAATGATTTGTGCACTCCCATTAACCAAGTGACAGAGCCAGTATTTCTCTTCCCCCACCTTCCATTTCAATCATAGCTTATTGCAGTGAAAAACTTACTTGTTTTGTTCCTGAGAAGGCTGGGGAAAAGGGTTTGTGTTTCTGCTTACTTAATTGGGAAAAAGGATTTTATGTGGCAGCCTGCACTTGCTGCCCTTATTACACGAATTATTCCTCTATAGATTTGAGAGCATCCTCTGAGCAGTGAGTCATAAGGCACAGCAGACTTCCCTGGAGAGGCAGATGCAGACAGCCTTATCCAGAGCATCAGCTGTGCCTTTCTTCTCTTTTCACAGACAAAGCAAAGGCCCACAGGGGCATCCTGCCTCTCTGCAAGCACAGAGCTTTGTCTTCTAAGATCAGCGACCTAAAGATATATCTGCTTTTCAATCTATTTGGATGAGATTTTATTTCTTTCTGCAGTCCCTGCCCATTTCTGCCTTAAAACCATCACTGTTACTCCACTACCCAACTTTACTGTCCATTTCAGGAGATGATATCTGTCTGCTTTTCCTCTGCCTGTCTAAAGTACCAACACTCAGCTTCTCCACGTGGTTGCTTTGGTAGGTGCTGTGACTTTGGCCTAGAGGTCTTTCAAGAGGTGCACAGTACACACTCTGAGGGCTGGAGAAATTCGAGAAGTTTCAGAAGTCCTTTCTCTTGGTTTAGCACATTTGCCAGTTCTCCCTGCCCACAGACCCAGAGCATCAGCAGAAATATCTCAGTAAATCCCATTCCTTGCACAGCATTTCAAAAGTGCCCTCAATGCCATGGGAAATTGGCCCTGCATGTGTCCAGAAGGGGATGGTTCTGGCAGGATCACACATTCAGCCCCTGGCTTTGCTCATTTGCAGCAGCTTCTGCACACAGTGATGGGCTTGAAAAGCTCCCCAGTCCCCCAGTGCCCTTCTCTTGTGCCGGGCAGACAGGAGGATCAGGAGAGACTGGTTCCTTTGAGGGGAGAGCTGGAGTGCAAAATGAGCAGCCCACAACCCCCGACTGGCAGTACTTCATTCAGGAACACTTCTCTCTCCACAGGGGCTGGTCTGCTCTCTTTATCCACCCCCTGACATGATCCTATATCCAGGCACTTAGAAGAAGAAAAAAGCAGCAAAACTGAAAGCTGCTATTTTTAAACTCTGCCCTTGGCTCTTTGCAGCACTCTGCTTTCCTCCCTGTGATTCAGTGTTCTTTTGAAAACTAGGCACCAGGGCCCTGTGGTTTCCTGGTACTTGGAACATAAAATCTCCTAATTCTTCTCTCACAGCAAGCTTCAGAGGCCAGGGAGTGATTGATATTTTCTATCGCTTCATTAATAGTCACGGCACAGTAGTTTCCTAATCTGTTTTTGCACTGCTTTTTTATTTTGAATAATTTGTCTTTCAAATTTCCTCAGCCCTCCATGTCACACAAAGCAACTGCTGTTTGCTCCCCTCCTGCCTTTTAACTGCTGGGTTGAGACCTTCAGGAGCTGGGAAGTTGTGGGTCCTTCCTCAAGGGGCTTCTCCATGTTGGTTCTAATAAGCTTGGGAAATAATCCTGAGGGTATGTCCCAGAGTGATCAAAATCCTTGGGAAAGGAGAATTCAGCCCAATTCCTGAGAGTCTCTGTTCACCTCCATCACTGTGCACAGGGATAAAGTTTGTGCCATGATCCATTTTCCCAGCTTCATGGCCAACCTTGGAATCTCCCCTTCTTCAAACTGGGCCTGCTTTGGAGTCCTCTGTGACAAAGACAACCCACCCATCCCATGGAGACCAACAGGATTCCTCTGTTTGGCAATCAGCAAGGAAAATTTGTAGTGCCTGAACTGTTTTTCTGTACTTCTCACATATCTCCACCAGTCAATTGTAGTCCAGGGAATTCCAAGTTCAAAACCTGGATATTAGACCTAGTTCTGTGGTGAATAAGGTGCTCAGGGCACAGGAACTAAACAAATCCCTGGCAGAGAAAGGAAAACCTGGGATATCTCCTGCTGCCCATGCCCACACCCACCACATCTTCAGGGATAAAACTATACTGGATAAAGGCAGAAAATGCTGTGGGACCCATTTGCAAGGGGCTTGGCATGCACAGAGGAAATCAGGATGGGGGCCAGTTGTTGTGAGCCAGCTCCTCCCCACCACACTGCCTTGAAAACACCTGGAAGCTTTACCTGGACATGAGCTGCTGTCCCAGACTGAACAATGCTCTGTGCAGCTGGGGCTCTCTGGCATGACTGCAGCAATCCTGAACTCGCTGTAAACTGCTTTTTCATTCAACCCAACTAGGAAAAAGGCAGACAGGCTGTAGTCTAAACACCCCAAGAGTCTGTATTTGCTTTGTTCCAGCACACTCTGCTCTCCTGTGATTTTAAACAATGTGTCTTTGTGCTTATCTTCTGAGCTTGGCAAGGCAGGATTTACCTCTGAGTTTTTGTCTCAACAGGAGAAATTGCTGTCTAACAGATCCTTTGTGGACTTCCGACCAAAACCATCCAGTGCAACATATGGTAAGTCGTTCAATGCTTTATAAACTCAGACCCTCAACTACAGCTATTTATGGTAGAAACTGGCATATCAATAATTCCTTTTTGGTTACAAGGGTAATGAATTCTGGCTTATGTTTTTATGGCATCTCAGTTTGGGTTTCTCCAGCCCTTCCTTAGATTATAATGACTTTGGCTTTACATTTGTTCCTTCTGGTGCCTGCCACAGCAGCTTAGCACTGTGGTGTGTCAGCAAAGGAGGAATCTCAGCCACATCCCCCTTGCTCCAAAACACACAGGCCCTTATTACTTCTGTAAAAGGGGAAGGTTTGTGCCCTGATGTGACACGTGGCTTTGGATGATCCTGTTACTGCACTGATGTGTCCAGTCTTAGTCATGTCCTCCTCTGATGCAAGAAGGGGGTGAGATGGTGGATAAATGAGTATGGCTTGTGGGGTGGCTTTGTTTGAGTTCCCTTGGTCTAGCCATCAGCACTTGAGTGATGCCTGAGTGGAGAACAGTTGGGATTTATTGCAACCTCAGCACGTGGGAGGGATAAGCTGTACAGTGGTGGAGAGAGGCTGTGCTGGCAACCTCTGGGCTGGTGCAGAGAGCAGGACTGGGTCTGCTACCCCAGCACATTTCTATTCACTGCAGCTCTGCAGCTTTCAGCCTGTGAGGTTGCTCTGGGCTCAGTGGTTGTAGGGCACTTGTGTGCCCTAATTCAGCACAGGGTTAGGAGATGGTCAGAACTCTGCAGTGCTCAGAGCTGGGAAAGGGGATGTTCTGTTAACCCATGGCCTTCATGTTTCCTGTTGGGTTTACTGTTTTGCACTTGGGATAAACCCCTCCCCTCTGAACTGGCAGATCCCTGCACTTCTGAGTTCTGCCTAGTAGCAGAATTGGACTGAGCAAAATACCACAGGAAGGGACGATGCTGAAAGAAGTATTTATTAACTCTATTACCAGATGCAGAATGGCAGGCAGCATATCCAGGCCAGACACATCTAACCAAATTTATCTGACGGTCATGAATCAGCAGAGGTCCAGCTGAGGTTTTCTGACTACATGCCCAACAGATGTGCTCTTGCCTGACCATATCCTATGTCAAATGTACATGTTGCCTGACTGAACTCAGCATTTTTCTCTTCCAATCACCCCTGTTGAAATTCAGTGACGTGCTAAGAAGCCAAGAGCTTATGGTTTCAAAGAGAATGAGGAGGTTTTTAAGTTTCAACTTGGGAAAGTCTGAATCTTGAGAGACCAAGCTTTTCAGCAAGTATTTTCCACCTGAAATTTTGTGTCTTGCAATACCTGGGGATGGTTGTGCCAAGCCACCTTGGACATGCAGCAGTGAGGTCTTTGGTCCAGTCTCCTGGCAGTGTGTGGCAGTTTGCCCAAGAACAGGGAAGGGCAGTTTCTCTCTCTTTCAATTTCAAAAGCTAGCAAAACCAACATGACAAGTTAAAGAACATGTCACATCCCCCTGCTCTGTGTGCATGCTTATCCTTAATGATGTGCTTTTAAGGATCTTGGAAAAGAACCAAAAGGAGAGCTTTGAAAACTCGCTCATACAGAATAATTGTATTTAACCTATGCTGTCAGTTCACACCGTATCATCTTCAAGAATAATAAATAAGCAGTCAGCATTCTTGCAGTAAGCTCTCCCTATTCAGTACCAGGAGGTGAGGGGACATGTGCCTCCCCAGACATCAGGTGGGCCCTGGGGGTGGTGGGAGTGCTTGGTTTGGGTTTTACACTTGACGGTAGCAGTGGGGGGATGAAGTTAAAATGCAATCATTCTGAGTCAAACAGTAAGGCCTAGGAAAACAGATGTGGGATGTGTGCCATGAGCCAAGATCAACTTCACAAAACTCAAAAGATTACTTCTACAAAAACTGGAGGGGGGGTGGAATTATCCAGTCAGGGTTGTGATGGATGGGGGCACGGAAATAGTTCAGGAAAGTCAAACAACAGAATCTGCAGCACAAAAATGTTAACTTCACGGTGTTGGTTTTTTGTCATAGGTAGGAAATTCTTTCAATAGGATATGAAGGGTATTAATTAGTATCTTCCTCTGACATAAAATGGGGGAACAGAGGTTTTTATTTCTCTGAACTGCTTCTGCACTATCTCAAGAGCAAAACTGCCTTCCTCTTTAAAATCCTGAGCATATAGGGCTAATCAGAGTACTACACTTTGGAACCACTAAGCTCACCCCAAGTATTGCAAACCAGCTGGGCACTAGATTGTATTTACCTGTTCTTCTGGCCTGGCTTCTGCATCCAGGTTGTTTCTTGTGGTGCTGCTCTGCATCAGGTGTCTCACTGTACTGGGTCTTACAAGAGTGGCCATGGAGACAAAGCCCTTCCCAGCTCAGCTGTGAGCACAGTTCTGGCTGCTGCACCTTGTCCAGGGTGAGAGGAGGAGAGATCCCTGTGCATCTCTAAGCCCTGTGCTCCTGGGGCTCCAGGCAAGAGGCTCAGAATGAGTTTTGTTTGCTGTCTGGGAGCTCTTACCCTGCAGCCTCAAAATCCTTTGGACTTATCTGCAGGCTGTAAACCAAGCTGGGGAGACACTGGCTTCTAGCTGTTGGTCTCCAGAGGTAAACCACTGTTCATACAGTCCTAGCCTCTAGCTCTTGGGATGAAATTCCTTTCCATGCCAGAAAAGCAGCAGCTCCAGCCTACAGAAAGCTCATTTGCCATGGTTGTGCTGTGGGCTTGTTTTCCTCCACAGTAGCACCAGTGTCTGGCTGGAAACCACGGCAGATGAGGCTCTCAGTAAAACCCCTCATCCCTCACCAGAGTGCAAGACAAAAGAGCTGCATCTCTAATGGACGGGCTCATATCTCCCTCTGAGGAGAACCATTACAAAAATATTTCCCAGATATTTGGCTGGGCATTTCACAAAACTATCCAGTTTCATGATGCTAATTTTCCCATTGTCTAGACAGTTGCAAATCCAGACAGCATTATCAGTGTGAACCCACTGCACACACACAGACACACAAAAGCCCATTTTTCTGCCCATAGGTTTTACAGGTATGTTCTTTCTCATGATGGTCACCTTCTGAACTGCTCCAAAGTGCCTGGACAAATCCCATAGGGATCTCATTCCTCCTGCAAGGCTGACACTTGGTTCAAGCAGCACTGAAATGTGTGGATGCTCTGAGGGTTGAGCTGGAGAGGGAACCTAGCCCCTCACTGCCTACCTTGTCCTGCAAGAAAAACAAACTGTGCTCAGGGTTGGACAGTGCTGTGAGCCAAGCCGGGACATCCCTCCTTGGGACAGTGGTGTTCCAAGGATGAAAGTGTTCTTTTGTGGCTTGCATGCTGGAAGTGTTCATGGAAAGATATTCTGGGGCTGTAGGCATGTAGATGAGGCCCTGCCAGTCTCCTGACAATAAAAAGGTCTCTGGGCATTTGTTCCCTCTGTCTGGCTTGAAATGCTAAGACCTGTGTGGAGGAACAGCACATTGTGGCTCTGCACAGCAGGGATGCCAGGCCACAGCACCTTCCCAGACTCTGGCATAATCAGTTCCTGTATTTATAGCTCCTCTGTAATGCCAGGGGCCAAAAACACAGTAGGAGCAGGAGCTGTATTTACAAATAACTTCTGAATGAAGATGCTTAGCCAGCAGCAGCATTTCCTGTTGTTCCTTTTCTCTAACTTGCTAAATTCTTCACCTTTTTCCCAGGGCCTCTTTCCATATGTGCATGGTTTTCCTGGCCCACCAAGGTGGGGGTAGCCCCTGCCTGCTGGGCTGTACCTGGCTCTGATCACATTTCTGTGGAAGATCCATGTGAAATATGAAGGGCTTGCCTGCAGCACCCTTCCAACTTTTTTGGAGGGTACAGGGACTCACCCTGTGTTTGTGGAATGTGAATCTTGCCAAGCAGCTCTTGGCTGTGTGTGGGTTCACCAGCGTGACTGAGGCAGCAATATTGTTCTACTAATGAGAGTCCAGGGCTTGCAGTGTCTGACCAGCAATGACCTTGGTCTTTCCCTGGTGAGGGCTCCACCCAGGCTGGGGGATTTGTTTCCAGGAGCCACTACTGGCTCCTAAAGGTGAACAAAAGGGAAGGAACTAAATATTGTGGAAAATAACCACAGCGTGGTGGTTTCATCTTCTGACTCAGAGGTGTCTGTTACCAGAGCCTGGGAGGTGCAGGCAGAGAGAACCCAGTGGGATCTGAGCAGTGCTGAGATAATGTTCCAGACAGCCAGCCCATGCAGGAGTGGAGGAGGAAGAGGGCAGTTCTAGGTCAAGATCTGTGAGGCTTTGCAGTGAAAGTGTTGGGAAGGGAGGGCTGGAAAAGTCCTTTCTTCCTCCAGGATAGCTGTGGTCTGTTCCCCAGCTGAACTCTCGCTCTTTGTCTGCTCTAATCCCCATCTTCCCTCTGCCAGCTGGGTTTGGTTTGCAACTTCAAATCTGATCTCCTTACTTTGTCCTGTGTGTCTTGCTTAGTTTTCACTTCTTCCAAGTTTCCACCATATACACTTTAGAGCAGAGCATCCTATTTGCCCCTTTGTGACTGAAAAGGGAAAGTATTGTGGCTCTAATGATAGCAGAAATCTTCTAGTCCAAAGTATTTTGCAGAAGGTTGGTTACATCAGCAACTTTACTACTGCAACTCTCATTGTGACATTTGACTTATTGAAATCTGAAAGATTCAGCCCCATTCAAGTTTTATGTCCATGGAACAGGACATAAAAGGGGCAGTGGCCAGAACAATGTTAGCATGAACAGGGAGGGTGATTCTGAATCCCTGTACCAGAGCAAAACCCAAGAACTTGGTTAGATTTTTGAATTTGAAATGCCCTTTTGTATTTTGAGATGCCTGGGAAATGCATGTAATTGGTTATTCTGTGCCATTCTGACAGAAATGAGGAGAGCAGACATCTACTTACATTTTCTTGCAATAGGTCTGCAGAGGAGTCTCTGACAGACTTTACTTGAAACCACCCTAAGATCACTCTGCAGGCCAGAAACACACATCAGGCCCTGGGATTTGAGAGGCTGTCCTGCTCTGCCACAGCCCTCTGGCACACTCTAGAGTAAGTGACTGGCTTCAGTGGAGTGAGAGGGAGTTATTTACCCAACACTGATTGCATTGCAAGGATGTGAACTCAAAGTGTTTGAGTAACAGGTGGCCAACAAAGGTCATCAGAAAGACAGGTCCAAAGGCAAAGCTTTTTTAACAGGTGTGCACAAGCGCTGCTGAAAGAGACTGTAGTAACTATTTCTAAGGCTATGATATCCCTGAGGAAACCCCCTTTTGGCAGCAGCCTGGCCTTATGTTTCCCATCAATTGTAGCTTTGTCTCTTCTGAAGCCCCCTGCTGCAAACGAGCAAACAACTGGCTGAGACAAGATGTATGGAAAATATTGCCTGAGCTGCAGAGGTAATGGCAAATCCCATGCCAGGAGGAATAACAAAAAGGAGATCATTGATATAACTGTGCTAGTCTCAATAGGTTTTCCACCAGGCATGTGGGAGCACCCATAAAGGAGGCATTGTCTGTACTGGCACTGAAGGGAAACAGGAGAAATGAGCTGGAGCAGGCGAGGGAAGGGTGGCTGTGCCTGGTGAGCAAAATTGATCAGTATCAGCAGAATGGGGAAGGGAGTGGCTGTGAATGCTGAGGATCAGAAGGTGTCCATCAGGCTGTTGTTCGTGAGCCAGGCCCTGCTCTCAATCCCCACTGACAGGCTGGGACTGGAGCTGCAGGTTTGAGTCCAGTGGCTTGCCCAGAGCCCCCTTGCATGGGTGCAGATTTTGCATCTGCAAGTGGTGCAGGTTTATCAATGTGCAGGATCCGTGCTGTGCTGTTAGCAGGGCCTGGCCACGTGGAGATTTCAAGGTCACTAACTGAAGGTCACTGAGATTTTAAGAGATTTTAAGGTCACAGCACCAACTGAATGTGTTTGTCTCTAACAGGAATGCAGAGTTAGGCCTGTGTTTGAGCACTGTTACAAATGCCAGCCCTGCAATGATACAATGCAGAAGAGATTGCTTGAGGGTAGAGTATTGCACTCCTCCCCGAGCATCTTCCTGTGACGCTCTTCTACTGGGCAGGAAGCAGGGCAGCTTCAATGAGTATGGGTATTGTTCTTCTCTAGGGACTTCACAGAAACCTCTTCTGAAACCACAATTACAATCTCAACCTGATTAAAAGGGATGGGGAAGGGTGTATCTCACCAATAAAGACACCCTAAGGCTCTGAACATTTGCAGACAGGAGCACCTCTTCTCCAGCCTCTCTCCCTTTGCTTCCTTGGCTGTAGATAACAAGTGCTTTGCTTCCAGTTTGCCTGATTCTTGGAAACCTGAGGCAGACAGCAGCCTGCTCTTCCAACATGCTGTAGAAAAAAAATTAAAGGTGTGTGGGAGGGAGGAGGAGAAGAACTATTTCCTGCAGTGAAACTCGATCCTTTTCAACTTAAAAATAGGAGGAAAACAAATTCCTGTGGGACCTTCTATAAAAGGGTTTGATGTTTGCCTACTCTCAGCCCCACCTCCCGTGGCTCCCCGTTTGTCTGATGCCTTGGAAAGAGCCCTCCTGAGCACAACCCCAGCCCTGTGCCTGCAGCCCTGCTGCTGGGGGAAGCAGCTCTGCTCCACGGTGGGGGTCAGCTGCAGGGGAGTGTAATGCACTGTGACAGGTAGCAAAGCCCAGGATTAAGTGTTCTTTGTGTGGACCTACCATGCAAGCAGCTTTTCCTGGGCCTCTTTTTCTTGCTGTAAATTTTGTCCAGACCACTATAAAGGTGCAAGGAATTGCTGAGCATTTTTTCAGGCTGTGTCAAGCCAGGAGCCCCCAGGAGAGATCACACAAACAGCAGCCAAGCCCCCATCTGTGCTTGCATCCCCTGTGGTGGCCCTGCGAGCTGTAAGCCTCTATGCAGAGCACTGGAGGAGAGAAAATTCCAGGCACAGCTTATCCAGGCTTGATTGCCTGATCAGAATCCTGCCCCTCACAGCCACAGCCATGTCCCTGCTGCTGGATGTCTGCTCTCCTCTCCCTCCCACCCATCCTCTCACTCCCTTCTGCATCACCCCCTGATGGCAGGGCTGAGTGGCAGTGCCACAGACCCCAGCAAAGCAGCCTGTTCCCCTGTGCTCTCCCCTGTCAGTCCTGTTCTTTCTTTTACTTCACTTTCTCAGTCTTGCTCTCCTCTCCCTTCTACATCCTCCCTCCTTCAGGCAGGGAAGGGCTAAAAGCAGCTAGAGAGGCAGGTGTTCTGGAAGCTCCTGCTCCTCTCTAGGGAAGAGAAAATTAAGCTTTAGGAGGCAGAAAAGATAGCCAGGAAATCTCCTAGCCAGCAATGACAGCCCCACCCAGAATGCTGCTGCAGTTCTGCTGCCCCAGGGGTGCTGCTGGGCCTGACATGGCCTGGCCCCATGACAGGCATTGATCAGAGCTGTGCCCCCCTCTGCTTCATCATCTGCCCATGCTGCTATCCTGAGTCACTTCAGCTCTTGGCTGCAGGCCCTGCTGGCAGGGGGAAGGCTCCCAACAGGAGTGATTCACCACCATGCCTCACCAGCTGCCTTTCATCTGCTTCCAGCCACATCACCATCACCCTAACCCTAACCCTAGGCAGGTAAATCAGCCAAGGCTCAGGGATGGTCCCAAGGACAAAGCTGTGGAGACAATTGTAATTTCCTGCTATTCCCTGAAAGCTGTACAACCCAAAAGGGAGATATTTCAGGACTGGTGTGTCAGGGGTAGAAGCACATGCATCTGGTTATTTTTAATGGCAGCTTTGTCCCTAATTTTCAGTGCTGGCCTTGATGGAATGCCAGCTCTGTTTCATTACCTTTTGTCAGAATGGCAAAGAATAAAAGGTGGCTTCCAACTTCAGCACCTGAGATAAAGCTCCTTTTCCCAAAAAGCCATTAGAGGTCCTTAGCTATACCAGGCAGAGTTTTGGGTCTAGAATAGAAAGAAAAAAGAAAAACTAAACCAACCCTGTGAAGGTTTGCATAACAGAGCCTGTACAAGTCTCATATCTGCAGTCTTCATTACTGTCTGAAATGTGTGTTAGAACCAAGTTGCAATCAAGGTAACCATTTTCCTTTACAAGCCAAGAAAAATACTGGGTTTATTTTCAGACCATTAGGAATAGTCTCTCAGAACAGCCCTCGTTTCCTTGCTTCATCTGGGCTGCTTAAAAGCAAAAGAAAAGGCACAATTTCACAACCATGGCAGCTGGGAGCTGCACATGGGTTAGACCCCAACAAACAAAATCTTCACTGTGGCTTGGAAGTGCTTTCTCAGGGTCCAAGACTTAATCCAACACCACAGCCAAAGGATTAGTGCTCTGGTGGTAGGGCTGGGCAAGAGACAGGATTTTTGTTCTGTGAGGGTGGGAAGAAGGAGGAAACACAAAGTCAGATTTGTTCCAAAGCTCCAGTTTGTTGGGATGTAAGCACAATGCAGCCCCAGCCCTCTCCTCCCTCCATCTAGTCAAAAGATTGTGACTCTGCCTTTGCAGGGGACGGAGCTGTGTTTGCCCTGGGCACTTCCAGCACATACAGAGCATTCCAGACAGCACATTCCCCTTGGCACAGTGCTCTGGTTTGGTACCTCCCAGGCTGTGACACTGCAGCACATGTGCCTGCCAGGCCACCAGCTCCAAGTCATCCCAGGCACGAGCACAGCAGTGAGCTGAGCAGCCTGAGCTGTGGGCTGCTCTCACAGCCAGGCAGAGGCCTTGTTAGAAATCAGCCAAGGAAGCAATCCAAAGCATGGCAAAATAAATGACATTAAGAAATAGACTGGAGGTGCTGGTAATGCTGGTTCTCTAAGCAGTGTTTCATGTCTAAACACTCCCACCTTCACTGCAAAAAGCAGTGAGGCTCAGCTGCATGCAGATGTCAGGATAGATTGAAAGGAATGGCTTCCATTTAGCTGTAGTCACCTCCAGATGGGGCCCTGGGCTGCCCACTGCTTTGCAGAGAAATAAGTAACCAGCCTAGTGTGTGCTATGCCAGGTGTGGGATGGAGCCTGGAAAATCCTTAGAGTCCCACCTGCTTGTACCATAGCTCATCCATTTCTTGTGATCTGTCCTGTCACACTGAAGTGGAGACAAGAGCAGACATGGATACTGAGCCATTAGAAAATCCACCAAGTAAAAGCAGTTGGCTGGAAACCTGCTTTCTTGCAAACCAGAACATTTCTTGTCCATAGCGTTTAGCACATTTAAAGGCAATGCCAGCACACAAAAGCCAAGGACTAGAGGCCTGTAATTTGCCTTTCCCATCTCTGGGTTACTGGAGTTGAGTGAACATTCTGTAAGTTTCATTATGGTCTCCAGCTGCAAGCCAGGTTCTCCAGGACATCCGCTGCAGGCAGGGATTTGGACAAGGAGAAAAAGAGAGAAGGTCTCATGCACAGACCTGGGACGGGTCTTGGTTTGAGGTTTGAGTGAACCTGGGCCATTTGGGTGGGACCCACTGAATTCAGAGGCTCTGTGTGGTTTGGATTCAGATCTTGGCAGAGCTAAGCTCCGGCCTTGATGAGCATGTCTTGCTCCAGGCCCTTCCTGAAGTGACACTGAGCAGTCCAGTGAAGGGATGAGTGCTGAGAGCTCCTGCACACAGGCAGTGAGGGAAGGCCATGGCTGTTGTCCCAAGCTCTCCTTTCCTTGTGCTTCTGCCCTGGTTGCAGATCTCAGTGCAGGTGGTCATTATTCTCAGTCCTCACTGAGATGTGGGCTTTGTTCCCTGCCCCTGTGTAAACCAGGGCAGTAAACTCGGAATCTCTCTGGGATGGGATTTAGTCACAGAGCTGGACCTTGGTGTTCCCTTGAAGCAAAATCCCAAAACTGCAGCAACAGGATCTCATCTCAACATGGCATGTTAGGGCAGACAGATTTAACAGTAAATATGGGCTTATACACATAGTGGCAGGAGCCCACCAAAGCATTCTTCAGGGCTAAAATGACCAGCTGCAGAAAGCATCCATGTAACAAGGGATGCACATGTGAAGAGGTGTACATCTTTTTTTGGCTTTGGATAGGCGGGAGGAATGTTTTTCTCATACACTGAGAATAACAAAGAGGATTAATCTCTGGGAAAAAAAACGGGGCACTATGTTGAAGTGGGTTTTCATCAGTCTTGTGCTATTGTGTGTGTATCTCGGGTTTACTAATGATCCAAATGAAAAGTAATCAGGAAAAGTGCTTGGAGAAGGAGATTTTCCTGTATTTATTTTGGATGCATGTCCAGTGGAAAAATATCTTCCCAAGCATTTTGCTTGGCGACGTGGCCTGTTTCATTTGGAGAACAATTGATGGTGATGATGAGTGGTGTTAGATGCGATCGCTGTTCGACAGCTTTTGGACTTGCCTGCAAGTCAAAACAGCAAATTCCATGTGACTGCACATGTGTGCTGAGGAGAGGGTGGGGAGACAGAGCCCTTGGACACCCTGCTAGATGTGTTCACTGTGTCTGTGCCAAACTCCTCCCCAGGCACCGCCGGCTCGGTAACGCATCCCGCGTCTGCAGCAGCTCCTGCCCATCCCGAGGGTTTGTCTGCTCTGCAGTTGGGTGGGACACCACTGGTGCCATCAAACCTGTGGGGTTTGGGTTTGTCTGCTCTGCAGTGTGATGGGACACCACTGGTCCCATCAAACGTTTGGGGTTTGTCTGCTCTGCAGTTTGATGGGACACCACTGGTTCCATCAAACCAGTGGGGTTTGTCTGCTCTGCAGTGTGATGGGACACCACTGGTCCCATCAAACCTGTGGGGTTTGGGGTTTGTCTGCTCTGCAGTTTGATGGGACACCACTGGTCCCATCAAACCTGTGGGGTTTGGGGTTTGTCTGCTCTGCAGTTGGGTGGGACACCACTGGTCCCATCAAACCTGTGGGGTTTGGGTTTGTCTGCTCTGCAGTGTGATGGGACACCACTGGTCCCATCAAACCTGTGGGGTTTGTCTGCTTTGCAGTTGGGTGGGACACCACTGGTCCCATCAAACGTTTGGGGTTTGTCTGCAGTTGGGTGGGACACCACTGGACTGGGGTTTGTTTTCTCTGCAGTTTGATGGGACAGCACTGGGCTAACAATGCCCTGGGTGTACTGCAGGGAGAGGTTTCACCTCTCAGCAGAGAGCCTGCCCATGGTGCTTTCCATGCCCACAGGAGCACTCTGCTCCTGCTGGCTTTCTGTTGCTGCCCTGGCTTTGTATTCACACCTTCCCAGCTGCAGCCCTGCCCATCCCTCCTCTCCTCCAGGTCCAGAGAGGATGAACAGACTGACACACACAAAGCCATCGCTCCCTGAGCTGGCAGCTCAGCAGAGGGGCCACACAGAAGGTTAAATCAGTGAATGCCATTTGTCTGGTTTCATTTGTGAAGCAGGAACAGCCGCCTGCCACATTCATTCCTCCTTTTGCCAAGGACGTTTCAGAGCCATGGCCTCTGGTCTCGGTGGCACAAGGGATAAACCCAAAGTAACTCTGCTGAAGTCTCCAGAATTGCTCCCAGGGTAACTGAGAGCAGAGCAGGGGCCCTGAGAGTTTCCTGAGCTTCACAGCCATAGCCGCAAGGCAAATAAAATGAGATTAACCAATTACAATTAAAATGAGAGGGAACTGCTTTTGACAGTAATTTTGAATTTCCCCTAAAACCACTTCCAGCTGTGACCTGTGACTCGTGCAGCGTTTGCCTGAGCTCTGCCCCTGGTTGTTTGTTATAACTGGTGCTTTCAAGGACGCTCAGTCCTGCCTAACAAGAGGTTTCCTAGGCAAATAAAAAGAAAAGAAAAGTGAAAAATGGAAGAGGAACTAACACAGGGCATCCCTGCAGCGAGGCCCAGACACAAGAGCACTTCTGGCAAGCAAATCAGAGCAGCCAGGCAGTCTGCAGGGAATTCAGCAGGGTAGTGCTTGCATCAAATTCCTGCAGCCCCACATGGATGTGTTGCTGTCGTGCAGCTGTGAATCCCACCCTGGGAACATCCTGATTCCCACTGGTGCAGAGCAGATCTCTGGGCTCACAAAGAAGCTGGCTGTGCACAGCCCTTGCAGAAGAGAGCAAGGCTGTGTCTCTAAAATAGGAATTATTATCTTTATTCTTATCCAGAGCTTCCAGAAGGTTTGTTATGCAGCAGTGCCACACAACCACCTCTCACCTCTGGTGCATCCAATCCTTTCAGACCATTTAATGTCCTAAAACAAGTAGGTGGTTTTGAGTCATTCTTTGGCCTGTGCTACCATCCTCTAGCAGAATTTCTTCAGGTGCTGTTCCAAAAACAGCCCTGGAGGGGATTTTGGATGAATAACATAACTGGGTGTGGGTTTTCACCCAAATATTATCAGCAGCCTGTGGTCTCCTCTCAGCCAACATGCTGCTGCTTCTTCCCATCAGGAAACCGGAGATTCCCTTTTGAGAGGATCAGAGAACAGCACTTCTGCAAATATTCTCATTTCCAAACCAGCAGCACTCACAAGATTCAAGGCTCAGCCTTTTGGGGAAGGATGTTTTGCCTTTAATTAGAGATCAGGTGTTGCAAAAGGAGTTGTTGGGGTGTTTGGCAGGAGATGCCTGCAGGTTTCTGCCTGGGCTGGTGCGTGCTGGCCTCCACTGCCATCCCTGTGGCCATGAGCCCTGTACGGCTGCATCCCTGCCCCTCCAGCATCTCCATCTCCTGCCTGGGAGGGATATCCTCCCCTGTGCCTTGCAGGGGCTGGATCTTGAACTTTCTCCATCATGCAGTGTAGCAGGATTGGTTTCCATGCTGCAGGGAGACAGGGCTGCAAGAGCAGCAACTTGGGCCACTTAGGAGTGTAAAATTACATATAAAGTTGCTATTTTTTCTCTTCAGGCACAGGTGAGAGGAAAAGTAGACAGAGATAAAGGTGCATCCTCTTAAAGGCTGCATTACCTGAGTCAGAGTCTATATTAGATAATTTATACTGATCTGCCAGTTTTGAAAGCCCTCTAGGTGCTGTAGCACTCTCCTGTTGAGGTCAGGACCACAGTCACCTTTCTCTGTAATTTCCTTTGTCATTAGTGCTTTTTAAGAAACTACTTATTCTTTAGAGATGAGGTCTAAAAGCAATTTTGGAAACAAAAATGCTGTTTGTTACTCCCACACCAGTTATACTTATTTAATTTGGAATGAATCAACTGCTATTCAGTGCTGTTACACCTGAGTGACTTTCAAAACACTTTTGTGTAAGTAACTGTCTGCCCACGCTGGGGTATTCTTGTCTCTGCAAACACCATGATTTGTTTTGTAAAGTACCTGAGTTTATATCTGAATTGCTACAGTCTCTTCTTTAAAGCTTCCCATAATGGACATTTCCCATTTCCCTAGGCAGCCCATCCTAGAGTTTTCTCTTTAGTTGGCTTCACCTACAGTACTGTCTAAAACTTCCTGGCAGTAAATTAGGCTGATTTCTTCTTGCCTTTCCCAAAGTTCTGGAGAACAGTTCCCATCCCTTTTGCAAATATTGGAAGATCATTATCATGTTCCACTCATTCTTCTCTCTTCTAGACTAAACAAATTCCCTTCCTTCCACCTTTTATTGCAGGTCATGTTTTCAAAACCTCTTTATCATTCATTTTATTCTCTTTGCACACACTCCAGTCTATTGTCTTCCTGAATGTATACTGCCCCAAACTGAGGGGATGCAGTCTCCCACTACAGGGAAAATCTTTTCTAAACCCTTATCAGCTTCATAACGTCCTGTTTGGAATAATAGCCTGTGCAGCCAGCATCCTCAAAAATAATTTACTTTTTCAGCTATGTCTTCTTTGGTGATATTCAGGCCAAGTCTTAGGGGTGCCATTAGATGTGCTCTTTGTTTTCAATTTAGAATCCCTTCATGAGTCTCAGTAGCCCCCTCTCTGCCTGAGTTCTTCTATTTGTGGAAAAAAAATGAAAGGAAGGAGAAAAATATATCCTTGATATACTAAACAGCCCCATACCCACCTCATAAGATCTTACAGCCCTCAAAATATTTGCTTAATCTCCCAGTATCTTGGCAGGGCACATAGGTATTAGCACTCCCAGGTGTTCTTATCCACTGATCTCAAAATATTCTCCTTGTTTCAAGCATGGGGAGAGTGAAGTGTTTGGAAGCTCAGTTTTCATAAGCAACAAAGATCCCCCTCTCCACTGAAAGTCAGTGGAAAGTGTGGTTGCCAGCCAGCAGGACTGTAAGTGGCAGGCTGGGGTCCCCTCAGAAGTTAATCCCACAGGCAGGAGTCAGAGCCCAGCTCTGCTGAGCAGAGCCAGGCTGCCTCCCACTCAGCTCTGTGAACACACCTTGCATGGCCAAACCATCCAAACCCCCAGGAAAACCTCCTGGGTCCTGGCAGGGATCTCAGTGCCCTGGGGAAGAGCTGGGCTCATCACGACTTGCTCTGCTCCCCAACCAGAAATCTTGTTTCTCTCCTGCTTGTTTGCACGTTGCACAGCTGAAAAGCCTGTGAAAGAAAACAAACAGCACCTGTGCCAAGCTCTTTGCTTCTCCAGCAGTAAAAGATATTATTAATAATTTCCAGCTCTGTATTTTGCACCCTGCCTTGCCAGAGCTCACCTGCTCTCTGTGAATCGGGATGCTGCTCACTGAACAAAGGGCTGGTTTGTAAAAGACAGATCTGGGGGAATTTTTTAAATTCCAAAAATAGACAAGAGGGGAAAATGTGCCAGCAAGATGGATCTCATTTCATTTCCCAAATCCCTCTGGTCTCCAGAGTTCATTCTTCGCTCTTAATGTTTCATGCTATGGCTTATTTTAGGCTCCTTAGTGGAAAGTTTAAAACATTTACTTAAAGGCAAAGCTTCAGCTGGCATAAACTGTCACAGCTCCCTTGGCTTCAGTTGCCTTCAAGAGAGGCACTGCCCTTTAGCATTTAAATTGCTCGTTAGAGAATGGAAAACTGAGTTGCTTGAAATCATCTGCAAATACTAAGGAGAAAGGAATAGCAAGGAAGGGGCCGCAGAATGGATTTCAGCTGAGAAAGTGTCTTTCCACATGGACAGGTGCAAATGCAGAGCACTCCTGGCACTCACTGCTCTTCCAGTCTTTCCTCAGATCCCCCAAATTCCACCCATGCTGGCCTGGTCTGCAGCCCTGGTGATCCCACAGGGAGGGCTAGAACAGCACTGTCACAGTTGCCATTCAGTCAGTGCTTTTACAGGGAACATCTGCAAGCTTTTCCTTTTGTTCAGCATATCCTAAAGGAAAAAGAAGAACAAAAGAAAGAAAAATCAGTGAAGGTGCAATATGTTTTTCTTTTGCTGTCAAGTTTAACAAACAGCAGCCATCTGAGCCTGCCCTATTTTATGAGGCTGTGTTCCTGCACTGGTCCCTTTCTTTTGTGTCCTGACTTAAATGGAACCAACCTCTCAGATTCTCTGGTAAATCACATCAGCTTCTCTTGATAGACACCAGCCTAAGACCAGGGGAGACTGCCAAAGCCCCAGAGATGGGAGCAGTTATTTTGGCAGCACCCTGGCTGGATTTGTGTCTGTAGGAATGCACACACTTCCCTTTGCTTTTGCAATGGCACCAGCGTGTTGATGAACTGCAGTGCTGCTATTTATCCCTTAATTACTCCCATGACTCACATTAAAGTAACAATTTTCCATAGAAACAAACACAGGCAGAGCTGACACCGCTCAAACTGCTTTTATTCTGGAACACACTCTGTACTTTGGGTTTTGAGGGTGGCAGTTCTGGAGGCTGCTCCATATTCCTGGTGCTCCATATTCTTGGGTTTTGATGGAGTAAAGGGGAATGAGAGTCACTGGGCACTCACTGGGCATGGAGGGGAAGGGTTGGATTAAGCCCACGTGGGGCTGAGGACCACTCAGCATGGTGAGATTTCAGGGGAGATGGATCAGCAGCTCAGGACAGGGTGATTCTGTCCTCAGTGGTTCCTGGGTGTTCTTAGGACACGTTCACCTGCCAACGTTCTTGCTCCCTCTGCTTAATTGCTCATGGGCTTTCCAACCTGGGCTGCTGCTCTGTGTTTTCACTTGTCTGGAGAGGCTCAATCAGGCAGAGCAGCAGGAGTGCCTTCCCTGGATCTTATCTGGGGATATTCATCCTGTTCTCTGTGTCGTTTCCATTACAGGTGTCACAGCTGGGTGTGCTCATCCTTGGCTGAGTCACTTATTTAAAATGACTAATGAAATAATTAGCTGGCAGATCTCAGCTGCATCCTCTGGGCCAACCTGGCATCAGTTCTTGTGTGGGGTCGTCATGGACTTCAGATCTTGTGCCTGACCCTCATAAAGCATTATGCACACAGGAAATGTCAAGAGGGATCCTTTTCCAATCCTGCCTGCCGTGCCTTGGCACTAGAATTGTCAAATATCACCCTCGTTTTGGTCATCTGTGAAACCAAGAGAAACCAGGCAGAGCCAAAGCTGTTTGTCTGATTTCTCTATTTGCACCTGCCATTATTTATAGCAAGTAGATGTCCCTGGTGAGGGTGTTCCAGTGCTTCCCCATCCTGTGGGGCAGGAGCAAGGATTTCTCATTCCTCAGAGCTGTGGATGTTTATCCTAAACCCTCCCACCAAGGGAGCCTTTCCCAGGGCTTTGCCACAGCACTGCAGGCATAGAAGGGTGAATACATCCCAAATGGAGGTTGTTTCCAAGCCTTCCTGTAGCCAAAAGAGAGGGAAAATGGCCCCACACTATCTCCTCCAAGGCAGGGAATTGTAAAGTCCAGTGAGATGTGGATACTGGAGTGCTCAGAGCCCTCAGCCAGGAAACTGGGCCCCTTTACAAAAACTGCTGCACAGTCACATAAACACACCATTCCTGCTCCAAGACACTCCTAGCATCGTGGGAAAGGCAAGAGCAAGCAGGTGGATGGAGAGAGGAGGGATTGGGAAGCACAGGGTGATGACAGCAGCAGCACCCAGGGCCAGGGGCTGGCCAGAGGGCACCTGCTGTGCTGTGGGCTTTGCTTTGCACCCTGGGGAAAGGAGGGAATGATGGAGCAGAGCCCTGCAGAGCTGGAGTGGGCTGCCTCCAGGCAGGCAGCGTGCTGCTTTTGCCACTGTGTGTTTGGAGAGATTGTGTGATCTGATGTAGAGGCTGTGAGAGTTGGCTGTAACTCCTCATGCTTTGTCCGTGCAGATAAAGTTGCATTCGTATTGTGCTTCTCTGCTCCACACACTCTAACTCTGAAAAGTGAGGTTTGAAAAAAAGCAAAAAACAAAATATTAAATGCAACTTTGGCTGCGCAGCCTTCCCAGGAAATGCCT
This sequence comes from Zonotrichia leucophrys gambelii, assembly GCF_028769735.1. Taxonomy (NCBI): domain Eukaryota; kingdom Metazoa; phylum Chordata; class Aves; order Passeriformes; family Passerellidae; genus Zonotrichia; species Zonotrichia leucophrys. The sequence goes on from NC_088185.1 coordinate 2,030,396, forward strand.
ACAGAAACTGCCTGTGCAGGAAACAGCTACAAAGGGAAGGAGGGGAGGGAGGAGAAGCCCAGCAGACCTGGATTCTCAGACCATGTGCAGCTTCTTCCTCTCCAGCTCCTCAGGGCTCTTGGCTGTCTCTTCATGTTGCTTCCAAGGCCCCACACATCACAAATGTCTTTCATGAGGGCTTGTCAGCCTCCCACCATGCCTGAGTCCCATCAAGTCTCTTCTCCTCTGAAGAAGAAACTTGTTAGGGCTCAGTAGCCACGAGTGAAGCCAGATTTTCAAACAGGGCCAGCACTCCATAAACCATTGGGCTTTTCTGAAAGTCTGGCTCTGAGGAAAGCCTTTATTTCCTTTCTATTTTTTTCCCTACACTAGGGCTGAATCAGTAATATAAACATTAGGCTGAATGGGCTGAATATCTCCTCCCTAGAGGGCTTCTCTCTTTTTCTGCCTCCTTTATCTCTGCCAAGGTGCTGATAACCAGCGTGTGCCATGTGGAAGGGTATCCATGGGGCTGACAGAGCCCTGCTCCATGGGCATTTTCAACCAGAAAGAGCTGGGAAGGAGAAAGTGGGAAAGCCTTGACTTGCTTCACATGTTTGCCAACAACAGATTCTGATTTCAGTGAGTGACTTGAAAATATTTACCTTTTTTTGGATCAGATTCTGATTTCAGTGAGTGACATGAAAATATTTACCTTTTTTTGGAGCAAGAAGGCAGGAGAAAGGATTCCCTTACTCCTTCTCCTGGTTTCAAAGAAGGCTTCATTTGAGATGTGAAGCACAAATCAGTGCACTTTCACACCTCCACCTGAACTGGACTGTTTAGCCAGGCTGCAGCCTCCCTTGCACCAGGACGTGGCTTTCGTCCTCCCAGGATGCAGAAACATCCATTGAGTAGCATCTACTTAAGTTTTCTTTTGCCTAGAGGTTGGCATGGGGTGACACCAGCTAGTGGCTCATGTTTTCACAGGTAGGGGCTCCAAATTTATTCCAGAAAGAGAGTTTAATTGCCCCTAACTTCTCCAGAGCCCAGCAGCTTCAAAGACATGTCCCCCACACTCTATCATAACAACATTTAGAAAGCAGTTTGAATTTCTTCCAGCTGGCCTCATGTTACAGAGATCCCTATCAGCACCCGGGAGGAAAGAATTAGCAAGAAAAACAAGCGAGTCTTTAAACTTCACAAAGAAAATGAAAATGCAAAGAAAAAGCCCACGGTAAAAAGCATAGATGTAGCCCAGTGACGTCCAAACAATGTGCTCTTTTCCTAGGGTTGTCTGAGGTAGAAATGATCCTAATTTTTGACTTTTCTTGTGTCAGCTGCAGCCTTTGAACGCTGATGGCAGGGCTCTCACAGCCAGATGTATTTGCACAGGTACTGTCTGTGTGAGCTCCCTCCCAGCCATGGGCAATGAGCAGCTCAGGTGAATTTTAACCCAGGCAGGAGCCTGTGCTGGGGATGCAGGGAGGCACCACAGCCAACCAGACAATCAACTTAAGCTTTCAAATGCATCTGCTTGGCTGCTCATGCCAAACTCCTTTCATGTCCCCCCACAAGGGACTTGTCATGGCTCTCTCTTCCCCAGAGAAGCGTCCCAGCTGCAGATTTTCCCATTCACCCGGAGATCAAGCAGGCAGGCTCGGGGTGAGCGCTGGGAAAACCTGGAACAGGCAGCTGCCCCGGTAGCAGAGAGCTCCCCACACCCAGGGCACTCCCAAACCCCAGCCAGCCGAGTTTGCTGTGGTTCTGCTGAGCTGCCTCCTCTTGCAGAGCTGTCCTGCAGCCAGCCCAGCCCTGCAGCCATCCCCAGCATCTCTGCTGGTCACAGCCTGACGTGCTGACATGTGAACAACTCCTTTTAAAGCACAGATAGCCTCGGTTTCAAAGAGCAAAGTCCCTTGGGCAGCTGGGGAAGGCTGGCAGAGGACACAGACTGGATTTGGTTTTGCTTTGCACTCCCTGTGGTGCTTCCCCAGTGCCTTGAGAAGGGGCCTGGGGACCAAGCTGGTGCCTTTGCATGTTAGAAACCATTTCCGTTCGAAAGCCTGACAAGCACTGTCTGTTTTGCCAGTTGTGATCCCCACAGAGCTATTTTTCTGCATTTCCCAATACTTTCTCTTCTTCCCTATTCAGTCTACAGATGGGCCCAGCCTCTTAGCTGGCTCCCTTCAAAGGAGGGCATTATGTTGTGCCATCATTTATCTTACTGTTCTTGTCTCCAGCAAATTTCCATTCTGATTGGGGAAAAAAAAATTCTGGCAGCCATCACCTCTGCTCTTTGCTGAACTTTGGTTGGTTATTGAGCTATTACTCATAATTTAATTGTCTTCACTTGCTCTATCTAAGTAAAAAGATGGGTAAATCGATAGGTATGGATAGATTAAAGGATGAAGGAGTGGGGGAGCAATTTGGGGTGATTGCTGGCCCAAGTCAAGTTGGAGAGGGAGGGAAATTGCATGGAGCTGCACCAATTTACACCTTCCAAGATACTGACTTTCTGTGACCATGAAGCATTTCTCACTACAGAACTGTCTGCTGGGGTTTAGTGTGCAGTTAAATGAAAATTCACAAGATGCAATTCAAGCAAAAGTTACAGATTGATGTCTCAGCTTCTGAGAGTCCAAAAAAGTGAACTTGAGCATATGTAACTTCAGAGACTAACCTAATCTTCCCCTCTTGCTGAGAAGATTCACATAGCAACAGTGAAAGGGGCTTTCTTCAATTTGCTTTATCCTGTGTGTATTTAAGATAACCCCTTTTTTTCCAGAATTTCATTTAGCTACTCATACTACAAACACAAGGACAGATGGTCACCAGATCAAACTTAATCAGCATTCTGTATGCTGGATTTTGAGCTTAGAAATTCATCTGGTTCTAGTAAAGCACAGTCTGAAACCTGCCTGATGTTTAACTCAACCACAGAATTGTATTAAATTTCTAAGCCTCCCCATCCTCACAGGAGATTGAGATGGGAACCATCAGGCAGTTTTTAAAAGGGGTTGATTAGTAGTTTAATTATCAGAGATATCTGTTCTATTACCAGTGTCTCGCTGGAGAAGAGCATTTTTAATGGGAGGCTGAAGCCCAGTCTTACCCCTTTGTGTCTTTTGGAATTCATGACAGGAGTAAATCCAGCCCTGGAGCCAGAGGATGCAGTTTTGTTTACATCCCCTTACACCACACTGAATTCAAGGCCTGGACCTTGGCAGCCCACCCTCGGTCAAGGCAATTTGAATTCTTTTCCCATGGCTTCTTCTCATTCCTCCTTTCATCAGGCTCCTGTCTTCTCTGCCTCTCTCTGTTGTTGTTTCTGGGCTGAGCTCCAGGTGAGTGTGCCCATCCCAAGGAGCTGATGTTTCTCAGGCTCCCCATGCCCAAGAGCCCACGGTATCCAGGCACCTCAGGAGCCACAGCAAAGCCTCCTCCTCCTTTGGTGAACTCAGGCTTTGATGGCCCTGTGTCCTTAAATCCTCTGTCCTTCAGGTGTGTGACCCTTTTGCCCTCTCTGAGATCCCTCTGCTGTTTTATCCCTCGGCCTGTCAGAGGTGAGTGCACCCCTGCATCCAGCTCTGCTCCTTTATGTGCAGAACTGTGCCGTGGGGCTGCCTGGCTGGAGCCCAAACCCCTCTCCAAATGGCACAGAGGTGACAGCCATCTGTGTCTTTCTCACATTTGGTTTCATTGTTTTAGGATCAAATCCAACCACTGCAACCTCCAGTAACTCTAGACTTTTCAAATCTTTCCATAGAGCACGATCTGTGGTTACACCATGGAGAAGCAAACCTGGAAAAAAACTTGTTGGACTGGCTCAGAGGTATTTTAGTTAGTGCAGAGGGCTGCCAGTGGTGAAACCAGCACTCCCAGAGCGTGAATGAACAGAGGGTGTTTCATTCTGTGCACGTTGGACAATTCTCTCCTCACTGGGCATTATGGTTGCACTGGGCAGGTCGCTCCTGAGATTCATTTCCATTGCCACATAATAAATATAAATGCTCCTTATGAGACTCTCGTGGATGGAAGGCATCTAGTGGTTACTAAAGGTTATTCTGATGATGTATATTCAAACCCTCCTGTTTGGCATTAATTAGCACAATGTTCTATTTTGCAATTTCCCAGCACAGACAGATCCAGATTCCTGCTAGGAATTGGAAATGGCATCATCCCCCACCCACTCCTCCACCCAAAGCAGACAGCACTGATACAATCCCTCCCTCCATGAACACCCCCAGCCCCATGGCAGGGACATGCAGGGGCTTGCAGGATAGATTTTTTTTTTGCATTACATTCTTTCCAGGAGGCTTCATGCTGGGATCTTCAGGAAGATCCATCTCCCGTGGATCCCAAAAGCCCAGTGCCCATTAGCTGGGGGCAGTCAGAAGCTCCAGGTTTGGCATGTGGACTGGGGTATTTCTGATGTCCAGGCTGAAGATTGCTGCTTGCAGGAAAGTGATGCCCTCAGGAGCTCCAACCCCTCAGGAACTAATGGAAGTTTGCAACTCACACACGGAGTTGAACTCTTCATGTCACAGCACTGGGAGGAACTGCTATAAACCATTCCCTTTTGTGTTTCCCATTTCTCTGCTCCAAGCCTTCCTAATGCAAACACTAAGACAAATGTGCAGGAGGTACTGTGGGAGCTGGATCCTGCCCTCGCCAAAGCCCAAGACAGAAGGGAATGCTTGCACATTTTCTACCTATTTTATCTCTGCTGGGTGTCTGAAAAGCATTTTCTACCATCCCCAAGCTGCAGGGATAATTAGATGCTGTACCAACCAAACTGCCAAAAGATGAGAACTTGTGTGTTTCAATATTGCATGGAACATGGCTTAAAATAGCTAAGCAGATCCTGTAATTAGGAAAGTACCAACTAACACTCATCCTCCTCTGCTCTAGGCATCCCACCTTCGGGATGTTCATCCCTCCTCCAGGGTGTTCTGAGCTCCTTGCACTGCCCTGGCAGTGCTTTTCCCACTTTGGTGCATCCTCAGTGCAAAAGGACTTTTTTGCTTCTTTCTCATGCATGGTTCAGTCTTGCCTCGTGTAAGGACCACTGGCCTCTACGCTCTGATGCTGGAGCTCATTCTTCTGCATTGTTCTCTGACCTGTGACTGATGGGACAGTGTGGAGCACCCACAGGGTGCAGTTGCAGTCCTGCAGCCCTTGCACCCACGGTGGGGGACAGCCACAGCTGGGCTCTGCCCCAGTGTCACCGTCCCTGTGGCACCGGAGCACAGAGCAGCTCTGCCTTTGCCAGCACCACAGCCCCTGCACGCTCTCCCAGTGCTGGAGCAGCCAGGCTCACATGCACCAGCTCAATTTGGGGTTTATGCCTCCAGCTTCCCTCCAGATAAATGTATTTTTTTAACTCAGGAATACATTCGTTCCAAGTCGGGTGCCAACCGCTCCCAGTGCCAAGAAGATGCAGCGCTCCTTCTGCTCGCTCTGTTTTCCTGTGAACTTTATCAGCTTTTCCTTGTTTCTCTGTGACCTTTGGAGCCCATTCAAAGTCATCTGCCTCTTGCTTTGATTTTGTTTCAGTCCAGAGCAGGTTGCCAGCTGATTTGCTGCCTGCTTTAACACATCGCCAGCAAATCACCACCTCTTCATATTGTTCAGTCAGTCATCAGATCCAGGCTTGCCAGCTCCTTTTGTTAATGGGCTAGGAGGGATTGTTACATCTACTGATGGGACCAGAAAGCTGCTTAATTACAGCTAACAAATCTTTAAAGCCTTATGTAGGACTTTTACAGCCACTGAGGGGTCTGGCCTCTGTTATGGACCCGAGGTCCACCTGGATGTTGGCTGTGCCTCATCTTCCCCCTGGTTAGCCAGGCTGCCACATGCACTGGATCTACTGAAAATGTATCCCTGAAGGTGTTGCACAGAGATTTGGCTTGTGCTGATCCTGGGATGGAGACAGTTCTGATTGCTGAGCCAAGTGGGACCTCCTGGGTGCTCGCCCACAGCTGATCCCAGTTACAGCCGGGGATCAGTGGGAGGTGAAGGAGCCCATGCCTTGTAGCTGTGCTTGTTCCTGCCAGAGCCAAGGTGGACATGGGAGCCCCAGCGAGGTGCAGAGTCCACAGGGCACATCCAGGCTCAGCTCCAGCACCACACAGCCCACCAAGTGCTGCTGCCATGCCTGGAAGGTTCCACGTTATCCAGGTATTCCTCAGGAGAGCTGTATTGGGGCCCATTTGTGGGGAAAGGCAGCAGTACTTTCTCCAAGACTTAGGTATGTTTCTCTGCACATTTCTCTGTATTCCTTTTCCAGCTCCAGCTATTTTGCTCAATGGCTCGTTGAAGACCAAGGTTTCCTTTGTGGGCCAGGAGTAAAATCCGTATTTCTCTCCAGTACAGAGGACAGTCAGAAGGGAAGGGGAAGCCAGTTGACCAAAACCCAGGATCATCCAGGCACCATGGGCATCTCCCACAGCACCACTCAGAACTGAGGTACTGATTTATTTCTTGAGCACAGACGTGGTGTACGTAGCTTTAAACTATTCTGACTCCATTTTCTGTGTATGGGTCCCAGGCCCCTAAAGAAGAGGGGATTTAGAGAGATGAGTGCTGACTGATGAGATGTAACTTGGATGAGTTTACATAACGCAGTGGGTGTAGCATTTTCAAAGGTCGCTGCCCACTTCTTTCGCTCTTCCCTGAGGTTTAACTTTTCCTCCGGGTCCATCCCGGTGCCCGCGCGCGGGCGATCCCGACCCATTCCCGAAGAATTCCGAACTATTCCCAAATAATTCCAGATCTATTCCCGATCTGTTCCCGGCCCATTCCAGACCCGTTCCCGAACTATTCCCAAATAATTCCTGATCCATTCCCACCTTTGCCCGCACCGGGCGCGGTGCGCGGGCGGCGGGGGCCCTCTGCTGGCTGCGGGCGGAACTGCAGCGCTCGGGGACGGGATCGGGGACGCGCTCGGGGATGTTGGTGACCCGAGCTGGCTTTAAAGAGGGACAATAAACCAACCGCTCCAGCATGGACAAAGGAAGGGGTCACGGTCTCTGTGCCTGCAGGCTCAGGGCAGGGTGCAGCCTTTCTTCTCACTGTGTAAGGGAGGAGCCCCCAGCAGCTCCCTGGTACAGCCAAGGTAAGGCCTGAGGCAGGGGCTGGAAGGGAACAGCAGCATAAGAGGGGCAGACTGGAGGTGCCCAAGGCACAGTTCGCCAACACAAAACAAGTTTGGGGCAGTGCCTGCAGAAAGGACATAAGATCAGGAGCCAGAATCCAGCATACGTTTTTTCCCCGTGTTTTTGAAATAATCCCTTAGAGATCAACGGGGTTTCACATTTTCCCCCATCTGTTCCTAATCTGTTTGCCCGACAGATGCCAAACCACCATACCCTGCATGGAAAAACACAAAACAAAAAACAAAGCTTTATATCATCTCTGGTTTTCTTCACAAACATTCCCCGGAGCCCGGCGCTGTTGGTGCCCCAGGGAGGAACCAGCCCCAGGGACAGATCTGCTGTCAGCAGGGGCTCACAGCCGGCCCAGAGACTCTGCTCAGGGCACAGCCTGTCTCCGAGGGAGCAGCTTTGTGTTTATGCAAACCCGATGACTCCAGTTGGTGATTATCTGCTGCTGGCATCCCTCTGCTGCCAAGAAGCCTCTACCAACATCCCTGCTGCAGATTTGTACAGCCTGAGGCAGTCCCAGCCGGGCAGGGGTGGGCACAGAGAAGGGAACTGCCTTGCTAAAGGTCACAGAGCAGGAGGAAAACCAGCACCCTGAACCCTGCGGAGGCTCCAGACAATTTGTCAAGCAGCCACTCATCCCAGTGTTATCTCAGAGTCCATCCCGGCCAGATCTGTTGAGGATGTGAGCAACAGCATTTTAATGCCACCCATAAATAGTTTATTTAAGGCTGAGACTTGGTGACTACAGCACTGTCATTATCAGTGCCTGGAATGAACCATCTCTGATAATAAATAATCCAGGATAACTCCCAACATCAAAAATGCTTCTGTCCTAAGTTGCTCCCATCTTCATCCTATCAATCAGAAGGTCTGAGTGTTTGCAACAGCTCATACAGTAAATTGACTTTAGCTTTCTTCTTTCCAAATACTGAAACCGGCTCTTTCCAGGGCACTGCCATGTAATTTACAGCTCTATCACCACCTCCTTAATAGCTGCCAAGTTCTTTGGAGTCCTTTGAAAGTGAACATAATAAAAAGATACGAGCTGAGACTGACCATGGGTTTCAAGTCTGCAGGTCTCTACGTGCCTTTTTCAGGTTCTTTCAGCAGGCTGGTGGAAACCAGTTCTGTATCTTTAAGACAAGATGAAAAGATTTTAGAATTCCCCTGACTAGTGAGAGCAGAGAATTGATACAGCTCTACAGCAGCCAAATGCCAGCACATCTCTACATCTCAACTTCACCATTAGTCTCAGCTAAGAGATGGAAGGGAGAGATTTCCTCTTTGTGTATCATTTGCTTAATCAATCTGAAACACAAGCCTGCAGTCTGGAAACAGCTCTGAAACAGTGACAGTTAAACAGCTGTGCAATTTGTCTGTTGCCCCAAGAACAGAATATTCGGATAAGGTTTGGCTGAGCAAAAAAGAAGGCTGGGAGAAGATTTAGCAGCTCTAACAGGAGAGAGGAAATGGCTCTGTCTTTGGCTGTTAGCATCACAGCAAGCCCTGCTCTGTTCAGGCACTGCTTCTCACCAGCCCAAGTCTATGTTAATTTAATAATGAAAACCTCCTGTGCCTCCCCAGTTTGGTAAAGGTAGGATTTGGGGTGAAGGAGATCTCCTTTGCTTACCCTACATGTTTTGCCAGTATCCCCCAACTCCCTGAAATGTCAAGAGAAAGATCAACAGAGTGAAACGTAATCTCAAAGAGAAGCACGATATTTTTTTAATGTCCTCCCAGCAGCAATCATAATAAAAATACAAACCTGAGGTTTGTAAAAATCTAGCTATAAAACCACAGACATCTTTACAACTCCCAGATACCCAAAGCTCCCCGGCAGCAAGAAAAAACCCTCCCAGACACAAGGAGCAAAACTCTAACTGGGGACCAGGCCTAATTGTTTTACAGGCTGAAAAAAAAAAAAAAAAATTTAAAAAGCCACACATAACACCAATTCGCAGGTCATTACCAGCCACCTTCAGGGAAGATAAAATAAACTCCCTTCGTTTTCCCTCACCTAGAGACCACGGAGCACTGAGCTGTGGGGAGGTGGAATGCTGTGCTTACAGGCACTGCGTGGTTTGGGTTTATAAGGCGAGCTCAGATCCTTGTGCTGTTTCCTGGTCATTAAAAACCCTTTTTAAAAGACAGATTACAGGCATCTGTACTTCCCGAGCGAACAGTGAGCATATTCTGTTCCAAAGGAATAGAGATCATCTCTCCTAAAATGTGAGGCAGGCCCTCAGGCAATGTAGCTCAGCCTCCCAGTGTGCTCTGGCAGGTTATTTAATATTTCCATGCCTTGAATCTCAGCAAAAGGAATCCTATATTTAGGTATTTTCCAGTCTTAATACTCCTATGATTTCTCCCAGTCTTTGTCCAACCAGATTGAAAGCTCTCTTCCCATGTGCACTGGTTATTTTGAGGAGGTGATGGAGGGCTGTGCGAGGTGATCAGACTCAGCAATGATGGGAAATTATTCAGAGTGGGAGGGGAGGAAATTCAGGTTTAAAAAATCCCGAGTGAACAGCCTCAGCTCAGTACTGTACAACTGTACTGCCCAGCTGTCAAGTCACATTGCAGTAGCTTTCTTGATGCTGATAATTTAATGATTCTTTGGCCCAAGGGTGCATCTCCCACTGCGAATCCGCTTCTCCAGAGCGGCTCCATCGCTGCCCTGAAAGGCAGCAGTGATGGTCTGTGTGTAAATGTGTGTGAGGAGCGCTAATGCACGGTAATGGCCCCGGCACACCCAGGGGCTGACAGCACCGACAGATCTGTGCTTGGTTCCCCGCGAACACAGAGGTCACTGCTTTTCTCATGATGATCATTGATAGAGTACAGTAGGCAGAGCCTGAGCACACACATCTGAGCCTGTCAGTGATTGCTTGCAGACTGCAGGCTGTATTTCTTCATTTTGGGGGGTTTTTTGTGAAAGTCTTAAAATGTAGATTTCACAGGTTTTCTTTTGCCCGAGGAAAAAAAATGTTTGTTCTTTTCCTCTTATTTCTAGGCTATTTGCAACTCGTCCTTTTTCCTTGGTGGACTAATTGTCTGAGTTTGGCTGTCTAGCTGAAGAGCTTTTTGAAAGCTGCTCTGGGCCTTAATTACACCCGTTCTGATTGGAAGGAGAACCTTTACCCCCAGGTTTCTGAGAAAGGCCCATGATATAATTGAAAGGTGGGAACTGCTTTTGCCCTTGTTTGTACAGTCACAGAATTCTGGCTAATGGCCATCTCATGAATTAATGCTGAAAAAATAATGGATTTACTAAGAGTCTGGTTGGTAAAGTGGAGATAAGGGGGCTGAGTAAGGGGCTGACGCCTTCTCCCAGCCAGCAATTGTAGCAATGTTTTACGATCAGGGAGCAGGTCAATTCACTTGCACATTTAATGGATGAGATAAGGGCAGCTTGCACTAAATTAGCTTTCTGGGCAATATATGATCCAAGGGATGCAAAACCCTGCTGGCTGCCTGCTGCTGAGGGAGCCAGAGCAAAGCTATTTGCAATGATGCTGTCTCCCACTAAAAACAACTGCTGGTGCTCTGAGCACCCGGCTGGAAAGCCGTGACCCCGGGGCAGTGCAGGCCAGTGGGGCACAGCTGGGGCACAGCTGGGGCACAGCTGGCCAGGCTCTGCCCAGCACCATCGCCCTGCTGGGGAGCCGGGGGGATGTGTGTGCTGAGCCTCCCTCCGTGCGCAGCTCACTGCAGCTCCCACCTTCTGCTCCTCCAGCCCCAGACTGTCAGTCAGGCTGGATTAGGCATCTCCTGCATCCTGACCTGCTTTCTGCTCCTCCTCCTCTTCCTCAGTGGGTGTCCGGGCACCAGGTTCAGCACTTGCCATCGGATGTTGCTTGTTCTGCAGCAGCAGGTTTCCTCTGGTACCAGCAGCCCCCTGGCCCAAGTGTTGTGCAAACAAAGGAGAAATAATAACTAAAACCAGTCTCTGCCTTAAGGAGCTGACAGCATCTCCCTTATTCCACCCAGCTTCTGTAAATAAATCCTTGGTAATGTCCCTGGTTTTTGGAGGACGATAAAAGGACCTGTCGTCACTCCCTGCACAGACTTTTCCTGCCATTCACTGAGCTTTCCACTCCCTCTCCCACGCAGGGAGAAGTTTGTTAAAAATTAATTCTCATCTGATGACTGCTAATTATCTGAGAGGCCGTTGGTAATGAGCAGCAAAGGGAGCAAAGGCAGCGCTCAGGAAGAGCCCTGCGGGAGGAATGCTGGCTTGGATGCTGCCACTGAGGGGTCAGGCAGGGAGGATTTAACTGGTGCTCCTCCACCAGGATGTCTGGCAGCAGAGGTACAAAATGACATCCACTGTTAGAGGTCTCTATATATATTTCGTTCTGATTTTTAAAATCTTCCCTTCTGAGATGGGGAGGGATCACATCTCCCACCACATTTCAATATTTTGGTTGGGTTTCATCCTGGCTGTTCTTCCCCACCGAGCTCTGGGAAAGGCTCTGCACAATCCCTTCCCCTTTCCCTCCCTCTCCTGGTGCTGCCTGGGCAGGGAGCTCATCCCACAGCCTGTGAGCTGCTGCTCTGACAGAGGGACAGGCAGGGGGACAGACAGGGGGACAGGCAGGGGGACAGACAGAAGGACAGACAGGGGGACAGACGGGGACAGACAGGGGGACAGGCAGAGGGACAGACAGGGGGACAGACAGAGAGACAGCCACGCCAGCGAGCTGCCCCCCTTCCCAACGGGGTGACTGGGGAGCTAATCCCGGATTCTCATCTCAGCCACGCTGATCTAATTAATGGTAACTCTTTTGGCTTTAGAGGGTGGAGGGTGCCTGGATTTAGATCTGCATTACCGGAATCAAAACCAGGCCAGCTGTGCTTGTTGATGTTAGAGATGCACAGCAAAGAGAAACAACATCCGTGTGCAGGACACAGGAGAGGTGATTAAACCTTCCTGCCTCCAGCTCTGCTGCTCTCCCCTCTCCCTGGAACCTCTGCTTTTTGAAAAACAAAGCAAGTAAAAGAAAAATTAGGAGAGAGGCACCTGGAAAGCAGAGAGCCAGCAAGAAGCTCCACTGCAAATCAGGACAAAGCTTCTGTGATCTCTGATATTGGGGGACCACAAACACTGTGAGATTTTACTGCAAAATGCTCATATCTGAGAGCCTGCTGTTTGCACTTTGGTGGATTGGATATTTGAATTTCTGGCTATCCCCAAAGTTCAGGGGTTGCAGTGGGGGCCAGAACTTCCTGCAGTTATAGTAACTGTATTATACTGCACTCTGCTCTTCAGGATTGTTAAATAATTTTGCAGACATTAATGACACATCAGTACCATGCTCACATTCCATTCTGAAGATGAAGAAACTGGGGCAGCTCACCTGGCAAGGGGCAGAGCAGGCTTTTAAGGGATGACAAATTGCAAGCTGGAATTTCTGAGAACTGAAAATTTCAGACAAACCAGGAGTACATGGTAAAAATGCAGAGGGACTATTTCAGTTTTATTTCTGAATGAATGTATTTTTATCCCTTGGTTTCCAACAGGTTTTCCTTACATGGAATACAGGTACATATTTCTGTTCTATAAATGTCACATCTTAAGGCCTGTTAATAAAACAGCCCTCTTTGGAACAACACAGATGGGGGTTTTCCCTCATTTGTGTTCAGTTATTAGGGATCCATATTGAATTTAACATCCTTCTGTCTTCCCTGCCAGGATGAGTCAGATGGCAAATGCATTTCTCTTTTGGCACAGGTTCTAACTGAATCATTTTCCCAGACTAGGTTGTCACCTAACTGGATCCTAAATTAAGAGCCCATGTTTTATATAAAAAGCTGGATGGATAAAATGGAAGGGCCCTCCTGCACTGCTGCTGGCAGAGCTGAATCTCCTCCTGTACCAGGCTTTTCACTTCTAAATACCATTTAAAACTGGTCATCCTTGGTTTTAGCTTTGACTAAGGACTAATGAATTTTCTTTAAAATATTTCCCTCTAGGCTATGTTTTCCCTGGCTTTAGGAGCTGCAAGGTGCAAAGTACATAAAGATCCATCTGTGTCCTCACACACAACAGAATCACCTTGAAGGTAGGTAGAGCCAGAGTCAGCAGCTTGATGCTGAATTTGATTTTGGTGAAGCTGTGAAATACTTCCCTGTGCTGTGTATAGTGCATCTTTTGACTAAGAAAATTATCTCTCATTTCTAGAAACTTTATTGGCCTTTTCTGTTGGTTGCTTCCAAAAGCCAAGCTTCTGTCTCTTAATTTTGAAGCCCCTTATAATGAAGTATTTTATTTCCATTACAGACATAGAAAAGGCACTGCCTCCATAATGCTTATGTGCATCTGCCAGAGATAGAATCACAGGCCAGTGCCACGTGCCAAATGTTCAACATTGATTTGTAGAGAAAATGCAGAGAGGGTCCAACCATGTAGGGCTGCACACCCAGAGCCTACCCTCCAGTTGGGCAGCTGAAGGTCACATTTATTCATATATTAATGCAGAAATGACAGTGCAGAGCAGGACAGGCTGCAGGAATTCCAACCCCACCGCTCTCCTGGGGCGCTGCTGCAGCTGTGCTTGTTTCAGTGGGCTTGGGGAAACTCACACACGTGTGCCAATAGCACAAACACCCCAAACTGCAGGCAGGCTGTTTCCCACACATCCACACACGTGTTGCCATGATCCTTTGGAGCACACACCACAACTGCTGCTCACAGATGTGTTTCCACTCCCCTCATCCTTCACACCAGCACACATGTGCACACACACTGCTCCCAGCACACAGACACACCTGGTGCACCTCTGTCCTCACTTCAGCTGGGGGGAGCTCAGTCATTCACAGTGCTGGGTTCTGGATTTGGAACCAGAATGGTGTTGATAACACACTCTTTTGGTATTTGTTAAGCTCTGTTTATCCTAGAATTCTTTTTTTTTCTCTTTTGTCTGTTGTGCTTTGCCAGTGAGGAGGTTTGCAAAAGAAACTGGGAGGGAGCAAAGCTGGCACAGATGACCTGAACTGGCCAAGAGGATATTCCACAGCACAGAACACAATGCCCAGTGGCATAACTATAACTGGGGGAGTCACACCGGGGGCTGATCTGGGTTTGGGGAGGGGCAGTCTGACATCAATCAGCTGGAGATGAGCAATTGCATTGTGCATCGTTTGTTTTGGGTGTTTTTCCTTTCCCTTTTTATTATCATTATTATTCTATGTCACTTTATTTTCAATTACTGAACTCTTCTTATCCCAACCTACAAGCTTTACTTTTGATTCTCCTCCCCATTCCACCGGGGTGGGGGAAGAAGAGAGGGGGGGGTTGCGTGGGGTTTCATTTCCAGCTGGGCTTAAACCCGGACAGCGGCTCCGGGGAATGCACATCCCGTCCTTTCGCACATTCCCACACACCTGGTGCTCATCTTCATCCTCATCCTCCTCCTCCTCCTCTGCCAGGTGCGCGCTCCCGTGCGCGCGCCCGCCGCGCCGCGCCCCTCCCCTCGCGCGGGCGGGCGGGGCCGCGCTGTCCCCCCGTTGCCACAGCGACGGGCCCGGTGCCGCAGCCGCACCTGCGCCTGCGCCGCCGCCCCCGGTGCCGGTGCCGCCGCCGGTCAGTGCCGGCCCCGCGGGGCAGCCGCGGTCCTTCGGGCGGGGCGAGCGGCGGACCCGGCTGGGGCCGAGCAGGTGAGGGGCCGGGCGGGGCGGCGGCTGAGGCGCGGGGACTGCGGCGCGCTGCGCCCTCCGCCCCGGCCCGCTCTGAGGGGGCGTCAGCGGCATCGCGACCCCCGGGGCCGGGTGGGGAGCGGGGTGGCGGCGTCGCTGCTGGGGCCTCTTTCCGCCTCACACGAACCCGCCGCCCGCCGAGGGACCCTCCCGTGGGGGCGGGCGGGGCTGTGGGGGCGCCCCGCGGCCCCGGGACCTGCGGCGGGTGGAGGGGCCGCGCCTGGGCTGGGCGGAGATGGCCTGGCGGGGGGGAGCGATCAGCCCCAGAGGGCCGGACAGAGCCCCCCGGGGCCCGGCAGAGCCCCCCGGGCCGGGGCGGCCGTTGCGGGGCAGCGAGCAGCGCGGCGGGTGCGCGCAGGGCGGCTCCGGGCCGGGCGCTGGCGCTGGACCAAGGCGCTTCCTGAGCGCATCCAGGGCCCTTCTCTGGTCACTGGGGCACGGGGGCTGAAGGCACTGCCCTGCTTCCCGCTGTGCCCCCCTTGTCTTTCTGTTTGTGCCGGTTCGGGGCAAGGACGTGTCGGTATTTGTGCTCGGGATGTGCCCCAGACAGAGCCCGGGAGAGCGGCCGCCCATCGCTACCGCCCGCACCCGCCGGGGCAGCTTTTACACCGCATCCTTCGCAGCGCCTTTAGCATCGCGCCTTTTCACTTTACAAAGTGTCGTTTTCTAAGCAGCACAGGGCCTGCAAAGGGCTGGGCGGGTGAACTGTGTTTATTTTGGAGTGGGTAGGGAATAATTGAGAGGAGGAGGTTTTTCCTTTGGAGGAGAACGCCTATCGTCTGTGGATCTGGCAGCAGAGAAGTGCAGGGCGTCTTCAGACATGGAGATGCTTCCAGACGCAGTTTCCCTACGCAGGACATGGGGTGGGACAGCAGGGAGCAAGGAGGGGCCCTTCCCGCCCTGGACAGCGGTGAAATGCCCCTGAACACACCTTATTAAATTGGGTAAAGCTGAGACACTGAAGGTAAATGTGAACACAGAAGCTGAGGCAGCCCTGGGGGTGGAATTGTCTGTTTTGATCTGCATTGCAGGTGCATAGGAAGCATCCAGGGTACTTGTTGGCTTTACTCAGATGGTAAGATGCTTACACTTAAAAAGCTGTATTGAGCTTTTGCAATATCAATTATACTCCTTAATTAAAAAATAAAAGACAAATGGATGTGACTGTAAATACTGTGCCTTTTCCCATATAATTTGCTCATTAGTGAATGCAATTCTGTAGTGCATTATTATGACTGAGCCTCTGGGAGACTGACATTTATGGTTTTAAACTGCACATTGCTTTTTGGTTTGACAATTTAAAGCAAGTGCTTTATACACAGATAATGGCTGATTTGTAATATTGTTGATTTTTCAAGCTCTTGGTTGTACTGAGCCTCCAGCAGTCATTTTTAGTGAAACAACAAAGATAGGAAGGTCATAATAGAGGAAAATATCAGCTGCTTAAGTGGAAAGAAAGAATATTGGCTAAACTGATGCTAACCACTTGTTTTCATCCTCTTGTTGTACTTCTGTTTAATATCTCTGTAAAGTTTCCTCCCTCATCCCCTTAGAAAAGACAAAGCTCTCATGACCAATCCAGATACTCTAAGTTGTTTCCACTCCAGTAGTTCTTACAAAGTACAGCAATAACTTCATTTCTTATCATTGTTTCCTTTATATCAGATTTCAGATACAGCTGCATACTTTCAGGGCTTTAAAATTATTTTTAAAATGTGTTTTGTTACAAAAATCCCAGTGTTCCTTAGCGTGCCCTACTTCAAGAGGCTGTAGGTGTTAAGGGCGATATATTTGTTCATCCAGATCTACCATGTTAGTCAGTCCTTTAACTGCAGGAGGCAGAACACAAACTCCCCAGTGCTGTTGTGGCAGAATGTGGATCATAATGTAAAGTAAAATAAAATATTTATTCAACATTGTAAATAGCATAATAGAGGGAGGACAGCTATAATTTTTAGTTATCTCATTTCTGTTCTGTGGCTTAAAAAATAAGAGTTTTAAATAGAAAAACTGAAGGATTGTTTTCATGTTGGATAAAAAGATTGCTATATTAATAATTTTACTCAAGTTCATGTTTAACTTCATTTTAGATAGTGAAGTTTAAAAAAGGTAGCAAGTTGTAGTTTATTTTATAGAGAGAACAGACATCTTCATCTTTCTGAAAATTGATAAAGCCCAAGAATTTTTTTTGTTGACAAGATACTTTCTATGCATATTTATGTATATGTGTCTGTTAGTAACTAAAAGTGATGGGTTTAGTTGAGTAGCACTTTACTGAAAATTCAGCAGTTACTTAAGTTGAGGAGGGGCAAAGCTGAGTGTGTGAAATAACCTTTTCTTATTGCTGGCACAGGCAGCAAGAGGAGCATTTCCAGAGGTTGGTGCTGAAGAAGGACGGGTGCCCGGCACACGGTGGCACGAGGGGCTGTGACAGTCCCGCGGGCAGGCCCTGCTCTGCTGCCATGGAGGTTCCCAGTGCTGCAAGCAGGGCCAGCCCCCAGCAGGAGCAGCAGGAGCAGCAGTGCAGGGCCTGCCTGGGCCGAGGTGGGAGGGTGCCCTTTGTTCAGGCACAGCCCTTACCAGCAGGCTCTGCTGAGACAGACCCCCTGCTCCCTTCTTGTGCACGAATCCAATATTCATCTGAGCAGCATGTGAAAATGGCAAATAGGTCATTGAGTGGGAATGTCAACCCCCTGGTTAGCCCCTGCTGTCCCTCGCCTCTGTTCCATCCCCTTCACCTGTCTGGCTGTAGCATCATCAATAAATGTGGGCTCATTGGTCTCTGTGCTCATTTTGAAGTGATGTACAAAATATCTTCCTCTAAACCAGGATGTCCAGCAGTGTGATAATAGGTGTTAGTCTATCTCCACATGAGCAGTGAATGATTTTGGTTTAATAATGTTTTGTCATTGTCCACCAGCTCATTTCTCCTGCTGATGTTAAAGACTATGGTACTATAAATAGGAACAATAATTTATTTACTACTAGATGTTAGAGGCATGACAAAATATTGCTGAAACGGATGTTTTCAGAGTATTGGAGCTTCTGCAAGCTGTTCGTTTGAGTGGTTTTAAATAATCATTGAATAAAGGCTTTTCTTTGGACTGTGATTTCTTCCCTGCTATTGGGGGAGCATGTTTGTTCTCATTTTAGTCCAAGGAAACCTTTGGTTTGTATTTAAAATGTTAAAATATGTTGCTGCTCATTGGTTTTAATTACTTGATTGAGAGAGATAGGTTTAAAATCAGTGTTATTTAAAAACAGTGCTGGACTGACTGAAAACTGTTAAATGTCATGGCCTCTCGGTGAACAGAATGGTGGCTGTGTCCAGAAAGGCTGAAAAGATGCCAGGGAGCGGTGGCTGTGTGTAATCCGATCTGTGCCCGGAGGGAGGGCACAAAGGCGCGGCAGATCGCCTTTCTGTGGAGCAGAGGTGTGCAGCTGCCCATCTGCCAGGAGAAGCCGTGGGAATGATGTCAGAACCAGCAGGTTCCCTTTGTACACAAGTGTGTCTGCTTGTTTCCTTCCCAGCCCCAGGAAAGCTTGGTTTGAGCTGAGTGGCTTTATTGTCTCACTTTGAGATACCTGGGTTATGTAAGGAGGGTATAAAGCGCCTCTCTTTGGGGTCCTTTGTCTTGGCATCCTATTAAACACCCAAAAAATCTTGCTTAGGAAAGATTGGAGATAGGTCATCACCAGTACCAGATTTCCTTCATCAGCAGCTCTCAAAACCTTTAGCAAAGTGGGGACCAATTTTTGTGTGTTTGATCGTAGCTGCTGTTCTAAAATAATCAAAATCGATGCCTTATGAAACAGAATGCATTAGAGAAAAGCATCTCCTCAGCCTGTTACATTTGCCTGGAAATAGTTGTGCAGTTCTGTGGAGTTGCTTTGCAATAGCTGCTCTCTGTAAATGATCTCTCAAGACAGATTTAGCTTCTTTTAAGGCTTCAGTGCCTTCTGCCATGTTTCAGAAATACCCTGGTAACCTCTGAAAATCATCATTTCTGTGGGAGCTCATGCTCAAGCGAGTGCCTGGAGCTGGCGCTGCTGCAGGAAGCAGTTCTGCCGTACCACCCCCTGACCTGCTTACAGATTCCATTTTTTATTTTTATTTTTTTCACCTTCCCCAGGCATCTACAGTGCTGCACAGTGGGCCTGCCACCTGAAAACAGCCAGTGGGAAAATGGGTTTGTTTTCAGCTGCACCAGTTCCCTGACCTGGGTCACTGAATGACCAGGAAGGTGATGCTGGAGCGTTTCAGGAATGCAGCACTGAATTCTTGCTCAGTGTTTGTGAGTGGGATGGGTGAGACAAAGTCATGGCTGGGCTGGCTGGTGAAATGGTCTCATGTCTGTGTGGTGATGGGTTTTTGTCGAGTTTGGGAGCAGGAAAAGGCCCGGCCAAGTTGGTTATGTGAAACCAGCTTAGTAGTTCTTTTGGTTTGTGTTTCAGCAGGCCTCCGAAAGGGCAAATTTTTATATTGCACAAATACATTTTCTTCAATTTCTGGTGCAATTCTCACATTCTTGATCATAGAGGGCAGTAAATTAAGAGAGGGCATGGAGTGTTCATAAGTGAGTATGAGATCTGTGAAAAAAGCCCATGACTATTCTGTAGTATAGTGTTATTTCTAAGCATGAATTTGGAGTTATTCTTAACAGATTCTTGTACCAAAACCACCCACAGCCCACCTTACTAACTTAAGTCCTGATTCAGCTTTATCTGAAGCAGGAGAACTTTCTTAATGAATGGAAAAAATAGAATGAGGCTCAGGTTTATGTGTAACACTGATATTGTGTTAGTCTGGGAGAATTGAATATTAATTTTCTTGTCATTCTTCTGACAAAAGAAGTTGGTTTACTAGATAGACTAATGTGTCTTTGCAGTTTTGTGACTGCCTGGTTGTGATTGGGCTGCAGTTTGCATTCTGTGGCTTTGCTGGAGGTGATATTAAAATAACAAATTGTTTTATCCTCAGAATGAAAGGCTGAATAAAAGAGAAGAGCCATTCTTTAGGAGCGTGTGCTAGAGAGCAGAAGAGAAGCAACCTGTTCCTCTACCTGAGATGTAATCTTGCTTGTGAGGGCTTTTATTGTCACTTCATCTTTGTTAAAGGGGTTCTTTTGAAGTAGTCAGTGTCATTTAGGTAATGCTTTCTTTGTCTCCCTAAAGTGAATTAGGCTCAAATTGGGTAATTTTCAAGGCTTCCTGCCAGAGTAGACTGTTCCTGACAGCTGTACAGCCATAGCTTTGCACACCCTGGTATTGGTCATAATAACTGTCTGTATGAAATGCCACTGCAGGAGCATTTGATTTGGTGCTCTAATAGTCTCTGTCACAGAAGTGATTTTAACATCTGATTCCTTTTAATCTCTTCCCTTGTGACAGCTCTGGGGTTGGCTGGTCTCAAGCACAGAGAAAACTCATGTGAACTGTTCCTGTCAGTGCTCCTGGACAGTCAGACACCTGGGCAGTCAGTGAGTTCTGTGCAGAAGAAGCAGCTGCTTCCTTTGGAGCATCCAGAATTGAATCATTGCTACCTGGGTGGTGTCCACACAATGATTCTTCCCTGCCATACCAGCTGCTGTAGGAGTAACAAAAAATCATCTCCTTACTAAAATGCTGAAATGTGTACTTGCAGGACATTCAGAGGTTAACTGTAAAGAGTTTACACAGCCTCTGATCAGAAAATGATGGGAAAGTCAGGCAGCGAAACCACTGAGTAAAATAGCATCAAAAGCAGTAGAAATGGAAAAGGAGCTGAGAAAGCGAAATCATGTCCTTCCTCTGGGAGGACAGTGGCTCAGTTCCTTCTTCCCCTCCATTGTCTCTGGGAAAGAACTGCTAATTCTGCTTGGTTTAAAACACAAAATGAAAAGATGAGAACAATTAGTGGGTCACCTGTGATGTGTAAGCATTGTTATATTGTAATGCAGAAGGCTGAGGATAGAGGTGCTGCTGCAAGAGTGTTACTGATAAGGGAGCACTGGAGAAGGGAGGGATGGCCCGGGGTGGATGTGCAGGCTGAGGGGATTGTCTGAAAAGCTTGACTTCAGCAGCACTGGACCAGTTGAACTGGCTTAGTCTGGTGCACAGATGAATGAGGGGTGAGCAGAAATTTGAAACTGGAACAGTTTGTCCAGTTTGTCACTGAGCTGTGTTACTGCTGGATCTGCTTCAGGAGAGGTGTAGTGGTGTGGTGGAATCAGTTTGTGGGGGATTTAAAACATGTCCAAGCAGAAGGAGAGCAGAGCCCTTGAGTTGGCTGTGGAGGCTGCAGGGTCTCCTTTGTTGTGTCCTTTGCAAGGAGCTGAGCAGACACTTTGGGGATGGCATGATGTCTGGGAGATGGAGAGCTGATCTAAGCAAACAACAGCAAAGTGACTGTCAGTAATTTCAGCATTAGAGCTGTGTTTAGATAAGTTTGGTCAGTTCAGTGACAATCTTTAAAATGGGGTCTGGCTAAAACTTTGGAGGTTCTTACAAGAGGTATCCATTGTCCTTACTTAGTTCTTGAAATTGTATTTTGTATAGCAAACAAATGACGTTTTGGCAGCTTTTGTTACATTTTGATGGAGCACTGGCCAGTGAGCAGCCGAGAGGAAATGTCTGCCCATACAGATTTCAAGGCTATGAGTTGGCAGGGAGCTACAGCAGCTTCTCAGGTGATGGTCACCCCATCCACGTAGAAGGAGGTTATTGTGTTCTGCTGAGTGGATACCAAACAGGAATGAAAATGTTAAATCACTGTTGTTTGGGCTTCGTTCCATCCTTTGGACTTGTGTCTAAGGTCAGAGATTAGCATCTCCCTCCTCCTGTCTTGCAGCAGGGCACAGAGATGCATCTGATACGCAGCCAGATGCTTGTTGCCTTGAAACATTTTGAACTCTCTCCAAATGCTTAAGATCCAAAAAGGCCTGGAGCCTGCCCATCCTCTGCAAGGCAAGATGTGGCTGTTAAAATGCTAGTGACTGTTTATGGTGAATATGTCATTAAGTTGCATTTTGAAAGCTCCTGTTTAATATTTTTTCCTTTTCCATATAAGATTTTGTGTGTGTGTATATTCCCTTTGAAGAGAACATGCATTTATAAAAAGACAACAGTTCCTTTTGAAGGTGAGCTTGCAGGAATGATAATTGAAGTTACCTTCTCTGCTTTACTGGAAGATGAGGGCTTAGGTAGGTGCAGTCATGATTAAAGTGTTGTACTTAACATTCCCAAGGGAATTCTGTTTGACTCATTCCATTTGCTCCTTCTTGGCTTTATTCAAGAGAAATTGTGAATCCATCGTTTGGAGGAGTTGAAGCTCAATCTCCGAGCTATGTATAGCTATATATAACATTTGGTCTTGTGGTGGTCCTGAGAAATGAGGAATTGTGGATGTTTGAAGGGTGGAATGCATTGCACAATCCACACAAAGCCTCTGTCAGTGAAGGTTGGACATTTGGTGTTCAGGGCCAGTCCTGCTGCCAAAGAGGAGAGGTGTCACCCTCACCATCGCCCCTGGACACTGCAGTGTCCCTTCATGTTCTGCCATCCTTCCCAAATGCTGTGCACGTTCCCAGGGGACTTGGCCAAGCTCTGCATTGCACACTTCTGTCTGGGTAAGAACATTGCAAACTTGTTGTTGTTGTTGTTGTTTGGAGACAAAGGGGAAGGGGGAAAACCATAGTGACAGAACTTTGTGCTGTGTGTGCACTCACAGCGTTCTTCCCAGCACTGCTGTCATTTATCTGACAGACTCCAGCCAGAGCTTGGTAGATTAGGGAGCTTGTCCCACCAATTTCCATGGTGGGAGGTGGAGATTGTTCTTCTGGCTGTAAAGGGCATCATTGGCTTGTACATTTGCTGTTTCTCTTGTGGTTTTTGCAGGGAAGGAAGGGGGACATCAGACACCCAGGCTGCTCTGAGGGGAAGAAGCACAGAGAGGCTGCAGAGGGTTGTGGGAAACTCCCTAGTGCAGAGGGGCTGCAGCTAAAACCCATCGTGGGTTGATTTAATTGATCTCACTGATTAACTTAGTGCTGCTGCAGGGAAGATGATGCTCTGGTGCTGGTAGTTCTTATTTCCTTCCTAAGCCTGTAACACTCGTTTGCCTCTGATTATATTTGTTTTCTTCAGAGCAGGTAATCCTGGTGTGATCTTTCAGATGCAGAAGATCAAAGTAAAAAAGCAATTGAGGAGATAAATAGTGAGAGCCTTGTTCTGGTTTTTCTGAACATATAGGAACTAGTTTTTAATGAACATGTTTATTTGCAAGGACTGAGCTATGAACAGTTACTGTCTGTTGCTGGTGATGAAATATTTTCCTATTCAGGCAGGAATTTTCCTGTTCAGGTTACACTTACAGGTGTAAAGCCACCATTAATACCCATTGTAAGAACAGAAGCTCTGGGCTATTGTGTGGAGGCTTTTCTTTCACCTACTTCTATGACAGCTTAGGGTTTCTTTTGGGAAATCCATTCCTCGATTAAGGATCCCCTCTGAGCCTCAGTGTCCTGCACAGTCAGAGCTCCAGCTGAGGCTTTATCCTGCTGCCGTGCTCGGTCGGTCAGAGCAGGATGAGCACTGAAGGAATGGGATGATTCAGTAAAGCTCCTGTCTGTCTGATATCAGCTTTGCAAGCCAGAGGATGTCACTTTGAAAATGTATCACAGCTTAAATATCCTCACTCCTCAGAATTAATTGCTGTGACTGTATAGTGCCCCTTCCAGCAGCCCCCCAGCACTGTGGCTGTGAGGGACCACTAGTGTGGCAATGATGAGGTGTTGCAAAATTTGTTTAGCCACCCTAGAAATCTCTTTTTAGCATGTGTTTGGTCCATAATTTTTGCTTGTTTGCTAGCAGTGGCATGACCCATTCACTTGATAAAGCACAGTTGGCACCACTACCCACATTCCTGAGCACTGAACTTAATCCTTGATCCCTGTTACAAGGTAACCAGGCTGTTTGGCTCCTGCACAGAAGTGGATTTCTTAACACCATTCACACCTTCATTTTATTTTTTTCACAACTAAATATTTATTTCTGTAGGGATAAGTCAGTAGAAGACGAAGTCAGTTCAGGTCACTGATGAAATCAGGAGGGCTCTGTGTGTGTTTCTACACCACATCCCCAGGTGCTTTAGTGTGTCACCAAGATGCAGGAACACTAAGTCTGGTGTTCTTTTGGGGAATAAAAGTATAAAATTAAACTCAGGGCTGTGATATGTTTAGGAATAACAAAAGTGTGTCACTTGCTCTGAGCTTATGTTCTACCAATTTTAAACTGGCAGAAAAAAATTCTTGCATGAAGACTCCGTACCAAAGAGTGCCAATGGATAACACTGCCATGCCAAGGCAAACCCATGAGGGTCCATCTTGGCCACCGTGGGTGGTGCCATAATTGCAGGCATGGTTGCAGTGCCACTGCAGGTGGTTGTCCAGGCAACAGGAGTTCTGACTCTTCCCTTATCCTTGTAACCTGATTACTGGAATGGTTTCTGCACATACAACAGAATGTAGCCTTTCCTACTAGCAGCACAGGGGTCTTCAAGGATGTCTGTCAGCATCATTCTGTTACCTGTGTTTATCTTTGGGTGTGAGCACTGCTGTAGCCAAGGCTTTCTTTTACATGGCTGTTCTGTAAGGGAAGCCCAGTGGTGGAACAGGTTTCCATGTACTCCTAACCTGAGCAAGAAAAATCTGTTTGTTTTCTCTTTGAGTGAAGCCTTGTCCTTGTCTTGCTCTGTGTGATTGGGCCTGGTGTTGAGGAAACCCAAGAGCAGCCAGAGCTTCCCTTGTGCCAGAATGGCAGTGCCACCTGCCTGGCTGTGCTCAGACTCCTGCTTTGCCTTTTCCCTTAGAGCTGCTGCATTTTAGTGCTTTCTCCCTTGTTCTTGCCAAGGATTTTACCAATCCCTGTGTCCTGGGGGTAAGGGAAACCCTCAGCAAGATGGGCACAGTAGCCCATTCCTGAGAACTCTGCTTTTAACTTGTAACAAGATTAATGACTTAGACTGTCTGAAGTTAATCCTTTAAATGTGTTACCTCCAAACAAATGGGTTCCCTGCTCCAGACTACAGTATAATTAGGCTGTTGATGAACTTGGAGCACTTGTAATCGAAATAGTCCTAAAGCAGAAAATCCTTTTGTGGCATTTGATGGTCACACATCAGTCAATGCATTAACAGTAGAATTCAGCCATCCCTGCTGATCCTGGCTGTGCAAGGTAACTCACCATGACAATTCCACGCCTGTTCCCTGGCAGGGTGAAGATGGCCACCTCCACCCTGGAGAACCAGCTGCAGAGTGCCCAGAAGAACCTGCTGTTCCTGCAGCGGGAGCACACCAACACCCTGAAGGGGCTGCACGCGGAGCTGCGCCGCCTGCAGCAGCGCTGCACAGGTACCCTGCCCCGAGGGGCTGCACGTGTGGCCATGGCAAACTGGCTGCTCAAAGACAAGCTTTTTTCATTTGTTCTTTAAAAAGCTGATGGTTCAGTTGTTTTACGTATTTGCTAATTTGCAGTGAATCTCCTGTTCTTGCTTTGGGCAGTGGGAAGAGTTAATTCTGTATTTATTGAAAGTTGTCATTGTAAATCTGCTCGCCAGGTGATGTATGGGCTCCATGATGATGTTCTAACAAAAACAAACAATTTTTTTTCTCAGATTTAACCTATGAGCTGACTGTAAAGAGTTCAGATTCATCAGGTAAGGAATACATGGCTTTTTTTTTTAATATTCATGTTCAATTTACTAATTTTTTTCAATGTTTGTATTTTCTTTTCTACTCTCCAGACTTATTTATTTGTGAAGTAAACATCAAAAATTCTTTCCCAAGGTCACACAGGAAATCTGTGAAAGAGCCAGGAATAGCAGCTGGAACTGCTGACTCCACTAGACAGTTCCTTGCTTGCTATATGGGAACAAAGGACACAAATTTTAGGGGCAGAAGAGTGAGACTATTTTTAAAACTTAGCTGAGCTGGTGCTGTAATTAACCACAAAGCTTTTATTTATATATATTATATATATATATATATATAATATATATTATATTATATAATATACATAATATATATAATATATTATATATAATATATTATATATATATTATATTATATTATATTATATTATATTATATTATATTATATTATATTATATTATATTATATTATATTATATATCATATATTATATATTATATATATTATATATATAATCTTTGTATACACTAGGTCCTAGTTATTTTATATGTATTATGATAACAACAGGTAAAGAGCAGTAATAAAATAATTCCCTGAGGTTAACCCTCTGGATCAGAGATGGTGTGGGATGACCAAAGTTCATCTTTTGGATTCCTCTCAGGGATGGCAAGAGGAGCCCTAGTGTACTGTTTTACATAATGGCTGTTGTTAATTTGAAACACTTCTGCTTCTGCTGTTCTTCTAGAAAGTGGTGGTTCAAGAAGTGATGAACTCAAAAGTAAGTGCAAAGATCTTGAAGCTCAACTGAAAATCAAAGAAGCTGAAAACACTGAATTGTTGAAAGAACTTGAACAAAAGAACGCGATGATAATGGTGCTGGAAAACACGATTAAAGAAAGAGAAAAGAAGTATTTGGAGGAGTTAAAAATGAAAAGCCATAAGCTCAATATGTTGTCCAGCGAACTGGAGCAGAGAGCGAGCACGATTGCCTACCTGACCTCTCAGCTGCACGCGGCCAAGAAGAAGCTGATGAGCACCAGCGGGACTTCGGAGGGGACCCCCTCTGGCAGCCCCGTGCTGTCCAGCTACAAACCGTCCCCTCCCAAGGACAAACTGCCCGAGACGCCGCGGCGCAGGATGAAGAAGAGCCTGTCCACGCCGCTGAACCCCGAGTTCGAAGAGGCCTACAGAATAGGGGCAGAGAGCCGCAAGCTGGTGCTGCGAGAGCCCGTGGATGCCATGCCCGATCCCACGCCCTTCCTGCTGGCCAGGGAAACAGCAGAGGTGCATCTGATCAAGGAGAGGCCCTTGGTGATCCCACCGATCCCCTCGGATCGCGCGCCCGGCGAGTCGCACAGCCCCGCCCGCGAGAAGCCGCACAAGGCGCACGTGGGGGTCGCCCATCGCATCCACCACGCCGCGCCCGCACAGCCCCCGCAGGAGGTGGAGACCCTGGCGGTGGATCAGGTCCATGGAAGCAAAGTGGTCAGAAAGCACTCGGGGACAGACAGAACTGTCTGAGAGCACCACGGAAGCGCTGTTCTGTGCTGGTTATGCACTGTGAGCCTGTAGGGTAAATAGCACCTGCGGTGAAGTTTCTTTTGATGCCCCATGCATGCCAAACTCCTCCCGGGTACATCATTAATACATTTTGCTCTAACGAAACCTCCTAGGACTGTGTTCATATGGCAAGGTATATAAGCACTCCATGCTGTGGCCAAATCAGGGGGACCTGACCGCTTGCTTCCAAGTGCTGCTCCATTTAGTGTAACTGCACGTGTGGGCAAAGGCACGGGCTGCGTTAGTGAGCGCTCTTAGAGAGAACCCCCCTCCCTCACACTGCAGCCACACCTGTTGGCTGGTAACGTTTGACCTGGCAGGGGCTCTCCTGTCTCCCCTGTGGGTGTGAGCACTCCAGAGCCATCACTCACCTCTGCCACAGCAGCACTGACAGTTGGGCACGTGTACGTTCACTTTAATGACCTAAGGACGTCCCCAGAGCCCCAGCAAGCACTACTTGATTAATCCT
The DNA here is from genome assembly GCF_028769735.1 of Zonotrichia leucophrys gambelii. Taxonomy (NCBI): domain Eukaryota; kingdom Metazoa; phylum Chordata; class Aves; order Passeriformes; family Passerellidae; genus Zonotrichia; species Zonotrichia leucophrys. The sequence continues at coordinate 2,057,960 of NC_088185.1, forward strand.
AAATACTTTGGTTTGTGGCTTTAAGTAAAATATGGGTGGGGGAAGCACCATTTAAAGGGTTAACAACCCTCATAGAAAGAGTATGAACACTGGGTTGTTTGTGGGGATCGTTTTGGGTTTTTTTTAATCAAATAGCTTCACAACACATTTTATGCTAGTCAGTACACTGCACTTGTAGCACCTTCCATACTGGCTCAGAGCTCCTTTTCAGGGAGGAAATGTAACTGGCTATCCAATATGGAAATGGTTCTTTATGCTCTAACCTGCACTTTTTTTTTGTAAAGGGATTATTTTTGTTTCCTAAAAACCTTAGTCTTGTTCTGGGCATCATCAGACAGTGCTGGCTGCTGCCAGCCTAGAAACCTGAGCTGCCCCTCTAAAATGTGAGTATTTAGTTGTAAGTGATGTAACTGATCCATACAGGAGAACCTGGCATCCTTGATTTCTGTCCTTGTGGATTGGGATGGACTTGCCTTGCACTTGACCAGATTCCCCTACTCCTTTCTAGTAAGTAGCAGGTAGACCCAACAGCTGTTAGACTACTTGATTCATTTTTTTTTGTTTTTTCTAGGAAAGAAAGGCATACTAGGAGCTGGGAGGGTATATAGTTTTTGGATAGGAGCACTAGTTTGTCCATTTTTCTTACATTCTGTTCACCTCTGCTTCACTCTTGTCTGCAGCCTCTGAGTAGGACCAGCAAGAAACACTGGCTCCCAAATGCTGCTAAGCTTATGATGTGCCTTTAAAATTTTGGAACGTGTATTCTCTGTGACAGCTGATGAAGGATCCCTGCCTGCCCCGTCCCCTCCCCTGCCAGCTGTAGTTTCCCCTTGTAAGCTTTTCCTGCAGCTGTGTTGGTGTGTGTCCCTGCAGAGCCTTGGCCCACTGTCAGCGTCCGGCCAGGCTGGCAGAGCTGCTGCCCCGCTCGATTCCCGCAGCATGACCCTTCCAGCAGGGCTGATCCCGGGCAGGCTCTGCCCTCTGCACCCTCTGGCACTCGCTGGCCCACAGCCCTGGCCCGCCCCAGCCCCGCGCCTTGCCGGCTCTGTGGAAGGATTTGTTTCACAAGTGGTGGGGAGGGATCAGAAAGGGGTTGGTTAAAGCAAGGTTGTTACTCTGAGGTTTACTGGTTTATGTGTATTGCGTTAACCAGCAGCTGGTTTGGTTACTTTGGTTGTTGGCACCATATTTTTATGGTCATGTGTTGTATGAGTGACCTACCCTGCCACTTGTTGGAGGCTGGTGGGAGGCACCGCTTCCAGGCAGTGCAGAAGTGATGCTTTGGGCAATTAAAGACATTTCTTACAACCACCCAGGCAAACCTTAGTCTTTGTGTGTGTGGGACCAATTTACTCTCTCTTTGCAGCCACAGCCTGGCTTGGAACCATTCCAAAAGGAAACACAAATTACAAAAAAAACACTATTCCTCAAACACATTTATTGGGAGTATAATACAACCAAACTAATACTAACTAAAGTCAGGTGTGCCTAACTGAGCACAGCCCCACCCATGGTGCCAGATCTCTGCCTGGGTTCAGGGTTTTTTCCCTGCGTCTCTGAAGGGTTTCATTCTGGGGGAAGAACACGGTGCCTCTTTTTGGCTGTCACTCAGCATTGAGGGTGAGACACACGCCCTGGAGCACCCACCAGGAGATGTGCCTGGTGGTGTACAGGTCAGCTTCAAAGACCAGGCCGTAGCCCATGGCGTTGCGGCGCAGGGAGGTCGTGTACACCGGGGTGCGCAGCGTGTTCTGCAGGAGGAGGCAGCACACACTGAGCAACTGCACACAGCCAGGGCCTCCAGGAGAGAGGACTGGCTTCAGAAATTCACTTTGTTAGAGGTCTTAAATAGCCAATAACCAGAACATGTAAGTCCCTTTATGTAATTTACTGGGGATGGGAAATAATTGAAAGAGATGGGGGAGTGTAAGAGGGCAGGAAGGGAAAAGAGGCAACAAATGCATCAACTCCCTTAGAAAATGGGATGGGTAGTGTAAGGAGAGCTGTTAAACCAGGTGGGAGTGGTAATGATAAAATGCAGTTTCTGGGCCGAGAGGGCAGGGCCTGCCAGCTGGGGAGCTGTGAGAGCAGAAGGAAGGAAATTGAGGAGCCTGACCTGCAGCCTGAGTCTGTGTGCCTCGATGGGGATGATCTTGAGGATGGGCAGCTCCACCACCGGGACACGGGGCTTGCTCTGGGTGAGGCAGCCCTGCTCTATGTCCCAGTCTGCTCCTTCCAGGAACAGACCAGAAACATAGCAGCCTGTGAAGGCAGAAAATGCAACATTTGGGTAGACTGAGCTCCTAGAAAGGATCTAGGAGATCTCTGCAGGTAAGTGTTCCTGCAGTCCCTGCTCTGGGCACCACAGTCATCATCACAAACACACTGCATTTCAAACTGCAGCTGCACAGGGTGCGGTTTTCTGAGAGCTTTGTTTTTATCATCCAGTTGTATTAGGAAATCGAATTAAATTGTCTCAGTTGCACTACACATGATAAACAATAGCAGGAATAAATGTGATTTGCTGCCCTCCAATTGCCCAAGTCACAGAGAGCTTTGTGACTCCCCTGGGCCTGATCATTGGGTCCCTGAGAGCAGGTGAAGGGTCAGGACAGTTGTTCTGCTACAAATATCAAGTACAGCATTTAGATTTTTAAAAAATGAGACTTTTCCCCTCCTCTGTTCCCAAACAGAACTGGTACTCAGAGCCTTGCTTAGTTGTTCCCTGTACCCAGCTTGTTATATTTAGTTATTAGAATTAGAGCTCATAAAGAGATATTTACACAATAAATAATACATATTTTTAGGTGCTTTTTGCTTAAGTACATTTCAATATATTATTTGTGATGTAAAGAGATCTTTACAAGCCTGCTGGAACTGGTAATGTTCTAAGCATAAAAAAATCAGTATGTCTTTATATACATATATATAGATACACTTTTGTATTTATATATACATATATATAGATACACTTTTGTATTTATATATATATGTATAAAAATATATATACATATATATATATATTTATATACATTCATACACACATATATATTTATACACACATATATATAAAAATTCATACACATATATATTTAGACTTTATATATATATATATATATATATATATATACATATACTTTTTAAAATTTATATATATAAATATTGATACACACACACACACATATATATATATGTGTGTGTGTGTGTGTATGTATGTATATATAGAGAGCAAGCAAGGAGAGGTCCCTGCCTGTGGGTGGGAACAGTGTGTGTGCTTCATGCACACAGGAGCTCTGCAGGGACAGAACCCAGACACCTCCCAGCTGGAAATCATGAGGACTGTGAAATGCAAACCCAGGCAAATGCCTGCCGAGGTTTAACCTCAGTAATTTAGTGTGCCAAGCAATTTCTATCTCTCACCAATTAACTACTTAACTGGTTTTGCCAAGCAATTGAGAAAACACCTACCCTGAGCAGCCCCTTCAGTGATGTCTTCTGGTTTCCTGTACTTGGTTACCTCTGTGTAGAGGGTGGAGTGATCCAGGGGCCACCTGTTTTTCCTGCAGGTGGCCTGAACAAGAGCAGTCAGGTAGGACTCAGGAATGTGCAGGCCCGACAGCCACATCACCTCAGGCTCACCATCATTGACCTGCAAGCACAGACAGTGATGGGCACACCTGGTACTCACCTGGGCTGAGTCTGCAGCCGCAGCTATGCAGAGCTGGCACTAGTTCAGAACTTACCTGAAGTGTTCACTGGCCTCTGCCCCAGCCTGCACAGCACACTGTGCAGGTAACAAAAGAAAAGGCTGTCAGAGGCACTTGCTTACCCAGCTGGTGTACTGGTCATATCGAGCTCTAAAGAAAATGATCCAATTTCCAAGTGTTTTGAGGGTGTCGGGGGCCAGGCGCCGCCAGATCCTGGGAATCTGCCCATTGAAGAGAGCCTGAGCCACGTCATCCAGCTCACTGCTCATGCCAACTTCCCCAGCCAAGGCCTGCAACAAGGTGAGAGTTCTGAGGGCAGGCAAAGCCCAGCTGGTCCCAGGGAGTTTTGGGGATTTTACTCACACGCTGGAGCTCAGCCAAAGACTTTCCCATCCGGACGATGAGTTTATTAAAACGTTCCAGTTCCTGCAACAGCACCACAGTCGTAGGGGCGATGTTTACTCCAAATCCTTTACGTATCTGGTCAATATCAAATACTTGAGGTAATTTGTTTTCTATATCCTTGGCAACATTTGCAATATATTCATCTCGACTAATTCCTCCACCAGTTTCACCTGAAACCAAAACATTCTGATGAGACTAAATCTGTACTGAATCTTCTGAGAGAAGACTGAGAGCTGAGTCACCTTTTGGCCTCAATCTCCCCCCTCCTGTGCCCTGACCATTGCCCACAGCCCTGCATGTCCCAGCTGTGCCTCTGGGCAGGTGTTGAGCTGCTCCCTGAGGCCAAACACAGCCCTGGATCACTCCCCACACACAGGGGCTGCTGTCCCTGTCCCCAGGGCTCAGCACGTAGCTCTGGAGCTTTCCTGTTCCCAAACCCAGCTCAGACAGGGCCCTCACCAGTCTGGGGCTGCAGCTCGAGCAGGTGGACCCACATGTCCCGCACGGCCTGCATGTAATACCCGATCTCGGCGTTGGCGTGAAGGCCCAGGACCTCGGGGGTGTTGGAAAGGGGCAGAGCTTCTATGGCGTCTGCAATACAACCACACAGGCTCTGCTGACCAGAACACCACAGCAATTTTGCTATCGCTCTGCTTGAATAAAAAATCAAATGCTAAACCTGGTAATGCACAGAATAAACACTTCTAAACACAGAGACTCCCCCACAGAAATATTATATATCATTAACAAAATTAACATGCTGCTTTACTGAGGTTTTGTGGTTTATTTTTTGGGTTTTTTAAACACCCGAGGAGCTCAGTGACAAGCTCCCATTCCAAAGTTCTGCTCCTGTAAAGCAGTGGATTGTAACACTGCACTCCCTACCCCAGCAGTGCCTGGTGTTCTGTTCAACTTCTCACACCCAGCAGCGATGCATACTATGGAGACAAAGTACACTGGAAGCAGACTATTTTAATGTGGCAGGAGAGGCATTTCTTACCAACAAAGTCATCCTTTCCCTTCCCTTCTGGAATTTTATAATTGATTGTGTCGCTTTTATAAAAATGGAAGACCTGGAAAGTGTCAAACAGGAAATCGCCCAGGTACTCATCCATGTAGACAGTCAGGATGCGCCGGTCAAAGCTGTCGATTGCACGCCCACCATACATGACCTGGGAATCAGTGACACCAAGGTTACAGCACCGCCTTTGGAGCAGAAAATACAGCTTAAAAAAAGCACTGAAAGGTCAGAAATGCTCTTTGCTTTTGCAGTGGCTGTGATGGATCCCAAGGACATCTCCAGTCCCCTCTCACGGGGACAGGAAGGAAATATTTGATCCTGGTCTGGAAAGAGCTGCTCTGGGCTCTCCTCATCACCCATCTGGACCGTTTGTGTGCCGGGGCCTTCCTGAGGTACCAGCAAAGTAACATTTTCCTGCAGGCCTGCATGTTGCAGCAGCTGCCAGTGCAGTGCCAGCTCTGGGCACAGCTTTGTGCAGCTGCAGTGCTGCCCCACGTGCCAGCAGCCCTGTGCTCTCCCAGCACAGCCCCCAGGGCTCTCTCAGAATTCAGGAAGCAGCATCACTGCCTGCTGTGCAGGGGCACACAGTGGCCCCAATTCCAGGGACTGAGATTAAGGCCCTTGCTCAGGGCTACACTGGAGTTTCAAACCTGCCCAGGAAAGATTCCCAGCTTTACTTGATGCAGCCCGTGCAGAAAGGAAACTTAATTAATCTGAATTGCTGTGGCATTGTAGCACTCACCTCCCCAATAAGATATTTGAGACTGCTCCAAGGGATTTGATCATCCTTTTGTTCAAAAGCTTTTGTCAAGTATGTGTTAAGGATTTCCATGCACACCTAGTGAATTTGTTGGAACATATGAGATAAGAAGATTCATAAATCAGATATACATATTTATAAGTTTTATTTAATGTAGTTCTTGTTTGAAAACTAACAATTATTTCTTTCTGAAATAATTAAAAAGCTAAGTATAAATCCTCTTACGAAAAGAAACCCATGAGAGAGGCAATAAAAACATGAAAGATTGGGAGTCTAATTTTTAGCATCCTAAATTGACATTATAGAAGATCAGGAGTCTACATGACTCCTCAGAAGCAGAAAAAATACTAAGCAAAATCTAATTGTGAGAAAGGTTAAAGCTGGATAAATTCTATGTTTTCAAAAGTAATCTGAGCTACTCAAGAATATAAGAGCCATTGAAATTGTTTTCTTACCTGGAAATCAGATTCATTAAAATCATATGGTACGTTCCAGCCAACCTTCCCAAACTTCCTTCTCTCCTGAACCACAGCATGGAAAAATGCCAGGACGTAGACTAAGGATTTAAAGGCAGGATGTGGGCACTCCTCTAAGGCTTCAGGGGGAATTTTGAAGTAGGTGGCTCTCATATTCAGTTTCAGACCATTAGGTGGTTCTGTAACAACCTACCAAAATAATTAGGGAAGCCATCAAATTCCAGATAACTAGAGGAAAATAAGTTGTAAATATATCACATTAAGTAAGTTATACAATGCAAGCTTGACATTTTAAGTTGTTTTCCAAATGCCTGTCAAATATGGATTTTTTCTTCTTTCCTTCCTTAAGGAAGGAAACTTAAAAGGAAACAGACCTTTTAAGTTTATCAAGGTAAACACACCTATGCAAAGAGAACTCTATATTATTTTGGAATTAGTCTTATTGGCAAGACATTAATATTTCTCATACTTGAAGATCTAATTTACTGAAATACCAGTATTTTACACATTTTAATGTGCCCTATATCCTCACAGTAAGATGCTTTAACAACGTGGCTTTCCTGCTGATCAAAGTGCCAGAGCAGCTTCCTGGCAGCCTTTCAAAGGGCTCTGAAACCTCAGCTCTCAGTGCTCCTGGCAAGACCCAAAAGTGCAGCTCTGCAGCCTTAAAGATCCACTCAGGCTCCCTTCCCACTGCAGGAGGAGTGGGAGAACAGCCCAGAGCTGCCACTGAGCCACTGCTTTAACTCTGTGAAATGAAATAAATGTTTACAGGACAGGGCACCACAGCAGCAGTAAAGCAGCCACAGAAAAGAACATTAGGGCAGAATCATGGCCTGCGCCTTCAAAATAATCAGCTCAGCCTTTAGTGATAAACACTGCAGCCTGGAGTAGCAGCTGGAAACCATTATCCACTTCCAACATCTGCTCCACTGGCACTGCCAGCCTGACACTGCCCCGGCTCTGCCCTGCAGCATCAGGGCTGACAGGGCTCTTTCTGTCTCTAGTACTCCTCATTTAAATCTAAAGACCATTTGCCACATCTCCAGGTTTCCTCACAAACCTCTGCTTTGAAATAACTGCTGAACAGTTTTCACCCAAAGGAAACATGCCAGGAAAATAAACAGGATGATGATGAAAAAAGGATTTGGCTTAAATAAAGACAGAGTTGAGTTCATAAGCCTGGGCCAGTGTGCTGCACTGAGGTCAGGCTGCTCCCAGAGCCAGCCTGTTCTGCTGAGCACCAGTGCCAGGACAGGCCCTCCTGGCAGGGGCTTGCCCACCTTTAAGGCTTTCTGCAGGATCCCAATGGGGAAGCCTTCAGTTGGGTCAGTCGTCAGCCAGAGGCGAAAGTCGTCGTGAGGATTTGTGATTTTCTCCACAGCCTTTTCCAGATGGACGAGCCACTTCACCAAAAGGTGACAGTTCTGCAGCATGAGCCAATGTCCATGAACCACTGACTCCTCCAGCAGCTGCAGAGCGATCTGAGGACAGGGAGAACAACCTGTAAGTCTCCCTTTACCCTGAGAACAAACTGCCTCTGATGGGCTCGTGCAGTGGGTAGGAAAGTGGGGTCTAAATGAGTCTGGTGGGAGTTCTTCCACTGACTGAAATCATGGCAAATTCAGTCAGCTCTTAAGCTCTAGACATCCTGCCTTAGTGTCCATAACAAAAAGGAAAGTCACGGGAAAGGCAGGAGAAGTATCAAAACTTTCTGGTAGCAAACGCTGTAACTTTCAACCACCTCATGTCCATACACAGCAACATCTTCTCATCTCTGCTTTTGAACAAGTGAAAATCTGATTCTGAATCTACCCCCACCCAAACCAGAACAGCAGCCAGTCAGCCAAATGGCCCTTTTCAGGTTCAGTAAAATGTTATTCCCAAACTGACAAATCTATGTCAGAACCATGAGTAACTCCTTTTAAAATGGAGCAGACCTATGGAAGTTTGATCAGTCCCAGAGCATCAGGAGCGTGGCTTGCAATTCACACTCACTGCACACAGCACATCCCCACCCTCCCATCCAAGCTACCTCTTCTTGGCCTTGTCCCATGGCCAGGAATTTGAGTCTATCTGCTTTAAATTCTGATCTCTCAGCCAGTTTCATGAGGTCACTGACAGGATCAGAGCCAGGGCTTAGGATGAAAACCACAGGTATGAAAGGGGTGCTCTGCTGCAGGATGGCATCAAAGCTGATCACAGGGGGCTGCACGTACCTGCAGAGGGAAAACCCAAAGGTTTGGGTGATGGCAGAGCAGCTCCACGTGGGAACAGAGCCTTGCACACCCAGGGCACAGCTCACCACGGACTGCACGTGGAAATCACTCACACACAGCCCCTGCTCTGCTCCTCAGGCAAATTCAGAGCCTTGCCCAAGCTGCTGGCAGCTCTGTGAGCGCTGTGCTGGGGCTGAGGGGACAGGGACTCACGTCTCGCCCATGGTCACGGTCACATAGTCCATCACCGCCCGGTACATCCGGTCCACCCGGAAGCAGCGCAGCAGGAGAAGCTTCTGGAAGTCTGTGACACTGCGCTGGTAGTGCATTGGCAATGGGATCTGCTCCAGAGCATCTGTGTCATACCACTGGCAAGGAAAGACAGCACACAAATGAACCCAGCAGCTCTGTCAGGGAAACTACTAGGAAAGAGAAAATCAATTTGATGAATGAGGGGCTAAGAGACACAACAAAAACAAAGAAAGTCAATCAGCTGCAAATAAATATTAAAAATTCAGGTAAATGTGAAAAATCCAACTTTTTCAGTATAAAGTATTCAAGTCTAGAAACTCATTTGTACTTTCAGTTTATGTCAACTAATTCTCTTAAGATATAGAAAATAGTATCAAAAGCAAAAAGGTATTAACAGATTGCTTGCAGGAAAACTTCTTACTAAGCAAGAAGACGTGGAATGAAGCTAAAGGAGGAACAAAAGAAATCTGTGTTTGTCAATAGCCTATAGAATTCACTGCCACAAGAAGAGCAAAACACAATTTAGCAGTACAAAAACACCACTGAAATGCTGACTGCTGAAATGAACAGAAAATTCCCACCGAATATAACAGGGTAAATAACTCCTCTAAGGCATTTGAATGACAAATAAAAATTCTATATTATAACAGGGAAAGTATTTTGGTTTGTTTTTTAAATAATATAATCCTTAATTCTTCTACAAAGAAGCCAATCACTAACTGAGGTTAAGAAGCAAAGAAAGGCTTTGAGGGAAGGAGCCCACAGTGACAACTCACATGTGGACTGCTGACACATTGCATCACACTTGACCATTTAATACCAGAATAAAAACCAGGAGAGAAAACAGCATTGCAAAAAGCACGTACATTTTTCCATTCATCTTGGTTGTCTTCCACATCATCTGGAAGAGATTCAAATTTCTCAGGAAGTAGCTCAGACAGGCGAATTAGGTCTTCCCAGCCTTGATCTGGCAGCCAAGGAAACGGTTTCTTACGGGCACTCTTCTCCAGGGAAATATTGCCTAGGCACGTTCAGAGAGCAGATCAGTGTCCATGTCAGAAACCCTCCAGTGCATGACCCCTCACACAGCCCCCCTGCACACAGGAACCCCGAGGAAATTTGTTCCTGGAAGCACTGTGAGATTAGACTGGTCTGCTGAGGGAAAGATAGCATTTTACGAGGGCTTGCAAAAGCCAGAGTTTTATCCTTGCAAACATTTCTAAAATTATGTATGCACAGTCAGAAAATAACTACAACATAGTCAGAAAATAACTGCAGATTCCTTTCCTCATATAACATTCTAACAATTAGCTAATATGAAATAGAAATAGCAGGACCACAGTCTGTGTAACCCCACACAGGACAGCTCTCGGTGGGAGAGCTCCCCATATTGAGGTGCTGGCTCATAGTAAATCATCTCTAGTCAAAGATCTCTCTTCAAAAGATCTTTTAGCTATTGCTGTGTTGAGCTACCTACTTACATGTAAATATTCACTTTACCTTTCAAAAAGAAATCAAATTCTTCCTGTGGAACTCGGCCTTCAGCTTGTTCTATCTTGACAGTCATGTCAAAGGCGAACAGCAACTTGTGCTTCTCGAACAAGGCTACGTTGAAAGGACATTTTCAAAAATCAGCTGCAAAAGCTTGTGGAACTGGAGCAATCTTTCAATCCACATCCTTCATCTGTTGTGGGATTGATGGGATGCTCCACCCCTGCAAGTGCTCAAGGCCATTTTGGATGGGGCCCTCAGCACCCTGATCTAGTGAGTGGCATCCCAGCCCATGGCAGGGAGCTGGAACCAGATGATTCCTAAGGTTCCTTTTAACCCAAACCATTCTGTCATTCTATGATCTGGTCACCCCACAAAGATCATTTGATAGCTGGAATTGATATTCCTAAAGGTCTTCTCCAGCCTGAACAATGCTATGATTCTGTGATCAGGGCATCAAAGTTGGGGCTTTGAGTCAGGCTTTAAGAGTCAATAGAACCCTGTGAGCAGCTCTATGGCTGCCTTTACTATTTGTAACTGTGTTAAGAAAAATATTTTTGCGAGAGTTTCATTGGTAAGGTGCAATGTTCTTCTAACAGAAATAGCAGGGAGGAAAGTGTGAACCAGGAGACCTGAACGTCACTGAATTCCCTGCTCAATACCTTGTCTCTTTCACACGCAGTCAGGGCTTCACTTTATTTGCACTACACAGTCTCAGCCCTGGTTAAACAGCACTAACCTGTGCAGCCATAGTTGTAGGTGCTCACAGTCAGTGTATCCATGATGTTTTTTAACCTCTTAGGAAGAATAGGACTGGGCATGGATTTCCGAAGAGAGAATCCAAAAACCTCCAAGAAGGAGACCAGTGAGAACTGGTACATGATGTTGACAAAGGCCAGTTCAGCCAGCACAGAGAAGAGAATGGCCCCTCTCTTGGCAGCTGGTCTGTAGCCATCTCGGAGAAGGTCGATATCGGCTGCGGTCGTCTCAGCCAGCTTCAGCTTCTCAATCACCTGGGCAGACAGGGGTTTGTGCACCTGTGACTGCTGTGCTGATCCACAGTGCATCCATCCCACCCCAGCAATCAGAGCTGCTCAGTGCCTGCCTCTCTGTGTGACTGTACAGGGAATCTGGGCAGGTAACTCAAAAGAAGTTGTATGAATTATAAAAATTAAAAGTTAGATAAAATTAATCCCCCCCTGTATATTTATGAAAAGGAACAGCAAAGATTTACAAAAAATCATGGAAATGGTGTGGCAAGGGCCCTCTGGGGATTTTTAGTTCAACTTCTGCCCAAAGCTTGGTTATAACACCAAGATCAGATCAGGTCCAGTGTGGCTTTGTCCAGCTGTGGCCTGAAAACTCCAAGAATGGATTCTTTTGTCTTAGAACTGTAAACAAACATTACTTTGGTCCTGTTAAGGACTTCCCTGAAGATAGGATTTGGTTCTCTGATCAATAAAATAGGGCCCAATACTGAAAGATGCAACACATTCATGAGAAAACTCACCATTTCCTTTCAAACTATTTGCAAGCTTCAGGGGGAAAATGAAAGCACAATGAAAAAGGAACAACAATGTTCTGTCCATAGATATCCCTCCAAAAAGCCCAGAGCTGGTACCTCAGTAGCTTTGAATTTTGTGTCCTCCAAGGTTTGCACCAATTCCACATTGTCCAGCATGTTTCCTGTGGAAGTTGACAGTCCATGAAGGAGAGTGTCTTCCAGATTTTTTAGCAGGTTTTTGTTTTGACTTGTCTCCTGGATGAGACGTTCTCTCTGTTCCTCCAGTTCCCTCCTTTCAAATCCCGTAATGACACTGAGCAGCTGATCCTCTAGGCCCTTGAGGGTGACTGCAGGCACAACACATGGACACAGCACAGACTTGTGTAAGCACAGGACAGCTTTTTGTGCAACTTATTTAATCTCAGGCCTCTCATAAGACCACACAATGCAACAGATTGATCTGGTTAATGACTGTGCATCTTGATTCCGCCAAAGCATCCTCACCTGACCAGGACAGGAAGAGATTTTTAGCTCAGTTGCAGATTAGAAGAGAGAAGTGAGGACTTTCTATTAAATCAGATGCTGAGTATAAGGGAGAGTATGAATTTTTTAGTTTCATTGAGACAATGACCCAGGCCCTAAATTTGCACAACAGCACAACCCCTACTTTGTTATTATATACACACTTAAGCTTACCTGTATAATTGATAACAATAGCTCTGCCAAACACAGAGGGAGAATACTTTGGGTTTGCTAACTTGGTGTTCAGGTACATTTTAAAATTACTGTCATAGTCAACCTCCTTGTCCCCCAGCACAATGAATGCTCTCCCCTGTGCAACTTTGACATTCTTCTCTAAGACATTGTCTATCACAGGGTCGATGTACTCATCAATACTGTGCACCAGGAAAGGGCTTCCATACTTTATGGCCTGTTCTAGTTGTTTCAGGAAATCTGGGTCACTAAAGGTAGCCATCTGCAAGAGAACAATGGGAAAACATGAAAGGAAAACTGATATTCAATTTGCTGCACATTATTATTTTGCAGTAGCTGCCAACACTAATGAAGTTTGTTCCTTGCTGTTTTTTGTCTTTCCTCTGATGATATCAATGTGCACTTGCACAGAGCAGTAAGGTGCTTTTTTTCTGATTAGCTGAGAATAATTTCCATTTGGAAATTACCCTTTAAAGTTCTAGCTGTGCCTCTAAATGTGTTTATTGTCTCCTACATGGAAGTTCCATCCTGGAGCTCAGATTAATCACAATCTACATCAGCCTTTTGGTTAGACTCTTTCTGCATGTGCAGACAGGCTGAGAGAGCTGGGGTTCTTCATCCTGGAGTAAAGGAGGCTCCAAGGAGACTTTTAGCACCTTCCAAACCTAAAGGGGCTCCAAGAGAGATGGAGAGGCACTTTGGACAAGCACATTTAGCAATGAGACAAGGGGGAATGGCTTCAGACTGAAAAAGGCCAAGGCTAAATTACATATTTAGGAAGGAATCTTTCCCTGTGAGGGTGATGAGGCCCTGGCATAAGTTTCCAGGGAAGCTGTGGCTGCCCAGTCCCTGGCAGTATTGAAAGTTTGGAGCACCCTGGGATAGTGGAAGGTGTCCCTGCCCATGGCCAGGGGTGGAACTAGAATGTCCTTCCCAATCCAAACCATTCAATAATTCTGTGCTATATAACTGGTTCCCCATTCAAGGTGACAGATATTTATGCAGCTTTGAACACAATCAGTAATGAGGTAAAGCAATCTTCCATCTTTACCCTCAGGTTATTTTGTTCTTCCTTCTTCTTAATCCAGTGCAATGCCTGCTGCTGCGGGTCAATGCAGAGCGGGAAGCGGCTGGAATACGTTGTGAGGATTCCATTCTGGACAGACAGCTCATCTGGGGGCAATCCTTCAGAAACCCACCTGGGAACAGAATGGACCAAAGACCAGCCAGGGATGAAAACTCAATGGGAGAGCAGCACATTTCATTTGTCAGCAAAATGATGCAACTCACTGAGCACACAATCAGCCAGACACAGTGCATGTGGCTCTGGGGACGGTGGCACAGCTCAGACTGACTCACTGTCAAAGCACTGACTGTGGGCAATCCTGTGGTAGCTGGTACATGGGCTCCCTGGGGCTGCATTTAATGCCAAACCCATTGAAGTCAATGAAAAGACACTGGCTGGGTTATGGAAACATATTTTATACAGAACTCCTGATAAACTTCCTAGAAATGGTATTACACATGTCTAAGTTCAGTGAATGTTCCTGGGTGTTAAGTACAAGGGATTGTTACAATAAACGGCCCCTGTTAATCAGGACATGAAAGTAAATTCCCTCTCTGGTGTGGCTGTGCACCTCCACCCACAATGCCAACTCTGTGCTCCAGATTCAGCTCCAGACTCCCACTTTCAATGCCACATCCAGCAGTCCCTGGGTCTCCTGACTGGACATACCTGCTAACCTCCACCTCATCAGTCAGGAGGGCCTCCAACTTGAATGGATGGCTGACAGGGATTTCTCGTGAGACAATATCTTCATGCCACACCTGATAGATCATTTCATGGCGGAACTCCCAGCTGAAGGCTCCCACATAGCACAGAAAAGCAGCAGCAAGCAGACAATCTCCAAGCAACTTCGCTTTCTTTGCTTCTAATTCCTTGAATTCATCTGACCACCTGAAATAATTATATGGGAGATTCTGTACCAGGAAGATGAGGTTTATGTGCAGGATTTCCTGCTACTTAGATACAGGTTGAGAGCAGCCAAATTTAGAATCAGTTTTCTCTTGCTATTATGGGGGCCACAGACACTGAGTTGATCTGAACTTTCATCCATTAATCTCAGTTATTTTCCAAGAGCTAATGGATATTAGTTCAGAACAGATAATAGCCCTTCTCAGAAACAAACAGCATAGAAAGCAAAATTTTCAAAAATGTCTCCACCTGATAGATTTTATCCCTGACACATGAACCTCTGATGTCAAAAATGATCCTCTTTGGATCTAGATTTACCTCTCATTCTCAGATTTCAAGCCAGCAATGAGCTTGTCAGCAGCATCTAATCTTCTCTGCATTATCTCTGCTTCTTCTTGTAACTTTTGGTTTTCTTTTAATGTCTGGTCTAATTTTTCCCCCAAAGCTTTAAGCTCCTCCTGAATGGCAGCCAGCTCTGCCTGTATCCTTTCCAGTTCCCGCTTACTCAACTCGTAGTTCCGTTCCAGCCTGGCCACCTAGAGTACATTTGGAAGGAAACATAAGAGTGTCAGAGGACAGGAGGATTTCAGAGAGAAGCAGTAAGTTCTTACATTTCTTTTGGTTGTGTTATATCTTTCAAAGTGTTCTGGTAATAAACAGTGTAAGCCAAAATAACTGACACTGCCACTCTCCTCTCCCCATCCCAAACACACATCATGTGTGACACTGCAGTTCCAAAGCAGGAAAATCTCCCAGTTTTGTACCCACAAGGAGTATTAAAGCACTGGAGGTCAGCAGGACCTCCTGACAAAAGGGGAGGTTTTTCTGCTTAATAATAACAATATCAAGGCTCCAAAAATAGTCAGACACACCATCTGTGAATATACTTGCTCTGTAGTCAGTTGTATAAAAGAACCTTTTCTTGACAAAATTTTCCAGTGTCATCTGTTGGACATTAGATTTCCTTTGGTAATACAGTTGAACTTCCAGTCATCCTAGAAAAAGCTAATCAAAGGTCTGTGCTTAAGGAACATGGATTTAGTGTACTACTGACCTCTGTTCTGCCCAAATGCCATGGGTTTAAAGTTTGTTTTTAGTAAACAGCTCTAAACTGTGTTTTGCTAAGCACATTAGATTACAAAATTCCAACTGAACATGTTCCTCCCTCATCCCTCAAGCACTGGCATGGATGGCAACCCACAGCCCAGCATCCTGACACAACAAATCCAGTGATTTATGGCTGACAACCTGCCTCACTGCCACTACAGTAGCTCTCCTAAACACCACTTTTTAAGCACTTCAATAGGAAACGTGGGCAGTCTATGAAATGGTCAAGTATTATCTTTTCCATCAGGATCTTGTTTCGACCTCCTCTGAGTTTGATTCCAGCACATTTTACCTTTTCTTCCTTTGGCTTGACTGTTTTAACTACATCACAGTAGGTCACCACTGCTTCAGCAAACTTTAACATTCCCAGTCCTGCTCTGCTGATAACTTCCATTTCAGCCCAGGTAGTATTAAGATTCTTTAAGAGAGCTAAATTGGCAAACACAAAAATATTGCAAGTGAGTTGAATAACTGTGAACAAACCCTCAAAGAAATAGCTTTTCCTATCAGCAGCACCAGCCAATGCTGTGACAGACAATAGGAAATATTTGTCAGAATATTAAAGAGACTCTGTTGGCTGTTCCCATTAACAAGATCCTATATTCACTGCAATACCCAGAACAGGAATTCACCTCTCATAGCTTTCACATTGCTCCATGGAATTTCCCTAAAGTCTGTTGTCAACAGAAGTTTCAGGAAGTTTGTGTCAGCCATCATGGCTTTGGCATTCTTCCAGTTTTGTTCTTTGTAACCTCTCATTATAAGAATACAGTCCAGAACAACCTGCACCTGCTTCGGGGGTGTTGCAAAGGACCTGGAAAACAGGTGAAAGAGACAGTGGAAGGGAAAAAAGGAGACAAAGCACATGAGGCCAGACATGGGTACTGCCTGTTAGGAGAGGCATTGCAATACAGGAGCTTGTACATAAGACAAGCCACAACACTGAAAAAAATAACCCAAGCCAGACAATAAATTATTGACTAATCAAAAACTCAGAACCAATTTGATCCATGAAATACTAAAGGATTTTAGCAGTGGAAAGCTCAAAACACTGATCCTCGCTATTCTTTCCTAGGGCAGTGAAGCAGCTGGAGAAAAATCCAGAGATCTATGAGAGAAAGGAAACTGAAGTGTGGCAGGGAAGGGAGAGCCTTTGCTATTCTGGGGACAACTATTTCAGGGAGAGCCAAAGACTGGATGTGCCTTTATATCAATCCTCACAAAAAAGATGTATTATCAAAACACAGGGAGGAGTAAATTAGGCAGGGAAATACATTTTTGTGCTACGAAAGTATCCCTGAAAAATAACTGTTATGTGTTCCTACTTACACAGGGAAAAAAGAGAAGGAATGAACAGGTTTAGACTGCCATTGTTCAGATGATGTGGTGTGTTCTTAAGTTTGTTAGTTGTTTTTTTATTTTTTGTATTAAATGGTTTGTTTTTTTCTTAGGACTTCTTGCTGTTACTTTGTCAGTTTGGTTGCTATGGAAATGAAACTGCTTTTCTCTTGGTTTTTCTTATAAAGTGAAAGTGTCTCTTCATTGGGTTCAGTTAATTACTTTTTTTCTCTTTCAGGTATTCAGGCGCATTCAGGTAAAAACCAGAGCAGGTTCTGGTGCATCAGACACAGGCCAGAGAATGATGGGGTAAAACAGCAAACAAAGGCCTGGAAGAAGTGTCTTAAGGCAAAGGCATGGACTAGGAATTAGGGTATTCTGTTGTGACCTCTGCACCCAGGCACCTGATGTCCTGACCTTCACAGGCAGGTGAGAAAGATGAGGTTAAGGCTCAGACCCAGCAAACAAGAGTGTATTTCCAAGAGTTTGTGCTCCTGTACATACAAATGAGTCACCTGAGTTCAGTAACTTCAGCCTTGTCAAGCTTCTCCACCTCCCGTTTGGCAGCTTCCATGATTGGCTTGATTTGATCCAGGGCTGCCTCAGCCTCTGCCTTCTCCACAGCAATTATTGCATTCTGCTCCTGTATCTCTATAGCTTTCTCTTCACCCATTTTTTTCTTCTCCTCAGCTAGTAATTGCAAAGGCAGGACCATAAATGAATCATTCAAATTTGTATACAGAACATATAGTAAGTAATACACTAACAGACATTTACTCTTTGCTGAAAATCAGAAATTACCATCAAGTCAGAACATTTGTGTTGCCAGCTATGTCATCAGGTTAGGAACAGTTAGTGTTCCACACAACAGCATGCAGAACCTCTTTTCCTCCACGTTTCCCTCTGATTTTCCCCTAATACTAAATGCCTGAATCAGAAATTGCCTTTCTTGCTATTGCCTTTCCCACATTATGCCCAACACCTTGGAGAGAGAAGACAGGGGCAGGCAAACACTGTGTAAAGTGTTGTGGGCCAGATGTGGAGCAAGGATGCAATCTGGGCAAGGCAGGGGACCTGCTCTTCTGCATGGCCTGGGAGCAGCACACACAACAAGAGGGACACCTTGAGAAGCAGCTGGAGCTCTTCAAGGGTCTCCCAACCCAGCCTAACCCAGATGATGTGAGCCCTGCTTAGCCTATGGGACACTTCACTAGTTGTAAACTACCCACCTATTTCTGTGTTTAATTTAATGTCTCTTAACAAAGCCTCACAAGCAGCTGTTTTTTCTGTCAGTATAACCTTTTGCTCAGCAAGTTTCACGTTCAGCTCAGCCAGCTGTACAGCAGCTTCCTTCAGCTTAACCAAGCCCCCATCCAGCCGTTTACATTGTTCTAGGTAGGAAAGAAAAGGGAGAAAAGTCAGTGATTCATTGGCTGTGCTCAACCACACAGCAACAGACAACCTCACCAAGAGAAAATATCCTTAGAGGTGCACTGAGAGATTTTCTCTTCCTGTGCCTGCCAGCCAAAATGATGTCAAAGTCACTTGAGCTGACATAGTGGCCCCGTGCCACAACATATTTGCCACATTCCACTGTTTGTGTTTTACCCTCTTCACATGAAGTATGAATAAGAATTGCTGCTTGAGGAACAAAGTCAAACCCTGAGCAAGGCCATGCTGGTATTGGATTTCAGCATGACTCTTCCCCAGGCAGAGGAGTGTCTGGTTTGGAGATTCTGGCTCATGTTCATTCACAAAAGGATCTGAGGAGAGCCCATTGTTTGACAGAGTCTGAACATGCATGTGTGGCCAGGATTTTGGGTCAATGTCAAAGCACAGCCCCACAGCTGTGTGCCAGCACAGCATTTGAGATAGTACTAACAGAGTTTTGGCATATTCTGGGTAATATGTGGGATTCTCACCAGAACTTTTGCTTTTACAATAGTTAAATCACTTATTAAAAAGGAGAAAACATCTACATAGCCTTACCTAAAATGAACTCATTTTTCTCATCCAGCAATTTTGCATAGGTATTGAGAAAATCAAGAAAATTTTTTGGTGTGACATGATTTCTACGTCTCAGTTTCTCCAGAAATTTCTTGCTGAAATCCCCTACAGATTCATGCACCATGACTATGTGGTCAACCACCGACTGGAAGCTCTCTGGTGGGATGCGTGGGTTTTTTGCTAAAATTGGGCAGAAGAAATAAGAAATTTCAAAAATTTGTGGCTTTTTTCAGAATAGACCAAAAGTACATCTAAGCCAGGCACAAAACAAGTCTGTTTGCTGGGGCAAAAAGCAAGGCCAAAGGGGACCTCCTGGTAGTCAGCCACATTGTCTGCAGAGTTGGAAATTGAAAGTTATCAATTTTTAAAATCTATTTGATTAAGAAACTACCATTTCTTAATGCAGTGACATTTCTAAATGCAGTGACATTTTTTGACTGGGTTTTTGCACTACCCATTTAGACTCAAGGTAACAGGCACAATGGGAAATGAACTTGTGAAAAGAACAATAATTGCAAAGTAAAGAATATATTTCTTTGGCTATGGCAAGGGTTAATGGGTTGAAATACTGACATGTTACATACCCAGGAAGGATTGTGCAACTGCAGACAAGGCCTGGGCAGGCCAGGGCAAGAACCAGTCAATACCAGTGTTGTTGACAAGACCTTAAAATAAAAGGACAGTGTTATTTGAAAAATTTCGTTGTAAAACTAAGCCCTAATCAGATAGGCAATCCTCTAATTAACTTTATTTACAGCAAGAATTTGCAAATTAGTCTTGTCTCTTTCTTTGTAACAGAATTTACTACGAAGTCCAGGCTTTGATTTTGACAGTAACTGATGAGCTTTGCCCCTGTGTCCTGCTGACCCCACTGTACCATTCCTTAGGCTCTGCAGGACACAGAGCAGAGCTGCAATAAGGTACTGCAGGGCCTGGTTTAGCATTCCCACCTGGACCCATCTTTCACGAGTCTCTCCTGTTTCCCAGGACTCCTTTCAGCCACCTGCAGCATCTGCCAGGCTTTGGAACAAAAGATTTCTCTTCCCACCATCCTAGTTTCATGGTTTAACACCACACTTTCTGCTGTAAGCTACAGAAAAGAGGCTGCAGACAAAGGCTGTGTATTTCCAGTTCAGTGAGGATGACCAATTGATTTCTAGCTGTTCAAGTGGAAAATGAACTGATGTGATAAATGCTAATCAATATTGTTCACTGATATGTGGTAATTAACTGGAAAAAAAACACGCAATGCAAGCCCTTACTCATGAAACCTGCTCTGCTTAGTTTCAGCTGCCAGACTCAGTGTCCACAGGAGGTTTTTCTCTTGCCTGTAACTCTGTGTTTCACAGGGAAGGGACTAAGCAGTGTGTACAGATGATACCTGGGAAATTTCTGCACCACGTTCTCAGGTCCTCCCCAACCGGGGACATTCCCAGGACAATGTGAAGGTTGCTTGCACATTTGCTTACAAAATACTGCCAGATACTCTCTTTAGCTGGGCCCATGCCAGCTTTAGCAGCTTCATCTCCAATCTGAGTTAGGATGGTGTCTTTTTCATCGTCTGCATAAAGGGCTGGCACCATTCCTGTAACATAAGGACAGAAGAATGCTAGTGAGAACCACCAGTAAGAGGAAACCATATGGCTGGGAATAGGGCAGATGAGAAACCAATTTTAATCTAGTTCTGCAAAAATGATTCTGAGTAGTTTTGAATGAACCAATTCATCTCTCTATGCTTCTCCTCCTCCCCACAGCCCTCATGGAAAACAGGTCATACTTGGGATTTAGAGGAGTAATTAATTCATTTTTGTTTGGGCTTCAGCAATATATACAAAATGTGACAGGACTTTGCAAAGAAAATCTTCGTTCGTGTCTGTGAACCATCAGCTCACGTGTTTGTTCTCTCAGTCTTGTGGCAAATACTGCATAAGTAACCTAATGACAGACCAGGGACAGGGAAAACTAGAACAAGACAAGGGATACAATTAACTCATCTGTTCTCATATCAGACTGTGGAGGAACTTCTATAGAGAGAGTGCTCACACAGTGCCAGCTGCTGCTCATTTCCAGCGGCTTCATTTGCTAGAAGATACCAAACTACATTTCAGGACATATATACATGAATATACTCATGAACAGTTGCTGCAGTTCAGGTGAATGATATTCAAAAGCCAATTGGACAACAGGTGGGTTTGTGTCCAAATGCAGCTGAAGTTTCCCTCAGTCTTGGAAGAAATCTGAGACTCCTGCAGCATCATCACCAGCAGGAGTATATATATATATATATATATATATATTATAACCCTATAACCTCTCCAGACACAAAAATGACTGTAAGAAGATTCCAGAAAGCCATTGTTAAGGCCAAGATCATTTCAGGTAGTACTGAAAAGTGTAACCAACGAAAGCAGCAGAGGACACAGGGTAGACCAGTCATAGTTGTATCAAGGGTACAAGCAGAGAGGCTGCCAGTGGCACCTGAAGTCAGCATGTTGTTGATGAGCTCCAGGAAACTCTCTTCTGCCACATGGCCATCAGTGAACAAGAACACCACTGACTTGTCGTAGATACCCAACTTCTCATACAAAATTTTCAAATCCTCTCGGAAATTATTTTGTCCATATCCTCGGCTCAAGATGATCTCAAATACCTAAGGATGAAAACATACACTGAGAAGACACAGATGGACCCAAGACATGATGGCAACTCTGAATTCCATTTAGACTCAAGGGGGTTGGTTTGGCCCCAGTCATCAGTAAATGTTTAAGTATCAATAAAATTGTGCATTTGTACAACCCTGCGGATTGCATTTTCAAAATTGCTTTGTGTTCATGCTCCTTTTTTGTTCTTTCCTTCCAAGCCTTTTTAAGTAAAATGCCTCTGAGAGGAACATTTCCTCTGAAATAATACAGTATCAATCACAACAGGGCTCATCAAGCAGCCCTGGAGTGCTGCTGTAACACATTTAAGCATCAACAGCAGTAGTTAGGGACAATTAACTGCTCATCACCAAACCCATCCTTGTTTTCCTTCCCCAGTGCCAAAACCCAGATTCAGGCACTGACAGCCTCCTGCCCAGGTCACACACAGTCATCACCTTGGACTTCCTGGCAATCACCTCACCTGGGTTTCTGTTGTGGTGTGTTGCAATATCCTGTTTTACCTTCTCCCTTCCCCCTCGCCCCTCGCTGAGTGTGCCCTGTCAATCAGGCTAACATACCAGCAAGGCGTCGTGTGATAGGTGTCCCTCGTCCCTTGAGACCCTGCCCCTTCACCTGGTTGGTGGCTCACCTGTCCCCTCCCCTTCCCCTGCCCTGAGTTTAAAATGTTAATGAGACCATGTGGCCATTCTGTTAGCAGCAGTGGCCTGGTGCAGACATCTCTGTACCCACGGAATAAACATCTGGCAACCTTCTAGCAGAATCCACTCCCTTTCTCTCCACTATCGCCAGAAGCTCTCTCCTGAGGTAAACGCAGTCCTGACAGCCTGGATTTGCCCCGCTGCAATCTCCAGCAGCCAAGGTATCTCTGGGGTAAAACACCACAGTGCTACCTTTGGCCCAGCAGCGAGGGTCAGAACTGGCCCAGGCACCATCTAACTGGTTATATTGGGATTCATATTCCATAGGTTTCTTTCCACAGGGAAGAGCTGCCAGCCTGATCTTGTCTTGACTGACTGACTCCCTCCCATCCCCAGTTTAATCCCAGTTTTACCTTGTCTCTTTCCCCAGCCAAGACCCAGGGTCACCAACCTCACATCCAGCAGTGTGAGCAGCCAGTTTGGTCAGGGACTGCTTTCCTGAGCCTCCCACCCCGATGAGCAGGGCGTGCCCGCGGTCCATGCGGATGATGCGATGGATACGGATTAAATGCTCCAGAGCATCATCAAAAAGAACCAGATTCATTTTAATATGGTACTCGTTGTAGTCATCCAAAATTTCCTTCAGAGAAAGGTGAACAGAATGTTACTAGGAGACCAATGAAACAATTAATAACATTAAGAAAATAGCTCATTCAGCAGCATTATTCCTTTCCCATTCCTCAGGGAAAATGAACTATTGGAAAACACTGCTGACTTTGTAGCTGATCCTCAGTTTTCATCACTGCAAACCCCAAATGGGCATTAAAGCACATAAAGTTCTGTGTGCACACAGAAGAGAACAGATTTCCTGCAGTTTGAGGCAGGCTCCTGCCCGTTCCTCAGGCACAGTTCCCAGCTGATGCACTTTACCTTAAAGAGAGCTTTTGCTAATTCATAATCTTGGATGTCTTCATAAAAACGAGGTTCTGCCTCATTCAGTGCTGTTCTGAAATCTCCAAAGAGAATGGGATCCCTCATGACGTGCTCCAAGTGATCGGCGAAATGCTCCTCAACCAAGGATCTTATATGGCCTTGTACCTTCACGGACATGAAACGAGTCAGGCAACACAACAAAGCATCTCACTGTGAATCCAGCCATACTTAGAAAGTGATAATGCAGATTCTCGCTCAAACACTGATTTATTTCAAGGTGATACTTATGTCACTAGAAGATCCAAAGATTACAGCCCCCTTCTGTATTCTATGTTTGATTAAAATTATCTAATAGGCAGTTCAAGAATGGTTCAAGCCAATCAACTGTACGACATCAAAACAAAAAGGGAGAAGCCTGTTAAATAAAACACCTTCTCATATATTGATGTAAACAGTATATTAATAAACTTCCCTTTTCAGCATTCATAGATGTCTCACCAGAAAGATCTCTCACAAAATTTTCAAAGTCTGCATCAATATTCTGCATTGGGAAAATGGAGCTGGAGATGTATCTTTGTATTTTAGAGGAGAAAGTTTTAACGAGAAAAATCTGAAGTCTTCTTGGCCTACCTCTTTTTATCTAAGCAACTTCCAAAGCAAAGCAGGTTGCTTATAGATGAGTAGATTTTATCTCAATTTCTCTCCTAAATCTCGAGGTTTAAAATTGACATTGTTCTCTTCTGTGTTTAAAGATATAATTTGAAGTATTTTCCAATTTGCACAACAGCCAGAACTAAGTTCATTGTGTAAGAATTTGGCTTTTATAATTTTTAGTTACTTGATTGTACAGTGACATTCTGGTACAATCCTTCCTGAAGGAAAATACTGACTTGAAGTGATTTCCTGAGTTTTCTCCTGTACTTCTTTCACACTCTGTCACCTGCACTTCTGCTAATCAATTTTCCTGGACAGGCAAACCAAGTGATATTTTCCATTCCTTCAGTAGATCTGCTTTCTTAGTCTGCCCACATTGTTTTAGGAAAAAATCTTCCATGGGCCATGTTTTAAATTAATGAGCAACATATTGCTTACACAAATCTGCAGTCAGACAGCAAGACCCGAGCCCAACACTTGGTAGTGTTGCTGTTGCAAATTAATTGCCATAATAATAGTCAGTGACTACTAAAAAACTGAAAGAAATTACTCACCAATTCTTTGTCTGCCTCATTAATCAGCCTGTCATGGAAAACCCTCAGGCACTCATTTCTCCAAACTCTCACCATCTGGGTCGCTGTGTGAAACCTGAAATAACATCAAAATATCAGACTGCACCAAATGAGCTGACATGATTCCTAAGGCCATATGGTTAATAACAAGGACCAAATTCTGAACTGACCTTTTTACTCTTTATGATTTGGTTCTTTTGCATTTTTACCTCTGGTAGCTTATTTAAGAGAGATTCATGCATCAGTGTTTGGCATCAAGACTAAGGTCACAATTTAGGATGTTCTATTTCTCACTGTGGTTTAACAAAAAGTGACCAAATGTGACTGATTTCCTGTACCAAATGATGCCAATTTCATTCAGACTCACCAAAAAAAAAAATAGGTGTGGGACCACTAATGACAATTTTTCTATTCTTACCTTTCTGCATCTGTGAGAACAAGTCCATTATAGACCCTGGAGAGATCCCGCAGGTTAAAAATGTAATGGAATTTGGAAGGAGTAGGCGGCAGGTCAGTAACGATCATTTTATAAAGTTCCAAAGTACACTGAGTAATCTTGTCAGAAATGGCTGATATGGACTCATTAAAGTTCTGCAATGAGAAAGAAGAGGTGTTTTCATGAGACTGCCCAGACAGAATTCAATGCTATTAAACATAATGTGCTTTCCAGCTTTTAAACCTGTTTGGTTCAACAATTCTCTCTAGTATGAATATTCTGCAGTTAAATGTTTAGAGTAGGCTCCATCTTCACTCTGGAACCTTCTGAGTGCTCAAGATAACATCAAACTCAGTGACTGGAATTCTTACAAGATTTCTATAGCAGAATAATTAAACTCCTCTTTTCTTATCTAATATTGCAGGTACCTTGCCAGCAATGCAGTCTGTTGCATTATATTACATTTTCACACTCATTCAGGAAAAAATTTTCAGATCTTTGTGTATTTGCTTTAAGGAACTGTAACCAAGTCATTTACTCATTTCAACAAATGAAAAGCCCCAGGTTTATAAATTATATGCTGGCTTGAATGTTTACATATCACACAAGAACTGATCCGAGCAATGTAAAATCCATTGAGAAAGAGAAGAGAAAAAGAAAGGTTTATGTGAGGTTCTAGGTACAAAAAAAAAAAAAAGAAGTAACAAAGATTTTCGATCTTGCAACAACATAAAAATAAATGTCTATTTAAAAATAATACACCTGTTGAGCAATCCTTTAAAAACAGTGAAATTACCGCAGTGTGGCCTTTCAGGATGGACAAGTAGATCAAATTCAGTGATTGCTCAGAAGGAAAAGGGATGTTAAAAACACTGAAGAGTGACATGAATCGAGGGTCAACTTCATTCCGACCTCCTCCAGCTTTGCCCATGGCAGCAACAAAACCCAGGTCTCGAAGAAATTTAAGGTTCATCTCTTTACCACGGTCGTACATGAAACCTTTCTCCAGCAGCAGCTTCAGCAGGGCAATGGGCTGTTGTGTGCCATACTCATCAACCTGCAGCACACACACCAGTCAGGACACACCAAAGCACAGTGCAACAGCTCACCAATTACTGCTTTATTGTGGGAATAATGGTTTCCATACTCAGGAGAACATTACAGGGACCAAGGGACACTTTGTAAAGCTCTGGCACTGATTGTGAACACTCATCCTAACGTCTCCTCTAGGAAAAGCGCCTCTTCTCTGAGATAAACTAAATGCACACTGGATTTGTGATTGCAGGGACCATGTCAGTACCACCCCAAATGTTTCTATACTACCTGGAAAAAT
The DNA here is from genome assembly GCF_028769735.1 of Zonotrichia leucophrys gambelii. Classification (NCBI taxonomy): domain Eukaryota; kingdom Metazoa; phylum Chordata; class Aves; order Passeriformes; family Passerellidae; genus Zonotrichia; species Zonotrichia leucophrys. The sequence continues at coordinate 2,084,165 of NC_088185.1, forward strand.
ATTGACATCTTACCTTTGGCATATTCATATCATCCATGAACACAAGGAGACGTTTTCCCATGGGAGGGCCAAAAGTGTCTTTAGTTCGTTTTTCTACATTTGTCTCCAGGTTTCTCTGAATGTCCAGGGATGTTGTACGAGAAGAGAAGTTAATTACCAGCACCAGCTGCAAACAGGAGGAGATTATAAGAATGGACTCTAACCTGTTTTGTTGGTTTTTATTTTTACTGGAGCATTCAAAAATATTTTTTATATTAGCTGTCAGACATAGAGGAAATGCTGCTCAGGTCCACTACTCACTTGAATTACATGTGACAAAGACAAGTAAGCCCATCATTAGCACTTTGACAAGAAATTTTTACTTTATATAATTGAGTCTGTACAAGGTAAAAGAGGACAAAACATCTTTGATCTCGAAGGATTTTCAAATCAGTCACACACTTTGGGTCTGGAGTGTGCAGTCACATTACCCAAGTCAATATTGCAACCCACAGACTCAGGCTTCACAATGCAGATTTTACACAAGGGCAAAGAATGAAAATGCAGCTTTACAACCAGGGCAAAATGCCTCACACATACATTAACGTCCCTGTCCAGATTGCTTAGGAAGTTCTGTGTGGTTGCTGTCTTAGATGTGCCCGATTCACCTACGAGAACAACGGGGCGTTTGGCTTTGACCATCTGTCCCAGCAACCAAGCAGTGCGGGTGGTATCCACTGTGGGCACTGAAAAAGAGCAAACACAACCCCTGCCTAAATGAAAATGCACTGCAGCTGGGGGATTTAGATTTATAGAACAGTGCTGGAACACACTCTCAAGGTATTAACATCCAGTTGCACAAAGACATAAGATGAATTATCAATTCACTAACAATGCTGAAGGAAAATTTTTATTGCTTAACCATCTCTTTTCAGTCTTTGTCATTGAGATCTTTTCTTCCATATATATAGACTAAAAAAGAAGTTATCTTTCATATAGGAGGGCCATGGTTTGGTTAAGCTCCATTTAATCCCTATTTCAAGGATATAATCAGGATTTATTTGGATCATAAGCATTTTCCCAGAACTCTACAGAGATGAATTTTTCCCTACGTGAATTGCCTGCATTTGGAGCAACTTCAGAGATTATAAATTTATCTCTTGTGTCAGTGAAGTTAACCTGTGCTTGCTGGAGTATCACTGTATATTAATGTGCCCAAATTTGTCTCTAACTATGAAAAGCATCATTAGGCAATGCTTCAAGTAACAACCAATAGCAGCCCTAAGAATGCAATTTTTATCTACTGAATACCCGAACTACAAGCTGATGTTTTCCTAGAATTTCTGGTATAGCAAACTGTGAATCTTCTGCTATTCCAGCTTTTAAAAGGCATTATTAGCTCCTAAAGAACCTTCACTGACTGAAACTGCTTTTATCCTTTCCTCACTTTTTCATTACACAATGCTCTTTATGTCTGCAAAACAACTTTGAAAAGAACTTTAAAGAAACTGATTTGTGCCATCACAAAAACTGAACCTGAGCAGATGACCTTCAGTACAGAAAAAGGATGTCTCATGTTAAGTTGCCAGGCACTCAGTGGTGGCACATTATGAGTTAAAAGCACATCTTATACTCACCTAGAATGTCAAGAAACTTCATTTCAGGATTATGAATATATTCAGGAACAAGCTGCATCCAAGGTACCCACATTTTTTGAGATCCATCAAAATGGAAGTCATACAAAGTTGGCAGCTGACCTGCAAACCATTAAGCAACTGCAAGTTTTTTAGGACACTGAAATATTTCCTAAGAAAACATTCTGATTGAGATGAAAATGAAGGGTAAGATTATGGACCAAGTTGGGCAACACTTTGTTGTATTTACAAGTCATTTAACTCATTAAGTCATCAGCCAAAATTCCTCTACTCTAGCACCTTCATGAAAACCATCACTTTTTTATTACAATGAATGGCATTCAGATTAAATTATGACAAGATCCTACCTGGCAGCTCCCCTGGCTTAGCCATGACACCCTCAGTGTGAATCACATTCATGCAGGAAATATGTTTAACGTTTTCATCAAATTTAATTCTCCCAGCATCAAGAAGAGAAGCACCTAAGGAGCAATACAAAGCTTCCAAGAAAAAACACTCCAGAACATTAGGATTTTCAGGCTTTTCAAGTAGGACATCCAGCATCACAGTCAACTGCACGATCTGTCGGAAAAAGGACAAAGCTGTTAAGAAAATTGGCCTTTAGATGCATGAAAACTCTTAATATGTTTTCAGCTGATTGCTGGTCTTTTGTTCTTACAAATGGATCTACTGCTGTATGTATTGAGTTGAGTAGAAGAGCATTGTTAGGTGCTGACTGGTTTGGTGTCTCTGTGTGCTCATCACTAGGAAACTGGCATTTCAGCACTCTCCTCCTGTTCTTTCTTTGGGAAGGTTGCACTTTTTCCATCATTCCGTTTTCTTTTTAGTTAAATGTGTTCAATCTTTATTCTCTGTTTCTTACCATATTTAAATCTGTTTGAGGAATAATGGTCTTCAGCTTTCGTTCCTGTTTGCCATTCACAATTCCCTCTATAATCATATCAATAAGGTAAGGCACGTACTTCTGAAAGAGATTATCCAATTCCACTTTCTCTTCCTAAGGAACACAAAAAAGACAATAATTCAGCTGGAAAGAAAAACATTGACAGCAGAGCTTCCCATCAATACCTGGCTGACCAGATATGATTGTTCTTGAAGGAAGCAATTCTACCAAAGACTGTCTATACTGTTCAATACAAGTATTCTGAACAAATGCAGAAATTCCCACCTCATTTTCTCTTTTTTTGACCCACTTCTGCCAGTAGGGCTCATATCTCAGATTTTTAGGATCGACAAAGACCATTCCGCAGCGGGACACTGTGGCAGGAGATGCATACTGTAAGTCCCCAACCTATAAAAGAATCACACAAGAGAATGGTAAACTTTAACTGCTTTTCAGGCCTCAAAGCACCATCTGTATCTACCCCTTCCTGTGTGTTAAATGGTACAGTCATTTCTTACCTCAAACAACAAAGCACAGTGTGCCTGAAGCCTAATCCGCTCCCCGTTTGCCAGGGTCAGTAACTTGTTGTCATCCATGACAGAATTCATGTTTTCAACCCAGAGAGCATCCACGTCTCCATCAAAGAGAATGTACCTGTGTACAAGAGCCATGGGCACTGACTGATCTCTGATTTTCCTAACATGTTTCTGAATTCAAAAGTGTCAACAATGGTGCCTTTGTCAGTCAGGTTTTTGAAGACTACCATTCATTTTTTGTAATTGCATCGTTTCACTGAGACTAGGAACTCACAGGAGACAGAAAGAGCCCTGGACACTTTCTATTTATTTAGCATTTGTTTTTTTGAATAGTGCCATATCGATTTTTTTTTTTAATTTATGTAAACCCCAGGAACTCAAAACCATCATTATGATTTCTAGCTGCCTACCTTCGCTCTTTCTTCTCAGTGGGTCTGTTGATATCCCGAAAAATGTTAGACAGGACTCCATCTGTCCAGTCTCGTGAGACAGGGTCAAGGATCCCATACAGCTCAATCACACTCATAGCTTTGGGGTTCAGTGTGTAAAGCTTTGTCAATAATCCCAGCCTAAAGACACAGCAAGAAAAGCAACAGTACAATGTCACACTATCATCTCATGCTAACCCAAGCAAATACCCTGTTGATCCTCTCATGGCTGGACAGGGTTGAGTAATACAGACTGTGCCATTTTACAGCCTGGTTTACATTCTACACTCACTTGTTTTGGGCCTGGCACAAGGTTTTAATAACAACTGTCTTGCCACCTCCAGTAGGTCCAACCACCATTGTAGTGTGACGAGTTAACATTGTCTCATACATCTGAATTACTTTATCCACCTGAAAAATAAACATGGATCCAGTAGATTACTGTCATATCTCTGTGGTTAAGGCTAGCAGCAGGTCCATATCAGATAAATTTTTCTGGAGCCACTCCAGGGTGCAACAATGCACCTGCAGCCTCACATTTACAACAAAACCTCAAGCAATTAACATTTTTTATACCTGGTCTGGTAGAACAATATAACCCCGTTCTTCCAGCACTTGTTCTACAGCATCATTAAGGTCAGGGTAGCGGACTCGAGGGCAATCCAGGCCAGGAAAGAGGTCAGAGATCAGGCCAAGGAACAGAGGTACATCTTCAAACACAAATTTAGGAAGATTCATATCTCGCAGAGCTCTCATTAGCACCACATCCTAGACAAAACATAGCAAAATCAATCTTTACCAAATATTTATTAGCTAAAATGAGGTACTTCAAAACCTTAAATCTTTAAAAACTATTGCTCAATTATTTCAGTGCAGCTTTTAGAATTTTTTTGTCATCAGTTCCTAGTGGAAACCACAGAGGTTATTTTATGTGGATTAAGTGTATCAATAACTAAGAATAATACACTGTCTTTTTCTACCATGTTAATCAAACACCACAGCTTCCCCAACCTGGAGCACTCACTGGTCAGTTTTTGCTAGTCATCCAGGCTATTTGCATCCTGGACTTAATAAGCAGGAAAATATCTCATTTTCCATAGATTTGCCTAGTTTGACTGGAGAAAGCAGAAATGGCAGAAAGCACAACGAAACTCAATAAGAACAAAGGGAAATAATAAGACAAATAACATCAATGTTCTTATTTCCAAACCAGACAAACTACATCAGATGGGGAAACACATTACCTTTCTAATGAAAAACAGATTAGATGCCCAGGGTAACTAAGCAGCAAATCTACCTCATCGAGTTCTGCTGATCCTCTTTTCAATTCCCCAGCCATTACCAACACTGACTTAAGGGCCCGCAGTCCAAAATCATAGTGATGTTGTTTAGAAAGCTGTTCCCTTGCCAGCTTGTACAGCACTGTCATCTTTTTGGCAAGGACCTGTTTGAGATTTAAATTATTGATCACAAATGTGGACATTGCTACTGGCCATGCAAACATGGGTGGGTACGTGGGTATGGGTAGCAATAGAATCATCTTACCTTTGCAGTAAGGAAGCCTTCAGAAAACAGCATTATTTCACAGATCTGCTGAAGATCTGGTACAATCACAACCACAGGCCTGAACAGAGCTTTTACAGACTCAGGGAGCTCAGTCCGGCCAGCATAACCAGGGTTCATTGTAATGAAAATGCCAATACGGCTATCAAGGGAAATCTCCTGTCCTTCAAACTAAAGGCATAACAAAACATTAGAACAATGTGAATTAGGGACTAAAAAAAAAATAATGCTATTTGCTCAAAGAGAAAACCAATAATACTGGGGCACCCACTTAGGACAAAGTGCTAAAATATTTTGCTTTAGAAAGTCATTGTGATACAAACAATGGGATTAATGCACCTTCTTTAAGATATTTCACAAGCCTCAAATTTTCTGTCTTAGGTTTTTTAATTCCAAAAAGCATCAGTAAATAAAGCCTCAGTAAATAAAGCCTCACAATCCACATCAAGTTAAATTACTGCTGTTCCTCATTACTACTAGACTATCACCCCATTTACTTGCTATTATCCTATTAAGATCACTTTTATCTCACTTCACAAAGGAACAACCTAGCAAAGGATTAGGCAATCAGCAAGGATTTAACATCTTTCAAACCAAAAGTACATTCTCTGGAGTCTGAAATGTTCAGCACAAACGAAATACAGAAGCAGCAGCCCTTTGATCTAATGATGGGGTCTAACCCTGTATCTTGCCCTGAAAACCAAGATTAGCCTTCCACAATTACTTCTCTTTTTTATTGTTTACCTGAAATCTTGTCCACCCATTCATTAAAGCGTTTCGGATTGTCTGAATCTGGGAAGAAATGACTGAAAGCACGGAAGCATCGATGCGATTGAATTCATCAAAGCATCCCCATGCACCAGACTGGGCAAGGCCTGAGAAAATTTTACCCATTGCCTAAAAGGAGCAACAAGAAAAACTTCTCAGCAGTGACTATATAAAACATTCAGCATCAAAAAAACTTTGGAACACAGTAAAACACTTAATGGTGGATAAACCTCTGGTCTTGCAATAATTACTTGCCAAGTGCAGATTGCCTATCATACACTTAAACACAAAACATACAGTAATTGCTCCCCTGCTTGAAAGGGCCGGAAATTCCTTCAGGAATTTATTCAAAATTGACACTTTTTACTAAATTTAATTATCAAACAGCATGGTATCTCTAATGGAGATACTTCTGTAGAAGTTCAGAGTATGTCCTGATCCTGGGCACTGATAAGAGAGCAGAAATTGGCATTTTTTCAGAGAACACAGATCTTTAACTCTTACTTTGTAGTCCATGCCTTCTCCACAGTTTGTCACCACGCACAGCAAGCCCAGTGCTTTGGCCAGATCCTTGGTTGTTTCTGTCTTCCCTGTACCTGCGGGCCCTGCTGGTGCTCCTCCCAAAAACATTGATAGAGCCTTTGAAGACAAACCAAAAAGCAAAGCACAGCTTGAATTACATTTATGTTAGATTGGTAACAAAACCACAAATGAAGCCTTGGGTACAAAAAACTTTAATCTTTGTGAACGCCTTCTACATTGTCTTTGCAGCAATGAGGTGAGAAGGATATCACAACTGATTTCAAACATCTTGGCGTTCGCAGTGGGAGCCAGCAGCAAGAGGCAATAAAACAGGATGTGCCTATGTCCGGTTATCTCGGCTGTTTGAGGGGCCTGGAAAGGCCCGGGGTGGCCTTGGGGCAGCCCGCGTATCGAAGGACGAGAAGAGGCTTCAGTTCTTCTTTCGGTTTTTATGTTTATTAATTGTTTATCTAAAAGATTTTCTTTCAGCCGAACAGAGATCTGCTCAGCAGCCAGCCATGAGCACACTGTGTCGTCCTCCGGACCGCCACGTATCTTTATACCCATGGTTACGTGTACAATATTTATCATTTTTCCCCAATACCATTTATTCTCATTGCTGGGTGCACTCTCAGTAATAACCAATCCAAAAGTGCCACCATGGCCAAAGAAGATGGAGGAGAAGAGGAAGAAGAAGGAGGACAGGACACGCCCCAATTCCTCCATCTTACTCCTCTAAACCCCCCTGTACATAAATCCTAAACCCTGTGTTTCACTCTCTAATTAACTAATCCCTTCACCATTCACCCCGGTGAAGTCCTCTTATCTTCATACAGGTGTTGTCTCCTGTGTAGGATCAAAGTCCAGCCACCAGACACTTCTGGAACATTCCAGGACTCCCGGGCCCCCCAAGGGTGCTCTCGGTGGCCCGGCATCTCAGGACTCAGATCCTGAGATCCCACATGCCTAAGTATAACAGGGGCCTGCTAGCACAATGTCCCTGAGGGTGCACCTGTGTGAGGGTGAGGTAGATGCGGTCGGTGAGCGGGGTGATGACGAGCCGCCCGTTGAGCCCCATGTACTCGTAGCCGTAGGAGAAGACGCCGGTGCACTGCCGCACCATCAGCTCGTCCGGCTCGCGCACCCAGTAAAAGCGCAGCTGGCTCTCCCACTCGAACTCCTGGGCCTGCAGGATGCTGCACACAGAGCTCAGTCAGCCAAGAGCACGGCAGCACAACCCCAGGTTTGGGGCTAGCTCAGAGCTGGAGGTGGTGCTTACCTGTCTCTGACGAATACGTCGATGATGTCTCTGGCGTGCACGTCGATGATGAGAACAGTGTTGTATTTTTTCCTGTCGTTTTTGCTCAAGGGCGTCATAATGCGGGTAACCAGGTCATCGATTTGCTTGTGCATCTTTTTAGCATAAACTTTCATTGCCTGCTTTTCTCCCATTTTCACTTTCCGAAAGACATCTTCTACCTCCCAAGTCCACCACACTTGATTAGCAGCAAGCACCATCATGCCTTGGAAGAGCAACATCCAATCAACTCTATGGAAAACACGTACAGTGAGGGAGGCTGAGTTACTGTTTATTTTAAGTAACTGATGACAAAAGAAAAAAAACCACAACAACAAAAAAGAGGTTTCTCCTGTTCCTGCAGCAGCTACAACACAAGCCAAACTTTTCTGAGATACACAGAATTCTATCAAGGTATGCTGGGGGATTTCAAAAGCCTAGGAAATATTCTGATAGAAAAGCTGTTTGTTCCAGATATAAAATTTCCAAGTGGTATTCATTGTGAGAAAAACTTACTGAACACACAACACCAGAAATAAAACTCAAGATTTAGGAAAATAGATATGAGAGATTATGCATTCTTCATGGTTGGTTAAAATAGTGCATGTGAATGTATTCATATCCTTCCACATAGAGATACACAGACTAAAATGTGCAGGAATTGTAAAATTATGCCATAACTTTTCCATATCATTAACACATCAGCTATTTATGTTATCAGCTATTTATGTTATCCTATTTATGTTATCCTTGACACTGATTGTTTCACCTGCTTCTGTCTTCACAATATCGAAAAATGGCTTCCTTGGTGAGGCGCCGGTTGCTCCGTCTCATTTCCTCCAGCACTACTGTCATCCAGTTCTCCACTCTGCCCACAGCATGGACATCCTGCCTGAACTCCATCACCTCCCCCTCTGCTGAGATCATGGCTGTGGCAATCTTCTCATCATTGTCACCGTCCTTGAACCTCAGCGAGGCCACATTATCAAACATCTGAATGAAATGCACCAACAAAGAAATTCACAGGCGTTTTAGAAACAAAGCCTCCAAATGTAAATGTATGCAGCCCCAGCTCTCCTCCAGAGAAATGGATCTGACTCCCAGGTAATCAAACAGAAATGCTGATGTATAGCCCAGCAGCAGGACTGCAGAATCTCAAGCAAACAATCAGGCCCAAATGACAGAGATTTTTTTCCCCCCTAGAAAATAAGAGCTAGAAGGAGCTCCAATCTGTGAGTAAAGCTCTTTAATGATAGATCATTCTGGTGTATCTTGAATGTTCCTCTACCACAATTGCTACCAAGCAGTGTGAGAGGCAGCAGAGACTGTGCATCAGATCTGATCTGGTAATTCAGAACTTCTTCAAGATGCTGCCAGAATTCTCTTTGTATGCAAAAAATATTCATGCATACTTATGAGTATGTACAGTACAGTCTGCTAAACTTTTCAAAGCACTTAAAAGCACAAGGCACTGTGGAAAGCCAGACATTGTACCTTTATCATGTGCTCCTGGACACAGAGTGCACTGCTGCTGCCAAGGATACTGAGCAACTCGTCATCGGATATAAAGAAAAATCTGGGGAAAGCATTTCTCTTGGAATCCAAATATTCATTCAAGCTTTTCTGGCATTTCTCCAGCACATCGTTTATACGGTGCAGGTCTGATAGGCGATTTGGGACTTCACAGCAATTTTTTATTATCGGGTCTTTTACAGTTTCTTCCATTATCTATACAGGGAGAAAGGGGAGTTTAGAAAATGTTGAACAGCAATAGGTTATATAAATATATTCCATTAATGACAAAGCAGGCAAACAGCACAAGCAGTACAGGTCCTTGTAGAAGTGAATCAAAGGTTTTGAAGTGGTTTTGTGGTGCTGCAGTGCTGTATGAAAACATGAAGGGAGTGTGTTTATGGAGACAGAACTATAAAAGCAAGTGTAAGCCCAACAAGCCTGTATCCCCAGTCAGGCCAGCTTAAGCACATACCTGACTCTGCTTCTGTACACAATGGTATTTCAAGGACTGATCAAACATCATATTTCAAAATCACAGTGGTCTCTCAATTCTGCACATAGGAAAGTAAGTAAGCCATTTTCATACCAGGAATATGTGTTCAGGATGGGAACAGTGGCATGAAGCAGGAAAGCCTTTTTAGCATCTACATAGGTCCTCAATCCATAGGAACACATCTAAGCTTCTTCTTACCAAGGTAAAAGTAAAAAGTTGTAAACAGTGAAAGAAAAGGAGATTCTGCCTACTCCATGCTGTCAGCCAAGGACCTCACATCTGCCCATCTCAGCTAAATCAGGAGAAGTCTGCTGGTTATGACAGATGTGAAGTAAACCAGAAAATTCCTGGGTTCCCTAATCTCATATTCAATTAATTATAGCACGTCATTCTCAGTATTACACATGTCACAAAAGACTATAAGTAACTATGGAACTGGAAGCAAAATGCACTAAATATGCTGATCACAAGTCAGTTACTTGCCTGTTTAAACATTTGGTCTACACGGTCAAATATTTTGACTTCCTCCGGAAGCTGTGCTCTGATATCTGGAGCAACAAAAATGCTCTCCAGGTACATCCATTTTCTCTGAACTGATATCCAGATCTACAAATCAAATGCTACCATCAGAGGAAACAGAAATACAATGGAAAATCTGGATTATAAATAATAAACATTAATAATTTAGTCCAGCACTTTCCTCCTACCTCGCTTACTTCACTAATCAATGACAGAGTTTTTTCCCATTTTTGAGCGGTTGCAAGAAAAGGACCCACAAAGCGACTGCCCAAAACACTCTGAAGATTGACATTGTTGTCATCAAGAGTCTCTAAAATTTCCTCTACAGATCCCAGAATATAGCCTCGTGTCTCTGTGCCTTTGGTGTACACTTCTACAGGGAATTTCATATTTTCCCACGTTTCTATTATTTCCTTCAGTCCCTGCATGTGAACATAAAAAAATGCATATTTCAGTCTTCAAAACTGGAGGCCTATAATCTTAGCAAAAAAATGAAACAGCTAATTCAGCTAAATTTTTTGCAGATTTTCTAACTCTGGTTTACAAAGAAGCAATCTATTTCAAAGAATGGTAGCAAGAGAGTTGATCCTTCTTCAGATCCATTTTCATAGGACAAACTTGCTTAGTATAATCATAGAAATCCAATATGCTGCTGCCAAACCCAATTCTGCAAGGATCCTGTGCCAGTAGGAGCTCATTAACAGAGCTGTAAATCCCAGCTCGTGTAGCTCATGGCAGCTCCCTGAAGATGGCCAAACTTGCAGTTATGCTAATCTAAAAATCTTAAATAAAACTGATTGTTGTCATCCTTGTCTTCTTAGCTTTACATTGATTCTAGAATTCAGGACATTACCTTCTCAATGCTAAGTTCTTTAATAGCAGTTCCAACTATATCACTGATAACCACGGCGTATTTGTGAAGTTCCATGGCAAACATATTTTCCAAAGTGAATGTTTCTGTTTTCATTTCAAATCTTGTTCCTGTTTTCTCCATAAGGTCTTCCCAATGCCTGTTTTAAATTGACACATCAGTTTAACACCATAATACAGCAAAAAACAAAAACAACTGTAACATATAATAATGAACTTATGTTTAGGATTCTGCTGTTTAAATAAGAACTACTAGTCTGAATAAATAAATTATCCCAGTCATTGCAGCACCTTTCATGTTATTACACAAGTTCATTAGGCAGAAATAAATTTCCAAGCTCCAGGACATGCTATGACCCCAGTAATGGTAACTAAAAGTTCTAACAAAACACATCAAATACTTCTATATATGATGATGTAAATAAATCAAAACAAACCTTTCTCTTAAAGCTTCATTTTTCAAATCAAGCAACAAAGGAATGGAGTTTAGAAAAGACTTCAAGCTTTTATCCAGTTGCTTACATATTGGCATACCACGCACGTGTCTGGGCAGCTTCCGAACAGCTTTCAGAAATCCTTCGGTTCCATCCTGAAGAACCTTGACATTGAGGTTTATCCAGAGTGTCTTAGACCACTTCTCTTTAGCTGCCTGCAAACAAGGACATTAAGAAGGGGAAAAAAACATATTCCTTTTAGTTTTGACCCCCAAAACGTAATTATATTAACATTTTACAAACTTAGGGAGAGACAAGCTCATGTCCAGGACAGATTCATAGCCAAACACAATCACTTGCATAAAAATAGTAAAAAGGGAATATGGAGAACAGCACCATACTTTACAGGGCATTTAAATTTTGGAAAAATAAAACTTCTTAAAAAATAGTTAAAGCCTGAGATACCCACTGTCACCTGTACACATCCTATATCCAAAAGCAGTTTCACTGAACTGATCAGGAACCATGTGCAGTAAAATGCCATCCAACAGTTATTAGAGGCTGGGAAAAGTCTGCTCCCACCTGATGAGAGGATGTGTTTGGTCCACCAAGGAGACACTGACAGTGCTGCATTAATGATATTAAAATCATTTCACAGGGCATAGATTATTTCATGCAAAGGCTTCCGAGCTGACAGTAACCAGGGGGCAATGCAGCCTCTTCTTTAGTCCCCACCTTTGCTGTGTGTCTGTGCCCAAACACGGATGTGTGCCTGCAGACTCAGTGTGACACTCACTTTTTGTTCTGCATAAATGTCATAGACCTGCTTCATAGCTTTTGCATCTTGCTGTGCTTTTAATAAGTCTGGGTACGCTGTTCCTGCCATGCCCAGAAGTTTCTCAGCACTGCCCAGCTGCCGCTGCCTTTCTTCCAATTTCGCTAATTCTTTTTCAAACAGAGCCATGAGTTCCAGTCCTGGGAAAGGAGAGGGAATTTTACAGATAAATCATCACAGGGATCGTCATGGGAAATAAGACAGAATTTGAATATAGTCTGTGAATGTTCCAGTACTAAAAATGTTCACATTCCCAACTGATGAGTTTGTATATCAATAAGGAAAGCATAATTTTCTTGTTTTACATAAAGTTTGAATTTTCTGAAGACTAATATTTTCAAAACATCACTTCACACACATTAGTCCATCTACCTTTATCAAGATCATCTCCAACAACACCAGGCCCCTCACTCAAGAGTTTCTGCAAAAAGTCTTCTGTCTCTTTGCTGTAGTCTGCAATTTGTTGCTCTGTCGCCTAAAAAGAACATAATTTAAACAGTTCTATTAAACAGTTTCCATTTCTAATTGTTTTCTATACTTATTGAAGTTGGAGGGAGACGACCCACCTTGCATTGGTCAGCCATCGACTCCGATTTATTCATCAATCAGACACTTTTTATAACAGTGTTAATCAAGTTCATGCATATTGCAAAATCTGAGCTCACAATAGGTCAGAGATAACACACCAACCCCTCCTTATGTTTCCAATACCAAGATTTGGGTTCTCAAAATTATTCTTGCTTTCCCAAAACAGCCAAAGATAGAACATCCACTTGTTATGAGAAAGCTGCCTGAGAACCCTGGTATGCCAGGTTCTCAAGGCCTTCATGTTTGTCACCTTTACTTGTAATTAAAAATAACCTGAGAACCTCTGCTGTTCACAGAAACAGGCTGTGAGAATCTGCTCCTCACAGCTGCCTTCTAGGCCATCCCTGAAAAAATCTCCAACATATACTAACTACAAGTATTACCTTTGTGAATGCTTCTTTTATGCCTCCTTTACAATCTAGGTTGCGAGTGATTTCTGTTGCCTCCACAAGGAGACTCTCCCACGCTTCCCTAACACTGTCAGACTGCAGTATCTCTTCTTCAGGTACCTAAAACAAAACAAGTAGCATCCCTCACAAGGCCTAAATAGACACACACTTTCACAAGAAAGTGAGGAATATGTGTTCACATTACAAATTTGCAAAACACAAAGCCAATACTGAAGCGATCTTAATTGGATTTAAACAGATTCCATATGTCCATTTTAAAGTGGGCAGAGTGATTTGAGAAGGGAGAATGGACTACAGAGTCTCCAGACATCCCTTCAAACCTCAATCATTCTGTAATTCTGTAACACGTCTTAAAAGGAAAATATTTCTTCATTCACATGTGAGGCATCTGTGCCCTTAGCTCAGAGCTGAAAGGTTTGATGGGACACACACTTACTGGAAGATTGTACAATTCAAGAGTTCTGTATCTCTCTCCAATGTCCAAGTATCTCAGTTCCACCTCAACAGCAATGTCTCTGACCACTGCAAACGCGCCCAGCACAACTCTGAGATCATCCAGGGTTTCAGGGGGTTTATTCAGATTCTCTGATAATTTCTGTAAAAAGTAAAGATACTTTCCAGAATCAACACTGACAAAGCAATTGTCAGAATTACAGTAACGAGATTCATTTCTTAGTCTATGTGATAAAGATAACAAAAAAAAAAAAAAACTGAAAACACCTACATGAATCTCATCTTGAAGGCTGTGGAGTTCCTCCTTTGCTAACTCATTAAGCAGCTTCCCAAGTGACAACATCCAGTTTCTAGCATTCTCCTTCACTGCAGAGGCTAAAGGAGCCAGCTGAAGTCTGATAAATTGTTCATCTTTAACCAAGGGCCCTTGAGTCACTTCCTGAGTTACTGTCATATAGAACTGCAGGTGCTCATCAAAGACAACACAGGGAGGCTTTTCTGCAGCCAAACGGTCCAGGACTGCGCCTTTGTCTGATTTCCACAGCTGGTCATACTTATTCCACGGGTTCAAACACTTCCTGAGAGATTGCAGGAGATTTTGGACATTCTGAGTGATGAGAACAGCCTGCTCAGTTACCAGAGGGCTCTGGGAGACATCACTGTAGAAGCTGAAGGTGACAACTTCATTTGCCCTGACGTGCTGAGGAGGGCACTCAATACACGTTCCGTGCATCCATCGTACAAAGTGCTGGAGAGTTTCAAGGACAGGGTCAGAAAACAGAAAAGTTCCCTGGTGGAGTCATTTTAGTTAAATCATTCATAGAATCAGCTGGGTTGGAAGCCCTCTAAGATCATTGAGTCCAAGCAGTCCAGGACTGCCAAGCCACCCACTAAATCACACATGCCCCCATGTGCCACATCCTCCAGGAATGGTGAGCCCAGCCCTTCCCCGGGCAGCCTGCTCCAATGGGCAGCCTGCTCCACTGCTTCCTTCCCTGGCAGGGAAGGAGCTCACCAATATTTAGTACACAATGTAGGAAGTGGTATCAATGATTTATCAAAGCAATTGTTTTTCTGACAGCAAAAAAAAGAGATCGCACTTTCCCATCAACTTGAGAAGAGTTCATTTCATCCTAACAAAACTTTTCCATGCATTACTCAATCTGTTTCTAAAATCTCTTCTGATTATAGCATGACAGAGAGGAAAAGGTATTGGCTCAAACAGTCTGAATGCAGCAGTAGGGAACAACAGCAAATCTGAGCACAAAAAGCACACTTAAACTAAATTCATTCATTTAAGGTGACATCTGGAATCATTTGTCATCAGCACAGGGCAGGAACATTGTCACATTATTTGGCTTCTTTTCAGGAAAGCAGTTCAGTGTGAAACTATTTATGGAGGAAAACACTGCTACATCACTGCCAATTAAGTTAGATACCTAATCTAGGTATTTGCTGTCCTAGATGCCTTTCTCCAACATTTTCTGAACTGTTTTTTCTGCTGCTTCTAATGGAATGTAAAGTAGAGGAGGCCACTCCCGTTCCTTATTCCACCAGCTTATTCACACAGCAGAAAGCAACATCTGCAGTGCAATCTGAGAAGTATTTCCTTCTGATGTATGCTGATTTATAGAACCAAATCATGTCCTTACACTGCCAAAACTGCTAAAAAGTCATCAGCAATTGTACCTGAGTAAAAATCGCATGGATTTTTTTTCCCTTGATCATCAGTTTGTAAAATTAGGACAGTCTGTAAAATTAGAACAATGTACTGGGTATTTTGATTTCAAGATAAAGCAATATCAATCTCCCCTTTGACATTTATGCTTACCCAAGCATAAAATAAGATTAGTTCATTATAATCACAAGCAAATTCTGGAAACAAAAAGAAATCTTTATCAAAAATCACCTTAGTGACCTCAACACAGTCTTGGATAGATTGCATAGTCATTTTTTCAATCTCACTGTCATTAGGACGCAGGGTTATCTCAGGAGCAGATAAAACAGCTTCTACTTGCAACACTGGCACATTTCCAAGAACAGTTGCATTAAAAGCCTGTAAATTCCTGAGAAAGGAAAAAAAAAAAAGCATCAAAGATAGAAATAATCAGGAGCTGCCCCCAGGAAAATGCCCCTAGAAAGGCTGCAATTTTCAAGTGTATGCTTAGATCTGTAAACTGAGTTATCACTGATCCCAGCTGGAAACACTGATGTATCTGAGAGGAAAACTGTCCCACTAAACTGATTTAATGCAAAAGCTTTACTTGCTAAAAGAAGCTGCTGGAGGGAATGAATGGAGATATTTTGGTGCAAAAGGATCTTGAGACTGTGCTCAACTTCACAGCAAGAGCCCAGACAAGCAACCATGGCAAAGTCATCTGAGCACGGATCAGATTGCAGAGCATGGGTGGTGGGAAGAGGTGGTTGGGAAGCTTGGATGGATGTGGACAGCCTGGTTCAGGCATGGCTTAAAGAAAGAGGCCATGAAACAATTCAGCTAAAGGAATAAAGCAGCCTTTCCCAGGCTTGATTCTGTAAATAATCAGGTTCTCAGCCACCTTTCATAAACAACAAGATTCTCAAACCGTTCTGTCCTTGGCTGCTGCTGGGAGCAGACAGTCAGTCTGAGAACAGAGATGAAAGTTTTGAGAACTCTCCATATCAGGGTGAGAACACTGATCTTGGTTTCAGTAAACTAACTTTTGGTATTGTAAACAAAAGGTGGAGCTGAAGTTTTCTCTACAACCTATCAGGAGCTCAGATTTTGCAATATGCATGAACTTGATTAACACTGTTATAAAAGGTGTCGGGTTGATCAATAAAGTGGAGTGATGCTGATCAATAAGGGTGGATCTCTCCCTCCGACTTCAATAGATGGATGCTACAATAGAGCTGCAATGCTGAATGGCAATAACACCCTGCTTGTAAGGGAAGCCTTCACAATGCCTTGCTCCAGCACTGGCCTCAGCCACTGCAGAACAGGTAAAACATTTGTGCTTGGATCCATGCCCCGTGCAGTACAGGGCACCCAGACACCAAGTTCTCAAAATCATCTTCTTCAGGAGAACAAAACCTTGATTTTAGAGATAAACCAGGGAAGTGCAAATACACACATTGCAGCAAATGTGTCTTATTTCTCTCTTCTGCCAACAACATGCCAAGACTCATTTTTTCAGAATCTGGGTTTCCTCTGTACCTTGTTATCAGTTCTCCATTCTCCACAGGAAAAAAATCACTAGAAATACAAATCTTACACAAACTGCAAGTCACTGATGGGTTTAAACAGAATGTCAGTGCACACACTCATCAACAGATCCAGGAGAACCTGAAGACGACTGGAAACTCATTAAAGCAAACAATTCACTTACTTCACAACTAACTGTATCAACGCCTGATAAATCCTATTTTCCCAATATGCATAATAGGAAGCCAATTTTGGAGATTTGCCACTGTTTGTATAGGCAACTCGTCTTTCCACTTCTTTTAGCAATGGTGGAATTGCAGAATATGTTCTAACCAGTTGTTCCACATCTTTTCCTCGCTCACACTTAACATAGTCAAAAAATTCTTTTGCTCCTGTAACAGATACAAAAACGAGCATTATTAACTGCAAAAGATCTAACAGTTTTATACACTGGAAGTGTATACCTGAGTTTTATTTGTGAACACAAAATTGATCTTATATCATGATAAAAAATATTTTAATTTATTAATATTTCAGCCCTCTGAAATATGAATTTTAATCTGATTCAATTATTTAATAGCAACCTTTTTACAGCTCTGAAGTGTTGAAAGAAATTTGATCCATCATCCACTCAAGTGACAGAGAGATCTGGCAGACAACCAGCTCGCTGCCATTTCCATCTGAGGAAACGTTCCATCCTCTGTTACACCCTTGGTAATCAGTTTGGATAAAAATTAAAAGGGTTGATCTTAGCAACTAAAACCACAAAGTAGCAGATAGAGAAAAATAAAACACCACAGAGCTTGGAAATGAAAATATAAAGACTTACCAGGACATTTGTCACCACTTTTTGAATGTGGAAACTTAAAGAGATTTGTTGACTCTATGAACTGAAGTTTGCTGTTTATGTCTTCAGAGATTTGATGAATCTGGCGGACAAGTAACTCCAATCTCCCAATGGTTTGTGTACATTGGACAATAAATTCACCAATACCTTGAAATAAATCAAAACCATTTGTTTTTTTCTCTTTTAACAAGTATTTCATCAATGCATCAAAATTGCCACAACCAGACATGTTTTCTCTCTAAGAATGACCCAAGGTTCTGCAAAATCACATATTAGATGTTTTCTCAGCTAATCCTTCATCTCACTCCCTTACAGCTTTTAGCTAAGGGTTTCTAACCATCTCCAGTGTTTTAAATATAATAAAAACACAAGAAATATCTCCTGGGTCAGAGTTTGTCTAATGTGCTATTCTGCCCCTGTGGCAAGAGGATGGATCATATGTTCTGCCACCATAAAAAGTAGAACTGAGGAGATGTTTTAAACTAAAAATAAACATCTAAGGCCATTTTAAAGTAGTATCTCCATTACCTACAGACTTCCATGTGAGTCTTTTCTGTCCTGCTTTCAATGTTCTCCAGAGTTCTTTGACCTGGCGATCAAGAAGTTTGATTTCTGCTTCACTCACCATCTCCATTAATTTGTGATAGCGACTCAGCATGACTTTCAATTTATTTGTGTACCTAAGGAATGTAAGAAACACAAAAACTCAAAAGACAAAAATTATTATTTTCTTGAAAAAGAGCTACAAACTGCACCAAAGAGCAGAGAACTTACATTGTTCTATTCAGACTTCCATAAAAAGCAAAATTTGCAGAACTAACCACTCAATACATATTGATTATAAAAGTAATTTATTTCCCACTGAAAACAAAGAAAAGTTTCATGTGGTTCCAATAGTAGCTGGACAAACCTCTCCTGCCCCATCTCAAAAGTTATGGAGACAGCCCCAGTTTGCAGCACATTGGTGAACTGAACAGGTGAACTTTAAAATCCATTTAGGAATTTATTGGCACACCTGTGTGCTAAATGTCTGTGATAATTTGGACACAACTGACTTTTCCAAGGCTGTACAAGAAGAATGCAATAGTGTGTTTAAATAGCTGAAATCTAAATGTCAGAAACAATTCATTGCAAATTTTTTTCCTCTCAGGTTTGGACAAGCTGTTAATTTGTATAATAGTCCTACAGCACAAAGGATGCAAAGAGTGCCAAAGAAAAGCTTATCAGTGCAACATGGCCATTAGAAATTGTACCCTTAAAAAGAAGAATCACTAAGGGGTCTCATGTTTCCAAAATGTGATGACTCAGGGCCTGTTCCTGGAGTGAAATCACTGGAAATGCAGCCATAAGCCTGTATGTGAGCAGATATTCTGTTACAGCCTCACCTGAGGTATTTGTCTTCCTGTAATGCCACGTATCTCGCCATCTCTGGGATGGGAAGCCCGAGCTGTTCCATGTACTTTGCTTCAGTGATAATCTCCAGGATTTCAGGAGAAAAATTCAGAGCACAGCTGACACTTTTCCTGATGCTGACAGGCTCTTCTGTTGCAGAGCTCTGCAACACAAGAAAGCAGCAGAAAAAAGAGGAGCAAGAAACATTACAAGGTAAAGGTGAGCTTTTGGAGACATTTGATAAGGCAGAAGGTAAAAATCAGAATGACTGACATTCAGGGCTTGTGGAAATGCCTTTAAAATTTGATAGCAGCCTCAGCATTCTTGGTTCAGAAATCACACAGAACTACCTTTTCAGTTGTCAATCACAAGAAACAAACCAAAGCACCTCTGTTTACACACTGCTGCAACCAGTTACAACAGAAATCCCAGTGGAAATTCAGCCAGACAAAAGTTTAGTAGGAACAGGACTCTGCAAGATCTCTGCTGGAAACCTGCCTCTACCTAACTTCAGTCCCAAGTACCGAGGCAATGTCCCAAAAATGTTCTACCAAAACCTAAAAAATTAACAGGAACCACAGCACAGAAGAACACACAGAGAAACAACATTCAATCATTTGCCAGCTGATTCAGAAACTGTCTTATAAAGGGCCACAAACAATTCTCAGCTCAGAACTTTTCCTAAATCTGTTTAAAACATTACTCTCAGAAAATTCTCGCTGACCATCAGGTAAGTTTCAGTTTTCCCCTCAGAGAAGCCTGGTACACAATCTTCCTACATTTCACCTGCTCAGAAGTCTCTGCATGAACATTTGCTGCAGCCTCGTCAGCGACAAGAGTCAGCAGAGTATCTTTCAGCAGCAGTGGAAGCACGTGCTCTGCCCTGTCTCTCCACTGATGGTATTTTTTAGCTTCATACTCCTCCATTTTCTTGGTCACTTGGAGATATTTTAGTTGCACCTAGAAAGGACAACTCTGTATAACTCATTTTAAAAATCATGAGAGATGTTTAAGTAACCTGTCCTAATATGGTCTCTCAATATGGTTGTTGGTTTTTATCAGATAAGAGAACAAGTAACAGCCTGTAATTAGTGCAGACACGGGAGAATTTGGGCTCTTGAATTACATAATGGATTCCATCACTGCCTCCCTGGGAAACAGTGGGAAGGTTTCAATCCAGTTTTCACATCTAACACAGCTTGCTGTGTGCAAACATTTGGGACTTCCCCTCACATTAGAGCACTCTCTCATCTTTACAAGTGTATAACAAAAATGTTTCTTCCTTCATCAAGTACCAAAAGACCCAACATACTTCCTGTCCACGTTTAGAGGCAAGAAGCTCCTTTTCTTCCTGGAACAGAGAAATGGTGTGGCTGAGCCGGTGGGAAAGGGACCGGGACCAGGAGATTGCTCCGGCCACTGGAGGGTGGTTCTTGTACAGGGGTGGATCCTTGAGGTTCTGAACAAAGATTTGCTCAACAATTTCAACCTAGAAGAGAATAAAATATTGCAAGAAATCATTTTCCCACTGCTTGTCCATGATCACTGTCTGATACACAGCACAAGTTCTGAAGCTAATTCCAGCAGCAGGATAATTATTTTGTCTTTATTTCTCTATCTTGTGGAACTTCCATTATGGCAGCCTGTTCTGTGAGATTGTTTTAAGTTTAATGTCCTTTGAAATATCAAAAAAATAGCTGATAACAAAAGCTTCCCAACACACAGGCTAGCCTTCCAAAGTTGATCTATGACATCTTCTGATCATGTCACGAACTTGGTTGTGACAATAAAGCTGTAGGGTATAAAAAAGTCCATTTTCCCAGGAAGCTTGAGCTGCTGTTTCCAAGGTGCAGGAACAGCCACAAGCCTTGTTGCACTCAGAGCACCTTCCTGCTCCCACAGGGTCTCACACAGACAGATGTGCACATTTCAGCAAATTAACCAGACTATTTCTCCAACTTGGTCCCAAAAAAGGTGAGCAATTATCATGTTTATTTATGAAAGTGTTCAGTCTTTTACATAGCAAATGACACCGCACAGGTATTTAGACATATACAGATTTATGGTTTTCATCAGGTAAAGAACTTCATGTACTGGATAAGAAATGCCTAAATTGAATACCTCTTTACAATATTGCTCCAAAACAACACTGAACTTTTTCATGAACTGCTTATTAATAGTTTTAGGAATCTGGAGGCGTTTGTACTTTGACAGCAGGCCAAAAGCAGTTTCTGCTGATCGAAGGGTTGTAAAAGATTTATCAATAAATCTTGTCATCTTTTCTTCAATATCCTAAACAAAGGAAGACAGCAAAGAAACCCTGTCACTGAGAAATTCATCTGCAAAACCAAGAAAGGGTGGCAAAATGAAAATACTTTTTAATAAGAGCAGTCAAGCTTATTTTTACTATTTTTTGGCAATCACAGCATATGGTACCTACCACAACATCTGCTCTAAATTCTTCCACAACGAATGCCCAGTCACGTGCATTTTCCACCATAAAAGGGTCAAATCTCAGGTCTTCCATAGGACTAATTACTATATTTACTTCTCTCTGTAGTTCATCAACACCCTTTGGATTTTCTGACACAGTTTTCAGTTCAGGAATAAATATATTCTGAAGTTCTTCAGCGACCTATTCATTCACAAGAACATACCATAAAGATTTCTTTTTAATATTTTTTCTGCCACTGAACATATTATTGTTAAATTTTTCCTTTAAAAAATATCAGCCACTCAGAGAATGACCAGTTTGTGCTATGATGCAAACTTCAAATATTTCAATAGGAGACACTGAAAAACCCACAGCAACAATCTACAAGCCCAGCATTTTAGTTGCTATAACAGATAATACTCAGTTATTAGTCCTTTTCACTCCACTTTACACACAGTTTATTGATTGTCCATATTGCTAATTACCCTGACTTAAATTAGCCTAAACACAGCACCTCTCCACTCATATGTTATTCTGCAATTAATATGCAGATTGACAGATGGCCAAATTTTATATTATAGTGTACTTAAATGGTATTTTAGCTATCTTATTAAGGCTATCTTAATTATTATCTTAAACCCAAGATTTAGCTATCTTGTTATTATCTTAAACCCAAGAAAATCCTAAATGTGTGAAACAGTTGCTGCAGGTCTCTTATGTTCAGACCATGTACAAGTGGCACCTTTCCCCAGCCAGTACCTGGAGAAAAGTTATTCCACCTCCAGCATTAAGTGCAGTTTTGTTGGAATCAAAGGCACCACTCAGGTCTCAAACACAAAACTAAAAATTGTTAACAAGTCTACACCTACAACACAAAAGAATCTCCTCTACCGTAGAAGACAGTGATTACACAATCTCTATTTATTGTCTATATTCCTACCTGAAAAATATCATACAGATCTTGACAGATTGAAACCATATAATCCGTTTTTTCAAATAAACTTTTCACGTCAAATTTCCAGTATCGCTTACTTCCTGACTCTTCAACTTGGATACAAGTAGTAAAATAACATTTTTTCCATTGTTCAAGAGTGTGTTTTGCTTCTGTTATTTTCTTTTTTGCAGTAGCTGTGTCTTGTCTATTAATCAAATCAACACAGTTAAGATATTATAGATAGAAATACTATACTATCTATACTATAGATTAAAAAATTATATCTCCACTGGAATAATATACCCTGGTTTACCACTTCTAACTCTACAAGATCTAGGCAAAACTTATAACTTATTTTTAATGTGATTTTGAAAGGCGATATTATTTAAGGAGTGATTTTGGTTACATTTATGCCATTTTTTTACCTCTATCTTTCTATTTGTTTTATTGGTTCATGTTCTTTCAATCCAAAAGAGGACAAGAACCAGTATCTTCAGGGCTGATTTAGTAATTTATGAAAATTACGAAATAAATTGACTTTTAATACAACTTCAGATGATTGAAAAATACAGACACCTCTTTGGTGGAAGCAAGCAAATATAATAATAAAATATTTTAATAACTTGTCCTGGGGTGACGTTATGATGCTTGTATATCCCCATTCATCTGTTCTGTGCCTTTAAGACCGGCACTGAAGAGTGGAAGTTTTGTTTGGGTTTCTCTTATCAGGACACGGAGACAAGCAGTACACAGAGCTGTTTTTTTTTACTTCCAGCTTTGGGGCTTGCTGCTTTTGCTTGCTGCTTTTGCTTGCTCTCTTTTTCTGCTCTTGCTTCTGCTCTGCTTTCTGCCTCTGCTTATTAGCTAGTTCTAGCTAAACAGTCCACATTGCTTCCTGGACTGTTTCTCCTCTCCTGTTCCTGTGACCATCTCGAACCTGCTCCGCACTGGGACCCGGGAACACCAAGGGTTCGGCTGCAGCGGCTGCCCCAGCGCCGGAGGGACTGAGAACAGAGCAACCACCCCCCCCCCGAAAGAGACTTTCTGATTTTGCCATCTTTCTCAGAGCGGTGTCATCGGGTATTGTTCATTTTGTGTGCTGGGGGGTGCGGGGCCAGTCAAATAAACAGGTTCTTTCCACCTCTCTCCGAGGAATTTTTTCCCGAACCGGTTGGGGGGAGGGGCCGTGTGGGTTTCGCTTTCTGGAGGGGCCCTCCTTTGCAGATTCTTTAACAAATTTGCCCTAAACCAGTACATAACTACAGCCCAGTTAAAGAGGAACCCAGCACTTACTTAAAGAGCGTTTGCAGGTCCACAACCCTGCAGACTCTTTGGGCAATCTCCCAGGAGATGCGCTGCAGGAGGGGCACCATGGTGGCGTCCTTGTTGTAGTGGCGGGACATGATCCACACCAGCCTCAGGGCGTTCAGCAGGGACGGGATGACGTGGGAGATAACATCCACCCCAGTGCCACTCGATAAATTCTGGCAAGTGCATATTGTGGGGAAGATGCCATGAAAACACACAAATTCATATTTAGTAAATATTGAAGTTCACCATATATTGAAGTTGGAGGGGAGACGACCCACCTTGCGTTGGTCAGCATCGACTCCACTTTATTGATCAATCAATCACCTTTTATAACAGTGTTAATTCACTTCATGCATATTGCAAAATCTGAGCTCACAATAGGTCAGAGATAACACACCAACTCCTCCTTATGTTTCCAATACCAAGATTTGGGTTCTCAAAATTATTTTTGCTTTCCCAAAACAGCCAAAGATAGAACATCCACTTGTTATGAGAAAGCTGCCTGAGAACTCTGATGTGCAAGGTTCTCAAGGCCTTCATGTTTGTCACTTTTACTTGTAATTAAAAATAACCTGAGAACCTCTGCTGTTCACAGAAACAGGCTGTGAGAACCTGCTCCTCACAGCTGCCTTCCAAGCCATCCCTGAAAAAATCTCCAACAAGTAAACTAATGTTTGTTCTGTCGATGCCTCAGGTTATCTGTAAGATTATTAAATAAATAACCTGCACAAGGAGACATCCTGCTGCCTAAATAACACACATGGGTAAAGATGTGCAACTCTGCACCTTTTGCTCCAAATTTTAGGTCCTGATTTTAAATTTTGCTTCAACTCTTTGTTTGGATGATTTTCAATACAATTTAAACTTTGAAGCATCAGCTGTAATTTGTGGTAGAAACTATCTAAAAAAAATGGAGTAGAGAAATCTTAGTTTTCCCCAGTTCAGCTATGCCACCAAAACTCCCAAGACTGGACTAGAAACCAAGTGCTCACAGCTCTGAGCTTTCAGACATTAGAACCATTGAAACTCATATAAAATAAGCGCCCCTTTTTTAAAATTAAATATAATTTGTTAATCTAGAGTATATCTTTATTGCTGCTAAAGAGTGAAAAAATAAACAAGAGGTGATTAGATCAACAGAGAAACCAAACTCAGATAAAGAGTTTAAACTTGACCAAGTTTTCTCAAGGGCAGGTACCTTCAAATGGCGTTCAAGAGTTGACAGAAACTTAGCATTGTCTTGAGCTTCCATGTGATGTGTTTTGAGGTCATTTAAGACTATCTGTAAATCTCCAGTAAACTCAGGTTCAGCTTTCTGCAGTACTTCCATGACTTTTTTCACCTCTGGAAGCTTCATCTGTTCAGTAAGAGCCCTTAAAGCAGCATCATTTTCACGCCAGAGGTTAATCTCTGCAAGTGGGCTATTACCCTACAAGTAATGTGGAATCAGATACAAAAAGGTGAATTACCAATATGCAAGAGTGAATATTTATAATCAGGATTATATTTGTTCCCTTCTTTTCAATAAACTTTATGCTGAGATAAACTTGATATGACTCAACCATGCAAAAAGCCAGAGAGATGAAGATCCTGAAATAAAATTATACACACACTGAAGGGAACTGCTCATGGGGAGTGCATCCCTGAGGTCATGGCTTCTGCACAGGCAACTTCATAAAATCCCTCAGCATGTTTAGTGGTATTAGTTATACACACATCTGCAGACTGAAAACCTGAAAATAAATACTTTTGCTTTTGTTTGAGATCACTTTTTTGCAAAAAAAGAAGAAATATAGCTGTCTATTAAAAAAAATTACTCAGTGCAGCTTAAAAGCTTTTAGTGTTTCTTTGTTCTTTAGAAGAGAGCCAATAACAAAAGTCTCTTAGTTTTCCACAGCTGTCCTGTGTGGGTAGGATCTGCAGTGAATTACTTCATATTTATTTATATTCTACTTCCCAGAGCCACACAGTTCCTCACTACTGTTGTTCTCCTTTTCAAGAATTAGTAAATGGTCATCCAACAATCAAACGTGAAGAGGAATTAAAAACTAACACAGTTCTTGTGGGGAAATGAAGCAAAGTCTCCAGGAATAAAAGCACCTTGGTGTTACAGGCAACATTACCTCTGGAACCTTTTCCAGTTGTTCCTTCAGAACTCCAGATATTAATTTCTTCCAGGTCACTGCACAACTTTTCAGAGACTGAACCACTCCTGAAACTGTGGCAAGAACAGCCACTTCTCTATCCAGATTTACATTGGGCATCTCCAGTTTCAGATGTTCTAGTGGAATAAAACACACCCAGAATGAACTGGCTTGTTCTGGCAGCACTGGTAACACGGCACCAGTGGATGTGTCTACCCCCTCTCCTACTCTGACTCCAAACTCTTTCAAGGACTTGTCACTGATTTCATCCATTTCTCCACGCTGCCTGCTATGCTTCAGGCAGGAAAAGCACAGGTGGTATCAGCAAAGAGCAGCTTTAATCAAATCTGTTATTCTACAGAAAGCCCCTCTCAGGTGAACCTCGTTCCACTGCCCTGTGCTCCAATCACCACAGTGCTGGCAGAGGCAACATTCCCCTCACCTGGTATGATCAGCTGAGTTTCACTCCCCGTTAGACTTTCCACTGACTCCACTGACTTTCTAGGCTCGGTCTCAGGTAATTTAACTGCTTCAGAATCTGAGTTTTCACTGTCTGAATCAAAAGAAGTTTTCTCAGTCTGCTGCTGACCATGGGAGGGAGCTGGTGAAGACTGATAGGATTGAAACAGGTGCCACAGATTAGATGGTTCATATTAAAAAAAAAAAAGCTTACAAGCAATTCACTTAACCATTAGACATTGTTCTTAAATTTAATTTAAGTGTGTCTCCTTCCATTTCACATCCTCAGCATGATTCTCTCTGCCTCAAGTTCTGCAGGGGAATAGCTCCAGCATGACTTTATGAAAGTCTGAGCACAGAAATAGAGGTGTCTGGTGTCACACTCTTAAACAATTCCCAAATAGGGCGAAAAACTGGGAAACAAAATATCAAATAAGCATTCACAAATATTTCATTTTGGCATATGAAGGTCACTTATTAAATATTAATATTTATTATGCATAGTCCATATAATACTAAATAGGCAAATCACACCTAGAAACACTCAAGATTCCATATATAAAAGCTGTCACTCGTTTACCTGTGAGATGGCATTCTTCAGCATCAAGAGAGTATCATCAGTCAGCATCCCAGACTTTATCACTCGAGGAAGAATCTCATTAGCTTCAGTCAGGTCTTTAGGTACAGGAACTGTTTCTAAACATATGCAAAAAATTAGTATAAATCTAGTTAATTGATACAGAAATTATAAAGTCGCTTTCATAATAAGTTAAAACTCCAATAAAACACTACTAGGTTTGGTGCAAGTCATGTTCAAAACTAGTGCTGCTTTTAATAGTGCAAATGCATTTTCAGAAAGGGCAGAAAAATACTTCAGCATAATCACCTGGTTCTAAGTCTTTACAAGTCAGCCTGATATTTAGAATATCGTTTTCTGTTCAAAAGAACAGCGGCTTGATTTGAACTCTTACTCGACAGACAGAGGAGGAAAATCTTGCACAGAAATGCTGTTAAATGACAAAGCACCCCCAGCCCTGGCTGGGGTTAAATAAGTTGGATGTGCACTATCCTGAGTCCCTGTCTCTATCATATCTTCACAATGGGAGGTGCTGTTTAACGCAAAACTGAAAACGCTGAGGCTGCAGTTCTTCAGGGAACATACCTTTGGTGTCTCTCAGAAAATACACAGTAGAATCTGACACAAATTCTTCAGGAATTTCATTAAAAGCCACATAAAAACGCTCACTCGCGCCACCTGCAAGTGCACAAATGCAAAATGGGAGGAAAGCTTGATATAACGATGCAGAGTGATGATGCAAATCCCACAAATAGAGGGGACAACATTCTAGAAACGGACACTATAGAAGGGATTCAGGAGAACACAGCCCAAGGGACGGAAAGCCAGGAAAAGGGGTAAAAATAGGGGCCAGGAGCTGCGACTCAGCAGATGGGACGAAGAGGGGTTTGAGGGAGGGGGAAAGAGCTCAGTGCCCAGGGAGAGCTCAACGGGCCGGGGCAGGGGCACTCTCTCCCTCTCCCGCCCGCTCCTCACCGGCCGGGCCGGGCCGCTCGGCCCGCAGCAGCAGCAGCGCCACGCCCGCCCCGCTCGCATCCTCGCCGCCCTCGGCGCCAAGGCCGAAGAAGCGCAGCACGACCCGCGCATCCTCGCCGCGGCTCAGCAGCTCCTCGAAAGGCGCCGGATCGCTCAGACCCAGCAGGGAGAGCGCTCGGTCCCGCAGCCACCGCACCCGCACGTCGTCCAGGCTCATGGCGGCAACCGGCCCGACGCCTCCCGGTGGCCACGGCAACGGTGCGGGGTGGAGCGACGGCTGCTGCCCGCCTTCAGCCCGCCTCAGGAGGCGCCTCGAGCGGCCGTACTCCCGTACAGAGCCCGCCCCGCGCTACCGCTCCTTCTTCTCAACACCGGCCGCACTGCTTGCCCTCGGCGTCAGCCGCTCGTTCGCCTCAACACCGGCCGCCCTTCACGGCCGCTCGTCCCCCTCAGCGTCTGCCGCCCCTCACGAGCGCTCGTGCCTTTCAGCACCTGCCGCCCCTCACGGCCGCTCGCTCCCCTTAGCACGGGCCGCCCCTCACGAGCGCTCGCTCCCCCCGGCACGGGCCGCCCCTCACGAGCGCTCGCTCCCCTCGGCACGGGCCGCCCCTCACGAGCGCTCGTTCCCCTCGGCACGGGCCGCCCCTCACGGCCGCTCGTTTCCCCTCAGCGCCCGCCGGTTCCCCTCGGCGCCGGCCGCCCCTCAGGGGAAAAGCGGCGCCTGAGGCAGCGAAAAGGGTACGGACAAACACGGGGCCCGCTCGGCACAGCGCAAACGAGGCTTTATTGGGAATTCTGTATGAAACAAGTGCAAAATTTAATTTGTGCTGTTCGTATGGCACAGATGTTAAAATATCATGGCAATATCCCCATTTTCACACTGATACAAAAATAATATAAAACGACCCCTGTCCACCTATGCAGTATAAATTTGGTTCTACGCCATCAGGGAGTGCCCTTTCTGTGTCCTTAGAGCCAAAACAGAAACAGGGACTGAGGCCAATTCTTTATTCCATGTGCAAAAGTTTTTCCTCACTACAGTGGAAAAAAGAAGAGTAATACTTGTAAATCCTGCCTTCTTCCATAACATTAAATATAAATATAAATATCAGTGTGGCTTCCGAAAGCTTAAAGTAGTAACTCTAAGCAGAACCCAGAATGAAGAGATAACATTTCCAGTGCAATTTTAAATATGGCCAAAAACGAGCACATTGCATTGGTGTGTATAAATTTACACTTCATAATCATCCTGGAATACAGACTGAAAACAGAACATTGCTCCTATTGCATTGTTGAAAGGTTCCCAAAGTGCTCAAGATGCAGCTGGGTTGAGTATGTGATTAGTAATGAATATTTAATATAATGAAAAGTCTTTCAGATAACTTAAAAGTGATAAAGAGACTCAAAAAATGCTTACATGGGTTTCAGGACAAGCAGTAACTTTTTTTTTTTTTTTTTTTAAGAATAAAATTAATTTACAACATTAGTTCATCAAGAGAAAAATGTACATTTTATATCTATATATTTTACAAGATGCTCCAGATCTGCTATGTCTTTCTATGGGAGGTATGTTTTACAGAATTGTTTGGCTGCATTATAAGGCAATCAGTGAAAACCACTTTGTTCCACAAGAAACCATTCATAGGCAAGATCCAATCACAGTTACTTGCAGGCAATTCCAAACATTTCTGCTGACAGCAGCCAAATTATAACGCACCATCTTTATTAAAATGTAAAGAAATGTGCTTAAAAGAGAAAGGCGTAAACTTGTATCCTCCACCGGAGTAGAATTTGTTCTGAAATTCCACCCTGAAACGAGACAAAAAACAAGAAACTGTTCATGAATCCAAAATTAGTTATCAAGGGACAGAACTGTGCAACCCAAGAAGCTGAATAAAACCAACTCCAATCCTCTCATTTGTTTTCTGTGCAGCTATTTAACCCTCCCATCACAGTCCCAGGCTAACTTTACTATTTTTATTGTCTAACTCCTGTTTCTCAGGAGACCCACAGGCACTAAACCAGGCTGTGAAGGCTCATTTCTTACTTCTGGCTTACTCATTTGTTTCTGAGTGAGTTGCAGCCAATTGTTTTGCAAGTGTGCAATATCATGAGGACAATCTGTCATGTACCTAGCTCTACCTCCTGTCTTTGGTCACCATACGCCTTTGTGTAAGTTGTAAATTTCACCAGATTTCAAACTAAACATGCTCTGAATCCACTCCAAAGTGCAGAGCTTGTGATACCAAGACTAAGAAAGGATTAAAATACTTTAGAGCTGGCAGCCCCACTCACTAATATAAATGTTCTGTTGAACCAAATAAATGGACTGAAACCATATAGTGAGATAACCAGCCTGAAACTAAAAATACTTATCCAAGTTACTAATATTCTACATTATGAAAAGCTGCAATACTACAAATCAAGTGTACTTAGACTTTGTGAATGTGGTTGAAGTTAAAATGCATCATAAGCCAATACAATATTTGAATCCCCTGAAAATATCCCAGAGGAACAATCAAATCCAACTAACAAGTAATTAATATAACTAAATAAATGTATTTCAGTAGCAATGAGGCTGTTGAATTTTACACTTTGCCTTTTTAATAAGGCACCTAACATTTTGCCATAAAAATTCCCCTTTAACAAGCCAGCATATGCTGAAGTGGCAAATAGAAAAAGAGAACGTACCAGTGAAGTCGTATGGCATGGAGAAAAGCAGAAAGGCCCTCCATGACCAGCAGAATAAAAACTGTCAGCACAGCAAAGAATGCCATCACAGGGATCAGCAGCAGGACACCGTACATGGTATCCACACGCAGACCCACTCTCATCACCATCTGCCACAGAACTTCTGACAACTCTAACAAAAACCAGAGTGTTGCCATAATTAATGTTGGTGCCCTCACCCACTGCCCTGCTCGTTTAACCAGCAGAGGAGAACCTGCTGAACATGGGAGTATAAGCAACCCCCTCCCCAGAGAGCTGCCCCCATCCCCTCAAATGTTTAAAGATACACCTCAGTGTCAAAATCAGACCCACTGAGAGCAATATTTTACATAAAGTCACAGTTTTAGTTTGGAGGCTTCCATAAATCCTGATTAGTTGAAATAGGGATTTTTTTTTTAAATTAAGAAAAAGTGCATTTCATACTAGTATCAATGGAACAGGCCAGCCTCCCTCTAACAGCATTAAAAATACAGATGTAGGAAAAAACAAAAAAAAAAAAAATCAAAAAACCCATCCCCACTTACGTGCATGAGCAAGACTCAATGCCCAGAGTCTCAGGTATGAGGCTGTGTTAGAGATGCATCCCAGGCAGTATTCAATGGTATGAATTGCTTGGTTCATAAAAACATCTGAAAAGTCCAGCTAAAAGATAAAAATACATTTGTATCAATTTTAACAATATAGAGAACAAAAACATTCATCTGCAAATCCTTATTACATGGAGGAAGAATTCCACTGAAGGGTAATAAATTGATTTTATATCAAGCAAAAAAGTGTGCCATGTAGAAGATCCTTATTACAGAGATAATATTTTAAAAAATCAGATGCTATAGTTTTCCAGTGTAACCTTGTTGATAAATAAAAACTAATGCAATTTATGGTTTCCAGAAGGAATATTATCTAGTTCTTGAAAACTTTAAGTACTATAACCAGTTCTAATTCCCATTCTATTAAAATTCTAAGTCTAAAATATCAATTTTTTCATCTTTAAAAGCAGGGGTAATTTTAAGTAATGCTACTGATAGAAAGATAATCACACTAATATTGTAAGTTCTAAATATAAATACTTGTAATGAATAAAGAGTTTCAAAACTGATATTACTGAAAATTTCAACACTTTGTATAACACATTTTGAGTAAATAATTCTTGTATTTTCTATACACAAGAAACAAGAGTCCACTACTCCAGTGAGACAAGAACTATACATATTCTGCACATTAGGAAGTTGAAGCAATTCTTTGTCTTTCAATTCACATGGAATCAGTGGAATCTGCCCAGACCTTTCAAGATTTGCCCAAACTTAGCAGGAGCAGTGGGTGGGGACTGGGAATGCTGCCCCAATCCCCATTAGCAATAATCCTCAAAACAAGATGTAATTTGCAGACACAGAAAGACTTTTGTCCAGTTGAAAAGCCAAGATTAATTAACAGTCATCTCCTTGCTTCAAGTTTAAGAATCCATAAACTCAACAAAACCCAGGATTTTTACCCCACTCTTCAATATAAGAAAACCTGTACTCCTAGATGCAGTGTCTTAACTGCAAACAAAACATTCTTTCTCTTCTCTACTACAGATAGGTTGTGGTTTACTGTAATAGTCTGAAAATACCAGAAAATAATGATAAAATAGCAACAAATAACTATAAGTAAACTGCATTTGGGCATCAAGGTCTTCATAAAGTCTCAGCTGAGTTTCTTCAAACCTGCTCAGCTCATAGTGTAGGTTATCTATTGACTGCCCACTTCTAATTTGCTTTTAAGAACATAGAAACCAGAGATAAATAAAACCATTACCTCCTCTGCATCCCCCTCTCTGTGCTCACTGTCTGAGTGAGTGACACCTTCTTCGAGATCATTACATGACAGGAGACAAAGCTCTTCCTCACTTTCTTTCCGGATAAGCTTGTAGCCACTCTGCAAAATGGGAATGGATTATCTCTTCAAGCAGGCTGCCACTGTCATTTTTTAAATTTACTTGAAGTAGTCACAGGCAAAGGCAAAAAGATTTAGAGGAATGAAGTACTATTATGCATTTCAGTCTTGGTAAGACATGGAGTAATGGGTTCAAACTGAATATAGATATACAGAAGAAATTCTTTCCCATGAGGGTGGTGATGCCCTGGCACAGTTTCCCAGAGAAGCTGTGGCTGCCCCATCCCTGGAGACCAGGCTGGAAGGGTTTGGAGCAATCTTGGGAGGTGTCCCTGCCCACCACAGAGGCTGCAATGAGATGAGCTTTAAGCTCCTTTCCAACCCAAGCCATTCTCTGAAATACCCACAGGGACACACTCTGGGCAGCAAAGCAGCAGCTGAGCTCTGCAGCACTGAGGAAATGTGTGAGTGCCCTCCAGTCCTTACCCTGTACATTCTTATGCCTCGGCCTCCGCTGTGCAACCAGAACAAATAAAGTGGTTTCCCAAGCAGCATTACAGGAACACAAAGAAAAGCAACACCAACTAAAAGCTTCTGCAGAGGAATCTGTTGGTGGGAGGGAGGAAAATTAGGTTAGATCACAAAATCCACAGTAGGAAAAGCCATCCCCTTTTCCTTTAAAGTATTATCTGCATAGGGAACACAGGATTTCCAAAAGCTTGGAAGAGCATTACTCACCTGGCCATTGAAGAAGCTCTTTGTTTCACCACTAGGAAACAGGAACATGTTAATAAATTGTATCAGAATACTGGGGGCAGCTGTGGAGTTCTCTGCAGAGTATGCCAACCACTTAAAGAAGATCATGAACACCAGGTAGCCAAATATGCACAACATGAATAAAAGTTCAGGAATAAAAACCAAATAAATATTATAGGTCTTCTTGAAATGCCTGAAAGGTAGAAATGTGGAAAAAATAAAGTTTTACCACCACAGCCCAAATATAATTTCAATACAACAAAGCACTTTTAAACAGCAAGACTGAGATTACAATCCAGAGCTGATTTCTTTTTATTCAGTGAAATTTTATCAGGTATTTCAGTGGAAATAAAAACTGTAAGAGGCATGTATTTTTATTTACCAACAAGTGAAATAAAGTCTTGCATTAATTTGTTTTGTGATTTTTTAGTATGGTGTAGAACCACCATCTTACATATGTGAAGGAGAACCTCTCCATTATTGTCTTTTTATAAGAACAGTTTTCTCAATTACTCTTATTCTGTTCTCTAACAGTAATGCCAATTTCTCTTACAAGATAAACTGTAATCATCCCAGACCTGACAAAAAATACAATGTTGCTATTATTTTAACTTCTTGTACTTACACGTGGTTAAACAGCCCCAATATAACTCCAAATGTCATGTGAGTCACTCCGAAGATCACAGACATTTTCATTTTGAATGAATTCAGAAAAGTGAGACGGTTGCTTGCCAAATTCCATATCTGAAGAAGAAAACACCAAACCAGCACTGATGAACACCATAACAGGAGGAATAAACCAGTATCCATTTTCAGCTGGGGACCAGAATTCTACCTCAAATGGAGGTCACAACTGAAATTTGAGTTTTGTAAAAATAGTTCAGTCTTTGACTTGTCAGAAGAAAATATATTGTTGAACAGAGAATACTATCAGAAATGTATTTTTTTCTTAGTCAGATTTATCTTACTTATACACATACCAAAATCTAATGGACAAAGAGTGATCATCACAAGTGGATAATTAAAAAGAATGAAACTCACTGGATCAATTCCAAAGGGATAAACTCCATTGTAGACACCAGAAACATTTGGATCCAGTGCTAAATATCGATTATCTTCCACATCCTTATCACTGCAGTGAAAGAAAAACACTCAGATTTGACACTTTAAACATAATGACAATATACTTTCAGTTCTGCAGGACACTGCTCCTGCTTTCCTTTACTTAACTCACCCCCTGTCACACTTTAAAAGAGTGTAAGAGTTTCTAAGCACAAAACTCCTGACTAATACAATCAATAGAAAAAAAAAATCCACCTAGAACCTCACAATCTGGGCTTAACTCACATTCACTGTCTCTCAAAACAAAGTTTATGGATTTTATTCCACATTCCCCTAGAACTCAAAGTTTCATTTTAGAAGTTCAGTTTGCTTTTGCATGAAATTCACTGTCAAACACCCAAAGAATAATTGCTACCTTTTTTCTGTTTTGCATTTGGGGAAGTTTCTACTTTATTTTTGTAGTTTTTCATTATCACAGCACACAAAACTCGTTCAAATCTTTAGCCAGTGGTCTTGACTCTTTGAAGCCACATCCTGTTTTGGAAAGCACCAGGAGATTTAAATACCAAAGAGTAACGAGACCTCAAATCAGTGAGGTTATCCCACTCTGAGAAAAAGCAGATTTGGCAACTCATATAGACTATTTTTTTTTATTATCTAGAAAAGCTGTGCAGAGACTAATGATTGCCAGGTAATTAATTTACTTCATTAATAGTTAATTTCTTTTCGTAGAGGCAAATGCCACTCTGCTATTCATTCCAGAAGCATGACCTAGGACAAGTAAGTCCAAAACTAGACCTGTGTTTTCTATTCCTCTGAAAATCTTTATATAGACATACAAACACATCTAGAAAATAAAAACTAAAACATCAATGGAAAGATAAACCATAACAGGATAGTAAAGCATGTGAACAAAAGGGTTGAACTGCTGCAGGAAATACATCTCTGGTTTAATGGCACACCAAACATGCTGCTCACCTCCAAACCTTTTCATACATTGCTGACACATTCCATCCAGATCCAAATATATTTATTGACTTTGAAAAACAGTCATTATAGATCAATCCAGTGTATATAGAAAAGAGCCCCATTAACAATATCACATATCGGCCTTCAAATAACATTTTCATTATCTGTCAGTATTGAGGAAAAAAGAAAAAACAGAATATCATCTGTTAGGTGGGAAAAGGTTGGCTAGACATGTCTAAGAGAAACACATTTTTGGACACATAAAGACTTCTAAAAACTAAAATTTATTTGTGAACAGTCATTAAGGAATATGAGCTCCCATGACCCACACTGAAACTTTTATCACCAGCATCCTTAGATTAAGAAAGGGTCTTTTTAAGCCATTTCCTTCCTGAGACTACTTTACAAGAAATTACACATTTGCAGGCATTCTTAATTGAACATAATTCTAATGAGAGATGCAGGTGTTCCTGCATTCCAACCTGTATGTTTAAAAATTTAAGTGAAGTTTAATAAATCTCAAACTGCAACTCTTTTTATAAACAATAAAAGGTAGAACTTGGAAAATAATTTTCTCCTCACATTGCCACTGGAATGACATCCTGTAAAACACATCACTGAGTAGTCCAGGTAGAAGTAGACAAGCTTAAAACCTTAATTTTTTTCTAATTCTTTCATTACAACTTGATCATTTCTGCTCTTCCAAGTGCATAGTTTAAAATATTACATTAATCTCATGGAATATGGGGTCTTTAAACAGAGAAACTCCTAAAGGAATGGAAAAAAGCCTAATTAAGTACCCATGCAAAAAAACAGTACTTTTCAGAAACCATGTCTATTCAAATTATCTGGCTGGATGGAAAGTAAATAATTTGAAATTCCTTTTACCTCATCTTGTGCTCTTTTTAACCTGGGGTGGTTTTCATACAGTATTGTCAGGAGTGCAAATATGAACATGAGCAGCCCGTGCCCGAAGTCTCCAAACATGACCGCGAACAAGAAGGGGAACGTGATGATGGTGTAGAGAGCTGCAGGGCAACACGCACATTTCAGCCCAGCACACAGAGTGTGTCCTGCCTGCACAGCCCCAAGCAATCCCACACTCAAATCTCTCACAGTTTTTAAGTTTGAAAGACATTTCATCCCCTACTCACAGCCCTTTCCCCCACACTGTAAATTTAACTCAGTTTAAAGCTTGTTTATTGTGCAGCAATGACAACTTCACAGTCGAGCAGTAGCTGACTGTTGGAGATTTTTTCAGAGATGGCTTAGAAGGCAGCTGTGAGGAGCAGGTTCTCACAGCCTGTTTCTGTGAACAGCAGAGGTTCTCAGGTTATTTTTAACTACAGGTAAAAGTGACAAACATGAAGGCCTTGAGAGCCTTGCACATCAGAGTTCTCAGGCAGCTTTCTCATAACAAGTGGATGTTCTATCTTTGGCTGTTTTGGGAAAGCAAGAATAATTTTGAGAACCCAAATCTTGGTATTGGAAACATAAGGAGGAGTTGGTGTGTTATCTCTGACCTATTGTGAGCTCAGATTTTGCAATATGCATGAAGTGAATTAACACTGTTATAATAAGTGCCTGATTGATCAATAAAGTGGAGTCGATGCTGACCAATGCAAGGTGGGTCGTCTCCCTCCAACTTCAATAGCTGACAATGCTGAGGACAATCCTGTGAGCCCAGTAAATAAAACCCAACCAAACAGTTCTTCCTCTGTGGGTATTTCAGGTCTGTATTATGAGGTACTTTCTCCTGTGCAGAATGACCCAGTCAACATAGCTACAAGTATATATTAAAGTGGGCAATACAACAAGCTGAATTTTTCAAGTTGTGAGCTCCACACGTCAGCAAGATCAATTACCAGTTTTCTTTTTTTCTCCTAAATATCTTCCTTACCCAAAGTAAAACATATAGAACAAAAATTATACAGTTATTACCACTGTATTACTGCATATATATATAACTGTAATAATTATTACATTATTACAGTTATATTATTACTATATATTATTATAATAATATATATATAACTATATATATTATATATAGTTATATATAATATAACTATAATATTATATTATTACTATATATATATAACTGTAATAATTACAGTTATTACCACAGTTATTACCACCACCATTCATGATAAAATAACTCAGCAAAACCAAATCCCATCTTGCTGCTTGGAGCCCTGTTTGTGCTTTTGATGAGCTACTGAAATTTTAAAACAGCTACTAACAAGCAGTATGACTGTCACCATTTGGCCTTCAGCAAGGTATCAAGGCAAGCAGCAATGGCAGCACAGCTCAGAGCTCAGCTTTCAGAAGGACCAACCTGGATTAACTTCCCCATAGCTTCCAACTCCATAGGCATCAACGATGTTCTGGAACCCTGAGGTGAATTTATTGGTACGTATCAAAGTTGGAGGAGGTTGTGTGGTTGGGATGGTATTCATGAATGAGGAAATTGTAGCTCCACTCTTCCTCTAATTACAGACAGAAGATATATTTGTGTTAGACCTGTGTTAATCTAATCAAAGTGAAAATGTCTGCTCTATCAGCAGTTTCACTGATCCAAAAATGCCATTAAATTATGCCCCAAGTTTAACATTTATTCCTTTGCACCACCTCTAAAAACAGATTATGCACAGTGTTCTAATTCTTACTTCATATCAAGTATCAGATGAGACTGAACAGTCACAATATTATAAAAAAAAAAAGATTTGTTATTACCATTTTCTCTTATAAAACAAAAACCAATGCAAGGGAACTGGCATCTTCTGCATGACTGCAAATAACTGTAGGCCCAGCTGGACTCAGGTCCAATACAGAAGTTATTCAAGAAAAAAACCAAAATACTACACACAACAGTAAATAAAGGCTGCAATTACAAAAAATTGTTTTATACGGAGACCCAGATCTGTCTGTGCCTACTCTTAGTCTATTGTTAATAAATATTTTCTTTCCTTACATGCATAATTAGCTCAAGATAAAAGCTTTAACATCAGTGAGCCTTCAGGTGACTTACTGAGCCTTCCTCCAATGCATGGCGCAAGTTCTGCAGATCAGCCACTGGACACCAAACCTCAGCAATTAAACATTTATTTGTGACATCAAAACTGCACAGGTTGAGGACGTGGTAAATGGCTTTCATCTTCTTCACTTGGATAACCCAAGTATAGATGGATTCTGATGCTTTATACAAGACCTGGCGCAAGTATTCCTCAGTTTTATTCAGCACCTTGGTTTGAGGAAAAAACAGAGATCTCACTGAGAATGTGACAGTGGCTGTGCTGATCACAGAAGAGCAGCTTGAACATGTCCAGTGCTGGGCCATGCTTTTAGGAGAGCAAACAAGCTTTTGCTGAAAACAGAAGTGCTGTGAGGTTTAACAGATATGTGCAACACGAGGCCAGGGACACAACTTACTGTCCCATCAGCTCCAAAGCTGCATGTATGTTAGAAATTATATTTAACACTGTGATTCATTAAATGATTTCCTACGGTGCAAGAGGAAATCTGTTCTTTACTCACAGTTTCAAGATCCTGAATACGAACGTTGAGTCCTTCGACCACGGCCTGGCGCTCCTCGGTGGTGTCGGGGTAGGGGTACACGTGACAGCGATAGCTGCGGGACACAGGGCTGTGCTCAGGGCCAGACCCCAGCACAGCACAGCAGCCCAGCCCTGGGCAACTTTCGGCTGTTCACCGAAAGGTTGGTGGTTCGAGCCCACCCAGGGACGCCAGTTGTCCGGTTTTCGGCTGTTTGGATGGCCTGGAAAGGCCCGGGGTGGCCTTGGGGCAGCCCGCGTTTCAAAGGACGAGAAGAGGCTTCAGTTCTTTTCTCGGTCTCGGTGTTTATTAATTGTTTATCTAAAAGATTTTCTCTCGGCCCGACAGAGCTCTGCTCAGCAGCCAGCCATGAGCACACTCCCTGCCCTCCGGGCGGTCACCTATCTTTATACCCAAAGTTACGTGTACAATATTTATCATTTTTCCCCAATACCTTTCACCCTTATTGCCCGGTGCACTTTCAGTAATGACCAATCCCAAAGTGCCACCATCACCACAGAAGATGGAGGAGAAGAAGAAGAAGAAGGACAGGACACGCCCCAATTCCTCCATCTTACTTCTCTAAACCCCCCTGTACAGAAATCCTAAACCCTGTGTTTCACTCTCTAATTAACCAATCCCTTCACCATTCACCCCGGTGAAACCCTCCTATCCTCATACAGGTGTCGTCTCCTGTGTAGGATCAAAGTCCAGCCACCAGACACTTCTGGAACATTCCAGGACTCCCGAGCCCCCCAAGGGTGCTCTCGGTGACACCTCAGTGCTGAGGTGCTGAGATCCCACAGGTAGGGGTACACGTGACAGCGATAGCTGGGGACACAGGGCTGTGCTCAGGGCCAAACCCCAGCACAGCACAGCAGCCCAGCCCTGCCACAGCCACTCTGCAACACAACCCCACAACCTGCAACACGCTCAACTCACAGGCAGCATTTTGCCTGTACTCGGTAAAGACTGCAAGGGAAATGACTCATGTGTTTATTTGTACACTGCGTAATTATAGAGCTGGGTGCAACAAGGGGAGGAACAAATTCAACACAAAAAGCTTGTGTAAAAATTAACACTTTTTAAAATGGGGTGCAAGGGGAAAACTAACCAGAAAATACCCCAGGTATAAAGGAATGTAAATATATTAGATTTACTTCTTACCAGTCACAAATCTTCTTAACTTTTTGACCGATTTGTTCACCCCAATAGGACACTAAAAACACAGCCCACTTAGTGGTTTCACCCTAAAAAACATTAAAAAGTAAAGCTGGATTATGTTTTAACCAGCAATTCCTCTGTGACATAATAACAGAGCTAAATAACAAAGCTGAACTAGAAAAAGCTGTGTTAATATAATTAATCTTCCATCAGTTACTGAAGATCAAATAATAAAATTCAACTGTGACAGTATCTCTTTCTTTGGTTTTAATATTAGAGAAAAGCAGAAAAAGTATCCAGGGAAAATCAACGAGACAATATATTTTACTGTCTCAGAATTCTTAGTAAGAAAAGAGTCTTTTAAAAAGGTAACAAATTAGAATTCAAGCAAAAAAAAAAAAAAAAAGGCGACAGATTAGGCTGCCGTAATTGATTTACAAAAATTAATTTGTTAAGCTCACAGAAAAAATTTGACAGAAAACTAGCTATACTTGATTCTTTTTTAACTACTGAATGAACAAGTGGAATGGCTGTTAAAAGGCAATGCACTGTACAGACCTGGTTAATAAATATCCAAGCAGCCACTTCTGCCACGTATTCTGACCAAGGCCAATCATAAAGTCACCACTATTCCACAATGAAGTTCTGCACTCCTCAAGCTGAACCACGACAAATTAATTCCCACTTCTACAACCTTTACAAATTCTAATACTTCTAAATAGTTTTTCCTCCAAGGACACTGGGAAATCATTTCCATTTACTGCAGACAGATTTGAGCAGCAATTCTTCCAAATAAAATAAATTGATCATGACAATGTTTACTCACTGTATCTGGATCTTCCAGAGCCTTATCCAACTCTGCATAGGTAAGGAAGGGATAGCCTTTACAGACTCTCCACAGCATTTTTTCAAATGCTTCAATCTTTGCTATGTGAACTAACCCAGATATGAATCTAGGAAAAGGAAAAAATTGAAATATAAGATAAAACGCACAAGGAAAAAAACCTGGAAATTCAGAGTACATCACCACAATAATTTAGTATCTGCCCTGGCTAGGGAAGGAAGCATCACCCTGAACAGGAAGTAACTGGTATAGAAAATACCAGCTGGTATATAAAATTTTTATTTGTGAAATAAACAGACTACAGACCCGAGCACACAACTAGAATTACTCCTAACTGGTTATTTCTGTGAGATTATTTATTTTTTCTTGGAACATATCCTCTCATAACAACACCACAGACAGCAGTATCCATTCATCATTTCAAAGGCAACACAACTGATGTTACATTTACACTGCCAGGTGATTCAAACACTGTGTGTTTACCATAGAAAAAGAGTTTAAACAATAGAAGTGTTGATCTAGAGATTTTCCTTTACACGTCATTGGTTTGATGGAAGCTTTGTGGCAGCTTTTTTGGATGCTGTCCTGTTTATCTCATCAAATTATCTGGGTTTGTGATAAAGGTACATTGAGACCAGGCTCCTGTCCTGTCTAAAACTGTTTGGCACAGCTGAAACCACCACAGGCCAAGTTTTGAGAGAACAACTCATCCCTCAGAGCCCCTCATGGAGCCCCTGCCATACCCACCCCAGCGAGGCGCTCAGTCTGTGCGTGCGGTTGAAATCCACCAACGGCTCATTCTCCACTGAAGGAAATTCTTCAAAATTCCCATGTAAATGGGATTCATACTAGCAAATAAAAAGAAAGAATATTCATTGCTTCCAGGAAAAAAAAAAAAAAAAACAACCTCTCGTTTCATTATTATTATAAGAAAGAAAAGGTAATTAGGTAAATGGTTTAATTAAAAATATAAAACTCATTTCTGTGTTGAGGCAACAGAGAGATCCTTGATCTCAAGTGCACTGCTCTTAACAATTATAGTCAGTGCTGTAAAATTACAGTGTAAATTTCTTAGTACAATTTATGCAGCAAAATAATACAATTACACCTTCATTTTCAAGCAATTCTACAGGAAAAATCACAACAATGCCACACAACAACAATCCCTGTCAAACCCCCCAAGCAATACCTCAGGTGTTCTCCTGACAAAATTCTGTGTGATCTGTAACATGTACTTGTATTCTGTCAGTTCAAGCAGGTTCTTCCTCAGTTTTTCTTTGTTTTTAGTTACTTCCCTCAATTCTGTCTCCAGCTTCTGCAGCTGTTCCTAAGATACAAAGTAAAGAAAAGACACAGAATGAGTTACAGGATTTTGGAAAACAGAGGAGGATTCATTTTCAACACATAATAATATGACAGTGATAGGAGTTTCCCATTTCTTAATTAATTAAAGCTCCAGAGCTTTTACCCCTCAGTCTGCCACAGATTGCTCTGTACTGAGTACACTTGATCCTGCACTGACACCTGTTCAGAGTGCTGCTCTGCCCCCAGTCTGGGTCAAAATAATGCAGACTTGGAATTAGGACTGCAGGTAGCACAGGGTGGAAGATATCCATTTATTCTTTTAATATAATTACAACAAAACTGACTGTTATTCAAAATTAGATTCAAAATTAGTGTTTTACAAGCTTCTACATCAAACACAAGTCATTAAGGTTGAAATTAAGTTCCAAGACTTTGGCATCTGTCTAGTGGAGTTACCTGGATTTCTAAAATGTGTTTCATCAAGGGGGCAGGAGGAGCAACATCTCCTTCAGGAAGTGGAATATCTGCTTTTTTAATTTCTTGTACTAAATACCCTGGAGTGAGAAGAAAAACAGCATCAGAAAGGAAACTGCATTGCCTACACCTCCAAGAGTGCTGCAGAGTTGACCTTCAGCTGCTCTTGATGCTGCTAATC
The DNA here is from genome assembly GCF_028769735.1 of Zonotrichia leucophrys gambelii. NCBI lineage: Eukaryota > Metazoa > Chordata > Aves > Passeriformes > Passerellidae > Zonotrichia > Zonotrichia leucophrys. Next base: position 2,127,082 of record NC_088185.1, read on the forward strand.
ACACTGCAGCATCAAAGCCCTGCCTGTTTCATTCATTCATTTTAGCAACAATTCACACAGAAGTCTTCAAAAATGAAGATGTTGGAGAGTGGTGGGGATAAAACACACAAACCATTCCTGCCTTGGAAGTCTGCAGAAGCCAGCAAAGTTCAGAGGCTTCTCTTTCCCAACAAGTATTTTCTAAGAAGCTTTTACCATTCCACAGAACCTCTTTGTTGCTGCACGGTGCCACTTTCTGCTAAAGCTGCAACTGTGCTGCTCACTGACCCAAAAGTGCTCAAACAAAGCAGCTTAAGCAACCTTGACAACAAATGCAACTCACACTGGGCAGGGGCACTGCCAAAAGAGCTGCTGGCACCACCAGCACGTGCCTCTGATGGGAGATTCCTATCCAAGGAATCCTTCAATTGTAACTTCTCCTCAGGATACACTGAAGGCATCTGCAGCTGGGCTGTAATGCTCTGCCCACCCTTCTCTGTTCATTAATGACCATGAGAACACAACCATTATTAATTAGAGATATTTTTAAGGGTGCCTGGAAAATCAACAACATTGAGTTACACAAAGTGAAGAAATAGGGAATATCTTACAGTCAAGGAAATATCTACAGTAAAGCTTCACTTTGCCTAGCAGAGTTTCAAGTAGTAAACACTGAAATAGCCTCATTTATTTATCAGCAACACACTGGCAACCGTTCTTCACCTCTGAGCATAAAAAAACCCCAAATCTATATTTAGTGTAAGTAAATTTCACAGCTTACAAAGCATGGGAGGGTTAAAAAACCCTGAAGCTGAAACCTTCACAGTAGTGCCACTCTGGTAATGCCACAGATGAGAAACTGCAGGCATGAAAATAAAGCTCACCAAGTATTCTTTCCATTTCTTCACATTTCTTCACTTCATTCACATATTTTCTCTGAAACACACTCACATTTGGGTTAAGCTGAAGGAGAAGGACAAAATGCTTATTAGGGGTTTGAAATAGTAACCTCCCCTAGAAAACCACAGCTGTTCCTGTAACTTCCTGGAGACAATTTGCATGAGCTCTGTGCTTGTCAGCTGAGAAGGCACAAAAACCTAAAAAGATTACAAAGTCTTCAAATAGCAAAGCTGGTTTTATTAAAGCAGAATTATCCATGCCATTGGCTAGTTTTAATCAAACAACAAAATAACAAGGTCTACTGGAGAAACCATTCCTAATCTTATTTTGACAGTTTTAAAATATTGCTTAGTGACTTCAAATTAACAAACCATTTAACAAATTTTCTGTGATGCATTTCCACAGTCTATCTGAAATATTACATTTTATGTACATCCCCATAATATGAACATGCAATATCTCTGACTACTTATCCAGCTTATTAAATCAGAACCACTAATGCATTGTTTCTATAACAAATGGTGTATCAGGTAACTAGAATGACATCAAAGTGTTAAACATACACTCATATAATCATTCTTAGAAATCTGCCTTCTCCTCCCTGCCATATTTACCAACTAGCTGTTTATTTAAGTCTTCCCAGCTTTCCCTGCAACGATTTTACAAGCTACATTTCTAATGTATATCTGGAAAACATTCCAAAGTCTCACTCAGCAAGCAAAGATCATATAATTATGACGAGACAACGCAGAGACGTGACTAATTATTGCCCAACCCAACTTTATGTTAGGCAGGAGATTCCTCCACGATGGAAGTGCTCCTCCAGGAACAGGAACCAGCCATCAATAAAGCTACAGAGCAGCTGTCTGTGGGTCTGTCACGGGGGTGGATGGAGCCATCAGCTGGGCACACACGCTCAGGCTGAAGGCACTGAGGCTGCGGCTGGGTCAGGGGCTCTCCCACGGGATCTCGCTGCCAATGACCCCAGTGTAAGGTGAGAAAGGTGGGGTACATCCAGCCCAAAGCATCGCTCCCGAGCGTGCCGGGGAGGCCGGGGCTCCACACTGACTCCCCATCACTCATGCCCCCACCCGTGCCGGTGTCACCCCTCGGTGTGACCCTGCCTTGGCAGGGCTTGGACTGGCTGATCTCCACAGATCCCTTCAGCCCTAACAATTCTGCCATCCTGCTTCCAGGCGAGCGCCACACAGGGACGGCCCATACACCTGCCTGTCGGAGTCGCGGAAAGACGGCAATAAAAGCAGCTTCCACCGGCCCATGGGGGCCGAGCCCGCATCATCCCAACAGCGGCCCCGGGCCCGGCTCGGCCCTCAGGCCGGGCCCCCTCAGCCCCCGCGCTGCCCCGCAGGGCCCCGGCGGTACTCACGTCTCGGAACTCGGCCAGGCCGCGCTCGCCCACCTCGCTGAGGCACTCGTAGGCCGAGCCGCTCTGCAGGAAGAGCTGCGCCAGGCACACGGGCTCGCCGCGGAACAGCGCGCCCATGGCGGCGGCCGGCCCGGGGCTCCCGGCGCGGGGCTCAGCGCGGCGGGCGGGCGGAGCGCGGCCCGGGGGCGGCCATGGCGGGGCGGAGCGGGCCCGGCTGCCGCTTCCGGGGCGGGAACGGGCGGGGAACGGCCGCAGAGCGCGGCCCCAACGGCGGCGGCGCGGGGCGGGCTCGGGCACCGCCGGCGGAGCCACCGGGAACGGCAGCGGGCGCGCTGACCGAGGGGAAATGCAGGACTGAGAGAACATCATGGAATCACAGAAATGCTGAGTCGGAAGGGACGAGAAGCATCAGCGAGCCCAAGTCCTGGCCCTGCAGAGCAGCATTGCCCCAGAGCCGCACCGTGTGGGCTTGGAATGGATTTAATTAATATCCCCCAGTCCCAGCCCTTCCTGCCGTGGGCAGGGGCACCTCGCACCTAACCAGGCTGCTCCACTCTGAACGCTGCCAGGCTTGGGGCATCCACAGCCTCACTGGGCAACTTGTTCAGTGTCTCACCACCTCCTAAAATCTAACCTCAATTTCCCTTCTTTCAATTTGTACCCATTACTCCTTGTCCTGTTTTATAGTTCTTGATGAAGAGTCCCTTTCTGGAGCCCTGTAGGTGCCTTCAGATACTGCAATGTTGCTATGAGGTCTGCACAAAACCTTTTCTCCAAGTGCAGCCTGTCTTTATAGCAGAACTGCTCCAGTCCTCAGCTTTGTGGATCCAAACCACAAGAAATTCCCAAATGTTATGTTTCATCAGCAATGAGTAGATGTTTTCTGTGCCCTGCACACAGACACAGCAGGTTACCAATGCAAAGCATTAACTAGAAAAGAGAATTTCAGATCAAAACATAAAAACAGCTGAAGGGCTACAACTTCTCAGAAGTGTGAGAAGCCTGCCCACTGCTCCAAAAAGAGGTGGGCACAGGGGGTTGGTTTACTGTCAAGAGTTTGAGCAGAAGAGAACCAGCCTGAGAGGACAATGGTCCATCCATGAGGACAATCCCAAACCCGCTGCAGCCTCTGGGCTGGACTTGCCACCTTCTTGAAGTCAACTCTGCCCTTTGCTACTCCAAACACAGAGTCTAGAGCTTCAAAATAATTTATTACTTTTTGTTTTAAGCAACAGCCATTTTCTGTATGCTGTAGAAGTACTGATTTTATGGATCTTTAAACGTTTATATAAATTGTCTACAAAATCCAAGAGTGTTTCTCCATAATTTTTACCTATCTGCTCCATAATTTAGAAAACCAAGGGTTGCTCATAATTGTTGCAAGTAAAACAAGAAATGCCAGAAACAGGCCTTTAGCAAGACACTGGGAATATGGTTCTCCTGAAAAAAAAAAACAAAAAAAAAGTAAGCAATGTGAAAGCTAAATTTTAGTTTATAAACAACCAAAAGATCCAGATAGAAGTGTATGCAAAAGCATTCTTCCAGACAACTCCCCACATCTAATTATGATTCAAAGAAATAAGGCCTTCCATGTTTTGTGGCATCCCACATCGTTTATCATTTTACCTGTGTAAAAGCGTGTCAGTGGATAAAGGAGTTGTGGCCAGCACACCTCATTTTGATTGCAGTCAAACTCTGCATAAATCTTCTGATACCTGGAAAAAAGGAACTTTTTGGTCAATGCAATTCATGTTACATCTGCTGAACAAAATGGGAGGTTTGCAATGTTTGTACCAAAACTACCTGGTCACTGGAGGGGGTGGCTGGGCTGGGACTTCAATGAACTGAACAGAAGCTGTGATGGGAAGGAAGCTGAGGGTGTTTCTGCAGCCAAGCCCACACTGGAACTGCCACAGGACTGTTGAGTAACTGTAACAAACAGCATAACTATTGCCTGAGGGCTGGAAATGGAAGTTTAGACCCTAAACACAAGCAGGAAAGGACAAAACACACAGTACTTATGAGGAGGTTGATAATCCCTGGATTTTCCACATCATACAAGGGGAGAACTTGCACAGTCTGGAAATGAGGCAAAACAGAACAGAATCCCACTGACTTGGTGGAGAGGGGGGAAGTGTTTGCAGATGAAAATTCCCTGTTTCAGGAAAGAATAAAGCATTTAGCTCAGCTCCCAAGGGCTCTGCAATGGGGCAAACCAGAACACAGGACAATCTGGCTGCTTCCACCACATGGCTCCTGATGGGATGCCCTGTGTATGCCTGCTGCTGGCACCATCGTGTGTTTTATTTAATATTTCAGGGAAGTATAAGGATTATCTGCTTTTAATCACTAATTTTTTCTTTAATTTTCATTTCAGAGGGAGAAAGGCTAACCTGGTTGTGACCAAAGGAATTTGAGTTGCAAAGTGAAAGGCGTGTAAAAAACCAGCAGCAAAACCCACCCTTTTTGTCTGTAAAATTAATTTGGGATGTGTTAGGTAAGCAAGGCTCAAAATGAAGCATTTATTTGTCAGACAGCCAGAGACACAACTCACTTTACCTGATCTGCACAGCAAGAATTTCCTGCAGGGGAATCCCTTGCACTGCTCCCACCTTAGCAAAGATGATGTGAATATTCAGGTTTGCAGGAATATCTGGACAAAAGCCTTTCAAGCCTCCAGTGCTCAAATTAGAACTAAAGGGATCAAGACCTATGAAGGAGAACAGAGGGATTCCAATGTAAATATTAGGGACAATATTATATATTCCATAATTGGATTATTCTCATAGCCCAGTGAAATGCTGGTAAATGTCACACAGGAACACATTAAAAATGTTTCTCTCTATAAAAAGCACCTAAAGCAGTAATTTATCAATGGATAAATACCAAGTCATATGTGCACAGGCTGCCAGTAAAATATGCAGTATCCACAGACATACTGAATTATGTGCCTGTGTGTACACATGGATGGATGGATGGATGGATGGATGGATGGATGGATGGATGGATGGATGGATGGGATGATGGAGGTGGGATGATGGATGGATGGATGATGGATGGATGGATGATGGATGGATGATGATGGATGGATGATGATGGATGGATGGAGGGATGGATGGATGGATGGGTGGATGATGGATGGATGATGGATGGATGATGGATGGATGGATGGATGGATGGATGGATGATGGATGGATGGATGATGGATGGATGGATGATGGATGGATGGATGGATGGATGATGGATGGATGGATGGATGGATGGATGGATGGATGGATGGATATGGGATGGATGGATGGATGATGGATGGATGGATGGATGGATGGATGGATGGATGGATGGATGCAGACACATATCACTAGCTTTAGGTACTTGAAATTACAATTTGGATTTATTTTGACATGCTTTATTTACTGTATGGGCATATTTAGACTACAAAGAACAACACAAGCCTCACTTACGTATAATTTCCACCCAGTCACTTCGATCAGTGTAACTGGAATTGTCCCTCTTTCCGATGTGAGTGGCTTGTATTAATGCATTCAATTTCTCAGTCACGTTTCCTCTGCAAAGAAAGAATGTAACATCCCACAGAATGTCAATCTGTACTGTCTCACCACTCCGGGCTGCAGTATTACAGTATCCTAAGGTCAGTTTCATCTGGAAGATGTTGTCACACAACAAAAATAAACTTCAGCTATTGAAGGGAAGAAATGGAAAAGTATTGCAGCCAACACAGTCCTCATTTGAGTAAAGAGTGAAACCATTATTATGATTTCCCATCAAAACCAGAAGTGAGACTATTAACCACAGAAAGCTGAAACACACCCATGAATAATTAAAAATAATGTACCAGTGCTGATGGGAGGCACTTGTAGACAGTCACATAACAATCAAGAGGGATGAAACAGGGATAAACAATTCTGTTTGTGAGCTCACCTTAAGAAGCTGCAATCTTCATTAATGTCAACTTCCAGAATGCACCCGGAGTAGGAGTCCACTCCAAACAGAACTGGTCTGTCAGCTGCTGATGCACATAAACCTCTGCCAGCTGTGAAACGAAAACATCTCACTTGAGCTTTCCTATTATCCACCTTTGGGTCTCCAGCTTTCAATTTTGTGCAAAACATCAGACATTAGAATGCAAAGTCAGCGTGGTGGAGTTCAAAACCAGATACAAATCATTCAATTTTCCAAGAAAGCATTAAAGGTTTTCTCACTGACCTTTAAGCTTGGGAAAGAAAAACAAAATCTGGCAGAGATCTTTAACGAAAATATGTTTTAAAAAATCCAAAAACCAAATAAAGCTCCAAAATTTCAGCATTAACTACAATTGAAGTTGTAACCTCACAAGCCAATACCTGGCTGCCAAATGTTCAGGCTTCCAAGAGGATCAGAAGCATTCAGATTTGCAGCTTTCACTGGTTTTCCAACTTGATACCCTAAACACAGAATGGTCAATTATCAACACTGTACAAGGATCTATAAGCATTAGCATTGTTTTAAATGTCATCAATCTTGAAGTAAATGACAAGACATTTCCATTGCAGTGGGAATGGCCTCACTTTAAATAATCAATATCTATGCAACAAAAGCCTAAGAACCACTCACTGCTATTGGCAGTGCAGTAAGGCAGGAAGGTGAAGGATGGCAACATAAAGTACAAAAGAAATATAAAATTTAATAACAGATAAGAATCTATACAGTACAAATTTTTTTTACTTTTAGAGGCAAAATGAAGTATTAATACCTGGATTCTCAAACAGTTCCTCTCCATGAGTACTGTTTAAACTTAGAAATTCGACTGTGAATCTTTGTGTCAGGATTTCTGGTGGAAGAAAAAAGTATGATTTTTAAATAAGTAAATTAGCAAAATGTATGTTCTATGTAGGGCACAAACTTCTACTTTTCATTAGTGACAGAAGATTCAGTCAACACAAATTAATAGAAAACAGCCCCATAATTTTCTTTCTAGAGTCCAAGGGAAATTAGTTTTAAGAGGAATTAGTAAATAAGAGATTCTATGAGAGAATTTCCATGCAGAAGATAAAGAAATAAATCAAAAATCATAAAAGAAATGTCATGATACCTCCATCACATAAGCTTCCAAGGAAGACAGTGACATTGACTTGCTCAATGTTCATGTCTTTCCAAATGAATTTATAATGTTCTGCAAAAGTTACATTTTGACACAGAACCTCAGCAGCAAGGTTTTCTGGCAGAAGGAAAAAAGAGAAAAGGTCATAATGAAAAGCATTCTAATTAGAAAGCTCTGCTGCTGCAGCTGAGAAAGAACACATTAAAACCTTGGCAAAATTCTGGAAATTACAACATTCACCTTTTTGAGAATTTATTTTACTGTTTCAGTGTGCAAAGGTGCAATTCCCCATGTAGGCAAGGTAAGGAACCTGATTTCCAGACCAGATGTGATGGACTGGAGTAAATTAAATATTTCCTGATTTGCAGGAAACCAGTTTATTTTTCACTCTCAGATAATGTACAAAATTCCTCCTAAGAATTGCAGCAGGTAAACATTTTAGACATCAAAATCTATTTAATATACAATCCGGGTTAAGTAAGAAACATTCATTAAATGGAAGAGACCTACCACTTTCAGTGATGAATTTGCTCCTGTCAGTGATGGCTCTATAGACAACATTTTGTTGGATGAAGTCTGAGAACAAAAAACAAACAAAGGCTTCTGCTTTCACATCCAAGGTGCAATCCTTGCTGTTATGCAAAGTGAGTAGGAAATCATTTAGAAAATTCATTTTGGTAAAGACCCAGGCTGTTTATGTATTTTGAAAGCAGAGCTAATTAACCGTGGGTCTTACAGAGGTAATATAGACTAACAAAATTAGACAATTGTGGAGCATAAAATAAAATATGTTCATGCTGGTAATCATATGATCTCAAACTCCAAAATGACTCTCCAGAAGTACAGGCTTTTGTAATGCAGAGAGTAACCACTCCTCACTCACTCAAACGCTGCTGCTGCACCCTCCTGACAGAAAAGGGCTCTGCAAGAGTCTGAAAATGAGGCACCAGGAACAGGGAAATGGGACACAAAGGCCCATCCTGTTATTTCCTACCTCCTAAATCCTGGGAAACAGTGGGACACAAGGGCTTATGCTGAACTAAGGCCATCAGGTAACACAGATGTTACATTTTGCCACTGTGCCAACAGCGCTGGGGTTTGTTCTGTTCCAGCAGCTCTGAGAAACAATGAAACACATTCCTGCCCGGGTTTCTGCAGCATACCTGCAGTGCCACTGTTTATCCTCACGTCGTGGGGCAGGCCTTCCTTGTAAGACTCCAAATTGGTCGGGCACTTGACATCAAAGTTGTGGAGATAGGCCACAGGAGCATTCCCAACACACTGTCCAGCCATGGATTGCTGCAGGGCGTTCACAGAAATGAGCATTTTCTACCCCTTTGCTTTCCATTTGAAGATGACTTGTCAGTAAAATGCCCCACAATGTGTAGGGCAGCTACAGTCAAATATAACACTTTGACAAGCAAGCTATCTGCTGTTATAAAAACACCTGAGCCTCTGGCAAAAGAGAGGTGAACATTTTAAAAGCACAGGTTTAAAAGTAGTTTCAATGTACACCATGACTTCATCTTCATTTGTGAAAGTAATTATAACCAACAAGTGTCTCCAAAATGCATTACCTTTTGCAAGGGGATGAGGAAGGATAATGTTTACTTTTAATAATGACTTTGTGGGTTTGTTTTGGGGTTTTTGTTTGTTTGGTTGAGGGGTTTTTGTGACAGATACACCCCACCACTTCCCAACATCAAGTTGCTGAAATTGGATGCAAAGCCATAAGGAGAGTGATGCAGGGAGTTCCAAACAAACCAAGAGGAATCAAAAGCTCATAAGGATTACCTGGGGAACAGTAAAATACTCATCTTCTGCTGTTACTATTGGATCTCCTTCTCTGTAACCAGTGAAAGGTTTCCCAGGAGAAGTTTGTAGAGGGATCTTAAATGAAGGAACTTTGGGTGTAGAACTGCAAACAAGTTTAAAAATTAAACTCTTTAGCTCACACAAATAATTACAGGTTTGCTTTCATGTCCACTGTTCTTACATACTACCAATGACATTTCTCCGCTTCCATTGAAGGTTTACACCCTAAAACCCCAATTTCAAAGTAACTTTCATTATAAAGACATATAAAGGTTATATTTTTGGTTGTATAATGAGTGAGAAAATAAATTTTCTTAAGACTTACATAGAGCCATGATAAAAATAGCCAAGAAAAGGTGTGTTGTCAAGAGAAGACTGTACACAGAGGAAGGGAAACCACTCAGGGGTGTATTCCATTGGCTGGGAAGAGCACAGCTGATCATAAGGTGGGTTTACATCCCCACCAAACACTCCAGGGAAACATGATCCACTGAATAACTGCTGCAAGTCTGGTGTACACTCCTGAAAGGGAAAAGAATGATCACTTTTTAGCAAGGTAATTGCAATACTTATGGCAATATAAAGCCAAACTTACAGGTAAATCCAGCAACTTTGTAGACAGAACATATTTACTTTCAGAAATACTGGAATATCCAAACATCCCCTGGCCCATCTAGTTTGAAGCATTCAGTACCTCTCTCCCCCCTCAGACAAGAGAGTCCAGAAACTTTGAAAAAACTTAATCAAAGTTTAACAAGAAATAAGTACCAGATCACAGCAACAACGAACATCACAAGCTCCAGCTGTTAAGTTGCAAGGACAGGAGCCCAAGGGCTTAAATGCCTGGTTTGGGATGACAGTTGCATTTTCTGTAACAGAAATAGGAGAGAAAATCAGATTAAGTGGACTGAAATCCAAATAAAAAGACACACACACTGCAGTTTAACCTGTGTAGAAACCTTTTCTTAATTCTATTGATTGCTCAGTATCTCTTCTTGCTGCCCAAATCCCGATTTTTCCATACAGAGAGGAAAAGAACAGCCAAAATGCCATTTCTTCTTTACCTGACACATTTCCTGCAAAGGAAGAGTTGGCAAATATTTCAGCTTGAATGAGGAGCTGTGCCAGCATCACTGAGCCACGGCAGGCTAAAACCTGGAGTGTTTCCACCATGCACAGAGGAGAGGGGCAGCACTCGGTGGCATTGGGCAAACACAGCTCCAGACTTCTGCTGAGGCTTACAGTCACCTTGGCAATGTTCTGGAAAAACACAAAATAAAGTCTGACAGCTCTGATAGCTTGTATGAAATTGCTCTTGTCCATACCATCCATCAGTTTCTGAGAGAGAAGCTGGAATGAAGTGGAATAAGAGAAGAATCAGTATTTTACATACCACACCAGGAGTCACATCCAAATTCCAGTCTCCAGCTCTTTGACTTCCACTGCAATTTGCAAGTTGCAATTTTCCTATAACAAAATAAAAAAAAAATTAAAGGTCATTTAGAAAGGACTGGGAAATGAGAAGTACATTTAAACCCCTCTTGTGCCTTCAGGTACACCCTCAGGCCCAGCTCACACAGAAACAACTGAGAACTAAGAGGTTAATTACAGGAATGTCTGAAATTCTTGTTTCTGTAACTATTAAGACAGTAAATGACATGCATTACCATTTCTCTAGTAATTGTTGTGTCAAAAAATATTAACAATTCAAACATATTTATTTACATGGGGCAAGGGGGTTGAAGTGTTCTTACCTGTCTCTGCATCTCTAGGACTTAAAATTATAGAAAAATTAACTCCTGAAGAATTGCCAAGAAAAAATGAATTGACTCTGGGCCCTGACATATGAATAAATGAAGGCTGAAAGACTAAAAAAAAAAAAGAGAAAGAAGTAAGTTGACTGAAAGAGGTAACATCTGTAAAACATATAGAACTTGTGCTTGGGCTATATTCTTACACTCTTAGACTTTAAATTGTTACAAATAGAAGAAAAATATCATGTAATGCCTAGTACAGGGATGTATTTCCATTCTTGCCAAGCGCTGGAGGAGCGGGTGTAGGTTTCTATGCCACAAGTTCACATGTGTGAAGATGCCCAGTAAACAGGCAGTAAAATAACATTACAGCACTTACAGCCCACGCAGATACTGCACAGCTCAGGCAACACCATATTTAGTATTTCTTGCTGACTTCAGCTTACATTTTTTAATTTCTTGGGGCCATGAATTGTGCCAGGGATGTCCTGCGATCCCGGAGCTGCAGGCTCATGCATTCTGCATGTGGACGCAGTGCCAAGTTTAGGGTTCGGAGTTGGGAGTTTCACTGGATTTTTCTTTCTAGACTTTGCCAATGCTGAAAGGTCCGACACAAACCGCTCCACCTGCCCCCTCTGTGCTGAGCAGCGGCAGAAACTCCACGGCGGGCACGTTCGGGTTAGGAAGGGGCGCCCAAGACCGCGCTCCGAAGGGGAACCCTCAGTTCCTGCGCCGCCTCCCCTCACGCCCACCCGGGCAGATCCCGCCGCGGGCCGACGGCCATCCCCACACCCCGCCCGTCCCTCGCCCCCCAGAGGCCGCCATTCCCTGCGGCCGCTCACGCCCTGACCCACCGGTGTCCCCGGCCGGCTGCCCGGGGCAGGGAGCCGCCCGCAGCAGCAGCAGCAGCAGCAGCAGAGCCCCGAAGCCGGCAGCCCCCATAGCGCTACGGCGGCCGCCCGGCCGCCATCTTGCAGCGCCAGCGCGGCGCCATGGCAACGCGGAGGGCGGGAACGGAGCCGCCTCAGGGGGACGCGGGTGGGGGAGCGATGGTGGCGGAGGGGCCGGTTACAAACAAACACAGTTAACAACGCTAACAAACAAGGTCTAAGTGTGTAAGAAAAAAAAAAGAAAATAATAAAGTTTAAGGATCTCAGACCCGGCGCATGGTTAGGGAAGATTGATTATGAACATGAAAGAATGTAGAATTTATGGACCACTAGGACATCTTCCCAGTTAAGGAAGAAACTAATAGAACCAGCTCAAAAATTGTGCTGAAATCAGATCCAAGCAGCTAAAAGATAATTCTGGTAGGAGACCAGTGACCCAAGAAACTCCCAAACCCAAAAGAAGAGAGAAACTGAGCACGTGGACTAATTAAAATGAGAAGTGAGAGAATCATTAACCAAGAGGCAGTAGAGTACTAATTAAGAAGAGAAGTATGTAACTTGTAGGAAATAAATACGAATCCGTTTGTTTACTAATATGACTCAAACAACAAAACTCCAGGAAAATCATGTAGCTCTCCCTTAAATATCAAAGCAATAACTGACCACGTTTGAAAAAGAGACAGTCTTTATTACAAAAGTTTTATACAATGTAAATTATAAATACAGCCTTCACACAAAATGGCTTTTGTCAATGAAAAAAAGCTCGCCTTGTTAAGTTGGCAAGCCCAGAAAAAACTGGCACTGCAGCTGTTAAGAGTGACAAAACTTGATGTGAAAATCAAGACCTGACAAATTCCTGTATACACATTGGGAAGGAAAAAATAACTCGTTTTCTATGTGGAAAGAAATTCCTCTCTATTCCTTTCAGGAGAAAGGTTAAACTACCAAATTATATGGTTCTCTTTAGAAGGAGAAAAAGAAAACTGTTTCTTTAAATGAAAGCCACATTCAAAGTACACAGCAGACCTTCCTGCCATGAAAGACACCAATTCAAAAGTCTTTATTCTTGTCACGTGTCAGATGGAAACCCATATACTAAAAATAAGAATTGTGCCTGTTATCAGATCACAAGTACATTTCTTGTTTTCCAGTTTCAAAATAAAACCTTGAAGACTAACCAGCTAGTCTGCACTTACTGACGCTATTTTAAACTAAGGGAGGCCTTTTCATTCACAAATTAAGAGATATCAAATTGAGAAAGAAATACCACAAGGACAGTACAGTCACAGGAATATGAATACATGTGAGTGCACAGGCAGGGCAATTAGCACCATTTTTTTTTTCAAGTGGCTCACAAACCATCTTGAAAATGATGGCTCATATTGCTAGTAAGAAGCTGAAGTCTCTGAACAACACAGTGCTGTGATTCTGATCCTACACACTAGAAATGGTCATTCTTAACTTCACACCAACATACAGAAAGAATCAAAGCTTTCTTGACTTTGAAAATAACTCAGAGGTGTGAAACTTTGCAGTGGACAAAATACCCTCAAATTCACAGGCTGTGTCTCTTTACCAGGATGCAACTTCTGGTTCCTCTTACAGCGAAGAATTAGTATTTAAAACAGCACAGATTACATGGTAATACAGTGATTTGTTACTTAACAGGCTGCATAGAAAACATACATTTTAAATATTTATCCCCTAAGAAACAAGTAATAGCACTGCATACAGTTCTCTTTCATAACCAATAAAAAGTGCCATCAGTTTCTCAAGTAGGCTCCATTTCATGGAATTCTGGAGGAGGTAATGATGTATTTACATAATGTTGCTATGCAGCTACCTTTAATTTCTTCTTCTTCGCTTTCATGACAGGTGGCAATGATATTTTGAAAGCAGTCCTGGAAAAAAATATGGAAAAGCAACTGTCAGATACACTGAACATATTCCCACACCCACCCTTGAAACAAAAAGAATAAACACTTACTCGCAGGTACTGCAGATAGGACTGAAGTTGCAGAATACTGAAAAAATCAAAGAATTGGCTTTCACTAAAACAGGTCATTGGAATGTAAGAAATCAGGCTGTTAAATATTTATAAGCTTACTTGACAAGCACACGGAGCAGACGTAGCCAATTTCAATGAGGTTGCGATGACAGAAGCAGGCAGCTCTGTAGTCAACATGAACAGGAGGTGGAAGGACGAGCTGGGATCTCTGCTCTTGATCAGGGAGAAAAACCCACTGCAGGGACAGAGAGAAGTATTTTATTAATTGGATTGGTATTCCTGTATTATCCGGGCAGTGAAGTGAATATTTCATATCTGACACACGAAAAACACTGAAGTGTTTTTTAAGTGACTTACCAACAGATACTGCAGAAGGGATGGCATGTGGGGCACTTTCAAATATATGCCACCCGTGATATCACAGGCCTGCAAAGCAGAGACCATGATCAGATTGTTGTTTGATGACATTAACAGGGCATTCAGAATATCCATGTACTGCACAAGGCCTGCATGGCAGAACTGTCAGATCCACTGAACGTATTTCCACACCCACTCCTGATTAAAGGAAAGAGCTGAAGAATGTGTTGAATTGTCTAACATCAAGTATTTATGAGTTAATATAAATGGCAAAGAACAGCAAGTCTGTACCTGTTGTAGAAGACCTGAATCAGAGTCCAAGACACAGGCATCAATCAAAATACTCTGCAAGAGACGACATGCACAAAAAACAAATTTAGCCAAAACCCACACAGCTCTGTCAGTGTTACTGTCATGACTTGTTTCCATGATAAATACACTATAAATTATGTAAGTATGAGAGAAATTAACATTTGTGTTATCTTTACACAGAAATAAAAGACAATATAAATGGAAAAAAGGCCAGCTTCACCTGTTTCTGTGCTGCGAAGATCACATTCATGAAATTCATGTATTGCAATGCGCTGTCTTCTGCAGCTTTTATGACCTAAATACAAACTCAGACTTGTTAGCCTACATATATCACTGGATTTCAAGACTAAAAGAAAACTGTGACAGCAAAAGTTCTTACCAGAATCCTTGATTTAATTTCTTGATTGGCTAAGTATTAAAAAGAAAGAGAAATGCATCAGCACCTTGTTTAATCAGCACCCCTTTAATTCTGTAGCATATGACACCTCAGAATATACTGGATGTTAGATCTAACATGTCAGATAGAATATCTATATGAAACTATTTCCAGTCCCAGTGACAATTATATATGCACTAATTCCTCTCAATCTCCAGTTATTCCACAGAAATTCCAGTTACAGTTTATTTCCACACAACAGAAAATCTCCCTAAGGACGTGGACCATTGATCAAGTCCCTCAACATTTTTAATTCAGGCAACTTCAATTGACCAAAATAAATCTCTACCTGTTAGTGCAAATTTTGGAAATGGGGGTGTGTTCAAACATGTATATTTGTTTGTGTGTGCATGTGTATTGATACCTGTTATTCAGGTTAAAATATTTACTCAGTGTTGAAAACAGGAAAAGAGGTGATACCTTTTAGGTCTTTGCCCATCTTGTTGATGTCTACATTAGCTGCAATTAAGGAATCTACATTCCCTTTTTAGAAATAATTCCATGATCCATACCACACATTCACCACCTTGGCCAATATCCACATTCTGATAAGCACAAGCCACAGCCATCAGGCAAATGTTTCAGGTTTAAGTATTATAACAAAACAAGAATAGTGAAAGTTAGTATTATAAGAAACAGTCGTGAGAACACATAAAGGCTTTGAAGATTCTGTAATCAAAAGGATACAACAAAGTGCTTTAGCAAGTGATCCTGCTAACAGGGTTTCTGTTTGCTGGCCCTTCATGTCAGCTGCAACACAAGAAAAAGTGCAAAAGTGACTTTTATATATAAAAGCAGCTACTGAACCTAACAATACCAAATACTGCACATTTTTATCTTTGGCAAATAATACCAATGCAGAGGGATGAACTGTCAAACATAATAAACTCATCTACTTTAAGCATATTAAAATTTATATGGTGAAAATAGAGGACATTTCTGCAACTCCTTGACAGTCCAAGTGTTTTGCAATTCTGCATATTAAGCCTAGAATTTTCTTCTCCTTACTCTTTGTCATGAGGTCTTTAATCTCTTCTGCAATTGCATCATTTATTGCTGTTAATAATTCATATTTTCCATCCTTGCTGCCAGAGCAGTTAGATTCCATGGAAGGGCCTCCCTCTCCAAAGGGATCTGCAGCAGCCCAACGCTTCCCAGGGTACAGGAAACGGCTGAAACAGAGGGGAAACAAAGCATTCATGTACGAAAAAATGCTATGAATGAATCAGCTGCAAATAACAATACTCTGAAATTTAATTTAAAATCCTTTTAATGCTTGAGGCATTAATGAGGCTGTGTAAGGTGGGTGACCTTACACTGGAGTAAAACCCACGTTCAGCTCCCTCCTTTTGAGATATCTATTAAGAGATCTGGCAAAGTTCTTTGGCTGCACTTGGGGGTAGATCCTGAGATTCACAAACATCTGGGGGTAAAAATATCCCCTAAACAGGGAACTTCTGCCATTTGCATTGCTCCACTCCACACATATCTACCATTCTCTATATGAGCATTTTTAAGTCTATTTAAATCTCCCTTCTGTCTTCTTTTTGGTGCACTGTAACTCATTACAGTTCTTTCCTATATAGTTTCAGCTAATTTTTTTAGGACAATATATTATACACTTTTAACTTGGATTCTCGCCATCAAGGAAGAAAATCAGGAGACAGATACAGGAAACTGGGAACCTTCACACTGTTCAGAAGCAGCTCTACCTTTCCTGAGTGTGACTTGCTATTACAGCGAGTTTGTTGGTGCGATTCATGAGCAGGTGGGAGTTCCCCAGCACCATCACTGCATCGATGCATTTCGACAGGGTGAACTGCTGGAAAAAAGAACAGAGCAGATGTAGCACAGTAACATTTACAGAGAAGCAATTCAGAAGTAATCTCTGAAATTACTGCAGTTTAAAAACCTACATTTAAAGATGCAGAAAGAGGTTTTGCTGGTAAAAAAGCTCTAATGAATACAGAACACTGCATAGCTATTTCAAATGGTATTACAATACCCATTATACCTGCTTTAGCGGACAACATTAGCACAGTTCAGAAATCGAAGAAAATGATACGGTTTCCCCCAGAAATGGCCATCAGCAGTGCCAGCGCCCAAAGGCCGTACCTCAGCCTCTCCCAGCGCCCTCTTCCCCCACCAGATGGGGTTGGTGTCGAGGACGATGATCAGCAGGCTCAGCTCATCATCTGCAAAGGGAGCGCACGGCAGCGTCACTGCGGGCCCCGGGGCCCCGCTCCCGGCCTCCGCTTCCCCCGGAGCGGCCCCAGCCCCGCCGCGGCACCCCCAGACCCGTCCGGAGCACCCGCAGCCCCCTCCGGGCCGGCCCGGCCGCGCTCACCCGCGCTCATCGCTCCGGCCGGGCTGCAGCGGCTGCGGCGCCCGCGGATGACGCCCGGGCCGGCGCTCCGCATCCGGGCACGCCCCGGCCGGGCCTCCCCACGCCCCGGCGCGGCGGGCGGAGCGCGGCGGAGATGAGCACGGACGGTAACGGGGGCGGCGATGGGCACGGACGGTAACGGGGGCGCGGGGCAGCCCCGGGAGCCGCCGGGCCGGGCAGGGCAGGGCCTGACGCTCCCCGTTGCCTTTCAGACTTGATCGAGACGTTCAGGGCGCAGCTGAGGGACGACCCCGATGTCGCCTCGGCCGTGGCCGCCATCCGAGCGCTGCTGGGATTCCTCAAGCAGGACCGAGGTGGGCGCGGGTGCCCCCGGCGGGGCGCGGAGCCCCGGCTGTCCCCGGGGCGAGCCCCTGAGCACGCGTGTCTGCCTCCCCTCAGGAGAGACCATCCAGGGCCTGCGGAACAGCCTGCGGGACGCCATCGACACCCTGTCGCGGGTGGACTCCTCGGTGGCCGTGTCCTCCGGCGGGGAGCTCTTCCTGCGCTTCATCAGCCTCACCTCGCTGGAGTACTCGGTAAGGGCCGCCCGGCCGGCCCCGCTGCGGCGGCTGCGGGAGCCCGCGGCCGCTCAGCCCGCCTCCCGCTCTTTGCCAGGACTACTCCAAGTGCAAAGAAATCATGATCGAGCGCGGGGAGATCTTCCTGACCAAAGTGTCTCTGTCGAGGAATAAAATCGCCAAGCTGTGTCACCCGTTCATCAGAGACGGTGCTGTGAGTAGGCCGGGGCAGGGGCGCTGCTGTTGGGTTCTGCTGTGGCAGAACAGGAGGGCAGAGGAGTCTCACGGGGGCTTCTGCACAACCTTGTTCTGCACACCAAGCCAGCACAAAAGTCAAGGTTTCCCGAGGCTCAGCAAATGTAATATGTGAATTTTTTTGTCCTGGCAGCGAATACTGACCCATGCCTACTCCAGGGTGGTCCTCAGGGTGTTGGAAGCAGCCGTGGAGGCCAAGAAGCGATTCAGTGTTTATGTTACTGAGTCACAGCCAGATGAAGCAGGGTGAGCATTCAGTAATTTGGGGTTTATCTTGGTTAACAGGGTAAGTTACAGCGACCATCCAACTTGTCCTGCCCTAAGAAAAGCTGCTAGGCTTGGTTGGGGCATTTTAAATGGCAAGTGTCGCTCATATCTCATTATTCTGGACAAATGAAAAAATAAATCTAAAAAATATTGGTAATTAACTTTCCGTACTTGACATCCTAATTAGTGTTATGTAGATTTTACTCAAAGGTTCACTGACTTTTGGTCAGTACCAGGCAACCTACTTTTCCCTTGGGAAATGGGAGACAAGTGCTTTATAATTGTTTCTTTAAAAAGTAGGCTAAAATAATCAGTATTATGCTAATCATAGCAAAGTAAAATATACAGCTAACAATGTCATTTAAAAATGCCAAATAATTCCTTCAGACTAGATATTGTTCTGTAAGTGAAGGAGTTAACCCTGCACACGGGGTAATACATGTCATTAACATGTAACAATTCCTTCCATTTCTATACAATAACTCATTTTCTGTTCTACCAGCAAGGGAATGGGGGCAGTCATAGGCTTCAGTCTTTCAGACAATATTTTCCCATTTTTGTCTTTAGAAAAATAATTGTTAAGGTCCAAATGTTTTATTTATAGGCAAAAAATGGCAAAAGCCCTGAGGAAGCTGAACATTCCCGTGACTGTGATTCTGGATGCTGCAGTTGGGTGAGCCTGATGATAAATTTTGGTATTTTTCATCACAATTTCATTTTGACAGTAAGACAAAATCACCTTTCATGTGAGCAGCTTGTTCAAACCCCAGAGATATTACTTAGTTTGTCAAAGCCATCCAACAGGCCAAACGAGTTCCAGCTTTAGGTGCACAATTAGAATGTGTCAGCTACAACACAAGCATTTGATTTTGCATGTTGGGATGAAAGAAAGAACCAGACCTAAGAAGGTGTACAGATCTGTAAAAAAGAACAAAGAAGCCACTTTTTTTTCCCGATTTCCATAAGTGTGATCATTTTGTGTTTTCTTAAGGTGTTTGCTAAATTAGCACTGCTTAGCACAAGCCCAATACATGAGAAAAGAAACAACTACAACAAATCTGAACATTCCTAGTTAGAGTTCAGCTTCCAGCATTTACACACATAGGGTCAGCTATGGCTGGGGAAGAAAAGGCTGCTTAATATTCCTGCAGGGAAGGAGATGAAATCTGACTCCAAGGAGGTGCAGCAGCATGTGGACTTACATGAGGTAGCTGGAATTAGTGCAGAAAATGGAAAGATTGTTTGAATTACCCATTTCTGTTCTGTTCAGCAAGTCATTTGTCCTATTACCCAGTAATGCTTGGATTTTTTTCTCCCCTTTTAACAGCTACATTATGGAGAAAGTGGACCTGGTGTTAGTTGGTGCTGAAGGTGTAGTTGAAAGTGGAGGCATTATCAACAAGGTAATGTGAGTTTCTTACATCATTCTGGACACTCTGGACTTTTAAAGTTTGGTTTCTCTGAAGCATTTAAAGCTTTTTGAAAAGCCTCTTCCATGTGGATTTTATCCAGTAAATGTCTGTTAATTGTTGGAAGCTGGGCAATATTTTCAGGCAAGCACTGAGTCTGCAATGTTGTTTTCCATCTGTCCCCACAGATTGGCACCAATCAAATTGCTGTGTGTGCCAAAGCCCAAAATAAGCCATTTTATGTGGTAGCAGAAAGTTTCAAGTTTGTCAGACTCTTCCCTCTCAATCAGCAGGACGTCCCAGACAGGTTTAAGGTAAGGGAAACTCAACTTCCATCTCATTCACTGATGTGCCTGTGAAAAATTGTCTTCTAAGCATCTCTGATTATCTGGATCTCTCTGCTGTGGTATATTCTGGGGTTGCTCCATGGCAGAGGCACCAAACAGCCATAATTTGTCCTGATACTGGTACTGTGTTCCTAAAGCAGTTCCTTTAGGGCACAGGAGCAGCTGAGGGTAAGGAACTGTAAAACCAAACTCCAGAACTACAAATTGTACTTTTTACACAAGAGAAAAGAGCTGAGGCCAAGGTGGCTCCAGTGTGTGCACTTGACTTCCTTCAGTTTCACCACAAACATCTGCTTGAGGCTGTGGCACTGCTCTTGCCAAAAAGAGGATTTAATTTGCAGTTGTGCAGTAACCAAAGGTCTCTGTTTCCTTCCAGTACAAAGCAGACACTCTGAAAACAAGTCAGGACCTAAAAGAGGAGCACCCCTGGATTGACTACACCTCCCCATCTCTGATCACCCTGCTCTTCACAGACCTCGGTGTGCTGACTCCTTCAGCTGTCAGTGATGAACTCATTAAACTCTACCTGTAACCCAGAGACACAGTGACACAGATGTGTCACCTCCAGGGACTGCCAGGCTTCTGAGAACTTGGAGGATACATGAACATGGCAAGGAAATGCCATTAGAAGGATTAACATAATTATGGACCACTGTTGAAAAAGTTCCCAAAGTTATTACAGCTCCTAAAGGCCACAACTAAATTATTTTAAAGAGGGATGGATTATTTTGATACTTTAAATAAAATCCCTTATGGTGTATCCAGACTCACTCTGAGGTTTGCTGGTACTGATTTGTGGTATGTACTTGAAAACACCAAAATGAAAACATCACAAGGCTGCTGATGGAACCCTGCAGCTCCTGCCACAGCAGAGTGGTGCTTTCAGCTTTGTTCTCAACAACTGCAGGCTCTGTGTCCTTAGGGATGCCAGGTCTCTGTGAAGAAATTAGATCAGCTTTGTTCTCTTTTTATAGAGGTATTTTGTTCTCTATTTTTTATAGAAATCCGGTTTTATTGAAATAAGCAGTGTTTTAATGTAAAAATGTGGTTAGAGTGACTGTCAGCCTTCAGAATCTATGTCCTCAACAGTTTCTGCTTTGAGCCTGTGGTTGCCTGTTAGTTTCTTCTCAAACTCTTCTTCACTAATTTTTCCCTTTTTTAATCTTTTCAAGAGTCTTGTGTCATTCAGCAGCTCCTCCATATCCTCATCTTCAATATCAGAGCCCTGTTGGAAGTTGAGAACAACAAATTAAACACAACACCAAAAGGTTTTCATTGTACACAGTTGAACACAAGAGAGGATTACAAGTCAGAGTTTGCCAGAAATATCCAAGCAGAAAATAATAATTTCAATTGACAAAAGCACCCTCAGGCCATATTTCTGCACTTCTGAGAAATAAAAATCCTATTACTGACCACCATCAGTGCTGAGAAGTTGTTTTAGTGTTTGCCTTCAAAAACCTCTATCATTTTTTGAAGCTTTGCTTGTCCAAGTCCTAAAATGTTATTTTACAGCCATCAGTTCCCCACACTGAAATCCCAGGGCTCTGCCATGGGCAGAACTACAGAAATCAGTTAAGGGATGGGCACAGTTACCTCCTCACGCCTCCTTTTAGCTGTTACTTTCTTCTTCTTCTCCCTCTTGGCTTTCTGCTTTGACCATGCTTTGTTCTTTACAAATTTCTTTTTCCCTTGATTTTCCTCTCTTTCTTTTTTTAGTTCTTCTAATTTCTTTTGTCTCTGCTTTTCTCTGTTTTTATCCTTAAACGAAATGGAGTCTGTATTGACAGTGACTGGAGTAAAGTCTGGAAAACATTTTCCTCTTAGTTCAGGCATCTTTGGCATTTTTAATAATGCAAAACCTCTGGCAAGACTGGCAAAATCCAGATCTGTTGAAATAAAGATTATCAAGTCAGTTTCCTGCTGGATAAAAAGTTAATTTAACTGAAAGGAAAAAAAAAGTCTACATGATTTTAAAGTATTGTTTGTACTCTATACCTTAATACTGGCAACAGTACTAAGTCATTTTTACTTCTGCTTTTATCAGTTTGGTCAAGCTCCATATTTAAATGTTTTCTCTTGAAACAAGATGCTTGAAAAAAAATAGGAGTTTTGTCAAAATCTGATGGTGGTGGAAGGGAATGTGAGATCAAAAATCAGAAGTTAAGCTTTTGGGCAACACCAAAAGTTGTCTGAGAAAAGCAGAGAGAGGCCCCAGCCCCGGTGGGAATTACCTTTGATCCGGAAGATGAGGTTACACTCGTGTTTGGCATAAGCCTGCACATAGGACACAAAGGCTTTCATCCCTTTCTCAAACACTGCCCTGTCAGCCAGGGCCATGGACTTCAGCTTGGGGAGAAGATCCAGCACATTTGTCTGTGGTTTCATTTCCTGCATGGGACACTGGCAACCAGAAAATAAACAAAACCAAAATTCACCCAAATGATGTGGAATGCACTGTGAAACCTCAAACTCACCCTTCTTGCCCAGTTAATCCCCAGTCAGGTTTGAGCCCCTTTCCCTTTGGGCACTCCAACACTTGAGCTGACCATCAGCCCCACACAGCAGCTCCAGTTCTCACACTGCAGCTCCACAGAGGCAACATCTTCATCTCCTGCTTCATCAACCTCTGCTCTCACTGGGAGGTGTCCAGAGAACTCACACAATGGATCCCACACAGGCAGGAGCAGGCATGGAGACTGCAGGAGTTGTGAGTGAGGAGCAGAGAGGCTGCAGGGTGTGAGCTGCTGGGGCAGGACCCTAAGCCAGCACTGCCCTCCTGCAAATGCTCCATTCACACCCCAGGAACAAAAGGCCTTTCCTTACTCTTTGCATGTTCCTCTTACAAACCCAGTGCCTAACACTGGAGCAATCACATTCCAGCTGTATTTAGTGATTAATAAGCAGCTCTTGTCTTTTAATTCTGCACCTCAGCTAAAACATTACCCACGTGTATCACCCCAAGTTCTACAAATTCAGATTTCAAAGTTCCTATCAGTAAGTCTGTGCCCTTGCTCTTTCCTGCTTTGGGGTAGAACAAAAGCCTGCTCACCTTTTGGTTGATTGAGAGGAAGTTAATGTAGGACTCCTCCATGGGAAGCAGGAACACCAGAGCGCTGCCCACGTTGCCGATGCGCGCCGTGCGGCCGCAGCGATGCACGAAGGCACTGCAAGAGCCCAGCACAGACTCAGTGCCTTTGGAAGCACTGGGCAGCAAAAGGGCAAATCTTGTGGCATGGAAAACACTAAACAAACCAACAGGAATGAGCAAGGTGTAACACAAGAGGTGTGTGACCATCCCACTCAATTGTTAGGCTAAAGCAAGGGGTGTCTGCTTTGGGAGTGAAGTTCGAGCAAGATGGAGGAAGAATTATGACAGCAAAAGTTAAAATCCACAGAAAATCTCCTTTCCTGTGAGCTTTCAATGTACCATTCCTTGAAGAGCTGAGTCCCTGCTCTCATCTCTGTTCTCCTTCACCCCAGTGTCACCTCTCACTCTCTCTGATATTCTCACACAAAGCCCAACCCCACCTCTGCACAGAGCTGTGACAATCACCCCTGACTGACACCTACACCCCACAGAGTCACTGCCACTCAGCAGTGACAACAAACCCTGCACTGCTCCAGCCTCCCTTGCTCCTGCATTATTTTCTGTGTTCCCCAAGATTAACCCCCAGGAAGTGATTAGATGTGTTTTATGCAGCGTTTTGTTCCTAACTGAGACCTGAAAAGCACAGAAAGAAAAGACCACACAGAAAGGAAAAGGATCTCAGGATGTGAAGTCGTACCTGGCACTGCTGGGTGGGTCATACTGCAACACCCAGTGCACCTCTGGAATGTCAATGCCACGGGCCATCACATCTGTGCACACCAAAATGCCCCTGGGAAGAAGGAAAAGTGGATTTTCATTAACCTGTCCTTTGAGAAGAGCAGGCCTCCTCACAGCTGTGGGTTCTGCACCTTCACTGAGAGTGAGGAACAAAACATTTTAAAACATTTTAAAACATTTGGGGTTTTTAAAGAGACAAAATATAAGGTAATTGCAGCTTTCACCACCTAAAATTCTACATAACATTTTGAAAATTATTGTGATTTATATTACATTTCTAAGACAAATCAATTCCCCATTAAAAATTCAAATTTTAAACCAGCACTGCATCCACCACAGCTGAATGTACTATAATAAATGTTAAAATAAAAGACCCAAGACTTGAGTGACAATTTTAGCAGAACTGCCATGCTGTTCTTTTCAACAGCTGTTCTTACAATCTGCTGGTAATTATTTTTCTCATAGCATAAAAAGCTAAAACTCGGGTCCCATGCAATAACAAAAATGACAGTTGATGAGGCAAGAGTTTCTTAACAGCATCCTGCAAAGCTGCCAAAGAACATTTCCCTGTGGGCAGATTACAGAAACCTTGCCATGTTCTTGCTCATACACCAACAAAGGAACATCCTGGTTTCCACTCTGGTTAATGATCAGGAAAAGCTGATTTTTGCTACCAGTTTGTTTAAACATCAGGGCTAATGTGTGACTGCAGCAAGTGCCAGTGCAGTGTGCTCACCTCCTGTGCTGCCACATGGATTATCTACAGTGGGGTGCAGATGCTCCAGTGCCATTCTCCCTTTGTTTGTGGTCACACTTTGTGATATCATCAACATCACAATTTGTGATATCATCAACACACTCAGAGCCAGCCTGGAGCATCCTTCCCCTGAGCCATCCTTCCACTCGAGCAGCAGCAGCAGAGTCAGACACAACCACCTCCCCCTGACTGTTCAGCCACTGCCCCGTTCTCACCCCGGGAGCTTCCGAAACTCCGTGAAAATCTTGTTTCTCTTGTGCTTCATCTTCCCGTGGATGCTCATTATTTTCACCTGCTTAATTAAGGATTCCAGAGCCTTCCCATAGTATTCCACACAGGCACATGTGCTGTAGTGATAAGGACAGGCATAAAGCAAAAGGTTATGCTGCATTTTTAATCAGGTTTAATCAAGCTAGAGTTTCCCAAGCCCTTTCAAAAATTTACACTTTTTTATCTTAAACGTGCACATAATTTTTATAATTAACATATAACCATCTATAATGTCTTAATTTAAAAATGCACATCATTTTTATAGTTAACATATAACCATCTATAATGTCTTACTTTAAAAATGCATAAAATTTATGTTAATAACACAATCCTGACAAAAAGCAATGATTGATCTCTTTTTAGGCACCATATTCTAAAAAACAGCTCTCAAAATGAATCACTTTGAAAATGGTTGTGTCCTTTGCAACAAAGGGCAGAGGTTTGGAATTTGGGTAATTAAAAACCAAACTGTTCTCACAATGAAACACAAACAGAATTACCTGAAAAAGACCAGATGCTTTTCCTGTTTGTGCTGCCGAAGAAAATGCACCAACTGGTTAAACTTCTCATCTGCCTTGCAGATCTAAAAAATGCAAAAGAAAAACATAAAAAATGGACTTGGGCTCTCCTGTTAAGGTGATCCTAAGTGGCCAAGACTTAAAATCTTATTGGAAGAAAGGAGAGGGGACAGGGAGCTCAGTGGGAGCCCGGGCTCGCACCATGTAGAAGTTCTCCAGGCGGGTTGGGGTTTTCTGGGTGTTGCTGGCTGCCACCCCCTTCTCCTTGACCGAGATGCGCACGGGGTTGCGCAGCCCGGCCCGCACCAGGCTCTCCAGCTCCTGGGTCTGCGTGGCTGAGAACAGCCCTGTCCTCCTCTGCTTGGGCAGGAAGTCCAGGATGGCGTTCAGGCTGCAAGGGAGCACAGGGAAAATGGAACTGGCCCAAGGCCTCCCTCAGGAGGAGCTTCAAGCACTGGAAATAGGCTTTGTTATCACATCAAACTGCTACTGAAATAATTACCTTAGCTCTGAGAGAAAGAGAGGTAAGCTATCACCTCAATTTCTCTCAGAAATACAGAGAAAAGAGAGATCAAAGTTTATTGGTTAAAGTGTTTTAACCATTCTGAAGTGTGAATAATGATATTTATTAATAGAGATATGCTAACATACATCTCAACAAAGGAAATTCCATATCCATATTCCTGATTCTCCTCCCCCTTAGCAACTGCTTTGTGTAGTTACAGAACAAAGATGAAAGAACAAATTCAGAAATTTCAAAAAACAGAACAAATTAACTTTGGAGGGCACTGCAGGCCACGCTCATTCACATCCACCACACATCAACTCATTTAAAACTGCAGAAGAACCACCAAAATTTATTATTTCAATACCTGGCTTCAAAGCCCATATCCAGGAGTCTGTCAGCTTCATCCAACACCAGCACATCCAGAGCCTTGACACAGCTGGCCAGGTCCAGCCCCTCTGCCTTCCTCCTGAACAGATCCTCCAGGCGGCCCGGGGTGGCCACGATGATGTTCCCCCTGTGGGGGCACACCCAGAAAAATTCCCTCACCCAGGGGCAGCAATCTGGGAGAACTCCTGACATTGCTCCCACAGCACAGCCCTGCCCTGTACTCTTCAGTAAAACAATTCATTTTGTCACCTTTAACTGCACCATGTTTCAGTGGCATGGAGCGGGGGGGGATGCCCAGGTGAAAGAAAAGTTTAGAAAATAAAAGTTTAGAAAATAATCTGCAAGTTTGGAGAGCAGCTATCACTGCAGGAATATTTGGTGCCTCCATGCAAAAGCCAGGGGCAAATAGGGCTCCTCCAAAACTCCATCATCAGCATCAGCACCAAACAATTCCAGGAATTTAATGAGCAGGGAGAAGTGAAATATTCACTGAAGGCATTTTCAGCTGTTCCTCACCCAAACAGCAGAGAAATGGAGCTGATGTCACATAAGGGCTGCACCTCACTCCAGGAACAGACCCCACAATCTCCCAGCTCACCCCAAGAGATTCTGGCAGCACATCCCACTGCAGCAGCAGCAGGAGCACAGCTCTGGGCTGAGAGCCCTGACAAGGAGAAAACCACAGCTCTGAGACACTGAACAAACAAACAAACACACAACTCACCCCTGCTCCTTGAACTTCTCCACATCTTCCATGGGGTTCCTCCCTCCAATGAGAAGAATCTGACTGAAACAGGGAAACAGAAAGATTTGGGTCACCTGGAAGTTTTGCTGGGTGACAGAAGGAAGTGTGGCCATGGAAGGGCTGAAGTTCACCCACCTGAACATGGGGAAGTGCTTGGTGAAATGTGACAGCACCTCATCAATCTGAATGGCCAGCTCCCTGGTTGGGGTGATGATTATAGCCCCAACCTGAAAAACAGGAATTTGTGGGGAGAAAATAAAGACAGATTTGGGCAGAATCTTCCCTTTCAAGCTAAGGGAATATAAGCCATGGTTTTGAGCCTGGTTTCAGACAAAACGTTTCCATAGAAATACAATAAAGCATAAAAAACATCCAAAAATGTCTCTGAAAGACTTTGTATCAGTGTATAAAATGTCTCTGCTGAAAGAGCAGCATCCAACAATGACATTTAACAGCAAATGACACTGAAGGTCCCTGCACACTAAAATGAATTCAAGGTCAATGGGTGCTAAAAAGCATTCAAATCTCACTTGCAGTGCATCAGTGTATTCCATATTTTGGGACATTTTTCTCACAGCTCAGAGCCCTGTTCTGTTTCTGCCAGAGGAGAAGCTGTACCTAAGTGCAATGAGAGCACCTCAATTTTATTTCCAGGTTTTAAACAGTTTATTGTTACAGTTACACCAAAGAGCTGAGCACACAGTCACTCTGTGTGCAGGCAATTTCCCTTATAGATATTTTCCTGAAGTTCTCAAATCTTATTGGCACATCATAAAAATGAACTCAGTACTGAATATTTTAATCTCACCTGCATTTTCTTTAACTTTTCTTCCCGTCTGAGAAGGATTTCCAGGATGGGAATCACAAACGCCAAGGTTTTCCCACTGCCTGTGACCTGTGAGAGCGGGAACAGCGTGAGCCCTCCCTCAGCTCCAGAGCCAGGGCTGGAAAAAAGGAGCTGCAGGAGGGGAAAGCACTCACGGCTTCTGCAGCCACATCCTTGTTACTCATGAACAGCGGGATGGTCGCAGACTGAAAAAAGAGAAGCACCACATGAGCAGGGGAAGAGGTGATAAATCTCACAGAGGTGAAACTCCTCTGACACATCAGAGCTCGCTGTGAACATCACCCAGGCAGCGCCGGTGGGGAAATCACGGATGCGGCTTCAGGACTGCTGCGACCGCCACGGCCCCGGAGCTCCTGACACCGCCCGCGCCCTCCTTCCCCAGCCCGGTCGCCCCTTCCCCGGCCGTGCCGCGGGGCCCCGCACCTGCACCGGGGTCATTTGGTGGAAGCGGAGCTCGCGCAGCGCCCGCAGCACGCCCGGGCTCAGCGGCACCGGCAGCGAGCCCCAGCCGCCCTCACACACCGCCTCCATCTTGGTGCCACCGCCCCGCCGCTCCCCCGCACCGGCACCCGCGGCGGCCCCGGCGGAAACACAACCGCGGCACCTCCGTTCCGCCGCACATCAGTTCCGCCATGCCCCACCTCCTCCGCGAAAAACAAATTTCGGATTTAACCAAAAATTCCCATTTCTATGGCGAGCTGCCTATCGCAGTGAGTACTTCTGAGGGTCTTACAGCAGCGCTGTGCCACCCGAGTACCCCAAACCTAAGCTGTACATTCAGAGCTACCTGATATTTATTCTGGATGGACTCTGGATAAATTCCTGATATTTTAAGGAAGCAGATAATCACAGAAGCGTTAGGATTGTGAGAAAACTCTGGAGTCATCCAGTCCGAGCCCCCTGCCCAGGCAGGGTCACCTTGAGGAGGTGACACAGAACACACCAGGTGGGTTTGGAATGTCTGCACAGAGGGAGAATCCTCAACCTCCCTGGGCATTTCCAGCGCTCATATCACATTGATATGGAACTTCTTGTGGTTCAATTTATGGCCACTACTAAATAAATAATTTATAAAAACCCCTTTGTGTTAATCTGTACTTCCTTAAGGTATTAAAGAAAAAAAAAACCACAAAGCTGCTTTTTATTTTTTTTAAAGAATTTGTTTATTTATC
Source organism: Zonotrichia leucophrys gambelii (assembly GCF_028769735.1). Taxonomy (NCBI): domain Eukaryota; kingdom Metazoa; phylum Chordata; class Aves; order Passeriformes; family Passerellidae; genus Zonotrichia; species Zonotrichia leucophrys. Next base: position 2,156,233 of record NC_088185.1, read on the forward strand.
GAACCTGGGTCATATTTAGATTCACGAGCAATTTTTTAAATGTACATCTTAGAATTCAATTTTCAGTGTTTTACACAAAAATATTGGCACACAACAGTTGCAATAAGGTGTAACAGCCACCTCTCTGAAGAACTGCTGCAAGTGTTTGCCCGAGGTTGAAAAAACTTTACCTGGAACATGAAAACCTGTAACAAATTTTAAATTAATTGTACAAAACTGTTGTGTGTTACTTGTAGAGGATCCCCCCTGGAAAAGACCCCACCCCACCCCCAAAAATGATTACAACTAATATACATCAGTCACAACATAATCCTGGCTCAGCACCCACATCAGACGCTTCTTAAATTTTTTAAACCAATCATCAGAGAACCGAGGAAAGGAACTTTGTACAAAAACAAATCTACATGTGCCTGAAAAAAGAAAACACACCAGTATTTAGCATTATGCTAATTCTGATCAGATCATGGCAGAGTTTGCCACTGCACTTAAATACAAGGGCTGCATAGCGTGGATTGAACCCCCAGGATCCAGAACCCTCTGGCCTCAGGAACCCAGAATTCCTGAACTTTCTGCCCTGGGCACCGGGCAAACAGTCTGAGCTTTGGACCTGCAAAAGCCAAAGGGTTCACCAGTGTTTGCCAAGACACTGCACACAATTGGCTTCCAAATAAAACCTCTGAGAGACTAAAAACCGTGTAAGGAACATTTGGTGATGAGCAGAGAACAAAAAAAAAGCATTTTTATATCAACTATTTAATTAAAAAGAACTTTGGGAAGAAGTTGGTATCATTAAGACAGTTGCTGATGACTATCTTTTAAATAGCAACTAGGTATGAATTTTAAGCTTTTCCTTGGCAGTTTCTGTGAGTGGAGAAGGGATTATTTCAGGTTGGTAACACCTACTGCAGGGCTGAGGGTGTGAGGATGCAAACAGTCACCTTAGGGCCTTGTACCGTTTCCCTGGGCAGAAGGGCAAGTGCTTCTGCAAACAGGGAAAGAAGTCAGAAAGGACAGAAGAGCTTCTTACTGGAGTGAGTTACAGAGTTTGCAGCTTGCCTGGACCTTGCTTAGCACACAGACTGGGCAGATCTCAGTGGAACAAAATGATGCCAATAAAGTGACAAGATTTCAGCACAGCTTTTGCTACGGAAGATATATAAAAACAATTCCTTTTTTTTTTTTTCTTAACTAGGAAGGAACATAAGCAAATAAGTTTTACAGTTCAGTAAAGAGGGTTCAGAAACTAAATGACTTTTTTTTTTTAGTTTGTGACCAGGATGTTTGGTAGAGAGTGAACTGAAATCTGAGACCACAGAAGGATCTTACACCACCCTTCGGACTTCAAAAAACCTCTTCAGGTAGTAGATTTGTCCCAGTGTCATGGCAACTAGTACAAGGGCTTCAAAGAATGACCAAAGAACCACTCTGCTGTTTGTGTTGTCATTAACTGTTGGGGAAAAAAAAAGAAAAAAGTAGTTAGTAACAAAGCATTTAAACTGCAAACATTCTGCCATGAATCTGAGCATTGCACAGGAAGCACTGGGCTTGTGTCAGGTCATCACAGAGATGAGATCTGAGGGGGATTTTCCTGAACAGTTTGTTTTTAAACCCACTTTGGACATGCACTGCAGCATCTGTCTCTGTTCTGCCCACCCTTCTGGCATCTGAGCTGCCAAACAAAGCCACCTGCATTTTCAGAGTCAAGCAGGAACTGCTGATCTCTGAGGGGTCACCATCTTTGGTTCTAAACATTCAGATTTTTAGTAACAAATGTCACAAAACTGGAGATATTCATAGCTTCAAATAATTGAGGAGACAGTGCTTTTATATAATGTTGTGTTTTCACATGAAAAATACTTGCCCTTGATTCTCACCCATGAAAGTAACAGTAGTTTTGTTCTATTTCAACAAAACATTTAAAAAAGACTTTGGCTCAATTATTAAACCACATCCACTTCAAGGGTGAAGTAACAGTTCAACCAAAGTTTGGGAACCAAATCATGGAATGGTTTGGGTTGGAAGGGACCTTAAAACTCATCCAATCTCACCCCCCAGCAAGGGCAGGGGCACCTTCCCTGGGCACCCCCAGGGATGGGGCAGCCACAGCTCCTCTGGGCACGCTGTGCCAGGGCTGTACCACACTCCCAGGCAGGAATTTTCCCCAGTATCTGATCTGAACCTCCTCCCTTTCAATTTAAAACCATCCCATGGCTCACCCTGCCCTTGTACATGGATTAAATAACACCATCCAAACAACTGCAGAATTTACATCACTTAAGCAAATGTTATTTTGTATAACAACGAGGGGAAGCCAATTTAAAGATGACTGCAAGCACCACCTCCATTCTTTACTGTGTGTCAGGCCCTGCAGGATTTACATGGTTACTTTTGAAGTCAGTGGGCACAGTTTCATGGAGTGGTGTTAAATGGCCATTCCCAGGTCAGAGCAGAGGGGAAGGCAGGGGCTGGGCTGGCACCTACTTGCTCGGTGTATTCTCTCCCGCACCTCCATGTACTCCTGCTCGTGCTTCACTGCTGTCATGGCCACTGCTAACTCGTTAATCATCTCTTCCAGCTTGTTCTGGTGAGCTGCAGAGCAATTTCAGAAGCATCAGAAAGGCTGTTAATGACTGGAGACAAGGATTTCAATGGATTTATGAGCAGTTAAAGGTAATTTCCTGCTGTAGGTCTGGCAGTACAGCTGAACACTTCCTACCCTGACAGCCAAGCTCAGTTTCTGTAGCACTTTCCCTGACGTGTCTCCGTGGTGTTTAACAAGTGGCAGAACATTTCTCCACATCCAACAGGAGGAGACACAGCTCAGACTCAGCACAGAGCCCACATTTCCAGTGTGCACACACTTTTCCAGGAGAACAGAATGGAAGAATGCACGAGATCAATACCACACACTACTATCTATTTTGCCAATATCATCCAATATATTCCAAGCAAATTATCTTAACATGACAGCTTTTCCTAGTTGTTAAGCTTGCAAAAATAGAATGACTGAGAATTTAGCTCAAGATCATGATGCTGGCAAATCATGAGATCACTTTCTGAAGCAAAAAAATCCCATCCTGTGATCTTCAAGCTCAGCTGCAACCCAGCATTGAGGGGGCACAATGCCCAGGGGGGCTGGCACAGCCCTCACTTGTGGTGTTGTGAAAGCAGGAGAGGAGTTAAATACCAAACCAGCAGCACAAAACCAGCTTGAGACAGGTCAGCAAATGGAAGGCTCAGAGATCTCAGATTTAGTGGTTTGACTGCCAATCACAGGATCTTTTTAATACATCCACACTCAAATATCTGTCCATCAGAAATTTATAAATTAGGCAAGGCATTTGCAAAGTTTTCTAGCATCAGGTTGAGGTTCCACTCCACAGATACACCCTGGGCAATCAGCTCTCTTTAAAAGTCACAAAACCCAACATATTTTCCTTTCAAGGGACACAGTTGGCTTGGAAGCTACCTTACTACAGGTTTATTTGAAAATTAAGTGTTTCAGATCACAGTCTGAAAATAGAGCTATTCAAAACACACACCTTGTGGGGAACAGTCAAAAGAGAGGACCAGAGAATGACACTCATACAAGTTACAGTTAAAATCTCAATAGTTGTGCAAACCACACTCACTTTCCCTGTACCTAAAATCCCTTATTTTCATGGCCAGCTGGTCACTGCAGCAAGTGCAGTTTATTGGTAAGAGAAGAAACTACAGTTGCAGGGACAGTCTAAAAACACTCCAAAAATTCACTTCAGAAATTGTCTTATTGCACTAATACTCCTTACAACAGATATAGGCAGACTCAATAAAAGATTTAAGTGACTCTTTTTAAAAAAATCCAAAGTTAGGAATGTGCTATTTTTTAAGTGACATCAAGTATTCAATCAAGCCCAAGTTATTTAATTGCCAAAACAGAAAACAAGAATTGGTTGCCCTTTCTAGCTACAGTCATTGATTTATAAATGAAGTTTATAACTTGCTAGGCAATATATTTATTTTTTTTACAGCAAATGACAAGTTTGAGTTTTTCCCCTGACACATCAGCAATAATTCATAACCTAGGAGCAGCTTATTGCCTCCTAAAGCTTTTGATTACTCAACACCCCCTTTAGCAATAGAAGGCAAACACTGCCAAAACCATCCAGCATTCTTGGATGTTCAATGTTTTAGCCCAATTTCACCTAAACTGATTAAACCCTCTGTCAGCCATGAATAACCACCTGAAGGCAAACTGCCCTCAGTGCAAGGAGCTGATCCCAAGAGCTGCTCAGGGTATAAACCTGCCTCTGGGAGCCTGCAGGTGCTCAGCATTGCTCAGAATCAGACCTTTGGGGTAGTTTATTAAATACAGACATTCCCATGCTCCAAACCAATGTTACAGAGAAAAAGCCAAGTTAGCTGTTAGTGAATGAACATGTGCCAGAGACAAGATGCTAAGGAGCTTTCAAAAAGCAGTCCACATACCATCCCAGGTATCTCCACCACCTAGAGGAAAGTGTGAGAGATGAACACAGGTACAGGACAAAAGGCTGCAGATAAAACAGTCATTTACACAGCTATGGGAGGAGTTTCCTATCAGCACATTTATAACTAAGGCTCCACTCTGCTGAGCCTGCTAGGAATCAGAGGATGGCACTGATGAAGGGCTAAAGGATGGAAGATTAGTGTCTGCAGATGGGCCTCTCTGGTGATTTTGCCTCAAATTGTGTAACCAGCTCTAAAAACATCCACTTTAGCTGTGCAAGAAAACAGCTAACCACACCTGGAGGAACTCTCTGGGAATGCTGAGAGCCCTACACAAGTTCCCAAGTCATGCAGGCAGGGAAAGGCTCCCAAACTGGAGCTGAGCTCCTCCCAGGACTCTTCCTCACCTTCTGTCTCCATGTCTTGCCCCTTGGGAGCTTCCCCGATATCGATAGTGAACATCACTATCTTGGGAGTCATGGTGGACATCCTGTTGCTAAAGCAAAACTTGTAGGTTCCATCCATGTGGGCAGCAAAGGTGTATTTTCCACTGGACTCCCGGTCTCCTTTATAAATCCCCTTATTATCAGGGCCTGTGATCTGTGTGGGGAAAACAGAGGGTCACAGGTTTGAATTCCAAACACAGAGCTCTCAAATGCACCATCACAGGCACCAGCACCATCTGCAATCTGGCTGCTTTGGCACACTCCAATCTCTCCCTCCCACAGCTCATTGGTGCAGCTCCCCACACAGAAATCTCTTTTATAAAACCCCACAAAGTTCTTGGTAAGGAAAGCTGTGAAAAGCCTCCCTCCCTGGCCTCCTGTGGTCGAGATAAGGAGTCAAGAGCAAGCAAACCACAAAGCCTGGCTCTTTGGCAAATTAACAACTGCAGGGGAAACCTTATCTCTGATGTCTGAAGGAAAACAAAAAGGAAAAAAAGCCATTCTACAGTTGACTTTAGACACACAGTCGGGCATTGTTGCAGTTACCATTTCAAAAGTACTGAACACCTGAATTCTGAGCTCTCACTGTGATCCTGAATTCCCATCCCATCGGGCCACACTGCTGCTGAGCCTCCACAAGGGACACGGGAAGGGCTCTCAGAGCTGCCAGCCCTGTGCTGTGTCCCAGCCCTGTGTCACTCCCAACTGCTACAGGGCTCTCAGCAACAACTCCCAGGTCTGTGACAGCCCGAACAAAACCCTCTCTGCTCTCTAACAGATTAAATCAATTCGTACTCGGCATCTCCTGATTCGATTCCTATTTGAAGATCAGAATTAGCTCAGAACTTCCCCGATGCAACCACCGGGATTAAACACAACACCTTCAGTTCAAGGGGAAGCACCGATTCCAGAGCAACCGCGGGCGCTCCTCCCGCCACACAATTCCCGGTGCCGAGGCTGCACCGAGCGCGGCGGGGGCGGAATCCCCACGGGAAGGGGGAACAGCCCGAGCGAGCCTCGAGCGGCGGAGCCGGGGGTGGCACCGCACGGGCACCGGGCCCGCCCGAGCCGCCCACGCTGAGCCCTGAGCGCCGCCGCCGCCGCACGGAGCCCCCGCGGCGCGGCGGGACCGCCCCGAGCCCGGGGGGAGGCTCCGGCCCCGCTCGGACCATCCCGGGCCCGGGGGCGGCTCCGGCCCCGCTCCCCGCTCGCTCCCGAGGGCCCCCGCACACAGCAGAGCCGAAGCGCGCGGGCCCGGTCCCGGGACGGCCCCGCTCCCCAAGGTCGGCCCGCGCCGCCGCCGCCGCACCTCCACGTCGATGTCCAGGAAGCCGCCCTCGGCCACCTCGAAGATGAGCCCCATCTTGGTGCCGGACGGCACGCGCTCCAGGAAGCACTCCTCGGCGTGCGCGTCGATACTGACGAAGTAGGCGGCGGCCGGGGCCGCCAGCGCGGCCACCAGCGCCAGCACCGCCTGCACCGGCGACATGGCGGAGCGACCGGCGGCGGCACCGAGCGGCGCTTCCGGCCCGCGCCGCGCCCCTTCCGGCGCACGGGGCCGCCTCTCATTGGCTGCCGCCACCCCGCTGCCACGTACGGGCTGCGCTACGGCGGCCGCCGGGAGACAGAGGGCAGCGGGACCGCCAAGGCGCTGAGGCAGCGCCCGCGCGGCGTGGGAGGCGGGACCCACGCGCAGGAGCAGCCAATGAGCGGGGAGAAAAGGCGGGGCGGTGGCCGCGAGAGCCAATCAGAACGAGGAGCGGGAATGAGGGGGCGTTGCCCTGCAACGGGGCGGGGCGGGGAGAGCGCGGGAGGCGGGAAACGGCGGCTGAGGGGATGGGGAGGGGGGGGCGGATCCTGAGGGGTCCCGGCGGCTCCGGGGGCAATGAGGGCAGGCGAGAGGGACGCAGGGCGGCTGTCACCGCGGCTGTCACCGCTGCCGAGGCCGCTGCTAAAATTGGGAAATCAGAACTTGCGGCAGCGAGGGAGATATTTGGGGAGCAGCCAACGTTTAAGATGTTAATAGTGAAGCCCAGCTTGTGGGCGGTTCACGCTTAAGGAAACACAGTCATGGCACGTCCAGTTTCTGCTTCACCCCAGAGTAACTGTTTAAAAACCCATTCCTTGCATGACCATGCTTAAGCGCTAATTTCCAATTAAACCTCCCAAACTGAAATACGAAGCTAATACTTGAGCTCAAGGCAGCCTGTTTCGCGACTAGCTGTTTTAATGATGTGGGGAAGAGTTAAAGACTAACACACAATCTGGCTTTCCACTGAAATATTTTTACATTGCTTTTGCCAATAAGCGCGGTTGTTGTAGCCGTGGTGACACCCAGACACGTTTATGTGCACAAATGGCAGATTTCCATCAGCACATTCTGCTCCAGGTGTGGGCCAGCAGAGCTGCCGTGTCAGGGCACGCACAGGGTGGGGACAAGTGTGGACAAAATCTGCCAGACAGGCTGAGCCTGAGGAGCTGCAGGTCACACACATGCCTGGATGAGAGACTTTTCCTGCCAAGTCATTTTCCATGAGTTTGGATCGGGCCAGCATCGAACCTGCTGCTTCCCACGCCACAAACTGTGCTGGTTTTTCACCTTTCTCAGCTGTAGTTTTAGTCTTTCCACACGTGTTCCCTACATTGTTATATTCTCCCTCTACCCACAGAACAACAGGAACTCACGTAGTACCAAATTCTTGTGGCAAAAACTCTTTTTCTCATCTCTAACTTGGACAAAATGATGATTTCACAGCATAGCTGCTCCCCTGAGGTACTGCAGAGTGTTCTCCAAGATTCTGCTCAGGCTGCTCCTCCTCCTTGTGTAAGCACCTTTGCCAGGAAAGGATGACTACACCATTATTCATCCCCCTGCACTCCTGGAACTTTGTGCAATATCCTGTGGTGTCCAACTTTGGGAATTAGTTTCATGGATGTTATATAGACATATATTTTCACTGAGTTATTGCTGTAACTTAGGCAATTGATTGCCAGGCTCAGGTATTTGGGGATTGATTGCTCCTTTCCTGGCTGCCTACTGAAAGGGCATGAAAAGATCAATATTTGTACCCGAGGTTGTGACAGAATTGCATTAAAAAGCTGTTCTGGTGTCACAGTGTTGCATTTCTGGTGCTACAGTGTTACATTTCTCACCGTTCATTCCTCCCATTCACCTACACGGGCGTTTTACATCTGCCAAAGGTAGATAATTAATGCTGTATTCACAACATGCAGCACGTGGCAAGTCATTCCAGGCTTGGCTTTTGCAGCCCCACTGCTATTTCTCCTGACTAGTTCCAGTGTTTGGTATTACTTATTATATCTTGTCCAAAATAAAATGTATTCTTCCTACTCTGCACACACAAATGGCAGAACTGGGACCTAAAATTCTTTCCAGGCACATTTAGCTTATCTGTAGAGACTCATCTGGAGCATCTCTTCGTAAACCCTATGGAAATAAGAACATGCAAACATTCACAGTCACACCTGCGAACCGCTCCACCGTCCGTGCGGGACCCGAACCCCGAGCATGGGCGGCTCCGAGCTCTGCCCCCCAAACTCGCGGCTCTCCTCCCGGACGGGGCCGCAGGAGGGATCGGTACCGAGAGCCCTCCCGCTGCTGCGGGACAAGCACCGAAAGAAGCGCACCCTCGCTTGCCGATGCTCCTGTCCCCACCGCAAGCGAAGCCCCGCGGGGCAGCGCCATCCCCCGCGCCTCGGGCTGGCGGGGCCGGTCCCGGTCCCGGTCCCGGTCCCGGTGCCGGGATGCGCGGGGGCCGGTGCCGGTGCCGGGATGCGCGATGACCGCGGGCATGCGCGGGGCCGCCCCCGGCCCGCCCTGCGCCGGGCATTGGCCGCGGGCGGCGGGGCGGTGGTGGCGGGGACGCCGCGCCCGCCTCCCGCCGCCGCTCCCCCAGCACCGCCCGGCCAAGTTTAAACACCCCCGGCCGAGCCGCCCGGAGTTCGCGGGAGTTGCCGGGGGCCGCGGCCCGGGCGCGGGGCAGCGGCGGCGGCTGCACGGGGACCGCCCCGCCCGGAGCGCGCCCCGCCGCCGCCTATGCGGGCGCCGCGGCGCCGGGCGAGCCATGGACGGCGGCGGCGGCGTGCCGCCCGCCCTGGAGAAGAACGCGGCGGAGCTGACGGTCATGGACGTGTACGACATCGCCTCGGCCGTGGGGCAGGAGTTTGAGCGGGTGATCGACCAGCACGGCTGCGAGGCCATCGCCCGCCTCATGCCCAAGGTGGTGCGGGTGCTGGAGATCCTGGAGGTGCTGGTGAGCCGCAACCACATCAACCCCGAGATGGAGGAGCTGCGCCTGGAGCTCGACCGCCTGCGCCTGGAGAGGATGGACCGCATCGAGAAGGAGAGGAAGCACCAGAAGGTGCGGGCGGGGAGCGGGGGGCGCGGCGGGGCACGGCTGCCCCCGCCTGCCGCAGCCGCTCGGGGGACTCGGGCTCGGCCCCCCCGGCGCCGTTCTCCCCCCGCCGCCGCCGGGAGCACAAAGAGCGGGGCCGGGGTGCGGGAGCGGGCGGGGCACGCGTGCGGTGCAGCCCGGGCGGCTCACGGCTCTGCGCGGATGCTGCCGGAGCGTCGCCGAGGCTTTGGGCGTGTTGTTGTTTTTTGTTTCCTTCCCTGCTGGAAGTTTCCTCCCTCCTTCCCTTTCTCCACCCCTTCCCCGGTCACTGCGTTTCCTTCCCCCGTGTCTGGCCCATTCGGACTCCCGCTCCATCCCCTCTCCTGGGGAGGGACAGCGCTGCTTCCTGCTAGGCCAGGAAAGGTCACTGACAAGAATAAATACACTTTCCTCTCCGGGGCTGGGAATGATTTAGCAGTCTAGTTCTCCTGGAACAGACTTCGGGTTAGACAAGTCATAGGAGAGAGATGGAGAACCGAGTGATTTCAGAGCAGAGTTAGAGCTGAAGAGTAAGGAAGAGCACTCTGCCAGATTGCTGCTCCATCCTCTGATGGCAAGATGTCCCTTGGCTTGTTTTGGGGTGGTCACAGTGTTCCCTGACCCCATTCCTATTAAAGGAGTCTCTGCCTCTCTCTCCTGAGGCAGAGAGCATTTCCCATACCCTGTCAGCCTCTCATGGCAGGACAGCAATCTCCACTAACTGCAGTAAAAGTGGCAGATCTGCTCTTTAAACCATCCAGATAACTGATATAAGAAATGGTTCTTCTGGTAAATGACTATGCTAAATCACCACTGCTGCCTCATGCCATTCCTGATTCCACACACAGAATCAGGATAAACAGGAGATGGGGGATTTCTCGAAGAGAGACCCCAAACTTCAAGATTTGGCTTAACTGGATAAATCCCAGTTTTATATTTCAAAAAGAGTCAGCTAAAGGACTTTCACCTGGGAAATCCAGGATAAACTCTGCAACATTTTGGGCAATGTCTCTGAAAAGGAAGGTAAAAGACCTTTGATGTACAAAGCCTTGATAAGTCTCAAGAGAATGATAAAAGAAGGTCTAGAGAACAGATACAAATATGTTGGATATTTACCAAAGGCTGAGGGTGAAGCAGACACTGAACGGAGCCAGTGTCATTGTACAACTTGTTCTGTGGAGATGTTTCTGAAGTTCTTGTAAGTGTTAAAAAGTTTCCTAAACGTGTCAGCTGATCTCCCTGCCAGTCAACCACCTCAGCTCTGTCAGCTTCTCTGAGGGTCATGAAGTGGCTCAGGGAGTGTTTAAACAATTTACTTCAGTCTAAACAGATTTTAACAGGAAAATAAACTGCATGATACATACCTTTTATTTTTTTAAATCAAGCTGGTTTCCAGTGCACCAGGTCCCTACAGAACTGTGGTCTCTCATCTGCTCTGGTCCAATGTGAGGGTTGAAGACTTTCACAGGACAGGTGCTGATAAGCAGAAAAAATCACATACTGAGAAACAGTTTTTGATGTCAAACCCTCCGAGAAACACCCAGAAAAGCTTTTAATGGTCCTTGCAAGCATCAGTTTGAGATTTCAGATTTAAGATTTATGTGTGAATCTGTTTTGCTTGTGAACCTGGCTCAGCACCCACTGCCTGGGGCTTCCTGAGCTGGCTGGCACTGCCTGGCCGTGGATGTGCTTCCCTGTCTGGTACTTCCACTAATGAGGACTCAAAAGTTAATTTCTGCTCCAATTCATTGGCTCTTCAATAGTAATAAATGACAAAGTTTGCCTCGGCAAACCTGGCATAGCTGTGTGTTTACAGTGCAGCCATGTATAAATGATATAAGTTTAGCTTGTTTGGGGTTTGTGTGCATTCTATTTTGGTTTTATCAATATGCTTGGAAGTGATGAATGTGCTGGTTTATTGCTAAAATAGGTCACTGCATTATTTTAGCTACAGAGTTGTAACAGGCAGCATCACTGTAAATAATCCAGGTTTTTGGAAATAGCAATTTCATTACAGATTTAGTAAGATAAAGAGTTTCAGGTAAAATAGGTGATTAATTACATTTTCTTTCCTTTTTAATACTCAACTCTGTGTAGCTTACCACACCTTTGCTATTTATTATTTATTATCTTTGCCACCTAATGTTTTCTGCAACACTTTTAGCCGCAATAGGGTAATAAAGGCTGGAATAAAATGGTATTTGGCCAGAAAGTCACCAGGAACATGACTTCCCATTATCAGAGCATGCATTCAAAGCAGAGAGCTGTCCTTTAATCTCTCAGCAGAGCTTATTTTAGCCTGGAGCTGTGCTTGGCTGGGTTGTTGTGTGAATGTGTTTTGTTGTTAGGTAGGAAAGGGGCATGTGGATGGATGTGAAAGTCAGCAGTGACTCAGCCTGGCTCCAGGGATTTGCATGCAGCTTTTTGTCTGAAGAGCATAAGTGAAAATGGAGCAGGGAATGCCCCCCTCTGCAGAAGTGAGATATCCAGAGAAGCTTTTGGAACAGGCAAGGTTCTAAATACAACTGTTTTCCTTAAGGACTTTCTCTTTTTTGTCCTGACTTGACCTTCACGAGGATTGGTGACAGCTGCTCTTGACACAGAGTGTCCCAACAAATGGGAGCTGTTCTGGCTGGCCTGGCTGCACTAACACAGGACATTCCAGCAGGACAATTTACATGGGAGGCAGCATGGGTTGGGTTTGTGCTCACTGTGTGCACCAGGAGCTGCACTGGATCACACACTCATCAATTTGCACTTGTGTTTCACGGCAGGAATTCAGACCAGGCTGTTGTGTCGGGAGTTTGTCCATCCCTGAGCTCCTGGCCCTGCTGTGGGATGGTTTGGGGGCTCTCTGACAGCTTTGCAGCTGCTGCCTGGGGTGCTGCAGGGAATTGGTGCTGGTGTTTGGTTATTGGACCCTTAATCTGGTCCTCACAGCACAGCAGGGTATGAGGAGCCATCCTTTGGGTGACTTGCTTTGCATCAGGAATGATCCCCTCAGGTATTTCCATTCGGATGCAGCAAAGGGGGCTGTGGTGGTTTCCTGGTGGTGGCATTAAAACAGCAGATGTCTTCTAAGAAACTCAAAGTAGTCATATTTAATTGCTTTCCATAAGAATCAGTAGGATCTGTAGTTTGATCTGTAAATTGCCCAGTCAAAGACTCTTTACATGTTTTGAAATATCAATGTGTTGTCCTGGTCTGCCCTATAGGAATTAGAACTGGTGGAGGATGTCTGGAGAGGGGAAGCACAGGATCTTCTCACCCAAATTGCACAGCTCCAGGAGGAGAATAAACAACTGATGACAAACTTATCTCACAAAGACATTAATTTCACAGAAGAGGAATTTCAGAAGCATGAAGGCAAGTTTGCTACCTCAAATTCAGTCCTTGCTTTGTTACAAAAAGAAATACTTAATCAAAATACTTTGACTGGATATTCTGGTGTGGTTTTTCCCTGCAGATTAATTCAGATCTGGGTTTTGAAGGCTTGTTTGTTTATATATATACATATATATATATATTTTACCTAAATAGAAAATCTCTGAATACATATGACACTGTAGACATGATAAGAAGTGGGAGAATGAGGGAAACATAACCAACTTTTTGTTTGGCTGAGAAGCATCTCTGGAAGTAAAGTCTAGATACACCCTTTGGTCTATCTCTGTTTGGATTCTCATTTTGCTGGAGGTGGATGAAACTCTGCCCAGCACTGTGGAAGCTGCACTCCCTCTCTCCTTGGGGCTCAGTGCTGCTCACTTGCACTGGGGAAATGCATAATTAAACCTTCAAAAAGTAAAAATTGTTACACCTCTCGAGATATTTTTTAAAACAAATGCAATGCTTTCAAATTAGGAGCCAATTAGTGGCAAAGAAGTAGCTCAACATCAGGCTGACAAACTCCATGCAAAATTCAGCATGGCAGCAATGACTCATGGGTCATGAAGACTGACATTGTGTTACAAAGAACCAGCTTCCCCTTTGTTTTCTTTTTTTTCTCCTTCTTTTTTTCCCTTCCAGTGGCTATCTAGCTCACTGCAGCTCATGTGCTTGCATTTAAATATAGCCACACTCCTCACATCCAGACAAGCAGATGCCAGACGTGCTTTCCTTGTTATTTTTACTGTGTCTACCCATGTGTGACAACACAAACAAAACCCATAAGCCCATTCCAGAGCTTAGGCTGAGATCACTGATATTCTTTAGCCAAAGTATTCGGTTTAAGTGAAATCTTTTAATTTCTATCAACCCCATTTAATTATTTGGATCTATTATATCAAACCTGACTGGTTTTCTTTTAGGACATATTGTCATTAATGAGCAGGGATAGATTTGTCTCAAATTACTTGTTTGGATAGTGTCAGAAAGCAGTTCTGCTGCTGTTTTTCAGTGTCTGTCCTTTGGTCTGATGTAGAGGCAGCATTTCAGGCTCAGTCCTGTGTTGGCTGCACTGATTTTGAGCAGGCTGCAGTGCTGCTGTCTGAGCTTGGTTTAGCACTGTGATCCCTTCTCCCCTGAGCTCGCTGCTCACTCAGCAGGCTGTGACAGGGGTGGTTTCACACAGGCAGCAGAGGCCCTGATCTGGGTGTGCAGGGCCTTGGGAGTCAATCCTGCCGGTTAATTCTCAGAGCCTTGTTGAGTGTGATGGCAGAGGCAGTTGTGTGCAAACAGGAGTGCTCTGAGCAGAGCAGGATCCTGTGAAGGACCTGTGACAGCAGAACACAGAGCACAAGGGAGGGGTTGAGATGAGCCTCCAACCCCCATTAAAGTGACTCCTCCCAAGCCCAAACAGAGCCCTGCTTGATGGTGCTGAGTGATTGGAATATCCCAGGAAAAAGCCAGATGCAAACGTGACCCGAGTGTGTCAAACAGGACAGGCAGGCTCTGTGCCACTGCAGGGGAGCTGCAGCCTCAGCCTGGCTGTGCTCAGGGACACACAGCGCCTGTGTGACCCTCCTGTGCTGCAGGGCCCACAGCCCCCCTCACAAGGGACATTCAGCTTGTGCTGAGTGTTTAGGTCATGGTGCAGTGCCACGGGCTCTGCCTGGCACAACTCTGCCAAGCTGTATGGACACGGCACTGAACAGGTCACTAAACACAAAGAATATTCTCCTTTCTTTTTTTTTTTCTTTCTTTTCTTGGTGTCCTCCCCTCCAGCTGCTTTCGATTCTCTTGCTGGAACAACACCAGGATCACAGCAAACCACAGGAAACTGCTCATAGGATGTGCCTGGGGAAGCTGGCTGGGTGTGCCATTTAAGATCTTGCATTTATTAGAGTTTGAACCATTTAGAGATAATTATTTTACATTTAGGGCACTTAGTGATTTCCCTCTCCTCTTTCCCAGTGCCTGAGGAAATGGAAGGAGATGTGACTGTTTCATAAAATTCCCCACCTTTCCTTCCCCCCCCCACTTCCTGAAATAAAAATTGTAGTGATCTGTGCACACAATTGAAGCCTTTTAGGCTCACCAAATGTTAGCAAAAAAAAATTAGCACAGTGGGAGGAAAAGTAGTCAGCACTGAATTGTATTTTTTCTTTAAATAGCACCTGCTATCTAGAGATCTCAAAGCATCTCACAAGTGCTAATGGATACAGCTGCATTCACTACCTCCTTCTGAGTGAAACCACCAGTCTGAAGTTTCACTGCAGTCCCTCTACTTCAAGGCAAAGTTTTGGATTATTTTGGTTTTAAATCCAGCTGATGTTTCAGGCCCCAGCCCTGAGATTGGCTGCAGTGAGGTTTGGGTGCAGGGAAGTGCCAGACCTGTGCTGTGAGAGAGGAATGTGGATCTTTTAGAACAGTTAAGCTGCAGTTTGTGTTTGTGACACTTCTTCTCCCTGGTGGATATGAGCTGGTACCACAGCAAAGAATCAAAATTATCCTGTGAAAAACTAGAACCCAGAGCAGCACAGAGCTGATAAAAACCAGGGTCCAGAAATAGAGCAGGCAAATGCACCACAGAATGAAAAGGGGTGAGAGTGTAACACTAGAATGTGAACACCATGTCACTGACAGTTCTTTGCTGGGGTTTGCCAGGAACATGTCCTGGGAACCAAATTCCTGCCCAGCCATGAGCAGCAGTGCTTTCCCAGCAGAGCAGTTCCCTGTTCCCTGCAGAACCACAGCTCTGCTCCTTCAGCACTGAGGGCTGGAGCTGCTGCTCCCTGTTTGCTCTGGTCCCTCCCCGCCTGCATGGGAGCCCAGAGCTGTGCAGGCACATCCACCAGTTCTCCCTTTCCTTCTCTGAGCTTTGTCCTGCTCTGCTCTGCTCTCCATCCGTTCATTCTGTAGCTGACCTGTGAGCTGGAGTCCTACAGACATGCAGCTAATTTCTCTTGTGGGAACAACTCTGGATTTCTCTGATGGGGGAAGAACAAAACCAGGAAGTCTGAGCTGATGTTAGAAAGTAGAGCCTTTCCTGGCTGGATGCATTTGATGCATACAGAGAATATTTCTGATGTGGGAGCTGCTTTAATATTTTGAAAAGGAAGCAGCTTTGCAGCCAGCCCAGAGTGGGGAGTGCATCAGCACCACTTGCAGTTCACAAATGGAAGAAGCTGAAGACTCACATAACAAAGGATTTTGCCAAAGTGAGTGCAGTTAGCAGCAGGATTTGAGCTCCTGCTTGGGCTGGGCTCTGGCCAGGGCAGCCTCACACTGCCCTGGTTGCAGGGTTTGCATCTTCAAGGATGTTGTGCAATGTGATTTCATGTGATAGTTCAGGACCATCAAACCCCACATCTGTGCCAATCTCAGGGCAGGAGATTCATCAACTCACCAAGGTAAAATCTCTGCTCTGTGTCTGCCCTCAGGAGTCCATCACTGCAGTGCCAGATCCAAGTTATGGATCTCTGTAATGGCAAAGAGAAGAATGGCTCCTGTGGTTTATAACATTTCCTAATAATTCATTGATTAGATTTAAGGTTAATCTAACCCTTTCTTTATTTTCAGACAGGATCAGTGTTGGATTCTTGGCAATGTTCCAAACTCCTTTCACCAGTGTAATGCTATCAAGTATTCTTCTCTCAAGTACAATCACTCTAAATATGAATTACCACACAATAGGATGGGAAAAGGGTGGCAAAAAATGAGGAAAAATATGTGACCATAATTCAGACTAAATTTTGGTTCTGCATTCAGGGTGGGGGAATCCTCTGAAAGTCCTGTTTCATCTTGTTTTCCCTAAACACAAAACTGGATTTCAACTAAAAATCAATCTCCTCAGCTGGTTTGGATCCAGATATAATCCACAACAGTGATGTGTTGTTTACATCTTACCGAAGATCAAGACCATTTTTTTTACCATTTTCTCAAGGCCTTGGCCAGCTGATGCCAGAGATAATCACAGAGATAACCGAGCTCCCTGGGGCATGGTGTGAACATTGATGTAAAACTGCTAAGGCAGGGAGATGCAGCAGTGTCACTCACTGTTAGAAATGTTTCTGAGGAATGTCAGTTCCTTTTTAAGGAGTCTCTGTGCAGGGGCTTTATGGAGTGGATTCTGTCATCTGTGTTCTCTGTTACCCTTGAGGTAACCTCTAAAGCATCTCTGTAATTCGACCAGCAGGCAACTTCCAGAGTCTGCTGAAATATTCCTCATTGTTATTGTTCTCAGGCTCAGCAGCTCCTGCCTGCCCTCACTTTGTGTTCTGTGTTCTTTTTTTAACCAGGGATGTCAGAGAGAGAGCGGCAAGTCATGAAGAAGCTGAAGGAAGTGGTTGATAAACAGAGGGATGAAATCAGGGCAAAGGACCGGGAACTTGGACTCAAAAATGAGGATGTAGAGGCTGTAAGTGGCTCTTGGTCTTCCTATTTCTGTTCTTTCTCACCCACACTTCCACAGCCTGGTTTTGAGTTTGAAGTTAACATAGAAAGTATAAACAGTGCTGGACTAATGGTCCTGCAGCTGAAGTGTCCAGCAGAGCTGTGGAGTGTCCAGAATGGTCACTCAGTGCAGCCCCACACCAGGGATGCAGTGTGGATCTCTCTGCACCAGCAGGGCCTGCAGTGACCTGTTCAGATGAGTCACAGGCTCCTCTGTGACTCCAGGCATGACATGAGATTTGGCACTTTCTGTGCAATGACCTCCTTACCCACATTTTGCTTCCCATTCCTCACACTGCCTCATGTCCTCAGGCCGTGGGCCTTTCCTGGTGCCAGTGAGGCCAGGCCTGGGTGATCTCTGCTCTGCCCAGTGCCTCTGGCAGGGCCTGCAGCCTTTGCAGCTGGGGCTGTCCCCACACAGCCAGCAGGTCACATCTGCCTCAGGACAGAGCCTGGAGCTCAAAGCAAAGCACCCAGAAACTGAACACTAAGGATTCCTCTGCCTTGTCTTTCTTCTCCCCTGGGTTAAGATTTGATTCAGAATCCCATAAGCCACCATATTTAATATCAGAAGTGATGGGTTTGCTTTTATCTGAAAAACTCCCTGTGCTAGGGGAATTCACTCTAGAAATCAATTAAATTTGGGTGATTGAAGCTGTAGTAGACAATTAGATATTAGAAAAACTAATCTGGGGGTGAGGAGAGGGGGGGAATTTTTCAGATAAAATGCAACAGGAACCCACTGCTTCAGGATATTTGGGACTGGGCCATCGTGGCTCATGGCTGAATGGCCTCTGAGCTCCTGCTTGGATGTTTTGCAGCTGCAGCAGCAGCAGAACAGGCTGATGAAGATCAACCACGACCTGAGGCACAGGATCACGGTGGTTGAGGCGCAGGGGAAGGCGCTGATCGAGCAGAAGGTGGAGCTGGAAGCGTATCTGCAAACCAAGGAGCAGGAGATGGGCAACCTCAGAGCTGAGCTGGGCAAGCTCAGAGAAAAGCTGCAGGGTGAGGACAGCCAGGCCAGCCAAAATGGGGAGGAAGCAAAGGTAAGAGCACTTTGGATCACTTTTTAAACAGCATTTTAAAAACCTTTGGACTTCATACCAAGCACCTCTTTGAGTTTTGGTTGTGGTAGCGTGTTTGCTTCATTTTCTTTGTACACACCTACCCCTTCCCCCAAAGGAAAACAAACCAATTCCTTGCAGGGTCTGGGTTTTCCAAAGACAAACAGCCAGGAGTAGCTTCAGCTTTGCCAGATCTGCAAATATTCAAGGCCAGATGGGTCACAGGGTGCACAGGGATGGTGGTGGCAGCTGAACCAGAGTGGAACAGAAAGTGCCAGAAGTGGTCCCAGAGTCAGGGCAGAGCTCTGCACACCTGGTCCCTGCTGTTCTCATGGCACTCCAGATCAGCCAGGACTAAGCTGGTTAAGTGCTACCAAATCAATACATAAATATTTCAAGGCACTTTTTAGAGGAACCAACTTTGGCCTTATTTCTGCTTTTGCTTCCCATTAGAATTTGTGCAGTGAAGTGTTGTGAGCACAGATGTTCATGAAAAGCAAACGTTCCTGCTGGCAGAGCCAGGTTCTTGCAGAACAGGCAAAGTGACAGTCTGCAAATGGAGCTGGGCTGAGATCAGAGCAGCAGGAATGCAAATTTGAGGGGAGCTTCCTGAGAAAAAGATGCACTGATCTGTTGATCCCTGAGTCCTCTTTATGGTTCCCAATATTTCCCTTTGTGCCTATGACATTACTGCTTTATTCCTGAAGCAAATGTACTGCATTGCCCTCTCCTAATGATGCTCTTAGCAGAGTAGGAAATGCAATAAGGGGTGTAATGATATTGAAGAATTAGAGGAGCTCTATCACACAGAGCTGTTCAGCTTGATGCATTGGTGAGAGTCCATGGTAAATGCCTGCCAGGCTGCAGCAGAGAGTGAAACATCCAGTGAAACACCCAGTGAAACACCCATTTCAGGAATACACATCACAAAGCAGAGCCAAGTGCTGATGGGGTACCCTGGTCCCCTGGGAATGTGGCAGCCAGTGCTGTGCTAACATGTCACTGCTGAGCTGGGCAAGCACTGCATTCATGATGAAAAGGATTATTTCATTGCTGTTAATTCAGCCAGGACACCCAGCTCTGTAAACAGGGCTGGGGAGCCCAGGCCTGGAGCCAGCAGGATAAAAGTGTCCCCAGTGTCTGCAGAGAAAGGATGCATTCTTCACCTCTCTCCAGCTCATCACTGCCATGGCAATGGTGCCTCCTCTCATCAGAGGCGTCCCTGCTCCCTCTGCCAGGACAGAGCTCACACAGGAGCTGCAGTGGCAAGCAGAAAACTGGAATAGCTGCATGCTCCAGAATGGCCATGGCTTGTTGGCCCCACTCAAGGACATTTGCATTGGGTACAGGGTGCTCAGTCTGTGCTGATTTGAGCCAAATCTAGCAAAAATAGCTTATTTGGGCAGAGATGTGGGACAAATTCACAACCAAAAGGACCAGCTCAGACCCACACCTAGGGGGTGAAGGGGAGGAAAAGTGTGTGGGTAATTTCCTTTGAACCTCTTGTTGCATCAGTCTTTATTCCATGTAGTCTGTGCAAAGGAATGTGCTTGGATGAAAGGGTGATCAAACAGTGCCCGAGTGAGCATTGCTCTGCTGCCTCATCCCTGCAGGACAGGCACTGAATTCACCTGAAATTCACCTGAAATTCACCTCAGCCATGTTCAGCCTGAAACCATGGATCAGTGTATTGCAAAACCATTTCACAAACAGGAGCTTAGAAGGAGGTAGAGTCAGGATTACAAGAAATGCACTTTGTAGGAATTTCACTACTCAACTCCTCAAATTTCCAGCTTGTATCCATCCCAGCAAGCTGTCACTGCCATACAGGAGCTCTGACTCTCTGATCTCTGCATCCTCCCACAGGGGTGAGTGGCTGACCTGGCTGCTGCAGCTCTGATTTCATGTGCTGGCCTCTATTAGTCCTTGCAAAAAGCATCACATTTCAAATGGACTTTGCTACATTTCAATATTTTCTTGGAACAGGGTGTCCTGCATTTGTTTGTATTGTTATTAATCCTGCAGACCTCTTAAGGCTTGGAGCTGCTTTTCAGAATCTCAGTTCCAAGTTCCCTTCCCAGAACCTTGTGATTTTTCATCATGGTATGTTTACATTAGAAGAAGACACCTCTTTGTGGGAGGAGCTGGAAGGAACTGTATGACCTTTGCCATGCTATTTTTTCAGTGTTTAGATAAATAACTGATGTTTGATTTACTCCACTTGTTAAAAGTATGAATTCCTAAAACTGACTTATCAAAAGTTGGCCATTTGAATTGGACAGTGAATTTAAAGCCCACATTTCACTCCCTAGGCAGAACCAAACAATGATGATTGTCTCTCTGACTCAGAGAAGATGGCAATGGACCTGAAAGATCCCAATCGCCCAAGATTCACCCTGCAGGAGCTCCGGGATGTCCTTCACGAGAGGAATGAACTGAAATCCAGAGTGTTTTTGCTTCAAGAGGAGCTTTTATACTACAAAAGGTGAGTTACATCTCCTCTGCTGTGGGAGGATACACTCAGGGAGCCACAGGGCAGGTGTAGAAACAATAAATGTGCCCTGAAGGTCTGTCCAAGTTGGTGTTTCTGCAAAGGCTTGTGCAGAGACTGCAGGAATGCAGCCCCAGTTTGAACCTGGTACCTCAAACTCGTCCTTCCCCGACTCCCAGGTCTGCCCTGGATCCTAGAAAGATTACAAACATTTAATAGAACTGAACTTCAAAAATGAGGATAGGAGTGGGTCTAAAATGAAAATTCTAGACCTTTTATTCAATCCATTCCTCTTCTCCCTCTCCTTGTCACAATGGGTAGAAAATATTGAATGGAGACCCAATTCTTGGTGCTGATCCTTGGTTGATTAAAAAAATCTTAAATTGATTTGAATGGGTTTTGAACAGATCTTTTTGCATTCTTTCATCAACAGTGCTCAGATTGAATTGTAGATCTCAAAGTGCTTCCATGGCCTGGGAGGAGAACATTAATTATCTTTTCTTTCTTTCAAGTGAGGAAATGGAAGAAGAAACTAGAACCCCACAGCCTACACCCATAATTCAGCCCAAACCCTCAACTCAGCCTGAATCTGGAATCAAACGACTGTAAGTAAAATATTTACTAAACATACTGGGTATAGTGTGTAATACCAAATGTTTCTTATGCATAGGACCATTTTAAAGACTTAAAAAATTCAGATAACCACATTCCTACTGTATATGAGAGACACCCTGAATGAGCACTTGGCAGATGTGAAACAACAGTTGGTTTTGGCCAAAACTTTTGCCTAGATCTGGGACAAATTTCAGTCTTGGATTATCATTTTTCCATGGCCTCACTGTGCCCATTTCCCTGTTGACTGAAGCCTTTAGACCCTGACTTGCACCATGTGGGCAGCACAAAACCCTTCTGTTTGCTGAGCAAATTTGCTGCTGAGAGGATGGGCACTGGCTTGGCTAAGAGAACCCCACCTTTTTCTGAAATATTAATGCTGCTGCTGGAACCAAAGCTTACTGCCAGAGATGTGCTGCTACAAGAGTATCACTTTATAAAATCACTGTGTTGGCCAGTCCTTTTCTCTGCTGAAACTCCTTCCTGTACATTTATTTATTCCAAATTAAGTCTTCTAATCTCACAGCAACTCTTTGGATTTTTGTGATACTGGAAACTTTACTTTTTTAACTGGAACAGTTGTTTCCATATAAAGAGCTCTTCCATCCTGTCCCCATGCCCACAGCCTTCAGTCCTTGTTCAATAACAGCAGCAGCCCTGGGAGAGTAAATTCCATAGGAAGATCTGGGCTGACCCAAAACACCATGGAGTCAGGAGGGCACTGTTGATTATTTGCAGTAGGCTGCAGCTTTCTGTGCTGAGAGAAACCTTCCTCTCACATGAGTAGGAAATACACTTTGAATTTAAATTTCAGTTTCATTCTGTGACTGTGATGGTGATGATGATGATACTGTGTTGCACAAGATCTTCACTGTAAAGTTTCTCTTTTCTTTTGCATTTCTTTTAGACCTTTTAAAGCTAATTCTGTTGTGGGGAATGGCTGGTTTCAGCTCACACAGTTTGTGTTGTGCAGCTTCCATGTTTGATTTGAAATGCTGCCTTTGATGAAGCAAAGGCAGCATAAAAATGTAAACAGGGGTTGTAAGGCAGAGCACATGTTGGTGAGGTATTGGTTTTGACTCTGCCTAAGCTGAAATTCCTTCTTTTAGATGTCATGCTCTGTCCCCTGGTTTCACTCTGCTCTCTCTCCACTTAGCCATCATATTAAATAAGGGAATATAAAACTGTCTGCCTGAGTAATCTGAAGGATGGTAACAGCTTCCAGGTTTGTCTCACTCTTGCAGCCTGTCTGGATAGGATTTCTCTGCTGGGGTTTTATTTTCCTCCTCTCTTCCTCTCTCTGTGTGTTGTCAACACTGTACTTGTAGTTGGGCTTTAAAAAGTCAGGAAATGTCACTGAAGCCAATGCAGCTTCTGCCCTGTCCCAAGACCCTCCTGCTGCAGTCCCTGCCTGCCCTGAGGTGTCTCCAGAGCTCGCTCTCCTGCCTGGGGAACACTGGCACATGAACCAGGGCTGTGATGGAAACTTGCAGTGCTGCTCTCTGCATGCAGAGTGCCTTCCCAGAGGAAAGTGGGGCTGCTTCTCCCTCTCTTTCAGAGTTTTTCTCCTGATTGAACAAAAAGCTGAAGTACGAGAATAGGAGCCCTCTCAAGGGAAGTTTTATGCTTGCCTGTGCAATGTGCCCTTTTCCTTTCACCACACAGTCTGAGGGAATGAGCCAGATGGATGTGTAGCCTGTGCCATCCAAGATGTGCTCAGGTGATTCAGTGCTGCAAGTCCATAAAGAAAGGAAAACAGAAGCTACAGAATCAGCATTTTTTCTGAGTTGGCACGTTTGGGGTAAACTCTGAGTTCTGATCTCAGATGCCTGACTCGTACATTTGTCTCTCCCCATCACATGACCGAGTTTTAATGAAATAATGTAACCAGGAGGCTTTACTGAGGAGGAAAAGTCCAGGGATTAAAAATGCTCCCTCTGTTTGGAGCAGAAAACACCCTTTTGTTTTCTCCTTAAGACTACGTGCTTGTTTGTCACTGATGTCATGCCTCAAACAGCCAGGAGTTCTCTTCCTATTCTTGCAGCCTACAAAAGCTGGTGTGTCTGTCAGCTCTGCAGCTCAGGACGTGCCACATTGCACAAAAATAGAAATCCTGGCTGCTGCTAATGATCCAACAGTGCTTGCCCATTTGTTCTCAATTTTAGTCTCAGAACAGCAGTCAGTGAGCTGGGGAGAGCTGCATTTGGTCACAAGTGAAATGTCTCTCGTGATTTCAACTTAATCTTTAATTGACATTAGTCCACAGTTCAAAAAAATATTTGGCACAAGGGAGAAGCTGTGAGGAGAAGCCTTAGCCAGACAGAGGGTGTGCAGGTATGGCTGGAGGTGTGCTGGCAGGGTGGGCTGGCTGGGCACAGAGCTCCCAGCTCTCAGCTCTGTGCTGCATGGACTGTCTAATGCTCAGTGCTGAACCCTCACAAAGAACTCGACTTGCTGTGAGCCAGCTCCAGTGCTCCTGCCAGAGCAGCTGCAAGGTTTCCCTAAAGCACTCAGCTGCCTGCAGTTGGCATCTTCCTGCATGAGCAGTAACCCAGGTTCCTTTGGAACAGACACACAGCCCCCTTAACCACGCAGTTTCTTAGGAGGTTATTTCAACAGTTCACCTGCAATACTGGTTTTTAACCTGAAAATACCAACTGTAACCCTTGTGGAATCTTTAACTGTAGTGCTGGTTCTCTCTAACCCTGTGCCAATATCCAGTAGTCACAGCAGAGTTCTGTTTTGTATTTTTTAACAAACACCCTCATCTTTCATTTCATTGTGTCTGTGCCTGTTTGTCTCTTGGAACAAAAACGTGCACTGTGCTCTGCATTGCTGGAGCTGGTCATACCTTGATGAAATCCAAGCCAGGTTGCAGGCTGCCTCACAACAGGAAAGTGGTATCTTTCAGAAATCCAAAAGCAATTGAAACTGCTCCAATAACTGTTTTTTTCTGAACAAGAGTTTTTCACTGAGGAGAGCTGTCTTGGGTGATGCAGATCCCCCTCTCCCTGTAACGTGTCCTGTGTTGTAATTCAAAGTTAACCCCGTGTATCATGTTTGCCTCTGTTCTTTTTAATGGAATGCCTTTTCTCTCCCTTGCTCCAGTCTTATCTCTTCTGTGTCTGTACTTTCCTGACCAGGATCTTTACAGCCATAATGCCCATGGTAGCAGCTGGATTGATTCCAGACGATCCCACATTGCAGCCAATAAGAAGACTTGTGTCCCTTGTAGGAATTTTTTTTAAATGTTTGGTACTGTGGTTTCCTCTTGCATGACCCCTTGTTAACAAGCACTGCTGGTTGCATTCTCCTGGCTGCCAGGGGCATCCCAGAGGATCAAAGTGCCAATCAGAATGACCAGTCAGTGTCAGTACTCATCCCAGTCCTCCATGCTCATCCTCAAACTCACATGTTCTCACCTTCTGCCTTAATGTTGCCACACTAAACCAATCATTATTCCTTGGAAAATCGGTGCAATATGCAGTTTTAACCACATCTGTTAATTCTGCTTCCTAAGCAAGGCTATTCACAGTTCTCACCAGTGCTCTTTGAGAAACTCGTTTCTAATAATTTGTTACAATCATTAGTTAGAGTTGCAGAATGGAGAGGCTGATTTCCACATTAATTTCCACTGTTAATTACAGGCTGTTGCTTTCATGTCTTTCTATCTATGCCCTGTATATTTTGTCTCTAATTATGTATTTTGGAATAGAGTGTAAACTCTTCATAATCAATTCTGTCATCCAATTCTTGGCTCTCCCTGGAAGACATACTGATAATTGTTAATGCAAAGTCTCTTTGCATTAGAACTGCTGCTTTAGCAATCCTTATATTTACAGCAACGACACAGTTTCCTCTCCACAGAGACAGGCTTTTTCCAAACATCCTCCATGAGAATTTTCTAGCCATAATAACAATTTTCATTGTGTCAGAAGGAATTTTAAAAGCTGAAACTTTTAGAGATTTACGAACTTATTTTTCTCCTGCTTAATTTCCTGATAAAATGACTGAGCTTTGAAACTCATTGTATAAACATAGCAGTCCTTTGTGTGGGCTTCCAGACAGAAACCCTGAGCAGGCAGGACCAAGTGGGCTCTGTAGGAAGGCTCAGCCACCAAACACTCCTTTTATCAGCTGGAGCTGGCTCTGGCCCTGAAAATATTCAGTATATGTGTGTGAACTTATGAACTCCTGTGATGAAGGTGGTAGAAAAGTATGAGGCTAATTAAGTACAAAATACTTATTTCACTATTAAGGCTGCACATTTGAAGCCAGGAAATGCAAAAGTTCAGGTTCTGCTGGCACTGTTATTTATGTGCATTTAACTTGTGTAGTGGTTGATTTCCCTTTCTAATCAACAAGTAATTATTCTTAATATTCTCAGCGATTATCATCCAGCCTCCTGTGTATTGAGAGGCATGGAAGGGGAACTCCCTGCTCTGCAGCTGGGAGGGTTGGGATGGTGGTGCTGAGGGGGATTTGGGAGGACGCTGAGGGAGGTGAGTGTGGGCTCAGGCTCAGGTTTATGCCCTGACCAATATTCCAGCCCCTGCCAAAGCTGAGGTTCTATTGGCACAGTCCCTTACTGGGCAGCATTCAGCAGTTCCTGTCCTGGATCACAGCTGTGTGACACTTGGTACAGGGCAGGAAAAACAATCCTCACCTCCTGAAGCCCACCCAGCACTGAGACCAAAGGGATCCACAGCCAGCTCAGTCCTTTGGTAGCTGGAACCACAACTTTTGCATTTCTCAGCAGGCCTGAACACTGCACTAACACCTCTTGTACTGAACCCACAACAAACACTGACTTTACCTAATCCAGTAACTTCATCCCATACAAATAAAACAATACTAAGGATTTTTCCAGCTGTATTTTTAGCTGTATTAAATGGCTGTTGGTTCATGTACGTCATTATCTGAGAGCACCCAAGCTGTGTGACAGGAAATGACGTGCACACTCGTGCATTTGTTTAGAGCCTTCATCCTGCAAACTCTTGTGCACATAGGTGCATTTATTCATTCCTTTTTGCAGGAATCAAGTCTATGTATCAAAACCTCTACACTGGGAAAAAATATGGAGATTTATTTTCTTATCTTGTGAACTTCCCTGACCTTAAAAAAAAATTCTATTTCTGCCTTGTGGTAAAACATACAGATTTAATGCCAAAGATACCACTTTACTTATGCCAAGAAACTAACCTGGCTCGTGTGGCTTCGTTACCTGAGGGCTGGGGAAGGGGGAACCCACGTCTAAATGAAACCTGCACCTTGTAGAGTCAACAGCATTTAGAGCTTATCTGAAGCTTGTGTAGCCAAACTGCTTGAGATTGCAATGACTCCATCCCTAACAACGTTCTGACATGCACTCCCATCAGGCTGCTCTGCCTTGGTTTTCTGCAGATGCAAACAGAGTTTTTTGCTCGGTGTTTTGTTGTGCTGTGCATTGGGGTGGGTGTTTGAAGTGCTTTCAGGATGGTAAACACTGTTCTTTCTTCTCCCTCTCTCCCTCACTGCTCCCCTCCTGGAAGGTTTAGTTTCTTCTCTCGTGATAAGAAACGTATGCAGGCGTCACAGAAAAACGTCCACTTCCAGCAAACTTTTGGAGAATGGTCACATTCAAACAGAGATGATGCCTACATGGAACAAGGACAAGAAGCCCTGCAACACCTGTGACTAAAGCCCTGAGGTGTTTGGTTTGCTGCAGCAGATCTCGACAGCCTTGTGACAAGAAGCTCCTGTACAGCATCGCGGCAGCTCGTCACTTTTCCTGGCCCTGCACACCTCGGGGTTATTTCAGACTCCAAAAGGGATCCCTCACTGTTCACTTGGTGACTGTTTGCTGCAAACAGGAACCCAAGCTTTGTAGTAACAGTTGCTGACACCCTGGGACATGGAAGCTTCTAGATGACTTGTTTTGTGCTGAATAACAAGTCCATGATCTTGTTCGTGCATTAACTACAGTAACACAAGCTTCTTTAAACCAAAAAAGGACGTGTGCCATTATTAGAAGTTTGTTTGCAGTGTATATCTAGTACAGGGCAAAGACTCTTTTACCCTGTTTGTTAACACTACTGGTTGTTTGCTTTTTATTTCTGTAACAATTTTTTCAAGAGGGATACGACAGCTGCACGCCCTTGGTGGCAGCCACGGCTCTGCTGTGTCCTGCCAGTGCCACTGGCATCGGCATCTTGCAGAGTCAGCCCTTGGAAATGCACCTGACACAGTGAGAACTGGAGCAGCCTTGGGAGGGACAGTGAGTGTACATTTCCCTTGTGCTTAGAGTGCCTAAAGCATGAAGAGACGATGTATGAGGTGAGCGTGCCTTGTGTTCTGCAGTATTAATGGAAAACAAATTGCTTACAGGGAGGAATCCTAACTTTTAAATTTTTTTTCCCTTCTTACCAGGGACTTCCTCACAGTGTAGCAGGCAGCTGCTGTAAAAGAATTAGATCTTTCCCACAGACAGGTTTTTAATTAAGTCACACTTCAGTTTCCTGTCTAGGTAAAACTGCCCAGCTTCAGAGGGAAACACATCCTCAGCTGGCTGACATGAACTATTTCACTGACCTAGACATGACCCCAGCCTTTTCTCTTGACTCAACACTACGTGGGCAGAGCAGATGAATTCTGTGTGTGAAGCTGCTCCTCTGGTGGTGGCAGATGTCTGGGTAGCCCTGTCACAGGGCTGAACTTGCCAGCACAGCCCAGCAGCCAAGCCCAGGAGCTGGGGCTGGATCTGCTTTGCAGCTGAGCTGGTGAGACCCCGGGCCTGACCCAGGTCGTCCTTCCAGCACTAAAACCTCCCAGTGTCAGTGCTGAGGACACCCAGTGCCAGTGCAGCGCCCACCTCTGCTCCACACCCTCCAGAGGAGCCTGACAGCTGGGAGAGGGCTCACGTGTCCATGGCTCCGTGTGAGGACAGGGCTGAGGTGTCTCTGTGGCCTTGCCCTGGGCTGGGAAGGTCCGTGCTGGACACCAGTGCTCCTGGGGAGGATCTCGTGCCAGCAGGGCCATGGGCAGCTCTGCCTGTGCAGCTCAGTGCCAGGGGCTGGGAGCTGCTGTGGCACCACACCCCGGCTGCTCCTCCTGCTCTGCAGAGCCTCCTCTCAGGAGAGGCACCAAGGACAGGAAATACAGCTCAGGCTGGAGCAAAGCTGCAGCTACTCCAGGTACTGAGGGGAGGAGGAACTCTCAAAGGACTCCAGAGAGCTTCATGCAGGCCAGTTGTTCTTATTACAGGGTGATCCAAGAGTGGATTTTTAATGTGTGTGAGCAGCAAATGGTTCTTAGTAGAACCTGTAGTAAATCTGTAGTAAAACCCTGGCAATAAAACCTCTCTTTGCAGTGGTGGGCTGTGTGCTGCCCTGCTCTGGCTGTAACTGCTTCATTCCAATGTGGACCTTCTGTGTGTTCTAGGCAGGGAAAGTGTTCACTGTGCCCCCCTGGTGTCACTGGAGCTCGGGGTAGGGGGGACACGTGGCCTTATATGGGACATGGTGAGTCCAATGAGGGTATGGGGTAGATGTGTTGTCACCTGGTTATGCTTTGGTAACATCCTTAAAACAGCAGCACTTCTCCCCTGATCTGAAAAGCAACTCTTAAATGGGGGTGTGTCTCAATTCAGTGATACTTAAATTACCAAGATCTGGCTTCACTTCCATATAAGAAAACAAAAAGTGCAGCAGAGCCACATCAGGCAGTTAAATCGTGGGTGACCCCATGGAGTCTGTCCCGAGCGCCGTTCAGTCGTGTGGCTCATTCAGAAGGGATGCAGTGAGCAGGGACAATGCAGGAACGTGGGCCTGAGTAAGCAGATCCCTTTGGAAATCAGCTGAGAGCAAAGAGCTGGGATAACGGAGCTGCACAGACCCAACCCCAGGCAGTGCAGCACAAAGGAAATCTCCAGGCCTGGTGCACGTCCAGCGGCGCCCGGGGCTGTGTCGGGCCAGCCCTGCAGCCAACACCGACTGCAGGAGGCAGGAATCCTTCCCCACATGTCTGCAGCATTACCTCAACCCCTCAGAGCTCCTCCTGACCTGCTGGCATTAACCACTCGCTCTCATGTTCGCAATGCTGCATTCACACACCCCAAGTGCCATCGGGAAGGATGGCGCAGAGGAAAACGTTTGTAAAGATCTAAAGATCTGTTGTGTATTGTTTGTCAATATTCAAGGAAAATCTGCTTTTAGAAAAGGGGCCAGGATGCTGGCAGGTTAGGGTGTAACAATCCTGCCTGCCGAGTGCAGGATCACTGACATTTTATGGGTTGGTTTATTTTTTTTTTTTTGGTTGGGCAATAAATCATTTTAACAGTTTAATAAATATTTCTGAAAAACATGCATTTCTGCAAGACTTGTGTCTTTTTTTTTTTTTTTTTGTGGAAAGTAACACCATCTATTCTTGGGGATGCAACTTGTGGATCTGTCTGTGTACAACTTCATGGAAATACAGCCTCAAACCAGACAAGGTTTGGGACAGAGCCATTCCAAGACTGATGAAATACAATTTAAAATATATTATATATTTAGGAATGGCTTATGATGACAAAGAACATGACAGAGCCTTTTCTAGAAAGTACTGTAAGCTCCTTAATGCAAGAGGTGTGTCTGTATTTACACATCCTATCCCTGAAAAAGATGTTTTGCCCTTTTTCCCTATTCAGCTACAACCAGCACAAGCCCAGTTTCCAGAATGGATTAAAACCCTGTGTAGAAGGGTGAGGACAGAGTGGGTGCAGCTGCAGCCACATTTCCCCTCCCTCAGTGACTGTCCATGGATTCATCAGGAACATGAGGCATTTTCTGACGTGCTCACTGTCCCGTGGTGCACATTCCTCTGTGCAAAGGAGTTTCATCCTCCCATGTCACAGACAGTGGATTGGTTCCATGTTTCTCTCTCACCTGGCAGAACGAGTTAAGGACACAGTATCAATAAAGGTTCTACCTGTCCCAGTGTCTTCACAAAAATGAAGCCACTTCCCATCAGCTTCTGTTTTGGGGCACAGAAGTTTCAGAAGTTTGTTGCTATTTCCACTCCTGTGTCTCCAGCATGGGACTGTTTCATAACAAATATATGGACACCTGGCACATGGATAACTCCTCATTCAGGCAGCCAAAGGTGTGTGCTCATCTCACTGGGATGCCAGTACACATGGTGCATTTCTTACAGCACTCACCAGTTGAAAAACATTAATACAAAAGTTTATTTTCTTTAAAGAACAATTCAACACACATCTGAACTGCAGTAGGAACCAAACTACAGAAAGCTGCTGGCAGCAGAGTCACAGGCACAAGGTGGCAACACCACAGCTTGTTCTGGGAATGCTGTCACAGTCCCAAGCTGCCACAAGGGTCAGTCACACACCCCAAGGACAAGGCACAGTCACCTATCGATGCTTATCATCATCTCTTTGCTTCTTGGTATCTCTGTCCCTGCTCCGGTCCCTATCCCTGTCCTTCCTGTCTCTGTCCTTCCTTTCCCTCCCCCTGCTCCTCTCCTCTTTGGAATCTCTCTCTCTCTCACTGTCACCCCAAGCCCACGACCTCTCCCTTTCTGGCCAGCGTTTGTCCCTGCTCCTCTCATGGTCCCGGTCCCTGGTTCTCCAGTCCCTTGTTCCCTCACGGGACCAGTTTCTTTTCTCTGATGATCCTTCTCCATAGAAATCATTTTTCACGTTTGGCAAATTGATGGGCTTTCGGAAAGGTCTGTCCCGTCCTCCGAAGCGCAGCTGCCCGGATTCTTTCTTGCCTCCAAACCCACCCCCAAGCCTCCGGGGAATCCATCCTTTGAGAGTTCTTTCCAGTTCAAAGTCCACAAAGATCTCATGTTGGTCGATGACCAGCCTGTTGGCATCTCTGTGGGCCTTCAGCAGTGCGCGCTCCTCTTTGTACTCAATAAACGCATAACCCTTGGAAAATCCTGTGACCAGGTCTCGAACCAGACGGATCTTTCTGATGTCTCCATAGCGGGAAAAAACCTCCTTTAACTTCTCTTCTGTGGTCTGAAGGTTGAGCCTCGCCACGAAGAGGGTGAGGTGAGGATCTCCCGTGACGCCCTTGTTGGGTACGTACCGTGCCAGCATGGCCCGCCATATGGCCCGGTCGTGGGGCTCCTCGTCCGTGCCATCGATGCTGCCGGCCTTGAGGGGATCGTACTCCTTCGCTATGGGGGCCCAGTCAGCCATTGTCTGGGGGGGAGAACACACAGGGACAGGCTCACGGCTGGGTCAGAACAGCCTGGGCAAGAATCGCTTCCAAGCACCGCTGCACCGTGCTCATCCGAAAATCCCCCGGAGTGTGACACACGAAAATGAACCAGCCGTGTCGCTGTTGCTTGAGTGCACATGCCGGGACAGAGCCGTGTCCGGGAGCCGCATCCTCCCCCGGCCTACCCCGGCCTGAGGGGCCCCGGCCTTGCCCCGCGCCCGGCCGAGGAGGCCCCTCAGCCCCGCTCCCGGCGGGGACGCGGCTCCCCCGGCGGGCAGGGGCCGATCCGCCGGCCCGGAGGAGCCGCAGCCGCTCCCGCCGGGGTCGATCTCAGCCGTTTCCCCGCTCCCGGAGCCCGCCAGTCCCCCCGCCCCGCTCCCCGAGCCGCCGAGGCGGACGTGGCGCTGCGGAAAGGCCGATGCGTTCACCCGCCTCGGTGCCGCTTCCGGGGCTGCCGGAGAGTCCCCCGTCCCTTACCGGCAGCGGACTGCGGGCGGTGCCTCCTCAGGGGAAGGGGCAGGGCGGGAAGCGGCGCGGGGCCGCGGCCGCCGCCATGGGAGCGCCGGGGGCGGGAGGGGCCGCTCCGCCCGCGGCCTCGCCGGCAGCGCCGCCCGGCCCGGCTGGGAGGGAGGGAGGGAGCGCCGGGGTGCGGCGGGCATGGAGCGGGGCCGGGACGGGGAGGAGGAGCTGGAGGAGGAGGAGGAGGATGAGGATGAGGAGGATGGTGGCCCGGAGAGCGCTCTGGAGAAGAGCCCGTTCCAGCTGACGGCCGCGGATGTGTACGACATCTCCTCCGTGGTGGGCCGGGACCTGCTGCAGCTCCGCGCCGGGCCGCAGCTGCCCGCCGCCCGCGCCCGGCTGCAGTTCAGGATCGTCCGGGTGCTGGAGATGCTGGAGGCGCTGGTGAGCGAGAGCAGCGTGACCGAGGAGCAGCTGCGGCGGGAGCGGGACAGCCTCCGGCGGGAGCTCGAGCAGCTGCGGGCGGCGGCCCGAGGGAGCGACCCGCAGGTGGGTACGGGACTCGGCCGGGCACACGGGACACCGCTGGGGCACAAGGGACTCGGTCGGAGCACAAGGAACACGGTTGGGACACACGGGACACGAGCTCTTTCCCCAGCACGGGCACACCACGCGCGGGTCGCAGAGCGCACCCAGAACCACACCAGATGGACCGGCCGATACTTGTGGTCTCTTTTGTGTCAGCAGGACGAGTCTCACAAAGTCACTTCCCGTCTTTGGCCATGAAAGCCTTGAAGCTCTTTCCTTTGGGGGTGGTTAGGATCGCAGTGCTGAGTGCGAGATTCCTCGCTCCAGTTTCATTGCACTGGCTGACCCAGCAAAGTTGGGTCAGTCACGCACAAAGTTCAGAGTACAAACCCACCGTGTTCCGCTCTTGCACAGCACGGGTCCCATAGAAACAACTGTATGCAAACACTGAGGCTTTGTTACCCCCTGTGAGGGAAATGGATGTCTTGATTACTTCAAAGGTTTTTAATCAAATAAGGCGAGTTCAGGTCTCACCTTTCTTTGACACGGAATTTTGGTGTGGCATTAGATGGCTCAGCCTCACTCATCATCTGAGAACAATCTGATAAAAGCATCTTCTTGACAACTAAATTGCAAACTCTTTGGGACAGAGACTTTGCTTTTAACTGTGGTCAGAGCTTGTTACAGTTGTGGCCTGTACTTGGCTGGGGAACATAGTCACTAAGGGAATACAAAAATATGAAGCACTAGAATTAACTGCTTGGGAAAATAATAATCAGGATTGTGATGAATTCGTACCAATTTCATATTTATAAAATCCAGATATTTTACTGGTTGAATGCTGAGTTGAGAGGTTACAAGATCCACCCCTGTTTATCTTACAGTCCAGCCTCGGACCAGATCAAATGGTGATAGACCTCACAGACCCCAACCGGCCCCGGTTCACGTTACAGGAGCTCCGGGATGTATTGCAAGAGAGGAACCAGCTGAAAGCTCAGCTTCTGGTGGTGCAAGAGGAGCTACAGTGCTACAAGAGGTAAAGCTTGAAGTCAGCAGAGAGCTAATAACAAGTACTTCATGAAGCTTATCAGTTGAGAGTCTGGAAGGTTTGAGCCCCTAGGTCAGGATAGGCATTGTCCAGATATGCAAGTGACCCCTGTGCTCCCCAGAGCATACAAATGAACAAAGAAAAATGGGGGAACAATGAAGTCTCTATGCAACACGATTTGAAAACCCAGCTCCCTTTTCCTCTGCACAGTTCTCAGCCCATTCCCATCATTGTCCCACTCTCAGCCTACACAGAGTTACTCCCACTCCACATCCAGGCTGGGTTCTCGTGCACAGGAATTCATCTGTGCAGTCACAGCAGCTGCACACACAGTGTCTAAAGCCACACTACATACCAAAGAGCACGGGGGGTTTCCAGCTCAGCTTCAGTCAGACTTTCCTTCCTCCTGCAGCACAACGCTGGTTGATCTCCGGTCCTTCACTCCCACGGGGGTGAGGCACTGATCTAGAAACAGAATATTGAGCTCTTTCATCATTCATGATAAGCTGTGGGGTTTTTAAGACTGCCAACAGAGGGTTGTGTAAGGCCCTTGAACTGTGCAGAGCAAGTGATTTCAGAGAAGGGTTTGGTCTTTCCTGAAGGGAGAGTCAGTGTGAGTCAAAGAGAGGGATGTGGGAAGGGTCTTGATCTCAGTGCTACAAATTCATTCACTCCAAAGGCTCTCCTTCCCAACCTCTGCCCCCTCTCATCAGGTTGGATTATGAACTCTTTGGGCCAGGAAATTTCTTCTTAATCTAGACACAAACTGTATGAGCACATTAGATTTCAGTTGGGATATCTCAGCAGCACCCTGCTGGACACAGCAAGCCCGCCCTTTGCCTTGTCTGTAACAGGCAGGTTAAGCCAAGAAGTTACACTGAAATCCAAGAATTTACACTGAAATCCAAGAATTTACAAACTGCCTGGCAGCACTGCCCCAGCTCAGCTGGCTGCTTTGCTGTGCAGCAGTGCAATGGCTTCTTGCTTTGATTTCCCAGCTGTTACACAGTTTAGTACAGGCCAAGTTAAAAATGTAACAGTGGGAATGTTTTCAGGTTTTTAGTGATCTGAGTCACAGTGCTGTGCACCAGGAGCAGGGCAGGGCTGCTTTTCAGGTCGAGTAATTTGTGAGGTTATCTCCTCATACAGTGTTACAGCTTAAGCCAAAACCCATTTTCCCTCTAAACAGTCACATAAAATCCTAATTGTAATTGTAGTAAAGAGTAATTGTGCAGGAGAAGAGGATAAATCTATGTTCTAAAAGGCCTTGTACACAGTGGAAATAAGCTCTGCATAACACAAGGTAACAAACATCTCAGAGACTGGCTCAAAGTGACTGGTGGTGTTTGGAGGCTGCATTTTTCATCATGATTTCTGGGTAGAAGTTACCATGCAGATGTTAGAGCTCTGCAGTGTCACCAACAGCTCATTGTCTCATTTATCCAAGAGGAGAGTCTGCCTCAGAATCACCCCGTGCCTGGTGTCACACCAGTTTTTAACTGCTTTGTGTTTTTATTTCTGAATCCAGTTGGGTGTTGCTTGGCCACTCTTCGCCTGCAGCTACTGCATCCCAGGCTGTGATCCACTGAGCTCTCCAAATGACTGAGGTCAGCTCAGGACATGCTGTGAAAACACTGAGTGTGCAGGCTGGGAAAATCTCACCCTGTTCCAGGCAGGGAAAACACCCTTTGGTCAAAGCGAAACTGCTGCCTGGAGTAGGCGGTCACAGCTCCTGCAGTGCAGAAACACCAAAGTGAGATGGCAAAACAAAGCCTAGAGCTGAGGCAAAGCCTTTCTTCTCTCCTCTGTAGGGTGGAAAGAGGAACCTGCCTTGCAGGGGAGCTGGGAACCTCCCATCTGTTGCCAGGCCTGGTGTGAGCCTGGGTGGCTGCGCTGGAGGTACCACACATCCACCCCTGCAGAAATTCACCATTTGTGTCAGCACGCTCCTCTCACCCTTGGACTTCTGCACAAATCCAAGTGTGATTACACTTCCCTTTCACCCCCATTATGATTTGCCATTTTTTCTCTGTGGAGTTACTTTTTTAGTGTTCTCATTAAAGCATAACCCTGGCACCATTACATTGCTGTATTTAGGGACAATAATTCATTATTTTCAGTTCAGTACAAGGAAGAGGCTGGGCTGCCCTCCCTGTCCTGTGAACACTCATTCACCCATGTCCAGTGAGAGGTCCAACTCATGCACTGTCACACTCTGCACAAAAAATAAACAAAACCATTTCTTTTCCCAGTGGGATCATCTCACAGAAAAGGGACCAAACTGAAGAACTGGAAAAAGCAGCCAGTGGCAGCAGTGCTGGCACCAGAAAGGACAGTGAAGAGAAGACAATCATCAAACGGTTGTAAGTTTGTCTGCAGCTTTTGGGGCAGAATTTGTGAGAATATGGCCCACTCCTTACACAGTGAATCCAGGGGTGGATGCTGAACTTTAGCCTAGTTGGCTGGATATTGTTTTCTGCTCTCCATGTAAAGTTAAAAACCTGATAAAGCAATCTCTTCCTGGGGAAAAAGCCCTGCACAGGAAAGCCACCTCCACCCAGGCAAGCAGGGAGTCACTTTTTTTCCTAGGAAAAACAAGATTCCTGAGCAAAATGATTCAATACTTGCCTCCCCTGCCAGCCCCTCAGGGCTGTGTTGTGGGAGCAGCCCAGCTGGCCCCAGGCTTTGCTTACATTGTACACAAAACCCACAAGCTCAGGGTCTGTCCCTAAAGTCCCCCAAAATAGCACGGTGACAGGGCCAGCCCCCTGCCTGTTCCTTGTGTTCCAGTTCTACATTATTGTTTTCTTTCTGCTATTGATTTCTCTCTTTTTTAGGTTTTCTTTTAAACATGGAAAATGAGCATCCTCAAGGACTTTGCTGCTGGTGAGAATGGCACTGCTGAGCCTCAGAGGCGTTGGGAAAGACAATGATTGGAAACAGCAGCATCACTCCTACTGTAGAGAATGAGCAATCTCATTAAAATCACGTTGTATAATATTCTTTCAGAATAATTTTACTCTGCTTTTTCAGAAACTGTTTGAAACAGACACTTTTTGTATTTCTTACTTTCAGACGTTATCCACATGTAGAAAATAAAACGTTTGTATAAAGTTGGGATTTATTCTTACTCAAAGAGCCTGTGATGATCTGTACTACAGCATACTTATCCTGTCCAGCTATCAAAACATTCAGCCCAAATGATTTTGTAAGAGGAAGATAATGGAGACCTGCCATTCACAAGTGGTTGGGGATGAGATGAACAGTGGAGGAAAGCACAGCAAAGCAAGAAAAGCTGCTGCCATTGGGCTCTGCCCACATGAAGGGCTGAGGTGCAGGAACAGATGCACCAAACATTTCATTTCTGACAGCTGAAGGTCTCCTGTGGTAGAGAGTTGTGTTTTGCATAAGCTCTGTTCTTTCAATCACCTGCCACAAGCTGTGTATTGGCCCCAGTAATGAGATTTAGCACCAGTGGAAGCATATAGGGCAAACAGGGGAGTGGGGAAAGAAGCTTGAAAGACACCAATTAGGTTCTCCATTTAGAAAGGTAGAATATCCAGAGCACAAGTCTGAACAGACATAAAAGAAGCAGTGACAGGTATCAAACTGTGATCTTACTCTCTTCAGAAATAAAAGCAGCCTCTGAAGTCTTTTGATTCCCTCTCCTGCTCTGGCAGCATGAAGGATGTAGGGCACTTCACACATTGCTCAGTGGCAGGTGAGGATGTGGCTGAGCACAAGGCAGAGCTGCAGCCTCCCTCGGGTCAGGAACAACTCTGTTAGCAAGGGCACAGCACAGCTGCTCCAGCCAGGGCACAGAGCCACTGCAGTCCTTCTGCCATCTTCCAAACATCAATAAGCCTTGGCCATGCCCTCGTTGTGTATTTTCTAGAGCATGGCAGCAGGGAAGGCAGTCACTGCACGGCCTGAGCAGAGGATTTGTGCACAGAAAAATGAAACAAAAACAATCAATGAGCAACAGCCAGGATGCACCTCTGAGCTGGAGACGGATGCTGACATGTGATCTGAATTCCATCCTCTTCCATGGTTTATCCAGGGATGTATTTTCCAATCTCCTTCAAAAAAAGCAGTTTAGCTCCCAACCCAAGGGTGTCTTTCCCTGTGACACTTTGTTAGAAGATGAAGCCTTTCTGTGAGGCACAGAGATAAACACCCAAATGTCACATTCCTGTGAGAAGTACACTGAGATAGATCTCTAGATCTCTGTATGTGTTCCTAGAAAAGTAAAGGATACAGATGCAGTGCAACATGAGCTTTATTTCCATCCTCCAACGCAGTGCTACTCAATTACCAGTTAAGCTTTCAGAGAAGACATTTTCTTTTTGTGTAAAACAAGGGAGATCTTTCCCCTTTCTTGTTTACAAAAGTGATGCTGAAGTACAGAGGTTTTAAGCTATTCAACCTGATAGAGAACACGTAGATGTTTAAATAAAATTAGAAAAATTTATTCCAATTTTGACTTAAGGGAAGTGCTCTAGTTTAACAGGACACTGTACACATTGCTGAGGTCTCTGTTACTGAGACCAGAGAAAAATCAGTGCCAACTCAGACAAGTTGGCCAACGAGGCTTACCTGAAACTCAGTACATGTAATGGAACAGGTCTCCAGTTAATTCTTCAGAAATGGGAAAATACCCAGGCTTGCTCTGACGAGTTTGCCTTGTGTGAAGCAGTAAATAATATAAAGCATTTAATAGCTAATGATTTTCACAGCTTTCTTTCAAAATGCTCATAAAACTGCAATGGAGACAGGTAGTATAGCAGCCGTTTCATCAATAATAAATATATTCTTTATTTTACAGAGACATTGTCTTCAAGTTTTTAATTTAAAAAATACATCACTAAGCCACCTCTCTTGCTGCTGGAGCACACAACCAGGATGTTGTTGCTATCTGACCTATCACATAGGCAAGCATAAGATTGTCTAGAGGGCATTCAGCTGGAACAGCAGCAGCCTTCAAGACATGAGGAACAGAAGACTTTAACAGAGCCACAGATCCCTTGCTGACATCTTCCAGCAGCAAGCGTGGCTGATGGCTCACAGCCATTTTCATCTACACACATGCCAAGCCTGCCTTGGCAAAAATTCCAACTGGTAAGAATTCCTCTTTAACATAAAGGACCTGCATTGTATTGCCTGCCTATATCCCAGATTTGGCTCTCCAACAGAAACATCCAAACATCCACGAGATGCCAAGAGCTCGACTCCCATGAGAGACAGTGGGACCAGACTGTGCTGGACAGACCTACAGGACCAGGCAATAAGGAATCTGCTTTCTTCACTGCATGAACTCCATCACTACAGTTTGAAGCTGCATATGAAGATGACTCCTATTTTTGGAACCACTATGCTCTACTTCAAGCATTCACAGTAAATAAATAGCTTCTGATGTGGCTAATTAGCATAGGAAGGTAATATAAAAAACTTTTGGAGAGAGTTTTTACTTCTTTAAAATCCTCTGGGAGACACCTCCAAGAATCAGCCATCGACTATAAAAAAGGTACCTTTTCAAAGTTTAGAAAATAAGTAAATGTCAAACATTAATCCTCACTGTGAAGTTCTATCTCCACAGCTGTAATCAGTATCAACCCAGTCTATCAAATTTTATCCTCATTTGGCTGGGAAGAATTTCTCCAAAGGAAGCAGTCAATCTGACCATCCTTTTCCCTCAGTGCCAGTGCATTTGAAGTTCATTGCCAACAGAATGTATGACACAGGAGAAACTGGATTCCTACCACAAATTATTTGAGAATGACAGTAGCATCCATCTCAGAGAGGCCTGCCAGCACTGGGCTGTGAAAAGCAGTCTGACAGGCAGTCAAGCCACTGGATGACCAAGTCAGAGTACAGCAGTACTTCTGTCATAAAGCCAAGCTCAGCACCCCAAAGTGAGGAGTGAGATTTCCTTGCAAAAGCAGAAGCACAACCCCAGTGGTTAAATTTCTGTGCAAGTCTTTCACTGCTCAAGTGGCACTGGTCACTACTATGCAGAAGCATTCGAATTGTAAGAAGGGTTTTCCTTTTATGATATAAAAGTTTTGGCAATCTAAGATCAATTATTCAAGCCTGCCTGGAAAACTGTAATAGGTATTTAAATACTGCAAAGCAAAAAGGCAGTTTTTTAAGGAGCTTGGAAGACCATAAGCCATCCACTAAAAAAGCTGAGGGAAGTGAGGGCAGGAAAAAAAAAAAAAATGCACTGACTCCTTGTAGAACACTCAGTCCAAAAATAAAAACCCCAAAACAAGGAAGATGAGTTAGTGTTTCAGCCACGGGTGAGCTTCAATGGAAGCTTTGCTTCTGTCTCCATAGTCGTACAACAGTTCTTCACCTGCCTTAATGTCCCTGGAGGCGATGAGGATGAGATGAGGCACGCCATCGATGTCGTGCAGCTTGGTCTGGCAATTGCCACACTTGCTGTGATTAATGAGCCTTCCCAGACGATTCGTTTCTTTCGTAGCATCGACACTGAAAGAGCAAGAACAGAACGTGGGATTGCACCTGGGACTGGGGCAGCTTGTGGGCAAAGCCCTAAGTGCAAATCACACTAAGAAGGAGGAGAGTCTTGAAAAATTAAGGAGAAACAGAATGTTATCATGTTACATTGTAGAACAAACATGAATAAATAGGCAGCCATAATATGGCAAGGTAGGGAAACAAACAATTCTGGGAGATTTTTAAGTAAGTACAAAACCCAGAAAATGAAATCTTTGGACTGTTCGAGCTGCCTGTTTCCAGGAATAGCAGAATCCAGATGTGAAAAAAAATTATAAAGTTTAGAATGAAGTGGGTGTCAGAGACTAGAGCAACAAGGACACCAAGTCAAAGTTGAAAGAAATGTTTCTCTTCCAGGAAGTCTGTCCATCCTGCTTTCCAGACCAACTCCTCACAACTCAGATAAAGGAGTCCATTTTACAAGAGGATGAATTTAGGCAGAACACCACTGCAGAACTCCGAGCCTCATCCAAGCAGAGCAACTCTCCCCATAGCTTGTGCTGTACTTCAAAGAAGAGGGCTGTGAGTCACCTGCCATTCCTCATAGCCCACATGTATGGGAGGCTCTCACACCATGGATCAGTGCTCCAGAAGATTTCATAATTCACAGCTCCCATTAAAAACAAAAAATTTTCATGAAAACAAGGAAAGAATTAGCAGCATTCAAAGCCTCTAGCAATAGAAACTTGAGCTTACCAGTAGGTTTTGCTGAGGTACTGGAAATAGTACATGTAGCAGCCTGTGGATGGGTCTTGAGCATACACAGCCTCTCGTTTCTTGGCATCAGTGATCTCGATGAGATCCCCGTGATACTCAACCACAAATTCTCCTCGATTAAAATGTTTAGTTGCAATTACTCCTCTCCCTTTGCCATCAATATAATCAATCTGTTGAGTTGAAAAGAAAATACTTTCTCATTTCCCAGCTGATTTACATCATTGCAGATATGCTGATTACTAGGAAATGATTTGTCATTAAAAAACTGCTGCAAAAGGGAATTTGTGTGTGCTGCAGACAAAGCTGTAGAGGCACAGTGCATGGCACTGTGGAAGAAATGCAGGATGAGTTTGGGACACACTCTGAGTTACTGGGTAGCTGGACACAAAGTCTTCCAATCAAAGAACTCAGGAGTGCATTTCTGTAAAGACTTTAAAGCCCCCTCAGTATTTATAGCTGAGGCTGCACAGACATATCCTTCAGAGACCAACAAAATGAAGGATTGTGTGTTCCAGTTTTCCTGCATTTTCAGAGAATTGCAGGGTCCTGAGACTGAGTTCTGCTACTGTCTGTTTAAACAGATTAACATCAAAATACTGTATAATAAACAGTACATGACTCCTTAGGTTGGCACTGCAGTTACCTTCATTCCTTCTTCCTTCCCACTTGTAATCAGCTCATCTATTTTCCTCCTTTCCTCAGTCTGCAGAATAAACAAGAACAAACAAAACCACAATATTGTTGATAGCTTTTGTAGCTTCTTCTAGAGCTGGAAGGAAATTACCCACCAATGACACCCATTGTTCCAAACCATCTCATATTTCCAGCAAACTGAACAGCAGAAAGACAGATTTCTGTCCCCCTCAAATACATAAACGGCTAGACTCTGTTCCAAACTGGACCAGCACTTCCAAGTTTTAAGCATGTTCTTAGCAATACTTCAAGTACACAACTTTATTTGCATTTGGAATGGAAACCATAGTTACACATTTCCCCAAATTGTCAGCTAATCAGACACGTTATAAGTAATGTCATTTTAACAAGAAGCACTACCTCCAATTCAGATTTGCTTTTCCTGGAACTTCTTCTAACAGGGTAATAATCTGTTACTTTTCGGTTTGGTGTTCTTCCTTGTGTTCTGAGGAGGAAGAAAGAGAGAACACACACACATTTCAGACTGTTTGTTAAATTCCACTGTTAGAGCAAAGGTATGTGCAAGAATGTTTTATTTGAGCTTGGTAAGTTGAAAGGTGATCAATATGAATCAGTGCTTTTTATCAGTACTCTCAGCTTCAAGCCACAGCTGCATCCCTTTTCTTCCCCACACTAATTCCATTGCTCCAGTACTAATTCTTGAACAATACAAGTGAGATGTCGTTAGAAATCAACTGAAGGTCACATTACAAGTCTGGGGCCTCCTGCGTGCCTTGCCAGAAGGCACTCGAAAATTTAGGTCATGAAAACTGCTTGGCAAGGAATTCATTAATGTTAGGTCACATTACTCTGATACCAAGAGAAAGGGTATCAGCTCAGCCAGGAAGCCTCCAACTGTTCTGTTTCTGACAAGATACATTCCCATTTGTCCACAGGAAAGTAGGTCTTAATGGCTCATTAATTTCTTTTTTTTCCACAGGTGACCAGCAAATGCTTCACTTCTGATAGAACAATAGACCATTAATAGGAGCATTAACCTTGCTTTGAAGACAAACAAGTCCTCTGCAAAACAGGTACTTAGATGGTGTTTTAGGGTTTTTAAAACATGATATTCTTGAGAAAGCAAAGAGCTGTCCTTTCACAATTCCACAAATCACTTACTTTTTCCTCGATCCTCGTTTTGCTTTAACCATCTTCTTCTGAGCCGGCTTTGCATTGGCCTCCTCGGCACAGTCTGCAGGCAGGGGAGTCCTCTGGCTTTCCACAGTTTCTTGGTTTTGATCAGAGGGCACTGAAGGATTGCACACACCTTCCTTATCCTTCTGCTCTTCTGATTTCACAGCACCTTCAACTATTTTGCCACTATTCTTTTTTCCTGGTGACAAGGAAATCGAGTAAGGCTCTGAACTTAGGGCCAACTACACCCGAGTGCTTTAAATGAATTCCAGGGCTTCAGAGCTCTGTCAAATGAGAGAAAGGACAGCAGTGACCCTGCAGTGCTGGGCTCAGCAGCTGCAGATGTTGGTGCCAAGTGGCCAATGCCACCCAGGATAAATCCATGGGAGCTAAAGAGCAGCACTGACAAAAAATCTACACTCCCCACAACCAATATTTACTTGTTTTTTGCATCCTACCCCAATACAACCACATCCTCCTCAGACAACTGACTCAGAGGGAGGTGAGAGTGGTTTAAAGCTCCATAACGTTTTTATGTGGAGTAAATAATCAGGTTTAACAGTCCCATCTGCTGAGACAGATGTTTCAGGCTCACTGGAGAAAAGAAGCACAGCTGCAAGGCCTCAGCAGTGGGACAAGCTAAAGCCACCTTCACTTCCTTGTCAAAGCTGGGGAGCCAAATCAGGAACTAAAGGCCCCACGTTTCCAGAAAGCCTGACAGTCCCTGGGACTGAGAATACCTGCTTGTAAAAGTGTTTGCATCAAAGTGCTTTGACAAATGACCAAGGCTGTTAAATGCACCTTTAAACACAGCCAGATGGGATTTCTTCCCCTTCATAAACTTACAGAACATTGCC
Source organism: Zonotrichia leucophrys gambelii (assembly GCF_028769735.1). Lineage (NCBI taxonomy): Eukaryota > Metazoa > Chordata > Aves > Passeriformes > Passerellidae > Zonotrichia > Zonotrichia leucophrys. The sequence goes on from NC_088185.1 coordinate 2,199,709, forward strand.
ATTTCTAATCACTATGAACCTGGCACTCAGCATCCACAATGTGGGCTCCTCCTCACTGCTTTTATTTCTTGATGAGAATGTCAGAATTGTGGGCAGTGGGAGCACATGCACAAGAGAAGCAATCCCAAGCTCAATCTTACCAGCTCCTTTCCTGTAGGTTTCCTTTAGTGTCTTGCCCTGACATTTCACCTCGTGATACATGACCGAGTTCTCCTCTTGAAGCGGGGGGCGAGCACCAGGAGCTTTGTTGGGATTCAGGTAGCTGTAGATTTTGGATTGACCAATAAACACATTCTCCTAAAACAGACCCACACAAACAATCAGTTCAGCACAGAGATTCCAGGAACCTCAAGCTGGCACCCACAAGTCTGCAGCAAGCAGGGCTGACAGGTGACTGTGCTGCTGGAATTACACTGTTTGGAGCATCACCCTCACCGAGGTTGTGATTTTTAAGTGAAAACAGAACAGTGCTGAGCACTCTGAGAACTTAACTAATAAAATGTGGCAGGATGGGGTAGTCAGAGCTAACTCCAGCCTCCACCCTTGTGCTTCACAGTATGAACTTGGTGCTAAAAAAAACCCCAAGCCTGAGCTCCTGGGGAGGAAGGCAGCCTCAAAGAGCACAAGCCAAAAAAAATATGAATAGTGCAGCAAAAACTGCCCAGGCCCAGTACAGAGCTCTCAGCCAGAGAGGTTTGAGCTACCCAGCAACTCTCAGGAGGTGTCAAATGTTGTTGCAGCAAATTATATGCTCAACTGAGCAGCACAGGAATCAGTTTTACAGCCTGCCTTGAGTGACACCTCTCAGCAAAGCATGGGAGACAAACAGTGCAATATTTTATCCATTATATGACATAAAAATAAAGTGTAAGTGTTGTTTATGGCAAAAAGGGCCATTAAAGAGTCTATGCAAAGCCCAGTCAGGAAAATGGCAAAACCTTCTGGCATGGCCAGACACCACAGAGCCCGGGGTTCGTTCCCTGGCTCAGGCCCCAAGATGCCAACAGGGAGCAGTGTCAAATTTAGCAAAGATTAGTGGAGTCCTGTCACCTTTGCTTTCACAGCCTCCTGCCACCTGGCTGTGCTTCCCCGTGCAGGGCATGCCAGGCACATTCCAACCCTGAAATCTCAGTGTCTGGACAAACAGATGCAGCTTGGGCAGAATGAGTTTTTCTTGGCTATAGTTTGACTCAGCCAAAAGCAATTTTCAGACATTGCATGCCAGTTAAAACAACAAAAATATGCATCCATTTTCGTAGAAAAGCAAGGAACAAAGGGTCCCAATAGTTAAAAAAAGATAGCTCAAATATAGCTGACTAAACAAATACCTCAGCATTTCAGTCACAGACACTGAAAAAGTAAACAAAGTAGACAATAGAACAGATAGGATAATTTTAATAATTAACGTGGTCATGAATAACAAACTTCCTATGTACATAATTCACAAAAAAACAGACCAGTTAAAGGCTCAAATCTTACTCCACAAATAAACTACTAAAGACTGAGATTACGATGGAACAGCCCCAGAAAAAGCAAATCAGACAGACACTCCCTGACCTCCAATATTTCTGAAAGGCCCATGAAAGGCAAAACTTGCTTATTAAAAACCCAGGGCTTCAAAGCATGAAACACAATGAAAACACTCCGTTTTAACAAATATAAGCAATGAACCCTGAGCTTCAAAGTCCTCCAGATTTAGCAAGAAGTTTAAATACGGGCATTTTGGGAGAAAGCCCAAAGCAGTGAACTGCAGTCCACCTGCCAGCTGAGCCTTCAGGCTTTGAATACACCACGAACAGGAAACGAAGAACTCTTTTTCCAGCACAGCTTCCTCCCTTCATTCCCAGCTCCCTGCCTGCTGCGCTCTTGGCGCAGCCGAGGTGCCGCTGCCACGTCTTTGTCTGTGCCAGGCTTGAGAGCCCGGAGAGCTGAGATTTTTCTCAGCGCAGCAAAACACACGAAAGGCTGGCGGCAGAGGGGCTCCGGGATTTAATGCAATAGCCACAACTATTCCCATTGGGAGTTAAAGGCAAAGAGACAGCTCCGGCCAGCTGCCTGTGACAGAACTACGGGACGGGGAAGATGGCACGGAGGGAATGCCGAGCTTAGTGCCTGTCTGCGGAAGGGCACAGGGAAACACGGCAAGAGTCCGACTGTACTTAAAGTTAAGCGATTTCTGAATGATTGGAGGGGCTCCCGAAGGGCCGGGCCCCGCGGCTCCCCGGGACAGCCCGCACACCGGCTCGCCCGTACCGGGGGGAAGCGGAGGGCACGGCAGACCCCGGGAGCCGCCCGCCCGCCCAGGCCCGGGCACTGCTTACCCCGCCGGCCCGGGGGCGGCTCGGGCCCTTCCTCTCGGCGCTCTCGGGGCTTGCCTTCTCCACGCCGCCCGCCCTGGTCTTGGGCATGTTCCTCCCTAGGAGCAACGGGGGAAGATCGGCGCCTGAGCCATGTCCGGCGCTGCCGCCCGCGGTCATCGCCCGGCCGCCGCGGCCTGCGCCATGTTTAAAGGGCTGGATGCGGCAGGGCGAGCCGCGGCGGCCCAGCCCCTTCCCGGCGAGCTGCGCACACCGCGCGGGGGAGGAGTCCCGCCGGCCCCGGCTCCCCGCACCTCCCAGGAGGAGCTTCCGCGCCGCGGAGATGCCCCGCGCCGAGCGGGCCCAGCCCCGCCGGCCCCGCCGCGCCCCGGCCCCGCTCCGCTCGTGCCCGCTCCGCCCCGCGCACCTCCGGCCATGGCGGCGGCAGCGGCCGCCCCGCGCCCCGGAGCCCCCGCGCCGGGCGGCCCCGACTGTCCCCGCGGAGTCCCCGGCGACGCCAACCGCTCCGCAGGGAGACGCCGCGTTACCCTTGGCAACCCCATTGGTTTAACCTCCTGCCAATCAGCGCGCTCAGGCCTCTGATTGGCGCGAGCCGCCATTACCCGCCCTCCCCCTGTCACACCGCGCTGACCGCGGCTCCCGGGAACAGGGTTTAAATGTGCGTTCGCTGGACGCTGATTGGTCCGTGCCGAGGGCAGGCGCGCTCTGATTGGCGGCCCGGCAGGGAACGCCCCTCCCCCGGCCGGGCCGCGCCACGTGGGTGGGAGCGCGCGGCGGCGGCAGCGGGACCCTCGGGCCGCGCGAGCCCGCGGAGCGCCGGCGATACCGGGCCTGCCCGCTGTGCCCGTGCACCGGCACCTCCCAACGCCGCCTCCCTCCTGCACCCTCCGCAGGGCACACGGCCCGCGCCGCCTCGCAGCGGGGATCTGGGGGACTCCTAATCCTGGCGGGATTGTAAAACTCTGCTCTGTGCAATTATTAGGCTGATTTACGCGATGTTTAGCTTAGATCTCCCTGGCTGAAGTTTAAGTCTATTAGTTCCATCTTCCAAGCTTGCCTGGAGAGCAGGTAATGCTCCAGCATTGCACTAAAGCATCAAAGATCTTATGTAAATCCCCATTCCATAATAAGGGCAGCTAAAATATTACAAAGCCAGATGACAGAGCCATCATTATCACCAGAAGAGCTGGAAGTGCCTTCAGCATCGATTCCCTGGTCAGAAGCTGCCAAGAGGATTAGTACATATGCTTTGAAATTGGGAAAGCACAATGGCAAAGAGTTACACAGCAATGACTCAAAGCACGCATGGATCGGGGATGTGGATGGATGCCAAGTGGGTGCCATGGTGGAATCAGGAATTGCCACACAGGACGTTGGTGCTCCATGATAAGCAGAACCCTTACACTGAGCAATGACTCCTGCTTCCTATCTGTGCTACCCCTCCTGCAGCGAGGCCACCTGAGCGTGCTCAGGACCTGGGGGGTGGCACTTGCTCTGGCCCAAGCGCTGTCACCACAGGGGTGGCTTCCCTTCCCACCCAGGCTTATCTGCAGCCTCAGGCTGCTCCTTGTCTCCGGGCATTCCCACAGTGCATAAACAGCCAGTAACAGGAAAAAACCCTTCTCATCTTAAGCAAGAACTCAGGCCTCGTCCTTTCCAAGCTGTCCCACAGCAGCTGGGGGCTCACAGGGCAGGAATTCAGTGTGACTGCAGAGTCTCAGGAGGCAGCACAGCATTCCAGGCCACCCCCTCCCCTTCCTGGGACAGCTCTGCACTCAGGCACTTCGGGAGAAGACAGAACAAACCCAGCTCTGACATTTGTTACATCTGGGTCTTCCATCACCAGGCACATGCATTTTACAGAGAAGCAACCAAAACACACTGGGTATTTCCCTGTAAACTCAAAGCTGCAGCCAGCTGACATCCTGTCCATGAACATCCATGTCCATGGTGTTCTTCCATCAAGGCAGGTACTCCAAGCTCTCTGCAAAAGCACCAGAGCAGACACTGCTCTGATTTTTCCACCCCAGTTTGCACTGTACTTATCACCCAGCTGGGAAAAAAAGATCTTCATAAATTACTAAGATGATTTCCTCCTTGCAGTAATAGGGAGCACTCTTCCTAATGTCTTGGGAAAGCTCTGGAAACGCCTGAGTGGTTTTGCTCAGCTGTTGGGGGTTGTATATTTTAAATAATTATTTTGTACATATATATTAAGCAAAGGAACTGAGTTGCCACCGAAGCCGTGCGGGCCACCAGCAGAGGGCAAAGGCAGCCAAGGAATTCTCTTCCCCAGAGCAACAAAGAAAACAGCGTCATCTCCAAGTGGCCGCTGCTCCCGGCGCGGTGCGATCACACCGTGAATTAGCAAAACACGCTGGCTTCACCCCTCAGCTGGCGAGCCAGGGATGAGGAGAAGTTAAAACGCTCAATGCTCGGGCCCGAAGGAGCGCGGCTGGGACTCGGGACACGCAGCAGCAGCAGCAGCACACGCAGAGAGCGCTGCCGGCTCCCGGACCCTGCGCTGGAGGCAGCGCTGAAACCCAGTGACCCAAATATCGCCTCCCGTGGTGCCGCATGAGCGGCCCCCGCGAGCACCACGTTTGACTGCGGAAATGTGAAATTGTTTTGTGGGGGAAGGGAGGGAAGGGCGAGCGAGGCGTTGATTTGCTCAGAAAGGGAAGAAAACCTTCAAGGTAAATCTCTCCGGTTTAGATGAACACTTCATCCAGTTAAAAAAAAAAAAAATCTTATATTTGAATTCATGGTTTCATTTTCTGTCCAATATACCAAGGAGATGCTTGTGAAATGTTCCCACCTGAGAGCAAGTTCTCAGCACCTGTCATATTTGCAATTTGCAAAATAAATGACAGCATTTACACAAATTTCTCGTTCACAAGATGAAATCCCTACAATTTGTGCTTCAGCCACTAGAAATCAAGTGAAAACAATCCCTGAGGGTAACTGCTGAGTATTACATTAAGCAACATCATTTTATAAAGTCGCAGAGTAAAATGCCAGTAGGTGCTACCTGCATTTCATAGATTATAAAATATAATTATATTCAGAATTGTATCTACCAATGATATAAAATAAAAATCTCTGACTAGAAAGTGCAATGAGCTCTGTGAATTGCCTGCCAAAATTCTATGGAAACGGAGTCCTGCAGACAAATGTGCCTGTGCTAATTCTACACCAATGGAAAGCAGCATTTCCAGTGAGATTACTCACCTATTGCAGTCGAGGATGATCAAAACGCTGACAGGTAACTCCCTTTTCAACTCAAGACATCAAAACCCTGCCTTTCTTGTCACGATTGTAAAGTTCGATTCAGCACGTGTGAGCTGTATTTCATCATGCCTCCATCTGAAGTGTGCAGAGGGCAATAACCAAGATAAAAGCTGCCATTTAAATTGTTCTTCTGGTCTCTGGCCTCACTTCTGTCATCTTTCTCTCCATCTGAAGCATCACTGATTAATCTGAATGACTTAAGTCAGTTTAATTAACGTTGCTTTGTCTTTAAATAGTTTAGCCTTAATCTGTCTAATCCTTTATTGGTTATATTAATCCCTGTTAAATTTGTCTAATCATAAAATAAGCAAACTTGTACAAGATTGAATGAGTAATACTGAACATTTGAAGGTATTTCATGATTGCTCACATTTCATTTATGTCTGGCTCAATTCTGTGTGAAAGTTCTTACAAATTTTCATGTTTTTACACAACTGGGAAAGCGTTTTATTGGAAGATTGTCTCTTTTAACAAGTCCTCTCAGTCTAGGGGTCTGCAGCTCTAAAAAAAAAAGTCTCCAAATGTGGAACCAGCATGAGGGGTCTCCAGATTTTAACTCACTCTTTGCAGCAGCAAGTTTCACATTATAAGCTCGTACAAAATTCGCAAGGGAAAACTCATCTGGCAGCATCCCAGGGAGGGCAGCAGGGATGTCCCCCCGCATTCTCCTGGGGGGTTCCTGTGCAGGAGCTCTGCAGAGCCGCGGTGCCGTGAGGGGGCGGGGGTGGCGGAGTCCTCAGAGCAGGGGGGCACCGGCCGCACCGGGGAGCCGCCAACCGCGGAGGGACGGGACCAGGGGCCGCCTGAAGTGAGACGCGTTCAGCAGCGGGAGCACGGGCGGAGATGAGCTCAGATTCCAGCATTTCCCCTCACGCCGCAGCCCCCGGGGCCCGGCCCGGTCCCGCCGCTCCGGGGCCTCTCCCGCCAACGCCGCCCCAGGCGGGGGCGCGCGCACGGCGCCTCCCCCCCGCCCCGTGATGCAGCGAGAAACGCGAGATCTCGCGAGAGCTCCGCCGCGCTGCCGAGTTCTCGCCGGCAGCCGCCATCTTGCGGGAGCCTGGGTCACGTGACCGCTAGCAGCCGCTCGCCTCCGCCTTCCCCTCCCCCCACCCTACCGGGAACCGGGCCCGGATCGCCAAGGCTCGACTGCGGCCGCCGCCATGGGGCGGGGCTCGCCCGCGGGGACGTCGCTTATTTGAAGGACGGTGGATACGCCGGGGATTTTTTTTGGGAGGGGGAGGGAAGGAGGAACTTTCTGCCTTCCCCTTGCTGAGGGCAGAGAAAAACCGAGGCGCGGCATGTCACGTGACGGGGAGCGAGCGGGGAGCGCGCGCCGGGGCCCGGTGGCGGCGGTGGGACGCGGGGGGGGGGTGGGCGCGAGACGGCGGCGGCGGCCACGTGACCGGGGAGCCCGCGGGCGGGGGGCGGGTCACGTGGTGCCGAGCGCGCGCCAGCGGCGGGCGGTGGCTGGCGGGGTCACGTGGGCGGGGAGCGCGCGCGGCGCGGCGGGGGGAGGGAGGCGCGGCCCGGGTCACGTGGTGCGGGCGGCCCCCGGCCCCCCCTCCCCTGTGAGGGGAGGGAGGGCAAAGATGGCGGCCGTGAGTTAGAAAGCGGCGGGCGGCGGGGCCGGCGGCGGAGACTTCCAGGAGCCCGCGGGAGGATCGAGTGCGACAGAGAGTAAGTGCCGCGCTGCTCTTTTGCCTGGCGTCGCGTCTGTTTGGCCGCCTCTGGCCGCTCCCCGCGTTGTGGGGCCGCCCCGGGGGTTTCTTCCCCTCAGCTCCTCACCGGGGCCCGCGGCGGCGGCGCGGGGATGTCCGGGGAGGACCCGTTGTGCTGGGAGCGGCTCCGCGTCTCCCTCGGTGCCTCAGCCCGGGAAGGCTGCGCGGCCGCCCCCGCAGGGGTCCCGGTGGGCCGGGGGCGGCGCGGCGGGCGGGGTAGGCGCCGCCGCCGCCCCGGCGGAGCCCCGCTTGTCCCGCGAACTTCGTGCCCGGCGGCGCGCGGGGGCGGGCGGCGGGGCCCCCCGGGTCTGGGGGAGCGCTCCTCTAACGGGGGCGGGCGCGGCGCTGGGTTCGGCCGCCCTCCCCCCGCCGCATCCCTGCGCGGGCAGAGCCCCCCGGGCCGGCCCGCGCCTTTGTGCGCTCTTTCCGCGGCCGCTGATTGTTGAGGTTCGAAATGGAGAAACGAGGCGGGGGGGATGGGGGTGTTTGATTTATGGTGCCGGAGCGGCTCCCGAAGCCGCCGTGAGACGGAGCCCTCCCGCCCTTCCCCGGGATCGCGGTGCTGTTGAAGGGATCTTTAAAGAGGTGAAGGTCTGGAAACAAAAAGTCGCGCATGGGACGGGATTACGCAGCCGATTGTGGCCCAACCCGGAAGTTTATGTCGGGAACACGTGTTGGTGCGAGGGTGGCGGGGCCGCAGCCGCCGACCCCCGGCCCTGCCGCCGCCTCCCCCGGGGCTTCCCCGCCCCGCCGAGCCCTCGGGGCCCCGCTGCTCCCGGGGAGCTGAACCGCGGCGGCGGACACGGCCTCAAAGTCCAGGCACTCGTAACGAGCGCACCTCAAACAGAGGTTGCTAGGGTGAGTAATAGTTTAACGTAGAAATGCTCCTACAGTCTGATGGGGAAGAGGCCTTTTGGGGTTTTCTCCTGGATTTTTTAGGGTTGTTTCTTTATTATTTTTAGCTGTCCAGGTTCCACGCTGCATTTGAGGGTATAAATCAGAACTCCTGTACTTTCTTTCAGGTACTCTTAGGCTGGTTCTATGTGTTTGATATCTGTTAAAGATGAAGCTGATTTTGTAAATCCTTAAAAATAAAACCCTTGAATTGATCTGTTAGGTAACTCCAGAGTGAGTAAAAAAAAAAAATTCAGTGTGATCAAACGGCACAGTGTGAAGTTAGGAATTAACTCGGTGGTAGACTGTTTGGCTTTAGACTACCAAGGTTCTGTCTGGATTAAAATTATTTAAAAACATACATTAATGTTTTGTAAGCTGCCCTCCCCCCAAAATTGTAGTTGATGTTGTAAAGCAAGAATTGAAATTGTGTAACAGCGTGACATTTGAGTTGGTATTCTGTATCTCCCTCGAAGCCATGAGATGTTATATTTGTATGCAATCTTAATATTTAGAAATAAAATGTGGGCAGTTTGTCTTTTTGTCCAGACTACTCTGGTTTCAAAACTGGCTGAGAGTTACTCTAAAAGCCCTTGAGGCAGGTCAGGGTATGGGAAATGGGGCTGTGAGACGCACCTGGAGCTGCCTCCCAGGCTGAAACCGAGGATCCTGGTGCTCACATGCTGCTCTTTTTCTTTGAGATTTTACTTCTTAAAAACTTTCACTGCTGGCCCAATTACCAGCTCCAGCCCTTTAGTCTGAAAGCAGATTTCATGCCAAATTATTGCATTGTTAAGTCTTTTAACATTTTCAGAAGTTCTGAATTTCACATTTGCAGACTGTGTAACATGGCAGTTGTAAATTCTGTAAACCAGTCATTGAAAAGCATTGAGGCAGAGTTGAACCCATGGTGCCCTGAAGTGTCCCTCGTGTCCTTGAAAGCTTTGAGTGGTGACCAGCCTTGGAAAAGTGGGAATGATTTTTCCAGGATTGGATGAACTCCTGGTTTTTGTGAGAACACCTTTGTACGTGTGAATGCAAAATTAACTGCTCGTCTTGAGGTTAAGGCATGGAAGGATGAGTGAGTTCATTAATTAGGGTTTTGCTCTTTGATTGGATGGTGACTTGGAGAGGACCAGAAGGGGTTGGGTTGGTTGAATTGTTGGTTTTTTTGCTGTTACCAGGTTCCTTCTGGAGACAAAAGCTGTGAAATGAGCAGAGCCCACGTGGCTGCCCAGAGAATCCTGTTGGGTGGGATGGGGCTCTGAGAGGCTGCGAAGGGAGATGTGAAATTTTCAGGTCAATAATAACTCCTGGCTTAGTCAGGCAGAGAATTTGCAGGGCAAAGCTGTCTTGTCTGTACAACTCCAGCATTTGTGTGATGTTCTGCAGGGTTTCCCGTGCAGCTCAGGTGTTGCCCAGCAAGGCAGTGGAAGAGCTGAGCAGAGGCTGAGGGTGCTGTTTGTGCCAGGGCTGCCCCAGCTGGGCACGGGCTTGGGAACAGCAGCTCCTGCTTGGTTGGGATGTTTGCTTTGGAGCAACTTCTGATACTCTGATTGATTATGGTTCTAAATGAGCACTTCAGGCATGCAGTGTCACTGTGTGTAACTCACAGACCTGGAAATCAAAAGGCTTTTCATTGTTTGGGGTTCTACCATTATGTTTCTCAGGGCAAACAGAGCAGGTTGCTTGACATGTGTTTTAGAATCTTTTTTTGTTTTGTTTCTTTGTATCAAAGCTAAAATGGAAGGAGAGAGAGAGCCAGGTTGGCATGGATACATGACATGATATTAAACATGGCATTCTGGTTTTGTATCTTTAAATCAGGAATTATTTACATAATGTGCAGTAATCACAAAACTGTCTCTTTATCAAAGTTTTAAGCTATGTTCTTCATCAGGAGAGCACCTTACAGAAATGTTTGGTGTGTTTTGGTGGCCCTTCTTGAAATACCATTTTGTTTTTGCTTCATACAAAGAAAGTAATTAAGATATTACTACTGTTGAAATTTTATAAATACATTTTTTAGTTTCATTTAATAGGCTGATTCTTGCTCAGTGACATTGGACTACCTCACTAAACATAGACAATCTTATCTGCAAGATTCTACATGCTCAAAACAGTTCTTTGAGTGATGAAATCCTCAGGGAACAGCTTGTAATATTCACAACTTTTTAATAAGTATTTTCTTTCGGAGATTTTGAAGATGTGGCAAACAGGTCCTTATATAGTATTGCCAGGGCTGAGCTGCAGAGCTTGATAAAGTCACTTTCACTTGTGTGAGCTGAGGAGCCTCCTACCTTGCAAGATTATGGAGCTGCTTCAGCCTGATAATGTTTTAAGCTTAACCAGCATGTGCTACAGAAAATAAAATGTTACCACAATGCAGCTTCTGCTGTGTATTTTCTTCTTCCTCATTTAATTTCCTTGTTAAATTACAATGAGGAGGGTGGGCAGCATTGGTGCTTGGGAGTTGCACAAAGGCTAAAATTGGTGCTAAGTATTCAGTGACTTCTAATGTAAAAAATCTAGAAGTTCAGAATTCCTTTTGTTCCAAACAATGCAGCTTTGTTCCTACTGTACAGAAACAAAATGAGTGAAACTAGTCAAACTTTCATTGTCCAAACTGACAGACAAACAATTGCTGTTGTTTTACTGAGCTTTTTGCTGGGTTGTGAGCAACCATGAATTTTTAAGATTTAAAATTTGGGGTGTCAGGAGAGGGGTGCAGCTGGGGGACTTCTTACATGAAAACAGCTTTGCTAGAAAGAGAGTTTCTAAACTGGAGATATTTACTCTGAAATTGTGGGAATTGCTTTGCTGGTTTCTATCACCAGTCATTTAAAACTTTGAAATAAGCAACTAAAGCATTGCTGCTATGAGTTGGTTTTTTTTCTGAACTCTGAAACTTTTAAGTCTCAGCCATCATGTTTTTAAAGGTTAAACATGTTGGGGTCAGTGGCATCGTGGAAATGTTAAAGTGGACATGAAACAGATGGGATGGGCTGGGACACCCTTGCAGGGTGGCTGGGGAAGATGTTTTGTGGTGTTGCTGTGGGTTTTTCTTCTAGCTTTGGTTTTGCTTTGAGTCTCAACTTCATAGAAAGGCCTTTCATTCCTGTATTGGGAGAGCAGACTCAGAGTTCTCGAGTCTTTTCATTTTTTCTTACTTAAGTGAAAAGCCCCAACTTCTGCTGCTTCTGCCTTTTTATGCCTCTATTTAGTCCAGTCCCTTAAGTTTCAACCAAGTTTTAGTCATATTTTTGTTTAGGAGTGGGGTGATCACAACTCCATACAGACTAAGGAATGACTTAACTGATGGTTTCCAATTGTACATTTAGACATTTTAGTTTATTTGTCCTTCGAGCAAAGTTGTTGCCCTGTCTGCAAGGGTGCTCATGCCTCTTTCCCAAATGGAAGTTGTGATTTTTAAGTGTTTTGGAGCTGTTTTGGTGGGGTGACCTGTGTGAATTCCCCTTCTGTAGAGAAATTCATCTTCAGTAGCTGCTCTCAAGTTCTGAACACCAAAAGTACTGATAAGCAAAGATCTCATCTGCAGACTTAAACCTTTCTCCCCTCACCTGTTTCTGGTTAGCAAACAAAGCTGCTCTTCTAAACCTGGATGTGATGGTCACTGTGAAGATTTTAGTCTGCTGAAAATGAAGGATTTATCCTGCCTGATTAATGTACATATGTAGTCCCCTTTTCTGAGAGAGGCAGCACAATCTTTGTGGAATGAAAGGTGAAACTGAAAGTCAGGTCTTCCCACTTTTGTTCACCCATTCAGGATTCTGGAGACAGGCTGCTGGGTGGTGACATCCTTTAGTGCTGCTGCCATATCAATTAAGTGTGCTAGATCACTTAATACTCCTTAATATTTTCTGTACCTCATAGCAACAAACAAAGCCATTCTGCAAATTTATTTACTCACCTGCAATACCTTTAAGAAAGAGGAGGCAGGTTCTGAGAAGCAAGTGGTGTTTGGTGGGGCTGTGTGTAGTCAGTAGCAGTCCCACCAATTGTTTGTTGCTTTGATATTGTTTGGAGCATCTTTAAGTCTTTGCTACATTAAAATGCATCTTCCTCTTGTCCCAGTATCTTGCACTTGTGGTGCCACCATCTCATGAATTGTGAGTATGAATCCACAACCAAAGGGTTTCTCCCTGCTATTGCACAGACTAAAACTGGGGAGAGTAAGAACTGAGTGCCTGAGGCTCAGCTTATTACAAGAATTACCTGTTCTGCTGAAAGTGCTGAGGAAGATGTGAGAGCAGCCAGCTGGATGTGGCTCAGCTGTGCATGTACAGGGGACAAGCAAGGGAATGCTGTTCTGGAGTCTTGTGAATGAACATCTAAAATGCCAACAAATAATTTTGTCCTCTTACCTATTTAGAGTAGGTGTTTGGCTTCATTGGGTTCCAATGTTTTATTCCCAGTGGGTGTTAAGGGGTGTGGAGGGTGAATGAAATTAAGATCTGCTTGAGATGTATTTTAGACTGTATAAGCAACAGCTCAAGTTCTGTGAGATAATTTAATTTTTTTCTTAATACTGAGGCAGATGGGTTTCCTTCTTAAGCAATGAAATGTGTTATCTCCTCTCTTCATCTTTAAATATGGAGTATTTGGCTTTTTAATAAGTTTTTATGCTGTCTAGAATAGCTTTTTGAAATTAGTTTTGCTTGTCCTACACATAAAGGAGTCTGTGACCTGATGTTAGTGTCCTATTTAATAAGCACTTACTTACATACCATAATAGTGGCACATTTGTTCTCTCCACTAAGCAAAACAAAATTTCTCCAGTGAATGAATGTAACCTAATGTAAGGGCAAGCAAAAAATTAAAGCTTTCCTTATAAGCTCTTTATCACTAACTTGTTACAAGATAAAGTAAATGAGTTTTAATTGTGCTTCCCTCGTGCAGTTGCTTCACTGACAAAGATGGATCATTAGCATAACACGGGCTCACCATTTCTGCTCTTGGTATTTCTTGCAATCCTTGAAAATGTAGTGCCTCAAAGACTAGAAAAGGTCTCTTAAGTTTATGGCTGTGATAGCATTTTGTGTAGTAAACTTTCATTCTCCCTGCTTTTAGATGTGGTGAGTATGTTGAAAAGCCTGCAAATAAACTAAAGAACCAGAGCACATCTAGAAAGTGACTGTGTGTACAAGAGACTGCACTGTGAATGCCACTAAATGCAGGAAATGGAGCTGTGTGTGGGCAAAAAATAAATCAGAGTTAAATGTACTTGTACTTAAGTTTCATTTCTTTTTTTTTTTTTTCCAGAGATGGTGGAGCCAGGACAAGATCTGTTGCTTGCTGCTTTGAGTGAGAGTGGAATCAGTCCAAATGATCTCTTTGATATTGACTCTCCAGATGTGGTTCTTGCAAATCCAGCACCAACTCCAGCTGTTCAGCAGGTTAAAACAAGAACAGGGATTTGTTAGAGCTTGGGTTTGCTGGGATGAAGGGGTTAAAGGGGATGGTGTGCATGGCAAGTGGTTCAAGCATGTGGAGTTTTCTTAAGTTTCTTGCTTCAAGTACTGAGATTGGATAATAGTTTGTGAATTAATTTTAGACTTCCATACAAAAAAGCAATGTCAAACACTTGAGGTCAGTACAGACAGAAATGTGCTTAATTCTGGCATGACATGGGGACACAATGCTGGGTATCCATGGAGAGCTCTCATGCCATTGGGGTCTGGCTGCTCTGCAATAAAATGCATCAAAAGTGTAATGAAATACCACGTTTAAGCTCCATGATGGCCTTCACTCTGCCAGAGTGTAGCCACTTGAGGCACAGCCTGGAACAAAAGCCTGAAGGTTTTATCCCTGCTGCCTTGTTTGCTTCCTTCCCCGCGCAGTCGGTGCCGCTCAGCGCCCTGGAGCTGGGGCTGGACACTGAGGCTGCAGCTGCTGTCAAACAGGAACCAGAGGCTGTCTCCACTCCAGCCCTGTTAAATGTTCGGGTAAGGGCTGAGCTGCTGCTCCAGGGCTTGGGGTTTGCCTGGGCAGGGGGCTCAGCTTGGGCTGGCCACCAGGTGCCCACAAAGCTGCTCCACCTCAGCTGCACCAAGGCTGAAAAACCATGGTGAAAGGCTCATGGGTTGAGATAAGGACAGGGAGATCAGCAATTTGTCATGGGCAAACCAGACTCAACTCAAGGAAATTAATTCATTGCCAGTTAACAATGGAGGAGGAAAATGAGAAGAACAAATCTAAAAATACCTTCTCCCCACTCCTTCCTTTGTCCTGGGCTCAACTTCACTCCTGGCATCCATGGTCCTCCAAGGGCTGCAGGGGAGTCCCTGCTCCACACCTGGGGTGCCTCCTCCCCTTCCTTCACTGACCTTGGTGTCTGCAGGGTTTTCTCACATATTCTCACTCCTCCATCCCAGCTGCTGATGGTGGAACAGTTTTTGCCTGTTGTTAAACAAATGCCTTCTCACAGGCACTGCCAGTTACACTGACTGGCCAAGCCCTTGCCAGCAGTGGATTGGACTGGCTTTATCAGATATGGAGGAAACTGTAGTGGTCATGGGTGATGAATTTTTCATGGTTTTTTTTCCTTTACCTTAAAATCTAAAAAAAAACCCTTCTGAAATATGTACAATGTATTCAGAAATAATTTTTGCTCAGACTGTTGCAGCACAAGATATTACTCTGGCACCTTCAGCATGTTATTTGCAGACAGACAAGTGTCTTCTAAAAACTGGTGTATCCTGTGTGCTCAACGAAGTGTAATAAAGTTTGCTCTTTCTTTTTGACTGTTTTCTGAAAATTTCCTGCTTCTTTGTTGCCAGCAACCACCATCCACCACAACCTTTGTGCTGAATCAAATAAATCAGCTTCCGACTCTGGGGACGACCATCGTGGTGACAAAGACGACGCCGGTGACGACGTCGCGGCAGACGATCACTGTAGCAAAGATCATCCAGACCAGCACAAGCACCCGGCCCTCGGTGGCAGCACCAGCAGTTCGCAATGCCTTGACCACTGCACCTTCCAAGGAGCAGATTCAGCTGAAAGATCTGCTCAAGAACAACAGTCTTAATGAACTCATGAAACTGAAGCCACCTCCTAATATTGCCCAACCAGTAGCGACAGCAGCGAGTGAGTTTGCTTTCTTTGTGATTACAGTATTTATTTAAATAGAGGAATAACAGATCTTTGCACATCATGGATTTTCATTGATTAGTACAATATCCTGGTAAATTGAAGTGGTTCAGGAAGCCTAATAAAATTCATCCTAACTGTAGTAGTGTTAGAATTCAGGGCAGAGAAGTATGAAATAACAGAGTTAAAAATTTAAACTCTTAATTTGTGGCATGGGACAAGGAAAATGACAGATTGCAGCTGTAAAATTGGTGCAAGTATTTTGTGAACATTACTGAAGTCTGTTAGCTATGTTACTGGAGTCTCCACCAGTTCCTGTTCTAGCATGTGCTTAGAACTACAACAAACTAATACTCTTTTCTACTTGGCATCTTCCAAACTACATTTGTAGCACATAAGGTGTTTGTGTGGATTGTCTCCTGCAAAAGGAAAATCTGTCCCTTTGTTTCATTGGAGGCACCAAATCTATTGTTTAAGAAATTAAGTCCTAAAAACTTGCTGTTTATTTTCATGTTACTTCTGAAGTGCTGCAGTAAGTTAAATGCCACAAGTCCTTTGTTATCACACTCCAAATCCTCATGTTGTGATTTCTTCCATAATATTTCCTTGTATGTTATTTCTAACATGTGGTCAGCTTGTGTAAGGAAAAAGCTGCATGTGTGTGTAACTAACTCTTTCAAGCTGTTCTGATTTTAGCATGTTAAGATCAGACTAGTTCAGTTAGAAAATATCTTCAGTGCTGCTTTTTTTTTCTGAAAGATACACAGGCATTTTGTGGATTTCTGTTATTTTCATTGTCTCTGGAACAAGCTTTGCTGATTTTATAGGTGTGGTTGGCATAACCTATTTTTCTGTGTGCAGAGAGAGTGCAGTGCAGGAGCTGTCAGTTAGAACTGAAACAAAAAGCAGAATGTCCCTCCTTGTGTCATTGCCTTCTCTTAGGGAGTGGCTGCCAAAACCCAAGTTGGGACATGAACTGAAGCTGGGGCAGGGAGAAAAGGAAGTGAGGAAGAGGAGGGGAGAAAGCAGAAGGGGATAAGTCAAGTTTTATTAAACCAAGTGAAAACTCAGAGAAGCACAGAATAGGTGCCACCAGCACACAGGAACTGTTAGAGTGGCACAGCTGCAGAAAACAGTGCAATCTGTAGCTTCTGTGTACAGTGAAAAGGAAACCTGCAACTTCTAGAACTGCATTCCTAATCTTATTTGTGTTCCTGTGTCTCTGGATCTTTCCTTGTGTTTATTTAAAAAAATGGCAAATACTTGTGGAAAAGAGAAGCTCTTGAAAGGAAAATGGTCTTTTCATATAATTCAGGCAGCAGGAGTTCTAGATGGGAAAATATTAAGAAGTTAAATTATGCAGTGCCTGTGAGGAAAACATTTATTTCTGCAAGTGCCCTAATTGTTTTTAGGGGCAATTATGCTAAGTTTATTACATGCATTGATATGATGGAAGCCTGACAGCTGCTTTCAATATTTTGCATCCATCCTTATGCAAATTATTTTAGTTGTGTACTGAGCCCTATTCCTAGTCCCTTGCAATTGTGACTGAAGACAGGAAGGTTAATAAATGGTCTTCTTAAAGGATCCTGTTACAAATTCGTTCTTGAAGCATCATTGTGCTCCTGGTTACTTTAAACTTCTCTTTCAGCTCATTAATAGAGCAGCATGTAAATGTGAGTTGATGTTTGGAGGGAATTCTGTAAACCACAACTTTTCTTTTGCAGCTGACCTAAGCAATGGTGCAGTGAAGAAGGAGGCTTCCACAAAAGAGGTAGCAAGGATATGGATAAATGACATTAAAATGAGAAGTTTTTCACCAACTGTGGTAAGTGGCACAGATGGTTCATTTGCCAACCCAGTGTGTTGCTGGCCATGAACAGTTGTGGCCACTTCCAGGAGTTACTCATACTTGTCCTGTGTGTGGTGGAACTGTCAAGTGCATCTGTTTGTTCCAAAGGTCACTTGCTCCACGAGATGAAACTTGGTTAGATGAGTGAAGTTAACAGCTGTGCTGAGCTTAGATATAAATGACAATTTCAAGAAATTACTGTCCTTAGCAGAAGCCGCTGTGGGCCAAGAAGGGTGTGGCTCTGATTAAAGGTGATAAGCACAGCGTTTCCTCTGGGTTAAAACATTTTATTTGAAATCACTAGCAGTGAGGAAACTGAAAGACTTCCCCCTAGCATGGCTGTGCTTCTGGGCAGTTAAATTGAAGATTTAAATTGAATATCATTCAATTTTCTAAATGTAATAAAATTACCTTCTGATGCTGTAAACGTTGGAGTTTTGGCATCTTCACTGATATCTGGACTCAGGCTGGTGTTTGGGAAGAGCTGTGCTCCTCAGTGGCTGCCATACAGAAGGGCTTTTTCAGATCACTTCTTGTGTATTAAACATCAGTAGTTGTGGAAGATGTTTGATTTTTCATCTGTTGAGTGCTTTACAAATATTTATATATTTACATTGGCCAGGGTCACAGTGAGTGGGTAACTGTCAGGTTTCAGAGAATACTGGACAGAACTGACTATTTAACTCTATAGTTGTGGAGTTGTGGAGCTGCAGGGGACTCCAGGGGAGTTCTTGAACATGAGGGCTGTCATGTTTTCAAGGCAATTTCCTTTAAGTCATAGTCAGGTTTTAATATGCAGTAAGAAGAATTTCTTTTTAATTCTGCTTATGTGAGTTTGGAGTGCTCGATGTCTTTGCAAAGAAGAGGAAGTTCTCTGACTTGGTGTCTTTAGAGGGTTGTTCAGAGTGTAAGAAATCTACATTTGTGTGTAGTTTCCCAGCGATTCACTGGTTTGTTCCCTGCATGTGTTAAAACATTGAAGTGCAAGTTTGTCCTCATTTCCTTTCTCATGGTAATTTCCAGGAGATGGAATATTAACCATGTGCTGTTGGACTAACACAAATATTTCTCCATTCTAGAAAGTGCCAGCAGTAAAAGAAGAGGAGGAACCCGAGGAGGAAGATGAAGAAGAAATGGGCCATGCAGAGACCTATGCTGAATATATGCCAATAAAATGTATGACCTGATCTTCTGTTACATCAAAAGGCTGGATGTTTTGAGAGTTCATTTATTTACTCCTGTGTAATTACTAACACAGAAAATAGATACTGTCTGAAGTTAACAGGACCTGAATGTGTTGTGGGTTTTCCTAGGAAATTCATCCTCTGTAAATGCTAGATTTGGAAGATAAGTAGATTTTTAAAGAGGAGTTCTTCAGTATCATGGAGCAGTATTTGTCTTACAGATGTGACTGATGAACTAAAATCAGGTCTGTTATTTTACCTCTGTTAAGATGCCTTGTGCCTCAGCAGAGGAAATTTTGTGAAGGGATTCAGTGCTCACAGCTACACTTAGGAATCTAGTTTGAGTCTTTTGGTGTGAAATCACCCTAAGTACATTCTTCCTGCATTGTTCCTGCCTGACTACTTAGGACTGGCTGGTTTTTGAGTGAATCTTTTACTGCTGTTAATTGCCATCTCCTCTTTTTTCTCTTTTCTTTGTTGTACCCATTGACAGCAAGCTGTTATCTTGTTTGCTGAATTCAGTGACCTGCTGTAAAAGCAAGGCTTTTTGCAGGGAGTTTGTAGCTAAATGGTTAATTTTTATTGTTACTGATGAGATCTGTCAGCAATTAAACCATGTCTGTTCTAAATCTTTTCTCCTCTCATTCTGCTTAAAATGGCACTATATAAATAGTGAGAAGAATGTTGCTTTTGTGATTCTGGCATCCTGAGGCTGCTTCTGGCCTTTTTGAGAAAACAAGGTTCAGACTGGTTTTTCTCAAACAAGTCAAGTACACAAATACTTTATTTTCTGTAAAGTGAATTTTATCTAATCACAAAAATTGTGGGAAGGTGGTGAGAAGAGGAAGTTAGGATTGCAGTTATAAATTCAGATTGTGTTCCTTCATATGCAGTGCAGTTTAACGCCTGACAGATTGTTGCAGTGAAACATTCTCGTTGTTGAGTTCAGCCTTTGCAATCACAATTGCAAGTTGTTTGGGTAAATAGAATAACTCGTGCTGCAGCAACAGAACTCTGTATTTTGTTTTCAACTTCTGCCTTCCTTCCCCTTCTTTCTCCACCAGTAAAAATTGGTCTACGTCACCCTGACCCAGTGGTGGAAACCAGCTCCTTATCCAGTGTGACTCCTCCTGATGTGTGGTACCAGACATCAATATCAGAGGAAACCATTGACAGTGGCTGGTTGTCAGCTTTGCAGCTGGAAGCAATCACTTATGCAGCCCAGGTATGCCAGACATCAGCACAGCTTAAAAGCTAACAGAGAATTTAAGAAGAAAAACTAAAATCTGACAAGTGCAGCTATGTCAGTTTTACAAGGAGATAAAATAATAAGAGCTTAAAGGTTTGAGTTGCATTAGAAGATGGCAGGTGAGCTTCAGCTCAGATAAATGTGAGGTAATACACCCAGGAAAATTTCCTCTAAACCACTTCCATGATGGGGATCTTTTAACTGTCTTAGAACATGTTAGTCATTTTTATTTCTCTGAAGTAATTTAATGGCTGCAGCAGCAGCAGGCTGAGAAAGCCAGCCCTGTTTGACATCCTTGGGAAGGGAATAGAGAGCAGCACTGGGTGTTATTTTGCTGCTGGGTTAAATTTCAGTGTGCCCACCCCAGATGTGTGTGCAGCACTTTGTGTGCTGGGGAAGGAGGCAGTGGAGTGAGGGACAACTAAAATGGTCACAGGAGGGAAAAGTTACTTCATGAAAAGAGACTGGGGCACCTGGGGGTGGAGGGCAGAGAAAGGAAAGGGAATGAAATCAGGGTTCAGATCATCAAGAAGTGAGTGATACACAAAACCAAAAGCAGAACAGAACTTGGTGACACTGACAGGAGATTGGTTTAAAATTGGTGGATTCAGAACCCTGCATTCCACAGGCTGTGGATGTCTGGGTCTTGCTGCTACAAAAGGCTGTGCAGGAGCCTATCAGTGGGTTAGGAAAAGACACAAAATATTGGACAGGTGTTTAGAGAAGTTCTGGGTGCTGAGGGAAGAAAGGGGGGAATGGCTCCACAATGCAGTTAGGGGTGCTGTGCTCTCCCTAAAGAAAATCCCCTCTTCCTGCTTCCAGGACTTTGCTTGGACCACTGGTCCCCTCCAATAGGATGTTTATGTTTGCTCTTTTCTGTGATGTGTTCTGGAGAATGTGTACAAGTTCTTTGTTCTTTCTCCTACAGCAACATGAAACATTCCTGCCCAATGGAGACAGAGCTGGATTCTTGATAGGTGATGGTGCTGGTGTAGGAAAAGGAAGGACCATAGCTGGAATAATCTATGAAAATTACTTGTTAGGCAGAAAAAGAGCAGTCTGGTAAGTGTGCCAGGATTTGTTAGAGCAGACGCCCCAGTGACTCTGTGACCTAAATCCAGGGTCATCTGTCTCCTGACAAATGTCCTAGCAGCTGGCTGCCTTTGACCTGCTGGGACTTACAGCATGTGCTTTGTTTTGTATCCTCAGGTTTAGCGTGTCCAATGATCTGAAATACGATGCTGAGAGAGATTTGAGAGATATTGGAGCAAAAAACATATTGGTGCATTCATTAAACAAGGTGTGGAAACTTTTTACTATGTACACTTGGGGCAAACCTTTAGGTACGCCTGAGTGACGAGTTGTGCATGTTGAGTGTTTTAAGAGCAAGAATGCACTAATTTCAATAAATTTGCTGTCTAGGTCTTGTTTGACAGGCCTAAAATCTTACAAAGAACCACACAGAGCTTTAAGTTAATCATGTAAATAGGCCCCTTGTAGGATTAAGTCTTAGCATGTGTGCTTTTTTTTTAAAAAAAAAATCTGCACTTCAAGTCACTACTGGCACTACTAGTAGAATATTTTCTAGAAGTTGAAATATTCTTTACATCTTTAAAGCTTTGTAGCATTTGAATTTTTTACTTTCTATCTCTCAGTGCACATTTTATATATCATGCTTTTTGTGTGTAATGCTTGAATAATGGACCTGCTCAGTGATTTATTAAAGCAGCAGTGGTGTGTGCAGTTATTTTTGGAGACACTGCCTCTGCTCTGGATTAGCTGCTTAAATTGCAAAGTGTGAGTACTGATTGAATTCACCGAACTTAAAAGTTTGGTTTAAGTTGATATTTTTGCTTTGTGAATTCTTAATTTCCAAAACAAGGCTTTAGAAATCATCATTTATGGTAGCAGCTGTAAATACACTTGAAGTATTGGCTCTTAAAGGGATACAATTGAGATTTTAGTTTCAATGTATTTAAAGTAAGGAAACCATGTAGCTGAAGAGTATGGCTGCTCAGCTTCTGAAACCTCAGATTTAGTGTTCCTAAAGTCTGTGTTTAAGTAAGGCCCTGTATAACCCCTTAACCCCACTGCCATCAGCTGTGCCCTGGTCATGGTGTGGGGTTCTGGGTGGCCCCAAGCGTTCCCACCTTTCAGTTTGAGACCACCAGCATCCCTTCATCTGGTAGCTGGGATTGAGCAGGAGTCTCTCTGGATTAACTTCTCTAATTTCTATTTGTTGCAGTTCAAGTATGGGAAGATTTCTTCCAAACATAATGGAAGTGTGAAGAAAGGTGTCATCTTTGCTACCTATTCCTCTCTGATTGGGGAAAGTCAGTCTGGTGGTAAATACAAAACCAGATTAAAGCAGCTCCTTCACTGGTGTGGTGAAGACTTCGATGGAGTTGTATCCTTTTTCTGGAATTCATTTGATTAGAATGAAATTGCTATTTAAACTTATCTTTAAAGGTTTTTAGGTATTCTTTATTTGTAGTGGCAATCAGTTGTGTGCATGCTCTGACATTACATTTACAGTTTTACAAACTTTGTGCCAAACATATGACCATCGACTTGCTGCTACACAACTCTGCTACAAGAGTGAAGTTTCTAGTTTTTTCTATATCAAACCTATAAAATTAAGCAATTGTCCTTCAGAACTCTGAGTTTACATTGATATTTTATGGATTTGTTTAAATATATATTTGGAGCGCCACCAGCATTTTCAAGAACTCCAGTGTGGCAATTTATTATCTAAATATTTTTCCAAGGTTTTTAGTAAAAATGACCAGTGTCTGGAGTTTACAATTTCCACCTGCCCCCTATTGTAAGTAGTAGATTTTCTTGCCTTCTGATCTAGCTCCTCATTCTGTGCATTAGTGGGACAAAGCTTTTCCTTAATTCCAGTTCAGATTGTATTTGACGAGTGTCATAAAGCAAAGAATCTGTGTCCTGTTGGTTCATCAAAACCAACAAAAACAGGTCTGGCTGTATTGGAACTTCAAAATAAACTTCCAAAAGCCAGGGTTGTTTATGCCAGTGCCACAGGTATGTACTGCTGGGTTTGCATTAAATGTTTCTGGGTGGTTTTGCTGGCACTGGTACAGATTTATCTTTCTCTTTTTAGGTGCATCTGAGCCAAGGAACATGGCATATATGAACCGCCTTGGAATATGGGGTGAAGGAACTCCATTTAGGGAATTCAGTGATTTTATTCAGGCTGTTGAAAGAAGGTAAAGTTTCAAAGACCTACAGCAGAATGCACAGGGTTGTGGCTGAGTGTACTCCCAGTTCCTTGTCTTCACTCTGTGCTCCTTTACAAGCGTGTCCTGTCACACTAAGAACTCTGGCTTCTAAATCTAGCAGAAATGTTATTTATCGTAAGTGGTGCAAAATAAGATATTTCCTTTGTTCACAGAAAATTTTGAGAGCTTTAAAAGCTTTCTGGGAAAAGAGGCCTCTTGAAAATGTGGGTGTTAGGAAAGCAAAATGCTTTGCTCCCCATGAAAACACCCTGTATTGTAGTGAGTATGCTCAGTGTAGTTAATGGCTTCCTATTTGTAGAGGGCCTCTAATGTTTGTGCATTCATCATAGGCAATTTAACAGGAGGGAATCTTGTGCTTGTTGGCATAAGAACCCAGTTCAGGGAAATTCTTTGTGCTGTTACAAGGTACTTGGTGTTTCAGAACATACTAATGGTACTGGATGTGAGGGCTCAGGAGAAAGGGCCGCTGCCGCATTCTGTGCTGGGTGAGCATCTTGCTTTGCCTACTCAGAAAGAATTTTGAACACTTCAGAGTGCCACAATAGGCTTTAGGATACATCTTGTTTACCATCTACATGATGTGTGGTTTTTCTGGACTCTGCAAGTGTAACTTCTCTTCATTACTGGGTGCATATCAAATAAGGTATCAAATAAGCAATAATGAAGTTAGAGCCCCAAGGCTGTGAGTAGCAGTCAGCTGTTCTGCAGGTGATTCTGTGCTCTCAAGGTGTTGCTGTTGAAGAGAACTGAAGTTACTTACTAATCAAATAATTTTCATATCGGTATAAATCCGAATAACTTTAAATGGTTTGTATTATTTTAAATCATCAGCAGTTTATAAAGTTACCATGCAAGAATTTGCTGATATTTGGACCAATTTTGTTATCCAGTTACAATTTGTAAGTTACTGTCTCCTAATCCATCCTAGGTAATTTGGGAAAAAAGTAACTCAGTTTTACCTCTTGAGATACACTTAACATTTACAAGGCAGGGATACAATTTTATGTAAAGACTAAATTTCAAATTATTTCAAAAACATATTCCTTCACATTTATAAGCTTTCTTTTCTGAAGTACTTGGGGTTATGTTTTGAAGCATTTTTTTAACAATCCTTCCTCTTGAAAATTCTAACATGGATTTAAATTGTTCCTTTATTTTAGAGGTGTTGGTGCCATGGAAATAGTTGCTATGGATATGAAGCTGAGAGGAATGTACATAGCCAGACAGTTGAGTTTTTCAGGTGTAACTTTCAAAATCGACGAAGTTCTGCTCTCACAGGAATATGTTAAAATGTACAATAAATCTGTGAAACTGGTAAGAACCCTGTTTTAAATTTGCTTTCTCTGTTGATTTCTGGGAGGTCTCAGTTGGTTGAAATGTGAATGTTCCCTTTCTTGTCCAGTGGGTCAGTGCTCGAGAGAGGTTTCAGCAGGCGGCCGATCTCATCGATGCCGAGCAGCGCATGAAGAAATCCATGTGGGGTCAGTTCTGGTCAGCTCACCAGAGGTTTTTCAAGTACCTTTGCATAGCCTCAAAGGTGAAGAGGGTGGTGCAGCTGGCTCGGGAGGAAATCAAGAATGGCAAAGTAAGTTGATCAAGACTGATTTTTAAACATTTGTCTTAGACATAAAGCTATTAGATTAATTTTTTAAATATATGCAATACAAATATTTTTAGCCATAGTAGGAGCATGGTTTTGTACTTGATGATATCTAATGAGCAGAAATTCGGGCAAAATCAAGTTACAGCTCAGTCATAGTGACAGTGTGTGGTTTTCATTTGTCCTTCAGTGCGTTGTCATTGGCCTGCAGTCGACAGGAGAAGCCAGAACATTGGAAGCTTTGGAGGAAGGTGGTGGGGAACTGAATGACTTTGTTTCTACAGCAAAGTAAGACTGAGTTTTAAAACTGTTCTTTACAAAGCTAACCTTCATCCAGCTTAGTGTGTGTGTAGTCATTTGTCCTTCTGTGTGTCAGATGTGCATCAGTGCACAGAAGGTTGGGAATCCTGCAGTAGTGATGTTCTTTACTGAAGCTGCTGTACCTGAACTGTGGCAGCCCTGCTCAGGTGGGGCAGGGATTGTCTCCTGGTCCTCCTGCCATTCCAAACTGATGTTCTCAGGTGTGAACAGCTCGTACTGTTCTCAAGCTGGGAGGATGGGGAGACCTGCCAAGTGTGTGCTGCCCTTATAGCAAAGCAAGTTACAGACCATGTCTTCCCTCTTTGATCAGAGGGACCAGAGCCAATCCCAAGGCTGCCTTGCTGAAGATCTTAATAAATTAACTTCATCTTTTACTTAAATTGAGCAATTAAAAAATGGCAAAAGCAATGCCACTTGTTACCAAAAACAAATTTAACAAAGTGTAACAGTGCTGTAAAAGAGATTTATCTGACTTCTAAGAAGGTGACAAATACAGTAATGTGGGTGATAATACAGAGAGTGCCCAACACAAGGAGTCATTCTTCAGGGAAGTCAAGCAAGCTGTTCAACGTTACAGGTTTGTACTTTAAACAAATGCAAATTTCACTGAGCAACCCTTTTTTCTTAAACAGAGGAGTATTCCAGTCTCTTATTGAGAAGCACTTTCCAGCTCCTGACAGGAAGAAGCTGTTCAGCTTGTTGGGAATTGACCTGACTGCTCAAAGTAATAACAATTCACCCCGGGACAGCCCTTGCAAGGAGAACAAAGTAAAGAAACGAAAAGGTAAAGCTGGAGTTCCTGCACTAATGCCACAGTGAAAATGGCAACTTCAGAGCTGCCTAAGAGTGAACTTTGTGTGGGGAAAAAAGGGGATATATCTGTACAGTCATCCTTGAAAGAGAGTGTAGTGCAGATCTCTTAGGGCTGGGGGTGGCCATTAATAGATGTTATATTGCTGATAAGCAATATAACGTGTAAATTTTAGCTATTTTTTCTCAAAATTGGGTTGATCTGCTATGGAACCATATCCTAAAATGCCTTTTCTGTCAGATCACTTCCTGATGTAGTCACTCAAGTGACTTTCTTTATCTTGAGGCTCAATGAAGAGAAGCCTAATACCACCCCCTTCCCAAACTGATTATCTTGAAAACTTGGGAGAGAGGTCTTGTTCAAAGCCTAGATTCTTTTAAAAGGTTCTGTTTTCGAAAGTTGAATATTTTTCTAGTTTGTATGGTAAAACAGACTTCAAAGTGTGTAAACTACAAGGTTTAAACTAATTTCTCTTTCTTGTGGGATGATGGAATTAGGTGAAGAAATAAGCAGAGAAGCCAAAAAAGCCCGCAAAACAGGTGGCCTTGCAGGGAGCAGCTCTGATGAGAGTGAGAGTGAGTCTGATGCTTCAGACAACGAAGAAAGTGACAATGAGAGCTCCAAATTTTTGAGTTCTGGAGACGATGATGACTTCAACCCCTTCAGAGATGAATCCAGTGAAGATGATGAAGATGGTAAGGCAGTCTGTGTTTCATCAAGCAAGTAGCTGTGTTTGCAGAGAGTAAGCAGAAAGTATTCCCAAACATTCCAGGGAGCCACAGATGAGTGTTTACTGAGCAGGTAGTTTAGTTCCAGTGATGTGGAATTGGTAGAATGTGAAATTAGATTTTGTACACTGGAATTCAGACTTTTGTAAGTCACTTTATGCAATGAGAATGTATTTGTTTCAAAGGGATGGATGGCTGCTTAGTAAATGTTTGAAACTTTTATTTAACTTCAGATCCCTGGTTGATTAGAAAAGAGCATAAAAAAAATAAAGAAAAGAAGAAGAAGAAAAGCATAGACCCAGATTCTATTCAAAGTGCCTTACTAGCCTCTGGTCTGGGATCCAAACGGCCCAGCTGCTTCACTTCCACTGTTGGAACCACCACTTCCAGTACCAACACGTCTGGTAAGAGCAGCTTGCTTTGATGTTGATTCATTTCCTAGCAGTTGGGCAATAAAATTCTAAATCTCAAAGAGTCTTTCTTAACTTCCAGCAAACAGTAACACAAACAGCAGCTTTGTAACGAGTCAGGATGCTGTTGAAAGGGCCCAACAAATGAAAAAAGAACTGCTGGATAAACTGGAAAAGCTGGCTGAAGATCTTCCACCTAATACACTGGATGAGCTTATAGATGAACTGGGTGGTCCTGAAAATGTTGCAGAGGTAGGCTGGTGATCACATATTAAGAAAAAAAAGTATGTTTTTAAAGAGGTTGTTTATCAGTTTTAGACAGTGATCTCAGGAATGAGAGCAGAGGTTACTCTGCTGATGCCTCCCAATAGGAGAGAAATTTGAATGTTGTGTTAGGATACAGGGGGAGCTCTGAGTGGGTGAACACATTATTTCTGAGATTTGATAGCTTCTGGTTGGGTAAATCACACCAGCTTCTCTTTTGTTTTACTGTGGGCTGTTTCTCTGACTGGCTGTAGTCCATTTGCTGCTGGTGTGTATTAAACAGAGGAGCTTTAGCTCATCCTCCAGGGCAGTGGAGATCAAGAACCTTTGTGTTGATGAAAAGCCTGATTAATTAATCTCTCAAGAACTTCAGAAAAATGTCTTTAAGCTACCTGTTTTTATCAAGTAGCAGCATCAGTGTGATTTAAAAGACCCTGTTAAAATCAGTGGCAGCCTGAGCTGCCTGTTTAGCTGATTTTAGTGCTGCTGGTAAATCCCTTATGAACAGTGGCATAATAGAACATCATTCCTACCTAGATTTGCTCTGTCATATTCCACATAGCAGATAATGCAGTTTTGCACTCAGAGTAAATTACTGAGCGTTTCAGTGTGGGTACATGGATGAGTGGTGCTGCCTGGAGCTGTGGGTGCTGGGGGTTTGGGCCCTCCCCTGAGGCTGTGCTCCCTCCCTCGCCAGATGACGGGCCGCAAGGGCAGGGTGGTGAGCAACGACGACGGCAGCATCTCCTACGAGTCACGCTCTGAGCTGGACGTGCCCGTGGAAATCCTCAACATCACAGAGAAGCAGAGGTTCATGGATGGAGATAAGGTAATCCTTGACAGAGAGACTGTAGGCAGCTGTGCCAGATGCCATAGTAACTCTGAGCTGTTCCCCAGTGAGTGGCAGGTAGTGCAAGTACCAGTTAAGCAGCACTTTGCTGGTTTGTTTTTCAAATCAGTGTTTAAAGGTCACGCTGTAGTTTGGGTGACCTCTGAGGCCCCGTGTGCCAAACTGAAAGCTGGCACCTTCAAGCTGGTTTTGTAAAACAGTATGTGTTTACAAGGCAGATTTGTGATTCATATCTTTGAGTCGTTGATCTGCGTCACTGTGCACTCCCCTTCCAAGAGGAAATAATGAAATTGGGAAGTGGGGAAGACCACTGTATGAAAACTTACAGTGAGGGGTGAAGGGGAAAAGTGGGGCCTGTTAACCCTAACAAGGATTGAGAAGTCACAGTGGAGCAGTGGTGACTTCTGCCCTTAATGTTGCCCTCTGAAAGAAAATCCTGACCTGAATAATGGTAGAATTGTGTCTGATAAAAGTGGGGGGAGAAAGTGCTTCACTTGGGCCGTGCTGCCACAAGAGGGCAAATGGAGTAAATGTCACTGTGCATGGAACTTGTGTGGTCCCTTGTGACACTTAAAGGGTAAAAACTCTGGTTCCTGTAAGTCATTTGTGCACAGTCCAAACATTTACATTCTTTCAAGGCAAATGCATCCAGGCACTGGAATGGCTGGATCCTCTTCCCTGTACAGCCTTAGCAGCAACATTTTGTCTGTTCTGGTGTTTGCTATTGGAGCAAGCCTGTGTCCCTCCCCTTTTCCTCCAGAGTACAGGCCAGTGTCAGGGAGACCTGCCCTCTGGGATGGCAAGTCTTTGTTTGCACAGAGAGTTGTTGAAAAGTAAAGCAAAACCCCCTCCTTTCACTCTGAAAAGTTCATTAGCATTTCTAACTCTGATACAGAAAGCCACACCTTTGCTGCCCTCCCTCTGCCTTGTGAGTAACAGTGAAATCACTGCAGACCCATGTTTGGTAATAGTTGTAAAAGAAGAATTAGTTTTTGGAAACTGAAGCTTGATCTTGGATTTATTGCTAACCAAGAGCTGTTTTGTCCATCACAGAACATTGCCATCATCTCAGAGGCTGCCAGCTCTGGTATCTCCCTGCAGGCAGACCGCAGGGCCAAGAACCAGAGGCGGAGGGTGCACATGACCCTGGAGCTGCCCTGGAGCGCCGACAGAGCAATCCAGCAGTTTGGTAAAGCACTCACTGTCCTGAGCCAGGACAGGAATGATAACTGAGCTCACTGCTAACGTGGAAAATCAGATGGGGCAGGCATCTTCCTAGGGACCCCTCCAGTCTCTTGTACCATGAACAGAATCAGCTTTGTCTGTGGTCATTGCTAATGGTCTTGAAAGCTTTGAAAGAAACCTCACAAACAGCCCTAGGCTGCAGCTTTGGAGTTTCATTCACATATAAAGTGTCTTTATAGAAGTTGCCACAATTTTTAGAGTATCTCTGTGCTACTTCTGTTTGCTGTATTACAGCAGAGTCTAATTTTTAAGCAGGATTAAGTTCTACATTTTTTCCTTGCTCTCTTCACAGTTCACATTTTAATAAAAAAAATCTATTTCACTGAATATATCTAATTTACATGCTTCTACTTAATTATCCAGGAAGAACTCATAGATCCAACCAAGTGACTGCTCCAGAGTATGTGTTCCTCATTTCTGAACTGGCAGGAGAGCAAAGATTTGCATCTATAGTTGCAAAAAGACTGGAGAGTTTGGTAAGATTTTTCAAGAGGTCTGATCTTTCCTTTAAGAAAATGCAACTTGGATTTCTTTTTTTTATAAGTTTTATATTTAATGACCATGTTGTGTCTTGACAGGGAGCCCTGACCCACGGAGACAGACGGGCCACAGAAACTCGAGACCTCAGCAGATTCAATTTTGACAACAAGGTGACAATTCTGTTTCTGTTGCAGAACTCATGCTGTGGTGCTTATTCCACAGAGGAGCTGTTGAGGAAGGTTCCTCTCCATCCCTTGCCTTTAACTCCATCCCTTGCTGATGGAAGGCCTCTTTCTGTAACCCATGATTGTGTTTGTGAAGCCATGTGGAACACACGTGTGTAAATCACTTTTCTGCTCTTGCAAACAATCAGAGTCTTAAGTAAATGGTGTGTGTCCTTTAAGCCACAATGAAAGATTAATTTGGCAGTTCTAATTAAAAATTAAGACTTGGCTGTTTTCAGTTATAAACTGCACTACATAAAGGTGATAAACAATTCCCTTCACTATTGCACAGAAAAGCTTTTAATTGTGAATTATAAATACCTGTTAAACCATGTGTGCCTGGAGCTGTGGCACCAACACTGGGTGGCATTGACAGAACTTTCTTTCTTACACAGTATGGCAGAAATGCTCTGGAGATCGTTATGAAATCCATTGTGAACTTGGACTCTCCAATGGTCTCACCTCCTCCTGATTTTCCTGGAGACTTCTTCAAAGGTAAGGCTGTGATAGCTACCTTTTGGTCCTTCTCCAGTACACAGAAAATGCAAATACTGTTAGAGCTGTAAAATTGTTAGAATTTCAAATGATCAGCTGACACAGATGGGAGTAAACGCCCAGTGAGAGTCTGTGCACGTTGCTTGAATGTTGAAGTTCACACTTGAAACCAGATCTGTGAACTCTCAGTGTGAGGAATGTTCTGTATCTGCCTGGCCAGTGGATTACAAACAGATTTTTATCTTGATTTTCCCCTTGCCTGTTGGAACTGTTCTCCTGCATGGTGCCATGGGTGCTTTCCCCTGCCTGTGATTCCTGCAGGGACAGAAGGCAAAGCTGTGTCTTGGTTATTGATGTATTTGGTAGAAACTGCAGTGATGGGAAGTGAGGGGTGTCAGAGGCTTTGGAATTGGATCCTATGGCTCAACAAGCTGTTGCTTCACTGGGTTATTTTTAGATGGCAAAGCAGCAATGATTGAACTTCTTGCTCTTTCCTAGATGTTCGTCAAGGATTGATTGGTGTAGGCTTGATAAATGTGGAGGACAGATCTGGAATTCTGACCCTTGATAAAGGTACTTGGGTGTTCAGTGTGTCTGTAGAATGTCCCTGTCACAACAGTGGGTTCCCAGCAGCAGAACTGAACTTGGAACTCTCTAAAAAGTGACCTTTTTTGGAGAACTTCATGTTTTCTGCATTTCTGAAAGAGTGTATTTACATGGTGTTTGTAAGGCTTTGAATACTGATTGAGGGCTTATGGTTATCAAAGTTAATCTTTGCCCTAATACATGTATTTCTTACTCTTTTTTAAGATTACAACAATATAGGGAAATTTCTGAATCGAATTCTCGGCATGGAAGTCCATCAGCAGAATGCTTTGTTCCAGTACTTCTCTGACACGTTAAATGCAGTTATTCAAAATGCTAAAAAGAATGGCAGATATGACATGGGCATCTTAGGTGAGTAAACCAATTCACAGTGCTCTTGAACTTCACTGAGAACAGAGCAACAGAATAAAATAAAACTCTTGCTTCCCTTTTCAGATCTGGGCTCTGGGGATGAGAAGGTGAGGAAGGCAGATGTGAAGAAGTTTTTAACTCCTGGAT
Source organism: Zonotrichia leucophrys gambelii (assembly GCF_028769735.1). Taxonomy (NCBI): domain Eukaryota; kingdom Metazoa; phylum Chordata; class Aves; order Passeriformes; family Passerellidae; genus Zonotrichia; species Zonotrichia leucophrys. Next base: position 2,231,123 of record NC_088185.1, read on the forward strand.
ATTCTACCTCTGGACATGTCGAGCTGTACACAGTGAGTGAATCCTTTATCATCTCTGTAGGAACTAAGAACATTTGCCAGGAGGTTTTTACACTGTGTTCAGTCCCCACCTGTGTAACTGCTTGAAAGTTGTTCCCACTCCAATGCCCCTGCACTGCTCTCTTGCAGATCAGTGTGGAGAGAGGAATGTCTTGGGATGAAGCAACAAAGATCTGGGCAGAACAAACAGGTCCAGATGATGGATTTTATTTATCACTACAGGTGAGATTCTTCTGTCTCTTGGATTATGTTCAGAGGCTTTGGGGGCTAAACTGAAAAACGTACTTGTTTAGCTTTCCAAAATACATTGAATCTTACATTAATTTTAATTTTAAGGGTTTTATAACACTGAGTAATAAATTCTTCCTTTTATTTCCTCAGGATATTTCCTGATAGGAATATGAGCCCAAATTTTAATAGCTTTTATTTAAACCTCCACCAGGAAATTGTGGTTTCACTGTGAGGTTCATGTGGATTACTGTGTCCTAGAGGTGTATGACTGTCCTTGGTTGTACTGTTACACACTTATTACTCTGTAAAAACAATATGGAATCACTTAAGCAGATAATTTCATCATGTGTTAATTCAGGAAGTTTTGGGTTTGTCTTTTTTTTTCCAGATAAGAAATAACAAGAAAACAGCAATTCTAGTAAAAGAAGTGAATCCTAAAAAGAAGCTTTTTTTGATATACAGACCAAATACTGGGAAACAACTCAAACTAGAAACATGTGCAGACCTGAAAAAGAAATATAAGAAGGTAACCATTAAAGTTATGCTTGTTTTTTAACTTAGAAAAGTTGGAAAATAATTATAAGGGCTTTATTTTTTTTGTATTTATGTATAATTTTGACAAGTCAAAAAGAAGGCTTCTTTCTCCAGAGCAGAGCTTTTATTTGGGTCTTTTTAAGCCAGTCCACATGATTTTGGCATTCCTATATCCATTTCTGAATTCTTTCTGAATGTAAATTATCTGTGGTGTGGTAATAAGAAATGAGGTTCCTTAGGGTCTAGCAAGTGTTGAATTTGCAAGAATTTAAGGAAACTCTCATCAGGTGCATTATTGAAAAAGCTCTGAGGTTCTGCTGTGTTTAAGCATTTTGGACATCCTTTGGGATGGATAATTTGAAATTATTATGATGTAGGATTCTGTACCTCTGTACCCCATCCTGATGCTGGTGCTCCCTCCTTTCTCATGATAACAACCAAATTATTTTTATTCTGTGTAAGTTTTGATGTGTTTTGCTTCATTCCCACTGTGGATGACTCTTGCAGGTACCTTCTGAGGATGCTCTGCCGCACTGGCTGGAGCAGTACAACTCCTCTGCAGACACCTGCACCCACGCCTACTGGTCAGTGCTTGTGCTTTAACTTCTGCTGTTTCACTTTGGGCTGGTTTAGCACTGCTTCTGTCCCTCTGTCCCTCCTGTAGAGCCTTGTGTTTCTTGGCTAAGGGAAGTTGCCACATGTCCAGTCAAATGACCCAACTTGTGAGAAAACCTTGAGCTTTGCACTTGCCCTGAAGTCCCAGTACATGAGATGAGTGTTAATGTATAAATTCACTCAGAGTGACTCAGGAGTAGTTTGTGCTTGAAGTGTCTTCATCTGTTCTGTTATTGTAGTCTGATAGTTCAAATGTTACTGGGGGAATGTTTAGAGATGAGATGGATGTCAGAAACAGCTGTTCCTCCTCTGCTGCCTCCTGTGTGGCTGAATTCCTGAGGAGCTGCATAACTGGTAGAAGTTTCAGATTAATATTGGAGCTGCTGAAGTACCCTGATCAGATCCCAGTGTCCTGTAACGTACTCCAGCTCTCAGGTGACCTCAGTGATGGTGTCTTTGACCCCAAGCTCTGTCTGTGCATTTTGTAGATGGTGCTTAACGAGGCCAACCCTTCCCAAAGCTTTACCATTACCTGTTCCCAAAGTGTCCTTCCCTTAGTGTGTGTGCTCAACTCCGAATGCACGTTAAACAACCACAAATCTTATTTGTAATGAAATGAGAGACTTTAGTTTGCAGAATGGTTCTGAAAGCTTTTCTCTCATCCTGCAGGAGAGGGAACTGCAAGAAGGCAGGCCTGGGGCTGGTGTGTGAGGTGGGGCTGCGCTGCAGAACCTACTACGTGCTGTGTGGCTCCGTGCTGAGCGTGTGGACGAAGGTGGAGGGAGTGCTGGCCTCGGTCAGCGGCACCAACGTCAAAATGCAAATCGTGCGCCTGAGGACAGAGGATGGGCAGAGGATCGTAGGTGGGTGCTGGGGCTCTGCTGCTGCTCTGCTGCCCCTTGGAGCAGAGCTGGCCTGACTGCTCAGTGCCTCTGTGCTGGCAGCCACAGTTTGGATAAAGGGGTTTAAAACAGAACAGGCTTGTCTGCTCTGGAGGGGCAGAAGTGCAGCTGCAGAAATCTACAGTACAATAGATTGAGGAGCTTAATGAAGGCAGGTTGCTTTTTCACCAGGCTTTGGAGCACTTAATCTCAGTTATTTGCATTTTCTGCAGCAAAAACATCATGCACAGCCTGCTCCAGACAAGATTCTCTGACATCATGGTGGCTCCACTTTTCCCCCACTTTTGGCAATTAAGAGTAGGCCTTGAAATAATTGTTTTTGTGGTTTTTGAGCTACTGAAAGTGTGTAGAATGACTTCAAGATTGTCTCTTGACTAAACCTCATAGAGAAGCCCTCAAAATAGGGACCTCAGAAACCAAACTCTCCAAATGTTTTGTTAAATGTGGACTTCCTGTGGAAGTGCCAATATCATGGCAGCTCCTCCTCTAGTACCAGTTTTCTGGGATGTTGGAAGTGGGTTTTTCCATGCTTAAACTTTCATGATGATGTAACTTCTGTGAGACTAGAAAAGCAAAAATAGCTGACTTCTCATGACAGCAGGTAACATGAGAATAAATTTTGTTGTCAGGCAAAATGAGAACTTTTCTCTTGCTTCACAGCCTAAAGGATGTGAAGGACTGAGGAGCAGGACTCGTGGCTGTGCTGATTAGACTTGACATCAGAACAGTCATTATTGAATGTTGCATAAATGAAAGGGTGCAATCATCAGCCTGAGCTCTTAGTGAACACAACTGATGGTGTTTTTATGAATCCATTGATGTGTTGCTGTTCTCAGGTTTGATCATTCCTGCAAATTGTGTGTCGCCCCTCGTGAACCTCCTGTCGACGTCGGACCAGTCGCAGCAGCTGGCAGTGCAGCAGCAGCAGATCTGGCAGCAGCACCACCCCCAGAGCATCACCAACCTCAACAACGCGTGAGAGGACAAGCTACAGGTGTTGACTTTGGTGTTTGAGGAAAAGGCTGTAAAAGCATATCACTTGCATAAAAATCAGGGACAGATTCCAAAGAAATATAACTTTTTCAGTTCAGTTGTGTCTCAAATACTTTGGGAATAAAGAGATCTAAAAAGGTTGGTAGAACTGAAAGCCAGCAGTTGTTTATGGTGGTGCATCTGTCTTTCCTTATGCTCTCTGTAGTGCTTCCTGTTTGCTTTTACTTTTGGCCTTTTAAGCTACAAACCACAATTTGTTTGAAAATGCTTGAAAATCCCCAAGCAGGCTTTATTTTTCTCTTGTCATACAGTGCTCAGGGTTTAACGCAGTGCATCGATGCCATTGCTGTGGGAGATCTCGAATGCATGTATTGAGTATATATATAGAAAATATATATTGGGTTTTTCTCTTCAATTTGAGTTTATAAAAGCATGAAACCTAGAGGTTGCACATCATGCATTCAGGTTCCTTCCCAGTTTCTGTTTGACAGTGCATGTCTTTGGAAACGGGCATGGACGGCATAAACACACGAGACAGGAATTCAGAGAGAAACACAATCTTAGTTGTACAGCATTGGTTATTGCATTTTTATAGTGTTTATACCCAGGTGTTGCATTTTTTTCTGGTTCTCTCCTGGGAGTTATATATTTGAGTCTACAACATGTTCTTTTTGTGATAAACATCTTAAATTAAAATTAGTTCATTTTTAATGTATTAATGGTATTCCTAATGTGTACTGCAAAGATGGCTGGATGCCTGTTTTCCTTAAATTGAAGCATTTTCTTAATCTGAGGTGGTTATGGAAACTTAAGTGCAAATTCACTTCCATCTCGCATACAATCTTATATTTTTTACTTCATTAACATAATTTAATTTGTCACTTTTAAGATGAAACCTTGCTTGAGCTGTAAATTAGAGAATGGGAAACACTTGAGGGTTCCGCTGTATGTGCTGTTTCTGTTATGTTTAATATGTTGTAAGACATTGTAGAGTTTATCTGGAGCTGTTTAAAAGAAATTGTAATGTACAAATGTGAATAGTCACTTATCTATAATATGGGTAAGTTTTGTTTTGCCTATAATAGTAGATGTTTATAAGAAAGTGAAGGACAATGTTTGTCATTTCTTGCTTGCACAGGTTGCACTATTGAAAAATTGAGATTGTATAAACCTGTCCAAAAAACTACAAGATAATGATCTTGTAGATGTCAAATAAAAGTTATTGTACTAACAAGAAGTGGAGTCTTGTTTAGGCAATCACCATATTCCAAAAAAACTAACAAGTCTGTACAATTGGAATTGGACAGGACTTGGCATGTTCCTGCTCTAACCAGGCTTCTGTCTTGCAGCCCAAAGCTCTCGGCTGAACTCGCTCACGAGGCAAGAGCCAGGCTCTGTCTAAAGCTCCCTGTGTGCTGTAAGGAAGGCTCAGCTCAGTTCCAGAGCAGGATGGCTGCAGGTGTGGCACCTCTGAAGCAAAGGGGCAGAAGAAGGGGGTTCCCTTAGGGGATTATCCCTGATTTATTCCATACATCCCTTATGGAATTATTGCTCCTGAGGCTCTTTAATGCTCCCTGTGCCAGCAGCTCGGTGTGGTCACCAAGGGAAGGAGGGAAGGGAGACCTGGCAGGGAAGGAAGTTTGCCCAATTCCCTCAGCCTGAAGTGGTCAGGAGGGATGAATCCCCTGCTCCTGCTTGGGATAACTGGAACTGCAGATCTGGAATAATTCCTGTGCCCTCCATGTCCTGCTGCACCTCTGTAAATCCCTGGGATGCAGGTGCTTGGTTTTGGGGGATCTTCAGTGCTGGAGCAGGGGAGGGGAGCTGAGCACTCACAGCACTGGCAAACTCCAGAGCACAGGGTGTGGGGGAGGCTGTTCTGTGTTCTGTACCCACCAGGGGATGGATTTGGCACCCATTCCAGGAGCAGGGCTGGGATTTTGAGGAGTGTGTTGACAGATTACTACTGCAGCAGACAGCAAACCAAACTGCCAGTAACGACAGGCTGTGTGTGGCTGCTGCTTCATTGTTACTTGCTGGAGAAACTTCTGCCATCTGAGATGGTGACATAACATTTTAGGTCTTGATCCTCAGTAAAATAGTTCTGAAAGTGGTAGACTCACAATTAGCGATTTTTAATTTTTTTTTAATAATGATTTAAATACACTTGGTTCCTAAGTGCTCTTTTCAGCCTGGTGTGTTCACTTTGATTGTTGGGATGAGCAAATCTGATATTCCCTGTATTGATGAGCAAACAGCACTATTTGCTTCAACCTTTTAAACTTCCCATGGACTTGTGTCCCCTGGAGGGGAAAAAAGCTGACAGTACTTCCAAGATCCATAAGAACTGTTCCTTTGCAGAAATCCATTCCTCTGCTTGCTCCTCTTTGCCTGCTCCTTGCACCATCACTGCCTTGGCTTTGCCATCCACTCACTAACACAGCTGCAGCCATGGCTCTGGACTGTTGTAACATCTTGAAAGTTAACATCAAAAAAAAGAAAACAGCTTTCAAGCCACAGCAATATTTTCTCTCTTGAAAATTCCTACTCGGTGCTTGGGGTGTGGATTTTGGCAATTGTTCTCTGCATGAGCTGCTGATAAAGCTTGGGGAGAAAGGGAATCTAAATTGCCCTGGATGGGGCAAGAACAGTGACTGGTGTCCCTTTGCAGCACTGCCTGTGAGACAAACATCTTCCTGGGGAGGACAGAAAGACCAATTATTACATCATAAATTAATTACCAGGCCAGGCAAGGGTGCTCTCTGTATTTTCCTGCTTGTGGGGTATTGATCTGCTTTGTACAAAATGAAATACAAAATGCTCTGTACATCTGGAATGGACATGAAGCCTATAAAGGACAGAGGGCTCTGGGAATGGGCAGTGCCCTGTGTGAAATGGCAGCAACTTCTGACTGTGTGCATTTTGGAATTGTGCTGCAGAAGGGGAGGGTGCATACTTGAGTTGATCTGGGAACTGAAAACCCAAATTTTGGGTTCTTTTTTCTAACTGTCCCTTGACAGCAACTCAATTATGACTTGTTAACTAGTTTCATAATTAAGATATGTCTGGCATGATAAATGCAATTATAACCCCCTCAAAACCTCCTTGCACTGCAAATATTCCAGATTTTCCGGTGGCTGTGTGGTTCATTGGGAACACACTCCTCTTGTAAGGACTGAAAGTTCCCCAAAGATGCAAGTTCTCTGTTCCATGTGTAGTATTTTCTTTGTAAATGGAGAAATCTCTGCAACCTGTAAACGCTTGTTCAAGTGAATTATCAAGGGGTTTTGTATTTTTCTTTTGTGTTTGGAATAACTTCACTCGGCTCCCAGTGCAGTCTGTACATAAATAGAGCCTGTTTGTATATAGAGGTGTTAAAGGCTACTGAATTATTGAATGTAAATAACTCTCGTTTTCCTCTGTGGTTTTTTCCTTCATGACCTTCCCAAGATGTATTCCTATTTTCTCAGCCTGCCACATGGGCAGCTTGTGTGTACTTTGAAATATATATAGAGCATATATAAACCTTCCAGGGTGTGTGTGTACATTGTAGATGTTATGTGTTGTCATCTTTTTTTTATTCAAAAATTTCATCGTCTGTCTCCCATGATCCTTTTGATGCTCTGTGGGTTTATTCTCCATTTTTAGTGTAAAATGCATTCCCCTGAGAGAAATGGACCCAATGTCTTTCAGTGATGCATGTTCACTTGGTGGCTGTATCACAGAAACAAATTTGAGTTCTCGTGGAGATTGTTTCCTTCAGTCTTTCAGAACTTGAGCTTTAATCCTAGAAACATTTCTATTTTCTTCCACTCACTGGCATCCCCAGCTGTGCATTCAGTGAGCTCCAAAAATCAGAGTTCTAGAATTAAGTTCTAACACATCAAAGTCTATTACTGCTTTTATATTAAATGTGAACTGTCTTAAAAGTGCTCTAGAATGGCAGTGATTGAGAGCAGAAAAATGTGTCTATTGTAGCATTTTCCTGGGAAAACTCTGAGCTTCCTGTCATGTCTAAAATGCAAAATGAGCGTAATGAAACTTTCTTACCTTGGGAAAAAAAACAGTGCCGGTTTTTAATTGCCAGGTAAAAATAATCTATTTCCATCGAGGTTGGAGATGAGTAAGAAATCCCATTAATTGTCTCCCAGTTATCCCTTGAGCTCCCAGCAGCTGTCCCGTGGGTTTGGCCCTTCCCCAGCTGCAGGGCAGGACTGTGGCCTTGCAGTTGTTCCTGAATTCAGCCATTTGCTAAACCTGAGCCAGGGCCAGAAGTGCAGCTGCAAACAGCAACAAAATCCTGCTGGCACTTTCTGTGCTCACCGTGGGCTTTAAAGGGGGTGCTGGGTTTGTGTGGGGCTGGCAGCAGGGACACAGTGACACAACCATGGCCCATAAAGTGACACAAAGTGACACAAGCACAGCCAGGTGGGACCTGGGCACCCTCGGGGCTGCCCTTCCCTGGGAGCAGCATCAGCCCCAGGCTGGGGAATGAGTTTGAAAAGCAGCAATTCTCTTCTTAAGGAGAAAAACAGGGATGAAAAGGCTGCAAGGTGCTGTTTCTCAGCCCCACTTACAACAACTGCAGGCTTGTTGCCCTAAAAGCTTCTGCTCACAGAGTGAGGTGTAAAAACCTGCAGAGAAATTCCTGGGTCTGATGTCCTTCGCTGTTTCTTTCTTGGCCCAAAATAATTTTTGAGTGAAAGGGATTTGAGGCACCACTAAGATTCAAGAATAGGGACTGGACAGGGTTAAGCTGAGGCCAAAACTCGTGGAAGAAATCTTTTGCCTGCTGTGTCCTGAGGCAACATCCCGGATTCTGTGAACCTGGCACCCTGTGTGTGGAGGATGCTGAGATGGCTGGGGGGAAGCTCAAAGTGAAGCATTTGGTGCACTTAAAACAGGCAGCTAAACCAAAATACAGAAGTATGTTCAGATTTAGTGATGTCCTGCAGTGTCAGTACCTGAACCAATGTGTGTTCCATTTTATTTTGTGAGAGCTGACTTTGGTTGGTGCCTCTGAACTTGGCTGTGCTTGGGGCATCACTGCAGTGACAGGGACCTTGTGGAGGAGTAGTTTTCCTACACTTAATTTGTACTGGGAAGGATAAAGAGACATTTCTGCTGCCATTTCTGGTGCCATATATATTTATGTCTCTTCTTCCTGTCTTGGAGAAGATAACCAGGAAAATGCCAGCTTCCTTGCAGTCACAGAATCGCATTTTTATTTGCCAAGTAATTTGATTTATTTTTCAGTCATTGCCATATTGAGTTTTGTTGGAGGTGGGTGTTCACTGCCTCGGCACCTTCCCTGTGCCCCAGCCCTGCAGGAACTCACTGGAATCTGCTCTGCACAAAGGATACGCTGATTTTTTGAGTAGGGCTTTGCTGTTTGTTCAGTCTCCACCTTTAAGGGTCCAAGGTGACAGAATCCCAAAGCCACACAGGATTTCAGCTGTGTGAGGTGTTTTTATTGCCTGCCCTGATGGGAACCTTTGCCAAGCTGAAAGCCTCCATCCTGCAGCCTGGGGTTGTCCCAAATGTCCCCAGAGCAGCAGGACTTGGAGTGCCTGGCAGTGAAACACCAGCAGTGTTTGGAAAGATTGATACCCCCAAAGATGACAAACAGAAACATGATGGATTCCATACTCAGTTCTTTCTTTTTTGGTAAAAAAATTGTTCAATAAATTCAGCTGGTTGCTACTTTGGGTTTTTTTTTTTTTTCTTTCCCCTTTTAATTTTCTGTTCTGGAACTTGCCCAGAGATGCTGGAACGCCTTTCAGCAGCACAGCTACACCCATTGAGCACACTCACTCACACCATTTTAGGATCCCTCAGACCAGCAGAAGTCATGTTCCAGTGATCCAAACAGCTTTTCTTTCCATCCACTTGAATCCTGGCACTTTACCTGGTTAATGTCACTGGTAAATCAAACTGGTTTTATTGGTAGTTAAGGGCAGACTCACAACGTTCTTGAAGTGCTAATTGTGTTGGGCTTAAAAAAGAGAGGAGGGTTTATAAAAAATATATCAAGATTGGAAAGTATCAACTTCATATTTTATGCATATTTTATGCAAAGTATGAAAATAGTTTTCCTTTATCCAAAGAGTTAGTCTGGGGTAAACAGACTAATCTTAGTTTTGTACATCATTTAACATTGACTTTTATTCTCATTTTCCCCAAATATGGAAAAGTGATGATGCCAAGATCTCAGCAATAAATGAAGATGCCCAAACCTCAGAATTTAATTATTCATTTTCACAAAGCAGTAGACTTTGTTCTGTAAGTAAGGGAGAAATTTCTTAAGAGAGGTTTTGGTTGGCTCCTTTCCAGCACGTAAATAATACACCTTAAAAATGCCAGCGAGGCAGTGCAGGAGCTGACAGCCTCTTCCTTTGGAAGTCCAGCTCTGGTTTGTGAGTTCCTCCCACATTTATAAAGTGGAAGAACCAACTTTGCCTGCTAAATGCACAAGGAACTGCAGGGCATGAGCAGAGCTCTGTGTCAGCTCGGCCAGAGTGAGTTAAATCATAAACCGGGGTGCAAGGGATTGAATCCCTCCTGGGCAAGGAACACAAACGTGCAGCAGTGGAACGGTGGCGATCTGAGCCTGCACAATTCCCTCTCTGTGTGGGAATGCTGGGCTCTGGGACAGGGCAGAGCCGCTCCGTGCAGGCAGCCCTTGGGACCGGGACCTTCCCCATCTCCTGCCTGCCTTGGTGAGCGCCCCAGCTCTGCTGCCCCAGCCCGGCTGCTGAGCCACTCTCACCCCCGGCTTTTGCTGCTCAGCCCTGGTTTCCTCCTTCCCCTGTGCCAAGGGAAAAGCCCAGCCCAGCCCAGGAGCTCCTGGGGAGGATGCCGGGCCCGGCCTGGCCCCCGCAGCCCCTCAGGGCCTCGGGCTCGGTGTCGGATCGCTGGCAGGGCTCGGCCTCGCTCTGCGCTGCTCCAATTCCCGACCTCGCCATCGGCTCACCCGCGTCTGCCAGGGCTGTAAATCCTTCACATCCGGGCTTGTCCCTCCTCTCTGAGCGCGCCCAGCGCGGGGACAGCGGGCAGAGGCTGCAGCGCCTGCCGGGCAGGCCCGGCCTCCGTGGGGAGCAGCCACAGCCTGTCCCCTCCCAGAGAGCCGGGGGGACACCAAAAGGGCCTCCCCTTTTTGCTTTTGCAGAGGGGAAAAGGGGTTTTTAGGCAGTGTGCCAGGGCAGGAGGCTGCTGTGGCTCTTCAGTGGATGTTTAGGCAGAGTTTGATGGTTTGGCTCTCTAAAACCACTTCGTGTTTAACATCACCCTGTCCCAGGGCCTCCACCGGAGCGGGGATTGGCACTGCCAGGCTCTGCCCCCAGGGCTGGGCACACGGGCTTCACACCACTGAATCTCTCACTTGGCAAGGGATTTCAGGGCTCTCCCTTCTCTGAGCAGTGTCCAGGAGCTCAGCACACGGCTTAGACTCATCCTGGCAGAGCCGTGTCTGGGCTGTGGGCTGCTGAGGGAAGAACAAGGACGTGCCATGCCCAGCAGTGCCAGCCGAGGGCTGTGTGGCACCGCAGGCACCGAGGGGCCGCCAGTGCCACACACGGTGCTCACACTGCGCTGTCCTGTCACCCTGATTCACCTCCTGCTCTTCTCTCCCCGCTGCCAACTCTGGGTTGTTGTGAAGCTCCACATTCCTGTCCCTACAGTCATTTCCATTTTCCAGCCCTGGGCTTTGCTTTCACTCTCTCCTCCACTTCCTCTGCTCAAATGACCAGTCCCAAAGCAATTAGGGATGCTCCCATCAGGCTGCACACTCGGTGCTACAGGGAGCCTCTGAGGGACAGAGGTGTTTGTGATTATTTGTTTCAGGCATGTGACACTTGCTTTGCACTCAGGTGGTTTTCTGTGGGGCTTAACCCCAGCGTGTCCCTTCAAACTGTGATTTGAATCTGCAGCTCTCACGGGTGCCACGTGGATGATTATTTCTCATGGACAGGGGTGTTTGACACCCGCCTGCTCCAGGAATCCCTCCAGGCGAGCCAGCACAGCTTGGCTGCTGTGGATTCCTGCGCTCCCAGACGCAGAGCAGGTTCAGGAGCTTTCCCAGACAGGGCTGGGATGAAAGCAAAGTCTCAGAGCTGCTCTGCCCCAGCCAAAGGGTGGGGTATTCCCTGCCCCGGGCCCGCAGCAGCGCGGGGAGGAGGCAGAGGCAGGGCCAGCCCGGCAGTGCCAGCTCACTCCTTGGCACAGCCTTCAAGGGCTCAGGAGTGGGAGGGGAGCGGGAGTCCAGCCCACAGGGCGAGGAGGGAGAGGCCTTCCAGGCAAACTGCAGGAATCGGGCAGGGTGGAGCACTCGTTTGTCTGGAAAGATGATGCAGAGAAGCCCTGTAATGTGGGGATAAAGTGATATTCCATCCCTGCAAGGAAGGAGGAGCCCCTTGGCCCAAACCCCACCATCATCCTGGCTGCCTTTGCCCTGTGCCCAGCAAAACAGGGACCTCTCCTCTCCTCTCCTCTCCTCTCCTCTCCTCTCCTCTCCTCTCCTCTCCTCTCCTCTCCTCTCTCTCTCCTCTCCTCTCCTCTCCTCTCCTCTCCTCTCCTCTCCTCTCCTCTCCTCCCCTCTCCCTCTCCTCTCCTCTCCTCTCCTCTCCTCTCCTCCTCTTCTCCTCTCCTCTCCTCTCCTCTCCTCTCCTCTCCTCTCCTCTCCTCTCCTCTCTCTGTACTTTTATTTGCCAAGGAAAATGAAGCAGTTCCATTTCTACTCGAACATTGGTTTTCATTGGAATCTGGGCTGGTTTTGATATTGCTGCCTGGTGCTTGTTTGCCTGGCAAACTGCAAAGAGGAAAACTTTCATTAGAGAGATTCCAGGCCTGTGCTTTTGTGGCTGCGGGCTTGGAAACTTCTCATTCCTCCTCCGTGCTCCTGCAGCCAGAGCAGGGGAGGGCAGCCTCTCTACTCACAATGTCTCAGAGGTAAACCCAGAGCACCACCAAAACCTCTTTATTTCCAACCTTTCCAGCCCCTTTTGACAGCTTTTCAGGTGCCGTTTGCTTTCCCCGCTGCCGGTGCAGCGGCCCGGAGGCAGAGCGTCCCCTCGGAGTGGGTCGTGCGGAGCAGCCGTGTGTGCCTGGCAGGGCCGCTCCGCTTGGCAGCCGCACAAAGGAGACTCCGGAGGGGCAGGAAAACGGGGCTGCGAGGGAAAGTCGCTCCGGATAACGCGGCATCTGGCCCGGGGAGGAACCATCTCCAAGCGGGGAGCAGGGCTGGGCCGGGGAGAAGTTTGTCAGGGAGGATTTAAGGGGGAAAGCCTGTCCGGAATAGGAATCCACCTGGAATAGGAATCCATCTGGAATTGTTGCAGGGATTTCCTGGGCCTGGCTCTGGCTGCTGCTGCTCTTTCCCCAGCAGACGAGCAACCCAGAGCTGCCAGGGGGATTTTGAGCTGCAAGAAGGCAACAGGGTGGAGCTGGGGAATGTGTATTTTCACTCAGGATTAGGTTGGTTTTGTGCATTTCGATGAGGATGGGGCAGTAAGCAGCAAATGTCAGCCAGGAAAGGCAGATCACCGAGGAAGGACGCCAAGGGCTGTCAGCTTTCCCTTGGGAACAAAAAAAGCACGAGGGAAACTTTGTAGCATCAGCAGGAAGCTGTTGGGGGGAACAGAGACAGGAATGGAAGGAGCTGCACCAAAGCGATAAGAAAGAGCAACATAGATGCCAAAAAGGCACAAAAAGCACAATTTTCCCTCTGTGCCAGGGTCCCAGGGATGTGCTGGGTGTTCTGGGGAAGGAAAGGTTCTGCACCAGGAGCTGCTGGCTCATTACAATCCCCGTGAGAAAGGTACTCAGCTCTGCAAAGCTTCTTTGAAAACGCTGTTTGTTAAAGCTGACACTTGCCTCTACCACTTGTGCTTTCCACAGAGGTTAAACCTTGCCTTCACCCAAGTCTTAAAAAGCACAATTTGCAGTCTAGGCCTACCAGAGGCTTTGGTGATGTTAGTTGTAGCACCAGAGCAGTTTGGAGACTCTAACATTAAATTGGTGCTGAGCAACTTGAAGGTGCATCTGTGGTTATTTTGTATAAGATGCTGGATCACCAGAAATGCAGGGATAAGCATTTGAATATAAACTCCCTCTAGGAAAAGGAACAAACTTCCCACTTCTTTCCCCTTGCTGCTACATGGGGCTCTCTGGTGGGTATGGGACAGTTACAATACCCCCAAGTCACTCAATTCATTAAGCCTGACAACAATTAATTACATTAAAATTAATGCGCAAATTTAATGTTTCACACACGTCAAAGACATGCCAGGAAAAAAGAGGGTCTTGCTGTGCCATCTTTAATTCTTCTCACTGTTGATGTAACCCAAGGTGATAGGGAACAAGGCGATTTGTGCTCCTCATTTGCAGGTCCCCATGGGTGTTACAGCACGGCTCTGTGCTGACTATTTCACTTTGTTTCCAGATAAAAGGGGACAAACGAGTTTGTTTCACAGCACGGCCCAAGGCCCGCGGCTCTGTGGCAGAGCACCTTCCAACATCCCACTTTGCATGTTGTATTCCTTACACCCTCGCCCAGGGCCATGGCACCGACCCCGGAGCTTTGGGAAGGGAAAACCTCCCTCAAATCAGTCACAGCTCTGGCTAAGCAGGGGCTGCAGGCAAACTCTGTGGAAATATTGGCTGCTCAGAATTCCCAGTGGTTTGGGAGGAGCAGAGGTGAGGAAGTCAAACCGGGAGAGGGAACGAGAAAATACCAAGAGAAGAAAGGGGAGGGGGACAGAGTGAGTGTTGCAGATATTACACAACTCAGAAGAGGCAGCTGTACCTGGAAAATGGAAAATTCATCATCAGTGCTTCTTGTGGTGACTGAAGAGACAGACACATCTTCCTGTCCATCCTCCCTTGCTGGAAAACAGCAGTTCACACCTTTATTTTTAAGTTACATCTTAGTGTGCAGAAGGCTTGCAAATGTCACCTGTGTGATAAAATGGCTCTGCTGCATTTCCTGCTCGGTGACTTGGCCACTTGGAGATGAAGAGCTGCTTTTGCTGGCAGTGAACACGGCCGAGCCATCAGGCTGCAGAGCAGGGACTGCAGCTTGTGCACACAGCCTGGGAGCCGCTGGAGCTGCCACACTCGGGCACACTTTGGGTGTGCAGAGCACAACTCCAGCCCGGCACATCACACAAGGTGAAACCGCAGGCAGCCCCTCTGAGGGAGCTCCACGCTGTGGTCACCCTGCTGAGCAGCCAGCCCAGGCCTGAGCACAATCGTGGTTTTGTTCTTGTGGCCACACCTGGCTCAGAACAACTGCACTGAGCCCTCAGAGCACATGGCAGATGGGAAGAATTTGCAGGTACTTCCTACCCTGCCGTGAGTGCCAAAAAACCGAGTAAAGTCATCTTAAATAGAGTCTGAGGCCAAGCAGTAAGTTTGTCCTTTAGCAGGATCTTGTGTCTCGTGCCACCACTGCTGCCTGTGCTCAGAACACTGCAGAGCAAACATCAGATACCAGATCTGACACTGCTGGGCTCCTGCTCACAGCACAAACAATGCTGCCCCACAAGCCTGAGCATCTCATCAAGCCTGGCCCCCACACCTTGCTCCAAAGCTCGCAGTGCTTTGTGCTGAAGGAAGAACAAACTTCACAGGGCTTTTTCCACATCCCTCTTGCAATATTGGATATTTTGAAGCTGTCTTTATAATACCCAGGCAAAAAACAGGGGATCTTGTCCTTCACAGTGTTGCTCTGAGCACAGTTTTGTGGAGTTGGTGCAAAGCTGTGAAAAGCACGGCAAGCTCGGAGTGCTCCCATTCCGCTCTCACTTGGTGTGACTGCAAACAACCACAGGATGGAAAATCCCAGAGTGGTGTGCAGGGCTTCGCTGCCCTTCCAGGATTCAACAGAAAGGCTGTTATTTACAAATCTGGAAGTGGAGCTTTGGGTTTGCAGAGTTCTCACTCACACGGTGAGGGTTTACCAGTGCAGCCTTTCAGGGCTCTAAGAAGAATTACACAGTTGTAATCACAAGCACCAGTGTGAAACTACTGTCCCTGAGCGTGTAATTCTGAGCCTGGGGCTCTCAGGACCCCTCTCTAACAGACCAGAGCATGGATCAGTTGTAAGGACAGTCAGTGTCAGTCTGGAATTCACCAGGATCACTGGAGTCAAGTATTTGGTGTGGAAATAAAATACAATGGTGTTTCATCTGGGACCAGTCAGAGTTTTCAGATGTTTCTTTCATGCAGTGCACAGGCAGCAGGGCATGAGCTGGGGGCTCAAAGGCTGTTCCTCTTTTCCCATTCTTCCTCAATTCTCCTTTATGCAGAGGAAATCATCTGATTGCTCCGTGTCTCTGTGATGGAGGTGTTACCTGCTTCCCTCTGCAGGCCCGGCCACTCTGGGCCTGGGTCAGTGCCCCTGACCAGGAGTGTGCCCCCATTCCAAGAAGCAGAATCAGGCTCTCCTGTTTGCTGGCGCTGCCATTAGGAGCAGTGTGAGGCCATGGATGGACATTAAGTAGCACATGCAGTAAAACTATCAGATCTCAGAGTGCCTGCTGGTAAAATGTACCTGGGGGTCTGATGTGGGGCGGGTCTCAGGCTGTGCACCTAATGAGAGATTGTCCAGATCCCAGGCAGCTTTGTTGGGATAAATCTGGAAAAATTTTCGAGTGTATTTCATATGAATTAACAGAAAGAGCAAACCTGAATATCTTGCAGTGAAAAGGATGAGTTCTGATGGCAGGCGCATGCTGGAAAGCTTCATCATTTAACCTGATTTAAAAAAAAAATTTGGTGGGGAAGTTTTACTGCTGCTTGCGAGCAGAAAATGTGCCAATTGTCAACGAGATCCATATTTTTTTTAGTCCCTCAGAAGCTGCAATCCACATTAACCTTCCACCTTCAAGCGGAGAGAACTAGTGGTTTAGAAAAAAAAATAAAAAAAGAAATAAAGGGCTTTTTTTTTTTTTTTCTTGGCGGCATCTAGGGGGGCGGGTGAGAGAAAAAAAAAATCTTTTATTTTATAATTATCAACAGGTATTTTCCATGAGATTGGCGGTGGGGGGGTGAACGCGGGGTGAACGCCCGGCCTGAGGTGAGGGGGAGGCGGGAAGGCGGCGGCGCGCGGGCCGCCCTGAGGGCCTCGGGGGCTGGCAGGGGCCGCCGCCCGCCCCGCCGCGGGCACGGCCCGGCCAGACCCGCAACTTGTGCCAAAACTTTCCGAAGTTAATTAAAACAGCCCCCCCCGCGCCACCGCCGGGCTCCGCGCCGCCGCCGCCGCCCGCCCGCCCCGCTGCCTGCCGGCGGTCCCTGAGGGGAGCTCCATTGTCTGTGAGGGGATGGCCGCGCACCCCCGCCGCGCCCCCGCCCGCCGCGCCCCCGCCCTCCGCGCCGCCGTGCGCGGGGCGCCGGGCGGCCGCGGCGGGTGGCTGCCGGCTCTCCCCCAAAGTTTTTGGATCCGCGTCTCCTCATGATGTATGGATGATATATTGCATTGTGGGTGTCAATATAACTGACGGCCATATTTGCCGGTGCTGCTACTGCTGTAAACAACCCAAAGTGTCTGGGAGACACGGAGACGCTTCGCTGAATTTCAGGACGCTTCTCCTCCTCCCGCTGGCCATGTCTCTGGGAATGTCTTACAAGCCCAACTTGAACGCCCACATCCCCGGGACTCCCCTCAACCCGGGTAAGTCCGCGGCGGCAACTGGGTGGCAAGTTTGGGAGGCGAGCGGCGGGTGCCGCACCGGCACCTGGGGGAAGCCCCGGACTCGAGTTTGTGCCCAGTCCGGTATGGCGGGGCAGCGGCTCCGCGCCGCCATTACCCGCGCCCGCCCGCCCGCCGGCCGGCGCCGCCAGCCCCGCTCCGCGCCGCCCCCGCGCCGGGCACCGCGCCCGCCCGGCCCCGCGCCGCCGCCGCCGCCGCCGCTCCGGGGCTCCGGCCGCCGGGTTTCCTCCATGCTCGGCTCCCCGGGGCGGCTGATTGATCTGGATCAGGAATATTCCGGCGGCGCCTCAGCGAGGACCGCTGCTGGCGGGACGCCGCAAGTGCGGCCGCTCGCCCCGCGCCTCGCCTCGCCTCACGCCTCCTCCGGCGGCGGGGCCGCCCCGGGCCGCGCTCCGCGGGCCGGAGGGGAGCCCCGGAGCCCGGAGCTCCGCCGAACGAGGCACCGCCGGCGCCTCGGGGCCACCCTCGGTCAGCGCTGCCCCGTCGGAGTCTCCGCCGCATCCCGAGCGGAGGAGCCGCTCCGCTCGCCGGAGACTTTTTGGGGATGGGGGGGCGCGCAGGGATTGCACTATTTCTTAAAAAACTCCTGCTTAAAAATCACTCCTCATCCATGGATTTGTGCAGGAGTCCTTCCAACTTTCCTCTTTAAAAAGTTTCCTTGACAGCGTTAACTTTTTGCCTTTATTTTTTTCCTTCTTTTTTAAAGTACTTTCCCCCGTTTTTCTCTCCCCGATTTCCGAGGGCATCAGCCGGCGGGTTTTTGCCGGTGCTGCGGTGCTGCCGTACATGGGGTCTCCGTGTGTGAGTCGGTGCAGCCTGAACAAAGCCGCAGCAGCAATTGCTTCGCTGTGGGATATTTGGAAGGGATCTCGCTAATCTGTGCTCGTCGGCTCCAATTAAACAGCACCAAAATGGAGAAGTTGGTTCTGACTTAAAAAAATTCGTATTCGTCTCCCATCCCCGCAGCCCAGGCTGCAGGACTGGCATCAGACAGCCACAAATCCGGCTGATTTTTTATTTTTTCCCTGAGAAAAAGTTTTGGAGTTGGGTTTAGGAGGGAGTGAAATGTGCCTGGGTGATTTTTACAGCACCGTTAGCGGTTGTGATCCTGGGAAGCTGAGGAGCGAAAGAGATCTCCGGGATGCATCCCTGCTCTAGCTACCGGGAGAGCAGCAATCATATTTTACTGCAAGGACTCGTCACCAGCTGGTGGATGAGCCGAGGTGGCGGTGCCACCGCGATCCTGCATGGGGCTGAGCTCGGTGGGGCTGCGAGGGTGCAAAGGCTCGGGGAGCCGGGCTCGTGTGTGGGGAGCACCGCGGGGCTCGAGTGCTGCTCTGCGGAAGGGTCAGGGAGCAGGGGATGTGCCGAGGGTTTGTGACAAAAAGCAGAAGTGTCACCGGAGGGAGGGAAAAAAAAATTAATAAAAAAGAAACAAAACAAAGCCCAGCAAAGGGAAACCGTTCTCCTGCCGGCTCCCACGAGAACCTGTGCCTTGCTCTCCGGAACAGCCGTAAAATTGCAGGGAAAACAAAGGTGGTATTTTGCGATGGTGGGTGAGGGGTGGGGATTAGGTCATGCAGTGGAGGGGATCCGAGTCTGGCTGCTCTGCGAGCAGGGACCGCAAAATCCCGGCTCAGACATGCCGCGCACAATGCGAGCCGAGCGGTGAAGTTTCTGTCTCCAGCCCTCTCGCTGCCGTGTCTGCGCTTCACAACGCTCCGGCTGCGATCAGGGCTTTGGATTCTTTCATGCAGTTTTATCTTCCCCTTCTCTCCCACCCTCCTTTTCCCCTTGTATCGGCAAGTTAGCAGCAGTTTGCTGTCATGCTGGAACTATTCTTGTCTAAGTTGTCCTCTCTTCTGAGTTCGGATCATCCTCAACACCCCCAGAATCTTTTCAATGAAAGAACGTCCTCCTCTGAATCCAAAATGGGCTCTCTCTTCCCTCCCTGTCTTCTGCCATTATCCTCACGCACCAGCTCTTCCTCTAGCTAGTGGTATTGCCAGCACCGTGGCCTAAGGCCAAGGGACTTAGACAAAGCAGTCCTTGCAGTTGCACATATCGCATTCAGAGTGATACGACTGCAAATGGCCCCCTCCTTTCTGGAGCTTAATTCTGATTTGGAGGAGATTGCTTCTCTATTGTGCCTAAATTAAATGCCCCCCAGCCAGGAGGATAAATCCTGGGTTTGCTTCCAAAACTGGGGTGAAGGACCCCCACCCCCCACCCCCCCACCGTCCTGCAGAGGAGAGGAAAACAGGAAATCTGTCCCTTTTGGCCTGAAATCAGCCCTGCAGAAACCTCTCTATATGAATGCTGAATATTTTGGTCTCGGCCGACGGAGGGCTCTGGGCAGCTGTGGATCTCACAGGGATTTTCCTCTGGGAGGTAATGCTGCTTCCCTGCAGTGCAGGGCTTCTGGTGCAGGAGTATTTGGGAAGGCAGTGTCGACTCAGCTCTTGGAGCCGCGTCCTTGCTGCAGAGCAAACTCCTCTCAAGTTGAGGCTCAGAGTAGCCACTCTGCAAAATTATTCCTAAACTGCACATCAGTTTAAGATGAAGCAGTTGTGGTTGGTGGGTGCCTGGGCTCTGTTCTTGCATGGGAGCATGCTTTGGGAATCCAGTCCTGGACTGAAGTCCAGAGGGAGAGGAGCTGGATGTGTGGGAGGAAATACGGGGAGGAAACCTCTGTGGGTTGTCGGCAGATCTGGGGATGACTGCGGGTGAGGAAAATGCAGCTGCTCCACAAGTGACTCAGGATGCTGGAAGCATCTGGGTGCTGACTCCTCTGCCTTACACCAGGCTGAGGGAAGGAGAATGTGTTGTCACAGCAGAATTCAGTGCCTGCTCCTCTTCCCTGCTGCCCAGGTCAGTGCTGACACTTGGCCCAGGGTGGCTGCAGTCAGGCTTGCGGTGTTTTATCCAAATTTTTTCTGAAGTTACCTTCCTGGAGGTCCTGTGCTCAGGGAATTGTGTTCCTGCATGGAGTACCCCAAGCTTTCAATTCCAAGCTGCCTGTGCTTGGGGAGCCCCATTATCTCCTGCCTGGGCTGTAAATGAGCTCTATTGGGGACCTGCAGTGGCTCTACCTGCCCAGCCTCACCTGACCCTGCAGTGTCCCAGGGGAGCCTCTGTTACCTTTTGTAACAACCATGTTTTGATTTGTTTGTCTTCTCTTGCTTATCCTACTGATTCCTGGGAAGTGCTGTTTCCTCCTCATCTGTCTTGTGTTTCATATTGTTTGACTATTTCTCTGTAAGGGACCAGCTGCTGAGCTGAGGTGAAGTAGAGCATCTCCATTGACTTAAGCTGAACTTGACACTTACACCAGCTGTGAATAGGTCTGTAGTTTGTTTTTCGCCATGTTTTCATGTGTTTTCTGGCTCAGTGGATATTCACCAGCATTCCTATTTTGTTTAGACTAAGCACAGGTCAGAGAAAATGTGTTTCAAGATACAGAAGCTAGCAGAGACAGCTTGGGATTTTCCTTTACTTTCATTCTCATTCCTGCAGAAATGTCAGGTTTTGAGACAAAGTCCCGTTCGTGTAAAAAGGTTAAAAGCTGTCATCTGTAGGGTCTGGAAACACCAATTGCAGCTGACAGTGACAAGGGAAAGAGCTGTGTCTTGGCTCCACATGAACAAGTCGTGGCCTTGTACAACAAGTGCTGCTGGAGCTGAGGACCAAAGGGGCTCCCAGTGCACCTGCCAAACCTTGCAGCAACCACAAGTTTCTTGTGAAAAGTGCAAATTCTCACTGGGAGGTGAAATGAAAAGCATTTCCCTGTCTGGGGCTGCAGCTGGCAGCTGGAGAGACCAGTTCCACTCAGTCCTGAGAAAGGATACCAGCACACGAGGCCGGCCCTTCTGTTCTCAGCACTGCACTGCAGACTTGCTGGAGCACATGGCTTGCTTGTCGCCCTTTACAGAGACAGCTTCTGTTTGATATTGTTGACCATATTGAGAGGTTGTTTTTGGAGTGGGAGTACTGGAAAGAATACTCTTTGTAGGCAGAACAGAGAGCAAAGTGTTTGTGCCTTAGCAGGGGGGATAATTTCTAGGAAATATGCTGCCCTCTCCAATCCAGACTGAAATCTGCTGGATCCCTGATCTCTTGAAATCCGTGTGAAGTTAAGTATGATGCAAAAAGAAGCTCTCTAAACATGTTTCAGAATTAGCAGTTTTCAAGCGGACTTGTTTGGGCATTTAGAAAACGGGCATTTTTGGCTTTGCCTCCCTGAGTGTTTTGTTGAGAGCAGTTTGCACAGTGTGGTTTTCAGTCAGCCAATCTCCACGGTCCCCACCCAGCACCTTGGTTTGCTGCAGACTGGTTTGGGTTCAGGCTAACTGGATTCCTGCTGGATAAAAGTGGCCCAGAAGCTCTGCTCCAGTTGTGCCACACGGATGCTCCATCCCTTGCAAGGGGAACACAGGGATCCAAACCAAGGATGGCACAGCTTTGAACCATGCCCTCCCAGTCTGGGGGATCAGACTCAAATCTAACCTTAAGTCATACCCCCTTAGGCCAACTACATGTGGTGTGCACATACCAAATGCTTTAATCTCTTGATCTGTTCCTTGTGGTGCCAAATAACTTGCTGGTGTAGGAATAGCTTAAGCAAGAAAAGAAGAATGGTGGGGAGTCGAGGGACTGGCTTTAGTTTTCCTGATAAAGAAAGAGACAGGAGGGCAGGAAGAGCAGACATAAACCATGACCGTTATCCACATGGAAAGATTAAATAGCACAAGAGTAGCAGAGGAAAGGCCCAGAGTGTGACAGATCAAAAGAGCAAGGCCTCTGGCTGTTAGGATAAAGAATGTCCTACTTCTTGAGAACATATTTATGTGTCTGCGCACTGCGTTTTTTTAAAAGGAAATAGTTTTATTCAAAGAAAGGTCTGTTCCTTCCACAAGGGCTGTTCAAGGGAGAAATAGTGGGTGAAAATATAATTTTTATAGCTAGTGCTATAAGGAATGGTTTGTGCAAATGAGAACAGGGTCCATTATTTTAAATTTAAAAAATTATGGGGAGGTTGGGGGGAGTGGGGGCTCTGTTTGAGCTCTGGGTTGGCAGCTGCTGTTAGAATTCAGTGTGTGGCTTGGCTGTGCATGGATCCACTTGTGTAGACATGCATGTGGTGTCCCATGGATGGCAAGGAGCTCTTGTTGAACTCAAACCAAAGAGTATAGAGGGCTAAGGAGTAAAATATTCCTGTAGCCAGCCAAAACACTGCAGCTGTGTTCAGCACTGCAGAAATAGCTGTGCTGGGTGAAGCTGTTACCTCTCCCCTGGTGCTCCAGGATGCCTCACGGTGAGTGTTGGCAAAGCAGCTTCAGGAGCATTTCTCATGAGTTTTCTTGCAAAGTTTAGGACAGAAGAATTTGTATCCTCTCAGTACCAGCCTCGTTGTCTGGTAGCCCTTATGGTCAGGACTCCATGAGGAGATCCTGCAGGGTGTGCCAGAGGCAGCGACCTCCAGCACTGGGCCCTGGAGTTGTGGTGACCACGAGCCACTGAAATGGCAGCAGCCCTGATGTTTCAAACAGCCTCAGCTTGAGGGTTTGTGAAACAGAGGGAGAACTGTTGAGATTCCACTGACTGCACCACGTACATGGATAAAGTCCAGGCTGCAGGCATCTCCTCTACATGCTCCTGTGTTTGTGTGTGGAAAATGTCTGTAAAATGTGGTTTTATAGGGCCTTACAAAGGACAGGGCAGAAGAGAAGCACACATGCAGGGGGATTGGGAAGCACACATCCATGGGATTGGGAAGCACACATCCATGGGGTTGGGAAGCACACATCCATGGTGGGAGCAACAGCATGGGGTTGGAAGCACACATGCAGGGGGATTGGGAAGCACAGATCCAGTGGGATTGGGAAGCACACATCCATGGGATTGGGAAGCACACATGCAGGGGGATTGGGAAGCACACATGCAGGGGGATTGGGAAGCACACATCCATGGGGTTGGGAAGCACACATCCATGGGATTGGGAAGCACACATGCAGTGGGATTGGGAAGCACACATCCATGGGACTGGGAAGCACACATGCAGTGGGGTTGGGAAGCACACATCCATGGGATTGGGAAGCACACATGCAGTGGGATTGGGAAGCACACATGCATGGGATTGGGAAGCACACATGCAGTGGGGTTGGGAAGCACACATCCATGGGGTTGGGAAGCACACATCCATGGGACTGGGAAGCACACATGCATGGGATTGGGAAGCACACATGCAGGGGGATTGGGAAGCACACATGCATGGGATTGGGAAGCACACATCCATGGGATTGGGAAGCACACATCCATGGGGTTGGGAAGCACACATCCATGGGATTGGGAAGCACACATGCAGTGGGGTTGGGAAGCACAGATCCAGTGGGATTGGCCCTTGGCTTCTCTAAGTCAGTCCTACACGAGTAACTCAGTGAGTTGTGTGGCTGTTCCTGGTTTTCCTTTGCTGCCTGTGGAACAGGGGTAGCAGAGCTGTGTGGATGCTTTGGCATCTGCCAGAGTGGATCAGGTGAGTGCACCCAAGTGTTCCTGCTGCTTCTTTCAGGGTGCTCAGCAAGCTGCCTTCCCTGTTATTTTTCCAGCAAGCAGCAGCAGTAGAATTAAGAATTAAAACTTGAAGCAGCAAATTGGTCATCATTGCTCAGGCTTGGAGCTGAAGGGATCCCTACAAACCTGTCAGGAATTAATGAGAAGGTTCCTGGTCAGCAGGAGTTTAGGCAAACAAAGATTGATTTGAGATCCTTTGTCTCTCAGGGTGTTAATTTGGGCTGAGAGAGACTGCTGGAAGGAAGAGATTTTGATACTAAAATCTCGTTTCTGTTTGCTGTACCCCCCATAATTAATAAAGATTAATATCAATTAACAAGAAAATCACTATATTTTTGTGGGGAAAAATGCTTGTGGCAGTCTTCTGCTGGAATACAGAAATAAAAGACATTGTTTGCTCTAGAATAAGTGGGGATCTACAAGGTTTTGTGTACATTTAATTGGGAAAGTGAGGGGAGGAAAGTGTGTGTATTAATTTAGGTTTTAAACAGCAGCAAGCACTAAGACAGTTTGGGATGTGATACAGGGTGCCACTGAAATTCAGCACCAAGCACACTCCCTTTCCATTCTGTCAGTTCTTAACTGTCTCCATTGTCATTTTAACGTTGGAGAGAGCAAGCCTCAATTTAGATCCCCCCTCCTTTTTCTCTCTAGTGAATACCTAATCATCACACCGATTTTTGACTGGGTATTGACTGTGAGACTTCCTGGCCTAATTTCTAACTATAATAGCAATATCTGGTGGGTTTTTTTTATTTTTTTAAATCCGAGATACACAGACTGCTCAGACATGCAGATGAATTTTGGGTTAATTGAGTAATAGTCATGCAAGACCCAGGGCTTCTCCCTGAGATTAACATACAGAGTGATAGGTCAAAAAGCTTGTTGCCCTGTGAGATACTAATACCCCCCACCCCCCCAATTAATT
The DNA here is from genome assembly GCF_028769735.1 of Zonotrichia leucophrys gambelii. NCBI lineage: Eukaryota > Metazoa > Chordata > Aves > Passeriformes > Passerellidae > Zonotrichia > Zonotrichia leucophrys. The sequence goes on from NC_088185.1 coordinate 2,255,642, forward strand.
TCATTTTCATGATCGCATCATTTAAAATTGAGGTGAAACCAAGGATTTTTCCTTTTTTCCCCCCCTCCAGCCGAGTTTGACTGGCACAACTTCTGCCATGGCTGCATGGAGGCTGGTACCGCGGCCAAGCCAAATCCTTTCCTTTGTTCTCCGGGCCTGCTGCTGCTGCTGATAAAGTGGTCGGCGCATGGCATTATGTCTTATTACATTTTTGATGCAGACTGCAAAGAAACGGGTAAACTCACCATGGTTACCAGGCTCTGTCACTTGGCAGGGCCCGGCGCTCTCAGATGGCCTCTAGTGTCTGCAGCGCGCTCTGCAGCGCCCCGGCCGCGCCGCTGCTGTGTGCGTCCCTGCTCTGAGCATCCCTGTGTGCGTCCCTGCTCTGAGCATCCCTGTGTGTGCGTCCCTGCTCTGAGCATCCCTGTGTGTGCATCCCTGTGTGCATCCTCTGTGTGCATCCCTGTATGTGTGCATCCCTGTGTCATCCCTGTGTGCGTCCCTGTGTGCTCCCTGTGTGCATCCTGTGTGATCCCTGTGTGCTCTCCTGTGTGCATCCCTGTGTGCATCCCTGTGTGCATCCCTGCTGTGTGCATCCCTGTGTGTGCATCCCTGTGTGTGCATCCCTGTGTGCATCCCTGTGTGTGCATCCCTGTGTGCATCCCTGTGTGTGCATCCCTGTGTGCGTCCCTGTGTGCATCCCTGTGTGTGCATCCCTCCTGTGTGCATCCCTGCTCTGAGCATCCCTGTGTGTGTATCCCTGTGTGCATCCCTGTGTGCATCCCTGTGTGCATCCCTGTGTGTGCATCCCTGTGTGCATCCCTCGTGTGCATCCCTGTGTGTGCATCCCTGGTCCTGGTGTGCATCCCTGTGTGCATCCCTGTGTGCATCCCTGTTGTGCATCCCTTGCTCCGTTGCACCCTGTGTGTGCATCCCTGTGTGTGCATCCCTGTGTGTGCATCCCTGTGTGTGCATCCCTGTGTGTGCATCCCTGTGTGTGCATCCCTGTGTGCATCCCTGTGTGCATCCCTGTGTGCATCCCTGTGTGTGCATCCCTGTGTGCATCCCTGTGTGTGCATCCCTGTGTGCATCCCTGTGTGCATCCCTGTGTGCATCCCTGTGTGCATCCCTGTGTGTGCATCCCTGTGTGAATCTCTGTGTTGCATCCTGGGCATCCTGTGTGCATCTGCTCTGTGCATCCTGGAGTGCATCCTGTGTGCACCCCTGTTGCATCCTGTGTGTGCATCCCTGTCATCCTGTGTGTGCATCCCTGTGGCATCTGGTGCATCTGTGTGGTCCTGTGTCATCCTGAACCGTTGGTCCTGGCGCGTTGCATCCTTGTGCCTGTGGCCCCTGTGCACTGTGTGCATCTTGTGATCCGTGTGCATCCGAGCACCTGTGTGCCTGGTGTGCCCTCCCGTGCACCTCCTTGCCCTTTGTCTAGTTCACCCACACATGATCAGCCCGTGTGTTCACCGGAAATTTTCTCAGCAACTCGTTTTGTTGAGGTTTGGTGTCTACTGGGTTCCCCCGGTTATCTCCTGCAGAGCAAGTGTGTGTCACTGCTAAAATGGACAGAATGTGAAACAATCTCTGAATTGTGTGTGCTGTGATAGCACAGAATGTGCTGAGATGGAAGGGACCCATCAGCCAGGACACCCTGAGACTCACAGCATGTGCCTGAGAGCATTTTCCAAATGTTTCCCAAACCAGGCTTAGTGCTGTGACCCCTGTTCCAATGCCCACCATCTCCTGATATATATCTTTAACCAATTTGTTTTTATTGACCCATATGGGATCAGTAAGTTGCTCTGAGTTTTTCATGGGCTGCAGCTCAGTTTTGCTCGGTGTTCTTGAGCCTGGCCCTGGGAGTCCCTGCCTTGTCCACATCCAGTTTGGAGCTCCCAGCTCCTGGATGTGACTGCTTGCAACAACAGTTCAGAGACAAGTCTTTGCAGGATGGCTCTTTTGTTTTATTGTACGTGAGGAAAAATCACTTAAGCCTTTCTCTGCTTAATTGAGGTAATTAAACCTTCTTACCTTGCAGCACAAGGGGCTCATTAATGTTTTTGAAGCATTTTGAAGTCCTTGGAAAAGAGATGCGGTTTGCTGTTGTGTCATGTTTGGTAATTGTTGAAATTCAGTCATCTGGACTTGAAGTACTGAGTTTCACATGGAGAGATCTTACACTTGTGCATGTATTTTGAGGTGATAATGTGAAGAACTAATTGAGAGAGTGGCTGACAACTGTGCTGTTCCTACAGTGCCCTACTCTATGGCTGTGTTGTTTTTTGGGGGGTTTACTATGCTTAAGCAAAATTAGCTCCATGTGAACCCTCAGTGATGAAACTGCAGGTTGTAATGACATAGAATTTAGCAGCTTTGTTAAAGACAAAGAGAAACTTTGTGACCTAGTGACCAGCCCAGTTTGCCTTTTTGGGATTTCACATCTTGTTAACTAGTAAAAATTAAGACCATGCTCTCTTCTTGTAATGAGTGATATCCTGTGATAACTCTGAACTGGAAAGAGATTTCCCATCTGAGGACAAGAGTCTGTTCCACTATGTTCAGCAGAGCTTTTTACAGAGTAACTGCTGGCCCTTTCTTTTTGTAGAGAGGGGAAAATAGGAATGAAGTAATTTGCAACTTTAAAACAAAGCCAGAGATTTACATAGTTCTGAGCCCCAGTGACTTTTAGCATCAGTTTAATTTAGATTTAAATGAAGGCTGGTAAATGAGATCTGTTCCTCATCTGAAAGACAGTTGGGAATTTTCAGCAAAGGAGTTTGTAGGGGGGAGATATTTGCAGACAGCAGGCAGTCTGTGTCTGTGCCCACAGGCAAAGGCAGCAGCATCCATGGCTGCAAGGGCACTTGGGCTGCAAGAGTGAAGAAGTTCAGTGCTGTGCTGCTCCCTTGATCCCAAGTGCAAAACCAGCTGGTTTTTAGCACACTTGTGAAGTGGGCAGTATAATTAAACCCCTTAAAAAAAAATCAAACTGTTGTTTCTCAAACTTAAATTCTTATCATTGCAGGACAAGGGGGAGAAAGTGTTGTGATTGCTCATTTCTGGAGCAGTTTGTCAGTGATGACATTAGAGTCTGTTTCTGCAGCTCCTAACTGACTCAAAACTCATTAGATGTGAATATAATCTTTTATAACTTTAGAAAAAGTAACCATAACACAAAGTGATGTTATTTTCCCTTTGATCTACTTATACAGCACAATTTGACTGGCTAAAAATGTTTGATATCACACAAAGAGGAATAATGGTAGCACTCCTCGCCTCCCATGTCACACAATGAGCAGCAGATCTGATGTACCACAACTGACTGTTCCCCAGGAATAGTTTTGGCATTGGCTGAAAATAGTACTGAGGGTAACTTGCTTTGACCATGTGATGACACTTTGAGTTGCAAAATTACTTTCAGATAACTTGCACTGAAAAAGTAAAAATAGCCTGGCACATTAGACTCATCTGTGTGGAATGTATATATGCAAAAATAGGGCTCCTTAATACTTGCAGTTTGTCTAGGCAGAACAACCTGTCATGCTGCACTCTGCTTCACTTTTAGGCAAACAATTTGCACTGATAATGCTGCAGGCTGTGCTGTTTCCAAGTGTTCATCAAACATGAGAGAAGCATTAATTCAGCCATTCTCTTCCTAGCAGTGCCACTCAGAAATGTCATTAGTGATCTCAGGCAAAGGCGAGAGGTCACAGCTTTAGGAAGAAGTGATTAAAATGTGTCCCAGTGTTGCAGACTAATTAATCTTTAGGTAATAACAGGTTTTTGGGGTTTTTTTCTCTCTTTTCTCTCTGCAGCTGGGGGTGTTCACTCTCCCTCCACAAGCATGGCAACATCAGCACAGTACAGACAGCTCATCAACGACTACGGCCCCCCATCCCTAGGCTACACACAAGGGATGCAGGTACAGCTCTGCTGCTTTTCCTTTCATCAGATCTCTGACCCTGCCTTTGCACGGTGGCAGGGATTGTGGCCTGTAATCTGAGGTGCTCCTCCCTCCCTGCAAGGCCTGAAATCAAACCCAAATGGCAGACTGCTTCCTTGCACATGTCTGGGGATCAAATTAGGCTAAGCTGAGTGCTGAGTGAGGTTGGTTCCTAATTAACTGCTAGTCCTGTCCTGTCTGAGTCAGAGGAATGTCTTGAATTATGTTCTGTAAGGGCACTTATGTGTTTTAAAGTTATTTGTTAAAAGCTCAATATTTCTGTTCAGTTTTATCTTCTCAATCTCCCCACCTGGTGAATTTCTCCACAAAATACACCCTGAAACACTGAAAAACCAGAAACAGGGTTAGGTAAGCAGTTCCAGGTTTGCTGGTTTTGCAGGACTGTTTTAACTTTGCTTCACCCAAAGTCCAAGGCTTGCAGCTGCATCCTCACAGTTGATCCCAGTTTTTGAAGGGCACACAGAATTGTGTCCAACTGTAGCAGCAATTAAAAAAAATAATGTTTATTTAAGAATCCTGAAATTTTGTTCTTTTAAAAAGTGATTTACAGGGCAATTTCTCGTCTTCCATAAACTTCCACTTGCTGTTTCTTGCAATTGTTTTGTTTTTACAGTATTTGACTGAGATTAATCTACTTTCAACTGCAGGGCACCAGCAGCAGTCAAGTACCACAGAGCAAATATGCAGAACTTCTAGCTATCATAGAAGAATTAGGAAAAGAGATTAGACCTACGTATGCTGGGAGTAAAAGTGCCATGGAGAGGCTAAAAAGAGGTAACTTTTGGACTTCTTTTAAAAAATAATAATTTTCTATCCACTTGTGCACTGACTGCTTGTATACAGCTTAATGACAACTGTTTCCTTTGAAGAGAGACAACTTGAGCTCCTGCTGAAAGTGGGAGTATTAGCCAGCAACTGAAACCTTGGGATGCTCTGTCTGAGCAGAATTTGATAGATAAACAGTGACAAAAAGTGTCTTATGCATACAGGGAGTTTCAGTTAACAATAATTCAAAATCAAATTCAAATCATTTGTATCGTAGAACGTTTTATGGATACATTCTTTCAGGCTCCTGTGATTTTCTTGTCCTTTCAATTCCCTTTTCTCCCCACTCCCCAAAATCCACAGCCAAGCCCTGTTTGCATCTCATACACATCTCCCATCTGCTTGGCCCAGGAATCTTCACTGAAGTGCATTTTCCTAAAGAAATACAGCACTGTGGTGGTTCTCACTGAGGCTGGAGGAGAAAAAAGCTACAAAAAAACCCCCAAAAAGGTGTTAGGGGAGGCTGTTCAGGCTGAGATGTCAAACATGAGCAGAGCTCTGTGCAGAGGAGAGTGGGGCTGCTTAGGCTCTGTCACCTCCTGTCAAGTGCATGTCATTAAAAGTCCACTAGAAAGGGACAGAGCAGCTTTTAGGGCTGGCTGATGAGTGTCTCCAGCTTTGCTTTGTCAGCTAAAAGGGGTAATAAAGCCCTTTCCTTGGAGTGTAAAAGAAACCCCTGCATGTCCCAGCGCTGACATCAGCCTGGCATTGTCCTCTGCAGGGACAGTTCTGAAGGAGCAGACGTGGGACATTCCTCTGCTCCAGCTCCTGAAATGACCCTGAAGGGCACAGACAGCAGTTGTACTGGCAGTTCTCTCCTTCTCTAGCATGACAGGCTCACTTTTCCTCCCTTCCTGTGGTCCTTGTGATGAGATTGGCTCATGCATTCAATGGGAATGTTATTGTAACAGACTAAGTTCAGCACCTTGCAAATCCCCCTTACACTTACCCCGGACTACAAAGCTTTATTTAAGGCTCAGCCATTATGGAAGAGCAATATATCTGCCATGACATGCAATAAAATGACTAGTAGCTGTTCTGGGAAAGGATGCAATAAAGTCTGCTGATGAGTGGTAAGTGGAATCTGGCCCAGCTAAAATCAATGTTGCTGGAGTCTTTCTTTATTGCATTGCCTGAGTCAGTATTAATAGATCATGAATGGCAACAGGCTAATGGGGACAGCTTGAGAGAGGCTGAGAGAGATGCAGATGTGCTCTGGGCTGGATGGTTTAGTTCAGTGAGGAAAAAGTTGCTTTGCTGCCTCCTGCAACAAGGTAGGTTTAAGATTCAGTGCTGCCACTGTGACTCGCCAGTGTTTTGTTGCACAAAATCCTGAATAAATACTTTTTGCTGCCACCTTTTGGCCACAAAGGTACCTCTCTTTCCATTTTGGGAGCCTGCTGGCTGAAGGAGCATGTGCAAGTGTGAGAGCAGAATGATTGAGGGTAACATGTGACTGCTGCCTCCGTGGCCATGGAGTTATCCCTGAATAAAGTCCCTGTCCCCAGCTCTGCCTGCTCTGAGCACTACTGACCTCCAAAACTGGCCCCATTCCCAGTGTTCTACATTATTCAGAGTAGTTCTGCTGCATGAACTGGGCATGCTGCCACCAGATCCAGGTCTAACACACTGCTCTGAGTTCATGTTTCTGCATCCCACAGCTGCAGCTTTCCCCCTCTGGGCAGCTGAACCCTGTGCCAAGCCTTGCACTCCCCAGGTCAGCAGGCAGCTGCTGTCATCTGGGCTAGGAGCCTTCTAGAAACAGAAACCTTTATCTCTAGAGATCAACCCCCTTCTGTTGCCTTACTGCCCTTCCTCTGCCTGGTTAAGGAGCGTGATGAGCAGAGAAATCACCTTCTGTCTTGCCTGGTCAGCAAAATAAAAACCTTTGTTGTAGGGAAATCTGTCCACCTCTCATTTTCACACCTCTCTCAAGCTCTGTTCTTCCAGCAGCTCTGTGAGCATCAATCCACATTTAGTTCCAGGATTATGAACCAGAGTCCAGACTGCTGGAACTCAAGGCAACAGGACTTGTAGAGGAAAATTCCACATTACGTCCATCAGATGAGAGCAGCATGTGATGATTTACACTGGGAGCTGAGCCAGTGTTAGGGGGTAACTTTGTGCACACACCATAAAAAAAAATCTCTTATTTTTACATGGGAGACACAACTTGTCTTTAACAGTACTATGATGGCTTGGATTTTGATGCATCCTCCCAGAGAACTATCCCAAGGCATTAAGAGCTTGCTAAAATGACTCCCCAAGTAACTTTGTAATTTGTTTCACTTCACTGGCAAAATAACTCACTGGTAGGTAAGATTTTTTTTCCCCCTTAAATCTTTGATTTTAAGGAGGCCCACGCTGCACATTGAGATCTACCTGCCACTGCAGACTTACAAATCTGACTGTGTTCTGATCCCTGGTTTAGTCCCTTCCCAGTTTACAATGCAAGTTTGGGAAGGCAGATTTGTTCAGTGGCACTTTGGGGAGCCAGGGCTGTCCCCTCTGCTGGGGCCTGCTGTGGTAGCCTTGGCAGCTGGGCACAGAAACACATCTGTCCAGTTTTCGGCTGTTTGGAGGGCCTGGAAAGGCCCGGGGTGGCCTTGGGGCAGCCCGCGTTTCAAAGGAACAGAAGAGGCTTCAGTTCTTTTCTCGGTCTCGGTGTTTATTAATTGTTTATCTAAAAGATTTTCTCTCGGCCCGACAGAGCTCTGCTCAGCAGCCAGCCATGAGCACACTCCCTGCCCTCCGGGCGGTCACCTATCTTTATACCCAAAGTTACGTGTACAATATTTATCATTTTTCCCCAATACCTTTCACCCTTATTGCCCAGTGCACTTTAGTAATGACCAATCCCAAAGTGCCACCATCACCACAGAAAATGGAGGAGAGAAGAAGAAGAAGAGAAGGACAGGACACGCCCCAATTCCTCCATCTTACTTCTCTAAACCCCCCTGTACAGAAATCCTAAACCCTGTGTTTCACTCTCTAATTAACCAATCCCTTCACCATTCACCCCGGTGAAACCCTCCTGTCCTCATACAGGTGTCGTCTCCTGTGTAGGATCAAAGTCCAGCCACCAGACACTTCTGGAACATTCCAGGACTCCCGAGCCCCCCAAGGGTGCTCTCAGTGACACCTCAGTCCTGAGGTGCTGAGATCCCACACACATCAACCTTTCTGTGCACTGCCTGAGTGGGGGGATTTAAACCACTTTGGATGGGATGATTTCAACCAGCAACTCTCTTGCAGGCATTATCCACGCCAGAGGATTGGTGCGGGAGTGCCTGGCCGAGACGGAGCGGAACGCCAGGTCCTAGCCCAGCTGCAGGGCCAGGCTCTCCTTCTCCCCGGGAAGAAAAAGTAACACTTCTTCTTTTTGACTCTGGAAACATTCACACAAACTCCTTTATTTTGAATGTTTTACCGTTCTTGTTTTGCCCTTGCAAAAATGTACAGTTAAAGAATGGGGAAAAAAAACAAACCCCAAGGATTTTTCACCTTACTGAGGGTTTGCATTTTCTAAAGACATTAAAACTCCCTAAAATGTTTCTAAAACATGGAAACTGAAGTGCATGCAGAGGAATGCTCTTTCTCTCCCAGGCTATATTTCAGTTCTCTTCTTATCCAGCCACAGCCTCATTCTGTTTTTTGTTTTTCCTTTGACTATGTTCACTTATCCCCAAAACGTCAATCTTTCAAAGTTTGACATAAACTCTAAGGATTTTTTTAAATAAATGCAGAATAGCATGCTGTACCTAGTAGTCTGCTAAGTCACAATTTGTCATACAGCATAGACCCTGCTTAGAAATAACCTTCCCCTTCTCTTATTTTTCCTTTTTTTGTTCATTTTGCATAAACATTTGCATGACTGTTAGTGCTTTGAAGTCCACTTAAAGTGCATGAGCTATATGGAAAATAGGGAAACCTATTAAATAATAACAAGGTCCTGGAAAGCTAATTTCTACATTAAGGCTGGAGATTTCAGTTTAAAGTTTGCAAAAAAAAAAAAAAAAAAAAAGAAAAGAAAAATGAACATTCTGGATAAATTACTAAAACTGTTATTTGCATCTTTGTATGTATTTATTACTTGACGTAATAAAGCTTATTTTCATTAACAGTTTGTATTAAAACTATGTACAGTCACTTTAATCAGATTCATACTCCAGGAGCAAGGGCTGCCAACAGATGAAAATTTAACCTTCATGCAGGAGTTTAGGAAAGGACAAGGAAGGGACCTGCAGATTGCTGGAGCATCCATCCATGGCACAGGGCACAGCTGTCTCTGGGACAAGGAGGTGAAGTTCCTTCAAAATCCACACTCTGGCTTTGGGGCTTTGTTGAAGGCCAAAAGGTGGTGGCAGCTGGTGAGGGTGCTGTCCAAAAATGAAAGATAAGTTCTGGTTAAGCTGCTGGAATTGTTAACAGGATAAAACCAGGAAAAATGCACTTCAGAGGAATGGTGACAAAGGAAACACAGCTGCATTTGTTCCTATAAAATGGGAAACTGTCAAAATGAGTGAAGGCACCAACACGGCCAAGCTGAACTGCAGCACAGCATAAACATAACAAACAACTCTAATTAATTAATTCCCAGCTTGGATGGACTGGACTCTGCTGCCTTGGGAGGCAGCTTCCAACAGAGGTCATTTTTTATCTGTAATGACTCAGTTTTACCCTGAACTGGAGGGCCATGAGTGACCATCCCTGACCTGCACAGGCCCTCCCTGTGCCCCAGTGCTCAGCACCACTCCAGGTAAGCTCTGGAAAGCTGCTGGGTGAATTTTACCCAGAGCTGAGCAGGACAGGGCTTGTTCAGCTCTGAAGCAGTGACTGGTGTCTCTTCCAGCAGCTCAGTTCAACCAGCACCCAAACCTGGTCCCATTTGTGAGGGATTTATGTCTGAAGGCACTGCCTGGGTAAGGGTGGGAAGTGAGAACCTTTCAGTGCTGTTCTCGTGTGCTGGAGCTCCCAGGAAGCAGCCCAAGGTGTCATCTGCACAGGAGGAAATCTATTGATTTCTTTTGGTCTGTGCTAACAATGGTGGAAAGCTTATGGCTCCTCTTTAACAAGGATTCCTTTATCTGCTGGACCTGGCAGAAAAAGTGATTGCTGGATGTGATTAATGAGATGATGGCAGGGAGAAGCAGGAGTACATGAGTGCTTTTATCTGCTCAGCTTTGCAGGAACAGCAGGTCAGCACTGGGGTTTCAGCTGTGCTTATGAAGCCCTGCATCATTTGTTAGCTGGAAAAGTGTTTGGGTCTAATGACAAACAATTCTCTTACCCTGCCAGGGCAAGGCAATATTTCACATTTATTCCTTATCCAATTGTTGCATCTCTTTAAAAAGCTTTTTCCTTTCTAGGTTTTCCTTTGCTCTTCTTTTTTTCTCCTGCTTTTGCTTTTCTGATGTTTTCTTCTCTTTAAAAACATCACTGTCTTCTCCTTTGTAGAAAAGGTCAACTTTTTCCTGCAGGATTTCTCTGGCAATCTTTCTGTTCTTCTCCACTGACCTTGTCTGATGACACTGAAGAAATACAAAGAACATTTTTACTGAAACTTTTACCTGTTTATTCTTCAGCTTTCCCTTTCAGTCTATCCATTCCTACCATTAAAGAAAATCCCCTCCTCCCCAAGCCAAGAGCATCCTCCCACCAGTAACAGCTGCAACTTTTAAATCCAGATGATATATTTTAATAATTATTTGCTACTGTAACTCATCAGACTGGCTTTTGCATTAATCTTTAATGCTTCCCATCTTACCCAGGAAAGCTGCTTGAGTTGAACTTAACTGTGTCTTCCCCTTGTGACAGGAAGCAAAGATTAATTTCAAGGTATTTATCCACAAGAAGTAGGTAAGAGAAATGCTTAAAAGGGATCTGCAGAGTGCTAAGGAAGAGATTCTAACTCACATGAGGGACAGGAACGTGACAGCTACAATGAAGATTAATTTAATTGGAAACTACAAAACTGTAACTGGGTGGCAAAGCCAGGAAAAGGAGCTCTGACCTCAGGGTTATTGATCTGCTGACAGCCAAGATTGCTTCTTGCTGAGACCCTTTACAATATAAATATATATATATAAATATTAACTTCATGCCACCTGCACTGTGATTATGCTTCATTCTGAAAGGAGACTTGGAAGTCCTGATGCAGTTTGTGACTCAATAAAACAAAACCCAATTACCTTCACCACAATCCCAGATGGAATATGCTTCAGGACAACACAGTTGTTTGTCTTGTTTGTGGCCTGACCTCCTGGGCCATCCCCTCTTACAAACTGTTCTTCTAATTCTGCCTCACTCAGTTCAAGGAGATTCAGAGAGTTCCTTTTCCTTGCTGCCTGAAGCAAGGGCAGGCTGGGCAGGGAGAGCTGCTGCTTCCTCAGAACCCACCCTGCCCATGGTGGTGCTTGCACCGCTCTCAGTGAGAATGCAAAGTGAAATAAACCTGGAACATTCATACAGAAACCAGGACAAGGCTTCTCTGCAACCAAACCTGGAATGGAATAGGAAAGAACAGTTTACCAAGAGAATTCTTGTTTAAGATGAGCTATTTTAGCTGCACATATTGAGCAGTATTTTAATGTTCAGATTCATTTTCAAGGTTATCTGAACTGGTTTCATTTGCCTGGAAATATTTATCATGCTGAACAGAATTTTGGTTCTCAATGTAATTATGTTTCTTAAAGTATTTTGAAAGGGATCTGAAAAACAGTAAAAAGAATACTCCTGCCAACATTTGGGAAATAGTAAACATGTAAAAAGAAAAAACCAAAACAACAGAGGAAAAAGATTATTTCAGTCCTGCAGTCTGACCTGTACAGTCTCACTGCGAACCTGATTATTCCCAGGCCAAGGAATTCACAATATTATTACCAAAGGCACAAAGGGATGCCTGAAGTGTGCATTTCCCTCATGGATAATGAGGAATGTCAGCTCCTACTCCTGACAAGTGTCAGTCTCCAGTATTAGGTAAGCAATTCAAACCGTACATGCTGTTATGCTTGAAATACTTTATTTGACTCAGAAGAAAATATTTCAGTGTGTGAAAAAGTGCCGCTTGGCAATAAACAGAAAATTTGAACATAACTCTCGAAATAAAAAAATAATTAAAAGAAAACTTTTATTGGCAGCCGCTACAGAAGTTAGTGACATTTTAAAATGAAGAATACATGCACAAAAACCAGCAGCGCTTCTGGCTAGTTCTGAACGAGCCTTTATTTAAAGGGTTTCATCACCTCTACCCACTTACAGAGCCCTTTTTGAAACCAGGGCTGAAATTTATATGGTTAAAAACCCCACGGGCCGGAACCAGGCCCGACCCCTCAGCCCCGCTCGGCCCCCGCTCACCTCCGGCGGCCCTCCCGCACCGCGCATGCGCACGCCGTGGGGAGGGCGGTGCTGCCGGAATGATTGGCACGCGGAGCGGCCAATCGCCGCGCGAGATGGGCGGGGATTGTGCTCGCCCTCCAATCGGTTCTCTCGGGGAACGGCGCCGCGGCGCGCGCCGCTCCCCTGGCGGCGGCGCGCGGGCTTTGCCGCGCAGCGAATCAGCGCGGGAGGCGCGCGCTCGAGGCGGCCAATCACAGGGCTGGGCTCAGTGCGGAGCGCCCTCTATCCCCGTCCTCACGTTCGAAACTCCCGGCCGCCACTCGCCGAGCGGGCGGTGCAGGGCCGCGCCGTTCGTCGTTTCACGGCCGCGGGAGGAGGCGGCTGCCGGGCGCCGTGGGCTCCCAGCGATGCGGGTATGAACCGAGCGGGCCCGCGGGCAGCCGGCGGGGTTAGCACCGCCGCGCTTGGCCGGGTCCCTGCGCCCCATCCCGGAGCCGCGAGGCTGCTCCCAGCGCTCCGCCCCTTTCTCCCAGAGTGACGGGCGGTGCAGCCAATCGGAGACGGCGGCGCTGTCAACATCGCGGAGCGCGAGGAGCGGCCGCCCAATGAGAGCGCGGGGGCGGGGCTTGGCCTGAGCGGGGCGGGGCGGCGGAGCCGCTGGGGGGGCGCTGGTGAAGGGACGGGGCCGTGGAGGGGCCGCGCCGAGTGAGGGCTGACATGTGAGGGCTGACATGTGAGGGGCCCGGGCACCGCGGGGCGAGCGCGGCGCTGGCGAGCGGACGGGGCGCACGCGGAGCCGGGGAGGGGGTTACGGACCGACGGGAGGCGGCCCCGAGGGAGCGGACGTGGCAGAGGGGTCCCTGCGGGGGCTGAGCCCTCGGGGCCCGGGCGGCTCCCGCAGGTGCTGCAGCCCCGGGCTCGTTGTGCCCTCTGAGGGTCCCTCAAGGTCCGTGGGGAGGTGGGGCCTGGCCGCGGGCACCGAGCGTTCCGGCACCGCTGAGGGGTCGGGAGGAGTCGGGTCTGGCTCAGGAAGCGCTGCAGAACCTCACGGGCTCTGTGTCGGCGTTTGCACCGAAATCAGCGCCGATATTTCTGAGTTACAAACACCTCGCCGATTGTTTTTTCCCATCCATGCCCCTTTCTGCAGCTGCATGGCCGTGTAAGGACCGCGCTGTGCTGTGCTGTGCTGTTCTGTGGGATCCATGGGTGACAGCGCTCCCGCAGCGCAGTTCCAGCTCGCTAATATTTTTTTTTTATCGAGAGCAGACTTCTAATGAGGTTATGAAACGAGCCTGTGTCACAGCTAAGTCCCACCCATTTGCTGTGCTGCCGAGATAGGCCACCCATGATTCCATCCTGGGGATTCGGGGGGACTGATGCCGCCCCATCCCCTGCTCAGTGACACTCCCAGCCCCTGCCATCGCTGTCAGCTCAGCAGCTGATAACCTCCAGGTTTTGCAGGCTTCTGACCGCTAGAAAAAGAAGAAAGCCATGGGTTTTGTCTTCTTTTCTTTATCCCACAAAGCTCTGCCCGAGGGATGTGTGTGTCTGTGATAATTTCCTTCCAATTCTGGCATTTTCAGCCCTACCCAGAGGAGATAGTGAGTGAGTACCCAGAAAACATTTCTGCTAAAGCTAAGCAGGCTTCAGTAAAACAGAGGAAAATAGGGCACCTGTCAGTTAGTTTCCTTCTGGTGAAAATATATTATACTTCTGAAATTATTTGAGATACATCTCCAAGAACTTGCAAATAATGAATCTGTCAAACCCATCAGCCCTGTAAAGAGGAATGGTTGTGCTTTGGAAGTGTTGTGCTTCTTTAAGGCAGCAGGAATTTATTCTTAGCATTACCAGACTGCCAAGATGATATTTCTTAATGCCTCTTTTTGCTCTCCATCCATGAAATGATCATAAGGTTTCTCTTTAGCGTTAGAACACAGGCTGAATTCACCAGGGTGTACAACATGCTGAAATAAGCCCTATGTAAGAACTGGTTAATTAATTATTTCAAGGGTTTTCTTAGTGAAAGTATGCAAACTTTCACAAGAAAGTGAAGAATATTTTAGTTTCTCTACAGCCAGTCTGCTGTGGCCCAAGTATTGTGTGTTTATTTATTTATGATGCTTTCAGTTAACCAGCTGCTGTTTTCATCCACTGTGGGATTCCTGTTTGACTCCTTTTTTTGTTGTTTTATTAATCGGTCAGAATGTAGCTCAATGTTTAAGCCTTCTGAATTAATGTTACATAATAACAGTGGAACAAGTGATCTGTGAAAAAAGTAAGCAAAATATTACACACAGAAATGGCAGAATTGGTCGACCCCAGTCTAAGTCAGCTGATCTCAGTTTTATTTTTGGTGAGTGTGTTTCTTACAGTGAGGGTTCAGATTCTGAATCACATCTGAATACATCAATAATAGGAGATTTCACAGCTTGCATGTGGTCTGTGGAGCCCCAGATTTAAAGAAAACAATCAGTCAGGCCCTGAGACCACGGTTTTACCTGGAATGTTTTGCATTCAGCTCCTCTCCAGCCAGCCTGGATGTGTTGGGAATCCTTGGGAGGCCCAAGGCTGAGTGAGCAGCCCCTGCTTGCAGGGTGGCCCAGGAGAAGGGAGGAGCCTGGTTGTGGAATATTTGCACTTTCTGTCGTGGTTTGGCTGAAACAAATGTCTCTCCAATTCTATTTCTTCACACAATAAAGTCAAATGTTTTTTAAATAAAGAGAGTGATGTTTATTTCTCTCTGTTTTCAGGGTGATGTCTTACCTGGGACTGAGATATGGAAAACAGTGATGTGGTGAATCCTGTACAAGAACCCCCTTTGTGCTCTGCAGACTGTGATGGCAGAAACCCCCACAGCTCTGTCTGCAACTTGAATTCCAACAGGTAATGTGCTGAAGGAATCACTAACAAATACTTTCATTATTTTGGTTCTGCTTAGTTAGCATCCCTTCACAGTATTATTGGTGTTAAAGTGAAATTTGTATTTCAGCATGGTGAGAGTCCTAAATTGAGTGTATAATTCTGGCAGTCTGGCATATGTAGGGTATTGTTTGGGCCCCTGTGTTGCACACCTGACACAATAAATAATTGAGCTGTTTTCTTTGTGTTTCTCTAGAGGTCCTTCATCCAATCCCAGTGGAGTTTCTGGTTACTCAGGGAATGCCAGGTCCTCATTAAAGCCTGGTTCTGTTGAGCTGCTTGCCTCCTTTATGCAAGATATCCAGAACATTGGACATGCTAACTCAGAAATTGTGAGGAACTGTGAGGTATTTGATATTCAATTTTATTTTTTAAAAGTGGTATTAATGTATTTGCTTTGCATTTTGGAAGACAAATCTGTGATGCAATTCTGGGTTTATCCTTAATGATGGGAGAGATCCTTTACAGTAAATGAACTAATCACCTGGCTGGATTTTACTGCAATTTTATCTTGGTGTTTTATCATATAATAATATTATATTAATAATATATATTGTAATATAATATGGATCTGAACATTTTTTCCCAAAGTTACAATAAAGGTAGCAAGTTTTTGAACTGAAAAATTTAAACCATTAAAATGATATCACATCCAACTGCTCTGAAATTATCCTAGAATTTAGAAGGGCTTTTTTCTAAGAGGGGTTCTGTTTTGCTTGACTTATTTATATAATCCATTTGTAAAAATGTGTAGGTGATTAGTTTGTTTCCAGATTTAAACCAATGCAAAAATAATGATGTGGTTTCAATGAACTAATTCTCCCAAACACTTTGTGAACGTTTTTTGTGCTTTTGTATTTTAAATTTTATCAGTGTATTTGGTTATCATAAGGAGCCTCAATTCACCATGGGCTTGTTCTTGCAGATTTTTGAGCTCCCTGGCTGGGATCCATCCAAGTGTGTGTTGACAGATGCTTAATTTGGGTTCTCTTTAACACCTCCAGGAACAGAATATTGATGTGTGTGTCCCGTGCCCTGTGCTTCAAGCACCAGCTCCATAAACATTAACATGAAAGAGTTGTTAAACATCAGATTTTGCCATGTTTCAGGAATGCTGTGTATTTGATTTTTTTAAAAAATTATCTCTTAGTTTCCATGACATAATTATGCATCCTGGCCTTTAGCTGGATTGCTGGGGGGAGGAGTTTCTTACTGAAGGGTGTTTAATTCTCAATTTTAGAATTGCCTGTAATTAAAGGAACTGGAATGAACCTTTCCAGGATCTGGCTGTTCTTTGCTGGCAGCTGTTCCTGCTTTTGGTTGCCAGTGATTGGCATGGTGGGGGCTGAGTGTGCTGGGGGTGGCACCCACAGTGCTGCTCCTCAGCTTGGATTGTGCCAACAGCCAGGGACAGGATTGCAAAGCTCTTTGCAGCCAGAGAAAAGGTAAGAGGTGCAGTATTTCTGTGCTTTAATTGTTGCACTTTGTGATTTAACAGACAAGGTGGATACAGCTTCTGAGACTGGTAGAAAAACAATGCCAGGAACAAATAAATGCCCAGCAAGAGCAGTTCCACCATCAAATCCAAGTAAGTAATGACTGTTCATGGAGCTTGATAAAGCTGAATGATATTTTTCTCCCTCCAAAACAATGCAGAGAGGCAGTTAATGGAAGTGGATGCTGTTTAAAGGGAGCATATTTGAGACAGCCTTGGTTAATTAACAAAGCAACTCTTAGGAACCATTTCAGGAGGGATTTGTGGATTATTTATTTTCAATTATTTTGTTTTCACAAACATTTGGTTCAGAATGCTCACCTGATAATGTGATTTTGTAGGTACAAGGTTTTTATGAACTGTTAGACTGTATAATTTCTGATTTTGAGACAATATAGCTTTATTTTCATTTAAAAAATATACAGCTTATCATCCCCTCATCCAGAGAGTATGTAGCCCAGGAAAAGCATCACTGTAATAGCTGAACACCTATCTCACCTTCACTTGAACAGTTTCCTTTCTAAGAATGAAAAACAACCCCTGTGAAGGTTCATGTTTTTGCTGAGCCCTGTTTATCCATTAGAACAGAAGCAATGTATATGTATATATAACAGACAATGAAACTATAATTATATAATGCTTAATATCTTCATCATTTTGGTTGCTGTTTTTCCCTTCCCTTTCCTGATGCCCTCCACACTAGTAGTAATCAGCAGTTCCTGAACTGAATTACCAAGAGGTACAGTCCTTTTATCCTGTTTCTCCTGCCTCACCTCCCCCCTCCCTCCCATCTCGTTATTTCCCTGTTTCCTTACCCTTGTTTTTCCTTCCTCTGACTGTAGTGGTTTGATTCACTTGTTGCTGATCATGGTCTTTACTAATCCATTGTGTTGGCTTTGCTGGTTTTTGTCTTTTTTCAATAGGAAAGGCTACCTCTGGAAGAGCTGAGGGTCAGCAGGGCTTTCTCAGTGCATGGGGTGCCACACCAAACACAAAATCAGCAGCTAGAACTGAGCTATTTTATGCATTAAATAAAATAGATGGGGCTGTTCCAAACTTACCCTGGTGTGCCAGTGACACTGAAACACAGGCAACTCAGCACATTCTAGTGAGAGTAATAAAAAGGCACAACAACAACAATAATAATAACAACAACAATAATAATAACAACAACAATAATAATAATAATAACAATAATAATAATCATCTGCTTTTTGTGGTAGAAAGGCAAGGTGCTGGATCAGCACTGACATGACTCTGAGATAAGGTTTGCTCCATGCTGGGTTTCAAGACCAACTACATAAAAATCTCCATCCTTGTGAGAACAGGGATAAAAAACTTTGAGTTCCTTTTGGAATCAGTGGGGGCAGCCCTTGGCTTATGTGATTGACACAAAAAACCATAACTGTGCCAGGGACAAGCTGGATCATCCCAAGATCAGACTTTATCAAAGAGATTATAAAACCAAAATTACAATCCCAAAACTGTAGAAAGCACATCTTATTTTTCCCTTTTTTTTTTTTCATCTCTTGCAGTTATTTTTGACTGTGCAAAAAGAGGTAAAAAAGCAATTTAATTGGAATAGGAGCCTTTCAGTTTTCCTGCACAGGGTATTAATGACAAAGATTA
This sequence comes from Zonotrichia leucophrys gambelii, assembly GCF_028769735.1. NCBI lineage: Eukaryota > Metazoa > Chordata > Aves > Passeriformes > Passerellidae > Zonotrichia > Zonotrichia leucophrys. The sequence goes on from NC_088185.1 coordinate 2,273,824, forward strand.
AATGTCAGCAGTGAATCTGATCTTCTCTCCCCCCACTCCAGTTCTGTTCTTTCCCTTCTTTTTTCCCTTCCCTACCTTCCTGACAGCTGGATTATAGAATTAAAATACAAATGATTGCTGCAGTCATGATTGAAATCATTAGCAGAACACAAAACTTTGTAGTGGAAGGAAACTTCATCCCAAGGTTTTTTTTGTTTATTATTTTTGGCAGGGAAAGGCTGAACTGAAATTCAGTTGTTTGTTCTGTTGCAAGTTAATAAAAAATCTGAGGCTTGATCCTGACTAGCATTACATGTAGGTTCCTCTGAAATTAAGTATTCTTTTTTATTTCTTACTTTGAGAGAACAAATCATTTTTGTTCAATTTGTTCTCTCCAGTTGCTGTTCACATGTGAGTAATGTACTGTAGTTCTGTGAAAAAACACGAGTTCCATGTTCTTAAAATGATTGCAAGTTTTTTCCTTCTTCCTTTCCTGAGGGAATTAGTTTGAAATATATTCTTGAAAACAATTCTGTGCTCTGTCCTGTCATGTGCAAGAGTTGTGTGCTCCTGCAGTTCAGTAATCTCAGCTGAACTCTGCAGAAGTGCTGGCCACAGGCACAAATGTGAAATCTCTTCACAGCCCTTGGCAAAAGCATTAATTATTTCTCAGAGCTGTTTCAGTATTTCCAGAGCACAGCTGTAAAACTTAGAACTTCAAAAATTACTGACCTAATATACTGAAATAATTCTTGTGGACTAAAGAGAAAGTGACCTGTTCAATGTAGTGATGCAGTTTTGGGTTTGCTCCACTCCATCAGCCACCAAAACAATCAGAAGGCAGAACTTTGTCCCATATGAACCCAACAGCATAATATCCAAATTGGGTGTTATAAAGTTGAGTTTTATGCAATAATCTTGCAGAGGTACATTATTCCTATTCTCATGATAGAATAATGGTTAATTCTTCCATCAAAGCATCCTTGCAGTCTTTAAAAATGTGTATCCAAGTGAAAAAGTGTTTCAGACCTAAATTTAGCCCAACACCTGGATAGTTTGTATTTCTTTAGCAGGTTGGTAGGTAACTGTAGTTCTGGGTAATTAGTGATACATTCATGCATGTTTTTTACATGAATAAATGACTACTGAGACTCGTGATTCACTGCATGGAATTCAGGATTGTTCCCATGGACATTTTACTGTTCTTTTTACTGTTTTATTTATATTTACTGTTATGCACAGTATGTATTTATCTACTTTATGCATGAGATGTCTGCACATGAAAACTTGGAGTTATATGGAATAAATACTCTAAATCTCCTGCTAGTAACACGAATGGAAGATGCATCTAAACAGGGGTGTGACTTGAGGCAGGATCTGATGGGAATTGTCCCTTTTCCCCCCCGTGCAGCTGATTCAGGATGAGATAAAGCAGCTGGTGAGGTTGCAGAGCAGCAGCTGGGCCGGGGGCCGGGCTGTGCCCTCGCTGGCTGTGCCCTCGCTGGCTGTGCCCTCCCTGGCTGTGCCCTCCCTGGCCGGCCCCATGGGGATGTGCTCGGAGGCGCTGGAGGAGCGGCAGAGCCTGGGGAGGCACCTGGCATGCGGAGAGGGCGAGAGCCCGGCCGGGGCCGCGGGGCTGCCGCGGGGATGCGCGGCCAGAGAGGGCTCCGAGAACAGCGACAGCTCCATGAACAGCGGCTACGGCTCCCTGCCCGCCGAGCCCAGCCCGGCCCCGCCCGGGCCCTGCCCGCCACAGGCTCCCCCCGCGCCGGGGCTGCACGGGGGCGGCCCTCGGAGCCAAGGAGAGCCGGCAGCCAAAACAGCAGAGGAGAGCCCTCCATCCGCAAGGGGGGATAGCTCGGGGTTTCCTGCTGCCTTGGAGCATAAAGCTGGTGAAGATCATCCATGTGGGAAAAAAGCCAGGTAAGTGATAAACTTTCTAATTATGGTAATTTATTCTAGACAATCCCCACTCAGTAAAAGCTGCTGGTCACTGGGGGCATGTCTGAGTTGAATGGAAACTCAGACTGGGGGCATGTCTGAGTTGAATGGAAACTCTGGATGTTCTACTGCTTGATAGATAAAGATATTTATTTAGCCTGATGTTTGTTTAGTTTAGATACACTTTCTACACTCTAGTTTAGATACACTTTCATGTATTTCCCCTAAATATATGTGTGTGTTTCTTACCATCCAGTAAATCTTTAACATCATGGGCACAAAAGTTGAAACAAACTCAACCAAAAAGAGTAACTGCAGATGAAGGATGTGTGAACTCTATGCAAGAAAATGAGAGAGTGAAGAGATTACCACTTGACAATGTAAGTCTCTTTTTAATTCATTAGGTTTTTCTAATGCTATTCTTGGAACTGGTATTTTTTCAGAGTTACAGCATGTTCTCATTCAGCATATACTTTCATATTTTAAGCATTTGAGTTCCCATTCATATTTAAAGTTCATGTGGGCAAAGTTTACTTTTTGGATCATTCCATACTTAGGCACAGAGCTATTTTGGTTTATTTTATTCATTACCTAATTTTTGTCTTAACACCTCCCTGAGTGGCACATGTTCTCTCCTTGTAGAGATAATGGCCACACTCTCAGCTGAGGCTTCAGGTCATGGTAATTTATTGTGCCCTGTAATTTTTGAAGGATCTTTGATTTCAGCTGGTGATGGCTCTTCTGGCACACAGGATTCTTTGTGTGTTAAGGCATTAACCACTTTGCTCAGGACAAAAACACAGGCACGTCTTAGGAAATAGCAGTTTAATTATGTGGCTTAGCTTAGTTCCACTTTTGGCTATGATTACCCTCAATATAAATTCTGTAGGTTTGGATCATGCTGTATAATTGTATTTAATGTCTTTGCTTTAAAAGACTAATAACATTTGTATGCAATTTTAAACATTATACCTTTGCTTTTTTTTTCCTTGCCTCGTGATTTTCCTTCTGAATTTGTTTTTCCATTGTAATTTTAGACAAACCTTACTGATGCTGCTTTGCCACCATACACTTTTTACCTCAATCAACCCAAGGAAAGTCCTAGTTCCATAGTGTCAGAAGCTTCAGGTATAGTTAATTTCTTGTATTTAAATTCCATTTCTTTTTAATTCTCATTTTTAAAACTCTTACTGGAATAACTTCAGGGAGGTGAGGAGGATTTAAGCACTGACAGGCATATATATAGCATTAATATATAGCATTAATTCTGCTTCTTGCTCCTGTTTTCAAACTGATGGCAGCTCCCGTGTCTTGCTGCTGGCAGATGTAGGACATGCAGCAGTTGGGATGTTTTTCCAAATTTCTCAGCATTTCAAAGCTGAACGTTGTGTTTAAAGCTGTTTCATAATGGAATTACTGTTAATGTCATGGTAGGATATGAAACATTAGCACCAATGGTGTGGTAATGACAGGAGTTCATGGTAACAGAGGCAGAATTCCTTTAAGCCAAGGGCATGATTTTATTGCTGTGTGAATAGACAAAGACACAATAATGCAGTGTGTAACCTGGTGATTCTTTAATTTGGGGGAGGGTTGCTTTTTTGTGTTTTGGTAAGGCTTGGCCTTGCTGTTTTGGGGGTGTATGTGAGGGATGGTTGGTGGCAGATTTACATGGGTTTGGGGGTTGTGGTTATTGGGGTTTTTTATCAAAGCCAGACAACTAATTCACATATTTTGATTATAACAGGGTGGATTCATTTCAGTAACAAACAGGGGCACAGAGATGCAGCCCTGCAAACTGTGTATAATTGTTGCTTCTTCACAAGCCACTGAGAGAGGGACACATTTAGGAGATTGGAGTGGGATTGAGGCTGTGTCTGTTCCTCTTGTCCATCCCTCTTAGTCCTGGTAGTTTGTCTTTGCATGCTGCACAGAGTGAAGAGTTTGTAATGTCAGGTGGGATTGTTCCTTGGGTGGTGCCAGTTTTAAGTGCTATACTGGAATCATTAGAAATGTAAGTTCATGGTAAATGAGGATTTGCCCCTTGAACACCAGATCTATGTGTTTTAACTGATTTATAGCTTTTGTCCCTGGTGCTGTATGATGTGAGACTGATTATGTTGCCTGTGCTTTGCATTGAGATTTTTCTAACTCCTGGCCTGGTAACAAATGCTCTAATGACATCCTTGAGCAGTAAATGCAAATAACTACTGTACCATTCTTGTTACTGACCAAATAACATTTTACTAATGGGTTTTGGATTCCTGTTCTATAGCTGCCAGCTTGAAATCTGTAGAATTAATTTTCATCTGGTATTTTTTTTCATCAGGACTTTCATACTGGAAGTTAGATGAAAAGGAGATGTATCACACTTTACCAGAGAATTTCAGAAGTGAGTTGCCTGATACTTTTGTGGAGAAAACATCACCAGTTCAGGTAAACTTTGTACACATTTCAAAGTTATTATGTAGTTGCTTTTTGTCTTTGCTGTTTGCCTGTGATGGAAAGAACCCTTTTGTTATCTCAGTCTTTCATATCCTGGCTCTTCATTATTCCTGCACCCCACTAACCTCCCTTGAAATTTACTGACCTTTTGTCCTTCAAAAGGAGCTGTGTATTGGAGATGAGAGGTGTCTAATTAGTGTGTTAAAGTTGTATGTGTCTTGTTGAAAACCCGTTTTTAGCTTGAATGAAGCTGTGTGTTCTGAGCTGCTTTATTAGCTAAACCCACCCCAGAACTGGCTTATCTTTGTTGGGGGTGGAGTGTTGTGTTCAGAAAAAGTAATGTAGCAATTTTGCCTGTTGAAGTTGTCTTCTGCTGATGAAAGGAAGTTGTCATCACTGAAGGACATTTATCATAAAAGACAAAGGGAAAAGCAGCAGCTGCCAGACCAGAGTTTTATGCCTTCTTCCCAGCCAAGTCACCCACCAGAGGTAACATCAATTTCTTTATTCACGGATCAGTTGAGGATGTGTTGGGCTGGTTTCACACGGCTTGGCCCCTGCTGCCACCTCCAGTGTTGTGCTGGAACAGCAATTTGAGCAGCTTGGGAAAGGATCCAGCTTGGAGGAACCTCCAGGAACAGCCTGAGCAGGGAAGAACCTTTGCTGCACAACCTTGAGGATGCGGCAGGGACGGATCCGCTGCTGCTGCTGAGCTGCACCTGGAGCTGCAGTGCCAGGGTCTGTTCCACCCATGCAACAGAACAGGCACAGCTTGTGGAAATGATTCTTTCTCATATGTGCTTTTTATATAGCTCTCAGTCCTGTACATAACCCGGGGATGGTGGCTGCTGTGTGACTGTACTCTTTAGGTAATTGATGAAATGCTTTTGTAACCCTGCAAGGTTATTGTTTCAACACACAGACAAAAATCTTTCAAGTTGCATAACTGAAATTTCAGAGGTTTTCTAGAAAGCTACAGATCTTGGATATGTCCTTTATTAATGGAAACTTAGAAACTCAGTTTGCAGTTATTGGGAATGTGTATTGTCATTTCAGTGTTGCAGAACTGACATTTTATTTGTCACTTCCAAATGATTGTAATAATATTCAATATAATACTTACAGTATGTTGTATGGTTTATTGATGCCTTGAGATAAATCTTGTTCTTGTAAATGGAGTTAAATCACAATTTTTTTAGCATTGTAACTTATTTCCTAGATCTTGACGTTGGACCCAACCCTGCACATGAAGCCAGGCCAGCAGAACCAGGGACTCAGGACTCCTCCAGACTCTGCTCCCTTTTCTCCAGACTCTATGGCAGAGCCCGGATTTCCAAGTCATTGTGACACAGACTCTTTTTCACAGACAAGTCACTCACCTCAGCTGGATGATTCTCCAACACACCCTGCCAGCAGCAGAGCTGTGCACTTGGAGCTGTGGAGAACTCACCCATTCCAGAGTGAACACAGGGCCAGCTCTCCCTTCCCAGGGGCTCCCAGGAATGCTGACAATGATCATTCTGTCAACACTGAGGAGGAGGAAGCCCTGACTCTGACTCCATCTTCTCTTACTCAGTGTGCTGACAGCAGTTTGCCAGATTGCAGCCTTTCAGTGGCATCTCTTGAGGATCCTGTGGTAATGTCCAAGTAAGTAACTTTTTCTTTTTTAAAAGTCAAAAGTTTGGTGCTTTCATGAAAGGAATGAAACAATAATAGTGAGCCCAACAAAATATGTGAGTTCTCTTGGTCGTGTCTCTTTATACATAAAAATAAAAATACATCCTTTCTCATAGGCTGTGTGAGGGAGTCCATTTAGGCAGAGAATTTCAGAGTTCTGAGAGGGGGGATTTTTTTCCTCTTTAGAATCAAATGCAGAGCTGCACAGAATTTACTGTGCTTAGGAAAAATAATATCCTCCATTCACTATTGAAGCTTTGATGATTTGCACTGGACAAGCAGACAGGGCATTTATTCCATGTATGAGGGCTTGTAAAAAGTAAAGCTTTATTTTGTGCTTTTATATATTATTTGTATATAATAATCATATATACTTATATACATAATACATAATATATATATATTATTACATAATAATATATATATTATGTATTATAAGTATATATGATTATTATATACAAATGTATATAATATATATTATTTGTATATAATAATCATATATACTTATATACATAATACATAATATATATATATTATTACATAATAATATATATATTATGTATTATAAGTATATATGATTATTATATACAAATGTATATTATGTATATAATATGTATATTATTATGTATATTATGTATATTATATATTATATATAATATATATAATATATATTATATATATTATATATATAATATATATTTATATTTTATATATATTATATATATATTATTATGTATATTATGTATATAATATACATAATAATATATATACTTATATACCTGTATGTATTTGTACATAATAATCATAATATTTATCTCTATTAATATGAAGACTTCTCTGCCTTAGATGACCAAGCTGTCTTTGCTTTAGGTTGAATGCAAACAGAGTTTTGCAAGAGACATTTATGTGCTGAGTTCATTATGTCCAAATGAATCCAGAATCCACAAATTAATCCACATGATCATGTGGATGGCTGGAATTTTCTACAATTCTTATATTGAAAATAGGATTAGGCAGAGCCTGAGGGAGAAGCACGCCCGACACATCGCTGATCTACGAGCTTACTATGACTCTGAGATCCAGAGCCTGAAGCAGCAGCTGGAGTCCAGCCACAGAACTGCTGCCTCTGAGGAGCTGAGGAAAATCAATCAGAGCCTTGCTGACAGGTACTGTTTGTCTGTCCGGTTTTCAGCTGTTTGGATGGCCTGGAAAGGCCCGGGGTGGCCTTGGGGCAGCCGCGTATCAAAGGAACAGAAGAGGCTTCAGTTCTTTTCTCGGTCTCGGTGTTTATTAATTGTTTATCTAAAAGATTTTCTCTCGGCCCGACAGAGCTCTGCTCAGCAGCCAGCCATGAGCACACTCCCTGCCCTCCGGCGGTCACCTATCTTTATACTCAAAGTTATGTATACAATATTTATCATTTTTCCCCAATACCTTTTACCCTTATTGACCAGTGCACTTTCAGTAATGACCAATCCCAAAGTGCCACCATCACCACAGAAGATGGAGGAGAAGAAGAAGAAGAAGAAGGACAGGACACGCCCCAATTCCTCCATCTTACTTCTCTAAACCCCCCTGTACAGAAATCCTAAACCCTGTGTCTCACTCTCTAATTAACCAATCCCTTCACCATTCACCCCGTGAAACCCTCCTATCCTCATACAGGTGTCGTCTCCTGTGTGGGATCAAAGTCCAGCCACCAGACACTTCTGGAACATTCCAGGACTCCCGAGCCCCCCAAGGGTGCTCTCGGTGACACCTCAGTCCTGAGGTGCTGAGATCCCACATTTGTCCTTCCTGTCTTTCTCTTTAGGTGGTGCTCTGTATATTTTAAAGACTGAGTATCCTTGTTTGGAATGTCTCAAACAGTTTATGTCCCTCTTCAGTTCTGAAGATTTCATGTCTCTATGATATTAATATTTCCCTGTTAAATATAAATTTTGCATTATTTAATGCAGTTGCTAAGCTGTGGCTGCCCCATCCCTGGTTAAAGGGATGGAAGATGTCCCTGCTCTTGGCAGAGTTGTTGGAACTGGATGAGCTTTAAGATCCCTTCCAACTCAAACTATTCCATGTTTCTGTGGAGATCAGTTCACTGTTGCTGGACAGTAAATGTGGTGTTTTGGACCTCAGTTCTTGTTTGATCTGTTTTTTCCTGGAGCCAGTGCAAGCTTTCTCAGGAATGGCTGGCAGGCAGAGGTGCTCTGAGCAATTTGTAATGGGATGATTTGTGTTGGGAAGATTCTGCTCCCCTGTCCTGCTGGTGAACATCATCCTCCTGTACCTTCCATGTCACGAGCACAGGGGACACAGGAGCAGTCCTGAGTTCAGTGGTGCCTTTACCCTGGAGTCTGAGTGCCCCAGCTGTGCATTCCTTTATCTACAGCTCGGGTGTTTGCTGTGCAGAGAATGCTGATGTGATTTCTGTATAATTATTGCCAGTTAAAACACATACTGCACATTTAGACAGCTGAAATACTGCACAAAATTTATGTATTCCCAGGCCACCACAGCCCTTCTGAGCAGACACACTGCTGGGGCTGAAAAATGTGAGAAGAGATCAAGGCTGGACACCAAAATGTTTGGGGATGCTTGAGGAAGGAAAAAATGCTATAGAATGTAGGTTTATTAGTTGAAAATTTCAAGAGCTTGGTGTAATCTCTATTTCTAAGCAGGTGTGACCAGTTAGATTCAGCTCTGAATGAAGCAAGTGCTCACATAAAAGCCCTTGAAAATAAGAATAATCAGCTAGAAAAGCAAGTGGTAAGTATCTGTTCTTAAATCAAGTTGCTTTTTAAGTAAAAGGGTAAAAGAATGAACTTTTTCATTAATAAGTTGACCAGTGCTTCCATACTTTTTTTTGTTACTTTTAACCTTTCAACCTTTCCCTCAATATTTAACATCAGCCCACATTCTACACAGTGACTTTCCTACCTGAGTTTCTTAGGATTCCCTGCTTGAACCATCATCACTGTTGCTCATGAACTTTTTTCCAAATTAGCAGGGATCAAAGTCTAAGAGTGAAATACTTCAAATTTTCTTTATTTATTTATTTTATTTTAATTACTTTCTTATTAGATCGGTGATAAAAGAAATCTCACTTATGCTGGGGCAAAAATACTGTCTTAGGTATATTTGCAGTTTTTCTAGCTGGGCCAGACCTGTTTGCTTGTGCATAAATTAATGCATAGCTGCATTAATTATTAGTCAAATTAATTAATTATTAGTCAATTAATTATAATTAGTCAAAACTAAGGACACTTTGTCATGACAGTTGAACTTTGTCATCAGAATTAGACACTTGCAGAGACTAATTCCAGCTTCTTTAGGCATTTGTCTGTGCTGGGAAGTAAGTCAATCAGATGGATTGGAGGCCTCACCTCTAGATACTTAAAATCCTATAAAATAAATACATTTTGGGTGGGTTTAATCTTCATCTTCATTCTTTCCAAGTCACAGAAATGAGCAAAAATCTTGTTTAGTTCACGTACACCTGTGCCGTTGTTTTCTGTGCGGGCGATTTTAAGATAATTATTGAAATTTAAATAATCTTAGAAATAATGAACGTGCCAGGGAAAAAGACCTGGGAAAAAGACTCCAGAGAGTTTCCAACACTCTGGAGGGTGCTTTGTGTCCTGCAGGCAGATTGGAGGGAGCGATTCTGTGCCCTCAGCGACAGCTCCAGGGCCCTGCAGGAGCGGCTGGAGGAGACGCGCGCCAGCCACAAGGAGAAGGACAACGCCATCAGCCGCCTGCAGTCCCGCCTCAGGGAGCTCCAGGAGGCCTTGGAGAAGGCCTACAAGTTATCTGACAATAAAAACACCAGGCTCCAGGAAGAAAACAAAATGTTTCAAAATGTGAGTAAGAAAATGGGCAGTGGTGTTGGCAGGAGAATACTCGGAGTTTACAGCTGGGAAGTCTTAAAGCACAACAAGAAAACAGAAATTCCTCAGCTGACTCTTTACTGGGCTGGGTGTTGGAGGGCACTGTGGACCTAAAAATACTTAAAACCAATTATTTAAGGCAGCAAGTGTCTACTTGATAAGCTAACCTTTGCAGTAGTCTGTCTCAGGAATTTTATTACTCTAGGTTGAAGATATAACATGAAATTTAGAAAGTAATTTTTCCTCTCTTAAGCTTGTTTGAGATGGACTAAACTTTTCATACCTCATCCCAACTTGCTAAAACTGTTCACTGTGCATGATTTTAGTCTGAATCTAAGGAATTGCTCCTCTGATTCTTTAGGAAGAGCTTTATGGAATGTTTAAATGGACTGGCAGAATGGGTGCTAGCTGGGAAAGCTACTTCATACTTCTTTTTTACAATTGAAATTTCAAAAGAAAAATCCACTTTTAAAGTCACTGAGGAATCTAACTGGTTCATTCATTCAGTTTCTTTAGAGACAAATAATTTGAAAATTAGAAATACATTGTATAAGTAGCTCTGTCTCCTCTTGCCCTGTCTATAACTTTTTGTTCCAATTGGAAGATGATAAAAAGAACTTAACAAATACTATTAAAGTACATTTTGTATCCCCTGTAGAGCTTCTGCATGTGTTAGCCAAGCTGTTGAGATGATTTTACAGCAGCCAACAAAACTGTTAATTGACTGTGGTCTCACTGTGGGCTGGTTTTGTTTTAGCTTTTGTTTTGTTTTAGCTTTTAGGAGAATATGAATCCCTTGGAAAAGAACACGAAAGAGTAAAGGTAGGCACACAGTGGATAATTAAAAACCCAAACATGCAAACTTTGTGATAATATTCCATGGAGTTAGCTGAATTAACTTCAATATTTTGAAAAAGCTCAAACAGAAAGATCCATGTTTATCTTTACTGATCACTTTCTTCTTCAGAGTCCTGGAGGGAAAAGGAAGGAAACTGGAATTTGTTATTTTCCAGTCATAGGCAGCAAAAATACTGCAAAGTCAAAGCTGAAGAAATTTAATGGACCCTTTGAACTAGGAAGGTGTAATTGATGTGTTGTTTCCAAGACTGATGTGGAGTTACTTGGGTTTTATTTAATGCACTTCTGCAGTTTCTGGACTTTTTACATTTTTCTTTGTGTCCTCGTAGGATACATTAAATACAACTGAAAACAAATTGCTTGATGCAAACACAGAGATTTCTGATTTGAAAAGGTAACTCTGAAACTTATTATTGTTTTAACAATATGAAATACCAACTGTGGGCTAAATGTCTGCTCCCAGAGTGTGAGGGCTGGAGATCTTTCAAGTTTAATCACATTTTATGAAGCATTTCATGTTGCTTCATGCTACAAACTAAAAATCTCATTAATTTAGGATATGCATTTTTTTCTACTTCTCTCCTTCCTCAGCAGTGTTGTCTGGTCCTGTCTTTCTGGCCAGATTACCTGATTTATTTAACTTCAAATTCAAATACATATTTATATCCATATTTAGATAGAGATGCATAGACAGAAATGCAGCAGTTGCTCTTGTTCTCCTGCTTCATCCAGAATATCTGAATAAAATGAGCTAAACTCCTAAGAAATGTGATGTTTCTTTTATGCTATTTAAATCATCTCCTAATGCATCTTTTTAAGGACAATTTTAAAACTTGAAGCTCAGCTCAAGCAGGTGGAACATGAAAATGCCCTGAAACTTCGCCATATAAGTGAAAATCGTTTCACCAGAACCTCTTGTGCCAAGTAAGTGACCATTGAGACATGAAAACAATGTGTTTTAGAATAGCTTTTAACATGTTTTGGCTAAAAATGGATCAAGATGAGGTCAGTCCATGGGCTGAACTGGATTAAACACATGGGATGTAATCCAGAGATTGGATGTGCCAAGAAATTATTAAATCCAACTGAATTCTCTGCTGATGTGTCTGTGCCTTGGCCAGCTGTCCCTGCTCTTCCCAAAAGTCTGAACTGCTCAGCTGAATTCCCAACTCCACAAAGATCTTGGGAATTCCATCTGATAGTCCAGTTAGGCATTGGAGCTTTTCCTTGTCATTGCTTTCATTGGCTGATTCCTGCTCAGTGTGGTTCTAAACAGAATTGGTGCAGGTAACCTGAGAGGAGAGGGGCAGCTCAGTCAGAATGAACACTCTGCTCTGAATTGGGATTTCTGTTAAAGAAATTCAAGTTGATCTGTGCTCTGCTTTTGTTTGTTTGAGGGGTTTTTATTACATTTTAAAGGCCTGAGAAGTTTTGTCCCCCTCTGGTTTTTGTTACTCAGTTCTGGCCTGTTCAGTGTCTCTCCCATCTCAGCACTGATGCTGTGGAGCCCAAAATGACAATTAATGTGGTTTGGGGATGTCCATTTGGGGTGTATTGGGTTCAGATGTCTCAGAAAAGCTGGTATATTACAGGGCCAGACTACACAGCTACATAGGATAACAGAAAGGAAAAAAAGGATATAATTGTTCAGCATTTACATGTTCATACCCCTTTTACAATGTGAATGTTTGTAGGCTTCACCTTTTCAGAGTATATTGCCCTGAAATAGTTGTTAAAAATTTGTAGGACAAATAGATTTAGTTAACAAAGTTAACTAAACAGGGGTTTTGATTTTTTTTAATCATTCTTCTCCAAGACCCCAGTCAAATGATTTTGTTTTGGAGAATGAAGTATGTTTATGACACATTAAAAGAAATGTAGAAATGAGGCTTTTGAGTTTCAAACATGAATTCTACTAGACTGCCTTCTCCTAAGCCTCTTCTTCCTATAGTACATTACGTTTGTGTCATGTATTGGTGTATATATGGTGTATTGGGGAGATTTGAATTTTGATGATTATGAAGACAGAAATATTTATGTATTAATATATTAAAGGGACAGATTTCTGTTGAGAGTTCTTTTAATATTTATGAACCAGACCTCTCAACAATGAGCAGAAAAAGGAAGGCCTGGACATGGCAGCCCATGTTCATCAGGGAGGGGGATGCAGGAGCCAATGTGGATTTAGGAGTTAATCTGTCCCTAACTGATCCCACAGGCTCAAGGAAAGCTCATTCCAATTGAGTGCCCAGCAGGAAAGATTTACAGAATTGTGCCTATAGTTCATAGCTTGGGTAAACAAGACCCTTTTTTCCTAATTATCTGCTTTCCTGTCTATAGAAATCACATTTTTTCTTTTGCTATCTCAAGATAATGATCTACTAATTGATACTTAGTTGATATTTATCCCTCTCAGGTCACCAACACCGGCTTTTTCTTGTTTTTTTTTGTTTTTTCTTTTTTATTTTTCTAATAATTGTTGTCCAGAGGAAAGCTGGGATCAGATGCTCTGAAGCACTGCAGTAATCTCCACCAAATGTTTTCATTTAATTAGTTGAGATCTACTTGCAACCCAAACCTGGGTCTGAGTAAGCAGCATTAAATTACACGGAGATCTTTGTGGAGCTCTGCATTCTGAGCATATTGTGTAATTTAGACTGAAACCTCAACATATGGCTTTTTTTCCCCCCAAATATTCTATTTTTACCTTTCAAGCATGTTTTTAAAAGCAGTTACTTTTCCCACAGTATTTACAAGTTTATTGTATATTTGTTTCTGTTTACTGGAATAAATCACAGGTTTTTCTTAAAAAACAAAACAGAAACAAACATAAACCCCCCCTCCCAAACTCCAAAGCCTTTAATAATTTTGAAGCTTTTTATTCCCACAGCAAGTTGGGAACTCCTGATGTCAGCAGGAGGAAGTGGTTGATACCAGGAGCTGAATATTCCATTTTCACTGGGCAGCCTTTGGAGGGCCAGGAGAGCCCCAAAGACAACAGGCTGGAAGAAACCTATATTCCTTCTAGGTGAGTTGGTTTCCTGAACTAAACTAAAATCTGAACTAAATTTCTCCATGTTTTTTGTTTATTCTGTTCCTGTTTGGGTACATGAAATAAAATAAAAAAACTTGATTTATTTTTTTTTTTCCTTCCACACCTCACGTTATTCAAGGCACCATTCTCCTCCTGAGAAAGACTCCTCACAGGAAGACTCTTCAACCAACACAATAGGAAAGAAAGAAAATGAGATGGCAGAAGCACCAATTCTAAAAGCCTTTAAAGAACTTGAAGAAGGAAAAATTCTTAAAGATTGGGGTACACAGACAGAAAAAGAAGATGCACCAGCTAGTAACTCTTATTTTTATATTCCTGAACATGTCTTTACTGGCTTTTCTCTGTTTGCATGTCTTTTGGCTTTGGTATTCTCAGCATTCAAGTCCACCAGGATTCAATTGTAGGGATAAAAGAGGTTTTAGCATGCAAAACTTGTGGGGTTTTCCTAAGAAAATTCAAAGTTGGATATCTTAGTGATTTGTTTAGAATAGGGGGAATGCAGAGGTTGTGGTTAGGTCTCAAGCTGAGGATTAGTTAATGTCCCCTTGGCTAAGAATATCAGTATTTATAAACAGTTAATGGAGTCCTAACAAGGTCTGGCTGCTGTAAATCCATTCCAGTTTCCATGGTGTTGATGGGAATGGAACTGAGCAAGTGGGACTGCCCTGAGCTGTAACAATGCTGATTTAGGGAAAACGCTGAGTCTTTCTTAAAATCTTGTGTTCTGGGCCTCAGGCAGGTCCTTCAGCCTTTCCCAAAAGATGCTTTTGTCCTGATTTCCACTGTTTCTCTGTTAAACAGTGTTACTCAGCATAATTTCTCCCTCACACATTGCAGAGATCCTTTTTCATGAGTTAAATGAAACATGAATTTCATGTTCTGTGAGTAGGAAGAGAGACTTGAGCAGAACAGCAAAATAACGTTGATGTGAGGGATAAAAGGCTCAGTTCAGGGGAATATTTGTGAATTCTTGTGTTGAAAAAGATTGATTAACATAAGAACTTTTTTTTTTCTTTTCATTAGAACCATCAGCTCGACGTCAGACTGTGGGGTTTGTGGAACCTTCCTTGGCTGCAAACAGATCCCCAGAGAAAGGGAGAGACCAGCACAGACCCAAACGGTTCAGCTCCCCCTGTGGCCAGAGGTCATCGTCCCTTCCTCCTGCCAACAGGAAACCCAGCACTCCCAGTCAGTGCCTTGCTCAGCCTTGCTTTGTGTCACTCAAAAAGCAGAATCCCATCATGAAAGGCTGCTCTAGAAGAGGGAAGAGTAGGGACAGGGTTTCTGCATTGTTCTGGCAGTCTGAAAAATTCATGTCTGTAATCACGGGATATGTGAGAGTTCTAAGTTTATTTTCATTTTTGCATGTTGTGATGCACTTCTCATCTAATGTAGATAAACATGTAGACAGCTTTGAAGAGCACTCTGAGCTGCAAGCACACGAGTGGGAGGCACTGCACTGGGGAGCCTGAGGTACATAAACACACTTTGTCTTTTGCAGCAAGAAGAGAGATAATGTTGGCACCAGTGTCTGTGACATACAGCCCAAAACGATCTCCAAAGGAAAACCTCTCTCCTGGATTTAGCCATTTGCTCAGCAGAAATGAAAACACAGTGACAAGGTAGGAGTCTGCTGAATACAGTTGTGTTCTGATGATTTTTAGAGCTGCAGGATGTTTATCCAGGCTTAATGCTGCTGTTTCTTGTTCATTAAATGTCCGTGAAAATGAGTTGTGAAGATTTCTGAATATAAAGCTAAGTTGTGCTTTTTAAAACATGGCCAAGAAAATCTAGAATGATTGAACAGGATTTAGAAGACTTAGTCTTTAAAAAAAAAATTGTTTATTCACCCAAAAGGTGAAAAAGTAGAAAAGAACGTATTGCTTGATACATGACTTCTAACAAGTAATTGCTGTGTGCTTCCTCCTCTGTAGGTTTGATATACTTCTAGATGACCTGGAAACTGGTGCTACTTCTACTTTACAGCACAATAATCCAAGGAAAAGGCTCCAGTTTCAGTCACTAGATGATGCAGAAGGTAATCTGTCAAAGTGGAGGGAAACTGTTCTTTATTTTTGTACCATGATTCTTTCCACAGGGGTAGTGGCTGCCTAACTAGAAAGCTGACTCTTTACTCTGTGAAGCCCAACTTTTAAAAATCCTCTAAATCTTGCCTTATTCCTGTAGACAGAGAAATCCTGTCCATAAAATATTTTATTTTTATGTATATGTCTGTGTGCACAAACACACTGGAACAAGAGAAATAATTAAATTGAGAAAGAAGGGCAATACATTTCCCTGTGCTTAACTCACTTATCCAATGCATATCTTAGTGGGGTTTATATTAAGATGTACACACTGAGTCATACTAATAAAATCCTATTACTAAACTTTGCATTATGGACAGCAAAGAGTAAGTAATAAAACCAGTTGTTTCAGATTTTTTGAAATTATTGAAATGGTTGATCTTTTCTCACCATGTTCTGCTTTTTGGTTTTATCCATGCTCTTATTCAGACTGGTGTTTGCATGACAACCAGTCAGCTTGGTGATATTTAGAAATGTACCAGTAAAAGTAATTCCTAATTAGTACAACACAGGAATCTGGTTGTTAACCAAAAAATGTGCTGTGTTTCAAAGATCCCTTGAAAGATGACCCATACAAATGTTTTGCATTCCTTTGGGGAGCTGTTCTAGGCAAGGACTGAGGCTTTGCTCTTCCCTCTCCTCGGTTCATGCACTGCCAAAACCACACTGCTTGTGCTGCCATTGATGTCTTTTTCTGTCCTGTGTAACAATTTCCCACATAATTACAAAATAAATAGAACTGTTCAACTGTTGTGTTGGTAGGAAGGCAGCATTCAGGTGTCAGGCAGAGCCCCTGTACTGAACCTGTCAGTAATGGAATGAAGAAAGCAGCAGCAGCCTGGGAGGAGAGGAGCCAGAGACACGAGGCAGTGCAATCACCTTGTGAGGAAGACTTCAAGTACACAGCAAGGATTCCAACCCTGGCTGAAACCGAGAGGCTTTTTGATGAGCTGACTCACGAAAAGCAACAGGCAAAGATTATTTCTGTTTTCAAGTTGTGACAAATAGTAATTGTTCTGTGAGAGGTGAGGGATGGAGCCTTTTATCCATGGAATGCGTGGCTGAAATTCATCCTCAGCCTCAGTGTCACATCAGGAATGTGCCATTGTCCTTCCCTGTCCCTAAATCCCTTAAAGGAGAGTCCCTGTAACAAGCCCAGTGTGGGTGGGGGTTGGCACAGTATTCTGGTGGTAGAGAACAAAACTCTGCATGTAGCTGTAATCCACACACCTCAGCTCTCCTTCTGTGAGAGGACTTAGCAAGGCTCATGTTGGCTCTTGAAACTAATTTACAGCTGAAGTGTTTTCTGTTATTAGATTGAGGCTGCACTCAGCCGAATCCCTTGTTCTGGTGGAAGAATGACCTTGCAAGCAAGACTAAATCAGGTGAAAAAGCCTCTCTGAATTACTGTTCTCTTCTGTTCTTCCACAATTGAGAATACATAATGTAGAGGAAACATCCTCTGGGTAGTGAGTGTGATTACTGTGGGAATTTTTATGTTAGAGTTTTTATATTGTTTAATGTCTTCTATTTTTTGTACATGGGATGCATTTTGCCAAATTACTGCCAGAATAGTGCTAAAACTGAGAGGGAGATAAAGGCAATGCATTAACAAAATGCAGTGACTATCAAATAGATCCCTGAAGCTGCAGAGAGGATGTTGAGCTGTAGGGGAAATTGAAAAGTTTGGTTGGATACTGTCTCCTTGAAAGTACAGAAAAAGAAGGCAAAAATAACGGGTTTAGGTGGAATACAGGGAGGTGCTTTCTGTGGAAAACTCTGCAGACTCTTTTAATAAAAACAAGTCTCAAAGTTGTCTTATAGAGATCTCTGCAAAGCCTTCAACATCAGCATTTCCTGAATTGTGATCCCAGGGTGTGTTATCAGTTTATCAATTTGAAATTAAAAGTGCATTCCAGTAAATCAATACTGCTACTTACTACGGTGATCAACTGTTTCCTAAATATGCCTAATATTCCTAAATATACCTGATATTCCTTATATTCAGCCTGTCTTAATTCTTGTCAGGTTTCTCTCATGGAGTTTTGTAAGTCATATGTTAAAAAAGCCAAAGAATACATAAAAATAACATGACAAGTTTGTGGGTCTGGCTCTGGTTTTTGGGTGATAACAAAGCAGCTAAGGCCTCAAAAAAGATACCAGGAATATAGGAATGATAGCAGTTTCCTAATTTTAGAAGGATCATTTGATTTCATGATATATTATTAATGCTTTTTGTTCTTTCTTTTAACTCCTTCTTTTAGGAAGCCCTGGAAGATCGTTTGGAAAGAATTAACAGAGATTTGGGGTTAATACGAATGACTCTGAAAAGATTTCATGTTTTGAGAACTTCTGCAAATCTTTGACAGTTCTCTCTTGACTGCAAATATACTTTTTTTTTTGCACTAATATATAATGATGCACTCAGTAAATGCAAATTGTTTTGTATTTTTATAAACCCTGAAAAGTAGTTTTGCAACCATGTTACCCTTTACAAACAGCAATATTTTGTACTTCAAACAGCCACCTCTATTTTAAATGTATTTTGTTACACCTGAGAAATCAATGTTTATCCTGTATTGTAATATTTTTAGAAATATTAATTATTTTTAAATAGTGATATTCAATTTATAATAAGAAACGAAAAGGCAGCTTGTTTTCAGGAAAAAAAAAATGGTAGTATTACCCTTTTGCACTTGGTTTTCCTCCACTATTTTATAAATATTTATGGTGTGATGTAAATATTAGCCAAGAGGAGATTTTGGACTTTAATACAAAAAGCAACATGAGTTTACCTGTGTTAAAGGGAACCACTGTTGTGTGGTAAATCCTTTTAATTGAAACCTTTTCCATGGGTGTTTCTCATTGGGACAGAACTGTGAGCAATACTTGCACTGTGTCTGGCTGGGGCAGGAAAATCTGTGTGGGATGGATGTGAGGGCTCCCAGCAGTGCCAGAGAGGGGATGGTGATACTGAGTGCCAGCATTCCCCTGGCAGCAGCTCCAGCTGACACTCCAGGACTGCAGCTCCTTCCCTGACCTTACTGGGTCCCTGTGCCAGTGTTCTGTTCGTGTACATTTCATGTATTTGTGAACATAAATTCATTTTTCTTGGTGGAAAAAAATGCATATTTGCCAGTTGACATATTGTTGCGTTGCTGTCCAACATTGATATTTTGGTTTGTATTTTAATATTAAATAAATGTTTAATTAGATTCTTTCCTCCTGCCCAAGTACAGTAATAGGCTCTGGGATATTACATCAGAGATAATGTAGGTTTTAATCATATTGTGTGTTTCAAATTCTGTCCTTGTTCAAGATGTTTGGCCACCAATGATGTGATTACAGGGCCAGAATAGCTGTCGTAAAGGAAGCTTGAGAAGGTCTGATTCTAAAATTAGAGTGCTGTGGTTTAAGATATTTGATGAGGAATTGTACAACCCATGCATGGTCTTTTCAGAAATTCTGTAGTTTTTGCAACCCTGTGGGTACTTCAGTGCAAGATCAGAGCTGGGGAGAAGTCAAGGATGGGAGTTTCTTGTTTTCTCCTTTACTCTGAAATGCAGAAATTGGGTCTGAATGCTTGGAGAGGACTTGCTCCAATGTATTCCCAGTCTCCACAAACAGATGTACAATTCTGATGGCATTCCATGTTCTCACTGGTGATTTTTACTTAGAAGGGGTGGAGGGGTGGAAAAAAATAATCTTTTCTTCCCTGTATAACTCTATTCAGCTGCAGTTTTCCCACTATTCTGTTATTAACAGGTACAATTTTAAAGCATTCTTTCAGAAATAGCAGTCAGCCAGCAGGATTTTTCCAAGGAATCCATCACAGGAACAATTCATGAATCCAGTAATGGTCTTGTTTTCTTTCATCAGTGCTGCAGCAAAACCAAAGAATTTTCCTGACAGACATGAGAGGCAAGTAGGTAAATCAGCTCAGCTCTTTGACTGCCTCTCCTTGTAACCTCCCTTCATCTCCACTCCATTCTCTCCAGCACTATTCATATTCATGGACTCTTTTTTATTACATCCAGAAAACTGAATTGTGAGTCAGAATTTATTTTTTAATCAAAAGTCCTCCTCCATCTGTTGGAGCTCTTTAGGCTATTTCTGTTCTATTATAACACTGAAGGGAGGGGAAAAAGTGTTGCTTTGAGTAAACTTCTAGGCCAACCTTCTGAGATCTCTGTGTGACCTGTGCAGTGTGGTGCCTTTGGCCTGATTCAGCCGAGGGACAGAGGCTCTGCAGTTCCAGATTAAATCAGTGGGAGGCCTGAATGCTCAGCGCTCCTGAAAATCACACCCGAAGCACCAAAAACTGGGACACACGGAGCTTCACTGCCTGCCGGCCCTGCCCTTTGCTGGACATTGTCCTTTTGTTTTTAATCCCCTTTCAACTTCCTCTTAACACCAGAAAATTGCCTTGTTCTCTCTTTGAGAACGCATAAGGATTTCCAGATAACCAGAGAGGCTTTTTCTTCCTCTGTGGAGGACTTTAGTCATCTTCCTCTCGTGTTCTCACCTGACCCCTCCCAGCTATGTTGGTGTTTATCGCCTTTCCAGATCTACAAGGTCCTGCCTGGAGCCCCAGGCTCTGCTCTGCCTCATTCTGCCCTTGCAAGACACTCCCAAGCATACCTTTCTCTATGATAATAAACATTTCAACTCCTACAGCTCTGAGATTTGAACTTTGGAAAATAAAATTTGTTTGTTCGCATCTCTAGAAAGCAAATTTAAAAAGTTGTAGCTTTGATAGGTTTAGGCTGTAATGTGAACTACAACTCAGTCTGGCAAAGCAGGGAGCAGTTACAAACAAAGTGCGAGTACTTTGCAGAGAGGGGGGAAAAGGGCCGGCATGATGCATCCTGAATGAAAAACAACCGCAGGAAATTAACAAAGGTTTAAAAGGCCACGGTAAATTTCATCGCAGGGTCTTTTCCTGAGGTTTCTGCATGAAACGATCGCTGAACTTTTTGAGATTTTTATTGTTCCCGACTGAGCTTTACGGAGAGTGAAGCTCGAGGAGTCGCCAGCGCTGCTCTGAGGGCAGCTGAGGGCAGAGCGCGGGCTCGGTGAGCGCCGCTACCCTCGCTGAGGGCACCGCTACCGGCAGCGAGCGGGGGAACGGAGGAAGGCGGTACCAGCCCGGGGATCCCCGCACCATCCGCTCGCTCTTTCCCGGCTCTTTCCCCGTTCTTTCCCGGCTCTTTCCCCGCTCCTCCCGCGCCTTCCCCGCACGCCGGGGCGGTCCCGCTGCCCCGCGCTCCTCACCGCGACCGCCAGGCGGCGCCCTCACCCCGCCCGCTCGCCTGAGGGAGCGCGGAGCGGCGCGGGGAAGGAAGTGGCGGCTCCCGGTGCTGCCGGTGCGCGGGGCTCGGCTCGCTCGGCGGGCGGATAAATCCGCGCGGCCGCCGTGCCACGGCAGGGCAAGGGCAGTGCCGGTGCGGGGCTCTTCGCCTTCCCCGTTCCCTCCTCCCCCGCAGCTGCGGCGGCCCGCCCGCCTCGCCTTCCCCCGCCTCCGCCGTCCCCGCGCCGCGGCAGCGCCGGCGGGCGAGGAGCTGCCCGCGCCCGGCCCGCCCGCGCCGGGGATTATGCCAGCGGCGCGCGGGCATGCCGGCAGGCAGCGACCCGTAGGCAACGGCAGCCGCCGAGCCGCGGCGGCATCAGCAGCAGCAGCAGCAGCAGCGGGAGCCGTGGCCGCCGCGCCGGGAGCAGCCGGTGCGTGGCGGGGGACGCTGAGGGCGGGCGGGGGGCGGCGGGGCGAGCACCGACACCTGGCGGCCCCCGGGATGGCCCGGCCGTGCCTCGGCGGGGGCGGGAACCGCGGCGGGCCTGAGGGGAGCTGAGCTGGGGTGGCCGGGCCCGCGGGGCGGCTGCGGCTCTGTGGAGGGGCCGGTGCGGCGCGGGGGCCCCTCCCGGGACCGCGGAACGGCCCCCGCGGGCCGCGGCGGGTCCCGGCCGGCACCTGGAAGCTGCCGCGGCCTCAGCGGGGCCGGGCTGTCCGTCCTCCCCCGGGATACGGCGGTAAAAGTTTCCCGATGGAGCAGCCGGTGACCGGGAGGGCCCCGCGGCCATGGCAGCGCCCGGCACCGCACGGCAGGGACGCAGGGTCCGGCGTGTGGCACGGCCGGTGCCGGGCTCTCCCTGCGCTGGCGGGCTGCGGGCGGCAGGCACCGCTCCGTGCCCGCGGGGACAGCCGGGGACGAGCGGACGGACGGAGCACCCTCCCTTGCCGGGTCGCGGCACCCGGAGCGTTCGGGGCGGTCACGGCTCGGGGCCGGAGCCAGCCCCCGGGAGAGCTCCGTCCTGCCCCCCTTCCTCCGGTACCGCATCTCCGAGCCTTGAATTTCACCGAATTCGGCTCTGGCAGAGGCCCCCGGTGGAGGTTTTGCCGTGCGGTGGCCTCGGACGGGGCCTGCCCGTGGGGAGGGGATGAGGGGCTGCCCGGGGGTGCCTCCCGTCCCTGAGGGAGAAGAGGGCGAGACCCTCACAGAACAAATGCCGGTGACCGATCAGAGCTGAGGGACAGCCCCGGGAGCGTTCGGGGCTCGAGACCTCCCTGTGTGAGGGCACGGCTGGGTGGTGACTGGAGCTGGCCGTGCTCCTCAGGCGGTGCTTTTCCTTGCGGGAGTGGGAGGAAGCGATTCTTCCCTTTGGAAAGAGCAGAATGCCCGTTCCTCAGCGGGATGATGGGCTGCAAGAGGGGATTCGTTTTGCTGGGCCCGGCAGTCCTTTCTCCTGGCCTCCCCACCCCTTGACAGAAGGGATCCTGGTGTTCCCCAACCCTGGGCTCCATCCTGGAGCTTGCTGCTGCTCCACGGCTACAGCGTGAACAGCTCCAGCTTTTTGCCCAGCTGTGGGAGGATTAAATCCCTTCCTTCACGTCCTCCCCAGCCTCTCCTGCTCTGCTGAAGAAGCAGAAGCACAGAGTGCACTGAGGCGCTCAGCCTGGAGCTGAGGGCATCATTCAGGGAGCCCCTCAGAGGAGCGCCCTGCTCAGTCAGCTACACAAGTCAGTCCTGTCACATTTCACTTTTAAATGCCACGACTGAGGTGAAGTTTATTTTAACTGTGTGTTTAAGAAATAAAAAAAGTTTCTTTATGTGTTGGTACCTGCTGTAAAGTGAGAGCTTCCATCTTCTCTGTGCTCTGTGCGTCTGGAAGCTGCTAAGTGGAAATTTGATGTCAGGAAGCGTCTTTAGGCTTTGAAGCCATAATCTGTGAGTGCTCAGCTCTGAACAGGAAAGTAACAATGGATCCGTCTTTGTGGACATCGGGAGTTGAACAGGCGGATGTTTGAGCGCATGTGAGAGTATCAGTGGCTGTAGGACTCCTTATCCCCCGGTGGCACCGATTCCTGTTCCGTGCCCACATCTTTTTGCTCGTGCTGTATTTTTATCGCCTGGTTTATTTTTGTCGTGGCTGCGTTGTGCTCCGGGTAACACAAGCCGCCTGACTGCCGTTCAGAGTTCAGCCCTGGCTTCTGGCCGAGGGGTTTTCCCCCCACCCACGGCTGAACAGGGGACTCTGTTTGTAGGGCAGCCCTTTCCCTCTTTTCCTGTGGCAGACCCGCTGCCTGCGCTGGATCCCCGAGTGCCTGGGTATTGTGGCAGGTAACCAGCTCCTTGTAATCGGAACGGCTCCTCGGGATCTGCAGCATAAAGGATGGCCGGGCATGAAAGCACTGCTGCAGGCTTGTCCTGGCTTGTTGTTTGTCTCAGGATTTCTGCTCTGTGGTCCTTGCAGTGTGTTCTGGTTGTGGCAGAATCTCTGAGAGGGGAAGGAAGGAGCAGCTGGGGCTGGGAGCGCAGCGTGTGCTGCTTCTGATGGAGCAGACTTGTGCTAGGCTGCTGGGCTTCATTAATCATATTTAAGTTTCTGTCACTAACTTTTAATTAAAAGCATAGTTGATACCACTTTAATGAACGTACAGATGTTAGCCATCTTCATGCATAAAAATGCTTTTTAATTCCCTTACTATTCCCTTTATGGCCCTTAGATGCTTTTGCTGCCATCTAAACCGTGTACAGTAGCAGCTGTTTATCTTCTTAATAAAACTTTTTCTTGCATCTGTGTTCGGGAAACAGTAATGGTTTGAGTAAACAATTCCCTGGTATCCTTTAACAACATTTTTTTAAGAACTTGGCAGAAAGGGTCAGAAGTGGTGCCTAAAACGTGAACTCCAAGGCTCTTGCTGACTATAGCCCTGAGCCTGGTGTAAGTCACCTGAAATTTTTGGCTGTTTTCAGGCTTATGTGAGCTGATGAGGAAAATAAGAAGCCCTCAGTGTATGACTTTTGATTCTGATGAGCTTCACGAGGATCTTTTCCCCAAATGACAACTTCTTATTAAAATATCTTTTCTATTTTGGGTTTGCTGCTGATGGTGTGTGTCAATGCTTTGTCGCTTGTTGTGCATCTAACAGCCTGAGCATTTATTGTGATTTACCATCTGGCACGTGGGAGTTTTATCTAACTTCTCGTTTTACTTGACAGCAACCAGTTTGGAAAGACCTTGTCCTGGGTTTTTTTTTTTTCCCTAATAGAAATTCTCAAAACTTAAAACTGACAATGGGGCTAAAAGGTTTTGAATTTAAATAATTACTCTCTTTCTATTCACAAATTGTTACTGCTTCTGTGAGATGGCCAAAGAGAGAAGCAGCACATCCTTCAAGTGAGCTAATTTAAAGAAGGTTCCTCCAATTAGTCCTAAGGAGCATTTATCTCCCCTCTGCATTCAAATAAAACTCTTGTCATTCAGTTGCTGTCTTGGCAGCCCGAGTGGAAGGCTTTGGAAAATGGCAAGTGAAAGCTGATGCTCGCTCCTGAGCACAGTTTGACTCATGCCTTTCATGCATATTCACCATAATGTCCTGTTCCAGGACAAGCAGGATCCCTCGAGAGACATTTCTTCTTTTCAGGTGTTTTTCTTTTAGGCTTCCTCTTATTAGAGGCTCAAATAAGAGGAGAGCCTAGAAACAGGCATCGATGTATTGCTTTGCTTTATTTTTATTTTCTTAGAAGGAAAAATTATCCCATGGTTTTCTTAACAGCCAGTTTCTCTAAATGGTGAAGATGCCTTCTCATTTAATTTTAAAACTGGCTGACGTAGAATGTGATGCAATTAATATTTCTGTTTATCTCCCCAAATTGGTAAAATATGCCTAAATTTAATTTTGAGCCCAAAAGCATCTTATAAACAAAAATGTTCTGTAGTTTTTCAGTGTGAATGGAGATGGAATAATTAATGGGGTAGGGAGGAGAGAATAAATAAAACACTTTTTATTTATAACTTGATTTCCTGGGTGTTGGAGGAAATCCAAGTGCCACAAGATTGTACTGGGGCAGAGTCTGTCTGAGCTCACCCAGAACTGAGAGGGAATGTGGCTTCTCTAATTGTGGTGTCCATGCCAAGAGTCCTAGGAAAATTTAAATGAACAAAGTAATGGATGATATTTGGATGTTCTTAATGTAAGAAGAAAACAATCTAGCCTGGGGCTGGCCCAGATCCTGTCACTACAGGGAGTTCTAATCAGCACCATGCCAAGTCAATAGACACAGCTCCCAAAGTCAGGCTTGTGCATTTTCCAGAGGAAAGAGGGTTTGCTGGTGTGACTGGATGGTGGCTTCAATTTTTCCTTTTAATCGAACTAATATTTCTTGGATGCTCACAGCAAAATGCTTCAGTAGATCCCACTGGAGAAGTTAGAAAGCAGTTGGGAAAAGGTTTCTTTCATTTTGAAGGAGGGAGGGGGAGGTGCAGGGAGCTCCTGAGGGATGGCAGGATCTGGAGCCGGAGCTGCTTCCCCTTCCTGCAGCTCTTCCTGAGCGTGGGACACAGGGCCAGGGGAGCCGAAAGGTGGCTCAGGCAAGTGGAGATTTTGGGCAAACCTGGGTGCAGGGAAGAAATCCAGCTGGCACAGGGCTAAAACCTGCCCTGGGGAGCTCGGCCACACCTGAGGAGGTGCTGGCTGTGCAGGGAGAGGCCATGCAGGAGGGAAAGGGAGGGAAAGCAGCCCCTGCTGTGCCAGGGGGACTGAGGAGGATGAGCGGGACCCTGCGCTGTGGTGGCTGGGGCAGGGCAGGGTGGGGGCCTGGCAGTCCCAGGGCATTGTCTGGGCTCATTGCCCCAAGGTCACTGTCCTTGTCCCAAGGGCATTGTCCCGGCAGCCTCGGACCTGGCACCGGGCAGGGACAAACATGCCAGCGCCCTGAGTGTGCCCAGGGTGCCACCAAGGGCAGGGACGAGCACACACCTGGCTGAGGAAGGAGTGCTGATAGGAGCAGGGGCACCCACAGCAGTCTCAGTCTCCCAGCAGCAGCTCAGGCTGATTTTGGCTTTTCCTCACCCAGGTAGTGCCTGAGAACTCCAAAATAGATTTTTTTTTTTTTCCTGGCTTTAAACAGCCTCCAGAAAATCTTGCTCAGACAGATTTGGAGACCTACAACATCCAGAAGTGTGCACCCCTGTGGACCTCAAGTTGTTTTCGTGCAGAAATAACCCAAGGCTGAGTAGTGAGTACCTTGGATAGCGAGGGCTCTGCACAGCTTTTACAGTCCTGGCTTTGGGTTTGGGCAGCTGAGCTTGGTGAGTGCTGAGGTGTGGGCACAAACCTTAAAATCTCCTTGGCAGGCAAACAGGGATTAGGTGAATTGGAGAGAGTCCCTTGATGTGATGAGGAAAAGTGATTTGCCCTTCATGGCTTTCTTTAAACAGCTCAGTCTCCAGTAGGAGAAGCAGATACTGGGATTTCTACTGAGGGATTTTCCAGCAGTTTCGGTGGTCTCATCATGGTGGGGGGAAGAAACTGAGATCCAGAAAATCCAATAGTGGAACAGAGGTGGTTTGCTGTGAGCTGGGAAGGCACAGCTGGATTTGGGGAGGAAAATAGTGAATGAAATGCTGAAAGATTTGTAATTCACCATTGGACAGGGATTCCTGTAGTGGCCAGGGAAGCTGACTCTGATTTGTTTGGATTGCTGGCACTTACATAACGATCAGGGAGCTTCAGGATACTAATTCAGGCTTAACCCTCAGAGCAGTGACCTGGGAAGGCATTTTAATGGCACGATAACCAATGTGGAGGGTGGGAGTGTGTAATCACATCAGCACTGAGGTATCTGGGCACTGAGGGCGAGGCCTCCTTATCTCTGGCTCCAAAGAAGTTTGGTATTTGCATGACTTAACTCTGGATGTGTAGAGGGGCCTTAATTCCATTATGTGCTTTAGAAGGTTATGGGAGGATTTCAGGTTTTTCTGGTGCACCAGTTCAGCTTTAGCTGTGTTTTGAACAGGTATTCATAAGGAGTTGGGTTTGGATCATTTTGTGTCTCTTTTCAGATGGTTTGGGTTGGAGTCAGAGTTATCCATAGCAAAACCTGGAGGGCTGTGGGCATTTCTGGAGAGGCACAAAAATTAATGGGCTGCCATCAGTTACTACCTGTTTGAAAGAAACAGAAAAACAATTTCACATATGCATTTGTGTATAAACATGGTGTAATTATGTTTTGTACACATCAGAGGACAATTCACTGGGAATAATTTCACTTGTAATTTGTTTCAAGATCAATACCATAACTTAAATAACCTTCTAAAGGTACAAACATGGTAGAATCACTTTCTCTATGTGGGTGGCTTACCTATTTTAATGCTGCCTTTTTTTTTTTTTTTAAAGAAGGAAATAGAGATTTTATATTTATCACATGAGATGAAATTGAAATCTAAATATTTACATCTTTTCACTGGATCTGGGGTTGAGCACCAGCTGTAGGCGTTGCCAAGCTGTTTAAGTTGTCTCCTGCACAGAGCAGGTTGGTTTCTCCAGGGTGATGGAGAGATGGAGCCTCGTGTTTCTGGCTCTTGTTTTCTGTCCTGTGTCTGCATCTGGAAATCCTTCCCTCTGTGGGCTCTGTGACCTGGCCCCACGTTCACAGGGTGTTCCAGCCCAAACGTGCTGGAGCTGGATACGTGTTGTCTCCACCAGAATGCAGAGCAAACTGCAAGCTGTGAAACTGGAGGGGGAGTCTGGGCCAGGAGGATGTAAATAACTCGAGATATTTGGTGGAAAAGAGCAGGAGGGGGAGGAAGGCCTCTTGCTTGGTTTTTCTCTGCCATCCCGTCTCCTCAGTGACATCCTCTGTGCTCTTCACAAGCAAAGGTGGAGGGAGGATCACTTCTGTTCTAAAGAAGGGTAAACCAGGAGCAGACACAGGAAATGTTGCAGGCACATTTCAGCAGAAGGGACCTAAAATTCCTGAGATTTCTGTCTCTGGTTTTGTTTTGCTTTCCTTGTTTCCCCGTTAATTTCTTGAGCAGGCTTGACATGGGGTTTTTAGGCTTCTGATCCCCCAAAGTGAACTGATGGAGAACACATAGCCTGTTTGGTTCTCCCTCCTTGTTTTTAAGGATCATTTATCCAGACTCACGGGACTCTTTGTTTGTGTAACCTGTCTCTGGCTTGTAAAACATTGTTCCTTGTGTTACCTTCAACAAACAGTAAACATCTTCCATCAGATATCCTCAAAAATGTGTTCAGCCTGGGCACAACTGTTTCTGTTGAGACTAGAACAATTTCAATGCTCTCTTTTGCTTATATTTAATACCTATAAATAAGTTTTTCAGAAGGGCACCTTCATCTAGCACACTGTCACTGTGAGGAAAAAAAGCATATTCGGACAAGCCTGCTTGAAGGATTAAACTTTTTTGTTCAGCTTCTGTGTGTTGCCCTGGCTTCCCAGTTTTCATTTATCCTTTTGTTTAGAGCAGGGAGAGATGGTTTCCCTTGCCTTGGGTATCTTTAGGTCAGATCTTCTGCCTCATGTCTGCCAAACATCTGGGCAGAGAGGATGGAGAGGAAACACCTTTCTGTCCTCCTGCCTGTTCCTTTGTACAGGTGCCCCAGCAGCAAAAGGAGTTTGACATAAGGGGAGATTTATTTCACTGTCTAATGGAGCATCTGTATTATCAAAGGCAGATATGTCAGAGCGCTTTCCCCCTCCCTGCTCTGTCTTTTGTTGTCTGAATGTCATTTTGCTGATAGAACTTGTGTTTTATTCCTTGTTATCAAACTAGAACTGGGGAAAAAAAGAAAAAAAAGAGGTGATGCTTTGTCTTAAACGTTGTTACCAAAATCATCAGCTAAACCAGGTAGAGTGAGGATTGTAATTCCTGGTTTAAAGACTGAGGATAATTTGGCTTTCAGACCTCCCATTTTTCCTAAATCAAGTTTATGGTAGCAGCAGCCATGAGTGTCAGCTTCTGATTATAAACAGATTTGGAGCCACTAAAAACCTCCTTGAAATCAGTTTGACAACTGTTTGAGAACCTCCTTTTTAATATTCTCAGCAAGTTCCCTGCTGAGGTCTCTTGCAGCAGCCTTGTAGATCTTGTAGATGTTAGTCTTCCCTGCATATTTTATTTTAACTTGCTCTAAGCTTCCTAGGAGAATGCACATGGATAAGCTTTTCCAAGCTTTTTAAAAATTCATTTTTACATGGAAACCTGGGCTCAGCAAGATGGGAGTTGAGTGGAAACTGGTTGTGCTGTGCTGGGTATGCAGCACCATGGTGCTGAGAGCACCTTGCAGGGAGACGCTTTTTGCTTTTGTTTGGTTTTCCTGAGGCTGAATCCCAATTTCTCCCCACAGTTTCTGACTCCAGGCGGGGCTCAGCACCTGCAGGGGGTGGAGGTGCAGCAGATCCATCCCCAGGGCAGACCCTGGGATGGGCTGGGGGGCTCAGGGTGCACAGCTCAGGTGCGAGAGGGGAAGGGAGATTGCCTGGTGCTGGTTTTTATCGCTGCAGCCCCTGCTCTGAACCACCTGGGCAGCTCCTAAGGTGTAGTAAACCCCTCAGGTTTAGCCAGGGCCCCTTGGAGAATAGAATGCTGACACAGCGGCAAAGAAGTTTCCTGTCTCCAGGGACATCCGCCTTGTACCTTATCCCTATAGCCATGGAAGGCAATATTGTGTTAAACCCTACCATTGGTCACTTATGGTCACCCTAACACCTTTGCCATTGGTCAGGATTGGATCCAGGCCAAGGGTATAAAAGTAGCAAACTGTACCCCTACTAACTGGGAAGAAGAAGAGCTGAGACCCTTCACAGACCCTCCAATAAAGCCACACTCGTGGAACAGCCAGCGCCTTCTGCTTCTCCTCTCTCTGCCGTCTGCTGGAGCCTTAGGCCAAGGGAAAAGCTACCTAGCAAGCAAAGCTGAAATCACAAGAGCTGCCTGATCACTAAGAGCTGAACTTTCCCTGCTTGCTAGGGGCTGACCCGCGGCCTTGGTCTGAGAGCGAGCTGGCTTCTGGCACCCAGTGCCCTTGGGGACTGAGCTCTGGAGCTGGAACAGCTTGCATAGGATAAGACCAAGCAAGGCTCATTTACTAAGGGAGCATCACCCCAGGCCTGTGCTGCGTGCCCAGGGCTCTGCTCTGCAGGATCAAGGGAAATTCCATCTGGAGGTGGCACAAACAGCCCTGGCAGCCTTTCTTTGTTCTGGCTGGCAGCGGGAGCAGAGCCGGGGACAGATTTCCATTTGACTCATCTGTTGTTGAGATGGTGACACCCTTGAGTCACATTAAAAACGAGACCTTGTCGCTGAATTGGCACATCACGGAGCAGGTGTTTGCTGGGGTTTTGGGGGTTTGTCCTTGTTCAGAAAATTATTTTTGCGTTCGCCGAGATGGGATGAAATTGATTAATGGTGTTGCTGATGTTCTGGGTTAAAAATAACAGGAAAACCTGATTCAGGTGGAGTGCTGGAAGTTAACTGTCAAGATAACCTGCTTGAAATAG
The DNA here is from genome assembly GCF_028769735.1 of Zonotrichia leucophrys gambelii. NCBI lineage: Eukaryota > Metazoa > Chordata > Aves > Passeriformes > Passerellidae > Zonotrichia > Zonotrichia leucophrys. The sequence continues at coordinate 2,304,551 of NC_088185.1, forward strand.
TTGTAAAGGCCTAAAAAATAAACTAAAATAATAAAAAAGCTGAATGCCCAGTAGCCAGATGGTTGGAAGAGAACACCCCACGATCAATGAGGCAATATGTAAATATTTTCGATCATTACCACAGTACTGCTGTGTTGACATTGAAATTCAGAGTGTTATTCTGTGGGACTCCTCATTGATCAGCAGATGAGCTCTGATAAAACAGAGGATGAAAGCACAATACTGAGCATTATTATGGATTGTGGATTTCATTGACAAGGACAGGCTTCCATCAAGGGCCAGGAATGGATTTCAGACGCTCTTTAAGCACGTTGCTGAGCCACTGTGTTCCTTGCTGGCTGTCAGCTACCAATTAAATGGTGTTTTATTTCTTGAGCTGCTTTATTTAAGGTGAAATACTGCATAATTGACTAATTTTTCTGTGCTAATTGCTACAGTTATATGGGAAGGAGCAAGGTGGAAGCTGACATAGAGTTCTCTGCTTTGAAATATACCTGGTTAGAAATGACTGGAAAATAATATTAATCAAACAGCTGAATTAAAGTAATTTTTTTCATAAAAGATTCTCCTGAAAGCTGATTGTAGAGACCCTGTCTGGCTGAGTCACTTAGAAACCTTCACGGGGTGATAGCATTCTCATGAATAAAGCATGAGGTGCCTTTGGCATACACAGGTGCTGAACCCACCCAGAGCTTTTTCTTTTTTTTTTTCCCCTTCTCTTAAAAAAAAAAAAAAAAATATATATATATATCCCATCGGTTTTACTGCTCTCAGAGGGGAGTCTGAAGCTTGACACTAAATGGACTCTTTTGAAAGCTGCTTTTTAGGATCTGCCCACCCCACAGGAATCCCAGCAGGGCTGCTGGTGGTGGATCCTGGGATCCAGCCTGGAGGGAGCTTTGGGAAGGAGCAGTTGCCACCTCTGTGTGATATTAAATGTGACTCTTCCTGTTTTACATAGACTGCTGTGAGGTTCCTGAAAATCTTATAAGGGTGCATATGCAATGTAGGGTTTGAGTTTTTGGAGATATTTTTTTCTTGCAGTTGATCAGAGCAATGGGTTGTAACATTTCCCATTTCATACAAGGGAATAAAGACTTTTAGGAAAGGCTTAATGACTTCTAAGGAGGGAGGGAGAGGGCTCTTGGCAAATGAAAAGCTCATTATAGCTGCAGCAGGGTCCAGAGCCCAGGCAGCTTCTGGAAGCTTTTTGCTGTTTGTTTTCCCTCCCTTTCCCTTGGGTCTGGCTGCTTACAGTGCAGCCAGGACCTTGTGCTCCTTTGGGAATGTAACCCCGGGGCACTTGGAGGGTCCAGATGCTACAAACATCAGAGAGGGAAAAATGGCCTCAGTGCCTTTCCAAGCTGCTTGTATTCTCCAGTTAACGGCTGCCTTTCTCTTGCATGTTGATTAATTTCCTGGCACGTCCTGGAGCCTGTTCCTCCCATCAGAGTTCTTAGGATTTTGAATTTATTTCCCTGTGGTTTGTTGATTTTTAGTTGCTCACTTGTATCCCTTTAGTGCTTTAGGGTGGCTGTTAGGAGAACAGAAACCACCTTTCCTGAGGATAAAGGGCTCTGGAGACTCTCTGTGGTCTGAAACTGATGCTCCCAAGCCATGGGCATGTGGTGTTTGACCACAGCTGACACTCGCTAGGGCTTAGAATTTATTCATGCAGATTGGGCAAGAGCAGGAGGCTGAGCTAGCCCAGCTGTGGTGATGATGAGGAGCAGTTGTGCTGGTTCATTTCTCCCTGCAAGACGCTGCTCTCAGTGCCTCTGACTCTGCCAAAGCTGTTTTGGTGCCTGTGCTTGGCCGGGCTCTGCTCCTCGAGGCCGGTGAGTTGTGGTGTGGGGCTGTCCCAGGTGTGTTTGTCCAGGTAACGGTGAGGAGGGAGCTCTGCCTGTCCCAAGTATGAAGGGATTTAGTGGTGGCAGCGATGGTGCCTCCTGGAAGGACTGGAAAGTGAAGTGCAGCACATCAGTTCAGCAGAAAGCATCTTACAATTAATTAATCAATCATCCTCCATGGAAAGGTAAATGCCAGTTCTGATAGTGCAGCGTGGTGTTTTCAACACTGGTGCTACAAACGAGCTGTGTGGCACCTCTGCCTCTTTGCAAGAGACATTTCCATGTGAACCTGTCTATTAATAGCTGTGCTCTGTTTTGCTGTGCCTCGGGTGCTGCTGAGCTCTTGTGCTGCCCCGGAGCCAGAGGTGGGCTTTGATTCGGTTCTGGGCTGCTCCAGTGCCCAGATGCTTCCCTGAAAGCCTTTCGAGGAAGGGAGGGAGTTTGTAATGTTCCTTTTTGCAAATCACCCGTAATAAAAATGTTGTTGCAGCCTTTTGGGAGCTCTTGCATTAACTCACATTTCTGTGCTTTTGTTGCGTTGCTTTTTCCTGGTGGTTTGGACAAATGTGCCCCTTGTTTAACAATGCTGAATCCTCCCACACTTCAGAAGTTTAATTTTAAAGCAGAAGCAGTTTTAACTGTGTAATTGATTTCCATTTAGCACAGCATGTTTCTGAAGTGCAGACAGGGTTAATGATTATAGAAGAGGATGAAAACCTGACAATTTTTAAGTTTAAATTTTGCCTTGGTAATCTGTTCTCACACCTAAAAATAAGTAAATTAAGAATAGCATCAGCGAGGCCTCTGCAAACTGCAGTGGCTTTAAAAAGTGATGACTTGGGAATACAGTCAAGGTGAATTGTTTATGATTATTCCAGAAAACAAGTTTTATAGATGTCATAATGTCCTAGGCTGCATTAATTATCTATTACTTTTAGTGTTTGCTGCAGAGAAAATGCCAGTGTTTCTGTTTTCCCATAGGCAATACTTTCAGTTTCTCTTGTACAGAAATGTTTTTGCTTTTAATCACTTTTGATTGCAGTACCATTAACAAGGGTGCAGAGAAATCAGTTTTTCTGTTTGGTACAGACTTACTGTCACTGAAAAGAACAACTTTTGTCATCCTTCCCTAATGTACAATACAGGGAAGAAAACCCAACCCCAGAGCAAAAATGAGTAATGGAGGTAGGAAGATTGATTTTTCTTACCTAGAGGAGGCTTTGTGGCCGCCCCTCCAGGATTGCAGGTTTGAGTTTTTGGGTGGGCTTTGAGTTTGGTCTCACCCAAACTCTGAAACCTTTCGAGCTCTGTGTCCAGGCCCTGCTAATTCTGAGAACTGTTCCCTGCTCAGCCAAGGCAGACAGAGAGAGCAGGGCCCTGCTCTGGCTCAATTTTTCACAATTTATTTACCAAAGTGTGGGTTGTAGTGGATGGTTCTTCTGGGAGGATGGTGCCTGGCATATCCAGCACCTAGAGAGACTTGTCTTGCTTGTGGGAAATGGGGAAAGAATGGATATGGACAAATCCCAATGTGCTTGAGGGATGAATTATTGTGTAACCTGTAAAAATTCAGATATAGTCTGTATATTCTTGAGGAATTAATTAGTGTATAATTGGTAAGGCTCAATCAGACTAGATGTGTATTGAGTTAAAAACTACACAGCTATAATGAATCCTTTTAAAAGAGAAAGGTAGTGTGAGGGTTCTTGTTTACTTGCAAATCATAATGGTAGAATGGCTAAAAGGACTAATGAAATACTTGCTTTCATAAAAAGGCATTTAAAATTCAAAGGCAAAGCAAGATTAAAATGTTGTATTTAAATATATTTCCATCATAGAGATTTGAATAGTTGCTTTAGAGAGAGTCCTTTGAGCTTTGCATCATCATATTGTATATAACAATAGGGGAAGAAACACTTTACATTTGCTTTTTGAAAAGAATTTTTACTTAAAGCATTCATTAAGAATTTAGTGGGTTAATTCTGCCCCAAAGTGCACACAAAAAATACTGGCACAGGTATCAAATCATTGAATATTTTTTCTTCAGTTATAAAGAAGATGTAATTTTAAAAGTAGTGGTGATTTTCAGTGTTTATTTTGTTGTAAGCCTGAGGAATTAATTAATTTATCTTCTGATCTTGACTGTATTAATGTTGGCAGCAAGATCAATAGTCAATGAAAGAAAAGAAAACTTAACATTCAGTTTCAGATAAATTCTGATCAGATCCTAAACCACAGAGCCACAGACTGGACCTGTGGTTCCCAGTTCTGACAGATCAAATCTAAAAGATGCATCATGGTTTTGAGATAGGTGAAGCATCTTGATGCCCAACACTTTCTATTATTATTATTATTATTATTATTATTATTATTATTATTATTATTATTATTATTGCCACCCAGCCTGGGAAAGCAGAAGTGCCATTTGGGCTCACTGTGCCTCAGCTGTGAATCAGCAAATGACGTTAATAAGCATTTGTGGACTAAATATATTTTTAAGCTGTCTGGCTGCTTGCTCCTGGTGAGATTTCTGAGATTAATGGTCCTGAAACGTTACTCACATTTGCTCTTCCTCCAGGATGAATCTGACCTGTGCAAGCACTATTATATTTTTTAAATTGCTGTGCAAGAAGTTACAAGAGTGAAGATCAGTTACTGGGGTTTTTTTTTAAGCTGTTGGCAAGACATAAATTTATGTTAACTGAAGCAGTGCTTGCAGCTAAAGGTATTGATGTTTTTTCCAAACATTTCAGTTTCTGTAGGGAAGGAAACAGAGTGTATTGATGTTTTATTTATTTTTTGTGTAACACTTTGGTAGCAGGTGCTGGTGTTGAGGCTTGGATCCAAGTCCCAGTCAAGGAAATGTGCTTTATTTGTGTGGTTGTGGACCCAGATTTTGCATGTTCTGGTGCAAACTCAGCTCCTGCTGCTGGGAGAGAGAACAGGGAAGGACAACTGTGCCCTTTGTGACCTGAAGGGAAAGGGATAATGGGAGATAGAGGCAGTTTTAACGTGAGCATGTGGCAACAACAACATTCCCCATTCCATCCCCCTGTTAGTGCTGGGAGAGCCCTGGCTCTGCTCCGGCTGCTGCTTGGAGGACAGAGAAACAAAACATTGAAGACCTAAAGGAACCTGGATATACCTGGGGAGATCATCAGTAGAGAGGGGAGTGGAGAGCACACTGTGTGCCCCAAAGTGCAACCCAGCTGCTTTAGAAGCAGCATTAAAACCATATTAAAAAACCCCAGCATTAAAACCAGTTTGCAGTGGTTGGAGGTGACGATGAGGCTGCCCAAAGGCATCTCTGGAAAGGCAGAGGGGCTGCCTGCAATGTTGAGCAGAGCAGTAACTTGCTCTGCAGGCAGCGTTACAGGCTCCTTGTGCCCTCAGCCCTCCTGACAAAAATCAGCCTTGAGGGGAGAGGTGCCTGGAGTAGGAGTGGAAATGGGGTGCCTGGAATCGGAGTGGAAATGGGGTGCCTGGGCTTTCCCCACCTGCGTTTGCCCTCCTGGGTGCTGCTGCTTCACCAGCCCTGCCTTTGTGCCCTGTGGGAGCTGCCGGCTCCTTGCTCCTCCCGTTGTGGAAGGGTTTGTGGGGTTACAGGGGCAGCTCCAGCTCTGCTCCCACCCTCAGACGTGGGGTCCTGCCCAGGCTCTGGGGGCTCCCTGAAGGATCTGTGATGTGCTGGCTTCGTCTGTGGGGTCTCCTCTGTGGCAGTCACTGAGCCCCAAGCTCAGAAGGGAGAAGCTTTGAGGAGAAGTGTTGTACAGAGGGAGCACGTGAGAGTGGTCAGTGCAACGTGTGTGTTTTTGCTTCTCTCTTTTTTTTCCTTCTTAATTTCCATGAGTTAGAGATGACGATGACTCATGGTTTGGAACACACTTGAAATCCCTGAGGTGCTCATTGCCGCCTACTATCACGTATTGAATTTCTGACATACCGGAGGGATGTCTGCAGAGAAACTCTGATGTGCAATTATAAAATGTTGTAGCTGTATGTTGTTTGCATAGGAGCCATTAGCATGGTGTAACTGGAAAAATAATGCAGCTTTATTCTTGCTCTTGATTTCCCATGGGCATGGCAGTTCAGCAACTGTGTTCTGTCTTTTTCTAGGATGTTGACACATGTGGACCAACAGTGACATCCTTTTTCAGCAATGCTGTTTTTGCTCCTTCCTGCATTCAGAAACATCTAGAAAGATTTTTTACAGAAGGTAGGTTCTGACATTTCAGCTGGATGGCTGTTCTTTTTCTTCTGGGTTAGAAAAAGAAAAAAACATTTAGATGTTACTAGGGAGAATGGTAATTTATCTGAGGGATACTAACTTGCTGTTGGTGAGAGGAGATCAACCTTACCTTGGGTTCCACTTGAATAAATGCTTGGGGAAAACGTGGTGAAATGGAGGCTGGAGAATGGCTGCAGGAGCTCTTTGAGAAGGGCTTGGCAGTCACAGGACATGGTTGGCTTAAATTGCATAGATGTGTGCATTGGTAATAAACTTCTTTTGAAAGAAAGCTCACACTCCTTGCCTTCTTCTGTTTAGTCAGCATCCTTTCCTGCTTAAAATATTTCAAATAAATTAAAAGGGAAAATGGCTGCACAGGAGGTGCAATTAATATAATTTTTAATTTAAATCTTAGGTGTGTTTTTTTCCTCAAAGAAAAAAAAATCTTAACCTTGTTGATTTTATTTGTATTGAAATAAAAAGTAGTACAGCCTCATTTACTACCATCAAATTGTAGTTTCTAACTTTCTTTGTCCTCTGAGCTTTGGATTTGGGGAAGCAGTTAGCCGTGGTGGCTTTTAACAAGGTAAAGTGAAGAGATTGTGTTTTTTATGAGTGTGTGTACCTGCTACTCCCTGATGCTGTCACCTTTGCAGTGCTGCTTGGGGTTCACTGTGTGTGTCCAGCTCCATCCAAACCTCTCGTGTGAATTCTAGAAATGTATCTCACACTGTGAGCTCTCACCACAAAATTAGTGGCTGGAGTTTTTTGCTAGACAGGGTGTCAGCCTTTAGCCTGACTGCACAGTTCTGCTTCATCTTCTTTTCCTCCAGTAGTACATTGCTCAGCACTTAGGTGGTTTTTTCCTTTATCAGAAATGGTCTTTTTGACTTCACCAAATGTTTCTTTGGAGTGATACTAAAACTTAACAATAGTCAGGTTTTGCTTCAAGAGCAACGAATTGCTGAGAAGAAGAGAAGGAATAAATGAGTTTGGATCTGAGACTGTTCACTTACCAGACTGAAATACGCTTTCAGTCTCTCTGGGTTTATACCTCAGGGTCACAGCAGTTACACTGAGATTGCAGTGACACCAGCTCTCTATAAACATGCAATATCTTTATCAGAAATTGTGGTAAGCTCTGGGTGATTTGAATACCTTAATTGTCTCCTGTCAGGAAATTGGCTCCCAATGAATTCATTGCCATTCTCCAGGTTGATTTCCTTCCTGAAGCCTCTCTTTGGGATTAGCAGAGCCCAGTGCCAGGCTGGGTAGGCTGCTCCAGTGCTGTCTTGTCCCTCTGTGGAATACCTGATTTCCTCAGGAGAGAGCCCAGCAGCTCCTGCCTGCCCACTGCACTTCCAAAGGGGCTGTGGCCAGGTCTCTCTGGGATCAAAAGCCTGAACAGCAGCAGCTTGAACAGAGGAGTTTATGCTCAGAGAGGCATTAATTGCCATGTGAGTTTGTGCTGCTGTGCTGAGGGGGAACATCTGTATCCCGAGAGCTTTGCCTCCTGTTTTAGGTCACACACTCCCCCACAGGCTCTTGCAGAGGGAGAGTTTTTCTCTGAATTAACCAGAACAGCAGAGAAGAAATGCAATCCTTGGCAGAGCTTAGGGTTTGCTTTGCCCCAGGGCTGAGGCTCCATTCATTTTGCTTTCCTGGAGGATTTTACAGGGCTGATGAGATGCCCAAGTGGTCATTAATTCTCTGGGTAGGTGAGGGGAAATTGCCTCCAGAATGGTGTTCACAGGAAAATGAATCCTGCTCTTGCGTCACCAGAGAGGAGCATCGTCTGTGAGCTGGCAGGTAGGGAATGTAAGGAGAGAAATGGGTTTTAAACCTTGTCAGGGAATGCAGTGCTCATGGAGACAAAGAGCTGAACCACCCTGTCCAGGAAAATGCTGGAGGCATTGAGTAATTTCCCCCTCTGTTCTGCCAGCATCCTTGTGCAGCCCTTTGTTTCTCCAAACCTGAAGGCTTTCAATCCAAACTGCTGGACAGAAGGAAAATTTTGGGAGAGTGCTCCTCTGCAAGTCATCCTTGGGATTATTTTGCATAGAACTATTTCAAAATCCAGGGAAGTGTCCTGAATGCCTGCTGTGAGCAGAGCCGGGGGAGGCTGTGCAGCCCTGAGCTGTGAGTGCCGGTGCTGCCGGGAGCTGTGGGGCCTGGAGGCAGCCAGGGGGATGGGGAGGGACCTGCTGCTCCCTCCCGCAGCATCCTCACTTCCAGCTCTCCTGCCTCTGCTGCCTTTTTGTGCTTCCCCTGCTCCTGCAGCAGCCTGCATGGGATGAGTGTGTTCTGTCTGGAGGAAGAGGCAGAGGCTGACACTGGGCAGGAGGATAAGAGGGGAAGGAAGGTAGATGAGCTTGAATCCAAGGTGCCTGAGAAGATGCGAGGCAGGCTGGGGACAGGGGATTTGTGCCCTGGGGAAGTGATGTCCCCTCTAAGGAATTTCTGACCCACTGAAGGAATGTGTTGTGTCCTGTCAAAAGGAAGCACAGCCTTGGTTTGCAGTTGCCTCCTTCTGCTGTCCTTCCAGCACTCCCTGCCTTGCCTGCAGCACCTGTCCCTGTGCCTGTGTCATGCTGGGCTGTGATTTTCCACCCCTGGCTGTGTGATGGGACCAACTTTTCTCCATCCAGAGCCTTATGTCCTTTTATGTGGACACAAATTGGGCCTGAACCTTACTTTTTCTGCACCTTGTACTTACCAGGGGACTCAGTGTGGGACCCATGACAGGAGAATTGAACCCCTTGATAGGGGTGAGTTTGTGGAAACTGATTAAATGTGGAGAAATCTGTCTTCATGTTGGATCCTTCATCAACTGAAATGAAAAACTCACTGTGAAGAGTTAGACCAAGGGGATAACGCTCCAGGGAGCTGGGTGATGGCTGCTTTTGTCTGGCAGGGAGAGGAGCCCTGTTTGGCAGCTGAATGGAGCAGCACAATTGTGACATTTGCCTGTCTCGGTGTGTAAAGGTTGACTTGTTACTGTGCCAGGCAGGGAGAAGGGGGAGCTGCTGAGAGGTGAGGGAAGGAAAATGGGATCCTGTAAATGTGGGAGAGAGTTACAGGTACACCCATTTAGACCAGCCAGGACACAGATGTTTGGAAAGGTACAGAAGGATCCCTTTTCAAAAAAGGGATCTACAGAGTCTCCTGTATAATCTGGAACTATGAAATTTCTCATGGAAACAGGAGTGAGTTTTCCTTTTGGTGGTTTCCCTCCTTTTACAATAGAAACACAAGACACAAGGAGCTGTTTGGACATCTTTAACTGAGAGGAAAGGGCTGTGATGCTGCTGTGGTTGTAACCACAAACTAACTGACAGTTTCCTGCTGCAAGTAACTTTCTATAGATCTAAACCTCCTTCATTTGTGTTTGTTTTTCTGTGCTGTTTAAATATCTGAGGGAGATTCTGTTGCTGCTAGGCTTTTGATTTTTGACAAAGTCTTTGTTATAATTTTGGAGGATGGGGCACGAAGAGAGATCATTACAGCACTGATACAAACTCAGGTGGAGACCAGAAAGTTTCTGTGTTTTACAGTCTGGTTTAATGTAGAAGTGAAGAAGTAACACCACTGAATCAGACTGGTTTTGCAGTTACATTTGCATGTACAAAGCTCTGTTTATTTTTGAGGAGAAAAGATGTCATCGTGTGAACTTGCCTGTGTGGCTGAGATGCTTCATGTGATATTTCCATGGCATCATTACTGGCTTCTAATTCTCCTGCCTCCTTCCCACCCTTCTCCCCTGTGATGTGTTAAATATCACAGCTGCAGAAACGAGGGCACGTTTTTTCCCTGCTGTTCCCATTCCAGCTGGAAAACGTGGACAGAACCTTCCCTTGTGGTTTGTGATACTGTAAATAAAGGCTTGGGAGGTCACACGTTCTCCATCTCAAGTTATTTTGATTCCAGAGCTGGAATGGGAGAGGAGGAGGGAGGAGAGGAATAAAAATAAAAACAAAAACAAAACCTCAAACTCTTGTAGCTTATTGTGGGAAAAAGAGCTCATTAATGCAAAGGGGAAGCAATTGGAACAAAGGCCTTTGCAGAGAGGACTTAGTCTTTGACTGAAGCTGCAACTTGGATAATTAAGGTCAAAGATTTCAAAGGAATCTTCTATAAAGCTTTGAAATAAAAGCTACCTACAAAGCAGAGGCCCTGAACCCCAGCTCCTGTGATCTGGGGCTGTTGCTGGGCACTTGCTCTCCGCCTTTAAAGGTGCATCAGCCTGGCTCTATAGGCGTGTGGGTGAGTAATTTTACCTGTGTCCCTCTGAAAATGGTTACTCATCCTCTAGAATGTCACTGAAGTGGGCTTTGAGTGTGGAGTGGAGAAGTTGTGGTTTGGGTCTCGCAGGCTGCGGTCGGCTGAGCTGGAGTTGTGTTTGCAGCCCGGGCAGCGCCCGTGGACTGGGCTGTGGGGGTGGGAAACCTGTTTGCACATTTTATCAACAGCTGTGGTGCAGTTCAGCCTTCTGAAACCCCACAGAACCATGGCTGGTACAGTTCAGCCTTCTGAAACCCCACAGAACCATGGCTGGTACAGTTCAGCCTTCTGAAACCCCACAGAACCATGGCTGGTACAGTTCAGCCTTCTGAAACCCCACAGAACCATGGCTGGTACAGTTCAGCCTTCTGAAACCCCACAGAACCATGGCTGGCACTGCTGCTGTTCACAGCTGGAGTCCCGCATCTGCAGGCTTGGCCTCCTCAGCTGTGTCCCTTCTCATGTTGGGGTTTGAGGCTGTTGGTACTCACAGAAAACTGTTTAGGCTTAACCTTATCATGTTTTTCTCTTTTGGTATTTGTGTAATCATGTTTTGGACTGAGTAAGAAATGAGCTCAGGGCAAGGTCCACTGGGCTTTACTACTTGGTGGTGATATGCTGGGTGTGATGGATGTTGGTTCAGAGAGGAGACATCAACACTTACTGGCAACTGTGGCGTTCACTTTAGTGGAGTTCTGAAGAGACCTTTTCCTGGTAATGATTTTTCTGTTGGCTTTTTTATCAAAACAGGATACAAAATGTGAATATAATTTGTCACTGCAGAACTCACATTGTACCTTGACACTACAGAAGTATTTCTTTTTCCATAAACTGTTATATTTATAATATACAGCAGGAACAAAAGAGGAACATTCCACATCTAGATGTTAATCTCTGCACCGGGTAGTCTTTTGATTCAATAACTTTTCTTCCTTGATCTTCTTTCCCCGTTTTTTTTTCTTTAATAGGCATAGGACATATGGACATAAAAAATAATGGCCCAATTTCACCCCTGCTGTAGCTCATTGACGTCATTAAAGCTACAGCAGGGATGACTTGGCCCAGATTCTTTAAAAATAAGACCTGATGAACAACCTCTCCTGGAAAAGCTCTGTGGAGAAGGATGTCCTGAGCACGGCGCAGAGCAGATGTGCTGCAACTCACCCTGACATTGGATACCATTCCCCTTGATGCTGTTCCAGTGAGATCCTGGGCCATTCCTGGAGGGGACAGGAGGCTGCAGATGTGGTCCAGATGTGCTTTTACCAAGTCATGATAGCGTGGTGGAAAGGGGAAATAAATAAAGTGAGAGAAGGGCACTTTAGCAGGGGCAGGTCTGGGTGGAAACCTCGCTTGCTTGGAAACTCTCTGTGCCTGAGGACTGGCCTTGGCACATGGTGAGGCAGAAGATGGAAATGTAGAGTTATCTGTGAAAAACTGTTGCCCTAAGCAGGTTTTTAGGAAGATGATTTAAGTGTGTTTTGCATTTTTGTACTTTTTCCTCGCAACGTCGGGGTATTGCCACCCAAGGATCAGCCATGTGAGTGTGGCAGTTCCTGGCATAAAGGAGCACTGCAAGGTTCAGTATCTCAGGGTAGGTCTAAGGTGCAGCTGCTTTTTCAGAGCATATTTCCCTCCTTAGAACTGGGCATAGAAATAGAAATTCTAGGTAATGTAGATCAAAAAAGGCAATGGATCATGGTGAAGACTCTGAATTAAGCTGAAAAACGTGCTTTCAGATCTGAACACACTGGAAACGTGCTTTCAGATCTGAACACACTTGAGAACCTTTCACATTTTCACCTTTCACAGAAAGGTGAAAATGTGAAAGGTTCTCAAGAGCTGTTGACTGCTTTCTGTTTACTAAAATAGTGGCGGCAGTTCATAGATGGTGACTCTGAAAATGTTCACGCTAACGTACAAAGGGAGTGTTTTACTCCCTGTTATTTATAACTGCAGGGAGAAACTCCCTTCAGAGAGCAGTCAGAGCCCCAAAGCTGCATCTGAGGTGGGTGAATGCCTGATCACTTTTTGTACAGCCAGTATTCTTTGCCCAGGGTATCTTTAATTTAACTGAATCCTTGGTGGGTATAACTGTGCCTGGCCAAGCCAGGTTCTCTTGCAGTGAGTCCAAGAAATCAGATAGTTCTTTTTCTGATGCCAGACTCTTCTGGTCCATTGAGTATAACTGCAAGAACACATAGTTCCCAAGGAGGAAAATGCTTACTGTGTTTTTGGTGACAGCTGAAGCTAACTTGGGGGAGGGCAAGATGGAGCAAATGGCACTTGTCTGCTTATGAGAGCATGTTCGTTTTGAGGGAATTTGAGTTGGAAAGTTTTTTGCAGTGAAAAGCCAGAATAGTGTCAAAGTGACATTGACTAGTATAAATAGTGAAGGGAGAATTAAATCTTTAGAATATATTCAGTCCTTTGATTAGTCATCCAAAACTCTGCTGGTAAGACAGTGAAAGAAATCTGGGCTTAACCTGATAAATGTTCTTATAATGGTGGAACAAGTCAGAAAACCCAAGAATTTAATTCATGATATCCAGAGAGGTCCTGCAGCAGCTGGCAGCAGACTGCTAAGGAAGAGTATTAATCCTAGACGAAACAAGGGGAAAAGGTAACTGAAAACTCTGCAGCCTTAAGGGCTTTTGGAAGTAAAAGATATTTGTTGAAATGCAGATAAAGGTGATTAGCTTATTTTATTGCATAGAATACACCCTTGTCTGAATAACTCTCTTGCTTTGAAGTTCTCTTTCCTTGTATTGTCTTCATCCATTTCAGTCTCCCCTGTGTCATTGTGGGTTGGCCTGTTTAGGATCTAACCCTGCTTTTACTGAGGTTAAAAGCAAAATTTGGTGGGTGTGAAAAGAGCCTGCCCTGGGACTTGAAGTGAACTCTCAGCATTACTCCCTAACCAGACTGATGAGCAGCATGGATTGAATATTTATGCCAGTTCCAATAAAACCTTGATGAATGCAGAGAAGGGTTGAAGAGAGGATTCTACCTGAGTAAAAGAATGTATGAAAATTTTAAATTGCGTATCTTTGTGACTGACCTATAGCAGTTAATTTTCCAGAGCCAAGACTACATTGTCATCAGTTTTAGCAGAGTAGAGAAATGATTAATTTCTGGGGTATACAGAGATCTTTCTTAATAATCAGAAGCATGTCATCTGGCTGAAAATACAATTTTTCAGGAAGGAGGGGAGCTGTGAATGGGCAGCAGCTCGTTGTTATGGATGCAGTCAGAGCAGAGGCTTCCCTGTGAACCAAGCCCAGCTCCCTCTCTGTGGCACTCGGGCAGTGCTGGGGAGGGATGAGCTCCAGCCCAGCCTGGCTCCTCTGGGGCTCAGCACGTGGATGTCACGCTGCACACACTCCCCAGGCTGCAGGGGGTTATCAGCGAGATAACCTGGCTGAACCCCAGCACTGGTGATGGTATCTCAGCCTCACAGCCTCCAGTGGAAACTCCAGGAAGTTCCAGTTCCTACCGAGGCAGCCTGTTGTGTGTGTTAATCCTGAGCAGGGGCTGTGAGGGAGAGGAGGATTCACCAGCCCATGCACTGACAGACCCATGTCCTGTTTTGTTTGTGAAGAGTTAAGAGTTGAAATCAAGATGCAGATCAGGAGTGCTCTGAGTACCTAAAGAAAATCCTTTGCTTGTGGTTCCTGCATCATCCCAGCAGTTTATTAGAAAAATAGAAAGAAAAAGAGGGGGAGGCAAATACCATCTGTATTTATTCAGATTAAAAAGGAGAGTGGGGATGGAGCTGTAGGGTGAAGGGGAACTGTTCAGTGCTGAAGCAGAACTTTCAATTTATTTGATGGGAAATTTTAATCTATTCTGGATGATTTAGCTGTTAAGCTCTAACTCACTTCAGCTCATCACCTGCTAAGTGCTTTGGTTCCACTGGGTACTCTCAAGTCCTGTAGAGGCCCATGAGGTTCAGCTCTATTCCTGAGAGCTCATAGAGTGTAGGAAAGAGTGAGGTAAAGGAAACTTTTAAAAACACTGTGTTTATAAAAGAACAAAGAAAATAACCTTGAAATTAATTTGAGCTATCCCCTTGATCAATGACTCTACATTGTCCACTAATTCTTTTGTATATATAGCTAGAATACAGCCTACCAATAAAAGTTCTCTTCGTTTCTTACTATTTTGAGGTTTATTTTGATGGATTATGTTTCTAGGTAACAGTTGAAGGTTATTTCTGGGAAATGCTGCCAGAATGTTTATTAACATGTGACTAGACCCAGGTAGAGTCCCTTGAGAAAATCTGGCTCTTCTGTGCACTCTCAGCAAGGGGCAGTGACTGTGCTGAAGGGTGAGAGTCCTCCCGTTCCCTGCCCACGCTGGGCCTGGAAATAACTCTGTCAATAGTGGAAATGTCACAGCAGGAATGACTCGCTGGATGTGCCCAATTCCGCTTATCTAAATGAGCTGTGATCCTGGATTTAATGTGCTGTTTCATAGTTAAGATAAGAGTCACATGAATTAGATTATTGTTGGGGAAAAAAATAGAGGGGTTCTGATATAAATACTTCTGTGGGAAGTTTGGAGAGCATTAGCAAGTCTTTTTACTTTTATGAACAGCAGTGGTCAAAGCAGTTTCCTGCAAGAGATGCTTTCCACATGATAGGAACTCTAGTCATTAAAAAAGCATGAATTGGATTAACAAGTGTAGGGTTATTTTAATTTGCCTTTGAGTCTTCAGATGTCAGTGCAAGCTTTAATCAGCAGTTGTGCCAGTGAGGAGCCACCTCGTGAAATGGGAAGGGAGGCTGTGGGCAGAGATGCTCCTGGCTGAGTGGGTCAGGGGCTCCCCTGCACCCTGAAGGGTCCTGCCCAGCAGCTTCTCAGTTCTCCAGGATGGCAGGAGCCCTCATGACCCTTTAGTGGCCTTGTCAGCAGCAGCCAAAGGTGTCCCTGTGGTTTGTGGAGCTGAGGGGCACTCATGTGGACAGTGGGGGGGGTACCCAGGAGCACTCCTGCCTCAGTGTCAGACTCCTCATGTGGCACAGGTAGTACCAGTCTTGTGACATTGGCAGCTGGCTGTCTCCTGGGCACTTGTCTGATGCCTTTCTTTCAGGTGGACTTCAAAATACTATTTCTTCCTTCTGGGAGCTTTCTCTGCATGTGAAACAAACTCCTGGAGCCCTTTGTCTTTGGTTTCACATCACCCTTATGGCCCGTGGTGCCCATTGCTTTGGGCACCCATCTGTGTTCCCTGGGGTTCAGTGGGAGATACAGCAATGACAAATGTTAACAGCTCAAATTCTTCTTTCTGTGTGTGCTTAATAAGCAAAACATCATCTGTGTTGTTTCAGAGGCAGTGATGAGCAGTTCTCTCCTTCCCTGTGTTCTCAGCTTTGGCCCAGTACCAGGGATTTTGTCATGAGGCAGAAGCAGGAGGGCACAGAGGGTGTCCCTTCCCAAGGCCATGGTGGGGACAGCAGTGCTGAGCTCCCGATAACCCTGAGGGAGGGGCTGTCCCAGCACTGTGACTTTGCTGGGGCATTCTTAGTGCTCGTGTCTGAGTGGATGGCTGTGTTCTGCAGGTCATGAGCAGGGAAAAGGCAAATTCCCTGGACAGGGTGGCAGGAAGTGCAGGAGGTGAGGCAGCAGGAAGCAGTTTTGTGATCCTGAGCTCCTGTTGGTAGAAAAGTTGTGCTTGTTCTTATTTCTGCTCTGGCTCTGTGCTCTTGGCAAAGCTTGTGTTTAATTTTGTGAGATATTCAGGGCAGTACCTGCCATCTCTCTAGACAGCTGTACTCACTCCTCTTGTTATCACCATGGCTGCTCACTGGTGATAAAGGAGAAGCAGGAAAGGAACCAGGATCCTGATACCTGGGAACAGGGCAACACTTCCATTTGAATTGTCTCTTGTAGCAGAGAGAGTCCAGGCACTGTGGGGATCTGCTTCCTTGAAGACCTGAAATACACTTTTATTGATACTCAAACTTTGAAATCATGATGGGACAAAGTAGCAAAACCATTGGAAAGCTTCCCTCCCTCCCCACATCTTAGTGCTGTCTTCATAGCTGCCTCTTATGAATTGAAATACCCCCTGTGCCATTCGCTTTCTTTTAATATAAGCTTGTCTCTACTGCAAGTAAATACATTAATTTAATATCCCAGTTGCCTGAAATCAAGTGGCTCCAGTGTTGCTGGTAGCTCAGGGGGATGTTCTGCCCAGCTGTGCTGTGACCATCTGCCATTGGCTTTCCTTTTGCACAAGAGCAGGATCTGGTCACTCACACTACCAACCTTTCATAATCCTCCCTGCCATGCTGATTTAAGGGAAAGTGTCAATTCTCCATCTCCTTCCACCCAAGCCATCACACACACCCAGACTGTTCCACTTACCAGCTTTCCTGGCCTGTGGAATCTGCCTCTTTTCCTTATCACTGCCTGGCATCAAAGTGCAGCTTGGGGGAGTGCAGGGTGCCTGCTGCTTCTGCTGAGCTGTTCCCTGGGCTATTCCAGTCACCCAGAGCTCTGGGCTGCTGCTCCCTGATGTCAAAGCAGAGGAGTAACTCTGCCCAGGGGCTCAACTGCATCAAGCTTTCGGAGATTAAGCTGATTGCACATCTCTCATAAATCAATCTTTCTGTATTAATAAATAAATGCCTGCAATAGTTGCATTATTACAGTTCATGGAAGCTTTCAGAAAGAAAAAAATCCTGAATAAGCCATTTCTGCAGTCTCAGCTGGCTTTTAAAGACTGGTGTCATTAATTGAATTTTGGCTTTTCCTCTGGAACGGGGACTGTGCTTTTTGCTTGAGCATATGGTTGATGTACGTGAAAGGGAATAGGAGATAAAGCCTTCAGAGCTACTTGCTTGGCTTCTGTGGCCATCAGGTTACTGGCAAGAGTGGGCAGCCTTTCAGTGGGGCTGCCTTACTCTGGGGTCTTTGGGGTGTGAGGCTTTCCCCACTGAAGGCCGTGTCGTGGCTGTTGGTTGGCTGTAGAGACCTGGCTGCTTGGCTGCTGCTGACTCATTCTTCCTGCAGAGTCTCTCTTAAAACCACAAAACGTGGTCTATATATTACAGGTAACCAGATTCTTCTTTCTACAGGGAATGATGCTTGTTGGAAATCTATCTTGATTAATTCAGAGCATCACAAATGTAATAATTAAGTGATCCTTAATTTCCATACTCATTTGGTGGGGAGATAACAGCTTCTTTTTTATAACTGGGCTTTGCCTTTTGAAAATACTCTGACCAGTGTTACAAAGAAACCGTATTATAGCCCACCCTTAATAGCCACTGATTAGAGGGTCCT
This sequence comes from Zonotrichia leucophrys gambelii, assembly GCF_028769735.1. Classification (NCBI taxonomy): domain Eukaryota; kingdom Metazoa; phylum Chordata; class Aves; order Passeriformes; family Passerellidae; genus Zonotrichia; species Zonotrichia leucophrys. The sequence goes on from NC_088185.1 coordinate 2,322,203, forward strand.
TTGTGAAGCATTGTCTCTTTCTGACATAAATTAATTAATATGGAACCAGCAAAATTCCTATGGAAACAAAACAGAAGTAAATTTAATACCAGATGAGTGTGTGTTTTGGGCTATGAAAGTGATCATGAAACTCATTTCTTAACAGGACCACTAGAAGAACAAACAAATCTGCAGAGATGTGGTTGTAAGCCTAGCTAGAGATGTATGAGCTAGAAATGTATGTTTGTGGATATAATTAAACTTCAGTTAATAATGTATTGTCCTCAGTCTTGGCAGAGAGCTGTACTTGGGCTGTGGCTACAAGTCCAAAGCATTTTTACCAGATTAACTTCCCTGTGCAGCCTCCTCAGGAGCTCTCAGCACTTGCAGCTCTCCAGTGGCTGCTCCGCATCTCTGCTCCTCTCTCAGCTCTGCGAGCAGTGAGCCCTTCCCTGTGGCCCTGGGTGTCACTGTCCCTTCCCCGGGCTGCAGTGTGTCAGGGTGATGCTTCCTGATTCACTCTTTGCATTGCAAATCCTGTTTCGTAAGTAAGCCGCTTCCACCGATACCTTAAACGATTTATTGTCTCTCAGAGCTTTCCTTCACCTGGCAAAAACCAAAATATCATCAGTGTCTTTGAAACCTCTGTGCCGAGCATTGGATGATTAAGTTGTACTTTTGAAGTGACGGGTTTGGGCATATAATTTTCATGACCATCTTTGCTTTCAGGGGTCATAAATACTGGTTCCAGCTGTAATGAAGTGCTGTGCTACTTACTATGTTCTTATCATTGTGTGTGTCTTTTTGTTTAAATTACTAAATCACAGTGGCAATGGCCATAATAATGTGGTTGTTTTATGTCTTGGAACAGGGGAAAATAATTTTATTTAGTTGGAATAATGTAATTGTAACGTGCCTCTGGGTTAGAGTTAAAGGGGGAGGTGGTGCAGGTGGCTGCCAAGGCAGGGCTGTTCTCTGGATGATTTTCTGCAGCAAATTCCACAGCCGTGGAGTGGCAGCACGTTTGTTTTTAATGGAACAACTTGTGAGCAAACACCGGGATGTTTATGGTGACAAGGAAAGCACTAGAAAAATAGAGGCTATAAAATCCCACTGGTTAAGGGCAGCACATGGATAATTGGCTCAGTCAGGTGCATCAGGGGGAGGGATGTGGATCTGAGATCTGGTCTAAGCCATTACTGGCAAAACACTTGAGCTCTTTGCACCTCTGAAGGCTGTCTGTAGGGGAGGCAGCTCTGCCTGGGTGGTTTTGAGGCAAAGTGCCAGGGAAGGACTCGGAGATCCTCTGATGGAAACTGCTTCAGAGATAAGGTGTTTATTTCCCCTTTTGAAGAGAAAAGATGTGCGATGGTTTCTTGAATCAGGATGACTGCACCAATTCAGATCTCATTTGATAAATGAAGTATAAAGGCCCAGTGAATGACCTTCTGTAAAATACAAGAGTGCCTGAACTATTTGTTCTCTAAATCTTGCTTCTCATCTCTGTATTTCCTGCTCATGCTGTTCATTAGTCTCCTGTGCCCTGTTGTTTTGGGGCAGATAATGGATAGCTGAGTGGTGATGCTGAAAGCAAAGCTCCTGTATAAATAACCTGCTTTTCTCAGCATAAATTCTTCTGGGTATGGGGCACATACCCACACACTTTTTTTTTTTACATGTGTTAGTGTTCCTTATGTAGCCTCTTGAATTCCAGTTAACTGAGGCATCTCTTCCCCTGGTGAAAGCTTACGCTGCTGTGGCTGCACACGGACTGTGGTTTATTTCCAAATGAATCATGAGGGTTTTACAAGCTGTAAAACTTCTCTGGAGAGCTTAAGGGTGTGACCAGCTTACAGGCGTGGGTGGTTTTTCTTTGCTTTTTGTCTTTCTTTTTCTGGTTTGGGGCTGAACATGTCCTCAATATCTGCTTGATGTTTTAGGTTGCCAGCAGGATTTGTTTTTCCTTCACATGGGATCCAGCACAATCCCAGACTTTTGTGGCTGCCTCCAAAGCTTTGCTGGGACTCCCTTGGGGACTTGGTGTAGGGAGTGATAAAACTTCATTAGTGTAGGTTCCTCCAGCCAGTGTAAACCTTTTATGAGCAATAAGCTTGTGCATTTGGAGAACAAAATTGCTGATTTCTCTGGCTGGACTTTGCTTAAGGTAAATGTGTCATTTTGCCTTCCACAGCAGCTCTTTGGGCAGGCCTGGGGAGGCAGATTTGACCAGTCCAGCTTAGTCCAAACCACTTCTCTCCCAAGCTGTTTGTTCTCCTGGCATTCCATAGGAGGTGAAACAGCCCTGCAGAGGGGACAGTGGGTTGGCAGAGCTGGATCCCTTGGGCTCATGCCCTGACCTGCTGGGCCTGGAGTGTGTGAGCAGCCCTGGGGAGAGCTGGCACATCCACGCCTGGCTCTGGCATGTGCTGGGCTGGGGAAATGTGGAAACCAAAGGGTGTTTGCAGTAGTTGGGGCTCTGGGTGGGGGCTGTAGGAGCATTTCTTGCACAGTGTCCTGCAGGGCTCATCCCAGGTTCCTGCTGCTGGTCCCTCTGCTCTGACTCAGCCCTGGCTGCCCCAAAGAGAGACTTTCTCCAGAGCAGGGCACTGGCCAAGAAATCTGGAGCTGGCAGTGATAGGGAGCTGGCAGAGGACAAACCAAGCTGGTAGGAACTGTCAGGAGCTCTGGGAAATAGGGAAAAAAATATTCCCCTCTTTTTCAGGCATATGCCAAGGGTAGGTGGTTCAGAAGGGGAATACCTGGCACGTTATGATGCCAGCTTACCCAGCTGCCCTAACAGGATACTTTTGCCAGGAACCTTTGGACCTATTCTTCTTGGTGTAAACAAAATCAAATAAAATACTTGTTACTATAAATAAAATGAGTATGATTACCTGGAGTCTCTGGAGGCACCTCACACGGTCAGCATTTGTTCCTTTCTGCCTCTGCCAGCAATTACTGGAGAAAGAGAGAACCATCAGTGAGCACAGGCATCAGCCAGGCAGCATGGAGGCTCATAATAACTTTCTTCTATGATAAAGGAGATATTTTTATAGTCTGAATTTTTTATTTCACTTTCCCCCTAGTGGGAGAGAATTACTGGTGATGATAGTTGGTGGAGCAGCTCCTGTTGGGAAGCACTGAATGGAAGAAGGATTTATTGAAGGGAATGTGTTGCGAATTCCTTTATAACACACATTTTTTCTTTCCCCTTTATTTAAAGAGGTTGTTTATAACTAAGAGACCATTAGCGCCCAGGAGGTAATTTTGTTTCAGCAGTACCTTATTGAATGAAAGCTTGGTAGTCTGTTTCTGGATGGAAGCCTTGGGAACAGCTCCTGTGTAATGCTGTACCTACATTTTTTTTTTCATTTCTCCTTTTTTCTCCTTTAAATTGCAATTGGTGCCGTTCCTTCCCATGTAGTTGAATGAACAGCTTTGTGAAGTACATGTCAGCATTTGAATTATGCTTTTCATTTACTGTAGCCAGTTCCAGGCCTCTCCTTTCACCCCCAGGGCTTCTAGAAGGTTTCTTGACAAATCTCCCTTCTCACCCCCAGCAGCCCAGAGACAAAAACCCAGGAGCTCCTTTGTGTGCTGCTTGGCTGCTTTGCCTGGCTTGCTGATGCTGTTAGAGAAATTCTGTGATTTTTGGAAATGATACTGAAATTAGGGTGTGGCAGAACTGTGCTCTGAGAGTCCTGCTCAGGTTGCTGCCCACAGCTCTGCCTCTGCTGAGGAGCAGTCAGAATTTATCAGTGTAAAACCTTCTACACCAAGGGAGTAAACAACGCAGATTAACTGGTGCGGGATGCTGAGCACTCAGCTTCCCTTGTTGTGTAAAGTGGGGTTTGTTACTTCTGGCCTGAATACTGACCTCATAATCCTGTGTCTAAAGCACCTGCCAATCATTCCCCACTGTAGCAGTTAAGAGATAAGAGAGAGAAGTGTATGGCAAAGACTGAGGATCATTGCAAGAGCTGTGTTCCTGTTTGGTTTAAAATAATCTTTCATGTGATCAAAGAAAGGGTGATGTGTTCCTAATTATCTCCACTGTAAAATCTTTTGAGCTGTTGCTGCAGGATGTCTAATCCAGAAACCTCTTTTGGTGATAAAAATGGTGAGGGAAGGTCATGTGTATTTTGCATCTTGCCCCTTTTACCCTCCCTTTAGTTAAAGCATTTGGGATGGAATACACTGAGCTACCCAGGTGCAGAGGATATTACAGATTTCCATATTGCAAGCCCTAATTTTAGCTTGTCTCTGCAGGGTTCATGCCAATATTCACCCACTTGCATTTGCACTTTGGGTAGCACTCATTACACAGTGTGAGCTTCGCACATGTGCCACTCCTCCTGCCGAGGGGATTTGTGTTCCTCAGCCAAACCGAGGGCTCTGCGTGGGGCAGGGGCGGGTGGGAGGCTGCCCACAGCTGGGGATGTGTCCCTGCAGAGCCCCGGGCTCGCTGCAGCCTCTTGGAGCCAAGTGGACGGGAGCAAGGGGAAAGCAGCTCTGTAATTCCCTTCTGCTCTTGAGTGAAGTGGAGAAATGGCTCTGCCTTGCACGTCGTGCACTTTGGCTGTGGAAGGACTCCCAGTCCAATTTGTCAAGGCAGAGACTTGACGTGAGTCCAAATGTACTTGACAATAGTCTCTCTGCTGTCAAAACCTCTCCTCCTCCTGTGATAAAAACACAGCTCCAAGAAACACTCCTCTCCTTCCTTCCTGTGGCTCTTAAGAAAGACTCTGCATCCCAGAGCTGCTCTGGGGAGGAAGTTCTTTCCTGGATTCAAAGCACTTACCCGTTTCCCATTAAAAAGATTTGACAGAGCAGTGCATTCAAAACAAGATAGCCACAGAGAATTTGAATTTATGCTTTCTTTAATTGGCCCACATAAGATTTTATTTACTGATAGTGTCCAAAGGGAGCTGTCGAAACATTGCAGAAAGAGTGAATGTGTCCATTGTGGTAATGTGCTTTTGATAAATGCATTATGGCATAGTTATGAAGTCAGGAAGAAGCCTTAATTACTGCTATGAAGCCATTAGAGTCTAAAGCAGCAATTTCAGCTCTTGTTGCAATTGTGTTTTATATTTCTTCATTGAAGACTTTTGCACCAAAAAACAGTGCTTGTTTTAGAAGGTAATTTATGCCTTTTATTTCCTTTGCCTTTTTAAAATGGTGCAGAAGTGACTGTGATAGCAGTGAGCTCTGCAGATTCACATAAATTAAAAAATCCCACAACCTTTGTGCAGAGCATGTACAGGGAATTCATGCAGGGAAGTGATGCTGTATGACCTGCTGATTGTTTTCTTCTGTTACTCATATGGCAGAAGAAATTACTGAGCTTGATTCTCCCATGGTAAGAAAAAAAATAGAGGGAGAGAGGGAAGGATTGGTCTCTAGGAATCTCATGCAAATATTCCTTTGGGGTGTGAGGGAAGGAGAAAGACAGGTCTTGGAAACGTCTTATTAATGAAAATTGCTTTGGGAGATCAGTCAGTGTTATAATAACCTGCAGATGGGGTCAACAAATTGTCTGTCCCTGGAAACCTCTGTTTTCCACATCATCTGTTCCCCAGCACAGCCAGAATCTCACTTGGATCTCCCCTGACAGCCACCACAAAGCAAAGTGTTTGGAGCTGACTCTTCTACCAAAAATGTTAGCAACAAAAAGAGCTTTGTTTTCAGATGTTTGATCTTTTAATGTTTTAAGTTATTCAGCAAAAGGCTGTTTAATGTTCACTCACCTGTTTTTGGTGCTTTGTACATGTTCTTTCACTCTCGTGTAGCACATTATTTATAGCAGATGTTAATTTAATGGTGTGAACTCTGTTGCCCTTCAGCACACGAGCATCTTAATTTCAAAACCAAAACTGACCAACAGGGTTGTAAATCAAAGGTTAACAGGGATAACAACACAAAGGCATTGTTTGCTTGCTTGTTACACTGATAGTGAGCTGCTTTCTTAAATGGAATATTTCTTTAGCAACAGGAAGGCTCAGTACAAGCTGTACTGTTATGAGAAAGGAGGAATGAGCATTACTTAGTGTTTTTCCAAAGCTGATTGTTAAAATAATTGCAGGTGCAACACGGTAGGGCTGATGGTTTTTGCAGCAGCTGTGGAAGCAGCTGTGGGTGCCTCCAGCCACTCCATCCAGCTCTGAACTGGCGCTCACTTGGCCTCGCTCTGGGCTCTGACTTCTGGCACTTTCTTGGAATAGATTGCCCAGAGGAGCTGTGGCTGCCCCATCCCTGGAGGTTCCTGTGATTCTAGGGAGCAGTGAGGATCTTTGCTCATAAGCTTTGGAAAGCAGCAGTTAAAGGAGCCCTTCCCAAGAGCAGGAATATCCTCAGCGCACCAGCCCTCCCAGGGCAGGCAGCGTGGGGGCCTCCACATCCAGCACTGTGGGGAGCCTTGGGTCCTGTTTTTCATGCTCAGTCTGGGATTCAGCCCCTTCAGCTGACGCTCAAACATGTCAGAGATGTCCAGAATTCCTGCTCAGTATGTTGGACCAGTTTTTAACTTTTCCAAAGTGTGTTTGTCTTTGCAGGGTGGTTTGCGAGGGCCCTGCTCTTAGGATGGTTTTCCGGTTTGATTCCATTACAAGTAATTAAAAAAAAAAAAAAGCAGCAAAACCCCTCCAAAGTCACCCCCAGCCCCCTCTACCCCAACACTTAACTGTTCCCAGGCTGTGTGATTTCCCTCTCCATGTGCTTTCAGCATGCTGAGCTGGGGAAGGTGCTGATGGTAAATATCACCACCTTGTTTCCCAAAGCTGTTGGGTAAGATCTCTCACTGCTGCATCTGAAGCATTACTGGAAATATTCAGAACTGTTACAACAACATATCTGCATAATTTTTCTTTTCCAAAAGTCTTTCCCTTCCCTTAATTTTGGGTGGAAGACACTAATCAGAGAGATTCAGGTGTCAGCAGATGTTCCAAGCTCCTGAATCATGCAGCAGAGTGAATGCTGAAACATTCCCCTTCCCTTTGGATAGCAGCATTAATTCTCAGAGTGCACTGGTAGTGCTGCTGCAGTTATCATCATATCTGTGTATTTTCAAACTGAAGGTGCTTGCAGTTATGATGTTTGTCCTGATTGACTATTGTTAGAGGTGTTCTGGAATTTGGGTTGACTTCTTGAAGTCTGGCACACAGCATAAGAATTCTCTGTGTGCCTCATCTCTGTAGAGTGACAACACTACAGATTAAACCTAAGTTTTATCTCCCAAGGAGACAGGCTAAGTATTTTTTCCTCTCCAGGGTACTCTACACTGTCTAGCTCTACAATTAAAATGGATGTATCTTTACCTATTTAATCTAACACCTATTATTTTCTCTTTGTTTCAAATTTGAGTAATTTGGGGCAGTTCATGCTTCAGAGGTCTAATTTAAATGAATTTGTTCACAGCTGTAAGCTTGTAGATGTGTTAGGTAATGTGAAGCTCAAAAGAAACACTGGAAGAGTCCAGAGAAGTTTAACCAGATGATTGCTCTGCTCTCCAGGCAGGGTTCTGTTGGGTTGTCATCATTCCAGTCAGCTTCACCATCCTCCAGCACAGCCCTTCCACAACTGTGCATGTATTTATTTATTCAGAGCAGCTGGTGTCAATGGCTCACTTGCAGCCTGGTGCTGTTTGACCATTTTGGAGTTTGTTAAAACGTTCCCCAAAGGGCATTAGTGCAGCTGCTTAGTTCTGCATTTCCACTGGCAGGGGCTGCCCGGCCTGTCCCTGCCCCGGTGAGGGGATTTAACCAGTTCACCTCTGTCCCTTGCAGAGTTCCTGGGAAGTTTCACCCCAGCTACACACACACACCCATCAGCAGATGTTGAAACCAACCATTGTCTTCAGGCATTTGGGGCAAATGCCGCCAGAAAATGGCACAGAGGACAAAAAAGTAAATTTGCCTTCTAAAATCCTTTCAGCTATTAACTATTACAGATATAATTAGACACACAGGCAAGGACTATTATCCTATAAATGCCTTTCTAGTCTGTTCTGCTTTTGTAACCTTTTTTTTCATCTGTCATGCTGCCTCGCTGCGTTGTTTCTCCTGCAGCCTGGCGTCTCCACCGCCGTGTCCCATCGCTGCTCGTGCTCTGCGCTGCCTCTGTTTGCTTTCTCCCTCTATTTACGTCAGAGCTGTCGTCGCTTGGCTCTGCACTGGTGTTCTCGTGAAGCCACCATCACTCACACAAATAGGTGGTTCTTATTGCTGCAGGAAAATGGAGAGCTCCTCTCTGCAATCGCTCTCTCCCCAGGCAGCGCATCTTCTTCCTTTGCCACTTGGTCAATGAGGATTTTTGGAGTTTTTTGTTTTGTTGTGTTTTTGAAGTGCCTCAGAAAGTTGAAGCGTTGTGTAAATTGGTCCCTGCAGGTGCTGGTGTGGGAGGCAGAGTTGGGTTCCTTGGAGCAGGGATGCAAGTCCAGGCTGGAAAACCTCCAGGAGCTGCCTGGACATGGTGGGAAGGAAAGCCATGGCTTTCCTGTAAGAACATGCCACAGTTTGCCCAAACCAGACACCTGAGAGCCCCTGAGTGTGCAGGGGATGTGCGTCAGGCCCTGGAAATTCACCTGAGCCCTTCCCTGCCTGCACCCCGTGGTGTCCTGGAGTGCTGCAGGACCTGGGTGAGGAACCCTCTGAGGTGCTGTGAGGGCACTGGCCTGAAAAACCCTCGTTAGGAGCCACACAGCTTTTCCTCCCACAGGCAGGACCTTAGAGTGTGGCTTTGTGTGTGCACGTCCATGTCTGTGTCAGCGAGAGCTGAGGGTGCTCAGCAGGACTGGGATCCAAGGTACACGGGCTGGGGCACCCACTGAGCAATGCCAGCACCTTGTGGAACAAACAAGCCCCCCTAAAATCCACGCTCATCGTTTCCCAGACACAGCTGAGACGCTCAGCCCTGCCCACAGGGAGATCGATGGTGTGTTTGGACTCCCTGTTGCTCTCCGTGGAGGTGAGTGTGTTTATGTTATTTAAGGAGTTGGTACATAATCAGTCTTAAAATTAACTGCCTGCCTGTTGACTTGTCACCCTGTGAATGAAAACACATTGCTTGTAATTTGTTTGACATTATTCTGTCCTGTTGTCAGGCTTCTAATTACATTTAGAACATAACCCAGATGTCTGTCTGTCTCCTGTCTCTCTTTTTTTTTAAATTATCATAATTATTATTATTATTTATCTTTTTTATTGTCAAACATGGAAGGAAGTATTTCTCTGAAGTGATGGAAGTCTGTTTGTTCCTCTCTGTTTCCAGGAGATCAGTAGGTGGCTGCAGGCTTATCTCTTAAAACTGCTCCTTTTAAAAGAAGGTGTCACTTTGGGCATCCAAAATTGCAGCTCCCTTGTGACTTTGGTTTGACCTCCTGTGAACTTTAGGGACATTGAAATATGTTTCTTATCTACATGAAAGTAGGTAGAAGGTACAGCTTTCTAAATACGATCACAGTCCCCACCTTATTTATTTTTAAAGAAGAGATAAATTGCTTGTGCTTTTAGAAGTTTAAAATATTAATGTATTTAAATATAACAGTGAAAGAGAGGCGAGGCAGAAGGGGTTGCCCTTTCAAAATGTGCACCAGTGAGCAATCTTTTATGGAAGCCATTGGATAAGCCTGTCAAGCTCCTTGCCAACAGTGCCTTTGGATGATTAGCAAAGGAAACTCAGGCTGCTCACTGTGAGGTTTTATTGCTCCAGTCCTATCCTGTAACCTGAATTTTCCTCAAACCACAATATTTAAGCACCAGAACCACAATTTTTCTATAGAATATTGGATCACCAATATGACCAAGCCCAGTTTTCCAAAAGTATTAAGTCACTTAAACATCAAAGGGCTGCTACTTCCTTAATGGAACTTCTGAATACTTTAACTCTGTTCCTACTCGGAGAAAACTCTGTTCCCCACTGAACAAGCTCCATCCCCCTTGTGGTGGTTCTTTTTAAACTGCTTCAAGTTTGCAAAGCAACAGGAGTTTGTGCTGTTTCTTGATTCTTGGTCCCTGCTGACTTGAGTTTTTGGTATTATTGATCACCAACTGTCCTAGCTCTGAGCTGTGGAGGGTTACTATTATGCTTGGACACTGTTTTCTTAGGCAAAAGAGTCAGATCTGGCTAGTTCCAGCAGGAGACAGATTTTTCTGTTCTGCAAAACCTTGTTCAAACAGAGCTCGTGGTAGGGGAGAAGGTGAAAGTGTATGAAAGACACAGTGGGCTGCCATACGAGAGAAAAAGTAGGAAGAAAGAATAAAAGAAATAAAGCAAGTTTTCAATACAACTGATAAGTGTGAGCCTTAGGCACAGAGACTGCAAATTATGGTGTGGTCCCTGCCATTAGCACAAATACATCCCTGATCTTCCCCCCTGCATCCCTGCCCGTGGGATCTTAATGAAGGACAAGCTATGCAAACAAATTCCCTGAACCACTGGTGCCTCAGCTTGAGACGAGCTGTGCTCTGTACCCTGGGCTGCTCCGTGTGCCTGGGATGGTGCTTTTTGATCTGCTGCTGTTGTGATCAACAGGACTGACCTGCTGTTCCATGGGGTCTGGGCATCTGTCAGTCCTGCCACCTGTGGAGAGGGCTCCTGGCTGTGAGTCTGTAAAGCTGCAGGGATAGAAGGCAAACCTTGGTGGTTTTTTGTGATGGAAGAGCTGCTTCCCCAAAGGGACAGAGCTGGTGGGCAGTGTTGAGCTTGGCTGAAATGCTGCTGGAGAGGGGGATGTTGTCACTTGAAGTTCCTCTCTGATCCCTTCTTGCTTTTGTTGGCAGCCAGCAGTTAAAGGGGGAAAAGGCATTTCTGGCTCTGGGCATCTGGGCCCAAGCCTGGCTGCCACCTCAGCTGCCTCTGAAGAGCTTGGTCCTTACGGGAGCTGACAAACAAGAATGAATTGGTGACTCACCAGCACAATAATGTCAGAAATGCTGGTTTTATTTTGCTGTGCCTGCATGTTCTTCAACCTGTAACTATTTATGCATTTTTTAGCCTGAAGAGAGGCTCTTGTGTCCATGTAGAGCAGAGGATGAAAATGCAGAGTGGGTGCTTTTGGAAGAAAAGTCTCTTTGGTGCAGTGGGATGCTGCAGGTGGATGGATGGCTTGGCTTTCACCAATATGAGGAGGATTGGCAGAGCTTGATTTTAGTCCAGGTGGTTGGTGGAGCAAAAAAAGGGTTTCTCTAAAGATCTTGTGTTCAGTTTTCTCTCTTGTTTTTTCTCCTGAAGCAGCACAAAGGAGAACTCTGTTAACTACCTGCATTTGAGATCAGGAAAGCTCTGTCCATGTGTGTTTTCACTGGTTGGGGCTTTAAGTGACAAGTTAATTCTCAGATTAAGGAGGGGAAAAAATCCTTGGAACAGCAATGAAGCTATGTCAGTTTTGGGGAAGGGGAGAAAAAGATCTTCACAGAAGAGGAAAAATATGCTCATTTACAGTTCAGCTAATGAAGCAAGAGGTTTAGAAGATGTAACAACATACATTTATTGAGTTGTCTTTGTATTTATTAGTTGCTGTGTTCACTGAGCATGGTTTCCAGGGGTATGGCTTTTATTTCTCTTCAGTGATGAGAAGTTATCTTAATAAATTAAGGGATCTATTAACAGGAGCAGCTGTGTGTTTTCCAGCCTTCAGCCAGGCCCAGCTCTCGAGGATGCCTGAATCCCCTCACGTTTCTCTTTGAGCACAGAGCAAAATGGGCATTGCTCTGGGTGTGAGCATGTCACACAGGTCCCTCCTCAGCTGTGGGACTCTGTTCTGTCCCTAGTGACGATATGCTCTGTGTCTAAACTGTATGGATCGTGTGAGTGATTTTGATTTGGTTTTTATTTCCCCCCCTAGTTTGACTTTCCTTCTCCTTTTAGTCGTTCTTTCTTGTTGTTCCACAGTAAGCTTGGATATTAATCATATGGTATTCAGCCTCTCCCACTGTGACAATAACAGCAGCTTGATAATTTTTTTTGTAAGAATTTTTCCTTTACAACTGCAGCCTTCCAAAAAAAATCAACCAAAAATACCCCAAAGAATCCAACCTATGAAAAACCCAGGAAGGCTTTGAAGAAATGTCAGTGTCATTTAAATATGTAACACACACACTCAGGCTTTCTCTCTGTACCTGCTGTCTAATTTCCCTTCTCTCAATAGCTCTGACTAATCCTGGGATCTTTCCCTGTAGGAGCTCTGCTATTTATGAATAGAGCAAGTCCTATCTGTGGACTCGTGAATGCTGGGAGTACTCAGATTAACAATGTGCATAAATAGCAGGGAGCTGAAGGACCAGGTCCTCAGAATAACAATTGGGAGGAGATGACCCTGTGGAATATGTGATGAAGGAAACAGCTTTTGCTGGCCCCCCTGAGGGTGAGGGTGTGTTCTGTTGTGGGACTTGCCATGAAGAATCAAGTTCAGCATCCAGAGATGATCTCCTGAATTCTGCTGATCCTGACAGGGTATTTTTTTTGAAATGGTGCTGAGGGCATCTGCAATAGAAACAATGATTTTTCCTCTTACTGCAGCCCTCCTGTGTGTGTTCACCAGGTGCTCACATCACACTTAGTGTTCCCCTCTCTCCCTGAGCTATAAGGGAGAAAACAAGAGTGCTGTTAACCTGTGTAGTGCTCCTCTGGAAATGGAGAGCTGCCTCTCCATCCTCACCAGGAGCAGAGAACAAAGCTGCACCTACATCCTTTCCTGACAAAGGCTTCAAGTGCTTTCCAGCCCTTCAGTGGATAAAATCCTTGGAGCACAATGCTGTTGCTTATTTAATTACTGTTACTACCTAGTGTGTTTAGGGCAGCAGTTTAAGTGTAACTGGCATAAGGGATTTGCTAAACTCATTACTCGTTCTGCTTGTAACAATTTCTGTGTCTCCGTGGCCTTCTTGGGGAAAATAATCCACTTAAAACATCTTGAAAGAAGGGCTGGAGAGAGCCTGCTGAGGCCAGGGCAATTCAAAGTATGTGGTGGCAATGTTGATGCTCATTTTCTGCTGCGTGTCTGGAGCTCCTGTTAGCATAAAAGATTTGATACACTGGTTTCAGTGCAGAATAAGCATAAAGTGCCCTTAGCTGTGTTTCCAGGAGGCAGCTGACACACGGAGCTTATCTCTGTAACATTTCAGCAATGATAAGGCATCTGTAGCTCTTTCCATGACACAGTTTAGTAAATCCAGCAGCAGCCCTTTGCCTGACTCGCAGAGAAGATGTGGAGCTGCTTTTTGAATTGGCTGCACAAAGTGGTGTGTGATGAGCCCTATAAAATTGGGTCATTTATTTATCTGTTAAGTGTGAACTCTGATTTCAGTCTCGTTGGGCTCTGGCTGCTCGGGTTCAGTCTTCCTTGGTCACCCCTGCACAAGGATCTGCTTCACAGCAAGGACAGAGGCCAGGACGTGCCACTTCTTGGTCTCTTGTGTAGGTAGTGGGAGAAATGTGCTCAGGGACAGGGTGCTGCCAGGGCAATTCAAACCTGACTGGGAGCACTGGTGGCTCAGCTTGGTGTTGGGCAGGTGGGGCTGTTCTCATGCGTGTGGAGCTCACACTGCAGTAAAGATCAGCATCTCCTCATGGTATTTCTGGGACTGTCACGAACTGGTGCAGCTCCATTATTAATGTTGACCTTTTCCCTGCCCGATGAGACATCCATCTGCAGCATCCACTGCAGAGGCTCAGGAGAGCAGCATCCTGATACCTGCTGTCAAAACCAGTCCCTTTTCCCTCGTTGTGAAGCATCTCTTGTGATGTTTTCCACATGGCAGCCCCAAGTATGTAAAGACGTGTGTGTTTTCTGTGAACACAGCTGCTGCTCTTGACCCATCTGCCAGGAATTCTGCTCTTCAGACACAGCTTGCTTCCTCCTGGTGTCTGTCTCCCTGTTCCATCAGAAACAAACATTTTAACACAGCTTTGCTTAATGCAAAAGAATAACACACTCTCCTTTTAAGGGCATGGTTCAGAGAATGAGTGAATGCAAGGATGGGCTGAATCTCCTGTCAAATGGGTGGTTTCATTTGGACAGCTGTATAAAGTATTTGCTGCTGTGGAAAAACTCTTCTTCCACTGCATAAAAAATCCCTAAGCAAGTGTGTCTGGGCAATGCCAAACCTGGTTAGTGTAGGGTGAAGCTTCTTGGGAGTCTCTGTCCTTCCTGCTCAAAAGAAAACCGAGCCCATGCTTCATCTTTAATTGAGTTGGGTTTTGCTCTGCTACATGAGCTTTCTCAGCAGCACAACTAATATTGGGACTGGAGAAAAACCAGCAATTTGTTTTACTTTTGTAAGGAGGGAACAAAGAAAAAAATATTTAAAACCCCTCAAACAGAAACGTAAGAGCAAGCTGCTTTTAAAACACCTGCCTCTCACCTCTGCTAAAATGGGGGATGTAGCTGAATTACAGAGGGCCTGGATCATGCGCTCAGGAGTCTTTCCACACCATGGTCATGGTGCTGCCAAGGCTGTGCTCTGATCCAGTTAGAAGAGCTCTTCCAGGAACCATGTCATTATAGAGTTGGAAATTCTGGAAGCTGGGTGGATGCAGCAATACAGGAGAGCTGCTGTGCACTTCTGCTCTTTGTGCTAAAAATGTCTCAGGGATGAGCCCTGTCCTGCCCTGGCTCTGCTCCTGCTGCTGGGCACAGCGGCTTCCCAAGGCTCCTGTGCCCGCCTGGTGCCCGTGCCCTGGCTCTGCAGAGCTGGGCAAAGCCTCTCTGTCCTGCTGGGCCTCTGCTCCCTTCAGGACCACCTCGCTGATGGAGTGATTGGTTCTTTTGCACCATCAGCATGGGCCTCCTGATCTTTTCATCCCAGAGGTTAAATGTTTGATGTAAACACGTCTGCTTTGCTCCATAGGTCACATTGCCTGTGCCTGGCTCTAAACCAGCAGAGCATCTGATGGAGGTTGGGCTTTCTGATTTGATGGGAAATAGTGACAGGCACAGGAGGAAAATCAGCTGCAGCCTTTGGGCTCTCTTTCTTTGCTGTTGGGTGTTTTTATTTGTTTGTTTGTGTTTACTTGTTTGTTTTGCTGTGCTATGCCCTGGCCACTCTGCTTGGCCACCCCTGGCATTTGGTAAGTGTGTGCTCTTTTAAAAGAGGAGCGTGTTTGAAACTGGAGTAGCAGCTTCTGAAATTCCTCCTGTGCTGCCGTCCCTCCTGTGAAGGACCAGGATGGGCAGTGACTCCAGAGGAGCAGCCTTCATCCCTCAGAAGAGATTCCTCAGTGTGAGGTTTCTGCCCTAGGATGTTGGACCTGATGCTGCCGTGTCCAGAAGACATCTGGGCCTTTTTATTGTAATCATATTTGTGCATTCAGACCAATTTTGATGGTTATGAAGGTTCAAAAAAATCCCAGAGATCTTAATAAGCTAATTCAGTAACTGTTTGTGGCTTTTGTTGTTCCTCTTTGTTGTGAGGACAGAACTGGTTCTTGCTGATGAGTGCTGCATGAAAATTATATTATTAGTAATTACTGGTAATTTCTTGTCTGGAAGCTTCAGGTTTGTGGGAGCACTTGAATTTGCTTCTGTATTCCCTGTGGCTTGGCTGTAGTGTCTCACAGTACCTCAAGACACTTGAGCAGCTCCCTTTCCTCCATGGGAGCTTCTCACACCAGGTCTGGGTGGCAGAAGCAGTTCCCTCTCTGTCCTGGTGTGGATTTTCTGTCCAGTCAGGGCATCACTGAGGTGCTGAGGCTTCCCCCAGGTGAAATCCTGGGGGATTTCAGTGCAGGGTGAGGGCTCAGGGATGAGGGGGAAGGCAAAGGACCAGAATGTGCTCCTACATTTTCCCTTTAAAATTGTAATTTTATTTTAAATGTGCTGTGGTAACACGGTGGTTTCTGTCAGCTGGCAAAGTGAAGGATTAGTCATAGAGGTTTGTTTTGTTTTCTTCTAGGGAAGCTGGCAGAAAGGTAGAAAGAAAAAAGTGCACCATTAAACAAAAATCCCTGGAAAAACAACAACGCTAAAACAGCAGCTTTTCAAAGAAAATGACAGTATTGCTGTGTTTTCTTTTTATGGGAGCATCACCTGCCTATGGTGTCTCAAGTCCTTTTAGATTTAGATTAGGGATATTCCTGATTTTTGAGTTGTGCATGGAAACATGCATTGGAGGTAATTGTACCTGGCTTAGCTAAGGAAATGGGAATAAATGTAAGTACTGCTTAATTCTCCACTTTGAGAGTTACCTTTACTCCTTGTGCCAAATACTGAGTTTTTTTCTTCAAAGATCATCATTGGAATAGAAACATTTTTATCCCTCTCTGAGCCTGAGATTAATAGAGGAGGACTTCTTAAAAGCTGTATCTTCTGTTTTGATTTGGTTTCCAACATCCTAATTACTTCTCCTTCCAGCCATGCCTCTGTGTCTGCTTTCCTTTCATCTCCCCGGCTGTGGCTGGGAGCAGCCTCAGAGCAGAGGAGAAAGCTCCTGGCTGCAGGTGAGAGAACAGCGCTGGCAGGGCAGGGCCCTGCAGCCTGGGGGCACCGGGCACTGCAGCTGCAGTGGGGCAGCCCGGGGTCACCTCACACTGCTCTGCAAGGCTGCTGGGCTGAGATTGCCTGGGAATAAATAGTAATTAACCCTGGATATACTTGGAGAGGCAGTTCCTGCAGATGTTCCAAGCTTTTGTGAAAGGAGCAAGCAGGAAAAGCAGGGGGGCTTGCACTTTTTTTTTTTGTTTTGTTTCCTAAGCTGTACTAAGTTTATCCACATTTTCAGCCTGTTTGTTTTGGATACCCAGCTATTCTTAATAAACACCTGATTCCTTCCTGCTTGGAGATGCTGATGGGCTCTGGGGTATAAATCTGTGGCTCCTGTGTCCAGGTGACAACTTTGATTCCTCATGTCAGCATCTCCTCATGACTTCTTGCTCAGGAAGGTCAGTAAGGCTAAAGAGCAAATAACTTGTTTCCTAAGCAATGGAAGGTTCCTAAGCAGGTTGAGTTTATATTTGTAGCTTTGTTTTGAATGTTGTTGTTATTGGCTGAAGAAATGCTTGTGCTCCTGTGGTGCTCTGTGAACTCAGCTGCTGTGGTGCCCTTGAGTGCCTCTGGATTCAGAGTGGGAGGAATGCTTGTTATTCTGTGTGATGGAAGGGCCTGGCTGTTCTCAGACTCTGAGATGTGTAAAACCTTCAAACGCCAAAATATCGGCAGGGTGATGCAAAACTTTCCTCTCGACCAGATAAGTGATGGGAGATTTACTCTGATTTGTAAAATAATAATTTCTCACTGGTTACTTTGTGTAAACACCGATGGGTTTTTTATGAATTGATTCTCTTGCTGCCCCCTCCTCCCCCTGGGGAAAGTTCTTTAGCAGCACATGGAAAATGTGACTGACCCACAAAGGTCAGATTCAGTCTCCCCTTCTGCTTTTCTTATCCTGCTTGTCAGACAGCACAACTTACTTGCTTTATCTCCTGTCCAGATCTGGGTTTTTTTCTGTATTTCTTTTTTTTTTTTTCGTATGTGTGAATTTTAAATAGAATTTCTATAAAATATGGTGGCAGTAGAGCTGTTCCTTGAACGTAATTTACTGTGCTTTATGGCTCCTGCTGATCTTTTTTTAGTTTATTGCTACGGATGATATTGATTGGAGTACAGAGTTTTTTTGCAGCTGAAGGGAAAGGTTATGCTATTACAGATTATATATATTTTTAAAGACTGTCTTACAGTAATAGACACATACAGGCAGTGGTTACCAAAACTCATTATTAAGTAGCTGTAAAACCTCTAACAAGATAAACTGTTTAATGTATTGGCTGGTTAGTGTCTTTAGCCCTGCCTTTGATGGCGTGGTAGGTACAGTGTATATTTAGAAACTAATTCCAGAAAAAAACCATCTGTCAGACTAAAGATTTTCTCAAGACCCGAAAAAACAATCCTGTTTTTTATTTTTCTTAAGCTGAAAATCATGTGCTCTGCATGAAAGATGCTGGTAAAGCTTTGGGGAGAAAACAGGGGCAGTGGGTTCATAAAATCCCAACATCCCAGGAGAGGGAGATTCATGTGGCATTGCTGGGGTGGAGAACTTGGATGAGCAGAAGAATGTTGGTGTCCAGATTCGCTTCCAAACCTCCTGGATTTGGGGTTGGCTTTTATTTCTGGCTTTGGGGGTGGAGCTCAGGGCTGTGCAGAGCTGGAGCTGGGGATGTTACTGCTCTGTCTGGAAGGGGTTTGGGGATGCATCAGGAATCTCAGGGAATGATTCAGTTTGTAACAACCAACCTCCTTCCATGCATGTTTGTGCCTCTCCTGGTGGAGCTGCCTTGCCTCTGCCAAGCTCTGGAATATTTCTGGTTTTCCTGAACATGAGCAGAGCACCCTGAGGGATTTAAAAACCATTGCTAAGCATTCCTGTCTTTTTCTTCCCTTTTCTTCTTTTTCTCTTTCCCTTTTTTCATGTCACACAAAACCACTTGTCTGGAGTAGGGAAGTGTGTGATAGAACATTTAAACTTTAGGTTTTTGAGATTTTTCTTTTTTCTGTCAGTGGCCAGATAGCTCATTAGCTGAACTTGTGTGCTCTTAGTAGTAATATGGGTTTTTTTAATGGATTTTTTTTTTTCCTATAGGGATGTGTATATGACTGAAAGAATCAATTGCTTCTCTTGAACATCCCAATATTTATTTGCTTAACTGATTCTGCTAATGAGGAAAATGTGCATTCTGAAAGGCTTTACACACAATAAGGAAAAGTTAAGGAAGTTCCTTTATTTGTAGTGACTCTTAACTGCAAGAACTGGCCCATAAGTAACAGGGAGAAGTTGCTTCTAATACCCAACAGCTTTGTCCCCTGAAATACCACTCCTGGGAATGTGTGGTTATTCCCATCAGGCAGCCTGAGGGATCTGGAAAAAAGCTTTATTGGCATCAGTTGTGTGTTACCTGTGTTAGCCCTGAGTGCCTGAGCTGCTGGAGAGCTGAGGAGGAACTTGCACATGCAGATTTTCTTCACCAGAATTACAGATTTCACCATGTGTGTTTTATCTTGTCAGTTTTTTGAGGCTTTTCTCTTTTCCCTCCGTGGTTTCTATGGGAATGTCACGAGTTTGGGTGGTGTGTGTAACTCTCCCAACTGCAGCACAGTCTGTCTCTGTATTGCTTAACTTTTGGGGTTTTTTTTGTGCTCATTTTGTGATGTAGGACAAGAGCAGAGGATGTTTGACATTTAACTAGGGGTTCCAGTTACAGGGATGGCAGTCACAGATGATTTCTCCATCGTCTGGAAGTGAAATAATTAAATCAAAAAGCACAAACCATTGTTTCCATGCAAGCTTGAGGATGGACCTTTACCATCCCCAGTCCCCTGGGGTGTGATGCAAGCTGGGAGCCATCCCAGAGCTGGGAAGTTGGTTTGGGGAATGAAGGAGAAGAGAGATTTCTGTGGCTGACCCCAAGAAGGGCACTGTTGAGTCTCTACCACCTTTTCCAGAGAAACTGGAATGTGCTAAAACATCTGAGGGAACTGAGAGTGTTCCTAACCCTGGTCACAGCACTCCATGCATTTAAAAATAAAAACTGCTGACATTTCTTTCAGCTGTCCTTAGTGTGAATCAAAGCACTCTGGTTTCCAGTGTTTCTCAGCACTGACAGCGCCAGGCTGGGCAGCAGGGATATTTTAGCCCTGCATACAGGATTAGTGGTGTCTCAGGCAGGGAAATGAGGCACCTCTGTTCCGGCAAATGAGCAATTTACTGCTCAGAGGAAGGCCTGGTGCTGCCTGGCGGGTGGGTCTGTGCTGTGCGAGGCTTTGATGTGGGAATGCTGTCAGTCACCTGCGAGCCGAGGAGCTGCGAGAGGGCTGGACTGGCTGGAAACTTTGTGCTCATTTGCTGCTCTGGCTCAGGGAGCTTCTTCCAAAGAGATTGTGTGAGTGTCTTTGGGTGAAGAACCGAACTGCAAAGGTATAAAGGAATTTGGTTAAATAATCCCCTTCCCCTTTTAGAATTGATAACTTCAGTCCTAGGGCACCCCAAACCCTAAACAAGGGGTTCAGGTGGGATTTTGGAGACAGCTGCCCATGGTGCAAATACCAACCTTTGCTGATTTCTCTGTTTTTAAAACCTCTTTATGCTCCACAACTTTGTGGGTGCTCCCCTTGCCCTTGGTGTGGCAGCATTTCTGCAGGAAGAGCTGTTGGGCCACTCCGGGTGAAAGATGCAACAGGAACACAGCAAATGATCCTCTTTGTGCTGGGATCACCCCTTGTGCTGCACCCAGACCTTGTTGGTTTGGGTGGGGAGCGTGGAGGAGCCTCTCCCAGGAGGGTTTTTGAGCCCAATTACAGGAACTCTGTTAGGGAGCATTGCTGGAGGTGTGGATAGCACTGGAGGTAGTAATGCAGGCTTTTACCACATCATCTTAGCAAACCATTTTCTCCAATAAATGTGACAAGCTGACATGGGGCTTCCAGAGGAGTTTGTCCCTGAATCCTGGAGGAGCTCAGCTCTGGGAAGTGATGGGGAGGCTGACACTGCTGTCTTGGAAATCTTGGAGGTGATTGCTGGGGCGAGGAATATGAGGAAATTGCTTCATTCTCCTTCAGATGTGTGCAATTTGTAACTGTTTGGCTAATCTGATTATCTCATCTTGCTTGGGATGACAAATGGAACAGATAGCTGTGCTCTGCTCAGTTGGGTCCTTTTGTGCTAAAGGAGCACGTGACCTTATTTTGAAAGAGTAAACTCCTACAGGAATAAATACTGTAGAGAGAAAAATGCTGCTTTCTCTACTTTCCCCTGTGACAGGCTTCAGAAACTTGTCCATTATTCTGTAAAACAGTGTAGTTATAATCTGTCTGTCAGCATGGAACTGGAAAATATTTTCAGCTCAAAATAACCTCCACAAAGAAAATAGCTTCCATGTGATCCCCTATTCAGAGGAAAGCTACTGGACTTTAGTCCTAAATAAAGATTCCAACCAACTTTGGTGCTTTAAAGAGCAGTGGTGGTTGTCCTGAATTTGACATTACCAAGTCCACTCTCCTGAACAGCCTTTGCTTTGGTCAAGTCAACAGAGCGAGTTTCACAGTGGCTTCTCTTTGTTGCTGGTGCTTTCAGTTGCTTTGAGAGTGGCTTCAGTAGTGGGAAATGCAAGGAAAATTTTCCAAAATGTAATTATTGAGCCATCACTTAGTTGGCAAGTCCTTTTCAAAGCTTGCCATTGTCCTTTTGTCCTCTTTAGCATCGCTGGGAAAAAATGCATTAACCTGTGCTTGAGAAGGCCATGATTTGCTTGGTTTTTGATACAGTCAGGCCTATTTATTTTGTCAGCAGGAGATGCTGCTAATGTATTTAGCAGTAAATCATCCTGAAGCCAGGGCCCTAAACAGCTCTTGCTCGTGTTCTTTCTGTGGGGATGTTGTTGCTGAATGTGCAGAAGAGAATGGCCGTTCTTCTTTCTCTTCTAATTTCAGAGATCAGCAGGGATCAACTGCATTGCATTTTTAGAAGTAGCAATTCTGGTTCGTTTGGAACTTGGAAGTTTTCTCTCCCATTAGCTAATTAGGACTATTATACTCTATTGTCATTATTGTCACTGTATTTCTGAGAACCAAGGGTGAAAAGTGACTGTATAAAATGAAACTCATCAACGAGGCTCCCTGAGCCTATTGTGAGTCACCCTCGCTGTTTCTAGTGACAAAAATAAATCTTCTATTACAACTGTTGACTCCTGCAAGCCCTGCAGTTACTCATTGCAGGAGCTGGGGCTGGTTTGTGCCTTGGGAAGAGCCACTGTCACCAACACACGGCCAGGGAGAATTCTCACCCACGGGTGGCTCCTCTCAGCCAGGCTCTTTCTCTCCATCTCTAGCCCAGGATAAGTTGTTAAGCTTTTACCACCTCTTAGATGGTTTTGCTCTTTATCAATTTTATTAAAAATGCTGAAGATGATAGTGCTGTCCTGAGGAAGGAGGAGCAGCTGGCTCTTGACAAAAGCTTGTGTTTTAGTGGCAGAACAGAGAGGATGAGGTCCTGGATTTACATAATTATTGATACCTTTTTTTTTTTTTTTTAAACTAGAAACACGAATTGCACACCTGAGCAACTGAGATAATCTTCTGGCAGTGGTCTGTGTAATTAAAAAAAATTGTTAGCAGCTTCTCACTAAAAGTATGAATTGTTAGTGGTACCATTGCTTATGCTTTGCTTTTCTTCCTTGTAATTGTCGTGACTGGTATTTTTGGGGCAGATTTGCAGCTTGTCTATTTTCTCCCAAGCTGGCTAAAAATGCTGGTCTCACGTGACATGATAAATATTCTCTTGGAAGCTAATGCTGTATGTATCCTGAACTTCCCATCCTGCTGATGTCTGGATTCATTCCTGAAAATTGCAGGAGCTGGAGGAAAGGTGTCCATTTTTACTGAACCTGGGCATGGGGCTGTTAATGGTCCTAAGACTGGAATGTTTTTGTTTGCTTTAGCTTTTGGGTGGTATTAGCCTTAGCTGTAACCTCTTTCAGTTTCTGTTATCTTTTAATAAGGACTTCCTAGAGCTCTTGCAGGAGTTGAGTGTGTGCTGTCCCTGCTGGCATTGCTGGGAATGCTGCTCCCAATCTCTGGAACCTCTGAAAGACCAAGGCCCTGGTTGTGTTATTGATTTCTGGACTTTGCTGTCATTCAGGATTTTTGCTTACTGACAGAAGGAAAATAAAAGCAAACCTGCAGAAGAGCAGAAATGGAATTTTTAGGCTAATGAAGCTGTATTGTATCTGACAAATGGGTGGCTAATCTGTTGGAGAAGGGGGAGGGTTGACTTTTAATGAGAAGTTATTACATGTTGAATAGCTGTTAAATTGCTGTATTAATAAAGTGGACAATCCTCTCTAGCTTGTCTCCTTAAAGTATTCTTTTAATTGAGAACCCCCTTTGATCCATTCTTTTAAAAATTAATTAACATTTTGAAAAACACTTCTTTGACTGTGGTGGCCCGGTTCAGATTAAATTGGGGTTATGTCATGACTGCTTCCTTATGTACTTTAGCTGTAATTTATGGACTCAGTGGATAACACTAACTTCATAAGTAAGAGCTTAACACTTCTAAGAACAAGACTAATGGGCTGAGTTTTTTTTGGTCACAGTTCTTTGAATTGGCAGCAAACAGAAGAATAGAAATGAGATGAGAAAACAGGGTCCAGTGCCTGGAGTGCGAACTCTGGTATTATTTTCAGTTCAGCTCCTGATTGTTTTGACTGTGAGCCAGCTTTTGCAGTGAATTTTGGACTAAACTATCCAAACTTTAATGTCCCTCAGATATTGCATTTCTTGTAGACTGCAGGCAGCTTTTTTTTGCACAGACCAATTGTCCTTCATGCCATGTTGTGATCAAGCTGGAATGTTGAAGTCCTTTGGCTCCTCTGTTGCACTTCATGGATATCCCAAACCCTCCAGCTCTGGGTGGTTTTGCCTTCCCCCCTGGCAGCTCTGGATTTTGAGAGGCTGTCCCTCAGGAGCAGCAGGCACGTGTGCTCTGGACATGGCTGTCCAAGAAAGCCCAGCTCCTGAATCAGGTCACTGTTTACCAAGCAGATTTATGTCAGATATAAATACAGCTGTAATGCCCTTTGGCAGAGGGCATGTGGGGCTGTGCAGCGCTCCTGCAATCCGAGAGCTGACAGAGCTGGGCCAGCCGGGATGGAGAAATTCCCAAGGTGTGAACAAGTGGCCAGGCCACGGCAGGAGCTGGGACAGGGAACTGCAGCACCGGGTCAGAGCCATCCCTGAAATCTGAACCGACCCGTGCTCTGCTTCCTCAGCTGCTGCCAGGCTGCAACAAGGTTTCCATCCAATGGTGCATCTCATGAAAAGGAAATTTTGTGCCTGAACCCTTAGTAAGCTTGCTTTTGTAACACTGTCTAGTAAGGGACACTTCAAAAAAAACACCCTGAAACAATTTGGATATTTGTTGGGGAACAAAGGAAAAGTTTATTTGAATGGGTCTTGGGTTTTGTTACTTTTGTTTTAATTTACATTAAATTGCTTTCTTTTGCCCCACATGTGCAGTGTGACACCTTGTTGCAGGACACCCTGATGGACTTGTGAAGCTGAATTTGTAGTTGGAGGAGGTGGTTGAAATCCCATTTAATTTGAGGAATAAAACCACACATGAGTCCTCCAGGAACAGGAGAATTCCACCCTTGGGAAAGTTCTCTGCTTGCTTTGTCAGGCTGAAACCACAATATGTGCTCTATGGCTGTTAAATACTTTGGTACATCCAGAAATCTTCTGTAGAAAAGGGAATTGTTTCCTGGAGAGAATTCTGAGTGAAGCCAGAGCTTGGCGTTCTGAAACCAGTGGGAAGGGCTGTGGGAAGGGTTCAGCAAAATGGGTCAGAATTAAAGGCCAGAGGATTTGCTTCAAAGTTTTGTCTTGTGGATTTGACAGCTGAAATGTGAGTTTGGTTTGTGATGCCCAAGATATTAATGCAAAAATTGGGTTCAGAGCACCACTTAATTACATCTGAGAATATTTTCCCCAGCAAGGATTATTTGCATGGGGTTTTGGGGATACGGTTGTGAGTGAGAGTTTGAGCATCTTTTGATCTTGAGTAGTTTCTTTCCTTGTCATATGTGGAGATAGGAGGTCTGTAGCCCTTCTGGTGGGTGTTTGGTTGTGGCCATGCTGGTCTGAGTGTCACAGCTCTGCCAGTCTTCGTTCAAGTTACTGCATCTACCAAGATTTCAACAAAACAGAAAAGTTCTTGAAGCTCCCATGTGCTTTCCAGCAGAAAAAGGGCTTGTCTGAGGGTAACATGTGTGCTGAGAACCTCTGGGCTCTTGGGGAAATTTGATATTTTCAAGAATCGTTTCATTTTCTGCAGAAATTACTGATATCTTGAAAGGCAGTCGGTAAGAAGAAAAAAAATTCTTCACATTTTTTTTCTTGCAGAATCATGCCAATTATGAGGAAAATTGAATTTGCTTGAGCTACTCCACTCCCTCCTCTCTTTATAAAAAATTATTTTGTGGAAAAAGTTGGATCCCATCTTGAATCTGCTCTGTCACTGATTCTCTCCTGAATATTGGACCAGATCATTTTTCTCCCTATGTCTCAATTTCCCTGCAAATGAGGGATAATGATGGTTGTCCCTGAAGCCGGGGCAGAACTTTAATGCATCCCTCAAGCACTGGGATTTGCTGCAGGGAGCCCAGCTGGGCCCAGCCAGGCGCTCCTGCTCTGGCTGGGTGACTCAGAGAATGTTTCCTCTTTTCTTGCCAGTACCTGCATTTGTCTCCTCAGGTGCCGCTCCTGTCCTTGGCTGGGGTGAATTCAAATTTAAGTTGTGGTTTCAGTTTCCAGTCTCAGCTCTACTTTAAATGATCATAGTGTGTCCTTTGGGTTGTATTTTTTGTGGAGTGGGCAGAGTGGGGAAGGAGTGTGTTGGGTTTTCCTGGAGGAGGTGGGAGCTGGGGATGTGGGTAACACCTGGCAGTGCCCCTGGGCTCTGTGCTGCCTGAACTGCCCATTGCATCCTGGTTTGGAATCATGGGCAGGGGTCCTGGGTGTTGTGGAGGTGCAGCTGTGGCTCCAGGGCAGGGCAGGAGCCTGGAGCTGCCTGTCCAAGTGGCTGACAAAGCTTTGTCCTTCTTTAGCCTTCTCAGGGAGGAGTGAGGGACAGAAATGACCCAGCAGTTTGTTACCCAGGCTGAAGGAGAAACAGAACTGCTCTGGCACTTCGGCCTCCTCTGGCTCAGCTGGAAACACCCTGGAAGCCTCTAAATGGTGTGGGTGGTGTTTAGAGGCTGGGTGTTCCATGTTGTGGTTAGCATTAAGGGTGGTTTGCAAAGGCAGTAAGATGTGATGCTTTAAAAATGCGCCATCGCTCTGTATGTGGGATGTGGAATGGTGGAAGGCAACAAAAAACACCAGGCCAAAATGTGCTGACTAATGAACTGAAAGTGGGTATTGATTAGCTGTGCACTTTCATTACCCTGCTGCAGTCCAGGAGCAGTGAGCGATTCTTTTTTCTTTATTAAAAAAAAAAAAAAAGAAGAAACAAAAACTTTCAAAGGCGCTTATAAAATATTTAGTGTAATTATTTCCAAGATCAAAACTCCAAAGAAATTACCCAGCCACAGAAACCTTGTTAATCTGTTGGTGTTATGGATGAAAGACACAACAGAGATATTAAACATTTACTGCTCTTGTGCAAAATGGCCCTGTGCTTTCCACCTCAATTGCACCATTTTTCATCCGCCTTCACTGCTGAGTCTGTCTTGCTCCCCATGTAAGAATTTTAGGTGTCATTACAAGTTTCTTCTGATGGAGTGGGACTTATTTTCTTTATCCCCATTTTGCCCTTAGGCAAGGCAAGTCTCAGCCTAATGAAACCAGTGTGAAGTATTACAGTGCTCTAACACTGCCTCTGCAATGGTACAATGTTTTCCTCCATGAAATGGTCTTTTTAAACCAGCTTTGAATGCTCATTTCCTGTTCCACATGATATTTGCATAAATGAGGGAATAAAATGGGTTTCTTTCCATCAGGACTGTAACTACTGAAAAAGTGAAGTAGCTGTTGATGACCCTTTTCAGTTTGAATGGGGAGGTACTGAGGAAGCAATCCACGCTCTGTCCAATGTTGACTCAAATCCCAAAATTGCGTTTTTGGTCTCAAAAGCAGGTTTAGTGGATCTGCAAGTATTTGGAGATAAAAATTCAAATTAACATTGAGAAATAGCCTGAAATGGGCTGTCGGTTGGAAAAGATGAGCATAAAGACCCATGAATAAATGAGCTATAAAATGGGGAATGAGTGCTGTGGTTGCCATTGCAGGGGAGGTGGGATGTGGCTGTAATGGCTTTGGGACTGAGAGCCTTTCAAGTGTCTTGTGCAGCAGGGTAGGAACAAGAGCCACAGGAAATACACAAAGCTTTGCATTTCAGCTTCCTTGCTCTCAATTTCTTACTTTAATGCTTAGTGACTGGTAAGATCAAAGTGGGAGTTTTCATGACTTTCTGCCCTTGATGTTTTAATAGAAAACTGTGATTTCCAGTGCAGCCACTGATGGAGAGAAAGAGAACAGGGGTGGTGTGGACATGGACATGAAGAGCCTGGATGGATTTGTGGCTGGGATTTTACTGCTTAATACAAGTGAAGCCTTGACCAGCTGGTGGGAACTGCACCAGGCTCCCTTGTGTTCCCTCTCCTGATTTCTGTCAGGAAGAGCGATTGTAGCACCTGGAGCTGTAAAGTGTAAATGCAATAACCTCCCAGGGAGGCTACCTGGGAAATTAGATATGCTTATTTTGTTTATAAACTTGGCCTTCCTCCCATCTCCTGCCACTGCTGCCCACAGTGTGCAGGCTTCTGCATGCCAGTGGCCCTTCAGACTAATGGATGTGCCACCAACCAAAGAAAAATCCTGCCCATGCTGTTTGCCTGTGGCATTCCATAGATTTTTCTTTACAGTAGTTTAATGAGCTGCCAGCAATTTTCAGTCTGTTTTCAGCCAGCCCGCTGTACTTGCCACACTGTCAGTGCTGCTTTTATTTTTGTTTCTCTGTGTGTGTATATATATGTATGTCTATATATAAATATATATATATATATCACACATCTATATTTATGTATTTGTGTGTGTAATGTTGGCCTGTTTTCAGTGGATAATGCTGAGTCTTGGACTAAGAGCAACCCCATTAAAAGCAGGGTCTGCCCAGTTCCTTTAGCTCACCAGGCTCTGCGGCCTGGCCACAGGACACTGGGGTTTGTGGCTGCTCTCCTCGTGCAGACTGCTTGGAAACGTTTAAACTTTAATGTCAGTGCTCTTTTTAATATTCATCTTTATCCCCAGTATCAGCAAAAGGATTAGAGGCTGGTTTGTCTTTCCCTCTGAACTCATCTGTGGCTCGAGTGTGCTTATTAGCTCTTTTAATGGCTTCGTTATTAGTTCATTATTGCATAACCTCCAGGCACGGCAGGGCTTGAAATGTTAATTTTCCAACCAAAGTTCAGCTGATGGACTTCACCTGATCCCCCTGGAATCCCTGTGTGCATGGGGAGGGCTGGCTGGCCTTGCACCACACCATCACTTAGAGAGCAGAGGGAAGGGAGTCAGTTCTCCCTCTGCCAGGTGCTGAAGGAGTAACAGGACTGGAAAGTACAAAAAACCAGCACAATATCCGAGAATGTTTAATCAGAAAAGGTGGTGGGTGTTGTGCACGCTTTGCTGTGATGTTGCTTTCCCCCCTCCCCTTCTCCTCACGATGCTTCAAGCCAGTATTTGGCTGCCCAGTGAACTATAACAAGATTTAATAGCTCCAGTGTCGCTATATTGCATTTGGACTGCTTCCATCCTTCAGTTGTAATAAACGTCTACTTTACAATGAGCTCTTAAATTCTATAAGTGACGTCAAATTGGATCTAATAATGGCAAAAAGATCAAGTACTGGAGATGCAACTTGTTCACCCTGTCTTACCAAGCAGTGTTTGTCCTCAGCCCCTCGCTGTGCTGCTGCTGCTGGAGCTCGCCCTACACCTGGGAAAGGTGATTTTCACAAATGTTTGTGCTTTCCTTGTGCCCTGGCTGTGCTGCAGGCAGTGGGCCCGGGAGGGCTGGAACGGGACAGACCTCTCCTTTGGGATCACCTGGGACCACCCAATGGGCTGGGAGGGCTGGAATGGGACAGACCTCTCCATTGGGATCACCCTGGGACCACCCAATGGGCTGGGAGGGCTGAACAGCGCCCAGAGCATGGCTGGGTCACACTGACACACACTCACACTCGTGCACACCCTCGCACACCCGCTGCACTTGTTCATCAGCTGCTGACTCACTGTGGGATGGGATCTGAGCTCAGCCATGAAACTGGGATGTGCAAACATCTGCATGGTAATTTTTCTCTCTGAAGATGTGACAGATGAGATGGAGGATTAGGATGAACGACCCTGCCCAGAGTCACACACTGACACAGTGGCCTTGGAGCCAGAGCGTGTGAACTGTGCACTTTTAAGGAGCTTTAACTTTTGATCAGTTTTTTCTCTTTTCCCCCAGGCCTGATGAGTTTTTAAATCTGCTTAGCTGTCAGTGAGCAGGTACAACCCACACTATGAAAACTGAAAACTGCTGATTTTCGAAGCCTTGTTCTCTCTCTTCAGTTTAGTGCATGTGTGTGTGAGAGAGAGACAGTTTTGAGAGTAGTGATGAGTGGTTTGTGGCCACAAAGCTACTAAATAGAAATGTTGAGGCCTTTTGACCTTCCAATGTAGATATGGCTTGAAACAGTCCCAGTGGAGAGATCACTTTGGTGGGGTTGGGTGAGGAGGGGAGAGAAGGCAATGGTAAAATACGAGCGCTCGTTATTCATCTCCTTGGAAAAGCCTCATTAATTGTGTTTGCCCCTGACCTTTACAGAGCAGTGATCAGTCATGAGAGATTCACAGTGACACACTCCAGCCTAGAGTGTGCTGAGCACTCACAGACCAAGAAGTTCCTCTCTGTCCTGTGTCCTTCCTGCCGAGCCAGCAGTGGGATGTGGGCAGGACAGGTGCCAGGCTGTGCTGGTCCCTGTGGTGGATCCTGGGCCCTGTGTGCCACAGCTCCTGGAGAGGGCTGGGCAGGCAAGGCTTGACAACCAGGCTCTGCAGGTACTCGTGGAAAGCTCCTGAGAGGCAGGGACACTGTGGACAGCAGGATCAGAGTGACAGGGAATGCTCTTTGCAGCAGTGCCATTCTGGACAGATAAAGCTGAGCAGGACTGCTCTGGGCCAGGAGGGAAACTGCTGCATTAATCAAGGTGTGAGCCCGAGGCTGCCTTTGAAAACTGCTGACTTAGGCCCTGGGATTCTGTTTCCCATTTGTGCTGCAGCTTCTGAAGGCATACATAAATCCCAGCACAGTAAGGATGCAGTGCTTCCAGCCATGGCAGAGCTGTGTCCTCCTCCAGGGAGCTCTGCAGGAGAGGGAAGGTGGCTGGGCTGCTAAGCCTGGTGTTGCTTTCAAAGTCCAAGTGTTTGATCCACTTGGGATCAGTGCTGACATCTCTTTGATACTGCTTTCTTCAAGAAAGCATCTTCTTGGGGGATAAAAGTGATACAGAGAGCCTAAGGAAGGATTTAGGGAGGTAGGTGAGGTCTTCAGGTAATGCCTTCCCTCATCCTTTTGCCTTTACAGGTTTGGCTTGGTTTTCTTACAGTTGTTTCTGTTAATGATCTTAAATTTCTTGGTGATGTGAAAATATTGCAGGGAAAATGTTCAACAGCTGAGTCAGGAATATCAATCCTTAGCTCACGAGTGTGCTCTTTCATAGAGGAGACTTTCCTCAGCTTCTCCAGAGAGCACAGCCCTGAGCAGGCAGTGGGTGATGAGAACCTGAGACCTGGGGCTGGGACCTGCTTCTGCTGTGTGAGCCTCCATGATGGGTTTTCCTTTTAACTTTACAATGGCATTCAATGAACCTCCTGTGTGAGGCTGGAAAATGCTCATTATAGCTGCTCTCTGCCGTGTCTGTTGCAGAGGGAATGCAGCAGCCGTGGCCTGAGGTGGGTCCCTGCTGCTGGGGCGTTGCTCCCTGCAGCCCTGAAAGGCTCTGCTCAGCAGCCTGAGCATGGGAAAAGTGAGCTGGTCACAATTTGTCATTGAGGTGGCAGCTGGGAAGAGTCATAACAGCTCTTCTGTAGCCTGAACCCACAGTGTGAGTGGTTCTGCTACCCTGAACCCCTCGAGGAGCTGGGATTCTGCTGTCACACTCAGTTTCCATCTCCTCAGGGCTAGCCTGGGAAGCCTGGCTGGGATTTGGCCTCCAGCATTCCAGTAGCACAGTTTAACCACCCTTCACACGCTGAACTTGCTCCTTAATTACGAGCTGTCAGTTGTTATCAGCCCTTTGCTACCTCCCTTAGTAGCAGGGCGGCTGCCCAGACACTCCCAAAGTGAGCCAAGTTCATGGGTTAAATGGAGAGATTCTTGATCTGTTCAGCTTCTGCAGACCCAGATAATCCTCCCCTGATTTTAAAGCATGGGCACTTTTTTAGGGAGTTTGTTGTTGTGAGGGAGACTGTTAAAATGGGAAGTAAAAGCAGCAGGCTATGCATGAGCCTTTAGACAGCCTGGAGCAATGGCTCAGAGGTGGACCTGACTCATCTCAGCAGGATATTGACTCTGCAGCATAATTATGATGCTTTGAGAACCTGATTTTAAAATAATTGAGGTATAAAATTATGCGCCTGGCTCTCCCAGTTACTACAGCTCGGGGCATAAATTGAATAAGGGGCTGTACAAATGTGCCACTTGGCTGGAGCAGGAGCAGCAGCCAGTCTGGAACTGTCCTGCGTCACTGTGCTTGCCTCTTGCTGGGAAGGCAGCTGCAGGCTGAGCTTTGCAAACAGCCCCTGCATCTTCCAGGTGTGCAGCCACAGGGGTGTGGCAGATCCATGGAAAGTGCAGCTTGGTGTAGCCAAAATCCAGTAGTGAAACCCTGGCTGTTTGCTAATCCCAGCACGTGGAGCAGCTCCAGCACCTCTGGTTGCTCCCAGCAATGGGCTGGGTGCAGGGAGTGCCATGGACACAGATGGGGGTTTGATGCCCCTTTTCCAGAGCTGTGGTGGCCCCCCTGCTTCCAGAAGCACTTTTCCCTCTCTCCCATCATTTCTGCTGACAAACTTCTCTGTTTTGTTTAGATGATACAATGAGTGGTCTTTGATTCTCTATGAAATCCCAGGATTTTGGGAGGAGGCCACTGTCCTCATTGAATTGTCTGAAAGGGCCATTTTGGCACCTCTGTCCCACCTGGAATGGTGTTCCCCCAGATCTGAATTTGGTGAAATGCCATGGTTTTATTTCACGGTTTGATACCTGGGCTCCACTGCTCTTGCAAGGGTAAGAACAGGTTCTTTTCAACTCAAAGGCATCCCAAGCTGCAAACATACCTTGATAATTCACTTTTCTTTGCTTGTCTGGCTGAAAACCAGGCAGACAAGCCAGGTTTGTTCTCTTTGTGCCTCCTTGAGTGTCAGGCTGCTGATCCCAGGTGCCTTTCCCTTGGCTGAGGTTGGGATTTGCTCCGTGGTGTTGCCCAGTGTGTTTCCAGATTGTTTTCTACCCAGCCCTCAGGGGTGGCTGCAGTAGCTGGAGTGGGGCACCTCCAATGGACACATAATCAGGGTCTGCTGCTGCCTCCAGCCTGGGGGCTGAGCCCAAATGCTGCTTTTTAATCACTGACCACAGTCATGAAGGAGGGTTCATGCTGAACCCTCAGCTCCCATAACAGCAGAGCAGGAGCCCAGTGCTGTGACCAGACAGGCTCCACGTGCCAAGGCTGCTGCTGTGCCTGCTTGGGACCAAAATGTTGGGATTTTTAGTCTGTAATAAAATAAACCCTCTTGTGTCTCAGCCATCTGAATTATTACCTGACTGGCACTTCATTGTAAACACATTTTTTCCATGTTGGTTCTATTTTCTTACCATCTTACTGCTCTTTAGGTTCCATGTTTTGTTTTATTAATCTCTTCCAATCAATAGAAATATTCCATTTTTAGCAA
Source organism: Zonotrichia leucophrys gambelii (assembly GCF_028769735.1). Lineage (NCBI taxonomy): Eukaryota > Metazoa > Chordata > Aves > Passeriformes > Passerellidae > Zonotrichia > Zonotrichia leucophrys. Next base: position 2,354,654 of record NC_088185.1, read on the forward strand.
GTAGCAAGGACAGATGTGTCTGATGTCCTTATGATGGAGCAGAATCACTTTCAGAGCATTTGGGGAACAAGGGGAGAAGCTTTTCAATCTAATTTTCAAAGATCTCTGAAGCACAACAAACTGCTCAAGATGTGTGGCTGAGTCTCCCACTGCCATCAGCTCCAGGAGTTGGGATCCTGGAGTTGCACCATTGCTGATCTGATCCCTGAGATCCATCCTCTGATGGTAACTGTTGTTCCTTGCCATGACACTAATTAAAAACCTCTTAATGAGATTATCTCCACCTGTTCTGGAGGATTAGTTTGATGGAGGAAATCCTGGATGCACACACTTCTGTGCAGAGCTCGGCAGTGCAGGGAAGCAGAGTTTTCCCAGAATTATTCTCTACAGGCTTTGCCATAGCAGAGACTTCTTTATCCTCCCCTCCACAGGCACAGATTGCTCTGACAGCAATAAAATGCAGCAGAGAATTGAATTTGGAAATAAATTGTTTAGATGATGCAGCAGCAGACAGATCACTATTCCAGAAGAGTCGGTCCGGGGCGGATTTGCTTTAGTGCCAGATTGGAAATGTGGCAGTGCCAGGGAGCTGAGCTGGGGGCACCGTGGCGTGGGGCTGGGTGTGCCCCAGGCTGGGTCCCTGCATGTGCTCAGCTCTGGCAGAGCCACCACAGCAAACCTGGGTTATAAACACTGCGTGTTGTCCCTGTCTGTGACCATGGGCATGTCCCTGAGCCTCTCCAAAGCTCGTAAAAGGTCGGTGAAGTGTTGTGCAAACACCGACTGGCACTAAGGGCTGTTGATAGCGGTGCGGTTTCCTGATTCCCACGTCGTGGTTTAATCCACAAGATAAATTGGTTGGGTTTGTTCTCTTGGTTGTTTCCACCAGTCACAGGGCTTGGGGCTGGTTTGGCTCCAGCAGCTCTCTCTGAAGATGTGCAGTAAACAGGCACAGCAGAAAGGTGGAATTTGGTGACAAGGAGGAGCCAAGGGAATGGTTTGTGAGCTGTGAGAGCCATCACCAGATCCTGCCCAGGCTGCCTTGGGCTCCTAACAGACTTTGCTTCTTGTGTCCTCTTCTCCTCACAGTCATCCTTTTATTTCCCCCTTCCTTACATAAAGTTATTGTCTTTATCCACAGTCCATAGGGGGTATTAAAGGTATTTGCAAAGTTCCTGCTTTAACTGTGGTATAGTAAATGCTGTATTCCCTGAATCCTTAACTGGTAATTCTGTTACAGTGCCTTGAGGTGGGGTACAATGGAATTTTTCTCTGTTGCAGTTTGATTTTTGACTGTATTCTCATGCAGTGGGAGTGTAAAAATGAGCCTGACATTGACAGAAGTGACAGGAGGATCTTGCCAGCAGACAGTTTTGGAGGTGCAAAAAGAAAGGGTCCTACCAAGACTATAATTCAGAATAAAGCAGGAGGAAAATGTACATTTCTGCTGTCTTTATTCTTAGAATACAATGGTCTTTCTTCATCAGATTGTTACTGAGGGCTGAGGAAGTTGGATAATTGCCCTTTCTTGCTGCTAAATGAATTTGAGAGGATAAAACCTGATGCTTTTGAGAGGATGCATCTCCAGTGTGTTGCTGACACTGGAGACTGTGGGCAGCAGCAGATCTGCCTATTCATTTGGAGCTTTTGTCACATCTCTTCCGTGGAGATGCTGTTGCATATGAAAGTCTGATTGATACTGAGGCAAAGGTCAGGAGAGTAATGGCTTTGATGGTATCCCCTGATGCAAATCAAAATTCTTCTGAAAGATTCTGTTCAATTTGAAATCAAAGGTCTGGTAGCACTCCAGGGATTCTTCTCTCTGCTATTATGCTTATAGCTATTACAAAAATTAATGTTTGCCTGTTATTGTTTGTTTTTGGTTTTTTTTTTCCTAAATAGGATGTTGTGCCATAGAATGGAAAATAACCACTTCTCTCTTTCCTCCCCCCTCCTTTCTGTCTGTTTCAGGGATCCTCGATGCATTTCCTTGCCATTATTTAAGGAGCCTTTACTAGAAGCTTTTGGATTGTGTTTGTGAGCAGCCAAGAGATTTTGGTATCCAAAATGCTCATAAAGGAATATCGCATTCCTCTCCCGATGAGCGTGGAAGAATATCGCATCGCCCAGCTCTACATGATCCAGGTCAGCACCCTCCCGTGCTCCTGCAGCCTCTGGGGGACAATTCCTGCAGGATTGGAAGCTTTAAATTTGAGGTTTGCTGTTTGCTTTTAAAGGAGCAGTGGGGAAAGGAACACAAATGTCAATTCCTGACTTGCTTCCTCTTCTGCTTAAATTGGAGAACCTCTGTCTGACCTGGGGGGGGAAACACAAACCTGTTCCTGTGGGACCACTCAGCCCAAGCGTGTGGGTTCCTACTGCTGTGGGGCATGAACTTCCCAGCTGGGTGGTGGTTACTGGTACTGCCAATTCCAGTTGCAAACCAAATTCTGTTCTTTTCTTGAGAAGCAACAGTCTAATATAAACTTGAGAGGGTAAACCAGAGGCATAATTTGGAGTTAAGGGAGGGGAAAAAAAAAAAAAGTAATATATCTCATATACTGTGCTCATATACCACAATGAAAGAGATACTAATCAGTTTAGGCATAAAATGTAGATTATTTTTAATAGGCTTCTGAATACTGATGGGAATTTTTGCAGAATTCCCTGTCTGCAGTAAAGCAGTTAATTAAAATGTTGGGTTTTTGTAACTGAAGTCCTTTGTGCCCGTATTCTCCCAGTGTTTGAAATCCAACCAGGAGCAGTTATAAAAGGAAATGAAACTGAAGTGTTATTTCATTGTGCCACACTTTAAATAAAATGTAATTTTCTTCATCCAGCAAAACACACATCTAATACTGAGTTTGCAGGAGAACTTTGCTTTCTGAAGCGGTGCTAGAAAAATCTGCTTTGGCTTAAAACCTAAAATAAGGGGAAAAAATAACCCACCCCAAATCAAAGCAAAAGTACAACTCCCCCGCTTTTCTCCTGACCACCCACCTGTGTTCCTCAAGGATTCATGCACTTGGGCTTGACTGTTTAAAGAATACATGTGTATTTTGCAGTAATAATGGTCAAATTCAATTTTCTGACACAAATGTGTCATCTTTGTGTGTTTAACCTAAATCTTGGTTTAAACAGGTAAACATTTTTCTTAGGTGGTTTCATTTTTCTTTACCTTTTCCTGATGCTGTAGCTGCTTTGAATATTGGTGTAATTATTTTGTTAACAACTTTGTCTCCCTAATTTGTCTCAGCTGCTTTGCCCGAAGAGCTGGTGGATGGCAGCAGAGTATTATCTGTGCAGAACTTGTCAGAGAGCAGCAGAGCGCAGGGGAGAGTGATCTGATTAGGAAGGAGGAGCCCACCTGATTAAACAGAGATGACTCCTGAATTGGGGACTGTCTGTGGGGCCTCCTGGGAGTTCTGGAGGACTTGGTCAGGGAGGTGGATTTGCTTTTTGATCTCAGAACTTAAATTGCTGATTTTAACTTCATGCAGAGCACTGGGTTCTGCTTTGTTGCTTTTCCTACAGGGATTTTGGCCACATCTTAACATCAAAAGGACATGAGGAACCACAAGGGTTTCATGCAAGGGGAAGTACACCAGCTTGAGAAACTGCATCTCCAAATTGCCATCCAGCCCTGCTTTAATTTTCTACTGCATTGCCAGGCAGCAGAGTAAGGTTTCCTTGCAGCTCAGGTGTCAGGTCAGGTTTCAGATCTCCCTCCCCTCTCCTGGAGCAGGGGCTGAGCTGGAAACACTTGGTGGAGCCCAGGGGCTGGGGGGCTGCAGGAGTGCAGGCAAGCAGGGCACTTTGCTGTGTTACTGTACAAGCAGCACAGAGGAAAAGTTAGCTGTGCTTTTCCTTGAGAATACCAGTTTCAGCTCAAGCTTGAAATAAACAAAAAGCAGTAACAAAACAAATTCCACTTAGGGTAGAGTTCATAGTTTGGCAGTGATTTGCTTCAATCATTCCTGCAATTGGTGGAAAGATTCCTGCTGGCTTCAGTGTGAGCTTTTCCTAGACCAGGATATCAAATCTTCAGTTTGATTTAAAAGTGGAGGTTTTGTCTTTGAGACAGGCAGTGGGGAGCATGACTCTGTCCTTTTAGAGAATGAGAAATTTCTTCATGTCTGCCCTTTTATTTTTCCTCTGGAACGCCTGAAGAGGCCACAGGAGAAGTAAGTTCTGTATGTTGAGCCCCCTTATGGGAACAAGCTGAGATATCTGTGCAAAGCAGCAGTGGAGAGGCATTTCTGAGAAATCTGTGGCTGAAATGTGGAACAGAATGTTTTGAAGTAGTTCCTGGGAAGAGGAGCGATTCTTAAAGGCAAAAGGTTAATTTCTGTGACATTTGTCATGTACAGAATGGTGGCATTATTGCTCGCAGCACCAGGCAGCCTGGCCCTGTGAGGAGCAGCTCTCCAGCAGTGCAAAAGGAGATGTCACAATTGCTCCTCAAGGGTTTAGGTAGCCCCAAGCATGCACCTGCAGTTGATCACTCATTTACCTTTGAGCTCATGAGTGAAAATTCCCATTAAATTCCAAACCAGTTGGTACAAAGCCTCCTATTTTTTTCTTTTAATCTTTTTGCCTAGGTATACATTTTCCTAGATTCCAGCATTGTCCAAATGGAAGTTTTCCACAAGGCCCTTCTCCCCTGAGCCCTGTGGTGGAAGTGATGCCCCAAAGCCACATAGGCAGGGATGTTCAGACTCAAGCTGCAGTACTGCCATCACTTGTCAAAGCCATTTCCATGTAGATTTTCGCTCTGCAGGGGAAGGATCAATCATCTGTTTTCATGAGAGAACAATCCCTTCTTATTCATACAAGTCTCCACAAAACTTTCCACCAGATTTGATGTAAGCAGCATCGTGCCCAAAGAGCAAAGGATCCTTCCATTAAATGGGAACAGGCTGTACTCATATTTGCTGTGTTTACTGGATGGGAGAATTAAAACTGTGCAGTATATAATCCACATCTCTCTTGCTTCTCTGCGCCACTGGGCAGGCGAGACGTGCAATAAATCATTGTGTGCATGCCTGTGTTGCTCTGTAATTCCTCTTATAACTACAAGTTCTCCAGGCTGGTGTATAAAGCTGTGAAACCTGAGATGAGTGGCCTGCTGCTTTGCTTTTTAGTGTTTGTTTTTATTTTTTTTAATTTGAGGTGAGAGAGCAAAAAGTCTCCTAAGTTGCTTTCTGCTGGCTTCTGAAATATTATCTACAGTCAGTGGTTTTGGTACTTTAAGTAGCACTTAAATTCTTCCCTAAATAAGTTAATTTTACATTACAGCAAGGACTTAATGTACCCTCGACTTGCTTGAAGCCTAGCAGATCTGAATTGTTTTTCTCTATTAAATTTCAGACTTTCAATATCCTTCCAAGGGAAGCCTCTCACGCAGCATTGTCAGCCTCTCCAGGCTGGGAGCCCTTGCTCCACCCAGAGCAGTTGGGTTTACCTTTTCCATAGGCACAAGACCTTTTTGCATCATTGCTGAGGTTTTCTCTCTTTTTAGGTCCAAATTAAAACATACTCATTTTTGTATCTGAGGTAAGAACCAGCAATCTTCCTTGCTGGTTTTATTCTGGTGCATAAACCAGGCAAAATATTTCAAAACTGTGAAATCACTCTTTATGCCTCTATTAATGTAATTTTTTCCCCTGAAATTTGTGTGCATATTTAAAAGCCAGTCCTGCTTTCAAGGGTGAGGGTTTCTCAGTGAACTCAGCCTGGAGCTGAGTTGTCCATGGGAGAGGTTTGATCTGGGGAAGCTGCAGGCTGATATCCTGAAGTAAGCAGAGAGGAACTGGAGATGAGCACTGGAATGAGTTCTGTGGAACACAAACTATTTATGGGGGGAACAACTGTAACCATCTATAGGGATTTGCTTCTCCCTGCAGAAATTTTGAGCCAAGGACTGTCCTGGATGTCTTCTCAGTTCTGCACATCACATCCGAGGTGTGGGCGCTGTTTCAGTCTCTGCGAGGTGAACCCTGTTGGGCACAGAGGGATCTGTGTTACACAGATCTTATTAAAGGGTCTCTTAGCTCTTCCCCTCCTGAATCCTGTGTATTTTGGTCTCAGCAGCAATCCTTTCCTGGAACACAGGCATCTTTTCCTTCTGTGTTCAGGGAACCTTTCTTTGTGCACACCTCCTCCTCCTCACCCCAGCAACAATGCACACATTAACGTAAAGTCTCCGTTTCATAAAAGCTTGAAATCCGAGCCCTGGATGCATTTGTTGGGATGTTATTAGACAAAGGTCAGTCCTTTTATCATCTTAATAACGTTCATTACTGTGCTTCCATGTGCCATGAGATTCCGAGAGACCGCTGCCCTTCTGACCCTTGCATAAGACAAGAGAATTCCTCTTGTTATTAAAACTTATTTTTATATCAGCGTGCGCAGCTTTCTTGTCTCTTGTAAATAACTCTGGTCCTCATTTTGTCTACACAGATTTCTCTGGGTATTTGTGACCTTCCTCCAAAGATAGTGTGCTTTAAAAATATTCTTCTGCTGGACTTTGTGATTACCTTTTGAGGATAAGACTTATTTTAAGATGCAGCGTCATCCTTTGGAGTTAATAGCGTTAATACTTTGTCATTCATCACTCTGAGGGTCCATGGCTGGGAAAGGCCTCTGGCCCTGTTTGAGGCACTGCATGGGAGATAACCCATCTGCTCAACACTGCCTGCTGAACTCAGGCACAGTCCTGGGAATTGAGAGCTTCTCTCATGTTTTAACATGAGCCTCTCCTCTACCGTCCTCCAGGGCTTTGCATTTATTGCCTTCCCTGAAAAATCAAAGCCTGTTCCAAGCATCTGCAGTGTGCTGTACTCTCCTGTCCTCACTGCTGATGGAGTATCCTGAGTCACTTTGCTCCTTTCTGGAGGATCATGGTTTATCCATTATCTCAGTTTCCAGACACCTGCACTGTCCTGTTTTCCCCTTCATTTCCATGTAGCTCTCAGGAAGCACCTTTGAGAGCAGACTGAAAGCTCTGCTTGGTGCTGGTGGCAATTCTTGAGGCCCTGTTGCGATACCCAGGTGCAAAAGTCGTGTCCCTTAAACCCTCAGCTCTGCTTGGCAGTTGCCAGCAGGCTCAGCAGATGGTGAAGGATTGATTGAGTGGGGGAAAGCAAACTAACCCTTCATCTCTGGACACTGCAAACTGGAGGGCTGATTAGTTTTGTTCTGCATGCAGATGCCTTGGCCATCTGCACAGACAGACATTTGTGCTTCAGTTTTAAGGCAGGTGATGCTGCTGACAGCTCCAGAGACCCTGGAAGGCTCACAAGTCTAAAAGCAAAGCCTGGTTTGAAGCTTTGCCCCTGATTTCTGTGCTGCACTGTTAAAACCTGTGGCTTCTGTGTGCTCTCTTCTTCCTCTGGTTTTCATAACCTTTTCTTTGTGACCATGAGGATTTGCATCCTTCTGGAGGAGGACAGTAAGGCACCTGCCAATGTTTGGTTTTGAGGACAAGGGTGGTACCACACTTGGGGTCTCATTTGCACAGGTGACAGTGACACCCCATACAGGTTATTATTTTGGGAAAACTTACAGAAGGAGCAAACACTCTTTTTGCATTTACTTTTTTCTTATTTTGTAGTCATTATCCTTGAATTCTTACATTGTCTGGGATTCCATATCATGTTCCAAAAAAGATTGATTTTACGGTAGTGAACTTTATGTGGCCTTGATAGTTCATGTGCTCTCTTTCTTCTAAAAAGGTGAATTAAGCTCAACACAAACAATTTTAAACTTCAGATTTGCAGATTTTAATACAGGACACAGCACTGCCAGTCCTACTAAACTTGTTGGCTGTCAAAAACCCTTTTTCCTTCTGTATTTTCTTTATTCTTATGAAAGAAGGACAAAAATATTGACTGGGATTAGGTTCTCCCTTTTTCAAATACCTGAAGGCAAGTAATGAATTAAGTATAAGGAAGACTAAGGGGATTTCTTTAAGCCAGTCCTGTGGTACTTTAGCACACAGCCCATTGTTAGTGAACAATTGCATTGGGTTCCTAAATTATAAGGGATGTAGTCAGAGGATTAGACTTGATCCAGAGAAGCCCAAGTAGAAATTTTGTCTCTGACTCACAGTATAGTAATGGGCAACTTGCTTTGCCTCCCTTTAAACCAGGGACAGTAATTCTCACAGACAGTGTCTGTGGAATAGTTAATGCAGTGAAAAATCAGTTTAAAGACATGGAAGGAAATACTTGAGTAGATGAAATACTGAGCTGGAAGTGTAGTAGACATTTTGAAAGATGAGGCATGTGGGGTAAACAAGTTTGAGGTATCTCCATAATAAAGTGATCCCTAATTCATGTGCCTGTGGCACATCCAGCCCTGACTCTAAAGGACTGTGACAGGGCATCTTTGTAAGGCACAGTGATTAATGAGTGGCCATGAGAAAGGTTCTCTTAATGCTGTAAATTTTTTATGACCCTGCACGATTGATTGTCCCCAAAATATCCTGTTTTTGTCCAAGCAGCTTCATTAATATCTAGCCCTGATTCTAAATAATGCAGTGCCTACAACACTTGTACAAAGTGATGCTGTGTGTGTTTCTGCTCGAGCCTGGTGCTGACAGCCCAGCCTGCCTGCAGCTTTTAGGGCTTTTTTACAAAAAATGTGAGTTCCATTACAAGCAAAGCAGCCAGGAGTGCTGGTGCAGATGCAGTGCAGGTAATGTGAGAGGTCCCTTCCTCAGGGCCTCCTGCACGCCCAGCTTTGCTTGTGCAGCTCTACATGTGCCTGTCTCTGACACAAACACCCTTCCTGGTCTCCTGTGCTGGATGTCCCCTTGGAGGCAGCATTGAGGGTGGTTACAGGCCTGTCTGATAGTCCAAATTCTTGCTTGGTAAACTTGAGGGAAGATTCTCCCCATAAAATCCGTGCCACAGGCAGGAGTGATCAGGTGGCATCTCCCTGCAGAGCTGGGAAGGACCCAAAAGGGAAGAACCCTCTTGGAAGTTGCAGCTGATCAGTGCTGGATTGGGAAAACAGAGGGCAACTACTTAATAGTTACTATCAGAGGGTAACTACTTTGTGGTTCCTGTCAGAATTATGTGCAGCTGGTGAGGTATCAGTGTTTGGGGACAGGGCAGTGCCTGGCTGGAATGAAGCACTGCATATTACCCAGCCCATTGATCAAACCTGCAAAGGGGTGTTTAAAACAGCTGCTCTGTTGCCTTTATTAATGAAGCCATTGATGAGGAGCAGATTCTTTCCCCTCTCCCCAGGGATTCAGGTCATTCCCCTGCATTGGGAGCAGTGAGGCTCAAAGTGCTATTGTAAAGCCTCGTGTTCTGATCGTTATCTTGTTGACTCAAACTAACCTTCCTTCCAGAAATAAGTATTGACATGGCCCTTCGTGGGGTTTTGTTTTGTTTTTTTTTAACAGCACTAATTGGATTACAGTAATTGTCACGCGTGAAGGATGCATGGCAGAGCACAAAGGGCACAGGGGAGGCTCAGTGTGGGCACCATGGTTACTGGTGACATCACTGCTTTGCTGCTCCCAGCCCGGATTCGGTGCAGCTGGAGCTGGAGTGAGGATGGCCCAAACTGGGGGATTGCTGATGCAGCCCCTCCCGTTGCCATGGAAACAGAGGATGCAGTTTAAAGTTGCCTGCATGCATAACGTGGTGCTCATGGTGTAAACAAAAGCAGGGTGCTGTGGTGCCCACAGCTTCTGGAAGGGCAGGAATGGTGTGATGGGCAGAGTGGGGAATCCTGTTGTGGTTTGACTTGTTTTCCCATTGACTTTACTGTGCATGATGAGACAAAGTGAGCCTAGCTTTGAAGATCAAGAGCAAAACTCACAAGTTCCTTGCTGTCCTGAGCAGTTTTGTGGTTGAGGGTTTGCCAGTCCTACTTGTTGTTGTTTCTGATTGGACCTTACAAAGTGCAGGCTCAAAAGTTCTGTTAAAACCATCCCTGGGATAACAGGGTTCCCATTGCTAAAGGTAAGCCCCTACCTACCTTTAAGATTATCTTTCTAATATAACCATTAAGATTGTTCTCAACTCCTGCAAAACAGTAGAGGAGCTTCCCTGTCTGAGGACTGTTTTGCTGTATTTTGATTAAGGTTCCTTCCTCCTGCAAAGAGCACTGTCACAAAATGGTTAGGGTGCTGAAATGGGGATTCAAAGATGTAGCCCTGCCAGCAGCTCTGTGTCTTCAGGTTGCTTTCTTCAAAATGGTGCTCTCTTGTTGGTTCCATGATCTTTAGTGTGAGGGCACTCAGCTGTTCTGACTGGGGCACAAAAGCCTCTGCCAGCTGAAGTTGTGTGTGCTGTTGTACTTCAGCACTCTCCTGCATAACTAACAGTAGGGGTGACTTTTATTTTTAATTTAGTTCCTTTAACTTTCTGTTTGCTTTTAGAACATTGTGCACTGATAAAATTATGTTGGTTTTGATGTGACAAGAAGTTCTGAATTTTGGCTTCTCTAAGAGTGGAATAGCTCCATCCTTTTTGCTCTGAACAAAGGTCTTTGCTCAGGTATTGCCCTGGTTATGGTGGTATGATTTTAATTGAGTGTTTCAGGTCTCTGACACACACATAAAGAAAAGAAAAGAACAAGTTTTAAAGTATGAAACGATGGTATTTTAGGATAAGCTGGCATTTTGTTTTCATAGGTAGGTGTTGGTTACCTGCAGTAAATAGTGACCATGAATGGGGCCTGGGCTGTCAGATATCTGCATCAGCAGGCAGAAGGTTGCTGGTGGTGAAAGCAGATTGCTGGTAATGAATTAGCTGTCAGCTGAAATGCTGGTGAAGGAGTGGTTAACAGAAGCCAGAGCTGAGTCATTGCGCAGCACAGGCGCTGAGGCACCGCGGGTTCACCCCCAGCAGGCACTCCCTGCCTGGCCGTGCCACCAGCGCAGCATCCTGGGCTGGGAAAACCCTTCCGAATAAACCCAGCATTCCCTACAGCACCTTTTGGTGCTTCCCAGTGTGCCCATCATTGGCTTTCTGGTTTTTGGTGCTGTTTAATTCTGGCAGCTATGGCTGGAATGTGCTGTTGTATTTTGTTTGTGGCGTTTGACTGTTGATACTGCCGCAATAGCCCAAATTACATGGCTGAGACTAACAGGCTGCTTTTCTCATAACCTCTCCCAGCTTTTCTGTTAAAGTTTGCAACGTGCAAGGTCCCATCCACAGTGTCACTGGTACCTCCTCAGTACCTGGGGCCTGCAGGTAAAAATGAGGATGGCTGCTGCTGGACCATGGTAAGGAAGCCTCTTGATGGTGGGAGGGACACCACTTTGGAAAATCAATTGTAGGAGTGAAATATCCCTCAGCCTAAATAATGTTCAGCTGCAGATAGTTGGGAATGTTTTTCCCTTAGCATATGGAAGAGATTTGGAGCAAAGAGTTTATTCCTCTCCCGCAGCCTAAGTTTTGTTTATACCTTGGGTGCCTTTACACTTTCTTTCTAAAACTGAACAGAACAGGTCTGGTTGGTGAAAACAGGTCTTAAGAGCTCTCCAGTGATGGCAGGAGTCATCTTGCTGAGCAGCTTGAGGCATTTTTGTGGTCTGATGGATTGTGTGAGGCACTTCATGCTTTCTCCGGTTCCCAAAGGAAGGGTCTGTTTCTGGGGACTTAATTGGTGTTTGTGGTAGCCTTAGCATCCAAAACAATAAAAAAATTGTAATTGGTCATAGAGAATGTTTTCTCAGCGTCCCTTGCCACAACAATATGAGCAAGTATGTTAGCAGGGTCCTCTGGGGATATTTGCTGTCATGTTCTTGTTCTGTGGTTACAGAGATGTCTTTGCAGCCCTTGTTAACCGAAACCATCAGGCAGCTGGAAACTTCTCATATCCCTATCTGGGTCTTTGTGGGCTAAAAAAATCCTGAGAGTTCAGTGTTATTTTAATGCATTCTCCCAGAAGAGTTTTGTCCAGACTATCAAAATACCCCCTTTCCAAATGGGAGCTGGAGGAAAAAAACACCCCCAAAAAATCTTGTGGTTATTGTTTCCAGACAATGATTTGTGTCTTCCTTACCCATGGGTGATAGGTCTGTCAAGCATGCTGCTGTCAGTCTTCATAATTGGAGTAATCTCAAACAGAACTCTCGTGGGTCCTGTGGCCCTGTGTGACTGATTGCCCTGCTGAGGGGAAGTAAGAACATCAGGAAGCTGAAGCATCCCAGCCTTTTGTGAGCACTGTCTCACTTGTTTAGATTGAGAGGTTGTACTGCAAACCATAATCAGTGGTAAACGAGGTGAGAGTGTAGTTATAATCTATTTTGGAAAGCTAGAACATGCCTGGATCACCCATTATCACCATGCAGCCTACCCTGTCCTGACTGTTCTCTGCAGGAGCATTGCAGTGCTCAGAGTAAATAATAAAAACAGGCAACTTCAGGAGGAGCTGAAGCAGCTGAGCTGTTGGCAGTGCTGCTGTTGGCTTTGCAGAGATTCTCTGCTTGTAGACCTGAGCCTGTGAGCAGCCTGGGCTGGATTCCAGGGCAGGAGCACAAGGAGGATTCTGGATTAGATAATATTCTTCCTGGTGTTCTGAGTTGGTTGATGGAGCTGTTTTTCTTCTAATTCCCCAAAAGCAAAACATTACAAGGCAACCGTAATTTACACAGCCTGACTTGTGTGTTTCTCCAGCTGATCCAATAAACCACATCCTTAACTGACCCAGCATTATGCACTCCTGTTCTGGGAATGCTGTTCCTTCAGCTCTGCTGAGACTCCTTGGGCTGTGAAGGTTTCTGTTGCCATTCCTTTATGGAGCTTTGTCCCACTAGAAAAACAAACACATTGCATTGAGTCACCTGGTTCTGTTCACCTGGGCCAGGTCATTTGCTGGATTAAGGCTTTGCTGGTTGGGAGACACATTTCTAACTGGGAAAGGAGATGGAAGATCTGAGAACTGATGAACCTGCCTGTGGAAGGCTCTGTTTACAGCTGTTTGTCTGCTGTTGAGAGCAGATGATAAATGGGGTTAGGCTGGCCCAGTGGTTAAGTGATATTCATGGGAATTATTCATCTGTGATTGTTGTGCTGAGGTCATGTGCTGTGTCCCATGCTATGCTGCTGTGCCAAGAGATTTATTTTAATAGAAGCCTTTAAGTAACTGGCATTCTTGCTAATCATGGTGCATCTGCTTCTCTGGGTTCCCTGTTATGAGTAATTTAATGCTATTACTTTAGCTAGAAGGGATCTGTGTCACCATCTGTCCTGAAAAGCTATTGATGGGGCTGTGGGGAACATGGAGTGTCATCAGCAGGAGAGGGGGACTTGGAAAGGGATGCCTGGATTTCCTCTTGTAATACAATATAAGATGGTTTACTGTGCTTGTGGGTTAGATAACCTGCACATAGAGGCTGTCAGCTGCTCTTTGATTTTTGTTGGGACCATTCCTGTGGCAGTAGTGAGTAGCAATGACCCAGGCAATCTCCTAATAAAGTCTCTACTTCTGTCTGAGGCTGAAACCTCTGAGACTGACCCTCAAGTGCCTGCACATCAGCACCTCCAGCAGATATTCCTTGGAGAGGTCCTGCCACACACTTCTCAAGCCAAATGTTTTCCTAATTGAGGGTTATTTTTAATTGTTGTTTACAGACCATTTCCTTGTGAGAAGCCCTCTCCAGGCTGTGGCTCAGGCACAGTAGGCATGAAGAGGCTGCAGGGCTGCAGAGCAAATTGCTCTTCACTCCCACAAGTGCTTCACTTTCACAGCACCACTTGTGCCCAGAGTACCATCCTGGTCTCTCAAGTGCGTGTGGCTAAAGTCTTTATTTTTATTATATGAGAAACAGATTTTCTCTTTGTCTTTCCGACTGGTCAGTAACTGTTCACCATCTCTCTGACTCTTGGCCCTTCCTTCCTTCACTGCAGCTCGTCGTCTTCTCAACAAGCCAACTGCTAAGTGTGAGAGCCTGGAGGGCTGGGAAGCAGCTTTGTGTGGGTTTCTCCTGGGGAGTTTCTCTTTGATCATACTATCCTTCCCAGCAGTGTGGTGTGTTATGAGTATAAATTTGGCCTGACTCAAAAGTCCTGGCTCTAAAGATAGTTTGGGATATAATCTTGGGATTTTTTTTTTTCCTGTCAGCAGAGCTACAGCTCTTATTTCACATTCATCTGAGAAAATGGTCCCGCTGTCCTCGTCATATCTTACGTAGATAAGTGACAAGTGGGAGGGATGTGAAGGGCCAGAATTTGCTGAGGGTTTGTAACTGGGTGACAAAGGCTGTGGGCTGGAGTTGGTCCTCTGGAAAGGCTGGAGGAGGAAGCACACCCTGCTCCCAGAATAGGGTTTGCAGTCTGCTGCAGCTGCACAGAAGTGAATAAAGTAACCACAATTCAGAAGTGGGATGTGAGCTGACTTTCACAGAGAGTCTCAGTGAACTTGGTTTTTCCTTCCTTCCTTCTCTCCCAGTGAGTTGTGACAGTGACACTGTGGCACCCTTGCCTCTCCCACCATCAGGTTCCAGGTTGTGTGGAGAAGCTGCTGATGGAATTATTCATGTACAGCCAAAATTGATCAGTGCTGTGGGTTCTTCAGGGTTCCAGCTGTAGGGAGAGAATCAGGCAGCTCATCTCCATGCAGAGAAGTTTTTGTTAAAACCAGCTGAACAGGGAAAAGTGAAATGGGAAATTAGTGAGTAAAACCCCACCGTGGATTTTGGTCCCAAATGAGGGCTTGCAGAATTTCCTGGAATTGCTCTAACTGTGCAGTTTAGAATGGAGTTTTGAATAACCTGGCATGAAGAAAACTCATCTTCCTTCTGCTTATGATTTCCATGTGCTTCTGCCTTATAATAAAACTTGAAATCTCTATAATTTCTATCAACTCTTCAGAGCAGATGCTGTGCAGTTATTCTGTCTGACACTTCCACTGTGCTGGCTGGGTTACTGCCTTTTCTGAGACCTTTGAATTAACCAGATTTTGGGGTCATCAAAATTATTTAATGTTATTGTCATAAATATTTGTACAGGACTTGGTCAGTGCTTATATAAGAACGGAAAGACAGTAGTTTGTTAGAAGAGGATGTGTGCTTTAATGAACTGCCAGCTGAGTGTTGGAAATAAACTGTAAAAAAATACTTTTCTGCTTTTCTATTTTTTTTCCTATTGCAGTTTGTGGGGCAGGAAAAAAGTGATTATTTAGATTGTCAGTTATTTAGGTTTGTCAGTTACGGCTGTTTAAATTTAAAATCACTTGAGAGGTCTTTATAAACAGGGCTATTTACTTCTAAGCAGCTCTGTTGGCTTAACATCCTGTCCTCAAAAGATAAGAAGTTGATCTCTTGCATCTTATTAATAATTTTCTGTTAAACCATGTTATCCTTTGAATTGTTTGTATGCCAAAAATGAGGAGTTGTTATTGTGTTGCATTTCACAGTTGATTCTTGGTATAAAATTCCTTTTTTGCCCCCTTATCTTCCAAAGTACTGTGCTCTCAAAATGCTCTCAAATACAAACAATAATCTCAAAATGCTAACAGAATGAATCTCTTGTTTGGAAATGATGAAGGTTATACATCATCCAATCTGCTGAAATGTATGAGAAATTAATAAATATTTGGTTTGTCTCTAGCTCATCTTAGAAGCACTGGAATTAGTATTTTTTATTGAGGGAATTTTTGCCAGGTTTTCTCTGAAGGACAGCCCTACAAATAAGCCAAAATGCGGAGGCTGCCAGGGGGTGCTGTGATCGTTCTGGCAAACTTGGGTTGTTTCTTCCAAATATCTTAATTAGCAGAGCAAAGTCTCCAAGCTGTTCTTGGAGAGCTTCTGCTGGGCCCGATCACACGCAGCAAACCCCCAAACGCTGTGGGTGTAGGTCACAGAATGGTCTTTGTCACTGTGATCACGGAATCACTGAGCTTGGAAAGGACCTCTGGGATCATCAGGTCCAGCCTGTGACCAATTCCCAGCTTCTCAGCTCAACCAGAGCACTGAGAGCCACGTGCAGCCATTTCTTGAGCACCTCCAGGGGTGGTGGCTCCAGTGCCTGACTATTGGAATATGAATCCCAATATAACCAGTTAGATGGTGCCTGGGCCAGTTCTGACCCTCGCTGCTGGGCCAAAGGTAGCACTGTGGTGCTTTACCCCAGAGATACCTTGGCTGCTGGAAAGTGCAGCGGGCAAGTCCAGGCTTGTCAGGACTCCGTTTACCTCAGGAGAGAGAGCTTCTGGCGATGGTGGAGAGAAAGGGAGCGGATTCTGCTGGAAGGTAGCCAGATGTTTATTCCATGGGTACAGAGATGTCTGCACCGGGCCACTGCTGCTAACAGAATGGAGGCCGCATGGTCTCATTAACATTTTAAGCTCAGGGCAGGGGAAGGGGAGGGGACAGGTGAGCCACCAACCAGGTGAAGGGGCAGGGTCTCAAGGGACTGGGGACACCTATCACACGACGCCTTGCTGGTATGTTAGCCTGATTGACAGGGCACACTCAGCGAGGGGCGAGGGGGAAGGGAGAAGGTAAAACAGGACATTGCAACACACCACAACACCTGACCACTCTTCCAGTGAGGAAACCCTTCTGGTGCCCAGCCTGAGGTGCTGCTGTGTCAGGAGCGTGTGTGACATCCCCACAGCGCTGTGCAGGACGGACAGACGCCCCTTGGCTGCTGATGGAAAGGGGTTTGTGCTGTTGGGGGCTTCAGAGCTGGAGCCAGGGGCTGGGGTGTGATGTGTTACCTGTTCCAGGAGCAGGACTTGAGGTGTCATTACAGCTCCATTCAAACTGAGCATCCCAATGGAAATTGGCATGGGGTCCTGCATAAATCAAATCTCTGTGTTGGCCTGATGAGTCTGTAAATTTGGCCTTTTTAATCTCTAGATTTGGTAATCTTAGTGCTGGGGTGCTGCTACAGCTCTGCTGTGCTCAAAAGGACTCCTAGAAACCATCCCCAGTGTCCAGGTGCTTTGAGAGCCAGGTCCTTGCACGATCCCTGGAAAATGAGCATTTTTGTGATGTATTTGTGATCTGTTTTCCCTTTCAGAAAAAGAGCAGAGAGGAGACATGTGGGGAAGGCAGTGGAGTGGAGATCCTGGAGAACAGGCCCTACGTGGATGGCCCTGGGGGCAGTGGGCAGTACACTCACAAGGTTTACCACATTGGCATGCACATCCCCAGCTGGTTCCGCTCCATCCTGCCCAAGGCGGCTCTGCGCGTCGAGGAGGAGTCCTGGAACGCTTATCCTTACACAAGGACAAGGTAAGATGGGCACAGTGCCCACAGCTGTGTCCCTGTGCTAAGGACAGGGCTGGGTGTCACCCTCTGGCAGGGCATTTCCCTCTCCAGCGATGTCCTGCAGAGCAGCTGGGGTCAGCTCCTGAAATTGCCGTGCAGTGCTTGGTGTCAGGAGTTTCCTTGGCCGACTGCACACCTGCCTGAGAATCTGGGGCTCCCTGCTGTAAAATGTGGAGCTGTTTTGTCTGTCAAAGCTTGGGCAATCATGAATGGTTTTTATTTAGCTTTGTATCTGCTTAACGTTGCAGATCTCTGCAAGCTCAGGGAAGTTATAAATGCACGATGCTGGGACAGATGTCATGCTGAATCCTGTCAGGGAAGGCAGGATGCATTTGTACAGGGGATTTTTCTTTCCCTTTTTTAATAAATAAATAAATAATCACGGCACTTCTTTTCTGAGAACTGCCTGTCATTTAACTAGAACATAACAAACCTACATCCTATGGTTTTCACCCTGAGGAGGGAAGAGAGCCAGAGGCTCTGTGGAGCCCTCTGGGACCTCCTTGTTTCATCTGATTTTGTCAAGGAGGGCTTCACATACCCTGGAAAAATAAGACCTTTGTGCCAGTTACTCCATTTTAGAGCATTTACTCTTTTTCAGATTTACAAATCTGATTTTCCTGACATCTTGTACAATAAAAAGGCTTTAATGGGTATTTTGATTCTTATGAAAAATCTGGAAAAAATTTCTGGTTCTGTTTTGGTTGGTCTCTGCAAGTAACATCAGTCTTGGAAGGTGGGCAGTCTGTGTGTGCATATGGGCTGTTGCCAGTGACTGAATATAATGGAGCTGCCTGACTTTTAAGTGATTAAAGTTCACTTCCAGTCAGTTTTTATCTCTTCTCTTGAAATGCCTATGAGTCAATCAGTTGGCCAGGAAACCTGTGCTGCACAGAACTAGTTTGTGTTTTATTCTGCCACAGGTTCCAGGCAGGAGCTTTGCTTTTCTCCTTGCACGGGTGCATTTCCTGAGTGTCCTTGTATCAGGATCCATGTCACAAATTTTTAATACAGTGGGCCCAGAATTTATCTCCTTGCTGAAAACTGCTGAGCTCCTGTCTTAAGAAGTTATTCAAGAACAATCTCTAGTTGGTATTTTAAGCATATCTGAAGGAAAACATGAGTGAAGGCTGGCTGGGATTTGAGGCTGATTTACTCTAAGCTGTGTTGTTCTGGCTCCCAGGTACACGTGTCCTTTTGTGGAGAAATTCTCTATTGATATTGAGACCTACTACAAAACTGACCCAGGAGACCACAACAACGTGTTCAACCTTTCTGCTGCAGAAAAAAGGCAAACCATTTTAGGTAAATAGCCTTTCTCCTCTACTTTTCCCTGGTTTTGTCTTTTTCTTTTTTTCCTTGGTGTGTCCATTTGCCTGTCCATCCTACCTAAACACACTCCTGTCACTGTCACTGCAGTTAGGGTTACATCAAGTAGGGTGAGGATACCAGAATTCTCTTCTAGGTTTGATGTAAATCCCATGGAAATAATTTGAATCCCCCATCTGTAAATTTAAGCTGATGCTTTTCCATCTTATTTATGCAGCTCCCAAGAGGAGTCAGACATCTAATGAATTTGGGGGTAATAAGTAGAAATAACCATAGAAGAGGAAAAAATAGCTGTATAATTGTGAAAATATTCTTGTTTATTTGTGTGGCTCCTTCATGTATATGAAAATCATTCCTGTCTGCACTTTTGAAGCATGAAGTTGCATTTAATTTTTGTTCCCTCTCCTTTTCGTCCTGCCCTCATGTAAGTTAGGACTCACTTCTCAGCTGTCTTTAGAAGATTGAGTTAACGTAAGGAATTAATGAGGAAAGGCACAAGGATTTTAAAAAAGTATTTTTGTACTTCACTTCAGCTGCCCTCATTGCTGGGCCTGGCTGGCCAGGGTTTCATTGCTGAGCAGGCTGGAGTCCCACAGCTGCACTGGGAGGTGTCACACACAGAGCTGTCACTGCTGGGGAAGCGAGATCCTGCCCTTCAATCCAAACTCCAGATGCTTCTGCTGAGCTCTGGGCATTGCAGGTCTTTAGGATATGTTAATTCACTCCACTCCTGCTGCAGCCTCCACTTCTCCATTGTTGGATTGGTCATTAGGACTTGAGTTAAACTTTGTGCTTCCCACAGTACATCTGGTCTGACAATAGCAGCTGAGGAGCTCCCAGTGCCCTCCCGTGATGGAGCCAGAGATGTTGATGGGCAGTGTCTGTGCCACAGCAGGGCAGGTGTGTTTAACTGTCTGGGCTGAGACAGCTGCAGCACTGAGGGCCATCAGAAAAGCTGGAAGGTGGAGTGTGCAACAGATCTGTGTGGAGCTGGAAAGACAGAGCGTGCAGAGCTGCCAGAGTGCTGTGGATGTGCAGTTACTGTGGGCAAAAACATCTCTTTGGAGCAAAGCCTCTGTTTGCTGGAACTGTGTGTGCTCGTTCCTCTGGCAGAGCTGATCTCTGCCCAGCAGCAGTGTATAAACAATTTAAATATCAGTTGTTTAAGTGTAAGTAAAAAGAAACTAAATTGCTGTAATGCTTCTGGTGCTCACTAAAATAGAAATAACTCATGAAAAATGATATTTTCGTGGTTTGCTCAGGAAAAGGAAATGTCTAACAGTTTCTGTTCTCTTTCTGTAGATCCTATTGATATTGTTAAAGATCCTATCCCTCCCCATGAATACAAAGCTGAGGAGGATCCAAAGCTTTATAAATCAGTGAAGACTAAAAGAGGACCCCTCTCAGAAGATTGGATTCAAGAGTACAAGAACAACCCTGGGAAATACCCCATCATGTGTGCATACAAACTGTGTAAAGTGGAGTTCAGATACTGGGGGATGCAGTCGAAAATCGAGCGCTTTATCCACGATGTTGGTGAGCATTTCTGCCCTTGCACAGTTCACTCCTTAATGCTGGCACTGAATTGAAACATGAAGGTGAGGTCTGTGCAATGCATCACATTCCAAGACATGTCTGTGAAGAGATTCTCAGGTCTGATGACTCTGTGGGTCAGCTCAGAAAAAATCCTGTTATTCTGTCACTTATAATCGTGGTATGTACAAACCCAAACCACGTGAACCCACTGAAAAGGTTTCAAGTCCTGTGTAGGCAACATCTTGCATTCTCCTTTTTTTAAATTTTTTTTCAAGATAAACTTGCCAGATCATTTTTAAACTCTGCCAGTCTTCTTTATCGTGACCAAAATCCATCCTGAAGGGCTGCCTAAAGAAATAAGCTTCACTTCATCATCCTGAGTGGTTCCAGAAAACCACTCCCTGGAGCATCCCTAGTTTCTACCTGCCTTGTGACAGGGCTGGTGGGTCTCTGTGTGGCTCTGAGTTGTGACTAAGTGTCCTTCTTTGATGGATGCATCATTGTTAGGTCAGGGCTTTTAAGGAGGAATTGGATGTGTCTGGGAGTAACTAAGTGGAGACAGGACAGGTGCTGGCAGTGCTGGCAGTAATTTATTTTTTGCAGAAAATCTATAAAACACCTGATACGGTTTCTGAGCCTTGCCACAAATGACTGGTTCTATGGCCAAGTGGAAAACCTAAATAGTGTTTTAAAGGAGCATTCCCATCTGAAAGGCAGAGCTCTGGCTGTCCTCTGGCAAAGAAAATGCAAAAAAAAAGGATGTGTAGAGGATGCTGCCCCCTTCCAGTGCACTGTAAATCCTCCTGCATGACCTCTGTGATTCTGCTTTTGATGTGCAAGTCTTCATGAACTGCCTGATTCTAGCATAAGTAATTTTCAAGCTCTTTGTAGTCACATTGCTCCTGGGAGCTAATGTGAAAAACACTGCTAGAGCAGTGGAGAATAGCGTGCCCCTCTCTCAGAATGCTCACAGGTTGTTTTCTTACAGCTCCTTTGCTTTTCTTTGGGCAGGGATGGAGGCTTTTCCTGCTGTAGGCTGTGTTACAAGCGCCTCTCTGCACTGAACTCCCTTGGTGTTTCGGTGACATGGGTTAATTTAGTGTATGCTGGAAAACACAGAGGCAGAATAACAACTCCATTGTATCTGTTAAATGAAAAAGGAGCACATGACTCTTCCAGTTCAGAGGTGTTTGGCATAGATTAACTGTGGTCCCTTAGAAATATTGCTTTTGTATTCTGTGAAAGATTGCCTGCCATTTCCCTCTTGATTGAGGCTTTGCACAGAGCAGAGCCAGCTCATTGTCTGCCTTTCAAAAGCTTTTCCAGCCTGTTATAAAGATGGCAAATAGTGTTTTTCAAAGTAGTTAAGATGCATAAAATCAGGGAAGTCTTTTAGGCAAGATGAAGTAGAGTGAAAAGCGAAAGTAAAAGCTTGGGGTATCTGCAGGAGCTGTGTGGCCTCCCCCTGCCCTGGGACAGCTGTGGGGAAGCCATGAGTGGGCAAAGTGCCACAGCATTTGTGGCAAAGCCACCAATGCATGAGGGTGTTTAAGTTGGAAAGATGAGGGTACAACAGGACTGACCAGGCTGAGGTGCAGATCCTGTGTGGCCAAAAGCACCTGGAGAACTTTGTGCACCTGATGGTGAGCCAGGTTCCCAGGAGCCAGAGTTGTTGTGGTGGGTCAGCCCCTTCTCCCTTGGCATTTTCCTCCTGGTTCATGTGTTCCCAGCTGGAGAAACTTTATTTCCTGGGGAATTAGCCCATCCTGTGCAGGATCACCGAGGCAGCAAGGATACAAACAGCAAGATCCAAACTCTGCCCAATGGGGAGCAGCGCTAAGTGGAGCAAACTAAAATTAGAGAATGGGTTGGAAAAGAGCAGGTGTGAGGTGAGTGATGGATGGCTTGTGCAGTGGGGAAGGGCTGCTGAGCACAGAGGGAGGAACTCTGGGGGCCGGTGTTGAAACGTTCTCACTCTCACTGAGTGCAGCAGCCATTCCTTCCCATGACTAATTGGACAGTTACTCAGTGCTTTGACAGCCTGAGACACAGACTAAAATTGTGATTGTGGGCTATTAGTCTGCTTGGCTGTAATATTTGTATGCTTTTTTACTCCTTTCCCATAGATTTTAAGTTTAATTGGACTGGCACTGCATAATGTTCTGCTCCCACTTGCTTCCTAATGGTGCATGTGGGCTCTGAGTCTTTTGTTGTTAAACAAGTGTGTTGACTGTGTATGGGTTATTAATTATATACTGTGGCAAAGTGTGTTCCATCCCAGTAACTGGAGCTTTGTCTAAGCCACTGTGTCCTAGGCTAAATATGCCCAAATTGCTGCACTGTGGTGAAGTGGTTTTTGAAAGCTCTTTTGCAGAACTTTGGCTTCACTAAAGCACTCAGATGAGTCAGTTCATGCACTGCCCACTGGATCCCAGAGGTGGAGCTTTGTCTTTGCAAGGGGAGGCAGGTTGCTGTTGGCGTGATGGGGATGTGACCACGGGCTTTCCTTGTGAGGGTTCTGAGCAAGGGAGGGCAGGGAAGCAAACAGGTGTGGCTGCAGGTGGCCTTGGGTTGGATTGAACTGGCCAGGTTAAGGGATCTCTTGGGACTGTCAGGGAAATGGTGTTGCACGTGGACAATCAGGCATCCTGTATTTGCTGTCAGGAAATTGTGAATTATAAAATTATTTGGAGGTTGCTTCTGGGTAGAGAGGCAATGGGAATCTGAACAGTTGCTTTGTTTGGATATTGAGGGCATTAGGGGCAGAATTTGTTGGTGGGTTTTGTGATTTATTTCTGTTGAGTTGTTATTACATTTGCTACTTTAATTTCACCTTGGAAAACAAGTCCAGAACTACAGACCAAAGGCTTTTAAATTTCACATGCAGGCACCTCTCTGCCCTGGCTTGTTTAATGGTCATTTACACTTCCTTTTGTATGATGGAGTCCAGCACCACAAATCATTTACAGCAGTCAGCACCTCAAGGATTCAACCAGCCTCTGAGTTGCTGAGGTGGTGAGCTGGAAATCAAATGATTTAAATGTTTGCACCCTGCTCAGCTCTTCACAGATGATCTTTCTGCACAGCACAGTGGGAAATGTTACAATAATTAAATCAACACATGATGACGGGCGCTCTGAACTCAGCCTGCACATTTGTGCATGTGTGGTGTTATTGTTTGTTTGTTTTTTTAACAAAGCATTGCACTCTGGAGAAATGATAGTCTACTTAATGACTGATAACCAGCTGGTAGCTGCATCCTTGTCAAAAAACCTCTTCCCATTTTTTCTGGGTGACTTCAGTGAGGCGCCTGATGAGGCTGTGGGGTTTTCCTCTGATTCTGGGGAAGGAGGCTCAGATAAGCTTGGGGCGTGTTGGTGGAGGGGGAAAACCTGCTGGCAAGGCAAACTTCCAACTGTGCTGCAGCTGGGCCAGTGTGTGACAGGGACTTCTGTGGCTGAGTAGGACACATTTACACCTTCTCTCCTTCCAGGGAGAAAAAGGAAAGCCAGCTGGGCCACAGATTCCCTCAGCACTCTGCTGATGGGCATCTGCTCCAGAGAGAGTTTTTCCCAATTACTCTCTTTCCTGGGTCTGGTGTCTCCCCTCCTTTTCACTTTCCAATAAAAAACTTGTTTTTCTCTAGGATTTTGATACAAAAATGCTTTGAGATTTATTTTTTTCCATTGCACAGGGAGAGCAGCAGTGTCTGGACAGGTGAGGTCAGTCATTTGTGGCTGGATCCTGGCTCCCTGTAGCTGGGTTGTGTTCCCTGGGTCTCTGCTTGGGAGGCTGGGCAGGAGTTCAGTGCCCACTGCTGTGCACAGAGGAGCCCCTCAGGTTCTCTTCCCTGCACTGAAGCTTTTTCTGCAAGCCATGACTTTTATTTTTCCATTTCTTTTGTACCTGCACAGCCTCATTCTCCCCCAGGTTTTCTCCTTGTGTTTAAGAAAGAGAAATGCAGCTGGCACATCCCAGGTGAAGGCCAAATGCTGGGAAAGTAATCTCTGTTTTGGACTTCTTAACTAACCTGGAGGGGGAGAGGCACAGCAGCTCTGAAGGCCTGTGGTGCCATCCCATTTTCAAAGGAGCAGAGCTTTAAGGGAGGGTGGTTTGGGATGTCTAATCAAAGGGATGTGAGCAGGGCACATGGGGAGGTCTGTGGGTTGGCAGGAAGCAGTGCAGGTGATGTCTGAGATCTAAGAAGGCAGAGAGGAACTTCAAGAGACTTTTTTTTACCCCCAGGTGGTTTTCATGTTCCCTGTGATGTTAGTCCATTAAAACACAGATACGTGGTTGGTGGCATCTGTGCCTCTGCACAGAGAATTTCTGAGGAGTTGGGGCACTGATACATCAAGGCTGGATTCAGGAGCAGGAGTGGAGCCTGCTGAGCCCTTGAACAGGGGAAGCTGTGGGATAAGAGCAGCATTCACTTGTGTGTCTGATCACTGTCTCTCTTCAAGGTGTTCCAGGCAAGGTGGAATTGGACACTGTGGGTGTGGAAGTCCAAAGGGTGGTGGGGACAGCAAGAGAAATGTTTTCTTGGCTTTCAGTGTGGGTGTGATGTAAATTTAATCTTGGTTTTTAAGCTCTGCTGGTTGTCAATCATAACAGGAGGTGAAGAGGCTAAAACATTCTCCTGTAGTTCTGCAAAAAGTAATCTGGCAGGGGAAATAACTCTGAGTCTCAGCTCAGGTCGAACAGAATTAAGGTGCTGAAGGCTGTCACTCTGCCCCAGAAGGTCACACTCTGCTGGCTCAAACTTGCCTCTCCCTTCTGAAAGTCAGTCAGCAAAATACATCAAATATTGATAGGTTTAATCTTACTGTGTAAATGAAGTTCAGGTTGAGCTGGTCCGTGGCATTAGCTGCTGATCTCAGTGGCCATTTCCTCCTGGCAGCCTGGCTTGGCAGCACTGGTGGCATTGAGGACTGACCAGAGAGCAGAACACACAATAAAGTGCTCAGATCTGGAAGGAGATGAAGATATAAAACCATTCTTTTTATGTGTTTAAGAAAACAAACAAACAAAAATGATTGCTGGAAGCAAACTGGATCTTTAGGCAGAACATCGCAGAAGCTGTGGCAGTGGTGGGATCCAAGGTTTTCTGTACAGCAGGGAAGCTCCTGATGCTGGCAGCACCTCAGAAACCCTGCTCATGGTGGGACCATTCCCTTGGCCATGCTCCTGGAGATGGAGAGTGCCTTGTGAGGGATGGCTTTGCTCATGGTGGTGCTTAGAGAGCTCAATCTGCAGCTCCCAAAACCTAAATGATTCTAATGTAGCCTGTTGATTGCTCTCATTATCCCACTGGGGCTTTTGGCTTGTCCTTCAGCCCATCCCTGCCTCAGTTTCCCAGTAATTAAAGAGGGGGCAATATTAATTGATTGTTTATTATCAGAAAAAAAACTCGTGAGGATCAGTTGGTCGGTATTTAGAGAAGCTTTGAAAGCATCATTACTGCTGTGTGATCCCATCAAGAATAAATAGCAGTTTGGAGTTTTGACCTGTTGTGAGCTTTTAAGGAATAATATTGGTGAAAATCCTGAGTGACTCTTATGTTTGAAAAGTCTTGGGGATGATGATGTTAGTGAGTGAGTCCAAGTCTTAGGGAGAGTATCTGTTGCCTTTTCAGGTGCATTGTGTGTTGATACAGAGGCTGCTCTTCCTTTCAGATATGTGATACATTGAAATATTTTAAATTGGCTTTACCCACTCCATTTTTCTCTTGCAGCAGAAGACAGATGGTATCTGCAAAATAAAGCATCTTTATTCCCTCCCTTACTTTGCTTTTTATCCCATTATCTCAGAAGCTCCAATTTGTGATGCTGTTTTACTGATACATAGAAACCAGGTGCAGAAAACAGGTTTCCAAGGACAGGAATGTGGGATGTGCTTCTGTAATGTAACAATTGGGGAGGGCTGTGGAGCATCCATCAAGGAATGATTTGAAACTCTCCAGGATTTAAAAAAAAAGCCAACAAAAAATCAGTAGCTTTTTATCTATTTTCTATTATTTATTACTTGGTAATATATTTCACTTTGAAGCCAGGATCCAAATGTTGCAACTTCTAGAACTTCAGGGAGTTGAAACTGTGGTCTGTGTGTGGTTCCTCCTTGGTGGAGCAGGCAGGCAAAGTCTTCCATCCAAAATTAGGCAATCCTTTTGCAAGTTAAAAGTTTAAAATCCCTTTCCAAGTTTAAAATCCCTTTCCAAGGTAAAATCCCTTTCCAAGGTAAAATCCCTTTCCCCTTCCAGTGACACAAGACTGGTTGATTTCAGTGATTTCAGGTTGATTAGGAAGAATTAAGGAGATGAAGTAGATGAAGTGGCCAGGTTGCCACCCTGACTGTGTGAAGGTCCTGCACTGCAGCACTGCAGGCTGATGTCTCTGTAGTGTCCCTGCCGTGGTGCTGAGAGGCTTTGGGAGGGGAGCACCTTGGTTGCTGCAGTTTGTGGCTCTGGTGACAGGGACGTTTTGGCTTTGCAGGCCTGAGGAAGGTGATGGTCCGGGCCCACCGGCAGGCCTGGTGCTGGCAGGACGAGTGGTACGGGCTCACCATCGAGGACATCCGGCAGCTGGAGAAGGAGGCCCAGCTGATGCTGGCCCAGAAGATGGCCCAGTTCTGTGGTGAGAATGACCCAGAGCAGCACGGTGCCAAGGACACTGCTGGGGAGAAGGACGTGGAGCCCAGCACGGGGTCACCTGCAGACGCCGAGGACGCCTCTGCCAACAGCGACGCGGCCTCGGGCAGGTCCCTCACCAAGCAATGGTCCACCTCCTCCAAGTCCTCACGCTCTTCAAAGAGGGGAGGTAAGGTGCTGCCAGTGACTTGCTCTTCTGAACTCATGGAGGTTGGGATTTTGGGGGGTTGGGCCATGTCTCCTTGTGGCAGGTGCCTTTGGGATAATGTGTGTTAGTCCCATGAGTCCTGTTAGCTCAGAGGCCTTCTTTGGTGGTGCTGCAGGCTCAGTCTTCTCAGGTGACCTGGTTTGGGTTTGGGAAGGTTTCTATTCATCCCATAACTGTGACTCAGTGTCACATGGCAGAGTTGCCAGTGTCAAAAGCACAGAATCTGTAAAAACACCACAGAGAAGCAGGCAGGAGCTGGCTGGCAGCACTGGGGCTCAAAAGACAGCCAGCAGCACAGAGTTAGTCCCTGTTACTCAGGAGCCACTGGTGGCTTTCTCAGGCCCTTCCATGGTGTTCCCTTCTGGATATCTGCTTATCATTGATACCTGTGTCACAGAGGTACCTTCTGTGCCACAAGAACCCTATCATTCCAGGAGGTATGTTTGGCTCCATGGGGCTGCACACAGTGAAACATCTCATCAGCTACTGGGGAGATTAAGGCAGGAACCCCCAAAGGTACATGGAGGCTGCTGCCTTCCCCTGGTGATGGTGTGCAGCAGCTGCTTGGAGACAAAACCTCACCCTGGGATTTGGTGGGACTGTACATTGCCTTTGAAACACCATTCAGGAAGCTTTCAGGATTTCTATGTTAAAGCTCTGCTGTGGATACGCTGTAAAGACTCAGCTTTGAGCTTGGATTTCATTACTCACCTCTCCCTTGGGACTCACCTGGTTTTGCTGTACTTCCCTTCTTTGGACTGTTCTGTACAGAGGGGTGACTCCCTGGTGAGTTACAGCCACAAGGTTCAAACCCTCAGCAGTTCCCTCTCTGATTAGCCAAGTGCTGCAGGGAGCAGGGAAATTGCAGCTCTCACTGCAGGAGGGAGAAAAACCTCATGAAAACCCCAAGGGGCAGCATTTCTTCCAGTGATGGTGGAAGGAACATCTGGGTGAGTGAAGCTTCTCCATCTATCATATGCTCTAAATATTGGGAGCTGAGTCTCCATTTTTATTTCCCACTCCATCACTGATTTCATCGCGGGGTGAATGAGAGAGGAGCAGTAGTTTTACCTTGCGATGACTCACTCGAGTGAGCCCCAGGGAAGAACCTACCAGATGCTTCATAAATCACTGCATAAAGATAAAAATACTGGCTACTTTGCCTGCACCAGGAATTTATATTGATGCACCCATGTCCCATTATACTCTTTGCACAAACCCCCTTTTCCACTGCTGCCATGTTCACTGGGAGCTGGAGTTTTCAGACCTCTCAGAATTTCACTTGAAGGTTTTCACTGGGAGCAGAGCATGAATTTCTTTTCAACTGCAGAATGTCTCAGCTTTTACAAGGAAAAGTAATGAAAGAAATTAATTGTGATGTGCTGGGAAGTACGTCACACAGATATTTTAATCCTCCTTCATGCTGGCAGCACATTACCATATGGAAGCAAGGAGGGCTGTCGCGACGCACCGCCACCTCCAGCTGAAAAAACGCCTTTTCTCCAAAGCTTTTCCTTCTCTCCACCAGCCGAGCGAGACCTCTGGTGATGGCAGGACCCTTGCTGCCCTCCCATGTGTTATTAGGTGCTCTATTTTTAGCAACTATTATGCGAGTGCCTTGACGTCACTGGGGCGTGAATGAGCTCTGCTCCGCCACCTCCTCGCTGGCTGCTCGCAGGGTGGGTGCTGGGGCTGCTGAGCTGTGCTTACCTGGCTCTGCACAGGGTCTCCATCCTTGTTCATGTGACAGCCGAGTGGGAGATAAGGAGAATTTTACTTCTATATTCAACTCTGTTGGAACAATAGCGCGAAACGGCTCGTGCGGCTGTCACAGTAACCGGAGCCTTTCAGGCTCTTGTACATGCTAAATGAGAACTTGTCAGTCTCCTCAGGTTTTTGCTGGGTGAGGTGGCTGCTGTGAGTGCTTTGTGTGCTCTGTGTCACAGGCACGAGGGGACAAACCCTCTCTCCCATCGCTCTCTGGACAGCGCTCCCCTCAGCAGGCGGCTGTTCTGAGACAACTTCAGCCGAGAAGTGCTCGGGCTGGATGGCTGCTAAATTATATCTGAAAAAAAGAAAAGAAGAAGCCATAATGTGCTTATATTTAGCTCAGAGAGCTCTGGAGGCGAAAGTGAAAGGGAGTAGGTAGGTGTGGGAACAGGAGGGCAAACAGCACTAAAAGGACTTTGGGGTTTCTCCTTGCTCTGTCAGGACCGCTGCTCCGACAGCTTCCTTTGAAGTAGTCAGATAGCATGTTGTTTAAATCATTCAAGTTTAAAGTTTAAACAGATCTCTAATCCAATTTGTGTGGAAGCAATTTCCTTCCAGAAAACAGATTATTCCTCTCCAGGCTGCTCTGCTGAGCTACCCACCCGAAAGTTAGCGGAGCAGAGGCATGGCTTGTGTGCTGATGAGAGGCACAGAGAGAGCTTCCAATCAGCCTGCTTCCTTCCTAATTGCAAACTTTAAAACCCAGCTGATTTTGCACGTCCTACTAACAATTATAAATAGCTGCCATTCAAAATAGCAGAAGAGTGATCCAAGCAGCTTTGCTTTAATGTAGCATCTTGCTGGCAGGTTCTACCAACAGTAAACAAACAGGATCTGTAAAGCAGTACACTGACATCACACCAGCATCATCGGGGTTTTGTGTTTTTTAATATTGCAGCAGTGAATTTTCTTGGAGAACACATGATTCTTCCTCCAGCAAAGATCATGTTGGGAACTCTCTGTCTTGTGGATGTAGCGTTTCGCATAAAGCTTTTTTGTTTTTTCCAGCAAGTCCCTCGCGCCATAGTATCTCCGAGTGGAGGATGCAGAGCATTGCCAGGGATTCAGATGACAGCTCAGATGATGAATTCTTTGATGCACATGGTATGTGGAGCCTAAATCACCATCGTTTCTTCCCTGAAATGGTGGGGTAAGAGAACGGAAGGCATGAAGGGCGGGGGGTGAGCAGGAAAAAGGCTGAGACTTTTGCTTTGAAGTCTTTTCCTTTCTAACCATGACGTGCAGCTTCTTCCAGCATCACCCAGCAGACTCTTACATTAATGCAGCACCATTGCAGGTGCAGTCTGAGCTGTTTGAGAACAGGGGATCTTGAACAGTCTTAGCCCTAGGGGCTGTATTTTATTTGGTGCAAATGAGTGTGCGTGAAATCCAGCAGTACTAACTGGACTGTGGGTGTGTCCTAATGATTCACTGTGACTGATTATTTTTCTAATTTGTTTTTTAATCAGTAAGAGGTATGATTAATTGCCCTGTCTGGGCCTGAAGAGACCCAAATTTGCTTTTATTAACTCCTCATTCTCCCATTCCAAGAAATACCAACAGTGAATGCAGCAAGGTACTTCAGGTGTCAAAATTAATCAGTGTTGATTCCAGAATTCTCAAAATAATTTTGATTATCTGTATAAAGAGAACACTGTTATATTTTTTTTCTCTGTGCATGTGTGTGTGAAGAAGCTTTGTTCCACTGTACTCATTTTATATATTCTACTTTATGCAAATTTAAGCCTGAAGGGCTCCATCTCTATTGACAACAGATGGACTCTCCTCCTTGCTTGTCTGATGGAAGTGAGAGGTGCAATATTTGCTGATGAAGTTGGGAAATGCAGTTGTTAAAAGATGACACCCCAGTTTTGCAAAGCTGATGCTCAGCTGAAATTCTACCTCCCAAAATTGATGGTATCATGTTCCAGAAGAGTTCTCCCATGAGTGTTTAGGCATGGATCTCAAATGTGGGGTAGAGAGGGGTGTGTTAGTGTGCTGAGCTGCCCAGCAGCAGCTGAAATGGTTGGGACATGTGTGAGTTGGGATAAATGTGTGTCTCCTGCTGGGAAAGGGAAGGGCCAACTTGGTTTAAGTGTCACTATTTATTAACTTACGTAGCATTTACAACAAGTGAGGGATTTATTGGAGCAATCTAAGGGAAGAGGAGTGAGTCATCCAAACGGCATGGGCGCTATCCACACGCTTTTTGCCTTTTTAATTACTCAGTAATAAAACTGAGATGGAGACAGCTCTGCCTGGGATCCAGGGCCCAGGGAATCCCTGGCATGCTCCTAACAGGCCTGGGAAGGGGAATTAACAAAAATGAGCCTTGAGCACCTCTGTTGCAATACTTGCAGGAGGTTGCTAAGAGTAAAAGCAGCTGCTCTCCTGCGAGCCTGTGTACGCACAGTTTGTCCTCTGCAGTCAGCACGGCTGGGTTGAAAAGTCTGTCCCTAAATCCGGTGGGGTTTTGGCCCGTGAGTCAAAGCCTTGGCATGTGCGTGTGCGGCTGACAGGGCCCCGTCCCCAGGAGGGAGCTCTGGGTGCCCCTCGGCCCGCGGAGCCTGCGGGGCTGTGGGCAGGGCCGAGGCTCCCTCAGCTCATCCTGCCGGGGTCGGTGCCATGGGAACTGGCAGGGCTCAGGATGTGAGTCAACAGCCAGCAGAGTTCCTCAGAAGTGCTTCCCATCCTCACACACACACACATTTCCTCACAGCGCAGTGGGCGGAACCCGAGCCCCAGAAGATTCCTTGTCTCCCGCTTCCCACTCAGCCTCATTCCCTGGTAAAGGTAGTGACAAATACAGTAATATCGAATATCTATCCTGTAATAAATGCTAATAATGGGAGTAATATCCCATTCAGGGATCACTTGAGCAGCAGTAAGGGCTGTAATTAGACCTCTCAAGGAATTAAGTTTAATATTTAGATTAAGTTGCTGGAGGAGCTTAGAGTGCAATCGTCCTCTTAATTCTCTGCCAGCACGTGTGTTACAGGCCTGTGCTTTCCACTTGCTCTGGACAGGCAGCTCCACACCCCTGTGAGCAGGGAAATTGGGATTTATTCAAATTCTTTCCATGGCTGAAAAAGGAAATGGCATGCTAGTACAAAATTTCCAGGTTGCTCTCTTTTTATGGTCAAAGTTGAAATAGAAATTCCTAAAAATAATCCAGCTCTGCTTGGATCTTCACCTAGTGCCCTTCATACAATTTTTTTAAGCTATTACTCAGATTTGCTGAAAAGATTAATATATTTCATAACCTTTCTTTGTTCCCCATTGTGGGATTCTTCCATCTAATTATTTTCTTAGTAACTGTACAGCAATAAGAAAGGGGAAATCCTAGTCTGGGACTCTGAAGATTACAGCTTTTAGATCTTCAAGACATCTGTAATTACTGCTGTTATTATGTTTATAACTCTTTATTAAATTTACAAGGCCAAAATTTTCAGGAAAGACATACTAAGCACAGAGGTATAAATAAATTAGAAAGCACTTAGCCATCATAGCAGCAAAAGATGCATCCTCAATGGAAAAAAAAAAAGAGAGAGAAAGGAGAGAGAAAGGAGAGCTCCCCTTTGTATGTGTCTTCCTTTTAATTACACTTCTAAGAACATAATATTTTTGGGACCCTTATGCTTTATTGACTATGATTGAACTGAGCCACGAGGTTTGGAGGATACTGAGGTAGGAAGGAAAAAGCAGATCCACGTGTGTCTCATCTCCTGAGGAAATCAGCCTGGGGGGTTCACATCCCCTTTATTGCTCCTGCCTTTTTAGGTGTTTGGTCCTTTGAGCAGCCGTGATCCTTGTCCCTTCTTCCCCCAGAGAAATCCCACAGCCCTCAGACAGGGCTGGGAGGGTCCCAGTGGGAATCCTTCCTTGTCCTCTCCTGTGCTGGAGCGTTCTGGCTGCTTTGGCACCATCCGAGAGAATGGCAAGGCAAAGGCCAAGCATGGTACCGTTAAATATCCAGATTGCTTCTTTCCATGTTTTAGGAGTTTGTTTGTTTAAATCATGCAGCTAAAACGTTTTGTTTACTTTTCAAAAGGTGCTTTGGTTTCTATATAACAAAAGCTGGTAAAGTATATGGCTTATTTTGACTTAAGCTATTCAAATGTGTATAGATTGCACAGAGTTGTGGGTTTTATGTAAAATTCTGGGGTTTGCTTTTTTCTATATACATATTTTTGTGTTTGTGACTCTCAAAAAATCTGTTTTTTAAAGAGGACTTGTCTGACAATGAGGAAATGTTCCCGAAAGAAATAACCAAATGGAGTTCCAACGATCTGATGGATAAGATTGAAACCCCCGAATGCGATGATGTCCAGGGTAATTCTTTTCCAAGTACAAGCTGCATGTGCTATTTTACAGTATTTCCAGGCAATTGTCACAGCCTCATTGTGAACAAGGTAAAACTTGTTATCCTCATCTCACAAAGGGAGAAGCTGAGACAGAGCATAAAAATGACTGTCCAGTGCTGCTGGAAAAGATTTGCTCAGTGGGAGCTGGGAAAGCTTTTGATTCTCTTTTATTTTCCACATTGGTTTGGCTCCTTTGTGTGACAGCCAGGATTCTCTCACATAATGATGAAATATCCCAGCTCTGTCTCAAATGACTTGAATTTCTCCTGGCTCTTCTTTCCTTTTGCTCCATCCTTTGTTCCTGGCTGTACCTGCCTCAGTTTTATTTTCTGCTCATCATTATGAAATGGTGAAAGGAAGCTGTAGCTCCTCAGCCAGAGCGGTGCATGGTGGAAGGTGACACTCAGGTTTATTCTACAAAGTCAGTCTGTGTAGGCACAGATGTAGGAATACATCAGATCTCTACTCCCCAGCGTAGTTCAAGCAATTCCTTTTATTTTCCCACAAACCAATCATTTCTGACAGTCATGCAGGGATTTCCCATTGTTGCCATCCTTAATAAAGCAGCAGTACCAGATCTCTGTAATGAGAGAAGAGCTCACTGATGTCCTCAGCTCTTAGCCAGGTTAGGAGAAATTGCTGGAAAATAAATGACCCAGCATTGCCCAGGCTTCTCAGGTGGAAGGAGGCAGGAAGGAGGGAGAGGATGATTTGATGAAATAATGAAGGAGATGTGAGGCATTGGAACAAGCAGTGTCTTTATGGAAGGATGCCTTTGCCAAAGA
Organism: Zonotrichia leucophrys gambelii; assembly: GCF_028769735.1. Classification (NCBI taxonomy): domain Eukaryota; kingdom Metazoa; phylum Chordata; class Aves; order Passeriformes; family Passerellidae; genus Zonotrichia; species Zonotrichia leucophrys. The sequence continues at coordinate 2,388,540 of NC_088185.1, forward strand.
GCATCTGGAGTGCTGACATTTTCCACCTCTGTGCTTCCAGGTGACTTGTACCAGGAGACATCAGCAGAGTACCACGTTGGCTCCAGCGTGGAGAGGCTCAGCATCATCGAGGTGAGTGCTTGGGCTGCTTGTGAAGAGATCTGTGCTGCTGGAATGGCTCTGTGTGGGGTAAATGGGTCCCTTTGCTGTGAGCAGTGTCTTGTCTCCATGTGCTGCTGAGCCCCAGCAACACCTGTGTGTGTCCTTCTGTAATTCTGATTTAAGGGGTTTTTCACCCATCTGTGGAACATCACATAGAAAATGCTGTGTAGTTTGCAGGCAGCATCAGGTATCCAGCTGGAAAAAACCGTGGGGAGCAGAGCAGCTCAGGGGTGGAGCTGTCCTACAATGCCAGATGAGCAAGTGTGGATGTGGGAGTGGGAGAACACGTTCCTGCAGCACCAAGGGGCAAAGGACAGCACTCAGCTGTAGCCCACAGCCTGGAGCTGCTCAGAGTCGTGTTTGGAATCCAGTTACAGCACAGCCTGGGGCAGCACTCTGGGCAAAATAATAAATAAATAACAGCACACGGAGCCAGCCCAGCTCTCTGCAGTTCAGAGTGCTGCTCAGACACCCCAGGCTGGCTGTTCTTGTCCTGCCCTGTCTGTGCTGCAGGGGTGGTGCAGCTGCTTTGCAGAGTGCCTGCATTGGGTCTGAGTGGTCCATTGGAGATCCTGAGTTTTGGATTTACTGTCTGTGCCAGGCTCTAAGTTCGTGTTGGTTTGGCTTTTCCATAATAGACTGAGAGCTCAAGGGCTGTGAGGAGAGTGGGTGGCTGGGAGGGGAACAGCTCTGGCCACCTCAAAATAAGCAAGTCACAGCCCTAAGATTTCTCTTGGAGCTCAAGATGGTGTGGGAAATTTGTCTTCCTCAGAGGGCTGTGCAAACTCAACCCCCTCCTGTTTCTGCCTTCATTTTAGAAAAAGAACAGACTTCAAAGCAAGATGAAAAAGACAGTTATTTGTAGTTGTTCACAAGCTGTCTGCTAAAATAGTATGAAATTCCTGTGCCGCCAATTGCAATGATTTTCAGGTTAAAAGCTCCCCTCGCTTGAAGGTGGTTCAGGATTTAGGTGTTTTAAGAGGCTCCAGATCTTACAAGGAAGTTCTGAATAGTTACCTCCACCCTTAAACTGATCAGCAGTTCCCCACTTCCTTCAGAGCAGAGGGTAATGAACTGAAAGGTGCCTCCAAAGCACTGCTGATAAACTTCTGCATGACCTGAACTTAGTGACTCATGTTTTTCTCCAAATGAACACTTAAAACACTTGTCTGGAAGCAGAAGAGGTGCTGAGAGTGCTCCTCCTGTGCCTCCAGCCAGGGAAGGGTTCACTGTGCAGGTGCTAAAACTGGAGTCAGAGGAGCTTTGAAGAGCAGCATGGATACAGTGCAATGGTGCTAAATAATTCAAGGCCATTCTTATGCAGGAGGTCTGGAAAAATCGTTATTACAGACTTGGATGAGAATTTTAATACTTCTGGTGGGCTGTGTAGTAAGACAAGCTTTAACATTATCTGGCAAAAATGTGATGTGGTTGTTAGGCTGCTAATGTGTGCCTGGGCATGCTTTCCTCCCACCAGCAGGTCTGTCAGGGACTCAATCACTGCTCAGAGGACAAGAGGTGACTGAAGATGCTCGAATTAGAACAATTTGCCAAATGGAAAACACTGCTGCCCTCCATCCTTTCCTCACCCCTCTCAGTGGCAGCAGGGAGTTGCTCAGGGTGTTCTCAGATGTCTCTGCTGGCACAGGGGGCAGGTACAGAGGGTTTGCACAGATCTCACAGATGTAGGATGGAGGATTTGAGTCCGTGTGGGAGCTGTAAACACTGAAAGCCCTGATAGCAAATAGATATTAAAATAGTTACTGCTCTGCTGTGTTACAGGATGTGCACATGGATGCTCTTGTACCTGCCTGGGGCATCAGGACAGGGCTTACAGCTCTTCTGGCAGGGCATTAATGATAAGGATACAATTCCCTCCTTCCCCCAAATTACAGCCTGTCTCTTTGGGCAAGGAATTGCTCCAACACAATAAGCAAATCACCTGGGCAGCCAAATTAAAGTCCCTCACTGTGTTCATGCAGCAGTCTCCCAGCCACATGCTGGCCATTCCGTGGGTTATGGTGTCATGAACTTTTTTCAGTTCCTCTCTTGCAACAGTTTAAGCAAATCTGAAATCTTATTTATAACTTCTGTGTTAGGCAAATGACTGATCTTCCCACAACTTCTCAGTAACTTGCCACTTGCTGACCTGTTTGATCTCATTTCTTAATTTTGCTGAATGTGTTTCACTGCCAACTGCTTCAGCTGAGCTCAGCACCCCACAAAAAACAACTTATTTCTGTGTTTTTCCACCCTAATATACCCAAGGATGTCTTCACTGCTGCCATGTTTTACCTGGATACAATTTTATGCAGGTTTTTGTTTTTTACTTTCAGCATTCCTTCTGCTTCTAACAAGTCAGACTAAAGCTGTGTGTGCATTTGTGCATGCACAAGTGTTGGATAACAGACTTGGAAGGAGTACTCAGGTTCTCAACATTGTATTGTGGTGTATCTAATGGCCTTTGCCATAAATTAATTTGCCATAAATTAATTTGCCATAAATTAAGCACAAGTCAGACCCCTTTGAAAAATGAGCATTTCTGTGTGCTCTCTTCCATCCCCACCTAGGATGAATCAGTGCAGCCATTAATGCAGCCAAGTAAAATCCATGTCCTCCTCTTGGTCCTCCATGGAGGGAACATCCTGGACTCAGGAAGTGGTGACCAGAGCTCCAAGCAAGGGGATGTCAACACCATCACAACTGTGTTTGACACGGTGATGAGGGTGCATTACCCAGCTGCTCTGGGACACATTGCCATCAAACTTGTCCCTTGCCCAGCCATCTGCTCTGAAGCATTTTCCCTGGTGTCCAGGTAAGTTGATGCTGTTTTATCATGGAGTGGGGGTTTTTTGGAGTTGCTTTTGTTTTGTTTGTTTCCCTGAGGTGTTTTGCATGTAGCACTGGGAGCTCTGACCATGCTTTGGGAATGCATTTATTAATGTACCAGCCAGGCATTCAATCTCGATTTCATACTTAGCTGCAGTGAATGCAGTAATCATGCAGCACAAGTTCTGAGATTGATTTATTCTAATTAATCCAATAAATACTAAGGATTTAATTCCTTGTCTGGAGGTTGTTCTGTCAGTGTAAGTATGTTGTCCTTGAAGATTTACGTTTGATGGGAGGGAAAGATTTATTAAGCTCTCACCCATTCACAGAGGAATAAATGGCCTTTCTGTCTTGAGGCTTTTTTTTATGAACCACAACACTTGACTGTAGTGCCTGCAAGTTGTTTTCCCCATGTTCCCACTGTGTGTTGCCTTCTGCAGCCTCAGCCCGTACAGCTATGACGAGGGCTGCCTGTCCAACAGCCAGGATCACATTCCGCTCGCCGCGCTGCCCCTGCTCGCCACGTCCTCCCCGCAGTACCAGGAAGCCGTGGCCACTGTCATTGTCAGAGCCAACCAGGCCTACAGCGAGTTCATCAAATCCCAGGAGGGCACCTCCTTCAATGGCCAGGTGAGCCAGGGGCTGCTCAGGCACAGCCAGAGCAAGGACAAGGGAAGCAATTTCCTTCTGAAATTCTCTTTGCCATAAATCCCTCAGGAGGGATGGGAATATGACAGTGCCGGGCTGCAATAAGGAAGTGCTGTGCTTTCCATTCCTTCCTTTCTGAGAGTGAGAGATTATTGCTTGTGTGCTGTCCTGAACCTTTGGGACTTGAAGCAAAGCCTGAGTTTGTGTTCAGAAATGAAGCTCCAAAGCTGTGAAGTTAATCAGGTTTCAGTGTGACACACCGTGCCCGAGCAGGAATGTTGCCTTTGTTACTGAACATGGTCTCATCCCCATTGCAAACCAAGGCTGTTTAAGCATTCCTGGCTTTAAAGGACCTTCAGCAGCTCGTGCTGGAGCTGTACACCCATGGGTTTATTTTGTGAGGCTGTGCAGCTGCTGCACCTCATAAAGAGCGCAACTGAGCCTCACACCTCTGAGCAAAGTGACTCCCCAGCCACACAAGGGCAGACATTACAGGAGCTCTCACTTGTGGTTTATTCACTCTGAGCTTCTTCCCATCCCTCTCCTGCCCAGAGATCTTGGTGCTTTACTGTGCCTGTCTGCTCATACCCCTGCAGGCAGAGCACTGTTACCCCTTGGGATACAAATGGGCAGAAGCTTCCCTGAGGGAGCTGGCAAGGGGGATCCAGCTTGGTTTCTGCAGTCAGCACCAGGATCAGGGCTCTGTGTTGCTGTCCTGTTGCTCCAGTTGGCTGGTGGGGACAGCCAGGACAGCTGAGCTGTGTGAGAGAACGGGAATCTGCAGGCAGTGATGGATTTCACTGGCTGAGCAGTTTTACTGATGGAGGCACTGGGCATCCTTGCCCAGCTGTAATCCAGTCTCTGTGTATAACTGTTAGTTCTGAACTGAAGTCAAAGGGCTTCTTTTCTTAATTTCCTTTTCATTCCTCTCCCTGTCCTCCCCTGCTTCTGTTTCCTGTCTCAGGTCTGCCTGGTAGGGGACTGTGTTGGGGGGATCCTGGGATTTGATGCCTTGTGCTACAGCAACCAGACCGTGTCCGAGAGCCAGAACAGCAGCCGGCGAGGGAGCGTGGTGAGTGTCCAGGTGAGGCTGGCCCCAGCTCCACAGGGCCTGCTCGGGGTGAGGATCTCTGAAACAGCAAACACTCTGCTCCTTGTCAGTGGCAGACATGTCCTAAGGTGCATATGGTGTCAGTTTGGGTGTGTTTGCTCTCAACAGGGATGTTTCACCCTCTGGTGGGAAGCATCACCCACACTTCAGGGAGTGATTGGGCCTGAGATTCTGTACTGGCCTCAACTGGATCTTGGGGTAAATGGGGAAAGGAGGGAGGTGTTAAAATGTGGGTGTATTCTTAATTCAGCTAAATCCATCCATTTCAAATCCCAGGATACCGACCTGCTGTCTCCTGGGATAACGGTGAACAACAGCCACTGTTCCAGTGGCTCTAATCTGGAAGCCAGCAGACACCTCAGCAGGAGCAACATTGATATTCCTCGTAGCAATGGAGAAGATCCAAAGAAGCAGCTGCCACGAAAAAGGAGTGATTCATCCACCTATGAGCTGGACACGATAAAGCAGCACCAAGCCTTTCTTTCAAGGTAAGATTTAAGATTTGGAAGGAGCAGATCCAGCAGTGTCCTGGAGCTGGGGGTGGTGTGTCTGTGGAACCTGAGTGTTGCTTTGTCATCCTGTGATAAGCAAGGTGTAGGAAAACAATTTAGATTAGAGAGTTATCGATTTCAGTGTGTTGTGTATGCAGAAAAAAAAGAATTAACAGCTTTCTTGCTGAGTGGCACTGAGAGAATGCAGCTTCTCTACTGCATCAGTGGTGCAATGGCAAGAAGCCCTTTGAGCTGTTGTGTGACAGCCAAGGCAGTCAGGGAGCTGCTGCTCTGCTGTGCTCCAAGTGTGGGATGGAGGTCAGAAAGCAAATGGAGAAATCGTGTAAGGGAACTCAGTGAAGCAGAACTGGGAACCCAGTGTTGTATTCATTTTAAAGCATCTCTGAAACCTGATTTTGAGTTATTCTGTCCCCTGTCATGGCTGCTTCATTGCACCAAGGACATGGTTCAGATTTGTTACTCACTGTTGAAGCCCCCAGTATCACATTTTTAACCTTTTTCAAATGGACATTCAGAAATCTGTCTGTTAACATAACCCATGGAATTTTCACAGCAGTCTGCCCATGGCCTCTGGTCATTCAGAGATTATTTCTGTAAATCCAGAGGAATTTTCTGACTGAATCTTCTTCAGCCTCTGAAACTGGACAGCCCAGAGCTTTTTCTCCTGCAGGCCTGGAGGAACTGCAGTAAATATGCTCTTAATCCCTCTTCTCTCGTGTCCAGGAACTGGGGAGCAGTGTCCCCCACAGCAAACCCCATCACCTGCATTGCAGCTGCATCCAAGGCTGTTCCTTTGTGCTGAAGGCTCCCCTTGCATTTCTCCCCCTCCATCACTGCTTGGAGTCAGTGTTTCAGCACAGGGATTTGTGTTGTCCTGCCATGTCAGGGCCCTTTGGTAAATGATTTATGGGAGGGAGAAGGTATCAAGTGAATGTTGTTGGTGCACAGAGATAGGATATTCAGAAAGACAGCTGCATTTACAAATCCCCAGTGAGGTTTTTGGCTATTTCCAGCAGGTTAATAAAAGGCAATCAGGCTCTTGTTCTTGCCTTCTCAAAACAGTCTCCTGTATTACAGGGAAAATATGAGTTGTGCAAAAATGTGCTGATTTTCCTCCTTGTTATTGACCTCAGGGGCACAGACTCAGTTAAGGAAATCAGGCAGGCATCTTGATGCATTTTTGCACCTATTTTAGAATAAGTGCTGGGCCTGATGTGGATAATGGATTGCTCATTTTGTTGTTCCAAACAGCTTTGTGCTGGTCCTTCCTGTTCCATCTCTGAAGGGCTCTGCCTGCACCCAGCACGCAGCACTCGTGACTCCCTGGCATTCAGGGGGGTGACAGATTGGTGCATCTTCACTTCTTAAGAGTTTTATGTGGTTTTAATCCTCCTTTTAGACCTTGGGCTAAAAACTAGTCTCTTCCCAGAGCTCAAAACCAGGATTCCCTCAGGGAAAGGGGCAGGTTGGAGCTGCTGTAGGAGCTCTCTCTGCATGTCCCTCCCTCAGCTCTGTGGTGCAGGGGAAGCTGGGGAGCAGGGATTCAGCTCATCCATGGTGCAGGAGAGGCTGGGAAACAGGAATTACTGTTAGCACGAGTGGACAGATCCACTATCCCGTGCAGAGGAGGCTGGGGAGCAGGGATTCACCCCATCTCTAGTGCAGGAGAGGCAGGGGAGCAGGGACCCACTCGTGCCCCCCTGCATGTCAGCAGAACATCGCTCTCACTCCCATCCCTGGACCTTGTTCTCCCAGCCAGCACCAGCAGAATGCCCATTGGCCTCTGCCATCAAGGAATGATTTTCCCCGTGATTTTTCCCATGATATTTCTTCAAACCAAGCCCTGGTGTGAGGTGGCTTTGAGCAGGAGGTTGGCAGAGCAGAGCCAGGTTTTCCTGCAGGGCTCGGCAGACTGGCAGCCTGGCACACAGGGACCTTTCTGTCCGTGCCCACTGCAGATTTCTGCCTGTGCCAAAGACTCTCATTTTTATTCATGTATCAGACCTACCCACTTCTCTGGGATAATGCCCAGCAAGCCAGAGCAGCATCTGGAGAGTACAATCACACATTTATTTTTAAATTCAGTCCTTCTGCACAACTACATTATTTCTGGCTGTGCCGTACTTGTATTATTGTAAATGAGTTGATTTGCTTCTGAAATCCATAAGCTCTTGTTTAATTAATGCACACAGTACATCTGCTGCTCTTTAAAGGGAGAACAGGGCACTGCAGGTTGCTTGGAGCATGACAGATCCAGAGTTCCCCTTGGCTCTCATTTCCTTTGATTGCTGAAAAGGCAATTCCAAGTTCCCGGCAGAAGGAGTGAAGGTGCCCAAATTGCTCCGTGCTGTGCCTGCTCCGCTTCTTCCCTTGCCCAGGAAGAGATGCTGTGGGAAGCTGTGTGGAATGCACCAAGCAGCCCCTGCACCCATCCTGCCCTGGGGACAGCTTTTCCTCTGGAATCCCATCTCTGTCACCCTGCCTTCAGTGAAACTGAGCGTGTTCTAAATGACTTTGCATTCCTCACACACAGCAAACTCACCGTGTTACATCTTGTTAGCTGAAGCAATTGTAGCTCCACCAAAGGTGGCTCGTTCTCAGAGCTGTCTCAGGGCTCTGCAGCCTCGTTTGCATCACAGAAACAGGAACAGGCTCGTTTGAGCTGTCAACTGCTGTAACCTCGTGTTCCTCCCGTTTTGACACCACTGTTTTGACTCCCCGTGATGTGTGTGTGTCTGGCATAAGTAACTGATCATTCCCCGGCTGGGAAACAGGAGAGCAGAGCTGTGCATGTGCCTGTGTGCAGCCCCAGAGGGAACACAGCAGCACAGCAGGAGCAGGAGGAGCTTCAGCATCCTCTGGGAGCAACGTTCAGCACTGGAGCTGTCACTGGGATTATTCCTTGTTTGCCATGGCAGGAAAGCAAAGTCTGCCTGAAAGCTGGTTTTGTTCCCCGAAAGTGTGAGCATTGCAGCTGCTCCAGGGCTGTGGCTGTGTCTGAGGGGTCTGTGAGCAACTGTTCTGTGCTGAGGATGTGGAACAGCCCTGCTTGGGGACCACAGCACTGCTGGGCTGTCTCTGTCCTCAGAAACAGCCGTGCTGAGCCAGAGCTGTAGCACATGAGGATGTGACAAGTTCTGGTCACCACCTGGGATTTTGTTCTGGGGCCACAGAGCCAGCAGGAAACTGTTGGATCTGCATCATTCCCAACTCCAGGCCTGTAAACCCTTTATCCAACCCATCTCTTATGGTATCCATTTCTCCTACACGTTTTATAGAACCTGTTCTGATGCTTTTTTAAGTGTTTGCAAACACCCTCTTAAGGCACTGCCGGTACTGCCTTCAACTCTCTGCTTCTGCTTATAATGAGATAACCCAGTTCAGCTGCCCCTGGAATCTGCACAACCTGGAGAGCAAAGGAATTTGCAGCTTTGTGCTTTTGGGTGGGAATAGAAGCATCTCAGAAAGTCTTTTGTGAACCAGGTTATCAGTGTTACACATCTGTCATTTCATTTTCCCAGATTTACACTGCAGAGAAGCCACTCTTCCTAACATGGGGGTGGATTCCCAGGATTTTCACCTAAGCAATCCTGCTGCTTCTTCTTCAGTGTCCAAGGAGAATGTGAATTTAAATCTCTGTGTTAAACCTGTTTATTGCCCAGCCTGCACAAGACTGAGGTGGAATTTTGCAAACAGATTTGACACCTGAGAGAGGGAGGAAAAGCTGGACATGTTCTATATAGTAGCAGCAACCACGATTTTGACTCCTCAAAGAAAAAAAACATTTTGAGGAGGTGGTGTGTAAATGAACTCACTTGTAGCTTGGATTTGTACATTTAAATGATGCCAGAGCAGTGGGGTCACTGTGGGTTGATTAGCACAGTTCCTTCACTGAAGAGATAGAAATTATATCCAATATCCACTGTCAATCACTAATCCAGGCTTTAATTATGAAAACATAGTGAGGATATAGTTCAGACTTTATCTTCTGAATATTTTATTTTCTGTTCTTCTCCAGTTTACATTCTAGTGTCCTGAGAAACGACCCCACATCCAGGAGATCCAGCAGCTCCACGATGCTGGATGGAGGGAATATTGGCAAGTTTGACTTTGAGATCACAGACTTCTTCCTCTTTGGGTCTCCCCTGGGTCTGGTGCTTGCTCTGAGGAAAACTGTGATTCCAGCTCTTGACAGTAAGTCCTGGTGCCAGCTGCTCCCTTGGTGGGTGGGGTGAGCACCTCCTGCTGCACTCGCAGGGTCTGGTGAAACCCAAACATTTCTGTATCTTGTTTATTGCTCTGTGAAGCAGCAGATCTCCCTGTGCTCTGTGCACCACCAGTGATACCATTCCAAACAGGAAAAGCACTGAGCAGCTCTTGAGTCTGTAAACTGTAATAAATTGTTTCAGTTGACTAAACAAGGAGATGAGAGAGTGATAAATGATAAATCTTTTGCAATTTTGTAACCTGACAGTTGTCATTTTTCAAGACAAATATTTACAATATTCTAACAAGCGGTACTTTGATGCTTGAGGGATTTTTTTTCTTTGTCTTTTCAGTCTTTCAGCTGAGACCAGCTTGTCAGCAGGTCTATAACCTGTTCCACCCTGCAGACCCATCTGCTTCACGCCTGGAGCCTCTTTTGGAGAGGAAGTTTTACCTTTTGCCCCCCTTCAATATCCCCCGGTACCAGAGGTTCCCCCTGGGCGACGGCAACTCTGCAGTTCTGGGTGAGTCCTGGATCCACACGGGCTGTTAAAGGTTACAGGTTACATGAATTGCAAATGGTGAGAAGGAGAACTGGCCCTGTGGCATTAGCTTGCTCCTGATTTACCAGAAAAGGGATTTTCTTGCAGTGAAATCAGTGCCTTGTGTCCTGTGTGCCCTCTGTTTGTCACACAAACAGCTGCTGAGGGTCATGAGGTGGTGATCTCCCTGTGAAGGCTTCTGTTTTACACCCAGACTGGTGCTTGTGGTGGAGTGTGAATGAAACACAACTGAGTTGGCAGAATTTAGGACTTGGAGGGAGCAGAGCAGTGAGATGATGAGATGATTTACTTGTTTGCATCCCCTTTGTCTAATATTTGAATCATGCAGGACTAAATGAAGAAGATTGTGTAACTAGAGCTGGATAATTCTGGTGATCCTCTGCATAATTTTAAAGTTGAAAGTCCAAAGAAGTGGCCTTCTATATGTTCAGTATCTTCAAGTTTGTAATTGCTCAGTCTAGGGCCTGATTTTTTAGATGGGCACAAACTAAACCCCATGTTTAATGAAGTGAATAAAATGCTTTCTGCAGGCCCCACTCACTTGTCAAATTTAGCCAAGATCTTGCTGCAACACTTTTTAAAAATGGATCCACCCACAACTGCATTTGTACCCAGGCCAGTTACAACAGCTCAGGGAATCTATAGCAACTTGAAGAGCAATTTGCTTTTTGGGTGTATTCTAGGTATCAGCTGCAAGGGGCTTATTACAAAAAAATTGCAGCTAAACACCTTACCTTCTTTCTCTTAAATACATTCCAGAGCCCCTGTTGTCGCTGAACCCAGAGGTAGAGGCCCATTGACACTAAACCTGTGTTCTGGTTATCACTGTGGACAGCAGCAGAGTATTAGAGCCTCCCTGGACCTCTGAGCTGGCTGTGTTTGGAGAGACACTTGCTATGCAGTGAAGTTAAACAGCAATTAGCTCTCCTATGAGAAGGGCAGAGTGATGGCAAAACCTCCAGGTCTGAGCCTTGTTATTTTAAGAGATACTGCTCTGCCTTCATGAATAAAACTGACAAAAACCAACTTTAAATTCTCTTTTTCCTGTAAGACAAGGCCTCTTCATTTGCTTATCAGAAAGTAACAGGCCATTCCTTTCCATTAGAGTCCGTGTTGTGATGGACACATCACCCAGAAGGACTAACCATGATTCACCGAGCTGCTCCTGAAGTTGGTGTTCACTGGAGGGCACTCCAGAAAAGTTAATTGCTGCTATAATTAAGCTGTGTGTTTTGCAGATCACGTAAAATTCAGGTGCTCAGTTATAATTGGTTTGGTACAAAACCTTGTGTAACGCTGCTTGTGCACATCTCCTCATGCAGGCAGCTGTTTTGGGAGCCCACAGTTCAGAAAGCCTCTCAGGCTGTTTTCCCCCATTTTCCATCTGTACTAAATGCTGGTCCCTGTTTCGTTTCAACAAAATTGCAGAGTAAAATCAAACTCACATCCCTGCTTACTCCTGTGCTTTGCACTGTGTAGGCTGTGAGTCTGATTCTTCCCTTACAGCATATTTTTTTCCACTCATAGTAAAAGATATTTCTCTGGATCTGCTGTGTATTTATGGATTTGGCTTAGAAGGGGGTGAAGATGCCTCCCTTTTGTTGTTGAAATGCCATCGTTGTGTTCTCCTCTGCTCCCAGTTAATCTCTGATGTTGGTCTGTTTGGAAATCACCCATTTTGTTTCTTTTACTCTATTTGAAGGTTGTCTGTTCATTGAAGACTCATAATTAAGTGCTGGGGTGTAACTGTTTGTATGTTTAACACTTTGTGGCCGCATGTCTGTTGTTCTTTGTCCTTCTGTTATGTTTTTTTTTCCCCATCTGCTTCTAGTTGAGACAATCCAGAACAATCCCATCCTCCTCATGGAAAGTAGCCCTCTGGGTGCTCTCCAGCACCAGGACAGCTTCATGGAAACAAGTATCCCTGTTCCTGTACTGAATTGGCAAGATGTTTCCAATAAAAGTGCTGGTTGTGCTGAGTGTGTGTAATCTACACTTTTGTATTGTCTGTGGTGTTGGGTTCTTGGGGTCCTTTTTTGGAGATCACACTGTTGCCTCCTGGAGCTGAAACCTCCGTGCTGTGCCTCAGGCTGTGCCACACAAAATCACCTCTGTGGAGAAAGGGCTTGGGGTTGTAAATTCTGTCCCATTCTGGAGTTGATGCTGGAGGGGAGCTGCTGCCTTGCATGGACTGGTTTGCTGTGTGCTGGTGCAAAGGGCCTTTGGCAGAGACAGCCCCTGCTGGCCCTGCTGCTGTGGGGCAGCGTCCCTTGGGAAAGGTGTCCTGCAGCCACCATGCCCAGAGCTCCCCTTGGTGTCCATGTCACACCAGATTTTGTCCCTTTTGGGTATTTCCTCTTTGGACCCTCGTGGCTCTGCTGAGCACAGCACTGAGGCTTTCAGACCCCAGGGTGGCTCTGTGTTGGTTATTGAAATTCATCTCTTGTCTCCCGCCTTAAAAGCAAAGTCTGATGCGTTTGTTTTGCCTTATTTTCCATCATCAATGCTGCATGGCCTCGTTTATTCTGATTGTGGCTGGTGCTACATCTGCAATTTTGATGAGATTTGCCTTTGTTTTGGTTTTTTTCTTCCCCGCGTGTCTCACTTGCCCGTTCTCGTTCCTTTCTCGGTGTTTTGCATTGAGAGCTGGGTTCTGCTGCCCTCTGTGTCTCTAACAAGCTGACCCTCACTGTCCCTGAGCAGTTTGGGCTCTTATGTGGTCATACAGGATGGCAACATCACTGAGTTTTCCCAGTGGTCTCTCCTCTGGCTCCTGGAGCTGGAGAGGATTTTTAGGTGTGGAGTTGTTGTGTTGCCTGTGCTGTGAGGTTCTGTGGTAAAGCAGAGGGAAAGGATCTGGTACTATTAATTACTATTAATTAACCACTTTGGAGGTGCCTGGTGAAATGCATTTCCCTGTGAGCTGGTACTGCCTGTGGTCAGGACAGAGCTGTAGGAGCATCCCTTGCCTGTGCCCAATTCAATGATCTTTAAGGTCCCTCCCAACCCAAACCATTACAGGATTCTGTGATTTTCTGCTTTTTACATTGTGAGTCAAGACCGCAATGTGTCCAAACAATTCTTGATGTGAGTGTAGCAAGTGCTGAATCCCAGTTCAGCCACTGGACTGCAGGAGATTTCCAAAATCACCAAAACTGGTAGACAGCAGAAATCTGTTGCTCTTGGTCTCAGGGTAGTGACTGCAGAGTGCCCAGTGCAAGCAGGGCCTGTCTGGCTTTTCTGTGGTTTTTAATATTTTTGTTTTTATTGTCCTGTACATATTTTTTGATGGCTTTCAATATTTCCCTCTTTGGTGCAATGGCTCAGTCTCCAAATAGGACATACTAAAATCTGTCTTTCAGGTACCCCAAGGAGTTACCTGAGAGCATGGCTCAGGGCTGTTCCCTTATAAGAATATTGATAAATGAGGCCAAAAGTGAAAGAGCACAGCACCAAAATGAGTATTAAAGATTGGTGCAGTGAACAAGGGCACCTGTGTCCTCACTGAGTGACAGGAACAGCTCACCTTGATAAAGGTCTTGCTGCTGCCAGAGCTTCTGGATGCACCTCTGGGTGCAGGGGGCTTCCATGGCTCCTGTTAGGGACACCTGGCTGCAGGTGCTGGGGTCTGTCTGTGACACCCACCCTGGTCACCACAGTCCCCAGGAAAGCCCCCTTGGTTTCAGAACTGCTGCTCAAGAGACATGATGCAGAGAATTCACAAATTCAGGAAATAGCTTGTTAGCTTTGTGGGGTTTTTCTGCGAGTCAGGTCTCAGGATTTTCTTTGGAAGTTGCTGTCACTGCAGCTTTGGTGTGGAGGAAGCTTTTCGGAGTGGGTTGTAATGCATAAAACAGGTTTTTCTCCACATTTCCCACCCTGCCTTTTCCTGGCCTTCATTTTTCTCAGCAACTGCCCTTTCTCAGGGACAGAGGGTGTGTGGCTTGGGGAAAGGGAGAAGCACAAGGGCACCTGAGGGGGCAGGAGCAGGGGAGCCCTGCTGCAGGGTGGCACCTTGTCCCCTGCAGGGCAGACTCCTGTCACCAGCGCTGGCAGTGCTGAACTGAACTGTTCAGCAATGCTGAAACACCTCAGGCTGTAACAGGAGTGGGAATTGTTCCTCTGGTGACACCAGCATGGGGCTGGAAGGGCTGTGAGGTTGGGTGCTTTTGCTGCAAACTCATTATATTCCAAAATCCCTGGTCAGCCCAGGAAGACAAGATTGGCTAAAAAAGAGCAGGCCCAAAACCTCACTGTTTCTTCCTTTATTCACTTTTTGTGCTCTCAAAAAGGGGTTGAAGTTCAGGCAGAGCTAAGTGAAGGTGGGCTAATGGAGTCAAAGCTGTGACCATCCCAGGCAGGCCATGCTGGGCTCAGCCTTTTCTCCTGCAGCACTCCTGATCTTGTCTTCCTAACTCAAGCCACAGGTGCTTTAGGTTAAAGCAGAGGAAGAAGTTCAGGTTTCCCTGGTGGTCAAACCTGAATCTGGTGTTTTTCCTGACACAGACAAAGCCAAAGCTCTCCTCCCGTCTGAGGAGGTTCAGGGAAGGTGATGATCATCACCTGTGTTGGGGCACTGGTTTGGTGACACAAGAGCAGGAGCATCTCATAGGCAAGGGAATGGAGAGAGGGGTGATCAGAGAGGAGAGAGGGGTGATCAGAGAGGAGAGGGTTGTTCCAGGGCCCCCAGCAAAGGGAATGAGACCCTTCACCCTTGAGGCCTCTGTGGGGTTCAGTGCAGCTCCTGTTCTCCACGTGGATTGCCTGTTCTTGCTCATGCTGGTGTTCTGTGCAGTCAGAAGCAGCCCTGGCCTGGTGGGACCAGCTGGTTTGTGGATCCTGGTCACAGCCCTGACAGGCAGCAGCTCAAGGCAAGGTGGAAAGAGGGGGAAAGTGCTGGGAAAGTGATGCTGCTGAGGGCCTTTCAGGCACAACGTGGGCTGTGTGTGCAGCTCATCATCAGGTCAGGCTCCTGCTAAGGCTCAGATCTCACAGTCCACAGAGCTTTTACACAGAGCAGCTTGTGGCCTGATTTTCCCTGCAGAGAACAGAACTCTTTTACTGACACTTAGCCACACATTTTCTGCTTCATACATTCCCTCTCCCTGGGCTGCAGCAGGATTTGTGTGGGCACAGACGCTGCTGCTGCGAGCTGAGGGATTGGAGGGAGAAAATCAGTAGCCCCAAGCAAAAAAAGATTGATATTAAAATAAACCAATTGCTAAAACAACACCCCGTGTCAGCCTTGTGCCAGGATTAAACCCAGGGATAACTAAACAGGCTGGAATAGGTGGAGGGTGTTGATGTGTGGGAGTAATGTGCTCACATTCCTTGTGATATCTCCTGCCTGATACCTGGGAATAAATTCAGGTGCTGCTCCTCAAGTGCAGCAGAGATGGGCAAGCTTAAACCCACAGTGAATTGCTTTGCTTTGCATGTTAGTGCCACGCTGGTGCTGCCTGCTGTGAGCACCTGGAGTTGGCATTACAAACCTCTGCCCTGCAGGAGCTGGGGACGTCCCACTTAACTGGGCCCCACAGCATCCCCAGAGGGGTGGGTGCTCTTAGAGCTGTTCAGAGACAAAACTGAAATGCAGAGATTTTAACGTGGCTTTCACATCTCTCGTTTTGCCACTCCTGAGTGTTAGAGGTCCTCTTCCCTCCCATCCATATGTAAGGTCCATGTGAGCATGACTTGAAACCCTCATTTTTGTATTTATGTACTGAGGAGTTCAGCCTAACTTGGTAAACCTCAGGTTGGGATTTAAAAATCCAGACCTGCGTGTTGTACCAAAAGCTCTGTTTTCATAGAGCCTGAGCACTCCCTGTTCTGCTGACTCTGATGGGAGATACAAGTGCTCAGCACCAGACTCCCTTCAGGAGCCCTTTCTCCAGACTAATGAGTGTTGGCTGTGTCCTTCAGCAGTAAAATACAAGTCCAAATTTAGTTCCTGCCAGACATGAAGATGTTTTCTTGATTTTTGCTTTTTAATAATGCTTCTCTCTTGAAGACATTCATTTAAATTTAAATATCTCAAGAAAACAAATACCTCTTTGTAAGGTTGTTTTTTTGTTGTTTTTCTTAGCTTGGTTATCTTGTCTCGATGTGAATGTATAAAATTGTGTATATTCACATCTGTATGTATGACACATGCTTGTTATTGCTGCTTCAATAAGTCTGCCTGGGTTTTTCTTTGGATCTGGTTTTTGAGCTACTTACTTTGCTTCTCTCAATCAAAGACTGCTCCTCCAGCCACATGTCTCTGCCTGCTGTGCTATTTGCTTTCTTTTCTAACCAGAGCTCCAATGAAATGTGGGGTGTTTCTGTTTCATTCCAATCAGCTCTGAGAGGTTTTTGCACCCACCAGCTTTGTTTGCCTCCTTCCTCCCTCCCCGAGTTCATCTTGCCCAGCCTCTGTCTGTTGGTCTAATATTTTGATTTCCCTGTTTCAACTTTGTAGCAGATGTTGTTCAGTCTCATGGTGCCGTCTTCGTGGAAAACGCGTCCCTGTCCACCCCCATTTCAGCCCCTCAGTTCAGGGGCTTCCGGAGAGCCAGTGAGATCAGCATTGCCAGCCAGGTCTCAGGAATGGCAGACAGTTACACTGCTTCCAACATAGCCAACAGTAAGTGTTGCACCCCTCCGAGGCTCTGCTCTGCTCCGGGCCCAGAGCTTCTGTCCGTCCGTCTGTCCGGGGGGTGCTTCCAGCCATGACCCAAAGCTTGGAGTGATCCTGGCTCTGCCACACTCAGTGCCCTGTGCCAGCACATCCCCTGCAGGAACAGGGCTGTGTTTGGTGGCCATGGCTGCATGTTGGACCTTGCTGGTGCTGAATTGTTAAAGCAAAGGTGATAACTGTGGTTGTTAAAGCAAAGGTGATAACCGTGATTGTTAAAGCAAAGGTGATAACCGTGATTGTTAAAGCAGAGATAACCGCGACTGTTAAAGCAGAGATGATAACTGTGCCTCTGAGCTGTGTGTGGCGAGGGTTAATCCAGAGGGATGTGGCTGTGCTGCCATGGTAAGTCGTGCAGAACTGCTCAGGATCAGCACTTGAGACCAGATGGGCAATGCAGGATGTGGCTCAATGCAGATCCCTCAAATGTGGCCCACAAAAGCGGGGATGAGTAAATCCCTCTGTAATGCTGAAAGGCAAGGACAGGTTGGTTCAGAACAGAACATTTATTATTTGCATTAGAGATTCAGCTCTTCTGCAGCCCGCAGGGCAGCTCCCAGTCACTTGTGACCCATTTCCCAGAGCTGAATGAGGAGTAAAAGGGATTTTTTATTCATTATTTTTCCCAAGACCTGTATAACTTCCTAACTAATGCAGTGGAGAAGAACAGACTTTGTTAAGTGGAGAAGAACAGACTTTATTAATGGCTCAGCCCCTTCTTTGTTTCAGCTCAGGTATGAGATAAATGCTGTGTCCTCATGGATTTCTGGTAACTCAGACCAAAAAAAGGCTGATAACTCAAAAAACACCCAGAAAAACAAAACAAAACCTAAAACCCATGCATATGAGGAAATTTTCAGCCCAAACTCTATTCCCAGAAGGTCTCAAAAATTTAGAGATACATTGCTGGCACGAGTTGTGAATTACTCACTCCATCATTAATTGCTGAGGTTAATAATGCTCCTGGAGGCAGGTATGAGTTGTTGAAGGTTTGTGGGCGCTGCTCAGGGGCTGCTGTAACCTCCTGCCCTGTGTGAGGCAACACTCAGCAGCAGAACTAAAATACCTTCTCTGACAAACGAGGTTTTCCTGCTCAAAGCGTGTCCAGGAGCCGACACCGCACTCCCCATGTGCATCCTTTCCTTATCCTGACATCCTGCCAAGCACTGGTAAACAGGAATCTGCTTGGGAAGCAGCTCCTGGGGGAGAAGGTGTTTGTTTTGTGCTGCTTTCCCACCCCCAGGAGCTGCTGGGCCGGCACACAGGGCTGGTTCTGGGGAGGTGTTTGTGCCAGGGTGATGCCCCAGGGCCAGCGTGTCCCATGGAGAGATCCTGTCCCGTGCTGCAGCAGGGCTGGGTCACACAGCACTCACCTCTGCTTTCCCCATGCTCTCCCCCCTTTGTGTGATTTATTCCCCCACTCAGCCATCAAAGCCTGTTCCTGAGATCAGGGAGGGAGAGTCTTCCCTCAGCTCCGAGTGTCCCCCGAGCTCCAGCTCTGCCTTGGTGGTGGGAACGTGGAGCTGTGGCACTGAGGGCTGGATGTGATCTGTGCCTGTCCCCAGGGAGAGCTGGAGGAAGGTTGGAGGGGCACTGCAAACCCACAGCTCCCTCCCAGGAGCCTCCCTGGGGCTGCAGCTCCCCTGGTACCGTGAGTTTGTGGAGGATGAAATCAGTGTGTGCCATAATAATGAGTGATTTCTGCTTTTTTTTTTTTATATTTTATTTTTCCTTTTAGAAACCAAACACCACCCTAATCATTGTAGGGGCTTTAGCCTTCTGTCCCAACTTGCCCTCCCTCACAAATCCCCTACCCAAAGCTCGTTCAGGAGGCGTAGGCAGCACAAACACACAGCCCCTGCCAAGGGAAGGAAGCTCCAAGGGCCACGGAGCCGGGCTGCAGGCTGTGCTCTTCGGATACCACACCTGGACATCAAGACAGGTATTCTGGAGAGACCCACTCCTGTCAGCCTCCTCTCTCATTTGTAGTCACAGAACTTCACCACAAATCTCTGCGCTTCACACTGAGGCACTTGCAGTTTCTGATTGCATCTTAACAAGCATTTCTGTCACTTTGCCCTGAAGATCCATCATAACACAGCTAACAACCTGGCAGGAGCAGAAATTCTTCTGGGCAGAGCTGAGGGGACAACGCTTCTGCCTCCACCACTGCCTTCTGAGCATGGAAGAGTCAATCCTATCTGCTTCCTGTACAGAATCTGAAATTACCCAAGCTGGGGACTTGCATGAGAAATGGAAGTTGGGACATGACCAGGAGCTGTCAGTTTGGAAGGCAGGGAATCAGCAGTGGCTGCGAGGAGGTGCCTGTGAGCTCTGGAAAAGCCACATTGATCTGTCAAACCTTGCTCCTCCTTCCCATGGCTCTTCAGAAAAGTGGGGACTGTCAGGGCTGGGCTGTGGGGATGTGCTGGATCCACATCCCTCTGCACTTGCTGTGGTGGGAGCTCTGTGCAGGTCTCTGGAAGGAGCTGCTGGATCCATCTTTTCAGTTCAGCATCTGTGCTCATCACCAGCCAGATTTCCCTTTGCAGAAGGGTGTGTTGGATTGCACCTTAAACCTGGCAGCTTTCCTGGAAGTCCTTAAAAAGGGAACATTGTCACAGAGACAAACCAAGCTTGAGGAAGCCCTTGTCAAAGCCCCAGCTTGCATCCTGCATGCAAACACAAACAAAATTCTTCTGCTGCTCTCTTGATCTCCATCTTTTCTTTTCTTGGCTGCTTTTCTGGGCTGGAGTGCACAGGCACTGAGGACTCCTTGCTGCTGGGAAAGCAGCCTATGGCTTTGGGGTCTGAGGCTTTGGACTGAGCCCTGATTTCCGGGGATTGGGGCAGGATGTGTGTGTGGGCAGAGCTCAGGGCAGTTGGGGTGTGGGGGTGTCCTAGGGTGAAGGGTGGCTCTCAGACACCTGCCTGTGAGTTGCTGGGCTCCCTGAGGGAGAAACCTGTCTGTCTTGTTTGTATCTCTGTCCCCCACTAAATCCCAGTGTATTTTTCAGTCCCCCATGCAATGAAGTCCCAATACTGCCAGGTACTTGTTTTGTCCACCCCAGAGGCTGTGCCCTGGGAGGGCTGGGCTGCACATCTCGGTTGCCCAGGAGGGCAATAAGGATTTGTTGGGGACTACCAGTCCCATCATCATGTGCCATATTCCCTGCCTTGTGGTGCCTTTTAGCATCCTGTGGATTCCCAGTCCTCTTTAGTGTGGCCAATACCTGGATGCAGTTCCCTGGTGAAAGCTGAAGGAGTTGGAAGCAGGGCTGGAGCGGGCAGAGCACACCCACCCACCCTTCCTTCCTCCCACAGCTCCAGGGAGATTTGTTGCTGTCTTTATATTTTGGCTCATTGCACAGGAGCCTTGAGCCCCTTCCCTAGGGTCTGGACTAACAGCCAATTAACCTGCCCTCCATCCAGTGCCTTCCTCTTTGCTTGAACAAGGGAGAGCTCACGCTGGTGGCCGTGCGTTCCTCCCTCGGTGTGAGCAAACCCCGAGCCCGGGCTCAGCTGTTCCCCAGAGCAGCGGGACCAGCCTGGGAGCAGCCTCCTGGCACACCTGGAGCGAGGAGCCAGAGCCCTGAAATCCCTTCTGTGAGCCCCCCTGGTCTGAAGGAGTGTTTTGCCTCTGTAGTTGCTGCCAAGTGGTGGGGAACGAAGCGGATCGACTACGCGCTGTACTGCCCCGACGCGCTGACGGCGTTCCCGACCGTGGCTCTGCCTCACCTCTTCCACGCCAGCTACTGGGAGTCCACGGACGTTGTCTCCTTCCTGCTCAGACAGGTACAGTCACCCCCTCATCTCCCTTGGGCTGAAAAATGCTTGGGGCTCTTTGTTTTTTTCCAGTGCACCTTCCATATAAGACTTGTTGGTGCATAGAGGTGAAAAAATACCCTTTGCCCCTGCAGATCCCTTTTATTCCCTCCTTTGTTTTCCTCACCTGTGGTGGAGCTGCACACATACAGACTTCATGGATGTGCTGTCACACCTGCTTGGTTTGGGGCTGTTTGGGTTTTGGGCTCTTATCACCAGAGCAGGTTTCAGATGGGCTCACTGGGAGAGAGCCCAGGCAGTTTCTTATCCATAGTGGCAAAGGTCAGTGGCACTTGTTTCTTGAAATGATCTCTGTGCCAGGTCAGATCTCAAGTCTGAAACTGAAACTTCTCAAAGGACAAATAAAACCAGCACCAGATACAATAAAACCAAAGGGGAAGTTTTATATGAATTCAACATGAATTGATAGGCAGAATGCAGTTCTCCATTTTGCCTTTCTAAGTTATTGTTGTCTCCTCTAGGAACTCATTGGGATTTAGTTCTCATTCCTGCAGCACAAAGCAGTTCTAGGGCCAGGAGAATGGGGACTGCTGGTGTCTGGAGTCTGCCACCTCAGATTTTATCAACCTATATTTGGCCTAAAATTCAAATTTACTGTCTAAAACGTGTTTTTTTCCCTAAAAGAAATATTTTCCCTTCAGTTCCTTGGGGATGAGGGGGAGTTTTTGCCTTAAAAAATATGAACTCCCCAGGGGATGACACTTAGAGCATGGAGCTGGAAAACAACAAAACTCAAAGCAACTCTGTGGTTTGTGTTGCCCACTTTGGCGCCGGGTTTGCTTTGCATTAGCTCAGCTGTTAAATCCTCCCTGTTCTCCTCCAGCCTCCTCTGCTGCAGCTCTCAGTTATTTATGATTCTGCTGGCAAACTTTCTTTCAGTGTTATCTTCCAAATAGTGTGAGAGCCATAAACAGCAGCAGTGTCAGTGCTGGTGGCAGCTGAGCAGTGCTGATAATCCCTGAGACCCTTCTCTTGCCAGGCTGTGCCCAGGCTCTGCCTGCACACTCCTGCCTCGATGGTCCCACACCCAGCCCAGCCTAACAGGGCAGGAAAGAAGAGAGCTCTCATTGTGCATGAGGGGGAACAGTCATGACAGTCTCATACATAAAGTGTTCCACTTGGGAAATAGCCAATTACTCAGGTTTCAGCCCAAACCTGGCTCTGTAGCATTGTGTGGCGTTTCAAACCTTGTGGCTTGAGTACCTTGGAGGAACCTCTCCATCCATTCTAAACCTGCCTGGGTAGTCTGGCACCCCCTTGCCCAGTGCCTGTCTCTGCTCACTCCTCTTTGCCTTGAGACCAGGGGTTTTCTCATCTTTTGTCTTCTCTCTGTCCTTCACCAGCACCACACAGCTGCTTCCCCTAATAAGGACTTGTTTCTAATGGCCTTTGAAAGTTACCTCTGGACAAAATGTAAAAGAAGCTGTTGAATAGTTTTAGTCTCCAAAGATTAAATCTTGTTAAAACAAGCCCAGATAGAATTCAAAATACATTCCTGATTTAAATAATTTTCAGTAAAATTTGTTATTTTGTTTACATTGGATTCCGTGAGCTCCCGCCCCAGCAAGCTCATCCTCCCTGGGGTCCTTTTTCCATTTCCCTGGATGAAAACCAGCTTCAGCTCTGCAGAGGGCTGGCCTGTGTCAGCCAAGCTCAGCTGGAGAGCCGCTGACCTTACAGAACATGTTCAGGACCTTGTAAAAGAGCCCACATTTAGGAGGCCTCTTAATTTTTTGGTCACCAAGGACTGCTGGCAGTTTTGGAGTTCTGTGTGCAGGGTTACCTCCCAGTCCTGCAGTGCTGTGAGAGTTTGAGGTGTCCCCAGCCTTTGGGTGTTATTCTTCCTTTTCCATTCTAGAAGTAGGAGCAACCTAGGTAGGAGTTAACCCTCCTCTGTCTGTGTTCCTGCCTCCCATCCCCATCCATGCCCTGGGGACAGGCAGGAGTTGGCTGCTTGGCAGTGACGTCCCACCAGCACAAACTCCTGGAGTTCTGTCAGCCAGGATGGACAGACAGACAGCCTGGGCTCTGCCTCACATGCAGCCAAGCCAGACCCCCGTGTGTCTCACAGGGGTCAGATCAGTGAGAGGAGCAAAAGCCACGGGACAAGAGTTGGGAATTTCAGTAGGAATTGGAAATGAGCTGAAGGAGCAGCATCTGTCAGCATGGGGCCAGTGAGAGCAGCTGGTGCTGGCTCTGTTGTGGAATGGGGAAGGTTTGTGTTCCCTGCAGGCCGTGGGAAGGGACCAAGGGATCCCTGGAGGAAGGGCAGGTACCTCAGTGCAGAGCTGCGTTTGAGTCAGTTTGGTACCTCCTGACAATCCAAAAAGCCTGCATCCCAGCCAGGATTAGGTCAGAACTGGCCACAGGCTCTGCCAGTGCAGAAAAGGCCACTTGTCCTTCAAACCTGCAAGGTGACAAACTCAGCAGCAAACTCAGGGGCCTCTCCCCAGGCACTGCCCTTCCTCACTGCAGGCCCAGGAGATGCAGAACAGCCAGGCAGCAGGAGAGGGCTGATGCCTGGGGGGATCTGTCCTCCTGCAGGTGATGAGACACGAGAACTCGAGTGTGTTGGAGCTGGACGGGAAGGAGGTGTCTGTGTTCACCCCCTCCAAGCCCCGGGAGAAGTGGCTGCGCAAGAGGACGAACGTGAAGCTCCGGGTAAGGGGGTTTGGGGCTGCACCAGCTGCTCTGGCTGGGGCTGCACAAACTCTTCTGAGGGTGTGGCACAGACAGAGGGTTGTGTTGCATTGCTGGGCTGTTTTAATGGTTATGTCCTACCTAGGTGCCTGTAAAAGAGCAACCCTAAAGATGTGTGTCAGCAAGGTCTCCTCTTAGCCTTGAGTCTGTAAAACACAGGAAGCCTTGGCTGTGGGTCAGGGAACGAGTGAGAATGGAACATCTTTCATAGTCCAATAATACCAGTTCTCAGCTCAGTTAATGCCCTTTGCTCCCAGTAAAGTCTCCAGTTTCTGAGGGGGCAATTCTGTGTTCAAACTGAAACAATATCAGCAGATTTCTCTGGCAGCTGAGTCTATTTCCTCTTAATTCCAAAGTGTGAGAGTTAATAGAGAGTATCAGAACTGCACGTACAACCTTCCATGGAAATTGGCTCCTCAGCACTCCAATCCACCCATCAGTTCAGGGCACAGAGCTTCACCTCTGCCACAGGTCAAATTCTTTCCCAGAGCTGAGGGTGGAGTGGAGGGGGGGAATGGCACAGAGAAACCCATGCTCTAATTTGTCCAGTTATATTTGGCATTTCCCTGTGATGTTATCCATTGCTGCAAACTTAATTTTTTTTTTTCCTCCTCCCCTCATCAGAATGTCACAGCCAACCACAGGATCAACGACACCATTGCTAATGAGGATGGGCCCCAGACCTTGACTGGGAGGTTCATGTATGGTCCATTAGACATGGTCACCCTCACAGGAGAGAAGGTACCGTGTGTGCTGGGGGGTGTCACCATGGTGGTGACAACTGTGGGACAGAGGTGGCGCCTGTCAGTGCTCCCTTGGTGCCTGCTGGGGTTTGCTGCACTTATGTCCTGGCCAGGTTCTCCTGCTCAGACTTGTGGGTGCCTCCCACCAGGAACAGCATTTATTTGTCATCTCTGATGTTTGGGTGCTGCCCAGCTCAGATCCATGAATTGCAGAGGGTGGGAGCAGGACCAGCCCCGCCGCCACCCACAGGGGCTCGGGTGGGATGTCCCTGTGCCCAGCCTGTCCTGCTGGGGGTGACACAGCCTCGCTGTCCCCAGGTGGACATCCACATCATGACCCAGCCACCGTCGGGGGAGTGGGTGTACTTTGACACGGAGATCAGCAACAGCAGTGGCAGGATTTCCTACGTGATCCCCGAGGAGCGGCGCCTGGGCATCGGCGTCTACCCTGTCAAGATGGTGGTCAGGTGAGGGCCTGGGGCTTGCAGGAGGAGCAAAGAGGAATTGGAGGGCTGTAGAACATGGTCCCTCCTGTTCTGGGTGGGTTTGGAGCCTGCTTTGCCAGCAACAGAGGCAAAGCCATTTGTACTCTGCAGCTGTAAGGGGAAAATGCACATTTTATTCACCACCAGCACGGGAATTGAGCTCCCGCTGCAGGAGCAGGTCTCCTGCACCACAGGGCCTCGTGGCCATCTGCAAAACTGCACGACTGAGCATATTTTAAAGACTATAAACTTGTCCTTGAGGGACAGGACTTTGTAATTGTGATGATTCACAGCCCAGGGCTCCAGCTCAGTTCCACTGCTGGTGTTGGGCTCTGGGAGGGGAAGGAGGAGAGCATCTTCTTGGTGGTGAACCCAGCAATGTTTTCTGGGGGTAACTGTTGAGTCTCTGCTGCCAAGGAGTGCTAATCCATCCCCACTTGAACATGAGACCCTCACACAGTGCCTGTTCCTGCTCTAACCGAGGGTGGCATCCCTGTTGGAGCCTTCGGGCCAGATGTGGGAGCTGCTCTGGGCTCATGGTGCTCCGCAGGTCCTGGGGATGCCCTGTGGATATTTTGATGCCTCTAAACACCTGCGTCCCTTCCCTCAGGGGTGACCACACGTTTGCTGACAGCTACATCACGGTGCTGCCCAAGGGGACGGAGTTTGTGGTGTTCAGCATCGACGGCTCCTTCGCAGCCAGCGTCTCCATCATGGGCAGCGACCCCAAGGTCCGCGCCGGGGCCGTGGACGTTGTAAGGTCAGGGCAGGGCCTGGGCTGGTTGATCTGACACCGACCCTGCTCTGCAATCCATTGACTCGTGGGTTTCCTTGCAGGCACTGGCAAGACCTCGGCTACCTCATAATCTATGTCACGGGCCGCCCTGACATGCAGAAGCAGAGGGTGGTGGCGTGGTTAGCACAGCACAACTTCCCCCACGGCATCGTGTCCTTCTGCGACGGGCTGGTCCACGACCCGCTGCGGCACAAGGCCAACTTCCTGAAATCCCTCATCACTGATGTAAGCCTGCCTCTGCTGGAATGGGAGCGTGGCACGGGGTTAGATTGCTCCTCATCCAACCACCACTGTCAGCACCAGTCTCTTGGCAGCAATGTGACCCGCAGTGGAAGATTAATCTGTTCATTTTATTTTCATTCCTTTATTGCTCCACAAAAGTGTCTATGCTGTTAAATTGTGTTGCCTCTGCTCTGCACTGCTCCATTTCATCACTGCTCCTCAAACCCCTAATGGAACTGAGGCAGCAGAGCCTCCCTGTCCCCCACACATGCACTTTTCTCACCTGCTTGGTGGCTTTTTGGCTGCCTGTGGTGGGGACAGCAGGGCTGAGAGGGGATGGAGCTGCTGCAGAAATGGCTTTGCTGGGAGACTCCACAGAGATCTTCCAGGGGTTTGACCCTTGTCAGGTCCTGATAGTGCTCAGCCCGGAGCCTCAGGGAAGCTCCAGATAGAACAAAGTTTTTTTGTCTGCAAGGTGAAGGAGCTGCCTGTGTCCCAAGCACTTTCCCTGCCTTGATTTGCAGGAAAAGCCTGTCCTTAACTTTCTTAGGCTCCCTTTTTGGCCTGAGTGTGAGTGGAAGGAGCAGCTGGCCCTCAGTTGCTTTCATGTCCTCCACATGTTTGGGACCAGGGTCAGAAATTCTTTTTCCATCTCCCTGACCTGTGGTTCTGGGCTCAAAGCTGGCCAGTGTGTGGTGGCACCAATGTCCACACCTCCCCTGCTCCAGCCCACTACAGGAGGGGTTGTCCAGGAGCTGCTCTCTGCTTGGAGTAGAGGCAGAGGTATCCCTGAAAAGCAGCAGGTTTTGCTGCCTGTCCCTTCTCCCTCTGCCCAGCAGGTAACAGCAGCTTGGCTGTGGAGGGGAACATTCCTGGCTAATGATTCCTGCCCAGGTTTGCAGCTCCTCTCCCCCAGTGACAGCAGGGAAGTGTGCAGCAGCATCCTTGCCCCCTGCAGACCTCAAGGGAAGGCCGGGGATCAGCAAGTGGAGATCTGCTCTTGTATTGCTGTCACTCCTCTTGTCACAGCCTGTAAACATGCCCAGCTCTGTTAATTAGCACTTCCCTGGGTGGTTCATTATCCAGCTGGGAACTTGCATTAGTTCCAGTGACCCGAGGTTCCCACAAATGCAATTGGAAAAGCCAAAGCCCAGCCTGCTGAGCAGCGTGGGGTTGCCTGTGTGTTCTGAGCCTGTGCTGCTCTCTGTCCCCCAGCTGCACATGAGGATCCACGCCGCGTACGGATCCACCAAGGACATCTCCGTGTACAGCTCCATCAGCCTCCCGCCCTCGCACATCTACATCGTCGGCCGACCCACCAAGAAGCTGCAGAGCCAGTGCCAGGTAGGAGCCAGCCTGGCTGAGCCCTGGAGCTGCTGCTCCCCTGGGAGGGAGGTGGGAATTTGGTGAGAATCATCACAGATCTGGTGGCTGAGCAGGGCGGGAGCTGTCCCAGGTAGCAGGGCCACAGCATGGGTCTGAGTGGTTCCAGGGCAGATACGGGGGTTGGTCCTTCTGTAGCAGCTGGGAGTCACGGGTGGAGGCTGAATTGAGCAGATTTTCCGGTTGTGGGTAGAATGAGGCCTAACAGGGGTAGTGTAGGAGTTTGGGAAGGAGTGGGAAGTTGTTGGATTTCTCAGGTGTTTGTGGCAGAGGCCAGTCGTGCTATGCAGAGGGTTAGTCCGATGTCTCCAATTGGGTTGTAAAGTACAGCCTGGAGGGCAGCGGTGTTGGCTTCTGCCCGTGATTAGAAGGAAGGACATGATTCTGACTCCTTCTCAGCCAATGAACAGGACAAATGGGTTGTTGGCGATGATTAGGATGAGTACAGTGATTAGGAAGAATGGTAGGTTGGTGAAAAATTTTGTAATGTAGGGGTGTGAGGCCATATATCGTGTTGCAAATTGTAGGATAGATCATGATACAAATAGTGCAATGGGGAAGAAGGTGAGGGAGTAGAAGTCTATTTTTAGGCTGATGGGGATTTTGAAGTTTATAATGAACTTTCATTCCCAGAAGGAGGTGAGGCTTTCTCTTCCGGAGTGGATGTAGATTGTTATTGGGATTAGGCTGATTAGGAAGGAAGTTTTGACTCCCCAGAGAACCTGGCAGAGTGCACACCTGTGGCTGCCAGCGGCTCTCAGGGAAGCGCGTCCCAGCCCTGTAACGCCCCCCTCACCCCGCAGTTCATCACGGAGGGCTACGCGGCGCACCTGGCGCAGCTGGAGTACAACCACCGCGCGCGGCCCGCCAAGAACACGACGCGCATGGCGCTGCGCAAGGGCAGCTTCGGGCTGCCCGGCCAGGCCGAGTTCCTGCGCAAGAGGAACCACCTGCTGCGCACCATCTCCTCGCAGCCCGCCGCGCACCGGCCCGAGCGCACGCAGAGCCAGTCGGACAGCGACAAGGACAGGGACAGGGAGCGCAGCCAGCGCAGCATGAGCATCGCCACGGGCTGCTGGGGCCGCAGCGCCGCGTCCCGGCTGGAGTCCGGCCTGCTGGGGCAGAAGTAGCCAGGCCGGAGCCGGGATTGTCAGCTGCAGCCACCGGAGGAGAAATAAAGGGAAAGAGGGACGAGGCCGGTGTTTCGGGTTGGAAGGGTAAATATGGTGCTACTCTAAACCACGGTGTTCTGGGAAGAGATGGGATGTTTCCCACACGGAACGTGCAGGCCTTGCAGCGGGAGCGGGAGCCCGAGGAGCAGCTGGAAATCGGGGGGGAAGTCTCCAGGTCAGGACGGCGCTCTCTCCTGCCTCCTTCTCTCATCCAGGGTCAGTGACTGTAAATAGGTGCCTCCTCGCCTTGTCAGCCATCACACGGTGACCGAGCGCTGTCCTCAGAGCCACAGAACAGGGCACGAGGCTGGGGGAGCTCGTTCTGGGCTGTCCCGGGAGTCAGGTGGGGGCTCTGGGGTTGGGGACGCCGCTCCCCGGCCCCAGCGAGGGATTTGTGCCAGGCAGGGCCACCAAGAGCTTTCCCTGGACAGAGAGCTCCACGAGGGGCTGGTGCAGTGCAAAGCTGAAGCTGCATCGAGGCCGATGGCAGAGGCAGAATGTCGGCAGATTCGTGCCCAAGACAGCGGGGTCATTCTTGTTGTTACTGTTATTTTTTAAACAGATCTTTTAGAGGCCGATGGAATTTAATGTGGTGACCTATTAAAAGAGGAATACAAGCTATTTTGTTTGAGCTGTTACAAACCTCAGACACTTAATTGCTGTTAAAGTCTCCAAATAGTCTCGCTATGTATTATTTCCAGCAAGTAACCACCATATATTTGGAAGCAGCTGAAGGCACTCAGCAGCTGGATTGCATTGCAGTTCTTCTCATCCAAATGCAGGGTCTGACTCTCTCAACGTCCACCTCTGAGACCTTTCTTCTTCCCAGGTTCTCTCCAAGTTCAGTAGCAGCTTTCATGGGAACCAGACTCGCTTCTTTTACCTATAGTTACTGAACTGTAAAACCTCATTGTTTTTTGCACTGATGATTTTTAGAATGGAAACCTGTTACCATCTCATGTAGCTACACCAGTGTTTGTAGTGCATGACAATGAAATATTGCTAAGCCAGGGTGTGTGTGGATACCTATACATATACACACACACACACATATATATATGTATATATTTAAAGAAAAAAAACAATCTGTGCAGAAGTTTTTCCAGCAGTAAGGAGACTGTAAGGAAGTGTGCCAACAATGTCAGGCAACCTTAAGAAAAGGCCATATCTTAATTTTTCTGGTGTGTTTCTCAGTGGATGTGCCTGAGGCACTGGGTTTGTGCTGCTGGAGCGAGCTGGCGGGCGCATGGCAGAGGGCTGGCACCCCAGTGACACCCAGACAGGGACAGAGAACAGTGCCTGGAGCCAGGGCTTGCCAAAAAGCCCCTCAGTCGTGTCCCTGCCGGGGCCAGCAAAGGTTCCCTCCTTGCACACACCTCTGGGGCAGAGGGGCATCCACACTGGGGTTCCACGGTGCCCATTCAGACTCCAGCTGGCCTCTTCACGTGGAGATTTTCTAGTCCTACCGAGCTCCCTGACTGTGTGTAACCCTGCTTTCCCCACCACACTCTCCTGTCTTTATATCACTTTCTACTTACGAGGATCTTATTTATACCAGAGAATTTTTTAGACTGGCTGCTTCATTTTGTTACCAGTTTCAATAAGCACGGTGCAGGACGGCCGCACTGAGACACTCAGCACTGTGAACGCTGCTCTGCTCGCTGCCTCTGGGCCACGGGGGACAAATGCAACTCATCCAGCTCCTGTGTTCGTGGTGTGGAGGGTCCAGGCCGAGGCAGAGCAGGGACGGTGCGGAGCTGCCGCCGGCATCAGAGCCCCTGGAGCGCTCAGACCCGACTGCAAACCGTTTACCCACTGCTCTTTGGTAATTATCCGAGTACAGAATGTACCTGATGACTTTTTGTCACCAGAAACTGACTTCCCTTTCTGCTGACTCAGCTTGGCTCTCTCTGAATGTACATCCAGAGCTTTTACTGGGTTTGGAAACAATGAGAATTTGTCCCAGCTTTTTGCTAGCCGAATGTTCTATCAAACAGATGCCATCTGAGTAGGAAGCCAAGCCACAATCCATCCTGTGAAGTCACCAAACCACATCACTAAATAATTTCTGCAAATTTGGATATGGCCTTTGCAAAATTCACCTTTCCTCCAAGTCCAGAACCGAGACATGACCTGTACATTTTCCAGTTGACGAGATGTTCACATTTTCTTATGTGTAGATAGTGTAAAACAGAGGCGAATGTAAATGTTCAACATAAAAAGTGGATATATAAAATTGAAAGTTATTTATTTATGTAGAGGGAAAAAAAATGTCTGGAGGGACTTGAACCTTCAGGGTTTATTAATATTTTAAAAATGTAGCTTTTTGTTTCAGGCATTATGTACAAAGCAATTATTTTATGGACCAAGTTTAATGTAACTGTCTATGAATGCAGAAGTGCAATATGATACTCACCCTCTCCATCACGTCATGTTTTAAACAGCTCCTGACCAGTTAGCCTGACAATCACAGCACCTCTGTCCTCATCCTTTGTTGAGCTTCTTGAACCTTGCCCGGGTCCTTCCCCTGGCCCCCATCCGTTGCCATTGTACGGATCCAACACGGAGAAGCAATTGTAGAGCAGGGCCTTTATTGCTGCAATAATTCCCTGGGAGGTGGGTGCAGTTACCAGGAAATAATGATGCCACTAAGTTTTTCCTCACCAACTCAGTCCATCCCCGTCTCCATCGCTCAATCCTCAGCCGCCCCCATCTGGCACTCATCCCTCTGAAGCAGGATCCACACTGACAGAACAATAGCAATAGTTTCACTCTGTGTTTATAACCTGTTTGTCCCGAGCTGTTTTGGAGAGCAGTGCACGTGACCCGATGCCTTTCCACGTGGATGGAAGAGGATCCCTTTGGACGTGGTGAGGGAAAGATGAATGTAAATTCCATCCTTACTGAAGGGGCACTGTCGGGGTAAAGACCTAATTTATCCTTGTTAGGAGTAACTCGTTTGCTTTGAAAGGAGAGAATGGGAAGTTTCTTGTCCTCCTCCCTGGGCCGTTGTCTGGGCAGCCTCGGGGACAGCCCACGTCCTGTTCTGCACATCAGCACAACACAGCCTCGGGCTTTGGGGTTGCTTTTCTGTTTCCATGGGAATCAAACTCTGCTGCAGAGCTCAGATTTTTTATGAAAAGCAGCTTTTTATATTACTGCACCCTTAGGCCGGACTTTCTACCTGACGCTGTCCCTTTAAAGTCTTTTAAAAAACCAGAGAGAGGAGCCCGTGCATTCCCTCCGAGTCGTTTTCCTGGGTTTGCTCAATCACTCAGTCAGATGAGGCGAAATCCTAATACCAAAAACCGTTTACAGTGTCGGGGGCACGAGCCCAGAGCAGGAATCAGCCAAAGGGTCACCACCACCCTCCCAGCAGCCGCCGTGCTTGCTGTAGCAGCCCCTTCTTCAGGTATCGCCACTGTTTGCTGCATTTCCTATTAGTTCTAGAAGCCTTACGGTCCCCTAACTCTGCCTGTTGATACCCTCGACTGTCAATTTTATATTCCAACAATGTTAGTTATATTTTATTTATAAAAACTTGCTCTAGGGGTACCAGCTGTGCGTGGGGAAGCAGCGGGGGATGCCCGAGGGCGCCGGGGCCGCCCGCGTGTGCCGTGCGTGTGTGTGGCAAACCTTGTGTACAACTTCCTTCTCCTCCTTGCTGTTAGTGCATCGTTGCAATGCCTGGTGTGCTTCGTGTACAGTACCATTGTGAGTTACACAGATTAAAGAAACGGGAAGGCTTTTCTCTGTCTGCTTTTTTGGGGCTGGGGGAATACTCCAGGAACAGACAAGTCATCAGATGTGAGCAGGTGTCAGTTTAATGGGGTTACAGCCATGAACAGAATGAGGAAACCCGCTGTGGAGATCAGTCCTGCAGGACCCATTTGTCCTTTAACCCATTTGTCCTTTTCTTTTTTACAGTTTGCAGATTTATGGACTTCCCAGCAAGGGAAAAGGCTGCTGTGTTTGCTTCAGAGCAGCCCTGGGCCCTGAGCAGCCCAGAGCCCTGTGCTGTGGGGAAGCACACGAGTTGCATGCAGGAGCAGAGAGCAAGGCAAAGCCACCCCTGCACAAAGCACACGTGCACAGGTGCCAGTGCAGTGTGCCAGGTCAGTGCCCCCTTCCCGAGGAGGAGAAGCTGCAGGAAGGCTGGAGAAGCCCTGGGGCACAGTGGAGGGTGGCACTCAGGGCTCAGAGGAGCTGCAGCCTGAGCAGAGCCACAGCCACTCCTTCTGAGCAGGCTCAGGGAGTGCAGGTGAGCCAGATCCAGCAGGGAAAGGGCCATGGGCAGCCCCTGAGGGGAAGAAGTGGCAGCCAGCTGTGTTTTGTGGCCCTGGTACACCCTGTCCTGGCCACAGCATTGGCTCCTGCCCCCCAAAGACCAGAGCACCCTGAGGTGCTCAGCACCCTCGAGCCTGTCCCCTGGGTGCTGCTGAGCTCCTCCAGCAGCCAGAGGAGCATTGGGGCAAATGGCTCAGGTGCATTGCAGCCACACTGGCCTGAGCTGGGACAGGGAGGGGAGAAGCTGTTTACTGGGAGAGGAGCCACTAAAGTCACTCTCCTTCCCAGTCAGTAACTTACAGAGCAGCTGAAAGGGCCCTGGGGAACAGCTTGACACGGTGCTGTCTGCGTGCTCCAGAGGCAGAGGCTCCCCAGGCTGGCAGGGGCACAGGACGGGCTCCAGGGCTGCCTGGGGCCTGCCCTCACTGCAGCATCCCCGTCCTCACCTGGAAGGCCAGCCCATCCCCACGGGTGGCTTGCTGCAAGGGACACACAGCACTCACAGCCCTCCCTGCCAGGCCTGCAGGGCCACCAGCACCACCCAGGGCCCTGGCAGGGCTGCAGGGCTCAGCTCGTGCCCAGGGTGGAAACACAACCCCTGTGGGTGCAGCAGCTCCCTGCCTGTGCCCAGTTCCCCTACCTTGTTAATCTCCTTGTGTCTCTCCTTGCTGACGATTTCTTCCAGGACTTCCCCGTCCCCCTTAATGAGCCTGCAAGACAAACACAGGCCCAGGAGCCCTGAGGGTACTGGCCAGGTCCTGCAGCTGCAGAGGTGTGACCTGCTGTGCCCCAGCTCCCTCCAGGCAAGGCCAGCCCTGACCCACCCCCGACACTGCATTTTGGGACTTTGTTTTTGTGTCAAGCTTAAACAGCACAGCAGCTCTGCCATTGCTCCCGTGGGATTCATGTCACCACACTGCAGCAAGGACAGGAGTGCTCCCCTGAGAGCTGAGGGCCAGCTGGCTCTGCCCCAGGCTGTGGGCACTGCCTGCTGTGTGCAGTCAGTCACACTGGCACAGCAAACACTCCTAATGAAAGCATCCCCTACAATCCACAGTGCCTCAACCCATGCAAAACCTCTTCGTTTTTTCATAGAATTCAGGTGTGGTCCTGGCTGCCCCAGGAACCTGCAAAGCCATTCAGGAACAGGAGCCAGTTTGGGCCTGAAATGCAGCCAGGCTGGGGAATATCTTGCTGAGCAAATTCCAAGCAGCGTTGGAGGCGGCTCACACCTCCAGACATGAGCAGGAATTTAATTGTCTTCATTACGTGCCTTACAGGGAACCGACCTTTGTTCCACACCTCCCTGAGCCCTGCAGGCTGCCTGCTATTTTAAGACTGGACTTGTCATACCCAATTCTCCTCAGCATGACGTTTTCTGCTTGCTGAGAAGATGCAGTTTATTAAAAACTGGGTCATTTCTATTTGGCAGCTAAATGAATTTGGGTTTGATCACTGTCTGTAACCCCACAGGGCACATGCTCCTCACTCCCACCTGGGTGTTACCAGGGCCCAGGGCTTTGGAGCTGAAAGGTGAGTGGATGCAGCAATGGGATACTGGGACACAGCCCAGAGTGCCTTGTGTGCACCCAGTTCAATGCTTTGGTGTCACTGTGTCACTTTCTGGGTACGTCACACCAGGCCTGATGAGGAGGGAGCTGTGAGGGGTTGGCTCAGGCTGAAGGGGTTCAGGTGTGGTGCTGCAGTGCCATGGACAGGCATCCCCCAGCCCACCCAGCCTGCATGGGAATCTCCCATCTCCCTGTTCCCAGGGCCATACCTGGTTCTCCCTGTCTCGGGATCCAGCACTCTCCTGATGACGCTCTGCCTGGCATCCCACTCCTCCTTTGTCATTGGCTTCATGGCCTGGATCCGGGACTTCTGCTCGTCTGTCAGAGCTGGGTGCAGGGCTCAGTCAGAGCTGTGCTCCAGGAGGGGGCACAGCACCAGGGCTGCAGCCCATGGACAACATTCCACACCCCATTCCCAGGTGGGAATTTGGAGCAGCTTTGCCAGGATTTACTGCTGACTGTGTCCTTCCATTTGGCCTCTCTGTTCCCCACTCCCATCTATAAACCACATCCTGACACTTTACAAACCAATCTCTGTGTGGCTCAAAGGTGGGCACTGTACACAGGAGGGAAGGGAGCCTGGGGCTCCTCCCTGCACCCAGCCCTGCCTCCCTCAGACCCTGCACATGGAAAGGGCCCAGCACAGGCTCCCCCAGGAGGGAAAGAGCTTCGTTACCTGGCCCAGAGTCCACCACTGACTCCTTCTGCCACTGCTCCAGTGAGGGGCCAGGCACCTCTTCTGTCTTGGCTTTCTCCTCCTTGGCCTTCTCCTTTGCCTTCTTCTTTGATTTCTTCTTTATTTTTTTCTTCTTCTTCTTCCTCTTCTTTTTGTCTTTCTGTTTCACTCGCTTTTTTTTGCTGTCTTGACTCTTCTTCGCTTTGGAGTCGCTGTCACTGGAGTCATCAGAAGAGGAGCTGGAGGAAGAGGAAGATGAGGAAGAGCTGGTGGACGAAGACGTCCCAGAGGGAGAGGTACTGGCCTTCCTCTTCTTTTTGTCCTTTCCTTCCTTCTTCTTTTCTGCAATTCACAAGAAGAGGGTGAGAGGAGCAGCCCAGGCCCTGCAGAGCAGAGATGTTGTTCTTTATCCCCCTCCCTGCCTGGAACTCCCCTCTGTGCCCACGTTAACCCAGGATGCTCTGTGGTACCAGGGCAGCTCATGGGGGAGCTGAGGGCTCTGAACTTGTCAGAACGAGACCAAAGTGGGCACAAAGTGCAGGACAAAGTGACAGACACCAACTGAAACCAGGGACCCTCTTCTCCCCCTGGGCCCTCTCTGTGGCCCTGCCCCAGGGACATGTGGTGAAAGCAAAGGCTCAGGGGCCTTCCCACCTTCCCTGGCTGCTGCCAGGCTGGAGCTGTGTCCATGAGAGCCAGAGATCCTCTTCCTCGATGGAGAGCTGCTGCCCTGCTGCGAGTCCTTGCTGCTCTTCCTCCTTTTCTTCTCCTTCCTCTCCTGCCTGCTCCGGGAGCCGCTTCTGCTCCGGCTCCGCGAGCGCTTCCGCGAGCGCCCGTGGGCCATGGCAGCTCCTGGGGAAAGGAGGGGTCACATCAGAGCCACGGGGCACCAACCCTGCCAGCAGCCCCAAATCCTTCACTGCACTCTGAGCCAGCAGCCAGGCAAACCTGCTCCAGGTGAACTCCTCCCTGCTCACACCCTGCTGATCCCCCATCACAGCCTTGGGAATCCCACCAGCCCCCAACACGGAGCCTGGGCAGGGAGCTGGCACAGGGACAGCCCTCAGCTGCCTCACACCAGTGTCCCCAGGCAGGTTTCCCACCAGGAAATCCTTCAGCCCTTCCAGCAGCTTTTCCCTGTGCTCCTGCTGTTTGTCCCTGGAGGACTGGGCTGACCCCGCTGGGGCAGGCACGGAGCAGGGCTGTGCCCGTGGTCACCCCATGGTCACCCCGTGGTCACCCCGTGGTCACCCCGTGGTCACCCCGTGGTCACCCCGTGGCACCAGGAGCCAGCAGGAGAAGCTGCACCACAGATGGACACAGGCAAGGGCTGATGGACATTGCAGCCACAGTCAGCAGAACAAAATGTCCTCCTGAGTCAATCCCCTGTTACTTAAAATGCTGTGAGCAGGCACAAGCCAAGGGGAAGGATGAATTTTTAATGTTCCAATTTACTCTTAGAAAACAGATGATGCACTGAGCTGCTCCCCCTGTCCATCAGCCCCAGGGATGCCAGCGGCCCCAGGCCAGTGTGATCCATGCTCTCATTAATTTAAAAACAAACTGGCACCGTGGGCAGAGCAGGAGCTGGGAACACTTTCTCACAGCCACCTTCCAACCAGCACATTTAATGAATTGTTTGTTTACCACCTCAACATTCCCAGGCAGCAATTTGGATTTGCTCCCGAGCAAATCAGACCTTTGATTGATTTCCATATGGAAATTTCAATCAGGGAAAAAATGCAGAACCAATGAGAGCCATTAGGGGCATGCAGGGAAGGATGAGAGGATGAGAGTCCTTCATGCACACACAGCCAGAGGCTGCCCCTTGCACGGGGCCTTGATGGGGCAGCGTTTGGGACTTGGATATTTTCATTCTGGCTGTGGCAGCAGGAAAAACCCACTGTTATACATCCACAGCAGCAGGATCAATGGCAGCAGGAAAACACCCACTGTTATACATCCGCAGCAGGAGGATCCCGGAGCTGGAGCTGCGCTCAGACAGCAGCATCCCAGGCCGGCTGAGCCCCAGGCTGGGCTCTCACCTCCACCCTGACACCGGGCGGGGCCCACAGCGACTCCTCCGGCCCGCCCAGCCCTGCCCAGGCCCGGCCCTGAACGGCTGGAGGGGCTGTTCCTGCCCTCACCCCAGCACGGGGAGCCTGCGGCACGCTAGGTGCGCTGGCCCTTTAAGAACCCGTGCAAGGTGCTCTGGCCCTTTAAGAGCTCAGCACAAGGTGCGCTGGCCCTTTAAGAACCCGTGCAAGGTGCTCTGGCCCTTTAAGAGCTCAGCACAAGGTGCGCTGGCCCTTTAAGAACCCGTGCAAGGTGCGCTGGCCCTTTAAGAGGTCGGCGGGCGCGTTCTGCGCGCGCGGCTCCAGGCGCGGCCCCTTTAAGTGCGCAGCTCTTTATCAGCCCCCCCCGGCCCCGGGGCCGCTGCAGCGCTCGGGTCTGTTTCTCCCCCGGCCCGCCCTTCTCCGGTGTCCTCAGCCGGCCCGGCCCGGCCGCAAGTAATTAAACTGCGCAGGTAAGAGGAGCGGGAGGGAGCGGGGACTCACCGGGCCCGGTCCCGCCGCCCCGAGCGGGGCTCCCGCCGCCGGGGCCGCGCTGGCCGCCTCCCGCCTCTGGTCCGCCGCGCGCGGGGCCGGGCGGCAGCCGGGCCGCGCTCTTTGGTTCCGGGGGCCGCCTCGCCCCGGCCGCAGCTCAGTTTTTGGGGCGGATTCGAGCAGATTTGGAGCGCTCGCGTTCCAGGTGAACTAGGTAAAGGCTTCGAGACTGCTTTTCTTGCTAGCAACTCCTCGTTTAGATACAACGGCCGGTTTCCTTCCCCGTTGTAATTTTAATGAGCTTTGCTAATGAGCAGCTCATCAGCGCCCTGCGCTGAAATCCAGCGGGGCCGCTGGGAGAGCTCAGGGAGCGCCTTCAGTGCGAGCTGCTCCCGGTTCAGCGCTCCGCAATCACCGGCGGGACTGCCCTCGTGCTGTGACTGCTGCACTGCACACATCCATGGAAAAGCCCCTCAAATTCAGCAGCATCTATCGAATATCGAGTTAATATTCTATACAGAAATCAGACGATATTTGGCTTTTTAGTTTGTTTAGTAGATGGAAGAGTCACGAGCTTTCCGCCAGCTGGAAGGAAGGAGGGGAAAGCCTCAACCCTTCCAATCCATCAGGTCCTGGGGGACCTTGGTGCCAGATTCAGCAGCCCCAGGCCTTGTCTGCTGCTGCACCCAGCTTGGCAGAGTTATTTGATATTTTCACTGGCTCATGTAACTAAAGTAAAGTTAAATGTAAATCTCATCCTCCTCTGGGAAGTTCTGCTGTGCTGCAGGTGGCTCCCAGAGCTCTGGCTGTGCTTAATAAGGTTCACCAAACCTTTGAAAGGGAAGTTTGTGCTCCCAAGGAAGCCTCGGGAGATCCCTCAGCCCCCCTGGGGGATCAGTGCTGCTCCTGGGCATTGTTCTGAGCCTGGGTTACACAAACACCCAGCGATGGCAATTCCCAGCAGCTCACTGTGAACAACCTGGGTCTCATTCCTGAGCAGATCCTCCCTGCCCGCTCAGCAGCAGAGGACAGGAGCCCTAAGAACAGCCCAGAATTGGTTTATTGGCCCATTCTGCCCCATCTGTTCAGGCCTCCTGAAAAGCCCAGAATTGGTTTATTGACCCGTTCTGCCCCTTTTCCAGCGGGCCCTGGGGTGCTGCTGTTGGCAG
Organism: Zonotrichia leucophrys gambelii; assembly: GCF_028769735.1. Classification (NCBI taxonomy): domain Eukaryota; kingdom Metazoa; phylum Chordata; class Aves; order Passeriformes; family Passerellidae; genus Zonotrichia; species Zonotrichia leucophrys. Next base: position 2,426,825 of record NC_088185.1, read on the forward strand.
AGAGGCCAAGGAGCTTTGGCTGCTTTCCTGGAGCACTTGGAGATATTGAGAGAGCTCCTGCAGGGAATCAGAGCCGGGGTTTCTGTGCCTTGCAGAGTCCCCCAGTCCCAGCCCGATCCCTCAGGAGCCGAGTTCCAGCTGGAATCCTGGCAGGGCTGGCTTTGCATCCCTTCCCGAGGTCAGCGCTGCTCCTTGTGCAGCCTGGGAGGTCAGGGAGGAGCTTTGGGCAGCTCGGCGTGGGGAATCCCTCCGCTAGCCCAGGGCACACACACTGACAGTCTCGGGCTGCTCCTCCCCCTGCGGGGGCTCGGTGAAGCCGTCCCCGAAGCCCTCGGCCGGCACCAGCTCGGGTTTCCTGCGGCACATGGGGCACAGGCGGTTGCGCACGACCGATGCTCGCATCCACACGATGAGGTTCCAGCGCTCCCCCGAGGCGATGGGCAGCGCCCCGTGGATCTGCCCCCCTCGGTGCAGCAGCCCCCGGCCCCGCACGTGCTCCACCTCGATGTACCGGGGCACCGGGCTGGGGTCCTGCAAAGGCAGGGGGATTTGTGTCACACCAGCAAAGCCCTCAATGGTTTAAATTTGTCACCTCTTACCCACAGCACCCAGGGAGCACCACGGAGAGGGCAAAGCCTCATTCCCAGTGCCAAGTTCAGAGGGAATTTAGAGAGATTCGAGCAAAAAAACCCCCACTTTTTACTGCTGTGTGAGAGCTTCTACCCCTCTCTTGCCCTAAAAACAGGTGCTAGAGATGTAGGTTGAATCACATCTGAAATAAATCTCTCCCTCAGCACCTCCCTGCTCAGTTTCAGATGTGGAGAGAGGGGATGGTTTGTCTCCAGTTTTTACTGTGAAGCTGTATCAGCCCTCTCTTTAAAATACTGAATATTGATATTGGATGTTGGAATATTGCAGCAAAAGAGGCTCCTGTATAGCCAAGCCATGGGGAAGGGACAGAGCAGGTGAGACTGTCAGAAGTGAAGAATTGTTTTGTAGGACACAGGGGATGCCTGGCAGCTGAGGGACGAGGAGGGAGAGGTGGGTGGGACGTGCTCAGTACCTCGTTGAACTCCCCAAAGTACAAATTTCCTTCTGTGAATTCTTTTCCCAGGGAAACGTTCAAGGTGACCTCGGCGTTGTCGTAGTGGGAGCTGAGGTCCAGGTCCTGGTGCAGGGCGTACTTGACGGCGAAGGCTCTGTGGCTGTCCAGGCAGGCGCCGCCCAGCTCCGGGTACAGCAGCGCCGTCAGCGGCCGCAGCCGCTCCCGCAGCGGCGTCAGGAGCCGCTCGTCCATGCCCAGCTCGCTGAGCAGAACCTGCGCCAGCACAGCGCGGGGAGCAGCTCAGCTCAGCTCAGCAGCTCCTCAGAGCTCTGCCCTCCTCCTGCCCCAGCCCCAGGGCTTTGGGGCAAAGGGAAAAGGAAGGAGGATCAAGGTGGACAGGGATGAGGGGAACACAGAGTAATAAGATTAAAAGGTGAGTGTTGTTTAAAAACTCTCCTTGACTGAAATTTGGAGGAAAAAGAAGCACAGGGGATGAGTCCTACCCCGTAGTTGTTCATGGTGTTGGGCCTGCCCTTAGGCATGTCTGAGTGCTCAAAGTTCTCCAGCTCATCCAGCAGGGCCTGGCAGAACTGCTCTGTGAACACTGGGAGCCGGTAGATCCTCTTGTCTGTCAGGGACAGAGGGACAGACGTGCTGGGGACGTTCCCAGTGCTCCTGCTGGCAGGGACAGCACAGCACCCACAGGCTCCCCCTGTGCTGGGACCATTCCCTGGGTCAGCCCTGGGGGTATTTGTTGTTTTTCATGCTGGTCCCTCATTTCCAGAGCAGAAGGTTCTGTCTGGACCTGGTGCCCTGGATAAATGCAGGAGCTCTGCACACAGACATTGCTGTCCTTTGCCTTGAGGGAAGGAGGCAGCTCTGCCTCTCCCCCTGTGCATCTTGGCAGCTTTTCTGGCAGGCAGGGAGCTTCACTGCTGCCTCTAGGGAAGCTGGAAACCCAGCTCTCCTTTTCAAAGACTGAAATCCAGGCTGAAGCTGTTTCAGCCCGGACTAACCCACAGGGACTGTCTGCAATGGGAAGGCACCCAGGGAGGAAAGCCAAGCTCCCAGTGCTCCCTCAGCAGCTCCTGGTGAGGTGTGGAACAAGCAGAACCCCAGCCCTGCTGCAGCTGGAGCCCCTGGTGAGACATCAGCAGGATGGAAAGCAGAAAACAGGCTCAGATCCAGAGCTGCTGCCTCTGCAGAGCCCCTCCTGAGGCAGGAGGAACATCCTGTGAGCCTCAGCTGTGCCACAGCAGAGCTGCTCCACACAGGGAGCAGCTCTCACCAGGGAGCTCTGTGATCAGAGGTTGTTTTCTTTACCTGAGAAGGACTCGAGGTAGCTCAGGAGGCCCTGGAGATCAGCACCTGGGGATGTGCAGAACCTCTCGATTTCCAGAAACTCCGGGGCCAGGAAGGAGTCCTGGTGTCAAGGGAAGGATGGGAAAATCACACAGAAACACGATCAGAGGGAAATGGCTCCCAGGGAAGTGCCCAGTCCCTGGGGAGCAGGGCTGAGCACACCTGGGTGGTTCCACAGCAGGAAATGCAGAATGGCTCTGCTGCTTTACCTGCTGGGGCAGGGCAGCTGCTGCTTGCTTTGGTTCGTGGCTTTTTTAGGAGTAACTGGCCAGATTTATCACAGACATGACAGGAAAGAGCCTTTCCTGGCTGGAACACCAGGAACCTTGCCTGGAGAGCACACTGTGCTGTTTTTAAAGTTTTAAATCCAGTTTTTGTATGCTACACCTGTGTTTTAATTCAGTGTAGCTTTAGCACTGTGCAGTCCCGAGGAGAGGGGGAAACAAACTGCAAAAATAAAACTCTCAGGTGATTTTTTCCTGCGTGCAAAAGGGATTCCAAACCTCGTGTGTACCTGCAGCGTGTACACCTCTGGGTGTTTTGGTTTGTAGCACTTGGAGATGATGGCTCTGCGTTCCACTGACTGCTGGGGTAGCTGTTTCCTCCTCTGCACTTCTGCCTCAATCTGCAAGTGAACAACAGAGCACACTGTCAGAAATCAGCAGGGCTGAGGGAAACAGCTCCAGGAATCTGCTCCTTGTTTCAATCCAGTTATTTGTGTTTGGGGGCACCGCTGGGACACAAAGTGTTTGGCTTAAAAAGTGACTGAGGACTTTCCTGTGGAAGTGTCAAGTGGAGCTGTGAGCTCTCAGCCCTTTCAGGCATTCTGACACCTCCAGAATCTGGTTTTTGTTCTGACAATAGAGGCATTGTCCAAAATAAAGACATTTGCTGGGAGTGAGACAAGTGCTGTCATGAAGGGATTACTGCTAAGTGTGGTGCAGACAGGCTGAGCTGCCCTTCCAGAGCAAACAGCTGATCCAGGCAGCTCCTCCCATTGTTCACTTCCCCCTCACAGATTCATTTGCAGCAGTCCTCACCGAGGAGAGAGTGAGCAGCCATTCCCTGAGACCAGGCAGCTCCTGTGCTCATTCCCTTTCCCTCAGTCCCTGAAGGTCTTGGGAACCAAGCAGAAAAATCAGATTTCTCTGTGCCCTCCCCCAGGCAGGGACAGCCACTGTCATCTGCTTCCTGCCAGCACTGAGTGACTCCTATTGGTTTGTGTAATTTCTAAGTCTCCTTTATGCTGTTTATATTGGTACAGCAAATTTGTATGAAGGTCTGAGCAGATCTGCAGAGAGCCCAGGTGATTAAAAAGTGCTTAGAACCGAGGTGATAATAAATTACAGCCAAAGTTAGGATCTTGTTTTATAAATTCTGGATCACATTGCTTGTTGTGCTCCATTGATTCTGCCTGAGGAAATCCTGTGCTGTTCTACTCATAAATTCTCTGCTGTATGAATCATAATTATCCAGTTAATAAAGCTTTAATTACAGTATGATTTACAGCCACCATCATTCTGCCAAGAATTCCTAAAAGAACTTGTCTGTCCCCTTGGTGTCAGGTGACATTGGAGCTGGTGAGGGACTGATCCCTGTCCCTGGCCTGGAAAGAAGCAGAAATTCCGTGATAAAGGGTGAATTTCTGCAGGAACCCATCTCGGGGCTGCCTTTAAAAACGATTAGCACAGGAAGGGACGAGGAAAGACAAAGGAGGGCACTGGGAGGCAGCGGGGTAAATCCAGGAGGGAGCGGCTGGGATGTGTTGACTGACAGGATTTAATCGCAGGGTGGCGGCTGAATAAACTCCGCGCTGATGGCGCCCGCGGGGAATTCTTCCCTGGGGACTCCGCCCGGCCCCGGGCTGGATGGGGACGCGGTGCAGGAGCCGAGGGGCTCCAGCAGGGCCCGAACTCCCGAGGGGACCGAGCCCCGGTGTGGGGAACCCCCGGGGATAAGGGGCTCCCTGAGGGGGCCGGGGATGAGGGGGATCCCTGAGGGGGCTCCCCATCCCCTCCCCGGCCCCGGGAGCTGCCCCAGCCCGACCCAGGAGGGACCAGGAATGGGCGGAGGGACGGAGCAGCTCTGCTGGCAGCAAAGGCTGGCAGGGCTGGGGTGCTCACCTGGGCAGGAGGAGCTTTGGGGTGAGCTCAGGGTGGCCCGGCAGGGGCCGACAAAAAACAATGATTTCCAAGGGCTGGAGTGACAGGACACAGGGAATGGCTTCACACTGACAGGGGACAGCGATTTTAGGGAGAAATTCCTCCCTGTGAGGGAGGTGAGGCCCTGGCACCGGGTGCCCAGAGCAGCTGTGGCTGTCCCATCCCCAAGGCTAGGCTGGAGCAGCCTTGGGACAGTGGGAAGTGTCCCTGTCATGGCCAGGATGAGTTTCAATGTCCCTCCGCACCCAGCCCATCCCGGTGCCCCGACCCTCGGTGGCCGTGAGGGGCTCCCGCCGCTCACCTCCCTCAGCACCTCCCGGAACTGCTCCTCGCTCCGGCAGCCGCGCTCCCGCAGCGCCTGCAACACACGGGCCCGTCACCGCCGCGGCCGCCGGCCCGGCCCGCTGCCCCCGGCCCGCCCGGCCCCCGCGCTACCCGGCCGTGGTCCCGGCGGAGCTGCGGCTCGTCCCGGTACCGCACGTGGAGCCCGAACCGCCCCACGAAGATGTTGTCGGTGAAGAAGCAGGCGCACCCGCGGAACGGCCGGCCCGCGGACATGTTTCCTGCCGGAGAACGCGTCTCGGTCCTGCCCTCAAAGGGCTCCGCTTCCGTCCGCGGGAGGGCGCATCGGTAAATTCCCAACCGCGGCGAAAACGGAAAGCGGCGGAATCGCCCGTTCTCCCCGGTTTTACGCTCGTTGTTTTTGTCATCTCCGTGACGCCACCGCGGCCCGGTCCCGCAGCGCGGCCGCTGCCCCGCAGCCTTCGGGGCCGGGCCGGGCCCTCTCGGAGCGGCAGCGGCCGCCGAAGGTTCTTTGCAGACGCTCCCTGAGCTGCTCCGGCGGGGGCGCGCGCGGGCGGCGGGGGCGCGCTCCGGGGGCGCGCGCGGCGGGCTGAGCGCGGCCCCGGCCCGGTCCGGCCCGGCCCGGCCATGGACGCGGCGCTGCCCGAGGCCGAGCGGGAGGTGGTGGTGGCGGCCGAGCCCTGCGGCCACGGCAGCAAGTTCGAGGACATCTACCGGCTGCTGGCTGAGGGCTGCTTCCCGCCCAGCTTCTGCTCCATCAAGAGGAAGAACCTCAAGCGCTACGCCCAGAAGTTCGTCGTGGACGGTGGGGACCGGGGGCGGCGCGGGGCTCTCGGGCTGCCCCGGGGGGAAGCGGGCGGTGCCGGCCCGGCACACCGGGGGGATGAATGGATGTGCCGGAGGCTCGGCGTGGAGAGGGGATGGGGTTTCTGGGCAGCGCCATCGCGGCCGCCGCTCCCCGGGCCCGGCACCGCCTCACGGGCACCGAGCGGGCTCGCGTCAGCACCGGCGCTCCACGGCCGCCCCGTGGGGACCGCGGTGCCTTTGTGGTAGCGGAGGATTTTACACAGTCCTGGGTGCAGAAAAGCTCCGTGCGTGGGGGTGTTTCCAGTTTCCAGGGGCAGCAGGAGCTGCCCAGGCAGAGCAGCCCCCGAGCCGTGTCCCAGCTGGGTTCCCCGCTGTGCAAAATGAGCCTTTTCTGGCGGCTGTGCGAGGGCGGTGTTGCAGCCAAACCTCTGGCACCCGCAGGCGGCTGCCTCTACTACGTGGGACCCAAGAAGGAGGAGAAGCGCGAGGTGATCGTGGACCCCGAGCGGAGGCGCCAGGTGTTCCTGGAAAGCCATTTCACCGAAATCGGGAACCACCTGGGCCAGAAAAAGACCGTGCACCGCATCCAGAGCCGGTACTACTGGCTGGGCATCGTGAAGGATGTTGTGGACTGGGTAAGTGGAGAGCAGTGACCGTGTCCGTGACACCGGTGCTGGCAGCAGGCCCGAGGCAGCAGCCACAGGAGCGCTGGTGCAGGGGTGATGTCATTGCCTGTGCATGTGCTGGGAAACCACACACCGAGCTCTCTGCAGGTGAACCTTGCAGCGTCCCCAGGCAGCTGGGCAGCCTGGATGTCTTCCCCTGAGTGTCAGGAAGCCTCCTCAGCCTCCTCGTGCAGTTTTGGTCAGCATGGCAATGTGGGGTTGTTTCAGACAAGTTGCTGAGTCCACCTTTGGGCAGTTTGGATTCTTTCCAGAGCTGCCCAATTCCCTAAACTATGGCAAGAGGAGGATCTCAGTGTCTGCTCAGCTGCTTTGCCTTGCCTGTTTCATTGCTGGCAGCTCCCTGCAGCAGGACTCTGCAGCACTGTGGTTTAAGGAGTGTGCTTGCATTGCATGGTCTGAGCTCCTGCAGCGTCCTAGGGCTGAGGATTTCTCTAACCAGCACTAGGAGGTCAAAATACAATGAAAATTCGCCTGGAAACTGGGTGAGAAATAGCTTAGCTGTAGGCAACGTTGAGAAATTTGGTTATTGTGTCAGAGAAAGCTGTCAGGTGAGCCTTGAGAAAGGTGAGATGCGTCAGCCTGTTGTGTTTCGCCCTCTTTTTTTCCTGCACCTCGTTATTTTGTTGGGAGAAGGGAAAGTGCTGAGCCCTGCTGTGTGTCTCACGGTGCAGTCTGAGTCTGACAGGATCCATCAGCACGTTCCCAAGCCCTTTGATCCCTCTTTTCTCTCTCCAGATCAAGATGTGTGAAACGTGCCAGAACGCGGAGCACAACAAGAGCGTGGCGCGGAAAGCCCGGCCCGTCAGGGTGGAATCCCCCTGGGAAGTGCTGGGATTAGACATCCACGGTGAGTGAGTGTGAATGTCTCAAGAGGCTCTCGGGGCTCCTCCCTCCAGCGGGGAGCGTGGCAGACCTGCTGCCACACGCACCGAGGGAGCGCTGCCGCTGCCTCTGAGGAGGTGCCAAGGAGGCCACAGCAGCCGCCCAGGCTGCAACCCGATCCCTGGGCTTGGCTGGGCTCCCTCTGCACGCACCGTGAGAGCTGTGGGCAGGCTCTCTTCCCCAGAACTGAGGCTCCCATGGATGTATTTTTGCTGACCAAGGTCACCAAAAATGTTCCGGCCAAAGGACATTGCAGAAGAGAGTCGTGGTCACTTCCGCAGCGGCTGGGTTTTTCACTTTGCCCATTTGGGGGATATGAAGGCATCACATTGATTTTTTTTTGATGGCTGTTTATGCAGGGCCTTTTCCTGAGACAAGCCAGAGCAACACACACGTCCTGCTTGTGACTGACTACTTCACCAAGTGGGTGGAGGCTGCTCCTCTGCAGAAGAAGGATCCCTTCTCCGTGGCTAAAGCCCTGGCTACTATTTTTTACAGGTGGGCTCCTCTGCTGTTGGTTACTTTGCACCTCTGCAGTTGCAGAAATACCTGGTGTCCTCAGCATGTTTTCCTGTGAGAGCAGGAACTCTCCCTTCTGCAGGAGAGACCATGCAGTGGCTCTCAGTTGCTCTTTACAAAGTCCTTGGGAAGAGCCTGCTCTCCTCCTGTTATGGGCAGAGAAGAAAGAGGCAGAAATGTTTCTCTGAGTAGCCCGAGGCCAGGGGAGCTCTGTCCCAGTTCTCTGCAGAAGCTTTAAAGCCATTCCCAGATTTCTCCTAGAAAGTGTTTGTGTCACCATGTGACGTTGTCCTTGTGGAAAACAACGTGGGGCCAGTGGAGATTTGAATTCAGAGCAAGAAGCTGCTCTCATTTCTGCTGCTGCCTCATCATTCCAAAGCAAACAGGCGTGGCTGGTTTGGAGCAGAGGGACCAGCAAACCTCTCTGCTCTTGGGGAGGTCACAGCAGCCTCAATAGCACCAGCTCCACTGGAGGGTCCTGTCCCCTTCCTATCCCTTTGTACCCATAAAGATGGAACTCCTTGGGCTCTGCCTCAGCTGATGGAGTAAAACCAGCTGTGTGTCCTCTTCCTGCCCAGGTTTGGCGCCTCCAAGAACATTTACACCAGTCAGAGCTGGGACTTCTGCGAGGAGGTAGGTGTGCTGTGGGCTGGTTCTGGGGGAAGCAGAGTGACCTCCAGCAGGATTTTAGGGACAGTGTGACCTTCAGCAGGCAGAGCTGTGATGTGCTGTGTGGTGGGGGCGAGGCACTGATGCTGCCGTATCCCTGCCCCTGTTGGGAGTGGGAGCTGATTTGCCCCTGCTTTCACCATGGCAGGGATTTGAGGTTGTAGATCAGTGGTGCAAGTCCTCTCTGCTTAGAAGGAAAGACCATGTGCACGAAATTCCAGCCCTACCCTGGGATTAACCCAGCTTCCCAGTGCTGTGGAGAGCTTCAAGCACGAGAGCTGTCATTGCAAAACATTTTCCCAGGCTCTAATTTTTCTGGGGAGCGTTTTCAGACTGGCACGGGGCAAACAGTGCCTGTCCTGGCACAGGGGAAACAGTGCCTGATCTGGCACAGGGGCACAGTGCCTGTCCTGGCACAGGGGGCACAGTGCCTGTCCTGGCACAGGGGGGACAGTGCCTGTCCTGGCACAGGGGGCACAGTGCCTGTCCTGGCACAGGGGGGACAGTGCCTGTCCTGGCACAGGGGCACAGTGCCTGTCCTGGCACAGGGGGGACAGTGCCTGTCCTGGCACAGGGGAAACAGTGCCTGTCCTGGCACTGGGGGCACAGTGCCTGTCCTGGCACAGGGGGGACAGTGCCTGTCCTGGCACAGGGGGCAGTGCCTTGGAGGCTGCTCTGGGGCTGACACGCCGTGATCTCCATGTTCTCCCAGGTCAGCCGGCACCTGTGCGAGCGCTGGAACATCTCCCAGCTCCTCACACCCACAGAGCCCACAGACCCCCCCAGCCCTGGTGAGCCCAGTGCTGAGGTGCTCAGGGCCTCCATCTGCAGCGTGGTGAACGAGAAGCCCAGCGAGTGGGACGCACACCTGGACCCCGTCCTCTTCGAGTTCCGCACCTCGGTCAACTCGGCCACCAAGTACAGCCCCTTCTTCCTCATGTTCAACAGATACGTGTGCCTGTCCTCAGAGGTAACTGCCCGCCCAGGGGAGCCCTGCAGGAGCTCTGTCACTGCCGTGGGTGCAGAGTAACTCCCAGTCTGTGCCTTGCAGGTGGATTTTGTCAAGGACTCTAAAGAGCAGGGGGCTGGCTCCGGTAAGGCCGACGGCCTCCCGCCGTTCACAGCCACGGTGCAGGAGCAGCAGAACGTGGTGAAGGAGATTGTAAGTCTTGTGGTGCCTTGAAATCGTTTTGCAGCTAAGTCCAAGCCTGGCCTGAGAGGAGAGGTGGCACCTCAGTGTGTGCCAAGGGCAGCAGGAGCAGAGCTGGACCCTCTGGGCCAGCAGCACAGGGGAGCTGCTGGTGGGGCTGCTCAGAGGTGGGTGATGAAATAGGAGGGACTGACTTGCCCCATCAGGCTAATGAGAGCTGTGTCCCAGCCTGCCCAGCTCCCTGCCTTGTAATCTGCATCCCAAATCAGCCAAGGGAGTCCCTCCCTAGGCAGGGACAGGAAGCCTTCAGGGAGATGCTGTGTAACTGCAAAGGTTTGAAGCAGCCCTGCTCCAAAATGAGAGGAGGTTTGGGCTCCCATGAGGAGTAGTGGCCCAGTGGGCAAGGATATAGGCTTGGAGAGCAAAGTCAGCATGCAGCTCCTGACTGTCTCTAATGTGCTGGTGACCTTGGGCAGCCCATTTTGTCTCTCTAGTCCTTGGTTCCCTCACTTGAAAAATGACCTCAGTGTCCCCTGTGAAGTGCTTGGTGAGCTGTGTGCCAAAAAACCACAGACAAGGCTCAAGTGCTTTGTTTGCTCAGTCATTTTTTCCACTCAGGGTTGTGTGGTTCTCTCTGATCTCACCTGGACTGTGGTTGTTCTTGCCAGGGAACGACAGAGGGAATATGGGACAGGAGGGAGGAGGGCCTGGGAACAGGAAATGTAGGATCTGATCCCTTTGGCAGCTCAGGTTCACCAGCTCAGCTCCCCTTTTGTGGAATGGAGCTGCAGATCCTGGCACAGGGCACTGAGAGCTCTGTCCTGTCCTGAGGGAGCCTCTGCTGTTGGGATCTCTCCTGCATCCAGGCAGGGATTGGGGCTGCAGTTAACAGGAGGTGAGAAAGCTTCCCTGGGCTCTGTGGCACTCCAGCCTAGATCCCCTTCTGCCCTCTGCTGACTGACAGCTCTGAGCGGAGTTGCAGTTTCACGTGTCAAGGTCTCCTGCTGGTTTGGGTGGTGAGAACAAGGCTGGGAAGTCCCTGCTGGGTCCCTCCCTTGCCCCAGGTGCATCCAGCTGTGACACTGCCAGCTCTCACTCACTCTCAGCCTCTCTTACGAGGAGAGACCGTGGGAGCTGGGCCTGCTCAGTCTGGAGGAGACTGAGAGGGTTCTCATCAACCCACAGGAATATCTCTGAGGGGTGTCAGATCATTGTGCCAGGCTCTTCTCAGTGGTGCCCAGTGACAGGATGAGGAGGAGTGGCCATAAACTAAACCACAAGAAGTTCCACCTCAACATGAGGAAGAGCTTCTCTCCATTAAGGTGGCAGAGCCCTGGAGCTGCCCAGGGAGGCCGTGGATTGTCCCTCTGTGGAGACATTCCAAACCCACCTGGACACGTTCCTGTGTCACCCGCTCCAGGTGACCCTGCCTGGACACGGGGTTAGCCTGGGTGACCTCCAGAGCTAAGGATTCCAACCCCAAGGATTCTGAGATTCTGGGATTCACTGAGCTTGTGCCAGGGCTGAGCTGGTTGCTGAGGGACCCCAGGCAGCCCAACCCCTCCGTTCTCCTGGCAGGTGATCTCCAACATGAGCACGGCCTGCAAGCGCGAGCGCAAGGGCGTGAAGAGGAAAACGCGGGGCCTGCCCTCTCTGGCCTTCAAGGTGGAAGACAACGTGTTTGGGGGCAGCCCTGGCAGCTCCCTGAAGAAGCTGAAGAAGGGCCAGTTCGTGTCGTTCCAGATCGAGACGGTGCTGCCCCCTGAGCAGAGCGTGGCCGGCGGGAAGAAGCCCAGTTAACCCTGGGCGTGCCGGGGTCCTGCGGCGCGGGGACAGCAGCGACTGTCCCAGGGTTTGTGGCCTGGCTGCGTGGGAGTGCAGGGTGCAGACGTGCCTGCTCTGTCCTGGGAGAAGGGAAGGGGAAGGTTCAGACAAGGGGGTCTGTTCAGTCCCTTCCTGGTGCGGGTTTGCCCTTGGATCATCCCTCGGAGCGAGGGAGGTGGCACCGTCCTGGCAGGGAGAGGCTCAGTCCTGCCAAAAAGCTCCACCTCGACTGTGGCTTGGGAGTTGCCCTTTGGGAGGGACTGGGTGCAGAGCAAAGCCCAGGAGTGATCTGGGTGCAGGTGGAAGAGAAGCAGAAGCCAGACCTGGCTTAGCCACGGACAATGTTTCCTGCAGCTTAAAAGTGTCCCTGCTGTGAGCCTGAGCCAGGAATAGTCACTCCAGGTCTGACTGTGCTCCTGGTGGATGTGGGAAGGGCTTGAAGTGAGAGATTTTTTTGTTTTTTAATGGTTTGTTTTAAGCACTTATTAGCAGAAATAAAATCAACAACAGAATGTGGTATTTTTGGTTTTGGTTATCCAGGCAAAGTTAATTTGTCTTTTGTAACGTCACCATTCTGTTCTCCAGAAATGGTGCAAACTCCAGCAATCCTGACATCTGTGCCTGTGCTAGTGAGGGTCACGGGTGTTTTTAAGCCCAGCACTCCAAAAACACCTGGAAATTTTGGGATAATGACACTGCCCCTCTGTCACCTGTATAGCTCACCTGGATGCATAGGTGCTGTCCAGGGAAGAGCCTGAGCCTTTTCATTCCTTAAGAGTTGGAGTGGGAGGTGAAGGGGAAAATAATTTACAAGCTGGATTTCTTGAAAGTGGATTCCTCTGTGTTAGGGGTTAATTAAACCCTTGTCAAGTCCCTCTTGAGGGGTTAATTAAACCCACCGAGCCCCTGTTTCAGGATTAACTCAAAATATTATTTCGAGCTCTTTTCCCGGTTGCTTTTGAGCCAACTCCTGTGTTGTATTTTCCCTCTCTACTGCAGAAATGACATGGTATAATCAATAAAATAATTTAAAAAATTTAAAAACGTGTATTTGGGGAGGATAAAAAACCTCCTGAGGGAGGGGAGAAACTCCGGGGCTGCCTTTGCCGCGTCGGGGCGGGGTTTACCGGAGCGGGGGCAGCGGGGACCCCCAAATTCGGGGTTCGGGGGGGTCCCCGGTGCCGCTGCTCGGTCCGGCCGTGGGCGGGGCCGGGCGCGCGCCGCAGGAGAGGGCGGGGCCGAGGGCGGGGCCACGACAGAGCCACGCCCAGCACCGACCTTGTTCCCGGGACGCGCCGCCGCCGCTCGGAGCGCGCTGATCCCGCCGATCCCCGAGCCGCCGCCGGTAAGAGCCGTCCGGGCGGGCCGGGGCTGAGCTGCTCGGGAGGGGGAGCCGTGCGTGGGGGTCCGGCCGGGCTATGGCGGGCTCGGCCCTTCCTGGGTGTCTCCCCCGCCTCGGGACGTTCTCCTGCGCGGGGAAGGCGGGATGCGAGTGGGGACCTTGGGTGGCTCCAGCTCGGGGCTGGGGACACTGCTGCGGGTGGTGGGGAGCGTGGCTGCCGCCTCCTCCTCCTCCTTCTCCTTCTCCGTGGGCCGGATCCGCGCAGCTTTGCAGCGGATGGCAGCAGCGAGCACCCTGGGAAGCGTGTGCTGCTCCTCCCTGGCACCGCTGCTCTGCTTTGCGTCCATCCCTCCTTCCCCACCCACCCCGTAAACCCCCGTGCTTCCCCACATTGCAGCCTCTGCCCTGTTTTCCTGCGCTTTTTAGCTTTTTATCCCATTTACCCGAGCGGCTCTCGCCCAAGGGCGCAGCTTGCCCGGTGCCAGGGCTGCCCTTGGTCCCTTGGTTCGGTTTTGGGGCGCTGCGGTCGCACAGGCCGGAGTGTGGCGGACACATGGCTCCCTTAGCGCGGTGCCTCCCGCACTGTGCACCGTCACCAGCTGCTGAGCCAGCACAAATTTCGGGATCGGGCACCTCCCTCTTGCCAACGCGTGGCTCCTCAGGGCACGGCACCGGCGCAGGTGAGCGGCTCGGAGCAGGTCGGGCTTTGCGCCCTTTGCCGGCTCCGTTCGGAGCCTGCCCCGCCATCGCAGACCGGGCGGCAGCGAGGGCCCGTCCGGCGCCTTCCTGTCCCGCGGGACGCCGCCCTGGAATTCCAATCCCTTTTTAATTTCCTCTCGGGATTTTTGTTGTGTCATTGAACTGCGCGCTGACTGCACAGTGGGTTCAGTGCTACCCCGAGTTAATATCCAGGAGGGCTGGGGACAGTAAGGTGTGGCAAGCTGCGGTACATATGGTTTAGTCTTATTTTGATGGGCGGGATCCGTTGTAGAGCTGAGCTGCTCCCCTGTCTGCGTTCCTACGGTTTTGGCTGCTTGGTTTCAGCTTTGTCCTGGGAAAGGTGGGCAGGGACTCTGGGATCATGACTGTCCAAGTTTAACACCTCCACGGCTCCGCAGCACAGGACACGTGGCTGCACGGATGTGATGGCAGCCACCACAGCCAGATTCCCATCGGGATGGGCAGATTTCTGCTTTGGGATTCAGGATGGGTGAAGGCATCCGGGAGGAGAGTTTGTCTTCCTTTGTGCCGCTCATTTAATGAAATACCGCGTGCAGCAGGGGAGGGGAGGCAGGTGCAGGTAATGGTGTCTGGGGTCAGGATGGGTTGGTGGGGAGCTGGCATAGTTGTCCTCCCGTGTCCTTCCCTTTTCCTGCCTCCTCTCTGAGGTAAATAACCTCGTCCCCCTCTCTCACCCCACAGCAGAGGCCGACATGAGCCCGTCCTTGCTGTGTTAGGGCTGCCCCTCCCCACGTCAGTGACCCCAGCCCCACGGTGACGATGCGGGCCTGGAAGGCGGTGGCCAGCACGCTGGCGCTCAGCGGGGCCGATGTCGTGGTCACCACGCTGCTCTACACGCACGGCCAGGGCGGCCGGAATGTCCTGCAGGACCTGCGGCACTTCAACATCTTCAACTCGCTGCTGGACATCTGGGGGGGCTGCCTGTACCGCAGCTGCGTGCTGCTGGGCGCCGCCATCGGCGTGGCCACCAACACGGCCTACGGGCCCCGGCGCCTCCGGGCCTCGCGCACCTTCATCGCCGTCGTCTGCCTCCTCATGGGCATCTACATGATGGTGAAGCTGCTGCTCTACTCGGAGGTGCGGAAGACCATCAGGGACCCCTGGTTCTGGGGGCTCTTTGCCTGGACCTACGTGGCGCTGGCGGCCACCTTCGGGCTGTGGCAGCTGCTGGCCTGCGTCACCTCGTCCCGCGAGGCGCTGGGGCCCAGCTCCGAGTCCCGCGCCGAGGTGGAGGAGAGCTGTGATGGGGGCACCCCGAGGGACAAGAGGGAGGAGGCAGCAGGTCCCACCATCCATAAACTGCTGTCCTACACCAAGCCAGATGCCTTCTTCCTGGGCATTGCCTCCTTCTTCCTCCTGGTGGCCGCCCTGGGTGAGTGAAGGGACCAGGCAGGCCGTGGTGTGCTCCCATCCCCACCAGGAGGGATGGAGGAGCCTCGATGATGGGGCATGGAAGCTCCCTAGGATTGCTTTTTTGGGGGTGCTGGGTGGCACGTGCTGCATGGGGAGGGTAAAAAATGCAATGGGGCAACAGCAAATGCAATTGGGGATAAAATACACTGGGAGTGCAATGTCCCCATTGTGTGATGGCCGAGTATCTCTGGGGTGGGGATGTCCACAGGCTGTCAAAGTTGGGAAGCAGTGGGGCTGAACCCCCATGTCCTGTGCTTGTCCTGCAGGAGAGACCTTCCTGCCCTATTACACAGGGCTGGCCATCGATGGCATCGTGGTGCAGAAGAGCATGGATCGCTTCTCCACAGCAGTGCTGGTCATGTCGCTGCTCGCCATAGGAAGGTAATGCAGGGGCTGATCTGGCCCTGGCAAGGAGTTTGGGGTTTTCCCACAGGAGCTCGTGGTGATGGTGGGCACAGGCACCCACTGCACCAGTTTGCTGCCAGGCCCCAGGGATGTGCTGTGAATTCTCTGAGCAGAGAGGCCGTGGCTGGCAGTCATGAGGCCTTTGTGTGGCCCTTCATGTCCGTCTGCTGGAGGTGATGGCAGCAGGAATGGACACAGGGAATGGGATCCCTGGGGAGTGCTGTTCCAGCAGCGCTGCGTTCCTTCCCAAAACTTGTGCCTACCGTGGTTAGGACCAACCACCACTGTGCTGGTGGCACCAGGAGAGGTGTGGGCTGGTGATAAGTGGTGTCAGCACTGCCCAGGCCCTGGGCCAGGCGTGGGGGTGTTGGTGTGGCTGAGAGGGTTTCGTGTCCATGGCTCTATAACGTTTCTTATCTGCAATTAGCTCATTTGCCGCAGGTATCCGGGGCGGCGTTTTTACGCTCATCTTTGCCCGGCTGAACATCCGCCTTCGGAACTGCCTCTTCAGGTCCCTGGTGTCTCAGGAGATGAGTTTTTTTGATGAGAATCGCACAGGTTGGTTCCTCTCTCCCCTGGATTTGCTCTAACCCTCTATCCCATCCCAGATTTTTTTCCCCGTGGCTTGCTCTACTGTCATGCAGCACACTGGGGGCAGCCAGAGGCGGCACCCACTGCTCGTGGTTAGAAATAGGGGCAGAAAGTTCTTCCCTTTCTGTTGCCTCCCACCGTGGGGATGTCCCATTGCCACCCATCAGCCTGGCACCCAGAAGTCCCACCCCCAGAACTCCCATTTCCTTCCTCCCATCAGTGCCTATTGGTGGGCTGCTCTCCAGCTCTGCTCCTGTCCCTGAAACCTCGGATGTGTGAGGCTTGCTGGGTGTGCTTGTTGCTTTCCCTGCTTCCAGTTCAGTCCTGTCCCAGTCCCAGCCCGTGTGTGCCACTCTGGTGTAACTTGCACACATTTAATTTTGTCCCAGTGGTATTTTTAGCTTTGAGGCTGTTGCTGTATTTAGCAGTCACTGCACAGTGCCTTGGTAGCTGAGGGCAGCAGAGATGTTACTGCAAGTGGGATATGGGTAACCCTGGACTTGCACAAAAGCTTGGGAATTCAGCTGGACTCAAACACAAGCCAAGGATTCAGGAGCTCAGAGTGGTGTTTGCTGGCTGTAACACTCAGCTCCACCAAAAGGCACCGCCAGAGCTTCATCCCTCAGTAGCTGTCCCATGTCCCCAGGTCCCTCGGGCCAGCTCCAGGCTGTGGGCTGTGTGTGGCCTGTGGGCTGCCCTCCAGCACAGGATGCTGCCACATGAGCAGCTGCCACTTTGCTGTCCTACAGCCACCCTTGGTGACCCAGGGATGTAGCTCGTGCCTGCAGGTGCCACCTCCTGCTCCTCGTGCATGCAGCAATCCAAGCTCCTCTGTTTTGCTTTGCATCCACAGCGGTGGAGAGTTGCTCCCCTCCCACGCCACCCCTCAGACCCCCAGCTGGTTGGATGGGCAGCTCCATCTGGCCCCTGGCATGGGATGTGGGACACGGTTGGGCAGTGACCTGCCGTGGTGACACATCCCTGCTCTCCCCTTCCCCGACCCCTCGTTGCTGCAGGGGACGTCATCTCCCGCCTGACGTCGGACACGACCATCGTGAGCGACCTGGTCTCCCAGAACATCAACATCTTCCTGCGCAACGTGGTCAAGGCCACGGGCGTCATCTTCTTCATGTTCAGCCTCTCCTGGAAGCTCTCCCTGGTCACCTTCATGGGCTTCCCCATCATCATGCTGGTGTCTGATGTCTATGGGAAGTACTACCAGGTAGGCAGGAGCAGCTGGCATTGCCACAGTGCTGGGCTGGTCTCCCTGTGAAGCCATCAAGGAGCTTGTGGGTGGCCTTGGAGCCGGTGGGAGTGATGCTGGAGTGTTTTGCTGCCAGCAGTGGGGGCAGGAAGGTGACATTAAATCTGTGAGGGCAGACAGGTGTAGCCTGGGCTCTTACCTTGCTTCCTGCTCAGGAGTGGAAGCATCTCATGTCTGATAGAAGAGGTGGCTGGGCTGTGCAATGTCCTGTGTAGATCTGCCTGTCCTTGTGCCATCTCTCCTTCCACTTTGGAGTCACTGGTGGGGTCCCAGAGCCTGGGGTGAGTGGGGAGATGTGCCATGGGCAGCCTGGCACCCGCTGAGCTCCCTCTGCCTCCCCCTGCTCCCTGCAGAAGCTCTCCAAGGATGTGCAGAGCGCTCTGGCCAAGGCCAACAACACGGCTGAGGAAACCATCTCGGCCATGAAGACCGTCCGCAGCTTCGCCAACGAGGAGACGGAGGCCAACGTGTACTGGCAGAAGCTGCAGCAGGTGTACAAGCTCAACAAGCGGGAGGCCATGGCTTACACCTACTATGTCTGGTCCAGTGGGGTAGGTGATGGCCCTGGGGCTCCCTGTGTGGGGCTGGGGTGGGCAGGGGGGTCTCTCCATATCCCAAAGCACACGTGGTTCTCCTCTGCTCCCAGGGAACTCTGCTTTCTGCTGCCGGTGATCCCCAGGCTCTCAATCATTTGTTATTTTTATCCATTTATCCATCAAAAGGCATGGATAAAAATACCCTCCAAGGCAGCATTGTGTCGTTCCATGGAGCTGCCTGTTTTCCGTGCTTCCAGTTCAGATGGGGCAATAACTGACAGGAGCTGAAGGTGGTGGAGCAGCCCATGGCTGCGTGGTGCTGCAGTGCCTGCCTGTGCCAGGGCTCCGGCTGGGAACAGCTTCTGCTCGGCAACGGAGATCTTCTGTGTGTGGGTGGTGGCAGGGGGAGGCTGCTGGGCTCTGCCTTTGGGCTTTTTTATTATTTTTCCCCCCCCGCACTGCAAAATGCTTTTTCATCGTTTAACACCAGATGGTTTGGGATTTCTCCAGGGCAAAACCCTCATGCAAGGCTGCCCTTGTCTCTGCGCGTTCAGGGATGGAGGCAGTCGCTGGTGAAGGGTCTGTGAGTTACGGTGCCTTCATGCAGCTGTGAGGGACTTCATGGCTTCCCAAGTCTGGAAACAAAATGGGAGCATTATTAGCATGGTTTCTGAGCTCCCAGGTGAAGCTGGAGCATGAGCTGGGTTGACACTGATCCTGACAAATCTGAGAAGGCAAAAGCCCTCAAAAACTGCTCCTGCAGGGCTCACGTAGAAAGAAGGCAATGGATACAGCTCAGCCCTGGTAGGGTCTTGGAGGGAACGCAGGAGCTTAAGGTCAGATCATGGCAGAGCTATAGAGGAGGCATTTTTTCCTCCTGTATTTTTGTCTGTGTGAATTTACAACCTCTTCTGGTCCCACAGGGCACCAGGGCATCGCTGCTTTTTGGAGCACCTGGGCAGCATGGAACAAAACCAGCTGAATAAAAGGAGCTGGTATTTTTGTCACATCAGAGCTGATCTGTCTCCTTTCTGGAGTAGGTGGTACCCCCCACAGACTTGAGGTGACAGCTGGGGTTATGCTTCAGGGACTTGTACAGGCAAGGAGGATATTCTGCATTAACTCCTGGCTTGATTTTTGTGTTCTAAATTAAAATGTGTCACACTCGTATAGCGGAAAGTTTATTTTAGTGGTGAGGTGACTGCATGCCTTGGGTAATTTGAACATAGATTATTATGCTTGAAGATCTCAGTCCAAGAGAGTTCATGAGATGCTCTGTTATTTCAGATAAATTCTGCCTCCTTGGCTGCTGTCCCTCGGGACTTGTTTTGTTGAAAGATATCTGCCCAGCTCCTTAAATCAGCCCATGTACTTGAGTTGTTTTTCTCATTTCCATGCTCGCTCCTAGGGCTGTCAGCTGCTCTGTCAGGGATCCTCAGCTCAGGGCTCAAAGAATAAATGTCAGCACATGAAGTTTGGGCTGTTGTATGAATAATGACAAATGCACCAAAATATCCGTTTGTCCTTGCTGATTCTGGGGTGTTTTCTTGCTTTCAGCTGACCCTGCTGGTGGTCCAGGTCAGCATCCTTTACTACGGAGGGCACCTCGTGATCTCTGGGCAAATGACGAGTGGAAACCTGATATCCTTCATCATTTATGAGTTTGTCCTGGGGGACTGCATGGAGGTGAGTCAGTTTTAGCAGGGAACCCCAGAATGGGTTGTGTTGGAAGGCACCTTAAAGCCCATCTCATTCCAGCTCCCTGCCTGTGCAGGGACACCTTCCACACCTTCCCAGGCTGCTCCAAGCCTCATCCAACCCGGCCTTGGACACTTCCATGGGTGTGGAAGCTTCTCTGGGCATCCTGTGCCAGGGCCTCCCCATGCTCTGGGCTACCCCTTCTATCTCCCAGAAGGTCCCAGGGATGGATCCAGTGCTGACTTTCCCATCACTCATTTCTTTGGTGCTGTAGCAGATTCTCTCCTCTGCTCCCCATTCCTCCCCTGCTGTGGTCTCACAACCCTCATGTTCCTGAAGCAGCTTGTCCCCCAAAAAGGCAGCTGGGAGCAGAGGGGTCAGGCTGGCCCTGCTGAAGGGCAGAGCCCTGGCTGCCTGCCAAGCACATTTCCTGGCCTGAAGAATGAAGGGATTACAAAGCTGCCTGTTAAATTTCAGGCTTCATTAAAAACTTAATTATATTACTTTTTTTTTTCCCTTTCCCTGGAATAGGCTGCAAGCTGCTGCGTTGGCAGCACATTAGCAAGATGGGATTGTGGGTGGGATGGTGGAGCCCACCCAGGGCTGCCTTCCCCTTGCAGAGGCAAAAACTTGGCTAATCCAGGCAGGAATGATCCAGTCGAGGTTTCCTCACAGCCAAGTGTGGTTTTGGTGGTGCTTCAGCCTCTGTGCAGGGGCAGAGCAGAGCTGGAGGCAGCTTGCCTGGCTCTCACCATCTGCTCAGATCACTGCAGCCTCTGCTGGGGTTCCCAGGCTGTGGTTTTGGTGTGGATTCAGTTTGGTTTGAGGGGGTTTTCCCCCTCCTGGTGGGAGGGGCAGTTAAAGTACAAACTGTTCTGCAGCTCTGGGTTTTATATTGAAAAGCACCCTTCCCTTGGGCTGTCCATGTATCCCTTCCATACCCAACAGAGGAGGGAGAGTTTTCCTTCCCTGTGTCTGATGCCTGCAGCCAGCATCAGGCGATGGGAGACTTGGGAGTGCCTCAGCCATCCCCTTTGGAGTGGCACTGGCTGATTCCCCATCTCCTGGCAGGGTCTCACCGCTGCCTCTTCCCTTGCAGTCCATCGGCTCCGTGTACAGCGGCCTCATGCAGGGCGTGGGAGCTGCTGAGAAGGTTTTTGAGTTCATTGACCGCCAGCCCACCATGGTGCACGACGGCTCCCTGGCCCCGGATCACGTGGAGGGCAAGGTGGAGTTCAGGAATGTCAGCTTCTCCTACCGCACTCGCTCTGCCACCCAGGTCCTCCAGGTGAGCCCCGTGGGCACTGCCAGCACCAGGTGCTGCTGCTCCTTCCTGCCAGGAGCAAAGCCCAGCCGTGGGGAGGTCAGCTGCCTGTCAGAGATGGGTACAGGCAGCCTCAGTGCTTGCTGGAAAACAGATTAAAAGGAGCAGCGGGTGTTTAGGGCCGGCCTTCCTTACAAGGAATGAGATTTATTAATAAAAGCCTTGTTCCCTGCTCAGGCATTAAACATGTCAGCGTGGTACAGGGCTTTGTGCCAAGCTGCCTCAGACTGCTTCCGTGGGAGAGGGGCTGGGATCATGAGACAGGGGGAAGAGGCAAAGAGGTCAGTTTGCTTTTTAGAGGACCTGCTACATCAGCAGGCAAATCTGAAGCAATTTGGAGGCTTTTTGCTTCCTCAGAGCCAGGAGAAATGGCTGATGTGGCACATCACCAAGGCAGAGGGGCACTCTGGCCAGATTCTGGCTCCTTCTCTTGTGTAGTGCCCCAGGACGTTGAGAAAAGCCTGGAGCTGAGCACGCTCTGCCATCCCTGTTGCAGGACGTGTCCTTCACCCTGCACCCTGGCAAAGTGACAGCGCTGGTGGGCCCTTCAGGGAGTGGGAAGAGCTCCTGTGTCAACATCCTGGAGAACTTCTACCCGCTGCAGGACGGGCAGGTGCTGCTGGATGGGCGTCCCATTAACATGTACGATCACAAGTACCTGCACTCCGTGGTACGAGCCACTGATACTGTATTCTGCTGGGGATGCCTGAGCTCTGCTTGGCCCACCTGCCACCTGCAGGGCTCTGAGGGGATGCATGGCACTGCTGCACGTTGCTTTGGGTTTCATCTGGCACAAATGTCCAGAAAGCTGGAGGCTGGAAGTGGTCCAAGAAATGAATTTGGATAATTTGTGGGGGCGGAAAGGAAGGGGATGGAGGGTGGTTTCAAGGGGAAGGGGAAGCCTTCCAAAAACAGAACAAAAAACATCTTTTGTTTGGTATTTTTTGGCCAACACAGTAGAGATATGTTTTTGGCTGTTGGATTAATTATCATCTAAATTGGGTTTGGAAAAAGAGTTTTGTATTCCTCCAGCAATTTCTGCCTTAAGATCTTACAGTAATTCTCAGCTAATGGGGAGTTAAACCTCTCAGGATCCTGGCAGCAGCTGGAGCACCAGAAGGGCTGGTGCTTTGCCTAGGAGAGGGGTCTGGGCCCCTCAGCTCTCATCTGTGTGTCAGCACAGATCAGCCTTCATCTCCGCAAGTAACTGCCTCCTTTGTTTGCCCCCAGAGCAAATGGCCTCAGCAGTCAGCAGGAAAACCTGAAAACAATTGATCAGAGACAGGCAGGAAAGCCAAAGTCACTGTGACTAATTTACATTCCCTGCCCGTACAGAGCGAAAATCAAAGGCCAAGCAAATCTTTCAGTTTAGAAAGCCTGGTGTGGTGTTAGGGGCATGGGGAGAAATCAATTAAAATATGACCGTGTCTCCCTGGCTCTCTCCTGCACAATTCTGAGTACTACTTTGAAAGGTTTGATTTATTCCAATATCAAGGGTTTGATAAAGCAGCTGAACGTGGCAGTGAACAGCCATGGCTGTAAGGCAGGACAGGGAGACTGTTGCTAAGCAATTAAGGAATTGCAGCAGTTACCTCCCTAACTTGCTCATTTGGGATTAAAAGATGCAAGAGGGCTCATTCACATGGCCCAAGTGTGAATGAGCCCTTTTGGCCTTGAAAGGAAAATCAGCAAGGGCCTGGGAGAGGGTCTCTCCAGCTTGACTTCTCCCAGCAACTGGTTTTCCATTCTGGGAAAAGCAAACAGTGATGGCAATAACAGACCTGGAGCAAAACCACAGCAGGCTTTAGGAGGGGGAAGCCCATCCCAGATGCCAACATCCCAGCATTGCATCAGGTTTCTTTCCAGCAGAAGGTGCAAACTGGGCACACTGACATTGGCATCCCCACTGGAAGCTCACCATGAGCACTTCTCTATCTTGGTTAATGAGATTTCTATATCTGTATATTATATCTATAGCAGGAACAAGTATCAATGGTCAGAGATACCATGCAGTGCATCTGCTCTGAGCCCTGCTCTCCCTTTGCTCCTGCAGATCTCCCTGGTGAGCCAGGAGCCCGTGCTGTTTGCCCGCTCTATTGCAGACAATATTTCCTATGGCTTGGCCTCAGCCTCCTTCGAGTCCGTGGTCCAGGCTGCCCAGAAGGCCAACGCCCACAACTTCATCACCGAGCTGCAGGACGGCTACCACACAGGTACCACCCGCTGCTGCTGGGGCTGCCAGCTGCACGTCCTGCCAGCTCTGGGATTCCATTCTGACCCCTTCCTCTCTCCTTGACCCAACAGAGGCGGGGGAAAAAGGAGCTCAGCTGTCAGGGGGGCAGAAGCAGAGGGTGGCCATTGCCAGGGCCCTGATCCGAGCCCCTCCCATCCTCATCCTGGACGAGGCCACGAGCGCGCTGGATGCGGAGAGCGAGCACGCGGTGAGTGCTCTGGGGCCCTGTGTTTGGGACAGAGAGGGCTGGGAGGGTGCCCTGGTGTTTGGCACAAAGAGGGCTTGGAGGATAGACTGAAGCCTCAGTTTCCAGCCAGTGGACAAACTTATTCTTGATATGTGCCATCAGAGGGTTGAGTGAAGCGCTAATTCCGTAGCAGGCATTTTATTCTGAAAAGGAAATATTTCCATGCTCACAGCAGCCAATGCCTGACAAACCTGATGAGGTAGGGATCTTTGCTGATTTTTTTTTTTCCAATGTGGAAGGTGTTAATTGGCATACAGACTCTGTGCAGCCTTTTAGGACAGGATACAGAGGAAGAGCCTATAAAATGGTGCTGCAGCAAGGAGAGTAGGAGTGACTGAGCTCAAATCCCAGCCAAGGCACAAAGGAAGTCACACTTGCAGGAAAAGCCTTGAGCATCCTGTGAACTGGTTTATCTGTCTGGAAGTTTGGCCTCCCTGATGCAATGACACAAGGGAAAGGCTGTTCAAGGTTGGGATTTGAGGATGTGCCTCCAATCCCAGAGGACAAATCCTGCTGGGGCAGCACAAGTGTCTGACCTTGGAGCAGCTTGCTGCCTCACAGGCCCTCAGTCACGGGTGTGGTACCTGATGCCAGCCCAGGGCTGGTTTTGGCTACCCAGGGGTGTCAATGTGACCTTTGCCTGATGGCCACCTGCCTGCCTTTAGACGTCAGTGCTATTGTGTCTTGACTGGAAAAAACCTTCTCTTGCCTTACCTTGATATACTGAGGAAAAAATCCTGCTTTACTCAGCAGCTGCTTTCACCAGATATTGGCTTCCTGCGGTCTCTGCCAGCACCATGTGGCCTCCAAATTTGGGGCCCAGCTGTAACAAGTCCCCATCTTGCAGGACCAGACCTGTGCTCGTAGCTCACCTGGCTGGACTGAGATGATCTTTGGGCTGCAGCTGGGAGCTGGGCTGGACATGCTGGTGCTGGCAGTGCTGCAGGGAGCAGAGCAGAACCCATCCCCTGTGCAGAGCTTGCTGGCCAGAGCCCACAAAGCTGCTGCTGTCCCAGCGGCCGGGCACTAACGCCTTTTTTCCCCGCAGATTCAGCAGGCGATTTACGGCGACTTGCAGAACCACACGGTGCTTGTCATAGCTCACAGGCTGAGCACTGTGGAGAGGGCACACAACATCATTGTGCTGGACAAGGGCCGCGTGGTGCAGCAGGGCTCGCACAAGGAGCTGATGGAAGAAGGAGGCCTTTATTCCAAGCTGGTGCAGAGACAGATCCTGGGGCTGGAGGGGGGCGGCACGGACAGTGGCCAGCCCGCAGCCCGGGGGGACGCGGCCAAGGCGCCCGGGGGGCTGGAGGAGGAGTTCAGGATAGACCATTCCCATCCCCATTCCCTGCCGGCCGCCGCCATGGCACAGGACGATTTCACCAGCGCTGCTGCGCCCAAGTGAGGGCGGCCGGCGCTCGGACGCTCCCTGGGATGGATGGAGGTGGCAGAAGGAACAGCTGGGATATGGAGGTGGCAGAAAGATCAGCTGGGATATGGAGGTGGCAGAACGGCGCCGCTGGCTCGCCCCACGTCACACACCCTGCACACCCCAACACACACCATAGAGCTTCCTGCAGGACGCCTGCCAGCCAGCAAAGCAGGGATTCACTCGAGGGAATCCTTAGCAATTCTCAGCATTTCTACTGGGTTTCTTTTCTTACTTCCAGTAACTCCTCTCGACTGGGACTTTTCGCCCATCGATCTGCATGTGTAACTGCTATTAACTGTAATGGATGTTAAATGCATGCGTGGGGGGGGGGACGGTTGAAAACCCCTCCAGGAATTTCAGGGGGTGGCTTTTGTGGCTGGATAGAAAAACTGACTGTAAAGCAAGGTCCTGCTCCCTCTGTCAGTCTATGGGGCTAATCCAAAGTTGGCTGAAGCCTGTAGGGAGTTCCCTTTGGCTTTGGTGAAAACTGGATCACTCCCATGGAGCTGAACGCGGGAGAGTTTTGCACTGAGTGCCTGCAGGCTCAGGCTCTCAACCATTGCTGCTGAGCTTGTATTACGTAGTATCCATCCTTGCTGGGACAAGCCAGGGGACCGGGAGGCAGATGTTACTTTCTGGTTTGCTCTTGGTGCTTGGTGGGTGTTTGTTTTTAAGGATGAAACGTTTTACCATATCTGGGTTAGGTTTTGGGGCTTGGGGTTTTTTTTTGTTCGATTTGTTTGTAGTTTTTTAACGTTATTTGTGTGCACTGTGCAATGTCTGTCTGGCGCCAGCATCCACTGAAAATTGGTCTGTTACTTCAGAATTTTTTTTAACTCACAACCCCGGTGCTGGTGTGAAAAAAACCACTACTAAAGACAGGCAAAAAACACTAAAAAACAGCACTTTATAAATCCCACCAAAGCTTTGTTCAGCTTCAGGCCATGCTAGCGACTTCACTGCATGGGAAATCCGTTCTGTCACGTTCCTTGAAGTCCAGCTTCAGCTGCCTGAACTTTATAATGTGTTTCTTTGAATATCATTTATTTTAGTATGAGGGACAGAAAGAAATGTGTTGCTCCTAGCCCTTTGGGGTAATGGCTCTGGCTTAGTAGTGTTATCCTGCTATAGATTGATGAAAAATCCTATGCAGCCAGGCAAGTGCTGTTTTAAAAATAGCATTTCTAAGGGAACACTGACTTCAGACTCTGCATAGTTAGGAAATTCTCTCAAGCACTTTAGCTCTCATGTTTTCTGATACTTGAATGCTGCTGCATTTTCCTTTCCAGCAGGTTTGCATTTTTGTTATTGGCAATGTTTTGTTTTCATTTAGTGATGTTTTACAAACTCTAAATTTAGTGTCCTTGAGGGAGGGATGCTCAAAAAAAAATAAAATACTACCTCTGCCACTCAAGTCGAGCCGCTCTGGTTGGGGGTGTTTTTTGCTTTCTGGGTTTTCCAGGTAACGTTCATCTGGCACCACAGCTGAATGCAGCTGCTCCTGCACGTGTTCTGGGGAACGCCAAGAGGAGCCCACAGAGAAGGAGGTATGTAAAACACTCCAGCATCTGATAATGGCTGTGAGCCCAGCAGTCAGGAGAACTCATTTCCATCCTGATCCCGTTGGGTGTCAATCTCCCAGGGAAGGACAGGCAGTCTAACCTGTTCTCAGAGCGTGGTGCTTCCTGGCTGGAATCTCTTCAGCTGCTGGCTTTTGTGATATGATAACAATCCGTGCCCCAGAAGGAGAACAAGATCTCTTTTTGTTTTCCCTCCCTCCGCTTAGGGAGTTTGTGTGTGGTGCTCTGAGCTCCTCAATCATCCTTCAGTAAATGGCCAGGAGTTCCTGCTTGAGGAAAATTTGCTCTGTGGGTATGAGGAGGTTGGGGTTCCACCCAATGCTGACGGGCAAGTGATTAATTCTGCATTTTCATGAGTACCTGGGAGCAGAATGTGGCCACCGGCTCATAGAAGTGGAATTGATTTCTGCTTAATTAAAAAACTGGGGGAAAACCCAAACTGGGCTGGTTGGGAACTAGGGAAGCCAACTCACCCTGCAAAGTACTGGTAGGACAATGGTCATTAGTAACATGAGATGCCAGGAAAGAGAATTTGATTGTGTCCTGTGTGTCCCTCGCAGGCATGACTGCAAAAAGGGAACTGGAGGATGCAATTAGATCAGTTTTATTGCAAAAATGCTGCACTGAATTTCAGGAAGGGAAGCCTGTTTCCCAAGGCTGCTGTGATGATAATCCCAGCATTGTATTCCCAGGCTGGGTCCAAACAGCTTCGACTGAAATGGCACTCTGGAAACAGCAGATTGTCTCTGCTGGTGGCACCAGTCCAAGCTGATAACAGGGCCTGACTTTGTTCATTGCCACAGGTGCTGAATTCTCTCTTCTGCATCCAGATAACTCAAGGCTACTTTTCCCCTGAGCCTCTCATCTTGTGGCTTGAACAGGCCCTTTTATTGTGCTGTTGGCATGTGTGACAAGTGGCACTGCTTGTGTGCTAAAGCTGGGAGGGTTTTCTATGCCCTGGAAGATGGGTGGGAGCTCCACACAGCATCAGGGATCCAGCAGAATTAATCTAATGCAGATCTTTTTGCCTGCACCAACCCTGGGACTGCATAGAAAATCCTGCCTTTCTAAATCATTCCAACTACAGCTTCTTTTTGAAGTGAAAATCAGGGTCAGCTGTGCCCATTAGGCAGGCTCAGCCTGGCAGTAAAGCTGTGCTTCACCCAGAGCAGCAGTGGGAACTGCTCCAGTGCTGGAACAGGAGCTGCTTCCTGCCCAGTCCCTCGGGCCTGGCTGCCTGGGGCCAGTCTGTGTTTCAGGCTGTTCTCCTGGAAACAAGGCCACTGTTCCCTCTGAAACCCTGGACTGTAGAATTGTGTGGCTGTGGCTTTGCCCAGAGCTGGGAACATGAACAGAATCAGTTTCAGAGCTTCTCTGATAGAGTGATGGAGATAAAAAGTTCCTTTTCTTCAAAGGGGAAATTCCTCACAGGGAACTCAGAGGGGTTCATCTGAAACCTTAACCTGGGGGCACTGAAGACTGTCCTGGCAGAACTGTAAGCAATTAAGCATTTGAAAGCACAACTGATTGCAAATTGACTGTATATCCCATGGCAGGTTGTTTGCCTCGCTATTAATAAGCTCTAACCATTCCCTGTAATAGGTACAACCACAGCTTTATTTGATTCAAACAACAGTGAACCCCATGCAAGGTGAAATCTGAGAGTGGATCCTACAGTCCCGGAGCTTCCCCAGGGACAGGGATTTACCCTGTGCCTCTGCACAGCCAGGGTCTGTGGCTGACTGACCCAGAAAATGAGCAGGCAGTGATGGAAAAAACACAGCTGTGTTTATTCCAACAACTTGTCTCCTGCCTCACCAACCTCTGCCTCAAAAACCAGCTGTGTGTGTTCTGGTGGCTGCACTTTCTAGGCCTTCAGCAGCTCTGGAAGTGCCACAAGCAAATAGAAAGTGCTTCTAGCTCAGGTTCAGAGATGTGGTTTAGTCTGGGGAGGAAAAATATAATCTGCCTCTGCTATTCCAGCTTCACTGTGAGCTTAAGGCAAAGAAAATAAGTGCAGGTAAATAAACCTGCCGCTCTTCTGACACCTGCAGCTCCCTGAAAGGAAGGAGCACCTTACAAACACCCAATTCCTGCTCTCTCTCACACAGCAGGGGCACTGATCCCTCAAACAGAAGGGCTGATTCTCTGCCAGGGTGCTGGATATGCAGGTCATTTCCATTTGTGAAGGAATCTGGGTTGTGAAAACTAAACAGAAGTATGGGCCGTGCTTTATACAGAAGGAAGTTAAAGTGCAAATAAGTCCCAAAACTTATCTGCACATTAAGCAACCAGACTAATAGGGGTTAATGTACACCAGAGATGAGATTTGCAAATTCAATGTGTACATAACCAACCTGTTTGTCCAGGAAAAGAAAATAAGATGTGAAGGTGACTTGCAAAATATGTCAAAATCTAATAAATATGCATGAGGCCAGTGCTACTGACCGTAAAAGGATATGAGGTACCAGGAGGAAATTCAAGATCAAGTTTAAATAGAAAAAAATACCTAACATCTTATTTAAACTAGTCTAGATGCCAGTTCTCTTCAAGATTGGAGCTTGACTTCTTATTCACCATGACATGGTTTCCCCTGTAATCTTCAAAAATTTTTTATTCCATTTCTCCTGTAATAAGAAATCCTGACTTCTGTACTTTGCCTGCTTACAGTTCTAATGTACTTGAATGCTGTCACCCTTCAAAAGGATTTCAGCAAAGGCAAATAGGAACCAAGCCTGGGGCGATGATAAATCCCAGCCTGCAGCACTGCAATATTTGATAAACCCTGTAGCCCAAAATCCTGGTTTATCTGCAATCCTTCATATCCTGTCCCAGTGATGTGCTGTCACAAAACCTTTATCTTCCATGAAGGCTGCAGAACGGGAAGGCACCCTCCTACCTGTCCAAATAGAAAATATAATTACACAAAAGCAGTTGACTTCTATCTTGTGTCTCAGCCTCAGCTGCGTTTCTGGACAACTGGAGAGCTCAATTACATGCAGGTGCTGACCAAAGTACTCAAAAACAACCCAGATGTTTAATGCAGGCTCCTCTCCACCATCACCAGAACCCAAATTACCCCCCCAGGGAGAAGCAATATTCAATGTATGTTGTACTTGAGCACAAATGAGTTATGTTCTCACCTGTGACTGAGCAGTTCTTATTATCTCCTTTTTTCAGCAAAAGGCACCATGGTTGAGGGAATCTGAGAACTCCACTCAGGATCACACAGCGAGGCAGTGGTAGAACTAGATTTGCAACATGAAGCTGAGTCAGACTCTTCTGAACCACACTCCCCCCTCCAACCATTTATTTAGTTATGGTATGAAGTTCAAATTAGCAACGTTCTTGGGAAGAAAGGGCTTTTCCTAATCCCTCAGCTAATTCCTCTGTTTGCATGTGTGTATATGTGTACGTGTGTTTGCATGAGCAGATTTCCAGCAGGTTTAACCCGTGGCTGTAACCCTGTCTGCTGGGCCTGTGCAAACACAGGAATGGTGTTGGCAGGGTGACTATCTGCTGGATTTAAACAGCAAGGCAGGGCTGTGTGACTGCGCAAAGCCCTGCCAGTGCCCAGGGCACGGCTGCTGACTCACCTGGCACACAGCACATCCCTGCAGCGGGCAGGTGCGCTGGGCTGGTGAGAGCTGTGCTGCTGGGACATTCCTGTGCCACTGAGCACCTTCTCCCCACCCTGGGCTCAGCTTCCTGCTGCGCAAACACCGCGGCCTCGCCTCCCCAAGAGCGCACCTTGGATCTGCACCGGGCTGCCAGCAGGGCTGGGTCACCTTGCTGCTCCTTATTCCCTGTGGATAACAATGACAAAGAGGGCTTTTGGAAGGTGGGAGGTGTGGGGAGCTGAGTTTAGTTATAGGACAAAAGAACAAGCATAAAGATAAAGCTGTCCCGTCATCACAGTGTCCTGCCAGGAGCTGCTGGGTCACTTCCTGAGTGTGACTGCAACTTCATTGCATCAGAATTGTATTCGGTCACTGTATAGATTTTTTTTTTTTTTTATTCTTCCCAGTTAGATTAAAAATATCAACTCCAAAGGACAAGGACCACGTGGCCATTCCCTCTCCTGTTCCCTTGGCTCCTGGCTCCTTTTGGCTCTCTCTCCAGTTACACACACGGAAATAATACACACACCCACACCCACACAGGGACAAAAGCAGGCCAGGAAGGTGCTGCATGCCAAGTGATGCATATAACTGAGGCTCTTTTAACACAATTAATTGTTTCCAGGCATAATTGTCTTTATCAGCTCTGCTAACAGCAGCAGTAATTGGGGAGCTGCTGCTCCTAAGGGTTACCACACACTGCCTACTCCAGTGCTGGTGACATGACTGATAAAAATCAGAAGAACAAAATATATGGTGGTTTAATTGACGTAGTTTTTACTACATTGCATTTCAAAAGTATTTAAATTTACCATGAAACAGATCTTTGACAGATTATTTATTGACCTTTACTGTTGAAGAAGAAAGAGTTTAAGACGGATGAATGGCCTAGCACCAAAGCTTGGCCAGATATGATTTTTAGCTATTTTTAACCTAAATAAGTATTCAGCCTAGGTTTGAGAAAAATAATGCAATCACTCTTTTGAGATTTACTCCAGCCAAGTTCCAGCCTGGATAAGGAAATGCGAGTTAAATCTAACTGATTTTCCTTCCGAATTTACAGCTGGGGAATTTTAAACAAAGGAGGCCACGAGTGTGTGCTGGTGGGGCTCGAAGGCTCTCTGGGAGCCCAGCTCCGTCCAGCAGGACACAGGGCACGGTCTGAGCCATCCAGGGACCTGCCCGACCTCTGAGTGTCCCAAAGTCACATCTCTGGGGACATACCTGAAGTCCTGAGGGCTCAGGACTTCAGGGGCTTCCATGGATGAATTGAGGAGCGTGTACAGGGAAGGGAAAGGAGCTGAGAAGGGGCTGGAGCCCCAGGAGGGGCTGAGGGAGCTGTGAGGGGGCTCAGCCTGGAGAAAGGGCTGTGGAAAGGGCTGCCCAGGAGTCCCCACTCCAGGAACTGTGTAAGGAACGACTGGACGTAGCACTCATGGCTGCGGTGTGGTGGAGAAGGAGGTGATCGGTCACAAGCTGCACTCGATGATCTCAGAGGTCTTTTCCAACCTCAATGACCGATCCCTCGGGACTCCGAGCGCCTCACGTGAGCGCAGCGCACAAAGCTCGCTCTGTGCGGGGCTCTGCCCGGCGCTGTGCCCACGGAGGGGCTTCACCCGCTCACAGGGGCTTCACTCCGCACAGAGGCTCCCCTCACAGGGGCTTCACCCGTTCACAGGGGCTCCCCTCACGGACCCCTCACAGGGGCTTCACTCCCCCCTCACAGAGGCTCCCCTGAGCCCGGGCCCGCTCAGGCACCGCGGCCCCCCTCCCCAGGCCCCTTTGGTTCGGTCCAGCAGCGCCCCCCTCCCGCCGCGCAGCCCCCGTGGTACGCCCCGGCACGCCCCCCCGGCAGGGGGCGCTGAGGGCGGTGCCCGCCGGGCCGGGGCGAGAGCGCGGCGGCACTTCCGGTGCGGGGCCGGGGCGGGAACGGCGGCGGGGCCGGGATGGCGCTGGACGCGCGGCGCCTGGAGGCGCTGAGCCTGCAGGAGCTCAGCGCGCTGCTGGACGACGAGGAGCAGCTCCAGGACATGGCCCGCGAGATGGAAGAGGTGAGGGGCTGCCTCGCACTCCCCGGCCGCGGCCTCTCCTCGGGCCGCCCCCTCAGCCCGCCGGGTGCCCGGTGCCGCTCGGGTGCTGGGGGGCTCGGGACTCGCCGCTCCCCGGAGCCGCCGGGCGGTCCCGGCCCCGCCGCGGAGCTGTCGGTGCGTGAGGAGCCCCCGGGGCTGCGGGGAGCGCTGCCGGTCCCGTCGTCGCTCCCCCTGCGCTGCCGCCCCCGGCCCCGCTGGCCCGGCCCGGCCCTCCCGGCCTTTGTTCGCCGGCCCGCGGCGGGGATCGGTGCCCGCTGGGTGCCCTGCGAGGGGTGAGGGCTCGGCGGGCTGGAAACGCGAAATTCAATGAATCCAAGCGCTGAATTAGGAGACAGTGACGGCCCGGAGGTGGGATCAGCTTTTCCGTTCGCACAGCGCTCGTTCTGCGCCTCGGCCGTGGGGAAGGATTTTGCCAGGGTGAATTGAAAACAATGTGAAAGAGATTTCTGTGTGCCTCGGTTGGTATGCTGGGCGCAGCCAGGGCTGTCAGCCTTCTCTGCTGCTTGTTTTGCCTATTTGAAGTGTCTTTGTCAGTGCATCAGGCTCGAAGTCCTGCTTTTGGATCTGTGATTCTTAAAACAAAACAGGAGCCTGTTTTCTTCCTCTGGCTGTGCTTGTCTTTAACTGGTTTCTCTATGTGCCAGTGGACACTGGGTGCTACAGTTCAGATATGAGACTGTTCTGGGTTTATTTGGCCACAGATGTCCCTGAAAGAATCTTACTCTTAGTCAGATAAGAGCAAATAAGATGAAACTATATGTATGAAAACTTGAAAAGAAAAAAATGTACTCTGCTTCTCTGGGTCCTGTATTTATTGGGGTTTTTTTTGTTGTCTTAAATTAGAGGACAAAAGCCTCAGCAGAAGAACAACGGTGGCAACGTGTTCTTGAGAAAGAAACTTAAGTTTATAAAGTAAAATCAATTACAATTGTGTTCTCTCAAACTGAGATTCTGGCCCTTTTGGTGCTTCTGAGGAAATTGTTCTGGATCACCCTGAGCCAAATTATCAGAGTATTGCCCATGGACAGGCCCACTGCAGGCTGGGGCTGAGCTGATGAGGTGTCCTGGGGAATTTATTTGCTGTGTTATTTGTTGTATTGATGAGGTGTCCTGGGGAATTTATTTGCTGTATTATGCAACAATTCAGATTTTGAACTTTGTGCCAATAGATTTCTGAGAGTGGGGCCGCCATAACAACTTTTTGTGCCAGCCTATATTTTGAGAACTTGGAAGGAGCAGGCGGTGCTGTGGAAAGTAGAACATGCAGAGAGCTCTTGGCTTGCTGGGGGCAGGAGCACCCTGCTGAACAAAACCTATTTAAGGAAACCCAGCAGGTTATAATGGGCTTAACTTGGTGAGGATGTGAACGGTGGAGCTGCTGCTGCTGCTTCCAGAGTGACTCCTGCCAAGGAACATGGGCTCTTTATTATAATTTATTTCTCAGTGTGAACTTAAGACTGTAGGTCAGAAGTAGCAGAAAACCTCATGACCTCAGTAGAAAAAATCATTCCTCAGTATACACAACCAGCCCATATTGACCCTCAGGTTTTCCTCTCTCGTTGGCATCTTAAGGCTTTCAAATTGCAGAGTGAATTCTGTGGGCCCGAGGGAATATTTATTTTGTGGTGTTTGGGAAGCGTGGCCAGGTTTGGAGGTGCTCGGGCTGTGTGGAAACAGGGCTGTGCTGCTGTAATCCTCTTTTATTGGATGTGGAGGCTTTTACTGGAGTCTGTTCAGCTGGAAATGTGTTTACCCATCTTGGAGGGAATTGGCCATGCTTGAATATTCCTTCCTCCTCCTGTTTTTGCCTTCACTGAATTGTTTGTTGCATGTGAGACCTGGGTTTTCACTGGGAGTGTGTGGCAGGAAGAGGGAGAGAAGGAAATCCTGAGCATTGAGGAGGCACCACGGTGACCTCAGTGCTGTCAGTCCGTGTGTATCCAGGGGTTGTTCCAAAGTCCTTGCATTCCTGATTTCACTGTGACATTCCAATTAAATCACGATTCTCGAGTCACTTCTCTGAGGTCACTTGTATTTTCAGTGGCAAAGTTGGTTAAAGCTGATTATTCCACAATTGAAAAAAACCCCTTTGTTCTCCTTGTTGCAAGGGAAACCCAGCTCAAACCCAGCTCAAACCCCAATGTGTTGTTCACAGAGGAGGAGGAGGATTTGGAGAAACCACTCGGCTTTCTTGCTGACAGCTAAAAATAGGCACTCACAGCCTTGGAGGGGATGTGTCCTGTGTGGCATTTGAGCAGATCTGTGTTTGTGTGTGTGTGTGTGTGCCCAGGGGTGATGTGCTGGCACCATGTCCTGCAGTGTCCCCAGGTGTGTGACGCTGTGGCAGCAGAGCTGAGCTGCTGCTTTTCCTGTCTGAGCCTGAACAACCAACTCTGCTCTGCCAGAAAAAGGAAGGAAGCTGCTTGTCTGCTGCTCCCAGCCCTCTCAGACTGGGGAGGGCTTTTTTTGTCATCTCTCAGGTTGGTCTCTGCAGTGCATTCACAGCATCCATCTTCATTAAACAGCAGTCACAGGATTGGGATGGAGGGGACCTGGAAGATCATTTAGTTCCAAACCTCCTGCCGTGGCAGGCTCATAAAAGTAATTTGTTTATAAAAGTCAGTCTCAGTCAGATAACCCTAAAAAGCTCAGATGAGAGAATTTGTGACCTGACACTGGTGATGATTTGATGA
This sequence comes from Zonotrichia leucophrys gambelii, assembly GCF_028769735.1. NCBI lineage: Eukaryota > Metazoa > Chordata > Aves > Passeriformes > Passerellidae > Zonotrichia > Zonotrichia leucophrys. The sequence goes on from NC_088185.1 coordinate 2,461,446, forward strand.
ATTTCCCTGTGAAAGTGAATTTTCTTTTTGTCTCCTGGAGCATCACTTCTGTAGCAGTGCAGTCTTGTGTTACTGGCTAAGGTTCCATGGCCAAAAATTGTTTGCTTTTCAATACCTTAATTATGTGAAATCAAGAAGTCAGAAATGTATTGCCTTCTTCTCATTCCAGCATTTCAGAGTACACTGGCAAGCACAGAAGGAATTTTTTGAGCACAGTCCTTTTCTCAGAAGCTGATTGAACGGATCCTGCAGGGCAGAAAGTCCAAGTTCCACTCTGTGCATTCGTGCCCAGATTTCTTGGATTCCTCCTCCTGTCCTAAAACCACATTGTGCAAGTGGTCATGTTCTTGTTGGCCAAACATGAAATTTAGTTGCAAAGTTAGGAATTAGACTTGGTGACAAGTACAGATTTTTCTCTTCTAGCTGAGCACCAAATGAGTGACCTGTCTGTGTGTGATGGGTGCAAATTGCAGTGCTGTGTCCTCCCTCTGCAAGAAATGTCTAGGAACTGCAGCTTACCTTCTAAGCTTCATTTTGTCATTTTCAAGTAATCAGAAGAGCTAAATTTAGCCAATCTAATTACTTTGCAGTATGTTTTAATATTTATTACAGAACAGATGTTGTTAGGGGGTGTATTATTATTCAGCAGCCCTTGATGAAAAGCACTCCTAAATCTTCTGTAAAAGAAGTCTCTTCTCCTGCTCTGCACCTGCCAGCTCCTGTTCCAGGGGTTCATTTGACACTCCAAACGTGCATCTTTATACATCCACAGTGGGACTGCACATTTTCTTCTTCATTTACAAGTCTGTGTAAGTGAAAGAGAATGTGGGAATGGCAGATGCTGGAGAAACCTAAAACTGCCACGGATGTGTCCTGTGCAGAAAGGAATTAAAACAGAGCTGCTGCTTATTTATAGCTCCTTAAGAGACTTTTTCTCGAAGGTACCCAGAGACTCCTCTCTGTGGGGCTGGCCAGAGCAGGCTGATAATTAGAGCAGCTCCTGATGGGCTTTGTGGGCAGCCAGGATTGCTCAGCCCCTCTGGGAGTGAGCTTGGGATGAGCCAGGGTGACGCTGCTCAGAGACGTTTTACACAAATAACTCTTGCTGCAAACCATCCTTTTGGAGTAAGGGATCAACATTTATAGAATGAGTGTTGCTAAGCTAGTACTAGTTCTGGTTTAATTTTATCCAGCTTTTTTTTTTTTCCCTTTTTAAAAGTGGGATGAAACAAAGCTGCAGTTCATAAAAGTAGTAGACTCTAAATTCCCAAAGCAGTTGCTGCTGCCTGCTCTTGGAAATGCTCATTAAATAAATCCTTGAGTAAAATTATTCAAATTATGTCCATTAAAGAAATTCATTTTTAAGCAGCTGAAGTTTTGCAGTGCTGCACAAACCCTGACTTGTGTTTTCAATACCCTTTGTGTGTCCATGGCTTCATTTCCTTGCAGCACAGGTTGGTGTTGAGTGCTCTGCTCAGGAGTGAGCAATCCTTGTTCCATGAAAATCCCCTTGCAAGCAGCTCAGTGTGGCTGCCCCATTTGTCCCATTCAGAATTCATAGTGAGAGCTTAGCAGTTAGAAAAAAAAGAAAAAGCTCATATATTCTCCTTTTCTCCTTAATATTGTCCTGTCTCACTGTGTCTCCTGATTCTGACTGGTCTTTTCATCTGGTTTCAGATTAACATTTCCTGCCTGTTGAAGTGCTCATGACCTCAAGAGTCCTGTTAGGAATTCTGCTGGACTCCCATGCTCCTGGCTTTTATCTCTCAATACCTTTATCCTGACACTTGCAGTGGGCAGGTGAACAAGCAGTGCAGGAGCAGTTCCCTGCTAATGCACATTTTTGTCACACGTGATAACAAAACACCTTTTGTTGGATTTATTCCTTCCTCAGCCTTTGTCTTGGCCCTGTGGGGAGCTGTGAATGGAATGGATGCTGAAAGCTTGCTTTGTGCTGCACTGATAACCTTAATGCACTGCTCATGCTGGACTGGGCCTTCCAGCTTGGGTGATTTTGCAGCTGGTTTGTTTTTTTTTTTTGTAGTTTTAAATTGCTCATTTTTAGGCAAACTTTACAATCTTTGCTTTCTGATTCCTTGAATTAACATCCGTTTGTAGTGGAACAGTTGCTGTCAGGTTTTTACACAGACTTTAACATCATTGAAGAGATTATTCTGGTTTATAAATTGTGGCTGTATTCAGGTTGCATTGCTCTGGGATTGTATCTGTTCTGTTTGTGAAACAGAACTCACAGACTTCAGAATTCTCTCAGTGACACGAAATATTTCAGTGTCCTGAAACGAGTGGATGGGGCTTCACCAGCTCCTCCTTAAGCTTCATTAAACATCACTCCCAAGTTTGCTTTGTGTCTGAGGAACTGGTTCTTCTCATGGTTTTGGGTGAGATTCAAGTTTCTCATCTCTCCAAGGGTGCATTGTGAAAAGAAATTTGTCACAGACCAATGCTGGAAGTGGAGGCTTCAGGAGTGACATTTTAATTCATCTTTAAATGTCAATTACCATTCTTGATCAACTTCTGTTAGAAAAAATATTTCCTTCTCAGAAATGTTCTAATATGGAGAGAGTTTAGTCATTAAGTCCTGTGTAATTTCAAGCACTACAACTTAACAGTACAATTACAAATACCTTAATCAGTTTACAACAAATATTTTTAAGACTTTTGCTGGAGCTTTGTCTAGTCCATAATGATTAAATGTCAGGTGCAAAGGACAGGATGTCACTCTGCCTTAGAGGCAGGCAGGTCATGTTAATCACGTTTTTCTTATTTTCACAAGTCAGATACATCATGTCATAGTGGTATTTACTCATCTCCACACATCTGAAATTATTTAAAAGTAAGGTTTTTCAGCAGATCATTATGAAAGTTTAGGAATTTGCTGCTTCTTCCTTCTGCCTGGTCCTGTTGAGAAATATTCTGACACTTGAGGCAGGGACAGCATCACAGAAGTCCCATCTGACTTTAGGAAGCTTTTTCTTACTCTGTTTATTTGGATTTCTACCTCCTCCTCTTTGCTATAAATGATTCTAGTAAAAGCTTCATTTTCCTGCTATTTGTGCTTTTTGAAGGCTTACAGGTTTGTGTCCACTGGCTTTTCTCTGCCCTGGGTAAATGCACATCTTCTTCATCCTAAAGGAGAGATCAAAGTTCTCTCATTAAACTGCTCCCTCCTGACTGACAGGGGAATTTCAGCCTCCCAAGCAGTGCAAATTCTGAATTTGCTGTGAGGAATAGTGAGCTCATTAAAAAGGTGAGAGAGGCACCAGAAGCCTCAATGTTCTTGCACAGTTTTCCTTGGCTGGCAGTTCAGGGGCAGCAGTGACGGGGCTGCTGGGCATGGCAGGGGCTGGCATGGTAAGAGTTGGGTGCCACTAATTCAGCTGTTAAACCCTTAATAATTCTTTTTTTAAAAATGTAAATCAGGGAGACTTCAGCTTTCTGAAAGCAACAGTCCTAACTGGATCAGATTATATAAGAATAAACAAATGGAAACCAGTTTAATTTAAATTATTTTGCATTAGACTCAAAGGTAAGAAGGGAACTTTCTTTTTATTCTTTGAAAGGATCCACATTGAACACAAGCATAGTGCTGGATGCTTCTTTAGGCTTGAGGAGTGAAAACAATATTGAAAGTGTAATTCCTGAATTTCACAATTTGGAGTAGAATTGGGATGGATGAGAATTTAGGACTCTGCCTTATCCTTGGTGGTTGTTGTTGGGTTTTTAAGTGATTTGGCAAGAACAGGGTGAGAGTGAAGCTTTGGGTTTTGAAGAGCAATATCTGGGGACAAGTGTTAAAGTAACACTGAGTTTTGAATTTAGGAAATTAAAGCAGCATTTAAATATTGCAGAAGGAAGTAATTGCTCTCAAAGACAGTGGCTGTGCCTGGAAAAACACCTGAATTGGATGCTGACCTTTTCTGGGGCTATTGAGCGATGGAGGAGGTGACAAAAATGTGCCAGAATTCTGCTGGTTTGGAGGCAGCTCCATAGACTCAGTCTGTGGTGCCCTGGCAGGAATATTCCTCTTGTTGATCCAGCCTGAGAATCTGGAATCAAATCCTTTGGTTGGGATTTTTTTTTTTCCCTTTTGATGTCTGAATATTTTAGTGAATCTGATGTGACACCCAGGGCAGACTTCTCCAAACACTCAGCTCTCCCAGAGCTCCCGAGGCTCTCACGTGCACGTGTGAGTGTGAGCAGGCTGGAATCTGGCTGAATCTTGGGTGTGTGAGAATTGGCATTTTTTCTTTAGGCTGGGAACTGTTGAGCAGAAGGATTAAACTGAAAAAAATGAAGGTTTTGGCATTAATCCAGGATTGGTGTAACACAGTTGGGGAAGAATATTCTGGAGAAGGAGCAGTCATGATGCCATCCTTATTTTTTACACATTAACAAGATAAGGGATGATATTCTTCTGCACCCATTGTGTCTCACTGCTGGAATTCAGAGTTTTTCAAGAGCTGTTGCTTTATCTGTCAATTTTCATCATTTGTTCATCACTTGCAGGCCCAGTGCCACAGCACTAATTCTTACATACTTCTGTTGTTTATTTAAAACTTTTCAGAGTCTCATTTTGTCTTGCTTAATAATGTCACTGTCATTTCACACACTTTCTTGTTGTTTTTATTTTATATCCAGGCCCAAAACGTTCAGCACAGCAAGGACATGACTCTTGCCAGCAACCGCAGCCTGGCAGAGGGAAATCTCCTGTACCAGCCAAAGTTGGAGTCTCTGAAATCAAATTTAACTGAGAAATACCAGGAGCTGCAAGTTCTTTTTGAGGCATACCAGATAAAGAAAACAAAACTAGGTAACAGTGGCTGCTGGCAATTATGATTTGCTGTTTTTTAAGTGATGTAAATCTGTTGCCTGTTTGTTGTTTGGGTTTTGGTGTCTCATTTTTAGCTGTGTGAATTAGGGTACAAAGTGAAATGTCATTCTTGTGTAGTGCTGAAATAGATCACACTTGTGATGATTTATTAAGTGACTGTCACACCCAGTAACAGATACTGTGGGTTCTTCCTGTTACCTACCTGTTCTTGACCCACTCTTCTCTAAATTATCAACTTCAGTTACTCTGCCAAAGAGCAGAACACTTTGAATTTTTAGTAACTCTTTATAAATCAAATGGACTATTACATTTAACTTTCATACTGAATCATATTGTACATCTGATACTGCACTTGCTGAAGTGTTTTCAATATGATAAATACATAATTGGAATTAAATTCCAGCTCTTAGCACTCTGACACTATTCCTGAGTTGTTACCATATTTCTGACTGTGCGTGACCCTGTGTGGAGCTGCTGCTGGTGCAGGTGTGCCCTGGAGGTGCTGTGTGGTCCCAGGTCACCCGGAGCCCGCTGTCACTCTGTGTCCTTCTGTCCCTTTGCAGACAGACAATCCAGCAACGCTTCCCTGGAGACCCTGCTGGCCCTGCTGCAGACCGAGGGCGCCAAGATTGAGGAGGACACAGAGGTAATGACAGAGCCCCATGGCCAGAACCTTCCATGGCTGAGCTCAGCAGGTGACAGCTGAAAGAATGAGGACTTGTCTCTGCTCTGAACCTCAGGGAGCAGCTATTGCATTCCAGCAATTTTATTTCTTTTTTATCTGATTTTTATCTAATTTTATTTCTTTTTTATCTGAATTTTATCTAATTTTATTTCTTTTTTTTCTGATTTTATCTAATTTTATTTCTTTTTTATCTGATTTTTATCTAATTTTATTTCTTTTATCTGAATTTTATCTAATTTTATTTCTTTTTTATCTGATTTTTATCTAATTTTATTTCTTTTATCTGAATATTATCTAATTTTATTTCTTTTATCTGAATTTTATCTAATTTTATTTCTTTTTATCTGAATTTTATCTAATTTTATTTCTTTTTTATCTGATTTTTATCTAATTTTATTTCTTTTATCTGAATCTTATCTAATTTTATTTCTTTTTTTATCTGAATTTTATCTAATTTTATTTCTTTTATCTGAATTTTATCTAATTTTATTTCTTTTTTATCTGAATTTTATCTAATTTTATTTCTTTTTTATCTGAATTTTATCTAATTTTATTTCTTTTTATCTGATTTTTATCTAATTTTATTTCTTTTATCTGAATTTTATCTAATTTTATTTCTTTTTTATCTGATTTTTATCTCATTTTCTACTCTTAACATCTTTGAAGTTCAAGACAGAAAGTGCTCCTTTTTAAGCAAACCCTCTCAGTTCCTTGGCTTTGCCTTCAGACTTGTAGAGTTTAAATAATGTGGAATCTTTTTTTCAATGGGGTTTGCCTGGTACATGTATTACTTCATAATAAATGTCAATTAGTGGCCTAATAAAAAAAGCAACCTGTGCCTGTGCTGCTTTTCCTGCAGTGCTGCTGGTGAAATTTCCCATTGTGGTCTCAGTGTGTCTGTGCAGGGGCCAGGGGTCACACACAAGTGCCTGAAGGGTGGTGTGACTTCACAATAATGGCAGTGCTTGGATTTGTTTGCAGATTTGCATGCAGGCATTTTCTGTAATTAATCAGGAGGAAAAAATGTGCTTATTAAAGCCTTGAGTTGTGATTGTAAAAAGACATTCCCAGGACAAGCTGAATTTAGTGATTTTATGTTTGTTCAGCTCTCAGTTATTGAACATCATTTACCCAAAGCCACAGGTGAGGGTGAGTGTTGAGCCTGACTTGGCAATAATCTCAGTGCTGAGTCTCCCAGAGTTCCAGTGTTTCTGCACGGAGCTGTAATTCAGCCTGGCTGGCAATCTGGGAAGCTGCTGCACCTGGTTTGTTCCCATCCCTGGCGATCAGGGGAACGCTCAGAGCCACATTCAGATGTTTTTATTGCTGTTACTTCAGTATCAATTTATGCAAAAGTGATATTTAACTCTCAGTGCTTCTGAGTAATCAGTAACTCAAAGTTCTGCCCAGAATCCTTCAGTATGCCAGTCATCTTCCATATGCCAGCTGGAAAATCACAGGCAAAATGCTGCTATTTTGGGATGTGAGCCATTTAGATTCTGTTGCAGTAGGCTGTTCCCTAAGAGAATGTTCTGTATTTGACAGAATATGGCAGAAAGGTTCCTTGACGGTGAAATCCCGCTGGATTCCTTCATCGACGAGTACCAGAGCAAGAGGAAGCTGGCTCACCTGCGCCGGGTGAAGATCGAGAAGCTGCAGGAGATGGTGCTGAAGGGACAGAGACTCGCTCAGGCTCAGCCTCCGGCGCAGCCGAGGGCGGCCGAGCCCTCCGCGGCCCCCGGCGATCCCTACCGGGATGCGAGCCCTCCTCCGGCCGTGGTGCCGCGGCGGATCCCGCCCCCGCCGCCCTCCGGACGCTTCCCCGCGCCCTTGGCGGGCCCGGCAGCGGCTCCGTACCCGCCCCTCCCGCCGCGGCCCGGGGCCGCCCAGCCCCCGAGCCAGCTGCCCCCGCCGGGGTGCCCGGCCCCGCTGGTGCCGCCCTATCCTCCACCGCTGCCCCAGAGACCGCCTCGCCTTCCTCCACATCCTGGCTTCATCCTCCAGTAAATGTTTGGGTGCGCCTGACTCTGGTATTGGTGCTTATATTTCCTTTTCCCCCATCAGAGACTTGCTGTGGGCAATGGGAGCCTCTGTTCTTTGCACAATTGGAGCACAAAGGCCGAGCTGTGGCACAGAGGTTTGCAATTGCTTTGCTAAATGTGATGTTTGTTTGCAAAGGTCAGTGGTGACAAGGTTTTCCCAGGAAGGTGACGAGGTCTAAATTCTGTAAATCCATCGAGTTGGGAAGGCACTGGCAGTGGATTTGCTGAGCTACAAACAGAGCCACGCTCTGAATTCCTCAGTGATGGCAGATCAGCATCCTCCTGTGTTCGGATGTGTTCCCTGGCAGCTGGAGGGATGTGTGGCTCCCAGCTGGTTGTCCCTCTGAGGAATTGTGTCACTTGTTGGGGTGGTGGCAGCCATATCTGACCCCTGCCTGCTGGGCAGGGCTGTGCACAGACCCCCAGCCCCTCCCCAGCCAGGGGCACGGGGCTTGCACAGCTCGCTGGGCTGGAGCTCCTGGCACAGCAGGGACAAGGACAAGAGTTTCATTTCTGCATTTCAGTTGTTACCTTAGACAGTGTGTAATCAAAGTAGGCACTACTCCCACTCCTGAAGAGCTCAATACCCTCAAAGTCCTGGTCCCTTGAAATGAAACTAAACTGTTTGTAGAGCCAGTTTAGGGTTTTATAGACACTTTACCAGGCAGTTTTATTTCCTTGCCTATTAAGACTCTTTCTAATGGTTGGTTTTTCTCTCCTTTTCCACACCTTGGATACAGAAATGATTTTTTTTTTACACAGGTGCTTAGCTTTTGCTACCATGTGATTCCAGGAATCTAGGCAGGGTATTTTCTTAATCAAATACTGGATTTTCACATGTAATTGCCCACTTGAATTTCCACAATTTCATTTTATCCCTTAACTCTGTCTCTCACTTGGCAGAACTACTCTTAACTTTCCCATTTGGTTTAGTTTTCAGTTTGGGGCATGTGTATCTATCTGGAATTTGCAGTTAATGTTTCTCTGCAACTAGGCAAAAAGGAAAAGCCTTTTGAAGTCCATGGTGGCTTTTTGCATCCTACAGAATCTGTTCCTGACTTCTGCCACTGGACGGGAGAGGCTTTTTAGGGCAGCTCCGATTTCACTCCTGATGTGACTCTTGAAGCCTGAGGTGCAGACACATGCTGGTGCTTTAATCCAGCTCTGGGGGAGGCAGATTTTAACCCCTGTTGTTTGCACAGAATGTGTCTGTGGGTTTGTTACCAATCTGTCAAAGCCCCTGGTTATTTCAGTTATTTTGGTATCATTGTGCTGGAATGCACCACATTGTTTGGGAGTTTGTACTACAAACATCAGTCAGAACAGAATATCTATTTTTTTTTCTTTATGTAAGACCTGGATTGTCCCTTAATCATTTCCTCTGGAGTGTGGTGCTGAGCAAATACTAATCTGAAATTAAGCTCATAACAGGAAGCTCTCAATTCTGAAAGTATGACCGTGGTCATTTGTTCTGCCTTGTGCAGCCAAAGGCTGGGCAGTGTTACTGGCATCTGAACCAACTCCCCAGTGGAAGTCTGGCAAGTTTTTATAGATGGGGGATTTTGTGAAGCAATGTGCATTGGATTTGTTTGCCAAGTGTGTTTTTTCTGTAATCTAGTGATGGTACAGGATGTGGTTGTTTTTTTGGGTTTTTTTTAATAGTGTGATATCTTTTCTTGGTATTATTTTCTCACTGAAGCTTTGTATAAGCATGGTTAATTATGACTCGTTTCTAAGTAACTTTGCTGTGCTGTTAGTGCTGGTATTTGGGTGGCAGCTGTTCTATCTGGATGCTAAACTTGAGTCTGTGTAGAAATGTGTCCTAGAAAGAATTAAAGTGGGTGGGGGCTACCAGGGTGCAGAAATTCATACTTTGAGCCTGCTACACAAAACTCTAAAACACTCCCAATTCAGTTTTACTGAGATCTCATGAAAACAACCAGGTATATTTTACACTTATCAGGTGCCAACTTTTTTTTTCTGAGGGTTGGAAGTCCTCAGAAGTGATGGGGGTGATGGATAAGTGTATGGTGAATTTGCACTGCATTTTATGTATCAGACTTTATTGGTATTAGTAGTCCAGAAATATTTTTACTACTTGTTAAATCTTCTGTCTTTTGGTAACTTTTGTGATAACAATGACCTTTCAGGGATACTTTATCTAAAAACAACCTCTTGTGCACACTAAATACAGACAAAGCTAATGCAATTTTTTTGTCTGGGAGCAAAACAATGCATTATTGCATATGCATGTGGCTGATGTGCCTTAGGATCACTACTTGTGATTGTAATTCTAGGATATTAGCATTTTTATCATTTGAATGGCCATTGCTTAACTCTAACTGAAGGGCTCTTGAGAGCACTGACTTTTACAAAAACTGACCCTCATACTTCAGAGAAAACAGCTCTTTCTGCTCTTTGTAAGCTTCCAGTTGCCTTCACTGATGGGTGAGTTTGAACATAGCTGATGTAACTAATGTGATGTTTCAGTTATTGCAAGCTCATAACTGAAGTCCAGCTGCTCATGGAAAACGTTTTGCCATTAATTCTGTGTGTGTGTGTGCACACAAACTGTAAATATTTACTTGACTGCTGGTGATGTTCAAGGGTAAAGGAGAATGACTGTGGAAAGCTGTTCAATCCTTTCAGCAACAAACTTGATGAAACACTAACCTGGCAAGAGCTGTGTCAGTGCTTTCAACCTGTTGCCCTTCAACAGCTTCTCCTGTTCTGTTATAGCTAATAAATTAATTCTGCTCTGGCTAGGATGTTTAGAATTGTACTAATTTGCACTGTTTATAAGATAGTGAGATTAAAATGCCATAGGCAAGCTGAGACTTGAGAGGGGGTGGCTCACGATGCTTGCCAAAAAAAAAATTAAAAGTATATATATATAAAAAGGATTTTTGATGTCTGCTACAAATAGCATAAACTTCCCCAAAGCAATTGGAGTGGAGAAAAATCCTTTAACTACGACGTGTAACAGGGCTTCAGAGTGTTGGTAGCATTGGGAATGCTCTCTTTGGGCAGCACTGTTGGTGCCAGTCTGTGTGTGCAGTCCTGAGCTGGGGCTGCAGTTCTGGCTCCGGGGCTCTCCCTGCCCTCAGGGCTGCTCCCAAAGCAGGTGCAGGGCTTTGTTCCAGCACAGCTGATCCAGGCAGGTCCCCCTGTGCTGCTGGAGGGAACGGGAGCTGCCCTGGCAGGGACCCGGCCTGCTCGAGGTCCCCGTCCCCAACTCCACGGCCTCAGCCTCTCCTGGGACCGCTCTGCGCTCCAAACTGGAATCTCGGAGATGCAGAGCTCAGAGCAGCAATTCCTGTGCCCTCCCCTGGAGCTCAGAGCAGCAATTCCTGTGGAGATGCAGAGCTCAGAGCAGCAATTCCTGTGGAGATGCAGAGCTCAGAGCAGCAATTCCTGTGGAGATGCAGAGCTCAGAGCAGCAATTCTGTGGAGATGCAGAGCTCAGAGCAGCAATTCCTGTGGAGATGCAGAGCTCAGAGCAGCAGTTCCTGTGCCCTCCCCTGGAGCTGCCCTGGAGCTCAGAGCAGCAATTCCTGCGGAGATGCAGAGCTCAGAGCAGCAATTCCTGTGGAGATGCAGAGCTCAGAGCAGCCATTCCTGTGCCCTCCCCTGGAGCTACCCTGGAGCTCAGAGCAGCAATTCTGTGGAGATGCAGAGCTCAGAGCAGCAGTTCCTGTGCAGATGCAGAGCTCAGAGCAGCAGTTCCTGTGCCCTCCCCTGGAGCTGCCCTGGAGCTCAGAGGGGGCAGAGTCGTCCTGTGCCTGGACAGTTCCTCTGTGTGCCCCTGCGCTGCCTCAGCAAGGGGCAGCTTTGTATGCTGAGCAAGTTGTGAACATACAGTGGAGTTGTTTGCATTATAAGTCTTTCTGTTATCTACTGTGTTCTGATTTTAAATAAAATAGCATATCTCTTGGTGTCCTGTCCCCTTGTGGCTCCCTTCAGTCCTGCTGCAGTTCTGTTCATGATTTTCAACCCTAATGGGGCTTTTTCTGTAGCAACAGAAACACAGTTTTAAATGGATGAAGAACATCAAATTGCAAATTGCTTTAATTATTCATGGTAAATCTGTTGGCTGTGTTTTTAGTGACTGGATACCACGAGTCCATTTTGTGTGGAGCTGCTACAGGATGGGTTTGCTCACAGCAGATTTCACAGGTTGTAATCAGGGCAGGGAGGGAGGTGGGCTGTCTGTCAGGTACAACCCCTTTGCTTTTCTGCTCATTTCCTGCAATTAGCTAGTGGGAATGTTCAGAATCCCCTGGAAAGGCTGAAGGCAGAAAGCTTTTTTTTTAGAGAGGAAAATCTTAGATATCAGCCAAGTTAGGAGAAATGAGTCAACCAGAGTTATTTAGGAATATGAGTCAGAGGGCAGAAAAGACCTGATGTAATTTTCTGTGAGATCTGTCACTTCAGTAGTGATGCAAAACAGAAATCAGAATAACTGATCAGGGAAGAAATTCCCTTTTTTAATTGTTTCTTGATCCCTTCCCTTTGTGGTGGCTGCAGAGCTTGGATAACCTTGTGCAGGAAAGGGAGAGTGCAGCTGAGGAGAAGCTGCTGTGCTGACTCAGTGCAGGTGGGCGAGGGCAGGGGAAGGTGTTATGTAAAAGCTGCAGCTCCTCACTCAGCTCTGTGCTCTGGTTTGGGGCTGGCAGAGCTGTGCCTGTTCCAGCCCTGGCCTTGGGGTTCCCAGGGGTTGTTGTGGCTGGGATTGTTCCCAGGGCACAGGAGCTGTCACCTGCCAGGGTCACACCTGCCAGGGAGGGCACTCAGGTGGCACTGGGTGCTAAAAAAGCAAAATGCCACAATGGAAGGTGTCCTGTTGGGGACACTGCAGTGTCCGTGTGGCCTTGGCTTGGCCCTTCCCTGGAGGTGGCTGCAGGTCCTTCCCTCGCCCTTGCTCCTGTAATTTGAGTCCCCTCGGGTTGTACATTAATTATTTTACAGCTTTGCCTCTTCACCTCTCTGAGATGTGGTCACCGGGAGCTGGGCGTGCTGCCTGAGGGTTTTTGAGGGATTCTGGGTCTCCTCTGGAGTTTTGGGGGTGCCCTCTGAGGCTGTGCCTCCATTGTTCCCCACCTGCAGCACAAACCCAGGTGCTGAGGCTGCAGATGTGCCAGTGCACACCCTGGACCCTGCTGGAAGCCAAAAGCTGTTTTTTAAACACTGCTTATTATTTCCAAACCGCTCAAAGGTGCCTTTTTTGCACTCCTGTAGGTGATGAGTAGGAATTATTTTTTCCTTCAAAGCTCAAAATGTTTCCTTCTCACCACATAATCCCACACCTTGCTACGTGCACTTAAAACTGCAAATTATTCCAGCAACCACTGCTGGGGCTGGGCTAATTTCTGAGGGGTTTGTTAGTCCTGGAGGGAACCAGTGACAGAGATGGGAGGTGACAAAATTCTCAGCATGGAATGAGCCCACCTGGCTGAGCACAAAATGCTGGAAATGCCTTTTGGCCTGGGGCGTGTTGTCTCACAAGGTATGTGGGGAATCCAGACCAGCTTTGTATTTTTTTATTGAACTCTGCATACCCTTGAAGCATCTGTTAAATGATTTGATTAGCTGGTGCTTCTGGCTTACCCCAGTCATTTTTCTGAGTGGGTCATTCAGGAAATGCCATCCCTAAATACTCTGCTGCCCAAACTCATCTAATTCATGCCTGGTTGGGCACAGCAGAAAAATAACTTTTCTTACAAAAGGCTGCTTTTTGTGGCTTCGAGGGCTCTTAAAAACATACTTTAGCAGAAGTTTTGTGGTCTGGTTTCTTTACCTGACTTCCTAGAGGCTGCACCAGCCTGTTTTCTATTTGTGAGCTTCATTTCAATGCCCTTTTTGCCCCCAGTGATCCGACACTTGATTTTTGCTGTTCCTGAGCTGCAGCTGCTTCGTGTGCTGGTGCTCAAAGCAATCTGTGCCCACTGGAGCTTTGCCTACTGAGATAACAGCCTGCTTGAAAGCTGCTTCAAGAAAAAATAAACTGCTTTACTCACCTTGGTGGATTATTTCACAACTTGGTTATTTTCCACTGCCTCTCTTACAGGTACTGAGTAAACTTTGCTCTCAGGAGCAAACATCTTCCTCTCTCCACAGCCACAATAATGGTATTTAAAAGTCATTAGCAAATTGGATCCTGCACAACAGGATGTCTTGATGGAATCTCAAAATAAACCTCTGCAGACACACAGTTTGGCATTCTGATATTTCTGTCAGCTACAAATAGCAAACACTTTCCAAAAAAAGTATAGGACTGAAGAAAAAAAAAATAGACTGGACAATAAGAATAATTTTTTGTACAAAAATTAACTTAGATTACATTTCAAGTGGTTTATAGAGCTTATTTTTATTTGTGCTGCTACTTTTTGAGACTTTTGATGATCCTGGCCTGGATGGTTTTAAGTAAATCAGTGTGACAGCAGTGGGGGTAAACAAGTTCCATTTAGCCACACATCATTTTATTTTTAAATTCCTTAAATATAACAAATCCTTTAAGACAGACTGTGGCTGAACTGAGGGTAGTAAAAGTTTAAAAGTTTGCGTTCTTGTTTAATCAATATTCCCGGGGTGAAATGGGATGGTGAGTGGCTGGGTGACGTCACTCTCCCAGCAAATATAACTTTATCACTGTCTATAAATAAACCCGGAGCTACTGCAGAAAGCACTTCCTTGAGAGAAACGAAACTGAGCAGGGAGCTGGCCCTGTCCCGCTGTGTCATTGTCACTCGGTGTGACAGAGCCTCCCAGGGCAGAGCAGGGACCAAAGCCAGCAGGGTCAGAGCAGCTCAGGGAGCACCTTGGGCACTGCACACCGAGCCTGGCACTGCCCAGACACCCAGAACCCGCCCAGGCAGGCGGGGATGTGCAGCCTCAGAAAGCTGCGGCCACCACGGGGCTGTTTGGTAACTGAAATAAACCCTGGGACAGCTCAGAAATGTGTTTACCTGAGATCCAGCCACTTGTCGTTCCTGTTAACTGCTTTACAGCCTGCTGGCAGTCACAGGGATGAAAAGCCCTGGGTTTTACTGTGGCTTTTATGAAGTTTGATTGTAATTGGGCCTGAGGGTAACAAGGGATGGGATGTAAATGTTGACTGAACATGACAAGGACCCTCCCAAGTCCCCACCTAAACACAAGGCAGTTCCGGTCACCTTGGCATGCTGAGCTCCAAATGCTTCAGTCTTATCACCTACATGATATTATGATATTATGTATCATATACAGCTGCCTATTTTAAATATTATATATCTATATTGATTTATATTTATATATTTATATACACCTGTTTTTTATCTAATATATATATCATTATATATATAATTATATATATAATTATAACATATATAAAATTATTATATATATAATTATAATATATATTATAATTATATATATAATTATAATATTATATAATTATATATATAACATGTATATAGTATGTACTAATAAATATATATTATAAATCATATATCTAGATTAGCTATCACACCTATAATAATATATTTATATATATAAAATATAATTATCTTTTATATATTACATTTTATATATAGTGTATAACAGTATAGGCACATAAAATATTAAAAAATGCATATATATATATAATTAAAAATATTTTTTAGATATATATATTTAGATTTATATATATATAGGCAAATGCAGAACCATAGATACATATAGCTACACATACATAGAGAGGACTCTCTCTATGTATATTTATGTGAATTTACAGATATATTTACTGCCTGTCTCTTCCCCCCAGCCCAGGCCCAGTTTCCTGCAACCAACCCTGTCACGGCCCTGGCCCTGTCATCAGCCCCCTCCCCAACAACAAAGCAACACAAAAGTATTTTAAATATTGCTCCTTTAATAATCTACATCCTGGTAGTTGCTCCAAGGGAGACACAGCTGACAGGATTTTAATCTGCCCCCGCATCTCTGCGCATCAGCAATTCCTTATTGCTGCACACTTCTCTAGTCCCTGGCTCCCGTAGGCCACGGTTGGATTTAATTCTGCTAATTATCTTAAATATAAAACATAATGCAACTGATCCCTTGACATTGCTGTAGTAATAAAAAATAGAAAAGGAAAAAAAAAATAAAAACGTTTGTATCCTTATTGCCAGTGTGTGTCAGTAACTGCTTTTCCCTAACAAAAGCCCTGCCCCACGTGCTGGGGAAGGCAAACGTTTCCCTTCCTGCTGAGGGCTGATCCCACGCCAAAATGAACTCAAATATTCCTCAGGCTGGAAAAAGGAGAATTTAAAAAAATGGTTGCAAGAAAAGCCCACCAGTTTCCTACTGTAAAACCAGTTCACAGTTCTTGGAAAGGGTCTGAGCAGTACAGTAGAGCTACATTTACTGAAAACTTCTAGTGCTGATAAAGTCCTTTAAAAAAAAAAAAAATTAACCCAAACAAACCCCAAATTAAATTAAACAGGGAGAGGAGGAGGAGGAGGAAAAAGAGGAGGAAGAGAAGAAGGAAGAGAAGGAGGAAGAGGAGAAGGAGGAAAAGGAGGAGGAGGAAGAGGAAAAGGAGAAGGAGGAAGAGGAAAAGGAGAAGAGCACTCAGCGGTGCCGGGGGAGCGCAGCAGCCCCACCACTCTAGAGTTCAGAAAAAGGGAAAACAAAAAATAAAATCTGTTCCTCAGAGAAGATCCAGTGTGGGATTGTTCCAGGCCGGGCGCCGAGGAAGGCACAGCAGCGCGAAGGCACCGCGGGAGGAGGAGGAGGAGGAGGAGGAGGGTGGGCCCGGGGGCTGCTATGGCTGCAACGAGAAGGGCACAGAGGCCCAGGCCGTGAGAGCCGTGCCAGGAGCACCCCCTGCAGCCCCAGCCTGCCCCCAGCCCGGCCTCACCTCGCCCAGGCCGGGTTTCTGGGCTATCGGGGGTTTCTTCAGGATCCCTCGCCGCGGTGCCGGCGCCGGCCGGGCCTCGCCCTCCTCGTCCTCGCAGCCCCCGGCCAGGCCGTAGTGCTGCTTCCTCAGCTCGCCCAGCCGCACCCGCTCCCCCTCCAGCCGCTTCTCCAGCTCCAGCACCTTCACCTGTGCCCAAAAACCACCCTGGAGCCCTGCTGGGGGCACAGGGACCCCCAGGGCGGGGCCGGGCCTGTCTGCGGCCATGCTGGATCCCCCTCAGGGCCGTACCTGCGTTTCCATCTCCTCCTTCTTCAGCTTGATGAGGGACATGCCCGAGAAGTCCATGGTGTCTGTGGGGACAGCAGGGCCCCCACTCAGTGCACCCCTCACATGCCAAAGCAGAGCTGGACGGACACCTCGGGGTGTTCCCCAGGCCAGAAAGGGATTTGGGGTGGGGTTTTCTACCTTTGCAAAAAACCCTCACCTTTCTCCTCTATCTGCTCTTGCCCCGACTTGGTGGAAGCCACCACGTTTGCTGCCATCTCGTTGACGTTGCGTGAGCACTCCTGGAGCCTGGCCAGGTTCCTGCTGCTCTTCTCAGCCTTCACCTGCAACGAGCACACGAATGGCTGTGGGTGCCCACAGGGAGCACCAGGCACAGGCAAAAAGCTTTTGGGCATGAGAACCTGGGAGTGGAAAGGATGGATGGATGGAAGGACAGATGGGAAGGTTTATCCTCAGAGATCCCATCATGGCCAGACAAGGTGATCCCTGCAAAGCCCTTCAGCCCCAGGGCACCAAACCAGCTCTGCTCCCACCTGAGCCAGGCACTCAGTGAAGACACAGCTCTGTTTTTTTAACTGTGCTCATAATTTTCAATCCATCGGGTGTAAAAATCCCTATGGATCCCCCTCTCCTCACCTGCATCACTGAAAACTCCACCCCTCACTTCCACCCACACCAACAGGAAAGGTGGCAAGGACCAAAGTCCACCCTCCTCAGCTCCAGCTCCTGCAGCAGCTTCTCTGGATTTCTTGTTAGTTATTAACATTTTCTTTACATAACCAGCCTGACAGGAGGAGGACGGGAGCTTTTACACACCTTCCTTTCCAAGGCAAGCCTCGGGTGCGGGAATATCCACACACAAATCCCAGACTGGAAAACAGCAAGAGCTGCCCTTCTCCCTGCTCTGGGGGACTCAGGATTGGCAGAGAGGAGGGGAACCCCTGGGACAGGAGGAGGAGAAGGCAGAGGGTCCTGCTGGGACACCCACCTTGGAGGCAGCCACCAGCTGGGCTGTGCTGGCAGCGATCTCGTGCGAGCAGACAATCAGCTCCTCGTACTTGCCCGTGTGCAGGACAACCCTGTCTGCAGACTCCCTGCAGGGGGCAAAGGAGATGGGCTCAGAGCAAGTGCAGATTATTCATCTCCTCTAATACCCTCAGAAATCAGCAGCTGGATCCAGCAGCTTTGTAATTACAGAATCCTGGAATTGTTACAGTTGGAAAAGATTTCTAAGATCTCTAAGATCCAGCTGTTATTCAAGCTCATACACAAAGCAATTATTCAAAGCCGTGATCCAGGTGATTTGGACTGAGGAAGGATTTTGTTTTGGATCAGATTTTTAAAGCTTTGCCCAAGAGACCCCCCCCACACTTCCTGCACTGGCACAGGGCAATTCCAACCAGCCCATCCACAACCATCTGAGCAGGAACTGGGACAGGGGAGGTTTGATTTCCCAGTGTGCAGACAGGGAGGAACTGCCATGCCTGGCTGGATGACCGTGTGACCAACCCAGGCCAGGATGCTCCATGAGGAATTAGCAATGAACCAAACTGAGGGTCCATAAAAACAGAGATCTCCACAAGGAGCCAGCAATGAGGCTCCACCAGGAATCAGCAATCCAGCAGTGGGAATTTTGGAATTTTGGAGGGTGGGGTGAGAGGGAAGCACGAGGCAGCCCCAGGGGAAGCTGCCAGCCTGGGTACCTACACGAGCTGTGTGGCTCCCCAGCCCACGGCCTTGGAGGCAGAGATCAGCCCTTCGGTCCAGCGCGAGTTCTTGGCATAAAACTCCTGAGTTGTTGCTGCCCCCTGTTGATATCAGAATATTACAGCCTGGATTAACTTCTCTCTGATACACAACAACATATAAATCTGTATTAAATACCCATATAAAGTGTAGTAATGTGTAAATTCATATATAAAGCCATAAATCAAGGGAGTGACAGCATTCCTGTGCTCTCCATGCTGCTCTTACTGACCTGCTTAAATAATTATCAAGAAAAACAACATCAGAGTCCCAAGCCTACAAATTTGAGCTGGGTTTGGTTTAAAATACACAAATTTGAGCCGTGATCTTTAGATGAACAAGGCTTTGCAAGGGTGGCAGAGATTTGTGAAGACAGCACAGGGCTGAGCAGCCCATCTCCAGCAACTGGGACTGCCAGGGTGCTGCTAACATGGGAAACCATAAAATCCAGAGTGTTTCTGCAATTTAGGGGAAATTCTCCTGTATTTCACCAGCACAAAGAGATGAGTGTGAGGGAGGACTCACCCGGCCACTTTCCACAATCTCCTTCTGCAGGTTTGTAGATGTTGTTACAAGAAGTCTGATAGCCTGGAAGGAAGGAAAACAGGTTTTGGGGTTTGATGGGGGTCTCACAGAGGAGCATTGATGCTGCTGCTGTGGGAGGTTACAGTTTTGTGCACCCCAGATGGTTTCTGCAGCACTGACCTTCATTAGATCCGTGCAGGAGTTCAGAATCCTGAAGGGAAGCAAGGGAAAAGTGTTCAGCATCCAGGGAAGCTTTGGCCTCAGAAAAAGGGCTTTTTTCAAGAGCAGCCAGCCTGTTTTGGAGCAGAGCACACCCCAGCAGGGCACAGACCTGTCCCACGTCCCTCCTCCAAACTCACCGCTCATTCACTTCCAGCTTCACCCCAGAGCTCTCGCTCCTGGCCTGGCTCATCATCTCCTGTTGGGAAACACAAGAGGAAGGGTTGGATGCCATGTTGGGATGAGAAAGGTGAAAGGATGATGGACATTGCCCCCACAAGGCCCCAGAATGGCCCATCCTGCAGCTCTGTCTCACCTCTATCCTCCTGACAGCATCCTCAATGGCCTCTGAGGTGGAGGCCATCTCCTTCTCAACCATGTCCCCCAGCTCCTCCTGCTTGATGTCCAGGCTCTTGGGTCTCAGCTCCTGCCAGAGGAGGCAGCAGGATGAGGAGGTTTTGGGGAGAGAAACAGAAGGGATTATTTATAAGGAATAACTACAAACCAAGATACCCAATTCCTTCCCACCCCCACCAAATTAAAGCTGCAGCAGCAGCACTCTGCAGCCTGCACAGTGAAGGCACATGTGCCACCAGGTTGCAGCAAACATGGGACCTCAGAGGTAAGAAATGCCCCAAATCAAGGTGAGAAAACTCCATCATAGGAGTAATTTCTGCTCCAGAGGGCCCTGGAGAGCTGAAAGTGGTGTAAAAGCAAATATAAGAGGGGCTTCACCAGGAGAAATATCTGAAGTTTCCTTCCACAGGAGTTACTGGGCTGAAAGACTTCAGCTGATCTGAGGCTGACCAGCTCTGTGCACCACCAGGAAGGGTCCCAGTGATGGCTCAAGGAAATCACCAGATTTGGGGGCAAACCCCCCAAAGTGTTCCCTGGGAGCCACCCTGCCAGCCCCAGGTGGGAAGGTGGCAGTGCTGGCTCCATGTCCTACCTGTGCCAGCTGCAGGACCCCTCGCAGTGCCCCCTGCACGTGGCCCAGCTGGGCACTGCCCAGCCTCTGCCTGTCCTTCAGCTGCTCCAGGTACTCCAGGCTGCTCTGGCCGCACTCGCGGCACGTCTCCGTCAGCCCTGCCGAGAGCACAGCCTGCCCAAGGGCTCCCTTCATCCCAGCCCTGCCCACCCTCACCCTCCTCCTCCCCTCAGCCACCGCTGAGCACCAGCAGCATCCCACAAATGCCTTCTGGGAGATTACAAATTAATTTCCAGGCCCAGGGAGGGGCAGTAGAGGGCAGGGAATGTCGGGAGGGGGAGCGTGGGGCATGTGCTGTGTTTAGGAAAATCTGCCCCTGGCAGAGGGGGCTGTGGCATTGCCTCCCTAAGGAAAAGGCCCATAGAAATTATCCCCCCTGCAGCCCTGCACTCACGGTCAGCGTGGTCCGTGGGGGCCAGGTGAGCCGTGGCGCTGCCATTGACGATGGTGTCACCTGCCAGGTGTGCAAAGAGGGCCAGAGCCCCCACCAGCCCCGCGGCATCTGCACAGACAGCACAGCCTCAGCAGCTGCCAGGTCCTGCCGGGCCCTGGGGGCTGCAGCTCCTCCTTGAAGGCACTCAAGGATCAGGGCAAGGCTCAGAGATGTTGGGACTGACCCCTCCAAAACACGGGAACCCCCCAGCCCTGCCCGTGTCCCTCTGTCCCCAGGGCATTGCTGCTTGCCCGTGGCCCCAGAGCTGCTGGGGCTGCTGGGTGCAAGGGAACAGGAGCAAGCTGGGAGCGATGCTGGGAAAAGCTGGGAGCAATGCTGGGTGCAAGCTGGGAGCAAGCTGGGTGCAAGGGAACAGGAGCAAGCTGGGAGCAATGCTGGGTGCAAGGGAACAGGAGCAAGCTGGGAGCAATGCTGGGAAAAGCTGGGAGCAATGCTGGGTGCAAGGGAACAGGAGCAAGCTGGGAGCAATGCTGGGAAAAGCTGGGAGCAATGCTGGGTGCATGGGAACAGGAGCAAGCTGGGAGCAATGCTGGGAAAAGCTGGGTGCAAGGGAACAGGAGCAAGCTGGGAGCAATGCTGGGAGCAAGGGAACAGGAGCAAGTTGGGTGCAATGCTGGGTGCAAGGGAACAGGAGCAAGCTGGGAGCAATGCTGGGAAAAGCTGGGAGCAATGCTGGGAGCAAGGGAACAGGAGCAAGCTGGGAGCAATGCTGGGTGCAAGGGAACAGGAGCAAGCTGGGAGCAATGCTGGGAAAAGCTGGGAGCAATGCTGGGTGCAAGGGAACAGGAGCAAGCTGGGAGCAATGCTGGGAAAAGCTGGGAGCAATGCTGGGAGCAAGGGAACAGGAGCAAGCTGGGAGCAAGCTGGGAGCAAGGGAACAGGAGCAAGCTGGGAGCATGGGAACAGGAGCAAGCTGGGAGCAAGCTGGGTGCAAGGGAACAGGAGCAAGCTGGGAGCAATGCTGGGTGCAAGGGAACAGGAGCAAGCTGGGAGCAATGCTGGGTGCAAGGGAACAGGAGCAAGCTGGGAGCAAGCTGGGAGCAAGGGAACAGGAGCAAGCTGGGAGCAATGCTGGGAAAAGCTGGGAGCAATGCTGGGTGCAAGGGAACAGGAGCAAGCTGGGAGCAAAGGAACAGGAGCAAGCTGGGAGCAAGCTGGGAGCAGTGGCAGTCCCCAGCCCCAGGTACCTGCCATGGAGGCCACGTACTGCGCGTGCCCCTTCTCCAGGGCATCCGTGGACTCCAGCGCCGCCTGCGCCCGGCTCAGCAGGTAATCTGCAAGGAATTGCATTGCACGGCCTCAGCACGTGCTGGGTGCCTGCACAGGGAACCACTGAGTGGAGGTGTATCCCTGGCTGGGGAACAGCTCTAAAATCTGAGCAAAATAGTGCTGAACATGAGAGCTAAAAATTCATCCTGGGAATTCTGAGCCCAACCACCTCAGGCATGATGGAAAAAAAAGCCATGGGGGAGCTGAGATGCAGCATTCTCTGTCCAGGAGGGAGAAGGCACAGGGTGCTCCAGCCCCCTGCATGAGCAGGACATACCTGGGGAGCTGGTGCAGCGGAGGTGCAGGGGGTCATCCAGCTTGGCCAAGGCATCACTGAGGATGGCCTGGGCTTCTCTCACTGTCTCCTGCAGGATCCCAAACTGCTCATCCAGCAGCTTCTGCTGCAGGCTCTGCTCCTGGTTGCTCTGTCAGGGAGGAGGAACAGGTGAGTGGCAGAGCATCCCCATCAGCAGCATCTCCCTCTGGAGCCCCTCTCCAGGATCAGACCCAACCATCCCATGACTGCTGCATCACCTGGCACCCCCAAACATCTCACCCCAGTGAGTGGAGGAGCAGTGGGCCCTTCACAGAGCTCCGTACCTTCTCCAGGAGCCTGCCCTGGAGCTCTCGGATCTCCCTGGTGGCCCTGTCAGCCTCCTGGCTCAGCTGCAGCTCCTTCTCCTGCACGAGGCCCCGCGTGGACAGCAGCTCACACTCCTTCTCGCTCACCGACCGCCTCAGCACCTCCTTCTCAGCGTGCAGAGCATCCAGCTGGGCACTGAGCTCCACACCTGCCTGCCATGGGGGCCAGGACACCCTGTCACACCCTGTCACTGCCCTGTCACTGCTGGCAGCCCAACAGAACCAGGGGAGCTCGGGACATGCCCAGCTCGTGACACTGATGGGCTGGCCCCACTCTCAGCCCCGTGACAGCTCCCTGGGCTGCTGCTGCAGCTCAGGCTCAGCAGTGGTGGCAGGCCCAGCCCTGTGACAGGGTTTGAGGGGCCCTGGGCCCGTGCTGCCCCCAGCCCTGTACCTGCTTGGCGTGGCTGAGCGAGCGCTGCGCCTGCTCCAGCTCGTCCCGACGGGCGTCCAGCTCCTGCCTCAGCTGCTCCATCTGCACGCTCTGGTCCTCCAGCTGTGCCCACACAGTGCCCAGGCTCAGCCCTGCCCCACTGGGCACCAGCACCAGCCAGGGTGCAGGGAATGAACCCAGCCATGCTTTGCAGGGAGGGGGTTTGGGGGTGTCTCCTGGAAGGGCTCCTTTCCTTTTCCCATGCCAGAATTTTGGGAGCAGTCCCTATCTTGACCCCCAGAGAAGGAAAGCACTCAAACCCATCAATTTGCATTGTGGCATTTTCTTGGGGGAAGAAAAGGCAGATTCGGGCAAGAGGGAATGAGTCCTATATTGACACCTTCCTGAGGAGCCAGGGCAACTCCTCCTGGAACAAGGGCCCAACAGCAACAACCTCCCCTTTCCCTTGATCCCAAACTGCATTTCCCAGGCTGGGCAGGGCTCAGGGCTGATCCAGAGCTCACCTTCATCTCAGCCTCTCGCTTGACCTGCTCCACCTGAAATGCCAGCTGCTCCTTGACACGTGCCACCTCCTCCTGGCTCTGCTGTGTCACCGTCAGCTGCTTGGCAGTGTCAGCGTTCTGTGGGGGGACATGGGGCTCACCTGGCGTTCCAAGGGGGACCCTCACCGTCCCCACACTCATTGCAACCAAATTCTAGCTCAGAGATAAATCCAAGATGCCTTTCTCACAGCATCCACAATGGACATGGATTCAAGGAGTACCCCTTCCTGGTGCTCAGAGGGTGGTGGGACCAATACAGGGGGACTGGCAGGCACAGTGACACCAGTGGTGGCAGAAGGACCAAGGGACAAAAGCAAGACCAAAACACCCAAAAGCAAAAGCGAAACAGGTGAGTGGCACAACTGAGACACAGAATCCCCATCACCAGCACATCCCTTGAGAGCCCCCTTCCAGAACTGGAGCCAAGCATGCAACAACTGCTGGTACAAGAGATATCCCAGCAGCTGCACTGAAACCAGCAGAAACAGACCAAACAGCAGCAAAACACCCCAAAGAACAACAACAAAAACACCCAATGGGAGGGATGGAAGAGGGAAAGGGTGCTCAGCTCTGCCCCGGATACCCCAACCCCAAAAGGGAGGGATTTAACTTGGGGACACTGCCCTCAGTGCCAGTCCCTGCCTGCAGGGCAGCAGCCTCACCTTCCTCAGGAGCTCGGCGTGGGTGTTGATGAGCTCGCTGTGCTTCTCCTTCAGCTTCGTGTAGCGGATCTCGGTGGCGTTGGCTTTCTCTGCAGGGGTCAGAGACCCTCAGGGACCACAGCCAGGTCACCCCAGGGCACCCCAGGACACCCAAGCACCTACTCTCGGCCTCGGCGCAGAGTCTCTGGGACCTGTCACTGTCCTGCTTGGCCCTCTGCAGCCTCTCCAGCTCGTCCCTCAGCTGCTCGTTGTCCACCAGCGCCTTCTGCTTCTGCTTGCGCTGCTCCTCCACCTCTCCCTCCAGGCTGTTCACCTGGGCCTTCAGCTGGGTGATGTAGCGCTGTGCCTGCAGGGATCATCGGGCACTGGGGCACGGCCCTGCCTCCCCAACACCCCCAGCCAGCTGCAATCCCACTGCAATGTGGGCAAAGCAGCCATGGGATGCACAGGAAAGCTCTGCCCGGTACCCCTGCACCTCTGTCCCTGTTGATAACATCAGGACAGCAAGGGGCAAGTCTCACATGCCTCCACCCCATCAGGAATCACATCCTGGCACTGGGAGAGGTCCCAAAACACAACCCTGGGTGCCAGGACCCCACTCCTGCTGCATCCCTTCAGGGTTTCCACAGCACGGCATCAAACCCCACCCCAGCTGCTCCCCAGCCAGGCTTTACCTCCAGTTTAATCTTCTCCATCTCTGCACGGAGCGTTTCCACCTCCTTCTTCAGGCTCTCAATCTGTGCATCCCTGGGGACAAGGGCAGGTTGGTCCCATGTGGCAGCAGGCCCTCACCCCTGCTGGCCCCCATCCCATACCTGTCATCCCAAGCGCCGTTGGGCGGCCCGAAGGTTTGCTCAAACAGATCCGAGGTGATCTGGGGAGGACAGAGGGAGTTGAACTGAGCCAGGACAGGGGAGCCTGTCCCCATCCCAGCCCCAGGCCCCCACCTGTGGCTCCGTGGTGGAAGTTGTGCTGATCTCAATGAGGTTCTCTGGCTCCTCATCCTCGGGGGCCTCCTCGGGGATGACCACGACCGGCTTCACGTGCTCGGCCAGCGCCGACGCCCGCAGGAAGTTTGGGGGGCTCTGGAGGGACAAGAA
The DNA here is from genome assembly GCF_028769735.1 of Zonotrichia leucophrys gambelii. NCBI lineage: Eukaryota > Metazoa > Chordata > Aves > Passeriformes > Passerellidae > Zonotrichia > Zonotrichia leucophrys. The sequence continues at coordinate 2,486,726 of NC_088185.1, forward strand.
GCTGTTGCAGCCTTGCAGGGGAGGTTCAGGAGCTGCAGCAGGCTGAGTGCCAGGGGAAGGGAGGGAGCCAGCCCTGTGCTGCTGACAGGGCCAGAGGCAGTGTCCCCAGAGCACCAAATCCTGCCCTACCTCCGGCAGCCGCGGGATCTGGATGAGGCGCTTGAAGTACAGCATGTCAGATGCCCTCTTAAAGAAGTTTTTAAGGCTGGAGAGGAGGGAAAGACAAAGGGGAGATGACAGGGGGCTTGGAAGGAGGGAGGGGACCCCACTGATCCCCCTGGGCCCCGGTTACCTGCGGAACTGCTCGTGGAAGCGGTCCCGGTGGCCCTGCAGGGTGTCAGCCGGCAGACCTGGGTGAGGAGGGACAGCTGTGACTGATCTGGGGCTGACCTGCCCGTGTGTTCACATGCACCCAGACCCCTCCTCTGCAAAAGCCAGCAGGGTGAAAGCCAGGAGGGAGTGGGACGTGAGGGGTCAGGATGGGAGTGGGGTGTTCCCATCTCTGGCACAGGGAGATGTGGATGGGGAAACTCCAAAATACCCACACGAGGCTGCTGGCACTGTGCTGCCCATGCAGGGAGCTGGCAGGCCAGGGGACGTGGGTTTGAGTTAAACAAGAACAAGTCCTTCATTATAATTCCTTTGTCTGGAATGTCTGTGTGGGATGGAGCAGCCCCTAGAGCCCAATTCACACAGGGACATGGTGATGGATGCCTCAATCCACACCAGCCTCATCCCCAGACCCAGAAGCCCACCCTGGGAAAACACCAGCACTGAGCACATCCCCGGGACTCACAGGAGTGCAGCTTGAACATCAGCTTGACCGAGTAGTGGTAGAGGTGGCTGCAGTCCTGGATGACCTGGATGAGGGGGGCCAGGCGGCACTGCACCGCCGACATCTGCGACACGGCCATGGAGGTGTTGAGCTGCCTGAAAACTGAGGGGAGCCGTGTTTGCAGAGCTGCCCGTGCCCTGCCAGCTGTTTGATCATTAACCACGGCGGATGTGGGGCAGGGGAAACACCAGGGCTGCTCCTGAGCTCAGAACAGCCCTGCTCAGAGCAGCACAAACACCCAGAGGGACCACGCTGGCACAGGGAAGGGGTGCTCAGCTCTGCCCTGGATACCCCAGCCCCAAAAAGGAGGGATTTAACCCCAGGACGCTGCCCTAAAGCTGCTGCTGCATGACACAGCTGGGGAAGTGAGAGGTTTGGCTCCATTCTGTTTAATCATGCAGGGATCTGGGAGAGGATGCCAGGGTAGGGGACAAGCCCGGCGGCACCGCAGCCTCGCCTGCCCCTGCTCGGAAACAGATCCCTTCCCTTGGCAGGGATCCAGGCAGCACATCCACCCTGGCTTCTTCCCTGCTCAGCTTTAAAGTATTTATGAATATAAATTCTCTGTAGAACTGGGTCAGGAGGAGAAGCAGGAGCCTGTTGGGAGCTCGGCCTCTCCTGCTGTGCCGTTTTCCAGGGCAGCTCCGTGTTCCTGACTCCCGGCAGAGGAAGAATCTGCCACCTCTCTAAGCCATCTGAAAATTCCTGAGGAGGTGAGAGACATGAGCAGGGCCTCCAGCCCTCCCCAGAGGCATTTCAATGAGGGGAAATGAGTCTTTAAAAAGAAGTACAGCCCCGTCCTCTGCTTCAGAGGGACAGAAGGGATTTGTGTAATGGATATGATTAATGTGGTTGTACAGAAAAGAAATAAAAACGTATTTCAGAGCAGCTCTGCTCTGAAAACAACACTCAGCCTTGCTCAGGTGGGTTCAAAGCAGCCATGTGCTCTAAATATTTTCCTACAACTGCCTCTACAGAGCTTCAACGGGAGAATCCAGCTGGGAAACCACCTCAGAAATCTCACGGGAGGAGGAGGAGGAGGGACCTGAGCCTCCAACCTCGGCCTCCCGGAACTCCATTCCCGACCAAAGAGCGAAACTATTGCTCAAGAGCCCCGGGGCGAGGGGAGGGACCTGCCCCTGCCGCCTCCTCACCTGACTCCGACAGCTTCAGCTCACAGTCCAGGTAATCAAACAGCTCTACCGTCAGCTGGAAGCTGCCAAAACAAACCAAAACTCCATCACTTGACAGCAGAGACATCTTTGCTCCAGCTGCTCGTGTTCACTGAGAGTCCCCATGATTGCAAGGGTTCTGACTGACAAGAATTTGGGGCTTTTTCTCCCTGCATTTACACCCCACAGTGCTCTGTGGGTGCAGGAGGGATCGGGCACCATCCAAACAATTCACAAAATCCTGGTGACTGCCCCATCCTGGGGTGGGTTTGTCAGCAGGACACTGCCAGCTGGGGCTCATGGAGCTGGTGACCCCACCAGGACACTCACATGTTGTTCACATCTGTCCCTGCAGTCTTTTCCAGCACCTCATCCGACACTTCGAGGCCCGGGGGGAACTCGGGATGCTTTGTAAAAGGAAGCAAAAAGCCATCAGCTGCCATCAGAGGCACATGCCCTCGTTCCAGGGCTGTGGAGGTGGCAGAGGTCTCACCTTGACGTGGAAGGAGATCTTGGTGAGCAGGAGCCGTGTGTAGATGCTCACCAGCTGCCCGTACCTGTCGTGCAAATGGCCCTGCAGAGACACGAGGGGGAATGCAGAGTGAGGAACCAGACCCAGCAGATCCCACAGAGCCAGGGGCTCCACCACGCACACAACCATCACCCAAAGGGACAGCAGGCTGTTTCAGGCTGTGCTTCACCCTCTCTGTGCCCACCATGCCCCTCAGCAGCCATCTCCCAAGCCGCACTCTGCCCCACTCACCCACAGGTCTCCCGTCTCTCGGATGTTGCTGCGGTACCTCTGGCAGTCCTGGAGAACCTGGGGACACAAAAGGGAAGGATGTGGCACAGTGGGGCTGGCTGTTGGCCCTGATGCTGGGGAAGAGGAGGGATCCAGCCCCTTACACCACTCCAGGAGCAGTTCCAGCCTTCCCTCAGCACCCAAAGGTCGGGGATTTGCACGGGGAAGTTTCAAAGATGTGAGACAGCAGAGTGCCTGGGAAAGGTGGCTGGGGTGGGGAAGGGATCCCACTCCCTGTGCAGAGGGGTGTTGGCAAGAGGCAGAAATTCCTGCTGGGAGAGGAGCAGGAGGGAGGGGGCAGAGGGGACACTCACGTTGGGGTGGCCGTCACGCAGGACCTTGTGCAGGACGTGGCAGAACTTCCAGCTGAGGATGGCACTGCTGGGCAGGGGCAGCCCGATGGCGTAGGACCAGAAGGTGAAGGCTCCCTTCTCGTGGTGGGTGCCCAGGATGATCCCTTCCAGGGCAGTCAAGGCCAACTGGACACACACAGAGCAGGGCACAGGCTGGGCTGGGGCTGCTCCTGTTCCACTCGCATTGAAAAGGGGACACTGGGTGCCCCGTGAGCACAGGGATCACTGGCACAACGCTGCACCCCCAAATAAAACCCCCAATTGTCATTTCTGGGCACACCTCCCCCTGCTGAGGGCACAGTGGGGCCCTCTGCATTTTACTGCCAAAGCAATGCAATTTTATTGCACGGCTCATTTGCCTCTTCACTGATGGATGAACCCAGGTGATGCCAGCCCCCTCGGCTCTTTGTCTCCCAAATCCCCTCCAGCACCAGGGGGTGACACCCCCAGAGCCCCAACTCCTCTGTGCTGTCCTGGGAGCCAAGGGAAAGGATACGGCGGGCATGCTTCTCCTTCACTGGGGCTTCCTGGGTGTTTATGGCTTTGCTGATGCTGATGGCCTGCAGGAGGAGGGGAGAGAGGCTGTCAGACATGGTGAGACCCCATGGCTACCCCGACACCCCAAAGCGCAGTGCTGCTGCTCTTGGGGAACACCCTGAATTTCAGAACACATTTGTCACCTCAAAGTCATTTGCAACACATCAGAATAGGCCTTTTTATCCACAAACAAAGCATCCATTAGAGCCCCCATCCCCAGCAGGATCTGACCACTGCTGTTGGTGCTCCCGGCTGTCCCTGTCCCAGGAAACCAATTTTTGCATTTTTGCAGCCTGAACTCAGCGCCGTGCCCGGGGAACATTAAAGCACAATAGTGAGATGCCAAATTCCAGGGTTGTTTGTGTAATCACAAGGAGCCTTTGAACCACGGGGGAGTGGTTTGGGTTCTGCTGAGGATGTTGCTGCGTGCAAACAGCACGTGGGGAAAAGCAGCCCCCAAGCAAGGAGGGAGTGGCAGCCTCAATGCCCATCTTGATGGAGCAAAAATCCAGAGCAATGTGATTATCACAAGAGGATTATCTATATTTTGATGTGTTTGATCACAGCAGACTTTAAATTAGGAATTTATTCCAAAAGATGACCCCAGAGCGGGGTCGGTCGCATCCCCCACGTGTTGATGGGCTGCAAATCCAAGTTGCTGTGTTGGATGAGGATCTTCCTCCTCCTCCTCCTCAGACTCAAGGAGCTGCTTCACCCTTGCAGGAGTGCTTGGGCTGTGTCTGTGTCCATGGGCCCTCTGTCTCCAGCAGAGGAAAAAGGTCCCAGCTGGGAAGGCAGGAAGCCACCCCGTTGCCAGCACTTGTGCCGGAAGAGGAACTCGGTCCCTCCCTGCAGCTCCACAGCCCTAAAGCCCTATAAAAATCCCATCTACCTGCCCAGGAAAGCACCTGCTTCCACGTGGCTGCTTGTCCAGAGACACCTCTGAAATGAGGCACCTTCCTGTAGGAGGAGGAACCTGACCCCGAGTTCTCGAGTGCTCCTGACTTATGCAGGAGGAACCCAACACCAAAGGGGCATTGTCAGAGGTGTCTATGCACCAAACCCACCCCAAAAGAGTCCAGAACAGCTACCCAGGAACTGACCATGACAGCAGCAAGACTCTGAATCATCCCAAAGAGTGAACCTGTCCCAAAAGGCTGAGCCCAGCTGCTGGGGAGAGGGCCTGGCTTTGCCTTTGTGCCCAGGAGAGTCCCGGGGTTACCCCGCCATGTGGGGCCCTAAAGCAGCACTGGAGTTAAGCCGGTGACTCGCTGTAATCCTCTTATCCCCAAAGGTTAACGAGCCTGGAGTGCCCAGGAACAGGCACTTGCAGCACAGCTGCCTCTCCCAAAGTGCCCTCACAGCCACCCAAAGGCCTGGAGCTGGCACAGGCTGTGCCCTCGATGGCAGCTTGGCCAGAGAGATGTGCCACAGCTCCTCAGGATGCCAGCACCTCCCAGGGGATGCTGACAGAAAGGATGGCTTATCCTGGACCAGGCAAGGAAGGGTTTGGAAACCCTTCCTGCATCTTTCCTGAGGTGTTTTGCACAGAGGGAGCAGGGCAGGCACGTCTCCCAAACTGGGAGTTTTGCTGCCTGCCCTAAGACAGGCCTGTCCCAGCCCATCATGCTCATCCCAACCCATCCATGGAACCTGAGCCCCACAGGGGTTGGAGGAGGCACAGCCAGAAGGGTCAAAGTGTGAGACATGCAGATCCTCAGGACTATCCCCAAAGACAGGACCTCAGCTGCTGAGTGAGCTGGGACGCTGCTGGACTGTCCCAAAACAGAGCTGTAATTCCCACTGGCAGTGGTGGTTTTATTGCAATTATTGCTCTTAGTCTCACTGATAGCCTGACCAGCCAAAATTCAGCCCAGGAGCTGCTGGAGAGGTTGGTTTCATCCTTGGGGATTCAGTGCAGAGGTTCCACTGAGCCATTTCACGTCCAGCACAAGGACTGGACCCATGCAGGAGCAGCTCCAGCCCTCCCACAGCACCACCACGAGATGCTGGGTCCAGCATGGTCCCAAATAAACCAGGGTGGCACCAAATCAATGCCAGTCCCTCAGGGCTGCCAGCCCACGTGTGCTTTCACTGCCTCCAAGCATCAACCTGGCCAGGAGATCCAGGACAATGGGATGGTGGCAGCAGGGAAGGGGCAATGCTGCAGCCTGGCACACTGTGCTGGCAGGATGCTCCTGCTGGCTGGCTGCCAAAGCCAGGCTGGGGAGGACAGCTCCAAAATGGGGAGATTCACCCTTGACCCAACCTCCTGGGACACCACTGGCACGTCCGGGGACGGGCAGGTCCTGGCTGCCACTGCAGGTGCACGACCAGCCTGGCCAAAGCTTTGATGCAACCTGTGGGCTGCTCCCACCCCTGGCAGGCACCAGGGTGAGAGGCCAACCCCAAAACCTGCCTGGCCCTGGGCTGTGCGATCCCACAGGGCTGCTTTGCTCACAGCCTGCACGTTCCAGGGCGGTGACAAAGCCGGGATCAAAGCGCCCAAATGAAGGAGCACAGTTTAACGCAGTTTAACATCCACCCTTTCATTCCTGGCTGGTTTTAATTAGGGCTGATCCTCCTGCCCACAGCTCCCTGGAGCAGGTGGATGCTGGGTCCCAGCACGATGCCACAGCAGGAGAGATTATCTGGCAGCTGGAAACCTCCCCTGGCCAGGCAGCACGGGAGCTGTCAGAACAGCTGAGCTATGAACTCCAGAGCTCCCTTCCTAACGCTGCTCCTTCCCAAATTACACCAGGAAAACACCACTTGGCACTCACACACAATGCAATCCTGCAGGTTCCAGAGCTCGTTGGATTTTCAACCTTTTTGTTCAAGAAAAGCAAAAACTGGCAGCAGAAAAGGACAAGTTTTCCTCCTGCCAGGCTGCCGAGCAAGCGCCTGCCGTGGGATGGTGATTTCCTACTTCCCACGCACGGCTTCTCCGAGGGAGACATCTACATCACCCTGACACAAGACATGGAAAAGCATTTCCAGGGAAAGCAGGTGACCTTCATGTCACCCACAAGGGCGTGGGATCACAGCAGGGGCAGCAACTCCTGTCTGTAACCACAGACATCACCCGAGCCCTCACAGGGGAAAAGGGGATGGGGCTCTGGATTCTGGGACAGAATCCTCAGGCACCAGAGGGGACGTGCCAGCAGCACCCCTGTGCCAGAGATGAGATGGGGACATGCCAGCAGCACCCCTGTGACACAGAGATGAGATGGGGACATGCCAGCAGCACCCCTGTGACACAGAGATGAGATGGGGACATGCCAGCAGCACCCCTGTGACACAGAGATGAGATGGGGACGTGCCAGCAGCACCCCTGTGACACAGAGATGAGGAGGGGCCGTGCCACCAGTACCCGGTGCCACAGAGGCGACTGGCAGCCGGCTGGGCAGCTGCTATAATTAGAGGTAGAAGGCAGATCAATACCCATGTTCTGACACTGAACAGTTCTGCTCCCACTGAAGCACCACTACAGGAAACCACACCAGAATAAAGATCCTTTAGGACAGTTTTTAGCAGTTGCTGGACAAAAGGTCAGCTCTGGGCAGTGAATGTGACCATCAGCCAGCGAGCAACCACCTCTCTGCCCTGTCCATGTCTCCGCTCACAGCATCCCTGTGGCTGCGGGGATCCCAGAGCACAAATGCCCGTGAAAAGCCCGAGATGCCCTGGAAAGGCAGGGCAGGAGGGCACGGGCAGCCCCCGGAGCAGGGGCAGCGCTGCGGCCGCGATCGTTGATCAGCGCTGCCCAGCGGGACGAGGGAAGGAGACGCGTCCGGAGGGAACCGGAATTGCCGGTTTTCCCGTGTGCTCCCCAAACCCAGCAAGCTCCGTTTCCTACCCAGCACCGTGACCCTGCGAGGCCTGAAATTCCCACCTGCCTTCGCCGGCGCTCTCCGGGGCCAAACCAGCCCAGGGGCCGAGGAAGGAACCGCAAAGCAAAGGGGCAAAGGGGAAAACACCTGCGATGAAAGCACAGCCTGCAAAAGCAGAGGGGTCAGAGGAGGCATGCGGGAGGGCACTGTTATTTTTGGTGGGGCAGCAGCGAGCCCGTCACTCTGTCCATCCCTGCCCACGCTGTCTGGGTACTTCATTTCCCACCGGCCACATGCCAGCCCCACCAGTGCCCGAGCACTGCCCACCCCGTGGGGGCCACAGGAGTACGGACACGATGGGCACAAACGCCTTTGGGCTTTGTTTCCACCTTGCCGCCCTCCGTGGGTCCAAACACCCCGATGCCCGCAGGGTGACCCGGAGCCGCGGGGCAGGGGTGAATCCAGCCCCGGTGTCGGTGGGGCCGGGGCTCGGCAGGGATGCGGAGATGCCCATTCCCGGGCTACGGGGCCGCCGCGGAGCCCCGGGCTCGGCCGCGCTCCCGCCATCACCGTAAAACTTTCCCGGTGCGCCGCCGGCCGTGTTTACCTGCGATAAGGCCCGGGAGGTGCGGGGGGGCGGCGCGGGGCCCGGCTGCCCGCGGGGGCGGCGGCGAACGGCGGGGCCGCGGCCGCCGGGACGGGCGCGGGGGCGGCGGACGGGCGGGTGCCCACGCGGGACCGTCCCGCGGCCGCGGCGGGAGGAAGCGGCGGCGCAGGTGGGGGCGGGGGAACGCGCGGCGCCGGCACCGGGCGGGCACAGGGACGGGCGGGCACGGGGACGGGCACAGGGACGGCGGCCGCGCTGCCACACCGGCGCTTCCCCGGAGCCCGGCGGGGACCCGCGCCCCCCATCCCGTCTCATCCCATCGCCCGAGAAGCCCCCGAGCCCAGCGCGCCCCGAGGCGATGCCCCGCGGAAAGGGCCGGCCCACCCCATCCCCGAGCCGGTAGCAGGACCGCGACTAAACCCGGGACCGTAACCGCGGCCGGTCCCGCGGCCCCACCGCCCCCTCCCGCCGTCCTTGCCTGGCTCTTGTCGAACTGCTCCCGCTCCGCTTCCAGGCTGTGCCCGCCGCGGCGGCTCAGCACCCGCGCCGGCACGCTCTTGATGCTGTTCATGGTGGGCCACGCTGGGAGCTCCGCGCTCCGGTATCCGCGCTCCGGTATCGGCGCTCGGGGCTCCGCGCTCCGGGGCAGGAGCGACCGGCGCCGCCCCCCCCGCCCCTCCCGGCCGCGCACTGCGCCGCGCGCCACCGCCCCTGGCGGCCGCACAGGGAACTGCAGCGAGCTGCGCTCCCTCCGCGGGCAGGTGGGACCGGGCAGCGCCGGGGACACGGGAGGGGACACGGACACAGAGAGGGGACACGGACAAGGGGACACGGAGAGGGGACGGGGGAGGGAACACAGACACGGAGCAGGGGCACGGAGCGGGGACACGAAGCGGGGACACGGAGACCGAGAGAGGACACGGAGCGGGGACACGTCTCTTAGCGGACCCCGCACCGAGGTGATTCCCCAGCTCAGCAAACGCCAGGAGCGGCGGTCACATCTTCACCCCTCTGCCACCGCACTCGCACACAGCTCGTCCTCAGCCCCGGGGCTCCCAACACCAATTCCCGTTCCCAAAGTCAATGACCGGAGCTCGCATCCACCCTGCGGAAAGGCCGTGGCTGAACAGAAGCTTTGTTGTCTTTAAATAATAATTCAAGCCAAGGATACAATAGCAAAGGGCTCCCTGGAGTATTTGAGCTGCTTCCAGAATTAAGGCACCGAGTTTGAAGCGTTTCCATTTGAGCACCAGAGTGTGGTCAATAATGCAGCTGGGTTTTAAGTCACTTAGTGCTGAATAAATTAACCCAGTTATTTCCCTTCTTCCCATTCCACAAATCCAGGGCAGCCCCGACACAAAATCCTCAGGCTCTGCAGATCCTTGATGCATCACTTGAGCTCAGTTTTCTATATTGATTTTAAAGTCATCATTTTAAACTCTCCAGGGGTTTAAACTCAGTGAGTTCATCCAATAACCTCAAAACCATTTAAATGCAGCTGCTGCTTGGAAGTTGCACCAATTTCTCTGTGTAGCTGCTGCACAGCTTCAGGGTGAGCATCATGGCATTGTCAGCATTGGCTTTTTAGGGGGAATTCTTGTCATACCCAGAGCAGGAGATTGTGAGGATGGAGCCTGAGAAGGTTCTGTGCAGGTAGAGGAATAAATGCACTGTAAAGGCTTGAGGAAACCTGGAAAGAGCTGGAGCTTCCCTCTGGGTAACAGTGGTGATCAGGCAGGGAGAGAGTCAGGAGAGCAGCAGCTCCCATCAGAACTGGCCACCTCATTCTGGGCCATCAATACCTGCAGGAAAGGCTGTCACTGGAGTAATTAAAGAGAAATCAGAAAATGAAATGAAAGAGTTAACAAGGGGAATCCACAGAGTGCTGTGTTTCTCTGCAATAACTGGTGGCAGAAACTCCCACCCTTGGCTCCCCCAGCAGGAAAAACGCTGGCACAGGGAGGGGCACTGGTGTCCCAAAGGGCTCCCAACCCACACAGAGCTGGGCAGCCCACTCGTGTCTGTGCTGAGAAACGTCAGAAATCAATGCTAAATGTGTTAAATGGGCAAGAGAGACACAGCAAAGTATCACCTCTATCAGCTTATTTGATCTCTTCGTTAAAATGCAAGTTCAGGTTGTGATAACAGCACATCTTGCCCAATCAGCAAACATAAATCTAGTTGAAATGCTAAAAAAAAGGTCACATCGTACTTGGCTACCTCCACAGTGCAAACAGAGGCCATACACACCTGATCCCATAAACATTTTGGGAAAAACCAGCTCCTGAGTGTGGAAAGTGGTGCCCATCTTGTGGGTGACAGCTCTCCCATTTCAGCAACATCGGAGGCAGTTCCTGCTTACAACACTAATTGGGAACTTCCTATAAACATTATTCATCTCTCTCTACAAGGCAAAAAATCCAGAACAAAAACAATGTGCTATAAAAAAAAAAAAAAAAGGAGAATGCTTGGCTGTGTCATACTCTATAAATATTTCTGAGCCACCATAAAAAAAAAAAAGAAAAATAGTTCCGATGTTGTAACAATTACACACTTCAGACTCTTAAAAAACAAGCTGGTGTTTAACCTGAGCTCTCAGCTATAAAAATAGCTCTGTTAATCTTGGCGTAATTCTGTGTTTTATTTCAAGATAAAATACATTCCTGCAGAGTCAGATCTTCTTGCCACTTGTGGGTCTTTCAAACACTCAGGAGGACCAAGGGAAAAAAAAATGAGGTAACTTTCCATTGTAGCTGCTGGGTCAATGTCTTCAGTCCTCACAATTACCTCTGTGTTGGAACCAACTTCTTCCTCTGCAGAAAATGGAAAAGATTTTTATTAAAAAGCAGGAACATTTCCTCTGAAATATCTGAAGCAACCACACTTGTGTGAATTTACTGGACAAATTTTTCACACTGCAAATAGAGTAAGAACATGGAGTAAAATATAAAGAGGAAAAGGTAAACAAAATACTTCACAGAAAGGGAACAGTCTCAGGGCCAGCACTGGGATGTTGGGAAATAAAAAACCTTTCCAGTTGGCTTTCAGGAAAGGAGTGATCTTTGTGCCCCAGGCCAGCCACTGAGTCACCATTTATGAGCACTGGCACATGGTGCTGTGTCCAAAACTGAAAATAGACTTCTCCTCACTGCTTTCCTCCTGAGTTCTTCACTCTCCCCCACCCAACCTCTCTCTAGAGGCAAAACAACTGGCTGATGAGAGTGGCTAAATCATTGGCAGCTAGGGAGGAAATTGCCCTGATGTTTGTCAGTGCACCTGCCCTCAAATGAGTTTCAGAGCAATTTAAAACCAAACAAACACAACCGAAATCAATTCAATCACTTCTGTATATGAAACTGCACAAATGTTTGGTTATTCCTGGACCTGCTCTGCTTCAGATCTAACTGATCACAGTGATTCAGTGCCTTTTAACACAGAAAGAAAATGAGAATTATGCATTAGCCAGTGACTTGGAGAGCCCCTCATGCCTGTCATGGATCTACAGTGGATTGTGGTGTGTTTGTTGCACCAGCTCTTTCTCACTTGAGGCAAATGTGATTATTTCTGTAGGCTCAGCGTGCTCTCCCCACTCTGCTGCCTCAGCACGGGGCTCAGCACTTTTGGGGATTTGCTCCTGAAGCTTTGTAACATCAGTGGTTTCAGGATGCAAGTCCCAGTGCTGGCTTCACCTACAGAACCCCAGGCTGCTTTCACCCCAGGGCTCTGCTCAGGAACAGAAGGGCTCTGAGTGCACAGGGAGCTCTGGCATTGCAGCTGCCCAGCACCCACCTCCCCAGGTGCCCCCCAGCTGCAGTCCCAGGGCTCTCAGAGCAGTCTCAGGGTCTCCAGGCCAATGCAGAGCCAGCAGAACACAAACCAGGCTGAGTCCCCTCCCCAGGGCACAACCAGCCAGGGACTGCAGCTGGGATATCCCAGAACTGAGCACCAGCTGCCCACGGGGTGGAGGCTGATCCTGTCACACAGTGCCACCCCAGCTGCCTGTGGGGGAACCTCCCTTTGCAGGCACCAGCTTGGGCTGTGTCAGCACTGGGAGATTTATTTTCTTTTTTTTTCTTTTTTTTTTTTTTTGCCAGTTTCTCTCCTCATTGTTGCTGGTTCTTATTCAGTTTCATGTGGTGTTCAGGATTTTAACCATATCTGGTTACTCTTTTGTCCTCAGAACCAGACAAGGTGGTGCCTACTGCAAGCATCCAATCCACAATAGGAGAACAAATAATCAGAGAGTGAGAAATTTCCTGACTCAAAAAGAAAAAAACAATCTGCTGTGGGCAAGGCTGCTTTGGATATTCTGAAACAGCTCTATTCAATACATTCTACTTTTGGGGCTCTGAGCCCAGGAACAGTATCCTAAAACAGCCCTTGGCCTTGGCACTGGAAAAAACTTCCCAATCTCTCATTCAACAATGTTCACATCCTTGATCCTGTTATCTGTAACACACAGAAGGGTTTTAACTACAATAAGCAGAGTGCAGGTACTGGGGAATGAAGCTGTGAGATCTGACTGCCCCAAGGATAAGGAACATCCTCCACAAAAGTTTAATTATTTGGCTAAAGGAACTACTTGACTTAATATTTGTTTGCTGTTACAGTACTTACAAGAGTTTTATTGGAAATGCACTTAGAATCCTGTGCTAGGCCCATCTCAAAAATCCATAAAGGGTATTAATATTGCAGATGCATTTATAAAGAGGGAAGCAAACAAAAAAAGATCAAGCTGAAAACACTTTCATGCTCAGGGAACATCACAAAAAAAAAAAAGAAACTTAGCATCTCTTTCTTCTGCAGCAGGTAACTGGCTTCTGTGAAGAGTTCTGTTGTTTCTATTGTAATGTAAAAACACTACATGGAAATCAAAGGACTTGGAGAATAAAATTTCAGAGCTGCCAGGTTCAAGCTGCTGAGCAGCAGGGGCACAGTTCTTAATTCCCCCTTCTCCTCCCCACCCCAGCGGGGCACAGAATCCAGCATGTACCACTTCCCCCGATTCAATTCCAAAAGCTGTATCTCATGTTTATTCCGTTCTAAAGCTCAGTTTAGAACAGCCCCAGGTGAGCCTGGTTTTCAGCACAGGTTAGCTGGCCTGCATACATTAACTCAAACATGCTTGACGAGTTTTTGCCCAGAGCTGCTCTGAAAGGAGATCAAAGTTGCACAGATGTGGCTCAGGATCTGCTCCCGCCACTGCACACGAGTTTGCTTCATTTTCTATCCACTAAAGCTGAAGGAGAAGCCAATTTCCAAGCTCAAAAATGCAGCATCAGATCCTAAAGCAGAGTCATGGGCAGACAGAGGAGCTGAGCTGTGACGTGCCAAGCAGGGAGCAGGAGCCAGACAGCTGATGGGGCTGGGCAAGAGCCACAAGCAAGCCCTGTGTGCAGGGAGCTTTTCAGGAATCCTCCTACTCAGGAGGCTTTGCAAAAGACTAAACTGCTGCTGTCTTTGCCACTGAATGAAATCCTGCAGAGGAACTTCTGAACAAAATATCCTTTCAGTTTCTGCAGAGGCTGGCACACAACCTTTCCAGTCAGGCCCAGCACAGCGAAGGGTTTATGGTTGTGAATGTTATAAAAATGGCTTTGTCTGCTCCTTACAGCAACGTTCTTCTGGCCAGGTTCATCTGAGGCTAAAAGGAGTGCAACTTTTTAGAGGGAGGTGAAACGTGTGAGGATGAAGGTGAGGGTTCAGCACTGCTCTGAAACCAGGAGCCTCAATCCTCCCTTTGGGATATACACCAGCACAAGTGTGCTCACTGCTGGGGACAAAAGGTACAATGTCCTTGTCAAACAAGGTAGAAATTCTTATGGATATTTACCCACCAAACAAGTGACCCTTTCTCTGATTACTTCTGCTGCCCAAATACTCAACAGGAACTTTATCAGCACTTGTGCTCATAAAATAAACTGCTATGACAGCTACATACAGGTTCTTTTCTTTGACCACTGAATATATTCTCTGACCCTGCAATGAAGGAGCTAAAACTACCAACCCACAAGAACTCTGCCTTTATTTAAGCTGAGCTTCTGGTTTAAATTCACACCCAAAGTATCCTATATATTCCCTATACTGCCCTCCTTTCCATGAATATTATAATAAACCAGTTCTGACTGAGAGTCTCTGGGACAGCAGAGCAGTGAGTGTGTGCTGAGCCTGAGAAATCACCTAATTTGCTTCAGGTCAGAAAGAACCAGTGCTCACTTTTTTCTAGACCTCCTACAGCTTGCCCCAAAATGACTTCTGCCTTCCATCTGTTCAGACACAATGCAGGAGTCAAATCCTGTCATGACCTTGAGCAGCCAAACAGAATCCTATAAAAAATTCAAGCACTAAGGCGTGCAGGAAGTGTCTCTTCATAACCAACATCCTCCTCGTGCTCTGCTAACGCAGTGCAAGCCCAGCATAAGGGAAAGGATGTTCCCAATCAGCATCCCTGAGACCCCACCCTCATCCTGGGAGAGCAATCTTACCTTGTTCTTGTTGGTGGTGTTGGGAATGCTTGTGTGGAGAAGGCTGAGCTCCAGATCAGTCAGCATCTGTCGGGACTGGGCCAACGAGCGCTCCAGCTTCCAGAACAGGGAACTGGTGTCCTGCAGGACACACACAGGGAGACAAAGTTAGGGAAGGATCTTTTTTTTTGGAGGATTTCAAGGGATGATAATGCACCAAGAATCAGCATTTTGATTTGGAAATGTTTCTGTTCAAAGCGCTGCAAAGTAACAGACTGTGTCTAACTGCTGGTGTTTCTGATAAACACAGAGCTCTCTCCCAGTGCCATTTCAAACAGATTTCCACATGCAGGTATATGGAGCACTCACAGGAGAGGTGCTTCAGGGATAAAGGGGAGAATAAAGACATGAGAAACAGGGAAAACCAAGCAGAACAGGAAAGAAACCATGTCCAATAGCTTCTGAGAACTGCATCCACGTGTACCCAGATAAAGTGGAATTACCAACTAGCCAGCATTTTCCTCAAGCTTTTCATTCTAAAACCTTATTAATTTTTAAAAAACTCATTTATACTTATGCTGTCCAAGACATATTGAGGCAACAAGGAGCTATTTTTAAAAAAATATGTTATCACCTTTGCCATTAGCCTGCTGTCTCACCATTGGAGTCCCCAGTTGTTCCATGCCTGGAGACATTTGCATTCCTACCATCAGTCATAATTGCCCATAATTCCCCTCAAAATCAGTCAAGGACATTGTGCAATAAGGTACTGACTGTGTTCATGCAGTATCTCTTTGTTGGTTTGGTCACTGCCAGGTCATTGATGTCCAGAGGGGAATCCAAATCAGATAATTGCCCAGAGCTTTGAGTCTTGTTGCTCTTCTCAGAGGATGCCAAGAGAGGAGAAGCCAGGCGGAGGGAATCCAGATCCACGCTTTCTTCACTGTTAAAAAAAAATGAAGACATTGGCAGAAGCAGCATCACCATCCTTTTTGAACTTTCAAGGGGAAATCATGGCACAACATAAATAACTGTGGGCCCTGGGCCAAGGAAAGCAAGAAGCTTGGGAGATTACCCTGCTCCTCAGAGCATTCCCATGTTTAACAGCTCCCCTGGATCACTTTCATCCTCTGAGGACGAGGGTTTGACTTTCAACCAGTCCCAACCAGCTCCATGACCAAGTGTTTGAGTGTGTATTTAACCTTGAAAGAGCACCCAAAAGGCAAAACTTTGTTCTTCCCAATTTCTGCTACTCACTCCCCTCCCACACCCAAACCCTTTTGGTTCTAATCAACCATTAGGCAAATTCGTATTTGTAGGTGTACCTTTCAAAGGAATTTCACAGTTTTACAGTCATCTCATGTCAGAGATCACAGGAGAGCTTTCCCAAAGAGGCTTGGATTTATTTATTTTTAAATATAGGAGCAAACCACATTAATCAACTCCTGAACACAACAGAAGCAGAGTTCTAGCCCTGCCTGGACTGGCAAACAATGAAAAAGATGTGTATTGTAAAGGAAATATTCTCTTTGAATTGATGACATTTCAGCAGATACTCTTTAGATAATTATTTTGGTGTAGCAGTGCATTCCATGCCTGGCAAGACTGTTAAAAATAGGTGCATTTTAACTGACCTTCAATCTAGGAAAAAGCCCTCATGGGAGCTGCCAGCTCATGAGTGTCTGCTGTGTCCCATTTCACTTCTCCCATAAAACACTGGGATAGAACAGGCTCTCTTTTAAGAGAGAAAAGCTCATGTCTGTGCTTCTGACAAGGAAAGGTTCTGTGGAGATGTGAGGGAACAAGCCTGGAACAGGGATGTGAGGAGATGAGATGAGCAGGGAAAACACTCAGGCTGGAAAGGAAGGGGACACAGGTTGGATTGTGAGGCAGGGAAATGGCTCAGGAATGGGTGGTTTAGTCCAGCCCAGGCAGACTCAACAAGTACCTGCTGATGCTCCATCTGTAAAATGAGAATTGAGATAAAAATCCAAAGGCAGCAAATGTTGGCCCAACATAAATGAAGTCACCCAGACAGAGCACACAGAAATGATTCCTGCACTCTGGGATTTCACAATCCCCTCTGCCATGGGGGAAGGCATTTGACTGTTAACAGCCTCCTTGTTGGCTGTTCCAGAACTCAGGAACTCATGGCAAAAATATTTGCTGGGATGACAGGGAGGTGCCAGCACCCTTCCCTAAACACAAACTACATCATCAGCACTCTGAAAGCAGCAATGGAAAACTGGAGGATCCAGATCCAAGTCCCAGGAGGAATGCTGTGCTGGTGTGTGCCATTAATCCCTTCACAGAAGCAATGCTCCTGCCTTCCTCCCATGTAGGGTGAGGATTTATTGCCTGCCAAATCCGAGTCAGCAGAGGCTGCAGAGCAGACAGTCAGGGATTTGCACTGAGCCAATCCATCTCCAATTAGCAGGGCCCCAGCACCAAATGTGGGCATCAAGAAAAGTGGAGAGCTCAGCAGCAAATCCCAGATGGGCAGCACAGCTCCCCCCTACCTGGAGGATACCCAGGTTGAATTTGTTCCTTTCCCCCTTAAAATTCACTCAAGGACAAGACAAACAGGGCAAGACAAAAAGTGAAAGCAGCTTTCATGATGTAGCCTCGAAAGGGATTTAGGGATGGCAGTGTGTCACTGGTGCTGCTGGGGAGCTGATAAGGAAGGTCAGGGTGAGCAGAAGGGGAGTGGAGTCTTTCCAATGATTTATAGGCAGTGGAAATTAGAGAGGGCCCACATGGAGAGTGAAGCTCAGCTAAGGCACATGGGAATGTGCCAGGCCAGCATTCTTTTTCAGTGGCTGCCCATTCACCTTGTTTCTGAACAGGTCTGTCTCACTGCAGCAACAATTCCTACAATATTTCTGTTTCAAAAGCCACACAGAATGAAAGCACCCATACATCAGATCTTTCCATTCCATAACATTAATCTGTTTGGATGCTGGGCAGGCTTGCTGGCAAACACTGGGAGCAGGTTTAAACAGCTGTTCATTTACTGTGCTTGTCAAACCACCAGCTGGAAGGCTCCTCTCCTCTGGCTAGAAAGCAGCTATGAAATTGCTGTGAAACTTCAGAAATCCTTCTAAAATAGAGCTGGGTAAATCAATTTTTTGAACACAAATAGAGGAACCAACAGAACAAATCCACAGCAAGTCCCAGCTCTGAATGCCTTTGCTCATGCAGGCACTTCTGTAAATGCAGAGCAGGTTTTTTATCTCGGAGACATTCCAACATCACTGAGGCACCTGGCTCTTCTTGTGACACTTCTCAGCATTAGGAACCTCATCCTGCTCGTCCCCAACCACGTCCTTCTCCTCCCACAGCACAAACAGAAGGACAGAGTCCCACGAGCTGGAGAGTGGACAGATTGCTGTCCTTTAAATCTTGCCATCTCATTTCTTGCCCTGCCAGAGGCAGCAGCCTGTGCTCAGAGCTGTGCCCTACATTCCTGCCCAGCCAAGATGTGATTTCTCAATAGAAGTAACACAGTCACTAAAGCATCACACAAAACCTGCATCTGTTTCTTGCCTCACAGAAAACATCACTGTACAAGTCCAGCTCTGATCAGAAGATATTTTACCCATCAGAGTTATGAGCAACACCTGGGATTTCAAAAAATCTTAAAGATTTTCTCAATTAGTTTATTTGGCTAAGTTATATGGTATTGCAGCTTATCCTGCCCACACAGCTCTTGGGGATAAGAGAGGAGAAAAAAAATAAATGCATAAAAATAGAATCATGATACTTTAAGAGCTATTTTTATTTTAAATTTGTTACTTTTCAGGTTGAAAAACTAAATTTAAAACAGCAGTTACTCTAAACATAGCTTGAGCTAATACTGAGAGCTTATACACCTAAGTTTCTATTTAGTCTAGCTTATGCTTATTTCTTAAAGGCAACAAACTCATAACCTTTGTGAGCAGGTACATTTCATCTCTTGTGCAGTCTCCAAACAGCTGTAATCTCTTCCACGGCTTGTATTTCCATCTCTCTTTTTGGGCTTGAAAATCTCCAGCCATTCCAGATCTGAGAGTGGCTTCCACTGTGTGTCTTTAATTAAAATGAAGTTACTAATACTGGACTCAGAGTCAGACTTGCAAGTGGCAGGAGTCTCTGTGCTTTTTTGGCCAGACTCAGTGTCAGATCTCTCTTCCCAGGTTTTGTTTCCATTATCAGTTTTGTCAGACGTGGTGCTGCTCTGGATTAAAGTGCTTTGCAAATCTACACGAGATTTGATTTTAAGCCAACGATCATATGAAGGCAAAGACACCTCAAAGGTTTTTTGGTCTCTGCTTTTCACTTCATTCTCTCCAATTTCCCTGTTTCTCAATGGCCTCGTGTTGTTTACCTCATGAAATTTTTCACTGTCTAGCTCATCAAAGCTTGATGTAACATCCTGCTTTTCTCCTTCTTCCACAGGCAGGGCCAAGCCTTTCACAGCCTTTTGACAGTGGTTTAACAACGCTGAGGCAGTTTCCAAGTCTGAAGCATTCAGTAACTGTCTATTATCTACTTCACACATCTCAGGGGTGGATTTTACCCTACTTGCTGGAACTGGTGCAGTTCCACACTCCTCGCACATCCCGTGGCTGCCCTCAGTCCTACCCTTGTCTGTCTTGCTGCTGGGGCTTTCAGAGGCAGAGAATGTGGCCCCTGAGCTACAACGGCACGACAAAAACAAGTCAGAAACACTGCAGGTAAAGAGCATCCCCAAGTGCACTCCTAAAGCTCTACAGAACGCAGGCTCTGCCAGGGTTCTGCAGCAGCTCACACACCACCAGGCAGCTGTACCCTGCCAAAACCCCACAGAAAATCTGCCCAGATTTGGCTGTTACTTTTCAAAACCAGTCTGAGAGTCCCCTCGTGTTTTAATCACAGTATGGTGATTCTGGCTGAACCTCCAGGGTGTGCACCCATTCTCTAAGTTGACTTCCTAAAATAAACTTTGCTTTTTAAATAAAAGCAGTCGGGAGCCAGGTTAACACCCCAACCACCAGACTATTTCACTTTCTAAAAAAAATCATGAGCTGTCTGGCCTGCTACAACACTTGCTCTGTGCCTGGTGCCCATGGTCTCTCCTGACCAAATAAAACACAAGGTACTTGACAGCTTCACTGCATGTTTGTGGTCGAGTCCAGCAAAGCCATCCTGGCCCAGCACACACCCCTGCTAGGATGTTAGCTGGGGCTCAACAGTGAAGTCTCTCTTTGAGGACAAAGTATTTAAGAAAAAAAACATTTTAAAATGTCTTTACCTCTTTCCACTGGATGCATTTTCATGTTTTTGCCTGGATTCCTGAGAGCTATCAAAGTTGACATGGAGGAAGTGCAAGTCCCGCTGCTGTTTCACACAGACCTGTCAGAGGCAGTGAGGGGCACTGGTGAATGTCTGGGTGCAGGAAATCATCACCAGGTAGTACCAAAAACATCCCCAAAATGTTTTTATAAACCAATGCCTGTAGTCAAATTATTGACAAAGACTTCCAAATCTAACAGACCGTCTCTGCATATATTTAGGAAAATAATGTTTTGCAGCAATAAACAGGATTTCTATTAGAAGATTAGAATATTCTTCTAAGATGGAACCACACTGAACAATAAATAAAATATCATTACTGTTACCTGATATTTAATACATGTTGTTATAATGTTGTTCATAGCTACAGAATTACAGGACATGGATGATGATCATGGGATTTGGCTTGGACTGCAGGGGATTTTTTGTGAAGCTAATGGAGAAGGTAACTACCCATCAATTATTTGCAATTAAAAAATGGAACATGGTTTGAGAACCTCAGCGGAGAGCAGGTGAACTCACAGGGTTTAGGTTGTGAAAAACAGACCTGCCAGGACACTGTGTCCCTTACTGTGCTGAGCTGTCCTTGGGCAGGCGTGTGGTCCCAATCCTGCTGCCCTTCATGTCACTCAAATGAAATAAATCAACATTCTACGGGGATCCCAGCAAGGCACAAACAGATTTTTGGTCCTTAATGAATACTCTGTAGATCTAACTTTTTTACACTGCTCCACACAGGTCTGATGTTCCTGCAAATGCTCCTCTGACCTGATCAGGAGCACAACCGGGGCTGTACCTGTCGCAAACTGGACAATTCCCTCTCGATCCGCACTTGCTTCGACTTGGCAAACTGAAAAAGTTGATCCTTCCTCTGGGCTTCTTCCACTGTTTCAAAAGATAATAATTGTTTTTATTACTTCAGGTGAACAGACACAAAGTCAGTGCACTGCTAATGCTGTGTCTGTAGGAGGTGGTACCGAAACAAAACAAAAGCATTTTCTTAAAATCAATGGGACCTGTTTCCCCTGCAGATAAAAAGAGCACAAAACCCACAAGAAAACAAAAATTCAAGTATTTTCCTTGGACTTTTCCTCAGCAGCTGGCTTCATGTTACTAGCAGCAATACTGTGCTTCACTCACTGATTTATTTAGCATTTTCAGAAAGGAAAAGAGAAAAGGGAAAGAGGGAAAAAAAAAAGAGGAAGGCATAAAGGAAATTCAGTTAATTAATTTTACTTCATGCACGTAGAGAGAAGTGCAGCAAAACAATTCCCAATTTTATTGGTTTTAAAATAATGAGACATGGCATCAGTACCTGACAAAGGTCAAACAGCAGACTAAAAATGATAGGCAAGGAAATTATCTGACAGCAGAGGACACCTTTGGCCACCTAATCTTTCAAGGTCTCTGTGGTTGTCCCCAAGAATATTGCAGTGACCTTTCCTATCCACCAGATGTTCTTCCACCCAAAACCAAAGGTATCATGGAGAGTAAGATGCAGTTTACCAAGGCCTGCATAAAGCCATCCCATCACCTAAAGAAAGCAACAGAGAAGAGAAAGTCTCAACATTTTCAGGAGAGTCCCCTGAGCCACTCACTCCTCCCTGTGTAATCACTTTGGTGGACTTTGTGCTTTGACAAGATTTTATAAAGTGTCCCTGCAGAAGCCCCAGATATTGCTTCCACAGAAGAATGGCACGCCAGGGATGTACTTTTATTAAACTGCAGGTAACAAGCTGCCTCCTTCACAGAGATCAGTGAATTGCCGCCCAGAAGTCTCTGAGCTGCTGAAAGCCAAGGCAGGAAAGGCCAACTGCCCACCCTCACCTGCCAGGATCAGCTCACTCCTCAAGCAGCCATTTTCTTGTTTCAGGTGACTGATTTCTTCCTGGTTCTTGCTGCTCTCTTTCATCTTTTCAGAGAGGATGTCTGCAAAACAAAATGTAGCATTTCCCAGAGTGAACAGGAATCGTGCTGGCCTACACTAAATTAGGTGCCCAGCAGAAACATTTACCTTTCATCTTGTTTACTTGGCTCATGACATCGTTGAGTGTCACCTTGAGGTCCTGGTGCTCCCTGTTGCGAGTGAATTCATCCAGCTTTGCTGTACGCAGGGCATTCTCCAGGGTTTTAAACTTAGAGGTAACCTCAGTAATCTGATCAGTTGTTTCAATTAAGGCCTTGTCCTGAAATAGGCAACACAATGAAATCTAATTTTTAATATCATGGATGGGTTTGGACAAAACAACAGTAAAGTGATCCCCAACTTCCTTCTGAGATTTTGAGGAAAAAACCCACCAAATTAAATCTTGGAAGCAAGCTTGTTTATGAAAACAAAGCAGTTTATTGCTGACCATTTTTCCCTTCTCAAACAAGCCTAAGAATTAACCATGAGTGAGATCACCAGGGACAGAAGCCTTGTGGCACAGTCACATTCAGTGCCCAGGAGCTGGCAGATGTTACAGATGTTACAGATGTTACCTTCATCTGAAGCATAGAGAGAAGCTCCTGCTCCCTGGCCTGCAGCTGGCCTGTTTTAGCAGACAGTTCCAAAACTGAGCAGTGGAGACTCTGATTTTTCTCCTAGTGAACAGAAATAAGTGTCAGCCATTATTTCAGTGATTCAAAGTTTTTATTTTTTCCCAGTAAATGCGTCCACAACGTTATTGAAACATTGTGAGTGGCAATGTGGGATCCTGAGCAAACTGGAGAAAAGAGGACTGGAATAAAAATTGCTCCCCAACTTGTTTGTGATCAAGGGTCTTAACACCCTGCATGTCTCAGTTTTGGAATGTTACAGTTCATCACAGGCACCCTGCAAATACATGGACTACAAAACCAGACCATCACTCAACCCCTACCTCCAGAGCCTGGCAGTGAACAGATGAATCTGTGACTTTCTGAGTGAGCTCTTTAAACTTCTGTTGTGTGCTTTCGAGTGTTATCTTACTGTCATTATGCTGGGATTCTAATAACTTTAACTTTTTGGTCAGTGATTTTATAATGGCATTTCTCTCGTTCAGCTCACCTAAAAAGGAAGGAGACAAAGTTATATGTGAGAAAAGAGCTCAGAGGCTATAATGCAATTTCTTAAATCTCAGAAATAATTTCACCCAGTGTTTTAAAATCACACAATTCAGATCTGGATTCTTATGTTGCACACTCTGAAGGAGGATTCCCTGGGTGCCCAGGTCAGATGGAACAGGAACTGCATGAACTGCAGGAACTGAGACTGTTCAGAGCCACCAGGTGCTTTGTGTTTGTCCAGAGCTGTGCAGCAGAGCCTCAGGGCACACGGCTCTGTAATCACCAGCAGGCTGCACATTTTTCCTCTTCCCACACATTTATTTAATCAGATTATTTTTAAAAGAATTCACAGAAGCAATTCACACATTCAGACAAGAAAGAGTCTGATCATCAGACCCCCTTCAAGATCAGATCACTTCAGCACCAGTGTGCAAGTTTAGATCCCAGAGAACAATAAAATTTAAGGCTAAAGGGTAGGAAATGGTTCCTTATATGATGTAAAACTGTTATTGAGGGGTTGAAGCACCTGGAGATATTTAACAGACCAAGATGTCATTCTTTACATCACAGCACTCACTAGTTAACACGCTGCATCGTTCTGCTAAAGTCAGTATTTTCTGGCGATCATCTTCCCAGGCCTGGATGTGTCTCTCGTGCACTTCCACCATGTCATTGAGCTCCTTGTCACGATCTTTCAGTTCTGAAATTAAAAGCTTGAGCTCCTGTCTCTGCCTCCTAATGATGCTGTTCTTGTGATCGGGGCTAAATGCCTACAAAAGGTGAGACATGGAATGCATTTCAACACAAGGAAGTGACAAATTCTCTCATAATAAACTCGAGGGGTTTATTTTTAGTTGAGCTATGTTTCTATTATAAATAGAGACCATTCCAAGAAGTTCCTTATGCTTGTGGTACCACCTGTGGCCTTTGACTGAAGCCCTTTGCAGAACGAGGTGGTACCACCTGCGGTCCATGACTCAACGCGGCAGCAGCACAGTGAGCACCCTCCTACCGAAAATAGAGCCGATTGTTAACGGCACTTTCATCTTTTACCTGGGGCGAAGCAGAACGCTGTACTGATGAACTCATAGGGGACTGGGGGCCAGAGCTCTGCCAGGCATTCGTGGAGCCGGGAAGGCTTCAAGGATGTCACGTTCAGCATGGAGGCTCCCCCGCCGCACACCCGTCACGGCCCTGAGGGAGCATAAGCGGCCTTGGAGCGCACGGGCCGGGGGCGCAGGGCCTGAGGGGGGCCCTGAGGTGCCACCCCCGGGGAGCGACCCCCGCTCCCGGGCAGGGCTTCCCCACTGTCCCGCCCGGCTGGGGCGGCCCTTCCTAAGCCCATGGGCCTCCCCTGCCCTTCGGCCCCGCTCATGACCCCCGGTTAGCCCCGGTTACCCGCGGCCGCCCCCGACACACCGGCACCGCCCGGCCCCGCCCGCCGTTGGAAGAAGCTCCGCCCCCCTCAGCGAAGGGGCCGCGGGTTCGAATCCTGGGGCTGCCAGTTCGACTCCTGGAGCCGCGGGTTCGAATCCCGCAGCCGCCGCCTCACCCCGGGGATCGAGCTGCTAGAAAATTGTGATAATTAATAACCTTGTTAATACGGGATGAGTAAGAACCAGGTTGGAATGTCAAGGGCTGGAGGCAACTTCCCTGTCCAGTGTTAAATGGGAGGACTGTAGAAATGCAGGCAGCTCTGGAGAGACACTATTTCCACTGACAGGGATGGAGTTATCTCTCCAGACACACCCATGGTTTATAATTAGAAATCACTGAAAAAAGCAACCTTACAGGAAGGGAACAGAGTGTCTGACACATCACCCCCTTGGCATTCAGCTCACTGAGGTTCTGCAGTGACCGAGCACGACACTTCCAGGACCTGCCACCAGGGAGCATTTATTGTTATTAAATGGAACAGTGAAACAAAAAGCACCAAATCGATGCTTGAGGCTGTTTGTGGGAGTACAGACAGCAGAGCTAGCACCCCACCCCAATTCTGCTAACATGGCCTGTGGAATAGTGCTCACTATTAATTTGTGTTCGTTACTACCATTCTTGAATGAGCTGCAGGTTAAAAGATAAAATAAATAACTAAAATAAATAAATAATAAATAATGAAAAATAAGATAAATTAAAGCCATTACATTGCCTTACAAACCCAGGTTAGAGATCTTTGGAATTATGAAAATAGGATAAATTTCTAAGTCATATTCACAATTCTCTGTTCCATTAATTCAGTTGCAGGTGTAGAACAACTTTCAGGATCACTGTTCTTCATTCTAACAATTTAGAATTTGTCCATTTGATTCAATTCTCTCCAGGTAAATGAGACGTAAAAGTGCCAACATCAGCCACGTGCCTTATTCAGTTAAGCTCAGCAGAAAGGACAGCAGATGAAAAACAAACTTTGAATGCCTTAAATTCTTATTTTCCCATAAGATAGGTAGAGGAAAGCAGATGTAAAAAACCTCAGAAACTATTCAGTGAGGAACAGTAATTTTATTTAAATCTACTTCATGCTTAAGCATGGTAGAACCCCAATTTAACTTTGGCAAATATCACAAAAAAAAACCCCCAAAAACAAAAAAGAAAACCAAGCAGCCTATACAGAACAGTGAGAATGCCAAGGACATGGGTTCTCCACAGTTTCACTGCAGAGCAAATGGATTTAGAAGCCTCACTTTTGCTATATCATTTATAACCATATAATTAAATAAAGGTAGTCCTCCATTATC
Organism: Zonotrichia leucophrys gambelii; assembly: GCF_028769735.1. Classification (NCBI taxonomy): domain Eukaryota; kingdom Metazoa; phylum Chordata; class Aves; order Passeriformes; family Passerellidae; genus Zonotrichia; species Zonotrichia leucophrys. The sequence goes on from NC_088185.1 coordinate 2,512,404, forward strand.
ACTTCTTGACTTCTCCAAGATCTTCAATGCTGTCATCATCCACCTAGGGAGAAACAGCAACAACAAATTAAGTATTTTCTTTTTACATCCTTTAATGTTCACCCCTGTAAATGTAAAGAAGTGAAGAGCCCCATTGCAGAGCCCCTGCTGTAAACCCTGGGTGAGGGACACGTGCTGCCAGGACACAGCTGAGCCTGCAGGGCTGGGAATAAAGACAGCCCTATGGACTTAAACCATAAAGAATTCCACTTGGGAAATGCCAGGACAAGGCAGAGTCAGAGAAAGCCCTTGCAAATACAACTCTCAGCTTAAAATTTCAGTCCAACCCACACTGGCTGATCTCTTCTGAAGCACAAATGTGTGAGGCTTGGGGCTTTTTTGTTTGTTTTAATTCTGCAATATTTTACGAGGTGTTGAAAAATAGGATGGCAATGAAAGAATACTTAGACACTGTTAAGAAATGGTCACAAAGAAGGCACAGATATTTGACAGCTGCATTTATTCTGACATGCCTCCCTCACTGCAGGGTGGGAATGCAACAACTGCTCTTTTATTTTTGTGCACCAATCTGTGCTGCCAAAGATGCATCCCTTCTCCAAAATCATTGGTAAATCACAGGCTAATGTGGAAAAGTGTGTGTCTACCTGAGAGAAAGAAAGGTTCATTACCTCAGGCCACTTCTCCTGGATGACATCAATAATGTCATCTGTGAAGTCCCCCTGAATGATGATTTCATCTTCTCCTGTTACTGAGGCACCGCAGGAAAATTTCTGAGCAAAAAACCTTTGTGCTTCCTTAAGATCAATCTCTGCCCAGGGGAAAATGAACAATTTAAGTACAGTTGTTGTCATAAAAATATTTTCTCAAGATTAAAGCCAAAATCTTGTTTTAACTTGAAAAAGTAGTGGCACTTCACAGCTGAAGCTTTGCTAGAGTTTCCACTGAAAGCCAAGTCTGTTGTTTACACCCAAAACATCTGACTCTGCTGAGCTACAAATGCTTCAAGGTAGAAATTGCTGAATGTCCTCTACACGTTCTCTTGAGGTGAGGCTGCACCCTGTTTCAAAAAAACCTGTAACCCTCTTTGTCTTTAAGGCAATAAGTACCTTCATAATTTATCCCTGTGGAAAGTCAGTGTACTTTTAGCTTTGGAACTGCTAAAAAAAAGCACCTTGGGACTTCCATCTCACAGCTGGAAGCAGATTCCCCAGTGGAAAACAACCAGAAGAATTATCATGAGGGTAAAGGCAGGCACATCCAATACCAGGAGAACCCAAACTCACCAAATGTGGCAAGGCCACACACTCTCGTGACGTATTTTTTCTTTGCTCTGGGAATTTTAGCTATCGTAACTTTCTGTGGTACAGTCTTCTTCTTCTGTTTTATCTGACCTCTTCCACCTTTAAAACAGAGCAGAAGGTTACATGATTAATTAATAAAAGGTTACATGATTAATTATGTCATAGTTCATCAAAGAAAAAAGCATACAAGGTCAGATTTTGCCCTTACAAACAAAGAAACTGTTAACTCCCCAACACTGTTGTGGTTCTGTGGATGTTTCTGTTTCTAACATGCAGCACTTTCAATTCTGTTTTATTATAAACTGGTGTCTGATAATTTTTAGACAGTAAATTTCTGCCTCAAATTTCCTTCTGTGAGTTTCAGCAATGTCTCATGAAGTTTGTGCTTGTTTTCCCTCACACTCTTATGGTCACTCTTACACCATCCTACTTAACCCCATGCTGTAAGTTTTCATGGAACTTTGGATTCTAGGAGAAAAATCACCAAATATTTTAAATTCTTATTTTAAAACCAAATACCAGACTGAAAACTAATCAGACCACCCCTCACAACAAATTAATGTTGAAATAAAATGTCCTGAAATCTCTGGGAAAAGCATCCAAGTTACAGAACATAAATTACTGCTGTCACTAGACATTGCCTGCTGAGAAGGTAAATTAAACTGGTTACCAAGATACCAAAAATAAAACAAAAATATATGTGCCATAAAATATGAAACTACTGGGTATTAGCCATAATTTCTGGACCATTACACAGAACTGACACTGCACAGGAAAATACACATTAACAGCTCCAGAGCTCTGATTTATGGTGGAAAGCATGTTAATTAATTCAGCAGAAAGAGCTCCAATGATTGAAGATAAAAGTGTGTTTAAATTGTTCCACATAACTTTATATCTTCCAAAGTTCTGAGAGTGTTTTTCATTAGCACTGCTGGGAGGAGACACAGCTGCTGATGGACGCACAGGTAACAGATTTAAAAGCACAAAAGCAAATCCTGCTCTGTGAATGCAGAGAGGTGGAAGGAACAAAGGCAGAGCAGAGTCAGGAGGCATTACCAGAGGGGAGCAGCCTTTGTTCCACTCTGCAAGCAGCCCATGAAGTGCTGCTCAACGGGGCTCAGCATGCTGGGAGAAATGCCAGCTGATGCCAGCTGGGGAGGAGCTGCTCCCTGGGTGTGACAGTGGTGACAGGAACAGGGGGCACAGGGAGCAGGGCACCTCTCCCTGCCTGTGCCTGTCCCTCCTGTCCAACATTTCATTGGCACAGACCACAGGGAGGGAGATATTCCCTACATATTCCCTATACACCAAAATGCAAGGAATTTGTGCCCTGCTCCAGCCCAGCAGGTGAGAGAGGGATGCCCCAAACTGCTTTGAAATCAGTACCACAATCAACCATTTAGACCTTGCCTCTCTTTTGCTTCTTCTTCTCCTCTTCTTCTCCTCCTCCCACATTTCCTTGGCCTTCTCCAACCCCAGCTTCCTGTTTAGGTGAATTTTCTAAAATGCAGCAGAAAGGAGTGAGGGGAAAGAAGAACAAAATTAGTGATCAAACACCCACAGCCTTACAGGAACAGAGAGTAAGTAAAGCGATATTTTGATAAATCATTAAACTTAGTGCAGCAGCCTTTTGACTGATGCATGTTACATCTCCATTACAGTATTTGTACAAATTAAGACTCCAGAAAAGCCTCAGCTCCAAGCTACAATGACAATTCCAATAAAGGCTCTTGCACAGAGAGACAGAAATTAATGATAATGTTAATACTGAAATTCCAAATACAAACAAATAAGTTCCCCATTATTAATGACCTTTCCTCCAGCCATCCACTGTAGACTGGAAATACACAAAATCCAATAAACTAACTCTGATGGGAAACAAGTGCATAGATGTTTATGGCAGGAACCTTAAGTAACCCCAAATATTATTAATAAAACTACAAATTGATTATTTAGTATTTTTTGACATCATAAAACCTATTTCAGAGCATCCAAAGCATTAACTTTCACAGGATACAGCAGGAAAAGGAAAGAGATCAGAACTGGACAAGCTCAGATAGTTCCAAATATGTCCAAGGACACACATCAGTTAGAAAACAGAAAAGATTCTTACCTACTGTAAGTTTTGCAAACTCATCTGGAAAATTCTTTTCTAACCATTGTCTGCATTTAGTCACATCAGGCATGTATTCACAGTACTAGAGAAAATATATAAGAATGTTGTTAGTGGAGGAATGACAAAATACATCAGAAATACACCAAAATAGGACATAATAGGAGAGAAGGAAACTTGGACAACAAAAAATTACTCACCTCTGTTGGCAACGAACAGACTGGAGAAAGAAGGGGGAAAAAAAAGAACAGATTACAAAAGCAATTTTTTACTTTTTACTTACAGCCTTTGTAATTAAATTCCAAACGGTGTTTCAAAGTCAGGGATGGGTTCTTACATAACTCCTGGTTATAACCACACACTGACTCAAAAACATTTCCTTATTGTTGCCACTCCACATTTTAATTCCTCTCTCATTAGACCTGTGCTCACACGCTCTGCATTAGGGTAAAACCATCACAGCAAGAGCTGCCAGTCACTGAGGGAAGGGCAGGAGAAGCCCAAGGTTGGGAAAAGCTGCAGAACAAAACACCACTTCTACCTGAGGCAAGGGAGACACTGAACAAGGCACCAGGTGGTTTGGTCAGCTTTCCCTTCTCCACGAGCTGCCAACGTCCCAGAGAGGGGACAGGGACAGCCAAACCAACTGTGCAGGGCTGGTTCCTGCTGCTTTCCAGCCTGAAGCAAAATGACATTCCTATCCAAAACACACCTGCCAAGACAATTTACTTCCCTTTAAATCTCACCCATATAACTACAAACAGAAAGAACACTTCTAATCACAGTATAGCACAGTTTAATGTATTCCATGTTTTGCTATCATATTAATGCTCAGAGCTTTTCTGTGCTAATGGCTTCCTGCAGGAAGGGATGTGTGCTCCCAGTCCTGTCCCATTCCTGTCCCTGTCCCAGCACTTGCCTCCACAGTAGAGCACCCTCAGGGGATAATCAGCATCGGACCTGGCTCCGCTCCTGCCGTCCCCTCTGCACTCAGGGACCACGGGCTCGGCCACATCCGTGGCCATGTCACCGACCTGGGGGACACAGGGGACACAATCAGCACCCAGGCTCTGGGCCTGAGTCAGTCACAGCCCACCCAGCTCCAGAATCCCAGAGGAAATAGGGACAAGTGTCAAAGAGAAGAACAGGAAAATGGGAGTCAAAAATAATGAAAACATAGGGAAAACTGCTACAAAGGATACCAAGCAGTATTGGAGCTCTAGCACATAAGGGGAAAGAAGCCAAAGAGCCACAAAATGAAGAAAAATCTTTTAGAAACCCACATGGAATTAGAGAACACGTTGAGTTAAGGACAATTTAGTGAAGTATCATGTTAAATCAGTGGCACACGAACAGTGGGGGTACTTGGGGGCAGGTACCTCTTGCATATTAGCAAAGCAAAGGGGTCATTTAAATCAGTGCCTGAAGAGCCACAATCTGATCCAAGAACACTGGGGAAAAAACCAAAAAACAGAGCATAAAACAAGGAAAGCAAACTCAAGCCACTAATGGATGTAATAGTGGTTTACACACACGTTTTCAAGCAAGGCACTTAGAAGACAGGAGTCAACAAGGAAAGAGTTTGGAACACACAGGAAATCCCCCAGGACTGGGGGAACAGACAGGACCTGTGTGAGGGAGCTTGGGGCGTCGTACGGGCCGTGCTGAGCAGCGAGGAACGCTGAGGGAAATTGCCGAGGCTCAGGGGGGCTCAGGACAGAGGGACAGGGACAGATGGACAGGTGAGGTGCTGGGTGTTCCTGAGACCCCACACAGGCCCGGGGGGCGCTCGGTGCTCCGGGGGCAGAAGTGAGGGCGGGTCGGGAATGGTGCTGGGACACCGGACACGGCGGGGATCACGGACACGGCGGGATGGGGGAGCGGGGGGATCGGTGAGGGCAGAACTGAGGGGATGAGGAGCTGAGGGGATGGGGGGGAGCCGGGGGGATGCGGTTCGGGTACCTGAGGAGGGGCGGGCTCGCAGGGCGGGGCGGTGCCGGGGCTCACGGTACGGAGGGCGCCGGGAGGATGCTCGGTACAAGCACCGGGGGGATCCCTGCGAGGGGCGGCGGCGGCGCCGCGGCTCCGGAGGAGAGGGAGCGGGCGCGTGCGGGAGCCGCCCGGCGGAGGCTGAGCGGAGCGGGGCGGGGGGGCCCGGGGGCGGTGTCGGTGTTACCGGAGGCCCCTCGGGCCGCGGCGGGTCCCGGTCCCTCACCGCGCGCGCACGTGCGCCCGCCCCAGCGCCGCCGTCTCGCGAGAGGGGCGTGCACGGTTTGACCCCGCCGGCTCGCCGTACCGCGGCGGGCGGGGCCATGCGCTGAGCCGTCACGGGTTCGGCCGAGCTACGGGGCGCCGCAGCGGCCATTCCCCGCCGGGCCGCCGCAGCCATGCCCCGGTACGCGCAGCTGGTGATGGGCCCGGCGGGCAGCGGGAAGGTGAGCGGGGAACGGCGGGGAGCGGCGGGAAACGGGGGCGGCGGGAGCCCCGTGACGGCTCCTGACGGCCGCGTGTGCCTTGCAGAGCACGTACTGCTCCACCATGGTGCAGCACTGCGAGGCGCTGGGCCGCGCCGTGCAGGTGGTGAACCTGGACCCGGCGGCCGAGCTCTTCAGCTACCCCGTCATGGCAGGTGAGCGGCCCGGGCACGGCTGGGCTTCCAGCCAGGCCCTGCCCGTGCGACCGGACCGGTTCTGTGCCTCCAAAACGGAGCCCGTGCAGCCCTGGGGGAAGATGTGAGAAAATCGTTTCAATAAAATAGCGTGTGATCCTTAAATCGGTGAATAATTCTAGTCTGGTAGCAAGTAGTGCTCAGAGATGTCAGAGATGAACGCACTCTAGTACCAGGGATACCTCCCCGCACCAGGGGCTGTTGCCCTGTGCCAGCTCCTGCTCAGTCCCTGTATTTACCTATACCATGTACTGGCAGATGCCTCAGCTTTGAGAACAACAACAGTGTTTGTGTCTGAACAAAGATGATAGGTGCATCTTGACCTGGCCACACAGCTGAGATACTCTCAGAAGAGATTCATTAGAAGATGCGGGAGCATAAGAGGAAAATCTGGGGAATGAGATGTTCTCCAGACAATCACCAGGAACCCTCAAAAGAACCCCCCAAACAAGTCGTGGGAAGTATTTAGCATATATTTACTTGGGGGATTAAGGCATTTGTGTAAGTTTCATGAACATAACCTGTTGTACATAACCTGGCTGTGCCAGGCAGATCCCACAGCACTGCTATGAAATCCTGTTGGTTTTCTCAGCTGCTGAACTCCCTGCAGAGCCCATTCCCTGCCCTCAGAGCCCATTCCCTCCCTGCAGAGCCCATTCCCTGCCCTCAGAGCCCATTCCCTGCCCTCAGAGCCCATTCCCTCCCTGCAGAGCTCACTCCCTGCCTTTGGTGCCCTTTGTGTGTCACAGACATCCGTGAGCTGATAGAAGTGGACGATGTCATGGAAGACGAGTCCCTGAGGTTTGGCCCCAATGGTGGCTTGGTGTTTTGCATGGAATACTTTGCCAATAACTTCAGCTGGCTGGAGGAGAGCCTCGGGCACGTGGAGGATGACTATGTTTTGTTTGATTGCCCAGGTAAGCACAGGGCAATGTTTTGGTATCACTCTTCGTAAGCATTGGAAAATTTGGGTGTAGACTGTTGTGACGATTCCCATTTTGTTGAGCTGTTAACAGTTGTCAGAGTCACTGTCAGGTGTCTCAGGAGTGAACTTGGTCCTGGGCTGATCTGGGTGGCTGCACAGATGTTTGGTGGCAACTGCAAACTAACACTCACTGGAGATCAAAGGAGGAAAAAAAACCCTTTTATTTCTTTTCCATTTCACCCAAACACAGAGCTGCCTGAAAAGAGGGTGCTTTCCTCACCAGTTTTTATTTAAATGCAGTTCCCCTGTCTACTTATAACTGTGGACTGTTCCTTTTTGCTTCCCATTCCAACCTGTTAACATGCTGAGTGTGCCCCAGGTCAGATCGAGCTCTACACACACCTGCCAGTGATGAAGCAGTTGGTGGAGCAGCTGCAGCAGTGGGAATTCCGTGTCTGTGGCGTTTTCCTCGTGGATTCTCAGTTCATGGTGGAATCTTTCAAGGTATCCATTTGAAATCTGTTGATAAAGTTCATTTTCATAAGGAACAACAAGTCTGAGCCATTCAGGGAGCTGGGTTTGCCCAGAGGAAGAAATGGCCAGGTCCAGGGAGATGTGGTTGCTGTCATCAGCTGCCTCAGGCACAGGACAGGCCCAGATGGATGGACAGACAGCACTGTGAGAGTGCTCAGACTGGGACAGGCATTCACAGAATCAAAACCTGACTGGGCAAACCCCAGAGCAGCCCGGTCTGACCTGGAAGTGCTTCTGTTTGAGCAGTTGTAGGAGCCAGGTAACCTCCAGAAGTCCCTTCCAACCTAAATTCTTCTGTGATTCCATGAGAGCTTTCTCAGATCCCAAGAACAAGCAGGCCAACTTCCCCATTTAGCAGTAACTGTCCCAAGAAGGATTTGGGTTTTCTTAATGACCTTTTCAGTGGCAGATCCATATTTGAGGCTCCAAAAATTGAGGGGGTACTTGGCATCTTCTTTTTCCCACAGAGAATGATTCCTCACATGGCTTTGTGTCCATGTTCCATATATTCCTGACCAGATTTGGCCTGTGCTTGTCCTGCATGTTTGTGTTGTGCTTTTCTGTACTTTAATACATCATTTTTCATCCTCTTCAAGTTTATTTCTGGAATCCTGGCAGCTCTCAGTGCAATGATCTCTTTGGAGATCCCACAGATTAACGTCATGACCAAAATGGATTTGCTGAGCAAGAAAGCCAAGAAGGAAATAGAAAAGTAAGTTCCAAAAAAATAATTGCTCTGTAGTACAATATACTGAGGCAAAGTTCACTGAAAGTTGAGTCTAATGTTTCCCACAATTAAAACATACTCTTTTGGAGTGGGAGAAGATGGATTTTGTTTATTTCAAACAATAATCTTTAAACATCTGGGTAAGATGTTTAGTTTAGTCAGAGTCAAAAGAATAGCTCCATGTTTGTACTGATCTCAGGATTTTTCTGTAAATAACTTATCTTGGATTTTTTGTGTCATTCTGAATGACAGACTTTCAGTGATGATGATGACTTTGTTTCTCCAGGTACTTGGATCCAGATATGTATTCTATGATTGAAGATTCTACAAATATACTGAAAAGCAAAAGGTTTAAAAAACTGACCAAATCTATATGTGGATTGGTAGGTATATTGCTTTTGAGCTGGTACCCTAAAATTCACTATCACTTTTTGCCTCTGTTAACTCAGTTTTTTAGTTCTTCAGATTAGCATGAGATTCTTGATATCTGGATCATAGCCAATACATTTTCTTTGAATTCTTTTCTGTTGGCAATTTTGGGAATTTGCTGCTGTGTAGAGCTCAGGTGTTGTGAGGAGGGAACTGCCATTGGTTTGCAGTGTGACTAAATGGTATTTTAGAAGTCAGGAAAAGAGTGGCTTTGAGTGCTGTGATTGAGAGTGAACTTTGTGCATTTCCCTGCATTTCCCTTGAATCCTTGTGCAGATTGATGACTATGGCATGGTTCGGTTCCTGCCTTTGGATCGCTCTGACGAGGAGAGCATCAACATCGTCCTGCAGCACATCGACTTCACCATTCAGTACGGGGAGGATCTGGAATTTAAAGAACCAAAGGTAAGGGATTGTTGGTGAGAAGATGAAAAATTAAAAAGTAGCCATAATAGAAGTTGTGCTATAAATATGTTCTTTGCCTTGCTAATAAATTATTGTCTTAGCACAGTTCCAAGTAAGCCATGTTTAGTCTTTCAGTGACAATGCTTGTATCATCTTCATTTAGTTATAAAAATGAAATTCTTTAATATCATCTTGCATATGCAAGTTGATCAAATGGTTGTTTAAAAGTATTGCTTTGATTTTCAAAATTAACAGAGTTTTAACCTTCAAATGCCAGAAAGGACCACTGAGATCACTTAGATGTTTTCCTGCATGACTGTTCAAAGTCTCCTAATGATTCCTGTGTTCATCTCAGGAAGGTTTATATTTTTCTGTGGTTTTTTTTACAGGAATGTGAAGAAGATAAATCTCCTCTTGTGGATGAATACTTTCAAGATCATGTGGATGAGTAAAAAACACGTTCAAACTGGGAGGAAAATATTTTGTTTTTAGTAAAAAATAAAAATAAAATTAAAAAACCCCAACCCCTACACAAACACATTTGATACTTTATCTGTAAAATAAATAATATTTATAATGGAGAGTGAGTTACATGACCTTGTAACTACTTTAATAAACAATTTTTTTTTATTATGCTTGTGTGTGTTATAAAATATATAGAATAGTGTTAGTATGTATAAAAACGCAGAGCCAGAACTGGGCAAGAGGTTCAACAGACCTGCAAATTCTGCATATCTAGAGGAAAAGGGCTCAGAAAAGTCTTGATCTGGCTGAAAGCTGGGGAAACCACCATGGTTTAATTCACCTCCAGACTGCCTTGGGATGAGCCATGCTTGGGGCATGTTGAAAGGATAAACCCCAGCCCTGCAGTTGAGTTATTGTGACTCAGTTTCCAAACCTCCCCATTTTGTCTCCCTGACTCAAGCCGGCAGTCAGATACCACGGGACAATTTCAGCATCGCTGGGTGTCAGGGAAGGTAATGGTTTGACAGCAATTGGAATGTGCACCTTAAAATGCTGTATCTGTCTGGACACAGCACGTTTGGAGCCCTCTTGTGTTCCTTACACGGAGTGCCCCGAGCCGCCGGCTGGGTTGGGCTGGAAAGGCACGGGAGAGAAACAGCTGGGAGCGAAGCATCACGGCACCCTTCGGAACCCTCCCGGTGCCGGCGGTGCCCCGGTGAGCGGTGCCCTGGTGGAGCAGTGCCCTGGTGAGCAGTGCCCTGGTGGAGCAGTGCCCCGGTGAGCGGTGCCCTGGTGAGCGGTGCCCCGGTGAGCGGTGCCCCGGTAAGCAGTGCCCTGGTGGAGCGGTGCCCGGTGAGCGGTGCCCCGGTGGAGCGGTGCCCCGGTGAGCAGTGCCCTGGTGGAGCAGTGCCCCGGTGAGCGGTGCCCCGGTGGAGCGGTGCCCTGGTGAGCGGTGCCCTGGTGGAGCAGTGCCCCGGTGAGCGGTGCCCCGGTGAGCAGTGCCCCGGTGAGCAGTGCCCTGGTGGAGCAGTGCCCCGGTGAGCGGTGCCCTAGTGGAGCAGTGCCTCTCGGTGAGCAGTGCCCCGGTGAGCAGTGCCCCGGTGAGCGGTGCCCCGGTGAGCAGTGCCCCGGTGAGCAGTGCCCCGGTGAGCGGTGCCCCGGTGAGCAGTGCCCCGGTCAGCAGTGCCCTGGGGAGCAGTGCCCCGGTGAGCAGTGCCCCGGTGAGCAGTGCCTCTCGGTGAGCGGTGCCCCGGTGAGCAGTGCCCCGGTGAGCAGTGCCCCGGTGAGCGGTGCCTCGGTGAGCGGTGCCCTGGTGAGCAGTGCCCCGGTCAGCAGTGCCCCGGTGAGCAGTGCCCCGGTCAGCAGTGCCTCTCGGTGGCCGCTCCCCGCACGGGCACAGCGCTGCCGCCCGCGCTCCCTTCCCGGTGCGCTGCCCGCAGGGCGGTGCGCGGCTCCCGCTTCCCCTCCTCGCACCGCCTCTGCCGCTGCCTCATTTCCTGCAGCGTAGGCGGAGGAGGAAGCTCTGTGCCCGCTTTCCTGGCCGGTTCGCCCCGCTCCCCTCCCGCCCGGCTCCGCCGAGCCGCCTCCTGCCCTTCGAGATGCCGGTGAGCGGCTCCGCGCCCGGCGGCGGCAGCGCGGGCGGGAGGGAGCGGGCGGCGGGGCCGGGCCGGGGGCGGCGGGGGCGATGCGGGCCGGGGCTGGGGCTCTGCTCGCTGCGGGGGCACTGCGGGGGGAAACGGGGGCTGCAGCTGCGGGGAGCGGGGAATGGCTCTCCATGGGAGGCTGCTGCAGGGCCACCGCCTTCCTCTTCTTCCTTCTCTTCCTCTTCCTCCTCCTCTTCCTCTTCCTCCTCCCCTGCCGGGATCCACCCGCGGCCCGGAGGGTGCGAGCCGCGGGGCAGACGGGGGTCACAGCCGGGCTTTGCTCTGGCTTTGTTCGCACCACCGTCCCCTCAGAGAAATAAACTGCTTTTTACACCCAGCCCCTCCCAGTCACATCCTCCTCTGCCCCTCACAAAACGGAGATGAGGGATTCCCAGTGGCCTGGCACAGCGCCGTGGAAAGTGCCCAAAACTGAACTCATTAGTTGTTTAAAATCGCCTTTCCAGGAAGAATTTGTTGTATGCATAAAGCTGGTTTGTTTTTCACTTAAATCAGTTTTGTTGGGATTTTTTTTTACTACATTAAGCCTGGCTTTATTTATAATTATCTACTATTAATAGCCAGACATGGAAATAAATTACATATTTTTTAATGACAACTAACTTTCAGTGCAATGCCCCAAAACTCAGGCAGATGAGTGGGGCTGCCAAGGTGGGGTCAGGCAGCCTGGGGATGAACTCTCCCTGCAGACCAACAATACAGATTTTATCCAATCTCCCAGTCCTTTCCTGGTATTCACCAGAATGGCACCAAGATCTGGACTTAAATAGAAAATAACAGTTGTTTGTGCAAGGATGAAATGCTGGAAGCATCATAATGAACTAGGCTGTGACTCCTGCTTGATGAAGACACGTGATTGGATATGGAAATGTCTATTTTCAGTAGGATCAATAACCAGCTCTCCCTGTCTCTAGGCTTACCACTCCACTTTAATGGACTCAGACACCAAGCTAATTGGGAACATGGCACTGTTACCCATCAGAAGCCAGTTCAAGGGCCCAGCACCTCGAGAAAGTAAGTTTATTATAATCTCTGAATTACTGGATGTAGCTCATCATCTCAGGGGTTGCTCTGAGCCAGCCCCAGCAAGAGTCACTGGTGGGAAATGGAAAGCTTTGCAGAAAGGGGGGAAGTTTTCAACAACTTCAGCTGTGCAAATGGTAGAAAATAATTATGCACAGATAATCGTGCCCCATGTTGAGTTGGTGGTTTCAGTAACCCAAGCCTCTGGCTGCTGTTCTGGTACCCCCCCTGTGCTCTGAGCAGGGTTTTGAGGAGGCTGAGCTGGTGTGAAGCCTCTGTCAGAGGAAGTGGAGGTTTAGCTGCAGAGAGCTCACGCTCTGGGCTGCTCTGAGGGACAGCAGCACTCAGGGTGTGGGGCTGCAAAAACAGAAACGAAATTCCGACCCCAACAGGGCCCACAGGCAGCCAGGACAGATTCCCCTTCAACACCTGAACTTCCAGGCGTGCTGTTCCCCAGAAATGTGGGTTCAGTTTGAGCAGGGAAATGTAAAGGAAATGTTTCTGGATTTAAGCAGTCTTGGATGGTAGCAAAAGTCAGATTGTCACTGTGTTCTGCTCCCCTCCTTTATTTGAAGAGGATAATGGAATCTGAGTGATTGTGCTTTCTCCAAAAGCTTTTTTCTATCATTTTATGATGTTAAAACTCTGATGAGTTACTCAAAAGTGGTAGAAAAGCGGGGAACTGCTGAATTGCTGTTGGTGAAGTGACAGAGGGGAAGGAGAAGGGAGTAGGAAGCTTAAATATTACAGTCTGAACTCAGGGTGTTTCAGAAGTTTCTGTTATGTGGTGCTGACTTCTCCTTTTTGTAAATACCACGGTTTTGCTTTTGCAGTAAACCTTATTTATGTACTTCAGTGAGTAAAAGTTCTGACAAATGTAATGTAACAGTGCACTGCTTAACTCTGTATCTCTTTCTTATAGCTAAGGACACAGATATTATAGATGAAGCCATCTACTACTTCAAAGCTAATGTTTTCTTCAAAAATTATGAAATTAAGGTAATTTTTTAAGATACTGAGCATATTCTAGTTCTTTGGAGGGTTGGTGCTGTGAATATAAATTTATTTTCAAGGAAGTAATTCCAGAAGATCACAAACTCCCCTTCCACTTAATCTTTAAAGTTGGGTAAATGTCATGAATTGCAAATCTCTCTCTCATGGGGAAACTATAGCCCAAAATGGCTTGAATTCATTCCTGTTTCAGGCTTTATCAGTTCCATAAAGTCCTGTAATCTAAGAGTTCCTGCTCTTGTTTTGCAGAATGAGGCTGACAGAACACTGATCTATGTCACCCTCTACATTTCTGAGTGCCTGAAAAAGCTGCAGAAGGTAAGAAAACTGAATTCCTGTGCAGGTGGGAAACAGTCTGAGGGTTGTTCTAAGGAAAGAATTTCCTGATATTCTCCTTCCAGGGGAACAAATAATCCTGGAAGGAGATTTCTCATGGACCCCAGTCCCAGTTGTCAGAGCCTCAAATATTCCAAGGCTGTGGATGTGCTGTGTTGCTCTTCTTGATTAATTTTCCCGTTCCAGATTTGTAAAATATTTGATTCTAATTCTCTGTCAGCTTTTGTTCATAACTGCTAACCCATTGTTTGCCTGGTTCTTCCAGTGTAACTCCAAAGGCCAGGGAGAGAAGGAGATGTACACACTGGGAATCACCAACTTCCCCATCCCAGGGGAGCCTGGCTTTCCTCTGAACGCCATTTACGCCAAACCTGCCAACAAGCAGGAGGAAGGTAAGGCTGACCCAGGGCCTCTGAGGGTCACACTTCATTAACTTTAAACCCAAATCTTCTAAATCTGCAGTCTGTCTTCTGAAGGCAGCACAAGCTGGATTTTCTGACCTCGAGGATTCCCCTGGTTCCATAGATAAATGGAGCTAATCCACTCAGCCAGCTGCAGCCTGCAGATGTGAAACTCCTTCTCTGCTTTAAGCAGTGATGTCTGAGGTGTCCCTGTTAAACCCAGTTTGGTTGGTGCTGCCCACTTCACCCTGGTTTTGCTGTGCTGCTTTCAGAGGTGATGAGGGCCTACCTGCAGCAGCTGAGGCAGGAAACCGGCCTCCGCCTGTGTGACAAAGTGTTTGATCCTCAGAGCGACAAGCCAAGCAAGGTGAGAGCTCAGTGCCATCACACAGAGTCAGGGAGAGGCTGGGGGTGTTTGTTCAGCCTCGTGTGCAGAGAAGGGAATGATGGGTGAGGGTGACTCCAGCCAAGCCTGACTGAATTTACAGTGAAATGGCAGCTGCAAGTTATCAGGAAATGTAATCTGATGTGATGTGACAGTGAGTGCCATTTCAAAAGCAGGGCAGTAATGAGAGGGGTCTGGCTCAGCTCTTCAAAGCACTGCACATCTGCTCGTGCCTGGGGTTGCAAAAGGAGTTCACAAGCACGGGAGCTGCTGTTTCTCTTCCCAGGCAGCTCTGCTTTGAGAGCTGCTTTGAAGTCGATTGTTTTGCCTCATGTCCAGATTGAAAAAATCGCTAATCAATGAATGAGTCACCTCCTGAGTGTTCGTGTTTCATGTGCAAATGTGACTGCATTTCATGTTGAAATCACTTAGGCTAATTTACTTTCAAAGGCATAGCTTCCTGATGCATCCCTCATTTATGATTGGATTGGGATAAAATATAACAAAAGTAAAATAAGAACAAAGTAGTTTCACATATTAATTCAAAATCCTGTAATATGAACTCATTGTGTCCATTCCTATTGTCTTGTTCACCTCAATTCAAGTGTGGAAAACTATCTGTAAAACTGGAGCCTTAATATTTGTTGTGTGTCAGAGATTGAATACTTTAAAGTCAATGGGAACCACTTCTGATTTTCTGACTCTGTACTTCCTTCTGCAGTGGTGGATCTGCTTTGTGAAGAGGCAGTTCATGAACAAGAGTCTCTCAGGCCCTGGGCAGTGAAGCAAAGTGGCAACAACTTTAAGCATTTCCACAGCAAGATGTTTGAGTCTTTTGCCTTTGTTTTGGATACATTTTGTACCAAGAAAGAATTAAGTGCTTATGAATTAAAAAAAAAAAAAAAGAAAAAAACCAAACCTGTCAATGAGTGATAGAGGGAGAGCAAAAAGATAAGTTGTGTAAGCAAATATTATTAAGCTGGTGCTTAATAAGTGATTTCTAACGTGCTGTTTCAGATGCAAGCTGCTTTGTAATCGTGGCTACAGCATTTAAAACAGGGCTTGTATTTAAGAGAAGAAATGAAGAAATGGGCTTGGCTGTGGGGCACGGGAGCTGTGTCATTGCTCTGCTGGCTGGAGTCGGTGTCGTGTGTCCAGGGAAAACAGACCTCTCACGCTGTGTTGTCCAGTGCAGTGATTTTTACCTTGTTTTCAATAAAATTTGCTTGTAATTAACGTGGTAACTACTGTGTGTCTTATGGAGAGCCTTCAGAGAAATCAAAGGTTTTTTCTTCTTGGTGAAAGGCTTTGGAGTGACCCAATTGTCACCGTCCAGGACTTGAGGGGAGCCACCAAGAGCCTGGAGTGCCAGGACAAGGTGGAATGTCTTCACACTGACAGAGGGCAGCTTTAGATTGGATTATGGGAAAAAATATGAGGAAATGTAGGTTTTGAACGGTCTTTTTCCTCCTTTAACAATTTTTATAGGCAGGAGCGTCGTTATCTCAGAGACCTCAGACACATTTAGCTGCAGCAACCATCAGCGTATTGGCAGAAGGACAAGGGGCGGCTTCGGGAGCTATGGAGGCACGGGGAATATGTGTCCCGCACCAGAGCACCCACAGAGAAACGAATTAATTATTAATTAATTAAACGGCCCTGCCCATAACCGCTCTGCCCTCACGCTGTCCCCGCCTCCGCGAGGGGTCCTTAGCGCGGGCTGCCCTCCGCGCGCCTGTCGGGCCGCGCGGGCAACGCCTTGGCCGCCTATAGGCGGTGGCGCGCGAGGACCCCTGGGTGGCGCCATTTTGGAGTGGCGGCGGCGGCAGTTCCGTGCCCGGTGCCTCGCTCGGGGTCTCTCCCGGTTCCCCCCCGTCCCCTCCGTTCTGCCGGCGGCAGCATGAGTGTGGTGGAGCACGTGCGCGAGATGGCGGCCGCCGGGCTGCACTCGAACGTGCGGCTGCTCAGCGGGCTGCTCCTCACCATGAGCGGCAACAACCCGTGAGTGCCCCGCCGGCAGGGGGCGCGCGGCGCGGGCCGTGAGGGACGTGAGGGAGCGGGGCCGCCCCTGGGCTGTCCCTGGTCCTGTCCTGTCCTGGCGCCTTCCCCTGGTCTGTCCTGTCCTTTTCTCTACCCCTGTCCCTGTCCTCTGTCCCTGCCGGGGATGGAGCCCGCCTCTGTTCGGATCTCAGCGTCCCTTTGGGGTGCTCCCTACAACATGAGTGTCCTGGCAGAGAATCATAGAATCACCGAAGGGACCTTGAGGATTGTTTTGTTTCACCCCTCCTGCCTTGGGCAGGGACACCTTTCACTGTCCCAGGCTGCTCCAAGCCCCTCCAGCCTGGCCTTGGGCACTTTCAGGGATGGGGCAGCCACAGCTGCTCTGGGCAACCTTTGCCAGGGTCTCACCACCCTCACAAGGAAGAATTTTTTCTAATATCCAATCTAAAGCTGTCTTCTGTCAGTGTGAAGCCATTCCTCCTTGTCCTGGCACTCCAGGCCCTTGTAAATTTTCTCTCTCCATGCTTTTTGCTGGCTCCCTTCAGGTCCTGGAGGGCCACAGTTGGGTCATTTGGTCTGCACAGATATTAGGAGTTTTATAGAGGGGGATTTTTATAATGTAGGAATAGGGATTAGGACCAGAACAGCTGTACAAGGAGCTGGGTTGAATTTTAAACTTGAGTCCAAACAAAACTGTTCTGAAATCTGAACAGGCTAAATGCTGGATCCTTAGCTAATAAAAGGTGAATAATCCCAGGAGAAAGTTGATGCAGTGTAATGGATGTTTACAGCCTGTGGCTTGTTACAGAAGGGATGGGGGCAGTGGCCAAGCAGCCAAACATTGAGCTGCTGCTGCTGCTGAGGTGTCAGGAGTGGCTGCTGTGTTTGTTTGCTTACAGATAACAGAAATTGGTGAGATAAGCCCTGTGTGAGGAGTCAGTGCTGTTACTCAGTGGTGCAGTGAGGGGGCTGCAGCAGTTGCAAGTTGAAGCCAGACAAACCAAAGCCACAAACCCTTTGTTTCTGTAAGGTTTTGATTCTTTTGCAGCCACCTGACCTCAGCCTTTCTGGGTGCATGTCTTCCAGGGAGCTGTTCTCTCCCTCCCAGAAGTACCAGCTCCTTGTGTACCATGCAGACTCCCTGTTCCACGACAAGGAGTACAGGAATGCTGTCAGCAAGTACACCATGGCCTTACAGCAGAAAAAAGCCTTAAGTAAAACCTCCAAAGTCAGGCCTTCCACTGGGAATGCTGCATCAACACCCCAGAGCCAGGTATTTGAGAATTGATAATGTGCTGCATCAAGTGATCACATTCCCCCTTGCAGTCAATGTTGCTGACTCAATATTCACAGAATCACTGAGAGATGGAAAAGATCCCTGAGGGTGAATCCCTGCCAAGTGCATCACTGACCACATCCCTGAGCATCACCTTCACATGTCTGCTAACCACCTCAGATTGTGCATTTATCATGTAAATAAACCTAATTAGTTGGGTAATATCTGTGGTGTTTTCTAATGCAAAACTTTAAACAGTCTCCAGCATGAAATTTTTCTGTATATGTGCATCATGCTTTTAATTTGAAGACAGGAACACTGTGAGCTAGCAGTGAGCTGCATTGTTAACTTACATGCACCAAATATTTTTCAACACAGTATAAATATTTATGAGGAAACCTTATTAAAATTTTCATACCTGGTTAAACCAACATCATATTTAAATATTTCTTTTTTGTTTCAGTGTTTACCGTCAGAAATTGAAGTGAAATACAAAATGGCTGAATGTTACACAATGCTGAAGCAAGATAAAGATGCCATTGCTATTCTTGATGGGATTCCTTCCAGGCAGAGAACTCCAAAGGTGAATTCTGGCAGGTTTTTGTCAGTGTATCTCTAGGGCAGAACATATTATGTAGGTTTAATAGCATTATGTCTTTTTCATTAGTTAAATGTTGTTTGGTAGCATTTCCTAATTTTAATTTCCTAATTTTAAAATTTCCAAATTTTAAATTTGGACCCTTTTCATTAAAATCATACCAATTTTGTATTTCCTCTGTTAGAAAGAATTTGAGGAAAAAAATGAGAGGAGTTAAATGTTTTGTGCATTTTTATTAACTTCTTGTGTAGTTGGAGCAGTGGCAAATCCTTGAGAGGCTGGAGACTTTGGCAAGTACAAAGTTTGCTAGTGCTCCATCTTTTAAAATCTTTTAATCCTTTTCAACAACAGTTTAGATAATGTTAAATATTTAGATCCCTTTGTGGTCTGCAGTGCCAAATCTGTGGAGTCTTTGCTTGCTGGCTCTGTTACTCAGAAGGGCTTAAAAGATTAACACATCAGATCAGTCAGCTGTGTTTCATGTTAAATTGTCCTAGAAGTGTACAGGCTTAAACTCCAGTTAATGTCAGAGTGTTCTGACCAACTTGCAGAGCAGAAAAAGAAGAAAAGATTGAGAAAAGCAAACTTTTCTCAATATAGGCCAATAAATGAAGTGCTGCAGCAGAAAGCAGCTACTTGTGTTGTGAGGAGCTCAGATCATTTCTGTTCTTTGGTCAGTCATGGCTCCATTCAGAAGCTGAATGGAAACTCTCTGACTTGCTGAGCTGATTCAAACACTTCCATGGACACAGAGATTCCTGGAAGGGACTGATGAAGGGATGTGCTGATCCTTCTTGGCATTGTGTACTTGCCCATCTTTTGACTTCTTTGCTGCAAAACACAGATTTCAAGGTGCACTGTGCACCTACAAAAGAATGTAGATTTTATTTCTGTGCTCAGAGGGAAGCCACAATTTCCATTTTGTCCTCTATGGTACCTTGGAGTGTTCTCAGAAATGCAGGTTATGTTGTCTTCTGCCCAGAGCAGAGGCAGGCAGGCCTGAAGACAGAGTTGTGACCTTTCTGGGTGGTTCTTTGTCCCTCACACTCGGCTGTCCCCACGTTTCTGCTGCCTGCAGATCAACATGATGCTGGCAAACCTGTACAAGAAGGCGGGCCAGGAGCGCTCCTCGGTGACGAGCTACAAGGAGGTGCTGAGGCAGTGTCCCTTGGCCCTGGATGCCATCCTGGGTGGGTGTCTGCACTCTCAGTGCTCAGCCCTGGTAAAATTTTAATGAAGTGTAATTTTAATTACACTTCTGTAGCTGTCTTGCATTTGCATGTCATACCTGCATTATAGAAGTTGTAGCACGCCCTGTAATCAGCTGCTTGTGCTTGTCAGGGGATGGAGTCTCTGCCCCTCAGACAGTTTGTATCAGAAGCAGTTTTGGGTGGCTGAGACTGATGTGTGAACCCCTCTAAACCGATGTATGAACCCCTCTAAACAGGTTTGCTGTCGCTGTCAGTGAAGGGAGCAGAAGTGGCCTCCATGACCATCAACATCATCCAGAGCATTCCCAACCTGGACTGGCTCTCGGTGTGGATCAAGGCTTACGCCTTTGTGCATACTGGAGACAACACCAGAGCAATAAACACCATTTGGTAAGAGCTGGAAGAGCATGGTGCAATCAAATAATACATAAATTCTTATCTATAATGATATTCAAAGTGTCATTTATAAATAACAGGCATTTCTTTTCCCTTCAAGCTCTTTAGAGAAGAAGTCATTGCTGAGGGATAATGTGGACTTGCTGGGGAGCTTAGCAGATCTGTACTTCAGAGCTGGAGATAATAAAAACTCTATCCTGAAATTTGAACAAGCACAAATGCTGGATCCTTACCTCATAAAAGGTGAGTAAATCCTGAGAAAGGTTGACCTGAGGAGGAACATGCAGTGGAATATTGTATATTGTTTATCCAGCTTTCAGTTCAAATTGACATTCAGAAGCTGCATGTCTTGAGCCCTTCTAGGTAACTGCACAGTTTAAAGAAGGTGTTTGTGGTTTTTGTGGCTTTTTTCTTGTGAATGAACTTTCTGTTTCTTGAGGATTGATCCTCCACCGTGTCTCTTTAGGAATGGATGTTTATGGTTATTTATTGGCACGGGAGGGTCGGCTGGAGGATGTGGAGAACTTGGGCTGCCGGCTCTTCAACATTTCTGACCAGCATGCAGAGCCCTGGGTGGTGTCTGGGTGAGTTCTCTTTCCTTTTTCACCTCAGCTCTCCATTTGCTGAATGTGGAGGGTTACAGCTGACACAGTGTGTTCTGTTCTGATCCTGGGTAATTTATGTTAGCTCTCTGCAAATATCTACTGGGTTTTTTTCTGTTTAAATCTATTAGAGTTATATACCTGTGCAGTACCAACAATATATTAAATAGTAACAGTTTTAATATCTATATTAGGGTTTTCAAAATTTCTGAAGTTTTTTTCTTAACTTCAAATGCAAGAAGTTCAAATACAAGAAGTTCAGAACCCCGTGAGTGCACACAGGCTCTGCAGGCTGGGTGTGTTTACAATCCCTCTCCTTTCTCTGTAGGTGTCACAGTTTCTACAGCAAACGCTACTCCCGTGCCTTGTACCTGGGAGCCAAAGCCATCCAGCTGAACAGCAACAGTGTGCAGGCTCTGCTGCTGAAGGGAGCTGCCCTGAGGAACATGGGCCGGGTGCAGGAGGCCATCATCCACTTCAGGGAGGCCATCAGGCTGGCACCCTGCCGCCTGGACTGCTACGAGGGTGAGCCTGGCCAGGGAGGGAGGCGAGGGAGTGCACAGCAGTTCTTGCCTCTGGAAATCATTGTTACCCCAAAACCTACAGTGTGATCAGGGAGCAATACAAGAGAACGTGTGGGTTTGTAAGAATGATGTTCAGAAAGGGGTTTTCTTGGTTTTTGTGTTGTTTAATCTGGAGTTAAACAAACTTTCTTCAGCAGCTCATTTTTGGATGATGACATTAACTGCTGGTTAGTTCTGCTGGGAGCTTTGTTTTGGTGTATTTGTTTAAATATTTAAATCTGGCTGATCTCAACAGCAGCTTCAAGTAGGAAAGAGTCCAGGTGAAGTATTAATTCTCTCAGTATTGGAATTGGACAGAAACATGAGATGAGGTGTACTTAGGGTTGGAGGTTTTTTTCAGTGCCTGACCATTAATGAACACCAAGTCAATTATCTGTAGAATGAGTATGTTGACAAGCACAGATTCACTTTCTCAATTGCAATTTGTATTTGCTTATTGGAGTGTCAGCTGTTCAGCACCTGAGTGCTCCTAAGTGCAAATAACAGTGAAGGCTGAGTGCCTGTGGTGCTGGCTCAGCCCCTGAAGTGTTTGTGTGTGACCCCCCCAGGTCTCATCGAGTGTTACCTGGCATCCAACAGCATCCGTGAGGCCATGGTGATGGCAAACAACGTGTACAAAACCCTGGGGGCAAACGCACAGACCCTCACCCTGCTGGCCACAGTCTGCCTGGAGGACCCAGTCACGCAGGAGAAGGCAAAAACATTGCTGGACAAAGCTCTCACACAAAGACCTGACTACATTAAAGCTGTGGTAAAGAAAGCAGAACTTCTCAGTAAGTTCCTTTTCCCCCTGTGTTCGTTTGTTTAAAGGTACCTTTGTACATGGAAAGGTGTTCTGGAGCCACATCCATGTGGAGGATGTGACAGTGCTGGTACAGCCCAGGGGTTTAGCAGTTCTGTCCTGAAGGAAAAATCTCAGGAATTAATTGCATCCAGCAGCTATTACACTTAAAGCAATTGCAAACAAAATGTTTTGGCTTCAAAGTAGATGTATATTGGAATATGAATCCCAATATAACCAGTTAGATGGTGCCTGGGCCAGTTCTGACCTTCGCTGCTGGGCCAAAGGCAGCACTGCGGTGTTTTACCCCAGAGATACCTTGGCTGCTGGAGAGTGCAGAGGGGCAAGTCCAGGCTTGTCAGGACTCCGTTTACCTCAGGAGAGAGAGCTTCTGGCGATGGTGGAGAGAAAGGGAGTGGATTCTGCTAGAAGGTTGCCAGATGTTTATTCCATGGTACAGAGATGTCTGCACTGGGCCACTGCTGGTAACAGAATGGCGGCCGCATGGTCTCATTAACATTTTAAGCTCAGGACAGGGGAAGGAGAGGGGACAGGTGAGCCACCAACCAGGTGAAGGGGCAGGGTCTCAAGGGACGAGGGACACCTATCACACGACGCCTTGCTGGTATGTTAGCCTGATTGACAGGGCACACTCAGCGAGGGGCGAGGGGGAAGGGAGAAGGTAAAACAGGATATTGCAACACACCACAACAGATGTAGTTGTGAATGTAACAGCTATTGCAACAAGAAGTCATTGTTTAGAGTTAATCTGGCAAGAAGTAGAGCCCTGCTCCACTGACTGCTCTGGAGGGACGATGGCCTTGTGTTGGCAAGACCATAACACTGTGACTCTATAGATTTGTCTCAGCTGTTGATTAAAGCAGTGTTTTTGCCTGTGGCCAGGCAGAGAGCAGAAGTACGAGGATGGCATTGCCCTGCTGAGGAATGCCCTGGCCAACCAGAGCGACTGCGTCCTGCACCGCATCCTGGGCGACTTCCTGGTGGCCGTCAACGAGTACCAGGAGGCCATGGACCAGTACAGCATTGCCCTGAGGTAAAGCACCCTGGCCTGCAGGGGCTGGGACAGCCCCCCAGCAGCTCCTCTGGGTAAACAGATGAGCTGCTGATTGATCAGGGTGAGAATCAGAGGTGGCTTTGTGTCATTCTCCATTAAAATAGCACAGCCACACAAATGCCACCCTGTTCGTGAATTGGTTGGTCTTAAGATTTCAAACTGAGAAGTGCAAAATGTAGGGACTGTATTAATGCTAAATATGTCACCAGGCTTGTGATTCCTTGACTAACAAAAGGATTAAGGCCTGGAATTATTTATAGTTATTAATTATTTTATAGTCAGACTTTAGGATCCATTCCTTTACACTAGAAGGTGCATATAAAAATGAGCTGTTCTATAAATTTAAATAGTATGATTCAACTTAACATAATCTAAATGCTATTTTAGGGTGTTACTTTTTAAAATATTCCCATATTTTGATTGCAACATCTTCAATTTGCCTTAAACCCAGCACTTTATGTCCCCTGCAAACTTGCATAGCTTAAATGGGTCAGCTGGTGTTTGCCTGCTTAGATTATATTTAGGCAGAGTCATTTAAATTTTTACTGCTTTCGTGTTACTTTATAATTAGTATTGCTGGGAGAGGTGACTAAGTTTTCTGGAAGAGTGGGATGTTTAGATAAATGCATTCTTGGGGATCAGAACTGTTTTATAAAGAGATTTAAGACTCAGTGTTACAGCAGCTCAAGGGGAAGTTGCATCATCATCTAAAATAAGCTTCCTGATGATGTTAAACAGGAAGTGCAGACAACAGGATGAGATTTTATTGTTACTCTTTACACTGAGGCCACAAAGAGAAAAAAGTTTGAAGACAATGCTTTATTTTTGTTCCTTTCTTCAGTTTGGATCCAAACGATCAGAAGTCACTGGAAGGACTGCAGAAAATGGAGAAAGAGGAAAGTCCAACAGATGCCACCCAGGAGGAGGACGTGGATGACATGGAGGGCAGTGGAGAAGAGGGGGACCTGGAGGGCAGTGACAGTGAAGCAGCTCAGTGGGCAGATCAGGAGCAGTGGTTTGGGATGCAGTAAAAGCCTCCTGCTGCTGCTTCTGGCACTGGAACACACCACTAGGGCCACTCTTCTCAGAAGAGCAGAAACTATGGGGTTTTTCAGTAATAAAGGACTTTTTTTTGTTTTAATAGACTCTGAAACCAATTAATAGTTCTGTGCATCTCAATACTGTGGAGATTCTTGATGCTTCTTATTTATTAAGTGTACAGGACTAACTGCATCCAAGGCTATTTACAACTTCCATTTTGAAAAATTCCTGCTAGAACTCAAACCATCAGAATCTGAGGTGTGTAATGAGCCTTTTGTTTGTGATGAAGACAATGTCTGAGTTGTGTCCAGGGCTGAGTGCTTGGGCAAGGTGTCAATGCAGTGGTTTGTAAGGCCTTGCCCATGTGTGTGCAGCCATTGGAGCCTGGGGGAGCCACTGGAGTGTGGCTGAAAGCAGCACTTTCCTTTTGCTGTGTTTGTTGAGTTCATTTGTCTTTTTCTAGGGCATTACCTGTGCTGTCCAGGATACATTTGGGACAATAGGCAACCTGGACTTGTTGGACACTTTTTGTAGCTGATTTCTCTGTGTACAGAATTGAGCCAGTGGTGGAGAATTAAAGTTATTTCCTCAACCCTTACTAACCCTGCAATCACTTGAAGTCTGTACATGAGCATTTATTTTAAAATGCAGTTTAGTTTTATTTCAGTATGTTCCTGGAAGGTTTTGCAGCAGTGACTCAAAGCACTTTACATTCTGTGTACAGCGCTGACATTTAAAATGCTATAAAAAGAATTAATCCCTCTTCCCTTGCACTGCTGGAGAAATGTTAAATTATGCAAATACACATATTGTCCTGCTTTTTCCATGTTTATATACTTCCTGGCTTTGTCAGGTAATTTTTGAATTCATGTCTTTTTCCCTCACCTTTTAAAACAAATTTGCTTCATGTACAAATTTCCAACCTGAGCATTTCAAGGGTGAACTGCTTTGGGTAATCTAGAAACTGTTTCAGTTCTGTGGGCTTGATGTGTGGGAAGAGGAATTACTTATTTTTCTTACAGTTCTGATTTCCTTAGTCTTTACCAAAATGTGGTTTTATAATCTTTGTATCGAGAGTTTAATTCCTTGTGTATTTATTTTGTTACCACAGGTATGCTGGAGCACCCAGACTTTTTAGACAGCTAAAAAAATAGTTTTGAGTATCAGTTGGAGGAGAAATGGCTTTGTTACAAACACATGGCATGGAAAAGAAGCTTCTCCCTGAAAGGCAGATAAGGGTAAAAGATCCCTCTGTGATGTTGTATCAAAAATGCACAACAAAAGAGGCAGATTATTGTCTGGTTTGGAAATGTTCTGGTGTGTCATGGCCTACAGAGGAGGAGACCAATAGTTCATCCATTTAAGCAAAGAAAACAGCTGCTTGTCTGTTCTCCCTGGAATTCTGTGGGCTTGAGGGTTTCCAAAACACCCGAGTGAGTTCTGGTTCCCTGAAGGTGCTGGGGGAAGAGCAGCAAAGCAAAATGTCCTGGCCTTGGGCTGGCCTGGGCTGCTCCTGCTCTGCAGTGAGCACATTCACCCAGTGTGAGCATCTCAGGGACAGCAAATAGCAAATATCTCATTGATGACTTGTGGTCCTGTGCATCTCTGCTGTGGGATGCAGTGAATGGATTTCAGCTCATCACATGTCTCATAACAGAAAAAACGTGCAAGATATTCAAAGCTTCTGTTTTTATATAAAAACCCTTTGCTTTCTCCTCACACTCAGCATTCAGCAGCTGAAAGCTGGGTAGCTGCATTCGCTTTCCAGTTGTATTCCAGACCTCTGCTGGGAATGAAAATGGAGTTGTTTGTGTTACTAAACTAAAGGCAGGATACATTTCATTGATGAGGAGTGTATGAGGTATGTGCTGTATTTTTCAGCCATTTCATTCTAATGTTTCCTTTGAATAGGTCATTCATTTCAGGTGCAAACCACTGGCTTTGCACATTTCTCTGAAGTATTTAGAAGAGGAAACTGGAGAGCCACAGTTCTATTGAAACCATTCTGTAGTGTGTTTGTAGATAATCTGATCATCTCTGCTTTTGGAACAGGCAGGAAACTAAAACGACTTCAAGATGAGTGCTTGGGTGCAGCTTGAGCAAACAAGTCCAGGCACAGCTCAGAACAGCCAGAGATGGCTGTCAGAAGGGATTTGTATCCTCACAGCTTTGGTTTTCTGAGAACTTGGGTCCTTACTGGGAATGGGGAGTTGGGAGAGCGTGCAGGTGCAGCCTGATGGGATTATGGGCTGAGTGTGATCCTTGCTAGGAGTTGCACTGTGGCTGTGGAGCTCTGAGGTGCTGCACATGCTGAGATTGTAAAGAAAGATTTATTTGGCCCTCACTTCAGAACTCTAGAGGGATTCTGCTTGCCTATTAATGAGCCTTCATTACTGCTTTAATTTTAGAATGTGATCTCTGGTTCTGCAGAGCTCTGGTACTCTCCAGTGCAGTTACAGGCATTTAGTTCAGGGAATATAACAATTAGCCCTTAATAAGCAGCTGACCTCATTCCCTGCCTCAGTCACATGCTCTGCTCCCGAGAAGAAAAGATCACAAAGGCAAGAACTGAAGTTCAGGCTGTGTTAGATCAGTGATGGAAATGGAACAGTTTGGACATGAGGCAGAAAATCTGTTGCCATCCAGTTGTACTGTGAGGTGTTGGTGTGTCCGAGGTGCTGGGTAAGGGCAGAGTGCCCCTGTTTGCCTGAAATCCTGGAATTTAAACCACATATTTCATTTCCAACTTTTAACTCTCCTACTTTAACAGGAAGTGATGGGAAAGGGACAGAATCTCTTCAGACTGTACATGGACTTGGCTAAGGGCTGAAAGGCAGAACTGACCAGAGTCTGAGGGCAGCACACATTCATGGTGTGCTTAGAAATTGCCTAAATAATGCATTTACTCCTCTCATGTGCTGATACCTGCAATACTGGCAGTGTTTCCAGTTCTGAAGATTTCTAGATCATGGGAATTCAGGAATTGTGAAGCAGAAACAAAGGAGGGACTGAGGATTGCTGGCCAGTATCAGTGTTCTCTGTGGAACTGAGGTGCTGCTGCTGCTGCTTACAGAGAGATTAACCAGGACTGCCCCCCTTCAGTGACTGTCTCCCTCATTAAACCTCTTTGTGTGGTGATTCTTCCCTTCTTGCTTTTCAGGAGCTCAGTGATGTGGAAACTGATCCAGGCAGGGCAGAAGCAGGCAGGATTTCTGATTCAGCAAACCTTACTCCCTCACTCAGATCTCAGTGGTAAGGAAATCTCAAAAGCTGTGGCTGCCATTCTTATTTTGAGTTACACAAACACACCACAACCAAATATATTTTAAAAACCCAAATCTGTCTTAAATTTAGTGACCTTAGGAGGCCTTAAACTCAGTATAAACCTGTGATTTCAAACTAAACAGTCTTAGTTGGTTAAAGTGTCCTGTGGAAGCTGGCCAAGAGGAGGCAAGGATGTATATAAGACTAGGTGTTTGGGGAGGAAATTGATAATAAAACAGTTATTTTGGTGCAAAGAGGGAAAAATAAAATGTTCACCTGGGAACTTCAGTGTAACAATTTATGTATTAAGGAAAGCCCTGGAACAACAAAATAGAAGGAATAATCTCTGTTTTCATTTACTGGCTTGAGGCTGGCCTTTGCTGTGCAGAGTCTGGGCTGTGGGAGTGGGTCCCCAGTGGATGTTTACTCTGGACAAGCCTCTCCCTTTCCAAGAGCTTCCTGAGGGACCAAGGACTTGCTGAGTTTGGAGATCAGATTCCTTTTCCTCACCCATCATCCCATCAAAGCAGCAATGTGGCAAACGGGGTGGTGGTTTGGGGTATGAGGTAAAATCCTGGGGCCTGATACATTTTTGCCCAAAGTGTTCTCTGCACCTCCATGTGGGTAAACTGTTGGGATGAGATCTTATAGAAAACCTCTTCAGGTGCTCAGAGCTTCTCTCATTTCTCACCCACTCTGCTGGGGGTGGATGTGGGCTCTAATCACACTCAGCTTCACCTCGAGGTAAAAATAGGGAATTGCCTGCCCTCAGTATTTCGAGTTTCATGTAATATGTCCATAATGCCTCATAGCTTGAGCTGTGGGGAGTGGTTTCTGTGCTGTCAGTGGGCTCATCCATGTGCTGCTTTAGAGCTGGGGCTTTGCAGGGAGGAGGAGGAGGAGGAGGGGGAAGATGAAGCTGTTTATTTCAGCATCTCTTACCACATATTGCACTGAGCACCTTGGCAACCCACTGAGCATCACGTTCTCCTCACATGGCTGAACTCCAGCTGGGGACTCATTCTGCTCAAACTTGCAGATCATCAGTTAAAGCAATGTTTGAGGTGTGAGTTGGCTCAGGAGCTGCTCACCAGCCCAGGAATGCAGCTCGGTGCTGAATAACGACTCCCATCGGGGCTGAGCTTTCCTTTGGCCCCGGTGCTGGGGACAAGTTCCACACGCAGCAAAGGGGCAGGAGAGCAGCTGGGCTGGAGGGAGCTCTGAGAAACGTCCCTTTCCCAGGCAGGCTGAGGCTGTGGAAGGCCAGGGATGCTCGGGGGGCTCTTTCCCCTCCTGCCCCGAGCTCGCCCTGCACGGGAGGGGCGGTGCTGACACGGCCCCGCTCCAGATCCGGCTGTGGGAGATAAGGGAGGCTCTGAGAGAGCTCAGCCTGCCCGCACAGCGCTGCCATAGTAGGAAGCAGCTGCCAGCAGCACCCTCCACCATCCTATAGAGCTGCTGCACCATGGAATTCCACCCCTGTATTTTTAAACCTCGCACTGCTGCGTTTGAAGGGTCTCAGAGCTGTCACCTCGTTTGGATAACGCTGTTTGCCAGCAGGGCGCCGCTATCAGGGGCTGGAGGCTGAGAGGCATTACATTTAATGTAAAACACATTCCTAAGTTGTCTCTTATTCCAAACAAAATCTGGTGTTTGGGCTTTGGAGCAGAGCATCGCAGGACACTTGGAAATTCCAGCTCTTACCCTGGCAGTGCTTTAGCCTTGCCCAGCAGCAGCTTGAGAGCATCCCTGCTCTGGGGAAGGGATGAGCCCAAACTGCCGAGCTCTCCCAGCTGGATGCTCCAAACACATTCGGCTCATCTTCCTTTTGCCCACAGAAAGGACAGAGACCAGGAGCTACTTTAGGCTGGGGCAATTTAGAAAATAGAAAAGGACAAAAAAAAAAAAAAATAAAGATGTAGTTGGGAAAGAATTGTTTATTTTACGTTTCTCAGAGGGATTTTACAAACAATGGAGCATTTTAAAAAAACTGAGTGATCAAAGTACTTGACAGTGTCCCTTAAACACACACACAAGCCCCTGGACAGAGGAAATCACACCAGCGAGGAGGTCAATACTGCCGAGGAGCAGCTGATCTGCATAGTTCTAGGAGGAAAGATTGCAGTTCTAGGAGGAAAGATTGCAAAGGTGTTGGTGCTAAAAGTGGCATCCTGGCATTAAAATGAGAGCGCGCTGCAGAGCCCACACGGACCTGCAGGAAACAAAGTGCATCAAATAACACGCCGAGCACGTATTGTAGAATAAATTTATTTACCTGATACAAATGAAACTAGGTGTGATGCTCCTTTACTGTCAGCATGTCAATAGACAATTGATCTTATTTACAGCTTCTAAAGGTCACACATGCAGCTGTGGGAACTGGCTACGTCGTTGTTGCTTTTTAGATAAATGCATCACGATATTTTGTATTGCACCAACATCTGTCTTACTGCCTTAGATTTAAATAAGTTACATTACAGTGCAAAAGAGGTCGATTTGCACAGATGATAAAAAAATCCAACGTTATGAAGTGGAGGCTTACGGTTTAACATTCATCTGTAATCGTTTCCATGGATTTATAAATAGGAGAGCATTGTACAGAAGCTGTTGGAGTAGGATGTTTGGATGATACAATACAGAGAGAGATCCGTCTACACCCCAAGGCATGCATTATCTGATATTGTACATTGTATAAACTGACATTGTACATACAGGAATATGGAAATCGGCTGACAGCTCCGCAATTCTTGCTCAAGGATAACCAAACTCTTCTCCATGCAGCACAGAAACCCAACTTCTCTGGAGAGAGTTCCGGCTTGGTAAGCTATATTGCACGTTTGTACATCTGTATCATGAAGTCCTAATGGTACCACACATTTCTTCCACAGAGAACACAATGAGTTTTGTTTTTAAGGGAAAGCAAAGAATCTTTACACGATACATGCAGAAGTTTTGGTAGATGTGTTGCTAAAAACACATGCACGCAACAAAACAACCTTACATTTCTGCAAAATTGTTTAGGAAGCGATTACTCCAGTATTGCTGAAAAGGAAAGAAAGAAAAGGCATCAGTTAATGAAAGGATGAATGCTAAGTATCATTATACAAGCAAGACTAAGATCAACAGTGACAGAAGGAAGAATGTTAAGTTTGGTAACTGGCTGCTCTGTCATTGAAGGGACACTCTCAGGTTACTTTGTTCTTGAAGCTCCGAATCCTCTGGATTAAGGCTCAGCTCCCTTGATTATCAGCAGAGCCAGCACTTCCTACTCAAGACTGCAGTGAAAAACAATTAAGACACATTTAATTAGCTTTTGCCTTTCTCTGCCTGACCAGTGGCAACAGACAATTCTCACTTCTTTGGAATTTTTACTTTCAAGTCCCACACTAAGCACTTGTTTTTTTCAGTCGAGGCATTAGGGCAGGTTTGGCCCCACAGTGACCTAACAATGTCCCTTTTCCAAGGCAGGCAGCTTCTTGTGGGAAGCAGTAGGAAAGCCTTGAAGAAGTCATTAAACTACACAGATTCATGTGTGGGCAAAGGGCAGAGTACAAGGCCCTAAAGCTCCTGCTGTACTTCACCCCTACCACAGCATCAGGTCAGCCTTGTGTCTGGACACTGCTCTGAGTCCCTACAGCTCCAGGGAAGCTCCTCCAAACACTGCTGCAACTCTAAAATTTGGGCTCTCCTGCTAAGATTTGAAAATGCATATTAATGCAATTAAGGATGTAATTAGCAGAGATTAGGGAAACAGTTAATGGTTAGAAGTGCAAAAAAGTAAACAAGACAGGTGCAAGAGACAGACGACTCTGTTGGTTTTACCTCCCTTCCCCTGAGCACATCCAGCCCCCTGGGCTGTGTGGGGCTGGCACTGCTGTACTCATTCTATCAGCAAATTAAAAACTCACTTTCGTACCAGGAACCTCCCCAGCAGCCTCTCTACCAACACACCCCTCGGGGCACTTGGACAGGCCTGGAGAAATGTTTTTCTGCAGCCTCTTTTGTACTCATTTATTTGCAGTAACATTTTGGGAAACCAAGTATGAACTATTTTTATTGCTCGGGTGCCAGCAAGAAGGAGCAGCTCGTTGTGCAGCTCAGCACTCTGGATTGCTCACACGTGAAAGCAGAGAGAGCCCAAGGCACTGCAAAGACAAAAGCTCCTGGCTAAAATTCAATGCATGACTGCAGCTGCCTGAGCATCCTCCTTGCTCCAGAACACAGACTCAGGAGGAGCTGCTCTCATTCCAAACCCAGTGGGTTCCCAGCACAAGCCAATATCCTTCCTGGTGTTCCCAGCATAAGGCAGCATCAATCACAGGATTGATCCTGGTCTTACACACCCCTCTCACAGTGGAGAATAAGCTGTGATGTGTGAGGGCACCAAGGAATCCAGAAAACAGCAGAGATGAAAAAGCTCGGTGAGATGGGAGCAAAGAGAAACAAAAAAGATGAAATTATTTTGTAAGAATGGAGTGGGAGATCAGGCCTGGGGAATTCTGAGTTAGTCCTGCTTGAACAAGGGCTGCTGTTTGTGGGCTCACATGGTTCAACAGGAGTTCCCTTCCTCACCCCCAGCTCTGGGGAGCTTGGAGAGGAAACATTTGGGACCAAACAAATGAGTCTGTCCTGAAAAGTCCTCCCTTCCTGGCTCCTCCAGCTGAAAAGGCTGAGGCTGAAGGATGACAGGATCTATACAGCTAAGGATAAACACTTTAGTTCAGACATTTCCTGCAGAAATTACAAACTTTGCTCTGCAGTTCTGCACTTCCTAGGCCAGAAGAGCCCTCAGCTCCCTCAGCCTCCCCCAGGCTGCTCAGCTGCAGGGCTGAAGGGCAGACCCAGCTCTCAGCCCCAGCTCACAGGGATGTGATTCCAGGGGGAAGCTCTGAACGTTTGGCCAATCCCCACCAGCCAAGGGTGGGATTTACAGCACTTGGAGAACAGAATCCTGAAAGCACAGCTGCCCTCCAACCTGAGAACCTTGGCTCCATTTCTGCAGGGAAACTTGGACAAGACTGGCAGAAAGAGAAGAAAGCCAGGGCAGATGGAGATTGCCTGGGCTCTGTAGGAGCACCTGTCAAACCTGACTGTTCTGTAAGCTCAGGAGCCTGCAGGGATGGATCCCAATGTCTCCATTTGCCCATCACTCATCCAGATTTCAAGGCAAAGTCCAAGGAACACGAGGCCCTACCCCAAGTGCCTCTGAGACACAAATGAGCTCTCAGATCTCTATGGAAATCCATGACAAGCAGCAGCAAGATTCATCTTCAACACTGACAGATCCAACAGAGAAGGTGCTGAATTCTGAATATTCTCAATTCTACTTACTGACAGTCATCTTCCCCTTCAGCTTCTTAACAGAGGCAAAAGGGGGTGTATAGCAGGATTGTTTGCCATAAAAGAGAGGAACAGGATTGTACAAGAAGCAGAATTATTCATGGTGGCAGCCACACATGTGGCTTTAAAAAGGCCACCCCGTGGTGCTCTGAGGTTCAGCAGAACCTGTGTGCAGGATTCAGTGGCACTCCTGCCCTGGAAATGTCTGTCAATAGCAGGGGGAGCACACAGAGCTAAGCTGCTGATTTGTTCCCAGCAAATAACACCCTGGTACACACTTTGATCTCCAGGAATCCTACATCACAGGAACTGCTTTGTTTTTATGGTTTTTGTTTCAAGGAACAGGGATGAGTCTCACGCTGCTCATCTGTTATTGATGCAGCTAAAGGCCAGTGAAGGCCAGTGGTTTGATGGAATGCAAACCCTCAGTTTGGCTCTTCCACACCAAAAAAGGGCATTGGAGGGGATTTGAATGCTCACAGTTTGGCAGCACACCTGCTCCATCATCAGGGCAGCTCCTCTGAGCCACTTCAGCATCCACTCAAGTCAAAGTCTCTATAAACAAAGATCCCAATGCAGAGGAATTTCTGACCAAGCCTCTGTGTTCTGAGGGAGCACCTCTCCACTCAGAGCTTAAACCTAGAGAATTATGTGTGCCTGCTGGGTTCCAGCTGGCAGCAAGAGAACGGGGCCTGGAACCATCCTTCCCCTCCAAGAGGGATCACAGAGCTGTTTGGATTTGGTTCCTAAAGCAGCTGAGCCAGCACAAGGTAACAGCACCTGCTGCTCCACAGACACAGCGAGCCCAGGGCAGCTTCCACAGACTCCCTGTCCAGCTGAGACTGCTCTTCTGCCTTCTCAGATGGCAAATAACAAACAATGAGCTGCTTTTGCCAGGACAGCACCTGCCCTTCGAGCACTGCTCAGCTCTGAGGGGCAGCCCCTGATCCAGAGCAGGGAGAAGCTTTGGAGTAAAGCAGCACCTGACCACGAGTACCAGAGAGTTTTGGACACTAAACATTCATGGTAACAGCTGTCAGGGTCTTAAGTTACAGATTTGTCTGATTTTATCTCAAACTTAAGACCAAAAGCTGTAAGACCTTGGGGCACTAAGGCTCCCAGGTGCTATAAAACAAGACCCTAAAATACACTAAACCAAAAGCAAGTGTTTTGCCTTTGGAATCAGTAATTTGAGCTTCAGACCACAAAACAAGAGTCTAAAGTGGTGATAATAATGTAGCACAGCAGAGTTTGACAAAACACAGCATGGGAATGAAGGAAATTACTATTTATTCTTCAACATGTATACAGCATATGCTATTTTACAGCAAGTCACCACTGGCAGGGTGAAATGGAAGAAAAATACTCACTTTAGTCGATGAAAGTTGGAAGGCATTGGAGAAAAACACCACAGTTAGGACTGTTAATGACTTACACATTGTTGATACAGGACTGAATTTGAAAACATGCTTTAACATTTACCGTAATAATGAAGGTGGTTAGTGCCACATTAAAATAAAAATAGTTCTATACAATATGTTCAATTTGGTCATGTGCTATTTACAGATTTTACAAAAAACACACACGAGCTTGTTACTTCAAGTCAGGCTAACAACAGGCCAGCAGAGTAACTCCATGTATACAGCTGAGCATTAGTGCCCTAAGTGTAGGAAATCCAATTTCTAGCTATGCAGTGCAAGTTGTTTTTTCAGGTCTCATTGCAAATTTTGATCTTAAAGGGGGGAAAAAAAAAGAAATAAAAAGAAAGGCTCTGACATGTGTAAAAAAGGTATTAAACCCCAACTTAAACCCTCTTTTGAACTGAAACAGATTGTGTGTGTGTGTTAAAAAGGCTTTAGACAGAAGTAGCCCTCCCTATCCCTGCATCATGGGCAACACTGGCAAAGTAAGGTCTGTTACAATAAAATACAATAGACAAATAAATAATCCTTAAAAAAAACCAACCCTATGTGTGTGGAGAGTATGGAAGAACCCCAGCAGGCTGCACCTGGAATGGTATTTTCTGCACGAGCAAGATCAGGCATACCTCATACAGAAAGTGGTGTAAACAAGGACAGTCAAGAACCGAGAGTGAGGGAGGAGGGGACCGAGAAGAAATCCTGACCCGGGAGCAGGACTCTACCCAGGGCAGAGAGTTCTGCTCGTGAACAAAACCTGACTTCATGACAAATTAAGTTTGGATGATCATGCAGAAGACAAACAGTTACATGCTTTTTTAGTTTTAGACAACACACATTCATTCCCTAAAATCTGCTGCCAATTTTGTTTGATAGTGTCCGCTGGCTCAAAAAAAATTTACTTTTTTTTACATGATGAATAGACTATTGAACAGAACACTGTACATGCTTTTCATCTACAAAAAAATATTTGCATAAAATAGTGTTAGTTCTCTGTACATGTCAATGGACACTTTAACTGTGTATAAAAGAGGAATATATTGCCCCCACTGAAGTCAGAAAAAGCAAAAAACCAAAATCTAGATTATGAAACCTCCATCACCGGCAAATATGTTCATGTGAAAATTCAGCAGAAATAGACAGTTGCTCTAAACAATAAAAAAATTAAGTTAAACTTTTTTTTTTTTTCTCCTTTGAATGTAAAACTCGTCACCATGTCAGTCAAGACCAGAACATATCGCTAAAGTTAGTGTCTGTGCTGTAAAGCCAGATAACCAGGGGCAGAGTAATGAACACAAACGGCCAGGAAACTCCTTCGGTGCATGCTGACAGAGCACAGGGTTTGGTGGCAGGCCGCACACTATCATCTTTACCAGGTTCCAGGTAGTTACGGGCCACATATTTAAGAGTTTCATCCAGCAGAATGACAGGGAGGGAGATTTTCAATACCATCAGCCACTGCGTCACGTTCAGAGGGGTGATCTGGAAGATGATCTGCAAGAAAAGCCCGGGGTTACCAAGCTCCCCCTGCAGCCCCAGGCAAGGCTTTGCTCTGGCTGCAGTTCAGGGTGGGCAGGGCAGCAGCACTTACGGGCAGTGGTTCCACATAAAGGATGAGGAAGTGGAGGGACATGGACAAGCAAATGGCCCCCACCAGCCAGATGTTCTCCCACGGGGGCATCCTCATCAGGGACTGGTTTTCTGACAGGCTGCAACAGAAACGTGGCTCATGTGTGACTCTGACAGCAACAGGAAGCTCTGAGAACCACAAAGCAGCCTGGCACAGCACAGGCAGGAAACAGCCCAGGACAGCCTGGATGCTGCAGCTTCAACTGGCCTGAAGGCAGCTCAGCACAGCAGCCACCAGCAGCCAGGTCTGGTCTAAAAAGTCTTGAGTGTTCTGTCCTGGTCTACTCAATTCTTCTCACAATGACCCCAAAATCCTCTCCCTGGGAGGGAAAGGGAAGTGTGGACATGGCAGCCTCAGAGAGCTGAGTCTACCAGGGCCCCAAGGGCACCCACTCCTGCTGGAGTCCACTGAGAGACTGACAGAGGGTCAAAACCTTTCACCTTCTAAATGCTGGCTCTTGATTCCATCTGCACCCAGGCTGTGCTGGAGAGGAGGCCGAGATCCAGAGCAGCAGATGTAGAGCAGTGCCTTTATGTAGGACTACCCCAGTGCACTTGTATTTCAAGTTTATTTGTTTTTAAATTAACTGACCTCTAAGCTATTTGAAGAAAAATACCCTTGACATTGTGCTATTTAGTGGTTTCCATTTATAATCTAATATTAATTGGCTAAACCCACACTCCCTTAGGGCAGGAAAAACTATTTTCCATATCTTCAGCATTCTTATTTTAGTTCTCCTTGATATCACTTTATACCAACAGAGTAGGGATAATCTGATTGATTAAGCTTAGATTAAAAATAATGGAAAATATTTCAGTTGCTTGTGCTTAGTAAAATACCAGAATGAATTGGCAGACTTAAAAATACACCTTATGATAAGAGATCTCAAATGTTATCTAAGAGTCTGGGTAGTGCAAACAAACTGAACTCAGAAGGGAAATGTGACTCACTCTTCAATAGCTGAGCTGTTCACCAAGGATCAAATTGCACAAAAAGCAGGGTTTGGATAAGCTGGGCAGGGGCTGGGCTTTGCTGTGGGGATGTACCAACCTGTTGAGGGCATTGCACATCTCTATGGTGACCAGCACAGACAGAGCCATTGTCATCGGGTACGGGGACTCAAACACCACACAGTCCACCCCATAGAAGTCTGGATTGTCCTCCTTGCACTGCAGGAAATGGCTCTGGAACAGAACACACACAACTCACTTCCACAGCCTGTTAACTCTGAACATGTAAAATAGGCAACCAAGAAAAAACCCAGTATTATAGAAAGGGAAGTTTCCACTGTGACTCCAAACCAGTGCTTACAAACTTTTGCCTGCTTTAAAAAAATCCTCTTTAGGCTTTCACTTACAAGACAACAATTTGTCCTTCAAATCGTTAGCAGCTCAGGTATCCCACCTCTGAGCTTTCCTATCAAGACTAATTAATCATGATCAAGTTTTACAGGAACAAGTCTGAAAATGTTTAATTATACAAATTCCTGTAACCTACCAGGTTTGTACAGTCATTTCATGTGTGAAAGCAGCAGGAACCTCCCCTCTCCCCCCAAAGATATTAAACTGAGCAAATACCAGCTGGTAAAAGGAAACTTTTGGACCACCATCAGCAGCAATAAACCACCAAGCAGCAGCACCCACTGTGGCAGCACCAACGTAGCCTGCAAGGAAACAAAGAGCTTCTCTCAGCACGGTGAATGTAGGCAAGACAAGACCTCACTTGCCACACCTAAACTTCTCAAGGCCTCAAGACTTCTAGTACTGAAAAAAAAAAAGGTTGTATGTGGGATCTCAGCACCTCAGCACTGAGGTGCCACCGAGAGCACCCCTGGGGGGCTCGGGAGTCCTGGAATGTTCCAGAAGTGTCTGGTGGCTGGACTTTGATCCTACACAGGAGACGACACCTGTATGAGGATAGGAGGGTTTCACCGGGGTGAATGGTGAAGGGATTGGTTAATTAGAGAGGGAAACACAGGGTTTAGGATTTCTGTACAGGGGGGTTTAGAGAAGTAAGATGGAGGAATTGGGCGTGTCCTGTCCTTCTTCTTCTTCTTCTCCTCCATTTCTGTGGTGATGGTGGCACTTTGGGATTGGCCATTACTAAAAGTGCACCAGACAATAAGAATAAAGGTATTGGGGAAAAATGATAAATATTGTACACAAGCTATGGGTATAAAGATAGGTGACTGTCCGGAGGGCAGACAGTGTGCTCATGGCTGGCTGCTGAGCAGAGCTCTGTCGGGCTGAGAGAAAATTTTTAGATAAACAATTAATAAACACCGAGACCGAGAAAAGAACTGAAGCCTCTTCTGGTCCTTTGAAACGTGGGCTGCCCCAAGGCCACCCCGGGCCTTTCCAGGCCACCCAAACAGCCGAAAACTGGACAGTTGTAATTCATGAATTTAAAGAAAAAAGAGCCATTGGTACTTACATCCAATGGCCAGGTAGCGGAAGAAGAGCCAGCCACTGATGAGGGGCTCCTTGGGGTTCCGGGGGGGTTTGTTCATGATGTCCAGGTCGGGAGGGTTGAAGCCCAGGGCAGTGGCAGGCAAACCATCGGTCACAAGGTTCACCCACAGCAGCTGCACAGGAATCAGAGCCTCAGGAAAACCCAGGGCAGCGGTCAAGAAGATGCTACAAAGAAACCCAGCAGTTACAAGTTTGTTCTTGTGCAAGCCCAAACCTGCAGCAGCATTTCTGTTCTCTCTCACCCACTGAAGATCACAAGCTGAATATTCACAATCAGGAAACTAAACACATATCCAAGAGCACAGACTAACCACTGGCATGTAAGCTTTGAAGCATTGTCTTCTTCTGATAACTTCAAAAATTGAAGACTTTTGACTTTAGGGTTGTTTTTTCTCCATTCTACTTGTCTGTAAATAAAGGCTTGCAAACCACTTTCTAAAAACCACATTTTGGTTCAAACAACCAACCTTCATTTCCCTAGATTACTGCTATTCCCTGCAGAAGTTTATTGAGCCTGTAACTTTCATAGCTCCAAGCCTGTGTGAATAAATGGAACAGAAACAGGGGCTGCAGCAAGAGCCATATGAAGGATGGCTTAAAGCTGACAAGAAACAAGGCAAGAGAATTGCTGTGCTCTGTCCCACTCTGGGAAAGGTCTGCTTTGATGGAAGGGCTGTGGGGAGATCAATATTTACATTTTGTCACCAGCAGTGCATTCTGTGGTCACCACTGCTCCTCCCAGAGGAACACAAGACATGTTCCTGGAACCTGAGGTTAAACAAACATCCAAGCCATGCCTGGGACTGTTATCTGAAATTCCACATCTCCTACTGTTTGATTAAGGTTTTGGTTTTCCTTCTCTAGAGAATTATTCCAATCATAGAAATAACTGGAAAGCACTACCTATTGAGCTAGAATATTCTAAATACAACTGTGCAACTTCTGTGGCAAGCTACAATGCTTCACTAAAGACAGGCCAGAAACATGCAGCTTCCACAGAGATCCATTGCCTGGAGAACCTCTCCTCTGGTTTTAGTGAGAAATACTGGAAGACTCCATCAGCACTACTCTAGCTCAAAGAAAAAACACATTTAAACCTACCAAACAACTTCCCCAACGTTGGAGGAGATCAGGTATCGGATGAACTGTTTCATGTTGTTATAAATTGCACGTCCTTCTTCCACAGCAGCCACAATTGTGGAGAAATTGTCATCAGCCAGAACCATTTCAGAAGCAGTTTTGGCCACGGCAGTACCAGAGCCCATGGCAATTCCAATTTCTGCTTTCTTCAGTGCAGGAGCATCATTGACACCATCACCAGTCTGAAAGGAGAATTCAGGGTTGGAAATGAATCAGTAAATAAGGTGGGCATGGACATACAGATCCAGAAAGGAATTTTGCACTGGGTGTGGTTTTGGATCCTTAAAACTCATTAAATGCAGGGAAACATGGAAGCAAGTGCAGTCCAGAATGGGCAATTACTCAGAGAAGGCCTAATTAGGGTTTAACATCATTTGCTTTCCAACCAACAACCATCACTCACCATGGCTGTGATCTCATCGAAGGACTGCAGGAACTCCACGATTTTGGATTTGTGGGAAGGCTCCACGCGGGCAAAGCAGCGGGCATGGTGGCAGGCGTCCCTCTGGGCAGCCAGGGACAGCTCATCGAACTCCCTGCCCGTGAAGGCCTTGGTGGACACGTCCTCGTCCTCCACGAAGATGCCGATGCGGCGGCAGATGGCCACGGCCGTGCCCTTGTTGTCCCCGGTGATCATGATGACCCTGATGCCAGCCTGCCTGCACAGCTTGATGGACGAGGCCACCTCGATCCTCGGGGGATCCAGCATTCCCACGCAGCCCACAAATGTCAGGTTGGTCTGGAACAGGGTACACTGAGTTTTAGGGCAAGATCCTGCAGATTTCTCCTCTGGCAGCAGGGAAATCATTGTTTTCCCTGCATGTTACACCTGTGTTGTGACATTTGGGATAACTCCTTGTCCTGCCTTACCAAATTTTGCTTCAAATGCACTAATTTAAAGTTGAAACGTGTTCTACTTGCCAGCCTTGCAAATTCAACCTGCAAGCATTGGGTCTTTCATTTTTATCATCAGTGCCAGGAGCAGAGAGAGCACAAGCCAAAAACTCATGCAACTGTTATGACTTTTCTCCTGAATTCCAGATACAGATTCCATTGGAAAATTACAGAGCAGCTAAGATGATAATCATGGACTGAGCCCTTGCAGCCGACAGCACAGAGGCAGGAAGTGAACCTGACTCCCAGAGGGGTATGTGCCATCACAAAATCCCCAAAAAGGTTTTGCAGTTGAGCAATGCCAAACTGAAAAACCATAAAAGCTGAAACCACAATGCAATTTTTGGACTGTTTAACTGATTTCTTCTTGTGCTTTTAGCCAAAAAAAGCTACTTGCTGTCAACAATTTTTTCTAAAACACAAATTCTTAGACTGAGCATTCCCTGCATACAAGTGGGGAACTGTTGTGTCTGACATCAAAAACACCCAGAAAGAAAATTCTCAGATGTAACTTCCTCGAGGAACAATCAAACAGAAGAAGCCACCATTCTCCAGTTGGGAGAGGAAAACGTGCTACTGATCTTACCTCATAGTTAATGAAATTTGAGGAGTCCTCCAGATTCATTTCCTCTTTTTTGGGAGGATTGTCATGGGTTGCCAGGGCCAAGCAACGCAGTGTGTCTCTGCCAGTTCCCCATTCTCTAATGACAGACATTATTTTCTGCTTAATTCCCGAGGTCAAAGGTATTTTAGCATTTCCAACACGGACATGTGTGCATCTGTCAATCACACCTTCAGGAGCACCCTGCAGAGGCAAAAAGAAGAAATAATTTAGCTTAATAAATCCTTTCCATTACAACATTTGATTAAATTACCAAGTCCATCCTCCCACTCCAAGCTGCAGTTAGTTGTACCATAATTTTTAAGTATTTAAAATACTTGGCAGCCATTCCATCACCTCTCTCTCTCTCTCCAGGGAGGGACTGACCTTAACAAACATTTTGCTCATGGACGTGCGGCTCGGTTTGTTCGGAGTGCAATACACAGACATGGACTTCCTGTCTCTGGAGAATTCCAGAGTGAATTCTTTCTTCATCAGTTGTTTTATCACCTTTTCAAAACAAAAGCATGAGGTGCATTTAGGGGGTGCACAGCACAGAGCTGTGTGCCCAGGACCCGGGGAGGGAGGAGGGCTCACCGAGTTGCAGGCGTTGGCGCGCTCGATCCGGGACAGCCCCTTCAGGTCGGTGTCAAACACGTTCATCTTCTCCACCAGGCACGTCAGCGCCGTCTCTGTGGCTTCTCCAACCTTTTCATAAACTCCCTTAGCCTGGAGTTAACACAAAGCAAACAAAAGCACAGGAGTTTAAACCTCACCTGGAACCTACCACAGACAAAAGCTCAAGTGTCACAACAGTGGGGAAAAAAAAAGCTTTACAAGATTTCATGTGGCTCATGAAACAAGCAAAGCTATTTTAAAAGAGCAGCTTTGAGAAGTCTGATTTGTAGGAATTTGAAGCCTTTACCCTCAAGAGCAGCAGAGAGAGATGTCAGTATTTTATCATCAAGCATTTAAGACATTTTGAGACTTGGTAGCAATCATAAGGCAGCGAGGCAAAGCAAGAAAGCAGCACCAGAGATCTCCAAATTACAGATTACACTTGCTGCTGGATTTAGTTCTCAGTGTTCAACAAACAAGTAATTCTCAGAATTAATACTTCAGAGGGCCTAAGTACTCTCCCCCCGACTAGAGGGGATTTAGCACTGCAAGGTATTGCCCAGACAGATGAGAACATTTATCCTCATTCCCACACTCTCCTCTGCTCCAGGATATGAACTTACTTCATTGTAATCCAAAGAGGAATCATTGCAGAGTGCACAGATCGTTGCAAGTTCCACCAGACCATCATACTGGCTACATTTAATGAGTTTGTCATCTTTATGCCTTTCCAGAGGGAGAGAAGGAGGAGACTGAAGTTAGTTATTTAGTATTAGCATTTCATTTCTTCATCCTCTTTACTGCATTTCCATTTAGTACAATGCTCATTAGTTATGGACTTGGAGCTCCAGCAGTTGTTGGGAAGAGCAGGACTGATAAAGAATCATGAATGGAATGAGAGGATCCCTGATGCCAAACCCTCACTGCCCAGTGCCAGTGTCCCAGCAGCCTGCAGGGGCTCAGGGCTGAGCAGGGAGGCACAGCTGGACCTTGTGCAGGGCTGGGAGGGAGCTCCAGGCAGGAGAGGGACAATGCAGGGGTTCAGCTCCCTTCCTGCTGCACATTCTGCAGCTGCACTGCAGCGCATCAGCTGCATGCACTGGGCAGCCATTAAAGCAGATTTTCCTCTTTAATTTCCTAACAATTGAATTGGATTATATGTGAGCCTCCTAAAGCCACGAAAAGTGAAGTCATTTCAAAAGACTAACTTCATGAGGAAAAAAAAGCTCTTTTCTAGTAGTGAAACACTTAATAATCAATATCTCAAGGCTTCAGAGAGAGGGAAGGTACATTTGACATCACAAGAAAGAAGCAACTTCTCTCCTTTCACACTTGGAAACAGTGAATTGATTCCTTTTCTGGAACATTCCCAGACTTCTACAGCAAGCACAAGAGAATGAAGACAGTGCTCAATACTGTTCTCTTCCCCTAGCAAAATTACCACGACAGAGCTAACAGAGAACATCTTTTATTAAAGCTCTGAAGGAGAGAAAAAGGTCTGATGGTGGAAAGATGTGGATCATTACTCTAAGAATTCACAACCCAGACTATGACATGTCCCCTTATGTAAGCTTTTGTTCACTTGTGGTACTGCAAACAAATTCCAGTGTTGTGTAACACAGCACGAGAACAAAAAGTATTTTAAGGAAAGAAGTATGAAGTGTGTTTTTCATGTTTCATCTGGCATATACCTACAGCCATAGGCTGTGGCTTTAAAGTCCAGCTCCCAGGCTCTCACCTCATCCATCCTACCCAGAACTTCCTGCTCTGAACTCAAAGAACACCAGCTTATTGGAATATTCATAATTTGTTATACCAGGGTGTGTTTTTTACAGCCCTTTTCTGTGTCCCTTATCAACAGTTTCTGAAGAACAATGCAGAGCCTAAGGTGCTGGGATCAGTTCTGGATAAAGGAGTTTTCACTATGAACTCATTTGAAGGTCAGATGCAATCTGCCAGCCTTTGCTGCAATTCTTAATTATTGCAGGGTTTGTGCTCTCAGTTTGCAGTAACACTGAGTGTGCTGAGACATGGCAAAATTACTCCAAACTCTGACAATCTCCCAATATCCCTGGAAAACAAATCAGTATGAAATCTGGGAGGTTTTTAGTATGAAATATTTGTGATTTTATATTCTGAATGAACAGGGGGAAGTTAGGTATGATATATTTTAAGAGTAAGTGAAGAATTACTGCTTTTGTGCAAGAACACTTCATGGTTATGAAATGGAATAGGCTGTGGAAGCCAACAGTGTCTGCAGTACCAAGTCAGGCCTGTCAGGAATGGTTCATATCTGGAGCAGGTCCTGCTCTGGGGCAGTGCAATGCATTAATTCCTTCTTTTCTCCCCCAAACTCCATTTTCAGTGACAGTTTGCAATCCAAGGTGAAGTCAGTCACCTTACTTAAAATCCCTCCAAAGCCACTGCTTTAAAAGCTGTCCATAAATGCAGAAATAAACCAGCCCTCGGGGCTGGAGTTGAGCTGAGTTTCCCTGAGCTCCACAAGAGCCTTTCTGAGGCAATTTCCCTCTCTCAGAACCCTTTGTGTCCCCAATGAAGTGAGTTTAACACGTTTGTTCACATTCCCTCAGCTTCAGCAAGGGAAAACAGCACATTAGCAAACATTGCTGTGTGTCTCATTATCCCCCACATCTGTCACCACACTCCATTTTATTATTTTGTTTATCTGGAGCTCTTCTGAGCCCAGCTAAAGTGCAATAGCTGGGAGTTCTGCAAGGTCTGGAGTCACCTTGTCTAAGCAAATGCTGCCTCCTGAAATGAAAGCAGAAGCTTTTGACAGCAATTAGCTTTGAAAGAAAAAGGAGAACTGGGGAATTAAGATTTCCAGCTGCTGGGAACACCAGGGTCTTAACTGCTATGGAAATTAAACAGAGATAATCATTATTGAGATGGGCAAGATTGCAGGAGTCAGAGGCACACGAGTGAAACTGCACAAGGCTGAGATGTTTACAATAACTGAAATTAAATCTGCATCATCCACAGCAGAGTCCTACTCTGCAAGCAAAACTGAACTGATACGGTTACAGAACACATGGAGGGCTGATCAAGTAAAAGGAGCTGCAGCAACCCAGTAAAAAGAGGCTTTCCTTCAAGAAGCAGAGTCCTAAAAATTCCTGAAGTTTCCAGGATGATTCCAGGATGAGCCACTTACCTCACTGGTACAGACTTGCAGCTGATAAAGTAAACCAAAGCTCATTCCTTTCCTAAAGGACTGGTTTAACAGCAGCTCAAATAGCAAAGGCTGGGACAAGCACCAACAGATGCACCAATAAACCACTGAGGGCCAGGGACAGGAATTTACAGTCCATGTAAGAGGGAACTCCAACACATTCAGAAGATGCCTCAGAAAAAACAACTTCCCCATTCTCTGAGGCAGAGAAACTGGAAACACTGAGCTCACAGATTAACCAATGCTCACCTCTTCAGATTTACCCAGTTTTTAAATAAGAAAAGTAAACCTCACTTAAAAGCACTGAGATAGCCAATCTCAGTCCAGGATGATTTCCATAAAATAA
Organism: Zonotrichia leucophrys gambelii; assembly: GCF_028769735.1. Taxonomy (NCBI): domain Eukaryota; kingdom Metazoa; phylum Chordata; class Aves; order Passeriformes; family Passerellidae; genus Zonotrichia; species Zonotrichia leucophrys. Next base: position 2,557,268 of record NC_088185.1, read on the forward strand.
ATCCTCTCTACCCCTTAATATTTTTTAGATTATCAAGGGAACACTGCAATACTGGACACTTCTTGTGTTTAATGAAGGTTTACTTTTCTACAATTTATCTTTGTTTTCCTGTTTATTACTTCCTCCCCAGCCCTTCAGAGTGCATCCTCACTGGCTGACCTCTCACTCACCAACAATCACAAGTATGACACGCATCCCTTCCCAGACTGAAGTAACAGTGAATGCATGACCAGACAAATGTTTAACTCGCACACAACACTTACACTTCTCCCATGGGAGCATATGTTGAACCAGTTACAGTAAATTCATTCAGAGAGCAGCTGTCTCCTTCCACTCTGTCCAGGATAAACATCTGGAATTAGAGAGTTAGAAGTGTTACTACCTTTGAACAGTAATTAAAGCAAGAGATTTAAACAGGCCTTAGGCAAGCAGGTACAAGAGGCAAGTTCAGTCTGAATAAACAAAGCAGACAAGACCTGATTGTGTGCACTTGGATCCCACACGTGTTTGAACAGCTCCATGAGGGAAGCACAAAGTACAGGGAACAGCCCTGTGCCTACAGAGCTCTGCAAAACAGAGCTGGAAACCACAGAGCTGAGCACACTGCAGTGGGAAAACCATTCACAACCACCTGACAATCCTCACTAGGCCCAAGCTCCTCCTAAGCTTCACACCTAATGTGAATTAATTCACACCTGTGACACAAATCATGAATTAATGCTCTGCTTTGGAATAGTCAAACACAGCTCAGCCAGACACTGTCAGCTTGGACACTGACAATTTCTCCCAAAATCCAAATAAAAGCATGTACAAATGGGAGAAGCTGAGATCTAGGAGGTGAGGTTTTAGCAAGAGGCAGACTATGGCCAGTTTCTCTTAATACCCTTAAAACCTTAAATGAAAGTGTTTCCTGTCCTGGTTTCCAGTTACAAGTCACTTTAGCACATGGGGCACTGGGAGTTCAAACCAATCAGCCACTCCAGTGCTCTCCTAGCACTGCTGAAATGACATTTCCAAACTCAGACACCAATCTAGGGGTGCAGCTGTACCTCTGTGAGATCTGCAGCTCAGTCTCTCCTCTGTTTCCTTTCCAGGAGAGCTGCAGGCAGAACCTCATCTGAGAGGATGGAGATAAAAACCACAGTGCCTGAAGCTCTCTCACTCATGGCTTGTTGGGGTAGCACTGGAGAAGATCATTTCTCACTAATTGATGGTGTATCCTAATGGAACTTCTGATCTAGCACAGGCCATTTTGTCACATCACATTTGAGCAATGTCCCCCTCTCCCCTCGTTGTGTGCCCTCTGTTTTAGACAAGCATCCTCACAAAGCACAGACCAATAAAATAAACTCATTGCTACAGGCATTTTTGAAAACTTCAATTCACGTTCTTTTGCAACCCTCAGAGATTAAAAAGGAACCAAGTTGTGCTGGACAAGATCTAAAACGTTTAGCCCTCTAAATAAGGAGCAGAGCATTTTGAGCTTTTAAATAAACACAACTTAAATGATGAGTTAACCAGGGAAGCCTCCTGCTTTTGGCATCTGCAGGATGAAAAAATCCCTGCAAAGACTAGGGCAGTTATGCAACTCTACTGCAAGTAACCTCCTCTGGAATACTGATGAGCAGCTGCTTTGTGTCTCTTAGGTATAAATACTACGATACTTAAGGAAGTAGAACAAGTCAACCACCAATTAGGAAGAAAAAGCCATCAATCACAGGAGAACAAAGTGCTTAGGGCTTACAAACTTTCAGCACTGGTGTGCAGAGCCCAACATGCACACATTTGGAATTCTAGCCCAATGTAATGAGGCTCTGGACATTGCATGCTGGAGTTGCTGTGCCACTGAACATCTGAAGTTATTACACAGAAGAATTCAGTGTTTTCTCCTTTAAATCCCTCCACAGAAGGGCAAACTGGCAATGAACATGCATTATGTTAAGGGACCAGCTGTGAAAGTCCCAAATTAGCCAACACTAGACAGAATATTGGGGGAAGGGAGGAGAGGCACAGAACTCATGTCTACCTAAAAATACACCAACAATGAAAATTACCCTGGCAGTGCTGGTGACAGGGTCACCTGCACCTCAAGCTGCCAGATTAGTCAGTGCTGCACACTGACAACACTGCAGTGATCCCCATCAGACCAGCAAAGCTACTGAAGGTATCAAACAAAGGTGCAACCACTCAGGAGTGAAAACACCTTTGACTACCAAAGTTACTGCAGTAAATCTCCTTTTCTCACAGCAAGTTTCTCCACCATTGTTGTCTTTTTCAATTGAAGAGGCAAGTGTTTGACACTTACACACAGCCTGTTCCACAGCGTAACTTTCTAAAAAAAGGCATAAATCACACCAAAGAATTACCAGTAACCTGAAAGGCTCACAGGCAAGTCAATGGAAAGCTGCTTACAAACAACCCTCTCCTCCATCAGTGTGGGCACAGCTATTTTTGGCCATGACTAAAAAAGGAAAGAGACAAAAGCCTTCAAGACTAACACAGCAGAAAACTGAATTCAAAGTGGAGGCTGATCTTAGGGAAATAGAGCAGGACTTTGGTGATATGAGAACTGAAAGAGGTGGGATCAGGAGGATCTGAGCAGCGCAGACTCCTGGAGTGCCCAGAGCAGCAGGAGGGGCCGTGGCACAGATGTCCATACCCTGCACACGGACATCTGGTTGGTGGTCAGCGTGCCCGTCTTGTCGGAGCAGATGACCGAGGTGCAGCCCAGGGTCTCCACGGAGGGCAGGCTCCTGACGATGGCGTTCTTCTTGGCCATCCTGCGCGTGCCCAGCGCCAGGCAGGTGGTGATGACGGCGGGGAGGCCCTCGGGGATGGCGGCCACCGCCAGCGCCACGGCGATCTTGAAGTAGTAAATGGCGCCGCGGATCCAGGAGCCGCCGTGCACGGGGTCGTTGAAGTGGCCGATGTTGATGATCCACACGGCGATGCAGATCAGCGAGATCACCTTGGACAGCTGCTCCCCAAACTCGTCCAGCTTCTGCTGCAGGGGGGTTCTCTCCTGCTCCGTGGCCACCATCTCATCACGGATCTTCCCGATCTCCGTGTTCACCCCCGTGGCAATAACCACCCCCATGGCCTTGCCAGCAGCAATGTTTGTGCCCTGGGGGAAGGAACAGCAGGGCAAACTTGGAGTCAATTCACAAACTCGGACTCCATCTACAAACAGGTTCTGTGGGGTGAGTTTCTCTTGTTTGGTTTGAATTTAACAAAAAAAACACCACAAAACCCCCTCGAACCAAACCACCTCATCCAAGGTCAGACCCTGCTTCAGCCAGGACATGGAAAAGGGTCAAGAGGAAGAGGAGGACACTGAGTGTCTGTAAGGGAACACTCCAGGGTGGAATTTCTGCTCCCTGAACAGGCTCAAAACGAGTCAGTATTGATCTCTCACAAACCCAGCTGCTGAGCAAGCAGTGTTTGTTTCAACTGGAATACTGAATGTGCTTTACCTCTCTTTTTTTCAAATTAGGGCTCTGTTTTGTTAGAAAATATTACTCTGTGAGTAATAGATGTGTTCTCTGGGGCTCCCTGTGTGAACATATTTAACATGGAAAGGAACAGTACAATTAAGCTGCCTGCCAGCAAAAAGTTATTCTTTTATCTGAAAGACATTTAATCCTTCCTTCAAATAAATTGAACAAACAATTTTATTACTATACAGAAAGCCAGTTCTCAACTTTAGCTACACAACACCACAATCTGTGTGGGCTCTTATCACACTGAAGAACTATTACATTAGAAAATTGCTTCAGAAACACTAAAAGTGTGTGTTCCACCCTCCAAGACTTCCTTGTGAAGGACAAAAATAATTTTCCTCATATAGACTGGTTTCATCCAGCATCTTCCCCTGAGGACAGCTTTCATTAGAAGTTAATTTGGTTCAATGTGTATGGAGACACACATAGAGATGTGTACAGAGAACACAGCAAAGTCATGCAGTTTTTGGGGGAAGACCTGAAGTTTTGCACATTTTTTATCAGCTTCAGTATTATTTTACAAATGTTTTGAAAACCTCAAAGTAAATGACTTACAGAAAAGAGCATGTTCTTCTTGTCTTGATTTACAGCACGAGGATCAGGCACAGGGTCCGTGTGCTTAATGACAGACACAGATTCACCTGAAATAAAGATGAAACTCTTAAGTCCTGAGGGAATCAAAAAATTATAATCTTCAGCTCTGAAATTCTTAGGATGCCAAAATTTTTTCCTCAAATGATCTTAATTTAATTGTTTAAGTGAAACAGGAAACATTTCAGTTGGCCAAGAAAACAGAATGTTTGGTTTTCAGCAAAAACTCTGCATCAGTTTCTACAAGCATGTCACACAGGTACAGAAAGGTTCTTTTTCTTTGAAAGCAGATGTTCACTGCTACACCAGATTTCACCAGGTGGTGCTCTCAGCTTCAGCACTGAGCCCCAGTACTTTGTGTAAGCTCAGGAGAGCCAAAGCTTCCTCCCTTTAAAAGGATTTTGTTGAGCAGCATCTCAGACCTCAGTCCTGTTTTATCCAACAGGAGACTTAAGCATCAACCTGGCTGAAAACAGCAAAGGCTTCCATTAAAACAAGAATTCTGTTCCTCGAATAAAGGCAAAGAACAGCCCCTTTTTACAGAATTCTGATGGGCTATTTCTACTTATTCCAGCAGCTTTGCAGGCATGGAGTGCATCCATTTTCCCATGCTAAACATAAGTAAAGCTTGATCAGTCTTGTGCTATTCAGGATCTGTGGTGAGAAACTCTGGAGCCTGTTTCAAGGATGAAAAATAAGCTTCCTATGAATACTTTACTGTTTTAAAATTCAGAGCTAGTTAACAACAATTTATGCTACCAAAAGAGGCAGACAGATCTCCATGTTCCAGCTGAAAGAAAACTGTTGTAGCACGCTCGGTTGATTCCCAGCTTCTTTCCTATATTCAGAAGTGCTGCTACTTTGTTTTGTTTTCAACAAATCTGAAAAGGGCTCTAAAAATAGTTCCTGCATTGGAGGGCTGGTACCAGAAAACACACGAATGTGTGTGCACAGAATTTGAGCAAATAAGGCTCGAGTGCACTGAGTCTTTAGTGGCAGCAGCTTAAAAGCTGCCAGCATTGCAAAAATTGTTCTGTGCTGTTGCAGAGGACATTTAGTAAGATTTACATACTTTCAGATTGGAGTGGTGACACGATGTTCAAACCTAGAAGACTCTGTGAACTAGATGAGGAATATCTTTTTATTTTTTTTTTAATTTTAATTTTCCACAAATTGCTTGTGTCTGTTGGGGAAAGAGGATGGCCAAAAAAGCATTACAAGACTCAGTAAGAATGTTCATCCCACTAAAGGGAAAACAAAGCCAATGATGAAGCAACACATTCAGTCACTCTAGAAGTTACCAGATGAGAAATTTACTGCACTTGAATGCAGAGAACTTCAATAGCTGCAGGCTTGTTTCTAATGGATCACTGCAAATAAATGGTGAAAAGGCACTTTCAATTATGCACATAATTACATGAAAGTCACAGAAACTGTACCTGTGAGAATTGACTGGTCTACCCTCAGAGTTGTAGATTTGATAGAAGTAATTCTTATATCAGCAGGAACCTTGTCTCCAACTGCAAGGAAATGACAAGACAAAGTCAGAATTTTGCTGTTTGAGAGATGACTGACCAAGTGTCCCTTCCCTCCATCAGCCAGAAAAATGACTTTCCAGAAACTGCACAGATCACTGAGACCACCAGCAGCTTACTGCAATATTCCCATTTTCCGAGTATCCACCACACCTTGGCAATTCAGACTTGCCCCTATCTAACCTCCCAGAAAGAAGCTGCAAATCACTGGATTGTTTTTCTAACCACACGGCCACTTGAAAGAAAAGGGAAAACATTCTCAAGAGCAAGATATCAATTTCAGAAGACATATTTATATACAATCAAAACCCGTAGCTAAGGTGAACCAAGCTCCCTTTTCAGAACAACTGGTCCTGCAGAATCTTTCAGTTGTTTTCTCTATGCCCAAAGTGAGTCCTCTGCTCTCCAAAAATCACATTATCCACATCTATTTATTTAGAAAACTAAAAGAAGTTGTATTTTCCTTTTCTTTGGCACCAATTGTGAGAATAACGTGCTTCTGCAAATATGCTCTGGTAATGTTACACTGAATGCTGCCAGATGTTTCAGAGTTGGAAGAACCTCAGATCACACAGTAGCTTGATTTTCCAGTAATGCTGCCCTATTAAATAACCACAATCCATAGCCCAGTTACCATTTTCACAGATCCCTGTTGTGTTTATCTTGTCATGCACATTTCTACTTTGTAAAAGAGAATACTGAAAGGAAAACAAAATAAACAACCCACAAATAACAAAACGTCCACTAACAAGTGCCTGAGACACCAAGGCAGCAGATGACAGCAGTTCACACCACACTCCTAAAAATGGCAGTGATAAATCCAGGTGTCAGTCGAGCTCCAGCATCCCCAACATCTCAACATTATCTTCTCCCTTCCTGTTACTCTTACTCAGCTTTTCCAAGTTTTTAAGAAAAAACCAAAGCTCAACCATTTTGTGCACATAAATGGCTTCATGCAAATGAACTTGCTAAAGCACATTAATGAGGCACATTTCTGACTCACATGGAGGGGTTCTGCATTCTGCATGTCAATATTGCTAATTAACACATGATTGAACACTCCTAATGTAATTTAACACTGCAAGCATTCAAGTGTCAGCTATATTATTATAAAATAATGCAAAGAAATAAAGAAGGGTGAATAACTAACTAAAGACAGCTGATCTTTTCAGTAGGTGCAATCTGTGTCCCTGCAGTGAAATTAAAATAAGCTGCAATTCCTGCAGGAACTGCTTATGCAATCAGCAGCAATAATGCACATTAGGAAATAATATCATGAAAAGCTGCACAGTGGTGTCACAGCCTTGGCTCATCCAAGCCCTCACACCCTGCAGCGCCCAACTGTGCAACAAAACCCTGGAGAGGAGAATGAAGTGCTACTTCAAACGTCAGGAAAACTCATCCCATGTGACTTCCTGTAAATTCAGAGTAACTCCAACCACTACAACCAGCACAAGTTTGTACAGTTTTGTCTGTAGAGTCAGATGTGTGTTTTTGTGAGCATGTGTACACAAAGGGACAAAAATCCAGCCACAAATGTGTCATTATACCATGTGAATACTAATTGAAGCCACAATGCCCTTGAGCAGCAGGAGAAAATAGCCTCAGACCAATGGTGACCTAGGCCAAAAAAGGCAAAACTATGGCATGGCTCTCCTGGTGTCCTGAGCAGGGTTATTTGCAGCACAGGAGCAGCTGCTGTGCAGACAGGGCTGCACAGGCCAAGCCCCAGAGCAGCCTGAACCAAACCCCCGAGCCCTGGGAGCTGCAGCCACCACAGCAGCACTGGGGAGATGCACAACACAAACCACAAACTGCTAAAAAACAATCTCAGAACTTTCAAGCAACTGCACAGAACATATGGCAAACTTCACAAGTGATTTTCTAACCTACTTCTGACTGCTCCAAGTGGTTCAAACTCAATATTCACAAATACTTGGAGAGACCCCTCTAACAGACAGTTGATATTCAACATCAGTACTTCCATGAAAATACTACTGTTGGTATCAATTGCCTGAATCTCCAGAACTGAAGTGTTAAATTTATTCTGACAGTGCAGCTTTATACATTTATCTCAGTGATTTAAGATAAGACACATGATTCACTCACCCTCTCTGACTGGGCAGGCTGTAGTGAAATATTCAAGGCATTTCCAATAGGCAGGAGAGCTCTATGTCAGGGTCAATTACAGAGACATTTTAACAGCTCTTTGCAAAATAACAACTATGAGACCAAGTCGTTTATAGTCTTGAATATACTTTTAAGAGCACAACTGAAAAGGAACACAAATAGGAAGCCATCCTATGACAGAGGGGAACCACAGGAAATTTTCAGTGAGCAGTGTACCACGGATCTCATCTACAAAGAGAAGGCTTTTTAAACATACACTTTAAAACAGGGGAAAAAATGGGAGGTTGCTGTTGTTTTCTGGGAAGCTTTTTAAAATTGATATAATTCAGTCCACAGAACCAATGGAAGTAATACCCAAGGCTTGAAAGAATGAAGAAGTGATTATGTGTTTGTGTTGCTCAGCACAGAGCTGCTACAGTAAATGATAAATTCCATAGTCTGCCATCTAAAATAAAAAGTCAGTTGCAGAAATATTTTCATCCATTATTTCAACTCAGGTTTTTAATCCTACATAGTACCTTGATTTGTACAACAGCCCTGAAGAAATAAAATAAGCTGCTTTCAAAACTGCCCAGGTATGTGCTCTGAAACAATGTAGGAAATACAAAAGTACTGATGAGAACAGCCCCAGCAGCTTCTGCACTGACTGCTGTCTGGAGGAGGAGAAGGGGCTGGTTTGAACCATCACAGCTTTACCCTCAGAATCCTTTCATTTATGCACAGAATTTTACAATTTTAATACTGAGCTTCAGCACACAATAAATGAGTCTGTGTAAAAACAACCTGGTCGTGACAGGGGGTTAAAACAGATAAATATCCATTTTATTGAACTGTGCACGAGTCTACACTGACACAGACAATTTACAATTTCTACTCCTTGGTAGAAAAATTGGAGCAGTACTTTGTTACAACATGAATTTAGGATTTATGTCAGTTGCTTTTTCACTGTAAACAGGGCAAATTTGGTACTTTCAGTACTGGGTTCTGCAGCCACCCGAGCAGCCCCAGCACTGCAGCTTTCTGCTGTGTTCAAACCCTTCAGAGCTGGGGGTCAAGCTCCCCCACAGGAACAATCACTGACAGATATTTCATTTTCACACAGTCCAACCCTGCTTCTTCTCCACAGACTTGTCCCAAACTGACTTCAAGTACAGAATGTATTATTGAGCAACCTGAGTCCCAATTTCATCCTTGGCACTGACCAAGTCCTACAGTGGAATCATCACCTCATTACCTGGGTGTTTCATCTGAGCACTGATATCCCTTTCAATACTTTACCAGTTTCCAGCAGAGCAATAAAATTAAACATTTCCTTTCAGAATTCTGTCAGACAATGGTTAGAGACACTCCCTGGGAGACCTCTACAGCTAAAATACAATATTAATTTTGCAGGCTATGGCAGTCTGTGCTTCAGGCAGCCCAGGAAGATGGGCAGAAGTGATGGGACACATTCTACAATGAAGGTGGAGGGAAAATAACAATTAAAGCTGAGTGGATTTCAGTCCCTTGTATTTTTAGTTACTTCTGGGTGCTAACAAAGATCCTCAAGCTACAAGAGGACCATACTCATCTTTCAGTCTCAAATTATGAGACCATATCTCAGTACACTCTATTGAGATCCATATCCCAGATTTTCTAATGAAAACTGCTGGGGGCAGTGGGCTCAGGAAACAACACTGACTGTACCCCAAAAGGCAGCATGCTATAGAACTGTCCTCAGAATAAAACTGAGGTCTGAGATGTGTACTTTGAACACCAATATCAGCTCTGTTAACTCTGACCCCTCACACCCTGCAGACCTGCTCAGGTTCACAGGCAGGGACATCATAAATAAATCATAAATCATAAAAAGTTTTGCTTCTTTTTTATGTTAATTTGTTACAAGACCAATTCCTAGCTAAGAAAGTGATCTGTTTGCAGCAGGTCCCTCTTTGTGATGCCAGCAAATGAAAGTAATTCTTCCTGCAGATACCAGGAGCTCTCACACACACCAGGTACCTCACACTGTATTTGTGTTTATCATTAACCAAAGCCAGCGTCACCCTGGGTCTGCTATCGACACCTTGGGGTGGAACTGGACTTTATTGTAATAAAGATTATCAGTACAGCTCCAATTATTCCATAGCTGAACAGTTTTTGAACACAAACAGTTCCTGAAACTGAGTAAAAGCATCCCCAAAAGAACTGCCACAAACCACCAAATTTTAAGAATTAAAGTGAATAGATTTAAAATAACAGATAAGGGATGCTACACACATCAATCAACAGAGCTGAGGATTTTCTGAGTGTTGAATTGAGCATTGAGTATTGCTGGGGACAGGAATATTTAAAGCTCATACCTGAATAGAATGGTTTGCTATTATTTAGAGTTTTTATTTAAATAAAAGCAAACCATTCTATTCAGTGCTTTTATTTAGAGCCGCTCCAGCAGAACTGATTTTTGTATTAAAGTTCCTGAACACCAGCTCAGCTTAGCTCCTCTTCCCCCCCGTACACAGACAATTTCATCTTCCCATTGTGCTTGATTTCCTTAGACCATCAGAAACACCATTTTCTTCTGTAGTAACAGCTTTTAAGTATTTAACACTTCCTGAGCAGGGCATAATAAAATGGTACCAAAAATCAGAATCTCTACAAAACAGGAACACAATTGAGCCCAGCTACACTTTCATACAAGGCCAAGAATGGCAAAGTGTCAAAATTAGAAGAGAGATTATGAATCAAATTTTAAGTCTGAGTTTCCACTCCAAACCAGGAAGGTAAAATTTATTTTCCATCGAGACAGATTGCACCAGCAAAGGTCCAAGAGTTGTAGCCACAGCAGTAAACAGCACTTGCTCTCACTGACAAGGTGACAGAACACATTTAAATTCATTCTCTGCATTAGACAATGTGTCTCTATCCCCCACCTTCTGCATTCTGGGCTGACAAAACATCCCCAGAGCTCACTGCAGTGCATGCAAGGTGTGAGCATCTCAACCCAGGAACTGTTCAAGGCAGAGGTTAAGATAAATTTAAACAACACCTATATATTGTTTTCTTATAAAGGAAAGCCAAAAGGACAGAAAAAGCTTTGGTTTCTGGGACCAGAGTATTTCCAGGTCAAAACTGAGGTTGAGAGAAATGCAGATACTGTGTTAAATAGTACATAAGAGTCAAATTTTTCTTAAACTTGTTTCTTTTGATTCCCTAAAACCAGACTTGTCATTCCTTCATAGAGGGCACCACAACATTAGATAAAATGTGCTGATGGACAGGGACCCTTCTAAGGCTGCACTCATTTCTAAACCACATTTGTCTGGTTTTAGCTTTTAATTAGTGGATCTATTTATACCACTGCCTACTAGATGGAAAACTCTTGTGATCAGCCTACAAAAATATCTAATAGCAGAAAGAACAGGCTGGTAAGTTCAGCTTCCACTGAAGCCAGGTCAGGTAGAGAACAGCAACTTCTGCACACCAACCCTGAGGCCCTGTTCCCCAGTTATGCTGCTTTTGGGTAGCAGAAGAACCAAAAGTCAGAATTCTGGAAGTGCAGCCAAGTTTCAAATGCAAGTTTTCTTTAGCCTTAAAAAAACCCAAAAACAAAAAACCACAAAAGAGCTTCCTTTGCCAGGGTAACACAGTAGTAACTGAACATTATCTTGATGTCCAAACTTTTTATTCAATACTATTTGTCCTTCTAATAAAACCCACCCAGTATCAGCTCTGTCAGAGTACAGAGTATCAGGTATGTTCTCAATTTTCAAGCAACTAAACCAGAATTACTTTTGCTACTTTTACCAAACAGTTTGATAGTTCTGAAGGAAAATGCTACAAGAATTGGGGTAAAAATTGGAAATGTGTTTTGCAATATTTCCAATGTGTGTTAACAGTGACACAAGCTTAGGCCGTGCCCTGAGCTGAACCTCACATAACTGCAGCCTCCAGTGAAGGATGGAATGGAGTTTGGACTGTGTCTGGTTAACCCTGAGCTGCCTCTCACAGATTTATGAACTTCTTGTACATGTATTTATTAACCACTGATCTTTCCTCTCTTTTCTGGTTCAAAAGCAGTACTTCAGGAAAAACAGCAAAATATGTGCATTAAAACCCAGACCCAACAGTTTGCACCTGGTAAGGAAACACCCACAACATTTGCAGTAAATTCTTTTTCCCCACCAAGAGAACCAAACTCAGCAGCTTCTTCAGGACAGCCCCCATCAGGGCTCTGTTCTGGGCTTAAGCCTTCCTCAGTCTTTTCCTTATCTTTTCCAATCTCAATATTTTCCCAGAAAAAGTAAACCTGCATCTCTAGCACTGAGTCTGAAAATCACTCCTGGCTGTTAGGAAAGGACACAGGCACAAGGACCCAGATGTTTTGGAATAAGACCTGAAACCTTCATGTTTTAGCTGTACCACCAGGGAAAACCTGGAGCTCTTCACAACCACATGGGAGTGACAGAATTCACACCAAGAATTTTCCTTCCTGACCTTCTTCATCCCAAATTCATCTTTATTATAAAGCACCAAGAATCCTGAAGTGCTCTGCAGTTGGGATAAAAAGCCCCAGAGCAGTTCTTGCCTACCCTGTGCCAGGTATAAAACTGAGTTTTCTGGAATATACACTAATTTAATAAGCAACAGCTTCTGGCAATTCTGTGTGTATTTTTAACATGTTGAGTACTTACAGATGCAGTAACAGATGACAAGGACCATCCTTCAGAAATTCAGGAAAAAGAGGAACTACTGTGGCTGTGCTTTGGTCATTCACTGACTGCAACTACTGAACTTTCATTTATTAAATTACAGAAACTCAGAAACACTGTATCTGCTCCAGAAATTTTAGACAGGAAAATACAGTGGAAGTGAACAAAGGTCATTTCTGCTCCCAAATGTGCTTCTATTAAAAGAATACATGATTTACAGCCAGTTTATCCCAATTATTCAGGCTAACTTCATACAAAACTTGTAAGAAGTAGGGCCATGCTATTCTAAATTTCTCTTTAAAATGTCACTTTAACCCAGCAAACAAAAAACTTAACTAAATCAAAGTGTAGCTAATCTATTAAGACAGCCCCTGGTTACAGATTTAGAGTGTACCCTGCAATTAACTCCAGCTTCTACAACAACATGATAATCCATTTAAAGGCAGGCAAACTGCAAAGCCATGTGAGGACAGCATCTGCATGTCTGTCACTTCATCAGCTCTCAGAAAGCCTCTGTAGCTTGGTAACCATCACACACTGCAGCTCTGAGAACCACGCTCCCCACAGCTCTGCAAGCAAACTCAAGGCACAATTCCCAAATCTGCCACCCCAACATCCCTAAGGGCTCCTGGTCATTGTTCAGGACCTTTTCCACCACCTCTGCTGAAGGGAACATGGAGGAAAGTCCTTCTGACAACACGCAGCTAAGAAATTAATGTTTGCATGTATCAACAGCAACCTAACAATTCCAACAACTGAGTTATCTCTGTGTCAGACCCACACACAGCCACCTCAAATTAGCAAAGCTGTTTCAGCATGAAACAGAACCATTCTGCAGGGGATGACTTGTAGGAATTTGCTCGCTGTGCGTTATCAGCGCAGGGGAGAAGGCAATCACCTGGCTGTTTGTGGCACAGGGCTGAAGGAGATTGGCCTGGACACACAAATGTGGCTGGCCCTGGGCCAGGAATTCCAGAGGCAGATATGGATCCCAGCATGAAGGGCTCTGGCACTTCCCTACATGGCCATCTCTGAGCACAGCACATGGCAGAGGCCATCAGGGCCCTCCTGCCCTTGAGGCACAGGCGTGCTCAGAGTCTCTCTCACCTCCAGCTCTTGACACCAACGCTGGGACAAGATGCATTCAGTGGCTCTTCTCTGTTTGCTCTGTGGCTTTTCTCACTTTGATTGCAATTAAAACTCAGCATTGTCTAGCTACAAGAATTTATTGTTTCAGTATCGGAAGTTGTGTTACTCTGAAGCACTGATTTCTCCATTAAACATCCACATGACTTATAATTAACTGCAGCTTCAAGTGAAGGTAATTTAAGTGTATTATTTGATCCACAAATTTATGTGAGTATTTTACCCAGAAAAGCTTCTACAAGCCATCAACAAGCCAGACCACCTATCTTAAAGGACAGTCATAAAACAGCCACAAAACTTGGATATTTTCTGGGTTTCTACATTAAGCTTGTCCTTATCTTTTAAAAAATAATTCTACATATTCTAGGCTATCAGTCACTGCTCTACAAGCAGATTTTAATGTTGCAATAGTAACCCTGTGATAAAGGGGACACCATGCTAGTTAAAGGCAGCCTGGTGTTACAGGCACATTGGTTATTCCCAGTTTGTTTTTCTCCCTTAGACACAGGCCTTTTAAAGAGAGTAATTGATTTTATTGGTACTGACAATATACAGCAGGTAAGTAAAAGCCCACACATCCCCCAGGTGTTCTCATACAGAATAAAGGCAAAGCTAAATTTGAAGATGAATACACAATCTGTACCTCTTCTGAAACGGCAGTGAATCAAGGAGAAAGTCTTCTGTGCTCTGTACACATGGCAGAGCATCAAAATCCAGCATTTCTCCTCAGTGAAACCCCAAACCAGCACAAAACACACAGTCATCAACCCCCATTCTACCAACTCTGCTTTAAAGTACAAAAACCAGAAGCCGAGTGTATTCCCATGATGGAAACTCCTTCCAAACCCACCATTCCATTGCTGACATTCAAAAACAGGGTAAGGATTTGGCCCAGCCATGCACTGCAGGGTGTAACTGATACAGCTCTGTTTGCCTCAAAAGGACACAGCAGAGAGAGCTGGGCACTGACAGGGCATCTCAGAGGGCATCACCCTCATTTCACCATCACCACTCTGCATTTGGAGCTGAAGCTGCATCCCCCTGTGCACAAACAGGGGCTTGAGACAGAGCTCAGCCAGAAACGTTGAAGTTTCTCAAGGAATGAAAGCTGGGCAGGCAGCCAACAGCAACTTCATCCTGAGTGCACACTCTCTTTGCCTGCTAATTAAAACAGGAGGATAGTCAAGTTTAAGGGTATATATTTATCTCCTCTTGAGACAGCCACCACCTCTAAAATCAAAGTGACACGAGTGCAAAGTAAGTTTGATGCACACCCTGCATTGTTCCCAAAGGAACAATCACTCAGTTAACAGGGGATAATGACCTACAAAATCTGAACATGCAACACTCCTGACACTCAGCAAGAGCCACCTAGTTTTATCTGGGAAGGAACAGTCAAGCCCAGTTCAGAGAAAAATTTATTACTATGGCATTGTCACCAAAATGATGGAATTTTAGCTAGAAGTTTATAACCCATCTATTTTTGCACTCCTTCCAGACAAAGACACAGCTTCTAGAGCAAAACTAAGGTATTACAAAGCTCTAGGCAGAAGTCCAGGCTTTTAAGGCTGGCACTTCAAAGCTTACCCAGGAGAAACAGGGAGCTCTGCTCTGCATAGCTCATGTATTTGAGATCTACACAGCAAATTGTCAGAAGGAGCAATAAAGAATTGGGAAAGATGAGAAAACAGTGAAGTCATGTGCCAGTCACACTTGCTGAGAGGACAGAAGCCATTTGTGAAGAGAAGTTCAAAGGCACTGCTACTACATGTCTAAGAGCTGGAGAAACACATTCAGATGAAATAACAGACTGTGACTAAAAAAAATCTCTGCACTCCCAAACCTAAGGAAACTGCAGACATTTTAACACCAGGAACAAAATCTATTTTGTGACAGAAAAGAAGACAAGCTTCAAGACACTTTGCAACCAGACACTAGAAAACAAAATTTTAAATTTGTGACAAGTGTTAAAACCACAACTCCAATTAAGATGCCTTACTTTCCTACCAATTAAACTAAGTGGCAATTTGAAAAACAATCCCCTCCATACACATGCACATTTAAGGTAATTACAGATGAACAGGAGCAAGATTGTCCTTAAGTGAAGCATATACTTAGGAGTGTTTGAAAACTCCCCCCAGGGCCTCCAATCATTAAGACAAAGCCCCACAACAATTTCCCATTAATATGCCAATGCCTGCATGCAGCACACGAGTGGGTCTTACCTGCCACTTCCACGATATCACCTGGCACAATGTCTCTTGCTTTAATCCTCTGGACACTTTTTCTGTCCTGTCGATACACTTTGCCCATCTCTGGTTCATATTCTTTAAGAGCTTCAATAGCATTTTCAGCATTTCTTTCCTAAAAGACAGCAAAAATGTGTCATTTTGAAAGCCCTCAAGGAAAATAAGCCTGTCACATCCGATTTTCCAGAAGCATTATCATATGAATGCTACCAACTCAGCTCAGCTCTGTTTCCTCATACAGAACATTTTGTGTCCCCTCCCCTTATGAGGTTGCTGACTGGGAATCATTAGAGTAATTCAGGTGTTTGTGGGCCTTTAGAACACAGAAATTGTTATTTCAATGCTGCAGCATTTTCCATCAAGAATATCCACTGTGCTGTTGCAGGGAGGCCACACGAAGAGTTCCATGTCACATATGGATGTTTTTGACATTATAAAAGCACTAATCAAAATTAATATTTGTGGATGTAGGTGCTGGCTGGAGCAGCTTACACTCAGCCTAGAGTTTCATTTATTAACACAAACCAAGGATCAAGTTATGATGAAGCCAACTTATTATCAACTTTATTTCAGCAAATCAAGTCATGCTGAAGTGAAATTAAAGGATGCACTAGAAACTTCCCCAGAACTCCAAACAATTTACAAACTCAGATGAATCCCCACACAGGAAAACCTTTTAATTTCCACCAACACATCATCTTTGCTATCTCAGCTGCAGCCCTCTCACTGAGCTCTGGCAGAGACTGCTATCAGCATTGTGATGCCACCTGGATAAAGAACAACTGCAGAAACCAGCAGCTTATCAGGGCTCCTTCTCCAGCTCCTGGAGAAAGAATTTATTTTCCATTTCCCTGCCTATTGACAAGAACAAACGTCACTTAGCCCTGATAATTACAGATAATGGTAGAGTGCACAGAGTTTTTAGAACATCTGCCCTTCAAATATACATCAGCCTTTCCAGATAATAAAAAATTCCTCCTTGCATGTCAAAGCAGAAACAAAACCATCAAAAATTCAAAAGTTGAGGAACTCACTAGTTCCTTGTAACAGTGCAGCTGAAAATGACTGTTACCAAAACTACCTGAAGGAACTAACATTGCCATGGCACAGCTCAGGGTCTGGCAGGGCAGAGATCAGCACAGAGCCATAAAACTGAAAGTAATACCAGCCCCATATTCACCAGGTGAATTCATTCTGCTGCTCAGCACTACAACACCAACACTGCTCTTCTTAGACTGTGAGCCACTGGGAGGGAAAACCTTCCAGTCCCATAAAAAGAAGGTTCATTCAACAGAACTTTAAAACAGAGAAATAAAAATTCAACTTTAATTTTGGCCAGGGGGTCAAGAAGGACAATGGCACATGGCTTGGAGCAGAAATAGTGCAGACAGTGAGATCAGAGCACAGGGGATGGGCACTGCTGAGGTATCTCCAGTTTTGGGGGCAGTTTTGGGCCCCTCAAGACAAGACATGGAGGGGCTGGAGCACCAGGAGCACCTCAGGGAGCTGGGAGGGGGCTCAGCCTGGAGAAAAGGAGGCTCAGGGGGGACCTTGTCACTCCCTAGAAAAGGAACAAACATCCAAGTTCCACCAGCAGAAATTCAGAATGGGTATCAGCAGCAATTTCTTCACAGAAATGGTTGTCAAGAATCCAAACAGGCTGCTCAGGAAGGTGGATGAATCACCTTGCCTGCAGGTATCTAAAATGTCCATGTGGCCCTCAGGGACACGGTTTTGTGGTGGCCTTGGCAGTGCTGGGTTAATAGTGTGACTTGATGATCTCAAAGCTCTTCTCCACCCCCAACAATTCCATGATTCAGCTCATTCAGGCAGCTCACAGTGCTGGACTGGGTCTGTTTGCTGCAGTTTGCCTGCAGGCCCCTGGAGCAGGGCAGGAGCTGCTGGGGAAAGGGGCAGAGAGAGGAAGGGCTGAGGGAGGCAGGGCTGTGACTCAGTGCCACATCTGCTACCTGCAGGAACAGACACGGCCATGGGTGGAGACTGTGTACTGTGCTGATTTTCCATGCCCATTAGAACAAGGCAATGAGTCACTTCATCGGGGCAGCAACTCTTTCACAATGAGGTTCCATGCATGTAGAAATACATATAGAGGTAATCTTTGCATACTATGACATCAGAAAAATAACCTGAATATTTCCTACAACAGGGAAACTACACAAGAAAAATCCTCAAACTATACAGAGACAGCTTTAGCTTCCATTTCATGCTTACAATTAGTGCCTGCAGAACTGCAACTCACGAGTTTCAAGTTAAACATTAACTCTTGCACAATTACTTTATGAAGACTTGAATATAAAATGTCATTTAAGGGGGCAGTGCTGTCACCCCTTGACCAACTTTATCCCCTCCCTGCACACCTGCTCCAGCAGGGAGGGCAGCAAGCTGGGTACTGCTAAAAACTCAGTTTTGAGGAACACTCTTCAGCCAGCTCACTTGGGACAGCACAGAGCAGAGCACAGGAATGGGCAGCAATGCCACTCAAGGCCACTTCTTCCAGCAGGCAGGGTCCTCTCTAACATGTTGTAACCTATTATTTTGTGTTATTTTGGCCAGTTTGATATTTTTTAAAGCATGAAGCCTCATGTACTAAGAGAGCAAGTAACTATGTCATGCTAGTACCCTCCCTTAGAAAAAACCCCAACAAAACCAACCAATCATACAAAGAACTTACCACAAAAATCCTAGAGCATTTTTTATGTGCAGAAAAAAACCCTCTAACAAAACATCCACTGCCTAAAGTGATCAAATCAGCAAAGTGAAATGAACATTTTTGTTTTGGCATCTCATGAAGTGTGATTTTATGTTATGATACTACTGTCTATATGATTTTTAAAAAGGCATCAAATTAATGTCACAGCTGACAGTGCAGCAAAAGTTTTATGGTATTTAGATGTTTTCCTCAGAAACTTGTGCCTTTTGACAGACATGCAGTCTTTGCATGTACACTTAATAGGTACTACAGTGATTGAACAGGGAGAATTAATACTGTATTAATAATTTACTAAAACACAACAGCTGTCTCAAGAGGAAAGAGAAAAGAAACAAGATTACAAGTGCTCCATCCTTTGTTCCTTAGTCAGGAAGCAAAGCACTGCAATTGTTCTTAGCTTTGCAAGGCCTGATTTACTGCCTGAACTCAGGGCTTTATTCTGGCCTGTCTTGTTCATGTGTTCAGCAGTGTGTGGCCAAACACTGATGGGCATTTTGCCTTTCTGGCAACACTTCTGAAGCTTTCATTTTACCTTTAAGTCAACACTTTCTGTTGAGAAGCTTTATGGTTTGCTGACGCTCAGGAATCCCAAGTTAGCAACACATCCTACTTGCTCTGTAGGAACACCCAACACTACAGGGTACAGTGCTTCCTCTCAAACCATGAACCCCAAACATTTGTGATGCTGTAAAAGTCTCTGCATACCTGCCACACTCCCACAATTGCATTGGCTACTAATATGAGTAAGATTACAAAAGGCTCTACAAATGCTGTGATTGTTTCTTCACCTTCTTCAAACCAGGCCAGGACCTGCAAGAGAAACACAGAGATTTAAATTCTGATTTACACCTTGCAAACTTTATGCCTGCTAAGTTTCAACTGCTCAGACTTCAGCAGTTTTGGAAACCCCTCAATCTACCAAGTTTGTAGTTTTGTAATTCGTGAATGAGTTGGCAAAACGCAATGGAAAAAGAGAAAAAGAATCTTTACTAAAGCAGTACAAAGTTCATTTTAGAGGCCACTCTTCTTTTAAAGGAGTAAGCTATTTATCTGGGCAACAATTGCTACTGTTGCTTCAGAAGTGAAAGGAGAAGTTGTGACAACAGTTATGACAATGAAAAAATTATTTAATTACTACATAAAACAGGACATGGATTAGTTTGACTACTTAAAACACTAAAACTTTGCCAGAATCTGAATTTTAAGCAAGTTAATTGCCCTTTACCACTAACTTAGCCACACAAATGGAAACAGTGAGTAGATACAAAGAATAATCATCTACTAATTTAAATACAAATAGTGTCATATTGAAACATCTAAGTGAATGGCATAGTTATATCTGAAGCTGGATTGTAAACCAAGTAGCTGATAAAACTCAAAATTGGATTTTAAAAGGTAAATCAAAGTTGAGGACTTGCACAAAAGGCTCCACATAGATTTTATTTTAATTCATTTGTTTTAAAAGCACACTCCAGTGTTAGGTATCTGTCACTCATTTGACTTGAAGGTGTCAGGGCCTCTGCAGAGTGCTGGAGCCACTGATGAAAAGTCAAGTTAACATGACCAGAGAGGAAGAGCATTTTCACCAACATGTTGAGCAACAGGAAGCCTGGAAAGTGACAGTAAATAGGAACAACGTGTTGAGATAATTAGGGCTGGTAGTCAGGCAACAGCACTCTGAATCACTGTTAGACTGCAGCGAGCAAACTGTTACTGAAGCAAGGCCACGATTCCACCAACATGCTGCTCCCAGCTATTGCTCAATTGTGAGACACTCCAGGATGTCAAAAGGAAGGAGCAGCAGCATGAAAGCCTCAAGCAGAAAACAGACTGTCAGGCAAATCCAAGGCAACAAGAAATTTTTATTACAAAGGGATAAACTTGTAAGATCCAGGTTGTGATTAATACAACTGCAACATTACAGCTGGTAACACAGCACTTGGAGGGGCTGTGTAATCCCCCTGCAGAACAGATTTAGTTGGGATCTCTCCACACCTCGGGGCTCTGCAATCCCTGCAACAGCTCCTGCATTTGCCTGGGGGGCAGTGGGACAGGGCCTGTGCCATGGGTGCCTGTGGGCAGTGGGACAGGGCCTGTGCCATGGGTGTCTGTGGGCAGTGGGACAGGCCCTGCTGTCCCTGCTCTCCCCACACAGATCCCTCTATGCCATGGGTGTCTGTGGGCAGTGGGACAGGCCTGATATCCCTGCCCACCCCACACAGATCCCTGTGCCATGGATACCTGTGGGCAGTGGGACAGGCCCTGCTGTCCCTGCCCACCTCACACAGATCCCTCTATGCCATGGGTGTCTGTGGGCAGTGGGACAGGGCCTGTGCCATGGATACCTGTGGGCAGTGGGACAGGCCTGATATCCCTGCTCTCCCCACACAGATTCCTCTATGCCATGGGTGTCTGTGGGCAGTGGGACAGGCCCTGATATCCCTGCTCTCCCCACACAGATCCCCCTGTGCCATGGGTGTCTGTGGGCAGTGGGACAGGCCCTGATATCCCTGCTCTCCCCACACACATCCTCCTGTGCCATGGGTGTCTGTGGGCAGTGGGACAGGCCCTGATATCCCTGCCCACCCCACACACATCCTCCTGTGCCATGGGTGTCTGTGGGCAGTGGGACAGGCCCTGCTGTCCCTGCTCTCCCCACACACATCCCTGTGCCATGGGTGTCTGTGGGCAGTGGGACAGGCCCTGCTGTCCCTGCTCTCCCCACACAGATCCCTGTGCCATGGGTGTCTGTGGGCAGTGGGACAGGCCCTGTGCCATGGGTGTCTGTGGGCACTGGGACAGGCCCTGCTGTCCCTGCTCTCCCCACACACATCCTCCTGTGCCATGGATACCTGTGGGCAGTGGGACAGGCCCTGCTGTCCCTGCTCTCCCCACACAGATCCCTGTGGGCAGTGGGCAGGCCCTGATGTCCCTGCTCTCCCCACACCCAGCCCTGTGCCATGGATGTCTGTGGGCACTGGGACAGGCCTGATATCCCTGCTCTCCCCACACAGATCCCTGTGCCATGGGTGTCTGTGGGCACTGGGACAGGCCCTGCTGTCCCTGCCCACCCCACACACACCCCTCTATGCCATGGCAGCCTCCCCGTGCAGCTACAGGAGAGGCCAATGGGGCATTTCCACACCTCTCAGTGTACACAAGGTCACACGATGCCAGCAGAATCTGTTTCTTCCCTCCCTTTCTTTATTGGAATTCTGTAGAGCCCACTTTGCTTCCAAACAAAGCAAATGAATTCAATTATGTTGTGATGTGCTTATCTGAGCAGGCACCTACAAAGTTAACTGGAATAAAACATCTGCTTTACACGACTTTAAACCAGAATCTTTCCCGATTTAAGACCACGTGTGCTGTAAAATAACACTGAGAGAGGCCACAACTTCCAGAGGTAAGGAAAGGGGCTACAAGGACAGCAAGATCCAAGTATGTCAAGGAGAGCCAAAATTAAGTTTTCAAGGGATCTTTTCTTTCAGTAAGTCATTATTTCAAAAAGAGCAGATGAACTCAAATTAGAGATCCTGAGAGTATAGAGCCTGAAGGTTTAAATCGTCACTGCTGTTTTTTTGGTGAAATTATCAATCTGTGACAAGACTAAAGTGAAGTATCTAGTTAACCCTGGGAGCCAGCAATACACATTCCTCTCTCCAGAAGTTTCTACACAATTACTGTCACTGGAACAATCCAAGCTCTTGTTCTAGAACAGTTTAGTAAACATAAGACATAAAATAACCTGATACATTGCAAGTTCTTGGTTTTGCTATAGCAGACTACAGCCACATTAACACTTCACTTAGGATATTTGTGATACACAACACATTCTCTGACAGATCAGGTTTATTATCTGATAGCAGTCTGAAGTAAAAAACAAAACAAAGGCAAGGAAAACAAAGAGGAAGTAGCACAAGCAATAACAAATACTTAACTTTGCATTTTTAGTAACAACAGACCATATGCTGAGGCCTGGTAAAGACTAGACAATTCTTGCCCAAGTCACTGAGTCCTTGTCAGAAAGTTTCACTAGCACACTTTTAAGACCCTGGAGAGGTTTACAGTGAGAGATCTCATTTTTTTTCCAATTTCTATTCAGAAGGGCCCCACCATGTTTCAGCCCTAATCACTTAAAACTCACATGCAGAACAGCTTCACTTCCAGGTCACTGATCTCCAATGCTCTGGTCAGGCACTACTGCCAATAGGTAAAATCACCATGTACTCAAGAAAGAGCAGGAAGAATAAGAAAAGAGTAAGAAAATTGCTCAAGAGAAATGCCTAAAAATATCAGGGAAACAACAGCAAAACATGAAAGCCCCATACCAAGAGCCAACCCAAGCAGCTCAAAGGACAACTTCCATTGAGCATACCTGCTTCAGGGCTGCCAGGGCTATGGCTTGCAGAGCCTATTTTAAACAAAGCCTAATGGGGTGGACCTGCAGGACTCTGAGGCAAAGACACACAAAGACAGGCAAACAGAACTCGGTTATTTGCAGAAGGGACAGAGGGACAATGCCAAAGGCAGCCAGCAGCGAGGTGAGCGCTGATGGAAGGGCTGCAACAGCACAAGTGCCCTCACAGCTTTTTCCATTTCTCCAAGGGAAGGATCTCCATTGTCAGGGAAGTTGTGGAGCCAGGTTACCTCAGATGATTATGTATCATTAAATACCAACAATTACTGGAGAATGGGAGTGTGGAGACAGAATTGTGTTGCCCAGCAGGCTGTACCCGCTCACCACTAACAGAGGAAAAACAAATACTTTGTTGTCAGCAACCAAACAGGGATTTTTGTTTGGTTTTCATTTTGACAACGGAAACTTAGAAGCAAGCTGGGAGAGGTAAGATCTCATCCCAATAAAAAGAAGTCCCAGATTAATTAAAGCAGGTCATACAAAAAGCGTGGACTCCTTTTAAGAGTTTTCTTCTCACAGGATAATGTGATTTCAGTTTTAATATATTTGGACAGAGAATCAACTACTGCTCTTTTAGTGATTTCTCCTTTTAATACAAATTAGCTTAAAAATAAGCAGATACAAACTATTTCAGTAGTCCTGTTCCATCCATGTCAGTTCTACTGAACACCAGGTAACATTAAAGAAAAACTTCCCAATTTTAGTTCCACGATTCCATAGAAATTTTTGTCTGCTATGCAAAGAGGTCAGGGGATTAAAAAAAACCCTCAAAACACAAACCAACACATCTTGATCATATCTATAAGCATAAAAATAAGAATTTTACTGAGCTCACAGACTGTAAGCGCCCATCAATGTTACACCATATTTCTGAAAATAAATATTATAGCAATAGGAAGAGAGAAAAGAGATACTCATCATCCACAGTTTAATTTTTGCAATATAAAATAGAATCACAATGACTTCTCACATTTTTATCACCCCTACCCTCATGCTAATGAGCAATCTAAGTTTAGCTAAAAGCATGTCAGCGTCACATTCTACAGCAACCCTTATCTTGTGCCACACTCACTGCTGCTGACCTTAACAGGTAGCTTTTGGGGTGATTTCAGGGCAAAGCCTGCAACACTGTTACTGACACATCCTACTTTCCAAGGGGACCTTTGCTCACCTTTTATCTCAAGCTAGGCTATA
Source organism: Zonotrichia leucophrys gambelii (assembly GCF_028769735.1). Lineage (NCBI taxonomy): Eukaryota > Metazoa > Chordata > Aves > Passeriformes > Passerellidae > Zonotrichia > Zonotrichia leucophrys. The sequence goes on from NC_088185.1 coordinate 2,581,452, forward strand.
GCCACGCTAATTTACAGGCTGTTATAATCTCTGGGCTAAAGCACAGTGCATTGTTTTAATCTAAACACAGACATCCACTATTAGAAAACATTCTCAGGACATTCACTGCTAAGTCAGCCTAGGAATCAAGGGAATAACTGAGAGGAGGGAATGCTCTCAGGATGCTGTACAAATACTTCAGGGTTTGGTACAGTTTATAGCCTGCGCTGCACCTTGTAGGAGGAAATGCTCTGTGTGATGCAGAGCTCAGACTGCAGAGTTCAGCACACACCACTGCTCAAAGCAGCCACACTTCACCAAGGAATGATTCCACATCAGATGCAGTTAACGTTTTGCAACCTGTCAAAGTCATTTATACAGCAAAGCAAGCTGTTCTTTCCAGTAAACACTGCAGATCTGAGCACATGCTACACGAGCATCAAGAATTAAAAGCCATCAATGCACTCCACAGGTTTATTTCTGCAGAGGCTTCACAGACCCAAGAGAGGACCGAGACAGGTCTATTCACAGATCCATTTACTCACCACCAGAAATTATTTACCCTGTTTCTCTTCCCAAGCCATTTTCAGGCTTTCACTAGCCAGGCACATGCCCAGCAGCAGCTCTGACCTGGAATGTGGGACACAGGATGCACAGCCCACAGCACCTGAGCCCATCAGCCTGCCTGGCACCCACGGAGCTGCTGCTCTGAGATCTCACTGACACCCAGGGAGGGAGCACAGGGCACAAAGGCACTCTCAAGTTTATGTGCTGCACAAGAAGTGGTGTTTCTGCACAAAACCCAATGCAGGTCTCAGTGTTACAGATGAGTGGTACTGTGCAGGCAGTTCTAACAGCAATAAACTAATGTGATTTATGATTGCAACACAACCGCCATAAAAATTCCCTCAACACAATAAAAAAGAGTTATCTATATACTTTGAGATCCTCTCTCTTTTATCTCAATCTTAATTTTTCTAAACTGACAATGAACAGCTGGTGAAGAACACCAGAACTTAGGTGATGTAATTACATCCTATTTTTGCAGTAATGCAATCCTTGTATCAACATATCCAACGGTGCTTTACAGCTACTACAAAAGTCTGTATTATGCTTTCATCAAGGAAAAGTGTTAAAACCTAAGAAAAACAGACAAGATGATCGCCTTCCGAGCAAAGAAAACACCAGAAACAAACACAAAGGGGAAGAATAACTTTTAAAGTACCAAAATTATAATCCATCTAGAGGGGTTTTACTTTTCACCAGAGAAAAATCTTTACTTCTAACATCAATTTAGTGTGCCTCTAACTCCAAAATAGAAGGCAGAAAAGGCAGAGCAGTAGCCCAAGGTCATGTACCATGTCAGCTGAACAGAAGCAGAGAACCCAGATCTATCCCACACTCTATTAGACTACAGTCTCCTCTTAATTAGATAGGAAAATTAACCATACTGAAAAAAGCAACTGAATTCAGCTACTAATCAAGTTTTCCAGGAGGACTCAGCAGTGTATGCTCCATGACCTCTGTCTGTCTGGTCTCATACTTCCTCAGACTCAGTAATCAAAGCTTTCGTTTGGGAAATCTGATTTTTCACTTACTTGTTTATAATAAAAACAACTAATTTACTTTGGCACGGAAGGCTAACAAACTTCTGTGCTGTCATTTATCTCATGAGATGGCAGAAACACTCCTGACTTTTCAGGAACAAAGAGACATCCCCTTCTCACCCTCTGTGAGGAGAAGGGGAAAGAGGAGGGGGAAAAGAAAAAACGAGTATTTTGAATGAGTATTTATTCAATTTGCAATAGGGAGGCTGATTTCCTCTGCAGGAAACAGAGGAGTGAGTGAAGCACATCTGCCTCCACGGTCAGGACTGATGGCAGCAGGCAGTGCTCAGTGGCACTGCTGAGTTCCAGACCCCAAGGCTGTGCAAGGGGTCGGTGTGGGGAGAGCAGATCCCCAGCCCAGCACAAACTGCAGCACCAGGGCAACCCTTCCCCAGCACAAACAGCACATTCTGCTCTGCCCATCCTAATGAGCTTGCCCTTAGCTAAAGAGTCACCACAATTTCCACTCCCCCCAAGAGCTGCAGCATTTATTTTTTTTTCAAGTAGTTAATTACAACTCCAGGGCAAAGTCTACTGTAAACTTTTACTCCCTACCTAAACAATTTAATATTCTGCAGGCTTTTGTTTCTGCTGTCCTGCTCCCCAAGAAATACATCCTTCACCTTCCTTCTCTGAGTCTTCACTCCGTTTTCCAGATTTTCAGCAAGCACATACCATTTACACATAACGTAGGAAGATTGCTTAATCATGTTTTTAAGGAAAAAAAAAAAAGTTAAAAACATTCTTGTTCTTTTAGTCCTGTATGCAAAGCAAGATGTCCATTTCATGACTTGACTATCCAAAGGTCAGTTACCAAATTTGGTCAACAATGGTGCCATCACAGCCGTCAACATTCTTGTCACTGTCAGAAGCAACAACTGTCACCTTGCTATTATCAGGAAGGGAAGGCAACTGGAATATTCGCCATGCAGATTCTATTTCCAGTCTGCATTGCATCCAAAAATGTCTTCCAATGATTATACATGGAGCTTGATAAAGATTAACCCAAAGGCAAGAAGAATGTCCAGTTAAACGCTTACTTACTCAAGGTTAGCTTTCAAAGCCAACAGCAGCATTGGGAAATCCCACCTCAAATAAGCAAACTGGGTTCAATGAGAAGCACTTTTTAAAATACCTGTCTGGTGGAGTTATGTACTCATGACTCATGCAATGAAAGACTCCCCAGAATTTTTGTTGGCTAGCACACAGAAACCTCGTCACAAGGAACTAATTTAAGAGACAGCAATCTTGCATCTATCCAGCAAGAAAGAATAATTTCAGTATGTAGAGATCATATATATTGGAATATGTCACTCTGCCATACAGAACCCTAGGAAATAAGAGAAATAAATAAATCATACTTACAAAAGATATGCAAGCGGCCAGCAACAAAATTCTAACTAGTAAGTCTTCAAATTGTTCAATCACGAGCTCGAGTAAGGTTTTTCCTGCAATATGTGACAAAGCCATTGAGTCATGCACATTTACAAAAATGAATTATCAACAAGAATTAGCAGAAGATTTCATAACCAAGCTCACCTTCCTCTGCCGGCAGCTCTGTCAGTGGAAGATTTTTCCAGGAAGCATGTGAAAGAAAAGAAATCATCGAAGAAACACATTAGAGCATTATCAGGCATCCACACCAGATATTGTTCCTGAATTGCACGCTCAGCTGGGTTGGATATGACAGACACACTGAGAGCCCCACTAAGGCTGCTCTTTTCACCAGAGTACGTGAATGGGCCTGGGAGTTTTGCATTTTAAGACACATAAAGGTTCGCGGGAATGTGCCAAGGGTTATAATTCAGCCAAGTCATCACTCCAGCCAGCTGTGGGACTTCTGCTGTTGCTGCACACAAAGGGTCAAAGGCTCAAAATGCTCTCTGACAAAGCTTTTCCTCCACATTCACTTCAAAAAAAACACCAACCATCAAACTTGGTTAAAAATATTTCAGATTCTTTCCTCCATTTTAAGGTTATGTCCTTATTTCTGCTCTCCCCTTTATGTTTCTGCAACTAGATTTAGCAACCCAAGAGGCATAAAAGCAGTGTTAAAGCTAAAAAAACCACGTCCACCGTGTAATCTTCTCACAGATTTTCATTTTTACACAACGGCAAGGGAGTTCCGAGGGGACTAGGACACCCAAGCAGTGAGGATTAAAAAAAAATCGACTGAAATTTTTGTCCCGACTGGAGAGAAGAATATAAAATAAGGGGCTGAAAAGCTGGGGAAAATGAAGGTCAAGACAGCAAAAAAAAAAAAAAAAAAAAAAAAAGGTAAATCCTAAACCCCAAAGCGCTTCATTTCAGAATGGAAGGTTTCCCACCGTTCCGGCGAAAGGGAACGGAGGTGACACCCTCCTCCCCTGAGCAGCCCTGCGAGCTCGGGATTGAAAGAAACCCACGAGGTGGAGTTCAAGTCAGCCATCTTCTCTCCCTCGCTCCTATTCCGGGTCCTGGAAGAGATGCCGGCTTCGCCAGTGCTCACGCGTTAGGCCTCGCACAGGGCCCGGCAAGGATGAGGGAGAGCAGAGAGGGCTGGGGAAGGGAGCACAGGGGGAAGAGGCCGAGCGCCCGCGGCAGCATCCCCGCGCCGGGGCCGCTTCACCTACCGTTGGAGCCCCATTTCTCCTTCAGCTTCTTCACTTGCTCGAGGCTGAGCCCGGTGCTCTCGTTGACGCCGAAATAAGCCAAAACTTCCTCCACAGTCTTTGTGTGCGCGTTCTCCATGGCTGGGGCAGGGAGCAGCAAATGGTGCCGTGCCTCGCCTCTTCCTCCTCCCTCTCCTCCTCCTCAGCGGCGGCGGGGGCGGCGGCGAGACCCCTCCTCAGCCCTCACCACCCCCGTGCTATCACCATAGACCCTCTCCCGCAGCAGAGGACCCGAGCACACCTCTCTCTTCGCGGAGGAGGCCGGGAGGGGCAGAAAAAAAATTAAAAATTAAAAAATAAAAATAGGGAAAGCCGCCCTTAAAAAAAAAAAAAATAAAAAAAAATAAAGCCCCCACCCCCCCTCCCACCCCTCACGCCTCCGAGGGAGCCGAGCCGCCTCTCCGGCGGGGACGAGGGACTTCGGGCAGGGAGCGCACGGGCCCCCGGAGCTGCGGTCGCCTCGGGGCTGCGGCGAGTCCCTGCAGGGATGGGCCGCGTCCAGGTGGCCGAGCGGCCTCTCCGCTCGCCTCAGCGGCTCCGATCCGCCTCCGGTAACGGAGGGCGGTAACGGCAGGGGGGAGAAAAAGCAGCAGTTGCCCCGTTGCCCGCGAAGGGTCAAGATCGCCCCCTTCCTTCCTTCTCTAGCAGCCCGAACCCCCCCCGGCCAGCCCAGGCCGTTGTCGCCGTCACGGCTCGGGCTCCCCCGCGCCCGCCGCTGCCTCCGCTCGCTCCGGTCGCACAGCAGCGGCGGCGGCTCTAATGTAACTCGGGGGCCGCCCGGCGCTCTCTCGCCGCCGCGGCATGTGGACGCCGCTCATTGGCGGGGCCGGGGCGTGGGGCGGGCACGCTGGCGGCCCCGCCCGTGGGGCGGAGGCGATGGCTGCGGCGCGGCCCCTGCGCAGCGCGGTCCCGTTGTCGCCCCTGATCCCGCCCGGGGCCCGCCGGCGGCTGCGCTTCATGCCGCGGTGGAGCCACTTCCGCTGTGTACGGGGACTGCCCTGCTGGCTGTCCCGGTGGGAACCGCCCCTGTCCCGGCCTCAGCCTGCGGTGAGGGGGAGAGGGGCGGCCTGAGGGGAGCTGCCCGCCTGAGGGGAGCCGCCCGCCATTGGGGTCTTGGCGCGCGGGGTGGCGCGGAGCTGCACCGGCTGCGACAGGAGCCCCAGCCGTCCTGTGAGCACTGCCCTCACCCTGTCGTGATAGCAGCCTCATCCAGTCCAGGGGTGAGTGTAGGGTTGGCCCCTCAGGAGCATCACCCGGTCAAAGGGTGACTGCGAGGCTGGCACGCTCTGTCGCGACAGGAACATCAGCCGGTCAGAGTGTGAGGGGAAGGCCGTGGATTCTCCCTCTCTGGAGACATTCCAAACCCACCTGGGCGCGTTCCTGTGTCACCCTGCCTTGGCAGAGGTTTGGACTGGGTGATCTCAGGGGTCCCTTCCAACCCTAAAGACTGTGATTCTGTGGGGCTGCACCGGCCTCTGTCGCGACAGGAGCCTCATGCATCGCGAGAGTGCAGAGGTGAGGGCCGTGTTTCTCGGTCCCAGAGGTCGTGCCCTGCGCTGGCACTGAGCAGTGTCCCCAGCTGCCATCGCACACGTCCCGGTGACAGCGCACTCAGCCCCGGCGATAACGTGAGGGGGAATGAACTGCGCGCTGTGAGTTCAGCGCGGTGTGGGGTGAGCTACCTGAGCTTTCCTCAGCACCCTGTTTCGGCTCTGCTACAGGCACAGGGACCGATGGAGAGCACAGAAAACTGACTGATCCACCCAATCCCACCCCAGTTTATGAGAACTTCAGTGAACACAAAGCAGAGAGAAATCAGCGCCAAATGACATTAATGCACCTACAACACATGCACAACACAGCGAGCAGATCAGCATAAACACCTTGAAAAGTTGGTTCCAAGCGATGTTCCTGTGTACATATGCCTGTGCAAATACCAGAGCTGATCCCTACATGTGTGCTGGCTTACATAAACGCAGATCCTACCTTCAATCTGCATTTCCACCACTTACAAACCACCCACAGCACCACGCTATAAGAAACTGCAAGTCTGATCTGGAATGAAATATCTCAGTCTTACCTCTGTGCTGGAAAAGGGATGGAGAGGGGACAGCCCATGTAAAATTATGGTGTTCTAGGGTAGGTGTGGCCTTATATCCTTTCTAACAAAAGTTGAACAACTCAAAAAGCTCCTCTGTGAATGGCCAAGGTCCAAGGAAGGATAACTTGACAGCCTACACTTCACAGGGCAGTTCTGAATGAAAATTCCTGAGCTAGATCTGATGACCTAGTTCAGGTAAGGCAATCACTTATTCCATGCCATGCCCATATTAATTTCATCTTGCTTATCAGCAGGATTAATCAGTATGGCCAAATGTTGCATCAGTACAGTTATGGTGCTTTTCATACTTCACACTACACCTAAATAGACTTAGCCTGGTACAGAGGTGAAGAATGTCAACATGGCAGGTGCATATAATCTGTACAATGTACTGCAATTTTTTAACCATGTTTAATAATTTTCTTGCTATGGCATGAACCTGTGATGCCACCATCCCCAAAACATGTACATGTGCATATGCAACATTAAAAATACATTATTGCCACAATAATTCCTTATGGAATAATGCCAGCTACTTGAATTAATGTATTTTACTAACAGCTCAATACATCTCTATGATTGGTTTCTTACCTTCTACCATCATAAAACCTGGATTGTACATAAGTTTTTTTGCAAAAATACATTTACCAAGCATTATTTTTACACACAAGTATATTTACTAGCCTTCATGTAGAAGTGCACATATAATGGACTTGAAAGTCCTGCCATTCATTTTCTCACTATTTTAAAGTATTACAATTAGGCATCTGTAACTATTCCCAAAACAAAATAACACTGGAAAGAAACCCAGGTCACATTTCATATTATTTGTATTTCTGTGTTGTATTTCCTATGTCATTCTTGGTTTCCTTTTTGTGCCTGTTTCCTAAAGGCCTTGTGGAAAATTATTTTAAGCATACCAGAGGCATGGCACATGCAGTTAGATGTTGGCAGAGGGTAGAATCAAGTAGCTACTGTGTTCTTTCTATCGAACTTGTTAACAGGAGGAAATGGTGCTAGGAAGGCAGAGTCTGAATTCTAGCAAATCCTGGAGAGCTGCTGGCAGTCTCTGGGGTTCACTGGTTCAGCTGCAGTTTGACAGCTCCCATTCGTTGTTTCTCTCTCATCCATTCAGTACAGAGAACTCGATTCTTCCCCCTTTTCTCCACCCTAGATAAAATCTGGAAAGAACCTGGAAGCACAGTCCTCTGCCTGTGTTTATTTCTGTCACGTGTTCTGTTATGGCTCAGTGAATTTTCAGAGAAGAGTTACTGAATTAAGGGCTGTCCTGCAGTTCTTTCTCTTCCAGGGCAGAATAACCTCTGCATTTCCTTCCCAGTGCTTTCCCTGTCCTTCCCTAGGAGTGCAGGGCCTCTGCTGAGGGTTCCTTTGCAGGTGATGCCTTCCAAACCCTCTGACAGCCACACATTTGAGAAACATTGGCAGATACAATTCATGGTCTAGACAGCACAGTGCAGAAGGAGCTACAAATACCCGTGTAGACACTGCAGCAGAAGCAGTACCTGCTAAATTTGGCATCACTTGAGATCATACAAATTTAGAATTGGGAGTTGAAATCAGTGTTGTTTCCCAGTGCTCTGCAAGGATTCATAAAGCTCTCCATGACATTTGCCTTGTCTCTCCAAGAAGGTGCTTATCTGAAGGACATGGGTAGCTAAAGGTGGCTATTTTGGCCCAAATCAACGTGACAGCACCTCAGCTCTGCCTGAAGCAAACAATTCCATGGAAGCTTCCAGGCTTCCAGCAGGTGCAGAGAGCTTTGCATTCTCCATTTCTAAGGAGGGAGATCAATTCATTTTGCTGCTGCAAATTTGCACTTTGTCATTAGAGTGGAACCCCTTGGGGTGGTACCTGGGAAAGAACCACCACAAAATGGGGCAGTTTTGGCCTTGCTGAGGTTCCATGCACGTAATGCAAGTGTATATTTGTACATTTGGCCTACTATCTCTTTTCACTGTAATATATTAAGAAGAAGCAGCCAACACATCAGGCAGCAGCATTAAAACAGTTCCTGTAATGCTTACTAATTGAAGTAAATGGGAATTTGGCCTGAGAGAGAGGACTGCAGGATGCTTTCCTTCAAATTGCAATAACATTAAGTCATCCCTACTGCTGCAAAGCAGATTCACAGCAGAGTTACTGGTCACAATGTGAATTGTCTCTTGCTGTACACAAACACATATGTTTTGTAGCTCCATTTTCAAACAAGATTAATAGTTTTGAGTGGAGCTAAACTCAGCACGGAGGAGCACAACATAAAATGGCAGTTGTTGAGCCAAAACACATGAATGCTGACCTGCAATAGGATCTCTTTCAGTGAGCATGGACCAAGTGAGAATATTCTGCTCAATTGTGCCAAATTATGTCATGTTTTTTGCAGACTGGCTAATTGCCTAATGGGGCTTATGTTGAGACCACCAAACTCACTGCTCCCATCACCCTGGCTGATTTCAGATACAAGTCCTTGTGAGTGACAAATGGGGGCATTGTTTCTTCCTCCCACAGTACTATTTTATTCCTCTGAAATTACAGTTATTAAAATGTTTCAGCCAATTGAAATCTACTAAGGCATATTAAAATGCTGCAAAAGTGCTGTATCAAAGTGGAAAGGTTTTAAATCTGCAGTTCTGTCATAGGATAATGCAGTTTAAATATAGTAACTATTTTTCCCAGTCAGCTTGCTCTTTGAATTCATGGTATTATGTCAAGGGGGGTTTTTTCCCTCTCTCCCCCTTTAAGAAGCTTATAGCTTAAACAGCAAAATGCAAAAAATACTGAGATGGAACAGCTACACAAACCCAGCAGAGGAATAAGTGATAAAATATGAGTTTGAATGTTGATAATTAAGATAATCTGAGTTTATTCTGAATAATTTTTACTCCTAGGCAGTGTGTGCTCCTGTATCAGCAGCAGGTAGAATTTGACTTCCACAGAGACTGGGAGACTGTGAGCACACAGGGTGGTGTTGCTGCTGGGAGATTTCTGGAGCTGGATCTGTGTTCCTGCACAAAGCAGCTCCCTGCTGCCTTGGAAGTGTAAAGAGGCAGCGAGACAGAGTCTGCTCTCAGTGACAGTAACCATGAGAGATCACACTTTGGCTTGCTACATTTCTTATTTTATTTCTGTATCTTATTCATACTCATTTGGTTCCTCTCCATTGGAGTATTTGCCACAAAAATCTCCATTCCCTGCTTGGAAAAATCTGTGTATCCCATACTGGTGTCAGTGGGAGATTTAGGTGTATGGGAGGGAGAAACATTTTATCAGAACCAACGTCCATCACACATATCTGAAAAAATAATTTCTCCTTATTTTGATGGTGAGTCAGTTCCCTGGAAAAGAAATCAGCTGGACTGTTATTTTAAAAAATGCACAGCAACTTTAGAAATAAAGCACTGGTTGGTGCCCACATGATTTGAATTCTTATCTCATCCTGACCTGATTTTTCCATATAATTATGGTCTAATTCTGATTAATTTGGCAGCTTGCTGCCATTTTTTTACTTTTGCAAATATTCCTTGTAGTCTTCAGGATCTGAGTTTTGCTCTCTGCAGATGGGGCTGGGAGCTTCCAGGGGGCTGCATGGCCAAGCACAAAGTTTGGGAAATGGTGGTTTGTTGTTTGTGGGGTGTTCCAGAACTGCCCTGTGATTTCTGTCTGTAACAAGGTGAGGCTGTCATGGCTGTGATCATGTTGTGTAATACCTGCAGAGCTTCAAACTGAGAGTGCACCCAATACTGCAATAGAAAATTGAATTACTTTACTGGTGGCATAAGGCTCTGGTTTAAGTGAATCTGAATTACTTGGTTTTAAAACTTCATTTTTTTAAATCTCTTGACCCTTTCAGAGGCATTCATGAAGGTGTTTGTACAACAATAAATATTTCCCTTTTTCCAGAGTTCTTGCACGGTGCCATGAACAGTTCCACCATGGCTTCTGCCATTCCATGTGTTTGCTGAATCACAGGGAGAAGTCACTCTCTGACTTTTCAAGACTGAAAGGAAGACAAGTAGGTGCACCCCATGTAGGTGAGTAGCAATAATGTCAGACTGAGCAGCTTTTCTTACTCATGGAGATGACTCCATTTTCAGGCATTGTTTGAGACTAAAGGCACATGACTCCACTTTCCTTACCCCTCTGACACTTGGTGGATGACACAAGCTGAAGTTTCTGTGTTTCTGGTGGGGGATTTCCTCCAAACTCATAGGTAGTTATTAGTAATAGAGTGAAGTAGCACACTTCAGTTTTCAGGCACTGATAAAATTCTTGTATGCCATTAAAGCAGCTCCTCTATTGGTTATGAGCTATATTAAATAGGATTTCCAAAATTCTGTTTAATATAAAATTCTTTTGAGGTGATTTTTTTTCTCTCTGTCATCAAATAAGACAAACTGAGGGCTTGAAACCAAATCCTCTTTTTGGTTTACCAGTTAAAGTCTTCCAGTCTGAGCCCTCAGAAATGTGTGTAACCCACAATCCACATGGGGTTTGTTTTTCAAAAGGCAATATTTCTGTGGTAGGATTAGTGGGTACAATTACAGTGTGTCTGTCACCTTTCCCTGCCTTTCTAAGGTTCTCACAAATGCTTCCTACCATGGGCTATCAGGAGGAAAAGAACCTGCTGGACTGCCTTCAGCCTCTGTTAATGTGACTCTAACCAAACCTGATCATGTTTTTCTTTAGTGGAATAAATGTTATATTGATCTCCTCTGCTTCCATTTCCTCACCTCATTTCTACCACTTTATACAATCTATCTGGGTATTTCACAGAAATGACAGGTTTTCAAAGGGGTTTAAGCTCCCAAATTACCTGTGGCAGGTTTTGGTCACTCCCAGAACAGAAATTCTTCCAGTTTATCTGTCAGAACTCAATGCTTCCAATAGAAGACATCTGCTTTTTTCTGCTTTTTTATGCATAGATTTATTATATGCCAATGATGTTGCATATGAACTCAAATTATCCTGACCTACAATTCTTGTTCTATTTCAAGGTTTTGGGTTTCTAAAAGATTGTTTAACTCCTGGGTGGTTTTTTCCCCCCCCAGTTCTGTTAGAAAAAGAAAACCTCCCCTGAGTCATCTTTTAAAAATACTGTTAAGCTCTTAAAGCTGCTTCTACTCCCATGTCACAAAGCATTATTGAAAATATATTCATTTTTACCTCCTACAATTGCTCAGATGGAGAACTTAAAGAATTCTTTTCTAGTCCCATATTGAAACTGTGCTGGCAGCATTCTTGTTCCTAGAAGTGAGCTACAGAGATTTTCCTGCTCTGTGCAGGTTGGGCTTTTTGTCAGAACACTGCTAGTGAGCTTATCATTTGATATTAATAACATTAACAAACATTATTATTATTATTAGCAATGATCATAGTAGTGCTGATACTGTGTTTACTGTTACTTGATTAATTATTTGCATTTGCAGCTTCTAATCAAGGGTCTTGAGCATTTCATAAACCTTAAAGAAATGAAAATTCTGTTATAAAGTATCCCTGAGAGAGCAGGATTGCCATCCCCATTTCACAGAAACAGAGCTGAGGTTCAAAGTCACAGTCACAGAGTCTATGGCAGAACTAGAAATAGAAATGGTCTCCTGGCTCCCAGTCCTCTTTCTTCTCCTGTCACCCTAAATAGTTTCTAGTGTGCTTTTGTAAGACATTTGTCACATGATTTTCAAAAATTGTGTCCTATTTGTTAAGGAAAAGTAAAAACTAATTTTAAAAAATATAAAAGTGATAAGCAAGAGACCATCTAATTTTTGCAGGGGTTTGCTGAAACGATTTTAGCCATTTTATGGGAGATGCCATCCAAGTTTCATGAGTTAATCCTGACCATAAGTACACCTAAAATAGATATCTTTGCCTCCAGCTAATCAACAGGCTTACTGCCTAAATAATTTATGTATAACCAACTAGTGGAAACTAGATCTTCTGTGATTTCCCTAGACACATATTCTGCATGTATCATGTATATCCTTGCCTATTTCTGATATTCATTTGAAATTCAGTTGGGACATTTCAGAACACTTCTGTGCTCCAGCTGTACAGCTCTAAGGAAAAGCCAGCTGGAGACAACACAGGATCTTTGAACTGGGCAAGACAGTGTTTAGAACCCAAGTGCATTGTAGATGAAGATTCTGACTTTTTTCTTAACCAACAATGGATTAAAATTTTAAGAAATGCAGTTCTAATTCCAACACTGGTTTGTGTGGGTAAGCACTCTGTGTTTCTGCCCTACTAAAGGCATTTAGTAACAAAATTCAGTTCCTATATAGTGATAAATACATACATATAAATTTATAGAGAGAAATATATCAGAGGATTATTAAATAAACTGAAATATTAAATAATCTAATTTCCTTGCTGGAAATGTGAAGAACATGCAGCACCACACTGCTTTTTGGACACGTTTGGATAATGTTGCCTTCAATGGAGCAGTGAAAAGAATCTTGGATTGAAGGAGAAAGCAAAAGCATTATCAGGCATTGTCCTGCCATATCTGACTGCAAATCAAGACTCTGTAGCTGGAATGGAAGGTGCAGTACAAACTGTCTGTCTGGGGTTCACAGCTTTTATCCAGAATTCCTAACTGGAAAACACATTCCGTCTCTTGTGGATGGCAAGTGCTAACAGACAATTCCTGCTGCCGTGTGCTGCGGTGCAGGAATGCTGGGCACTGTTTGCTGCTCTTGTCGAGGCTTGCTGCACAACCAGGGCCACGCTGCAGCTCCAGGCAGCCGTGCAGGAGGGGGAGGAGCAGCACCAGGTACTCCAGGAATAATTCAGGTGTGGCAGCAGAAATTGTGCAGCACTGGAGGAGCACAGCCAGCATTCCTGGTGCTGCTCTCCCAGCTGCTGCTGCTGCTGCCTTCACACGGGGAGCTGTGGCAGCTCTGAACTGGAGCAGCACTTGTGGAGCTCCTTGTGCCCGTGCAAAGGGAGGGAGGGAGGAGCACTGTTGTTCCAATTCACATCATTTACATTTACCTGTGCCTCCCCAGTCCAAAAATGCCCTTTCCTTCTCTCACCGTGCTCCTCTCTGGGACAGAGTTAATTTAATTTTCCTGCCAGTGCTGTGGAGTGAGGGCTGTGTGTGTTTGGCTGCCTGCTGGGTTAAAGCACCTCCTATTCCTGTCTGTGCATTTTCCATCCCTGCACTCTCGGAATTCCTTCAGGCCTGGGCCTCAGGGCACTGTGTAGGGTTCATGTACCATTCCCAAATGTGAACTTGATTACCTTGCAGATGCAAGAGTCTGCTCATTTCAAATGTCACAGAAGGAAGCTAAGAAGAAAGACAAATGAAAATTTCCTTGAGAATGGTGAAGATGTGAATTGTTTCTGGCCTGTGTTCATGCAGCACGTGTTTATGACAACTGTGGGGATGGATAAGTGGATTTACTAATTCATATTTGGTGTGCAGAATTCCCTGGTGCTCTGCAAAGCTGGGAGATCTCTGATTAAACTGACTTTTAAAGGCAAGCACCACTTTGGAAAAAAAAAGTCCAATCACCAAGCTGTGGGAATCTGGCAGGTATTCCTCAAAGCCTGGGGATGCTCATCTTCCATAAGAAAACTTGGAGCATTCAGTGTTCTGATATGTTGAGACAATTTTTGGGTGGTTTTGTGATACCTATTAAGGCCTCAAAATACTGGAATTGGGGGCACTTTATAGCTGTGATGTGCTGCAGCCATGAACAGCTTCTGTTGCTTTTATGTACAGACATTTTGGCTGATGGGAAAGAGATCTTTCCATGTGGCATGGGATGGATGCAGCTCATCTCATCTCCTACTAAATGTGATGTCCCATTTTTTTAATCAAACCCCTAATCTCCTATCCATTGACAGTTTTTGCTTGAAAAACTGTGGTTGCCACTGGAAACCATGACTTGCCAGTTGTCCTTTTGTTTGATCCTGGCTGACACAGGACTGGGTTTTGTTACTCTTTCTGTACATTTTGATTCCTTCTGAATCATCCAAACAAGAGGCCTCAAAGCCATTATACACCAAAGCAGTACCAGTAGTTTATTTTTTTTACTGTTTTGGCTCAAAGCAGCATCAATTCAATTATTCTGATTGGGAAAGAGGCTCAGTTAAACTCATTCTCACGTCAATTCGATGAGAGGACGTTCTCCTTTCCTAAGTGCAATGAAATGAAAAGCAGAAATTGAAGGGGGTTTGGGGTTGGCTGGTTTGGTTTTTTTTGAGGAAGAGACTATAAAAATCTCAGGCTATAAATTCACCATGACAGTGAAAAGATGTGTCAGATTTTGGGCTGGGTTGGCTTTGTGTCAGTCACGCTCCGTACGCTGGACCGTGTGTTGGCTCCATGAACCTTTTTTACTTTATGCTGCCATAAGCTTTATATGTCTGTCCTCTCACAAGCTGAATAAATGTCATGTAGGACATTCTGTCCCATCTGTCACAAGTGCTATTGTGTGTCTGGATCCATATTGGATTAGTATTGATGAGAGACCTCAGGTATTTTATATAAAATGTGCATTAAGGACGGTGTATAGAAAGTACAGATATGAAAAGAGACCTCTTTTGGAAATAGCTGCTGTAAAGCAGTTTGTTCAAACATATTTAGGAAGATCATTTTCTTATTTCAGAGATGTTTAGGAGAGGTTTGACATTTTTATTGGTAATTGTTTATTTTTTTATGTGTAAACCAGCTGTTGTGGCTTTCACATGACTAACTGTGCAAGGATATGAGGGAAAATTTCCCAATAAATACTTCCAGAAAATTCTAGAAAAAGCTGTTCCAGACACAGGAATGCCTCAGTGTCAGCTCCTCCCAGACTAAAAAGTAAGATGCAAGATAGGCAAGACAGGAATCTCCCTTTTCTGAAGGCGTAGAGTTTCCACATTTAGCTCTGGAGTTCCATGGCCTTCCACCTGCCACTGGTGACCATTTGTTGGCTTGCAGGGCAGTGTCATTTCAGAAAGAAATTCCACTTGAAATGGAGAAAGTGGCCATTTTTGTGAGGCATAGATTCAGTTACTTACATGACAGCTGCTTGCAGAAGTAAGCCAAGCACTTAAGAGAATGATTTCAAAGAGGCAGAAATTCTCAACAAACCACTCAGCCTTCTTTTAGCTGGATTCACACAGAAACAGCAAATAATTAATTGAGGCCAAAATACATGCCGTGCTGAGTTTGCATTAGCTGGAAGGTTTGGAAATAATTAAGAGCAAAACTGTTAATACTCCATTGAAATAGCTGCTGCCTGTCTGTCCACTCTGCAAGCCCAATCTGTTGTGTTCAATCAGCTTTCAGCTGCTACTTGCCAGCAGCCTAATTCCCCAGTCTTGTCTCTGTGCTGTGCTTGTGCATTCCAGTACCTGCTAAGTTAAACCCTGCTGTCCTGGTGCTGCAGGGAGATTTCCAGTGCTATTCCAGGCATCCACCCTGGGTCAGAATATATCCCAAAGCTGGGGGTGCTGTCCACAGCAGCATGCCTGCTGCCAGTGCAGCACCACCAGGGCAAAGGGGAGCAGCAGCTGTGTGCTTTAGCTCCCAGGATTAGGGCTGTGCTCATTCACCCCATTCTCTGGGCATTTCTGCAGTTTGGACAAGCTGTTGACCTGAAACATTTCCACCTTTATTTTAAAGTGATCTAATGCAGAGTGAGATGTTCCTCCCAGCTGCTGTTAACCACAGCCACACTGCAGGTTGATAACATTATCTCAGTTTTCCTACATCTCTTTGCACTTGTGTTGCACATTCAATACCTTGGCTGATCATTTATATTACAAGAGGATTAAAGGGAAATTAATAATTGTATTTCTTATTGTTTAGCTTGTGCAAGGTTCTGTGCACACTGAGAGTGAGGCTACAGGGGAGTCTCTGCTTGGTGACTCTGACAGTTCTAAAGCTGTGTGGGGAGTGTGGAAATCCAGTGCAGTGAGAGCTGTTTGCTGCTGAAGAGGCATTTTAAGCCTCAAACCTGCACCACCAGTTCTTTGCTGAGAAATGTCTATGAAAAATGACAAAGTTCATTGCACAGGCATTTGGAAGGAACTAAAGAGCAATCCATTGACCTTTGCAGATTAAGTAATGCATGCTGTCATAAGGAAGTGCTATTGGAGCCCCAAACAGCGAATGTACACACTTCTCCTCACTCACCCTCCCTGGAGGCAGCCAGGATTTCCTGAGCCTGATTTTTGTGTTCTGGCACATCAGATCTCTGAGCACCAGAGCTGCTCTGCCTGCCTCTTGGCCCTGAGTGTCCCCAGGTGTAGTAAACCCCTCAGGTTTAGCCAGGGCCCCTTGGAGAATAGAATGCTGACACAGCGGCAAAGAAGTTTCCTGTCTCCAGGGACATCCGCCTTGTACCTTATCCCTATAGCCATGGAAGGCAATATTGTGTTAAACCCTACCATTGGTCACTTATGGTCACTCTAACACCTTTGCCATTGGTCAGGATTGGATCCAGGCCAAGGGTATAAAAGTAGCATCCTGTACCCCTACTAACTGGGAAGAAGAAGAGCTGAGACCCTTCACAGACCCTGCAATAAAGCCACACTCGTGGAACAGCCAGCGTCTTCTGCTTCTCCTCTCTCTACCGTCTGCTGGAGCCTTAGGCCAAGGGAAAAGCTACCCAGCAAGCAAAGCTGAAATCACAAGAGCTGCCTGATCACTAAGAGCTGAACTTTCCCTGCTTGCTAGGGGCTGACCCGCAGCCTTGGTCTGAGAGCGAGCTGGCTTCTGGCACCCAGTCCCCTTGGGGACTGAGCTCTGGAGCTGGAACAGCTTGCATAGGATACAACCAAGCAAGGCTCATTTACCCAGGCAGCAGCGAGGGCAGGGGGCCATGGGGGGCTGTGCAGGTGCAATACTGAAGGCTCTGTGCTCAGCTCCTGGGCCAACAGAGCCCTCAGTGCCGGGCTCTGGGTGCCTCAGTTCTCACTGAATTAAATGGGACTCAAATGTTTGCATAATACACAGAGAAACTTCCACTCGAAGGCAACAGCAAAGAGCAGTTTTGCTGCTTTTGCAGAACATTTCTATTACAGAAAGAGGACATGAATGAAAATGAACCATGTGTATAATTCAATATTTCAGTGCAATAGAAATTAAATATGTTCTTTTTTTCTTTTATAATTTGTTAGCTCATTTATTTAATTTATGAGAAAAAATTTATAGATTTTTTTTTCCTGGAGAATGAAATACTCTGTTCAAGTACAAATGAATATGTCACATTCTTATATGACTTGCAAGAAGATGAATTAGTGTGTCTCCTTCTCCAGCCTTTCTTCCACTCCTCCAATTCTACAGAAAGATTATTTTCAGATTCATTGTGTTGCTTTTACTTTATGTGGCCTGTTGCACACTGAAATAAATTTGCCACACTCTTGCTAACATAGTGTTTTTAAAACTATTTTTATTTAGAAACTCTTGGTACAACATTACACAGTCTCAAAAATTAAATCAGTGAAAAAGAAGAGAAATTCTGTTCATCAGTCTAGCATTTGAACTCATAATCGTGTGTCAGATGTGGAAAAAAAAATGGAGCTCTCCCGAGCCCCTGGACAAGAGAAGTCACTTTACCAGGACATTGAGATAATTTATCTGGGTGACTCAGAAAAAATGCTAGATAAGACTGAAATTTGGAGAGGCTGAGCACGTCCAGTCTTAGCCTTTGGATTATCAAGAATAAATCCAGCAACTGGCATGTGAATATGTTAATGCTGTAGCTTCTAGCATGGAAACAGGAAACTGTATTTATGAGGCAAAAATATATCAGAGATTAATTCAGTTCTATATATAATATATACATTTTACAGATACAAAATCTTTGCCAAAATATGCATAATTTGCAAGTACACCGAAGTTAGAAAATGCCAGAATAAAGGTTGCCTTTCCATGCATATGCCCTGAAGGAATCTTTAATTACAAGATTCCTGGCTTCTTTTTCTAACACTGAAATTTTCTAATTTCACTGCGTGCTTGATTTTGAAGTCCTAATATTTCCTCTTTTAAATAAAGACTTAGGGATGCATTTCCCCAGGTTTAAAAGAAAAACAGCAGAATTGGAAAACAACAATATTCCATCCTTTTACCAGCATCAGGCTGCAGCCTCTGTGTGATGCCAGGAGCCTCCTGAGAGGATTTCCCCAATGCTGGAGCCTGAGCAGTGATCCTGTGTGTCCTTTGCCATGTGACACAGCTACAGGTGTCAGCAAGGTAAGGCAGCACCTGAGGAGAGTTTTAAATGAGTTACTTATTATTGCTGTCATCATTTTCATTATATCCTCATTGTGCAACCTTTCCCAGCCCTGCTTGGAGCAGCCACGTGGATTTCCTGGGTGCACGGTCACTTCTGCCCATGCAAATGAATGCAGAACGTGGATTTCTGATTTGCTCACATTTGAAATCTCTTTGCCCTCAGTCTGTGCAGCTGTGAGGGGCAGCACGTGGTGCTGCAGCCTGCAAATCCTGGCCATGTGCTCAGGGGGTCCCACTTGAAGCTGATTTTCTCCCTCGTGGCTGTTAAGTCAGAGCAGTCCCACTGACAGCACAAGCTGATAATGATTTATCACACATCCAGTGCACTGAATCATTGTGCCTTGTCTGCCTCTTTCTGCTGTGGATTGAAGAGTTTTGATCAATAGTGACAGCATGCAAAGCCTCATAAAATTTGTTCATTTCCTCGAATCCTTTTCATGCTTTGGTATTTTATATGTATAACCATGGGGGCAATATTTCAAATCTCTCTCTGTGCACTACAGAAAAGCCCCAAAAGTAGTGCTTACCTCTGCAAAGGCTGTGCATTCCCAAATCCCAAATTGTCACAGCACAGGAGGGTTGGGGACTCAGGAGCCTGACTCCAATGAGAGAGCTTAGAGGTAGAAAAACATCCTGTGAACACCCATGGAGTGAGAGGGTTAAATATTCATTTTACATTGCTTTTTTAGTTGATTAATTTAAACCAGGACTATACACCTGGTACTGAAACTGCAAACTGAAAGTTCTCTGTGAGATCTGGAAACAGCAACAGGCTTGCTTCCATAAATAATACTGAAAGTTAAACAGTGATTTCACAAGGTCCAGGACGTAGTATAAATAAGAAAGCAGAAATATCCAGGAAATCCTAAGTTAACAAATGTTTTCTTTTAAACATTATATGTTTTTCTTGATCTCTGAAAATCATCTTCACAGTAGACACTAAACTGAGAGAAGTAAAAAAGAAAAATTTTCTCTGACTTGAGCAAGATATTTTGTCACACTGAAAGAAGGGTTTGTTCTGAAGCTTTTCAGTGCTAATCCAAAAGCTCACAGACCTGGTGAAAAGTGAAAAAGCAATGAAATATTCTATTAATGGCACCAAGCTTGTGTCAAAAAGTCTCAGATGCCGTGTGCTGACACCAAATATCACAGCATTCAGCAGCTGCAGGAGATTGGATTAGTGCAGTGCTTGGAATGGAACCATCCCAAGGGGGTTTGAGGCATGTTAGGCCAAATTCAGCCAGGAGGTAACTGCATGGATTTGACTGGATTTATACCCAGAGAAATTTTAGTCTTTTTTGTTGTGGCCAAAATGTAATGCTCAGGTTAAAACTGGGCATCTGTACAAAAGTTATGACTCCTCTTTTTAAAGAAATAATTTAAAATGTCATCCAGTTATTTCAGGTAAGCACAGGTACTACTTCAGATCAGTGATTCTGCTGTTTTCATTTTTGGCTCCTAGACCAAACTGAGTTGCTGAAAATGAAAAGGAGGGAAAGGGGAGAAGTTCTGTGAAAATTTTTCCACTTACAGCATACACCACTCGCTGTTTCTGTGTCCCCATTGTCCTCAGGCCACCCCATTCTAGATTCAGGACCTGTTTCAGTCACAAGTGTTCCTGTTCTGTCTAAAGCATCATCTCTGTCTGGTATTTATTCCATAGTCCAGTGGACTGAACGACCTGTGAGCGGGACAGATGCCAGAGGAAAACAAGCACAGGCTGGGGGCAGCCAAAAACCTGCTGACATTGAGTCATTGAGAAGCTCTGAGGGGATTGTCCTGCTTTGCTTTGTTTATGCTTTGTTCCATCTATGTGTTTTTTAAAAACCACAAACTCTGCTCTGGAAAATACATATTTTGGCTTTGTACAGTTTGCTAAATTCTGTTCAGCCCACTCAGCAGTATATTAACTTCTGCCACATGATTTGGTTTTTCTCTTACGGTCTCCATGGGAAAAAAAAGGTGTTGGAACTGTAGTTCTTGTTGTCTGATGTTTAGGTTTATTATTTCTGTGTTTGCATGTAAATGAGGGAAAGGGAAAAGTAGCCATGAGCTCCTGGCAAGTTCAGGAAACCTGGTGCTTGTACAGAGCTGAACTGTGGCAGTGGGCAACCATTGTGTATCAAAGGCAAGGATTATCCTTATCCTGTCTCAGAGCAGTGGGGAGGCATTTCAGCACCGTTACAGTAATTTCTGTATCTCAGGAGGCTCAGAGTTGCTGTAGCAACCTTTGCTAGATAGGAATTTGGCTGGTGAAGCCCCACAGGAATCTGCTCCCACTCTTGCCTAACCTCTCACATCAGCAGTGTCAGCTGCCAGGGAGAAGCCCCAGCTGCGAATCAGGCAGGGTGAGGGGACCCTTCCCACAGGCTCCTCACAGAACTTTCCCCTCATTCCTGCTTTTTGACATTTTCCCATGGAGGAGAGCTTTGCTGTGTGTGCAGAGTTCTGTGCTGAACCTGAATTGTGAGAGTGGTCACAGTGAATGTGGTGCTCACAAACAAGCCCCTGTTCGTGTGCCTGCAGGTGCAGCCAGTGGAGATGCAAAAGCAGGAGTGCAGATCAGTGTGGGAAGTTTGACTGGGAGGCAGCAGGAGCTGTGGTGACACAAAAGAAGTATTACAAAGTCACCAAGGGGATCGGGCAGATGGAACAGACTTGAGTAGGAAGGAATACAGACAAGGTCCCCAAAGGCTGTTACTTAGATTTGGATAAAAAATGAAGTGTGAAGTTGGTCAGAGCATGAGGGGATGCATCACTCCTAAACCAGTTCCTTCAGAAGTGTGAAGTAGTTTCTGGAGTAATGAAAGACAGGTTTTTGGCCTTCTAGACTGATATATGGTTGAGAATAATATTTGGAAGGTTTTATTTATAGTTTTGCCCAGTGGTTACAGAGAAAAGACAGTCCATGTTTTGGTCTCTTGCCTCCTATTTCTAATTCCACAGGTGATTGACATTGTCAAACCAAGGGCCTGGGTGCTGCCTTCTGTCATAGCTCTTGCAGGAGGACATGGCATAACTGTTGTTTCCCTTTTATAAATGGTTTAATGATTATTTTCAATCAGGACATGTGGGGCCAGTTCCTTGTTTCCTGTTCCTACTCCCAGATTTGCTTCTGTAAGTCATTATTAGTCAGCCTAGATGAAAATACCAGTAATGGAGCGGGTACCAAAATTCGGGGTAAGTTGAATCAATGTGCTGAGCTGGAGATCCCAGGGGCTGAGGAGCCAACCCACACTCCTTTTTGGCAGCTGTGGTGCAGGGCTGCTGCTCTGAGGAGCAGAAAGCTGAGGAACTACAGTGCAAGGCTGTCCAGCAAGGATCACCACAGGGAGCTGTGGAGAACTCCAGGCTCTTGCTATACCAGAGATGCACCGGCTTAACAAAAAAATCCTGAGTCTGTGAGGTTAAACCAGGTTGAATCCCTAATGCTAATGCAAGATTTAACTCTTCCAGATACTATTTTAAGTTGTCCAGGCAGTCACTAAACACAACCAACTGTGAAAAAGATCATTTAAAAAATGTTTGGTTTGTGTATGTGATGATTCTCACTGCTTTAAAGCCCAGTAAAGCAAGGTGAATTCCAGGAAAAAAATCCCTGGTTTGCTTGGGGTTTTTTAAACCAAGTACCTTCCAGTGTGAAGCAGTTTTGAATGATGCAGAGAAGGAGAAGATCCATCCTGGCAGGTTTCTAGGGCTGCAGGGAGCTGCTGGGCTCAGGCAGAAACGGGCCCATGTATGGTTATAGTCAGAACGTGTCGCTGAGTGGCAGCGAGGAAGGCGAGTGGGCTTTGCAGAGCTGCCTGATCTCTGAGCTCTAGCAGAGAATCCAAACTGAATTTGGACTGTGCCCTAGTTAGGCTTATTCCAGCTCCCCAAAGCTGTGTGTCACTTCATGCAGTTTGGGCTGCAGCCTGGGCTCTGCTTCGGGGGTGTTGTGTGTATGCTTTTTACTGTGTATTTTTAAAAGAGCACCCAGTTCTGAGGAATCTATTCCCAGCTAAAGCACACAAGCACAAGAAAGGTCAGAGAGAGGCATCTCTAGCTTTGGTAAATAAACAAATCTCTTCTCAGTGGCTGGGATGTTGTATTAATAGCAGTAGATTTGGTTTCGCATTGTGGAGCTCCTCCTGTTTCATTGCTATTGAAGATAAGAGAACACAAAATGTTCTGTCACCCTCCCTATGAGAAAACAAGCCAACAGGCAGAGACTATTATATTTAAAGATATTACTGAGGCAAAGGCTCAGAGCACACAAACACCAGGTTTATATTCAGTAACTACTGGATACCATCACTGGCACACCAGTAACTCAGCCTTAGTTAATGCCTCGCATGAAAGAGTTTGCAAGGCAAAGTCACTGCATGAGAAATAAACTAAAAATAAGGGTTGAGCCTTAAGCAGATGGAAAGGCTGAGCCTTAATTTTTTTCCCTTTTTCACTTTTCTTGGTGATTCAGTTGCAGCAAAAAATTTAACAGGTCTTTTCTGCTTCTTCACCTGTGCACCCACCAGGCTGCTGCAGCCGGGTTTACTTCAGCTGGAAACCTGGAATTGTTCCTTTATCACGGGACACCAAGATGAACAAGTTTTTCTAAGCAGTTCCTCAAAGGAAGACTTCTTGTGAAATTGTAAAACCCCCTGACTTGGCAGCAGGCATGTGTAAAATAAATTAACAGAGCTGTACCTTGGAGCTTCCCTACACGAGTTCTTTGGGAATAATTAATTCTAAAATTTTACATGTAGAATATTTTACTTGGGAATATGCACCTCCAGGGTGGAAGGCAGATTTAGCCTAGTGGGGAAGAAGCGTGATGGGAAGAAATGAGGAATTTATCCTCAACTAGGTGACATATATGACACAAAGCATTGTTTCTCTAGCACTGGTCACTGTTACATGAGTCAATCCATGCTCAGAGTGTTTCTTGTCCTCAGTGGCACCATTGCTCCAGTTGGGCATCAGTCCAAGGAGGAGACAGTTTTCTCTCTGCAAATAAGCATCTTCTGTTGGAGAGCAGATTGCTGGAGATAAGTAAAAATAAACACGAAGCAAATCAGATAATTCTCCTCTCAACAGTAATTTTCCTTGTCCTTGAAATGTCCTCAGCCACAGGTTTATTTGTTTCCCTGATGCTCAGGTGGAGTCTGTTCAGAGGGGAGTTATTCTGCATGCAGGAGGCGTTTTGGAAAACTGCACCTCTACATAGGCTTCATAAACAAACCAAATGACTCAACAGAAAGAAGTTACATGCAGTGAGATTTTTTCCTCTAGGGGTATTTTTAGAGAAAGAAAATAAAAATATTGGCAGAAGACAGACACTGAAATCATCAAAATTGTTCTCTCTCCAGTCTGACCAGTCTGGAATTTAATTTATGTGCTTGTTGTGGCCCCCTGGTAGCAGTCCACCTTTCTGTGTTGTGGCAAAAACAATCTCAGCTGAGGTTAAGATGCTGCTTACATGTGTTTGTAAGTGAATATCACTTCCCATCTGCTGCACTCATTGCATTTTACATAAAAAAGGGATTAATTATTTCTTCTAGATCAGCACATATGCAAATTCCTCTAAAAAATTCAAAAGAAATTCTGGGCAGAGACAATGGACTTCTTTGACAGCTACTGATGAGTCTTTAAGATGATTATAAATGTTCAGAGAAAGTAACAATTTCTGTAGTTAGGAATAAAAAAAAAGGTAATTGTTCCATATTGTAGCTTCCTTACCATTTGAGAACAACGCCAAATTTAATTCTGCCATCACAGGAATTTCTGGCTGCGGTACATGTGAGAAAAGATTTCCATTTTGAGCATGAAATTTCTTTTAACTGTGATTTTCTGATACAACATATGCCATAGAAATGAGGAAAAAATCCCTGCAGTTTGTGTGAGGGCCTTCTGATCCTTTGGAAGGATTCTGTGTGCCTCGGTGTGTTAGTGCTTGAGAGGATTTAATCCAGATGGTTTTGGGAAGGAATGAGTTTTATTTGTACCTGATACCAATCAGATTTTCTTTTTCAAACAGATTCAAGTGTCATAAGGGCTGTGCTGTGAAGAAGGGATTCTATATAAAATTAAAATCTTTGCATGCAACATTTTTCATTTAATTACATCATAAGCTGCTAAAATAGAAATATTTATTTTTGTTTTAATGATATCATTGTGGGATTTCAAAGCCACATGTAAGCACTACATTTATGTAATGACCACTGAAAAAATAGTACTGGAAACAAAGAGTATCAATTTGAATTATCCCAAGAATATCATGCTCTTGAAAGGTAAGAGATATTAAACACCCAATATATGAGAATAATAGGAAAATAAATTCTTTTATAATTTCAGTATCGATCCAGTTTTTTGGCTTTCTAAAAATGAATTTGTGTACAGGGTGTGTGCAGCTGAACTTTTGGGTAGTGATTTTGGCAGATTGAACCTGATATGAAGATCTTAAATCCGTTTGAAGATCTCAAATCTGTTTGAGCAGCACCTGAATTTCCCTTCAAGGTGTATTAAAGGGCACCAAGCAGCCCCCAGCTGCATGAGCAATAACATAATTGCT
The DNA here is from genome assembly GCF_028769735.1 of Zonotrichia leucophrys gambelii. Lineage (NCBI taxonomy): Eukaryota > Metazoa > Chordata > Aves > Passeriformes > Passerellidae > Zonotrichia > Zonotrichia leucophrys. The sequence goes on from NC_088185.1 coordinate 2,606,587, forward strand.
GTTCTGCTTGGCAAGGTCATCACCTGGCTCCTGATTACATCTTAATAAATGGCAACAAATTACGATACTTCAAGACAATGAATGTCCAACAACATGATTTTAGTATTCCACGTGCCTGAAAAATTTCTCTTTTCTTTCAAGAATGAATCCTGTAGGCTGAAATGCAGCTGGAGAAGGAGGGCAGCTCAGGCCACCACAGGCCTCAGGAGATTGATAGTGCTGGCAGCTGAGGATCTAATTATGGATTATTTGGGTCGCACTCTTTTATCCCAGGTAGGTGTGACTTGATTGACTCCAAAGAGGTTAGTTCATCCCTGCACAGGGGTTATGCTGAGAGCAGGAGTGAATTATTCCCCTAGACATTGTCATCCTGGTAATCTTAAAGAGAGTTTAGCAATTCCTGGAAGCAGACATCTTGATTTTATATGGCATTTTATGCATATCTTAATGATATTGCATGAACTGCTGGCAATGAGGTATGTTATTATTACATTTGCATTAGTTATGTGTGTTTTTAATAAAGCTCAGGATGAAAGCATTTACTCAGAAAAATCCTGTTAGGAATGTTTCCTTTACAGCTTCTCTCTCAGTTTGGCAAAGGCAAAGCCCAAACCAGACTGACACAGTCTGCAATCCTTAAACTGACCATAAACAAGACACATGGCAATGTAGGGTTTATTGCATATTTTAAATTTTCATTGCTTAAGAGATTGAAAAATATTGTCTACTTGAATTACATAATAGCCCACAACTGGATTGCAGTATTTTGATATTTTCCACAGTTTCTTGCATAAGTATTTTTAAAATCTCCCTGTTCTTGTACTTTACCTCATATTACCTATCAATACACAGAACATGTCCAGTGTGTCTGGGAGTTACTGTGGCATTAAATAAAAGCCATGAAGTCAGTGTAAATGATGGGGTGCAGCAATTAGGGCAGCCTGATTTGCCTTTGTTTGTTCCAAATTGCTGTGGAGGAGCTCAGGAGGGATCTGTCCAAGACATTACATCAGGAAAGAGGCTCAGTCTGATTTATCCATCGTGTAGGCGACACATCTCCAGAACTATATGTTCCACTTTCACAGATGCATACATTCTCAGAGGGGAGGACAAAGAGGTGATGCAGGGAAAAGCATTCCCTGGAAAAGCAAAAGCCCAGGTGATCACTCTGTACCTTGGTATTGCATTTTCTGAGCCTCACACGAAGGAGAGGAGCACGACCCTGCTGCCAGAGTAACCAGGAGTTATGAGTATTCATTTCCTGCCTTCCCAGCACTGATTGCCTGGTAGGCATTTCTTAAGTGATAAAAGTCTGTCTTGTTTTCTGCTGTTTAACTTTGTGATCACTCAACATCCATTAGGGGAGCAGCTTTTGATGAAGGGAAGATTTCACCTTGGCTTGGGAGCTTTTTAATAAAACAGTTGTTATTTTTCTAATTTGTCTTCATACTGTCCCTGAAGCACATTGAGGACAACAGGGACTGCAGCCAGAGGTGCAGCTCTGCAGAAATAGTTTGTTTTTGAGGGAGAGGATAGTTTAGGGAGCTCCAGCCCTTGTTCTTCATGTCCCTTTCTCCCAGCTCCTCACCTGCAGCTCCCCACCCCTTCAGTTGTGCTCTCAGTTGTTTTGTGGCCACAAACTGAACAACTGAGTTAATAATCATCTTTCACCAAGAGATTGTGATAAGCCTGACTGTGCAGTCCCACAGAGTTGTGCCAGCACCACTGAAAAAAACATTGTCACCATAATTCCAGCTGGTTTAGGCTGAGGTGCCACAGAGCAGGACAGTGCCACCTCTTCTCCTGGCTTTTCCTGGCTGTTCATGGAATGTGTTGGTGTGTGCCAAGGAACAGCTTCAGCTGGAAGCAGAGTCCTCACCACCATTTTACTGGAGGGATTCTTGTTTTGAGCAAGTTTTGCCTGAAGTTCCACACAGTCTATGCAGCACCCTGCAAATTAAGAAGGTCCATCCAATTTTTATTTTGGCTTCCTTTTAGATTCCAGGTGTGGATTATTGCTGGGGTTCATCTCCTGGAAACCCAGGATCCTCCTTGCATTCAGGAGCAACCACAGAGTGTGCAGTGAGAGGGCAGGCCTAGCCCATGCTCACTTAATGACTTCTTTTCCTGCAGCCAATAATCACCTCCAACTTAATTAGCTAATGTTGTGTTTGGGGATTCCATATTTATGCACCAGGGAAGCCACAGCATTGCAAACCTCTCTATTGCGTGCCCTTTTATAAAAACTGGGTGTACCCATATGGATTGTTTCAAATAAAGATAAATTGCATTAGCACTGTGTGTTTGCAGGTGAAATTGGCTCTGATGCAGCTGCTGTATCAAAGAAATTTCCTTTATTATGAAAGTCCAGTGTTCATGTCCCTCCTTGTGGGATATAATACTGGAGACATTGCTGAGCCTGTGATGAGGAGTTCATCTGATTCCAAATGAACTACTCAATAACAGGCTGTACATGGTCTAAGGAGAACATCTCCATCAAAGCATTTTGAATTGGTTTAAATTTTTTGTATTGACTAAAGAACCTGAATTTGGTTTTTTTTTTTTCCCCAAAAGTCTAAATTTTCTCATGAAAATTTTGACTTTGTATTCTAAAGTTGTGGGGTTTTTTTAAACATTACTCTTTTTTTATGAAATTATGTGAATATTTAATTATCTTTCTTTCTCTCGACACTGAAATTCTCATGGGGGAAAATGTTTTTATTCCCCTGTTGTATGTGCTTGTATCAACAAAAGTTTTTGTTTAAGGCCAAATTTATCAGACTAAATAGGAGCTTTCACATTGACTGGGTTATTCATTAACGGAGGTTACCCTGGAGTTGTTCTCATATGTAAAAGTAAGATTTAGTGCTTAGAGATCAATCTGCTCTTCAATTTGAGGGCTAATCCAGCCAATTCCAGCACAGTGAGGAGGGGACAGAGGAGCAGAGGCAGCAGCTTTGTCCAGAGCTGCCTGGGGCAATAAACCAGAAACCCAAACTCTCCCATCCCTTACCATGCTCCAAGCCAGCCACTTTTTCTCTGGCAGCTCTTTCACATTTCTGCATCTTTGCAGCTTTTGAAAGCAACATTGAACAATATTCCAACAATATAATACAATATTAAAAATAGCTTCATTTCCTCTAAGAAAAAATAGAATTCCCAGTTATTTCAGTGTCAGGTTATATAATTAATATTTCAGCTACAGGACAAAGTAGACACTTGTTAATGACTGAAATGTATAAAGAACAAGCTCACAAATCCCAGGTTGTATTCTGGTTTCTAAGTGAGACCCAACCTTGTGTGCACACATGCACACTGGGCTTCTCCTGCTCTTATCTCTCTGGCATTACAAAAAAATCTCAGGGTAGGAGAAAAATCTCACATTTCATTTTGTTGACTCCATTAGCTCCATGAAGGAGTTGTGATGCTTTTTATGTTTAAAATTCCTCATTGCAATATAATTGAAAGCTCCTTCAGGAATTGTCTTTATCTTTGTCTGTATCATGTTTGGTTTTTTTTTTAATCTGTTCTGACCTTTCCATTACACTTTTCAGTGAATTCTCACATCTCAAATGTCCAGAGATTTCACTCCTGAATTGCTTTTCAGGCAGTGGCAGGGTCAGCTGAGGATACTCCCAGCGAGGACACTGACTCGTGCGCTGGGAAATTCGGTGACGTTGGAGAGCACAAATTCCTTTGTGTGCCAGCAACCCAAACCTGGGGCTGGATGGGGGCTTGGGGGCCTGAACAACAATATTCAGGATCAGCCTGAGGAGGTTTCACAGGGACATCAGGTTGGGAATCCTGGGCATGCCCTGAGAGCACAGCCCAGAGACAGGGACTGAATTCCTGCTTTTGCTTCTGTTCCATTCCAAAGTGGGCTTTGTTCATCCAGAAGATTACACTGATTTTTGATCTGGCTGCAAGGCCAACAGAATTCACTATGACTTGTCAATTATTTTGAGATCCTGTGATTTTCTGCACTAAATAGTTCATTTGAACCCGATTTGTGGATGTGCCAATGTAGTCACACGGATTCACGGGATCAGAGTCGCTTCTCTTAAGCTGTCCCCAAATACTTTACATGACAATGCCATCAAATCAGGGAACTGGATATTCTGGAGTTAGACCTTGAGCCGTCAGTCAGAGTCAGAGTGTAACAGAGCTATAAAAGTGTGCATTGACACGGAGTGTGATCAAATTAATATAAACAATACACTCCCAAGCATATGCCACTTATCCCAGATAAATCCCACTGGCATGTCTAGATTTAGTTTCCATGTTACTCCTTGGATTTGATCATTAGGTAACACTGGACAACATTGATATTGAAGGGAGCAAATCTTGTACAGGATAAATGACAAGAACATTTACTCTGTCAGCTCTCCTTTTACTTCCAGCAGGGAAACTGCATTATCATTGCCACAAACTAATCCCATTTTGTCCCTGAGTGCAGGAGGTCTGGAGCAGAGCAATACAAATGAATTAAAATATATTGATTGTATAGAAAATGAAGTGCAAACTATTTAACACATCCTAAGTGATTAGATGCAATAAAACCTTGCAGAGACAATTGCACAGCTGGCAACCCAAGTCAGGAGAGAACAATTGGGGGAGAGAGGACCTGGCTCCAGACCTTGGCTTTTCCACTGGCAGCCTGACCAACACCCTTTGTGCTGGAGGGGACAGGTGTCAGCCCCTTCCAGTCCCCAGTTAGATTTTACATCAGGTCTCTGTGAGCTCTGCCTTGAAATCCCATTTTTCTAAGCAAAGACAAAGGCAAACACCTTTTATTGGCACTGGTTCTAGGGGAGCAAAGGTGTTACATAAAGGGCTGCTGAGGTTCTGGATTACACAGTATTTTTAAGGGCCATGTGATACATCAGAAACTATTTATGTGTACATTTGAAAGTAGCTGTTGATTACCCAAACTAATTCTTATCCTAAACAGATCAACACTGCCAAGAAGGTACAGAAGAACAATTCTGCAGTAGCATAAAATTGAACTGTCTTGTTTGTGGGTACACGAAAGGATTAAAGAGTATAATTTTACTCTCTTAGACCAAATGAATTCCTAAATTGGAAAAGCAGCTCTGTCCAAGGTCGCCTCTGTTGTTTCCAAAAATATCTCGAAACAAACGCAAGAGGGGCACTTTGTTGGGTGTTATCTAGACATATATAGTTTCAATCAAATTCTTCAACAAGTGTCAGAATAAAAGTCAAACATTTGTCTGACACTGCCAAGTCACCGGCAAGTGAATCCCCTCAAAGGCTGGAAATAAATTTGATAACAGAATTAAGAATTAGGGGATGTTTTCTTTAAAGAAAAAGCCACATTAATTTGGGATTGAATTGTAAACACCTTTTAGATATTTCATGAAAGGGTTGTCTAATTCTTTCCACAACACTGGGTGAAGTGATACAAGGTTGTGTCCATGACCCCAGGAAAATATTTATAGTGCTTTTTCCAGTATATTTTTCCAGTATATGAGTTCCCTTTTTCTCTCTCTTTGTGTTTTACGATCACCCTTCAATTAAACCAAGAAGCAGAAAAGAACCTTCATGGTGTGAGCGTTTAAAGTGCTGCATTTCCCATGGAAATACTGAAGGGCAGCATGGTAAATAAACCCCACAAAACGAGCAGTGACACCACAGCAAGAGCCACAGTGGGAGCCTGCTCAGGAGCTGTGGGAGATTTTCCTGGAGGAGATTCAATGTCAGGATGGTGCTGGCACTGCCCAGCCCCTGGCACTGCCCATTGCCCTGGTACTGCCCAACCCCTGGTACTGCCCATCCCTGGCACTGCCCCATCCCTGGCACTGCCCATCCCTGGCACTGCCCATCCCTGGTACTGCCCATTGCCCTGGCACTGCCCATCCCCTGGCACTGCCCATCCCTGGCACTGCCCATTGCCCTCGCTGCCCCAGGAGCATGCACTGCCTCCCTCACTGCTCCCTGAGCCACAGAAGGCAAAACCAAGCCCAGAAACCCTTTGGGCCAGAAGGTGCCACATCAGAGTGAAGTGTTTGAGGAACAGGTTGTCTGTGGGTGACTTTCCGTGCTCTGATAGTTCTGTTTGCTTTTTTTGGTTTTTTTTATAAAAACACGGCAGGCTCCGAGCACGCCATGAGGGAGATGGGGACAGTGTTTTATAAATACTTTATAAAACCTCCAAGGTTTTAATGCTGCACTCCACAGAAAGCTGCTTTAGGGCACTGCATCATTTAAATAGCAGCTGATAAGCAAAATGTACGATTTTAATGTGATTTTAATTTTAAATGTTGCCACTTTTAGAATCCCAAAGTAATTAATCAGCCATTTTTGCTCTTGGTAATTCTTCACTAATGGCTGTAAAACTTGTATAATAACTGCAAAGAAATGCCTAAACCCTGGTTTACTCACCAGAAAATGCTGTATTAGTGTAAACCAAGTCAACTGCTGAATTATTAATGCTTTATGACCTTAGAATTTCAACTGCTGTTTGAAAAAGAATAATCCAGTTTCAAAAAACCAAACATCCCCAAATTTTAACTGCAGAGAATCTTAATGTTTTTTAGGGTTTTTTTTTCAGTATGAACCAGTTGTAAAATGTATAAAGAAATTGGGAGATTGGTTCCCTCATTATTTCCCTTACTTGGTCATTATTTGTGTGTGATGTAAATCTTTATGGTTTTGTTGTTGTTGCTCCCAAAGAGCAAAGCAAATTTCCTATTCCATTCCAGGAAAAATAAGTAGGGAGAGAGAAAGGAATTTCTCTTTGATAGCTGGTAAGATCCCATTTCCCATATTCCTGTCAACTGCATTTTTCTGGTATTAGCAGAAAGTGCAGGTTTGGGCTTTATCCTATTTCAAGAGTAGACTTAATTAAGTGCTTATTGTATAAATGAGTGGGTTTAGAACTTGAGCAGTTGCAATAAAATTCAGAAGCTTAAAAATGACATCTCACTGTGTATTAAGAGACTGAACTGAAGCAGGAAAATAGACATTGGCTTGAGTAGATCCATTTGGAGGAAAAAAAACTCCAGCTCCTGGCTTTCAACAAATGCTGGATGTGTGTATCCTAATTAGCAAAAATTGAGTTTTTTCATTACTATGCAGAATGGAATGGCAAAAAAAAGCGGCAAAAATACACTTTTAAATAATAAATATAAATAATGGCTTTAAATACAAGGGAAAGAATACAGTTTTAGTCAAATGATAAACACTCAATATTTCAGCACTGGATTTGTGCAGCAGCCTCTCGTAAATGTCTACGAAAAATCAAACCACTTTGCTCAAGACTTGTTATTTCAATTGTTTGTGCTGAGAAGATCTTGCACAAACATTTAATTTTTGTTATAAATTAGAACATGTCCAATGGGACATTGATTTGTGTTGGCTGAAAGGCGTTATTTTAGATAATTACTGTTATTTTTATTTTCAGTGTGCCATAAATCTGATGATGGGCCCTTTAATTCCTGCTTGTTCTGTCAGGATGAAGAACAGAGCTAAATCCAGCAGACCTTGTTTTGGCAAAACTCCCACTGAAGTCGGGGCTTGTGAAAGTCAGGTTTGTCTCCCGGTTCCTGCTGATTATTTGGGACATGTTTGCTCCCTCTGCAAGTCCCCAGAGCTGCTCACCCAGGATGACACCACAGGAATCAGTGTGGAAAATGCCCTTTTCACCCACTGCCCTTGGAATAACACGGATTGCCTGGGGAGTTTGGAGAGCCTGCTTTAAATTCAGAGAGAATTTAAAGAACTCTTTAAACCAGCTGGAAATAGGTCAGATTGTGATTGTTAGAAAACAACTCCCCCCGTGGGTGGTGCCAGACAGGTGGGACCTTGTGATAAAGTTGTTGATTCGTGTAACACTTCCTTACCGGAGCGCTGGCAGGCCGGGGGTGTCGGTGCCCTGCAGCCAGGCAGCTCAAGGGTTAACGGCGTTCCCGGGCAGGAACCTCCTGCCGGGAGCGATAACCCGGGCACTGCTGGGATTTGCCTTGGAATGGGCTCTGAGCAAACAGGGCAGACAGAACCAACCCAGAGCTGCCCCTGTCCCGGCCAGGGGGATGCAGGAGGGTCCCACGCTGTCCCCAGCCTTCCCCCAGGGGACACTGCAGGTGACAGAGCTCAGCCAGTCACCGTCTGCTCCCTGGGGGAGCTGGCTCCGGGCTGGCCAAGCACTGCCAGAGGGGATCCATGGGCTCTGCATCCATGGCTCCATGGCACAGGCACGGGGAGTGAGCTCCTGCTGCCTCTGGGCACACACAGAACACTGATCCAGGCTCTGAGCTGCACCTGCAGCTCCTGGGCCAGATCCCACATTGATCCCATGGGCAGTGCATGATCCATGGGCAGTACATGATCCATGGGCAGTGCATGATCCCATGGGCAGAACATTGATCCATGGGCAGTACATGATCCATAGGCAGTACATGATCCATGGGCAGTGCATTGATCCCATAAGCAGTACATTGATCCCATGGGTAGTACATGATCCATGGGCAGTACATTGATCCCATGGGCAGTGCATGATCCATGGGCAGTACATTGATCCCATGGGCAGTACCTGATCCATGGGCAGTACATGATCCATGACCTCCAGCTCCTGAGCAAGATCCCACATTGATCCCATGGGCAGAGCATGATCCATGGGCAGAACATGATCCATAGACCGTACATTGATCCCATGGGCAGTACATTGATCCCATAGGCAGTACATTGATCCCATGGGCAGTACATGATCCATGGGCAGAACATGATCCATGACCTCCAGCTCCTGAGCAAGATCCCACATTGATTCCACAGGCAGTGCATGATCCATGGGCACTACATGATCCATAGGCAGTACATTGATCCCATGGGCAGTACATTGATCCCATAGGCAGTACCTGATCCATGGGCAGTTCATGATCCATGGGCAGTTCATGATCCATGGGGAGTGCATGATCCATAGGCAGTCCATGATCCATAGGCAGTGCATGATCCATGGGCAGAACATGATCCATGGGCAGTGCATGATCCATGGACAGTGCATGATCCATGGGCAGTACATGATCCATAGGCAGTACATTGATCCCATGGGCAGAACATTGATCCATGGGCAGTACATGATCCATAGGCAGTACATGATCCATGGGCAGTACATGATCCATGGGCAGAACATGATCCATGACCTCCAGCTCCTGAGCAAGATCCCACATTGATCCCATGGGCAGTACATGATCCATGGGCAGTGCATGATCCCATGGGCAGTGCATGATCCATGGGCAGAGCATGATCCCATGGGCAGTACCTGATCCATGGGCAGTGCATTGATCCCATGGGCAGTACATTGATCCATGGGCAGTGCATGATCCATGGGGAGTGCATGATCCCATGGGCAGTTCATGATCCATGACCTCCAGCTCCTGAGCAAGATCCCACATTGATCCCATGGGCAGAGCATGATCCATGGGCACTACATGATCCATGGGCACTGCATGATCCATGGGCAGAACATTGATCCCATGGGCAGTGCATGATCCATGGGCAGAACATGATCCATAGACCGTACATGATCCATAGGCAGTACATTGATCCCATAGGCAGTCCATGATCCATAGGCAGTACATTGATCCCATGGGCAGTGCATGATCCATGGGCAGTACATGATCCATGGGCAGTACATGATCCATGGGCAGTACATGATCCATGGGCAGTTCATGATCCATGGGCAGTACATTGATCCATGGGCAGTACATGATCCATGGGCAGTACATGATCCATGGGCAGTACATGATCCATGGGCAGTACATTGATTCCATGGGCAGTGCATGATCCATGGGCAGTACATTGATCCCATGGGCAGAACATGATCCATGACCTCCAGCTCCTGAGCAAGATCCCACATTGATCCTATGGGCAGAACATTGATCCATGGGCACTACATGATCCATGGGCACTACATGATCCATAGGCAGTACATTGATCCCATAGGCAGTACCTGATCCATGGGCAGTACATGATCCATGGGCAGTACCTGATCCCATGGGCAGTACTGATCCATGGGCAGAACATGATCCATGACCTCCAGCTCCTGAGCAAGATCCCACATTGATTCCACAGGCAGTACCTGATCCATGGGCAGAACATTGATTCCATGGGCAGTACATTGATCCATGGGCAGTACCTGATCCATGGGCAGTACATGATCCATAGGCAGTACCTGATCCATGGGCAGTACCTGATCCATGGGCAGAACATTGATTCCATGGGCAGTACATGATCCATGGGCAGTACATTGATCCCATAGGCAGTACATGATCCATGGGCAGTACATGATCCATGGGCAGTGCATGATCCATGGGCAGAACATTGATCCCATGGGCAGTGCATGATCCATGGGCAGTACATGATCCATGGGCAGTACCTGATCCATGGGCAGTGCATGATCCATGGGCACTACATGATCCATGGGCAGTACATGATCCATGGGCAGTACATTGATCCCATGGGCAGTACCTGATCCATGGGCAGAACATGATCCATGGGCAGTACATGATCCATGGGCAGTGCATGATCCATGGGCAGTACATGATCCATGGGCAGTACATGATCCATGGGCAGTACATGATCCATGGGCAGTGCATTGATCCCATGGGCAGTACATGATCCATGGGCAGTACCTGATCCATGGGCAGTGCATGATCCATGGGCAGAACATTGATCCCATGGGCAGTACATGATCCATGGGCAGTACATTGATCCCATGGGCAGTACATTGATCCCATAGGCAGTACATGATCCATGGGCAGTACCTGATCCCATGGGCAGTACTGATCCATGGGGAGTGCATGATCCATGACCTCCAGCTCCTGAGCAAGATCCCACATTGATCCCATGGGCAGTACTGATCCATGGGCAATACATGGATTCCATGGGCAGTACATTGATCCCATGGGCAGTGCATGATCCATGGGCAGTACATGATCCATGGGCAGTACTGATCCATGGGCAGTACATGATCCATAGGCAGTGCATGATCCATGGGCTGTACATTGATCCCATAGGCAGTACATGATCCATGGGCAGTACATGATCCATGGGCAGTACTGATCCATGGGCAGTACTGATCCATGGGCAGAACATGATCCATGACCTCCAGCTCCTGAGCAAGATCCCACACTGATTCCACAGGCAGTACCTGATCCACGGGCATCTCCAGGCACTGCTGCCACCTCTGCTGCAGCCTGGTCTGCAACTGAGAGCAGCATCAACTGCAGGGAAGTCTTGTCAAGAAAGCTCTGCAAACGGGAATGTTTAAACACAAAACCCTTCATGGCTGTGGGCACCTACATGCATGTGACATCCTCAGGAGTAATCTCCATGAGAGTAAAGAGATGAAAATAAGCAATCCTAGGTTTGGGTAGCAAAGGAAGTTTTATAACATCCATTTTAGTTATTATAGTTCAAGTGGAAGTAAGATGGTACCTCTAATGTAAACCAGATTATCTGATACCCAGATGGTAAATGGCTGCTACTAAAACACAGTGGATGTGCTGCTTTCCCATGCCAGTTTCTGATGTCTGGAACTATTTCATCTCTCAGGTCCATGTGGATCTCGCTGTAGCTCCAAGGACAGCTGAAATCAACATCACTAAATCCCCCAAAGCTGCAGAATATTGCAGTAGTGTTATAGCTGGGATGGATGCCTCATCCAGTTCTGGACAGGGATAAGGAGAAGCCTTTGGAACCAAAGTGAGCTGCTGCTCATGTGACTGCTTGGATTGGTGTTCCAGCTGGGACAAATCTGGTAAGTGCTGCTGCCTCGAATTTACCTAAATTTTTGATTTATTTGGACCTTTCCAATAGAAATGCAAGTATTTTGCCATTTAGAATATTTAATCTTATTAACCAGTCAGGCTATTAGTAATAACAAAGTAAAAAACTGAGAAGTTAGCTTTTTTTGTTGCAAGATAGGAAGATAAAACTGTGAAATTCCAAGATTTTTGAATGCTGCCATCAAATCCTGCACTAGATGGAAAAGCCAGTGAACAGAATCCATTAAAGCTGCATTTATTAAATGTCCACTTGTATAAAAAGCTAAAAATAGTGTTTGAGTTTTTCCAATTTTCCTTTGATAACAGTTATTATGATTTTTTGCTTCATCTCAGAAAGTCATTTTGCTGCTGCTGCTGCAGTGTATAATGTGTGCCCTTTCTTGGTGCAGCACAAATGACAGAGCACTAATCAGATCAGAACAACAATCACGTCATCTTTGAGTAACTAGCAATAAACTGTTTTTATAAGGAAGAAAGATGAACTATTTTTAGGGTAACTGAACAGAAAACCAGCAAATGATTGTACTCAGTCTTACTCCACATCACTGCTGTGAGTTTCCAAGGCATTGCTTTTCCCTGGGCAGCAGGCTAATCCCTGTCATACATCTTTGTGTAAATGGTCCAGTCAAATAGGATTTCCAAGGTTTGGGTAAAAGTTTTGACTTCCAGTCTATGAAATCTCCTTTCTCCCTTCCCTGTCAGTGACTCTGAACCACAGGCTGATCCCTGAGTAACCTAAATGTCCATTTTTGGTGATTATCCCATGTTTTCAGTGTGTCTCACATCTCCTTGTGTGTTATTTTCCTGTTGCTGTCAAGCCTTCAGCAGTCAGGGACGGCTGTGCCGTGGCTCCTGCAGCTCTGCACCTGGGCAGGGGCTGATGGCACAAAGCCCCCAGGAGTCCCTGGAGATGGCAGTGCCCACCCAACAGCCTGGCCTTCCCTGAGCATTGCCTGCAGAGATTCCTGCCCTGCAGCAGTCAGCTCCTGGAGGCAGGGGGTGGTGGCACAGCTCCCCCTGTGCCTGTGCCTTCCTCCCCCCGTGCCAGGGCACCCTGCTCCTCTCCCGGGCCTGGGACAGTGGGGTCAGTGTGCAGCTGTTGGGAAAAACCATCTCCAGCTATTTGGCAGCGTGGGAGGGTGGCATGAGGATGTCCTGGGATCTGTGGATCCCACTCCTCACACCCTGAGCCCTTTGGAAGCTTCTCAAATAAATGTCATTAAATAACCCCATTGTTCCTGTGACCCAGCCATCAACAATTTCCTTCTTTCACCCAAAAAATGTAAAAAAGAAGAATATCATACAGTCAAAATGTAGTTTTGCCAGTTTTTATTTTAGTCCTGTTAACAAATATATTTAATGCAAAGGCAAACCAGGAACTCTATATATAATTACCATACTCTCTGGATATAGAAACCAGCAGAAGATCTCATAGTTAGGTATCAAAGAAAGCAAAATTACTTTTTTTATATCCTGAAAAAAGACACTCTACTTCAAGCAGGAAAAACTATAAAAAACCCCACCAACCTATCTAGGAATCCAGTAAGCCAAAGGAGAGCAGCAGGAGCTGTGTCCCACAGAATTATCTCTGTGCTGCTGATCTGTGACAGGCCAGGAGCTGCTCCTCTGCAATGGTGACGTGTGGGGGACACTCAGTCCCCACCTCCATCCCTGTGCCCCAGGGCCACCTCTGAGGGCAGGGACAGCTCAGGGCTGCACTCCAGGCCAGATGCAAGAACCCCTGGGCCATCTCTGCATCCATGGATAACCTCCAGCCCTGGATGACCCTCTCTCTGTGGGTGTGTAATCCCTTTGGAATTGCACCGTGCAGATAAAACAGCTCCAAACTCCTCCCTGGGGAAAGCTTCAGCCGAGCTCCCTTTACATTTTCACTCTCAGAAAATACAGAGGGGGTAAATGTGCAAGGAAAAAACTTCTGTTAAAAACAACAGCAGCAAAAGATAATGGAAAAAGCTCAGAATCCAAGTGATTGTTCTGCAGGCAATCAGCTGAGCTCAACTGTGCAAGGAAAGAATGGGCAGCAGTGCTGGGGCCAGGCCAGCAGCTCCTGCTGCCACACTGCCTGGGTAAGGACAATGGGGACAGCAGGGCCAAGCCAGGAGGGCCACAATTATACAACATCAAGACTCTCAGGCCTTGCAGAAATGTGACCTTATCGATAGAGAATGAGAGGCAGAGCAATTACATGAGTTTTCTGTGACCCTGCAGAGGATTTGTTTCCCTTTGATCTCCCTGCAGATGCCATTGCTGGCCTCCTGAAACACAGATTTACGAGCAGGTTCAGCCCAGTGCAGCCTCCCAAAGCTTCCAGCCATGGCACATGGGCACTGAGACACGGAGCAAAAGCTTCCAGAGGGGCTCTTTGCTCTCTCTGTTTATGCACCAAAACCCAACCATGTACAAAAACTGTAGAATTGATGAAAGCAACAGTATTTAACAAGAGTCCTCCTACTTCATGTGGGTATCAGGAGGAAGAATTCATAACACAAGCCTATCTTTACCTCCTTCCTGAATGATCTGACCAATGGCTGCTTGATTTTGTTGTTTCAGAAAACATTCTCTCTTACATTCCATTAATTTCTCAAAGTCCTGCCACATTTTCATTTGCTTCATGTTCGGCCCGTGACTTTCCCGGACAACTTTCTGTTTCTCTCGTAGTTTCTGTTAAAAATTCAAAAAGATCAGATTTCTGCAACAGCTCTACACCACAAAAGTTGCTCACATAAGCAGCTTGGAATGACAGAGATTTTTATATGCTATGGAAATATTGTTTTGTTCACACTGATAACACTCCCTGCAAGTGCTAAAGGCATTAACACCTGGGACTTAGATCCTTGTATGGATTGACAACTATTTCCATGGTTTTTAACTGTCTTATCTACTTGAGAACTTATGCTAAAAATCTGACATCATTTCCATGCAGAGCCCTTGCAGTATCAAGGTACAACCTGCAATGGATTCACACCACGATACTCTAACACGAAATCCATGTTTTACAATTAAACCCCCTCCTGATTATTAAGAGAGGCAGCCCAGACCTGTAAAAATCACTCAGACTGAGTAAGAAAAGGAAATTAATAAAAGCTGTTTGGTGTGACTTGCTAAGCCCAGCCTCGTCCCTGCTGATCTGAGCTTCAGACAAGATTAAAACTGGACAACTGCTTTTGTCTGACACTGCTGATCCCCTGGCCTTTAGCAGCAGTGATAAGGGTGACAGGCTCACAATTTATTGTCTTCAACAGGTTGCTTTATATACAACAGAAAATCTGAGCTGGCACAGTTCCTTATGCCCTGTTCAGGGTCTTATCCAAATGGTTTTCAGGGAATGTGCTGTCACATTGAGCTGTTTGCCATCCCTTCCAGCAGCCCATGCTATTCCCTGCAGGAAATCAAGCCCTGAGGAGGGAGCAGGATCCTTTTCCAAGGTATTAATTACCAATGCCAGCAGTGATGGAATTTTCTTTGTAGGCTGCACAATGCTTTTTATAAAAGACTGACCACAGCCCCACAAAAATACAAACTGTACAATGGCTGTACAAGGTAAAAGCCTCATTCTTACCTTCCCAAGGTTTTCTTGTTCAAGGATTATTCGTGTATACTGTTCTCTAAAGGAAACATAAAAAGATTTTATCATGATTTGGTTCTGTGTAACAGGACAGAATAATGATGCAAACATGGAAAATAATGGAAGTGTTGGGAGGTTCATAAATGAGACAGAAGAGGAAACACAAAGAAATCTTTTTGTCATTGGACAAAATGAATCCTTGACATGAAGGATCAGATCTCCTTATCTCAGCTGTGCAGCTGGGAAAAGTGATACTGGCTGAGGTCTCTTACATTTTTGAAGCAGGCATGATCACTGCTCCTTCCAGCTTGGGGGCAACAGTGAGGCCATGCAGAGGAGATCCTGATCCTTCTGTGATTAATTTATCCTGGAGACATCCTGAGGGGAGCCACAGCTCACTCGGACAGGTGTCAGAATTCACACAGCCCTAAACTGCTGGGAATGGATGAGTGGCAATGGCCAGGAATGAGGGGAAAATCCAGGAATGAGGGGGAATGGCCAGGAATGAGGGGAAAATCCAGGAATGAGGGAGAATGGCCAGGAATGAGGGGAAAAGACCAGGAATGAGGGGAAAATCCAGGAATGAGGGGGATTGGCCTTTCAGGCCAGGCCTGACAGGGACACAGTGCAGTGGCAATGTGCACGTTCCTCTCCCAGGACAGCTCTCACATTTAGGGCCTGGGTACAGGCTGAGAAGTTTTAATGCTGATTTGCAGCATGGACACCCCTGGCTGGCCACCTCTGTCTGCACCAGGTGGCCTCATCTCTCTGCCATACCTGACCCATGACCCCTGGCAGTAAAATCTGCAAACCACAACAGCACCGTGCACAGACAGCACAGGCATTTCTCTTTAGCTTTTCTGAGATGTGACAATAGAAAAAAACCTGTGCACTGAGCCATTTGGAAAAGAAAAATCAATTCTATTTTGTGTGTAATTGTTACATTTTTCTGGTGTGAGAATCAGCTAATGGAATTCCAAATAACCCAGCTCATTTAAAGAGCTTTCTAAAGTGCTCAGGGTAGATGACCTCTGAGTAGAGAAATCCTGATTTCCAGAAAGAAATGTTCCCCTTCATGATGCCAGAGCCTGAGGGTTTCCTGGAGTGAGAGCAGCTGTGTGGACCCCAAGCTCTGTGTTCCCTTATTCCTTCCCTTTCTCCCAAGGACTTTGACTGGAGCACTGGGGCCTGGGCCAGCTGCTCCTGGAGCTGGATCCTTCAGGATCTCCTGCTCTTGGACAATTCCAGCCAGAACAGATCAGAGCTGTGCTGAGGCTGCTCCAGGTGCTGTCCCACTGATCCCAGCAATCCTGGCTGAAGCTGTTCTTTGCCCTGGCACACAGCACATGTTCTCACACATTTGGCCTCCAGAACACCCTCTTTTCTTTTTCTTTTTTTTTTTTTTTAAGTAGAGTTTTCAAAGTAATCATCAGAAGATTTTCTGTCTTTCCTAGTAAGTTTTTCTTTACTATTTATAATGATGACTGGAAAGAATGTAACTTAATAACTTTGTTAAAACCCTACAACTTTTTATTTTTAGAAAAGAAAATTAACTTTTCACATTCCTAACAAGTGACTCCACGGAACAGAGAGTTTATATTGAATAAAGAGGGTCTGAATTAAGACATTTTTTGTTCAATACGTTCTTAGGAAAGTGCAATTCTATTTATGGTTCATTTTTACTCCGTTTACATTCCAGCACTTGCTGAAAAATACATTCAGGTTCTAAAGGGATGTCTAGAGAAAAATGTCATCGTCTCATTTTATATTTTGCTCAGATCTCTCCACTGCACTTTGCTGTAACTCACTGAAATGAGACAGCTCTGTGACCCCTTAGCAAGGTCAGGGCTGGCTGCTCCCTGTGGGAGGATCATTTCCACAGTGGGGCAGTGAAACAGGGACAGCACAGAGGGGTGGCAGCCTGCTCACATTCCCTGCCCATAGCTGGCACTGCAGGGCTGGGCTCTGATGGTGCTCTGTGTCACTCCCACATCCTGATGTCCAATCCCCCATCCTGCATCTCCAATCCCCCATCCTGCATGTCCAATCCCCCATCCTGCATGTCCAATCCCCCATCCTGCATGTCCAATCCCCCATCCTGATGTCCAATCCCCCATCCTGCATGTCCAATCCCCCATCCTGATGTCCAATCCCACATCCTGCATGTCCAATCCCCAGCATCTGAGCTGGAGTGAACCAACCCGAGCTCCCACTCCTCACTGTCTGACCCTGCTGCCTCATCCCCATGAATATTCACATCATCACTAAGCTTTTATCTGTTCAGCCTTCTGCTTAATTGTGCTGTTTCATCTTTCCTTCATTAGATAAATGTTTATTTCCTACAGCCTTTCGTTATTTTGTGAGATGGAGCAAGAGCCCTCAGCCTCCATCACCTTTTCTCTGCTCATCTTCTCCCTCCCCAATGTTGGTAGTTTTGATTCTTTGCTTACTCTTACTTTACTACACCCTTTACTACGCAGTGTTTGAGCACTCCCATGCCTGCCATCCTTGCAGAAGGTCTCTGATGGATCTTCCTCTGCTCCTTCCCTTCCTGGTGATCTCTGCCTCCTCCTCTGGATCATGGAGCTGCAGCTCCACTGGTACCAGTGCAAGGGCCTTCAGGAAAGGGTCTGATGGATTCTCCTGAGAGAATCCCTGGAGTTTTCTCACTGTCTGACACATTTCCCTATCAATGGTCATAAAACTGAGCAAACATGAATTTTAGAACTGTTTCGATAAATGTTTTCATGACTGGGAAGTACTGTGGTGGGAAATCAAAGACCACTGGTAAAACTACTGACACCAACTGGATTATTTTGTTGTCAACAAGGATCAAAGATTTACTTTTCTGGAAAACAGAATTTCTATTTCATGCAATATTCTGAAACTCTGAAAAGGTAATTATGAACAATAAGCTCTGAGTATTTTGACACTTTTACCAACTGGAAATTATAAATGTTTTGGATTTTCCTGATGCTTAATTTTGAAACAGTTTGTTGACTGTTGCCTGAATTTTGTTTCAGCTTTTATGTTGTATTAGAAGATTGAACATACACAAAATCTTCAGCAGGATACTTTCACAAAAATATTTAGTTAAGTTACACTTAGTTAAGTGTAAAAAATCTCTATGACATGGTAACATTTAGACTTAGCACAGATAATGAATCTAAAATATCTCATTCTCAGAAAACATTTCCATCTTTGGCAGGAAAAATTTCTATTTAAAATAGAAAACTACACCAAAAATAATCAGCAGCTCAGTTTATAGTATTTCCTGTTTCTCTTGCTGCCAGTCAAAGGCAAGGGGTCCTGAAAGGAGTCATGGGATGAAGGAAATGGCTTTTTACTGGAGTCACTGAAACTGAGGGTAAGGATGGAGGGTTGTGGATGGTGCAGAACCACCCTCAGGGTGTGGGGCTGCCAGCTACAGCCTGGCCTGGCCTGAGAATCTCCAGTGGGAGGGACAAATCCCCTGCTATGTCTGACAGAACTTGTACGTTCACAGCAGTATAGGCTGGGATCCGAGATGCTTATTTTTAGATTATTATAGAGTTTCTAAATTTATCAGGTGAACTCCTCCAACCCAAATGCCAATGAGAAAATTCCTGACTTCATCCTCAGTTTGTGAATCTCCTTCAGGTCACCCTGAGGGGAGAGGATGGAGCCGTGCCCCGCTCACCGAAGCGCCCGGCGCCGCTCCTGCGGCTCGGGGGACACGTAGGCCTTCATCTCCTCCCTGGCCCGCTGCAGCTGCACCTCCAGGCTCTGGGAAGGAAGGAACACACCATCAAACACATGCACGGGCTGTGTGTTATAATTGCCATTTCATCCCACACTGAACAGTTTGTGCTCTCACCCTTTTCATGCAGTTGATGTAACGGTAGTTGCTCTCTTCCTGGGCACACTCCTCAAGGAGCCCTTTCACTTCCTGTGGGAAGAGAATAAAATTCCAAAGCACATGGTGACTGCAGGCTCCCAGCAGATGCCCTGTGTTGCCATATAAACCATGAGAGTTTATAATAATAATAATAATAATAATCCTCATTATCATCATCATCCTGAATTAATAATTTCTCAAATGTTTATAACATTTGGGCTTCTCTCAACTCTCTTTTAGAGTGAAAGACAACTAAGTGGTTTTAGATGTGCAGTTTCAGTCACAGTCAGAGATGCAAAATGGCTGTTAACAGGTTTTTATTAATGCCTGACTTGTAACAGACACTTCAGCAGTGCTGCCAGGACTCCTGTTCCTCAGCACATCTGAAGTGCCAGGCACAGCTGTGAACAAGCATTTCCTAGAACACATCTGCAAAGGGCATGATAGAAGCTACAGACATGCCAACAGGATGTTAATCACCAATCAATAATTATATGGAGGAGTCTGGACATAGTGGGTTGCTCCCATCTCTGAAGGGTCCATTCCCAAAAAGCCTCATGATTCCAATGGAATTCCTGTACACATTCCAGGCTGCACAGCTTTGCAATTCCAGAGCTCTGTCACTGTGAGATTTCCAGACCATCAGCTGGAAAACTGAATTCTACAGTTCAACTCCTGTCCAGCTCAGTCAGTGGCTGTGATTGTCACCACCTGGTAGAAAATGACTGAGTTGTCTGCCAAGAATTAAAGCCTTGACTGCTGTTGTAAAATAGTTCCTTTGGAAGGTCCATTTCATACCAGGTCCATCTGGTAGGAAGGAACTTTTAGAGCAGGGAAATAACTGTCTGTATATCCACCCACACTTTAAACTCCCTGTTTACCTTGCAGTATATTCTTCTGAGGGCAAGGCCTGGAGAAACCAAGCCCAGTCAAAATTCACAGGAGTAATGGAGTGAGACAAAGCAGGAATTCAAGACAGTCCCACTTAATGAAGTCTCCTCACCACCAGTTTCAGTCATTAATTATCCACTGAATTTGCTGCTAATGCAGTGAAACTGCTAACTACATATAAAGATTTGTCTTGATCAATTAATCTTTATTTTAGGGACAGACACTGTGCAGGGCAGCAGCATTTGTGGCAGACACATCCTTGCTGATCAGAGCTGCACCCTGAGCCCACGTGCTGCTGCTCAGGAGCTGAGTGACTGCAGGCATGGCCTGGGGTCACCGAGCCTCACTGATCTGTGCTTTGCTCATGCTGGGTATTGGAATATGAATCCCAGTATTACCAGTTAGATGGTGCCTGGGCCAGTCTGAGCCTCGCTGCTGAGCCAAAGGCGGCAGCTGTGGTGCTTCACCCCAGAGACACCTTTAGCTTGCTGGTGCTTTCAGCTGGGCACCAAACAAGTCCAGGCTTGTCAGGGACTCCGTTTACCTCAGGAAGAGGCTTCAGGCGAAGGTGAGGGCAAAGGAGGGATTCTGCTGGAGGGTTTAATATCCAGAGGTTTAATCCATGGTTACAGATGTCTGAATCTTGGGAAGAACCCCAACAGAATACGAGCACATGGACGGACTCACCTTTTAAGCTCAGGGGGAGGGGAGGGGACAGGTGAGCCACCAGCCAGGTAGGGGGGGCGGGGTCTCAAGGGACAAGGGACACCCAGACAGGCCAATGACCTCTGGGCCTGAGGGGCATCCTTTGAGTTTGCCCAACCACACGATGCCTTTGCTGGAATGTTAAGCCTGATTGACAGGACTCACTCAGCAAGGGGGTGAGGGGAAGGGAGGGTTTTGGCACACCTGGGGAAGGGACCCCCAGGTTTAAAACACACAGCACCAGTGCAGGGCAGGAGGCAGAGGCAGCGCCCTCACCTGCTCCAGCGCTGAGCGATTGGTCTCCAGCCCCGCCGCACAGCTGTCGTACTGCATCTTCTTCTCTTCACATTCCTGACTTAATTCCTTGGTGAAAAAGCAAAAGGGAACAAAGTGAAATCTTCCTTTGGCTGCCAGGGGACACTCAGGCCCCTCACACAGCAGCCCCAGCTCCTGCAGTGTGACCCTCACCGTGGTAACACAGGGAAGCCACCAACGCCCCCATCCTGGGGATCAGAGAGAAGGAAATTCCCTCTGTTCCCTGCCAGGGTAGCAAGGCTGTGTTTGCAAGAAGAAAGAACAAATAAATATAAAAATAGACATTAAGAAAGGATCACTATAAGTGTTCCCTATGAAAAGCCAGATTTCCACTTGTACACACAATCAACCCCTTTGCTGGATTTCATCTGCTGACACTTTGAATGGAACCATTAAAAGTAGGATTTTGGAAATTTCACTGATAGATAAATGGATCAGTTTATTTAATTCCATGGTAATGAGCCAACTTATGGCAGCTGTACACCCAAAAGACTTTTTTTGCCCAGCTCTCTATAAAATTTTGAGAACAAATGGACAAATTTGTCAGAGCCACAGACTAAAGCAGGAATTAGATCAATGCAGCCAACATTTGGATGAGAAGTTATCTGCAATCCACTCAGAAAAACGGCATTGGTTGGGATCACCAGTGCTGAAATCCAGAAATAGCTTTGCAACTAATCTGAAACTAGCTTTGCTTTGGGTTTGAACTATGACTTTTCACATTTTTCCCTGATGTAGTAATTTTTTAAATTGCTATAAAGGACTGAATTCTGTGCCTGCACTGTCAGCTTTTACAAAACCCAACCTTTAGCACGTTGCTTGCTGCAAACGCTGTTGACACATTCTGCTATTTCCAGCTTTCCCTCAGAGCTGATCATGTCCTTGTAGAGCCCTTCAGAGATCTGCAAATTGGATTTATTTGTGGGTTTGACTCGGTTTACACAGAAAGAAAGGAGTGTTTCCACAAACCTGGCAGGTCTGGCGCAGCTGCCTCAGCTCTTTGATGACAGGAGCAAGGCTGGCCTTCTTCTCTGCCACCATGGCATTCAGCTTCTTCACCTGAGAAAGGGCCAGAATAATACTCATTAACTCTATCACCCTAATTGTACATTTGCCTAATTAGGAATGTGAAAAGAAAGGGAAGTAAACCAAAATACAGAGAGAAAAAATGTGAGATGAAACCTTAATTATCCAACTGAAGTTCGGGCCTAATTAAGAAAGGGGAAAAGCCCATCTGGCAGTGGGGCCATTCCCACAAATGAGGCAAATTCTGCTCCCCCTGTTCCAACTGAGGACATCCCAGAGAGCCCAGGGCACTGCCTGGGGCAGACACCAAATCACCCCAGGGCAGATGAAGGGGATGCTCAGAGGGGCTCAGAGAAAGGAAGAAAAATCCTTAAGAAAACAAATACACTTGCATAGGTTAAATAAAGCTGGAAAATGCTACAACTGAGTCACTTTGATATATTTAGACTGAAAATTCAAATTGCATCCACCTTTCTGTTGAGAGCAATTCTATTTTAGTTACACCATTGTATTTTGGAAGTGCCCTAATGAGTTAAAAAGATGCTGTTTTGCTTTTTGCTCTCTTATAATATTTTTAAATTAGAAATTCAAGTTCTTTCTTGTTTCTCTGGCTATGTGGGCAGGTAAATTAAAACATGACAGTTCTAAGGGCAATTGAAAATCAGGCTATAAAGAAAAAGACAAGCTATTTAGCTCTTTTAGCATATTAAGTATCTTTTCAACAAATGCTTAACTCCAGTGATTTACAAACATTTTAGAAAAAGCCTCCATTACAGATTCTAACCATTCGTCTCTTTCAAATAATGTGTCAAATAAGAACAAATATGAAACCACTTCTGAAATTACAAAAAAAAAGTGAAAAAATCGAAGACAAGAAGATTTGATATCCCTAAGGTTTCTGAAGGAGAGAAAAGAAGGATTTATTTGCAAGATTTTAAAGAAAATAAATGCACTTTTTAGTAAACTTTGTCAGGATTATCTTTGCAGATGTTTTATTATAAATATTTATATTTTATATAAACACAGATTAAAGAAATTTATAAACCCAAACAAAACCATTAAATTGGGTTTTCTATGCTGAGGAACCAGATACTCAAACTGAGGAAATGCAATAGTTTAAGGCAAAAATCACCATTTCAGACATGTTATCTAAAGTCTGGCCTTTCACTTCATCCATTTCACTCTTCACTGCAGAGACTCTCTCCAGCTCCTCCTGGGTGTAGCTGTATCCAGAGATTCCTTTCTTCTCCTCGATTGCTTGCTGCAGACACAAACAATCAATGCTGCATGTGAGCCCACTAACCAAGAAACAGCAAATTCCTTCTTGGAGCCAAATACTGTGAAGAAGTGGAATGGGTAAGTACTATAATTAATTTATTTTATTAATCAATTTATTATAATTAATCTAGCTTCCAGAAAAGTAGGTTTTATCTTGTGCATGTACAGCAGGACAATAAAACCCCTCTGTAAATACAAAATTTGGTCATCCAATGGTCAGTGAAGTGAACAGAGAGTTTCCACAGAGCAAAGTGGGCTGGAGATCAGGCTCTGAAGAATGTGTAAAATGTGTAAAATCAATGTGTAAAATCTGTCTGCTTGATCAGAAGATGCAGCAAATTATTTTGTAAAGTATTTTGGTAACAAGAATTTGGTAACAGGGATTGGAAGAAAATCCCACAGAGTGTTCCTGCATTTGGGATGCTTACAGTTATCCAGAGCAGAAATCCTTCTGGCTTAGGGAAGATTCATCCAGTTTTAAATTTAAAGACATTTTCTTCTAAATATTCTGGGGTTAGAATGTTTCCTTCTTGCCTGCTCTTTCTTTAAATACCATTCCTATATACTTTACAGCAGTAACTTGGATCCTATTTGCTGCTGGCCATTCTCTAAGCCCTCACTACATCTATGGATACCAAAAAGCAATTTAAGCATCCAGCCTTGCCCCAAGCAGCATTTGTACAGATTTACCATCCACTTTAAAAAGCAGGGCCAGGCCCCTCAGTCTAAAAAGAAGCTGCAGACCAGTCCTGATGGACACAAAGTACAACAGCCTCAGAGTCAACAGCCAAAAATCCCTTTTCTACCCCAAAGGCTCCTTCAGTGAGGGCAGCAGGAGCTGGGGGTGATGCACATTAGCATAATGGCAGCAGCATCCTGGGATGCTCAGGCTGCTCCCAGGGCAGAGAGGAAGGGAGCAGCAGGAGCTCAGGGTGACACACAACAGCCAGCAGGATCCTGGGATGCTCTGGCTGCTCCCAGGGCAGGGAAGGTGAGGAGCAGCAGGAGCTGGGGGTGATGCACAACACCCAGCGGGGTCCCTGGATGCTCAGGCTGCTCCCAGGGCAGGAAGCAGGGAGAGCCCCAGCTGAGGGGGCCACACAACACCCAGCAGGATCCTGGGATGCTTAGGTCATTCCCAGGGCAGGAAAGGAAGGGAGCAGCCCCAGCTGAGGGTGACACACAACACCCAGCAGGATCCCTGGGATGCTCAGGCCGCCCCCAGGGCAGGGGGATCATCACAAGGTGACACACAACACCCAGCAGGATCCTGGGATGCTCAGGCTGTTCCCAGGGCTGGGGGAGCAGCACAAGGTGACACACAACACCCAGCAGGATCCTGGGATGCTCTGGCTGCTCCCAGGGCAGGGAAGGTGAGGAGCAGCAGGAGCTGGAGATGACACACCACACCCAGCAGGGTCCCTGGGATGCTCAGGCCATTCCCAGGGCAGGGAGAGCAGCACAAGGTGACACACAACACCCAGCAGGATCCTGCGATGCTCAGGCTGTTCCAGGGCAGGGAAGGAGGGGAGCAGCAGGAGCTCAGGGTGACACACAACACCCAGCAGGGTCCCTGGGATGCTCAGGCTGTTCCCAGGGCAGGGGGAGCAGCACAGGGTGACACACAACACCCAGCAGGATCCCTGGGATGCTCAGGCTGTTCCCAGGGGAGGAAAGGAAGGGAGCAGCAGGAGCTCAGGGTGACACACAACACCCAGCAAGGGTCCCTGGATGCTCAGGCCGCCCCCAGGGCAGGGAGGGCTGGGGGATCATCACAGGGTGACACACAACACCCAGCAGGGTCCCTGGGATGCTCAGGCTGTTCCCAGGGCAGGGAGAGCAGCACAGGGTGACACACAACACCCAGCAGGATCCCTGGGATGCTTAGGTCATTCCCAGGGCAGGGGGATCATCACAAGGTGACACACAACAGCCAGCAGGGTCCCTGGGATGCTCAGGCTGTTCCAGGGAAGGCAAGGGATCATCACAAGGTGACACACAACACCCAGCAGGGTCCCTGGGATGCTCAGGCTGTTCCCAGGGCAGGGAAGGAGGGGAGCAGCAGGAGCTCAGGGTGACACACAACACCCAGCAGGATCCTGGGATGCTCAGGCTGTTCCCAGGGCTGGGGGAGCAGCACAAGGTGACACACAACACCCAGCAGGATCCTGCGATGCTCAGGCTGTTCCAGGGCAGGGAAGGTGAGGAGCAGCAGGAGCTGGGGGTGATGCACAACACCCAGCAGGATCCCTGGGATGCTTAGGTCATTCTCAGGGCAGGAAGCAGGGAGCAGCACAGGGTGACACACAACACCCAGCAGGGTCCCTGGATGCTCAGGCCGCCCCCAGGGCAGGAAGCAGGGAGAGCCCCAGCTGAGGGTGACACACAACACCCAGCAGGGTCCCTGGGATGCTCAGGCCGCCCCCAGGGCAGGAAGCAGGGAGAGCCCCAGCTGAGGTACCAGCTGCTGCTGCGTGGCCTGGTGGCGCTGCCGCAGGAGCTCCTCGGTCCTCTGCAGGATCCCGTACTCGGCCGTGATTTCCGCCACCTCCTGCCGCCTCCTCTTGTAGAGCGTGTTCTTGCTGCGGAGCCGGCTCACGTACTGCTTGAACTGGGGGAGAGACAGCAACAGGGCCTCAGCACAGCATAAATGCAGCTACCCCTGTGTCCTGCACACCCAAATGCACTGCTTGGAACAGAGGGCTGCAGTTCAGGGTGCCCAGGGCCTATTTATTCTCAGCTCTGCGTTCGTTCACTGAGGGAGATCAAGGAAAGCAGCTCCTCTGCTTTCTGTCCCAGCTCACTCGTTTGCAGGCCTGAGATCACTCCCTTCTGCTCGCCACCATTTGACAGCTGGAAAAGTAAATACTCCTTGCAAAACGTTATGGGAGTCATGGATAATAAAAACTTAATGCAACAGTAATTTGCACTTGTAACAGAGCCCCAGGCCTGCAGACCAAAACATGGTAATAGCCAGCAGCTAAATTGGAAGGAAAGAGGACATGGGAAAAGATTCCTTTTTAAATGTTCTCAGTAGTTAAAACTTGTTGTTCTCTTTCCTTGACTCCTGCAGACCTGGATGATATTGCTGGCTAAGTTTTCAAACCCAGGAAAATAAAAGCAGAGTCCTTGCATAGAAACAGAGAAATGCAGTATCTATTTCACTCAAAATCTAAAGCAATGGAGAATTTATATTTTGATTAAAAATTGAGTAAAATAATAAAAATCCTTACAGTCCAACAGCCTTAGCTAATTCACACCTGGACCCGTGTGTGTTCAATTTGTAACACAAGCACCAGGGGCTGAAACAAACAGGTAAGATTTTTCTGTGCTTTAATGTTTTCCATCTGTTGTGCAATCTCAGCTCTTATTGTTGGATTTTACATGAGAGCTACAAGGTAAATGCCAGTCACAGCTCAAAAAATGCATTCAGACCCAGAGATGCAAAGCAAATAAAATTTATGAGAGTAAATGATGTAAGAACAGGCTTCAGATGGATGAGGAGGTGTTCAGTGTGTGCAGGGAGCACAGACCAGGCAGCCCCAGGAGGAAAATTAATCCCACTCCCACTGATACAGGTTTGAAATTCAAATATAAAATAACTTAAATTTCAAAATTTACATTAAATTTTCTTTTTGTGAAATTATCCCTCTCCCTTCTACAGAATTAACCCAAACCCCCAATGTGACCAAAGGCTAAGAACCCCCAGAGTAACTGTATGTTCTATAAAAAGTGTCCTGGGCAAACTGCCCACAATGAAATCAACCCTGCTCATCTGCCATCCTGTGCAATATCTAGGCCAAAGCTGCCTCTCTCTTGCTACGCTCCAGAACTATTTTTAAAGCCAAAAGCTATAAACGTTTTTGGTGAAAGAACAAACCCACAAATTACTCAATGTGCTCTATGCAGACTGGCCTCTGTGAGGCTTTGGGATAACATCCTACATCCTGCTACTACCCAGGACAAGGATACACAAGGTCACCTGAGCCCCTGGCACATTTCATACAGTAGCACCAAATTCATTCCTTTTCATAGCAAATTCAATCACAACCTCTTCATTTATACAAAAGACTTTTTCCTTCCCTTTAATTGCTTAGACAATACCAAGCTTTCTGTGATTTCCAAGTGATTACAAAAGTATAAATACAATCTCTCCAACCAGCTGAGGAAAACCTGAGGGAAGCACAGCCATCTCTCTTGATCCTTGGGACATTTCATTTGACCAGTGGAATATAATAAAGAATGAGGTAAAGGATTAAACTTAATATGTGACCACACAGAGCTATCAAATCTGAATGATCTTCTGTCAGTGCATCCCAGGATGAAAAGCAAACCATAATTCTCTTCACTTTTAAGGTCTTGAAAATAGCTCGAGTGGGAGGTAGGGTATTTGCATATTCAATATTCAAAGCATAAAGTATTTTACAATGGAAGTCAAAGGATCTTGTTGATTAACGAACCAATACCACCACTGTTCTATTATTAGTTGATTAACTTAGGATATATAATACAAATTTCATCCCAAATGAACTACAAGTTGCTCACAGTGACAACTGAAATCTGTTCCTTTTAGGAGGTGCATGTCAGCACAACCTCTGGCTTTTTAAAGCAAACTTAACCTTTCACACAGCTTTTGTTGCAGCAAACAAGGTAAAACAGATATAAACAACAGTAGGAAAGTGATTATCTGTGTAGAAAATCAATCAATAATTTGGCAAAATGTTCAAAGACCTGATTTACTCCAAGGGCAGCACAGATTAGCTCCTCAAAATCTCACTGACTGAAGGCTCCTTCAGATCCAGGGCCAAGTTCTGAGCTGGAGCTCTTAGATTTGACTCTACTTAAATCAGCAGCTTGTAGGGATCTTACAGCAAAATTCGGCTTGTTCAGCCTAAAAGCTGGGAGTCATTCCACAGGTTTCCAAAAATAAAAAGAACATATAAAATACCAATGTTTTCATCTCTGTGAGCATTGCTCCTGAGGCTTTATCCACCTCATGTGTACATGAGAAATCAATGCCACAAAACACTGCATTTTACTGTGGTGAAAAGTCTTTTCAATAATTGGACTAGTTCACAGAGAAATAACATTGTTTGGCCACATCACTTTCAAGGGCAGTACCCAAAGGAATCCCCTCCTGAGCACAGCATTTTCCCACAGCCCGAGGCAGCTGCTCCCTGTGTCCAACCTCAGCAGGCTCATCCTGGAATTCCCATGGATCTGCCCATGGGTGATGTTCCAGTCAAGGCCATGGCCACCAGCAGCTTTTCTTTCCCAAGGCATTGAATGAAATGACTGGATGAGAACCAAGTGCTGGCACTAAGGGAGCAGGGGAAGCAAACCAGCCTGGAGCCTGTGTCAGCCCAGTCAGAGCCCCTGGAGACACAAAAACCATCCAAGGGAAAGCAAGCAAAGATCCTGCCTTTTCCATTGGCTATTTTTATGGGTGACTGTAACATAACAAGCCTGGAATGCAGATTATGGAACACAGTGAATGAAAGCAGGACTTTGATTTCTCATAGAACACAGGCATGCACCATCCCTGGGCAGATTTCCTGGGTTATGCTCCATTTTTATTGGAAGAATCCAGCAATGCACCTCCTTTATGCTTCTCCATTTATTGGAATCTGGAAGAGGTTGGTATCACCAGATTCAGTCTCTCCACACTTAGTGAAGGAATTCCCATAACAGTTCTAAAGAAAAATCCAGTCAGGGATGTAGAAATGGGCATCCAGGGGCATCCAGAGCCTGGCAGGTCATGCCCTGCAGGAAAGGACATCCTGGTGCCCTCTGTGCTCAGGACCAGAGCCCAGCTCCCCTTTGCAGCCTTGGCTTTTCACTACAAGCTCCTCACCTCATCTCCTTTAACCTCACACTTGCCACAGGAGAAGTTTTCACAAGGTTCTTATTCCAAGATTATCATTAAAGGAGAAAATGGATAAAGCTTGTTTTCTCCAAAGAACAAATCCCAGATAAATCCCTCACTTTGGAGTCAAGTCTTTTAAGACAGTATTTTCTGCATTCATGCAACAGAAAACCTTAGCTGACTATATCTATTTTCATTAAGAACTGAGGAACAGATGTTTTAATTTCTAACTAGACTAATTAATGGGATACAGACTGTCCAAAGTATTAAAATTCAGTTAGGAAAAGTTCCTGAACATGACAGGTTTTCCATATTTTTTTACTAAGAGGCTTTAAATTCAAGGCAGTACAGCCAGTGTTGGACAGAGTTAATAACTCAGACATAGAAGGATGAGCTTCTAAAAGATAAGAGCAGTAGAAGCTCAGTCTAATAAATGAAAGTATCCTACAGGCTGCTCATGGCACAGCTCAGCCAGGAAAACTCTTCCACAGCATTTTCCAGGAGTGCTTGCTCCTGGTCAGGCAAGCAGTATTAAAGCAGCCATTGCTAATACTTTGAATCAATGCAAATATTCATCATGAAAACCCCTTTTCAGTGCTCAGGGAGGATTCACAGGTCAGTGAGATCCAGGATTTCTCCATGGCAGGGGGTGCTGAGGGAGTGCTCAGCTCTGGGAGATTCCCCTGTGTTTGGTTCAGGGAAGGAACTTCCACAGCAAAAATCTGGCAGATTCAGGTGGATCAACAGCTCTTGAGGAAAAGGAGCAAGATCTTTGGTCTGAGGCTGCTTTCTCTATTTGCAAATGGAAACATTTGTCTTGTTTTCCCAGGGGCAGGTAGGCATGGATGAGCATTTGTATGGAAAAAGATCAAACTCCTTTAGTAAATGCATGTGCAAACCTCCCACAGCTGTGAACAAAGTGAGGGGAGCTCCCCTGCCCTGTTCTGAAAACCAGATTCATTCCCACTGCTGCAGCTCAGCACAGCTCTGAGACAACTCCGAATCCTTGGGAAACTCAGCATTCCTGGGGCCCTGTGCTGAACTCTGCAAAGTACAATGGCTTGTGTAAAGGGCTAAAAATAGCCCAGCTTTACCTAGGATCACTTGTAATTGAACCATCCAGCATTCCAAGTGTCAACATGTGATTCCCTAATTTTCAGGATCTGACAGCTGCAGTGAGGAGCTGCCAACTGTGCCCCCTGCTCACTGCACTTTGATTGAAGTACTTAAAAAGACTTCATAATCCACAAAGACAATTTATTCCTGCTTTTTTGTGTTTGATGTAAGTGAATTGGTTACTCCCTGCTGTTTCTGCTGAGTTCTATCCAGGTGTAAAACCTCTCACAGCCAGTGCAATGCTCTCCATGACTGTGGAAGGAAGCAAAACAGCAGCACCTAAAAACCTAAGCCAGGCCTGACCTTTTGGTGAAGGAAAGGCTAAAACCACCTCAGCTGGAGATCCAGATGCTGCCTTAGGAGCATGAGTTAGGAAGGTGCTGAGTGTTCCATTGCCAAGTCTTGAGAGTGGGATGTAATAGGACAGAGCAAAGTGAGACAAAGAAATGCTGGGTATAGGAGAAAAACAATGCCTTGGTTTAACTGTAGCACTTTGATAGGATTTTAAAAATCCATTTAAACTTAAGACAGCAAAGCTATTTGTTAAAACTCCCTCTTTCTGCCTTTTTAAAAATGGAGGAACTAAATGGAAGAGGAAAGTGCAAGGAAGCTCTTTGCTGTCAGTGTGCAGTGAAGGTTGAATGGCCAAACTCCTCCTGTCCCCATGAACTGCAGCACTGACTCACCACCACATTAATCAACATTTCCTCTGCTACTGCCTCAGAGCTGGAGCACTGAACCAGAAAATACAAATGCTGAAGCAGAACATACCAGAAACAAACCTGCAGCAGGAGTGGGCTGGGAGTGAGGAGCCCCGACTGTCACAGGGGAGGCAGAACCTGCTCATGGCACTTTTGCTTCATCACCTGTTCCCTGGCAGCCCTGGCTCCCTCAGCCCTGTGGGGCAGCCCTGGCTCTGTGCCCTGCCATGGACTGCCAGGAGATGCAGAACCCACAGCAGCAGGGCCCTGGGCAGCACTGCTGGCAGCAGGCATTAACCAAGAATTCAACATC
The DNA here is from genome assembly GCF_028769735.1 of Zonotrichia leucophrys gambelii. NCBI lineage: Eukaryota > Metazoa > Chordata > Aves > Passeriformes > Passerellidae > Zonotrichia > Zonotrichia leucophrys. The sequence continues at coordinate 2,638,065 of NC_088185.1, forward strand.
GCTGTCTCCACCTTCCAGATGAGGAAACCACGACCTTTGAAACAGAAGTGACCAAAAACCATCAAGAATTCAATTCTTTTCCCAGTCTTTAGGCACAGGAAACACCCTTTTCACTGCTTTGCACTGGTGCCTGTGAGTACCACTGCACTTCACCTAAGGAAGTAATAAACATGAACAGGACATGGATTTATACATTGACTTCCTTGCCAGTACACATTTCCTTGCAGAAAATACTTTACAAACCAGGAAATGCTTCTTATGAAAAGACAAACTCTTTTGATTTTAAGCCAGTGTTTTTTTCCAGATCGCTCATTTATCCTCTCTGCAAAATGAAGACTTGAAAATATTTTAAAAATCAAAAGCAGAACATATTTGAACAAAAGGAATCCAGGCCATGTCCAAAACAGATCTTGTCCTTTTTCTGTCTTGAGCCACTTCCTTGTGTCTGACAGTTAACTTGAGTTTTTCATTACTAAGCCTTTCACAATGTTGTGAGGTTTCCTTCCTACCCAGTTCTCAAATTTCTATGGATCAGTTTCTTGTCTCCTGAAGAATAGGCACAATTATTTCTTACCTTACAGTGCCTGTGCAGATAATGTAAAACATATGCTGCTGTCTTGGTAATACATTCTTGTTGATTAATTAAACACTTCTTTCCATCACATGTCACAAAACACAAATTGTCAGCTTTCTGCTTTAATTTTTGCTTAAAAACTTGTCAAAGACTCCAGCAATGTGCCCACTGGAGCCGAAAACCTTGGAGTGGAGAGAAATCCAATGCAGTGGGTTCCTTATTATTGCTACCAAGGGACAGGAACAGTGTGTGATGGGAAGAGAAACCAACATCTTCATTTTCCTCATCATCCCTGTGCCATTTCTCCCACCTGAACTCCTCATCCACACTTTCAGACTCCTCCAAAAGGAACTGATTTTGTGGAGCAGCCACGTCCTATGGGATTAGGAAGGGAGTTTCTTCTGAAAAGGGCGTTCCCTGTATTTAGTGGTATGTAAAAAAAGCACAAAAACAAAGCACAGGCAAGCAAAGAGTGTGTGCTTCTGGCTACACGATGGCAGTGCAAAGACAATACATGGGAGAATGATATTAACCCAGAGAGTGATGCAGATAAAATTCTCTTTAGTTTAGTGACTCTACCTCTAAGTTCCCTTAGCAGGATTCTTCCCAACTGGGAAAAAATTACTGACTGAAGAAAAGTCAATTTCTTTTGCTGGCACACCAGTACCAAAGTGCAGCTCATTATTCTTTGAAGCAGAAAAAGCTGCTTTGAGAAGTACAGCTGCCAATCTCACTGTGCCTGGGCCAGCCAAAGTGGTGCCACAGCTGAACCTCAGCAGGGTCTGGGAAATTTGGGTTTTAAGTAAGAACTTTTGTGGGTAATAAATACCACAGGACTAATTGCATCTCTGATAATCACTGCTATTATGCTTTATAATTATACAGAGTTTTTACATTATTTATCATCATATTGACCTTTCTGGTTAGTTATTCACCATCACACCACTGAGATGATATTTCCATTATTTGGATTATTAATCCAGCCCAACACTGAGTCCTTGTACGCCTTGCAATGGATTAGGCACAATGTGAAAAAGAGAAATTAATAATTTGAAAATAGCTACAAATCCCTACCTCATCCTCAGTCAGGACTTCAGAGCCTCCCAGCCCGTGGGCCTGGCTGTTCCTCTGCTCCACCTGCTTCTCCAGGCTGGACATCTCCTCCTTGGCAGCCTGAAGCTCTTCTGCCTTGGCTTCTTTCTTCCGGGAAATTATAGAAGCCTGCAAGATCATTAATGTGAAATTGCCTTGTTTAATCAGGAGAAAAATGATTTTTAGATAAAATGTATAAATGATATACAGCAGGTTAAACCACAACCTCATTGAAGTTGGCTGCAGCATCTCAACTTTCTCCAGAATGGATGAGGTTTCCAGCACAGCCTTTTTGCCCAGACTCAGGCTGATGTATTTTACATTTTAGATTTACATTTCTTCACCTCATTTTTTCGTTTTCATTGAGGAAAAAGGCAGGCATTTTAGCTGCTCCCTTTCTTCTGCTTAGTCCCTCTTGGTGCATATCTAAGATACACCAACATGGCTTAACTGGAAAGTTATCCAAGATTTCACAAATGTCATAATACAGATTTTTATAACTCCAACCTACTCCAACCTACAGAAATATGTTACACTAAAGCAGAACTGAGCCACTAAATCTTGGCAAATAGCTAAAAGATGATGAATAAAGCAATAAAGTACAGAAATAGTGTAGATTACAGATTAATTTTTTTTCTTAGTCTAGAAGATAAAACACTTAAGAATAATATTTTATAAAAGACTGAATATTTAATAATACCTGAGTTTTGACCAGAACAGATTTGGTAACATAAGTTAACCAATAATAATATATAAATAACCAATAAGTTAACCATAATAACACATTAGTTCAAGGACTTTTTAAAAAAGCATTTTTCTGTATCTTGTTGAAAAATCCTCTAAAATAACACAACACATTCATTTAGAGGCAGGTACAGGAATTTGAGGCATGGCTCATTTCTTCATGTGAAAGGGAAAACTTACACAAAAATGAAGCCAAAACACAGCAGCTTTCTCACACTCAGCTGAGAGGACCAGCTTTCTCCCTAAATAAATCTCCACCAGAACTGTGCTGGGGTGGGAGCTCAGCTCTGCTGCACGAGGTGTCTGTGCTGACAAACCAGGGGACAACAGAGCTGATCATTCTGTGAAACAGAAGCCAGGCCCTGGCTAAGAAAGCACAGAGCTCCCCAGGCTCTGAGCTCCCAGCAGCTCCTCAGGGGGACTCTCCTTGAGCAGGATTCTCTCAGGGAGAGCATCTCATCCAAAATAAATCAGAGTTTCACTTTGCATTTGTGACTGAACTGCAGAACATATCTTATCCATGTTTTTTCCCTCCCACTGGTACATTTTACTTAAGCCTTTTGATTTTTCAAGCCATCACACTGAAGATCCTCCATAAAACTGGTGCAGGTAGCCTGGAGAAGGAATCACTCAGGTTCCTGGGTCAGCTCTGAAAATCTCCAAGTTCATCAATCCTTTTTATAGCTTGGGAATTTACTAACACTGGACCAGACAGCCTATTCTACAGCAAGATTATTTTACAGTCTCAGGATGAGAAATCAAAGAATTCCCTCTTAAGAGAGGCAAAGGAGAAAAATGGCATTTGGTGAGACCCAAGGAAGGGGCAGAGCTGCAGCAGGCAGCCCCATGCTGCCTCCTAAGAATCCATCCACAGCTGGAACTTTCCCAAAACAGCTCCCCCAAAATGCCCCTTCCAGAACTGCTGTGCTGCAAGGACAGCAGTAAAAACCTTCACTGGCATGACCAAAAGCAACCTTTGACTCAGCCCTGAACATACAAATGTTCAACACTCTTTATTTCCCTTCTGACCTCCATTATTATGTATTTCTACTGATGATGTTAGATAAACCAAAGGAAAAAATCAGCATGGAAACCAATCAGAGACTGATTTTGTTCTCCTGCTTAAACCACATTTTGTTCCTCCTTACCTGCTGGCGATACATGGAGAATTTACTGTCGGTGGGCTCATAGGTGATGATCCTTTTCTCAATCAGCTGATTCATTTGTGCAGTGACTTCCTCTATCTGCAAGACAGAGAGGAAAACTAAGGAAACAGAGCTTGGTGTCTTTGTCTTCTCCAGGAATTAAGTGCTTTGCAACCCAGATTTACAATCCAGCCAGTTCCTTTTTTTAAAACAGAGAAACAGACCCAAAAAGCTCTGTGAGTCATTAAGTATTGGCCAGGAAGAGGCTGTTTTTGCATTTCCAGTTCTGTGCCTTTATGATAAGGCAGAACCACGATGCTGGCCCTGAAAATGAAGTAAATTGGTACATGTGGAGGGAAAATGCAGTGAGTTGGTACAGAAAAAAGAAATTGCCACATACTGAGTGAAAAATTTAATTTTATTGACATGAACTAAAATTCCCTTTCATTCAACCATTTAACAGAAGTTCAAAGGGAAGCAAATGAAGGTTAAGTGACAAAGATTTAATCAACACTTGGCAGAGTCACAGACCATCATGTTCCAGGTCTGTGGTGCCTTCTCCTCCTGCCACTTGGTTGTCCTGAGTCCCAAACTGCTGAGCTTCACTCCAGCCACAGCAGAGTGCAGAGTGCAGCTTTCCCAGTGCTCAGGGACTCCCAGCAGCCATGGAACAAACAACCACAGCAACTTCCCCTTAATTCCCTGCTGCTGCTGAGGGAGCAGCGTGAGCACTGCTGCCATCCCAGGGAGTCAGGGCACAACACAGGGACAGGGCTGGCCATCACCTGCAACTTCTGCCAGCAACATCCATGTGCCTGGAAAACTGAGAATCTCAAACCAATTGCTCAATAGGATAAAAATACTCCAGCACCTGCAGAAAAAAAAACCCCAACTCTCCTGTGAATTCTATTCTATTAGTGGTAGAACAGGCTTGAATTTGAAAATGGCATAAGAATTCCCTTCTGTGAATAAATTCCTGGGTTTTATATTATAAAATGCATGATGGAAACATGCTTGGTGCACTTCAGCTCCTTTTTAAGGCACTGAGATAATAAAAAGCCTACTTAAGGAAAAAAAAAAAGCTGCCTAAGGCCATGCTGTGACTTCAGCCAAGTGTATGACATGTTTTTATTATCTTTCAAGAAGAAGATACTTCCAAAATATAACAAATCAAAGGTTACATCATGGAGAAAGAGGGCAAAACTTGAAGCTTTTTAAAGTATTACGATAAACCCAACAACACTCTTGGAAAAGAAATGTGCAAAAAAACAGGGTTTCAAGCATGCCTGAAAGACATAACTGCAGCCACAAATATTGTTTTGATTAGAGGAACTAATCTAGGAAAGCAGAGGCTGAATCACAGAGCTGGTTTATTATTTCAGCCCTAATCTGCCATTTATTAATGCTGTCATCCCTTAAGATGGATCCTCTGTTTCCTCATTATCTCCATTTCATGGCAAAGCCTGAGCTGGAAATCCCAGGGGTATCAAACACCAGCTGGTAAGAACCTGCTCTTCTTCCCTCTGACATTGGTGTAAATCTTCATCATTATCATCAATAGAAATACTAATAATTAGCATTCCTCTAAATTCTTCTAGGGCATTATATTTCATATTTAATATTTTATTTAGGATTATGCAAATAGGAAAACTTCATTGAGTTAATATATAAATGTATTTGTGTGGCAACAAACCCCTCTGCACATTCTGGATATATCTGACAAATAAGGGTTTTTCTGAGACTATTTGCTTTTAACTTATGAAAGGTAAATCAAGTATTTGATGCCTAAATTTTCTTTGTTCTTAAAAACCAAACCAAACAATGCAGGGCTGTTCCAACCCCTGAGGAGTTCTGAGCCACTGCACAGGGATTGAGGCATCACCCTGGGAGGTGGGATGGGATGTTATGTTGGGATCAACCCCTCGATGGCAGGGAGAGTTTCAAACAAGTGAAATCTGAAGAGAAGGAAAATCAGCCCTTGAGTGCTGAATTAACCCAATTTCCTGAAGAGCACCTGAGGATTTGTTTGGGTTTGGGGTTTGGTTTGGGGTTGGTTTACTCCTGTCTCTTTTGTGAGTATTTAAAAACACCTTATAGAGAGTTTGCACTTAGGGATTGAGACCCCTTGGTTTTACAGCTGAGGGGAGGCTGCTTTGGGAATGAAAGATTTTCTCTGGGATATGAGCAGGGATGAGAGCACTGCAGAGTCCAGGCAGCCCAGAGAACACAAATCAGGGTGGCCTTGGTGCCTCACCTCACTTTCCAGGGCACTGAGATCAGCTTGAGTCATGGCTGGCTCTGCAACCAACTTCTGTAAGAAATACACTGAAGTCTTTTTACTTTCCATCTCTCTGGGTATTTTTTCATTTACCAGGTAGGAATTGAAATTTATCTCCTCTTCTAGTTTCTTCATTAAACCTTAAAAACAAATTAAATCAGTGAGTGTCTATAAAAGCAATGTAGCAGATAATTAAGTTTGATTTCCCCAACACATTAAAGTATTTAGCAGCTGATTACAATAACAGCATAACATTTGAGTCTTCAGTGCTCAGAGAAAGGGGGAGTTACTTGATTTAAATTTTTAATCTGGATCTTAAACAATATAAGAGGATTTATTATGCACCTCTATCTTGAACATGTAACTATCAGCTCCTTGAGAGATTCCTCTTATTAATAACAAGAAAACTCCACCTCACAGGAAACTCCAGCTGAGTCAGATACAGAATTCAACACACACTGCTGATATAAACAGCCATTGAACCTTTATCTGTAGAAAAATCTTCATTTGGCCCAGCTCGTTGATAGATTTATTATATCCTTAGAGATTCATGCTAAAATAAAACTTTTTTTCTGTCTGGCATTTAAAAAGGCCTTAAAATGAGCAAAGTTTAATGTATGCCTACTTTAAGGGTCCTTTCCATTGCTGGAACACAGATTGGCTCCCTGTAAAGATTTCTTCTTGAAAGAACAAACATTGAATATCAGGACAGTTCATGGACTGAGAATGCAGAAAATAACAATCCAATAGAAAATCCCATTTATGAGCTTTGCTGGAGCAGCCTGATGCACCTGCACCTTACCAGGCTCTGGAGGACTTGGCTCTTTCTAGGCAGAGTAATTCAGGCTCCTTAACAGACCATTTATAAATAAACTCAAGAACAATTCACAGATAGAAAAATGCAACAGAATAAAAGGAAACATCTATTAAATGACACTGCACAGTCTCCACTGACAACAGGCAGTGCAGTGAATAATTCCTCAGAGACAAGGACTACAAGAACTACAATTCCTGTCCAAGGACTACAAGATTCAGAAGCTGCATGTCAGATCAGAGTGGGAATGGGTATTTCAGAGTATTTTTCATGATCCAGGTGATCCAGGGTTCTTTTTGGTTTTCAAACAACTTGTTATGGTTGGGATTTTAGTTCTCTCCTTATTAGGGAGAAGATGGAATTGTGATGAAATGCCAAGGAAAACAAGAAGTTCACAATCTCCATCTCTTCCATTTACTGCACGAGCAGAGAGGAGTTGAGCACAGAGATACAAAAGTGCAGCTGATGCTGCTGAAACAGGGATGGGAAAGGATGTGGATGAAAACAGCTTTTGGTTCTCAGGCTACGAAGCCTGACTGCCAAAGGGAAAGGTCAGAACAAAGTGAGAGAGCCCAGGAAAAGGGGCCCCCGTTTTTCTGCTGCTATTTACCTCTGAATCAGTGTCCTGAGAGATCCTCCTGAGCCCTGCTCCCAGCCCACTCTGCCAGGAGAGCTGCCAGAAGGGAAATAAGCCATCAGCTCTTGAGAAAAACTCGAGAACTGAGAGAAAAACCAGGCCCTGGGGAAAGCAGCGCTGCCAATGAAGCTAAAACTGAGTGGGAGTTCCTCGTTCCCAGTTTGTTGATTTCTGTGTTTATGGAAAGCATCCACAGGAGCTTCTCCCCTTGGTGGAGGGGCCATTTATGAAACCAAAGAGCCCCAGACTGGTTGTGGGTGGGAGAGTGGATTCCTCTGCCATGGTGCACTTGGCACTGCAGCTGCACCCTGGGCACACACTGGCATTTCCTGGAAGGGAGACATTTCCCACTCCCTTCCTCCAGAAGAATGAAATTCCAACCCTCCTCAGCCATGACAGAGCTGGGCAGCAGGGACCACATCTCAGTGTCTCACTAGAAATGCCCCAAATGCAAATGCAGCAAAGCTGTTCCCACACCCCCTGTGAGCTGAATTATCACCTCAGAACTGGCTGGAGCACCCTCCCAGTCTGGTATTTATCACCAAGATCTGTGGTGTGGAAATCAATCTGATATCAATTACATTCTTCTGATATGAAATATTAATATTTTAATTAAATCAATCTCTTGATGTTTTTAGCAGCAAAGAAACCTGCATATATAACCTACACTTCATTTCTTGTGCTACTCCAGTTTTCTGATAAAAATGTACATTCTTAAATGATTTGTTGTAGATATGACAAGAAATTTAGCAAAGAACAAGAGCTTTGATAAGAGCAGAGACCTTTTGAGTTCATGGGGTATAACCTTGATCACAATCTGATTTATTTCTCAAATAACCTCAGAGCTGCTACCAAGTCCTGCTACCCCTGAGTGTTCTGTGTTCTGCTGACTCCTCATGGAGCAGCACAACCAGTTAAAACTTGATTTCTTGATGGGGAAAGACATGATGTCAACATCCCTCATGAGTAATATCATTTCTTTCCTGAATACCCTGGATATATTTTTCCTCCTGTACAACTCAACCCATGGAGCAGAAACTACCTAAGAGCTACTTCTGCTGCTTAACAGAACCTTAAAAACCAAAACACAGCACAGCTCCTGCTTTGGGCTTTTTTTCAGTGAAAAGCATTCTTTTGAAATTCCCAGGCTAGAGAGGAAAAAAGGCCAGCATACTTCAGATCTTTCCATTACACATATAAATTCTGTTTTTAATGTTTCAACATTGACTTAGGGTTACAAAATCTACACACGTAAGCAGCACAGAAATCTGGCTCTGTGCCCTCAGGTTATTTTAGCAAGCTCCTGCCAACCACATATTTACATGTGGAGAGCTATTCAGAGCACTCCTCATGTTTTCCATTCAAATTTTTTTATTATTATTATTTTAAAGAGAGGGATGGGAGAAAGAGTTTACTCGTGCTTGCTCAGTCATGTAGAAGAGATGCAATTTTCTCTGCACAATTCTGTTAATGGAGCTAAATCTTGATTAACTCTGTGCTCAGAATCCCACTGCAGGCTGCCAGCTGGGCATCCTGGACCAGAACCATCTGCAACAGGAATTCAGTGTTTAAAAGGAGGGAAACAGAGAGGGACACTCATTTCATGACTCTCTGCCAACAACTGGTTTAATACCACATGGGAAGGCCATGGCCAAGTCTAGAACAAACTTCCAGCATCAAATCCTTCCCTTCCCTTTCTGCAGCCACAAAGGCAGGGCTGAAGTGATTTCCTCCACAGGAACACCACTTCCACTTTCCCTCTCTTCAGCGGGGGCCTGGGACGTGCAAACACCGGCAGATCAATCATCCCTCCCATATATCCTTGAAAAACTGAATTTGTGTGAAATCCTGAATTTGTGATTCCAAGTTCTGCTTTTCATGTCTGTAATTATTATTATTAGAGCTCTTTGAAACCTCTCTGACCCTTCAGTGCTCTCCTGAATGTTGAATTACTGAGCAGGGGCTGCAGGGCTGGATGTGCCAGAGGCAGGCCCAGAGGCACAGAAACTCTGCTGTGCCATTTTCTCCCACAAAGGAAAGCAGGGAAGGCGCCTCATCCATGGCAGTGGGAGCTCCACATCTCCCATTCCTGACCCACAAATTCTTCTCAGACCCTTCTTCCAAAGAGCCCCACATGCCAGAAATGCATTGCATGTACATTATTCCTGGAGGAATAGCCTGGAATCTGGCTCATCCTTAAAATAAACATTGTAGGCATGAGCTTGGCTTCCCAAGTCTCTGTGGTCACTTGGAATCAGGGGTCTCCTCATTATTCAGCCATTTCCTTATTTCTATTCCACCAGTGATCATTTGCTTTTTCCTTTCAGGAATCTGGTGTAAATACCAAACAAAAGAAAAGCCAAACATCCATTCCATTTCTCCAAACCTTCCATTAAACTCCTTTTAATCCTTTTAACAGAGACCACATTGAATTTCTGCTGCCTTGTTTGTTCAAAATGGGGTAGAAGAGTTAATGACCTTAAAAAAATCAACTGCAGCAACCCCATCAATCTCACCAACCAGATTTGTATTGTCATCACAGATATCAAATTATCTTAAAAGTGCTTTACCACGACCTTGCATCGATTGACAGTGACTTTATAATAAATAAAATCATTTGAAGATGAAATAAAGTCCCACCTAAGCCAGTCTCCCTTACCAAATACTTCTGTAACTTTTAATTGTAATGTCTGCAGTGTTGGAGGAGACCATTTAAACTTGGAATTTTAAGAAAAGATAATTGTGTGGAAGAGAAAAATATTAATTTTTTATACCAAATGGAATATTTAAGTAATAGGTTCCTAAATTTCTCATTTTCATCAAGAATGAAATAAAATAGGCATCTGTACAAAGCAATTCCTCTTTGACAAGTATCTTTGAAGTTCTCAGTGTTCTAAATCTCTTTCTACTTATTAACTTGATGAAGTTTATAAATGACCCATTTTACTGCTCATCAACAGATCATTTTACCACATTCTTTTAATCAATATTTTCAAGCTACTCATTCACTTCCTCCTATATCTGCCAATAAAGTAACCAGCAATGTCCTATGAAATGGACAGGGACCAAGAATTTAGTGATTTGATTTGTTTCTTCATGTTATCAATTTCTGTTTGTGCAGCACAGCAGAATTATGTCAATCTTGCAGAGTAGATGTGAGCTGGGTTGTGGTTATTCAGACCAGAGCCCAGTGTTAATAAAAATCCTGTTCATGTTCAACACAACAAACATCACCAAAAACCCCCAGAATATGAAAACTCATGTTACTTAGTGCTGCCAGCAGCAAATCCTTCTCCAGTTAAACAATATCCTGAGTAGTGCAGAAGTGATTAAACAGGGAAAGGCTGAAGTTCATGAACAGGGAAGGACTGGAATGAACAAGCAGGGCAGGAGCGTTCTGTGGAGCAGCAGCATCACTTCCAGCTGTTTTGTAGCATCATAACAATTAATGGCACAATACAAAGCCCTCTAAATATGATGTTCCTAAGAGTTAAAATCCTACCAACCACAAGGCTTATTCTCCTGGCACAGCTCAAGCAGGCTGATGCTAATTGCATGCTAATAACACTCATAAATATCTGCTAGTTGCATTTCCTTCCAGAGTTCCTTTACATTTCTTTAAATATAAAATTAATTATAAAGTGAAGTAATCAAACCCATAAGACAAACAACAAAGCTTTTGCTTGTTAGCAACAACTCTGAACATTTTATCTTGTTTAGGAAGTGAAAACACCTGAACATTAGAAATGCAGGAAGTTTCCTTTAAAGGGAAGGATCTGACTGCCAGTGAACATCCAGCTGCTGCTCTGTCAGCACACAGGGCTGGTCCCAGCAGGCAGCTGAGCTACCAAACTGCAGCCAAAGGGAATCTTCAAAATGAAATAAATTGTGCTACCTCGTAGACCAGCAAAGCTTTTAAAATAAATGGAACCTATTCAGTGCACTGTGGTCACCTAATTTCAATTATTAAAAAAACCCCACAGTTGGCATTCTGTAATTGCTGCTACAGGCAGTGCCTCTGTAACTGGGGAAGGCAATTACAAAGCTGAGTCCTGAGGTCTTTGTTTGGGCAAAATTTCAACACAAGTTTTCTTAAGTAATGACTCCAAGCTTTGATTGGGAACATCTAAATACTTTTTGTTTTTTCCCCTGCAAGCAGGACTCGAGATAAGGAAATTAAATATGTTAACTTTATTTTCATCTCAATGATGAAATGACATATTTACTGGCTTTTTATTATGTTACCTTTGCTTCTGTGAACTGAACCCATCGAGTTTCCATTGGCCTTAAAAAAACCCAGGAACTGAAATAGAATTGTTGACACAGCTTTGCTGTATAAACTCTCTGATAGCTACTGCAAAAAAGGACCAGTTATAAAATCCACTGCAAGTCCCTGTGAGATGGTTCAGACACTCCTTTAGTTCCACTTGTGGTTCAGTGGCAGATGAGAATCATTAAAAAATCAAAGTAAAATTATAAAGTAATATCAATGCTACGAGGTGGTGACTGAGAAAAATCCTTTAACTCAGAAGAGCTGGCAAAGCAGTCGTGTGATGCAACTGAAATAGTAAATGTTCTTGAAAGAGCAGGACAATAACTTGGTTTACTAAATTTAAATTTAGAAGTAGTCATATTCTATAATTTTGGAAGTAATTCATACACCATTCTATGGCATGGTTTCCACCACACTAACCTAGGATGGAACAGGAAAAGCCCTACTCACTTTCTGGTTTGGAATCTGCCACCATGTGCTGCATCTCCTTCAGCTGCACCTGGGCTCTCTGCAGCCTCTGCTCCGTGTGGAACAACTTGGGAGAGACAATTGGACACACACAGGGTCATGCCTTGGAAATCCACGTGCAAACTCAACCCACAGAGCCCCAAACACAAACCATGGCAGCTTTAATGCCTGGTGATTTTCTGTTTCACAAGGGAAATGTGCCAGACCAAATTTTCAACACTTGGCCTGGGTTTACTTGATATTCCCTCCTGTTAATTGAGAAGAGTGTTCTTGTTCTCCCAAGTGATATTTTTTCTGATGGCAGAAATTCATCCAACAATTTTCAACCAAAAATATGAGTGGCTTGAGCATTACAACAACAACAAAAGGCAGCAGGAATCAGGATTGCAGCAGATAACTCTGCTTATCCTGCAATGCAGCTGAGTTGTCACAGCAATCCACTGTCCATCCCAGGAGCAGTCTGGAAAGCTTCCTGCCAAACCAGCCCCAGCTGATTTGCATTTCTGTGACTTAGAGAGATGTGCAGTGAGAACTGGAATTAACTGGACATCACATTCATTTTAGTGGTGATCTTACTCAGGCTCCAGCAAAGACCCAACAGCTTGAGAGGCCACTGATTCCCACTGATCCCACATCCAGATAAAGGCTGCAAGATCAGAAATCTGAAAGCTTTTCCCATTTTAATAGGAAAAGCTCTCAGATTTCAGGCTACAGACTTTGGTGAGTCAGTGTAACAAAATGGCACTGGACTCTATTGAAGTATCTTGTTTAGACAACACAGGACAGAATAAAACCCACCCTTGCACTTGGATGTCAGCTGCTCCCAGGGCTTCTCAGGACATCATTTTTCCCAAATTCAGGGGCTTAAATCCCAAGGTTGCTCCTGAATACTGCCCCCACCCAGGACAATACAAGGTACTTGCTGTGTTGCTGAGCCCCTGCAACCTTCGTGCAGATCAGAGATAGAAATCAAACCAAGGAGACATTTGCTCACTGCCATAAATGTGAAGAGTTCCCTTTGGGTGCTCCAGCAGTAAGTCATGGAACATTTCCTGGGAATGCTAAAGGATGATGTCAGTGGGAGCTGAGGCAGCCAAGTACCTTCACTGTGGTGTTCCAAACTTGCAGGGTCAAGCCTCTTCCCTTAAAATGTACACAGATCTTTTAAATGGAATTTTATTTTCTGGGGTTGGGAGAAACTCTCCCATCTACTGCTGTTCCTGATGTATTTTTAAAATGCACAATTCCCAAACAAACATCAACAACTCTTTACCAGGTGTGTTGTTATGCCAGTACCTGACTTTTCTGTTCTTGTTTCTGTTGAGCCAGAGATTCTTCTCTCTCTTTCTCTAAGCGAAGCTGTCTTGCTATTTCAAGCATCCGTTGATGATTTTGTACTGTCTCCACCTACAGCAAGTGGATAAATAGTGCATGTTGCTGTCAGATAGCTGAGAAATACATTAAAGAGATCAGATGTCTCACAAGCCCACTTAGCACTTCCCTTCCATACACGTTACTACTCAGAAATGACAGCAAAGGACTGGACTCGAGATTCTTAAAAGCTCTGGATCAGCGCCTGGGGAGATTCCCTGTAGGTCAATTAGTTACTTGATTCCTTCCTAGACATACAGTGTGTTTATCTTAATCCCTGTTTGCATTCCAAAATGGGAGTTGCAGGCCAAGGATTATGACACTGAAATGTAGGAGTGTTACTTCTCTTATTACCCTCTTCTTGAGACGCTCGACTCTCTTGGCCAGTTGATCTTTCTCCTCTTCCATTGCACTGATGTCCTAAAAAGCAGGGGAAAAAAATTAATTTATTCCCCATGTATATTGGATTGGACTAAGTTCTCTTCAAATTAATATGAAAATCAGAATTCTTCCCTGAATACACGGAGGCGGCTGTAATTTTATTGATCTATGATCAAACATCCAGGATTCCAATCTCTCTTACTTCCCCCACAGTTCCCACTCTCTTTATGCTAACATTCTTCATCTGCATCCTTGAGTATTACAGTGAACATTTAAAATAAAAGCAGGTGGATTTCTCTAAAATAAAAACAAACAAACAGAAACCACCAAGGAACGAATCAGTATGAATTCAACATCTGATGCAGTCTGACATATGTTCTTAATGTCACCAGCATTACCCAATTCCTGGCAGACCAATTTGCATGAAGTTGCTTATGAGAGATGTCTGCTGCCACTTCTTGTATTAAAACTGTCTTAAAAGAAACATTTGCTAGTGCTGAAACATGTATCTCATTATTATTATTCTCCTTTAGTCCTATTTTGCAACAGCAGGGCTCTGCAGATTGGTAGTTATGAGAGAAAGGAAAACGAATTCTCCACATGTAGGCCCTTATCTCAACATTTGCTTGGCTTCTCTGTGTGACCCCTGGAAAGTTGTACACAAGTTTAATTATTGTGCTGAAACAGAGCAAATATCTCTACTTAACACTTGAGCCACGTGGGTTCATCATTTCTGTTGACTTAAGCTCATAATTCATTCAACACCCTCTGGAATTATTAGCTGCTATCAGGAAAGCAAAAGGCTTTGTATCAGTCTGCATTCAGAGGAAATGGAGTTCCAATATTTGGAAATCATGCTGCACAGAGTCTTGGCAGCCTCGTTCCCCAATCTGCTCCAGAAATCTCAGCTCTAAACAGAGCGAGGACTTTGTGTTTGCCAACAGAGAGCAGCTCCAGAGGCAGCTGCAGTGCCCACCAGCTCTGGCCTCTACAGCTTCCACACTGTCCACAAAGCCAACAAACATGGAACTGACATGCAAAACACCAACTAAAGAAAAAAGTGTGGAGTTTGTTTACCCTTCTTATTTCTGCAGTTGATAAACCAGATATTTTCAGCTGCTCGTGCTCCTTATGTAGGTTTTTAAATGCTTCCATGAGTTCTTCATACTGTGAAATGAAATGGAAATTGTGCAGAATGAGCTCTGTGTCTAAGGATTTTCAGATCAACACACTGTTCTACTACTAAGACAGTAAATGCAGACATAGAAATATAGTGAGAACAAGATAAAAAGGCATTTTCTTATTGCAAAAGCCTGTCAACTTATAAATAACAGTGCATTATCTTCCATTTGAAGAGACAATCAGAACCTCACAATTTTCTCGGTATTTTCACCTTTTGTAGTACACAGTGTATTTGCAAAACAGGAAAATGTCACCCAAGAGGGACAAATTAATAAATTACTCTCTCTTACTATACATCTGTGTATCCCACATATAAATCAGCCCCAAAAGGAAGTGTGTGCTCTAACAACACTGAAGGAAGCAATGGGGCTTGAGTTTCCAGAGTGGCCCAAGAGCAGAGCTGAGTGAACACGTGAGAAGTGGCTGTGCCACGTTGCATAACCCTCACAGCATCCCAGAGATTGATAGATGCAGCTCAGCACTCAGAGACAAGGAGACAGTGTGCTACTTCCACACCAGTACTTTGCCCACCAGGAATCTTCAACTGAGAGGCAGTGTGAAAGTCTGTGTGGGTAGAGAAATAACAGGGGACAGCGAGAGTTTAGAAATATGGAGAGGAAATAAATTTAGATTCAACTCGGAGAAACGCGAGCTGTGGTGGAAGGAAAGATTATCTCCACAGAAACAGCCCTTCAATGAGATGGGAAAATCTAAAAGGAGAGTATCAAGGCATTTTTTACTTCCTGGAAAGAGCAGTTGATATGAAAGGTGAATACCAAATGGCAACAGCAAAGGCCAGTTCAAACAAAGGCATCAGAGCCCTGAGCAGTGAAGCAGCACCTCCATTCTGTAAAACCCTGGGGAAGCAGCAGCCAGAGCACTCTGCTCTGTTCTGGTTGTTTCAGTAGCAAGCACACACTGACAAGCTGGAAGGGATTCAAAAAAATAGCAATAAAATGGCTAAGGAGAAGATAAAATCACAAAGAGCTGGATTAAGTGGCAAACAATGGTGTGACAAGGAATGCACAGGCTGGATGAGGAGGAACAAGTTAGAAAATGCAGGAGTAAAACCCAACTGGCTTCCATGATGCTCCTTGTGCACTCTGGAAATCCTTTAACAAGAATGAAAATGAGCAGGTGCTCTCTGAGCAACTGCACTCCCACTGCTGCTGTCCAAGAGTTTTCCTTTGTGTGTCTCTGCTTCTGTCAAAAGAGGAGTTCCATGAGACTCTTCCCCATTGGAACATGAAATTTCAAGGCAAATGGCAGGATTCAAACAAGGCAGAGCAGAGTTTGCTGGATCATAACAAAAAATAAAGTTCTCACTTTTCGCCTTGGGTGCTCCACATGCACCTGAAATAAGGGACACACTCAAATGATCAAAAAACCACCCAGGATCCTACATGGAAAGAGATCTCTGGCACCTGGGAGCAAATCACTGAAGCCTGAACAATGAGATTAATGCTGAAGTTGCTTATTTCTTAAATTATATATTGCAGGCAATCCAATGTCTAAATCACAACACAGCTGGGAAGGTTTGCTGAGTATCTTCTATAAGTAATTTACAAGAGTTCATTTTAGTTTGATTCTACACACCCACAAAACTTAACTGTGTTAAAAGGTGTCTGAACTCTCCTTTTTGAAATTTCCCTTAAAAGACACCATTGCAAAGCTGTATCTAAATAATTCAGGCTAATTGTTTAATTCATTAGTATCTAAATATTTGCACTGTCATGTTATAGTGCAGTAAGGCATTCTATTACCCCAGCTCCTGTTTTGAATTAATCAGCAGAGTATTAGTTTAATGAGCTGGTTCTATTACTGTAATCCCAAAAAGGAACACATCTTACGTCATGGAAATTATGGAGGTGGATATTTATACACATTAACACTGTGACATTCTGAACAAAACATACAATCTGCATTCCTTTCTCTCCCTGCTACTTCTGCTGAGTTATTTCAAGGTATAAATCCAATATTGTTAGAGGTAACAAAAAAATAAAAGGCTTAGTCAAGTCTCAGTGAGAGTGTTCAGCTTTGCTGGTGCAGAGTTAACAGATCAAGTTACCTCTTACAAACACTCAAACCCACTGTGGTTTAGCAGAACAAAAGGCACAGAAAACTGGGAAAAAATAAGTAAATATGTACCTCAGATAATAAACCCAAAACTTTGGTTCACTTCCAGTTTTACATTTCAAACCCACCCAGTCTGACTATCTAAAATCAACATTTAATGCTCACAAAAGAAGTGGGAACATAATAAATAGGAATGTCAGCACAGAGAAAAAGGAATCTTTTCTTTATTGACAAAAAAAAAATGGTTAAAGCAGAAGTGGAGTAAGGCTCATACAAATATTGGGCATCAAATACTATCACAGGACTATCATGGCTACAAATACAATCAATGGACAATTAGGACACATCGACTTTTGGTCATAACATTTCCTGCACTTGTTTGAAGTGGTTATTTTATAAAGTTAAAAATATCCAGGCCATATTTCATGGAGAAAAAACCCTCAAACCTGCTCAAAAATTAAGAACTAAAAGTCTGTCTAAGCCAAAATGGCTGTGAACATTATTTGGCACCTAGTGCTTAATGGGCTTAAGGCCTTTTAATTCAATGCTCCTTATTAATACATAATTTCAGGGTTATTGGAAGAAAAGTGGTCAAGACATCAACTCTTTATTATGAATCTTTGCTTATCCTTGATTCCGACAAGCTTTTAACATAACTCACTTGGACATGTATGCCAGCAATAACTCCCTGATTCATTTATCCCTCCTCCCACTGCACTTTAATCAAGGTGCAGTGTTGGCCCTGATGAGGAATGGTACCTGTTTGTTGAAGTCAGCCACAGTGTCATCCTGCAGGAACTCTGCTGGCACCTCCAGCCTCACCAAGAAACGTGCCAGGTAAGCTCTGGTCCTGAGCTCACTGGTCCTCTGAAGAAGCCAGTGCAAGACAGGATGAATTACAGCTTTGCTTCCAGTAACCAGCCCCTGGCGAAAAGCACTCCTGTATGGAACCAACCAGGAGAAAATGCCAGTAAATCTCAAACAAAAGAATGCTGGCTTGGAACAAAAAATCTGCAATGTTTTGACATTCCTTCTCCACTTGCCTAATGATTTTTGTAATGCTGTTAGAAGAGAAAATGCTCATGATGAGGCTTGGGTTTGATTAGCCTGGAAAAGAGAAGGCTGAGGGATTTGCACATTCCAGAACCTGAAGGAAGCACAAAATAGAGATGGAGAGGAACTTTTTACCAGGACAATGGGAATGGCCTCACAGTGACAAAGGGTTTTGAATTAGGAAGCAATTCTTCCCTGTGAGGGTGCTGAGGCCCTGGCACAGAGTGCCCAGAGAAGCTGTGGTGCCCCATCCATGGAAGTATTCAAGGCCAGGCTGGATGGAGCTCTGAGCAACCTGGGATGGTGGAAGGTGGATCAACCTGGAACAGGTGATCTTTAAAGTCCCTTCAGACCCAACCTGTTCTGAACTGGAAGTCTGCAGGTCAAGCTCTGCCTTGAGTCAGATAAAAACCCCATAACACACTACAAGGATAAAGCCAGCAGTGACAGCCTTGGGGATGCCGGGCCAGCGAGGGGGATTTGGGATCACCTGGCACAGGTGAGACGGGACCGGGACGGGCCGGGTGGCGCCCTCTGCCGGCCCGAGCCGCCACTGCAGGCAGCGCCCCCCTGGAGCCACACCTGGGACCCCAAAACACCCCCGGGGACACGGGAACAGCGCCCACATGGAACCCCAAAACACTCCCAGGGACACGGGAACAGCGCCCAGCTGGAGCCACACCTGGGATCCCATCCCAACATCCATGGGGACATTGGAGCAGTGCTCACCTGAACTAAAGGTCAGTACCATATAACCCAAAATAGATGTTTTAACGTGATTTGTAGGCAAAAAGGTACTCACAGGTCAGACACAGTCCCTGGAGGTTTGTATTTGAGGATTCCAAGGAGATTCAGCATTCTTTTAGCTGTTTGTTCTGGCAGCTCCTCTCTGATGTCCACAGCATGCTGAGCGGGTTTTAAAATTAAAAAAGTAATTATTCTTTATTATTATTCATATAGTAGAAATTATTGTAATTATTATAAACCAATCTATTTAATAATTAATTACTAAGTTTTAGAATAACACTATATTATTTCCTACCACCAATTATATTTTTTTTTTAGAAACTTGTTTGTCCAAGTGATGTTAGTTATCTGGCAACACTGAAAGAATTGGTTTTATTAATTTACCAGGCAACAGTGAGATCATCCCTTATATCACCAAACTTCAATTCTCTTCTAATGGATTTTCCTGTCAATTTACCCCAGGAATCTCTTCTCCCTGCTCATGGGATCTCATCTGTGCAGTCACACTGACCACATCCACCCTGGAAGTCAGACATCCTGGCACAGGTACCCACTCCCCAGGTGTGTGAATGGTCCCTTCTGATCTCACACACACTTTTGGCAGCCTCCCAGGACTGGGATTTAATTTCCATTGCACCAGCACAGTCGGGAGGTTCAGCTCTTGATCAGCTCCTGCCCTGGGTGCAGGACACAGCCTGGCTTTGACTGAACACGATTGTCAGTATGAACCAAGGTCTTTAATTTCACAGGAAAAACATCCAAGATCTTTCATTTCACAGGAAAAACATCGTCATCATCCTCTGGGGAGCAGGGATGCTGCCGCCCTGCCCCAAGCAGCATTTGCTGCTTTGCCAAGAGCACTCAGACGTACAGGCAGGAAGGATTCTTGCCAGGCACATTTATTTCCTGGAAAATTCATACAAGCTTCTTTTGGTGAGACAAACAGTGCAGGATTATACTGAGCCAGGCTTAAATAAAAGCAAATTCCAGTGTCAGGCCCCCTCAGGAGGCGTGAGCAGCCTGAGTGCCCTCCTTACCTTCGGGTCAATCTCCCCCAGAACATCGCTGAGCAGCTGCAGCAGCTGCAGCGGCTCCAGGGAGTCAAACGAGATCAAATTGTAGTTCTTCCTGAAGGGCTCCTGATTGAGCTTCTCAACAATGACCTGCATTTGGTCACCCATAACTGCGGCCTGGGAGAGCCTCTGCAGAGGGCACACAGCAGATGCCGGGGGGGGCGGTGACCGGGTCCGGCCGCCCCTCGGTGCCGGGATCGGGGCCCGAGCGGGGCTGCTGGATCGGGGCCCGGGCGGGGCTGCGGGATCGGGGCCCGGGCCGGGCCCTGGCGGGGAGGCCTCCACCGGAGCCTCGCGCGCGCCGTTACCGCGGGGACGGTTGCCAGGACACAGGCACGGCGTCACTTCCGGCGTTACCGGCGAGCGGCGCGAACCGGGCCGGGGCCGCGAAGTGAGTGGGCGTGGTCTTGCATGGAGGGGGCGTGGCCCGGGATGAAGGGGCGGTGCCGAGCTATGAGGGGGCGTGGCCTGGCCGTGAGGGGCGCGGCCGAACTGTGAGGGGACCGGCACCGGTATCGGGACAGCGAGCGGCACCGGGCTCTTCTGGCGGACCGCGGATCGCTGCCCTCACAGCCGGCTGTGGCAGCGCGGAGCCCGCCGCACTGGGAGCCCTCCCGTTGTCCCCACAGCGTGCCCCGGTCAGTCCTTCCCGCTGCTCCCCGCAGCCCCGTCCCGTCCCCTTCCCGCCGCGAACGGCCCGGGAGTTGCGGCTGAGGGCTCTGGGGCACAGGGCAGGGCTCTCCTGAGGCTCCTTCACGGAACGAGTGCGAGCAGTGGCAGAAATAGGTCCGAGATTCAGCCTCTGGAGGATAAACTTGGCTCTGCGGCTCCTTCTGAGGGAGGCTGTTGTCGCATGTGTAGGAGATGTACAAACAGATTGCTGCAGTTACCCAATTAAGATTTCTGGCAGCCTTTGACAGCACAAAGGGATGTCAAGTGTGGCTGATGTACGTGTCAGGTGAATGGTTACTCAATTCCTTGGAGATGGAAAGGTGCACAGAGGATCCGTGTGGAACAGGAACAGTCAGTCCTGGGCCCAGGCCTCATCTGGGGAAAATGGCAAATTTATGTCCTCGAGGCTGAGCATCAGTTGTCAGCGTGCCTCAAAGCAGCAATAAATACGTAGTGCATAAATCTGAAACAAGGACAGCAGCTTCAAAAACACCAAACAATCCGAACCAGACTATAAATTAAAGTCAAACTTGCTCATGGAATCTCTCAGTCTGCGAGTTTGTTCTCGCAGATCCTTCAAAAGCCATGCTGAGGCCTGAAATAGTTGGATTTTGGAGCCTCTCTGCTATTTCAATTAGGTTCTTGGATAGTCTTAGAATCCCATGTGAGTCCCCAGATGATGGATTAAAATATGCAGTGAGTCATGTTAAATTGGTGCCAATTGAAATGCACAGGTTGTAAATCACTGCAGAATTTGACTCAGTAAGTAGCAACCATAAATGTAATACTTTGCAATTCTAAGCACTGCGACTAACTTAGATTAGCTCCTCTTTTCCTTCTGAGAAACAGAAAATGCTTCATACAATAATTTCATAACATTTATTGGTCTTCACAGGAAGGCTGGGAAGTGACACTGATTGATGTCTGAGCTCTTAACTGGTTAAATGAAGTGACAGAAGGGATGGACGGGTGCCTTGTGGTTGGGCATGAGAGCTGTGCTAGAGCCAGGAACATAATCCAAGTCTCCTGACTCCTGGGTTTGAACTTTAAAACCAGATCATGTTCCCTTTGTGCTTTCAGTCCATATACTGACCTTTAGGAATCGTATTTACCTACAAGTTCCCAGAAGAGATCTGCTTTCCTTTGTCATGCTTTCCTGGTATCAGTTACTGTTTTCTCCGATGAGTATTTTGAGCATGTAGAACACAGAGGGAGCAGATCACAATGGTATTTCTGATGGAGGTGCCTGTGAGGTCCCCATAGTTAATCCTGGAGAAACTCTGTTTCTGTAAACACTGATCCTCATCCTTCCTCAGTGCTGAGGGGAAGGCAGTTGTGGTCATTGTGGAGGGGGATCTGGGCTGGGTGCTGCTCTGAGATTTTGCTTTCTATTGAGACCATTCCAGTCCTCTCCCCTTCCCAGGAGGAAAGGAACATTCCCCTCTTCTCATGTCTCTGTTACATTAAAGAAGAGGAAGGATGAAAACTTTAGATAATGCCAAGATAAGAAGAAAAAGAGATGGTGAGATGGAAACCCATGAAGTCTGTTCTGACTCTGGGAAAGGAGACTCCATGACCAGACCTTGTTAGAACTGGACTGGCTGAACTTGCTGTCATGTTTGAAAGCTCAAGTGATTGGAGGCAGGAGCAAAATCACACATTGGAGCCCAGTTCTGTGGGACTTCCCAACTTGGGGAAAGTGAGAGAGTTCCCGTGTCATCCTTAAAGTTTTGTGTTACCATGATCCTTTCTTGCACCAGGCTTGTGCTCTCCATGCATGCAGCCCCCTGGCTGCCCCTGCAGCTTGGCATTTACAGAACCTGAATATTCACAATTACTGCCTGAAAGAACACAATCAAGGCTTAGCTCAGTGCCTTGACCTCTTTATCACAAGAGAATCTTCACAGATAGAGATTATAAACTCCCAGTGCAGCCTTGGGTAAATATTACAGGAAGCAGCTGAGATTTGTTTATGCTTAACTTGTCTTAAGTTATCTCAGTTTGGGTGATGTGCTGTCTGAGTCAAGTCTTACAGACTCGAGGGCCAGTGTTCCAGTTTACTTACTGTATAATTCTGGGGGCATTTTCCAAATTAATTTGCATGGAGAATGATACAGATTTTGAAGGAAAGTTTGATGTGAGAGTTGCTCTAAGAGTTCAGCTCTACAGTTCCATCCAGTTCTCTGCATAGAATTTGTCTTTTCTTTAGCTTGGGAAAGGCTTGTGGAAGCTGCTTATTGCAAAGACATCCTGCAGAGGTGACTTGGGGAGGAAGGAGGATGGAAACAATCCAGAGCTCTCTGGATCTGCAGGCACAGCTTCCCTGCTCCCTCCCGCCTTTCTCCTCCCTTTGCAGCCGCTGCTGTGCAGATGCTGCCGAGCAAAGTTGTGACAGAGCTCGGCCGCAGAGAGCAGCAAATCCGAGAGGGACAAACCTGAGCGAATGAGAATCCGGCTCCCCGAAGAGACATCACCTTATATGGGAACAGCACGGACAGGAGCGTGAACGGCCCGGCCGGGCTGCCGAGGTCAGACCCCAACCAGATGGAAGATGTTAGTGTGAAAACAAGGGCTTTTAGGAAGAGGAGACAATACTTCTGCCTTGCTCAAGCAATCTGAGCCCTCCTCTTTGTTTGTTTCAGTTATTATAAATATTGTGCTGTGTGTACACATAGGCCTGACTGTGTTATATTAAAAATTAATTTCTTTATGGCTATTCTAGTACCTAAATGCATCCCCAGCCTGTTTCTGGTTCCCACTTGCAGCTGTACTGTGGTCAGCTAAAGCCTAAGGAGTGATCACAGACATCTTTAAAAATTCAGCCTGTTTGTGCAGAACGCGGCTTGTTCCTGTGAGCTGAGGCATTTAAGACAATAGCAGCAGCCAAGAAGTCTGTCTGGTTCTGAATGTTTTGTCATGTCTACATTTGTAAGTGATTTAAAGTACTAAAGGACTGGAAGAACAACATTAGATCTGTGTTGTAGGGTTTGTATATTTTGTGCTTTTATGAGAGTATTGTGTTGCATGAGAGAGGATCCTGATCCTTTAAATCTGGGTCTAATGGATTCTTATCCAAACTTGTGTCTTTCAGACTGAGCCTGGGATTTGGAGGCCGGACCTTGAGAGCTCTGCAGGTTTCCAGCCCCACCTCCTGTGTGTGCAGTGTCAGTGTGGCCTCACACCTCTCCTGCCCCTGGGCCAGATGCACACAGCTGGCTCAGAACAGGCTGGGCAGCTGCAGCTTTGTGTGACAAGGTATGTGCCACCAATGGCTCTGCTGAGAGGAGCAGTGACTTCATCACTCACTTTGGTCCCAGCACCTGATGCAAACCAGGCTGAAACCACATAGAATGGTGTCCCAAGCAATATGGGATAAGAAGCTGGAGGCCATTGATGACCCCAGAACCTCACTGCCCTGTGCCTTGCCTGGCACTGCCAGCCCTGTGGAGTGGGTGCTGGGTGTTCTGCCCAGCCCAGAAGAGTGTTACTGGCAAAGTCTGGTAGTCCTGAGGGGAGATGATGCCACAGCAGCAGCAAAACCACTGATGTGGTGTTAAACCCCCTTGGAGGGTGGGTGTGATTGTGGATCCTCCAAAGTGAGAGTGTGGCATAGAATGTTATTTAACAAGGAGGGGTTGGTTGGGCAGAGTTAACTCAGCTTTCTCTAGGAAACACTCACAGTTTTGTTCCTTGCCACACTGCTTGGTTTTTCTTGTCTGAAAAATCCAAAATAGCTCCACTGATTGGTGTCAGGTTTACCTCAGTGTTTCTGAGATTAGAGGCTGCTCTTTAGAGCCTCCTGTTCACGGTCAGATGAAATGGTCACCCCTTGCAGCAGATTCCAAGAACAATAAGATGTTTTAGGAATGTGCCATAATTGATTGCCTCTAAAGGGCAAATTTTGCTCTGTGCTGCCAAGCAAGGGCTGTTCTCAGTGATAAGTTTGCTGAACAAAGTCTGCTGAGGTTGGTGGCGTTGGTTTCATTCTCCTGGGAGGGCGGCAGGCCAGGACATTGCGCACACTGATCCCAATCACACCAAGGACCAAATCTGCAGGAAATCCAAGTGGCCTTACTGAGTTCTGTGCCCACCTTCTGCTGCTCAGAGCTGGGTTCCCACTGCCACTTTCCAACAACATTGTTATCCCAAAGCACTGTTCTCCAGGAGGAAAAGGCTGAAACGCTGTCAAAACAGAGGATATAAATAAAGGAACATTGATCAGTTGCTTTGTATTTTTGTTCTTCAGATTCTATTTTATCTCCATCCAGAAAAGTCTGTTGTTAACCTGAATTGGTGCAAGTGCTTGTGGCTTGTTTTTCAAAGCAAGCCTTTTATATCACTTTTATGTAATGTAGAAAGTATCTTCTGAACATACAATAGTTTTTTCAAACTTGACAGTGCTTTTATGAGTTAGATGAGCTGGGTGACATTCCTGTCAGCTTTGGAACAGAGGTGTCCTTCCTCCTTAACACATTCAATTCATGAGAAAGTAAAAATGTTAGGCCAAGGTTTTTGAAGCAATCAGCATGGGGCACAAAAATAGTCACTGAAAAATTAAAGCCTATGTTTTTAAAGCTCTTTTAAAGAAAAACAACATGGACAGGACACTATCATTTGTGACAGAAAAAGTCAGAGTCTAGGTGCACACAACACAGCATGGGGAAAAGTTTTTGGATGACATCAAGGCCTGTTGCAGATAAATGATGTTTCCCAATGGCATCTGAAGGGTCAGGATGTCACCTCACATTGTCTGTGTCATTTAGGATGGGAAAATGGAAATTCTCTTCTTATGTGCATCAATTCAAAGCCAAAAGGTGTGAAAGTGAAACCAAGGCAGAATTTGATCCAGCTGATGTGTCTCATCCAAAAATTCTCTCACCTACTTGAAAATGACCATCTGACTTTTATCTTGGAGTGCCTTTTGTTCAAGAATGGTGTAAAGAAGCTGTCTTGTTTTATTCTTATGGGCTTATTTGTCTTTTCTGTTTTGTCCAGACAGTTGTCTAGCCACTTCTCACAGACTCTGACAGGAGAGGATGATGTTAGCAGCTCAGTGAGTACCAGTGTGAAGGAAGTGGCCCCCAAAAGCAGCAGGATCTGGGTTACAGCACAAGAATGCACTGTACCAATACAGGCAAGTCTTCAGTTAATGTCAGTTCAATATTCAGAATTCAGATTTCTGCCCACTTTTACATTCTTGTTTAATTGGCTCATGTTGTTGAACTAAACTTCCAGCTGAAACACTTGATTTCTCAATCTATCACCAGACCCAGATATGAAACTTCTTATAAAATTGTGAAGGAAATTACTTCACCCTCAGCCCAAACAATGACAAGCACTGTTGACCCAAGCAAGGGGCTAAATAAGGATTGATGAGGTGTGGCAGGACCATGGTTTGGGTAGTTCCTTCTGCAGCTTCCTCCTATAGAAAGCTGCAACAATCTGAAATGTCAAGCTCCCTATCTTACGTTTGAGGACAGGTTGAAACTGTCTTTAAGTAACCAAAAACCCTTGAGCAAGAGCTTGTTTCTTTACAGTAATTCAAACAGGATGATGTGTGAATTATAATGCAACTGTTAAAAACCTGTGAGGTCAGGGGTTCCCTGAGGAATCCATGGAAAACCTCCCAAAGTGAGTGAAAGACATCTACTTTTGTGTGTGTGTTGAAAGAAAGAGACATGACAATGTCATGAAATGTTAAGGTGCTCTCTCTGCCTAGGCACCTATAGACCTCATGTATGTAAAACAGCTCTTTCCTTCACAGCCACACTCCTAACACTCATTATAATTCCCAAATAATTGACTTCTGCCCAGCTGCCCTGCTGTGTGATCCTGCAGTGGAGTCACAGCCTCCAGTTCGTGCCACCATGCAGCTGCCATAGAAACAGCTTCAGGTGTCACAGGCTCATCTTCAATTCACTGGAGACATTTGGCTCATTAATTCAGATGTCAAGGAAAAATGCATCCACGTAAGAGAGCTTTAATCAGGGACTGAAATAATAAAAAAACTTTCCTAATGTGGGGTTTTCTTCTGCAAAGAAAATGTGGAAGTTCTCTGTGGGTTCATTTATCACACTGAGGTTCATTTCACTTCCCTGTGGGGTGGATTGGTTGTCTGTGCTTTGTGCTGCAGGCTGATGTTTGGGGATCCTCCTCAGACCAAAGAACAATCTCTTCATCCTGCCCACACAGATCATGAAAACCTCAATGGTGCCAATCTCAGTGAGATAACAAAACTCTGGGAGAAAGACTCCATGGAGCAATGCTGCTGTGACCTAGAGCAGGATGGAAGGGCCTGGTAGCCATCTTTTGTTATAACCCCATGACTGTACAATGTCCAAGATAAAAATGTTCTATTTCTAGTCTTCAGCAGCCAAAGAATGAAAAAAAAAATCAGAAACTATTTTATTTCAACTGAAATGATGGAATTGATACTCTAAAGAAGTGAATTGTAATGAATTTTAGTTCCTCTCAGCCAGCTTTGAAATATATGCATAAGAAACTAGGTCAATTAGCACTTTCATTAGATCATTTAGAAGCAGATATGTATAAAATATAAGGTACATATAAGTTTCTACATTTTTATCTCCTCTTCTCCCAAATTTGGGGTTTTCTGCAGAAACAGAGCAGTTTCCCACTGCCAGGTCCCCTCTAGTGCCCACAATGCCTCCTACAGCTCCTTCTGCTGAGGTTTTTCAGCACTTGAGAGCAAATTCCATTCCCTTCTCATGTGGACAGAGTTATGGTCTGCAAAAGGCTTTGTCCAACAACAGGAAGGCTGTAATTGTTCATACAGCATCCGGGAAAGATATGCATGAGCTTCCTGAGTTAATGAAATCCGAAGGGCTTGTTACAAAGTTTCAGTGACTGCCAGTCATTTTGAAATGTCACCCTCTGTAGGCTCCTGCTGGGATGGTACTGAGGGAGTTTTGCTTTCAATTACATTGCACATTCTGCCTTGTTCCCTAACCTTCCTCTGACGTGCCAGGAGTTGGTCACTACAGGCACCAAAAATAATGGATGAGAGGTTTGCTCCAAACCTCTGATGTATAAAGTTCCTTCACAAGTCCCATTGGCAAGAAGATAAAATGGAGGAATCACTAAAAAGCAGATCTGAGTGTTTGTTTTCTACCAGAACAATACCAAGGCCAGAGCCCAGGAAGCTGTGCCATGTGGCTGAGATACTGAGATAGCAATGTGGGGCTTTGGTTACACCCAGGATTGTCTTCATGCACCAGATTCCTTTGGAAGGTAAATCTTATTAACTACACAGGAGGCCTCATTTCCTTCCTCTTAGTTATGGCAGGAGATGAACAATTGCATGCTGGCAAGAAGGTTCTTTTTATTTTGGATTGTTCCTTTCTGCCTGAGGCAGGGCACTGTTGCTGGATTAGCTGGCTGAAGGACTGGTTTTTGTAACACCTTTTTTCAGAAGAGCTTTGGATCAGGTTCCAGATGCTCCCCAGTAGATGATGACCAACAGTTTCCCATTATAGGTTCATTAATTTTTAGTTCTTTAAAAATTAACACACATAATTAATGTCTTGAGTGTTATACAGTGAAACTATTCAGTGCCTTTCCTGCTCAGGTAGCATCCACAAAGGTTGATTTGGTTTGTAATTAAATCTCATTCATTAACTTGCTTTAGAAGACATGAGAAGTCCCTCATGGAAGCTACACATCATCCAGCTAATGTGCTGTTTGTCATCACACATCTCTGGTGCAAGGCATTGCTCAAAATGCAATGACAGGAAAAATATTTCCTGCTTAGGAGCCCTGTCCTTTACAAGGATGACTGCTTGGGAGATTGGGTTTCCCCCTAGGAATGGCTGTCTTGATGGAATTCAAATACTCCTGATCTTACCCTGTAGTAGCTGTGCAGCTCTGGTGTGAGTGAGCACACGGCTGTGGGGACCAGCAGTGAAACTGCCAATTCATGGGGCAGAGATCAGCAGCTGTCAAATGTGGAAATTCTCACTGCTATTCTATAGCAAGATTTATATCAGAAGGCTCCTGTTCATATTTCAGCTGTAATTAGAGACTTGGCTTAGGCTTGGCCCATACAAATAAGTGCAATAAAGAGAGAGCAATTGATACCCAAAACTAAGAAAATCACCCTTATCTTTCTTTCTCTCCTGAGCCACCTAACTGCCTGTTATTCTTAGCAACATATTCCTCCCACTGACAGCTTCCCAGGTAATAGTGTAGTGGCATAACATTGATGTATTTAAGTAAAAGAAGTTTGTTCATTTGATGTTTCTTTTTTGGCCTGTGGTTCTGAGGAGTTCTGAAGATTTCACTGTGCCAATAAGCACAACATTCACTTCCCAAAATTTAATTACACCATTAAGTGCAAACATTCCTCAATGCCTTCTGAAGAGTAAGTAGTAGTGCTCTGAAAATTTTGTGTAAATTGGCATTCTTTACTCAAACAGGCTGTGCATTCAGGACTGTATCTGCCTGAGTGACAAATGGAAAGTTTCTATATTTTTTTAGTCTTATTAGTCCTCCAGGAACCAAGGGAAATAAGGAAAGCTTGGGAACAGCCTCTCAGCAAAACCATTTCTCCCATGCACTGGTCAATAGAATTGCTTATTCAGCTAACCTGGTTTATATTAGGGTAAAATCACTATAGCACAACAGATGTGTGATTCAAGTAAGGTGAAAGGGTTTTGTTCACACAGGTAAAATTTTGCTGGTGGAAATATCCAAAGAGTAAAGAATTCATCTCAATTCCCAGATCCCAGTTAGGGGCACATATATCTGGAAGCTACAAACAAAAAAATTCACATGTTTACAAAGTGAGCAGATGTAACACAGGTTCTGGACAGAGATAAGACAGCTCTGAACAGGTCAGCTCTGAGCACAAAGCTGCTGCAGAGGAGGCTTCTGTCTATAGCACCAAGAGCAGATGGGAAATAACCTCTACCCTGAGGGCCACAAGAAACCTCTGATCCTGGAAGGAGTTAGGAAAACTCTCAAATAAAACCTGACTGACCTGCAGGCTAAAAGCTGGCCCATAAAGATATCTCTGGAACCACTGAACACAGAATAAAAGGGCATTTCATGTCTGTGCAAGCAAGAAGATGGAAGAACATGTCATAATGTGGTGTGTGGAGTGAGTCAGTGCCTTCAGAGAATACAAATCATATACTGGTGAATGGGAAGCAAATGATCTCAGGAACTCTGATTAAACCACTCAGAGTCTCCCAAACTTAGCTTGCAGTAGGATGTGCAGGAGAGAGTGGAATCAATTAAAAGCTTGCTCTGCTCTGGTTTGTTGGCATCAAGATGGCAAAGCAGAGCAGCAGGGACTGAGCCCAAAAAGAAAGGAGGAAAATGAATTTTTCTTTAGGCGTCTCTATCTTCAGAATACCTGGAGAGGGTAGCAAGCAGAAGGCTGAGCTGCTGGCTTTTACACCAGACATATCCTCCCTAAGTTTCCTCTTTTGATACTTGAACAGCCAACCAACTGTAGAACAAATTTTGAATAGCAATGACAGAGGGATCTGTGAGTATCTGCCACTCCTGGAACTGACCCTTCAGCTAAGCAAATTCCTATTCAAATCATTTATTTAAATGAAGGTGAACAGGGCTTAGAGATCAGTCAAGTATACCAGACAAGAAAAATACAGCACTTTGAGTCCTGCCAGCATGTCTGAGACAGAAGGCATATGGGTGTTGTTATCAGAGCTTGGATATTGGTGTCATTGTGTGGTGTAGAAGGTCTTTCAGTTTAATATAATGATTTTTGTCTGCACTGCCAGCTTTTCATTGTCACATTTAAAGGCTGTCTTTGCTTTGTGCTCCGTGACTGCCTATTGATCCATGAGCTGATGTGAGCTGTGCACCAGGAAAGTCAGGGTTTTGATAGAATAAGAAACTGGAAGTTGGTTAAGGCTGCCATGGTTCTTGCCACTCTGTACTGATCAGAGAATGGAAGATGCTGATGTCCAGAATGCTGAAGTGTGCTCAGGAGTTCAGAGCTGGTCTAGAGTAACATGATTTTAAAGCTATCAGAGCCTGGGCACTCTGTGACCAGAGGATGTATTTTCTTGATTCACCTAAAAATTGCTGCTTTGCTGTGGTGTGTGCGTGCCCGCGGGAGTGCGTCGGTGGGGAAACAACTCGTGAGGTGTCGATTCGGCTTCGCTGGGTGGGTGATGGCAACACACAAAAACAATCCTCCTCCAGACCTGCTGATCCATCATCATTATCCCCATTGTGCTGTGTCAAGTGCAGAACCCAATGGGGAGGATCCCTGCTGAAAATCCTCTCGGTGGTTGGATGAAGCAGCAAATGCTGTTTGCTTTGATTTATGTTGGGAATTGTTGCAGAGCCATCCTGTGAAATTTTGTGCTGCTGGCAAGCTGTTGCACCAGCCAGTCCAATGAGAACCATGAAAATGAAGAATCTGAGTTGATGTGTACTGGTGAGTCCCATGAGAACCATCAGAATGAAGAATCTGAGCTGGGGCTAACCCTTAGACAAGGAGCCTCTTCCCCAGACTGCCAAAAGTGCTGCTGCTGTGACAAATGCCAACCAACTCAGAAGCACCATGAGCAGCTCTTGCTGAAGGAAAAAAGGGCAGCACATCACAACCTGAACTGGTTTCAGCACCTGCTGCTGTCTGATGGCATCCTGAAGAAAGCCAGAAGTCACCTCAGAGCGTGACCCTGAAGGGAGGAAGCCCAAAAGATGCATCACCTAAAAAATGTGCTGAGCATTTTTCTGCCCCAGCCTTGTCAGCTTTCTGCAGCCCTGGATTGCAAGGCTCTGGAAAGAGGCCACTGAGTGAGTTTCATAACTCACCATTGAAGACCATGGTCCAACCAGATCAAACATGCTCATTTTAGACAATTCCAGTGACACCAAGCATTTTCTGAAAAGCCCAGTGGGTTCTCTTTGTATTGCTCTTTTTAGCTTGAACCAAGGAATTACAATGAAAAGTACTTTTACCATTTTTGTGAAATATTTTTGGGCATTTCTTTCTTATTTATTGGAATTAAAATGTGAGGCTTTGCCCTCCTGTTTGCTCTTAGTTTCAAGCAGGCCTTGCCTCCTTTACCTCCTCCCCTGAATTTGTGTGAGTAGCTTTGTGCTATGATGTGTAAGGCCAGAGTACATCCAAGGAGCAGCAAATTCAGGGTAAATTAATCTGTGCTCCAACACCTTTTCTATTCTCTATTTTTATTCTATTTAGACACGTTCTATTTTTGTAGAAGCAAGGTGAGAAGGATTGTAACAGGTGTGTTCTGCACTCCTTTCAAGAAAGCTTTGTTGTTTCTGAGCTAACCCAGCAGTTTGCCATTTCCATTTCCAACATACATTTTAAGATATATGGCTGGCAGATTATGCCACTTGTATTTATATCTGCAATTGAAAAATGCATTAATTTTGTTAATATTCATAGGACAGCATCTTATATATCTAGAGTGGGAAAACACTACCCTAGGTATTTATGTATTTCTGTTCTAGCATATGAACCAATTCTCCTTTTGAAACTTACACTGAATATTCACTCATATTCCTATCATTTCCCCACTTCTTTTGGTCTTTTCTATTTTGGCTGGTTTTGTAAAAAATTAGGCTTTTTACTAATATATAGCTGAACTAAAGAGTCCTAATAGTTTTGTAGTGCCTGAAATTCCCACTGCCACATTGTCCGTTCATCTTTTCCTGATGATTTACCTGCTCTTATGAGGGTTACAGTGATGTTTCTACAATAATGACTGTGTTGGGTATCTCAGAACAAGGTAGAGGGTACATGAACTTTGCTTTTATAGCAAAGATTAATTCTGCAAGAGGATAAATAAAGAATTTGGTCACTGTGGATGGAAAGGTGACAGTTTTCAATATGCTCTGCTCTCTTTTGGAGGCAGTTGTTTGGTCCTTGCAGTAATTTAAGCTGTGCCAGGGTAGGTTTAGGTTGGACATTAGGAAGAATTAGGAAGAATTTATTCCCAGAAAGTGATTAAATATTGCAACGTGCTGCCCAGGGAGGTGTTGGAGTCACCGAGCCTGGAAGCGTTTAAGTAAAGAGTGGCGTGGCGCTCGGTGCTCTGCTCTATTTGTCAACGTGGTGTTCCGTCACAGGCTGGCCTCGATGATCTCAGAGGGATTTTCCAGCTAATGGGTTCTGTGTTTCTGTGAAAACAGCCGTGTAAAGTCCGCGGCTGCCGCTGCCTCCGCTGGCCTCGGGCAGTTTGCTCCGGGCCCCGGGGCTGCGGCAGCGCCCGGCGGGCGGCTCGGGGCGCTGTGGGGCTGCGGCAGCCGCGGCCCGGCCCGGGACGGCTCCGTCCCGGCCGCCTTCCCGTCCCGGCCGCCGCCATGGCGCTGTGCGGGGCTCTCCACAGCTTCCTCTTCGAGTACGACACCCCGCGCATCGTGCTGATCCGGAGCCGCAAAGTGGGGCTCATCAACCGCGCCGTGCAGCTCGGCATCCTCGCCTATGTGATCGGGTGAGCGGGCAGAGCGGCGGGGTCCGGGCCGCCCTGAGGGGCAGCGGGCGGCTCCGCGCTGGGAGCCCCGCGGCTGAGGGCGGGAGCCGCCCCTCCCTCAGGGACCGGTCCTGTGAGGGCCGCGCGGGCTGAGGGGGGCCCGGAGCTCACCGAGCGGCCTTAACTGGGATTGTGGGCAGAATCGCAGAATATTCCGAGTTGGAAAGGTCCCCACAAGGATCAGGTCCAACTTTTAAGCGAATGGCCCAAGGGCTCTTCAGGAGTGGGACCATCTCAGGTGGTGATTGTCGAAAGCAATCAGTCTGAAAGTAAAAAATATCACCCCAAAAATCAGACAGGAGATTGCCAATCTTGTGACTCTCTTGTAAGGAAAAGTTGTGAAACTGTCTGGAATGGCCCTTTCAGGTAATATGGAAAAAGGAGAAATTCCGACCTGAACTTATTAACGGTGTTTATTTATTGTTTCTTGCAATCCTTCTCTTTCAGGTGGGTTTTTCTGTGGGAAAAGGGTTACCAGGAAACAGACTCTGTGGTCAGTTCTGTAACCACGAAGGTCAAGGGTGTAACACTGACAAACACATCCACCCTGGGGGCCAGGATCTGGGATGTAGCTGATTATGTCATCCCTCCTCAGGTATTAACCACTTTCACATGCAGAAAGAGGGTTTTCTAACAAGCAGCTATTGCTTTGCAAAAGTCCGTTGAGAGCTGGAGCAGCTTTGCTTTGTTGCAGATCATGCTGAGCCCGTGCCCTGGGGAAGCTTATTACAAGAAAAGTGTCTATGTGCGTGCTTGTGTAGAGTTGTAGAATGGTTTGGGTTTGGAAGCAACCAAGATAATCTTGTTCCACTCTTCTGCTGTGGGCAGGGCTGCTATCCCACATTACTCCACACCCTGCCCAACCTGGCCTTGAACACTTCCAGGGATCCAGGGGTAGCCACAGCTTCTCTCAACCTGTGCCAGGGCCTCTCCACCCTCACAAGGAAGAATTCCTAATATCTAATCTAAATCTCTTCTGTTTTAGTTTAAAACTGTTCCCCCTATACTATCTGACTGTGTAAAAATTCCCCCTCCCTCATTTTTATAAGCCCTCTTTGGGTACTCAAATGGGCTCTAAGTTTTCCTTGAGCCTTCCCTTCTCTGAGGGTGCACTGATCCCACTGTCCATGGTGCCCACAAAGACTTGCAACAGCACGGGTCCTGCCAGAGGAGGACTTTGCTGGCATCAGGAAGAATCTGCAACAATAACGACCTGTCATCTTTCT
Organism: Zonotrichia leucophrys gambelii; assembly: GCF_028769735.1. Classification (NCBI taxonomy): domain Eukaryota; kingdom Metazoa; phylum Chordata; class Aves; order Passeriformes; family Passerellidae; genus Zonotrichia; species Zonotrichia leucophrys. The sequence continues at coordinate 2,672,371 of NC_088185.1, forward strand.
TAATGCTTTCTAAAGCAAACAACCCCAAGTTAAGTTGTTGGCAGAAGCCACAGGAACAGCCTGCAGGTCACCTGATGCAGAAGTGAGCAGGAAGCATTGCTGTAGTTACTGATTGCCTGTATCTGTGGGAATCTGTGCTGTGTGGGCCACATGTGGTGGCCTTCGGGCTGGGCAGGCACAGCCAAGCTGCTGGTCATGGGTCCCTCTGTGTGCATGACATGTGGTGCAGAAAAAAGGACAGATTTAGCCAGATTTTGGCTGAGTGGTCATATTTGCGTATCAGCGGAGCGGAAGCAGATGACAGATCTGGAGTCATACAGATGTGAAAGTAGTGAAAGTAAAGTAATGAAAATAGTGCTCCCTGAAGGAGCAGGACCGGGCAAATTCCTGACTGGTAGATTGCAAAAAGAAAGAGTGGGAGTTGGCTCGGACTTGCAGCTGGAGCTCTATTTCTGCACCTGCCTTACAACTCCCCTGAGGAGCTGTGTGAGCTGTTTTTGTAATGTGAATGAGGAACTTTGGGCCGAGTGGGAGGACAGAAGGAGCTGCCAGTGCCACAGTCCTTCCTGTGGCTAAACACAGCAGCACCAGGCGATACACATAGGATTCTGCTGCTTTAGCACTGCACCAGCAGTGTCCAGGGCAAGTCCCCTCTGCTGGGCCACCTGGGCTCTGACAACAAAGCTGTTTGCTGCAGTGCCTTGGATGCTCTTTGCAGACTGTCCCTCCTAAGTTTCCTTCTTGTTTTGCATGCTCAGGGTGAGAACACTGTGTTTGTCATGACCAATGTGATCCTTACACTGAACCAGAGCCAAGGCCACTGCCCGGAGGTAGGTGCAGAATCTGCTTTAATCCTGCCTTGTGTGGGTGGGAGTGTGGGGGAGAGGGTTCTCAGAGTTTTCTGTAACTATTGTTCCTCTCCAGCTCCCAGACGATCAAACAAAGTGCGAGGTGAAGAACAACTGTGTTCCAGGATATGTCAGCACCCACAGCAGTGGTAAGAAACCTGCTGCAAAAGCTCCTTTCAGTCTGGGCTGTGGTGCCTCTGTGCTGTGCCTTCCCTGCTGTGAAGGAAGCACCATTTCACTTCAGTCTCCTTGTTCTCTTTCTCTCACATGTAAGAGAACTGAAGCAGAAGCTCAGATTTTTCTTCTGGTGGACTTAGACCAAATGAACTTAGACTGTGTTGGGTGGATGTTGAGTAGATGTGGGCTTTGGTGAGTTAGCAAACAGTGTGAAGCTTTTTCATGGCCTTCAGTCCCTGAAGCAGTATTTCACATGGATGAAGATTTGACTCAGGAAAAGCACCTAATACTTCTTTCTCTGAAGTGACACTTGCAGTGGAAGATAATGTGGGGTTTAGTAGTGGCACTTCACCTCTGGGAAAACTGATTTCACCATATGGAGTGTCACAGGTCAAATACTGCCTGGTTTTGCTCAGTAGTACCTCCATGCACGTCTTTCCAGGCATCCAGACTGGGGAGTGTGTTCCATACAACAACAGCATCAAGACCTGTGAAGTCTTTGCGTGGTGCCCTGTGGAGGATGACTATCACATACCCAAGTGAGTGCTCTGTCTTCCTGCAGTGCCCCTCCTGAGAGCAGGCTCCTGGTACACAGCTGATGCTTCTGCCACTGACATGCTCTTGGGAAAAGCTGAGGAGATGAGCACCAAGAACTCTGCAGAGTCCTGTTTATATTTCCTTGTGTTTTGTAGGCCAGCGTTCCTGCGAGAAGCTGAGAACTTCACCCTTCTGGTGAAGAACAACATTTGGTACCGCAAGTTCAACTTCAGCAAGTAAATAGGGAGAGGGTGATCACACTGTCTGGTCTCCTGGGCAGTAAAGGGGATGCAACAACTCTTCTCTTTCTGTTCTGCTGCAGGCGAAACATCCTCCCCACTATCAACTCCACCTACCTCAAGAACTGCGTCTATGATGCCCAGACTGATCCCTTCTGCCCCATCTTCCGTTTAGGGAAAATAGTTGAAGCTGCAGGGCAGGACTTCCAGGAAATGGCTGTGGAGGTATTTGGCAGACCCTTCTCCTGAGCTTCGGCTGTTTTTAAAAAGGAGTGGTGGGGGGTTGTCTCCTCTGCCTCGTGGCATGAGCCACAGAGCACAGATGAGCTGCAGGATGGAGAGTGCTCTGGCCAGAGGGACTGGAGTGCATTCTGTTTAACCAATGATTGGCCTTGCTTTGTTTGGGTGGGGTTATGTACAAGGTACTGTAGCAGCAGAAAAGTGTATTAGACTGAGCCAGGGATTAGAGTTGGTAAATCAGGACCTGGTCAGCAGAGAGCCTGGTGCTGGGCTGGCCGTGCACTTTGGGCTGCCCATCACCTCCTCTCCTCCACTGGGCAGGGTGGAGTGATGGCACTGCAGATCAACTGGGACTGCAACCTGGACAGAGCTGCTTCCCACTGTGTGCCAAAGTATTCCTTCCGGCGCCTCGACAACAAGGACTCTGCCCACACCGTCTCACCCGGCTACAACTTCAGGTAATGTGGCTGTGGAGGGCACCTGGTGCCTCAGCTCCATCTGCCACTGGCACTTGTGGGAGTTTGGGGCTTTCAGTGGTGCTTGGAGAGCGTTTTTGATGCTGTAAGACAGAGCAGGTGGGATCCTCACTGTGTGCAAACCACAGCACAGGGGGGAGGTCATTGAAGCTCCACTGATGGTGTCAGAGTGCCCAAGTCATGTTTGCATCAGCTTTTTGGTGGCTGTTTGATAAATGGGATGGCAATGGGACAACTGACTGTCTCAGGGTGTGCTGATAGGGCAGAATTTGAGGGGACTGAGGTGGGGTTGGGAGACTGAAGCATATCCTTCACTCTGCCTGGGGGAAAAACTCACCTGTAACAGTGTCTGTCAGCTGAAGACCATATCTGCACCAGGAGTATCCTGGCATACACCACCACAGCCACATTCTGGCCAGTACAGCTATGTCCAGCACTTCCAGTAAAACACCAGCACAGAGCTGGCAGCTGGTTGCATCCAGACTCAGACTGTAATATTAAATAAGGATTAGCCACCTTGCCAAGGTCCTTGCAAGATTCCTGCTTGTGAGGAAACACAGCTCAGGGCTGTTATTTGTAGAATAACAAAATCTTGCTTAGGACAGAGGATCTTTGGGTGGAACTTGGATGAATTTGCTGAGGAGCTGTGCAGAGCACAAATGTGTGTTTGGGAGGTGCTGGGCCGGCAGGTATTGGGGTGTCTGGACCGTCTGGAGGATATCACAGCTGGATCTGAAATGCTCTTGCTAATTCCAGACTCTGGTACAGCCCCTTACCATTCCTTCCTTTTCTCTTCCACCCTCTTCTCTGCTTCCTCCTGGCTTAGTCAACCACGTGGCAGAGTAAGTCTGATCTCACTTATTTGTTCTCATCCCTTTTCCTTGTGGTTTGTCACCCAGTGTGGAACGCGGAGCAGCCTTTGTGTGCCGGGCCGAGCCGCGCGGTGCTCCCGGCCCTGCCCTCTCGTGGCTGCCTGGTCTCCTGCAGCCCCTGCCTGCCTCTCTCGTGTGGCTGACTTTGTTCTGTCAGTCCTTCTGCTCCCCTGCTAAAGCTGCTTTCTCCCCTTCCTATGCCTTGCAAGTTTCCTCATTTTACGGTGCTCACTGTTGCCTTGAATTCACCTGCTTTGGGTTTTTCTCCTATATGAGCTTGCCAGCATGAAATCTCCATCACTCGGGCTTGTAACTGGAAGTACCAACGTTCAGCCCATCCTCTTGGGATGGGGAACACACCTGGATGTTGCATGGTCACATAAGCAACCTCAGAATTTCCAGTTAAGCTCTGACCTGTCTTTTCTGCAGGTTTGCAAAATACTACAGGAATAGTGATGGCACTGAATCACGGACACTTGTCAAAGCTTATGGCATCCGCTTTGATATCATAGTGTTTGGAAAGGTAGGGTGACAGTTCCTGGAGGTCTTGTAGTGAACTGAGAACTTTCAGAACTTTCAGAGATGCTGAAAAGCATGCTCAGGCTTGTAACTGTCTTCTAGGCAGGAAAATTTGATGTCATTCCTACCATGATTAACATCGGCTCTGGCTTAGCGCTGTTTGGTGTGGTAAGTGACACTGTCTGCACTTGGACTCTGCTCTGGAGTAGTGCCTCAGTTGTGAGGATCCCTGTCTTAAGCTCTTTCAATCTCCACTAGGCAACAGTGCTGTGTGACATTGTTGTTCTGTATTGCATGAAGAAGAGATACTTCTATCGGGAGAAGAAGTACAAATATGTGGAGGATTATGAACTGGTAAGCATCAATGAAGGCAGGGGAAAGGCAGAATTGCTTCCTCCTCTGACTCTGCAGAGATTCTGAAACAGGATGTAGAAACAGGGATTTGGAACCACAGTTCTAGGGAAACTTTGTCTTCATCAGAGAAGCTAATTTTTAACTCAAAGCTGCTGCAGGGAAGAGCACTATAAACAAATATTGTCATGTTTCCTGGGTAACCAGTCTTGGAGAGGAAAATATATGTTCAAGAACTTGTCATGCTCCTACTGCACCTCCTTTTTGGGTTGCAGTCATTGGCATTTTCCTTCTAAGAGCTGTAGGGAACAGCCCTGTTCCCATCAAATCCTTCCTTCTTGGCTTTTGGGGTTCCTGCAGTTGTGAGAAAAATCATTCAATGGGTTGGTATTTTCTGAGAGCAGTGTGCTGACAGCCACAGTTACAGCTCCCTCCAGGGATCAAATGATCTCTTTGGTCAGTAGGATTTAGTTGGTTGCTTGACTGGTTTTGAGGACAGAGCTCGGCCCTACAGGCCTGTGCTTGGTGGGAATTGTGGCTGCAGAGGGCAGATTTCTCAATTAAAACACCTCGTGCCACTGGAAGAGTAAAGTCTGAGTAACAGGAAGTAGCTTTCCTGGGCAAAGGATTTTATGTGATTGGAAGGGGAAGAAAGAAGAGCTTCTGGCAGAGAACTGTAATCTCTGATCCTTGCAGGGAGTTGGTGACACATATGGAACAGACCCCTGAGCTCCTGGTGCTGCAGGACCAACTGCTGCTCTAAAGCGCTGCTGGGAACATTTCTTGACCCTGCCATGAGACCACCCCCTCCCTGCTGGAAGTGGGGAACCAAACTGAGAAAGGGACAATCTTCACTACTCTTTACTACTTGGGAGCCAGTCCCAGGGTGAACAACTGGGTCTGCTCCTTGTCTGCTGTCTTTCCAGGTTATTTGCACTAAACACAGAGGGAAAACTGTACTTTATGCCAGACCTCTGCACTGGCTGAGCCTGGGACAGAGACAGCTCTGGCATCATCATTTTGCCAGTCCTGTCCCTGAGCTCACTGATAGCAGAGGGCACAGGACAAAAGGCACAGATTCTTCCTTAGATTGATCATTGCCATTGCCAGGAGGTGCCTAACCTTGGGACAGCAGCTCCTTGCTGTTGTCACTTTTCTTTCCCTGAAGGATTGTGAACATTAGCTGAGCCAGTACCTACTATTTCACTGGGGTTTTCAAGCTCCAGTGGCCACGGACCAAGATGAAGCAGAGTCTGATTCCATTGTGCTGTGATAAATGGCTTACTGGTTACAGAACTTTTCTTCTGTTTTGTCTAATTTTTATGCTCTTACTTTAAAATTTACTTTAATAAAATACTACCTTCCCTCAGCCCTCTTGAAGTTCTGCAGGCTGGGTTTTGATTGTTCATTTCTCCCCACATACCAAGTGTTAGTGGAGGGCTATCAAAGCCAGGGCTCTGTGGGTTTTGCCTCTTCATTCTCTCAGCAGAAGTGCTGCTGCAACTGCAGCTGCCCTGCCTGATTCTCCTGACACCTTGTCCATGTCTGTTGCCTTAAACCCTCTCCAAGGGAAAAGACTTGTAAGTCAGAGGCCAAGATCTTAGGGTCTTTATCTGAGTGCTGGTACCAACTGCTTGCCACACCAACTGTGTCTGGGCTGCTGCATTTAACACAGTTGACACAATTTGATTGAAGTGGATTTGTTGGCTTTTATATTCACCTGGCTTTGAGCACCTCTAGTAATCACATTGACTCACAAAGTCCAGGTCCTCCCTTTCTCTGAACCTTTTGTGGTGTTACTGAGCCCCAGGATCTATTCCATATCCCCAGCATCCCGGCTGCCCTTCTCCAGCAGCACAGTGGGTAAACCACAGCATTACCATTTTGTTTTATTCTTTATGTGCCTGCTGCAGCTGAGCACTAAGTTGTGTCCCAGCTCAAAGAGTGCCCTTGCAAGGGCACTCCAGTCTGTGCATGTGAATGCTCAGTTTGGATTATACAGTGCTCGAGCTGCTGTGGTCCCATCCTAGCCCAAGGTCCCCAGTAATGGTAGAGCACCAGACTTCAGTAACATAGGAGAATACTTTCAGATTTCTCTTCCAACAACCACACTTTCACAGCTTGATAAAGACCACTCAAACAGAATAATGGTTCCACTTGATCAATTAACTCTGGGTTTGGTTGCATGTCATTTATTTCAACTTGTACAGTGAAGCTTGAACACCTGTGTGGAAAAACACTTAGTTGTTGGTTTATTCTTTCTTCTTAGGTAATATAATTTAAAAGTGGTAAATACACAGTATTTAAACTTGATACACCTGATAAAGTTAAATGCATAATAAAGGGGTAGGAGTGAAACACAAGCCTTGGTCATTAAACAAACAGTATAAAAATCAGGAATAGTTCAGGACCTTAGAAAAGAAACAGATCAATTGCCTGATAGGTAAGAGGGGACCACCATGGAAAGCTACTCAGATAAGAGGCCTGGTTTCCCCTTAGCACTTTCCTGTGTGCTTTCAGAGCCAGAAAGGCTTAGTACCCAGCAATAAGCCCACAGTCAGCACCGGGCTTGCTTGGAAGGAAGGGAGTTGGGGAAATCAAGCTATCGCCCAGTTCCAAGGCACAAGCAAAATGTTCACTTCACTATAAGGAGAAAGCCAGCATTACTACTAAGGAACAGCAGCTGGGGAACTGAGCAGGTTTATATACACAGTACAGCTTCTCTAACAGGTCATGCATTTAGAGAGATCTCCCTCACACGGCCACGCTTTAAGCTTTCAACAGAGCTGACCAACCAGAAAAATCCACATTGCATTTCTTTCCAAATGTGCATTTGGCTGCAGCCCCAGCAGAGCCTGCACTGAGGGACACTCAGTTTGGAGAGCACCTTGGGGAAGTGCTGAGTGTAGCATCCTTTAGAACCAAGGCCATGCAGGCAGGCAGACACTGAGCAGTGGGAGTATCTGAGGCCCAGAGACTGGCTGGGCTCTGGGGAGCTGGTACAGCTGTTGAGAAGCTGTGTTAAACCTGGCAGACCTGTTGGGTCAATGTAAACTGGCTCACCTGACAAATCACAACCAGGGATGGGCAGCACAGAGATCTCTACAACACACCTCTAGCAAACACACCACACACACTACTATGCACTACCTACAAAGAATTGGATCCCCTAGCTTTTTACAATTTTTTGGCAGATCAAGTCCATTTGCAGGGTTAGAGAACCAGGCTGCCCACTCACACACATTTCCACAATGAAAAGTCCTGTGTAGGGGGAGCAGGCAGCTGCAATAGTGCTGGCCCCCAAGTTACCTGTTTGGTTTTCCCATAGCTGAAGCTGCAGGGCTTTGGCATAGCCTCGGACTGAAATGGGAGGAAAACAGTGCATGTCTTATGGCTCCAAACTCCATAGTATTGCTCCTAAACCACCAACTGTCCTCACTGGCTTTGGAAAGAGGCCAGCAGCACAATGCTTCCATAATAAATTGCAATTTAGGGGGAACATCGCTTCAGGTGATCAAAAGGTGTCAGGGACAGTTTGGGTAGGCATCTGCACCCTTGCTAATGCTGTCCTGGCTCTAACAAAAACCAGTCTTAACCAGGAATTACCAGGCCAAGTCTGACTGCAGCAGGGCCAAGGACCTTGGCACGCTGCTACTTGTGCTGTCCAGGATAAAATAAAGGAAGACAAGGGAATGGTCACTTTCTAAAGGCAGGGCATCCAAGGCCAGGGTTAACAGGCAGAGACTTTACCATTAATCAAGACATTTGGCAGTCTCCTAGTGCCTTCTTCCTGAGGGCAAAGAATTACACCTTAACAGTCCCTCACAAGCTTGGGAGACTCAAATACTCCTTGTCAGGTACATCAAATGCCTCTTTCAAGGTCACACAACCACATCAGACTGAGAAAGGAAAAAAATCAGACCTTTTTCCCCCTAGTCCCATGCTCCAGCCACAAAACAACTGTACTTACCGTGACCCCTTTCCTCAGGCAAACCCTGGCTCCTCGTTCTCCAGCTTTGTCCAAGCACAGAGAACTTGGGAAAGTGAGTCTGGATGCCAGAGTCTCTCCCACCACATGGCAGATTATTATTTTGTACAAGCACCACAAATAATCAGAGTAATCTGACTGAAGGTGAAAGAGCTCTTGGTAAGAAACAATCCATTAACTAGATATACACTTAATTTACTAACAAGCCTCTGATCCACAGGCATTCACAAATTACTGGTAACAAACTTGCAAAAAATACATAGCATTGGCCCCAGAATCCAGATTAAGAGTTTGGAAAACAAATGTTTCTTTGAAAATTACTAGCTAATCATTAAGATCTTAAATTCTAAGCAAGCCCTAAGTCTATACTTAAAAACCAGCATAAGTTGTATTATTTTTAATTGTAGTAAACCATGTAATGTACATGGAAGTGAAGGATTTTACCCTGAATTTTATATTTTATAGTATATCTATCTAGATCAAGTAAAATATTTAGAAACAAACTGTTAGTGCTTCTTCTGTTGTTTAAAACATTCTAAACACCACCTTTCACTCATATGTCTGCAGCAAAAATAGTTCAAACTGAACTTAAGCCCTTAAATACCTTTTCCTTTCATACACTGAATACCTAACTTACCAAGTCCTGGTCACACCAAGGCCTCTGGAAAGGTGTTAATTACCTGAGGAGGTAATTAACCTCACTTTTTGAACGTCCTGAAGATGCTGTTTCATACAACTTGGCTCACAAAGGTAGGCATTCTTTAAAAAGCTGAACAGGTGGGTTTTTGCTTTGTTCCCATGCAGTTAAAAAGGTGTCAATTAAAAACAAACCAGAACTACAAGAAATAGATGCAACAACATTCCTGGTAGGTCGTGAACTCTCAAAGTGCACACGTGTGCTTGGTTTTACTGCTGTGTATGCCACTTGGCAAAAGCTTCACCCTTCTGCACGTGCCCACAGCCACGCCATGGGCATCGTGCCCCTGGGACGCTGGCATCAGTCCCTGCAAATTATTTGGCATTACAAGCAGCTCAAAGCAGTTCCAAATGCACTTTCCTTTGGCTGCTGTGGGTTTTGTTTTGCAAAGCCCTCTTGCTGCTCACCACCACCGCTCACCTCTCCGCTGTCCGCCAGCGCCTCCTCTCCCACCAGAAGTCAGCAGTCCAAGTGCTCGGAGATGCTCCACGTTTATGGCAAATAATCAGATGTCTGATAAGGTGTGATAACATGCTGCTATGTGAGCTCTACATCCAGCATTGTACTGAGATAGCGCCATGTCATGCTGTGTTTGCTCTGGGCTCTGGTCACGCTTGGTGCCGTGCCCTGCATTGAGCTGCTCGGCAGAACCGTAAAGTCCACGCTCAAGAAAGAAGTTCCTCCTCTCCCACGTTGGGCAAATCGTTGCATTTCAGGTTATCTTCACTGCCTTGTTTCCTGTTTTCAAAGGAAATAAAACAGCTGCTGAGTGACTCAGAAGAAGGGAAAGGAGGCCATGAGACACCAGTTCTGCCCCTTCCCTGCCATGGGATCTTTGGGACACTGAGCATGTGTCATCTCTCCCCATGTAACAGACTGGAAGTGCCATAAAAAGATATTTCTCATCCCATCAGAACAGCAGGATATTCCATGTCACAAAAATCCCATAAAGCAGTTACAGATCAGACAGGTGGGGTGTGAATGTTGCCGTCATGGCCCTTATGTTTCAAAACCCAACTATTTAATTTCTCCCTCAGAGGATCAGAAAAAGCTGCTTTTGGGGTCTTCTGGGGCCGAGGTGAGGTGGTGACACTTACGGCAGCAGGTTCCCAGAGGAAGACAATGGCCTCTCCTCCCTCTTGCTCCCCTCAAACGGGTTCCCAAAGGATCGCTTCCGGATCATCGTTTTAACCAGGATCTGCAAAACCAGAATGCAGTTCACTGGGGTGCTTTCCCTTCATTCAAGAGCAACAGGAACATCCAACTTGCATGCCCAAGTAATTAAAAAAACTAGTGAAAACAAGTCAAAGTTCTCTATAAACAGAAATCAGAAGGAAGCATCTTTGCAAGTCTCCAGCTGCTTAATACAGGGGCTGTATCCTCATCTGAAACCCCTGCAGGTGAGAGCCACACCAGGTGTAAGAGGCTGGAACGGAGAGCAAAGCCAAGACTGGGAGGTTTCTTTCCTCTCCAGTAGTAGGTTTTACTGATTGCTGCATCCAGTACCTGTAAATTCCCAGTCCTCCATTATTACCTGGCAAAATAATTCACTGGAAAGGGAGAAGGGAAGGAAATGGTACAATTTTACCTTAATGTTCACCTGAAACCAAACTGAAAGCTGGCCATTTGTCCAGCTTTGGCTGCAAAACACAAAGTTACCAATCAGAGACCGGTGGGAACAGAGATGTGTCAGGATTCTTCCCTGGCATCCCCCAGCTTGTTGTGCTGGTGGGAACAGACATCAAGGTGAGCAGCACTGAACCCTGCCTCAGCAGGGACATCCCTGAGAGCCCTGACTTCATTTGATGTTGCTTCTCATCCCCCTGTGCCTCGTTTATCTGCTCACCAGGGCGCACAGGGAGCTGTTCTGTGTCTGAAGGCGAGGGTGTTCTAAGAGTCAAAGCCACGTGAGTGCATCTCGTACTGGAGCGTCAACGCCTGCACTTGGCTGCACAAAGATCAGCACCAGAGGGTAATTCTGAAGATCAAATGCAAATTTGAAAATACCACATTTGCCTGGAGGTAGTGTGTTATCTAAGAGTCAAAGAGGTGCAGTAAAATCTGATTTGCCTTGAGCTGTGCTGAACACACCTGGATTTCAACAGGGCTGGGAGCACCGAGCCCACTGATCAAGTCCCCTCTGAACAGAAAAAAGGGGGCAAACCCCTCATCAATGGTGAGCTCTTTAGACAACATCTGCTTTTTCAGCCTGAGCAGCACAAGGTGCATTTGCATGTTCACACAGCTGTGGTCAGTGAGATTTCTGCAGGGCATCCAAAAGGGAGAGAGCTCCAGAAATGAGGCCACATTTGCCATGAGATGGAAAAGGGGCTTAAAAGGGAAACCTGTTCTTCAAAAAATCCCAGCCTGGGTTCCTACAGGCAGATAACACCAGGCCAGGAGCTGTGAATGGTCGCTCGCTCTCTCCTAACACAAGGGCTGGCGGCACCCAAAGAAATCATTAGGTTCAAAACCACAAAGGATTTCACTTTCTACACAGGACGGGGTTACAATGTGGTTCTCACCACCACAGTGGGTTGCAGAGAACAAAAATATGAGCTTGAAAAGAGATGAGATGAAGTCACCAAGAATAGCTCCAGGCGGGGGCTGATGCACATCGTGGCCCAGATAAAAAATCTCCATCCCAGGAACCTCCCACAGCCCCTCTGGCTGGACAGGCAGAACAGGGCAGGAGCTCCTTGTGCCTGGCCAAAACATCTGCTCCTGGCCACAGGCAGGTTCTGGACCAGATGCTGTTTTGCCCTGAGCAAATACAGTGATATGTAGGCAGCCAGCTCAAGCATGGAGACCATCAACCCACTGACAGTTATCTTTGAAACTGCTCTAAAATATTCCCCTGCACTGTGGGGCACGGCCATGTCCAGTGAGCTGCTGAGACCCTGAGACACCCAAGTGTCTTGCAGCACTTGTTTCCAAGACAGGGAAGGTCTTTGCTCTAATCCTGCCCAATGCTTTTGCCCTTCAGCAGTGAACTCCAGCTGCCCAGGGTCACCCCACTGTGCATCCACAGGCCATCAGCTCCTTTGTACTCACCACGGTGGCCAGGCTGGGGATGTGCTTCACTGAATTCTCCACTTCTTCCTCTGTCACCTCGACGAGGGTGCAGTTCTCATCCTCCGTGGGCAGCAGCTCCGCTCCGTTCTTGGTGACCCAAGGGTGCAACTTCAATTAATAACACAGCCTGTCAGGAACGATTTCCCTTTTTTCATAACTCAAACAACAACACAAGCCTGGCAAACGCATCTCCTTGTCCAAGCTATGGCCCCTATGTGCTCCTGAAATGCCAGGGAGCAGGGCAGGGCTGTGCCATGTCACTGCTGAGCCAGCTCACCTGGGTGCCAGCAGGAACTGCACAGCCTGGAGCAGAAAATGCCGTGGTGTGGCTCGTCCAGAGCCAGCTACACAACCAAGCCATAACCTGGGTCACCTACAGCACTGGGCATCTCTGGGCTTTAGGGAAGGAGACCTGTCTTCACTCTCATCTTATGGATGAGACAGCACCAGGAGGCAGGAGAGACTTTTTCCAGTCCACACATATGAGCAGCAGTGATGGGAGACCCACCGAGCCCTCGTCCTGGAGCTGATTAATCCATGCCTGGAGGCAGAGCCCCTGTTTCTCCTGGCCCACACACCTGGTGCCTTGGTCGGCTGCAGGAGGAGCACAGAAGGTTCCAGAATTCCCCCACAGTCCTTTCCCCCTACCTTGCTCTCCATTCTCTCAGCTTCTCGCCCCTTCCAGGCTCCCGCAGGGGCGAAGGACCAGAAATCTCCTGCGAAAGGCTGTTGCACAGTACTTTCCTGGTAGCAGAGGAAATACTGTACTCAGGGGATTTCCTTTTGCCTGCCACTCCTATAGGCACCAAAGGTCCCAAAGCTGAGCAGGTCCCGGAGCAGGGGAAGGAGCTGGGACTTACCTGCCCAGGGGCCCTGGGCACAGGGGGAGGACCTAGCCTGGCGCGATCAAACTGACTCCCAAAAACAGCCGAGCAAGGAGAACCCAACAGAAGTGAAGGCACAGCCAGCACCAGGAAGCTGGGTCAGTACCTTGATTTCTGGGACCGAAATCCTAGATTCGGGATTTTTATCCAACATCCGTGTAATCAAATCCTTCAAGAAGTCCGTAATTTCTGGCCTGTGGAAGGAGGAAGGGAGAGATGAGATGGGGAAAGGGATGGGTGCTGCCTCTGTTCTTCACCCCAGTGCCAGCTATGGACCTTCTGGGCAGAGGGGCTGCACTCCAGCCCCAACAGGGAGGCAGCTTTGGGTTCTTGTACACCCCCTCCTCTCCAAACCCCCAGAAAAAGCAAAATATTCCCTTTTGAGGCAATGTGAAGTGTGATCCCACATTTACAGGGCAGGGAGACACCAACTCAAAGCCTGAATTTTGCAAAACCACAGAAGAGCAGGGCCAGCCCTACCCAGGCAGTGCTTGAGAAACAATTCAAATGAGCTGTAAAATAAGGACGGATGGGTTGTTTTTTTTTTGAGTACTCACTGGTCTGGGAACTCCAACGTTTGGGTCTTGATTTTATTGTGTAAACTCAAGATCCTTTCATCCATAAAAGGGCACTACCACAAAGAAAAAGAGCAATGAGGAAAGCAACAACTTCTCTTAAGAGGAAATCGTGAGGCAGCCAGAGGAGCATCAGGATCTCATAGGGTATGAAGGAGAGCAAAGATCCAGTTACAGAGAAATTCCAGAAGATTTCCAATTATATCAATGTCACTTTTAAACTCAATGAAAAAAACATTTAACCAAAAATTACCAATTACTAAAAGAACTCCTTTCCTAAAAAAATTGCGCATAACTAGATTTTTTTCCACTGGGGAAGAAGAGAAGCCCAGTCCTTTTGGCTGCACCCATCCCAAAGGTTTCCCATTTCCATCCACACATCCTAATCTCCACTCAGCTCAACAGGGACACAAGGTGCCAGTCCCACTGCTTACCTGGAACATGGGAGGCACAAACCAACCCCCCAAACACCAACAGCACCGAAAAATCCATCTCATTACCTGCCCAAACACGAAGCAGTACAGCGTGATCCCCATGGCCCACACATCCAAAGCCTGCAGAGTGAAGAAAGCACAGTTAGATCTACAACAAGGTTGGTTTGTGCAAGGTTAGCCCAAGACCATTCAAATTGCTCTTAAATACCTTTCCAGAGAAGATTTTCCTGGTTTCTGAGAGGGTTTCTGGGGCCATGAAGGCAGGAGTGCCCACTGTGTTGGTTAAGAGGGCATCAGCTCCCTTGAACTCGTTGCTCACTCCGAAGTCGGCGATCTTGACGTGCCCATCTTCCCCCACGAGGAGGTTGGAAGGTTTAATATCCCGATGGATTATCTTCTGATAGTGCACTGCAGCAGAGGGACAGTGACTGTGCAGCAGCAGCCCTGGTTGGCAGCAAGGGAGCCACGAGGGCTCCGTGTGGCTCTGTCTGCTAACACCACAACCAGCCCCAGCTTTAAAAACCCCTTTAGAGCATGAGCCACCAGAAATGGCACCCTACAGCAGCAGAAAGGCCAGCTCCAGGTGTTCAGAAAAAAACCCAAAATAAGAAATACCACCCTTTCTGCAGAGACACTTACAGTATTCAATGCCCTTGATCAGATCCTGGAAGTAGAACCGAGCCTGGTCCTCACTGAGAGGTTTCAAGGTTGGGATTTCCATCACAGGGCTGTGAAGGCAACAGAGAATGGAATTCATTCCCCACCTGGATGTGCTGAAACAGGGTCTGGAGGCTTTGTCACTGGCTGGTGACAGCACACAACCCCAGACACAGGCACACAGTACACAAGGTGTACTCAGCTGTAACCAGGCCAGGGAAATGCTACTCAAAGCTCAAGCCCCAACCATGAACCTCCCCATCACCTCTGCCCCCCATTCCCACCTTGGGTGGCCAAGCTCTGCCACCCACAGACCCACTGGATGCTCAAGTGTTAGTAGGATTAAATCTGGAATTCAGTACTCACCCCTGCTTCACCAGCTCAAACACTGCAACACAAAAGAGAAGGTGATTACAGATTGCTTACAGGGTATGGCTCCTGTGAGCACAGCCTCAGGACAAAAGCAATTATTTTAATGACAAAATTCTAAAAATAATATGTTATTTTTAAAAAGGAGATGCTGTCTTATGCAAGGCACGTGGCATTTGGGTTGATCCCGTTTTCAGTTAAGGGGATGCTGCCAACTGTCTTCTCAGTGCTGCAGCTTCAGCATCATGAAGTGCCCTCCATGGCCCACAAAACCCCTCAGTTTGCCACCAAAAAAGGCTGAGCCCACACCCTGGGCAAACCTCAGTGCTTGGCCATGAAGGCATCACATGCTCCTCCACTAGTACAGGCTGAACATAAATGATAGAAAAACAAACCTTCTTCAAAAGTTGTGAATTACCTGAAGCAACAACTGCAGTCTCCCAGGCAGGTTGGGATGTGGCTCATTGGTACCTTGGATAATTAATTCATGCCTTTTCCCAAAGCCAGAGAAATAGAACTGCTTTCTGTCATTCCAGCTTCAAAGCTGAGAACATCAATGCTGGTGCCTCTCATGGCAAAGCATGCCCTGGTGTTGAATTAATGCCAATAAAGTGCTATAAAGCACTCTTATCTCTGTTCACAACCCAGACTGCATCTCATTTCCTCCTCCAGCACATCAGGCTATACCCATAGTGGAGGAGAGACCCAGCCCTGCACACAGAGCTGCTCCAAAACACAGTGGGAACCTTCTGCCCCCTCCCTCTGACACCCCAGGGCAGTGGGCAGTTACCCATGTACAGGTGATCCTCACTGGGGTCATCCAGGACCTGCCAAAAGAAGCAAAAAGGCAATTAAACAGTGCCAAGAAAGCCTTGCAAATTAAGCATTGTGATATTTTATTTAGCAGCCATCTCAGTTCTGCACCATCTGCACCATCAGCACGGTCTGCTCATCTCTGAGCTTCTACCCACAAGAGTAGGGAAAAAAAGAGGACAGAGATGTAGCTGTACTTCAAGGAAGCAAATATTTAAAACACACAGGAAGCATCATCTGACTCATGAGCCAAATAAACTCCAGCCTGCACATCCTTAATTCTTGATTTTTGGGCTGTTTCATACAGGCAGTGGGTGTAGGGCAAGGCAGCTGCACTGTTGAACTCGCAGAAACACCAGTTCTTCCCCAAAACCTGTCTCAGCACTTGTTTCCTCCACAGAAGAAACAATTTCCCTTTCTGAGCAGGGAAGAAAAAATCTTTTGGGAGGTGAGAATAAAAAACCTTCTAAACCAAGGAAAACGCAAAATTCTTCCAAAGGCAGGACCTGCCCTTGCTCCCTTCTGGGGTCACTCCCCTTCACCCAGCCCATCCCTGCAGCATTCAGGCTCCGTCACGCTCAAGGAGGAGTTTTGGAAAGGGGCCAGCACTCACCTCCACCAGCTTCACCACGTTGGGGTGGTCCAGCTTCTTGAGGATGGCAATCTCCTGGTAGACCTGCTCGATGGGCCCTCTGGGCTGCAGGCAGCCCTCGGGAGCAGCCTTGGCCCCGCGGGGCGGCGGGCGGCCTGAGGAAAGGCACAGATGGGTCCAGATGGGAACAATCCCCAGGATCCCCAAAACAGCCCCAGCCAAAAGGCTTCCTGCCACTTACGGGGGAAACCCGCCTGTCTCATCAGCTTCTTTTTTGAGAGAACCTTCATTGCCTGGAAAAGGAGAACAAATGTGGAATTTGGGCAAGTCAAGGATAAAGTGTGGCTGGTGGGATGGGGCAGGGAGTCAGCAGAAGGGATCCATCCCCCTCCCACCTGCCCTGCTGCAGGCTCTGGGGCTGTGTGCTACTCACATAGTAGGTGTTATCATCCTCGTTGTAGGCCAGCTTCACCACCCCATAGGAGCCCTGGAGAGGGGCACAGCCATGGGGCACAATTAGGGACAATCCAGAAAACCCACATCACCAAACCAGGCTCCTCCACAAACCCACCCCACAGGGATCACAGAGCCGGTGGGAGATCTGGGATGAGCAGGGGGTGTACAGTCTGACATCACACTGACAGCAAAGAAGAGCTTCAAATGCCCCATTGTGTGGGAGGGAGGGGGAAGGGAGGAAATTAGTAATAATTTTAAAAATATACAATTCAATTGGCACCACTCAGAACAGAACAGTGAGCAACAAAGAGCTGCCGTGGTGAGTGGCTGGATTTGCTCCTATTCTGGAGCATTCCCATGACTGGAAAGTGAAAGCAAGCCAGACACTCTCCCAACCCAAAACCCCTCATCCCACCTCAAACCCAATATTCACCTTCCCAATCTCATCCTTCAGCTTGTACTGGTTGAGCTGCACACAGTCCTGTGGGGAGAGAGCAGGGAAGTTTGGCATGAGCCACAAAGCTGCTCACATTTGCTCTTGTCCTTTTGAATCTCCTGCAAAACTTTCTCTGCAAACTCACACCCCGTCCTGCTCTGCTCAAGCACACTTGTGGGGCAGCTTTGATTCATGAGCCACAAAACCACCCACCAAGGCACACTTTGGTGTGTTTACAGAGGGCTAATTGCAAACGTTAATGGCTGGGCAGGGATCCTGTCCTGTCCACTCATGTGGAACAGAGCGAGGGACAGGGAGAGCCCTGAGGGGTTTAGTGCTGGCGACCTGGCGCCGAGTAATTTTATTTCTTCTGGGCAAAGCAGCAACTTGCTGCCTGTTTTCTGTCAGGCTGGGGGAGGCAGGCCTGTTTTCTCTTTAGATCTCAGTGAACTTCTCTGTTTTTTTATTTTTAAGGAGTAAAGAAAGAAACTTGCGCTACACTCCTGGCTTCCATCAAACACAGGTGTGAGAGCTGCAGAATCAGCAAAAGGCACAAAAACTGGTGAGTTGGGGTCTCACCTCCCTGAGGGCTGTCCCCATGGCCCAGGATATCCCAGGGCCCCCTGCCACACACCTGCAGATGGGCTGTGGGGGTTTATCCCCAGAAAAAACAAGCGAGAAGAAATGCCACTGTGGGAAAATCCAGGCAGATGGGAGCAGGAAAACTGCAGGAGCAGAGTTCATCCCCCTCACCTGTAACACTCATCCCCCTCATTCTAACACTCATTCTCCTCACCTGTAACATTCATCCCCCTCACCTGTAATGTTCATCACTCTCACCTGTAATGTTCATCCCCCTCACCAGTAACGTTCATCACTCTCACCTGTAATGTTCATCCCCCTCACCTGTAACGTTCATCACTCTCACCTGTAACGTTCATCCCCCTCACCTGTAATGTTCATCCCCTCACCAGTAACGTTCATCCCCCTCACCTGTAACGTTCATCCCCCTCACCTGTAACGTTCATCCCCCTCACCTGTAACGTTCATCCCCCTCACCTGTAATGTTCATCACTCTCACCTGTAACGTTCATCCCCCTCACCTGTAATGTTCATCCCCTCACCTGTAACGTTCATCCCCCTCACCTGTAACGTTCATCCCCTCACCTGTAACGTTCATCCCCTCACCTGTAATGTTCATCCCCTCACCTGTAACATTTATCCCCTCACCAGTAATGTTCATCACTCTCACCTGTAACATTCATTCCCCTCACCTGTAATGTTCATCCCCTCACCTGTAACGTTCATCCCCTCACCTGTAACGTTCATCACTCTCACCTGTAATGTCATCACTCTCACCAGTAACATTCATCCCCCTCACCTGTAACATCATCCCCCTCATTCTAACGCTCATTCCCCTCACCTGTAACGTTCATCCCCTCACCTGTAACGTTCATCCCCCTCACCTGCAATCCTGTGATGGACACACGGTTGGACTCCACCGTTGGCCGCCGCGGCAGCCGTGGGGAGGAGTGCGGGGAGGTCACGGGGGAGTAGGGCAGGGAGGGGTAGATGAAGCGTTCCTTGGCGCCGTCGCCGTGCCCGGGCGAGCGGACGGGCTGCGGCCGCTCCTGCAGGGACAGCTTGCGGCCGGAGAGGTGCAGCTTGCGGCCGTCCCCAAAGGCCTCGGTGCCGGGCACGTCCATCTCCTCCTCGCTCGCGCTGCCCGCGGCCTCGTGCTCGGTGACCACGATGAGCGAGGCCATGCTGCTGCCGGGGCTCAGCGCCGGGCGGTCCCGCAGGGCCGCGGGGGCTCGGCGGCCGCAGCCTCCGGCGCTGCACAGGGGCTGTGGGGCGGGCGAGCTGCTGGGGACACGTGGCGGCGTGGAGGGACCGATGGCCTCATCCTGGCCATGCTGTGCTGGGGAGATGTGCCTGCAAACACAGGATAGAGAGTCAGCCAGACTCTGCTAAAAGAGGAATTTCCTGCTGGTCATTGTGCTACAGATTGATTTATTCATTCCATAGGGAATGGTGAAGCCAAGGGCAGCAGTGCAGGATGGCACAAGGATGCACAATCACCCTGCCATGGGACAGACCCCAGGCTAGAGCCAGCCTCAACCCCAAGGCTGCCACCTCTGGTCCTTCCACCCTTTTTAACTAAACCCCTCCAGGGAGTAAAAACTCCATCATCTCCATTATGGAAATACTCCAAAGGGGTTATTTTAAAGGGGCAGGATAAAGAACTGCGCTATACCGGCATAAATACCACTGAGTTCTCTACTTTACTGTTCACATCTTTGCCAAGTCCCCCCAGACAAAGCAGTTCAGGGACAAAAGGACCCACTTACCAAGCATGGGGTGCAGGACCAGCCCCCTGGCTCACTGCTTCCTCCCACAGCCCATCATTGCTGGCGATTTCTGTTCCTTGCCCTGTGGCTTTTTGTGCAGAACTCAGGTACCCAAACCTTGAGATAAATGAGAAAACTGTTAGCAACAACAAAAAAAATTAAATCATCAAATAATTAAGTGATAATTAAAAAAGAGGAGAAAATTATGTTAATTTACACATGCCAGGCACTCCACAGCACCTGGGGCTGTTCAGTGGTTGGTTGCCTGTAAACCATTGCTCTTCCCTGCCCCAGCACTGGTGCTGTTTTTAATTTCTAGGTTAACAAGTTGCCACAGAAGGAAGTGAAAAAAAATATCCTGAACCAACCAGCCCAGGAGCAGGAGCAGGGTTTGAGGCGTTTTTCTGCCTGGTTCCCACACCTCGACGAGGCGGCCGGTTAAAATTAGCTCCACTCATCTCCATTGAAGTTTCCGTGCTGCACCCGCAGCACAACCACTCTGAATCAGCCCAGCAGAAATTACGGGTCAAGTACAGAAATCAAATCGTCTCCCCCCGTCCTCGAGGCTTCACAATGGCCTAATTGCTGTTTTCAACACTGATCTATAAACCAGAGCTTTTGTGCCCAAGTGGGATCGGCCTGGAGCTGAAGCCAACGCGGCACCGCTCGCTGCTCCGAGGCACGGAGAAGCACAGGGATGGGGAGGCTATAAATAAGCCAACGAACAGCAACAAGGACAAACTATTCCAGAAACACTGAGTTTCGTGGGGCTGAATCCACTCCTGGACGGGGCTTTGCTGGATGAGAGAGCCAGGAGCCACCAGCCAAGTCAAATTCCCCCCGCAGTGCTGCTGGCAGCCCTCGGCAGCATGTTTTAATGCACTCCCAAATGGATTAAAACAAACAGGCAGCCCCCCCATTCATCCTGAATTCACAGGGATGCATCTCGAGGCCATTTGCCTGGCCTGCTTTGGGCACCCCTCCAGTGGGCACATATAAATAGCTGCCCTGAAGCCGGCGCTGATCCGGAATGCTGTGCCCTCTACCCTCACCGTGCTCCGCGGCCGCACCAAAAAAGGCAGCTCATCAGGGCAGCCTTGGGATGAAACCACCCCAGAACATCACTGGTAGCAACATCAATCTCCAGCAGTGCCACAGCATGGCTGGGTATCCCATCCTGCCCCCAGAGCATCGCCTGCATCCCGATTTTCAAGGGTTTCTGATAAACTTTGCCAGGCTTGAGCAAAATTGAGTTATGAAGCCTCAGTCACACTTGGGAGCTGAGCTGTCCTGGCTGGCGGGAGTTAATTGGCTTGACCAGGATAAACATATCAAGTCTGATTAATTCAAGCAGGCTTCCCCAGGCTCTATAAACTAAAAGTCATCCAAGCCCCATTGTGACATTGTCTGAAGTGGGAAATCAGAGGGGTTTTCCCTGTGCATGTGTGAAAGGGTCAGAAGATGGGGGTTTTAAGAAATTGCCGAGATGACGCCTTGCCTGAGAGAAACCCAGAAGTGGGGTCACACTGTTGAACACAGCCCTGTTATCCTTAATATGCACATGAGGAGGAGGAGGAGGAGGTTGAGAACTGCTGTATTCCCAGTCAGAGAGAAAAGTAAAATAGCTGAAAGGAGGGCAGTAATCCCAAAAGAGAGAAAATACAGCCTGGGGGCTTTGGCTTCACCAACCCATCCGAGCCCTTGCCTGGGGAAAATCAGCACATTCTGGTCTGAACTCCAGCAGATCCTTATGTAAAAGGGAGCAGCACATGCCCACAAAATCCTCAGGAAATATAACAGCCTGGTGTATAGGAATGATTTATCGGCACAGCTTTTGGCTGCAATCCATATATAACCCATAGCGGCTGCAGCAGGATTATCGAAGCAATCAGTCTCGCATCTAATTCAGCAAGGAGAGGGATATTAAAATGAAAAGAGGTCTGTGAAACCCTGGCAGCAGCTCTCCCTCTCGCTCAGCGTCCACGTGGCTTGAGCGGAAGCGAATGGGAGTGGAACCGGCCCCCGCGAGGGTGAGGGATTTTCACGGCCCCTCAGCCCCCGCGAGGGTGAGGGATTTTCACGGCCCCTCAGCCCCCGCGAGGGTGAGGGATTTTCACGGCCCCTCAGCCCCCGCGAGGGTGAGGGATTTTCACGGCCCCTCAGCCCCCGCGAGGGTGAGGGATTTTCACGGCCCCTCGGCAGCCCCAGCTCTGCCGAGAGCTCCTGGGCCCTGCCTGGGCTGGATGCGGCCACCTCGGGAGGGGAACACGCTGACCCATTCCAGCCGAGTGCAGAGGGTGACACCTGGCAGCCAGCACAGCCTGCAGGGATTTCAGTCAGAGCACAGGGATGCATCTGCCTGCCCTTCCCTCCCCGGAGCTGTTTCTCTGCCCAGCTGCAGGGGCTGCACACTCGCCTTCCCCACACCTGTCACTGTGGCAAGGCCAGACACAGTGTGAGGATCAGACCCTCCCAGGGGAATAAGACTTGGTGGCAGCTCAGCAGTGACCCCTCCATCCATCCTTCCATGGGGGTCAGCTCACAAATCGCAACTTCAGCTGTTTAGAACCAAAGTGAACTCAAAACACCGAAACCAGGGCTGATTTTACTCGCAGAGATCCTCCCCTGCTAGTGCTGGAGGTTGGTTAAAAGCCAAGCAGGGCCAGCCTGGGGCAGTTATTGGTCTCCCTGGGCACAGTCCAGTGGCTATTTTGCTTTCCCCGGTCACGGTCAGCGGTGGAAGTGCCCGTGCCAAGAGTGGTGTCATCTGCAGCAACGGGGGCATCGATCACAGTTTCCCTTCCTACGGGTGAGCACAGACCTTGCCAGAAATATATTAGTCACTGTAGTATACAAAGACCATATGCATGCCCTACCTGACTTTTAATGGAAAAAAAATCTCTCAGCAGCTTTTCTAGAAGTCAGAGGACACCCAAATTTATGAGATACTGGAAACAGGTGCCCGTGCCCCATCGAGGACAGGTCCCTGTGCCCAAGCAGCAAAGCTTTTCATCATCCCCAGGGTGAATGGAAGAGCCTCCTGCACTGCCTGGCCCAGCCAACACAGAGTGGAAAGAATTGGGGGAAAAAAATGCAAAGCCAGGCTGGTAGCATTGTGGTGTCACAACACCCAGCAGCAGGTTTCAATAGGAATCACAAAAACATCTTTACCAAGGTTTTTATAATTATGAGGATACTGCCTAATACTGCTGAAGCAATATATAATGAGCATCCCAAAAGAGCCTGAGCTCCAGAGATGGTGTTGAGCCTGGACCAGAATAAGCTCAGGGCACCTCCATCACCTTGTCCAGCACTGCCAAGCAACTCCCAGCTTCCCTAGAAACATCAGCTCCAGCCCACGATGCCCACAAGAGGAAACTGGAGCAGCTCTCCACTTTGTGAACACCACTTAAAAGACATTAAGGCAGAGTTGAAAAGCAAAGGCAAATTACCTCCCTGGAACTGCCCGCCCTCACAGCACACTCAGGTATGGGCTTATGGGCTTTTGGGGTTTGTCTCTGCCTCAGGGGAGGGGCTGTCTCTGTGGGTGTGGGCTATTGAAGGCAGCTCTGGCGCCCACAGCTGCCACACATCCTCTCCCCAGCACGGTCCCCCTGGCCCTGCCCTGAGGACAGCCTGCTCCTGTCCCCCGCGGTGGTTTCTGCCCCCGCAGCATTGCAGTCAGCCCACAGCTCCATCACAGCAGCTTCCCGTGGTCATCTCACTTTGCTCTTGGTCTCGACTCTTCCCTTCATGCTCCTGATGCTCTGTGCCGTGCACGTGGCTGCAGGGCTCCATCCCACCTCCGAACCACGCTCTGCCACTCGCAGCAACCCAACCTGTGGCTTCTGATGAGCCCCGTGCCCTGTGCACATTCGCTCCGCCAGCTCCATCCCCTCTCACTCGTCCCTTGACCTTAAAAACCCCTCCTTTCCCAACCCCATGGCCTATCTTTGCGCGGCACCCCCGATCCCGGCCCTCAACCCGCGGACAGGAGCCCCGTGGGGTCTGAGGAACGCGCGGTGTGGCCACCCGGTCCCATGGCCGATCCCCGGGGCGCCGCCGCCCGCCGGTACCGCGGCACGTGTGGGGGCCGGGATGTCCGCGGGGCCCGTTGGCCAGGGGCGGGATGGGGAAATGACAGCAGCGAGCCCGCAGCGCGGGGGTGTCCGCACAGGCCGCCAGAGAGCCCCGTCCGGGGGCGATGCCGTTCGCCGCCCGCAGCGCAGCCCCAGCCCCGCTCCATCCCCGCCTCGGCCGCCCCCGCCCGCCCGCTCCCTCCGGGCGCGGCTTTGTCTCCGCCACCGCGGGCGCATCCCCGGCCGGGCCCGCCCGGCCTCCCCGCCCGTTCCCGCAGCACCGACCTGGCGGGGAGCGACCCCGGGACCCCGCAGCCCCCGCAGCCCCCGCCGCGCTGGGCCGGAGCGCCGCTGCCCGGCGCCGCCTTCGCTTTCGGTTCCGCTCCGGCGGCGGCAGCGGGAAGGAGGGAGGGAAGGAGGGAGGGAGCGATGGAAGGAGGGAGGGAGGGAGAGAGGGAGGCCCCGCTCCGCCCCGGGGAAGGGCAGGTTTCCCCCCGGGCAGCCGCATCCTGCCCGCCCGCCCCCGTAAGCCGCTGTTGCGGTGTGTTTTGTTCCTTTGTTTATTTACAAATTTTCCCCCAGTGTTTTATTCCCCCCCGGGCCGCGCGTCACCTCCCGCGGGATGCAGCGCGGAGCCCCGGCCGGTCCCGCTGCCGCCGACCCCGCTGCGGGCTCCCCGCGGCCGCCTCGGAGGGACCCGAGCCCCGGCGCCGCTTCCTGCCCCGGCCCCTGCAAACCCTGGGCTGCCGGCGGCAGGTCGGCTGGGGACAAACGGGGTACCCGCGCCAGGTCCCCCGCACTCAGCGATTGCCCAAAGCATCACCCAAAGGGGCGGTTTGGAAAGCAGTTGTTTGGAAATGTCACAGAGGCCACCACCAAAGAGTTCCCGCACAAGTTACAGCTCTGTAGCGCTGAGACAGAGCTCACGGGCAAGGCTTTGGAATCTGCTATCTGCACGGCCTTTAACACCCGGCTGACACCAGCCCTCGGCAAACATACCCCTTGCTTTGTCCGGTATTTGGGGTTTGTTTTTATTTCCATCCAGCACCATTTCTGCACCAAGCTCACCCCCGGTTTTCTTTACATGAAGCAACAGCTTCAGCCTTGAGCAGATGCAAATGCCACAGCTGGCCAAACCCTCTTCCTCATTTTGCTTAAAGGCTCGTTTGTGGGCACCACTTTGACACTGTAGAGCTCCCCAGAGCAGAGCCAGGTCTCCATGCCAGCTTTGTCGATAAACATTGTATTTCTGACCAGAATCCTGAAAGCCACTCTAAAAATCAGATTACTTACCGGAACGCTGTAGGTGCTCTGAACATTTTAATGCTTAAACTCCTCGATGTTGGTTAAAACGCAGCAGAGAGGGAATGAGGCATCACCAGCGTTCCACAAAGCTGAATTCCCCTTTGCCGTTGGAAACCTCGTTTTAAAATCAAGGCCCTGATGATCTGCCAAGAGCCCCGATGCAGCACTAATTAATGGAATGTGTAAACTAACACCGGGCTATGCTTGTCTCAACCACACCCTAGTGCTTCTCTCTTCCTCCTTACCTGGCCCAGCTCCAGCAGAACCAGGTTTGGGTCTGGTGTGGCAATGCCACAGTTAAATCTGCTGCTTCCAAGCAGGGTAGCTCTGGGGCTTTAATGATGCTCAGCTTTCCTCAGTCACCAGGTGAGTGGCACCCACCAAAGGTTTACACTCACAGGAGTGCAATCTTGTCTGCCCTCAAATTGCACACGACAGTCAAAATGAAATTTTCTTCCAAAATGAGCATCACACACTCAGTTACACAATGGTTTGGGATAGAAGGGATCTCAAAGTCCACCAATGGGCAGGGACACCTGCTACTATCCCAAGCCCTGCCCAATCTGGCCTTAGACACTTCAAGGATGAGACAGCCACAGCTGCTCTGGGCACCCTGTGCCAGGGCCTCTCCCCACCCTCACAGGGTGGTATTCCCCATCCAACCCTGGGAATCCAATCCACTCCAGGCCCTTGTCCAAAGTCCCTCTCCAGATTTCTTGGCCCCCCCAGATACTTCAGTTGTGATCTCCATCTATTCACCCATAAAAGCAGAGCAGGTGAATGACACACAGTGCTGAGGGGAGAAAGCACACAATAAAACATTTCAGCCGAGCTGGGGCTGTTGTTTCCCACTCCTCCTTTCCTCATCCCCCCTCTGCACAAGGACACATGAAACAACAGCGCCAGGACTTTGCACTGTTACACCTTTCTGACTGAACCCTGGTTTTGCCCTTTCTGCCAGCACCATCTGTTTCTGCAGCATAAACAGCAACTGCAGACAGGTTAAAAGCAAGGACACTTTTTAAATGAGACTCCTCCTTCCATACCACTTAAAAAGAGCACAAAGGAGCTTTGCCTACATTTTCCACTATTTTTTTGTACTCCTGTGTTCATAAAGCCTGCATTGATTTGGGAAATGTCACTCCTAAGAACAGAACAGTACTTCGTGACTACATTGCTCCCCGCAGTGTGTTTACAACACAGTCAAGAGGGTCTTTTCTCTTTTTTCCCTGCTAATTTCTTAGTTTCAAGTAGAGAATAAAAGTGAAATGGGTGGAAAATGACATTTGTGTTACAAAACACAAATTTGTTCAAGAGCAGACCATGATTTATTGGCAGTTATTCTGAAACCCGGATGACTGAATACAATAAAAAGGTGTTCATAAAAAAAGAAAACAAACAAACAAAACCAGAACAGGAAAACAAACAAATCTCATCTTTAAATGCATCACTTGAAGGCATTGATCAAGGGGACACCGTGTGCTGGCAGCTCCTGGTGCAGCTGACGGAACAACATGGCACATTTGTTCCTTTCCTGGGTCCTGCCCAGGGTGTGCAACAGCCGCGCTTGCAAGTAGAGAACATCTCTGAGCTGCTCTTTGCAGTCCACTTTGGCAAAGTAACTCTTGGCTTCATTTAGATTCAAGATAGCAGATTCCAAAGCTGTGGGAAAAAGGGGGACATTCATATTTAAGAAAATATCACAGTAATATCTCCAAGGCAGCTCAAGTCTAAGGAGGCCAATTACAAATTCCTCAGCTTTTCAAAACCATTTGTGTCTTAGCAACGTGGTCTCTCAGCTACTTTCTATTATTCAGCCTTTGCTGCAAAATATGTGTGTGAAAGTATGCAGATAAACAATGTTCCATTATAAACATCTGTGCAACAACTAATTCCTAATGAATTTTGTATACAATAACCAGGTAACACACTCTGGTGTAGCAGGATTCCAGTACAGACACTGGTTTGCACTTGTGAGCAGTTTCAGAGAGAATTACTCTTCACACTACCTTCAATCTTCTTTTGTGGAGTGTAGGAAGCTGCAGAAGCCACCTGACATTTGGCCACCAGGAACATGGCACAGCCTTTGTCCAGGACAGCTCCGTGGGCCAAGACAGGTTCTATTGCCATGTGCAGGATATTCAGGGCTTGTTCAGGAATGCCAAGGATCAGCTGAAAGAGAAATCCTTGTTGGTCTCACACTGGAATGCACTGACAGGAGCAGCTTCTTCAGGGAACACCAACACAAGCCCTGTCTGTTTCTACCAACATGATGTAACACACGCAATTTTTTTTTTCAACTTTTTCCCGACAATCTTCTTTTAAATCAAAACTTGTGAGTAGAAATGATTGGGAAAGGCTTCTCTACTCAGTGCTGACAGCCATGCC
Organism: Zonotrichia leucophrys gambelii; assembly: GCF_028769735.1. Lineage (NCBI taxonomy): Eukaryota > Metazoa > Chordata > Aves > Passeriformes > Passerellidae > Zonotrichia > Zonotrichia leucophrys. The sequence continues at coordinate 2,699,729 of NC_088185.1, forward strand.
TCTCAGAATAAACAATATAACTGAACTCATTACCAGCATTAATTTTAATATACAAGCCAACCTGTGCTGCTTGAAAGCCAAAATACCAGCATGAAAAGATAACTGAAGACATTAAGACAGGGGAAATGTATGCTGCTTAATTATATACAATAGCTATAAATTTTAGTGATACACATGAAACTCAACTTTTATTAATTTCCTCGAAAGCTTTTCCATCCAGAGTTTGCTTCTTCACAATCAATAATTTAATTCCAACAAGGCTGTGTTCTTAAATCTCACAGGAGTAAAAACAGCATCCAGATCCCCAGAATAAATGCTGCCCTGCTGCCCTGCAGCCCTGTGAAAACACAAATCAGCCCTACCTGGGAGAAAGCCAAGTTGAGCACGGTTTCAGAGGCCAAGTACTGCAGGCTGAACTCGCGGGCCAGGGCCAGGGCCTGCAGCAGCACGGGCAGCGCGATGGTGTGGCACGAGGACCTCCAGTACAGCTCTGCCATGCACAGCAGCACCCTGGCAAACAGGGAGCAGCACTTACAGACTTCACTCTGGGTGAAAAATGGCCCCTTGTTCCCAGGGAATTGTTCCATCCACAATGGGATTGCTTTTATTACGAATTACACTGCTACATATACAATACATTTCAATTACACCCTTAAAAGGAGATGCCACAGGCATACAAAAGATTAAATAATATATATAATCTGTAATCTAGAATCTATAATATCTTTAAAAAAAGATAAATAGCTCTCTCAAGATTTACACCAAGGTAAAACTACACACACACACATTTCCTATTTATTTTAGATGCAGTGTTTCCTTCTTCCAGGAACCTTCATGGAACTTTAACTTTACCACCTTTTAGTTTACATATTAAAAATAACTAGGTTTAAATGACACAATATTTTGAGGATTCCTCCATACTGTGATTAATAATTGAAATGACTCTGTAATCTCAGAATCACAGCAGGTAATCTGAGGACTAGTGAAGTCTGAACACAGACAAATTGAAATGGCTGATTCTCATCACTGCAAAGTGGCTTTAATACTCTGCAAATGAAACATTCTTACCTAATCACCATCTCGGTGTTCTTGATTTTCTGGCAGTGGATCAACAATTTCTGCAGAAGTTTGTGTGCCTCTGACATTTGATTTTGGGCTTTCAATACAATGGCTTTTCTGTCGTGGTAGAAAGAAAACATCACTGTATTTTTGTACTTTGTATAGAATTCTGCTCTTCAGAACACAGTGAAACAGGTCTCTATTTTGTGACCTGTGTTTCTTGTAACTGCAGACTGGCAGCCTGACAAAGTGTACACATGCTGCACACACAGACAGGAGGAAAAACAGATCTCCCTGGTGCCAACTGGACAACTCCCAGGCAGAAAGGATCAAACTCATAAAACAGCTTTAGATAGAAACCAGGGATTGCCAAAACCAAAGGCCAAACAGGCAGCAGAAGTGGGAGGACATGCAAGCTAGAGAGCATAAGTAATTATCTGTGAGGAAAACAGGTATGAGGTAAAGCAGCTAAAATTGGCCTGAGCTAACAAGGAGATGGAGCACCAGGAAAATGGAGAGCAGGGAAGTCAGCACCAAATGCACAGCAGCAGGAGATGGGTATAAATGCCCTGAACCAGAGACTGAGCAGAGTATTTAAAGATCAGGCAATTCATGATCAGTCCAATTCCAGAAGGACAAGCATCAGGTCCCACAGCTTGAATACTGCTCTTCTGGCTGACTGGCACTGGCTGCTTTTAGGTGTTTTGCCTTTGAAAATCGACAAGAAATTCTTTGAACACTACGTTGGTTTTCATATTCACCAAATACCAAGTTTTAACTGTAACTATTTTTAACATGTCATTCTCATTTAGGAACAAGACCACATTAAGGTGAGTGGAAAAAAAAAATCACATTGTTCCATTTTGGAGATGTAGAAACCAGGCCACAGAGGAATTCACTCAAGGCCTGAGCTCCCTCCCCAGCTCTTTGACATAAAAATCTGCCTTGTGCTCAGGTTTGAGTATAGCAGATTTTGAAGACCTTACCATGACAGATTCACAGCCCTAGAATAAAACCAACTTCAGCTATTCCAGTTCTTAAAATGCCCAGAGAAACAACTACAAATTATTATTGCAGGACATGCTCTAAAGGAACAGCCCTATAGGTTAGACCCCATAACCTTAACTAGTTCTGGAAAGGGAAAAAAAATGTAAGCACATGTGGCTGTCAGTGATCATTGTGCTAATTTTTCATGATCTGCATGGAAGAAACCTGCAAGTGCACAGAGACCCACGATTCCTTACCTGTATACACCTTCAATGCTATTTAGTGCTGTAATTCCTGCTACAAGAGAATCTGCTACATGGTATCTGCCATCGTTCATGGCTCGCTCAAACTGTATTTTCTGATCAAACAGCATCCAAAGCTAAACAAAGAACATCCAGAAACAAGCTTTAGAAATTGTGCCTGCTCATTTTCCAATCCTAAATTAGAATTCACTTTTTATTTTCCCCCAGGGGTATTTATCTCCAGACACACTAACTCCACTGTCCAATTATTGGATTTACTGAATTACTGTCCTCAACAGAAATGCTCAGGTCTGGATTAATGTTTCAATATTGAAGCTCACCTACTTGACTGCATTTTATGTGAAAAGGCTGTTTTAAATCATTACTAATGATTTGAGACTTGTAGACAAGTAGACTTGTTCTGTAGTGAAAAGAGAAGGCCCACACTACATCTAATGGGATCTCAAGCACTTCAATGTAAATACTATCTTATAGACTCCTGTGGCAATGCTTCCCAGAGTCACACAAAATCAGGTTATTAGCCTATTATCTCAGTTATTTCTGGATTGTAATATATCAAAATAAGCAGCACTAATTAAACAGAACTTTGAAGCTTCAAATCAATGCAGAGCCTTTAATTGCTCTATGTGCTCATGAAGCAGATGTATATTCCTCTGTTAATGAAATTTCTACTTGAACAGCTTCATCTTAGGAGGTTGTGGTAAGAGAAATGTCCCACCAGTCTGAAAACAACCCAGGCAGCTTTTCCATGCTTTTGTAAAAAAGCTGCTGCTGCACAGCTTCCCATGAGGACGAGCCAAGGGAAATGGGAAAATGTATAGCCCAAGGCATCCAGAGAAAATTCAGGATCAGTGGGATTCAGATCCTACTGTACAATGGTGACACAACTTACAGGCTGAATGCAAGTATTCTACCTGTGCATGCTGACTGTTGGGAGGGAATCTCTCCTTCAGGTGTTTCAGTATTTCAGAAGCAGCTGCAAAGTACCCCTGGAACACAGAAGGACACTGATTAATGCACCCTGCTCCCCTCCCTTCCAGCACAACCCTCAGGGAAGGGATTTGCCAAGCAAACACCCTGCATTGTCTCTGCCCCCAGAGTTAAAGGGTGTGGGGGCCTGAATATATGTTGTATTGTGGGATCTGTGTGGGTCCGAGTTGCTCCAAACGAGCTGCAGCTGCAGGGTCCTTAGTTGGGCAGCAGCTGTAGCTCGTGAAGATAACGGAAATAAATAGGGGTGGGTCGAGAGCCCAAGAGGAGCCCCTGAGAAGAGAGAAAGGACTGTGCTGCAGAGAATGGAGAAGAGCCCCAGCAGAGAGGGAAGAACAACACTGCAGCAAAGATTACAACAACTGGTGACCCCGTGTGAGGAAGAACACTGCAACCAAACATCAATAGAAGGTATGGAATCCCCCGGACAGCCGAGAGCTGTGGCAGCCTGAGAGCTGGGACTTTGAAATATCAGCCAGAGAGCTGGGACTATAGAAGATAGGACAGCTGAGAGCTGTGGCAGCCTGAGAGCTGGAACTGTATGTGTATTGTGATTGTATAATTGTTAAAAGAAAAGGGGGGAAATGTGGGGGCCTGAATATATGTTGTATTGTAAGACCTGTGTGGTTCTGAGTTGCTCCAAACGAGCTACAGCTGCTGCCCAACTAAGGACCCTGCAGCTGTAGCTCGTTTGGAGCAACTCAGAACCACACAGGTCTTACAATACAACATATATTCAGGCCCCCACAAAAGGGCGTTAAGGGCAGCAAAAACCACAAGTGGAGTCTTGCACCCTCTGTCAGCACCACCCACAGGCGCTCTCAGCAAACGGCACCCGGTGCAGGCAGGCCTGGAGCTCACCTGCTCGGCGTGCAGCTCTGCCAGGTGGCACAGCACCACGGCAAAGGACTCGGTGTTGTTCTGCTGGACGCCCACGTTCACAGCCTCCAGACTGTTCATGCTCAGCAGGGTCTGCGCTTGCTGAAGTGCCATGGTGCTTGTGCAAGAGAAATATCTGTTAGTTTTCAAGCAGCAAACAACAGCCATTTTTAATCTATGGGTTTATTATGACAATAGTCTACATTGTCTGGTTAAGCCAGGGGCCTGGGGAGAAGGAAAACTTGTAAAATAACTTCTGTCCAGAGACTCTGCACTGTGCAGGCACAGCAAGTACTACAGACTGAAAGCTGCACACAGCCAAAGCACAGAGATGCTGAAAGTGGGGGCACAGGAACAATTTATGATCTATTTGCCACTACTAAATGGAAACTCTATCTCTTCTTCAGTATGAGTTTTAAAGGAACACAAGAGAATGGAAATAATTGCACTCAGCCTGTACTGAATCACAGTCTGATTGCTTGATTTTAGTGCACTGGAGAGACACAGGCACTTGTTACACCCATAGAAATGCATTATGTGCCAACAAGTGCAGCAGCTAATGCAGGAGTTGCAAACAGAGCCGATACCTGCGGCCGTACAGTCTCCAAATGGCAGTTTTCTGTGCTATGCTGATGTCTATGAGCTCTGACAGGCTGTGCTTCCAATGCAACAGATCAGAATCTTTTAAGGCATCCATTAGTTTGTTGGCAGCCTTTCCTGCAAAAGCTCTTTGCTGAACCAAGGACTGGATTCCCAAGGAAGCAAGATACTGGGAAGAAGGAAAAAAAACAACATACCTACAGTGATGGAAGACAACAGAGTACCCCAGGCTGGCAAATTACACTGGAGCAGAGTTCTGAACTACTAAAAAAGAATCCCAAAAAGACAGCACAGACAAAGGAACACTGCTCCAGGCATTTCTTTAAATACTCACTTATGCACACCCACACATATGTGAATGTCATTTTGTTGGATGTGAAAGGTAATTTCCACTCCCCCACACAGAAATCTTATGGAGGAGGACAGGAGCAGTACCTGGATTTCTCCAGAACTGCTGTGAAAACAGAGCCTTTGCTTTCCTTCCCCACAGAGGCCATGGCTGCTCCTATCTCCCAGCAGTTTTAGTCAATTTTAGAACAATTCTCTTAACAAAGGAATTGTGGATTTGGGGAAGACAGAACTAAACATTAACAGACAACAGATCTATCAAAGGGGAGGGCTGTCCTGCAAGATTTCACAGAGCTGTACAAGTAAACATGTGCTCAAAGCCCTGCCAGAGGCATCAGCACTGAGCTTCAGGGAAGGTGGAGCCCTAAGAACCTCCCCTGAGCACCTGATTGTAACAAAATGTGCCTGGGCCAGTAGCCACAGAGAGATTTTCTGCCTGAAAATCAAGCAAGTTAGAAGGAAAACCAGTGAACCTTGCAATAATGCTCTGGCATTAAAGCAACGGAACTCTGGCTTGTTAATAGGAAGCATAAAAGTCATAGAAACAGGTAGATTTTGGAGTGTTAAAACATGTTTGTTTAAATCCAGTCCCATATTTTGAACAGACAAGCCACAAAACCCCAAACTCTGATCACACACATGCCCATTGCCACACGGTTTGGTCCCAGAATAAAGTTAAGGATTGATGAAATGGACTCACTGGCAATCCAAAATGTAAGGATTTGTTCACAGAGTGCTCCAGCAGAACACAGCTGTCAAATATCTTCTGCTCCAGGATGTACAACCAACTCTAGCAAAGAAAAAGATCAAATTCTCATTGCAAATAACTGATGGCTGCAGCACTTTGAACTTGGCTTGCTATTAGAGAATGCACAAAAAGTCACTGGAAATGCCAAGCACTTGAGGATTGATTCTAAGGAAACTTCTACTAAATGCTGCACAGCAAAACTTATCAGAAGTGCATCCAGGCTGGGATGCTGGTGTGGCACCAGCCAACCTGGAGGTTCAGTGATGCACAAAAATACAGGAACTGTGGAATGCAGCACCTCAGGAGTTTGACACCATTGATGTCAACTCATTATAATGTTAATTACAGGGAAAAATAGAGAGAAATCCAAGTCCTTCCCTCCCACTTTGCTTGCTCTAAAGGTGGCTCTGAGAATTCAACAGACAGAAAGGAGGCAGCTTCTGAAACACTTCTTTTTACATCATCTAAGGCTCAACTTTGAGCTCAAGACTGAGATCTCCACTGGGATAACAATTCCTGCTTAAGGAATTAACCCTGAGCTGCAACAAACCATGCCATGATCCTTGCCCTGTGTGCCAGGAGTGATGCCAGGGCACTGCTGGGCAGTCAGGCGCTCTGGGGAGGTGCTGCTGGGAGAGGAGCTCTGCAGCAGCTCCAGGCCCACTGGCACAGAGCTCTTACCAGGCAGTGCTGCAGGCACACGTGGTCGTTGGACTCCTGGGCAATCCTGATGGCTTCCTGAAGGGCCAGTTCAGCCTGCTGGCTATGACAGACAGACAGACAGACAGAGGGAGAACAATTACTGTTCCTGCAGTGCTCGAGATACAGCGTCCTGATCCAGAGGAATATTGATCTGAATTATGCATCATGCACTCAGATCTCTGATCTCACAGCCTGTGTTTTCCTCCCAGCACTCAGCAGTGCATTCTGGTTTTCAGGACAGAAAGTCTGACAGCATCTGCAAACCAAAATGCAGCTGTAACCCCTACGTGGGCTCTCAAACCCTGTACAGGCCACGGTGGCAAGTTATTGTTTGAACAGGGGCAACATTTAGAATCTGCCTTTGTGGAAATTGTTACTCTCAACTTTGCAGTGTCCTTCCCCTCTCCAGTCCTTTCACATCATGCCTCCAGGCAGCAATCAATAAATGCAAACCAGAAATGAAGATGGGTAGGCCAGCTTTATCAACAAAATAAACCCCAACCCATGTGGCATTTTAAAAGCTCGGATGGCTTTTTTGGTTTAATTATTCTTTTGCCAAATCATCAGCTCTTTGTTGACTTGCAGAAAACCAACCACACTTTCTTGAAAGTATGGATAAAAATATGGATGAAAATAGGCAATTATGCCCACTGACCCTTCTGAGATCATGGAAATGTAATTGAACACTTAAAATACCAGGACACAGACAAATATCAACTCTTAGATGGCTCGGTTATTATGGAAACCAAACAAACACCAAAACAAAACCAAACCCAAACAAACCAAGATCGCACGAGGATCCCAACCCAACCACAGCTGCTGCCCAGTGAGAGAGATGCCCTGCAGGGTTTTTAGAAGGAGGGGGAGCTCTCCCAGCCCCTGCCATGCCCGGGTGGCTCAGGGAGCCCGTACTAGTGGCCGAAGCGGCAGTGCAGCGCCGCCAGGTTGAGCGCGGCGTAGCGCAGGCTGCGCCCGTAGCCCTCGTCCCCGTTGCTCTTGCTCTCGGCCCCCGTGAGGATCAGCCGGTCAAAGTAGTGCAGGAGGCTGTGTGTGGAACTGAAGACATCCTGCACCCTGATGCTGTTTAAGTAGCTTAAATAATGCTGGAAAAGGGAAAGAAAATCAGTTTTAAATGTACAGATACTAAACCAGAGGTTTTGTTTGTAATTACTGGGTGTTTCTGTCCAAAACATGTAATTGTGAAATACTGATCAGAAGTTGCAATGCTGATACTACCTGGGCAGAATTTCTGGATTAAACTGGATAATTTCTTGGACAATATTGGCTGTTTGCCCTAACAGGATTTGCCAAATGGTGAAGATTACAAGATCTGTCAGAAAGATCCCAGAGAGTCTGAGATCTCTGAAGAGATGGAATTTCTGCATTTATGTGAGAGTGGGAATGGAGGCAGCACTCCCACAGTGCCTGCACTCAGGAAGATACAACATCAGCACTGCTTCCAAATGCTGTGCAGATAGAAAGGAGATGCTAAAATTCTGTATTTTCTCTTTGGCATTGAGACCTGGGCAGGGTAATCCTTTATGCTGTGAAGTCCAGGCAGGGACTATGGCAGCCCTCTCAAGGATACCCTTCCCAACAGCAGCAAGGAAAATCTTTTTGCTCAGCCCAGGGCTGCTGGGAGGCAAGGCCAGAAAACAAGGCAGGAAGGAGCTGAACTTTGGAAGTTTCTCAAGAAGAAGCTGTTGAGGGACAAAGCAAGAGCTCACACCACAGCTCTGGTCCCTCAGCATGAGCTCTCTGTGGCTTTCAGTATAAATTATTATTAAGGACCAGAAGCAAAGTGAACAACTACCAGCCAAATTAACAGATATTGCACTTAGTAATGATTTTTAAACTACAGGAGAATGAGGCCTGAAATTACTTAGGAAAATGTGGGCAAATTATATAAGTTTTAGATTTAGTTGAACAAGAATGCACTCAGTCCCACCAAAATTAAGAGGTTTATATCTGTGCATGAAGGAGAAGTACTTTGCTTAATTAAGGTTCCTGTACCTTCAGGAGTTTTAGTCTGAATTACTAAACATTTACATGCAACTTCCTCCCAGTTTTATCATCTACTTATATTTCAATAGAGAATAAATTACTTCCAAATAATCCTATCCTTGAGATAAGAAATCCTTTTACAACCATTCTGGATGAAGAAAAAGATACTTACTGCTTCAGCAAAGTCTGGATTAAATTTTAACAAGTTGTTCAATTCCTTCTGTAAAGATGCTGGAGCAAGAGCCTTTGTCTCATCATTCTTTAGCAAAGAAGCCTGGGATAAAATTTGAACAGTACAAGTAAGAAATGTAATTCCATAAGGAGAGTTATAAAAATATATTGTGGTGCAGGATTGTCAGGTTGGAGAGGACATTAAAGAAGATTTTGTAGCAGCTCTGTCTATTATGACAGTGGCAGTTCTATATTCCATTACAGTGTTCAATTTCCAGAGATCACAGAGACCAAGTCAAATAAAACCTTATTCAAAGGACTGTTTAAAGACATTTAAAGAATTTTGGTTAAGTTTCTCTCTGAAGAACTACTGCCACACATTGCTCACTGGAATTGTATGTATCTTCTCATAGAAAAAAAAACCCTCAGGAAAAGAAATTGATAAATCCAGTTTGCTTTGCCAAGCAGTTCAATTAATTTTAAAAATCACAAAAATGTAGCTACTAAAATTAGCATTACTGACTATTGAATTACTGACATTTGTGTCCATGTGTATTTCTGTTCCCTTTTTTATTTACCAGCTGGAATAACCAACAAAACTGCACATTTCACAGAAATGTGAGGCAAGCAGAGCAGAAGGACCTTGTGAGCACCAAATATCAGCATATGGTGACATGTCTGCATGAAACACTCATAGCCCCAAGTGCTCACACTGAGCAACAACAAGCAGGATATCAACAAAGCTCTACCAGAGCACAGAAAACATCTCAGCTGACACTGTGGGTAAAATTCAAGGTGAAATTGGTGTTATGGAACATTTCCTCCATTTAATGAGAATTAACATACCTGCTGAGAAAGAAAATACTCTGCTTGTTTCTGGGAAAGAGGCCCAGTGCAGGCTATCTCTTCTTCCCTGGTAAGACACACTCTGGTTAGAAACAGGGCAAGGAAACACAGCACAGGAACACTTTTCATCACACACCCCACACTGCTGCTTCAAAAGGTCTGTGAGATATTGCAGCTCAAAGCATGAAAGAACACTGAGAAAACTTAATAAAGAACAAAATCTACTCCATCAAAGTCAGCAAACCAAATGATTTCACACAGTTTAGCTCTCAACCTGTGGTTGAGAGCAACATCACCCTAAAAAACCCTAAAGAAATACAGCAGAGAAGATTTGGGGCTGACATATTCAAATGGCTCTGCTCTGTTTTCTGTCTTCTGAAGAGAGTCCCAAGGAGATTAACTGGCACTTTGGCCACATCCATCACAGCTGGAACAGCTGGAAACAGCTGTTCTGCAATTTACTGTGTGGAAAGGCAGCAAGCCCAGCACACAGCCAGACCCCAGAGCTGCTGTCTGACTCACCAACTCCTGCACAAGTTTATACAAATACAGTTTGCAAAGTACATTTTAAATACATGGACACATCAAATTATTCTTACAATGGAGCATCCTTTCAGCAGGTGAAAACTCTCAGTGTTTGCTTCTCCTTTCTCAGGTAAACAGACACGAGTTCTTTTATTTGGAGAATGGTGAAAAGCAAAACAAAACCATTCAACTTCTCCTTATTGAGCAATCTTTCCTTGCTGGCAGCAGAAGTGACCTCTCCAACAGAGCAGAGGGAAATTGTGGGCAGCAGCTGCCTTTGGGCTGTGTTCCCCAGGGGAGGATGAGGATGGGGCAGTGCCACCTCCCCGAGCCACTGCCAAATGTCACCACACGGTGGCACCAAGGAAACGAGCGGCCACAAAGCTCAGCCCGGCTGCAGGAGACTTTAAACAAATCAAAGATTCATTTTCTTAAAAGGCTGAAAAGGCTTTAACACGAATTGATCACCTTAAAGGCCCATCAAGTTCTTCTTTCTCCATTTTCCCATCCAGCTCGTCTGGATTTGTCAGCTCCATGTCATTCTCATCAGCTCCATCCTTTTTCTCATCCTTCTGGAAGTACTGCTGGAGTGCTGTGTAGAGTTTGTAGACCTGGCTGAAGGACAGTTTGTTGTATGCCAGGATCATGTGGCGCAGGAACAGACCTGGAACAGGAATCCTGCTGTGAGCAGCCAGGACACAAATCCACGGCCAGCAGCTTCAACAACATCCCTCAGTTCCTCATCAAACAGAAATCAATGAGAAATTAAACAGGAATTACTGAGTCTCATCTCGATGATACAACTCAGTGTATCATCAAATCTCACTAAAGATAAGTGATAAATTGTTAAAATCAGTAACAAGCTCACAATGTGCAAAACTATCAGTTAATAGGCAACATCTGAGCAAGAGAAAAATGACATTCTGCAGTTTAAAACCTCCCCCAAAAAACAAAGCTGTGTCCTGAGGGAGTGACATCAATGACAGATATCACAGCAAAAATATGGATAACAATTATTTATTATTTAAATATTATGGATAACAATTATTTACCTACTACACTTGTTTTATGAACTTCTGGCTCTGTCCCTGAGAATGAATCGGAAAGATCATCAAAAAATTGTTCCATGTCTTTCAGTTCTCCTTCTGCCATGAGTTTTAACCTAAACAGGGGGAAGAAAATGTCATTTTTTAGGGCATTAATACAGACAACAGGGGGAAAATGACATGTTCTAGGGTATTAACATAGACATAAAAAAATATTCCCCTGCTTCCTGCATAAATGAGTAAACGCAAACAAGTGATAACTAATTTTTTGGACCCCAGGAGGTTTTATACTGAGATAAGATAATATTAAATAGTGGTAATGATAATAGTAATAATAATAGTAATAATAATAGTAATAATAATAGTAATAATAATAATAATAATAATAATAATAATAATAATTATTATTATTATTATTATTATTATTATTATTATTATTATTATTATTATTATTATTATTATTATTATTATTTTTAATATTATTTATTATTATTATGTTTGGGTATGTTTTTATTTTTAAATAGGTCTTTATTATGAGAATAATTAGATGAGATGGTTATTCTTAAAACAAATGGGAACTATTTTCTTTTTATTTTGGACATTTAAAAATTTTACAATTTTAAAAATGTTTTCAAAAATTTTAAATTTTTGTACTGCTTGCATTTTTGGAATTGTGAGTTTGCTGTTTGGTGAGTTATCTGACATGACAGCAGATCTTCTGTCCCACAGAAACTTTCAATCTGCTCACTTCGATGTTGGTGCCTTTCAGAACTCAGCTATGACAAGTCCGAAACTGTCCAAGCAGAGTTTTGGCCCAGCCGGTGCTTTCAGAGCCGGACATTTGCAGGTTCCGGGGCCCTTCCCGCGCTGGAGGGACCGAACAGCGCGGGGCATCCCCGGCGGCCCCGCCCCGCCCCGCCCGCCCGGGCCCGCACCTGATGTGGACGGAGCCGGCCAGGTGCGGGCAGCACTCCTCGATGGCCTTGCGCAGCCGCGACAGCGCCATATCGGGACCCTGCGGAGGACAGCGACATATCGCGACAGGCCGCGACACAGCGGGGCCGCCCTTCCCCCCAGCCCCGGCCCGTGCCCGACCTGCAGCAGCGGCAGCAGCAGGCGGTTGAGGCGGCGGCGCTCCAGCAGGCCGAGCTGCGGGCCGGCGCGGCCCAGCTCGCTGAGCAGCACCAGCAGAGCCATCTTGTGCGGGGTGACCCAGTCGCGGACGCCGAACACGTTCGCGTGCACGACGCCGTTCGTCAGCATCGGGTTGAAGTACAGGCTGTCGTGCACGCTCGCCATGGCGGCGCCGGGGCCCGCCCGTCGCCCGGGAAACCGCGCGCGCCCCCGCCCCGCCAGCCAATCGCCGGCGCCGTCGCCCGTGCGCGCGCAGCGCCGCAGCCAATCGGAGGAGGGGATGTGCGCCGCCACAGCGGGGCCGCCGCGACGGGCCGGGCGCGAGAGAGACGTTCCGGGGAGAGAAGGGTCCGCGCTGAGGCGGGGCTGCTCCCCCGCGCTGCCCTGCATGGCAGTCAGGCCGTGCAGCGAGGGCATGGGCTGCGCTTGGGCCGCTGCGGCCCTCAGGAGTTATCTGCTAGATAAGGGAACAGACGTTCTCTGTGTGCTGGCGCTGCTGAGGCTCCGCAAACCCCGGGGTCAGTTCTGGGCCCCTCACGCCGAGCAGGACTCTGAGGGGCTGGAGCGGGTCCAGGGCAGGGAATGGAGCTGGGAAGGGCCTGGAGCCCCTGGAGGGGCTGAGGGAGCTGTGAGGGGGCTCAGCCTGGAGCAAAGGAGGCTCAGGGGGCTCTGCACAGCTCCTGACAGGAGGGGACAGCCGGGGGATCGGGCTGTGCTCCAGGGAACAGGGACAGGAGCAGAGGGAACGGCCCGAGGCTGGGCCAGGGCAGGGGCAGGGCTGACACCAGGAAAAATCTCTTCACTGAAAGAGTGGTGAAGCATTGGAAGGGGCTGACCAGGGAAGCGGTGGAGTCATCATGGCTGGAAGTGTCCAACAACCAAGTAGGCACAGCTTTTTGCAGTGGGGTTTGGTGATTTGCCACAGGTTGGACTTGATGGTCTTGGAAGTCTTTTCTAACTTTAATTATCCTGTGACTAACAGAGCTGTACCAGGTGAGGTACAGGTGACCATGGGCAGTGGCTTGGTGGGGTTACTGATTTTGGGAGCTCTCTAAACAGAGTCTGTTTTAAAAGGAGATGGTGTTTAATTCTGCACAGGCCGCAAGGTGGAGGTTTCCACAAGTCAAGAGCCCAGGGGTAAAAAGTTTCATCTTTTATGTAGTAAAATTTAGATGAACCCACCTATCCAATACATTTTCTCTGTCTCTGACACAAGCATTTCCATGTTACAGAGAACACCACAGAGTGAATTCACTCCCCTCTGGATTTCCTGCACGTTAATTGTGATGCCATAAAGATGTTTCCACATGTAAGTTTTTATTTTCTCAATAACTTGTTAGAGTACTTCATTAAGGCATCATATTCCCAAAGAAAATACTCCAATTATTATAATAGTTCTCATTTTTGTAAGTGAGAGCAAAACAAAACTCAATATTATTATACATCTGCATGTCCCTGGGGGTTTCCATCGCTCTGCTCCTGATTCATGCCTGGGGGTGGTGAGAGGAGGAGGAGGAGGCAAATCAAGCGGGGGGTAATTTCCTAGGATACATTTGCATTTAAGAAACTTAACATTGTAGCTTGCTGCTTCTGGCATAATTAATGATCATTTCCTCGCCCTCAATGAACTCATTGAGCTGTGTCTGAGCACACATCCCAGCAGTGACAGCAGCTATTATCTTTTAAAGGTCAATGTGCTGACATTTCCTGAAAGCAAAGCCCGGTGGCCTGGGCGGAAACGCGGAGCTGCTGGCGTGGCAGGGCAGGGCAGGGAGGGGAGGGGATCAGATAAAGGCTGGGCTGTGCAAGAGGAAATGACAAACATCTGGTTCTGATGTTCTGTGCAATGCTCTGGAGCCAGAGTGTGAGCTCTGCTGACAATGCGTGGGGCAGAGAGAACATTTAGAATGCACTTTTAAAGGATATTTAAATCAGCTCTCACGCCTGAAACCCAGCATGAGAGCTGACTTTGGTTGCATTAAATCCAGGATTAGGTAACCCAGCTGAGAAAGTCATCTTTTGTCTCACCTGAAATAGGCTGTGCCAGCAGCGAGGCCAGAGGGGGCAGCAGGATGAGCTGAGGGATGGAGCATCCTGTGAGGAAAGGCTGAGAGAACTGGGGTCCTGCAGCCTGGAAAAGAGAAATTTTGGGGTCCCAATGCCTGAAGGGGCAACAAGAGAGATGGAGAGAGACAGACAAGGGCCTGGAGTGACAGGACACAGGGAATGGCTCCCACTGGCAGAGGGCAGGGCTGGATGGGATTTTGGGAAGAAATTCCCCCCTGTGAGGGAGGGAGGCCCTGGCACAGGGTGCCCAGAGCAGCTGGGGCTGCCCTGGATCCCTGGAGGTGTCCAAGGCCAGAGCTTGGAGCAGTCTGGGATAGGGGAAGGTGTCCCTGCCCATGGCAGGGGATTGGAAATAAATGATCTTTAGAGTCCCTTCCAACCCAAACCACTCCAATTCTGTGATTCCCTGATCCTTCCCACAGCCATTAATATCCAACCTGGAATCCCCAGATAAAGCCCAGCGATTAAATTTGTCCTTTTTTAACTTTACAATTAAATGTTGCAGATTGTTAAATTAAAACCAAATGAATATTCCTGGGAAGAATCCTTCCCTCCCTCTGGCTCTGCTGCTGTGTAAAACCTTGGGGGATTACAGAGCTCGTTGTCACTTGTTATTTGGTGGCAGAAGGAAATGGGACATCTCTCAGTAATAGATTTAAATCTTTTAATGCTGCTTTGGCACAGTCCTGGAGGCTCAGTGAGGGCAAGGCTTTTATTAATAGAACCTCTTGAAATGCTGCTTTTCACCCACGGAGGAGCTGGCACAGTTCAGAGCCTCCTTCCAAAGCCTCAGCGTGGTTTCAGTCCTGCATGCTGCAGGAAAAGTCATCTCCAGTCACATGCTGGGGACATGATTCATGCAGATCTGCCCAAGGGAAGGCAGGAGTGGCAAGTGCAGCTGCCAGCACTGTCACCAGATCTCAGCTCTGTCAGGCCCACGGTGCTCCCTGGAACATCTGTGTTTGGGAGGATTTCTTGTTAGCACATCCTTAACAGAGAAAATGGGAAAATGTTGGGTTTTGCTTGGTTTGGGGCAGCTTTTACCCCATTGCAGTGACTGCATGGGGAGTTCTCATGTTTAATGTGATATTATTAACAAAAAATCTGTGTATAACTGGTACTGCAAGGGTGACACTGAGTTGTCAGAGTTTAGATGTCACAGAACTTCTTAAAAACCAAGCTGTACTGATATTTTTAAGGTGTCTTGAAGCAGTCCCTTGCATGAGAAATGTGAGGAATGTGCCATTGTAAGCTCCAGTGTTGTATTCACAAGGCTTTTCTATTTTTTCTGTCACTTTGACTAAAATGGCAAGCTATTATTGGGGAAAAATGACATTTTTTTTTAAGTCATGTGTACAAGTTCAGAGCATATCTAAAGCTTGTCAAGGAGCATAAGCATTTCTGAAAAACGTTGACCTGATTTTGAATTAAAATATGGTGTCAGGGCAAATCCAGAAGTTGGGCTGTGTGCAGGATCTGCTCTTACTCCTGAGGCTGCCAGGACTGTGCATTCACATGACAATTACACACCATTTTTTTCTCATTTTTACCCACTTCTTGTATCTCATTTGCTCCAAAAATAGATCCTTCCTGCAGAAATTAGCAGATTGCATCCAACCCTTTGTAGGGGTAGATTTGATTTGTGCTCTGTGTTTATTTTCAGCACTTTTGTCTGTTCCTCTTTTTGGCAAAGCCCTGCCTGGTTCTTGGCCCTGGGTGCTCTTACATAAACTCTCCTGAAGCCTTGCTCAGGTCTGCACTGCTGGGTTTTCTTTTAATGTGATCTGGTTAAAAGCTTTCAGTTCTTGCAATCTGTGATTATTATTTTATATATTTATATATTCTACTCACAGCCTAGAGAAAATAATAGTGGCATCTAGGAGCTCGCTGGAAGTGGATTTTAAAATAATAAATATTTTTTGAATTAAATATTTTTTATAATTAATACTTACTATATTATATATTATATATTATATATTATATATTATATATTATATATTATATATTATATATTATATATTATATTTTTATTTATATTACTTTATATATAAAAGATATAATATTTACATTATATATAAAATATATGTTACATATAAATATTTCTATTATATAAATATATCAATATTTAATATATAATTAAATATTTTATTGATAATAATAAAAATAATAAATATTTTAAAATAATACATATTTTCACTAAGGGGTTTGGTAGAATAGAACTGATAGAGTGTGGATTTGGTTTGGTGTTAGGGGGAAATTCTTTACTCATAGGTGGGCACAGGGTGCCCAGGGAAGCTGTGGCTGCCCCCGGATCCCTGGCAGTGCCCAGGCCAGGACAGGGCCTGGAGCGGCCTGGGGCAGTGGGAGGTGTCCCTGCCATGGCAGGGGTGGCACCGGAGGCTCCACAGAGGGGCAATCCACGGCCTCCCTGGGCAGCTCCAGTGCTCTGCACCCTGCATGGAGAGCAGCTCTTCCTCATGCTGAGCTGGAACTTCTTGTTTTCATTTATGGCCATTCCTCTTCATGCTGTCACTGGGCACCACCAGAAAGAGCCTGGCACCATCCTCCTGGCACCGCTTGGAGGAGCTGGCATGGATGGATGAGAACCCCTCTCAGTGTCCTGTGCTGCACACAGCTCCCACAGCCTCGGCTCCCACCGCTGCCACCCTCGGCTCCCATCGGTGCCACCCTCGGTGCCCCCGCGTGTCCCGGCCCCGCTCGGGGCATTTCCGCGCCCCCTCGGCCCCGCCGTGTCCTCTGCTCCCATTGGTCGCTCCCGCTCGCCGTCGGGGCGCAGCAGCCAATAGGCGCGCGGCGTGGCTGCGCGGCAGCCAATGGCGTGCGGCGCGGCGGCAGGGCCCGCCCTCCGAGCGGCGGCCCGGCGGGGTCGTTGCGGGGCGGGGGTGACGCGGTGCTGGAGCGGCGGGAGCGGCCATGAAGGTGAGGGGGGGGCCGTGAAGGTGAGGGGCGCGGCCGGCTGGGACAGCGCCTCTGCCTTGGCCAGCAAGGGAGGGAGGAAGGAGGAGGGGGCGAAACGGGGAGGGTAACGGGGCCGGGAGCCCGGCGGGATGTCCGGGCCGGGCCGCCCCTCCCGGCTCGCCTCAGGCCGCGGCCGCCGTCCCGGCGCGCTGTGAGGGGAGCCCGGGCTGAGGCCGAGCCGAGGGGCCCGCGCTGAGTCAGCGGCCGGGCAGGGCCGGGCCGGGCCCGTGAGGGGCTCAGCGGCGGCTCCCGCAGCCCCGGTCCCTCCCTGAGGCGCCGCGTCCCGCCCGGGGCTCTTGAGCCGTCCCGGAAAAGCTTTGCTTCGTCCAAAGGTGGATGCACAGAGGAAGTTTCAGTTTAAATGATTACAAATAAATCCCTCCCATCGCTCTCGTGTCGTTCTGCGGCTTGGGTAGCACACCCGGGTTGTACAGGTGTGTCAGGAGCAGCAGGTGAAATCCCTGCCAGGTAACAACACCCTTAAAGCTGAAAACGCAGCAGAGAAGTTGAACGCAGGATTTTGCTCCTTTGAGATGCACATAAGGTATGGGGAGGGACGATACCGATGGCAGCTTGTCCATGAAGTGGAGACTGAAGGTTTTGGTGCAGAAATTGGGAATGTTTTGATCAATTCTCAAGGGAGGGATTATTTGTTTTAGCGTGTTTAATTTGTGTGTTGTGTTGGTGCTTTTCAGCACGGTGCCATTTCTTCTGCAGAGCAATATGGAGAGTCTAGACACCGTAATTCAATTATCAGTTAATGACCTGAGGGCGCAGAAGGAATCCACAGGTGACGTGGGTTAAGGAGAAAATGTATGCCCACGTAGCCCTGCCTTTCACCTTGAGTGGGTGGTTGGCAGCAAGATAAAGAGATTTTCTGTTTGATATCAACAACTTCAGTGTGTCCAAAACGAGTAACAAAAAGTTCCTAAAAATGTATATGTTTGGTGCTGACAGTGATGTCTGAACAGTTGTTACAGGCTCTGGAATGAAATAAGTCCAAGAAGCAGGTGTGAAACTCAGGCCAGGGTTGTGGGATCAGATGTCTCATGTCCTTTTGGTCATTGTGTGTCCTGCTGCTGCTGCTGTGACCCCGGGAGTTGTGGAAAATGGAAGTTGAATTTTGACAGATCCGTTTGGTTCATTATTTTATTTTTCTGTTATTTATATGTGGCTGCTTTAAAATGTTTTAGATACTAATTAGCTCCTCAGTTTTGAAGAAGAGGTGATGAGTGAGAGGAATGATTGTGTTACAGCTTTCCCCTAAGATGAGAGGAGGTATTTTTCAGAAGTTCCAAGTTTTAAACTCAGAGCTCTGCTGGACTGTCATTGGTTTTCAGGAAGTATTTCTGGAAAGTTAATTCCTCTTGCCTAATAAACCAGGATAATTAGTTTTTGTCCAGGGAAAATTAATATTAATGCATTTCCACAGTGCTTATAATGGAGAAGTATAAAAGAAGCTTTGCTTTGGGGCTGGGGTGAGCATTGTGAGCTCCCTGGAGTCAGGGAAGGGCTGGGGAGCTCTCCTGGGGTGCCCAGGGCACCGAGGGCTCTCCCTGCACCAGTGTGAGTTCTGCTCTTGAAATACCCACAATGATGAGTGGGTTTAACATTTCATTAGAATGTATATTTGGTGTTGTAACTGAAGCTCCTGTTCGTACCTTCTGTGCTCTGTGGTTGGAAAGGAGACATTCTGGCCCATCCCCATTGTTCTGGCATGAAGTTCCCACAATTGTAAGAGGATTGTGTTCAGTTCAGGGCAAATGGGCAACTTCACCTCGAAATTAGTGTAGGAATCTAGAAATGTCATCTAGAAATTACACCGGGAATTAAAGCACCACGTTACAGAGCTGAAGTCTGTGTGTTCTGGTTGGTTGGGGTTTTACAGCAAGATTTAAAAGTCTCAAAAGCAATTATTTGAAAAAGAGAACAGCTGTTAAAGAAAAAAGTATGAAAAAATAATTGTATATAAAGGAAGTTGTACCCCTCAGTTTCCTTTCAGTGGTTCTGTTTGCCCCTCGTGTTTTTTCCAGCAGGTCTCAGGGAGCCACCTGACAGTGATTAAACTTGTGACCTGCCCAGCTTGGAGTCCAAATTCCACCTTTTAGTAGAATATGAGCTTTTGATAGGGAATCAAGTGCCTCGGGCTTCCAGGGATAAAAAGCAGCACTTTGTTTATGTGTTCAGAATTTCCACTGTTTTATGTGACTCAAAACTGAAATACAATCAGTAGAAAATAAGTTTAGTTAGATTTATTTTAACTTTTGTTAGACATTCAGTAAGGCAACAAAACGAGGTTCAGGGAGATCTTGAAAAATGTTTCCTTGTCAGTGAAACCAGACTGTAATTACCTTCAAGTTTGAAAGCCAGGAATGTTATTTGAGAGAGAGTTTTGTTGTGAGTCACGCAGAGCTGGGTGAGCTCTGGAGCAGATCCTGCAGGGACACTTGTGCATTAATCACGAGAAGTTTTCTGCTGTTTGTGCCTGTCCCCTCACCTGCCATGGGCTGTCAGCCACTTCTTCTTGCTCTGCTGTTGCATCACTGCTCAAATGCTGCCTCTGTCTGTGGGGATTCTCCAGCAGGGGAGTGTGAGTGTGAGCTCCCTGTCCTGCACAGACAAACCTGTCCCAGTGTGAGCTCCCTGTGCTGCACAGACAGACCTGTCCCAGTGTGAGCTCCCTGTGCTGCACAGACAGACCTGTCCAGTGTGAGCTCCCTGTCCTGCCAGGGCAAACCTGTCCCAGTGTGAGCTCCCTGTGCTGCACAGACAAACCTGTCCCAGTGTGAGCTCCCTGTGCTGCACAGACAGACCTGTCCCAGTGTGAGCTCCCTGTGCTGCACAGACAAACCTGTCCCAGTGTGAGCTCCCTGTCCTGCACAGACAGACCTGTCCCCCTGTGAGCTCCCTGTCCTGCACAGACAAACCTGTCCCAGTGTGAGCTCCCTGTCCTGCACAGACAGACCTGTCCAGTGTGAGCTCCCTGTGCTGCACAGACAGACCTGTCCCAGTGTGAGCTCCCTGTCCTGCACAGACAAACCTGTCCCAGTGTGAGCTCCCTGTGCTGCACAGACAGACCTGTCCCAGTGTGAGCTCCCTGTCCTGCCAGGGCAAACCTGTCCCAGTGTGAGCTCCCTGTCCTGCCAGGGCAAACCTGTCCCAGTGTGAGCTCCCTGTGCTGCACAGACAGACCTGTCCAGTGTGAGCTATTTATCCTGCACAGACAAACCTGTCCCACTGTGAGCTCCCTGTCCTGCACAGACAGACCTGTCCAGTGTGAGCTCCCTGTCCTGCACAGACAAACCTGTCCCAGTGTGAGCTCCCTGTGCTGCACAGACAAACCTGTCCCAGTGTGAGCTCCCTGTGCTGCACAGACAAACCTGTCCCAGTGTGAGCTCCCTGTCCTGCCAGGGCAAACCTGTCCAGTGTGAGCTCCCTGTGCTGCACAGACAAACCTGTCCCAGTGTGAGCTCCCTGTGCTGCACAGACAAACCTGTCCCAGTGTGAGCTCCCTGTCCTGCCAGGGCAAACCTGTCCAGTGTGAGCTCCCTGTCCTGCACAGACAAACCTGTCCCAGTGTGAGCTCCCTGTGCTGCACAGACAAACCTGTCCCCACTGTGAGCTATTTATCCTGCACAGACAAACCTGTCCCAGTGTGAGCTCCCTGTCCTGCCAGGGCAAACCTGTCCCAGTGTGAGCTCCCTGTCCTGCCAGGGCAAACCTGTCCCACTCTGGATTTCAGCTGTTGTGGAGCTGCTCTGGCCCACCCTGACCGTGCTGGGATCCCTGGCTCTGGGATTGGCACCCCGTGCTCTGGGGTGGTGACAGATGGAGTGAAGCAGCTCCTCACAGCAGCTCCCATCTGATGGGGCTCCACATCCTGACCCTCTGTGCTGCTCTGTGCTGTTTGCAGGCGGGAGCTACTTCCATGTGGGCTTCCTGCTGCGGGCTGCTGAATGAAGTCATGGGCACGGGGGCAGTGCGTGGCCAGCAGGCTGGCTTTGGGGGAGGTGCTGGTCCCTTCAGGTTCACACCAAGCACGGGCTTCTCAGCTTATCCAGCTCCTGCTGCAGCCAGCACCAACATCGTCTGCAAGGCCTGTGGACTTTCCTTCTCAGTTTTCAGGAAAAAAGTGAGTATGTTTCCTATTGCACTGGATTTTTACACTTCTGAACTCATCTGTGGCATACTGGGAGATGAGTGTTTTTCTCAGAAACCTGGGGCACATACAGGCCTCAGGGAGGGAGGAATGCCTTATTCTGAGGTCACAAAAAACTATTGTCAACCAGGATTAGGAGTTAGTAAGTCTGATGTTCATTAGTCAGCAACACGTTGGATCTGGGCTGGCCTGGAAATTAATGGGCTCTGATTTGTAAGATAAATGTGTTACCTTCAGAATCTTGAACAAAAAGCAAATTAAGTTTTGAAGATGGGTCCAAACAGTGCTTGAGTACTGGAGTGAACAAACTGGGTGATGAAAAGTTAAAAACTCACAGTACAGTATTAGAGTTTTTCTGGAAGTTCTCATGCAGTTCTGGGTGTTTCCTGACCAGCTTTAGTTCTGCTCAAGGCTGTTGTGCTCCAGCAGCCTCTTCCTTCTTTGGGAGGCAGGTTGGTGTGTTAATGCAGATAAATAAAACTGAGATTATTTTATTATTTCTGTGTATCACAGCTGTCCAGGATTGCTATTTTGCCCCCTCAGTGACCGAATCCTCTGCAGCTCTTTCAGATGAAGCCTCTGCCCTCAGTTTGTGTTGTTTTCCCTTTATGTGTCCTGTTCACATGGCAAGGCTTCATTGAATGAAGTGTTGTGTGGGGAGGTTTCTGAAGCCAATATTAATTTGTAATCCTGAAAACCTTGAGGAGTTTGGGTTTGCTCACAGCAGCTGGAATCTGACAGCCTTGCCTATTCCATCTTTTGTGTATTGTGAGTCCTTTGAACAGAGCTCTCTTCAGAAGTGACATCTGGGCTTTGGGAGTGTTTCCCTCCCATGTGATTCATCACATGTGAGGTGACTTTGACTTCTTGCAATCACTTGAGGAAGCAGGAGGTTCTCTAAAGTTTGGGGTTTTCCTGTTGTTTTACACACATGAAAGGAGCAGTGACAGTATATTCAGAAGTACTTTAACAGACCATAAAATTAGTTTTAGTTTTGTTTGTTGTCTAAACTACAACTTGAGTACTTTATTACTCAAGTAAAACCTCACTAAAACCTCAAATCAGCTTCAGTACTGCCAGAAGAGCGAGGGACTCCCTTGGAACACTTGCAAAACTGACAGGGCAGTTGTCTGTGTTTAAATCTTTAAAGTTCTGTCTGTCACAACTGCCAGTGGAAGAGCTGATAGGAAATTCTGTAGCCTGGAGAAGGAGAGAGCAGGGCCTGGGTTTGTTTCCTGTGAGCCAGAGCTGAATGGTTCCCTCCTTTCCCCTCAGCACGTGTGCTGTGACTGCAAAAAGGATTTTTGCTCAGTTTGTTCAGTCCTACAAGAGAATCTCAGGAGATGTTCCACCTGTCACCTGCTGCAAGAAACGGCCTTCCAGCGGCCTCAGCTGATGAGACTGAAAGTGAAGGATCTGCGGCAGTACCTGCTCCTCAGGAACATCCCCACGGACACCTGCAGGGAGAAGGAGGACCTGGTGGAGCTGGTGCTGTGCCACCACGGGCTGGGGACAGAGCAGGACATGGACGCTGGCAGCCTGCGCTCGGCGCGCTCCCAGAGCTCGGCCTTCTTCAGCCACCCCTTCTCCGGCTCCGTGGGCAGCCCAGGAGAGCTGCCCAGCAGGAGGGGCAGCACAGGGAGTGCAGCACCTGCACGGGTACAGTGCTTAACGTGGTTCATGCTTTGCTTTAGTTTAGATATTGTCTTTAATAGTTATGTATCCATTGAAAATAAACCACCAATTGGTACAGTTTGGAGGGACAGGAAAAATGCCTTTTGTACCCTGCATCTGAAAGCTGGAGATAATTAGCAAAGG
The DNA here is from genome assembly GCF_028769735.1 of Zonotrichia leucophrys gambelii. NCBI lineage: Eukaryota > Metazoa > Chordata > Aves > Passeriformes > Passerellidae > Zonotrichia > Zonotrichia leucophrys. The sequence continues at coordinate 2,723,054 of NC_088185.1, forward strand.
TTCCTGGTTCATGTCAGAAGTGACTTAAACCTGGAATGATTAGTAGCAGCTGGAACTTCAAAATGTCATTTCATTGTCACCTGAGATCACCTTGGAAGGAAGGAAAGTGTTTTATAAGGGAATAACATGGGTTTTTATCCTGATGAGTTTCATTTTGTACACAGGGACAAACTGAAACATCTGTAAATAATGAAGAAGAAGAAAGTGCAGAAGAGCAGGTGAGATATCCAAAGAATGGATTTTTGGCATGTGACACCATAAAGTGTTTTTATCTCTGCCAACATTCGGCCTCGTGCTCTGGTTGTTCCAGAGTTTGCTGTGTCTGGCAGTGAATGTCTGCACACGCTGGCTTCAGAAAGAATGGAGCTTTAGCCAAGCTGCTGCAGCTTCGGGTGCTCTGAAGTAGCCAGGGCAGTTAAAGCCTCCCTCGTGCTGTGTTTCAGACCCCGGGGCTGGGCAGGAAGAGAGCCAGGGCCTCCCTGTCCGACATCTCCAGCCTGGAGGACATCGAAGGGATGAGCGTGCGGCAGCTGAAGGAAATCCTCGCCTGCAACTTTGTCAACTACTCAGGATGCTGTGAAAAATGGGAGCTTGTGGAAAAAGTGAGCAGACTGTACAGAGAGAATGAGGAGAACCACAAGACACGTAGGTTTATCTTTATGTCTTCTTTCTTAGGACTACTGAGTTTGTGGTTTCTGGTTTGGTTCTGCCAGTGGAAGAACTTGGTTCTGACCTCTGTCTGCTCTGCTGGAACACCTGGAAAATGTGTTTTAACAATGCAGGGTGCCCCTAGAGAGTAGCTGAGCATGGCTGTAGTGATTAAACAAAGCTTTCCAGGATTGTGCTGGTTTTTGAGACTTTCCTGCAAAGCTTGGAGAGCTCAGCTTTCACAGTGAGGCTGAAATTGCTCAACTGAGAACTGGTTCCTCAGAGAACTGGAACTTGGCACCTCCCTGTGCTTTGCTGGGTTTCACAGGGCTTTAGCCAGAGCTGCTCTGTAGCTGTGCAGGTCAGGTCAGGTCTGGTACTGCAGAATTAAAATCTACAGTGACAAAAGTCCAAGGGCTTTGCTCTCAGTCCACATTTTCATAAGGTGGTTCTGTGGCTGCTGCTCTGCCCTCTGTTCCACGCAGCAGTTGGAGTCTTTCACTTGTGTAATTTGTCCTCAGACCAATTCTTGCTCACACAAAACTTGGGAAAAAACCTGTAAACTTAAGGTTTATTTTTTTTGCCATGATCTGATGGAATGTTCAGTTGTTGATGGGGATGGTGACTACATGCAATGAAACTTGACAGGTTTTATTCACTTCTGCCACCTTTATGGCCTACTTAAGGCTTCTGCTTCTTAGTGTGCTTTATTATTGTTGTGTTTAATCTTCTGAGGAAAGTGTTCTGCCAGGCACTGAGCTCTGACACAGAAAAGCAACATGCTCTGAATTTTAATCCAGCACATTATTGTGCAGTCATTACATTCTGAATTGAGAACAGTTTGAGTTTAAAGAATGAAGCCAAATATTGGATGTTCACTTGAGGGGCTTTCTAGTTCTGATTTCTTTGCTTCTTTGTGAAGGAAAACAAATTAATTCATACTGGGGGTTAAAAAAGTTGATGTGAGGGGACGGAGCATGGCTGGGCTGGAGCTGCCCTGGCTGTGCAGGGCCCAGAGCCGTGACCTCCCTCTGTGTTGTTTGCAGAGGGGGAGAGGATGCAGCTGAACGAGGACGACGACAGCCTGTGCCGGATCTGCATGGACGCCGTGATCGACTGCGTGCTGCTGGAGTGCGGCCACATGGTCACCTGCACCAAGTGCGGCAAGAGGATGAGCGAGTGCCCCATCTGCCGGCAGTACGTCGTGCGGGCCGTGCACGTCTTCAAATCCTAACGCAGCCCTCCCCCGTGCCCCGGGCAGGGCTCCTGTGGGCAGGGCTCCTGTGGGCAGGGCTGAGCGCTGCGCCCTGGGCACTGCAGCTTTCTCGTGTTGGTTAAACTCGGCCTTTTCAACATCCTCATGTAGAAGTTGGTGAAAGGTTTTCCAAGCAGCTCCTGCAGCGCAGGGCTGGGCAGGCCCAGGTGCTGCCCCACTGACCTTACAGCCCCACAGATTGTTGGAGTCAAACTGTTTACAGCAGTTCTTGCTCTCTTCTGAAGAATCTCACCTGTCCTTATGCATTCAGCACTCGGCAAGTGGTCAGCAAACACCTCTGCTTGAGCCTGTTAGCCTGTGGTGTTGTCTAGTGCATTAGAAGCAATGAATATATCAGTTGATTATTCAGCTTTTCCCTAACGATAGAATGTATCTGTTCGAGGGCCCGGCTGCCCGCTGGCTCGGACACAGCTTAGGAAGCACTGCCATGAACTGTTCCCGCACTGAAGCCCTTAAGCAATCTTGCTTTGTGCTGATTGCTCCCTCTGAATGTCTGTCATGACACGTGTGCTGTCTTGGCTGTTCTCTGTCAGTGTACAAAGCACTCCATCACTCTGCAGGGCTCAGGGGCCGCGCTGGGCTCTGCCTGGTGGCCTCCAAAAACCAGTAACTGAGTGGTTTTTAGTTTAGGAATAAACTATTTTTGTAAGAAAGGTTACTCTGGTAAACCATGTTAGCGTGGTCCTTAATCCGCTCATGCCTGTTGTAACTATGAACCTGTGATGATTGTACTCCATGTGCCGACAGCCTGATGTTACTGTGAATCCTGCCCAGGGGCACCAGCTCCGTGCTGCTAACGTGGAATGTACAGCGTTCCTGACCTTAACTGGGGAGGGGAGGCAGGAGCAGGGTCAGCTTTTGTTTCAATTCTCTGTTCATGGACTTTCACCCAAAGCCAAGTCACCCAAACCAGCATCCCAGTATTGCTGCCAGCCCTGGGCCCAGGGTCAGGCTGAGCTTTGTGCCATGAGCTGGGGCCCAGCTCCTCTCAGAGCAGGAGCTGTCAGGGGCCCTGTGGGATGGCTGTGAGCAGTGACCTGGGGGAGGGAGCAGCAAGAGGAGGAGCCTTGGACCAAGCATGGCCACAACTGGGATTGGTGGAACTCACTGTAAAAAAGAGGTGAGGAAGGACCGTGTGTGTCCAGCTACTCTTTAAGCAGAGTTGGTTAAATGTACAGTTTCTTCTTTGATTTCCCATGTGGCAGCAAAGTTCCAGAGCCAAGGCTGTGCTGGCTGAGGGTGCAGGACCTGAGAACTGGACCTGTGCTGCACTGGCACCTGCTCTTATTTTTGTGAATCCTTAAGCTGGTTTGGAAGAGAGAAAGCAGCTCCTCCTCACACAAAACACAGCTCCAAGCTCTACTGGGTATTTTTCAGAAGGGAGCAAACCTCTCAATGGCTTTATTTTTTAGAAGTAACTTTTTAAAGGTACTTAATTCCTGGAGTCTGTCCAGAGGGGAGGCTAATGAAGACAGACATGCCCTCGGTGTTATTTCCATGCTGCTCATTAGCACTCGGACTCAATAAAGATGGGTGATGGGCTCTCTCAGCCTCTGTCTCTTTTCTTACGCAGCCCTGGCAGTGCTGGGGTTCCTCAGCTCCAGTGTTCGTGGTCTCAGGCTGTCAGGGTTACATCCCTGTTACATCCCTGGATGTAACAATGCCCTGGAAAACGCTCAGAGCCCCCTGCAGCCCCCCCTGCCCCGACAGAAATGCACAGAGCCAGCGCCTGTTTTTGTACAATTGTTTATACAAATTCAACAAAGGTAAAACTGCATCAGGAAGGTCTACGAAAACAACACCGTACAACAATGGCACTTATGAATGCAGAATTTTACAATCAGGAAATAACCATGTTATAAACCTTAAATGAGAACTCAACTCACACTTCAAAGAAAGAGAGACTACGTTTGACCATTTATTCTACTGCTGGACTCACTGTATAAATTAATTTTATATTGAGTACAAGAGCTCATGCTACAGAGTGAAACCCTCCTATGTGCAAAAGCTGAAATTGGAATTTTTTTAAAATTTTGAGAAAAAGGTGATTTCTATACAGATAAAAGTGTTTTACTTCAACTATAATTTACACCTTATTTCCACAACATGCTTATGTCACTTCTGAAGTATACAAAGCAGGATATAAACTTCCATTAAAACATGCTTTAAGTTGAAAGTATGAACCTACTTTTCCTGACCTGGGCACGTTTGGAGATAGATACTGCCTACGAAGTATAGGTTAAGTTCTCGCCTACCATAAGTAAAGATAAAAATTGGCAATCAAAACCGAAACACTGGTAATGCATTCAAACATTGCATAAATAATTTTTAAACAATTTTTGTACAAAAATAGTTCTGCATAATGTAAGATGTAACAAAACAAAACGTGTTAAGAAGGCAGAAATGCAGTGCGTGGTCCACTTAAATGACACCAACTTTTTTTTTTCTTGTTTTAAGAAATGAAAAGCAGAAATCAAATTTACACTACCAAGCACATGCTGTGGTACTTTAAATAACAGTATTTCTTGGAGCTCAGTCTTCTTCCAGGTGTGAACAATTATCATCGGTAACAGTCGCCTTATGAATTTGCATAAGAGCCAGTGCAGGTCATCCCAGGTGGACTGAATTAGTGGCACAAGTTGAAATTCTTAACATGGGTAGTTTCACGTTGTTCTCTCCTCAACAAGAGTTGTAAAATCCAATCGCGGCATTTTCTGATATTCCAAGTTCCCAACTGAAAATAAAATCCCTACGTGTTCTTAGTCCCTTCCCCCCCGCCCCAGTATTTACACGAGTCCTTTAACTAACTCAGTTTTTGCAGAAGTTTTTCTTCCACCTGCCCGAACTGGACGCTCACGGACATCTCTGCTATGAACTGCTCACAGCCCTCCTTCGTCACCTGCTTGCAGTACCTCAGGTCGATCTGGCAGATGTTCCCACAACGTTTGAAGTAAGACAGGCACTGGTCAGTGACCTTATTGCAGTCTGGGGAGAGCAGAGGGCAGCAATTCAGCACTGATTTTTTCCTGCAGCACGAGCAATCCCCACCAGCTCCGTCCCCATCCCCCAGCTGTTGTGTAACCCAAGGGATCACGGCAGGCAGCCCAGATGTGCAGAAAATCCCCGGGAGGATGAGTGTGGACACAGCAGCTCCTGGCAGCGGCGGGGCCATGGCCACCGGCAGCACAGGGAGGCAGCAGCTGCTGCCAGGGAGCCCCAGCAGGAGCGGGGCAGGGCTGGCTCGCTCCCCCCACAGCTCCGGGCCCTGCTTCCCTCCCCACAGCCCTTACCTGATAAATTAATTTCCGTTAACGAGTCCCGCGTGGTGGTTCCGACGGCGGTCAGCAGGTTAATAGACTGATCTGTCACGTGGTTACAGTAACTGAGATTGAGTTTGGAGAGCAGGGGCATGTGCCTGATGATGAGCCGCAGCGACGCGTCCGTGATGTCCAGCCCGGCCAGGCGCAGCTCCACGATGTTCCGTAGCTTGCTCCGGTTGTCGATCTGACCTGCGGGGCACAGGCAATGGTCACTGCCCGAGCCCCAGCCCTGCTGCCAACACCTGCAGCCTCCGTGAATGCACCGTGACACGCAACACTGCTGCCCTGGGTCCATTGCAGACGCTTTTGCCTGTCTGGAGCTTTGGAGGGAACATCAGCAGGAACACTTGTCTATTTTTGGAACAGGCATGTGGACAAAGCCACCTCCTGATTTCAAAACAAAAGGGATGAAAGTAACTGCAGGGGCCCAGCGGAATTACAAGTCGGGAATAAGCAGTAGGCTGTGCAGTGCATGCCAGAAAGCAGATCTGATTTGCTCAAAATTTCACCTGAGCTGAAATCCGGGCGAATGTGGCATGACCCACAGAACTGCTCCTTCCCTGAATTGGAAGAAAGTGTTTCCACACTCTCTAAAGTACACCCGTGGCAGCCTGAAGAGAAGAAAGTCAGACAGAAAACCAGCACAGTGGCTCAGTGATGGTTCAGCAGCCACAGAACATCCCTGGCACCCCGGGGCTCCAGCCACGAGTGCTGCCGGTCACTGCCTCGAACTGCCCAGGGCAGCACGGCCCCAGCCCCGCCCTGGGGGCTCCTGCCCGTTTGCTCCAAGGGGTCCCAGCACAGAGCAGGCCCCGGGGCTGGCACGGGGCTCCGGCTCCTCCCGCCCTTACCTGGCCGGTTGTCCGTGGGCGGGGACAGGAGGTCTCTCATTTGTGCGTCTTTCAGTCCTTCCGCCCACTGCACGTCCAGGGTTCGCAGCAAGGGACAGCTGGAGCTACAAAGTGCCGACACTGCAATCCATGAGCACCCTGATAACAGCAGGTCCCGCAGACCTGCAGACACAGAACAGGTTGGAGCACTGGCACCTTCCCAGCACATCCCAGTGACCTCCACTGCCCCTCCACTGCCCAGCTCTCCATCTGTCCCCCCACCTGGAACTCCACTCCTTCCCCCAGCCCCCTCAGCCCTTTCACAGCAGCATTCATTACTTGCTTTACAAAAATTATTTTAACTGACCATGTCAAGTAGTTAGAAAAAAATATTTTTGGCTCATTTTAACCCACTGATGCTTCATTATTGCACATCTCCAGCCCTCCTAATAGAGTCTACTCCTCTTCTGGTCGCCAGTCCCTGGAGACTTTCCCCAGAGGTTGCAGTTTAGACACAGACTGGTTTGTTAGACAGAGTGGTTTGTGATTTGGTGATGAAAACACATCACTTACCTGGCAGTCTGTTGATAAGCCAACTCAGCTGCTTTTTAGATATATTTGTCCAGCTAAGATCAAGGGTTACAGGCTGTCTCCTAATAATGCCACTAAGCATAAGTGGAGTGATGGATTTACAATGGTTTAAATCTATTTTGGTCCATAATCTTTTGTCACAGCACCTACCCAAAAAGAAAAAAAGCCAACAGCACTTAATTTGGCACTTGTTTGGATTTTGGTAAGGCTTTAAAAGGTGTCATTAAACAGTAGGAAAAACTACAGCATTTAACTGAAAATTGCAAAAATAAGGCCAAGTATTCACAATCCCACACAATGTTACATAAGTTTCAAGTTTCTCCATCAAATATATCCTGCAATAAAGCATGGGAACTATTTCCACAGAATTACAAGTGTCAACAACTTTGGATCCCATTTTAAGTCATCCCAGCACTTACTAAAATCCGTTTTATAGCCTGAAGACAAGTCACCACTTTTTCCTTATGTTTTGACTATGAAGTCTGATTTAAATAATATCCCCATTTCCTCTGTGTCTTCCTTACTTAAAACGAGTAGATTTGGGAAAACAGATCCTCCCTCTCCTGTTGTGTGTTTGTGTTTTCCCTGTCCATGTGGATTATGCATCTTTTTGCTCTTTATGGGTTTCTAAGGGCAACAACACCAAGTCCTGATGAGTGTGCAGGAGTCTGCATTTTCTTCCTATTTTTTTTTATTAGCAAATTTTGTATTTAAGTAGAAAATACATTTGGCAGGTTTCAGTGACACCAAGCAGCCCACGGAGAAGACTCCACACACATCACCTCACACTGAATTATCAGCCTCTCTACTCTGTGTGTGCTGTTAGCAGGCTGTGCTGGAAAGGAGCCCGTTCCAGTCTGTCTGTCCTTGTGCACAGCAGGAACGTGGGACGGAGTCAGCAGAGCCACCAGGCTGCTCTGAGGGGTCACTGGAACCTGTGAATCTGCACTAAAGCTGCTGCTGCTGCTGCTGTGCAGCCTCAGCTGTGTCAGGGCCACGCAGTGCCCGAGCACAAGGGACACGCTGTGAGCAAACAGCCCCAACAAAGGGTTCCTGCACAACGGGCTCTGCTGGCACAGCCACAGGAACAGGAACAGGCTGGCTCTCCACGTACCCTCCCCAGGGAGACAATCAGCACAGCCCTTGTGAGGAGCACACGGTGGGATCCTCACTATCTCAGTGGGTATTTAATAACTGAACTGCACAAATGCTGGCAGTCAGGAAGTCCTGGGGCACAATGACACCGAGACTGAGCCAGGCTGGCTGTTCCAGCAGCAGGAACGCTGCGGTGTCTGACTCCAGCACAGGCTGCTCTGGAGCCTGGCAGGCTGACGCCGAGTCTGACACACACAGCTCCACCAGAAACGCTGGGATCTGCTGTTTCTGAGAAAGCAACGTGAGACCACTGCCACTTCTGCTGGCCACCCCTTCTGCCTGGGCTCCCCAGAGCTCCAAGCCAGCCCTCAGCCCTCCCCGGGCGACACCGGTGCCTCCACCACCCGCTGTCCTTCCCTGCCCATCCCACCACACCTCGCGTCCCGCCCTCCTTACCATCTGTTCCAGGTCTTGCAAACTCTCATACAGATGCACAAGTCTCTATGACTGAGGTAGCTAAAGACAGCCATCCAGACTTCCCTCTGCATCACGTGGGCTGCCCCGTCATCCAGGGGCAGCGAGTCCGGAGGGGGGCTGATGGGAGGAGGCCGGATGACGTGCCGCTCCATCTGGATGCACTTGGGGGGCGACAGCGAGGGCGGGGGCCGGGCGATGCCCCGGGGGGCGCTGCGCAGGCTGGGCATGAGCTGGTGGTGCCTCAGCTCCCGGGGAGTCCCGTTCAACCCTTTGCTGAACCTGTGCAGTCTCTCGCTGTTGTTCAACGCACGCTTGGGCTCCTCGTTCTCGCTCTCCGGTTCAGATTTGATGGGTTGGTGGTTCTCATTGGCAAGGCTGTTCTCGGTTTTTTGGATCTCCTGGTTAAGCTCTTTGCTGAGCTCCTTGCTCAGTTCCTTATTGGGAAGCCGCCTTTTCCTCCTCATCTTGAACTTCTTCTTGTCCCTGGGCTCGGCGCCCTCCGTGCTGGGCCCTGCCGTGGGCGAGCTGGAGCGGGACTGGTCGCTGTCCTTGGACCTGGGGGGCGCCTCGGGCAGCTCGTCCTCGGGCTCCTGCTTGAGGCGCCGCAGGGGTTTGATCATGGCCGTCCGCTCATCCGGGGCCTTCCACGATCGCCGCTGCAGGGAGAGACCAGGGCTGCCTGTGGGAGCTCGGCAGCGCTTCCAGCAGCGCTGCCATGTGGATGCTCCACACAGGAGCCCTGCCCGGGCCGGGCCCCCTGCCAGCCCCGAGCCCCACCCAGCCCAGCCCCGTCCCACACGGCCAAAGGTGTCGGGTTCAAGAGGCAGCCGGGATGAGCAGCTCAGCCATTGGCTCACTGGACTCCAGGAGTGACAACTGCCCTGATTCACCTGCAGATTCCTGCTCACTCCAGGGCCTCGCCCATCTCCAGTGGATCACTTACACACACAAGATCAGCAGCACACCAGGGACAGCTTTGTCCCCAGCAGGCCACAAGAACCCAGGCTTGGGCCACATCCACTGGGCACCCACATCAAACGCTGCCCAAGTGCCCTCAGGCCATTCCCAGAACCTCTGGGATCACAGCTGCCATCCCAGCTCTGGACACCCCGAGCCTCCTTCAGACACTTTAGATTCTCCTGATGCCCAACCAAACCCCGGCCATCCCCTCCAATCCCTGCACAACAGGGAATGTGACAGGACCTTCCTCCTGCCCCAGCTCCTGCTCCCAGCAAACTGCTCTGCACTCTTCCCCTCTCATCCACCCCTCTGATTCACCAGGCTGTGTGAGAGACACAAACTGAGGCCCGGGAGGGCTTCAAGCCTACTCCGATCACCACATGCAAGAAAGAAGTCAGCAGCTGTGAAAATGAAACAGCTCCAGTAAGGAGATCTGGACTGGCAAGGAGAGGGAACTGCTGTGAGCACACTTGTTGTGTCACAGGGCTCCTGCTTTCGCTTTCCCAGTAAACAAACTGGATCAAGGCAGTGGCTGTGTTCCCAAGTTTCGTGCCACAGTGCATGGTGGAGAAAGCTGATCACCCTGCCTTTAAATTACCATATTAGAAAGGCAGAAGTCCCAGTAAGTTAATGACAGGTTAGAATAAAACATTGCTGCACCAGGCCAGTGCAGCTCCCAGCCCCCCTGTGAATTCTGCACCCCTGTGAATCCCCACTACTGTGAATTTGGCTCTCTCTCCACCAGAGCAGTCCAATCCCTACATTTGCCATCCTGCAGCATTCCCACTGTCCAACCTTGCAGGACTGACTGACTCCCACCCTGGGAGCTTCACAGGCAGCACCAGTCCAGGCACTGATTCTGACTTTACAGCCATCAGCCACCTGAACCATGAGACACAGAAAACTGGAGCCTTCATTTCTGCTTCTGCAAATCAGCACTTCTGCAGATCCCAAGTACCACATTCTGGAATATACATGAAAATTCAGTGTCCCTGCCTGGCCTGAGAGTCCTGACTGTCACATTCAGGGCCAAGTTGTCCCCACAAGTGCTGGGAGCAGCTCCTGCTCTGTGCAGGCACCCCAAGGTGTCCTTTCCAGAGGCTTCCCAGGGTGGCACAGCCCCAAACCAGCCCCAAACAGCTGCCAGGCGCCACCACGTGGAGAGACCTGAAAAGGTTTCCATGAAAAATTCATTTTCACCTTGTTCCTACTCTGAGCACCTTGTAAAGACTTTTCAGTTAAAGTGGGATTTCCAGTATCTTGAATAAAACAAGAGCCATCGCCCAGTGTTTCTGGCCTCTGAACATCAACGTGAGTGTCCCTGTTCAAGCCACTGTCCTGTCACACCAGCAGCTTTTACCAGAGCAATAAAAACTGCCAGTTCCTCTGGGGATGAGCTCCAAGCCAGGAGAGCAGAGCAGCAGCCCCAGGCCCTGTCCCTTACCCGCTTCCTCATCGTGGGTTCCTGGGACTTCTCGAATTTCCGTTTCCTCCACAGATGCACCTCGTCAGACTTTCTCCTCAGGATGGAGTCAACCGGAGCCTTCTTGGAATGTTCCTCTGACTTCCTCCTGGGGGTCTCCTCGCAGTCCCCTTTCCGTTTGGCAGCATCTGGCACCTCCTTGTTGTCTCTGTTGATTTTCTGCTCCTTCAGCAGCGAGCCCGGGAGATTTGACGCGTATTTAAATCCTGGTCCGCGCTTTTGCTTGTACGCCAGAAAGACACAACACACAAACCCAACTTTATACCTTATACATCTCCCAGCTCTTCACACTGCCACCACCACTCCAACACTGCTGGGTTGGCCACTTTTTAACTCAAAATTATTAGTAAGGAGTTAGAAGTTTTAATTTTCCTGAGGTTATTTTTCTAACTACACACTTGCAAGTGTCTGTCTCGGTCTGCAAAGAAAAGTGTTTCACTAATTCCAACAGACACTCCAGGTTTTGCATAATTGCTTGTGAATTTTTAATTTCAGGAATTTTCATTGTCAAAATTAACATGCAGCAGTGCACAGAACTAACCTAAATATTGCCCAGGTGCTGGGTGAAGTGTTGGTACAAGTATACAAAAATTACTGAAGAACAGAGAGCTGTGAGCTTGTCTCCTTCAACTCACAGAATCATCATGGAATGAACCACATAACCCTGGAATGGTTTGGGTTGGTGGGGACCCTAAAGATCACCTCATTCATTAAGAACAAAACCTGAATTAATTAACAAAACCTGAATTAACAAAATAAAAAGCTGGTATTGGGCTAAAGTCTATCTATCAGCCAGAGGGAATGCTTAAGATTTTGTATCTCATTCCAGCACCTCTTCTTCCCATTAAACTCACTTTTCCAGTTTTCCCTGCGTGGTTGCACTTTGGACACTCCCAGCAGTTCGGCAGCTCATCGTTCACCACACCATCCGATTCCTTCACCTGGGGAGACACAACACTCACAGCTGAGCTGAGCAGGAGGGTGAGGATCATCCCAAGGCCCACTGACAGCTCCTGCAGCCCTCCCAGGGAGCAGAGGCACATCCTGCTGGTGCTGAGCCAGCCCTGGGCGCTGCAGAGCCGCCCCTCGATGGTGTGGGAGGGAGGGACGCTGGCCAAACACAGCCGGCAAAGGGCTCAGCTCTGGGCCCTCCACAGGGTCAGGGACAATCCCAATCCACACACTCTGCTCTTGGAACAGCAACAGAGAACTCCCCGAGAGCCCAAGCAAAGCCCCACACCCAGGGCTGTGGCTGCCCCCCAGCCCTCGGGGCTGCAGAGCCCACCCTGAGTCCCCCAGAGCACAGCCTGGGCTCTCCCATCCGTGTTCTCCTTTGCATTAACCCCATGGGCATTTTTAGCAGCACTGCATCCTGCACTGTAATCAAGTGTTCCTTAAAATCCTTTTCTCTCAGGATCAGAACTAGCAGTGCCAGGCTGCAGCCCTCCAGCCCACGGGATGGTGCTGCCAAGGCAGCTCAGAACAGGCACATTCACTCAGATGGACACCAGAGCATTTCCAGCTTTCTCACACCCCAGATCCTCAGCCAGGCCAAGGGAGAGGCCGATGACTTCATCACTACCTCCAACACGGACATTCTGCTGTCTGAAACAAACTTATGTTCAGGGCTGTTACACTCCAGCAAAGCACAATCCTGCCCTACACAGCTGGAATGCTCCTCTCGTCTGGATTTTCACACAGCAGCTTTCCAAACAGGGAACAGACATTTCAGAAAGACATTTCTGTGAATGAAAAGCAGAGCTAAGATACACCCTCTGCACACACACACTCACTGATGGCACATTCCCACTTAAGGGTTTCATTACATACTCAGAAATAAACAACTTGGAAAAAAAAGAAAAATATTGATTTATTACTATTGTGGACAACAAAAACCTGCTGCTGTCCAGACTAACAGCTGGGCACTGGCAGCACCAGTGTGGCTGCAGGAGGCAGGAACAAGCACGGGCAGGGATCTGCAGATTTTTCATGTTTCTCAAACATTTCCTCCTCTCCTCCCAGCGCAGGGAAAGGGAACTGGCTGTGCAGGAGCAAGCCCTTGGTTTAGGAACTGCTTCCTCCAGTCCCTGAGCCAGACAGCAGCCATTCTAGTTTCACCATCCAGTGAGAGTGATGACATGTCAGTCTCTCAGCAAGACTGGAGTTAATAAATAAGTAAATGAAGTGGGCAGAATTTAAATACTGGTTTTATCACAACTGTGTGCCTTTGAACCTTCTTTCCCATGGTAGGTGTAAGATACTCCAGGAGTTGTTGTATACATCTCTGCCTCAGGGGAACAATTCCTGGCCCAAGCCCAAGTTGGGAACAAGTTATTTCCCGCACTGAATACAGAACAAGTGCTGCTGAAGGGAGAGCATTACAGCTCTGTCCCTTCTGTGAAGTTTAAGGAACTGAACAGATGTGAGGAACTGTAAGCAAACTAATTAGACACACACAAACCTGCCACTGAATCTGTCCCAAGCCTTTCAGGCTGGGTGGGAGCCAGTTCTGAGTGTTTGCTGCAAACAGCAGGTGGGTGTCTGAGCCCAGCGTGAGGCGTCACTGAAACCCATCCTGCAGCACCAGGGCAGCAGCTCCGGCCTGAGCACCACAGCCCCTGCTGGGGACTCCTCCTGTAGGGACACGGAGACCCCAGGATGCTGATCATGAATTCAGGCAGTGCCCAGGCTGACACAGGCACTGGGACACACCTGGGCTGTGCTGGGAAAGGCCTCTGTATCCCTGCTGCTCTCACAAGGCACCCAAATATTCACTTCCACTGTTACCAGCACATTCAGCTGAGATGGAAAAGAACAGGCTCCTAGTGGAGAAAGGAACCCCCTCTCCCTAAGGAAACAGCATCAGATGCTGCACTCAGACATGCTAGCCAGCAGTGCCAGCAATTTGAGATGAAGCAAGAAAAATTCACCACTCTTGGTTCAAGTCAAGCACTGTGGAACAATGCAGAGCAATGTTCATCCCAAAATCTCATGAGCTCCCTCTGGAAGCAGCGCTGCGCTTGCGAAACTCTCACCAAGATCATTTTCATAAGAAACCCGTTCAGCAAAACAAGCTTTTGTGTTGGTGTGGTATTTTCAAGGAAAGGAGGATGTCAGGAAGCTCCTGTGCCACTTGTGAGGACGTGGAACACCCTGCTGTCCCAGCTCTGCGGGTGCTCTGGCACCCAGGGCCCCCTCAAGGCTCACCTGAGCCACCCTCAATGGACTCCTCAGAGCTCCTCTGGCACTGCTGCTTCACGGAGAAAAACCCCAGAGCATGAACAACCTCATCAGGGAGCTGGAAGAAGATGGAATTCAAACCACAACCAACCTGCCCTGGAGAATAAATCACCCCCTGCACCAAACCACACAAGCTGTGGGAGCTGCATCTTGGAGGGAACTCACTCCACAGGGGAATGAGCCAGGAAAGGACATCTGCCCTGATCCAGCTGATCCCAGTCTCCCCCAGCAGCACGTGTGCCAGACCCTCAGCTGGAGATGAGCAGCAGCTCCCATGGGGCTGCTCCCCAGTGGGACAGGAAGGCAGCTGCCCTGGGGCTGGGGCTGCACCAAAGGCTATTTATGGGCTCCATCCTCAGGGCTCAAGGGCTGCAGCAACATGTAAACATGCCCAGAGATTTCTGCCTTGCAGGAAATCATGGAACCTGGGAATAAAGAGCAAGGAAGGATCTAAGGAAGAGGCTCCATTTTCCTTTTGCTGTTCTCCTGAGCAGTCTCATCTCACCTTCCAAGATGATTCTGAAATTCTACCAGTGCTCTTTTGCCTCAGGAAATAAACAGCACCAGTTACCAGTTACCCACCATTTCAGCTCAGCAGAAGCACTGAGAAATCCAAACCAAAGGCACACAAGGCACACAGTAAATCTCCCAGTGCTTAATTGTCAGGAACAGCCAAAGCAATGCTGTTCCTGGTTACCAAAAGCACACTCAGAGTATCATGCATGTGTGAGACAGCAACAGCCCCTGCCTGACTTCACAGAGCTGACCCACATCCTGTGCTAGTCCCAAACGCAGAATGGGGAGAGGAAGTCGTACCTGAGCTGCCACTAGACAACAACTGTCCTCTCACTGAGCCCTGAGGTGCCACTGACACTGCAAGGGCAGAGATGGGGTGCACAGGGCCCTTCCAGCAAGGGCTGGAACAGCAAAGCAAATTAAGGTACCTCTGAAAATGAGCAGCTCCTTCCTCTGCTTCATCAGCCCCCAAAGTTTTGTTTTAAGCAGAGCCAAACAAGCAAAGCTCCTTTTCAGAGCCCATCTGTGGCAGGAACTGAGCACCAGCTCCATGAATCAGGGAGGAGGCTCAGCTCTGGTTTGCCAGCTCCCCACACTCTGCTCTAATGAATGACAGCACAGAGCTGGGAGCAGCAGAGCTCAGGAGAAATGAAAGGCCAGGGAGCTGCACAGAACACACACACCTCTGCTCCCAGACAGCCCAGAAGGGCCCAAACGCTGCTTTTGGGGCACCCTGTGTCACAACACATTTGCTTGGGCAAATCACTTTAACCATAAACAAATCAGCAACAGGAAATGGCTGATCAGCTGAAAGAAACCAGCTCTGGAGCAAGGCAGCTTCTCAAGGCTAATGCAGGAAGAGATGCCCAAAATGACACTTTTGTCACCAGCAAAGCATCCAGCTGCTCACAGGACTCAGCCAGCCAAGGTGAGCACTCCTGCAGGCTGCCCCTGGCCCAGGCTGCTCTCCAGAGCTCACTCCTGCTCCAAGTCACCCCCAACACCTTCAGAGCCAGCTGCCCCCTAAGGCACATCTGTGCCTGCACCTACACGAGAGCCAATTGTTCATCTGTACTTTGTGGGGCTCAGGATTTGGGAATACCTCGCCCTGAAGTACAGACAGATTGCTCTGCCTACATCCCAACTCAAACACCTCACCTCCTTAAACAAGGGGCAAAAAGGAAGAAACAAACCCACAAGATCTTCACACACTCCAGAGCCAGGGTCCCAGGGAATGCTGTTACATCAAGGGCCTGCCTGCTGGTCAGGGCTGTGAGTGCCACAGAGCTCACCCTGCTCCTCACACCAACTCTCTGCTCCCTTACTCACTGTCCAAAGATGAAAAGCTAAAACATCCCCAACTTCTGTGCACCACTTTTACATTAAGGTGATAACTAATTCAGCTTTTGTTTCCAACATGTATCACATCCTTGTACTCACCTTAAGGCATCCTGGGTGTATGATTTCATTACAAATGGAGCATTCCATTAGCATGAGATTAAACTTGCTCTCCTCCTCTTCCACAGAGTCCTCTTTCCCAGCTTCTCCACACACCAGACACACAGCAGTGTGAGGCAGCACCGGCTGTTCAGGGATCAGAAAGAGCTCATCAAGATATGGCAGACATGGAAACACAGAGCTCAATGTGCATTTACAGTATCCATAATTTATTATGGATAAACTATTGTGCAAACTCACATGAAGGCAAAAAAAATAAATTGTAACAAATGAGGGCTGGGTACCAGACCAAGCTCCACAGGACACGTTTCACCCTGTAGCAACACAGGCTCAGGGAGCATTACTGGGATGGATGAAAATGCATTTTTGGTGGGTTCCTTCAATCTGTGAATCTGTGAGCTGACACAGACATTGGCATGCAAGTCACTTCACCAGTGTACAGTGGGAGGGGAAAGAATCACCCCAGACCAGCACTATTCACATCCATTAGGTTCCACAATCCGAGGAGCAATTTGGCAGCTCCCGTATTTTACAGGCAGGGCAGACAGATGTTATGGGACCTGATCCAGGTCTCACAGCAAGCCCACAACAGAACCAAGAACAGCCCTTTCCTGACTGGCAGTCCATTATCCAGGGCCCTGCTCCCAGCCTGAGCACTGCAAAAGCTCTGCTCACTCAGGAAGAGGATTCTCTCCTGCAAGTGTCACAAGTGAGATCACACAGATTTTTTTCTTCCTTTGAGGCAGAAAGGGAACTGCAGCATCTCACATACCTGTCACCCATGTCAAAGCACAGAATGCCACTCTAATTAAAAAGCCACCTTTTTGCTAATGATTAACAAAATTCTGGTCTGCAGCAATAAGGTATAAACCCCATTACAAAGAAGAAAAGGAAGGACCTGAGCTGCCCACAAAGGGAAGTGCCACTGACTGGGCTGCCAGTCCTTAACTACACACAGCAGAAGCAGAGATGGGGCTTTCCCAGCAAGGATCTCTTGTGGATGGAGTGGATCAATCCCTAAGGGAATACCTGCACACCAACCCCAGTTTCAGCATCACCAGTGCATCCTTCAGCAAGGCTCAGGCAGGGGAAGCCCGGCTGTGTGAGCCATCAGAGCACAGAGCATTTGCAAACAGCAATACAATCCTTCTTCTGCTGGGATCAAGGGTGTCCAGGCAATTGCTCAGTCCCTGGAGGGGCTGGGGCAGCAGCTGGGCTGTCACCACGTGTCCCTCCAGCCCCAGACCATGCAGTGTGTCCAGGCACTCCTGCTTCCCTTCCTGATGGAACTGGTGATGCAGAGGAGGCTCCTGCTCTCTGAACAGCAGCACCACGGGCTCTCTGAAGGCTTCTGAGCTTAATGAAAGTCTGTCTAGTTAATATTGTCAGTGTTATTAACCAAGGCAAGCACAGTCCCAGAACTGTAGGGATCATTACTTCCATACAGCTTCAGCATCTTGCAGGGTCTTTTTGGCTGGAAGCTGCTGGATATTATTACTGCTGAATTGTTAGAGAACAAGAGCAAAGCCAACAGGACTGCTTACAGAAATGTAAAGCACCTTGAAAGGTACAACATTTCAATTCCTTAATTTTCTGGGCCTTTGCTGCTTTAAGAATTTGTAATAATCTCCCTGATATTTGCACCAACCTAGAAAGTGCAGAGAAGTCACTGTCAGTGCATGTGAAAGTGGAACAAGTAATCAGAGACCCCTGGCTACCTCTGTCCTAACTGAAAGTAAAACTCTAGGCACACGAAGAGAAATAAATCCTCACTGGAAGACAGAAAATGACTACACTCAGCTAGAAGAGAGCCCAGATCATCTCCAGAAGGCTCAGCCTGCGTTACTGAGAGTGAAACAGCTTAGTATGAAAGTTTCCTTCATCAGTGAGGATGAGAAAGCACACTGCAGCCCTAATTTAATCCTTCCACTAAAAAGGCAGCATGATTTCACTATTTCTTGCCCCTGGAGAATAATAAATTCTTCATCCATGCTGTTCAATTCATGCCACACTCCAGGAAATCAAGTGTTCAAAGAAAAGACACTTGAGCTGCAAAAGCACTCTGCAGAAAGGTGGATATTCTGTGTACTTTACTGAAAGATCCAGCAGTGCTGAACCCAATCCTCTGTGTCAGGAACAGTGCAGAGCTTGGCACAGAACATGGAGTGAGCTACCAGGAGCAACTACTGGAAACTGTAAGTGCTTATCAGTTTTTTATCACTGGTAAGTCATTTAATCCCTCCACTTTGGTCATCTCCTAAGAATTAAAAGAAAAAAACCCAAATACTAAGTGAAGGGAACTGTAATGAGAGAAATCAGTATAGATAGGGTGATATTTCAGTTATGAATAAACAACATTCCTTTCTTCAAAAAAACAACAACAACAGAAAACCAAACCCATAACAACAGCATAAACAAGACCTTCTAAAGAATTAAAGTAAAAACTAAAGCTGATTTTTAGCCTTGAACAGAGTCACTGCAGACATGAGACCCGAGAAGAAGCTCCACAAGTCAGCATGGCAGCTACAGACTCAAAAGCTGCTTGAACAACTCAATGGAAGATTAATCTGTCAATATTTGTTAAACAGAAAGCTATTGCTTGTGACTCAAGAAGCTCCTAAGTAATGTACCACAGGAGCCCAGGAAACTGCCTGCCTGCTTGCCCTGTGCTGATGCTCCTTCCCTGACAGCCATTTCCAGTCCCTGAGGAAGACAAGACCCTGGACTGATGGCTCTCTGCCTCATCTAGACCAGACCCTCTGCTCTATGCCTAAGTAACAGCAAACAAATTGAAACTGAGATCTCTGTGAGCCTGGGGCTGGGGTCATCAACACCAGAATCTTGGAGGCTGTCAGTCAAGGATTTCCCTCATCCTAATTTGTGTGGATAACACGGCAAAGATGATTGCAGGGCAGCTTTTCTCGGGAAATTCCAACATCCAAACCAAACACATCTCTTCATCCTTAGAATCAGAACTTCCTACTCTTCCCCTTTTCCCCCACGTCTCAGAGTCTGAGGGTGATTTGAGTGCTGATTTTTGATGTAATGACAATCTCCACTTCTACATTGCTAAAGGAAAGCTGTCCTGTTAAGTTTTAGTGGCATTCTGGTTTAGGATCTGGGGAGGATGAGAAGCACTGGGAAAGGAGATGTGAGCTGGGAGGGCAGGGAGAGCTCCCAGCCCCACACCTGATCATTCAGGAGACACAGCATGAGGAAAGGACCCTGCAGGCGAGCTGCAGGCCCAGGCACACTTACAGCTATGCACTGCCTCATGATGCAGGACTGCTTCATCCTGCCGGGGCCCCCGAACTTCTTCATGTCCTTGCAGAAGTGGCACTCGCCGCACTCTGTCCGCAGGCACGCCTCGCACTTGCGGCATCGCGTCCTCCGCCGCCGCGCGCCCGCCGTGCTCCGGTTGGCAGCGAGCTTCACCGCGGCCGCTGCGCCCAGCTTGCCCTTGGGCCGGCCCACCGCCCTGTTCTGCAAGAGACACACAGGGTCAGCCGGGAGAGACACACAGGGTGAGTGTAAAACACACACACACAGGGTGAGCTGTAAAACACACACACACAGGGTGAGCTGGGAGAGAGAGACACACACACACAGGGTCAGCCGGGAGAGACACACACACAGGGTGAGCTGTAAAACACACGCACACAGGGTGAGCTGTAAAACACACGCACACAGGGTGAGCTGGGAGAGACACACAGGGTGAGCTGTGACACACACACACACACACAGAGTGTGTGAGCTCCAAGAGACACACACAGGGTCAGCTGTAAAACACACATAGGGTGAGCTGTGAGACACACACAGGGTCAGCTCTGAGAGACACACACAGGGTCAGCTGTAAAACACACACACACAGGGTGAGCTGTAACACACACACACACAGAGTGTGTGAGCTCCAAGAGACATGCACAGCGTGAGCTGGGAGACACACACAGGGTGAGCTGTAAAACACACGCACACACACACACAGGGTGAGCTGGGAGACACACACAGGTTCAACCCTGAGACACACACAGGGTCGCTGGAGAGAGACACACACACACACACACACACACACACACACACACACACACACACACACAAGGTCAGTTGCACATCCAGCTCCCTGCTGAGTCTGCACCAAGCTGACCCCTGTTAGTGAATTACACACACACAGGTAACGCAGGTAACACTCAGCAGATGTGTACGGTCACTCTCAGACACAAAGGAGCTCCACTGCCTTCCCAAGAAAGGATGGGCTGTAAAATGACACAGAAGCCAGCACAAGCCCATGTCAACAAGAGGGCAGGGAAAAGACATTTAGGCACAGCTCAACACAAGATCAAGTCCCAAGTGAGGTTCTTGGCTTGGGTCAATAGATGATCTGTGCCAGTGCTGAGCTCTGGGCTAGAGGTATCTTAGATTTGTGCTCAGGTTAAGCCAGAAGAGCTTCCTCTGCTCAGGAGGAGCAGAAGTGATTTGGTGGTTAGGTACAACAGAGAAACACTCAGCCAATGGCTCAAGCCTCCAGTCATATTCCTAAAAAATCAGCAGAGAATGAACTACTGCCAAGCAATAAAGTAGGAAATAAAACACAAATGCTACAAAACCCTTCCAAGGTAGCTCCCCTCCTATCCAACACCCGCAAGTGCTCAGAAATAGAACACCAACTGATGTGCAAAGGCTAAAAAGGGCATCCCAGGTCTAGATTTCAATGACCTTTAAGACAGAAACTAAAGGAGCATGAAAAGATTTGAAATGATTAGGTTAACTGCAACATATTCACTCTGGACATCCAAATTTCGTGTTCTCATCAGAAACTCCCTGTTACACACAAGAACTTACAGCTCAAGCCAGACATCACTAAATACCATGTAATTGTATGGAGCTAATTATGCAAGAATTGGCTTGGCTCATACTGACCCCTGACAGCTTTCTCCATAAAGATGATAATAACAGGACTGCAAAGTTCATTTGGTTTCGCATTTATACAACTCTTCCATTTTCTGCACATCTCAGCATATGACCAACAGACCACCCAGTTTCACTTTCTGTTTCTGTTGAATTCTGGGCAATCACCAAGGCAGGGGCAGCCTGGCTGTAAGGAGCCATGCAGAAATTCCACCAGAGTTTTTAAAAGAAGAGATGTGCAAACATCTCTCATACACTTGGTTGTACAAAAGCTTCCCCAAGTGTCCTGCTGTACAACCCTGAGGAGAAGCCACACTGCAGTGTATTTGATCTTCCTCCCAGCTGACTTAGCAAAGCTCCAGTGACTTTCTCTAAGCTGCAGAGAAGTGCTGATATTTTAACAGCCTCATCCCAGGAATCTCAGTGCTGGAAGCGAAGAAGTCAGGAGCCAGACTCCTTAAGTCTTCTCTCCTGCAGACTATCATTACTGAGGTGGGAGAAAACTACTCAGTCCATGAGGGTGCAGAAATTTCTGCAAAGTTTTAAATTCCACTCCTCCAGAACAGATTTTGTTCCGTGTGCAGGCTGAGCCTCGCTGTGCTGTGTGAGCAGAGCTTCCTTCCCATCGGCAGCCGCAGCGGCCGCCTGGATTGCGGATCAATGTCAGACACTCCAAAGGATAAATATTTACCTTCTAGACCAACTTTCCAGCCTCTCAAGGATAAAGTCGGCTCTGGCAGGACTGGCTTAGAGGCAACCTAGATAAGAGATAATTTTCTTCCTCAGCATGAATCACTCCTCCATTCTATTAGAGTCTCCTTCAGCTAGGAAGGGAGGCGAGACACGAAGCAAAGGCTGGATAGCAGCGGGAACAAGTTAAACCAAAACATGCACAACAACCTTGGCAGCTCCCCTTGGACAACAGCACATGGAAGATTCTGTGTGAGCACCTGACTCCTTCCTACTGGGAAGCAACATGATTAAGTTTGAGGCAAACAACAGCTATGACACCGTGAGAATGCTGTTTTTAAATGCTTTCAAGGAAAAATCAAACTCTGTACTTTTCCAGCTGAAAGACAACTCCTGCTTCTGCCACAGTGATACGAGCCAAGTCCTAATTCTGAGGACAACAGTTTAAGTGCCAGGACACTGCAAAGACACAAGTGATAAAAGGCATCACTTGAACACAGAATTTGAGAGTCCTAAAAAACCCACAAAAGCCGGAAGGTGAAAGTACAAGAACAAGCCTGAAGTCAGACCACACCACACAACTCAGATTTTCTTCCAGACACCACCAGAACACAGCAGAGGTGCAGATCTCCATCTCACTCTATGGAACATTCTTGCCTACCCAAACCTCTTCGCTGCTCATTAGCAAATTGTACTAGCTGGGTTTGTACTAATTTACCAACCAACCAATCCTCAATCCAAGCCACGTTTTCACTCCAGGATGTCGCAGCCAGCAAGGCTGGAGAGGCCTTGCAGGAATTCCCGTTCGTATCTAGTTTCAAGGGGCTCCAAAAGTGGTCGCTTAAAAACCTCCACAGAAGAAAATCTGGCCTGGGATTCAAGGGGGTAGAAGGAGCCTCCAACATGGCTTGGGGTTTATTTAGCACGTGGCAGACAGCCAGATAAATTCCAGGTCGATGTTAGTGAGGAGATGCTGCAGGATTTCCAGCTCAGACTGCAGTTTTACAACATCCCAGGCCTGGTAATGAGGCTGGGCAAAATCTCCTTCTAAGTTCCTGTCCCCATCTCTGCACTGCCACTTGCCACCCTCCCAGCACAACTCCATGGATTTGCCTTGCAAATAATGAGCCCGTGGCAGGGGATGGCAGCACTCCTTGTGCTGGGTGCCCAGCAAACAGCAGCTCCAGGGCCTGGGGCCAGGCCTGGCTGTCACACCCACTGGGGGGACACAATCTCACTCCTCTGGAGGGACCCCACCATCTCCTCTCCCAAAGAGATGCAACTCTCAAGCACAGCCTGGACCTGATGCCTCTGTAGCCCCCCAGAGCTGTCTCTGAGAACTGTCAAGCAAACAAAGATTGTACCAAACTTGGAAGATTTTTTCCTCTCTTAACCCTTACAAAGTAGCCAGGGAGCTGAGAGAGAGCCTGCCTGGAACACCATCACCAGCCACCATGTTCCAACATCTCCACAAGAACTGTGCTCGTAACTCCTATGGCCACAGGAAATCTGCAAAAGAGAGGCAGGGGATGCTGGAGTGCTGACAGCCACTCTGCCAAGCTCTCAAAAAGGCAGAGCAAGCAGCTGCTGAAATGTATTAGGATTAATATCTTAAATTCACATCTCTACTACACCGAAGCCTAGTAAGCTGGTGGACTTGCACAGGACACCACGCTGGGTTGTTTGCTTTGTTTGAGGTTTTTTGTTTCTTTTGTGGGATTTTTTTGGTGCTGTCCATATTACTGCTATGACACACAAAGGTAACTTGCTCCTGTTCCCAAAGCAGACACAGCACTGGGGATGAACGTGGCCCATCACAGGTGCTGTTCTATGCACCTCAAAACCATTTACAAGTCATGAAGTTGGGCTCACCCTCCCACACCACAGAGCTTAAACATGCCCACCCCTCCAACAGGAAATGCAGCGATTTTCTGAAGTGCTGGCCTCCTACAGCCCCCACCAAATTCAGCACAATTAGGGCACTTGGTGGGGTGGTCACCAGTAATTAAAGAGTCTCTCAACAGGGCTGTGCAGACCCAGGAATAAACTCACAATTCTAAACCAACCCTGGGAAATGAGCTACCTGCAAGCCTCTGCTCAGAACATGACTTTATCCTGGTTATGGACAAACATTTGGCTGCTGGGCAGATTCCACTGCCTTCTCACAGCACCTCAGCACACTTCCACATGTCCCAGCCCTGCCCAGCTGTCACTAAAAAACCACAAGCAGGGTCAGAAGGACCAGAGGCACTAAGGAATGGCCTCTGCCCTGAGCACAACCCTGACTGCAACAGGAACATAACCCTGGTGTTTACAGCAGCAAATTTCTAACCTTCACAATTGCAAAGAACAACTCGAAAGACCTCGGGCAAACAAAAAACACCCTGAACACCAAACTTTGGAGAAACACTGCAAGAGCCATCAGCCATTAAATGCATCATTAAATAGGTGCTGATGTTCCCCAGCTGCTGTCCCAACACCAACGGGGATCTGCCAGAGATGTCACCAGGCAACTTCACACACAAACTCCTCCACCCTAGAGAGGAAGAGCAGCTGACCCTGCCACCAAGTCCAGCAGGAGGGAGGTCCTGGTTCTCAAAGCAAGGCTGACTAAGCCTGCAGCCTAGAAACGAGCTCTTCTGCAGTGGCCTTTACCTGGGCACAGCTCTTATTCCACCACTCAGCTTCAGTGACCTGCTTTAAACTCCTGCCAGCAGCACCAAACCATTATTTCAGACTCAACATCTCCACAAAAAGCCCAGAGACATGTGGGGCTGTTCTGAAGGGCTCCTCAGGGGGCAGGTCAGCGAGACCCTGAAGCACTTCACTTCAACCAAGTACAACCTGAACAGCTCCTGTAGAATCCACAATGTACATCTCCCCTGGACAACACCTTCTATGTGTGCAGTGTTCACTGCTCCAGGTGCTGTGCCACACAAATACGTCCCTTGCATTTGCAAGGCAGCAGTGATTTCCTTCTGTAACACACAGACAAATTCTGATTATTCTCATTTTCTGTAGTTTGACCACATCCTCACAACCACAACAGCACTCACAGATGAGAATCCAGGCCTTGCCAGGTGCCAGTCCTGAGCTTAGAGCTCTATGTGGCACTGCATCCCAATGCAATTGTTTTAACAGAATTAGGATAGCCAAATCTAACAACCACTTGTTTTTTTAGAAGGTCTGATAAATAAACATTAAAGGGAAGATATTTTTTACAGAAGCTGCATGCATTAACCCACAATTCCTAACTGCTGTCACCTAAAACACCACCCTAAAGGGGCTGGGTCATGGGCAACACTGGGCACAGGATACACCACAGGGTGGCACAGCAAAGGCTTCTGGTCAGTTAGATCTACATCCTTTGCCACTGCATTTTTCCATCCAAACAGGGTGCCGGTTCTGGAGGACAAGACTGCTGTGTGCTGCCCAGGGCAGTGAGCAGCACTGTCCCCTCCTGCTCCAGTGCCACACTCCTCTCCCAGCCTCCTTATGCAGGGAGTTGTGGCGTTCCCACTGGAAACCCAAACTGACCAGGTAACCCTGCATCTGCCCCAAAACATGGGTGCTGGCCTTGGCTGCCTCAGCCCGTTACCCTCACACTGCAGGCACTGCACAATCACAGAACTGCTCAGGTTGGAAAGACCTCAGGGATCATCGAGTGCAACCATTAACACAGCTCTGCCACGTTCACCACCAAACCATGTCCTCAAGTGCCACATCCACACCTATTTCTAACTCTTCCATAGATTCCATCACTGCTCTGAGGAGCCTGGGAATAATCACAACCAAGTCAACAGTTCTTCTGTAATAAACCCTTACATCTGTTTAGCAATTAACAGAAACCCTTCTCAAAGGAAGAACTCGGAGGAAGAAGGAAGGACAGGATGATGTAACTGCAGGAATGCAGTGGGGCCAAGGAAGAAGCAAGATTAAGAGAGCAAAAAATCCCACTGATGCCAATAACATCCTTAAAAGCTGTATTAACTGAAGAGCACATGCCAACACCAAGGACCAGGTCTGACCAAAGCCTATCTACCCAAAAATCTGCACAAGCAAACTCCAGGAGAGCTGTTTTCCTCTCCCAGCGAGTGTTTACAGTTACATCACCCTCCTTCAGAATACACTCCTGCTGGGGTGGAGGTGTCCTTCAAGTCCAAGGTCCCTCATTAAACAGCAGCACCCAAGGGAAAGGGAAGGCACTGGAACTTTTTCAATCCCAGCTATCCCAAACCAGCATTAATCCTCTCCAGATGTTTACTGCCACCATCTCCTCCACTTCATACCTACAAAATCCCCTTCCACCACAACCAAAGCAGCTCTTAGTGACCCTTCCAGGTGACCACACAGAACTCCACTTCTGAATCAGACTCATTTCCCACAAGAAAACAGAAAGAAAATAAAAGTTTATACTTTGCAGGTTCATCTGGGTGTTAATGACACTCCAGCAGCTTTTCTGCCAACATAGCAATGTTGTTTAGGGTGTGATAAACTGGCACATCAGTGCCACTGTCAGTGCCCCTGTTTATTTTCCTCTGGTGGTGAGGAGGCAGAAGTTAGGCCTGGAGGGTGGAATAAGATATATTGGCAAAAACATGCTTTGGGAGATAAGCTCCAGCAAAAGTAGGAGCTCTTAAAACAAAGACCCCGCTAAGTTCCAGACTCAGGGCACAACACAGCTTTTTTACTGCTGCTCTGGGACAAATCCCCCTGTCCCAAGCAGGCACGCTTTTCTCTGTTTACACACAGTCAGAAATCAAATTTCCTCACACCAGGAGGAACACAGCAACCTGGTGGGCTGGGGCAGGTGCTGCCCAGGACACAGGACACAGCCCCAGCACTGCTGGCAACTGCCACAAGTGCAGTAAATCCTGCGTGCTGCAGAACCTCACAGTCTTTTTGCCTTCTTAGGTGCGACACAGACCAGGGAAAGAGGAATGAAAGTCAGCATAAAAAATGACAAAACCTGTGGGCTTCTACCCGAGCACTGAAATTGTGCTGTTCAACTGCTCCCTTAGATGTGAAGCACCTGTTACACATAAGGGCTATTGCAGTAGAAAAAGCAACATAATATTGATTTGACATGTCCTGTGCAGAAAAAGAGGGTATGTAGACATTAAAGCAGGCCTGTATGAAAATACAGCTGGAACTACATGAGGTGTTTTACCACTGGAACAGAAAGGAAAACATTCCACAGCTCTTTGGTACATAGGTCACTGCGCTACAGTTTAGGACCAGACCAAGCTTCTTAAGAAACTCCAAAAGAAAGATTTCCCCCGTCCCGCATTAATTTTTGTTTTAAACTTCTAAGACACAAAAATGCTATGAAAGCCTCAGGTTTTAGAAGAGTTGAAGAATCCCAGAACATAACCAACTTTCCAGATTCATCCAGCAAGAACCAGCACCTCCAAGCAACAATTTCACAGCTGGTACAATACATCTGAGACCAATCTGCTCTCCCAACCATTAGCTCTTTTTAAAAAGTGTGCAGTGATTGCACCAAGACACAGACACAAATGGAAAAGGCCTGGCATGAGAAAAAATTTAAGAAAAGGACTGGGATATTTAACTACTATGTGTGGGAGCACAGCAGTGAACTCAAAAGCAGCACAGGCCTGCACATTCACACAATACTCAGAATCAGGTAAAGGCTCAATAAAGTTACTCATGCAAACCTCAGCTCAGGCTCTTGGGCTGACACTGACCAGGCCAGCACAGCACGTTGTGCCCCCCAAGGTTCCTGCATCTGCTCTGCCATCCCTGGGGAGCACCCAAGGCTCACCATCACCCCAAATTCCTTTCTGACCCTGTTTTCTACGCGCAATTCTGAACCAAAACAAGGTAAAGTTGTTCAAAACAAGATGGGTTTTGGAAGATCGTCTCAACACCTGGACTACATAGAAACTCGTCTCTAAAAAGACAATATCAGGCCATTTTAAAGAGCGAAACACCTCGAGTTAAGAACAAAACTATCAAGTTTATGTTTAAATTACATACACATGTTTAATACTATTCCTGGTGCATTTTTAATTGCTTAGGCAGTTCTTAGAGAGTAAAATACGCAATCTAGAACATATGTTCTGGATTATTTTTCACAGATTACTTCATAAATTCAAGAAGTTTATTCTCCTTCCCCCACAGGAAAAAAAAAAATTAAAAAAGCCTTCAGAGAATAAACCCTGCAAGTATTAATAAAAGTTCTCTTTTCATTCCGGCACACATCCTTCTCTTTCTTCTACATCCCTCGTCCCTGGGAATGGAAAGGAGGCTTTGGCTATAAATCAAACGAAGACAAGGTAGCCAGGCTCAGCATCAGACTCTCCCCCAAGTCCCGCAGCCCTCTCAGCTATTTGAGGAATCTTAATAGGAAAAAAAATAACAATTCTGCCGCGGACAGGGCAGCCCCCGAGAGGCAACAGCCACGGCTCGCGGCGCGTTCGGGGCCCTGGGAGGTGCCGAACTCGCGGTGCCCGGGGCGCCCGCGGCGGGCGAGGCCGAGCGCCCCGGGCCGGCCCCGCGGAGGCTCCGCGGCCCCGCCCGGCGCGGTGCCTGGGCGGGCGGCGCTGCCCCGGGGCCGCTCCCGACCCCACATTGTTCCCGTCCCCGCGGCCGGCGCGGCGCTGCCCGGCCCGGCCTCCTCCCCTCCCTTCCCGCTGCAAACTTCGCCGCCCGCCCCGGACCTGCTCCGGCCCCAGCTCGGGCCCCGGCCCCGGCTCGGGCTCCGGCTCCGACTCGTAGTCCTCCTCGTCGGCGCTCGCAGACATGGCCATGGCTCATGGTGGGCCCAGGCGGAGCCGAGCTGACATGGCTGGAGCGGCGCTGCTGGCGGAGCCCCGCTCCCCGCACACACACACACACATGCAGGAGGAGGAGGAGGAGGAAGGGGGGCCGTGCATATTCATGCCAGGCAGCCAGGAAGGGGCTGGCCCTGCCGGCACGGCCAATCGCGGGCCGCTTCCACACCGCCGGCCTGCGGGGACAGCGGGCACCGCGCGGCCGGGGCACCGCGGCCGCCCCCCGCACACGGCGCGGCCGGGGACCGGGGGCTCGGCCGCCCGGCCGGCAGTCGATCCCCCGGCGGTAACGAGCCCCGCGATGTGCCGAGGGCCGGCGGGGGCGGGCCGAGGCTCGGGTGTGCCGAGCGGCGCTGGGCGGGGAGGATGCGCGGCCGCCCCCGGGGCGCTCGGCGCTGCTCGGGCTGCTCAGACAAAGGAGACGCGCACAGACACACACACACAGACACACAGACACCGCACACACCGACACACACACACCCTGCACCGCGCTACCTGCCCGCTCCCCTCCCGCGGCGCGGAACCTCCATCCCTCGGCAGGAGGAAGGCACCGAGCAAACTTCCAGATTGCAAGCGCCAGAACCAGCGCTGGGATAAGATGAGGCGACCCGGCTGGTGGAGCTGCTCGCATCTGGCCTCACGCTGCTGCTCCTTGTGCAGGCACCCCCTCTCTGACTTGCTCCGAGGAACCATTTCTAGCCGCGCTCTGATCATCCTGCCCCGCTGCTGGGGTTCCACAATGAAACCCCAGTGTGACATGGTACACATCGGTCACCTGGGGACCTGTTCTGGATCCAAAGGTCCCGGGGCCAGCACCTCCACAGGGACACTGCCTTGGCCCTCCACAATTTGAGGGTCACAGGCCTGTATTTGAGTGCTGGAGATTTAAATTTCCCATTGGATTTATGGGCCTGCTTTCAGGGGAAATCCCGATTCCACTCAAGTTGTTAGGATTTTGCCTCCGGCTCCTACGCCCACAACACAGAATTAAACATGAGATTAAATATTTGCATGTGCTGAGCAACCAAGAAGCCATAAAGAAGCACATCTAATGGTCCTTGCATCAGGATTTTTGCCAAACTAGTTTCAGCTCAGTTCCCTGGTCTGAATTACCACACGGCACAACCACTTTGGGTAGTTCAGAAGAGGCAGCAACAGGCAAGAGCTGGCACGGGAGCAAGCAGGAACACAGCCCTTGTGACACCAGGATCCACACTGAGCCTGGTCCCTCAAGTTCAAGTAACAAAACACAGTCAAACTTTAAACACATATTTACAGGCAATTGCTGATAAAGCAATGTGAATCGTGTAATTATGCCCCTTCCTTATTTTCCGTACATTAAATATCCATTGAGTGTTGTACTTCCGTCCTTGCCAACTCCAACTCAAATGATGGGTAGGCAATGGTGTTCTCCCCATCCTGCTCATCCACCATGCTGGGAGCAAAGCATTTACTCCCAACGCATGAAGGGCTCCCAGGATGTGCTCAGCCTCTGTCTCCTCAGGTTTCTCTCTTCCCCCATTGTGCTCCTACACAACCGGGAGCAGGAGCAGATGAAAGCTGAGGCACGAAAGGCATGTGCCTAAGGCCTTGGCTTTCAGAATCACAAGGTAATATCAGAATCCAATGTTTTCTGGAGGAGAGAGGAAGGGGGGGATGCATCTCATGACAGGCCTACAATGTTTTCAGGCACGAGCAAGAACGTGGCTCCAGCCGTGTTTGCAGTGCCACAATACACCTGGCCTGCAGCAGGTGACATCCGGAAGGAAAATGCTGGTCCCACACCTGCCCCTGGCAGACCAAGTCTCCACTAGCCCAGCTCCCTGCAAGGCTCCCTCTAACCTGGCTCACAGCCGTCTGTCCCTCCGGCCTTTTGGCTCCGTAATCCAGGCGGGAGAAAAAAATAACTTGTGACATCCCCCAAGGACAATCCACCAGTCACACCACGGCGAAATGTCACTCACAGCAAATTAAATCGTGTCAGAGATCATCCTCCTCCTCTCCATGTGCAGCACATTCCAGCACTCCTGATGCTGGCATTGGCCTCTCCTGGCTGCAGCAGCTCCTTCCCAGTGTATCCCACAGCACGGCCACGCTGCCCTTGCAGCAGCACCACAAGTGACAAGAGAGCTCTAATTACAGAGCCAGGGTTAGGACAGACAGCTCACACATGCCCAGATCTTGGAATGATTTCCAAACCCTAGGTAAACTTTGCCGAGATAGTGTTTAAAAAAATGGGAATAGGGTATGATATAAAATAGCAAATTGGGAATCAGCAAGGGGGAAACAACACAATAAAATAATTGTTTCTGATTATAATTGCTCTCAAAAAAAGTTATCCTGTACAAGAGCAGCTAACCATTCAAAGGAATATTTAATACACAGAAGGAATGATTAAGAGAGCATTTTCCAGCTCAATTCTTTCAGCTCGTCTGCACTAGAGAACACTAAATTACAACAAATAGTGAGCAACCCTTGTGTGAACAGTGTCTGGTTGCCCAGCCTGGTGGAGTTTACAACAGTTTAGAACACAAAATAAGCAGCAGTGACCCCAGTCCTGCCTGCAGTGGCAGAACTGTGTCCCTACTTCAGCTTAGTGTGATACAGTTCAGTAATAAATAACATCCTTAATTACGCTGCTGAATGAGCCATAGTGAAAACTGCATGAAAACAGACAGCACCTTCTATTTTGAACTGTTGCTTTGATTGCACCTCACCTGAAGTCATATATAAGTCTCATCAATATCATAATCTTCTCCACAGAAACCAATTATGTTGTCACAAACTGAGACAATAACCTCAAGCGAAGAATAAACAGCAGGAGCAGATGAGTGCCAAAGAACCAGATTTTATTCTCATGCAAATATCCTTAAGTAGTAAAACCAAGCTGGGGGAGGACGACTACAACCCCTGTGCTGTACTCACTCACTCCTGAGCATCTCCTGTACCAACAGATTGCAGCTGCTGCTGCCAGCCCTGAACAGGATCTGTGTTTTCCTATTACACACTAGAGTTTATGATGCTCAATAATGAAGTGAAATAAAGTTTTTTATGTGGCACAAACACACTTTTGATTTAAGCTTCCCTTGAAACTTTTTATGCATCTTTACAGAGTATTATATTTAGCTGGTATTAGAAAAAATATTTACACAGAAACAATTAGATCTCAAGTTGGTTGATACGCAAGTCCTTGAAAAAAGAAGTGATTTGAGCTGCTGCTGCTTTTTGCAGGCCAGCACATACATTTTTGGAAAGGAAACCCACTGAGATGTTTATGAATCACAATTATTGACCTGTATCAGAATAAGAGAGTTACCTAGTAGCTTTCTAAGGTTCATTGTTTTGGTGTAAGTGTCTATTCACATGAAATACGATCTTAACTGTTGGGCCTGGGCAAATTTCATGACACTTTTCTCAAGAGTTTTAACCAATATTTCAGCTGTATTCTCAACACTAGCAGTGACAGTCTGACAGCCTAAATACCCACAATCTCACTACTTCCCATCTACTTCATCTGAACTATGACATAAGAGTTGTCATCAGATGCACTGAGTATCTGTCACAATCTTTTCAATAGAGTCTGATTGATCAACTTTAAATCAAATAAAGTAAAGCAAGATGAAATAATACTGACTGCTCCCTCCATGCAATGCTACTGCTCCCAGTTCCTAAGCAGTGTCCAGCACTGTTCCAGGAGAACCCAAGGCAGAAGGGCTGTACAGACCCTGCTGGAGGGAGGGCACAGCCTGGGCCCTGCAGCAGAGGAGCAGCACCCAAACAAGAGCCCAGCAAACCTCGCTGACAGGAACTCCTCACACATCAGCCTTAAAACCCAAACAACCCTCCCCAAACCCCAACACCCTGTCCTCTTAAGAAAGTAATAAGTAAGACTGCAGAATGGTGAAACGTGGACTTCATCTATCACACAAGACAGACTCTTCTCTGCAGGAAGAGCCATGACATGACTGGGACGATCCCCTAGGAAATGGGGGAAATCCTGCCATGCTTCCTTCTTCCACAGGGCCTAATGGCACAAAGCATTTCCACAGCACAGTTTATGTCTCCAAGAGCCATGTTCTGTCAGCAAATGCAAAAACTAGAGAAGGAGGTTCCTAAGAAGATAAGCAGTGAGTGCCATGCTGTGGAGGAACATGCAAATAGATGTGAAAGAGTGGATTAACCGGAATAGGAAACCTGCTTTCCTGCAAGAGGCTCAGTGTGCTCTGACACACAGCACAGCACGCTGGGAGAGTCAGCTGTGTCCAACGTGTGGGCAGCAGCCTGAAAATCCAGAGACCAAACCCAAACACATGCTGAGCAAAGGAAAAGCTCAAGTGCAGTTTGCTTGTGAGGGCTCATCGCTCATTGTTCTCACCTACAAACTTGACTTGGGTCTGTGGGGTAACATCCAGGACTAACAACTAAACCACACCAGGCTAAGACTCACAGCTTTTACTGGACTGTACCCAAATATTTTGTTGTATTTGTTATTTTCAAAAAGGAGAGCATTGCTGTCCCTCTTCTATCTGGTCCACTGGTGCCTGCAGAAAGTCCAGAAGTTGAAACAAGCCCTCATTTATATTCTCAGCAGACTTTCATTTCAATGTGCTGTGGAACTAAGAGGAAGCCATCTTCTTGGGGACAGAACATACAATTCCATTTTGTTCTGAAAAGTGCACGCAGGATTAATGTTCAGAATTGCACGGCCTGTACTTGCAATGACAAACGCCTTTCCCACTGCTCTGCCAATGTGCTTGGTCCAGAAACAAAACTATTCACTTTCAGATACGTACTCAAAGCTTGGATTGCTTTGATGTCGAGGTGGTGGAGAGCAAAAGGATGTTGGAAGTCTTGAACCAGGTTCAAACCTTAGCTTCTGTTGGCCAGCTCAGCCATAAACGTGGACCAGGCTCCTGGGGATAAAATCTGAGATCTGTCAACTCACTTCACAAAGACTATCTAAGGAAAAGGTCTTAAGACTACAGTAGTTTTCATCAGCACTTAGACTGTCATGAAATAAAGAGAAAGCTTCTGTCTTGAAAAATGGTAGTCAAGGCATAGTTGGGAAAAATTCATATTACTGAATATTCGTGTCTGTGGCAGAAGAATGACAATGGGGAGGAATACATAAATCTTCTTGTATCATACCTGGAGCACAACAGTTGGAAAACAGAGATGTCTGTTCATTTTTTTCCCCAATCCATTTAGATTTCTAGTCAGAGTCAAAATGGCTCTAATTTACCTGTTTGATGTATTAATCACATAAAGGCATTGGTCAGATTTCAAAGCAAGTGGCTGAGAGTTGATAAGAAGTGAAAATATTAAGTCAAAGATGGAAGATTAAGAAGGTGCTCATTCAAGTCCTTGCTATTTATAATTACTCCCTGAAGGGACACAATATTTCAAGTACAGCCTCTTGAGGTGAGAAATAATCTGTCAAGTCACCAGGCAAAGGTGTTAGAAAAATACTGAGGCAATAGGCAGTGAGGCTCTTGTGTAGAGTCACCGAGTGGAGTGGGCTGGAAGGGACCTTCAGGACCATCCTGTCCCACCCCCCATGGCAGATTCTGTTGGACCCTGGAACTGCTCAGCTCTGCACTGAGTTACTGCACAAATGAGTTTGTCTGGAGGACTGATGTGTGTGAGAGACTGAAACAGCACTCAGAAAAATAAACAGGTGGGGCAGGGAGCTGCTGCCTTGCTGGGCAGGGCTGCCCTGGGAAAGCAGAGCCTGGACAGGAACTGCAGCAGCTCCAGCAGCTTTCCCTCCTTTGCACTGCACCTCGAGAAACCTTTGGTTCTGGTGCATCAGGTTTGCTTCCTGCCTCCACGTGTACTTAGCAGGGGAAGGCCTTAGTTTCATACAGCTATTGTGGAATTCCCTCAAAAAAATATTCCCCAAACATCAACTATGGGGTTTTGTGTCTTAATAGATTTGTCAGGAGCCAGAACTGGGGTGTTTTTCTTGAATGTATTTCATCTTTCTCCTACCACATGGCATCTACTATTCTACAGTGTAAAAGAACACGAATTATTCAAAATTATTTAAATCACTGATTCCAATCACAATTTAAATCAGTAAAGAGAAAAACAAATTTAAATTGATTTAAATCCTCATTTTCTTTTGTACTTGTGCTATTTTCTGGGAGAAAAGTAATTATTAGTATCTGATAACTATGAAGAAATGCCTGATTTGCAGTAGATTATGAACTTTATAATCAGGACTTTTTATCAACAAAAAGGATTCACAATACACACATATTTGTATATGCAAATCTCCTTGTAGACTACTGGCATTTAAAATTGTTGTTGACACCAAACAGAGTTCAGGCTCTGCTGTGTGGGATCATTTCAAACACCTTTAAGCTGGTGCCTGGCAAGAATGAAATGTGACAGTTTAAATCTCCTCTTTGCTCCTGCACCACTTGGAATGACTGATGGAAAACTTATTTGAATCTCAACCAGAAAAATACACCATACAACAGCTTACCCAGAATCTCAACCAGTAAACACATCACACAACAATTTACACTGGATTGTTTTGCTGTCTTATCTACCTTTATCTTTTTTATCCTTTCCAAGCTTTTTCTAACACCAGATAGACTCGATTTTTACTTTAATTCTTAATTGCTTGTTTTTAATTATCAGTATGTGCTTTCTAATACATTTGTATTCCCGCAGGAAGTTCCCTGAGCAGATCTCCATGGAACTGGCCTGTCCTAGGGAATCTGGCAGAGTTTTCCCACTGCTGCTGCATGGAATGTTGCTTTCCTGGTGGTAGCCCCGGGCAGGCTCCTGAAGCTGATGCTGGTTTGATGTTGTGCCATTTCTACGTGCTCAGATCTGTTTCAGACACCACTCTGGTTAAAACACTAATTGCTGTAACGAGTCCCTCACTGCTCCTGCTCCTCTGGGTGGAGCTGGCCCAACGATAGCTATGGCAGGAATTCTTAGTAAGCAAGCAAGTAAAAACTGGAAGCACTTATTCAAAGGTTTTCAGGAATGTTCTTTGTCCACCTCACACCTCTCCCCCTGAGCTGAAAGAATTCCTGATATAAAACAATGCTCAACACTTCTGGAAAATCACACTGGTTTCAAGTTAATCAAAACACTCCATTTTATGCTCTACCCCCTAATTTTTGCATATAATTGAATTTATTGTGTCCACATATTCTTAGTCCATTTCCTTACTATTTCTTAGCTTTGAACAATGCATAATGTCACACAAAATTGAATCCATAAATAAAGGAGCTCTGTTATTAAAAACTGGTAGATTTTCTTATCTTCCCAGCATTTTTAAGGTGAAACACCAAAAAGAGGGGAAAAGTTTCCTCGCTGGAATTGGTGGCAGACATATGCAAGTACATAGGGACATCTGTGGGGTCCAGATCTGGAGATGGTGGCTAATCCTGCTGAATTTTATTATTTAAAATACAGGTTCATTCTAAAAATCTACCACCCTTTTCATCACAGCTGTGCACTGTTCTTCTTGTGTGCTCTTTGGTTCAGACTGCAAACAATGATCTGAAATCTAACTTCCAGCCTAAATCTATTTCTGGTATGTTTATATTCACTTCTTCCCATGCCAACATTGTCCATCAGCTTCAATAACTCTTTTCCTGCCCTGATTATTCTGTTCCCTGAAGTCCACACAACAATCATCTCCCCTTCAACTCTGCTGGGCCTTGTCCTGCCAGTCTCTGCTCTCCAACATCACATCCTGAATAGATGTGGTTGTGGAGTCCCACATTCACCCTCACCTCAAAACTACCGTGAATGGAACTCGAATAGAGTAAAAAACAAAATGCTCAAATGTATGGTTTTTATACCAGAAAAGACTGAGCTGACTTGTGATTTTCAGCTTGGGAATAGAGGAAAAAATACTGAAACACAGTAATGGGGCATAAAAAAATCCTTGACAGCAGAGAGATGAACACAGACCTCATTCAAATTTCTCAGAATGCATGATACAGAGGGCATGAAGTGTATTTATGATATTAAAGGACAGATCTGAAACAACATAAGGAAGTACTTATCTACACAGAGCTTTATTAAACTGCAGGGGACACTGGCACAGGATGCTGAGGAGATCAAAAACATCAACAGGTTCCACAAATTATTAGGTAAATTCACAGAGAGAAAAAAATTCTACTAGATGAAGATATCATCTTCCATCTTAACGTGGCAGATAAGCAAAGGGAATCTCTGTATTCCTGCTCTGTTCCTATGGCTCCTTTAGCAGGGGTGACAGCAGCAGCAGGAACAGGACAGTGCCACAAGGACCTGGGCTGCTGGAACGTGGCTTTCCTCAGCCCAGGAATCAGCCTTTTGCTCTGCCTCTCACAGATCAGCTCATATGAGTTAACCCTTCTTTTTCAGATGCATGGATGTGTAGAATTCTCCAAAAAGATTTCTAGTAAAAATACTGGGGCACAAACTGAACTGCTGTAGGACAGAACTCACTAATGACAGAAATAAGATGCTGCCATCCTAGAAAGGCCCTTTTAATGTGATGCCCTCCTGTGACCACCCCAATCCAATAAAAAACAGCCTGAGAGATGCCTTCCTTTTTTTTTCAATAATTACTTTTTCTTCCTGGTTCTCATGCCCTGATACAGAGCTATGAACATTATTTGCACTGCCAATTGCAGGGAAACTGGTGTTTAAAAAAAACAATCCAATCAAAGTTTCAGTTTGTGGCCTTTACTAATTAATAGTATTCCATTAAATAGGAATATTACCATTTCCTTATTAGACTTCTCAGCTATCTTCTTTTAAAATCAACAGGTAAAAATTACATGGAGAAAGAGTATGAACAGGCATCAGAGAAACAGTCACATATTGCAGCACTGTTAACCAGCTCCTGAAAATTACAGCTCCATCTCCTGCTCACAGCCAGTCCTAAATATATTTGGACACTCACTCTCATTGCAAATGCAGTGGCTTCAGTTTTGTGCCAGGTAAGAGAGATGAGAATCCAGCTCCCAGTCTGCATTTCTAACTCTTCACAGAACAGGAGAGTCCAAACATATTTTAGTTCTTTATAGCTGCTCTTCACAGACAACTAAAGATCTTTATCACATAAAAACAGAAGGCACTGCCACAGAGTGTAATTACATGCTGCTGGAGTTGACTGTTTTCTCCCAGAAATAGGAAATAGTTTGAAAAACGTGGTTTCTGCTTAAGCCATATTCTGAGTTCCCTAAATAAAATACTATCCCTAATTCCTGTGCAGATAAATGGGAACTCTGGCACTGCAGGGCTGAGTAACTCACGGGAATGGGTCTGGAGCCTGGGCTTGGCAGGAACCAGCTTCCTGCTCCAGTGACCAGCTGTGAGTAGCCACAGTGGAAAATCAGGTTTAGGCTCTGTTCACACCACCCAAAAGTTCCTGTCCCAGGGATGGGGTGGAAGTTGGTAGGGATGATTCCCTGCTCCTCTTTAGCTGCTGAAGAACCCAGCACTGAAGGCAGTGTGCCCTATGGAGCCTTTCCCAGCACAGCAGCATTTGCACAAAGGGTGCACTTGATGATCCTGGAGGTTTTTGTAACTTTAATGATCCATGACTGCAACCCCCCAGCCAACACTGAGCCCTGCACCAAGGGAGGAGAGGCCGGGGCTGCACAGCCCCAGCACAGGAACAGGATGGGGGCTGCACATCCTCGGCCGCATCCGCACCAGCAGCACTGGCAATGTCCTGCCTGCAGGGACATGGCCTGTCAGCCAGCAGGACAAGCAGCTTGCACAGATCCACCAGCCCCACATTCCTGATTCCTTCAGCAGGCCTCAATTAGGATTGCTGTACATATCCTAAGACCACTGGCACTGGACTGTTGTCTCTTACTGTACAGCTAAATGAAAAAAGGTTCTTGCTTCTACTGAAATAGAGTTTCCAAAGGGGAGGGAAAAGGTGCTTAAAGGAGAGTAATTATTGTGCTAAATAATTATCAATAAATTATAAGAAGTACAAGCAACTCAAAATAGCTCCATAAAGATGAGTAAATATAATCTGAAGAGGTGTCTATGAATCACACTCCATCTCTCTTATTACCACAAAACAATAATGGTTCCTACATTTTACTACAGAACTTTTCACTGAAGATGCAAGAGATCTTTATAACCATTATTTCACCTCCCAGCTCCCAGCTGGGAAGCCCCATCTCCACCAGGAAGAGCTCAGGGAGCAGGAATGTGCCATTCACCTCACACGACACCAGGTGCTGCAGCAGAGCTGGGAACAGGAGCAGACCCCGGCCTCCCATTTTGTGCATTAACCACAAGATCATCAAATGTCACCCAGTTATTCCAACTACTCACTAACCCATTGCTGATCATTGTTTCTTGTGCCAGAGAAGCACTCTGTCTGTCAGGGAGCTGCACTGTGGCTGGCAGCCCCAAGGGCTCTGGGAAAGGTGGACAGAGCAGGGCCAGGACACACGGCCGGGTCTGCCTGTACTTGGTGAAATGTCCTGCCCATGACAGCTCCTCCTCTCTGGAGTGGGGTCTGAGGTGAATGGACACAATTCTGCCTTAAACCCCAGCATGTCACAGGCTTCCAGAGCCATTCTGCAGCTCTGTGCACGCTGCTCACGTCACACAACACGTGAAAGAAACTGACTTGGGTTTAAAGTGAAACATTATTTACTGCTTCAAAAATCGTTCAGGTTACCAAAGGCACATTCCTTCAAAACAAGTCAATGGAACCAAGCTCAACCTTCCCCAACTCGGGTTACTTACACAGACACTCCCTGTCCCTATTCCCTGACTTTAATCAGGGTTCTCTCCCTCTGCTCTTTGCTTTTCCCACTCCATCCCTTTTCAGTCCTTGCTTCTCTCCTAATCCTGCTCTCTTGCCATTTCTAGTCTCTTCCCCTCCTTTCTTTACAGTAATTTCCATTTCCTTTGAAATGTTTTGGCATTTAATGCTGGCTTTATTCTTCCTTCTCCATCTGCTGCTCTTGTCTTTCTAAATCTCTTCTGGAGCCTTCTCTCGGGAGAAAGCAAGAGAGATGTACTGTGTTCCATGCACTGCTTCATCTTTCTGGATTTCAGTTCCCTTCTTTGCCTTCGTGCCTTGGAATCAGACATTCCTGCTGTCCCTGGAAGCTGATACCAACTAAAATGTCTCCTTGCAGCCCCACAGTAGCAGCACTGTGCTGTACTGGATCTCCTGCTCCCTCTGAACACAAGGATCTCAGAGAGCACTGGGAAATTGCTGCCACTTCTCCTATAAAAACTACAAGACTGCAGAAAGCAAAATTACTGGTAGATTTTACTCCCCATGCCTTGTGCTCAGCATTTGTGGGATCTTCTGGCTATGGAGACTTGCTCCACCAGCTACAATCCATTTTCCAAGGGAGTTTCCCCCTCCCTAAGGGTTTTTCTTCTCTGTAAAATCTTCTATTTCATTATCAGGGCTTACAGGGAACAAAGGAGAAATAACCAAGCTTAACTACTAAAACTGCTTTTAGACAAATCTCCCCTATATTGTCTTTCCCACAGATTTTCATTTGGAACTCAAAGGCTCAGCTCTGAGATGCCTCTTCCCAGCCTGCTCCCTTGGCCTCTGTTCCCAGGAAGGGAAATAGCTGCAACATGGAAGATGACAAGGACATTTGCCAATTAGAAGCACCACAACAAATTTCTCTTGGGAAATGTGCAGCCCTATCTGCAAGTGTACCTTTGAACTAAAACATAAGACATAACAGAAACTGATCACAGATTAAGCAAGGCAAATATTAAGAGAATGGTGAAAGCATTTTTTCTCCTATCAATTTTTGTTTATTTCCAAACTTCAAC
Organism: Zonotrichia leucophrys gambelii; assembly: GCF_028769735.1. Lineage (NCBI taxonomy): Eukaryota > Metazoa > Chordata > Aves > Passeriformes > Passerellidae > Zonotrichia > Zonotrichia leucophrys. Next base: position 2,763,139 of record NC_088185.1, read on the forward strand.
CTAAAGTCTGGCTATCTGTGAAAGTTTTCCTTATATTTGTTATTAACTGGTATGTTTGATATTGTCATACCAGTGGGAATGATGCCTCCTGAATGTTTTTGCTTTCAGAAAGGCAGAAGGAAAATAAACACCTGAAAAAAAAATCCCTTGCAGCCAGCAAGATGGATTTTGCAAAAAAGGGTAAGATTTAAGTCACAAAAATTACAAATCCTTTACAGTTGCACTTACATTGCCAATACACAGAAATAAAATAGAAGAAATGAAGCATTTATCAAGGTTCCAAAATAAAGTGAACAAGAACATTAACAAATGCCAAAGCTTATAAAAGCCTCAAAGCACTCAGATCCTCCCTTCTCTCACAAGCTCAAAAGGGAGTCAGTTTGTTCCTTAATTTTATCTTACTTGTTTCCCACACCACCTTTTCTCTGGTCACAGAGATTTTGCTTTATCCAATGCCTGGAATATACTTGACCATGGCATGAGCAGCAGCCACAAACAGAGGAGTGCAGAATCCCACACCTGTTTCTCAAGGTTTTCCACTGTTGTTTCTAAACTGATGTTTTAAACACAGAGCATATTCCCGTGGATTTATTACAAGCTAAAAGGGAAATATGTATTTAACAAGACCCAATTCCTCTGAAATGTGCTGAGCTAAAACCCAAAAAGAGACCAAGAAGGAACGTGATGAATCCTGCCCCACTCTCCTCTGGCAGCTCCATGTTTATGGTCTCCTGCCTCCCACCTGCAAACAGCAAATTCTCATGGCTGCACGTGCCACACCAAGTTCACCAGCACAAGAAGTGAGAAGTGAGTGAATTATCTTCCCTGATAATTATCTGAAAGGTATCTACAGGGATAACGACAGATTTTCAGATCGAAGCCTGATTTAAGCTGACCGACCCTTTCAGCATTTCTAAAGAAATAATGGATTATAAAACTAATTCAGTGAAAAATGAAAGTAAAAATAGAAGCGATGAGACATCTTCTAAATAAGCAAAGCTGCTTTTACAGCGTGCTGAATAACTGCAGTGTGGTAAACATACCACTGTTATAAATAACAACCAGCCTTTTGACATTGTTCTTTCGGTAATTATTTCAAATTCTCTATCAGCCCTAACGAAGCAAACCTCCTGGTTCTCCTGCAAAGTGAAAAGAATGACTCCCATGTATAGGAGGAAAAATTAGGATATAAGGACAGAAAACAATGCTCCAAAGCTACAGTGGCACAGTACAGAGCACTCAGGAAGTCTCATGGTGTAAGAGAAAAACCATCTTCTCGTTCAGATGGGAGTGTTCCCTAAGTGACTGATTTGTAGCATTTACACATCATTTAATTTTACACAGAATGCATCAAAATTTTTAGATTTAACCATAATTAGTAAACGATCAAGACATATCAAAGTTTTATACTGGTAAGTAAGGCTCAAATTCTTTTTAAATGGAAACTCTGATTTCTCTCTGCTAAGGCAATTTCTTGTTTTGCTTCAAGTCTTAATCATAAAACCATTAAAATAAACATTTTGTGTTAAAAATGCTAGCAGCTGCCAACAGATAATACACAGCACTTTGTCAGATTATAGATAAACACCAGACCAGGCACAACAATGGTTAGTAAGTAATTGTGTCTCATTACCTTTGTGGTCTTCTTGGGCCAGCTGACCACAGGGACACCCGAAATGGCAAGATTTTGGTCATCATCAGCATGCTCCTTTAGTATGTTCTGTTGTAAATGAAAAGGCCTTTATTAACCAGAGAAACATTTCTCCAACTCAAGAGTGCAGAGGCCTCTGCACTCGTGGCAGAGGACAAGATCTCTGCAAGTTACTTTTGCTTCCAAACCTCCAATTCCCACTGAAACTCTAGCACCTCTCATTAACATCCAAATGTGAAACTTCTTGCAAAACAGGCAGCAAAATCAGCCATCAATCACCTCAAATGTTACAGAATTCTTTATTATTGGTGTGTCCAAGAGCGGTGTTTTAGCAGTGTCACCTCTCTCCCTCAAATCCAGGTCATTCAATCCCAAGTGACCCCACCTCTGACCCTTCTCTCCCAGTCAGGCTACAGAAGGCCTGAGAAGCAGTGAGGCTCTGCCCCTGTTATTTCAGCCATCACAGGCATCAGGTGTGCAGTCTGGAGCAACCCTCAGGTGCCTGATCATTCAGGTAAGCCAAGAACAAAAATGTGCTCTGGAGCCTTTCATCTTTTCGCACATGGCAATCCAAGAGCACCATCATTCCCACTGCCCTTCCATCCCCCGTGACAGGCAGGACAGAGCTGCTGAATCCAGCTCCTTTATGTGACCAGCTGAGGCATTCAGGTTCCTGAGAGATCACCAGGAAAGGATCTGAATGGACAGCATTAAGGGAAAAAGATTGGTCTCCCCTCCCTTCCACTGCCACCAAACCCTTTTCTCTGATGCACTGTTCTAGAGATTTCGTGAGTGGGTTGCACAGGCTGACACAGCTTCCACCACTGTGAATCACTCCCATGACCAGTAACCCAACACAGAGCTGGTGAAACACTCCATGTGCAGCTGGGAGCAGTCCACGCTCCCCTCCCGTGACTCCCTACATGCTCACTAATTTAGCTACAAAACTCTTCATTTTGGACTTCAGGTGGCTGAAAAGGAAGAAATGAAAACAAAAAAAGCAGGAGTCAGAAGGAGGATTCTGCTGTGCTGCTGAAAACTGAAGGCCAAATCAGCACCAACAGGTTAAAGACCAAAAATAAAAAAGCTCCAGTAGAACAAATGAGAACTGCAGGTTGGAAATGACTTCAACAGAATATTTAGGAGATGACCCCAGACAATGAAGTTCAGCAGTGCAGCTCCCAAGTATATGAAAAAAGCTTAATTAGCCAACAACAGGCAGCAGGCTCTGTCAGTCCCCAGTGCAGCACTCTAGTAATTAGTAATTTCACACACTATACAAAAAGAGCTTAAAATACAGTAATTGTTTTAATAGGGAGCACACTTGGAATTCATCTGTAATCATCCACCTAAGGCCCAGAGTGTGATGGCAGGCTCCAGTCCCCAGGAGCCTGGGTTTGGATCAGTGTCCCTGGGCTCACTCTCTCCCCGGAGCTCAGCCAACCTGTGCCCCTCAGCCCAATTCCCCGGGCTGTGCTTCCATGGAGCTGTGCTACACCAGCACAGAGCTGCTCCTGCACACAGCACCTCCCCAGCAAGGCTGTTGGTGATGCTGCTCAGGCTGGAAGCAGCACCAGGGACCAAAATAAGCAATGCCACAACAAGCCCAGTTTCATCAGCCTGGTGCTGTGGCTGCACTCAGGGGTTTGCAAAGCTGAGGGGTGAAACCCAGCTTGTCCCAAGCTGGCTGTGATGTAGAGTCTGTATTGGACCTGCTCTGCCAGGGCAACACCCGACAACTTTTAATCATTGGCAAATTAACTCTGGCCAAGCTGAGGTGAAGTGAGAATCTCTTTTCTCATGTCCTTTTCATTTGGAGAGAGATCTCTGCATTAACTGAGCTGTGACCACACTCTGCAAGTTCAATCCTAAAACTGAGAGCTCTTTTGTATTCTCATTGCAAAGCCAAAATTCTCCAGAACAAGGAGGCAGCTTGAGAGCCATAAACAAAGGACAAATTAATCCCTTTTCACTTTGCCACTCTTAGGTTTGAAAGCCTGTAAGACAGAAAATCTCAACATTTCCACTAACGACTGTCAGAGACTCGGAGTTCAATGGAAAGCACAGTATATTCCAAGAACTTGGCAAGGTAATGAAGGTTTCTTGTTATCATATGTATCACGTGAAAATATTATCCAAGGAGAAATGCAAAACGATGGCAGCTTCTCATGTGAGGCAGCTGAAAACAAGGGCTGTCTGCACAGAGCCCAGCACAGCACAGCCACACTTGGGCTCACTGCAGTCAAGTGTCAGCTCACAACAGGCTGGGGGAGGCAGGGTTTTGTTCACCTGCTTAAAAACAAGAAAAAAGAAGATAAAGAAAAGCCATGGGGCTCCAGTTAGAGGAACAACGTGATGCTCTTCCAGCACAAGGTGGCTCAATTCATTACACTTGAGGGCTGTGGTGACAACAGCAGGTATGAAGGGAAGAAGCTGATTAACTGTGTAAGAATTCAGCTTAGCCATTAATTTCAAAAGCACAGCAAGGAATGACTCCCCTGAAATACATTCAGTAGAGGGAGGTTTTTTTCTGTCATCAGAATGGGAAGGGGGTAAGATTTCTTGGCAAGAAAAAGTAAGAACATATTTCAGTAGATATCATCTGTCTTGCACAAGAATCTTCTCCTGCTGCCAAGGAGTTGCAGATATTTGACAACCTCTGTTCTTCAAACCGAGTTTCTTCTGCTCTAATGGACTTCCACAGGCCCTTCTGAAGAACAGCAGTGCTTCTGCTCTGAAGTGGGCAAGGTCTGTGGCATTAGTAAGAGGCAGATCTCACAATCCTGTTCCCCAACAGCAGCAGAGGAATTGCCATCCTCTGGTACCACACAGAAATGTTTTGTGCAGAATCAGAGGCTGCACACAGGTGAGAATCCCTGGCAGTGGTTCCATGTGTGCCACAATCCAAGGCCTGCTCAGCTTTACCTGTCCTGTGACGTGGAGTGCAAACTGCACCAAGGAGGACAATGGTGATAGATCACAGTGACCTCTTCTTCCTCATGCACAAGCCCACCCCAGCCCTGCTGCAACCACCAGGGACTGAATTCCCAGTTTGGGCTGAGGGAAGAACTGCCCTGCTCTGCCTGTTCCTCTCTGCAAATAAGGCTCCCCTGTGCTGCTGCACTCCATCCATCACGGTGATAAATGGGTGCTCAATCTGCAGAGGCAGCACTTGGCACTTCTGGATTGCTGTGTCCCCACCAGACAGGCACACTTAGTTTGGAGCTCAGATGATGTGTAAGGAATTTACACAGGCTTAGTTTAGTTTTCAGTCTCCCTTCTGGTAAGGAAAATAAATTACTTTACTTCAGAAAGTCTCACCTGCTTGACATTAAATAGCTGTAAATAGCTGTGGTTGTGTTTACCACTAAGAGCAGTAATCCAGTCACCCATCCTTTACTGTGCTCCTGCTCAGCTGGGAAAGCATGGATTCTTTGTGAGCTACCCCGATTCCTTCTGTGAAACTTCACATCACTGAATAAAATGGTTTCCTTTCTCCAGTTTAACTATCCATATCCTGTTTTCTGAAAACATTAATTATCTTCCTGAAGCACAAAGACAGACTTGAATGTCATACAAAAAAAGTTCCTGAGTGTATTTCATTAAGAAATAAAAGTGCTAGAATAAACACTGATTTATTTGCTTCAGGAAGAAACTTGTTTAAGACTTTCCCAGCAGAGCAAGAGCTTTCAGACTTTGTCAGAGCATGTTCTTGCTATGCATTTGTTAAAAATAACTCTCAAATGGGTGCACTAAAAGGGTACTTCTAATAGGAAGCATTATTAATACATCACATGCCTGAAAGTTGGGTTGCCCATGAAATAAACCTTGTTAATACAGCCAAGCACAGTCACAGCACGGGTCATTAGCACAGCTCCTGCAGGATTCCTGCCTCCATTCAGCCACACAGCTGAGTGCTGCTCTGGGTATTCATCAGGGTGAGCTAAAGGGGCTCTGCTCACTCCACTGCTGATGCTATCAGCAAACCCCACCTTATTATCTGTACAGGTTGGAAAACTATAGCAAAGTAAGAGAGGACATGATTCAGTGGTCAAGGAGATAAATACCATTCTGGAAAATGGACTGTATTTCTTCCTCTGCCATTATGTCTTTATGTGGTACAGGGCAAATCTTTAAAGTTAAGTTTCCACAGGGTGTCATGAGTTCTATGCTCCTGCTCTTCCTCACACCTGGCTTGGGATCTGGTGCTAAAGACCAGAACTCCTGCTCTGCAGGAATGTTCAGCCACGACTGTTTCAGTATAATTAAAATCATCTTTTGCATATATCATTGTTAAATACAATAACTGTCCTGTGGCATGTAAAGCCAGTACCCAAAATTGCTTTTACCTGAATCTCCACCAGTTCCCTGTGATAACAACAGCTCATCCATCCTGTGTGGAGCAGAGGGTGGGGATCCCTGGGAAGCCCAAGGGAGCACTGATTCACCCTGTCCAGCTGAGGGGCTGAACATCAGAACCTGATGGAAGAGCAAGGGTGGAACTGCTGCATCCTCACACCAAGGAACCCTGGATCCTGCCAGGACCATTGTGCTGGAGCATGCTCAGAGAACTCAAATCTGTCACTTGGCAGCTCCTCCCTCAGCACGCCCCACCCTTTGAAGGTAAAAGCTCTAAACACAACTCACACACTTGGGTTTGATGTTTGTTTTTTTTTTTGAAGTGAATAAACTGAATAAAACAAACCTCATGCTCTGAGGAGATGGGATGCTTTGGCTCCACTGCATCCCTCCCAGGAAGGAGGGATGGCTGCTGCACCCAGGCTCCCAGAATGGGTCACACCTTGTCACTGGCTGCCTGTGACAATCTGCTGATGAGCAAAGAGAAGGCCTTGCTGGGCATCCTGGACTCCCCCCTGATCTGGAAGGCAATGTACTCAACTGCCCCTGACTGCCCCCATTCCTTCAGAGCCCCTGGGAAGGGGATTGTGCAATCACAGGGAGTTATGGAGGAAGCTGACTGCAATTTAATTAATTTACTCTGCCATACTGACTTCTACTCTCTGAAGACTGGCTTATATGTGGGTCAATACTGTAAAAAGATGGGTGAGAAAGTTCTTTAGCAGTTCTTTAGACACTGTTCAAGAAGATGTTTGAGTTTACGTGGTTTTAAAAAGTCTGACTCTGGCTAATCAGACACAGACTGGCCAAACATCCAGAGGTGATTCCAGGGGAAACAATCCTGCAGCGTGTCTGATGTTTAGATGTGGTCATGGGCTCTTCCACCAGCAGGGAACCATCAGTATCCAGATGTTGGGCTACATCCTGATGGTTACAGCATGTGCTGGCAAGGACACAAAGTTTAGGAGCCACAACCAGTTATCACAGGAGATGGAACATCAAGCTGTACACCATAACTGGCAGGTGCTCACTCAATACCAGTTACAGCACAGTACCACCAAAAAGGTGATACTGGCCTTTTTTTAACAGTCCATTTGTGGTTCTCCATCTCTGTAGTCAGTGAATCCAGTGCTCTGGAGAGGAATAGGAAAACAGATACTCCCACACTGTGCTTTAAGCCAGATTCACATATGGTACCTTGCTGTGTTCTGGGGAGATGTCTCACAGCACTCTGGAGTCTGGCATCCAGAGAGGGAGAGGATCCCACTCACAACATCTGCACCAGCCATTGGATGCTGCACCCCTTTCTGGATTGTGAAAATTACCCTGGGCATCAAGCTTGAGAAGGAACATGACCATTCTTTCTGCTTCACCACAAATTCAACTTCTGGTCTTCATTTTGACTTCTGATTAAAAGATGACTGATCCCAGAGCAAGCTGGTGAATCCACATCTGCAGCTTTGAGCAGGTGTGTCCACTTTCATGTATAAAGTGGCTGATTTTGCATGAAGAGAATTCCTGAGCTCTTGTGGTTTACCAGAATGAGAGCAGTGTATCACACTTCCAAGCTCCAAGATCAGGGAATGTGGTTCCACTGCACACTGCACATGTTCAGCCTTCTCCAATGGCTTTGAAGCCTTTCTAAGCAGCTGTTACACCACTTGCACTAAAATAGTACAGCCTCCCTCCCCATTTACCACATAAACACGTATTTTCCCCTCAGATTGTGCCTTACAGAGCTCTTGTGTATAGAAAATATGTAACTGAAGACCCAGACTGTTCACAGACTGAAAATTCACAGAGAAGTTGTGGCACTAGTGAGTACTCACTCCTCACACCAACTCCTAAACCAATACATTGTACCAGTGGAGAATAATTATCAACCTATAGAGGGCAATGGAGGAAAGGAAAATGAAAAAGGTGAAAGAAAAAAAAAAGCAGCTGGAAGTGTTAAGACAATCTATCTTCTGAGCTGCAATCAAGTATTTACATTTTGTATGTGTCAGCTAATGAGGTGTACACCAGGGAGACACGACACCAAAAAGGGCTGATTAAAACTGTAAATATAAACAGACTTTTTGAGGTATAATATTTACATGTGGAACATAACAAGTGCTGAATTATGAGAGGATATAAACTTCTGGCCACTACTGTGACAGTCAGAAAGGACTGTGTCACTTAAACCTGGCTGCAAACAGGAGCCAGAGACAGCTTTGGTTCAAGGAATCACTTCCCTGTCAGCCAGAGCAGCCTGACATGAGCTGGTCACCACACACCTCTGCCACCCCTCTGCAGCAGAACTCTGCCTTCTGCAAAAGAGTTTGTGTGAGCAGAGTTTGTGGGGATCACCCAGTTATCACACCCACCTTCATGTCCTCCAGGAGAGCCTGAGGGTCCTCAATGCCTTCTGGAACACACTTCTTGTTCTCTGGGAGGGATTCAAGCTTTTCCACCAGGGCTTTTAAACCCTTCAGTTCAAATTCTGTGAGGTGAGTCCATTTGGTTGAAACTTCTGTGGCTGGAGACCCCGTGGGTGTTTTGGGATAGTCCGTGGGGGTCGTTGATTTGATGCTGTCGTCTGACTCATTAGACAAAGTTCTTTTCAGGTACCTCATTACTGTGGCTTTCTGTTTCCTCCCTGCAGCCTCCTTCCCCTCTGAGTGTGTGCTGTTGGGTGAGGAGGAGCCATCCACCAAGGATTTGGAGTTCTTATCCAAGCTGTCATCCTTCTCCTCCTGGAGATGGGCATCACAAGATTCTTCATCCATGTCTAACCACGAATCTGATGAGTAGCTGTCTGTGCTGCGTTTTCTTTTTGCATCTGAAAGTTACAAAAAGAATGCTGAATTTTTAGCCAGTGTAACCTCACAGCTGAAGCACTTCTGTACCACTGGGGCCAGGTGCTGCCTATTTCAAAGGGCACTGGAGAATGGTTTAGTGAGTATGTGACAGGAATGGGCTTTATTCAGCTGATTTTTAATTTTTTTTTCTTTGAGGGGGGCGCTTGTTTGTCTGTTTTAATGCTGGTTTTCATTAACATCTACTCAGTTCAAATGACTGGGAAACATTTAGGGAAAAATTATGCTTTCTTCAAAGCTTCAGTCCTCTATGCCTTCAATTAGGAGGAGGCAGAGCTCTTAAGTCACACACAATTAATTTTCCCACAAATCCGAAAAAGACCAGATTCGGCAGCTTTACAGCTTTAAGAGGAGAGCTAGCACAGAAGGAGGAGGGGGAGATGATGGCAGAAGGCACGTTAAAATGCTGTACATCATCATTCTTCCAGGAACCCTGCACAGCACAAAATCAACTCCTCACTACTTTTCCTCTCTGCAAGCAACAAGCTGTTGATAAAACAGGAACCCCCAGTTGTTAGTGCATGAACACTCATTGCTCTTCTGAGACACAGGATTTCAACTGGGCTTATTTTACGACAACAAGACAAAACACACTGAGAAACACAGCGACTGTCACAGCTACATGCTACTGGTTTTTTTAATGCTGTTCCCAACATATTTTAGGTACTTCTCAGGAAAATTTAAAGGCAAGTTTCTGAGTCTAAAGATCTATTAATCTTAATTTCCTCCTAAGAGCCCCAATTGTTACCCAACTCCGTGCAATCAAGCAGTGAAAGCAGTGTAGGAAACCAGTGGCCATGGTTCCCTCAAGCACAAATCTTTTCTTATTTATTAGACACAATTTCCCTGACTAAGTGAACAACATTGAATGCAGGCTAGCAACAGCAGGAATTTCTGTGGAAAATACAGTTAACACTGGCAACACCCAGTTAAATCAATTTATTACTGGCTGAAATGGGTATGAGATCAAGCTGCAAACAAAAACACACTGCAAAGGAAACAGAAGTCACACAGAAAAAGTGAGAGAACAATTAATGAAAAGTTCCTTTCACAGCTTCCATGCTTTGCAGTAGCTTTGGATTAGGACAATGTGAACCATGCTTAAGGAAGGATTAAATGGACATTAATGAGAAAGCTCAGCATCCGGCTGTTGAACAGAGAGGTTCAAATGCTGGAGCCCAGTTCCAAGGTGGAGAATTCCTCCTGGTCACAGAGACACCCCTTGTCTGTGCTCATCTGCACCACCTTGTCACAAGCCCACTGGCCAGAGGTGCCACAGGCAGGGGCCCTGCTCAGCTCTGGGTGTTACTGTCCCACAGACACCCTTTGGTCACCTCACACTCCCCAGGGCAAGAGTGCTGCTGCTACAGGGTCTGCAAAAACCCAGCATCTCCATCCACTCCACTCCTTCAGACAGGCTTACATTTTTCCTCAAAACCAAAATGGCCATAAAATGACTCCTGAAAGCAAGTTTAAGCTGAAATGCCTGTGAAAAGATGGCAGCCACAGAAAACAGCAGCTATCAGCAAGGCAGGGTGCAGCTAAATCCAGCTCCATCCACAGGGCAGGGTAACTTCCTCCCTGCAAGCCTCCAAAAAAGCCTCACAGATTATTTTGTGTGCTGAGGTGGTGGCATCAGCACTCCAAAGCAGCTCCTCCTCTCTGCTCTGTGCTAATACACCCCCATGCTTTTCTTAGAAAAATAAACAGGATTAGAAAATATCTTAACTAGAACATTTAAAACCCACTCAGTTATCCAACTTTTATTTCACACTGTTTTTCCTTTGTCCACAGTAGCAAGCACACGTACCCACCTCAAAGGCTACATAATCAGCTTATGTCATTCTCCCATTTTACAACTGAGGAAACAGATGCTTGGAGAAAGCACGATTTGCTCATTGTCACACATCAAATCTAGGGAAAAACCAGGAGTCAGAATCCAGGCTGCTGGATCCAGGGCTGGAGCCCCCTCCCCTGAGCCACACAGCCCTGGTGAGCTGTTTTACAACTGACTCAAGCACAAAGCCCAGCCTCAATGGAGAAAATGCCAGAGCTCTGGCATCAAACAGGAGAGGGTGGAAGCAGATCCACATCCCTACGCTGCAGGACGGTGTCATCAACAGAAAGTGGTGTAAATCTGCACAAAGACAATTATGTTTCTGTCCTCCTGTGCTGTGGCTGTGCTGAACAGGAACTAATGGCTGTAACTGGGGCAAAGCACAAGTGTAAATAAGGCCTACAGAAACGAGGGAGATCACGTTATCGAGGTGTGAATAATTTACTCCAAGTAAAGCTCTGGTGCGAGGGGGAAAAGCTTCCAAGAGACATCTCCACTTTTTGTCTCTTGCTCTAATCTGTGGAAACAAAAGGCAGGAGAGGAGTGGAGCACCAGAGCACACTGGGGCTGCTCCCAGAAGGAGGCAGCACACAGAGGGGGTGGCAGTTCTGCTCTGCCAGCTGCCACCTGTCCCTGCCACCGGCACCAGGCAGCCACACCTGGGCAGGGACAGCAAAACCAACTCCCATGTAAGCCAAACAAACCAGCCCAGCAGCGCCCTGCTCTCTGCATGCCTGGCCTGACTCTCCCCCGGGCACAGGGCTTGCTGCTGGCCCGGAGTGTCCCAGGCTGTTCTGGAGCACCAGGGGATTACAGCGCTGCTGCTCCGCCGGATTAAGAGCAGGCTGCTCTCCAAACACAACAACTGTCTGCTGCTGCTGCTAATCTGAAAAAAAAAAGCACCAAGGGAATCAATAATGGAAGGATAACTTCAAGGTGAGGGAGATTCAATTTTGTGTTTTCAAGTGTTTTGTTGTAATGCAGCATGCCATGATTTTTATTTATTCATTTCAATGAAAACATTGTCTGACAGAGTTACTGTGCTGTGAGCTGAGGCCCTACATAAGCATAATCTGCATTTACTCTGTTGAGAAGTGCATTTTAAGCACTGTATTACCAGGGCTCCACTGACTTGGAGGTTTCTGGTTTATTAAGTCTCCCTGTGGGGAACAGCACCTGCTCAGCTCAGCTGTTTCTTCTCCTGAGTCAGTGCCCCAGTGGGCCCCAGGTCTGAACCCCAGTTTCAGAGGGGTTATCCAGTCTGGGCTCCCACACAGCTTAGTGCAAAAATACCTTCACTCCCCTCCTCTCAAAGCAAATACAACCAGCTCATCCAGACCAGTCTGTGATCTAGCTCAGGGAAGAGGTGGAGCAGCACAGACTTGACCACAGGACAGAGCATCAGAAACCTTTTCTACAGCAGTTCACTTCCCTGTGGCTCTGGGCAGACACTTCACTTTCCTCACAGTTATCCACTTGTACAAGAATAATTATACAGTTTCCTTCCTTGCTGAAAATCAACTTGCTGTATTACAGAACTTAAAAGAAAGGGATGGGGGTCAGGCATAATCATGAAACCTTTCTGAACTATTTAGAACAGTCCAGTGTCTACCTTGCCATTCCCAGCTCCAAACCCTGCCACTGTGACTTGGGAGCAGCAGTTGCTAACAGTCTGCTAAAGACAGCAATGACATTTTCATTAGCAGAAAAACCCTGAGCACACTGGAAATGTATCCCATTGCTCCACTGCATGGAGCCCCCATACGGGAGCCACTCAATATACTCAGGTACCTGTCTATCACAAGCAAATCTATTCTATCCCCTGAGGAAGAAGGGGAAAAAAGGAGACATGGCTCCTTCACTGTGCCAGAGGGCATCTTTTCTATATCCATCAGGCTTAACATACAGTTAGAGCCATCCTGTTAAAATTTTAGCAATGGGAATCTTCAAAGCTGCAGGCTACAGAGAAAGCACGTCTCTGATAGCCCAGGATCTTCTCCCAATTACTCTTTGTCAGCTCACTCTCAACATCCATATCTCACTGAAGGTCAACTGTGGTTGAAAACATCCAGTACAGACTCATTCATGATAAGAGTAAAAATAATGAAGACATATCCACCCTGAAAAACAGAACACATTCAAATCTAGTAGGAAACCCAAATAGGCTCCTTTCTGATTTCAGCTGGCAGGACAAATGTCCCAGTTGAGAGAGACAAGCAAAAGAAAAGAGAAAAAGAGATTGTGTGCTTTTCCAGCAGGCTGTGATCGCTGTCATGCCGTCATCCCCCGGAGTGTTTGCCCTCCTGGGAGGGATCTGAGGCAGAACAGCCTCACACACTGCCTGCAGACACAGCCTGGAGATCCATCCTGGCCTGAGCAATGGGGGAGGAAGGCACGGCCATCATCCTCCACCTCATCTCCAGCTGCACTCACGGTTTTATTTAGGGAGTGCAAGACTCCAGGTTTCAGCCGTGCCTCCACAGAGGTGGGGCTTTTTCCTGTCTGAAGTTTTGTGAGTGGAGACATTTAGAAACCACAAATACAAAGAACAATACAAATACAAATTGCTACATACAAGTACCAGGACAGAGGTATCACAACACAATCACACAAATTCACTTTCATTCTGTTAAATTCACTCTGAATTTAACAACCTTCATGTCAAATCAAATAAATACTATGTTATAAAAACACAGTATACGTTATGAAATGTTATAAAAACATGTTATAAAAACACAGTATGAAACGTCTAAAGATATCCTTAAAATCCAACTGCTGATTAACTCAGTTTTCTGTGTTCCCCAACAAAGTTCATTATCAAAACAGTAATTTTTTTTTTCTTTACACAGGAGAACAGAATCCCCACAAATTTTGAGAACTACTCCCTTGTGAATCCCAGAGACTGTGGCAGTGTCCTGCACTATCTCTAGTCAATGTCCTCCTCTACTGATAATCACTTTCTTAACTTCAAAGATCCACTACAATCATTGTACCAGAAGCTTTGTAAGGAAAGAAAGCAGCACAACTGGAGGGTGAAAAATAGACAGCTCTAGCACCCAAAAGGAAAGGCAGAAAACAGACATTTAGAACAAATTTAGAACAAATTTCCAGTCAAGGAAATTGTTTTTTAGAAGCAGGAGAAACACTTAGATTATTCAAGAGAAACTTCTGAAAATGAATACAAGAATTTGAAATTTTTTTCTTAAACCAAGAAGGACAGCAGACAATTAAATCTACTGAGGGGTTTGAGGAGAAGTTAAGTACTTTGCTTCATTACTCTTTAAGGAGAATAATGGGAAATTCTTTGTCAAGGGATACTCCCTCATGGGAAATCAAGAAATTGCTTGCAGATAGAGAAGTCCCTAAGGAAGAGACAATTTAAGGACTTTTTCAGCTCTGAAGAAAAGCTTAAAAACAAAGAGGTAGGGCTTGGAACACTGATGTCTTTAGGATATCCCATCCCTCAGCAAGTGAACAAAATCAAGATACAGGCTCCACAGAACAAACCAGTTTTAACTCAAAGATTACAGTTCATAGAGATTCAAGACACACAGATCAGTCAAAAGAAAAGCACAGCAAGTATTTGAAACTGTATTACTCACACAGAACAAAGCAATGCAGCTTTGTAAAGATAAATAATGTACCTTTACTCCTTTGAATTTGGCAAATGCCAAAGTGAAAGATCCAGCAGTATAGCAGACCTGGTCTATTGAACCACAACCCCCACTAAAATAATTATTTTAAGGTTAAGTTTCTGCCAAGAAATAAAAACAAAACCCCAAGTTTCTGACAAAACAAAAGCATATGTCTCTCTCTGCCAGCAACTGAAGCCAGCACAGGGCACAGGACTTTGAGGAAGTCACCACCAAACCCTTTTCCAAGTAGCCAGGCTCCTTTTCCTGAAGCCTTTGGAGCTGGCACTCTTTGGTCATGCAAAACAATCCTGTTCCCTCTAGACAGTGGACATCTACAGCTCCCAGTGAGTTATACATGACTGGAATATCTCCCAGCTAACTGGACTGAGGCACATTTCGTGGGGATCACCAAACTATTATCAGTAATTATGGAGCTGGGCTGGGATTCACACTGGTGATATTGCTGGAAAAGATCCCATCTCAATACCCTGAACCATCTACTCTCCACAGCTAATTTGTTCTGAAATGCCACGTGGCTGATCTGGCACCTCTGCCCTGCCTGCAGGACCAGCCTCTTTGCATGCCAGTGCTTCAGACAACAGGAGATTGCTCCTTATTTTCCAAAGAATGCAGTTGTCACTTTTGTCACTGCTTTCTGAAGAGCTGATCCAAAGGGATAATTCATCCTTTCCACCTCTAGGATGATCTTATGAGAAAAATTCCTCTGGACACAGAATTTCTGCTTAACTAACCTTTCTGACCAGGGTCTCAGAGCTAAAATGTGAAGCACCCAAATGCCCAGTGACCCCAGGAATTCCCCCTGGACCATCCACATAGATTATTAGCTCCCTTAAATTATTCTTGGTCACTAAAACTCACTGGAGAGTGACATCTGTAACTTCTTCAATCCCTTCTGCTAAGAACTGTGTTCAGAGGTGAACATTTCCTTCTCTGTCCAGAGCCTGGGGCAGTGCCAGCCATGCCAGGCTCACTCCAAGTGGCACCTCAGGGAGCAGGAGGCACAGAAATACTTTAGTCCTCCTCCACACTTAACACTTATCAGTTAAGATTTAGCTGGTGCTGGTGCTATTTGCAGCTATTCTGTGCTTAAAAGCAGAGGGAACGTGGCCCACCACCACCTTCCATCAAAAGCAGGAAAAAGAGGGCAGTTCAGCACAGCAACAATTGGACTGGCACACATTGATGCAAAGCTCACACCAGTGCCAAGGAAATGCCTCAGGCACATCTGTCTGTCCTCTGGCTCATTTTCAGCTCTTGTTGTAAAGGTTTCTTTGACCTCCCTGAACCGGGGTGACAGATCATGGAGATTTGTGTAGGTGTTTTCTTGGGTTTGCTTTTCTGCAGAACCAGAACCCAGTCACCAGAGAATTACAGGAGAGTTTAAGGAAAAGAGAAGAGAAAGAAGGCAGGTTTAGTGACCACAACGTGTTCTGTACAGGAGCTGCCCTACAAAAGGACAAAACATCCACCCCACCAGAGCACAACTGCAATTCACACATTTCTGCTACTGAGGTGCTGTGCTGAACATGGCAGTAAATCCTCAACTGTTTGGCAGATCACCCCAACACAAACATTACTGAAACCAACGAACAAACACATCCAAAAATTATTTTCTGGGATCCACTTGCTAAGGGAATGTTCAATACATACAATTCAAAGCAGATTGGTACTTCATGGAAACGCTTAAGATCCAAAAATCTTCCCCACCCCAAAATAAACAGTTCATTAGAATTTCTCCAGTTGAGTTTCTAATGTGCTTTGCAGAACCCAAAGCAGCAGCTGTGGATGTGCCCTGCAAGGCCTCACTCACCAATGACCATTGATTCTCTCTGGTACTCCTTGCTCAGGTGGCAGCGCTGGGTCACACAGGACACGTATCTCTCCAGAACATACCAGCACATCTCATAGTAGAAAGGATAGCGGAATTTGGCGTGCACCTGCAAACAAACCAACACCGTCAGCCCTGGGGAAGGCAGGGAAGTTTGCAGCACAAGGGCCAGTCATCATTGCCATGGTGTTATCAAGAGCACAGACAGGGTGAGCAGGGGGAGGGGACAGGGCGGGAGCAGGAGCTGGATGCCTCCAGCATACGGAATGAGGAGCAGCCTGCTGCCACGACAGCATCATTTCTTGCTTCACTAATTTGTATCCTCTTGGGGTGCTGGGAGAGGAGAGGGTTTGTGTTCTTGTGAAATCATGAAACTGATGGATGGCCCCTACAGAATTATTTACCTGCTGTATAAACATAGGGTGGTCACATACAGATGTTAGTCACTACAACTTAAAATAAAGGAGTGGGTTTTCATCTCCTGAACACTATCACAGGATTTTTATCAAAATGGCAACATTACCTAAAATGAGTCAAGCAGGAAATTCATCTTTTTCATTTGTGGTTGTCTCAACAATTTGATTAAAGAAATGAAGACACAAATTCTTTATAATTACACATTAAAGTAAAAATCCCTTATGTGGTTCACCTTTTGGTAGCAAGTTAGCTTTTGGCACAAACAGAGTAAGAATAGAAGAGCAGGATTTTGACAAAAGATCCTGTCAAGCTGTGTACTTTTCCTTACATCTCAGACCTGTTGTTCTCACACAAAAAGCTGAATTCTCCAACACTAGTTATTTGTAAAGGTATTTCAGATACAAAAGAAAACAAAGAGGGTTTCCTTCCTCTCCAACACAGTTTTTCTATCTGTAGAAGGTCACTGTACCACAGAAGGATCTGGGAAGCTCCTAAAATGCAAGAAGATGTGTATTGTTGTGATTTGTTAAAAATGGATGCCATGCATCTTGCATGCACTTGTACTTGCACTGTACACCTCTCTCTCCTGGTGGCACAGAAATCTGAGTTTTGCAGGCTCACATGCACTGCACTGGGGTTACAGGAGCTGCTTTAAAACATTCTCTGCATATTCACTGCTCCCTAAGCCCAGAGGTGGCACCACCTTTAGTGAAAAGCTGAACTGCACCAGAAAGGAGCATTACCTCAGAAAATAAACCAAAACACCACCCACCACAGATGAGCCAAAAGCCCAAATTCTGAACAGAACCACTAACCCAGCAGCTGCAAACTCAGCCTCAGCTCTGCAAAGCAGGCACTGCCCAAACACCTGCAGGTGATCAAAGCACCCACCTGAGCACATCATGACTTATGGAATGCCCAGATTTGAAACCTGGCCCCAAGGGGGACAGCCAAAGAACCTGCCTCTGTTCCCAGGCACGGGAAATGCAAACACTCTTAGCAGTAAAACAAAATGTAACAAAGGCAAAAGGTACTGTATTGTCACACTAGATGTATCACAGTGTAGGATTAAATACTCCATGGCAATCCTCAAGTTAAAATCCCTTCAATTCAACACAAATACAGCTGGCAAATCTGAACTGCTTGTTGCTACAGGTCATGCATCCAACACTGCTGCACCTTCCCAAATGTTTCCCTGTGTGATTTGTTACAAAGCACACATATGAAAAAGGAAGGGAAAAAAGAAAAGGAAAAAAAAATCAACCAGCCAAACAACAACCCCCTAAATGTGAGAACATTTAACCCCAGGGCCTTTTTGCATTGAAGAAAATTTTTCCTTTAGTTTAGTTATTTGTCATAGAGAAGAGATCAAGTCACTTATGACTATTAGGGAACACAGGGGAAATTATCCATGCTAAAATATATGCTAATAAAGGAACTCAAATTTTTCCAAGAGAGCACTGCAGGAAACAAAATTTGCAAAGAATTGACTTACAAACAGGAAGCCGCCTTCCACCCCTCAGCCTTCAAAAGGTTTTCAGCCACATGCCTGGGAATATTAAAGACATCATTGCTCAACATTTGTTGACAGATTCTGAGCTTCACCAAATTTAGTTGTTACCAATGTTAATTCAATGTGAAAGACAAGGCAGTAATGCATGCAGTGCTCCCATTATGTATATCAATCTTTAATATTCAATTTGAGTTCCTAATTGCCTCGCTATCAATGTTCCAACCCACAGCAAATCCCTCCATGCCTCTGTAATCCACTGTTTGCCTGAGAAGGCTTTGCTTTTACAAACCTTCAGAAAGAAGAGCTCTCTACACCATCTGTAGACAGAGATACTGTGCAGGGATCTACAGGGCCTTGTGCCAGTAAAGAGACTCCAACAGTGCTTTAAAAACTTTTAAAGTTTGCCTTATGGAAAAGCATAGAGGAATACGCTCTTTGTGATATCCCTGAACATTTATTAATTATAAGGGATGTGAGCTGCATTATGTGCATGTCCATGCTCCTTCCATTGTACACTCACAGGCAAATGAACTCTTAAGGGCAGGGGAGGAGGAATAGGAGAAAGAAGGAAAAAATTGAAAATGTTCTGTGATGAGTTGGAAGTGTAATATCTGAGACAGACACTGCCAGAGGACTGAATTCCCCACCAGCAGGGAAATACACTGGATCATCTAATAGGCATTTCCAGTTCTAACTTCTGTGATTAATAATTTACAATCCACTGAAAAAAAATTTAATTATTCCTGTACAGCAAGAAAAAATCCTCTCTGGAATATGATCCATTTCTTCAGTTCAAAGTGAAATTATTTTAGAGATTTATATACCCCTCCAAAAACAAAACAAAAACCCTAAGCAAGTAAGAAACGTTTTCCTGAAAAAAGTCATCATCTCTTCCACAATGCCCATTAAAATCATTACAAACTCCACTTGTGTTTAATCAATCTAATCACAATATTGAGAAGCAATTTATGACTATTTACAAAATAATTAAGCTAGCCACTTAATATGTTATCTTACATTCGAAAGCCAAGGGAATAGCAAACACCATCATCTGTGAGTGACCACCTTACGTGTATATTCACAGTGCCCTTGTTCCCACCACGTTCCAGTATTTTCAACAGTTAAATTTAGATTAATTGGGGTTAGGTTTGACACATTCTTCCTCTTCAATACTGAGAGCTGCATCACCCCTGTGCCAAATGATGAATCCCTGCATGGCATCCTGCTCTGCAGCTCCTCAGGCTGGGCTTGCAGAGAGTTAAACAGCTTGGCCTGTTTGACTGGCTGTTAATTGGCCTCCAGGAAAGCCAGGCTGCAAAATGAGAGTCTCTACGAACTGTAAGGCTGGAGAATATTTGTTTACCTCAATTGCACATTAGGAGCTGTTTCCAACAATAGACATGTTTTTTATTACTCCTTAAAACTATTTTTAAATGGCTACAACCCTCTTAAAAAGTCTCCCAGGGGTATGAGGAATTAAGCTAGAATAAGCATGACAAGTATATAAACTAGGCAATTTTATCAGGCTGTAAATCAGCATTACCATTTCAACCCTGTATTTATTCTTGTCTGAGCTAAGACAATAACAACTACACCTAGCATAAAAATGACTTTGAATATCAGCAATCAAAGATGATTAAACATTACGTAGCAGGTTTAAACACAGTGAAACCTCCATAAAATTGCTCTGTGCAAAATGAAGAGAGGAAGCACACCTGTATTACACTTTGATTTGAGTGTAGCAAATTACTTTGTCAATCACATCATGTAATTTACTTCTGTGCCATACACAATGGAAAGATCAATACTGATGAGAAACTCATTTGCAGTGTGCTCATACTGGCAAATTTGGGTGAACTACACTGTACTGAGTCTGCCAGACCAGGCAGTGTATGAATGGAATTATTTCAACATAGAAATGACAAAATTTGATTGACAAAGCAAATAATGTAGTACACACCAGAATCCTGTTTTGAAACCATTTCCCCTTCAAGATTCCTGCACGACATTTTTAGTTGGGGTGGGGGGGGAGTGTTATTATTTCTAAATCACAGTATTGATTTTCCTGCCTTCTATCAAACTTCTGTCTGCCTTAGCTGCACTGCTTCTATTTTGTTTCTGTGCAGAAATTCTTGCTATTCTTCAGCTGTTCACACAGTTCTGGTTTATACATCTGCCCACGAGCACAAGTTTGTGAGCACAGGTACAGCCTGTGCGTAACACGCTGCCAGCACAGCAACATCCAAGTGCTGAAATTGCTTCTGTGAAGTCCTGGATATTCTGGGCTGCTGGCTTTTCTAAAGCACTCCAATATTTTTTGCAAGGAAAATGATAAAGAACTACACAGACTTGAAAGAAAATTTAAACAAAAAATGACAAGAACAAAGGTCTGATTTGGGATCTCCAAATGTTGCAGTATCCCTTTCCCAATTAATGGTGACAGGATATTTTTCAAGATGTAGGTACCCAACTCCCACAGCCTCCTCACAGGATCAGTGTGCCAGTAAATTTTAAGAGGCATTTCAGTGTAACTGGCTGGTTAGTTCACATTAGTTACCAAAATATTTGACTGTTATAAGGAGTTTTGCCTGCTGGCATAAAAAGCTTAGAAAATCAAAGCTGCACCCAGCTTCCCAAGGAGCAGGGCCTTGAAGCACAGCTGAGCAGCCACAACCCAAGTTGTGTGATCTTGGGTAGCTCAAGTTCTGTGTGAGCAAAATGTCCATTTGTATACCACTCAAGAACAAAAGAGCATTTCCTGCCCATCTTCCCCAAAGACTTCAATGGAAATCACTCATTTCTGGCACTGATCCTCCCTCCCAGTCTCCCCTTCTCCAAGTGAGCTCCTGTGCAAACATCCTCCCCAGCAACAACACACCTGCAGTGACCTCCCAGCATCTACTGCAGGTTCTTATTTACAGTCACTCTGGAAACCTCCCTGTGCCTCTGCCAGGCGAGCCCCTTCCTGCTCCTGTCACCAAAACCTTCCTGTCCAAGTCCCTCTGCACTTTCTCAAGACACTTGACACTCTCACCTGTTCAAAGCCAGGCTGAATCCACTCTGGTCTCTGCTTCTGCTCTCTGCCACACTCCTCTGTTCTAATTCCCCCTAAATTTCAGCTTTTGTCTTCATCTCTCTTCCAATAAGAATTCAGTTTTCTGCTTCTCTCCATTAAAGTCACTCCAGGAAACCCACTGCTCCCACCAGTGTTTTGCAGTGTGAAGATCACCAGGGAGGCTGGGGGGAGCACACCTCACTCCCACTGAGGCAGAGATGTACTTAAAACAATTTGTATTTGCTCCAGACCTATGCACTCTCACTGCAAAGGAAGCAATTTGGGGTAAAAGCCAACTTGGAGCAAGATTTGTGCCCTCTTGTAGGGGTGAACAACAGTGAACTGCACTGATGTCCACAACACACTGTTTTAAGACTTTTTAGTGAAGAAGAATTGCAATTTCCTGCTATTCTGCTAACACCAGAGCTGGCACCTGTGTCAGTGGTTTATCAGCACTGTCTCAGAGTGAGGCCTCCAAAACAGCCCCCATCTGGATTGCACATCCCTCTGCTCCATTTTTATATGAGAATGCCACAGTGGCCTTGCACAGGTTATTTAACAACCTAATAAAACAGAGTCACTTCCTTCAGATCCTGCTGCTTTTTGAAACTCAGTGGGTATGATGAGCAGGTGCCCTGTTTATTAACCAAGGATAAAACTGTCACCCCAACAAAGAGGTGGCCCAGTAACTCCCCAGCCTTTCCCTCAGTAACTCCCCAGCCTTTCCCCCAGGTAGGTGCTCAGGCAGATGAACATCACAATGTTCACATCAATGTCCCAGCCCAGCCTCTCTGTTCCAGGAAATCTTGCATGGTATCAAGTCCCTGTAGTGACTGCCAATTACAGAAGATGTCATTTCATACACAACTTCTGCCCAGCTTTGTCAGCTCAGCTGTGGGCAGCACAACCAGCCCAGTGCCATCAGTTCTCCAGGATCATCCACCCCAGGTGGCACAGAGAGGTGACAAGCACAGGGTTACCAGAAACACTGGTACAAAGGTCTGTAAAGTGCAATGTGCTTTTGTGCAAAAGGGAAGGTGTTTTATGGAAGTTTAACAGGCAGACAAAAGACACAGAAGGGACACATCTGTGGGAAGCACATGAGTAAATCCCACTAAAAATAACCAACATTTGAAAGTCTCATTACTTCATGTTTACCTCTTGTTTCAACGACTCTGACACGGAGATCCCATCAGTTGTTGTTTGTCAGAGGGGAATACGAGGGAGAGACTGTGACAGATCACAGTCACAAAGAACTGCTCAGTTAAAAAGAGAATCAAGAATCCTTACCCTTGTTCTGTCCTCAATTTCATAGATGCGAAGCTGCATGGGAACATTAAAGCTATGCAGGATATTTCCACCAAACACCAGAGAATCTACTGGAGTATAAACCGCGTGTATCCACCCTAGAGAGGAAAGCAGAGAACTGAGAATGCCTCGTGCTATGCAGCATTACAGAGCAATTTCAAATCAAATTTTAACAACCCTCTGAACCCCACTGAGCTGGGGATGAGAGGTTCGAGCAGTGAAAGGTTAAATGGGATGCTCACAGCCACACTTCAGGACTAGTCACAGCAGAAGGGCACCTTGTGACGTGCAGTCTTACAACCCCCTGGAAATCAGTTCTATTTATTCCCCCAACACTTGCAGTGTTTACTGAGCACACGCAAGTTTGTGACTCAACCACGTCCATGACTAAGAAGTAAACTCAGTCTGTTCCATGCACTTGGCTCCCAGACTGGCACCTCCAGCATGGCTGCAAACCATCTCAGCAGTGGTGGTGGGCCAAGGGCTGTGCAACTGGACTGAGGCACACCAAACTTCCTTCACACTGCACACAACACACCTCCAGAGGTAAAAGATTGCAAATTATTACCAGCCCTCCTTAGGGGGTGAAAGTTTCATCACCCACGATCAACTTCCTGAAATAACCAAGAAATCATTTTCACTGCAAACCTCAAGTTAAGGGATTTAACATTTCTGATACTGGAGCAGATGAGAATGTTCTGACCCAATCCTACAAGGGACTGAATTAATTTCACAGGCTCCAAAGAATCTTCTGTCACAATGAAAATCCAGGCACAGCAATTCAGGCAGCCACACACCAGCTCTTCTGCCTCTGCATTGTTTGCTTGGTCTGTCAGGAGCTGAAGCTCTGGCTATGCAAGACTGTAGCCTCTGATCTCTGCAGTGAAAAAGGAATTGATCCTGCTAATGATCTGGGACCCACAGAGACCTGACACTTTTTTTCCTCTTCTTTTTAATGAAAAGCATTACAATTTATAAACCAGCAGACAGCAAAGCAACATGGGGGGCAGTCAATTTTCTCCTGACTGTGCAGTACTTTCCATTAAAGCTGTGGCAGCTTTCCCTCACTTCCAGATCAGTGAGGGAGCAGGGAAATGCCATTCAGCCTAGAGGGTTTTCCAGCCAGCAGCCACAAAAGTGCTCCTCCACAACAATTTTTCAACCATAAAGGCCTGCAAAGCTCTGTCTGGGAAGCCCTTGAGCCACAGCAGATGGCAGGACTGGGGCTCTCATTTAAGGGCAGGTTGGTAGGAGAGTGATGGGAAGGAAAAGAAATCAGCACTAGAATTTTCTCCCTGGAAACACAAGCCCATCACTCTGGATATATTTTTCTGAATGGTAGAGGCTGGAGGGGACCTCTGGAGGTCCAACCCCCATGACCACCAAGAGGCAGCTGCACAGAACTGTGTCCAGATGGCTCCATGGCATCTCCTGGGATGAAGAGTCCACAGCCCCTCTGGGCAGCCTGCTCCAGGTTTCAGTCAGTTCACAGCTCTGACTCCACACACGACATGTGATGCACACAAAACCATCAGGTGGCTCATGGCTCTGGCAGCTCTCAATATTCCACCTTTCCTTCTCTGGTCAGCATCATTTCAGTTACAGAGATCCAGCCTGTTTATTACTTCCAAATCAAGAACAATCAACTAGAGAGGATTTTTTTTTTTTAATCTAAGGGTAGGGTGGCAACTACACACCTCAACATTATAAATACTTCACAGCTCTCATGAAATACATCAGTCTGTACTAAGAGCAAACTACTACAAAAATTCACGATCCTCATCCCAGTCTTTGGGAAGGAAAACAGATCCAAGGTGAAGGAAGTTGGGGCCACTGTTTTCACTGGGTAAACAAAGATTTCTGTGGTTGGGGGAAAGAGTGGAATCCAAATACTGAGGCAAATCTGGGTCCCCAAACTCACTGGCTGGGTGCTGAAACAGAGGGTTGGTTTGTATGAGAATCCACTTTAATTGTCAGGTTTAGAGATAAACAAACTGAAACTTGAAAAAGTGAAATGACTTTCATGGCCCCCAGGAGTGAGCTCAGAACCAGGCAGTGACCAGCAGAACACTGAGGAGCCCTCAGCACCCTTCCCACAGCAGCTCTCTCAGCACTGTGTCAATGTCCAACCTTAGTGCAGCTGTTATTTCAGTGAAATTATCAACATCATTCAAAATACAATTTGCTATCAAATATTTACAATTTGATTAAAAGAAATAACTGAGCTGATTCTTGTCCTATTTGAAGGGTTGAAAGGAGATAGCCCTTCATTTAATAATCAATAAAATTAAATCCCACCAATGCAGTTGTTCTTTGGATGGGTGCTTCCACTGAAACCACACAGTAACATTCTCCTACAAACTGTATTTCCTCAGTGAACATTTCACTGGAGTGCAGCTGGTTTCATTGTTTCCTGGTTTTGGGTCTCTCAACACACCTCCCTTGACTTCTCAATGCTACCCCTATGAGATGCTGAGGGTTTTTGTGTTAATAACTGCCAGACTTTCTTGGTAGTAGTCCCAGTATTTTTGGGAGAAGTGTGGAAAGATCTATCACTGGCTTGAGCCAATGCTCTAACAAATGGTGTTCCAGACATGACAAACCCTGCACAGAAAGAATCATGAACACAAATATCATTTCAAGCATCCACTCTTGCAGAGCTGGTACAGTGCAAACTGAAAATCTTCTGTAAAGTATCTGAAACAACCTCTGGCTCTGTGGAGAAGGTCTTTAATTCCCTACTTGCATTTATAATCCAGGACTAAATATCTGACAAGCAATTAGTACCTTCATCTCCCAGCTGCTGAATTAACTGAACGCTAGGTCCTTCAAGCTGCAAGTATTTCTAATAACAAGACTGAAAATATTGCTGTTAATGACACAGTTGTCAGTAGCAAAACCATTTAAAACACAGCAATAAAATCCATCAGGATTGGGAAAAGAAAAATAAACGAGAGACCAAGCAACAAAGTCATCCTATAAAGTCCTGGGAAGTCAAGTTCCTAGCCCTGCCAAGGCAGGGATGATTTCCAGGCACAGCTCTGAGATGGGCACAGCTGATGCCTGTGGGTGCCCTCAGTGCTGGGGAATCCCAGATTTCCTGCAGTCCATGTGCTCCCACAGGCAGCATCCAGCTCAGCCCCTCTGCAGGACACAGCCCTGTCAGAGGAGTCACCTGCACATAAAATAGATTTTGGTCACTCAGCTGTGCAGCATTTCAGTCACACTGCATCCCAAAATAGCTCCCACTTGCCTGAGGAACGTACGTGCATAATTGGAACTGCAGAGACACGAGCACCAAGAGGTGGATTCCAGGGACACAGGACAAGGTTACACAAAAAAGATGGGAAAACTGACAAGGCACAAAATCCCAGCAAGATTGGCACAGATGTTACAGAGGAAAAAACCCAACATGAAAATCTCTTGTTCTAATACTAACCAGGCTGTGTGTGGAGAAAAACTGCAGGTCAATACCAGAAAAGTAGAAGTAGGAGGAAAGAGAGATGAGCAGAAAACAGGAAACAGTTTCCATCAGGGTAATGTATTGTGGAAATGAGCTCTGAGGAAGGAGAAGCTTGGATGGCACATTCAATCCATTCCCACAGCTTAGCTACAGCACGACTCAGAAATAAACTGAGGAGGATGAATGTTCATTGTGACCATTTGCAAACAAAACCACCCATCTTGTCAGCTCCCAATTACCAGGGTTTTTAAAGGGGAAGACAAACCCCCAGAGCAGGAGGTGCTGCACGTATGGGGAAGACAAAAGGACAGCCAAGGGATTTGCTTTAATGCCATCCATCACACCCCTGCCTCACCTTCACCTGTGCTGTTCCATTTTGCTGGATGCACTGAGGGTCTGTTGACATTTCAGATCATGTCACCTGTGCTGAACAGCCTGTCATGCCTGCTCCTGTGTGTCTGACTGCCAGCTCTCACAGCACAAACTTCCCACACAGCCCCGACACCTCTGCAGTGAGTTCATCAGCTCTGTCCTCAGTGACTGCTCTGTGCTGCTCACACAAACCCAGCTCCTGCGGCACAACCCTCGCTGTTCAATGGCTTCATGTGAGCCAGGAGATAACTCCTCACCTCTTGGGAACTGCCTCACAAACAGAGAAAAATGCCAAAATTTCATTTTATCATCAATGCTAAAAAAAGCACTAGAACAATATCAGAACAACTGGAATAAGGACTGAAAAAGTCAAAAGTCGGTGGAACGAGAAATCGTTAATTTTTGTCTGAAAGCCACAAACAAAAGCACCTGCTAAATATTACCTAAAGCTACAATTAAATCCTACAGATGAGAGGAGGACATTGACTGTGTGGCTTTGAGGACCAGCCATGAGCCAGGAAGATTCCTGCCTGTGGGTGCTCATTTATTCCCCAAGCAGTGCCAGCGACATGAGGGGGAACCAGCTCCAGTCCTGCCCAGCACAGCTCAGCCCCGTGGGATAAATGGATTTGGGAGCACAGACACTGCAGTCACTGCTCACAGCCCTCATGTCAAGCCTCAATAAGAAGACCATCCACTTAAGGTTTTTCTGAAGTTGATGGTTTTTATTTCAGCTCCTGGCGATCAATAAGTGCTTTTTCCTTCCCAAAACAATCCCAGTGTATGAAGCCAAGCCAAGACTGAGCAGGAATTCTCTTCAGGAGACTCAGAAATGCTCTCAGCTGATTTCCAGTTATGAATTATTCCACCACTCCTAAGATACACTTGAATATTTAGATGTTATCATTTCTAGTAAATCAAGAAGGTAAAATTAACAGTAACAAACACTTTTTCTGAACAGTTAAAAGAAAGATATGATCTCATTATCTTTTGAATTTTATAAAACAAGTATTATTAAACATTGCAAACTTGTAAGAAGATTTCAGTGGGCTGCAAATTCCTACTCAAGGATGCAATCATCCATCTGAGAATAATGAAAAAGAATATTAACTTATAAAGCTATGGGGCAAACAGCCTACAAGCTCCAAGCCAAAACCATGCTGCATCTGTTTCCATTAGTAACTGAACTGATATTTTGCCTTGTGATATTGAAATTGCCACACATTTCTCTGCAATTCTACAGCAACTTGGGGTGGAAAAGATGAAATATATATGTCTCAAAAATAAAAAGTGACTAAAGAGGTAACCTGAGAGTGGGCACTGTCAGCAAATCAAATCTCAAAAGAAGAATGACTGCATCATAACAGTGCCCACAACCAAATCTATCAAGGAAAAATCATGTTTACATTTTTAAAGTGAAGTATTTACTAATTCTGCCCCAGTAGTACAAGTAATACAGCAACTCTCAATCTTAAATTGTTTTTAAGAATGAGGCAGAGCTTGGCATTAGGAACAGAATCAAAAATCCAGCATCACGCTGTCACCTTCCCTCTGAAAGCAGACTCAGAGCAAAAAGCCTCTCCCCTCTGATCCCCCCACAATCTCCTTCATGTGGCCCCTGAGGTTCCAGGCACGGAGATTCCATTAATGTCAGTGGAAGCTCCCAGAATGGGAGAAGCTAAACAGCAACCAAACCCAGGCAGGCAGCTCTGCAGCCCTAGCACAACACCCTGCAAAAAATGTACCAGCCACAATTTAATAGCCTGTCATTCTCCTGCTGGAAGGGCTCTGTGCCACCTTCTGGCCCCATCACACAATAATCCATCAAACTCTCACTGGCACAGCAGAGGTGACCCAGGACCACACACTCCTAATAGGCAAAATGCCACTGATAACCACTGAGACAGCATCTGAAACACCCTGAATCCCTGCAAATAGCTGCCTGCAGTCCACACAGAACATCTCTTTCTGTCCACTCTCCTTCCCAAAAACATCCATCTGAGAAAGGTCATTATTTCTGCATTTGACTGGAGACAACAACTCTGGAGCACTCTCAGGTAACCACAATAATTAAGAGAGACTCTAACAGCATGTTTCCATGCCAAAGGCCCTCAAGTGCAGTACAGAGAACATAAGAAAAATAAAGTAAAACAAACAGCTTACTCCTCAGTGGAACACTGCCAGCTCCCAGGTGAAACACAACTGTTATGAAATTGCATGCAGCAACATGAGAAGTTTGAAGAACCAGAAAGGAACATCACCCAGTTGACAGCAGGTCACCCTGTCTGGAGTTTGATCACAGGAATGTTGAATAAATCAGCACTGCAGAAAATGCTGAAAATGCACCTTGGCCCATAACAACTCACTGTGCTGACAATACTGGGCTCAGTTCCTCCCTGATACCACAGCTGGGGTCGTGCTCTCAGTGCTCTGCAGGGTTACAAACACCAGCAGAAATCTGCTGGCTTAACCTTAATCCTGAAAGGATGAGGGCAGTGATGGAGAGGAGAACACCCTGAGGCCCTGGTGAGCACTGTAATTATGCCTTCCCTGAGAATGATCCCCATCCTTGTCCAAGTGGTTTGTACTTTTGAGGATTTACTGGATCTACTGCTGATCCCAGATTCTCAGACAAACCTTCCATTTCCCAGCACACTGTGATTTCACTCCCTCACTTGTCTTCTTAAAGTCTTCTCTACCTACTTCACCCCCACAGTGCTATGGTAAAACAGCATTTCTAGGACTCCCAGAAATTACTTGAAAGCAGAAGCAGAGCAGGATATTTCATGGGAAAGGTCCCTGGCTGAAATGCTCCCCATTCACAGCCCAGCTGAGCACTAATTCCTCTACACTTTCTGTGAGCAAACCTGTAATTAGAAGGTATTTCCTCATGGATGAGTTGAGGCTGGTCAAGGGTTTATCAGGCTCAGTTGAAAATACAGGACACGCTGGTTTTACAGACATCCATAAACAGAATCTAAACACTAAGAACACTTTTAAAGCACATAAAAACCACTTTCAAACATTAACTAACATGATATGTGCACAAACCAGAGCAAAGAGGTCACAGGAATTGACCTGCTTTACACAGCTGTGCTCAATTCACTGACCTGGAACAGCCTTTAATTAGGCATTTCCATACCCTTAAAACAAAGGCAGAAATAATGCCCTTTCACACAAATAAGAGATTTGCAAATAAGTTTTCCAAACAACATACAGCAGAGCAAAAATCCATGAATCTATGAGGTGCTTACAGAGAAATTATTCATAAATGCTTTTCAAATCTGGCATGGAGCCTAAAATGTCTGAGGTATTGGCATTTCTGTACTTGGGGCTTTCCTAAGAAAACAGAAACTCCAGTCAAAAACCCATTTGGAATCACTTTGTGTCAGCCACCATGTTACAGCTGTGTCCTGTCCAAGCTCCCACAACCTGCAGGGTTCCAGCTGCTGAACACGACTGAACTGACACACAGAAACTCTTACTTGTACGAGGCTTTTCACAGGAGGATGGAGATAAACAGAGGATGCAGTAATGGGATCTAAGCAAACAGCACAGCCACACTCAAACACCCAGTTCAAACAGTAACAGCACAGTCTGACCTGTTTCAAGGCAAGATCTAATTCCTCTAACAGATTAACTCCTCCACCCTTTAAGTAATTTTGCCTGTCATCTCCCAGGCTGATTCTTACCAAATACTTACAAATATGCAAATCTGTGGCCTTCAATTGATCCTAACACCACTCCCCAGATGAGAAGAACATTGTCCCTGTCTCTGCATGACCTGCACTCTCTCTGTTTCTAGGGTTAAAAAATAATAATCCTATCTCCACAGAGTAATTAATTCCAGAGCTGAAAAATTACCAGCCTGCCTTTGTGTCATGTAGAAAGTCTACCTGTATTTACTTCCCTGGTAAGATCCAACAGACAGAGGCAATGTGTTAAATTATTATAAACAAACATACAGTCCCATAATAGTCACAGAAAGCAAAGTCTGATATAATCTTAAATGAGGGATGTTACACATTCCACCACCCTTAATCCAATTTAGGCAGGAGCAGACAGGGCTGAAGCATCAGCCTCCAAAGCTACAACTCTTTGGTGGCTTTGCAGGATGAGCCTGGACCATGCAGCACAGCCACTGAGGTGGGCAGCAGTGTAAAACTGAGGTGCCTGGGCTGCTGGAAGATGTCCAGATTCAGCACCTCTGAACAGTGAGAACAATGAAGCTGTTTCCCCAAGAAGCAACCTGAGGGAGCACAGCACAGCACTGCCATGGACTGGAATCTCTCCTGAGTTCCACCAGGACCCACCTCTGGCTACAGACAGAGGCAAAGAGGCAAGTTACTGAACTGCAGGTGAAGCCTGCCAGAAGAGATCACAAACAGAGAAAACTGTCTTTCCCAGAAAGCCAACAGCAGCAGCCAGTGCAGCTCTGATGAGAAGCGGTGAACTGACAGCTCCAGAGGCCCAACTCCTCTCTCCTTTCTCCCAGTACACACATGATCACTGCACACACCTCCTCACAGTACATCTCCCATCAGTCTTAACTTCTGGAAAATGAAGCACATTTAGTCCCTGGCCTTTCTTGTGCCACAGCAAATAAGGAGGTCAGTATGGAGTTTAGGTGTGAAGAATTGTTTTACACAGAGCTGTTAGTAAAACACAATCCCAATCATTCCAGGTTAGTTAACAGGGATACCTGAAGGAATGAAGAAGGTGTAGCCTTGTTTCAGCTCAATTCTTTGGCATCGTTCCACCCTGTCTCCCAGAAAGATATCACTTTGCTTTCCTGAGAGAACCCATTCTTCATAAAGTTCTAGATTCTGCAGAGTCGGTGGAATCAGCCAGAAGATCTAAAAACAAAATGAAGATTTAATTATTACCAACAGTCAACAAAAAGAAACAGCTGAGAGACTCCACCAAGGCTACAGTGTGTCAGGCAAACGAGCTCCTTTCTGCATGGAACACTTGTTTTCCAGGTGTGGTACACAGAGGCACACACAGACAGCAGCAGCAATTAGCCCACGTGCTGGAAGTGCCTGGGTAACTGTCACTTGTCATCTCTCCTCCAGAAATATCTTACTCAGGAGCTGCCTGTGCTTCACCTGCAGCTCAGAGCAGTGAGCTGGTACAGACAGGAACAGGAGCGGCACCATGACCGACTGCAGCGCCCACCACACGCTGGCCACACCACAACTGGGAAAAACATCCTGAACCAGGAAAGATGGCAACACAGCTCCACATGCTGTGTATTTTAAGGCTTCTGTATCCTTTAATGTTTCAGCTCTGGCTTATTGTGCTGTACACACAAAGAAACGTGGAATCTCTAAAGGAACAGAAGCTTTAGCTCCAGAGGCTTGTGAGGGCACTCTGACCCAACAAGGGTACACACAGCCACATCTCCCTGCAAGATCCTTCTGGACCACAGCAACAGCGAGCCCAAAATCACCAGCACCAGCAAATAACACATTTGGGATTTCAAATAAATCACTTGTTTGTTTCATAACAGTGACTGGTGTCCTTCTAGTTCAGTAAACTCTGTGTGGATCAACAAAGCTGCTGAAATAGTCTGATCACTGGCTGATATCCTCAAGGGAAAAAAAATAAGAGAGAAAGAAAGGGGGAAAAAAAGAAAAGAAAGCAACCCCTCCACTCTAAGAGGCATAGAGAAATAAAACCAAATATCAAAAAAGGTTCACCTACCTTCCCCCCACGGAAAACGTGATACCACACTGAAGTGCCACCAAAATCAATATGAAAATCAGTGAAGCATCCTTTCACACTCATCAAACAGTACCTGCAAGTAGAGTGAAGGACAAAAATGAATCAGTCTGAAACAGTATTTTTCACATCTTAATTTGCAGAGGTTAACTGCCTGTGCAATGCTGCTTCCACCAATTAAGTTTCTGCATTTACAGTACAGAAATTTGTCTCATGAAGGTAATGAGGTTCCTGCTGAAAAACACATCTCTCCATGTCTGAGTTTGCTGTTCATACAAGAGGAATTAAAGCTTCCAGAGTTAGGGAACAGAAAAACATTAAAAGTTAGGCTGTTCAGAAATATTTCCTATGGCACTGCCTGTCCCTGGGGTGATCTGTTTAATGCTCTCCTCCATCACTTCAGAGACATAACCTTCACCAGAAGTTGTACACAAATTGCTGCAAAGTTTTGAAAAATCTAATTTGCTTATAAATCCTCCTGAATGTTCTTTACCTACTTGCCACTCATGCCATTTTTGCAAGGATTAGGGGACAGAAACCTCATTTGGCAAACTAACTCCTTTTTGTTCACATTTCTAGGCATTCTGCATCAAAACACATAAAGGACCCAGCTGGCAGCCACACTAACTATCAAATCCACTATTTTTTACGCCGTCTTGATACAGGATTTGAGCAGTTCAAAGTCTGCATTGCTGGAAAAGACACAAGAGCTGTGGTCTGGCTGCAGGAATCTCCAGCCTGCAGCCACCATCTGTAACTAATGGCCGAATCACAGCCGCCCTCCTCACTGTAGGCACCTTTGCAAACGCAGGAAACACACACCACTTAACCCACTAACCTCTTTTCCTTGTTCCGGTCTCCGTTTCATGGCTTTTTTTTTTTTTTTTTTTTTTGCTTTGGTTTGTTTTTTTTTTAAGGGGAGTTATGGAAACACTACCGGAAGGGGATTTGTTAAAAAAAAAAAATTTAAAAAAAGGGAAAGGATAAAAAAAAAAAAAACCAAAAAAAAGGTTTGATTTAAGTGTGTCTTTTTCTGCTCACATTCAGGTAGGAGAAGCTCAGCAGTATGCAGCCGGCGTGCAGAAGTCCCTGTAGATGATAGGCTGGGAAGGACCTTACCATGTGTCTGCAGCAGGCTGGCAAATCACAGCCACTCTGGGTCCATAAGAGCCGCTGCCTAGCAACCACATCCCGAGCCGGAGTTGACAGAATGATACGCAATGCTGTCATGAAGACAGTCAATTTGTGGGCTTCAAAAAAGGTCCTGCGCCTTCATCTCACAATTAAAACCTCTCCTTGTGCAATTACACGTCTCTCCTCTTGCCCACTCTGGAATTTTTTAAATTTTTTTTTTTTTTTTTATCCTTCAGAAGCAGGAAGAAGCTTTTGCTGCCCCTGGGGTATTTCAGATGCTTCAAAAATCACAGCTAGCCAAGAAGCTGTCTACACTCTCAATATGCTCCATTTCAAAATATGAGTCCTTCCCTCCCAAACACTTTTTTTTTAAAAATTCTCCTTTTATGTTTTCTCTACCAAGATGTTGTTGATTACAAGTCAGATAGAATTTAAAAACAATAAAAGAAGCCCAGAAAGGAAGTTGCCTTTCTTCCAGCCAAACTGCAAAAAGTCACAGATTGAATAATTATTGCTCATTAGGAAAAAAAAATCAGCATAGAAATTCTCAGCTTGTAAGCACTGCTGAGTGTTAGAGGTTCATGTTGTTTTAAAGTAAAAAATTCAAATCCTTATGGAGTCAATTATTTTCAGTTTCCAGAAGGCCAGATATTAAAATACATCACACTAACAACAAAAAATTTCTAGACAGTGCAACCTATCAACAATCACCCCCTGAATTAAGATATTCTGGAAGAGCAAACATGGCCTGGGCATTAGCTGGTTTTAGCTGTTCCTCAGTAGTCAATAATCTAAACCTGAAGCAGGCAAACCGTTTATGTTCAGAGAGGTAATAACAGCATTGAATCCTGTCAAATCAAAGCACTTAAAATTTAGTTTTGTGAGGAAACACCAAAGCAGATATAACTGTGAACACACAACTCTTTCTTTTCCATGTTTTTCCTCATTTTCCCCTCTGCTTTCTTGAAACTCCTCTAAACACAATTTCCACTCCAATAAAGGTGATTTTAGTGAAAGAGTCACTTATGGCAATTAATAAAAACCTGCAAAGGCATTTGGAAAAATAAAGTGTTTTTTCTTTCCATCCACAAACAAGCCATGCCTTAATTTATGCTGTTAATCTCCCAGGCCTGCTTTTGTCCAAGCCCCAACAGCTCGCGGGCGGCTGAGGAGCCTGCGGGAGGATGTTCCGCCACGCAGCTCTGTCGCTGGCTGCCCGAGCCTGGCACAATGCCTTTGCATTGACCTCCACAGCTTCCTCTCCCGATGCACACCGCAGTCACATGGGCCCAGCGCGCTCCGTGCCACCGCTCATCTCAGGCACCGGCTCCTCATCGCCAACAGCTGCTCATTTGGGGAACCACTCAACTTTTCAGGGTTTTCCATAACAACGGTGGGGAAAAAATAAATAAATGAAAAAAAAAAAAAGGGGGGAAAAGCACTAACACAGCATCCACGTTGAAAGAAATCTAGGAAATACATCCCACTGTGTGCTGTGGCCCCCACAGCGCTCTGGGCCAGGACAGGTACAGCGGTTCCAGGAACACAATCCCATATCGGGCATGGGGAGACAGCATGACCAGAGTTACACCCTGAAAACGCAAGCAACCCAAAAGATGCCCCAAGTTGAATATTTTCACAACAGCTACCACATCCAACCCCTGCACACTCCACTTTATCTCCCTGCACAGCCTCAGTCAGGGTTTTAAAACACGCAGCTGCTTGTAATCGGTTTGGGGGGAGCTTCCCTTCCCGAATGAAGAGTTTGGTTTGTGTTCTCCACAAGCCTGAAATTTGTCCAGTTAATGTATTGTTATTTTGGAGGAAAGATTTATGATGTGGAAAAAAAGGGGAACTTCCCCCCCCCCCCCCCCCCCAAAAAAAAAAAAAAAAAAAAAAAAAAGGAAAAAAAACCAAAACGAAAAAAAACCCCACAAACATCTGGGGAAATTTCTTAGAGAAATGATGCGAAGAAATATGGAGTAACCTGCAAACTCACGAGGAAGAACAAACACAGAGATCTAAAAAAAGAGAGGGAGATGATACAAATGAAGCTAAACCACTAAGCAAACACAGCGAGCTGGTAACACAGGAACAACACAGACACCGCTCCATAAACCAGCGCAGAGCCCACACTCCCAGGCAAACCCACAATGCACTCGCCACGCATCGCTACAAACCCGCAAGCAAACAGAGAAACAAAGACAGCGAGAGCCGCGCCGGGATGCGAAGGCAGCGGCGGGCAGGGCAGCAGCGGCAGCGTTCATGCACATGGGCCCGGCGAGACGCGAGCGGACGCACAGGCAGCGGCGGCAGCAGCGTTACCCCGAGCTCAGCTCCTTCTCCCCCGCAATAGGCACCGCGCACCATACGGCTCTATTCCCTCTGGCATTGCGAGGGCTCCCCTGCCACTGAGCTCAGCCCATAAACCACTCCCAAACCCCAGCAGAGGCTTCTGTTTTTTGTTCGGGCCAATGAGAAAAGTATAGCTCACTCTTCCTTCCTCCCAGGAGCAGCGCCGGCTGGTTGAAATCCCCGAGCCTGAAACCGAATACCACAGACCCATGAGCCAACTGCAAGTGCCAGCGCGGGGAAAGGCGCGGGCCTGGCTGCCCATCCCCGGGCGGGAGCGCCGCTCCGGGCGTCGGGGGCGAGCGGCCCCCGGCAGCATCCCGGCCCCGCGGGGGCCCTTGTGCCGGGCCTGCGAGCGGGGAACAAAGGCTACCTCGGGGCGCCTCGGCCCGCACCGGCAGCGCTCCCACACTGGGGCCCTGCAACTGGAAGCCACCAATTGCGCCGCAAGACAAAAGAAACCATTGTCACCCGGCAGGCACCGGCCCGGCTGCCGCCCCCACCCTCGCCTCACCGGGCAGCCACCGGCCCCGCCGCTGGGGGAGGGCCCGGCTGCCCCGCGGGGATGAGCCCCAGCATCCCCTCACGGAGGGCCCCGGCTTCCCGAGGGGTGAGCCCTGGCTGCTCTGCGGGGATGAACCCGGCTTCCCTCAAGGATCACCCCGCTCCCCCGTTAGGGATGCGAGCCCCGGCTCCCCGCAGAACCCCAGTACCGGAGCAGCCCTGCCCGAGGAAGGCCGCTCGGAGCCGGCCGGAGCGGGCCCTGCGCCCTGCCGGGACCAACCTTCGCCCCGTGCCCGTCCTGGGGAGCGGTACCGAGCGCTCCCAGCCCGGGGGAACGAACCGACTCGTCACACACGGTGCTCACCACACCCCGCGCACTTCAAACGCACATGAAAGGCCCGGCTCCTGCCCCGAGGGGGTTACGGTCCGAGCCAGCCACACACACAAACAACACCGAGATAACAGGAGCCAGTTTTCTGCCACGCACCGCAGTTTGTGAAGTGCCTGCAAATCACACTCTCAGACCACACTGGCACCAAAGCAAGCGACAACACTTCCCTCGTCGCACCCTTGCCCGGTCCCAGCCCCAGTGGGACACCAAGGCTATGAGGGGTGGGCTCGGATTTTTAAATTTTTTTCCCATCACAGTGAGCTGAACCAAGCCAACAACTCACTGCGAGCCAGGCCTGTCTGCCCCTGGAACAGCACTTTGGTGTCTGTGAGAGCACAACTCATTTCTTCATCCTGTGACAAGGCTGTTCAGCTCCAGGGCCACCACAAACTGTTGTAAACACTGGTGGTTATTTGAGTTACATGTGTGATGCTGCTCCTCCAAGTTCTACCTGAAGGAGGATTTGAGAACTCATGCACTGATCTGAAGATATCACATTTTATTTACTTTGCTAGCTTGGAAAGTCTTAACGAACACGCGCTTATTGGTGTAAATTTTTTTGCTGAGTTCTATTTATAGAGGTTTTGTATCAAAAGCAATCCACAAATGGCATACAAAGTGCAGACAAGTCTCTCACATGTACAAACCAGTGCCAGGTTGCCTTGTGGGACCTGCGAGCTCCCTCGATTCCCTGTCTCCAGAGGCACCCTCAGCTTCTAATTAGACCACAGCTCAGCAGAGCATTTTAGCATCTGCTTAAATCCATCCCTACTTAGTAAAGGAATGAATAGAAAGGAACGGATGGCTGAACAACAGCCTGGGAGAGGGAGAATGGGGCTGAGGACATGCTAACAGAGCAGCATTCCTTTGAGAACAGGTAGATGTTTCACACAACATATCCCATCCTTAACTGAAGGCCAGCATCATTATAGAGACCTGTTACAGCAGTGCTTAGATATTTAAAGTAATAGAAATTTTGAAGGTAAAAAGGATGTTGCAGTGACCAAAGCCTTCATTTTCATTTGTTCCACAGCACAAATATTACCAAGTTCTTAGAAATTCCTGGTACTGTGGTACTGTTTCATGTCCTGAACTGTAGCTATTCACTGCCACTGCATTGCAAATAATCTTGCAAGGCTACAAACACAAAAACACAAAACCCAATAAAGAGGATAATAATTCCAGCAGGGCTCTCTCTTTTGATAAATGAAAAATCAAATTAGTACTACTTTTTTTTTTTTTTTTTTTTTTTTTTTTTTTTTTTTGGGTTGACTCAGCTGTATCCAGATTGCTTCAGTTCTGGATGAATTTAAACAGAAAAACAAATCTCAGCCTGTTGTGAGCTACCTGAAAATGGTGTTGGTGATATAACAAGCTTCTGCCTCTAAAAGCTGATGTTAAAATATCATTGCCTTTTTCTGCTGGCTCTTGGTTACACAGCATCTCCCCACTCTCATCCAGGATCCCATGTCTGCAGGAACTTTTCTCAGGAACTGCACCCTGAGACGTGAAAGAGGGGACATAAACTATTGCCCCACTTAATTCAGTCCTCTAAGGCTCCTGAGGTAAGCAGCCACTTACCTACAGGCAGAAACATAACTTTATTACCCAGAATTTTGGAAGAAGTGAATGGTGCAGGTCCAGGCGCGGGGCAGGGCGCTCTGGTACCCGAGGCAGCAGATGGAGCGTTCTCTAACTTCACTCCCAGCACGGAACTCGACGTGCAGGAGCCAAGACAGACATTTGTGTCTGGTAATGCCATCTGTGTCTGCGAAACTGCAGCGCTCTCGCTGGAGTGCTTTTTGTTTGTAGGGAACACGTTAATGGTGGGGATGGCATACTGCAAACTCTCAGCATTATGGGAATGCTCAGAACGAGAAAGGAATGAATCGATCCCATTTCTGAGCAGCAGTCATTAATAAAGCATATGAATATAGATGATTCACAGAAAAGAATGGGCAGTGTGAAGCAAGTGACTCCACAACTGAACATGATTTCCTTCATAAGGGCTCAGATCCTCTGGGTTCTCACAGCAGTAGCTGGGACCAGTATCTCTACAGGAAAGGGTCAAGTTGAATTCCCAAAGATGGAGAAAGCCAATCTCTTGAGGAGTTCATCTTTAAACCAGACACACTCATGGAAGAGCAATCTCTTTGAGAGTCACTGAGCTCACAGAAACCACTTCTACCTCAGGACAGCCTTGCCTGAACTGCAGACAGTCAAAGTTCAGAAGGTAATTTTTAGGAGTGGCATCATTTTACGCTCACATCATTCTTACACTCCTGCCAGGGCATCAATGCCAGCACTCAACAGCAGACAGGTTACTGAGAGCCACAGATCTTCATCCTGATCTGGTACAGCTTCTCTTGTGCTCACAGACTGTCACTGTTTGTTACTGGTTTTGTCTTTGTGGCTTCTTGAGACTGATGAGGAGTTTGTGCCAGGAGTGCTGTAAATCATCCTTCTCTAGTCTTTCTGTGAGATGACGCTCAGTAGCAACATCCTCATCTCTCCAGCTGCATCACCCTCGCCTTTAACACTCATGCCTGGTAACTCCTTTTTCCAACATCAAACCCTATTGTCACATTTCAAGCGTTCACAGTCTTTCAGTGTTTAGCTTCCCTGTACCTATCACATCTACCAGTTTATCAAGCTGTCAACCTCCACCTTCCCTTTGCCAGTGACAGCAACCTCCACGGCATCAGGCATCTCCTGCCTTCCCACCAGGCCACGCTCCACAAATGGGAAAAACTCCATGTCAAAATCTGTTGATTTGGTACGTCTCTAAAATCCCTTTGAAACCTACCATCTGGCATTTCATGATGCAAGTAGGGAACTGCAAGCATATACTCTGCTTTTTCTGCTAAATTCTGTTCGTCATGTTGCTACCTTATCCTTCAAACCATCTCTGCCTTGCTCTGTTTACTTGCTACATCTTTTTCAGCATCTGGAGTGTGCCTGCTCTAGGAGAGGAATCGTTTCCTTTGCTTCTCACCTTGAACCATCCATGAGTCCTTAGGCCCTGAATCATGATTCAGTTTCTTAGCTCTGGCAAATTATAAATAATGTTATTTAGCTGACTAACCACTTGAGAAGCAAGTGCTGCTCTGCTGCTGGTTTATAGTGTGACCTCAGGCAAGTCACTTAGGACATTTCCAAATGCATGGAGACTCCAATCCACACCCAGTTACCCTAATGAGCAGTTTGATCTTTTCAAAATGTAGGAACATCTTTAACTTCCACTGAAATCAGTGGTGCTGAGCATAATCCCCAATGCCTGTCACAGAGTCTCTTCTTTTATGGAGACCTTTCCCTTCCAAAATGTTTATTTTTACAGAACAAGAGTAAATGCTACACATCACTTCCTGACTGCACACTCCTTTGTATCTGTTAGTACCAATCTATTTTACAGTTTGGAAGGAGTTCTGAGTGATTTGCAGAACACCAGAGGTCGGTTCAACAGCAGAGCCTGGGATGCTGCCAGCATTCAGGCTGGCCAGTAACACAGAAACAGCAGTGAAGGGCTTCCAGGATTACCTGGTGTTCATCGGCCACACAGTCATTACATCATTAAAGGAACCCCTATCTCAGCTGTACTCATTCCCATCAAACTTGCAGTGCACATTTTGAGGCCCCCTAACCCTAATTCCTTTTTCCCATCACCACATAAAAAGATTCAAGAAAGACATTAAAGCAGGAGAAAAAGCCAGGTGAGCCTGTGCTTGCCCAAAACTTAGAGCTGAGATAGAACCAGGACAAACTGCTCTGATGTTCAGTCTCAAACCTGCCCTGAGCTGAACCAAGGATCAGTCCAATCTTTGACCTTGCTCTTGAAAAAGTGAATGGAAAAGCAAACTGGCAGGAAGGGCAGTGACAGAGTTTCTAGGAAGTCACACACACCCACTAAAAATGGACTTCAAGCTCATTTCACAAAACATTTCTCAGCTAATAATGTCTGTCATTAGCAGTTTAGAACCTGGGCAGGATCTGAGCCAGCCTGCAGCAGGACTCTGCCTATACTGTGTGACATATCTGTGTGACATATCTGTGTGACATATCCGTGTGATGTGAGTTCCTTGGGCAGCCCTTTCAGAGAATTTACTACTTAAGGTCAGTCTGCCATTTTCAAAAAGAGTTGCTCAAAACTGAAAATAAAAATGCACTTTTCAAAGAGGCTTAATTAAAGAGTGTATTCAGCACAGTTAAAATTATTTAAGGCAGTCAAGAGCAGAACTTTTTAAAGACTTACTTTTTCACTTTGGGGTATTTCATCTCTGAAATTGCATTGGTAGCATCCGTCTGTCTCTCCTTCAAGTGCTGTGGCCACATATTATCCACCCAGTCGACTAAGTCCACCTGAAAGGCCCCAAAATCAACTGTTAGCTCCTGAACACATGGTGGGACATATTCTTGTTGGCTGAAACTCCTCCAGTGACAGCAGCAGATGCTCACAGGGAGAACCTTGCTGTTCAGCAAAAGTCC
This sequence comes from Zonotrichia leucophrys gambelii, assembly GCF_028769735.1. Classification (NCBI taxonomy): domain Eukaryota; kingdom Metazoa; phylum Chordata; class Aves; order Passeriformes; family Passerellidae; genus Zonotrichia; species Zonotrichia leucophrys. The sequence goes on from NC_088185.1 coordinate 2,804,043, forward strand.
TGTGCACTCAACTTGTTAAGGTGCAGCATTTCATCACCACAATTCAACCCCTTAAAACACAGGGGGAGGAGAGTTTTACAGTCAGTTTACCTGAGTGCAAATTCTGTCTCATGTGAGCCCCTTCTCTTGTACTGTCTGTGGCATTTTTGTAGCCAACAGCCTAGAAATTGCATTTATGAACATTAAAATGCAAACATTGAAGGGATTATATGTTGCTAATATCTTCCATTTCAAGGAGGAAATAGGACTGATTCCATCAATATCACAACTGTATGTGAAAACAAAACTTCTTACTGCCCTGATTTTGAAATAATTTCCACATTCTGATATTGCAACCCAGAGTTTACACAGCAGGGAACCTAAATCAGGTATTTCTGCCCTATTCTGGACTCAAACTCTGCAGGATTCAAGGGAATATCTTATACAAATATATGGGAGCTGATTTTAGGTACTGGACTTCCACAACACCCTCTCCTCTACTCCCATGGGAATGCAAATCTCTCTTTCAGTGAGATCTAAATATTCCTGGTTTTACAAACAACTGTGCACTCAGTTATTTAAAACAGCTATGAAATAACCATTTACACGTGATAACAGGTACCTAACTGCGTATTTCATTTCTAAGCACCCAGGAAATTTGCACAGATGTTTTAAAAGCTCGCTGAGCACAACGTGTTTGGGAAAACCGGGATCAATTGAACACAAGAAATTCCCCAGAGCACCTTCAAATTGCCCGCTAAGTGTCTGAATGACAGCAAAAATCTGAATGAACTTCTAAATAAGTGTTTAATATTCAAATTTGTGATCTGTGTGTAAAAGAACAAAGGAGTCTAGTTAAGAATTACTTCTACAAATCAGCAATTAGAGCTGCCATCTATCTGTGACCTGTTCAGGCAGAAGTGTGGTGTTTCTATTGTCCTGGGTAAGAGATGTCCCCAGCACAAAAAACTGCTGCTGTAACTGGAGAAGGACTTAGAAATCAGGTAAGAAGTGTCTGAAAACAAAAAAACATCACAGAGCTGTAGTTTTACCCTCAGCTACATGCTAGCACAGCACACATGGCTACATTTCAGAGATAAATGAAATCATCTTTACAGAGAAGGTCACAGTTTCATGCCAGTGACTGCATTGGGAATAGAATCACAAGAGCCCTCTGCCTTTAAAAAGTATGTACAAATCAACTACTGCTAATTCTGACATAGCAGTGATTATGCTGATTTAATTATGTAAACAGTTATACACTTAACAATTGTGTTCCCAACTTTTTTTTTTGCTTTGGAACCCCCTGAACATTTTTTGAGTAAAAGGAGTGTTCATATACAATGAGTCCAAGCTTCCTGAAAGTTTAAGCATCTTTAGAGGAGGAAAAATACCAGATAGTATTTAATTTTGGATGGAGTTTCCCCTAAATACCTTGAGAGGAACTGTGTATCAGTGCAAATTGCATGATTAACAGCTCATCAGGTACCTAATTCCTGTAAATTAAGTTCCCCTGTCAAGGAGACCAGCTTTCCACTGGGCTAAAAATGAGATCCTGCCCCTAAACGAGCAGGAGTTCCGGGCACCTCCCATCACCTTGATCAAACTCCCTGATTTATTTCTGGGCAGAAGCTGCAATGAAGCCCAGCACCAGGGGCTCCCTTACCACGTTGGGGCGCTTGACAATGTTCTCCAGCTTGGTGTGGCTGAACTCCAGGCTGATGACGTTGTAGAGCTTCTCCCGCTGGGCCTCTGGGGTCTCGTAGTAGCGCACAAACTGAGACATGCTCATCTCCACCCCCCTCTGCGTGTTCACATCCATCACATCCACGATCCTGCGGCTCCCTGCAACACAGCAGCACCTCAGAACATCTGCCTTGCCTTGTTTATGTACATATCAAAACATGTATGTATGTTATTTAATGTCGCTGAAGGACACGAGAGAACACAAGCACACTACTACTCAAGGTGAAGGGAAAAAAGGGAAGTTTTATTCTCTGACTCTAATATTTATAGTTTTACAAAAGTGACAGTGGATTGGAAGGTGACATTGACACTTCTGCAGTGTCACTGGTCAAACCAACAGTTTATCAACTCTCTCTTCTTCTATAAAGGAATGTAAAACAATGAGTTCTTTACAGAAAGTGTGTGAGAAAATTCACTCTAGGAATGTCAACATCAGAAGGCTTAGAAAATTTTAAAAAAACAGGGTGACAATTTAATATATCTATATGTATATATCAGTTCTCAGTGACTGCAGGGAAACTGCAGGAAAAGAGGATGAGACCAGTACCAGCCTTTCCATGGCTCCTAAGAAGCTCAGTGAGCAAGGAACTAACTTGGAACTAGACTTTTTGCCCAATGTGACACTGAACAGGTCACCTGGTTCCTCACAGAGATGGAGAGAGCAGTTTCCTCCTTTATCTGAATTGATGTGAGCAGAAGTACATTAAAAACTATGAAGAAGTAATACAATATGGTAGCAGGGGGCAGGCAAGACAAATTGCTCTCCAAATCATACTGCAATTTTCTAAACATCCATATGTCTCTCAAGATGCTTTTACTCATGTACAAAAACTATCCACAAAGAGCAAAAACTGCCTTGCATCACTGGATAGTGTAAACTGCTGAACATTCCCAGTTCCAGTGGATGAAAGCACTAAATGCCACAGAGGAGTGAGCCCCCACTTTGGATCTCTCAACAAAAACCACAAGCCTTACTTTCAGCTCCTCGAGTGGCAGACATACAAGTCTCATTAGCACCAGAATGTTGAGCAGCAGTTTTAGTCGAGCCTTCAGCTTTACACAGATTAATCCACAATCTTCTCTTCGGCCAACTGGAAGGTTTCACCTCTCCCAGCAATTTCATCATCCTAATTAGCAGTTCATTTGTGTGTGAGTGAACAGGAGCCCATGAGAGACATGCCTCATTTCCAGGAGAGGATTCCAGCAAACAAACTCGCAATGCTTCCAAAAAATCTCTCCAAAACAATTTTCACCGCCAAAGAAATAACTCAAAATAAATTGCATTAATACAAAATGTAGGGCTGCGATGCACCATCAGAGGGAATTATTAATAATTACAGCACCTGGTCTATCATGTGCTTGGGAGCAGTATTTCAGCAAGAGTAATAGCTTGGATTGCTGCTCTCCATTACAAACATCCTTAGCCCCTGATAGCAATGACAGTGACAGATGTGATAATGACTCTGCAAAGGAACTCAAGACCGTAAAGCTTTGAAATCAAAAAGAAAAATTTATATAGTGTAAATCTGGAATAGTCCCACCAGCCTGTCAGTCAGAGTCCTCATTCCAAGGCCAAGGAACAGGAGCCCACCCTCGGACCGGGCTTGGGACTGTCCGGAGTGTTGCCACCTTGAGGCAGGATGGGGAGAGTTTAGCTAAGTGTGAAAAAGCACAAGAGTCCTTAAATGTTTGAAATAACATATATAAAATCTAGTTATGGGTTGGAGGGTTTTGTTGTGGTTTTTAAACTAGGGGAATGGTCTTTTTTCAATTCCTCAATTTAGCAGCTTGGGGTGGAGTCCTGTTAAACAGGCCCCTAATGAAAACCATCCTGATCTCTGCTTCCAGGGCCTGGATCAAAGCAATGGCTCCATCCCAGAGGGGCAGAGGACACAGATACTCAAAGATTGCATTTGAAGGGTTGTGTGGCTGAGCCCGGGTTCTGCCATATTTTAGTCTAGGTCTGATCTCAGCTTTGCTGGAAGCAACCTCGTGGAGCCTCTCAATTATCCTTTCCAAAAGAAAAATCAGCAGTTACCTGATGAATTAAGAGTATGAGGAGCAGTTCAATAGCAGGTTTGTTAAATGAACACGATTATCAATTACAGGCAGAAGAGCTTAAGATTTGAATTGATAATCTCTTGACTTCCAAATTAAAGAGTAATTTGAGGGGATGTTTTTCTCTTAAGCCACAGTACTGTCAAACAAGCCTATACATAATGATTCTTGGAGTGCTGCTCACAGAATTTGAGATGTATAATTACAGGTTCACATCCTGGTGTTCACTGCCCACTGCACAGCAGCTCTGGCTCACTGCCAGCTTTATCTCTTCTGTCCTGAAAGAATTCAACTCTTTCTTCTATCTCCTGTTCCTAGTACAAGGTGAAAAAATATCATCTAGGAGAGTCAAGAGCAAGGGAAAGAAGCACACAGAAGCCTAAGAAGTGATGGCAGGCTGAGAGATCTCAGGTCAGGCTGGATTTCTGAGCAGCTCCACACACATTTCACTACAATTCAATACATTCCTAGGCATCCCCTTATCACACTCACTGTGTTCTCAAAGAAGGGACCCCCTCAACCAAGCCTGGGGCAGCCAAGCAGGTCCCAGCAGGTCCCAGCAGTGACCCTGGCAGCCTCTCACCCTCTTTCCCCTGTCCCTCACTTCAGCTCATCACCCCTGACATGGATGAACAAACCCCTGGAGCCTGGCAGAGTCTCTCCCTGCTGACAGGGGAAGCTTCAGAGCACTGTGCACCACCTCAGCCTTGACTCCCCTGGGTGCTTTTCCAGTGGAGCTCTGCACTGGGCAGTGTGGGATGAGCAGGCTCTGCTTCCTCTCTGGCAGCAGATGTGACTCAGAGGCAGAGTGGTGGTGCTGGAGGATTTTACAGCCTAGAGAAACATCTTCCTCTCCTGCTGCTTGCTCATGGAGCACAAGTGAATCCCCAAAGGATGACAGAGACAGTAACTAAGAAACAAGCTAGTGCCATCTCTGACAAGAGGAACAGACAACAGCAAGGAGGAGACAGAAGAATCAATTGCAGGGATGTTAGTTGAAAAAAAAAATCCATCAGTATGAGCTACAGGAGAACTATGCTTTGCTTAAAACCTTAAAAACACATCAAGTTACTCAAGTTAGCTCATGTATTAGTAAAATCCCCATTAGAATTAAGGTGACAATAGCATATATAATATCAGTTGCCTTTATTTAGAGGCCTAATGACCAAGACACTGTAAAGATTCTCATAGATTGAATTGTACAGCATTTCTATATGCTGTAATATAATATTTTTTTCACATAGAAATGAACTTTTGGAGAAAAAACAACTTGTGTAGGGTCCCTGCCCCCCACTGCCCACCCTGGACAAGCTGGTTTGGCACAGAGAGTGTTTTTTCTGGGCTCCTTGGTAAAACAAGAGCAGCAGGGAAGCAAACCTTGTCCCCTTGTCAGAGAGAGAACTGCCCTTCAGGAATGAAGGCTACACAGGCATCTTCCCTGCACCAGCAAATGATTTCCTAAATCCCAGCTCCCCAAGCCCACCCCAGACACTTGTGGGATGATGGAATGATGGGCTCCAGCTCTGAAGTCGTTCAGCAAAGCTCTTGTTGATCTCCCCTGCAGAGTCTGCACCCACACTTCCCTTCACGTATAAAATATTTTAACAATTTTCCAGAGAGAGAACAGGGAATGGGAAATGCTGGGACTGTAATCATATCCTCTGTTGTCCAGCAACTGCCATTTTTTATTTCTAACAAGTGAAGCACTGCCTTCCCCTGCCTGAGCTTCAGGTTATCCAAGCTGCCAGACTCCAGCCTTCAGCATGGCCCATCCTTTTCCATGATGTGATTTTTGCATGGATATTTGGAGCAGTGGAAGCAATGCAAACATGAACCACACAGCAGAGTATGAGAAATGCACAGGAGGTGTGAATCAGAGCTGCAAACGACACCAGAGTTTTCTAGGCTGTGGTCTCTTCTCCAGTACAGCACCAGCAGGAAAAGGTGCAACTCCCCCACAGCAGAGGAAAGAGGAAATGTCCTTTCTGTAAGAATGATTATCAAGCCTGTCCATTAAGAGGATAAAGATACCTTGGGGAATTATTTTAACCCTCTGTGGCTGAATTGAGATCTGTGCTGAAGGTACAATACAGTGTTGACAACCAGAAACCAACCTCCAACGCCGAGGGACCGGCCCGCTGCTCCTGCCTAATCTTTATGCTTCTTATGAGGAAAAAATCCTTGGTTTGTAAAGCAGCATTTTTGGCAGAGCCTCAGGAAATCTGCCAGCCTCGCTAGCGGGTTAATTGTACCTAAAGACTGAGGCTTTGACTTGCATCCCAGTTAATCCCCCCGGAGCTCCCGGGCTGGGAGCACGTATTCTTCTGCTGCCCACGGGAGACCATTATGATATCCCAGCTAACGGGGAGGGATGTGAACCCGAGCAGAAACTCCTCACTCAAGTGGAGCTGTTCCCGACATCCCCTGCATTTCTCAGCCAGGGTAGGAGCAAATTAAAGGCGCGTCCCGATCCCATCGCTCTCAGTGCCACCAGAGGGCACAGAAGAACAAAGGGAAGCGAGCCCGGCCATCGCTCACAGCGCTCCCCACAGATCCTCGCCCGGCGCCTTCCCCAGCGCCGCCGGGCCCGGGAACCGCCGGGCATCATCCCTGTGCCCTGTGCTGATATAGGGCATCATCCCCTGTGCCCTGTGCTGCAATGGGGGCATCATCTCCTGTGCCCTGTGCCCTGTGCTGCAGTAGGGCATCCATCCCTGTGCCCTGTGCTGATATAGAGCATCCATCCCTGTGCCCTGTGCTGCAATGGGGGCATCCCCTGTGCTGCCATAGGGGCATCATCCCCTGTGCTGATATAGGGCATCCATCCCTGTGCCCTGTGCTGCAATGGGGGCATCCATCCCCTGTGCCCTGTACCCTGTGCTGCAATGAGGGCATCCATCTCCTGTGCCCTGTGCTGCCATAGGGGCATCCCCTGTGCTGCAATGGGGGCATCATCTCCTGTGCCCTGTGCTGATATAGGGCATCCATCCCCTGTGCCCTGTGCTGCAATGGGGGCACCCCCTGTGCCCTGTGCTGATATAGGGCATCCCCTGTGCTGCAATGGGGGCATCATCCCCTGTGCCCTGTGCTGCAATGGGGGCATCCATCCCTGTGCCCTGTGCTGCAATGGGGGCATCCATCCCTGTGCTGCAATGGGGCATCATCCCCTGTGCCGAGCTTCAGATACTGAAAAGCTCTTAGAAAAAACTCCTTATACAATGAAGCATTTTACTTTTTAATATTATATATATATATATATATATATATATAAAAGCATATTAATATATAATAAATAGTAATATACATTAAACAGTATATTAATATATAATATATAATTCCTTACACAAAGAGGCATTTTACTTTTTATATAATTTTTTATATCCCAATGCATTAGCCTGTAGTATAAGCATAAACACAGAGCACACAAAAAACAATTATAGAAAGAAAAATAATACAAGGTCCAAGAAAAAATGGGATGGGATATAACTTTGGTGAACTTTTTCTTATAAAATTTCTTTTAAGATTAAAAATAATTTAAATTATTTAAATTATTTCAATTAATAATTTCCTAAAATGTCTCAACATAAAGTATATCTAACCGTATCAATATAGAAAAATGTTATAAAAATTAGAACCTTTCAGCCCTCTGAAGCCTCATCATCAGCCCACAATGAGGAAAACTTGATTTCCCTCCTACTTTGCAGTTAGGAGATGGAAGAAGCCCTTCCACTACACTCACATTACCCATTACGTGCACTGTGCCAGCAATCCTGCAGCTCCCCTCTGGTCTAGAGGGGCATCTGAAGGTGTCAAAGGGTTGCAACACTCCCACACATTTTGTACCCACACTTATGAGAACATGTGAAGAATATACAGCTATGGTTACATCAAACCTCCAGACATGCTGGTATTTACATGTATTTTTAGGTAAAGGCACGACACTTGAAGGTAGTTTTGAACGAAGGTATATTATTACATTAAAGAGTAACAACTGCCATCAAATATTTAGGATTTTGGGTGGGATTACTCCAAAATAAGACAGCTCATTTCTAGTCTGGATGAGCTAAAGCAGAGGATGCTTATTGCAGAAACACAGTGTGACTGTGGGGAGTTACTCTAAAACAGCTGCTCTGCTTGGTTTTTCCACATGGACAATTCTTTAAATCCACCTGCAGACAGAGGCTGTGAGATGCCCGACCACACCAACACATCACTTCAATTTCACTTTCATGTCCTGACATCATGGAAATACATTCTCTTGGAGATTGTATTTTTGTTGTAATGTTCATTCAAAGCAGATTTATTGCTGTTTATATCTGGACATGAACATGACTGTTTTTAGCAAAACCGTCCCAGTTTAACTAAGATTTTTTAAAAGAGTTTGCCTGTGTTAGGCAAAGGACAAACTTAAAGAGAGCTCAAACAGGAAGTTCAGCTCTAAAAATAGAACTGGTTCTTCTTCCAAAATGGCAAGTCAGCGGACGTGCTAAACATAGGCAAGTGAGTGTTATAATATTTCATTTTTACTTCTAGGAGGGCATAATGAGAGAGCATCAAATGTCTTCTTTTAATTTATTTTATTACACAGAAAGCCTAATCCATGGCTCAAAGTTCACTCACCTGGCACTTCTGGTGCACAGAGCCTCAGTGGAAACTAATGACAGAGGTGGAAGGCTGTGTCCATTACAGCTTGGCCCAGCACTGGGTAGTGCTGAGAGCTAAACAAGCACCAAAATAATGTAAAAATAATAAATGTATATAAATTCCTCCACCTTTCTGCAAGTGTGAGTTTTCTGCTGGTTCAACTTCCTGAACCACCTCACTAAGAGAAGGAGGAAAGGCTGTGCCAGCACACAGGAGGGGATGGGAGAGCAATGCCAGAAGTGAGGAGAGAAGGAAGAGAATGAGCAGGATGCCAATTTAGAGTTGCTTAATTGGTATGGCAAGAAAAGCAAATTGTTGGCTGCAATAGGGAGCACAAGGAGCAGAGAGAATTCCCCTGGTCACATAACAGGCAGCAGCAGCAAAGCCAGAGCCAGTTTAGATGGCAGAGGATGGTCTGGCACCAGAGCTGGCATTGGTATTAGAGGGAGAAGTTTCTATTTCCAGTCTATCAGGAACACTGGGTGAGTTTTAACCTCTGTCTGCCCCAGGTCCTGGTTTCATGATACAAACTGTTCACCAATACTCAAGAAACTGATGAGGCTTAAATAATTATTTTTAAGCGGGGTCAGCTCCCTGCTTCTTCCCAGCACAGTTCCACAAACATCAGGGGAAGGATGTGCAGCCAGCACTGGGGGAAATCCCACAGGGACACCAAGCACAGCCCAGCTCCCTCCTGCTATTACTGACTGCAGCTTTTCTTCTTAAACAATGAGGCACAAAACCAGTGAGTGCTAAATGAAGCAACATCCTCTGAAAGTCTGCAATACAACACTTTAATAGACAGAGATTTCCATTTTATTTATGCACTTCACCTTAACACTGGTGGATGCCAAACTCCCAAAGGGTTCCTTCAGAGCTGCTATAAACCACTTCAATTTTCTACAAATTAGAGCCCTCAGACTGCAGGAAAATCACTAATGGAACCTTCACTTGAAAAAAATCCATTCAGAAACTTTGCTCTCTAGTTACTAATTTTAATTCTGCCCAGGAGAGAACACAGAGCAGCTCCACAACTTGGTAATTCTCCCCAGGCCTGGCTGAGGTGGAGGAGGCCAGAACTCACATGGGGCTGTCTGACTGACACGTGGGACTGCTGGTGTCCCACAGAGGAGGGAGAGATTCCATGGGAAACAAAAACCCACCTGCCAAATCCTCCTGGCCCTGCTCACAGCAAAGTGTGCTGCTCTCTCTGTCACTGTTGCCTCATGGCTGGAAAGATATCCTAACAACACTTGCTGGAAGGATTTACCTGGACTCCCTCACAAACTTCTATGGAATTAGGGGGTAAAACAAGTTCTGTACAGCACAGCAGCCTCCTCAAGGAAAGAGGGATACAGAGAAAACAGGAGAGGTCGCTCAAGGGAAAAGAAAGAAAAAAGCACAAAGACAAAAGGATGAGCCAATAAACCTCCAGTGCTGTACTTTGGGAAGAGAAACCTGCTTGACAGAATTGGAATCAATCATTTCAATGAAATAGCACATTATATTTTATTTTATTTTACTCTTATTGTCCATATGTTTCCTCTTTGCAGTACTTAAATTTAAAAATAAATGCAGCAGCTAGGAGACTCTCCAGTTCATACCAACAGTACTTCTAAACCCTTTGTTGACAGACCATTGGTTTGACTCCATCGGAGCTTACAGACACTGGGAAATTATCATTTTCAGTGGAAATATTTATTTGCTGATTTCAGGCCTGACTTAGCACATTTCCCAGTTTAGAGCATGAAGAATGTTGACAGGCCAACAGCATGACTGTGAGCAATTTAGAACTTGACTTTAAAAACAGAGCATTTTAAAAAAATAGTGCAAGTTTTTAAAACAAGCTTTGGTCACAAAACAACATGACAGAGGAAACAATTTATTTTTATGGACTGGATGTCAAACACATGTTTCTGAATAACATCTGAGACAAATCAGTGGGGCCCTGATGAAAGTTGCTTTGTGATTCTCCATTTTTCCCTTTGGAAAGTTTGTAGGCAGGTACATAACCCACCTCCCTGACAACACAGGCTTTGGGCTGGTAGCCTCAGATCAATGGGAATGGCAGTGACATGTAATTATTTTACAGTCACTTGTGAGGAACAGCCAAGTTCAGCCTTCTCCTGCAGGGAGCCATCCTTATCTCCTGCTTCAAGGTGCTCTGGGATCCCCTGCTCCTCTCAGCTGTCCCTTGTGGATCTGAGTCCCTTGATGAACTCAGGGTCCAGAGGCTGAGGAACCCTCAGTTGGAATTCTCACAGCCTGAGGAACACAAGTTGGTATAAAACTACACAGACTTTGGCCTTCCAAACTGTGGATGTTTCTTTAACTCAGTTTTTTTAATATTCCAACAGTCCCACTCACATGAAAAGCAAAAAAAGCAGAACCCAGAGAGCAGGCCAGGCACAGATCACCTGTGAGGCACAAAACCCCCATGAGAAATAAGAGGAGAAATCCTACAGTGATGGAAATATTTCATCCAAGTACCTCCCCTCCCATGAGATCAGTGATGCCTCCTCTCCCCTAGAAGAGCCTGGCCCAGTGTGTTTTGAAAAATGCATTATTTGGGTCCCAGGAGCAGAGCACAGACCTTGTTCCTCCTTGTGCCTCCACACCAGGCTGCTGGAGACAGAGCAGTCCCTGACTCCTGACTCAGCTCTCTGCTCTCCCAATGGCCATTCCCATTGACAGCACAAATCCCCACACCAGGGGAGAGCCACACATCTTAATCAAGACTGAGATGCAAGTCTGGGGGCAGACTTTTGCACTTCCTTTGAGCAGGCAGTTTAATTTTGGGAAGTGCTCCTTACAACAGAGCCTCTCTAATGAGTCTCCCTCCTCACTCCTCTGGGTCTCCAATTTCACAACTTCCTTGAAACAAATGGAGCGTTGCTCTATAGAAAAAGCAACACTGAGTCCCTATTCAGCAGAAATGATGGAAAGTTTTCTGAGCTGCAGTGTGTGGCTGCTTTGTCCTTCTTTTGTATCTACAAGGCTAATTTTCTTTCACAGGATGGAGAACTGTACATTGATTAAGACAAAATTTCCCCTACTTGCCTGCAGACCACACTACGAGCCTCTCGACTGGCTTTGTAGTTGGATGTGAATTCAAGCATGATACAATTTTCAGAACAGATCAATTTGAGAGGAGCAGCAAACACGCAGGAGGAATGAACCAAAAAATCACTAGGAAGCAGCTACTCAGGGACACTTCTGTGATTTGCTTTCAGCTTTTTTGAGTAGCTGCTAACAAAAAGCTGAAGCTTTGCACAGCCAGCTGGGGGACCATTGTGCAGACACAGCACAAGAAATGTATGCTAATGAAAAAGGAGTGTTTTACACCTCTCTGCCCTCCCTCCTGCCTTTACCCACCTGACCTGCAGCCACCACCAGCACCACAATTTTCTCTTCCATGGAAACACTGCTCATGATTCTTGATTCAGTACTGAATGAAATTTACACATGTCTGTGTGTACACGTCCATAAACGTGTGTACAGTTTTTAATAGGTATATAAAACATTTTATAGAGCCAGAATAATTATTACCTACAATGTTTATATCTCTTTCTATTCCTTTTTCAATATCACCTGCTTCCAGAAGCATGGGTTAGGGGGCTCTTGTCTCTCTGGGAAGTACCTGGCATGCATATTCCCATTTTAACTGGAATTCCTGGGGACCACAGCAGTGTGTGTATTTAAGAGAACAAAAGTGGCTGGATGAAAGATGCAGAGCCTCACATAGCTTATGGCTGTTTGGTACATTTGATGGGCAGCAATCCTTTCTGTCCCAACTGAATTTAAATTATTTACATCAGCCTGCTGACATTAACTACTCAGGGAACTGGTTCCTCCCCACCACAGTCCCTGCACAAAGAGGCCACAGCTTCCTACATTCACTACATCATTTACAGTTTACAGGAAAACTAGAAACTGAGACTCCTCAAATTCTGATTCGAGCAGATCATTTCACTTTTCTGCCCGGTTCCCACCTGGGAAAACAAGGCCACACTTTTAACTGTGCAGAATTGCAGTTCCTCCTAGAATGAGGAAAATGTTGCAATACCAAACTTCACAAACCTTGCTTAGGGCTCTCCTCTGTGGGGGAAAAAAAAATAAATCTAGACAGCAAGGAAATACTCCTTTGCAGGTCTGGTTTCACCCAGTGATGTTAATGAAAGCTCAGATCCTCACTTCAGTGCACTGTGATGCACTCAGTGAATAAACCATGAGCAGATGTGGAACAGCACACAGCATCTCCTCCAGAAATTGTCAGCAGGATGAGGGAAGGCTGACCTGCCTAGCAGTGCCAAGCCCCCTCTACTTACAGGACCTTTCCCTTGAAAATATCAGGGATTTAATGATGTAACTTATTCTATTATCTTGCTCCACTGACACCACGATTATAAACTCATAGTTGAGGCACAGACCTTCACACATATTTCTTTAAACAGTCAATTTGCACCTGAAATTTTTGGCTCAGCTCCTGTTCTTTTGGTGTTTCTAATGAGAAGGCAAATCCCAGCAATAATCAAGTATTTCTTCAGCTACTCCCACCAAAGAAAGCAACAGGATATGTAGAGCCTTGGTTTTCCTTTCACCCTTTGTCTTGAGATCAAAGGCTGCTGCCAGGTCTTTAGGGATTTGACAGAACCACAGGAATCAAATATTGAAATGATCTATTAGGTCACATCTTGTGCATCATCTCCTTGGGCAGATGAAGATTGGCCTTTGCAACAGTTACTGGGGCTTGCTTATATTTGCTCTTCGCTGCAATACCTCAATGCACAAATTGTATCACAAATAAAAGCTTTGCTGCTTTCAACTTTGCTTGGATTCTTTATTCACCAAAGTCTTTCAGTGCAGTTTGTGAGCACAGCAACCAAATATTTCCTACAGTTATGAGCATCAGGGCCCAGTCCAGTCTACAGCATCAGATTTTAACAGCAAATTGCCTGACTGATGACACATCCTCTGCTGCTCCTAGACTTTTTTTGAATTCTATAAATAAACCCATAGTGAGTTAGTTCAATAAAATCAATCAGTGAGTTGATGTCAGTTGTTAGACCACCCCATGAATAGTCTAAGTCCTGTACTTGCACTGTTCCCACTGACACAATGCCTGGCTGGGCACGGTGAATTCCATAGGACAATGCTGCTGATCCTACAGAAGTGACCGCTGTGGTCACAACTTTAACCTCTTCAGCCCAGAGATCACAATAACCCAAAGTCTCTTTTCTTTCTTACAATCCTCAGCATGTTGGAAATCTCCCCTTTTGCCACCTGCTGGGATTGCAAGCTCCACTTTGGGGGTGCACAGCAAATACCTGCCCTGGCACACACACAAAGCTGCACCAGCCCAGAGAGGGAAGAGCTGGTGCACATCACAGAGCCAGCACCACTTCCTTTCATTTTGGTTTTTATTTACTTTACTTAGGTGTGAGCGTAAAAGTGGGATTCCATAGCCTTAGACTGTGTGCCTGTGGCAAGCAAAGTGAAAATAGGTCAGCTAAAAATTAGAAATAAATGCAAATACATCCAGAGTGGCCGCTGCTGTTTAGAGAGAGACGCTGTGCTCGTGCAGGGCCTGCGCCCCTGCCCACAGAGCTCCCGGCAGACTGGGACAGCCCAGGCAGGGCAGGGCCACAGGGGGAGGCACTGCAGGTGCCACAGAAAAGCAGACACTCCTCTAATTCAACCCATGGGGACCCAAGAAAGCCTCTTAAAAAGCCCCAATAAAAAGAAGTAATCAGAGCAAGAGCTCAGAGTGCCAGGCTGAGGCACACATCCATGAGCCTTCCTCTCTCTCTCCCCCTTCCATGGTTCACAGCTTCCCAAAGTGCTCAGGCCTGCCAGCTTCAGGTTGTGTGACGTCCATGAAGGACAATATAAAGACAAAATTCAAACAAATGACAACATGGAATGCTTTGGTTTTCTGACATCAAAGACTGAAACAAATGCCTGCATTCAGTCCTTGAATTCAGGCCTGGCAGAGGCTGGAGAGGGCCCACAGTGAGCAGGGAAGCCCTGGCTTTCAGCAGCTCGCTGAGCAAGGCAGTCACCCTGCTCCTTGCTCAGCCCCAGGCAAGCAATTCCCCTTTTCTGCAGAGTACAGAGAGGCATAAAACTCTCACTCAGGTACCTGTGTGCAGAGCTGACAGTCTGGGAAAATACACTTTTGCTGTTCTGCCCATCTGTGACAGGCACCCCTGCAGAAATGACACCAAAGTTTTTGTGCAGATGTGGCAGATGTTTAAGGACACTCTAAGAGGGCCAATGACCCTCAATCAAATTTTAAATCAGCTTATGAAGAGATGACAGTGACATTCTGCCCTTCAGAATTAGCAATCACATCTACCTTATGCAATGAAATTACAAAGCTTAAAAGTTATTAAATTACAAGAGAGCTTTACATCTTTCAAGAGTTGTCTCAAGTTCCTGAGCAGGCCAGGAATTCCTTTCCACTTCTCCATTTGTATTCTTGGCTCGCAGCCATTTCACAGATGAGACATTTCCAACTGCTGAAATTAATCCATCAGCTCAGGTTTTACAGAGCATCCAGGAGATGGTTTGGGTGGAGGTGGGAGTCTGGCTCTGGAAAGGAAAGCTGCTGTAGGGCAGAGTTTCACACACACATTGCACATGGTGCACAGTCAGGCACCCGTGTCACAAACAGGGGGTCATGAACATCACAAACTGAATTACAGCTGCTTGCTGCATTCTTGAAGCCAGGAAAACTGAAAAATCCTTCAAGCAATGTCAGTGTTTCTTTGGAAGTCTGACAAAAGACTGAAAAATAGACACCTAAGCTCAAGTATGCAAAACCAGCAATCAACCCATCCATTTTTTATTCTCCTTATTATTGCCACAGAGCAGAGTTTCCAAAGGGAGATTTAAAAGCCTATTGTTACTTCCCTGTGACTTTTAGGTACTCCCCCTATGAAGATGGTACAACAAGTCACATTCGAAATAGAAAGTAAGATTTAGAAAGTAAGATTTAGAAAGTAAGATTTCAGCAGAGTTTGGGACCAAAGGTTCATTAACTTTCTATAGAATTTATGTGCTTTGGAAAAAGCCAGCACCATGTCCTTAAAGGGTTCTGTAACAAATGAGCTTCCCCTGATTCAAAGAAGAAAAGAGAAGAAATGAGAGGTTTAAAAAGCACCAGCAAACGATGATGATGAGCATTTAAAAAGCCAACAACATTTTCCAGACTGTGTTCTCTCTCTATTACTCCCACACACAGTCAGATGCAGAGTTATGATCATTCCATCTCACATTCACCAACATCCTTCCCTCCCCAGGTTCAGCAAAGGATTGAGTAAGTTCTCAAAATACCACACATTGGAAATGCAAACCTGGAGGTTCAGGAAGATCTGAGGGATCTGCCATGACATCTCAACATCTCCAGTGACAGGAGATTTAACAAAACAAGACTTTTATGTCCTTTATTTGAACGTTAGGTAGTGAGTGTAACACATGTAACATAAAACTAGAAAAAAAATCAGCAATGATATGCTATAGGAAGATGCTCACTAGTGTTTCCAGAAATAATGAGTAGATAATTTTAAAATTTGGCATGGAGACAGGAATTCCCCCATGTGCTCTCAGTGTCAATGTGGCTGTTCCACCCAGCACAAACTCCACAGCGAGAAAAACGATTTGCCACAAGAACTCTGATTGTTCAGGTACAACTCACAGATATTTTAGATCTTTTGATTCAAAGTTTCCACCTGTGATGCCAGAAGTCTTTTATATTACAAAAAGGGCAGGTGACAATGTTCTGGACCACATGATGGGCTCAGCACAATGACTCCAGAGGGAGTTTGCCCAAACATGATGTGAAAGGATCCATGATGTGAAATCTGGCCCAGAGCAGGTCCAGGGATTGCTGATCCAGCTGTGAGCAGGCACGCTCTTACATTAAACTTAATGTCAAAGTTAATTACAAATGTTATTTCTGCTCTATTGTTTCATAAATGCAATTTTATTTATAAATATCCTCTCGCTTTGCTGGCCATGTACACAGGAATCTCCACCCCCTAACACTTCAAAGGACATCAATCTTGAGGAAATGCAACTCCCACACTCTGACTGTTACACAGGAAAAACACTGTTGTTATGCAACACTACACTGTTCCAAAACACCTCAACGTCAGACCCTCAGAGACAGAAATTGAAATTTATCAGCCATGGAACAAGTTCAGAAAACTGCAACAGGGTCCAGATAATTACAGGGTTTATACAATTATACAAAGCTCCTCCCCAGCAAAAAGGCTTTTTTCTGTACCTGCAAACGTGCACGTGCAGGTATTTAGGAAATCCATAAAATTTAGGAGTTTATTTTGTAATTTAATGCAGATTGACCATCAAATAACGCTTCCCACTCTACTTCCCAAACATTTTCTGCCAGACATTTGGGGCTTTTTTCCTGAGCTTATAAATGGTCATAAATTAAGCAACATTGCTGAGTTGTTTGTGAAGGAAGGTTATCAGAGATAACCCCTCTCTCACTGATAACCCCAAGTGAGCAGAAATGAGGCACAAGTTCCTCTCCTTTGTTTTTCTTACCTACATCTTTTCCAGACTTGATATTCCTATTGACAATAAAACTCAAAGAGTAATTTTTAAAAACACTTGTCTTTCAGAATGCAGCATTTGATCTAATTTTAAAGATAAACTGCTGCCACAGGACAGGTAAATAAACTGAGTTAATTCCAACTAGCAGGAATGCAGTTAAAAATCTCCAAGAAAAACTGCAGCCAACACATCCAACATCCAGCCTGCTCCACAGTGACAACTTCATGGAGTGCAGGATCATTATTCAGTAACAATTTCAGATAACAATAAATAACACACCCATCTTCAGTAAAAACAGATTTCAAAGAGACATACAGTATAATCTCCTAGTCAAGATGTGGCTTTTCTTAGAGTTAAAAAACATTAATTTTGCAAAGATTGCTAGGAAACATTTGATGACAGTCACCAGTTCTCTGGTTTGTGTCTCATCAAAAGCCAGGCAGTTTGCAAGGCTTTGTGCTCAGCCTCTCTTTACAACCTTCCCTCAAAGCACCACCCGGGCCTGACACTGATAAATACTGAGGGGAGAACACAGGCAAAAGGTGATACAGCTCCAGTCACACCTTTACAAACAGATGCTCCACTAAAGATTTAAAAATAAAAAATAGGAACTCAATCAATAGAGCTGCTGCTTTCCAGGATCACAAAAGTGTTTGCAGGACACCTGTTAAGAGCAAAAGCATTCCCTCCCTTCCAAAGGCCAATTATCCAGCATGAGATCCGAGTCCGGTCAGCACAACTACTAATTAGGGTTCTCCCAGGCTTTTTAATTTACAAATTGCTTCTCCATGCCTTCTCCCAGATTCTGAGAGTTATCACAAATGTCTACAAACACAACTGGACAAGTATTTAAAAGCAATTCTGTTCTGTATAGAGTTAATCCAGTGCATTCAAAATAACTCACCCACTAATAGCTTCACATCTCGAACGGTGAAATCCGGGTCAGGCATTCTGTAATTAGCAAAGAAAGCAAAGTTAAATACTGTCAAGATAAGCATGGCTACACTCTCGTTACCATAATAAAGGAGAAATAAATGTATGGTGCTCTTTGTCCATAGTGCAGGAGGTGGAATCAAGCAAGGCCCCTCTCAAGTGTGGACAGTGCAAGTTTTAATGACACACATGACATCTTTGCATTGGCAAGTGTACAACAGTTTTTCCACTCACAATGAAAGAGAAGAGGTGTCTTTTTGAGCACTTTTTATCAGCACCAGAGTGGGAGAGAAGGGAAGGGGTTGGGAGTGATTTCAATAAAATCCTAAATGTTTATAGCTTGTTAAGCAACTCGTGGTGCCTCATGTCTGTTCCCCAAGGTGAGCATTATCACACTTGCCAAACTGAGGCACAGGGCAGTAAAATAACCT
Source organism: Zonotrichia leucophrys gambelii (assembly GCF_028769735.1). Taxonomy (NCBI): domain Eukaryota; kingdom Metazoa; phylum Chordata; class Aves; order Passeriformes; family Passerellidae; genus Zonotrichia; species Zonotrichia leucophrys. The sequence goes on from NC_088185.1 coordinate 2,822,414, forward strand.
GCTCAAAGCCACATCATCACAGGTTGGAATCATGGCTTGCAAATAAAATATATTTTTTAAAAAATTTTAAAATAAAGCCGTTTGTTTTAATGACTGTTCCAAACCTCCTTGTCTGGCAGAAGACATCCCGGCTGTATTTGGTGGGTTGGGAAATTGTTCAATTCAATTTGGGCTAATTCAGAGCTAAATTAAATGGTAACATAATTGGTTCAGGGATGTTGATGCATTTACAGGATCACTTCTAACACAGGCAATGTTTTAGGGCATAATGTAATTAGAGAGTAGCCTGGTCCAGAAGTGAGTTCTACATGTCAGGGAGAGAGCAAAATTCTGCAGCATAGAAACTGGATGGAAACAGAAAACAAAAACAGTGCTGAGGTTTTAAGGGTGATTGACTTCATTTTACTGACAATATTTCACACTTCACATTGCACAAAAGCTGACTAAGGAATTGTAATGAAAAACAGCCCAGTGGGACGTGCCAGCTCAGTGCTCTGCCCCTCTTGTACTGCCCCACGTTGAAGATTAACAATTTTCTTCTGGACTTTTGACATTATTTAGTTGAAAATTAGAATAATCCAGCCCATGGGCAAACATGCAGAACAATAATTTTTACTATTAGGAAAACACTGAAAGGTAAAGTTAAAAACTACATTTACTGGCATGCACATATCTTGAGAACTACTTGCCAAATTCTCTTTGTCCACTTTCTTTTACCCTTATCACCTTCTCTGGTGGGATGCAGAGGCTGGACAGTATCTTTTGTTAGTTCTCTGCCAACCCTCACATCTTTGCATTTGGCTGTGAGGGCCTCACAGCTTTGGAATTCACTCCCTCTCTGGAATGAAACAGCCTGAATCTACTGACCTTCAGGGTTCATTCAGAGCTCATCTTTTCTTTCCAAGCACTAGAAAGTCAGAAATAGGGGAAAAGAGACAGGAACCATTTGTGGGCAGCAAGAACATGCCAGGCTTGTCTGCAAATGACACAGCTTGCTTGTGTTTGGTGTCAGAAATGTCCAATAATTAGATAGGCAATCTTTTTCATATTCATACAAATCAAAATAAAAATCAACTGCCACACTCCCTCTTACACAATTAGGGCTGGTTTGCTACAAAAATATGTTAGCAAAAATCCCCAAACCAACTGTTTTCTTGAATGTCACCAGTCATTTGGTTTTCTGTTTATAAATCCAGAACAGCAGCAATGCAAGAACTGTGCAGAAATGTTTTTCCCTTGATGTTATGCAATTTTCAGACAAATGCATCTTGTGTAAAACCACCATGAATGCTTCCAAAGATTTCAAATATCATAAAAGGTGGTGAGGAATAGTACAGCAGGGTGACTTAACACCAAAATGTGACTGAGTACATTGGAGATGTTCAGCAGTCTGTAATAAATCAAATTGTGTTGCTGTTTTCCTCAGAGAAGAGAAATGCAAATGCCTCAGTCTGCACTGGGTGCATTTTTGCAAATGTTTAAAGATTTGCTAGAGAACCTATTCAAATCCTAATGAGGATGAGCTCTGGCCAGCACAGGTATCTGATTAACTACAAAACAATGCGAGATAAGAGATAACACCTCTGCAAAGAGCATTCTCTTCCTGAGTTACAATCTGGGAAACCGCCCTCCAAGAAAAACAGCTTCTCCTCTGCTGGGAGATCACAGCGGGGCTTTCCTGCTTCCAGACCTGCAAGTGGCCCTTCGTGATGGTCACAAGTACAGAGGGAAGCAATTTGCAGAGCTTCATTGTAAGGATTTTTCCTCATTCCTCTCATTCCTTGCCATTTCAGAGCACCTCCAAGCACAGTAACCAAACTGTTCAGCTCTGTACCCCTGCCAGGCACAGACATGCAGGCTGACTGCTCAGCACAAGCACAAGTGGAAGCTTGCATCAGCAGATATTCAAAACATCAAAAGTCAAAAAATCATCTTATGTCATGTATGCTGTGGACCATTGCATCTCAAAAGTCACCCTGCAGCTCTGGATCACCCAATCCACCACATGATGATGTTCACAGCCTCCTGTGATTGAAGCCCAGGAAAGTTTGTGTCTGCAGGATGAGCTCTCATTTCCACACTCCTTCACTCTGGAGCATGAGCTGAACTGGTACCGTTGGCACAGCAGCAGGAGCTGAAACATCTTCCCAGTTTTCTTCTTGAACTGAGGGGAATTTCATGTGAACTTCCCCAAGCCCAGGAGGAGGATCTGGGTGCTGGGAAGGTGCTGCTGTGCCTCCCAAACACTCCCCAGCCTCACCGAACAGCTCATGGCTTCTTCAGGAAGAAATTCCTGAAGCTTTTACCACTTGTCCCTCAGAAGCAGCAGTTTAAAACCAATGCATACAGAGAGAGCCTACTGAGCACTTCTTGCTCAGAGTTCAACATATAAAACTCATTTACTGCATCACCAGAAGCAGCACAGCAGCTCCTGTTTGCTGTTATAGCAAAAGCACACATGGTTGTCAAATACCCCAAACTCTGCTTGTCTCTTTCTCTCTTTAAGTTATACTGGGGTGCCTTGATTCCTTTTAATTAACAATTGGGACTCCTTGGTCCCCTAAACTGGGAGGTGTTCCACAGCTGGAAACTAAAGTGAAACTGAGCAAAGTAATGATGCTTTCAAAAAATTATTTCTCTTTCTTTCAGCAATAGTCAGTTAAGTGATCCTAATTTCCAAAAGTATCAAAGAACATTCATCTAAACTATGGATTAAACACTGATAATGCTTTTAATACTTCTCTTTTAGACACTGTCCCTGTCACAAACAAAGTTGCAGGATTCTCTTATTAAAATACCAAATCCTTTATACTGGATATTAACAAAATGCCACCTCAAAAAGGCTCCAGTGATCTCATATTTAACTAGACGTTATTAAATATTTACAAAGCTGTAACATTCTGAAGAGACATAATTATAATGGAAAACGACAGGCATCATTAGAATCCCACCTGCAATGAATGAAAGAATTGAGAAGTCAAAAACTGAAGGGAGTTTGTTCTGACATTACAGCATAGATTGGCTGCAAAAACCTTTGGATTTCATTCCTAACTTTCACTGCTGACATATTTTTGACTGTGTAGTACCATGCTGTATGCACTTAACTTTTACAGACTTCATTATCTGCTTGTTTATAAGTGGAAAATAATCATTTCCCTCTCAACGGTGCTGACAGTCTTACTAATTGCAATCCATTTTGAGATCATCAAAAGAAATATCAGATACAAGTAAAAAGCATAATGGTTATTTTATAAAAGCATTTATTAATCACCAAAAGTTGGTTGTAACTTACTTAATTCCCAGTCCATCCTTATTTCTGAAGATCAGGGGGACTCTGAGAGCTTCTCTTTGCACATACTCAAAAGTGAAATCTGTGGAAATGAATAAGAACAACATCCAAAAGCAATTACAATGGTGTTGGCACCTCACAGTTACATTTTCTCAGACTCTCCCCATTTCCCTTTTCTCACCAAAGAACTCCCTATCACCTAAAGAGAAATAGAAAGAGAATGCATATTTTAGATCCAAACCGGAAACCCAGTGACAGACAATGCTGTCCCAGCTGCTCCCTATTTTTCCTGTTCACTGATGCACATAAAATAGAAGCCAGTCAGTTTGTCAATTAAGGTCTGTGTTGAAACACCCAGGCTGTAATGAAATACCAAATTAACAGTTAAAAGATAATCCTGACCAAATACTGCAAATCAGTCAGGTATTTTTGGGGCAAATGTGTAGTTTAAAATGCATGTGTAAGTTTAGATTTTCTAAGTTACACATTTCTACTTAGATAAATACATGTTTCCTTGTGAGTATTATCTGGTTCTACCAGAGAGCTCTAATTCCATGAACACATAATTCTTTTTATGTGGGGGTTACTCTTGGTTTCAACAGAGCAACTTTTCTTTTAATTAATCAGCAATGTAACTCCAGGAGCTGATAGTCAGATTTTACACAGCTCCTAGCACTTGGGAAGTCTGTGAAAAATGAATTGTGGGGAGTCACAGTATAATACACAATCAAAGTGAAAATTAAACATAAATTTGTCACGTTAACACCGGCCAGAATTACCTTGTTGCTCCTCTCTGAGGATTACCCAGGACTGGCCTTTCCTGGGGATTTCTCTATGCATGGTCTGACACAATAGCAGTGATTTGGGGATTAGAGAGGAAGTTACAAGGCAGCGATTTGGGTGAGCCATGGCTACAAAACCCCACACTCAGTTTGGAGCCTTCAGCCACAGAGAGCAGAGGAATTCCTGCAGCAGCCATGGACTGTTTCTATGGCTCTGCTATTCCCCCATTTTACAGGAAAAAATGACTTTTACAAAGCCTTTCCATGCACTGCCTGGCAATGGAAAGCACTGCCTGACTGTCCAGCACCACAGGACGCCCTGCCAAAGGCAGAGCCCACTCCCTGCAGTTTATTCAGGCACACACTCCTGGTGCAGTTTAACTCCAAGATCCTTCCAGCTGTCCACACTCCTGGGCCAGCACAAACACCTCAGCCTGAGCTGCTATTCCTGATGTTTCTGTGCTCTGAAACCCACACTGAAAGCAAGAGGAGAGCCAGAGGCCAAACTCCCATGCCTGCACATGTACTGCCCTCTATTTTTACTTTTTCTTTGCTGTATTCAGTTAGTAATTATGACAAGTAGGGATGTAATGTTCCTACTTAAGAGTTACCAAACCAGAGCACTGTAATTATCCATTTACAGGAACATTAAAACTACAGAAAGTTTATTGCCACTAGTGTCAAAGTAAGTGTAATGAACCCTCCATTTAACTAAGGTTACCCAGTAAATATTTCTGTGCTAAATAAGTCATCCTTGCCCATAGGCATCCCCATTAAAGCTATTGCCTTTTGGTAAGCAAATAAATAAACTACAGAGACTTTTCACAGACACTGATCCAAGTCAGAAAGTCAACAAACATCAGGAGTAATGTTGGTGGAAGAAGCAGAGGCACCTATGAAACCTTGCAGGATAGACAACAAGCAGCTACAACAAACTGCATTTCAAGCCAAAATTCACACCACTTCAAGATGAGTTATCATTGAAAATAAAAAGACATGGGAAAGAAAAAAATATTGCTCAACTAATTCCATATGTTCATAACTTGTTTTATTCTTACATACTACTGTCATTGTTTCGACCAGATTCAATTCAACTCTTAGGTTTATAGAGGAAAAAAGTGAACCAATAGTAAAAATAAAACCAGAGCAAATAGCAAGGCAGATCCTTTCTTCCTAATGCCCCAACAAAGCATTTAAATCCCTTGTGGGGTTGAACAAAGCCGACACAGACCACAACAAAATAACAAAAGACACTCATTTATTTTCAAGTTCCCTAGAAAGGAGAGAGCTGCCCAGAGATTTTGGAGCTGCCAAGCCAGGGAAGATGTGGATTGTGCTGTCCTTAGCATGGAGCAGTGGCAACCACTGGAGTGTTTGGAAGCTGAGGGTAGAATGCAAACAATTTCTGGAAAATTAATTAACATTTTCCAGCTAAAAAATAGTTGCTTGTGTTTTGTTTGGAGGAAGAGGGGTCAGGGTTGAGCTTATCTCCTAAACAAATACCTTCCTAAGTAAGATAGGTATTTAATTTCTCCACCACATCAACTTTTCTAAAAGGAGCTTAAAATGCTCATGCAAAACTAAGCCTAAGGGAGAAAAGGAAATTTTCTAAACTCGATTAGTGGTTCCACACAGCTAGAGCAATTTCAGGAGGATTACAGCCAAAACTTCTTTCTGAGAAAGCCATCCTAGAGAGGCTCCTCAGTCAGGCCGAGTTTTGGCGATAGCCATGTGGGATTGGGGATCCGTGTCAGCAGCACAGCGGTAAATAAAGGTGACCTGCAGCCCCCGGCCCGCGGATTCCCGGCACAGCTCTCCCGTTTCCCCGTGCGCCAGAGCGGGGCTGTCTGGCTCTGCTTACCCTCCGGAATTCCAGGCACCTCAGCAAAGAGAGGAACTTTGGGGAGGGGAGCGCTGTAATTTAATATATGATAGACACACAAAGAAGTTATTGACTTTAAAGTCTCCGAGCCTGGCGAACGGGCTCATCAATCGCACCGTTTCGCAAAAGGGGTCCTGCATTCAGGAGGGGGCGGAGGGGGAGCAGGAATCACCTCTGGCTAGGTGGGGGCTGGGGTTTCGGCCTCTCCCGTGCCAGGAGCTGATTCCTGCCCAGCCCGGTGCCGGCTGGGGGAGCTGCCGTGGATCACCGCGCTCATCCCGCACCGCTCCGGGGCAAAACCTCCCTCGGGGTGCGGGGGAACGGGCCGGGCACCCCCGGGCCGGGCCGGGCTGCAGGGCCCCACCAGCAGCCGCCCCCGGGTCCCCTCGGGCCGGCAGCGTCACCGGATCCCCGGGCCGGGGCGCGGGCGCGAAATCCGAAGCCGGAGCGGAGCCGCACGTGGAGGCGGCGGCGAGCGCGGCCGGACAGCCCCGGGCCGGCTGGGTTACCTTTGCCGTCCATGGCATGCACGAAATCCCCGTGGTACATTTTACTCTTTAATTTCTCTTCCAAATTGAAACTCCTGATGCTGACAATTTCCTCCACGTCCGAGAGGTCCTCGTTCTCATCGTACCGCCTTCGGCCGATGCAGCGCTAGAAAAGACACAAAAACCAAAGTAAAAAACATTGTCCGGAAAAGAAAAAATCGAGGAAAGCACATGGATCGTGCACAACGGTTTGATAAACACATTCTAGGGGAAATAATTAAGATGGCAAGACACGAGCTGAACAAAACCTGGACCCAAACAAGCTCCAGCCCCGCTGTATGCACCTTTTCCATCCCGTGACACGGAACTCGGCAGGAATAACAGGTGCTTGGCTTCAGGAAAACTCAAACTTGGGCTGCTGAGCAGGGGCTGGCGCTGGAAGGCGAGCGGGGGACACGTAACTCGCCGACAATTCACAAGCTACAGCACCGAAGCGTTTTGCAATCCCGTAAAAACCCTTGAACGGCCGTAAACGCTCGCTAACGACCCGATCATTCTTTTAATTATTATTATTATTATTGTACGTGAACACGAGCTAATTCCCCGGTGAAGGGAAGGGGGGCGAATCTTCGCATCTGATGCCCAGCATCCCGGTTTCGGTATTTACATAATCCGAGTGTTTCCATAGTCACACCGGAAGCGGCGATTTAAAAACCAGATCGCTTTATGTAACGCCGCGATGGATGCGCAGCCCCCGCGCTCCCCCCGCCGCCCCGCACGCTCCACAACGCCGAAAGCGCGGGGGTCCGCAGCACCGAGCCCAGGGCGGGGGATGTAGGCCCGGCCCGGCCGAGGCCGGTGACGCTGCCCCGGGGAAGCTGCGGCGGGCGCGGAGACGGGGCTGGAGGCGGCGGGGAGCGGCACAAGGTAGGTCCCCGGAGGAGCGGGGGGAGCCCGGTGCACCGGTTGCCGCCGCCGGCGGCTCTGCCCCTCTCCCGGCAGCTCTCGCCCTGCGAACCCGCCCCGCAGCCCCGCGGACACGCGCGGTGGATCAGCGCAAACCCGCACGCACCGGAAAAAATAATGATCCATGATCGTCCCACCCTGCCCGTCCCTCGGCTCCATTCCGCCCCTTCCCCGCTGCCTCAGCCGCGCTCTTGCAAACTAAGTCGCTCCGCTGCCTACGTCCCGCATGCATTTCTCCCTTTGCAAACAATTAAGCAAAATCAATTAAAAGGCACGAATAGGAAAGAGACCGAAGCCAGCTACACACCAATCTTCTTCCAGAGTCTTTCTTTGCCTCCATTTTTTTTGAGAGTTTCATCACTTATTTGTCAACAGTTCCTGTCCTGCATATTTGGCCCAAATGGGGAGGAGGCAAAACAAAAGCCATCCAGGGCTCGCTAAAGTTTTGCAATTTTGCACCAGGACTTTTTTTTTGGGGGGGGGGGGGAGAAAGGGGGAGGGCAGGGGAGGGGGGCGGCGGCGATGCCTTTTGCAAAGTCCTAAGGAACCATGTTCAGGCGCTGCGTGCGGAGCGGGGCGCAGGCGTCGCAGTGCCCGGAACGTAAACAGCGGCGGGGCCGGGGGGATGGCGGGGGGGCGGACCGGGGACACGGCGCGGTACCGGCCGGGCTGCCCGGGGCGGGCGGGGTTGATGTCCGGGGGCACGGCACAGCAGCGGGGCTGGGCTGGCCGGGATGGGGGGAACCCCGGGGTACCGAGGCGGTACCGGCGCTGGGCTGGCCGGGATGGGGGCTGGGTGGGATACCGGGGCGGTACCGGCGCTCTGCTGCTCGGGATGGGGGGGCTCGCAGGGGTACCGGGGCAGCACCGGCGCTGGGCCGGCCGGGATGGGAGGCTGGGTGGGATACCGGAGCGGTACCGGCGCTGTGCTGGCCGGGTACCGGGGCGGTACCGGCGCTGTGCTGGCCGCCGGCCCCGCCGTGCGGTGCTCGGTCACGAGTGCGCGGCACGCAGGCGCTGAGCGGCGGCGGGGGGACGGGGACGGGGCCCCACAAAGGCGCGGACGGTCCCTGGGTTGGTACCGGAGCCCCCGGGATGTGCCCGAAGAGTTGAGTGGTTCTGCTTAACCGGGGATAATTTGAGCTCCGCGAGTATGCCCCACTCCAACGGCGTAAAGCCGGGACGAAGAGTGGTGAATTAATGCAGCAAACACTTTAAAATAATGTTATAATCCACGGGCTTGGGTTAATTGCGGCGGTGGCTTCGCCCCGTGCCTCCGGCACACGTGCGGTGCCGCTCGGCGCGGAACGCGCACCCGGCTGGGGCCGGCACCGCTCCCGGCGCTGCACCCACGTGCCCTGCGAGAGCCGGCCATAAAACCCAGAATGTATTGTAAATAGTGCTGAACGGGTGATAAATAAACCGAAACTGCTCTTGCAATATGCATGTACAACAGGTAGTTAGAAATCGCATGAAAAAGAAGAAAAAGATGCTAAAAATGAGCTGCTGATACAAAAAATCTGCAGGATGGAGATCCTGCAGTTCCTAAAACTATCGGCGGGTCCCATTTCTACAACACCCCCTAACATCCACTCTGAATTGATGCTGAGCAAGCATTGGGACCATCTGATTGCAATAGCAGGGTCAGAGTGCAGGTTTTGAACAGCCCCCAGGTTCCACAGCGTGGCTCCTCTCTGAAGTGACATCCTTTACTTCCCCTCCGCATCCCCCAAGAAAGGGAACATCAAAGGATACCCAGACCAGGGTCGGGGCTGATGGCTTCGGCAGTGCTCCTCTGCTTTGCTTTTTGCAATCAGTTAAGCATCCTAGGTATTATATGAAATATATTAAGTGTTAATGCAAAATTTAAAACACATTAAAATTCAACTTTGCAGGCCTTGCCGTTGATCTCTTTGGAACAATCCCTATTTTAATGATCTGTGGATAAAGGCAGGAGAGGATGGAATTCTAACAGGATTTAAGGCAGCGAGCTTCTCCTTCTGATTCTGCCAAGAACTGTTTGCAGAATCTTGAAAAATCATGTAATCTTTCTCTAACATCTCCGTGTTTGCAGATGATTGAACTTTATTATGGTATGGAAGTGTTTTATAGGCTATATATTGAAGTGTGGATTCCAGATGTCTGTTGGAGCAAGTGCATTATTAATCCATAATCCTGAGGAGATATATACATATCTCGACCTTTCAGCCAAGATTACTCAATCTTAAAATTAAATACATGTGTACATCTGTAGGATTGAGGTCAGAATACAAGATAAATGGATGTTACTAGAGAATCATCAGACAAAAAACACATCATCCATCCATGCTGCAAAAGTCTACCAAAAGAGACAGAACAGAGACATAAAAGAAAATCAACTCATTTTTCTAAATATTTTTTTTGTACATGGACAATCTGAGACTCTTGGTGTATCAAGCAAACCCACCAAGGCTGTATCCATCACATACACCTGGAAACATCAGAGCACATTATGGAAGTGTGGAAGTAAATGTTTCAGAAACAACACAGTTTCTATCTATAGATCTCCAAAAATAGAAGACACTTTTTAAAGCTTGTTTTAAGACAGAAATTATACCTACTCAGCTACAGTTCATTATACCATGGAAATAATCTGTGTCAATAACAAAAAACCTATCCCAAACTTAAAAGATCTGGGGAAAAGAAAAGGGAGGGGAAATGTGTAGGTTGTGGACGATGAGAATATCCATATCACAGCTGCATTAGACAGGATAAAAACATTTAGAAGCAATATTAAATTCCCATGCTTAGTGCTGGCTGGTGAGGGTTGGGGCTGGTTTCCCCTCTGAGCAGATCATGGCACTGCTTCCCAACAGTGCCCAGAGCTGGGCCCCTTCAGGCAGTGCCTGGATGGGACATCCCAGGGCTGACACAAGCCCGGCCTTCTTCACAGTCAGAAATATGTGAAAAACACTTAAAAATGCTCTGCTTTTCTGACACTGTGATAGTGTCAAAACCACAGCATCAACTGTGCAAAGGGAGTGGTGGTCACTGAGAAAGTGGCTGGGCTGAACTCTGAAAAAAACACTAAAACTTTTTTTTTGCTGGATGTTAATGTAGCTTAAATTATTTAAGATCTAATCATGCCAAGGCGCTGGATCCTGACCTCGTTAGCTCGGAACTGGGAGCTGTCATTTAATTAATGTTGTACTGCAGGGCTCGTGCTGAAACCAGAGCTGAAGTTCTCTGCTGGGGAAGGCTCTGTGAAGACATGGGATCATTTCACCCCACTGAGCTTTAAAGCAGGTAGTTCCCATTGCACAGATGGACTGGACTAATCTTAAAGCATTTTTTCAAATACTGTTTATCCTGTAAGATCTACCATTCTATACTTTCTTTACCTTGGGTTAGGATGGAAGCTGAGATATTTAAGCATTTCTCTGCTTTATGAAGGAAGGTGAAATACAATTTTGCTAGACATGGTAGATCAAAATCTTTCCCCTGCAGAAATTCCATCAACTAAATGTTAAGCTGTGCTGTAGATGGGATTTGCAAAGATGTTTCCCTTAACCTCCCTGGCAAAGCTGTATTTGCCTTTGCAAGTTCCAATGTGTTGTTTTTAATGAGAGCTACCATGACTTCCACTTTGTGGTGGCTTGATTTGGTTGGGTGCAGTAACAGGAACAAATGGAAGTGCTGATTTGCATGAGGAGCTGGAGATCCGTTCTAGCAAAGCTGCTCTGCCAGGGCAGCACCTCGGTGTGCTCAGCACCGGATCACATTAATCACAGGGTGCTCAGCCAGCCCATTCAGCCTCCTACAGAAAATACAGAAGTACATTTTTAGCAGAAAAAAAGAACTGTGAGTATCCTTGTGACAGTGTACAGATTTCTCAGGGCTTTCTGGAAAGAAACTTGGACTTCTGCCACCTGCTCCGATTGTGTTCATGCATAAATGATCCAGAGAACGGGTTGACATTGCCTCTAATTAGGGGTAATAACAGCCTGCTACTGAAAGGGCCCGTTCCCTTTCTCCTGCATGTACATCCCTCTCTTTTCCTGCTCTGGGTCTGGTGGTGCTGCAGCCACGGGGACAGTCAGTGCAGTGACCCCATCCGGCAGCAAACTCAGCCATTAAGAAAAACAAAATAATATTTCATTAGGTCGATCCAGTGAAGTTCTGCAGCCATTTGATGGGCGCGATGCACAGGCTGCAGAGGGCTGCGATGAAGGGAGAGGGCAGGACACACCCTTTTGGTGGCCTTCTGCAATTGCACGGGTCACAGGTGACAGCAAACCCCGGCCCTGAGCCCCGGCGTGACTTCAGAAGAACTCCCTGAAGCATTTCTAAGAGTTAATTAAGCATGGCTGACTCCTTTAGTTTCAGCTCACTCCAGAGTGGCAGTGTAGAGGTGTGTCATAATGAGTGATAGAGTTGGAAATAATTTATCCTGTTTAGTTTGTCCCTCAGATGGAGCTGTAAAATGGACAGAGGGAAAAGGTGCACTGCTGTGGTCCTCGTGTTGATCCTTAATTCATTTTTTCTGTTTAACAAATTGATTTTTCTTTTCTATCTTACAGGAAAGGAATGTCTATTTCAAAGCTACAACACTGAGGCTTGGAATCTCAAAATGACACATGGGTCTGGTTTGGAAAAGGGCATGAGATGAAATGCCTTTGCTGATTCTCCAGGTCCTTTTCATACTGTTTCTCTGAATGAAATACAGACTCAGCAGAACCTCAGTGTTTAATGTTGTTGTATCTTTCAAAGCCCTTTCCAATAAACAGGAATAAGAGTGATGGACAGGAAAATAGAGGAACAGGGAGTTCAAAGAGTCTGTTTTAATACAATTATTTAGACACTTGAATCCTTGTCAGATGTGTCTCTTGCAGGTGGTTCTTTTTTTAGAGAAATTGATTTTAGGGAACAGGTCAAGACCTAGTGCAGTAGGACTCCCTCATGATGTGACAGTTCAACCATAATTTTGCACAGAAACAAGAAGAAATGGTGAACACTCCACACTGGTTATGTACATGTACATAAACATTGATCATAGCTTATGAGCAGCAATGCAAAATATTTTTAAGTATATAATTCCAGAGGATAGAGACTTAAATGTTTTTCTGAGATGTGGAGGAAGTTCTAGTTACTGTTTTTGAGGGTTATCATATCTCCCAAGAAAAAAGTGATAAAAAAAAGATAAATCCCAATTGGTTTGCTCTTAGCCTCAGGCACCAGTGGGAGACATAGAGAATGTTGATTGTGGGGTGGTCTGTTCTGGTTTGTTTTGAGGAGGGGGTTAATAATTAAAGCACACCAAAGAAAGAGTAGTGTTTTATAATCACAGACTCACTTAAGTTGGGAAAAATTTTAGGATGATCAAGTATAACCACAAACCTAACACTGCCAAATTTTAACTTATGCTGGACTTCCACTCAAATGGATCCTACACAGCAGTAGAGAGAAAAAAGAGAAAGATTGTGGCCAAAATTCTGTGGAGTCTGTGATAAAAGCAGAGGCTTTTATGGAAAGACAAAGTCAAACTCATTCTTCTACTGAGGTGTTTTAATGCCCCTGTAGATAAAAATCTCACCCGAAGTTGTTTATAACAAGAGAGCTGTGTTTATTTCCTGAGAAGGAATGAGATCAAATCTACGTGGTACAGGCAATGCCTCTGAAGACTTCAAATCCTTACGATTATTTTTCTTGAATGTTTTCACTACATCTTTTTAAAAAGAATGCCTTGTACATGAAAAGCATCAAGTGACCTTGTTGGTATCGATTGTCGTTCCCTTTGTTGTGCTTAAGGAAGTGAAGGATCTTGCAAATCAGAAGGGTGTGAAGAACAAAGCAAAAATGTTAAAGACAATCTGCCGTGATTTTCCTACTTGTAAATAAGGTGGAAAATGTCAAAACAATACAAACTAACCATGCTTTTGATTGCTAATGGAACCAGCGTGGATTCATCTCCTAGGTGACCATCCATGTGCCTCTTAATAGTAAAAGTATCCTTGTCGAGTATTATTTATATTGTTAAAGTCCTACTTTTCTTGAATACAAATTGATAGCAACAGGTTTGTTTCTTACATATCCCTTAAGTCTCCTGGTGCACAAATGTGATGTGGCACAAGCAATGTATTACCTCACCTTTTCAGAAATCACCTCCAGAACTCTGCCAAGCATTCACCAGGGAGTTCTGCTCTATTCCTCAATTTTCCCTCTGTAAAACACAGAAAAAATGAATTATGGTTTACAGGGTGTATGTGAACCTGGTAATAAAAAATCTTTCAACACTGGCATGTGTAGATGTTGAAATGTTCTGCTTAATCAACCTTATCAAGTGCTTGCTGATAAAGGTAGGCTTATCAAGAGCTCTGGGCCTACGAAATGTTGTGAAAAACCTGAACTACGTGACAAAGGGTTAGCTGGGGCAGTTTTAATTAGAAGAGAGGGTGGTTGTTCTAACCGGTCTGGATCCACATGTTGTGTCCGGTCTGGACAGGTGTAGGTTGGATGTTGAAGCATTTTAGGACGGGGCACTACAGAAGGAAGAGGCTGAGGCAGAGCTTTGTGCTTTGTTCTGAGGGACGTTCTGAGGGATCGGGTCCGCCCTAGGGAGCGCAGGGGCTCAGGCACTGGGCTGAGGGGCACAAACCCACCGGAAACTGCAGATTCCTGTCAGCGGCACTCGGGCCGAGCTGCTCACCCGGGGAACGCGGCGGGGGCTGGGGCGGGGTTCGGCCCCACAGCCCCGCCGGGCCCTCAGCGCCCTCAGGGCCCGCGGCTCTCCCTGCGTGGCGCCCCCTGGCGGCGGGTGGCGCACGGGGCACAGCGCCCGCCCGGGCTGAGGCTCGGGGCTGCCGGGAAGCGGCGGGGCGTGGCCGAGGGCGGGGCCTGGCGGCGAGGACCAATGGGAGGCGGCGGGGCGGGGCGCGCAGGCTCGCGGGGCGCGCGGCGGGCGCGGCCCCGGGGCGGCAGAGCCGCGCTGCCGCCATGGGGTGTTAGCGCGGCCGGGCCCGCTCCGCCGGAAAGCGCCGCCACCGCCCGCCGGCCCCGCTCCGCCTCGCCTCGCTCTGCTCCGCTCCTCCGCCCCGAGCCCATGAGCCTGAACGAGCACTCGATGCAGGCGCTGTCCTGGCGGAAGCTCTACCTGAGCCGAGCCAAGCTGAAAGCCTCCAGCCGCACCTCCGCGCTGCTCTCCGGCTTCGCCATGGTGAGCGCCCGGCCTGGCGCGGCGGGCGGGGGGTGGCACGGGCCGGGAGCGCTGCCGCCGCCTCTGCTTCTCCCGCCGGCGCGTGCTGCGGTGAGCACGGGGGGCCCGGGCCCGGCGGGGAGCGGGGCGGGCGCTGCTGCCGCCGCCGCCCCGGAGCGCCCGGCCCGCCCCGCGCAGCGCTCCCGGCAGCTCGGCGGCTTCGGTAGCGCGTTTGTTTTGGAGCGCGTCCTGGCACGGGCTCAGAGACGCCTCTTGGCTTTTATCTCCGCCAGATAATGCAAGATTTAGTTGATTGTTACGTGTTTTGCCCGCGGAGGATGCTCGGGACCGCAGAAGCCGCGTGTGCCGTGGGCAGCTCGCTGGGTGCGCGGTCACCGCGCCGTGTTCCGGTGCCGGGAGCCGAGCGCCGCGCACGGAGCCCCGCACGCTGCTCCGCTTGCGGCGTTTCCATCCCGCTCCTCTCCCAGCGAGGGCAGGGGCAGCTGTTGCGCTGCAGCTGCTTTTAAATAAACCAAGAAATAACAGCCGATTAAAGTTTGTGGTGCCGCTCAGGCTCATCCATCATCAGTCCTTTGCAGTTGCGAGGTTTCTAGTTTTTATTTAAGGAAAACTTGATTGTTACTTGGTTTGGAATTTTGTGCGTTGTTTAGAAACGCTTTTATTCGTATGTGTTTTCTTTCGAGTTTGATGTGAAGCGCAGTCTAGTTACCCGAATTATGTCACATGCGAAAGTTCCGAATAATTTGAAATACAGTAACTCACAGACTTCCTCATCTGCCCAGACATCTGACATGCAGAGCTGCAAACTGCCCTCAGCCCCTTTATGCAGCTGTTAAAAATGCTTCACGGCTTATAAATTCGCAATTCCACTCCTCTGTCTTACTTTATTTTGATTTTTTTTTGCCTCGCTTTTAACAAACCGAGTATTTTCAGCGGTTAAATCTGCTCCTTTCCAGTGCCATTGTTCCAATGATGCTGTTGGAAAACACAGCAGCCTGCTGACGGTCAAATAAATGTCAGTGTCCTCCTTCACTGGCTAAAAACAGCGCGCAGCCCTGGGCAGGCGGCGGAGCGCTGCCCGTGACTGACGGGCGGCTCTGGTCGCGCTTCTCCTTGGGGAGCGCACCCGGCTCAGCTCACACGCCGCTCTCATCGTGGCTTCTCCTTGCTGAGCTCCCCTTCTGCCTCTCGGAGCGGTTTGTGGCTGCTTGAGTCAGCTCTTCACATCGGGAGAGAACGTGGGGAAAAATCTGTTTGTTGGGGTTTATCAATTTTCCTCTAAGCGAGGTTGCATCACAATGTAAATGCTGTTGTTTTAAGGTCATACTTAACATCTTGATAACTATATGGTATGTGGGCTCAAAATCCGTGGATGTATGAGGTGAGGCTTCTACTTGTTCCTTAATTCAGTTCTCTAGAATTCTAGGGGTTCAGTCTCCTGCTGTTGAAAACTGCTGCTTTTGAATATGTTGCTTCTGGAAATTCGTTCCAAGTAAGAAAATCCCTAATTGCCAGGAATGTTACATGTAAACGTTCATATTTAGAGAGAAATCCACTTATTTTTCTTCCTTTAACAAGTTCAGCATGGAAATCCACCCGGAGTGTCTTTGTTTTGCACTGACAGACCTAGTCCCAGTCCTCTAGCTAAGACTTCCTAATCTTGGTTCAGAAGAGCTGAGTTAACTTTCGAGTATGTTTAGATGTCTTTTAAAAACTTTGCTGATCTTTTAGAGTTGTTCCTCTGCCTCGAAAAGCTGGGCTGTTCTGTCACCCTGTGCATTGTTTACTGACTGCAGTTCTTTGGCACCTGATATTCGAACTGCTGAAATACATTCTAGGCTTGGATTGGAGCTGGCAGCAGAAATGCAGGGTCATTGTTCCTCTCCTTTCCTTATCAGGCAAGGAAGAAAGAGCTGAAGTGACACATCCAGGACCACCCAGTGAATTGGGGAATTGTCAGAGGAGGAACGTGCTGGTTTCCATGCCAGCCCCATTGATCCTTGCTCTTTGATTAAAGAGTGCTTGCATCCTCGAGTAGAAGCTGAGTTTATCCCCGTTGAACTGCTCCCTTTCCATGGACTATTTTTATGTCTAGCTGCAGCCATTTTGCAAAGCTGATTCCCTCAGGATTGGTGATGTGCCCTGCTGGAATGGGGCATGCCAAAGGCATTGCTGGGGTCACTGAGGTGCGCTGTGAAACACTCAGCAGGTTTCAAACCCTGAAGTGTTATGTTTCCTGAGAGAAGATTAAAAACCTGTTTTACAATAAGTTTTGCTTCAGAGCTTCACATCAGGATTTGCTACCGTGTGTGAGCTTCAGAAACAGTTGCAGGGGCTGGTGATGGCAACTGATGTGAGAGCTGAGCTCCCCAGTGAACCTGAGCATTTCCTTCACTCAGGTTTCCATGGATGCTGTCATCCAGTGCCATATGTCTGAGGGAAAATCCATAAAGTTTATAACCTCATTTAGTACACTTTTCCAGTTTATGGAGCCAGCTAGTAGTATCAATCCCCCAAACTGTTAGAGGTAGAGAAAGAAATTGTAGATTGTAGGGGATGTGTAGTGCATTAAAGAATGGAGGATTCATTCCATACACTGGTGGGGGCATCAGATATTTCTCACTTCTGTATTATAACCCAGATATTGTTGCATGATCTTGCTTCTCATGCTTGGCCTTACCTGTTTTTATTTTTTACAGTGAAGAGCCTGCTGGCAGGTTATTTTTGTCTGAGCAGTTATTCTGACTCGTTGGCATCATTTTGTCACCAAGGATGCATAACACAGTAGCATGACAATTGTACAATATGGGAATCAGGAACCATAGGAAAGTTGTTAAATGCCACTAGTTATAAAACCAGAGAACTCCACATCTCCTCCTGCCACCAATTAACAGCTTTGTGGAAATAACTGTGTCAGAACTATGGGTCTGAATTATACACTGTGGTTGGTTTCCTTATATGTAGGATTCAGAGGTTGATATTTACCAGCAAGCTGCTTTCTTTTAAATACCTCTATGGTCCAAGCTGGCTGGGCTTTGTCTAGATGGGATATATATGCTTCAAATATTGAATGTCATCAAAGAACTGTCAACTCTTGCCTTTGAAATATGGCCAGTATGGTCTCCTGAAGACAGCTTCAGGCATGTTCTGCAGAAGACTGACTGCAGAGATAAATATTTATGAAATTGATTTCCATAAAAACAGTTGGTGCTGAGGGAAGGTTAGGTGTGACCTGGGGTTACTGGTGTCAGCTGTACAGGTGTCATTGTCTAGTAAAGGCCACGTGGCTGTTCTAAATTCTGAAACAGTCTCTGTAGAAGTTTTTAAGTGGTATTTAGCTGGGTTGTTGGTAGAATAGCAAGAAACAGTGGCATTTTGTAACCTGCAGGGAAGAGTTACAGGCCCAGTTTTGTGGCTTCTGCTTCCACTTAACCTTCTGTAACACTGCTGCACTTACAGGTTACAGCTGTGCTGGAGAATCTTCCCCATGCAAAAAGTTTCTTCTGTTCCAGTCACAAAAGGAAAGTTTTGTGCCTCCTTTACCATCCCTGTCTCGGTTATAGTTGAGCAGGGCAGGCAGTGTGGAGTGTTTGGGCTCCTGCTGTTCTGCCTTGGAGCAGCTGTGGGTGGCTGCTGGAGTTTGGAGGATGTAAAGAGGATACTGAGCCTCTGGATAATCTGGACTTGCATTTACTGAATGGATTTGCTGTAAGTTACACTGTGTAGAAGAATTACCTCCTCAAGATGCATTTGCTCCAATCACACGGGTATTGCCTTTTCATGTTTGCTAGCAAAATAAAGTGAGATCCTGTATTTGTATTCCAGTGTCAGCATCAGCAAATATTAATGTGTTTTGCCATTCTGCAGCAAACAATAATCTGCAGAGTTGAAATCCTGGACTAATGGATGAATGATGCTTAGTTTCCCTTCTGTATGAAACCAGTAAATAAGATCATTATTTTGACTTATCTGCTTTTAATTTCCGGTGAGTTCTTCTGGCTCATACAGAGCCTCTGTATGAGTTGTTTATAACTCTTTATGAATGGTGCAGACAGTCTGTGAGAGCCTGGCGCTGTGCCTCTGTCTCTGGAGTGAATTGTACTGTCAGGAGAGCAGGGAGCCAGCCAGAGGAGCTGATTCCCAGTGATGCTCTGACACTCAGCTCATTATTGAGTTTCCTCTGGGGTCCCACCCATAGACAGGCAATGATGGATGGGCCCCAAAAATGCAGTTGTGATGTTTGATCAGCACAGCTTTCTTTTTAGCCATTCCTGACGTGCTAGACTGTACACGAAGCAGTCCCAGTTCAGGGTTATATTCCCACCAGCCCAAGCTCAGAGGCATCTTTGTGGGGAAGGGAAGGAAGTAAATGATAAATAATAGCTCATAGATAATACAGATTTACATGAGATAAGGCATTTTGTTTCCTTTTCTCTACAGCACTGTCTACTGATCTGAAAAAGATGTAAGCCTGTGATTTTAATTTAAGAGCAGGAGCTTTATTTAAGCCCCTCTGGTCTAATAAGACATGGGAGCCTTATGAATAAGTAAGTGAAATGAACTTGGTCAGTATACTGAACTTAAAAAGAAGTTGAAATTCAGATTTTTCTAGAGGGCAAATTGTTAATTTTCCTGCAATATGGTTGTAATCAGGCTGCTGTGACTCTGAAATCCAGGACTGTTAAAGGCTTAACGGAGTTATGTGCCAAAATTCAGTTATCTTCTCAAAACATCTGAATGCCCACCATTTTTAGGCTTATGAGAGATTCACTCTTGTGTCCTGGTGTCATGACTCCTTTGGTTTTGTCAAGAAGCTGTACTTCAGATGTACAGCTTTGTCAAGAGCCGTAGTAAATCTGTCAGTCATATCTGCAGGATGATCTGAAGTTAAAGTTAGCTCCTCTTTGAAGCAGGGATTAGCCCAGATGACCTCCTGAGGTGTCTTCAGCCCACGTTACACTGGGATTACGCAGCAAGGCAGGGCACTGGCAGCTCAGCAGCTGCACGGTCAAATCTGCAGCAAGTGTCCAGAGAAGCTTTGAAAGCGGTGAAGGATAAAGTGCTGAAAGTGTTGTATTGGAAAGTGTGCAGCCACTGACGACAGTTCCTGGCCTGAGCAGCTCCTCTGAACAAGCAGAGCAGGAACATGTCCTGCCTGCAACGTTGGCGTGTACCTGTGAGTTCAGGCTTTGTGTGAATTTGGATCATATCAGGTGACCTCATCAGGGCCCTGTTCCTGCAGGTATTGCTTTACAAGAGCAGTTGTGATCTGTTTATTTTGAAATTGTAGCATGAGCAAAGGAGGGAAGAACTTCTGACACTTTGTGTCTCTGTTAGAAAACAGGCACAGGCCCTCTTGGTGAAAAATGAAACTTTTTGTTTTAGGTGCCTGGCTCAAGCTTGGCTCAGGAAGGAAACTCGGAGTTGAAGAGTTGGCAGTTTTTCTGCTAGTTTACATTGAAAGAGTTCCCAAGTTAGCTTTGCTGAGAGTTTGAGGAGACAGAAAACATGAACTGATTTTTTGCTTATGGGTCAGGCTGGGATTACTCTGCCAGACATGAACACAAGGAGCTCAAAATCAGATGCTTGATTTCATTAGTATGGAGGCGTTGATAAATGGAAATATCAAATGTCTTCAATGTTTGGCAAACTAAATACAATCAGTTCTTAAAATAAAATAAAGTTTTCATCTCATGAAGCTCTTTAGTGCCATGTTTATGTTATCATACTAAGAACTAGGATAAAGGATTAAAGTGTCTTGTCATGCTGGATGGCTTTGAGGCTAGGCACAGCAGAAGACTTACAAGAAAAATCTTTAAGTATGAAAATGAATCCTCAGTGGTGAAGGATTGCAATTGTTCTGTGAAAAACACAGGAAGCCCAACATCCCACGAGTACAGTGAGACTTAACAAGCAATCCTGCAGAACAGAGACCTGACAAGCAAATGTTTATCCTCTCAGTCATGAAGTTTCCCACAGCTGAAAAATGGTATTTTTAAATCCTCGAGCAAGGACTGTATATGCATTAATATAATTTCAGAACACTTGGAAACTGCTTGCTAGTTGGCTGGGTTGTTAGGCTTATGGCAATAAAAGCTTTCAATACAGGAATTAACAATTGGCAAATGGCCTCGAATGCCTGTTGGAACATGTCTGAGCAAAACCCTGGGTTGCCTTAATGTATTGGGAGCATTGGTGATTCAGAGTTCTGCTGTCCTGGAACACGGGTAAGGTGGGATCCAGGACTGGGTTAGCTTGGCTCAGCTCTTGCAAAATAGTGAGGGTTGAATGTTCCTGCTGCTTTTGCAGCTGTCTTTGAGCCCTGGTTTCCATGCCTCCCTGCACCTGGATTACCCATGGATCTTTCTGCCTATCAACTTGATGTGCTTATATTTCAGATTACTGTCAGGTTTTTTCCTCTGTATTTTACCTGTGTTTTGTCTGTTTAATGAGGTTTTTTGAGAAAGAGCACTGAACCTAGAGATCTTTGTGCATTATTCCCTCTTTGGAACCATCCTTTGTCTGAAAGGCAAATTTATCAGGAAAGATCATTTCAGGAGAGCTGTTGGGATTAATGTCACTCATCAATTGCACATATGCACAAAACCACCTGGCAGTTTTAAAACCAGCTAAAAGGCATTCTAATTAATTTTATTTGTCAGAATTATTCCAGCTGGTTTTATGAGCTTCCTAGGGCTGTTATTTAATCTGATTTTTGTACTCCTTAGGCACAGGCATGCATGAGATCTAAGGTTACAAGAAGGTCATGGCTGCATGTGGTAGTGGAGGGCTGGAACATCTTCATGAGTGGCCTCCTCTTTGGGGGAGCAGTGATGCCTGGGAGCATTGTGTTATCTTTTCTGGGGATGCCTTTCCTCCAGCCTCCAGCAGGCTTGCTTGGCTGCCATGGGCATTTGGAGACTCACATTTTGAATCTGTGTTCCAGAGTCCATTTAAATACTTGAGTGAAAGTATATAGCTGAGAGCCCCATGGAAAGGGGATCTTTCTCATGAAAGATTTCTGCACTTTAGAACTTAAACCCAAACATCCAAGGAGAAAGGACCACCGAGGTTGTTTCAGGCAGTCCCCTGCTTTCACAGACACTTCAAATACTTCATAAGTAAAGATCAAAAGCTGTGTCTCCGATATAACACAAAAGAAGAAATACTTCACTTAGGGAGTCCAAGGGTGCTTTGCTGGCATGAGCTGAAGGTGGCAAGGTGGTTGTGGGTTTGCTCTACAACTGAACAGTAAGTATGAAAACAGTGATAGCTCAGACCTAAATTTGGACCTAATGAAGAGGATGCAGATTGACATGAAGGAAATGTAAATACAGACTTACTTTGTTTTTATCAGATGATCTTCCAGAAACATGGTGCAAACCTTGAATAACCTATGGTCAAATCATATAAGCTGTAGGTAACTGCATCTCTCTCCCCCTTCCTTTTCAGGTGGCTATGGTGGAAGTTCAGCTTGACCCAGACCACGACTATCCTCAGGGGCTCCTGATAGCCTTCAGTGCCTGCACTACTGTGCTCGTTGCAGTTCACCTTTTTGCACTCATGATAAGTACCTGCATCCTTCCAAACATAGAGGCTGTTAGCAATGTGCATAACCTCAACTCTGTCAAGGAATCTCCTCACGAGCGCATGCACCGGCACATTGAGCTCGCCTGGGCCTTCTCCACTGTCATTGGGACTTTGCTCTTTCTTGCAGAAGTGGTGTTACTGTGCTGGGTCAAGTTCCTTCCTTTAAAGAAGAAAACTGACAACACCCCACAGAGCAACAGTTCTACCATCACATCAGGGCAGGCAGCAGCCATTGCATCCACGTCCATCATGGTGCCCTTTGGATTGATTTTCATTGTGTTTGCAGTCCACTTCTACCGGTCCCTGGTGAGCCACAAAACAGACAGGCAATTTCAGGAACTCAATGAACTTGCTGAATTTGCACGGCTCCAGGATCAACTGGATCACAGAGGTGATGCTGTCACCTCAGCTGTCACCAATTTTGTGTAAACCTGTGCTTAAGAAAATTAACCCACTCTTCTGCTTCTGCCTTATGGTGACTCCCTGTGGATGAACTGGTTGAACTGCTGATTACTGTTTAAAGAATAATTATAAATATTGTTCTAACCCTTTAGAGAGGGAAAAAATGTTCCTTTCATACAAGTTTTGCTATCTGAAGGAATGGATGGTGGGGTGTGATTGCACTGCATGTGCAGCCCTCCTCCTGTGAACACTGTCTCGCATCTTTCTCGTTAGTGCTGAATGGTGGCTGTATAAATACATGGAAAATAACATTGTACATTTGGGTATTTGTTAGGAATGGATAGAGAAGTTGTGGATTTTTTTTCTCTGTTTATCTGATGTTGGCATTTACTAGAAGATCCTGCTTGTCCTATCCATATTGCATGGCATGATACAAATTACTTGGGACATGCAGCAATTAGCGCTCGGTTTCAGCGCTAGCGCTGCTCTCCCTGGAAAGCCTGACAGATGGTAGGAGTGAAAGCTTTCCCAGCACTTTCCCCAGTATGTTTTGCTGCCAAGTAATTATTACTTTGCTGATTTCTCCAGTGCCTTTTTCCCGTGGCACTTACACGTTTTGTAACTTGCTAAACACCCAGGACTAGACTTACTGCGATGTGGTGTGGCCACATGAGTAGGAATGAGACTCGACTCTTCTCTTCCATGGAAGAAAATCAAAGCAATAACTGTTTTTTAAAGTTCTCATGAGCTGGCACATATTATCTGGAGAGATAGATTTGCCTGTTTCTCTTTGAAGAATCCTTTTTTAAAAAGAAGGAGCTAGATGGAAATTATCACTGGATAATTTTTTTGCTTGAAAATCAGAACCACTGCTGTTTCTTTTCCAAGCCAAAGTAGTAATTATTTTATACTTTTATACTGAAAAAATATTTTTAATAAATCCTCAGAAGCAAGCAGCAAAAGGTGCTTTCTCTGTGTTGGATTCCCAAGTAATTAGCTATGCCTTGGTCTTCCTTGTTTAGAAAAGTGTTCTCCTTGCTGAAGTGTTGTATTTAATAACTCATTATACATTTTTGCTTCCAAAGGATCTGGAAGACAACTTGATGTATATTTATTTATGAAAGTAGGTTATTTGTAATTAATACTGCTGCTTTCTTTCAGACACCTCTGTGACAGCAAGGCTACTGTGTTGTTCATTTCCTCTGAGCAAAAACCTCCATTTGATCAGAGGTTTGCCCAGGAAAGATTCCAGCAGTTGTCCTGGGCTGCTTCAGTCATTCTGGCTATGTCTAGGAGATGAATTTTTTTGGAGCACAGTTCTTCTGTAGAGTAGCTTTGGGCTTTCATGGGTAAAAGCTGTTTTTTGAACACAAATTGAGACAAGCCAAAGGGAAAAAAAAAAACAAACTTAGCTATCACTAGTCACAACTATCCCTGTGGAACAGAACCCTGGGATTTTGCCATGGGACAGGAGGGACTGTGACAGTCCAGGGAACTGTGCCTGACAGCCTGGGCTGAACCTGGTCTCTCACCCAAGCTCCAGCTCAGGTTATTCCCACATATTTGCAATCTGCACCAAGTGCCTGTGGAGTTCAGGTGCAGTGTGGTTGCTGCTGAAGCAGATGGGAGCTGATCTCTCCTGTCAGCAGCACTGCAGTGCAAAGTGTTGACAAGGTCACCTGTGGTGCCTTTGTATTCTAAAAACATAACTATAAAAAAAAAAAAGCAAAACAACCTGCTGGTCTCTTTGTTTTTTTCAGCAGCAGTTGTGGTTCACAAGCAGCAAACAGCTTTCCACGTGGTGTTCTCACCTGTGAAGTGAAAGTCCTGGCATACAGAGGCCAAACTGGATTTTCTCAGCTCTGCCATGACATGCTCCAAATATATTGTAATCCTGATGTAAATCTGATGGTGAGGATTGTAGCTACAGACTCACAGGTGTTTGTTCATGGAGCACTGGAAGCATTGCTTTAGTAAAGGCAATAAGGAAGCAGCATTTCAAATCACAAAATGTATTTTCCCATTCAAGACAGAACTTTATCAGTTCTGTCAGGGAAAACAGGTCCCTAAAATCCCCCACTAAATGAAGAAAACCTGACCTGGTATTCACACCAGAGCAACTGATTGGAAGGGTGTGGTCAGGTGTAAAAATTGTACTTCTTTCTGTAAATTTTGTATTTAGAAGTTATATGGTTCTAAATGGAAGTCCAGAAAATCAGTTTTCTGAATTTATTTTGTAAAATTCCTTGCTGTTCTGGATAAGTAGCTGAATTTTTCTTTGATTTGTGGATCTTTTACAAAGTGAATAAGAAATGTGGGATTTTCTTGTTGTTCAAGACACACAGAATTAGAAGCTAGTGGGACATGGTTATTTTTAGTTTTCTCAAGCTGGTAGGCTCTGAGCTAATGGCACTGTTATTACAGCTAATTTTCTGACTATTTTCTGCACTTTAAGCCATGATATCAAGTATGTTTTTGTCGTTTTCCACCTGTGGAAATGGTCATGAAAGTTACACCTTGGGTACCTTTGTCACTGTGTACCCAGGCAGTAACCAGACACAAACACATGGATCTAAACATTGAGTGCACTTAAAATTTTTTATCCCTTATTTATACTAACTATGGTGTTAGGCATTTACCTCAATAATTTTAAACATTGGTTATTGTATGTCACTTATTTGGGTATAAAATACTTTCATGAAATAAAATATACTCAATTGTTGTGGATTATTTTTTATCTAGAGGCCTGAAATATTAATTGAAACATGATCTGTTGTAACTTCAAAAGGCATTTGGGGTCACAGGTGTGTATTGGGCTATGTTTGGGGGGAGTGGAGAACACAATTACTTGATTGTACTTTTTTATATGCTTTTAAAACCCTCCTTCTCTAAAACAAAGGCCTTGAAATCACCAGCAGTGTGATTTCTTAGCAGGAGGAATAAGAGGAGCTGAGCAAAGAGTCACTCTGCCTCTCTTCCATCCTTTTGGTGTTTGTCTTTTGGGTTTTCTCCATTATTATTTTCCCTTTCTTTTCCAAACTAACGGGGATGGGAGGAGGCTACTGGGCAAAGGCACTGCAGAGGGAAGTGTACCTGAGCAGCCTTGAGGGAAGGGTGAGGCTGAGACTGCAACACCAAAACCACGGGGTGGGTTTGACACTCCAAGGAATAAATAACCCAGGATCGTGTTCTTGAATTTTTCTTTTTTTTTTTTTCTTCAGCATCTGGTTATTCATTATGGCTGTCATCAAACATTGCCTGGGCCTCTGCTAAAACACCAGCTGGATCTTGTAGTTTAATCTAAATGAAAAGAATACAAATCAGTTATGCAGTGTAATTGAAGAAGCTTAAGGTTTTATAGATCTTAATTTCTTGAGCATTATTGAGTCTCCCACGTATCAGGACTTCAGCTCATATTGCAGTCTTTCAATTATTTAGAAACAACTACACTCCCCTAATTTTATTAGTGTGCTGAACATCACTTGATCTCCTCGAAATAGGTCTGTGTGAGTGACTTTAACAAAACACACTCTTGGCAAAAGTGGCTTTGATTTGCAGCCTGTTAGGCCTCACCTATAATTATAATAAAGGGGGTGGTGGTGACAAAAGTTTATGAAAACCTGAATTCAGTTTTTCTCCTTTTATCAATTACTTCATTTTCTGAGATCAACAGATCTCTACCCATTGAAAGCACAATAACAGCAGTGAAAGTTGATGCTTTGTTTTTGCTTATAGAGCAGAAGAGATTTGGATCATCACTTGGTCTTCAGGGAGTTAAATAAACAGCCAGACTTGCACATCCTGCCTTAGTGTACCCATAGTTCATCCCAGGCTATTGGATTGTTGAGGCTCTTCTCAGTGACCTTTGACAAACCACATATAGTAAATATTTTTAGCCACAGAAGTGCTGCTCCTTTCACTCTTTTTGCAAAATAGAGATTGTTTTCCTCTGGTGGGTATTTGGGGTTTATTATTCTGCACTGCTCTGGGTGTGCCTGGTACTTACAGGATTAACTGGTTCATCAAAACTGTGCTCAAAGGGCCTTTGGCTATAGAAAGCAGATTTGACAAGATAGAGGCAATGAAGATGTAGCAGCTGTGAGCCTTGGAAGGCTGCATGTGCCTGGTGTCACTTTGAACACTGTCCCTGTTCCAGAGGAAGGTTGGTGGGTTCCTGTGTTACTGGGGCAGTGCTGAGCTGTGATTATCCAGGGTGGTCCTGCTTGCCTCCAACTCAGGGGGAGCTGCCCCAGCCCATCCTGCACTGGCCATTTGGTTTCACATCTGTGGTTTGCACACCATGAGGGTTCAAGCTGAGACTCTTAGGGCCAGCTCTCACTTGGACTCACATTTGTTCACTGCTGATTCCCATCTCCTCTTCTTCCAAGGACTCAGAGCTGGGGACAGGCTCTCCTGTCCACCAAAGTGTTGTGCAAGGACCCAGTGGCTGCCAGGCTGAAGGCTCAGTGTGTCTGTGTCCCACCAGTGTGTCTGTGTCCCACCAGTGTGTCTGTGTCTCACCAGTGTGTCTGTGTGTCCCACCAGTGTGTCTGTGTCCCACCAGTGTGTCTCTGTGTCCCACCAGTGTCTCTGTGTCTCACCAGTGTGTCTGTGTCCCACCAGTGTCTCTGTGTCTCACCAGTGTCTCTGTGTCCCACCAGTGTCTCTGTGTCCCACCAGTGTGTGTCTGTGTCCCACCAGTGTGTGTCTGTGTCTCACCAGTGTGTCTGTGTCCCACCAGTGTCTCTGTGTCCCACCAGTGTCTCTGTGTCTCACCAGTGTGTCTGTGTCCCACCAGTGTGTCTGTGTCCCACCAGTGTCTCTGTGTCTCACCAGTGTGTCTGTGTCCCACCAGTGTGTCTGTGTCTCACCAGTGTGTCTGTGTCTCACCAGTGTGTCTGTGTCCCACCAGTGTGTCTGTGTGTCCCACCAGTGTCTCTGTGTCCCACCAGTGTCTCTGTGTCTCACCAGTGTGTCTGTGTGTCCCACCAGTGTGTGTCTGTGTCCCACCAGTGTCTCTGTGTCCCACCAGTGTGTCTGTGTCTCACCAGTGTGTCTGTGTGTCCACCAGTGTGTGTCTGTGTCCCACCAGTGTCTCTGTGTCTCACCAGTGTGTCTGTGTCCCACCAGTGTGTCTGTGTCCCACCAGTGTCTGTGTCCCACAAGTGTGTCTGTGTCTCACCAGTGTGTCTGTGTGTCCCACCAGTGTCTCTGTGTCTCACCAGTGTGTCTGTGTCCCACCAGTGTCTCTGTGTCTCACCAGTGTCTCTGTGTCCCACCAGTGTCTCTGTGTCTCACCAGTGTCTGTGTGTCCCACCAGTGTGTCTCTGTGTCCCACCAGTGTCTGTGTGTCCCACCAGTGTCTCTGTGTCTCACCAAGTCCTTGGGGTGGGGATAGGGCCTGGCTCCCCCTCTGCAGTGTGTGTCAGTCGAGGGAAAAGAGGAGCAGAGGCTGAGGGCTCTAGGACACCATCTGCCCCCTTGGGCCCAGCTGGGAAGCTGCACACACCCCTGTGCCCTGGGGCTGCTGGGCACAGTGGTGAGCCCCTGACCTGGGGAAAGAGCTGCTGTTGGCCCTGCAGGGTCTGCTCAGCCTCAGCAGCTGGGCTTGGTGAAATCATCTGATCTTGACACAAATCCCACTATTGTCTGTGCCTCCATTGTCCCCATTTCCTTTGTGCTGCACCAGGTCTCTGAGCAGTTCTGGTGCATGGGAACTGTGTTTTTTCAGATGGAGGCAGGTGGGAGGCTCCAGCAGAGGCTGCATGAGCTGTTAGTCCCTATGGGGCCATTTAGGATGCTGCTGGCCAAAAGGCTCTGAGCACACACCCCATGGGGGAAATCTCTTGAGAAGTGAAATGCTACCTGGAGAGCTGACCCGAGCACTGATGAATACAAACACCAGCATTTCCAAGCAATTACCTCCGGGAGTGGAAGCTCAGGAGGGGCTGGAGCCTCTTCTCTGCCAAATTCAACCAGAACTCCACACTTTGGTATATCTGCTACCCAGATGCCTTCTAGCAGCTGTCCCTTATCTGGGTAGAAGAATTTCCCTGGGCCATGCTTCTTGCCATCTTTCCAACCTCCATCGTACCGATTTCCATTTGCTGCAATTAAATACATGGACAGACCTTGAAATTTGCACCATTGTGTTAAGAGGTTACAAATTAAATCATCAACAGAGCAAACCAGCAGAGGAGAAGATCACGTGTTTGGCTCCTCTTAGTAATTTCAAGGTGGCTGTGGTGCTGTGTGTCATTTTAATTTTGCAGTGCTCCATTTGCTGTGCCACAGAGGGAGAAAATGCTGCAGAAGGAGCCCACCCTTGCTCACTTGGAACCAGGACTCTGCTCAGCTGCTTTGTTTTCACAGTGATACTCATTTTTTGCTGACACAAGGAGCCAGTGTGCTCAAGGTAAGGGACTGGTCCCTGAGTCACCCTTCACAACATGAAAAATTACAGGACACAAGTTTCAGATTTGTCACTGCAACACAGGATCTCTGGCTTGAAGAGGTTTGCTTGTCTGGGCAAGGAACAGAGCACTGATTGCTGTCCAGTCAAAATAATCTTGATTTCAAAGAATACTTTTAGTTAAGTTTTTCCTCAATGAATTACGGGGTGAGAATTGCTGCAAGAGTCTGAACGGTTCTGGCAGTCAGTTACAGGCTGTTTTTCCAGCTGTACTGCTTCTCTTGGCATTTTTCTGCAAGTTGAGAGAGGCTTTTTTTGGGCTCTCTGCTGCTCTCCAGGAATCCACCCATCCATCACTAACAGGGAAAGCAGAGCTGCAAGGGGAAGAGAGCAGCCTCATCTATGGATGCTGGTTGAGAAAGGGCATCATACCCATGGTGGTGCTGGGGGTTGGGACAGGTCCAGACCACCCTGCTGTCATCAGGAGTCCTCTGCTCACCCCTTTTCCTACATACAGTGTTTCTAAGCCCAAACCCATGGGGTTTTCTAACCATATTAGTGGAAATACCTTTGAGTCTCAGCTGAACTCTGCCATTCTTCATCACAAGAAGTGGCTGAAACACCACACACAGTGCTGCAGAGATAACTGGGGCCTGCCAGGATGCTGTAAGGGAAGAGGGGAAGCCCCAAAAGGCTTCTGGAGAATTTGGCTGCTGGGCTGCTCAGGCAGGGTCTGGTTTACAGGCTGGAGCCGTGGTGATGGTTATCTGCAACTCTGATCTGATTTTGTGCTTATCTGCTACACCAAGCTGCCTTGTCCAGGCTGGCAGCAGCTCAGCTTCTGCACTCCAGCCACCAAGTGAGAAACCACCAAAACCACAATCCTGGCTGCAAGGAGGGGGCAATGAACACCCTGAGTGCACTGTGGTGCCTGGCTGCTCCCATCTGCTCTGCTCCCAGAGCACCCGAGGCTGTGCTGCTCAGAACCACCATCCCTGTGCATGTGAAGTGCTCTGGTACAAAGCTGTTGGGGAATGGATGTGGCAGAGGCAGCAGATCAGTGCAGTGCTCCCAGCCAAGCTCACCCTCACTGGGCATGCTGCCACTACAAGCAATTTAATCTTGAGCTGCAGCTCATCGTGACCTCCACTGAAGAACTCCTTTTCTTTCACATGGCAAAGCTGCCGGCACGTGGGCGCACTTCCAGCAGCTGAGCTGAATGCATTAAGCTTGTGGGTATGAAATAATTGCTCTGGCTAATTTTAACCAAAAGGAATCCAGCTAACAATCAGTTGCAGGCTAGGCTGGAGGCGAGTGAGCTCTGAAATGGTGTATCAGCCACAGCTCAGCCTGCAGGGGCTGTTAGTTTAGAACTAACAGGGCCTTTGACAGGAACACAGCAGATCAGTGCAAGATTCCCCCTGGAAGCAGGTGCTGATTTCATCCAGATGAGCCATCGGTCCAAAGTGACTTTCCAGGCAGTGCAGGGAGCACAGTCATGCATGTGGTGTGCAGAGAAGGTCAGGCTCATTCCTCCCAGCTGCTTTGCTTAGCTAATTACTAGCCTTGAGATCACTTTCAAGCAAAAAAAAAGATAGAATAGATGAATAATAATATGGAGATAATGTTTATGCAGATGTTCTTGGAATGCCATGCCTGGTATTGCAGAGATTGTTGGGATTGTTTGCTTTGGGGGAAAATGTGTTAGACTCCCAGGAAAATAAGAAAAAAAAAATTAAATTTCTGTATTTACATTGAGATTGGCCCTAACATTCCCAATCCATGATGTACTTGGGGTTATTTATGGAAAAGGGTTGTGTACTAATGAAACCCCTGTGTTCACTCAACACAAGCCACTGTCGGAAGTAGACAGAGGGGATGGAGTGAGCTCAAAAGGAAAACTATGTTGTTGTGGTTTTTTTCCTCTGCTGGAAACTGAACTCTTCTTTGGTATTCAGAGCTAGAAAGCCTGTCTGGCAAAGTGCCTGCCTTGAAAAGAGAGATTTGCTCTTCTCTGACCCAACAGTATATTATCTCTAACCCGAACCATCCCAGTCATTTAAATGTAAATCACAGTAAAAGTAAGCTTTCATGCGTGTGGGCTTATGGGCTTGAGCAGTGGCGGCCCTTGCTCAGCCCGTGCTGCCTCCCGCTGCAGCCCAGGAGGGGAGGGATGGCACGGGGCAGTGTCAGTGCTGCCCAAGGCCGCAGCGCAGCACAGAACCCTGGCTGGCAGAGACACCCGGAGAGCAGCACGACCCCGAACAGCTCGGAGGGGGCAGGGTGAGTGAGGGTGGTCGGTACTCACGGAGCTGCAGCAGGCCCAGCCCGTTGGGCTGATCCATCAGCCAGTGCCCCTCGTAGGTGGAGCCGTCCTTGTAGTGCATCTTTCCCCAGCCGCTCCGCACGCCGTTGCTCCACTCGCCCTCGTAGAGCTCCCCGTTGGGGTAAAAGAACGTCCCCCGGCCCTGGACAGCAGCACAGACATGGCTGGTTAGGAGCTGCTCCATTGAAAGGGCTCAGTGTTCAATTTTGGGACATCACTTTGATAGAATATTCCTTTATTTATTATTCTGACACATGGCTGCTGGCAGCCCAGCTCCAGGGCTGTTCTTGTGTTGAAGGAAATGAGATGTGGTAGTACGGGATTTTTTTTTTTTGGCAAACAGTTTTATTCCCTTGACAAAACCTTGGGTTTATATCTCAGTGTGTTATTATTGGCATGATTGCTGCTAATATTTAGCTAAAAGTGGATTTTACAAGTATATAAACCTGCCTGGGGAAAGGCAGAATTAAAGGATGTGTCTTTCAACAGGGGATTTCATTTCTTTCAACCCTGATGATGTTTCCAGCTCAGTGTGTCCCAGGCTGGGCAGCTCCTCCCCTTGTTGGTTTTTCATGTATGTTTGCCATTAGGAGAAGTCCTGAATTACCCCCTATGCCAGGGAGTGATACCAATAAGAAATATTTCCATATCACTAACACATTTTCCCATAGGAATAAAGTGTTCTTTTTTCTCTGAACAAATAATAAAACCAGTTCTGGAAACAACTGATTTTTCTGAGTATTAATTTTATTAAATTGCATGGATGTAAGGGGGAAACTTCTAAGAAGAAAACCCAACCCTAGTGATATTTGGATGTCATTATAAATCTTTCACCAAAGCTCAACTATGGAAAATCTAACCTTAAAGAACAGGAAGGGAAGCTCAGCTCCCTCCAAGAGACAGGAGCCATGGAGCCACACGCCCATTAAAAGCGTTGGTGGAGATGAGTTTAATTTGAGAGCAGACACAAAGACAAACACAAGGTTTCCATTGGCAGATCCAAAAACGTTCCTACAAGGATTTTGCACGTTACATTGCAGCCACTTCTACCAGATGACTTTCTCATTATGTTCCTTTTAGGAAAAACTGATTAATATGACAGGCTGATTTCCAAAAGAACTCAAGTTATTTGCCTATTATTTGTAAAACTCCCAGAAGAAGCTGCATTTTCTGGCAGTGCTTATGATACAGGTTCCTCTGACTTGTTCAAGGACAAGAGTAGTGAAAGGGATGGGTGGGGAGGATTAAGAGACAGGATGTCAAACTTCCCATCGTGTTTGGCCAAGCTGCAGGTGGGTCTGAGCAGTAACCAATGCTCTGTGGCAGCTGGTGGCAGCTCAGGGCTGAGCCTGGTAACCAGCAGATGGCTGGGGATGAATCCCTCTCCAGGAAGGAGATGGCACTCCCATACAAATCTTGGATTTTTAGTCTTGACCATTCAATTCAGCCTCAGTATTGTGAAAATTAGTATTTTAAGTAATCTTCTTGCACACGTGCACCCAACTCTTCCCCATGTTTTGGTCCCACTGCCTCAGTGCTGGCAGAAAATCTCACTTACACATCTTCTGTCATTTTCCCACCAGCCTGTGTACACCCTCTTGTATTCCTTGGTCTCTGGGTCAAGAATGCTGTATGCGCCATAACCGTCCCTCTTCCCAAACTTCCAGTCACCGCTGTAAATTGCTCCTGTGCTCTTCCAAATCTGGGTGCCTTTGCCTGTTCAACAAACAACAGGAGTGACAGGGACACCATCATGGTTAGGAGGAGGGTGCTCAGGGCTGCCCTTGTGCTCCATCCCAGGCACAGAGTCAGGCCTATGTCTGGGATTCAGTTTAGCTTCCCAAGTTGGAACCATCGTTAATCTTGATCAGGGGCTTCCTGTGTGGCCTCTGCTGAATGCAGAAATCTTTCCAAACCTCAGTTTACTGCTTGTAAACAAGTCTGTCCTGCTCTGGCTGCTCCTGCCTTGGACAGGGTCTCCTCCTGCTCTGTCCCCTGCAGCCCCTGCCACATCTTGGGAATAAATTAAGATTCCTGGAACCAAGTCAGGAGCTAAGAGAGCTCCAGGGACTGTGCAGCCAGGGCACATCCCAGTGCATGGAGCTGACTTCAGTTTGCTGTTATTTGGAAAGGATTTTTAAACATCTGTAATAGAGATATTTTGGGTGGTTGCCCCTGAGTGCATGCAAAAGCTCTTCAAGTTACCTACTAGAAAGGTTTCTGCATTTTTGCATTACATATATCAAATATATGTGTGTGTGTGTGTGTGTGTGTGTACATACAGTCCTACATGAATGCTCTTCCAGGAGCATACAGAGCCCACAGAACCACTGACCACTTCCTATCCCTAGGAACCTTTGTAAACACATCTAAGCTGCTATTTTTTCTCAAAATTATCTATCTTACCATGTCTCAAGTTGTCCAGCCATTCTCCAGTATACTGATCCCCATTTACAGCATAAATTGTGTGTCTTAATCCACATTTCTGGGCTTTCCTGTCCCATTCATAAAAGAGAGGGTCTCTAAGCCTCGGGTACTTTATGACGGGCATATTGCTGGTATCTGGAGAAGAAAACAAATTATTAGCAGCAATAAATTAGAAAGTACTAAGGCAGGTACAGGCAGAACAGTATTTGTGAGCCATGCACAGATATACAACAAACAGGAGGCAACTAAAGATACTGAAGTTAACATCCAGAGCTGGGCTGGAGCCCGGCGGGGGGGGATGCTCTCCGATTTTGTCTCCTGGGCTCCCCCTTCTGTCCTGATCCGCTGGACTGAGCCATTTCCAGTGATTTTGCTACGCCTGTGCTGCGGGTACCAGGGAGCCCGGCAGGGGGAAAAACCTGGGCCTTGGGAGGAGAGGGAGAAAGAAAGGTGCTTTAGGTCCTTGCTAGGAAATAAAAGCTAGAAATTCTAACTAAGAAAATACTGTTAGAGTTCAACCTCAGTTCTGCATTTTCCAGCTGTGGGAAATGGTAAACTACTATTTGGAAGGATAGCACTGCTGAATGCAAGTACTTATGTGCTCAGAATGAGTCTTGGTTAGAGGACACCGAGGACAGGATCTGTCCCTCGGTATGGAGGAGTCACAGCCCACCACAGAAGATGTTTTTCCAGCACTGCAAACGCAGGATACACTGTGAGAGAACTGCTGAGTTCCTCCCTCACTTTTGAGTCCTGCAGCTCCTGGAGAAGGGGGTCTTGCCAATATTTGCCAATGGCTGGCAACACTGTGCCACTCTTTGCTGGCTTGAGCCTGTCCTGCCCTCGCTGGAGAAGCAGAAGAGCCGAGCTACAGCAACCTGTACCCACCCTGACACCGGCCATGACCTCTGAGCAGCCCATGCCTGAGACAAGCAGCCTCTTCTCTACCCCTGCCAGATGGGAGCATTGCTTTCCCACCAACACTTCCCACCACTTCTTTAACTCAAAGCTCAGGATTTACAAACCGCAGGGAGGATTCCCAGCTGCGGGGGCAGCCCCATCTGCTCGCCATGTCCTGCGAGGCACAGCCCGCGCAGAGCACCCGAGGTAATGCGGGCTGCCGGCAGCCGCCTTTATTTGCCGAATCCCCTTCTAAATGTACGTCAGCGATGCCAGGTTTGCGTAAGTGATAACGCAGTCGGTGTTCGCCTCCCTGGATGTTTTCAGCCGCCCACTCCAGGGCGCGGGGAGCTGGCAGCGAGAGGCGGGCGGTGCAGCCGCTCCGGTCGCAGCTCTCGGTGCGGAGGGCGAGGCGCGGCCGCTCCCGTGCGCCTCTGCCCAGCGCTTGGGGATGGGGCTCGCACAGACCCCGCGCCCCCCTCCAGACGCTGCTCTGCGGCTTCTGTCGGGTCTCTGGTAAAAGGCAGCTTTGGTCTGCACGGCCCTGCTGGAAGCCCATTTTTTTTCCATGGCTCTTTTAGGAACTTCAGAGCAATGAGGTGTAGCCACTTTTCTCCACCTTACATCTGAACTTGATGAAGAGCAAGGAGGGGAACACACGGGCTGCTGCCTGTCCCTGGCAGAACCCCGCCTGGCACCGCACCCCCGCGCACCCAGCCTGACTGCCCCGGCCCCGAGGGTGCCCCGGCCGAGCTCCGCCCTTGCCGTGACCCAGCACACGGCACTGCCCTGCAGCGGGGTCCCTCTGCCAGCACCCACCGGCCGAGCGGAGTCACCCTCCCCTCCCAGGGCGCTGTCAGCCAGCGGAATGCTCAGGGCGGCTGCTGCTGCTGCTCCCCAGCGGGAGCCGGGCAGGAGGGCAGCGGGGCGAGCGAAAGCCCCCAGCGCCCCAGCCCGGTTTGCAGAGCGGCCGCCGCTCTCCCGCCGCTCTCCCGCCGCTCTCCCGCCGCCCCCGGTGCCGAGGGCCGGACCGGACACCGACCTGTGCTGGCGGCGGCGGCGGGGTCGCCATAGCAACTCAGAGCCAAACTGCAGCGCCGAGGGCCCCGGGCGGACAGCGGCGGGCTGGGACACGGCACCGCACGCTGCTACGCTGCTCCCCTCCCGGAGCACCGGAGCCACACACAGCGCTGTGCGGATACGTGCCCTGAGCCCGGGATGCTCCAGCAGAATATAAAGTGCTGATAAACAACGAGGGCTTCACCTCTGGTTGGTTTTTCACACGCCCAGCAGCAGAAGGCTGGAAATGAAAGCACTGATTACAGCACCGATGAGT
Source organism: Zonotrichia leucophrys gambelii (assembly GCF_028769735.1). Lineage (NCBI taxonomy): Eukaryota > Metazoa > Chordata > Aves > Passeriformes > Passerellidae > Zonotrichia > Zonotrichia leucophrys. Next base: position 2,858,406 of record NC_088185.1, read on the forward strand.
AACAAATAAATCAGCCTTGCAAATGTCAGGAGAAATAGGAGAGAGCCCCTGAAAATGCACATCAGCGGTCTTAAAGGAGAAATCTGAATAAACCTGACACTAATTCCCTCATCCATTACACTTCTTCCACAGCCGTGGTGAGCAGGGATTGCCACTCTGGCCTTATGGGTGTCTGTAATCATCTTCCCTAATGGGTAATTGCCTGTGCACATTTCTGGTATCACACCACAGCTCTCGTACGACTCCCATGAGCCGAATGCATTTGATTCTCATCCTTTCACCACATTTTTTGTGCACAACTCTGCAGGCTGTGAGGTAAAAATGTTGAGGCAGGTGGGAAATCTTGTGATGAAACAAAGCAGCTGCCTCTGTAAAGACGAGATACAGCTCAGCCTTCCCTGAAGGGTGTTCCTTTGTAATCTGCAATATCTGAGGCATTCAATGGGGCTAAACGTTGTGTCCATGCTCAGGTAGGACAGAGAATGGATTTATTCCAAGTGTGAGTGTGACTAAAGGCAAATATTCCATTTCCCATGGCACATGTAAGGGCCATGGAGCCAAAGGAGACAGAGGCACTGCCTGGGAAATCAGGTGGAGGAAAATGAAGAGGAAGGAAGTGGGAAGGAAGTGGCGGAAGGAAGTGGCGGAAGGAAGTGGCGGAAGGAAGTGGCGGAAGGAAGTGGGAAGGAAGGGGGAAGGAAGTGCGGGAAGAAGTGCGGAAGGAAGGAAGGAAGGAAGGAAGGAAGGAGGAAGGAAGGAAGGAAGGAAGGAAGGAAGGAAGGAAGGAAGAGAAGGAGGAAGGAAGGAAGGAAGGAAGGAAGGAAGGAAGGAAGGAAGGAAGGAAGGAAGGAAGGAAGGAAGGAAGGAAGGAAGGAAGGAAGAAGAAGGAAGGAAGGAAAGGAGGGAAAGGGAAGGAAGGAAGGAAGGAAGGAAGGAAGGAAGGAAGGAGGAAGGAAGGAAGGAGGAAGGAAGGAAGGAAGGGAAGGAAGGAAGGGAAGGAAGGAAGGAAGTGCGGAAGGAAGGAAGGAAGGAAGGAAGGAACGAAGGAAGGAAGGAAGGAAGGAAGGAAGGAGCGGAAGGAAGGAAGGGAAGGAAGGAAGGAAGGGGAAGGAAGGAAGGAAGGAAGAAGAAGGAAGGAAGGAAGGAAGGAAGGAAGGAAGGAAGGAAGAAGAAGGAAGGAAGGAAGGAAGGAAGGAGAGGAAGGAAGGAAGGAAGGAAGGAAGGAAGGAAGGAAGGAAGGAAGGAAGGAAGGAAGGAAGGAAGGAAGGAAGGAAGGAAGGAAGGAAGGAAGGAAGGAAGGAAGAAGGGCTGCTCCACAGACAACATGAGCTGGTGTGGAAATGATGGAGGGAGATCTGTACCAAGGGAAAATACACACAGGGAATTTCTTGTGTTAGATTAGATGAACTGGAAGATGGCAGCTGCTAGCAGGCATTTCCAGGGATGTAGGAGAGGCAGAACTTAAAGACTTCTTTAAGCAGGAAAAAAAAAAAAAAAGACTGAAAGGAAGCTTTTCAATCTGTCCATGTAAATTATGCTGTAATTCAGCCCAAAGTTCATTGCAGTGAACTCCACTTCCAGGCTGGACACACTGAGGAGCAAACCAAGCATTGGGAGTTTGTGCATGGAAACGTGCCCAGAACACCTTTTTGCAGCAAGGTCCTGTGACAGATTATGCACTTTCTTTTTTTTTTTTTTTTTTTCCACTTTTAAGGGCAGGATTTAAAAAACCATTAATTAAAAAATATATATATGTATATATAGCCCAAGGCCCACAGTATCTACATCAGAAACCAATCATTTTTGCACTGAAAGGAGACAGCTGCTCCAAGCTGAGTTTGCTCGCACTAAGCTTGGGGAATCACCCAAGTGAAATGTCCAAACCAACTGAAAACTGTCAGAATCAATAAATTAAATTTATTCTGGGAACTTCGTAGAATAAATAGAGAAAAAGCATTTAGGGAAACATATGTTGGAATTCTTTAAAGGTGAAGAGTGTGACAACAACATACTGTGGAAGTGGGATGCTCAGATGTGTGTTTTATTGCTGCTATACTCAAAAGAAAAGCCAGGGAAGAGGTGGGAGGGTCTTGGACTCCAACCAAGCCCGTTTTGGTGAGCTGAAGGAGCATCCCCAGCACTCTGCTCTAAAGAATTGTCATTAGCAGGATTTAGGAGGGATTGAAGTGAAAGGTTTGAAGTGTAAACTTCACCTGGTGCCTCTGGCTTAAGAGGCAGCCTTGTGGGAAAGCATTTAAAATTCTTCTCTCCTTTTGGCTGGGAGCAGTTATCTCAAGATAAAAACCATGTTGGTTTTACATCAAAACAACCTAAAGTTAAAGCCCTGGGTTATCTGGGATGTTCAGGCACTTAGACAGTCATGCAGGCTGCAAGGCTGGGGTCCTGGGAGCTGACACAGATACCCTCTCCCCACGAGCTCCTGTTGCTGTGATTTACAGCTCTTGGTCTCTGCTGAGCTACCTGCAACAAGGCAGAGGTTTAAAGGTAAAGTCATGGTGTTAATTCCTGAAGTCACCCAAAGCTGACAATTCCTGACCATGGAGTGCTTTGCAAGACTCTTGATATCATTGGAGGCAGATAAATTTGGCCATACTTGAGCTAATGCCTCACTTCAAATCCTTAATTTATTCCTTAATTGAGGGATAAATCCAGATGAATACAAGATGAATCAGCAGTACGAATCTCCAGCTGAAACATGTGCCAAGTATTTTATTTATCACGGCTTATTGTAACCTGGTGTCACAATAGGGACTCATCTGCATTTAGATTTTGTCCTTTCTCCTTTGCTGTGCTGGAAAGAATCTGCATTTCTAAGACAGGGGAAAAGCATCAAAGGAAACAGCTCAATTATCTTAAGAGGAAAGAATGAATGGAATTTGCATTCAGGAATAGACTGGAGGGTGAAGGAAAGGAGCTCACGTGTGATTGTACAGATATATAACCATGTGTACTCAAACAAAATGCAACACCCAGAGAACAAACAGCCACAATTTCTCTGTGATCCTTAACTTGATTTATGAACTCCATTTCTTAGACACGTTTTCTGGCAGTGAAAGGTTGGTGAGCTGGGGATTAATTAAAGTAAAGGCAAACCAGAGATTCCATGTTTGCAAATTTGTGGTGCAATGGCCTTAGGTGATCTCTGGCAGCAGAAGACAGCCATTAAAACTTGCAAGATACCGTGAAAAATGATCATAAAATATTGAAATTCAGAGGAAAAGCAGCAATCCTCATGTGTTGCCACAAGTGAAGACAGGAGAGGTGTGGGAGCATCAGCTGCACAGAGCCCTGCTCCCCACCCAGGGCTGAGGGGATCCCTGCTATCTCAGCTTGCTTTGGTTCCATTCACAAAGATGAGATTGAAATAATGAGATTATACAAACAGCTACAGCCTCCCAGGGTGGGGAGAGCTTACAGGTAATTCTGAACTATTTTATAATAGTGCAAAGTTAAATAATGCAGAGCCAGCTGTAAGGCCAGCGCTGCTACCCTCACAATGTTCGTGCTTAACTAAATGTTTTTGGGGTTTCTGTTTGAAAGAAAATGCAGATCTCTTGAATGAATATTAATTAGCATGGTGTAGTTAAAAAGTTGAAAGAAATCTTTTGGGGTAATCATTATGCACAGCCACAACATGTGTGAGAATTGTTCCTTGTCCAGAGGTGTAGGGGAGAGGTGGGAAAGTTTGGGATAAATCCCTTGTGTTCTGGGAGAGCTCTGTGGCCGGCCCAGCAGGGCTCTGAGTGGGAAATGCACAACATTTCCTGCCTTTGTATGTGAAACTCACACCACAGCCCTGACTAAATGTCATCAGCCTGCAGAATTCCAGCCCAGGACAAATATTCATATCTGATAAGAGTTTCCTTTTGCTCTTTGAGGCTTACAGACCAGCAGTGAAAGGAATACTTATAAGGGCTATTGACAATTTATGATGTCTTCTAAAAACACCTTTTCCTGAACAGACACAAGCAATCCTACAAATGTTGAAGTGTTTTTACTTTCTGGATTCCAGATCTGCAGGAGGGTGTCAGCACCGCAGCCTCAGCAGCAAGGGGTAAGATGGAGCTACATCTCAGGGGTGCTGATAAACTGAGCTGACAGAGAACTGCAAAGGTGGAGGGAATGTTTTCATGTGGGAAGGAAAAATAACTTTGCTGGCAGGGAATATTCCAACCTTGTGGTGAACTGGAAAGTTCTGGCACGGGTCCAGCACAGAGTTAACGCTCCGGTCTGAGATGTGATCCTCCTTCCTCCAAAGTAATCCAAAATCCAGGCCTCCTGCAACACACAGTCCTGTCACATAGGATTGTGGACAAATGCTAGAACCCAGGCAAATTTAATACAGACATAACAAATTGCTGTGACATTTCTATTATGTTGGTTAGTTTATTTTTCTACTTCAAGATTACCAAGACCTGCCACAACACGTGCTTGATCTCTGCACAATCACAGCCTCGCTGGAGAAGCAGCAGGGACAATGCAACATCCCTGGGGTTGGTGGTTCTTAAACCAGCAGAAATCCCAAACCACTGCAAGTTCTGAGAGGGTTTCTCTGGAAACTGAATGCAGCTCATCAACGGCATTTCAGGTGTCCACCCACAAATGTATGAAAAAAATATACAAAATCAAACAGTGGACCTAGAAAAGGACCAGGGACAGCGAGAACACTGAGGAGTGTCTCTACACCCAAGGTTTTTGGTTGTTTACATGAAATTCAAGGGAACGGGATCCTATATACACTCCTCATGAAAAGACAGCATTGCAATTGTGTTTTTACTTCACTCCTCCCCTCCCCTCTCCTCTCTCTTGTATCTTTTTTTTATTGCTTCCTTCCCCTTCCCTTTTCTTCCTCTTTGCCAATTTCTACCCTTGCATCATAAGAAACTGGCAACTCACGGGATGTGGTGTCAACATTTACAACTCTTCCCACCCTGCCCCAGAACATCAGGCCCAGCTCACAACTGGCCAGTCCAGCTGCTGAATGGGTAATTATTGTAAAAATAAAGACATCAGGAATCCCCTTGTCATCTTCTGTGACACCAAGGACCTGTGACCAAGGTCCGGGAGCTGCAGGGCTGAGCTGCCTCAGATTCAGCCCCCAGGTCTCTCTGAGGGAGCTGGCCCTGTACAACGGAGGGTTTTATCTCCACTCTCAGCTCCGTGTGTGATGAACCATCCTGAAAGGGCAGGAAGATGCTTCCATGTCACACCACGGAGCACTTCAGGTGCTGCCACAACACAAGGGGGCTCAGGAGAGGTGCAGGGCCTCCAGGAGGTGACCGGGGCAGGGCGGGTGGCAGCAGCCGAGGGGACCCCGCCATCTGAGGGGAACACAGGCCTGACGGGGGCCGCGCCTGAGGGGACCATCACGGGAGGGGATCGCGGGCCTGAGCAGGGCCGTCACAGGAGGGGAGCCCGCACCTGAGGGGAGCCTTGATCTGAGGGGAATCTCCGGCCTCGGGGGCTCCGTGGCCCGAGGCGAGCCCAGCCCGGAGCGCTCCCTCACCTGACGGGTCCCTCCCCTGAGGCGGGCGAGGGGGGGCGGGGGCGGGGCCGCGCCCATGACCGCGCGCGATGACGTCAGCGGCGCACGCGGCGCGCGGGCCCGGGGGTGCGGGCGGCGGGCGCGCGCCGGGGCCCGGGGAGCGGGCGCGGCCCCGCGGCCATGCGGGAGCAGCTGGAGCGGAGCCTCGGCGAGTGGCGGGAGCTGGAGGAGGAGTTCCGGCAGCTCCAGGTGAGCGGCGGGGCCCCGCGGGGCATCGCGGTGCTTCCCCCGCCTGCGCGGACGCGGCTTCCCCCGTGCTGCCCTTGCCGGTTCTGCTTCGCATCGCGATGCGGGGCCGGCCCCGGCTCGCCCCGCCCGGTAGGAGCGGGACCGGGGCTCCCCACGGCCGGCCGCATCCCCGGGGCCGGAGGTGCGGGCGGGCTCCCCCAGCCCTCGCCGCGGCCGCGGGGTGCCCGCCCGGAGCGGGGATCCCGAGCATCCCTCCCTGCACGGCCCCGCACACAGCCCGGGCCCCGCTTCTCCGAGCCCCGGCCGTGCCCCCGATCCCTCCGAGGATGCACCGCGATGCGGTGCCGCGGTTCCCGCTGCTGGAGGCAGGATGGGAGAAGGGGACGCGGCGCGGTTGTGCTGCAAAGAGCAGCGCGGGCAGCGCCTGTCCCGCCGGCAGCTCCTGGCCGGGTCTGATCTCCTTTGGTGGGATACGCCGGGTCCAAGCGCTGTTTTTCCATCTTGCAAAAGTGCATTGAGGGGCAGAAAGGTCTCGGAGTGGGGGCCAAGAGCTGTTCTACAAGATGCTCTGACCTCCAGAAACCTTCCTTTCCTTCCCTGCTTGTTATCAGTGCTGCACCTATACACGTGCTTAAAATCTTAAAGCCGGTTTTAAAGTACGACAGGCTGTTCTCACTCTGGAGGCTGTTTTAGCCTCTTTTAGACTGTTAAACAGAACGTGCATGCAAAAAAAAAGTGTGATCTCCACATTTAGCTTGTTTCTTAATTAAAACTCAGTTCAGGTTGTACTCCTGTTAGCAGAAACGAGGGTTGGGTGCTGGGGGAGCCCATCTGGAGTGGTTTTTTGGTCACTTGTTTCCTGTGTGCACCTTCTCGACAAACTCCCTGCCTTAGTCTGACCTAAACCACAGTAAATGTCAGTGATTGATTGTCCCTGCCTCAGTTTCCCCACCTGGAAAAGGAAAGTAGAAACACTTTTTGGTGGGGTGGCAGCTGCTGGTGGTCGAGGTGTGAGGATTAGTGCTGTAGAGGTGTGCTCAGCTAAACCAAATGAGCCTCAGTGAGAGCTGCAGTGCCTGTACGGGGTTAGTTTGGTTATGAAGGTCTTTACATCAGACACTGGAGCTTGTTTTGGATGTTCTTGTAAATAAAGAACAGCTACCAGGTGGGTCCTAGCAAGGAGGAGAGCAAAGGTTTGGATTGTGTGGTTTCACCACCATGTTTGTGCTCTGGGAAGAGCAGTGGGAATTTCCTGTGGTCCGTGGTGTTGGTAGGTGAAGCAGTCGTGTAACCCACACTCTCTTGGCACCAACTCTCCAAACTCTGTTTTCCAATTTATTATAGGTCTTCAAATTGGCTCAGAGGTCATTGCTTGGTGCTTGGAGAGCCCTTCCTGAGACCTCCCTCATGGGGAAAGGGTGAAATCCTTGCAAAGGGTGGAAAAGCAGAGCTAAGGGCAGGGAGGGGTGAGAGCAGAGTTTCCTCTCAATGGGTTTGCAGTTGGTGAGCGTGTCCTCGTTATGGCTGAGCACTAATTGGGGGCTTCAGGGGACCAATGAGCTGTGATAAAGCAGTTCCTCCCAGGGAGCATCTGAGGCCACAGGCAGGGACATCAGTTCAGCTCTTTAAACCAGAATATGAGGCTGTAGGTTGCTTGAATATCTGTGGGGTTGGGATGGCAGTGATGGCCAGAGGTGCCTAAACCCTCAGCCATGGATTTATGCCTGGTGCTGTGTCTTTCCCTTCCCTCCCCCACTCTGTTAGGTCCTCCTTTATTTTCTCCAAGATTTAATCTGGCTGTGAAATTGGAGTGCCTGCTCTGTGATTTAGCCACCATTTGATGGGCATGGATCAGGATCAAATGGAGGATTAGGGGATTCAAGGATTAGGGGCTTCATTGCAGGGTGGGATGGCAGTGAGAAGCTCCTGAGTGGGAAAGCTCTTTAAAGAGGCAATGAGATGAGTGTAGAGGATGCTTTTCCTCTTGCAGGGAATTTCATCAGTGTCCATTTAAGCCTTATTGTAGCTGTGCTGGTTTGGCATCTTCCCCTCCTTGCTTGTTAAAGGGGTGCCTGTTGTATCCCATAAAACCAGGATTTTCCTGGTTTCCCTTGGAGGTGAGGGCCAAATGCCATGAATAACCTAGGAGGGCTCTTCCTACCAACCACCTCCTCTTCTCCTGCAGGAAACACACAAAGTTTACAGGCAGAAACTGGAAGAAGTCACCAGCTTGCAGACAGCCTGCAGCAGCTCCATACAGCGGCAGAAGAAGACACTGAGGGACCTGAAGCACAGCCTGCAGCGGTAACGGGAGGGTGGAGGAGGCAGGGATGGGATGGGATGGGATGGGATGGGATGGGATGGGATGGGATGGGATGGGATGGGATGGGATGGGATGGGATGGGATGGGATGGGATGGGATGGGGTGGGATGGGATGGAATAGTTCTCCTTCCCAAGGGCTGAAATGCTTGGATTGTCTTTTACTAGACAATCTATATTGCAGTGCTAAAGTTGTTCCATATTACAGCCAAGTAATTGTTCATTACTGCATGAGAGAGGGAGCCCTGTAAATAAAGACATTTAAGGGAGCTGCTGTGGGTTTCTTGCTTGCAGTGCTTGCTGTGCATTGCAGGGCTGTGCAGCTTTTGGCTGTGCCAGGTGAGCAATGCTTTGCTCTGTAACTGCACTGGAAGAGCAGCATCAGCCCTTGAACCTGAAGGTGTGACTTGCTCCTGGGCGGATTTACAGGAGGGAACTGTCTCTGGCTGCCTGGCTGATCCCAGGAGCCATGGGCTGAATTCCTTGTGTGCAGCACCTCTGACACCACAGGCTGCTGGCTCTGCTGCTCACTGCTCCCTGGTTAACATTAATTACTAAAACCACAGTTTGTCAGTAAATCATCAGCTCTGTGTCCTGTTAGGTCCTGAAATACTTCATACCTGAAGAGCTGCAGCTTCTGCAAGGGCAGTGCCTGAAACCACACACAGAGTTCCCAGGGTGGAGAGAATTCCTTCAGAAAAACAAAATATTCCCATGCAATCCTGTCACTGAGCTGATGGAAAGAGAAGCTGATTTATAAACCAGCTGCTTGAAGTAACCTACAGCAGCATAAACCTGGCAGTGAAATAAAGTCGTGATAAGCCAAATGGTTCCTCAGAAATAAAGGAGCAAAGCATCAATTCCCAGAGCCAGCTTTTTAACAGCCTGGATTTTATGACATTATTTTCCTTCAAATAAAAAGGAGGTGAAAACACGAACAGGAATATCTTGTTTCTGTGTTCTTGCAGGTGCAAGCCCAGAGCGAGTCCTGAGGAGTTTGCTCTCATTCAGGAGATCAGCAGCCAGATCAAGGAGAGGCAGAATGCCTTCTTTGACATGGAAGCCTACCTGCCCAAGAGGAACGGGTATGTGCTCCACCAGGGAGGCTTGTGTGCTCCAGGAATTTTGGATTTTAAATGCTCACAGAAAAGCTCTTTGTTCCCGAAGGAAAAGGTTGAAGAAAGACATGTAAAATTGGATTAGTCATAAATCTCTTGCTGAGCTGCTGTGTCAGTTGTACACAGAATTCATTAGCTGGGAGTGGATGTAAATGTGTGTGGGCAGTGCAGGTTTTCTGTTAAAATGACAGTAACCTGCACTGGCAAGGGATTGTGCAGTTCACTGTTCCACACTGATGTTTTCCTGGGCTAATTTTTTTGAGGGCTGAATCAGAGCAAGACTTTTCTCTTTTTTTAATAATATTTTTTAAACCAATTTAACTTTTCCTTCAAGCGGGGTTGCTAGGACAGAATTATGTCAGTTTTCAAGGACTTTGTGATGCTGCAACCCCTCAGAAGTTTCTAACATAAACTTTTCTTCCAAATCCTCCCTGTGTTTGGGTTTGGCCAGTGCACACTGCATATATTGCCCTTAGACTGTAGTGCAAAAAAGGGACCAGGAAAATGAGGCTTTTCAGTAACTTCTGGGAAATGCTGACCAATATTTCCATGTGTAAAGCCTTTTCTGTGGTCTTTCTCTCCAGTTTGTATTAACTAAAAATGTCCAGCAAATGTGGCTTTGGCAGAGCCACTGTCTCATCACCTCTCTCTAGATCATCCTGTGGTGTTCAAATAAAACAACTTACTTGGGTCTGCTCTTGGCTTTTGTCTTCCAGCCTGTACTTAAATCTGGTGCTGGGAAATGTGAATGTCACTCTCCTGAGCAACCAGGCAAAGTGAGTGAGCCTCCCCACGTGTGTGAGTTTGGGATTCTCTGGGGCCAGCTGTGGGTGTGGGCTGGAACCCAGAGAGGGAATGGGTTCCTCTTAGACCTGATGAGTGAAATGTTGAGGGTGGGTGACTGGACTATGACATGGGGATAAGCTGACATCTTCTGTACCTCCAATTAATTCAATTTATCACTTGCTTTTAAGCCCAGCTCAGCCTGTAGCCTTAATTGTAAAAGTGTTTGGAGTTTTTTCTGTGCTGAAAAATGGTGCTGGGACATCTAGGCATACAGTGCTCCAGAAAATGGAGATATATATGTATTTTTAAAATCTTGTCATGCCATCCCAGAAACCAGCTCTGATGGACTTAGGGCATTGTGTTGCAGCTGAGACAGACCCTCCCTGCAGGCAGAACACTGCCTTTCACCACTCTCCACTGCTTTTCTAAGGGTTTCAGCAAAACCTCTGTCTCTGGGCTTGGTATTTGGCTTTGTATGTGGCATGAAAAGGTGAAGCCACATTCCAGTCAAACATCTCTTTGTGTCCACAACTGGCACCTGTTTCCTTCCAGGTTTGCATACAAGGACGAGTATGAGAAGTTCAAACTTTATCTGACAATAATCTTGTTACTGGGGGCTGTTGCCTGCAGGTGTTTTCTCCACTACAGGTAAGATACATTTTTATTTCTTATCAAGTGTTTTGCATAAAATTGTGCTGGGTTTGACTTATCTTACGTCCTGTTAAGGACAGTGAGACAGCTCAGGTGCTGTTTAGGCTTTGAGCAGTTGGGCAGCAGGACACCTGCTCTTCTTCAACTCTGGCAGGAGTTGTATTTTAGCCAGTTGTTTTTCCTTTTTAAAAGGAAAGTCCAACATCACGTTTCCTGATGATGCTAAAAATTGATGTTGTTATTCTGGCATCGTGCTGTCATTGGGAACAAACTGCTGGTTGTACGTGTGGGCTGTCTCAGGCAGAGACCAACACTGTGCTGCAGCTCTGGGTAACAAAAGCAACAAAAAAGAATTTGTGTGAAATAATCAGACTTGAAACATTACCTCTAGGTTGTGATAAAGTGTCTGAGCACCAACAAGCTTCCATTATCATTTTGCTTAAAAACCAGGAAGGTGTTGGAGCCACGCACTTCCACTCTGTGTGTCTGAATGAATGCGGGATTGTACCAGGGGTGATGCTGCCCCAAGTCCCCTTGGCTTCAGGAGTTTGCAAATGGCAAAATAAAGTTTTGGTGTTTTGCTCCAGAGCATAATGCTCTTCCATTCTTTTAGTTGATTGGATTGATATAGATCTCATGGAATCTCCTCATTGAATTAGCCTGGACAGGCCTCTCTAAATTGGATCATCTGCTGCTTCTGTGGTGCTTTCTCTCCTTGAGCAGCACTTAATGTCATCCCTGCATACCTGCTTATCAGCTCAGGATCTGCAGGGTTGGATCCCGGGGTAGAAGGGGCTGGAGCCTGGCAGTGCTGGCCGTGTGTGCTGTGCTGCCTGTGGGTTACAGATGTTCAGGATGGGACTTTGTGTCTATATCCTCACTTGGGCAGGTTTTCATCTAGGAAAAATCGTGGTTTTATAAATGCGTCTTTATAATTAACAAGAGGGTTTTTTACTGTGTGTTTTTTGTGTTTACCAGGGTGACAGATGAAGTGTTTAACTTTCTGTTGGTGTGGTATTACTGCACGCTGACGATACGGGAGAGCATTCTCATTAGCAATGGCTCAAGGTACAGTGCCCCCTGCACAACCATGAAAGCACGGAATGTCCTTAGGGAGAACCAGGCAGCAAAAGGGGATTCAGCCTGGCACTGAAGCCCAGCAAATCCAAGATGCTGATGGCCTCTCTGCAGAGTCTCTGTCTCTCTCCTCCTCCCTGGTCACTTCCAAGGGCACCTGAGGTTTGGGGAGAGAGCAGCTGCAGTTCCTGAGAGTCCCCAAGTTATTGTGCAAGGTGCTGGCTGGGTTTGGTAGCTGTAGGCTGTAGATGGTCTGGGGTGTGTGTGCTGCCCTGTGCTAGAGGTCACACTTCTTTGGTTGGAAATGCCTCAGCATCCCTTGTGCTTGATTTGGAACATCTGCTTTTTTCCCATTTTTGGATCATTTTTTGCCTGTAAGGCTGGACTTAATGCTGAAATCCATGTTTCTTGTCTAACTGCCATGTTTTTTACTGCTCAGGATCAAAGGCTGGTGGGTGTCTCATCACTACGTTTCCACGTTCCTGTCTGGAGTGATGTTAACGTGGTGAGTCTGCTCCTGCCTGCTCGAGGTGCTTCAGGCCTGTTTCATGGTGTTTACATCATCTGGGCATTTAAATCCAGTGTGACCATGAAGCTGTGGCCACAGGACATATGGCAGCGTGTCAGCCTTAATATTTGTTTGATGTTACAGATGTTTTCAATGATAAATACAACACTGTAAGTTTGTATTTACATTGCTGGTTAAAAAAAAAAAAGGAAAGAAATGCAAACCCTGTGGCTGTAGGGCAGTAGTAGGGCTGGTGATAGCAAAATCTCTGCAAGTCTCCCAGTTTCTGTCTCTGTACTTAAGGAAACAAGCAGCACTTTGCTATAGAGGAAGGACACCACAAAATGGATGTTTGGTGCCTTTACTGAGCCTTGATTAGAGAGTTAAAAGCCAAAAATTCAAGTTACCCCCTAGCAATGCGTGGTGGTCAGACAACCCAAGATGCACCCCCTGTGCAGCCTGTCTCAACTTGGGCATGAACTGATGAGTTAATGATTAAAAATTGTTTTAAAACAACAGAAGCTTCTGCCCTGAATCTGTAAGGGGCTGACAGTGGCTGGAGCAGGCAGTCCTTGCCCTCCATCTATCCTGAACTGCCCTCAGGATAAGCAGCACAACCACCCCCTGTTGCAGTGCTGGGATTCTCCATGCAGACGATGCTGAACGGTTTTGCTGCCTGGAGAAAACTGATAAAGGATGAGAGGGCACAGCATTTATCCTTGTTAGAGAGGGGAAACCTAATCAATGAGAGCACTTCCTGTGGCTGTAGCACCTCTCAGGGCTCCCAGTGGGTGGAATGGGCTGGGCACCAGCTGCTGGTTTGTTTGCTAATGGCATCAGGCCTGGTGGAGAAGGGGAAGGGCTGGATGCATTGGATGCTTTTAGCAGATTAATGGAACTCCCCATGTTCTCTTCCAGGCCCGATGGACTCATGTATCAGATGTTTCGCAGTCAATTTTTAGCATTTTCAATATTTCAGAGTGAGTATATCTTACCTTGCTAATTCAGGGGGTAAAGTCATTTTGTGTCATATGTGCTTAAAAGAAAACACTTTCATTTGGTAAATACTGGAATGTTAAACTGTAGGAATATAAAGATAGTGTACAAATATGCAATCTAGAAATATAAGCAATAATTAAATGCTGTTGGATTAAAGATGATTAAAGTAGTTTGATACTTACCATATTTCTGAATAACCAATGGAGTGATGTTTTCTCTCTCCTTCTCCAGGCTGTGTTCAGTTCTTGCAGTATTATTACCAAAGGGGCTGCCTCTACAGGCTCCGGGCTTTGGGGGAGAGAAACCACTTGGACCTTACAGTAGGTGAGCTGTCCTGCTGTGCTTTCTTTGCACAGGTTTGGGGTGCAGTGACAGGGAGGGAGAGGGCTGTGTGCCCCCCATGGCAGAGCTGTCCCCTGCCTGGCTGCCTGCGTCCCAAGGCAGGATGGGCAGTGAGACTTTTATCCCCCTCCTCAGGTCCTGTAGGTCAGGAGCAGAGGAATCTGATCTTTGTCAGCATTTGAGGAGACTAAGATGGAGGTTTTGGTCATCCCTAACTTTATCCTCCTCTAACTACCCCAATTGCAAACAAATCTTTTCACTTGACAGGAATAGCCCTTATGATGGTGATCTGGGTGGGAGGAGCTGCAGGTTCAGTCCTGGCTCTTCTGTGCTCACATTCTGCCTCTTCTGTCAACCTTTTCCAGAAGGATTCCAGTCCTGGATGTGGCGGGGGCTGACCTTTCTCCTTCCCTTCTTGTTCTTTGGGCATGTAAGTTGGGAGATCCCCTCCTCCCTCTGTGGTGCAGTGTCTGCTGCTGCACCACCCAGAGGTGCTTTGGATCACACACAGCCATGACAAACGTTTCCAAGGCTTAATTCTTTTTGCTCATAATCAAATTGCCTTTTTTCTTTTCCCCTCTGCAGTTCTGGCAGCTATACAATGCAATCACTCTTTTCAGATTGTCAAGGCACAAGGAATGCAAAGAATGGCAGGTGTGTGTTGGCTCTGCTCAGAAGAAGCACAGAGCAGGGCAGAGGGGGTGCTTGACCACATCCTGAAAGATATTTGGGCATCTGACTGCATTTAAATATCTCAGGATAATGCAGCACAGAGCCTGTTCTGTGTCTGGTAGAGCCCAGCAGTGCTGAATATAATCCATGTTGTAATATCACAAGGTAATAAACGCTGCTTCCTCTTCCCTTTCAGGTTTTTGTGTTGGCTTTCACATTCCTGCTGCTGTTCCTTGGGAATTTCCTCACTACTCTCAAGGTGGTGCACACTAAGCTGCAGAAGAACAAAGACAAGGTGAAGAAGCTGTGACTGCCCCTGTTCCCAGTGTGCATCCAGCAGGGCTGGGTGTGGGACAGACCCTGCCCAGCCCCAGCCAGGCCATGGGTGGGCTCAGGACTCGCCTGTCCCTGTGTCTGGTAAAGGACTCTGCCAGCACAGACTCAGTATTAATGCAAGCATGGCTCTCCAGTCACACTCCTGCTATTTATGTATATTTAATATAAAATGTATTTGCTTCTGGGGGTTTTTGTTCTGTATATAGAGCAGCATGCACCTGCCTGGCCAAGCGCCAGCGTTGGGGGAAATGTGGGACCTACTGTAATTCCAATTCTGGAATGATACCTGACACTTTGCAGTTTTATTATTTAAATTCTGGGTATTGAATTTATTGAGGTTTATGAACACTCTGGGTGGATCAGTAATACAGAATGAATGCTGTTTTTCAAGGCATATTCTCAGTGGCAATACTAACCTGTGTGTACTGTGAAAAGAAAATACTCATCTTTGTACCATACTGCTGCTATATACACTTCTAAAAAGCTATTTAAATAAGAGGAATTCCTCATTTGAAAACAAAATCATGTGAACAAAAGCAGTTTTTAAATGGCAGGGAAGTCTGCTAGCCCTTTTCCAGGGAGACCAGGTCATTTGTCCAGGCCTGAAAGAACCTAAAATAAACCATTCAATATGCAACTGCCTCTGCCCTTTTTTAGTTACAAGCACATGGCCCTTGGGTTGGTTTTTGAGGTTCTGGAAAGGGGAGGACAGGCTCAGCTCAAATATTAAATACTTCCTTTAGATGCTGCACTTGTACCAATAATGAAGAGAAGGGAAATGCTGGGTCAAGGGGATGGCAGGGGACAAACACTGACTGCTACCCTGCTAAAGTCCTTGTGCTGCTTGAATTTGCAGTCACGCATTGGAACACCCTTCTTTGGGTGCTGTAACTTCTGTACCTCCTCAGGCAGCTGCAGCACTGTGCCTTTCCCAGCAGTGAAAGGCAGCACAAAGCCCAACCTGGGCACATCCTGTGGCAGTGTGAGTGGCAAACAGTGCCCTCCTCCCCAGAGGGTGCTCACCAGGGCACAGACAATGCACCACAGCCTTGAGATGGAGTCATCACTCCTGTTGCTCAAGCTAGCAAAATTCCCTTTGCTGTGTCAGTGTCCTGTGGGCATGAACAATAAACTGCAATTTGCATGATTTCAACAGTTTTCACACCAGTTGGGCTGTGTTTTGCTGTCTTTTACACGCCCTGTAAGGTTTTTTGTTTTACTCGAACTCTCAGTTTATGAGATCTAAATTATTGTCTGTTGAGAGCAAACTGGAACCTCGTTCTGCAGGGATGAGTAACATGAGTTCTGCAATCTGAGAAACTCAGATTAAAAAAGCCAGAGAGATTTCCACTGGGGAGCTGATGGTGAATGGGTCACTTCCTGAACGTTGGTGTTTCAGTTTTGTACTGAGTGAGGTGAGGGGTGGTTCTTTTAGTGACAAGTGCAGAAAAGGCTGCACAATTCTTCAAGGTTTTTCTATAGTCAAGGATGTGTACAAACTTCCAATCAATTTAATTTCCTGTTTTAGGCTTGTAAGTATTCAAAAATCTTAATTAAATCAAAACAAGTTAGGAAAAAAATAAATATTTTTCAAGGGTCAAGACCTGTTTACCTGCATGTAAAATAATAATGGTGGCTTGCTCCAAAACAGGTTTGCACCAGCTGATCATGTACAGTTTGCCTTACACAGAAAGCTTTCAGCAACAGCTGTACTGCAGGAACCTCATTTCCCCCCTCAGGTTTGGTTTTTGATGAGTGCAAACCAAGGATTGATTGTTCCTGCAGTCTGAGATCTCAGTGAGAACCAGGAGATAGGAGGCACATGGACCAGGGGGTGCAGTGGGAGCCTCCCTGATCCTTAGACAACTGACACCTTCATCACAAAAGGGAAAATTTTAATTTGTACCAGCAGAGATGATTTCACAAGTGAATGAATTTTTCCTCCAGCGTGCACCACGATTTACATCTGTCTTGTATTAAATAGGCTGTAAATGTTTATCACAAGATTGACTTAACATTGCATGTAGTAGCTGCTTGGAGTACTTCTAAATTTGAGTGCTGTAAATTAACTGTTTCCCATGACACTCCATTATTTAATTGGAGCAACTGATGTATTTCCACTGCTAAATGTATTTCCACTTTCCATTCCAGCAGCAGGCCTTGAAGAACTCTGAGGTGCAGGTCTGCAGAGGGGGTGGTGGATGTTCCATGGGCACTCAGGGGGCAGCTTGAGGCCAACTCCTGCCATTGCCACCAAGAAATTAACTTGAAAATGTTAATACAGAACTTCTTCTGTCTCTTCTTCTGCCTGATAAGCTGCTTTAACATTGCTGCTGAAAAATGTGAGTTTTCTACTGGAAAAGGGCAGTAAATTGTAGCTCTAACATGCCACAATTATTTTGCAGAGGAAGAAAAACTCCAACACTAAGTTCTATAGTAGCAGTTGCTGTTCATTGCAGTTTAAATAGTGAGTTGTTCACACTTAGAAGCAAAAGCCAGATGGGTGAAGGCACACAGCATGAGTTAACTGTGATAAACAGCTTTGAAAATTCCGTGAGAACAGCATAACAAAAGTGCAAAAATACTAAAAATAATTAAAATTTCAAAATAAAAATTATCCTAGGAATACAAACATGTTTTCAAAAAAGTTTTTAAAGTGAAACTTGTACAAAATCTGAATCACTTGGCTCTCGTGCAGTCCAGATCATAACACTGAGCACACTTTCCGTTTCCTGTGGCCCTTGGCTTTCTTCATGGCACTCAGTGCAATGGTTGTGGCTTCTTTAAAAACATTTTCTATGTTCTCACGACATTTTGCTGAGCATTCCAGGTAAATTTGTGCATTAATCTCCTTGCAAGCTGCCTCACCCTGGAAAGAACAGAAAGGTAAGAAAAGATGTAATTTTGGTGATGAGTGAAGGAAGGTGAGTTGGGAAGAAAGGGAAATAATTTGTACATCTTTGCAATCCTGAAGAAAGCAGCTGCCTCTGAGAGCAGTGCTAGAGTGTGAGTGGCATTGGTAATAAACTGAAGCACTGTAAATAAACTTGGTGTTTTTCCACTCTGCTGAAACAAAGCCTGGCCTAAGAGTTCAGAGCATTAGAGACTCTTGAGATGCACAGTCCTGATAGCACAAAAATATTCTCAGTATTGAATTTCTTTACACTAAATGCTGAGGTAGGTGTTTAAGTGAGGATAAGATGTCTTCATGGTGGTATTTTTTTCAGGCCTGACCTTAACTATTCTGTGCTGTCACCTTTAGGAATGAATGTCACATGCAAGGACAGAATCTGCACTGATGCCTTGCCTTGTTTTGCTGGTGCACATGCAGGAACCTTGACTTCTGCTCTGAAGCATCACAAGGGCTCAGCCAAAATCCTCACAAAAACAAAGGGGTGCCTGCATTTCTCAGCCATGCAATGGGAACATGCTTGAATCTGAAATATTTCCATGCAATGCTGGTTGTGTGGAATCACTACAGACAAAGCACAGTGATTTCTTACTTGTGATCCTTTTATTGTCCCTGCAGAGCCAGCCCCAAGTTTGACTTGTGGGCCTTTTACTGTGAATTCCAGGTCTGCAACCCATGGCTCACAGACTCTGCAATTATTCATTGTCATCTCTGGGAGTGGGGTCACTTGGGCTTTTGTTGGAGGGGAGGGTGTTTCTTCATATTTAAGCAGTTTGTCTCCTTCCAGTTGTTTGCAAGCTGCAGTGGTGGCAGATACTGTTCAGATCCCCTGTGCCTGGCATGGGAAGCATCACCAAGGTGCCCAAGGTGCCATCAGCTGTAAAAAACTGAGGTAGAGCATATTTGAGGGAGGAAAAACCAACTGGGAGGGCTCACATAGGAGACAAAGTTTGTGTAACGTGTCAGCCCTTGAGTTTAACTGCATGAGGCCTCAGCAGACTGGCCAGAAGTGTCTGTTGCTTGCCTGGAACCTCTCATGTGAGGATGATGAAGGGATTTATTCATGAAAACAAGGGACAATCTGCAACTGTTCACAGTGACAGGCTGGGACCTCATCTTGCATGCAAGGGAGACAAACTAAAAGGCCCAGCATGGTTTTGTGGTGATGCAGTTGCAGTTTATTTTCCTGCTGTTTAGAAGTGGTGATTCACTCAAGGTCACCGTGCACTTGACCCTGTTCCCTGGACGTGTGGCTCAGTTTGAAAGCTGCTGTTCTTGCTCTGAGGTGAGAGGAGAAGGATGGCTTTGTAGTTTAGAAAAAAGAAAAAGAAAAAGTGGAGGACCAGAGCAGACAGGTCCTGTGTGACATGGGACAAGCTGTTCCATCACTGTTTCTCCTGTGCCTAGGACAGCTATGCCAGTGACATAACACTACTCATTAATCTAACTGCTTCAAAATACTTAGAGATAATGATAATATGTAGTTTTCCTAAGATTACTTTAGAGACTACAAAGAACAGTCTCTCATGTCAGAGAAACCTTGCAGATGTTCTTGCTATTGGCCTTGAAAGGATTTATTTTGAAGTGGGATTTGCAAAACACATTTATTCCAGAACGGTCATACTGGAATGGGTTTCCTAACATCTCCAATCTTTATCACAGTACTGATCAAAGCACCAGTGATGGCTGCAGTGTAGGCTGATAACAATTATGAAGGAAGTCCAACAAACTTGTTAAGGCTTACAAACTTGTGACAGTAACAACCCAGCTGTGAAAGAAGAATGAAATGTCGTTAGCATAGAAGGCAGATAGTTGTGTCCTTTAAAATTGCTCATATTTCTCTTTACTTTGGCACTAAAAACGGGTGGTGATTTGACTATTTCCAAAAACAACTTTCAGAAAACTCTGTTAGTGCTGCCAACCATTTCTTGATCTGGATCACCTGATTTTGCAGCGTCTGTGATCACAGCTGTGAGGAGCAGTGCCATGAGGTGCTTTATCTGCTGCCAGCAGTGCAGAAGCAGTGAGCTTTACCTGGCTGTAGGTGATGGGCTCCTGCCTGGCAGCCCTGAGGCGGCGCAGCTGCTCCTTGTCCTTGCGCAGGTCAGTCTTGCAGCCGATCAGCACCAGCGGCACGCCCCGGCAGAAGTGATTCACCTCAGGGTACCACTGCGGGCAGCAAAACAAAACTTTTACATCTGGTTTTTATTTTGTTGTTTGTTTCCTGAAATCGAAACAATACAGCCAAGCAGTATTTAATATAAGTTGCAATTTTAGAGTTTTGGAGTTAGTCTAGTGGGAGGGTGCTCAACATGCACTATTTACAACCCAGAAATGTTTAAAAGTCCTACCCAAAGTCAGCTGCTTTATAAAAACATAGTGGCATCTGTCTCTATGCCAAAATGTTTATTTACCATCTGTCTAAATTCTGAGGAGCTCTTCTAAAGTCACATTTCAAAACAGAATTTGGACTAAGCCTTGCTTTGTTTTCCTGGTGCTATGTCCAAGAATGCTTTGGAATGTTACAAAATCCCAGCACAGAGAAGTGGTTGCTCTCATCTCTCCCCTGCAAATAAATACACACGTGATGGAAGTAGTCTTGCCTCTAAGATGTGCAATGTTGGTTGTGTGACATTGCTGCAGATACAGAGGTGATTTAATTGCTGGTGTTTGATCTTTTTAGTGAGAGTCAACCCCAGTTCTGAGCACTTAGGAGCCATGGAGAGGCGAGCCCAGGTCTAAGGTCTGTGCCCTGCAGCTCAGTGCAGGATGAGTGATCTGGGCACCCACACACCCAGGGTACAGGACACTAAAAGCACCAGCATTTCTAATCTGACATCTTGTCATATATCAGGCATGTGTAATTCATTTGGAAGCCTCTTACCTTGGCTGCTACATTATCATAGCTGGTGGGGTTCATGACATCGTAACAAATTAACACCACGTTGGTGTTCTGGTAGGAAAGGGGCCGCAGCCGGTCGTAGTCCTCCTGCCCTGAAACACACAGCATGGTTTGGGTGAAGAAATCTCTGTCCTGAGCAAGCAAACAATGGGGATGTGTACAGACACATTCTGGAGATCAACAACAATGGTACTATAATTTCATACTTGTAAAATTCCTTCCCTTGAGTACAGGGGATTCCCCCTCACTGACAAAAGGGATGGTTTCGAATACAGAACACATCCTTGGCAGGTTTTAATAAAAACCTGCTTTGTCCACTTGCTGAGGACTTAGAAGCAGCTCTAAACACTGACTGCCAAGTTGCTGCTCAAAAATAAAGTCATCAAGAGGAATATGACAATTATTATTAAATATTTTCAGTTTGACAGTGGCAGTCCCCATAATCATTTGCACATGTGATGCTGTGAGGAGAAGAAACACTGTATTTCCTAGACAGGAATGGTGAAGTAGAAACCTTGGTGGCAAACCTGCTTTTCCCAGCCTGGTGAGCTGAGAGGAAGCAGTGATTACACACAGGATTGTACAAGGCATGCTGCAGCATGAGCCAGGCTTAACTGGCCTTTGAAGCAGGACTCCCCAGCAGATCTGAGGGAATTCTGCTGAATTCTGGAAAAGCAGGGGATTTGTCATCCTTCTGATTAGGGATATTCTAGCACGTGATGTGACAAGAGGAAGCTGATTTGCTTCAGACCTGTGCTCTTCCCCTTACAGTAATCACCGTGCCAGGGGCTGAAGGTGTCTTGCTCTGAGATTAAGTTTGAGAAAGCAGCAATTCCCAGATACAGCTGGCAGCTCAGGAAAAAAACCCAATCTTTTTAATTTAATAAGGAAGAAAGCATGATTCAAGCAGTCTTTAGAAGGTGTATTTGTCATCTGAATGCTGGAATCAGACACGTGTCTGTGATGTACTGAATTTCCACAAGGAGAACTGGGATTGCTGGTCCTTCCCACCATCACCACAATCCACACTCAGATCAGAAACTGCCCTGCAGGGAAGTTCCACATCTCAAATCTTCATGTTGATATTTCAAATGAAGGAATGCAGAAAATTTCAGTGTGCCCCAACTTTACAGCAACGATTCCTGCTCTCAGTCCAAAGTCATGTACTCATCACTTGCCAACATTTTTGCCTCCAGTCTGAGGAACTGCAGATACTAGAAGGCCAATAATACTACAATATTTTTCTCCCTTCCTTAATTTAAATGATTGGTTGAGATAACTTTTATTCCAAGGCAATCCCTGCTGGATAAGCCATTACTCAGTTTGCCTGAGATGTTTGTCCAATGGGAATCTTGGACTTGGACCATTTTGTATCTGAGCTTCCACAACAGCCATGGGCTCTGTGGGGAGGTGCAGAACAAAGAGGGATTGATATCTCAGGGTTTAATCCAGAAATAATGCACAATGGACAAAATTATCCATGTTGTATAAACATTCAGAGCAAAGATTGTACTGCTTATCCCTTCTTATTCTCCCAAACCATCTACTTGTTTGTAACCCATTTGCCATTTTGTTGCTGAGATAATCCCTTAAATGCATTAAATACATGAGGTGCCAAACTTTTTTTTCCCTCCTAACTTCCTCTACTTCTGTGTAAAGTTTTCCTTGTTGAACTGAGTTTCTAACAACATAACTTGTAAAATTAAAAGGTCCTCTGAGTTGTTGTTGGCAATTGGTGAGGCAGACAGGGCTGTCCCTTAGGGAGAAACATGTTTATTTGCTTGGAATCTGAACAAACCTCTAAATTCACACCCTCCTGGATGGAATAACAGAAAAAGTGTCTGTAATTACGTGACACAGTATGTTGTATTGCAGGTCAAAAACCATAGCTATGCCCTGGTGAACTGCTCCTTCATCTTCAAATCCATTTGCAGTTATGGGTTTTAAAGCAAACAGTAAATGCCTGAGAAAATGCTGTGTAAAACACGGCTCTGTGTGCATTTGGAATGTTGGCTACAGAGTGCAGGACAGGGTGGGGTGCAGAGAGCAGAAGGGGAAGGTGAGAAGGCAATTGCTTAAGCTGTGTTACAGCTGGGTGGTTGCAGCACTCCCGGGGAAGGAGGGGGAAGCTGCTCTTTAGAAGCTCAGTGCAGCTCCTCAGCTGCTGAGGATGTAACGGGACCCAGATCAGGCTGTATCTAAACATAGACATCTCCCTCTCTGAAAACAATCCCCTTCACCCCCTGTCCTCAAGTGCTGCTGCTGAAATGCAAGAAAGGGCCTGGGAGAGTTTTTTTCTCTGTAAAGCTGCTCAGTCTGTGGTCAGAGCTAATTTGGCAGAGATTTGAGTATTTTTACTAAGAGTTTTAAAAAGGAGGAACAGAGGTGAACCTAAGCAGTAACTGAATTTCTATGCAAAGCCCTGTGTGTGCTTCCCCAAACACAGGTAGCTCTTTTCTTTCCCCAGTTAAAAATAAAACATGCTGTGGAGGAGTTGGTTAAGTATCTGCCTGTGTGTGAGCCCATCTGTGACCCCTCTGTCTTCCTTGATTCATTGCACCACCAGAGACTTCAAGTTTTTTTAAAGAAAAAAACTCCACCCAACTGAATTCACCTAAAATTTGCTAATTCTCCGCCAAGCTCCCAGTCCTGCGTGCCTCTGGGAGATGCTGTGTAACCACATGGCTGCAGGCAGGCCCTGTGCTGGGGAGGGAGCTCTGCTGGTGGCTGAGGGTGAGCAGAAGTGAAACCACAGGTCTCAGTCTCATGTACATGTTCACATCTGTCTGCTCCTCCTCACCCCTCTGCCCATGCACCACCAAAGAAGCGCCAGCCTGTGAGCTGCTTGCCAGTTATGTTTTTTCCCTATTCAGTTTAAAACAAATTAGGAAATAGACATTCTTGGCAGGAAGAAAACTGATAGAAGAGGACACGTGGGGCAGGAGGAGGGGCACACATCAATTAAAAAATTAGGGTTTTGTCTTACTCAGGCATGACTTCCTGTCAAAGTTATGAGAAATTATTCTCGCATTCAAGAATTCTGGCTTTTAAAATTTCTCTGAAGACCTTGTGCTTCTGTCATCAGAGACCTGAAAAACCTCTCTGGAGGCCTTGCATGTGCTTCCTGTCAGGCAGAGCAAGCACCCACAATGATGAGGCATTGCTTCCTCCCCAGCCCAGCAGTGCTCTGCTCTCTGCTCTGAGAAACTGCTGCACCAGGAATTGAGCCTGTGTCTGAACTGCGCCTGGGGCACCGACACTGCCCCCTTGGCATGGCAAAACCACAGAGTTCATTTTCCTCCCAGTGCCTGTGCCTCTGCCAAGCACAGCTGGAAGTGGAAACTTCTCATTGAAAAAGCAGCTGCAAAGGCTGCTTGCAGACAGACAAGTGACGTTACAAAGCCTTTACACATTGCAAATGTGCACCACCAACTTCCTGCAACAGCAAGAAGTGTTTGAGGAGGAAGACACAGTACCACAGTACAAAATACTCACCAAAACTTATTTTTCTGGTACATTTTAGGCTAATCCATTAAGTTCATTTCTTACCAAAATTCTTGTCAAGAAAAGAATACCTTTTATATCTTGAAATGCTTGTTTCTTAAGCTTTTTGTTTGTGTCCTCCTCCCTCAGTAAGTAGGACAAGATCAAATGTTTGAGCTGCACAGGACTCGACAATACAAAGAATCCTTCCAACTTTGAACAGCCCATGGAGCTGAACCTGTCCTTTACCTTTCCAAGATGCTGAAGCACACCCAGCTCTACTTACTGTTGCTCCAAGCAAGATCCTAAAAATACACAATTCTTGGTCCTGGTCTAACCCTTAAGGAACTCAACATCAGTTTTGTACTACTGAAAACAGGATGAGATTAAAATCCGTACTCAAGTGAGTCCTTCCTCTAGCAAAACTTCCAGTTACAGAAAGAGGCTGAAAAGCTGCTTGAATTAGAGTTTGACAGAGTTTATAGATATGTTACATAAAACTATGTAAGCAGCTTTGAAACAGAACCAAAATTCAGGTTTCCCCCCTCACAATGAAATGTCTTAATCCAGGTGACAATCTCCCTGCTTTCTTTCTTGCTGTGTTTTATGGAAAGCAGAAGAAATTTAACAGGAAGGGAGGAGACAAGTGTCAACAGCCTCAAGAAACTTGTAGCCTTGTGGCCATGGTGCTGTTTTGGGAGGTGAAAAATGTTGGGTTTCGAGGTTCCCAGAAGAGAGAAGGAAAGCAATTGCTCTTTCACACCAACCATGGCAGCTCCACTTCCCAAGGTGTCTCACAAGGCACAAAATACCCCCCACTGTTCTCCAGGGGAGCAGTGCTTTAGTCCAAATCAGTTTTTACAGCTGTGAATTCAATGTGCAGGGGACACACTAAGAGTTATATGCATAAACAGGGAAATTACAGGAAGTGGGGTAACAGTTTGAAGCTATCAGAGGGCAGATTTGCAATAGAGACAAAGGAGAATTTTTTCACAATGAGGCACAGGCTGCCCAGAGAAGCTGTGGCTGCTCTATCCATGAAAACATCCAAGGTCAGCTTGGGAAAGGCCCTGAGCAACCTGATCTAGTTAAAGATGTCCTTGTTCATTTTAAAGGTCCCTTCCCACCCAAGCTGCCCTGGTGCTGCAGTGAGCAGTGCCTGGGCTGCTGGGGGCTGCAGGGCTGGTGCAGAGATGAGTTTTGGGACACGAGGGGCTGTGCAGCCCTGCCAGGCTCAGGAGAGCTCAGTGCTGCACTGCTGCCCCTGCCCAGCCTGCTGCCACCTCTGCATCCAGCCCCTGCTCCTCACAGCCTGCAACAGACTCCAAAGGCAAATGCTGGAATGTGTGGCACGGGGATTTTAAATGAGAGCTAAGAACTATGTGGCAGGCAAAAAATCCACACTGACAGCAAACAAATATAAAAATCATGAGTGCAGTGGCAGGTTCTTGGTGCCAACACCCTGTATTAAGGAAATTCCTCTTTGGTTGCTCACACCAGATTCCAATCCTTCTCTTTTCCTCTTAGACCCAAACCCCTTGCCATCCAGTAAAAGGTATGTTATCCCAACTAAATGGACTTGGAACAGTAACACTGACCCAAGAAGACACATTGACAAATTGGGTGCTCAGGATCTTACTACACTGTAGTAAAAGTTAGCAGTGAAATTCACTTTTAGATTAAAAGCCCTTTAAATTATGTTTTCAGCTATCACTTGCAGTATACAAGAAGGTAAGTGTGTTTTATTACTATAAAAATGACTGGACTGCATTTGGTTCTTATTTGTCCTGGTGTAAATTTGGAACAACTCCACAGGCTTGAACTGAAACAGATGATTTACACTGAGCTGAAACCCAGCACGTGTCAATTTTAGGGTTCATTTAGGAAAGCAGCTGGGTAACAGAGTCTGGGAACTTTGAGTGAAGTTGAACACAAACCATTTCACAAGTTCTTCAAACGAACCTGAACAACTATCAGCATTTTCAAATAACTTTTACTGCCATGGCCTTTTGATTTTGAACACAAACCAGCCTTTTTCTCCTTCCCTATTCAATCACACATGGCAGCAGATTAAAATGTTTTCCTGGTTGATTGTATTATGCTTTGCATCTGGGAATTGGGTTTTAATACTTCCAGATATGGCTGCTATTTGATGTTTCGGAATTAATTAGGTTGTTAAGATAATGAATGAGTTGATGACCAGAATTGCCATTAGACAATCAATTCCTTTTTTTCTGAAAGGCACATTGATATGCAACAGGTAGTGGTGGTTGGTTTGTTTGTACTTTCCTCTCTGGCAGTTTTACCTGCAATGCTATGGTGAAATTATGCTGGTAGAGAAGAAATTTGAAAACCTGTCCAGCTTTACAGACTTCAAATATCGGGCTGATTTAAGCTGACACTGAAAAATCTGCTGGAACAGAAACTGGGGGTTGCGTGCGCTCACAAGAGCAACACTTTACAATTTCTGCTTATTTGCCTGAAGTTACGAAAGGCTGGGCCGGGTTTGGGCTCAGTCCCAGGCCAATGTCCCCGAGTGCTGCCCTGGCAGTGGCCGCACAGGCGCTGCCCTCGCAGCAAAGTGGAGCCCCTTACCTGCGGTGTCGTACAGGTTCAGGGTGACCTCCTTCTTCCCCACCGTCACACTCGTCGTGTACTTCTCAAAAACAGAGGGCGCGTATTGCTGCAAAGGAGAAGGATCTCGATGATCTCAGAGGCCTTTTCCAGCCTCAGCGGACTCAGTGATTGTGAGAAGCGGTGCTGGCGGGGCCCAAGCGCTGGGGCCGGCCCCGGCTGCGGCCCCCAGCCCCGCGGGGGAGGCAGCCCCTCACCTCGGGGAAGGAGCCCTTGGCGTACACCATCAGCAGCGACGTCTTCCCGCAGCCTCCGTCGCCCACGATCACCACCTTCACCTCCTTCCTGCCCGACGGGGCGGCCGCGGGGCCGCGGGGCTGCTCCGCCGCGCCCTCGGGCACGGCCCCGTTGGCCGCGTCCATGGAGCGGGAGCGGAGCGGGCCCGCTGAGGGCGCAGCGCGGCCGGGACGCGGCTCCGCTCGCCCTGCGCGCCCGGGGCGGGCAGAGCCGCCCGCGCCCCGCCGGGGATTGGCCGCGCCGCCGCCTCAGGTGCCGCAGGGCCCCGCCCGGGCCCCCCCGGACACTGGGGGAGCCTCTCCCGGAGCCGCGGCCTCATCGCCGGCCCGCGGCCGCCCGCAGGCTGCGGCTGCTCGGGGTCACGGCGGGAAGGCCCCTCAGGGCCGCCGGGGCTGCTCCGCCCGCCCTCGAGGCTCCATCCCCCTCAGGCCGCCGGGCAGCCCTCGAGGCTCCATCCCCCGGGACCATCGTGCCGCGTCCCTTTGCCCTTCCAGCCACACACGCCATCCCCATTTATTTATTTATTCATTCCCGTTCCATTTGCTCCCACAGGGAGCCCGTCCAGCGCCGCGCTGGATCCCGCCAAGGGGCCGGCGCTGAGGGAGCGCTGCAGCTCAGCCCCGGTGTGCGAGCGGGGCCGGGCACGGTGAGGGTGGGCAGAGACCCCCGAGGCACCCCCGAAAGGCACCGTGGTGCTGGCACTGCCAGTGACTCACTGCTTACTTTCCACTGATTTATTGCTTGGGAAAGAACCGACAGCTCTGCTCGTCATCTGCTCACCATCCAAGGTGAGCTGCGATGAAAATAACTGGAATTTCTCATTTTAATTGCAGGGATGTGGTGGCCCCAGGCTTCCATGTGGTGTTTTTGGTACCATGGATCACAGGGGATCACACAGTTGGGTATGTTTGGCTCTGGAAGGGGATCATAACTGCTGGATTATGTTTGGTTCCAATGCACAGGTCAGGGGAGTGACACTGAGTTTTGGCCAGACCTGCTCAGGTGCAAATCCACGGCCATTCAGCACAAAAAAACCCCCACATTTCTTTCCTGGCAGGAATTAGCACTGTAGTCTATCCTAAGTAAGTTTGTTTATAAGAAATAAAAATTTCCTCTTTTTTTTTTCATACCACTTGTGGAAATAACAACAAACCCCTAAGGACATGCTGGGGTGTAGCAAGACCGTTTAACTCAACTAAGAAAAAAAAAAAAAAACACAATTCGAGTAAGGCTTTTCATTTTCCCCTGCGCAGTTGTGTCACTAGATGGCCTCCAGACCCAATACAAACACCACTGCACTCGGGCAAGGAGGATCCTGCTTTGTGCACAGGGCGAACAAAAAGCTAGAAAAGGATATTTCTGCAATAGACAAGAAGAAGGACCTGTAATATTTAACACAGTGTCATATAACTCAAATTATAACAATAAAAAAGCGGTTAAATTCACACCTATTTGAAATTCACCCTTTTCCTATGGAAAAAAATGGATGCAAGCATATAGAAATTGTCAAAAAATGCTTTATGAGCCACAGGCTTATAAATCTTATCTGGAACACAGGAAAAGCCATCAGCTCCTGTCCAGTGTAATGGCTGAGAGCATTCCAATGGCACAGGAATGGATGGGCCAGGAAATAATTTGTTTTATCCTGAAATGATTTATTTGGACCTGGCTCAAACCCAATATCACACTATGGATGATACAATCAGCAGCTAGAGTTAACAGTCATCCTGTAACTGAAGAATTCAGGGGGATTTTTTCAAGTCAATTATTTCCATTAAAAGGGGATTTTGGGGGGGATAAAAGTATTTTGTGGTTCATTATTAATTTGTGAAGTTTTGCTTTTTCTTTTTGTTTTTGGGTTTTTTTTCCAAGTCTCACAAAACAATCTTTACATTTCTCACAGCTCTGTCTCCTTGTACATTCTATATAAAATTTAAAGAAACTTTTAGATTTGTACACCTTTAGATTTGGGATGAAACAACAAAAAATAAGCAGATTACAAATACAACTGTAAACACTCCTAAGTCTGTTTTTAAGTAATGGATGTTCTACTTGTAATGAGTCAACTTATTATGGATGAAATACAACATTCAGTGTCTCAGGTACTTAATTTTAATTAGCAGCTATGCAGTACTTTAGGCATATCATTTGGGTTTGGGCAAAAGCTGAGCCTGTTTTGCTGACTCCAAAAAAAGCAAAATCTAAAATGGAATTGTGCCACTGATTTAAGTGGAAGAAGATTCAATCCTCTATTACTGAAATTCAAATATGATCATTACTAATTGCAAGTGTCCTCCTTTAGTTCAGTTTTGGCCTGTACGTTGATTTTGGCACAAGTTCTTTCATCAAAAGCTTCCACATCTGCAGCTCAGGGGTCAATGTGTGTGTGGGGATTCTCAGTGAGCACAACCAAGCCAGGGCATTAGTGGGGAATGGAAAATATCCCTGCTCCAATCCTGGTGCCAATTTGTTGTTCCATGATCACCAAGGAAAAAGTTAGGAAGGAGTGAAAGGTTGGCACACTGCTTAGGAAAACTGCTGGGAGTTTGTGATTTTTAAAAGATGCTTTAACACTCTGAATAGTATTGATGGTTAATTCAGGTTAGTGATGGAAACATCCCAAAAAAGACTCAGAGATTAGGTTCAATATTGTTTGCACACACCATCTGCTGCATACTCCTATTGTTGGTTTATTTGGTAACACAAACTGGACAAGAATGGGGACCTGTTCTTCCTTATTGTCATCAGAACTGTGTTTTTGAAATACTCTTCATTTTTTTCTTCCCAGTTTACAAAGATTTCAACATAACAACAAATCCCATTTATGTCCAAGGTAATATTCATAAACTTAGTTAAGAAAGTGCCTAACAAGACAGAGCCTTAAATATTTATTTTTAACATTATCAGTGGCATTAATTATTTGTGTTTTCAGCTATGAAGTCCCACTCCAGCATGTACTGAGCAAGAGCAATGCCTTGAAAAATTCACAGTAGGAAAGACAGACCCTAAGGAATGGGATTTACCAAGTAAGTCTGGCGAATCTCTGATAAATTTCAGATGTTGTAAAGGGCAACAATTGCTTGTCATGTGCACACAGATTCTTACTGAGGGAGTTTCTGCCCCACAGAATTTATCATGGACAGGGCACAGAAGGAAGGGGGAATTATGATGTGGGAGGGCTGAACTATCCCTGCACACAGCACAAAGTTCTGGAGACAGAATCAGTGTGAGAAGAGAAGCCCATGACAAAGCAGGTGTGTACACTGCTCAAGGTGATTCCTCCTGTTTACAGAACAAATGAGCACAATTGTTTTTCAGTTGTGCTTTTGCTCACAGTGCCAACACTGCTCTGACCCTCACTAAACCCTCCACACAATTTCCAAAATCAAAGCTCCCCAGTGTCCCTGACTTTCAGCTGCTCCTCAATCTCCATTTCTGCAGCGTTTCTCACTGTTCCTCTCACACATGCAGAGCTCAACCATCTGCTCCTCATGGCCTGATATTTTACACACGTGCCCCCACCCCGAAAAATCCCTTGGGCCACATGATTCACCATCTATTCAAACCTTGCCATGTGCCTGGTTTTTTGTGTAGTAGCTCCTACTGATGTAAATCCCTTGTTCCATAAGGGCTCTCAATTGCCTTTTTCACTGAAGGCAAGGTGGCTGTGACACCTGCCAATCCCTGAGACGTTTAACCCAACCTAAAACATTATTACATTGTTGTTTGGCTGAGTAGGAACCCTTTTTTTTTTTTTTTCCCAGTGGGAAGTGCTGCCAGAAAGGCATTAACTTTCCAGACTAATAAGTAATATGGAAAAATTATATTTCAATAACAAAATTTCCTTTCTGCCTTTTCATGCCTTAGAAATAGTTCCTGTTTCACTTGGCTCAAGTAGCCCCTGCACTAAATCAGTGCAGAAATCTTTGGATAAACTCTAAGTAAAATCTGTCCAAATGCTACCAGGGAGTTCAGAGGGTTGGGAAAGAAAACAGGACAAGGGTCTGCAAGGGGAGGTGTGAGACAAATTAAGACACACAGCTCAGCAAAATCAGGCAGAGAATATTCAGGCAATCTAAAGTGGTTTGGACAAACTTTATTCATAAACCACACACTCATGACTACCTGGTGAGCAGCTATTTATAGGGAACACAAACTGTTTCTTGGCTATTTTCTCTGGTATTCTTTAAATCAGGGCTGCCAACTGTGTGGGCCAACCTGATACATGCATGGCCAACGTGCTGTGTTTTGAATTTCTTCTTTCATTAGAAACTGAGTTCTTGGCTTTGCAGCTGTGGGGGAAAACCACCCCATTTTACAAACCTGAAGTAAATCATCGTGGTGACATCTCATCCTGATACAGTAGGTGCTTAGAGGCAGTTTCAAGTTTCTGTTGCTCACTAAAGCATGAAGTTTCAAGCCAAATTCTGTTGTGAAAAATGGGTAAAGGTTAGGATCATCCTATGCTTTTCTGGAACATCAAACACAATGAGTGATCTCTGAAAAGCATGAAATGAACAGGTGAGTGTCTGCCAACACCTCCACAGCTCTGCCCCCATGGATCTGGGGATGTGTCTCCCAGGTGTGCTGAGCCACGGGCAGGAATTTGTCACCACAGCAATGCTGGATCTCATCCCCTGCTCTGCTGGGAAGGCAATCTGGGGTTTGGTGCAGAGAGAGGGATCCAGAACACCTCATTTCAGGTGAGATCTGCAGTTGTGTTTGCCGTGGGAGCTGGGCTTGGTTTGCCATGGGAACAGGCAGAAGCAGAGGGTTCAGGAGTGAGGCACAGCCTTGCTCTGGCTGACAGAGATCAGGGCTCTGCTACAGATCTGTGTGAAATAAGTCACCATCAGATGCTCGTCTGCATCCAGACCTGCAGCAGAGAACACATCCCATCAGGAAGTAATTTGGGGAAATTTAGGGAAAAGGGCTACAAACAGCTTTGCTTGCAACACAATGTGTTCTTAGCCAGTATCCAACCAATCCCTTTAGTACAACCTCTAAAATCCCTCTGGCTTAGGCCTTCCTGTGTTTTCATTACCCAACATTCCACCTAACCCAGAAAGCATGTAGATATTATTTTTTTCAAAATTGGAGCACTCTCTGCAGTATCTGCTTCCTTCAGATCTCTTTTCCCTTCTCTCATTCCCAAATTATGTAATTCCTTGTGGACAGAGATATTTTCTTTTAATGTACTTGCTAGTTCAGGACTCAAGAGGAGTGTGTGTTAATTAAGATGACCACAGCACCAGGGGAGGAGTTCCATTCAGCTGCTTTAGCTTGCACAGGAGGGATTAATATGGAGTGGGTGAGTCAACTGTGAATTGCCAAATCTGGGTTACACTCTCCAAAATTCTGTTAGAAGTCTTCT
The DNA here is from genome assembly GCF_028769735.1 of Zonotrichia leucophrys gambelii. Taxonomy (NCBI): domain Eukaryota; kingdom Metazoa; phylum Chordata; class Aves; order Passeriformes; family Passerellidae; genus Zonotrichia; species Zonotrichia leucophrys. The sequence continues at coordinate 2,890,511 of NC_088185.1, forward strand.
CTAAACCTGAAATATGTGGAGTAGAACTTTTTTTGTGTGGCTGTAGAGAACATCAAGTTTAAATTAACCCAGGTTTGGCTTCCTAAATATGCTTTTCACTGTGAGTTACAGTGCAGCCTGACCAAGTGTGTGTTTTACAGAGCCATGAGTCAGGCTTTGATCAGCACCTCATTCCTGCACTCTTGCACCTGGCCCAGGCAGGGAGCTCTCAAACCTTTTGGACAAGGATGTGGGGAAACTGGAAAGGTTCATAGAGGGAGGAAAAAAGATGGTGAAGTAGGCTATAAGAGAATGGGCTGTGGATGAAATAGGGCCATGTTTCTGCTGAGTAATGCATAGCACTGACATTAACATGAAGTTTGCATCCTCCCCTCTGATATCTGTGCAAACTTCCCACAGGAAGGCAGCAATGGCAGACTGAAGAGATGATAAAATCCTCTGTTTATATGGGGGAACACAAAAATTTCTGCCTGTTTTTTGTGGAGTGCTGGATGTATGGGTAAAGCTGAGCTGGAAGCTCTTGCTCTGTCATTGCCTGGCTGGCAAGATGCTCGTTCATAGAGGTGGAGGTTTGGCAGGAGCCAGAGGAGCTTGTGGCTTGTCAGAGCATGGCCAGGCAGAGCTCAGGCCCAGACTGAACATTTCTCAGACCTGAGAGCAGCCATAACCTGGCCAGAGCAAACCCTGACAGGAACAGGGATGCTCCGAGCAGGTTAATTAATAACTTGAGGCGCTGGAAATAAAACCAGGTTGTAATTGAGTGATGTTTGCTTTAGAGCTGTGATTCTGGGCCTGTGCCTGGTTTGTGGGAGCTGGCTGGGCTGACAGTGCAGAGTGGCCTGGCTGGATGTGCTCACTGAGAGCCACCAGAGCGGGTCAGGAAGGCGTTCAAGCAGTGCTGTGGGGTGGTGAGGGCAGGCACAGAGAGCACAAGTCTCAGTGCTGGGTCTGGCACACTGCCCTGCCCTGCTCCACACCTCTGGCCTTGATGGCACATTTCCTGTACATCTCACCCTTCCTGAATCTCCTGTAACAACAGGAACATTGTCATGTTCCTCATTGCTTACTGGGATTAACCTAGTAGCTCTGATTTGTTGAGTTGGGGAGATTTCTTGGTTACAACTGTTCTAATTAAACTTAGATCTCTCATAAGGCTAAAAATGCCCCTGTGTGAATGGCAGCTGGATCTGCTTGTAAAATGTCAGTGCCCCAAGACCTTTAACGGTCTTGGGAGTCTAACAATAGTACAGACAGTGCATGATCAAAGATAAGGGCTCCAGGCAAATGGAAGAAGGAAGCAAATACAGCATCCCTACGAATCAGATCTCTTAGACAAAAATTTTCTAAGTAAGAACACATCTGGCTGTGTATTTATCAAGTATGTTATTGGCTTGAACTACACACACAGCACCCACAGCAAATAATTTCCGCTGTAAGTCTGAGTGGGCACCTCCATTTTCCTTTTAGGACTCAATTTTGGACCTAGGAAGAAGTGTTCTCAGTCAAAAGGCCTCCAAGCAAGCCTGGGCTGGTCACAGCAGAGCAACAGCTGCACGAGCTTAAATTCCTCTCCCCACCCTGCTGTACAAGCCGTGCCCCTCAGTCCTGTGCCTGGAGGAGAGGAATGCCCAGCTTTCCTGCCTCGCTGCCAGCTCCACTGGCGTTTCCTATCCCACAGCCAATTGCAGGTTAGAGCCGACACCACAAAGTGCTTTTTCGTGTGGGCAGTGCTGGTGGAACTGAGGGTCCCTTGTGGCCAGAACGCCCTGCAGATGTTCCTGACACTTTTTTCACTCCCCTTTATGCAACACGTCAGGCGCTTGTGATAATTTGCTGCCACAGGAACCTCTTCCTGCACGCTGCTGACTGTGAGTCCTTCCGGACTGCTGCCAGGCACTGCCCAGGGAGAGGGAAGACAATGTGCAGGGGAAGGGGTCAGGAAGCAAAGAGAGCCCTGTCCTGCATCAGCAGCTCCCAGGAGAGAGACAGGCAGAAATGCAGCAATGACTGTGGGTTTAGTGGAAACTAACTTCAGTTAGAAACTAGCAATGGCCTGCCCTCTTGAAGGTTAAAACAACTAAAGTATCTAGAAAAGATATTTTAATTTAAAACTTACCTAAAAAAAGAAAGGGGAAAAAAAAGCTAAAGCAAGTTCGAAAATAAGTCAGAAAGTAGACAAAGATAAGAACAGAGCCTGCAGGAGTCAAGTCTGAACAAAAGGCATGGGCTGTGGAAGGAGAAAACCACAAATGGCAGGGGTTGAAATGTAAAACCCACAGTTCACTGTGAAACACGAAGGATGCTGTTGTATTCCACACCTCCTCTTCCTGGGTGTAGCTGTCTCCACAAGGTGAAGGGCAGTAATGAATCAAGCTCCTTCCCTCTTCCTGTATTTTCTATTCAATTATTCGCAGGCTGTGCAAGTTCTGCTTTATTTCCCCTCTCCATATGCCACACTCTCCTCCTGGTTTGGTTTGTTTTTTTTTTTTTTTAATTCTGAACTGTGCCTTTGGCCTCTCTCCCATTCCTTTCTCCTCGGCGTGTGCCCCCCGCTCTGGCAGGATCTGCTGCCTTTGTAACCTCTGCTGTGCACATATGCTGCCTCTTCCCACCCCTCCTGCCACCCCCTGCTCCACCGAGCGTCCCTTCTCCTCTCTCCAGCGTTTTGCCAGCCAGGAACGGAGCGGTTTTGCCATGGCCACGGCTCCATTTCCACGCTGCCGGCTCCTCTCCAGCGATCAAGGGAAGCCGCGCTGCTCCCCTCGCCCAGCACAGGCAGAGGCTGTGCAGCTGCTTAGCAACTGCGAGCGGCTGGAGCTGCTCAGCCTACACCCAGCCTGCAGCCCAGGGCTCGGGGGACCGGCTGGGGCACTCCCCACTGTCCTGTCAAACAATAAATCACGATGCAAATCCTTAACTGCAGGATTGAGAGCAGTGGCAGCAATGTCAAGGGCAAAGCAAAGTCCCGGTCTCGTGTCGCATCGCACCAGTGGGAAGACACTGCTCTCATTTGTAAGCTGAACTCATTCCGTTTGATCTTTGTCATTGGTTTCTGGCTGCAACGTTTTATACTCCATCACTTATAATCAGAATGTTCCTTGTATGTGCTGCATGTGTTAAAATGGCTCCCAGGTCCCCAGCTACCATCACATCCAGACTGTTTAATGAAGTGTCCAGAGACACAAGTAATTTAATGCATAAATATCCTTTTAGATTACTTATTTGTATCTTCATTTCCCTCTGATGCAAGCTTTGTAAGTGCCCGGCCTCTTTAAATGGAACATTCTTTTCATTCTTTCCCTTTTATTTTTGTGGAACTGTACTGTTCAGGGGCCATGAAGCACTGAACTGTTTTGTAATTCGATGGCTTTAGAATGCTGATTAGAATTGCCAGCCCTCTTGATTTATTTCATGATTTTTATAAGCTTGAAAGCATTCTAAAAAATAACCTGTTCTACATCCTGATAGGATCACAGCATTTCAATGGCAGCAGCATTTCAATAGGCAAGAAGCAACACAAAACATTCTGCAAGTCAGGTGTTGAAACAGCTTCTTTATTCTTTATAGCTCGAGAAAGATTAGATCTCTGAAAGCACTCACTCCCTACCTTACAGAGGTGGCTTTGTCATAATACTTGCAGAAATATGATCACATATAATTTAAGAAGTAACACCACCCCCATCCCCCAGCTATGGCAAATAGCCAACATATCCATAAAAATTTGTCTGAATTTTAAACACAGCAAATGTTTGTTCCACTGTTGGGTGTCACCATGCATCTCTGCACCCCGGCAGCCAAACAACACAGCCTAGTGATTCCTTGTCATTGTTCAAGGCTCACATCCCATGCATCCTCAGAGCATGCTGGGACACAGGTGAAATCTGTCAGCAGGTTGCTTATTTTGGCTGACAATTCCCTAGACAGATCATCTGCTGTTCTTAGGAAGGAATGAAAAATTTCATGGCAAGAAAATCTGAACAGGCAAATACCCTGTCCATATTCCTACTCAATATTCCTTTGATATTCTTAGCCTGGTTTCCTAAAAATAAAACTGCTTAATGCAACTGCGTTGCTCTATGTAATTTTCCCCCCTCCTTCCTCCAATCTCAAATTTGGCAGGGGGGAAGAAGTCCCTAATGTATTTAGGTCTTGAATGAACAGCTGGATACAGAGCATGTAGTGAGGCATCGCATCTAAAAAAAAATATCTAACAGGAAGGTCTCAAAATGTACTTTGTAACCATGCTGCCCCAGACCTCTCCTCTTTCTTTTATGGGTCCTGCAACCACCTGTTCTGTGCTCTGCATTATTTCATGGCTACATAATAGACACCAGGGCAAGCAAGTGTTGCAGTGTGCCCCTGGCTGCCTTCCAGCTCCTAAACTGGGCTTTCTTCCCATGCAACTGGGGTGTGGCAAGGGATGGTGTGGAACCAGACCTCCTCACCTCCTCCTGACACAATATTGACACTGCTGAGGTGTGCGTACACACACCCAGAACCGGGAAACACCCACCGTGCACACAGGTTGTTTATCTGGAAGAAAACATAAAATCATAACCAACCAAGTTTGTAGGTGACACTAAGCAATATCAGAAGGGAGTATCAAATAAAAATAATAATTAAAAAAGCCATTGCAAGCAACAACGCTGTCTGAGAGGACCAGAGCAAAGCCATACATGCAAAACAAAGAGCACAATTCTGCAGTACCGGGTTGTCATCCCAAGAAGGAGCAGATCTGAGAGCATTTCAGCTGCCCTGCTGGGAAAGCAGCTGAACATGGGCTGGAGAAATCCCTGTGTGCCTGACAGACACATCTGAGCCAGGAGGGCTCTTGGCTCGGGCACAGTCACTGCCGATGGCTCTGTCCCCTTCTGCCCAGATCAAAATGGTGACAAACTGGAGCAGGAACAATTACAGGATTAGTAAAGACTGACCCGAGGGGGAGCTCTGCAGCCTGCAATGGAGTGTTTAAATGCTCAGCTTGCACACAGCTATGAGGGGATGGAAATCTGGTCATGGAGCATTCCTCTGCCAAGGAGACTGAGGGACAGGCACATCCAGAAAGACTGAAAGCAGAAACTAGACAAGTTTAAAAAGGTACTTTGATTTCTAGTCTGTCAGGTGGATTTTTGATAGAAACAATTTACCCTTTATTTTACTCCCTTTCACAGCCCATTCGGAAAAGAAAATCTAATCTTTATATAAGATGCAGCTATGCTGCAGTTAAATTCTTTCAAATAAGAAAAGGCCAAAAATTCATAAAAATCAAGAGCCCTGCATAATGCAGGAAGTTGAACCAGATGACCCTTGGTCTCTTTTGTCTTTTATAATCTATTAATCTAGTTTTCTTGCACAAGCAGTGGATTGTGACTTTAAAACCTACCATATAAAGGATTCTGTGTACAAGGCAGTCTAAAACAAAATGTTGTAAACAGTCAGGATCATTGTTTGGCAGAACAGCTGCATATTTTTTATTTCACTTTGCCTCTCAATCTAATTTGCTCTTGTTGCAACACTTTGCCAAAGAAATTAAATCACTTCTTATTGATAACAGACAGTGATATAATTAGCATAAGAGTTTTCCACTCAACAATGCCAGGCAGGGACGCTGTGGGCAAGAACAAACTCCTTTGCTTCAAGAATGTGCACAGAGTCACCACAAGCTGTTCAGAGAAAAAAAATCTTCTCCCCCCGCCCTTTCCCCTGAAAGATCTCTTTATCTAAAGAGTCTCACGCAGCAAACCAGGGTCAATCTAACTCAAGTATGAAAGTCTGGTTTGACCTTTCTGGGATTTAAACACGCTGTACCAGAACATTTCTCTTTTCAGATACGAGGTTGAAGCCATGAAACCACCCACTCTGAGAGCACGACTGGTCTCAACTGCCTTGGCGACTTTTAAACTACACTGAACATTATAGTCATTCAGAAACTCTAAAAAACGGAAAGAAATTTTCGGCTCAGACTTACAAAAACAACTTCCAGAAGTGCTGAGGACTCACACAACTCACTGGGGCGGCACGGCAGGCTCGCTGTCCAGCGCCTGCTGCCCCAGCAATTTCTGGCCCTGGTTTGCACGTACGCAGCGCCAGGCACACGCGTTAGGAGCTCTCCCAGCTGGAGCGCTTCATGGATTCTACCACCGGGAACAGCCGTCCTGGACAATGATTAATCGCAGACAAAGATCAGAGTCCTGGAAAAATATGCAGAGAGATGCAAGTACAGACAAAGCTGTCTAAGCTCCCACAGTATTATGGTCTGGCTGTGTCGCTTCAAAGCTGCATGAGGCAGAGCTGGTTTGCTTCAGGGTTGAACAGATCAACGTTACGGTTTAAATGCTGGTATTGCTAACAGCCAAATATATATTTAAACATAAATCTCAAATCCCAGGAAAGTTAATAGCCCGATGCTGTTTAAATATGCCTTTTTTAGTCGCTTCACGTGCTGACTTAACTCATTACGATGCAAGCTGCAGAAACGCTTTCACTACAGTTCAAAAACCCCTGCAAACACGAGCCCAGCTCTGCGCCGTACTTTGATCTACACGTCGCCTCTTTCGGCCATTTCCAGGAAGCTGAAATGCTTTTCACCTCTATTGAGAGATACCAGAGGAGCATTTTAATGGTGTTCAGCTAAGAACAACGTCACCGTTCCTTCCGATTTTGCCAGCAGACGGTCGCTGGGAGCCGCCGTGACCCGGGCCGGGCGCTCAGGGCTGGCTCCAGCGCGGGCCCGGCGCTCCGGGCCGGGCAGGGACCGAGCAGCGGCTCGGGCGGCCCCGGTTCTGAGCGCCGCAGCCCCCGACAGGGCTCGCAGAGCTACAACGCCAGCCTGGCACTGCGGAAGAGCTTTGGTTTTGTTGTTGGTTTGTTTGGTTCTCTCCCCCTCCATGGGAACGTGTTCTGTTTTGTGCGGACGGTTTGTCGCTTGTTCTCGACATAGAGGCTGACCCGGTGAGGAGCGAGGGGGGGAGCGAGGAATTGAGCGATGAGCGCAGTTGTTGCGAAAGGCGCGGGTTGCGGTGCCTCCTTCGCGGCAGCACCCTGCTCCCTCGCAGGGAAACAGCCCTGAGCCTCGGCACATACCACAGCACAGGTTGAACAAACCCACGGAGCGGCTGGTGCTGAGCCGCAGGAGCTGCGGGCAGGGCGCACCCTGCCCGGCACATGCCGCTCCCGCAGACAGCCTCTGCCAAGCAGCCACTTACCTTCTCCCTCCCTCAGAGTCCGCAGGACGGTCCTGCTCTAGCCTTACCAGGGAGGCCACCTCTCTACAGTGTTTGCTTTTCCTCCCTGTCCTGCCCTCTGAAGTGGTTGCTCAAGCCAGGCTTTCCTGGCTCACCTACTCTGGGTCTGCAGTAAGCACAAGCTGCAATTCCCCGCAGAGCACAGCGAGGCTTGTGAAGTTCCGAGATAACCCTCACCCTCCACTCAATGCGAGCTGCAGCAGAATCTGCTCGGGGAAAAAAAAATTCCACCAAAAAAAAAAAAAAAACAAATCAGAAGGAGAAAAAAAAAAAAAAGGCAAAAAAAAAAAAAGACGCCACATGTAACACCTCATCGGGCCATGGCGGCTCCACTGCAGCGCGGCACCGGCTCCGCGCCAGCCCTGCCCGAGCGGGCCCGGGGAGCTCGGCGCTGCAGGCCGGAGGAGGCAGGGCAGCGCTGCCCCGGCTGGGTGATGGCGGAGGGGGGAACAGCCCAGGAGAGGCAGAGAAGGAAAACAACAAAGAGCCATGTGACGGGGAGCGGCGGCCGCGCTCCCCCCGGCGCACCCGCTCCGGGCGGGGAGGTGGCGGCGCCGCCCGGCCCCTCCCGCGGCCAGCGCTGCTGGTTCCCCCCGTCCCCCACACTGCCCGGGGTTTAATTTTTTTTGTGCATTTTATTTTTTTCCCCCTTATGCGTGTGGGGAAGGGGGTGGTGTTGTTTGTTCCTCTTTTTCCCCCCTCTGCATTAGGCGACTTCCATGGCTTGCTGTTTATAAAGAGAGCGGGAGGCTGCAGCGGGGGAAGGGCGGTGTTATTTATAGCAGCCGGGGCTGCGCCGGCATTATCCGAGCTGCCTTTGTCCTCCCGGCCGGCCGCCCCCCCGCCCGGCCCGGCTGGAGCGCCGCCAGCCCCGCTGCCGCAGGGCGCTCCCGCCATGTTGTGAGCGGGGAGAAAGAGCCGCCGCTCCCTGCCCAGCTTCGCCCTTCCACAGCCCCTCACAAAGCGCTGGGGGAAGGGGGGCGGGAAAGGGGAAAGAAAAAAAAAACACCAAAAAAAACCAACACCCCAAACCCATCATTTCCCTGCAGCGCCCGGGACGCGGAGCGCCGGGAGGCAGCGGGGGGAGAGCCCGCCGCGCCACCGCCCAGCGCTGAGGAGAACGCGGCGCCGAAGGGAAGGAGAAGCCATGATGGCGGCTGCCCTCACACAACACGGAGCACGATCGGGAGCGCCGTGCCCGCCGCCGGCCGCCCCTCCCGCCGCCCGGGACACGGTGCTGCCGCAGCCTTTCACATAATAAACCCACCAGAATTCGGCGGGGAGGCCATTTTCGTGGGCTGGGTGGCGGCACTAAAGCACAACTGCTGTGAATATCAACTGCGTCACGGCTCTCCATCTGTAACACTCAGGCTGCAAAGGGTCCCTCACTTGGAAGGAAACTCCCTCATTTTGGATATACTTCCAGACCTCCTTTTTCCCCCCTCTCTCCAAGTCACTGCCTCTCGGTATGAAGGATTTTACAGTGCTTTCTAGGGAGACATCCGCCATTAAGACTCACCGTCGTGAAAAACACCCCCCCATTTTGTTGCCTGTTTTTTGTCGAGCTTCTGTAATTAGACGGATAAAACATGTAAGGGATCCCTACCACCACCACCGCCTTCTCGCCTTTTTTAACATCAACCTCACTAACATCTTACTGTTCACAGGCAGATTTTTTTTTTTTGTGCTTTCAATTTAACAGCCACGTAATGCCTGCAATGGATTCACAGCGTCTCTCCGCACCAAAAAAAACCAAACCCACCCAGGGCTGAGGACGACCAAGAGCTTTGTGCAGAGAAAGAAATCAAATCCCTCCCTGAAAACAGACGTTTCAGAGGCACTGTTAGATGTTTCTGAGGAGAAGGAGATCGCCACCGCTTTCAGACGACCATTGGGATCTTTCCACCCAGGACAATACCATTAGCTACAGGCCTGGGCTATTTGTTCCTCTGCAAGGGCAAAAGGGTTTACTTACCCGCACACCATAGTTGAATGCAGCTCTGAAGGTGAAGTTGTTACTCTTTTTTAAAATAATGGCTATAAGTATATATGTGATCTGTATCACCACTTCTCTCGTAAGTTTGCGAGCCAAAGCGGATCTTGTTAAGATAAGTTACGGATCTTTGTGTGGCAGTGGTCTAGCATCAAAAAAAGAGGAAAAAAAGGGGGAAAAAAAGCTATAGAAAAAGTCCAGCTATGTTGACTGACCGTACACAGGCGAGGACTCCTGCTCGAGGCTTAAATCTACCTTCCTGTGGCAGATTTACTCTGTACATAAAAAGGACGTTCAGTGTTTTTCCACAGAGCACGCAGACACTAAAAATATTCTCCTCAATAGTTTTAGGCTGCACATGTCAGTGTGAAAACACCTAGTTAACATTTACTGGTGCTAAACAACTTTTAAGCATATCTTAGCCAGATAGTTCGCTTTATAAGTAAAATATTTCAGAAAGCATAAATTGGTTTAAACAGACAAAAACATAAGACATGCAAATGAAGGCTTAGCAATAAGGACCACTTCAGTAACATTAACATGAAAACTACACTTAGCAAGGACAGAATGGATTGGGTACTTACAATGTAAGAGGAAAGAAAGAGAAAGAGCTTAACATAGTAAAATTGCCTTATTTTTTGCCAGAATTCACTATTCCTATACCTATATTTAAAACATTACCTTTTAAGCACCAAAGGAGTTAATAAAAATGGCCAGGAATCAAGTGTTTAATACAAGAGAGAAGTCTCTCAAATTTATTGTTCAGTCATCAAAGCTGCTTAAAGCTTAAAAACCCCCAAAACAACGAAAAAAATATAAAAAGAATGTATTTACTCTTTTTTTGTTGGCATTCGAAATTGTTAACTGCTGACATAGGGTGTGCCATGACCTAGTTACACAAGACAAAGATGGATCCCGAATCATAAGGGTGAAAAAAAAAATCCGCATTACTTTTTTTTTTTTTTTGTTAAGGGTTTGAGATATATATATATATTTAAATCCTCCTTCTTCAGTGAGTCGTCTGGCACCGTGCTAGAGGCTCCCACCACCCCGCGTGGTGTGGATTCACATGGCGGATCCCCCTTTATGGAACAAAGGAAAAGCCCAGTTGGCCATTTCGCTCCACTGCAGAAAAATGGCTGCGGGTCCCGCGGCCTCTCCTTGGCTTCTGCCGCGCGGCGCTTTTACCCCGCCGTCTAATAACTCAAGCCCCATGGAAGCCGCGCTCCCATTGGCTGCGCCCACCGCGCTGCCGCCGCCCCAGCCAATGGCGCGGCCGCTCCCGGGGCCGCCGCGGCCCCGCGCCCCGGGACGGCCGCGCCATGCGCCCGCCGCGCTCCGCCCGGCCCCGCGCCCGCCGAGCGCCGGGGGCACCGCGCCGCCCGCCTTTAATACCGAAAACAAAATGGAACCTCCCCGCTGATTGGCTGACGAGCGCTCCGGACCTTTAATAAGCAAAGCTGCTCCCCCATCTTCTATCACCCCCTCCTCTGCGTGTGTTGCCACCCCCCTGCCAGCTTCCCCCCCCGCGCTCTCCGCCGCAGCAGCGCGGCGGGTCCGCGCTCTACCCGCCCCCGCGGTCGCCCCGGCTCGCCGAAGTCTTTCCCTAAAAAAAAAAGAGAAAAAAAGCGAAAAAAAACCACCCCAACTTGTCCCACCTATAGGTCCATCTTGTTTAGAAACAGTTTGCTCTAAGGTAAATGCAACGGGCAGATTCCACTCGCCCCCCCGCATGCCGTTAACCCCGCGGCGGGGAGGGAAAAAAAACCCGCGCGTCCCGGCGGCGGCCCATGCGGCGGCGCTCGGCGGCGGCGGGGCGGCGGCGGGCGGCCGCGGGCCGGGGGCTGCGCGGCGCGGCCGCCGTGAATGTGCAGGCGGCGGAGCGCGGTTAGGCGTTCGCGGCGCTCGCAGCGGTGTATTGTGGGATCCCGGCCGCCGCCAGCAGCGAGCACACACACAATATGTGGTGGCTCGCGAAAACGGGAGGCAGGAGCCTGGCGGGCAGCCCGCGCCGGTAACCGGCCCCATGTGAGACGGGAGCTCGCCTTTCGCCGCCCGGAGACGATCGGCCGCCCAGCGCGATGTCTTTCCGAGAGACCAAGGCGGGGGAAAAAGCCAAGCACCCTGAAGATCATGGCAAAAAGCAGAGTTCAAGTGAGATTGGGTCTTTTTTTTTTCTTCGTCTTCTTCTTCTTCTTTTTTTTTTCCTCCTCCTCTCCTCCTCCTCCTCCCTCTCTGCCTCTTGTCTGCTTGGGGTGGAGGGGGGGACCCGGTTGGCAATTCCCCCATTTTGGGGCTCGCTTCGCGGTGGATTTCCTCCCTGCCTGGGTGTGTAGATCGGGCGGCTCGTTAAAAAAAAAAAAAAAAGAAAAACCCGCACCGAAACGAAGATGTCTTTGTTGAATAATTTTTTTAACTTTATGGTTTTTAGTGTGGTTTTTCTTTCTTTTCCCCTTCCCCCTTTCTCTCTCTCTCCCCCCCCCCTCCACCCCCCCCGCGTTCAGGTTGGATCAACGGAATGGAGAACAGCACGCAAGCCAGCACTTCTGTCGAGAAAAGAAATCACCATTGGAGAAGTTACAAGTTGATTATTGACCCGGCTCTGAAAAAAGGACAGCACAAACTCTACCGTTACGATGGGCAACATTTCAGCATGCCTGTGAGTGGGGGGCTCCCGGGTTTCCCCCATTGTGTCGTGTCTCCCCTGCCAGCCTCTGTCTTACCGGCGTTTTGGGGGCTGGGGGTCCCTCCGGGTCGTGGTGATCCTCGGCATAGCGCTTGTGTGTGGGAGGGGGGTCCTGGGGGGGGACACGCACAGCCACCAAAGTTACAGCCACCTGACACTGTGTGTTCAACTGTCAGGAGCCCAAACCTGCGGCTTTTTTCCTGTGTTTCCAATCTGTGTGCATTTCCCAGCAGTATTGCAATTTGACACGTGTGTGTATGTGTGTGTGTGCGCTTTCCCCTTCCCTTGAGACAGCCCGTGCTTCCTCGGGGTTTATTTTTTCTTTTATTTTTGTCTTCAATTTCAAGTCTTGTTATTGCTGTTTCTATGTTTTCTCTCCTCCTCTTCCTCCTCCTCCTTCTCCCAGAACTCGGGGATCGCTCCTGTGGATTGTGTCAGGGATCCCAGAATAGGGCGAATATGGACCAAAACTAAGGAGTTGGAGCTGTCTGTCCCCAAATTCAAGGTACTGCCCTGACTTTTGGTGTTACCTCTGGAAACTTGTTTATCTGGGAGTGAAGCCTGAGTTCCAAATAGTTTAATGGACCGTTTAAATGACAGTCATATTTCTATTAACATTGTTATTTAGCAAACTGTTTAACAATAATCCTCTTCGATGAGGATAACAAGAAATCAATGCCTCTGTCTGACGAGATCACTTGAAGGTTTTGGAGCTGGGGCTCCTGGGCCAGGGGGCAGTGGGGGGGCTCTCTGCTGACAGCACTGCTCAAAATGCATCTTTGTAGCCCAGAAAGGAGCCGGTTCCAATGAATGGCTGCAGCGGCACAGCCTCTGCTCGGCTCCGAGGTTCACCCAGAGCCTTGGAGGTTTTTTTTGCCCCCCAAAGTTTGCAGGATGCTTTAACCCCCTCCCTCCCGTGCCATCCTTAGGCTCCTCCCCCAAGCTCATTAACAATGCCGATTATTTTTATCGTTCCCCACCTTGTGCCCGTTTCCAGATTGATGAATTTTACGTGGGGCCAGTGCCTCCCAAGCAGGTCACCTTTGCCAAGCTGAACGACAACATCCGTGAAAACTTTTTGGCCGACATGTGCAAGAAATACGGCGAAGTGGAAGAGGTGGAGATTCTCTACAACCCCAAGAACAAGAAGCACCTGGGCATTGCCAAAGTCATCTTTGCCACTGTCAAGGGTGCCCGGGAGGCTGTGCAGCACCTTCACAACACTTCTGTCATGGGCAACATCATCCACGTGGAGCTGGATACAAAAGGTGAGGGGGGCACGTTTGGGCCTCGTGTTTGGGGTTTGCAGAGCCCCTGTCTGTCCCACTCCCAGCACCGAGGCTGTTGCAGAGGGCAGGGACCTGGTGATTAAAAATACGAAGGGAGCCGGCAGCGGGTCTGGTGTCTGGGGCCTGGGCGAGTCACGTGGAGCCAAATGTGTTGTCTGTTGCTAAGAGACAGCCCTGTAATTTGCAAAATGCTGCCATCCTGCCTGTCCCCTGCCCGTCCCTGCCCCTGCTCGCTGCCCTCTCGTGTCCCCCATCTCCCTGCCCCAGGCTCGTCCCTCTCAGCCACCTGCCAGGGCTGCTGGACCCGGTGGCACCTGCGTTTTGCAAACTTGGCCTTTTTGGGCAAGTCCTGGTGGTTCCTGGGACCCAGATCTGTGGGTTCTGGTGGCAGCAGCGGGGCTGGGTGCTGTGCCCTGCGTGCCTGGCATTTCATTGATACTTTGAGCGGGCTGGGGGCTGGCACAGCAGAGTGCACACGCAGCACTGCCAGGGTGTGCGAGTGTACAAGTGTGAGACTGGCTCTTAAAGCGACAGCAGCTCCCTGTGCTGGAGGAGCCAGCTGCCAGCCCCACTCCCGAGCCCTCAAAGCCCCATAAAGTTCCTGAAAATGTGAAGGCATTGCATTGGGTCAGTTCTCTCTCCTCCAAGTATGCTAGTGAAAGGGCTTTCTAAAATCTGCCTGAATTTTAGAAAATGTCTAAGACTGAGGAGGTGTGGATCAGTTGCTGATTGTATTTCTGCATTCTAAAGGTGGCATTTCTAGTTTAAAACTGGCTTGCTGCACTCTTTCTTGGGAAAAAGACATTGCTAACACCATTTTCTTAAAATGCTGATATTTTTGTTCTATATTTAAAGGTTTCAACAGTTCAGTGCACAGCCAACACAGCAGTTGGTGTGCCACATGTGATAGAGTAGAACAGGATGTTTATTGACATTACTGACCACTGTTAGAAGAAAAATCACAGTAGCAGTTTAATATTTTCTGTTGGGAGCTAGGCTTGACCTTACATGTGTATACTTTGAAATTCTAGTATCAATAATTTTTACAGGCAGGCTCCTTCACTTGCTTTGAAATTTGAAGGTAAAAATCACATTTAAGGACAAATTAACTATTTGCAGATTTAATAACATAAGCTAAAGCTGTTTTGTAAGGGATGGATGTCTTAATGCCAATCATTTTAAACAAGCTGATTGTACTGCCTTCCTCCTTGTTCTCCTCCGTTTATAAACTATGCAGCAAGCCTTGAGCAGGCAGCTGTTCCAGAAAGTTTGTAGCACATCAGGGAAATGAGGGGGGGTTTCTGCTTCTGTTTCCTGGGAGAAAATGCTGAAGTCAGTTTCAAATTGCATTGCTGTTTTGTTTGCCAGCTTTATGCTCCTAATGTATTTTTTTCACACAGTTGCTTCTGTTTCGTTCTAAAGGAGTAGGACTGTCAATGTGCTATAATCTGTCAGAATCAAGTAAAAATGGTGTTCCTAAAAATAGCATCAGCAGGTTAGGACATACTTAAAATATATACATATCATTTTCACCGTTTCCTTCTAGTGTTCTGCTTTGCAAGACGGTGAAAGGTTGGTTAAAAACTTTGTTTTCACAGTGTAGCAAAATAAATATTAGGAGGGAAAGTATCAATTTTATCTGTCTGGTGTGAGCACAGGCCTGGGAATCTGAAACTAATAAATCCAGGCTCCTCATCTGAGACAGGGTTGTTTAAAGAAACTTCTCTGCTCCGTTTATCCATCTACAGACTGGACACAACTAGTAATTACCTGTCTTAGAGCAGTAGCTAGGAATCATTTCACATTCATAAACCTCTTTGAAATTGTAACTTTTCCTGCCTTATGTTTGGGATCCAGGAAGAACTATGTAACAATGACTTGATATTTTTTTAAGGACAAGTGAAAATAAGTCTAACACTTCCATATCTGTGGCATTGTAGTGTCATGTCTGGGTGGTGTGTGTTAATATTTCAAGCTTATCTTCAGACTCTTGCAGTGAGAGATCTATTTTGTCATGACTTTGGTTGAACTTAAACAGTTTACATAGTTGAGGCTCAGGACTTTGTGAAATGAGATTTGATGCCCAAATAACTTTATCTGTGGCTTTTGTGCAAGGTAAATAAGTCTTTTTCAGGACAGAATTGTGCTAAGAGTTGCTTTGTTTTTGAATTGAACAAGGTGATTCACAGGGAGTTTGGGGTTTGATCCTGCAGGACTTTCTCATGAAAGTAGTCCTGGTTTTGGGAGGTATTTCCTGAATTAATTTTCTGGGCTCAGGTGCCCAGTCTGTCCATTTTTCTGTGTATTCTTTATCTCTCAGAGCAAAATTCAGACAGTTTCAGGGTCTGGCTCTGTTGCCTTTGAAGCTGATGACAGATTTCTTACAGACTGCAAAATAAGTAGGATTAAGTTTTTGTAGTAATGAAAAATTCAATATTAAGAAACTGGGTCTTTGTAGACTTTAGGAATGAAAAGGCTGAGGCTCAGTAATGCTATATGGGACAGTTTGCTCCTCTGGCTTTATTCTTCGAAGGATGCCACTGAGTTCTCCTTAAACCAGGGGGAAAAAAGGATTAATTGGTGTCTGTTTGGAAAGAAAACATTAACAGTTTTGTCCTCAGCATTGCCATGCGTTGTGTTTGCATTTGTAACAGGCAGTTCTCATGAGCAAGGTGTGTAGGGAGAGCTTTCTGAAGTGGCTCTGGGTGTTGGCAGAGGCTTCTCCCTTGGGTGAGAGTTTCACTTCTCAAATCTGCAAGCTTTGCTTGGCACTTTGGAGAGGAGGGAAACGGCTGCGCTCCAGAGAGCATGGTAAGGAGCAGAGCTGCCAAGGAGGCTGAGAAGAGGAAAAAGGATTTAGAAACCTCCTTGTCTTGGCTGGAGAAGGGAGTGTCTGACTTCACTTGCCCAGCAGATTATTTTAAAATGATCCCTGCGAGCTCTGAGGTGATAACTGCTCCTCTCTTGCATGGATGGAGTGGGGGCAGGGTCATGTGAGTGTCAGGAATGTGTATTTTTACATGAATTGTGATCTTTCTGTTTAATCAACTCTTGCATTGTGCTCTGTGCAGGTGAAACCCGCATGAGGTTCTATGAACTGCTGGTTAATGGTCTTTACACTCCTCAGACCCTCCCTGTAGGCACTGAACAGGACGTGTCCCCAACTGGGAACGAAGCTCTCCAGGTAGGTGTGCTTGGCTTTTCTTAAAGAAAAACTTCCTAGAAAATCTCAAACATTAACATTAGCATTTTAACATGTTTAATTTATCTGTATTTGTCTTGCTGTAGTTCCAATGGATGTTACTAATTCTCATTTAAATAGAACTTGCTCATAATTGCCATAGCAAATGTACCTCTGGATGTGGAGCACGTGGCTGGTGTGTGCCTGCTTTGCACAGAAAATGCTTTTTGTCTTCGTGCCCTATTAACATGAGAAATTCCTGCAGTTAGGACTGGATCAGATCTGTCCCTGAGATGAGCTTTTCCCTTGAAGTCAGGGGAATGATTTACAGTGGTACATTTGGCCTGGCGTCTGCGGCGTGCAATCCTCAGCACGCACGGGCTTCAGCCTTGCTTAAAGGCTGAGGGCTGCAAGGTGGCTGAGCTTCAACAGTGGCATCACTTTTCCAGAATCTTAATTAGTTGCTGGAATCAGCTTTTAATAAAAGCAGTGGACAGAATTCCTGCGGGCTTCCAGGGGTCCCTTGATATTTAGGGCACAATTCTCTGTGGCTTTGCATGATTACCTGCTTCCCTGTAACCACACTGGGATGAGAGGGCCAGGGGGAAGGGAAGCCTGGTTGTGTGAAGTTACCAGCCTCTTTGGCTTGTCTGAATGTACTTTGGCTCCTCATTGTGACTTGGGAACTGATTTTAAGACATCAAATTTGAAAGAGATTAGGAAAAGATTTTTTTTTTCTTTCTCTCTACTCATACAACTTCTTAAAATGCCATGATTTCATTAATTGTGTGATTAAGTGTTCTCAGGACAGGTAACAGCTGTACATTGAACATGAAATCCCATTGATCTGAAAAAAAAAAGTCTCCTCCCACCAAAGCACCCCAACAGCAGCAAGGCAAAACCCCGGTGTTCTTTTAACAAAATCATGAAAGAGGTTGGTTCTTCCTTGCCTCCCAGCAAGGTGCTTTTAAAGGCAGGAGGGAGACAGGTAATGATTTTGCTGGGAGCCCTGCTATGAGTAGACCCTGACTGCTCATTTCTGCTACTTCCACATCTCAAATAAAAATTGGCAGATTTGTTCTTACTCCTTTTTTTAGAGTTAACAGCAAAACACTTAATTGATGGTATCACCCAAAGCAGTCCCTGCTGTAATTATCCTTAAGATTCTTTCCCTAGATATTGTGTTCATGTGTTATATTATTGTCCTGAATTGATTTTTTTCCCAATTACCACCAGAATTATTGCTTTGTGAATAACTTTTAACTGTTTGCATCATGGTTTTGACACTAGGATGTGCCAACAAACTTGTTTGCTGTTGTAGTTCAGTAAATTACTCCTGACATTTGCTCCTCCTCTCATGCAGAGCAGCAAAGATCTGACAGTTCTGCAGTCCCTGCCTCCAGGCCATACACAAACCCCACTGAAAAACACTCCACAGCCCATCTACACTAAAGGTGCAGCAGTGTGGATGTTGTTAAGAACCAGCCACGTGCTTCCTGCTCCTTTCTGTGGCTTTTAGGACAGTTGAGGAAGAAACTT
The DNA here is from genome assembly GCF_028769735.1 of Zonotrichia leucophrys gambelii. Taxonomy (NCBI): domain Eukaryota; kingdom Metazoa; phylum Chordata; class Aves; order Passeriformes; family Passerellidae; genus Zonotrichia; species Zonotrichia leucophrys. The sequence goes on from NC_088185.1 coordinate 2,908,443, forward strand.
TTTCTTGATGTCTCTCTGGTCATGGTGTCCAGGGGGTCAAACTGAGAGCAAGTCCACACTGCTGAGTGGGTGAGATGTGTGAACACAGCAGGCAGGTGAGAGTTCAGCTCGAGTTTGATGGTGCTGGCATCTTCCAAGCAGGTCAATTTACACATCTCTGCCTTCCTGTGCTTCAGAGGTCTCACCAGTTGACTGTCCTGGTGTACTTTTAGGCAGCTGGAGCTCAGTCCATCCTCTCTTGCTACCAGGAAGATTCTTACTGAGCTCCTGCTTTGCATTATGGAAAATTGATTCTGGAGCTGAAGATAAGTGTGGCACTGTTATGACTCAGCAGAGTCTGAGCTGGAGCAGGGCTGCTCCTAGAAACCCCCTGAACGTGCCTGTGAAGTGAGTTACAGAGCAAGGACTTGGCTGCTCTGTAGGTTTGTAGGGTTTCAGTTTCAAACACCATAATCAGTAGCACTCTGAGCATTTGACTTTGTGAGAAGCTTTAAAATGGTGTTGTTCTGGCAGTTGAGAACTTTTTGTATGTTACAGATGAGTGGTAGGGAGGATGGTGGGCCAGCTCTGCTGCACAGCTTTGGCTGCAGGCTGGCAGTTCACTCATTTGTATGTTTTGATTTGTTCACCAAAAAACCCAAAAATTGACAATTTCACGTCTCAGACTTTCCTTATTTTCATCCCTGTTTGCGGCTTACACAAGCATTACATAGTTGCTAGAAGCTGGAACTCTTCCAGCTGAAAGTGGTGTGGAAGTCTCCTGTTCACCTGATGCTCTTGGGGATAGCTTACAAGGAAAACTTGTATCTGCTTTCTTCTTCCTCCCCTTGCCGACAAGTTACTCTTTCCTGACTTTTTCTTTTAAATCAAAGAGGACTGTTAGCAATGCATAATGGTTTGTGTTTTCAGGGATGCTGTAACCTATTTATTTTCTTGCCCTGGAAGTCAGCATGAACTCTTGGGTGCTCAACTCCTCTGAAAAGCAAACAGATTGGACAGATATGGTTATAGAAGTGTGTGTTGAGGTGCTTTTCTGTGGTGTTGTTGCAGCTGACGGACTCCCTGAAGCGCCTGAAGGACAGCTCCCTCTCCTCCGCGGGATCCTCCGTCACCCCCAACAGCAGCACGCCCTTTTCCCATGACACCGCCTATTCCAGCTGCCGGCAGGACACCCCAAACTCCTACAGCCAATTCACCCCCCAGTCCCAAGGAACGCCCCACACCCCGCGCCTGGGGACGCCCTTCTCCCAGGACTCCACCTACTCCAGCCGACAGACCACCCCTGTGTACCACTTTGGGCAGGACAGTGCCTACAAACCCCGGAGGCACGAGACCAAGTTCACGGACGCGTACAACCGGCGCCCCGGGCACCACTACATGCACAACTCGGCAGGGGTGTTCCGAGGCACGGAGCATCAGTTCAGTACCTTCAAATCCCATCAGCAGGAGCCTGTTCAGTTCTCTCACACTCCTCCCCTGAGCCACTCTAGTTCTTCGAGCTATAAATCTGCCTTCTCCCCGTATCAAGCACCAGCTGTTTTTCCCCAGTCCGAGGAGCAGCAGCCGTTTCCCCAGACTTCCAGGGAGACAGAGTACAGGAGACCTGCACCGCCTCCCACAGAGATGGTGGTGGAAAGCAGCGCTGCCCCCAGCATCGATTTTGTCCCAGTGAAGGAGAAACCGGAGGAGCCTCCGCCCTTGCCCGACTCGAACTCTGTTCCTGAACCAAGCACAGCGTCCTTCTCTCAGACTCCAGAGAGGAGTGAGACTCCTGGCACCCCCACCATGGAGACTGAGATGCAGCATAACAGTTTAGACTCAAGGATTGAGATGCTCTTAAAAGAGCAGAGAACAAAATTACCCTTTCTTAACGAGCATGACTCAGATAATGAGATCAGAATGGAAGGTAGCCCTATTTCCTCCTCTTCTTCCCAGCTCTCCCCCATCCCAACGTACGGTTCGAACTCTCAGCCCGGTTTCAGGGGTCAGACGCCTTCCTCGCGCCCGTCCAGCACAGGCCTGGAGGACATCAGCCCCACACCCTTACCTGACTCTGATGATGATGAGCCCATCCCTGGGACAGCGTCTCTGAGTCAGAATTCCCGGGGGACATCGGAGGCCAGCATGACTCCCATTGATCAGCTGAGCAGGACCTCCAAAACCGAGACCTTGGAGGCTAAAGAAATGGTGCCTGGTGACCAGACTCCAACGTCAGAAAAAATGGATGAGGTAAGTGAGCTGGAACTGAGTTGTGAGGCTTTGCATGTGTCCCCAGAGCTGGACAGGGTGGGGAATTGCACTTGTCTTTGTGTCGTCAGAGCGTGGGGTTTCTGGTGGCTTTTCCTTTTACTCGAGCCAGCTGGAAATGAGTTAGATGTGACACAAAGTAATGGTCTTAATCAATTTGCAGTCTCCAGCTTTCCTTATTTATAATAGCAGCCTGCTGCAATTTATAGCTTCAGGAGAGCTCAAGGACTGCACAAGCCACCAAAGTTTGGCCAGTGCTCAGGCTGTGTGAACATCCTGAGTGTTGACAGACACTTTAAGCCACTAGAGGAGTTAATGGAGCACTTTCTGCCATTGCTGTGGTCCCTGAGCAGGGGTGTGTATGCAGGCACACACTTGCTTAGCAGGGCTTTCATGTTGCACTGAAGTATTGAGTGTATAGGGTGTTTGAAAGCTCTCCAGCTATTCCTGCCATCTGCTTCCAACGGGAGACAGTTGCTGGGTTTTAATACTCACTTTGCTCAGGAGAGAGGGAGTATATGAAAGGGGGAGGCAGTTGACTTGTGGGGGATGTGCTCCACTGAGTTTTCCAATAATAGAACGGAGCTTGTTGCCTCTGCTGGGGCATTTGTGGCAGAAGGGGGAGACAGAGCTGAACTGGTGCCAGCAGACAGGAATTATGTTGCATGGTGTGTCTGTTTGGGAGGTCTGTTGCAACAAATGTGAGTATCACTGCAGTGGATGTGTTGGTCCTATTGTGCTGTGTCAAGGAACAGTCAAAATACAGATCTTTGCAAATGCCAGACCTTTCTCCTCAATGTTTATAATGGTCATGCAGGCAGATGAAAGTGCTGTCCCTGGTGTGCAAGAATGCTGCGGTCAAGAGGGCTGGTCTTGTGTAAATGTCCCGAGTACGGTAGATAAATTTAATTTACCCATGAAAGTTTATTGGGGTTAAGCTGGCAGAATGGGTTTCCCTCCAGTGGATTGCAGTTGTGAGGTTTTCACCAGAGAAGCGGCTGCATTCGGGAGAGGAGGAGCTGCTCCCGCAGCCGTGGGCTTTGCAGGATGCTTCCCTGGAGGGAAAGCTCTGCAGCAGCAACACAGTGTCGGTCTGGGTGCTAAATACTGAAAACAGTGTGACTGTGCGCTGGATATTTTGTTTTTGCTGCATGCCTTTCCAAACCTGCTTGTCCTTGCAGTTGCCAGTTTAGCCTTTGAAACAGTTCAGCTGCTTGAGCTCTCATTCATCATCCAGGCTGGCCCAGGCTCCCCTCCTGGGAGGCGAGTCCCTGGCTGGTGGGGCTGATGATGTGTTAATTAGGAATGGAGTTTTGATTCCTTAAGCTCCGGTCTGGCAGGCCTAAGAGGGGCCACTGTTAGTTTGACTGCAAACCAGTGAGGAAGACATCCCTCATCTCCTTGCCTTTCTGGGTTTGTATCTGCTGTCCCTGCACTCGTGCCAGGGGGTTGCAGCCAATTCTGAGTGTGTTTAGGAAGATGGGTAGGGGCCAGCATGGTGTGTGGGGTCAGGCACTTCTGTAGCTGACCCTGGGTTTGGGGGACTGGCTGGGATGGGATATTGTAGGTTGTGATATGGGGCAGCAGCGTGCTGATGTTGAAGCCCTGGTTAAATCTTTGTTTCCCCTTAGTGAGATGCTGGTGTCAGAAGTTCACGTTGATGGGTCTGTGATACAAAATTATGTAAGTGCCTCAATCCTCTGCAGAAGTCAGAAGGGTGGTAGCAGGGTCTCCATGCAGGTCATTGCTGCTTTATTTGTCTCCTTCCCCCAAAAAAGTTGATGTTTGTTGTTGGAGCTGTTTATTCAGACTTCCTCTTGGTTACAAATCACACTGAGCTATTATGACATGTTTGAAAAGTTGCCTGAGCCTTTCATTGCTCCTTGTGATGCAGAAAAAACGATCTCCATGTGTTTTTGCTTCCTTTCCCCACCCTTCTCCCCACACAGTTTTTTGCTTTAGAAAAAGGCTCTTCTGGCTTCGCTCTCTTTTGCTGAAGGAGCAGAGCTGAACAGTGACTTAACATAGGCTGAAATTTGAGCTGCAGCTTTCCAACTGAGTTAGAGAGGGGCATTGAGTCTGTGTAAGGGCTGGAAAGCTGAACCTCCAGCTTCAGCCTATTGTGATACCACTGTTCTACCCCAGTCCTTCACAGAGTCCTCCAGTGAAACAGAGGAAAGGCAGACACAAATATTTCTTGTGGCTGTGTGGCTTGGGGAGCAGAGCAGGCGTGATATCTTGATGCAGGGAAGGCTCATTAACTGTCATAAGGAAGCAATAAAAGGCAGAGAGTTTGAACTTATTTACTTAATATTTGCCCCTTCAAGGGTCAGAGCAGCCCCAGGCCAGTTCTCTTTGGGTGGGTGCTCTGGTTGGGAGAATCACAGGATTCATGAGGATGCCAGCAAAGTCACAAGGAAGTTTTTGCTGAGGTGATCAGTGCTTTTGAAGGACCTCCTCCTGTTTCCCATCAAAACAAGCACGATTTTTGTCAATGATTGCTGATACAGTAACATCTGCTCTGTAGGTGAAGTGCTGTCAAATCATCAGGCAGATCAGCCCCCCCAGACTCACCATAAGTAAAGGAGGTACAGCCAAGGCCAGCAAATGCTCTGATTTATCATGCAAGACCCTGGAGTTTGATTTCAAGATCCGGTGTGATACTCCTAAGCCAGAGTTTGGCAGGGATTTTGGGTGTGGGAGAGGAAGGGCTCTGCATCTGTCTGCAACACCTAACCCAGCTAATCTCAGAGCAGTGATTAAAGTCTGCAGAGAAAGTCCAGCTAAGCTTAGCCAAGGGGCCAGGCTGAGAGGTGGAACAGTGGGATTTGGGCAGTATGAGGTAAGGGAAGGAGAAGGATCCTTTCCAAAAAGAACAACCTGCCAGGCAAGAAGGCAGGGCAGAGTGGGCTTTTTCAGAAAACTAGAAGATGGCAAAGAAAAAAAAGCTGAGCTGCATTGTTATATGAGGGAAATTTTTGAAGGAGCAATGTACAAACTTTCCTTCCTATGTGCTTGAGAAGATAAAAAGGAAAGAATTGTAATAATTTCTTTTCACAGGGTTTTTGCTGTTTCGGAAGTGCAAAGGTTAAGTACGTACAGTTTGACGTTTTGACATCCCATCTGAGCCAGGTCTTGTTTTGGCTTGGCTTGTGGCAGGAAGAGGCCCTGCCTTTGTGCTGGGGAGGGTGACAGGATTGCAGCCAGTCACTTTGTTGTGTATTGATGATGCCTTTCATGTTTCAGCTTATGAATGTATCAGTTTGTGTGTATAGCCAGTGTGTAATAGGTATTTTTCCAGATTTATAAGTACAAAAGCACTTTTTAATTGAGGGATCAGCAGAATCCTGTCCTCCTTGTAGTTTGGCTAAGCACTGAGTTACTGAGGTGGGAGGGACGCCTTAAAAATGCCAAAGATCATCATAAAAATAAAGATCCTGAAGCGTGAATGAGGTGAGCGCAGTTCTCCTGCTGTTTGCTGGGAATTTTAGCAAATGAGTTGAGGTGTGGACTGGAAGTTACACAGTGCTCAACAGCCCTAGAGACCCTGAAAGCCACTGCTGTCAGCAGCTGTTGGGAGTGCTTTGAGTGCTGTGCTGGATGTTCCTCTTGCAGGACAGCAGCAGCATCCCTGGGACAAGCTGTGTGCATGCAGTGGGTGCTCTCACAGCTGCCCAGGGAGGATTTCCCAGCTGTGCTCACACACAGACAAGGTGGGTCAGGCTCAGCCCTACAAGAGGCTCTGCTGAAGTCCCTGAGGTTACATCTGGGCTGAATTTGTCCTTTGTATTGAAGCATCTTTGGGTTCTTGTGTGGTCACAGCCAGAACTGGAAGAAATTTTTGTTGAAGTGTCATATTGTCCCTGTGGAGCCTTTGCAGGATGTGATGACATTCCCCTGAAGACACTGCCTCGTGTCTTGTGTGGCTCCATGCTGCTGCATCCCCATCCACACTGGGCATTGTTTCAGTGCTGCTAAATGATTGCCCATTCCTGCAGAGCCAAATTCAGCCTTCAGTTGTTCACACTGTGGTGAGACAAAGCAGAGCCCAGGTGTTGGCCAGGCAGGGAGAGGAGCTGCTGAGGGTTTTGGTGCTAGCAGCACCTGCACTGGTTGCCCCAGGGGCAGCTGATGCCCCTTGGAGCTGAGCTGGGCAGGAGCAAGTCCATCTGTGCCTGCAGGAGGATGTTCTTTCCTGTCCCCTGCTCCCACCCATGGATTGTGAGGGCTGGAGGCAGCCCCTGGGATGAATTACATGGAGCCTCCTAAAGGTGAACCCAATCTCGCTCTGCTGAGGGATGCTTCTGGGCTGAAGAGCTCAGAAGTGATTTATTCAAGGTAAATGCACATTAAGGTTGAGAAGGTAGATCCTTAAGAGCCAGGAAATTTGATACCTTCGTTTCCACAGTAACTGTGCAAGAGCCCTTGTGCCCATTGGTGGCTGTTAGTATATATAATATATATGGGTACACCTGGGATCCAGTTTACAGCTGGAGTGGGATTTATCATTTCTGGAGGGAGATGGGGAGAGTGGATGGGGGAAATGGTTGCTCTGAATGTAGCCTTTTAATTGAAGAAGGGAGAAAAACCTGAGAGCTGTGATTTATACCCAGTCTCATAAACACTTTTTCAAATTTTCCTGCCTCCTGAGCTCTTGCAAATGCGATCATGCCTGACAGAACCGGTTCCTAATGGAAACTCAAAAAATAGGTATCATGTTATGACCATGAATTTCCAGAAGTGCAGCCAGCCAATGCCCAGGCAGCAGAGATTTGGATGACTGCTGTGGTTTTACATGTGAATTACACCAGCCATGCTAAACCTGTGAAATTAAAATGAGAGTGAAGTGCTTAAGCTGTGGGTTCAGTTCTGCCCTCCCTGACCCACACACAGCAGCAGCGAGAAGCCACAGAGACTTCAGGGGATCTTGTGGAGTCTGAGCTTGTTCAGAAGAGAAAGGCAGCGCACAAATCCCTCAAAAGGTGATTTAAATGTGACACTGCAGTGGCCCACTGACCCCTTTGGGAGCTCAGTGATCTGTTCAGCCACTGAGTCCTGAGGAGGGAGCAGGCTGGGGCAGGACTGCAGCTCTGCATCCTCCTGGAGATGCTGAGGGCCAGCTCCTAAATAACCTGACCAAGGCAAGGATGTCCAGCAGTGGAAGTGCAGGTTGTTATTTTACCTCTTTTTCAGAATTGATGCTGGAAGACCACAGGCAGGAATTGCTTTCTTGTACCCTGATTCATTTACCACATGACAACCTGCTGCTCCTGCAAAAATTTATATGAAGCAGAGGAGTCTGTTCATTTTTGCTAAGTTGTATTTCACTTTTGACTTTTTGTATTTGGCTCTGATGTGATTCTTGGAGTGCTTGCAGAGTGGTTAGCAGAGCAGAGAGCTTGACCAGACAAATGTTCAATAGAGGAAGAAGCAAGAGATAAGCCCAGTGTCAGTTTTTACCATCACTTTTTCAGAGCAGTGTTGCAGAGGATCCACCTGGCATTCCTGATGATACACCCCTCATGCATGTATGCTTGTGGGGGGAAGGAAACCTGAATGGAAAAATATTTGACTGTTTGTGGTTTGGTTTATTTGGATACCAAACAGCTCCAGTAGAGTGAGAGAACGTGTCTCTGGTTGATAACAGAGCTGGAAATGGTGAAATGCTGTGGAGTGTAACTGAAAAATAGAAAGCAGGCTGTGGTTGGGAGGCTGAGTGGTTCTTTTGCTCTCACACCGGGCCAAGGCTTTGAGGCTTTTTCATTTTGCATACCTGATAGAATTGACATTGCCATTCCTTTTTATAAATCACTGTTGCTGACAATACTCTCATCACTAGCTCAGTTTGTTCTGTTTCTCCACCAGTGACTTTCTGTAAATTTTCAGTTCCTGGCAGACTGGCTATGTATACTTGATCTGCTTGTAAATAGGTAGAGCATTGCTTATTTTGTGTTTGTGTAATCTGTAGATGCCTCTGCACTGCAAAGTTAGCTCCAAATTAGTGTTTAACCATAGCACACAACTTAGGGTGGAATAACATCTTCAAATCTGGGCTCTGCAGACCATCCACAGCTAGAGAGCTGCTGACCATCTTCCTTTTGCTGCTTGCAGAGCTCTCCCTATTCTTTACAGCACTCAGGATTTAGCAGTGACGATATTGAATGTTCAGATGTCATAAATGCAGGCTGTGAAGCCTCACACTGAAGTGACACATTTTCCTCACAGTTTCTCCAACCCATTATCATTCCAGTTGCGTTTCGCATCTGATGCCTGTGAAAAGTGACCAAGGGAATGCAGACAAGTTACTGGATGGCGGCGTGTGTTGCAACATGCAGTGACACTGAGAAAACGTGCCAGTGTGTTAGGTAATCAGTAGAAATATTGAGAAAATAATTGCTGTTAACATATTGTGCTGGCAGCCGCCAGAACAGCACTAATTTCTGGGTCTGGTTGTGAAGATGCCGGAGCAGCCGCTGTGTTCTATATGTGTCTGTGTCTGACACAGAGCACTGAGCAGACACTGAGCTCTTATTCAAATTTCTGCTGGCTGGTGCCTTTCCTGGAGTCCTCTAAATAGATACAGTTCATCAGTAGAATGTTTTTTCCATACTGCATCAATTTTGAGGCCCATGACTTTGCCACCCCCCCTTCTGTTAATTTTAATTTTCAGTTTGGGGTACTTGTTTGTACCTAGTGAAGACGGGGCAGAACTCAAAATGAAACTTGTGAGATCGTTAACTCTGTGCATCACATACCTGCCCACGAGGGCTCCTTTGACCCAGACGTGTTATTGCTGTCTCAGGATTTATTATGAAAGTGCAGTGCTTGCTTTTGGAAATGCCCATTCATCATGACAAAAAGACTGCTCACATTTTATGCTCCTAAAAACAAAATATTTAAAAAAACAAAGAAGAAAGAAAATGGTAAGGGGAAAAAAAAAAGTTAAAAATGTTTTTTTATTTGCACAGTGCTAAAATAAGGTCAGCATCTGCTTTCACACATTTCCAACAGTGCAGACAGGCCTCATGGAGTGGAAATAGCAAGGCAGCAGATTGAGGTTTCTCATTTCTCTCTGGGCTGGAAGAGGTGGAAGAGGTTTGCTGCTCTGGCTGCTGCAGGGGTGTTTCTCCAGGAGCAGTTGGAGTAGAGGAAGTTGTTGGTGGCTTGGGCTCTGGCGGTGGCTGAGCACGGAGGCAGCGCCGGAACCGAAACCGCCCGGGCTCTGCTTGGCACCGAGCCTGCAGAGGGGACACCTGGAGCCCACCTTGCAGCTTTCCCTCAATTTCAGCTCTTCTTGGTGGGTTTGGAGTTGCTGGCTGCTCCAAAGGGCTGTGTTTGGACTGTGTGTTTCTGTGGAGTTGATAACAGCGTGCTAAGTGCAATTACCACACACCTTTGACCAGCTCGCCTGCATTTTGCCCCATCTCTGTCAGTGTCAGGGACATAGTTAGGAAAAAGGCTCTGAGAAATGGAGGGGAGGAGGAGAAACAAAGATGGTCTTGCCAAGGTCAAGTCCTCCCTGTCTCACCCCCTTGCCTGCACCTTCAAGCATTCAAGGTGGGATGTCCTCAGGCTCACTGCTGCCCAGATTCCCTGTGCCACTGAGTGCAATGGCACAGAGCCTGAGGAAGAAGAGGGCTGAGCATGGTGCAGGGTGGGTGACATCAAGGATGGATGAGGTTTTGTTTTTCCTGGCTCTTTTTGCTGTCCTGATCAAGGATTCTGATGTCTGCTGCTTTTGTGGGTGATGTGGGGTGGGAGTTACTCTCTGACATCCAGATTTTTTCCACAAGAACTGTGCTTGGCAGTGAGCAGACATAGTTTTAATGTTATGTCCAGGCAGCCTGTCCTCCCCCTGTGGTGCAGGATCAACATGTGTTGCACACACCAGGGAGACATTCCCTGTGGAGCCTGGGGAGGGATTGCTGAAGCAGGCAGCTTTTTTCCAGATTTCCCTTTTCCCAGAGGAGCTTGTTATTTCTGGTGCCTTGTGTATCCCAGGCAGAACAAAATACACTTATTTGAGGTGGTAGCAGTGTTGTTTGGTGGAAGCAGGAGCTGGTGTGATGTTGGCACGTGGCTCTGGGGACTGTTTCCAGTCCTTGTTGCTAAGCAGTTGCCAAATGTGGCATTTTGGTCGGCAGATGTGGCTGAGAGTTTCCAGTGCAGATAATTGAAATATTGTCTTTGAAGGATGCAGATAAATGTGAGCAACTGTTATCATGGTGCTACAAGCATTTTGCTATTGTCAGGAAGAAGGAATACTTGGAAAATATGAAAATCCTTCATACTGCATGAAATTATTCAAATTGCAGTAATACATTAAGGGCAATCTACCAGTGGAATGTATGCCATGGAGACGTGTGTGAAGGGATTAATTTTGACAAGGGAATCTCAACAAATTTATTTGCTTGTTAATATAGTGTCAGTCGGGATGTATCTCCCAAATTACCTCAGAAAAGTGATAACAGCAGATGGGTTTGCAAAGCTGAGGTGTGTTGCAGGTCAGTGGTGAGGGTTTGGTGGCAAGGGGCAGCCCTGATGGAGGATGGAGTCCTGATGCTGGGGTCGATTTTAAATTCCCTGGGAGCTGGCACTGTGCTGGGGCACCCAGCCTGGCTGCCAGGCACCAGCAGTGAGCTGTGAGCCCTGCTGGGTTGGATGTTCAGGCTTCAGCTTGAGCAAGTCTTGTTGCATGACTTTGTCGTGGGTTGTTGCTGGGGCACACGTGCTGCAGTCAGAGGAGGGTCAGTTTTTGCAGTATTTTTACTATTTTAACTGAGCTCTGGTACCAAGAGCATTGCATGGGGCAGTTGTGTTAGTGAGGCACAGCTTCAGGATCGTGTTCAGTGAGATGTATTGGTGGTGGTTGGTGATATAATGAGCACTGTGCAGCTCTGGTGCTTCAAAAGGTGCTGAGGCCAAACGGTGCTAAGTAATAAGGGATGAGCTGCAAACCACCACAGCAGCTGTTCCTGCAGAACTGCTTAAAAAATAAAAAGATGCCCATGCCTTGCAGCTGGCCACTGGCTCAGTGAGCAGGGCATGGAATGCATGAACACAGAGCTGTGCTTGCCTGCTTTTGTGCCTTTCTCACAAAACTCTTTAAATCAGTAACCTGGCTTTTTAAAGCTTCGTATATAACTTCAAACTAATGAACCAGTCTGATAGGAATGCTGCTTTAAAAATACCAATAAAGAGCTGTGTGATGGAGAGGGGTTTAGCTGTGTCTGCTCAGGAATGGGCTGTGCTGATGTTGTGCTGCTGTGAGTTCTGCAGGGCTTCACTCACCTCGAGCACTTTAGCAAAGCTCTTTAAAGCAGGGAGTAAAGAAGGGAGTAAAGAAAGTGTCACCAACATGAGGAGGCCCAGGAGAGCCTGAGTGATGGGTCTGGGGAGCAGAACATGGATCACCTGGTGCTGGCTCTGCCATGGACACTCTGCCCTTCACTTGAGCAGTCACCTGTGGAAGAGCTTGATTCCAGCTCTGCTGCAGGAGAGACCTCAGACCGACTCATGAGTGAGCCAGGAGAAGGCACATCTTTACCTTTCCATGGCTGGCTGTGTTGTTGGGGGTTATTTCCTTTGGGTGGGCAGTGGGTGCCTTGCAGCAGCCTCTCAGCAGCTCCCTGGGTCCCTCCTGAGCAGCACATTGGCAATGCTCAGCTCAGGAGCTGCTGCTGGACCTTCTTCCACAGCCATCTAATCCATTATTCACCCCATCTGCATCCCGAGCCTGGGCACTATCCTGTGACAGAGCAGTGCACAGCTGAGTTTTGTTCCAAGTGAAAAGTGTTTTCATGTGTTTGTTTAAACCTCCTGCCTGCTAATTAGGGGACAGGTGGGGGATCAGCACACTTTACCTCTCCTCTCTTTTTTGCATATTTTATGCCTGCACAAATGGCAGTGGGAGCACAGCCCAGCTGGGGGTGTTTCCACTCTGGTGCTTTGGAACACTTGTGGTTTTACAATTTATTTTGCATATGGTGAGGATAGTTTGATAGTAAAAGTTTAATGTCTTCTTGAAGGCCATGAGAAATGTTATGTCCTGCACAGGGATTATTTTTGTTAAGGAATCACTCAGCAGTTGGCAGCCACTAGGATTCTGTTTTTATCACCCAAACAGAGTGATAGGGGGGAAAAGTAACATTTCCCTCATTGAGCAGGTTTTGAAAAAGGACAGCTTGGAGGTATTTCTTGCTCTTTGTCTTAGAAAAAGATTTTTATTGTTTTAATTAATATGTTACATTCCTCAATTGATGCGCCTGATTCTATTCTCTCTAACTGCATGCACTTAGCCACATCTGAGTACAGCAAGAGAAGAAAAATCTAAGCAGGAAATAAAGCAGTGAAAAATTCAAGCTGCCTCCAGAGAGAAGAGAAATGTTACAAAAGGAGAACAGTTCTTGCTGGCCTCACCCTTACTCTTAAGGAAGAACATCTACTCAGCTGCAGGAAATAGGCTCCTCAGAGTGAAGCATCTCCTGTGGTCTAGCTGGGTTTTAATGCATCTCCTGCTTTTCTGGGAAGGACTTGTCAGGTTTGTGTTGTGATGCTCAGAAAACGAGGAGCTGCTGATCTCATTAGGGTGCCACTCATGGCTTTGGTCCCTGCTGTGAAGGACTCCCAGGCAGGGAGGGTTTGTGTCTCCTGAGCCTCCCATTCCCTGGGGCCGCTCCAGCCTGTGTCCCAGCACACCCAGAGCATGTGAGCACCTCCAGTGGGGGCTTTGGCCACAGTGGGTAAATGATTTTTGTCAGTCAAGGTCCTGCAGGCTGGCTGAGCCATCTTCTCTGCAGCAGTTTTTCTGGGAGTTCAGAAATGCAGCAGATGCCCTATTTTCCTGTCTGGGGTGATGGTGGTGGCTGTGTCCAGAGCAAAAAGCCACAGGTTTCCTTGTTTGAAACCAGACCACACAGCCACCATGACTGCAGTTGGGATGATAACAAGGTCCTAAAGACCTTATTAACAGTGTTCCCTCTTTCAGGCATATTTCTTTTCAAATAGCTGGTGCTGGGCTAGAGCAGAGCGGTGTGGAGGGCAGGTGGGAGTGAGCAGGAGAGCTTTAAAGGATGAGACTGATGAATAATCTAACAAAAACTCTTTTCTTTTGCCCATTCTTCTTCAAGACCCAAAATTCCTTCATTTCTGCCCTCCCTTCTGAGGGGACTCAGTGTTGCACAGGTCATGTTGGGACATCCAGGTCTTGTAAATGAAACCACTGTTGGTACTAACCCTGAAATGCAGAGGGCACTGAACAGGGCACTGGCAATGCTGCCATAACTGTGGTAGCCATGTGATTTCAGATACTCAGGGGTACAGTAGTACTGTGTAAAAGGGGAGGAGTATCACACTGGCCTAGTTGTGCTGATTAGAACTGTTTAAATACAGCATGTGTACAACCTATTCTTCAACATGCTGCTATCACCTGGGGAGCTAGACTGTTTTCCATGCCTATCTCCTTCCTTATCACCTTCTTGGTAGCAAGATCTGAATTCATGGCTCCATTTGACCTAAGGTTTAAGTGTGAGGGTGAGGTCAGGGCCTGGCACGTGAGCTCCTGCCTGGCACTGAACTGAGGGGGATCTGTGTACTCTGCACATGCAGTTATTGCAGGGTGGTTTGGGTTTTTTTGCTTGTAGGTGGACTCTGCTCTAATGTTGCCAGTTCCCTTTATCTTTGATGGCAAAGTACTTTCTGTAGAAATGTGGGTGCATTTCTGCACGCCAGTGTGGAGAGCAAGAGTTACAGAATGCTTTGGGAATTGAGTTCTCTCTGTACAGTGTGATTTCTTCTGAATTCCTTGCTTTTCTTTGCATCTTTAGAGAAGGGGATGCTGCCTTGAGCTCTGCATCTTTTGTGGGTGGACAGACCTTAGAATGAAATAATAGCTGAGGTGCCAGAAGATGACAGGAGCCCATTGCATGTGTACCAGTGCCTTTCTGTTTTCAGAGAGACTGTTCAGTTCTTCTGTTGTATTTGGCTGGTTAGTTCCCAGAACTCTGCATCACTGAACCTGGGGTCTGAAAAGGGCTTTACCTGGGTGAAGCCAGTCAGGCTGTATGAAAGTCTTTGGGAAAAGCAGAGAACATTCCCTGACTAATTTATCTGTAGGGGGTATTTTCTTGCCACTCTACCATCCTTTTATGCATGACTTAGCCTCCCAGCCGACTAAAGCCTTTGAAGTTAGATTGCAAATAGCTCTTCAGCTGTCCCTTCCCCCCATCTAAAATAGGGAAACCAGAACAACCATTGCTGTCTGCCTTGTTACATGGCTTCCCAATGTTAACACCCCTCTCTTTTCCTCCTTCCTTTCCCTACCTCCTCCCCCCCATAAAGAAACCCTTTTTTTCCCCCCCTTAATAAGATCTACTTAAGACTTGAGGGAAGAGGCCATGGTTCCATGAGATGGTAAATCCAATTTTAGGGTGTTTCATATGTGATGAAAAACGCCGTGGCCACATGACGCTGGCCCTGAATTGGCACACATCACCCTGCCAGTTCCGATTTGTGCACATAATGCAGGAGGCCAGCCTCTCATGGGGCACTCACAGGCTGCCCTGGGCTGGGGCCAGGGCTCCCCTCTCACACTCTCACTGTTCTGTGACCTGCCCAGTTGGGTGTTCGTGTCGGTCTCCGCTCAGATCTGGGTGTCTGGAAGTTTCCAGTGTCAGCATTGCTGAATGTGGACCCCAAGGATGTGATGTTGGCCTCTCCCTGCAGACACCAGAGAGTCTGTGGTCATGGGAAGCCCAGAGGTGATGTCTGGCTGCTCCAAAACCCCTTCTTCAATGGTCTTGCTGGCAGTGTAACCACATCATATGCCATGGGGTTTGCAGTTCAGAGCCTCCTCCTCTTGGGAGGGAGGAAGAGCTGAATGAAGCCATCCTCTTTGTGGATGGCTTACTAACAAACAGAGCAACCCCCTCAGCCTAGCTCTCTTTGCTAGTTCATCTCCTCAGGATTTCTGCTGAGGCAGGTCAGGCAGTTGTTTTCCCACTGGTTTAATTCCTGGCTCTGAGGATTTCTGTCCTAGGAAGCTCTTGCAGTTCTTGAAATCCACATTGAAAACTGGACTGTGATGCCAAGAGGATGGATTTTTGAAAGTACTGAATGATGATTTAGTGTTCTCCCCTTGGGATCACATTCCTCAAGTTTTTCTGGATCAGTGCAGAGCTGTTTACCTCAGACTGTACCACAGGGGCTTCCCATCTCTTCTTGCTTCACCTAGAATTGTCTGTCCTTCCCTGCACCACTTGCTGAATGAAAGAAGTTCTGAGCCTTGTGGAAGTGCCTAGCAGCTGCCTAGGTGGGTGTTTCTTACTCCAGGATCTATTTTGACTTCTGGAAGGAAGAATCTGTGCATCATTTCCTACAGCCACTGGAGATGTATGTACAGTCAGTACAGTACTCCTGTTCAATCACTGCATTAATTTTCTCCTATTTTTGATGGGGGTTTGTGTGGACCATTTCATGCCCCGTGTCACATCAAGGGCTTTGCTTTGGGAAATACTGATTTAAGCTACTGCTCAGTTCCTTTCCATGGAGATGTTGATGTTATTCCAGTGTCCTGCAGGGAGACAGGATGATCCCCTCTGGAGTCTGAAACAGGGTCTGGAAGTGTCAAGCCCCATTTCAGCTGCTCAGTGCATGTGAAGGCCTGCAGGCAGTGTGGTGTGGATTTGCATGAGGCTGCATTGCTCTTTGGCACTGCTGTCCATCCTACAGGAGTCATTTTGGCTTGTTTTGTCATCTTGATTCACTACATTTTCTGATGATGGCCTGGGCTGTTGGGCAGCTGTCCAGCTCTCCTGCTGTCCTTAAAACAAGTCAATTTACTTCTGTTCCTGGTGTCAGGAAATACTGGAAGTGAGTGAGGGGACCTCTTCCCTTTGCTAGCATTAGCTCCATGTGCCTTCTTTTCTCAAAAGCCCTTCCTGCCCTACACTGACAGCCCAGTTGAGCTGTCATCCTCATCCTCCCCTGCATCCTTCCAAATCCCTGCTTGTGGCATCTCCCCATGTGCAGGATGGGACCAGCACCTGATGGAGCACATTGTGAGACACAAAACACAAGATCCCTGTCCCCCTCTTCTGGGACCAGCAGGCTCTTCCAGGGAATTCTCCCTCTATCCTTCTGTGGTTTGAGATATCAGCTCAAAAGTTCCCTCCTGGCCTTAGGAAGGAAAGTAAGAGGCGTAAATTGGGCTGGTGTTTGCAGTGCTGTTTGTTTACAATGAGCACTTGGATATTATTGTCACTTGTTTTACTTGTTGGGCAGCCCTGTAGGTGTGGGGAGCATTGCCTGTGCCAAAGAAGTGCTGCAAGTAACTATCAGACCAAAAGCAAACCTGAGCCAACACATTGTGTGTGTTAGGTGGGATATTGTCATCAGAGAGAGCTTGAATTCTCCTTTCAGGTAGTGAGAGGTACTTTGGCAATTGGTACTAGAGAAACCAAAACATCCAAGGAGTGTCTCTCCTTCTGTGAGAAATCCCTGCTCTGTTAGGGCCTTTTTGGTGCCCCTTTTTGTGGGACACAGCATTGAGTCCATCACTCTGATCTGTGTGTTTGTGGCCTTTGTTTGTAAGTTCATTTATGAAATGCTGTATAAATATATAACTATATAAAAACCTTGCAGTCTTCTTTACTAGAGATAGGATCACATGTTGCTGGAGGTATTTTATAATCACTGATTTGTAACATGTAAATATTTCCATTTGCCAATTACCCAGCTGGGCATTTTATTACAGTGCAAACAGCAGAAAGCTGTTCCAATTAGGAGCTGCTGTGGTTGCCCTTGTGGGCTCTGACTGCAGCAGGAGGACAGGAGCTCTCCCAGCTGCCCAGGGGAGCTTGAAAGACCTGACTAACCCACGGGGAGGAGGCTGCAACCTCATGCAGCTTCAGTCCAGGCTGCAGAGGTGATGTGCTGGCCACCACGAGCCACCACAGGCACTTGGGACAGCACAGTGACCTGGCCAGGCTGGAAAGCTCACCCAGGAAGGTGCAGGCAGCAGTTGGCTCTGTGTTTTTGCTGCTGGACTGCTGGCAAACCACCTGGAGTGGCTCTGCCCTCCTGTGCTGCGTGTGTGCCAGCGAAGCACCGCCCTTGAGCATGTTCTTCCCCAGGCAGGGCTGTAATTATGGTTAGCAAAGTAAAAATACTTGTGTGCCTTGTAAATGAGGTGCCCAGTCTGCCTTGTTCACGCCTGACAGGGCGAGGTGTGAGTGCTCAGCAGTCCCTCTGCCATGTCACCATGTCATTGAGGGCTCCTCCTTGTGTGCTTTGCCCAGAACAGGGAGCCTGCAAGCTAAAAGCAGATTACAAATGAACAAAGAAATACTCTCTGGAGCCCTTGCTGGGTTTGCAATTTTTGGGCTACAAGAGGTATTTGGTATTTACTCTGTTAGCAGAGTGAATGGTGGGATTCTCTGGGCCAAGCTTGAAAGGAGTTTTTCAGTGAGGTTGTCTTGGAGGAGGAGTTGCAGGTGTCTGGTTGGTGACCTCAGGCTTCATTTTTGTTCTGGATGGTGGCATAAGAAATGTGGCAGGTTTGAAATGTCTCATTCTCTTTAATGTGCTCTGCTGAAGGAGTCTGGGAAGAGAATTGTGTGTTAGATAACTTGAGCTGGCCTCACCCAGGATCATGGCTGTTTCCCTTGTCAAACACAGAGCACAGGCAGTGAGGAGCCTGGTGTGAGCCCAGTGTGGGGAGGGAGCTGGAGTTGGGGTGTAGGAGGTCAGAGGGACCCTGGAGTCTGTTCTTGACTCTGTTGGTGACTTGGTGTGTGACCCTCTTCAGTCAGTTGTCCTCTCCTCCTCACCTCTGAAGACTTTTCTTCCTGTGCTTTTTTGTAAGGATGAAGTGTGAGATGATCACTTGTGATTTTTTTTTTCCAACCCTTGCTTGGACTTAATCCAAAACCAAGTGATGACTCTTTAACCAGGTTAGGACAACTTTTTTGTCCAAGAGTCCCTTCTTCTTTAAAGTTCTAGCTTTATTGAAAACCATGAAGGCTGATGCCCTTGTACTGTGCTGAATGCCATCGATCCTGCATTTCATTATTTTGATGCACCAGAGCTCAGCCAGGTAATGCCAGAGCAGTTGCTATGTTCAGTGGCACAGTTCCCTACCTCAAATAGAACTTGGTACCCAGCAGAATGTTTCAGTGAAATGAGCTGTAAGCTGATGGTGTTTAATATGCGTTCTGAAATTCTGAGTAAATTCTTTTATCAGATGGCCTTTTAGAAGGAAATGGAAGTTTCTGTGCCTGTAAGGAAGGTACTGAACAACGTGAAGGTCCCAATCACTGCCACGGTGTCAGTGCTCCTCTGGGTCAGGGGATGGAGCAGCTCCTCACTGCTGGGAGCTGCCAGGGCTGCATGCAGATATTGGGATGTAGTTTCTTATCTCTGGAGGAATTAACATTTGCCTGCAGGACGCTGGGCATGGCCCTGAGGTGGGATCAATGCCCTGTAGCCAGTGGCTCTGCCCTGTCACTATTCCAGCTGATGGAGTGGCATCCCAGGATGTTCCCTCACTTCACTTAAGAGTCTCTGCACACTCTGCTGGTGTTAAAGGTGGCAATTAACATTTTGGGTGAACAGTGAATGAGGCCATTTATAACCAGTTACGCTGACATGAATCTCTCCCAACAAATTTGCATCATTAAGGAACCCTTGGAAAAATGTGTCATGCGTATAATTAAATACCTGTTTTGCTAACTCTTAATTTAATTAATCCAAAGTAAAGATGGCAGCACAAATTAATTTAGCTGGAAATGGCATTTCTCTCAGTGGGCTGAAGAGAGATTTTCTGGTGGCATTGTAGCAGATGACCTCAGGAACAGACAGGTGAACTCTGGGATTGATTGATGCAGATTTTTTTTTTTTTACAATGATGGCTGTGACATTCTCATAGCAGTATGTATGTCATCTATCAGCTCACTTTTTTCTGCTTGTGAGAGCAAAGAGGGAGGCCAGCTAGAAGGCAGTTTCTGTGAGAGGACAGCACAGGTGCTTTTCAGCTCTACCCTGAGAGGTATTTGGTAGCAGCCATAGTAAATCCAGGTTCAGACAGGTGAATGAAAAGAAATTCAAATAACAGAAGATCTTTCTATGTCTCCCTTGCTTTTTCTATCTGTACCTTGATCTCTTTCACTTGGTGCCTGCCTTTTTCCCCCTTAGATATGAGCAGTTACAGAAAAGTAATCCGCTTTAAATATTCGTTACTCTTAACTTTCTTTAAAGAGTTCCTTGTAGATGATCTTTTGGTTTGACCTCTTTCCTAACCTTGTGATTCTTTTCCCCCGACCCCCTGTGCCTTTTCTGATCCTTTTCTCCCTGCCATTTAATGTCCTTCTCTCTCCCTATCCATCTTGCCTGGGATAGAACTGGAGCACAGATTGCACTGTGCAGGTGGAGGTGAGTTGAAGCCCAGCATTGGAGGAAGCAGGGAATCTGTTGTTGCTTCCTGTTGGCCCATCTGAGCACCAGAAGTGGGGAAAAAAATCTTTCAATCTTTCAAACACTGGTTATTGCTTTAGCAATTCTCATTTCAGCTTAAGTAAAAGTTAAGGCATGTATGGATGAAGGAAGCTCTGTGCCCTAAAGCATGGAATCCTGCTCGTCCCGCCTCCTCTCTGCAAGTTCAGGACTGGCTTTTTCTATGTGGTGTTTCCTTCAAGAGGGAAAATCAGTCCCATTTACCAGGCAGCACTCCAGTCATTGGCACTGAGGCTGATGAGAGGCTGGTGTGGATGGCAGTGGGCTCTGGGTGATGGGCAGGAGCACAGATCTGGTGTGGCAGGACTGGCTGGGACAGGCTGGGAGGCTGGCAGGGTAGGAGGTCCTGCAGGAGGCACTGGGGAGAATTGGTGGTTTGACACTGCTCAGTGCTGGTCTCCCCTGAGGCCTCATGGGGTGGCTTTTGTCCATATCCCATCAGATGAGATGAATGTGAACTTGGAGCTGATTTTGTCTGTCTTTGGTAGCCTGAGCACTCCTGGCTTTCTATCCTGAGCCAACCTTTAGCATCATCCAGTGTTTGCAATTGGAGCCAGTGCTTTTAACAGGGCCTTTTGTGTTCACTTACTGAAAACCAGGGTCTGTTTCACAGGAATCTTGTTTACACCTGCCACAGCCATCCTTTTTGCTCTTCCTCTGCTCCTTTCACTGGAGCTGCAGTGGTTGAAAGTGCAGAATGTCCTTTTATTCCCCTCCATCCTCGGCGTGGGACGTGACCGCAATAGAGCAGCTGGGGAGAGGATGCAGGGGGACAAGTGTGAGCCAGATGTGGGCAGCTCAAGGGCATGATACAACTGGCCTTTGGAAGGACTTGGGTCCCATGGGTTATCACCTCTACTGTTTTAGCTGTTCAGTTTAGGGTTTGCAAACAGCCCTCGGAGTTCTCCCTGCATGCACAGATGCACTAAAGTGACTCTGTGACTCCAGGGGAGTCCTCTCTCCATCACCATTGCCAGGGGTCAGTAGCTCTTGCTCAGGGTTTGCCAGGTGGATGGCGTCTCCTTGCTGGGCAGTTTGGGCACTAAAGCTGTGGGTGGTTTTTGGGGTGACCCCGGTGCTGCGGGAGGCGCTGAGCCGGTGCTGCAGCGCAGGAATGCAGGGAAGCCAGGGCGAGGGGAGGTGCCAGGGCTGGAGGATTTGCACAGCTGCTGCTGCAAGCCTCGTGCTCAGCCTGCTCTCTGGTGGTGGCTGCTGTAGCAGAGATGACCTTTGATAAAACGGGAAACATTTGGAGTGATTGGGATAGTTGTGGTTGCTCAGTTTCACACAGTGACAGTTTGTAGCAGAGTCAACTCAGCTGCTCCTGCTTTTGTTTGCACACGCCAGTGAGAAATTCACAGGTTAAGAATCAAATCACAGCGGCTTCAATGTGAAAACTGCCAACAAAGTCTGCTCCTCAGCAGCTCTTCCCAGAACTTCCAGGTTCTCCAGTGTCTGATGCTGCTCTTTCCTTTCACACTGGGGAGACTGTTGGGAGAGCAGACAGAAGAGGCACCTGCTGGCACGAAATGTGGAGCAAACAATAAATATCTTTGAGATCTACAGTCAAATCTGGCTGATAACAGCCAGCAGGTTCCAAAACTCTTGCCAGGATTGTGCCAGAGAGAGGCACTTGATGGAGATTCCTGGCTCCAGGGCAGCAGGAGGGCTCTGGCCAGGAGCAGCATCCCTGCTGTGCCCTGGGCTGGGGACACGGGGGGTTCTTCACTGACATCAGCAATGTGAGACACTCGTTTGGAGGTTACAGGGACTGTCCTGTGTGCTGTCATCACTCTGGTCAGAGATCAGCCCCATTCATGTTTCCTAGATAAACTGTCGCCCTGTGGATATGTCTCCCAGCAGGATTTGGTTACTGTATTTCCTATCAGGGATGTGACACTCATGCATGTGGATTCTTGGTGCTGGAGACACCTTGAGGACTGCAGTGCCTGTAGGACACAGAGTGCAGGTGTGACCATGTGCTGCTGAGGGTGGAGGTATTTCCTGAGACTTTTCTTTTGTACAAGACCTAGTCAGGCAGCTTTGAAACTTCAGAGCAAGCTGGCACCCTCTATTTTAATCCAGTTTCCATCCCTTTGGCAGCAGAGGTAGGACACAGTTTTAGCATTTTCTTACAAGTCTGTGTTTCTTGTGTCTAGTAAAGTATTCATTTTGTCTAAAAACACAACATGAGCTATGTCTTTGAATCCCAGCTTTTTATGACTTTGATGTTTAAAAGCAATTTAACCAGATTTGGGGTTCTTTTTTCCCATGTGAATTGCTGTGGTCTAGTCAAGACAACTTTTAGTAGCAGCAGCCTTGTGGAGGAGGTATTGTGTTTCCACAATTAGAGGTTAGGAATTGACAGCAAACAAGCCAGGGATTATAATTGAAAACCAGGATAATTATTTGTGCATGGAAAAACTAAGGAATAACAACTCATGGTGTAATGTATCTAGGAGTACTAGATACAAATAAGAGATAATGTATCTTGCAGTGAAGGATGTTTGGATTGTGTGCATTTCACCAACCATGGGAGCAATTCCTCCTGCTCCATAGACTGAGGGTTTTGTTCAGTTGGTGCTGATGCTCTTTTAGAAAGCTTTTACCTCTCTGGTTCCTGAGGTCTGACACGGAAGAGAAAAGCTTCAATAGGCACCAGCTGCACAGTGGGCCCTGGCTTTTCAGAGCATCGCTCGCTTTTCTGCGTTCCCAATTAAAATGTGTGTTAAACTTAGCTTTTGTTTGAAGCAGCCCAGCGCTGTGGTATTTAATGTAAAGAGAATGTGCTCGTCACCTTTTCTCTCTCTTTTGTGGCAGGGTCAGCATTCCTCAGGGGAGGACATGGAAATCTCTGACGACGAGACCAACCCCGCGCCCATCACCAGCGCGGAATGTGCCAAAACCATTGTGGTGAACTCCTCCGTCAGCAACACGGCCGTGATGGCCCCGTCCATCCCCCCGCTGCCACCCCCGGGATTCCCTCCTCTTCCTCCCCCTCCTCCTCCTCAGCCGGGCTTCCCCATGCCCCCTCCGCTGCCCCCGCCCCCGCCGCCCACTCACCCCGCGGTCACGGTGCCCCCGCCGCCGCTGCCCGCCCCGCCCGGGGTGCCCCCGCCCCACATCCTGCCCCCGCTGCCCCCCTTCCACCCCGGCATGTTCCCGGTCATGCAGGTGGACATGATCAGCGTCCTGGGCAACCAGTGGGGCGGCATGCCCATGTCCTTCCAGATGCAAACGCAGATGCTGAGCCGCATGATGCAGGCGCAGAACACGTACCAGTACCCGCCCTTCATGGCGGGCCGCATGCAGTTTGTGAACCTCCCTCCCTACCGGCCCTTCTCCATGGGAGCCGCCCTCGCCCGCGGGCAGCAGTGGCCGCCGCTGCCCAAGTTCGACCCCTCGGTTCCTCCCCCGGGCTATGAGCCCAAGAAGGAAGATCCCCACAAGGCCACGGTGGATGGAGTCCTCCTGGTCATAGTGAAGGAGCTCAAGGCCATCATGAAAAGGGACCTGAATCGCAAGATGGTCGAAGTGGTGGCGTTCCGGGCGTTTGATGACTGGTGGGACAAGAAGGAACGTCTGGCAAAGGT
The DNA here is from genome assembly GCF_028769735.1 of Zonotrichia leucophrys gambelii. Taxonomy (NCBI): domain Eukaryota; kingdom Metazoa; phylum Chordata; class Aves; order Passeriformes; family Passerellidae; genus Zonotrichia; species Zonotrichia leucophrys. Next base: position 2,931,791 of record NC_088185.1, read on the forward strand.
CAGTTTTCACATGTTCTGTCCTGGGGAGAGCTGTTGTTGGTTCTTGTGGCCAGTGTGTGGGGTCAGCAGGGGTCTGGAGCTGACTTTAAAAAACCCAAACCCCTAAATTTTCATGTACAAGAGGAAACTGAAGTTTAGCTCTGAAAAACTAAAGTCAGATGCAAGAGGAGTGTTTGAAACCACCAAGCCTGTGTCTTGTGTTCCCCACTTAGTGCAGTGAGATTTGTGGGTATTTCCAGTTCTGCCCCCTCCCCAGTGCATGTACAAGGCAGCAATTAACTCAAAAGCTGAACATTGGCCAAATACACCAAGAGTTCCAAGGATTAGTTGAGAAAACGGCTTTGCATGAATCCTCTGATCCTTTTCTCACCCAATTTGAAGTGTACCTCAGCCAGCAAGCAGCTCTGTGATCTAATGTGTGGTGAATTTGTCACTACCCAAAAAACCTAACACTGCAGAAAGGTTAATGCAAACCTCAGAATTACCATTGCAGTGAATTACTGTAAAAAGAACAAACCACAACCTGCAGGTATGTTTGTTTCAGATGTCAGTTTTCAGAGCAATATCCTCACCACCTGTTTGTGTGAACCAGTTGTGTGTTAACTCTGGTGCTTGGGAGAGCTCCTTGGCTTTCTGGAGGAGTTGGTCATGCTGCTGCTGAACAGCTGCTTTGTGACACTGTAATTTACTGTGGCTTAGAGCTGGCTGGCGTGACGTGCAGCAGAAACCCCGTCCCTTCCTCCTGACTAATGCTCAGAGCTTTTCTCCTGCCAGCAAGCGTGTGCTGACAGTCTTGGAGGAGGCCTGTGAGTTTCCAGGGCAATGAAGGAAACATCCAGCAAAGAGTTGCAAAAACAGCAACTGAAACACTCAAGAAATTGTTTTAAACCAGACATCTGTGGTGAAGAAGCAGAAGCAAGTTGAGGCAGATCTTCAGGCTCACTGGCATCCCAAGTTATGGCTGGATTTGGGGTGTTCTTCCCTCACCTGGGGTTTATAAGCCGTTTTGGGAAGGGAAGCTGACTGTACCACAGCAGCTCACCACAGTCCTTGCCACAGGTTATGTTGGATGTGAGCAGTGTAATTGAAAATGTGAAATTGCTGCATGGGAAACCACGTGTGCTCTCTGTCCAGGAACAGAGATGCCAGAACCCTTTCTGCCCCAGGGCATGTGTTACTGTTGTGTGCAGAAAAACCTCATAGATTTCAGAGCTTTCTGCTAGGACTGGGCACCCCTGGCATTGGGGTGGGACAGGATTCCTTCTCAGGCACAAGTTGCCAGCTTTTGCAGAAAACAAAATATGAATATTCAGCTTAAACTGAGTATTTAACTGTACCTTCCCATTGCTGGTGTCTGTGTGTGTGAGGGGGTTTGCTGGGCTCATTGGTGGCAGCTGGAGGTCAGTTCCCCAAGTGCTCTGGCTGCTGTGTTCCATCAAAGGCAGCTGATTGATTGATTGATTGATTGATTCCAGCTCTGGCAGCTGAGTGACTTCCAAGAGGCATCATGCCCTAGGAAAAGGGTGGGAAGGCTCAAGGATAAATCTGGTGTCCTGGGTCAGGCAGGGTGGAAAATGTGTGAAAGGGGTGAAGGGAGCAGGTTGCTGGGGAAGGCAGCACATTCCATGGACCTGTTCTGCCTGAGCTAGGGCAAAGCTTTTCTTTGTTCCCAGAGCTAGTGGTGGGTTGGGTTTGAAAGCCTGGGTAAGATGCATTAAGCAGAGTGCCAGGAGTAACCAGGCATCCTGGCCCCAGAATGCTGCTGCTTGGATTCCCTGCTTGATATTCCCATTAGTCCTGTCCCTAATTAGCAGGAGAGCTGAGCTTGTGCTGCCTCTGGTGATTACAGCCCAGTTCAGCCTGTGAGCTCTGGCAGGGTGTGCAGGAGAAGCTGTTTGGGGTGGTGCAGGTGAGTGTCACCTCCAGTGCCCCTGCCTTGGGCAGAACATCATGTGCCACCATGTGTGACATTCTGCTGGCTTGTCCACCTCTCCACAGCTGCAGAGAGCTGAATTCCTGCTCTTCCTTCACACCTCAGCTCTGCTGGAAAAGGATTTGTTGAAGCTGTGTGTCTATTTTGTAGACCCTTTGGTGTTTCACCTAAATATTTTCATGTCCGTGTTGCCAGGACTGGAGCCTTCTGACAGGTTTTGTGGACTGGGGCTCTGGTTGCTAAGGGAACACAGGGATGTGTGTGATTTTTTATGCACTATATTTGGCCTTGCACTCAGCAGAAGGAAGATGTTCCCAACTGGAAGGTCTGGAGTTGCTTTCAGTTATGTGGGTTAGCAAGGGAAGGTGGATAACACATTGTTGGGCTGACTTGCCTAAAGCACACTCAAATTATTTTTATTATTCTGTGCAGCTCTAGTTCCTTTCAGGTGTGGGGCACCTTCAGATGCCCTCCAAGAAACTGGTACCTGGGCAGGGCAGTGGTATTTCCCAAACCTTGACTGTTTAAATGATTTCCAGACTTTGTGTCCTTCCCAGGAAACCTCCCCTCTCAAATGTGCCTTCTCTGTTGCAGGCATCTCTCACTCCAGTGAAGTCTGGAGGAGAAGTGGAGGAAAAACCAAAGCCAAAGGATCGAATGGCCTCTTGTCTGCTGGAGAACTGGAACAAGGGAGAAGGGCTGGGCTACGAGGCCATCGGCCTCGGCATCGGCCTGCGGGGCGCCATCCGCCTGCCCTCCTTCAAGGTGGGAGCAAAACCTCTCTTCCTTGTGCTGCCACCCCCCACAGGAGCCTTGGGAGGACAGACCTGCTGGGTTTGTGCCCCAGAGCCCTCAGGCTGTTCACTCCACTCTGGGGTTGCTTCTGACACCCCAGGACCAGAGCAAGGAGCCTCTGTTCCCTTTTCATCCTCCCCTTGTGTGAATTGGCTGTAGAGGATCTCCCTGTCTTTGGGACACAGCATTTCAGCATCATCATAAAATACATGTATGCTGATGGTGCTTTACACAGTTACTGTTCTGGCTGGAATCTCTGATGGCTTGGCAGCTGAGTCTCAGTTTGCTTGAACTCTGTCTCCTCAGAAGCACAGGGTATTCATTTTGAAAAGCATTTGCATAAAAAATTAAAAGTATCTTAATGTTTGGGGTAGGGGGCTGTAGAGAGCTTCCCTGAAATTAGGATTTTTGAATGCATAGAAGGTGCAAGTAAAAGGTTTGGGATGAGAAATTCTCCAGTCTCTATTTAGAGTAAAACTTGCTTTGAGGTTCTTTAAGATGCCCTGGGCTTAGGCTCTCTTTCTGTTCTGCTGCAATCTCAGACACATGGATTTGTCAAGAGTTTTCTCTGTCATCCCCAAGTACGAGGTGATGACATGCACCATGCTGGTACCCAGGGTGTTTTCATGCAAATTGAAGGGGTAGAGTTTCATTCAGAGTGAAATTCTGTTTGCAAGCAAATAAAGAGATCAAGAGCTGGGAAGTGGCCCTTGGTTTCTGCTGTGACCACAGCAAAGTAAAGAAGTGGCAATTTGCTTAAGAAGTTGATTTCTGCTGTTTCTAAACTTTCAGAAATGCTAATTGTGTCTTTTGTTCAGGTGAAAAGAAAGGAGCCACCTGAAGCTGCCTCAGCGGGAGATCAGAAGAGAATCCGGCCTTCTACTTCTGTGGATGATGAAGATGAAGGTTTGCAAAGTGCATTTGTTTGAAACCCAGGAGCAGATGCAAACCCCACCAAGCTGAATCCTTTAAACTTCACAGCAGTGTGCTCACTTACAGTTAAACACAGAGTCAAGGATCTGAGCCAAACCCTGCTTCTCACAGAGCTCTGATCAGCTGGGCCATGGCCCCTCTGGGTTCAATTATCCGAAATTCACTGGTGGGAAGTTTAAGATCCACATTTTAAGAATAACTCATAACCTATTTTAGCTGTGCTGGGCCCCAGCAGAAGGAGCTCAGATGGGTTCATGGGCTCTTTGGGGTGTGCTCACAGCTCCCTGCATTGTGGCAGGAGGAAGCACGCAACAGTTTGGTCTTCATTTGATTTCAGAAAGAAACCAAAGTTACTTGCCAGAAAAATCTGTTTGAAAATATCTTAACATTATTTCCTATTACCAGAGAAGAGTAAAGAGGAGACAAAGCTTTGAATACCCTTTGTTTTGCACATGGGTTCATGTAGAAGTCGTTTCAGATTAACAAGTGGTTTTGAAGCCAAAAAATGAAACATAAAAGCATTAAATTCAGGTTGCCTGTCTTGACCTCACTCATGCTGTGTTTCCTGTCAGCTTTGGCCACCCACATTTGCCATCAGCACTGTTCACTGTGACATCAGCAGGTCCCTGTAAGCCTGGGGACCCTCACACCACATGGGCACATTGGGAAGATGGAAGTCAGGAGCAAAGAAGAAGTTTCCCTTATGGAGTTTAATCTTTCTGTGCTTTCCAAGGTATTTGATGGTAATTGCTGTTGCTTTTGCTCCTCAGAGTCGGAGAGGGACAGGGATGCTTCTGATACAACATCTGACCTGTCAAAGAAGGACGCAGAGGCTGTGGGGCTGCGGCGGCGACCAGCGAGGCCCTTGGAGCTGGACAGCGAGGGAGAGGAGGGAGATGAGACATCAGGGAAAGAGGAAGAGTCCTCCTCAGAGAAGGAAGAGGAGCAGGAGGAAGAGGGAGGCTTGGTGAAAGCAGCACCTGGCAAGGTGTGTTGGTGTGAGGCTGCAGTCTCAATGCTGTCTGTCATTAAAAGGGGGCCTGGTCATGCCAAGTGCCAGAGTTCCCTTTTCTGGGAGATGAGTGCTCCTGGTGGGGTCTGTCTGTCTGTCTGTCCTTACAGAGCTCTGCCAGTCACTCCCTCTTCAGGCTCTCTGGCAGCCTCCCTGAGAGTCCCTGCTGGTTACTGCAGCCAGGGACAGGCTCAGGCACTGTTCATTTTTGGCAATCTGTTTTGCAAAGGAGGAAGAGGAGGAGGAGGATGATGAAGATGATGAGGATGAAGATGATGACGAAGACGAGGATGAAGATGATGAGGAGGAGACAGGCATAGACACAAGTGACAAGGAGGAGGAGCAGGACTCCGAGGAGGGTAAGGAGTGGAAGCAGTGTCACAAGTGTCACCTTTGGGTCAGCTGTGGTCTCCCTCCTACCTTTGTGAGCTGATTTTGTTACTTGTGTACCTCCTTTCACTGGGCAGTTTTACACAATATAATGCAGAGAGCTATTTTTAATTAAAACCTCTGAGGTTTCCATGATCCCTCAGTCACTGGGTCCTTTTTGAGCCCTCCAGTCCCTACCTGATCTCAGCCCAGCCCAGCCCCAGGGGCACTGGTCTCAAGCCCAGCTAAATGTGTGCTTGTTTTGTGAAGGAGGAGTGGCTGGGGGGAGAAGGGACCAGGTTTCTGAAAAGGGCAATCAGTTCCTGTTCTGGCAGGTGGTAGTTTCCACTTTTTAAGGCCATGTGTAAAGGCAGCAGAAAATCTTAATAAAAGATACAATACACCAAGAGACCCAGGTGGGAGGTGCCAGGCAGCACCACTACTCACTGTTGTATGGTGATTGTTGTGAGGGACAGGATTTATCAATCTCTGCAAAAATAACTGAATTGGGAGGCCACTCCTTCAAACCCACCTGCTGCTGGTGCTGCTGTTTCCACACTGTTACAGGGGAAGGGATGTTTGCCCCTGACTGATTGTCAAAGGCAGAAAGCAGAGCTAATGGAGTTTGTTCTTGCAGATGTAGCAAGTCCCTCGTCTTCCAAGGCTGAAGCTGAATCATCTGATGAGAGTGAGGACTCCTCTGAATTCGAGTCAAGTTCAGACTCAGATGATGAAGATGAGGAGGATGATGATGATGATGAAGAGGAGGAGGAAGAAGAGGAGGAAGAGGTGGCTGAAGATCAAGGCAGAGAAGCCATGGTTGCTGAGCCAGAGCCTGAACCTGCTTGTCATGAGATTCCTGATGATGAGAGGGAGACGATTTTGGACCTGTACCCTGTGGACTACATGGATGCCACAGACTTGGGACTTGCTGAGCCAGCTTTGGCAGTGAAAGATGAAGGCAGTGAAGAAATCAAGGCAGGGGATAGTGAGTGTGGCCAAGTCCTGGGGGCTCCTGTTGCTGCTGAAACTCTGAAACATTTGGTTATGGAAAGAGACCAGGAGACAAAGCTTGCACTCTCTCCCATCTGTAGGCCAGGTATGCCCTTCCATGTGCTTTGGAGTTTTGTTATTATCTTTCCAAGTAAATTTTCCCCCAGGATCCAATATGGGTTTGTATTTCCCTTGTTCTCGTTCTTCTTCCAGTCTTGGCTCTAGGCTAGGGATTATCTGTACAGGGAAAGAGCTCTGTGCTGAACTTTCCTTCCTAGTAAGGAGCTTTACATGAGCCAGCTGCTACTAAAAATACTGTGGTTACTGTATCCAGAATCTTATCCTGGGCCAGTTTAGTTGGAGTCCTAGAGGAACTGAACAGTTGTCATCGTCTGAGGGTGACTGATCGGGTGGTGTGGTGGCTGGAGCTCAAGATAGAAAAGCTGTGGCTGCTAAAACAGAACAGGAATGTCACTACTGGTTCTTTTTGGTTTTAATATCGAAGCAGGATGTGACAGGGAAGCTGCATGGGGCAGGTGAGTGGAGTCTCAGAGTTATCTATGGTTCCCAATATTATTTCTGGGTGGTTTTGTCACCTACTCCTTTTAAATGAGTGATACTCAGTAGTTTTCTGGAAGAAGGAAATTGTCTTCAATCAATACAGAGTTGTACTTAACCCAAGGAAATTGGAAACCTTTTATTAGAACAGGAGTGAGATGCATAAAGCTTGAGTAATTGGGCAACTGGGGGAAATCTAAAAGTTAGAATTGGAGCCAACAGGGAGGGCACATCTAGTGGGGCCTGCTGTGGAGCCTTGGGCAGCTCTGGTGTCTGAGGACTGGGCACTGTTCTGACACTTGGAGAGCTGGAAATCCAATCCCTGCACAGGGTGTCACTCCTTGGCTGCTGCAAAATCTGAAAGTCACAAAGAGGTAAAATGTTAAACTGTGCAGGGAAAAGAAGAGCTGGTTTTGCACGAATCCTTTCTAGAACAGGTCAGTGTGCTGAAAGAACATAAATTTGGAGACACTTGCATTTGAGCAACTTGACATGTGTGAGGAGCTTTCCAGGTAAGCTGTGGGAACAAACTCCAACTGCAGCATTGTCCTTGAGCAACCCAGCTCATGCAGGAGTGGCAGGGCTCAGACCCTTCTCCAGCAGCCCTGGTTTGTTCAGCACAAACAGAGAATGCCTCCCTTCCAACTCTCCAGGCATTTTCACCTCCTTTCCTTCTCCCACTTAAAAATGTTATTTTGAGCTGCCTAATAAGATTCACCGTTGATTCCTTTTGGACCTGGCCCTAAGTGGGTAAATAAACTCCAGACAAATGAGGCTGCTGCAGGGAGAGCAGCATATAAATTGCCTCATTGATACCATCTGAGTGTGTCCTCATCTATTACAAGGGCTTCCTGTTTGCCTCATGTGTTGTTCAGGAGTTTTCTGCTATTCCTTTCACCATTCCCTCCTTGGAGAGCTGAGGGTGCTCCTTGGCCTGCAATTGGTTTAGTTCCCACATTGGGAAAGGTGATAGCTCTGGGCTCTGGCAGCTCTCCTCCAAAGTCCTCACCCCACAATCCACTCATTCCTTTAATGTCTGTACAAAAGGTTGTCAAGGCTTTTGAAAGCAGAGAAACCTTCGTTCTGGTCTGTGTCGTAGTTAATCCTCAAATTAATAGTGTGGGTTTTTTATGGTCCATTAGGAAAGTGTGTGGTAGTGTCTAATTACTCTACACTCTGTGCCTCCAAAATGTAAAGCACTGGAGCTTTAAAGCCTCCCAGTGGAATTGAGCTGTATTTTAATTGTGGCATCTTCAACATGTCTTTATGAGCAAGTGGCAAGTAACCAAGTGGAGGCAAAGCTGCTGATTCTCCTCTCTGTTCCCCTTTCAGAGGAAGAGTCCGAACCCACTCCCATGCTGGAGCCAGAGGTACAGGAAGGTCCAAAGCCTGAATCTCAAGATGAGGAGGCGTCTCTCTGTATCTCTGCTCCAGGAGGAGTCTTTGGAGAACCTCTGCCCAGCAAAAGCAGCTTCTTTGGCAAGTCTGAGGAGAGCAGCTTGGAAGGCCGGGTGAAAGCGGAGGAGGAGGAGCGGCTGCCGCGCACGCCGGGGCGCGAGGTGCTGATCCACCCGGACACTGAGACTGTCCTGCTGCCAGCCCACAAGGTGCCATCCTCCATGCTTCCCTTGCCAACCACTCCCGGCAAGGAAGAGCCTTTAGTCCCTCCAGAGAAGTTCCCTGAACAATTACTGGTGACCAAAACATCCGTGGAGGAGGAGATTCCCAGGACTCCCGGGCGGGACATTTTGGCCAAGTCTTCGCACCCCCTGACGAAGTCGCAGAGCACGGACACTGTTCCAGCCACGCCAGGAAGTGATGCTCCCCTTACAGGAAGCAGTTTGACCCTCAGTTCCCCTCAGGTCCCAGGGAGCCCCTTTTCCTACCCATCCCAATCCCCTGGCATTAACAGTGGCATTCCTCGGACTCCTGGGAGGGATTTCAATTTCACGCCTACTTTCCCAGAGGCTGGTGCTACCATTCCTTGCCTTCTGCCTGGCAAGAAGCAGTCGGAGGATGAGCTAGAAGAGAAAACCTTTAAAGAGCCTCTTGGTGCTTCCCTTACGATCAGCATGAACAGTGTTCCTTCCCCTATCCCCTTTGCCAGCCCCCCACAAGCAGATTTCCACATGGACATGGCTTTGCCACCTGATGAGCCAATACCTGTAGCAGCCCTGCCGTGCGTGCATGGAGATGGAAGAATGCCCATCGAGGAATGCAAGGCAGAAGTAAAACCTGTTTTGCTCTCCCCAGAGGTACCCCCTGGGGCTTCTATCCTTCCTCCCCCACCACCACCTTCTGTTCTTCCCAAGAGGAGGCCGGGTCGGCCGAGACGGTCCCCACCCTCTGTCCTCTCTCTGGATGTGTACTCGGGCAAAACCATAGAACCTCCTCCCATGCCAGTGGCCTTGGTGGAAGATGCCGTGGGCCAAGAGCTGCTGAGCAGACATCCTGATGCCTACTACGGACTGAAAGACCCTGAAGCCGTCACCCTGGACTTCAGGAATGATGGTTTCCATGAGAAAATAGCAGCTGAGACAGTTGCAGAGAAGCTGCCATTCAAGGAACTGGAGAACCAGTGGAACGAAGACTTGAAGGAGGAGGAGGCTCACGCGAAGCCCAAGCGGCAGTGGCGGAGGCAGAGGAAATCCGAGGAGCTGCCGGTGATCCCTTCCCCCGAGTACTCCCCGCCCCAGCCGCAGTTCAGGCCGCGCTCCGAGTTTGAGGAGATGACGATTCTGTACGACATCTGGAACGGGGGCATCGACGAGGAGGACATCAAGTTCATGTGCATCACCTACGACCGCTTGTTGCAGCAGGACAACGGTATGGACTGGCTCAATGACACCCTCTGGGTTTTCCATCCTTATATCCTTTCTCACGGGGTGCTGCACGTGTGAGATGCACGAGAAGTTGGTGGTTCCTTACAGGAATAGAGATTGTTTGGATGAGCAGGGGGTTTTAGACTGTTTCATTCTCTGAAGCTGCAATACAAAAATACTGCAGAAGTGGCTGTTCCTGCTGCACGATCAGTCTGGAAGTGCAGGGACAGTCTGTAGGCACCTCTTCTGGGGAGGTTTCCTTCCTAGTTTGAGAAGCTTCTGTCTGCATGTAACCAGACTTTTTTTCCAGCTTTCCTGTGGAATTTCTCGTGTGCACATACAGAGCTTTCACTTGGAGCTAAAACTTGCTGTAAAAATAATCTCACCATCTGTGCCCAAAACAATGAGTTAGTGGTTCTAGCAGCTTTAAGTTGCTTTGAGGTTGAAATACTGATAAAATCAGAGCTTTCTAAATGGCACATCAGGGCTCTGTGTGTGTGCAGCCACCAGTGGTGTTCTCCAGAGCAGAGCCTAAAAGACTGTTCTGAAAACCTCAGAACTCTCCAGTACTTTTTTCAGGAAGGATGTCCAGGTTTATGTGTTGAAGAAGACAAACACCCCACCTTGTGTGTTGCTAGAGGTTGTGTGAAGTTCAGATATCTTCATCCCTTGCTTCCTGCAAGACAGGATAGCAAAACCAAAAAAGCCCAAACCACCTAAAACAGTCAGTGATAACTAACAAAACCCATAGTGAAAATAAATCTCTTTCCATCTTGATAAGGGTTATATTGTAACAGCAAAATTACACTCACTTTTTAAGCCACTTCCAAATCACCTTGAGTTCATCGTGTGTCACACTGCCTGACCAGTGTGAAAGTACCTGCAGGCTCACCTGCCTTGCAGCCAACCCTCAGCACTCTGGTTTTGAGGCTGTCACCTCCTGGTTTTTATGGTCCCTCTGCTTCAGTGTTTTGGTGTCAAGGATACATTTTCCCTCACAGGAAGCATTTTTGGGTCAGTCTCGGTTGTTGTGGCTTTCATGGCTGTGTTTGTGGGGTGAGCTGGCAGCAGTTCAGCTCCGCTGTCCTTCAGGAGCCGCAGCCCTGGAGGTTTGTGATGTGTCTGAAGGAGCTGATTTCCCAAGGCTGCTGAGAGCAGCTCCTCCCCAAGGCTTTCCAGTAGTAATGTTATTTTTTACAACCCCACAAAACCTTCCTAATTTTCCAGGCTCCTGGTGTTAGCTCCATGCAACTGTAGCGAGTTTAGTCTGATATCCACCTCTGGCTGTGTTTCTCCTTAACCTCTTGGCACCTACCAGCTTTTCCACCCCCAAGAAGAAGAAGCGGGATGACGGCATGCGGGAGCACGTCACGGGCTGCGCGCGGAGCGAGGGCTATTACAAAATTGATAAGAAGGACAAACTCAAATACCTCAACAATAGCCGAGCTTTTGCAGAGGAGCCTCCAGCTGACACCCAGGTGAGGAATCCAGCTGTGAGAGGGGTTTGGTTTGACGCTGTCACACACAGCAGGTGCTTCCTGCCTTTTGGCAGGGAGGGACAGGGAGCTGTTGCGTCTCCTTGATTGTCCTGGGGATGTGTGGGAAGTGCTAATGTTTGATGCCAGGTGTTCTGTGGTGATGAGCTGTGGCACAAGGGGCTGCTCACAGGGAGCCTGCAGGGTGCTGGGTCAGCTTTGATCCCCCATTTGTCCTCTCAGGGCATGAGCATCCCTGCCCAACCTCACGCTTCCACCCGGGCTGGTTCCGAGAGGCGATCGGAGCAGCGCAGGCTCCTCTCCTCCTTCACTGGTAGCTGTGACAGTGACCTGCTCAAGTTCAACCAGCTCAAGGTAAGCACCCCCTGCTGCAGATCCTGCACCCAGAGACATCCTTTTCTGCTCTGTGCTGTGGCTAATTCAGGGTTGGGTTTTGGGGTGTTTTCTTCACGCAGTTCCGGAAGAAAAAACTAAAATTCTGCAAGAGCCACATTCACGACTGGGGCCTTTTTGCTATGGAGCCCATTGCAGCTGATGAGATGGTGATAGAGTACGTGGGGCAGAACATCAGGCAGGTAAGCTGTGGCTGAAATCTGAGCAAAAACCAGCCCTGGATGAAATCCTTGAGTATGACAGCAAGGGCTGGGGTCCTGGGTTGGAGGTGTCAGCTCTGTGGGCTGGGCACAGGTTGGCATGGTTTGGAGCTACAAGGGTGGGAATTCCAACAATCCATGGAAAGTGAGCACTGAGGAGAAGCCTCCTTAAGAAGCCCATCCTGAACTTGTGTGTTTCCAGTGAGGTGTGTGCTCTCTTGGGGTGATGGGGATCTTACAGAGCCCCATTGCCTGGCACAAGCAGGGCTCAGGGGAGCCTTGTGGGGGTGAGGTGGCTGCTCCCAGCTGGCCTGAGCCTGCCTGGCTTCCTGCAGGTCATTGCTGACATGCGTGAGAAGCGATACGAGGACGAGGGCATCGGCAGCAGTTACATGTTCAGAGTCGACCACGACACCATCATCGATGCCACCAAGTGTGGGAACTTCGCCAGGTTCATCAATCACAGCTGCAATGTGAGTATCTCTCCTGGCCTGTCCTTGTTCCCTGGCAGCTGACAAACCCGGGGAGGCCCTGCCAGCCTGATTGGGGTGCTCAGAAGTGGCAGGGGGCCGCGGGGTTGTAATTAAATGTTAATGAGCCACAGCAGGTCAGAGCAGAGTCTAAAGGAGTGTAAAGAGCTTGGAGAGACCTGAGGAGTGAAACATGCAGGGAGACTGAGTGCACTCAGGAGCCCCTCTGGCTGTCTCAGGGAACCTGATGGACACTGAGCGAGCAAATCTAACAAATATTTCCTTAAAACACAGCAAATTTCAGCTGTGGGAAATTCAGCTCCTTCTAGTGTCCACATGGGAAAATATTCCCTGCAGTTTCCTGCTCTGCTCTGTGCTGCAGTTTGCACTCAGACTTGCCTGCCTGGCCAAACTGTTAAGCATTGAGCTTCTCTTAACCTGGGACAAAATTGATGGAGCATCATCCAGGCTCTTTTGCTGCACAAATGAGCAGAATGTGGATATTTTGGAGCAGCACAAGAGGGGCTGCTCTGATTTCTGGCTTCATACCTCCCTCCTGAGTCCAGGCTCTGAAAGTGTGGCTGGGGTTGTCTCGGGAAAGGGTTGCCCTGTTTTATTTTATCTTGAAATAATTGTATGGAGGCTGGGAAGCTGTGGCACTCTGGAACCTGCATCCTCACCTGTTGTGTCACCCTTGCAGCCAAATTGTTATGCTAAAGTGATCACGGTGGAGTCTCAAAAGAAGATCGTTATCTACTCCAAGCAGCACATCAATGTGAACGAGGAAATTACCTACGACTACAAGTTTCCAATTGAGGATGTAAAGATCCCGTGTCTCTGTGGCTCTGAGAACTGCAGGGGAACCCTGAACTGAACTCGAGGTTTCTCGTCACACTTGCACCTTCGGCCATGTCAAAACTGTGGTAACCAGGTGTGGTTGCACTTTGCCAAAAAAAGAGGAAAAAAAAAAAACCTACAGAAAAAAAGGAAGAAAAAAAATTTAAAAGCAAAAAAATACTTACCAAAAAAAAAAAAAAAAAGAGGAAAAAGAGAAGAAAACCAAGCAAGTTTCGCACTTCTGCCAGGATCATGAGTGAAAGCAAAAAGCGCACACGCTTACGAGGACTGTTCATGTTTCAGGTGCTTTTTCCTTTTCAGATCCAACACGCACACAAAAAGGTGGCTACCTTTTGTGGCATGGTCTATCCAAACACTAGCTTCTCTGTTCAGTCCCTGAAGTAATGCTCCATAATGGGATAATGGTACCTTTTTTTTTTAAATTGTTCTTATAAGCCTTCATTGTTTCATAAATGCTGCTACCTTTTTCTCATCAGTTTTCGTTGGTTGAAAAAGACATTCAACGTTTAAATGTGAAGCAGAGACTGAAAATGCCATATAGGGTTTGTTGGGAGCTTGATTGGCTGAAATTGCACAGATTTCTCAGAGTAAGCTGTAAATAAATGTAAGGTTGATGTTACAGAGCAAGCCAGAGGCTTGGGGGTGTGTGAGTGAGTGAGTGCGTGCTTGGGGGTGTGTGTGTGTGTGTGATGTGTCACAGTGGGACTGGAGCTGATCTGTCCTGCCTTTTCCTTAGGGATGAGCCTGAACAAGGCCCCTCAGGCAGAGCCCAGGGCAGGCTCAGGTCAGCCAGAGCTCAGCTCCCCTCCTTGGGCTCCCCTCTCATTTTCCATGCCATGCTGGTCCATGGGGGATCAAAACCTCTGCAGCTGCACGTGAGAAACCCTTGGGTACTTGAGTCACTAGGGAGAGGTGGGGGCAGCTGTGGCCTTTGGGGATGCCCATTCCTTGGGGATGGGCTTGTCTTGCTTGCAGGAGAGGCTGACATTGAGTGGAGAGCTCAGCCCCTGTTGATGCTGTAGAAATCCTGCCCTGCTTGCAAGCACAGACTACAGCCCACGTTTGTAGCAGGACTTTGTTCCTGTGGGTGGCAATCAGGCTGATGTGTGACTTGTATTCATTTTTTCTCACTTTCATCTGCATTTCCCTGCCCCTCCAGTGTTTTACAGGGAGTGTTTGCTCTGTCCTTGGATGTGGGAGATGCCTCCTGTGATAGGAGCAGGCTGTGCCCTGCTGCTCTCCTCCCTCTGTTACTCAGTAACTTGGCCAGGGGTGGTCCTGTCCCTCCAGAAATCATGGTAGAAATGTCCCTGAAAGCAATTCTGTCCCCCCCATCTATAGCATGCAAATGAATTGCTTCTCTACATTTGGAAGGCATGTTTTAAAATGATTTCTCAATATATTTTGTCCTTGTAGATGTGCTGAGGTGAAGGTTGCAGTTCTTCAAGAGGTTCCATTTAAAAATGGGACCAAACACCAAAAAAATAATTCTTTGGATGAGATCTGGAAGTGTTACACCAGCATTCAGGTATAGACAGGATCAGTTTTTCAATTTGCATTGAATTTCTCCTCCTTTCAAAGTAGAGATTAGTTGTACTAAACCCTTTTTAATTGGCTTGTAAGGGGAAGCTGCAATGTCATTCTGAAATGGAAGATTATCTGCATAACTAAACACCTTCTCCCCACAGAGCAAATTGCAGAGCTGTATTCTTGTGTTCTTTCCAAACCCCCTCAGAGGTGACAGCCTTGCAAAAGAGGTTCCTGGAAGTTTTTTCAGCTGTTCCATGGAATTGCCAGGCCTGCACTGCAGCGTGGAGTTTGTAATGTAGGTTAGATCTCTGCCTCTGAATTTCTCCTCCAGACAAAAGGGCTGAGGGAGCAGGAACACACAGAATGCTGCAAGCTGCCTTAATTCCACCTGTGCTCCTGCCTGAGGGCGAGCAAATGGGCTCTGAGATTGGACATCTCTGCTTTTCTTTCAGTTCTGTTTTGTTTCTCCTCCTTCTTCCTAAATCTCTCCAGCCCCTGGGTGTTGGTGACCCAGAACCTAAAATCATGAGAAGCACAAGTTTCTGTCTCTGAATGTTGGTTGGAACTGCAGTGATGGCATTTGGGAGTTAAGCCAGCTGCTCAGCTTAGTTGTTATTTTTTCTCAGTGAGATTCACTGTGTTGGTTGGCATCTCCACAGCTTGGCCTTTGACTGGCAAGGCTTTGGAAATGCACAGAAGTTTCCTGTGTGTCAGAACTGAAGCCCCTGTCCTTGGCCTTCTCCCTCTCTGCTCCATCAATCCAGTGCATCAATGGTGCATTTGTGGGGGTGAGGACAGCCCAGCTGGCCCAGCCCTGTGTTCCCAGCACAGCTCTGTGCCCTGGCTGGGAGCAGCCCCTGCAGTTTGCCTTAATCCTTGGGGAGGAAGGTCCCTGTCACCTCCAGGTCCTGTGTTTTAGGAGCACCAAAGGGATTTGGGTGCCAAAGACCATGAGCACCTAAATCACTTGGGTACTTCTGAATCTGCCTGTAATTCATCCCCTTTTAGGATCCCAGACAAATAATGTGAGTTTTTAGAAGAGCTGATCTCTCAGCACTTGCCCAGGAAGGAACAGAGCTGTTGAAGCAACAGCGCTTCTGAAAAATCATGTCTGCTCTCAAAGCCAAACCTGAGACTTCTCTTTTTCCCCCATAAATCTTGGCTTGCAGAGTCCCACCTGGGAGATTTTTTGTCTTGGACTGAGAAGCTTCCTGACCTCCAAACAAATCATTTTATGGTGAGGACTCCCTGGCCTGGTGCAGGGATTTCCATGGGTGCCCTGCAGCCACAGATGGGTGGGAGAGGCCTCAGATGCTTTGCCTGGATGGGGTGGGAGCAGGGCAGGAGCTGTGCTTGCTGTGCTTCATTCAGCACAGGCTCCCTGGGAGCAGGGACAGGGACAAGGGAGCCTCAGCAGCACGTGCTGCTCACTCAGTGCACTGAAAAACCCATCCCCACGTTTATTGTCACTTCCATTTCAGCCCAAGACAAAAAAAAGAGAGAGAATTTACAGTGCTCTCTGCAAAATTCCATCTCCCTGGGAGGAGTGACCCAAGAGAACAGAGCAAAATGATGGAAATAGAATTTACTTGGTTTGCAGCTGTGGGAGCTGAGGTGCAGGTGCCTCTGTGCTGGCATCCACAGGATCTGGGGGGCTGGAGGGCATGGGGCTCATCCTGCAGTTATTTATATTGTACAGAGCAGCTTATTTCTACAAGGAAAGAAAAAACAACCATCATTTTAAAACCCCAACAAATACAGTAGTTTCAGTTCTGGTTTTTGTGACCTTTTTCAGGGATCATTTCAGTGCATTTCTGTACAAAATAAAAATTTAAGGACAAAAAAGGATTTTGAAGTATAAAAAATGCATTTTCTGTACATAGGCGAACTCAAGAATCTTCTCTTCGAACACTGTTTCTTGTAGAAACATGTTGAAATTTTTTTGCTGATTTCTTTGTACTTCAAGAGCATGTAAATAGTTTATTAAAAGTGACTATTGTAATTTGGAGTTCTTTTTAAACAGATTCCAGCTCTAAATCATGTCACGATGGGGAGGAAGAAGGACTGAGTATAGCAAAGGAGCTGGTGGCATTTACAGCTTGTGTCAAGCTTTGTATAATGTAAATTCTGTATAAATATGGGGTTTTTTTGTCAATAAATAGATGCAATTAGAAGCATTAAGAAACTGAAGACAAAAAATTGCCAAGTCAAGGCTTCTTCTTTCCCCCCTCCCTCAGTCTGAAACCTTATGTGCAAAATCTATTTATTTCAAGCGAGGAAATGTGTACAGTCTAATAGACACCCTAAAATGTATTTAAGCAAATTAGCAACTGGATTTTTTCAGTTTAATATTTGTTTTGTTTTTATGAGTTTCCTCAATTGCCACTGTAGGATTTGTCCAAGTGCAAACACATCAAGAAGGACACTCTAAAACAATGGGGCAGTTTTGAAGCAAAGTGGAACACCCAGCTCCCAATTCTTGCAGTTTTCTGGTTTTAATTCCCAGCGTGGAAATCAAGGGCCTCCTTTAAAAGTAGGCAGGTCAAATTGTTTGCAATAAATTTAATTTTTTTTTCTTAAGTTCCTTTAAAAAAACAACTCTGCTTTGAAGATTTAGGATTTCTGCTTTTTCTTTGGTTAAGCAAATTTATAAATTTAGGGATGTTTTGTGCATATAGAATCTGTCACCAGTATGTATCTTGTTTTGAAGAAAGTGTTTTTGTTGTGGATGTGTCATGCTGTATATATTTGTTCATATTTTTGTGAATTGAATACTATGTACCATTGTATTATAGTAACTTTTATAAAGCAAACCATAAATATACTGACTTTTCTTACAGAAAAATTATGTTGTGCTTAATATATTACCTGGGAGCTGTGAGAGCTCAGGGAGGCAGATGCAGAACAAGAACAGTGTGAAGAACTGATTTTCAGCAAAGTTTACTGAAAATATTCATTCTGGTGAGCAGGAAATGAATTTAAGCAACATTGTATTGCATGAAAGAAATATGTGAGTGATTCTAGTCTATAAACTTTAAGAAATGTCTCAGTATTAACAATGTTGAGAGCCTTGGAGAGCTGGAGCAGAGCTCTCCTGACAGTGAACCAGGAGTCCCAAACCTGTCCAACTCTGCAGGTGAGGGGTCCCTGCTCCTCCTTCTCCCCTGGATTGCTCTGATTTCATATCCTGTATTTATTTATTTGTTTTTAACTTTATGGAGGCAAAAGCCCTTAACCACCAGGTGAGGGGTCAGAGTGTGTGAGGCTGTTGTGGCCAGAGGCTCTTTGCTTTCTTTCTTTTAAATTCATTTTATTCAGATTGTTGGACTTGGGTGATTCATGTGGGTCCCTTGCAGGATATTCTGTGATTGTCTGAAATCTGGATGAGCTCTGCTCCCTGGGACCCAGGGAAGGGGCAGCTGGGGAGTGCTCAGGTTTGGCCCATGTACCCCCAACAATGGGGGGCTGCTGCTGGGGGTCAGGGTGGCCTCTCTGAGCTTTCATTCACAAATAAACACCTGGAGCAGGGCCAAGGGGAATGGCTGAGGGAGGAGGAGGTGGAAGAGACAGGACAGAGGCTGGAGGAGAGCTCAGCTCAGCTCTGCATTGCTCAGGTGGGCACAGGGCAGGGCTGCAGCACAGCCACGCCGGGGGGCTCAGCAGGAGGGGGCTGGGGGTCACAGGAGCCCATCCTGGGCTGGGGGCTGGGGCTGCTCGGGGTCTGAGAGCTGCCCTGCTGGGGAAAAGGGAACAGGGGGCTGTGGAGGGGCTGTGCAGCACCCCAGGGTGTCCCTGCAGCACCCCAGGGTGTCCCTGCAGCCCCTGGGAACACAGGGACTCCCCAGGCGCTCAGGCCAGGCCAGAAAAGGGATTTATTGCTTTGGGGAGGAATTCCCCATGCAAAGGACAACTCCAGAGCAACACCCAGAGGGGACTTTGCACATGCAGCCAGGATCTGAGCCAAGGAACTGCTGCCAGTGCCAGCAATTACTGCTGCAAACATGGGAGAAACCCCAACCCATCATTAATGCAGGAATTTACAGGTATTAGAGCAAGACTGTTGCCTTGGGAAGGCTGAAATATGCAAATACAATTAATTCTCATTCCAGAGTGTTGGAGCTACCCTAAAACCATGTTTATTCTCAGCAAATTCAAATTGAAGATTGAGTCTAAAAGCAATTAAACCAAAATCTTACAAAAGGAGATGTGCAGAGAGGAAAACGCCTCCGTGCTGTCGCAGCTTCCCGTGTAGCTAAAATTAAAACTTTGGGTAGACTGAATTTGAGCACTCCCAGTTGTTTCTTCTGTCTTCCTCTGTAGCTGCATGTCTTTGGCACATGCCTTAGACCTGCCCTTTGTTAGGAATTCCATGGTTTGGATCAGATGAAGCTGCTTTTTGAGAGTGTGTTTGCTATTTCCCACAGCCCATCTCCCAGGAGGCCACGGAAGGGCAGTGCCAGGGCTGGGCTGGGAGAGCTCTTGGGTCCTTTTGCATTGTCCAGCTTGGCAGTGGCTTCCCTGGGTGTGTGGCACTCCAGTCTGGGCTATTTACCAAAAACATGGGGTGTTTCCCAGTTCATTTGGGATGCAGCTCCTTGGGGATGAGGGTGGCACTTGCTGCCATCCCCTACATCCTCCTGGTCTCCCCGTTGGGCTCCAGCACAGTCAGGTTTCCTCTGGCATCCTGATCCATTTCGATGGCCTCAAACAGAGACTTGAAGTTCCCAGCACCGAAGCCCTGCAGGGGTGGCACCGTTAGGGACCAGGGCCTGGCCCTGAGGGCTCCTGGCCAGGACCAGAGGGAGAAACTCAAACCAACCTGGTGGTTGTGCCTCTGGATCACCTCCAGAAACACCGTGGGTCTGTCTTGGACTGGTTTGGTGAAGATCTGCAGCAAGTAGCCTTTTTCATCAAAATCCACCAGGATTTTCAGCTCCTGGAGAAAAGAAATGAGGGGACAGCTCAAAGAGCCACAGAGGAGCAGGTGGGGCTCTCTGTGTCACTCACGTCCCTGCAGGGACTGTGGGGAGCTGCTCCAGCCCTGGGCAGGCCTGTCCCCCCTGACTCACCTCCAGCTTGTCAATGTTCTCCTTCACTTTGATTTTGGCAGTTTTGAGCCTCTCCCGCAGCACCTGGTAGTAGCTGGAGGGCACATCCATGAACTGCATGCCCCTCTGCTTCAGGTTGGTGATCTGCAAGGCAGGGGAGACCCAGCAGGGCTCAGCTTGGGAGGAGTTTGTGCCAGGAGCGTTTCCTGGCATGGGCAGTGTCAGGAGATGCTTTCCCATGGCATTGGCCAACCTCAGGCAGGAGAACCTGCCTCCTCATTTCACTTTGGCACCAGGAATGGGCAGGTCCAGGGTGTCCTCCCCAGGCACTGCAGAGAGCTGTGCAGGATCATTTGTCCTGCTCTGGCCTGATGCCTTGGTCTGGAGAGGAGCCCAAACCTGGGTGCTCAACCC
This sequence comes from Zonotrichia leucophrys gambelii, assembly GCF_028769735.1. NCBI lineage: Eukaryota > Metazoa > Chordata > Aves > Passeriformes > Passerellidae > Zonotrichia > Zonotrichia leucophrys. The sequence goes on from NC_088185.1 coordinate 2,951,615, forward strand.
AGACCTGCCCCTGCCCCAGCTGAAGGTGGGTGATGAGCTGTGGGGCTCAGCCTGGGCTGGCTGTGTCCCACCAGGCACCCTGCAAGGACAAAGGTGCCACCAAGGGCCCTGCAGACCCCAGCTGCCTTAAGCTGGAGGAACAGGCAGCTCCCCAGCTGCAGCAGGTCCCTTTGACCCCTGGGCAGTTAGTGCTGGTTGTAAAACAAAAACAGCACAAAGGCCATGAGCTCTGTGTCCTTGTACCCTGACAGGGGCATGGTGCACCCTGTGATGAGCAGCACCGTGCCCAGAGCCAGGGCAGGGAGATCCCAGGGCAGGGAGTGTCCCAGGGCAGGGAGTGTCCCAGGGCAGGGAGATCCCAGGGCAGGGGGTCCCAGGGCAGGGAGATCCCCGGGCTGCACTCACTGCTGAGATGATGTCGGGGGTGTTGAGTGCGATGTGCTGAACTCCGGCCCCTCCGTAGTAATCAATGTATTCCTGCAGGGAAAAGATGTCACCATGGCAGTGACAGCACAGCTACAGCTGTGAAGGGATAGTGTGGGCTTAAAAATGTGCAGGCAAGATCAGCCCAGGGGCACCACACGATGACAGAGACTGTTGATGAGATGGGGTAAACTGGCTCTGCCCAGCAGCTCCCCTGGGGTTTGTCAGGCCCAAGCTGAGCCAGGATTCCTTTCTAGCAGCCACTTTCGCACAGCAGCTCTGCTCTGGCTCCACATCACTGACCCTTGGTCCCTGTTCCTTCACCAAGATCCCCCTGGGAGTAGAGGCAGCCACATGGATCAAGCACCAGCATCCACCCACCTGAATCTGGGATTTCTTCTTGCCAGGGGCTGGCTCATTGATGGGCATCTTGATGGTCTCCTCGTAGTTGGTGACCACGATGGAGCGCAGGGCGCTGAACTCGGTGTGCAGCTGCTTGTCATCCACTGACCAGAAGCGGTGGAAGAGCAGGTTCTTCTGGTACCTGCCCAGGTCACCAGGGCACAGTCAAGGCCTTGCTCCATCCCCACAGCAATGGAGCTGTGCTCTGGCTTCATCAGCCCTGGCAGGAGTGGTGAGACCAGCAGAGCTGTGCTGCTGCTCCATCCCACCCCCACCAGCTCTGCCCACCCTTACCAGTCTGCCACGGGGACCATCTGGAGGTCAGGCTGGTTCCCCACAACGTGATCAACAAAGCTGAGTTTGCCACTTGGTCTGTGGGGGGAGACAAGGGGGGTCTCAGCCAGGCTCAGGGGTTCCCCACAGCTCAGGGGGCTGCAGGGCAAGGCAGTGGGGACCTGTCCAGCTCCTCGGTGGGATATCCCACCAGAACACGATGGCAGAGCCAGGCAGGAGCCTCTGGAAAGTACTCACAGCTTGGGCAGCAGGGGGTCCTTGAAGAGGGGTGGGTGGTACCCAGGGAGGAACAGGCCCTTGTAGTTGAGCTTCTCTATCAAGGTGTGGGTGGTGTCACCGTACTGTGAGGGGTTAAAGTGGTTGTGTTGTGGCTTTGTTTGTGCAGGGGCCTCCCAGGTGCAGGCAGCACCATGGCCCTGCCCTGCCACTCACCGTCTGGATCACTGCGAATTTCACCTTCCCAAATTTGTCCTGCTCCACCCACGGCTCCTTCACCACCACAGCACCGCGCTCCTTGGCTTTCTGGGCAGAAGGAGAGAGATCCTGTCCTGCCACAGCCCCCCCAGGCCAAGGGGAGACATCCCCAGGCCCTCCTGCCTCCCCTCACCGTTTTGGGGGCTGTGTGGGAGGGGGTGGAGGGGCTGCCCACCTGCACAATGAAGTCACAGTCCTCCACTTCAAAGGCCACGTCCTTCACGCCGTCCCCGTGCTTCACCAGGTGCTCCCCCATCTCTGCCCCGAGCAGGAACAGGCACAGGCGTGAGCAGAGCTGCTGTGTTCATTTCCCACTGCATCCCCCCAGTGACACCTACCCTCATTCCCTGGGTTCAGAGCGGACGAGAAAACAAACACGATCTGCCGAGGAAGAGGAGCAGAGGTGAGGATGGAGCCACGGGTGATGGTGTTCATGGTGGGTCTGACACCACCTCACCTTTCCCTGCCCTCTGTCAGGGGTTCCCTTACCTTGTCCTGCTTGATGACATGTGACACCACCTCCCTGCTGCCGGTCTCCAGCCCGCGGTAGGCCAGCTCCTCGAAGCCCAGCTTGTTGCAGTAGTAGGATGCAGCCTGTGGGCAGGGAAGAGTCCCTCTGGGTGAAGCTGTGGTGCTGGTGGCCCACAGGCCATGGAGAACAGCACCATGGCAGGTGCAAGTCACACTTATATGTGTGAGAACAGGCAGCAGCTTCTCTGCCTCCTCCAGCAGCCCAGGGGGAACAGGCAGAGGCAAGAAAGGGCCAGGATTGAGGAAAAAGCCCAAACTCAGTGGGGAGTGCTGCCTCCAGAACTTTCTGTGAGGGCCGCCATGGAGCAGGAGACATTTCTGGGTGTCCCCTGTTCTGTGAGGTTGCGTGAAAGCAGCCCAGGTGTGGAGAACAGGGGTGGGGGATGGAGACCAGGGCAAGGTTTGGAGATCAGCTGCCACGAGCCCACGCAGCTCTGCAGGCTGGTGGCCACAGCTGGGCCTGGCCACGTGCCCTGGTCCATGTCCCATGTCCCATGTCCCACCCCCAGGAGCCGCCCCTCGCCTTGCGCAAGGGCCACCAAGGCCACCAAGGCCACCGGTGCCAGGCCAGGGCCGGGCTTTGGGACACGGCACATCCCAGGCCAGGGGCTGCCGGGAGGAACCAACACCCCCTGGGCAGCCAATGCCTGCAGAGCCCGGCCTGTCCAGCGTGGGAGGTGTCCCCTGGCATGGCTGTCCCCTGGCACTGCTGTCCCCTGGCTCTGCTGTCCCCTCACACGTGTGCCTGGTGGCCGCAGCCTCTCACCTGCTTGGCATTGCCGACCCAGAAGGTGATGGAGTGGAAGTGGATGAAGCGGCCTCGTTGGTGCTAAAAGGAAGGAAAACGGGGCTGGAAGCTGCTGCTGCTGCATTTCCTGCAGCACTGCTCGGCTCTGGAGCAGGAGGAAGCAGCAGCTGGGACCCTGAAAATGCATCTGCTGCAAAAGCATCTGAATTAACTGGTGGAACAGCCCCCAGAGGGTGATTTTCCAAAGTGCTTTACAGTCAAGTCCCACAGGATCCTGCACTGCAGGCTGGAAGGTACAAAGCACTGATTCACCTTTGCCCACAGCCACAGTCCCAGCTCTCCCAGTGCTCCCCACAAGTGGCCATCCCAGCGAGCTGCCCACCTGCAAACCTCACTGTGTTAAAGATTAATTCTTACACAACCACCAGCACCAGGACAGATCCCCTTTGCTCCGTTCCCCACCACTGCCCAACCTGGCACAGGACACCCAGCACTGGAAACACTTTAAAAGTGAAAAAGGAGGCAAAAATTGCAGCATTTGGAAACAAATGTTGCATGGAATGAGGATTCTGCTTAAGGCTTGACTTGACTGGGAAATATCCATCATCTCCTCTTTGTCACTCTCCTCCCAAACCAGAAATTTCAATGATTAATACCAATTTAAAACGAGGATCTTGTGTGGCCCAGAGCAGTTTTACTTCTGATTTCAACAGGTAATCAAGGAATTGACACAATTTGCAGTAACATGACCGATGTTTCACACCAGGCAGAAGGGCAGGACAGGGACACAACTCTTACCTTTTCTCCTTTGTCTGTGTAGGATGTCTGAAAGAGAATGAGAAAAGAGAAACATTAGCGGGACAGGGAGGTACAGCAGCCCCCAGGGAGCTGAATCCAAAGGTCAGGCTGTGAGAGCAGCTCTGCTGTGCCACGTCCAGCACAGCCACTGGAAAACCCGAATTCAAGCAGAGCTTAAATCTCTGAAAGCGTCCCGTGCATGGAGCCCCCGATGTCTGAATTAATTCCCATCTGTGCCCTCACCATTTTTGTGACCTGGCGATGTGATGGAAGCAAAGAGAGCTTCAGAACGGGGCGCTTTCAATATAACGGGACGGGGAGGCCCCTCCTCGGCCCCACCTTCTCCCAGCACCAACCCAGGGATGGTTTGGGCCGGGAGCTGCCCGGAGCGGGGCGGTGGGTGGCTGTCACCGGGGCCGTGTCACGGCTCCTGCAGCCCTGCGGGGGCGCCGAGTGCAGCACGTGAGGCTCTGCGGAGGGTGGGGACCCTGCTGAGCCCGCAGCCAAACCCCTGCCCCGCGTGTGTCACCGGGCACCGGCGGTGACGCAATTCGGGCAGCACATCCCCCGGCCCGCCCGCTGCCCCTGGGGACATTCACCCTCCCTGGGGACGTCATGGGCAGCGCTGAGCCGGGACAGCCTGCAGAGCCCGGCTGGTGTCTGGGCACAGGGCCACGCCGTGCCACCCTCAGCCCCGGTGGGCCCAGCGCTGCAGGGACCCCAAAATGTGGGACAGCAGGAGAAGGGGACAAGAGATGGCCCTGCCGGGGAGACACCAGTGCACAAACTCCACCTGGCTGGGAGTGGTGGGAAGTCGGAGCCACCAGCAAGGCCAGAGGGGATGAGCACGGGGGGATTGGGTGGTGCCAGTGGCACGGAGGACAGGGGTGGGGGTCTCGGTGTGGGGCTGTCCCCTGTCACACTGCCCGGGACATGGATGCCATGCAGCAATCAGCAAATGCGCTGGGCCACAGTCTGGAGAGGGGCCAGCAGCAGGGACAGGGACATAACATCGTGCACCTGGCTGTGTCACCCAGTGGTGGTGACACCGCTGTGCTACTACATGTCACCATCAAAGCTGCGTAACTCACCGGTGGTGACACTGCTGTGCCACCACGTGTCACCATCAGAGCCGCCCCATGGCACCACCAGAGCAGCGTGACCCAGTGACGGTGACACCGCTGTGCCCCCCATGCCAGCGCCACAGCGGTGTGCCGCAGAGGCAGTGACGCGGCTGTGCCACCCCGTTATTGCCGCCGCTGCGTCACCCCCGTGTCCCCGCTCTGTCCCCGCCTGTCACCCCCTCACGGCCCCGCCCCCGGCCCCGCCCCGCGCCCGTCCCGGCTCCCGTCCGGCCGCGGCCATGGCGGATCCCGGCGGGGGCCGCCCCGTCACCGTCAGCGATGTGCAGCAGCTGGTGCGGCGCAAGGACGAGATTGAAGCCCAGATCAAGGCGTGCTACGAGCTCCTGGAGGGGGTCAGTGCCCGGGCAGGGCCGGGCCGGGCCGGGGGGCGCCGTGCGGGCCCGCGGGCCCGGCCCCCTCCCAACCGCCGCCTCTCCCCTCACAGCAAAAGGGCGTCGGGATGCACGAGCCGCTGGTGGACGCCGAGGGCTTCCCCCGCTCGGACATCGACCTGTACCAAGTGCGCACCGCCCGGCACAACATCATCTGTGAGCAGGGAACGGGAACCGGGCGGGGGGCCCTTCCCGGGACCGGGCCGCGCCCCATGCCGCGGGATGAGCCAGCGAAACCGGGATGTGCGGGGCAAAAGCGGCCTCTGCCCGGGAACGGGCACCGCGGAACCGCGGAGCTCTCTGGAACCCCCAATCGCGCTCGTAGTAATTCCTCAGAACCGGAGCCCGGGGCTGCGCTGAGCCTGTTCCCCGGGTTCTGCTCAGCGCTCGGAGCTGCCGCCTGGGCTGAGTCAGTGAAATGCTTTTGAACACGTGTTGCTGCAGCGGCACTGAAATTCTGCCACTGCTGCGGGGCCATTTGTGATCTGTGAAACACAACAAAGCTTTTCTGAGCCGTTTGTAGAATAAAATTTGGGTAGGAAACAGCTTGGCATTTATTTCATCCGAGGCTTTCTCAGTGCCCATCATCCGGATGGGTATGTACATAACAGCAGGTGACTTAATGGAACGACTTAAGCTGCTCACTGAGTGCTAAGGGGATGTTGGGCCTCGCTGCCTTTGCATGTTTACCAAAATTCGTAGGGTGGTTTTCTCTGTGTCTGACTTTTACTGATAAAGATCTGCTGGGCTGGCATCAGGCCCCAGCAGATAGAGCAGAGGTTCTTGCTGAGACCAGAGACAGCCAGGGCACTGCTCTGTGTGACTGCAGGGGGAACAGCTGAGAGCCCTTTGGGGGAAGCCTCTCCCACTCCCTGTGTGCTCATGGTGTCACCCACAGGTTTGCAGAATGACCACAAGGCCGTGATGAAGCAGGTGGAGGAAGCTCTGCACAAGCTGCACGCCCGGGAGAAGGAGAAACACGCCAGGGATGAGGCAGAGGCCTTGGCCGAGGCCATGAGCCAGAGCCAGAGCCTGCCCCAGGCCTTTGCCAAAGTGAACTCCGTGAGCCCCGGCTCTCCCGCCAGCGTCTCGGTACGTGGGGCACAGCTCGTGGGGAAGGCTTTGGCTGGAGCCAGGCAGCTCAGGCTCCCTCTGCCTCATGTTAATCAGTGGGAATAAGCTGGGGCCTTGATTAGGGTGTCAACCCTTCTTTTTGTCATGTTGGGATGTCCTGTGAAGGGGCTGGTCACCGTACAGGGATGAGATGGGTGTTCATTCTCTGAGCTGTGTCCTGGCACCACAGCTCCTTCCACACCTCACTGACCATTCCAGCCTCAGTATTTCTCTTCCCATGAAACAGAGGAATGAACACTCACCTCTCCCTGTGGCTGTAGTGATGTTCACTTGCCTGGGTGTGAGAGGTGTTGTAGCACATCTCTCTCCCTGTGGTGGGTGAAGGGTGTTGCTCCCGTCTTTGGAGAATGCAGACGCTCATCTCTCTTCTTTCTCTGTCCAGGGACTTCAAGTTGATGATGAGATTGTGGAGTTTGGATCTGTCAATGCAAACAACTTCCAGAACCTGCAGAACATTGCCACGGTGGTGCAGCACAGTGAGGGGGTGAGCTCATTCCTGCTGTGGCTGCATTCTCTTGCCTGTCTCTGTTAGCCACAGCTCTTTCTATGGAATTTGTATCTCTGGAATCATAATTTCCCTGTCAGAAACAGTGTCAGATTCAGTCTGTGCTGCTGTAGCCTTGCTCTCTCACAGCACTGAGCTATTTGCTCATCAGTGGAAGAGCTGAGAGGTGTGAGTGTTGTTTGTTCTCCCTGGGGATTCCCTGCAGCAGCACTGCTGTGCCACCCTCCTGGCCTCCTGGCCAGAGAAGCTGCCACAGCCATTAAGTGCTTGGTGGTGGAAGTGAGGGATCTCCTGGAGATGACTTCACACAAAACACTCCCTTCTTTCAGTTATGGCCACAGGAGGGGGAATGGGCACTGCTGCAGAACAGTTCCTTGGGCTTAATGTTCTTTGTGTGCCTCAGCAAAAGAAGGAAGAGAGTTGACTTTGTGATGGAAAAGTGAAACATATTTTTTCCTCTCTTTCAGAGACCCCTGAGTGTGACAGTGATCCGTGGGGGCAGAAGGGTGCACGTGGGGCTGACTCCAAAGCGCTGGGCCGGGAAGGGCCTCCTGGGGTGAGCTACTGTTTCACTTGCTGGAGGGAAGAAATGCTTTCACCAGCTCAGGGCACATTTCCTGAGCAGGGCCAGCCCTGGCTGTGTCACTGCCCACTGTCACAGACCTCACAGGTGGGCACCAGGGAGCTGGAGGCTGCTGGTGCTGCACAGGGATACAGGGAGTGCAGTTCCATCAAACATGAGCACAGGCAGGAAGGTCTCAGTGGCTGGTTTGTCTGGGAAGCCAGTGGAGGAGGGTTGTGGTGGGTCTGAGCCATGCCATGCCAGGTCTTCTGTGCCTGTCTGAGAAATGAAAATTTAATATTTCCTCTTACCCTCTTCTTTTTCAGCTGCAATATCATTCCTTTACAAAGATGACCATGGCTGGGAGAACAATAAAGCTGAAGCTTGTTCCTGCTTTCTGGACTCTGATCTGGTTTGAAAACGTGGTGTTGCTGTGACCTCTGGTGCCTGGAGGGTTCTGGCAGAGTTCTGCAGTTCAGAATTGCACTGGTTGTCAGGAGGAACCTGCAGAGCTGCAAGATGTGGCTTCCCATCTCTTCCACCTTGTCTCAATTTAGAATAAGGCTCTAGAGAGACCCAAATCCCACTTGATACACGCTCCAAAGAGCTTGAAATGCTATTTTTTGGTGATAACAGAGCATTCCTTTTTTCTCCCCTTTAAAACTCCTCACTGAATATAATGTAATATATGCTAAAAAGTCCTAGAGCACTTTTTGATGCCTGTCATAGTAGATGACAGACAAGAGATGTGCAAGTTTGATACTTCATCTTCCCCATATTGCCACAACTTTTAAAGTCACTGAACATACTGAAAGGACTTTTGGAATGCCCAGTTATTTAACACAATGAGGTAAAGAATAGGGGTTATAATTCTACTTTTGGAACTTCTAGTACTTTATGTAGTCATGATAAGAACACTCCTAGCTTCTCTCTCTATTTTCTTTTAATTTTTTAAAAATTTGTTTATTTGCAGGAGTTGATTTTGGGGTGTTTTCCTGGTTCCAGCCAGGACAGGGTTCACCTTTTTGTGCCCCCCATTCTCCTCCATCCTGCTGCAGGAGCAGTGGGTGGCACAGGGTCTGGGGTGTTTTCAGAGGGAACAGTAAATTGGGGAACACCATTCCTAAACCACCACAGGTGCATAAACTCTTGGAAGGGATTCTGGGAATTACTGGATTGTTTAAAGCTTATTTCCAGCTGAACTTTCAGAATAGTCTCCCAAAACAATAAAACTGAGTATTGCCTCTCTCTGTTCTCATAGAAGTCATTATTTGGGGCAGCCTCTCTGGGTCAGGGAGATAATGGGAGCTGATAACAAATCTCCTTTCCGCTCCCAGCAGGGTGTGAGGCTCTTTCTGGGCAGAAGGAAAAACAAATTAACTTTAGAAATTGTTATTATTTGAGCTTAACAGCAAGGCTGAGGTCAACAGCTGGGAGCGTTTGGAGCTGATTATCTGCAGGGGTGCAGTGAGAGCCTGGAGTGAGCCCTGGGAGCGGGTTCCCTGTGCAAGTGCCTGGGGACTGTGGGGGACTGGCAGGGCTTGGGGGATGATTTTTCTCACTTTGACTCTGCTTGTCCTGCTCAGGGAAGCCACTGGGGCAGAGCTGCCTGCAAGTCCTTGTGGGGGGCATCGGGTAAAGATCCCCCATCCCATTCCTGTGGGTTCGGTCCTGAATGGCTCCGGCGATGCCAAGAGGGACTTTGTGACAGCCACGGGCGGGATTTGGGCTTGGGCAGGGTGAAAGGCTGAATGTTCCCTCCAGCGCTGCCTCTTCCTGGCAGCCGGTGAGGATGAGGAGGGTTCCCCCCGTTTCCCGGTGCAGCCGGTGAGGATGAGGAGGTTCCCCCCGTTTCCCGGTGCAGCCGGTGAGGATGAGGAAGTTCCTCCCCCGTTTCCCGGTGCAGCCGGTGAGGATGAAGAAGGTCCCCCCGTTTCCCGGTGCAGCCGATGAGGATGAGGAGGGTTTCCCCCCGTTTCCCGGTGCAGCCGGTGAGGATGAGGAGGTTCCCCCCCGTTTCCCGGTGCAGCCGGTGAGGATGAGGAAGGGTTCCCCCCGTTTCCCGGTGCAGCCGGTGAGGATGAGGAGGGTTCCCCCCGTTTCCCGGTGCAGCCGGTGAGGATGAGGAGGTTCCCCCCGTTTCCCGGTGCAGCCGGTGAGGATGAGGAAGGTTCCCCCCGTTTCCCGGTGCAGCCGGTGAGGATGAGGAAGGTTCCCCCCGTTTCCCGGTGCAGCCGGTGAGGATGAGGAGGTTCCCCCCCGTTTCCCGGTGCAGCCGGTGAGGATGAGGAGGTTCCCCCCATTTCCCGGTGCAGCCGGTGAGGATGAGGAAGGTTCCCCCCGTTTCCCGGTGCAGCCGGTGAGGATGAGGAAGGGTTCCCCCCGTTTCCCGGGACAGCCGGTGAGGATGAGGAAGGGTTCCCCCCGTTTCCCGGTGCAGCCGGTGAGGATGAGGAAGGTTCCCCCCCCGTTTCCCGGTGCAGCCGGTGAGGATGAGGAGGTTCCCCCCCGTTTCCCGATGCAGCCGGTGAGGATGAGGAGATTCCCCCCGTTTCCCGGTGCAGCCGGGGAGGATGAGGAAGTTTCCCCCGTTTCCCGGTGCAGCCGGTGAGGATGAGGAAGGGTTCCCCCGTTTCCCGGTGCAGCCGGTGAGGATGAGGAAGGTTCCCCCCGTTTCCCGGTGCAGCCGGTGAGGATGAGGAAGGGTTCCCCCGTTTCCTGGTGCAGCGGTGAGGATGAGGAAGGGTTCCCCCCGTTTCCGGTGCAGCCGGTGAGGATGAGGAAGGTTCCCCCCGTTTCCCGGTGCAGCCGGTGAGGGTGAGGAGGTTCCCCCGTTTCCCGGGGCAGCCGGTGAGGATGAGGAAGGTTCCCCCCGTTTCCCGGTGCAGCCGGTGAGGATGAGGAGGTTCCCCCCCGTTTCCCGGTGCAGCCGGTGAGGATGAGGAAGGTTCCCCCCGTTTCCCGGTGCAGCCGGTGGCGCAGCCGGTGCTGCCGGTGCAGCCGTTGCCTGGGAACGGCGGTCGCAGAGGCGGAGACGCGGGATCGCGGTGTCGGTGAGCCGGGGGTCCTCGGGAGGGTCTCCGGAGGGTCCCTCGGGACAGCGGGAGGCACCGAAGCCTGGAGGGGTCTCGGGAACGGCTCCGTGCGAGCGCGGTGAGAGCCGGCGGCCGCTCCCGAGCTCCCGTCCCGCCTGCCGAGGCCCGGGGAGGTTTTCCCAGGGCCTCTTTCCCCTCCCGTAAAAGTTTTCTGTGCACAAGGGTTCGGTGTTGGCTCAAATCCAGACTCGTGAAGGCGGAGATGAAGCAGCTGCCGCCCAGGAGCAGCTCTGTGCTCACAGGACTGTGATAAAACCCATCCGAAAGGGAAATTTCCGTGCCCGGGCAGCCGAGGGAGGGAGCCTGAGCTCAGCTGCAATAATCGCTGGACTGGGCTGGTTTGTGCCCGGTGTGGGAGCTGAGAAGGGGCTCTGGGACCCATTCCCAGCTTCACAGGTGCCCTTTTCTCCTGCTGTGCCCAATTCCAGGTTGTTGTGGAGCCAAATCTGGGAGAGTGTGTGTGGGGAAGTATTTCAGAGCATCTCCACACCCCAGCTCCCTGGGAGGAGGGTGAAGCTGCGGATGGATGGTCCGTGTGGAGTTACACTGCAGTAACCCACTGAGGGAGGAGCAGCACTGAGCCCAGAGAGATGTCCCGGGATGTGCAGCCTGATGAGGTGAGGGCAGCACCATGGAAAGTCCTGTGTGAGACAGGGTCTGGGGTAGATCCCAGGGGAAACAGAGCCCTTGGGATCTGAGACATGCTGGGGTTCATTCCCCGTAGCCACAGGGCAGTCCCCATGCAGCACTCACCAAAACCTCTCCTTTTCAAGGCTGTCCTTGCTGCTGCCAGGGAGAAGAAAAGAACATCAGAGAAAAACGAGGAGTCACCATTCTGTCCCCGCTCATCTCCTTTAGGTACGGGGATCTCAGACATGCCCAGCACCCGGGCTGGGAGCCAGGGCGCCCTGGGGAAGGCACTGCTGGGACATCAAGCCTGGATGTCCCTGACCCACCCCAGCACTGTCTGAGTGCCAGGGAGCCATGTGCAGCTCTCTCTCAGGCTACAGGGAGAAGCACACCCGGCACAAAGGCTCTGCCAGCATGGTGTGGGCAGCCAGGCCGGGGATGCTGTTCCGGAAGAACAGGGACAGCAGCTTCCACCCCCTTGTGAGTACAACGGGCACAGTGCCACCAGGGTGCTCCCCATGGCACCCAGCACTCCTGCCCTGCTCTCCTCCATCACCCCACGGACCCTGTGTGCCTTTTCTGTCCTGGCTGCTGAGGGCCAGGAGCTGTCTCTTCCCTGCAGGACCTGTCCTGGGTGTTTGGCTACAACAGCAGCCTGGCTGTGCACAGCCTGATGGACGGGGAGCACCGGGTGCTCCTGTACGTCTCCTCCCACACTGTGGTCATCCACGACATCCTGCAGAACAGGCAGTCCCACCTGCAGGTCTGGCACAGCCGAGCATCTCCCTCCTCCTCCTCCCCTTCTCCTGAACTCCCTCCCTCCATCTCTCTGGTGCCCTGTGCTCAGGGGTCACCTACAACCAAACCCAGGAGCAGCCCATACAAAAGGTAGGAACAGAACAGCCCCAGGTTTGCAGTCTCCAAGGCATTTTGCTGCTTCCCTCCCCCAGGGCCACACGAATGTCATCTCCTGCGTGTGTGTGAGTGAAGACAAACGCTGGGTTGCGACTGCTGACCAAGGGCCAGATCCAATGATCATCGTGTGGGACTCCTACTCTGGGTAAGCTCCCAGGAACCTCCTGTTTTGGAAACTCCCTGTGTCCAGTAAATCAGTCAGGACTGACTCCAGTCTCAGCTGAGAGTAAAATGGGAGAACACAGGGACAGACTAAAAAGCAGCAAAGGAACAAAAACCAAACCAAGTCCTTCATTGTCCTTGTATCACCCACACCCATGGGACACTGAGGTGGGGCTGAGCTCCCCCAGACTGAGTACATCACATCTCCATGCTGTAGGATCTTCAGAGATCCCTGGTGAGTTGTTCCCCAGTGCCATTTATTTGTGAGGAAGGGATGGAGGGGACACTGAGCCCCAGCCCTTGGCAGCACCAGTGTTAGCAGCCTCCCTCCCTCCATCCCTTTTTCCACACAGAGCAGGGTGGGTGGGCTGTGGCACAGGCTTTGCCAAGGGACTGCCTGGCACCCCCAGTGCTGCCAGGGGGACCCAGGGGATCTCTGCTCCGCAGGGTTCCCGTGCGCACCATCTTCCAGAGCCACCCTGAGGACGGGCTCTGTGCCATCGCCATTTCCCACGATGCCAAGTATTTGGTGACCATTAGTGCTGCTGCTGTGCAGGTAAGAGAATATCTCCTCTTTCACAGCTTTGCAGGATACAGAGCTGGCAGTTTTTTGCAGTGCAGCACAGGGGAGGTGGGGATTCACATGGGGAGAGCAGGTTTTCAGTGATGCTTTGTTTTTGCTGAGCCATTAGAAGACAGACCTGGATTTCACTAAAGTGAATGCTGCAGAGTTGAGAAAGTGGATCTTAATTTGGGATAAAAGCTTCTGACTTCATCACTTTCATCTAAGCCATTTCTAGCATTATTTGCTGAAATTAAGTTTTCTGCTGCCAGGCTGTGCTGGGTTTTACCCTGCTCCACCATCCCCTGCAGTGGGGAATGGCATTCACCTGGCTCCCCAAACCTCCACAGAGCCATGGGAGCGTTCCTGGGATTCTTCTCCCCTTCTCTTTCAGAAAGTTTGTGTTTGGAGATGGACTTGGCTCACTGGGGAACCCATGTGCAGCACAGAGCTGGACCCTGAGTTTGGCTATCAGGTCAGTGACCATGCCAAGGGGGGCAGGGCTGGGCTGGGCAGCCCCATCCTCACCTGGTGCCCCCATGGGAGGCAGGATCACACCTCTGGGGCACCTTGATCCAGCAGAGCATCCCAAGGGGTCATCCCTGTTCCTCTAATGCCTGACAGGCAAGGGGAGTCCTCTGATTTCAGTTCAGTGCAGCTGGTGAGGTGGTTTTGGATGGAAGAATAAGCAGAAAGCATTGCTCAGCTTGGTGCTAATGCAATTCTTTGAATTCCAGGATTATGTCATTTTTAACCCTCAGAATCCCCATGAGTTTATCAGCAACAGCAAAAGCCAGGTGATATTTTACCTGTGGGTAAGTAGGGACATGGGAAGTTGTGTTTCTGGTGGCAGGGGGGCTCAGGGGCTGTCTGTCTGCCCACAGCTGGGGTCACTCTGCAGATCTGTCCCTTCCCTGCTCCCTGCCCTTGCCAGATCCCAAAGTGCCAGATATCACACTCCCTCCCCTCCCACACTGGTCAGGCCCAGCTGTGGCAGGGATGCTCTTCACCTCTCCCACTCCTGCTTTCCCATGGGCCTTGTGCCATTCAGCAGCTTTTGGAAAGAAGCACCGGTGGAAGGAGAGGATGTTTTGTGCTCTCTGGAGGCCCTTGGAGCCTTTGCTGCTTTGGCCACCACAGTGTGGGGCCAGTGCCCAGATGGTGGGGAGGGCCATGCTGGCACTGCAGAGCTTGGTTCCAAAATCCCTGTCCTGGATGTTTTCTCTGCTTTCCCCAGGATGACTCTGGTTTGCAGTATGGGGCACCATTCCTGATCAACCAGGTGAGCACAGCAGGGAGGGACACAGCATGTCACCCTCTTGGCTTGCCTGCTGGCAGCACCACTGTCCCTCCCCATCCCCTCACACAAAAACAGTGGCCATCGCTTGTCCTCAGATGGGGACAAGCCAGGTTTGCCCAAGCTGAGCTCAAGCAAAGCTCTGTCCCCAAAGTGCCCCACTGCATTTTCTCTTGGGGCTCTTGTCTCTTGTCCTGCCATGGGCCAGGAAGGAAATGCCATGAGGGAATGCCAACCTCTCTGCTTGAAGCAGAGCCAGCTCTGGGATGAAAACACAGCCTGTCTGCTCTCTCCACAGACCTTCAAGTGCGTGGTGGGAAAGTTCAGCCAGTCAGTTTTCCACTTTAACAACACCCAAGCTCTGACGGGCACGTCGGCAGGGAAGCTGGTGGTGTGGGACATGCACGAGCCCCGCACCCTCCCCGAGGAGCGGCTGCCCAAACCCCACGGAGTGACAGCCACCAGGGTGGTGACAATGCAGGAGGAGAGCCTTACCGTGCTCCAGGTGTCGGACAGGTAACGGGACAGACCTTGTCAGTAGCTTAGGTACAGTCCAGTCCTCAGGCAGCTCAGCTGCAGGAGTGGCAGAGATAACGTTGCAGTTTTAATCACTTGGCAGCGTGGTCACTCGTGCAGGAAAGTACTGCTGGTTTATGAGTAATTTTGCAGCAATGGACTTGTCTGGGGGTGGAAATGAGGTTGAAAAGTCGTGGTGATGCGATGCCAGCTCCCCTGGGATAGCTCAGGCAGCGGCTCAGCCTCCTGGCTGCTACCGGCAGAGGGAGCAGACAGCCACCGAACGCCGCCACAGCCTTGGGGACACGGCAGGGACACGGCAGGGTCACCGCTGGTTTCTGCACAAGCCTGGCTTTCTCCTGCACATCTGTGCAGGGCTCTGCCCGTGTGCTTGTGCAGGGAATTGGGGAAGAGATTTGCTTCCACCCAAGGATGCTCTCCATGAAATATTTGGGAGTTGTCAGTGTGTTGGTTAATAACTCTCCCTTCCCTGCAGCTATATAGTCACAGGAGATGTGAATGGGCAGGTTAAATTCTACGATGGGCAGCTGCGGCTCCTCACCATCTACAGCCACGACAAAGTGGGTCCCATCCAGTCCATCTCCTTCTCCACAATCCTTCGGGATGTTCCCGGTGCCCTCCCAAGCAGCAGGCAGCCCTTTCTCACCAGGTGAGTGTCTCTTTGCCAGCCCAGGTGTTTGCCTTGCAGCTGAAAGCTGGGGAGGTGCTCAGTGCGAGATGCTCCATGAGCCTCTGCCTGGTCTGGAGCAGGACTCAGCCTGTGCCCAGGCCCCTGGGCAGGACAGGGAGGGAGTGTGGCTGGGCTCCTGCACACCCAGGCCCCTGGGCAGGACAGGGAGGGAGTGTGGCTGGGCTCCTGCACACCCAGGCCCCTGGGCAGGACAGGGAGGGAGCGTGGCTGGGCTCCTGCACATCCAGGCCCCTGGGCAGGACAGGGAGGGAGTGTGGCTGGGCTCCTGCACACCCAGGCCCCTGGGCAGGACAGGGAGGGAGGGAACGTGGCTGGGCTCCTGCACATCCAGGCTCCTGGGCAGGACAGGGAGGGAGTGTGGCTGGGCTCCTGCACATCCAGGCTCCTGGGCAGGACAGGGAGGGAGTGTGGCTGGGCTCCTGCACATCCAGGCCCCTGGGCAGGACAGGGAGGGAGTGTGGCTGGGCTCCTGCACATCCAGGCTCCTGGGCAGGACAGGGAGGGAGTGTGGCTGGGCTCCTGCACACCCAGGCTCCTGGGCAGGACAGGGAGGGAGTGTGGCTGGGCTCCTGCACACCCAGGCCCCTGGGCAGGACAGGGAGGGAGTGTGGCTGGGCTCCTGCACATCCAGGCCCCTGGGCAGGACAGGGAGGGAGGGAGCGTGGCTGGGCTCCAGCACACCCCAGACTGAGCTCCAGGTGATGCCTTGGTGCACACCCAGCGTTGTGCAGGCACAGTGATGATCAGCTTCTCTGTCACGTACCCAGCACACCAGGCAGTGCTAATGCTGAGCCTCCAGCTCTCACTGGGCCCCTTAATCCCCCCTTAAACCCTTCCCAGGCATGGCTGGATCCAGTTGGATTTTCTGATGGCTTGGCAAGCTAATCGGGGCCGTGGCACCGGCACAGGGCTGTACCACACTGACTGGTCACCTCTCTGTCCCTCTGTGTGACACAGCTGTGCCTGAGGTTTTACAGGGAGCCTGCAGCCAGATGAAGCTGCTGTGTGGCTCCATCCAGCCTGCAAACCACATGTCTGTCACTGCTGTTAAGGCTTTCCTGGCAATGTCTGTTCTTAGCCACGCGTGTTTTCCAAAGAACCATGTGGGACAGATTCTTCTCCAGCCTGGAGCAGTCCTGGGGATGGTTTGGTTTCCCAAAGGGAAAGGGAAGGCCTGAGCTCATCCCAGAGGCTGCTGGGATTAGCAATGGCTGGAGAGCCCAGCTCAGGCACGCAAGGGGTGCAGAGGCCCTCAGTGCCTGGGCCAGATGTGCACAAACTGGTGGCAGTGATGGAACAGCTGGCAAAGAGGCTGTGCTTCCCCATGTGTCTGTCTGGGCAGCTCCCAGACAGCCTGGAGAAGGCTCCAAGGAGAATTTATAGCACCTTCCAGTGCCTCAAGGGCTCCAAAACAGCCAGAGAGAGACTTTGAACAAGGGTAGGGAGTGACAGGACAAGGGGAAAATGGCTAAAATCGACAGGGGGCAAGATCAGATGGATATAGGAAGAAATTCCTCACTGTGAGGGTGGTGATGTGCTGGCATGGGTTGTTCTGGCACAGAAAAGCAGTGGATGCCTCATGCCTGGAATTGTTCAAGGCCAGACTGGATGGGGCTTGGAGTAACCTGGTCTAGTGGAAGGTGTTGAAACAAGATGATCTTTAAGGTCCCTTCCTACTCAAACCACTCTGGGATTTCTGTGAGATCCTCTCTTGTCCCTTTTACTGGCTCCAGACTCTCAATCAGGCAGACTGAAACTGTACATGTTTGTGCTGTAAAATGAATAATTATCCTGCTGTCTGCTTCACACATCACCAGTCACACAGTGAAACCTCTCTGCTGTGCTGCTCAGCGTGGCCAAGTGAGCAGACAGGGACTGAAACTGCCCTGTGGCCTTGGCCATGGCAGCATGGTCAACGTGGAGCCACTGACAGTGGTGGCATGGGGACACGTGGAAAGGCCATTCAGAGTATCTCCAATTGCTCACTTGTCCATCTCACACACCAGTGACTTGCAAAGGCAGGAGCTCCCCAGATGTCATTCATCTTCTGGCTTGCCCAGCCAAGTAGAAAATGGAACTGGCTCCAGTGTTTTCCCCTGGCCATTTCCCAGGTCATGAATACAAAGTGTCACTTGCCTTCCAGGTCAAGGAGCGTTTGCATACTGTGTATCACAAAATATAAGTGATTGTCCAACTAACTTGCCAAAAAGAGACAGATATGTAATATAGCTTGCAGGGACATGAGCCAGTTACTCTGATTCATCGAATTCTGTTTCTCTCACGCTAAACAGGAACTTTATCCTTTCAACCTCTGATGCAACCATGTTCCATGTTGCAACAGACAGCACAAACTTTGGAAGAATCATGACAGAGGCGAAGAAAGCTGTGAATGCCATTGCCTGCCACCCTCAGGAGCCACTGGTGGCTGTGGGGAGTCACTGTGGGCTGCTCAAGGTGTGGGACTACAAGCAGACCCAGTACCTCGTCAGCAGGATATTCACTGAGGCTGGAATCCAGTGCTTATCCTATGATGCTGAAGGTATCCCAGCCCTGTGAGCTGACCAAGTGCCAAGCATTGGCCTTCCTGGGAGGAGTGATGGTGTGTGAGAGGTTTCTGGTCTGCTTCTGCTTTCCAGGTCATTTGCTGGCCGCTGGTTTTACTGATGGAAGCGTTTACATCCTTGATGCAATTTCCCTTCAGTCCATCTGCGAGGGATTCCAGTGCTCGCAAGGTCCCGTGACTCACATCGGCTTCTCTCACGATTCCCAGTACCTCGCAACCGCTGTACGCTTGTTTTTTCCGCTCGGTGATTTACACGCGCTGCTGGCGGGGCAGCTTCGGGAGGGACTGGGAACTGCCGGCCGTCCTGCAGGCACAGAGCAGCAGGGCAGAGGCTGCTCCTCCCCTGGGGCCGGTGACTCTAAAATGCACAGCGAGCAGGGCAGAGGGCTGTTCCTCCCCTGGGGCTTCTTGACTCCAAAATGCTTTTCCTGGTTTGAAGAGTCATTCTGTAAAAACGTCACCAGTCACAGCGGCTCCGCAGAACGCCCAGTCCCTGAATTTAGTGACAAGGCTTAGCTCTGCATCCATCTGAAGAAGGGGCTGGAGCAGGGATTTCCTCCTGGCTGGTGCTCTGCTCCCTCAGTCCCAGGTCTTGCTGTACAAGTACTGAGGCAGCATTGAAGCAGTTTGGCTCAGAGTTTGTAGCAACTGATGATGATCTGCACAAAGAAAAGGATTTCCCTCTTTGACCTTTGTGCTGCTGTTGCAGGATGAGACTTATTCAGTGACTGTTTACAAGAGAGTCCTGCAGAACAAGAGCAGATGCTGGGAGCACCTGGCAGGGCTGGTGTCCCACTACAAACCCATCCGGGGCATCCTCTTCGGGGTCCACCCAGACAGCCACGAGCCCAGGCTCCTGAGCCTCGGGGAGGACCGGCAGCTGGTGGGTTGATGCAAAACTTTAAAGGACAGTGAAGATTTCTGGTTAAGGGGTGGGGCTGGACAAGGCCATCAAAGGAGACTCCATGTTTGGTTCCATAGCTCCCAACCTTCTCCCCACCAGCTCTGTTGCTGGGGGTTGTTTCTCAGCCTGGTCTTGCTGCTGAGGCTCTCCCATTGTGGCTTCTCCAGGAGATGCAAATGCACAAAGTCAAGGGTGCAGGGAGACCACAGGGGAGTTGCTGTGTTTCCTTGTCTTCCCTCCAGGTTGAATATGACCTGAACAGCAGCATCAAGGACCACTTGGTGGTCACACACAGGGACAGGCTGGAGCAGGCTGCAGTGCCCCTGTGCTTCACCTGGTACCCACAGCTCAGCACCGAGTCCTTTTTCCTCACTGCCAACAACTGCTACAAAATGAAGCTCTACAACTCAATAACCAAAGTGTGCAGGTAGAGGATTGATTCAGGGCTGCCATTGCCTGGGAGCCTTCTCCTGACCCTGTGTTCTCCTTGGTCTAATGACCACCATACTCCCACCTATGAGCATGTGATTTTCCATCTGTGATGCAGATCTTGGGATGGCTCTAGAGCCCTCAGGTCACTCCATTCTTATGCCCACTCTGCTGATCACTAATGTGTCATTTAGCATGGTTATGGCTGCAGGTGAATCTTGGTCTGCTCACTATGTTAAACCTGAGATGTAGCAGTCAGACATCAGATAAAGAGATTGGAGTCCACATGAGCAAAGACCAGTAATCCCTGAGAATTAAATAAATTTCTGAGCCCCAGTGTGGTCCCTTCTGGCCAGGGACCCTGTCCTATCCTGGTCTCTTAGCCAGTAGGACAAAGCCTCTGCACACCTCCTGTATCTACCCAGCCTTCCACACAACAGCTGTTCAGAGGGGAAAAATGTTTTGGGTGGCCTAGAGTGGATAAATACCTTGTTTGCCTTTAGAAAGACCCTTTTGGGACCAACCTATGGCTCCCCCTTGGAGAAGATACAAATCCTCCCTAGGACAAGCTCTGCAGACCCCCGGCAACACTACCTGGTGTACATTACAAAGGACAAGGTATGGAGCCCCACCTGCCCAGCTGTGCAAGAGCCCTCCCTTGCAGAGCTGGTGGGCCTTGGGAATTTCCTTGAAGATGAAACCACCGCGTGCAGGCTGCTCCCGCCTGAGAGCTGAGCAAGCTCCTGAGGAAGGGGATGTGGCACTGCCCCAGTGGGACCCCCAGCCCTCCCAGACTCCCTCTTGCCTTACAGGTGGGTTTGCAGATGCTGCCTGTCGATGGCAACCCCCACAAGTCCTCGGCCTTCATTTGCCACCCGGACGGTGCCGCTGACTTTGCCGTCTCCCACGACGGCCGCTACGTCTTCACAGCTGGGGGCAGGGAGCGCACGGTCATGAAATGGAAGGTCAACCTACAGTGAGTTATGGAAGGGGAAAGGAACCTTGTTACTGCTTTCCACAGCTGCTTGGCCAACCCATTGGGCCCCAAGCTATGTGGGGCGGCAGCTGAAACAGGAGGGATGTATTTTTAGGGGTTTTGCTCCCCTCTCTGTGATGCAGGAGGGATTAAGCCAGCAAACCTCACGGTGGGGGCCATAGTGCCTGGACAATGCTCCAGTCTGGGGAATGGTGCCCAAATGGTAAGAAGCTGGGCAGAGGATTTTGTGATGCTTGTGAGGGCCTGGTCAGTGTGATGGGAGATTGTCAGGGTTAGGCAGAGCAGCACTGGCTGCAGGAGGAGCACACAGGGCAGCTGCTGATACGAAAGTGTCTGCACTCCAAATGGAATAGGAATTTGCTGGGAAATCCCCCCTGTGTTTGAAGAATGGATTTAGGACAAGCCACCATAATCCTGTAAAGCTTTGCTTACATGAATAAATGGCCTGCAATAAATGGGGTGGTTGAAGAGTGGAGGCTGCTTTAACAGAGAAGGATCTCCAGGCTCTGGCCCAGAGCATCAGTGATGAATCCTGCCAGGTTTCTTACACTGTCCTCTGCAGGCTTCCCTCTGCCAGACCCCTTGGGCAGTGGTGCCAGATGTACTCCCACAGGACAGGAGGGTAATACAGCAAAGGCAGGATAGATGTTTTGGTTTCTTGGCATGTCAAGGACCAAAGCTGCTCAATGCAATACAGGTTTGGGGCACAGGCTCTCCCCTCATGGCTGCAGGTGCCCAATAGATATATTTGTACATAGAAATGGAGCAAGGCACCTGTGAATGGCATGAAAACTGCCAGGTCACCATGGAACCACTTCACACTTCAGGGACCGGGAAGGGAGCTTAGTCCATGGCAGAGTTAGGCTAGTGTGGATGGACATGTTAGGATAGACATGGTCTCACTCAATCTGTGCTATTTTGTTGGGTTTTTTTTCAAATCCTGCACAACACCCTCCTAGCACAGAGCCCTGCGTCTCCTGGTTTCTGGGCAATAACTCCATGGGATCTGGCTTTTAGCCCTTGTTCCTATGATTGCCATTAGGTGTGCACCTGGGAAACACCACTGCTCTTCACCTTCCTAGGACCAAGGCTTTGTGGTTAAGACACACGCTGGTCCTGCAAGGAACACATTTTGTAGGTACCATTTGCTCTGAGTAAGGCCCAAGGAGTGCCAAGCCAGCTCACCTTCATGTGCAGAACAAAGGAAACTTGGATGGGAAAGCAATGGGTTTATTTATTTTCTTTTCCACTTTGTGTGGCTTAAACAGTCGGGGGTCAGGATAAGCGACATTTTAAGGAAGGCAATAGAATATAAATGATCCTTCTTTATAATGGTTGGCCAGAGTCCAGGCAACATTGAATTTCTCTGTAATTTGTTTTTGGAGCGAAGTTTTTGATGAACTAATTATCATTTTATTGCTGCTTCTGGCATCTTGTGAATCTCCGCTGTGTTTAATACCCAAATAACTTAATTATGAAAAAAGCATGAAGCTTGCAAGAACCCCCAGTGGAAGCAGCACTGCAGAGGTGTGTGTGAAAGCTGCCAGGCTATGCCATGATTGCACTTCCAGCCTTGGTTTCTTTTTACATCTGCACAAGCCAAAGGGATTCTTTAGGCTCCAACTGCCTATGAAATTGAAACAAAGAGGTGGCTACTCAGGCGCTTTCAGTTTAATGCAAACTGCACCTGCGACTCCACGGCGGAGGAAGTCGGGTAATGGATTGCCCTGAGTTATTGGGGAAAAATGTGTTGGATCAAGGAACAGGGAGTTGTGTGGTTTATTGCAAACACCAAGCCCCAGCCTTCTCTGCATGTTCAAAATGCTGATCTAGCTAATTCATCTCCCTCAATGTCTCTATAAGGAAGCAGAAAAGCCAAATGCCAGACACCAAGTTCGAGTCCATGGAAAAGCTCCTGGCTCCCAGCCCTGTACTCATTCCACTAAACAAGAGAACCATTCAGTAACAATTAATTCCCACACTGTGCTATTGTATGTAAAACCTGGGTATGAAATATGCTGTAGAAGTGCAGCTGATGATAAAATAGCACAAGGTTCAAGGCAGTGCTTTTCTTTCCTGAATTCTGAGGCCCAGGGATTTTATTTATTGAAAGTGTCTGTGAACAACGCCTAGAAAGGAGCCATGAAAGCTCTCCTCACATGAACCCTTCCTGTACCTTCTTTCCTTCACTTCTGCCAGTGCCTTGGATGCTGCTGCTTTCCTGGGTGGGGAGGAGCTGATCCCATTCTACAACCTCCTGGATGGTGGCAGAGAAGGCAAATTCTTCAGGGTAATTATCTCACCGTGAACGCTGTCTGGCCACATCTGGTTGGACTTTAATTTACACAGGCCTGACATTTCTTTATGTTTTGTCCAGCTAGCCTTTAACAGCAATCTCATTGATATGGCTGTTAGAAAACCCTAAAAGGAGCCTTATCTTCCGTGCCTGTTGGTAACTGAAATTTGCTGTGTTTGTTTGAATCCCTGGCAGGACATGGAGGACTATTTTTACTACGTACAGCTGTGCAGCCAAGGTATCAAAACACTGGAGACCAGACAGGTGTCAACTCATATTCCCTTGGAGGAAATTCCTTCTGTCATGAGGGCAATAGGATTTTATCCATCAGAGGAAGAGGTTGGTCAGCTGTTTTTATTGTTGTTATTAAAAGAAGAAGGAGTAAGACTGACTGCAATTCCTAAGTGTTCCAAGGGCCAGATTCTGATTATTGCCATGCTGGATGGCTCTGGGATATATTTGCTGGCTGTCAATGTATTTTTATCTGGTCTGCATCAATATAGTAGTGCTCAGAATCTGGCAGAAAATCCCTAAAAAAGTTTCCTTGCTAGCAAGTTGGGTAACTGCAGAAGAAGGCTGAGCAAACCTGGAGCTTGACAGCTCAGAGCTGTTCAACAAGGCAACCTCAGGGTCAAAATGTTACAGCAGAGAGAACTGATTCAATAAGGGTGCTGCTTCTTCCCCTTTGTGTGGTGTTTCTCCAAGGCAGTTTGTACTGTACACAAACCTCATCTGTAACGTGCAACCTGGCATGACTGAACCTGAAGCAAGGGGATTTGAATAACGGCCCCTGAGCACCAGCTCCAGCCTCACCGCAGGAGAGGCTCCCCCAGGGGAGGAGGTGCATCACTGAGCTCCCTCAGCCCTCCTGCAGGGCAGATGTGTTCATCTGGCACAGCAACCCCCAGGCTGCTGAGGCACTGCTGGGAGTCTGTGCCACCCCATCTGCCCAGGGATGCTCTGCCAGGAGAGCCACCAGATGGGAGGCACGACTGCTGCCACAGCCACCACCAAACTGAGTCACTTGGGAGCCCCCACAACCAGCAAGTGTTGGTCTGTCCTGCCCTGGTGTCAAGTTGAGGTATTATCTCTTCATACTGTGTTAGATCTTTTCCTTGGGTTATTAAATTTTTGCCTCTTAGGGACACAGAGAACATGTTCCCTTGGGAAATGTCTCTGGAACAATAACTGATAATGCCCCACACTTCCCCAAATTAAAACACAAACAGCATTTCAGGCATGGAAACAGAGGTGCTGAGCTGTTGTGAAACCAGGCAACCTACAATCAGTAATAAATCCAGAGAGAAGGTTCGCCTCTCTCTAGAGTGTTTTAATAAAAGAAAAGCAGGAGGGAGAAAAGGCAGCTTGGGCTGACTAGCAAAGCTTTTGGGAATTGGTGTTTTTCTTTTGTAGTTCAGTGGGGTTGATATAAAACCTAATCCCAGATCAGCCAGAGCCGAGTGAAAATGCCTGTTCTTGCTTGGCGTGACATTCGCTACAGGAAAAATGTAAGGCTGAGATTTCCCTCTTGCCTGGGCTTCATTCAGTGGAAAAACTTGTGACACAAGGACAAAGGCCCAAGGCTGAATGCAAAGTCCTCCCTGGGGAGGTCTTGCCTCAGCTTCCCTTCCCGGGGAGAGCAGGCCTGGCACGTGTTGGCACAGGGAATTCTGCTGGTGTCTCTGCTGCCCGTGTGTCCCTGAAGGGGCTGCAGGGACAATGAAGGCACAGAGCAGATGCTGCCTTTTGGACACACATCTGCACAGCTGCCACTGGGCTGACTCACAGCACCAGACTTCAGGAAAACCACTGGTATCCAGCACAGCCAGTGCTGGCCTGTCTGAGAGGAGTGTGAGGGATCCAGCAGTGCAGGGTGTCAGCCCCACTGAGCACATTTCGGGTTTGGCTTCTGCAGCGCCTGAACTGCCCCAGACATGGGGAAGAGCAGGGGAAGATGAGATTTCTAATGAGTCAGGATAAGATTTCTGATCCTGGCTCTGTTGGGACCCTCATGTGTGTGCTCCCAGAGCAAGGATGGGAGATGGAGTGTTGGCTGGTTTGTGGTTTGCCTGCCCACTGTCCCAGAGCGGAGCACAGCTGTGCCCAAGGTGCGGTGACAGCTGCAGGGTCACCGAGTGCCTGTCACGAGAGAGGAAATCCAAAATGACTGTGTGTGTGTAACCCCTGTATTTACTTGTTGTTGTCATGTCAGCAGGTGTGTGACTGTTGGCCATTCCCATCCTCAGCTGCTGAGTGCAGCTTCCCCCTGGGATGGGGTCATGGCACCCAAGCACCAACACATGAACGGTTTGGGGATATTGGCATCCACGGGAACAGAAACTGGCCCAATGCTCTTCAAAATAAAACATGTAACAACCTGCCTTGTCTTGATCTTTAGATTGAAGAAATGATAAATGAAGTAAAATTCAGCAAGTATGCAGATACTGGAGAAGAAGTGACAAAAATCAATTTAGATGATTTTATCAAACTTTATATAAATCATCGACCTGCACTCGGCTTGTCAATGAAAACCATACAACGAGCATTTGAGGTTCTTGGTTATGATAACAAGGAGGGAGACAAAGTTATTGACAGAGGAGACTTCCTGTCACTGCTCCAGTGCAGAGGTGAGTTATTTTGTTTCTAGTATCAGTTTTATGCTTGCTAGTTCTGCCTGCAATTTCAGAACTTTTTCCCTGCAGCAAGAAATTATTCTGGAATGAGAACCTGGTAACCAGGGCAGGCGTGAGGAGCCACCTGCCTTAGGATTTTAAATTGAATAATCACATGTCCTGTCCCAGCTGTGCTTCTTTTACTGCTCTGGAAATCTCTGCTGGCCTGAGGTATCTCAGCTGTTAAATGATAAGTATGGATCTTGGCAAAATGTATCCTTCTCCCAGTGTGCCCTTATCTGAATTGCTGTTCTCTTTTCCAGTCACCAGGCTCTGGAAAAGTAGTATAAAACTGATAAAAGGGAGACCAGAAAGGAGGGATGAAATTGGTCCTGGGCTGTACCTGTGTGAAAGACTGCAAAGATGGGATGATTTAGCTGAGCTGAATCAGGGAGAACACCATAAATGTGGGTGTTAATATGCTTCTGGCCAGTGCCACAGAGTGCTAATAACAAACTTTTATTATCTTTCTTCTGGTATAAAAGTGTGGCTGAGCATTAAAACAGGTAAAGAGAAATGCTGGTTTACTCAGTACATCATTGGCAAGGCTCCTTGCCACAAAGATCCTCAGAAACCAGGGATTCAACCAGTGTGAGAAAGGTTAGCTATTTATACAGATGGTGTGAACATCCATAAATAGGTACATCAGACAGAGCAGTTTCATAACAGATCTATAACCTCATGCTCCAGGGCGTGAGCCAACCACTAGCTGGGAACAAGTGCTATGTCCATGTTATTTCAAGATACTAAATCAAGACTTTTCTCCACCTTTCTCTTCCTCTGCATGAAAATGGCTACAAGGACTGTGGTCTGTGCCAGGAATTCTCCAGTGGGAATAGAAGCTCAAGCCCCTGCTACTGCAGTGTTGCTCATAGAGCTGCCTGCATCAGAATTTCTCCCTTTGATTGACATTTTTCCCAAAAAAATGCTGTAGGGAAGAACAATTTTCCTTGGGATCCATTTTCCTGCATTGGGACCATGTGTTCCAGTTGGCAGTGTATATGTCCATATCTCAGAGAAGCCAGATCCTCTTTTGAACTCCCCTGTTTAGTTTAATTTGAGGTGCTTTTGAGTTTTTGTGCTCTGGACCCCATAACCCACGGGCTGCTGGTGCTCTGTTTGTACAGGGGAGCAGATGACAGAGGATGAGCTGACTGAGTGTCTGATCACCCTGCTGGGCAAGAGACCCAGGAAAGAAGGATCTGAGCTGGACACCCACCCTCCCACAGGTACAGCATTAGCATTCCACACAGCACAGAGGCAGGATTGTTTCAATTCCCAAACGGAATAATTTAAATTTCAAACCCATTTACCCTGTTAGGCTGAGAGCTGTCAAAACTGCTCAGATGGGATTGCAAAAATAGTCACAGAGCTACAGACTGTCCTTCATCCACACAGCAATTGCATGGGTGTATCTAAAAATAAATGGACAATGAACTATAACTGGGGCCTGACAAGATTACATTGCTGTTTATCTGCTGGCTGGAACTGAAATTAGAAACACACAGGGAAATCCCAGGGCTGGTTTCACCCAGGCCACAGTGCCCATTGTAGCAGAGCTGTTGGTAACGACCACATTTGTCTGCAATTTATGTCCCAGTCCACACCAGCCTGGAACAGCAAATTACAGCATTGATTTGAGCCAAGAGGCTGAGTTTAATTGCCCATTGTAATTGGAGCTGCATTTTTGTACAATTCATGTCCCAGTCCCCACCAGTTTGGAACAGAATCTGTTTAGGGTCACTGGCAATGGGGCCCATGCAGCAAAGGTGCTGCTCCCAAAGGGAATTTTGAAATCCCTGGATCCCTCAGGATCCTAAATCACATCAAACTGACCAAGTTGTCCCTTGACTCCTCTGAGGCAGGGACCTGCTGCCAGGTGAGACACACAGATTTAATCCCTGATATAAACACATAAAGTATCAAGCTAGTAAGCCATCACTTTGTCATGATCCCCTTGTATATCTTTAAAAACATTTCATTCACTTATTGCTGCTTATAAACTTTTCTGGAAAGCAATTTTGACATTGCTGCTGTGTATCTTGTGTTGTTGCTACTGCTCTCCAGGTGCAGCAGCTTTGACTGAAGAGGACATTCCAGCAGAAATCACAGCAGAGATATTTGTTGCAGACATTCTCGGCTTACCTATTGCTGAACCAGAAAAAAAAGAACAGAAGGAAAAAGAAGAATCTTTGACCTACAAAGGCCCAGAATCATAGCTACCACTAGATTTTCTGTTTGTTCCTACTTTCCAGGATCCTCTCCACAAATATCTGCAAAATTTATGGCTTGTGTTTATTGCAAAGTAAAGGTCACATAGTTGCATTTTAGTCAAACTCTAGAATAAGTCCCCAGTTTGGCATATGCCACAAACCTGTAATTTCACACCTATATAGGGAAACACTGAATGGCTGGAAAGAATGAGGCAGGTGGCCACTCCATCCTTGGCTGGAACCTTCCCAGAAGTCATTTCAGGTGGGTTTATGCCAGATGCAGTCTATTTTCATTACGTTAAGACAGTATTCATTTGTGAAACCTGACAGCAAAAGAGCAATGTAGGAGTATTGTATTGATTAAATACACTGATAAATGCTTTGACAGGTTAGAATGGATTTGTAGTTATAAATCCAATGGACCTCGGTAAAGAAATAAATGCTGTGGTATACATTAAAACCACGCTTCTCTTTTGGCCTTTAAACTGACTTTTTCTTTCTGAAAGTAGTAATTCCAATTAGCAGTGTAATACCAATGGGACGGCATCGCTCTGTGTGTGTGTAAACAGCATAATGAGACTGATACAAGTTGCTGTAGAAAGATCAGTGAAGTGCTGTTGAACAGCTTCCTTCTTTACATCATCCTCGGCATCAATTTGAATAATAATGTAGGCCCTTAAGAAGCGTTCCTTTCAGAAGCAATGTTTTTTAAACAGAGATCGCTGTTGTGTACTCAGAGCATCTGTGATTGTGCAATTAGCACGAACAGCAAGGTGTGCATTAGGGAGAAGTTAATGAAGGAGTCCAGCAGTACCACGCCAGAGCTCACAGGTCTGTGACAAATTTCCTGCAGAGCATCACCTCCCATGTAACTCATTTAGCCTTTATGTTCGTGTACTTCCATGGATCTCTGTCAGAGCTGAACCTCCACTGCTCAAAAGCAGCCCAGTTCCATGGATATCACTGGAATTATTTAAAGCAGCTGAGAAACTTTATAACCACCGGGGAAAAAAAAACCCATAATCTGCTAATTATGGATTTATGCGTTGTGTGAAACACAGGACTTCATCACCCATTCCTGTGTTCAAGGTCTGTCACAGCAACTGGCCAGGGGTAGGATGGGTGTCTGTCACTGCCCTGTACAAAAACAGGTATTATCTCTATGTAAAGTGCTTGGAGGTTTTTAAAAGCCCTGGATTTTAGGACTGAATTTTGCTTTGTGGTAAAATGTAAAACTGTGCTCTCGATGCTTCTATACTGCATTGGTTTATCACAGAATCACGAGAATGAATTTGGTTGGAGAATATCTCTGGGATCATCGAGTTCGAATGATCCCAGAGCGTGACCGGTGACCACCCTGTCAAGTAAACCACAGCACCAAGTGCCACATCCACTCTTTCCCTAAAGGTGAAGGCAGCTCTTCATGACCCTTTAGAACGAGGCGAGCTGAAATCGGATAAACTTTTTAGTTCTGGGGTAACTTACGACCTGAGCTCGTTGGAATTGGGGAAAGAACGTTGCCTTGTGAGGAAAACCAGCGACGGGAGCTCTGGAAGCCGCGCGCGCGGGGCCGGCGGCCGCCTCCGCATTCTCCCCCGCGCGGGCTCCTTCCCGCCCGGCACCTCCTCCGCAGGTCCCGCCGGGGGCGGCTCGCTGTCCCCGCGGCTCCGCGGGGTCCCCTCAGCCCCGAGGGGGTCGGACCCGCTCCCCTCCCTCACGGCCCGGCCGCTCTTCCCGCCACCCGCCGTCCCCTCACGGCGGCCGCCCCTCCCCTCCCCGCCGGCCCCGCGCGTGCGCGGAGCGCGGGCCCCGCCGGGCGGGCGGGCGGAGCCGAGCGGAGCCGCCGAGCGCAGCCGTGCCGAGCCCCGCGCAGCCCCGGCATTGTGCGGGCGGGCGCCCCGACACACGGACCGAGCCGCCGGCCGCGCCGAGCGCCGCGTTCCCCGCCGAGCCCGCCGCCCCCCAGCAGCATGTCGGGCCGGTCGGTGCGGGCCGAGACCCGGAGCCGGGCGAAGGATGATATCAAGCGGGTGATGGCGGCCATCGAGAAAGTGCGCAAATGGTGAGCGGGCCGCGCCGCGCCGGGACCCCGCGCCCGCGTCCCCCCGCGCCCCGCGCCGGCCCCGCGCGGGTCCGGGGCTCGCCGGCGGCCGCGGGGGGCGGGGAGCCGGCGGCACCCAGCAGCCATTTCGCTCCGGCGAGTCACATGAAGGCGGCGGCGGCGTGTGAGGGCGAGAGGCGGCTCCATTGTGCGGCCGAGCCCCCTCCCCGCCGCCCCCCGCCGCTCCCCGCGGACCCCGGCCCGCCGCCCCTCGCCGCGGGTCCCGGGCCGCCCGCCTCGGGCATGGGCGGGCGGCAGGGTCGGGCCGGGCGCCTCCCGCCGCCGGCCCCTACAAAGGGCCCGAGGAGCGGGCCCGGGGTGGCTCCGCCGCCCGCTCTTCTGGGTGGAAATAGTGCTCGGAGAAGTGTTCTGGAAAAAAAGAAAACACCTTAAGAATACCCCTGTGAAGCTCCCGAGAGTTTATTTTCTGTCGTTGCCTGTTTGTGTGTTGATTTCACCTCCAGAGTTCCCGGGGTTTGCGCGTAAAAGCGCAGCGAACCCGTGCGCGATCGTCTCCCACCGACGCTCCGGGAGAGAGCGCGAACTGCCCCTGGAACCTCTCGTAAATCATAAAATTGAAGGTTATTCCCCGTGTGAAATAAGTCCCTTTTGTTAGGCCTTCAACGTGTTTTGGCATTTCCCCGCTTTTGTCTTTTTTTCCTTGCTTTTGTTAGAAAAACCCTCACGAGGTGTTTAAACAATACAGTACGGCGGTCGCCGCCGTGCTGTGCATGGTCGGTCCGGGATTTGGGATGGCATAAAGAGCGGTGCCGGTGTGACTCAAGAGTGAATCTTTCTTCCAGCAAGTTGGCTGAGACTGTTCAGCAGTCTCTGTGCACGTATCTTAAAATACTTTTCTTTAAACATTTGGAATCCACGGGGAAATCCCTTGCGTTATTGTTACTGCTCATCACTCAGCTGGGTTGCAGCTTTGAAATCAAGGGGACACTTCTATTGTCCTCCTCGGCTAACGCTTTGTTTTCGTTAAAAAAAAGCGCAAAACACAGAGTTGAACGTGTTCGTATGAGGGTGAAATGGATTGTTAAGTTTTAAATGGCCTGGAGCACACGAAGGGCCCGTTGGGGTGAGCCGGACAAAGGATCGGGCCGGGTGTCCGGGAGCGCCGGGCACGGGATGGGCATTGCGGAGACCCCGGCCTTTGTGCGGGAGCCGGGGCAGCCCCAGCTAAACCCCGCAGCTCGGGTGCTTTCAGGAACTCTCTTTACTCGGGTGTTGTTTTTAAGTGCAGTTTGCTGACTGCCGGGCCGGCTTTGGAAGGTCAGAACAATGTGCAGCGGTGTGACAGGACTTTTGTTCCAGCCGGAGCGTGCTTGGATGTGTGGGACTGTTCTGGCTGTAGGTATTTCATTCATGAGCGCAGCACGCTCCCTTTGAATCCTGGTTTGTGGAATTCAGAGAGGAGTAGAGACAGAAGCTTGGCCATTCAACAAAATACCTATTTTTTTTTTTTTTCTTGGCAAGGGCTTTCTGCCATCATGCCAGTTGCTATGGCTCTTTCTGTAAAACAGAAATCTTATGGTATAAATAGATTTCTCTGCATTTTAACCTTCACGATAGACAGCTTGGCTATAGAGGGTTCCTGTATAGTCATGCAGTGTTTCTGTTGATTATTGTCAGAAGTATTGATACAACTTTTTGTGGAAGTATTTACATAAAGCAATTTTCTTATTTTTAAGGGAATCGTAATTTGAAGGTGAATCTCATGGTTACCCCCCTCCACCTGCAGTCAAATACAGTGGGAAATTAGCTAGAGAGAGTCTGTGTTTTGTGGTTTCAGTGTTTTGAGAAGACTTGGCTTGTTCAATTGAACTTTCCACACTGGCAATTCCTGCATCTTCAGAAGAGCCACATCGGCAATTTCCAAGTGTGCAGTTGCATTTGCATAATAGGAGCAATTTGTTGCCATCCACAGCTCTTCTGTGGAAATGCAGCCACTGAAAATTAAAATACCTTGTGTCCAGCATTTCCTAGAAGAGAGTTTTGTGAGATTTGTGTGCTCGGAGCAGTGTGTGCCAGGGATGGGCAGGGAGGCAGATGGGCTGGGAACTCCTCTGAGCAGGCAGTGGCTTTATCCAAGGCATTATCCCCCTGGGCAGGTGTGCAGCACCTTGCTGTGCCTGCTGCTCCTGAATCCCCGTGCTGCCACGTCTGTGAATGTGCCTGCTGGAAGGCAGCTTCCATCAGGGCAGACTCTGTTCCTCAGGAAATCAGCGTTCCTGGACAGCCAGCACTTGGATGCAGATCCCCTGTTTTCCTGTCAGTTCACAGAGCTCGTGGCACTTCTGGTTTATTGCTGGAACTTCGTAGTAAACAGTGAAGCTGTTACGTTTTTATCTTGAGATTACTGTAACCTTATCTCCTTTGTTTAAACCATGCTCATGAATGAGCATCTGTTTTGGAAAACACGCAGCACGTGGCTTACAGAATACATGGTTGCCTTGTGTTTGTGTGGCAGAAATGTTAAATTTCCACAGTAAGAGAACAGTTCTGCCTTTCTTTAACAGTACTTTCTGTCAGTCTATTTTAAAAAATCCTCTGAGAAGATTTTGTCTCAATTAATGGTGCAGGATTTTGTCTTTAAAGGTTGATGGGCACATGTAGATTCCAAGTGGGTTCTTAAGAAGAGAGAGCAAAAACTATTGTGCCCTCAACCAGCACTAGAAAAGGCACTCTTGGTTTGTGTCAAATTCTGATTTATTAAATTAAGGAAAATACAGACATCTACTGAGACAAGGAATGAATAAGAGGAAAGCATAAGTGGTAGGATGTCTTGGGAGGCAGTGAAATAATTTGCATGGGTACAGAGCACTGCTGGACTTTAGGACAGCTGTGCAGATATGTAAGGATGGAGGTCTGGAATACCTGGTGGGGATAGGTAACCCTGGCTTTAGAGAATGCACCAGGAATCAGAAATCCCACTGTGCTGCCTTCCCTTTGAATTGCAGTATTTCTCAGGAGTCCTTTGACCTTTTTCTGACCCATCAAAGCCCTGATCTGACCGGTGATAACACCTTAGGAAGAAGAGGTGAACCTGGACAACTGGTGAAAGTACCTGGAGAAAGCTGAGGGGAAAAGTCCCCACAGGCTGTTTTACCTGGCCCATTGGCTGGGATCCTGAGCTGTGGCTATTTAGGATTTCTGGGCAGTGCTGCTGTAGCTTTTCTGTTCACTGTCTCCATTCAGACTTGCTAAAATGCTTTTGTGTGGTATGTAATGCTCTGAGATAGAGTTTCTGCAGGTTTTGCTGCTCATGCCTCCTTCTTCAAATAGGCTTTTGCTCTGAAAAGGAGTCATGACACAGAGCTCCCTAACAAGATGTCTTTGGAAAAAGGCTGTTTGCTACTCCCCGATCACCTCCCTGCCTTAGCCTGTCTGTGGTGGGTTTTGTCCTAGGACTGCAGTTCAAGCAGTGGCAGTTGAAGTAAAAATATCCAGTGTGTGTGCAGGAATGCATTGAGTTCTGTAGTGGCCCAAACACACTGTTACCATGCTTGAATTATGATCCCTTTCTTTTTCCTTGCTTGAATTATTTCTCTTGACTTCAGTGGGAGCTGAAGGTGGAGTTTTGGCACGTGTGAGCCGTGGCTCTCTCTGCTGTGGGCAAGGTGCTTGTGGCCACCAAGCAGGGCTTGCTTTAAGCCGTGTGCACATTGCAGGGGGCTCCCCAAATGTGCTGTGCTTAGATAAACCCAGAGAGAAGGTGTCTGTGACCACATGTCCTTGTCCGGTCTCTCTGCATGGCATTTGATTGGATTTGCAGCCTGTTCAATAAACACCATGTGTGTCTGGGGCTCCTTCACGTTAGTCACTAGACAAACATCTACTCAGCAGTGGGCGTGCTCGGAAAAGCAAGCCTACGCTTCACAAAATCAGTTTTTGTGCATCTGACAGCACTTTTTGTGTATAATAATGGCATATTCTTTCCCATCCCCTTTCTCTTTTGCTTGATCCCACAGGGAGGTCATAATTCTGTGATTTTCACCAAACTCTGTTGCAATGCAAGTGAGTGTGATGTGATAAATTCAGCATTATGACGTCACTTCGTGATCACCAGCAGAAGATGGGGTATGTGGGAGCAAATCCGTGTGTAAATGCAGCTCACTGTGATGAATGGTAGTCGTGGGAAAAGGCCAGACAAGTGGGAAAGCCTTTCCTTGAGTGATATATTGGCAGTAAAGGCTTTCTGTGTCTCTGCCATCAAATGTTTCTGGCACTCACTGCTGCTGCAGAAGCTGCCTTGACACTTTCTGTATAAGTGTAATATAC
Organism: Zonotrichia leucophrys gambelii; assembly: GCF_028769735.1. Classification (NCBI taxonomy): domain Eukaryota; kingdom Metazoa; phylum Chordata; class Aves; order Passeriformes; family Passerellidae; genus Zonotrichia; species Zonotrichia leucophrys. The sequence continues at coordinate 2,985,353 of NC_088185.1, forward strand.
ACTGTTGTGTTTGCTCACCCATATATTACTTTTACACGTGGAATCTGATGTTCATCTGTGGAGCTTTAGTGTTATTAAACAAAGTATAAATATATTTGAGAGTCTTGGGTTATTTAGCATGGGGAATTGGGTATATAATGATGTAAGTTCTGAGATATTAGTATGCCTCAGGCATAAGCACTGAAGAAGTGTTGATACTAATGGTTACCCTTTGTACCCTTGGCTGTCCTTTAAATGCTGTGCAGATATAGTTTAGAATTTAAAAATGCCTTTACACAATTTCAGAAAAAATGTAAGGGTTTGTTTCTGTTGCACTGATTAGTTTCTGAATTTACTGTAACTAAAATATCGAAGATACTTCTCAGTGTGGAAGATTAAAAGAAAAATTATTATTGTATGTATTTCATTTTCTGTTGTTACTCCTGAGTCATTCATGGAGAAACAGGAGAGCTTTGAAAACAGGCAAAATGGGTTTTTCTGTAAAACTGTGGAGTTTATCAGCTAGACATGGACAAGTACAGTTGATAATTGCCACATTTTCAGCCTGATAAAGTGCCAGGCTGGTGGTGTTCCATTAGCCACCGTTTCCAATCCAACAGTCAGCACAGAGACCAACCTACAGAGAATAACAGGGATGGTGCAATTACAGATATTGCTCAGTCATCACTTATCAAAGGTGGAATTGAGTGATGGGGGTGGAATTCTGGTCAGGACCTCGGGGTGGGTGGGTGGGTGCAGCAGACAGGAAAACAGGTGAAGAAACTATTCAAGGTTTCACAACAGACTGAGCACAAGAGTTCATGAGTTCCTCATTGCTATTCCAGCACTGGGCCAGTGAGGATCCTCTGTGATTTGTGCAGCATTTCCCAAACTCTCTGCCCTGGGCAGCAGCAGGAAATTGTCACTTCTCACTGAGTGAAAATCCCTGATCAGCAGCTTGGGATGGTGTTTCTGCACAAAAGATTAAAAAGGGACTGTTCAGGGTAGAAGTGGGTTTGGGGTTTTTGTTTGCTTGTTTGGATTTTGGGTTTTGTTTTGAAATGGTAAGGCAGTAAGTATTACAGATAATATTCTAAGCTTAATTTGCAATAAATGTCATAAATCTTGAAATGATTTTACCCTGTTGATCTTGAATGTCTGAAAGTCATTGCGTTTCTTTGTTAACAAATTTGTGTTTGTGCTGCCAATGCTTTTATTAAGTTTTAGGGGAGATTGTCTTCTTTTTATTCTTATTAATACTTTCATGGTCTTAAACTGTCAATACTGTAAATACTTACACAAGTAAAATATTTGCATAATAGCACTGTGATGTTGGGTTTTCTTTTTAGCCGTAGGTTTGCAGGACTGGGATGTTGGTGTACTTCCATCACAAAATATTCTTATTCCCGTTGTTGTCTGAATTACTGTGTATTGAAATCAGTTAAAAAATCCCTAGAGCTGAGGGTTATCAAAACTTAAAGTGGTAAGAAGCTCAGAAGAGTTAAAATGTCAGGGCTAACTTTAATCCTAGAAGGAAAAAGTTACTAATATAGGTTTCCTCCTGTGTTCTACAGTCTGTCCAGTGAAGATGCTGTGTGAGGCTGCTTTGAGATGCTAACAGGTATCTTGAACTTTTGGTTTTCCAGTGCAGCATCTCTAAGTAATATTTTGCTGTAGGAAAAGACTAAAATCTTGATTTTTAAAAAAAAAAGCATTTATTCACCTCTCCCCACACCCAAAACAAAACCCCAGTTGGTTTTATTTCCATAATTTCAAAGGTTTTCTTAAGTAGAAATAAATCTAGCTTGCCTTGTATCCTTAAAAAACCCCAAATTATATCATGATCATCTCTTCACAATTAAGTATGCTCTCATTATTGACATGCCCTCATCTCCACTGTCATTTTTATCGCATGTAGAGCTCCAAATTAGAGTGAAATTGGATTTTGACATACTTTAGCCACCTAGTGTACCCAAATGGCTGTGTCTAAACACATTGAGGCAACACTGCTCCATGAAGAGCAGTGGGAAAGAAATGAATTTGAAATAGTTTTGGACTTTAATTAAAATATCATTATGGACAGAGCCAAAATATATCAAATAGTCATATACAGTTTAGCTTTGCTTTTGTTCTTAATTAAACAAGAAAATGCTTCTTCTAAAGGAAAAATATAAGATTGGCTTTGGTAGCTAAAACAAATAGTCAGGAGGATGTTTGTGACATTTGTACAGTGGGGCTGCTTTTGATTCTGGAGGCCCCTTCTAAAAATGGAGCTATCACATCTATGTAAATATATATATTTGGAGTCACATCCAGCTTCTCCCATCCTGCAAAGAACATTTTTTATTTTTTTAATCTATAACTGGATCCCAAATCTATTATTTAAATGTTTATGGGAAAAAAAAAAAAAAGCCTGAGATCTCATGCCAAATTAATTTCAGATGTTCCTGAATATTTAATGGAATCGGTCTTTGTTGTTAACTTTTAATGGATCCATTTGCAGAGCTGCATTGCAAACCCAGGAACCAGCAGTGGTAATCTGTGACCTGAAAACTGATCCCAGAAACGTTGATGAAATTTCTCTGGCATTGTGGACCTTCTGTAAAGCCCTGATGTGCAGAGCTCAAGGAGTGCATCCCTCCCTCAGCCCAGCATCCATCCCTGTGCAGCCCAGCCCGGGAGCCCCAGGCAGAGCCACCCTGCAGCCACATTTCCTTCCCTTTGTCACCCCCTCAGCTGGCAGGGCGTGCACAGAGCAGCCCAGGCTGTGCCTTCCCCTCTCTGCTTTTCCCCAGAGCCAGGCTCTCATTCTGCACCTGATGGCTCCCTGCGAGGCTCTGGGATGGCAGAGCTGTCTGTCTGTCTGTCAGGGGTGTGGAGTGAGCATTAAATTGCCAGCAGCAAATTTCTGCCCCCCCCCCCAAATAAACCTCAGATGGTCAAAATGCATCTAGGTTGCTAATCCCATTAAACAGCTTCATGATAATCAAAACACACTGGTCTGTCTAAACCCTCTTCTGCTGTCTAGAAACTTAAGTGAAAATTGTAGGCATTAAATCTGTATTTTCAATTGCTGTTCTTCTTAACTTTATCTTTAATCCAGATCTTACTACTGCTACTGCAGTTACTCGCCCAGTCAAGTAAGAGCCCTGAGAAATCTGGAGGTTAGCAGTGCTCTAGCAAGTTGTGAAATGCAAAGAACAATTTGCACAATGCAGTGCTAAAGTCGATGTAATAGAGATCATCCTACTTAATAGCCTGTTTAAATTCTTGACAACTTACAATAGGAGATCACTCTCTTCTGAATCTGAAGTGTAACTCCTCCTGCATTGTAATTTTGTAGGGAGAAGAAGTGGGTGACAGTTGGCGACACATCCCTAAGGATTTACAAATGGGTACCAGTAACAGAGCCTAAAGTGGATGATGTAAGTATCCTGCAGTATCTTGCTTTTTCCAGATGTAGATGCTCCTGTTTAGGCAAAGTCAAAAGAAATGCTCTTTGATTTTCACTGAGCCTTTAAGCTAAGGCTGGTGTGGGTTTTGCAGGCTCCAGGGGGATGTTGGTCTCTACAGCAGTGATGTGGATGGGTGAGTGTGTGACAGTGTCCTGGAGTCAGCTGGGATCAGTTCTCAGATAACTTCAACATGCAGCTGAAACTCAGTTTGAAACCTTTAGTTTGAAACCCTTCTCTGACTAACTGGGAGGCAGGGAGGGAGAGTTATGGCATGGATTATTTTTCTCCCTTTCTGCCTGGTGATTTAAAGAAAGCAGCTGGTTTGGAACAGGGCAGAGAACATATTCTGTGTGTGCATCAATGCTGTTCTGCTCAAAACCAGGTGGAAAACATTTGACATGAGTGTAGGAATATCCTGTGGAGCTGGGATCACTTCTATTAGCATGTCCAGCCAAGGAATACAGCAGCAATGCTTCTGTTGTCCTGTGTGTTTTCTCTTGATAAATGTTCTGTCTGTGCATCCTGTTTATGTTGTGTGCACTGTTTGTGTGGCGTAAAAAGAAGGGTAAAAATCAAAGTTGATAGGACTTACAAATTGTTTTTTAAAATGATCACTGCTCTCATTTAATAAATTGTAATATTGTGATAGAGAGAACACTAACCCATGATACCACAGTAAATTAATGACACAACAGAAAACATCCTAAGTTTGGTACTCTTTCCTTGGGCTGTTATGTGCTTTTACTTTACCTGAAATATGAGTGAAGACCTATTTGGAAGAAAACTTCTCTATTAATAGATGTGTAAAATGGTGGTTTTTCAGACAAGACACTGTCATGACCTTGTCTTACTCAGACTCCACATTTAAGACCTGGGTTTTTTTATTAGGATTGCTTTAACTGAGTTGTTTCTTTCTGTGCTTTGGTTGTCCCACAGATTTCAGGGCCTGTCAGAGTTGTGGTAAACCTCAGGGGTTCTTCCAGTGCTTGGGCAGCATCTCTCTGAAGTTCCCCCTTGGGAATTGGGAAACCTGTCCATTCCTTCTGGTTGTCTTAATGTTTGGTCTTGATTTTATTATTTATAGTACATAGTGGCGGAAAATTGTGCTGTGTGTGTGAGAGGGAGTGCAGGGTTTGGGATATTTAGGATCAGGGCTTGTGGCAGTTTTCCTGCTGTTCAGCTGTGCCTGCAGGATGGGTGCTGGGGGACTTGGAAACAGAATTTCTAAGTGAGCTTCTGGAGGAATTTTCAAGGTCACAGCTACCCAAAGTCAGGTTCTCTGTTATGAAGAATGGGTTTATATAATGGTTTCCTTGTGCAGAGTTTAATTGTGTTTTCTAAGCCATCATCTCTAGGTTGAGGCTCCAGATTTGCAGAAATTGGGACACTTGTTTAAGACCAGTTACACTGGTGTCCTACAGTCATGTTCTTTTCATTTCAAGTAGATCCTGTTGTGCAGCTGCAGTTGTTGCAGGCTTGGTGTTGGCAAGGTTTCTGTTCTGCTGCTCTGAAAGTTCTCACAAATCACACAAGCACATAGATTTTATATAATACGATTTATTTACATAAATTATCCTTGCCTGGTATACAAGTACCAGGTAGGGATAATTTTGTCTATTAAATTTTGTTGTTGACATCTTTTTATATCTAATTTCATCCATTCTGAAGGACCAGACAGCATATTTGCTTTTCACTAAAATAGGAGAGTGATGCCTTCCCTTATTTCAAGTGGAAGTTGTCTTTGATTTTGGTGAACAGAAATTAAATTACTTCCCCCCCTCACGTGCTGCTCCTGAGGCACTTTGACATTTCTCTGCACTGCAATTAGCTTGGCTGCTCCTCCTCCTGCATGTTCTGGAACCTCACCACTCTGATGGTTAAACCTCTTTAACAAACACCTGTCAGCTTAAATGGCTCACAGTCACACTCAGTGTTTCTTTTGTGGCAGAAGTGTCCTTTTTACCTTTAAAAAGCAACAAAACCAAACCTGAGAGAGATCATGACCCCTCTGACCTTTCATTTTGCACAGGTAAAGAATTCCATGTGCTCTCACCTCTGTTTCGTGCATCAGCAAATAAGTAAAAATGCAGTTTAGAAATAAGCTTAATAATTAAAATAGAGAGAAAAGTCCCTACAGATGTCACTTGTTGAATTTCTTCTGCAGTCTTAGACAGTGTTTGATTGTGGTTCAGTTCCTTCCCTCCCTGGAGGACAGGCTCTGTTCAGAAGGGTGGGCTCAGAGCTCTGGAGTCAGAGCTCTGAATTGTCTCCTCAGCAGGCAGGATCTCCACAAGCAGTGCAGCTGCTTCTTTTTCCTGTGAGTCTGATTACATCACCTCCTAATTGCAAATGCTGCATCCCTGGGCAGGCCCAGATTCCCAGGGATGGATGCCATGGTCCCTGGGCAGGCACAGATTCCCCAGGGATGGATGCCATGGTCCCTGGGCAGGCACAGATTCCCCAGGGATGGATTCCATGGTCCCTGGGCAGGCCCAGATTCCCAGGGATGGATTCCATGGTCCCTGAGCAGGCACAGATTCCCTGTCATGGATGCCATGGTCCCTGGGCAGGCACAGATTCCCAGGGATGGATGCCATGGTCCCTGGGCAGGCACAGATTCCCAGGGATGGATGCCATGGTCCCTGGGCAGGCACAGATTCCCCAGGGATGGATGCCATGGTCCCTGGGCAGGCACAGATTCCCTGTCATGGATTCCATGGTCCCTGGGTAGGCACAGATTCCCCAGGGATGATTCCATGATCCCTGAGCAGGCACAGATTCCCCAGGGATGGATTCCATGGTCCCTGGGCAGGCACAGATTCCCAGGGATGGATGCCATGGTCCCTGGGCAGGCCCAGATTCCCAGGGATGGATTCCATGGTCCCTGGGCAGGCACAGATTCCCTGTCATGGATGCCATGGTCCCTGGGCAGGCACAGATTCCCCAGGGATGGATGCCATGGTCCCTGGGCAGGCACAGATTCCCTGTCATGGATTCCATGGTCCCTGGGTAGGCACAGATTCCCTGTCATGGATTCCATGGTCCCTGGGCAGGCACAGATTCCCTGTCAAGGATGGATTCCATGGTCCCTGGGCAGGCACAGAATCCCCAGGGATGGATGCCATGGTCCCTGGGCAGGCACAGATTCCCAGGGATGGATGCCATGGTCCCTGGGCAGGCACAGATTCCCAGGGATGGATTCCATGGTCCCTGGGCAGGCACAGATTCCCCAGGGATGGATTCCATGGTCCCTGGGCAGGCACAGATTCCCTGTCATGGATTCCATGATCCCTTCTTTGTTTGCATCTGGGAGCAGGTTGGGACCCACAGCTCATGCAGGGCTTGTGCTCTGTGCTTTGGGTCAATCTGACTTTTCTTAATCCATCTTTCAGGTTTTTTTGAATGAAGAAACAGCATTAGTTGTAGAGGAGGAGGAGGTTTCAGTTGGGGTTGTGAGCTGTTCTTACAGAGGTGCTCAGTGGGGAGGGTTTTACACAGCAAGCTGGATTTCTCTGCATGGCCATGGTCTCATGTGTGTGTGGTGCCTTTTGTTTTTCAGAAAAATAAGAATAAGAAAAAGGGCAAAGATGAGAAGTGTGGCTCTGAAGTGACCACTCCAGAGAACAGCTCCTCCCCAGGGATGATGGACATGCATGGTGAGTGGGAGAAGGTGACACCCAGTGCCCCTCTTACACTGCTGGCAAAGTGTAAACCAAGATCAGATCCTCCACTGCTCTGATGGATGGGCTTGAATCAAAATGGAAAACACCATCAGATACTCACTTGGTACCTTGGATCAAAATGGAAAACACCATCAGATACTCACTTGGTACCTTGGACTTCTCTTCTGTGGATGTACTAACAGTTGTTTATATTTGGGCTATGAGCATAAGGGAAAAAACTTGTTAGTGGAGTTAAATGTGAAAATAAAATTAGAAGTATCTACCACTCTAAGCACTGCCCTCAGGTGCAGTAATACCTCAACAGTTTGCTGCTTGAAGAACCAAAAATCCCCCAAAGGCTCAGTGGGACCTACTCTAATTTAGGCAGGTTTTGTACTTATTAACTCTCTTACTGATTAAGGTCAAGAGAATTCTGCAAGAGCCAAGAAAGCAAGCTCTGGTTCTGTGCTGCCTTCCTTCTGCTGCAGGATGAGAAATTAACTGCTCAAGAAAACATTTTTTGTTTGCCAGTCAGGCACTATGAGGTCAATTTTATTTCACTTTAATTTTTAAAAAATGTTACTTTTGAGTGTTAGCCTGGTGTTTATTACAGAGCAGCTTGCACAGCTCAGCTCTGCTTCAGGTTTTCACCTTCTGGGTGTTTGGATAACAATTGTGGCTGAGAATGCAGCACTGTTTGGGCTGATAAGAGAGGATCACTTTTTAGCGGGGTGTAAATTTTCAATTTCAGTTTTATTTGCATTTATGCTGCCTCATGGTTGCTTTTTGCAGTGCTGACAGCAAGTGAGGTCTTGCAGTTAAAGGATGAGCAGGGGTTTTGCAGGTCTGGATTAATTTTTCATCTATTTCAAACCTTTTAACTTTTTCCTTGGTCAGATCATTTAATTTTTTTAAGTCTTGATGCTCCCGTCCATGAGGTGAATGTACTACTTGACTTTTTTATCACTTATCACCCGTGTTTTTAACTGTACAATTTCACACTGTACAATTTTGTAATAAATTTAATCTGAATTGACTTCAGGCTGCTCTGGAGAGAGGTGATCCCAGCAGCAGCTCTGTGTTCCTGCAGTCCTTTGGATGTAATGGTTGTAGAGATGCAGAGGGAGGTGGATTGACTTGTATTCTAGTAATTTAATTCATAATATTTTGCAGGGTGAGTTTTCTTTAGGGAGCAGGAACTCCCCTCTTGGTTATCCAGGGATGTTGGTCTGGTTTAAAGGAAGTTGGACCCCAGAGCTATGTGTAAAATAATAGCTGAGTACTTAAACCACTGTCACAGGCAGAATATTTCATGTTAACTGCAGATCTGTGCTGCAGAGGATTACTGGGATCCAAGTCTTTGAGGGCTAGAAAATATTCTGGACAGTTATCACTTAAAAACTGTTGGTATTGGGCTGAATGTTACATTTCACCTTGAGGGGGTTTTGGGTTGGGTTTTTTTTTTGACCTTCAGGAGTCAATTCAAAAATATCTGCTTATCTGAACATTGGAGTGATGGGTATTTGGAAATGTGCAGCATGAACTGACTTAGCCCTGTGTTATATGAGACTGCACCTTTGTTTGATCTGCTTTACTCATATTTCAAAATTCTGGGTTCTTTTGCATCAGATCTGAGTAAAACACTCTTTGTTTTAATGTATAAAATTAGTATTAGATTTTTAGTAACTGCTTGGAAACTCCTTAGGCTGGTGTGGAAAGAAGTTGGGTGTGTAGTGTGAGCATGAATGATTAAACTTGATCCCTAATGAGCTAAATTACATCATGTGTTATCAGGGAATAATGTGGAAGCATTCAGGTGTGCTTTGTATCCTGTCAAATCAAACTGGGTTGGTTTCCACTCTTGTGTTCCCAGATGACAACAGCAACCAGAGTTCAATAGCTGATGCTTCTCCAATCAAACAGGAAAACAGCAGCAATTCCAGCCCAGCCCCAGAGCAGAGCTTGGCAACACAAGCAGACGGCACTGAAGTCAAATCTGACGAAACTCAGGCAGAGGCAAAGGAGCAGCCTGGTTCAGAAGGTGAGCTGAGAGGGCCTTTTGGAAGCAAAACAAAAAAAAGTTATCCTTTGGTGTGTTATTTATTTGCTTATCCACTTTAAGAACTGGAAAATAATAATTTGAAAGAGATGGTTTCTGAATTCTCGGCATTTATGTGAAAATGGGCCATAATTTCTCTGACCTGCTGGTGATTTTTCATACAACTGGAAAGGTCACACTGACATTCAGGGGTCTTTTCAGAGAGAAACAAACAAAATACTGGTTTATTGTTCTCAAATCTCAGTCTTGAAAGAATAAATAATTTAAAATCATCTTTGAAATGGCTGCTACCATGTAATCACACAAGTCCTGGAAAGTGTTAGTTTGTGTAGATCTCTGGAAGTTGATGCCTTAGTGTGACAGTAAAATAGAGGTGAGATACTTTGAAATTACTTTTTAAATTTTGTAAACTATAATGCAAGCTTTCTTTTCTCTTAATCCTGCTTGCTGCTTATTCAAAAGTTAGCTCTGAATTCTGTCCTAATTTTCTGAAAGCATTACAAGATTCTATTGCAGTCGTGGACAGATTAAAAATACATGTGGGTTAAGGGATTGTTCTGACCCTCACTCTTTAAATGGTATTTTGGGTAATTGAAACATGCTGTGTATTTATATTCTTAGGAAGATAACTTTCTTTGTCCTATTATAACAGGTAAAAGATGTCCTTAACACCATTCTAATGATTTGGTTGCAGAATTCTTCCCATACCAAAGCAATTAAATTATGCTCTCCTGATTTAGTTCTTCACTCAGTAGCTCCACTGACCAATTTAAATTTAGAACTTTTATCTTGGTAATGCCAGAGTGCTCAAATATGTTAAGTGTTGTCATTTTTAACTGGGGTTAAAATTTGACAACAGAACCATCACCAAATTGGAATAAATCGGAGCAATAATACCTCCACCTGCATATTTGGCCACAGTAAAGAGTAAGGATTTACTCCTTGGTTTAATATTGTCTGAACCTGCTTATATGAAGCTGTTACATAGCATGGAAGTTCCCCTGGTTAAATTTTATGTTCAGGGAAAATCAAACCAAGTCCTCTGGATTGAGAGCCAGGTATTGTAAAATGAAAGGGAGACATAAAAGCAAAAAATTCCTGTTATTAATGCAAGGGGTTTCAGTTGGTTAAATGCTGTAAAATGAAAGGGAGACATAAAAGCAAAAAATTCCTGTTATTAATGCAGGGGGTTTCAGTTGGTTAAATGCTGTGTTAAACAATTTATTAAACATTTATCTCCCTTGTTGTGATCAGTCAGAGCCCTGCAGTTGGGACATTATTCAGCTGGACAGGGTTAATGACCTTGCCTGTCTCATGTCACTCCACTGAAATGAGGGAGCCACTTGGTGTGGTCAGAAATGCTTAATGAGGAATGAAATAAACCAGGTGGATTAAAGCATTCTGCTGTGGGAACAAGTCCTGCAGGCACTGGAATAGTTTGAGGCTTGGTGGTTTCAGGTCTGGATCCCCTTGGCCAAAGGGCAGCAGCAGGCTGAGTTCCATCAGGAGCAGCTGGAAGGGAGCAGCAGGGATGGGCTGGATTTGTCACAGGGAGGTGGGAACATGGCCAAGTGCTCCTCAGCTCAGTGGGGGCTGAGAGATACACAGCAAAAATCAAAACTCAGATTTCTTTGGACCCTTGGGACTTGTTTCTTTATCAGCATGAGGATGCTTTTGTGGTGAGACACGGACAGGAAGAGGATTCTGCCTGAGTTCACTGAATGTGATCTCTGAGATGCTCATGATGGGCATCACTCAGTCTGGAATTCAGAAATGCTTGTGATGCTTTTTATACAGTACACAAAAATATCCATTACTCACTGGCTATGGCATCTTCATTAACCAAAACTGTCCAAAAATTTTGTTTGATCTTGCATTTCTCTTAATATGGAATAAATTCATAAAATCTTTGGGTCAGGAATCTAGAAACACATTTTACATGCCCCTGTCCCCTATTTAAAGAAATGTGTGCTTTAACCTTGAGTCTTCATTTTATACAGGTTTTTAGATCCATCAGTTGTAATACTTCAGCCTTTTGCTTCTGGTTTGAAGAAATTCCCTTCCTTGCAGTCCAGACTGGTTTGCTGAGGGCTCAGGCATCCTCTTTGAGGCTGTGCAGGAGCTTGGCTCCCTCTAGGGTCTGATCCCAGGGTCTGTGCTCCAGCAGCAGGAAGGAAAAACTCAGGCAGCAGCTGGGTTGTGATCCTGGAGTTTGAGCTTCATTCATCATATTCATACACTTATTTGTGTATTTTTATTAATGGTTACAGTGTGGGTGAAATGGATGTGCTGGGGGATGTTGCTGATGGGAAGATATCCTGGAAATCTCCTGCTGAAAGCTTTCATCTGTTTGCTTAAAATTATTTCTTGCCATTTCAGATACCTCTGATGAACAGAATTCACAGTCTTCAATGGAAAATTCCATGAATAGTTCAGAGAAAGCAGAAATTCAGTCCTCTGGAGAAAATGATTTAATTACAGAGGCATCTAAAAACTCTCAGGTAACTTTAAATGCAATAGTCCAATTGCATGGATCTTGGAAAAGTTTATTTTTAGTTAAAAGCAAATATAAGGAGGACAGCTGTGTATTTTCATTAATTTCCAAAGTGAGGACCTTTAGTAAAGCAGCTGTAGATTATTAAATGTGCCTGTACCTGGTTTTGTGGCCCAGGTGGCTGGCTGCTTGAATCTCACAGAATTGGAACAGTAAAACCAGATTGGTCTGATGGATTTCTTGGTTTCTTAAACCAGACCATGTTTTTAAGTGAATATTAACATTTTGCATTAATAAATTGCTTGGAACAAACCTACTGGACCCTTTGAGGACCATTCAGAAGTAGAACACCTTCTATAAAGGTAAATGTTGATGGCAGTTAGGAGAGTTAATTTGTGGATGTTTGGGTGTTTGTTTACTCACTGAAACACTGAAAAATTCTGGGTGGCTGGGAGGAGGAAATGATCCTTGCAGTTGTGCCCTTCTGAGGGCAGGACAAGTGCAGATGCTCAGGCAGAGCCCTGCTCCTCCTGCTTTTCCTGTGGGTGCTCGGTTCCAGTGCACCCTCCATCGAGGCTGTTCCTTGGAATATTCACTGTGGGGTTTAGCCTGGAAATAGGATTTTGCTCCTTGTAGATGACAACAAGTGCAAAGCTGCTGAGGTAAGGTGTGAGTAGAGGAGTGACTCCAGGCAGCACTGGGACGTGTTGTGGCATCCAGGGATGCTTTGTCTGGGACCCATCACACGCTGGGGAATTGTTTGTTTGATGTTTGTGGTGCCTGAACTTCAGTGCAATGATAACGTGGCTGTTTTTCTTTTCCCCCTCATTAAGGACTCTGAAGGAGTGCCACCTTCTAAAAAGATGAAAGTAGAGGCTTCCCAACAAAATGTTGAAGAGATTTAGACTATAGATTTTTCTGGTCAGTTTTTATGTAAGGTACATCAATGGGCTTAATTATAGAACAACCTTACTTAAGCATCTTCTCTTGGATGAGGACAGAACTCCTAACTTTTCAAGTTACCAAGCAAAAATCCAAGAAAGCCTAACAAAGGTTTAACTTCTCAGACACTGAAAACTTTTTCCTGTGAAACAAACATTGAGAACTTTTAAGTTACTGTCTCTGAATTGGTTGGAGTAAACAACTCAGGAGGGGTCTACGCACTGTTTCTAAAGTCAAAATTACAATTATGTTGCTGCTGTATTTTTTTTTCATTTCTCTATTTAACATTGTAAGATATTTAAGGATGGTACAGGTCAGGTATTAGCTTTCATGTGAAGTTCATTGTTCTGGCGTGATGTCTGCTTTTGTTTTGTGCCTTGTGTTCTGAAAACAGTGCTAACTTTTAAAAGTTGTTTTGCAACTGTCTCCTTTGCAAAGTGGCCTATGTTTGCATAATGCCATGTAGTAAGGCTTTTTTTTTTTTCTTTTTTTGTTTGGGGTTTTTGTTTTGTTTTTAAGTTTTAAATCCCTGGTGCTTAAATTTTTAAACAACTACAAATCAGGAAGCCATTTTCACTCTTGGAGTCCAAGGAGAAAAAGGAGCTTGATATTTTATTTTAGCAGCTATAGTGGAGATCTTTTATTGAATGCATGGCATTCGCAACTGTAAATTTGGTCTTCTAAATACTTAACTTCATCAGAAGTTAACATGATCTGTTTACCATTTATAGTCCAGATCTGAATAGATATTCTAACACAGGCACTTAAAATACTTAGTATTAGGTCCAGATCTCTGTACTGGGTACAACTTGCTTTACAGGAAAGTTCCACTATGTACATAAATAGGATCAAAGGGATTGATGCACAGTGAGTTTATTTTCAATTGGTCTTTTTTGATATCATGTTTTCACTGAACTGGATTTCATTGTACTGTTTCATTATGAGATGTTTACTTCTATGTTCCAGGAAAATACTGTATTATGGGGGAGGGGGGTTCCTTATTCTCTTTCAGCAAGTCTTGTAAATAAGCCTTGTTGTTTCCATAGTCCAGTTCCTGACTGCAGTTAGGAATGTTCCTTCTCTTCCAATTACCGTTGAAGTGTGCTTATGCTAACTGAACTAATGGAAAGGCACAAGGTGGGTGCAGCTCCCCTCAAATTCCTGGCAAGCAGAAGTGTGGAACCATCTGCATCAGGTCACGAGGGTCTGGTCTTCCAGTGGTATTTGTACTTCCAGGGAATAACCCTGATCTCCCACTTCCATGCACACACATCCATCCACGTGTCCATCCGTGCTGCTGGCTCGGGCCCTTGCTCTGTCTTCTCCTGCTGTGGGAGATGGAATTTGCAATTTCAAATAAGATCTCACAGCTCTGGAAATGGTTGAGTGTAGTTTGTAAGCTGAAAAACTGTAAATACTTTTTTAGATGAAAACAAAAAAAAAATAAAATAAAAAAAGAAGTTGCTTCCAGTTGATAAAGGTTTTTTCGTAAATTAGGGTTGTGAAGCTTATAGAGGTCTGAATTCTCCAACAGTGAAAATGGCTTGCACTTAGACTACTGCATTACGTTTGCAATTACCACTTTATTAGGAAAAATAACGAGGAACTGGGGGGAGGGAAAAGGGGAGGGAGGAGTGGGGAGCCAATACTGACCTTCCATAAAATGTTTGTAGGATTGAACCCCAAATAACCTATGACACTCAACTTTTCCTTTATGTTGAAATAAAACATTTTGGATTTTAACTGAATAAAATTTGATTGCAAATCATTCATGAAAACAGCATGCTCCCTAATAAGATTTTGGGATTTCTGGTCTGATCATGAAGTCCATTAACATTCTGAAAATAAGGAAATGAGGAGCCAAAAACTGAATTTGCACAATATATGCAATGAAACGGTAGAATTCTCTCTTGAATTGTGTGTATGCCTAAAATGTGGATAACTGGTCCATGATGATTGATTTGTATGTATATTACATTCAGATTTAAGTGATATTTTGTGAGAAGTTCTATTGATATATTAAATGGGCAAATCTAGAAAGATTCAAACTTTTAAATATTTTTGATTTACTAACTTTTCATTATTCTTAATGCTAAAACAAAACAAATTGATGCCACCTTGGACAAGTAGTCGTGTTTACTAATCCCTCTCTTCAGGTGCATCGCAGCAAGTTTTTAATTTTCATTTTGTAGACGTATCCAAGGGAGTAAATAGACTTTTCATTTAGGAACTAATTCCTGTACTTTAGGAAGAAATAAAATATATAAATAGCACTAAAAATACCTCAAATTTTTCATTAGATAGAAACATTTATTGGCATTATTGACATCAACCAGGTTTAATTATAAACTTCCTTTTCTCTCCTGTGGCTTCTGCTCAGAACTGTTCATTGTTCTGTGGCTAACGAGACAAGGCATCATAACCATCTTCCTAGAGGCTTTATTTCTGAGGTAGAAATCCTTTATTTACAGCTTCTACAGAATGCATTCAGATCTTTTATTTTAACCAGAGATTCTAGTGACAACAGACAACTGAACAAGCAGATAGATTTGGGTTCCTTAGACCTGTTATTGTCAGTCTCTGAGGGAAGAGGCTTTGACATTATCTGGTATGAAGAAATCCAAAATAGTGTATAAGACTGTTATTAGTCTTTTTTTGAAGTGCCTGATAACATTTATGGGCCAACGGATGTGATTGAACACATTTTAATGCCAGAAAGTACAGATGGGACCAAACCAGAACATGGAATTCAAATCCACTGAGGTTTGAAACCAGATCTAAATCCAGCTTTTTTTGGCTTGGACCTATCTCTACCCAAAACTTGTTTTATGAACTCACTGTAAAAGGGTTTATTGAAAGCATTGAGAGGTGGAGCAGGAGGAGAGATGTAATTCTTTTCAAGATGACTGAAAGTTCTCATACAGCTGATGTTTTAGAAATAGTGCAAATATCAAGAAGTGCTTCCTTGCTACAATGCTGAATGTTGGAGCTTCAGTTACAAATAAATAAATAAATAAAATAACAAAAAATATGAAAAAAAAAAAGAAACTAGAAGCAAGCAAGTAATTTAGCTGAGTTTGTGGAACACGTGGGAAGGCCTTCCGGATAATCGATTTACTCAGCCAAACATTTTATAGCAGAACTATTCCTTGGAATTTTTATGCTTGGGAAAGTAGTTGTTAAACATTCCAAAAAGTGCTGGCACTTACAAAACAACAACAAAAAATAAAATCAACAAGGCAGTATAAAATATCGGTTTTGGGTGGCTATCTTCATACATAAGCATTGTCATGTTTTGGAATGTTCTTTATCTCTAAGGGCCTGTTAGAAGGTGTAAAGAATTTTGTTTTCTTCAATACCTAATCGTTTTCCATCTTATGATTTGTGTGTGTGTGTTGTACAGCAGTATAATTTTTCACTTATTTATTCCATCGGTAGTTATGGTTTGTACAATGTACAATGGTTTCATTTCAAAATAAAATAAAAAATCACAACATGAACGCTGTGTGAATAATTTTTATCAAGAAACCTAATCTCACTTCGGTTCCTTTTGGTTTTTTATTTTTTTAATTTGCAATAAATTTCTGTTTTTATAAATGGTATTTTTAAATGTGCATTCTCTGGTGTTGTCTTGTTTGGTAATGTATAAAATGATCCTCCTTTGAGAAGTCCAAAGGTGCCTTGATAATTGTGTGGTGGGGCAGGGGCAGGTGGTGGTTGTAAAAACAACATATATGACCAGTGTAATTACAGCAATCTGCAGAATAATTTGGTAATTTAAGATAATTCATTTACCAAATTCCTCGTTTGGTGCTCGGTTAAAATGTTGTGGTACCTTAAATTGGAGGGGGAAGGGAAGGCAGAGTGTGAAACGTGCTTCAGTTTGGAAACAAGCTGGAGCCCAATGATTGCAAGGGTAAAACTCCTGAGGAGTTTTGGAAAGATTCTTTACATTCAAGATGGATATAAAGTGTCCAGCTTATTTTTAGTGTTCGGTGTGCTCTGTCCCAAGGTGGCCTGCAGTTCCTCAGGCAGCTGGACTGCCCTGCTGGCTGGTGAGCCCCAGCCTGCTCCCACCTTGGCTCTCTCACATTTACTGGGGTGCTCCTAACATCCTTAGCAGCCCCTTTAAACTCACTAACCTGGGAAGGAAACTGCTTTAGTTTGCTTTCTTTCCTTCTCCAGATTAGTGAATTAAACCAGGAGACACCAAGGAGTTCCATACGGGGTGGAACTGGAGAGAGAGGACAGGACAAGTAGGAGCAAGGCTGTAACTCAAGATGGGTCCCAGGAGGAAAGGCCTCTGAGCAGGTAAGGCTGGTGCCAGGGGGAGAGCAGTGGCAGCCTGGAGCAGGGCAGGGCTGGAAGTTTTCCCTGTGGTTTCCTGGGAAGTTGTCCCTGTGGTTTGGGAGCAGGATGGGCACGGAGTGGGGCAGGCTGGGCTGGACTCCTGCACTCAGCCCCAGCCCAGGCTGTGAGTAAGATCCCTTGAGCTCTTCCCCTCCTCAGTATGGAAATGCTTATCTTCCTGTCTGTAGATTCGGGAGGATAATCTCACCACTAAGTGGTGTGGAATACACTGTGGGCATTGAGCAGCTTGGGTGTCTCTGTTCACAGTGTGTACTGCACTTGAATTCCTCCTGTGCTAAAAGCCTATTTCAAGGAATTGGTGTTGTTCCTTGAAGGAACATCAGCAGAAGCTGGTGGCCTGTGTTTCACCTTGAACTGTGGATTGATGAAAAACAGAAAGAAAAGGAATACTCCAAAGATGCTGTGGCCTCTGTTTCCCTGTGCCTCCTGGAGTTCCTTGCTGTGGAGCAGGAGAGGATCCCTGGCAGTCTTGAACTGTTACTGATCACCTAAGTGCTCATTTAAAAGGGCAAACCAGGAGGTCTGTCTCCAAAATTCAGTGGATTTATTTTAAATAATGCCCCTTTCCTTGCATCTGGCAGAAAAAACCTGAAACTTGTGTTGTAGCTTAAACCTGCTGCCCTTTCTTTAAATGATGGTGTACTTTGAACTCTTCCTAGAAAATTGCACTGCAACCTAACGATTTTATTTTAACAAGTTACCTGTCTTTTCCTGCAGGAGGAAACACTGGCTTGCTTAGAATTTAGTGAGGTCAGTGTACAGGCTGTTGTTATGGAAATACTTTATACAGTGCTGCTAATGATGTGATTTTTTTAGCTCAGGATTAGTTCTTAACAAGCTACATGGAAGACTTTTAATAGGTATCATTAAACTGTGAATGTTGTTTTGAAATGTTTTAAATTTTTTTGTACTTAAAATATTCTCAGAAGGTCTTGCTGGGACACTTTTTTTTTAAGCAAATTTTAATAACCAGATTTGAAGCTAAATATGACTGGCCTTCAGAATTTGAGTCAAGTATGATGCTGACTAAGGACTGAATGCTAGGTTTGGTTTTTAAAGATCTGAGACAGCTCCCACATGATGTGGTCATTCCTTACTGTTGCTTTCATGTGTGGGGAAGTGTTTGACCTACCACTCCTTCCCTAAACACAGGGATCAGTCTTGATTCCATGCTAATGGGGAATGTCAGATCGTTGCATGGGCGTAATTGGGATATTGCAGGGATATTGCAGGGATGCCTCTTCTTGCCCAAGACTTCTCTCAATCTCTTAAGTCTCTCTTGATCTTATTTCTGGTTTAACACACCAGAAAAAGTAGCATGTGGCTGTTGAATATTTGGAAGCTTTTTCTCTCCTGAGGGTGGCTATGTAGAAGAGCCATTTCCATTTTAAGTATGAGATCCTATAACTGAAATAATATATGCAATTTAGTATAAATGCTTTGGAATGTGTGTCCTAGGATCCCCTGGTCACAGAGGTTTGCACTGCAGGGCAAGTTTGAGATGTTTTCTCTTGACTTTGTGTACACATACATACGTGCATGGGGTTTTGTGCTGTAGGATGATGCTCTCTCCCCACACCAGCCCTGTTGCTATGCTTTTATGTTAACCTACAGGACCCATTGCTTCCTTTATGCTTTTGAGAAGGATGAAATCTGACCTTTACTTCCACTGGAACAACTGTGGTTCCTTTTATGTGCCACTGAGCAGGTACTGAGTGAGATGTGAGCCACCAGCCTGGCAGCAGAAGCTCCATGTCCTGACCTCTGTGACTCTGCAGGTCTCCAGCTTCTCTGGCTGCCCTGGCTCTTGCAGACTGCTTCTGGAAAACAATAAGCAGTTTAGTGTATTAATGACAATTGAAGTATTTTTAGCACAATTGTTGTCTCAGCATTGTTCAGCCGTTTCTGGGCTGTCCTCTACATCTCGTGTTCCTCACAGTCCCTTAAGTTTAGGAATGTTTTCCATAATCGTTCGGGCTGGAAGGGGAGATCACTCAGTCCAACCTCCCTGCCCAGGCAGGGTCACCTGGAGCAGGTGACACAGGAGCACATCCAGGTGTGTTTGGAATATCTCCAGAGAGGGACAATCCACGGCCTCCCTGGGCAATTCCAGAGCTCTGCCACCCTCAACCTAAAGGAGCTGTTCCTCGTGTTGAGATGGAACATTTCGAAATTTAGTTTAGTTTAAAATAATAAATAAAAAATTATTCAGCCGAATGGAAGTCCCCCCTGAATCACTTAACCCAGCCATCCTGAGGAGGTGTGGGGACATTGCTGGCACAGAGCAGGCAGGGCGGCGGCGGGGCCGCTCCGTCGCCTTTAAGCGCGGCGGGGGCCGGCTCGGGGCGGAGCGGGGCGGTGGCGGCGCAGAGCGGGCGCGGGCTCGGCCGCGGCGGCAGCAGCGGGGCCATGGCCGCCGACGTGTTCATGCGGCCGGCGCGGCTGCTCGGGGCGGCGGGGCCGCTGTCCCCCCGCACGGAGCCCGACGAGGACTCGTCGGACACGGACGATGGCGGAGCGTCGCCGGGCGGGGGGCGGCGGTGCGGGCCGCGGCGGGGGCAGCCCCCGGGCCCGCAGATCATCCACTCGGGGCACTTCATGGTCTCGTCGCCTCACAGCGAGCACCCGCCCAAGAAGGGCTACGACTTCGACACGGTCAACGAGCAGACCTGCCAGACCTACCAGTTCGGGGCGGCCCGCGGCGGCGGCGGCGCCGGCGGCCGCCTCAGCATCGACGCGTCCCTCACGAAGCTGTTCGAGTGCATGTCCCTGGCCTACAGGTACCGAGCGGCCCCGGCGGCGAGTCCCGGCCGGGCTGGGCGGGGGGACCGCGCCGGGGAGCGGCACCGTGTGAGGGGCGGGGTCGCAGCCGAGCGGGTCCCCCCGGCCCATATGCGGGGGTTCGGTGCCGCTTTTGTGTTCAGCGAACTTGGGGGTCCCGGCGGGCCCTTCCCCACCGGCCCGGGGCCGTGGCTGGGGGAGAGCCGGGGGCGCCGCTGCCCCCCCCGCCATGAGGGCTGAGGGCTGCTCGGGGCTGGGGTCCCGCTCGCCCGCCGGCGCTGGTGCCGCTGGAAGCCCTCAGCATCCCGCGGCCGGGCTGGGAGCGAGTGGAAGCCTCTGGTGCTAAACAGAAACCCTTAAAGGGCAAAGTGCCCCGCTCGATGTGAAACCCGGCCAATTTTCCCCTCCCCAAATTTTATTTTTATAACAAAGTCAAACCAGCGGACTCTGTCGCTGTTTCCTTTGTTCCTGTGCTGGCTGCAGCTGGCAGCAGCACTTCCTGGGTTTATCTGCACCTTTTGCTCTGACTTTGGTTGTGCTTTTCATCTCTTCAGTAAGGCGTTATATTCCCATTTATCCCCTTTGTCTGTCATCCAAAATGGAGGCAGAGCTGTGGAGTAGAAGTGTTTTGGAAAGATGTGTGTCTGCTCAGCCTTTTGTTCCGTGTGATATAGCAGAAACCGGATCCAATCTGATGTTCTCTGCTGAGCGCATTTTGGAAGTTGATTAAAAGGCTTGATGGAAAATGCCTCTTGGCATATCAACGGAAATATTTATTTTCATCTATAGGAACCACCTTAGCTTGCTAAAGGAAAATTAACTTTGCCCACCCCAAATTCATCTATTTAAGTATTGCTCAATGAAGAGGAAACAATAGAACTATCTGTTCTGTACAGTAGCTTGAAGATGTAAGTAATATTAATATTTTGATAATATTGGCCAGGAACGTTATTAGTTGCTGGCAAGAGACTGAACCTCAGATTAGGTGTGTGCAACAGTGGATCTAAGTACTTTGCACTTACAAAAAAAAAAAAAAGTAAACCTTTTATTGTACAAGCTAGGAGGAACTTGCAGAGGAGCTGCAGGGATTATGAAGGACAGAACTGGACTGCTCATGTGCATGTGCTCCTCGGCCTCTGTCACCTTGGTTTTATTTTGTGCTTCCACTGGTATGTCATTGGGATTTTAAAACTGAGGATCACACCTGGTGCAAAGGAACAATTTTGTTACACTGATTGACAGTACTGAACTCTGATGTAGGTGAATTAGTGGAGCACCAAATTTATTACAGAAGAAATAATTTTATCCTGCCTGCTGGTGGTAGCATGAGGCAAGGTGCAGAAAATATCTTCTTAGAGGCTGCCAAAGAAAAGCACATTCTTAATGCTTCTGTCCTTGGGCACCTTAGGGTTTGCTGAGTTGCAGCCCTGAAGCATCCTGCCCAGATCCAGCCTTGCTTACTCAGCAGCTTTGGGATACGATTTTTAAATCTGCCAAGCAAACCAATTGTAAACTTGGGTCTAAAAAGGATTGAAGTAATTCTGGAAAATCTGATTTGAGGTGTTGAACGTGGCTGTGAAATGGGAAATGTCTTTTTAACAAATGATTGGGCCTGTAGGTTGTATTTCTCTCCTCAGGTTGGATTTTTTCTTGGTTGGTTTATGGGGATGTTTTTGTGGCTGTTGCCTCAGCTTTACCTTTCTCATTATTTATTGCCTGTCAGATCCAGCACTGACAAAACACACAGATTCCGTGTTAATGTTTTCCATGCTGCCTTTGCTGGATAGAAATTCACTCTGGAAAAGAACTGGGGCTGTGGAAACCAACAGCAAAAACTGTCACACAGGAAGGTGAAGATGTGTGAGTTTTGCTTTTTGGGGGCACGAGCTGCCTGCAGAGCTGGGGGATGCAGCCGTGTTAAACACAGACCCAGGGAAGCTGCTGCTGTGGCAGAGCTCTCTGTGGAGTATTTATTTACACATGACACTCATTGCTGGCATTTCAGTGTTTAAAGTTTTAAAGAGAAGCAGTAAAACGTGTGGTACCCATTAGCTCGGTGGATGGGCTAGAAAGCAAAGCTTTTCTAGATTACCTCAGTCATTACCTGGGTCATTACCTCGGCTGGTTTGTTTGGAAGCATCCACATTTATGCTGGATCACGGATTGGTGATCCATAGCCCATAAACCTGGGCTCTTCTCGTTGTGCTGTAAATTTTTTTTGAGTTTGGCTTTGTGCTGTTAACAGTGAAACTTTTTCTGATAGAAAAAGTTATTTGTGAACACCAGGGAAGCGATTCCCTCGTGCCTTTGAGCAGCACAAGCCAACATGATCCTAATTTTCATCACAGCTGTTTCAGTCACGTATCCAGTTGCACAGCTTGAAAAGTCTCATTTCAGATATGCCATTCCAGAGGGGAAAACATGCCTATAGCATACTCCCCTGTACAGTGAGCAGATTAAACCAATTTTTTAAATTAATAAGTAACTTATAAACACTGGGGTTTACAACAGGTGTCACGCGGGCCGTACTTTATCTAAATGTAACTTGTTTTTCTCATGAGATTGATTGTGGGAGCTGTACCACACTGACAGAGGTAAAAGAACATTGGTTTTCCTCTTTTAGCCCCTTCATATCAACTCTTTAAACCAAGGTGACCTTGCAGACCTTGACGTGTAGGTAGCTAGAATTGACTTGTTGGAGGCAGGCAAAAAGATCTTAAAAAATGTTCTTCTCAAAATGAGAATGAGCAGTGTCAAAGGTCTTTCTAATGAGAAACTGTGCTCCTGGGTACATGACCTACCATGCACAGAATTAAGTAAAATGTTATGTCATCTTGATATTTAATTTAGTAGAGCCCTCTAATAACTTTACCATTATCCAAATAATTGCATTACCCAGAAGTAACTTCCCAAAGATGAACTGTACTCAGAAATGTTTCAATAACAGCCTGTCATGAAGGTTTTTTTCCCCTGAGATTGAGACAGAGGAATTTTTTCTCTTTGTTAGGATTAATGGTAATGCACTGGGTGGTGCTCTTTTAAACTATTGTATATTTATGTCATTCCTTGCTTATCTTAGTACAGGCCATGGTAGGGTAGGTGAAGATGACTTTGTGGGCTCATTTATTCTTAAGTAGCCTCAGAGTTCTCTCAGCTCTTATTAAGAGCTTAAGGAGCCTGCCAGGTGTTGTACTTGAGGTAAGAGTGTTAAGGTTGGCGTGAGATCCTTGTGCAAACCCCTCAGGATCTGCTTGCTGAAGCTGCACAGGGCAGGACAGTGGGCTCTGGGAACTGGGACAAAAGCAGCCTTGTGAGCAGCTTGCCAGGTCATTTCTAGATTTCATCTCTCCTCTTTAGCAATATGACTCCTTCACTTCATCTAGAGGGAAGCCAAAAATATTCCCTTCCTCGGTGGACTGACGTGAGGGGTCAGCTTGTTTCCAGAGCCTTTGCCACACATTCTTTGTCAGTGCAGTGTTTGGGGAAGTTCTCAGCACTGCTGATGGCACTGGGAGATTAAAAACCTCCACAATCCAGCTACATATTTCACATGCTGCTTGTAGAAGCTACTCTGATAAAAACACCTATATTCACCTCTGAATTTAGCCAGACTTGAGCAGAGTTGCTGTTCCAAGTATTTTTTAACCACAGTAAGGTCCCTGCAAAGCAAGGATGCTGTGTTCAGGGTGCACTATGAACCAGGACGTCAGGACTGAGCCTCTTACTCTGCTTATGTCAAATGCTTGATATAGGCACAAGCTTTTAAGCTCTGTGTAAGATGCACTTTGAAATTCCACCTTGACAACCTTGAACCTCAGGACAGTTTGCAGAAAGGTGGCTGAGCTGTTCTTGTCTGCCAGACTCATTTCTTTGCCAAAGTAAACATTTCATAGTGCTGGTGTGAGAAGGCCTTGGTTCAGATGAAGGTTTTGCTGTCTTCAGGGCTACAAATGACTGCAGGAAGAGCAGACAAATTCTGTGGACAGAGGTTTTAGATACAGGGACAATTTTGTTTGTTTTGCTCCTGGTTGTTTTGGTGTCTCTGCAGACTGGTTTCTATGGGCCTGGTTGGGCAGGGTGTTGCTGTAGAGGTGTGGGGCACAGGAGTCACCTTTTTCATTAAAAAAGCACATTATCATCTTTTGATCTGCCATTTAATCTACATGTTTTGTTGTTGTTCTCATCTTGTGTTTTTACTCAGTAAACAGATGTTATTTTCTGGCTTCAGTACAACATGGATTTTGTAATCACCATTTTTGATGGATTGCTGAAATAGGGAAGAGGGAGCTGGTTTGTCCTCAGACTGCCAGTTCTCAAGAACTTTTGCATGATCTGAAAAAAATGTGGCTGAACTTTGAGATTTGGCATTATTTTTAGTGAAGATTTTGTGCTGCATGATTATGATGTGCTTTGAATGGCAAGAGAAGTTAATATGTTGATTTTCAGTTCTCCCCCCCTTACCTGTTTTTATTTCTTTCTGCTGAGTGGCAAGAGGAATTAAAGCCAAGAGACCCAAATTTCAGGTCTTGGCTTCACTCATGTTTTTCCACACACCCCTTTAGTAGGTCACTGAACCATTCTTGTTTGTTACTTTCCCATGTGGGGGAAAAAAAATTTCCATTCTTGTGGAAAGCAGAGTTGATATTCAGTCACTTGAGCAGCTGCTTATCTGACTGTGTGTCCTTAAGCTATGATTAGTGTTAATCAAACAAAAGGGTATCTAGTGATGCTGCAGGCTGGGAAGGGGTGGGGAGGAATAAAGGGAGCTTTGTGGCCATTTTGAGCTGAAGGCTGGGCATTTCTGGGATGTCAGAGGCATTTTGACAGGCTTGAAGGAGAGAGTGAACTCTTTAAGTTGTAATGGGTGGGTGGAATTTTCCCCCTAATAACGCACTCAGAGATCTGCTGTGAAGCAGGAGGAGTGGAAAGGGCAAGGAATGAGGCTGGAAGCTCGCTGAGATCTGGAGTGAAATTAGGGAATCTTTGAGGAATGCGTTGAGTGAATTAGAAGGGCCGAGATAAAGCCACACAAAGAGCTGTGTGGTGTTGACAGAGGCCACAGGGATGGAAACAGGAAAGCAAAAATGAGATACTGCAAAGTTCTCACAAAGTCACACAGAGGATGTCTCAGCTGACTGGGTGGGTTTGAGCCCGGGTTACAAACTCACTGAGCCCAGTGGGTGAGGAAACACCCAGGGCAGGGCTGCAGGGAATGGCAGCAGGGAAGGGGAGGTCTCATCCTGGTGGGGATTGTGGGGAAGAAAAGAGTTTGAAGATGGATTTAGCTGAGATTTGAATAAAAGGACAGAGGTGAATGATCACAATGTGATGGCGGTGTAACGCTGTTCAGGGCAGGAGAAATGGGAATGAAAGGGGAGGATATGTGGAAAGTGAGGATGGACAGTGGAAGGTGTGGCTGGAGTTGGAGAAGCCCAGTGTTCATTCCCCATGCTTTGATCTGTGATATGAGGGTTAGATAGGAGGCACTTGGTGGAGGTGTGCCTGGTGAAGGGGAGAATGAGCTGGACGGACCCACAAGTCATGGATGATGGGGCAGGAGATCTGCAGTTCCTGCTTTGGCTCTGCTCATGCTGCCCTGCTGCCTTTTGCTGTTGGAGAGAAAGGGCTCTCTTTTTAAAACAGAACAACAACAAAAAACCTTATCAGCTGAGAAACCTGGACCAGTTTGGGTTTAATCTAGTATTTTATTTTTAATTAAATACAGGCTATATGCTTGCAACTTCCTTTCTTTGTATACAGAAATTAATTGCATTTACAGTTTCCTTCATGTGTCCTTTGATATCTTAATATCATTGGCACAAGCAGTTCTTTAAAGACAAAACTTCTAAGCTACTTCTGAGGAAAAAGACAAGCTTTGTAAACTCTTTGATGGCTATAGAAATATTTTACAGCTTTCATACAATTTTCCTTTCGCTCTGGAAAGGAAACCTTTAACATGTCCATGAAACAATCATGAAGATGATTAGGAAAAGTACTTGTTTCAGTTGCCTCCAAAGAAAATAGAGTTGGTTCTTTGTGTTTCGGACAGTGATGGAAAAACCTGAATGTGATTGTTTTTAGTGCAAGCTAGAGTTCCATTATTATCACTGCTTCTGAAGCAGGAAGGCTTGGAAAAGAGAGTTAGGAAAAGCAAGGTTCTAGAAATTGCTTCTAATAGTTTTAGTACCAGAACAAAAATTCTGAACACAATCTTTTCAAATAATTTCTGTTTGTTTGCTCAAATGGGACTTGGAAGGTAATTTTTGGTTGTTTTTGAACATAAAGCACGCTGACTTGGTGTCACTCCTGATAGAATTAATGCAGCCATCCCTTGGTGGGTAAAGCAGCCATTGCCATGGGAAATGTTCTGGTGTGCATTTGCCACAGCTTATTTACTCTATGACACACAAGCTCAAAGCTCCTCACTAACCCTTGGTTCCTTGGCTGTTGATCTTAGATAAATCAGTTACTGCTTTTTCCTCCCTTTCTCCATTCTGAAATGACCAAAACATTCAGAGCCCCAGATCTGTGTGCTGGCCTTTCAGAAAGAGGGAAACAAAGGTGTGAAGTGTAAGTGAGCTGACATAGGAGTCTAAAAGGAAACCCTATGAAAGATCACTCCTCTGATACAAACTTAATAAAGGAAAGAGGACAAATGGAGGAAAGATTTGGGAGGAGATGAAGAAGAGGATGTGCAGCTTGCTGACATCAGAAAAGCTACTGAAGGATGTGACACCTTGGCCATTCTGTGCGGTGTGAATGGCTGCAGGGGAATTGCCTGCTCCTCTCTGTTAAGCAGATTTCACTTTGTGCCTTAAGGTATGGAAACTCCTGAGTGCTGCTTAGGAGCCAGCCCAGCAGCAGTTACCTTTGTGAAAGATGAGTGTTGTGAGTTGGCTGTCCAGCTGTGACATCAGTGGATAACAGAAAATGGGATTGGAAAGGAGCACAGGAGCCATCTGGGCCCAGGGAGGAGATTCCTTCCCTTGGCTGGTTATCCTGACATGGCCACTCAGGGCTGCTTGGTCACCTTTGGGGCTGTAGGAGAAAAGGTGACATGCCAGATGGAAAGGGCTTGCAGGGCACTGCTGGGATTATCCTGAGCAGGCTATTAGTGGAAGAATCTGATTCACTGCAATTAGTGATATGTCAGTGTGTTTTGGCCAGGATTCTCCTGACCTGCAGATAACCCTTAGCCCTGACACGGCTGGGGATGTGCTGTGATGTGAGCAAAGGGTTCAGCTGGTTAAGTAGCTGAGCATTGCTGCTTAATGAATTGATCACTTTTCCTGAAAAGCACAGAAAAATTTACATGACTTGTTAAATTTTAATGACTTGTTAGAGAGCTTTTTATCCTTGGTTTTGTGTTTGCAGCACATTATCTACAGCAGTAATGCACAGTTAGAGACCTTTTAGTCTCTCCACTTCTAGTTTAGCTGATGGTGTAGTGCAAGGAAGGAATGGATACAACTCTTTTTGCTGTATTTAATGCCTTTTCTTACTGTATTTTTTATGTGTGGTAGTGTCTTCCTACATACAGAGATAAATGCTTTATTTTTAATTATAATGGGAGATTTCTGGATTTCTGGGTATATCTTTGTTGCTCATTTACACCACACCAGAGCAAGCAGAGAATATCTTTATGGGTAGAGTATGTATGTAATGTTTGTGCTTCTCTTTCATTGCAGATTACCATTATTTCCCTGTGCATTTTCCCAGTGATTTGGGAGCAAAGAGCAGAATTTTGGGGGGACGGTTCAGAGCAGAAATAAGAGCTGAGGCTGCTTTCAGCTGAAGGAGCAAGGGAGACTGGTTGAGAGATGACCCTTAGTTAATGAAATTGTCCTTACTCAAGCAAAGGAGTCTGATGCTCGTTACAGTTCTGTTCCTGTGTGAGCTTGAAAGGGCTTCTTCCATCTCAGGACATCAGGGGTGGCCTTGTCTTTGCTGGTTTTGGGTGGGGCTTACTTGTGAATTAAGAATTGAAGAGTGAGCCTTAAGGGTGACTGAGGGGGTAGAGAGAAGATCCAGATAACCTTTTGCCATTCTTGAGAAAGAGGGCTGCTGGTACTTGTTTTGGAAGTGAGATAGGAGCTGCCTTGTTTGTATTTGGGTTTACAGATCTGGGGGGAAGGTGGCAGCTGGCAAGTGTGACCTGGCCTGAACTTTGTGGGGTGTTTGCTCCTCCTGGCTTTGTCCTGCATCTGCCCTGGTATTGAGAGAGTCCTGCTGATGTGGGTCCTCAAAGTGTCTGTGCTGAGAGCTTGAGTGAACACAGAGCCTGTAGTGCCATTAGAATCCTGTGGTGAGTGCAGGACCTTGGTCCTGTGTCCTGCCAGGCAGAGGGAGCGAAGGAACAAAGGTGTGTGAGTGTTTTGTTCTGAGGAGTTTGTGGTGCAGCTCGTGCTGCTGCCTAGAAAGGATCTGCAGGAGCACAGGTAAGCAGGATGGGGCCTCTTCTGTTCACTGATCCCTCCAGTGGAGGCTGTTAGTCCTCAGAGGTCAGCAGGGCTGTTCTTTATGAGAGACATGTCTGCATAACAGGATTCCAGCAGACATTGCAGAGGCACGAGGGAGGTTTGCTTCTGGAATCTGTCACGTTGATTGTTTTCAGAATTCTGTGGCATGGGGTGTTTTACTCGAAATCCTGGCCTCCTTTCCTCTGCTGCTTTGTTTACTCTCCCTTCCCTCAAGGTCCCATGGTAACAGTGCTGTGCCTGCAGCAGTTCAAGGACACCATGGCTGAAGTGGCCTTGGCCAGGCTGGGAGACCTCTGGCCAGGCTGCAGCAGCTCAGTGACTTCTGTATCCAGCAGCCAAACCCTTCCCCTGCCCGTGTGAGCTTGTCCAAAACACTTCTTGTCCACATTGCCCCAGCTGTGCCAGGGACTTGGTTGCCTTGGCACCAAAATTCTTATGTAGGGCAAGGGTTAGACTCACTCCAGCCTGCCAGGGTGATGATGCAGAGCCCAGGCCTCTGTGGTAGTACTGGTGTATCTTTGGAGCAGCTGGAATGTGGGGTTTCACAATAGACCTAAAAATAACTCACTGTGTTGATGTGAATGTGAGCCATCACAGGCTCTTCTGCTCAGCTCTTCATGCTGCATCTTCCATCCAGATTTTAGTTTGTTCTTAAATCTAGTTTGTTCTCACTATCCACACCATTCACAAGGAGACAGAGACCAAATGGAGCAAGAATTGTGGAAGAACTTCTCATGTCTTTGTAATTCTTTGAAGTCCATGATTGCTCTTTGCTATCTTTTTATCATGGAGCCTTTTGCTTTTGGTGCTGTGGTGTGACACTTGATTCAGCCTGGGTTAGCTGATAAAAGCCCTTACTTTGGAGGCAGAAGTGATAAAGGTAAAAAAGGAAAGGCATGCACATAAAAAAGAAAACAAAAAAGGTGAAAAGGAAGTACCTGAGCTTGTGGGTCTGGCAGCTGTTAGAGAAGAAATGTTAGTACCAAACTGGAAGGGGGCAGGGGGAGATCTTGTTGCATTTCTGATCTGCCACTCATTGGATATGGATATTGTCTGCTGCCACGTTTCCCAGAGCAAAGAATGATATCATTTGTTTTGTTCTTGGATGTTCACTCTCTGCTCGTCCTGATGAATTTCTGTATGTTTACATTGAAGCTGTAGCCTGAGTACACTCAGCCATGGCTAGTCAAGCTCTGTTAGCAGCATTTACAGTGCCAGCTGCATCAGGAGAGCTCCCAGTGTCTGAGTGAGAGGCAGCACAGCAGAGCCTGGTGCTGCTGAGCTGTGGATCCAGGCAGGGCTCTGAGCTGTGCTCTCTGTGAGCAGCACACAGGTCTGGGTGTTCATACCCTGCTCTCGTGTTTGCTGGTCCTGTACAGTGTCCAGAGAATGTATCCCCGTTCCCTGTATGAACTCCTGCACGTTGCTGTCTGCACAGCTTAGTCCAAATTTCTGTTTGCTTGGTAAACATCTGTCCCTGACAGGATGGAGGCTGAGGGAACTTGGATAGAAAATGTGCTGGGGGTGTGCCAGATGTGGGAAAGCATGAAGCAGTGAAAGGGAATCAACTGCTTGGTTTTGCTCTTTGAAACACAGCTTTTGAGAAAGAAAATTGAGTGCAGGGGTTGTAGAGGAGGTTTGCCACCTGGAAACATAGAAAATTTACATTTCTGAATTAGAGGATATAAAGCTTTTAGAAAGGAAGGAGTAAGTCAAGGGATTTGGATATGGTTGTGAAATATTTAGATCTGTTACCGAGCCAGAGAAGCTCTTTGAATGTTGTCAGCTTATTTCAAATGAAGTGTTGGGATGGGAGAACTGACTTGATCAGGAATACAAATATCCTCAAGGAGGGAACTGCACTCACTTCAGGTAATTATGAGCAACCATGTTTGACACCAGAGATTGTTTTGGTTTCCCAAAGCAATTATTTCACAATCTGTCCAAAACCTGGGGCATCCAAGCTGTTGAGCAGTCACCATAGTGGCTGTTCTCTATTAAAAATGTCCTTATCCCTCCCTTTCAAAGCAGAGTCCTGCCAAATCAATATACACACTCACCTGGGGGGAAAGTGTCTGTAAACAGCAAAAAGAGCTGTGCAGTTCTTCAGTTCACTTTTAGGGAGTGAGTTCATGTACTTGCTAATATCATTTTCCTTAGAGCTGGGAGGGGCTGGTTGTTGGGGGTGGCAGGAACACCCTGGGGACAAGCTGGTCCTGTTGTGACCCTTCCCCAAGCACCTGCTCACCCACTGCTGGACCTGTGGCACCCAGGGTGGGGCTTCCTCCAGCCCTTGCCAAAGCAGGTGCCAGGTGCTGGGGTAGCTGTACAGTGTTTGAGTATCAGCTGGGAGAAAATTCCAGGCAGCCTTTGGTCTCTGGGAGCTGCAGATAAGGGCAGAGTGTGCCCGTGCCCGCTCCCTGTGCCTGTGCCCGCTCTCTGTGCCTGTGCCCGCTCCCTGTGCCTGTGCCCGCTCCCTGTGCCTGTGCCCGCTCCCTGTGCCCGCTCCCTGTGCCCGCTCCCTGTGCCCGCTCCCTGTGCCCGCTCTCTGTGCCCGTGCCCGCTCCCTGTGCCCGCTCTCTGTGCCTGTGCCCGCTCCCTGTGCCCGCTCCCTGTGCCCGTGCCCGCTCCCTGTGCCCGTGCCCGCTCTCTGTGCCCGCTCTCTGTCCCTGTGCCCGCTCCCTGTGGCCGTGCCCGCTCCCTGTGGCCGTGCCCGCTCCCTGTGGCCGTGCCCGCTCTCTGTGCCCGCTCCCTGTCCCCGTGCCCGCTCCCTGTGCCCGCTCTCTGTGCCTGTGCCCGCTCTCTGTGCCCGCTCCCTGTGCCCGCTCCCTGTGCCTGTGCCTGCTCCCTGTGCCCGCTCTCTGTGGCAGCTGCCCCATTCTGAGCTGCTGCCTGAGGGTGCTGGGGATTCCATGGTCTTGTGCAAGCACAGAGCCAGTGTGTTTGTGACTGCAGTGACACTGTGACCTGAGTCATCCTTCCAGTGAGGAAGGGTAATCTGCAGCAAAACTGCACGGGAACCAGAGGCATTCCTAAATCCTGGTCTGTCGTGCTGTGTGGAATTGTTAACCCTTAGAGAAAACCATGGGATAAGATTGCACTCACTTACTTTATCAAATCAGCAAATGTAACTGAAGAGCAGAGCTTAGCTCTGCAAGTAGATGCATAGAATTCTGCAATAAAAGCTAATTCATTACTGTTTCTAATAAAATTTGGGTCTGTGAAGGCTGTTGTTTAGGAACTCAGCGTGGATCCCATCTGTTTTTAGTATCCAGTTGTACAAGTAGAACCCTCAAATCTCCAGTAAAAATCTTAGCAGAGCTTAAGGAGACTAAAACTTTTATTAGCAGTTTTTATTAGCACATTAGTAGGCTTGGTGTCTAAGCTTGGCATGTGGTGATTACAGGCTGGGTGCATGTAACAGGCTTTTGGAAATATGGAGGTAGATCCTAGGAAATTCTGAAAGGTTGCTTCTCTCTGTAGCAATAAACATGTAAAAAGTGTTATTTACCTTCCACATGAGCTTTCCCAAGGGACTGTCATGTCCCCAGGAAAGGATTCTACAGAATGA
This sequence comes from Zonotrichia leucophrys gambelii, assembly GCF_028769735.1. NCBI lineage: Eukaryota > Metazoa > Chordata > Aves > Passeriformes > Passerellidae > Zonotrichia > Zonotrichia leucophrys. Next base: position 3,017,147 of record NC_088185.1, read on the forward strand.
AGGTTGGGACTGGTTTTTTGTGATGTAGGAGAAACCTGCTTCAAAGAAGACTTGAGTGAGGGTCATTCAGTGACTTGGTTGTTGTTTTGCTTGTGGTAAGATTTGTGAAAGTGCTGATGCTGTCACATGTTTTACTGCTGAAGTCACCACTTGCTTTGGGACATAAACCATCTCAGTCTGTTTGAAAGTCAGTCCACACATGTCTTTTAACTGGTGCACAGGTGAATGGCATGGGAATTTCTGAACCATGGTGCTGCTTGATATTTAATCATGGTGGTTACTGGGAGCAAAGGAATGACTTTATAAGGGTGTCATGCAATAAAACAAGGTCTTCTTCTGACACTCACCACATATATTGAGGTTAAATATTGCTTTTGGGAGTTAACTGCTATGAGACATTCATCAGTGCCCTGTGCTGTGCATCGTTACCATAACCACCATCATTATAAAGTAACAGATCCAGCAATTCAGCAGAGCCACCAAGGACAGGGCTGATCTCTCCATCTCTCTGTGGGAACCTGGCATTGCCCTTGGCCTGTCCAATCCTAGAAAGGCACCAGGAGCCATCTGGGAAAAGTGTGGTGAGGATTGTGTGGCATGAGCTTTATCAGCTGCTTCCCTGCCAGCGCTGTGTCCCAGTTAATGCAGGAGGGTCACTCACAGCCCTCCTGCACTGCAGCACACAGATCCACAGATCTTCACAGCTCCAGTCTGGCTTGTGACCCAGAGGGGGAAGTTTGTTTTCCACTCTGTGTTCTCTAAATGTTCATCCTGTTTGAGGGACCTGGAAAGGCCCGAGGTGGCCTTGGGGCAGCCCGCGTATCGAAGGACGAGAAGAGGCTTCAGTTCTTCTTTCGGTTTTTATGTTTATTAATTGTTTATCTAAAAGATGTTCTTTCAGCCCGACAGAGGTCTGCTCAGCAGTCAGCCATGAGCACACTGTCCTGCCCTCCGGGGCAGCCACGTATCTTTATACCCATTGTTACGTGTACAATATTTATCATTTTTCCCCAATACCATTTATTCTTATTACTCGGTGCACTCTCAGTAATAACCAATCCAAAAATGCCACCATCACCAAAGAAGATGGAGACAGAAGAAGAACAGAAGGAGGACAGGACACACCCCAATTCCTCCATCTTACTTCTCTAAACCCCCCTGTACATAAATCTTAAACTTTGTGTCTCACCCTCTAATTAACTAATCCCTTCACCATTCACCCCGGTGAAGTCCTCATCCTTGTCGTCTCCTGTGTAGGACCAAAGTCCAGCCACCAGACACTTCTGGAACATTCCAGGACTCCCGAGCCCCCCAAGGTGGTCTCGGTGGCTCAGCACCTCAGGACTGAGATCCTGAGATCCGACATCCTGGGACTGTGGTTTTGGGTGGTGGGTCCTGGGGAGTTTTGCTGTGGTGTTTGAGGTGTGGTGCCCCCATGGCAGTGGGGTGTTCACTGTGAATTGAAGGGCTGGTGTTGGTGAAGCATTGCCAGAGCACTTGTTTGCACACAGATCCAGAAAAGGTCTAAGAGGAGACTTTCCCTGTGAGTTGTGCATGACCTTTTAGAGACTTTCTTTTTTTCCACATTCCAGGCTGTTCCATGTGAGTTCTGGAAGGAGTTTCCTCCCTTCATCATCTTTCTAAGGGATTTTGATTGGTCTTTGAGTAGTTTCAGTAGTAACACAATGGTGCCTTTACCCTGCTTCTGCCTCTTGTGTAGTTTCTGGTTCAGCTTTTATGTAAACTTTGAATAAGCTGTGTGTGCTGTTGCAGCCTTGAGTCTGTAAGAACTGAATTTGGGAAGCAGCCTGGTGTTTTTCAGGCTGCAGACAGCTGGGATGAAAGCTTTGTGTCACAGGGGGAGAGCTGGGAGAGCATCTCTGCTTTTCCAAACCTGTAAGGCGCTTTCAGAATAAGATCCCTGAAGTCTTGCAGTGTATTTATAGGATGTAACGTTGTTCAGAGAATGTTACAGTATCCTCTGTGGCAGAAGTGCTGGTTTCGGGTTTCTCCAGCATGGTAAACAGCTCTGGGCTCCGGTGGTATGTGTGCTGCTCTGAGAGCTGGGCTGATCTGCCACACTGATAGGGTTTGTTTGGCTTTTTCAGAAGCTCCGTGTGTGAAAAATCTTTTAAGTCCCAGATCATCACAGCTTGATCAGTTCATTAATCTAGGCTGGGACCTTAATGATCAAAAAGATTCTGACACGTTTATAGCTCTCCATTCAAGAGGGTGCCTCACCAACAACCATCCTTTTAAATAATGGATGTGTACTGCAGAACCCATCAGTCCCTGATCATCTGTGTTGGGAAACAGCTCCTTGTAGTGAATATCGAGATTCTGAGAAGGTTGATGAAAAGCCAGTGGCCAAAATCAAGTCTTAGGAAGAAGTGGAAAATTTCAAGACACTAAAATAAGTAGGATCACTTCCCTTTATATTGAAGCAGCACTAAAAAATGACACTTTCCACCATGCATAACATAGGAAGCACTTCAAAAATAAGGAAGACAAAATGTATTGAAAAAAGAAATAAAACCAAATGTACTGATCTGATGTGAAAAATGTAAATCAGATCCTTGCTAAATCTTACCCTTCCTCGTGGCATTTCTGGTGTGGGGTGTGTGGCTGGGAAATGCCTGGCTGCTGTTGTGTCCTTGCTTTGCCACTGACACACTTTGTGCCCATGGGCAGCTGCTTTTCCATGCTGGCATTTCAGATTGGGGCAGTGAGAGGGGTGGGATGTGCCTGAGCCTGGAGCTCAGAGCACTCTGTGAGTTTTGTGTGTCAGCTGCTTTTTCCATGACAGGATTTCTGGTGGTTCTTTAAGAAGGTCCTGATTTTTGGCAGTGGAAGTGTGTGGCCTTTTATAAAGTGTTAATATTTATAAAGTTACAAAGTTGAAGACAGCAGAGGTTTGGGGAGGGTCAGCAGTGACAGGTGTGATGGCAATGCCCATTTTCTCAGCCTTTTGGCTGACTTATTAATGACAGTACTTAAGCAGCTTTTTTCTTTTCTTGCTGTTCCAGTTCTGTACTAAAGTGAGCCACTGTTGGACAAGTGTCTGAAAAGCAGGAACATTTCTAGAAATATCCTTTGATTTCTGACTGGAAATGAGAAACTGTCTAAATACTCTGAGTCTTTAAATAGCCACTGGCTGAAGGACACCATAGCCTTCAAGTCTCCTTGATATTTGTGCTGATCTTTGTGTTTGCCCTGTGCTCTTTTCACCCTTTCATAACCAGCATGGAGCCTGCCTCTGGTGCAGGCATTTCCCAGCTGCCTGCAGCCTCACCCTGGCCATGTTGTGCTGCACTAAAACTGCAGCAAGAGATCCTTTCCCTGACTGACACAGTGGTGGTGGTTTGAAAACCCGTCAGGGTGGGTGTGATGATGCTCCCAAAATGGGAATTTTTCTGCTGCCCTGACACAGCACCAGCCTGGTCATTCCTGACTCCAGCACAGACCAGGCTGTCAGAGCAAGAGCCAAGGCACTGCAAGCTTGCATTTATGCAAATTACATTCAACTTCCAAGCTTAAAATAGCATTGAATTTCTAATATAAATAAATCAACATTTCTTGCGGATTTGTTGGGGCAGGAGTATTTGCTTCAGGCACACAGCTGACCTTTCACTTTCCTGTTCCATTTCAGGAGGTGCATACCTGAGCCTGCCTGTTTGAAATCAGTCTAGATAACATGTTTCTTGGCAGGTGTTGCAATTCCAGTTTGCCAGTGGCTGAATTTGATCTTTATTTTTATTTTTCTAAACAGCTCTTAATAGTTAATTCTCTTGACAGAGGAAAAATATTTGTCTGGTCCAGTATCTCTGTCTTCAGGATGGAAGGATTATTTTTAAAAGGTGGTGACTCAAACAGTGAGGGGACATTTTGGTTGTTTTAAAGTGTTTAATTGAACTTGAGCACCAAGCTCCCTGCTGTCCTTTGTGGTCTGTGGGCAATAGAAAATCCCTCCACAGCCCTGAGCTGCTGCTGCAGGAGGATGAGCAGGTAATGAAGAAAATGACCTGTCCTACATCTGCCTTTTAAAATCAGCTCTGTCTGGGATTGGTATCCTCAGGCTGCAGCTGGGATGAATTTTGGTAGCAATTGTGAGATGTTAAAATGTGATCTCCACACCAGTCCTACACACATTCACACCATGTAGAAATGTTTTGGTTTCTCTTGCCTGCCCCTTTGCTCTCTCACACAATGCATATAATCTGATTCTCTGAATGAACCTTTGTTTGGGGAAATACTGTTAGTTTTGGCTCTTGCAGAGCTGAGCTGACAGGCCCAACTCCCCAACAAAACAGATTGGAGATGACAAAACAAACTAAAACCACGCCTTAAAAAAAAAATGCTGGGGAGAAGCCAGAAAGTTCCTTTTCTGTGTTGCTGAAAAAAGCTAATCTGTTTAGCTACTGTGCTATCAATCTGAATTTTGTCTTCTACTTAAATTAAGAGCCTCATTGCCATTACCTGTAATTAAAGTAAAATTTTTACCCTACCTCAAAAAATGTCATGATTGTGTACAGGAAGGAACTGGGGGGAAGCACAGAGGAAGTGGCTTTTGAGGCTGGAGCTAATAAGGCAAAAAAGGGTTGGTTTAACATCAGGGCAGGGGGAATCCATTCCCTAAACAGGAAAGCGAAGGACATTTCTGTAGCTTCTTCCCATAAACTGAATTGACAAAATTCAGATTTGAAAACAAAATAATTTGTTTACAACCATAGCACATGAGACTCTGGTGATTCCTGCAGACATGCAGTAGCTGCTTTCCATCTGCTGGGAATGCATATTTGGGCAGCAGGACAGGCCTGTGGAATCCAAACCACAGTGCTTGGAGGTTTGTGTTTAAATTCCATGTACCAGAGATCTTGGCCAGGTGCTCTCTGAGGAGAAAAACCAACACACTCCTGAGCTAGAGAGCCAAATGTAGCCAGAGATTCTCCTTGTCCCTGCCTATCAAAAAAGTGAAAGAGGAGAGGGTGGAAATGAGGGGTTTATGTGCAAAGCACATCAAAAAAATCCATGTCCCACTTCTACTGTGTCACTCTCACACTTTGTAGCCACGGGCATGTAATTCACTCTCTCCTTATTTTAAGCAGGAGATCCTCAGTGGGTATTTTAAAAACTTCTTACTTGGTGCAGCCTTAGTTCACCACAATCCCAGGATCGCTTCCCAGCTGCAGTTCCTGCTCAGCCACTTTTGCACGTCATGGTGTGGAGAATGAACTTACATTTTTCTGAACAGGAAAAGGGATTTTTCAGGCTGATGTTTACAGCAGAGTCTTCCCTGTTGCTTTCTGTTAGAAAAGGATTTAAACATGAGGCTGTGGTACTGTTGTGAGCATTTCTGAAAGAGATAAAAAATGGGGAACTGCAAATTGAATGAGCAACAGCTGAATAAAGCATTTGAGCTGTGTAAAACACATAAGCTCTACCATGCTATACCATATAGTTCCATTTAATCAACATGTATTTAAACTGCCTGATAAATGGAGGATATATGGAATTTTTGTTAATATTTTAAAGTGTACTTCTCTGCCCTTTCAGTGCTCTTTGTAGAAACCAGTTTCATAAAATGCTGGTGTTTCTTAATACTAATAAGTAATGAAAAATCCCTAAATTTCTTCTGGGTTTGCATGCAGATAAATGTCCCTTTCTGCCCAAATCCAGAGGGTGCTTGTGTCATGTGGGTTTGTGCTGACTGAAGTCCATCTTAAAATCCTCTGATTAAGGGAGGAGAACGGGGGATTCTTCTGTTGTGAGTCATCTCATCTCAGAGTTGATCCTGTTTCTACAGATGTTGGAGGGAGTTCTGCATTGAGGTTATTAATTGGATGTTGTTTCAGTGCTAGGGAGGGCTCCTGGTTTCAGTTTTGCAGCAGTGAATGGCATCTCGTGTATCTGTTAAAAAGGAGGGTCACACCTTTGCCCTGTCTCTACCTGTGAGATCTTTAACTGAGTGTTATTAACCTGGAACAAAACAGAGACAAAACTGTGCTTGTAAATGGATCCTGTCAGGGTACTGTTGGAATACAAACCTGCTCCCTAATTACATTTCAGTTGATTGAAGAAAAATTTAGAAATCCAAGGTGTTGAAGGGAATCAGGTCACACTCTCACAGTGGATGTGTCTTTCTTGTACTTTGCTGCAAATTGTGTGATGTTTGAAGGTTTGTAATTTTTTAAAACACAGCTGCTTTCACTGGAGTTTTAGAAATGGAGAGTTGTGAGAGATCAGTGCCTGTTATCTGCCTGCCTGCTTGGATCTCAGTTCCAGGGTGTCATTCCTGAGGTGGGGAATTGCAGGTGGAAAACCTTGGGAATGGAGGGCAGTGGCAGCCTCGGGTGCCCCTCCCGTGACAGCCCCAGGACTCCTCCAAAGCACCTTGGGGCTGCTGTGTCCAAGGGCATTTCCAGCTCTGTTGGCTGCTGAGCTGGAGCTCTTTTGGCTGGTTTGCTGGGATCAAATCACTTGATGAGGACATTTAGACCTGGGAGGTGGAGATTTCTACATGGGAGACTGAGCTGAGCTGCTGGAATGCAGCGTGAGAGTCACCCATCAGCATTTGATTTGATCTGTGTGTGATAGTGAGGAGAACATGAAAGTCACCGATTCTTCAGCCTTGCTTAGTGAGCTGAGCTGCTGGCAGCAGCATCCCCTGCAGGATGCACCCAGAGCTTGGCTCCCCGTGCAGCACCAGCTGAGACAGAGTAAAGATCTATCTTGAACTAAGTGAAGTGTCTGGGAGAGGTGAAAAGTCTGTAGAGCTAAAGCTGAAAGAGAGGCCGCGTTCCAGAGACAGCAAAGAGACAGAGAAAGAAAAACAGAAAAACCACGAGGTCAATCTGCCCCCGACCTAAGAATTCTTCCGATAAAGAAAAATTAGTGCTAAGTGTCATGCAAGATGAATATGTATGAACTTATTGTGAAACTGTATGCATATGCATTTAGAAGGGAGATAAAAAGAGGTCTGAAATCTTCAAGGGTACGCATGCCCTTTTAGGGAGTCTTGCGTCCAGCGCGCGTCGTAATAAAGCATACCGGGCTTTACAACTTTTACAAGTTGTGAGGTTTCTTCTTTTCTCCGCAAAACACAGCATTCCCACAGGCTGTGGCTGCAGCTGTCCTGGCTCGTACCAGGCACTGTGGGGCCCAGTTCTCCCTTGGGATGTTCTCCTGCTCCCCTTGTTGGCAGCAGCATCCCTGGGTGAGGGAGCAGCGTCCCTGCAGAGCTGCAGCAGCTCTGGACCAGGCTGTGCTCCTGGCTTGTGCTGCAGGTTCCTGCTGACCATCCCCCTGTTGGGATGCTCCACATTTGCTGTAGGAGTTGGTGTGGTCTTACAGAACAGGCAGGAGCAGCAGCCACATGGTCTCTCCAGTTGTTTGGGTTTTTTCCTTGTTGTTGTTTTGCTGCTTTAAAATGTGAAGACTGCTTTCTGTTAGGCAGCTGCTCTCAGTCACAGTGCTGTTCAAAGTAATTGACTTTCCATTGACTTTGGAATTTGGAATAGCGTCTAAATATTGTTGTCAGCTTCATGCTGATTACTCTCCACTGAGGTTGAAGTCGTTTCACTTATGACCTCAAGCTGGACTTGTGTTTTGCTCCCATGGGAACTAAAAATAATAATTATTTTAAGAATAGGTTCTTAATCACTTCCTTCTTTTGATGTACTAGTCTTGTTTAGCATTTTCTAAGAATGTAATTGAAAATATTTTAAACTATTTATGTTTTAATTCCAATTTTAATTAGCTCTTTGAAGATGCAAGGAGTGTACCAGACTTGATTACAGTTCCTTTTAGTCTTTTTATAGAAAAGCATTTGCTCTTGTTATTCTGAGTGCAGATTATTAGAGTTTAGTTGCTTTGGCAAACTGTCGAGTCACACAGAGCTGTGAAGAGATGAACATTAAGTTGACAGATTTCTTAGTCAAAGGCATGTGGGCACTTTGTCAGTGCTGGTGATGCATCAGCACGTTCATCTCCTGTCTCCAGACTGTTAATGTACAGATGAGGAACAGGAAAAGATGGGCTTAGTCTGGGTTTGGAAGGGAAGAGAAGGTGGGCAGTGGTTCTGGGGCAGAGCTGCTGTGCAGGGAACGCCAAAGGTGTTGGGGTGGTTTGCAGTGATGGGAGAAATATTAAATGTGTGAGATCCACTCTGCCCTGACACATGGGCTGGGTAACAGTGACATGAACTAGTTGGAGATTTTCCATTAACTAAAAATCTTGAAATTTAGAAATGGAGTCTTGGGAGATATATTTCAGAGCGGCATATGGATGCACCACTGAAAAGAAATAATGCAGGAGGATTTCCTAAATGTCTGTGACCATACAGTGCCTTAAAGCCCAGTGACAGCACAAATATATTAACAATAATTTTTTTTATTTCTTGCTAATAGTTGACATGGTTTGCTCTCACTCCCAGTCAGTGAAGTTGCTTGCTCCAGCAAGTCTGCTTGTCTTGGGGGTGCTCATGTTCTATTTTGTGTACCAAATTTTGTTTATTTTTATCAAGCACCAACGTCCCACAGGCTGCAGCAGAGCCTTGTGCATAGTCCAGTGTACAGCTAAGCCCCAAAGGGGCAGCTGGGCATGGACAGGGCTCACAGCTTGGTCTCTCAGCTGTTCCCTTGCTGCTGGGAATTATCCTTTTAGTGCAGTTCATACCTAATCTCCGCTTCCTTGTGCATACAAGAACATTGCAGTTTATTTTTAAAGAGGACGAGGAGTTAAAATCAGGCAACAACTCATTTACTGATGCATTGCTACAACCTGTTGCCACAACTGACATTTTATATAGTAGTAAAACTGAAAGAGCAGAGCTGATTTTCATGACCTATCTCTTGGCTGGAGCCTGGCATTTGCTCCTCTGTTACTGTCAGAGTTGTGGGAGTACCTGAGTGTGAGAGCAGTTGTGGTGTCAGCAAGGGAGGAAAGAAATGGTGAGCCAAATACCTGAAAAAATGTTAGTCTAATATCCTGTTATTGGCAGCTCTGGCATTCTGGTGGCTTTTGTTTAAGCTGAGGACTTCTTGTTTTCAGTCTTGCAAGTTTTATTAAAAGGTTTCTTTAAAAAGAGCTGCTGTTGGGAGGGAGGTTTCCCAGACCAAATAGGAAACTGGGAATTATCAGTTCTCCACCCTCAGGCTCTGTGCATGGGCTTTGCTGAGCCAAGGGAAGGGCCTTGCACTTCTGTAGGATGTGCTTCTATTTGCACAGCGATTTTAGAGCTTAAATGTGAAATGAGCTTTTAAGGATAAATAATCCCTCTCTGAGTTCATTTGTGCTGAATGTGTGGGGCAGATGGCCCGTGCCAGGGCACTGTCTGTGCTGGCACACCCAGTGCCACTGCAGGCCATGGCAGAGACCATTCCTGACTGGCCCTGTGCTCAGGGACCTCTCTGAGAGGGCAGAGTGTGTGTTGGTGACACTGCCACTCCTGCCACTCCTCCCTGGCCATCACCCCTTGCCCTGATGCTCGTGGGGTGCCAAGGTGAACCTGTTTGCTGTGGTGTTGTGTGGGTTGGTTGGTATTGCTGGTCCAATTCCCTCACAGCAAGGTTGCACAAACAGCACAGGAAGCATCAACTTGGAAGATGTGGGGCTAAAATCCCCCAAAACAAGAGGGAAAACCTGGGATAGGCACAGTTCCTATACTTTAATCTCTGGCTTGAAATTTACTGTGTTAGGAGTATTTCCTACTTCCTCTGCCTTGTCAGTAGTATGGATTAATGATTCATAAAGGTGTGTTTTAAGGGCTGGGGAGTTTGTGTTTATCCAGTGCTTACTGGAGTCCCTGATGCTTCTTCCTCTTTCCTTCCATGTCCCTTCCACCTCCCAGGAGCATTCATGCATAAACCATTTCTTTTTCCAGCCTTGCCTTTCCTTGGAGAAAAGTTACTGGTAGTCCTTTGTGCCCAGCACTGATTACCAGCAATGTAGAATTGGTGGATTATATTTTTTCATGGGCCAGAACTGGCATTTCATTCCTCCTTTCCAGTGTTACCAGCCTGGAAAATCGAATGGAACTGTATCTGACCAAACATTCAGAAGCCTCTTAATTTTAAATAATTCAATCCCAGTTGGTGGAAGCTCATAGGTGAGGGTTAGAGGTGAGATACTGGCAAAGAGAAAAGTGTGGATGAAATTAATTGCATTCCTGCTGATATTCTTGAGACCAGTTGGGACAGTTCTTGGTTCTTATGGGGGACACATGAGGACTGGATTAATCTCTGGCTCCTGGTTTAGTGAGCTGTGGACAGTAAAAGTTGTGACTGGCCAAGCATGGCTTGTTGTTGTTTCATCTGTTGAGAGTTCTGCTGGCTTAGGGGGATGCTTTGTCTTGAAAGGAAGAGAGAAAGAAAAACTGAAAGCAGAATGATTTGTTGTCTGTTTTGTTGCAGTGGAAGGTTGGTTTCACCAAAATGGAAAAATTTTAAGGGATTGAAGCTTCAGTGGAGAGATAAAATCCGTCTCAATAACGCCATCTGGAGGGCCTGGTACATGCAGTGTAAGTACCGTGCTGGGGGCGGGTCTTCCCTGAGACATCGCTGAGAACACGAGAATTGAAATGATTGTGTGGTGAAAAGCTCGGGGATGTGCTCGTTGTAGTAAACCCCTCAGGTTTAGCCAGGGCCCCTTGGAGAATAGAATGCTGACACAGCAGCAAAGAAGTTTCCTGTCTCCAGGGACATCCGCCTTGTACCTTATCCCTATAGCCATGGAAGGCAATATTGTGTTAAACCCTACCATTGGTCACTTATGGTCACTCTAACACCTTTGCCATTGGTCAGGATTGGATCCAGGCCAAGGGTATAAAAGTAGCACACTGTACCCCTACTAACTGGGAAGAAGAAGAGCTGAGACCCTTCACAGACCCTCCAATAAAGCCACACTCGTGGAACAGCCAGTGTCTTCTGCTTCTCCTCTCTCTGCCGTCTGCTGGAGCCTTAGGCCAAGGGAAAAGCTACCTAGCAAGCAAAGCTGAAATCACAAGAGCTGCCTGATCACTAAGAGCTGAATATCTCCCTGCTTGCTAGGGGCTGACCCGCGGCCTTGGTCTGAGAGCGAGCTGGCTTCTGGCACCCAGTCCCCTTGGGGACTGAGCTCTGGAGCTGGAACAGCTTGCATAGGATAAGACCAAGCAAGGCTCATTTAGCTCAGGACAGATGTTCCAGAGGCAGTACTCACACTGGGACGTGCTGAGTGCTCCGAGCACAGCCGGGAGCTCGCTGTGTGTGTTGTCCATCGGGCAGGAGCCCCGGCCAGCTCCCGTCGCACCTGGCGCTGGAGTGGCGGCTCTGCAGGCCCTGCCCGTGCTCAGCACCCGCCCTGCGTTGTTGTTTCAGACCTGGAGAAGCGCAAGAACCCCGTGTGCCACTTTGTCACCCCTCTGGACGGCTCCGTGGACGTGGATGAGCACCGGCGGCCAGAGGTGTGTGGGAAAGCCTGGGAGCAGCCCAGGAGCTCTGGAGCTTGGAACAGGATTTTCTGGTCTGCTGGGAACAAGGGCAGCATAGCCAGTCTGTGCTCTGGTGTGATTTAGAAGGAACCATTAAAAGCAGAGTGAACCCGGTTTTGTGAGTTCATCACATTAGGATGATCAAGGTGCAAGCAGAAGGACATTTGTTATCTGTGTAACTTATGTTAATGTTGTAATTTAATGAATCATAAATCACAGAATGCTATTTGAATAGTTAAGGTTTTGACAGCCACTGCTGTCTTCTGACTGGAAGTCGGTGGGAAATCAGTGATGACTATTTTCAGGACTGAATCTAAGTGACCCTGGGAGAGTTTCTGTATTTTATGTAATTGGAGAGGTGTGGTTTCAAGAGAACAAGCAATTTCTTTTTCTGTGCTGAAGTAGTTTCACAGACAGATCAAATATGAGTTTGTGTTCTTTCATTTTTGTGCTCCTGTAAACATAAATGAAAACTAACATCTGCCCTCTGGCTCCTTGCAGAAAACCAGTGAGGCCCTTGATGTGGCAATATGTGGCTCTCTCTATACTGCATAACTCTAGAGTAATTTATAACTCAGAGGAGTTCCAGATGAATTTGTGGAACTGTCTCAGGTTTTTGAAAGAACAGTGTTGATGTTTGTGTTGAAAGTGACCCTCGAACACAAAGTTAAGGCTCTCATTAGTCTGCTCTCCCCAACTTACACACTGCTCTCTGTGATACATTGAAGACCCATATCGTGTGATCCTTTTGTTGCCATCGGTGTGTGGCCTGCAAGGTCCCCCCTGAGCTGGACATCAGATTTCTATTGCTTTGTGTCATTCATAGCAGCTTTTGCTTATGTGTGTGTCTGTGCATGTGATCTTGTGAAATTCACAGGATATTGTGTGCTTTATACATTATATTTCAGTAAATTAATTTTTAAGGGGGGTTTTTTTGCCATTTCTTAACTCTTGTTTATGGTTGAGCTGCTGTGGGAGATGCTGACAGAGCAGTCAGATGTCCCCTCGTGTTTGGTTTTTGTGGGAAAGATGAAGTTAGTACTGTCAGATTTGCTCTGTGATAGCTGAACTCTGGGACAGTGTGGGCTGCTGATACATGAGCTCAAACAGAATCAGCATGCTTTCTTTTGCATTTTTTATGCCTGAATATTTGCTTGGAAATGTATTGAATATTCAGCCCTTGTGTGATTCCGTGTAATTCATGGTATGTGTTTGTGTTCCCAGGCCATTGCAACAGAGGGGAAATACTGGAAACGAAGAATTGAAATAGTCATTAGGGAATACCACAAGTGGAGAACATACTTCAAGAAAAGGGTCTGTTGGTTTACATGGTGAAAGTAGTTTGCTTGAGCTTGATCAGTATGTTGTTGCTTTTTGAGTTTTTCTATCAGTTTTTCTGGCATGCAAGAGTACTTAAAACAGATGATAAGCTGGTACAGACATGCTCTCTGATTAGTTCCACTGAACTAAAAATTATTGTGCTGGGACTGATTGTGCATGATTGGCTCTTAAAAGTTTTGCAAAATCAGGTCTTCCACTGGCACATACAGGACTTATTCTGACTTCACCATCTGTTCTGTTCTCCTTTTGCAGTTACAGAAACACAAAGATGAAGATCTTTCAAGTTTGGTCAGGGTAGGTAACACCACTGAGAAGTGGCAATATTTATGCTTGTAGAACCCAGAGCAGATAACAAAGCTGTAACATGCAGTAGCTTGCTTTGATTGCAATCTAAAAACGAGCAATCTAAAATCTTGCTTAAGCCTTAATTAAGGTTAGACACCTTAATGTTCTGTGCCTCAGAGAGCAATGTGAGATTTGTAACTTGAATTGGATGGGGGAGAGGTTGAATGTAAAGTGCTGTGACAGAAGAAATGGGAATCAGCATTGCATGCCCAGAGAGATCAATCTCTTTGAGGGCTGGCACATGATTTCATCTTGTTACTGAGTTGTAACTGGCACTGCTGCTTTGCTTGTGTAACTGGATCTGTGAAGATGTGGGAGCTGTGTTTTGCAGATCTTCCTGCTGTGCCCACAGCTCAGGCAGATAATATGCCAGGATCCTATAAAGGGACAGAATGGTTAAAGGGACAGTGGTATGTCCCCTTAAACTATCAAACCTACTTTGGGTTATCAGAAGCACTGTTCTGCTGTTTTTGCAAGGCAGTGCAGTTTAACTCAGCCTGCAGTGAGGATGGCTAAGCCAAGTCACATTGTGTTGTATTTTTCATGGGCAAAAGTGTCTTGTGCAAACTTGGAGTACAATTACACTTCACTGCGAGTCAGAGTTTCAAATACATCTCACAAGACAGGAGTTGTTTTTTGCATTCTTGCTAGTCATGTTATTTTTAATCGTTGTTCAAACCACAGGATTGTTAAACTGGGTGAAAAAATACTCGTGTAATCAATCAAACAAGGAAGTGTTGTTATTATGTCCTTCTATTCAATATCTGGATTTTGGGCAAAAATCTTTGCCAGAGTGTTGTGGTATTTCAGTGAGCTGAAGCTGCTGGTGTATCAGAAGCACCACTGAAGTGTTTCAGTCCATTTGATGGCTCCTCAAAGAGAGATTCTTCCTTTAAAAATGTGAAAAACGAGAGCTACTTTTACAGATATGCACCAGGCTGCTTTGGCATTGCTAGGCAGCCTGACCTCTCCTCCTTTCCTTTGGCAGGATGATGATGTGGTTCTGTGGCAAAAAAGAAGGTATGGCAGAGAAACCCCGGTGCCCATGGAGGAGGGCAGCCTGTTGGATGCAGACATGCTCATGTCCGAGTTCACCGACACCCTGTTCTCCACACTCTCTTCACATCAGCTGGTTTCCTGGCCAAACTCCAGGGACATAGGTATTTCTTGGCTGTAGCTGTGCTGCAGTGAGAACCCCTAAAAACACTCTGGTTTGCTGCTCTTGTAGCCTGCCTAAGAAATCGATCTTATATTGCTGATACAGATAAAAACAGGTCAGGGGATGTAGCTGTCTTATGATTCTGTAGGTTATAGAATCTATATCCATATAGAATTAATGACCCAAATTTAATTTCTGTCTTAGCTTCTTCTGTGCTGCTCCCAGCTTTGCCCCTGATGTTGCTCTGAATAAATCTATAATGAGCAGTATTTACTTTATCAGTGCTGAAGGCATGGGGATTTATCTCAAAGCATAGTTGTGTGTGTGTTTTTAAGGGAGTGCCTGTGTATTTTTGTTTGGCTTTGTTTGGTAGAATCAGTGCAAGTTTCATCTGTACAAACAATCCCAAGAGCTGTTCAGCTCTGTCTGATGGGACAGAACATGTCCTCTGTTCACCATCCTTGCTGCAGGGATGTCTGAGCAACTCCAGAGCAGCCATGGTTTACATGAATTGTACTCAAGGCAGATGAAATGGGTGATGGTTTATTTTAAAATACTCTGTTATGAGCTGTGGTGGATCAGGCTGTGCTTTCCAGCAAGGTTTTGTGTAGTGCAGCTCAATTAGAGCCTTCAGGTCTCACCTCTTCCATTTTAGCAATTGAAAGTTTCATTCCTCAATGGCTTTGATATGTGTTCTGTGCTGTACTCTGAAGAGAAGCAGATGCTCAGTTCCTTTCAGCAGCAGTTTTTCTGTAACATCTTGGCCAAGCCTGGCTGTGGAGTGTTTTATTCCTGCTGCTGTTATTATGTGAGTGATGGGAAGCTAATCTAATCTGTCTCCTGAATTTTGCAGGACACTTAGGAAATGCTGACATGATTCAACCAGGGCTTATTCCTCTCCAGCCAAATTTTGATTTTATGGATACTTTTGAGCCTTTTCAGGGTAAGAATCATATAAAGTTCACTAATTTCTTAAATATTGCAGTGATTTATGAACTAGGTTTTTAAAAAAAGTTTGTGTTACAAGCATTTAAGGTTTCCCCATTTCACACTTCTTAGTGAAGAAAACATTTAACATTTTGTTTGTCTTTGAATGTTTTATGGCACTGTCAAGAATTCCATATAACCCTAAAGTACTGCTGACAACTTTGATGGTTATGGATCCTCATGGAAGTAAAGAGTCCTATCTATTTGCTGGCTCTGCAAGCAGTCTGCATCACATAACTGTACTTTATGGGACTCACTGAGGATCAGCTCTTGGCTGTCTGTGTTTAGATGAACCTTTAACAGGACTGATTTTTGCATTGTCCCAGTTTCCATGAAAGTTGAAGGAGTCAGCCCCAAAGAGATCGGTTCCTCTGAAGACAGAATTCACTGCTCAGTCAACAGCAGTTGTATGAAGGAAAAAGCTCATGGTTTCATTATTTGCTAAATAATACTGATATTCCTGTGAATTTTAAGATCTAGCAATGCTGTATCTCAAGTATGAAAAGCAGAAAATTAATAGGTGGCTTTTCATATTTCAGAATTATTCACTCCCAGTCGCTCCAGTAATTATTTCCCTTCCGTGTCTGCTGTCAGCTCAGCTACCACAGACAGCAGCAGCCACTCGTCCCAGGTAAGAGAGGTTTCAAACAGAAGGCTCTGCCATGAGCTGTGTCCTCTCGGGAGGAGTTCAGGCATGTCTGAGTCAGTGATATTTCCTTCTCTCAGTCTCCTGTCCTGCCGTCGGGTTCGCTGCCCAGCACGCTCCCAGCAGGGAACATCAGCGATGGACTGATTCCTTCCTCAGTACCTGCTCCTGGCATTCCTGACGTCGTTGCTGACCAGTGCTCCAGCATTAGAAGTGGAGGATCTTTCATCCAGCCGGCAGACTTCCCTCCTGACACATCTCTCAGCGGGCCACAAACTTTCATGCCGGTGTTCCAGCCGCCGCTGCCGCTGCTGCAGCCCGCGGGCGCCCCGCAGCCGCCGCCGCTGCCCGCGGTGCCGCTCAGCTCCAGCCTGAGCCCCGCCCCCGCCGCCTTCGCCGCCCCAGAAACGCCCAAGTTCGGCCTCTGCGAATCCTCGGTCATCACTCACACGGCCTCTGCCACGCTGACCCACAACGCCCCTGCCACCACCTTCAGCCAGAGCCAGAGCCAGAGCCTGGTCCTGGCCACGCAGCAGCCGGGGGCGGGAGTGCCTTGTAACCTGGCCTTCCAGACTGCTGTTGTGCAGGGGCAGCCCCGGCCCCAGCTGCAGTCCCAGCTGACATTTGCACTCCCCAAACCTGTTGCTCTGGCCAGTGCTGGGACAAGGCCCAAACAGTCACAAAAAATAGTGCCTGCTCCGAAGCTTGAAACAGTGTCCTTAGTGGTAAAGAATGCCTTCATCACCCCAGGTGAGGAGCACTGTGGGAGGATGGTTTTGTTTTCTGAGTGGGACGAGCAGGAGGAAAAGACCTCCTTGCTTTTCTTGCTTAACATAATAAGTTAAAATAGAGCTGCTGAGTGTGTCCATGGAACCCTTGAATCCACTGGCTGAATGCAGTGGCTGCACTGTTCAGTGGGATGCTCTGCACTGCTGCAAGGGTTGGAAGCAGTTTGGTTGAGTGTGAAAAGCTGACCTGCAAAAGGGGGTCTCTTTTTGTATCATCTCTGATGGCTGTGTAGCTGCAGCAGCTCTGTGCTCCTGCCCCATAGAAGCCCTGGATTTAGGAGTGATGCTGTTGTGATTCACTGCCCCTCAGGGCACTCAGCCACAGTGGAGGAGGAGATTCTCCTGAGGGAGATGGAAATCTTTGGCTCAAGCATCCAGAGACCCTTGAGATGCTTTAAGTCAGGAGTGGGTTTCAGGTCAGGGTAGGAACACCTGGGACTTCCACACTGGGTGGGATTTGGAGCCACTGGTGCTGCACAAAGCAAAGAATGAATAACAAGATAAGGAGAGAGAATTTATCTTGTGATGTTTCTTGTAGGAAAGCTCAAGGCTGGGGCAGGACAGGCAGAACACTCTTGGGGTTATTGCAGTCTGTTTTTAGACTTGTGCTGGCTGGGGGCCAAGTGACTTCAGCCACTTGAAATGTGCAACAACAATTCAAGAAAAAGCCTGCCTGGAGGAGAAATGTTAAACAGGCTTTACGTGGGGAGTGGGTGTGTCTGCCAGGGCCTGACAGTGAGGTTACCCACCAGAGAGAAAAATCACTGTTCAGGAGAAGAACAGACCCAAGATGGAATCTAGGGTGTCACTGGGATCAATTTGGTCCGTGATTAAAAGCATGAGGGTGTTAATGGCAGTGTTCTTATCTGCAGTGTGTTAGAAACCAACATTCCCTGTACCTTCAGCAGCTGACATGCATTTCTCACCTAGTAAAGATTGTAGGCAACTCATTTTCAGAAAGCCTTTGCTCCTGCTTTTCTCAGGGCTTCCTGGGTTGTTCCTCACCCCATATATTACTTTCCCAGTGCTCCACCATTTACTTCTAGACCATCACAACCAGTGGGTTTGTTTCTCATCTAGATGAATGGCATGTATTTGGGGATCATGGTGTTCCTAAACTACTGGGACATCAAGCTCAGGGGACAAATCCAAGAATTTATATAAATACTAGAGCTTTATTTTTGGAAACAGAATAAACATCAGTACTTGTAACTGAGGCATTTATGCCTGTAATTTGTGTTCAGGACAAACAAATCATCTCCTGACTGTACAGCAAATTACATTATATCTTGTGTTAAAAATGCTGTGTGGTATAAGGACCCAAAAACCTTTACAGATTGTCTCATCAGGTGCAAGACTTCACTGCTATCACCACTTCATGATAAATGTGCTGATTTGGAGAGGAAAGTCTGCAAAAGATGCATTCATAGGACAGAAACATGATTAATGAAAAGCGACTTCTAAATATTGTTACTGGTTGCTGCCGGTCCCCAAGCGTGGAAGTCAGAAAGGCCAAGCCTGTGCAGCTGCATTAATGCACTGTCAGAGTAGGCTCTTGAGGGCTAGAGAGATGTCACAAGTCCAGCTGAACGTCAGTGAACAGTGGGAAGGTTGTGATTCCAGCTTTAGATGTGGGAATGCTCAAAGAATGAGCTCCCTGTGTCAGTGACAGAGCCACAAGGCTGGCACAAGGTTTGTGCAAACTCCAGGCCTCTCTTATGGAGGCTGTGCAGAAACTCCAGTTGAGTCAAAACACTCAGGTGTTGTCAGGGAGGGGACACTGGATAACCCTGCACTGTCTCCCTGTCCTGCTGTGTGTGTCCTTCAGGGCCCTGATGCTGAGCTGCAGAGGGGTGGCTTGGCAAGGGCTGAGCTCTGCTGACATTTCTCCTGCATCATGACTTTATTTGTACAAAAGAGAGCTGAACCAGTGCAGCCAAGAGAGAAGCCAAATATGTTTGGTTCATTTTTATCAAAACCCAGACAGAAGCTGTGTCTTTGCCTGATTTTTCCCTTAGTGACAGCTTAGGATGGTCAGTGATGTTCTGTAGAGACTGGGCAGGAACAATGTCAGCATGAATGCCATGGTAGTAACTGCACATCTGCATTGGTTACATGGAGATCGTAACAGATTCATCTGGAGACATTTGCTGCTATTCAGAATTGCCTCCAGCTGCCTAAGCACTGCAGGACTCTTGGTTCTGTAGCATATTTTGTGGAATTTTGATGCTGATTCCCAATCACATTTGGTTGTCTTGTGGTTGTGTGTCATCTAAAGCAGCAATAAAACCAGATAGTGAAAGAAGCTGGTAGGCTGAAGTGCTGAGGGAAAGGATTTAAAATATATATGCAATAAAGCATGAGGTATTGAGTCATTGACCCTTCTGGGTCAGCAGAGCAAGCCTGAGGCCCCAAAGTGTGCATGGAAGAGGAGAGCTGAGGATGGTCCTCTCCTGTCAAACCCAGCTCTGACAGAATGAAGACACTTTGTATCTCCCTGAGATACCACATACCTCTGTAAATTCACAGTGAAACAGTGACAGTGATGCTGGGAAACTCAGAAATAGCTGGAGTGTTCAGGTCCTTTGTACTGAATTAAAGGGGTTGAGATTATTGGAAGACTTGGTGGCATTTTATACTGCAGTGACATAGTAGCAAATAGATGCCCATTGATCCATGCCCATGTTTAATGACAAGTTATTTCATACAAAGTAATTTCCATCTTTTTTATTTTTTTGTATCATTAACTATATTCTAACTGAATTGTGTTCTTCAGCTGCCTTTCAGGGACAGTCCAGAGCTGTGATTGTAACTCCAGCACCTTTAAAAAGAGAGGGGATTTTGACGCCAGCCACGTCTCAGTCTAATGTTGCAATTGCACCAGCTGGAATTGTCAGAGTAAGGAGAAGATAAAAAAAATTATATATTTGTTTTCTAGGCCTGTTATTTGCAAGTAGTCAGAGCCATAATGTCTCAGGCGGGTAACGAGTCCAGTAAATCATCTGTTACCCAACGTATGCATTGTGCATTCAGCTTTATGTTTGCTTGTTTTTAATGTAGCCACTTCATGGGCTTGGAAGCACTTTATAGTCTTGACAGGCTCTGTCTCACACAACAGTAAGATTCACAGGAGGCCTGTACTCACAGTGCTGTGGATGGGGATGGTTTGTGCTTTAACTGTGCAGAAGCTGGAAGGAGCCCAGGGAGCTCACCTTTCCACTGCCATATTGGAAAACATGCCTTGGGGATGTGAGTGGGTTTCCCCAATATGTTGTGTGCAGGAAGATGGAGATAGATTTTAGTATATTATGCTGTTGATGTGTTGTAATACTGCTTTAAGTTAGGAAAGGATACTGGTCTCCTGCCAGAAGCCTGACTTTGGTGCCTGCCAATTCCTTATATATTAGCCTTTGTTTCATGTCATCAGATTGTTAATCATGTATTAATTTGCTACTTTTAGTGAAAGGCGAGGTAACAAATCTCTCTTTCTCTCTTTCTCTTTCTTAATCTCTCCCCCCACTTTGTCCTTTCTCTCTTCCCTTCTCTCCCTCTGCCCCTCCTGCTCTTTCTCTCTGTGTTTCTCTGTGCTGTCTCTGTGCTGTTCCCAGGCTCCCGGGGTGACGGAGTTCCGTAGTAACATTCTGGTTGGTCCAGCACAGCGAGCACCAAGTAGTCAACAAAGCCAGTCCACAGTCTCACATCTCTTTCCTCCTAGTGTAGTCCAAGATGTGTTGGTGAAAGGAGAGCACATCCCTTCTCACTGTAGCAGTTCACAAGTTCCCTCACCTACACCTAGTAAGTTAGAAAGCTGTAAGCATTCTCTCTCCTGAACATGGAAGTGTGTTTCTGTTGGGTAGGCAGGGTGTAAATGGGCCTTAAGGAGCTCTGGATAATTTTTGAAGGAAAAGCTTTTCAGGCCCTTCTACCCCACAGCTTCAGTTGCATCCAGTAGTTTCCAATTCTTGTCTTAAATGACTGTGCAGCATCCCCACAAACTGTGATTTTGTGTTTCCTGTGAGTGGCTCCTTTCTAAAAGGATGTGCTGTCATAGTCACCAAGAGATGAAAGGCATCTGTGTAGGAAGTGCTGAATAGGTTTGTTGTTCAGTGTCATAGCTGTGATTTTGACTGGAGGATCTCAGACACAATCCTTGTAGGTAAGTGCAAAGACTCCTTTTGCATGTGCATCGGTGGAGCGTTCCCTGGGCTGGTTCTGGTGGTCCGTGGTGTGTAAGTGTCACCATCATGTTCCAGGCCTTAGAGACAAATGGGGGAGCCCAGCAGGACAATGGAGTCACATCCTGTGCATCCAACATGCCTTTGCTGAAATATGTGTGTGGAAGGACAATTACATCTTGCTATTCAGGATGTGTCATGTGTTATCGTGAGCTTGCCCAGCAGTCCTGATGTTCTCTAGCATGTGGTTGCTGCATCAAACAGTGCAGTTTGGTTGCTGACTGCATTTCAGTTCAATTCTGAGTAGAAACTTCTCAGCAGTTATATTTGCTACACAAAGTTGTTTGTTAATGTGTCTTGTGTTTTTTCCTTTCTGAAGGCCGGGACTGTCAGAATTCAGGCCAGGCTTCCCCCTGCACCTCTGAGCAGAGCCCCAGCCCACAGTCTCCTCAGAACAGCTGCTCAGGAAAACCTGCCACTGACCCTGCTGTGGCTGCACTTAAGGTGTGTGTCCTTTCCTTTGAGGGGCTTTTCTTTGCCTTCATAGCTGCTTTTCTGTCCTGGTGTCTGAGCATAGCTAGAGAAAGTGGTGCTTCAGGACAGTAATGTTGTGTGTTGAGCTTATCTTGCTGTTGCATCTGTGCTGCTCTGTGCAATCCAAAATGTCAGACTCCAATCTACCCTGCTCCTCAGGGATGTGTCACCAGAGGGGCCAGGCTTTGCTGCACCTCTGCAGGTCCTTGTGGTGGTGACAGCAGTTCCTGCTGTGGCTCTCAGGAGTGTTGTGACAGGTGTCAGTTCACTTGTCAAAGGTTTCAGGCTTAGTGTTCTAAACTGCGGCTTTTTGCCATTGTTCTGTTGGGGCTCTTCAGTCTGCAGGGCTCTGGCCATCACTGGAGGGGGAGTTCTTGACCTGCTGAGTTATTACATGTCTCCAGTGATGCTTTGCTGCTCCACAGAGAAGCAGCTCCACAGACTCTACGAGTTACACCTGTAAAACCCTTGGAGAATCACTGGGGTAAGAACTGGGCAGTCTGGAGATAGCACCCGAGTGCTGGTTGTGCCTCACACACAGCTGACCTTGTCAGAACACTTTCTGTGGTGATATGAGAAACTTCTCCATGAAAACCCCAGCAGAACAATCAGCTGTAACCCTCTCATTCATTCTCTTGTGGGAGGGAACATTACTTAACAGTTCTGCAAGTGCCAGTCCCCTTCTGGCTCTGTGTACCCTGTGAGTTGGTGGCAGTTTGGTTACTCTAGGGCAGAAAGGTAAGTTTAACACCTGCAGCCTGTGGCTAAACTCAGGCCTAGATCTGTTGCAGAGGACTATCAGAGCTGCCCCTTGCTGACCATGCTGCAAGTTACTCAGAAAAGCTGGCAGGGATTTGCTTGGCACGAGAGCTCACAAGCCCTGGATGCAGCCTGTTCTGCTGCTAGAGTAAGGCAACAAAGGAACATTTGGCTGATGGTGGGAAAGTGGTCACTAGATGGAAAAGCAAAGACACAGCTTTGCAGCCATGTAAACACACCTGCTCTCACAGGAATTGCTTTGGATATGTACTGTTAGTAACCCTTTAGTAAGACAAGAGAGAAACAGTGATATTTGCCAGGCTCCAGATGCATGTGCTTTTGTTCCTCTGTATTGTCAAGTTAGATTAAACAGTTCTGTATTGCTAGGTAACATGGTTATTTCAGTTTGGCAAGGCATGGAGTGCACTGGAAATCTCAGTCCTGCTCATGAACCTGCATTTTCTGTGGTTTTGGGCAACCACTTCACTGCTTTATTACATTGCTTTCCTCCATTATAAAGTGGGGTGATGGTGAGCTGCTGCCAGAAAGCCTCGCTTTTCCAGGAATGTGTCCTCAAAGTGAAAACTCTGTTAAAGAACTTCCTTCATCCCAGGTTTCCTGTGGTAGACTCCGAGGAAAAAGCAGTAATTGAGCAATAGGAGCAACTTGGGCTGCTCCTGCAAGAGAGGGACTCAGAACAAAGAAATCCCTGGGCTGTTTCAGTTTTGGTCTCTGCACCTCCTTCACACGCCTGGCACACACCTCTGTGTGGAGTGGGGATTTTCAGAGTTGTATCTGGAGTCGTTTTGTTCCTGCCTGGATGCTTTCTGTGTGTCCCTGCTGTGGCTGTGACCGTGTAACATCCCAGGGATGATCCCTGGCTGCTCCAGGCTCCAGCTGAGCCGGGCAGGAGCCACAGGGCGGCGGTGTGGCCCCAGCTTTGGGAAGGGATCTGCCGGCTGCTCCTTTGTCCTCGGCAGCTCAGAGCCTTGGAATAATCTGGTATTCCCAGTGCCTGAGCAGAAACTAGAGCTCCTTTTCTTTTCTTTCTGTTGGCACCAACCTTGGGAGCTCCTGTTGGTGTTTAGGTAGCTCCCCAGCCCTGGGATCCAGGGGCTGCAGAATCCTCCTGTGCCTAAAAAGTCCTGCCAGTTGTTTTCTGTGTTACTGATTGTGAGGTATTTCTGCCACAGCCTGGACCAGTTCTGGGTCTACTGATCTTTGTTCTTTTGTTAATATAAATCCTAAATATTTTACTCCCTGGTGACACAGCTTAGAAAGATGTGTAGGATGTCCTTTACTTTCTGCTAAAACACTCCACAGAAAAATGGTATCTTTCAAATATTTGTGTGCCTTGCTGGCAAGCAACAAATCGTGTGCATACTGTGCAAGCCTAGAACCTCCAGGTAATATAATATCTTTCAGATTTTCTCCTTGCCATCCTGGCATGTGCTGCTTAGAATAGGTGCAGATGTCAGAGGTGGATTGGTCCACAAACACACTGTCAATTCATTATTAAGATTCTGGAGAGTCATTCCAGGGGAGGCCGTGAATGCCAACAAGCCAGCAAAAATGACCCTGAATTGAATAGCTGAAATAGTCATAGCATTAGAACAGTAAAGGAGAACAGCACAGACTGAGCTGATTTTATTTATGCAGAATCGAAGGATGAGGCATCTTTCAGAACAAAAACGAAGGTCTAACATCAAGATTGGTTTCAGTGCTCTGAACAGCCTGGTGTCAGCCAACTCCAAGTCCGTAAGTACTGCAGCAGCACTTGGTTTGATGTGAAATGTAAGAAAGATCCATTCCAGAAGTCTTGTTAATAAATTTTATTATTTCACTGCTGAGTACAGCTGAGCACAGCAGAGAACACACTGCTGTGTGCTCACAGCAGTGAGCAGAGGCAGAATGGTGAAGCTCAGGTAAATTCCTAGGATTTCCTACCCCATTGAGATCTCTGCCTCCCAGCATGGTCAGTTCAGATGGTTTGGAAAATCTCATTAGGACTCTTTACACCACCCAGCTGTCTTTAAGAATCAGGGCCTTTTTTTCCCTTTTTCACCTGTCACTTGTGCTTGGGTTCACAGAGAAAAAAAACCCAAACTGATTTCTCATTGTCCAATGACTTTGTCCAGACGAAAAACTTACTCTGGCTACACCAGTCAACTTAGTTCACTAAATTGAAATACAACAAAATTTTTAGTGTCATTTAAATACCAGTGGCTTTGAAACATGGAAAATGTGGAAGCTTTTTATGCAACATGTTGGTTTGTTTTTGTCATTTTTATAGTTTCAGAAATTTAGGTGATATGTTGTCAGAATTTCACCTCATGGCTTGAATAGCCTATTTGAAAGGAAATCCTTTTTGTAAACTCAGCTTTACTGAAATGTCTGGTTATTTTATTTCTCAAGTACAGATTTTTAATTGGTTCTTCCAAACTGAAGAGTATTATTATCTCCTTTGATGGGTCCTTCTATTTAATAACTTCAGGTTTCCCAAACGAAATAATTTATATTATCAACTCAAAGCAGCGCTTCTACCAGCGCTATAAATCTTTCTGGAGATGTAGCACATACTTCACTACTTAAGTAAAACTGTAAATATTTTTAAGAGGACAGATAATGAAATAAAACATTTTAAATTATTAAAATACTTCTTTCAACAAAGTAGCAGAATTGTAATTTATGGAAGAAGACAACCCCTACAGCCACATTTCTTTGTACTGGAGTTTGAAGAGGATTCAGAGAAAGACAGAGTTGAGTTTCTGAAGTATTTTGCTCTGCCTGACCCTGTGCTTTTACACACAGTGAAGGGAAATTAAAAGGTGCTGGAGTGCAGGTTAGGAGGACAAACTCATGATGAGCTGAGGTGATTGCAGGAATTGAGCTGTGTGTCTGTTTGGCCTAGATCAGCCACGCCATCACGCTGCAGAAGACAGTGGAATACATCGCCAAGCTGCAGCAGGAGAGGAGCCAGATGCAGGAGGAGACCCGGCGGCTCCGGGAGGAGATCGAGGAGCTGAACGCCACCATCCTGTGAGAACGGGAACTCCCGGGGCCGAGCAGCAGCTCGGTGGTGCCAGGCAGAGGGAGGATTGCTCAGTGCCACACCAGGGAGCAGAGCTGCTGTGGGGTGGGCACTGGTGCAAACTGTGTGCAGTTTCAGCAAGCCCTGAGCACGGAATGCACAACGGTGGCAGCATCAGGGAGGATGTGTCAGAATAGTTCTGGGAAGAATTCAGCTAGGATGTTTTTACAAAGCTCATCGCTTTTCTCACTCTTCACAATGGCTTTGCTGCAGTTTTCTTCTCAAATGCAGTCAGTTTTTATAGAATATTGTGATTGAGTACCTAAGACACAGAACCTGGGCTCCAGAAGTTTGCCACTGGCTGAACATAATTGATAAATCCACCTTCCCAGTGCCTCAGTTTGGTCTGTGGGTTTATGATTTTGTACTGTTGCAAAGCACATTGAGAACTGCACTGGCTTTACTTCCATCTGCAGAAATTTTAGGCTTAGGCATGATGTTAAAATTAGCAGTAAATCAAAATATTTTTATTTTTCTTGCAAAATATAATCAATTCCGCTTCGTTTTATGTTAAATTGGTCTGTTTTATAAGAATCTCCATTACATTTTCTTCTGTACCATTGCTTAGGAGTAACTGTAAATTTTTCCTTGACTCCTAATGTGCCTTGTCCTTAAGGGATGCCCAAAATTACTTTTTTCTATGCTATACTTTATTTTCAGTTTTGTTGTTTGTAACCAGAAGTGTTTGTAGCAGCTTGATAAATCACTTTGCTGCATGAATATAGACAAAGTTGTTGGGAAAACAATTTTTATTCCTGACTGGAGCAGTTACGCTCTGGGGGGATCATGCACTGGGAAGCCTCTCCAGCAGAGATACCAGGAATACACACTTTTCTCCTGCTGCAGTTTAGTCTGGAAGAGAAATGTGTCCTTTTTGGTGAGATTCTGACCTCCAAACATCTTCTCAGTTCTTGCCAGCAGCAGCTCCCTGCTACCGGCGTTCCCGTAACGCGGCAGAGGTTTGACCACATGAGGAAGATGTTTGATGAGTACGTGAGGAGCAGGACCCTGCAGAACTGGAAGTTTTGGATTGTATCCTTTTATACCAACCTGAGCAACTTGGGCTTTGATACTGGTATTTTTAGAGCCAACAACTTGGGATTCTGATGCTGTGGCTTTCAGCTGAGTTACTTAAATAGCAAACGTCCTCAGTTTTCATCCACATCTGTGTGTGGATATGGATTCTTGCAGACCTTGTTCACCTCAGTGTGTGGGAGGTAACTGCAAAGTAAAATGCAATGCAGAGGCAAAGTTTTCTTGCTAGGTTATTGTACTGCAAGAAATCTTTTGTGGGCTCTGCTGTAACTGCAGCTCTATTTGGCTTTTGGGAAACGTCCATAGACAATAGCAAAGATTTCAGGGGAAGAAAAATTACAGTTACTGAAGCTGTTCAAAAACCTGCACATTTCCTTTTTTCCTCTTCAGGTCTGTGTGGAGGAATTTTGCAAAATATAGTGAATATCACTAGGAACTAAGGTTCAATTTTTTTCCCATTGCAATCCCTCTGGCAGTTGGAGTCCATTTAGAAATCCAGTGTTTTCTCTGCCATAGCCTTCCCCACAGAATGCCTTGAACTCCCCCTTTGTTGCCTCCCTTAACATTTGATGGTTTGCAGTTCAGCATTATTATTAAGCCATTGTTTGAGTCCTTCAATGGGATGGTTTCCACAACAAGCTTTAAGGATCTGAACGAAACTGCACTGGCCTGGTTGGATCAGCACTGTTCTCTTCCTGTTCTGAGGCCAAGTAAGTGAGGTTCCATCCAGCAGCTCTTCAGATCACAGAAAGTAAGATATAATAGCATTTCTTAAAAGTCAGAGTGTGACAGAGAAAGCACATGATGCTGAATGTGGCTTTCGCTTCCTTTTTGTTAGCTCAGTGAAAAAATAAGAGCCTCTTCTGACTGTGAAGACAGAAAAAAATTGTTGAATATACCAGAATTTAAACATTTAACTACATTTAAATTTCAAAGGCTTGGCTCTAGTTGGAGTATGTTTGGCTGTGTGATTTATCTCATAATGAGGGAAGACCTCTGAGATTTGTATTTAGCTTTGGAGTGACCTTCTGTTTGGGCATCACTGCTTGATTCATTCCCTCTTGCCTTTCACAAGTATTTAATTTACATTTATAGCTGTCAAGGGGTGCTCTATTTTGCAGAAGAGAGATCAGTCAGATTAATAGCTTTTCCTGCTGCTTTCCTGCCCTTTTTTTCCCCCTAGTGGTGCTGAACACCCTGCGGCAGCTGAGCAGGAGCACCTCCATCCTGTCGGACCCGCAGCGGCTGCCGGAGCAGGCGCGCGAGGCCGTGGCCAAGGCGAACAAGAGAGCTGGGGACACCTAAGAGCCAAAGACACTGAGGTGCTTGTCCCAGGGGTGGAGACCCTGCCAGGCCCTGCCTGCCCAGGCTCCTCCAGTCAGTGCACTTTAGAAAGGATTCTCTCCATCACCAGAGACGTTGTTCAGGGCACCCGGCCCTGCCTTGAGAAGAGGTGCAGGTGATGCAGCGTTGTCACAACGTTTGGGTTCCTCTCCAGTGCTGTGCTGTGCTCTGTCAGTGAGAAAAAACCACCAAGCTCAGGTAAACTCAGCAGGTTTGAGCCCTGCAGGCAGCAATAGATCTCCATCAATGCATCCTTATGCAACTAACGGAACGCCCTCAGTTCTCTGAAGTGCAAATCCTGTGCACCAAGGAATGTGCTCTTCAAGGGGAAAAAATACTTCTGATTTCATGAAGCAAAATGTGCTTTTTATTTTGTTCTCTGGTATTTGGTTCCATGTGTTTTACTTGAATAGTGAAAATTGTTCAACAGGATCATATGAAAAACCAAAGGAGAAGAAAAATCTGTCAGTGATGTCAACTCATGGCAAAAATACTAGAATTAAAATCTCAGGCTGTGTTTTGTGTATTTTTATTTTAATGAGTGTATCATTGCATTTGATCCGTTTCAAGACGTGCTTTATTTTCTAGTAAATAAAGTAGCTGATTTTTATTTTTTTTATATAGCCATTGCAAGGGAGTAGCAGGCAGTGCAGTAAGTGCAAGAAAGCAGTTTTAGATTGTATAAATTCTGCAGTTAGGATAAATGCATGAATTTATATCAGTTTAACCAGTTAACTGTTTTCTTGCACTCTGCACAGTTCAGCTGCCATCCTCACAAAATGTGCACATATAAAACACATCCATAGGTAAATGTAGTAGCACTTCAGAGACAAGAATTGAGTTTGTTATGTTAAAAAATTGGCTTTTTTATTATCTCAGAAGCTATATCAAACCACACAGACTTGCAGTCAGTTCTTTGCTTCTTTGTCTTTCTTTGCTTTTTCTTTTTGCCTTCTGTCTGAAAAACCTGAAGGACTTTGCTAGGCCTCATCTGTAGGGGAAGGTTCTGTTCAACATGAGTTATAGAACATGTAAAAATAAGTTTAAAAGTCAAAATACTGCATAACATTTTTCTGTGACAATCTCAGCACATCCTGTGCTCTGCTGCAGGTAAACTGAGTCCTGTTCCAGCAGTGATTGTCCATCCTGGGACAGCACTGGGATGTTCATTCCTGCTGATTGTTCAAAGTCTGGATGATCCCATGACCCCTGTAATTCCACTCATGACTTGATCCTGATTGTTCAGAGCTCTGCAAAGGTGGGAACACCTCCCCTGAGCAGTTTCCTTCCAGTTCCAAGGGCAGGCTGGAGGTGCTGAGCAGCCTCTCACAGTGGGAAAATGAGGAATAACTGGAGCACTTGGGGCTTGCACACTCTGAAATGGGCTCAGTAGGTTCTCCTTGGGGAAAGGAGCTTTTCTCAGCATTGTCCCCATTCTCCTCCACTTGGTGGGCCAGAGTTTGGAAGGTAACAATGGTCATGGGGAGTAGGGCTGGGCACAGGTGGAGGTTTTGTTCTTGTTTCTCCTTTGTCCTGAGTTCTTGCAGCTAATGGCTTTCCTTGCAGAAAAAAGCTTTTCCTTTCCTTCTGTGAGAGCAGCGCTGTAGGAAGGACAAGGCACAAAAGGTGAGCCTCTCCCTGCATGGAGGGACTGAGACTGAAGGGGAATTTTGTACCAACACAGCTCCTCTGTGCAGGCTGTGTTGGGGGACATGCTTTTCTTTCTCTTTTTTTACAGTAGATTTGACAAATAATTTGAAGTTTGTGGCACATGTGAAAACCTGTGTCCCTGTCACAGAAGCAACAAAATTTCAAGTCTCAGCCAAGGAATGATGTGTAAAGGTTGTCATAGTAATTAAATAGTGAGTAGATTTTCTGGAGGGATCCATTCCCAGATCTTTCATTATGCTGTAATCAATTAAGCAATATTCTTTTGGATACATCTGGGTAAGAAGTGTTAAAGAAGTGAATAATTTTTTGAATCAGTGCTTTCAATCCTCCCATTTTTATCACTAGTTGTGAATTTGTCTCCAGTAAAATCATTTTACACTGTGATGAGCTGGGGGTGTCCCTTGTGTCCTTTCCTTGGAAGGGACCTCACTGTCTGTTAAGAACATGTGTGGGTTTCTAGCAAGAAAGCAGCAGGCACATTGTCCAAGAGTTTTTGCTGACCTTTTCAGATGAGCAGATTCTCTAATGCCTCCCCTGCCTGTCAGCAGTGATGGTGTGTGATTTTCTCCATTTCTGGTATCGATGACGTGGGAGTTCTGTCCCAGCAATCACAGAGCAGTACAATCATCCCTCAGGGCCAGGGGGATCTGAGGACTGAGACCCTGACATCCCACATCTCACAGAATGGATTGGACACTGAAAGCAACCCTAAAGGATCAGCAGAGGCAATTCACCTGAACTGCCAAAAACTTTGTCCATTCACAGTTTTGATGTGGGTGGAAAACTCATCCATGAGCTGGTTACAATTGGAGAGGAAGTGCTTGTTTAACAAATTGTGATGCAGAAACAAACTCAAAGCACTATTAAAAAACTACAGATCTTAAAGAGAAAAATTTAAGTACTTCTTACTTAGGTAAGAGTGTAGGAGGGAGGAAAGGAAAAGTGAAAAGATACTTTCCACTAGTGCAATTACCAGAAATGATGTGGCTGCTCTTTGAAGCAGTGATTCAATATGTTCTTGTCACCCTGTTATTGCAGATCAGAATTCTTTTATCAGTCAGCCTTTTGAGGAGAGTGATTTCACTTCATTTGGAAGCACAGGAGGAAAAAAGCTGGTTTATGTCTCACATCTGAGCAGTAGAACCACTAAAGATTGGTATGGAAAGAGATGGACCACGTATGTATTAGTTCCTGCATAGTTTTCCACTTTGATTTATGTTTAAAGACTTTAGTCTTTCTTTCTTACCCATGGAGGAATTTAAATACTTTATTTTTTTCAAAGTTTTGTAATTTAAGCACTCTGATTTCCTCAGTGTCACCAAAGTAAGCAAGCCAAACACACAGTGCCTAAAGTCTGCACAGAATTGCAGGTGCTGCACATCTGTCTGGTGCTAAACTTTTGGAGAACCCCCAGATAACTGAATACAAGATGTGTTCTGTCAAATCCAACATGTTTCACTCAGTAAAGGAGTGGCTAAATAACTTATTTATGGCCTGTGATATGCACAAAGTCAAAATGGGATTGTCTGCTGGTTCCTTCTGACCTCCAGTTGTATTCATTGGTATATTGTGGATGGCCCCACCCCAAAGACAAATTCTGGAGACCTGGGGCATGATCTGGTGTAGTTATTAGCTTGTATTGTAGTTTCTGGCCTCCTTTTAGGAGGAGGAGTAAGGGGTGAAGGTCCAGGAGCAAACTTGAATTGAAGGAATTTCTGAGGAGGAGGATCAGAGACAAGTGCACACTTCACCGTGACAGTGATCTCTGCACAAAACCAAAGGATTCTTGGTTAATACCATTTGACCTGACTGGAATGTTCTTCCATGCTTTTCTAGAGCCCTGGGGAGGGATTCCTTGAAAGAGGGGGCTACCAGAATGTTTCCATCTGTGCCTTAGATCTTGGTGTCCTGTGTGCATTTGACTAATCATAAGTCATCCATTGTTCCCCCTAAAGTGATGCTGTGTGGAAAATTCAGAGAATGGAGGAAATGGGGCTTCCCTGGCTTTTTAGAGGTTTTTATCTGTGTGGCATTGCTGTGACTCTTTCACACTGAGGTTGTGAGTAACTGTTTCTGTGTTTGGAAAAAATTGCATTTTCCTTGCTGAATCCACCACCCCTCTCCCCTGCCATGTGCAGGAGCACTTGTGCACACATGGACATAATCTCTGCTCTGCCAAACCCAGCAAACAGGCAAAGCCTTAATAAACCTCCACACCTGAGACAGAGAAAGATGTCTTTGAAAGGACAAAGGGCTATCAAATGTATTGGAAACCTGCATTTGTATCTTCAGGTTTTTTACATTCCTCTCTGTGTGTGTGTTCACACGTGGTAGAAGGGACAGGGACAGGTAAATTTAGTTTTGTTTGCTTTTAAAGCCCAAAACTCCTGAAAAGGAGTTTGAGAACAGGAGAGGGAAGCTCACTGCAGAAATGTTCAGTAAGATAATGCTTCCTTGAAGGCTGTTTCACTTTCTCAGTTTCTGGAATGGATAGTTCTTGCCTTGATGTTGTCAGCTAGAAGTACTGCTGAAAACTGAATGAGTTTTTCACTGTTTTCTTCTTTTTCTTTCTAATTTTTTTTTCCTTCCTACCTTTATTGCATGGAAAACCACCAAAAAACAAAAGGCTGATGACATCCAGTTCAGGTTCTTTAGGGATTCAGTCACACCAGTCTGGAGGACTGTAGACAATTGTTGATAATTTCTAGGAGTTTTTTAAATTAGGTGAGACATCAGGAGTTTTTCTGTTACTCCTCAATTTATACACTTGAGTTGCAGAGGAGATTATTTGGTTTGGGTTTTTTTTTTAATAGGACCCCAATATATTTCCCACAACATGAGTTAAAGTTTTCTTTGGTTTCATTCTTGGTTGGATTTTCTGCTCATTTACTGTGTAAAGCAGAAGTGGTAGAACCAAACTGTAGCTTTATCTGTAAAACTTGAGTTCTTCAGTTACAATTACAGGAACTTCAGTTACAATGAAACACACCTTTGGTATATAATGGAATTCATTTCTAGCCACTGTCTGAACTTTTTATATCTGAACTTTTCCAACATGAATAAGGTTTTCAGTCAAAAGATATCAATGTTATGAGCAAGCCTTTTAACAATACAGTGAATAAATAGATTGTTTTCTTCTTCTAACCTTGTATTTAAATGTGTTTTAAGTGAATGGAATTCATTCTTGTTAAGAAAAAATGATAAAAAAAAGCTTGAAGGTATGAGGACTTCAGGTTGTGCTCTTGCTTTGCTTAGGTTTCCTGTTCTGTTGCATGACAACTTCTGTTGTGCTGTTGATATGTAGCACTTTCCAGTAGGTCTGTTAAATTGTGCAATGCATTTTTTTATATTTACAACCAAAACAATAAAGGATATTTTTTGGAAGAAATTGGTTTTAATGCCTTTGTTTTCTGATTGGAGGTGAGGAAATGGTAAGCAGAATTATTCCTGGCCTGGGGTTGGTACCTTGGCATCCTTTCTGCAGCTCTAAAAGGTGACAGGAGCTCATTGCCCTGTGAGCAGTGCTGGAGTTACCTTTGGATCTGTGTGTTTGGCATTCCCAGAGCTGGGCTCTGTGTTCTCTGTGGAGTTTTGGGATTGATGTCTGTGTTAGGAACTGAGCTGCTTAAGTCCATTTAAAAATGAAATTAATAAATCTGCCTTTAATGACTGATTTTTGTTTTTCTCTGGTAGGAGACTCCAGCTCTCTGTGCTTCAGTTGTCACCTCCCTGGCATTTTGGATTTTCTTGCTTAGTGGAAGCAGCAGTGAGGCTCTAGTTGAAGTGAAAGGTAATAGAAGAGTGAAAAGAAAGATTTTATTTAAAAATCACCGCACAAGAGTTTGTGCTGGTTGATGTTATCCTTGTGATTGGTGCTTTTGATTTGATGTTTCTCATGAGAACTTCTGATGAGTCAGGCCTGCAGTTCCAGGAGGTACAGCAGGGTTCAAAACCCCTGCATTTAGTTTTTCAGAAATCACAAGCTTGATCTCACATGAAGCACTTTGGTGGGAGCGAGGAGCAGTTCTATTTCAGCAGTGATAAACCAGCTCTCCAGCCTGCCTTCACTCTTGACCAAGCACTACAAATGCCAGAGTTATTGCAGTGATGCTATCAAAGCTCTCTGGGAGGAAGCTGTGGCTGCAGAGCACTGTTTCTCTATTACTGATTTAGTGGTGATTTCAGGGAGGCTGCTGTAACTTCAGCTGAGGTGCCAGAAGAGTTTGTGAAGTGGTTTCTGTTTGTGGCTGGCACTGCTAATCCTTGAGCCCTGCCAAAAGTGGACCTACACTCGCTCTGTGGAAATGATGCCAAATGAAATCACTGCTGGAAGTGATTTCACAGCCCAGGGCTCTCTTTATTTCTAAATTAATGGGATGGAATGCTTGCTATATTTTTATTTATTTATTTTAACCTATATTTTCCCTCAGGAGCTCATCTCTGCACTTTCTCCAGGAGGTGGGCAGACAAAGATTGGTTATTTGGGTGCTGGGGTGGTTCCCTGTGTGCAAACCCAGAAGTGCCCCTGTGTCATCCAGAGAGATGTTTAACATCAGAACAAGGTGTGTGTGTCACACCCCCAAAGCTTTTCCACCACCAAATGGAAACAAACCCAGGAAAGAGGAGACTCATCACATCCCTGGGTCTGCTGCTCCCTTCTGACACTCCTTACAGAGCTCCTCCATCCAAACCCTTCATTCCTCACAGGCCTCAAAAGCTTTGTTTTCAACCAGGATAAAAGGGGAACTGCATGTCAGGAGGTCTTTGCTGGTGACCAAATCATGATCACAGCAGAGATGCTCCCTGTGGCACAGGTGGCTGGGGAGGATTTATGTGAGCCTGGTGACCCTGCACCAGGAAGGCCACAGGGCTGCAGGTGTTCTCTCAGTTCTGCCTGGGGCTGCTGCATTTTCCTCTCTGCACTGACTGAGTGTTCCCCCTGGGGAAGAAAACTCTTCTGTCTCAGGTAGCTCTGAGTGTTCCCTCTGGGGAAGAAAACTCTTCTGTCTCAGGTAGCTCTGAGTGTTCCCTCTGGGGAAGAAAACTCTTCTGTCTCAGGTAGCTCTGAGTGTTCCCCCCAGGGAAGAAAACTCTTCTGTCCCAGGTAGCTCTGAGTGTTCCCCCCAGGGAAGAAAACTCTTCTGTCCCAGGTAGCTCTGAGTGTTCCCTCTGGGGAAGAAAACTCCTCTGTCTCAGGTAGCTCTGAGTGTTCTCTCTGGGGAAGAAAACTCCTCTGTCCCAGGTAGCTCTGAGTGTTCCCTCTGGGGAAGAAAACTCTTCTGTCCCAGGTAGCTCTGAGTGTTCCCCCCAGGGAAGAAAACTCTTCTGTCCCAGGTAGCTCTGAGTGTTCCCTCTGGGGAAGAAAACTCTTCTGTCCCAGGTAGCTCTGAGTGTTCCCTCTGGGGAAGAAAACTCTTCTGTCTCAGGTAGCTCTGTGTTTTCCCCCCAGGGAAGAAAACTCCTCTGTCTCAGGTAGCTCCTCCCATGACGTGAGTTGGACAGACCTGACTCACTTGGACATCTCAGCACTGCTGAGGAAACATTTCCCTTTCTAGGAAAAACACTTTTGTTGAGCTATTTATATCTTCAGAAGGTGAAACAAAAGCCATGCATGGGAGAGGAAACCACAGGGAGCAGCCCTGTCTAATCCTCTGGTTCAGCAAGGCTTAAGTGGTTTGTTGAGTCCTTCATGGTGTGATGTTTAAGCCCTGGGGTGTGAATGTTTTCCTCCTCTGAGAGGTTTGCTGACCCCACCTGAAAAGGTCAGGCAGGTGTTGATTCAGCCTTGGGGGTAAGCACAACCCCAGGCTGTGGTTTTTGTTTCTTTTCCAACTACTCTTCTTTTTCTATTAAAAACGGAGGATAGCAGGTTGGGGTTTTACCTTCATGTCACCACTCTGTGACATCTCCACAGTTGTGTCTGAAATGGGCCCTGTTTGGGAGGAATTCTTCCCCTGGCTCCAGCAAGGAGCTTGGTTCCTCAGTTCCTCTTGGGAAACTTGAGTGCTTCTCTAGGATCCCCCCCAGACTTTTGGGGGGCTGGCAGTGTAACTCAGTTGATATCAAACCCACTTTTCCTGGAGAAGTCTGAGCAGACCAGGGCCAGTGCAAAATATATTGTAAAAAAAGAATCCAGCAATTTTTTTTTTTTATTTCATATTTTAATTAAGTTCCAGTTTCTATCCAAAGGTGGTAACAGGAAATGAGTAAAGCCATTCATCTACTAAGTAGCAAATAGATCCTTCTCAGTATTAAAATATAAGAGTTTAAAACATGAATAAATAAATATATAAACTAATTGCTTAAATAGATTTATAAAAATAGATGTGTTGTATAAATTCATAAATAAAATTCCCTGGTAGAGAGAGAAGTACAAAATCAGCCTGCTGACAATCAACTTTTCTTTTGAAAAACAACTGCAAGATAAAAATATAAATAACATTAAAATTACTAAAATTATACTTTGTTTATATATGTCAGGGCTGGTTAATTAAATTACCTTGACTCATGTTAGTCCATCCTTATTACATGCTGTTGCAAATAAGACAATATAAATAGCTTTACAATAAATACATTCAATACCACATTCATCCTTTAAATATTAAATTAAACTAGATTATATAGTTAGAGAGAATAGCAAGTATATTATCAATGGCATCAAACTGATCCCATAACCCCTGGTAGGTCTCATTTACAGAGACCTCTCTTCAAGTTATTTTTTCATCCTGGCCTATCAAACTGCTGCCTCAGAGTACAGCTGTTCCGTGAGCTGCATGATATCCTGGTATTTCTGTAGGACCCACCAGATGTAGGTTTTCTTGTCTGCCTCTCCCGTGGGGGGGCCCTGGGGCAGGTGCTGGCTGCTGCAGGTGTAGAAGGCGCTGCCCTGGCTCAGTGTGGTGCCCAGCTGGTTGAGGTTGGCCTGGACCAGCTCCCGTGAGCTCTCGGTGCAGAAGGTTTCTATGTCCCTTGCCAGGCTTTTCAGAGCGTGCTGGATGTGATGCAAAGCACAGCAGTTTGCATGGAAAGCTGGACATTTGGGGATTTTGTCTGCCATGTCCCTGGCCTTGGACCTGACTGTCGAGGGATCAGGGTAGAATGTTGCAGAGATACATTTGTTCTGTGGGGAAGGAAGAGAAGAGAGAAATTGTTAAATTGTTGATCCTTTGGTTTCCCTTTCTCACTTGTGTACCCGTTTGTGGGGTGTTTGGTTGTGTTTCAATCTTGTATTAACCCCTCCATCCCTCTGAGCAGGCATTGTGCAGAGTCTGCAGATCCCCATTCCTTGCTTGCCTTGGGTCTCAGCTTTTCTAAACCTTGGGTTCTATTCTTTGCTGTAGGGGCAAAATTTACCTGTTCCAGAGATCTGGTTTGGCCTGTGTGTGTTTCCATCGGTTTTGGCAGAGATGGTTTTGATTTCAAAAATGAATTCAGAGGAAATGTCAATGTTGATTTTTATCAGCGTATTCTTGGGAACACAGTCCCAGGAACTGAACTTCATCTGAGGTATTGGCACCTGGGTTCAGTGAACGTTTTTCCTTTCTAAGGAAAGGATGGGTGTGCAGGATTTTTGACAGAAGTGCTCAAGCACTGGGGTTGGACTGAAAAGCAAAGCAATTTCCAGTGATCTGACTAAATTGCTGCAAGAAGATGCCCGGTGGGACTCAGGAGACTGAGAAGGAACACTGGGAATCAGGAAGATCCCAGCAGGCAATGACCTGAGGCAAAGTCACCCAAGCTCTCTGCAGCTGCCCTTGCTCCAACTGCCCTGAAATAACACAATGAACGCTTTCCTTCTTGCATGGAATACAGAGAAGAGCTACTCTAGATTTTAACCTAAATACT
Organism: Zonotrichia leucophrys gambelii; assembly: GCF_028769735.1. Classification (NCBI taxonomy): domain Eukaryota; kingdom Metazoa; phylum Chordata; class Aves; order Passeriformes; family Passerellidae; genus Zonotrichia; species Zonotrichia leucophrys. The sequence continues at coordinate 3,054,334 of NC_088185.1, forward strand.
TCTTTTCTGGTGGTCTTTCTAATGTTTTCTAATAATTCAAGAGATTTCTCCACAGACATAGGCACAGCACATGGAAAATGGTGCACTTACATAAAAATCAAACAAGCTGTGTGCTTTCTGTTGTATTACTGATGCATAGGTTGGTATCTCTGTAGTGAAGTGATTCTGCCTCTCTCCTGTAGTCACTCTGCTTTCTGATGTCTGTGTCGGTGCCATGGAGCCCAAAGGAACCAGTAAACAGAAGAGGAAGATTGCAAACCTGTTGATCTCTGCATTCAGATGAAGAGAGGAAACCAAAAAGAAAGAGAGAATACAGTGATTAGTCTCAATCTTCCGCATAGCTTTTTGCAAATCTTAATCGTTTTATGCAACATGATACATTTTTAAAGCATATAGGCACGAAGTGGCTGAGCCTGAGATGAGCATCAGCCAGGACAACCTTAGAGCCTGTAGCAAGGGTCAGTCACACCCACCTGCTCTGCATTCCATGGCGGGATGGGACAGCAGTGGCTTGGCTGGGAGCTGGCCTTGGAGCTGGTTCTGGGGCTTCTGCCTGCCTGGAGCGCTGTGGATGGGGCCAGCCAGGCTGCATTTAAGTGCTGTGGAGCCCTGCGTCAGTGGCTCCCCCACAGTATTTTTTTTTTTTTTGCCAGTGATAATTTGGTTTTTTTTCTTTTTTGAAAGATTATATCGAAAGTTGATTCAAATGTGTCTTCACTGATTGTGATCTACGTGCACAGTTTCAGACTGACATAGAGGGTGTCTGTCCTGTGTCATCTCTTTGAGCTTGCCTTGGCCATCCCATCTAAATCCTTGGGCTCTCCAAAGTGTGGGATCTAGAACATAAACTCTTGTTTTATTTATAAAGGTGGTTGGAAGCATGTTATTGCTGCCCAAAGTCATTGCTTGTTCTGCAGAGTCAGTGGGGCAATGAAAAACATTGTGTGCAAGGTAGGTCAGGCCTCCAGTTCCATGTTTACATCCTTTTGCTGGATACCTGTAAGACCCTGTTCCCAAGGGATGCTCAGGATCCCCCCCTTCCTATCCCTATTGCTCATCTCTCCAGCTTCCCTGAGGTTGTTTTCTACTTCTGGTAACCAAATGCAGGACATTTTCATACACACCAAAGCAGAATAGGTGCTATGTAATGGCAAGGAAGAGATGAGCTGCCATGGCCTATGGAAAGGACTGTTCTGGCAGACACATCTTTATTTGAGGGTTTCATTATTATTTGGTGTGAAAACTGAGACAGAGTGAAAGAGAGATGTGGTTCTCTTTCAGGTGAAGAAGGTGTTCTTTAGGAACATCCCTACAAAGGCAGTGGTGAGTACACATGGCTTCTTTCAGGCAGAAGGGTGATCTTGGAAGGTTTCTTTGGAAGCACCAAACCTGCAGTTGGTCAGTGGCCCACAGGAAGATCTGTGGAAGGTGCAGGAGCTCGTACATAAAAGATGCCACTGGGCACTGCCAGCCCCCTTCCAGCTCTCCCAGATGGGCACAGCCAGGGAGTACTGGCATCTCGTCTTCCCCCAAGAGCAGGAGTATCTCTTTGTGCAGCACTGAAGGCAATGGGGCCAAGTTATTTTAAATAGTGATGCAAATAAACGAAGCAGAATTTTTACAGCTTCGCTTTTCCACGAAACACAATTCAACCACTGGTAATTTTCTTTCAAAGACTTTCAGAAGATTTTACTTCATTTTCTCCTAAGGACAGCACTTTACCTGGTTATTCCACTCCAGGACATGCCATATCTCATAGCCCGTGCATGCTGTGCACCTCCTTTCCGGTCTCTACGGGGCTGTGATAAGCTGCTGAGCTGATAAGGGAGCAGGTCAGCATCCGTCCTGTAAAACCCAACCTGAGAAGTTCAGCTTTCCACCACGTAACCATCAGACATCACAGAGCAACTGCAATTCATTTGGTGAAGTTCTGCTGACACACGCTGCTCTGTCAGCTCTCTAAAATGGAATTTGTGGCCAATGCCGCAATTACCTATCGCTGGAAAAAGGAAATCAATCTCTGCCTGTGGAGACCTGATGCTGACCTGAGACGCAGTCTGTGCCTTTTGTTCCTTGAGCTCACCTACTTTTTTCCAAGTGTGGGAGCTGGTATTTTCAGCCATGAGCTTGTTTTGTGGCCTTACATGGTTGTGTGGCAGTGCCCTCCACGTAAAGGGGAGAGCTGGGCTTTTGGAGCTGGCTGAGTTCTTCTGCTTCCTCCCTGAAGTCTGAGTGACACTCAGGACCCAGATAAGGGAAATGGCAAATTCCATGCCACAGGTCCCCAGCCAGGCAAGAATGCTGATGCTGCACCCTGCAAGTGCAGCATGAGGCCGCCTGGCCTTTCCCTGGTGGGGGGCATCCCCCAGAACCCAGTGGGAACCAGAAAAACAGGGATTTATTCCCAGCCGGGCGAGCTTGGTGCTTTTCCAGACCTGCTCCACCTCTGCTTGGAGAGTTTGGTTCCATGGCAGCATCTCCTAGCAACAGGGACACAGAGCCAGGGGGTTCCCTGCGGGCTGGGGCTGCATGGCAGCACCCGGCAGCATCTCGGCTGTTTTTCAGCAGTACCTGCAGCACCTGGGCCTGCAGGACTTCCCCTGTGGCCTCGGCAACTGGGTAGGGGTCAGGGGGCCACAGCTGTGGGATGTGGCACGGGGCTGCCATTGCCTCTCCTCTCTCCCCGTTCTCCACAGAACAAATCCCGCTGCAATGCCCGCAGGAGCTCCCAGGCACAGTCAGTGGGGCTGGAGGAGGTCGTGCCACCAGGAGAGGACACCCCTGAGGTGCTGCTGGAGCTGCTGAGAGACCAGCACAGCCCCTGGGCACTGCCCTCCGACTGCAGCCCCCAGGCCCAGCGCCTGAGGGAAGTGATTGTGCTGGCCCCCGAGCTCCTCCATGGCTCCAGTGTCTCCCAGCTTGTCAAGTCCCTGCGGATACTGGACAAGGGGGTAAGTGCAGCTCCTGGTGCTCACAAAGCTGTGTCTTTCTGCTGGCAGGGAAAACATGCTGGGAAAAGGACACCGTCCATCCCATGGTCTTCCCAGGTGCTGCAGCCAGAGTAGAGCTTCTCCCCACAGCCTCCCCAGGATGTTGTGCTAAGCCGGGTCACACAGGTGTCACACAGGTGTCACACAGATCGAGATGTGGCCACTAGGTGCCTCAAGGGCAAGTTGGCCAAAGCCAGCTCTTTGCAGGTGGAGGAGGTGGATGAGGGTCTGCTGCAGTTCCAGCAGCTGGAGGAGCTCATCCTCAGTGCCAACCACATCAGCAGGGTAACCTCGGCCCACCTGCCCCGGACTCTGAAGGTGAGCGAGCAGGATGGGGCAGGAATTCCCATGTGGGAACACGGGGAAAGACAAACAGCTCAAGGGGGTGCCAGAACAGCTAATTTCCAAGGTGTTGTTCCTTCTGTCCTGGGCAGGTGCTGGAGCTCTGCCACAATGATGTGGATGATCTGCAGGAGCTGTGTGCTCAGCCACCCCCGGAGCTCCAGCACTTGGGGCTGGGCTACAACCAGCTGTGTGGCCCTTCCCAGGAAAAGCATTTCACTGTGGATTTCTGGTAATGCCACAGGCTGAACGTGGGCTCCTGAAAGGGAAATGAGCAGATATGAACAGCTGACCTCAAGCCATGGAGGTGGCCTTTTTTGGGAAAATACAGAAGGGAAAATTTTGGGAAAATTCAGAACGGTTGTTTCTTTGCTCTGTGTCTACTCCCTGTGCAGAGTAGCCTGTCTCTGCTGTCTTCTGTCTCATGCCCAGAGGTTGTTTTGGTCCTTGGCAAGGTGTGGATTGGGGAGATGACCAGGGGAACTGTCCTGACACCCTGCCCATCCCAGTTTCATTTTCCTGGACATATTACTTTTTCTGTGTCCTTCCCAAAACCACTGCTGGAAGTCTGTAAGCATCTGAAGCATAGACTGCCTCACCAAATGGTGCAGGTGGTCATCAATAGATGCTAAAGAAATGTTTTTGTGTTGTGGGGCAGACTGGCAATGGCTCAAGAATTGGAATTGGCCTCCAGATTGGATTCCTCAGTTCAACCCAGTTTGTACTGGGGAAATAGGAATTTTGTTTCTGTTTTTGCTCCAGGGCTGTAACTTTCTATCCTCAAATAGGTGCTGGCTGCCTTACATCCTTCTCTGGGTTCTCTCCTTAGGCCAAACCTTGTCTCCCTTGACCTGAGCTTTAACAGCCTCACAGACCTGCTGGAGCTGGTGTCCCAGCTGTCCACCCTGCAGAAGCTCCGCATCCTGCTGCTCCAGGGGAACCCACTGTCCCTCATCCCTGCCTACAGAGGCTTCCTCGTGGACAGCCTGCCCAGGCTGTCCATCTTCGATGACATCTACATATGGCCTGAAGAGAGGCAGCAGTTCCATAGGCTGGCAGAGCAGCCAGGTGAGCCCTGCCCTGCCTTTGAGGCTGCCTGTGCTGCCCCTGTGATTCAGGAGTGGCGTTTGCATTGTGGTTGTGTCATTACAAGTGAGGCCGTGTCTGACTTGGGCCCAAGAACAACCAATCCCAGTCCCAGCACTGCCTCAGTGTCCTGGCCTGCCCCAGCTTTTCTTCCCATCTGGTTTGAGATCATGCATTTCCCTCCTGAGCTGTGGCAAGAGGAACATCAGTACTGGGGGAGGTGCCCACATGGGGCTGCACTGTCAGCACACAGTGGTGCCACCTCTGGGGCACATCCCTGACTGGGATGAGAGCAGGAGGCTGGGGACACACGGGGTGGGAAATCTCTTTTGGTGGCCCCTACTCAATGAGTTTGTGCTGGATGTGCCTTTTGGAGATTGAAACGTTGAAGGAGCAGAGCAGCCAAGGCAGAAGGTGTTTGCGTGGCTTTTAGTGACGCCACGTGGCAGTGGTTTGTCACAGCATTGGCACAGGCTGGCACCGAGGGATGCCAGCAGGTGGGACGTGGGACCTGGAGGTTTCTGCTTTTCTGTTCCTTCCTCTCTCTGGAAGTGCTGCAGCTTCAAGGCAGGATTCTCTTCCTTTCAGAGCTGATCACGAGTGAAGCACGACTGGTTGTGAGCATTGGAGAGATGAAGGGACTCCCTTATCCCGAAGATTTTCAGCAGCTGGAGCCTGACTGCGAGGGTCCGGTGATTGCCTACAGATACTGTGTGACCTACCAGTTTGCAGAGGGAGAGGAGCTCAAGGACAGGGGCAGTCCTGAGGTTGGTGCTTGATTGTGCTCCTGGAAACAAGCAGCATGACAGGTCACAGCAGGGGGAGCTGCATCTCCAGACTATGGGGTGATGAGCCTGGTGAGGGGAGCAGCAGTGCTGGGGACAGAATTCCCATGTGGCTGCATCCAGCAGGACAAGCCCACATTCCACATCCCTGCTGGGGGGCCCAGAGCTCTGCTCGTGGAAGAGAACCCACAGCCCCCCTCCTGCTGGCTGTGGCAGACCCTTGCCCTGGCACTGAAGTCCCTTCTTCCCATAAGGGTGGGCTGGGGAATAGGATTTTGGAGGCAAATCCATCTCTATTCCAGGGCACAGAAATCCACCAGAGTACCACAGTGGCCACGCTGGATGTGGACAGCTCTGCTCAGGACACAGGAGAGACAAAAAGCCATCAGGAGCCTGCAGCCACAGAGGAGCCCGAGGCCCACTCTGGTAATGAGGAATTGCAGATTTTTTGTTCCATGTCTCAGGGCAGGTTTATGGCTCTTTGTGGGGTGTGGTGGCACCAGGATGTCCCTTGCAGTGCCAGCTGGGCTGTTCCTGGGACTGATGGACAGTGACCTGGCACCAGCCATGTCCTGGAGGTCCTTCTGTCCTGGGGAAAGAGAGATCTCTGAACTTTTTTGCGTCCCTACACAGCAAAGGTTTTTGCCACCCCTGCACAGCCCTGGGCAGACACCATCGACTGCAGCTACAGGAAGCAGCACATCGCCAAGGACTTGGTGGGGCTGAAGTCCTACCTGGAGGCTGGAACCATTGTCTCAGTTATGGAGGAGAAGGTGAGGCTGTGGCTGAGCTGGATGAAGGGGGAAGAGCTGCTGGGAGGCCCAGCCAGTGTCACCACATTCCCTCTGGGGGCAGGCTGGGATGGCAGCGACCCTGGGCCAGCTCCTCTCTCCGGGCAGGTGGTCTCCTGGCCTGTGGATCCAGATGAAAACTCTGCCACAAAGGAAGGACAGGAGCTGAAGAAGAACAGTGCAAAGGTAGGCTGCCAGGAGAGAACAATGACCAAATTCTATCTGAGCCGCAAAAACAGCGATGGGACAACAAGGACCCTTCTCCTGGGTCAGTCTGGTGTGTCAGAGAGTCAGACCTCTCCCAAAGTCCCCCCTTTTTGTGGGGCGAAGGCAGCAGCTGTTGGCACACACCTTGGCCAGGGTGCAGTGGTGGGCGAGGGGCTGGGCTGGGGTTGCTTCTCTCTGATAAAGGGACCCAAACCTTCTGCTGAGGCCTGTCCCTGTGTCCAAGGACAAGCAGAAAAAGAAGAAGAAGAAGAAGTCATGTGAATACCGCAGTGACCCTCCCATTTGGAGCACGCTGGCCACCACGAGGGTGACCTTGGAGACCCTGCTGGCCAATGAGAACCTGGTGGCAACTCTGTGTGACTTTGGGATCCTGATCCCTGAGAAACCACCAGAACCACCAGTTGTGGACGAGAAGGTAAAGAACATGTCTCAGGGCAAGGCTGCAGGCTGGGGTTCAGCAAACGCCTTCTCTGGCCTGGGCATCCATCCATCCATCCGTCCATCCATCCATCCATCCATCCATCCATCCATCCATCCATCCATCCATCCATCCATCCATCCATCCTTCTCCTCTCCCCTAAATGGGGCTGAAGTAGCCCTGCCTGACCACCATCCATCGCTGCTGGTGTGGTTATTTAAGGCTGATATTAGTGAGCAGTTCTGCTACTTTTTCTGGGCCTAGGAAAATAGATGAGTTTATTTTTCCATTCCAGAATGTGTAAGCAGCCACTCGTGCTTCCTCTGGTGCTCTCTCTCAGTGTGGCAGCACATGCCAGCTGTACCAACTTTCTGTTTCTGGATTCTCTTCTCTGAGCAGCCACTCTGCTGTGCCCCTGCTCCCCCTCATCTCTGTCCCCTGAAATCCCAGTGACAGCACCCAGATGATGACAGCTGGCACAGGACTGAATGAGGGCAGTGAGTTTTAACACTTACTGTGGAAACATCTCTCTCCACAGGAGACAAAAAAAGGCAAAGACAAGAGCAAAAAACCCAAAGGAGACCAGAAAAACGCGGCTTCCAAAGGTGACAGAGGCTGGAGGTGGCGGGACAGAGGGCGGGGTGTGTGCGAGAGCAAACAGGAGCAGCTCTGGAGCAGGGGCTTACTCACATCCTGAGCCTCGGGCTGTGAATGCAGACATTGACTGCGGGGCTCAGAATAGACACAGCCCGGACTCTTTACGAGCCGGTGTCTGCACAAGCACCCGGGGTGGGCTGCCAGCTGCCCTGGGAGACCCACACCTACAGCACCCTGTGCCAGGGGACATGGGCAAAGCAGATTTTTGGGCGAGAAAAGTGCTGCCCGCTGTGTGGCTGCCAAATGTGGGCGGGCAGCTGGGCGAGCGCTGCCTGGGGTGCATAATGAGCTCCTCATTCACTGCCAGCTCGCATCTCCAAGCACTTTGCAGAGGGGATTGTTGTTCTCTCTGGTCTGGAGATGCACAGAGAGCCCCAGGTGCCCCAGCCAGCCCATGCAGGGCTGGGAACAGATCCCAGTCTGCTGTCACCCACCAAGAGACCACCCTGACCCCAGTGCAAGGCTCAGGGCTGCTCAGCCAGCAGCCTTGCTTAATCTGACAGAGGCAAAGCTCACCCTGCCTCTTGCAGATCATTTTTCCATCAGTCTTGGTTCTGATTGCAAAAACAGCAGTGCCAGCACATCAGAGGGGTAATGCAAGAGCGGGAGGAAGTGGGGCAGGGAAGGGGTGGCCAAGCAACGCTGAAAAGCTGCTCGTGGGTCAGCGAGGGCATGGAGAGGGCCAGGCCTCCCAGCACTGCTCAGAGCTACCAAAGGAGCTTTGTTTTCCTGCTCTGGCATCAGATTTGAGAGTGCAACTAACCCACAGAGCTCCAGGCTGCTTTCCTGTGCCCTGTCACCCCCAGCAAGGTCCCCATCTTTGGGGAGGCTCTCAGAGCTCTGCAGTCCTGGTCTGCATTCACAGAAGCCAATGGCCTCCCTCAGTGACCTGAAAATAAGAAAACTCATTGAACTGCTGTCCCCCACAAGAAGATGTGTATTTGCAATGTGCACTCAGCCTGACAGGAGCTGCTGTCAAACAGCTCAGCTTCAGCAGTGGTTGTTCCTTCCTTCCTTCCTTGCCTCCCTGGTGTGTGGTCAGTGTGTGCAGGAGTTTCTCTTCAGCTTGAACAAAGGTAAAAGTGCTGTTGTGTGCACAGAAGTGCTGCTGCTGCTGCAGAAAACCCACAGCAATTAGAGATTTGTGCTTGATTTGGTGTCCCCGTGTGCCTGTGCAGGTGGGTACTGGCTGCACTGTGAGGCCACGTAGCGCATAATTTAAAGTGTGAGTGCAAAATTCACAGTGCCTGAAGATAAGCTGCCCCACAGCTCGCTCCACCCGCTGTCCCATGGCTGTGACTCACCCAAGCAGCCCAGCTGTGGCTTTTTGGGGGGCTGCTGAGCCCTGCTGAGCTCAGTGTCTACACATCCTGCCCGCCCCGTGAGTCACCAGCTGCTCTGGGGTGTTTGACACTTGCACATCACCTGGGGACCCCCTTGGAGCTGTGACAGTGGCCGTGCCCCGGGGGACAGGGGGTGACTCCCAGCCGTGTGTCCAGGCACTCTCACAGCCGGGAGCTGAGGCTGATTTGCATCCCTCAGTTCAGCAAATGCACACAAATAATAAGTCCTCTCAGAGGAATTGGGATCACTTCCAGACGGCTCAAAGAGGAAAGGCTTTGTCACAAGTGAGCCATTTGCCCAGGCACTGAAGGATGTCTTCAGAAGTAGTCTCACGTAGCTCTCATTTTACCTCGCACTTGATTTTCCAGGATCCTTGAAATGATTTATTTCTGCAGCTTTCTTTTGCCCTAGGGCAGTTTCACAACAAGCAGCAAGGCTGCACCCAGGTCAACTGCCAGCCTAAAGGTGTTTTTTGGGCTTACCATCTAAAATCATATTAAATTTCCCCTGAAGCCCAGTCACTGCTGACACCCTTGCACACTGCTGCTTTTAGGATCATTTACTCTCTCAAGACAGTGACAAATGTACTTCTTACCACAGGAAAAGGAAAAAACAAAGACACTGCTGAACTGGAGGAGGATCAAGAGCCCCAGCCAGTGCCACTGACAGTTCAATTCCAGATGCAGCTGCTTCGATGGCCCTCGGCAGCCAGCACCAAGAGGCAGGAGAGCGTGGCCATGTCAGAGGGGAAGACTCCGTGATGTGTCCACAGCAGGAGCATGAGTGGAAATAAACCACAGGGAACGCTGTGCAGAGCCTGGTTTAGCTGAACCGCCAGAGCTGCGAGCTGCCCCGGGGCTCTGGCGGTCTGTGGCTGGTGCTGAGCTTCTGCTGGAGCCGGAGCGGGCAGGGGAGGTTGGGTGGGTGTGCGGGGTGTGGGGTGGGTGTCCGTGGCCGGGACACGCTGCCCCGGGGCCGGTGCCAGCCCCGTGCATCCTGCCCGGGGCGGGGCTCGGCAGGGGCGGGGCGGGGCTGGGGCAGCTCCCGGTGAAGCGCGGAGGGAACGGAACGGCAGCTCCGGTGAATCACGGAGGAGACTCCGCAGAGCAGAGCAGGGCGGGGTTTTGCCGTGCGGGGTCACCGTGGAGCGGCGGCTCCAGCCCGGTCTGCGCGCCCCGGCGGGACCGGGGGCTCCGGACCGTCCTCACCGGCAGCACCGGGGAAGCACCGAGCCACGTCCGTCCCAGGTAAGGTGGGAGGGAACGGCTCGTGTTCATCCGCCCCCCCGGGGCCGGTCCCCCGCCGGATGCTGCCATGTATCCCAGGATTAAAAGCCTGGCGCTTTACACCTTCTCAATCACGCTGCTGGCCTTCGTGTTTTACATGAAGAAGCAGGAGAAGTTGGCAGCATCATCAGCAGAGCAGAAAGTGGATGTGGTGGATCACAGAGTGCAGCCTTCGGTTCTGGACAGCGCTGAGCACACCAAGTGTTTGCCAAACTTGACCTTTGCCAATTCTTCTCTCGCCCTCCCGGAGCCTCACCGAGTCTTCCTAACCTACAAGCACTGCAGGAACTTCTCGGTGCTGCTGAGGCCTTCCAGGTGTAGCAAAGAGATGTTCCTGCTGCTGGCCATCAAGTCTTCCCCCATCAACGTGGACCGGCGCGTGGCCATCAGGAACACGTGGGGGAAGGAGGCGTCCATCGGGGGCAGGCACATCAGGCTGGTGTTCCTCCTGGGGCGCTCCGAGGCCAAAATCCAGCTGCAGCCCCTGCACCAGCTGCTGGCTTACGAGAGCCAGCAGTTTGATGATATCCTGCAGTGGGATTTTGTTGACGACTTCTTCAACCTGACCCTCAAGGAGCTGCATTTCCTCCGCTGGTTCACGGAGGATTGCCAGCACGCCAGGTTCGTGCTGAAGGGCGACGATGACGTGTTTGTCAACACTTACAACATCGTGGAGTTCCTCCAGGAGCTGGACCCTGAACAGGATCTCTTTGTTGGGGACGTGATCGCCAACGCCCGGCCCATCAGGAACACCAAGGTCAAATACTTCATTCCAGAGGCCATGTATGGGGCCACCTTCTATCCTCTCTATGCAGGAGGAGGGGGATATGTGATGTCCAGAGAGACAGTGCGTCGCCTCCAGAGCACGGCAGAGAACATGGAGCTCTTCCCCATAGATGACGTGTTTGTGGGGATGTGTCTGGCAAAGATGTCAGTGACCCCAAAGAACCACGCTGGCTTTAAGACTTTTGGGATCCAGAGACCTTTCAACCCTTTTGATCCGTGCTGGTACAAAGAGCTGATGGTTGTACACAGACTGAACCCAACGGAGATGTGGATCATGTGGACGCTGGTGAAGGATGACAGCATTAGGTGTGCGGTGTCAGTGACACACAGCTACAGCAGGGGCTGGAAAAGGAGCCACTGATGAGCCTGGGGATTGTGGCTGCTGACAGGGTACTAAACTAAAAATCAGGTTGTGGTAGAAACGTGTCCGTTACTAACAGACTGCACTGGAGCTGTGGTTTGGTTTGCAGTGAGTCTTTTTCTGTTGGGGGTTACTTGAAGCAGTTGAATTGTCACAGGGTGGGGTGTGGTCAGTGGCTTCCCAGCCAGACTGTGCCAGGGGAAGTCACAAGTGCCACCTGCACTGCTGGCTAAAGCCAGTCTCATGACTAGGAGTGACAGAGCATTTGAAATTTACTTGAAGGCATGGAAGAAAGGCCAGTATGTCCTGCTGAGTCTGCTGTCCCAGCTCCTACCACACAGCAGGAGAAAGGGAGTGGAGTGGGGAAGGAAAAGCTTCAAAAATACATGGCCTTAACACAGCAGTGATGATGGTCTGGGGGACTGGGCTCAGCCTCCAGCCCTTTGGCTTTTGCAGAAACTCACAAAAGTTTACATGCACTGGAAACTTTAGCACAAACACTTTCTGATCTGGTTTGAGAGGAGCCACGTGTTTTGAATAATCATGGTGGTTGGAAGAGTGGCTGTAGCTTCCCATGTTGTGTGGGAGGTGTTTGGTTTGTTGTTTTTGTAATGTTGTGTATAAATAAAATACTTTTCAAAAGTATTTACATGGGAATATTCTTAGGTCTTCTGAAAGCTAAGAGCCCTAAAAGCCAGGGAAGGCTGAGATCTGCTGCTGGGTATTTGCATTAAAGAGGAAAATAATAGTGGAAATGGATACTTGCCACTTCTTTTTCTGTGAGCTGTTCTCTGCCCTGTGCAGACAAGATGCACTGACACAAAAGTGATAAATCTGAACGTGCTGGAGTTGTTAATTTGAGAAAAGATCAAATATAGGACTAAGTTTTGGTGTTTTTTGTGAAGCTTATCAGTATCTTGCTGCTAGAGCAGGAGCTGAGGATGAGCAGGAAGCAGCCTGGAAGCCTTAGGGGAAAAAACAAGCAAATGAGCAGAGGAAGTGTGTGATTAGAGCAAGCAGAGCCCTTTGTGCTGTGCTGTTGTAACTGCTGTCTGTAGTGCCAGCTGCCCAGCATCCATCCCCCAGCTGATCCAGATGGGAGCTGGAGCTTTCAGCAGAGCCCAGCAAGTGCTGCCAGGAGGCTCCTGCTTGTCCTACAGACAGGGACACCCTGGGAGCAGAGCTGTGGCAGCTCTCTGCTGGTGGCATGTGCTCCCCTGGCCCTCTGGAGCACCTGGGGTAGCTCTGGTGAGCCCCAGGGCTGGCCCAGGCTCTTGGGGCAAAGGTGCCACCTCACAGGAGCTGTTTCTGTGCCAGGTGTGAGTAGGGGTTTGTCTCAAAGAACTGGTGGGTGCCCATCCTCAGGGTGATCTTGTGCAAGCTGTTACTGTGTTTTCTGGCTGCAGCTCCAACAGGGCTTCATTAACTGTAGCTGAGGAAGTGCCCGTGTGTCATTTCAGGTGTGTGAACAAGGCTGAGTGCCAGCAGCAAGCCCAGGTTCTGGGCACAATTCTCTGGGCCCTGCTGCTGGTCCTGGAGAGGAGACTGCACAGGGCAGGCACCGTGGTGCCCTGTGAGCTGCTGTGCCAGCACTTCTGTGATCCACTCGATGATTCCCAGTGCAAACTCAGGAGCACAGAGCATGATGTCATGTCTGTTGTGGGCTTAGGTGTGTGGGCTAAGCCCCAGCTGGCAGCTCTCGCTTCCTGACAAAGGTGAGGGACTCCTTTCTGCCCTGCTTTGGGGTGATTTGTGCCTCTCACCCCCACTTGGATTCGGCAGCACTGCCTGCTTGGTTCCAGTCACGTTGGGCTGGACGTGTGTGGGAACAGCTCTCGGGCAGGAAGAGCAGTACGTGCAGTGAAACAAGAAGTGAGGTCACAGCAGGGCTGGGAGCAGGCCCTGAAAGGGGAAGAGGGGCTTTCCTGGCTTTGCAGGCTCCTGGCAGTGCCATGCAAACATCTGAGTAAGTTACTGTGGCATCCTGAAAGGTACACAACTTGTTTGTGCACTCGGGGCAGGGCTTGGCAGATGTTCTTCAACTGCACAAGGCACCAAAGTAGAGCAGTTGTGGTTAGAGGTTGACCTGAGACTGCATCTGGCTCCTGAGGGCTCAGCTGTGCCACCACCCAAGTAATCCTCTCACCACAGGAGTTCTTTTCCCTAATGCTCCAGCCCAGAGCAGACACAGGCAGCTCCCTCTGAGCTGGGTTCCATCCTCCTTGGATACAGCAGCACCAGTGAGGAGCAAGGAAAAATGGTTTGTTAATTTTCTTTTTACTACCTAATCTATAAATGAACAGTGCTGTGCACCTGAGATTGCATTTGTTCCAAAGGCAGCCAAAAAGAGACACCTCTTATGCTGCAGGTAAGAAAATTCAGGCACAACTCAATTTAGTAACACCAACCTTGACACAGATACATCAAATGCTAATCTGTGGTGAAAAACCTTTGATTAATGTCTGTTTTCTTACACAGCCTGGCAGATGGGGATCCAATCATCAGTGATAAAGTTCAAGTGGATGCTGTTTTACAAAGCAAATTTCACACCAGCTGTCAGGTTAGGAAATGAAAGTGAAGGACACCCATGGTTTTGAAACCTGCAGTGAAACATTAAGCTTGCAAAGAAATAATTAAGATTATGTCCTGAAACTTGCATTGGGAAGCATTCAAATATGTAAAACTCTTTTGCTCAGTGCTTTGTAGAACAGTACACAGCAGCTGCCAAAACAATTCTGTTTATAACTACAATATATTGAAAATCAAACCTCCCCCTTGCTTCCTGGGGAACCTCCCCCAGAGGTGATTCTGGGTGAAATAAATTTGCTGTGCTGAACAAAACTGCACCAAGAGCCTGGGTGACTCCATGGGAAGTTCTCAGCTCCAGAGCAAATATTTCCCCTGACTGCAGCTCAGTGTAATTTGGTGCAGCTGCCAACTCAGAGGTTAAAAACTTTTAAATTCAAACAGAAAGCAAGGCCTAATTTCCTCCCCAAATGGACACACCCACAACGAGCTGCTTTTGCACAGTTTAATAGAGGCATCTCCTCACAGACATCATTTACCTGACAGGTTAAAAACAAGGATTTTTAAATACACTTCTCTGGCTGATCCCACAAACACACCAAGGGAGCAGCAGGACCCTCCAGCAGACACAATTACCACCAGGCCATCCCTGATAACAGTCTTCACATTTGCATAGATAAACATTTAAATAAATGAATTCAAAAGTATTACAAACAAGGTAAGTTACAAACAAAACCGAAGCCTTCCAAATACCTGATTTGCAAAGCAATCCTTTTTGGGGGGGAAAAAAAAATGGAATCACAGGCTTATTTCAGCAGTTTTACACTATCCCACACTTCAGAGCTTGGGACTGTTCCATGTGTGACTGACCCTGAGAGCTCAGTTCTGTTCAGTCCTCTCGAAGGTAAGGGTCATCATCTGAGTTCCCTAAAACACCCTGTGGCAATGAGGAGTCCTCTCCTCGGGCTTTGATGAGCTCATCTGTCTGAGCTTCAGCTAATTTGGTCTCTGCTTTCTGGGACAGCAGCCTCACCTCCTGCACCTGGGACTTCAGCACCTGGATGTGGCTGCGGGCTGTCACCGAGGCCTGGTCTGCACCTGCAGGGAAGGATTGGCACCCTGGGTCACAGGAGCACAGCCTGGGCAAGCCTTCAGCTGAGGAGATGGGTGGGATCATCATCTGCTTGCTGTGTGGTGAGGGCTCTTGGGCTGTATTAGTGCTCAATACTGTTCATTTTCCTCAAGCCTTTTGTCTGCTTTGAGGTGTCACTGCTCCCTTGAATTCTCCCATCCTGGTGGGACACAGCTGGGGTTGGACAGGAGGGATCACCTGGTGCCAGTGGGTTTGAGAGCTCAGCCCAGCCCAGTCCCTGTGTGCCAGAACCTTTCAGTCCTCATCCCATCCTGGCACCCACAGCAGTGGGAATACCTGTGGCACTGCTGAATTCCCACCGTCCTTCTCCCATGCTCCCACAGACTTCTGGTCTTCTCCACTTACAGAATGAGGGAATCTCTGTATATTCACTGCTTTCCCTCCCTTCTCCACTCCAGTAACTCTGCCCATTTACCACAAACCTGTCCATAACTCAGTCTCAGAGCTCTTAGGGAGGAAAAATCCAAATCTCTTCAGGGAGAAAAACCCCAAATTAATATCTTTTCCTTTTTTAATATAACTAAATCCAGCTGGAAAGTCCTCCTGTATTAATAGGCAGCCTTGGTTCTGTGGCTCCCAGGACTGTGTTTGAGCCTTGCATTTAAAAATAACTGAACTCTTCCCTCAGACATTTTTGGCCATGGTTAGTCTTGACCTAAACCACATGTGAAGTTTCCAGGCCTAGCACTCAGAACACACCTACAGACTCACAGCCAAAACCAGAATGTACGTGCTCAGCACCTCTAAAATGCAGGAACCAGCTGTCATCTGTGGTGTGTACACTGTGTGTCTGAACTGGGCTGAGAGAGGGACAAGGGGCAGAGGGACAAGGGGCAGAAGGAGAAGGGGCAGAGGGACAAGGGGCAGAAGGAGAAGGGGCAGAGGGACAAGGGGCAGAGGGACAAGGGGAAGAGGGACAAGGGGCAGAAGGAGAAGGGCAGAGGACAAGGGCAGAAGGAGAAGGAGCAGACGGACAAGGGGCAGAGGGAGAAGGGGCAGAAGGAGAAGGAGCAGAGGGACAAGGGCAGAAGGAGAAGGGCAGAGGACAAGGGCAGGGACAAGGGGCAGAGGGACAAGGGGCAGAAGGAGAAGGGGCAGAGGGACAAGGGGCAGAGGGACAAGGGGCAGAGGGACAAGGGGCAGAAGGAGAAGGGGCAGAGGGACAAGGGGCAGAGGGACAAGGGGCAGAGGCTCAGACCTGACTGATACGCAGCCTCTGCCGCCATCTCCGACAGCCGCAGCGCCGTCATCCAGCTGGACTCCAGCCTGAGGTACTCCTGCTGCTTGGTGGTCATCTGGGAGAAAGAATCAACAGGGTGTAACACACCTGAGAGCTCTCCTGAGCTGTGAGAGCAGGGCTGCAGAGGCAGATGGTGAGGGAGGTTGGTTTGCTCACATCCACTCTGGCTCCTATGACCACCTGCCAGACCGCATCCACCTCGTCCGAGTTCATTTTCCCAAGGAGATTTGAGTATTGCTTGTAGAGAGACACCAGGGTATAAATTGCCTGTCAAGGAATCATTTTGCACAGTTACCATGACAGCCTGCACAGCTCTGGTGTTGGCTCAGTGTTAATTAGCAAAATTACTCTCCATACTGTACTGACCAGGATGTAAACTGGAATGCAAATACTTTACTCAAATCAGCACTTAAATTAAAACTGTGTCTTCTTGTTTCAGACTTCAGTATGGCTCATGCCATTCTTCTGATGGAACTCAGTTCATGGCCTTAGAAAGGCTGAGAAGGGCAATAAAATGCCCAAGAACAGAAAGCTCAGTACACAGGTAATATAAATAATTGTTATGTGTTTCTTCACCCCAGTTCTGAGTTCCAGGGTCATTTTGCCTAAGTAAAAAAAGGGACTTCTTAAAAGAGCATGGAATGACAGGACAAGGGGAATGGATTCATGCTGACAGAGGGCAGGGTTGGATGGGATGTTAGGGAAAAATTCTTGGCTGTGAGGGTGGGGAGCCCCTGGCACAGGGTGCCCAGAGCAGCTGTGGCTGCCCCATCCCTGGAGTGTCCAAGGCCAGGCTGGATGGGGTTTGCAGCACCCTGGGACACTGAAAGGTGTCCCTGCTCATGGGACTGGATGAACTTTAAGGTTCCCCCAAACCATTCTAGGGCTGTCTAATTTTAACCCAAGAGCAACAGTTTAACAAAGCTAAAAGTACCTTCCACATTTGGTGTAGTACAGTGACCCCACAGCTCCCGAGGGACCTGACATCTTCAACCCCCCACTTCCTGGGTTAAATTAATTTTGCAAAAGCCCATTTTGAGCGTGGTTTAAGGGGTGCAGCCAGTGGCAGAGCAGCAGCAGTGGGGCTGCCAGGTGTGAGCTCACCTTGGTGTACTCGGTGAGCGCCTCGATCAGCGCGTACGTGGTCTGGGAGAGCAGCGTGGCCGTGCTGTCTGTCACCAGGGACACGGCTCTTCTGATCAGGGCATCGTTGCTGAGGGACCCCGAGCTCTGCTGCTGCAACACAAGACCCCCGTGTCACCCTGTGTGACCTCGTGTCACCCTGTGCCACCTCGCCATCACCCTCCCCACGGACACCACTCAAACACAGCGGCGAGGAAAAGCTGCGAGAGCCAAGCTCTCCTTGAGGATGCAATCCTGGGGGAGAACCAGGCCTGGCAGGTGGGTTTGGGGGTTAAACTGGTGCAAGGAGGGGGTGCTGGGGGTACCTCCACGACGGGGACAGCGCACAGGGCCACCCCCAGCCCCACGGCCCGGTGCCACTGCCCGCTCCTGCCCGCGAGGCCTCGCTGCCGGACGCTGGCCAGGACGGGGAGGCTGCGCCTGGAAAAGCAAGAGGCAAAGTTTAGCAGCAGGAACATCCCAGTGTGGTGTGGGAAATACAGGCAAAGTTCAGCAGCAGAAACATCCCAGTGTGGGGTGGGAAACAGGGACCAGCGAGGAGAAGAATACCCAGAAGCTGCTCGAGGGGAGCTTGTCTGTGCCAGGTTTCTGTGATGCAGCTGTGTGACATCGGATGAGTAAGTTTGTTTCAAATTTCGTATTGTTGTTTAATCATAAGTGTAAGAACAGGCAAGCACAGTAACTAGTGCAATATTAATACTTCTAGAGAGAAAATTTATGTTAGCTGGTATGGGCACACTGCTGTTAGTCAATAATATTGGAAAACCGGTTAAAAAACATGCTTAAAAGTGGCGTGTGGTACATGCAGGTGAGAAATGTGACAGGTTTGTTACAATCCAGCGACACTTGGGTCTCTGTGACCAGTTTTATTTACAACCCAAGCTGTGCAAATGCCCTGGGGTCAGGCTCTATCACGGAAATACTCGAGCGCAAAAACAGAAGCACAAAGCAATGAGAGGTTTTTTTGTTGTTCTACAGCAATTTAATGAAAACAACCGGTGGTGGATTTTCCTTCCTTTATGCCGTATACTCTTTATCCTAGCGCCTGCCGGTGGGGAGCGCGGTGCGGGCGGTCCCCCCGAGCCTCTCCCCCCGCCCGCCGCGGTACCTGAGCACGGAGCAGCAGCTCCGCAGCCACCGCCCGCCCGCCGCCATCTTGGCCCGCCCGCCCGCCGGCGCGCGGGAAATGACGTCACCCCGCGCGCCTGCAGGGGCGGGGTTGGGGGCGGGGCCGAGCGCGGCGCGTGCGCAGAGCGCCGGCGCGTGCCGAGGGCGCGCGGGGCCGTGAGGGCAGCGGCGGGAGCGTGAGGGGAGCGAGCGGGAAATGTCCCCGGGGGTGTCCCCAGGGGTGTCCCCGCGGCCCCTCCGCCGGCACGGCCCCACCCCCGACACCTCCTCTGTGTTTCGCCGGTATGCCCAGCATCAGAAATAGGGTCAGAAGCAGGCAACAATTTGCCCAGCTGCTGGGAAGGAGGAGGAGATTATGAAACGAGGTCTTGTCTAATTGTTACCAAATGTGGAATGTGTAAAAATTCTCTTTAGAACGGGCTGTTCTTTGGTGTTTGGTTTTGTAGCTTTCAAACCGGATAAGAATATTTAATCTGTGAGACAGAGCAGACAACAAGCTTTGAGTGATGTCCAGGTCATAGAAAACCAAATTACTTGGTGGTGGAATGGCCTTGGTAAAGTTTAGGGCTTGATGTGTTTTAGTGACATTAGATTTGGTAAAGGTGAACAAAGCTTGGGAAGAAGGATTTGGACAAAAGGAATGTGGAACTTATGGGCCATGAGGGCATTGAGCAGAAAATATTGAAATTGAGCAGATAAAGAAGAAATTGAAAAATCCAACTTTGTTTTTGTGTTGAAATGAGCTCCATTGGGTAAAAGGGAATTCCAGCAGGGACAGATCATGACCACCAACTCAGAGACAGCAGTGCTCCTCACAGCCCTGGTTTAATTCAACTTTATTGTTCTAAAGTACACAATGCTGCTTTGATTTTGGGTAGTTCCATGCTAGTGATAATCTCCACCTTCTCCGCCAAAGGTTTCCTGTGCAATTCCACACAAAATGGCCTTAACAAATTAAAGCTATTCTTTTTAGTTATAGCAGGAATTCCTGCTCTCTCTCCTGTTTTCAGACACTCAGTCAGTGCAGGTTACTTTACTGAGGCAGTGCTGTAGCACACATATTCAATCTAACTCTGTGCTTTAAACATTTGTTCTAAAGCCTGGCACACCTGAGAGCGCCAGGTAACAACTCTGTACCTCAGAAAACTGTAGGGAGAGGGGAACGTTGTGCTGAGCTGAAATGTCTTTTTCCAGAACTTCTAAAACAAATTACAAGTAATTTCTGTGTGTCTGCCTTCACACCCTTAATGAGGCAGAGCAGGACAAGGCAGGACTTGTTTGTTGAGATGTTGGAGTGGTGTTGCATCCCTGCCATCCCCTGTGCTGCGCTCGGCAGGGTGGGAATCTCAGGAGAAAACTGCTGGGAGGCTTTTGAATAGTTCAGAGTCCAGGAGACACAAAGAATCTGCGAGAGCCACAAGGATCTGTAAAGTGCATGCACAGGGATACCTTTTCTCTTTTAACCTTTATTGTTTTTACACAGGAAAATGAGAGTGCGGTGAGGCAGCGGGAGCACAGAGCTCCTGCAGGTTCGGCGCAGGGGGAAGGCGCCTCCATCCCGTGTGCAGAGCTGTGCCGTGGGTGCCTCTGGAAAAGCTGTGGGAGCAGGAGCAGGGGCAGAGCCCTCACTTGAGCACCAGGAAATAGGTGGTCCAGCCGGCCAGCAGCAGCGCCCCCAGCAGCACCGTGTAGCTGAACAGCACGAAGGCCAGCAGCTCCCGCAGCACCTTGAGGAAGTGGATGGCGAAGGAGTCCGGCATGGCTCTCCCAGATCCCTGGGGCTGGCTGCTCCCTGCTCCTGCCGCGCCTGGAGCAGACACACAAGGTGAGTTTCACACCCTGCCACGGGGAGAAATCCTGTGAGCGCCTGGAAGATTGTTAGTGACTGGTGTGGGCCTGTTCAAAACCCTGCTGAGGTGTTAAAGGGTTTGGGATCTGATCAAAGTGTGCAGATCAGGACTGGTGAGGAAGCAGGTGGAAATGCAGAGCCAGGCAGTGGGCACGGCCGTGGGGTGAGGCCGGGGGTGTTGCAGAGTCCAGCTGGCTCCTGGGACCTCTCCCCTGGGGCTGTGCCTCCAGGAAGGGCAGGAGCAGAGCGGCGCTGATGGTGCATTACCAACAGCCTGTTCTGATCAAAGTGGTCAATTCCTCCAAGGAAGCCACCATTAATATTTAATTCTATAATTGCATCTAATGGAGGTACTGGCACAAACCGAGCCTTTTGTTTAGGAATGACGAAAACTGAGGCTTAAATACAAGTTTGCACAGGCAAATATTTATATCTTGCGTTAAAAATAACGTTAATGGGAGACATGGGGTAAGATGCCTTAGAATTCATCTCCTAGCAGTATTGTATAGTCATATGTACGCGTTGCTTTGGAAGTGATTGCTCATTTGTTAGTTTAAATTAAATCTGAACTTTTCCCCTAAAGTCACTGGCTTCTTAGATTTGAAGCTGTGAAAACCCACCTAAAACATTCCATTATCTCTTCCATTTACGTGTTCTTTTAAATTTTGATTGCAACCGTGCCTGATCAACAGTATTGACGCTCTTGGTCAAGCACGAAAAGGGAGTTTAAAATCAGACTTAGGATAAAAACTAACCCACAAGGATTATTTATCTTCTGAACAGCCTAAAGCCAGATAAACTAAACTGAATTCCTGTCCTGCTGCCTGGAATGGTTTTTAAAGAGCTCTTGTCATAAGGAATTCACTTTTTGGTGTTGTTTAATGAGTTCAGCCATTCCATTCCAAGCTCAGGCACCTGTATACAGTACAGGAGTTACAGCGTTTTTAAACCAGCTGCTGTTTCTCTGTTGTTCAGAGCGTTACAGATTTCTCTCCATAGGCTGTGCGAGATTTCTGGTTATCTAGAAAGATGCTGATAAAGAAATAAACTGCTTACCCAGGCAGATGACGGGCTGTGCTTCAGCAAGTTGGTGTTTCTCCCTAGTTTGGTTCTGCAGCTGTCCCTTTGCAGGGTTTGTGCTGTAGGATGATCCAGGAGCAGCAGCACTCTGTGGCTGTGTGTGTGCAGCCCACAGCAGGACTGAGCTCTAGGTGTGGTCAGCACCGGTTATGATCCGACAGCGCCGTGGTGCTCGTGGTGCTCGGAGCAGCCAAACACTCCCCTTCCCCTGGGGGCTTTGCCAACAGCATTTCCAGAGTTCAATGCCAGGGCTTGGAGTCACCAAAATCTGCATTAGTTGAGATGTGGGGTTTGCCTCTAACAAAACCTTGTGTTATCTTGCACCTTTCATTCTGTTATCTCGAAGGCTGCAGTGCCTCTTGCTCTGTCCCCTGGGCACTCTGTGCTCTGGGAGCCACTGGGGGAGGAGGATCCTCACACACAGCTGGGGCTCATCCCCAGGGTGGGGCTGTGCACGCTGAGCCAGGAGCTTTTACCAAAGCTCTGAGGGCTGAGGGCAGCCTGATCCCTGCATGGTCCCCAGGTCACTGCTTAGTGTCACCCTTACCCTCCCTCCCAAGGAGTCATCCCAACCTTTTAGAGCTCAAATGATGCAGCTCCTTTGCAGTGAGGGGAGGAGGGAGCCAGGCTCTGTGTTTATTCTTAGCAAAACTGCTTCTGATAATGTATGAAAAGTGAAAGTGGAGGGGTTGGGGTAGAGGTTGGGTAATATTTTCTTTTTTTTTTTTTTAGTAATGTAGACAGCAGAGAAGGAAGATTATGTACTGCAAATCAAATCTCTTACCTACAAAGATATTATGATGTAGAAAATGGTCCCTTAATTTAATTAGGTTCTCTTGTTATCAAATTATTACCCACATGGTCAGCAGGGCCTTGGACAGAAGCAGAACATCATCAGCTGCTCAGGAAGCCTGTTAAATAGTAATTGCTCCTCCAGGGAATTGATCAGCGTCAGGATGGCTTTGATTTTCTTGTTGAATAGTTCCAGGAAGAGGCTTTGGCTTGGTGCAGGGGTTACACAGTTCTGGTGCAGGCTGCAAAAAGCCAGGCTGCAATGTTGGTGATGAATTCAGAGTTTACCAAGTGTCTGGTGTGAACTCTTAACCAAAAAAGTTTTGCCTGTAGTGTTACAGATTGCTGGCCAGGGAAAGGTGAGCCACTCTGTGTTTCCTTTATTCACCTGTGGTGTAGCTCAGAAACCAGCCTGCTCAGTATTTCCTTGGGATTAGATCAACTGTTAAATTTTAATTAAAAAAAAAAAAATCTGGAAATTGTGATACTAGAGAAACCCTTCAAGACCAACCCAAGGACACTCTGTTGCTCTGAGTCAACTTCTTGTTTTTCTCTGCAAGGTAACATCTAATTTTTGATCCAAACCTAATTCAGTTTTCCTTTTAAATACTCTGAAATTAGCTATTTTAAATGGAACTTGCAGAGCAAACAATCCATGTTTGCTCTTCTTACATCACTGAGGTTGCACCATGTTTTTGTTAAGTCTGTCTACAAGCTGCCTTCCCACCTGAAAGTCTCCTCTGACTGAAATTGTATTTTTCTTCAAAAGTTCAGAAATTCCACTTCTGATGTAGTATTACAGGTGGCAGAACAGAATTACACTTTATGTGAGCCTTCATTAAAAAACACCTGGGTGTCAGAAAAAGTTTCAACTTGAGTAATTCAGTTATCCTGGGACAGGCAGACAAGGATACAGCTACCACAGTGCAGGGTTTTATTTTATTTTTGTATTCTAGAGAGAGTGCAAACATTTCCAAAAAAAGATTAAATACATCTTGATTTTATTTCATTTAATAAGTCAGCTGGAGTTAAACAGATAGAGGGGCTCCATGGAGGGTCTGACTTGGCAGAAAATAAGACTTCTTAGAAAATAAAACAGACCAAAACCCACAGTAACAGCTGTGACAACCTGGAAAAACTGAGGGATTTATGGGACATATTATACATGAAAACCAAGGCAGAAATGTTTGCTAAGAGAGTGATTTAAGGTGAAGAGTGGGCTTTGTTTTAGCTGTGTTTAAGAGCGAACTGGAGTGTGGAACAGTCCCCAGTGGCTGTGAGCACACTGACAGTGCCCAGCCCAGCACAGGCAGCACCACAGACCCTGCTCTGCCTTCCCCTCAGCATTCAGGAGCTGGGCCCAGCCACCAAGCCCGTGGAAAATTCCATTGTACAAGTTTGAGCTCTACAACAGCTTGTGACAGCAAGTACCACAGTTTATAACCTGGACAGGGTGAAAAAAGTGTCTGTTCAAAACCCACTGTTTACTGGGTCCCTGCTCTTGCTATTTTTGGCCCCCACACAGGGACTGTTTGTGTGTCTTCAACCAGAAACTCAGCACACACTGATGTCATTCATGGTCTGGAGGAGCCTTCCAGAGGCAGGTGGGTGTACCAGGACAAAGGAGTCACCTCACAAGGGAAGGAAAAGGCTCGAGGATCACAGGTACAGCTGTGTACACATCTCTGACACAGCCAGTGCACCCATGGAATGGATCAGGCACCAGAGAGAGACAAACAGCCTGGGAATACTGGGATGAAGTCAGGAATAGAGAACATCCTGCCTCCTCAGCACCTTAGAGGGGTAAAAAGCAGAAATCACATCTCCCACCAAAGCTCAACTGAAAGAAAAAAAGCAGCAATTTGCTACAGAGAAGGACCAGGGCCCATTCCTGCTGCCCCAGCCCTTGGCTGCCAGGTCAGAACATGAGCAGGGATCTCTCTCTTCCCCACTGTTTATCATTAGTGCCTTCCAACCCTGCTTGTCTGTGTGGAAGTTCCACAGACAGCTGGAACACCAGTGCAGAAGGGACGAGGGTCACGCGCTGGTCCCAGCAGAGCTTCACTGCTGTGTTTCTCTGACAGAGCAGCTGTGCCAGCTGAGTGCCTGTGTCACACAGGGCCTCTCACAGTTACTGTCTCTCACCACACACACCCTAGAAAGGGGCAGGCTCCAGTTTCTCCATCAAGGATTTGATCCAGGTAGTGCCATTGATGAGTTTTGTAGTGGCAATGATGTACTCAGTGCCCCCATCCTCCATCTGCGACAGGAACCTCAGCGCGGCGATCTCTGCGTACGTGACCCCGCCCAGGAAGAACACCAGGGTCACTCTGTTCTCACCGTGCTGACCTGTGGGGTCACAAAAAAGGTCCAGGTTGGCTTGGTTTGAATTTACAACTGCCCTGAATCAAATGTCAGTCAAATTCAAGTGACCTGAATTAGAGGCTGGGACACAGAAATCCACAGTCTGCTCCCAGGATGTGTTTCTGTTTGAGTGTGATGCTGATGCTCTTTCACATAACATTACTTATTCAAATCACAGTGTAAGTTTAGGGTTTATTTTAGTACTCTGATGAGAAGTTAAACCATTTGTCACAGGAGGGTTAGGTAAGTCTAACACTGCTGTGGGACAGGGGAATGAGACAGACCTGACTCTGCCTGCCCTGATTTCAGTTTTCCTCACTCCCTGCTCAGACAGACAGACATATTTTCTTGTAAACCACAGGAAAGCAAACCCAAACTTACGCTTTTTCTGCAGGCCAGTGGGGAGCTGCTGCCTCTCCTCGAAGTGGGGCCCTGGCAGCATCTTCAGCACCTCCTCGATGCTGCGCCAGCCCGGCCGCGCCAGCAGCTGCGCCAGGCGCACGCTCAGCGGGGCGTAGCCGCTGTACACGTACGAGATGTCATTGGGGTTCTGGGGGACACACACAGGGAGGGGACAGCACGTCAGTGCTACCTCAAAGGAGTCAGAAACATTAAATAAAAAAGGAGACTTTCCTGCTGTATATAATTTTATACTTAGAGGTAATGTGTGCTGCTGAGGCGCCCATTACCTGCTCATTAACATCATCCATCCACAGGCGCAGCGTTTTCCTGATTGTTGGGTAGTTATTCCTGCCACTTGTCTGGGGTTTCAGGAGTCCAGCCTTCTCCAGGTTGTTTAAGGTCAATATATGTTCATAGCCATAAGTCTGGAATATGAAGAAATAACCTTTAATACCATGGCAATATCCCATGACCAGTGTTTAAAACAGGGAAAAAAAAAAGCAAAGATGTTTGTTTAAAACAGATGTTTGTTTAAAAAAAGCTTTTTGGTGAAGATCTCTATAGAGTATATCCAATTTAGAGTGTTGAAATAATATTAGTAAAAAGTGATATAAACCTCTGTATCTACATGTTGTAACACACAAAAGCACCTCCCAGGTATCTGCCCAAACAGAAACCCAGTGCTCCCTCTGTGCACATTATTAAGATGTCTCTGTCTAGAATTGAAGTGGAGAGCTGAAGATTTCATGTGGATTTTCTCAAGAATTTATTCCTTCAAATGTTTGAGCCTAACCTGGAGAATCTCTCTTTTGTAATGGTCCAGAACCTTCTGCTTCAGCCCACTATTGCACACGGATTGCAAGCAAACGAGCCTCAAGATCTTGATTAATGGATGTTTCTGAGCTATGCAGTCTTCAATATAATTGTTAACCTGTTAAATAAAATACATAAGTGATTATTTAAAGAATTGTTAAAGTCCCCATCAGACCTGGAAATAAAGAGCTGGTTTGCCTGGTTCTCCAAAACTGCAAGAAAGAGGAGCAGCTGCTCTCCAGGCAGCCCAGGACCATCTGGTTCCACCTGGGCTCTCCCTAGAGCAGTCCCTCACTCAGTAGCCAGACTTTGCACCTAAAAATTCCTATTAACCATCTTCTATGTTCCACTGATCCCTCAGAGCATGGGGTGCCCCTGGACAGGTCAGGCACCCCAGCTGTGTACAGGCAGTGAGAGGTAACTCAGATCCATTTCACTGGACATCATCTAAATCAGATGTTTCCTCTCTCAGAAAAAACCAAAATGAAACAAAAAAGCAGAAAAAAACAAATGGAAAAAAAAAAGTTTTTTGAAAATGTAAGAGTGGCTAATTGCCATTATCTGCTTACCTTGTCTGTATCTATTCCAGACATGAACTCTTGCTCCACTGTTAAGTTATCAAAGAAATCTTCAGATGCTTTGGGAAAAGAATGAAAATCAATACAAGAGCAACGGACAGCTTATGTTTCACAATTAATGTTTCAGCAGAGATGCACTGGATGGAGCAAAGCCAGTTTTTGCCAGGCTGAGTGATGTCCACCAGGTTACCTGCATCCTGTGGATTTCAATGGTTCTACTCACTGGTGATGTCTTTGATGAGCTCTGCGATGGAGGTGTGGTTGGCCAGCGAGCTCCTCGCCGCCTGCATGTGGGGCAGCTGCGACACAAACTGCTTAATCTCTCCAACAGTCTTGGCATGGTGCCTTTCCTGAGGAAATCCATCACTGGGGTTAGGCCTTGTTCATGTTAGTAACACCAAACAGGTCATTTTATCATGAGGAATTATTACTGCACTCCCTGCAGGGAGTTAGAGATACTAACACAATTTCCCTACCAGGGCAAACTCCCTTTCTCACACAGAGAGGAATTCCTTTGCTGGCTGACAGGGAGCTCCAGGCCAATGCTGTCAGAGCTGGGGAACGTCTCCCCTTGGAGCAGGAGTGAAAGGTGCTGAGGAATTGGGCTGCCAGGGTCTGCCATGCACTCTATTGGTGGCAACAACATGCCAGGGTTTGGGGCAGGATGTGCTGAAGCACCATGCAGAGTTCAGCCCCAGAGGCCTCCACTGCATTTGGGCCTCTTGCCTCTTGCTGCAACTTGGAATAAAAATAGAAAGAATTTGACTCGTGTGAGGGATTTAAATGGGCAAGTGCAGGCAGGAGAGTCATGATGGAGCCTGTGACTGAAGTCCTCTGCTGCCAATATGCTGCTGTTTCATTATCACCTATTACTGCTGACAATTTCTTAGAATTCTCTTTTTTTAACAAGCAGTATGAACAATCCATCTTTAGCACCTCCAGCACTAATAGTGCAGAAGCAGAGCTGCACTGGGGGATGAGGCTGAGCACTCAGTATTTCAGTTAAAATACCACTACCTCCTTTTAGATGTGGCAGAGGTTAAGATAAAAAAGCCCCACCAAGGAAATACAATCAAAGAGTGAACAAGTTCTCTTGAGAATCCCCTTGAGGTCAGAAAAATAAGATATGGGATCTCAGTTATGAATCATCAACAGGATGTTTTCAGCAAAACCACAAACACGCCCCACACAGCTCTCCAGATTTGTCTGTGACAAGCATGAATTTACAGTTCAAACCTCCTGCATGACAACTGTCTTTTGCACATTTCTGTTGGTTCTGATGCCAGCCATAATACTCTGAAAGTACATTCTGGTGTTTTAGTGCTTAAAGCTTTTTCTCTGCATCCTGAAGGGAAAAGCACCTTTCAATGAACAGGTACCAAGAGCTGCCAAGTGGAATTGATCAGCACACTAAAAATCACCTTTGGCTCCTTGCAGAGGGAGGCAGCACCTGACTCCTGCAGACTGAAGAGAACAATTCCTGTCAGGGGATCTGTGGGCTCACACAGCACAAGGCTGGATTAGGCAAGCTCTGAGCGCATGGAAATCCCCAGAACAGAGGTGTGGGGAGAAATGAGGAACCACATTACTACAGGCTTACTAAAAGGTGTTCTGATCTACTCAGAACAGTCCAATGGAGCTGACCTCACCCAGGGCAGGGGAACAGACTGGAACAGCTTCCTGATTTTTCTCTGGAGGGGGATTATTGTGGGGGCAGCTTGAGCTGCCAGTCCCAGCCCTGCTGAACTCAGACTGTGAATTATCTGATTCACTGTTGGACACAGGCCTCACCTCAAAGGCTGCTGAGATGATCTTGGCTTTCTTGCTCAGCACTGACCCCACAGCGTTGAAGTTCTTGTCTCGGATTTCAGCATAAAGCTCTTCTGCAGAGTTCAGCTGGAGCTTCTTGGGTTCTGTGGGGAGATCCTTGCCACCCTCACCCTGCTTCTTTGGGGCAAACTTCTCAGGAGGGAGTTTCACATAAGCTACCAAATGAAGGGAAATAACCCTTGTAAGGACTGAAACTACATCAGCAGAAGTTTAAATCAGCAGGCTGTGGAAATGTGTCCCCTGAGCTGGAAACAGCAATATTAACACTCAAACTACTCAGTGCCTGTGTGTTAATGAAGGAGAGTCTCCCTGCACTCAGCCAGGGACCTACA
The DNA here is from genome assembly GCF_028769735.1 of Zonotrichia leucophrys gambelii. Lineage (NCBI taxonomy): Eukaryota > Metazoa > Chordata > Aves > Passeriformes > Passerellidae > Zonotrichia > Zonotrichia leucophrys. The sequence continues at coordinate 3,082,638 of NC_088185.1, forward strand.
CAAACATCAGAACATCAGAACCCGAGTGCCAGCTGCCCTGCTTTCAGAGAGGCTTGGGAGCAGCCCAGCAGCCAGCCCAGCCCAGCAGGAGGGATTACAGCCCATAAATGCCTCCCTGGAGTTTTCTTATCCCCTGAAGAGCAGGACAGCATTCTGAAAATGGCATTTCACAAACTGTCCCTGTCCCCTCAGTGTGGCAAGTGATCCAGGCAGGATGGATGCTGAAGGCACACATTAACATTCCCACTCACACACTCCCTGTTGTGTCACTGTGCCTGCAGCCAACAGCCAAAAGATGCCCTTGCAGTAACCATGGACTGTACTTGGCTCCCCTTCCCAGGCAAAAAGAGCCAGAGTGGAACAACCCCCACACTGATTTCAGCTGAGCTGCTCCCACATCACATTCAGTGAAGCACAAACCCAGCCAGCACGTGCAGCCTGGCCCAGGGCACGGCACAGCTGCCCCCTCCCCACAGGACTCACTGTTCTGGATGCCGTAGATCTCATCGATCAGCCCCTCGTACGTCAGCTGCGTGGCCAGCGGCGTCAGCAGGTCCACGTTGCGGTCCAGCAGCAGGAGGGTGTCAAAGACAGGAAATATGGAATTCTGGCTCCCAGGGAACTCCCGCTTCATCCTGATCATCATGTTGGCCACGTGCTGCAAGGAAGTCACACTGTCTGGTTAGGGTGGAGATGGATGTGACCTCTGGGCCCTGCAGGCACATGCTTGTGGAGGAAGGGGATGGCAGGAGGTACAGACTGGCTGATGGACAGGGCAGGACAACACTGAGAAAACAAAAGTCCTTCTCTGCTGCTCTCTGCAGCTCAGCAAAACAGTGATGGCCAAAGCTCTGCATTCACATCAAGCTGCTCCCTCACCACAAAGAATACCAATTAAACCACGGGTTAATCAGAGAGAAGCAAAAAGGAGGTGTGTGTGTCATGGCTGGATTAAAAAAACCCAGAGGCGCATTTAACCAAAGACTCCTTAAGGCAGTTCCAAAGAACAACATCCATTTGTTCAGCCTCACCCGAGCACAGTCGCCCTTCCCAAAAATCTGCGGGATGGTTCCGTAGAGAGCCTGCAGGGTCATCAGCCCCTTTGCTGCATGGTACAGACTGGTCTGGTCACTCTCCAGGTAACATTCCTAAAGAACAAGAGGGATTCTGATGGGAGATGTCAATCCAATGCAGACACCTCCACAGCACAGCAGGGTCCATGTGAACAGTTCAGAGGAGACATAGGCTGGGGACAAACTATGGCTGTTGGCATATATGGGCCTTATTACCTGTGCTGTCACTACATCAAATCTTTTGTTTTGATCACTAGACTCTAGTATTTTTGAACTCCAGACACAAATTCAGTTTGATGGAGTAAAAGAAAGTGACTGGAAGGACCCTGTCCTGCTAATTAGGCCAATCAGAGCACCCAACACCTCATTACAGCTGCAAGCCCTGCCATATAGGGATACACACAGGACAGAGAGGGCCAAGAAACTCCCAAACTGTCCTGTCCTTGGATGCAGGAAATGCAGCTGGGATGTGACAGCTGTTACTGCTCAGTGCAGTGAGAACCAGCACACGGCTCCCTGGCTGTGCAGGAACACAAACTGTGCTGTTTGTGACAACTGAGTGCTTTAGGCCTCAGGAATGCTCCATTTATGACAGTAACACTGGCAGCTGAAGCTGCAGGAACTGGGGTGCAGCTCAGTGTAGTGACTGCTCCTTCAGCATTTAGTGTGAAAACACGCATGGAAGTTGAGGCTTCAGGATCAAGCCAGGTTTGCTCTTCAAGGCCTTTCCTTGCTGTGCAGGTCACTCACAAACCCTCTGAGAGCTGCTGCACCAGCACCAACAGCCAGCACCAAACCACACTCTGCTTTCCCTCGAGGAGGAGGTGAGCGCGCACCTTGAAGGCGCTCTCGGACTCCATGGAGAGCAGGTCCCCGTCGAAGGGGATCAGGTCCAGGCTGTACTGCTCGCGGTGGATGAAGGAGCCCAGCACGCCCTGCTCCTTCAGCCACTGCTCGCACAGGAGGCTGCGGCGCGGCACGAACAGGATGTGGAAATCCCTCTGCGGAGAGCGGCCTCTGTCTTCCCTGCAGGAGCAGAGCACTCGGTCACTCGCTGCTCACGGAGCAGCACCGAGCACGGGAGGGGGCACTGGAGTCACACAAAACAGGAACGCTGCACTGAACATTGCTGACTCCTGATCTGTCAGTGTTCAACCCAGTGCAGCCACAGCTCTGACACCAGGGCAGGGCAACCTGGCTGTCCTGCAGCTCCCAAAAGGCCACAGCAATCCAAGCAAGGCTCATTCCAGCTAATCAGAAGGAGTGAACGTCCTCGCAGGGAGCAACGCACCCTCTGCATCCCAGCCAAGGTGAAGCCCCCCTGCCCAGGGTGTGTCACGCCCCCATTTAATCCGCAGAGTGGCAGTGCTGCGGTTTGGTGTGCGCACATCGCTGTCGTTCCCTGCACAGGTGTAACAAAGCACACGGTGATTGGGGCCACGCCTGTCCCCTCCTCACGGCCGCCCTGCGCTGCCCTGCCCGCGGTACCTGAGCACGTTGTCCGTGATGATGTCCATCAGCTCCAGCTTGGGCCTGACGAAGAAGATGATGTTCTTGACGTCGGCCGGGGGCAGCCGGCCCGGCTTGAGCGTGAACATCTTCTCCACCTCATGCTCCTGCGCGGAGGCACGGCCGTCAGCCGAGTGCGGGAGCGCCGGGGCCCGGCCGCCTGCCCCCGGCCCCCGCGGGGCTTACCTTGAGCAGCGAGTACTGCGCGATGAGCCCGAAGGGGCCGGTCAGGTACTCGTCCCACACGATGGCCTGCGGGAAGGGACGGCGGGATCAGAGCGGCCGCGCCACACAAGGAACCCACACGGGACCCCCCGGCCCCGCCGTGCCCACCTTGGAGCCCGCGCACTTGTCCAGGAACTCGCGCAGCTCGCGCCGCCCCGCCTCGCGCAGCGCCGTCAGGTTCACCCGGCCCGAGCTCAGGTGCGCCGCCATTGCCCCACCAGCCCTCGTGACCGCGGGGCGGGGCCGCGCAGCCGCACTGAGCGCGGGGCGGGGCCGCGAACGGCAGGGGCACGGCCGGAAACCGTCATTGTCATGTGTGTGTCATGTGTGTGACCATGTGTGATCGTGTGTGTGATCATGTATGTGTCGTGTGTGTGACCATGTGTGATCATGTGTGTGTGATCATGTGTGTGATCATGTGTGTGCCCTGTGTGTGGCCACTGGCACCGGGCTGCAGCCGGGACTGTGAGCGGCCGCACCAGGGAACGGCTTCCCCCCTGCGCTGGGCACTGCTGAGGCCGCACCTGGAGCCCCCTGTCCAGGACAGTGAGGGGCTGGAGCGGGTCCAGGGCAGGGAACGGAGCTGGGAAGGGCCTGGAGCCCCTGGAGAGGCTGAGGGAGCTGGAAGGGGGCTGAGCCTGGAGAAAGGGAGCTCAGAGGGCCCTTTGGCTCTGCACAGCCCCTGCCAGGAGGGTACAGCTGGGTTTCAGGCTGTACTCCAGGGAACAGGGACAGAGAATGGCCTAAAGCTGCACCAGAAGGGGTTCAGGTTGGACATCAGGAGGAATCTTAACTGCAAGGATGATTAAATATTGCCCAGGGAGGCAGTGGAGTCACTGTCCCTGGAGGTATTTAAGTAAGGACTGGATGTGGCACTCAGTAGTACCCTGGGCTTGTTGACACGGTGGTGTTGAGTCAGATTTGGTTTCAGAGGTCTCTTCCCAGTTGATAGATTCTGTGATTTACAGTGCAGCCCTTGGGCACATCTGTCCCCATACAAAAGCCCTCACACCCTGAATGGAAATGCAGAAAAGAAAACACCTTTTTTTTTTTTCCAAAATATAACTTTATTATATATATGCATATATACACACACACCACACTCACTATATAGAAGCTGAAAAAATGCAAAACAGGGATTGCCCACAAACTGTTCCAGGTGTGCACAGGTGTGCACAGCATACAGGTTTCCAAAACCCCCAGCAGCTCCTTACCTGCGTCACTTCCACGTTTCACACCAAACCACAACCCAGAGCTCACGGCACCGAGCGACATCGCAACCAAAGGAGTAAATGAAAATAAAGATGAAATATTTCCAAACTCAGTCCAGTGTCAAAAAAAAGCTTAAAAATCTAAATGTACAAATTCAGCCTTAAAATGGTTTAGTGCAAATATGAAAATTAACAGCATATTTTTAAGGTATTTAAATAAGCTTTAATATAACTCTAGTGCTTCATTCCTATACATGTTTTCCCACCAATAGATCCAACAGCACTGGGGCATTTCCTGTTAAGGGTGGGACAAACCCAGAACCTGGGAAGAAACAGCATAAAGTCACTTATTAAATCATTTATTCATCTTTCACTGACGTTTGTTAAAAAGGGACAGGGGCTATTTATTAGTGGAAGATCCAAATCTTTATGCTCGTAGGGACTCCGGAGCGGGCGGGCAGGGAGCGGGGTCTGTCCCTTGTCCTGACATTCAGCACAGGCGGCTGCTGGTGGTGCGAGGCCGGGGGCGCTGTCCCCCCTCAGAAGGTCTCGTCGTCGTTGCACTCGGCCGTCCAGTGGCCGAACACCTCGCAGGTGTCGCAGTAGGGCCGCTCCTCCCGCCGGCTGCCGTGGTGCGCCGAGTGCGGCGGCTCCTCCAGCGCCTGCGCCTGCGTCGGGCAGTCCTCGGTGTCGTGCAGGTCGAAGCAGCCGCAGATGTCGCAGAACAGACGCGGCTTCTTCTTGGACAGGCTCTCCTCCTCACTGCAAGGGCGGCACAGCACCAGTCAATGCCTCTGCCACACCGGAGCAAAGCCCGCGGCCCTGCAGTGAGCTCCTGCTCTCTGAGACTCAGGAAACGCCACAGAGCTCCTCCAAAAACAGGACCCAAACCCTTCTCCACCACCCTGCAGTGCCCCCTCCATCCCCTACACCCACATTTACTGAACAAGCCGCTGTTTGTGCAAATATTTGCACACAGACATTTAAAAGAAATACAGGTAAAAGAGTTTCTCTTTTCCCTTAAGAGAGCTGAAGTTTGAACATCAAATGGGTTTTAGTGTTATTTCTCAGGATTGGTTCTTCCCATCCTAACACAGCTACAGCCTTGTGGGAGCAAAGACTCTTCTGCACTTGGAAAGGGCCAGATTCAGCAAGTCATACAACAGACATGTGACATACATCAGTGCTTGGCACTGATAACTACAGAGCACCACCTGCACCCCAGTTACACCACAGTGCAAAGAGAACCCTGGATTCAACCACTGAACTCAGGGAAAGCTCTGTCTGTCCCTCCTGACAGCTGAGATCAGGCTGGAGCATCGTGCAGCTGCCAAGCAGCTCTACCAACAATTCCCAAGACAAGAGCCAAGGTTTCCTTTAGGATCTGTACCTGTCATAGTTGTTTATCTCCTCTTCATTGCCGTTGAGGGCTGCTTCACACATTCTCTGTATCTTCAAGTTCAATTCTTCGTTTCTCCTTTGCAGATCCACTATCACTGAGTTCAGGAAGTCGATCTAGGAGAGCCAAGGACAAGGACAGTGAGAGGGGCAGGGGATGGCACCTCCCCCATGTGACCGAGGAGCACTTGGGAAATTAACAGGGGAGGGAAGAAGTGGAACCAACCTCGCCCTGGGGGAAGGAAGGGTTGCCATCAGGTGAATCCAGGGAAGCAGAAAAGCAGAAAAAGATTGGTGGTTAATGTATATTCATGACACTTCTGGTGGCTACACAACTGGAAGGACATTTTTAATCACTGTGCCTGACACTTGTGATCTAACAAAGGCTTTAGCATGAGCAGAAGGTGATTCTATTCCAAACACATTTTCTAGGCATTTCTTGGCACAGGCCCCTGAGGTCACTGTGACTGTCCTACTCCAAATCCCATCTCCCCGTGCCAGCTGAGCACCTTCTCCATTGCTGCCAACCCTTGTTCTGAGTCCAGCTCTGCAGTCAGGAAAAGCTGCAGAGCTCAGAGGTACCCAGGAGCTCAGGGAGCCCATTTCTCCAAGATGGCAAACACCAGCTTCAGCGGGGCCACAGCTTTTCCTCATGCACATCCAAGAAACCTTTGGGAATGCCAAGGAGCAGTGAGTGCTCTGCTGGGCTGCAGGGCACAACTTGCCACCCTCATTTCCTGCTTGTTCCTCACATTCCCTTGTTTCTCTGTATCACTCATCACCTGAGTTAGTATTTCCTGTCAGTGACATTTCCCTTCAGAAGCTGAGGGGCTACAAGATAAATCTGCCCATTAAAACCCGGTAAGGACTGCCTTTGGAATCACCCCCTCTCCTACAGCCCCACTGCTGGTTCAGCATGCCCATGTGCACATCCAGTACCTGCTTCTCTCTTGCAATCTCCTCCTGAAGCAGAGTAACAGCATCACCTTTAAAGGAACAAACCAAAGAAGGGACAATGTGACCACGGCTCAGTCAGAAATAACGGCACAGGCCCTGAGGGCACAGACCCTGGGGTGGCTCTCGCTTTACCTGAGGGGCTCATTACAGTCAAAGGCTGCTCGTTGCTTTCCTTGAGTTTCTGCTCCAAGTTCTTCACCTTTTCCTCAAGTTTCAGTTTGTCAGACTCCAGTGACTTCACCACTGACTGCAGGGTTTTTGCAGAAGCGTTTTCTCCGCGGAGCACCGTGATCTGCAAGAGTTGTTTGGCCACACTTGGACCTTCCAGCACCAAGGCCAGGGCCCTTGAAGCAAGGGCTGAACAGCCACAAAACCACGGGCCAGGAGCCACCTGGCTCAGCACAGGCAGCTGAAGATGCTGAGGTTTAACTATGCCACGTGAAAGAAAAATGATCAGCCAGCACACAAAGCCTCTGGCTGCAACTTAACTGAAATTGGGAATCATCCATTCCTCATTTACCTCATGCCTGAGTTTTTCCAGTTCCTCATCTTTTTGTGTGATCAAGGCACTAGTGACATTGATGGATTTCTGTAAAGATGCTCTCTCTTCATCAATTTCTTTTTTTAAAGTAGATTCTCTAGAAGAAAACCAAGTAAAACCAGAAGTCATCTAATGAATGGGTAACTGTAGTGGCCTAAAGTAGTTTCATTTAATTTCAAGTATTAAACTACTGTAAGAAGTGGTTCTTAAAAAACAAATTACAATTTACTGCTTGACTAAAGTTTTATATATGTGCAAGCATTTCAGGTGTTACAACTGTGGAAACAAAGCAAAAACTTTACCTAGGTAGTACATGCCAGAATCTGCATAGCACCGTATCCATTTGAATTTAAAGGAGCAAGTTAACAGACTGGGGAGATACAGGATAAACAAACATGTTGCACAATCTTCCACAAAACCTAACTTGAGAGTTTTGTTACTTCTTGAAAATTACTAACAAGCAACAAAACAGGCATGCAAAGCTCATTGTACGAGTTGTCATGCAAAGCATGGATGAGGCTGGAAATATCAGCTGGTCCTCACTAATTTCAGTGACATCATCATTTCCTGCACATGGAGAAACCACATGGGATTTGTTTTACTTCATGGGAGAAGGGTTAAAAAGAAATCCTCCAAAGCAGGCACAGCTGTCTCCTGTGTACATATATCCAGTTTTCCCAATATTTCCCATGGATCTAACAGAGATAAAACTTCTGCCTACAGCTCCTGCCTTAAGGCACCACTGCTGTGACACCCCCACACTGGTGCAAGCTGATCTTCCTGACAGGTCACAGAACACACACAGTGAGTAACTGTCCTCGAAGGGAGGAGCATTGCTACAAATTTCCTTGCAAGCTGAAAGATTTTGGTTAAAAAAGAAAACAACAAAGAAGTGACTTCAAACCATTAACTTTTCTGCAAGAGGAACTGGCCCTTCAGTGCAGGCAGCAGGGCTGCATCAGCTCTGAGCTCCTGCAGGGACTCTGAACTGCTCTGCACTCCCCAGCAGTGCTGAGGGATCAGGAGCAGAGCCCACCCACGTGGGGGGATGCTCAGGGCACAGCTATCGAGCAAAAATGGCAAAGTTTCCATCCCTGTGCTATCTACAGTTAGTGAGAGCCACGATACCCAGACCATGAAACACAGGAAATCTCACCCACTCGAGATAAACCCAACAATGAGAGCACAATCAATGCAATTCTTTCATTGTTCAGATTGTACTCGGGAATGGAAGCAGCAAGTGGAGAATCTGGGGTTTAGAAAAGCTGAGGCAGCTCCCAAACAAGAACCAAAATTTCATTTGGGTTTGGTACATTTTTACAATGAGAGAATCAACAGAAGTGGAAACACAACAACTTGCAGACTGTGTGATCTTGCCTTCAAAGATTTAATAAAGATTTAATAAAACCCAAAAGGGCCCAGCATGGAGAGGTTCCCTGGCCAGCACTCAGAGCCCCAGAGCCACCTCTGTGTCCTCCACAGGCCTGCCCAGGCTCTGCCTGCCCGGCTGCTCACGCTCTGTCCATGGAGCACACGAGGTGCTGGGGAAGGAGGTGCCACCAGGGCACGGGTGCTGTGACAGAGCAGAGCTGCAAACCCAGGATCTGCTGCAGAAAAACCCTGAGGAATCTGGGAACCACAGCTGGAAGTTGCTGCTGACGAGCTCTGCTGCACCCGAGAGTTCTCCCGAGCGCTGCCGAGCTTGGGAAGGGCAGATGGAAGCCCAGTGACTCAGCCCATGCTCAAGAGCTTGTGATTCAGCCAATGTTTCCACTTGGTCAGATCTTCATGGAGAGATCAGGACCAAACAGATGCTTTTGGCACAAATGTGGTGGATTTGCCATTTGCTGGGCTCGGCTTCAACCAGCACAACGCTGAGGTGGTTGAAAAAGGCAAACAGGGTGTAAGGATAGAAATCAAATATTTACAGACTCAATAGAGGAGCCTCGAGTGCTAAAACACAAGGGGAGAGAAAGGAGAGAAGAAAAGAGGAGAGAAAACAAGAGGGGAGGAAGGTTCTGTGCTGGAGCTTTGGGTTTCCTTTCCCTGGAGGGACTCCCCAGGAGCTGCTCCAGGGGGACCCCAAATGCTGGAGCTGAGGAGCTGCAGCCAGGAAGGTGCTGGGCCCCAAGCGTGGATCCCTCCTGGGCACTCCTCTCCTGGAGCATCGTGTGCAGTGCAGTCACACACAGGGAATGGGAAATCACTGCATGGCAGAGCTTGCAGGGGAAACCTGGTGGAAACTATTTTATTGGAAAAAAAAATTGATTTAGTGAACTTAAACTCTTTTCCTGCCAATTCAAGTTCAAAACATCTGCTTACCAGCAGGGGGGAAATCAAAACAATAAAAATGAGTTTTTCATTTAAATGCCATTTTAAAACTTCACTTTCTTGAGAAGCTTAAATCATGTTCTGAGCAGTGTGTGGAAGCTGTGGGAGAAAGGGGTTTGTTTTGGATTAGCATTAAAAAAAATCACCCAGATTCTTCCCTTACTACAAAAATAAGAAATTCTAAGAATGAAGCAAATACCTTAAAGTGCTACTGGGTAAGCTTTAAAAATGCAAGATAACAAGAACCACATGTTAGAAACATGGAGTACAAATGCAAAATACTTTAAGGAAGAACAATATTTGCACCAAGGGCCTTTTCTGTTTTGGTAAAAAATATATAGATTTTTTTTTATTTTATATATATATATATATGTATATATAGAGCTGAGTGTTTTACAAAACAAAAGCAAGACACCAAGGGACAAAGGCAGCCAAAATATGTACAACAACTTTACTAAAAAAAAAAAAAAAGAAATTATTTATTGTAACGTGGATAGACTTTCTTGAGTCTTACCATTAAAGACACACAGATATAGCAAGGGAAGCAAGGGCAGGAAGGGAAGAGAGAGGAATGAGATGAGTATCCATAAACAGCGAAGCTCAAAGACAGTCAGACACAACCCACACTGAACCCCAGGCTGAGCCTCCATCCACACCAAGCTCTGCACTCCCAGCTGGAGCTCTGCACACCAGGGGATGCCAAAGCACAGGCACAGAATTCCCGGGGCTGGAAGGAAGGTGAGGAAACCACCCCTAGAGATTTGACCTAATTGAAAGACAAAGATGGCTCTTGTTCAGCAGCTCGAATTCTTAAGGCAAAAGGAGGACATTTATCATCTTCCCATCACCAAATTCTGTGGAATTGGGGAATTCAGAGACTTTTTTCATTATTTTTACCTAATTAGCTCTTTATTCAGCCAAACCTTTTTCATTAGCACTGGTGCCACATGTTGACATGTTCTGAGCCCCAGTGCCTGCAGTTTGCCTCAGCCAGATTTCCTGTTGCTCATTTTCTCTTTTATTGCAGTTTATTCAACACTGCTGGGCAATGTCATTGAGCCAGTCACAAACTGGGCACCTCAGTGTAACCAACTGAAGGTAAAGTCAAGGTAAAATTCACTTCACTGACTTAAGCACTGTCTGAATTATTTCAGGCAGCTCACCCAGAGCCAAACAGGAGGAGGAGGAAGATCAGAGCCACACCTTCCTCTGCTGAACTTACAGAGAGTTTGTCATTGAAAATGTTCTCTGTGAAACAGAACTGCTGGAAGTATTGAATGATTGGTGCCCACTCCCTCCTTCCTCTCCTCAAGTGACCTCCAGCAGTCACTGCTGAAAACACTTTTTCAAAGACATTCAGTAACAGGCTGGTGATGCAGCTCGTGGGGCTGCTTAAGGCTGGAGGCTCAGCTGACCCAGCTCTGACACTCCCTGGGGAGTCACTGACCTGGGAACACCCCCAGAGTGTCAGGGAATGAGCAGGGAACACTGACAATACTGAGTGCCCATAAACACCCAAAAGCCACTCAGTGTTCTTTGTTGTGGCCATTATGAATGCAGGAAGTTCAGCAGGGTTGGTTTGCTTTTCCTGGAGCAGCTGAGGGGTCGTGGGGAGCTGTGCTGTTCTCTAGGGATTTATGTAACTGCTTCTGGCAAGCCCCTGCAGGCCCAGGGGCCACTCAGCTCCCCAGGCACACACTGCAGACACTCACATTTGTCACTTGGGGCCTTTCCCTGAGCAGCAGCTTACAAAGGGATGCCCCAGACTCCCAGCACAATTCTCCTGGCATTCAGCAGCAGTGCTGAATGAACTGCAATAACCCACAGGGAACCCAACAGCCTGAAACCATGAAAGCAGCAAGTGCTCAGGAGCTTTTCTTTCCTTTTCCCTTTTCCTCTGATAACCCCTCAGCATCACTGTATTGTCCTTTACTTGTCAGGAGCTCACTGGGTCAGATCTGTGCACACACATTTTATCAGACTGAGGGACAATCCAACATTCCAGAGCACACTAAAACCAAACATTCAACTGGTCACTGCAAGTAAGAATTACCACAATGTGGGAGGTGTGGAACTAAAGCAAACGTGGATTCTTCCATCTCTAATCCAAAGAGTGCAACAACTCAGCACTTTTAACCATGACACAACAGAAAAGAACAGCTCTTGGCAGTGTTTTGTGTTCCATTTCTGTAGATTGTGGGGTTAAACACACATCAGCAGGAACAACTTACCTCTTTTTCATCTCTAGTAACTGGTTATTGAGTACTGATCTCTCCTCTTCCAGCTACAACACAAGCACAGACAGACTCCAGTTAATGCACCCCAGATTGTTTCCTCAGTGTGATACATCATAGCATCATTATCATAAAATAAAGTGGGGGAGGCTGCAGAGCCCCCAGATCCTCAGAGCAGCAGATTCTCTGCTGGCACAGCACCTGCACCCAAACACAAACTGCTCAGTGACCAAACCTCAGCTAGTGAGGGCCGGGGGTGCTTGGTGAGCATTTCCATGTCCTGTGCACGCAGCAGAGGTGACCCCAGTGCTAAAGGACATTTCCAGACCCCCAGGAACCCCCTGTGTGCCCGGCCAGAGCTCCCAGCCCCGCTCTGGGGACGGGCTGGGTTTGCTGGGCTGGATCGCTGAGCCACCGCCCCGGGTTTGTTCCTGCCCCGTCACTCACAGATGAATTATTGATCCCAAAGCTGGTGTCTGGTGTTTGTTCACATCCTGAACCTGCAACTCAGTGAGGCCACTCTTAAAACCTGCAAAGCCTTCCCCTGAAATTATTGTTGTTGGTTCTTGGGGCCAAACTGGGCTAGGAAATGCAAAGCAACAGAACTGCAAAGGCCCAACACAGAAACACTGGGGCAAGTGATCTTCTGGAATAGTTTAGAAAATAAAGTCTTTTTCAGGCAAATTAATTACTTTTCACCATCTCCTCCTTCATTCTTATTCAAAGGCCAGCAATGAGAACTGTGTGTACCAGCACTCCCTGAGCACAGGCTCCAGTGGGATTTCACAACTTGCAGGGTTCACCCTCGAGGTCAGCAGCACATCCATTTATAACGGCAACCTCAGGGCCCTGACAACAGCTCCTGGCCCTGCCACAGGGAATTCTTTCAGCACTTTGCAGATCCTGAGGTTCAGCACAGAAGGTGTTAACCAAGTTTCCTTGAGCAGGCAGGGTGTCTGCCAGCCCCCAGCTCTCAGCTAAATGCAGCTCAGTGAGAGCAGCCATCTCCTCCACATTTCCTGACAGGTTACCTTCTCCTTCCCTGTGCTGCAGGGCTGCTATACCCTCCAGGTCTGGGATCAACCAGGATTAATCACACAACTTTATTGATACAAAAGATAGATACTAGAAGGGTGTAGAGAGTTTTCTATAAATAATTCTTAAAGCCAATCAAGATGTGTCTCCCAAGCCAAGTGCCCACTGTGGGAGAGCAGAGCATCCAGGCACTACTGGGGTATGGCCAAGTTTTTCCTGCAGAAAAAAAAGCAGACCTTCACACTGTTAATAAAAGATGGGCCAGGTGAGCTGCTGGGTATTTCTACACCTTCTCCAATGAACTCCAAATGCCTGAGCAGGTCTGAGGTCCCAAAATGCCACAACAAATAATCTGAGGCTAGGAAAGTTCCCCGAGCTCAGTATGTATCTGAATGTGACTCTTTAACTAATTACAATCAGCTAATTATTAATGGATCAATACAGAAAAGCTCCAGCAGCATCTTTGGCATGAGACACTTTAACCTTTAGATGTCCAGATAAATCATTCATGACACAGAATTCATTAAATTTGCAAAGTGTGTCACAAGCAGCCACAGATTGTCTAACCCAGTTGACAACACACTTGTTAGAATTTATGTGGTTACCACAGCAACAGCTCCAAATTCCCAATCCTGTGTTTGCCCTTCCTGATGCATTCCCAGGTACCTGCACGGAGCCTCTGCAGCCTGAGCTCTGCTCTCCTCCCACTGCCCACATTTCTGGGAGCTCCTGGGCTCTGGGAAACCCTTCAGTGCCCCCATGGACACCACAAATCTCCTGGAGGAATCTTTGGGGTGACATTTTCCTGAACCCAGGGAGCCCAAAGCCCGTGGCCACTGAGCATGGTGTGACAGCAGAGGGGAGGTGCTGGGGACCAAAGGCCTCTCCCAGGATTTTGGGAGGCCGAGCTGTTCACCAGATCCCAGAGCCCAAATAAAACATTTGGGCACTGCAACAGGCAGAGCCCACATTCCAGCAGGGGACACAGTGCAACACAAAGGGCTGAAGAAGGCAAACAGGCTGTGCAGCCAAGCTCCAGCAGGTCCTTGCTCCTGGAGCATCTCCTCAGGGGCAGGACAGGCTGGGCTGACACAGCTCCAGTTTGTGAGGTGCTGGATCCATCCCTGTGCTCCCCACGCTGCAGCTGCCTGTCCTGGCAGTGAGAGGGATCCCTGCCCACAGCCCCACAGCCAGCAGGGTGCTCACAGCAGGAATCCTCCCCGAGGGCAGCTGCAAACCAGGGAGGCACAGAGGGAGGCAGGGAACAGCCAGCCCCTGGCTCAGGGCCCCTCCCTCGGGGCCACGCCGGGTGACAAAAAGCAGAAGATTTGACCAATGCTGCCCAATCCTGGAGTTACAACTCTCTCTGAAAATAACAGGTTGCCTCAAGGACTCTGAAATAATTTAGGAAACCCTGTGGGAGTGGGGAGCAGCTCCCACTGGCTGTTGGGGATGTGCCCTCCTCACTCTGCTCCTCAGATGGGGAATGAGTCAGTGCTGAGCCCACACGTCTGGGACTCTGCTCCTCACCTCCCAAGGCTCCTGAGGACCAAGGAGCCTCAGCATCACTCCTGCCAGCAGCTAAAGGGATTTACAAACTAGCCAGGGCTGGAGTCACCCATCTCAGGACTTCCAAACAGGATCCTTGGTGAAAAATCAGCTCTTGGCTTTAAAAATACTGAGCCTGTTGCAGGGTGGAAGAGTCTGTGCCCTGTCAGGGGAACAGGATCCCCTCCCTGCACAGGAGCTCTCCAGAAAGGCAGGACACAAACCTCAGTCTCTGCATCCCTGCTTTTGGATCTTTTGGATACAATCTTCCACAGATTCCTTCACAGCCTGCCTGTCACTGCAACTGCTTCACACAAACTAAACCCACCACATTAGGGGCTGTAAATCTGTTTCATCTTCTGGCAAGTACCAGTGACACAAAGCTGAGTAACTTGCCCATATTTTAGGATTCCAACAACATGTTCAGATATAATAGTAAAAAGTAAAAATAATTAATACCAGCAGTGAAACACCTTGCAGGGGTTCTGTTCCCTGGGTCACACTGCCTGGCTGCAGCACAGGGTGAAGTTTGAGCAGACACAAGCCCAACCAAACAGTTTTACACAGTATTCTGAAATGCATCCTAAATCCTCTTTGTTTTCAGTGAGGAGAGCAGGAATAAGAATGAAAAAGCTTCATTTCCTTAGTGGTGGATGGACATTTCCACAGTTGTGTAACAAAATCACTCCCGACAGAAATAGCAGCTCTCTGTTAATACACTTGGCTAAAGCACGTTTCATTTCTGCTCATTCCCGAGCCTTCCCAAGCACCCTCCCGGCTTATGTAACCTCCTGCCAGCCTGCACTCCCTCCCTCCCCGTGCAGGCGCTTCCACATCCATCACATCCATCCCTGAGCGCTCCCAGCCCCGCTCTGCTCCTCTCCCGCCGGCTCTACCTTGTGGTGGTGGCTCGAGACCTCGTCCCTGCTCCTGCCCAGCTCCTCGGCCAGTTTCACGTTCTCCTCCTGCAGAGCCTCGAGCTGCTGGGACTTGTGAGCCGCTGCCAGCTTGAGCGCCTCGCTGCGAGCACACAGAGAGCATCGTCACCGTGGCAACGGCAGAAACCGGGGGAGAGGCGGCTTCGCATTGGGGAAAACACCAAATCCACAAAACCCACAAGATCCAGCGGGGTCACGGGGCTGGGGAGCAGCGGTGACAGCGGTGACAGCCCCGGGGACAGCACGGGGACAGCACGGGCCTGCCAGGGCTGCAGGTACCCGCGATTCCCACGGGCTGGGCTTTGGGATCTGTGCAGGGCACAGGGCTGGCCGTGTCTGCAGCCAGAACTTTGCAGCCAGAGGTAAAACAGAATGGCTTAAAAGCATAAAAAAACAAAGAAAACTTGCAAAAAAAAGGCAACAGAAAAAAAGAGCTTTGAGCTCCACTTATTTAACTACTCCCCATCAGGTTTGACATCCAATAGTGCAGGATCACAGGAAGCAAAACCTCATCTATTCCATTATTTTAACAGACACAAAACTGCAAATGAGACAAAATCAAAACTGAAGGAAAAAAGGCTTTGCAGCTTTCATCAGCCTGTGTTGCTACTAATGAGTATAGTTCCCTTAAATACATTTATTTGTAACAAATTTTTAAAAACATTTAGCATGCTGGCTGAAACGTGAGTGACTAACAGAAAATCTTTAAGATCTGACATCTTTCAAAAACCACAAAAGATACCCTTAATTTCACTGAATAGTAGTTTTTATTACTCTTTTGTTTTTTAAAAAAGGAGATGCAGTACTCCTGTGTGCCAATACTACAGACTTGACTGGAATATTAAAAATACTTTTATAACTGTGGGAAGGAGAAGAACCCTTACGTCACCAACTTATTCACGCACTTCAAAATACAAGGATCTGTTGGCACATTTAGACAAAAGTCTGATTTTAGTTCAGCATCTCATGGGACTCTGATTTTTCAACCATTCCTTCTACTTGGTCTCACCTGGGCAAATTCCCACCCTGATCCCCCTGGACTGGAGCTCTCTGCTGCTCAGGAATCCCTGGCACCAGGCTAATTCTTACTGTCATTAAAACAGGGCAGCACACAAAACAACTAAAGATCAATTCAAAACTACACAAGCTTCCCTTTGTCCCCAGGGTCTCAGCTCTGATGGTCAGAGGCCACTTCAATCTAAGAAAGAACAGAATTCACCCCCTCAGAGTGATCAGGTCCTGAGAGCACCTGGAGGTGCTGGAGATTCTCAAGGCAGCATCTCCTATACAGAATTCCTGCCTGGCAAATTACAGCCCAATATCTGCTGCCTTTCCACAATTCCTGGAAAGAAATCCTGCCTTTCTCAAAGGGCTCTGTGCAAGGCTCCAGGTTTTCCAAAGCCACAGCCAGACACTGAACTCTGGGAGCTGCTGGCCCCTGTGCCCTGGTGTCACCACAGACGTCACAAAATGACAAATGGAACTACAATAATAATAATAATAATAATAATTAGTCAGAGCTGCTCTTAAGCTGTCAGTGAAATTTCAGTTCTTGCTCCATGAGCCAGGAAATTCCCCTGGGAGCACAGGTGGGAAGTGGTTTGTGATTTAATGAACAACCCCTGGGAGAGCTGGGGATGTGCAGCCCCTGCAGGGCCCCGAGAGTTGGGATCTTTATTCCCTGTGGCACAGAGGCAGCTTTGCTGCAATGGGATTCCACAGGGCAAATTTCATGATTTCAAATGCTTTCAGTTCATTTGTTTGTGGCCAGTGTTACACACTGTGAGCCTGTGCTATGTCAAATGTTGGTTTTCAATGAAGCAGCTCAAATAAAGAACAATTAACTCAAGTTTTATATCCCATATATAGGATTTGGTTTACACCATTTAGGAAATAAATACACAGAAATAAACTTCACAAAGCCATGAATGAAAAACAAAAGCAGAGTCAAGTTTCTATAAGCAAAGCCACCTAAAACTCCAAGTGCACTTGTAATTAAATCAGAATTCTCTTCTAATAAAGATTTTAATATTATCTCGTGCCCTTGGGTGGCAGAACCCTCTAACAAACAAATTGTTTCAAACTATTCTCCAAGGATTTCTTTCATTCCCTTCAGTAATTTAGAAGCAACATTCTCATGTTAAGTTTTGCACATGCCAAACATTTGGCAAACAATTTTGACCCAATATCTGCTTTATAAGTCAGGATATCAGAAAGCTGCTGAAAGACAATTAAAAAAAAAAAAAAGGCAAATGTACCCACAAAAATGAACCGATTTAACAATGAAATACTTACAATTCCTTTTTAAGTTCTTCCACTTTCTTGTTCTCCAGATTTAGAAGCTCCTTTGACTTATTAAGTTCCTCTTCGTTTTTCAGGTTGTTTTGTTTAAGCATGTCCAACTTAAAGAGGAAAAAAATCCCTCATTACATCAATGAAACCATTCATCTATATCTATATCTATATCTATATCTATATCTATATCTATATCTATATCTATATCTATATCTATATCCATATCTATATCTAATATATCTAATATATCTAATATATCTATATCTATCTATCTATCTATATCTTTACACCTAATATATTATACTCTATTATTATATCTTTATCTAATTAACTATATATTATATTATATCTATATCTATATATATCTATATATATCTATATATATCTATCTATATCTATCTATATCTATATATATATATATATATATCTTTAGCCCCTGAATTAACCCAGCCTGTCTGGACTGATGTGTTTGTCCAACTACTGATGCCACAAGAGCTCTGCACTCAAAGAGAGCAGCACAAGGAATCCCAAGCCCACCTGAGAGCAGTTTCCAGGAATGTGGGGCCAACACCCCAAGGTAAAGCCCAAAGCACCTCCACCAACTGCTGCAGCACTCAGAGCATTGTTTTTTAAATGCAGAGCTTGCTGCTAAAACCAGCTGTCCCCTTGATCTTTATGCCTCTAAGCTACCTCCTGAATTCTGCTTTTCCATACCTTATTTTGTGAGAGTCAGGAGGGCTGAGTGCTGTGCCTGCACCCCAGGAGAGGAATTCCTTGCAGAGATGTTGCTGCACGGGACAAAGTGCTGGGCACGGATTTCCCGAGCTCGTGTCCCCCACAGAAACACCAGCAGCTCAGGGAGCTGATTTGTTTGCATGCACCACAGAATGTATTTATTACATAACAGATAATCTGCAGCCATTCCCATGGCACTGTGGGACCCTGTGGATTTTTTTAATCCAGGAAGGGAACCCCTCCCACATGAACGTCACTGGCAGATCCCGGCTGCTCCCCCCAGGGCTCAGGGCATCCTCCCCTTCCTCGGGCCCTGGAGCAGCACAGAGTGGTGGGAAATCATGGACAGGACACAGATCCCAATGGGAACTGCTGCACCTTGCACTGACACCACAAAATACAAAATAACCATGACCAAAAAACCATGTGCATTCTCCATCACTCTGTGCTCATCCAGGAATTTCTCACAGTGGGAAAATGGCAGAATCCTCTCCTGCCTATTTCAATTCTCTACAGTTCAACAGTTGCTCTCACAAAGCAGGCAAAACTTTTCACAGATAAACATTTAATGTGATTACTTCATTCTGCAGCTTCTGGTTTGTCTGTCTCGAGTTCTCCAAAGAGGCCAAAGTTTCAATCTTCTCTTTGTGAATGGCATCCTTCTCCTTGGTCACCTGCTCCACTGCCTGGGAAACATCTTCTGCCAGCTTGGCCACCTGGATATAAAGGGAGGTGGGGGAAAACCAGTTATTCCCAGCAGGAACTCTGACAGCAAAAGATCAATACTTTATGCACAGCTCCGTGTTTGTCAGCTGCTTCCCAGGTAAGTAAGGACTTGAACTGGGAATTTATTTGAATTTTGGAGCTGCACAAAGTATGAAATGAACTGCAGATTCAATTCCATGCAGGAACAGATTATAACCCCATGCTCATGTCACATCTGAGGAATTTGAATTCCTGGATTTCTCATTATCACCACTGTGATTGCTCTCAGATCTCTCACCTCTTTAGGCAGTAATAATTCAACAGATATTCACTTCCAACAGCCTGGTGTATTTTCAGAAATAAGGAATTGCAAAACCTCAAATATTTGGAAAATAATGGAATTAGAGATAAAGCCAATTATTGCATTATTTCAGCGTTGTTCATTATGGCCTCAAAAAGGAAATATTTCACAGTGATATCGAAATACTTAGGCAGCTGTAATCTATAGGATCTCCTGATCCCAATTTGCATTCCATGTGATTTTCTGGGCTTCAAGCCACACAAACTGAAAATCAAAGTGTTTTATAAAGAATTTGTTGGTGGTGAATACAAAACACTTCTGTGAATAAAAAGAACTCCAGAATCGTCAATATTTTCCCTTCCTCTCACACTGCTTTTATCCAATTTACAGAAGCAGAACATTCTTTCATATTTTTGGAGTAACTCAGGTTGGTAGTTTGCTGTAATTGCACATAAAATTACACAAAGATCCACTTGAAAACATTATCTATCACACTTTAAATTTTATGTAGCAGAGTCCTTCAGCAGAAGGAGCTGCTCCACATCTCACAGATTCAGGGAACACAACTTCCTTTTATTCACAGTTTATGTTGTTTTCTTGCAACATTCAGCAACAATAGAGGCTTTTGTAGTTAAAAATATTAAAAAAAAAAAAGAAAAAAAAAGTGTCTTTTAGACTCACAGTTGCAAACACCCCCCAGGTCCCACACTGAGAGCCCACAGTGCAGTGTGTTATGAAGGGCTGAGTGTGCAGGAGGTGCAGACAGGACACCAGGGTTAGTGCTCAGGATTAGTAGAACCAGCCCCAGACTTGACTTTTAACTATGAATTTCAATACCTCTGGTTTCTGTACTACTGCTTGGGCCTGGAGAGTCTCAATTTCTTTTACTTTCAAAATCAGATTTTTCATTTGCTCCTGCAGCATCTGATTTTGGCCCTGAGACTCCAACAATTTGCCTGAGAGGTCACTGTTAGTCTGTTCTAAAAGCTTAACCTCCTCATGGAGTCTGTAATAATCCTGGAATAATATCCCCTTCTCCTTCACTAGTCCCTCCTGACTGAGGAGCAGATTTTTCTGCTCCTTCCTCAGGATCTCCAGGTCCTGAAGGTACTCAGTGCCCTCCTTCTCCATCAGCTCCATCTGCTGCTCCAGCACGTCCATCTTCCTGGCGATGCCGCTGTGCACGCCCCGGAGCTCGGCCGCCGTTCTGGACACGGAGGCAAAGTTGCTCTTCAGCCGCCTCATGTTGGCAGTGACGTGCTCCTTCTCTGCACAGATCACTTGTTCCTCTCTCATTATCTCCACCAGTTTCATTTCACACTTTTCTTTCTCCTCAATGGAAAGTGTTTTCTCAGCCAGAACTTTGTTTTTCTCTCTCAGCTCTTCCAGCTCCTTCTCCAAGGAGCAGATGTTCCTCTGAAGTTCTGTACGTCCCAACAGAAATGATTTCTCGTCCAGTTTTCGAGCTTCCTTTTCCAAGGTTAAGGATTCTTTCACAAGAGCAACCTCTTTGTTTAATTTCTGACACTCCTCCTGCAGCTCATCCCTCTCCCTGGTCAGCATTTCCCTGGCAAAGGAGCAGGTGTCCAAGGAAGAGGACAGGACCTGCTTGGTGTGTGCTGCAGCTGCCAGCTCACCTTCCAATGCTCTTTTGGCATCCTGGGCCTTCTGCAGAAGACTGGAAAGGTCACATTTACAGGCCATTAACTCTTGATTTTCTACAGTCTTCTTACTGAGCTCTCCCTTCAGGGCTTCAATGGAATTTTGGAGTGTGGCATTCTCTTCAGCCAGAGCATTCCTGGCCAGGAGATCCAGCTCGTGTTCTCTCTTCAGATCAGAAACTGCCTTTGCACAGGATTCATTTTCACCAAGAAGCTCCAAGTATTTTCTCTCCAGTTCCTTCCTCTCTTGGAGAAGAGCCTCATTGTGCTCCTCAAACTGCAACAACTTCTGAAGGACAGATTCCTTCTCCAAGGTCAGCGTGTTCACTTTCTCAGCGCAGACTCTCTCACAAAGCTCAGCATATGCTGAGGCCTTCACAAGCTTCTCAGCAGTTGCCTTATTTTCATTGAGAAGTTGCTCCCTTTCAGCCAAAAGCCTCTGTTCTGATGAGGAAAGAGCCTCTTTCTCCTGATGTAAGTGATTGCACTCCAAACTGAGTGTGTCTCTTGAGGCTTTCATTTCCTCAAGGACACGGGTGAGGCTCTCAAGGGAACTCTGCAGCTCCTGGGTGTCCTTCTTGGCTTTGCTGAGCTGGCTTTGCATCTCCTCCTCTCTCACTTTTAACACTTGGTTCTCGCTGACTGCCTGCTCTAAACTCCCTTGCAGCTTTTCTGTGCCTTTGAGGAGCACGTCCTTCTCCTCCTGCAGGCCTGACAAGAGCCTGCCCAGCTCCTCCTCCAGGGCTTTGTGCCTGTCCTGCAGAGCCAGGAGCTCGCCCAGGGCTGACACTCTCTCTGCAGCCAGAGCTGACACTTGCTGCTGCAGCTCCCTCTGCTCTCTGGCCAGGGCCTCACAAGAACTTCCCAGCTTCTGGATAACTTCATCTTTGTCTTTCAGAGCTGCATCTTTCTCTCCCAAAAGTCTCTTCTGATAACTCTCCAGCTCTTCCCATTCTCTGACGTGTTTCTGACAGGCCACATCCATGGCATCTCTGCTGGCCTGGAGCTCCTCCAGCTTCTGGAACAAGGTTAACTCCAGGGACTGCAGAGCCTCATTTTCCTGAGCTGCCTCCAGCAGCTTTGCCTGCACTGCCCCGAGTTCAGACAGTAATTTGCTTTTCTCAGCAGCCAGAGCTGCCTTTTCTGTGCTCTCCTGCTGGCTTTTGGCCTCAGCTTCTTCCTTCTGCTTTAGGATTCTTTTATTTTCTGCCTTCAGCTCTTCTTGGTCTTGTTGCATTAACGAAATCTTTGACTCCAATTCTTTAAGTTTTGATAACAAGGGACCTCTCTCTAATTTTAAAGTATTCCCCTCCTGTGCCAAAGTCTCTTTTTCTGATCTCAAAGCCCTCATCTTGTCTGACATGTGTTCGATTTCTTTTCTGGAGGAGGCTAACACAGAGCTTAAGGACTAAAGAAATAAAGTCGGGGAGAAGGGAAAACAAAAATCAAGTCAAGCAGACAAATGAGAAATGTGCTTTAAGGGCAAATAGAGCAACTTAATTAAAGTTTTAAAAGTGTATACACTGACACACTGTGTCTGTTTGAACTCTGCTGGCAGACACCCCTGCTACATTACAGAACACACATCATCCACAAGAGGTTTTTAGTGGCTAAATAATATTAAAATTATCATGGTTTCAAGGTTCCTCCATCCAAAATTTCATGTAATTTCTAAAAGTACTCTCAATAAGTTGACTGACTGTGAACTGCTCAAAAAGAAGAGCCACAGAATGATTTCATGAGACTCTAAATGAATTAAAATGCAAGGAGTTCTATTAGAAACTGACTTCCAATTCTCAGTTTCACCTCCTCATGATTTTCTCATAAATATGTTGTCATGATCCCTTTAATTTTATCCCTTTAATTCAAAACACCACATCAGTGCTGTCAATATCGTGTGTCAATTTATACACAAAATAATTTGCTAAATCATACAGCAGAGATTATAGCAAATAATTGCTGAGGCATGAAAGCAAGCAGTAAAGTCAAAGAAATGGGAGGAAAAATTAAAATTGCTAAAGTCAAGCTACACACACTGAATAGCTGCAGATCATACTACAAATAAAAGGTGTGTAGCACTTCTAAATGAAGTTCACAATGCATCTTAAAATGCAAGCATATAAAAAACCAGAGGATGACATCTGGCTCCAGCTGGCTGTGCTGAGCCAGATCTATGAACATGAAATGTTAACTGATATTAAAGAACTGAACTCATCAACTCTTGTGGAACTGAGGGCAGAACTAACAACCAGTTTGTCCTGTGGGCATCTCCTCCCTAACCCAAACCCACACACCCTGGGAAAGGTCCAAACAGAAAAACTACAAAAATCTGGCTAGGAAAGGTTGAAGCAGAGAGAAAACGAGTCACTGAGACAGAAAATCTGAACTTTAAGTCACTTGCAGAGTGACAAAAGCCACTTACTCTGGCCTGCTCTGCTTGTTTCTGCAGCTCCTCAGCCTGTGCCTCCAGCTCGCTGTTCTTCCTCTGGGCACTTTTCAGTGCCTCCTCTGCATCCTGCAGGTTCTGCTTAAACCCCTGGATATCTGCATCATGTTTAGCCACCAGCTCAGAAATTTCTTTTTCATGCTTTGCCTGAAGATCTTTGTACTGATGTTGGCTGCTCTCAATCTGCTTTTTCTGGTGGAAGGCAAGACAGTAAAACACAGTTCAAGCAGCAGTGGGACCGTTTTTCTGCACAGTTTTAGTGCTTTTAAAATTGTTCTTACCATGTCTGTTAAATGATCCTGCAGAGTTTTCAGTTCTGCTTGATGCATCTTGAGAGTTTCCTGCTGACTCTGCTCAGCTCTCTGGGTTGTCTGCTCCACATTTTCCTGAAGCTGAGCTGCCTTTTCATTTGCCTTTGTGAGCTCGAGCTGTATTTGCTCCAACTGCCTGGAAAGAGCAAATGAAAGAACATCACTTTCTGCTGACAGCACCACAAGCACAGAGATGAAAGAGCCAAGATTGGGCTGGAGCTCTGTATTCTGACCAAGCATTTAGAAAGAGATTACATTGTTTAAAAGAGAGTGTTCTGCTAAACAGGGAAGATCAAGTTATATTCTCCCCAGTATTGTACACGCAATTTTTGTTTGGGGAAAATCCCTCACATTTTCCCTCACAAAAATGTGACCCAAGTCTTTTATATATCTAAATGAACTGAGTTTATCAGGTAATCAAATAATCATGGAGCACAATCACAAAACAGTCTGGATCATTCAAGAGGTCATCTACTGTGGGCAATAAGAAGCATGTTATGTAAGAATTTTGGAATTATCAGTGTTGGATGCTCTTCAAACCACTCCCAGGAGACTGCTTTGATTGATTTAGCTTGCTAGAATAAGCTCACTTGTCATATCAATGTGACACTCAGGAGCATCTTGTTCAGATATTTACAGAAAAATAAAATGAGAAGCTGGGAGTGTGGGAGTGGAGATGTGACAGGGATGAAATACCTTTCCTTTAACCTCAGCTCGTCGTTCATCCTTGTGAGCTGGGCAGAGCTGTCTCCTGATGACTTCATGATCTCTGCAATCTCATTTTCAAGTTTGGCTTTTGCTTCCACCAGCTGCTGCTCCCTCTCTTCTCGCTCCCTCAGCTTCCTCTCCATCTCTGAGCAAAACAAAGGTGGTTAAACCTGTGAATTCTACAGGAAGGGCATGCAAAGAACAGCTGGAGAACTGTAAAGAACTACAACCAGCAATACTGATGCTCCAGACCTCACAGATCACCCCTTTAAAAAGAAAAATGATGATTGATTGAACTGGTAACTGCAGCAGGAGGTTGAGGACTCTTAGCAAAGAGCAGCTTTGCTGGTCACGAGCCCTTTGTTTCAGATGGGATTCACTCCAGGCCATGAGATGTTGGTACAAGTTCTGCTGTCCCAGAGGGGAAGGAGGCAGAGGGGGAAGAGACCTGCAGGTCCTGCAGGTGAGGTCCCTCCTCAGCTGCTCCACAGCAGCAGAAAATGAACCAGGAAGGGAGCCCAGAGCTGCAGTGAAACAACGCCCGGGGCAGCCCTGGGGTCACTTCTGCCACCAGACAAGGGTTGCTCCAGGGCACAAATCCCTGCACTGCTTTTACAAAGATCTAAGGAGATGAAAGGCACAGCAAAGCCTAAAGAGCACAAGGCTGAGGCATTTCCAGAACATTCCATTTCACCCCTTCCTTACCAGTCAAACTAGACTTGAGCTGCTCCAGTTCTGAAGACATGAGTGCAAACTGCTCTTCTTTTTGGTTCAGCTTCTTCACCGTTTCTAGGCAAGCAAAATTTGGAAAACAAAGTTAGTAACTACTGAAATGCAGACAATTCTACCTACTTGCAAGGTGTGTCACCCTTCAGAGAGGCTACAAATAATCCTGTCCTTTCCACAGCCCCTGAAACTGCTGGGACATCACTGTGAGCTTGAAAGGGTTTAACACATTTTGTTGGCATTTAATTTCTGCAGCTTTTTAGTTCTCTGTTTATGTTAGCAGCACATACCTTGCATAGCTTGTTGAACATTCTCTGCTTCATCAGCTGCACTAGTAAATTTTTCTTTCTGAAAAATTGATAAAAACCTAAGGTAAGGCTTGGTAGTACCAGTACAATTCAACCACTGAATTTGCACTTGGTATTTTTCATGTACAAATAGAACAACCTTTGTTCCTATCACAAGAGATCTCAAGTTTTTGGGTTACAGTTAGCACAGATTTCCCTTGCCTTGGCTGCAAGTCCCTCAAGGTTTAAAGCAACTCCTCCAGCAGCTGCCACAGATTCCAGGTGGGAATCAGGAATTTGCACAGGGGACACCTGGGGGCCCTCCCCCACCAGGGCTCTCCAGCTTTCCCAGCAGGAATTGATGCCAGACACTGAAGAAAAGGGAGGATTTTCAGGAATGCAAGTGAGGCTCTTCCACCAAGTTTGGATGTTTGCTACTGGCCATGGAAAGACCAAAATTCCCATTGTTTTGTTACTAATGCCAGTGAAGTTCCTCAGGGAAACCCCACCCAACAAGACAGCATTTGGAAATTTATTTAAATGAGAAATGTCCTTTAAAACCATTTATAGCAAGCATTAATTGGCACAACAGCTACAATAAAGGGCCATTAAGTGTTCCTAAATTTAAACTGCTGCTGCTTTTGATTTGGTTTAATTTCATCTGCAATCCATAAATAGATGAGTTCTATTTAGACAAAACACCTGATAAAGCAGGACTGAGGTGAAATGCTCTTTTTATTTTGAGGCAGATCCCATCAGCCACGAACCCTTCCCATTTTTTCCATGACTAAAACACCTTTGGAAGGCTTTGCTCAGAGCTGATCCACAGACTTCCATGACACTCTCACCATGAAACACAAGATCCAAAGAGTAAAGTCAAAATTTTGGGGTATTACTCACCAAAACTTGAAGTTCCTTTTCCAAAGAATCTTTAACTTGATTTACTGCACTCAAGTTTTTCTCAAATTCAAGAAGCTTTTGCTCTTTGCCCTGCAGTTCTTTGGCCAAATTACTGGCCTAACAAAGGTGATGAAATGGAGTAAAATAAAATGAGAAACATGAATGAAAAATTAACAAAATTAAAAGGTGAATCTGAAAGAAATAACTGTAATATCAAAATCACTCTAAGATGAAAAATAAAAGAAAATTAAGAAAAAACCATGATGGGTTAAGTGAGTGAAGCTGATTTCCACTGATGACTGCATACATCACAGCACTAATTGCATCTTGGAATAGATTTGAAATCATTAAAATTGAGTTCTTTTGGCATTAATTGTGAATACATTATTTAATGGCAAACATTTTTGAATACACTCACAATTTCAAAGTTTCAGCATTAGTTCAATCAGTACTTTTGGTTCATTTTTATTTGTGCTTCAATTGGCTGATCAGATCAATACCCACACACAGGGAGGGAATCTCTGGAGCACACCCAGTGCAGAAATCCAGTGTGGCCTCAAAAAGAGTCAAGGTAAAAATTTGATATTTTGGAACCACCTGTGAAGAGTTTAGGAAAGCTTTTTCCAGTTATTTCCCCACTACTCTTCACTGCCATCAGCTTTACAGAGGTTTCATCCAAACCCAAGGAAAATCCTGCACCAAGTTGCAGCCTGTGCCCCAAAGTGCTGTCAAACAGTGCCAAAACCATCCCTGCAGAGCCTGGGCCTAAAGGAAAGCTCCACCAGGATTTTCTGTGCTTTCTTTTGTTTTAAAAGCCTCTCCCATCACCTTGCCAGAGGAGGGGAAAGGTAATGAAGGAAATGTTTCCCCCTGGGTCCCAAATCCCCTTGTCTATCCCCAAAGGTTAAAGCCCTAGGGTGTGTGGACCCTCCCCAAACCAGCCAACAACTTTTCCACAACAGGAAGATTTCAGCACAGCCATGCCCAGATCTGCAGCAAGGAGGTGCAGAAGGAATAATTTCCTTTTGCAAAACCTGTTGAGACAGGACCCAGTTCCTGCTCCTCTAAACCTCCTCAGATGGTCCCAAGATACACCTTCAGGAAAACTCCTTTTTTCTGTGATGTATTTCCTATAGCAGATTGAAAGGGTACAAATGTAAAATAAAAGCAAAAGAAAACCAAAAGGATGGATGTTGATACAAACCTGGCTAATTCCATCACCCTTCTCAGTCTCTAAAGTCTGAATTTGTTTCTCAGCTGCCTCAAGCTGCTTGCTAAGTTTCTCGATTTCCAATTTACCTTCAGAATTGGCTTTCTCAAGTGCAGCAAGGTCCAAAAGCTTTTCTTCAGCAGCTTTGATCTGTGGTGTAAGACTATCAATAACTTTGGTTTGTTCATTGCACTTGGCTTGCAGTACCTCTAGCTCCTTTACCTTTATCTCAGCTTCCTGCAATTTGTTTAAAGTGTCTTCCATTTCTACAAGGTGCTGATCTTCCACACTTTCCAGTTTGGTCTTCAGGCTTTCCAGGTTTTGCTCTTTCTCCTCCGTGACTGCCACCAGTTTGGCTTTCAGGGACTCGATCTCTTTCAGGTGCTGAGATCTCTCATTTTCCTGCTTCAGTTTTAGATTTGCCATTTCATTCTCATAGTCTAATTTCATCTTCTCAATCTGAGTCTTTAACTCAGCGAATTCTGCAGTCTGAGCCCCAACACCTTTGCTGAAAGAAACTTTCAGCTCTTCCATTGCTTGCTGATGGGAGGCGATTGCAGATTCCAGCTTGGACTTCCACAGCTCAATCACATCAGAATTCTCCTTGTTGGCGTGGTCAAGCTTGCTTTTCAAGGATTCATTTTCCTTTGCCATCCTCTCATTTGAAGCTGAAAGGGATTTGATCTCTTTCTGCAAGGCTTCCTCACTAAGGCCAAACTTCTCCTTCAGCGAGTTCATCTCGTTCTGGTGCTCTTTGCCAGCTGCTGCCATTTTTTCTTGCAAAGAGCTGATTTCTTGGAGCAGGGAGAGGGAAGTGTCCACGTCGTCCATGGGCTTGCTGGAATCCAGCCTCCCTCGGAGCTCAGCCACCTCCTTCACCCTCAGCGCCAGGTCCCTCTCCAGCTCCATGATCCGGGACTTCTCTGACACCGTGGCCACCTGTGATCAACAGCATTTTGAGAAAAGAAGAATTATAAAAGACACATTTCACACAGAGACACTCAGGCCTTGCGGAAAAGCTTCCACCGAGCGTTGCAAATTGCTTCACAAAGGGAAAAATGTCCACAGTTCATGTGACAAACATCTTTTATTGTCTATAAACCTAGAATTTACTAAAATTTGTTCTTCTGGTAGTATCTAGAAATAAATTACTAAAAAATTTACAAACTACCCGGATGGGTATTATCAATGATTAACAAAATGTTCCTCAGAACCATTTTAAGGCAGACTGGAAAAAAATGGAGAATCTTGAGGTCTTTGTTGAAATAATTTCTTCCAAATTCATCTCACACCAGCTATAAGACTGTCAGAAATTGATAAACACATTTTGAACTGATAAATCCTCTGAAATCCCTTCTATATCTGCTTCTCTCTAAAAAAGTGTCCTGGCACTATCTGAGCTTTTCACTGACTGCTGGAGCAGTTTTTGCTACAGAAAAGCTCCCAGAATTAATTCTAATTAGGAAGTTACTTCTTTGACCTCCTGGAAAAGATATCACTTACCCACAGCTGCCCTTTAAAAGTACTTATTACACATTAAATTGTTGGTTTTATATTCATCCTGGGTTTCTTTATTCATCATACCTGACCTTCAAGAAAATCCCCATGTGTGAGCATGAATATATGTGTGTGTGTGTATATCTATTTTTATTTAAAAATTGACATCTGCTGCACTTCTGACTTGGTCAGTAATATTCTGACAGGCAGCAGTATTACTAATTACTGAGATAATCATTAAAAGATTATATCATTAGTAGGGAAATAAAAGAGCTGAAAAGCCACTGCAAACTATGATTTAGCAAAGCAAACAGTGCAGCAGCTACTGCAGAGCTCAGGAACCAAGCCCCAAATACTCAGTTTGTGTTAAAGGGACTGGCATGTTCAGTCTTAGGTTTTTGGGGTTTAATGAACTATAAACTTTTTTAATAAACTTTGGGGTTTAATGTCCTAATTTTTAAAATGAGCTACTGAATACTCCCTTCTGTCAACTCATGCTAATTGAATGTTCCTTTCTGTCAACTCATGATCCCATCTCGCTACTTTTGGATCCAAGGATTACTTTTGCAGTGTGAAGGCATCTTACCTGAGTTCTTGTACGAGTCACATGTCCAGGCACACACACACACCCCAGGGAAGCTCAAAATTAATCCTAATTTTTTACAGTGTTCCAGCTCTGGCTACGGCAGGAGCAAGGACCTGTTCCAGCACGTGTCACCCCCGGCTTTTGTGCCACCAGAAATCT
This sequence comes from Zonotrichia leucophrys gambelii, assembly GCF_028769735.1. Lineage (NCBI taxonomy): Eukaryota > Metazoa > Chordata > Aves > Passeriformes > Passerellidae > Zonotrichia > Zonotrichia leucophrys. The sequence continues at coordinate 3,112,165 of NC_088185.1, forward strand.
TCCACAACACAGATCAGGCTCGTTATTCAAACAGGGAAAACCATTACCCTAGTGTCTTCTAACTCCCTCTGGAGTTTGTCAGCTTTGGTCTTTTCAAAGAGCAGGCTCTGTTCAAGCTCCTTAATGCGGGCATGCTCCAGTTTGGTCTGCGTCTGTTAGTGGAGAGGGAGAGGAAGAGAACACAACGGTGCCACCATCACATGCCAGCACGAGAGGAGGAGCCACATGCAGGCCGTGCTGCCAGAGCCTTCTCACAGGTGAGCAGAGAGGATGCAAGGGGGGGAAAATGGACAGGAAAATGCTGTGGATGAGGAGGATGGGCTGAAGGTGTGAATGGATGGGCGTGTGAAAATGAAATCAACCGTGTAAAATAAATAAATAAATAAATAAAATGAACAGCAAACGGAGGAATGGGAACAAAAAAAAATAGTTTCATGCAGCTGAGTAGGAGTTATTTATCAGTACATGAAGTTTTCAGCACAAATTAGAATAGTTATGTCAAAAATATATAAATGTGCATATATATCTGTTCCTGCTCTAACAGGATGGGAAGTCCCTTTCCTTATCATCCCACTACCTTTTCCTTTAATGCCTTTGGCTGATTTTATAAAAAATTACTCATTAACAGGGGGACAAAAATTCTCCTCTGAAACTCATGTGACAAATCAAAACTTTAACTTTCTTTTTTTGGTAGTAGCTGTCTCTAAGTCTCAGCCATAAAAATGCCTCTGGCCAAGAGCTGGGAACATGAAGGCTCCTCTGTCACTATGGTTTGAGTTATCTGAACAGAAATAGAGAGAGAATGGCTGTCTGTAACTCTGTAACTCCAAAATCCTGCTCTGTTTCCCCCCTCTTCCCCTCTTTCAGGAAGGAAGCAAGCTACAAGATTCCTCAAAACCAGATAAAAAAGTGAATCAGCCTGGTTGCTCTGCAGTTGTGGATGTCTAAATATATTGAAGAATATGTGGAAGTAAGAAAGAAGCAGGATCTTTGGAATTCTAACAGGTTCCTAAAGAGAAGCAGGAGACTGATGAACCCAAGTGAGCAGGTACCCCCTGCCTTTGCTAACAAACAGAATTTTTAGCAAGAACACAGAATATTTGGTATTCTGGCTTGATATTCACATAGTCCCTGAGGCCTGCAGGAGAACCTGAAGTTTGGGAGGTGCAGGGAAAGCCCAGCAGGTGATTCAAACCTGACCTGCACCTCTGATGTGGGGAAGAGAAAAAAATGAAAGAGAAATATCAAGATGGGGATGAGCTCCTTATCTGCTTCTCCAGACACAGAATTCCTTCTGGCAGCACCAAGTTCTTCCTTCCCAAAAGCATCCAGACACCCAAGGGGGTGAATTTTTTAAACAGCTGAAAAGTGTTGGCCATTTCTATGGAGTTCTTGGTCCACAAAGACTTGGAAGTTGCTCCTTAGATCTGTTGATGTTTTCATTCTGTAGCTGGGCTGTTTCTCTCTCAGTGGAAGATCTTCAGGGTGTGACAGGCAAAAATGCTCCACAAGAACACAGATTATTGTTTTTCCTGCCTATAGCCTTTGAAAATGGAATTAAGTATTCTAAGGGAAATAATATTTAATAAGTGGCTACCATTCAGATTTCTCTCTGACACAGGTCAGTGGTAGTTTTGATCCACGACCAAATTTTAATTAAGTCTGAAAAACAATCTGCTTTAAAAGATGGAAATTCAAACCTTACTTGCTCTAATTCACCAAGGGGATCTACTAAAGCCCAAGAAATCCCAAATCTCATGGTTACAGAATTCCCCCTGTGTGCCTTTGGAATATGTAACCTTAAGTTTTTTTATGCTACATAAAACCCAAACTCTTTGATCATTCATTTTACAGACAGTGCTTTCCTGCTCCAAAGATCAGACAGACCATCACTGATTACTGGGGTTTTAAAATCTCATCTCTTATATACTACAAAGGCAAGTAAGTTAAAATCCTGCCAAAATGGAAATAAAAGATTAAAAAAGAATACTCCTGAGATCTTTGCTTGACACCTTTTTCCCAAATTAGAGATGAGAGATTATCCTTTAATCAAATCTGATTTCCAAGGGACAGATTCCAGATTTACTGAGGTAAAAATCACTGAAAAATTTTGAACTGCTCCAATTTCTCTCCTGATGATGTGGAGAGAAATTCTTACTGATTATGGTTCCCTTTGAGGAAACCCAGAATTGTGAAGAGAGAGTACCCCAAAAAGAAGAAAATAATTTGATTGTAAATCTGAACTTGGATGGAAAAGAAAAGCAGGAAAGAAAAATACAGACAACAAAGCCAAAGGAATCATCTTCCCCTTCTCCAGAGCTTCACAGTCAGGGAGGTGATGTGGAAATGGGATTTTTACTCTGCCTTGAACCTCCCAGAATTCCACCCAAACTTGGAGGTTGGACATCAGCCTTTGGCAGCTCCTGTGTGCTCTGGCCATTCCTTCACTCCAGAACAAACCTCCCTGTGACATCTCCAAACTGGGAAATGGTGCTGAGGCCCCAGTTCCTGACCATCGGCTCTAGGATGGGGCAGGGCACCCTGCAGGCCCCTCGTGCTGGGACACAACCCAGGACAGCACCAGGAGCAGGCAGGGGCAGCCTGGAAAGTCTCCCCTGGAGAGTGAAAATGTCCATTTTTAATGGAAACAGCACAACAGGGAAGTCAGGAGGAAAGATGGGATCAGAGAAGGAGTACACAAAGCAAGAGGAAGGAAGGGCACATGCAGATTTATTTCTAACAAAGCATCAGCCTGATGGGAGAATGGAGGAGAAGCAGATCCCTGAGGGATCTCTGCAAAGGGAACCCCTAAGGATGCACAGCAGGACCCAGCTCTGGTCTTGAGAACTCCCTGTCTTGGTTGGGAATGCAACACAGGGATAATGCAACTGGGATAAATTTACCAGTAAAATTCCACTAATCTGAGTTAGGGAAGCAAGAGGGCTCCTTAAACATCTTGCATGGCCATTTCTGTTATCAAGTAACACATTTTTCCTACAGAATTTGAAGAGGAGCTACATGAAGATACAGTAAAATCAGACAGCTTTGTAAAGTAATTGTTCAGTGGGTTTTAATCATGTTCCCCCTCAGCATTTCATACAGAAAAAAAGGAAACAAATATGGGAAGATGAAGAATAGACAGATATTTTCCCTTCAGAAAAATTGTCATCTATTGAGCAGGATCTCATAGGAGAGCAGGCAGGATTTTGTGAAGAAAACAGCAAAAATCCTACATTTAAATTAAGGCCACTTCAGGATGCTGGTCAGTCAAGTTCTGCAAGCTCCTGAGTGAGCTGCAAAGGCTGTGACCCTACAGAACTCTAAAGCCACGCTGGCCTGGCTGCAGTTCAGTCATTACACACATTCTTCCCAAGAAATGTTGTAATTGCTCTGAAAGCAACATGCACACAGATACCAGAGTCAATGTCTCCAGAACAGATTATGCAGTTAGTGAATCAGTAAAAGCATTTTCTGCACACAATCTGTTAACATGGGATGTCTCTGCACATTGAAGTGCCCTCTTACATTTTCTGGGTCTTCCGAAATCTGCCTCTTTCGCTATCAGTAAAATTAAAAAACAAACAGACAAAAATGTTTCACCTGCAGACTCAGCACTGCCATTCCAACACAAACAACAGGAGAAATTCCATCAGCTTGAATTCAGTTTAAACCCCCAAGTTAAGCAGCTTGACAAACCAGAGTCTTTAGGATGGTTTGCCATGATTATCGATTGATTTAACAGAAAATAAAAAACTAAAATATTTCCGTGGACTAAACAATAAAAGGAGCATTCTATGAAGAGTCTAGATAGGTATCTTAAAATGGATGGAAGACTAAAATAAAAGAAATGTTATATGAAATGAGTATTTTCCATATGGCTAGCACTTCAATCACAAATGCTTTATAGCAACACAGTTAAATAAGTTTGTACTTTAGGCTTCTGATTAGACAATAGAGTAGAGCAACTAAAATTATCCTACTTATTAATTGGAATTCTGGGATAAAAATTTGGCAGTGCTCAAATATCTGAGAGCAATCATTCCCTAAATGTTTCCTATTCTGACTGTGCAATAACACACTGTGCTGCAGCCCAACATTACAATTCTATAAACAACAGATAAAAGTTGCACACATTAATTGCTATTTAGATTTTATGTGCAAACTCTTCATTAATCAACCTTCCTTAAGGGAAGGACAGGAATTACTCAAGAAATGGATCAAAGAGGACAAGTCTTCAATATTCATTTTCAAAAGCATTAATATTAACTTGCAATTTTGCAACTTCAAAACAATTTTAATTTTGGTTAAACTTCTTAGTGGTTACTTTTAACAGCAAAAGGTAGAATTTTCTATGAATTAATTTAATTTCTCTAAGTAACTACACCCTTTCCATAGCACAGCCTTTGCTAAAGTGTGTAACTGAATTTGGGGTGCAATCCTGCAGTTTTGGGACAATTGGCTTACTAAAGGACTGCAGAAATGGGTATGATTTTCATGTGGCTGGACCAGGATTGCATCTTTTAATGATTCCTGCCCTCCTGGGTATCCCTTTTACAAAGCTGGAGATATTTTACCTCTAGGTCTCCTTTGGTAATGGATTCTTCTTCCACACGGAACTGAAGGTCTTCAACTTTCCTGTGGGGACAACTCATTAAAATTCAGGTAATTTTGGAAGCAAATGCTTTCAAGCTCACTTTTCAGTGGAAATCAGAATGACAGTGACAACATTCCCATTGTAGCAGCAAAGTGCAAGGAACATTAAGGAGAAATTTCTCACAGGAAGCACCAGAGGGAGGGAAATTTCTGTCCTTAAAACACCACCAGTGCCAAAGCAAGGCATCCCTACTCCTGCAGCTCTTAAGAGGGCATTTTGTATTAGAACCCTTGAAATCCTCATTGATTCTCTCCTTTTGTCACCCTTCTGGATGATCTGAGGTGACCTAAATCAGCAGTTTGATCTCACACTCTATCTATTCTACCATTCATGTAGGAAACTGCCAGAAATTCAGGACACATCCAAGGGATCCACAGGACTTCAAGATGTCACAGACTCCAGCACTGAGAAACGTGTCTGGATCAGGATGAACAGCAAGATGCACAGGGGAGCACAAGAAGAACATTAATTACACTAATGAGGACAGTCTGGGGTTACCTTTTCTCCTCCTCCAGCTGATTGAGGAGCTCCACCTTCTCCCTGTCAGCTGCCTCCACCATGGCTCGGAGCTGGTCCATTTTTGCCTCCATCTCCAGCACGTGCTAATCAGGAAGAGGAATAAAACCAAAATTTACTAAGCTGGGAAATACAAGAATTTTTTCCAAGTTATGTACCTGTACCTCAGTAGCCAGGATTTGCTGAAGTGATGGGCCAAGTGACAGGAATGTTATCAAATATGGACATGAGCAAAGACTGCAGTGAAGTTCAACAAAAACCAGTTAAATCCAGCAGACCTGGCATCTCATCAGGCCAAAGATCCCACAAGGGACATCTCACAGGTATGGATTATTTTACTTTTAGCACAGCACCTCTTACTCCCAGCCCTTTCCAGTAGCAAAAGCCCATTTGGAGGTCAAGGCCGTGGTGTAACTCTGTTCCAGAGGAACACAAACTCCCTCACCCGGTCGTGCCCATCGCGAACCAGAGCCAATTCCTGCTCGATCTCCCCGACGTGGCTCGTTGCTTTTGCAACTTCTGCCCTCTCCAGGTCCCTTTCTGCCAGGAGCTGCTCAATGTGCTGCTGCTTCTCCTTCAGGGCCTCCTGGAGGGCTGTGGTGCCCGAAATTTTTCTTGCATAGCGGGAGGAGGTTTCTGTCAACTTCACAAAATAAATGAGTTAAAAATCATTCTGCACCAAGAGAAAGGAAACAGGGGTGGAGTGGGCACCTCCAGATCCACAAACACAGGGTTAGTAGAGCAAATGCTTTCTGTGACCTACTGGACCTTCTCCTTTTACACTTAAATTAATTTTCCAGAATTTAACAGTGGCCACCACACAGCCCTGTAAGGAGGAGCAGCCAGAGGAGGAGGCAGGAGGGATGAAGTGAAAATAAAAGGCCTCAGTTGAAGGTGTAGACTCACACAAAGGCTGGTCAGGATGCTCCTGAGCATCTTTTTGCATTAAAAAAAGAAAGGCAGCTTTCTAGCAAGCGAAAAACATCATGTCTCTAATTAACAGGTCATTATCTTGGGTCACCAGCAGCAGTCCAACACTTCCAAATGCTCCATGAAAAGCTTTGGGAACTCCCACCAGCATCTGGCACCTCTACCATGGCAAAAGGGCCAGGATGAAGAGCAATTACCCTGACCTTACAGCCAAAACCTTCTGAAGAACAACAGCTGCATAAAAAATAAAATATATGCTTCTATCACTTGGAATTAAATTACTTCTCAGAAAAGGATCAGCAATATTAAATTTCAAGAATGCAGATTAAAATTAATCAGGAGAATTGTAGCTAAAAAGAAAACAGGCTTTCCTTGACCTTGCCCCACTGAATGGAGTCAGTACCAGGGAAAATTCATTATGGCCCTACCAGCTACACCCTCATGAGTTCCTGAGCTAGCAGGGAAGGTAAATAAATTAAAATTATGAAGTGAGCAATAGTTGTGAAAACAGCAAAAACTGAAAAAAAAAATCCAGTGCTGTTCATAAAACCTGTCTTTAACAGCTGAGAAATTTGAAGTATTAAATGAGAATGACAGCTCAGTTAATTTTTAAAAAAACCCAAATCATGAAGATCTGCTGTTGCATCCTTTGGCTCTGCCTAATCACCCAGATCAGGAGCAGGATCCTTGCAGAGATGCAAACACTGAACAGCTGCCAGCCTGGGGAGCTGGCACTGCCCCCAGCCCCAGCTGAGGGCACAGCAGGGATTTCTGTCCTGCAGCTCCTGCCAGCCTGGAGCCCACCCTGCACCCTGAAATCCACTGCTGGTCCCTCCCAGCACCAGCCAGAACAAACCACACTCACTCTGATGCTGCACTGGTTGTTTCACACCCTCCCAGTTTCTAGAAAAAATCCCATTGCAGAGTGTATTGCTTTCTAAGAGTTTTAGTGTTCAAATCACCCTTCACTCCCAACTGCAAAACAAATCCAAAACTGTTCAGAGAAGCATCAGCTTCCTTCAGACTCAGCAATAAACACCAATTGCACCAGACAGCCCCTTAATCAATGGATCACCTACTCTGACAGCTGCTTTTATTACTCAGGAAAAAGAAAATAGAAACAGCCCTGAACAACGGAGCAGTCAATGTAAGAGGCAGAAATCTCCAGAGAAGTTTCAGTTTTCCTAGAAACTGAAGCAGGAAAAGTCTGCTGGGTCAAACCTGATTACAGGAAATCTCGTTTCCCCAGCAGCTTAACTTTTAAAGAAAAAGTCTCAGAGTTATTTGGACAATCCTTTTAACTTGGATGGCCACCAAATGTTCACCCTGCCTGAGAAAGCTGGAATTTTAATTCCAGATATAATGGATTACAGCAGCTTTGTATTTTATGACCTAAATCATGCAAAATCCCTGGGACACAACAAAATAAGCAAACAGATTTTAGACACTCACAAGGTGTAACTTGGGGGATCACAGCACATGGAATGAAGCATTTGGTGCCACGTGTTGGTGCTGTGATCCCAAACTAGAGGGCACTCTGCAGCTGCAAGTGCAACTTCCAGAATGGATTAAGCGATGAAGTCCCACTGTTTGTGCCAAATAAAAATCCTTTTTGTGGCCAGGTATTAACCCTGGTGCCCTGACCGACTGCTGACCTCTGGTAATCTGCTCCAGTCCTGCAGGAGCAGGGGAAGTCACCTGTGGGCACCTGCTGGTCAGTGGGACAGTGGGACAGGGACCTGCTCCACAGCACTGGGAGTCACTCCTTCCTAATTACATCTATCTATGGCCTGTGGTTTAAAAAAAAAAAAAAGGAATAAGCTAGAGTGATTGTGGAAAAATCCAATTATTTCTATGTTTTCAATTGCCATAAAAGAGACTTCTCAAAATTCAGCCTTCCCAGATTTCCATTTTACTGCTGCAACCCAAGATTAGGACATTTATGTAACAGAGCAACTTCAAAAGAATCCATAGTAAGTGTATTAGGTGGAATTAGTACTGTGTTAGATTTCACCTGAGCCACTGCACTTGGCAACACTCAGCCTTTATGAATTTACAGGATTAAAACCAAATCTAAAAGAAAAGAAAGAGGCTTCTTGTCAGCAGACACTTGGAAATTGCTCCTGCTGCATTTCTCAGCTGACTCATCTCTTGAACAGCAAAAGGAAATTTGGAACATTTTAGCCAACGTGAAGCTTCCTGCTCAAACAAACTGAGTGTGACATCTGGAAGCTTCAGAAAATGAATTAAATGCAGATTGCTGTCACAGACACATTTTATGAAAAATCCTTTCCTTAGGATTTTTTCTCCTGAGAAGCTGAGAGGCCTCAGGACCAAAATGCAAACATTGATTATCTGCTGCTGTGGAATGCAACAGGTGCATCTGGGATTGGTCTCATGTGGTTGTTTCTAATTAATGGCCAATCACAGTCCAGCTGTCCAGTCACAAGACTTTGTTATCATTTTTTCTATTTCTTGCTAGCCTTCTGATGAAATCCTTTCTTCTATTGTTTTAGTATAGTTTTAATATCATATATATCATCAAATAATAAATCATGGAGTCTGAAACATGGAGTCAGATCCTCGTCTCTGCAAACACCATCACAGACTGCAGCCAGAGAAATCAGCTGGCATCCTAAGCCCCTTTCTTACTGCAACCACTCTGTTAGCTTCAATGAAATATTCAACTGTTCAGCTGCTCTCCAGGGCTAGCTAAGATTTCCTTCCTTCGTGCATGCTTTGGAGGAGGAGGAGCACCGAGAACCGGCGGGGCCAGGCCGGGCTGGGCGGGAGGGACGGAGGGAGGGGCAGCATGCGAAGGGAAAATCAGCTTACGAGTCCTGTGCGGCTGGGCTTGCTGCTTACGGAGGAGGCCACGGAGCTGAGCGAGCTCAGCGAGGAGGCGCTGGGGCTGCGCTTCAGGGCCGTGGGCGTGGGCAGCACCTTGCGCACGGCGGGCTTGGCCTTGGCCGGCGTGGTGGAGGGGAAGCCGATCTTGGTCACCTTGTGCACCGGGGCGAAGAGCCCGTACTTGGGCTGGCACTGGAAATACCTGCCGAGGGCAAAGCAAGCACAGGAGAGAGGGAATTTACTTCTTTTCTGGGTTTGTGGAGAGTTCTATGTCAGGAGTGTGAATTCTTGGACTGCAATTCTATTTAACACCCATTTGGGAAAGGGGCTTTGAGGGTCTCAAACAGCACGATCACATCAGACTTCAGAAATTCAGAGTAAACAGCGCAGCTCCAGTGCCTAAAAAATTCCATTCAGATGCAGTTTTATATCCACAGCTTTTCCCTTCATCACATTCCTCTGAGCTGCCAACAGATGTGATGGCTCAGAGTTAAAAATAGAAATCAGCTTTTAATTAAATCAAGTAGTTTTATATTTTATTACATACATACCATTTATGTATACTTGATGATAAGAACATATATCTTGGGTTAAATATAGACAAAAGCCACTTATAATTTTAAGCTGTGATCAGCTATGTTAAGGTGAGATAATCTTTGTAAAACCTCTTTTTAATGAGGTAAAAGACTATTCCTTATGGCAAATGAGAAAGAAAGTTAAATTGTGATGTGAATTAATGCCTTCTCATTGTGACACTGCTCCCATCTCTGCCAGGAGGCATCTGCTGGAACAGGGACTTCCAGCTCCTGGGATGCTCCAAGATCTCCCTTAAGCACAACAATTGGATATCCAGAGATTTTCTTAAGTGAGCATTCCTTCCAAGCTGAGAAATCCAACAGGCATTTAAAAGAAGGAAATTGTGTTTTCCATTACCAGTCTATGAATAAAACTCCCATGGGAGGAGAGCTCAGCTCATCCCACGAACGTGAGAGAAGCGTTGGCACCAGAGAACTGAAACCACTGCTCACCAAAACCCTCCCCAGAGCAGCAAAGGCAGATTTAGGATCCCTCCCTCCCTCCCTGGACTGAAAACCTCATGGAAGACATAAAAACCCAAAGAGAACACAGAGAAAAATCTGACAATAACTCTGGGGATGCACCAACCTCGTGCCAGCCACAGCTCCATCGTTCTTCCCCAGGGGCTCGTCCAGCTCCACCCCACACCATTCTCCTTTAGCAAAGTCGGTTTCTCCCAGGAAACGAACGACTCCAGCTTTAGTTCCTCCAACCTAAAGCAGTGAGAAACACCTGCATTTAATGCTTTTCCAAATAAAACAACAAATTCAGTGAAAAAGCTTTTGGCATAACCCTGTTCACAAAGCACAGGAATGACATAACCAGTTCTTATTCCAAGCTATGCAATTTTTTGTCTATGAGTTTGTATTAATGTTGAACAAATACTGATCTTCACAACAAAAAATGCATTTAACAAGACATATATTGAACAAAAAATATATTGAACAGTATAACCAATGTTCTGAATGCAATAGGTTTGTGCTAGAGTTTCACATAAATTTCTACAGCAGATTAGGATTTCTAAGGTCTGTTTGCTTCTTGTTCTAATTCTGTGAGGAAAAATAAAAGAAATGAAATGACAAAAAATTCCTTTCATATTTTCTCTGAGGAATAATTTAGATAAACTACATAGTACAGCCCTCTTGTATTTAAAAGAACTGATATAAAGCACGATACAGAGCACTTGGCAACCCTGTAGATATAACCAGCAATTTGAATCCTTGGGGAGAGGAGAATCATTTTATCTTTTCTTCACTTTCAAGAATAAAAAGATCCAACCCAAACACTCCTAAATGAAAGCCTAGAAAGCAGAGTGGCTTTCAAACTTATCATATTAAATATTTACAGCCATTCCAATTACTGGCAATGTCTGTGAGCTCCAGCTTTTCCCAATACCCAGGGGACGGAAGAATTAAATTAAGTGGAGAAGGAAAAGGTGTTGTGTGGCTGACACTTGCCAGGGAGAGCCACAGGGTTCCTGCAGCTCAGGAAGAAAACATGGTGTGCCCTAAATTTGTGCAAATCTGTTCACCTGCATCCAGCACGGTGAGAACAGGGACATGGAGATGGAAACCTCTTCAAGAGATTCACAGAATTCCAAATGGAAAATGCACCAAAGGTTTGAAAATGTCCACCTGTGTTTTCCAGCACACCTTGTACCACCAGGAATATTGTGAGGCCTTGGCAGAGAGTGAATGAAACTCTTATTAAAGACTGTGATTCTCCTTTTTATACACTAAAAAGCAAATTAGTATTTCATATAATTTTTACAGCAGACATTCTATTTCTTGGGGGAACTTCCCAGGGTTACTAGGGAAAAATTTCTATTTTTTCCCAGGATTACTAGAGAACAGTGAGCTCCTCATGCTGTAAATGAAGGAGCATTTACAAGAGAAAATTCACATTTTTCCAGCTGGGAAGAGCTCACTCACGAGGTCACCTGTGAGGAATTGGGGACTTTACATCTCCACACAGGAGCTGCCACACACATTTGTGCTCCAGTGGCAAGATGAGGCTTCAGCTGATGAGGAAAAATAATCCTAATCCACACAAACCTCAGAAAACCAGGGAGAATAATGAACTTTTTAAATATTCAAGTGAGAAAGGGGGCAGAGGCACCTCTTGCCCACATTTAAGGTGGCAGCTCCTCCTCTGCCATTAGAGACAATTCTGGAACGACTGCAGGTCACCTTCAGATCCTGCTTTAAGTGGCACTGTAGCAAATTATTACTCTCCATGGAATAAAAACACACAAAGTTTACACTTATCATGACAGCCTAATATAGTAACTCGTAGAACCTTTGGTATTTGGTGTTCTTGGCAGAGAACACACAAACAAGCACTAGGACTGGCTTAGAAAAAAGAATTGTAACCTCCCAAAGAGTAACAGAGAATCCAAATCTCTGGCATGGTGGTGAGGAGGGAAAATAAAATACTGATAAAATAATCCCTGGGAAGAACTACCCCTGAAATGGCAGAGCTACTCAGACATTAGCTACTTTTTCTAGAGGGTAAATATCTTAAATACAAACATAAAAATAAATTTTAACTGCACTATGAGCTCCAAATTCTCCTCCTTATTCCTTTTCTGGCCAGTTTGGGGAGGGGTTTTTGTCTCTTTAGGGGAAAAGACTGGTTAGCTCTGGTTAGAAGCTATTTCCCCACTCAATTTTGTTCTGTTTTCTACCTGATAAAACAAGAGTTAAATCAAAAGAGGCTCTACAAACCCATTTAAGAAATTAGAGAGGAAAACTGGAACAATGGCCCAGATAAGGAGGATCCCTCCCAAGACAAGAGTCAGGTTTGGGGGTGCACAGAGATCCCTTTTCCACACCCCTTGAGCCCGGCAATGGAATGTTTTCCCTGTTCCATGGTGTGTGTTTGTGTCTGTGGGGATTTCTTTAAACAAACCCCGATGAATGACCCAAACCCAGGAATGACCCAAACCCAGGAGGGTGAGCGGGGTCAGTGAGGTGTCTGAGGCACCGTGGGGAACAGGAGAAATCCTGCAGGGATTCCCAGGGACAGGAGAAGCTGCTGCAATCTGTTCCCTCCAACTCTGCACATCAGCCCCTAGGCAAGGGATGAAGTGATGCTGCCTCCAGGAAAACTCTCTGTAGAATATTCTTCCTTTTCTGTTCCATACCTCAGCCCTGCTCATCTTCTGTGTTTATGTAAAAAATGGGAAGTTTATCATGAAGGGAGCACACTCAAACACAGCCTGGAGGAATTTGGCAGTGCCCAGAGCCCCTGGAGCTGCTGCAGCCCCTGCAGAGAGCCAGGGCTGGGGCAGCCAGGAAATGCAGGAATTCAGCTGAGAATTCAGGAATTCAGCTCCCAGAGCAGATGGGAGGGAGAGGCTGCTCCACACCAGAGTCCCTGCAGGAGCAGCAGGGACTCCTCTGGTAACCATGGCACCTGGGTTATTTTCAACAGGACTCAAGGGAGGATGCCAAAGAATTTCTGCTTTTTTCCAAACCCAGTCCAGCTTCTTTGAATAACCAGCTCCTCCATTTCTCTCTCTGCACATTCTGTGTGTCCTTACAAGAGCAGGAATTGGAGCACCCCGTGGCTGTAAAGTGCTCAGAGAATCAGTGAAGCTCTAGATGGGCAGTTTTGCTCAGGTTTAAGCAAAATCTTTCTAAATTTCAGCTTTAAAGACAGGTCAGCCCTCCTTTATAAAGCCTGAGACTACTGAAGGCTTCCAATCATTCACAGACATCTCTCCCAAAAATTGTATTTATCTCCAGCTGCAATTAGTACCTGTAAGTGACAACACCTGCCTTGAGAAGAAAATAATCATAATTTATTCCCTTGGTAGTACAATGTGAGGTGCTACTGCACAAGACAGCATGCTAAAGGCTTTTCATGATGAAAGTTGCTGTACATATACAGAATTAATAGTGCCATAAATGGGAAAAAAGATCCTGACATGATTAAACTCAACTGTTCCAACCAATATGAAAAAAGAATTGGACTTACAGAGTATAGCAAATAGTATAGTATACTATATACATAGTATACTATGTATAGTAGTATACTATATACAAATAGTATAGTATTTCTGTTATAGAAAAATTATTTTTAAAAATTGAGAGAATCGCAGCAAAAAAGGTAAAAAACCCAACCCCAAACCAGCAGATCTACTTCCCAGTACTGCATGAAGGACTAAAATTAAAACCATCAGCTTCTAAAAGAAATAGGGAAAAAAAAATATTAAAAGGTTTCTGAAAGTTCTGTGAAAAACCAGAGCACAACTACCACAAAGACAGTTTTCCATGACCTTCTTTCATGCTAAGGCAGGTCACTAAATAATGGATAGAGGAAAGAAGTGCCAGACGTTCCCTCAGTCAGTTCCCACACTCAGTGGAGTGAGGCTGGAAAACACAAAGCTGTGACACTGCAGAGAATCTGGGTTAGCCTGCAGGTCACGGTGAGGTGAGGAATTCTGCTTGGAACTCACTGGAGTTGTGTCAAACACATGCAAAAAGTGATTAAATTCCATTTATCCAGTTGTACCTGAGCTCACATGAATTTGCTGCCAGGTAAAGTGAAACAGCAAAGTGGGTTTGGAAACCTGGGGTGGTGAAAAAGCTCCTGGTGAAAGGACAGGGGGTGAACACGTCAGACCTTGTGAGAACCTTTGTGGAGCCACATTTCCAAAGATAAGGAGAAGCAGGAGACAAATAGACCAGTGTGATCCAGGGGGAAAAAAGAGATGGACTGAAAAATGAGAGTGATTTGAGCAGTGCTGGTGGAAAAGAGGACAGGCAGGGTCTGAATGCTGTCAGTGTAACAATAGCACTTATGGAAACCTGCCCAGAGAAGGTAAAAGGTGAATAACAACTGCTCTGTCTCCCTTTCTGCCCAAGCATGAACTTGTGGTCACTCCTGAAAGCATCACTGGGCATTTCTGCATTTTCAGGACAATTCAGCACCACAATGTGCAGCCCTTGGAAAAGCAAAACCCACACGGAGCCTTTGAACCACCTGGGATCCACTACTCAGGTTCTGATCAGAATCATCTTCCTCTTGTTTCTCCAGATTTAGCAGAACTGCTTCCAGCTGGCAACAGAAATTGTGTTTGATTTGTTCACCCCTTCACGGCCAGAGGGGACAAAGGGATCATCTCTGCTTCTCATGGAACAGGCCTTTACATCTCACCCAGTTCCACCTGTAATTAACCCTGTAACTGCTCTGAGCTAATTGCTGTGGGGATGTTTTAGCAGCAGAGCTGATATCCATCAGGAAACACCCAAACCTGGACTGGATTTGGCCTGGAGTCCTAAGGAGAACAGGGAAATCAGCACCACCAGGCACTGATGGTATCATCAGCACTGAGAGAAGATTTGAAACCTTAGAAAACTTTAAAAAATAAGAGTGACTTCTGCTGTTTCCACTGGTTGGAACAGGATTCAGAAAAGCCTCGATGATGTGGATTCTGTGATGTGCAAAGTTCTGTGAAGGCAAATTCAGCTTTTCCAGAGCTGTGGGCAGAATCTCCACCTTCTATTGGGCTGTTTCCATGGAACTTGGAAGGATTTGCTTTGAAACCTCTCCACTTTCACCCAGTTTGCTTGTAGTCAACTTGAAAGTTCAAAAGCAAGGCCAAAGTGGGCAAAAACCTCATGTGCAGTAAGATACACACTGTGCTACCACTCAATCCTTCACTTCCACAGAAAACAGCTTAGTAACTAAAACTGATGGGCTATTGAGGTTTAATTCATTCATCCAGCTCAAAAGGAAACACAAAAAAAACCCCTAACAGCAATTCCATACTACAAAAGCCACATGTGAATTCATCACCACCACAAAGGAAAAGCAAAAACTAAAATAAGTAAATAAGCTGTTCCTTCTCCCATCCTGTGCTGAAATGACTGAGGACAACGTGTTCCTGGATATTCCCCCTTGGGAAGGCAGGGAGAGGGGAAGGGAATCCACACACAAAAAAGGAATTTGCTGCCAGAGCATGTGGGGAGTCACCAGTCCTGCCATTACAGCCCAGGAACTCACATGCAGTTTGAATTTAAATAAGGAGTTGCCAAAACAGAGTGACTCAGACAGGATAAATTTGACACCTGAGTTGTGAGCAGAGAGGTAATGCCATGTCCTGAAAAATGCTTAAAAGTAACATTAAAAGAAAGCAGAGGAAAATCACCCAGAGGATGAATTGCAAGGAAAGCCTTTGGACACCCCTTACCCCTCAGATGTTTCTCACACATGGATTTCATGCTGCAGCAGCCAATTAGCAAACTAATCTACATCACAGATTACAGGAGCCACAGTCCTGTGCCTAAGCAGTCATACATAAATATAAGAATTACTTTAATCCTTGACTTAACATGACAAAGCCATCAAAATAGCTCACAGCCACCTCAGCTCAAGGATAAGGCAAAAGTGTGACTGAGCAGTTAAAGCTGTCACATTTGATGGAGGAGGCTGGAGAGAAGAGCACAAACCCCTCACACCTTGCCAACTTCCAAATTTTTCTTCCTTTTCCATCCTTGTAAGCATTGTGCCAGATATTTTTGTACTGTTTTAACTGTAACACCACCAATGAATATTTGTTCTCATAACAGATTAATATTATCACAGACTTTTAAACAGTGCATTTTCTATTCAGAAAGTTGTAAAATCCAGAAAACCTTAAAAAACACCACAGTGACAATGCTGAAGGGAGAAACTCCTCTCTGCATGTGAAGTTTCTTTTTCCCCTGGCTGCTTTTCAGAGCCCTGGAATGTAATCAGTTGACAGCCCTACGTCATGTTTACTTGCAGATAGGTTACATGGGTGGAAACAAATCTGACAATAATCTCCTATCAGCCCCTGCCTGTTCCAGCACCACAGACCTTGGGAAGAAACAACAAAGCCCTGAGTAACTTACAGGGAATAAAGAGAAATGAGATGGCACTCATGCACAGGAGGAACTCTGCAAAAAGGCCACATCAGCACGTGCTGTAAATTGAGTTTGCATCTTTTTGTGACCATATGGGCAGAGGCCGAGTTGCAGCTTTACAGCTCAGCCCCAGAAGCAGCAGATTTGGCAGACTGTGATGAAGCTGTAACTGGTTAAATGAATGAAAGCACTTTAATCCCTTGAGAAGGCTAAGGCCCCTTAGGTTGATAAGATTTTTATTTATTTATTTATTTAAAATCCAGCATCTGGTCCCTTTAGGGGAAAAGCTGCCAGCGCTGTCAAAGCTGCTTCAACTTTTGGTACAGGCAACAGTTGGCACATGAAGCAGATTCCTCTCTTGTTTTGGTTGGGTAGTTCAGGGGGAGTTTGTTTGTTTGTTTTTAAAATCAACTTTGCATTGGGCTCTTAAGAAACCCTAAGTGTGCAACACCTGGGCAAACAGGTTCTGTGGCCACAGCTGACACAGGAAACCCAAAGTGGCTGAGCCTGACAGTAATTTGTTACTGAATTGGTTTTGTTGCTGAATTGGTTTTGTTGCTGAATTGGTTTTGTTGCTGAATTGGTTTTCTGTTGTTCTCTCCCCATCTGGTTTAGCACCAAGCACTTCCACGGGCACTTACAGCAGAATTCTTATTCAGAGCAGGTTCAAGTGCTGGAGCTGGAGCCTGATTTCAGCAGAAAATCAACTGCAGCTCTGGCTCTGTGTCATTAACCCCACACAGGCTGGATGAGGTCAGTGAAGAAATGCAGATTTCCACATCCATTTTCCTGGGTTACAGAATCCCCAAATGCCAGAGCAGGCTGGCCAGAGTTAATGCTCTAATTGTTAAATCACATCCAGATTCCACAACATACATCATATCTTAAGAATGGAAATTATGCCTAATTCAGAGCTGTTTGTATCACTCTTTGCATTAATAATTCTTCTTTGGTTTAGCCCTATTTTTATTCAGTAAAAGATACATCAGGGCACCAAATGAAATGCTAAATAGTGAATTACACATAATAAACCACAATTCTTTGATATATCCAACTTATCTACCTATATTTTCAACATTTCCAAATATGATCATGATGGTTTCTTGTTAGTGAAAGGAAAACTGAGCACAAGCTTGCTGAATATGGCTCAGATACAGTGGGATTTTAAAACAGATTTATCATCAGAGATTCCCAAGACAGCAGAGCACAGGGTGCTGTTTCAATTAATCATCTTTGAGGAGTAAACTACAGAAATCTAAAGATTCTTCTCCACTAGAACATCCATTTAGGGCTGTAATACTTCAGTGAATGCTTGTGTGTTCACTCAGTTTGATTTGCTTTGACTCCTCTGGAATCTCAAGCAAGAGAAGTTCTAAGACAAGAGGACAATGGGAATTTCTCCACAATTATTATATTTCCCTTATGGGCATTGATGTCTACCATGAGTTATTTTTCTGATGTTTACAACTCAATTTAATGGCCTGGAAATGTCTTCTTCAAATTGAGGGGAAAAACCAGGAGAGGTTGCAGCTGATTGTTGTATTTTCCTGCAGGCACCCACAGCTGACATATCCAATACCTTGAAGCCCTGTCTGTTTTCATGTCAGTGTCTTTTTAATATCCAAGGTCTTTTGGGAAAAGAGGTTTTTCTGCCCCCTGAAGAAGCAAGGCTGCTTGTTTTGCCTCTTTTTATCTGTGTCTCTGTAGCACTGCTCAGCACAACCCACATGATGTGCTCTGAGCAAGCCTGGTTTGGAGAATGCACAGGTGATCTCCTCACAGCCCTGCTTGCTTTCTGCAGGAATTGATTTTCTCTGGTATTTCTTTTCTCTGGGTTTTTTTTTCCATCTGGAAATTTTCTTTCTTTTCCCCCTCTGGAATATCTTTAACTCTGAATAAGTGTCCCAAGCAATCTGTATGTAACCACTATTCTCCCTAACGTTATCTGAATTAAGGAAAGATCTGTAGGGTATCTGTTTTCATAATTAAATAAATCAGGGTGTATTCACTGGAAGCTTCCTTTATTATTAACCCTTTATATTCTGAACATATTAGCTCTCCTGTAGAAGTTTGGGAGGCCTCTCATGTGGCACCACTTAGCATTTGCTAACTCTAACTTCAAATGTACAAAAGGCTGGTGAAACCACCAGAGATCAAAGGAATAGGAAGAAAACCCTGAGGCATCTTTTCTGTGCACACAAAACAATCCAGGAGCTTGAATCACCTCCTCAAGACTCCTGTGCTCCTGACAGCCTTTAAGCAAAGCACCCCATGGCAGCAGCACTGGGGCAAAGCTGAGGGGTGCCAGCTGCTTTTCCTGCAGAGGAGCAGCATCAGCATCCCTGCAGGAACAGCAGAACGTTCCAGCAAAGCTCAGCTGCTGGGAAAGCCTGAACCTGAACCCAACATTTCAGGTTCAAACTTGTGCCCAATTTGCATCTGTGTAACGTAAAGAGTAGAGATGTGAATCAGTAAACACTGAGTGGCCTCTTGTTCCTTGCTAATCCAGACAAAAAGAGCTGTAAGATTTTGCCTTTTTTTTTGTTGAAATCATCCAAAACCAGCCAGTTATCACCAATAAAAAGAAACTTAAAGCAATTTAACTGATCCACTCAAGGTAACTCCCATTAAGGACATTTTAGAATCCAAGTTAGAGGGAAAAAAAATGAACAGATTGAAATACTTCATTCCACACCCTGAGATCACACACTAAGATCAATGAAGTTGGGGCCATCTGAAGTCCATTCTGGAATGCAATCCTGGCTGATGAGCTGTGCCTTACCCATCCATGAATCTGCCCTTCAGGATGTCATTTTCCAATTAGCTGCTTTAACAGGGCTCCCAAATGAGCTTTTGTCTATCATGAATTCATTGTTTTGAACTGCAGTTCTGCACTGCTGGAGGCTCCCTGCTCTCAAACTGTAATTCCCATTCCCCACAGTTGCTCTCTCCATGTGTCCAGAAGCACCAAAAACCTTCACAAAACTCTCAGAGCAGCTGGTGCAGGCTGCAAGAACTGATGGATGCAGGGGTGGGGTCAGACTGGAACTCTGGGACACCACATTGTCACCTAGAGGGGAAATTCTGGGCTGAGGTGGGACTGGAAACGCCCACCCAGCCCTTCATCCTCCTGGGAGAGTATTACTGAGAAGGGACTGCTGTGAGCATCAATAAAATCCCAGAGATGTGGAGCAGGCCAGGTGGATTTGTGGCTCTGATGGAGCAGGAATGGCAGAGCAAGTGACACAAGTGACACAAGCGACACAAGCGACACAAGTGACACAAGGTCTTTCCCAGCACCTGGTGCTGGTTGGTGGCTCTGAGGACATTCTGAAGCTCCCAGAATTACCCAGTGACACCTCAACTCTACAGCTCAGTGCTGAGTTCAGTGCCAGGGAAAAATAGATGATGAATAATTAATTAGCCAAGCTCAGGATTATTTGAACTAACCTGGCCACTTAAGATATTTATATCTGAATTATGATTAGACATGACAGCAGAGTTGGGATCTACTACAAATAATGAGCATGAGATCCCAAAGGATTGGAAAAGAGTAAACAAGGTTCCTGCCCCTTTAAATTCACATTCCTGAGTGTCTTAAACTGCTATAGAAATTATAGTTATGCATCACCAACATACTGTGCTAGGAATTACCCCAAAAAACCTCAAACTACAATTTGGTGATTCACAAGGAAGACTTCAGGCAAACAGAGGTAGTAGAGAGGATGAAATATTAAGTTTAACTTGTCCTACTTAACAATTTGGGACCTTATTATTATCAAAGTGTGGCACTCAGGATATGCTGCTTCTGCAATTTGCACTAATTGGACACAGGGAGAGCAGGGCAGTGCCTTCACAGCACCAGAGGATCCTCCCAGCAGGGACATCCCCTCGAGGAAAAGGCAAACAAGTGGTTAAAGCCCTGATGTTGTCTGGAGGACAACAGGGCTCAGTCTCTGACAGAAATAGCCAGGGATAAACCACAAATCTTTGTTTCCATTGGCACTCCAAGAAAACACATCTCAGCCCAAATCCAGCTGTCAGCCCACCCCTGCCCTCACTTCACCTTTGTCTCCTTCTTCAACTTGGCCCTGTGTGTTTTAAGCTCTTCTTAAACAGAAAGAGGAGGCAAATTCTTCCTTCAAAAATGCAATAAACTTAATTAAAATATCAATTCAATCAATCCACCTTCACTGCAGAATTATTTTCTGGTGCAGGACAAACAATAAAATCCAGGGGATTTTTTTTCTATATAATGTCCTTAGAGTAACCCCAGAAATGTTTCTATGCCAGGACACTCACACCTGCCTAATGGAAAGGCTAAAATTATATCATGCATAAGAGAAGATTGTATCAAAATAAGAGAGAGAGAAATCTTTAGCTTAATGATTCACTTGAGTAAATCAAACCTAAAATCAGCTTTCTGTTACAGTGATCACAGATCTGGTGAACATACAAGGATCATTCCAGTTATATATAAAGGCTATATAAACACTCTTTAAATTAAGAATACAACATACACAACCAACCACCAGTTTTCTGATAATAATTTTTAAAAAATGTTAAAACTAACAGCGCAACTCCCTTTTTAAAAGGTGAGATGATACAGTGGCAAAGCATTTAGGGGCCTGAATTCAGAAGGGCAGCCAAGCAACGTGGCACATCCCCAAGGGCACAGGCAATTCCTGGCTGACCAGGGGCATTGTGTGACTGCCTCTGTTGCTGCCTGTCACCACTCAGGAACAATCAATGATTGAACTTTGCTTTCTACAGACACAGCCCTGCACAGGGCACAAGACCTGCATGGAAATCTCACAGGCCTGGGTTTTATCTAGCACGACTGGAGCTCTTGAAGATACAGAGAGATAAACCACAAATATGTTGTATAAACACAAGGTTGTGTTTTAAACAGTGGCAAAACATAAGAGATTACAACCTGCCCAAATAACCATTTTATCTTGGTTCAGCCAAGATATTCCCACAGCATGCAAAGAGCTCGGTTACAGAAGACACTAGACAAAGAAAGCTAGAGCAGGAATTTACCTTATCTTGACCAAGGAAATGGCAGAAAAGTTTTGAATATTAACAAAGTTTTAATTCATCAATCAAAAGCACACAGGGAAATCTTACCAGCACTCGATCTCCAATTTTGAGCTCCCTTTCTCCTTTCTTTAGTGATCCAGCTTCTGAGAGGTTTGATATAGATTCACTGGCAGTTTTGGAAAGATTGCTAATCTGAGAAGGAGTTGCATGTTCCTTAGCAGCAAGGGGGGTTTTCTGCGGGATTCCTGAAGGGGGAAGTGCAGCAGCGGACGAGGACACGGCGCTGGCAGCCGATGTGGATGTGGGGGACGTGGCTCGGGACGCGTGAGCTGCCTGGGTACCGTTGGCCTCGTCCTCTGTCAGCGCCTTCCTGCTGAGCTTGGACGGCCGGGTGAAGATTCCCCTCAGGGGCTCACACTGGAAATAGCGAACCCCGGCCACGGAGCCGTCGTTCTTCCCGATGGGCTCGTCCAGCACGATCCCCGCCCACTGGCCCGGGGCAAACTGCGTCTCGCCCAGGAACTGGATGAAGCCGGGCTTGTTCCCATTGACCCAAACGCGCTCCCCGACCCTGAAATCATCCACAAACTCCTCGTGTGCGTCTGCAGGGGCTGTGCTTGAGCTCTTCTCACTGGGAGCTGCTTTTTCTGCTGGGGCTGGAATCAAAGCACGGTGAGAAACGGGGAATTAAATACACTGATATTCCAAAGAGCATCACTACTGAGTTTCAGTGTAACAACGTTCCTAATTAGGAGATCACAACTCTTAATTTTCCTGTGCACATGCTGTAATCACTGAGAAAAAAATTCAAAATCTAAGGACAGAGACACTGAATTTAATTAAGGTTTTTGTAATGTTGTTTTTGTAACAGCAAAAATCACAGGTCTGACTTCAAAAATCCCCAAAGCATTTCTATCATGACAAGGTTTGAGGAAAATTGATTTCCGATTAGTAACCTTTAGAGTTTTGTAAGTTTTACATGTAATTTTTTAAAATCAAAATACATTGGTGGAAAGAGTAAAAATAGTGTATACTAGAACATTCAAGGTACTTTTTGTCAGAAGGTGAATGAGGGAATGATTAAAACATTTATCTGTTCCTTACCAGCAGCAACAGGTGCAGGTGTTTTGAGCAAGGTACTCCCGTGCTTGATGGTCTTGGAAGGAGCCTTCAGTCCACTTGGTTTTAACATACTCATCTTTTTGCAATTATCCTCCTTCTCTGCAGCAACTATCTTTTTCCAAACATGGAGAAAATATATTGTTCAAGCTTCTTCAACTCTGGAATAAACCTGTATATGAAAAGATCAGACATGAGCAGAGATCAGTGTTAACTCCTGCAGAAGGGATTTCTGTATTTACACAATCTGTGTGTGAAATGCATTATAAAAAATGCTTTCCAGTAGCAACCAGCAGCATTTGAAGGCCATTTCCTATTAAAACATCAAAAGAACTCACTTTGCTGAATGCTGCTGTATTTATCTCGAGATTTAAACTAAAAGGCTATTTTAAGAAAGAAAAACAAAGCCCTTAACAGCACAGCTAACATTACACATAGATTTTTACTGCTGTACACACACAACTGCTTTCTGTCACATTTTTCCAGTGTTGCAACATTGAAGCAAAACCAACTGGAGACTAGAGAAATAACAGCAACAGAAAACAAGAGAGCCAGGAATTTCAGGATGAAAGGAGTAAAGTTTCTAAGAGGTTGGTGTGGGATCTCAGCACCTCAGGACTGAGGTGTCACCGAGAGCACCCTTGGGGGGCTCGGGAGTCCTGGAATGTTCCAGAAGTGTCTGGTGGCTGGACTTTGATCCTACACAGGAGACGACACCTGTATGAGGACAGGAGGGTTTCACCGGGGTGAATGGTGAAGGGATGAGTTAATTAGAGAGTGAAACACAGGGTTTAGGATTTCTGTACAGGGGGGTTTAGAGAAGTAAGATGGAGGAATTGGGGCGTGTCCTGTCCTTCTTCTTCTTCTTCTCCTCCATCTTCTGTGGTGATGGTGGCACTTTGGGATTGGTCATTACTGAAAGTGCACCGGACAATAAGAATAAATGGTATTGGGGAAAAATGATAAATATTGTACACGTAACTTTGGGTATAAAGATAGGTGACTGTCCGGAGGGCAGGGAGTGTGCTCATGGCTGGCTGCTGAGCAGAGCTCTGTCGGGCCGAGAGAAAATCTTTTAGATAAACAATTAATAAACACCGAGACCGAGAAAAGAACTGAAGCCTCTTCTCGTCCTTTGAAACGTGGGCTGCCCCAAGGCCACCCCGGGCCTTTCCAGGCCCTTCAAACAGCCGAAAACCGGACAGGTTGGAACTGAAAAGCTGAAATTGCTGAAGAGTTACATGATGACAACTGAAAGCAAAGAGGCACCTCAGCAGTGAGCTCGGATCACAAGGCAGGCTGGCTGCAGTCCCAGCTCAGAGCAGCGACTCTTCCCCACGTTGCTGGGATAGAACTTGGAAGGCAGCTCCAAGGCAGCTCCAAGCTTTTCAGGGAAATGTGTTCTGCCACAGGAGGCATCTTCTTGCTGATTACAAGAGCTTCAGAAAGGCTTTTTCATCTCTAATGAAAAATCTGTGTATTTTTTTTCAAAGCCAAACTTCAAGGTGAGTGCTCTCCCCTCTCTTCAGAGGAATAAACTATTCTGTGTGAGATAAACCAATCCTGTCTTTGTGCAGCAGTCTGAGATTTATCCCTCCTGTGTTATGAATTATTAATCGGCGTTCCTAAAAATCAATTCACTGCTTTGTGAACCTGAACACCAAAGTGGAACATTCCTTATGTTATTTCAAGACCTGCCGTGACAAATTCAAGGCATTTTCTAAGTCTGCAACAAAGTTATATTTAAAAAGCATGAATTACTACCTTGGATGTAATTGTGTTTGCCTACAATTTAAGTTCTGCTCCATCAAAATGATGAAGTGCTGGGGAGATTTCTGAACCTTTTTTTTCCCAGTGTTGCCAGGAGTTTGTGACCCACGTGCCTGCAGAGTTATGGCTCTGCATCATGCACATTTCCTTATCCTGCCTTTTAGAAATTCCCTAAAACTGCACTTTGCCCTGACACACCAAGGGCCTGAAAAGCCTTTTTTCCTCCCTTACAAATGTGCTCCCTTTCCAGGCTACAGGCACTGTTCCCTCCTCTCCAGCTCCACAATCTCCATGCTCACCTCCCTTACCTTCCTCAACCCATCAAAATCCACGAAACACAAAAACTGTTCAAGATAAAGAAGGATTTGGTACAAATACAGAAACAGGGGAAGCATCATGGTCAGTCCTTTTTAGTTCAGTCAGTGCCAGAGACCAAACTGATGGAAATTTGGCCCAAGGGGAATCCTCCTTAAGGAAGGTTTCTCCTAAATCCTGAAGCTGGACTGTTCCTCAGCATTCTTCCATGTTTTTCCATACATCCTCTCTTTTTTGGCCCCAAAGCCCATTCCTGCCCTGTGCAGGGACAAATACAGCAGAGAAAGCACACACTGCATCAGCACCCAAATGAGCCTTTGCCAGTTTCAGTTAATTATTTATTAATAGATGGTTAACAAGGCTCTGCTCAACAGAAAGTTAGAATGTTCTACCCCTGCATTTCTTGGCTCAGATACTCATTCACAGTTTAATCTTGCTCTCCACAGTCAGGGGTTATATATTTGCTGTGTCATTTGCTTTTCTCAACGCACAGGCCTTCAGTGAGGCCAGCAGTAACACAATCCCTCCTGTCCTGCTTTCAGTGACTGAAATTGTACCTTAATTCAGACAAAATAAAAGATTATTTTATATATATTTTATATATAATCTTGCCTAAGATTACAGGCAAGACTTTTTCATAACTGACAGCCTCACTGCAATAGTTAAAATGCAAATTTTGGTCTTAGGGACAGGGCCTTTGGAGCAGCACTGCCTAATGGAGCTCATAAACCACAGAAATTTGCATCAAGTGATTTGAAGCATCACACTCCAACATATCCTAACAGGCTCCAGATGTCAATGATCTCATTTCAGTTCTCATAAAAGACAGCAGCTCACTGCTTGTCTCAATTTGTTCTTTCCTCCCTTCAATCTGACTTAGCTCTCCTGAAAAAGGATCCTCATAACCAACAGACAGAAATATTACTGTGTCCCCAAAATATCCTGTCAGGAACCTAAGGAAAGGTCCAGAAAGCCTCTGATAACATATTCCACTGAAATGTTCTACCAGTAACAAAACTGAGCATAAAAAGAGATTTTTAAGCACAGGCTTTGCACCTGTGCCATTTTTGGAAATATATGACTACATACAATAGGAATGTTAACTGATTAATGATATCATTATTTTTATTTATCTTTTAAAGACCTCTAAGTATTGCATGGATCAAGGAACAAGTTGGGCACCATTGGTTTAAGTAAATAAATCCTACTAATGTGCTATGTGATAATAATCTTCACTTTCCTGAGAGAAAAACAAACTCAGCACACGAGCACTGTTTGAAATCTCTGCCTGAACAGCATTTCTCAAATACCTGCTTCATGCTTGTGTCCAGCTGCTGCTGCCAAGCTTGAGGGAGCTCATGAATCATTCCTCAAATATCTGGAGTTTAGAGAAAGTAACTTGGAATTCTGAACCTGGAAAGATTTCCCCTCCAGCCCACGAGCTGCTCCAAGAGCTCTGACCCTACACAGTTATGAACACAAATCCTAAAATTACTGCAGTCTTAAAACTGAAGCACATAAACATGTTCTCTGTGATTCAGATCTAATTCCCAGAGCTCCACAAGTTGTATTTGCAGTCTGCTGGGCTGTTATTACACTCCTGTAAAAACTGAGTATATATATTTACAAAAGCACTGAATAGTTTCAGTTGAATTGTTAAGCTTTTGCAATTCATACCTGATTTAAAAATACAAGCCCATTTTAGCTTTGAACAAAACCAATGCCTTCTCCTTGCTCTTTGCTGCTTGGAGAATATTTCTTGGTGTGCAAGAATGAGCCAGACCAGAGGGGAAGATTCTGAGGGGAATAATTCCTGCAGGTGCACAAACTGAGCAGACTGGGACATGCACAGCAGAATCCTCACTGGAACAATTCTGGAGCAAAGGGACACAAGAGAAGCTGAGTCCTGGAACAAAAATCTTCCTAATGCTGACTCCCCCTCTGCTGCATTCTGGGTCTATTGGAGAAATTTCTTACTGGGCACCCAAAAATCCGAATAACCACTCTGCAAGCAATGGACTACATTTACAAGGAAATATTCCAGAGCACACAATATCCTCTGTAAAAGTCTCAGCTTCAAAGCCAGTCCTGCCCTATTACAAGTTGCCAAACCAGAAGGATGGATTTGGAATCCCTGTTGCACTCACTTTACAGAGTGATGCAGCACTCCTGGCCACTCCCTAACTAAAAACACAACAATTTTGGAGCAATGAGCTCACACGCAGGTCTCTGTGCATTGATCCACTGAAGGCAGACAGTGAAAAGGCAAATGAACTTCTCTGTGACCCTCGTGCTCCTGCCTTACTGCAAATTCCCTGTGTTTTGTCAGCTCTGATGCATTTATTGAATGGGCAGCCACCCCAGAAAGCACCGTAGGCATTTGTGAACAAAGAGAGGCACAAACAGCAAATTGTGCTGGCACTGAGGTAACAACAGCTCTGCAGGGTCTGTCAGAGCAAACTGAGCATCTGAGCTGGCCCAGGGTTTGCTCTGCACTGCTCAGGGATTGCACTGGAATTAGAGGCATCTCCAGGTGTCTGTCACACTGAAATGAAGATAATTCAAGAAAGAATTTATATATAAAACAGAAAACAAATAGAATTAGGAATTTAGGATTTCAATACAAGAGTTGGCATTTGGAAGTCAATATTTGATTACTCATTCAACACACAGCAATTAGAGAAAGGGAACATTTAAAAACATGGCTTCAGTTTCATTTTGTCTTCCAGAAACCATTGATTTTTATGTCAATTACTCAAGTCATGTTATGATCTGAATATATCCTTCAGATACAGCTCTACTAGAAGAAAAGACATTATTTAATTCAATGTTTGTTATGCCAAGTGCCATGAAAACATATAAACATATTTATTTGGGTTATTATGCTCTGCTTAGTGCCAACATCAAAACATGAGGGCTGGTACCTGCACATCAAACCAATGTTTTGCACCTCACCTTTAAAGGTAGAAAAAAACTGCACTTATAACTCAGCTGATCAGGTAGAAAAAAACCAAAAGAAATCCAGACTTTTCAGATCTGTTGTTCACAGGTACTGGGACAGGAAATAAAAATTTTGTAAGGAAATAAGCAAGAAGGTCTCATAACTTCCACAGGATCCTTGAGACATTCTGCTTTCCAGCCCAATCCAACACAACCATCACAGGAATTCCAGAGGTCAACCCTTCACAAAGGCAAACACTTATCCTGCAGAAACCTCAAAGCCACAGTCTCTTATATTCTGTTTTTTAACATAAATATGAATTTTCCTAGAGACAGACTCTTGAAGAAGTGCATCCCTACTTAATTTAACCAGGCATAACTATTACATGACAGAACAAAAGCAATTCCTGCTCTCTGAAGTGCCTTCACAGCAGCCACCAGGATAACTGCAGGAAATTACTGCAGCTTTCAGCAGGGCTTCATCTAACCCAAACACAGTTTGCTTCTGCTGCCATAACACCACGAGCCCAAAGCCTGCAGGAATTTGGGAACTCTGCCCACTGGGATGACACAGCTCCTCTGACAGTGGCACTGATGTGATGAACTCAACCTCAAAGGAAGAGTGGCAAAAACCAACAGAAAGTGAAACAGAGCTCTCCTATCAGTGGCAGAGGGCCTGAAAAACCTTCAGTCATTTTTCCAGGGCACTGGTTTGGATAAACATTCCTCAGTGTGTGTCAGTGAGACAGGAGCAGGCAGGGATGGTCCCTGAGCAGTCCCGGGGCTGTAACACAAACACTGAGCCCTGGCATCACTCACCCACCATGGAACACAAACACTGAGCCCTGGCATCACTCATCCCACCATGGAACCACTGCCCCGGGGCTGAGCACAGCCCCAAAATAACCCCTGGGATTTCACTGCAGGGAGCAAATCCCTGCTTCCCTCAGAGCGCAGAGATCCCCCTCTGCCTGGACACTGAGAGGGGCTGGGGGAGAATGTCTGGGGATCCCAAAATCCCACAGCACTGGGGGAGAATGTTTGGGGATCCCACAGCACTGGGGGAGAATGTTTGGGGATCCCAAAATCCCACAGCTGGGAGAATGTTTGGGGATCCCAGATCCCACAGCACTAGGGAAGAATGGGAATCCCAAAATCCCACAGCACTGGGGAGAATGGGAATCCAAAATCCCACAGCACTGGGAAGAATTTGGGGATCCCACAGCACTGGGGGAGAATGTTTGGGGATCCCAGATCTCCACAGCACTGGAAGAATGTTTGGGGATCCCAAAACCCCACAGCACTGGGGAAGAATGTTTGGGGATCCCAAAATCCCACAGCACTGGGGAAGAATGTTTGGGGATCCCACAGCACTGGGGGAGAATGTTTGGGGATCCCAAAATCCCACAGCACTGGGGAAGAATGTTTGGGGATCCCACAGCACTGGGGAAGAATGTTTGGGGATCCCAAAAATCCCACAGCACTGGGGGAGAATGTTTGGGGATCCCAAAAATCCCACAGCACTGGGGAAGAATGTTTGGGGATCCCACAGCACTGGGGAAGAAGGTTTGGGGATCCCAAAATCCCACAGCACTGGGGAAGAATGGGAATCCCAAAATCCCACAGCACTGGGGAAGAATGTTTGGGGATCCCACAGCACTGGGGGAGAATGTTTGGGGATCCCACAGCACTGGGGGAGAATGTTTGGGGATCCCAGATCTCCACAGCACTGGGGGAGAATGTCTGGGGATCCCAAAATCCCACAGTACTGGAAGAATGTTTGGGGATCCCAGATCTCCACAGCACTGGGGGAGAATGTTTGGGGATCCCACAGCACTGGGGAAGAATGTTTGGGGATCCCAAAGCCCCACAGCACTGGGGAAGAATGTTTGGGGATCCCACAGCACTGGGGGAGAAGGTTTGGGATCCAAATCCCCAGCACTGGGGAGAATGTTTGGGATCCCACAGCACTGGGGGAGAATGTTTGGGGATCCCAAAAATCCCACAGCACTGGGGAAGAATGTTTGGGGATCCCACAGCACTGGGTTAGAATGTTTGGGGATCCCAGATCTCCACAGCACTGGCCCTCATTAAGGAACCTACAGCTGAACCAGCATCTTCAGATTTATTTCTTAACTGAAATCAATAGCAGAAGTTGTATTTTTGATGACTGGAACTGTTCTCCATGTGAGTTCACAGATCCCAGGGTATTCAGAACCAAAGATTTCAGATCATCTTTCAGCATCAGCCAGGCCTGCACACAAATCTGTATTTCTCCTTTGATTCTGACCTACTGGGGGATTTCAACTAAATAAAAATAGAAGGCAGGAGATCTCTAATGAAAATAAATCCTATTCCTGCAAGATTCACAGAAGCAGGTGAACCAGGAGGAGGGAGACTTGTGTTTAATGAGTTTTGAGTTTCTCCCAGTACCTTTAGAACAACTGATTCCTGAAGCAAATTTGCCATCAACACATTTGCCAGCAGCAGGTTATCAGTTTACTGGGAGATAATAGAAAACTTGAACTTAATATAGTTAGGAAGGCAACCACTATGAGACCCAAATCCACTGAAAATTGGTTTCAGGGAATTGCTAAGTTGCTAAATAAGACACAAGGCCGTTTTTGCACCTTGGGAAGTGCAGGATATTTGCTGCACATTGCATAAACAGGATTGTCCCAGCACATGCCAGGGAAAGGGAAAAGATGGGGAGAGTTCTTATAACTCAGAAACTGCTCTGAGAAGATGAATCAGATCAAAGATTGTAAGAGGCTTAGACTGAAACCATCAGTCAGATATTACAGCACTGCTATGAGGAAGGTAATTCATCAAAGCTTCAGCTCTGCTTATGGATTTGAATTCTGCATCAAGGACATTTTAAGTGACCCTGTTTTATCATTCTAGAACTTGCTTTGCTCATTCAGGTTCCCAAATGTCTCAGGATCCTCAGTAAAGAAACACTGAAATTCAGACTGTTGAATGTGAAGCACAAATGTTAAAAACTATTTTGGGCCAGCAATTTGGGAGTAATTTTTTCTCAATCTATTTCTATTTCAAACACAGCCTGATCAGTCCTTTTAAAAAGATTCTGCCAATCTTTAATTAATCAGGAAGAGCTGCTAATTGTTAATATGATGCAAACTCCAACACTTCAAGTTGCCACTGTGCACACAGATTATAAAAACATTGCTGCTCTGGTCTATTAAAAGATCAGAAAGCACATGATCCTCCCTTCTCAGCACATCATTCCCTACAGAAGGAGTCAAGGATTGGGGTGTGGAAAAAGTTCCCAACTAAGTAAATAATTGTCACCTCTTCTGGTAAGCCTGTTGTCATCACTTATTAATTTTCTTACATTTTTCTCAGGAAATTATTTTTTCTCCAAAGACCTCCTTTTCATTAGGAAAAATAACAATTTGTTTGACTGTCCACAGTGACTTCTGTTGATGATAATGCACTTCAGCCATCCCAGTAAGTGCAATCAGTCAGGATAAAATGATGACTTTGGAACAGCAGAATCTCAAGTTTAAGTTATTTGGGATCTACAATTTCAATGTTGAGAAAGAAAACATCATCTCCCTTCAGCCTCACACCCCAAAGCATTTAAAGGCACAAAAGCTTCTCCCTAATACAATTACAACCCAAGCAGCTGAAACGAAGATGCTGCTTTTTATAGAAAGGATTTAATTTTGATAGACTTGGGTGAAACTGTAACTGTTTCACACTGCCTGAAAACATCCAGTCAGCTCCTCCTTACAGCTCAGCCTTTGGGATGGGCCCGTGGCTGCTGCATGGCTGGCACAGCTCAGGAGCAGCACAAATTCAGGACTTGGATAAATCCTGCTGTGATTGAGGGGATGCTGCTGCCAAGCACAGCAGCAGAATCAGAGTGTCAAATAAGCTGATTCTGAGTTTCTCTCTCTGCCTTGCAATTTCCCCTCATAATAAGCTAAAAATATAGACAGTAAGATTAGAAGGATCAGGAAAATGAAAAGCTTTTAATGCTGCTTCTTCTGGAAACAGAGAAGATATAAATTAAAAGAACGTTTGGTACTATTTTTATGAGTTTGTACAAATAATTAATGAGATGTTCCACGTGGAAAAACTCAGGTTGGTGTTAAAGCACAAATTTGCACAGCCTGTCCTGAATCTTTCACAGCCTTTTGGGGGCCAGTAGCCAGTAGCAGATATTTGGGTGTTTCTAAGGGTCAGGCACAGGGCACAGCTTCACTCTGCACAAACAAATGGATGCGGAGGACAGACCCCTGCACAAGCAGGAGGTGTTTAAATCATCAGAGTTCTGCTGCTCCACACCAGTGAAATGGTTGCCCCAGCAGAAACTGGCATGGGGCTGAGAGCAGCTGAGATTACAGCTAATGCAGTATATAATTGCCTTTCATGAAAAAACAAAACACCAGCCATCTGAGGCATTTCCAAACATGCTGCTCCAATAAGGATTCCAGGGAGTTAGTCTTTAGACGTGCCAGCAGAGCCAGTAGTCCCCAAGGAATGCCAAAGGATTAAACAAGAGCTGCATTCATTCATGGCTGTCATGTTCAAACATTAGAAATCTTGCATTCAACATACAGAGCTAACATTTGACCCCAGTGTTTTAGAAAGAGAAAGAAAAGCAGCTCTGAAAAATCATATTGGCAAGGCAGAGCTCTCTATTTCTTTTTAAGGAGGATCTATTTTGATACATTCTCAGTCCCTCCCAAAAAAAACTTTAACAGGGCTAAAAGATAAAGGGAGGAACACCAAATGAATTATGCAATCTGCCCAAGCTGAGTAAATAAAGGCTGTCTTGGCTATCCACAGTCAGAAGATGGCAAACAGATACAACCTGAAAGTCAGACAGGAAATCTTCAGGAGCTCTAGGAAGTTGTAGCAATCAGCAGAGCGAGCCCTGCTCCTTCCTGCAGTGCAATCACAGGGGGAAAGATGCAGCAATTCCCCACGGGATACATCTGGAATGAGCCTACAGGACAGCTGGGGTTCTGCCCTCCCCACAAAGCTGAGAGCTTCCCTTTAAGGGAAACCATACAAATGATGTAAAACTCTTTTTGCCAAATAAAATCTCCCTCTTCATCCCTAAAGATATGGACATTTAAGGTCCCATTTCCAAGCTTTTCTGCTTCAGACAACCCATCCCTCTCCCCTGAGTACACAGAAAGCTTTAGTGCACAGTACAGACAGAAAATCTCCCAGCATGTATACAAGGACTGGGCAGGAAACGAACCTTGAAATCTTCGTCATTTTACAGCAAGAACTAACAACCATGTAAAAGGTGAACTGTTAAACCCTCCTTAGAATAAGAAATGCTGCTGTGGGTGGAGGGGAGGTGTTTACTTTTCCTTCACAGTATCTGCTTTGCAATCTTCCTACTCTTGCAGCAGGTGCACATGGACACACTTCAGGAAAACCACTCTCTGCTGTTGCTAGTTTCAAATTTACATGGCATTCGGAATGCATATTCCTGCTCCTTCAATAAAATACTTTGCAAAGCAGCCAGCATCAAGGCACTTCCTCTTTTGTACCTCTTTTTCTTTCTTCTTCCTACGTGTCAACACAAGTATCACATGCTTTAAAATCCTTCTGCTCAAAGATCTCAAAGCAACCTGTGAACTTCTATAAAACCCTGCCCATTCAGCACAGTGGGTAAATGAAGGGGTGGGGAGGAACAAGTCTTCATTTCACAGTCATATATTTAATCACCAACATATACAATCACAGAGTAGACTTTCCTCCCCATGCTCTATTTTGGAAAATTTCTTTGGTGTTGGCTTTTGTTTGTTTATATCTTGAAAAATTATTTAAAGCACGGAATCAGCACCGAGATGAAAGGAAAAACTAACTGCTGATTTTTTTATGCAGCAGGAGCCACATTACCCTGTGAGTAACACAGCAATTACCCTGTGCCCCATGACAGCTATGGCACAGAAAAGGGAGCACGGCATCGCCCCAGGTCCAGCGCTATAGCGGGAACAGGAGGGGCCTGGAGCAGCGCCTGTGCCCGGGAATCCCGCAGCTCCCAGGTGCCCAGAACATGGCAGCGAACTCTCCTGAGCCACCTGAGGGGCTGCCAGAGCAGCTCACCTGGAAACCAACGCGAGGATGGGCAGCGGCCATAAATAACAAATCCAAAAATGCCAAGGTAGATGATTAGTAAAATATCCGTATGTAAATGCTGGAAACTGCAGGTCAGCGCTTACCGAGGAATATAAGGAATACCCTGAGCTCTTCCCTCAGAATCAGCCGCTCAAGCCACCACCAACCCAGCACAGCGCCGCAGCTTCCCAGGGCGAGACTCGAGCAGCGGCTGCGATCCAACCTTCGCCTCCCCGCTCCGCACAAGCACCGCGGGGGCTGAGGGAGCCGAGGCCGTCCCGCTGCTGCTCCGCGCCGGCCCCGCGTCCGCAGCGCCCCGTCCCGCCGGGGCTCGGCCGGGCCCCCGCCGGAGCGGCCGCTGCGGGGCGGCGCGGGCAGCACGTGCGGCGGCCGCTAACAGCCCTCAGCGCCGGGCCCGGCCACGCCGCCGCCCCTCACGGCCCCTCGGCACCGATCCCCGCGCCCTCAGACCCGCCCAGCGCGGCGCCCGGACGGGAAGCGCGGAGGCCCCGAGGCGGGAGGCGGCGGACGCGGCTCCCCCCGCCCTCAGGCGCCGCCGCCGCCCCGCGCGCTCCTCAGGGCGGCCCCCTCAGCCCCGGCCCCGCCGCCTCACCGGCCCCGCCGCCAGCGCAGCTCCCGCCGCCTCCTCCGGCTGCTGCTCCCGCTCCTGTTCCTGCTCCCGCGGCCCCTCTGCAGCGGCGCCGCCCCGGCTCGCAGGAGGCGGAGCGGGGCGGGCACAACGTCTGCGCCCGCCGGGGCGGGGACTGCACCAGCGGCAGCGGCACCGGCGGTGCCCCCGAGCTCCCCGCGCCCCCTCCTCTCTCTTTGTCCGCCCCCCGCTTTGTTCGCCCCGCGGCAGCCGCAGCTCGGGGGAGGGAGGAGCGGCCGTGGCCCGGCTCGGGGTGACCCCGGCGCGCCCGGTGGTCCCGGAGCCGCCGCTGCGGCACAGCCCGGCTGGGTGGGAGGGGGAGAGGGTGGGCACAGACGGGGAGGTGTGAAGCACATCGCTCTAGTGGGTGAATAACTTCACTGTCTGCTGCTTCGCTCCATTTTCCTTTTGTCCTGATGCCCAGAAATTCATCATGCAGAAATTTATTATCCCAAAGTACTGAATATTTTTATTTTCATTGTGTTTGTGAAGCAACACATTGGAAGCTGGCGTTATCCCACTGCTAAAGTTTAAACAGCTGGAGCAGCAGCTCCAATGCCACCATCAACAATTTAATACCGATTTTCAAGGCTGAATCAAACAGCTCTGCTCCACTTCTTCCCCTCTTATAAACAGGCAGAGCTGGCCCATCACCACCCAATTCCTCACAAAGCAAACCTCAGTTTGCAGCCTCATAGCTTGTTGGGTTTCTGCATGATGCCATTCGAACAAAAGGGTGATGAGAAAGCAGTTCCATTGCTGGGGACTGATTGCAATTTGTGTTTCATTTTGGCTTCGTTCTTTGGCATTAATCCAGCACGGTAAAGCACAAAATGGGGTAATGCACTCCCCTGAATAACAGGTTTCAACTACATCAGCATTTAGCAATGTTTGTTAGAATTTCACTTCCTAAAGGTTAAACACAATCTCTTGCCATGGCCTTTATATGGGGAAACAGAATTTGAATCCATGCACAGCCACCCCTCTTTCTCCCTGCAAAATTTGATAAAAGTTTTGCTGAATAAGGACTTCAGGATTTAAACATTGGGTTGTATTCAGAAGTGCAGAGTCAGCAAAGGATTGCTTTAAAAAAAAATGACCCTGCAGCCCCTAGCTATGGAAATAATCCCACAAAAATTGCAATAAGGGTAGAAACTGGAGAGTTGTACAACTTTACAGAACACTTGCCTAAGAGAGCTGCAGTGGTGAACCTCTGTGCTTCCTTCTGGTGGTGCAGATCTGAGCTTGCTGTACTGATGTGATGCTAACGTGGAATGGGTTTTTCTCTATCATTCTCCATCATTAATTTGATGTTTTGTCTCTCAGTTAATTTGCCACCATGTAAGTCCATCTCAAATGCTTGCAGTTGAGTGCACAGCATTAAATTTGTATAAACAATATCAGACTGATGCATCTAGGACACAGCACAGCCACTACAAGACAGCTTAAAGATGAAAACTAGAAGTTGCAACTTTGTGCT
The DNA here is from genome assembly GCF_028769735.1 of Zonotrichia leucophrys gambelii. Taxonomy (NCBI): domain Eukaryota; kingdom Metazoa; phylum Chordata; class Aves; order Passeriformes; family Passerellidae; genus Zonotrichia; species Zonotrichia leucophrys. The sequence continues at coordinate 3,148,011 of NC_088185.1, forward strand.
GTTATTGTAGAACTTGTCATCACGTGGGAGCAGCAACAGTGGGGAAATAATGGATAAAATATGTTTAAATCTGTAAATATTTTGATTCACTCCCTTGTAAAGCTATGGTAAAAATGTCCTGGATGAAGGCAGGAATTGAGACTGTCACACAGATCAAGGGAATGTGCCACTGGTTTTTCCAGTAATTTCCTACTGAACAGACTCAGCTTCAACATCCTGTAGGAAAAAAGAGAGTTTGTTATCCATTCTTTGACCAGAATCAACTTCATACCATGACAATGTAGCTTTGGAGCAGCTGCAACTTCAGTTCATCCCAGCTGGAAATGGCTGACAGCCTCTGGGTACCAGTCTGCACCCACAGGGCACAGCCAATTTGTAGGAATCGTTGTAATAAAAGATCCTGGTTCTATAACCCACGCTCCTGTACAGGATTAGCCATGACTGAAAGCCAGAATATCTTTGATTCCAGTCCTGGTGGCTGTTTTCTGATCTGCATGATCAGATCAGTCAACAAATAATATATAGGCATTTTCATAATTCCATGAGAACAGGAACTGCTGGGTGCTCCAGGGAAATTCAGGATGCCAACATAACTGCTGCCATCCTGGCCACAAGTACATGGCTCACTTGGAAATTAGAATTCTCAATAATGTGGGAACACCAGTTGCAGTTGTTTCTGCCCTTTTCCAGATCTGTGAAGGCTCCAAGGCTGTTCAAGCTTTCTAAAGAGCTGAAATGTTGTCCTCTGAATGTAAGGATCTCTTGACAGAAGAAATCCATTTTTCTATTTAATGGGATGTATTCACCCAAGTACAAGAATTCTGAGTAAAGATTTTTTTTCCATCTGAATAATCTCTTCAATATGCACATCTGGCAATTCCTATACAGAACTGATGGTCACATCTGCTACAGAAAAGGCAGCTAATTGCTTTTTTTTTTTAAATCTCAAAAGTGCTGCTTCAAAAATCCCAGCACTTGCACTACTATTTTCTGTATTTTCTTTTCTGTAAAGGCTGCAAGAATTCTTTTCACTGCTAATGTACTTACTGCTTCCCTTCCCCAGGTCAGCCAGACTGCCCAGCAGCAATAAAAGACAAAGCTCTCCAAACCCATGTTCTTTGGTGAGCTACTCAAGACAAGCCTTCATCCAATTTTACATTATTTGTTCTGCTGTACCATGGCTAAAACAATGGAGAGCAGTATTTGAACAAATTAAAAAAGAATCCTTTCTGCATTCTGGTTTAAACAAGATGCTTAAATTAACAGTAATGTTCCTCTTGCTGAGTGTTTCATTTCCCTGATAACTGAGGAACCAGTCTATTAATAAAGATGCAAATCATTCCAGCACTTATGTAAATAGCAATAAAAGCTGAATTCTCACCTACAGCAAAGCAAAGCAGAAGGATTTTGTTCTTATGGAGTGCTGAATTCTAAAGAAGAGGTAAATAAATTTTCATTCATGGGTCACAACTAAACACACACTGCAAAAAATCTTACATAACATCTCTGCTGCTGTAGTTGTCTGAAGTCTAGGAAGTGCCCAATTGTCACACAGTAATTACCAGGCTATTAAACCCATCCTGTTTTCTAAAAGCTGCTCCAGGAATCACGACCAATTCCTCCCTCTGACTCACCCCCTGCCACCCCCAAAATGCAGCAGTGACTGCCCCGTGTTCAGGAACAGCAGCAACCTTCAATTCAGTGCTTTCCCTTCCCATGGCAGCTCAGCCATGGCACACAAGGAAGGTGCTACGGGCTTCCATGGCAACCGAAGCACTTGCATTGCATTGGAGCTTTTTCCTCCTCTTCATTTCTCTTTTTTTTTATTTTTTTTTTTTTTTATTTCCCAGCCATGCTGCCTCACAGAGCTTGCAGTGAAATAATTATTTTTAGCAGCTACCACGTCTTTCAGATATCTTCTAGAATCTCTGCTGTTTGTCTTTTCTTGACGTTTTGAGCGCTGTGAATTGGGTTATAAAATTTTAGAGTGAGGAATTTGGATCTTTTTAAGACACAACTTCCCACCTGACTGATACCCAGAATATTTTGCAGAGATTTGATTTTTTAGACGTGCATCAGCATTTTAAAATATTTCTGGTGTTCCAAGTGCTGTAAATAAACACGAGGGCTATGCCAACAGGAATCTGTGGGAAAATGTGAGTGATGCCTGCCCATGCTATACCCACCTCATTACAGATTTTATTACTCATTCATTTCAGTAAACTCTAATCTATGTTATTATGCCACACCCATCACCATGGGAATGGCACTTTAAAGGACTCAAAATACTTTGCTATTCAGCTTTTCCTTGGGCTTCAAGAGTGTGATCTGATTGCAGTTTCAATATACAAAACCCATTTGAGTAGTTACAGCTGACAGATTAAAAACCTCCCTAATTACAAACATCCTCAGTGCAATATGCAGCACTTGATAGAACAGTGGATTACAGATAAATAGCTAAGAGCTGCAGATGAATGAATTCCTCATCATGAGAGAAGCAGCAGAGAAAACTGCCCATCCCTCATTAACTGTGTCTTACAGCACAGGTAAATACAGGAGGAGTTTTACTCACTGCTTCAGTTTTCTCACAGCACTATCCACGCTGACTGCCACCTCCAAAGAAAGGACAATTCCAAAGAGAAGATTTAAAAGAACAATTTAAAGATACCCCTGAGTGCTCTCAGAGAATTTTGTATGATTTATCCTTATTTGAAATTAAATTACTAAAATTAAATCCAGAAATCCAACAGTCCCTGCCTGCTTTTCTGAGATCAAAACATATCATAAAAATATTATTTTAAGAAATAAAATAAGCATTACAAGAACATTTATAACATGGCAGTTCGAAAGACAAAAGAATAACAGATGAAATTACTTTAGTCACAACTTGTTTTGCTTATCTGTTGTGACCAATTAATTATGTGGAATATGATTGAGGATAGACCATACAGAGCACTGAAAGGTTCTGAGCACATAAAGATGATTTTTATTTTGTGTGCTCTTCTGCCTTGCCCACAGAAACCACCAGCACTGCTTTAGCTTGGGCTGCCTGTCCTACCCTGTGGGATCTCAGCACCTCAGGACTGAGGTGTCACCGAGAGCACCCTTGGGGGGCTCGGGAGTCCTGGAATGTTCCAGAAGTGTCTGGTGGCTGCACTTTGATCCTACACAGGAGACGACACCTGTATGAGGACAGGAGGGTTTCACCGGGGTGAATGGTGAAGGGATTGGTTAATTAGAGAGTGAAACACAGGGTTTAGGATTTCTGTACAGGGGGGTTTAGAGAAGTAAGATGGAGGAATTGGGGCGTGTCCTGTACTTCTTCTTCTTCTTCTCCTCCATCTTCTGTGGTGATGGTGGCACTTTGGGACTGGTCATTACTAAAAGTGCACTGGGCAATAAGGGTGAAAGGTATTGGGGAAAAATGATAAATATTGTACACGTAACTTTGGGTATAAAGATAGGTGACCGCCCGGAGGGCAGGGAGTGTGCTCATGGCTGGCTGCTGAGCAGAGCTCTGTCGGGCCGAGAGAAAATCTTTTAGATAAACAATTAATAAACACCGAGACCGAGAAAAGAACTGAAGCCTCTTCTCGTCCTTTGATACGTGGGCTGCCCCAAGGCCACCCCGGGCCTTTCCAGGCCCTTCAAACAGCCAAAAACCGGACACTACTCAGGCAGCAGCATTTCCTAAGAGCCATTAAAAGCAGATCTTGAAGGTGTGGTGAGAGAGCTGCGTGTTTCAAACATGAGCTGCACAACACACCCAGAAGGGGTGCACTGGCAATCAGCACCTCCTGCCTGCACCCCTTGCTCACCCACGTGGCAAAGGTGCAGCACACAAAGGCTGCTGGAAGCTGTCATTACTGCTTTTAACTCCATGGGAGGAGCAGCAAAAAGTGCCAGAGCTCCATTTGCTTCCCAACAGAGCTTTCTTTAAATGTGTGTAGAAGGTGGAAGCAGCACATTATTTTGTTGTCCACTCCTGTTATAAAAATACTATTTCTCCTATAAATTAGGAAGGAAAATGCCATTCATTTTAGAACATGTGATGAAAAGTTACCTTGACTTGCTCTCCAAGTGCAGCCAAATAATCTCAACTGGTAAATGCTGCAAAAAGATTTTTCAGCCTCTCAGAATTCACATATAAAGGTGCTTTGGTTTTGCCTTCCTGTAAAGTTTAGGGAGAAACAAAAGAGAAATAAATAAAGGCTTTAACTGCAAAAAACCTGGGGTTCTCATTGAGATTCAAATGCAGAGTGTACCAGTGTCATGTGTGTTAAAGATCTTTGTCAATATGCACTAACTGCAAAGCTGAGAATTTGAAAGAATTAACTTCAGTCTCTAACATTATCTTACAGACATTCCCCTTCACGAGTTTTTTGTTAGATACTTGAAAATGCTTTGGTTTGCTGGGCTTTACACTTGGCTAGGGAGACTTTTCCTGCATTTCTGGAAGGAAAATGCTGACATCAATCTAGTGCTCCCTCTCTTGGCAACCGAACAAGGTGCAGCCACTTCAGCCACAGCTCCCTCCCGAGACAAAAAGGAAAGTGTTAGAAAAATTAATCAGCATGATTGTAACATTTCTAAGCATTCAGATGTGGGCAGCTCTTCAGATTATGAAAACTGAACGGTATGGCAAGGTTCTGTTTAAGGAGCTAAGAGAATTTTAACAGATTCTTGGTTAAGAAAACCTGAAGCTGACAGTTGTGGCCCTTCCTAAAATATTTCACTATACTCACCCTTATTTTGCTCAGCTTGTTTTCCCAACTTTTCTTCAGCAGCTGATTTTCAAAAACCAGCATTTTGCTGCTTCAGGACTCCAATTAAAAGCTCTTTAGCTAAAAGCTCATTTATTAAACCTCTGTAGACAACCACGAACATGTCTGTACAGCAAGTTTACATGAAGGACAATGCTACAAAAGATACAGTGGCAATTAAAACAGACCCACATAAATAATTTATAAAAATACTTGAAATGGTGAAAATAGCATTGTAATCCCCAATTATTTTCTTCCAATTGCCAGGACTTTGATGTGGGAAATCTTGACATCAGACCTTTTTAAAAACATTCAGAATATATTAAACTTATCTACAGGATAATTAGCAAAATGTATAAAGTATAGATTATTGTACAAAGGACAGATATTAAAAAAATCACCAATCCACCTGAAACTCAAGGACAATATAAATCTTAGCCAAAATAATGAACACCAAACCACAAACTCTGCATTTTAGAGTCTTGAGTATTGGCAAATAAAATGGTCTTAACAAATCATCAGTCCTGTTATTCCTTAGTGGGAGCTTGCAATTTGGGAAAATTCTGCATTTGCTGCCTGCATTGGTGATCCTGGTCAAGATGGAAACCTGCACTGACTTCAGCACCAAGGAAGAACAGGGCAGACCTGCATTTGTCAAGATTTTCTCTTTCCCATAAGATGAGGGAGGTTATCTGAGTTTGTAAAACTGCTGGGGAAACAGAAGGGATTTGGATATAACAAAACTAAAGATCAATTAAGATTTAAGTCTTTTTCTTTTGCTGGTTTCTTGGGGAATTTTTTAACAGGCTTCTTATCCGTAGGTAGACCCCAGTTGATTCTGCCATGTTTTCAAACTCAAATGGTGTGATGCCTTCAGCAAACTTGCTCATGTCAGGAACAAGTCCAGATTTTTTCACAGCTGATCCAGTGCTTGTGGGCACTTTATTACCAGCTGTGTTTTCCCCCTCGTTGACCTCAGGGGGGGCAGCAGGCAGGGTGTCATCCAGCAGGCCCTCAGAAACTGCAGTATCAGGATTTTCCTTCAAGTCAAGCAAACTGTCCTCTAGGTTGGGACTGGTTAGAGAATGTTCATTTTCTGGGATCTGCTCGCTGATGTCAGAAAGCTCTGTTTCCACTGAGATCACTTTCTCAGGTGACCTGACTTCTGCAACCAGATCTGCTTCATTCCTGGCTGGTGATGAAGTCAGGGAATTGCCAGTTAAAGGTGTGTCCACAGGAATATCAGAGTCACTGTTGGTGCTCTCTGCCTGCTCCAGCGCTGCCCAGATCAACCTCTGCTGCTCCTCCAGCTCCTCCAGGGTCAGGGTGTCCTCATCCATCACTGAGTCCACGATTTTGGGCTGGGGGCTGTCACTGGGAGCTGGGGCAGCCCTGGGCAGGGCACAGGGGCTGGGTGAGGAGGGCTGGGGGGGGGTCACTGGGGGCGTCCCTTGGGGCACAGGGGGGGGAGTGGACATGGATGGAGATCCAGGGGGCAGAGGAGGCTGGAACTGAAAACTGTTGGGAGTTTGAGATCTCTGTGCTCCTTCCAGATCTACAAAGAGATTAAAAGACAACTTTTAGAACCTGAAATCTGACCAGGACAAGATTCAAAGTGCCAATGTTCTGATTTATTGAAGTTAGCCATATATTGAAGTTGGAGGGAGACGACCCACCTTGCGTTGGTCAGCATCGACTCCACTTTATTGATCAATCAGGCACCTTTTATAACAGTGTTAATTCACTTCATGCATATTGCAAAATCTGAGCTCACAATAGGTCAGAGATTACACACCAACCCCTCCTTATGTTTCCAATACCAAGATTTGGGTTCTCAAAATTATTCTTGCTTTCCCAAAACAGCCAAAGATAGAACATCCACTTGTTATGAGAAAGCTGCCTGAGAACTCTGATGTGCAAGGCTCTCAAGGCCTTCATGTTTGTCACTTTTACCTGTAATTAAAAATAACCTGAGAACCTCTGCTGTTCACAGAAACAGGCTGTGAGAACCTGCTCCTCACAGCTGCCTTCTGAGCCATCCCTGAAAAAATCTCCAACACTGATTAACTACCAGATTTATGTTTTCTCATCCTTGGTTTTCAGCTGAGACAGAACAAACTTTGTGAGGGTTTTCATATCCATCAAATCCAGCTTTTTTGAGATTTTAACTCTGCCAGCCATTCAAGGAAAAAAATTTACTCTTGAAGGTATTAAAAACAAACCCATTCCACACTGAGACACACTGAAGGATTCCTCATGGCAGATTTCAAAAGGAAAGCCAGAAACTTCTCCAGCTGTTCTAACACTTAACACTGAATCCTTCTGAGTTTGCCTCACTTTTAAGAAGCTGTAAGCTTGCAAAATTATGTTATTTCACCCAAATATTTAGGGATTTGGGGGTCTTAACAGAAGTTTCTTTAGGATGGTCCTGGAGAAAAAAGATCAGAATTTTTAACTGAACATTGCAATTGCTCTGAGCACACCTGAAACTTCCTGCTCGGTATCAGAAGATACAAAAACCACAGTGACAATCACAGCAAATGCCACTGCAGTGGGACACTGCTGCTTCTGTCAACACTGCCTTTAACCACCACCAAAATACTACACATTGGCTTCTCCTTTTAACTCTCACATTTCAATCCACAGCAAGTAATTTTGGAAATAAAAGTTGGAACTAGGAAAAGCAAAAATCAGAGTGACTGTACCAGAGTCCAGGTCCATGTCAGCTGCTGCCACCTCTGAAGTGTCTTCTCTGGCTCGTTTGGAATGACGAGACTTGGGCTGGGGTGCAGCCCTTTTGCTGCTGGATTTGGGACTTGGCTGCAGAGAAATTACCCACAAAACCAAAAAGAATCAGTATTATACTGATTATACAAATTAACATTGCCAGCTGTGAGAATGAAAGCAATTTTCTAACTATGCAATCATTGGGGACCCAGTGTGTAAACACTGACATTTGAGGGATGCCATGGCCACCAAAACCAAGCTTCTCATTTATCAGGGGAGTCTGGAACTGTAAATTCAATGGCAATTTTTTTCCAAACTGCTTACAAATCTTTGCACAACTGGGATCTGCTTCTATTAAGTGAAATAATGGAGATAATTTTAAACATTAAGCCATTTTTTGTTAAAACAGATAAGCCAGATGAGCATTTCACCCTCACTAGTGTCTTTAATAAAAAGTCTGTCCCCTTGTGCAGAAAGAAGATGCAAGCAAGAAATCATCATGACCTACACTAACTAAAAGACAACATTTTTTCTTAATAACAAGGAAATATATTCACCTCCTGATAATTAGAAAGGTAGTGAGCAAAAACATCCTTCTGTTGAGATGGCTGCATGGGGATGGAACCAAACATCTGCCACTCCTACAGCAAAAAGAGAAAAAAAGAGAAAAGAGAAATAATGTTGCATATGATTGGTTAAGAACAGAATTTTAGTTAATAACACTGAATGAAAAAACACATTTGGAGGCCACTAAATGGGCAAATGTAAAGGTACAAATGCACAAGTGCTTCTTTTTAATGCTCAGGCATTCAGAGCAGTGATGGAATTCACTGACAGGAGGTTAAAACGCTTTTGAAGATGGAAGTGCAGCACCCACAGGGGATTTCTTGTGTGCTCTGTGCTTCAGAGGGCACCCACCATGTAGCTCTTTGCTATCACTTGTTTAATTCCAGTTGTTACAGAGCTTGGCAGAAGTTGTGCACTGACTGATATAATTTTTTATAATCAAAATTATAATTATGGAAACACGGACAGTGATTTTCATATTCCAAGGGAAAAAAAGCCATTAATGTGAGAAGTTTTGTGCTTAAAAAACACCAAACTATTGATCTCATAATGGAAATAATGCCCACAGAAGCACTGCCAGACCCCAGGACAAGAATCATGACAAGTATCAGTTGTCACATTCATTACAAATGTAATTAAGGGCTTAAAAAGATGAGACTCTTAAAAGGGAATCTGTCAGATGCAGATACAAAACATTTACTCTTGGTTAAAAGGAGTTTCTGTCCCTCAGCACATTCAGAAGGCAGAGAACAGCTACTCACATCTGGGATCCCACTGGGAGTGGAGATGTTAAAGCCTGGGTAATTCACCAGCTTGGACACATCATAAGTGACACGTCTGGGCTTGGGAGAGCCCTCATCTTCTGCTTCAACTTCACCTATAACAGAACAGAATTATTACTGATGTTAATTAAGAAAAATCCACAGGATTTAAGAGCAGGAGCTTGGAATGGAAGTATTGATAGAAGGTTCTGAAATGCAGAGAGGCAGAACAGTGACCAAATGCATCAGACACAGGCATGAAATGTCCCCAGAAAGGTAACTGGGTGTTCCTGCACAGCTGCTCCTCAGGTTCCATTGCCACCCTCAGAACTGGGCACCAGGACTGCTCTGAGATGCAGCATAAATAATGGTCAATAGCAAAAAGCTGCTCAGTTACTGAAGCTGGGTTCCAAGAAATGTTTTGTTTGCTTGCTGGTGATTTTGTTCCTGTGTAACAGTAATTTACTGAGGGCTATTGCTTCTTCCAGGAAAAAAGAAAAAGGGAGAGGAAACTGGACAAGAACCATGTCCTAGGTTGACTATATGATGCTTTTATCCCCAGCTGTCTTGTTCTGTTTATGCTGAACAATAAGCTTTGCACCTTTAAGACTTGTCCCAGAGAATGAAGGGGGCAGAACCTTTGGGGATTCTCTCCAAAATTTGCCCTGAACCAGGACACAGCTGACAAAAGGAATATTTTTATATGAATAAAACATGTAAAAATATTTTATTGATTTGTATCTTTTCCAAGAGGAAGATGAAGTTTACAAAACAGTTAATTTATTATTTCCTGAGGAGGATGCAGCCAGCACAGAGCCTCGTGGTAAAGCTGCATCCCAGCCTCAAATTTCTCACCTTTGCCATCATACAGAGCCAGCCCTGAGTGCTCCATCCCCACATTTCTCACCTTTGCCATCCCAGCCCTGAGTGCTCCAGCCCCACATTTCTCACCTTTGCCATCCCAGCCCTGAGTGCTCCAGCCCCACATTTCTCACCTTTGCCATTGCACAGAGCCAGCCCTAAGTGCTCCATCCCAGCCCTGAGTGTTTCACTCCCACATTTCTCACCTTTGCCATCCCAGCCCTGAGTGCTCCATCCCAGTCCCACATTTCTCACCTTTGCCCTCATACAGAGCCAGCCCTGAGTGCTCCAGCCCAGCCCTGAGTGCTCCATCTTGCCCTGAGTGCTCCAGCCCCACATTTCTCACCTTTTCCATCATAAAGAGCCAGCCCCAAGTGCTCCAGTCCCACATTTCTCACCTTTGCCATTGCACAGAGCCAGCCCTGAGTGCTCCATCCCCACATTTCTCACCTTTGCCCTCATACAGAGCCAGCCCAAGTGCTCCATCCCCACATTTCTCACCTTTGCCATCGTACAGAGCAGCCCAAGTGCTCCAGCCCCACATTTCTCACCTTTGCCCTCATACAGAGCCAGCCCTGAGTGCTCCATCCCAGCCCTGAGTGCTCCATCCCCACATTTCTCATTTTTGCCATGGTACAGAGCCAGCCCTGAGTGCTCCATCCAGCCTGAGAGCTCCATCTCCACATTTCTCACCTTTGCCATCGTACAGAGCCAGCCCTGAGTGCTCCATCCCAGCCCTGAGTGCTCCAGTCCCACATTTCTCACCTTTGCCATCATACAGAGCCAGCCCTGAGTGCTCCATCCCAGCCCTGAGTGCTCCATCCCAGCCCTGAGTGCTCCATCCCAGCCCTGAGTGCTCCATCTTGGCCCTGAGTGCTCCAGCCCCACATTTCTCACCTTTTCCATCATACAGACCCAGCCCTGAGCGCTCCAGCTCCACATTTCTCACCTTTGCCATCCCAGCCCTGAGTGCTCCATCCCAGCCCCACATTTCTCACCTTTGCCATTGCACAGAGCCAGCCCTGAGTGCTCCATCCCCACATTTCTCACCTTTGCCCTCATATAGAGCCAGCCCTGAGTGCTCCATCCCAGCCCTGAGTGCTCCATCCCAGCCCTGAGTGCTCCATCCCCACATTTCTCACCTTTGCCATCGTACAGAGCCAGCCCCGAGTGCTCCATCCCAGCCTGAGTGCTCCAGCCAGCCTGGGTGTTCCATCCCACATTTCTCACCTTGCCATTGCACAGACCCAGCCCTGAGTGCTCCAGCCCCACATTTCTCACCTTTGCCATCCCAGCCCTGAGTGCTCCATCCCCACATTTCTCACCTTTGCCATCATAAAGAGCCAGCCCCGAGTGCTCCATCTCGGCCTCCTTGAGCCAGCCCGGGGGGTAGCCCAGCTGCCGCATGCGGTAAATGAACGGGGGCAGGCTCCTGTCGGTCACACCCAGGGCATCCTGCAGCACCTCACTGAGCCCAGGAAACAAACAGAAAACAAAATGTCACCCAGAAAAATCCCTCAAGTCGGTGACAAAAAGGTTATGAATGTTTTGTGGAGTTTTCAGTGAGTTGTAGGTCAGAGTGTGCTGCATTTCCACCCCAGATAGAAATGAAAATCAGCTCGGATATTAAACAGAACTTTTTGCCTTGCTGATGTGCTTAAACATTTTTATTAGAATTAATTCTACACCAAGAATAACACACTTGACCTACTGCTTCTGACTCATGGCCTTGACTGCAGCTATCAACAGGAAGGGTGGACCCTGACACTGAACTTACTGGTGGTTTTTTTGGGGACTGCCACACAATACCATGATTTCTCTGAACATTTTGAATAGAGAGGAAGGGACACTCAAAACTCAAAATTTGCAGACTTTGGAATACATTTTTAGTAGGAACATAATACAATTTGAAAAGTCAAAGAGTAATATTTATCACCCTGCATTAGAGAAAGGGCAGGACTGTCAAGACAGCAGTGAGTTTTCATTTGAAAGACAGCTCTACAATTTATTTAAATTCTATTTAGCAAATTCTAACATAATAGTTAAGAGCAGCAGGTGGACTTAATAAACTCTAGCAATGAAAATCTGGCACTCCAAAGGCAGAAGAGGTATTCCAGAAAAGCAAATGGAAAGAAAGAGATACCTAATTACTCCTGGCTTAAATTTTCCAAACCTCTCTTCTACTTCTTCTGCATGGTAACGCTGCTGAAAATTCTGATTGCTCGAATCCCCACAAGCTTCCAAAAACTCCTTTCTCTTCTCGTTTATACGAGCTGCATTTCGTGGCTTAAAGATAACACAATGGGCAAGTTTAAAGTTGGACAACTCACAGTGGATGAGTCCTTCACCCCACACAAAGCCTGGAGAGCAGCAGTCTGTGCAACCCTGGGGACTTTACCTTTGGGCACTCCTTCATTTGATGGTCTTCAGAACCACAATTGAAACAATGAGGTTTGGGCCTGCTTGAGAAATGGACAAATAATTAAACCTGAAAACAGCTCTGTAATGTTAAATACACCGAATTGTTTTCATTCTCGACAGATTTGAAGGTTTAGACTTGAGAAAGATAAAATCAAAAGCAAAGACTGCTGATGGCATCTGCTTCTTTTAAACTTATATCAGTCCTTAAATAGAGAATATTGCTGATTTCACAGTGCTAAGGAGAACGTGGGAAATGAGGAAAGGGCAGAGGGAAATAGGAAATGGCATCACCAGAGGTCTGATCCCTTCCACAATACTGGGAATCAGCAGAAACAAACAGCAGAGCAAAACTATTTCTTTGGAAAGCCCTGGCCCACAGTTTCAAGTAATTCATTTTGTGAAACTGCACTGAAAACTGGACTGGAACTGCAGCTGGCTTCAACTTAAATCTCCCTTGTAAATTCACACCGTGGCAGGAAACATTTGCAATATTACTGGGGTGAAATACCAAGATTTTAGAGGAAGATTTATTTTCCGAGCATTCAGTTTTACTGAATTAGGATGGGAACCAGAAGTGGAGACAAAAAGTGTGGCACAAGTCCAAGGTAACTCCAGCTGGAAACTGAATTTCCTTCACTTCTGACCTCCCATAAAAACTACACCATCAACTCTCAGATCAGTCTGTCTTAAAAATCTATCAAATAAATCAGAAATTGTTCTACAGAACAGTAACCATGACCAGTGCAAGGATGACAAACCAAGCACTAAAGAGACAAGAAACAGAAGAACTAAGTATAAAAATTCAGAAAGTTTTCACACACTGATTTTAGGCCCTTCCTAAAGAAACTCAATAAAAAGACTGACTGCAATGCTCAGCTCTGGCTTATTTAATTTAAATTTAAATATTGCTCAAAGATATCCAAGGGTTTATTAACTGGGCAAGAATCACAGAGTGCATCTGAATTTTTCAGCTCAAAACTTTACATTTAAGAATAATACAAACCTTTTGGGTTTTACTTGTATTTCTTGTCCATCTAGGGAGAGAATCTGGCTGAAAACTTGCTGGTATCTTTAGATTTCAATAAGGAACTGCTACTGGATGAAGCAAAATTTCAATTTTGTTTAAAATACCAATGAACACTCAACAGTGCTTTGAAGAGAACACTGACTCATCTGCATTAAATTACAAATGGGTCCTTGACATGAAGTCCTGGGTATAAACTATAAAATGGTATTTACTATAAACTATTTGCTAAGATGAGCTTATGCTGTCTCCTCCTACAAATTTCTATCCAATACTTGCTAAAACTACAACCCTCTTGTTTACAGGTAGAAATTTCCAGATAATAATTCTGAAATGTTTCACAGTAATCTTATTAAACCACATTTTGACAGAGTTTCAAACTGACAGGTTCACTGAGAGCAGGACCTGGGTGCTTTAGAAGGCAGTGCCTGATGAACCATCTCACTCAGAATCACTTCAGCCACACTTCAATTGGCATTTAAGGAGAAATTTCCATTAGGAATCGAATTCCTTCATCTCAGAGGTTGGGAGATTGAATTTGCAATTTATATCCGTATATAAATAATTTTCTAACACTGACATGACCTTGATTACAAACTGGATATTGCAGAAATGAACTCTGAAACTGCTTCCTGTCCTGGGTCTTTCCAGCAACACTGGGAGCCAGGGGGGATGATGTTCCTTGAGAAATTTCTTGTCCAATTTCTTTTGTCATCAAAGACATCAATACTAAAAACATTTCAACATTTCCCAGCTTCTTCAGCATTTCCCTCAATTCCACTTTTCAAACATTGGCTTTAAAAAGCCAAACATTCGCTTTAATAAGGAACCAACTTTAAATGGATGCATGTTAAGAGCATACCTTAATTAAATTTTGATAAAAGACTTCCCCTCTAGCTCCCACATTTGGAAAAAAGCATTTCACAGCAGGCTGGAGTTTCCCAAAGCATTTTCTTCTCCCAAAGAATGGATTTTATGGAGGGATAATTCTCATTCAATCTGCAATGAGCTGTCATTCCAAACCTGATTAGGGACTGGCCAAGGAAATCCCTAAATTCACAAGATGTATTTATGGGGATAAATCATTCACTCTCAGGATAGCAATCAGCAAATCAATGATACCAAAATCCTTATTTGTTTTGAATTAAAAAGCCATTAATGCCCCATTAAATCATCCCATCTATAATGCCTGGCATGGCTTTGCTAGAAACACACAAAATCCACTGAAGAGAATTGGAGTTCAATTTACCCACTGGAATTCTTTGGATTTGACACATGGCAAAAAGAAAGGTGTTTTAGCAAACAGGATACTTAGGTATTTCCCATCCTTCTGTCAGCTGTGGATTCTCATTTAAAATAGGCTGTCCCAGTTTATCGAGACAAAAATTGGTAAAATACAGAACACTTCCTACAACCTGCAGAAAAAAAGTCAGAGAATTGTCAGAAATGTGTCAGTATTTGGGTGAGATTGGTAGCATTTCTATAAATTTACACTGCCTGAAACACTTCCAGGTTTTTACTCCCCCATTCTGTAAGAATTTACAATTAATACAAGCCCAAATGTGTACAAATATTTTTTTTTGCAATGATGTAGCCCAAACAGGCTGAATTTAAATTAAATTTATCAGTGTAATAACAGCAGCTAGGAGATTTATTTGAATGGCAGTGTACATTGAATGTGGAGAATGAAGAGCACAGTCAAAAACTTACACTAAAAGCTTCTTTCACTTTTTTAGCAGAACTTGAGCTGGTTCCTTTACAGTCCTCTTCCAGAACAACACTGGAGGGCTGACAGGAAAAGCAAAAATAAAAATAATTCATTTAAATCCACCTGAATTAGTGATGTAAAAGGCACAGAATTGGGGTTCAGCTTCTGTGCTTGGAGGATGGAGATGTCCATGTCAGGCCTGGAGCTCCCCACAGCCCAAGGAATGACACAGATCCTTCCCAAGGCTTTCTTGATGAGAAACACACTGCAAAATTACATTTTCATTCTCACCAAAAAAGGGAAAGATACAGAGAAATGTGCCATTCCACCCTTTCACTCAAAGTGAATGTTAAGAATCAAAATTTTAAACCAAGAGAAGTGTAAATGCTCAGATTCTGTTGTTCATCTGTTTTCTTATACATACTTGGGCCAAACACTATCAGAAGATGATACATTAAGCTTTCCTCTTAATTATTTAAACCAATTCTCTTTCACCGAAATTTCACTAGGGAATTTTCAAGAAGCATTTTCATGGGCAGAAAGGATCTCTCCTTTCTCTCTATTTTTTGGAACAAAGTTATAAAACATTTGTGACATCTACTTAATCTGATTTTTGTCACTGTTATTATTTCAATAATATTTCAATATTTTCATTACAGAGATGGAGAAGCAGCATTCTG
Organism: Zonotrichia leucophrys gambelii; assembly: GCF_028769735.1. NCBI lineage: Eukaryota > Metazoa > Chordata > Aves > Passeriformes > Passerellidae > Zonotrichia > Zonotrichia leucophrys. The sequence goes on from NC_088185.1 coordinate 3,163,523, forward strand.
TAACAATGTGAGTTCTAAAGTACCTGTGGCTTAGCATTCAAGTGTGATTTTTCTTGTTCACTTTTCTTCTGCTCTTCATATTTTTGAACTAAACTACAAATAAAATCTTCAATTTCTTGATGATATCGCCTGGGATGAAGTAGAGAGAGATGAGACATGAGCAAGGCTGAAACAAGGGGCAGACATCTCTTTTCTTAAGCACTTATTTAGTAAATAACTCAGAAAATGGGAAAATTCAATTCTTTTCTGTCCCCTCTCAACCCCCACCAACACAAACGCAATCTGATATTTGAGAGCACCTGAGTGTGGCAAAAAAACAACTCAGAGGCAGGGAAAGATGAAATTCTATTTTACCCACAGCACTGCTGAAATTCAAGCTGCTCTTCAGACTCACTCCCAGTTCCTGGAAGTTCCCTCTCATTTCTTGGTAAAAGCAGATATTGCTAATGGACAGAACTCTTGTTATCCTGCCCATTATCCTTCCTGCACTCCAAGCTTTCAGTAGTTTATGTTATTGAATAAAAGCTACAGCTACGATTTGGGCACAGCACTGTTAGATCCAAACAAACAAAAAAATTCCCCATTTCCTGTCAGGGTTGTTTTTTCATACTTACTTAGTAATGACATTGTTCATAAATAAAATCTGCAACAGAGGTCCATCAACTTTGGGGTTTTCCACTGAGATGCCACTGGAACAGCACAGAACACAGACAATGGGTACAGTAAATATTCCCCACAGTTTTATCACAGCTCAGGCTGGGCCCCACAGAGGGAGGAAGGTCTGGTCAACACAAAATCTGTATTTTTAAAAAGTCCCTATCCTCTAAAACAGAAATTATGCTTTTGAGCAAAGGTTGGTGTGAGGTGGAAGGAGAACAAAACATCCTCCACACTACAGAAATATTTAATTCTGTATGAACAGAATTCTCTTCCTGCTATTAAACTTATACAATCTTCTCACTAAGATTCATTCACCCATTTGAATGTGATTTTTCCTCACTGCTGAACTTATACACTAAAACTGCTTCCCTGAAGACCAAGTGAGTTTCATTAAACAGATAAACACAAATAAATAAAAGTTACAGCAACACCAACTGAGTTTCTGCTGTTCAGGAACTGGAATGGCATTTTAGAAGCCCAGACCTGAGCAAGGTTTGGGACATGGAAACCAGCTGTGGCAGATTGTTAACACAGACAGCTTTTATCTAGATAAACTCTATTTATATATACAAATAAATATATTCTCTCTACATAATTCATGCAGTGTTTCAAGTCAGCATTAACATACCTAGGACGAGTCAGAATTCTCAGCTTCCTTTTAAGTTCCTGATGTTAACTTATTGTTAAGGACTATGGTTTTCTTTGGAAGACACAAACCCACACCCAAAGCAAGCAAGAAAACACCAAGCAAGAATTTCACAGAACAATAAACAGGTTTTTGGTCCTTCCCTTTCACTGCACAGGGGATTATTTAAAAATCCACCTGTTGCTGGAGAAAGACAATAAATTGGAAAAAAGAAAAAAACCACAAATGAAAAGAGGACTAGCTGTGACAATCCAAACAGTGCCATTCATTGCATGCAATGATTATTTTTAACAGACTAATAATATTTTATTTTAAAATGAAATTATGAATGAGATCATCACCAAAATAAAGGTAATGGTAGTACACGTGTACTTGTAAATGGGCACTAAATCATGACACATTTCAGATTCCACTCTGCTGCAGCGGCAGACTCAAAAACCCTTTAGAGAACCTGTCACAATTCAGCTATTTGTAATTATTTATAGCCGAATTAAAAGGTAGAACGCAGGGATTCAGTGAGAGCCGTTTCAACAGCCAGCCCCGCATCCCGGGGCGGGCGCGGCCGCTCTGGGATAAAAGTTTCTATGGAGAGAGAACGTGCTGTGAGGGAGCCCGGGAGCACCAGGAGCTGCCTCCCCGCCCAGCTCAGCCCTCTCCCCCCTGTGCCCCGGCGGAGACCGAGGGTTCGCTCCCACACAGCCCGGGGAGCAGCCGGAGCCCCCTGAGGGCCAGAACGGGCTGGCCCGGAAGGGAACCGGCAGCGGCGGCGCGCCCGCCTTCCCCCGCCCCGCCGCGGGCCCTGCGCTCCCGCCAGGATATTCTCCGCCCGCAGCCGCTGCACCGTCTCGTCGCGGTCGCGCAGCCGCTCGTAGAGCTGCAGCAGCGGGTCCGGCTCCGGCTCCTCCAGGGCGGGCGGCGAGGGCGGCCCGGGCTCGCCCTCCAGCTGCCCGAAGAGCTCGCGGTCCCCGAAGTCCACCTCCGCCGCCATCTTGGCCGCCGCAGGAAGGGCGGGGCGGGGGGCAAAGGGCGGTGGGAAACGCGGGACGGGCGGGACAATGAATGTCGCGGACTACAACTCCCAGCGTGCACCGGGGGGCGGACCGCAGAGTCAGAGGGCTGAGAGGCGCGGTGCACGCTGGGAGGTGTAGGCGACGAGGTGCTGAGGCGGCACCGCAGCGCTTGTCGTACTCACAATGGAGGACGCGTTCCTGCCTCCAGAACCGGCACCGCTCCCGATTTTGGAGTTTTCCTTCCTATTCTGAGAACCGGTGAGCGGTGGAGAGAGCAGCGTGCAGGGCAAAAGTATTTGAAACAGGGCATCTGCAGCAAGGCCCCTCACTGCAGTATTTTAGGCAAATCCTACTTCAAAAGAACCAAAGCAAAACCTCCTTCACTTTTCCCTTCTCTTAAATTATTTATGGGAGTTCGGCCCAAAGGACAAATTACTATATGACCTTAGAGAAAAAAAATGTCTTTATTATTAACCAGTTTTTTTGCACTGGATTATGTGCCTATTGGCCCAGACCGCTAAATAACATCTACACAATGTTTCTTTCATGTTTCAAGAATTGAAAATAACTGTACAAGGTTAAAGTACAAAAGTACACAAGACAGTGGACACGAAATATCCATGTATGAGCTCTTCCCATCTGCTGCTTGGTTTGAAAAGTAGAACTTTAACTAAAAAATACTGTCCTCCTCTAGTTCTGTCAAGTTTAATGGAAGTGGGTATAACCTGATTACAACACTAACACCAGTATCACTAATCTGATATTTACAAAAAAAATTGTATTTTTCAATAAATTAAAGTCAATGCAACACCCATGCAAGCTAGAATGCTAGCTTTTTGGTGAACAAGGACCCAACATGTGAACAAGAACCTTCCACAGTCTCAAACTTCAAAACAGCTTTTTTTGTTTGTTTGTTTTTCATTTTTCAAACTGCATCCATTCCTCGCATGGAAGATGTGAACCCCAATCCCATTCCTCTTTGTGTGTGAGTCTGTGATCTGGCCATTTCATACTGTGCATCCAGATTTCTGAACACCTCCTCCTGCTGCTTCAGGGTTTTGTAACTCTCCTCATCCACGGAGCTGCAGCCAGCTTCATCCTCGCTCTGGAAACACAACACAAACATCAGCTCTGGCAGCTGAGGCTCTGAAATTCTTACAAAAGGAACAATTCAAGCATTTGGGTTTTTTGCTGCAACATTCTAGTGCAGATCTTCTCTCTCAAGAAACACACAGGCCTTCACTCAGTTGATTTTTTAATTATATTGAAATACTTAAAAGCTCTTAACTACATCAGGTTAACTTAAAATCTTTACTGGATAAGGTACACTAAAAATAGAAAGTGAAATCATTATCTTGCAATTAATCAACTTAATTACATATTCAGAATTCTTTACCTTAATGCCCATCAGTTTTCTGAATTTAACATTTTGGTCCTTGTTTCCAAAATTGAGTTTTTCCCATATTTCTGCAGACTGTGATTTGTCCTGTTCAGATTTAAAAAATAAAAAGTGTCACATTTTTACATAAGATTCCATTAATAGCACAATAGAGCAATGCAGGAGACAAATCCATTCTGTACCACAGCTGGAAGTAAAAGGTTTCCAAGCCTGACATTCCTCCTGCAGCATCCTCACAGGAGCTCCTTGTGAGGGAAGCTTTTCTAACCATAATGTTCAAAACACAGCAATGTTCCTTCCTTTGGCATTTCCAAAGGTGTGGAAGCTTGGTTGGAATTCAGAATTCTGGTAAAATGAATTTGTTTATTGCAGTTGATCAATATCCAGCACAATTCAGGAAGAAGTGCCCAGAGAGCCCTCAGGGTTCTCCTGCCCTCCCTTTTGTCTCCCAGCATTGCCATGGAAACTGGTTTGTTTGTCACATCTTAGGAACAGTCTGGAAAGGTAAGGGAGCTGCTTGTGTAACTGCTGCAAGATGGAAACAGCCTAACAAACACCTCTTTACCTGACTAACAAAAGACAAAAATACAAATATTATAGTGGACATTTTTTCCACAGTATCAGCAGGTCTAAAACCCAGCAACATTCTGAAAAAGCAACTGCCACAGGTGCCTTTCTTACTTCACTAATTGCAAAGGGATTTGACAGAGCACAAAAGCCTGAAGGCTTATTTGTGTTTATGATTTTTGTTAGGTTAATATTGCATTACTGTGCTCCTGAGATGTTACCAGCAAGGTCAACAGCCTTGCCTTTGAAATTTGCAATTGGAGAGGACACAATGTGAGAAATCTCTACAGTCCCAGAAAAGAGGGGTTACACATTCCAGACCTCAGCAATCCCTCCCCAGTAAAGGGAGACCACCTGGGTTTGATGTTTAGTTACAAGCTGTAGGTAAACTCACAAAAATAACACTATGATCCAACTACACCTCTGAAGCTTTATGACATTCAGGGTTTCCTTGAGTCTTGTGTCACAACCATTTATCACTGAAAAACCAATTATCTTAGTCCTTTCACTCCTAAATCACAGAATATTCTGAGTTGGAAGGGACCCAAAAGGATCAAAGTCCAACTCCTAGTTTTACTTAAGTTTCATTTCAGGCTGATGTTTAAACTTGCTAAGAGAAGAGATATGAAAGCTGGAAGTAACACTCATTAGCATTCTTAAACTGAGTGCAAGATATTCCCAAACAAGTGTTCCCAAACACTTTTCCCAGATTTGCCATAACCAGCAAGCTGAGATGCACAAAGGTGTTTCTATAATTTTTTAATTTAAATGTTATTATCACTCATTTGAGGCAACAGCTAACTGGGGATAATGGCTAACTTGACAACAGCCACTTCCCATGGCCTTCAGATATTCTCCTTCTTCTGTCTGGAACCTGGGCAGCATCTACAAACATCATGAAATGCAGTTAAATGAAGTTAAAAGGTAAGAAAAGCCAACATTACCCCTTCCTTTTTGCCTTGCCAAAGCATCTTCCGCTTCTTCTCTTGCTCAGCAAACTTCATGGGGTTCACTGCTGCAGGGTTGTAATAGCTGGGCACAGCTATGCCAGTCTCTGCCAGTGCCTTGGCCTGGAGTGCTGCCATCTGAGCTGCCATGGCAATCTGGGGGGTCACCTGTGTCCCCGAGGCCAGCAGAGCGGCCACGTTGATGACGGAGCCTCCCGTGGCTGCGGCCGCTGAGCAACAAAGGGAACAAAGGGAGAACTTTGGATTTTGGGGAAAAAACCCAACACAAACAAAAGCCAACCACCAACCTGCCCAGAAACAAACAAAAAAGCCAAACCACCCAAACACTCTTCCCTTCAATAGAAGTTGGAAGTGCACAGGTAACAAGTGAGATGTGATTTTTCAACTAAGAAATGTATCTCCAGGAGTTTTAGTAAACCAGAAACTCCAAGTGAAACTAAAGCACTTTGTGGTTCTAAACACCCCTGAGCAAAGAGCAGCCCAGTGGCCATCATGAAATCACTTAATAGCCAAACACACAACATTTTTCTTGCACACTCAGTAAGCAATAAGAAATCCCAATCGTTTTTGTTGGGGTTTTGTTTCTTATTTTTAGTTTTGTTTTTTTAAAAATATTTTCTAGTTCTTGTTGTTTTTCTTATTAACAATTCCATTAAGACAACCTGTCTATATGTTGGGTAGGACTGCAACACTCCTGTAACATAAGCCCATCTATCTTCCATTCATGCTACTGCTCAGAATTCATCTCATACACAAACACTACCTGCAGCCATTTCCTGTTGCTTCTGTTTTTCAACCATTTCCTTCTCTCTCTGTTCTTGCAATTTCTTTGCTCTTTCCAGCCTAGAGATATACAAAAATAAAAATATTTACACATGAAAAATCAACATCAGGAGCTTATTCATGTCACATATCATGAAAATCACCCCAATTTCTGACCTTCTGGCTAAGGCCTCCTGTGCATCCATGGCTGTGTTTCGGCCCCGGAACGGCGGCGGGCTCGGGCTCCGGCTGTGGCTCCTGCTGAACCTTCGGGGCTTTTCAATTCTCTTCTTTCGCTCTCTGTAACCAAATTTAACACTTGCTAAAACAATGAAGGTACAAATGCAGCTTAATATTTTATGAAGTATTTAATCACAATATTGAAAATTTGGTTGATGATTCATTTGGAGCTCTCAAGAAAAGCTTTCAGACAGTTTATACTGCAAGAGTTGCCTTGTAAGAACACTGAGATGTTCTTACACAGAGGTGAAAGTGAAGATTTCCAGCTATAACAGAATGTGCAATTCTGGGTATTCATTTACCCTCTCATACTCAGTGTTCAGAACAAATAGATGTGCTCTAGAGATTCTAAATCCTAAGGAAAATCATCTAATTTCTGGTCAAAATTGCAAGAGAACTTGAATGAATCAAGCTAGAAGAATGTTTTAAAACCATAAGAGACTCAAAGCACTGTAATTATGTTAATAAGAAGCATTTTGAAGAGGGCCCATTTACGAAGTGGAGTAGCACTTCAGGAAATTACTACAACTCTCCCCTCTGTATCCTCTTCCCTAAATGTGCTTTGAGGGACTCTACTAAGCTGAAATGTGATTTGTCTTGGGTTTCTCTAGGGAAGAGAACTCTGAAGCATGAATTACCTGGAGCCTGAGCATCTGAAAAGAACACAGTTAAAATGTATTTTTAATTAAAATACCAAACATTCAGTTCAACTCTTCTTCACTAACCTTCTCTCCATCTCCTTCCAAGCAGGAGACATTCTTAGGACATCTGTATCTAATCCCACCTAAACAGCAGCTACCCAAAACACATATAAAAAGTGCTGTGAGCAGCAGTTCTGTGGCAGGACCATCAATATCTGCAGTACAGGAGATAAGGGTTTATCCCAGTTTAAGCCTCTGACACTGGTGCTTCAAACCAAGAAGTCACAGACACTGGAAGTGCTCCACAAGGGTTAATTTAAAGGAGATATCACTCCTATCACTCACACTTCTCCCAGATTTGCCATAATCATAAGTTGAGATGCACAAAGGTGTTTCTGTAATTTTTTAACTTAAATGTTATTATTCTCATTCTCATATTACACTCATTTGGGGCAACAGCTATGGGATAATGGCTAACTTGACAACAGCCCCTTTCCATGGCACGCTGATATTCTCTTTCTTCTGTACCAGGGCAGCATCTACAAACATGATGAAATGCAGACTGAAGTTACAAAAGGATCCCTGTTCACATGACAAATCTGGTAGAATACAAAGGAGGCAAGACTTATCTTTTCAGAGAAGATGGCAAGATGCAGATTCAGGCACTGGGCAGTGACAGATCTGCATTCCTGAGATAAGATGTAATGCCTGTTTCAAAGATACCTTCATTTTTGCCGTGCTGACTATGGTTGTTTGGTCTTGTCTTTGGTCTGTGATGCTTTATTGCACTGGTAAATATCAAGGAAATAAATATTTGAGCTTTTGTATTGAAGTATTTCCATTTGAAACAAGCAGCTGTTGTCACCTTTTCCACCTAGCACTTAATCAGAGCCAAACCACTGCAGAACTGCCAGGAGGTTTTATGCACTCACAAACCAAAAGACTGCTTTAAATGCCCATGAGAACAAATCCCCTGAAAATCTGAGCCTGAGATTATGCAAAGAACCATCAAGAGAAGGTCAAGCTCTGCTCTTTACAAATGCTTCTGTCACAGCCTGCTCACTGTAACACAACAAAAACTGCATGTAAGGAATGATGAATTCCCTTCACAGGTGAGTTTTAGCAGGTAGATTTCCACATCACCTTGTTCTGGCTTGTGCAGAGTTTGCCTTAGGGACTGCCCCATAAGTCACTTTCTTTTCCAGACTTCAAGCTCTGAACTTGATGAAGTGTTCTAGCTCCAAATAAAAAACACTTATGTCTCATTTACTTCCATCCTCTAGGATTTGTGAGATACAAATATAACTTAAAACAAAAGGATTCTTGCAGTATGTCCTCCAGCATCCCAAGGCCTGTTTCCAGCTAGAGAAATTCCTAAGCTCTAACTATCCCTTACTTTTTCTTCCCACATCTGATGTTCTGTTTCAGGCAACTTGAATTCCACTGCAAAAGCCAAAATCTATTCTGGGACATGAAGTTTTCATGGAGCCATTACACACAATGTTCAAAGTGACTTTTAAACAGAGAACATCATCTACAATAACTGGAAAAAACAGGGAGCTGAAGCCTTGCACAACATGCTGAATGCAGCTTAAACACCATCCACTGAACACAAGTAACTGCACCAACTGCAGACCCAGCTCTACTCACCCCAGCTCAATGTTTGGTAGCAAGTGCATGTCAAAAACATGACACAAACCAGGGAATTCAACTACTTCTTCAGAAAGGTAAATCTTCTGAACACTTTCACAAGGGATGCTGCAGCATTACACCAGTGTGATGGTTAAGACTCCAATGTTCCACTGTAATGCTGAGTAGTCATAACCAGTCATAGAACAATTAAAAATATTCTGGTGAAAACACTATTGAGAGAACTGGAACAGTCAACACTTTCTAGCAGCTCTGCAGGGACACTGATTTTCATTCAAACTACTTTCAACAAAATATCTGTAGCACTCATTAAGTTTATTTCAGCTTCACCATTGAGAAAATCCTACAGGGCATTAAGAATGCAAAGGTGATACAGAGACTACACCAAAATAGTGAATGCATTATCAGGATTGAAAACCATTAACTTCTACACAGAGATGAAAAAGGCAACTCCAGGATATCCCAGGTGAGGTACAGAAACTCAACTCTGTCAAACAGACCCAGACCAAGCCAGTAAGTGTCTGGATCAAGTGCTTCTAGAATTTAAGGAAGAAATCAAAGCACTCAGGGAGAAAAATGAATGTGATAAATATTCTCAAGCTGCACTTGCAAAGAGGAGCTGGTAATCACTAACACTGAAGAGTACATTCATATCAGAAAAAATCCATCTGAACCAAAATTTATCTTAACACCACACCAATTGCAACTTCACAGAAAAATTCAGTTGACTTTGTGGAGCTGATCAGAATTAGCTTCTGATCTGTGTATCTGCTCTAACAGCCAATGATTCCCAGATAAACTTTCCTTTTATCATATGCACACAAACTGAAGGGATAAATACAGCAGTATGCCAAGGACACTACTATGGTATCAAACACAGGAAAGGGTCACCTGTATCTTATTCTTCACCTCTTCCCACTTAAGTACTATTGCTAACAAGAAGTCACACTATGAAAAGCCAAGAGCTTGAGACACTTCAGCTGCCCAGGAAAAATGTTTCTGTAAGACCAAGCAAAGTGCCCAGTCCTGAACCTGCTCCCAGTACTGATGAGAAAAAGCCAAACACATTTAAGTGCACTGAACAGACGTGACCTGGAGTGCTGTGGTGTGTTCTTAAGTTTGTTAGTTTGCTCCCCCCATTTTCTGTATTAAATGGTTTCTTCCTTTCCCAGGACTTTGTCAGTTAGGTTGCTATAGAAATGAAACTGCTCCTCCCCTGGTTTCTCTTATAAAGTGAAAGTTGTTTCCTCCTTGGGGTCAGTCAATCACCCCTTTTCTCCTCCCAGGTTTCGAGAATTTTCTTTTCTATGGGAGTTATGGTTGGCTGTAGCCCCGGAGCCCCTCCTATGATTTATAACAGTTGGTTACTTTGGTATATCAGTTATGTTTCGTACCTCCAAATATGTATTACTATTGGATAGCCGGGTTTCCCTGCCTTCTTCCCCCCTTTTCCCTTAAAACCCTCTCCTGCCCCCTGTTCGGGGCCATTTGCTGGGTGTTTCCCCTCCTTGTTGGTTCTTCTGTAATAAACCGACAGTTTACCCCCAGCAAGTGGTCGCCTCCTGATTCGTCTCTCACCGCGCTGCTCCGAGCTATCCCCCAGCTCAGCCCAAAGCCAAAACGCCGAGAGGAGCTGCTTTCTGATGCGCAGGGGCCCTGGCCTTCGCCCCTCACCAGACAGCCGGATTCCAGGGCCGTGGTCGCCCCCGCGCACTGGTGAACCCATCCCCTCAGCCCACCACAGAACGTCCAACCAAACATCACCACGTGTATGGAAGGTAACACTTACCTGCTTCTGCTCCTTGTCCTGCTTTTACTTCTGCTCCTGTGTCTGTGTCTAGACCTTGATCTAGAGCGGGATCGGATCCGGCGCTTTCTCTCTCTGCTGCGGGATCGGGATTTTTTCCTATCGCGGCTTCTGCTCCGATGGCGTCTGAAACACACGCCCACAACTCTCACACCCGTTCCCGTGTCCAAATGCAGTTTGTACTTTGGGACTCACACATGGGATCACCACCACAGGGCAAAATGCATCAGGCAGGCTGGGGAGACTGCACACTACACATGGAAATGCTCATGCCCAGAACAGGTTAAGCTGTAGGTCTGAAGGATGAAATGGGAAAGGAACCAAAGCCCACTGCCAGCCACAACGGAGCTGCAGTTTCTGTAAATAACCACACTCATCAGCACTGCTGTTTTTAGTTGTTCATTACAGTGTACACCTCAAAACAAACACAAAGCCAAACTAATCTGATGCAGGAGTCTTAAATCCAAGGCAACACAACCCTGCTCCTCTCCATGGTACTGCAGACCTTTGTGAAGAGGTGCCCAATGGCAGCCTGTGAGTCACCTGCAGTTCCTGAGCCTGTCACGAGCCAAAGCTTGTTCCTGCTACTCTGTCTGCTGCACATCCCTCAGCTACACAGGGAGAAGCTCTGCTGGCAGCAGCCTGCTTGTCCCAGGAATTTTCCTACCCTCAGAACGTGCTGGGTGGGCTACCAGACCAGCAGGATTGGCCAGCAGTCCGTCTGAGGAAGCTCTTGATTTAGGAGGTACAGAGCCATGTCACTGTAAGGTGTATTTGCTTTCCTGTCACTGACAATAAGGTACATTTAATAATCTGTTTAGTATTTTCTATACCAATTTAAGTGTAAAACACATTCCTACAAAAGGTCTTAGTGCAATTTTGTACTTTTATTTCAAAGTAATCTGCAAAAGAACTTATCTACAAATGCACTACCCAGTGAAAACTGAAACATGCAATATGAACTGATGCCTTACACGAGGTCAGGAATGGAACTCTACAATAATTCCAAAGATGGCTTTTGGAAATGCACTCACACAACAATCCCATGCACCAACTCACCTTTCCCGAGACCTGGATCTGGAATGGCTCCTCCCTCTGGATGACTTTCTCTCTTTGCGTTTATGCCTCTCCTCACCATTTTCAGATGAATTTAGGCTATCTCTTCCCTTGTCAGAAGAATGCTCTTTGTCATTGTGATCTTCAGATTTGTGCTTCTTGGAGGACTTCTCTTTGGATTCATGTCTTCTTGCCTGTTTTAAGAAGAAGTTGGTTCTTTCAGGAAAATAGTGCAACAAAGAGAGTTAGTATGGGTATCAGAAGATAAAAATGCTAAGTTGTGATGCAACATTAGTAACCTTAGGAGAGTGACTCAATCATGAGCCACGGCTGCTTTACCTAATGCCACCAACTACCCAAAGCTGTAAATGCACACTATCATTTTCCCCCTTTTCCCTCCTCCCACTGTCTAGAAAAGATTTTTAAGGTATCCATCCAGGTATCTTTACAGTGCTTCCATATGAGACTCACAGCATTGTAACAAAAAATCTGTCATTTCATTACTGCCTCCATTCCAAGCACTTAAGGACCTATCTTAAAGAACCTGATAATTTATGAATATGCATATATATAAACACAGTTGCAGTGATTATTTACTATTTGCCTGAGCTTTCCATGTAGAAAGTTACTAAAATCCACACGTAGTTCCAGACAAACTATTTTGCTTTTAGAACCAAAAAAACCTTCAAGTCATCATTAGGTAATTATTTTCTAGAGCAAAACTTTCTTCAGAAACTTCCAACAGTTTTTACAAAGCAAAGTGATAATTTACATGGCTGACATCCCATTTTTAGTATTTCAAATGAACATGCACCACTCAGACTTCCCACAGTAGTTTTAAATTACAGATTTGCTGCTCCACTATACCGCAATTCCTTCCTGCAGTGCCTCTTAAAAAAAAAAAAAAAAATCCTTTTTATAGCTGCAATGCCAAAAATATTTAGCAAGGTCAGGTCTGATTTTTGCCAGTGCTTTCCTCAGAGACTAAGTCGTGACATCAACACCCTTTCTTAATACATGCAGTGTGTTTTGAAACCTTTCTGGCACAAAAGCATAGCCCACTTGAGTCTTATGTTTAAATAATGCTCTGCTCAAATCACAAACTAAGCACGATACATTCACTTTAGATAAATCCCAATTATTCAGAAGTTGTTTGTTTGGTTTTCTTGCTTATCTAAATATGTTAACTATTCATAAAATCATTTCTTCCATCAGAACTCTCTCTCAAATGAGTCTGGAGAAGATGCTGTAATTGCTTTTTACCCAAGCCTAATTCTTTATTCATATGTATCCATTTCTAAATACACTCGATTATTGTTCATCAAGTAAGCAAGAATATTACATAATTTTCCTGTTTTCACAGTATTTTATTCTTAACTCCTTTAATAATCAGTTCTTACATCTGAGTTTACCTGTACACTAATTTTAAGTATATATTTATTCACGTAGTTGTTCTCACATACTAAGTAGAATTACTGATATTCAGCATTTAGTCTACAGACAGAGCTTAATCTTGCAAAAGAATGACAACAGTACATCTACTGTGGGAGATCATTTCTCATTTGTTCACTCTGCAAAACTTAAAAGCTGCTACATAAATTGTGTAAGATTAGATCCAACAGCCTGGCAAAGCACTGGACAGCATTTTAAACACCTTTTTTTTTAATAATTAAAAAGAGTCTTAGAATTTGTTTTTTAATCACATTTTCCAGACACACACTTAGTAATAACACCACCATTATATCCCATAACGGATTTAAGATATTTTTAAGGGAAATATGAGTTTGAATGACTAATAGTTACCTTATCATGAAGTAGGCTTATAATTTTGCTATCTGAGTCTGCAGCGTCTTCAGTTCAGTCTCTTCGCGCATTAGCACGCTGAGTATGATTTATTATAGAAATGTTATCATGTGAGCTAGACAATAGATTATTCAATTTCACAAAAACTCGCCTAGATTTTTCTTTCCTCCTTTTTTTTTTTTTTTTTTTTTTTAACAGAGCTTCCATTGGAATGGGGGAAGGAGAAGTTCCTGACCCGGGTTTGAGGTTATAAAGTGCCTTATCTGTTCCAGCCTGGTGCCCCACATGGCTTAAGCTTCTTTATGACTATTTTGATGCTCCTGCTTTGCTTGTTTCAGCTCTTCTCTGGTGTGTGAGCCAGTTATTTTTAAGGCATTATTGATGCTGTCTCTTCTCACTCCCCTATATATTCACACACACACTTATTCATTTATTTTAAGAGACAGCCCTCTGAAATTTTTGCTGCTACTGTGGCATTTCCAGCTGACTCAGCTTGTTTGTCAAGCCATGACAGCCTTTACAATTAAAGGATGCAATAAACAGAGCTCAGTCCGATGGCAAATTACTTTTAATACACCTAAGCAGACAGGTATGTATTATTCAAAGTCCTGAACACTGACCAGGAACAAGGCCACCCAAGGCTTTTGGATAATGGAAGCTCTGTAAAAGTGTTCAAGAACACCATTCTACTTCTCCACATGAACTCTCTCTTTTGGATGTTTCCACAAAAATTTAAAAAAAAAGAAAAAAAAAGAAAGAAATTAAGTTACTAGTTTCTGAAAGCATTTTCTATAAAACTATTACCTTGTCAACATGATGGCTGCAATCATGCTTCACTATGAAAGGCTCTCCATATCCATTTTTAAGCTTAAAGTTCTCAATTTCTTGTACTTACCATAAAGTCATTTATATAAGCTTACACATATGTGCATTACTACAAGATACTTTTTAAGATGTACAATTACCTAAACGCTACAAAGGGTTAATTACCTCTTTGCTTCTGCTCCGGCTTCTGTGCTTTCTTCCTTCAGTATCTGCAGAAGAAAACATTTACTGTCATTTACCAAGATAAAGAGGAGATCACCTGGCTATAATCTTTCTAGCTCCTTTCAGTTATTCCACCCCTTGAAGGGATGGATTTATAAAGATTTAAAAGACAAACAGCACTATTTGAGTATCTAGGGCAGAAAGCAAACTCTGGCTGTTAGTCCCAGTGCTTTGCATTTATTTAAGCTCTGACAGTGAAAAACTAACCCACATCACACTGCAATCATGTTCTTCTGCCAAGTAACCTTATTGTTACAACTTTGCAAAAGTGTTCCAGCCTATGCTTATCTAATCAGAATGAAACAAAATGGGACAGTTTCCTGTTTGGTGTGCTCTGACGTGCCCTCCCTCCCTGATCCCCTCAACACTGATAAGACCTTTTCCCTCAACAGTTCCAATATTTAGGATACACCCCAAAAGTTAGGAGATCCATTTTTTCCCCAATTCTAACAAGTTACTAGGGCTAAGTCTGTCTGTTTTCCCAAAACTGTTTCTGAGAGAATTCAGCTGCCCAAGAATCTGCCCCCATCGAGGCCGTACCTGATTTCCGCCTCCTCTCCCTGGAGCGTGAGCGCGATCTCGAGTAGTGATGCTTTGATGTTCTGGGGGAACTGGAGGCATCTGATTGTTCCTTTTTCTTCTCTCTTTCTGGAGAGGACTTTTCTGGGACTACTCCATCTCGTTCTGTATCACTACCCTATAGACAAGGACAGCATTGACAAGAAACAGAACCTTAGGACTGAAAACCAAGGAAAAAAAGAGACATCTAATTTTATTTTTTTTGTTAAGCCAATGTTGTGTTCACCCCATGGTTAGGCAATAGCTTTATAGACTTGTAGTGAACTGTGCAACTTCATACAGATTGATTTGTCAAGATTTTAATAAAGATATAAAGCTGATATAAAGTTCACATTTTATTCTCTCACTACATTAAACTGTACTTTACTTTTCCCATGTACTTCTGAGAGTATCAGTAACACCAAACTCTGAGGCAGAGTTTTCTCTAAATGGTGTCTGGAGGTCAATCACTTTTTAGCATTTCCATGACCAGGATTACTTCAGGTCAGTGCTGTTCCAACAGATCTGAGTGACAAGTCTGGGCATTATTGAGGCACAGCACAAAATCCCAGAGTTCTGAAGCACAGAATGAACTCTGAAGGGAAATGCAGGAAGGGGCATTAGGGTTAGACAGCTCACTCTGGAATGAGGAAACACCTCAACAGCATCTCTGCAAAAAGATTTATTTGTAGGAGACCACACACAGATCACTGACACCTGCTCCAAGATCACATTTTTACCAGATAATGAAAACCAAGATGTTCCCTCCACTCCTTCTAAACCTTGATCTAGGATTAAATCCAAAACCTGATTTTGTGACATCTCTGTGACTCAATGAGTGAGGGGTAAATGAGCACAGGGGGTGCACAGTGCCCTGAAAGGAACAGAGGGAGCAGCACACACAGAGGGTGAATGGGCTCCCAGGAATGATCTCCCAGCTCCACTGCTCCTGCTCTGATCTCCTCTGAACCAGCCATAACCAAACCTCCTGGACAATGTGGGGCTGCAGCAGATGTCACTAAGGACATCATCTGGCCCAGAACTGCTATCAGAGAGACAATTTATATAGCAGAGGACTTGAACTTGCAGCTTCCCACCAGCTGCAATGGTGGAATGGTTTGCCAATGGTTTGCCCTCTCAAACGCTCATTTATATCCATTGCTTTGAAAATAAAGCAGCTACTTTGTCTTAAATCTCCACAGATATTACAAACTGTCACCAATACACTGTGTGCCAACAGCACACTTTCTTCATGACACCCTACAGGTAAATATTTGGATTTATATTTCAGCTACTACTGTTTACATTGTGAAGTTACTTGAGAAGAACGAGAATATCAGCTCTGAGTGTAAATCGGGTGGGATTTCAAACACACTATCCGAGTGAACCTGAGCCCACTGCCACGATTTCCAAGGCTACCAATGCCATTATTTACACAGTGCTGCTCCTTAGTGCCCTTGGGCTCTGCACCTCCGGGAAATCAGCGCTACAGAAAACAAACACAGCAATTAAAAACCTGACAGAATTCACTGAGATTATTCTCAGCTCTCAGACTGGCACCAGGCTCAGTGTTACCCTGAATAAGTCCCTCACCTACACTTCAGAGGAACCTCTAAATGCAGTAGTAGCATCTTAAAGTGCAAAAACAAAGTAATAATAATTAAAGTCCTTTGACAGAAAAATGTACCTTCCTCTTAACAGTGTAAGTTATATAACAAAAAAATTAAAAATCGTTATATAAGAATTAATTTTCTCCAGAAGTTTAAAGTCCCCCTGGCTCTGTTTCACCACTTATCAAACTTTCAAAACAAGAACTTTAATTACCAGATTAGACACCGCAAAATGCTTAAAGTGAGCTTTAAAAAGTTTGCTCACTTTCCAGCCCTGCTTGTTTGTTGTTTTTTTTTGGTTTTGGGGATTTTTTTGCACTCAAAACTATTTAACAACTTTTGAAAAAATTGACCACTTTAGGTTAACTCTTCGGTAACTCTTACTGATTCCTCAACACAATTAGAGGCGAAATATCTTTGTACACCACCAGATCACAAAATTTTTTCAGAGAAAATAAAACCACTCTTAAACGCTGCCTGAACATGAAGCATAGTGGTAACTACAGCAGAGGCGTTTCCCATCGATATTAGCCATAAAAAGCAGGACAGGAGCGAATTAATTGAATGCAAAAAAGCCTGTGACCAAACACAAAGAAAAAGAGCAGAGAAAAGTAGAGAAAGGAAAATTCAGCATGGTCCAGACACCGGGTCGCTCCCCTCACAGGGAAGCTTGGCCCCACAGTCCCCACGAGAAACGCCAGTACAACCACAGCACTGCTCCCCACAGCCATGGATCCACCAGGGCTCAGTCCCAGCGAGTCTTCTCCTCTCCCCAAGCCCCGAGGAACGAAGCAGAAACTTCTGGAGCCGGGGATGGAAGCGCCGGGAGCAGCGCGGCCGCCCCTCCCCGAGCCCATCATGGCGCCGCAGCCCAAGGCGCGGCGGGCGCCATTTTGTGCCTCCGCGCACACGGCTCCCGACCGGGCCCTCTCCGGCTCTGCCCCCCACAGCCCCTTCCCCGCCACCCTGGCCCCAAAACCCGGCAGCGACCGCCGCTCACCGCCATGATCGAGCGCCCGGACCGCCGCCCCTCAGCAACGTCCTCGCAGGGCTCGACCTCGCTCGGCTGCGCGGCCACAGCGATCGCGCGGCCCCGCCCGCCCTCAGCGCGGCTGCCCGGATGTGGCGCTGGGGGGAGCGCGGGGGAGCGCGGGGCGTTATGGGCCGGGAAGGCGCCTTCGCCTTCGAGGAGGTTTGGCCGCAGCCGCGACCCGTTGAGCCTGTCCCGGCTCCCGCCAAATTGAAACCGGGGAGAGGACGAGGGGGCGCGGTCAGGGGAGCCCCGAGGGGACGGGAGTGTCAGCGGTGAGGAGATCGGGGCACCTGAGGGGACAGGAGTGTCACCGGTGAGGGGATCGGGGGACCTGAGGGGACGGGAGTGTCACCGGTGAGGGGATCGGGGTGCCTGAGGGGACAGGAGTATCACCGGTGAGGGGATCGGGGTACCTGAGGGGACGGGAGTGTCACCAGTGAGGGGATCGGGGGCACGGGAGTGTCACCGGTGAGGGGAGCGGGGTGCCTGAGGGGACAGGAGTATCACCGGTGAGGGGATCGGGGTACCTGAGGGGACGGGAGTGTCACCGGTGAGGGGATCGGGGGCACGGGAGTGTCAGTGGTGAGGGGATCGGGGTACCTGAGGGGACGGGAGTGTCACCGGTGAGGGGATCGGGGGCACGGGAGTGTCAGTGGTGAGGGGATCGGGGTACCTGAGGGGACGGGAGTGCCACCGGTGAGGGGTCCCTCTGGAAATACCGATGTCACCGGTCACAGTGAGGGATCGGGGTCCCCGTGGGCAGGGCTTTGTCACCCCTGTCAGGGGCAGGGGTTCCCGGAGGGCAGAGGATGGAGGTCCCTGGGAGCTGGGGTTTGTCACCCAGAGAGGATGAGGGTCCCTGAGGAAAGGGAATGTGTCCCTGAGGGCAGGGACACTCACAGCATGGTGGGGAGCACTGGCAGTGAATTCAGTTGGTGAAATCTCCCCAAGCTGCCTTCAGCCAGGCCGGGATCCACACTGTTCACTTGGCTTTAAACAAACTCCTTATCCTCACGAGTCTTCTTGTACACAGTGCCTCCAGACAGTAATAGTACTAATAAATACTAATGAAAATAATAAAACCTGTAGCTACAGGTTAGAGCTGTCTGCTCTACAAGGTGTTCCTGCAATGTTTATCCCAGGCAGAGATGTGGAACGAGATCGAGCTCCTGCTGAACGAGGACACCGGGCAGCTCCTGGTGGGGCTGGGCCAGGAGTGTGGCACTGCCCTGTACCAGGTGGATTCTCTGCTGCAAATCACATCTTCAGAGAAGGTACAGCCCATCAAAGCCATGCTTTTGTCTTTATTAATGTGTCTTTTTTGTTTAATAATTACCTGGGCTCCTCTGCCATGTTTTCTGGAGAGTTCCTGTGTGAAAGAACCTTTCCCTTGCCAGGTCTCTGTGAACCCCCAGCTCCATGCATGCAGCTCCAGGGATGGCAGCATTGTTGCTGTGGACAGATCTGTGGTACTTCTGGACAGCACTGGGCTCTCTCTTCTCATGGACATCCATTTTGGTGAGTTCTTTCCTTTGGAATTCCACTTGGCAAGTGAAAACTGGCTTTTAAAATACCTTGGTTTGTACAGGAAAACATAGCAAGTGTCTGATTAGTCTGTAAAGGGAAGCATTATAGCAAGTACCTAAGTAATAAAAAGTGATTTTGGCTTCTGAAGACAATTATTTCAGTACAATTTCATTAGAAGCCTTTCTAAGTTCTCACTGGATACCAAAACCACTCCCTGTAGGCCTCTTCCTATATTTCATTTAGTCAGAATAACTTGTTTTGAAGAAATCTGGGACACTGTGTTGTCCAATTCTTGTGTTAATATTTATTCATAAAACCCAGATCTTGATATCTGACATTTTGCCATGAACCTTTTCAGACTCTAACGTGGATGTTGTGGGTATGTGCCATGCCAAGCAATTCCTTGTGGTGGGTGAGAGAAGTGGCAGTTTACATCTCATCCACATCCCATCCAAACAAACCTTGCTAACAAAGGTACAGTCACTTTCCTATTTAATTTTGCTCTGAACATTTTGTTCTCAGACTTTCTTGAGGGTTTTAAAATCATTTTTCCAAATACCAAAATATAAACATCCTTGCCTTTTTGACCACATATTCTAACTAAACAGCTGAAATGGGCACTTCTGTTCCCATGAGTGATGAATAAGGAAAATCTATTTAGGAATGGCATGCAGAAACAAGAAACTTCATTAAAAAAGTTTAAAGTTTGAATTGATGATCAATATTTCAATATTTTTAGTGAAATAGAGAAGAATAGTCTTTATGCTGTTTCTATTTTAGATTTTGGCTGAACAATCTACAAGTGAAAAGACTTACTTAAATCTCTTTTTTGTTAAAGATAATGCAGATGCAGGTAAGAACTGAATGATTATTTTCTCCCCCTTTGTCTGAATTTTTGTGATTTTGTTCCCCTTTAATAGCTCTCAGGGAAAGAGATTACAAAATAAGTAACACAGAAAATAAAGAAAAATTAGTTTTATGTGCACAATGCAAAGCAAAGTTGTAGAAGTTTCTTTATCTCATCAATTATTTTACAAATGCCATAGGGAACAAATATTCAGAATTCAATACCTTTTTCTTTTGAGACTGTGCTAAGCATATGAAAATGCTTAAAAAAGGAAGAATTCCTTCTGTCTTCTGTCAGAGTTCAGTGGCTCTGTTCTATAAGCTCCCAGCCCTGTTCTGTCACAATATATTATATTATATTATATTATATTATATTATATTATATTATATTATATTATATTATATTATATTATATTATAGTTCTGCTCCTAGCTGGAAATGACAAAATTCTTGTTTAAAATAGCCTAATCTATTGGTCAGATGTTTTTTTTGGGGTCAGTTATTTCACTGTCCTGTTTACAAGCAAGTCTTCCCTTTACTTGCTCTTGAATACTTCAGTTTGAAATATTTCTGTGGGGTTTTTTAGGTGTTTATCACATGTTCATTCTCACAAGCAATGGATGCTTCTGCATTATGTGTGTCCCTCTTGGAAAAACACAGGAAGGTAGGATGAGCTACAGACCCCTTGGGATTCCATTGGAACAGGGAAACCTGTATTCAAAAACTTCCTTTGTGCCTTTTTGAAAAGTTTATTTAACGCTGATTTTATTTTTTTTCTTATTTAGCAATGGAGAAGATGGATTTGACTACAGCAAAGCAAGTAAGAAACACCTGCAAAACTGGTCAAATTGTTAAAAGTGCAGGGTTTGTCACCAAAGTTTGCTCTGTAAATTCCATTGAGTATTTACCAGTCCATCATTCCCCCTCACACACAGCTCTGATTGTTACTTTTTCTGTACACTTAGAAATGAGCAGAGATTTTTATCCACTGGTTCTATAAACAAATCTTTTTTCTTTCCCCTTTGTGGCCATCCCTGCTCTGCCACCCACAAGTTACAAGGACAGATAAAGACAACTTTCATTGCCACAGGAGAGCACCACAGCCTGGGCTGTCAGGACTTTGTCATCAGCAGCTCAGGCAACAAAATCCATCTGATCATTGGGGTAAGCACTAAAATTATGATCAGAACAATTTTCATGTGATCAGTGATGGCTTTTTTGGATTTGCAACAAAATTTGTCTCCAAAAATTTGCCTCTCTTTTTCAAGCAGCTCTTCAGCTTTTTGCACTCTACTTTTCATTTCCTTCACTGTCAATTTAAAGGTTGCCACTTGTGCAGCCTGTCCATGGTTTTTCTCATAAAGAAATAACTGCTGTCATTTCCAAAATGACTTTGTTGTGATGGATGAGGGGAAAATATTTTCACCCTGAGTTTCTGAGCTTAGAAATCACTGGTTCCTGGTCTGTCCAGGCTGGATTGTTTATAGATCCTATCCTTGAGCTCACAGACAAAACCAAAGCTGGCAAGACTCTTCCAATCAGCTTCTCATTCAACAAGGCCTGCTAAAATAACCAGGTCTAATTCAACAAAGCTTTTAAGCATTAATTAAATACAGTAACTAATAAAGAAATTAAAATATAGACTTGCTTTGAAATGTAATTTGCAAACTTGCAAACAAGTTCTCTGAGTTGATTTTCTGAAGCCTGTTGAATTCAATGGGATTTTCCTCAGTAGGCCCAGAGTAATTTCATCCAGCTTTTATGTTCTATGAGAAAGAAAAGTGGATATTTTGAAATACTGTTTTTCAAAGGGCCAAAAACTGCTGAGTGTAACAATCACTGTAACAAAGGCTGGTCTTGAAAGGAGAAGGGGAAAAATGTTAAATTAAAAATAAAGAAATCAATGTTTTTTTCCGAACATCAGTAGAGGACTAAAGTTAAATTTAGTTTTGCAGCTTTCCAAGTTCAAGATCAATGGCAGAAGGAGACATGTCAGTGGTCAAACATCTCCTGTCTAACCCCATTTTACTTTTCCTCTCCTTACAGGGTAAAGGTGATTTTGTGCTCTCCAAATGGGAGGTGGATCCCACCAATGCCTTGGTCTCTGCTCAAAGTTTTGCTGATTCAGGTCTGATCCAAGGTAAAGAAAGTTTTATCTTTTTATAGACAAGTGTAGATTTCATATTGAATTGCAGAATGTACTAATTTTTGGTTATTTCATTGTTTTTAATAATTTAATTTCATTAAATTTCATTTTCATTGATTCAGTTAATTTCATTGTTTTTAATAAATTCACATGTACCCAACAGAACAATTTTGTAAAGGTACAGCCAAAATTTGGGCTTCAAAATTGCAGTTTAACTTAGTTATAAAAATCACAATTCACTTTAAGCTAAACATTACACAGTCCTAGGAAGTTCCATGAGGTTAAACCACGAGGTTTCCAATACTTGGTTATGTGTTTGAATATGTTTTTGCTTCTGATACAGATCTCAAGAAAAATAATGAATTTATATGAGTATTCATAATTTTTAGGTGCTGCAAAACTTCAAGTCCTTGACAATCAGCTGTTTGTTTTGGATACAGAGGTATGGGTAATGATTTGCTTTAATCTTCACTTTACAATGTTCTTGAACCAGCTTGTAAACATATTTTTTAAGGTTTAAAGTGAAATTTCTGTAAAATGAAGGTGCTTATATTTATTTATATCAAGAGCATCTTGATCTTCCTGTGTTTCTTTTTAATTCTACTCCTATTCATTATTTAAGCCAAGAAATGTAATATTTTGCTCAAAAACTGTCTTCTAGGAGGAAAATACAAACCCATGTCTGATTTTTTTTTTTTTTTAATCTAGAACATCTTAAGCACATGGGATATTTATTCTCTCACTCTAATTTGGGATTGGCCTTTAATACATATTGAAGAATTTCTTCTCACTACTGAGTCAGATTCCTCCCAAGTCACATGGTAAGTGAAGAGTTACAGCACCAACCTTGAGAAGTGAGAAGTTGTCTGGTGCTGTGATTTTTATGAAATATCTCATTATTTTGGCCCAGATGCTGGTGCAAAACAGCTTGTCCTTGTTAGAAATTCCTTTTCTTAAAAAATAAGATTAAACAGAATGTGTGAAAAAGTGTAACAATTGTTCTGAAGTGGGAGAAAGTGCTAGAAACTATTCAGCTATATATTCAAATATAAAGGGATTTCTAAATGCATTTGTTGTCATGGAATGCAAAATTTTCTGAAACATGGAAACAAAAATATTTCAATTTTAACCTCAGATTCCTACAGCAAATTTTGCTTTCTTTTATCTCATTCATTAGGCAAGGGCTTGCCAATGTGAAACTGATTGTCATGACAATGCCAGATGCCAAACAGGTAAAATCTCCTATTCTGTGTTCTGCTCCTTAATTGTTTGCAATTGCTCACAGGAAAAATAAAGGGGGAGAGGGATGGAGGTGGCAGAATATTTGGGGCACAGAGGATTCTGGGGAGCTGAAATCCACACTGAAATGTGGCCATTTACATCTCAGGGTGTAGCAAGTGAGGGCTCTTGGGATTCCTGTGGGGGTGCCCAGGCCAAGCTGGCCCTGGTTGGGGTTTTTATGGAGGGTTTGGGGTTTATTTGTTTGGTTTATTAAGGTGGGCAGACAAGGAAGAGCAGCAAAATGTGTGTGTTGTTATCTTACATCCCCACCCAGATTTCTTTAGAACAACCTCTGCTGCCTTCAGCATCTACCCCCAGCTACAGTCAGTGCAGGCAACTGAAATAAAATACCAGGATGAACATTATGCAATTCTAAAAATTAGATTAAACCTGTTGAGTTATACATAATAGGCCTAGAGAAAGAGAGAGGGGGAGGCAACCTCTGAACCTTCATTAAATTTCCTCAAACTGAAGACCTGCATTTCATAAAAAGTCCTACTGTATTTCCATAAGGATTCAGAAATGGTTCTGCAAATATCACTCTCTCACCAGTGTAAGAGAAAAAAAGCAATTCTGACTTCTTTGTTTTCTCCCTTTTGTTTTTTAATAGATGAGAAGCCTGATGGTTTTTGCATTGCCCACTATGCAGCAGCTCTATTCTCTGGAAGTGTCTCCTGTTTCTTCCCTTGTTCAAAGTGGGATTTGCACTGTAGGTTTGGATGATTTTGTTTTTGTTCTTTGAAGCAATGTAGTTGTCTTAATATGTGTAAATATTAAAGAGGGTAGTGAGTTATTCTTGTTAGGTTAGAAGCAATTTCTGCTATAAACTATGCAGGAACCATACAAAGAAAGGTTAAGTGATGTCCCCAAAGGACAGAGAAAAATATCCTTTTATGAAGCAAACTGAACAATTTCAATTTAGTCTGAGGTCTCGTGCACTATTCAATAGCACTGCCAGTGGTTCCTGCTGCTGTTACAGCTAAAAAGTGAGGGAAGTTTTTTTAAGTCCTCTTAGCATAGGAAAATGCTCTGGATTTATTTGGAATTCAGTTCATTTCACCTGATGGTTTCTGTCATTGCTCACTACAGGATACAATACACTTCTTGGAAGGAATTCATGAAAAGCATCAGATGTAAGATAATATTTTGTTTGTAACTAGCTCATTATTGTATAAAAGTAGCAAATTACTTCCACACAGAGTTGATAAATTCACAGAATTCCCTCTCATCCTCAGGCCCTCTGAAGACCCAGTTTCTATCGTTGTGATGAGAAGTTTAACTGAAGCCTTGCCAGAAAATAGGTACTGGTTTCTGTGAAAAACCATTGTAGTATTATCAATTTTTTAATCTGGACTTACATTGAAGTGGTTTATTTTATTTCCTCCCCAGACTAAGTCGTTTACTGCACAAACACAAATTCACTGAAGCAGAGAATTTTGCTATTCAGTTTGGACTGGATGTTGAGGTGAGTTGTTCATTCATGAGAAACACATTAGAGATTAATGAGTATAACTGAAATTATGAGAAGGTCTTTGCTCTATAGTCCAATAGAAAGCATTAAAAATATTACAGATATTACCAAGGCAGTAGGATGTTACCTTTTAAAACAGCTCACCATATTTGTATTATCTTTTTAAACAGCTTGTATACAAAGTAAAGGCCAACACTATTTTAGAGAAACTGGCTTCAGCTTCTCTCGGGAGTTATGGCCAGGAAGCCTTGCTGGATCTTGGCAATGAAGCCAAAGAAAATTTGCAAAAAATTCAGGTTTGTTTGTGTTTCTACCCTCTCTCCCTACTAAAACAATCCAAATTATAAAGGATCTTGGAATTAATTTCAGCTGTTTCCTTATGCCAACAGGACAGCCAGTTTGTTGTGAATTACTGCATCAATGCTCCGTGGCCACTGTATGAAACCACACGAGAAATGCTGAATTATGCTAAAGTCAGGGTAAGGGCTTTATTTGTTTCTATTTCTTCTACTTTTCAACTTCTATTCCACCCTTCTGTACAACATGAGAGGGGCACAAAGCAGTTACAGTCATTCCAAAAGGCAAAAGTAAAGCCATTATAAATCCTGTGTAACCAAACAAATCCTTTGTAACCAGCCATGAAGAAGCAGCAAGTCTTGTTCCAATCTCGTTCTTGGTATTGCCCAAGGACAAGAAAGAGCTCACAGATTTATTTTTTGTATCACAAAGCAGGGTTTAGTTTTGAGCAGCAGTTTTTTAAAGTACCTTTAAAATATCAATTTTCAAACTAAAGCTCAAAGTAGGTCACCTTTTTTGAATTAGGTCAGATATATTCTAAATACTGAATTTTTTTAAGAAAAAAAAAGAATTTTTGGAGGGAAAAATGGGGGAAAATTGCTGGAAAATGGGAATCAAATGGGGGGAAAATTGGGGAGAAAAAGGGAAAAATTGGGGAAAAATAGGAATAAAATAAGAGGAAAATTGGAATAAAATTGGGAGGAAAATGGGAATAAAAATTGGGAAAAAATAGGGGAGAATTGGGGAAAAATAGGAATAAAATGGGAGAAAAAGGGGAAAAATTCCCTTATATGGACTTTTCCCCACCCACAATTCACTTATTTGGGTGTACCCACGCCCACATTTCCTTATTTGAGCTTAGCCCTGCCCACATTTCCTTATTTGGGATTTAGCCCTGCCCACATTTCCTTATTTGGTTTTAGCCCTGCCCACATTTCCTTATTTGGTCTTAGCCCTGCCCACATTTCCTTATTTGGGCTTAGCCCTGCCCACATTTCCTTATTTGGGATTTAGCCCTGCCCACATTTCCTTATTTGGTCTTAGCCCTGCCCACATTTCCTTATTTGAGCTTAGCCCTGCCCACATTTCCTTATTTGGGATTTAGCCCTGCCCACATTTCCTTATTTAGTCTTAGCCCTGCCCACATTTCCTTATTTGGGATTGATCCCTGCCCACATTTCCTTATTTGGTCTTAGCCCTGCCCACATTTCCTTATTTGGGATTTAGCCATGCCCACATTTCCTTATTTGGTTTTATCCCTGCCCACATTTCCTTATTTGGGTGCAGCCCTGCCCACATTTCCTTATTTGGTCTTAGCCCTGCCCACATTTCCTTATTTGGTCTTAGCCCTGCCCACATTTCCTTATTTGTATTTAGCCCTGCCCACACTTCCTTGTTTGGACTTAGCCACGCCTACATTTCCTTATTTGGGATTTAGCCACACCCACATTTCCTTATTTGGGATTTAGCCCAATTGAATTAGATCCAATCTAACACTGTAAAATCTCAATTCCCAGGAGTCCTGACCTGTTGCTCATGTCTTTGTGCACTCACAGTCCTGCCTGGCCTGCTCTGAGTTGTCAGCCAACCCCTTTCATGTCCTTTTTTCAGATTTTGAAGAAAGAGAACAGAACCAATGCTCCACCATCTGATGGGGCTCCAGTATCCATAGCTGAGGTGAGGACAAATTTTTTGGATCTACAGTATCATATAAACAATTGTACTGTAGAGTTGTACAAACTGTAAATCCAAATTACTACTGTAAACTACTGCTGAATTTTAAAAAATCTACACAAAATGATATTTTATAGTATGAAAGAGAACCACAGTTATGACAGATTCAGAAATAAGCCATTTCTTCAGTCATAGAAAGGTGACTGAAGATGCTCCATGGATTGAAGGCAGAACCTTTCTTAAAGTACTTTTTGGAGTTTCATTTTGGTTTTTGTTTAGTTCTGTTGTAAATTGGCCTCATCTGCCTCCAAGGAGAATCAGTGCTCCAATCATGTCATGTAATATGTTCAGCCAGACATTAACCTTAAATCTCCTCTGCATTCAGGTGTTGAGAGCTCAGGCAAGACTTACAACATTCTGTGAAGCTTTTGGACTGGAGAAATTCAGGTTGGTTTGTGTTTAAGATTTAAAATAAATTTAATTGTGATTGTTTAGACTGTACCACTGAAATTAAGGTTATTTTTTAATATGAGTTCATTAAACTTCAAGCTCTTAAGTTTCCCATCCTGTGCTCTGGAGATGGGAGAATGCAGAGGTTGAGTCATCCTATGTATTGAAAACATAAATTATCTATTGCACATCCACTTAAATAGTTGGGGTTTTTAATTCAAGATGTGTGGGAGGGATTGTGATTTTAAACAAACACAAAGCACCTCTCCTGTTGTTTCTTACAACATCAAGCATGAAGTAGAAAGGTTTTGAAGTTCTCTCCCCAATTTCTCTGTAAATGACATTTAACAAAGCTTCTCTTCCCCCTCACTTTTAGTGGCGTTGCTTGGACAGAGTTCCTGAACAATGAGGACATGTTCAAGATTATTGTTTTCCAGCTGGAGGAAGGGAATTTGCCTTGTGCACAGTACCTCTGGCTTAGGCATCAGGTGAGGTGGCACAGAATCCCTGGAATTTATGGAGGGGGTTAAATCTCTTCTATTTTCCAGCCTGATTTCCCTGGTGCTGTTACAGCTCCTCAGAAAGCAAAGGTGCATGGCAGCCTCTCATCCATTCCCACAGTGATTACCTGCTCACCTGGATGCTTAGCAGGCTGAATTTCTTATTGATTTAGGAACAAACTGGTATTTCTGGTGTCAGAATTCATATTTCTAAGTCACAGCAATTTGATTTATCCTGCAGTGCTTGGAATCTTCCACTCCCTTTCTTGCAAGCACAGCTCTGAGATTTAAGTGGATGTTTTCTGCCTACCTTAAAATCCTTTAAAAATAATCACAGACTCCTCACTCTGAATGACACATTTAAGGTAGTGTGTGTGTGCTGTTATTTTATTTTTTAGTGCAGGACCTTCAGTTCCATGTCTGTTGTTTTCTCACTAAGACAGAGCTGTAGAATGAGTGTGAAAGTAACAGAACAGTGTCATTTGTAAAGAAATTCCTTCAATTAGGTCTTTTTTTAACAGCACCAAACTCTAGTTTTACTGAACACAGCCTAATTTAATTTCTGCCTATGACTACTGAGATTTTCTCTTTGTTTTTGTGAAATTTACTGGCTCTTCCTATTAGTGAAACAGCTTTACAGAGTAGCAGATGAACATTTCCCCCATGGATCTGTAATTGTTCTGGTTTCATATCTTAGGCTGATTTTGAAAGCAGCTTTGATGAGAAAATGCTGAAGGATTTGCTCAACGCCATCCATTTCACTGCTCCTTTGAAGGAACTTTGTGTGTGGCTTAAAAATTTTGTGATCCCCTTCTCAAGAAGGGCTGTGCCAGATGGACAGGTGAGTGACTTAAGAACTGTAAAAATTGTCATTTTCTCACACTAAGATGATTTTACTCTCAATCCTCCAGACTTCTGAATGTCAGGAACGTGTTCCTCTGTCTTTCAAATGGATTCTTTTCCCTAGCATTTATATTTGAATTTATTTCTTTAGAAAGAAGCTTCTAATGGCAAATTTGATAGATAGCATAACTCTATTATAATTGTATTTTTTTCCAGAAAATATTAGCAAAATGGCTGGAACAAGCTGCTCGAAACCTTGAATTAACTGACAAGGTAAAACACTGCAGAAACCTGGCATATCCTGTATTTCTAGATGTATCATATGGTTTGCTGATATCAATTCTTTTGGACAGGCAAACTGGCCTGAAAATGGACTCCAAGTGGCTGAGATTTTTTTTACAAGTAAAAATCAAGGTGAACTGGGAGTGACAGCTTTTGGCAAGTGGACTCCTTTGGTAAGAAACGTAACAAATACAAGAATTTGCTACTGAGAAACCTCAAACAGATGCTGTGGGCTGGAGCTGGAGTGGATGATCATTAGATCACTGGTGGGTTTGGGGAAGCCAGACTCAATTCCATGACAGGAAAGAATTCCAATTTTCATCTTTTTAAAGATTTAAAGCAGATGGCAGCCTCTCAATGGCCGTGTCTCCTAACATTTCACTTCTCAACACTGTTTCAGAGGTGTGGTGACTGTGAAGAGATACAGAGGTTAAAGAAGCTGGTAAATGATTTACAAGAGTTGAGAAATCTGTACAGAAAATACAACTGCAGGCTGGCATTCTGTGATTTTGAAAAGGTAACATTGAAAAAGTGCTTTTCAGGTTGTTCTGAAAAGGAGAAGAATCTTATAACCTGTAATTTAAAATCAGACAAAAGAAATCCTGATGGGTGTTGGTTCAATTTCCAGCCATAAGCTGCTGAGACTATTTGAGAAGTTGTGCTAGAAATTTTCTTTCAATTCAGGTTATAAATACAACCTAAGGCACTGAGAGGCTGTGGCTCAGACTCTGTGGTTTGCAGGTTATTGCAGATCACCCACTGTGGAACAAGGACTGGCAACAGAGAGACTGAAAGCACAACTGAACAAGAAAAGCTTTGTGGATGAAAGGGGTTATTTGAGCTAGAAAAGGATTCTTTAAAGATTCTAAAGAGGGAAATCTTTATTTCAGTGGCCTCTGGATGTTGGATTATGTACCAGAGATGAAAATGGCCTTGCACTGACATTTGTGATGTTCTAACTTGGCCTTTTCCTGCTTGCTGCCCAGGAAAATGCAACCACTATTGTGTTTCGCATGCTCGATAAAATTTTGGCACCAGAGCTTGTCCCATCAATTTTGGAGAAGTTTATAAAACCCTACCTGTGTGAACACAACCTGCAGAAAGATGAGCTTCTTCTACAGTATGTCAAGGTATCCCTATTTTTTTTTCCTTTTGAAGAAAGCTATTTCAACATCAGAAAGCAGAAACCAAGTCTGATGAATGTTTGAATTTACAACTGAATTTTAGGCCCAGCTTTTAGATTAATCCTATTGCTGTCAATGAACTTAACGATAGTTACTATTTCAGTTATGAAACAATCCCTTAATGCCCAGAAAACCTCACACTTTTGCTCATATTATGAGATACTCCTATCTTTTCTGATTCCAAGTGTTCTGATCACCTTTATGAAAACACAGGATTTGCTGGAGCGCTGTCGGACACGATCCAGTTCAGTGTTTGAGACTGCCTGGGAGGCCAAGGCTGTGGCTGTCATTGGCTGCATCTCTGACACTGAGGTGAGTATGTTTCATGAAAGGCATCAAGGCACTCCAGCACACCAGTTCACAGCAAAATATGATTTTTACACAATGCTCTGAGTAGATTTTTAATGAGTGAGAAAATGGTACGTTATGATGTTATCTACTTATTCTATTTTAGCCATCTCCCCTGGGATATTTTTTGAGGATATAATTGTAGTTGTGATGTCATCACATGGAAAATATTTTAATATATATGGAATCTATATTAAATTTTACCAATTTTAATATATATGGAACCAGAGTGTCATAAATGACTGCAAGCATTTTCTAATTGAACTTGACAATCATATGATGCCTTTCTTTATGCAAGTGAAGATTGGGCAGGGAAATAAAATACTTGCCCAAAGGGATCAGTCACACATGAGCAATACTTCAAGGGACTACTTTGAAACTTAGTTTGCAAAGTGAAAATAAGTTCTTTTGTGTTTGTGTCCCTTCTGCAGCTGAAGTTTGATGCAGTGCTGCAGGTGATGCAGGGAGCTGTGGTGCCATGGAGTGCAGCAGTGGAGCAGCTGGTCAGACAGCACCTGCAAATGAACCATGCCAAGTAAGCAGCACCCCCTTGGCTGGGGAAATGCTGTGTGTGATGTGGGGTGATGCTTAAATCCCAGAGCTGGGGGTGCAAATGATGGATGAATTTGTTCCCAGAGTGAAGTTACTGCAGGAAAGTTACAGACTGATGGAGATGAAGAAGCTTTTGAGAGCCTATGGGATAAGAGATACCAATCTTCTGAAGGACAAGCAGATGATAATGGTAAAGTACCAAGAGTTTGGATTTCTCCAAAGGTCACAGTGAACAGCCCCTGGTGATTTATTTTTACCATTTGAGTTGGGTTTTTTTAACATCTCCCCTTCACTAAAAGACAGATATTTCTGGAGAAGTTCCTCAATATCACCAGACACATTTTCAGAGTTCCCAGGCTAATTCAGTCCCCAAGCCCTGTTTTCTCCCAGTTACATTTCTGTCAGCTTTTCTCTAGATAAAAGTCTTAATCTTCCAGGTAACTTGATACAAACTGAACAATTCCATTGGTAAAGTAGTTTGTATAAACTAATTCCTTTGTTATCCTGTACATCCCCAAACTAAAGTCCATTTCTGTTTTCTTACAGAGGCTTGTCAGATACATTCTCAAACAAGATACCCCCTCTTGCCTGGAGGATGCCTTGAAAATTGTGGAAGCCTATTTGCTGCCCACTGGGGAAGTGTATTTCCTGAGGATGATAGACCTGATTGACAAAGGAAGGGTAGGGAAATATTTCATGGCAGTTGATCCTGGAATTTACAGACACTGAGGCCTCCTGACAAAACAGGGACAAGTTTGCTGAAATCTTATAAGCAGATTGCATAAGTATTTTTAATTCAAATTATTAATTTGACAGCTAACTGCCTTAGCAGCAATGTTTAGCATTGAAAATGAATTCTTTGTCAGAGTTTTATCCTTCTTTTGTGGCAGAATAAGGTGAAAGTTGTGACCTGCAGTGCACCAGAGGAGTTTGGAATTGAAGTCTCTACACATTTCCATGCATTGTTATTTACCCTCATGGCCACTGTGCAGCCATTGATCAGAACAAGAATGTACACACAGCTCAGCTTTTCCACATGCAAATGCCCTTTCCTTTTTAATATTTCTGCTCTAATTTTGTTTCTTTTTCTCCTTTCAGGGAGAGGAATCTCTGACTTTGTTCAAATCTCTGCCTCTGGCTAAGGCTGAGGAAGTTGCAGAGAGATTGGCTCTGTGGGGAAGGCTGATGTTACAGAACAAAGCAGATGATCCTGAAGAGGTACCAAGGCTTTTCCCACCACAAAGTGTGCACACAAATTATTCTGAAAAGGGAGAGCTGGGGATGTTTCCTGTGAGAGCTGACAGACTGTGGAGGAAACACATATTACCCCTATAAAATTTACTGTTTATAAAGATAAATATTTAAAATAACTTTCTGTTCCTTTGCTTTTCAACTGGTTGTGCCTTAGACTTGGTAATTGTTGCTTAAGAAGTTTGTGGAACTTTGCATTGTGCTTTAAGAGCTGAAGCCCAACATTTTAACAAAAAAAAATAAAAACCTCTTCCTTTCCTGCAGCAAAAACCACAAATGCTTATGACTAAGACACTGGTGGAAATCCTCAAATTCTGGTTCAGCATTCAAAAAGGTAAAGGTACAATTTTAACATCTCTTATCTTCTTTGTGTAAATGGAATCAAAATCTAATTGTTTTTCTCCTCCAACAGACAATCCTGTGAAGAAATATGAATGTGAAGAAAACCTAAAGTTGTTTGAAACACTTGCTGCCCTGCAGGTGGGTATTTTTATTGTTTTAAATCCCTTTTAATTTACTGTGGTTACTCCAATTGTTTTTATCACATGGATCATATTAAAAATTAATTGTATTTACAATGTGCACGCAAAGGTTGTTTTTATTATTGACTTCAAATTGATTCTAAGGCTAATCTAGCAATTTAACCTAATCTGGGCAAGTTCCCAATTAGAGCTCAGTTGTCTATTTAAACCAAAAATTAATATTGTCACTAAAGCCTTAATTGCTAACACTTCAAAGAGTTCATGATAGAGTGCTGTAAGAATTTATGAAGATTTCAGGACAGTAGGTAAAAAAAAGCAATTTAAGGGAGTTTAAATGGATACAAATATATAATTTTTTTGTTGTTGCAGGAGTATTTTGATATCTTTCTCTCAGATGAGGAATACAGGAACCCTTCACTGCTATCTGCACTTCTTGAGGGCCACATAAGCTCTTATGAACGTGTCAGATCTGCATCCAAGTCCAGAAAAGTGCCAGCAGTGAGTTGTGATTCAGGAGGTGGCAAGGCCAAGAGCCCTCCCACTGAATCCAGGCTGTACAGACTGGCTCTGCTCCTGCAAGTCTCAGAGCATGAGCTGGGGCAGAAACTGGCCTTGAGAGCCCTGCAGGATGGAAAAGTGGAAGTGGCTGTCAATATATGCAGGTAAACTGCAGGGCTTCTCAGGATCAGCACTTTTAGTGGCCTTCTCTGAGCTATTTCTGCCACTTTTTTGAAGAGCAAAGGAAAGGGTTTTCTGTAAATAATTAGGACATAATTAAGTAAAAATCCTAAGAATTACTGGTTTTTTTATTTTTAACATCTTTTTCATTCTTAAAAGGGAGTTCTATGAAGCCAGCTGGAGTGAGAGGACAGGGCAGCTGCTGTTTGCAGTGTGCCAAAGGCTCTGCCACATGCTGGGAGCTGACATTCCCATGGTCACTCCTGCTGGGATGGATCTCCCAGCCCTGATCCACGAGCTGGCTGCCCAGGCAGCCACACTCTGCAGTCCAGGTAATTCCTGTTCCCATTTCCAGTTCATGTTGGGAGCCCAGCTTTCCAACCAGAGGTCAATAAACCTGAAAACCAAGTGAATTTCTGGACCTGCAGCTGTGGAAAAAGGTGCTGCGATATTTTAATTGGACAGATGAACCTTGCATTTCTGCTAATGAGCTCAATATTTTCACAGATTTAGTGTTGGATTGTCTGGAACTGTGTAAATACACTTCTCTTGCCAAGGAGATTCATGGACAGTGCCAAATGGACAGCTATGAATTTACAGCTGAGGTATTTTCTGTGCTGTTCACTGTATGTATTCATTTCCCTCTCATTTCTCTAGCACTCTTAAATCAAAAAGCCAACAACAAAAAATCCACAAATAAAACTTAGCTAGAACTTCCTAGAATTTGTGTGTTCTTCAGCCTAAAGAATGAACTGATTTGAGTCCTAAAAGCAGTGCAGCTGTGGGACAAGCACAAGTAGCATTCTCCACTTACATTTCAGCACAATAAATCCTACTGAAAATAGGGATTTTATCAAACAGCTCCTGCAGGACTGGCAGAGAGCTGGCATGAAAGAATGGCAGGGAGGGTTTGGTTTTAAAATGAATGTACTATGTGAAAGCTTTCCCAAGAGTTCTGTAAAACTTTAAGATGATCAAGTTGTTGAATTGCAGCTTTGTTTTCTGTTTAGGTCAAGCAGTGCTTTGGGCTACTTGAAATGAATGGCTCTTACAGCTGCAGTGGAGTGGAGCTGAGTGGCTGGGCTTGTTTATCCACAAAATATTATTTTTCTAGAAAATGGCCCATTTGCAGAATGTTTGCTTATAATATTTGGCCAAGAATGTTTATGAAAGCCTCCATTAAATTGAATAAAAGTACATTTTGGGTGTACAACTAAACAGCTGCAACATGGAGGACAAATGTGGCCACTCTAGGTAGGAAATGGATTTTTTGCCACTAGCCATTGAACAGAATTACTATTTTCAATTAGAACACCATGTTCTGTTCCTGCATTCCAAACTAGAAACCTGTTAGTGGGCTCATTGACTCTGCCTTTTGTTGTGTGTATTTTCACAATGTTCTTACTTAGACAACACCTTCTGGAGGAGATAAAGATCCTTACAAAGAGTGGACCTATGATGATTTCTTTAAAGAGGATGGGATAGTCCTGGATCCTCAGATATCTCTCCCAGTTGCATATGAGCTCATTTCTGCTTTTCTGCCTATCTGTGGTAAGCTTGTTCTCCTCAACATTGACACAATGGAAAATCTGGTTTTTATCTAGAAATAGAAATAATTCACTTCCTGTGTGGAAATGATCACCTCAGTTAGACAAACTCATGGTAGAAATACCCATCAGGGGGTGTAGAATGGAAAGATGATTTTAGGTTTGGTTCCTATTTCCACAGATGAAGAGTTTAATGTTGACTGTCTCATGCAAGGGATTCACACACAAAGTAGTTACTGAAAACTGTTGGATTCCTTTGTGAGTCTGAAAGAGATTCCCTCCTAAAAAATAAATTCTGAGCAGGCCCAGTTCAAAACAGCATCAATGGCTCTTGGGGTTCATGGATCTCTATTTTCTGTCCTGTCCTGTGGTATTTTTAGGGCTCTCCCAGCCTTGCTGGTATTGAAGTTGGAGGGAGACGACCCACCTTGCATTGGTCAGCATCGACTTCGATTTATTCATCAATCAGGCACCTTTTATAACAGTGTTAATCAAGTTCATGCATATTGCAAAATCTGAGCTCACAATAGGTCAGAGATTACACACCAACCCCTCCTTATGTTTCCAATACCAAGATTTGGGTTCTCAAAATTATTCTTGCTTTCCCAAAACAGCCAAAGATAGAACATCCACTTGTTATGAGAAAGCTGCCTGAGAACTCTGATGTGCAAGGCTCTCAAGGCCTTCATGTTTGTCACTTTTACCTGTAATTAAAAATAACCTGAGAACCTCTGCTGTTCACAGAAGCAGGCTGTGAGAACCTGTCCCTCACAGCTGCCTTCTGAGCCATCCCTGAAAAAATCTCCAACATGCTGGCATGCTGCTGATGAGCATTTTCTGTCTTTCAGAGGACAAGCTGTACCCCCTGGAGTCCCAAAGCCTGGCCCACAGAACGCTCATGGAAGGTACCACACCCTGCTCGGGTGGGAAAGGACCTCAAAAATCACCCAAGTCAGGGGCGTGAGGGCAGAGCCACCACAGAGAAAGTGTAAAAAGAGACCTGGAAACCACAAGGTTTAAATTCACCCTACACAAGCATGACTGACTCATAGGGGGTTCTCCAGGTGTCTAAATGTTCCAATTAAAGCCATATTTTAGGGGCTGGTTTGGTTCAGCACAGAAATCACCAGTTTGGCTGCTCATTCCCACCATTCCATTTTTAAGCATTTCAAAACCTGCACTTCAGGACAGTTCTGCCACTCTGAGTGAAGATCATCAAGGCCTGTCCAAGAAGACAACTTCTGGTCAAAAACTCATGGACTTTAGACTAAAATGGGAATCTGTATTAAATTAAAAGCCCTGAGAATTTTAGGTTTTAAAGGGAACTAAGGCAAACCCTGAGTCATAACTCTAATGAAGAAAAAGAGAAACTGCTCTGATATTAACTCCTAGAACAATATGCTTCATAATTACTTTCTGGGGTTGTTTTTTCAAATATTTTCCAGGACACAACTTCCTGCTGCCTGTTGGATCTCCCTTCTCTGCAGCAGTGCAGAACCTGCTGGAGTGCAGCCAGTTCCAGCTGGCCCTGCAGCTCACACTCTGTGCCTTTGGCTCCTGCCTCCTGCACGGCATTTCCAGCACCATGGACCTGTCCCCCAATCAAAAGGTGACTTTTGGCAAGTTTAGAGCAGTTCTCTAAGGATTTAGGGAATTAAATCTCTGAGGTTCTCACCATGACCTTTTATTAGCACCACTTGATTAGATTTGAGTCAGTTTGTGAAAGGAGCTGGTGGTTCCTTCCCTGTTTTTCATGGTTCTCTCCCTTTGCAAAGTGTGTTCAGAACTGAGCTTTTATTCCTGACCTTCCTGCAGAGACTGGAATGGGTGTTAATAATGGTTTACTCTGTTCCTTCATGTTGTTTTAATATGGGGAAAGTCACAAGCAGAATATTCATGAATCATTCCTCAATTCAAAAGCACTTGGAAAACAGAAACCCTTTTTCTATCTAGAAGAAATCTTTATATAAATAAAGATTTTTAATAATAAATCTGAAAATTACTATATTATTATATTACTATTATTATATTATATACTATTTTTATATTACTATTACTATGCTGTAAATGACAAGAAGCTGAAGATTTAGAATTTATTTTTAATTAGATGCTGTTTTCTTCATAACAGCCACATGACAACGACCTGCTCCTCACTGAAACCAGAAGCTTCCTCATAGCTATGAGGCAGAGGAGCAGCTCAGTGATCAAAACCTCTGTCCTGAACTTACTGCACAAGGTAAGAATCCCCTGGGAATGTGAGGGAGCCACCTCTGCTCTGCCTGGCAGCCCCATGGAATTGTTCCAGTTGGAAAAGACCCTCGAGATCCTGGAGCCAAGCCCAGCCCAAGGCTGTCCTGAGCACATCTCCTCATCCTCATCCTCCTTCAGCAGGGCTGTCCCAGCCACCTCCCTGAGCAGCCTTTTCCAGAGAGCCTTTGTGTTCCTGCTCACTTTGCTCTGCTTGGAAGGTTCTGGGCAGTGGGAGCCTCACCTTTGGGGATCCTTTAGGGTCCCCAATAACTGGGATGGCCTTTAGGATCTGTAGGTATTCTCTGTCTCATTTCAAATCCTGGATTTGTTTTAGATTGATAATTTTCCTAGGTAGGGGGAGGTTTAAAAAGCTCTGTGCAAAACCTGACATTTACCATCTTCTAAGGCAGCTCAGGCTAAGGGAAGTCACTTTCAGACTGGCTTCAGGATATTCAGATGTTAAATTTTAAATCCTGAAATGCATTTTTATTCCTTTTCCTCCCTAACTTAAGGACCCAATACTTGTCTAACTTCTGAAGCATTTTTCCTGTGTTGCACCTGATACAAAGAGACCTAATGAAGACATGAAATAAATTCCTAAAGTTTATATTTTTTTTTTCCAAACCACAGGTGTTCAACTCCCATGTCATCGATCAGAACCTGGCCCTGGGCTATTGCACTGTTTTACCCAAGGAAGAAATGTTCCATAAGCTGTGGGAGGTCATCAACAACTCCTGGCAGAATTACAGAAAAGTTTTGGTAAATTCCCAAGGCCTTGAGTTTCTTCAGCAAACAGAGAATGTTAAAGAGATCCTTCCTTTAGGGCCCTGGGGCTGGAGCTGTCTCTGCACCACACTGGGGAGTTGCTGTCAATATTAATGTGATTTTCAACCTCATCATGACTTATTCCCAAGCTTGAAATTATTTATTTCAAGTCCCATCATAATTGATATCTATGTTATATTTTGGATAAATTGTTCTCTGGCAGCAGCTCTCAAGAATGGAATTAAAATTATTAAAATATAAAGGAAGGTGGGAAGTAAAGAAATGAGGAGGGAGAGTAATGCAAATTCTGAGAAAATCCCTAAAAATACATTTTGTATTACTTTCTACAATGTAAGGAAAATATTTTAGAGAAAGTAAATTTTAAAGCAGCTTTGAGCTGCCAGCTCAGGAGGTGGGATAGTCCTGACACCTTCTCTGAGGTTTGTTTGCATTTTACACAGTTGTGTGACCATTTATGAATTGTTTGAAGTTCCTCTAAGGATTTAGATCTCAGGATTCCCAATTTTCAAATTATTTCTTAGGCTTTTATTCACTTCCTTTCTCCTTCCTTCTAGGCAGTAGCTCTGGTGGGAGCAGAGCTTGCTGACCAATATGGTGAAGCAGAAGAAAAGAGAAAATTCCAGGAATTGGTTATTGATGCAGAATGGGGCATCCAGCTCGGTAAATTTGGTGTAAGTTTTTACTTATTTACTTATTTTAGTTTTATTAACTAATCAGTTAATAATATCAATATAATCTGGGATGTGTGAGAGTTTTTAGGCAAATTTCCCATTCAAATATAAGCAAAGTTGGGGTTTTGTTTTTGATTTTTCATTCTGCTTGTCTGCATCAATAAACATCAAAAATGGAAATGCAATAATTGAAGGGGCTGCAAAAGAAAATTTAAATTCTTGAGTATAAGAATTAAATTCTTAATTCTTGAGTATTGGTTATTTGACACAGGGGGTAATCAGCAAATCCACTGCTTTTCCTGCTCTGAAAGTGTCTGGATTGAAACTAAAGGAAGTCAAAGCCTCCCTGTGTAAGGAATTAGTTTAGATGTTGCCTAAAGGGCTCTCTGGAGCAGATGGATGTGGTTTTATCTGCAGATCTCTTTTGAGGCTGTGTTCAGGCAGCCACCAGTGAGGAAGAAGGAGCTGATTCGAGTGCTGGTGCAGAACCCAGAAGTGGACACAGCTCTCATCCTGAACTACTGCAGGTACTGATTCCATGGAATCCATCCCTGGAAAAACACCCAAATAACTGTGGCCACTGAAATCTCTTTCTGCTTTAAATTAATCCTAATTAATATAAAATACAAACTCTTCTTAAAAAAAAAAAAAATACTATTCAGAATACATCCTGCCCTGGATTAATTTATTTCTAAGAAAAGCAGCTCCTTGATGACACCAAAGCTCCCAGGAAAAATCCCATTCTGCTCTTTCCTAGCACTTTCATGCTGGACAGTGATGCTGCACTGCAGCTCTGCATTGAAACCCTCCTGCTCCAGAATTCAAACACAAATGATGCTGAAGATGACTCTGCAGAAAGCAGGGAGAGGCAACCTCATTCCACATTACTGGCTAGAGCACTGAAAATAATCCCTCTGCTGAACAGCACCAAACACCTGGTCATGAGCCTCAGTGGAATATTGTTCAAGGTAAAAAAAATATAAAATAAAACAAAAAAAATAGCACAGACACATCCCTGGAATCTACAGCCAATAATTGCTGCATGCCACTTGAATGGCAGAGGAATAATTCCACAGAAACTGAAAAGGTTGTGGTTTTTTCACATTTTCTTAACTTGTAAATGTTAAAATTGAGTTTTTTTTGCTTCTCTACAAAGGAAATGACAGCCACATTTCTAATTCTCAAAAGAGAGGCAGGAGTCTTTTATCCCCACTTCCCTTAAAAACTGACCAGCCAGAAAATCAAAAAAGTAATTTCTAAATCCACTGGAAGAGTTCTACATGAAAAATAGATGGGGGTTAAAAATTATATACTGGGGGTATTTCTGTTTGCTTGGGGTTTGATTTTGTGTTTTGGAGAGCTGGGGTTTTTTTGTGGGATGACTTTTTTGGGGTTTGTTTTATTTTGTTTCCAGCACTTATTGTTTGGTCTTTCTACAAAATCCTGATGTCTTTTTTTACGATTTAAGAAAGGGTTTTAGAGATTTATGTCATGATGCTTATATATCAACATAACACTGAAGAAACAGTAATTGGTGTTAAAATTGGGAAAAAAATCAACATATTCGTATGTTTTTACAAGACAAATCATGTAAGATCTTATAAAATATTATTATTTTGGACAGCTGGATCCTTATGACTATGAAACACTGGAAATTGTCCTGAGAGTGATCCAAAGTGCTGATGAGAAGAACACCAGCATCCAGCTGAGCCAGGTGTGTCCAGATGTGTGACCTCACTAATGGCATCTCAATCCTCCTTTGTTTATTTATTAATGGAGCTATTCAGCACTGTTGAAATTAAATTAATTATTCCATGTACACACCTTTCCCTCAGAAAACAGCCTTAAAAAAAGGATTTCTGGTAATTTCTCTGATTTCTATTTTTTTTCTCCTCTAGGCTTTGAGCCTCCTCAAACACCTGAAGTCTTACACCAGGATTTCTCCTCCAGTGGACCTGGAACACCAATATGTTCTGGAGCAGATGATTCCCCTGGCTCCAGCTGCTCACACCAGGCTGCCCTTTCACCTGCTGTTCTTCAGGACTCCCCAGTGTTTCTGGAACATTATTTGTAAGTTCAGCATCTCAAATTCCCTTTTCTCTGCTCTCTCTGTGCCCCAGTTTATGTTGTATTTTAACTCTAATTCTTCATGAATGCAGTTTTCATCCCAGCTGCTCCTAAAGCACTTCTTGTGCTGCCCAGAGGAGCTAAGAGGATAAATACAGGGCAGGGTTTGTCCTCAAATTCGTTCCTAGGACCTCTAAAATTTATCCCCATATCCCCCTTTTAGCCCAGAGGGGATAATGAGGATCAGACCTTTTCTCTCCCAATGGAGGTCCCCAACCAGCAATAAACTTCATTTCACAGAGGGAGCTGCCAGTGCATTGTGAGACTCTCACAGGCAACTTTTCCTTTTCAGCTGCAGAGCTCAGTGAGGAAACCTTCCCAACCCTTCTGCTGATTTCCAAGCTAATGAAGGTACAGTGTCCGGTTTTCGGCTGTTTGGGTGGCCTGGAAAGGCCCGGGGTGGCCTTGGGGCAGCCCACGTTTCAAAGGAACAGAAGAAGCTTCAGTTCTTCTTTCGGTCTTTATGTTTATTAATTGTTTATCTAAAAGATTTTCTCTCGGCCCGACAGAGCTCTGCTCAGCAGCCAGCCATGAGCACACTCCCTGCCCTCCGGGCGGTCACCTATCTTTATACCCATGGTTACGTGTACAATATTTATCATTTTTCCCCAATACCTTTCACCCTTATTGCCCAGTGCACTTTTAGTAATGACCAATCCCAAAGTGCCACCATCACCACAGAAGATGGAGGAGAAGAAGAAGAAGAAGGAGGACAGGACACGCCCCAATTCCTCCATCTTACTTCTCTAAACCCCCCTGTACAGAAATCCTAAACCCTGTGTCTCACCCTCTAATTAACCAATCCCTTCACCATTCACCCCGGTGAAACCCTCCTGTCCTCATACAGGTGTCGTCTCCTGTGTAGGATCAAAGTCCAGCCACCAGACACTTCTGGAACATTCCAGGACTCCCGAGCCCCCCAAGGGTGCTCTCGGTGACACCTCAGTCCTGAGGTGCTGAGATCCCACAGTACAGTAACAGCCTGAAGGAATTCATTTCAATATTATTCCCCCACACCCCAATAAAAACACTCCATTTTTCTTGTGCATGGTGTTGGCCTCACTGTAGAAGCTCTGACAATTCCCATCTGCTTTCCCACTTGTCCAGGTTTCCCTGGATACTTTCCACATGTCTGCAGTTCGACACGTCTTTGAGAAAAAGCTGAAACCAAAAATATTCGAAATGCGAAGCAGCGGCTGCACCTCCATCGTTACCAAGGAAACCATGAGAACTGTGCAGGCCCTTCAGTCCTACCTGCTGGCCATTGTCAACCCAGAGTGGGCTGTGGCCATGGCTCACAAGATTGCCCAGGAATTCCCCACAGGTGAGGGGCAAAGGGCTGGGCAAGGATTGGCACCAGCAGAGCCAGGTGGGAGCAGACATTTGTTCACTGATCCTGAGTAACACCCAGCAAAGCTGGAGCGTGGAAATGAATTCATCTCCTGCAGCCAGCTTGGAGAAATAGGTTGGAAAAACCCATTTGATATCAGAGAAATCACCATCAAATCCTTTCCCCCCTCTTTTTGTAGAATCACAGAAAGGCTTTAAGGTCCTTCCAGCCCAAACCTGGACACCTTCCATTAAATCAGATTTCTCCATCCGGCCTGGCCCTGTTGTCCTGCCAGAAGTTTCTCCATGTCCACACCATCTTCAGACAAGTTTTCTACCAAGAGTCAATATTTCAGCCCAATTTAATCACTTTCTCTGCTACTTGAATCCAAATAAATAATATATTTTTGCTCTTTAGACATAAAAGTTTTCCTAATATTTTAAATAGCTGCTTTTTTTTAATTCTACAAAATAAAATGAATATAGTATATAGTGTAAGAAGGAAATTAAGTATATAGTGTAAGAAGGATTAATGAAAACTTAATTTATTTACTTCTTTCCCTTCCTTATTTTTTTAAAATCATGAAAAAGGTCCTGACCATATCCAGGCACTGAAATTCTGTCTCTACCTGGCTGAGAAGTGGCTGAAGAGCACTACAGCTAAGGTAATGGAAACTGCCTGCCAGATTGTTGTGGAGTCATTACAAGAATCACAAAATATTTCTATTTGTATTTTAAATTTTTGGTGTTTTGGGGCAGTGGTGTGTAAATTGTACCACAACCAGCCCTGATATGGGAAATACTTTTGGGGAAGTGACCCCCAGAAGAATTTCCTCTGTCCTGGAACATTCTCCTGCAAAAATCAGGCTGAGTGTTCTTGGAGCTTGGACCAAAAATGAGCAGTTTTAGGGAGAATAATTTGTTCCTTCTCCTGTTGGGTGCATTTTTCTTGCTGCAGGAGAATGAGGTGGAATCTGATCCAGCTTTGATCAATAACATTATTAATTTTTGCTCACAGCTCCAAGACTCTTCAGCTCTTTGCAGGGTTAGATAGAAAGAAAATTTGCTTTGGCTTGATGCTCAGGCTTGTTTTAACATGGTTTCCTTTCACAGGGCAAGGTGAATAAGAATCTCAGCTTTGATTAAAAATCTCAAACTTCCTATGGAGCTGTTGAGGCACAAAGAACCCTAAATAGTTTTCTGTACTAAGTCCCATGATCAGAGAGAATTATGCCAAAATTTAACTGAAATTTGAGCAGCCAAAAGTTTTAACATCAAACTTTTTTTCTTCTATATTTTACCTCAAAATCTCTTGTTTTACCTACTTGTACATATTTTATTGGGCTCTTCCACAACAGCTTTGCAATTTTTCAAAATACCTTTCCAAGCTAGAGCAATGTTAATTATTAATTATTAATGTTAAGCAAGGTTAATCCTCTCTGTCTGCAGAAAAACCCCTGTGGGTGCAGGTGTGGGGACACCTCTGAGGAGCAGATCCTGCTGTCCAGTCTGTAAAAAGATGATTTTTCTTGTGCTTTTTGAGTAAAAAAGGCTTTTTAATGTAAAAACTCTGATGTTTTGCTAAAGGATGAGCCCCATGAGAAAGCAGAAGTCCTCCAGAGGAATTTGTACTCGCAGTATAAGAGAGCAGCAACAGAAAATGTCCTGATAACAAATAACTTGAACACTGGGGAGCATCTAAAATCCATTGGGAAACCAGCAAATCTGATTGTTTTACTGTATGAACACCACAGCATAGACCAGAGGTTCCAAAATCCAGCTGGCAGAGATTACCCAGGTGAGTTTGAGCAAAGAGAAACTCTTTAAAAAAACTCAAATTCTGGTTTGGAAATAACATTTTCTGCACCTTTTCCTGTAGATATCCACATGGCAGCCAAGGAGATTGCTGAGATTAACAACTTGGACATGAACAAAATTTGTGACAAGCTGCTGGCCAAGTGGCTGTGTCCAAGCACACCACCCCCAGGGGTAAGAAACTTTGGGGCTGGATTATAGAAATTATAGAAAATATAATTCTATAAAATTAGAAAATATAATTCTATAAATTTAGAAAATAT
The DNA here is from genome assembly GCF_028769735.1 of Zonotrichia leucophrys gambelii. Taxonomy (NCBI): domain Eukaryota; kingdom Metazoa; phylum Chordata; class Aves; order Passeriformes; family Passerellidae; genus Zonotrichia; species Zonotrichia leucophrys. Next base: position 3,207,580 of record NC_088185.1, read on the forward strand.
AATTCTATAAATTTAGAAAATATAATTCTATAAATTTAGAAAATATAATTCTATAAATTTAGAAAATATAATTCTATAAATTTAGAAAATATAATTCTATAAATTTAGAAAATATAATTCTATAAAATTAGAAAATATAATTCTATAAAATTAGAAAATATAATTCTATAAAATTTGAAAATATAATTCTATAAAATTAGAAAATATAATTCTATCAAATTAGAAAATATAATTCTATAAAATATGGGCTTTTTTTCCTCCACTTGTTCAAAAAAACCTGAGGTTATTCTGCACAAACTGCCTGTAGTACTCATGATTGTATTTCAGATTTCAGTAAATCCCTGAAACAGCACAGCAATGCTTGGGGTGAGAAGGATTTGAAATGTTTTTCCTTCTCTCTGTGTAAATTCAAACCTTCCCTTGAGTGCAGCCAGCCTGAAGGGGAAAGCAGCTGTAAATACATCAGCCTCATCAAACCCAGCTGTTCATCCAAACTCATCCACATTTTCATTTCTTTTTAAAGAAAACCCAAGAAATCCTTGGAGATGTGCAGGAGGATGAAGAGCTCAGAAGGTGTGTGTGTTCTCTTACCTGTAATGTGAATTATTTTTAACTAACCAGTTCAAAATGGCTTTTTCAAGACACCTGACATAGGGTGTGTGATTCAGAGCTCACTGTTGTTATTTTTACTTTCTGCTGACATCACTTTTGAGTCATCCCATATTTATTTATACCACAAAAGCCCACTGACAATAGCTTACATCTGTAAGTTTTTAAGAGTAGATTTCTGGAGGTTTTCCCCTCCTTTTTCATATCCTTGCTCTCTTTCTGACAGTGAAATATTCTCATTTAAATGGCAGTTGATGTGCTGTATTTCAGTAGCTGTTCCTGCATTCAAACCAAACCCATTTTTCAGGGTGATTTACCTGCTCCAGTCTCGCCCTATGGATTACAGTTCAAGAATGCTTTTTGCAATTACAACATCTGACACATCTGTGAGTTGCTAAATTCTTGTTTTAGCTTTTTATCTCTTATTAAAATCAAATGCTGTCTGCTTTAGTGCAAGAGCTTCAACTTCTGGCCTTTGCCTGTGGTTTGGATGGTTTGTGATTTATTTGAGCTGTGTTTTCCTCCCTTCACCAACCTTTGCTTAAAACTGATTTTCATTGAATTTTGCTATTAACTCAAGAGCAGCCCTTGAACTCTGGGTTTTTTAAACCTATTGCTGATATTTTCTGAAACAACTCCATGAAACATTGGCTGGAGTGTCCCTTAAGCTGCTGTAAGACATTGGCTCACTTTGGGTGGAATGAAAGCAGAGTGGTAAAATCGTTTCAGCAGAACCTTAACCTCCAGCTTTGCCACACCTAATGACATTTGTGCTACAATAATCACAAATATTTTGTATATAATACAAATATTCTGTATATAACACAAATATTCCTGCTGTAATAATCACATTTTTTTTCTTGCCTGTATTAATAACCTCAAATTTAGAAAACCAGAGGGTTTTTATACACTTGGGATGACCTTTTGCAGCTGTTCAGGCAGCAGTGGTGACTTTGGGACTGTGTTTTCCCCCTCAGCCCTTTGGTGACACCCAGCTGACCTTTGCTCACAGGACCAGAGCCTTCAGGTGTTTGCTCTACCTGGCAGACACCCCCACTGTGGAATCCCTCTTCAAGAAACCCATCGAGAAAGTCAAGTAAGAGGAATTTTTTACACATTCAAGGACATTTTTCAGTGTTATCCTGAACTTGGATTAATGTGGATTAAATTGAATTATAACCATCACTTAACTCCTGCTTTTTTTTTTTTTTAATTTTTACAGGTATTTTCTGAAGTGCTGCATTTATCTGGCAGAGTTTGAGATCCTGAATATTCCCTACACTTATGAATCATTCCACAAGAGCCCCAAGGAAGGGATGATTAAAGGGCTGTGGAAGAACCACAGTCATGAACCCAGGGTAGGATTTTTAAATCCTTTCTCAATTTTGTTACACACTCTGTGAATTTCCACCTCTCAGCCTTTTCTAAACATTTTCCTTCCATGTACTCTGGAAATGACAGATAAAAGCTTTACCCTTTCTACAATTAGAAAATAAAATACCACATTTAGGTGGTTTAGGCTTTGTTCCTCCCATGTGTGCAATAATTTTGGAAGTGGCTTGGAAAGGTTTGAGGGTGATGAATTTCTGTTAAAATGCAGCAAATCCTTGCTCCCCTTCAGGCTGTGAGACTGGTGACAGAGCTGAGCTTGGAATACCAAGTCTATGATCCCCAGCTCTGGAATGGCCTCCTACAGAAACTCCTGGGCTTCAACATGGTAAGGAATTTTTTAAGGATAAAACTCTGCAGAAAGGGCAGAAAAAAGGTTTGGTTTATCCAGTGATTTGTGAAGAACAGGGTGGATACAGAAACTATAAACCATTGTTGCTCTGAGGTACTGAACTGGTGATGATTTGAGGAATTTGAATTTTGATCTTAAATTGTTATACTTTGATTTTTTTTTAAAAGCCTTTCAGAATAAATCCTATAATAATAAATTGAAATTTTTCTTCATATTATTATCAGTTTATAACACAATAGGCACGTTCCTGTGTGCAAATACCTACAAACTGTGCACACATGTATTTCCATGTGTGTGCATACACACCTGAGCCCTAAAATGTATTTCTGGTGATGGAAATCCTGATTGCTGCCATTCAGAACCCTAATAGCCTGTGACTGTCAGACATTATGGAAAATTGCTGCAGCTGAGGAGGTAACAGATGTACCTGGCAGTGGGTTGATAATTTAATTTACTAAACAAATTTCCATAGGTGTCAAAGGAGCACAGGTGCCTTGAGAAACTCTAAGTTTGCATCCTGCAGACAAAACAAGCTAAATTTGCCAATAATGTACATTTTTCTGTAGATTATCGCCAAATCCTCAGAAACACCAAATAATTTGATTTTTTTTCTTCCAGATTCAGTATCTAAGAAGAGTTTTGGTTGCAATTACTGGGATTCCTTCATTATGGGAGGTAAGCAAATATTATCTGGCTCCTGATCTTTTTCTTCACCTCACAGGAATTTGGAGTGTTTGTGTGTCAGCCATGAAAAGATTCTTTTTGAATTGCTATTATTCCTATGACAGTAAGATTCTTTTTGAATTGCTATTATTCCTATGACAGTATATCAATAAACATTGGATAGAACATATATATATATTTATATATAAGTTTACTATATCAGTAAACAGAATCAGTCAGAATATTCCTAAATCTTGGAGTCTGAGCTAAGGAAAGCAACGTTAGGGAATAATTCAGGATAAATAAAAAGGAATATTGACAGGTTTCCTCAAGGAGCAGGGGGTCAGGGTGTCTGTGTTTGTTACACATTTGGTTTTTGTTATAACTCAAAAATAAACTTTTTTGCCCTCAGATTCCCAGCTTCAGCCGGGCCTGGCGCAGCGTGGTCCTGTCCCCCTTCCTCACAGGTAGGGCTGCACTCCCTGCCCTGCTCCTGGAGTAACCTGCTTGTAGATTTACTCCACCTTGTTCTGTTTCTCTTTCTCAGCCTCGTGCCCACCGAGTCCCAGGCAGCTGCAGGAGTGCAGGGAGGGCTTTGTGCTCCTGCTCAGGTGAGCTCCCAGCCCTGCTCAGTTTTTCCTTATTTCAGTACCTCAATGCTCTGACTTGCTCTAAACACCCACCAGAGCTCAGAGAGCCCGACTTGAACCAAAGTTAGCTGGGAAATAAATTAGGTTTGGGTTGGGAAGGACCCTGAAGGTTTTCTGGAGAGGGATCCTGCACTGCTGTGCACACACATCTGTGCCAAAGCTCTGCTCTGGGCAGGTGACCAACAACAGCCCTCAAAATGGGCTATTTACAAAGAGAAACTGGAGGTGTGATTTGAGCTTTTAGAAAATCCACATGGGTTTGTATTCAGTGAAACTTCAATTTGCTTGGCCACTTCTGGCATTAATGTGAGGCAGAAATGTCTTGTCCTACCTGACTCCCAAATCTCAGGGTTTGCTGACAGCTCTGAGCAAAACTGCCCTGAGATTTTTCCCTCCTGATGCCCTGCAGGTGTCCTGTCCTGGCTGACCTGGATCTTGTGGGAATTGCTAAACAATACACCCAGCTGGGCCTGCCAGCTTTTGCCCTGGGCTGCCTCTTGGTCACTCCTCACTCTGAGAAGAGAGAGCAGCAAATTCAGGTAAATTTGAAGTTTTGTGTCCTGTCTCTACAAGGGAAATGTCCTCAAGCATGTCCTGCTCAGTCAGAGGTGAATTCCAGTTCACTTCAGCACATCCCTGCTGATAAATGCTCAACATCTGCCACCCTCAAAGGCTTCTGAAGGGATCCTGTGAACACTTCCTCCTTTTTCTTTAAAAACTTCAGTCACCCCCAGTGGCTTTGTCATCTGACTTTGCCTTTAGAGAATCTGAGGATGTTTTATGAGATCCCACCCATAAAGCATATGAGGAAAAAAAACCACAAAACCAGTAAAACCCAAGGCAGAGCAGATGGTAATAAAAGCACTCAATCCTGCTTTGGAAGGGTGTTGAGTTGAAAGCTCCTGACTGCCAAGGAAGGTGTTTGATGTGCACCAGCTCTGACAGAAACCTTCTGCCTTACAGCCATGTCCTCACCATCCATGAACTTTGACATTTTCCCTGCTTTTCTCATTTATTTCCATTAATTTCTGCCCTGCATTGTTCTCCCAGATGAAGCATTAGAGGCTGTTCCCATATTTGCCACCAGCAAACTGGGACCAGTAAAGGCACCTGAAATTCTTTCATTTCCAGTCATTAAAAATCCTCTCAGAAAGGTTTCCCCAAATCACAGCTGCAGTGTAAGACACAACCTGCTGGCAAGGAGTCAAACAATCCTCTGACAGCCACAGCAAAACACCATTGGAGAGAGTTCAAAGCAACACTTTCAGTCCAAGCACACAGATCCTGGTTTGGTAATTCTGTATTTGCACCTAGAATTTCTGAAGATTTCTGAATCAATCAAATATCTGTTCTGAAGGGAGTGTTCCTGCTTTAATCAATCACAGAATAATAATGTTTTGTAACTTATTTTCACAAGGGTTTGTTATCAACCTGTAAGAAAGAAACTGTGCTGCAGCAATTGGATGAACACATGGACACTGGAGAGCTGGTAGCATTTGCTTCCCAGGTGAATAAACCAAATTTACTTCACTTCCCTTTGACTTGGAGGCTTTTTTTGATAGAAAAGTGTTCACAGAACCTTCTCCTCACTCTCCTCTGATCTTGCCCAGCCTTACTTGACTTTGAAGGCTCAAAAAATATAAAATACTTGTAAAATGTGTTTTTATTTATGTTGTTCAGCTGAGAAACTTCTTGTGCATACCCAGAGCCACGTTCTGGGCTGTCCCTGTTTGGAGGGCAGCAGAACCACCTGGTTTTTCCTGAATAAATATTTGAGGCTAAAAGGCCTCAACTGCACTTTTAAAACTGCACTTTTGCCTTGCCTTGAGCTGCCTCCCCATGGCCAAGTTTAACTCACTTCCCTCTGAATCTGGGATCAGTTTTCCTAAAATCTGCCATTTCCCAGCACTTAAATAAAATGTAAAAAAACCCTTCTATTCTCTATAGAGTCCAATATGAAAACTATGAGCTCTTTCCATTCAGAAGTAAAATCTCATTTGTCTAAAATATTAACACTTCTCATTACTAACACTTAAATCCACAGATCAGCTCTTTGGTTTTGGACAGTATCATCAACGAGAAGCTCTATGAACAGTTCTGGAAAAGCAAATATTATCCACTGCTAAAGCAACACCTGATAAACACCCACAGAATTAAAGAGCTGGTGGATTATTTTGCCAAAAACAACTGGTAAGTTAATAAATGATTAAAAAAAAAGCTGTAACTGGTAGCAATTGCAGGAATTAAATCTCAGCTTTATTTCATTTTCCTTTGTTTGAAGTCATGGAGGTTTTCTAATACTTAGTCTCCAAGGATTTTTAAGTATTGCTAAGTTAATAAAGAAATAAATTTCACCTCACTAGGACAGAGTTTTACAGCCATTCAAGACCAAGTAACAGATTGTTAGGCCTGGACTAGCAGCAGATCAAATGCAGTTAAAATAGAAACAACCAGAGTGAAATAATCAAAACCTTGGCCTTACCTTTAGGTGAATGCAGCTCAGGCATCACAGAGTCACAACTTCAGCAATAAAAACACTCAGAAAAAATAAATGAGCTGCCTGTACTGAAGGCTTGAGAATTGGTGGTTGTGCCATGAGGTTTTCAGGAACCAAAAGCCCTTTTTGTGCTCCACTTAAATCACAGAGGGGCTGGGCTGGGCCCCACCCACCTGGGGCTCCTCTCACACCTGGGCACACTCAGAGCCAGCCCTGGCACTGCTCCCACACTCACACTGGGACAGGAGCCAAGAAACATTGAAATTCTCTATTTACTGATTTTATTATCAGCCCCAAGGAAAAGCCAGGCTTGTTTTCTGTGCTGGGAAATGACAGGGCCCATCTGTGGGATCATACTTTGGTTTTTTGCTTCTGTTGTAAAAATTTTTGGCTTTTTAGAGAGTTTAATTTGACAAAGTTGATCCAATTTTGCCTCTTACAGCCTTGATGATGCAACAGCCCTGATTCAAGAGTATCAAAAGAAATGTGGAAACCCAGCTGTGGCAGATGTCCCAGCACCTCACCTTCTGCAGGTAAAACAAACCATCTCTCCTCCTCAGGCAGTATTATCTCCTTTTTCTCTAAAGATTTGCACCCAACTTCTTGCAAAAATACTTTTTAGCTGATCTACTTTAGTAACATATACTGTATATAATAAAATATTTGTTTATTAATTCAAATCATTCATTTTACCTGAACCACCTCTGTGTCCTGGATCCCATCCCATTCTCCTAAGCCCTGTTAATGTTGTTCTTTGCCCTTCCAGATGTACCTGAATGCATCAGAGGGGTCCTGTGTCCTGGAAGTGCCATAAATTGGGTTGAGATTTCCCCTTTTCCCTCCTCCCTGTCCTGCAGGAGGTTGGGCTGTGCATTCACAACACCAGACCAAAACCCCAAAGCTTTCACCAGGAGCATCCACAACCTCTCCACGTTTCCCAGCTGTTCCAGGCTGCTTCTCCTCCTTTCTCCACCCCACACAAACAGCTCAGACTCAGCAGAATTTCCTGTTTGGAGTCATCAGTTCATACTCAGCACTTTAACTTTATTCCTTCCCAAAGTTCATTTCCTTTCCCTCTGCATTTCCCCATGTTCAGTCCTGCTGTCAGGACCTCTCTGAGATGTCACCCACAGCAACAGAACTTTGTCATCACTGTGATAAACTTGTCTAAAGCTGCAGGGGCTGTGGTTCATGTAAAATACTTTGTAGACAAATTTTAAGTGTAACTTTACAAACTTATGTATCAATTTTGGTCTTATAGTCAAAACAAATAAACTTGTGTGTCAATTTTAGCCTTGCAGTGTAAATTAAAAAGAAATAACCTTATGCATCTATTTTGGCCCCTTACAATATTCTATAAACCTCCTAATTATGAGTTTGTCAATAAATTGGTGTTCCAGTCAATGGAATTCCCTGAATTTCACATGCCAAGGTTTTCTTTTCAACTTTGCTCTGACTGCATGAAGTGCAATTAGCCAGAGGGTTTTGAGACACCAGCCTGAAATGTCTTTTTGTCCAGGGCAAAGCAGATTTATTTGGAATAGAAATGAGTCATTTATTCAGCTCATGACACAGAAAGAAGTGTTCCAGCTGATGGAAAAGTCATAACCCAAAGGCCAAGGGAACTGCCCCCATCCTAAACATTCTGCTGGGGGAGGCAAAGATAAAAATCTGTTTTGTTGGAAAGTCACAGCAGTTGTGAGAAAGGGGAGCTGAGCAGCCACAGGGTGCTGCCCTGGAACAACCCAGATTTCTCCTCAGCAGCTTTAAGAGTCACATGGAATTCCACAGAGATGGAATTCCATCACTGACAGCTCTGTGCATGGAGCAAAGAGCACAAAATGGAGTCAGATGTGAGCACAAATAAGGAAAACCTCACTGGTTATGGATTGAGTGAGATCATCACTCAGGGAAGCACAGAGAGAGCTGAAAGTGCTTTGATCAGAGAAAGACTCAAACTCTACTGAAATCACAAGGTAATTGTAATCCTTCCAGAGTCTATCAAACCATTTACTCCTTGAGCTTAGCTGACAATGTTAAATTGGGACATTTCAATAGAAACTGGATTCTGGAGCAAACCCATCCCAGAGCCCTCAATCTCTGTTCCAGCCCCTTGGAAGGGGAACCCCAAACCCCCACAACTGCTGCATTCCTCCCAACAGCACTCACCAGGCTCAGCTTTTCTATGAAGTGGAGTTTATTACATTAAGGAACAGTATTCAGACAGTTATCTTCATGGAATATTTTACAAATCATACAGAGAAAAGCAAACACAAGGTTGTTTAAATTCATGACAAGAAGTTACATTGTTGAGCTGTTAGAGACAGTGCAGGGCTGTAAACGAGCAAGCAAGTTTGGAACTTGCAGTTCAGAAGGAGATGGTAAAAATACCAGACAAGCAAAAACATTGTTTAGGATTTCTTGTACTCAATTCTTTCTACCTTCACATCATCTCCAATTAGTTGATAGACATATGTAACTACTGTAGAAGCCTGGATGTCCATCAGCACAAATGAAGGAATGATGTTGCTGGAAAGAGAGGAAACAATTCACAGTGATTGTGTGTATGAAACCCCCTTAGTGTTTTACCACTATTCAGAAATCAGTTAAAGAAAAATGGGAATTAATTCTGTGAGTACAGCACAGAGATCTGAGGCTGGGAGCATTTCATGTTTCAGTCCAGGAGACTGAGCAAGCACAGCTGTGTGAGTTATACACACTGTAACTATCCTCTCCCTGACATTTAAATCACAAATATTAACCCTCAGGAGTTTGTAGTTCAGTTTTGTACAAAAAAACCCCAAACCAAACAAACAAAAAAAATCCCCTCAATATTCACTTACTTCTCTAAGGCATGGTAGGCTCCTGTAGCTGATCCTGGGTTGATATAGAATTTATTTTCATGTTCAAATGCCTCAAATTTGTGTGTGTGCCCTGAAATGAGGATGTCCACATCGAACTGCCTCTGCAGCAGGGCCAGGCTGGCCATGTCACCCCAGGGGATCACCTGATGGCCATGAATCAGCCCAATTCTGAACTGTCCAACAGTCACAACCTTCTGCTCAGGATAATTCAGGTTCTAAAAATAAAGAGAATAAACCAAACCCAGATCAGAGAGATTTCTATTTAAACCCAACCCTATTGCACCACCCAGAAGGGGAGAGCTCAGGAACTCATTCCACCACTTGAATGAACTCCAAATGTAAAAACCTTAAAGGACACCCCAAAAACCCAGCCATTACCTCATCAAAGTCCCCTCTGACAACATGGACGTCCCCAGCCAGGGTCTTGAGGTAGTCATAGGTGTCCTTGGTGCAGAGGTTCCCCGTGCACAGGATGTGCTGGATCTTGCCAGGCACCAGCAGCTTCTTGAACTTGGCCGGGAGGCTGTTACAGCGATGGGGGATGTGCAGGTCACCCAGCACCAGCACCAACTGCGGGGACACACAGGGGACACAGGGACAGAGAGAGGGGACACACAGGGACACAGAGGGGACACAGGGACAGAGGGGACACAGGGACAGAGAGAGGAGACACAGGGACACGAAGGGACGGGACACAGGGACAGAGAGAGGGGACACAGGGACACGGAGAGAAAGAGAGAGGGGACACAGGGACAGAGGGGACAAGGGGCACGGAGAGAAAGAGAGAGGGGACAGAGGGGACACAGGGACACAGAGAGAGGGGACACACAGGGACACAGAGGGGACACAGGGACAGAGGGGACACAGGGACAGAGGGGACACAGGGACAGAGAGAGGGGACACAGGGACAGAGAGAGGGGACACACAGGGACACAGAGGGGACAGGGACACAGGGACAGAGAGAGGGGACACAGGGACAGAGGGGACACACAGGGACAGAGAGGGGACACAGGGACAGAGAGAGGACACAGGGACAGAGAGAGAGGGGACACAGGGAGAGAGAGAGAGGGGCACACAAGGGACAGAAGAGAGGACACACAGGAAACACAGGGCAGAGGGAAAAAAGGGACAAGACAGAGGGGACACAGGGAGAGAAAGAGAGAGAGGGGACACAGAGAGGGGGGACACACAGGGACAGAGAGAGAGGGGACACACAGTAAGGAGAGGACACAGGGCCAGAGAGAGAGGGGACAGACAGGGAGAGAGAGAGAGGGGGGACACAGGGACAGACAGAGGAGGGACACACAGGGAACACACAGGGCCAGAGAGAGAGGACACACAGGGAAAGAGAGAGGGGACACACCAGGGTTAGGGCACAGCCAGCACTGCAGTGTCCCCTGCCGTGTCCCCAGCCTGGCACTTGCACCCAAAGCTGCTGCAGTGAGGATGGGATGGGATTTTGCTCCACCAGGCCACGAGCAGAGGGGGCTTCGCAACCAGAATGATTTGTGGTTTGTTGCTGAAGGCCAACACTGCAATAGCTGCACTGTTAACACATTCCTCTGGCATTACCTGATGTATTTTACACAAACTGGGGAGATGCCATAAACCATCCCAGCTTTTTCTCTCTCAGACCTGGCTAAACTGCAGCCACTTCTCTTAAATAAATCTCTTCATCCAAGCTTCTCTCCCCTTACTAAAAAAAAAACAAACCCAAAATATTTTTTAAAAGCAGCAAATTTGCAGCAAGTGTTAAAAGCTGGCCAGAAGAGGAAGCATTTTCAGAGTCCTCATGGTAGAAACCACTGAAAAACTGAATAAGACTAAAAAAAAAAACAACAAAATAAAAACAGGGCACTGCAGAGAAGCCAATCCAGGCCACTGCCACCACTCCTATCCATTTACAGTTTCAGATGCCAGAATAAAAATGTAATGGGGGCTTCAAAATCAAGGACTGAGACGATGCAAGGCCATGGCTTTAAATCTGCAAATAAAGCAATAATGCAAGAAACACAGGGCAAATTAATTGTGCAAAAAGGGCATGAGAAGCTTTGTAAAGCAGGGAATGTTATGGCACTGCTCTGGAGACACTCAGCCCTAGGAACTCCAGGAATGGCTCCAAATTAAAGAGATTTTTACCTTTCCCTTCAGGTTACTGAGGCAGTTCCTAAAGGACACCCTCAAATGTGTTTGTAAAGGACACAGCCCAGATTTATTTCTAGAAATAAATATAACTAGGCTAGGAAATTTTATTTTTAAAGATTATTTCCCCTCATGGGTTTTTAGGCCATGAGGCTAACAGTCCTCAAGAAGGCAGAGGGAGCTTGGGGGGTATTTTTGATTGATTTAGGGTTTTTTTTTTAGATTAAGAACATCTCAGTGCCACCATCAAACCCATCTGGAGACAGATGGTTGATGGTATTGGCAATGCAATACAAAAGCTTTTTAATCAATGAGTGACCAATACAAAATAAAACCAAGAGGGAAAAAAAAGACATTTTTGATGGTCTTTGATGAGTAACAAATGAGTAACAATGATTTGGATTAATAAGTGACAAAAGATAGATTGATTACTGCTGCCTGAGGGATTTCAGTGTGCAGTAGCAGTTATGTATTTGATGTTTAATAAAATTAATAAAATTATCCTGCCACTCACACCCCACCGTGTGCTCTCAGCACAGACTGATGCCAGCCCCACACTTGCCCAAAATCCCCATTTCAGCTCCCATTCATTGCAGTAACCAAACAGCACTGCAGGGTTTAATCACCACACGTATTTAGAGCTTAAAGCAGTGGAGAAAAATTATAAAAAACCTGAATTTTGGGCGTGATCTGCTTGGCTAGAAGCCCCTAAATGGATCGGAGCCAGCTGCCAGTGGCTCGGAGGAACACGAGGGGCCTTTCCCTTCCCAGGTGTTTCAGGAGAGCCGAGGAGTGACTTACTCTGTGCCCAGCCTGGTGGGAATGGAGGAGTTGATTGCAGGGCATGAGAAACGGGGCGGAACATGATCAATGTTAAACGAGAGAAGCAACAGAAGAGAAAACACAGCCAAATGAACGGGCAAATCATAATTAATGAATTGTCGATGTTATGAAAGAAGCGTTAAATAATTAAAAAATTAATGCGATTACGATAAAATTAATACAAATTATAAAAGGAGATCGTGCAGTCACGGCCCGGCCCTCGCCCCCCTGCGGGCCTCGCCTCAGCTGGGGCCGCCCTCCCGCCCGCTCTCCCGCAGCCCGGGGGGTCGGGCCCGGCTGCTGTGGCCGTGCCGGGGGTCCCGGTGTGCCCGGGGGATCCCGGGGCGCTCCCGGGGTCCCCCCGCTCTCACCATCGCGCCCGCTCCGCTCCGGCCCTCCCGGAACCGCCCGGCGCCGCCCCCGCTACGGCGCCTGCGAAGGGACAAGAGAGCGCCGAGCGCGTCCGTGCCGCGTTCCGCCGGCTGGGTTTTTACACAGGTGAAACGAGAGTTGTGCCCAAAACGAGCCGGTAATGAGGAGAAAGAGGGACAAACACTGATTATTTATTTATTTATTTATTTCAGAGCTGCGCAAGCCTAGGCGCTCCGTGGTCTTCCACAAACCAAGCACCTCAACTATCAATTCTTTTTACTATTTATGCATTTCAGGAAACAAAACGATTAGTGTTCATTGGCTACAAGATACATAGTTACATTATTAATTAGTGTTCTATTGTTAATGATTCTCTTGCTTCCCATGCTCAGCTCTTCTCTTCTTTTGGGTCGGAGGCGTTTCCCGGCTTTGTCCCTGGGCTGGTGCTGCTGAGGGCAGCTCCGAACTCTGCTCTGGGACAGGGTCAGCACCCGAGGAGCGGCTGGAGCTGTGTCAGGGGGGTTTAGAGTGGATTTTAGGGAAAGGTTCTCCCTCAGAGGGTGCTGGGCACTGCGCAGGGAATGGGCACGGCCCGGAGGCTGCCAGAGCTCCAGGAGAGGTTTGACGATGCTCTCAGGAACGCTCAGGGTGGGATTGTCGGGGTGTCTGTGCAGGGCCAGGGGTTGGGCTGAAGATCCCTGCGGGTAACTCGGGAAAATCCCCAATTCCACAATTCCATTATTTCACAATTCCATAATTCCGCATTTCCACAATCCCCGGGTTCCACATCCGGGGCCCCGCGCGCCCCGCCCTCACGGCGCTTCCCGCCCTCACGGCCGTGAGGGGAGTGGGGGGGCGGCCGTGAGGGGAGGGAGGGGCGGCCATGAAGTGCGTGATCGGGGGGGCGCAGCTCCGAGGTACCGGGGCCCGGGAGCCCGGCACACGCGGGGATCGGTGCGGGACACCGGGAACGCGGCACCCACGGCACTGCCCTGGGCGGAACACGAGCCCCGGGAGCGGAGCGGAGCGGGGGATCCGCCTCTCCCTCATCGCGGCGGGGTCGGGCGCTGTGCGCGGCTGGGGCCTGTTCGGATGGACAGAATTTGGGGACAGCCAGGGGGACACGCCAGAGCCTGGCTCCGTGGCCTCTGTGCACCTCCAGGGACACAGCTCCGCTCCATTCTGTGGGAAAAGCTGCTCTGCCGCTGCCACAGGGCCTCTGCTGGGCTCCGCTGTGTTCTCAGGATTCCATCTCTCCTCATGTCCCTTTGCTTCTCAGGCTTTCACCTGCTAAATGTCATTTCTAGCCCCGGTGGAGTTTTGTCTGTTTGACCTAATTTGTGGTTACTCCAGGGGTTGCAAAGGATCGTCCGAAATTTGTGGTAATTCCAGGCACTGCAAAGCAACGTCCAAGGTGCCTCATCAGAGGCAGCGTTCCAAAACATTGAGGGTTTGGATAATTAAAATTTTAATTAAATAGAAAAAATAACAGTTTCCACCATCCATTTTCTAAGAAATTTGTGATGCTTCCTCTTGGATTATTCTGGAGAAAGTGCAGTGCCACCTTTTTATCTTTTTATTTTAATTTGGAATGCGTATTGCAGTGTTTTCTTTCCCTGGCAGTGTTTGGAAGAGCAATACATGCCATAGCACGGATTAGTGATGAATTTTGGTTTGACCCCCTAGAAAAAGGTGTAAGTGAATTTTATTTCTTCTAAATTAAAAATCTTTATTATAAGCCAAATATTTATACAATTGGATATTGTGTTTTTCCACAGGTACCTTTCAGTCCATCACATTCTCAGCTCCCTCCACTTTCAATATGGATCCATGCCATGTTTTCTGTGATTTTAATTATTGTGGAAGATTTCATTCCTACTCTGCCCTAAGATCCTTTGATTTTTTGCTGTCCAGGATATCTGGATTAATGCCAGGGGGTTCAGTTCTGTTGTCACAGGTCACAAGGTTTGGGTTTTGTACCACACAGGAGTGAAAACGTTTTGTACTGTTGTGACTCAACAGGAAGAACACATCCATTAACGCTTCTGATTAATCAAACACCATTTCCAGCAGAATTAGTGTTTTCTCCAGAGGTTCCTTAGGTAAAAGTGATCAGCTCTCCTTGGCTCACTGGGAGGATGGAAAATCACAAGTGGAGATATTTGGTTTTATACCTGGGGGATTTTTGGGGCGTCTTTGTATGGATCATGTCCTTCAAATGCCTCAAACACAAGCTGAGCTCTGGGTCTTTGAGTAACTCAATTATTTTTATTTTAAAAAATTAAATAAAAACCACACATTTTAAATTTGTAAAAATAATTTTGAGATGTAAATTTCCAGGTTTTGGCACTGAAGCCCAGAGGAAGCTCTTTTTAAAAGGTTCAAGTTTTGAGTTAATAAATTATTTTACTCCTGTTCCCTCAGTGGTTGGAGTCAGTGATGCTGGAGTTCTTTTCCAGCCCTGATAACTCTGTGATTCCTTTTCCAGCCCTAATGACTCTGTGATTCCATTTGCAGCTTGCCTTAAGATCAGTGAATTCCTCGAGGTCAGCATATGCCTGTGTGTTCTTCTCATCCATGTTTTTCCAGCATTACTGCTGGACAGCTGGGACCCAGCCCTGTCAGAAGGAGAAGCAGCTTTCCCTCCCCTGTAAATTGATAATTAAGGTACATTTGAGTGAGTTGTTACACACAGCAGCAAATTAACCCAATTTCCAGCTGGAATTGTGGTGGGTGAGGATCAGCCTGGGCTCTCCCAGAGCAGCTTGGGATAAACCAGGGTACAAACCCAGGGAAATTCTGTTTCTTGCAAAGCTGCTCAGAGGGTAACCTCAGCACTGATCTCATTTTTGTTTTTCAGTCAGTTCTCCCTGTGTTTAGATGTGTCAATGTGCTGGAGAGGAATGTAGAGAAATGCAGCATCTGCAGCAGCCCCAGTGAGCAGCACATCACCTTCCAGCTGCTCTGCAGGCACGGTGAGCTCACACAAACCACAGTTAATGCCATCATCACCATCATCATCATCATCATCATCATCATCACAGCTCTGTCCTCAGCCCAGCAGCACTGGGGGTGTTCATGAGCCTTTGCAGAATTCTGAATAATCCCCATCTCCCGCAGGGCTGTGCTGTGCTCAGGCAGGGTTTGTGTGTCAGTAACCCAGTGGGGTCCCTGGTATGGGGAATGCACTGAATTCTGTGTGCAGAGAGCTGAGCCCTCAGCACACCCCTGCCCAGCCACCTGCAGGGTGTGAGTTCTGCATCCCACCCCCATTTCTGTCAGTTACCACTTCATTACTGGGGCTGTTTCCCACCCTGCATTTGTTGGTTTATTTCTTGTGGATCCTTTAAAAACTCAGATTCTGTCCAGGCACAGCCAATGGGATGGAGGGAGTGTAGGGTGGCAGGTGGATCCTTTCCTGTTTGTGGTGAGTTATTTCCATAGAGCTGGGCTAAGTCACTTGGTTACTTCCTCTATTGAACAATTAATATTTAAAAAAAAACAACTAAAATGACAGCCAAGCACTGATTTTTGTTCATTTCCTTCATACTCAGGTGTTGTAAAAACCTACAACCTGACATTTCAGGAGTGTGATCCTTTGCAGGCTGTTTTTGCAAAGCACATGTGTCCAAACATTCTTAAAGTCCACTCCAGGTAACAAACACAGAAATATTTTTTTGAGTTTTACTTTCTAATGTACCAAATGCTAAAAAGTCATAGATGGAATGATTTCAGTGTTGAATGACATTTTATAGGCTGCTGGCTGATGTGATGATCCACTTCCCAAGCAGTCAGGAAGAAATAACCCTGTCAGTAACTCCAATGAAAGTTTCTTTCAAGAGTTACACTGAGGAAGACACTGGTAAGGAAATTCAAAATCTGAACCAATACTTGGGATTTTAACTTTTTTTTCGAGGTGAGCTCCAAGAATAATAACTGTCACGACATAAATGTGGGATGAATTTTATGGCTGAATGACATTTTAAACAGAACATTATAGAGAGAGATTTTAAGTCCTGCTGCCACCCTCTGGTTTTAATAAATTAAATCAATTTAAATAAATTGAAACATCTTCCTGGTGTCAGTGGCAGATCTCAGACTGAGCAGCCAATTGAAATAAATTATGCCACTTGCTGTAGGCTTTGAAAGAGGTAATTACTGTGCTGCAAGAGCAGCAGCCTGGCAACTGCCAGGAAAAAGGGGATAATTTCATGTTTTAAAAAGAACTATTTAAATCTGAATACCACAATTATAGAATTGATATCATTAGAGAGGATATTTCAGTCTGAGGACAGCACAGAGTGTCAGCAAGCCCTGCACTGCGATGCCATGGTCACATCTCCAGGAGGGGGAGAAGGAGCTGGAGATTCTTGGGGGGTGACTCCAGTTTTGAAGATGAAATTGTGGTTTGGAAGTAGAGGTTCTTGTGTATCATGTAATAAAGAGAGGATTTTCATATTTGTGACCAAAGCTGGGGGAATGACCTGGGAAGAGCTCAGGGCTGGGAACAGGCTGAGAGAAGGATCAAGGGGCAGGAACTGGCTGGGGTGAAACAGGGCAAACAAAGAAATTGCATTTTGAATGACACATCTGGTGATTTTAGAAACATTCACTTACCAGGACTATTGTAAGAAAGGAAGGGAAGAAATGGTTCAGGTGTGAAGGGATCCCAAGAGCCCAGGGAGGGAGGGCAGTGAGAGGGGCTGGGACTCTCCCTGCCTGCAGCACCTCCGTGGCCTGGGGGATGCACAGCAACCAAACCCTGCACAGGCACAGGGAGCCTCTGCAAGGGCCTGACTGAGCTCTGCGAGATCAAACAGAGAGAGAAGGGGAAGAGTGGGAAGAGCCTGGAGCACTTCCTGCTGTGGGATTGCTCTGAGCTCTCCAGCACTGTCACACGCCAGGAATTTGCCCCTCTCACTTTCTCCTCACACACCCAGGAGTCACCTCGTGGTAACAAAAACCTGAATACCTGAAAGTGAACAGCCAATTTCCTGTGTCAGGAAAAGATTGTGATTTAAAACAAAGAGCCTCTGTCCCCCTCCATTGTGCTCTGCTGATTGTCAGTAATTTTGATTAATCTCTTCAAGTCACGCTGGGCTTTGGGCTTCCCATCCATGCAACAACAGCAGCTGGGAATGTTGTTTGTGATGGGTGCCTGTGGAAGGAGCAGGTCTGCAAGAACAGCAGCAGGTGTAAGGTTGGATCACACAGAGAACATGGAGTAGGTTCTGTTAAAATCCATTCAAATCTATCCAGTGTACTGCAAATAAATTGAGGATTTTACTTAATTCTAATATGCATATAAGCTAAACATTTATTAATATTAGCCACTATATAAACACAATTATTTGTTCAAACAATGCTTATGTAAAACCTCAGGGTTACAATCACAGCTTTGCTGAGTTCAAACTTCACTGCTGTGAGTCCCTGACTTTGTTGTTATCTCAAACAGACTTTTCAAGGACAATGCTTACTGAGATACAGCTCAGTCCAGAGGAATTTGACTACTTTCAAGTTGGAGTAGATTCTGAAGTGACATTTTGCCTTAAAGAACTGAGGGTAAAGTAAGAATTTCTCTAGGAAGAAAACCCATTTCCCATTAATTTGCCTGAGTGGACCAGGACAAGGGATGGTCCCTGTGCCCCACCAGCCCTGACTGCAGCAGGGTTTCACCACCTGGGTGAGGATCAGCTTTAAACCCCAGGGTCCTCTGAAAGGCAAACAAAACTTCTGAAACAGAGATGAGGTTTCTGTGCTGGGCAAGGGAAAGCATCGTGACCAGGGGAGTTCTCTGTGCAGAACCTCCTGTGGCAAAGCTCTGGCAGGGAAGGACAGAACCCATTCTTAGAAGCAGCAGAATTTCCCTCTTTTTGCCAGTAAACAGCAGCTGGATAAACTTCCATTCCAGTATCAGTGTTCTGGTTTAACTCTCCCTTCACCCCACCCTTCTCTGCAGGGGCTGCTGGTGTTCTCTGAAGCCACGAGCGTCCCTGTGTGCGTGCACTTCGACAGGAGCGGCAGGTACTGCCCTGCTGGGCCCTGCAGGCACCAGTGAGCACTGAACCCAAACTTCTCAAACCCAGAGCCATTCTGACCTGCACTGCAGTCTGTAATTCCACATAAACACTGAACTGCAGGTTCATCTCAAACCCAGAGCCATTCTGACCTGCACTGCAGTTTGTAATTCCACATAAACACTGAACTGCAGGTTCATCTCAAACATCTCAAACCCAGAGCCATTTCTAACCTGCACTCCAGTTTGTAATTCCACATAAACACTGAACTGCAGCTCCTCAAACATCTCAAACCCAAAGCCATTTCTGACCTGCACTCCAGAGTTTGTAATTCCATATAAACACTGAACTGCAGGTTCATCTCAAACCCAGAGCCATTCTGACCTGCACTGCAGTTTGTAATTCCATACAAACACTGAACTCAAACATCTCAAACCCCGAGGCATTTCTGACCTGCACTGCAGAGTTTGTAATTCCACATAAACACTGAACTGCAGCTCCTCAAGCATCTCAAACCCAGAGCCATTTGTGACCTGCACTGCAGAGTTTGTAATTCCATATAAACACTGAACTGCAGCTCCTCATCTCAAACCCAGAGCCATTTCTGACCTGCACTCCAGTTTGTAATTCCATACAAACACTGAACTGCAGGTTCATCTCAAACATCTCAAACCCAAAGCCATTTCTAACCTGCACTCCAGTTTGTAATTCCATATAAACACTGAACCCAGGCATGGGCACTGCCAAGGCAGCTGTGCTGACTGAGGAGCTCCTGTGTATAAATTACCTGGACACCTGAGGCTCCCAGTCCCCTGCAGGCAATGATTTATTTATTTAGCACTTTAAAGAAACAATACATTTTCTGAATAAATATAATTTAAATAATTACATATTTAATGTTATCATTTGACTCTGACACTGCACAGCATTTGCTGATTGGAGCAGTGAGATCTGTTACAGGAGCCTCTCTCATTCCTCAGCAGCAAACACAGGAGATTTTCAGCTTTTAAATTCCATGGGTGGAATCAGTGTCTGTAATTCCCTGTGCTGTTTGCTCTCACTCCTTGTGTTCAGACCCATTGCTTTCAGCATTGAGGACCTGCTGCTGGAGGCCAGCTTTATCCTGGCTACCCTGTGTGAGGCTGAGAGGGAGGCAGCTTCCCCAGAGCCCTCCTGCTGCCCACGGCCCCGGGACAGGTAACGGGGGCTGAGGGGGCTCGTGGCCTTAAGGGGGAGAAAAACTCAGCTTTTCACAGGAAAACTGAACTGAAGGGTTCAGGAATATCACAACAACAATAAGGGGGTGCAGAGAGAACATTCTGTCCAAGCTGCTGCTTTCTCATCTCCTCAGGGTCTGGGTGCAGCAGGAGGGAACCTGCTGAGAATCCCTCTAAAGCTGTAATTTTCCCCAAACAGAAAATAAGGATATTCCATTTAACACAAAGCCAGCTCTAACCTGTAGTAAACCCCTCAGGTTTAGCCAGGGCCCCTTGGAGAACAGAATGCTGACACAGCGGCAAAGAAGTTTCCTGTCTCCAGGGACATCCGCCTTGTACCTTATCCCTATAGCCATGGAAGGCAATATTGTGTTAAACCCTACTATTGGTCACTTATGGTCACTCTAACACCTTTGCCATTGGTCAGGATTGGATCCAGGCCAAGGGTATAAAAGTAGCATCCTGTACCCCTACTAACTGGAAGAAGAAGAGCTGAGACCCTTCACAGACCCTCAATAAAGCCATCACTCGTGGAACAGCCAGCGTCTTCTGCTTCTCCTCTCTCTACCGTCTGCTGGAGCCTTAGGCCAAGGGAAAAGCACCTAGCAAGCAAAGCTGAAATCACAAGAGCTGCCTGATCACTAAGAGCTGAACTTTCCCTGCTTGCTAGGGGCTGTCCCTGGCCTTGGTCTGAGAGCGAGCTGGCTTCTGGCACCCAGTCCCCTTGGGACTGAGCTCTGGAGCTCTAACAGCTTGCATAGGATACGACCAAGCAAGGCTCATTTACTAACCTGCTCTGCTCTGTCCAATCCAGCTCAAGGCCTGGCATGGATAAATCTGACCAGAACTCCACGGATGGAGCCAGCAATGCAGTCACAGCCACTTCCAAAAAGCCACAGCAGAAGGGAAACACTCCGAGCATGGACCCTGCAAAACCCCCGAGTGCTCTGGCAAAACAAGAGGTAAAAAACACTCCCAGAGGCAGCGAGAGGGATGAGCCAGGCAGAGCAGCAGCAGGAGAGGCCACAGAGGCTCCTCAGGCCCAGGTGAGGGAGCTCCCCACGGTGCCAGCACTGGAACCCCACAGCTGCTGCTGGGCTGAGCACCCCACGTGCCCTGGGGGGTTCAGGGGGATCAGAGTCACAGCAGCACAGCTGGAAAACCCCAGCACAGCTGGAAACATCCCTGGGGGACAGGGGGGTTTCACTGGGAAAGATCTTGGAGTGGCAAAAGCTTCACAAATAATTAATGCCCAAATTCTGTATCACAGAATTCTTACCTGTACAAATATTGCATTTTCCAGTTCCACTCCTTGTTCTTCGGAGCTGTCTCTCACAAGGACAAGGCCATTGGTGACACCTTCCAGAGCCTGGTGACAGCCAGTGACACTGAGGAGGAGCTGGGTGCCTTGCAGAGCTCCCCAGTTCTGTAGTGCAGGGCCTGGGGTGCAAGGACAGACAGTGGGGAGCAGCCAGGAGGGAAGGGCAGGGCAGGCCCAGCCTTTGTCACTGGTGCTGTGACCCAGCAGCACAGAATGTTCTGGAACTCTCAGTGCTCTTGTAAATTTAGGTCACGATTGACTCCGTTGAGGTTTGTGAGTTCTGCAGGAGCTGCAGGGGCTCTGCCCTCAGAGCACTCTCACTGGGGAGAGGCTCAGTTTGAATCCAAGCTCTGTTACCACATCAGGCACGTGAAGCTGCTGTTCTGGTTAAGGGAGAACTCAGGTTTTTACAGGTTCTCTAGAACCAGCCTTTAACTGCAAAACCAAAGTTGTCACAGGACTGTGTTTAAAAAATAAAGGTTTGTGTTTGAAACTTGCGTTATTTTTTTCTTTCCCTGTATCTCTCCCAGCACACATCAGGGGCAGTGCAGCGTTTCCAGAGTCACACTGGAACACAACCCTGAACTTCCCAGGCAATTAAAGGATCCTTATCTGCCTGCCAGGCTGCTGCAGAAGGCGTTGGGTGTCACCCAGGTGTGGCTGAGCAGGGCAGGGAGGTCACAGTGACAGCCCAGCCCTGGCTGTGCCTCTGTGCCACCACCACATCCCCACATCGACAAACACAGGGTTTGCAGGCAACTTGACTTTAAAAAGCACATTTTAGTATAAATACTATATTTATTAAATATCTTTACAATTTATTTAAATGTATTTACAGAACTATTCCTGCATAAGTTATACCTCAGACATGAAATTCACATAATTGCCTCTTGGGTAAGCATAGGTGATAGTCTCATTTTAACAGCAACAAAAAAGCATCCTCAGATACAGACTCAGATTTGCTTCATTGTTTCAGCTATCTTTGTCAGAAACTACTGCATACAGTCGGGTTCTCCACACAGCAGCTGCTCCTCCTCTGGAGAAAGGATGGAAATTCCATCACCAAATCCTCCCATCCCTGCCAGATCATCACCCCTCCCTTCTTGACTCACTTTTAACTGCCTGGTCCCAAATCTGGTTTTTGGTTTGGTTTTGTTTTCAGCCTGACAAGGACATTTAGGACTGTATGTGGCAGCTCTCCCAAAGATAGCCAGGAAAACAGCAAAAACCACAGAGCTTCTCCAATTCACCACATTCCACCCGTCCCACCCAACCCTGCGGCCGCTGCTGCAGCGATCCCGGGTTCCTGGGGGTTAAATCCCCATTGATCCTGGGTTCCTCCCGTTCCTCCAGGCCCCTGCTCCCAACACAAACCACAACCTCTGCAGCAGCTCCAAGGCTCAGCAAACACCTCTCCTGTACATTCCTCTCGTGAACATTCCCACTGACCTAACCCTAGCACGTGTTCCTGCTTCATGCATCGCTGGGAATTATTTTTGATAGGATGGGCCCTGTCCTTTCCTTCTCCAAAGATCAGTTGTGCGCAGACAGCGTTAAGTTCATAGGAAAAAATCAGGTTTGATATGTTCAGAGTGCACGTCTTAAAAAAAACCCAAAACAATCAAGCATGTGATAAAAATATCAATTCTTTATAATACAGTATTGCTTTATAAACAGATGGAAAAGCTAAAAGCTTTACTGGTCTTTGGTGTGCCCGGTGAGGGAAAAACTCATGATTTGTAAATCAAAACCCAAATTTGTTCTTTATTTAAAAAAACCCAACAGGTCATGGTGTGATATGAGGCAAACGGACACAGACAGGGAGGAACTGGGGGATTCCAGACCCTCTGCCCCGCACACGTCCCCAGGGAAAGCTCTGGAAAGCCGGGAAGGGGAAAGGGAGGGCTGGGGACTGTGCTGAGAGCAGAGAACAGCCCGGGGCCAGGGGGCAAAGGAAAAGAAGAATTGATCAAATCTGCTCTAATCCAGAAGCGTGCAGTAAATACTGGATAAATGTAAAGACAGCCGGAGTGGGAGGGGAAGGCCCCTCCCAAACGAGAAACAAAGCCCTGTTCTGCATGTGAATACATTCATTCCTCCAAGACAGCCAGAGACAGCTTGTTCAGGTTAAAAACAACAAGGACTGACAGGTTGTGCAAAGTTCTCCACCACTCACTGTTCGTGTGTCGCAAAACTAATTAATTTTTCTTCATTAATATAATCCTCCCCATACCCTCACCAAAATCCTATTTTGGTCAAGTTAGGGTAGTTAAGGCATTTTGACGAGTAATTACAAGGTGATTTAAAGTAGATATCTAACATTATGCCAATTGAGGAATAGCAGATAAATTACTGAAGAGCTCCCAAATTAATCACTTATTATAAATGAAATGCCTGTTACAAGCATGATGCACTGAAATATAGTAAAATGACATGTACATGGTACATGTTAAATGACCTTAAATAAAAGCTTGACATAGTTACGCAAATATACAGTACAAGTCCACAAAAATTCTTTAAACAAGTTGAGGTAACCTCAAACTTAAACAGTTTTAATACAATAAACCAGGTAGTAAAAATCTCCTCTTGAGAGCAGGCAAGATTCCTTACTGACCAAGTTTAACTGCACTCACCTAAACAGCAACATTACCCGACTTTTTATATATAAAAACATGGCTTTAATTTATTTCTACATACTTCTCTACCAGCAAAAAAGTTAATGAAAAACTGACCAAAAATATATATATCTTTACAGCTCTCAGCTTTCGTATGAGCCTCAGGAAAGGAAAAGGAAAGCTGGCTGGAAAAGGGGGGACAAACGTGAGCTACTGTCATTGCAAAGGAAATGTCATATTGCAAAGTGGCTGTTAGATAACTGTAAACATCATTAAGGATCATTGAAACCCCTAAACTTTAGTTCAAATGAAATGTAGGCTTTGCTGATTATTCATTAAGTTTCCATTTTTGTACTCGCTGCCGCTGCCGCAGCAGAAGCAAGGAGGTGCCTGCTGGAGTCAGAAAGGATCAACTGGACTTAAACTGGTGCAGCATATTCTGTTCTACAAGCGAGAGTGGCAATTATTAACACAAATTATGTTTGATATCAACAACAGAATCATCTACCCAAAGTGAAGACGCTCGGAGTTGAGGCTGAGCTGTTTTGTGCAACCTCCCACCGTAGCATTTACCATCATCCCACGCTGAGATGGGTTCAAATGCTGAAAGACCTCAACTGTGGCCAGCTCGGCTGCTTGAGACTGAGCTAGAAGTTTTGTTTAAAAAAAATAATAATTATCCACAGCCAAAACATCCAGAACCAGGCCCATTATGGACGAATGATCTGCAGAACTTTTAAGATCACAGTTAAGCACCTGAAATCACAAAACACATTTGCATCCATATAACTTGAACTAGGTTTGTTTGAAATCTCGTACTAGAAAAGGCTCCTAAGGCTGACACCATGGATGGCAAGAGCAGAATGTTTACAGCAGTTATAAATCTCCTGAAAACCGGAGCTCAGAAACACGAAACCTCAGCTATCACTGGAACAAGACAATGCTTTATGGAACTGGGTCTGTAACACACCCTCAACAACAGAGAACGTTCCTAGGAAAGAGAGTAATGTGCCCTCGTGCAGAGGCGTTACCTACTGAGCTAGAGTGAAAGGTGCCCAACCAATCCCACTCCTTGCAAAGTCACATCTCCAACGCAGCAACGCTGTGGGATGGATCCTCCCCTGTTCCACACAAGGACTAAGCTCTCCAAGACAAGCTCCAAGCCTTGAGCTTCTTTATCTCTTGCTGGCAGACCAAGACCAGTGGACTACGAGTGGTTCTTAGCAAGGGCCTCAGCTGCATGTGGGGCCAGGCTCCGGGCTCAGGAGCAGCTGGGGAGGAAGGAAGGAACAATCCTGCCCGCAGGAAAGCGGCCCGGGGAGCTCGGGGAGCTCGGGCAGCAGCAGCACCTCAGTCTGTGTACTCGGCCACGATGGACAGCAGGACGGTGATGTCGTCTGGTTTCCCCCCTGCAATGGAAGCAAAAGCCTCTTGTTGCATCAAACCACAGGGGGGTGTCTGCTGATGGTCTGGGACATTCCCCAAGGAAAGCTCTTTAAAAACTGGTTTAAGTGTCCAAACCCTGGTTTGAGTAGACACAAGCTCTGCCTCCCCCACCTCCTTTCCAAACCGAGGGGCGCAGTGACATTTAACAAAACCACTCTCCTTTTAAGCTCCAGTGAGATCAAACTATGAAAAGGAGGTCAGAACCTTGAACACTGCTGGTAGCTGGCAGAGCTCAAAGCCTGTTTCCAGCAGACTCTTTAATAAATGCACAAAACACCTGACACTGCTTTGTTACATGTAAACTGCCATGAAATCAGATCTCCTCAGGAATTTCCATTGTAAATCAAACACCTCTTTAGCATCTTCTCCAGCACTGCATTACCTCAGCTCTTCCTAAAAGCTACTTAACATTTTCAATACCTATTTTTCAATCCTCTAACAGCCAGAGCATCACACTCAAATCCTGGAGAAATGGCCCAGAAGAGAGGTTTTGCCTTGTGGGAAGTCAAACCAATCCCTTGGACTCTGGAGATCTGCAGCCTCACTACTGAGTGCCTGAGCTTGGAGCAACACAGAGCCCAGGTGTGACAGCTGCTACCTGAGGAAAGGGGCTTAAGGTTCTTGTAGGAAATCCTGCTCTTCTGAGACAGAGATGAGAACAATTTTATTGGCAGAATTTATTTATATAAAAGTAAAAAATTGTTAGAAGAAACATGTTTGCTTGGGCTCTGAGCTCTGCCAGCTGTTTTGCCAGTACCTTTCTAAAACACAGAAGTAGAACCAGAGAGATCACTATGGGGATGCCAATTATACAAGGGTTCGAAATTTCAACCAAAAAACCAATCCCAAATGTACCAAAGAGTGGGCAGAAAACAGCTGAAACACAGCAGTAAGAAGAGACCTTAAAAAACCCCAAAACAAAAAACTGCCCTCACACAACACCACCCACACACCAAGTCATGAACAGGAGAACTGGAGAGCTCATCTCAGGCAGGATTGCTGGGGCAGGAATGCACAATCACAGTAAAAACAAACCATCAGGGTGCTGTGTTCTCTGTGCCCCAGCTGCTTCCCCACAGGAGGCTCCTGCTCTGCCAGGCCCAGGATGGCCTGTGCAGCCCTGGGGGCTTTGCAAATCCCACACCAGCTTGGTGCTCCTCTGCCAACCTCATTCCTACTGTTCTGTTTTCCTACAGGATTCTGGAGCAGCAGAACTGCACTTTGCTAAAGATCTCCCCAGGACAGCAGTGGGAGGAGGAGGAGAAGCTCTTACCTCTGACATTCAATCCATTGTCACAGGCAAACTGTGCAAAGGGTGACATGTACGTGGGGTCGTAGGCCAGCTCGTGGGCTTGCTCAGCAATGCTCCGTGCAGTCTGCTGGATGCTCTCGTAGTTGGAGTTCTGAATTCATGGGGAAAAAAAAAGAGTTTATGCTTGTACAGAAGCCTACAGAGGTTTTTGTGCTGATCTGACCTTCCCTTGCAAACAGAGCCTTGCCCGTTCTTTAGCCTTTGTAAATTGGGTTACAGCTGTGGATCTTCACAAGGGACAGCCAGACCCCAAATCCCCAGCAGCAGCTCAAGACTTGGGTTTGGAGGATTTCCAGAATTTAGAAGCTTAGAAGAATAATACTCAAAACAGACTAAACTGTGTCACCTGAGGGGAGCAGGGCATTTGGCAGCTGTCCCTGCAGGCAGCCTGCAAGGACCTTCCCTCCTTCCCTCCCTCCCAGGCAGGCTCTGGTGAAGAATTTGTTTTATCCTGAGTGCAAGCCCTGCACCTCTGGCTCTCTCACCCCACCTGACAGGAGCACCCTTGGGGAGAAGGGGCACTTGAAATTCAGATGAGAAAAATGCACTGAGAGCACACACACTTTCTCCAGGCTGCATTTTAAGGCCTTTTTATTTCCTGTTTCAGTAATTCTGCTGCCTTCCTCCCAGGCTTTTCTCACTGCAGCCAACATGACAGACAAGCACTGCTCTTTTTGTCTGTAACCATTTTTAAATGCCTTGTCATTTCAAGAGCCTTCCCCGCAGGTTTGGGAATTAGCAGGCATTTATGTGATTAACTTTTGGCTGAACCTCTTGGGGAACTCCAGTGCCTTTCCCAAACACACCAAAAGGTGGAGCTCAGCTTTCTTCCACAAGGGAATTCCCACTGCAGAGGCCAGCCAGGACAGCCCAAGTGTGCACAGCCAAGGCTGTGGGGTGGCTGCAGCCCCAGTGACACATCAGGGACCTGTGAGCTGCAGGATCAGAGGAGGCCAAGTTCTCCTGACACCACCCTGTAATGCTCTTATTTGCATTTCACAGCAAATACTTTCCTCAAGGGGTTTATACATATTGATATCTCCTTAAGTGTACTTTCCTTTCTCTAAGTAAATAGCCTGAAGCCAAATGTTCTCAGCCAAAATATTTTAATGTATTCTTACTATTCAAAAAGAACATTTGTGGTCACTAATGTGGAAAAGTTGACAGGATATTTTTTTTACAGAAGATTACACTGAAGATTTTCACTGCACGTGCAACCCACAATTCACACAGCCCATGCTATGTCAGAATTACTGCTTAGAGAAGCTGAAAGTTATTTTAGGTGTCAGCTCACCCTCAAGTAACCCAGGAGAGGCTTCTGTGTTTTCCTGTGTACCCTCTCCAACCTGCAGGTGCAGTGTGTGCCAGAGGCAGCCCCTGCTCTCCCCTGCTTCCCTTCCCCTCCTCTCCCTCCCTCAGCAGTCACTGACATGGATCCAGCTGTTATTTAGAATTTATGCCCAAGCTGCTGCTTCTGGATTCAGCCTGGATGCAGATCCAAGAGAAATCCCTCTGGGCCCAGTGTCCCTTGCACTGCTCACATGGATATTACCTGAAAAGCTTTTTCAGGATACTGAGCTTTGTGGAGGGGTTTTTATAAAACACAAAGGTTTCAGCTCTCAGAAGTAAAGGAAGGAACTGTAAAGGTTCAGCCAGCACAAGATGTAAGAGAGTCTGAGAACACACACACACACACTCACCTTCAGCTTTTTCAACTCCTGCAGGATCATGTAGTCAGGCATGTTGTCAAACAGCCCATCTGTGGCAGTCAGGATGATGTCCCCAAGCTGGACATCGAAGGAGGTGCTGTCAGCAGCCTCGGGGCTGGGGATGGACAGAGGTTAAAGCACTGCAGCCCTCACAGACACCCCACAGCCTCCAACAGCACATGCACAGCCCTGCACTGCTCTCTGGGGAAGGGACAGTCACCCACTGTGGGGCTTTAGCAGCAGCAAGGGCTGTCAGCAAAGCCCCACCACAGAAACAGCTCCTGCTCCAGCTCCCACACCCAGGATTTGCACTTTAAATTCCCACATGAACAATCCTGCAAACTAATCTGCTTCAGGAGTGTGTCTCCAAGGAAACCAGTAAGCAGAATTGCAGCTCAGGGTCCCTTCTGCTCATCCAGAAGATGTCAGAGAGTGATACTTGAAAGAACAATTCATAACAGGCCTGGCCCAAACACTCCAGGATTCTGAATCACTTGCTAATTCAATGGAATATGAAACATGGCTGGAAATCACTACCAGGAGACCAGAGGCTTTTGGAATGCTTGTGTCTAACACATTACACAACACCAAGAGCAGAAAACACCCAGTTTGGGCATGGATACTGCTGCAAAATCTGATTCTCAGAAGCAACCTAACAACAAACCTTTCATTTTTAAAGACTCTTCAGGGCTCTGTAAAAAGGAGAAATTGCTGCATCCCAGGCCACTGGGCTCTGCCAAAACACAGAGGAGCTGCTTTGCTCAACTGATGTGCAGCTTCAGGGAGGCTGATGGAGTTCAGATTGCCTGCCTGTGCCCATATATAGCCAAATTCATCACTGAGCTGGGCCAACAAACAGAAAAGGACAGGAGCAGCGTTTCACCAAGGAGCATGAGTACTAATTAACGTCAGGAACAGTGCAGGAACCAGCAGAAAGCTGTAATCATGATTCAGAGCTCCAGTGTGGGAGCACATTTATCTTGTGCTTTCCTTATTACTGCATGACTCAGATTACTTGGCTTCCCTGACTTCCACTGGACATTATCAATTATCCTTCTGCTTTTTGTTTTTATCGCCTTCCTACGGATGACTGAGAATCTCAGAAAAATGAAAGATTTTTTTACAGCTCTGAAATTTCAAGGGATCATTTAATTTTAGTCTAACAAAGAGCTTGGATTACTGAAGGGTTCTAATTTCAGAGTCCTACCCTGGCTTCCTCTCAGCAGTTGCAGGATGAAGAAATTAAACCACACACAAGAATGGTCAGTCAGGAGTTTCAACAGCTTAACCAACACTTTCAGAAAGAGCTACTTTGGATTAAAGTCTCAATTTTTACTGCATCAGCTCTGATACTGCATAGAATCATTTAGGATGGAAAAGACTCAAGCAGGTTGAGTCCAACACTTCAGCTGCCTGCTGCATTCCCTTTATTGCATGGCCATTCTTTGAGGATCCTGTTACCACCTCCCCATGCTCAGATGAGGATATCACTTTAATTACTGAGACATTTTGAAAGTTGAATTTTAACACATATTTGAAAGCTGTTTATTTTTGAGTTTCTTTCATATTGCATTCACAAAGTCAGGATGGATCAGCCTGACATTCCTAAGGGAAGACACAGGAACAAGCCTGCCTTTGAAACAACTCATTTCTGTGAACAGATTGTCCTTTCCTCATACTCTCATTCCCAGCTTGGTGTTCTGCCAAACAGTTTTTTTGCTGGTTTTGGTCAAATACAATATGCTGCTGGAAACAGCAAGTTGGAAACACAAGTTACAGTCACATGTCCCTCTGCTCTATTCTTCAAGTACTCACAACCTCAGTGCCAAGATATCTAAATTAGCTACTCCAAACAGTCCCCAGGGAGCACAGGCAGGGACTGGAACAAAGCTCAGCTGGGGAACCCAGCCTTGCCCACACTCCAGCTCTAGTGGGTGACATCTCCCCATGGATCAGAACAAGCCCATGGCTGTGGGAATAACCCACCATGAATAAACCAATAAATCCAGAGTGTGCAACAGGTACAAAGTTAAGGACAAGGTGAGAAATGTTCATGGTACCAGAGAGGGAGGGGGGCAGCTGCAGGACCTGACTGGGTGGGTGTTTATGTCCTATGAGGGACAGAGGAGCCCCACAGCAGCAAAACTGTGGGATCTCAGCACCTCAGCACTGAGGTGCCACCGAGAGCACCCTTGGGGGGCTTGGGAGTCCTGGAATGTTCCAGAAGTGTCTGGTGGCTGGACTTTGATCCTACACAGGAGACGACACCTGTATGAGGATAGGAGGGTTTCACCGGGGTGAATGGTGAAGGGATGAGTTAATTAGAGAGTGAAACACAGGGTTTAGGATTTCTGTACAGGGGGGTTTAGAGAAGTAAGATGGAGGAATTGGGGCGTGTCCTGTCCTTCTTCTTCTTCTTCTCCTCCATCTTCTGTGGTGATGGTGGCACTTTTGGATTGGTCATTACTAAAAGTGCACCGGGCAATAAGGGTGAAAGGTATTGGGGAAAAATGATAAATATTGTACACGTAACCATGGGTATAAAGATAGGTGACTGCCCGGAGGGCAGGACAGTGTGCTCATGGCTGGCTGCTGAGCAGAGCTCTGTCGGGCCGAAAGAAAATCTTTTAGATAAACAATTAATAAACACCGAGACCGAGAAAAGAACTGAAGCCTCTTCTGTTCCTTTGAAACGTGGGCTGCCCCAAGGCCACCCCGGGCCTTTCCAGGCCCTTCAAACAGCCGAAAATCGGACACAAAACTGCAGCTTTTTGCACAGATTAAAAATTAAAATTCCTCTTCCCCCTTACCTGTCACTCAAGACAACTCCTTCTGCCTCTGGTGGAGCTATGGAGAGCTGGAAGGGAGTGTTGAAGTAATGCTGCTGCTCGTCGGAGCGATGGACGACCTCTCCCCCTCTGACCACCAGGAACCCGGAATCTCCCAGGTTGGCCGTGTGCAAGCGATGGCTCGATCTGTCCAGCACCACTATACAGGCTGTGCTGCTCCCTGGAAACACAGCACTGCATCAGCCCACAGAAACTGCTTGTTCTCTCAGGGATCTGATCAACACTTCAATTATTACAACATTCATCAAAGCTTAAAAGGCAGAGAAATGGAAATACTCAAAAATACCAGAATTAATGTAAAATAAAACCAGCAAAATGCTAGAAATCTTTGCAATATAAACTATGATTTTTGTGTAGAAGTTACTCTTCCTGCTTTGATTTTGGTAAACACATAATGCTGACAAATACCTGGTTTTGTTTGGCTTTATTTACAGTTTTCCATCCCAACATGTGTCAGCACATTCTGCTATAGGACCGGATTTACAGAACTCACATAAAATACTGAAATTCCAAAATCATGGAGATAATAGAATTCTAGTAGCATCCATACAATGCTAGGAGCTCTCCACACAGTTTCACTCAGCTGTAAATAAACCACACCAAGTAAAGAACTGTTTGCAATTAAGTATTAGGCCCTGCTGCATTTCTCTGCTCAGAACATGAAATGCTTTTCCTCCCAGCCTGGCTCTGCAGAGCTTCCTTCAGGTTTAAAAATAATAATCCTGTCACATCTTCAGCACACCAACTCTACAAGTTTAAGAAAACAAATGTTTCAGAGACAAATAAAATTCCAAATTAAAGTAATAGCAGAAAAATGATGTCAATTGTGCTTGGAACTATCCCAGCCATGCTTGAGGGCACTGAGGAATTCTCCATTCATTCACTGGGAAGTAGCCACCGGCTGTGCTTGGTTGCAAGCCACAAAAATGCTGTATTGCAAAGAAACCCAAAGTCCTTCATTCTGCAAGCAGGACAGGACAGCACAGCCCCCAAAAGACCTTTCAGTCCCCAAGAGGGGGAAATATGGGGCAGAAGTGCTGTAGCTCTGTCACCAGCTCATGAACTCCTCACCTCGTGCTCCTCCAGCAGGGTTTTCCAAGCACAGCTCCACACTGGACAGACCTCAGGCTTGCAGTGAGCAGAGCTCAGGACCAGGCCTGCTAGTGCAGAATTCCAGCTGGCTCCAGGCATTGCCTGTTCCAGACAATTCCCTGGCTAATACACAGAGTTCCCTGCAATGCACTTGCTCTGAATCTGCTCTCCAGTGAACACAGAGCACCTTCCCTGTCCTTAATGAATGTTAAGTCAAAGCAGGATCTCTGGAAAAAAATCTGATTTTCCATGTGACAGTGTCCAAAAGTGTGCTGCAACACAAGGGTGATTAAATAAATGGCACAGTTTCCTCCCATTTCAGTTTTATTTTACATTATTTGCTGCATTCAATCCTGATGAACCAAGCATCCAGGATTAAAACACAACAGCAAGGAGAAATTATTGCCCAATGAATCCTACTTAATGAAGTCTTCTCCTGTCCCTTTATTTTAAATAAACTCTAAATGCTCATTGCTGTGGTAATTTCAGGGTTTTATTCCTCCTTCTAAAAATACTGTTCTCAGTTAAAGGAGAAACACTAAGGATCATTAGTTTCCAATTCTAACTCTATTAGCAGAGTGTAACCAGGAGGCCATGTGTGGAATTCAGATCTTGTGACTCAGCACACGCTGCTTTCCAGCCCTGCAAAGGTCAGGCCCAGCCTCCAAAGGCACAGGGAGAGCTCCTGCCAGTGCCCCACTTTGGAGCTCACTTACAGCTCCACCTGCTTTGCACAAACCAGCACCATCCAACACCCCAAACCCTCATGTAATTACTGACCACTGCTATTTCTGTGACACCTAAGGTCACTCCTGAGGTCCCAACCTATTCTTTAGGCGTATAATGCCAGAACATCTGCTCCCAGCTCAGCAGACAGTTAAATATAGCTCACACAGCACTGCTCTGGCACAGGAGCTTAAGGTCAGGTGAGCTGTGCACATTTCGTGCAGGGCAAACACTTTCTTGGAGCAGAGGAGCTCTCATGTCCTTTAGGGAAGTGTCCCCTTGGCAGAGCTGAGGCTGAGGGTGGCCCCTCTATCTGCTCCCAGTCCCCAGGCTGCTGAATGCCCTGTGGCCCACCAATGCTGACACACAATATGTGAGGCATCCACTTCAGCTGGCTTTCAGAAAGATCTGTAATGAATCCCCCCACAAAGTTTATAAAAATAATGCTACCAGAGATTGTATGATATCAGCTACTCAAGTCAAGCAACTGGGGTTGAGTCCACTGGACATAAAAGGCAACAGGAGCAGAGTTAGGCCAGAAATGAGCAGAACTGCATCCAATTATGCTCAGAAAATATTTCTTCTTGCATAGCTGAAGCAGAAAGCTGTAACCAGTACCACAAAGAGTTTTCAGCAGAGAACAGTTATTTATACATATAAAATACAGAGTGAGTACATGTGCAGTGTGTTCCACTGCAGAACTCGCTCTGCAAACTCTGGTGAATTCACCCTTCCCACAGAAAGCCTTTTATTTCATATATAAATACACACACATCAACACTCCCTGCATTACTAAATTCATTAAAACAGTTTTAGAGAAAATAAGGTGCCACCAAGGCGACTGCATTTCCATGCCTCCAGTTAATGAAGAGAAGTTAACTCTGCAGATTTGCTGCAGACAATGACAAGAGATCCAAGCACCCTCCAGAAAGCCCATGTGTAACAACCCAGACTGCAGTGACATCTTTTTGGTGTCTTACCAAGCAAAGGGACTTTGTTCTGCAGCAGCTCACAATAGCCTGCAGTGAGAATTCCAACAGGATTGCTGGGAACAAACCGTCCTTCCTTCACCAAACGCTCACACGTCCGCATCAGAGTCCCTGAGAACTGAGAAGGGTCCACCCCGTAGTCTCTCCAGCCACCAACACCATCTGCCACCCCTGCAAGGAAGCACAAAACCACAGTTACCTCCACAGAAATGCTTTCCAAAACAAGGGGGTTAATTATTTGCACCACTCGTGATATTTAGTGACTAAAATGTAGGACATGGCACCTGCCTAGAAAACATTATAAATTTCTGAGTATTTTGAAGGTAACTTCTGATATCAGCTCCCCAGCAAATCTCCAAATATAATCTGAACTGCTGAGAGGAAGGCAGAAGTCTAATGCTGAGAATGAGGAAGATGGGGATTCAATCCCATTAACCTCTCATCAGTCCATTATTCACTTCAAAAGTGAAGGTCAACATTTTAGCTAGTACAGAATGGCACAGAAACTCTTGCTGCTATTCAGCAGCACAGTTTTTCCTCAGACAACCTCCTCATATGAAGGACAATGATTTCTGTTTGGTGTTCTCAATTTCTGTAGAGAATAAATCTCCATTTTACAAGGGTTTTCCAAACTCCATGGAACGAACACAATGCTGGGTCCTACCCCTTTCAAGGAGAGTTTGTTGCCTACAGCTTCAGCCAAGCAACAGAATGAAAACTGACTGTGATCCAGAGAATTTTCAGTTATTCAAAACAACCTGGATATCAGAAAATTAGACCAATTCTGCCAAAGCCTGGGAAGCTTCTAAGCAACAGGGAAAACAGTGACTGTGGCCATGGAAAGGGGTGATCACAGGGAGGTGAGCAGCAGACACATTTTCTGCTGCTCATTTGGTTCAAGAACTTTGAACTTCTTCCAATTGCCTAAATGATAAAAGCAAAACACTGCTGAAGGTATTATTTGAGATTAGAATGCTACTATGTGGAAATTTTTCCCAAAATCTTTTTGATCCTCAGCAAGGGACAAACCATTTAAAACAGAAATTTCCAAAACATAGCAAAGCTGAAATATGTTCATGATAAAAGCACAAAAAGCAAATTTCAGTGCTAAAGGACAGTCTCCTCAGGAAAAAAACTGCTATGATCAAAGGCATGAAAATGTGAGTGAGAAGATAAAAGCCAATTTCCTCATCTCCCAGTGCCCTTCACACGGGACACGGCTGAAACTGAGCTGGGAGGTTTAGAGCCGACCTTGGCGTGAACTGTAATCTGCCAGGAGGTTGTGGCCACACTCTGAACAGCCCATCAACATTAATCAGATTTCTCCCTAAAATAGTGCACAACCTTTCAGACACCTGCTTTGTCCCTGTGCCTCCTCAGAAGAATGTTACAGGAATGCAGATCCTGCATTCACCTCTTGGAGCAGCCCCTGGGAGGAAGCTCATGTAAAAGCACCCAACATTCCCAGAAATGACTTTTCTACTCCTCAAGAACAGATTAATCCTCTCCCTACAGGTCTCACCACCTCAGGTTAATACTGGATTAACTCTTTGATTTCTGCTGCCACACAGACAAGTCTAGAACAAGATATCATGAAGGAATGGTTCTAGAGCTGGAACTTGAAACAGAAACTCAGCTTCAGGTTAAATGATGGAGCTTCAGGTGAAGTTACCAGATAAACATTTGTTTTCCTGCCCTTTAAAATGAACAGAGTCCAGATGTATTTCTGCACTGCTTCCCTCCCAACAGGGTTAATGCAATGAAAAGATGTTGGCCAAATGCTGCCCAAAGCTCTTGGCTCCCAAGGCTTGCAGAGAAAGCTCAGCAGAAGTTACAGAGTTCCCTCAAGCGATCCAGAAAATCCTTTCAGATCAGAGTTGGGAAACCCTGACACACAAACACTGCAGCTTCAGCACAGAGCACCAGAAAGCCAGCACAGCAAGCACCTGAGAAGGTCAATCATCAAAACCCATTCCATTTATAAATGAAAAACGAGCACACCATCTGCCTTTCTTTGTTCATTTCTTACTCCAGGCAGGAAATGTGAATCCACCACCATGGCAGCACCTTCATACCCTCTCCTGAGCCAGGCACTGCCTTTGTCTGTCTGCCTTCCTGTCTGCTTTTTGCAAGCCATAAACTGCTTTGAGTAGGTTCTGCCAGTGCCTCCCAAAGGCACCTTCATGTTCTGCAATCTCTGTAAACTGAGCAGCCTCACTTGGGAAAGGAATATGTGACTTTGAAATAGTTTGAGTAAACTGCTAATGAAATAGATGAAATATAAATAGGAATAAAGCTTAAGTAAACTTTGTGCTATTTGGTACACAGCAAACAAGGAGTGAAACTGTTTCAAACTCCAGAAGTAGCAAAAACTAAAGCTCAGCTTTGATTAATACCAGGTTTTCCCTCTGTCATCAAAAGAAAATTCAAAGGTGTTGCTATTGGCAGGATCCCTCCCAAGGAATAATGCCAAGCTCTGTTTATATATAATACCTTTGCTTTCATCCAAGAAGAAAATAAGGTATATATTCAAAATGATGACCTTTCCAACAAATACTGAGGCTTTCCTTTGAGCCATAAACCATTGAGTTCCAGTATTAACCATGTTAAAAATTAGGGATCACAGGACATTTAAAACAAAATGCATGGCTGAGAATTGCTGAAACTGAACTGTACACAAACCAGTGTAGAGTTTTTTCATTCATGCCATTCAGTAAATGAGAAAATTTTATACAAAGAACATTTCTGTGGCTATTCCTTGTTCAAGCCCATGCAGAAATTACACAAGCATCCACGTGACAGTGCAATGCCTGCAGCCAGATGAACCACCACTGTAAATAAAGCAATTGAAAATTTCACAATAAATTACTTCAAAAGAATAAATACTTCTCAAGTCTTTAACTGTATTACAAAGATCTTTCAGAATCTGAGTTAACACTCCACTACACTGCCTTGTGCTGGAAAACACAGAAATATGCCTGCCAGATAAAATACTTGCTGCATGTGTCAATCCAAAACTTGGCTTTTTCCAGCTCCTCAAAGACTCAGAATATCAAAATCTCTCTCAGAGAAACACCTGTCAGGCAGTTACAGGACAAAGCACAAATGACTGATGCTGCAGCACTGAAACTGAGCCAGGGAAGATGCTGCTGGTGAAACCTGTTAAAGCTCATTTCAAAATGCTGAAAGCACCTGGGATAAGATTCCAGCTGAAATGCAAATGTGGAGCTGTTCTGCCTGCCAGCACAGGAGCTCCCTGCAGAGGCCCAGGGCAAACCAGGCAGTGCTGAAAGCAGCAATATCTGCTTTTCACCACTCACTGGTGTGAGTGAGACCCAGGTGTTCTCCTGGCTCCCAGCAAATATAAACTAAACAGCCTGGAAGTTCATAACAAAGCCCTGATACTGATCAAGCCCTGTTTAATATAAATAATGTTAT
Organism: Zonotrichia leucophrys gambelii; assembly: GCF_028769735.1. Classification (NCBI taxonomy): domain Eukaryota; kingdom Metazoa; phylum Chordata; class Aves; order Passeriformes; family Passerellidae; genus Zonotrichia; species Zonotrichia leucophrys. The sequence continues at coordinate 3,244,671 of NC_088185.1, forward strand.
GAGGGGCAGTTCTGGTTAGCTGGCAAATTAACCTGCCCATGGGCAGAGTCCAAAACCACCACCCTGTCCCAAAAACCTCTTGAGAGTTGGACATTTTGAAATATTGCATCAGCCAAGAATAAAAATCACACAAAGCAGCAGGCAGGCACAAGTGTGTCAGCAGGAGCTGCCTTTGCATGCAACCACAATTAACTTTCTAAGGCACTCAGCACATCCTACTGAACTTTCAATTTCTTGAGATCCTTACCTGAAATAGCAATGAATCACTGCTAAAAGAACATCAAAAGGATATATTTATAACTGAATTTTGCATCAAATATGGAGGCTAAAACGGTAAAAAATGTGCAATGAGTTGCACCACACGAGTCTGAAATATAGCACCTAGTATTTGTCAACATCAGAAGTGAGATAAAATGATAAGATTTCTTGTTTTATCAGTGGTGGGATAAATCACACACCTAGACAGGTTCTACATCCAAACCAAGTTCAAGGCCCAAAGCCAGCAGTGACCCTCAGCAGCTTCCCTGGATCTGTCAGAGCTGAGGGGTCTCTGCCCCCCTCAAGGGTTTGACAAAGAAATAACCCAGTTAAATACAAATCCCTGAGGACAGATGGTGTGTGACTGCTACCAAGTTACAGAAGGGAAGGTTACTTATTCACACTGGTACAGTAAAACTTAAACTACCCTTGCATGAAAATAGAAAGGTTCTGGAAGAGTAACTGGGTAAGTGACAACAAGGAGCAAAAAGCAAAGGCAAAGTGAGCAACGATGGAGGAGAAACAGGGAACTGGAGACATTAAATTGTGCATCTACTCCCAGAAGAAAGCAGCAGTTCCTTCTATCTGTTTTCCCCTCCCACCACAGCACACTTGTTACTGAAGCATTTTTACCAGGAAGATTTCCTCCCTATTTTATGGAAGCCTGAGAATTCACTCACTGCATCTGGGGAGCTCCAGGAGAACACTGAACTATAAATTATTTCTGCAGGCTTTATAAAAAATCCCCTAGTGCCAACTACCTGATTTCCCAAGGTGTTCAGGGTGTGCAGCTGCTGAGGAAGGGCAGGGGCTGGAAATCAATCCCTGCCAGCCTGACCCACTCAGGCTCAGCACTCACAGCAGGGATGAACCACAGCAAAGAGCAGGAGATTTTCCAATGCTTCCTATGCACAGGGATGATGAACCCTCACCCCTGCACTGAGCTCAGCTTTGCTTATTTCCCTCTGATTTCTGACAGAACCTGCTCTTCCTTCAGGCCAAGATCTGTAGGAATGGAAAACTGGCTGCCATCAGGAAGCATCAATTACATTTACAGTTAAAACCAGTGTTCAACTGGAAATTCTGACCTCAGTACTTGTGTGCAATGTCCTTGCAGAAGCTGAGGGAAAGAAGAATAACCAGACATGAGTTTCATTCTCAGAGGTTACATCCACAAAGTCAGCCTGTGACTGCTCATGGGGTGGCTCTCAGCCTGCAGGGTCCCTACAAATGCAGCACTGATGCTCCCAGGTTAAACAGGAAATCTCCTGGGAGCTGTTCCAGGCTGAGGCTGGTGTGCAGAGCTCTGCTCCTGCCTCCCAGGCTCCCTGAGCCCTCACAGGCAGTGGGTGAAAGGTGACTCCGAGGGAGGAGGGCGACTCTCGGCTCCTTCAGTCTGATAAGTTGTGATAAGGCAGCAATCTCTTTAATAGGTATGATACCAAATAAACCACTTAACACAGTCCTCTGTGACCTTCAGGCTTCCAAGGAAGGATCCCTCCCTCCTCTACAGCTGCCAGAACAACCTTGACATTTCACCCACAAATCCTTTGAGGTGCTGAAGTTTACTTTTCCTGATGACACTACCAATATTCCAGGGCTTTGTCACTCTGCAGCTTTATCTACCTCCTATGCAGGCTGCTGATAACATTTTCAAACCACGTGCAGCTCCTTTCACTTTAGAGTAGCTGCCCTGCAGCACCCAGACACTCCAGAAACTTTAAAAATCAAAGATTTGCAGCAAACAGAACGACTGTCAAATTTTAACTCTGCAGTGAACACACAGTTTCCTGCAGCCAGTCAGTTTTTCCTTACTCCAGGGGACAGGAATAGTTTGGAAGAGTCAAGTCCCAGTGGCCACAGGCAGAGCTGTGCCCAGCCCAGACATTGTATAAGTGATGCTGTCACGGGATGCACTGGCTGCTGCAATGTTTCAATAATGACTCACACAACAGCTCGGAAAATCCATAAAAACAGCAAAGACATCGGGAGCCTGATAAGGCCACAACAAGCAAGGAAAGGCAGATCCCCAAATTAAGGAAAAAAATTATCACCAGCATGTGACATCTCAACATTTCTAGAGGTGAAAACCTTGGCTTTAACTCTTACTTTTGATAATTTAGTGAAATGACTGTAAAACTGTTTGGGTTAATTTTTAAAATTTGGCTCATTTCCTATGTAGTAAAAATCCTACTTGCATGCTAATGAGAAAAGACAGAGGTGTCAGAGTTTTGGTTTTCAGCTCTGAAAAAAACCCGTATTTCTGTCCTCAAAAGTTCCAAAGGCATCACACATTAAGCAGTACAGAACATCCCCCAAATCTCTGTGAGAGATTTCAATATTCTGAGCATCTGAACACCCAGGACACTGGCAGTGAATGAACAGAAAAGCACATCGTGGTACAAGCAGCAGAGAAAGGAAACAGGCCTGGATTGTAAAGCTCTGGAGATTAACATTAGCAGTAAAGCCATTTCCTTTCCTTAGGGTGATCCCTAAGGAAAAACTCCTGTTCTGAGCTTCTCATTTCTGCCTGTGCTCAGAATGGGAAGAAAATATGCAAAATTGACAATTATGCTCCAGATAAAAGCAAAACTGAGGATTCAAGCACACCAGTAACAGGCCTTATCAAACCTTGAACAACTATGGGAGGACTGAAAAGAACCTGAACCCTCATCAGCCTTCTGCTGATCTTACTGTGAAAGGACAAAGCTCAGACTAAAGACACTGTTCAACATTCAGCCTTTGAACTGCACAGCACACTGACAACAAAAGAAGTCTTTAGCATTTTGATTCTGCTATAAACACACTGCCAAGCCAACTCTTGTTTGACCTAAGAAAATGAATCCCCAAGCACTCATGCCAAGTGGCTGGGAGTGTTCCCTCGCTGCTCCACCACACCCAGCCCATCCCACACAGGCAGGCTCTGCACAGGGCACTGGCACACGGCAGTGCCACATTCACCATCTGCCTTTGTCCCTGAACACTCCTCACTCCAAGTGGCACACTTGGAATTTGCTGTGTCAAATGTTCACTTTGGCTCAAACCACGTCAGCCTCTTCCTTAAATGTCAAAAAATGAAGTTTGGAACCCAACAGTGCAGCTCAGGGAGTTTTGCAGAGGTGCAGAGTTTGGTACTGAGGTAGCACAAAATTTAGGAGGGGCTTAAAGAAAGATCATGAAGGAACCTCAGAATTGTGATGGGAATAAGAGGAACTGAGGGCAGGAAAACTCTGGTGGTGCTGAAAGTGTCTCTGCAGCAGTGCAAAAGGGCTGGAGGAGAAAGCAGAGATGATCCCAGCAGCAGAAACTGGAGAAAACCACCATGTCTGTAAACCTAGGAGCTACAGATGAACATGAAAGAGCATCAAGCTGGAAGCATCAAAACCCACCTGAACATTCTGCAGAAAGTACAGAGACTTTGGGTTTTAAAAAAGCAATAAAGAACTGACATTAAAAAAACTTTACTAGGGGAGAAATCCCCAAATAAAAACCAACAGACTGTCTGTTTAAATTATTTGCTTCTTGGTACTTAAGACATCCTGGGTCTGCTGCCCTCTCTGCTGTTTGATCCTTAAGTGGAGCTACAATTCTGTTTGTTTCCAAGCTGTCATGAAAATTAATGCAAAGACCAACTTAGAAATGTAACCCTCTGTTGATTCCAGCAGGAACACAAGACAAACTGTAGGTCCACATACAGTAATTACCAAATATGGCCAAAACCCCCAAACAACAATCAAATAGGGCTAAATCTGTCTCTTGCCCACACAAAGAGTCCACTACAAAGTACAGGAGATCCTGCATTTCTCTTAAGGGCAAACAGCAATTGCTCAGTTATTTATCAGTGCTGGTCTAGCATGAACTTTAAAGGCAGCCAGGGTTAGTCACATGCTAAAGGAAGGGTGTCCAACAGCGAATTCTAATCCACAAAAGTTTATCTGGAAGAGGCACCACAGAGAAGATGATGAGTGTCTGAAATGCACCCACCAACCTTCCACACCTTGAGAGCTGAGGCATCACTCTTACAGTATCAGCTTCTTTAAGAACAAGCAGCAATAACTGTTACCTAGCACCAACTTGCAGCTTCCTGAGGAAAACCTCTCGGCTCTGGTAAATGGCAACCAAGTTACAACGACAGCGCCAAACTGAAGAGCCACCAGCCACTTCCACAGCATGAGACAGCACAGGGCAACCCCACCGGTATAAAATACATAAATGCAAAAACAAAACACCAAAACAAAAAAAGCCACGGACAGGGGCAGGGAGGAGGAAGCTTTTTTTTAAGTGTCAAAGTTTTGGTAAAAATTTGCTTCTGGTAGTTACACCACGACTAACTTGTGCAGAGTGTCAGAGCCAAATTCAACCTTGAGTACACAGGAGAAAGGTCAAAGCACTGTCAAAAGCAGTGTTGCTCATAGTCTGAAGATTCTATTGATTCTCCATAATTACTCACTCTTCTAAAATTTGAACCCTTAAGATCCATTTCGCCAGTGATTCAAAACCAGAGAGGGCAATCAGGCCAGAACAAACAACGAAACTGAAGTTTGACATTTGATTCCAGTCTCAATGTCACTCTGCCTTTCACTTGACAAGGACATTGCACGCGTTAAAATCAGGAAGTGCCTGTTCAAGCGATCTTGTCTGTTTAAATGCAATGCATGTACACAAGGCTCGGGTTTTAAAGAAAGACAGAAAGCGAAACGCACTGGGAGCTGTTTCTCTGAGTTCTGGAGCCACCAGGCCTTACAGACACCCACAGGTGAGACGCCAGACTGGGCCCGGACACCCGGCACAGACAATCCCCCATGCCAAAGGCGGGCAGAGCTGCAACAAAGAGCCCAAGAGCTTCCTTGGGAAGCTAAAACAGCGAACTCACGGTGACACTGACAGGCAGCAGCGGCTCCTTTGTCTGAGCCCGGGCGTTGAGGCGCTCGCCATGTGCAGCTCCGGGAAGGAGGGGGGGTCACACCGCGAGGCCGCAGCCGCCTCAGCCCCCGGCCCGGCCACTTACCCAGCACATCGGCGGTGCGGTGCCGCGCCACGAAACACGCGTCATCCCCGTAGCACATGCCTTTCTTGAGGATGCCCTTGCGGAAATCTTTGCCGAAGCCACAGCTGGCCGTCACCAGGCTGTAGTCGCGGGAGTCCGTCTGCGACAGGCCGCCCAGGACCGCCCGCGCCACCAGCCTGCCGTAGGAGAGCACCGAGAACATGGCGTGGGGCGCCCAGCAGCCGAGCGCCAGGAACGCGGGGAGCCACCGGCGCAGCCGCCTCCTGCCCGCCGAGCGCCAGCCGCAGGGCGCCAGCCTTCCTTCCCCTGCCCGCGGGCCCGCGCCGCCGCCGCCGCTCCGAGCCCTGCTCGCCGCGGAGCCTCGTCCCTCCGGCCGCAGCCGCGGTTCACCGGCCCGCGCTGCCCCTCACGCTGCCCCTCACGGCCGGGCTCGCCGGCAGCGCCCCCGCCTTCCGCGCCACCCTCCCCGCCCCCCGAGGGGGGCCGTGCCAGCTTCCCGCTGCCCGCGGAGCTCTCGGGGCTCGCTCCGGGCTCGCTCCCCGCCGCCCGCGGTGCCCGGTCAGAGCCGCCCGCGCCGCCCCCGCGCCCCGCCGCCCGCCGCCGCCGCCATCTTCGCCGCGCGTGCTGAGGTGAAGTGAGGGCCCCGGCGCTGGGCGGGGCGCGCGGCTGGCCCCGCCCCCTCCCCGCCTCCCGGCGCGCGTGCGCGGTAGCGGCGCGCGGCCGCCCCCCATTGGCTCCCCGCCCCGGCTCATTTGCATGTTGCGGGACAATAACAGCGGGCGGCTCCCGGCAGCCCCCGCGGCGCCGAGCGGGGTCCGCGCCCCCGCCCCCGCCGGGCCCCGGCCGCAATTAACGCCATTAACGCAATTAATGAACGCTCTCACAGCGGGCACAGCGCGGCTGCGCATAACCCACATACTTGCCCTCCACGCCCCGCGTGTCTCGCGTGCTCCGAATAACTGGTGGGGAGTCGCTGGCCGGCGGTGCCCCGTGCCTGCTGAGGACGGTTATGTGAGTCACGGAGCTGGGCCGGCTTTGGTTCGTTCCGAGCGGGACTCGCCCGGTTCTGCCCGGCTCGGAGCGGCCGCGGACACCGCCAGCTCTGCAAACCCGTGCAAGGCTGGCGGTTAATCCATTTTGGTTAAGGAACGTGAAATGCCAAACAAAAGCCTCACGAGAAGGGTGCGTTGTGCAGTCATGGCTCAAACCCCATAAAAGCACGGTGATTGTAGCTGAGAGTGACACAAAGTGCTCAGCTGGACAACTTCAATAGCAACGACTTCAAGGCATCAATGCTGCAGAGACCCAAAAAGACCCAATTCCTCATTTTCTGCTGCTCGTGGGTGTGCAAACAACGGGTTTGTCCCCTTGGAAGTTCCCAGCAGGTTGCGCTGCAAATTCGTTTAATTCTCTGGGTACAGGCACGAGAGGCTGCTGCCATTTCTATAACCCGAGACAACAAACAGTGGAGGTGTAAATACAGCAGGGGAAGGTGTGAAACCTCCCCACGAGCTGCCTGCGGTGAAAGGAAGAGCTCTGTGCCACCATCCAGCACAGAACGCTGCTGAAGCACCCTCATTATCACAGGGAGGTGTTGTGTCCCTGTGCACCTTGTCAGAGACAATATTGCCCCTCTTACACTGCTAAGGCTTCAGCAAAGTGTGAGAATTATCCAGCTAAAACCGAAATTGTGCCCAAACTTATTAAAAAAAATTAAAAATCCTCGTGTTAGAACAGAGAGAAAGGGATGAACAGGAGGAGCATCCCAGGCCCAGAGTGGTGGGTTAGGGAATGGCTGCACAGCTGAATGTGCCAATGTGCTGGAGATAAGGGAGTGCTGCTGCCAGGGTGTGAGGCACTGAGAGGAGCTACCTTGTTTGTCTGCTCTCACACCCTCCTTTATCAGCAAAGGGAAGCACATATTTGCAGAGCTTCCCCCACAAGAATCATCCCTTCCTTGAGTCTCCTTCTTCCTCTTCCTCATCCAGGTCCTGTCTGGTTCCAGCCCAGCCTGGCCTGACCCTCGTTCTGTGCTGCTCAGGCTGGTGCAAGGTGACCTGCCCTGCATTCCCTGGCTCAGCCTGGGATCCCCCCAGCTCAAGCTCAGTTCTCCTTGCCTCAATGCTGAGTTTTCCAGGACTGAAGGGTTCTCTCTGTGCCACTTTGCCCAGCAGCCACGGCTCAAACACTGAGGAACATCGTGAGCTCAGGGCTGACAGACTCATTTGGCAGAGCACCACTCTGTGCTTCCCTAATGCTCCAAGCCAGGGCACACCAGGAGCTCTTCACACTCCTCCATCCTTGAGAATCTTTCAAACAGCCTCTCTGGGGGAGTGCTGGAGGCACAACCCCTTGAAGAGCTCAAAAAATGAGTAGATGTGGCACTTTGTGACACGTGGGGGTATTTGGTCAAAGGTTGGGCTTGATCTTGGAAGTCTTTTCCAATCCTAATGATCCCATGATCCTACCCCAGGTCACCCACTCAAGTCTGTCCAGACAGCCAGACAACCTCAAAATGTACATGGTAATTAGTAACCTTTGATGAACTCTGTCACTCCTGCACGAGGACGTTGTGCCCAGACAAAAAAACTGCTCCTGGTTTTCATTCAGAGGATCTCTGAGCTCCTGTGACACAAAACCCCAACTATTTTTACTAAAATGCTTCAGAACTGGTTTTCTGCACTGTTAAGTGTCAGTGTGGATGGTTCTCCCTGTAAATCCCTCCCAGCCATGCCCTGCTGCCTTCCTCAGTGTTATTCTTGTACCCTGAGAGTCGATACCCTGCCAAGTGATATTTGTTTAAAATTCCCCAATGCACAAATTTGGCACCAAAACTGGACCAAAGGGCATCCCCCTGGTTACTGCAGCTGGGTGGAATCTTCCCACCTCAAAGTCCAAGATCTATTTACATCAGCTCACTTAAGCTGCAAAAACAGAATGAACTCTTCCTGCTAGGCTTGTCCAGACCAATAAATGCACTGGGGAGTGCAAAGCAGAAGTGCTGCACAAATTAATCAGCTGCTGAAGGCACAAGCAGGTTTCCAGCTTGTTTTAAAACTGATTCAGTGGGAGCTGACGTCAATCCTCCCTCCCCAGTATGTGAGCCCTGAGACTGGAGTGTGATAAATGTTACCTGTAATGCCATCTGCTGTACAGACTGCCCCAGCTCATCACTATTTATTTATTTAAGGGCTAATCTTGTGCTAGACCAAAATGCAGTTTATTTCAGCCTGGTTTGACTTTGTTTGGACTCTTAATTCCAAATGCCTGTCCACTTGGACTTGTAAAGTGATCTGTCATAGGGCAAACCTCGTGTTAGCCCTGGAAAGATGAAGTTCAAGACAGCACAGTTGGATTAAAAAGAAAACTAATGTGAGAAGGACCCCATGAGGCTTCCCATGTGAGGAGTCAGAAATCACCAACAGGAATCACAGAATGGTTTGGAAGGGACCTCAAAGATCATCTCATTCCACCCCTGCCATGGGAAGGAACACTTTCCACCATCCCAGGTTGCTCCAGCCTGGCCTTGGACACTTCCAGGGATGGGGCAGTCACAGCTTTCATAATGCATAAATGCACATCAGAATCTTGCTGCTGAAACTGTAATTGAAACAATCATAGAGTAAATCCCTGAGCATGTTTCTGAATAAACAGGAATCTACTGCCTCTCAAATTGCTTGAATTTTCATTTTATAGGACCTCCCACATAAGGATCACAGTGCCCTTTTTAATTATTAATTAGCTCATGTTGACAGGATAAATTAAATCTCTCTGATGGAGAACAAGCATTGTGTATTGATGTCCTGATCTTATCCTACACACTTGGAGTTGCTCTTTGGAACCTGTTTCAGAAGTCCAATACCAGGGTGAGTTTTGTGGTGGGGAGTTTTTCAAATGTTTTTTCTTAGATGTCTTGCCTTTCTCTGCATGACAAAGGTGGGTTTTTTCCTATTACAGCAAGTATTTTAAGTGGATTTAGGTGAACTGTTGCTGTGAGTGAAGCCCTAAAAAAAAAGGTCACGAGAAAACCAAGATTAATTCCCTCCTACTTTGCTTTTGAACAGTTGCCCACTTCTATTCCATTTCAATAGTAGATGCAGTAAGAATTAATACCTCTTTATTCATCCAGCTCCTGCCCACATTCATCCAGGGTGCAATCTGTGCTTTCACATTTCAGCAAGGCTTGCTTTTCATCTTGGAGTCTGGTCCCCTGTGCACCATCAGCTTTGCCAAGTAATTCCTGATGCAAGAAGAATGTATTAAATTGTTTTCCCCTGTGCAATGTCATCAGCCCCTTTTTACTGATTTTGGGCTATTTCCCTTTTTTTTTTTATGCGTGGCTTTCCAGGAGTTTTTCCCAAACCACCTTTGTGGGTTACACTTGGCCCACAACACCTGAACCGTTCCCGTGGCTCTGAGGGGGCACCGACCCCTCACCACCGCCGGGATGGTCCTGAGGGCGCTGGGTGGCACAAGCGGCCGCCTGGCACCACCATATCCAGCCAGAACCCTGCGCGGGGCCTCTCCCCGGGGCTCCCTGCGCTGGGGGGCGATGAAGGAGCCCGAGGGTGGCCGAAAGAGCCGCAGATACCCGGGGCTGTGCCCTCCCTTTGGCCGCCATGTTCCGGGCGCGGCCCTTCCCCTCCGCCCGCCAAGTCTCGCGAGAAGAGAGCGGAACTCGCCCTTCCCGTCATGCCCCGCGCGCCCTGGCAACGCGCCGTTGCTAAGGGCGGCCGCCATGGCGGCGCCGCCGCGGCTCGGGGCTTTCTTCGTCCTCATCCTCCTCCTCTTCCTTCCGCCGCCGCCGCCGCTCCGGGCGGAAGAGCCGGCCGATACACGTGATACCGCACAGGCGCGGGTCCGCAGCGCGCCGGCCCCGGTCACGGACGGTGGGTGCCCTCCGTGCGCTGCGGGCACCGGCGGCGCTCCCCGGCTGAGGGAGCCCCACTCGAGACCTCCCTCGGGCGTTCGGTCCTTGGCCTCACCTTCGCATTGCGGCCGCCCGGGGCTGGCGGGGATCTCTGGGGCTCTCTGCTCGGGCAGCTGCAGCCGAGGCCGCTCGGAGCCTCCTCAGGAGGGCTCAGCCAGCCCCGAGCAGGCCCCGGGCCCCGGGCAGGGACACCCAGAGCAGGGCATCCCACAGCCCTGAGGGTCCCTGGGCACGCTGATCCTGGCACGGACACCCAGAGCAGGGCACCCCACAGCCTTGAGGGTCCCTGGGGTGGAGGGCAGGGGCTGCTGCCCACCCAGCCCTGCTCTGAGCTGGCACAGGAGGGCCCTGGGTGTCCTTGGGGAGCTCCAGCACAGCCCGGGCTGGGTGCGCGCTGTGCCCCAAGCGCTGTGGATACATTGTCATAAAAGCAGAGCTCACAAAGTTTGGTTACTGTGTTCTCAGAAGGTGTTTCCCACTATATAATTTGCTACACTTTTATGTCAGTTTTATATCCTGCTAGTGTTGCCCTCAGCTGAGTTTTCCATGGGTTACTTGCCACAGGAAAGCCACCCCAGTGCTACCTCCTTAGGGAAAAGGGATTTAAATCCCCAATCTCGCAGACATAACCTTGCAATCTAATAATCCATGTTTAAACTTCTTTGTTTACAGGGTGAGCTAAGGATCCAGGGCTAAGCTCAGCCAAGAGAACAGTCAGAACTCCAGAGATTCCAGGAAATACCTGGATGCTGTTCAGGTGGTCAGAGAGCATCCACGGGGCCACAGGGCATCAGGCAGCAAAGTGAAATAAAGGAATTAGTTATGAAAATGTTCTTTGAATGTCTTTCTTATAAAACAGTGGCCTTAATTTTCCTCATTCTGTGCTATTCTTAAGTCTAGATTAATTATAGAACAGCACCTCTCAAAAACAGTTCAGTAGAATAATATCTGTTCTTTGACTTTATAAACCTGAAGACCTCAGAGAGTTTGAAGAATTTGCCAAGTGTATGTTACTGAGCCAGTTTACAGAATTATTAGCAATTACTCTCTCTGTGATTACAACATTTCACAGTATCTAAAAACAGACAGAAAAAACAGTTTCAAAGAAGTCAATTATGGTTGTTTTGGCACATAAGGGAAATGTATTCCTGGACCCTGAGCCATCCTCAAAACTTGTAAACATCTCTGCTCCTTCAAAATGTTTTATTTTTCTTCCCAATAAGCTGAAACAAGCAGATAAACACACCTTGTTTGTACCTCTTATTTTTTTTCCTCTGCAAAGCTGAGCAGATTTTCACACCTCCAAAATCCCTGTTGGGTTTTGTTTCTCAGGGAACTGTTTTTAGCATGGCTTGGTTTTGTCCACGTGTTCCAAATAAATCTGCTCAGCAGCAGAAAAGATGACTTTTAAAAGAAAACATGAATTTGGAGAGGACTTCTGACCACAATCAAAGCCAGGGCGAGGTGCCAAGTGTGCAGTGTCCCCTCTGCAGCTCTCGTTTCCCTCTCTGCTGCAGTTGCCAGGCTCTGTGTGTGCGACCTGCTGGTGGCACAGTGCGACACCAACTGCTGCTGTGACCCCGACTGCAGCGCCGAGGACTTCAGCCTCTTCACCACGTGCTCCATCCCCGTGGTCATGTGAGTGCAGAAATGACCAGAAAAGCACAAAATCCTTCTCCATTTGCTGCCTGTCCTCTCCTCTGAGCAGTTCCCTGCTGTCCTTCCCCCAGGCAGAGCACAAATCCAGCTCCCACCCAGTTCTCTCCCTCTCTCCTCCTGTTTCCCTGTGCTCCTCCCTGTGGGGATTTAGGTTTTGCTGCTTTTTTTGGGGTAAGAATGATGAATCTTTAGACTTTGATCAATGCAATGTCTGGGAGTTAAGAAAGCTGATCCCAAAGGACCAATCTGGCCACTGCTCTGCAGATCACCAGTTTTTATCAGTAAATTTATCAGTGGCCTCTTTGATTACATTTATGATATCAGCTACACATTTAATCAGTTCAGAGCTTGTTGGAATAGTGTGAGCATTTTTCTGACCCTAATTTTACAACCTGTTCCTCCACTGCCACTTCACAAACAATAAAATGTAACATTATACCAAAAAAGTAAAGCCAAGAGTTGTTTCTTTGCTATTTAATCTGAAAACACCTTCACCCCAACTTCATCTTCTGAAAGAGGAGTTAAGAACACTCACTTCAAAATAATAATGTGCAAAAAAAAAATCTCTTGGTGACTTCTCAGAACAATAAGTGCAGCTTTTTCAACCCACCTTCTGTATAAATTATGCCAATCTGAGCACTGGGTTTATTCTTGGTGCTTTGGAATTTGAATTAGCAGTCATGCCAGACTGTGGTTTCTTATTGTTCTGGCACACAAAAGACTCCTGCTCCCCATTTATAGATATTTATATGGATCAGAAAGGTCTAATCAACACCCTCCTGAGTGACACTTTAATTGCCTCAGATGACTGTGCTGCCTTTGTCAGCTAGAAATGCCTCAAATGAAATTGTGTTCCTTTGCCCAAATTCTTTTGTGTAACACATTTATTTTGCATGAAAAGCCAGGGGATTTTCAGTGTCTGCAGGTGTTGTGGCTCTCATTATTTACATCAGAGTTTATCTACATTTGCATATTTGTGTTATTTTGGCTGATCCCAAGGCAGAGGCCGTGAGATCTCTGAAACAGAAGGGTTTGATTTATGGTGGGATCCTGTTGGGTTTGATTTATGATGGGATCCTATTAACAATGACTCACCTCATAGAAGAGCTTAACTCCAGGCTTCAAAATCTCTGAAAGTCATTTCACTTCTCCAGGGCCTGTCCTCAGCTGCTGTGTGCTGCTAAAAACCAGTTTGAGAGGGATCATCAGCTGCTGTTTGTGGCGTGTGGGGCACAGCAGAGCTGCCAGGCTCTGAACTGGCACAGCCTCACATTCTCCTGCAGCTCCTGATGAGCCCATGGCACTTAAACACTCCTCCAAGACAGGCTGGGTTATTTCACCTCCTCTTCCTCACTCTGCCCTTTCTTTCACATCATCTCAAGCAGGAATTCTTCCCATTCCCTGCTCACATTGAATATTATTCCAACATCCACCAAACTGACCTGTTTTCCTGCTCTGACATCCCCCTTGGGTTGTAGGAATGCAAGTGCTGCTGAGCTGTGTGTGTCCTGTGGTGCAGCCCTGCATTTTTGGGGTCTCAACCATCTGGATCCCACCCAATTTGACATTTTCTCTCTCATGTTGTCCCTGGTTTTCCCTCCCCCAGTCCTTTTCTTACCTTCCTTCATGTGGCTGCTCAGTTTCCTCTGCTGAATAAAACATGTGGGAGAATTCTCTATTATTTATTATTAAGCACAGAGTATAAAACAACAGGAACCTTCTAAGGATGCACAGTTGTTCTACAAATTATATTAAATTCAGTCATTTCATGCTTTTAAAATTTTTCTGGTGCTGCCTCAGTAGATTAAAAGAACTTTAAAATCTGGTCAACACTAACTTTGAGTTGATCATTAATTTATTTTGTGTCTTTGCAGGGGTGACAGCCAGCTGTGTAGTCAGAAAGCTGCTGTGTATTCTCTTGATGTTGAAGCAAATCCACCAGAAAGGATATTTAAAATAATTGACCAAGTCAATCCCAGTATTTTCTGCATTCATGCTACAAACTGTAAGTAGAGTTGTAGGCAATATTAAGCATTGTGGTGGGTTTTTTTTGGTAAGCTCTTTAGGTACCAGAAAAAACACTAAATCTAAAACTATTTTTATTTTATTAAACCCCTCAGGAAAGTGGTAATTCTGTCTGCTCACAGTCCTTATGTTGTGATCCTTTCACTTGTGAAAACATGAAATTAAACATCTGGTACCCTTGGTCTTCTCTGTTGGAGAAAACAAAATAGTTTGGGGTTTTTTTTGTAAATAATTTAGCATCCTAAATAAATAATGCTTAAAATTGTCTCATTGTTACTAAGTATTGTTTCTGTATATTTTTTCCTTTAATTATCTCCTTCTTTAAATATTTTATCAGATGAACAAGCCCTGTACTTCAAACCCCCCGAAATCCCAACTGCAGAGAATTTTGATGAGTTGCTTGACAAATTTGGAGGTGCAACTTTCAGTGCTGAGCCTGACAGCTGGAATTTGGATACAGATGCTCAAAATCCCCCTGAGGCAAATGAAACTTCCAGATATGAGGTAAATTCTCTCTCATTCAATAGGAGGGAAATTATATTTGGTGCAATTAGTATTAAATTATTCCAGAAAGAAGAAATCAGCATTGTTTGCATCTGCTTTTAAATAATGCAGTTCTGCTGGAAGAAGCAAAATTTATATTGGTCTTTAAATATAGAAATGTAAAATAAGAAATTTAATGTTTTGTGTTTAGTTACTTAAAAAGTGAACTAGATTTTTAAGGTCTTTGAAAAATAAGGAATTTTTTTTTCCTGCTATTTTTTTTCCTGCTATTTTCAGCATAAAGCTGTAGCAGTGACTGAAAAAATTGCTGCACAGAGCATTGCTGAGAGATCCTGGGGAAATAAATACTGATTTTATTCATGTTTGTTGTCAATAAAAATGGGCTGACCCACACCTGTGTCCTGACTGTGGATTTTCTTTGGCAGTATGGGGTTCCTGTCCAGACAGAGGATGCATTTCTGAGGCTGCCAAGTCCTGTTGTCTCTTCTTGGTGCTCTGATGCAAATCCTGCAGGTTGGAAAATGCACTTGAATCCCAAATTTTTGCTTTTTATTATTCTGCTCTTAGATTAGTCAGTCAGAAAGCTGGCACACTCCCCATGGAGAATTCAGCTAACAATTCATAAACAGATGATTTTTAAATCACTTCTGTTTCTCTGGGTTTTTTTTTGTTTTTTTAAGACATAGAATGGAAATTGTATTGTATCTCTATTAAACATTCAAATTGAGATTGAAATCCCTGAAAATCTTGTTAAAGGGTTGTTTATCCAACAGGAAAACGTCTTGTTTGGCAAAATTGGTTTAACCAAAGAGCACAAGGGTGACACCCTGAGGGAGGAGGGCTTTGCACCAAGCCAGCCTTGGTACCTTCCCTGTGCCCAGGGTTCCTCTCACAAGTCAGATTTACAGGCTGAGCTCTGCATTTTAAACTTTCACACAATTTCCTGAAAATCTGCTGAGGTGGAGGTGAAAAAAACCCCCCAACCAAACCCACACCTGCATTTCCCAAAGCCCACTGTCACCATTAAATGTGGTCTCATAACAGTCAGGGTGGTGATTACAGGACTGAAGTCTCTTGTGAAAGAAAAAAAATGTCTTATTAAGAGATTCAAAAATTACTTAATTTTCATAAAGCTTTTTCTACTTGTTAAGAAATAATAATTTTTCTCATAGCATTTTTTTTGAGACTATAAAAAGTTTCATTCTTCAAAGCTCACATAAAACCTTATCTGCAACAGAAATGACATTTACTTTCAATTTTGCTGGTACTTGTATTGTTTTTCATTTTGCTTTTCATAATTGCTCTTTCACTTCCTCCAGTAACACTTGATGACTTTTTTTTTCCAGGGTTTTTAGTAAACCAAGCCACAAAATGCATTAGATCAGTAAGTGTGGAAAAATGTGACAGCATTCAAGCACTTAGCATGTTGTTTTATATCAACTCCAGCATTTTGGCAGTAAGTATGATTTGAAACAGCTATATAGCTGAAATACTCATATTTTATCTCTTTTACATCTGCAGAATGAAGTAACTTCTGTTTGCTGAGGGATATTGTGTTTTATTTGGATTTTTAAATTGTGGGTTGGGAAGAAATGTCTCCCTGTACAGCAGATTTTATACAGAAAGCCTTTGGGAATGTTTTTACTTCAAGCTTTGGTAACAGAAGCATTTACTGTTCTCTACTTAGCAAAATATAAATAATATACTCAAAGATAAAATAAAAAATAATAGTTTTGGAGAGCCAAGGTCGTGGCACTGAGCTAGTGCAGTTTCTTGTTCCTGTGCATGCTCAGGCTTTTCCAAGAAGCCCATTTATCAGAACACATAATTCTAAGAAATCTGAGTTTTAGAGTTGCTAAAACTTTGCACTGAAAGAAGAACCTGTCAGGTTTTATCCTGTGCATCTGCCCCTTTCCTGCAAGCCTCAGTTTTTGATAGTGGGGGCTGACACAGCTTTCTTTGTGTTCCCAAACAACATGACTGAGAGAAGGTTTCTTTGGATCCTGCCTGCTAAAACCCAGTCTGGGGTTATTTTTCAAAGCTTTGCCTTCTTTTTCATCCCTTTCTGACCTGGGGGATGATGCCTTCTGTACAAGTAAATCCCCTGTAAGGATATTCAGGAAGACAAAGAAATCACTCATGAAAAAATGAAACTAAAATGCATCATACCTTAACCTGATGGCTCCTTCCAGCAGCTGAAGGTTGTGAAGAAACAGCAACCTCTTCACCATTAAAATTATTTTAATTTATGTAATTATTTTAATTCATTTAATTAGCAGTGAGTAACTGCTTAAAGACCCCTTCCAGGCTGCTCACAGATTGCAAAGCTCCCAAAGGCAAGGAAAGCCCACTAAGCACTTCACACCCTCACAGATGGGATCATTGAGGATCTCACTGAAATCAGCCAGGGATTGCTCCCAAATGTTGGCTTTTGATCCTCCTGCTGTGGAAGAAGGGGAGAAAACCCTGCCTCAGAAGGGCTTTGGGTGCCTCCATGTCCTCCCCAAATTAATTCTTGTTGGCTGCAGGACCAGAAAAGAGCAAGAGTGGCTCAGGCTGGGCTCCAGCAGCTGAGTGGGTTTGAGTTAAAGATGAATTCCCTTTCCTGACTGGAAAATCCATAACCCCTTATCCCTGTGCTGCTTGCCAAGGCAGTGGCTGAGCTTGGGAAGGGTCAGACTCTGCCCAGAGCACGCTGGGTGTCGGGAGGGATCAGCTGCAGGAACTGGGGAGGGCTGAGAAGCTGCTGGAGATGCTCTGTGGGAAGGGGAGGTGGATGTGACAACAGGAAAGTGATGGCACTGGGGACAGGGTGGCCACAGGGCAGAGCAGGAGCCCTCCCAGTGCCAGCAGGTGGAGCTGCCGGCATAAAAACGGCAAACCAGTAACGAGGGGAGCCTTACTGGGAGCACTGGGACAGAACAGCCCATCCCAGGATCCCACCCTCCCTGCTGCACGGGCAGCTGCGGTGAGAACCCTTTTGGGAATTGCTGCAGAACTCTGCCCTGTGCCCTGACCAGCAGATCCAGGGAGTGCTGGGGATTCCTGGGATGTCCCAGCTGGATCCTCACGCTGGAGCTTCACACACACCCTGCTCAGTGAGTGAGGAGCTGCCGCAGCAATGAGCTGGCCCTGCCTTTGCTGCCTCCCTGCTGAGGCCGCAGCGTGGCTGCAGAGCTGAGTGACCTCCAGAGACACCATCCATCACCCCAGCCATGACAAACAGAGCTTCAGGAGTGCTGCTCGCTCCCAGCACTGTTCCCTGAAGGATGAGTGTAATCTTTACAGAGATTTTTATTAGCCAGCTCATTCTGATGGCTGGGCTGTACCTTGGGATGATGAATGGGTGACAAAC
Organism: Zonotrichia leucophrys gambelii; assembly: GCF_028769735.1. Lineage (NCBI taxonomy): Eukaryota > Metazoa > Chordata > Aves > Passeriformes > Passerellidae > Zonotrichia > Zonotrichia leucophrys. The sequence continues at coordinate 3,262,410 of NC_088185.1, forward strand.
TGTACCTGCAGCACCTTCAGCTCTGCAGCTCCCAGCAATGTGTTCCCTGCTGGGACAGGAATGAGTCACTGCTCTCAGTATCCCATCACAATTCTGCTGAATTTCTTTATGATCAGAGTCCAATCCTTGGTCCCTTCCCAAAGATGTGACTCAAACAGTCATTGGAAAGTCAGAAAAGTAAAACCTTTGACAAAATTCTGCTCCATGGGAGTATTTTTACCTGATTGATGACCTTGGTCTGACATTTCTGCCCTTCCATGAAATATTTTTGGTGGATATTTTCCAGTGGGGCAACTGTATAACAAGAGAGATACTTGCTTCTCTTGTATTGGTTTGGAGACCATGAAACTGGACAGGACAACAAAAGCTCTTCATTTGGGAAGCACAGCCTGGCAGGTTTCCTAAGCTGGTGGTCTCTGAATAATTCTAAAAGTCAGAAGAAGGAGGGGAGTGGATTGTGGCAGTTCTTTTCACACTTCCTGGGTACTCTGCTTTATATCCAATTAACTCCATAACATAAAAGTTACTGTTATGAGAGGGAGTTAAATAGACAAAGCCTTACCTGCTTTACTTGGCTGCTACGTGCAATAGGTCAGATCTTTGCTACTGCTTTAATTTGTCCTTTTATTCTCCCTCAGGTGCCCAAATCAAGTCAGATGGTAAGTATCCTTCTAAATTACTTGGAAGAGCTGTGGGCAAAATTCTTATTAAGTTATAGTCAGTGGGATTTTTTCACTGATTGTTCAAATCTTTACATTTAAAAAATTACATCATTTGCTATCAGTAATGATGCTTAGCAACTCCAAGATAAAATGCTGCCTGCAAACATTCAAGCCTGATACATTCCTTTCATATAAAACTCCCTATTTTCAAGAAAATCTCTTTTTTATTTATACCCAGACCCTTTGGTTGAGCTTCAGCAGCACTTGTAACACAGCAGTTGTTCAGAGAATTACTGCATGCTGTTGCTGTGGAACAGAACCCGGAAAGGTCACAAATATAATAACACAGAAAAAGCCAAAATTAATTATACCAGTGTTCAGAGCTGACATGAGTCTGTTTTTCAGGTGAATATCACTGTCCAGTCCATAGTTGTCCAGTCTGTGAATGGAATGAGGACTTTACTGAGCAGCAGTGAAGCCCTGAGGCTTCCCATGGTTTTGGATGGGCTGTGCATCAATGCAGTGCTTGGGGTAGGTCTGGCAGCCTTTTCCTCCTCAGAGCTGATGGAAAACATCAAATCACTTCTGATCCCCAAACTGCAAAGCTGTCAGGAGGCCTTGCAGCTTCATTTTTGTGACATCTCCTGAGTAAATGTCATGGGAGAAACACTGATTTTGGGTAAAAGGGAGTGTTTTGCAACAAAATAATAACTGTGCAATATAACATGGAGCCAGGCTGAAATCCTGGTGCTACTTCTGTGTGAGTTTGGAATTTACTTTGTGCTTGGGAGAAAATTATTTCAGGGGCACTAATGACAGAGATGCTGCACATCATCTTTTAATTTTAAAGATATGTCTGTGCTTAGGTTTATCAAGAAGTCAGTTGTGAAGAGGCTCCAGCTTCTACAGGATAAAATCCATCCCCACCCTGGAGCTGAGTTTCTTAAGCAAAGAAGAAAGAAAATACTTGCATGGTTAAATTTTTTTTTCTAGTTTCTCTTATGTATTTATTCAAATTAATATCTAAAATGTTTAATTTTCAGGTGAATTATCACATTACCCACACAGACACAGGAGAAATAATAGAAGCAGCTGCAGCTTTTGTCTTGGGGGCAATTAGCAGAGAAGCACTTTCAATAGAGCAGAGCTTCGAAATCAGCTTCACTCAGGTAACTGTGGAGATGTCATGGGTGACTTGGTAAAAGACATTTAATTACAAAACTTATTAAACTTGAATCAGAACAATTGTTAGCAGCAAGGTAAAGCAGAACTTGCCCTGGCTGCCCAGATGAGGCAGCATTTCAGAGCTGGGCAATGGAGGCCTCCAAAATCTGGCACATTTATGGGCCCCAGCTTGTGACTGTAACAGAGCAAGCAAAGCCTCACTTACAGTTTTGTCCTCATCATTCAAGGCAGGACATAATCCTAAAATAACTGAAATATTTCTGTGTTTTCCAAGCACTCAAGTGCAGGATAAGAACTAATGCTGTGTTTGCATTGCAGGAGAACACACAGCCAGTTCCTCTGAGTGGCAATCCTGGTTATGTTGTTGGGCTGCCTGTCAGAGCAGGATTCCAGCCTCAAGGATATCCTTCCCCTGCTGCATTTCTGTTTGCTTCCCTTGCTCTGGTCCAGCCTCACAAACCCTTTCTAGCACGGACATCTATGAAATACATCTGTTCTCTGCCAAAAATAAAAATGTGCTTTTCTGGCTGTGTTTGAGGAGGGAATGACTCAGTCCTGACTGCAATCTCCTGGGACTGTACTGAGGTACATTTAAGCCTCCATTGCACACCCTGGTGCTTTTTCACACTGGGAGAGGAATCTGGAGCCATTATAGCATTTGCAGCTATATTTTAAGGATATGATTAAGAATTCTTTTTTTGTCCTGATATCCATCAAGCATTTAATTTCCCTTAACTGTGTGTTACATCTGGCATCATTCAGAGTAGTAACAAACACAGCCAGCTCACCATTCTGCACAGCACATCCACCCAGGACTGCCTGGCAGCACAGGGAGCCAGAGCCCCAGTATTATTTGGTTATAACATGATATCAGGCTGTAAGTTACGGTAAGAAATTATTAATTTTTTTTTATTTAATGCTTTTAACCCTCTGACAACCCTTTCCCTTAGGCTCTGTTCAGGTCCTGGGCCATTTATACAGCTAGAGGAATATTGAGAATGGAGTATTTAATTATAAAAAATGTCATTTAATTAACAATGGTCTTTCTCTTGGAAAGATTGTGTACATTAGCAACTGTAGCCAGAAGGCTTGAACAGAGCAGAGAGCAAGGAGAAATGATGACTGTGCCAAACCAATGGATTTTGCTCTAACTCATCTTTTTTTTTTGTTTTCTGGAAGAATTACAGCAGCTATGAAATGCCAGCCTTTGGCTCAGACTCTCCTTGATGTGCTGAAGGGCCAAAGCTTTCCTGAGTTCGTGGCCTCATTTGGGAATTCTCAAGCCCAGGATGTGCTTGACTGGGTGCCAATAACTCAGCTCCACATCTCAGAACAGGTGAAGTTCAACCACTCCCACCTCTCCACCCTCACGAGATCTGTGCCTGTGCTGCAGCAGCAGCTCAGCTTCACACCCTAAAAATGCAGGAACCAGCTGGAGGAGAAAATGGGGCTGGGAATGCAGAAATAAGCTGGAAGAAACTCATGGAATATTCACAGAGGGTTTCATTCTTGCTGTAGAAGTTATATTTCATCAAGCTGGTATCCAGGCACCTCAGCTATGGATCAGGGCAATGTATTGGGTAGAAAATGAGTTGTTTAAACACAGGTTGGAATGTTGTTCTTCTAAGGATGAAGGACCAGAGGTGACAGAGGGAAGGAACAGAATCAGGGTTTCCCCTCCTAATCCAGGCCAGGGTAAGAGAGAGATAAGCACAATATCACAGTATAAGATTGTGGATGGTCTCTTGCATGCTTCTGCAAAAAGAGTGAATGGTTTCTGTAACCAGAAGTGTGGGAGTTCAAGGAGACATGCCTAAAAATATTTAACATTGTAGCCTTCAAAATTCTGCCCTGGCAGAGTTCAGGGTTTTTGTCCTGCCCAGCAACAGTGCAGGGTCCATCTGCTCTGGTAACCTCCTCAGTGAGCTTTGTGGGGACATTCTACCCTTTTAACAACATGAATGATTCATTACTGTGATGGTTTCTGCATAGGGCAGACAATGAGATGATTTCTCACACTTTGCAGAGCTCATGCCAAATACCTGTGTCACTGGGAATAGAAATAAAGTGGACTAAATATGGATCCCTGGTCAATCCCCAAGCCAGGATAGTGAATGTTACAGCCACAATCACTAGCAGCACACTGAAGCAGGTATGTAATTAAATTACAGGATTTAAGATAAAACAAGTGGCTTGTTTTCCTTGGGTATCAGCTGTGTGACAATGAGCCAGATAATCTCATTATCTAAAGGCAGCACTTCACATTAGAATGTATTTACACCCAGCAGTTCTCTTCCAGCTCAAACACAGCTGTGGGCTCCTTGCCAAAACACACTTCAATAAAAATCTATATAGCATTTATGGAAAGAAACATGGAACTACATAGAAAAGAAAAAAATTGCCTTTTTAGCAAATATAACCCAGACCAAATGCATGATTGAACAAATAGAAAACTGAAGCTAAGTCCTGTTTGTATTTTCATTGCAGCTTCCCTCAGGAAGAGAAAGGATTATTCCTGTAACAAGTTCTGTGGTTTTCACTGACATTTCTTCACCTGCAGAGCCAAGCTACAAAGCTTGGCCCACCATTAACATCAAGTTACCCTTTGACTTTTTCTATCCCTTTGTCTAAGGTAAGTATGCATAAAAACCCCCAATTTCTGCTTTATCTTATTTTTAGTCCATTGTTTATCCTGTGACTATGATGGGCCATCATTTTTTTCGAAGTTGTAGATGCTGGGCTAAATTTGGCCAAGAGAGGAAGGGTGAGACCTTGTGAGGGCTCTCAGAAGGTTTAGGGTGAAGAAACCCCCATGAAGTGGAAAGTACCCAATTGTAACTGTGCAGAGAGGGCAAAGGTTGCAGTTTGAACTTGCTGGTGGCTCTGGCCCAGCCCCAGCCTGGCCAGCAGAGCCAGGAGGGGAAGGGAAGAGCACAGGGAAAGCAAGTTCATTATCCCACAGCAACAGAGCTAAATTGCTAATTAAACTCATCATGTGCTATTAGATAAGGCCTCTGCTTTATCTCCTTGCAGAGATGAATAAGCCACATATTTCTGGCTATTTTTCCCACACCACTAATTAATTACCTTTTTTTAAAAACCTGAACAGTTGAGTTGTGGTTTCAGTGACCCCTCCAGCTGAGTGGGGCTGAAATCCATGGGAGGCACCTGCTGCAGTCACCATCTCTCAGAATTCCCACTTCTTAAACCTCACTCCTCAGCTCTCACACAGCCTCTCCACAGGGGCACTGTGGTACCTGAAAAAATTCAAACAGCAGCCTGGCCCTTTAGAATTTGCTTTTTTATGGCTTTTCTGGAGTCTGACTGTTCCCAGCAGTGCACTCACCTACATCTGTTCTTACACATTACAGTTCTTTTGATCCATGGATTTATGAGCTGTGGGAACAAAGAACTTTGCAGCCCCATGGGCTGTGAGGGAACAGGAGTGAAAAGGGAAGAGGAGATGAGGAAATGCAGAATCAGAGCTGCATTTCTGGATCTGCTGCTGGAACAAGGCATTGTTTGACGTAAGATGGCACACGTTTGCCTCTATTTTGGGGCTGATTTCTTTGTCAGGGAAAGGAGTGGTGTGTTGGTGTTTCTGAAATGAATGTTATATAAATAACAAAGTGGCACAAGCAGCAACAGAAATGAGGAAACTACCAACAGTGTGAAAAGAATGGTTGGCAAAGAGATGTATTGATGATGAGCAGGCAGCTGGTGGAGAAGAAATTACCTTTTCAGTCTGGGTTGTTACCATTGGTACTGCAAGTTTGCTGCAAATAAAGAATGTTATCACAGAAAAAAAGAGAAATTATTTAAAATAAGTGGTACTTTTCTGGATGTATAGCTTGTAAAGATGTGTCTTTATTAAATTATTTTTCAGTTTTGACTGTACAACTGTACAAGAATGGAAAAAAATTACTGTTTACAGGGACTGTGTGTGATTAATTTTCCAGTAGAAGCATTTTTGCCATCCCAAGGTCTGATCAAAGCGGGGTCAAATAGAAAATGTTTATAGAAAACACAATACAAGAGGAAGCAAAGAGACAGAAAAACCTTTCAGGTCAAGCTGGCAGATTCCAACACTGCAATCTTCAAGCAGAATTCCCACCTTGGAAAACTGGCCTCTTATTTTTGCTGGCTGAGGAGTCCATGCTGTTTCAGTATGTTATTCAGCCTCTCGATTTCTTGCTCCTGTAGGAGGCAAAATTCAAATCAAACTTCCCAGGTTCCCAGGGATCTTCCCACTGCTCTAATGTATCTCTTGCTGCAGAAAAACAGCACAGCCTGGCCAGAAGAAGTAGGACAGAGGTAGGGACATCATTCCTGTGAGGAGGAGCAGCCCAGGGAGGCACGGGCAGGGCTGTGCTGCTTCAGCCCAGCTCACCCCACACTTTCCCATGAGGAAACCAAGCCAGCAGTGCCAACCTTGCACAAGGATCACCATTAGCAGGTAAACCCAAATTAAAAGTGTTTTTTTTACCTTCTCCAAACAGCTGTGCTCCAGTTGTTCCACCCTCGTGGCAAGTTTCAGGTTTGCTTGCTTTAACTTGGACACTTGTTGCTCCGAGCGGGTCTTGACGGATAAAATGATTCCTGTGGAACAATTCACAGGGGGTTTGCTTTACATTGTACAACAGCCACCAGCAGGAGCTCACAGCACACAGGCTCTGTGCTCAAGGAGTTAAACGTGTTCCTCTCCAGCTCAGCTTCTGTCATCTTCAGCCACCCTTCCCAAGTGCTTTCCTTAATGAGGAAGGGTTTTAAATCAGCCACCGGAGGGATTCAGATACCGATACTCTGCTGGGGAGAGGCAGCCCGGCCTCAGAGCTGAATTAATCACTCTGACTGTCACTCAATCCCTGAATTTGCTCCCTTGGCAGAGCCCTGGGGTGCAGCTGGGGCAGCTCTGCTGTGCTTTAGCAGTTTTAGGTGTGACAGCAGAGCAAGGCCTGGGCCACAGGGCTCCTCCAGCCCCTGGGCCGATCACTCCAGCCTGGCACAACAGGACCTGGCACATCCTCAGGTCCACAGGGCTGTGGCTTCACCTTGCTCAGCTGCAGTGAGAGCAGGCAGTGTCTCCTCATGGCAGAGGTGTCACTTCTCTATAAGCACCATTTGGTGATCCCATGTCAACTCAGCCCCCACACTGAAGGCAGTTTCTTCCCACAAAGATAAAACAAAGCAGCTCGATGAGAGCTTGAAGAACATCACGTTCTCCCTCCCGCCACAGTTCCTCTGGGTCATGGCTGATTCCAGAGCTCCAGGCACAGCTCCTCTGGGTCATGGCTGATTCCAGAGCTCCAGGCACAGCTCCTCTGGGTCATGGCTGATTCCAGAGCTCCAGGCACAGCTCCTCTGGGTCATGGCTGATTCCAGAGCTCCAGGCACAGCTCCCCTGGGTCATGGCTGATTCCAGAGCTCCAGGCACAGCCCCCCTGGGTCATGGCTGATTCCAGAGCTCCAGGCACCCTTTGGGCTCTGGGGGTTCAGTTCTCCCAGGACAAAGCAGCGCTGCTGCTCATTTGCATTGATAACATCGACAGGAACCGTGCCCAGGCACTGACACCCAACACCCCAGCGTGGGGCAGATTCCCTTTGTCCCTTTTTGCTGCAAGCAGGTGGATATTGCAGAAAGCTTGGCAGGGAGCCTGGAGCACCCAAGGATGAGGGGATTTACCCATAATTGCAGTCCTGGCTTTCTGCTGTGCTGTGAGGCTGCCGTGGTTCCCACAGCCCCACACAAATCCGGTTTCTCTCTGACTTTCACTCTGAACTAAGGAAAGCCACAAGCTGCTCTCACATCTCTCTTCTCTCTGGCACCCAGCCAGGCACCCTCTCCCCATTGAAAGGGGCTGAGGACAATGGGCACAGCCCCAGCAATCCCCTCTTCTGATCCCAGCTGTCTCAAATATGGAGCACCCACCAAAAGTGACACAGGACAGAGCTTGAGCTGAGGTTTCACGCAGGAATCTGAAATCATTCATTGCCATATTCTTTGGAATCCCAAAATTCCTTCCTCAAGAAGGAATTTGCAGCTATGCTTGTTTCGGCTATATCCAAATTTACATCTACTTGCAACAGTTACAGCAGTGAAGTCACTTAAGCCTGATTTGGGGACATTTTCTATTTCTCTTTTTATGGCAAGCCCTTTGAATTCAAGCAAGAAAGATCTAGAGTAAGATCAGGACATTCCCTGCAGCATCCCTGGAGGGGATAATGGAGTCACGGCAGAACAGAGCATTAAAACCTACTCTGCTGTTTTAATGCAGCAAATTCAGGAAGACAGGGGCTCCCCTGCCAGAAGGATCCTACAGTGGAAATTCAGAACATGAGCCATCCCTTTGCAGGAGAGGGGTGCAGGAACAGATTATGGGGTTTTTTAGGGGGAACCTGCCTGGCTGCCATGCGCCTGAGGCATCATGCCAACACAAGCAGCAGGTTGTCACAACTCCAAAGAAATTGCATTCTGATTAAAGTTCCACACAGACAGAACTCTGAGTATGCTGGGAGAGCAGAACCCCTGGGGTTGGGTTTGAGGAAGGAACAAAGCCCAGGTGATTCCGGGAAGTTTGGCAAGCACAGCCCAGCCCTGCACCCACCGTTGATGATCCGGGCCACCCTCCAGAGGCGCAGCAGGATCAGGAGCCCCACGGCCTCGAACTCGTGCTCGCGGAAGATGATGACGATGTCCAGGATGAAGGACACGACGACAACGATCCCATCCAGCACCTCGAACTTGTGGTGGAAGAACTCCCGGCGGTAGACAAAGATTTTAAACCCCACCTCAACCAGGAAAATGGTTAAAATGGACAGGGAGAGGTAGTGGAAAACCTGGAAAAGAGCACAAGTTTAGGGCAGGAAGCCCTGCAGAGTGCACAGAGGCAGAGCAGGCTGGAGAGCCTCTGCTGCTTGAGGGCTCCTCTGGTTTGGCTCTACAGGGAGAGGGCTCAGGACTTTTCTTCCACAACTGGAAGTCCAAGCCCTGCCTTGCCCAGCCTATTCAGGAGTGACACCAAAGGGAGGGAACTGCTGTTCATGTTGACACTTCCCCACATTTTACCTTTGGGGTTATATTATATCTGTCCGGAAGGATGATTTCCAAATCCATAAGCAATTCCCCAAGAACCAACAAGGCATCCAGGATCACCAAGCAGACAACCCCAATCTGTTGGAGGAGAAGAACCAACGTGAATCCCACGCCAGCACAGACAGAGGAGCAAGAGGAGCCAATGTAGCCCTTCAGACAAACACACCCCAGTGCCCACAGCCCTGATTTGACTGGTTGTGTTTCATGGAGCTCTCCATTGTTCCCATTCCTGCTGCCCCAAATGGTGAGTTATTCCACGTGGAACCACCTGGCTCCCCACCAGACCCTGCTTGGCGTGGGGGGCTTGGGGAGCAAGCACGTGCCAGAGCTGTGGTGATTGTGCACTGGGGCTTGTCTCCTCTCAGGGGACGTCTGCACCTGCAGCAGAGCTGCTCTGTTCTGACAGGACAGCTCAGCTCAGCAGCAGCTGCTGCTCTTTGCACTGTGGGGTTCATGACCTCAGTGCTCTCCCTGAGCTCGGTCCCACAGCAGCTCTGCTGTCACAAGTGCCCTCAGCCTGGGGTTGTTCTGCCTCACCTGAAACCTGTGAGAGCTGAAGACCTTTTTCATCATGTACTGGAAGGAGATGTTTCTCCTGGGGGGCTCCAGCTTGATCTCTCCATCTGGCTGCTTCTCCCCAGTCTCCTCCTCCTCCTCCCATTTCCGATAGTCGTTGCTCCATTGCACGGGGTCATCGCCCACCACCGTGAAGTGCTTCAGGTACTTGGCCATGGCTCTGGATCAAGCTGGCATCACCCTGCCACCGTCTGAGGGACAAGAGCAGAGTGTCACCTCCCCGTTTGGAGCTGGCCAAGGATGCCAAATCTTGCTTTTTTCACCCAGTGAGGGTGATAAGAGCGTGACATTCCGACACAGCTGGCTGACGGGAAGTTGCTTCATGGTGATACCGCTGGTTTTGCATCACCTCCCCCGGCACCACGAGCAGCCCCTGCTGCCTTCCCAGTTCTGTTTGCGCCCCGCTGTGCCGCTCTACAACCAGGAACTTCCTCACAAGGTATTTCCAAACTTCTCCAAACAAAGCATTGATTACAGGAGCAAGAAGCTCCAGCGCTTATCTGGCACCTCGTGATGGAGGTGGGGGCAGCTGCCCTTGTTTCTAACACTGATCTAGGGAAGCTGTTGGTCAAGCTGACCCCAGCATCCTCACCCGCCAGCCACACTGCCAAGATGAGGAACAGCCATAATTTCCCTCCATTAACACCAATGACACCCTGTCATCTCAGCCTTTGCAGGCAAATTAAGCAGGTGATGCCCACATTCCAACCTGGCAGGTGGGTGACATGCCCTCAACATCTCCTCAGTCCAGAGCTGACCTCACCCTTGGGCATCCCAGCTTCAGCCCATCCCTGTGGGTACCCAGCGAGGGGCAGAACCATCAAACCAAACTCCTGATGAAGGCCACACTCCAACAATGAAAACCGTATGAGTGAAACACTGAGTTGGCTGGAAGAGCAGTGGCCTCCAGATGGGCTGCGTGGCTGGCTGCAGCAGAGGCTCTCGTGTTCTTATCACAACCCCGCCAGCCTCCCTTCCTCTTTGGGCAGCCCTGCAGCCTTGGCCCACAAACCCTCCGAGATCTGCTCCTGCCGCCAGCACGTCCCCATCCCTCTCTGCGGGTACCCATCCCTGCCAGAGCCGCAGGGAGCTCAGCACCAGCCTCCCTTGGTCCCCGGTGCCACCACAGGTCCGCCCGTGCCCCCGGGCTGCTCCCCTTCTCCTCGGCCCCCGGTGGGCTCCGCTCCCAGCTCCGGCCGCCCATCACCTGCCGGGAGGAGGGAGCCGGTCCCACGGTGCCGTCACAAGGGCAGCACCTTCGTTCGGAGCCCGCGGGGAGCGGCCCAGGGCGCGGACTCCCCTGCCCCGTGCGGGACGGCCTCGGGGCTGCCGCGGGGCCCGGAACCGCCGGCGGACGGAGCATCCAGGACCCCGGGGCTTCCCAACCTCCCCCGGACCCAGCACTGACCGGAGCGGCCACGGCGTCGCCCAGAACAGACGGAGCCCGGGGCCGCGGCGGGACCCTGAGGAGAAGGACGTGGCAGCCCCGGGAGGGTCCCGCTGTCACCTCCCCAGCCCGCACCCACCGCGCCGAGCCCCGGGAGCCTCCCGGCCGCCCCCGCTCCCCCCGGTCCCCGGTACCGTGCGCGTCCCGGCTGCGCCCGCCGCCGCCGCCGCCGCGGGGCCTCCCCCGGCCCGGCTCCGCCTCCCCCCGCCGGGGGCGGCCCCGCCGCCTCCTCCCCACCTCGCCCCGGCGGGTCCCCGAGCCAGGCCCCCTTCCAGCCCCGACATTTCCCATTTCCATTTCCGCAGCCTTTTTTCTCCAGGCTGCCCGCACTCCGTTCCTCCGAAACAGGACAGGCCGGATGGAGTTGAAACTTTTTTTTCCTATTGTTTTTAAACTTTTTTCCCCATCACAGGAAACAACGAGCAAAGATCCAGGAGAGTCGCGAATTTAAATTGTGACTCTGCCGATCCCAGAGAGAGCTGCTGAGCACGGACACAGATTAGTCCCATGGAGTCGGTGGAGGTCCAGGGATCAATGTGGGCTGTAAGATCCAGGAATCAGGCCTGGATTAATCTGCCTCCTTTTATAAGCTTGTGTTTTGTCACAGCCTCTTCATGTTTAGCGTTCCCCTCAATCTCCCAAACACAACTTTTGGGAAGTTCTCAGAAAAATTCAGCTGTGAAAAGCACTTGGGACCCATCTCTATGGCACCTCTGCTGGGACAAACTGGAAATATTCCTAATTTTCTCCAAGGAATAAACATCTCTCCAGTTCTTCAATTCTAAAACCCAAAGGTATTTCTTTCTTTGAAAGGATTTCTTTCTAGAGAGTGTTTAAATCTTTTCCTGCAACTGAAATTTTTCCTAGCACCTCATCCCAAAGGACACATCCCTGTTCTCCTTCCCAGGGCGATGGGGAATGGGGACAGGTGACACCCGGGTGGAGCTGCAAACCCCCATCCCAAAACAGCGACTTACAGAGCTCTGCAGTGGGACAGCAAAGGCACAGCCCTGGACCCATGGCAGGCAGGGTTAGCCTGGGGCTTCCCAGTTAATTTGGGCATTTTGGTTTCAGCTGAGTCCAGTAAACATTAATCAGGTAATGGGGGAAGATCTGCCCCTGAGAGCTCATCAGATCCAGCCCCTTTTGGGTGAGGACTGTGGGGTTTAGGGAGAAAACCCCCACCATGAGGGATGTGTGCATAAAATCCCTGTGCTCCCCTGTGGCCTAAGCTCTGCTGGACCAGGTCCTGATGCTCCAAGGAAAATTGATGTGTTGTTGTTGAAGTCAGCCTGCCTTGGAGCTGAACACAACAGCCCTGACACATCCAAAGCAAACCAGGAACAGGCAAAAATGACCTGTGTGGAAAACCAGCCTTTCCACAGCTGGGTGGCAAGGACAGACTTCACCTTGGAGAAACCAGAGAAACACCCCAGTGCCTCGAGGGCACCCAACATCAGATCTCACCACGCTGTCCAGGGCACACGACAGGGATTGAAGAGAATTTGGATTTACCACAATTTCCTGCTACCTGCTGTGGAGACCTCTGGCACAGCCCAGTGCCCCTCCCCACCCAATCCATTCTTTGCACCATCCACAGAGCTCTGGGCCAGCAGGAATTGGTGTTGGGCTGTGGGAACACAGGCCTTGGGAGGCTCACAGCTGCTCCAGCCATTCCTTGTGTCAGCTAGATATTCCTACAAGTATCATTATGGGAAAAATCACAATCAGCATCTACTCCTCTCTTCCTCCAGTGATCAAAACAACTCAACCCCAATTAATGGATATCAAAATGTGCCCAAGCTGTTGGTTACAACTCACAGCAGGAGCAGCCCCTTCCCTTCCCTTCCCCCCAGGGATGCTGAGGAATGACCCAACCCCAGGGAATGCAGCCAGGCAGAGAACACAGCCCAGAATAGGCACCTGTGTCACCGAAACTGTTTGGGGAGAGAAGAAAACAAGCCATGGAGGACAAAGGTGTGGCAGGGCCAGCGAGGAGAGGTGACAGTGACCCTGCCACAGCAGGCACATCCCAACCTGTTCCACGTGTGCTGTCACCCACAACAGCAGTAACAGATATGCAGGGTGTTGGACGAGGAGGGAGAAAAATTATAGAGCTATAAAGGAAACCACAGATGTGATTCAAAGGGTGAAAGTAAGTTTGTGAGAAAGCCTTACCAGGTAATCTGTGACATCTGATCTAGCAAGCTCAGCAGAAGTAGTTAAGAGGTTTTTGATTAATTAGCTGTAGAGGGAAGGGAAAAATGTCTTCAGAGTAGGCAAATGGCTCTTTGATTCAGAGAACTACATTGAAAAAATAAAGTCAATGGTTGCAAACTGCCCAGAAAAAGCATTTGTGGCAAACAAGTCCCACTCACTGCGGAGGTGGAGGGGAATTCAGGGGGACACCAGGGCAGAGCTGGGCATTCCAGTGACAAACTTGTTCCTCAGCAGATGCAGCAGCGCTGCAGCTGCCCCAGAGCAGGCACAGGGTAGGAACCAGGCGCCTCCTCTGAGTGCTGAACATCCCACAGCATTTTCCACATGGCAGTGAAGGAGCCCTGGCTGGTCCTGTGGAGGCCCAGAGCTGGCACACACCTCACCCATCCCCACAGAGCCTCCTGCACAACAGCCAGTACTGATAAAATGGACTCAGGTTCCCCCCATTCCACCAGAAATTTAGTTCTCTAATTAAACACCAGAAGAAATGGGTCTGGTCTCCGCTCCAACCCTCTCAGAGCAGCACTTGCACTCAAGGCCAAGCCCTCAGTGCACAGAACAATGATCAGGAGCCGAGCTGAGCTTGTCCTCCCACGCCCAGCCCCGAGCAGGGCTGTGGCAAACACCAGCCCAGGACCAGCGGCCCCACCCTCGGCTGGGAGGGGCCTCTGCCTGAGGCTCCAGATTCAGAATTAAACCCAACACTGCTGTTCAAAATCACCTTTTGCAGCTCAGACAAATCCAAACCAAGAATCCGTGGGTTTCCAGAACAATTTATTTCTCTACGTCAGGCCCTTGGAGAGCAGCAGTGTATATGTTGTGATAAACCGACACTGAGAAGATTTAACAATTTCTTCATTTAATAAGTGATTTTCACTACATGATATTGTACACTGTCATCTGTTCAAAAAAGATCAACAGTTTTTAAAAAACAAGATTCTGTGAGAGATTTATATAAACCGGTGATCAAGATCAACACCTCTGGTTGGCTTATCAAGCGAGTTTCTCGGTTTCTTTGTAGAACAAAGTCTTTATGCTGAAATGCACAAACCCCTTCCAGCAGATCCAGAGCCATTTCCATCATCCCAGAGCCATTTGTGTCACTGCCCCGGGACTGCTGCCTCAGCCCTGGGATCTGCTCGACTGAACACACGGAAACTGTACAAAAACGTGTTCACTCTGAGCATGGACAAGCCTTTCTGGTTGCTATTTCCAGCCAGCACTTCCTTTTCTCTGCGAGGAAGGCGTGGATGGGAAGCCCGGCCAACTCGGCAGGGGGGTTGTGTACAAACGGGTTTCTAAGCGAACTTTGGCTTCAGGAAGGAGACACAAACACTTAAAAGAATGGCTTTGTCATTGGAAGTGTACGGAGAGGGACGTGTGTCTGAATTAAATATACATCCTACCAGTGGTGCTGGCAAGGTTGAAGGTTATTCCTAATGTCGACAGCAATAAAACTAACGTGTACATGACAAGACATTAAAAGAAAAGCAATCCCTTTAAAACAAAATTGAACATAAAAAAAAAGTTCACAGTGGTTTGTATAAACAGTATGTAATCGCTGACAGGAACAATCTCTACTCTCACAGCACACGAGTGCCCTCTTCAGACCCTAAAGAACAAGATTTACACTATTCATGGTACGGCCCCGCCAGCCCCGCGTTACCTGGCTGGGGAGATGCTGTGGAGTGTGCAGCTGGAACAACGACACAGGGGGACTCTCAAACTCTTTTCCTGGGAGGGAGCAAAGTCTTTCATTCGCTGTTACAACCAGCAAATGCCATTCATCAAATGGAAAGGAAAACCACAAACACATTATCTATTTTGAGCAAGCTGAACAGCACACATGATAAGTTTAAAAATGGAGGTTATAGACTATGATACAAGTCCCAACAAGGCAGTGCCAAAGTGACTATTTCTTGGCTTGTTTTGTGATCATACCCCTGGGAGGTGTTACAGGTCTGCTGGAATTGGGCTTCTTCTTCTCTGCAGGTTTCAAGATCTGAAAAGACAGAGGGGGCATTTAGCAAAAAGTTTTAGCCATCTTCCAGTCCAACAGTAATTCACTGGTAGAGGCACTACATGGCTCTGGACAAGCCTCAGTGTGCCAGGAAATCAAAGTGTTTCCTGCTCTGAGCTAGGCCAGGCCTTGGCATCAGCTGCTCCAGAGCCCACAGCAGTGGCAGCAGCTGACAGCCAACTGCTTTGCCTCAGTGATTGAATTCCAGGATAAAACAGTTCCCCTACTCACACCAGCACAGGGTTATCACCTTTTGGAAGATGCGAGTGCAAACACTGCCCTGCCTACATGTGACAGCTGTAAAGATCTGCTTGAAACAAGTCTTACTCTTATTTAATAGTAAAATGTTGATTCAAAATAGCACAAATTTAATGTGTGACCTCACTAAAGAGAAGGGAAGATCTCCAGATACCGTACCTGGAAGGAGCACATTAATGTTTCATCCACGCTCATCATGGCACCCGCGTTATCAAATTCTCCACAGTAATTTGGGGCAGAAAACAGAGTTACCAACTGTCTTTTTGCAAAAAACTCATATCCATCTTCAACCACCTTTAGAGACAAAAAGCAGAGGTGTTATTCCAGGCAGCTTCCTCCTGACAAGGTGCAAAGCAACTTTTCCAGAGGCAGCAGCTAAAAACCTGGCTATGTTTAATGAGCATGAGTTTCAAACTTTACATTAAAACAGGAGCATCACAAGAACCAGCTCAGCAACAGAATCCATTAACATTGAAAAAACCTTTGTTCAAGAGAATCAGAGTTTATATGAAAATGTTAATGATAAGGGCTGTTAAACACTGGGACACATTCAGAGAACCTCACATGTATTTACAACTTGGCTGGACAAAACCCTCAGCACCCTGGGCTGACACAGGCCTGGCCTGGGCCAGGTGACCACCTCAGGTCCCCAAACCTAAATTATTCTATGCTTTAATGTACAAAATGAAAATACCTGATGAGCTCTACATATGAGATCCAAATCATGTTTATGGAGAAACTTAGCAACCACTTCAGCACCAAAAGTGAAGGACACTCCTCTGTCATTTTCACCCCAGCCCAAGACATCCTTGTCAGGGTCAGACCACAGGAGGTCACACAGGAGGCCCTGGTCCGGTACATCCGTGGGGCGCATGATTCGTCTGATCTGCTCCATTGACTGCAGGTCTGGTGACAAACCTGTTCACAGGGAAGACACAGGCAGGCCCCAGCTTAGTCCAGCTTTGCTCTGCAGCACTGACATTCATCCAGGACAAAAATAACTTGGATTCAAAGTGATTCACCACTGCCATTTTACGTAGCTCAGTGGCGACATTCACTGACGTTTTTTAAATCCAGCATTTTGGTACAGAAGTCACTTTGTAGGAGATTTACTGGAAGCAAGATAAAGCAAGGCCATTTCCACATTTTACAGGATTACAGTAATCTCACTAATATTTTGCAAGTGTCTGATAGAAGAGCTGTTAAATAAAAGAGGCATGAACACCAGGAATCACAGGGAATGCTCACTGTGATGATCAGTGAAATGAAATAAAATATCAAACCAATCTCATATAATTTTTCACTGATGTGAGTCCCTGGGCAACTGTAATGAGTTGCAAGTGATAAAACATTTAAGGTGCAATTTGTATTTTATGACCAGAAAAAGCTGCATCATGTGGCATAAATCAACTTCTACAAATTAAACCCAAATTAAAGCCCATACAGGGCTGGGAGCAACCTGACCAATGACAGAAGTCCCTGCTCATGGTGGGGGAATTCTACTGACTGATCCCCAAGGGTGCCTTCCAACCCAACCCAAACCACTCTGGTTCTGTGAAACAGATGTTTTTGGGACAGACATCAAACTCCTGGTCATCTACATCTAAAAACCTCTACAAGGACTCTACTCCAAAGGAGAGGCTGTTAAAGGTGCCTTTGGTGGAAAAGGAAGAGCAGATCGTGTCTGAACCGGCTCCATGATTCACAAAACTGACACTCACTGAGCCCAACCCTTCCTCATACATGAGCCAAGGCAGAGAAAATCCCTGAGTTTTGAAGCTTTAGCAATGTAAACATGAAACTGCCATGACTGAGATTTCCAGTTCCTCAAACATCACCTAAGGAACTGCTACTCACCCCCGTGACAGCAGAATATTTTCTCATCCACAATAGCTGCAATTGGTAAACAGTTAAAACAGTCTGTGAAGGTTTTCCACAGCTTAATATTGTATCTTCTCTTACCTAGAAGAGATTGGGGAGAAAATCCCAGTCAATGTGCTTTTCTAACACAAACACAACCAACCCAACTTAGATGCCTGAACTTTACTGAGACTTGCAAAAAGTCAGCATTAGAGCCCATACATAATTGATATTTTCTGACTTATTTAATTGTTTAAATGGCAAAGGTCTCTCAGTGTGGCACAGCTTCAAGGACACCAAAGTCTGATAAAACAGTTGGCAATCAAGCTCTCCAGTCCCAGCTCCACTTTGGCAAATTATCCCTTGGAGGATTTGATCTGTTGCAGAAAATTCTGCCATTTGCCATTTCTTTCAGGGGAAGACAGCAATTCTTGAAAAGCAAATTTTCTTTAAAATTCTGCTTTACCACATAAACTCACTTTCGGCAAATAAACAGGATTGAAAAATGAAACAGGACTGAAAAACAAAACTGCCACAGTTTAATGAATTTCAAAGGGACTCTCCCAGATATGAACCCTGAACATATTTGTGATATATGACTAAGCCTGTGATTAATCTCTGAGGAGACAACTCTGAAATACCACACATCTTTGTTTCCTCACAGGAGGAGAACAAGCCATGGAGCGCACATCTTGTCATCATCTGCAAGCCAAGTGTGTCCCACCACACAAGTTCCAACATGCTTCAGTGCACAATTAATTTAATATCAGCTCTACATTATCTGGATTAAATCACATCCTTTGAAACAGGAACATTGGCTCCTACTTCACAGCAAAATTACTTGTTGTGTTTGGGTAAGGTCTGCATACATCACACAATCTGTACATATCATCATCAGATGAATGAAACAGAAGTGAACCTCTGTAATGCACATCAAATTAAATTCTCTCATCTCTCATTAGACGTCTCTATGAGTTTTACCAGTGAGAATTGTCAGTTAACACAGCAGCCAACAAATAAAATCACCCACTTGGCTGCTGCTTTGTAGTGTGAGGCTCAGACTCCAGGAGGGCCAGGGAAGGACAGACTCCCCTCTCTAAAACAGGCCAAGGACCCCTCTGAAGGGCACAGAGCACATTTCAAGTTAGGAAGGAGCCACCTGCCACTGCCACCCTGCTGTCCCCACTGGAGGCACACATGCCTGGTACTTACATTCATCATAAAACCCATAAATTCTATTGATGCTGGCACATTCGTGGTTCCCTCGGAGGAGGAAAAAATTCTCTGGGTATTTAATTTTGTAGGCCAATAGAAGACAAATTGTTTCTAAAGATTGTTTTCCTCTGTCAACATAATCACCAAGGAACAGGTAGTTGCTCTCTGGTGGAAAGCCCCCATACTCAAAGAGTCGGAGCAAGTCATAGTACTGTCCATGGATGTCACCTGCAAGGACATTCAGACATGACACTTAAGTGACTCTTCACTACATTCTTTGATTGAGAGAAAGAACAAATCAAAGATGCTTCACAAAGAAAAAAGCTTGCAGTTAGATACCACCCATAACACACTTAAAATGGCAGTTAACGTAGATAAAATTATCACATTTTGACATCTATGCAATGGTAGCTACACAAAAATATTTGTGTGTATAAAACAAAATCAAGATTCCAAGAAACCAAGTGTGTTTTCTGGAAACACCCAGTAATTCAAATTCTGCATCAAAAATGAAATTGGTATTTCTGCCTTTGCTTTAAATCATGGGCTTGTTTCTGACAAGCAGAACACTAAATAATGGTTTTAGATTACCAATATTATAAATATGGAATGAGCTCTTTCAAATAGAAGTCCTCTGTTTTAGAGTTGGATAAAAACCTATTTGCTATAAGCTTTCAAAATTGCATTTATTGAGGCTTTTTTGTTGACATTCTTCATTCTTTTAGCATAAGCAGACACGTACATGTGTGCAAAATGAGCACTGCTGTATACAATATGGTGAGACCAAACTAGAAAGGAATTCCAAGAACAGTACAAAAATCTAAGTTTACAACAGGATTTCAAAATATGTCAGACCACTGCTCAGCTTTGCATGGCAGCACATTAAATATTGGGGTTCCTCATTGTTTCCCCTTGTTCAGTCACAATTGGGCCAAACATCATTGATTTGATAACTTCTTTCAACAACTTAATGTGAATGTCTCCCCCAACCTGGTGAAACTGGACCAGTTGCTTTTTGGGTTTATTTTGGTCCCAAATACAATTCCCACACATTACCCCCTCTCCACTCCTCTGCCCTACATATCCAGCAGGGTTTTACTTTGCCTTTTGCTACAATTATTTATTAGTTTCACTGTTAGTAAGTGAAAGTAGCATCTGGCACTTGTTCTCTGCTTATACACCTCCCCCAAGATCAAACCCAAACTCACAGTACTCACCACAGATTTTCAGTGGAGCTTCAAGTTCTAGTAGAATAGGCTGACTCAGGAAGATTTCTCTGGATTTCAAGCACAATCCTCTAATTTCATTCTCTTGCAGTTGGACGTTTTTGCCTGGTTTTGATCCTCGCACTGTTGAGAGTCAGAAGTCAGTTATCAAAACCAGCAATGTCCCTGGTGTTATTTTAAGAGCCTGACTAAATGCCAGAGCTCACTGAATGAGGAGGTACCAGGGCAGGATTGGTGTGCTGGGGTGAAATGGCAGTGCCAGGAAAGGGGAGTGTGTTCTGTTCCAGTCATATGTTACTTTCATTGAACAGAATCCATGGCTCAACACTTCCCCCGTTAAAAATGTCACATTTTAAATAGCATCAGTTTAGTTCCATTTAGTTATAAACCCCATCCTGGACAATGTGACTATTTCCATGTTATTTTTTAGTGAAGCAGTTATGTGTTTGTTCTCTGGAAGCTGTCTGAAGTTGAGCAAAGGGTGTCTGCCACTCAGTCACCAACAAATGTGCAAGGTCCCCTAAATCAGCAAATCACCTCAGCCAACCTAAATAAGACCACAGCATCAGTAAATCCTGCACTGCCCTGTTCTACACTGCAGCTGGAAAACAGGGAAGAAAAATACACACATGAGTGGAAGGTAAGGAGTGTCAGTAAGGAAATAGCTTTGGATGATGATGACAAAGCAGCTGCCATCATCACTGCCTGTGAGCAGGGTAAAGGACAAGCCAGTAGGAGAGCAATCTCCCAGCCCCAAAGCATTTCCCCCTCCCAACTGCCATCCTTCCATCACTGCTGCCATCTCCCCCACTGCAACAATTCATGGCAGTTTGTTCCTTTCACATCCATTAAAGCTTTCCTTCCTGCTCTGGACAAGGACGTCAGCCTGACCTGAACAAGTTCCACACTCCTGCTTCTGTTGCCCAGAAATACAAAGGGCATTTCTACAGCAGCAGCACTGTAACTACAGCCCAGACTGCACAAAACAGCATTTATCAGGGTTAAGACTGGATTTTAAAAAATTATGAGTATGCCATTATTGGTGAAGCCTATATTTTTATTTGTTATCAAAACCAGTGATAACATATAATAGTGATAAGGCTGAAGAAAAAAAAAAAGGAGTAAGAGCAGCAGTCATCTATGATGTAACCCATTGGTTCAGCCACAGCAAAGCCAAACCAG
The DNA here is from genome assembly GCF_028769735.1 of Zonotrichia leucophrys gambelii. NCBI lineage: Eukaryota > Metazoa > Chordata > Aves > Passeriformes > Passerellidae > Zonotrichia > Zonotrichia leucophrys. The sequence goes on from NC_088185.1 coordinate 3,283,354, forward strand.
AGTCTCAGACAGCTGGAAACGCTCTGCCAACACCTCCAGAAACAAAATCCCCCCACTGCTAAGGCTGCCAGGTTAGGTGATTACTGTGAGCAACTATGGCACTGAGACTGAAGAATCGATGCCCTTATCCAAAAAGGTTTGGTCTTTAACTGCAAAAAAAACCCAACAAGCCTGAATCCTTTCAAACACAAGAACCTATGCAGTATTATCTTCCTGAAACCCTGAATAACTTAGTAGCTAGCTACCACTTCAATCTCATTCCTTTGCTACTGTTTCACCTCCGAGTGAGAAATCCGAAGGCTCCAGATGACTCAAATCTCTGCCATGGCTGCGCTGCACGGAGCCAAGTGAGAGCTGCAGTGGGGAAGGCTGGGGGTGCTCCAGGCAACTTTTAGGAACAGCAAGAACAAAAAACAGTTGTGTTCCAATTTCTCACTAGCACAGAAGCTCCTGATCAAGCACAGAAAACACTGCTCAGCGAGTGTGCACCTTATCTAACCATGAATAAAATACTGGCTGCGAACAGCCATGAAATCCGTGACACTGGACAGAAACCTTAGAGAGAGAAGTCAGGACTTTTGAAGCAGCTGGATTTTTTAAGGTAACGTTGATCTTCCAAAAACTCTTATATAATTCTAAATAGGTCCGTTAAAGGATGAAATTATGCAGCCAGAGTGCACCTTTTCTAACCATGAATAAAATAATGCAATCCGTGACACTGGATGTGAGCTCTGCCAGCACTCAGTGCTGCTGCCACTGCCATCCCTCCCTGAGTGCCAGACCCTGCCAGGGTGGCACTGCCTGCCCTGCAGAACCACTGGCAGTGCCCAAACCCCAGCAGCTTTCCCCAAACAAGCTCCAAAATGAAACTCCAGCTCAGATTACAGTGTATGCTCATTGCTGTAGGTCCAAAGCCAGGCCTTTACCAGGGCTCTCTTTGAGGCTGTCCCTGCTCCTCTGATCCTCACTGCCCACGTGCCATCACTCACCACTGACAGCACATGCCAACACTGGAATTACCACTGCACTTCATGGCTTTTATTAAAATCTCCCAAGTAATGAAGCATGTAAATGGAAGTTAAATCTTTGTCACAGCAGTTTATCACAAATGAGGCTTTTCAGCCATGCAGTAATTTTTTCATCCATACAGTAATTTTCCTAAGACTCCTGAGCAACAAGCAAGTCACTCAAAATGCCAAATATCCAGAAGCAATAAACAACAGAAATTTTTAGAATGAAGTGATAAACTGACTGAATTGTAAATATAAAACTGATGGTCTCTTAATCGTAGATTTTACAATTCCCCCCCCCTTTTTTTTGAGATAATACAAAATACTTGTATGTTGTTTTCTGTGAAGATAAAAATTTAATTTGCCATGATTTGGTCTTCTTAGAAATTGCTAAAACCAAATCCAGTACTTCACATCCATAAATTAAAAAGTACAAAATATTATAAAGACTATGCACTGCACTGAGTCACTAAAGCTCATGAATAAAGCATGTGCACTCATTTTTGCTCAGGATTTAATGAAGATCTGAGCACTGGTTCAGACACAGGTTTTCTAGGTTTTTCCAATACATTTTTATTGAACTGGTATAATCCTGACACAGTTTCAGTCACCTGCCTGTAGAAAACCTGGACAAAGTGAAATGATGCTTTGCTGCACTTCCCAAACTCCCTAGGACAGATGCCATGGATGAAAGAACAAGAAAATTCGGTTCAGCTCTGCCTGCCAGTGACATTTTCACTGCTTTGTCCAACCTGCACAGAGGAGACAAGTGTGTTAAATTTCTTAATGACATTAACCTGTATGTCCTGAAAAGCTGGGAAAACAAAAGTGGGTTTGGCTTCAGGAGAATCAAAAATGCAGAAGTGCATCTTGGTTTGAGGAATCCGTATTTTTAGTGCAAGGATTTTCTCAGACACAATGAAAGAGCTGGCACAGAAATGCAGGATATTCAGTCTTAATGACTTTTTAAAAGGTTTCTCTGGGTCTTCAAGTCACTTAGTCCTTCTAAGAAAGTCAAAAATAGAACACTATGAAAAATATGTTGTGTTTACAGTTTGTTTCTCTGCTTTGGACCAAAACAAGGCAGCTTGTGGAGATCAGACACTGTAATGCTAATTGACAGCTTGGCCATGAAGTCAAAAGAGCAGCTCAATAGTACTGTACAGGCATATTTGCCCTTTCAATGCATAAAAAATAACCTCTCAGAAATGACATCCTGGAACTGACAGGGAACAAGCTAAAGATTAATCATTTGGGGGGAAAATTCAGCCCATTTCAAGTGGTATTAAATTTGTGCCTGAACACACTGCTGCAGCATTTCCAGACAGCAAAATATTCCCACCCTCTTTAGGCAGGGGTGCTCCTGTTCTTAAAAATGATTTCTCCAGAGCCTGAATTTCAGTGTCCAGTCTGGGCAGTCCTCTAACAAATCAAATCTTTCTTACTGTACAAATATGAGAAATTGTGAAGAAATGAGCTCTCCACTAGATTGGAATGACTACAGAAGGAAATCCTTCCCTGCATCCTGGATGATCTTTGCAAAGGCACTGCTCTGAACACAGGGCCCACTATTAAAATCATCCCTGACTTCCAAGACAGGGAGAAACTGATGGAAACAAGAAGATACCAAGTCTGAAATGAGTGTACTATAAACAGAGCAGTGTGACAGGTGCCCAGCAGAGGGGGAAAGGAAGGAAGAGGAAGGAAAGCAAGAACTTGAGGCACTCAGTCATTCTGGAGCAAGCAAACAGCAAGCACAAAGTGTAGCTGCAGCTGCCAGGAGTCAGAACACTGCCTGACACTGAGAATTTATTCTGCATTTCCCTGGGAGGGATAAATGGGTCAGGAGCTGGGGGATCCAGAATGCACAACAGCCTGAGACCATATGCATGCAGAGTACAACAGACTCCCACAGCCCAAGCCACCCCAGCATTTCCCAATCCCTGCTTTGGTGCCACACAGTCCTTTACGTCAGTCAAGGTTAATATGAAAGGGACAGATACTTAGAGAAGCAGTCAAAAATAGCAGGAAGTTCAAAAATGCCAGAAATTGCAGTGCTCCAAACATCTCATTTCCATTCAGTATTACATTACAAGAAGCAGCTGAGATACTGTCAACTGAAGTGTGAGAATCAAGTTCTCCTACAGAAAATGTTTTAAGAAAAATAATCTATCTGCAGGTCAGTTCATTTTTCTGCCTTATTAAACAAGTCTCTCAGTTTCACCATATTTTACATTAGGATGTCTGCAATCATAGTGACATTTCCAAAAATACTGCAGGTTGGTTTTAATCTAGTTTTTAGCAGTTCCCAATGACAGTTTCACAGTCAGTTTTGCACCACAGGCACAAAGGGAATAAATAACTTGAAAGTGGTTGATGTAAAAAAGGTTTTACTTCACTGCAGGCACTACCAGCTTTGATCAGATCTCTTCAAATTCCAAACTGAAATGGAAAAGCATCTCCTCGGTGCACAAGGCTCTGAAAAGTTCTCATCTGCTTTCTAGTATGCCAAAAGTTCACAGCAGTGTTATCAAATGAAGATTGTGCATGAGTACAAGTTTTTCATCTTGTAACATTTCCACACTGCAGACAGGTGAGGAGCAACAGGCACTCACACTGCTCACACACACAGGGAACAAATTCCTCCACTTCTGACTGGGAATGGGCACAGAATTCCACACACTTATCTGAATCCATGGCATTGGTAAGAATCTAATGCTGGTCTTTGGAATGAAGAGTTTCTGTTTTCTACTCTTAGAAACTGCTGCACCACAGCAGGAAAGAATTAACATCAAGGGAAAATTATATGGTTTGAGGCCAGAAAGTGTTGCTTGTCCATGAGAAACTTCATCACAGCATCCCAACTCACCCATGAGTAAATGTGACATTTCAGATTAACATCTCTGAGAATCACTCTTACCCCAGTATATGAAGCTAAAGGTCAAATAACCCTGCAGACCCAATTAATGCTGTACTTAGCAGAAAGGTGGAAAAAAAAATTATAGGACTGTATTTGTGAGAAAAAACCTTCTCTGTGGTGAGCAAAATCTTATCTGTGCTCTTTAGCTCAACTATTTTTAATAAGTAGATGATAATCTTTCCCCATTTAAAGTAAATTAAGAGAGAATATCTCCTTGACATCTCTACAACAGGCTTTACTGGGAATAGAAATCTGTGGGTGTATAAACAGAAATGTTTAAGGATTCAGGAGTCTTTTTGCAGATTTTAGTGCACTAGCCAGGATTTCAGTTTTCAGAATGGCTACCACCACTGTAGCCTCGTGTGGCTCCATCCAAAGTAGCCTCCATTCATGATTCAATCCTCCCTTAAGTGCCTGCAGAGGAGAGATCTGCACAAACACATTTCAGCTTGGGTCACTTAGCTATGCTGAAATTGTTGTTTTAGCCTTTATTTATTGCTACCATGGTAAGACTCATGCACTTCAATGCTGTTTTCTAAGGAGGTGACTGAGCTCCAAACAGATCCCACTGATCTGCAGGAGCTGCCAGCACAGGAGATGAAGGAAATGGAGAAGGGGCTCGGGTTCTAGGCAGCCCATCTGACATCCACAGAAAGGAAGCCACGCTCACACCCAGGGAGCCTCGGGATTTGTCACTCATTCTTTACTGAGGCAAGCAGGAATTCTGCCATTTCCTGCAGCCTTTCCCACCCCATACAGGTGCCATTGATTTTTTAGCTTACAAGGAGTTTTTCAGCACCTTCTTGTCTGCTGGCATTTTTGACTCAGCACACACAGCTGCAGTTGCTCCTTCAGTACCCCCAGCTAGAAGGGGCAAAATTTGCTCTTATGTTTGACCCCTTTTATTCCTCAGCAAGGTGAATTAGTTCCATAATGTTTGAGCCTTTATCCAATATCAAGGATACTTAAAAACATTTCAGTTCTCAGTGCAGGGTACTGTTACTTACTACACTTTGCAAGTCTCATTCTTGTGGATATTACAGTTACCAAAAGTCACAAAGTCAGACAAGCTGCACTCAGGAAATTGCTCCTAGCAGGACACAACCCCCATCAGTAAAAAAGGGAGAAAATACAAATTCAATTACAGCAAAAAAAGTATTTTCAATGTTTTCCCTGAATGGCTTTCCAAGGTTGAGAACAATGCAAAAATGGTTTTTTTGTGTCATTTCAATGCCAAATGGTTCTGTACTAGAAACAATTGGAGCAAGGAAGACTCTTCAAATATTTACCTTAGAATGAGAAGCTGAAGTATGTATTCCCAGGCCTGTTAAAGAACAAGCTAATAATTTCACCTAAATAGCCTAATGTGGGTGGGAGAACATCACTATTTGGGGGAAAAGCAGGAATAATGGCAGCTGAGCAGAGGAGTCAGGATAGAAAGCAACTAAAATCCCTCACAAATACATTATTAATACCCTGTATTAAGGACAAAAGCAAGAATAATTTATTATTCACCCTTCACTTTACCTCAACCATTAGATTCAATTCACTGCTTCTTCCAACAGGGCAATGCATGATAAAACAAACACCTGACTGTACCTGCTCACTGATTTCCCATATTTCATCAGGAATCTCCTTAGCACTGGGGTTTGGTACCTTTAGAAAGGGCTAAGCCCCTGCTCATACTCTTTAAATTCTAGCAGCAAAATCACCTCAAGTTAACTGCTATAAAAACGTGTAAGTATTTAAAGTTTAAAGAGAGCTATAATGAAATACCAAATTGCTCTAAAATTACAGCTTGCACAAGGATTTGGGCAATTCAGTTTGTGAGCTGATTATTAAAGCAGATTTTGCAGTGTTTTCATGGCTGAGTATGGTTTTCATCTGTGTGCAGCCTTGTCTGAAGGGGTATGGACACAGGGCACACACACTTTGTGTAACAAACATTATGCACTTGTTCTACCACAACTGCACTGAAAAACAATAATTTGTTTGGCCTAAATCTAAAATGCAGTGTGTGCTGAAATGCAGCAATGTTTTAGGAAAATAAAGTATAAAAATGACTCTCACAAAGGTCAGTCATTACTCTCTGTCTGGCAAAGACATTTAGAGCAGACATTTAATAATCAACAAATAAAGCACCAGCATAGGTTACTAACACCAGTAATTGTTTTAAATATTGAAAGACAATCATTGCCTCAAGGAATCCAAAATCCCAGCTGCAGTATTAATAAAGGGAAAAAAATTAATTTCAGTTCTGGCAGCTGATGCAACCTCAGGTAAGGGCTGTAATTGCATGAAGCACCTCTTAAAAGATGTCAGTAAACCTTCTGAAGCCTGATTTATGAACTCTTATCTGCTGCAACCATCTCATGCTGATATAAACTGAGCAAGAGCAGAACACATTGACACAGTACATCTTACTACTTTTTGAAACTTTAAACAGAGAAATCACTTGCATTTCTAACTGGGAAAGGTCTAATCCACGCTTTTAAAAATTAAACTTTACACTTGGAAAATATTGTGTTAGTTACACTAAGGGAAATCAGTAAGAACTGTAACTAATGAGTGCAACTCAAGGGAGCATGTATTAATATGTCACCAAACATATGACATACGAGACCTGACATTTACAAGTCGTATTACTGGATTTTCAGGAAAATCCTGGTCTAACTTTATGAAGGGAAGTCTTTAAATAATTGAAACCAGGGCGGTTTAAATTGGTAACAGGCAAAACCCAAACCGGATCAGAGGAAAAACCCCATTTACTTTTACTTATTCAATAATCCCATAATTCATCTACAGGATTTTTTAACTCCGATTTTCTAGAGGAGAATTTCTGTTCCTCTGCCTGACCTTTTGCTATCCGAGCATTACACAAGCAAAATCCTGTAAGAAGGAAAGTGTGTAAGAAAAGACATTTCTTCATCATTTTTCTCTGCAACTGACTTTGTGCCAAATGGAAAAAAGTTAAATCCCTGACCACGCTTTTCAAGAGTAAGTCCAGATGAGACGCCTGCCCTGACACACGTGAAGTGAGGCTGGATCAGGACAGCTTCCCTCTCTGAATAATTATGCTTTTCCTTGATGCCTGGAAGAGAATTTGTCACTGGCAACTTCTCAGTCTTTTGCCCTAAAATCAGTCGATCCCAGTCCAGTGCTGATCCCTGCAAGCCAAGGGATGATGCTGGAGACAACCCCTGCAACTTCCAGGTTTTCCTTTGATTTACAAAGTCCCAGGCAACTCTTTTCATCCCAAAGCACCAACAATAGCAGACAATAAGCCCCTTTTCAGACTGTCTGAAACACCAAACCCCAACCCGCTATTCACACCTAAAAACCCACCATATGTTACGAATTAAGAGCCAAAATCCTGTGGCAGCTTTAATGCAAGCAGCTAATCAAAGCTAAAGCCAGCATACACTGAAAGCCACGGCAGTCTCCTCCCGACTTGCTGAAAAGCTGCCTCAACACTCTTTAAACACGCTGCATCTTATTTCCAGAGCCCCGCGAATACCCAGCCATGCACTGATCCCATGTGTATGCATGATAGGCAAAGAGAACACCCCAGGCTTTTTAAAAGCCCTTCCCACAAAATACTCCGAAATTGAGCATCCCTTCATTCGAACACAGGACTAGATTAAGCATCCCCTCAGAACTGCAGGGGAGGAGAAGGGGGCAGCCGGCTGCTCCCAGCATGGCACCGGGGGATCAAAAGGCAGAAACCCCACACGGGCTGAGGGGAAAGTTGGGGCTGCGGGGCCGAGCCAGGCGGGGAGGCGGCGGCGGCGACCCCGGGCAGACAAAGCGCCTCTCGCCCCTCCATTTTAGTGCCCCCTCAGCCCCCGCCGGGCGGGCGGGACGCGGCGCATCGGCCCCGCCGCCTCCCCCACACAACCGCGCCGTCCCCGACCCTCACCCTCCAGCAGCCGTTGGATGATGCTGTCGATGTTGAGCTTGTCTATATCCGCCATCGCCTCTCAGCGGCCGGGCGGAGCCCTCCCCGCCGCTCCGCTCGCGGCTTGGCCGGCCCGACTCCGCTCCTCGTTCTGTCTCGTTTTTGCCCTTTCCTGCTCTGCGCCTTCCCTCGCTCTCTCTGCCCCCCCCGCCCCCTCAGCACAGAGCCAGCACTGAACAAAATGGCCGCCGTCCCCTCAGCGGGCTCGCCTGGCGCACGGATACTACGAGCGCGAGGCGGCCCGTCGGAAACCCTTTATAGGCCGGGCGGGAAGCGCGGGAGGGGTGATGCGGCTCCGCTTGCGGGATCCTGCCGCTCCCGGGACGGGAAGTAGCGCGGCGGTGCCGCCTCCCGGTGTCGCGACAGTCGCAGAGCGGCGGAACCAGTGGTGGCGGCCACAGAATCCCAGAATCCATTAGGTTGGAAAAGACCTCTGAGATCGTTCAGTCCAGCCTGTAACCGAACGTCACTATGTTACTTAGACCATGGCACCGAGTGCCACATTCAGTCTTTCCTTGAGGGACAGGGACTCCAGCACGTCCCTGTGGAGTTCCAATGTCTGATCACCCTTTCTGTAGGGAAAGGTCTGTACCCTGTAGGGTTCCTGCAGAATGGGGTCTGCAGGGAGCTGGAAAGGGCAACCTTGTCCCTCAGGTCATCCCCCCATTTTGGTCATGGCCCCTCAGACCCACATGTGGGGGAGATGGTGGCTTCAGGTGGCATTTTGGGGACGCTTCAGGGCTGAAGAACCACAGCCCTCATGTCCTTCACCTCACACTGAGCCTTCTCTGCCTCACGGGTTGAGGCAAAATGTCCTGAGCAGCTCCTCCACTCCAGAGCACTTTCAGACACGTGGCTCTGCACCTGCAAATCCTTGAAGAGACAAACATACAGCACTTTCAAGTCCTTGCAGATGAAGGAATTAACCTCATCATTCAAAAGCATCTCACTGTTTGTTTCACACTTCTATTATTTTATTCTATATGTAGCTACAGCTTGACTGCAAGCACTTTAATGAGGTTGTGCTCATAAACTGGATGATGTTTGTCCAGGAGCCGGGCTGTGCGAGCCTTTCTCGCCGTTCAGTCTGTACCGCGGGTTGAATATTGTTTAATTGCTTTATTTACTCCTGCTTTAATTTGCAGGGCTGGCTGTGTGGAGCCTTCCTCCACCCCTCCCTTCCCTTCCCTGGCTGGAATGCTCCCACTATCCTGGCGGATTCCTCCTGCCAGCAGTTATACAATATTCATTGCAGCTCATTGCCGCGCCGGGGCCGGAGCAGAGTTCGGATTCGTGCAGGTGATAAAGCAAAGGACTTGCAGGCTCAGCACACCTCAGGTCTGAGGAAGGGAGGAAGGAGATAAGAGGATGCAGAGTCTACCTGAAACAGGTTCCAAGCCCTGGCAAGAGCAGCCTCAACGCTCCGCTTGCCCGAGCGAACACTTATCGAATGGAGCACGCCCAAGCTGATATGCTAATCTTAGTCACGCTGGTGTAAACCCAAAGTAACCCCATGGAAAACAATGGAGTTACTTCAGATTTACTTCAACGTGACAGCCTTTGCAGATTTACATCTATTTTTGTGCTGCACCTTCTCGGGGAACGGCCCCCTCCGGCTCTTGCACCGAATGCTTTCTTTCTCTTTCAAATCCTTCCTAATTCTGCAGGGCGAGTTGTTCTCTTGGACTTAGCTGAATTATTTAACAAGGAAAATTGGTCCTGTGTTTCCAGAGGAACCTTCCTGGCCTTGTTTTCATTTCTGGAAATATCTTCATCTCATCTCACCCTTCAGCTGTTATCTCCTCTCCAGGGACAAGTCCTTTGGGGATCTGAGCGCCTTTAGTGGGTGTTGAGTCCTTTTCACTCCTGTTAACTCTCTGGGAAATGGGATGGAGGGGAAGAGCTTAGCAACCCAGGAGATGTACTTGGGAATTCACCTGGAAACTCTGCACTTCTGAAAAGACAGAGCCAGCCCTTCAAAACAAGATCAGGGCAAAGAATCTGTCTCACTTGCTGAACCATATCAGGCAAGGTCCAGAGCACTGATAATTCTTGTAAAAAGAGGTGTAGCCGGGAGGAAAGAAGAGAAATGACAGATAAAGGTGAATCTGTAAAGGCCTCGTCATCACCTTTATGACCAACTCTCCTTGTTCCAGCTCCAAATCTCAACAGCAGCTGCCAAATCTTGGTGTCCTGTTCAGAGGGGCTGGATTTTTGCACAGGGTCTTTCTCATTTTCATAAAAGAAAAGGACCCTTCCTTATCAGTAAACTCCATGGAGAGCCACAGTTATATTAAAATGCCACCACAAAATTATCTTTTTAATAAGGTAGCTTTTCTCTGCAGGAAATAACCAGCCTCGCCCCACACCCTGATTAGAAAAGGGACCCAACCAAGGCATTATAAATATCATGAAACTGTTTTGTTCTCCGGTGTTGCTCGCAACAAATTTATTTCTAGAGGAGGAACAGATTTATTTCCAGAGAGGGAACAGTCAGGGAAATCCCTTTGTCCTTAAATTCTGCACATGGGCTTGAAACATTCCATAATTTTGAAGCTCACACTTCATACACCAACAACTCCACCCCTTCTTTCAGTTTATCTACAATTCTTTTCCTACTTTCCTACTAGCTAAATACCTGGTGATGAACTATTTGTTCAGCACAAATTACTCACAGCTCACAGCTTTGAGACCTCTGGATCTTTTCCTCCTTTCCCCCTTTGAAATTCCACAAATCACCACTTTGGTCTCATCCCTTGGAAGCCTCTGTGTAAAACACCTTTCCCCACTGATTTGTCCTCACTCTCCCTTGCAAATGTTGCTTTATTATTGTATTGTTGCTCATAATCTGGTTAAGTTTAAGAATATATCAATTATACATATAATACCCACCTACATATAGAAGAAAAATAAGATTTCAGTATTGTTCTGTACATATATAAAAATATATATGTATATACATGCATATACTGTGAGCACAATATAATCCATATTTACACCATGTACACATACATATGTGCAAAAAATGATTAAATATTCCCTGATTTATCCCTGTTTGTAGGCAGATCCTGAGAAATGTGAGGCACCCACACTTCCAGATTACATATTTGCTAAGCCCATGAAATTCAATGTGTTTGTGTACATTTCAAACAAAGATCTCCACGGGCTCTTCAAGCGCTGCCAAAACAAGAATGGGTGACTTGTGGGTCAGGTGTTATTTTTCCTAACTCGCTCCACAGCCAGGATTCCAATGTTTTCATAACTCCTACTGTTTGCACCCAGCCTGCCTGGTGTTACAATTGAGATAAAGCCTCATGCACACCTCTTGCTTTTCACGCCTAAAATGTTTTGCTAACCCCCAAATTTCAGCAGGGTTTTGGGGGTGGCTGGCGCTGATTTGTCAGACAAAGGAGAAGCAGCTGGAGCAAGCTGCGAGGCTGATGTGGAGATGGAAGGGTCCGTGTCCTGCTCCAAAGGGAGCTGCTGACGCACGGGCAGGAGTTTTCTTAGTGTCATGTTTTATTTACGAAACACTCAGCGCCACGATCTCCCTCCAGCAACAAAACTTGCGGATCCTGCGCGTTCCTGTGCGAGGAGCTCGGGGCTGGCAGCTGCTCCTGAGCTTCCAGCTTTGCCTTGGGGCTCTCCAAGGACTCAAACCCTGTGCAGAAGCTGAATGAGACCTCATTCCCAGCCAAACAGCACCAGGATTCCTGCTGGAGATTTCCTTACACTCTTCTCTGCACACCAGAGCCAGGCCTTGATTTCCACCAAGTGATGGTTTCCCAGTCTGAACAACTGTTCTCCATCTGAAACCTCTCCCCAACAGCTGTCAACACCAATGGCAAGTCCATCTCAAGCGTGTTAAAATCACATTTTTGATACCAAAGGTAAAAAAATTCAACACCAATGGCATGTCCATCTCTGGCTTGTTAAAAACACATTTTTGATACCAAAGGTAAAAAAAATTCAACACCAATGGCAAGTCCATCTCTAGCTTGCTAAAATCACATTTTTGATACCAAAGGTAAAAAAAATTCAACACCAATGGCAACTCCACCTCTAGCTTGTTAAAATCACATTTTTGATACCAAAGGTAAAAAAAATTCAACACCAATGGCAAGTCCATCTCTAGCTTGTTAAAATCACATTTTTGATACCAAAGGTAAAAAAATTCAACACCAATGGCAAGTCCATCTCTGGCTTGCTGAAATCACATTTTTGATACCAAAGGTAAAAAAAATCAACACCAGTGGCAAGTCCATCTCTGGCTTGCTAAAATCCCATTTTTGATACCAAGGTAAAAAAAATTCAACACCAATGGCAACTCCACCTCTAGCTTGTTAAAATCACATTTTTGATGCCAAAGGTAAAAAAATTCAACACCAATGGCAAGTCCATCTCTGGCTTGCTGAAATCACATTTTTGATACCAAAGGTAAAAAAAATCAACACCAGTGGCAAGTCCATCTCTAGCCTGCTAAAATCCCATTTTTGATACCAAAGGTAAAAAAAATTCAGCTCAGAAAATTCTGAGACGGGTAATTTTGACATGGGAGAAATATGGTTTGCCCTTCCTCCCCTCCTAGTGGGTTTTTAAAAATTTATTTGTTAAAAGTTGATGTACTTCATGGGTTTCTGGTGAAAGGTACTTTCAAATGGAAAAACATTCTGTTGGTGAGTTTTGGAAGGTTTATACTCACAAAAATACTGCCAATAAAATCCTTCTCATGTCAAAATGTCCTAAGTCCCTTTTTTCCTAATATAGCAGTGACCACAATAGGATTTTTCCTGCTCCAGCTCTTTGGATTAAGAAAACCCAGCATATTCCACACTCTTGATGCATTTCTCAGATGAATCTGGTTTTAAAGCTCCAAGATGAGGCACAAGAGCCATTTTGATGTGTCCTGTCCGTGACAGAGCATCCCTGGGCAGGCATTGTCTGCTCTGCTGCTTGGAGAAAGAGGAGGAACAGCTCCAGAGGAGGCTTTGTCCTACTTTAAGCGCAGAGCAGCCGTGGAGGATCAGTTGACGCCGCTCTGGCACCGAGTGGAGCCCCGTCTTCCCCTCTTCCTCAGGAATCCCTCTCCTCCGCCAAAGCGAGTTGCATAACCAGCTGGAAAGCTCTTGTGGGCTTCCACAGGGCTCAGCTGAGCTGTTCTCCGAGGGGAAAGGGAAAAACACAGACACCAGCCAGTGCTGAACACCCAGAAAAGGGGTTTTTATCCATTTTCCAGCTGATTTTTGGTGGGGTGAGCACAACTTTCCCTTTGCAGCGTCAGCAGCTCTCAGCGCTGCTCACCTGGATGTGGTGGCACAGAGGGATGTGAGCAGACCTTGCAAAACGAGGAGAAGCCACTCAAACTCCCACTCTGCTGCTCAAAGTGGGGCATTTCTGTGCAGCTGCAGCCTCACGTGGATGTTCCTCACTGCCCTGGCCGGGGATGCACGTTTGCAGCCTGGGACACGGCCTCTGATCTCAGCCCAGCTTCATGGCTGAGCTGCTTCTCTAATTAAAGCCCATGGAAAAGCAGCATCAGGAGGGCTGTCAGGGGAGCAGGAAAGTGGAAATAGGATGAAGGTCTGGTGATCAGCTGTTGGTCAAACAGCTGCTGTGCCTCTGCCAGTGGGAGACACACCACTGAACACGAGATGCAGGGGCAAGGAGGAGAATTTCCATGCACCCCAGAGATCCCTGATTCATTCATTCATTTCTTTTCCCGTGGAAGTGCAGGTGAAATATGTGGCAAACCCCACGTGCAGGTGCCTGAAGGCTGGTGCACCAAAGCCTTCCCAGGGATGGGTAACAAGTGTCTAGAGGGCAGTAGCTTTGCTGCTTCAGATTTTGTTTTCCCTTACACTCCTGAAACTCCAGACAATCCCATTGGCAGCTCTTGGGCACCTGGGATTTCTGCTCATATGCAGCATTTGGAAACATGGTCCATTGTGGAGGTAGCTGCCACGTATTCTTATTTATTTGTTTCTATTCTCACCTCCTCCTTGCTGCTCGCCAGCCTGGCAGATTTTCAGGAGCTGCTCTTACGTAACGCTGCGCCAAAATTGGTGTGCAAGGATCCAGAGGGATCTGTGGCTGGAATCACCTTTGATCCCTGGACTCCCTTCTGGTTTGTTCGTGCATTTTGGGCACACCACTGTGAGCTGCTGGGGCATCTCTGGCATCCCTTGGAATTCATCCTCTGCCCTGGCATCACTCAGGTCTTGGTTTCCAGGCCATTCCACGAGTGCTGCCTTGGTCACAGCTGTCTTGTGGCAGCAGATGTGGTCCCACGCCAGCTCTCCTGGGCACACAGGAGCAGCTTCTCCTGGGTCTCCACGAGAGCGTGACCAGAGTTCAAGCCTGTGTAATTAGCAGTAATTAGCCAATTGAGGGAGCGTGTACAAAACGGATTAAACTCGCTGAAATCCCCAGCCCAAGTTGAGCTGAGCTGTGTTCTTGGCTGGAAAACCTGCACCCTCATCCAGAGGATGCCTAAAGCTACCTGAGGAAACCCTCATTCTCCTCTTTCTCTCTTCTTTCTCCTCTTTCTTTCTCCTCATTCTCCTCATTCTCCTCTTTCTTTCTCCTCATTCCTCTTTCTCCTCTTTTCTCCTGGGAGGGTCTTTCCAGCAAACATCTGGAACACCGTGGACATTGTGGCTTAGCCCAGCAGCAGAAAGGGAAAATTTGGGCTGAACCCAAGGAAAATGTAGACAAGGCTCTCCATGGCACCCACATTGGGTGCTTTGGGTGCTGCTTCACAGCAAACCCAGCCCTGGGAGCTGCAATCCCATCTCAGGGCCACAGCAGAGGCAGATCCAAAGTGCTGGAGCCAGGATCTCTCCCACGCCGCTCTCCAGCCTGGTGCCTCTGCTGATGAATCACGAGTGTTTTGGTCTGGATGTGGTGATAAATCCAAGTGCTGCAAATGGCAGAGTGCACAATGGTGGGGTTTAGGTAATAAATCAGCTTTTTTTGCGTCAATGCTTCCTGCACACGTAGCTGTGAGGCAGCAGGTGAGGCAGGAGAGGTGGGAACATTAATCTGGGGGAAAAGGGAGCCTTGGAAACTTGCCCCTTTTGTTCCTGCTCTGCTGGAACTCCATTCTCCCGTTCTTTATCTCCATGTTTTGCTTCACGTGTTTTTCTTGCAGTTCAGAAGCAGATTCTGTGTTTGCAGGAAGAATCTCCTGTGTATTTGTGGGTGAGATTCAGCCCAGGGCAGAGGACTGGGTTGGGTGAGATCTCAGCATCACATCAGCTCCGGGTCAGACAGACAGACACGGATGGCTGAGGTTAAACTTCTGAGGTTAAACTTCTGTCTCAGAGTGAATGGCTGAGGACACCAGTCTATCCCTTCCATTTAGAAAGCAAAACTGAGATTAGAGGAAATGTTCACCCCACAGCCAGAACAGCTTTGATGATTCCAGGATGCATTTAGGCTTCAAATGTGCCACGACATCTCATTTCTGAGTTCCCATCCAAGCAGGGAAGAGACACCCCAAGTGAGACTCTGCATTCCCTACAAGGATCAGGCCAACAATCCCAACACCCTCATTGATCCTACACATGTGAGGTGATGCAGGGACAGGTCCCTTCCTGTTGGGCTTGAAGAAGAAAAGTGGATTTTGAGACCATGAGGCAGAATTTTAGAAGGAAAGTAGCTTATGAAATTTTGTGCCTGCCCGAAGCTGTCTGATGATAACTGTCATAGAGCACTCTTCACAACAAAACCATTTCTTCCAGATAGTTCAGCCTGAATCACAAGTCTCTGGAGATGAAGGAACATCTCTAAGGATGGAGAAATGTGCTGGAGGTCAGAGAATCTCCTTTTACCCACACACTTTTCTCTCTGCAGCTTTCACTGATGGCCAAAACCTTGTTGGTCTCCAACCCTCAGTCTCCTCTTCCAGTCTTTTTCCACCACTTTTTCTCTTCCCTGCAGAGTTCCTGCTGTGAATTTTTCTAACAGGGGATGAGGAGGGGACCGGTGAAAGCAGCTCCTGGGTGATTCCATGCACCAATGGCTTCACACCACGAGCCCCCACTGGGTGACATCCCCTGTGCCAAGCCGTGCTCCCTTTGTCACTTCTCCCAGCACAACCTCAAACAAGTGTTGGGTGTATTTTTCTCTCAGTAGCATGTAGGTCAGAGCAGAGCCTTAGGGACCTGACAGCTGACATTCATCCTCAGCTCAGGATCTGCGTCAGGCTGTCTGGAGGCGATAGAAGTGCAGTTGCTGGTGAGACCGACTGCCTTTTGTGTGCCTTCAATTAAATGTCTTTCTTGGCGTGGGATAGTTGCCAGAGTTCTTTTTTTTTTTTTCCTTCTTCTTCTTTTTTTTTTTTTTTTTTAAAGAAAGAAATGGTTTTGTTTAGATATATATATAGAGAGAGAGAATAAGTCCCACCTGGCTTTTTGGAAGGGTTTCAACTGCAATGTATCAGATCCCATATTCTTCTATAAAAAGGTGAGCTGTATTTTTCAGCTGAACTTTTCTCCCTTTTTATAGCTGGGATTTGGCACACACGAGGCAGAGGCTGTGGCAAGGTCAGTGCCCTTCCCCTGCCAAGGAAGGAAACCCATGGCATGTGCCAGGGCCAGCAATATGGGGGCAAGTGCTGAGGAAAATGTTGGGGTGGGCACAAGCTGTGAGCTGACCCCCAAAACCTGCTCATTGTTGGGGTCTGGGGTG
The DNA here is from genome assembly GCF_028769735.1 of Zonotrichia leucophrys gambelii. NCBI lineage: Eukaryota > Metazoa > Chordata > Aves > Passeriformes > Passerellidae > Zonotrichia > Zonotrichia leucophrys. Next base: position 3,299,933 of record NC_088185.1, read on the forward strand.
CCTTGAGGACCATGGGAGAGGAAATTCCTGGGTGCTGTGGAGGAACCATAGGATGGTCCTGGCACAGTTTGTGATTCTCTGCCAGCCACAGAATCCCAGAATGGTTTGAGTTGGAAGGAATCTTAAATCTCATCTCATTCCACCCCCTGCCATGGTCAGGGACAACTTCCACTACCCCAGGTTGCTCCAAGCCCTGTCCAGCTTGGCCTTGGACACTCCCTGGGATGCAGCTTCTCTGCTTGATCCTCACTGCTCTCTCCCTTTCCACAGCAGTGTGTGCAACAGGTTAAAACAAGGCAAACAGCACCATGGCCTCTTCCCTCTTTCTTCCTGCACCCTTTTAAATTTTGTTTGCTCAAATGCCCTTCTCCAGACCTGGGTGTCCTCCTCCCACACTGCCCAGTGTCCCTGGGTGCTCTGGTCCCTTCTGCCAGCTGTGAAGGAGGAGCTGGTACCGGGCTTGACCACAGACATATTTTAATTAATTTAATTTTTTTTTGCACAATTACACTTATTTTCATTATGCATTTATTTCCTATCAAGTATGAATATTGCAGTGCCTCTCTTCCCAGCCCCAGCCAGTGAAGGGACCTGCCCAGTCTCACCCAGACTCACTCCTTCCAGCAGCAGGAGATGCCAGAAATGCTCTGGGAGCCACAGCACCTTGGCACAGCAACATTTGCATGAGAAAGCAAGGGAGCGGGGAGGAAATAAAATCTAAAGGTGAAGAGGTGTGAGTCACTTGGTGAAACTGCGGCACTGCTGCTGAATTCCCCGAGGCTCCAAACCAGGGCTTCAGGGAGAGATTGGAAATCCCAGGAATAAAGAAAACACTCTCCACACTCGATACTGGTGTGGTGGCAGCTCGGTCACTCTGGGAGCTCCTTCCTGTTTGGTGGTTTTTATTATTAATATAAATAACCATTTAATATTGTTATTTATATTGTAAAATATAATATCCCATATTCCGTGGTTAATATGGGAATTGTCATGTCTGCCCAAGGAGGGTGAGCACATCCCTGTGCTGTGATCCTGCTCTGGAGGTGCCTGACAGGCTGAGGGCTGTCCCTGGTTTCACTGGGCTGCAGCAGGAGCACAAAGTCACGTTTTAAATCCTCTGCTCTCTGCTCCTGCTTCTTGCACAGCCTTTAAATGCTGCGCCATCAACTTCTTGATTAATTAATGCTCTTCTGTTTCACTTGTTTGATGATGATGTTCAGAGATGTGACTGAAACTCCAGGGCAGGGACAGCCTCGTGCTGAAACAGGCTGGGCGTGTATTTTTAGTAAAACTGTTCTTTCAGCTCAGGATTTGAAGTTTCTGGTCATTTCCTCATCCCTCTCTGAGCCACATGCCAAGTCCTTTCTGCTGTTTATTGCAGATGTTGAGGGTTAAAATAATCTGAGAGTCAAGTGCTTGGCTTTTGGAGGGAGAGGGAAGAGAGCAGCTGGATGAGCTCTTGCTGCTCATCAGCACCAGCACCCAAGCTTATGGCAAAACTTCCAGGGAGCTCCAGTTTTTATATTTCCTTACAGAAATAATGACTTGGAAAAGGCACACGGAGGATTTAAGGCCATTCCGAGTTATTGCTCAGCTCAGCTGAAAGGAGTGAGGGATCACGTTGTTGTCCTGGCCTGGAGGTGATCTCAGCAGGGCTGTCTGTCCATCCAGGGCTGCTGCTGGCTTGTCCCAGAGCCCAGGAGCAGCAGAGGGGCCGAGGGGTGAGATGGGGTGAGCCAGGGGGTTTTGCCACTTCAGCAATTATTCCCTAGCAATTATTCCCTAACGTGTCTCCTGCCTCTGCCTGCAGGCAGGGACTGAAGCCAGGAACGCCGTCAGTCGTGTTTGTCCTGCCAGCTGAGCTCACCTTGCAGGTGTCAGCCCTGCAACGGTGCTTTACCTGCAGTGCATCTCTGCAGCCTCCCTGGAGCCCAGAAAACGCTTCCCTGGCCTTTCCCACCTCGCAGCCCAGATTTCCAAACTGTTCAAAAGATGTTCAGAGCACTGAGAAGCTGAACAAACAGATGGGGCAGGGGTCTGTGGGCTGCCAGTGCAGATGTGATTTGGTGATTTTGCTTTTTCTGCTCTGTGCCAAGGTGGATTCCTGTGCCCTGGCAGGACCAGCTGTGCCCAGGGAGGATTCTTGCTGCCAGAGCATCAGGGATACAGGGACTGTGTGAGGCAGCAGAGCTTCACCATGTGGTGCTGGCTGCCTCACCCTCACTCACTCCCAGATTTGGGGACACACATGTTGGATGGATGGATGGATGGATGGATGGATGGATGGATGGATGGATGGATGGATGGATGGATGGATGGAAGGAACCAGCCGGTCAGTAGCTCCTGTGCACCCTCCCACCCTCCACTGAGATTTCAGAGCCTGTTGAACCATCCTGCGAGCCAAAAGAGGTTTTTCCACCAGCAAGAGCTGTGTCTGCCCTCCGAGAGCAGCACATCCAGCTGCCTCCTCCCTTTCTCTCGCAAGGGCAGAGCATTTGACAATAAAAAATGGAGCTGGCAAGCACTAATTGCTTGGGAGACAGCATGGCTGGCTGGGGCCGTGGGGACAGCACACCACAGTGCTCTAAAACCACAGATGGGTGCCCAGTGGGATATTTTGCCAGCTCAGGAGGAGATGGGCGAGGGCTCTGCGCACAGGCGGCTTTCTAGAAGCAACACAAGTTGAGCTGGTAAATTATAAAATGCCACACTTGAGGTCTGTTACATAACGTCCCTTTACAGAACCTGGGAGCTAAATATAAAAAGGGAGTTACATTTTGGGCTGGTGTAAAAAGATGCTCCAGAACGGGTTTGTGTGGGAAGGAGGCTCTGCAGAGCGGCGAGGAGCGGAAAGGCTTTCGGGACCCTGCCTTTGCTCCCAGCCTCTGTGGCTTGTTTTCTCTGCAACCTCACAAAAACCATGAACCCCCCAGGTCTGAGTTTCCCTCTTTTTAAATCAGGGACAATGAAAGCTCCGTTTCCTCGCAGCTGCGTTGTCAGGATTAATTCATGTTTTCAAAGTGACCTGAGGATCTATAGAAACCCGAATAGTGTATCATTATCCCGAGCTAAACTTGGCACAGAATATCAGCAGGCCAAATTCCCCTCCCACACTGGAGGAGAAGGGGTTGTGTCAGCATAGCCGAGAGGAAAATTCCAGCCGCTGTTCCCAACCAAAAAATCCAGAAGAGAAAATCCTTTTCAGGCTGAGACCCTTTCATTTCCCTGCAGGAAATTCCCCCTTCATCAGCTCTGAGCAGAAGAATCAGCTCCCACTCAAATGGGCTCGTGCTGGAGTGCAGAGGGGCTGAATGGGAGTTTTGGGTGGCTCGTGCTCCCTCCCTTAGTTGATGGTGATGGTGATGGTGACACTGGGACCCTGCAGGACCTGCTGCCACCTCACTGGCTCTTCAGCTCAAAGGTGACAAAGCCAGGAGCATGCCCCATGGGAAATGCAGGTGGGAGTGGAGCAAAGTAGAGATGCACAGAGAAGGTGTCTGTGCCAGGATTCAGCCTTCTTGGCAGTGATTTGGGGCTGTTGTGCTTTTTTTTCTTTTCTTTTTCTTTTTTTTTTTTTTTAATTCTACTACCAAACTCAGCATGGTCCTCAGTGTTCTGCTTTGCTTGCTCTCCATCAAAAGTTGGGAACAACCTGGCTCAGCTTCCTTCTCCTTCCTCTCTGCACAAAGTGCAGAACACAGTAACCACCCAGAAGGGGGAGATGGATTTCTGGGTCAGGTTTGGCCGCTGAGTTTGGGGGCTCAAGGAAGCCAGGTATGGACTGAAGGACAGCTGAGACATGGGATGTCAGGGGGATGATGCCACCACACCACATTGATCTCCTGCAATGATGGAGAGACACAAGCACTGAGCTGGGACCAGCCCAGTCCAGCCTCTGGTCAAAGTGAGCGCCTGGCTCCTCCTCAGGTTTCTTAAAACCACCTGATCATCCAAACCTGATCCTGTGCCTGTGAAAACCCATCCAAATCGCTGGAAAAAAAATGTTTTCTGACAGGATGGAGATTTGCAAGGGAGTTGCCAAGCAACTGGCGCAGCTCTGCCGCCTCCTGCTCCTCTCCTCCCTCTGAGCAGGCGATGGCTGCATCCCTGAATCCCCTGCTCCTGGTGGCTGGTGGGACAGGATGCTCCTGGCTGCTGGGAATGACTTCCCTTTTGCACATCCAAATCTCCTTCCGCAGCAGGGTTAGAAACAGGCTCCCTTTCCCAAGCCATTTCTGAGCTGTGCAGCTCCCTTTTGAACCAGTCCCAAAAATGTGGGGAAACACCCAGGAGGATTCATTATAACCCAGCTTTGCTTCATGTCACCTCTGCATTTCCTTGGAAGCTGCTTCAAATTTACACGAAGAGAAGCATGCAGCCCAAGCCCTTGGGATTTTCCTCGCTGAAGCTTTAATTTAAATGAACTCTTGAGTAACAACTATTACAAAAATCAGCTGATGTCTCTTGTAAAGCCTTGAACTAACCTCAAGGGCCGTGAGCAGACGGGTGGGGAGGCACTGATATCTGGATCTTGCAAAAGATCAGTTGCTGAGTGAGAGGCAATAAACAGCAAACCCAGCCAGCTTGGAGGGATGGCAAATGGACCAGACTGTTCAGAACAATCTGTTCCTGCTCCAGAGCAGGGCTGTGGTGCCGGCAGCAGCCTGGGAAAGCGGCTATTCCTGGCCTGAGCAGGTCTGAAACCCTGCTGCAGAAAACAGCGGGGCCAAGCCGGGCTAATTACAAGGAGACATGTCCTAAATCAGACAAAAAGCCTGCGAGTGCTTTTGCTGGGCTGACTCCTCTCCAGGGAGCTTTGTGCTCTGCCTCATGCCATGGCCCTGCTGGCTGGGCCTGGCTTTCTGCTCCAGCTAATCCTGGGCAGGGCCACTGGGATCCACTCTGGGTGCTCTGCCCGTGCTTGGCCGAGCTTCTCCTGCCTGGTGTCGTCACCTGCTTAATCAGGCATCCACGTCACCGAGCTGCAGCAGAGCATCAGGGCACTCAGCTGCTCCCCAGCGCTGTGATTGCTGTTGGAAGGGAGCAAGAGTGCCCAGACTTCTCCCATAAAGCCAAAACAGAGGAGACAAGAAGCTCTGGAACTGTCCATATCAACATCCAAGTTGCAATTCATCCAAGATTTATTTCAGTTGTGCTTCTTTTCGTGGGGCTCCCCAGGATTCTTTCCCTCCTGTGATTAACCCAGAGATCAAGTGGCCTTCATTTGATTTGGAAAAGAAGAATGGCATGCAGATGGTGCAGAACACCCATACAGCAATTTAATTAATTGCCTTTAAATGTTAATTCAGAACAGTTTCCCTGAGTGATCTTATACAGGCAAATCCTCAGTTGCCTTAAGCCACTTGCAGAGTGTGTTCAGCTAATAAGGTATTCTTAGTCCTGACCAGGAGCCTTGCACAGGACTGTAATCAGGAATGATTAATTGGAAATAGCTCTTCTAACCCAGGCTGTACCTGCTGTACTCTCCTGTGCTGCCCAGCTCTGCCCAGAGCTGACAGGGAGCTGCTGGAGTCCATGGAAAAGGGAATTTCCTTCCCAGCTCTCTCTGTGCTGCTTCCTCAGCCACAGACCACCCTCCCAGTGCTCCCCAGCCCAGTTTGGCGTGGAGGGTTTCCAGCACAAAGTCTGGATTTGCCCACAGACTTCCCTGGGGAAGAATGGGGTGTGGGAGGTCACAGTGGGGATTTATTAGCTCAGCTCAGCCCTGGCCAAGAGCTCTGCCAGGCTTTGAGAGCTGGTGCACTGCAAATTCCAGCCTGGAGCAAACCCCTGCCTCCTGCTTGGGTGTGAGGGATCAGCAGCACCACTGAGAGTAAATTTGTGCAGTTTTGCCTAATTCAGAAAAAAAAAAAAAAAAAAGTCGCAGAATCCCAGAATTATTTGGGTTGGAAGGGACCTTAAATCTCCTCCTGTTCCACCCCCTGCCATGGGCAGGGACACCTGCCACTGTCCCAGGTGGCTCCAAGCTCTGTCCAGCCTGGGACACTTGCAGGGATGGGGCAGCCACAGCTTCTGTGGGCAGCCTGTGCCAGGGCTCAGCACCCACGGTGGCACAGGGAGCCCTGTCAGTGGCACTGAGATGGCTCTGTCCTTGAGTCCCCTGCTCTGTGCTTCAGCTAAAATCATCCTGCAGTCTGTGTGCTTGTTACGTGCCAGGTTTGACCTCAGGCCAGTGAAATTTTTGCAGGTTTCTTCTTTTTGTGCTTTCAGCACATCCTCCACTATTTCCCTCCTGCATTCCACCCCTGTGGAAGCAGCTTTTGAGCAGTAATTCAGTGTACCTGCTGCAGCCAAAGGTGCCTGGGAGTCAGCACAGACAGATGAAACCCACGTTATTTGGCTCTGCTGGAGTGGTGCAGCCTGCTGTGGGAGAGTTTCACTTTCCTAAAGCCAAAGCTTGGGGAGCTTGCTCCTAAAGCAAGGCTTGAAATAATACCCAGCAAAGGCACGGAGGAGACAGTTCACTGCTGGAAATCACATTTCACTCGGTGTCAGCAATTCAGGAGAAAACCATCTGCAGGAAATTACGATGACAATTTCCTCTTGGAGTGTGGAGAAATTACAGCTGTAATCGAGGAGGCAGCCAACAGCCTCCTCTCCCCCTGCCTCTACCAATTACCCTGAAAACCTTTCAGTCATTTCCCTGCACAGAGATGTCTCTACCCCACCCAGGAAGGACAGAATGGAAGAGCTGATATTGTGCAGGGAGAGAACAGCTCAGCACCTGAGGAGTACCTGGTGTATATCTGAAATTAAACCTTTTCTCTAAGAAACACAGAGCAAAACTCAAGCCAGTTGCAAAATGCTGCAGGTCTACAACTCTCCATGTGTTTGTGATGGTTTTGGGCCAAAACTGGTCTTGCCTGCTGAAATCTGATTCATGCACATGTGAAGATAACATTCATCAGAGGAAAGAAACAAAAACCTGGCTAGAGAATGTGCTCATGGGACACCATTCACAAGCCAGGTCTTGGTAAGGTGACACCAGGAGGCCAAGAGATACCTGCAGGACCACAGGACAACATTTACATGGGCAAGATGCTGATAGGACAAGGGGGAATGATATTAAACTAAAAGAGAAGAGATTAGATTGGAGGCTAAGAAGAAATTCTTTACTCAGAGGGTGTTGAAGCATTGCCACAGGGTGCCCAGAGAAGCTGTGACTGCCCCTGGATCCCTGGAAGTGTCCAAGGCTGGGTTGGATGGGGCTTGGAGCAGCCTGGGATAATGGAAAATGTCCCTGCCCAAGGCAGGAGGTGGAACTGGATGAGTTTTAAGATTCCTTCCAACCAAAGCCATTCTGGTTTTACAATTTCAGCAAATGGATGTAGCACGTGTCTGAATTCAGAACCTTTCCTCTGAGTTTTCAGCCATCATTTTGTTGCCTGAGAAGATCTTTCCCCACCAGCAGCTGCCTTAGCAGTTGTCAGCATCTTCCTGCTTATCCCAGCACTGCTGTTGGAGCTGATGGGAGTTTGATTATGATTTAATCCAGGCTTTTAGAGGAGGGGAAAAAAGAAAATTTTGACAGTTCCATATATAGCCCTGTGACTCACCGATTTCATGTGTCAAACACTAAAGACGGGTTAAGTAGAATTAAGTTCTGGATTTATTATAAATAGGCATTAAGTAACATGAATGTATTGCATTTGCATGAAAATATGGGCCCAATTCTGTAGCTCACCCCAGAGATTTTTGGTTTGACGTCGATGGGATGGTCCCGGGTGGGAGCTCAGCTCAGAGCCAGCCCAACTCTGACCATCCCCTGCAGCCCCTGTGAGCTGGACCCAGAGAAACAGGAAAATCATTGCTGGAATCAGGGAAAGTTTACGCTGCTTGCACAGATCAGAATTCATCCCTTAATATAGTACAATGAGTTTTAATTAGCCCCCAGATCTGCTGCTGAAGGAATAATTCTGCATGTCAATCAGTGCTAAATGTACTTGTTAAATCAGGCAAGATTGGTTAAGTTGAAAATTGCATAAAAAGTCACTTTTCTTCTGTTTCTCCCAGAAGCTGGAGACTTTTAGGATTCAAATGTTATGGACAATCTCATCCTGCTCCAAATATTCTTCTGCTGAAAGGTCCATCCAGACAATGAAGTCACCCTCACTGAGAGCAAGTGTGACAGTCAGGCATTGTTTGGGTGAAAAAAAGCCCTCTTTAGTCAAATCAGTGTTTCTGCAGTGAGGGAGACAGACACAGACTCTACCAAATCAGAGCCCTCCTGAATAGTTTAATTTACTGACTTGCTCATTGCTAAACAATTGAGAATTGGTCCATGGAGAAGAGCACAAAAAGGACAAACAATATGGGCTGTATTTTGAGGCTGGACTAGTCCAAGCCAAGGAAAAACAAGATTTTGAGCGGCATTGTTTCTGTAAAAATAATGTTCACCCCTGCACCTCCCCTTTTATTGTGAACTGGGGGTTTGGCCCTGTTTCTGCTGAGGGTGAAATGAAGGGATGTGCCCCATAACACAGCCAGAGCCACAGGGACTGAGTGACAAGCTCACCCTGGAGAGGTTCTGTTATTATCCCACAGAGCTGTTGCTCATGCAGGAACAGCAGGAAAAGCTCTGGGAGCTTCCCCCAGCCCTGGTGGGATCCTCAGGCTCCGGTGCCTCCCCAGCAGGGCTCTGCCCTCAGCTGTGATTTTTCTTATCAAACACCACATTCTGCTTGCTGCCATGAATGTGATTTCCAATTAAATGCCTCCTCAGAGCCTGTCTGGCTGGGAATTAGGCTGGGACTTGGTTCCTGGGCTGTTAGCTCATCAAAGTCTCCGGGATAACGGGGAGGTGCCGGTGCTCTGCTCGGGGATTTTGCTCACGGCTTTGAACTCGCTGCAGCCCTGCAAACTGGGACAGGCTGCCCTCTGCTCACCTTCAGAGTGAGCTCTGCTCCTCTCCCCTTCAGCCCACAGCTGAGTAAGCATCTCCAGGGCTACAAAACACAGCCCCTGTGCTGCTGCCCTCCAGGGATCCCAGCGTTTGTGCAGCCCCTGGGAAGGAGCTGGCCACGCGCTCCAGCTCACAGGGAAAGGATTATCGTGGCTCTTATGACTCAGTCCACAGCTCCCTTGTGCTTCCCTGCATGGGGAGGAGAAAAGTGGGCATGAAGCCTCAATCTGTCCCCTAATCAGCCACCCAACATGTCCCTGTCCCCAGGGCCCTTCCCCAGTTTGGCAGTGCCAACCGTTGCTGCTCTGGGTGCCAGCAGTGGTGGCAGTGAGGTGGTGATGGTCTAATTGTGAATAAAACAGATAAAAACCAGGCTGGAGGGCCAAAAATCTGGGTGTGGAGTGAGCAGCAGCCCTAATCCTGGAGCACTGCTGGGGATGGTGAACCCCTGGCTGCTCCTGTTGGAGCAAAAGGCTTTGAATGCCAGGTTATGGCCCAGTTCCAAATGAAGGTTTCTCCTTGCTGTGGACACACAGCCAGGGATATGTTGGAGCTTCAGGGCTGGTTTTGGGGCACAGAAACCCCTTTGGTCCGTGTAATTTGGGGTCCCAGCAGCTCCTTGCTGGGTCCTTCATGGGGCACCACCCTCACCCCACTGTGGTGATGCTGCCGTGGCAACCGTGGAACGTGGGCCAGTACAGGACAGGACTGGGACCAGTTCTCTTCTAGGTTCTTCCCTCTGCTGAGCTTCTTGCTGGAAATAGGGGTGGATCTTTGGGAAGACCTGAGTGCCACTGTGGTTCTGTCTCCTGGCTGGAGAGGAAGGTGCCCTGTGTGGGGCTGAGCAGTGTCAGGGGACGCAGGGACACCCAAGGGACTGCAGTCAGTGTGGTTGCTGGGGACCAGCTCTGGGGGTAAGGGCTGCAGGGTCCATCCAGTGCCCTCCTGGCATCAGTGGGGCAGAGGGGCTCAATCCAGGTGTTCTACAGGCACAGGGTGGGGGGGGAACTGGCCTCGCTGGAATTTCTATGGAAACCCAGGTACTGAATGGGATGGAATAGCTCAAACCATCTGTTCTTCCCCTACTTATAAAACTCGATAATTTCACGATGACATCACCAGAAATGCTCTCCTTTTACTCCTCTTGCAGCCATCTGTGATGGTTTCCTCATGTGCCAAACACGCGAGCGGGTGCTGAGGGATGGGCAGGAGGACGCAGCCACCCCATTACTCCTGTTTCATTTCTTCCCTTGGAAAGCACTCCTGTGCCTGCAGAGTTTCACTTGTTCCCTTCCTGAGGCGTCTACGGAGCAACCAGCAGAGTTAGACCGGAAAAATGAAGGTAAAATAGAAGGACAAATTAAAGCTGGACTTCACAGGGAGTGTGGAGGATCTGCTGTGGGGATCTTACCCATGGAAGTAAACATCCAGCAGGTTTGCTCCTGCCAGCAAGGTGCTGGGGAGCACTGGGGCTACTTCTCCTGTGCCAGGAATGATGAGATTTCGGTGAGATTTGGGTGTTGGGAGAGGCAGAGTTGGGGAATTGGAGTCAGCTGAGGACACAGGCAGTGGTGGGTCTGACTGCCTTCAGTGCCTGCCTGCTGGGCAGTTTCTCAGCTAGAATTCACCTTCTGATGGTCAAGGACAGGAGCACTCCTGCTCCATTCCTGCTCCACTCCTGGGCTCATCCATGTCCCCAGCACCAGTGGCTCTGGTTCTCACCCACGTGGTCCTCGCTGTTGTGTTGGGTGATAAAAGAGGTGACAACCTGCCATCACCTGTCCTCTGCACTGCTGGAGGTCTCTCCCTGTCCTGGAATTGTGGTGCTGGCTGCAGCTCAGCCAGCTCTGTGTGTTTTGGGTGGTGATGGAGATCTCAGGTGCCAGGGAAGAGCTGGAGCTCGGCTGCCGGCTGAGTTTGCTCCACTGACCAAACCCTCCCTTGTCTGTGGCAGAGGAGAGAAGCCTCAGCAGACCTGGATATCACCGAAAAGGAGAAGGAATACAGGGCTAAAGTGGAGATCAGGCACCTGCAGACTCATTTCCATCATGAAGCCTACAAGAGGAAATTCTTCGACGCTGAAATCTGGCGGCAGATGCAGGCTCAGGAGTGAGTACAGCTCTGCTCGACTGCCTGGAGCTTGGGGAGTTCCTCCATGCCAAAATCACTGATTTATAGACTCCCACAGGCAGGGACACCCTCCACTATCCCAGGCTGCTCCAAGCCCTGTCCAGCCTGGCCTTGGACACTTCCAGGGATTGGGCAGCCACAGCTTCTATGAGCACCCTGTGCCAGGGCCTCACCACTCTCTGAGCAAGGAATTTCTTCCCAACATCTGATCTCAATCTCTCTTCTTTTAGCTTAAATCCACTCCCTCTTGTCCTATTCATCTGCCCATATAAAACATTGCTCCCTCTTTTTTGACAGCAATCAAGGGATTGCTGTCCCTTTTTGATAAAGAGATCTGGGGACCACAGAGCAGAGATGGGGAGGAGCTGCCCTGGCAGATGGGATGTGCTAAATGTCATTTGTTGTTCCGTTTTTGCAGAAAAGAAATAGCTGATCTGAGGCAAGAGCACGGACATGTGACAGCAACGCTGAAGCAGCTCTATTCACCGAGCAGCATGGTGTTTGTAAACAGGAATCGCATGAAGGTCCAAAACCTCTTGCAGACCAGCATGCAGAATGATGCCCTGATCAAAGAGAGAAAAGCCCAGTTAGCTGACCTGGCCAAGCAGGTGAGAGCACCTGGACTGTTCCCTGCCGGAGTCACAGAGTGAGACCTGTGGCTGAAACTCCTCAGTGTAAATCACATTTAATTCAGCCCTTGGAATATTCCTCCTGGCAAGTGACACATGACAGTGACAAATAGAGCCAGGCTCCTGTTCAAGTCAGCAGCACTGACTGGAAAAGTGAGGTTGGACTCTCAGCCTTGTCCCACTGGTCCCTGCACCCCTGGGTGGTGGCACACACCAGCCCAGGGCCACAAAAATCCCTCTCCCTCTCCCTTCACTTCTTTTTATTCTCCTGAAAAAGAGGTAAAACTGGAACAGTGCTGACTGAGGTGTGCCAAATACAGGAACAGCAGCATCTGAGGGATGCCCCATCCCTTCTCCTGAGGATCTGGTTGGATTTGGGCAGGAGGGGAGTGGGAAGCCAAGGGAAACGTGGGCTATGGAAGAGACAGTTCCCTTCAGCATTGCTCTCAGAGCCAGCTGCCCAGGCTGGACTCCAGGGAACATGCTGGGATAGTTTGCCATTGCTGGAGGTGCTGCAGAGCTTTCCCAGCAGGGTTAGCTTTCTGTCAGGGATGATGATAACTCTGACTTGCCTGAGTCATCCCTCCCCCACCTGCCCCCTGCTTCACCATTCTCCAACTGCTTCACTCTTCCATGGATTTATTTCCTCTGGAATCTCCCCACTTCTGGCAGAAGTTTTCCTCCACTCTTCCCAGGGAGGACTGCACAGATCCCTGCCTGGCCAGCACAAAATCTCTACCACAGCCCCATCCTCATTGCCTCTTCCACCTTGCAAAGCGCTGCTGTGCCATGTTCAGCACCTGCTGGAGTCCCTCCAAAACCAGCTGCACTTCCTTCATGGCACAAAAAAACCCCATTCCCAGTTACAGTTCATGTTTCTGCATGTGCAGGGTGGGATCCTCTGGGATTAAAGCTGCTCCTATAACTGAGAGCTCATTAATGACAGGGTTGCTGTAGTTCAGATCAACAGAGGGGATTTTCTTTGGCTCTGTGTCCTGACAAAAGTCCAGAATGTAGGGGTGGAGATTATACTTCCTGGTTTTTTGGTTTTTTTTCCTGTGTGTGTGTGTGCAGGTTCTAGAGCTGGAAAAAAAGATAGCGAGTCAAAGAGAATCAAACTGGAAGGAGTTGGGAGCAAAGACCCGCAAACAGCTGCATAAGACGATTGAGTTACTGGAGATGCGTCTGCGTCATGTAAGGAAACATTTTGGAGACTTTTGGAGAACATTTGTGGGGTCACACAGGGGCCTGGCACCTTTCTGGTCAGGACAAAGCACATGGTGCAAACGTGTTTGGTTGCCACAAGCTGCATGAAGCACCTGCCTTGTTCCCCTGGCCTGATCATTCCCAGAATATTTCAAAATATCTCAAAGGCTCCTTCAGGCTTGGTGACCCAAATGCAGCACTTGTGCTGTGCCAAGAGGCCTGAGGGTCTGCACCTGCTTTGTGATCAAACTGGGCTGCCTGGAGCCACCTTGCCCTGGACAAAGCCAGCTCCAGCTCTCTGTTGTGACCAACCTGGTCTTCTGTTGCCTTTCCTCTCCTGGGGAGGAGGACAGTGCAGGGCCAGCTTCAAATCTCTTGGGCTGTGTTTTGTCACATACAACTTTCATGAAAAATCCTTTCCTTAGGATTTTTTCCTCCTGAGAAGCTGAGAGGCCTCAGGAACAAACTGTAAACAATGATTATCTGCTGCTGTGGAATGCAACAGGTGCATCTGTGATTGGTCTCATGTGGTTGTTTCTAATTAATGGCCAATCACAGTCCAGCTAGCTCTGCTCTCTGTCTGAGCCACAAACCTTTGTTATTCATTCTTTTCTATTCTTAGCTAGCCTTCTGATGAAACCTTTTCCTCTATTCTTTCAGTACAGTTTTAATGTAATATATATTATAAAATAATAAATCAAGCCTTCTGAAACAGAGTCAAATCCTCGTCTCTTCCCTCAACATAAGACCCCATCACAGTGTTTGACCCTGCTCTGGTCAAGGTCTTTAAGCAGCAACCTGAACCCCCCCAGTCCCTCACCAGCTCCAGAGCTTTTGCTTTGCTCTCCCCAGGTCACTGTGTGTTACAACGCCGTCGTGGCCAGGAACAACAAGCTCAGAGAGGAGACTGCCAGCCTGCAGATCCAGAAAGCCAGTTTTGACAACCTCTACTGGAAGCTGGAGAGAAGCCTGGTCCAGCAGAACAAGCTGCTGAACGCTGCTATAGAGCAAGCCACAGAGGACTACGACCAGTGGTACGGGGCCTTGTCAGCCCTCTGGGCAGAACTTGGGGCTGCTGGGTGGTGCCAGCACTGAGTGTTCAAACACAGAGACCAACTGAGGCTTCAGAGGGAGGATTGACCACTCCCATCTAGGTCTGGGTGCTGAGGGTTGGGTGCCTGGTCACTGTGGGGAGACTGGTGCCTCCAGGGTGTTTCATTCCATCTGTCCCAGATGTTTCTTTGGATGGGATGGACTGTCCCATGGAGAAGTCTATTTTTTCTGAGTTCCACCTGAGCTGGGTACTATGCCTTAGTACAAAACCCCACCAAAATCTGTGTTAGTGGCTGTGAATTCCCTCTGGACTGACTCCACCACATCCAGATGAGATCTGGGAACGGGCACAGCACCACAGGGGCTTTGGCAGGTCTGGCCCTCCTTGGAGTGGCCAGGAACACAGAGCCTTGTGCACACACGAGGTATGAGAGCTGCTCTCCGTGCAGGATGGAGGATCTGGGGCGGATCTCGGACATCCGGGACGTGCGCTACAGGGAAACCATCCAGTACAACATCAGGCTGCTGGAGAGGAAGTGTGCCCTCCACCAGGAGAGCAGGCTGAAGAACTTCTTCCTCAGCAAATGTGCAGATCTCTCTGTATTGAAGGAACAGGCCAAAGCGAGAGAAGGTAACAGAGGAGGATTTGTGGCACAGGGAGCACAAACCTGAAGTCTGTGGAGTTGATGGGGTTGGGCTGCTCATGGTGGTTTATGGAATTGCACCCCAAAGGCAGGATGGCTGCCCTGCCCACAGCCTCCCCCACCCAACCTTCACCCTACAAACAAAAAGGCTGAGCAGTGATAATTGAGTGAGACTGAGCATCTTGGGGTGCCCTCGGGACAGGGAGCTGCTCCTGTGTGCAACCATGGCTCCTTTCACCACAGAACAGGTTGGGTTGGAAAGGAGTATTAAAACTCAACCAGTTCCACCCCCTCCATGGGCAGGGACAGCTTTCACTATCCCAGGGTGCTCCAAACCCTGTCCAGCCTGGCCTTGGATGCTTCCAGCGATGGAGCAGCCACAGCTGCTCTGGGCCACTTGTGCCAGAGCCTCATCACCCTCACAGGGAAGAATTTCTTCCTAAAATCTAATCTAATCTAACAATTCTGTCCTCCTGGGAGGGAATCCATGGTGTTTGCTCCATTCCCATGACATCCCTGCTCAGTTTCCTGGCGGGAGAGGGACCCTCTGCCCCTCCACACTGCTCCCTCCTGCCCCAGCCCTGCACCAAACCCCACAGCACTGCAGGGAGGGCTCTGCAAAGGGCAACCATGGCTCTCTGTCTCTTTCTCAGCCTTTGAGGCAGCTGAGAGGGCCAAAGCGAGCCAAAAGGAGAGCTATGAGGTGGCCTACAAGCGTCTGCTGGAGCTGTCGGATGGAAACATCGATGATTTCTTGGAGGACTTCCTTGAGAAGGACAGGAGATTCTTCATCCTCTTTAACTTTGCCATTAGGCTGAACGTCAGGAATGAGAGTCTCAGGCAGAGGATCGAGGCCGTCCAGGTCTGTTCCTGCCTCTCCGTGCCTCCCCTTTCCAGGCGGTGATTTTGGGCCAGGGTGGGTTTGTCCTCTCCCGAGTGTCCTTCACCACTGCCCGCATCCAGCCACACGGGGAGGATGAGGGGGATGCAAAGGAGCAGCCAAAGCCGAAATTCCGCTGTGTTCTCGGAGCTGAACGTGTCTCAATGCTGCCACCGTGTACCCAGCACAAACACTGCAGGGTCCCGGGGAGCTGGCAGGATTTCCCGGGAGTTCTGCATTTCCCTGCTCCCTGGGCTGTCCCCAGCCTCCATCTGCTGGGTCAGGTAGAGTTCCACCCCATGTGCTGCTGTTCCCCTCCCACAGGATGATATGGAGGCCATGACAACGGAGAGGGAACAGGCAGAGACAAACCAGACTCAGGTCCTGCAGGAGCTGAAGGTATGGTGGCCGTGGATTCCCTCTGGAAGAGCAGCGCATCCCTGTCTGTGCCAGCACTTGTCCCAGGGAGTCTGGTCCTGTAAATGCTGCTCTGGCCAGGGGCTGGAGAGGTGTGGGAAGGTTTTGCAGGGTGAGAGGGTGGCTGTGGGGCTCCTGCCAGCCCTGGGCCAGCATGGGCGGCTGGGGAAACCCTCTGGAACCCTTCAAGAACCCTCTTGACACAATGCTGTGCCCTGTGCTCTGGGATGACCCTGCTCAAGGAGAGGTTGGACCAGACCACCCATTGTGGTCCCTTCCGACCTGGCCCATCCTGGCATCCTGTGATTCTGTCTCCAGACTGGAACTGAACAGCGCTGGGGTGGTGGGGTCAGTGAGGGGCTGGTGTGACACCTTTGTGACACAAAAACCTTTGCTGGTAGGCAAAAATAGCAGAGACCACCAAGGAAGCCAACAAGTACGAGAACAAATACAGGGAGAGCAGCCAACTCCTGGGACAGATCCAATCTCGCATTGAGACCCTCTTGACGGAAATGGACTGTGACACTACAAAGATAGTGAAGCCTCTTGGGGACAGCTTGGTGCCAGTTTTTGGTAGGTCAGGGCTGCCCATCTTCCTGTGCCTCCACCCTGGGAAGTCCTGTCCACCACCTGCTTACACTGTGTTTAAATTGAGCTTTTGTTTTCCCCTGTCCCATCAGTCACGTGTGCCCTAAAGTGAATTTGCAATGCCAAATTTAGGAGGTAATTTGGATTTTTAACATCCCAGTGGATCCCCAAAGCCTCACTGTGGGTCTGGGTGCTGAAGTGCAATGGGGGTCAGCCTTTCCTCCCAGGCAGCCAGCAAGAGGGCAAGGGGAATTGGACTAGGGGAGGTTCAGGTTGGATATTAGGAAAAATTTCTTCACAGTAGTGGTCAAGGGTTGGAACAGGCTTCCCAGGGAAGTGGTAGAGTCACCACCCCTGAAGTGCTCCAAAAATAAAGAGTATGTGGCACTTTGTGGTATGCTTTAACAGGCAGGGGATATTCAGTAAAAAGTTGGACTTGATGGTTTTGGAGGTCTGTTCCAACATTAACAACTCTGTGATTTTATGATTCCATGACCCAGCCAGGGAGTTGGGCTGCCCTGAGGGAAGTCAGTGGATCCCCTGCTCTGCAGATGTCCAGGGCTGCTTTGGGCAGGGTCCTGCTGCAGGGACACTGTGGGACAATATGGCTCCTTCCTCCCCAGGCCCCGTGGAGAACAAGGTCAAGGAGTTCCTGATGAGGGAGTCCCTGCTGCGCTACACCTCCCTGGACCGCTCCCAGCGTGCCCAGGGCTTCGTCAGCCCCCTCCGGGAAGCCTCCAACCACCTCTGGGCCATGGACAGGACCAAGCTCTGCCCACCACCCCCAGACCTGGAGGAGAGCGCTGACCCCAGAACCGGTGAGCAGGGATGGGGGAGAGAGAGAGGCCATGGCTGGGCAGAAGCCCTTCCCAATCCCCCATGGCTGCCTGGCCCAACCCTGCTGCCCCATGTCCTTCCCAATGCATCCCCTCCAGCCTGTCCTGCCCCACTGGGGGTGTGAGGCCTGTGAAAGTGTGTATGAGGGGTGTGAGGCCTGTAACAATGTGGATGAGGGGTGTGAGGCCTGTAAAAGTGTGTATGAGGGGTGTGAGGCCTGTAACAGTGTGTATGAGGGGTGTGAGGCCTGTAACAGTGTATGAGGGTTGAGGCTGTAACATGTGAGTGTGTGCAGGTGTATGAGGGTGAGCTGTAACAGGGTGTGTGAGGGGTGTGAGGCCTGTAACAGTGTGTGTGAGGGGTGTGAGAACTGTAACCGTGTGTTTTATGGGATATCTGTTCCCTTGGGCAGCGGAAGAGCCGCTGGGCCGGGAAGAGCTGCGGGAGCTCGTCATCCAGAGGCAGCAGGAGGAGGTGAGCAGGCCCCCCAGCACGGGCAAGAAGAAGAGGAAGTTCACATCACCCGGTGCATCAGGGAGCCCATCAGGGTCCAAGACCCCAGCAGGGAATTAAAGAAGATGTTTCATTCTTGAGCTTCTGCATGCTGCACATAATTCCATCTTCCTTCTCTGGAAGGAGCCCAACACCTTTCACAGGCCTCAGAACCTCACCAGGTGATGTCTTGGCATGGCTTCACTCACTGCTGGCAGCACCTGCAGCCAGGGTGGGATCAGCTGCTCCAGCAGAGGGTGACATCCCTGTCACACAACCCAGAGCACTCCCCACAGCCAGAGATGGGGACCATGGTGCCAATCCTGCAGGGCCTGGCAGGTGGGGTGCAGGGATGAGTGTCCTCTTGGGGTGCTCCCTGCTAAGCTGCCGGAATCTGACAGCTCTCTGCTGCCTAAAGGAAATCTGAGCTCAGTGCTGGCCCTGGGAGCAGGTGGGATGGGCACAGCTCAGTGTGGAACAGGCTGGTTTGGGGCTGGGGGTGGGAGTGGGAGGCAAAGGGACTCGAGCACACATGAGAGAGACGTGCAGTAGGTCTGGGGTGCTGAGGCCAGCATGGAAGGGTCTGAGGGCTCCCACACCACACAAGCCCAAGCACTGCTCACACCAGCAGCTGGGTTTCCTCTTGCCAAAAGGCTTTTTAATGTGAATGCCATTCCTGTGCCAAATTCCCAGGCACATGCCTCTCCAGGGGAAGAGGAAAGGGAACCCCTGCGTGACCTAGGCAGAGGTGATCTTGCAGTGCCAGCCCCAGCCCTGGGCCTGGGCTAGTCCTTCTCTTCACCATGAGTGATGACATGGACCAGGTTCTTGTAGTCCAGGTTGCCAGACATGTCCGGAGGGAAGGCAGCGAACATCTGATCGATCTGCCAGGGAAAAGCAGTGACAAAAGGTGGCATGGGAGGGCTGGGAGGAGGGCTGGGGTCTGTTGGGATGGAGGGAGGCTGGCAGAGGGTGGGAAGGAGATCATACCTCTTCCTGGGAAAACCTCTCCCCCTGCGTCATCAGCATTTCTTTGATGCTGCAAACAAGAGATCATGGTGAGCACTGGGCAGGTCCTCATGGGGACACCCCCATCACTCCCTGCCCCAGGAACCCCTGCTGCACTCACTAGGCAGATTTCAGGCCTTTTCCCTCTGGATCAAACACCTTGAATGCATTCAGGATTGTCTCCTCTGGGTCGGCACCTGCGGGTGACAAAGCCACGGCCATTGGAAATAGTAAAGGAGGAAACCAACAGAAACCTCCTGCTTCTCCCAGCCTCGGGGGCGAAATGGGGGGCAGGCTGGAAAGTGGGGCCCCTGCAGGAATGCTGGACACTTGAGTGGAGTTGGTGGCATGTGGAGGAGCAGCCGTGGGGTGGTGGTGTGAGCACAGAGCAGGCGCTGTCGCCACCGCTCCGGCATCCAGCGTTTATCTAATCTTGGGGGTATTTATAGAGCTCCAGGCACAGCCCGTGGGGCCCTGCAGCCTCTTGGAGATCTGCATTCCTTGGGTTAAGTACATGATTCAGGGTGCAGCCTGATGGGGTGGTGGGTCAGAGTCTGGCTGTAGGCAGGGGGGCCACTGTTGGCACTGCTGCTGTCAGCAGGCTCAGAGGTGCTGCAAGAGCTGTCCCCTCTTCCCATGGGACAGCAGCAGCAGCAGCACAGCCATTTGGGTTTGTAAATGGCTGGGGAAACTGAGGCACAGAGACCATCTCACACCCCACAACAGTTTGGGGAGTCGTGGGATAAGATCTGGATCTCTGGACCTAGGGGTGGTTGGTATTGTAAATCAGGAATTTTGGGGTATAGAAATGCCACTGGGCACCAGTGAGCACCCCCAGCTGCCCAGGTGCCCTCTCACCCTTGAGCTTCTCCCCAAACATGGTGAGGAACACGGTGAAGTTGATGGGGCCCGGTGCCTCCTTTATCATCTCATCGATCTCCTCGTTCTTCACGTTCAGGCGCCCTGGGGAGAGCAGCTGTGGGTCAGTCATGGATCTGAGTCCTGCTCTGCCTGTTAGGGGCTAAAATACACACCACAGAACCCTTTCCTGGGGATTTTCCCCCCACTAGAGGGAAATAACACATTCCTGGGGAGCCACCTCTGGCAAGGAATGGAGGGAGCAGCAGTGAGGTGAGAGAATCATCTCCAGCTCTGGCTTCTCCAGGGTCACAGAACAGAAGGATCTGAGCTGTGCTACTTCCCTGCCTCACTGCCCCATGGACCAGCCTCTTTTAGCCCTCCTTGGAATGTTTGGGCCAAGACCACCAGCACTGGGCTTCTCCCTTTCTCCCAGCCCCAAAAGTAAACAGGATTGAACACCTACATCCTTTTTCCCGAGGCTGGGCTGTCCTTGGAGCTCCATTGCTGATTCATGCTGACCTCTGATGGCAGAGCCAAGCCTGCAGTGTCACAGCCTCCCACAAATCCCCTAAATCCCCTTAATGCCCTGGGATGCCGTGGGATGGGCACAGCCAGGTGCTCCTAAGCACTGAAAGGCAGGGAGTGCTGGGCTGTGCAATCCAGGAGTGGCCCCAGTGCCAAGGGGAGGAACTGGGAAAGGCAGGGATGTTGGGCTGTGTAATCCAGGAGTGGCCCCAGTGCCAAGGGGATGAACCAGCCCTGCTCTGGGAGCTGCTCCAGGTCACCCATGAGGGATCTCCCAGGCTGGCAGCCTTGGGCTGGGATCAGGAGGATTTTGGCAAAATGGGGGATCAGGTGAGCGACAGGGGCTTGGTTAAATGCCCCACCCTGCCTTGTTTCTCAATTAACAAAGCTGGGGAGGGGAGGATGCTGAGGCTGGGCTCACCGAGGGCAGCAAAGGTGTCTCTCAGATCTGCCTTGTCGATGAAGCCGTCCCGGTTCTGATCCATGATGGTGAAGGCCTGCAAGCACAGGAGCAGGGCAGGGAGCACAGGGAAAGGGACAATTGGCAGCCTTTGCAAAGGCTTTAGCACCTTTCTCCTTCTTCCTTCAGCTTGGATGGGATAAGGGCGTTTTGAACCCTCCCAGGAGGGGCTCTGGGGGTCTCACTCACCCTAATCCCACACAGTCCTGGGGTGATGGCAACCCAAACCCCAAAGCTACAAACCCTTTCCTTGCCCAAATCCCTCTCACTCCAGTATGACACCAGGCAGAGAGGCCAGCCTGAGCCATCAGCTCCTCCAACTGGGGCCAGTTATCCCTGGAACTGGGATCTGCACAGGACCACATGCCTGCTGTGCAGGGGTGAGAGCTCCTGGCCAGGCAGGAGCTGGGAGATGAGCTCCAGCTCCCTCAGATGTGCTGATCCTCTGAGGGAATCTGCCTCCTGGGAGCTTGGAGGCTTTGCCAGATTTAACGGTGTCACTGAGTTGTTATTCTCACTTTTAAAATAAAACAACCCAAAACCGATCCTGCTGCCTCCTGGTGTGAGCCAGCTGTCACTTGGGAGCACCAAGGAAAGAGCTGAAGGTCACACCACATCCAGGACCCTTGGTCCTTCCCACCAAACCCACCTACCTCCTTGAATTCCTGGATCTGGGCCTGCTCGAACATGGAGAAGACATTGGAATTGGCACCCTCAATCCTCTTCTTGGCTTTCTTGGGTGCCTGCAGGAGTCCAGGTATGCACCATTAGCTCACTGGCTTTTTACGGGGTCAAATAAAAGCATGGAAGTGCCCTGGTCTTATTTGTGACTCCTTGGTGGGAGCTCTGGGCTGGGGCTCTCCTCCTTGGGGGCTCGGTGGTGTCTCCCTGCAGCTCTGCCATGCTGAGGGGCATTAAGATTCCTGCTTAAATTTCAGCTCCTGGTGAATTTAGCCAAATAGGTCCAAGGAAAGATGAGGAGTGAAATCACTTCTCCCACTAGGGTGAGATATCCCCGTTGGAACCCCGGTTTTGGGAGCACTGCTGAGGTTGCACATAAGGGTTGGAGTTAGTCAGTGCTTCTTTACCCTGCTGTGCAGATATTAAAATATGGCTTAATTAAAAATCTGCCTCCTCCTGCACTGAGGCTTGAATCAGTCAGAAATGGGTCAATGTGTGTTTTAAAGAGGACTGGAGAGCCCCTTGCTGTCCCACCCAGCCCATTATCCCTCATTCCAGTGCCTGCTCCTGCAGCTGTTTCCTCTCATGGGGGTCTGTCAGGAGGAGGATTTTGGGGGCACAAAATGTCCTTTCCTCTCATTGCACGAAGAATGGGAAAATAGAAAAATGGCATTTGGACCTAAAGCCATCTGCCCTCATTTGAAAGCTCTGCTAGCATGGGGGACACCTCTCTGCTCCCTGTGAGATTCTGCTGATCCACCCAGATGCTCCCCAGTTTTCTCACTCCCTTTCCAAGGCAGACAAAACCCTTGGCCCTCAACTCCTTGCTGCCTCCTTTTCCCCCTGCCCATTAAACTGTTCTGGTGAAAAATCAAATTAATTTTCTCTCTTGGTCTCTCAGCACTCACCATGGCTGTGCTCAGCTGCCGATGTCACTGTGAGGGGTGTCCCAGAGGCTCTCCCTCTCTCCCCCCGGCTGGAACAATAAATACACCCCCCTGGCGGTTAAAAATAGCCCCATGCCCACTTTTGGCTGTAATAGGTAATTTGGCCGCCCCCAGCCCTGTTGTCTCTGCCTTTCTCTGTCCCTCTCTCTCTCTAATCTGGAATGGCAGCTTGTTGTTGTCACCGGCTGCCGTGACATGTGAGCCCGGCAGGGTTTCAAGGTTAGCCAAGCTCCGGTGGCCCCCAGCTCCCACACCGGGGATGCTCGGGGACAATCCCACCTGCCTTTGTCACTCGGGATGGCGCCGGGCTTGTCCCCTCCGCTGGGAGGGCTTGGCCCCAGGGGACCCCGCTAGAATCCCCCAAGTTTTGGGACACGGATGTTTCTCCTCGGTGCTTCCAGGAGTTTTTGGGAGCCCCATCGCAGCGTTGGCTCAGCCGGGAGCTGCTCGGCTGCCCGTGGGTCGCCTCCCTTGGGATGCTCCCTTGTCACCCAGCCCGTGTCCGAGCGGGGACATCCCCGGAGCTGCAGCCCCGTCCCGGAGCAGGATGCTGAGCTGCAGCAGAGCCGGGCGGGCACCAAGAGCTCCTCTCTCTTGTGTCACCCCCACTGAGGCACCTGTCACCCACTTACGCCGAGCATTTGCTCGCCCCGGTCCCGGTGGGACACACACATTTAACCCTCCCGATTCCGGGCTCTGTCCCGGGGACACATCCTGCGGGGATGCCGCTCACACTGCCCAGGCTCTGGCTCGGCAGAAAGAGCCAAGGAACCCACGGGCAGCAATCCCACAAAACCTCTGACATGTCCCTGCTTGTGGCTGCCAGGACCGGGCGGTTCCCTTTTGTCTCCAGCCCGTTCATTTCATCCCCGCTCCCTCTCGCCTTGCCCGGGATGAGGCTGGAGGAGGATTCACGCTGGGGTGGGAATGGCGCTGCCAGCCCCAGGGATGCCCATCAGCCCCCCGAACTCTGCGGTGCCATGGCCGTGACCCGGTGGCATCGCTGCCTGGCATTGTCCCCTCCGCATGCCCAGGAGGGCGGTGGGCGAGCAGGGAGGGCTGGGAACAAAAGGCATTGTGAAACCGGATCCCTGGAACTCCGGGCTCTGCCCAGACGCTGCCCTTGTTCTCCCGGAGGTCACAAATATCGTGTTTAATCCCTGGCACTCGGCTGCCACCGCCGTGCCAGCGAGGATGGCATTGCGGGGAGGATTTCAGCAGGCAATTCCAGGAGATTTCAGGGGGAAATGTGTAGGGAAAAGTGCCTGTGGAGGAGGAAAACTCCTGATCCGGGAATAACCATCTCGCCTGGATGGAGCTGCAGCTCAGGGAAGGGATTTCAGGTTGTGTTTTGGGGTCTGTGTGAGCAAAAAGGGCAGGAGAAAGAGCCGCGGGGGCAGAGCTGGGGCCAGAACCAGCCCCGGGCACAGCCGGGCATGAGCGGGATCAATCTCGGCACGGACGCTCCCTCATCCTGCCAAGTTCAGCTGGATTCATCGTCCAGCCGAGCCCAATTACCTTAATTTGTGGCATTAAGGAAAAATCCATAAGCATCAGGGAAGCGATGTGTGGTGGTTCCACCGGACTGGCCATGGAGCCGCCCGGGCTCTGCCCGTGCCCGTCCTGGGGTACGGCACAGCAGGAAACCCTGAAGCTGTGCAGGCCTCCCAGAAGGTTATTTTGTCAGGAACAACCATTTTTGCCCACCCAAGAAAGCAACCAGACCTGTGTCTCTCCCTGGTGTTGGCCTGGTTGTGGTTGGGGGCTTTGGAGGGTCAGGGTGCAGAGGGTGGCACAGAAATCTGGAATGGGCAGGGGGTGCAGATGGCTGCCAGGGTTTCTGCTGTGGTTTGTAAGGCGTTGCATCTGCTCCACTGCTGAAATCCTCTGTGCTGCCCGGGCCAGATCCTGCTGTCCCCTGAGGATCCTGCTCCAGCCCGCAGACGGAAGCACCTCCAGGCACATCACATCCTTCTCCTCCTCTGGATATCGGGGGGCTTGCTGGCCCCCAGGAAAACCTGAGTGCTTTAAATATGTCTGTATGCACAAACCTGCCTCTGGAGCCCTGGAGTGAACAAAAGAGCTGTGGGAAGTGGCTGCAGCCTGTGAATGGATGTCAAGGAATAACACACGGATCTGTGCCACGGCAAAATCAAGCATCGTCCCTCCTTATCTGCAAAAGAGCCTGTGTTTTACATGAAAAAGCCTTTCTAATTAATAGGCCAGCCCCTCTTGAGCTCGATAAAAAATGGAGTCAAAAGGATTTGATTAACCCCTGCTCCGTGCCGGGCGCGTGCTCTGCCTGAGCCAGACCTGCCAGGGGCTGATAACGGCTCCGTGTCCCGGGAATCCCGACAGAATCCCGGTACCCCCGGGCCTGAGCACCCTCAGAACCACCCTGGGGGTGTCCAGAGCCCCCTCAGAGGGCTGGGATGCTCCAGAGCCAGCTCAGTTCCTTCTGAATATCCTCTGCTCCAGCCGGTGTTTTTTTCTGTGCTCAGACACATTTGACTAAACTAATACATATGTATACACCCCGGGACGTTCCCATCCAAACCAATGTAAATTACCTCTGACCAATACGTTTTCCCAGGAAATCAATGCATTTTAACACTGGATAATATTTATGAAATTGAATTCTTTTTTTTTTTTTTTTCATTGAAGCTAATGCAATTCCCTTCTGTTTTATGCATTTTTATTAAACTAATGCATTTTAAATTAAACTGTTGTATATTAACTACAATGGCTGTGGGTACTTACAGTAAAGTAATATATGTTTGCTGAAATCAATACATATTCCAAACCTGGGAATTTCCAGTTAACAAGGCTATATCAAATATAACAAATGCATGTACCTGCTTAATTCGATGCTTATATACAACTGGCTGCTATATTTGTTTATTGGTAATGATTATTTTAAAGGAGGGAAGCATATTAAAGGTAGAAAGATAGATTCTTGCTGGAAGCTGCAGCTGGAAGCTGCCAGAGGTGGTCACCCCATCCCTGATGCTCGAATTGGGGAGTGTGGGGGTGACCCACGGGCTCTGGTGCTGGCTGAAATTCATCTCCTCTGCCACAGCTGGTTTCTGTGCCCTAAATCACACCCCTGCAGCTCAGTTCCCGTTGTGTGAATTTTGGGGACATCCTTCCCTTGCCCACCACATTCCCCACAGCTCCTTTCTACCAGCAGCATCCTCAGGAGCTCTCAGAGGGTTTTACCCCTCTCCCCTCGGTGTTTAGAAGATTTCCACGTGTAGCAGCTTATTCCGGGCAGATTTGATGCCGCAGCTTTGCCTGACTCAGCTCAGTTTTCCCTTGGAAAGTTCCAGCACTGGTTATGGCCGGGAGGGTTTGCCCAGCTCAGGAATTTGGGCAAGAGCCGCCACCTGCCTGACAGAGCAGGGGATGGGGACGAGGACAGGCAATTCCTGAGTCCCAGGGTTGTGTCCTGCCCCGAGAACAGGATGCGGTCCTGGGGGGAGCCGCAGCATTGACAGGAAAGCCATAAATAGCCGCGTTATCTGCCGTGAGCGCGCCAGCGGCGCCGGGGCTGAGATAATTCGGGCGAAGCAATAAAAGAGGAAAATTAATTAAAGAGCATGTGCTAATTGTAGGGGAAATGTGCGTGCAATGAGTAGCTGAGGCAGAAAGGCGGCCGGTGGAGGATCCCGGGTACCCACCCTGCACATCCCGGGGGGCGGCCAGGGCTGAGGCCGGGCACAGTTCAGCGATGTCGCGGGCAGCCAAGGGGTGCTGTCATCCCCCAAGGTGCCGCTTCCTGCACTCCTATGCCCCTCTTGTCCCTTTGCGTCCCCTCACCGTGACCGGTCGTGTCCCCCCGTGTCCCCTCGTGTCCCTCCGTGTCCCCCCCGGTGTCCCCGGCCCGGCCGGCGGGGACGCGCTGCAGCTCCTGCAGTGGCCGCCAGGTGGCGACGTTGTAGCGGGCGCTGTGCGCTCCCGGCGGGAGAGGGAGAGGAAAGGGATGGGAAAGGGATTGGGAAAAAGGGATTTGGGAAAAGGGATTGGGGAAAGAGATTGGGGAAAGGGATTGGGAAAAAGGGATTGGGAAAAAGGGATGGGAAAGGGATGGGAAAAAGGGATTTGGGAAAGGGATTGGGGAAAGGGATTGGGAAAGGGATGGGAAAGAGATTGGGAAAGGGATTGGGAAAGGGATGGGAAAGGGATTGGGAAAGGGATTGGGGAAAGGGATTGGGGAAAGGGATTGGGAAAAGGGATTGGGGAAAGGGATTGGGAAAGGGATTGGGAAAGGGCTTGGACCAGGACAACAGGGCAGCTGGACAGGGGCTGCAAGGGACAGGCCCTGGGACCAACGTCACGGTGTCCACGACGGGAGTGCCAGGGTGCGGGCAGAGCTCCTGCAGCCCAGGCCTTCACACTGCTTCCTCGAGGACTGTGTCCCATGGTGAGCTCTGGTGCCACTGCCCTCCTGGGCAGCCAAGCCCCATCACACTGTTCCCCCAGATGGCACGCTGTCCCAGTCAGCTTGGTGTCACCTGCGACCTTCACATCCAAGCATTCACCGCTGGGTCCTCACATGGGCCAGACTCCACTGCACAAAAATTTACCCCGTGGGGATCACAAAAGGCAGCAAGGCAGGAATAAATTAATGGCTGGAATGGGAGTGTGCTGAAATCCTTCTTTTTCCCCCTTTTTTTCCTTTTTTTTTTTTCTTTTTTTTTTTTTTTTTTCTGTTAAAGTACACAGAAAAGCCCCTTCCGTATTTTAATTAAAAGCCTTTCAGGAGAGGAGGCAAGGGGCTGCCATTTACAACGGGCTATTGTCAGGCACACAAAGCAAACGGGGCTGGAGACAAACTGATTTATTAACCTGCATCTCACAGCGTTCCCCGGGGGGGGTGAGCCCTCTGTGGAGGGGGTGGCAGCTCTGGGGTCCCCCTGGGGTGCTGCAGGGCCATGGGGCAGCCCCCAGGGGACACAGGGGACACAGGGGACACGCTGGTTTGTGCCACCCCGCAGCTCCCCGTCCCTCCAGGTGGCTCAGGGTGCAGCCCCTCTCCTCTTCCTCACTGCTCCCATTGATTTATTAATGATTTGGCCAAACAGGGACATTCCTCCAAAGCCCACAATTTAATTTGCTCACCAAAGATGCCAGGTTAGTTTTATTCCTGATTTATGAGCAGGCCCCTGCGTTCCCTGGGCAGCAGAGCAGGGCAGTGATTTATGGGGGTGAGATCAGCTTTGTGGGTGCAGGGAGAAGATCCCTGTCCTGGTGGTGTCCAACAGCAGATCCCAGGAGCTGCAGGAGGCAATGTTTGCTGCAGGACCATAAGAAACATTTGCCCCTTTTCAAGCCAGCTCTGAGGCAGGGAAAATGCTGGTGCAGGGCACAGAGGAAAATCCAGGCTCTCTCTCACACAAACTGCCTCCACTCCTGCAAATCTTTCTTTGAACTTTGATTTTCTGTTCACTTGCTCTTCTGCCTGAGGCGCTTTGCAATCGTGGGATTGTGAGCTGCTCTGAGTTTCTCTGAGTGGAAGAGATGAGAAGAACCAGATCATTTCCTGGCTGTTTGTGCTGCAGTGTGGGGCCAAGGTCACTTTGTGGGTCTGCCTCACCCTTTTGGACAACTTCCCACACCTGTCCCTGTGAGAATTTGGAAGCAGCTGCAGGGCAGGGTGCGGTTTGAAGAGTGTCCCTTTTCTTCGGTGTCTTCTGAACTCAAACTCTGCTTTTTGGTGGAATCCCAGCAGCAGGGTGATACCTGGGCAGTGGGGGGCTGCTTCCTCCCCAGCTTTGTGCAGAGAGAGGCTCCAGCAGTGCAAGATTTACTGCAGTTTTAGGAGCAGTAAGGATTACACTGATCAGTGCAGGAGCCCTGGTGTGTTTGCTGATGTCCATGCTGCCCCATCTCCTTTCAGCCCTTCTGGGAGCACAGGGATCCTCCCCAGCCCAGAGGAGACACTGCTGCATGCTTGGTTTTATAAAACAAGTCTATAAATTAAGACAGTATAAAGTCATAACAGCTCAGACGATTTATTAGACAATATGGAGAAAAGACAGATTTACATGGCTTGATACAAACAAAACACAACTCCAGCTCCAGAGCCGTGAAAAGCAGCCTGGTCATTTAGTCCAGCTGACTTTGGGAATGTCGTGGTGCTCAGTCAGAGTATCCAAGTGCCTGTTGAACTCCTCCACTCGCTGCTTGTGGGGTTTTGATGCTTTCTTCAGGATCCGCTCCCTTTGCCGCTTTTCCTGCACCTTCTCTAAGGCCGCCTGTGCTGGGGTCTGCTTGTCCAGCCCGCGCTTCTCCTCCTGCTCCTTCTTGCTGCTCATGATCTGCTCCAGCAGGATCTGGGCCTTTTTTGCCTTCTTCTTCTTCCTTTTGCTGGCTCCCAGGGCTGTGCCACTGCCCTTGAGCTGCAGTGGAGCGCGCTGTGCCGCCTTGTAACCCGCCATGGAGTCACAAAAACTGGCTGCAAACACAGAGCCCTCCAGCTGGGGCTGCAGCCTTCCCTCCACACTGGGAAATAACCCACACTTTCCAGGCATTCCTCCAGGGATCACTCTGGGGTCCCCCTGGCAGTCTGGGGTATGCTCACCCCTCCCTGGGACTTTGGTTGGAAGGATGGAAGGCAGCCCTCCATCCAGAATTGGGAGGCTGCTGATCCCACCCTCCTGCCTTCAAGCCGACCAGAAAGCGACAAAGAAGTCTGAGGAAGCTGGAAGTCCCAAAAGTTAACATAAGTCACATGGGAATTACTGTGTGCTGCTTCTGACCATTGTGGGATATGAACATGTGGGGGCCAACTCCGTGTCTGGATGGGCTGTTCAGGTCCAACCCGGCTGGCTGTGGATCCGAGTCCACACGATCTCAAATGGACAAAGGTAAAAGAGCAGAATTCTCTTCTCCACGTGGGAACAACGCCCCGCGTTTATTCCCGAGGCGGGAAAGAGCGCGATGCCTGATGGCGGGAAACTTTTAACCCGGGGGAACGGAGGGAGGGGCTAGAGGAGCTCAGCCAATGGGATAGCAGGAAGGCGGGGCGAGGGGCGGGGCCAGACAGGGAGAGACCACCACGCTGACAATTGCGGGGGGGTAAAGGGGAAGACCATGTGGCGATAGGCTACAAATCATGTGAACAGCGCAAATTACCGAGCACCCAGCGCAAACAACTGATTAACTATTTAGTGCAATACAACAGAGGGGCAGCTCCGTGCTTGTCTGCTCAAAACTGAGCCGTGGCCGCTGGGGCTGGGGTCCCTCCAGCACAAACGTGGCACAGCTCCGCTGGGAGGCTTCCCCAGGGATTTGGGAATTTATTCTCCAAGCCCCTTGGATATGGCCGGTACAACAGGCAGTGGGGCAAAGTGGTGTGGAAAATGTAAAGTTGTGGCGTCTTGGGTTTTATTTGTGGAGAAGCAGAGAGGGAATTTCTGGGACAGGTGTTGTGAGTGCTCAGACGCTGCTGGCTGGGCTCTGTTCCTCTGCTGAAGTTGGTTGGATTCTTCAGAGCCATTGAGAATAAAAAAATAAAAATACAGCCCTAAACCACCCTGGATTCGGTGTATTTGTGAATTTGGGGATTTCCGGCTGCGGAACGCTGGGAGCGTGTTTGCTGTAGCCATTCCCAGCAGGTCAAAGGTACGGGAAGGGTCAGATTGGGCGGATAAAAACCAAACAAACCTGGAAAAGTTTAACCGGCGGCTCCCGCCTGGCGATTTTTCCAGCTAAAAACCTTTAATTTAGCCTGGAAAAAAATCCATCACCGGGGGGACCGAGACTGAGACCCTCGGGGGGTGTTCGGGAGCGGCGGGGGCGATGCTCGGGGGTGGCCCCGGGGGGGACAGGGCTGGTCCAG
Source organism: Zonotrichia leucophrys gambelii (assembly GCF_028769735.1). Classification (NCBI taxonomy): domain Eukaryota; kingdom Metazoa; phylum Chordata; class Aves; order Passeriformes; family Passerellidae; genus Zonotrichia; species Zonotrichia leucophrys. The sequence continues at coordinate 3,330,057 of NC_088185.1, forward strand.
GAGGGAGCCCCATCCCTGCTGCCCCCGGTGGGCACGGGCGGCCCCCGCTCCCTCCGCGCCACCGGGCTCCCCCAAGATGGCCGCCGAGGTGGGATCGATGGATGTGTCGATACCGGACACGGTTTGATGCCCGCCGGCTCCAGGTCGGTGGCGGCGGCGGGAGGGAGGGAGGGGATGGAGGGAGGGATGGGGGCGGCCGCCCGATCACTCCCCCACCCCTCTCCCCGTCCCTCCCTCCGTCTCCCCCCGCGCCCGCCCGCCTCTCTCCCTCCGCCCGCCCTTCCCCATCGATAGGTATCAGAAATTGATCCCCGCCGCCGCCGCCGCTGCCGCCGCCGCTCTTTGTTCGGCGCCGCCCGCCCGGGAGCCTGGAGCAGAGCATGGAGCAGCGCTAGCGGCGATGGAGCCGCGATGGAGCCCCGGCCCCCGCCCCGCCGCCCCCGAGGTGACAGCAGGGCCGGGGGGCGGCCGCCGCTCCGCCCCGGCGGGAGGGAGGACGGGAGGGAGGGAGGAAGAGGAGGGAGGGAAGTTGCGCGGGATGAAGTTGCGGGGAGCGCGGCCCCCCCGCGCCGCCCCGCCAAGTTTGTGGCGGTGCCCGCCCGCCGAGCGGAGCCGCAGGTGCCCGCAGCGTGCCCGGCGCCGCCCGCAGCGGGGGCGGCTCGGTGCCCGCGTCCCCCGGCGCGCTCGGGGCGGGCAGAGCCGCGCGGGTGCGGTGATGGGTGCGGGGATGGCGGAGCGGGGCTGCCCCGAGCCCCGCCGCCCTGCCATTGTTATCCGGGGCCGGTGCGCGGGGCCCGGCCGGCCCTGAGCGCCGGGAGCGCGGTCGGTACCGGGCGGCGCTGCTCGCAGCGGGGATGGATGCGGCGGGGGGGCGGCAGCTCCTTTGTGGCTCCGGGCAGGTCACGGCCGCCGTATCCCACCGTGGCACCCTCGGTCTGTGAAATTCCCGGTAAGTCCTTTGTTACCGTGCGCGGGGGAAGGTTGCCGGGGGCTGCTGACAGTTTGTGACCTTAAAAACGCACCTTCAATAGGAGGTGGGTAATTAACACAATGGCTCTCCCAACATAATGGGATGAAAACCCAACCTGGAGCCGCTACGCGCATTTCCATAGATATTAAATGGGTTTATATCCCTGTAGGATATTCCGGAGTTTAAAATGCAGCGTGCTTGGGAGGGGAGTAAACAAATTGAAATGCGATTGATGGGGCTCCGGTAGTGGATCAACAGTTCCAGCATTTAATGCATTTTGGCTTTTAAGCAGATTACGTGCTGCATCTGCGCTGCGCGACCCGAAAAGTAGCGCAGGTACCGCGGCCGGTGGGTTTGCCATGACTGCTCAGTCCTGGCATTGTGGCCGGGAAGGGATTACGGCTCTCAGCGCTTCGGATACAAAAGCGTTCCCCGCTAAATCGCGCTAATGACTTTTCCCGGGTGCGTGCAGCATCTTTATTTAAATATAAATATTGGCAGCTACTTTGGGGGCGAACTTTGCCGGAGGGAGAGGTGGGCTGGGAGGTGGCGGCTCTCTTTCCTTCCTTATTTCCTTCCTCCCTTCCTTATTTCCTCCCTTCCTTCCTCCCTTCCCCGCCGTTCCGCCTGGCCGGTGCCTGTGCCCGGGTGCGGAGATGGAGAGGGAGCGCTGGGGATTGACTTCTGTCCAGGCAGCAGGATCGCGTTGGGAAAGGTGACCTTGTGCCAGCTTGGCCTAATGCCCTCCATTAAGAAAAAAAAACAAAATAAAAAAAAAAAAAGAGGAAAGAAAAAAAAAAAAAAAAAAAGGAAGGCAAGCAATCAATTTATAATTCTTCCATCAATTTATAATTCTTCTTCCAAGAGCTTTCCCCCCCCCCCCCTTTTTTTCTTTTTTTCTCCTTCCCTTTTAATGGATGTGTCTGAGCAGCTCTGGTGGCCTGGGGCTGGCCGGGAATGGCAGAGTTGTTTGAGCCGCCCTGATGAATGGTGGGCATATGGAAAACGCAGGGATAATGTGGCACTCGGCAGCGCTCGGATCGAAACGGCGCTGAGCCCTTTTACGGCGGAGAGGCGCGGAAATGAGGAGAGATAAAATTCTATCAAAGATAATGCCAGGCGTATTTCACCGGGTTATGAGATTGGTTTATTGTGTACATTACTAATGCAGTATTTTTTTACAGCTTTTCTCGCGTGCGATAGGCAGAGCGGGATTCGTACCTTCGTGGGGTTTTTGGGGTTTAATTTGCTTGGGGTTTATCGCGTTCTGCTTGGCACAGTGTGGATTTATGGGATGCTCCTTGCGCTGGATGCTGCTGCTCCAATCCAACCCGTTCTGCCTTAAAAACGGCAAAAAAAACGGGCAAGAGTTTTGAGCTGCTGATTTGGGGTAATAAATACAACGGGCGGGCGAGAGCGATTAGAGCCATCTTTTATAAATGTCTTCACATCTCATTATGCAGATGAGCTCCGGCTACACGGCTCCGAGCCTTTGGTTCTCGTCAAATAAAATGTTCTTGGGTTGATTTCCCGCAATGGAAATGCTCTCTCCCTGTGCTGGAGTTGGGCACAAACTTCGGCGGCTCTGCCGGGTGTGGAGAGCTCCGAGCCTGCTCTGGTTCATGAAATGTTTTTGCTGTTTAAAAGTTTAGGGGAGAGAAAAAAAAAAAAAACAAAAAAAAAACCCCACCCCACAACTGTGGATGTGATTAAAATATTATAACCTTATGATATTCTGAAGTGCATAAATTTTACATATCAGCTACAGAGGGAGTTTAGACATCCATTAAATGATATGACAGCTTGACTTATCTAAATGTGCATCATTTAACAATGTGTCAAAATTCTGCTTTATATAGACGACAGCAGTAAATAAGCTATCAGTCCTCTTGGCTGGAGCTTAATTCCTGGAGCTTGGACTAATAAACTCAGCTGCATTCTTGTGCAGCAGCAGGAGAAACCTGAGGGGAGCCTGAGGTGCTTCTGGGGCAGCTTCCCCTCTGTGAATGAATGCCCCTGGTGCTCTGGGTTTTTGGGGCTCTTATGGAGAGACTGCAGGGATATTCCAGTTTGGTCCAGCATCTCCAGCATCCAACATTTTCCATCTCCATCCCTGCTGGAAGGTGGGATGCTGGCTGTGCCCAGGGGAAAGCATGGGGAGCCCAAGGAAGCTCTGGGTGCCCCCATCTCAGAGGGGTTTTTGCCTTTCCCAGCTGAAATCTCCGGATTTGTGGAAGTGCAGCTTGTGCCCAGGGGCTGGCTGGGAAGCCTGGGAATGCAGTTTGTGCTTTCCAGTGGCTCCAGCTGCTCCTGGTGCAGCGGGGCGTGGGGAGCGCTGGCTGCGGAATCATCTGCTTTGAACAATTAATCTGAGTTTGGGCAGATGTCTGCCTCATGCTTGGCTTGGCTGCTGCCTGATGGCTCTGTGCTCCTCCTGGGCGCTTCCCCTGACCACAGCTCCTCAGGTGGCTCCTCTGCAGGGCTGTGCCCCGTTGGTGGGGACACAAGTGACGCCCCTGTGCTTTATCCAGGAGCTCTGTGTCCTTAGGGATGCAGGGCTGGAAGTGCAGGGAGCTCCAGCTGAGCTGGGCACTGAAATGCTGATGATGCCCCAGCAAAGTTCAAATCCTACAAATCCTGTAGCACTTGGTCATGTTGGTCATGGGAGGACTCAGTGTCCTGGAATGTCACTGTCCTCGACCACCTTGTGGTGTCCCCTTCCTCAGTTTCCTCCTTGATGATCCATCCCACCCCCCAAATCCTTCATTAATTCCTGATATTTCTACTATTTCCAGTTTATATGTGAGGAGAAGGAGGAGATGTGCCATGTTTCTGGTCCCACCTGCTCTGGGGTCACTGTTGAGCATCGCTGGAAAGTCAGGCTGGAGTTCCTGAAGTGAAATCTGATTTTTAATTTTTTTTCTTTTAATTTTTTTTTTCTGGCTGAATAATTGAGATGCTGCCAGACAAGAAGAGCTGCAGAAAATGAGAGTTTATCTTTAGCACCACAGTTCTCACTTTAGAAACTGGTGACCCCAATTCCAGCCTGGAGAGTGACTTCTTCCCTAATTAATAAATCCATTAATTAATTGTGTGCGTGCTGCAGCCCATTAGAGATGTACATGCTGGCCTCCTGATCCAGTTTAGTGGATTGTCTCTGTGGCCTTGGAAGCAGGGGGGGAAAAAGGGATTGTGACCACCAGGCAGCTAGGGGGACGGGGATGGAAATATAATTTGATTTTTTTTTGTGGGGCTGCAGGGATGAGCAGCTCCTGGTGGGTGTTCCAGCTCAGTGTGGGATTGAATGGGGTGCCCAGGGCTGCTGTGCCCACGGAAATGGGGGCTCAGCACTGAGGGCTGGGGGTCCTGGGGTGCCTTGTGTGGATGGGGAGCAGGGAGGCACCCCCAGGGCTGGGGGGAGAGGAATGTTCAAGCCTTGGGTGATGTGAATTGTTATTTATGACCAGCTTAGGAAGCAGTGCTCTCCCAGCCCTGCCAATCCTTCAGGAGGCTCTTGCTGAACTGGAAATCCTCAGCAGAGCCTGCGGAGCTCGGGGTGCATCTCCCTCCCTGTGCTCCCTCCCTCAGTTAATTTTTCTTGCTGTCTGCAGAGACCTGGGATGAAAATTCAGGCAAATTGTTGTGTGTGCTGGTCCCAGGGCTCCTGTTTTCTCTGCTGAATGGGAAGCTGGCTGCTGGCAAAAGAATCATCATCTTTAAATGCAGGAGGCTTTGCTTGCCTGTGGATTTTGGGGGCTCCAGGGGCCCCCTTCTCCCCCATTTTCCACTCCTGCTTTTGCTGGCTGGAGAAAATTGTTCTGTTTGGGTTCCCAGAGGTGGCTGCATGTCCCAGGGGACAGCAGTGCTGCTTCTCCTCTCCTCCCTTGAGTGCTGCTGTAATCATGGTGCCACATCCCTGGCCGCAGGAATTCCCACATCCCGAATTTCAGGGAATTATCCTGGGAGCTGCCAACAAAAACACAGCAAATTGAAATTACAGGGCCGTTGTTTGCAGGGAGGGGAAGGTGAGCAGCAGCATCCTGCTCCTCAGCATGCCTTGGAATGGGTTTTATTTAGGATTTTAAAGCCATGGGTGTGTGCTCCCTCAAGACAGAACCCACGGTGTAGCACATTCCCACTCTCTGGAATTGGGAAAGGCACATCAGAGACATCCACTGCCCCCCAAATGCCTGGGTGAAGTTTCTCAGAACATTTTGTACCGTCCTGCTCCTATTACCGAAAGATGTAATTCCCCAACTTGGGAGATAATAAGCAGGTATTGACTTCTGCTGGGGTCATTATCAAGATTTATTCAGTCAATATGGCTCCTTGGGTCAATAAATCTTGAGGTTGATAAAGGAGGAATATATACTTGCAGACTTTATTAAAAAGTTTTCCCCTTTTGTAACACTTTTTTCCTCTGTGTTGCAACAGGATCTGTGACTGAGTTTTCTTTAATTACCTTTTTTTTGTTGTTTTTTTTGTGGTGCATGTTTTCCTGCAGCTTTTGGGCTGTCTCTCCAAGACAGCACAATTTGGGAAGCAGGATTTGGCCCTGTGCTGGCTCTGGTTTGCTTTGTGCTGTGATTCCCCCTCTCCTGCCTTTGCTGGGTGAGGATTTGGGGGAATAGGGGCAATATTCAATTTTCCAAACATTGGTGGCTTTTTTCAGCTGAGTTCCCTGGTTGCACCAACACCTCCTTCCAAAATGGATTTGGTGCCTTTTATTCTTTAACATGGCCTTGCCGTTTAATTATTTTTTTGCCTACTTTGGTGCAGCACAAAGTGATTTCCCCAAAGCTGCCCCAGCACCCCGAGCACTGACTTTGCTGTGCTTTAAGCGAGCGTGGGGCCGATTTAATCTTTAACTCTCGGCGTGTGCCTGTGCCAGCCATTCCTCCTGCAACACACATTCCCAAAAAAGTAAATAACCAGTCTGAACCCCGGGTAAATATTCCTCTGGTGGGAGCTGAGCCGTGCGTCAGCCGCTGCGAGCGCGCCGCCGTTGCCTTTGGAAACGCTCCCGTGGTTTTACACCAAAGTCAGGACCTCGAGCATCCTTTGTTTTCCTCCGTCAGGATAACATAATAAAGTATTACCTGGTGCTGGCAGCAGGGCTTGTAATGTGTGCTGTAAGCACGGAGCAGAGCCGGGGTGTTATTGCTCAGCCTGGCTGCAGAGGACATTTATTCCTTATTAATCACTGACGGGCAGAGCTGCCTCCGTCTGCGGCTCTGCGAGTGCTGCACAAACATCCCCGCGAGCTGGGGCATCGCTGCCCCTCCTGTCCCCCCAGGTTCTTGGCTGAGGGAGGAGCTGTGGGCTCTGTGAGGGCACAATTTGGGTTAAAAGCCCCCTGTGATGCCCAGCATGGTGGAGAATGGTGGGGACCCCCGTGCTGTAGCTGTCCCTCAGGATGGTGGGGCTGAGCTCCATCCAGGGCAGGGTTAGGTTGGATGTAGGATTGGTTGGATTTAGGTTGCATATCAGAGAAAGGTTCAGCCCCCAGAGGGTGCTGGGCACTGCCCAGGCTCCCCAGGGAATGGGCACAGCCCCGAGGCTGCCAGGAGCATTTGGACAACACTCCCAGGATGGGATTGTTGGGGTGTCTGTGCAGGACCAGAGGTTGGTTGGTCGATGGTCCTTTTGGGTCCTTTACAACTCAGGACACCCCGTGATTCTGTGAGTCTGTGGGGTCTGTCCTGAGTGGCTGCTGATGCGGGATGGGATGGGATGGGATGGGATGGGATGCAGTAGGATGCAGGGGATGGGATGGGATGCAGTGGAATGAGATGGGATGCAGTGAGATGCTGTGGGATGAGATAGGATAGGATGCAGTGGGGTGGGAGGGGGTGGGATGGGATGCAGTGAGATGCAGTGGGATGTGATAGGATGAGATGCAGTGGGATGGGATGAGATAGGATAGGATGCAGCGGGATGCTATGGGATAGGATGGGATGGGATGCAATAGGATGGGATAATGGGATGCTGTGGGATGCAGTGGGATAGGATAGGATGCAGCGGGATGGGATGGGATGGGATGGGATGGGATGGGATGCAATAGGATGGGATAATGGGATGCTGTGGGATGCAATGGGATAGGATAGGATGCAGTGGGATGCTGTGGGATGTGATAGGATGAGATGCAGTGGGATGGGATGGGATACAGTGTGATGCTATGGGATGGGATAGGATGGGATGCAATGGATGGGATAATGGAATGCTGTGGGATGCAGTGGATGTGATAGGATGAGATGCAGTGGGATGGGATGAGATAGGATAGGATTCAGTGGGATGCTATGGGATGGGATGGGATGGGATGGGATGCAATGGATGGGATAATGGAATGCTGTGGGATGCAGTGGGATAGGATGGGATGCAGCGGGATGGGATGGGATGGGATGGGAGGGGATGCAATAGGATGGGATAATGGGATGCTGTGGGATGCAATGGGATAGGATGGGATGCTGTGGGATGCTGTGGGATGTGATAGGATGAGATGCAGTGGGATGGGATGGGATACAGTGTGATGCTATGGGATGGGATGGGATGGGATGCAATGGATGGGATAATGGAATGCTGTGGGATGCAGTGGGATGTGATAGGATGAGATGCAGTGGGATGGGATGAGATAGGATAGGATGCAGCGGGATGCTATGGATAGGATGGGATGGGATGCAATAGGATGGGATAATGGGATGCTGTGGGATGCAGTGGGATAGGATAGGATGCAGCGGGATGGGATGGGATGGGATGGGATGGGAGGGGATGCAATAGGATGGGATAATGGGATGCTGTGGGATGCAATGGGATAGGATAGGATGCAGTGGGATGCTGTGGGATGTGATAGGATGAGATGCAGTGGGATGGGATGGGATAGAGTGTGATGCTATGGGATGGGATGGGATAGGATGGGATGCAATGGATGGGATAATGGAATGCTGTGGGATGCAGTGGGATGGGATAGGATGAGATGCAGTGGGATGGGATGCAGTGGGATGCAATGGGATGGGATGCAATGGGATGGGAGGGGATGCAGTGGGATGGGATGGGATGAGATAGGATGGGATGCAGTGGGATGCTATGGAATGGGATGCAATAGGATGGGATAATGGGATGCAGTGGGATGTGATAGGATGCTGTGGGATGCAGTGGGGTGTGACAGGATGAGATGCAGTGGGATGCTGTGGCCGTGCCGCTCCGTTTCCCTCCTCTGGCACCAGCACTGGGCTGTGCTTTGCTGATGCCAGCCCATGCCAGCCCCGTTCCTGGCAGGGCTGAGGGCTGGAGGGTGCCCTGCCTGGCAGGGCTGTGCCCTGGGCAAGGCTCCAGCTCCATCCCAGCGCCCCAGGCCAGCGGCTCCGCTCGGCACACGCCGCGGCAGCGTCTCCCGCCACCGCGCTTCCCTCTCAAATAAAAGCAGCTAATTAACATTATTCTTTAATTATTGCCTTTATCAACAAGGGGTCTGGTTTGTACCAGCAGGATAGTCGCTTTCCTTTCCACTACCCAAGCGAATGCTTCAATTCCTGTTGCTTTTGAAATGAATTTGATGTCATCTGCCCATTGTCACTTAATGGGGACACTTGGGTAATGATTGTGAGCTCCAGCCCTGTTAGCAGCACTGCGAGCGTGTAATTTAGCCCCTTAGGCAACGGTACTTTTGAAATCTCTGGATAGTTTTGAACTCTCTGTTCTTAATTAAATATGCAATTTTTCACGGTAACCAGGTTAATTCTTTTGTGTTGTGTTGTAATACTGTTAGGAATTTTCATAGTTCTTATTAAACATTATTCAGGCATTGTGAATTCCATAATTAAAAAAAATGAAAAGAACAAAGCTTGATTCACTTCTTTCTTTTCCCTGGTTAATTTATCAAATGAATTTTGCAAATTTTTCTTTTTCTCCCCAGACAGCGTGCCAAGTGTTTTAAAGGGGAAGGATTTAATTGCTCTGTAGGGATTGGTTGGTTATGAAGGATTTGGCTGTTTGATTAGTAAACCCTATTGGGAATGGTTTAATGCTCCATGATCTTAAAAATTGTCTGATTGTGAGGCTCTCCAAGGATGTTTTCTCTCTTCCTCGTGTACGGAAGAGGCTTTGCACAAGTGTGATTATGAGATGGGGAGGAGGGAGCCGAGGTCGGAGCTGGGTGATCTGGGCTGCCCTGGCCACGAGGAGGAGGAGGAGGAAGATGAGGATGGTGAGGCAAACCAGGAGTTGTTCCCTTGTATCCCTGCAGATTGTGGGAATGGATCCCAGGATGGGATGGATCCATCACTCACTTCCTCCTCCAAGGCTCGCTGCCTGTTTTATCTCTTGCAACGTGATGGAATTTGATGGAATAACTGGTTTATTGAGAGGCAAACCCCTGCTGTGCTCTCCGTGCCTGGATCCCTCTGGTGTCCCTGGGATCCCTGTGAGGATGTGGCTGGGGGATCCCTGCAGGCTGGACATGCACCAGGAGGGATGTGGGGATGCAGCTGCTGGGGCTGGATCCAGGTACCCCAAAGCTGGGGGATCCCACCTGCTCTGACTGTGGAGCCTGGGGATTTTCAGCCGGGAGTGTTCATCCAGGCAGGATTTTAAAAAGGATAAAACCACTGGTTTTCTTGTCCCCTTTGGATCCAGAATTGATGGAGGTGATGTCTGTGCACTGAGATTGGGGTGCAGGGATGGGCTGTGGCTCCAGTGTGCCAGGAAGGGCACAGTGCTCCAAAATCTTCAAAATCCCTGCTGGGGAAGAGCCTGGGCTTCCCTCCTGAGCATCCAGGAACCAGTTGTTTTTAAAGCCCTTTTGGATTTGATATAGAGAAAAATAAGATCAATAGTCGGTGGTTTTAGCCATATGGTGCCACCTGGGCTCCCCCTGATGTTGTGGGGTGAAGGATGAAATAACAGAACAGAGTGGTGCTGGCCCCCAGTGGGATTTTGGGGGGAGCAGGAGAGGCTTTGCAGCATCCCTGGAGCATCCCTGGAGCTGCAGCCCAGCCAGGATCGATCGTGGCCAGGCTGAGGGGGCTCCCCAGGGGTTGTTTGGGCTTTAAGGAGAGGTCAGAGAGTCATTACACTTATAAATGTATTACTGTTTAAGAGAAGAGCTGTCGTTATCTTTGAACTTGGTTTATGTGGCGCCAATTTTTTCCCCCCGTCCTGATTCCAGCCAGGAGGATCAGCCAGGCTGGAGCAGCACCTGGATAGAGCTTGGGGGAGGAAATAAAGGATTGAGCAGTGCTGGGCAGGGGGCTTTGCCTCAAAAAGCTTTAGAGTTTGTGCTTAAAAACTGCTGCTTTCCCCCAAAACTTGGAGAAAGGTGTTGGTTTGAGGTTTGGGGAACCAAGTGATGCTGTGGTGATGCAGCTGGCAGTGATTCTGGGCTGGAATCTGTGTCAGAGCTGGGGTTTCTCTGCATCATCATCATCATCATCATCATCATCATCATCATCATCATCTTTCGGGTGTTTTTTGGGGAGGGACAAGTCAGCAGGATGAGTGAGCAGGTGGGATTGTCACCAGCCCACAAAGAGAAATCCAAGGTGCCACCAAGCAGTGGCATCACCCCATGGCAATGCCCCCATTGCTGGGTTGAGCAGCGTGGGCAGGGATGCCAATGGGGCTTAAAAATAAGGATTGAAATCAAAATAAATCCCAGTTATTCCCTCAGTTTTCCTGTTCCTCATAGTCAGAGTGAGGCACTGACAGAGCAATGCTGGGCTGTGGCTGAAGCAGGGACACAAACCCTTTGCTCTGGTGGTGACACAGGCTTGGAGCAGAGACCAGCAAGACTGAGGAGTTCCACTCCCCACAGGGCTGTGCTGAAGGCAGAAAGTCACTTAAAAACAAAGAAAAAAAACGAAAAAACGACAAAAAAAAAAAAAAAAGGAAAAAGGCTAGACATCTAGACATTTGCAAGGCAAAGGGGAGCAGATGCCAGTAATGTATTCCCAGGCATGACACAGAGTGGCAGCATGTCATGAACCGTGTCCCCAGGGACCCCTGGCTCTGTGATATTGGCTTTAACCCCCAGCAGCACCAGTAAATTCATCAGGCTTACGGGTATTGCTCTTGGACTACTGAATAATTTACAGTTGCAGAGCCCAGCCAGGTTCAGGTCACCGGGGTTCATGGGTTAATAACAGGTTTGGTTTTTGTTGTCAGCATCTGCCTTGATAACATATGAAAGAATCCTATTCTGTTGATTAGATTTTGAAATGGATCAATTTTTAATCAGCACAACATCTGACTCACTCAATAAGAGGAGCGTGGTGGAGACAGGACGAGGGGCTCGTTATTTACAGGATTGTTTGTTTTTACTAATACGCAAATCCTCGCTGGGGCTGGAGCCTCTCCCCCCCTTCCCTGGCCCTGGATCCCCCAAAATAAATCTCTGGGATTATCTGCAGCCTCGTGCCAGGTGTTTGATCCATCCTCTGACTGGGTGGGAAATCCATGCTGCTGCTGGAGCTTTGATTTAACTATCTTGTTATCGATGGGAAACATTTACTTACCAGTCACTTAGAAAAATTTTACATTTTGGGGGTGTTTTATTCAGGTTTTCCTGAGCATCCTGCATGGAGCTCCCCTCCCCAAGGACCACCAGGATGGGCTTGTGGGTGATGGGAGAGCAGGGAGCAAACCCTGCTGGGATGCAGAAATATCCTGGTGAAATTCCTGCCTGTGAGCAAAGTTTCTGAGGGAAAACTTTTGGTTTCATCATTCAAAAGAGCTGGATCCCCATGGAAAAGTTAAATACTGAGTGGGGGACCTGGCTTTGCTTTGGTTATTGGCTTAAATAAGCTTTGCTTATTTATTTTCTAAATCATTTGGTTTTGATTCTTGGGCACAAAAAAAAATTTCCAAAGTTGATATATTTCATTGCATCTTGATAAACTGCACGTGTTTCTTTCTTTCTGAAATAAATATTTTTTAAAAATAATAAATTTGTGGGTTTTTAATGGAATCCACTGGATCAAAATTTTGGCTTGAAGCCAGTCAAGTGGTTAACAGCCACCATCACAGGACTCCCTGAAAATCAAATTATGTTTTTTAATAACAGAGAAGGTAAAAGTCTCATAAATGTAATTTTGGGAGGAGTGTCAGCAGAGTACAATGGTACAATCCCACTGGCTGGGGACTCTCTGTCACTGGCAGATACTGATATAGAAAAGAACTTATTGGGATGATAATTTGCATGGGTTTGCCCTGGGCTCTTTGGGATTTTGCTTTTAAAACTTGTGCCTTCTGGCAGTCTCCTTAACCTAAATAAATATTCTCCCTTGGATCAATTAATATCATGGTGAGGAATTGCTTCTGGTGGATTTTTTGGTTTTCTTCATTTTTTTTTTCTCGAAAGTGTGGCTGCTTCTTAAAAAATTGGTGCATTTCTGAATTTATAGGTGGTGTTTTTTTTGTTGATTTGATGAGGTGGTGATTTAAGCATTGGGAGAAGCTGAGGGCTCAGGCTGGAGGTGGGGATGTGAAAGTTGGGATGGATTTCCTGATCCCTTTGGATTTCCTGCTCCCAAGGGCTGATTCCTATAACCTGGAAATAGCTCTGCAGGTAATGGGTGTTTGCTCTCAGCGGACACAGGTGATGTATCAGCCTCTCCTAAGATCATTAGCGCTGGGAGGAGGTTAAATATGCAGATTTTATCATCCCTGGCGGGTTTATTTGCAGGAGAGCGATGGGTGTCACAAGTTCGGGGCTTCCAAATGAAGTTTATTTTAGTGATGGAAAATGTGCTGCTTCTCTTGAGCATCTGCTGGTGATTTTCTGACAAAAGTTGTGAAAAAAACAGTTTTGCAATGAGTGGAGGGACTCCTGGGCTGGTTTTTATTAAATAAAATGGGTGCTTGGGAAGCAGTGATGGGGATTAGTGCCCGATTTGGGTTTTCTCCAGGGTTCCCATCCCTGGAAGTTTTCAACACCAGATTATACAAGGCTTGGAGCAACCTGGGGTTCTGTAAAGTCCCTGTGCTCATGGCAGGGAGAGGATGTTCAAGAGATGATGTTCGAGGTCCCTTCCAACCCAAAGCATTTTTCATTCTGTGATTCATTTTGGGTGGATGAATTTGTGCCCCAGCCAGTCCCAGGTACATCCTGTGTGTCACTCCAAAGCTGCCTGGATTTGATCCAGAGTTACCAAAACCTGCAAACCATCCTCTCCTCTTTCCTCCTTGATTTTTTTTTAATCCATTTAGCCAAGTATGATGCTGCAATAATTTTGGGCACCACAGGGTGTTTGGGTTCATTAGGTCTCGCTGTGGGGACCATACAAATTTACCTTTTGACAGCAGTGGTCTTCTCTTCCCTTATGGAAGAATCCCCTTCCCACCAGGGTGCATAACCTGAGCCTGGAAGGGTTTCTCTGCATTTCTGTCTTTTTTTTAGGCTAATAATTAAACCATAATGACAGAGCCCAGCATCTCTTTGTTTAAAGAGCAGATGGAGTGCTCTGGGTTTTAGCATGGCCCTGGCTCCCACAGTGCCAGCAGCTCCTGGAGCTCAGGGCTGGGCTGAGCCCCCCGAGGACTCTGTTATTGGGTGGGCAGCGGGTGACAACACCAAAATTCCAATGGCATCGTTGGGTTGAGGTGAGCTGAGATGTTTTCCTGCCCCTCTTTCCTATCCCGTGGCTGAATCCCAGGAAGCTGCTCCAAAAAGCCCCTTTGGATGCTGAGCTGGCCCAGAGCTCGTTGCTCCCTCCTCACCATCATGATGTGGAGCTGCAGGGATGATTTTGGAGCTGGCAGTGCCATCCTGGAGGGTGCAGATCCATCCCCAAAAATCCCAGTTTTCCCCCATTTTCACCCAGCATCACCATCCAGCCTCAGTGCTCTGTGCCTCCCACCCCCATTTCTCATTGACACACTTTTACTTTTTTTCCCTAAGCAGCCACAATTGATAATTTAGCTCTGGATAAAGCCACCTTGCAGCTTTTTCTTTCTTAGAGGCCAAAACATTGATGTTGTGTGAAATGGGAGCTTTGAGGAGGCTTTGTATGGAACTTAGCTTCCTGAAAAATTTATTTACTGCGACTGTGATCCGCAGGAGCGAATTGATGTTTATCTATAGTAGTTCTTGCCAGAAAAAAAAATGCATAACTGCACTTTCTTGGGAAGCCTTGAAAGGCCTTTTAAATAAGTGTCTAATAGTAGGCTCTCAATAGCAAGCAGCCAGCTTGATAGACAGTGTACAGTATATTATTAACTATAAGCAGGCTTAATCTTTTCCTCATGTTTTAGAGAATGCTTTATAACCTTGTGGCCAAAGAATTCATGATCACCAGGTATTTGAAGCTAAGCAAAAATTATACCAGCTGTAACTGCTGGGGGATCAATATTGCTGGGAGAGGCAGCGAGCTCCTGCTGCAGCCCTGGCCTGGAGCTGCTGCTCCCAAGCACTCCTGGATAATTCCATGGGGTTCAGGTGGCACAGGAGTCATGGGGAGGATTCCCTGGGGAGGGATGCTCATGGGGAGGGTGTTGTTTGTTTATTTTCCTCATAATTTCTGTGTGGGATGGGGGTCCAGGTCCCAGCTCAGTGATGGAGTTGGGTCGTGGGGTCATTCAGGTTGGGAAGATCTCCAAGATCATTGAGTCCAACCATTAACCCAACACTGTCATGTTCACCCTCTTAGCCATGTCCCCAGGTGCCACAAATGGTTCCAAGGGTGGCGATTCCACCCCCTGCCCTGGGCAATCTGTTCCAATATCTAACTTTTCAGTGAAATAATTTTTCTTTCAGTGAAAGAATTTTCCTGAATTTCCAATCTGAACCTCCCCATGCCCAGCTCGAGGCTGTTCCCTCTTGTCCTTTGTTCCCTGGGAGCAAACCCTGATTCCCCCCTGGCTGCACCCTCCTCTCAGGGAGCTGTGAGAGCCAAAAGGTCCCTCCTGAGCATCTTTTTTGGCCCCATTTGTGGTTCCCTCTTTTGCTGTGAGTCCCTCAGCTGCTCCTGCCCTGCTGCTGGATCCTGGGAGCTCTGGCCAGGAATCAATAGATGGTTAAGGTGATAAGTGGCTTTGCTAAAAACCAATTTTGCAAGAGGAGTTTGCAAAGAGGTCAGCGGAGAGGATCTGCATCTGCACTCGCTGCAGCCAGGAGCTCGACCTGGATTAACCTGGGAAATTCAGAAATTCCCTCAGTGTGGGGTGGCCACTCTCCTGCTGAATCCATGAATCCCTGTGGATCCCATGGGAGCTGAGCCTGAGGAATGTCTCCCTCCTCCAGGCAGAGCATTTGGGTGAGGTGAGTGTGCCTGAAGGGGAATTAAACCAGCAGAGTTTGGCTGGTCCAGGAGCAGTGCTGGAATTCTGGTGGCAGTATTTACACGGGGATGAAGAGCTCCTGTGTAGCTCCTCCAAGGTGGCTGCTCTGAGCAGGCTTTTCTCTGATCTCCACCATGGCTGGGTGCTGCTTCCAGCTCTGTTTTCCCTTGAGCAAACTCATTAATTGCACCCACTGTTAAGGAGATCCTGCTTTAGGGCGCTTTGTTGCTTTTGGCACAGCTTGGTGGCACTGCTGGCATGGTGGCACTGCTGGCATGGTGGCACTGCTGGGACTGTGCCACCCCCTGGCACCAACCATGAGTGTCTGAGCTCTCCATGTCACCACGTGGACCCCAACCCCGTGTTCCTGTAAGAGATGGATTAGGGAGGAACGAGCAGAAATGGGGAGGAACAGATTTTTCGGGATGTTTCATCCAAGTGTTTCCAACCAGCAGCAACTCCCATGAGGATTTTCTGTGGGCAGAGGATTTTGGGTTGTTTTTAGACTTTCTGACATTTCTCTGGCTTGACTCATCTTTTCCCACCTGTAGGACCAGGAGAATCCCCCAAACTCCATCCTCAAACGTTGGACACTGGGGCTGATGGCAGAATGAGCCACATCAGCATCCCCTCTCCCTTTGGGCAACAATTCTTTATTTTCCCTGCTTTTTTCCCATTTATCAGGTGGAATTCCCCCAGAAAGAGCACAGTGGGCTGCTCATTCCTTGCAGTGGAGCTTTGCTTTCAGCCCATTATTTATTACTCCATCTCTCCCCTGCACAGCCACAGTTCAGATGCTGTGGCTGAAACCACCATTTTATTTTATTTTATTTTATTTTATTTTATTTTATTTTATTTTATTTTATTTTATTTTATTTTATTTTATTTTATTTTATTTTATTTTATTTTATATTTTATATTTTATTTTATATTTTATTTTATATTTTATTTTTTTTTAATCATCATGGGGAGGCTGTTTCTGGATGCTGATTGACAGAAACATCTTATCTCCTCTAGTCAAAGTGTCTCCTCTTTGCGTGGTAATGAAAGAGTTTGACACTTTGACACGAGTGTCAAACACTTTCCCGAAGATGCAAACAGTGCAGGCTTTGATCTAGGTGCAAACTGGTTTTACTACAACAAACAGATCCCCCCCTTTCATCCAGAAAGGGAGATAAGGGGTTTCAATTGGTGCTAAGTAGCAGCTGCTCTTAAGGGTTTTAAAAAATAAAAATAAGAAAAAAATATAATAATGGAACAGTGGAGCTGTTATGTCATGTTGTAAACCAGTCCTGGTGCTGTGCACTGAAGTGAGGTGGGTGTAAAGCCAACAGTGGGAATGATAAATGGGAGAGAATCCTCCTAAAATAAAGCCACTGAAATTTCCTCTTTTGGGAGATGCTTGGATTTGTTTTTCCCCAGTATTTCCATCTCCAGAAATGCCTTTTCTGATGAAAATTCATTGTTTTTAATAAAAACGGTGGGGTTTTGTGAAAAAATAACCACTTCTGTTATTACTTTGGGATTTTTTTAAGGAAGAGGGAGGCAGGCAGCCCTTTTGGGTGCTCTGGGTTTGGTGCCTTCACCGGGATGCTGGGTCCTGTCCCATGGTCTCACCCAGTGGCACCTGCAGGGTTTCCCCCCTTTCCCATCCATTCTTTCCCTGAGGATGGGATGTGCCTTTGCCTTCTTTCCCCTCCAATTTTCACCTGTAATTTTCATTAAAGGTTGATATTTATTGTGTTATCCCCTGGCCAAGCCTGGAGGTATTTTAAGCCCTGGTGGGAGGCCTGGAGGGAGGAATCCCAAACACACCCGAAGGCTGACAGAATCCTCAGTCATGAGCTTTTCTTTTTCAGCAGATAACTTTTAAGTAGAAATGGGTAAAATTCCTTCCTGGCATCACACAGGCTGGGCCATGCCTGGATTTGGCCCAAGTTTGTCTAATTAAATGCAGCAGCACCTTCTCTCTATTTTGAGCCTCGAGCTTGGGCACAGATGCCCTGTGAGCAGCTGAAGAAAATTGATGGGATGTATGGAAATTGTTCATTTACAGCAAATCCTGAGGTTTGTGTGTGGATTTTCCCTTCCCTCTCTCCTGCATGGACACGAGCAGGGTCAGCCTGGGAATTGCCTTGTGGATTTGGGAGTTTTCCTTTTATCTGTTTCCTTAGAAAATCGTGGCTTGTTTTTAGATGGTGGCTTTGTTGTGGTCGAGGAAAGGGACAAAAAAACCCCAAAACTGGAAAGGTGACTTGGTTTAGATGGAATTTCTCCACAGCCAGAGTTGGGGAATTTAATAGGAAGGAGCTATTCCACATTGCCCAGCCTGCACCAGAGATTAAAACTCACATTTCATTTTTATACACTGTGGTTAATCCAATAATGATCCCGTGTTCCAAACGGCAATAATATCTTTCAGCATAGTTAATCAGAAGAGACTTAATGCTGTCACTATTTATTAACCTTTGTTGAAAAGCAAGAAGTTTTCCTACTAATCTGTGATTGTTGCTCTTGTCAGGCTCTGTCAAGTGCAAACCAGATTTGGCATTTGTTCCGGCGGGGAGGATGCTGCTGCATCCAGGGACATGGGGATGCTCTGGGTGCTGCAAGCTTTGCATCCAGCCAGGTTGCTCCTTTCTCTCTCTCTCCTTGCGTTTTCCAAAGAGTTTCCAGCCTCCAACCACACAGATCCTGGTGTTTGGGGTGAAGAAGCTTGTCCCCTCCTTGGTGTTATGTTTGTCCCCTCCTTGGAGTTATGTTTTGGCTGCCTGGGACGTAGCTTGGGGGTGTTTGGGTCAAAAAGGCAGCTGGGTCCTGCCTCAGGTTTATATTTTTTCTGCCTGACCCTGCTTTTACATCCAGGGATGTTGGAGCCTGCATGTTCCCAGTGTGGGGAGATGCTCTCCTGGCCAGGTGCTCCCCTGTGCTCTGTGGAGATGCTCTGGGTGCTGGGAGCTTTGGATCCATCCTGGCTGCTCCTTTCTCTCTGTCCTTGTATGTTCTAGAGGTTTTCCAGCCTCCAACCACACAGATCCTGGTGTTTGGGGTGAAGAATCTTCCTTGGAGTCACATTTTGGCTGCCTGGGACGTAGCTTGGGGGTGTTTGGGTCAAAAAGGCAGCTGGGTCCTGCCTCAGGTTTCTATTTTTTCTGCCTGAGCCTGCTTTTACATCCAGGGATGTTGGAGCCAGCAGTGTGGGGAGATGCTCTCCTGGCCAGGTGGCACTGGAGCAGCAACCTGGGTCTCTGGTGGTTTGCAGGGGTCAAGGAGCTTCCAGCAGCTTCCCAAAAGCTCTGGGAATTCTCCCATCCATTGTGTCCATCCTGCTGGGCAGCCCAAGGGGTTGAGGGGGATTGTGTGAGGATCCAGTGGAGCTGGCTTGTCCCTCCCATCCAAAATGCCATCCCTGTGTGATCCCAATCCCTGGGATGCTGCCCTTGGAACCAGAGCCTGGGCTGGCATTTCCCAGGAGCGTGGCTGACGTGGATTTGGGAAGTGTTTGGAGCTCTGTGCACGAAGGAATCTCAGCCTTTGGTGCTCTCCCATTTGGCTCCTGTTGAGGGAGGCCAGTGCTGGAATTGGCTCGTAGGAGCACCTGGGATTAATGAGGCAGCTTGGTGCCGTGCAGGAATCGATGCTTCCTGCATTAATTGCGCTGTGTTGGAGCTTCAGCTTTTTATTCTGAGTTATGGAGTTACAGGCAGAGATGTCTCTCTTCAGCACAGCCCTGGATCCCACAGGAAAGGTCCTTTTCCAGCTCCCACCCTGCCACAGTGCTGGCGCATCCCCGCTGTGGGATGGGGATGGCCAGCTCTGGCTGGGGAGGGAAAACCAAAAACCAGGGCAAAAATAAACCCCAATTCTCTGCTTGCCTCCCTTGCAATCAGCCAAATGAAGAGATGGGTGGTGACGGTCAGGCTGCAGTGGAAAAGCCACCTGTGGGTCCAGCTCTGGTCTGCACTGGGAGATGGATGGGCAGGAGAACTCAGGTCCCCAAAAAAGGCTGCTGTCTCTGGTGTCTCCTTGCAAGTGGGTTTGCAGCAGCTTTCACATTTATTTAAACATTAATTACCATTTAATTGCAAATTATTTTTATTTACTTGCAATTATTTCTGATTTCTGTAACTGAGGATTCATGTAGATGGAGAGCAAAGTCTCCCAGCCCCTTGGGGCTTTGGGAGCTGTTCTGGAAGAGCAGTTGTTGCTGGTATTTCTTATTTTTAGGGTGGACTAACATTGAGCACTATTCTGATCCTCTTGATCACTCCAACAGGTGCAGTTATTTTACATACAGCCCCAAACAATCCCACTTTGATAATATCACTGAAGCCTAAACATGGTATTTGTATTTTTAGCAAATAGTTCATTCTGGTATTGATTTACGTGTAATGTGGTCCTTGCATGAATAACTACCATAAATCTGGAAGCATTTATTAACCCAAATAGCTGCAAACTCAGTCAAATCCTGTGTGTCTTGGACACAGTTACACAGCTGAGACTGCAAAGTAAAAGAGCAAAACATAAACCTTATTTTTCTGTGACCAACCCAGAGTTTCTGCCAGCTGATCCATTGATCCGTGATAAAAGGCAAGGGTTAAGATAATTTGGCAAAATGAAAAAGTAGGGAATAAATAACAATAAATAGGATTTCTGATGTGGCCTGTCAATATTTGGGATGCTGCCTGACTCTGCCTTCCCTGCCTAGCCACAGAAATTAACTTTTGAACTCAGTGGCTCCAGCTTTTTCTCCTGACTCCATCCCTTGTGCTGATGGGCAGCAGGGACAGGCACTTGTTTGTTATCCAATGGATACCAAGCTCAGCAAAGCTGGGCTTTGTGGAGCCAGGTTTTACCAAAATGGTGCAAATCTTGTTTGGTATTTGTGAAACAGGGATCTTGTTAAAAAAGCCCCCGAGCCCTCTCTGGTGCCGTGTGCCAGACGTGGAGGGCTGGAGGGTTTCTGGTTCTAAATTTAGCCATTTAAAAGAAGATTATGGACTATGCACTTGGGACTTTTTAAAAAAGGCTTTCACAATAACTCTTGAAAGCCTGATGCCTTTAATCCTAAACTTTAATTTAAAATAAAGAAATCTTTTCAACTCTCCTCTCTCCCCTCCTCCAGGCTGAGGTTCTTCCCATCCTGCTTACGGAGCAGAGATGTGCTCAGCTCTTTTAATTTCTTATGAAGATATTTATTTTTTAATAGAAAGAAAATCAAGTCAACACTCGAGAGTATACACAGCAGTTTACCACGATAGCAGGAATTAATCAGTCTATAAAGTTCAAAACGTACAAAGAGGGAAGGAAAAAAAAAAAACACCCCGACTGATCAAACACGAGGCTCTTCTCTGAGATGTGGAGATAAAAGCCTTTTCCTCCACCAGCTCCTCCACTATTGGCAGCCAGTGGGATCAAGAATTTTTTTTTTTTTTTTTTTTTTTGTTATGGAAAGCTCGAGATAATTAATGTTGTTGAAAGAGGACCGTGGGGTTGGCGTCTCGCAGGCTGGCCCCCAGTCTGGCATCTCGGGAAGCAGCAGCAGCAGCAGAGAGCCAGGGAGGGGGGAAAATCCCCCACTGAGGGAGCTGCCAATTGAACAGAGCAATAAATAATATCAGGAGATTCAAAAGAACGTTTAAAAAGGGGGCTGCTGTCGAGAAACTTCCCTGCCTGCAAGGGCGGTGTGCGATCCACGGCACCCTCGTGGTGGGACTCCTCTGGGTGCTCGGCCAGGGCCAAGTCCCTGGGGCCAGCTGGGAGCTGCTGGGAGATTCTGGGAGATACTGGGAGCAACTGGGAGATGCTGGGAGATGCTGGGAGATGCAGTGAACTACTGGGAGCAACTGGGAGATGCTGGGAGATGCTGGGTGATGCTGGGAGATGCTGGGAGCAGCTGGGAGATGCTGGGAGATGCTGGGAGCTGCTGGGAGCTGCTGGGAGATGCTGGGAGATGCTGGGAGCAACTGGGAGCTGCTGGGAGATGCTGGGAGCAACTGGGAGATGCTGGGAGATGCAGTGAACTACTGGGAGCAACTGGGAGATGCTGGGTGATGCTGGGAGATGCTGGGAGATGCTGGGAGCACTGGAGATTGCTGGATGATGCTGGGAGCAGCTGGAGCAACTGGGAGCTACTGGGAGATGCTGGAGCAACTGGGAGATGCTGGGTGATGCTGCGAGCAGCTGGGAGATGCTGGGAGCTCTGGGAGATGCTGGGAGCAACTGGGAGCAACTGGGTGATGCTGCAAGCAGCTGGGAGTTGCTGGGAGCTACTGGGAGCAACTGGGAGCTACTGGGAGATGCTGGGAGCTACTGGGAGATGCTGGGAGATGCTGGGAGCAGCTGGGAGATGCTGGGAGATGCAGTGAACTACTGGGAGCAACTGGGAGCTACTGGGAGATGCTGGGAGCAACTGGGAGATGCTGGGAGCAGCTGGGAGATACTGGGAGATGCTGGGAGCTGCTGGGAGATGCTGGGAGATGCTGGGAGATTCTGGAGCAGCTGAGAGCTGCTGGGAGGTGCTGGGACCTGATGGAAGGTGCTGGGATATACTGAGAGATACTGGGAGCAGCTTAGAGCAGCTGGGAGCTACTGGGAGTTGCTGGGAGTTGCTGGGAGATGCTGGGACATTCTGGAACAGCTGAGAGGTTCTGGGAGCTGCTGGAAGCTACTGGGGCTGCTGGATCCCTCCCATCTCCCAAACCTCGTTCGGTTCCCTCCCGATCCAGCTCTGGTGTTCAGTGTGCTGCCCAGGGATCGATGGAGGGATGCTCACCCAGGCTGTGTGTGCAGCTCCTCTGTCACAGCCCTGACAGCTCCAGATCAGGATGGCAGCGGGCAGCTCGTCCATCGAGCGCTCTTGGAAAAGCAGGATGAATTAATTACCGCCGTTAATGACCGGGGAGAGACTCTGGGAAGCTGCAGCCGGAGGTTCCGAGGCTTGAGCTGGGGGAGAAGCTGAGTAGGTGGCACCTTAGAGTCCTTCAGTGCTGGTGATTCTGTTCTAAGTGCAGGATGATGTGGTCCATGGTCTCCGTCCACGTGAGACCAACCCAGATTTGTAGGGTTGGATGAGTCCCTGCAGGTCTGGCAGAGGAAATTCCTACCTAGAGATATCTTTTCCCTGATCCTTTGGTCCTGCATCCCCAAACCTCCCTCCAGCTGAGTGTCCTCACCCATGGGCTGGGATGGTCTGGTCCATGTTCCCCATCTTCAGGAGAGCAACCCAAATTTGTAGCATGTGAAGGGACCCTGGAGCTCTGCCAGGAATGGATCTGGGGGAAAAATACCTAAATGTCTTCATTGCTGATGAATGGAATCCCTGCATCCCACATCAGCAGACTCTCCTCCAGCACCCTTCGCCCAGTGTCCTCATGGAACGATGCCTGATCCATGCTCCACGGCCTGGGATGATCCCCAAATATCCCGAGTGTTCCAGGGCTGCATCAACATCATTACAACGCTGTGGTCGCAGCTGGATTTGCCCCATCCAGGTGTTTGCTCAAGACTGTGTTAATTATGATGATTTTTTAATTGCTTTGAGGGTCTTTTTGCTCTTTCCCAGCCCCCTTTGAAGGAGCTGAGATGGCACAGCTGATCATCCCATCCTCCTCCACCTTTCCTATCCCAGTTATTTATTATGCAGCATCACCAGGATTGCTCTCAGACAAGACTTGTCAGCTATAAAAGACACTGGCAAATTTTATTAGTTGACAGAAGGGTGGTGGTTTTATTTTTTTTTTCCTCCTGAAAATATTAAAAAGTCATTTTAGTTTAGAAACCTAATTTTAATTTAGTTAGGTTTTAATTTAATTTAGTTTTTAAATTCATTTTCCGGCAGAACTCAATTTTTCAAGCGTAATTTGATGCCGTCAGTGGCCATAATGTTTAATGTCCTCCCTATAAATTGCAAGGATGGCTTTGAGATGATTTACAGGATTCAGGGGGATAAAGCCTGGCCCTGCACGTGGGAGAGGCTGGAGAGAAAATGCTTTTATTGTGGCAGCTGCAGCAGCCAGGGTGTTACCTATAGAAAAATGGGGAAAACCTCATTTTTCCTCTCTGCTCAGCCCTGCTTGGGGATGGATGGGAAGAGAGATGGCGAGGATGCTCCAGGGATATTCCTGGATCTGTGCTGAGATGAGGGGGAATCCCAATTTAGGTGAAGAGTTTGGGATGGTGACATTACCCCCAAATCCATCTGTTTTCCCCAAAGTGAGCTGAACCATTTCCAGGCATGGATGGAGGGAACTGGGAGGTTGAAATCAGGGCAGACCCTTGGAAAATGCAGCATAATTGAATGAAATTCCCTCCCAATTTCATCCCTCGAAGCGTTGCATTTAATTACTGGATTAGAGAAGTCTTCAGACCATGTATTGAACATTATAAATGGGGATGAGATGGTTCTGGGAATGGCCTAATGAAGCAGGGGAGATGGGTGAGGATGTCTGCGTGCACCTTTGGGTCAGGGCCACATCGATTTGGCAGAGGAGGAGAAACCCTTTGGTGCTTTGGGGAGCGTGGCCATGGGCTGGGTTTGATTTTTCCTCTTGGTTTTGGCTCCTGTGTGGCAGCAGTTGGCTCTGGGAAGTTTTGCCTGGTGGAATTTGTATTCATTTTTTGGTGATGAGTGGTCACAGATGAAGGGGAGCATTGAGGAATCTCCCAGAGGATGTCCGTCATCCTCCTTCCTATCTCCCCTATAATCCTTACCATCATCTAAGAAATTTAGGATTACCTAAAGCCTTAAACAAGAGTTAAACCCTCTGAGTTTCTGCTAAAGTCTGCAGGCCACAACCCCACAGGATTTGGGGTGTCTCTGCTGAGGGACAGGTGGTTTTGGCCAGGGTTTGGTGCTGCTGTATCTTATCTCAGCCCTGTCCCCTTGTGCCTGGCTCCCTGCAGGGCTGAGGCTTGGATGGATCCAACACTGAATTCTTCTGGTTAATTATAACTCAGGTGCTGGTGATGTGTTTTAAGAGATTCTCCATAATCTTCCATGGAAATGGGCCAGAGAAAAGCACCTTAAATGATTTTCCTTGATGGGGAGAGGGGATGTGAACACAGCCATCATGTGAGACACTGAAGAATCCCCATGGGAGCTGTCTGCCATGTCCTGGGCTGTGCCACCATCCTCCTGTGCCACCCCCTGTCCGTGCCACATCTTCCCCTGGTGTCCCCACACTGACTTTGGGCTCCTGCCTGCTCCTGGTTCCCTCACAAAGGGATCCCACCCTGCGAATGCCTCCCCCATGTGCCACCCCAGGGCTGCTGTGCCATCCCCAAAGCTGAAACCCCAGTGCCCTGCTGAGGTGCCCACCTCTCCCAGTCCCTGCCAGCGTCCCCTGGGTTGTCATGGTTACTGAGGCATGGGACCCCAGGGACCCGGCTGGGAATTAATGGCAGCCCGGGATAAAGGATTCCTGTCTGGGCCGGGTTGATGGATTACATTGATGTGCCATTTGTCATAGCGTAATTGTTCTGGCAAATGTAATACCCACTCGTATAAACATTGTGCTGCTTTGCTAATAAAACTGAAAATGGGAAGAGAAAGGATGATGCAGTGTTATGGTCAGGCAAAGAGACACCGCCTGTGCTCCGTGCTGGCACCGGGGGCTTCTGCTGGGCACCCGCCCCAGCCTGCCCCCTCCATCCATGGGAAAGGGGCAAAGTGACTGTGAGATCCTCTGGGATGGGGCTGTGGCATCGTTTTGCCCATCACTGCTTTTGTTTGGGGGGGTCAGACATGTTCTGCACCCCCAAATGGGCAGCGGGGACCCTGAGGGTGCTGAGCCCATCCCTGAGGGTGCTGAGCCCATCCCCGAGGGTGCTGAGCCCATCCCTCCCCAGGTGAGAGGTGAATGAAGCTGGGGCATTTTTGGCACTTGAGGGGCCGCTTTCACCGTGAGGGGGTTGATAAATGGGGGGTTTGTGGCACACTGAGCGCCTGTCCCCAGGTGCCACCCCCTGCCCTCGCTCCAGGAGCACCAGGGCCTGACACTGCCAGGAGCAGCTGGTGCCCAAATCCCCAGGTAGTTTTGCTTTCTGATTAATCAGCCCCTGGATTAGGAGCCCAGCAGGGCTATCAGCTGGAGATGAATTGCTCATCCTCCTGCGAGCAGCTCCCGGTGCTGGAGTCGATGGAGTGGGGTTGGAAAGCCCCTCCAGCCACCCCTGCTCCTCACCCAGGACCCTGGGTCACTGTGGGGATCATCATCCCTGCATGCCCAGCTTGCCTGGCAGTCAGCTCATCGCACTGTGCCCATGTTTCAGAGTTCAGGACCATTTTTCCCATCTTCTCCCATGAAAAGCGATGAGGATGAAGAGGAAGAATAACCCCCTTTGTTGCAGCTCCACAACCCCCTCCTAAATCCTGAGGTAGTTGAGCAGCATTGTGCTTTACACACTCGTCTCTCCAAATGTTTTGGAAGTTTCTGGTTGACCTGATTCGTAGAAAAAAAAAAAGAAAAGATAAACACCCTTTCTGTGTTTGCAGTCATATGTAATTTTTATCTCTTGACCTTTAAACGTAAGCAGCAGTAAAATGAAGAACTATGGCAGTCATTTAACACCCTGCCTGTACTAACTGGTTTCTGCCTGTGAGCCGTGGTTTTAAATTGGCTAATGCAGAATACTTGCAGAGCTAATAATAATTCAGATTACTTCTGTCAGCTATTCCGGTTTCATGGGTAATTTAGTAGTTGAATAAATTTTTAAAAAAATTCATTCGTTCCCATGCACTGTTATGAATCAGTAGATGGTTTACCATTGGCAGCAGTAACTGTAAGAAGATTTAAATTGCTACTGAAAAGGATTTGAGTGAAGGTAATGTTTTATAATGTTCTAAGCCATATGCACTACTTTCAGGCCTCATCAGTTTTACATTGATTCCTAGTGAAGTGTTTAATTGCATCATGAATGCAATATAATTCAGTTCTTTTTGCTAATATGGTATATATCTCAAAGTGATATACAGCACTGACAGTGAAGACTCAGGGTTTTCTTAGGATTTTAAAAGATGCCTCTGTGTGTGTTTGCACGCGTGTGTGCACATCTGTGCATGCCCAGGAACGTTTTCCTTGCAAACCTTGGGGCTCTTGGTTGGTGCTCAGTGCTGAGATCTGCCAGCTCTCCAGGGCTGTCTGTGTGGGCACCAGCAGGTAGGGGTTTCTATATTAAAATATATTTACCTCGTATAAAAGTAAATTTTCAAATGTAGAAGGTGCATGGTGAGAGTTCAGCTCTTACAGCCTGGCTGCTCTGGTGTTGGCTGCTGCTCCTTGGGCAGCTCAGCTCTGGTCCTGGCACTGTTTTGGCTCTTCCCAGCACTGCTCAAGGCTGTGGTGGGAGATGGAATCAGGGGCACAGGTGTGGTGCTGTCAGAGCCTTGTGGGCAGTGGATTAGAAACCCCCACGGTTTCGTGGTGATGTGAGGACAATTTGAATCCATCCAGGAGCTCTTGGGGAGTGGCAGGTGGCCAGCAGGGAGCTGTGTGCTGGTGCTGCAGCTCTGGGAGCCCTTGCCCCGACACAGAGCCCGTTCCTGTCCTGCTGCCAGGCTCCTGGGGCTGGGCAGGATGGGCTCCGTGCCCCTTGGTGTCCCTGTGCTGGCCCTGGTGCCATTCCCTCCCTCCTGATCTGTCTGCTGCCTGCAGGGCAGGGACCTTCCCTGTCCCCCCAGCTCCCTCTGGCTGCTTCTGCTCATTACAGTTTCATCAGTTAATTAAGGATTGGGCCCTGGTGTCATCCTGGTGGGAAAACTGAGGCAGGCTCAGTGCTGGCTGGGATTTCCCATGGGAATGCCAGCCCTTGGCTCCGGCAGAGCGAGCATCCCCCATCCCTGCCGTGACCCCCATCCACCTCCTGCACCCTGCTCTTGGCTCAGCTTGAATTCCCAAATTTCCATGGCTCTGTGAGGTGAGGAGCACCCAGTGCTACCAGGGCCATGTCCCTGGGGATGGCTGCTGCTGGCTGCTACTGCTTTTACCTTTGGGAATCTTGTATTTGAGATGGAGCTCCTCGTTCGGGATGCAGCGTCATTCAGCTTGGTTTGCCACCACAGGCAGGGAAATCCTGACCTCAGCTTGGCCCCACGGGGCTGGGGGAGGTCGGTGAGAGCAGGATGCAGCCCCACATGTGGAGTATTCCCACAGAAAGCTCCTCCTTGGCCGTGGTGCTCCCCACCGGCGCTGCGGGGGCCGGGATGCGCTCCTGCTTTGCAGCCTAATGCGATATCAAAGTCACTAACATGATTATGCTTATATATCATATTAGGGAAAATGAATACTAATTCAATACAAACTACTAATTCAGTAGAACAGAAAATTGCTGAGAGAATAGAAAATTGCTGAGCGTGCCGAAGCTGGGCATGGCTGGGAGGAGAGGCGCTGCCTGTGCTGAGAGCTTTTCCTCAGTGGCTGTGGGATGTTGGCCAGGGTGACACAGGGCATCCCAGGATGTGTCAGTGCCTGAGCTGAGCCAGAGAGTGGCTCTGGAGGTGGGGAGAGAAACCCCCCTTTGCTTTCAATCCAGAAATTTGTGACCAGGGACTGGAAGATGTTAACTGGGACCTGTGTGAGAGCCGAAGCAGGAGAGCAGGGAAATGGCTCTAGGTGCTGGTGGGAAAGGAGGGAGTAAACCTGGTGTGGGAGGGGGAACTCCTGATGGAGCCAGTGTTTCAAGCTATTTGCTTTTCCCAATGCATGGATCACATCTCATTCCTGACCTGGTGCTGAGTGCGGACTCCCCAAGCTCCAGGGGAACATCCCTGTCTTGGGGACACTGACTGGGGCTCCCCATGGTCCTGCTGCTGCGGGAACTACATATCAGGCTCTTGGTTTAATTGAAATTTTTGGTTTAATCTTGGTTTAATTCAAATGATTAGTGCTTGTACAAGTTTTCAGGCCACACTGTTTCCCAGAGCCGTGTGGCATTCCCAGGTTGCGGCGGCTGCCTTGGATCTCCATCCCTGGCCAGGATACTCAGTGCCACGGAGAGAGCACCCAAATGCCTCTTCTAAATCAAGAATTTCACTCTTCTAAATCAGATTCACTTCTAAGTCAGGACTCTCATTGCAATTTAATGCATCTGCTGTGGGGACAGAGCAGTGCCCAACCCTCCACCTCCTCCCATTCCACGCGGGCACCTTTGGACAGGAGCGTGGCTGGTTCTGGGAATTCCAGGTATTCACCCAGTTCAGAGAGAGCTGTAAGTGGGACACACAATGTCTCTGTGCTAATATGGTAGGAGAGTCTTATTGTATTAGCAATTTCCCATCAGATCATGTCATATTAGTATTGTATTGTATTAGTATTTGTTTTCGCTAATGTGATGTGAAAGTTGCTAATATGATAAGACTCCTGCATTGTATAGTGAAAACAAATATTAATATGATAGGATGGAAAATAGCTAATAAGAAACTAAGTTGCTAATCTGACGTGATGGATCTCCTAAAGGAATTGGTTGTAGCATTCCTGTACTTTTCCAGGATCACCTTCAACCCTGCTCGGGGTGGGGGGCAGGAAGGCAGCAGCACTGCTGTGTGGCACTGGTGGGTTTTAAAGGGATGAATCCACCTGGAAAGCAAAAACATCTCCTTTGGGCTTAAATCCAGGCTTTTGTGAGGCAGAAGAAAAAAATGATCACATATTTATGGGGAAGCCCTTTTCTGCTGGAAACCCAAGGGTCCTGGGGCAAGCTGATCCCCGGGAAACACAGCAAATAGAAATTTAGAGAGCGCAGATCCTCTGACAACCCAGGAGGCTGCCCCAAGCTGCAGTTACACCACAGGCTAACTATGACAAGACATAACCACCAGTTTCCTAATTTTATTTTATTTTTTCCCCCAGTCGCCGGAGCAAAATATCAATTTCTGACACACAGAGCCCAGGGTAGGTGAACCAGAGCTAAATAAAAATAAACATTAAACAATTATTGGAATTTAGCTTTATTTAAAAAATCAGCAGGGTTGAGGGAACGAGCCACCTATTAGCGGGGGAAAAAAAAAAGCTATTGGGCTTTTTAACAACATGCTGTTTCTTGGCGGAGGCTGGGATTTGGGCTGTGCACAATCATGTTATTGATTAAAGATGATGTAGCAGCAGCACAATTATATCACAGTTTGTGCTCGCCGCGGTGCTACCGTTGGCCTCTCATTTGTCTGTCGGAGATTGGTTTGTTCTCCTCGCCCTTCCCGGGTGTTGCTCCTCGCTCTGATGGGTCCCCTGGCGCCAGCAGAGGAGGCTCGGGGTGCTTGGGGACTCGGTGTTGTCCCTGTGGTGAAAATGGTTTTCATTGTTTCTGTTCCCCCGTTCTGTGTTTGGCGGTAATTCCGGTTTCTGCGCTGTCGATGTGGTGATGCAAAAATGGGGGAATGTTGGGGTTTTGTGGGAATTGAGCAGCCTGGGATGGATCAAGAGCAGCAACTCAGTGTAATGGAAGGTGTTTCTGCCCGTGGTAGTGGGGCTGGAACAAGATGATCTTTAAGGTCCCTTCCAAGCCAGACCATCCCATGGTTCTGTCACCCGTGGTGGCTCTCACTGAAATCTGGCATTTCCCTGAAATCAGAAATCTGCCACATCCCGCCCATCTGATGCTTGGGGCGCCATACCAGGCAAAAGCACAGAGAAAGGCTGTTTTCAAGCATTTCCAGAAAATTCTGTGCTGGAATTAGGAAGCCAACGTGAGAGGATGGAAAGGGGCTGTGTGGAGCGAGCGGGTGGCTGGCGGGAACGCGCGCCTTCCAATGGGTCTATAATGCAATCAATTCTGTATATCCCCAGTGAAACAGCAACATTTATTTAACGTCTTTTATAGAGCAGCTGAGTTTTATCACAAATCACATTCCATTTCTATTCTTTGGGGACCCCTTGAAGGCTAAAACGCACTTACTTTCCTCCAAGGAAGTTTACCAATTCTTCAATAAAGCCCCATTTGCGTCCGTATGTAAAATTGACACATTTATTGAATATTAAACATTTGCCTGTTGCCTGTGCACTCCTTTCGACTTTATCTGGTGCCCTTAAAAGTCATTAAGGGAAGGATATATCAAAGTCATAATAAAGGCATATTTATGGATGGGAAGAGGATGCTGGAATCTGCTGGAGGGGTTGGTTTTTCCTGGTCAGGGGCTCCAGCCCTTTTTTCTCCACTGTCTCTTGGCTGTAACCACCTGGCTCTGTTTGCTCTGATTCTCCTAAAGGAATTTCTGTGCTCAAAAGCTGTTTGGTGTTAGGTGCTGGTCGGGGTCGTGCCAGGTTGCAGGAATACACTTTTCCAACCCAGAGTCAGTCCAGCTAATTAGCAGGAGGTCCAATAAAACAAGTTTTTCTTTTATCACTGTTACTAAGTGCTGTTGTAAATCAATTAAAATGTATTCTAGTAATTCTATTTTTCCTGAGCGACTCTGTTTAAGGAAATACTGAGCCATTTAACAGCATTTTCCACGTTTGTTTGTGTGTTTATGGGAGAATATTGAGCTGTTGCTGTTGAGTTTGGTGCTCAGTGATGAGCTCAGGATTCTGTCCTGTCCCGCACTCTTCCCACAAACCATGCAAGGTCTCAGCATCCATTTATTTGGAGAAAGGTGCAGGTTTTTTGAAGGTAGTAAGGAGGGAGTTTTATTTTCCTTGAAGCATGGATATTTGTGCCAATGGTTGTTCTGATTATGAATTGGTGAAGATGTTTGGAAGGATTTCATTTTGTCCCTCCTTTGGAGCAAGGTGACTCTTGGAATGCAGTTGGCTGCAGGATGGGCTTTGGCTCCTGCTTTGCCATGGTTACAGCTCCATCCTTGGATGCTGAATTATAGCCTTGGGTTAGAAAATTAAGTTCCTAGGGGCTGAGACGCCCCAAATTATCCCAAATGGAAGAGCAAATGGGTGTGCAGCAAACCTTCGGAGGAGCCAGCCCACCCTTGCAGTGAAGGTAGATTTTTGGGGTGCTCGTCCATAATAATTTCTAAGAGAAATAAATAATGAATGTCACCTGAATGGAGCTCCAGCAAGTGCAGTCATCTGGAGTGGGTAATAAAAATAATACACAGCTCCTGACTCGCTGCTGGATGGGAGGAGAAGCCCCTTTGCCAGGATCCTGCTGCTGGCACGACCCTCATCCCGCTCAGAAATCCCCAAAAAGCAGCTCCCGGCACAAATAACCTTCCCAGTGCACCGAGGGGCTCTTCTTTATGGGTGAGGGAAAGTGCTTAAAATGCTTAGAGGGAATAAACAGCTTTTAATGAAGTTACATTGCCACATAATGGGTATCATAAAATTGCCTTCATAGTACAGGGTCCCAGGATGGCTTTTATTATCGACTGAGCAGGAATCCTGTCTGTAAAGCTCCGGCAGCTGCAGAGAGGAGAATGCAAAGTCTTCTTAAATTACCTGATTGAAATAACCGGCAAATATTCTGCTTTGCTGCTTTGTTGAAGGCAAAGCTGCCTTTGGGGTGGTCTGTCAGACCTGGTTTGCAGCTTCTGAAGAACACAGGAGTTTCATTGCAGCAAAACAGATGTTCATCTTGTTTCTCTATCGGCTGTTTGATGAGAGATTTATTGCTCTTCTGCTGGGCTGGAGCTCCTCTGCTGTGGAGTCTATTAGGCAGCCCAGGAGCTGGCGGGGAGCCAGGGAAGCGGCGTTTTGATGAAACCCATGAAAAAGCCTGGGCTTGGAAGGCGCCAGTAATAATGCATCGGCTAGACTTGGATCGGGCGATTGATTGCCGTGATTTGATTTATTGATCAATACCCTCAAATTTGGCGTCTGAGAAGCTGAACTAATCTTTAACTGCTGTGAACATCTCTGCCTGGTGGAGAATTAGAGCTGATAAGGAATGTATGAAAGGAATCTGAGCTTATCTTAATCACACAGTGCCCCGGCGCTGCCTGCGCCGAGCGGGAGGGGATGTGTGCAGAACACAATCACCAGGCAGAACAGAGCAGATCTATAAATTGATGGAATTCAAAGCCTCCAGCATCGATTACCATTATAACAAACAGTGGTGCGCTGAATGTCTGATTATTTTTAGACAAAGATTCTGTGCTCTCAGCAGCAATTTTGCTGATGCTGTCACTGTGTCAGATGTCTGTTGTTGATTGCAATTAGATGCGATACAAAAAAAAAAGAAAAATTTAAAACTATCTCTGCCTATAGTTTTATTTCCACTTATTAAATCTCCTCCTTTGTTTGCCTCCTCCTAATGTCTGCAGCTGGATGAAATATTGCATTACCAGAAGAGATCTCGTATATTCAGTTGGGTATAATCACTTTACAGATCATTGGATTATATCTGATATGGTTCAGATAATCCTGGGGAAATGTGGGACATTTACTCTGCCTTGGTTAAATAAATGCGCCCTGGTTTAGGGTTTTCAATGTGAATCTGCATAACATTTGGGTTTCTGAAACAGGGTCTGCAGCCCTCCCAATGATCCAATTCTATTAAAGCACTAATCAATTCCCCGTGACGTCAGTCTGCTTTCCTGCCTGTCCAACGTGGATTTATCCTGTCCTTTTTAAATGGCTTTTGGAGCTGCCACAGCACAGGCTTTAACGGTTTGAGGAGTGGTCACTCCCAGCAGTGGTGATGGGGGGTGGTCAGTGGGGA
The DNA here is from genome assembly GCF_028769735.1 of Zonotrichia leucophrys gambelii. NCBI lineage: Eukaryota > Metazoa > Chordata > Aves > Passeriformes > Passerellidae > Zonotrichia > Zonotrichia leucophrys. Next base: position 3,362,902 of record NC_088185.1, read on the forward strand.
GCAGGGCACATCAGGTGCCACAGTTTGGTGTGCCAGGGTTCTGTGTGCCAGGATCCCAGGAGCATCCATGGGTTTGGTGCTTTCCAGCTTCCCTCCAGTCCTGGTGTGTGGCTGAGTGGCCACGCTTGGGACTGATCAATGTGGAGGGAATGTCTCTACAGGGAAAAGGCAGTTTCCAAATGGCTCTTCCCAATGGGAAAAGCTCTTGGGGAACCCTTGTGAGCTGCAAGTGGGGGCTGTGAGTCCGTACAGGTGCCAGGACTGGGAGTTCCCTGGGGAGACCAGGCTGGGTTTGTCCTGCTGGGTGCTGGGCTCTCTCCCTGCACCCCACACTCGATGCTGGTGCAAAATAACTGGAGAATCCCACATTTTAATTCAACTCCAGGCAGGAGCCGTGGGCTTTGGCATGTGGCTGCCCAGTGGCCGTGGCCCTGGCTCTGACCTGGTGGCCAGAGGAGCCCAGGGTCTCCTCTTGAACGTGACCTCATCTTGCGCGGCTCCGGGGCTTGATGGAAAAATGCAGCGCGGCGGCGGCGGAGGAGTTATGGGCTGCTGGCAGCTGGTGTTTTCTTTCTTTGGGAAATCTAATATATTGATTAGCTTTCTTCAGAACAGCATCAATAAAGCGTATAATGGCATGGCTGGTGCCTGCGGCGTCTCCTCCCCTGGTCTGAGCCCCCCTGGAGCCGGCAAGGACCTTGGCTGCTCCGTGCCAGGCTCCGCATCCCGTGCTGCCCCCGCATCACGGCCCTGCCTTCTGGAGCAGCTTGGCTGACCTGACCGCATGGGAGCTTATCCTGGGCAGCTTTCCCTCTCTGCACTCTCCTCCTCCCTCTCTCTCCTCCTCCTCCTCCCATCCTGTGTTGTCTCTGCCTCCGGCAGCTTTGGCTCAATCAGCTCTGGCACCGTGGCACTTGGCCAAACCCTGGCAAATATCTCCAGGGTCTGGATACACCATGGGGTACAGTTGGGATGTGCCTGTCCTGGTCATCCCCAGGCAGTGAATGTCACCAGTGGAGCCACCATCACCCAAGGAGGGTTGTGTGACTGGTGCTTTTGGGGAATAGTGGGTGTCAGGGGAGCTCATTGCATCCAGGAACTCTGCCTGTGCCATCGTGGTCCTCTTCCCATCTGCACCCTGGCCCATGGATGGCAGCTCCAGCCCTGTGGTCACGGCTGGGGAAGATGGAAGGACCCATTAAAGTGCCTGAGAGAGTTTAGAGGTTGGTTTATTGTTGTTTATGCGGTTGTTTTTCTTTAAGCTGATTGATTGCAATAATGAATGGGGCCCAGAAATCAGCCGGAGCGGCGGCTCGAGGCCACCGCTGGATTTAAAGTCCTGGTTGGCTTCAAACCCTCTCCACTATTTTAGCTTTCGTCGGTAAAATACACAGAAAACCAGCAGGATCTTATTTAGGGCCCTCCCAAGCCCAGATCCACCCTGGGATGCCAGTGCTGGAAGGAGCTGGTGCTTGCCAAGAGCTGCTTTATGAACCGTTGGTTTATTTATTGTTCCATGGTCCGCTGGAGAGCGAATCCACCTGGAGCCACGGCCCGTTCCACCACACAGTTCCTTGGCATCATGAGCCAGGTAAAGGCAGCACCTTCATCCAGGATTGATCCCACTCATGGATGCTTTTATTTTATTTTATTTTCAAGTCTGATCCACTTCTGAGGGGATGGAGGAACGTCCCAGTGCCCCAGTGCCCCGGGGTGGAGGTGTCCAGGCTGCATCCCACCAGCCAGGAGCCTGGGAGGGTTTTCTCTGCTTCCCAAGCATCTTGCAATGAGCTCATTTCAAAGAGAGATTTTCAGAGCAAATTGACAGCTGATGACTATGGGAAGATGTTTTCCAAAGGAGAAACAATTTACGATAATTAGAAATTTATAAAATGTCTTTAAACATGGTGGTAATGGGGATAAGAAAACACTTGCTGCAGTGTAATCAGTTATTAGCAGCTGATCATTTATCTCGATGGATAGTTGCTGCTGGTACAGGAGACACGTGATAAAAGGACTCTTGATTAACTAATTTGAATATCTTTTGAGAACAAATTCTGAGTTCTCTTTTTTCTCCATTGTAACGGATCCGTACATCTGCGAGATAAACACGGAATGAATATGGAAATGAATATTATTGTGGGAGTGGAGCCCTCGAACGCCCGTCCCAGCCCTGGCCCTGGGAAGCTGCCTGGGGTGGATCTAACAGGGAAGGGGCCTTAAAGAAGCTGGCTGGGAGGGGCTGTGGGATGCAGGAGAAGCCTGGTGGGGGATTTGCCAGGATGTGGGGTCTGGAGGGGCAGGACCAGGCTGGGCCTTTCCATCAGCCCCTCTTTGGCCTCTGGAAGGAGCAGGATGGCAAAACTCTGGAGCTGCGTGTGAGCACCAGAACACCAGAGCGTGTGATAGCATCCCTTGATAGATGGGTTTTTTAAGCACACAGCCTGTTCCTGCCTCCCTGGGAATGGGAATCTGATGCAGGTCTCAAATCCCTGCCCTCTGCGAGATCCCATTACAGCTCCTCTGATAACGCTCTGTAAACCCCGATTCCATTTTAGATGCTGAAACCTCACTCTCAGCATCTGTGCCCAGGAGCACTGGTGGCCCTGGGGTGGGCCCTGGGGTGACCAGTGGCACCAGTGGGGACCAATCCCTGCTCCCTTGGCTGCTGTGCCATTTGCTGTGTGCCCACGGATGCCAGGGTTAAAGATGTGGCTGGAGCAGTTGGGAAAGCACAACAAGCTTGTATTCCTCTTTTCTGGCACAGCAGGCAAAGGGAGGAGGTGGCTGCTGGTGGGGGTTCAGGGGGATCTGCTCCAGTCCCTCTTGGTTTCCCTGGCAGCTCCCAGCCCTCCGTGCCCTCGCCGCGTTCCGGAGCGGCTCCTGCTGCCTGCGAGTTATTCATCGTCCTCAGCCACTAATGGACTCCATTCAACTGCCTCTCCCTCGTCCCCCCCCAGTGTGATTCATGTAGTGGCTGGAAGCAGATTCCTTTTGGCAGTGAGAGTCCCAGATATTTTATATTTACGCATCATTTTCTTCCCGGGATCTCAATTTTTCCCTTCTCTCCCCGTTCTCCTTTCAGCTCCATCCATGCTCGGATGGGGTCGTGGCTCTGGCTCCATCACCCACCATCCCCTCCCCACATGCTGCTGAGGGTGGGGGGTGCTGGATTCATCCCCTCCTGCAGGAATGGGAAAGGGATGCTCAGAGGTGTTGGCACTGCTCCTTCTCAGCTGTATTTACTGCAGCGAGGAGCAAAGCCCACGTAGCTGTGGATGCAGTTTACAGGTAATTAAACTCAGCTTGGTGGGGATTTAAACATTAATATTGATGCTAAAGTTTTTAATAAAATATAGGGAAAGAGAGAAAGAGGTATTGATTCCTATAGGCTTTTTATTTTTTTCTTTCCTCTGGCTTCATTGTCACACGGAATGTGCTGATGTGTTGGTGAGCATGAAATTAGGGAGTCCTGTGCTGGCACGGGGTCTGCAGAAGGACAAATTGGGAAAGACTTAGGAAAATGCATTTGGAATTCATCTATATGGTTAGGCTGTTCCTGCCCCAGCCTTCCTGGGCATCCTCTGTGGTAGGCACAGCCTTGGGGACAAATCCATTTTTTGGGAATGGCGCTGAGCCTCCAAGGTTTCTGTGTCTGCTTCTTCATCCTGTGTGTTGCTCTCTGCTGGCTCAGGACACAACCCCTTTGACCACCCCGCTGTCTGTGTGTCTGGGCTCATTCCAGCACCATTCCCATTCCCACTGTAGCTTTGGGGGTCCCTGAGATGCCCCAGTCCTGTGGTGCCACTGTGGCCATCCAACCCCTCTGCAGCCGTTCCTGTGCTGCACCAGAGGCTGTTAAAAACCTGCTGACGGCCGTTTTTCACTCCCTGCTTCTCTGTATACACACAGGACCCGGCTTTATCTGCTTTCTCGCCAATATTTTTTTATATAACAGTGAAATATTTATATTGTCCAATAAAAGGCAGTAACTTGCAATCTCGCGCAAATTCATCGGAGACCGGGAGCTTCGTTGTCTGAATTTTCCACCCGGCAGTGACCCCTGGTAATTGGCTCCATACATCTTTGGCATCAGGGATTTACATAGAGGGAAGGGGGTGATGGATGGCCAGAGGGGGCTGCTGGCCCCCTGTGCCCACTGTCCTGCCCCACATCCCATCATGGCACAGCCAGGTGGGTTTTGGTGATGCCAGGGGGGGAAAGAGCCAAATCCCTCATGATTCAGGCAGCCACAGCTTCAATCCCCACGATGCTGGGGTGCAAGGCTGGTTTCATGGGAGTTTTGAGGTTTTGCTGGGACATGAAAATGCAGCAAACTGCAAGTCCTGCAGGCCAGGACCAGCTGCTGGTAAAGAGGGAGGCGGCTCCTTCCGCCACAAACCAAATTTGCCCCAAAAATGCCCATTTTGGGAGCAGGATGGGATTGAATCCCCAGCAGCCAGAGCCTGGGGCACAGCTGAGCCTCAGGCAGGCACCTCCTGACCTCAGCCAGCAGCACCTCAGCCCCCAATTTATCAAAAAGCAATTAATGGCCACCCCCCCCACCCAGGTTTTTATGGTGTCTGTCTCTTTCCCCCCGACTGCAGGGCAGTAATTAGAGTCTGGCTAATGAGGTTTCCATAGCGGGAATACGTCCTCTTGCCATATCTCCCCACCAGACAAAGCTTTTGCCACAGTTTATGGTGCCAACCTAAATTTTTTCCGGCTGTTTTCACCCTGGTACAAGCTGGATAAGGACCAGGACATCCCCTGGGCTGTGGAATTTACTAGGCAGCACCCAAGAGATCTCTTCCCGCCGCATCCACCCCGTGATTTTTTTAAATTCGATTTTATTTTTTTTTTCCCCTACATTCCACCAAAATTAAAAAGCCATCTATATCTTAAAAACCTTATTTATGAACACTTAAGCGTAAGTAAGTCATCTTTGGACGGCTTCCCTCCCTGCTGATGGATGGAATCTGGCACCGAGGTGGACCGGGAGGGAAATCTGGCAATACAATATGCTGTGCTTGACTATTTTGACACTCGGAGTGCGATGTTTTTTTTACAGTTACTGATGAGCTTATGGCACTGCTCCTTTTGGAGAAGCGAGGAGGAGGCTGGGGCTGAGAATATTGATTAGCAAGCTCCTGATTATCTCAACAGCCCTCTCGGCTTGCCTTTTCTTTTTGCGGGGAATACAGAATTCCTTCAATTATTCATGTGAACCCCCTTGTCGATACCGCCAGCGCGACACCGAGCAAAACTGGTCCGGGGGAATTGTATTCCTCAAATTCAGACTCCAGCCCTCCTAAACCCCCTTTATTTTATTTTCCCCCTATTTTTCTTGTTGTTTTTGTCCACCTTTTGTTTTGGTTTTGTTCCAGAAGGAGCTTCATGGTGCTGGCAGGCTGGTGGGGGGAAAGCGCAGAGTCTCATAAACATTTAATTGAACTCAGTTGGGAATTTAGGAAAAAATGCACCTGAGGTTCAGGAGATCTGCTGTTGGGGAATTAACTCGGCAGGACAGCGGATTTTCCTCCCCAGCAATGAGATTTTTGGGAGCTGTAGATGTGAGTGACTAACAAAAAGGAAGTTAACTGGCCACAAAGGCAAATTTTAAGCCCCTAACCTTGAGCTTTGGGGATTTCTGGCTCTGGCCACCTCTGGTGGCTCTGTTGGGTGGGCAGAGCTGTAGGAAAGGGGCTCCTTGAGGGGGGTGCAGCATCCTGCTGGATGCAGTACCCACCTGGAAGCATCCCAGCAGCGCGGGAGGGAATTTTGGGTTTCGAGGCGTTTATAAAAAGCAAACGTTGAGCGCCTGGCGCGGAGCTGCTGGCACCCAGCTCGCAGCCCAGATGGGGGGAGATGGGTTGTTTGTTAGAAAAAAAAAAAATGAATTAAAAAAAGATGAGAAAGGCTGGGTGGGGGGGGGGAGAAGAAGAAAAAAAGAGCAACTCTAAAATAGCTTTTCTTGGAGGCTGTGTGGGGAGGGGTGTTTCTACCAGCCTGGCTGGGTGGGAGGGAAAACTGGCAGCGCTGTGGGGAATGCTCAGAGGAGAGCTGGGCAGCAGGATCAGGACCTGCCCTCGCCACCCACGGCCCTGGGCATGATCCCAGGCCTTCCCCAGCCTGTTGGCTCTGGGGGGGTTGAAATGGGGAGAGCCCTGGGAGGGACAGAGAGGACAGAGCTTCCAGGCAGGGCAAGGAGCCACCAGAGCTGGGAGGTGGCCAAGGTGTGTCTGGGAGGTGGCAGGATGTGGCTTGGAGATGCCAATTGTGGCTTGGAGATGCCAGGTGTGGTTTGGAGATGCCAGGGTGTGGCTTGGAGATGCCAGGTGTGGTTTGGAGATGCCAGGTATGGTTTGGAGATGCCAGGTGTGGTTTGGAGATGCCAGGGTATGGTTTGGAGATACCAGGTATGGTTTGGAGATGCCAGGGTGTGGCTTGGAGATGCCAGGTATGATTTGGAGATGCCAATTGTGATTTGGAGATGCCAGGGTGTGGTTTGGAGATGCCAGGTGTGGTTTGGAGATGCCAGGTGTGATTTGGAGATGCCAGGTGTGGTTTGGAGATACCAGGGTGTGGTTTGGAGATGCCAGGGTGTGGTTTGGAGATGCCAGGTGTGGTTTGGAGATGCCAGGGTGTGGTTTGGAGATGCCTGGTGTGGTTTGAAGATGCCAGGTATGGTTTGGAGATACCAGGGTGTGGCTTGGAGATGCCAGGGTGTCGTTTGGAGGTGCCAGGGTGTGGTTTGAAGATGCCAAGGTATGGTTTGGAGATACCAGGTGTGGTTTGGAGATACCAGGTATGGTTTGAAGATGCCAGGGTGTGGCTTGGAGATGCCAGGGTGTGGTTTGGAGATGCCAGGGTGTGGTTTGGAGATGCCAGAGTGTGGTTTGGAGATGCCAGGGTGTGGTTTGGAGATACCAGGGTGTGGTTTGGAGATGCCAGGTGTGGTTTGGAGATGCCAGGGTGTGGTTTGGAGATGCCAGGGTGTGGTTTGGAGATGCCAGGTGTGGTTTGGAGATACCAGGTGTGGTTTGGAGATGCCAGGGTGTGGTTTGGAGATGCCAGGTATGGTTTGGAGATGCCAGTATGGCTTGGAGATGCCAGGTGTGGTTTGAAGGTGCCAGGTGTGGTTTGGAGATGCCAGGTGTGGTTTGGAGATGCCAGGATGTGGTTTGGAGATACCAGGTGTTGTTTGGAGATGCCAGGTATGGCTTGGAGATGCCAGGGTGGGTTTGGAGATGCCAGGGTGTGGTTTGGAGATGCCAGGTATGGTTTGGAGATACCAGGGTGTGGTTTGGAGATGCCAGGTATGACTTGGAGATACCAGGTGTGGTTTGGAGATACCAGGGTGTGGTTTGAAGGTGCCAGGTGTGGTTTGGAGATGCCAAGTGTGGTTTGGAGATGCCAGGGTGTGGTTTGGAGATGCCAGGGTGTGGCTTGGAGATGCCAGGTATGACTTGGAGATACCAGGTATGGTTTGGAGATGCCAGAGTGTGGTTTGGAGATGCCAGGTGTGGTTTGGAGATGCCAGGGTGTGGTTTGGAGATGCCAGGTGTGGTTTGGAGATGCCAGGGTGTGGTTTGAAGATGCCAGGGTGTGGTTTGGAGATACCAGGTGTGGTTTGGAGATACCAGGTATGGTTTGGAGATGCCAGGTGTGGCTTGGAGATGCCAGGTGTGATTTGGAGATGCCAATTGTGATTTGGAGATGCCAGGTGTGGTTTGGAGATGCCAGGGTGTGGTTTGAAGATGCCAGGGTGTGGTTTGGAGATGCCAGGTGTGGTTTGGAGATGCCATGACGTTTTCAGGAGTTGCCAAAACATGACCAGGAAGCACAGTGAGATGCCTCGATGTAACTGGGAAATGCTGTGGAGGGGCTGTGGCACATCCAGGATCCCAGGATGAGCTTGCAGTGAGGGATCTGAGGAGGAACCAAGCCACTGGGATGGGACAACATGATTCCAGCCCACCATGCTGCCAGGGAAGGCTTCTCCATCCTGCGCCAGGAGCTCCACATCCACCTGAGCCTTGGCTTTGCTCCTTGATGCATGGCACTTCAGGACACCTCTTTTCTCCCTGGCAATTCAGTGTTTTCTCCAGGGGCTGCCTGCCCTGCTCCTCTAATGTGCTTGGATGGAAACCCCTGGAGAGCTGCTGGTGTTCCGAGCTCGCCAGCAGCGGCACATTAGGATCTGTCATCTGCTGAGCATTACCTGGTTTTAAATCTGTCTCTTCGGAGCTACGGAGCTGCATGGGAAAATATTAAAGTAAACAATAAGTGGATTTACACAAATGTGGCTGATTTCCATATTTTTCATCACTTCATTTTATTACTGGGTTTACTGATATGCTCATTTATTTATAGAGCAATCCGGTATTGATTCATTCCGATGCACTGTGCATAAACACATAAAGAGAGAGTGATAACAATAGGAATACATTTTCAGTCTCTTAAATACTGCATTTTTTCCAATAGTCTTCATTAGATCCGCTCCAGGGACGTGAGCAATGTCCTTCGGGAAGCCCGGCCGGCCCCTCCGCCCAAGTGGCTCCGGATTTATGGGGGTGTCAGGGAGAGCAGGATGCAATTCCCAGCCCAGCTCTGCCACCCTCCTTCCTCCCACCAGGGAGTTTTTCCACAGGAGGTTTTGGGGGGTTTTAGCCTGAAAAGTGGATTCTGCTGCCTTGAGGTTGGGGTTTCTGGGCTGCTTTGGTGCCAGGCGGTGCAGGGTGGGTACAAGTGAGATGCTGCTGCTCCTGGAGCCAGGGTTAAGGGGGATCAGGACTCTGTTTTTCCCCTTTTTCCCCTTTCTCCCTTCTTTTCCCTTCCCTCTTTTCCCTTCCCTCTTTTCCTTTCCCTCTTTTCCCCTTCCCTTTTTCCGCTTCCTTTTCCCCTATCATTTTTTCCCTTCCCTTTAATCCTTCTCTACTTTCCTTTTCTTCTCAAATATTTTTCCTTTTTCCTCCTTTTCATATTTTTCTTCTTTTCTCTCTTTATGCTTTTTCCTCTTTTCTGTTTCTTCTTTTTCTTTTTCTCCCTCTTTTCCCCTCTTTGTTCCATGTTTCCTCTCTTTTCCCTTTTCCCGCTTTTACCTTTTTCTCCCTTTCCTCCTCTTTTTTCTTCTTTTTTCCATTTCCCCCTCTTTTTTTCCTTTTTTTTTTTTTTTGCCTTTTTTCCTATTTTTCAAATTTATCCCATATATTTCCCCCCTCAAACCCCACTTTTCCTCTCTCCCCATGAATATTAAGCAGGGAGAGCCAAGTGCATCACCCCATAAACGAAGGGTGGCAAACATTCCCTCTCTGCTTCTTCCTCTAAATGGCAAGGAAAAAAGGGGAAAAAATAATTTTTAAATATGAACCTGGAGGGGTGTGGATGGGCTTGTTAGGCCCTTTCTCTCTCCTATTCCTGAATACATCCCCATAATATTTAGGCTCTTACACAATTGTTTTCCTTGAGGAAGGAGTAGCAGGACCAGAAGAAGAAATTGTCACCACAGAGGATAAACCCAGCTTTTATTTTTTCCCCCCTCTTCAACTAAAGGGCAGCTCCTTTCTCTCCCCAAAAGCAGTTTAATGGCAACAGCTTGAGAGGGACAAAGTTTGAATATCCTTGTGCCGGAGAAAAGAGCAGAGCGAAAGCCCTGCTAATTACAAAAGTTGCTTTATGAAAGATAATTCAAAGCAATAATTTAGCAAACATAATCAAGTAGCGCAGATGGGGATTTTGATGAATAGTTTGCAACATGCAATTAGCAGCTCTTGCAGTTACATATCATTAACCCTCAGAGCACAAAAATTATTTTCTCATTATTAGATGAAAAGGTAAAATTAAGCTGACTAGACAGTAAAGGAACAAACTACAATTAATTACCTTCATTTATTACAGTCATTATTTTAAACTTATTTTTTTTTACTCTGATAGATAGATGAAAACATCTAAATTAAAAGTTTTGTTCTGCTAAGTGGGAGGTGAAACTTTGCAATCCTTGGGGTGCGGGGCCAGCCTGGCTGCATCCCAAATCTGGGGATCAATGGGAACCCCGTCATCACCCCCATCATCCATGCCAGGGATGCAGAGCCTGAGCATCCCTGCCTGTATCCCACACCAACCTGGCCCACTGCTCTCAGCCTCACAATTTTCCCTATTTTTGCAAGAAAATATTTTTTCACGAGCGTGAATTTCCAGGAAAATATTTTTTCGTGCAAAATAATTATGGGGGGATTGCAAGAAATCCTTGCTGGGAATTAACCTGCCCAGGTGGCACCTTCTCCTGGTGGTGGTCAGAAATCAGCCTGTTCCTCCTTGGGTTGGGTGCTGAAAACTTTGATTTTGAGATTTGTGCGGCTGGCAGATGGTTCAGAGCTGCCAACTGTCAGCAAATGCACTAAAAAAATAAATTCAGGGAAAAAGAATGGAGGGAAAAAAAAAAAAAAAAGAAGGAAAGAACCAGCTCGAACAGTCAGTGAAAAAACACGGATTAAGTTATGGTGGGGAGGGTGGATAAGCTGGAAATATTTTCCCTGTTGCTGGTGTGGGTGCTCAGCCCAAAAAATCCTGTGGTGCACAGGAAGCAAAGAGCTTTGGCACCTTCTCCCTGAGGCAGCAGGGTCAGGATGATGTGGGAAAAAAAGAGAGGAAAAATAACCTAATGAACTGAGTATTCTCCGTCTCTGCTCTTGAGAACTTTGCCAAAACATCGCTGAACTTGTCAGGCAATATTACAACAAAATTAAGAACCAGCAGCAATTTTCTCTCATTCAGGATCCCGCGCTTTAGAAGGTAAATTATTAATGCATTTTTTTTCCTCCGTTAAGCAGTTATTTGCAGCAGTCTTGGTGTATTTCTCATTAGAAATAACATCATCTAAAGAACTTTTATTGATTCTTCTTTTCCCCCCCCCTTTTTTTTTTTTAATCTCCGAATCATGGACGTGAACAACATATTTCTGTGATGTTCCCTTTAACTAGAATTCTCAGGCTTTATTTTTATATTATTGATCTTTTTGACACGAATTGCTTTTTGGCCTTGTGAAAATCTTGGGAGCTGCTCCTGCCTTTGGGGGAATGGTGGGAGTGGGGGGATGCTGTGGGGTCTGGGTGGGTGTGATGGGTTTGGGTGGGTGTGCAGTGGGTTTACGGGGGTGGGATGGATTTATGGGGATTTATGTGAGTGTTTGATGGGTCTGTGGATGTGCGTGAGGGGTTTGTGTGTGTCTGGGATGGATCTGTGGGGGCGTGTGAGGAATCTGTGGGTGCACAATGGCTCTGTGCACATTTTTGGTGGATTTAAGGGGTTGTTTGGACACTCAGGCACCAAAGGACCCCAAGGTGTGTCTGGTTCCTCGTGGTGGTCCAGCCCCATCACCCAGGACTGTGTCTCCTTCCCAACCTCCCCCTCCTTGCCACCCTCTCTCTCTCTCCCCAACTTCTTTACACATCAGCAAAAAAAAAAAAACCACCCAAGAAAAAGCAGCGAAGCCTTGAATTAATTTCTTTTTCATCACTTTTCTTCAACATTTGGGGTCTCTGCTGCCGCTTTCTCCCCCGACAGCTGTTCCTCCACGCTGAAAAAGAGCTCATTTGTGGTTTACTGCCACCAGTATTTAGATGGAAATAACCCACTACTTATCCTGCACTTGATCTGGGGGATGCAAGAATAAACTCTCCGCAGATCCCGCGCCTCTGGAGCGGGGATGCTCAGACGCTCCGAGCGCCGGGGGAGTTTTACCATTTTTGTCACTCAATTATAATAATATTTCTGCTTCCAAATGTTTAAAAAGTTGGCTTCGGAAGGTATAATCATGGCACAGAGGCCAGCCTGACAATAGTAATTAATTAGGCTATTACGCATTCTGCAGTGATAATTGCTTTGCTGGAAAGTCACCAGCCATGAAAAGGACCCGGCGCGGAAATGTAATTTATCAGACGGCGGCGATCCCGTGCCGAGCCTCACCTTGAGCCCACGGGTGCTGTGCAGGGGGAAAAATGGGAATTAAGAGTACCTGGGTGTTTAATGCACAGGCAGAGCTCGCTCAGAGCAGGCACTGGGTTTGTGTCACTCATGGGCATCGTGGTGATGGGGAGAATGGGAGCGATGCCATCCTGACCTGAACCCAGCTCCCCCACTTTTAGCCCTTTCCTCCTCTTTTCAGCATGTTTTCAGGTGTTGCTTTCTTGGATGTGGATGCAGGGTTTGGTTCTCTGTCAAGAAAGTGAGAATTTAGGTGTTTTATTATAATACCTTGATTTTAGGGCTGATGTGGGCTTTTTCCAGGTGTTTATTCAGCTCTGTGTGAGGAATTGCAGCAGTTTCGGTGTTGGGTGAGCCATCCCTGTGTGGGACTCAGAGCTGCTCCAGCAGGAATCTCCCCCTGGCATTTGAGTAAATTATCCCCCATCTGGAAAAGATCACTGAAAATGTTAAATATCTTTTTTTCTGCTGACATTTCCTACAAGTTTACTGGGGCTGTGGAAGAGCTGAGTGGGTGTCAGGCTCAGCACGTGCCAGTTGCTCACAGTGGTGATGCCCTGGCGCTGACATGGGCTGGAATGTGCTGGAAGCCAGCTCAGGGGATGCTGCAGGCTCCTTCCCACCCTTCAGTGGAGGTGCTCAGACCTCCACAGGGATTGCTGAGGAGAGGGAAAGGTTCCCTTTGGAAAATGCTTTGTCTCTGAGATGTGGCTTGAGGGAGGAGATGCAGTGCAAACAGCTTGGTTTGGAGCTGGTTTGGTTTGGCATGGATTGGGGGTGCACAGGGACAGACACGGGGTGATGGAGAGGGAATGGAGAACATTTGGGCTGGATTTTTGCTTTGCATCCTTTGGTTGATACCAGCTCAGGGGAGATGCAGCTCTTCAGAGCAGCTGGGGCAGATCCAGGCATCCCCATGGCCCCTTTTATGTTCCTGCTCCACTCCTGTGCATTCCAAAGGGTTTGGGAATGGGGAGGTCGCACAGGGCAGATGCCACATCCCTACAAATCCCCCACCAGGGCTCACCCCACTGGCAGATTCATCAGGCATGGATCTGTCCTGCTCCAGCACACAGGCAGTGCTGGCTCCTGGCTGCCTCCTCCCTCCTTTCCCCTCTTCACTATTATTATTTTAAAGCACCCTGAAGCCAAGCATTTTTGCAGAACGCCGAAGAAAAGCCCCCAAATTCCTCCTCTGCTGGAGCCGCGGTGCTGAGAAAGTGGGTTTGTGTACGAGCTGCTATAAAAAGCCTGGCTTATACAATTTTAACAATAGAAAAATGATCTTTGTGCTCCAGTGCCTGCGAGCTCCGGAGGAGAAGGCGGCTTGCTCAGGTGGCTGCTGGATTACAAATGAGCCGTTTGCTTTGGGTTGCAATGACAAGCCATGGCAATCCGGGCTGCAGGGGTGAGCCAGGAGCTCTGCTGGCACACAGGAGGGGGAAATGCTCCAGTGTGGGAGATGCCATCAAACTGAGGCCCAAAGTTCAGGCTTTGTTTCATAATTAGCCCATCGGTGGCTTAAGAGCAATTTAATTGATTATTTCTCTGTCGTAACAGTGTGTCTGCTGGGTGGGCACCTCTTCCTCCATCACTGGCTGGTGTGAGTGCCCAATTTGGCTCTTTCCAGCTGGGAATGGGTCACTTCCATCCCTGATGCTTGTGCCCTCGTGTCCCTCTGCTGCCCCATCCCATCCGCTCCAGGTGGGGCTGGATGTGAGGGGTAACCACGATGACCTGGTGGGCAGCAGCCCCTGCCCTGAGGTGTCATTGTGCCTTGAAAAATTAAAGGGAGTAAATGATTCATGCTCATAAATGTTGGATGGGAACACACAGCAGATTAACGTTGTTGGGTTATTGGGATGAGGCTGGCGTGAGTGTCACCAGCACCGTGGTACCCCAACAGCCAAGGGGGACAGGGACAGGAGGACGTGTCCCGTTCCCAATGTGAGCATCCCCTCCACCCACCCTGGCAGGGCTCTGGGCGAGGCCGCGCGCCGGATCCGGCCCGGCGGGCACAACAGCGGGCGCGCTTCTTTATTCCTTATTTAAGCGCCGACATTAAATTATAATTTTCATTTACTCAGAGCACATCAATGATTTAGGGCGACGTGACATGGCAGCAGCACGAGGAGTTTGGCCACAGGCAGCGACGGCTGCGCGGGGCACGGAGCCGCGCCGGGGGGACCCGTGTGTGGCTGTGGTGGTGCTGATCCCACCAGCTCGGCCGGTTCCTCCCTCCAAGCCCATCCCTGACCCCTTTTTCCCTCTCCCCGCAGGTGATTGCACTTTGTAAGAGCAGCAAGGAGGCTGAGACGGCTTTCCTGAGCGTTTACACGCAATTGCTCGGAGCTCCAGGTAAGCAGAGCGGTGGCGACCTGGCTGCCTAACGAGTTGCGTGCCGGTGCCCAGAGGAGCCAGCGAGGACCGTGGCACCATCCCTGGCACCATCCCTGGCACCGTCCCCAGCACGGCTGGCACCGTCCCTGGCACGGCTGGCGTCGCCCACCGCGGCCGGCGCATGGTGCTCTGGAGATCCCAGCCGAAGAGAGGAGAGGAAGCAGCTTTTGCCATCGCTGTGTTTCAGCCCCTGAGCCAAATGCATCTTGACGTTAGGAAAGGAATACATTTGCTCAGCCCGTGTAGTAACACTGCGGCTATTCCCACTTGTCTGTTTGACGGTAAGTTGAGCGAAACGGCCGAGCTCGGCTCGCAGCACCTCCACGGGGACATCCTTCCTCTGTCACCCTGTCCTGGGAGGGGGAAACTGAGGCACGGGGCAGCCCTGAGGTCTGTGTTGGCAGAGCTGGTGCTAGGGATGGGTGACAAGCTGGGAGCCCCCTCCTGCTGCTCCCCACTTTGGGGGATTTGGTGTGCGCCAGGCACGGAGCGTCCCCCGGCACGTCGGGGGCCGAGAGCTGCAAACGGCTGAAAACGCGCGGAAAGGCTCCTGCAGGGCCACTAATTCATTTTCCAGACATTTAGGAATAACAAAATGTTTTAATGATTTCTTAGGGGAATTAGGGAGACATATTTTTGTCCTCATTAAATTTTCTCCTGTGCTACGAGAACCAAATGTCAGCTCGGCTTGCAGAACCCAGTTATCTTCCCTCCCCACCTCCCCGCGCTCACCCGCCGGCTCCTCCCGCCTGCACATGGATGCACACACACATGCACGCCACAAAATTCTTTCCCTGTGCTCTCCTCCTTCTCCTCTCTCTGCTCTCCACAGCGTCTCTGGCTCCTCTCCTGCACCCCAAATCCTCCCTCCCGCCGTTCAGCCCCGTCTGTTCCATGTCCGCATGTCTCTCGACAGGCAAACTCTTTGTGGAATACTTTCCAAGCGCCACATAAGTCCTGATTCGACATTTTTTGCTTTGAATGGCTGCTGTCAACACAAATCTCTGGCAGAGACTGTAACGGAGCCTGATTGCTCAGCAAGTATTTTGATAAGTGAGCTGGCTGTGTGTCTGTAATTACGGGAGAAAACCGTAAATCTTTTGGATATTGTTCACACAGATGTGGCGTGAAGGGAAGGGGGGGAAGCAGTAAAATGTGTTAAAAGCATAATTAATGTCATTGTTGTTGGGGATGATTTGATTTAAGGCTGACTTTGACTCGTGGAGGGATTTGTAGGGCGCTGGTGGATGTGTTTGAGCAGGTTGGGATGGGGTGGCAGAGGAGAGGTGACAGCACCATGGAGGTGCTGTGGGTGTCCCATGGGTGCACCAAGGGTGCCCTGTGCTCCTCCTGGGGCCAGGCAGCAGCAGCATGGAAGGTGGGCTGGGTAGAATGGCCCTGGCACCGGGATTAGCTGGTGATCCCCAGGGATACAGGTGCTTGTCTGCTCAGGAGAAGGTGAGGAGCACTCAGAGCTGCCCCTGTCCCTGTTAGTGAGCAGCCAAAGGAAGGCTGTGGAGAAGGGTCTGGAGGAGGAGTCATTTGAGGAGCAGCTGGGGGCACTTGGTTTGTTCAGTGTGGAAAAGAGGAAACTGAGGAGAGCCTTCATCCCAACCCACAGCATCCTCAGGAGGGGCAGTGCAGGGACAGCTCCAATCTCTGCTCTCTGTGAGCAGGGACAGCACTCAGGGAATGGCTGGAGCTGTGTCAGGGTGGTTTAGGTTGGGTATCAGAGAAAAGTTCTCCCCCAGAGAGAATGTTCCCCAGGGAATGGGCACAGCCCTGAGGCTGCTGGGAACACTTGGACAGCACTCTGAGGAATGCACAGGGTGGGAATGTTGGGGTGTCTGTGCAGGGCCAGGAGTGGGACTCCTGGATCCTTGAGGTCCCTTCCAGCTCAGGATATTTTGTGATTCTGTGATCCTGCTGTAGCGCTGCCACTAAAGGATGGCCAATGACGCCAGCTAGTGGTCGCACTTATATTTGTATTTATTTATTTAATTAATATAAATAAACTGCAAATATAATGTGTGAGGGTATGGATCAGCAGGCCAGGGGCAAGGACACACTGTTTCTCAGGCATGCTGATCTACCACTCCATATCCTCACCCACTACATATGCAGTTTATATATATTAATTAAATAAATATATATTTATGGCCCCAGAGTGATGCCCTCAGGTCCTGTTCAGGCACCTGTGTCCCTTGTGTCACCCATCTGTGCTGCTGGCCAGTGTCAGGTCTAACCTGTCCCAGTGGAAGATGTGATGCATGGAGGAAGGGATTACACCCCAATATCTCACAGGTGGTGGCACAGCCAGCCCCACAGCCGAGGATGGTGTTTCCCAGCGGCTGGGCAGTGTGGCATTAGCTCAGTGCAGTTACTCCAGCCAGGAATTTGGCACCTGCACTGCCCTGGCTGTTGTAAAGGTTTGTTCTTCCCTTCCCAAAGCTCTGCTCCCACCGTTCCATCCCAGGCTGGCAGCTCCAAACAGGGAACAGCACACGGAGGGCTGCAGCTCATGGGAAGGAAAATGCTGACCCGAGGAAAATCCCTGGTGCTTTATCACTCAGACCCATTTTTCCCATATTATTTCTCATCTTGGAGGCAGGAGGAGCTGCTGGTGTGGATCAAACAGGGCCTGTCCCAGTGTTTATCTCCATTATCTCCATGGAAGCAGCTCACAGGCTGGCACGGAGCCTCCTGCCAGCACCCCCAGGGCTGGGGGGGACAGGGGGGATCCCAGCAGCCCCCGGAGTGCAGGGTTTAATTATCCATATCCTTATCTCCACTCATGTCGTTATGGAGTTATTAATGGCTGTGGGAGCATCCAGGCTGGCTGGGGCTGTGCTGCATCACTGCCATCCCACACCCCTGGGTGGGGAACCAGCCTGGGGGATGCTGAGCTGAGTGAGACACGCCAGGAGCTGAAGGATGCCGTGAGCATCCCCAGGAGGGTCCCAGCTGGAGCCACCTCCCTGTTTCAGTGACAGAGCTGACAGCACTCAGCATCTGCCTCTGGATCCACGTTGGCCAGAATCCTGCCACAAACCTCTTATTCCATCCATTCATTTGTGATGTCCAGCAGAAAGAAGGGATGACGTTCCCTGTGGAGGATGCTCCAGGGGATTTTGGTTTGGCAGTCACTAATGCTGGGGGGATGCTGTGGGTTGTGATGGTGTGGGATGGCAGCAGTGGGACAGACAGACCCCCCCAAATCCCATTTGGAGGAGCACGTGCCACGGCATTCCTTGTTTGCAAGGAGCATCCACATTGGCATGGACCAAATCTTGCATCTTCTGGGCGGGTTCACTCCCAAAATCATTTGGGGCTGTGTTTGACCCCCAAATCCCATGTTTGACCTCCTTCATCCCTCTTGCATCTCAGCCAGGGGCTTGCCAAGCAGCAGAGCTGCTCTGTGTCCCGTTCTGAGTGGAGGCAGCCAGTTGTTGGAATTTTTTTCCACCACCCACTGTTATTATCTTTTACCCTTGGATGCCTGCCACGTGCCGTACGGTAGCATGCCCAACTCCACCCCACTTCCCTGTTTGCCTAACTTTTTGACCCTGGAGAATTCAAATCTATTTTCTCTCCTCTTCTTTTCCATGAAAAAAAAGCCCAACAGAAAAAAAAATCCCCCAAACCTACATTAACCTGGCTCAATAGGAGGCATTTTCTTGAACTTATTAAAAAACCCAGACTTGTAAATTAATTTGTTCATGTTGTACAATGGCAGTGCAGATGGACTCATTAGCATGCACACAACAAATAATTATAGATGAATTTTTAGCTGGCCTGCTTAATGGGCTTGCTGGGTTAATTATGTCAATGTATAATTACATCAGCCCTGGGAGACATAATGGCACACCCCGCTGAGCAGACACCAGCTAATGATGGTGTAATGCTGACAGAGGGAAGACGGACGGCTCCGGATGCACCTGCTTACCTCGGCACAAACCTCCATTGTCTGTGCCCAAAGCAGCCCTGCAGGAGCCACCGTGCCCGGGGAGGTGATGTCCCCACGTCCCCAGCCCGTCCCTCCGTGTCACAGGGCTGGCAGGGAAAGGCTGGGATGTTCCTGTGGCTCCTGGAATGGCAGGATGTCCCCACGGCTGCTGGAAATGAGGGACTTGGTGTGTCCCCATGGCTCCTAGAAAAACAGGACTTGGCTTTTCCCTATGGCTCCTGGAATGGCAGGATGTCCCCATGGCTGCTAGAAAAGCAGGACTTGGTGTGTCCCCATGGCTCCTGGAATGACAGAATTCAGGATATCCCCATGGCTTCTAGAAAGGCAGGACCTGGTGTGTCCCCACAGCTCCTAGAAAGGCAGGATGTCCCCATGGCTGCTAGAAAAGTAGAATTTGGTGGGTCCCCATGGCACCTGGAATGGCAGGATGTCCCCATGGCTGTTAGAAAAGTAGGACTTGGCTTGTCCCCACATGGCACCTGGAATAGCAGAATTCAGAATATCCCCATGGCTCCTAGAAAAGCAGGACTTGGTGTGTCCCCACAGTTCCTAGAATGGCAGGACTAGGGGGGTGTCCCCATGGCACCTGGAATGGCAGGATCTCCCCATGGATGCTGGAAAAACAGCACTTGGCTTGTCCCTGTGGCACCTGGAATGGCAGGACCTGGCATGTCCCTATGGCTCCTAGAAAGGCAGAATTCACGATATTCCCATGGCTCCTGGAAAGGCAGGACCTGGCATGTCCCCATGGCTCCTGGAATGGCAGGATGTCCTTATGGCTCCTAGAAAAACAGGACCTGGCATGTCCCCATGGCTCCTGGAATGGCAGAACTCAGGATATCCCTGTAGCTCCTAGAAAGGCAGGACCTGGCGTGTTGTCCCCATGGCTTTGGGAAAGGCAGGACCCGGGGTGTCCCCACAGCACGGGGAGGTGGGAGAGGGCCTGTGCAGGGCCATCCCTGTCTCTCACCACCCATGCCACCTCCCGCAGACCCCGCTCCTGTGCTGGAGGCTGCCCGGAGCCTGGAGGATCGGCTGCAGCAGCTGCAGCGCCTCGAGCCGGAGCCGCCGCCGCCCCTCAAGGAGCTCAGCCGGCCCTGGAAGAAGCACCCGGAGCTCAGCAGCACCAAAGGTACCGGGCCAGGAGCAGCCCCTGGGAGCATCCCTGGCATGCAGGGCCAGGATTGCCCCCTGGCCACCGCTGTGTCCCCTCCGCAGCCGTGTGTGTGTGCCTGTGTCCCCGCAGAGCGCAGGGACGCAAGGTCGCCGGCAGCCGAGCCCCCGCTGCCCGGCCCCGACGGCAAAGCCAAAGCGCCCGGCACAGAGACCCCGCTGCAGAGACATGAGGCAGACAAGCAAAAGTACGTGGGAGCCCAAATGGGGTGGGTTTGGGACGCTGTGAGGACGCGTGGCTCTGTCCCTGCTCCTGCACCGAGTTGTCCGTCCATCCATCCATCCATTCATCCATCCATCCATCCATCCACCTTCTCCTTCCCTTTGCTGTCCGGTTGGGAGCGGTCACATCACACTCAGAAACTCGATACCAGACTCTCCCAGTGTCTGTCTGTCTGTCCATCCCCATCCCGGGTGGTTTTGGGGAAGCAGCAGGCACAGGCACAGCGGGGACAGGTCCCTCCTGTTGTCCCTTTGTGCAGCATCCCTGGCTCATGGCTTTGCTCGGACTGGTGGGCTCAATCCAGGTCGCTGTGTGAACCTCATTAGATGACCTTTTAATTCGGATGCTCTGGTGCCTTCATTGTTATTCCTTAACACGCTGCACCAGGGAAACAAATGAAGAATCTTTAAACCCTAAATTGCAGATCTCTGCGAGTAAGTTCCTGGCAAGTGCAGGCTATAAATAATGCGGAATAACTTTGCCCTGATTGCTTCCCCCTCCTCCAGTTAATTACAGGAGGGGGTGGGCTGCTATGCCCCCCTCAGAGGGGTTTCAACCTCAGGGATCAAGGACCATTTTCAACCCAATGTGAATTTTTTTACAATTGGGGCAATAAACATTAAACATGTTACTGAGGGGTAACACAGCTTGGACACATCCTGGTATCCACTGGTGGGAGTTTCCTGGCTTCAGTGAGTGATGGGGTAGAGGAGAGGACTCTGAGGGGTCTCTGTGTGGTTTTGGGGGGCTGTGGGGTCGGCGGTGCCCCCGCTCCATCCCTGGTCCATCCCTGGTGCCCGTCTCTCGCAGGGGCCTGCAGGAAGCTCAGGTCACCTTGGCCGCTCGGCTGGGGGAGGCAGAGGAGAAGATCAAAGTGCTCCACGCAGGTAGTGGGGCCGGGACAGGGGCTGCTGACCGTGCAGGGCCTGGCGCCCACCCCACAGCTCACCCTCCTCTTCCTCTTGCCAGCGCTGAAGGCCACGCAGACGGAGCTGCTGGAGCTGCGCTGTAAATACGACGAGGAAGCGGCGTCCAAGTGAGTTCCCAGCAGGGCTGGGTTGTGCTCAGAGCTGAGCTGAGACACTTCTGGCAGCACTGGGACGTCTCCGTGATGCTGCTTGAGGAGCTGAGATGCTTCAAGCCCCTGCAGGGACATCCTCAGTTGTCTCACTGAAATTGTGAGAAAAACACAAACTCTCCAACAACACCTTTTAAGTGTTGGAGAACCAAGGCATTGCTTTATTCTGGCCCGGATGTGCAACAGAAATTGTTTCATCCACTCATGCCCGGGTTATGCAGTGAAAATCATTCAATCACGCCTGGTTTTGTACCAGACTTTCATGTATTTGTACATAAAAACCCCACAGAAATTCACGTTCACTGGTCTCAAATAACACAATCCTTAGTTTCCCATCTCCTATTGGTTATTAATCCCTTCACCTTCGATGTTAATTGGGTCCTCATCCTTGGGCTCTCTAATCGGTCTTTTCCCAGACCAGGTGTCTCCGACCCGCCAGGGGGGAAATGTTTGTTAATGTTTGCTTATCTCCTGTTTATCTCCTGGCTACTCCCAGTTCTTCCCCGGGAGTCTTTTGAGGAGAAACTTCAGTTCTCCTCCCCCTGGGCAAAGGCAAACAAGACCCTGATTAAATTTGTAAAAAAATTTTTGCAAGTTGTGTCATTTCCACCAGCTTTGGGCTGTGTCTGTGCCCCCACACCCTCTGACACCTCTTGTTTTCTGTCTCAGGGCGGATGAAGTGGCCATGATCATGACCAACCTTGAAAAAGCCAACCAGGTGAGCCAGGAGCTGACTGGGCAGGGGCTGGTGGGGTTGGCCCTGCAGAACTCGAGGTGCTGCATGCACCCCAAGCATCTGTGTGGCCTGAGTGTCTGTCCCCAAAACTGATAAGGGGTTGACAGGCACCACGATTGGGAATCCCTACAAAGGAGAGCTCAGGTTTCTGCCCACTGATGGGACCCCCTGCCCCATGTATGGATAGGGTCATGGGTGTGTTTGGGTTTCTGCCAGGCTCCATTTGGCTGCTGGAGCTGGCACTTGTCACCTCCAGCCTCTCACGGGTGTTTTAGGGCACAACCCACACTGTTCCTGTGTTAGATTCCAGTGTAATCACTCTTGGTCCTGTCCACTCCTCTTAATTAGTGTTTTTTTTAATTCTGAAAATGTAGGTACAAATAAGTGCATGTGGATAATAAAAGCAGTCTAAAGAACAATTTGTGTAAATAAAACCATCCTTTTGGGTGGAAAAAAGATATCCTGGAGATGGTCTGCAGCCAGTGCTGAAGGATTGGGATCAGGAACTGTGTTAGGACATGGGCACCTTAAATACATGGGGGGAGCTTAAATATCTGGGCTGGGCTTAGGATGCTGGAGGTGGGAGTGGGATGCTCAGGAGAGGCAGAGACTGGGGCAGGTCCTGGGCCCTGTGTGGGGTGGGCTGAGCTGCAGTGCCTGGTGCGATTCCTGCTCTGTTCTCTTGCAGCGGGCGGAGGCGGCGCAGAGGGAAGTGGAGAGTTTGAGGGAGCAGCTGGCGGCCGTCAACAGCTCCCTGCGCCTGGCCTGCTGCTCCCCGACGGGCACCACGGGGGTGAGGGCATCCCTGGGACCAGGAGCACCCCTTTAGGGACAGCCCTTGGGGCCAGGAGCACCCCTCAGGGCCAGGGACAGCCCTGGGGCCTGCAGCATCCTTTGGGGCCTGCAGCATCCTTTGGGGCCTGCAGTATCTATCACAGCCAGGAGCATCCCACTGCACTTGGGAGCACCCCACTGATGCAGGAGCATTTTTTGTGTTTGGGAGCGCCCATCATGTTGGGGAGCAAGCCCAAAATGCCTGAGTGTTTTCACTCTGAGGTGGTGGGACTGGCTGTGCCCTTCAGCCTCCCACAGCACTGAAATGCACCTGGGAGACCTTCAAGGGGCAGAGGGAATGTCTGTCCCTCCCCAGGGCTCTGTCACCAGTGTCCCCAATGCACTGGGCTGAGCCCTGCTTCCTGTGGGGACATGTCCAATGGGGAGGGTGGCCCTTGTCCCCACCTTGGGTGGCCGGGAGCTGACAGTGTCCCCTCTCCCAGCAGGACAAAGTGAACTATTCCATGTGCTCAGGGTCGAGGTTGGAGGCAGCTCTGGCTGCCAAGGACCGGGAGATCCTGCGGCTGCTGAAGGACGTGCAGCACCTCCAGAGCTCTCTGCAGGAGCTGGAGGAGTCCTCTGCCACCCAGATCGCTGAGCTGGAGGGACAGCTGGCCGCCAAGAACGAGGCCATTGAGGTGCGCCCGCGGGGGCTTGGGGCGTGCCAGGGTGGGGGACACGGGTCCAGCCGTGCCAGGGTGGGGGACACGGGTCCTGCCATGCCAGGGTGGGGGACGTGGGTCCGGCCGTGCCGTGTGGCCACCAGGAGCTGGCTGCAAGGAGTCCCCTCCTCTGCTCCACAGAAGCTGGAGGAGAAGCTGCAGGCACAGGCTGACTACGAGGAGATCAAAACCGAGCTGAGGTATGGCTTGACCGGCACCCACGGCTGCCTCGCTGATGTCCCAGCACCACAGCTGTGACACAGCCACCATGTCACCTCCTTGTCTCCCTGCCAGCATCCTGAAGGCGATGAAGGTGGCCTCTGCTGGCTGCAGCCTGCCCCAGGCAAGTGGCATGGCGCGTCCCGAGGCGCTGGCCGGGCTGAGCCAGCCCTGCCGACGGTGCCTCCGCCGCCTGTCCCCATCTCGCCCTGGCTCCTTGCAGAGCATCTCCAAGGCGGAGGAGGCCCTGCTGCTGGGGAAGGAGGCTTTCTACCCCTCCCAGAAGTACCTGCTGGAGAAGCCCAGCCTGCTGGCCAGCACTGGTAGGGACTTTAGATTCTGTGGCATCTTGCTGGGAATATCCGTGGGAATGTGGGCGGCCTGGCTGTGTTGGGGTGGGATGTCACCTGGGGAAACTGAGGCAGGAGCTGTTTGGCTGCAGGGCTGTGCCTGAGCCGTGGCCAGGGGACTCTAGTGTGTCTCCCTCTCTCTCCTTCATCTCTAGAGGAGGATCACTCCGAAGACGAGTCAGGGAAGGATCCACTGGGCATGGAGCAGCCGTACCCATCCCCTCACCACGCCCCAGCTGATGACCCCGCATCCCCCACTCCCCTCCCGCCGCTGCCTGGCCCTGGCGTGGCCCCTGACGGTCCCCGGACTTTCTCCCTGTCCCCCTTCCCAGGGGCTGAGCGGCTCTCAGGGGACCCCAAGGCCCCCCAGCTCCCTGTGCCCGGCTACAAGAGCGAGAGCAGCAGCGGGGCGCCGCCCTTCCCCTCCTCCTTCTTCGGGGCCAAAAGCAGCTCCGTGCACCCCGTCCCCGTGCCGGCCACCAGTGCCACCAGCCCGCCCGGCGAGCCCTCCGAGGGCAGCGCCGGCAGCTCTGGCGAGGAGGAGCAGCTGGACACGGCCGAAATCGCCTTCCAGGTGAAGGAGCAGCTGCTGAAGCACAACATTGGGCAGAGGGTCTTCGGGCACTACGTGCTGGGGCTGTCGCAGGGCTCCGTCAGCGAGATCCTGGCGCGGCCCAAGCCCTGGCACAAGCTGACGGTGAAGGGCAAGGAGCCGTTCATCAAGATGAAGCAGTTCCTGTCTGACGAGCAGAACGTGCTGGCCCTGAGGACTATCCAGGTGCGCCAGAGAGGTGAGTGGTTGGGGTGGCCCTGGACAACGGGTCCTGTGTCCCTCCCAGTGCACCCCAGTTCACCCTGGGGTGCCCCATGCCGTGGCAGGGATGCTCACCAGACCCTGATGTGCTGGGATGCTGTTCCCCAGGATTTTCCCTGCTGGGATGGAGCTGGAGCCGGGTGGGATGAGCTCTGGCAAACGGCAGCAATTAACAACAACCCATGGCTGTGGAACTGCATCCCTGGACGTGCTTTACTCATTTATTCTGACAAGTGCCATTTAATTATTCATTAGGCTGTTCTGTGCTGTATGAATCAATGTGCTGGGGAATATTTCATTAAAATAATGAAGTTTTAGTGCTGCGGAACCTTGGCGCGGCGTTGGCACTGTCGCGGAATGGTGACTCCCATCTCTGGGGACAGTGGCTGCTGGCCGCATCTCAGCAGTGGCAGCTGGTCACTCGAGTCCTTGTGGTGGCACCAGGACTGGACAATGCACATCCATGGTCCATGCACCTGCTGGCTTCAGCCTGGAGGGCTCTGATTTATCCCCTGGATCTGATCCGTCATTAATACTTCTATTAACAGCCAGGAGAGCACAGTGCCAGGGATGGGGACATGGTCTCTGTGCCCATGTCTCTGCTCCTGGTGGGGAGAGGGTGCCCTTGGCTGGGATGAGCAAGGTGGTGGGAGATGTTGTGCCAGAGGCAGGAGCTGGCAGCCAGGGCTACCAGGGCTCCCCGTGCTCCCCTAGCGACTAATCGGGAGTGACATTTGTCTTCAAACCAGCATCCCTAAAAATAACCGAACATGAGGAGCAGTAAATACTTCCTGACATACAAGTGGAGCTTGTAAAACCAGCGCTGGTGACAAAGCTGTTATCCTGCCTCTTTGATCAGGTAGCATCACGCCACGGATCAGGACACCGGAGACCGGCTCCGACGACGCCATCAAAAGCATCCTGGAGCAGGCAAAAAAGGAGATTGAGTCGCAGAAGGGAGGTAGGTGCTGCCATGGGGGTGGCCAAGTCCCTGCTCTGCCCTGTGGCAGCAGCACCCATCCCAAAAATTGGCTTTTTGTGGGTGTTTCACCCATTGACATCCATGTAGAATTTTAGGGCATGTTGGAAGGAAATGCTGTGTGGGATGGAAGAGTCCCTGTGCAGCAGAGTTCAGATCTGGGCTTTCAGAAACTTTGGATGCACTCTTTTTCCTCCCCCCTGCCCCATACCAGATGATTAAATGAGTATTCAGGATCCATCTGGCACGAGGAACCATTAAAGCAGCTGCTCTCACAGTCAATTACAAGAAATGAAATACATTAAAACAGGTAGTCTGCTGAGAAAGCAGAATCCCGGAGAATTAAATTAGACGGCAACGGTGGAAAAAACAGGCAGGGAAAACAAACATGTTTGTCTATCGCATTGTTGGTAATGGGATTTATTTTGCAATCATCAAAAAAGAAGTTGGCTTTGAGTTGGGGCTGTTGACGCTTTTGCTTTGTGGATGCTGCTGGTCCAAACCAGATCAAGATAAAAACCACTTTCCTCCCACACTTTGAGCTGTGGCCACACAGTAAACGATGTCTGCTGCTCCTCTGGGCTGCCCTCACTGCTTTTCTCTGCAGGGGAGCCCAAAACACCATCAGCATCACAGGCAGTGGCCAACGGGGCGGGCAGCAGCAGCTCGGAGGACGCCATCAAGAGCATCCTGGAGCAGGCGCGGCGGGAGATGCAGGCGCAGCAGCAGGCGCTGCTGGACATGGAGTCGGGGCCCGGCGGGCATGGAGGGGACACGGCGCCCTCTGAGCGCTCCACGCTGGGCACCGTCAGCCAGAACATCACCCCCGCCCTGGTCAAGCAGGAGGAGGCCAGCGGGGCCAGCCCTGGCCCGCCGCAGACGCCCCTGGCCGTGCTCTCCCCCGCCGCCTTCGTCCAGAGCATCATCCGCAAGGTGAAGTCGGAGATCGGCGACGCCGGCTCCTACTTCGACCAGCACTGGGCGTCGGAGCGGAGCCTGCTCAGCCGGCCCTACACCTCCGTGTCGCCCTCGCTGTCCTCCTCCTCCTCCAGCTACTCCAGCATGGCCAACGGCCGGGGCTGGCCGCGGGGGGAGCCCGGTGAGGGCGGCACCAACGAGGACGAGCTGCAGCCGGCGGATGAGGAGCCCCAGCGGCTGTCGGAGATGAAGGCGGAGGGAGCCGGAGCGGAGCCGGCGGCCGGTGGGCGTCTGTCCTACTACCCCACGTACGTGCCACGGACCCTGAAGCCCACGGTGCCGCCGCTGACGCCGGAGCAGTATGAGATGTACATGTACAGGGAGGTGGACACGCTGGAGCTGACCCGGCAGGTCAAGGAGAAGTTGGCCAAGAACGGCATCTGCCAGAGGATCTTCGGAGAGAAGGTACCAGCCTGGAGAAGGGGGGGTCTGGTGTCCTCTCTGCTCCATGAGCCAGAGCCTGGGCTCATTGATGGCCTTCACCAGCTCCTTCCAGAGTCTTCCTTTTCCCTGGTCTGTTTCCCCTTGGAGGACTCAGTCCTCAGGTCTGACCCAAGCCCAGTCTCCCAGTGGCCACCATTAATTGGTTGGTGGCAATTCCCATCAAGAATGCCCAGTCCCCTAAACAGAGCCCTTTGGGGACCAGCCTCCCACCCCACTGGGTTTCCCAGAGGGACTCACCCGTGGCAGGGGACAGAGGGTCCAGACATGCTGTGGGGCAGTGGGTGGCAGTGGGTGGCATCCTGCTCCCCCTCCCCAACAGGGGAGTGGAGGGCAGGCAGCTTCCCAGCACTGGGGGAGTGCAGCCCACCTTCAGAGGGTGACACCTGCGTGGTGCCCAGGTGCTGGGACTGTCCCAGGGCAGTGTGAGTGACATGCTGTCGCGGCCCAAACCGTGGAGCAAGCTGACACAGAAGGGTCGGGAGCCCTTCATCCGCATGCAGCTCTGGCTGACAGACCAGCTGGGCCAGGGGATCAGCCAGCAGCCCACACCCTCCCAGGGTAAGTGACATCACTGTCCCCACGTGCCATCAGTGTCCCCACCACTTCTGTGTCCATCCCCTGCATCCCAGGGAGTTTGTCCTGCTCCCACCCCAGCACTGGGAAGAGCTGTCCCTGCCAACTCCAATACTAGCACCCACATCCTGGGAAGTCCCTTCCATCCCCAACCTCCTTCATTTAAAACAAAAATAAAAGGAAAGCCACATCAAAAACCTTGGGCTTCATGCCTGACATAAAGCAATAGCTGGATTTTTTGTGTTATATTGATGGCATTTTCTCTCTTTAATTATTCCACCACCATCATCTCCCACTTTGGAGAAGCTTGGCTGGTATCCCTCTCCTCTAGAGGGCAAAGCCACAGGTTTCCCCTAAATGCCCTTCCTGCTCCCTGCCCCATCCCCTCCCGCTGACCCCTGTGCCCTGGTGTCACACAGCCAGCCCGGCGGAGCCCCAGCCGTCCCCCTCACCGCCCCCCAGCCCCTCCGAGCACGAGAAGGGCTGCCAGGAGCCCCTCACCCTGGCCTTGGAGAGCAGCAAGGAGAACCAGCAGCCCGAGAGCCGCTCGACGCCTGCGCTGGGCGGGAAGATGTATCCCAACAGCCAGGGCCCCATGGGCATCCAGGAGATCGTCGCCATGTCCCCCGAGCTGGACACCTACTCCATCACCAAGAAGGTCAAGGAGGTCCTGACAGACAACAATTTAGGTGCGGGCCCTCTCTCTGCCCAGGTTTTTGGGAGCTGCTGGTGAGACTGCATGGATCCAGCACCCCAGTTCCTGTAGGTGCAACCCCCCCTTCCAGATGTTTCTCTGTGGGTGCTCATGGGAATTCCAGGAGGATGCTGGCTGGGAAATGGGGTGCACCTGCTGTGCAGGGGGACTGCAGCGCCCGTCCCGCTGCTCTACCCCGCTAACCACCTCTGCTTCTCCTCCGCCAGGCCAGCGGCTGTTTGGGGAGAGCATCCTGGGCCTGACGCAGGGCTCGGTGTCCGATCTCCTCTCCAGGCCCAAGCCGTGGCACAAGCTGAGCCTGAAGGGGAGGGAGCCCTTCGTGCGCATGCAGCTCTGGCTCAACGACCCCCACAACGTGGAGAAGCTGCGCGACATGAAGAAGCTGGAGAAGAAGGGTGAGGGACGGGGTGACACGGCCCCGCTGGGTTGGGTGACACATCCCACTGGCTGAGGGGGGTTCCTGGGCTGGGGGGCGAGCGGTGCCAGCTGGGTGTCCTCTCCTGCAGCCTACCTGAAGCGCCGGTACGGGCTGATGAGCGCTGGCTCGGACAGCGAGTCCCCCAGCGCGCGCTCCGAGTGCGCCAGCCCCAGCGCGCCGCCGCAGGACCTCAGCCTGCTCCAGATCAAGAAGCCGCGGGTGGTGCTGGCGCCAGAGGAGAAGGAAGCCCTAAAGAAAGCCTACCAGCTGGAGCCATATCCCTCCCAGCAGACCATCGAGCTGCTCTCCTTCCAGCTCAACCTCAAGACCAACACCGTCATCAACTGGTTCCACAACTACAGGTATGGGCACTCCCGGGCTTTGGGGGTGCTGTGACACAGAGGGGGTGTCTCTGCTCCCCTTCCAGCCTGCCATGTCACTCTTCACTAGATGAGAGGTGCAGACCCACTGGAGGTCTCCAGGTTGGTGGGTGGTGTTGGCTTCCTTGACCAAGTCATGTTGAGCATCTGAAGTGGTTTCCATGCTCACATCCACCTGCTCACCCCAGAGCAGGATCTCTGCAGAGGGGGAGAGAATGCCTTATGGAGGCTGCTGGAGCACAGGATCCATCCCCACAGCAGCCCAGCCCTGGGGAGCAGCACAGGTTTCATCCTTAGGTGACATTGCAGTGGACACTTTGCCCACTGGCTGGAGATGTGGCATGGGGCAGTGGGTGTTTGTTCCCACCTCTCCATGGTTGTGTCCCGCAGGTCACGGATGCGCCGAGAGATGCTGGTGGAGGGCGCGCAGGACAATGACACAGACCCGGAGCAGAGTGGGACGGCCATCCCCGGGCGCCGGGCCCCCCACAGCCCCGACTCGGACCCCGAGGACCACAAACCCGTGTTGGTGGGGGACGAGCCCCCCTGTGCGGCTGCGCCCGTGAAGGTGAAGGAGGAGCAGGGCGATCCGGGCGGCTGGAGCCGCCGGCGGGACTCACGCAGCCCGGCCGGCGCGGCCGAAGGGACCGGACCTCCCCACGAGGAGCGGGGGGCAGCCCCCCACGCCGCCGCCCCCAGCCTCCCGCGGCGGGGAGGCCGCGCCGGTGCCACCGCTGGGGGACCCCAACCGCCGCCACCGCCACCACACCCCGACAGCTCCCAGTCCTCGGCGGGCTCGTCCCGCTGCAGCTTGGTGGTGTCCCCGACGTCGCCCTCGGCAGCTTCCTCGCCCGGCCTCACCGGCTCAGCCTCTCCAGGACCGTCCTCTGCCGGGCCGGTGTCGCCGGCGCTGCCACCGGCTGCCGGCCCCCGGCTCAGCACCAGCGTGCAGCGGCGCCACGAGAAGATGGCCAACCTCAACAACATCATCCACCGCCTGGAGCGGGCTGCCAACCGCGAGGAGGCCCTCGAGTGGGAGTTCTGAGCCCCCCCGACACCCCAAATATATATACACGCCCCCACACATATATATATATTTTGATAAATGCAGTGTGCACCGAGAGGTGACGAGTGGCCGGCGCCACAGAAGAGGAGCGCCCATGAAAAAAGAGGGGACCCCTCTCTATGAATCCACCCCACCCCTCTGGCTTTGTTTTAAATGTGAAAAACTGGGAACAATTTTAGAAAAGAAAAACAAAAAAAACAAAAAATATTTATAGACCTCTTTTAGATATTTTAATAAAAGGATACTTTGGAATTTATTAACAGCTTAAGCTGCTTTGATATTAAAGATAGCTATAAAATCAAGATGATGTAGCAGTCGTGTCATTAAATGTACACTGAAGTCTTGTAGTTTGCCACTGGATGAGATTAAAAACAAATAAACAAAAAAAAAAAAGAAAACCAACCCACAGAAAAGACTTTTTGAGCAAAGCCATCAAGAAGCACTATGAGACTGACCAAATTTAAGAAACTTTTGCAGTTTCCACCCCTGTCTGTAAGACACTGCATCGCTTCTGCCCCAGCCAGAGACTGCGTCCTAGTCCCTGAAGACTCTAAAGCCCCCGACGCCATCGAGTATGTATTTAGTTCTGGTGGTTTATGTTTTTGGAAGCCTTTGTAACACAGAATGTCCCGTGCGGTTGTATATGTTGTAGAAATGTCTGCAATAGCCTTCTGGAACAAGATGTAGCATGGTCCCAACGCCGTCCCTCGCGCTTCCTCCAGCCGGCGGCCGGTGGCAGCTCCCACCTGCCATCTGCAGCTCGTGCCAGCTCCCAAAGGAGGAGAGAAAATGAGGCAAAAGCAAAGAAAGCAACCCGAGTGAGCTTGGGATGGGAAAATGTCCCTGGGTGTGGTGCTTGAGGATGGTACCAGCTCACTGGGGATGGATATCCATGGCATCCTGATTCCCCATCCATTCAGGAAAGAGAAGGATGGAGCCTCTGAGCTTTGGCTCTGGGGCAGCAGTGCTTGAGGTGAGCACCCAAAAATTGTGAGCCACCCACTCACAGGCTGAGCCCTCCTCAGGGCTGCTCCAGCATCACAGCCCAGCACATTTTTAGGGAGAGCACCTGGGCAGGGAGAGCATCCCCTTCCCACAGCCATGTCCCAGGTGGTGGGTGTCAGTGATGCCAGGATGAGCTCTGGGGTGTCACATCAAATCAGGCTCCTGCCTAAATTGGGCAAGCTCAACCCTGAGCTGGGCAAAGCACCACCAAGCACCACCTGGCTTTCCAGGGCTGATCCTGTGCAGACACAGGAGCTCAGTGGTGTCACAGTCCCAGTGTGCTCCCTGTCACCTCCCTGACCCCACCACCTGCAGCCAGCCTCTGCTAACAAAATGCCTTTAAACGATGTGGAGAGTCCCACCCTGGCCTGCTCTGCCCTGTCCCCTACCCCCACAGCATCAACCATCACCCACCAAGGCCCTGCCAAGCTCCCAGGGATGGATTTTCCACTGCAGATGTTTTTATCAGAATAAAGGGTATTTTTGTACTCGGGTGGTAGTGGAGCAATGCTGGGTGAGGGCACAGCTCTCCTTGCCTGCCCCTCCTGCCCTGACAAACCCCAGGGCTGCTCTGCCACCGTGCTGTGGCAGGTGGAGGTGTGACCACTGCCTGCCTTCTCCTTTGAGTGCTAGAGGGAGCTTTAAGTGGAATGGGATTTGAGGAAGCACTTGGGACAGTCCTGAGCACGGCAATCCTGATGTATGAAAGCCAGCGGGACACACTGGTCACGTTTTTGTTAGGCTCATGTTCTGTACTTCAAAAGTTTCTATGAGATCGATGAACTTTGTTTAACAATTTTGGAAGGAACAAGTTCTGTAAAGAGCCACTAAATACAGAAGTTGGATACGACTCTGGCCTTGGGGTGTGTTTTGTCTGGAGGTGATGGAATGGGAACCCCTCTCACACTTGCCCCGTGTTGGCACCCTTGGAAGTCTCAGCTTTGCTTTGGGATTGTGGCAAGAGCTCTCAGTTATCCAGTGCGTGGGGGATTAAAAAAAGAGGGTTTTAAATGGGGTGAGTCCAGCTCAGGGTGTGATCCTGCCCCATGAAATTCCTGTGCTCATCCCTGCTGCAGGTTTGCTCCTGCCCCTGGGGGAGCTCAGCGTCCTCCAGCGTGAGTTTACCATAAAATCATCATTTCCTGGAATGGTTTGGGTTAGAAGAGACCTTAGGGATCATCTTACTCCAACCCCCTGCCATGGGCAGAGACACCTTCCACTAGACCAGGCTGCCCAAAGCCCTTCCCAAAGCCCTGCCCAGCCTGGCAGTGCCAGTGGCACCGTGCCCCAGCACGGCTCTCGTTCAGAGCCAACATTGCTGGGCAAGTCGGCAGCTCCTGACACCAGGCAGGGCTGTTTGTGTCTGATGAATTAATAAATCCATATGTTGCATATCTGTTTGAGCTTGTTTGTCAGCTAACATGTTGAGGAGGACTTTTATTGATGGATATCTGAACGTCTGGAGAAGCTGTGCCAGCTGCCGTGGAAACCAGGATCTTCCCTGTGGCAAAGGACGGAGCCGCGGAACCATCTGGGTGCAGCTGCACCCTGGCTGCCCCTGGCACTGCTCCAAATGCCACATTCCATAGGGGGATGCCATGCCTGGCCAGGGACAGGCTCCATGCTCTGCAGGGCTCTCGGTGAGCAGGTGACCCTGGCTGGCTTTGTGCCTCAGTTTCCCCAAGAAGTGATTACCCAGCCTCTGCCAGACCCTGTATTAAAGAGAAGTTGGAGACATTTATGCAGGTGGGATGTGTGGGCAGGGACATGGGGATGTGCTGGCCATTTTCACAAGGGCAGAGTCCTTGGTCCCTGTGTGGCATCAACAAGGGAACAGATACTTTGTCCTGGTTAAGGGGTGCCCTGACAGGGGACCACCCTGGCACTGGGTGTCCTGATGTCCCCAGGGTGACTCCATCCCATCTCACCCCATCCCTGCAGGCAGATATGGGGCTCCAGGGCACTGCAAGACCCTGCCATTGGCCATGTCCCCTTCAGGTGACACAGTTCCTCATCAGCCCCACAGACACGGTGGGGACAGAAGGAGGATTAAAATAAATCATTAATTCCCACCTGAACCCCCATCCCTAGAGGCTCAGAGGCACAAACAAGGACCATGGATGGGAGGGAAGTTCTGAACTTTTATTGTAGAAAAATCTACAACTTTTATTGTAGAAAAATCCTGTGCCTGTCCCAAGGGAGCAAAGGGAGCTGGAGCCACCCAGCCCTGAGCCAGGGCACCCTGACTGCTCCCCCCTGCTCCAGAGTGGGTCACCCCACCTCTGGGCCAGCAGCTTGAGTTTCTGATGTGGAAATAAGATAGGAACACAGGCATGAGACACCAGCTTTGCTCTGGTTTGGCACATGAATCATTCCTCACGCTCTGCTGCTGACACACACGTTCCCATTTGCCACCACCAGCGAAGCTTCCCCTTAGTGAGCTGGCACGGGGATGATGTGCTGTCCCAAAATACCCACCAGCAAAGCAGTGCCTGCAGTTTCTGAACTCCCCCAGGGTCCTGACCCCCCCACATTCACCATCCAGGCTGCAAGCAGCAATTGCTCCCTGTGAAATGCCCGGGGCTGGGCGTCACCAGCTCCCCGGAGCGTGCGGAGCTGCTGCTGCCATTAAGGAAGGGCTGCGCTCACTGATATTTTCATTTCAAACCACATCCTGCTGGAGCAGAGGGATCTGGCAGAGCTCAGCCGACCTCAGCCCTGTGCTGGGCCAGGAGGGGAAGTCGGTGGCAGGCTCTCCACTGTGGAACCTACATGGGAGCTCAGGCGGGCAAGATCCCATCACAATCCTCCTCCAGAAGTTGTCAGGGTGTGATCCCACTGCAAGAGCACCCAGAGGCCCCAGCAGGGCCAGAACAGATGTTGATTTCCACTCAGGCAGTGAGTGGTTTGTAGTTTGCTCGTGCTGAGTGGAGCATCCCAAACTCATACGAGGGATGGCTGGAGGGCACCTATATGGTGCCCATTTCACCATCACTGGTGTCCCTTGGTGCCCAGCCCTCGCTGGCACCACCATCACCACCACAGCCAGGTCTGGACACCCCGGGGCGAGGAGGGGACATGTCCATCACCACGGACGGCCACCTCCACCCTGCCCCATCTCCTGCTAGGTTCCCAGGGCTCATCCGCCGCTCAGGGCTGGGAGCCGCGCCGCTTCTGCTGCCAGTCCTGCCGCAGCCGGGCCACCTCCCGGCTGTACTGCTCGTGGAGGCGGCAGAAGGTGGACGGGCTCTGTGCCACGGCGCTCGCTGTCCCGCTGCCGTTCGACACCCTCCGGCGGGGCGGCAGCGGCGGCGGCCGCGGTGCCCCCTCCTCATCGTGCCCAGAGGCGTCGGGCGGCCGCTCCTCGGCCTCCAGCACGTTGTTCCACACCGCGCAGCCGTTCTCCTTCGGCGGGACGGCGGGCAGAGCCGGCAGCCGCTCCCGGCATTGCTCCAGCCCCGACGGCTTCGGCTTCCAAGGACCGGGAGCGTCCTGGGAGCATCCTCCGGGCAGCCCCCGGCTCATCTCCTGCAGCTGCTTCTCCAGCTCCCGCACCACCAGCCGCATGTAGTCGAAGCTGGCTCGGGACAGCGACTTCACCCACGACTCCATGGCCTCCTGGCTCTCCGCCGCCAGCACGTAGGTGCGGGACTTGCTGCCGCCGAAGCGGATGGCGAAGGCGAAGTTCTCGGCCGAATCGCAGAGCTCCACATTGCAGCCCTCCAGCACGATGACGCCCACGGGCTCCCGGCTGTCGCGCTCCTCGAAGTAGAAGAGCATGTTTCCCTTGAGCACGAACCAGCGGCGGTGATAGGCCGTGTGCCGCTCGCCGCGCTTGTAGAGGAAGCCGCAGTTGTCGGCCGGGGAGTCGCAGGTGGCGTAGAAGGCCAAGCTGCGCTCGTTCAGCTTCATGGCTGCGCGCCCTGCGGGGACAGAGGGTGCTCAGCGCCGCGCATTGATGGCACGGAAACGAACCAGCGCCTTTTTGTTCGTGCTGGCGGCAGCAGCAGCGCTGGCGCCCAGGAAATGGAGCTGCTGAATAAACAACGCCGGGATAGCCGGGATAAGAGGACTCGCTGATAAGGGGCTGAGTCCGGCGGATGCCCGGTGGGCTCTGGCTGCCCAAGGGATGAGGTTCACCCTCCCTCCACCACCCCGGCAGTGTTTTCCCACGGAGGAGCCCCGGGCAGGGCCTGTCCCGGTGCCTCACCTGGCACAGGTGACCTTCCCGCCGGCGCCGCGTTTTCCGTGTCCCTTCGCTCCTCCCCGCGGCGGCAGGGAAGGTTTTGGCCGGCGCCGCCGATCTGGCTGCCGCTCCGGAGAGCCGTGGCCATGAACCCTGTCACCCGGGCAAGGCCACCGCTGCTCCTGTCCCCTAATCGCCGGTGGCCTCGCCGTGCCAGACTTTGCACTCACCTGGGCTCTACCTGCGGTGTGCGGCGCTCACCAGCATCAACGACGCGCGAGTGGCCGCGGTGGCCGTGAGAGCGCTGGGTCCGGGGTCGGATGGTGCCAGGGGGCTGAGGGGGCTTTGGGGCACGGCTCCAGCACGGTCACCTTTGTCCTCGGCTCCCACCGGCCCGGCCCGCCCGGCCCCGCGGGCGGAGCGCTGCTCCCGCCCGCCTCCGCCTCCGCCACCGCCCATCCCCGCGGCCGGCAGGGAGGGAGGAGCTGGAAAAGCGCTCCGGAGCTCGGCCCCGGGGCAGGGAGATCCTGGCTCGGTCCAAAACCCGCAGCAGGTCACGGTTATGGGCACTGGTACAGCAGCGGGGAGAGCGAGGGGGGAATGGGGGAGAGATGAGGGCACGCGTTGGAGGATGCAGGGGATATGCACATCCTGGGATGAATGTATGGGTTTACTCAGGGATGTGCACGTGTGTGGGAAACCCAGGAGTTCAGTCCTGAAGGTGGCTGCACAACGTTGAATTTTTGATCATATTTTGGAGGGAAAGAATTGGAATTCTGGCAGCATCTGGCAGGGATCTGGATAAGGTGAATGACACAAGCCCCTCAAAGAGGGTTGGTGGCAGGACGTGGACTGGTCCTGTGTGGGTGGGGGATGCTGCAGGGGACCAGGCTGCAAGTCCTGGCTGCTCTCCCGACCCTCCAGCCACATCCTCGGGCCACAGGCACGTGTGGGGTGGTCTCAGTGCAGAGGGACAGAAGAAGTGAGTGGGACAAGCCTCCAGTCTGACTTCTGCTCTTGGTTGGCCTGCCAGGCTCACAGGACCACCTTGGCAGTGTTGCTGTCCTCGCCACGTCCCAGTGAATGCCAGCGTCAAGGATTTGCTCTCCTTATCTCCTTATCCTTATCTCCTGTCCCTTTCCTCCAGTTTCTTCACCCCCCTGCTCTGCTCCACAGCCATGTGTGCATTTTGGCAATCGAGGCACTGGCAACAATTTTACAGGTCCCCATCCCAGAAACCCTGCTGTCCCTGACCTCTGCCACAGGTTGTGGTTCATCCCCACCCACAGATGCCCTCATTTCCCTGCACAGCTGATCAGGACTTGGCAATTTTCTGCTTGTGTCAGAGGTTTTCAGTTCACCGAGGGTTTTCCTTGTCACCTGCAGACTTTCACTTTCAGGCTATAAAAAGGGATTCAAACCAGCACTAAAACCATCTGGGCTTTATCTTCCCTCCTGAGCAGAGCAGCTCTGTTCAAGGTCGCTGGTGGGAAGCTCTTGGGACTCTGCAGCACTTATCTCCCTGCCTAGCTCAGAGATGGCTTTTCACACGGCAAGATTAGGATGGGAAGGGCTGCGGGGAGAAGCAATATCTTTATTAGAGCAGCTCGGGTAATTGGAAAAAGGCAACAGCGCTCCCAGCTCTGTTTTCCTTTCCTGGGACTCCAAAGCCACATGTTCATCTTGCAGAAGTTGTTCCTCCTCCACAGCTGCTCTGGAAAATCATCCCAATTCCTCAAAAACACCGACAAAATTCCCCTGTGCATTTTTGCTTCCCATTGAGTCTCTCTTGGGACAGCCACGTGTTGCTGCACAAGCTCCAGGACTTCCCTTTCTGAGCAGCTCCATATTTTCCCTTTTGTCCCCCAGGAGGAGCCCAGACCTCATTCCTCAGTTTCCCCATCAAGTTTTGATGGGAAAGATGTGAAAATGAACTCCCATGTTGATCTTGTCCGATAGCAGGGGAAAGGGAGAAGAAAAAGGTCTGAAAGGAGGTGAGGGGTGCCAGGAACATTTCTGGACGTGGGATGCCCTTGGCCCCCGCTTCCTACTGCTCCCATGACCGGTGACTTGGTGTGATTACACAGCAGCGAGCGCTGGAAGGCTCAGGGAGGAGAGCGGGGGCTCTGAGTCACCCCCAGTGCCGGGAATTTTGGGGTGCTGGGATACTGGGGGCTCTCGGATACCCGGCTTTGTGCAGAGAACCCGAATGGAACCCAAATGGATCCCAGGCCGTGCCTCGGCGTTCAAGGCGAGCGAGTCCCGAGTGTCACAGACCGCGGGCGTGGGGGGCTCCCGGCGCCTCTGGGGGTGCGGGACCTGCCCCGCTCCGCTCCACGCGGGGCTCCCGTCCCACGCCGCCTCCACCGGGCACCGGGGCCCCTCCGAGCAGGGGAAGGGCCGAGGCGGCGGCTGCAGCGCGGGGAAGGGCCGGGAGAGGGCGGCGGGAGCCCGGGCACGGCGGCCGGAGCGCGGCGGGGGCAGCCAGCCCCGCCGCTGCCTCTGTCCCGCTCCATCACTGCCTCCATCACTGCCTCCATCCCGCTCCATCACTGCCTCTGTCCCGCTCCATCACTGCCTCCATCCCTGCCTGCATCCCGCTCCATCACTGCCTCCATCACTGCCTCCATCCCGCTCCATCCCTGCCTCCATCCCGCTCCATCACCGCCCTGCCCATCAACACACCCTCCTAAACCAACCCAACCACCCCTAAATCACCTCCATCAGCATCTCCCCCACACCCAAACTCGGTAAAAGCCAGGCTGATTTTGGGGTGCATTTTGCAGCTCGGCACCGACCCTCACAGCCAAGCATTTCCAGGCGCCTTACCCGCTCCGGGCAGGCTGGGACGGACAATACCTCAGAGTGGGGTGGAAGAGGTCACCTGAAACCCATCACATCGCACCTCGAGATGTGCGAATGAGCCACTTCCAAACCACCCCAACCATCCTGCAAACAGAATGGGGCAGAGCAGAGCAGTTAAGGAGGGAATTGGGAAGGCTGGAGGCTGGTAAAGGGTTTTACACAGCAGAAGAAAGCAGCAATGGTTAAAAGCTGAGGGCAGCGCAGAGCGGAAGGGAAGCAGCAGCGCCTGAGTGAGTGAGTGTGTGTGTAAGAGCATCTGCGCAGCTCCACACACACAAACAAAAAAAAAAAGCAGAAGTCGGGGGTAGTGAATTAGCAGTTGGAGACTGAGAAAAATCCATACAGGAAGCAAAACAAAGGAGAAATCTCAGGCCACTGGGGCTGAGGACGCTGAGAGGGCATTTTGATGGGAAAAGATGTGAAAATGACCTGACGTAGATGAAGTTGATAAAGGAAAGTGCGATCGCTGGGAGCTGGGACAGCCTCCCGCGGGAAGGGGGAGAGGCACCCGGATCCGCCGGCCGCTCCTCCGCTCTCAGGAAAAGAGCCAGAAGGGGCAATTATGCATAAAGCAACGGCGGGAGGAATTAAAAAGCAGATTTCAAGGTAAGATTTTATCGTGTCAGCTGCTCCCAGCCACTTCCTTGTGGGGTTTGGGAAAGGCTGATTGGACGCAGAGCCACCTGGATCCCTGGCGATGCCCGAAGGGGCTGCGGGGTTATGGCTCAAATCTGATCCGGGGGGGTTGCTGAGGCTGCAGAAGGGCAGCAGGGCTCTGTCCAAACCGGCTGCGGTCCAGGGGTGGCGCAGCTCCAGCAGGGAGTTCGCATTTCAGTTTTTTCTTCGCTGGAAATGGATTGGGAATGGATGGGGTGAATAACTGAGGTGCATTTAAAGCACCACAGAGGACGGACCCTCACAGATGTTCACAAATGGCTCAGTGTGTCCCAGCCCACTCTCCAAGGGCAAATTCCTGCAGCTTCCACCTTCGCAACACCCGCAAATCCATTGTGTGGTGTGTGTGAAATCCCAGTGCCACATCCTGGGCTCTGCCGTGACTTTTGCCCGCCCTGTGTGAGTGGCGTCTGCGTGGGGATCTCTCCCTGTGTCCCTGCCACTGCTGCCATTCCAGGCAAGGCTTTGTAGGAACTCTTGGAACGATCAGTAACACGAGTGGGGGATGTCAATGGGCCAGACGTGACAGTGCAGACCACAGTCCAGCCCTTTACTGGAAAAAGGTGCAGTGGGAGTTTATTTTTGCTCCATTTCCCACGGCAGAGTGGGCGGCTGCGGCTCTGCCGCGGGGCCCCTGCTCCCCTGGGATGAGATGGCACCCGGATGGCAGCGGGATGGCTGAGCCTGACCCGTGCCCGCCCACACCACTCCCGGTCCTGCTCGGCACCGCTGTGACCGCTCTGTCACGGCCGAGCCCCCCGCCCACGGTGCGGGACAGCTGTGGGACAACTGTCCTGATCCGCTCTGGCTGGACGTGGGCAGCAGCCCGCGCTGCCTTTCGCCACAAGATAATTTGGAAAATTATGAGAGGTGGGGTTTGAGACGGCATCTGGCCGGCTGCTGGCACCGCACAGGTCCCTCGGGTCCCAGCCCGCGGAGCTGGGGCAGACGGGGCCGAGCAGGAGCAGAAATGGGCGGATTTTCCTCCCGAGCCTCCAAGAGCCCCGCGCTCGGGCTCCCTCCCGGCTCCCGGGGGGCTGGGGCGGACACCCGCAAATCCACGGAGAAAACATTCTAAAAGTCATAAAAACTAAGGATATATGTATATATATGTAAAAATTAAAATTAAATCCACCCCGGGGAGCGCGGCCGGGCTGTTTGTGCCGCTGGCTCCGCGGGCGCGGATGCGATAAGATAAAGGCAGGAGCGGGGAGGGGCGGCGCGAAGCCGGGCGCACCCGCGGAGCCCGAGCGGACGGACAGACAGACACACACACACACATAGGGACAGTCACACGAGCGGACGGACGGACGGACGGGGCGGCCCCTGCGCTCCGCCCCCGCGTAGCCTCCGCCCCCGGCCGCGCCGCTCCGCTTTACATAACCCGTCCGGGGCCGGGGTCCGCGCCCCGTGCCTCCGCCCGGCGGAAATGCGGAGCCGCCTGCCCCGGTTTCCTGCCTGAGCCGAGCCGTGCTGAGCCGTGCTGTGCTGAGCCGTGCGCCCCGTCCCGCCCGCCCCGTCCCGGGCGCTCCGCCGCTCCATCATGGGCGAGCGGCAGCCGGACGCCTTCTCCTGCAGGTAACCGCGACCGAGCGGCCGGACGGGGACGGGCTGGGCTGGGCTGGGCTGCACCGGGACGGGCTGGGCTGCGCCGGGACGGGACGGGACCGGCGGCCCCGGGAAGCGGCCGCGGCAAAGCGAAAGTAGCGGCGGGAGGAAGCAGCGAGGCTGCCGCTCCGCCTGTGCAGCCCCCGGAGCTGCCCCGGGCTGGATTCGCTCACCCGGGAACTCCGGTGCCCCCGTTCCGGGGTCGTGAGGCCCTTCCTCGCACAGCAGCCCCGTCCCCCTCACCCCTTTTCTGTGCCCTTTCCTTGGGCTGCCTCTTTCCAGGGACTGCTCACGCGTGGGGACCCGTGGTCTCCCAGCGCCCGTTTTCCTCGTGGGCACTCCCTGTTCCTCTGTGGGTGCCCCCATCGTGGGGTCCCCCGTCTTTCTAGCAGCACAGCACCCCAAAGCACCCTTTTTTCAGGATCTCTCGATGTCCCCATTTCCCAGCATCCGCATTTTGGAGATCCCAGAGCCGGGAGTGCAGCATGCAGGGAGCCAGCCCTGCTCCTCTCCTCTGCCTCCCCCCGGACCCCCGCAGCCCCTGCCGTGGGGGTGACCCCTCTGGGGGGGTGCAGCACCAGTGGGGTGATGCCCACCTGCCCCATTTGTGGGGCCCTGCGCTGCCCGAGGGGGCCGTGCCTCGCCTCTGCCCCCGTGCCCACCGCGAGTGCCAAGCAGAGCTGGCACCCGGAGCCTGCCAGGCAGCTCCTCTGACTCTCTGCTCCCTGCAGACTTTGTTGGCCCCGCGGCTTGGCAGGGGCGCGGAGCACGAGGCCGATGCACCCGCGGTCAGCATCCCTGCAGCCCTCCCATGCCCAGCCAGCGTGCCTGGTCCTGCCTGTGCCAAAGCCCAGCAGGGTCACCCACGGAGAGCCGGGAGCCGCTGGCTCATGGCAGTGACACGGTCATTGCAGCCCGGGCTGGGATTTACTGTCAAGGAAACCGGGATGAGTTGCCGAGCTGAGATTTCGATATTGTTGTAAATTGATTCAAGATGTGCTGGAGCTGTGGGCTGGTGGCCTGGGGACTCCGTGGAGCTGCAGCCAGAGGAAGAGGTGGCCTGTGAGGGGATCTGGCGCTGCCAGCTCCTGCGTGTCCTCTCTGCAATTGGATTTGCTGGCAGGATTGGTGTTTAAAGGCCTACGGAATTAGTGGCAAATTCACTTTGACTTGTTTGGGACTAGAACAATGCTTTGGCTTTCTTTTTAACTTGTTTTTGGGGCAGGAGAGACTCATCCCTGTGCATTTTCCCCTCCCCAAAGCTTCTTCTATTTTCTCTTATTTTTATATATTTTTTGCCTCTGGTAAGGTCTGGTTTGGTTTCACCAGAGCCCACAGGGCTGCAGGTCTGTGCTGTGTTGGAAAGGTTGGGGTGCGGGTGCCAGCGGCTTTTGAGGGCTCTTCCATCCTCTGCCAGAGCAAATCCTCCCCACCCACACACCCATGGGACTGCTGGGCACCGTGGAGGTGTCGTGACAAATCCCAGTGGGTGACACAAAGTGAAAGTGCAAGCGCTCATCGCTGCTGGGGTTTGTGGTGCCGCCGCAGCTCGCCGAGGAGAAAGGCCCAAATCCAGCAATCCCCGGGGGCTGTTCTGGCCAGCCAGGCTGCCTGGGAGCTCAGCTGCTCCCTGCTGTCCCCAGGGACCCCCGGGCAGCTGCTCCCCCCCAGGAGCACTCCCTGCACCCGGCTTCTCCCACGCCTACACCGCAGCGATTCATTTCATGCAACAAAACAAGCCCTGTCGAAAGAGGCCACCCCGCTGCCGGGCTTTTCCCCGCAGGCAGTGGGTGTAGGAGAGTGTGATGGTGTAAACCAGGCTGCAAGGTGCCAGACACCTCGGTATGGAGGCAGGCTCAGGGGTTTTTGGGGAGCTGGGCTGGCCACAGCTGTTTGTGCTGGTGAGTTGCTGTGGGCCGAGCCAGAGCGGAGCTTGGATTTGACCTGAGATGGGTTTGGGTTGTCTCCGTCCTGTTGGAGTGGTCAGGGAAAGCCAAACAGGTGAACTTTCCTCGGATTTGAATTGCTGTAATATCACCCACATGCCCAGAGGTCTGTGGTGCTGCTCAGTCCACACAGAGCTGTAAATTAAGGCCGGTTTGGGTCTTTAATATGGAAAGTTGTGTAGTGCCAGGAGGTGAAATGAGAGGAGTGTGTTTGTCCTGTGACAAAGGGGAGGGCAGAAGGAGGCCAAAATCTGCCTTCCCACACTGGCTTTTAAACTGATTTCCTAAAGTTTGTATGGATGTGTGGAACTGGGAGATCTCTCTGTCCTGCTCCTTTCTTGCTTTTTGTCTGGCTGGTTTGATTCAGCCAAAAAAGAACGAGGGAAACTCCTGAGAGACCCTGTGGGATTCTCCAGCTTGTGTGGAAACAGGCAGAGGGTCACAGGCAGCGATGGTGCTGTGCCATCACCCTCTGTGGGACCCAGAGAATCCTCACCATCACAGGGGGCTGCTCCAGAGGGAAGAGGAGGACAATGCTGGGCAGTTTCTGCTGTGGATTGTGCTGGCACTGGCTTGGGCTGGTTTATAGCGATGCTGTGAATGTGTGGGTGTACCCATGAATGTGTGGGTGTACCCATGAATGTGTGGGTGTCTCCCACATCCCGAGGCTGCTGCCAGACCCTTTCCCCACCTCTCCCCCTGCACCAACCCATCTCCATGCCCACCCCCAAATGGCTGCACCACCTGCTTGTCCCCTTCAATCCAGGGGTTCATCCAGATGTTCTTCCAGCATCCTCCATCTCTGGGGATTGGGATGCAGAGCGGGGCTGCACCATCCCCATCCTGCGGGGAGCTCTGCATCCCCCAGCCCTTGCAAGCCCACCTGTGGCTGGCTGGATCCCCCAGGGAGCTGCATCCCCCTGAACCCCCCTGCAGAGAACTGCATCCCCCCGAGCTCGCTGTGCCAGATGCAGCTCCATTGAGAAGCGCCGTTCATTGTAACCTGGCCTTTTATAGCTGCCTCGGAGCGGCCGCGGGGCCATGCCAAGAAAGGCTGCAGCCGGCTCAGAATAGCTCTTTTCATGGAGGACATCCTGGGAAGGAACAATGTTCCCGCTCTTGGGATTGTGGGAACTTTGTATTTCTGCCACTCAGGAAATGGGGAACTGCAGGGCCCGGCCAGGGCGTCTCCCGGCCCCTCGCTTTGCCCTCTCCTGAAAATAGTCCTTGGGATGAGTTTTGAGTATTCCTGTGCTTATAAAGGGAGCTGAAAATGCCTCAGGACGCTTCTCCTCCAGCTGGGAACAGTTATTTCTGGGAGAGCATCAATCACATTTCCTATTCACGTCACTGGTGTGCATTTTCCTGCCGTGGAGCTGGTGGTGAGTGGGGCCGGTTTCATTTTCAGGTGGTGCTGCTGCACATGCAGAGCGTGTGAGCAGGGATGGGCGCAGGGCACGTGGGCTCTGCTCCCTCACGCTTCCCCTCGAGGCTGATTTGTGGTGCTGGGTGCTGGAGGGTGCCCTCCACACCCCTGCGTGGCTGTTCCGTGGTGGGAAGGTGGCGAGCTGGATCTGTGGCGAGTCCAGCTGCCTCTGAAATGCTCATCCTCCGGGAGAGGGTGGCAGGATTGCGGCGCTGGCTCCTGGCACTGCTTGGTGCTGGCAGCTCCTGTGGCTGCAATCAAACAACAAATGCATTTACTGGGACAAATAACCCATTGCCAGATTCCCGTCCCGCTCGGTGCTGGCACCGCCGCAGCAGCAGCAACGCTCAGGTTGGGCAAGAGTTTGAGGGAAGCTGCTGGGGGTGGCTGGGCTGCAGGGCTGGATCCTGCACAAGCCCCAGCTCGCCGTCCCAGCCCGCATCAAAGCCACCGTGGCTGGTCTGTCCTGTCCTGCTCTTCCTCGAGTTCCTGGCCCAGCACCCCAAAACAATCCCAGCGCCCCGAAACAACCTCAGCAGCCGCAAACAGCCCCGAGGTGGGGCGGGCTTGGTGATGTGCAGCTCTTCCAGCAGTCAGCAGGGGATGGAAGCCCCCCAGTCCCAACTAGTTCAGGTGTATCCAAGGATTCTCCGCTCAGAGCAAGTTAAAGCGATCACAAGTCCTTCGTCCGACCTGCAGGATGGCCAGGAGCTCCTCACGGGAACACATGAGGAATAAAACGTAAATTCTGGCTGCTGGATTCCAGCTTTGTGGAGCACAGCGGGCTGCAGCAGGGGGAAGCTCACCCAGCGGCAGGAACTCGCATCCCTGTGGATGTCACTACAGAAACCTGGGGCAGAGCAGAGGAGCGGGAGGCTGCTGTGGTAACTCCGGCATGGATTCACCCGGGATAGCTCCTTCCATGCGGGAAGTGTGCCAGGCAGAAGCAGTGAGGTCGGCATCGTGCCCGTGCTGGGCGGAGGAAGCGCTGGGGAGCGTTTCCCATCGTCGGGCTGGAAAAGCGCGTTGCCACTGGCGACGGCCTTCGGCTGCTTCCCACCGCGTGGCACAGACGAAGCCCGGCGTTTCCCGCGCCACAAACCTCTCCCGAAGCTGCTGCGAAGCCAGCCTGATATCTCGGAAGGCGAATTCCCTACCCTGGGAATCTCCCACCTGCCCGAGGAGCCGTTCTCACCCCGAGCGCCTCTCTTCCTTCCCCCTGCGTTTAGCGGAGCATCCCGCCGAGCGTGCCGGCGGGTGGGCGGTGCGGCGGCGATTCCCGGGTGC
Organism: Zonotrichia leucophrys gambelii; assembly: GCF_028769735.1. Taxonomy (NCBI): domain Eukaryota; kingdom Metazoa; phylum Chordata; class Aves; order Passeriformes; family Passerellidae; genus Zonotrichia; species Zonotrichia leucophrys. Next base: position 3,407,894 of record NC_088185.1, read on the forward strand.
CGGGAGGAAGCGGGAGAGCAGCGGCGGGGGATGCTGAGTCACCGGCAGGCTGGCGGCGCTGATAGACGGGGCCCTGCCGGGGTTCGGCCGGGCTGCGGCGGGCGCATGCCCCGCGCTGCCGGCTCGCCGCACGGCCCCGAGCTTTGGGCGGCTCTTCTGAGAAGCCGGAGCTGGCGGAGGGCTGATAACATCTCCCCTGGCCTGCAACCTTGGCGGGACGTGCTCGGCAGGGCAGCGGGTGGGCAGAGATAGAGCCCCGCTTCTCGGCGTTATCGCCGGCCCGGCTGCAAACACCATCCCCTGTGCCCGCACGTTCCTCATCGCCCGCTCGCTTCCTCCTGGCCCCTCAGCGTTTTTGTTTTGTCTATTTTTAAATTATTTTTTCTCCCCATGACAAATCCGCTTTTTCTCCCGTCCCAGCAGCCGGGGTGCTGCTGCCGCTGGAGTTTCGGGCAGGCAGCAGCGCCTGTGCCGGCGCGGCAGGATCCGGGTGGGTTGGCCGATGTTTCCTTCCTGAGCGGAGTGCTCGGCCCCGATAAGTGCCCCGGGCGAGCACGAGGTTCTCTGGTGAGCAGCGGGGCCGGCCCTGGGGAGCACCACTGCCGGCTGAGCCGGGCACGCCGGGCCGGCTGCACGCCAGCCACGGTGCTGCCAGATTGGCCTGGCTGCGAAATCTGCTGGGGGCACAGATACGGTGTGGTTTGCCAGAGCCCGGCAGCTCCTCGGTGCCGCAGGCAGCACAGCATCCCCTCAGGAACTGCTCACCCCGGGCAGTGCCGGCAGCGCGGCCGCCTCTTCTCCGGCCGCTGGGGCCGGGAGGATCTGGCAGCGAGGCAGCTCCATCCCTGGATTTCTGCAGCTTTTCATGTCGCTTCCTCCCCTCCCGCCCCCGTTCCAGTTTTATCAACTCCGTTGAAATCGGTCCCTGGAGGGAAACCCATCGGCGCTGCGGAGCCTTGGCAGGAGCCGAGCGGATGTGGCCGGGCCAGGCGTCCCCGCGGGCGGCGGGCAGCTGCAGGCAGCTGTGCTGGCAGGAAGCCGCGCAGACGCCCCGAGCCGGGACCTGCCCGCTCCCACCGCGCAGGTGGGGAAACTGAGGCACGGCCCAGCCAGGTGGGGATGGGCGTGTAAAGGGGCTGGGGGGCTCAGGGTCCCGCAAGGCCACTGCTGGTGGCCACAGTGGTTGGTCACAGTGGTTGGTTACATGGCCATGCTGCTCGCTGGGAAGCAGCGTCTCCTGGCCATTTCCAATGTATCCATGGGAATGAGGCAGCTTAAAGTGGGGCCTGGTTGACCATAGCGTTTCCCTTGAGGATTCACATTCCGAGTGGGGTGTGCCCACTCCAGCCAGGGTGGGGGACACATGGGGACCCTAGGGCTGCCCTCACCATCTGTATGCTCTGTCTTGCAGCGCGGCCGCCTCGCTGGAGCCTCGGCAATGAATGGGCACTCGCTGCCGGCCGGCACGCCAGCGCATCCCCGGGGCTGGCATGAGTTCTGCGAGCTGCACGCCATCAGCACCGCCAAGGAGCTGGCGCGGCACTACCTGCGCTTCGCCACCGAGCACCCGCACCATGACCTGCTGGCCGCCGAGAACTTCTCGGTGCAGTTCACCGACCTCTTCCAGCAGTACTTCTGCCACGAGGTGAAGGAGGGCATCGCCATGAACCAGCTGCGCATCCTGCCCGCCGGCCTGGCGCGGGATTACCGGGACACGCACCGGCGCCACACCGACGCTTCCCTGGGCACGGTGGCCACCAAAGCCGAGGCGGAGCCCGGTGCCCGCTCTGAGCAGCCTGTCCGAGCCCCCGAGGCCGCTCCTTCTGGGCTGCGCAAGTCCTGGAGCTCGGAGGAGCTGGCGGGGCCGGCTCGGAGGCCGTTCTCGCTCAGCCAGCTGCGCCGGAGCTGGCGCAGCCTCTTCCGACGCCGCTCCTCGGACGCGCTGCCCGGGGATGGTGATGGGGAGGCGGCGGAGGCGGCTCTGAAGCCGGGACTGGGGAAGCGCATCCTGCCCTGGGGGCTGTCGCGGGAGCAGCCCCCCGAGGTGCGCAAGGAGGGGCTGCTCAAGTACGGGCTGCTGGACGAGCATTCCCTGGACAGCGGGACGCGCTGGCAGCGCTGCCGCCTGGTGCTGCGGCGAGCGGCGCCGCCCGACAGCGAGGAATTCGTGCTGGAGCTCTTCGACCCGCCCAAGGTAAGGACCTGCCGCCTCTTGCCTGGTCCAGACAGTGATGCTGAGGGTCCCTCGGCTGGGAATGATGCCTGGGTGCCACAGCATCCCACAGGGAGGAGCCGGGCCACGGTGCACCCAGCACCACGAGGGTTTCTCACCACGAGGGGTTTGCTCTGCCACTGCTCTCCCTCTGCTGCAGCCACACGAGGCTGGGCCTTGTTTGTTTAATATCTCTGAGAAAGAAACAAAGACACCCCTGTGAGTATTGTCTGGGGAGTGAGAGATGCTGTCACCAAGGTCCGCTAATGCTGCAGTCGGTCAATGTGTCAATGTGTCATTGCATTTCTCCCTGCTGGGAATCCAGAACTGGGTTTTCCAGCTGGAAGCACAGTGCTGGCCTTCTGAGCTGAGGATGGAGGCTGGTGGCCTCCATCCCACTCATCCCAGCCTCATTCCACCAGTCTGATGAACCCCAAATTCACCCCATCCCCTGTGCTGTGCTTTTAGCAGCCTGAGCATCTGCTCGCCTGGGCAAGCTGGGAGAGGAAAAGGGAAAATAGGAATTAGGCTCTGTGCTTTTCTCTGCTCCCTGTGGGACCCATAGTTTTGCTTTTTGTGAGGAGTTTTGTGACTGGAAGTTCAGCTCTCAGCTGCTGCAGGGAGCTCCCGTGGTGCTGAGACGTGGCTGGAGTGGAGATGATGCAGGATGTGAGGGAGTGGGGAGTGATGTGGGGGGAGTTGGGATGTTCAATCTGTAAAAAGATGGTTCCTCCACATGGCAGGACTTGCACAGGCCGTGATGGGATGAATTTTCTCTCTCTCCTCTTTTTTTTTTTTTGTTCTCGTTTAACTTTGATGACAAACTTGTGCTTTGGAAGGAGGAAACCTCCGGTAGAGCTGGAGCCTTGTCCCTGCCTTCAGGGCAGCAGGGTCAGGGAGCAGCTGGCTGAATTCCTGCTATTTCCGTCAAACGGCTCCAATATTAAATATTTGAAAAAAGAAACAACATCAAAATTGTAACATCTGAAAGTAAAAGCTGCTTTTGCTCCGTCATGTCAAGGGTTGCAGTTGTTTGTCCCCGTGGGAGTGTGTGTCCCCATCCCGGGGCACAGGGAGGTCAGAGGCACTCTGGGGCACTTGGAGGGTGCTCCAGCAGCTGGATAGCACTGCCTTTTTCCCCTCCCTCATCCTTTTTCTCCCTTTTCCCCATTTTTTAAAATCCCTTATTCTTTTTTTTTTTATCCCTTTTAATTTTTTCTTCCCTCTTTTTTTTTTCTTCCTTTTTCTTTTTTCACTTCCCCTTTTCTTTTTTCAATTCCCCCACACTTTTTTTTACTACCCCTATCTTTTTCTCCCTATCCCTTTTTTTACTACCCCCATCTTTTTCTCCCTATCCCCCCCATTTTTTTTCCCTTTCCTCCCTTTTTCTTTCTTTGTTTCCCTCCCTCTTGGGAAGCAAGCCCAGCACATTCTTCCTTTCCTCTCCCCACATTCCCTGCCCAGCTTTGACCCAGGGGTGGGAGACACTTCAAACAAGGCACTGGCCACGTTCCCCCCGTGCTCTGAGCATTATTCCTTGCAGTCTCCATGGGATGGAGATTTCCTGGAGCTCCACATCCCCACAGGGCTGGAGACCCCCGAGCCTGGAGCAGGGGGGGTTTCTCAGCCAGGCCTGCGGAAGCGGGGGGATGTTCCATGCTGGATTTTTGCGAGTCTCTGGATTAAATTGCTTCCTGTGCAAATATTCTCAGGGCGGCTCCTTCCTTTCCAATTCCCTGGGCCAGGGCCAGCTCCCTTCTCCTTTACAGCACAATCAATCCTGACCCTTTCCCAGTCTCTGCGGTTGGATTCTGGGGGCGGTGGAAAATCCCCCACGGTGCTGGTGGCTCCCACTCCCCAAACCCAGCACGGGGCAAACCACGGAGCAGCGAGAACAGAACAGTTTGTTTGGGGGTTATTTTCCTTTAAAATAACTGAATAACACTCAACAACCCCCTGGGAATGGCTGCGAGGAGCCCCTTCCTTGACATCCTCCTGCCCCAGGATGCTCCCAGGGTTTTTCCACTGCTTTTTCCCCATCTCGTGGGTCTGTTCCTGATTTGTGGATGCTGTTGATCACCTTGGAAAATTGATGGTTTTAAATAAGCAACTGTAAAATCTGTTCTTGGGATTTTTCAACTCCAAATGATCTCTGGACTGTGAGGTTGGTTACCCTCAGTTTTTCTGGAAACACCCTTCCTTCTCTTCCTTCCCCCTTCTCTTCCTTCCCCCTTCCCTCTCTTCCTTCCCCCTTCCTCCTCCTTCCTCCTTTCACCCTATAAATAATAGGATGCAACTGAAATTTCATCTCAGCCTCAGAGCTTTGCAGCATCAAGCCAAGCCCCCAAATATCCATCCCCTTGGAATGACCCTGGAAAAGGCAGGTGTGTGGAGAAAGGAGGGGGGTCCTGCTGCTTTTGGCAGCTTTTGTCTCCTTTTCCCCCCTTTCTCCTCGTGCTCCAATGGGGCCTCTGAGCTTAATCCCATAACGTGCCTGGCATCAAAGGGAGTGGGGGCTTTGAAGAGCCCTGATCCCATTTGCTGCTTGGGTGGCTGTGCTGGGTGAAAGAGGAGCTGGAATAGAGGGATGTTGGGATACCTGTAGTGCTTGTGTATATATATATATATATAATATATTATGTATTTTATATATATTAAAATATATAAAATATTATATGTACATATAATTATATAATAATACAGTATATACTTATATATTATATAAATATATAAATTAAAATATTCATATAGAAGGCTATATATATATTTATTGTACATATTTATTGTATATATTAATATACACACACATTTTTATTATACATATACTATTTCATTTTATATAGTACATATTATATTATATATATTTATTATATACACATATATATTTTATTATATATATTTGTTATATACACATATATAATATATATTAATATAATATATATTTTATAATTATAATATATATTATAATATAATTATAATTATATAATTAATATAATATATATTGAAATATGCATAAAATATTGATATAAGGCTATATATATTTTTATTACATGTATATTTATTATACACACACACATTTTTTCATATGTGCCACAGGAAAATCTGGGCATGGTCCTGGAGTTGCACCCATGTGGATTCTCTGATCTCTGCTATGAGGGCAATGTTCACCAGTCCTCCCTGATTTCCTTGGAGGCATTAAGGGTTTTCTCCTCTCCCACACCATTTAATCCCATACAACATTTAGGACTGGGTACCTCTGAGCTCTCTCCACCTTAATAAATTTCAGCCAGAGCTGGCAAACCCAGGTTTGTCAGCTTTGGGGCTGTTCCTCAGCTGAGCCCCAGCCCCAAATCCCTTTTCTGTGGCCGAATCCCAAACTCCATGAGAGCCGTGACTCGCAGCGGAAATGTCCCGAGCCGTTTCTGTTGACCAGATGTTTTTACAGGAAGGGGAAGGGAAATGGGATTTGCATTTGTGCTGCTTTCTTTATAGCATTTTAATGAAATCCAGCGCGTCCCACAAATTGATGGCACGCCGGGGCTGGCCCGGAGACTCCTTCCGGAGAGAGCCCTCGGAGCCTCTGCCCCAGCTCAAACATCTTTGCTGAAGCCACGGGAGGAGCAGTATTTTTATCTCTGCTCAGTGTGAGCCTGCTTTGACTTCCTTTTTTTTCTTTTTTTTCTCTTTTTTTTTTTTTAATTTTTTTTTCTTTTTTTACACCTTTCACCTGAATCTGGTTTCTGAGAACTGCCACCTCCTGAGCCAGCAGGTTCCTGTCCCCGATTTTTGGTGCTTGGGGCTGTGAGTGGCAGCTGGTCAGGCATGGGATGGGGCACATCCCAGTGTTTTGGTCCCCATTCCCTGTCCCTGCTCCTCCTGGAGCTGCTCAAACCTGGCCTGAGTGACTCAGCCAAGGAAGGGCAGTGGTGGAGGGGGAGTTTTCCTCCCTGGAGCACCTTGAGAAAGGTTTTCCCAGTGATGGGAAGCACCTCAGTGTCCCATCATCCCATCCCTGGTCCAGGAAAGGGCAGGTTTGTGCCAATCTGGATCCACAAGGGACCACATCCCTCTCCTGCATCTTTTCCTGGCGTTCCTGGGGACTTCATCCCTCTCTTGGTCTCTTTTTCTTGGCATCTCCATGGGCTGCATCCCATTCATGGCATTCTCCTGGCATTCCCAGGGACTGCATCCCTCTCTTGGCATCTCCATGGGCTGCATCCTGTCCTGGTGCAGCTGAAGATGTCCCTGCTCACTGCAGGGGGTTGGACTCGTTGCCTTTTCAAGATCCTTTCCAACCCAAACTATTCTGTTCTTCTATGATCCCTCTCCAAGCATCCTGCTCCCAGCATCCCTCTCCTGGCATTCCCAGGGACTGCATCCCTTTTTTGGCATTTCCATTTTGACTGCATCCTGATCTGCTTGGTGTCCCTGCTTGTTGCAGAGGGGTTGGACTGGGTGGCCTTTGAAGATCCCTTCCAACTCATTTTATTCTATGATTCTGAGATCCTGCTCCCAGCAGCATCCTCCAGGATCGCATCCCTCTCCTGGCAACCCCAAAAGACCACACAGCCAGGAGCTGGGAAAACATCTGTGATGACCCTGGAGGGGTTTGGGTGTCCTTCAAATCCCTTGGGAGAGGCAAAACCTGCCCTGGAGCTGCCCCAAAGCCCTCAGCAGCCTCTCCCCGGGGCAGGGCGGGCGCATCCTCTCTGTTCTTCGAAGGCACCGGCGGCCTCGGGGCTTTGTGAGATTTTGGTGGTGACTTTTGCTCTCTTCCCCCCCCCCCCCCCCCCAGCTCTGTTTTTGGGTATCGAGGGGGGGGTGGGAAGGAGGGCGAGGAGACAAAGGTTATTTGTCATTTATTAACCACAACTTTTTCCATCCTTGGTCATGCACGGAAAAAACACTTTTAGCAGCGTAACCACAGCCCCGGCGTTAATTGCTGAAGAGCAGAGTTTCTTATTTTGGAAACTGTTGCTGGGATGGGGGCTTGCCAGGGCCTGGGTGTGAGGGGAAGGGTGCAGGATGGACCCCAATATCTGCTTCATTGAACTCTGGGGTTTGGGGCTTGGAAGGATTCCGTCCTTTTAACCCCATCCTTTAAAATCTGCCCTTCCTGGGGCTGTTGTCCTGCTGCCCCTGCTTATCAGAGTGTCACTCGCAGGGATGCTGCAGAGCTGCTCGGGGTGGAAGCACCACGTGCCAGCTGAGAAGTGGGCAAAAAATGCAAAAAATGGAGATATTGGGCAAACCACAGGAAAGAGGGCTGGGAAAGCACTCGGGGAATGCATTGCTCCACAGGAGCTGTGGGTGCTGCGTCCCCGCAGCTGATGTGAAAAGCCTAGTGGGGTTTTGTTGGGTGGTTGCTTCTCTTTTTCCCCCCTTTTTCTTCTTTTTTTTTTTTTTTTTCTCTCTCTCTCTCTCTTTTCACGGCCCAGGATGTGGTTGTTTCGAGGCTGAGAGCTGCTTCTTTCAAAGGTAAATATTTATGAGAGCCTGCGCAGGCAGCACCGGCTCTGGAAGGATTCAAGGATTCATCCCAGCCCTGCTGGGGGCTCAGCTGGGGTGGACCCTGCTCCTTCCCACCAGGCAGGTCCCAAATCCAGTGTCTGTGATGTTCAATTTCATTTTGGGATTGTGTTAAAAACGAGAATTTTGGGCAAACCCACTTCCCCCAGCCCCAGGCAAAGGGCAGGAATGAAAACACCCATCCAGTGGAATTGAATGCTCCTATGTGGACCAAAAACCCTCTGTGGGATTTTGAACCTTTTCCATCATCCTGGGTGATGCAAAAACTTTGGGAAAAACCCCAGGACACCCCAGGGTTTGTGGGGATCCTGCAGAGCCTGTGCTGGACCCCCTCATTCCCCTGGGGCTGAGGTTTGGGGTGACTCAGTGCTGGCTGCAGCAGCTCCCACTTGCACGCAGACACCTTGTTTACTTTCCATGCTCGTTATTTATTCCAGGAAATTATTAAAGCAGCCCACGCTGGAACCGAATCTGGCATAAAATAAATTAAAAAAAAAAAAAATAAAAAAAAAAAAAATCGAGGGTCTGGCGAAAGCTGTTTACAGATCTTGTTTATAGCCCCCCATCGCCCTCAGCCCTGCTGTGAGCTGCTGGGCTCGCTGGTTTTGGGGGGCTTTGCAGGGTTTTTGGGGTTTTGCAGGGTTTTGGGGGGGCTATGTAGGGTTTTTTTGGGGTTTTGCAGGGTTTTGGAGAGATTTGCAGTGTTTTGGGGAGGTTTGCAGAGTTTTGGGAGGTGGTGCAGGGTTTTGGGGGGCTTTACAGTGTTTTGGGGAGGTTTGGAAGGGTTTTGGGGAGGTTTGCAGTGTTTTGGGGTGCTTTGCAGGGTTATGGGGTGCTTTGCAGGGTTTTGGAGAGATTTGCAGGGTTTTGGGGGACTCCAGGGTTTTTGGGGTTTTGCAGAGTTTTGGAGAGATTTGCAGGGTTTTGGGAGGTGTTGCAGGGTTTTGGGGAGGTTTGTAAGGATTTTGGGGAGCTTTGCAATGTTTTTGGGTGCTTTGCAGTGTTTTGAGGAGCCTTGCAGGATTTTGGGGGTCTTTGCAGGGTTTTTGGGGGGCTTTGCAGGGATTTGGGGTTTTGCAGAGGTTTGGGGAGTTTGGGAACGTTGGCTCATTCATGCACTGCAGGGATAGGATGATCAATGAACAGATCGATGAACAGATGATCAATGAACACCATCCAGGGATGGGTGGGGGTTCCTGCACCCCCCCAAATCCCACCCCAGCCTCACCCCGCGGTTTTGGGGCTCTGTTTTTCAGCCCCCCCGGGTGAATCCAGCGGGAGATGGGGGCTGGGGTCGGGGCTGTGCTTTCTCCCGTCGCCATCCACAGCCTCCCAGCGGGAACAGAGGGACCTTTGTGGCAGGGCCGGCACAACGGTGTCCCTTGTCACCGCTGGGGACAGCGCTGTCCCTGCCCAGCCCGCGGGATGCTCCGAGAGCCCGTGTCCTGGGGGCTCCTCTGTGGGGTGGGTGGAGGATGCTGGAAGGGTTTGGGGATTTTTTGGGTGGGGGATGCTGAGCTGGCACAGCAGCGGGAATCACCTCCCATGTTCCTGTTTGATGGTTGGGGAATCTCCAGGCTCCAGTTCCCCAAATGCAGGACAGAGCCCAGGGCGGTGCTTGCTGCTGTCAGGTTTCTCAGTGAGCGTTCTGCACCTGCAGAGAGGCAGGAATGTTTTGGGAATGTCACCCTGAGCTAGGGGTCCCTGCAGCAGGCACACATCAATGGGATTCCAGTGCCTGTCCCAAAAACCAGCATTGGCAGAGGGGCTGTCCAGGGTGGATCTCTGCCCTTGGGATGAGCTGTGGTGCAAACACCTGAGGAAGAGCACTGGGATTAACTGTGCTGTCAGCTCCCCCAGAGCACTGGGATTAGCTGCTGGAGAGAGGGATTAGTGAGCTGCAGATCCCTGAGGATGAATAACTGGAGTGGTTGTGGTGCAGATCCCTGAGGATGAACGCCAGGATTAGCTCTGGTGCAAAACCCTGAGGACACATTTTGGGATTATCTGTGGTGCACAAGTCCTCAAGGATGAGCCTTGGGTTTAACTCCCAAGGGAAACCACCTGTGGGATTTCCTGCCACACAAAATCCCCGAGGATGAAGGCTGGGATTACCCTTGGTGCAAACTCCTTAGGATGATGGCTGCTCCAGCAGGAATTTTGGACTCTCCAGCAGAACCCTTGGAGCCCTGCAGGGCCCCTCTGCCTCCCCCTGCCCTGCCCTGGCACCAGGGGATGTTTCCCACCCAGTTCACTCAGCATTCCCTGGAAAAGAGCTGAGTGTATCCACGCTCCTGGAAAACTTCACAGCTTCCCCAGGGCTGCAGGCACAGGATATGGTTTTGTGTCCATCCAGCACGGCCAGGCCTGGCCCTGCAGCTTGGCTGAGGTTTGTCCCTTGCGTAAGGGCCACAGTGATTTACAAGAAGTGACAAATCTCGCCCGTATCCGTTGGGGACCTTGCACAAGGGCTCAGGCACTTCCCCACCTCCCGTGGGTGACTCAGAGTGGAAGTGAGAGCTGGCCTGGGGAAACCCCCGGAGCGTGGAGGGGCCGGGGGCAGCTCCTGCTGCTCTCGAAGGATTTGCTCTGCATGAACTTGGCCTGATGGCCCAGCCACTGCCATCATCACTGTGACAATGCCATCATCACCATGCCACTGTCGTCATTACTGTCACAGTGCCGTCATCACTGTGCCACCATCATCATCACCGTGCCACTGCCGTCATCACCGTGCCACCGTCGTCATCGTGCCGCTGTTATCATCACTCTGCCACTGCCGCTATCACCACGACGCTGCTGTCATTGCTGTTGTCATCTTTGTGCCACCACTGCCAGACCACCACCCCCCTCACTGCCCTACCGCCATCATCACCAAGCCACTGCCACCGCTGTCGTCGTCGTGCCACTCTCGTTCTTGGACAGCCACCTTCCCCCTCTGAGTGGGAAAAGCTCCCCCAGCACCCTCAGTGTCCCCTGAGCACCCAGGGCACCAGCAGCTCACAGCTCTTGGGGACAGCATTCCTGGCACATTTGGGTGAGCTGGGAGGAGCTTTGCCGTGAAAACCACCACCAATCCCAAATATCCTTGCTGGACATTCAGTGGGGAAGCTGATGCCGGTAGGGTTTGAGGCTAAAGTGGAGCAACACCTGTAACATCCTGAGCACCCAGAGCCAGGCAGCAGCGGGCTTTACCCATCCCTGCAGCGCTGCTGGGGCACCTCTTGCCGAGAAGGAGCCCGTGGGTGAACCCCTGGTGTGTTGAGTGTGCACTTTTGCTTACTGAGAACTCCCTTTCCCGGTAGCGGCCGCATCGCGCCGGGCATCTTGCGGTCAGGTGCGGCAGCGGGGGCACCGTGCCTGCGGCAGGCACTTCCCCGAAGCCAGCCTGGGTTTTGGGCACCCTAATCTCTGTGCTGCATCATTTCCTTCTCCCTCCACGCTCCAGCTGCGCTCTCCGCGCCGAGAGACGCGGGGGGCTTCGCCGAACTCCCTTTTCCTGGAATTTCTCCGTTTCCTGAGAAGCCGACCCCGAGCGCTGTGGTTGGGATGTTGATAAAACCCTCTCAGGGTCACGCTGGACGTCACAGCTTGTGCGGGAAAGTGGCCAGGACGACAGAGATCCTGTCACCTTCTCCGCACACAGGACTTTGCACGGGGCACGGTTACGTTCCAAAGGTGGCAGAAAAATCGAATTCCTTCGGGATAAAGCGGCGGCGCCCCACGGCAGCCCAGTGACAGTGATTGCAGCACAGCACAGCTGCAATCACTGTCACCAGCGGGCCCGGGGCTGCCGGAGCCACCGCGGTGTCACCAGCCCCGTGCATGACGCCGTACGCGAGCGACTTCTAAGAACTTTCTTCTCGGTGCAGCTCGGAGCTGATAAGGGCTGATCCCTCTCGCGCTGCGTTTCCGGCCCCAGAGAACACCGAGTGCTCGAGGGAGGGAGGAAGGGAGGGAGGAAGGAGGGGGGGACGGAAAAAAAAAGCACAAAAAAAAGCAGCACAGCTAAAGATGGTGTGGTTGGGTGACCGAGGAGTGTCCGGTGGGGACATTCTGAGTGTCATACAGGTGGTTGGGGTGGGTTTGCTGTGAGCTTGGAACTTGGAATTTGGGCAGTTTTGTTGGCAGTTCTGTTGTGGGATGAAGCCCAGGGTTTAGGGACAGTGTGGGTGAGGAGGGACACTGGAACCAGCATCCCGTGGGATGATGAAGCCACTGTGTGAATCACAGCCAGCCCAAAATATTGTGGTGCAGCAAACCTGGCACAGGGGGATGAGAGGGTCTGGCACGTGGTGGCTTTGCCAGGATGCACAGGGTGGCTCTGGCCGTGGGGCTGAGCACAGAGCCTTGGCTCCATCACCCAGCACCACTGGGTGATTTTTTTGCCCAATTCAGGGCATTCTTGCCCCCCTGGCACCCCGGATGCTGTGCCACGTGCCGCAGCCTCCTGAGGAACCGAAAGCTGCCGCAGGGATATTTTAGCCTTTGTGGAAGTGCTTGCTCAGCATTTTGTCACGTGCCTGTGTCTGTGCCAAAGCCACCAGGGAGCTCTTGGCAGGCCACTGACCCTCTCAGCCATGAGCAGGATGTTCCCTGCCTGCACCCCAATTTCCCCATCGGTGCCACGTCCCTGGGACGTGCTGCCATGCTGGGAGCCCCCTTCTCCCTCCTCTCCTCTTTGGGACCCCTGGGATGGGTCTGGATGTCACTCAGCCCCCCTGGGGTGCCCCCACAGTGACTGGGCAGTGTTTTGGGGGGTATTTCCTCACCACACAGGGTATTTCTTGCTGCTGGGGTATTTCCCTTTCCCTAGGGTATTTCCTTGATGGCTGCTGTGCCTTGGGTGGCTCCTGGACTGGGTAGAGCAGTGTGGTGTGGGGCAGTGTTTTGGGGTCTGGGAGAGTATTTTGGGGTCTGGGGGAGTATTTTGGGGTCTGGGGGAGTTGGGGCTCAGCTCAGGCTCTGTGCTCCCCCCACAGGGCTCCAAGCCCAAGCTGCTCGTGGCCTGCTCCGCCGTGCAGGAGGTGCGGAGGTGCACACGCCTGGAGATGCCCGATAACCTCCACACCTTTGTCCTCAAGGTAGGACCTGCTGGAAGGGTCTGCAGCCACCCCCAAGGCCTTTCCCACCCCCTGGGACACATGTGGCTCCCAAACGCTCCCGTGCCAAGTTTCAGTTCCTCTTCCCATCACAGGAGGGGATGCACAGGGGATGTGGAGCACAGGGTTGGGGATGAGCTGTCCCTGTTGGGGTCCTGAGTGTGGGTGGGTGGGGGATGCACATCTCTCTCTGTCTCTGAAGACCCCTTTGATGTCCCCCAGGTCACCAATGCCACCGACATCCTGTTTGAGGCAGGGGATGAGCAGCAGCTCAGCTGCTGGACGGCCGAGATCCGGGAGTGTGTGCACAGGGGGTAAGCACTGCTGGATGTCCCTGCGCCTGGGGTGGGGACGGTGGCTCTGTGTCCCCAGTGCCAGCACTCAGCCTGGCCTCTCCTGTCCCCAGCAGGTCTGACACGGGTGACCCTGAGCTCCTGACGTGCCGACACCCCGACCCTACGGCCGCCAGCCCCGCCACCAGCAACGACCCCGTCAGCCAAGGTGAGCTGGGGACACCCAGGGGACCCTGGGGACAGAGCATCCCTCACTGTGGGGCCACCACACCCTGCCATGGCTGGGCTGATTGGCCTTCCCCAAATGGCACGAGGGGAGAGGACAGAGGGGAAGGGATGGGCAGGGGTCCCATTTCCCAGGGCCACTCATCCCTGTGCCTGGCAGGGGCGACTCCGGGGGGCCCGGGGGAGGCGGCGGGGCCGAAGATGGAGCAGTTCCTCTCCTCCTGCCCCTGGTTCCACGGGCCCATCTCCCGCGTGAAGGCGGCTCAGCTGGTGCAGCTGGGGGGGCTGGAGGGCCACGGCGTGTTCCTGGTGCGGCAGAGCGAGACGCGCCGCGGCGAGTACGTGCTCACCTTCAACTTCCAGGGCAGAGCCAAGGTACGGGCGGGACGGGGCTGGGATGGGGAGGGGGAATCTCACAGGGGCAGGACAGCCCCTGTCCCATCACATCCCACCCCAGGGAGATGCTCTGCTGCTCTCTGCCCCGACCAGGGAGGCACAGGCTGGGGATGCAGCACATCGGTGTGTCCCCCATCCCAAATATCCCCGCCGTGCCCTCCAGGAGGGGAAACAGGGAGGGTGACAGGGAGGGTGACAGGTCCCTGCTCCTCTCCACAGCACCTGAGGCTGGCGCTGACGGAGCGGGGCCAGTGCCGGGTGCAGCACCTGCGCTTCTCCTCCATCGTGGAGATGCTGCAGCACTTCCACCGCTACCCCATCCCGCTGGAGTGCGGCTCCGCCTGCGACGTGCGGCTCTCCAGCTACGTCGTGGTGCTGCCACAGGCACAAGGTGTGTGGGGAGGGAAAGGGATGTTCCTGTGGGACACAGGGTGTGCAGGAAAGGGGATGTTCCTGTGGGACACAAGAGGGAAGGGAAGGGAAGGGAAGGGAAGGGAAGGGAAGGGAAGGGAAGGGAAGGGAAGGGAAGGGAAGGGAAGGGAAGGGAAGGGAAGGGAAGGGAAGGAAGGAAGGGAAGGGAAGGGAAGGGAAGGGAAGGGAAGGGAAGGGAAGGGAAGGGAAGGGAAGGGAAGGGAAGGATGTTCCCATGGGACACAAGGTATTCAGGAAGGGAAAGGGGATGTTCCCAGGGGACGCAAGGTATTCAGGAAGGGAAAGGGGATGTTCCCAGGGGACGCAAGGTGCTCAAGAAGGGAAGGGGGAGCTCCTGTGGGACACAAGGTGTGCAGGAATGGGGATGTTCCTGTGGGACACAGGGTGCTCAGAAAGGGAACTGGGATGTTCCTGTGGGATACAAGGTGTTCCCCTGAGACACAAGGTGTTCAGGAAGGGAAAGGGATGTTCCCCTGGGATGCGGGGATGGAGGGTGCCCAGGCTGGGTGTGGGTGCTATCCCCAGGCCCTTTGGTTGCTCCTGGAGTGGGGAAGCGGAAGCCTCGTGGCAGTGGCACAAAAGGTGACTCCCAAGCTCCCAACTTCCCCTTCTGAGAAAGGAGAAGCTGCTCCCAGCCACCATTTGGGGGGGTGGATCATGGGATGCACCCCACAGCCCCAGAGAGGGGTGACAGGAGCATCCCCCTGACCATCACCTCCTCTCTCTGCCCGCAGCTCCCGGCTCCAGCACCACGGTCCCTCTCCCCCTGCCCTTCCCAGGCTGGAGCCCCGAGTTCAGCCTCGTCCCCGCCAGCTCCTCCTGCCCCCACGGCCCCGACGAGCCCCCCGGGGGTCCCCCAGCGGAGCAGATCTTCCACCTGGTGCCACCCCCGGCCGAGCTGGCACAGAGCCTGCGCCCCGCCAGGGCCACCCCGGCCACCGCGGCCCGGCCCCGCGACTCGGACTATGAGGTGGAGGCACCGGGCAGGGGCCACGTCCGTGCCATCGACAACCAGTACACGCCACTGTGAGCAGCACGGCCGGCACTGGGATGCACTTTCGGGTGGAGAAATCCTGGAGACCTTCTGGGGGATCCATCGAGAGAAAGAATGTACCTGTTTCTTCCTTCTGGTTAGGGATTATTATTGTAATTTTTTTTTTTTTTTTTGCAAGGAAGGGGGTAATTTTTCACTCCTGTACGGGTGTGCTCCCTCTCGTTGGCCTGTTGAAGGGCCTCTTATTGTTGTTTTTTTGTTGTTCTTATGGAAGCTTTCTCGTTACTGTTTACACAATGCCACTTGTGCCTGCCCTGGGCCCGGTGTCCTGCCTGTCCCTGACACACCAGAGCCCAGCCAAGGAACCAGGGGCTTGTGTTCCACCCACGGAATTGGAGGAAGTTAAAAAAAACCCCAGGATAACAAGAAAAGAATGATTTTAAATCCATTGCCAAGTTGCTGCTCCAGGCCTCATCCTCCTGCCCTGGCTGCTGAACCCACCAGCAAAGCCTGACCTGAGCAGGATTTGGGCTTTTTTTTATAGCTAAGGCAAAAACTGGCTTTTCTTGCTTTTCCTTTTTAACCCAGCACAGCCCTGGTCACTGCCAGGCAGAGGGATCCTCACCCTGCTCTCCCAGCTGATTGAGACTGAACACTAATTGCTCCATCCTTAGCCATGGCACCAGCTGAGAACTAACACAGAGACTGACACAAACCTCTCCTGCTGGTGAGGGAGGGGTTCATCCCCTTGTATCCTGGTGATGGAGGCTTTTTTATCCCTGTGGTGAATGGGTTTTTATCCTGGAGATGGAGGCGTTTTTGTCCCGGTGATGGAGCTGTTTTATCCTGGTGATGGAACAGTTTTATCCCAGTGATGGAACCATTTTATCCCAGTGGTTTTAGGCACAAATAAGTCAGTTTTCCCCTACTCTTGCTTGCCTTTTTCCCCCCAAAACCTGTCACCAGGAGCTTGGTGGCATTTAAAGCTCCACCACAGCCTCTTGCAGGTGATGGGGGTCCCTGGGGACCAAATTTGGGGTCCAAATCCCTGGGTCTCAGCATCTCCTGACCCCCAACTGTCCCCAAACTCTGCTGCTGTTCCTGAGCCCCCGGGGCTGCTTCACCTGCCTGGGGCAGCCGTGAGAGAGGAAGCACTTCTGAGAAGTTGCCTTTATTTTAGGAAAGAGGAAGGGCTGGAGCCGTTGCGCCACACAGGAGGGGATGTTCACAGTGTTCAACTTCCAGATTTCCCAGCACAGCCTTCCCTGGGATTTTGGATGCAAAACTTGCCTTGAGATTGCCTTACAGAAAGCTTTTTTTTATTCCTGTTTTCCTTAAAACTGCAATACAGGTGGGAGCCCTCAGGAGCATTAACATTTAGCAATTAATTTGCAAACCAGCAAACACAAAAGCCTCGTTGGGCTGAGTTAGGGAATTGCAACAAAAACCCAGCCTCTAGGACAGGGTTTTGCAGGTTCAAGGAGACAAGGACAGGAGATGAAAGGCAAACAGCCCAGGAAGCAGCCATGAGAGCAAATGTGGGTTTATAAATCAAACTATGAGGCTGGGAACCATCAACTGGAGAAACCATTTAGGTTTTCCTTTTGTGCCTCCCCGTTGCTTGCTCTTGCTCTCTCCTGGGCTTTGTGCATTTAGAGCAGGCAAAGGCTTTTTTTTTTTCCCCCTGCTTTCTCTACACTTGTGCCTGAAACTGGAGCATTAAGAGCAAATTGCCCTGGTCCTGCAGCAGTGCCAGCCCCGGAGAGGCTGATGCAGGAACAAAGGCAGCCCTGTCCTCGCCGGGCTCCTCAGCTGTATCCGCATCCCATTCTCCTCCCTGGAGCAGCACAAAGGCTGCAGCCAGAGGCAGGAGCACATCCCCGGGGCTGCCTTGTGCCAGGCAAGGCAGCTCCCTCCCAGGCTCATAAATAACTCCCCGTGCTCTTGCATTTATGGGGATGGGGAAGGGAAGGGGGGACGGCGCAGCACAAGTTGTCGTTTCCTTTCCCCCGCTGGCTGCCCGCTTCCCAAAGCCTTGGAGAACACAGGGGTGTGCTAAATCTTGCTGAGATTGCTGGTTTTAGTCCCACTGAGCTCCAGGGAGCTGTGCTCAAAGGGGTTTTCCCCCAAAAGACGAGGTGGAATCACCCAGATCTCCCGACATCTGCAAAGAAAGGACGGGCTGGGAAAAGGCAGCGCTATTCACATCCCCTGCCAGATGAATCCAGAGAAATCCTTGCCAGATAAATCAGATGCTGCTGGGGTGGGTTGTTTTGGCACGCCAGGACTTTATTGTTCCAGTGCCAGAACTGAAACATGCGTGTGCATGTGGTATTTTTAACCTGCAGTTTAATTACAAGGGGGTTCTCCGCAGTTTAAATGGAAATTGCTGTGCTTGATTAGTAAAATACACGTTGGGTTCATTATCTCCCTGCCAGCCACTTCCCCCATGCAAACAAACTCCAGTGGGGGAGAACTCCTGTCCTCCCCACCAGCGAGCAGTGGGAGAGTCCCTCTGATTATTTAATTTAATAATTATTGAACTGATTCCATCCCCAAACTCACCCACAGGCAGCCGAGGGCTGTCCAGCCCTGCCAGCTCCACCAGCTCCTCGTTTCACATCCATTGCAGGGGATTTTTGGGCTATTTCCCAAGCTCCCAGGGGGAGCTGAGTTTGAAATCTCATTTCTCCTAGAAAACATCTGGCTTGTGACACAGGTCAGAGCTCTGCTCCGGCCAGCACGTTACTGCAGCCCTAAGGTACTCGCTCCTCTGCATTACAGCAGTGGGCAAAGAGCATTAAAGCCATTCCACTCTATGGAATAGAAGCATTTTTCAGGATTTTTATGTTGTTGTGACTTGAGAGAAGAGCCCAGGGCTGGGCAGGTTTGGTTCCCCAGCCCCTGTGGGTTTTTACTGGCGTTTGTGGGGGTTTTGGGAGGAGGGGAAGCCAAGGGAGCAGTTTGTGCCTTGGCCCTGGCGATGGGCACGTGGAGCTGGAGTTTGGATCCCACCTAAGGAAGGCAGGAGCCACAGGAGCAGCTCCTGGAGCTGGCCCTGCCCCAAGGTGTCCCCCTGGAGAGGCTGGAGTGGGGGCAGCCCCATTCCATCCAACACAGGACAGGTTTGAGCAATAAAAATGAAAACCAAGCAGTGCCTTTGCTCTGGGACAGCAGGGACTTGGTTTAGGGCACAATCCAAAATTGGGCCCTGCCAGAATTCCTCCCCCTCCTCTTCCTCCTGCTGTTTGCTGATGGCCACTCCTGCTGGGCGGCCTTTGTGTCCCCAAGGGTGTCAGGTTCTGAAGGAGCTCCTGACATGAAGCATTAGTGGATTTCTCCCTCTCTCCCTCCCAGCCCAGCAGGTACCGAACACTGACACCACCACTCCTCACCCACCCCTTTGGATTGAAGCGATTTTGGGGTGAAACTTCGAGGAAAACATCCAGGGAGAAGCCAAAGCTTCTCATTCCTCATCTGGACCACCAAAGCCTGGTGTCATCCAGCATTCCAAACTTTTAGCTTTGATCCCAACAGCCCCAATGTTCCCCAGCAGCTCCAGAGGCAGGGAGGTGACTCTGCATTCCCTAACTCAGCCTTCAGCAGGACGATTAAAGCCAACAGTTTTGTTGGGAGTGTATTAATTTGAAAGTTCTACTTTTCACCTGCACAGAAAAGTTCTTCTTGTATAGTAAATTTTTTTCTATATATTGTTTCTGTATGTACTGTACAAGTAACTTATTCTTGAATAATGCGATTTTACCATAATATTAAAAAAAAAAAATTCTGTTCTTAATAAACTGTTTTTAGAACTTGTTTCTCACTTGTAGTCTTCAGTCTGGTTCTCTCCAGGTGCCTGGACATTGTTTTAGTGGATAATGGATGCTAAAGGACATGAAAATCCTTTGGTTTATCCCCATGGGATGATGCCTGCACTGCACAGGACGGGGCACTTGGAGCAGGGATAATTTTATCTCCCCATTTTTTAAGGCATTTTCCCAGGGAATTCTTACCTTTCCTTTCCTTCTCCAGCAGCACCACTGAGTTTTACACTTCCATCACCTTAAAGGCCCATTTGGGACCTTTCCCAACCCCGTGGGGAGCAGCCCAAGGCTGAGGGATCAGCAACACAAAATCACCTGGGCACAAAACCTCGTTAGAAAAACAGCTGAATTTGGGATTCCCAAACCTTTCCCTTATTCCTGCAATGCCCCTGCAGCACACAACAGACTCAGGCTCAAACCCTGGCTCCAGCTGGGATTGGTACGGGAAGAGACCCAAAAATCACCACACAAACACCGAGGAGGGTCAGTTTTTAAAACTTTTTTTATTTTTTAATTTTTTTTTAAGTTTTTATTTTATATTATCTACAAAGTAAAAGTTTTCTTAACTTAAAAGTTACATCACTGTCTCACGATAGTGATTATCTCATCAAACGTGATTTATAAATAATAACTCATCCGTTTGACGATTAGAATTTTTTTTTTTTTTACTGAACCTGTTTCAAGTTTAGTTAGAAGTAAAAGGGATCTCCAAGTCTTGATTTTTAGTGATAATAGCAGCAAGAATCACTCTTGTTACTTCTTTTGCTAGCTGACGAGTTCATAACTTTGAAGGGTCATTAAAAAATAAATAACTTCCAGTTTTTCAGCAAGCAGAGTTGGGGCACTTGCAGGACTCAGATACAGTGCATGGAATTATGGAATAGCCCACAAGTTCCTAAATGCCTCTACTCAGTCCGAATCTCTCCCACTGCAAGATGAACTGTTAGCATTCCTAGTGGATGTTACAAGAAATCAAATTTTTTTTTTTTTTTAAACAAAATAAAATGAAATTCTAGTTTTCTGTGCTTCCAGTTGGCAGAAGCAGTAGAAGGAGGGTATTTGGCCTACAAAAGGTATCCAGCCTTTCAGTTATTCCAGATGAGCCTTACAACTGCTGTTGGTGGTGGGCTTGTACTGTAAAAAAAAAGTTCAAATGTAAATAATAAATTGGCAAGCCACACAACAGTTTGCTAGTAAAGTGGTCACAGGACAACTACTGAGCTCAACTTTCTTTTATTTTTATTTTTTTTCTCTTTTTCTTTTATTTTTTTAGAGAACAAAACAAAACCCTGCACATCAAGATGTCCTTGGGATGTTTTATTTTTTTTCTTTTTCCCTACCTAAGCCCTCAGAAAGCAGCTTTGTTCTGCTCACACATTCCCCAAGAAACATCAGGTTAAACTAAATCACTACAGAAGTTCAGAGGCTGTTTGAACTTGAATAATCAAAGAAACCTAAATAAGGTTAAATTTAAAGCGGAAAGAAGTCACACAACTCCTACTTTTCCCCCAAAGCAAAGCTGCAGAATGTTACTCTGAATTAAAGTTTAGATTTCAGTTGTCACTTTACTTTAACAGCAGCCTAGCACAGCCCTACCCCCACACAACATTTCACTGCTGTCCTCAAGATTTAATCGAATCTCTGATCATTATAAACTGCACACAGTCCATCCCCCACGGCAAATCCACGGAAAACTCAGTCCCACAGTGCCAGGGCCTCACACTCCTCTACTCCAGACAGAGAAAAATCAGGAATATTCCCTGAATTAGGTACATCTCAGCTAAACCTACTCTCCTCCAGGCTGCCAAAGCACAGCTGTGAAACACAAGGACATCTTAAGGTTGGTTGGTTTTCTTTGTAGTTTTTTTTTTTTTTTTTTAAATTATTATTTTTAATTTTTTTTTTTTCCCCAAAGATCTGGTTTCTCCCAGTCCTCACTCCTCGACCTGGCTCAGTTAGGGTGCAGGTCTCCCAGGCACACACTCCTCACCTGAAGGGTGGGTCATATAGGGGAAATGTGTTGTTGTCGAGACTGGAATGGGCTGTAGTGCACTTTGAGCGAGGGCGGCTTGGGGACCACCGGGAGGCTGTGTCGTCATTAGCATCATTGGAGCATGGGCAGTTGGGTGAGAAGGAACCATTCCTGACTGTACATGAGCCTGAAACAAAGAGCTCTTTAGTATCATGGTCACAAGGAGGCAGCAACTCCTGGCCACATGACTGGCGGAAGTTTGCTCCGTCAGCAAAGGTTTACTCTTCATTTATTTGATTTTTTAAATTATTTTTTCTTTTTTTTTTTTTTTAAACTAGGGATTAAGGCAGAAGTTGTAACACAAAAAAAAAAAAATTAATAATAACAACAACAAAAAGGAAAAAATAATAATTAAAAAAGCGCTCCTTACTGCTGGCTCTGAGCTGCGTTCTCAATTTTAGCCATTTTGCCAGCATTAAACGGGGGGGGATTAAAAAAATAAAAAAACAATTCAGCAACAAATCTTCAAAACATTTCTGTTAGACACCTTAGATCAAAGCACTTCCTAGAGGGTACAGACAGGAACTTGACAGGCACTGGGAGTCTGGCATCCCTTCCCCAGCTCTCTCCTTGCACAACCCCACGTTCTGCGCTGGCTCCCTGCCCTGGGAACCTCCCTGTCCTCTCCAGTGACCTGTGCCCACACTGTGCTCAGCCAAGTCCTCCTGACACGAGTGATTTCATCCCTTCACACTCTCAGGGCAGCTTTGTTCTGCTTCCAGTTCAGCTCATCGCAGTTCTTGTGTAATCTGAGCAATCAGGGCTAAGTCTCAGTGGAAAAGGAGATTATTCCTTCCCATGGCTGATCACCTCTGGCAAACAACTTCAGCAACTTGGTGGGTTCTTTAGCTCAGAGCAGTTCATGTCTCTAGAGGTCATCAATTTATTTTATTTAAAAACCTAGCAAACATTCATTTCTTAAAAGCACAAAGGAACTCAGAGCTCTCGGTGGATTTCTCCTGAAAAAAAAAAAAAAAACCCAAAACCCCATCATTTGTACCTAAGGTTTGCTTTGTCCTTCTACCATATCCCAGCACTGCAGCCTCACAGGTCTCCCATGCCAGTAAAGACAAATAGCAGGTAGTGGCTAGAATTTTATTTCTTAAAGACAAAAAGGGTTACTTGACTCATCACAGACATTCCCCAAACTCTTTGATCAGACTTGCACGTGTTAGTAGCACCCCAGAAGCCTTTAAAGGCAGGAACTGCAATTCAAATCTCACTCTTGCTCTAAAAAAGCTTTAGGAGATCAGGCTGTGGAACAGGAATACCTCCCAGGACTGGCTCCACGGTGACTTTGACAAACATGCTATTGTAGAAGCCATCATTATAAAGCAGCTATTCATAGAGCAGCTGGAGTCAATACACACAGTGGATAAAATTTTTCTCAAACATTTTGCAAATTGGCAGCTGACAGCACTCTCTAATGAATTTTAAAGTACTGCTTCTCAAGTGAGATATCCACCAGCTCAAGATTCATCTGATAACCTGAAGGGAAATTGGATTGATCCCCTGTGTTGGCCTAACTGAAATTTTTTACTACGTGGTATTTCAGAATTGTGTTTGGAAGCTGGGAATGAGGCTGCTAAAAAATGATTAAATCCAGTGATTAGTTTCCCCACGATGGAATAATTACATGCATTTAAAATTTCTGACAGAACTGTAGTTATGCCTTCACTAGAGATTTTTGAGGGAACTACTTCATTGGCAAAGTCAATTAGTTTGGTGTAAATATCACAAATTGCAGCTTTCATTCTAAAAAAAAAATTGCAGAAGAGACTGCACAAGTTAAAATCAAGGGCAAGGCAGGCCTTGTCTGTGATTGCTAAAAATGCTGCCTGAGCAGTCAGTTCTGACTCCAAATTGCATCTGATTTGTTTCATTTGGTTTGCTTGGCACACAGAAAGGAAGGCAATGGTCACATCCTGCACACCCCTGGCCTGGCCAGGGCACAGCTTTACCCTTTCATGGCCTTCAAGCAAATGTTTCACGTTTCAAATCACAGCACTGGACGTGCCACTAAGCCAAGACCCCTCTGAGAAGCTCTAAACACAACCCAGGCATTGACAGCAGTGCCTTCACACCAGAGCAGAGCAGGAGTCTTGTTTCTGGCAGAAAGCAGAGAAGGGGAGGATGAGCCAAGATGCCACAGCAATCCTCAGCTCTGGCCATCCTCTCCTTATCCTCCCCCCCGGCAAAAAAAAAAAAAAAAAAGCAGAGAAATCAAAAGCCTAAGAGAATCAAAAAGCTAAAAATTCAACATCAGTAAAAGGATTCCTACAGAACTATTGATTTATTGGCTTAACTGACTGTCCCAGGGACCAAAGCAAAGATTTTATCAGAATTCTGCAAGGGACTGGACAGCTGTCAGATTAACATCCCTAATCACAGTTAGTCACCTTATCCCAAACTATTGTTAACCTGTAGGAGAAGGCAGAAACCAGACACCAAGTTCTTGGTTTGAAGAAAAAAATTGTGCAGGCAAATTATTGATTGAACTGCCCATTCCTTGACAAAGGACACTAAGTCCAGGAGATTTAGTAAACATCAGAAAATCTGTGTCACACTGCTTTACATGGAGCTCTTGATTAATCTATCATGTGCTTCCCTTCCCCAAATCCTTTTTCTCAGGGAGCTGACCACGAGGGAGCAGTTAAGAGAAGTGAGTTTCTGATTCTGAAGCAAAGACTGTTGTTTTAGGTTAGCCAACAATCTTTGGGGAGCTTCAGCACAAGCAGTTCATTTAGAACCACACTCACACCACACACACAGAGGCTTCTTTCTGCAGGGATTGTCCTGCAGTCACCTTAACTCTCTCCTCTCTCCCTTGCACTGCCTTGCTTCTCCCTGGAAATCCTCTCATGTCCTTTTCTGCACGTATTTGTATAAAATTTGTCTAGGATGCAGAGCCTGAAACTGCCACCAAAAGCAGCAATTCAGCCTTTCTGCACTCACCTCCCACCTCCAACCTTTCTGTATGCCAGCTCTTCCTGGGATCAGGCACCTGACTCAGCAGGGAACTGATTTGACCAAGAAATAGCCTAAAAAGGGGGTAGGGGAGGCACATTTCAGCTCAATTGTGTCCCCAGCCTGCTCTGCTCCACGGCCAAGCAGTTCTGTGAGCAGAGTGGTGGGGCAGGGACAAGGATGGGAGCCAGGAACTGGGAAGAGAGCTCAATTTATTTCAGTAGCAGTGCCAGCTTAAGATGTCTTCATTAAACTACAGTTGCAGATGCACTAGGTGTTGGAAGCTGAGGTCCAAGTACACCTTGTCAAAATTCTAAATAAAAGGCAATGTACAGACAGAAACCTAAATAACAACAACAGGTAAGTCTGTGCTGAGAGGTGACAGATTGGCAATCACTTCAGCAGGCCCGACTGTCCTAACTTTTGTGGCATTAAGACATTTAAGTCTTGAAGGTTGTTAAACTGTGTTTACCTGGGGGACATGGGCCATGTGTGGCGGATTGGTATATGCAGGTTGAACATGGGAGGGATGAATGGTGAAGACTGTTTGTTGTGCTGTAGGAAAATTGTTTTGTGGAGACTGCGTGTTGGAGCCTGGCGTCATGGAAGGAGGGGTTGGAGCTAGACCTGCGTGGTAAATCGCCGACTGCTGCTGGGGGTTGGCCAGGTGCAGGGCCTGGGCAGCCTGGTGCTGGTGGTGCTGCAAGAAAACACAAAAAAATTATTTAGGTTAGGGCTGAGGAATTGTATTGATTCTGTTAAGGAGAAAGGGGGTGGGAAACTGCTCGTAATTGTGAATTTGGAAATGGTGAATCTAAGGATGAGCTGTGCTCGTGGGGGAACTCTTTACAGCCCCACCTGTCGCAGGCATCTTTTTATGAAAAATCCTTTCCTTAGGATTTTTCCTCCTGAGAAGCTGAGAGGCCTCAGGAACAAAATGTAAACATTGATTATCTGCTGCTGTGGAATGCAACAGGTGCATCTGGGATTGGTCTCATGTGGTTGTTTCTAATTAATGGCCAATCATAGTCAGCTGGCTCGGATGGAGAGTCCGAGCCACAAACCTTTGTTTTATTTCCTTTCTGTTCTTAGCTTAGCCAGCCTTCTGATGAAACCTTTTTTTCTATTCTTCGAGTACAGTTTTAATGTAATATATATCATAAAATAATAAATGAAGCCTTCTGTAACATAGAGTCAGATCTCCGTCTCTTCCCTCATCCAAAAATCCCTGTGAACACGGTCACACCCAGCAGGCTCAGCTTGGAGCCCAGAGTGCCAGGTAAAACCAGGCAGAACCTGCAGCTGGGAGTGCCTCAGTTATTCCCAGGAGGGAATTAAGGAATGCAGCACTATCCAAGGATCACTTTGTCTTCAGCTGCTTTGACAAAATCCAATCAAACACTTCTCAGCGTTTATCTGCTATTTCCACTTCTCTCATAGGAAAGCACTGACACAATTACGATCCTTCCTTAATCCTTAAACTGAAACATCCCCCATCCCCTGTGAACAGGGAGAAACGAGTGCTTGGACTCTGCTCCATCCTCCCCTTTTCCCCCTCAGAAAAATCAACACATCAACACAAGCACGACATCAAGCAATCCCTTCCACACAATCTGCAGCCACTCAGGGCTGTGTTACCTGCACGGGGCTTGGAGCAGGGTGGCTTCCAGCATGTTGGCTTTGCTGCTGGCCAGTTGGGGTGGCAGAAGGCTGAGGATGAGGAGGATGCGGGTGCAGGGTAGCATTAGGGTGGGCATACTGCTGAGCAAGTGAGCCAGTGGAAACTAGGATGAAAAAGAAGAATATTTAACACCAGGTACAGGACATGCACCTCTATCAAATCACCAGCTGCATTTGAAGATTTCACTACAACTCAGTGTGTAAATATATTCCCTCCCCCTTCTAAAAATATATATATATATATATTTATCTTGCAAATAGCTGATGATCTTACCTTGCTTTTGTGTAGTTTGGTTTGGCAGGAAAGTCTATAAACAACCATAATTAGACAGTTCATCTTCCCTAATTTGACAATGTAACAGATACTACATAGAGAAAAGCAGTATTTCATCTTTTGTTTTGTCAAACAGATCAAATTTGAAATTTCCATACAATTTAGGATTTCCTGAGATATACTTTTCAAAGGTGTTATGAGCCATTTTTATTTCCACCATCCAAAAAAAATTCTTTGGCCTTATACCTGGCTAACCTCACCATGCTACTCTTCTGGAAATTGCTCACAGAACAGTCAGAGGGAAGCACAAACTCTGCCCTAGCACTCCAGAGTAAATAAACACATCACAGCTGACAAAACTGAGGCTGCTCAAGCATCAAATTTCTGCTGAAGCCACTTTCTGGTGCTAAAATAACCCATTTTGCCTCTGCCCTCGAGGCCAATCTGTTCTGGATCACCACCATCCTGTGAGCTCCCCAACACTGCCATGGAATTCTTCATTCCTTGAACCAGAACCAAATAAGGTACAAAATTCCCAAAAAGGAAGAAACTGAACAACAGAAAAGTTTTACCCCAGTGAAGCCACATCTGTTGCCACAGCTGTGCCAGTCTCCAACAACAAACACCCAAGTTCCTTCTTGGA
Source organism: Zonotrichia leucophrys gambelii (assembly GCF_028769735.1). Classification (NCBI taxonomy): domain Eukaryota; kingdom Metazoa; phylum Chordata; class Aves; order Passeriformes; family Passerellidae; genus Zonotrichia; species Zonotrichia leucophrys. Next base: position 3,434,497 of record NC_088185.1, read on the forward strand.
TCCTGCTCTGTCCTGCTGCAAATGGGCCACACTAAATCCTATTTTTTTTTTAATTTTTCAGGGAATCTCAGCAAGTATGAAAAGCCATAATGACAACAAGTCTTCCTTTCAACACAAAGCATGCAATGCAAAGGCAGGACCCTAAAAATGAGGATGTTCCCCCTGTTTTTTTTAGGTTTGTGCAACAAGCAGGCCTTGTCTGCAGCTACTGCTGTGTGTGACAACTCGTGTCAATCCCTCTGATGTCACAGCCTGAAAGACCAAGGAGAGTTTTGCTGACAAAGTGCTAAAAAAAACAAACAGCCAAAGAAAATTATCAGCCTGCTCCTCAATATTTCCTTCAACTGCTCCTTATTTGTTTTGGTGGCTTTTGGTGGTTCTGAAGTTAATTACTGATGAGTATCTACCAGGTTATATATATATATATTCTTTTTTTAATGGGGTTTGTATTATATAAGAACTTGATGGCCACTGCAGTTTCCCTCCAGTCTGGTTTGCTATAAACCTTAAAAATCCAAATTCTGACACATTCCAACTCACCAGAATATAGAGAGCCTGGATATTTTTGCCTAATTGAGGTTTTTCTCCCCTGTGCAGGTTCCTCCTTTAGAAAATAACTGCCTGCCACATTTAACTTAATCCCTGGCAAGCTCTATTAAATCTTCACTGAGCAAATGGCCGTGCAGTGATGAGCAGTTTCAGGCTATTAATGCAGATGAACTAAATTCCTGCAGCCTGGAGTTGATCCTAATGTTCTTACCCACATGTGCAAGCACAGTTGTGCACTCTGAGGCCTCCTGATTGAGAGGAGTTTCAAAAACACCTCAATATTTTCTAAGCACGCTGTCAAAGCCAGCAGGATCTTCTGCCACAGCATTTTGTTATGCTTTAAATCCAAGTATTTTGGATTTTTTTATTGGTATCACTACTAAAATGTATTTTGCAGCAGCATCCCTGCCATGCTCCTACTTGACTTTCAGACATTTCTCCTCTGACAACACCAAAATTATCAATGCAACACTGATCATTTTTACAGTACCAAGTTTATGGCTTTCTACAGGACAATTTCTCAACCTCATTATTACACACGCTCTGAAGAAGGCCAGAAATTATTATCTTTGTTAAAGCAATAGAAATAAATGGAAGGAGGGATGACTTGCTTGCCAAAGGGCAGCAATCCTGACTACAACTTAACTCCATTCAAGAGGCTTTAAAATGGATATGAAATTTAATTCCAAGCTGTAAGATACTCAAGGCTTCCCACATCACTTGTTAAGAGCCCCCAAAATAATGTGGGACTCCATTAAACCATTTGTGCAATTCATCTTTTGGTTCTTCATGGCCAAGAGAATAATAAACTCAGTTGTTCTGAAGGAAATATTTCTGCAATAAAACTTCACAATAAGGAATTTCTCTCTTAAGACACCATTTAAACCAAGGAATAGCACCCCAAAGAACAGATATAAACCAGGGGGAGGATCAGGTTTTTGTCTTAGTGGCAGCTCTTCCAAAACCACCCAATATTTTATCCACAGCTTTGGATTTGAAGCACTGGATTTTTGTATACTGAAAATATTTAATTTTCAATTTCTCCTCTCCTTCATTTTGTCTTTAGCAGGTCACCCTAATGGCCAAATTTATAAAGCTTAAAACCACTTCAGATGCTGCTGCAAATTATGTTTTAATAGCAATATTAAAAATGCTTTTCAAAAAATGTTATCTGGGCACTTCTCCACATCCTGGCCAGCCCCTGCACACAAACTCAGCAGGTCTGAAATGCATTCCCAGCTCAAAACCAGAGCTCAGACTCCAGCTCCAGCAGTGTAAATGGCTTTTCATGTTTAGTTAGTGCAAGTAATTCCTGCCAAGCCAATGAAATCTCTGAGACCAGCAGGGCTGTCAAAGGAGTCTTGTAAAAGTCATGAAAAATTCACCTGAACTAAAGCACTTTCCCTGGGATTTTTAAAAGGAATTTTTGCCTGCTCATCAAAACAGCTCACTACACAAATTAACAGCAAATAAGACAAGACATGAGGTGAAAAAAAAAATAAAATAAAAGACCCATTATCCAACATTTCCCCCAGTTGTCAGTATTTTGGAGATTTTCCAAATGGCCACCTATGATCTGAGAATAAGCTCTAGGAAAGGACACACCTTGCTGCAAGTCACCCCAGCTCACTCCAGCACAAACACACTGGGTTTCTGTGCCTTTATGCCTTAAATTCCTCTGCCTGGGCTGCCCCTGCTTCACTTCTGCAGCTTTCTAATCCAATTGGCTCCAAAGTGAGATATTTCACTGCACTGACCTGGCAGGGACACGGGGAGGGGAGGGACTCAGTCACGGGATGGCAGAAAAACATCACAGGGATTGAATTACTGAATTCAACCCTACAGAACTGCACCCCACTGCTGAGAGCAAACAAGAAGTAGTCAGCCACAGAAGCCACAGAAGGAGCTGAAATCAGAAGAGGTCAGAGCAGCAGAAATCAAGCAGAACTCCCAGCTACGAGGGAATATGTGAAACCACATGGTGGCATTTTGTAATTTTGGTTTTTTTCCCTGGAATTTCAATGGTGCCAATGGTGGTCAGTGTTGGCCCAAAGATGCACTGAAGAGTTTATTTTCAAGAACTGACCAGTGAACAAACCTCAAAACCATTGCCAGAGCCAGTAAGATGGTGAGGATAACTACATTTAAAAGACCTGAATGGTAGGAAGCAAAGAAATAGCAAATGTTTCTTTCATCACACAAACATTTCAAGAAGTCATTTTACACAGGTAGAGTGGACTTGACTTCAAAGATAATCCAAGAAAGGAACGAGGTGATTGAAGTGATTTCAGTGCACCAAACCAAAGGGCATGAACACAGCCCAGGGCAGCATCCTACAGCCCCCACCCAGGCACAACCAGTGTGAAACACAGGAAATCTGCTCCAGAGGAGATTTTTGGAGAACAAATGCTTTTTCTCACATCCCTCTTGCATGAGCTAATGCAAAAAAAAAAAAAAAAAAACCAAAAAAAAAAAAAAAACCAAACCAGGAGAGTGCCTGGCATGGGCTGCACAGACTGACAGACAGACACAGCAACAAGTGCCACAGCAGGACAGGAGCAAGAACAGAAACAGCCTGAAACTGCAACTCCTCCTTTCCCATGTCCTGGGTGAGAGTTCATCCTGCAAACACCCCCCTCACTCAAACCTCAGCTTCCTCAAAGCAGCTGCTGAACACCAGCAGGGCAGACAAGGCAGGATTCTGCAGCTCTCTGCCTTTCCTGGATGAGCTGGATCAGGCTGCTGTGTCCAGAGAGCACCAGATCCTGTCCCAGTGCCTCCAGTGATGCCACCACAGCCCCACCTGGGCCAGGAATGGAACTGAGAAAGTCCCGAGGAGCCCTCATCTCATCCCTGTCACACAATGATCACCACAAGTTGTTCCCAGCACTCCTTCAGTGGCATTTCTACAGAAAACTTCCTCCACCTCAGCTGCAGCTCGAGTTATTTCCTCCCAGGGACTCAGAACTTGAGCCATGGCTTTTAAAAGGGATGACACCCAAAGGTTGCTTCTCCTTTTAGGAAGCTGGGAACTCATCAGGTGTAAAAATCCTGGTGGGCTCATGAAAGGGAGCAAGGCAGCTCGCACAGGTTTAAACAGAGGCCACAGAACCACAGAGTGGTTTGGGTGGGAAGGGACCTCCAAGATCATCCAGTTCCACCCCCTTCCACCATCCCAGGTGCTCCAAGCCCCATCCAGCCTGGCTTTGGGCACCTCCAGGATGGAGCAGCCCCAGCTCCTCTGGGCACTCTGTGCCAGGGCCTCATCACCCTCACAGCGAAGAATTTCTTGGTGCCCACTTCCAGCTGCACATGAAAATACTGGGTAGTGAAGTCAGAGAGATTATTCCATATTCAAAATAAATTTTTGAAGAATTGACAACGTAGCTTCCTGTGATTATATAAATCTCCATTCCTGCCCACTGAGAGGAACCTCCACATCCTGGTTTGGTGCAAGGAAACTTGTTCCCTCAACAGGTCCCATTCCTTTAACATGTGGTTCTTTAGAAAGTGCTTTTCTGTACAATCAAAATTAGTACAAAAAACCCAACTCACTGGCAAAGTAGAAAGAAGGGCCTGTCTCCTTGCTGTATGGTATTTTGGGACATGCTGAATTTGGGAAATAGAAAGGTAAATTAGCCTCTTGCCACGTGCATACTTCCCATCTTCTGGAAAGGTCAGTGTCAGTTTTAATTTTTTTTTTTTTTAATTCTTTTTTGAAGACTCTAGAACCATGCAGATATTTTTAGTCACTTAGCTGCTATTAGAGCTAGATATTTTGTTTTACAAATGAGTGGAGATGAAACACAAGTCTGAGTAAGCCTTCCTTCTTAACTCTGACACTGAGGTCTGCAGTTCTTCATTAACACAAAAAGAAACTTTATGTCAATTCATGGTCTGTTACTGTCCACTGTAACAAGAAGGTTAAAATGCAATTACACTAGAGCAGAAACTGGCCCTTGCTTTTTCAGCTATAGCACTGCCATTCTGAACAGTTCCAAGACAATTTTGGTGACTGGTTCACTCTTAGTCCCTGGAGAATCCTCTGAAGTTTATATTATATCCACCATTGTACTACCAGGGGAATAGAATTTACTCTACTGCTGAGACAGAAACCAGATAAAGTTAGAGACAACACCAGACCAGTAAAACATAGCAGAAGGGGAAAAGGGAAGGGAGAACAGGGACAGGAATGAGAGCACAAAAAACAGGAAATGCATCTGTGTAAAACCAAGGTCTGGTTTTACACAAGTTCTTAAACACAAAAGTTGAGTTTTTTCAGAGGACTCCGATTATCTGGAAACAAATCAGCCACACAGAAAACTACCACAAGTTCATTGTCACAGGAATGGACAGATCCACCCTCTACTTGGGAACCAAATTCTCTACCAGCAGCAGGAGCCTGGCCTGGGCTTTGTGTGACACAGGAGCCAAACTGGGACGGTGGCCAGCGAACCCCAGCAGCCCAAGGACAGCACTGGGAGGCCACCCCGAGCCAGAGCTGCCAGACAGACACAGAACCTCCTGAACCCAAGGTGCAGCTGAGCAGGGCAAGGATGACACCTCCAGGTGGGCTGGGTGTCACAATTCCAGGCAAAGGTGTCACATCTCAAACTCTCCTGGACACGGTGGCTCCGCAGCTGAAGTGTCACAGACGTTGTTATCTATCGTCTGGCTGGGATGAAAGTTGTTTGCACTTTGTCCTTCCCCATTTTGAGGGGAAAACCCCAGAGATCTGAACATTCCTCTGTCCTGTCTTTGGCTGGGGTTACTGGGACCATGCAGCTCTGCTTCTCTCTCTTGGCAACAGCGGGGTTGTGACACTGTGAACTGGCAAGGAAATCCCAGAAGTGCAGGAATATCCCATTAAACAGCATCAGACAAAAGTACTTTTCTTTAAAATGGAAGAGTGCTTATCACCAAGTGTAGCTCACTGTATGTAATTTGGATTCAGCTATCTCTTCACAAGACAGGAAGGAAAACAACCACAAAATTCTGGCTCCCTTAAATCGACAGGAATTGCTCTTGGCTGCCAGGCTGTTACTATTTGCCACAGACTTTCAACTCGTCCCAAACCATGAGTGAAGGTGGAGTTTCAGATCTTACCAGAAAACATTTCACACCTTAGGAATACTTGATAAGCAGTTTCCCCCCAACCCCCAGGTCTCAGCACAGTAGTTCTTGCAGACATCTTCTCTCTACCACATATGCAGGAGAAAAACTGAGTGAATTTTGCAGGAATAACTCAAAGCAAGCACCAGTACCTCGAAGGGTTAAAAGGGCAGCATGGCCCCACTGAATCCTGACATCAGTGCTAAAATTAAGTAATAATGTATCTTTTAAAAATCAGATAGCAATTTTTAAGAGCCAAAAAGGAAATTGTTTGAGCAAAATCAAAAGCAGCAGCGGTGGTTGTTTCTCAGGAAGTTGTTATTCTGTACTTTCAAATTATGTTTTAAGAGAGGACCAGAATCAAAGTGCACAGGTATATTTAGTTCAAATGTGGGTAAACTTAAGATTCCCAATAGACAGCACATAAGTTATGGATATTTTCTCACAGTCACTCAGTCAGATGTGAACAATTCCAGCATGATGTTCTTTAGCTCCATGAGCAGCTCAGATTGGCCACCTCTGGCATTCCTGCCTTTTCCCACACATGGATAAATGGAAGCTGAAGTGGACACAATAGAGCTGGACACACTCTGAGGAAGCACAGTCTATCTGGGCCAGGTCTTCAGGCACTCAGCACATGCAAGCCTTGCAAAAATGTGGATTGAGAGGCTGCTGCAGAACATCAGGAGTCATTCCATGTGTCACTGTCACCTTGGAAGGTGAAGGGTACATTTGAGACAGTTCATGTTCACTGAACACGTCTGCACAGGGGCAAGAACACACCCTTAAAAAAGGTTTATCACATGGAGTTCATGATCCTCTTGGGTTCAGTGGTTTCAGTAAGAAAAATTTCAAGCACTCCATCATTTACTGGAAGGTGGGAGAATATTTAGAAGAGTCACCAAGTAGCTACTTGAAAGAACACAGGAGGACAGGCCATTTCTGTTAAATTAGGTGCTCTTGGGAAAGTAACATTTAATTACATGGCAGGAAATACCAAAGAATTCTCAAGTTTGACTCAACTTAGTTGTTTGCACTGGCAGGTAGTCACATATCTACAACAGACAAGCTGCAAAACCAACACAAAATGAGATCTAACAGTTGTAAGTTAGAATATCAGTGAAAAAAAAAACTATACAGACATCTGATCAAAGCCAAGCACGGCAACGGGCTTGTACTGCAGAACCCACTGATTACAGAAGATAAGGATGGTGCACAATGGGAAATTGCTAGAAAGTCACATGCAACCATTCTGAATCAAATCTCAGATTATCTCATGTTTGGTTTTATTTTAATTAGAATTTGAGAGGAGGGTTTTCACCAATAAAGGTCTGAAAGCCTTTGATCATTCTCTTTATCGGAATTCTATTTAATCTAATGAAAAAGCAAACAGAAGATCTGTTTACATGGACACCTCAAGCACAAGAGTTGAAAAGATCAAAGTAATACAATTAGCAAGGACCTGGGAGAGAAAGATTAATCTCTACAAGTAACTTCCATTTCAGCTTCAGCACAAATGAGCTCAAATGTTCTTCCTCTGAGCATCAAAATAAGTTATTTTTGTTTCTTAACTCTGTTACCACACCACTGCAGAGAGCTGACAAGATGCTTTCAGATGGGTAAGACACCTCTTAAAATCAGAATTAATTTCCCACTAAACTCCAGATTCTCTGTAAGTTTTCATGACATGTCATGGACTTCCATTAAGTAGCAGTGTAAAACTAAGCACCCGAAAACATACAAAGATGTCTAAAGGTACAGAAAATCTTTTATTAGAATCTAAGTCAATAATATATGTGACCCAATAAAACTTTTCCTCAGATGCTATAACAAGTATTGAAATGCCATGTTTTCAAGAGACCATCTGCTGTTTTGACATTTTATGACAATTTCCAAGCCTTAAACAACCTTGACTCTACCTCTTTCAACAGCATGTTTTGCAGTGAGCTCTTTTTCCTCCAAACTGGGCCTTGATTTATCATACATTTATAATGCTTTAGAAAGTTCTTGCACATTTTACTTTTGTCACAAGGTAACCCACATTTTCAGCACTTCACTGTGAGTGAAAAATGCCCATCTGATAATGCTGGAGACTAATTGTCCAAGTGAGAGCAATACATGAGCTGTTGCATTTACTTATTCTTGACTTACCAAATGAGAAAGGTAAGCAACACATGGTTTATTTTGCTTAAACAGCAGTGTTCATACTGTTAATAATGCCAGTAGTATCATAAAGACAGCACTTCACTAGTTGCCAGAACTAAAGTCAAGTTTGAAACTGAGGTCATAACCTTGCAATAAAACAAGTACTAATTATAATCAAGGAACAAACAAGGGATGATGTATCAAGAGCATCAAGAGAACTTGAACAAACTTCTTTCAGCAGATATTCTTTAGCAGCTCCCAGGTTGAAATCTCATCTTGGTCACTGGCATCCTACCGAAATCAGCACACTTGAGTTTTCATTTGAACCAGCTGGCTCAGTTTTCAAATGCTCTGCTCATCATCATCATCATTTTATGAAATATAAACCACATCTACTGAGATACCCACGTTGGAAGGCTGAGATTAAATACATCCCCTGCACAAGGTAAGGACTTAAAAAGTTACATATAACACAAAACGTTTCCTACCATACATAGCATGTGTCTGTTCATGCGCACCGTACTGTGTTGCAGAGGAAGATACTAAACCCGGCTGTGCGTGTGCTGGTGGGGCCATCATCCTAGCGTTGCCCTGTATTACAGGGCTATAAACATGAGGATGCTGCAGGCAGAACAAAGGAAAAACCACACAGTTAATTGGGTTAACAATTAACTCCAAAGAAACTTTTGTCATTTAAACAGTCGGGATTGAAAGGGCGGCAGCTCGGCCTTGCTCAATGCAGAGCGAGCTGAGGATTTCACTGCTGTGATTTCACTGCTGTGATTTCACTGCTGTGATTTCACTGCTGTGATTTCACTGTTGTGATTTCACTGCTGTGATTTCACTGTTGTGATTTCACTGCTGTGATTTCACTGCTGTGATTTCACTGTTGTGATTTCACTGCTGTGATTTCACTGCTGTGATTTCACTGCTGTGATTTCACTGCTGGATTTCACTGCTGTGATTTCACTGTTGTGATTTCACTGTTGTGATTTCACTGCTGTGATTTCACTGTTGTGATTTCACTGCTGTGATTTCACTGTTGTGATTTCACTGCTGTGATTTCACTGCTGTGATTTCACTGCTGTGATTTCACTGCTGTGATTTCACTGCTGTGATTTCACTGCTGTGATTTCACACTGCTGGGATTGTCCCAATTGTTTCCAAAATTTAAGGGCTAGAAACTGACAGCAATCATTGGCATGTCCAATTTTTGCCACTCTAATAATGCATTAAGCTTATACATTTATCCAATTACACATGTAGATTTAACAGCCTTTGAAGTAAGAGCAGTCCACCAAGTTAAGTTATTTTTAGAACACTTAACCAGGAGATGTGCTGGCCATGACCTAAAGAAACTCTTCAAAGAGCTAAAAAACCATATCAATAATAAATGCCAACTTCTAAACTGACCTTAAAATTCGTTAGGACATTAAAATTCATTAGGACCTTAAAATTTGTTACAGGCTTTGAAGCACATTCCAAGATCACCACGTGTGCTCCAGAACACAGAAACTCTTCAGGGTGACTCAGGACTGGACACAAGGGGGTTATTTAGCTCTGAACCACTTCATTATTTGTGCTTGGATGGATGGGGAGCATGGAAAGGACTCTTACCTGAGATTGGTAGTGTGGCACATGCTGCACAAGAGGCTGATTAGGAAACTGTTGGGGGCTATATGCAACATATTGTGTAGAGTAAGCAGGTGGAGTAGCTACAATTGGAGGGCCTGCTGCTGACGCAGGATGCATCATGGTGCTCTGGTGGTGTTGGTCTTGCCGCTGCTGGGGCATATTTGGTACTGGAAAACAAAGATTGTCTCATGTTAGAAAGACAGATTAAAAATTAAACCTTTCTGAAAGGTTCTACGTTATAAAAATGTTACTGGGACCATGTGGAATATCCTCACCCCGCACCTTTAACAATGGGTTAGAGCTCTGTTGAAAATGAAGAAGAATTTCTCCAGGAAACACGTGATTTTATCACTGCCTTTGGGCTGGATATACACAGCCACAAACCCAGCCCTGCCTTTTGTGTGAAGGAGAGAAAGACTGACCAGAATCAGAAGAGAAAGGTTATATCAGGACTCCTACATTAACCAATGAATCCTGTCCCCTTTAAAAGGCTTTTTCACCTTCTATGAGAACAACTCAGCCACTGTTCCATCAGCTGGAAATCTGAGTCTTGATGTTAAAATGACTTGTGCTTATGGCTGAGGAGAGCACAATAAAGGTCTCCACCCAGCCACAACTCAAGGTTTTCACATCTTTTGAGCTCTGTGCTACCCCTCAGGGCAGCAGAAAGCAAATTTTACGTCACAGACAACCCTGAGGGAGATACAATCTATAAGGAGTAGGAATAATTAAGGAAGAAAGATGAAAAATGCAGAGCAGTGTGGGATCACTTGAGCTGTCATGGGAAGGTGACCACCCAACTCACTTGGAACAAACTAATTCAGCCTATAAAGCACAGGCATGGGAGCTCCAGGAGAGCTCCAGCTTCCTGCAGCTATTAACTGAGCTGCCTCAAGCTCCTCTAAACTCCACTGCAGGGGCAACCTCTTAGGGAGAGGAGAAGGAAATGTTGAAAACATCTGTAAATTCACTCGATGATTTTATTTACACTGCAGATCAACAACAGAAAGAAGTAAATACAGGAGGCAACTTGAACTGAGTAAAGGCACAGAGCTGTAACTCAGGCAGCTCCCACAGGGCTGTGCTGCACACAGATGGATATGCAGGAAATATTGGAACTTTAAAAGGAACTCAGAATTGGAGCTGCCTCACCCAGCAAGAGAGCCCTCAGCAATGTATTTCTGATTAAAACAGTGTTACTAACCAGAAGATTTCAGGGGTGAGGCCACAGTGAAGTTCCTGTGTTTTAACACAGAAATACATTGCAGGGTTTTGTCTCCCCTAGGCTGATAAAGGCCCCTTGTTTGTTTCTGACCAGCAGGAAACAATTTCCTCCTGCAGTGCCTGGAGCTGCAGTGCTGCTGCCGTCCTGCAGCATTGCTGCCACTGCAGAAGCATTCACTGGGCACAGCCACAGCCCTGCAACAGCAGCACAAGAACAAGAGCAGCACTTTCTGCTCCCTCACTGCCCTGCCCAGCACAGGGAACACCCCACCAACCACCCAGCATGACTGCACAGCCACGGGTGTCACTTAAAAACGTGGCATTGTCATTGTTAGTCCAGCTGCTCAGTCACTGGGGCAGCAGGAATGAACAAGAACAAACTGGAACCAGCTCTTTGCAGAGAGCAGCACAGCAAATTCTTTCTGGAGAAATAGTGACTCTGCATCTTGTTAAAAACCCTTCTATAAAGCACCAATTGGGGCACTGCTGCAAACCAGTACAGAAAACCAGCAGAGAAGCTCCCTTTAAACAAACCTGTGATATTTATGAAATACAGGAGATGATCAGCTCACCCTAATGCTCCAAGTAACAGAGATGTTTTCCTGTTTGTCAAATCAGATTCCAAACCAAGCAACCCCCCATTACTCAAACCTGCCATGTTTTAGCTGAATTAGTTTATCCAAAAACCCATTAGTATTTCCACTTACTTCCCTTTAATAAAAATAGCATTTAAAATATTGATTGAAACCAAATTGCCGTGGATTAGAAAACACACAAACATTTGTCATTTAGCCATGCTGCATGCAGACTGAGAACCAAACAGGCAGTATTATTCTCACCTTTACCTGCTCTATATGTCTTGGCTTGGTTCACTGGCATGGGCGTCATGGGAATAGGATACAAAGGCTGAAACAGAACAAGTTGAAGGTATGATATTCCTTTAAAAACTCATTGTGTGCTAGGATAGGGGCCCCACTCAGCTTTGATGTGTTCTGCTACAGGGTTTAGTGAACTCTGCCTAACCTATGAGATTTTCTTGGATCAGTGACATTGAGTCTGCACGGACACACAACTCACACCAGATGGTTGGCAACAACCAGCCCAGGAATGCTACTGCTGCTACTGCAGGCACTGGGCTCTCCCTGACAGCCTCACAGCAGCTTTTGGGTATAAAGCTGACTCAGGAGAGGGTTAGGATGAAATATCAGGGGAAGGTTCTTCCCCCAGAGGGTGCTGGGGCACTGAAAGGCTCCCCAGGGAATGGGAACAGCACTGAGGCTGTCAGAGCTCCAGGAGAGGTTGGACAACGCTCTCAGGGACAGGGGGGATTGTTGGGGTGTCTGTGCAGAGCCAGGAGTTGGGATGAAGATCCTTGTGGGTCCCCTCCACCCCTGGATATTCCATAATGGAGCTAAATTTGAAATCCCAGTGATCCCTACAACAACCAGAAACCAGTGGGACACAGCCGGAACAAAGAAACAGTTGCAGAGAGTGAGAGACTATGCTTGGAAAACTGGGAGGAAACCTGCACAGATCCACAATAAACGTGGGCTGCTGGCATTTACAAGTGTTTGGAATTATTTGAACATCCAGACTGGGGGAGCACTGGGAAAAGTCAGTATTTACACAGCCAAAACTTAACAACAACATGATTTATATTTACAAGAGCAATACAAGCTGCACTATTTCACTGCTTTAACTCCCAGCTCCCAAGCTGCAACAAGCTGATCTTTAAAGTCCTTCCCAACCCATTCTATGACTCCTAAGCCCTGCTCAGCCTCCTGAGGATCTCAGTGAAGTGTTGAGGAGTTTGCAGCACTTTACCTGCACGCCTGGACTCACTGGAACCGGGTACATCATATTTGGTGCAAAACAAACAGGCTGAGTGTACACGGGGGTTGGCTGCTGATGCCCCACCATGGAGGGGCTGGGCTGAGCTTGAGGACGAGGGGAGGTTGGTGTAGTAGAAGGTTTCGGCTGCAAACAGAGGTGAGCAATGGATAGGGCAGGGTTAGTTTGAGTATTATCCTCCAAAAAAAAGGTTGGTTCAATAAAGATCTACTCAAAGGCATTGATAAACAGCAGCAAATCACTTACTTGAGCAAAAGATCGAGGGTTGAACTCTTTAGCATTGGGATTAAGTGTTGATTTTCTAACTTGCCTAAACATAAAGAACAAAAAATTCAGTTGGGCATTATTCTTTTACAGGAGTATCTTCAATTAATCATTTAAGAAACACCTCATTTCCACCTGTGAGTCACATTTCTGAGAAGTCAAACACCTCATGGCACGCAAAAAGCCACTCTCCTTGAGGAACTTACTACAACTAACCACAAAAGTTTTCCAGTTGATACCACAGCTCATGTGAGCCAGGAAAACATTGAAATAAGCTCTTAGATGTGAACTAGGCATCAACAGGAGCAGAGCTCTGCACGGAGTCAGGAGATGACTTTCAGGGCAGTCCCTGCCCCTGTTGTTCCTCCTGTGCCACAGCACCTAGAGCCAGGCATGTGTCACCCAGCCGTGACTTCTACACAAAGTCTGCTGTCAATAAAGATGTGCTTTTTCCAAAAGGCATGGTTACTCACTCTGAAGTATCCTTCTTCTCCTCTTTATCCTCTTTGTCTTGTTTACTTCCAGGCCCAGATGTCTGCACACCTTGGGAGGTGACCTCAGGCCCTCGCTTTTGCTCAGAGCTGTTACTCATGGAGGGAGAAATACTGGGACTGTTGGGTTTGCTACTGCCACCACTGGAGTTGGTGTTACTGCCAGCTTCTATGATAGATTCTTTAGGGCTGGATTCTGTCTTTTCTTTAACTACATCTCTTGATTTTTCACCTTCTCTGGTTTTGTTTAGCAGCTGATCCACTGCATCTGAAGAGGAACTGGACTGTAACTGAAAAAACCCAAGGGATATATTCAGTAAATTGATACAAAACTCAAGAGAGACCATCTAATGCTGTCACACACACAGAGTAAAACACAGTCCCACAAGCCTCCATCATCTGGAAATGACCTTTTAAAACACTCATTTCCATTTCTACATGGAAAGAAATCCATGGGCACTGAGAGTGTTTAAGCTGGCACTGTGTAAGGAGCTGCTGAGCCACTCAAGTGACCTGTATGTTGATTAAGGAGTGACAGGAAAGCTTCACACAACCCTCTGGACTCATCCCCTGAGTGATTTAACAGCACCACTTGAAAAGCTAACCTGATTTAATAAACCCTTATAACCAGGAAATAAGTCATATGAATTCATCTTCAATTTTCCTCTGCAAAACTCTTCATTTAATTTTGCAACAGCTCCTCCATATGGAGTGTGAGATAATTATTTGTGCCTAATGATCAAACAGGTTTCAAGTCCTGTTTTCAGTGCAGTCAATATTCACATTTATGTGCATTAGGCAATTGTACAAACAAGAGTCAGCATTGATTTTACAATACATAACATGAATTCTTACAGATATTTTCATACATTAGGCAAAGGCATAAAGACCTGTTAACATGGGCAGTGTGTTCAATTCATTAAAATAATCTGGATGCACATGAGAATGATGACACCATTAACAGAGACAAACTTACCCTAAAGTCATTCTTAAATTTCTTTAAATCATCAATCTGTTTTCTATGCTCTGAAACAATTGGAGAGACACCTGCCAAACACAAGATCAACATTGTCCAAGCATTCCTAACACAAATTTTACACACATCACTAAGTTTGCAGAAATATAATGGTTTTGCAGATATAAAAATGAAATCCAGCCCCTTATTTTGGGTTTTAATTTGGTAGAATCCCATGACCTATGTGTGTGAGCACACAGAAATTCTCTGTGAAAGCAGAGCATTACATAACTGATTTATCTTTAGTTCTCATGCACCACACCAAGGCAGAAGCCCCGAGGTGCAGAACTGCAGAACTCACTGAACACAAAGAACATGCAACAAAATCCCCAACCCAGCCTGTGCCAGCATTTCAAAACACACCAAGTGAAGGAGAAACACTGACCAAGGTGAGCTTTATGGCTGGACTCATCCTAAAGGTCTCTCCAATGAGAGAATGAATGAAAATGGTTCTCAGTTTAACAACATGAAAAGATTGGGGTTTTTTTTTTTTTGAGAACTGAATGAACAAACAGCTCTACAGAGACAAACAAATGTGAGGCATAATAGGAAAAGCACAGTTAGAAAAGCTCTGCTGACCACGATGCTCAGAAGTATTGTGAGCACAGCTCTAAGCAGAAACATATTCAGTCCAAAGGCAGCTAAAAAGCAGCTCTGTGAGCAGGGGAAAGAAAGGAGGAAAAAAAAGAAAAAAAACCAAGTGAAATCACACCATCCACATGAGCATCTCTACATTTGGTGTTGATGGAATGAGTCACAAACAACATTTCAAAGTGCCACTTCACAACTGCATGACCAAATTTCACTGTAGAACACCAGACTGCCTCCAAGCCTTCCTTAAAATGCCAACTAAAGCAGCCAGGAGAGCAGGTTTAGTGGGCACAATTCCTACATCAGCACATGAAAGCTTTGGATACAAACCTTTGTTCTCAGGTTTAGAAAAACTAGGAGAAGTCTCACTTGGCTTTATATTCTCCTTGTTTCCAGTTGCAGAATTTTGCCTCTGGTCCTGAAGCCTTGTATCTTTAGCTGGAAAAGAAATTGCCAAAGTTATTCTTTTACACACAACTCCAACTGACCAAATAGAGAAGGCAAGAGAGAAATGGGAGATATTTAACCATTTTTAGCTTGAAAAACCTTTTAAAAGGTTAAAAAACCTTAAAACCTTTACACATTTTCTGCTACCAAGTTGGTGCCTGGAGGATCACCCTCCCTCATCCTCCTTCCCCATCCCACTGTCTAATGAAAAAAACCCAATTAAACTCATCCCTCTCATCATACACAAAACCTTAACCACACTGAACAAACTATAAACTTAGAGCTAATTCTTTTCAGCAGTCCAAGCTGTTCATACAGAATGCTACAAAGATTTGAGAGTTCTTAGACATTTGACTGTGCTCCTGAATGGTTTTTTTTTTCCCCAATCCTTTTGCTGTGCTTGAAACCATTGGCCTGTGTTTCTTTAATTTAAAAAAGAGGTAAAAATTCAGTTTGGAAAAAGAAATCCTCTTTAAAAAATTGAGAAAAAAAATTTTAAAAAATTAAAGATTAAAAAAATGAAGTCAGACACCTATAAACCCATATTCCTTAAGGGCACAAGAAACAAGAAAATTCAGTTTGGAAAAAGAAATCCTCTTTAAAAAATTGAGAAAAAAAAATTTAAAAAAATTAAAGGTTAAAAAAAATTAAGTCAGACACCTATAAACCCATATTCCTTAAGGGCACAAGAAACAAGAAAATTCAGTTTGGAAAAAGAAATCCTCTTTAAAAAATTGAGAAAAAAAATTTAAAAAAAATTAAAGATTAAAAAAATGAAGTCAGACACCTATAAACCCATATTCCTTAAGGGCACAAGAAACTAAACACAGAGTCAAAAAGCTTCTCTCTAACCTTAATTTAAAGCTGGAGAAATGGGAACTCACAGTAAAATTCAATGTATACCAAGCTTTCCTGTGATTCAGGAAACAGCTGTGCTGCTGCCTGGGCACATTCCCTGTCAGGAATTAGGGAAATACAAAAAATTGTATTTTTTGTAGGCAGTGAGGGGCACTTACCTTCATTGGAGGGGGTGACTGCTCTGTTGGATGCAGGGCTGGCAGGTGTAGGAGAGGCAGCTGGAACAGGCATGGCAACAGATTCAGTGGGAATTGTACCAGGCTGAGGAGAAGGCAGAGCTGGGCCCATGGGAGTGCTGCTCTGCCTTGGAGACCTAGGCCTGTGTGTTTTAGGGGATAATCTCGGAACTAGAAACAAACAGGAAAAAGCAGTTATAGGATGAGCTTCCCCATCTGCTCAGCAGTTTGTTTTAGTTTTAAAAATGGCTACAAAACATGCTTTGAAATACTTGGTGAGATATTATGTGGTAACTGAGAACCTGTTTACCTTTCAGGCACATCTCCTAGTTCTCTACAGCACAGCTTTTCATAGAGAATGGGGTCATTTCTCTGCAGATTGTCCCCCAAAATTTATCCCTGCCCTCTAATTCCAGCAAGAATCTGCAAAATGCTTCCCCAAATCCCCAGCAGTGCAACTACACCAGCTCACATTAACCCAGTTTCAGGCAGAACACAAAAGGTGGTCAGGTCTCCACACAAAGAGATGTAAAATATTTTTTAAGAGGGCTGAAAAAACACATCCATTTTACAGTGTCCTCTCTTGGAGGTTTGCCAGCTGGAAAAAAAAACAACACAGCCTATTGAAAAAAAAGAGAGTTTTTAGGTATATTTTTGCCCCTGTGTTAAAGCAGCAAGGAAAGTTGTGTATTCTTTGGACAGCAAATTGTAGCTCCTGCTTCCTGCTCATCCCACTTGTGCTTTTTGTCATATATTAACTCCCAGTGAGTGAGCAGACAGGCAGGTAAGTGGTTTAACAGTCCAACTTGCATGTTAATAATATACAAACAGGGAAGGTGAATCACAAATAATGCCACAACAGAAGAGTTGAAGTTTTCTCCACAAGGCAACAAGCCTATGTGGGTCTAACTTATACCTTTCTGAGAAATGTGTTCTCTATGCTCCTCTAGAATCCTGCACTGCTAAAAAATACCCAAAAAGGACCTAAAAAGGACCAAACTGTTGCTCTCTTGCCCTCAAGGAAACTTTCAGCTCCTGACAGCCCACCAGAACATGGCCTCAACTCAAGAGCTCCAGACTAGACCTGTGGCACAAGACTGAGCTTTAAGTCAAATATTTAAAAAAAATATATTAACAGATTAAAAATAAGACACTCACTATAACTGCTCCTCCAGCAGCCAAGAACAACATCATCACTTCAAATCCATGTAAATTTTAAAGGAGAAGTACATCCAACTGAACTTGAGAATCAATTCATCTTTTAGCACCAAAAACCTCTACCCAAACACCTCCTTCATTTGTAAACCACAATCCAGCCACGCTGCCATAACCAAACTCAGGGATGCAGTGGCAAATCTCTAACTCCTCCAACAAATCCCCTAAAAATGAATCCTTTCAACAACTAATTCCCACACTTTTCCTTCCTTTCTCTCCACACCTGACCCTACAGTTAGGACAACATTGCACCAACTCTCACTCAGCTAGCTGGGAACATCCCCACTCCAACTTTAGCCCAATATTGGATTATTCAGAGCCTGAATTGCCTGGAAAATGATTATTCAGATCCTGAACTGCCTGGAAAAGGCAAGATTCCCCACTCTAAGGATCCCCCTGCAAGCCATCTGCAATAAGCCAAGCTTTACCTACCCCCACTGACAACTGATGACCACGTCCCACCTGAAGGGCTGCCTCGTGCCACTGCAGCAGTAGATGCTTCCCCAGGTGCATTATGAGATACAAATTCTAAGCCACTTGAAATTGTACCCCTACCAGTAGAGACTCTGTGACCTCGAGGGTGCCGTTGAGCCTTTGGAGACATCCGTGGAGGCCCTGAGGGGAAAAAAAGACAACCCCACACAATAAGTGCTTGATGTTCACCACGGAAAACTCAAATGCATCTCTTAAAAATTGCATTTCATCTTAAAACTCTCAATAAAATCGAGCAATTCTATATCCCAAAAAGGCCAAGGCATTGGTTCAGCCAGGCTGCCAAGCTCATCACCTCCCCAGGGCAGCTCCTGGGTGCTCAGAGGTTTTATCAGCACTGAAACAGGTGTGCAAGGTCTGGATTTAAAATATTTCAATCCAAGCATCCACCACTGCCAAGCCACAAAGGTCAGTGGTGCAGCTGCCCCTGGATAAGCACAGTTCCAGGCTATCAAACAATTTTTCCAGAAAATAAAGAATTCCCGGGGTTTTTGTCAGGTGCTCAGTGATCCCAACCATTTATAGTCACCCCTGGCTGACCAATGCTCTTGGGGAATTTCAGCAGAGCATTCTCTGCAGCCAGGCTCAATTGCCTGCAGCAGGTCACAATTCATTTACAAGTCAGCAAAAACTGCAACTAAACAAGGGATTGTTATCCCAAGGTTCAAGTCATGCATGTTTAACACCAGAAGCCAAAGTCATAAGTGAATACAGGAATTCTGCACAGCTGCCACACCATGGTTATGCTCAAATCTAAGCAGCAATACAATTATAACATACTAATAAACATTTTCTTTACAGGATTAGACTCAAATGTTGATATTCAAGAGGAAAAACCGTGTGTGAACAGAATCTGGCTGATTACAGCTCCTTTTTAACACAGGTCAGTAACAGGGTCAAGTTCAGATAATGGCTTTTAGGTTTCAGAAAAACTTCTAAAATACCAAGTACCTTTCCTGGTTACATAAATCTTTAAATGTCAGCCTCTATTTTAACCATGAATCTCAAGTCCACTTCAATGCAAATTTCACACAGGTGAATATTTTAAACACACATTTCCCAGTTCACTGCATGCCTGACAAACCAACCACAAGCGCTATGAAATAATTCAGTTTGCAGGTGGATTCTCAGTTCCTTACTCCACAAAAACCCCACAATAAATGGACAGTAGGCCAGACAGATGTGGCTGCCCCCCAATTTTTGGTCAGGAGCATTTCCCAGTGTTCCTGCTGAGTCTCAGGGATCATTCCTCTCTCTCCCATGGCTCCAGTGAGCACCCACTGCAGGTCTCCAGGGAGCTCTGTACAATCACTTTGCATTTTTTAGGCTTGCTACACCATGTTGTGCAGGGTTTAAATGCACTTGAAATAAAAATAATAAACCGTGTTCCTTACTGCACCCTCCCAGGACAAATTTAGTTGGGGTAATTCTGCCCACAGCTACCAAAGACTCACAGGTCAGCCTTTCTCTGCATGTTATTTACTGCAAGGGAGCTGATTTAGATCCTAAATTAAAATTTCCTACAAATTCACCTTTAAAGCAGCTCATCCTACCTACCTCATTCTACAGTTCACTTCTCTGAATACAGCATTTTTATTCTCATGATTACCATTAGTTGTTTACAAGAGGTGATTCAATGATTTAGTTATGTGTTTTGTGGAATAATTGTGTTAAAATTGGTATTTTATATAGATTGGCCTTTTATATAAATTGGTATTTTTTATAAATTGGTATTTTATTTAAATGGTATTTTATATAAATTGGTATTTTATACAAATTGGTATTTTATACAAATTGGTATTTTATTTAAATTGGTATTTTATACAAATTGGTATTTTATTTAAATTGTATTTTATATAAATTGTATTTTATATAAATTGGTATTTTATGTAAATTGGTATTTTATACAAATTGATAGTCCTAAAAATGCTCCCTAGTTATCAGGTTATCAGGTTATCAGGTTATCACGTTATCAGGTCCTGCATGTTGCTGTTGGTTAATTTAAGACACTGAGCAGCGTTTACAAAGCTGAGTTTAATTTCATACCAAAACTCGGGAAATTTCACAGCTTTCTTTCGTTTTTGTAAAGCTCTTCAAATCAAACAAACAGGAAAAAAAAAACAAAACAAAACAAAACAAAACAACAAACCACCAACCAAACCAACAAAACAAAAGGTTAATAGAAATAGTCTGATAAACTAAAGTTAAACACAAATTATAGGTTAAGTAATGAAGAGAAAAAAAAAACAACAAAACAACAAAAAAAAATGAAAACAACTTGTCAATAACAACTCACGGAGGAGTTAAACAAAGACGAAACAAAAAATAAAATTAAAAAAAAAAAATAAAAAAAATTAAAAAAAACCATGAAAACAAATCGTGGTATATTTGTACCTTCTGAAGACATGCGTTTAGGCATAGTAGAGACAGGAGCTGGAGAACCATGAGCAGAGGGGTGAGACGGGGGCCTGGAGGGCCGCGAGGGGGGCCTGGAGGGCGGCCGTGTAGGGGTGGCTGCCCGAGGTGGAAGAGAGTTGGGACCTGACTGGTAGCGAGAAGGTGGGCGAGAGGAAGGAGATGGGCAAGGCGATGGCCAGGCAACACCTGACAGAACAAATGATATGAAGGAAAGTATAAAAACTAAAGAAAAAAAAAATTATGGGGGTGGGGGGGGTGGGGGGGGGGGTTTGGGGGAAGGCAACAGAAATTTAAAAAAAAAAAAAAAAAAAAAAAGTAAAATATGACAAAATGATTTTTTTTTTTTTTTGTTTTTTTTTTTTTTTTTCAGTGGTTTAACCCTTTGGGGATGGATTGAGGTGGTAATTAAGGAGATAAAAGTTGGGTCTGCCTTGGTTTTTGGGGTCAAATTGGAGTTGTGAATTGTCACAGGCTCCCCAAAGGGTTAATTAGGATCTACAAACACTACTAAGGAACAGACAGCAAAGTTGGATCTGTTAGCCTGGCATACCAATGCTCCACAGCACCCAGCACTCCACAAGGTCCTTAACAGCTACCAGAGGGGCTCAAACAGCTGTTCACAAACAGTACTGACCACACAAACTGCTACTGTCAAACCAAATGATGAGTAAATATCCATCCAGGAGCTGGATCTTTACAAAAACCAAATGATGAGTAAATATCCATCCAGGAGCTGGATCTTTACAAAAACCAAATGATGAGTAAATATCCATCCAGGAGCTGGATCTTTACAAAAACCAGCGGTGTTCAGTGTCTGAATGTTGACATTTGTGCCTTTATCACTTATCTGAGGTATTGATGGAGGATTTTAATCTAGGATATAGGGCTCATGGTTTTCAAAGCAGAATTAACTGAATTTACAAGCCATTCTGAATATTTTAGGTCTATGATGTTGATTCAGCAGAGGAATAGGGTGAGAGAAACCACAAATACTACAGACAAATTTCAAGGTTAGCATTGTTTGGGCAAGGCTCAGTTTGTCCATCCTTTACAGAGCTGACTCTGGCTTTAGAAAGGAAGTCTCACTTACCTTTGGATGCTTCTCAGACTCCCTCTCCAGACAGATCACTTGAGTATTATACATTTTTCATTTATTCACAGCAATTTATTATAAGAGCATTTTTAAATTCTACAAAGAATGCCTTGAGGACAGGCCACTGCTAAAACCCATCTCCAGAAATGTTTTTTGGCTTCTGGGACACCAATTGCTGCCATGCAGTGCCTGGTTAGAAATACCTCCCATGTGTCCAGCAGAAAATACTCAAATATGGAGGGAAGGCTTTGGATTCATTTTCTCTAACACTGTTCTTGTTTTTCCCCTCCCATTTTCATCAAGGCAAGCAAGTTTATTATTTTACTCTTTATTCTTTTCCAGAAAGGAGGAGAAGCTTCCTCCTGCCACTGCCTTTCACCAGGTGTCAGCACTGCTGCTCCTCCACCCAGAGCTTTGCAGTGCTGGTGCAGTTTTTCATCTTTAAAACCACACAGTGCACCATCATCTAAGACAAAGGTGTTTGAGGAGGAAGATAAATGACATTTCTGCTCTGCAAAGCCACAGGCAGAGCAGTGCAACGAGGGCTCCTTTGTGAGTTAAGCCCAAATCCAACTCACAACCTCTGTGTTAAATGATGAATGCTAGCCTGGTTTATGGAATACACAAACCAATCCCAATTTGAACACAAAATGAGGTGATTTTCTGCAGTTTTATGGGTACATACACTCAGATTTCAGATACTTGCCTCCGTTAACTACTCTCTGATCTGCTCCAGAGTTAGGGCTGAATTCTGAAGTGTGGGATCCAGACCTTGAGATGGGTGGGCCTGATCCAGACTGGCCCATCCTCGGTGAGTTTTGTCTTCCACTTCCCCAGGACAGGACATCTCTGTTCCTCTGTCCAGGTGGAATGTATTTATTTTCTCTGAAACACACCAAATTTCTATCAGCGTTGAGACACAACTGAGAGGCAACAAAAAGCTCCCCATTTTCTCTCTTTTTCTCCCATCAAGCCAAGGGGAAAAGTCTAAATAGTATCAGATGTTGACCCAAGAGTCACCTCATGAATTGGCTTTTGACAGTGGCCACACAGTCCATTTTATGAGCCCACAGCACTGAAGGATTAACAGTAATGCCTGAAATTCTCCAGGACACACCAAAACCACTGCCCCTTCCTGGAATTTGGGACAAATTCACCACGGTGACAGGTCAGAATGGGCAAGTTTGTTTCACTACAGAGATAATACAGGGCCAGCCAGAGGTGTCCAAGTCAGCCTGAGTGCCAAAAGCAGCACAGGATTGTTTACACAAGGCTCCAAACCTAATCAAGCCTGCTGAAAAAGCCCAGTATCAATCAGCAAACTGCTACAGCACCAAAATACCTCCATAATTTAAATAAAAATACCATTCATAGTGTACTCAAGTACCTAGTGTTCACACCATGTCCTTCTCTTTCATTAGCATTTCTCTGAACAGCAGTATATTTTTCTTCTTCTGTCCTTTCATCATTTTCCAAGGCAACCCGAGCTTTGTATTGGGCACTTGATTCAATTTCCTCTGCTAATTGAGTTGCTCTGGCTTCCCGCTTTAAAAACTCTTCTGAATTATCTCTTTCTAATGGCACCCTAAAAAGACAATGGAAAGGAAAAGAATCTCTGAAATGCATTCAAAAGCACAAAGGAGTTACAAAAATCACACAGTGTTAGTTCTAACCGAGTCAGAGGGGAAAAAAAAAAAATCTTGCTCCTAAGCCAGTAGACTTGCTGTCTGTTTTTTAATACAAAATTCCTGGGCTGGTTTGATATTATGGACAAATTCGGGGTCATTTACCTGCCTAGAGAGCTGAGGACAGGGTGTAGAACTTTTCCACAGGGTTTGTAAAATCCCCAGCCCCTAAAGCTGTGCAAAGGCTCCAACTTTTAACATGGTTGAGAACATCAGGAATAAAAAGCCTCAGACTGCTGTTTACATAAGAAACTACTCCAAGAGCCCAAATTTGAATTTTTTTTTGAGCTGTTTACACATTGCCAGCAGACACAATCCTAGTGAAACCAGAGACTGACATCCTTACTGCTTTGGTAATTCCAGCCATAGAATTTCAGCTCTCCCAGTTCTGAAGAACTGCAGAAAAGATGGATGCAACACTTCAGAGCACAGGACCAGGAATTCCTGACTCATCTGTGAGTGCCAGGACCTCAATCCCATCCTTTCCATGTCTCTCTCTACGGCAGGCAATGGAATATGGCAAAAATCATCCCATAGGAAAGCCACCAAGTCAAAATTCAATACATGAGCACTGAAACACTGAAAAACCCAACCAGGGATGGGATCATACCTGGCACCTCCTTCTGTGCCCATTTTTGGGGTTTACCTGTCCTAATGTTTGTGTAAGGTTTTAAAAATCAAATTTTTTCCCTGATTTTAACTTCAAGTTGCAAAAAATTGTTCCAGCGACCTTACTCAGAATAAGCTACATAAAAATACAGAACAGAGCTGAGGCTTGGGCATTACAGAATCACTACTGCCCATATTTTGAATAATATAAAGAAGAAAAACAAAGAAAGTGGGTGGAGATCCAAGCCAGGTATAGAATAATGCATGCAAAGCTGCTCAAGTGTTGGTGGCAGAACGAGGAAAACAAGTGGCTTTGCCAGATTCCAATCCAGCACTCAGCCACTGCAGCACAAGATTTCCCCCACATTTTTGGCCAGTCAAAACATTTACTGGCCTTATCAATGGTAACTGCAGGAATATTTAATAAAATCCTTCAGCATAAAGCTTTGGCTCAAATAAGATTTACATGAATGCAAACCTGGTCCCAGGCACCTCTGTTAATAAAGGAGAACAGCCAATAATCCTCATTTATTTCAAGTGAGTGCAAAAAATGAAGGGATGTATGGCAACCTAAAGAGGCAGGGAATGATTTCATGTTTTCTACCAGGGCATTAAAGATGAGAGGAAGGGGATGGACAGGATGACATTGTTCAGAACCCTGGAGATGATCAATACATTTGCTGGAACACAAAGTTGTACCTTGATGCAGTTTGACAAACTCTACCTGCTACTGCTTAGCTCTAGGAAGAGAAAATCAAACAAGAAACCCTTCAGCTGCACATCTAAGCATTTCATGGAAAATCAGCAAAAGAGCTTCCCAGTTTAGCAGACTGATATGCAAAGCAAGTTGCTTGACTAGAGGGGGGAAAATGGAATTAATTTAAAGCCACCTTCATGTTTTTAATCTGTTTCCATTAATATCCAGAAAGCAGAAAGATGGAAGACTAAAGTTCAAAAGTACAAAAAGTACTTAGAGCAGTGAAGGGAAGGAAAGAACAGCTTCCCCAGGATTCAAACATAAGCTGATTAGGATACTTTGATTATCACCCTGTTACAGGTCCATTTGCACAAAACACAGAAATCACATTGTTGAACCACATTGTAGAGAAGTGCATACACACACACAGAAAAAAAAAAATCAAAATATTCACTGCTATTCCTTGATATTGAAAAAATAGATTTCTGCTTTGGGGGTTAAAAGAGTGGGGAAATGCTGAAGCCATTTCACAATGGCTGTGAACATCTGCAGTCCATTTGTGTTGCAGTTGCAGTGAACATTAGAGCTGCAGGCTCTGGGGAATAAATCACTGCCAGAGTAGCCAGAGCAGCCTTTATACTACTTCTATATTCCAGTTGTTATTATATTTAACTAAAACTTCAGTTTAGAGCTGGACAAGTCTGCTAAACAAGCACACAACCCCCACCCTGGTTATCAGCAGCTTTTCAGCATTTCCAGGATCTTCCAGATCAATTGTCTCAATAAAATCAGGGTTCAGCCAAACTGCTCTGCTAGGTTAAACAAAAAGCTGGAGGTATAGCAGCTACATACAGATTAATTCACAGCTTTCCACCCTGTTCCTGGAAGGTTCTGCAAGAAACAAGCCTTATTGCATGGCTAAATTCAGAAAACTCTGCAATGGCAATGAGCTGTGCCCATTTAAGGGAATATATAAAGATTTCTACATCTAACTATTCACAGAAAGCTGGCAAGGTTTCTTAAGCACCATTCATTCATTGCTTTTGCAGTTATTTGATTCCACAACTTCAGAAACTATGCAAAAGGAGCTGCAGAATATAAAGTTTGTCAAACCAGGGAGAACATTCAATACAAATCTAATAACAAAATATTTTGGAACTTACGTATAAGAAGATAAACTGCTGTCATAAGTTGACACTACACCATAATTTTCTTCATTGTAACGAAACATGTCATTGGGATCCCATCCATTAGACTAGAAGAAAATGATGCTTGTTTTTCAAAATGACACTGGAAACACATTCCCTTCAAATGAAGGGCTGATGGCAGAAGTTGAACCTTCTGCCCTTTTTCCTGGGCCTATGAATTCACTGTCCAGATAACAAAGTTATTAATGCCACAGTTGATTTCAGGGAGCTTTGTTCATCAGCTGCACAGATTCTACCTTCAAAATTCCTTTTTTTTTTGTTGTGAGTCTTTGTATTGTTTTTATGATTTTTAAGTACATTTTGCTAGACTACTGGCTAGCAAGACATACATACATTAATATCTTTTTTGCCTTTTCCAAAAAGTGCAAATTAACACTTGTGAAACTTTTCAAAAGCACTGATGGAATTACCTGAGAGGCACCACAGGCAGAAGACTCCTGTTGATCTGCACAACTCCCCCACTTCAGTAAAATTGCTATCACAGCACTCAAGCACAACAATAAATGCTTTGAATATTTTATAAAAGCACTGAGAGTACTGAGTATTCCAATAAATCTCAGCTCTACAGTATGGACACCCAAAGCTGACAGGAGAATTGTTCTACCCATAGTTAATATGCTCTTATCAGTAACATTGTCTCCTTGAACACGCTGCAGGCTGGACACCTGGCTACAAGAATTTCTGCTTGAGGAAAAGCTGACTGCTGTGATAGATGAGGAGATGGCATCTGAGGCCATATTCTCCATCTAATGATTCATAATCTGAGTCTGTCCCTGTGCTTGGGTCAGGCTTCCATCAATTCTCTCCCTCTGCAGCCCAGGGACACTGAGCTGAGCACATCTCCCCATCATTTCCAAGTGCAATGACAGTCAGACAGCAAAGCTCTGATTAAACATCAATCACTTTGGGGCATTGCTGGATTTGGAGTCCTTAACTAAAGCTGCTCTTTGGCTCCTGGAGTCCAACACAGCTCTCACCACAGCAGCTGCCACTGCTCAGAATTTGCCAAAAGTGCCATTTGAAAGGCAGCTATTCTCAGCCAGATCGCTCCAAAGGGCTGTGGCAGCTGCTGGCAAAGACTGAACATCCACCAGCACAATGCAGGACAGCAATTCTGCTCCTCCAAAGCTCATTAGTAGATTAAAATTAAGGAATTATTTCAAGGCATATCCAGGGAAACAGCTCATTTTGTACTGCTGGCCAGAGACGATCAAAGCATCACTCACGACATCGGTCTCCAGCGCCTCCAGCTCCTCGGAGGCCGTGTTCTCTCCTCCATCCCAAGGCTCCAGATCCTTCTCCTTGTGCTCTCCATTCACTTTAGCACTGATGGCTGAATCAGTAAAAGCATCTGCAACAGAAATGGGGAGGGTTGGTGTCCGGTTTTCGGCTGTTTGGAGGGCCTGGAAAGGCCCGGGGTGGCCTTGGGGCAGCCGCGTATCAAAGGACGAGAAGAGGCTTCAGTTCTTTTCTCGGTCTCGGTGTTTATTAATTGTTTATCTAAAAGATTTTCTCTCGGCCCGACAGAGCTCTGCTCAGCAGCCAGCCATGAGCACACTCCCTGCCCTCCGGGCGGTCACCTATCTTTATACCCAAAGTTACGTGTACAATATTTATCATTTTTCCCCAATACCTTTTATTGCCCGGTGCACTTTCAGTAATGACCAATCCCAAAGTGCCACCATCACCACAGAAGATGGAGGAGAAGAAGAAGAAGAAGAAGGACAGGACACGCCCCAATTCCTCCATCTTACTTCTCTAAACCCCCCTGTACAGAAATCCTAAACCCTGTGTTTCACTCTCTAATTAACTCATCCCTTCACCATTCACCCCGGTGAAACCCTCCTATCCTCATACAGGTGCCGTCTCCTGTGTAGGATCAAAGTCCAGCCACCAGACACTTCTCGAACATTCCAGGACTCCCGAGCCCCCCAAGGGTGCTCTCGGTGACACCTCAGTCCTGAGGTGCTGAGATCCCACAGGTTGGGACCAGTGACACCAGTTTGGGTAAGTTTGCACACTGGTTTGGAGCTGAGGAACAGCCCAAACACAGCTGGATCACAGGCACAACATCATCACTGCCCTTCTCCTGCAGCTGCTGGGCATCAGAGATGCGCCTACTCCAGATTAAAGTCCACACTAACTTCTCCCATATCAGAAAATAGAATTATTTTCAGTTATTTCAAAGTGTTTTCTATGATTACATGTATATTTGGGAGAGAAAAAGAGAAACAAAGACAACACAAGGATCCCTATTCTTCTAGAAAACCAAAGACTTGTATAAAATTCTTTTCCAACCAGCCCACACAACTGCACACCACAATGGTGTGCAAATATCAAAAAAACAGGAAAGAATTCCCTAAATGGGCAAAATGCAATTTGCCTTTCAAATATCCAAATTTCTTCTATTTCCACAACTCCTCAACACACCAACAGGGCAATTATCCATCAGCTTGGTGCTCCCATTTCCTGTGACATGAACACAGGGGTTTCCTCTCCTGCCAGAGTTTTTCCAAGCAGCAGCTTATCCAAATCACACAAAAAAAATCAGAAACACTCTATATTTTGTTCTCAACAACATAAGAGAATAAATAACCAGTAAGGTTTTTTTATGGTTTATAAAAATTATAAAAACATCAAAAAATAAAGATCACAAACATTTATTTTGACTTGTTCATGTTTCATTCAAGCCAGACTTAAAAAGGAATAATATCAGAGTATTTCAATTGCTGTAAAAATATATCTAAAGCCATTCACTAAGCTTTTGTATTTGTAAGCAACTGGATCTCAGAACTACATAAAGAACTTTAAAAAATCAAATAAGCTTGTTGTAAGCTCATAAATAAATAAATCAGCCTAAAATAAATAAGTCTTCAATCCAGAATTTCCTATCATCATTTTGCTGATAAAATAAGGAGCAAACATTGCAGACCTTTAGAAAAGATGAAATCAAACCACCAGGCAGTGCCAGATAAGGAAAAACGTGGCCTAAATTAACTTCTGGCAAGATCTAAAAATCTGCCTGAAAAAAAAAGAAAATGAACTTTAAAGCTATTATGAAAAGAATTCCCAACATAAGAAGTTGGCCAGTGATGTAACAGCTTTTACACAATCACTGAAGATGTTTTACAGAGAGACTGCTGATACTGCTTTTATTCCTGTTTTACCCAATCTCACAGCGAAATTCTGCACATAAATTGGATAAAAATTCACTGTGCTTGATCTCTCTAATAACAGCCAGCACTATCCCATGAAATGCTCACACAAACAGCTTTTAAAATATACTTTATTATAATATATACTATATATATGTGTATTCAAATGTCATCTGAAACTCCACAGGAACACAGTGCTATAACTCATAGTTAAGTACTAGCTAAAGAGGATATTTTTAAGAATTTTTAAAAATGTAAACTCTGCATTTACCTTATCAATACCCCATGGCTTAGCTCAGATAAACCAGTGCTGTTCCTGCCCCAAACATCATTAATTCCATGTTTTATTTTTGCTCAGGCTGGGACATTTCACACCAAACCCAAGTTGGAGGCTGTTTGTGTCTTTTAGGAAACTGAAATTTGTTTTGCATCTCTGGGAATGGAGGGAGCTCCTCTCCAGTGAGATTAGATAAATATGAATTAGGAGCCTGATGGCAGCACCTGATGAAGGCAATCTGTTTTTCAGAAGGGTGTTTCCTTAATTTCTATTAAATTCCTCCAGGCAAACTCCACACAACTGTGCCATTTTGGATACTGTGAATAAAATACCAGCTTAACAAGACTCATCCACTCAACCCACTAATTTTCTTATTTAAACAGCCACATAAACATTCAGAAGAGCTGTTATTGTAATGATACAGATGGAAAAAACACCCAAGTCAAAACAAAAACTCCACTATCAGCAAGTGCTGCAGGTCTGAGTAGGATGTGTGCGCTCACTGCTGAGCTTCCCAGTAAATTCAGGATATCACAGGGCTCAGGAAGCTCCACTGCTCTGAGTTCCTCTCTCATTTTACAATTAAAATCACAAGTGAGGCTTTGCCTGGTTAACCTCTACAACTCAAAGAAAACCCAAAGACAGGAGAAATTCAAGTTACAAAGGCATTTCCAGCCAGACAATGTGGTCTCAAGAGCATCCAGGCAAAGTTTAAATGCAGCAGGATGGTACCTCAAGGCACAGATCAGAATTTTCCTGCAACAAACAGCAGGGCAGGCACATGGGAGACCACAATTAAAAACCCAGCAAAGCCTCTCCCAAAATTAATCAGCAACAAACTTGAAAATGAATGTAAAAAACCTCTAAAAATAACAGTTTCCAAAACAAAAATGTGGCAATTAGGATGATTAATGAAGTAGAAGGTGAAGCATGAGCTGCTGCTGGAAGTGCTGACTGGCAGAGCAATAACTGACAAGACACTGCCCAGGCTCTCCCTTATCTGGTGCCTCTTATCTCTGAGCTGTTGAAGGAGCAGTTCACATGACACCTTGACAAGGCCAAATTTTTAATCAATCTCTTTTCTACATGGTAAAACCCGAGTTAAAGATCAAATGGGAGCTGGTGAAACAAGGGGCTGAGGCTGTAACACTCAATTAGCCCCCACTGCCTCTGTACCTGCTTAATGTGACATTTCCTAAGCTCAGGAGCTGGGTATCAAAGACCTTGTTTTAAAGCTTGGTAAAAAATCATTTTTCATGAATGGAAAAAAAATCCCAAGGAGAGCTCTATGCAATGGAAATTCATATTAAGGCAAATTAAAAATACACATTCTGCGAAAAACTCAGCTGGGGCAAATTCCTCAAGTGTGTGCTGCTAACTGAGTTAAAGCAAAAAGTGCCAGAGCAGAGCAATTAAGAGTCCGGGTTTAATTAATTTCAATGTCTAACATGCTTGTTTTCACAAACAGATTTTGGTGAAGAGCACAAATGTGCAATTAAGTGCCAGTCTGCAGCTGAAATGCCATTAAACCAATCAGTGCTACGTGCCAAAGGTGCTGATGGCACCCACTTGAAGCTTTGATCAAGGCAAAGTAAACTGAGGTTTCACCTTAAAGGTTTCAACAGCAAACTCTGATTTGTTTTGTAACTCCTTACTACTGATTTGAAACATTAAAACCAGTTAGCACCGGCTCTGCAGAGCCAACATTTCCTTCCTTTGTTCAGAAGATGCCTTCTGCTATTCCCCTTGCAACACTTTCTCTGGAAGGATGCCACTCTCAGAGCTAATTCAAGGAAAAACTTAAATAGCTAATTCTCTTCTGCCTTTCTCTTCATTGGGTTTGTAGTATTTTCCTCAGCATGCCAAAAAAACAATAAAAACATTGCAGAAGTCTTTTACTTTACCAGTAAGTTATGATGTTTGAATTGTCTTGTCTTTAAAGAGAAGCCAAGAAGGCAACTCCAAAGCCTGATTGAAATTTGAATCCCATGCAAACCAGCTCTGAGGACTGATCAGTGCTCAGGGCTCCCAGGAAACAATTCTGGTGTAGAATCAGGACAAACAGAACCTGATTCTGTTTGTCATCAATGAGGAGCCCAAATCTCCCAGCAGCAGCAGCAGCAGCAGGGTCTCAGCACTCAAAGGTGAAGCAGAAAGATGTGCTGATATTAATTAATGTACAGCCAAGGATTTCAGCCTGCACTGACAGTGGGGTTTTAGCTAAAATCATACAAAAATCAGTGTCAGCCCCTCTTTAGGAGCAGACAGAACAGTCTGGAAGGGGAATGATGGGTGTGACACAGCTTCAGCTGAGCTTTCCAGTGCGTGTTTCATTCACCAGCCTGCCTGTACTGCAGCAAACCCCAATCCCACAGAGAGAGACCCTCAGGTGATCCCTGCCTTCCCCTGGAAGCCAAACAAGCACCCCAGGAGCTGCAAGGGGTGTGCAGGCTGACAGAGCTGCACAAAGGCCCAGCCAACAGGGACACATTGATTTTTGCAACATCCACAGCCACAACACCCCTGTCTGTGCAGACCTACCAATTTCTCTCAATTTGTACAATCTGGGCAGAGCCCAGGCTTTGCCCAGGGGTGCCATGAAGGTGCAGAGTCATGCTTGGCACAAACCCCACTGTGCTGCTCCAGTCCCAGCCCAGGCCGGCAGTGCTGTCCCTCCCTGAGCTCTCTGGGGGGATTATCAGCTCTGCCCCAAAGCTGCAGGGCTGTGATAGCACTGGAGCTGCCTGGCAGCCTCTGGCACAGCCTTTTCACACACAACTCTGTTTTCCTTCTTCTGAAAGGAGATTCCATCCCATTCCCTTTCTCCCCACCTGCTGCTCTTCCCCATTCCCCTTCCAGGTTTCTTTTTCAGTCTCCAGAAAACATCTCTGCTCCTCAAACCCATTTACCCACATTCCTCCACAGCCCAGCAGGGAAAAAAAATACCAGAATAAAATCCACAGCTACTTATTGGGAGACCAGAATGCATTAAAATTTTCAAAACAGTATCTTCTGCAGAAATGTATTCAGTTCAAGGGCTCCACAAAATCTAGAAGTTTCCTACAGGCTAAGAAAGTACACAGAGAGAATCACAGAATATTCTGAGCTGGAAGGGACCCACAAGGATCATCAGACACCAGGTAAGCCTCCCAAAGGAGAGCTGATGAAAAGCTCTTTTATTTGACTATGATTTTAAAGCCTTTCCAAGCAAGTATTCCCAAATTCTCCTCACCTGTCTGTGAAAGCCACAAACCATTGAGGGTTAGATAATTCAAAAGTCTCTGTTCCTAGGTGAGTGCAACCAGAGCACCAAGCAGGGACAATCCCCAAAGCAAGGAGCACCAAGTCCTCAGGCAGGAGTTCAGAGCCAGTTTTTGGGTTTATTTACATTTATTTTCATGTTCCTAGTTCCTTCATGCACATTCCCAAACTCCCAACCTTTTGAATCCTTATTCCATTTCCCAGGAAGCAGAGAGCCCCTCATTGCTCTAATGTGAAGGTGTGATCAGAGACTGAGTTACACTTTCAAGTGTCATTTCCAGATAATGTGTTTTTGGGACAAAATGGAAAGCAGATTAATTCACCCACTCTGACTTATCAAGTTCTGCAGCCTTCCAGTTTATCATGCTCCAAGTTTTTTATGGCTTTATTTCAGCTCTCCAGTATTTAAGAGATTTAGACTCAGTCATTCAACCTAATAAAGTGAACTGAGGGACTGTTCAACCTGAAACAGTCATTTTCTTCTAGAAAATGTCCATTGAGCAATTATTCCTAGAAGCAGTAGCATATTCCTCATTCAGTCTGCTCAAAATCTATAAAGATTGGGTGAGGGAGAGCCCAGTTTGCATTTACATTAAAGTGATGTTCATACCAAACCCATTATAAAACAGCTCTCATGTAATTTAAATTCCAAGTCCCATCCAGAACCTGGAACTTATCTGCATTTCAATGCTGCATTTGCTCTGACATTATGCATCATCATCTGGGAAAAGCAAAAAATTCCTTGAAACAACAAACCTCTCATTCTGCAGCTTTAGATCAGGCAAGAACAGCTACAAACACAAGGTGAGGAGAGAAATTCTCATTAAATGTCCTCATCTCTAAGTCCCTGCTAATGGGAATAAAACCTGTGTTCCAATAACCACTGAGCTCCTGTGACAGTTGTTAATCAGCCTGTAAATGTACACAGAGACAATTTCACCCCATGCCATAAAAAAACTGTATTTCCTTTTATTCCTTATCCCAGAAAATCAGCAACATTAAGCAGAAAGACTCTGGAGATTTGCTGCCCAAAACCTGAGAAATCTGCAAAGGAATAGAACTGACTCATGAGCTCTCAGGTTCCAGAAGAATAATCAGGGCCTTGGAGGTCAGACATTAAAAGTATGAAGACTGCCTGCAAAATTGTTTGATTTGAACAGTTTCAAAGTCTTCAAGATTTTAAGATTTGTCTGTCACCTCTCTGTTTTGAAGAGCTTTACCTACAGGTCTATGAGGAGTAAAGGAAAAATTAAAACACAAATAGAGGATTTTAAAAGAATTTCTAGCTTTGTTGCCAGGAGTATTTATTGAATATTTCTCTGAAAGCATGTTTAGACACAAAAGTTACCTCAGTATAGACTCTTTATATCCTAACTCTGAGAAATTACCTTTTTCCAAAGAGTTTCTGTATTCAATGATTCTTGTATAACACTTAACAGAGAAATTTAGAATGACATTTCCAAAAATGTGTCTGCCTCCCATTGAATCTATAAAATATCTATAAAACCACTAAGGCTTTGCTTTCCAGACACCAAAACAGCTAGTCAAATATACATTTTTTAAAAATTTATGAATTTCTGATTTCACAAGGTGCTGAAGTTTTGTACTCTTTAAGAATTACAAATCCAAATATGAACTTCAGTATTTGGATCCTAAAGCATCTACTATGAAAAACTTTGAATTATAAACTTAAAACATTAAAAAAAAAAATTAAAACAAATATACCTCTTCTGGCATAATTGGTATCCATATCCTTAAAATGCACCATAACAAAGTCTGAAGACTTGAACAAGATACTCTCCAGGATGTCCTCCCTTTTTGGCCCCAAACTGGATTCTGCAGTTTTCCGATGAGCAGCATCGACCACTAAATCACACTGTGGGAAATCCAAACACAGGACACTGCTTTACTGCACAGTCATCCCCTCAAAAATGTGCAAAAACCAGGTTTTTACAATCTGCTTTAAATCTAGGCATGAACAGTAAAAATAATTCAGGGTAAATATTTAAATTTTTATTAAATGTTGGTTATTCGGAATTTTAACAACAGGGAAGAGTCAAAATGTCAAAAATTACCTTAGGACTGTAGGTTTTAAAAACTCCTTCATATATACCACCATTTTTCACCTGTACTTCACATTTGGATCCCTAGAATGCAAGAAAAATGAAAATATAACTTTCTACCAACGTGACAAATAACATTACAGTGATTTTCTAAAACATGTTCTTTACATAGGTCCAAAATGTAAAAATACAGCTCAATTTTTAGCCAATTTCCTCATTCAGCATCTGCCCATTTATAAACACACTGCTGTGCTCTGCAAATTCAAATAGCTGGGTGTGTATGGGCAGCTCTGAAGGGATTTAAGATACTCACTGGAGAATATTTGGGTCTCACAAGACTCTTGACCAGTTAAACACACAAAGGAGGTTTTGTGCAAACCCCAAATCTGTGCCTGTGTGGGTACAAATAAGGATAAAAGCTTATCCTGGCCTCAAGCAGATGTGGGACAGTCTGCCTTAATTCATTTTGCCATGTCAGGGCTTCCCTTAAAATCTTGGGAGAAAGGTTTCTAATCCCTATAAAATGGATATAATAAAATAAATTTTATTTATCCGTAACTTCTCTAAAGACATGAAATTCAAAATTCAACCAGTGCACCTAAGAAATCTGCTGTAGCTCTGCAAATCAGAGTTAAACCTTTCCAAGCCTAAAATTTCTGAGATCCTTTAAAGCTCAACCTTAGCAAAAAGTGTTTCAAGTTTAATATTCACTCTTTTATATCACAATTAGTGGATTAGTTAACAATTCCCTAGGAACTATTATTCCAAATATGAAGACTTACAACAACTGATGTGAGTATGTGAACCATTCTCATGTTTGCATAGATGCCATCAAAAGAAATCTGAAAAATAAGAAATCCATCATGAATATTGAAGAAATTCCAAAAGCCAGAGCACCCAACCCAACCTAAGCTTTCATCAGCACACAGAAAATCTCAGAAACTTTGGGTAAAAATCTTACTCAGGCAATGCACATGGAATGTTTATTATTAAATATATTTTTAAATATTAATATTAAGCATGTCAGGGGAGATTTTCAGAGGGTCCCTGACTTTTTTCTGACCAGACAAAGATCTAACACCCTCCCAAACAACCTAAAAATCCCAGGAGAGCCCCTAATGTCACTCCATTAAGGAAATTCTCTGGCTGGCTGGGTGCAGCTGATAGGCTCAGATTGGAGGGATGTCAGCAGGCCTTTGTTTTTAAACAAAAAAAAGCCCTGCTGGTTTTAAGAACCATCAAGAGAATGAAGCACTTGCAGAGCTGCAGAAGCAAAAAGGTGTTTTCAGGCCTGCTCAAGCTCATCCTTTCATCTCCCAGCCCTGATTACACACATTAAAGCCATCAAATTGTGGAGTGCTAAATTGCCACAAAGCCCATTATTAATTTAGTCCAAAGTAACTCAGTGCAGCAGCAGCAGGACCTGCACTCCTGCCTGGAGAGCTGGGCAGGTGTCCCCAGGCTGCTGGAGGACACATTCACCTCAGTGCAGCTGCTCTGTTGCAATACCTGCTACCTTTTTGTGTTGATGCTAAAATAACTCCTGGGATCTCCCATATTCTGAGTTTTTCAACTGAAATCATATTTTGAACAGTTTTCTGGGCTGAACAGACAAGTTTGGGGACAGCTCAAGCTCTCCTTGGGGGTGTTTAGTGTTTGCCTATGACCTTTTCCACCAATTTTACTTAAAGCTTCTTTAGTTTTTCTCAAGTGTCCTGGTATCTTCAATAAACATTTATGTAAGCAAACTGCAGTCCTTTTAAATCTTCCTGCTTCTGCTCCATTCTCCAAAATTAGGCATCTTTGAAAACCAGGCCAGCAACAAATTGGCAAATATTTGATTAGTGAAGTTCAAAGATTCACTCTTTCAATCAAGATCCATGAATTTAGCTCTGATAAAATGATGTTCTGCAAGTCAAGTCACATCTATGCTCCAGTAATGCACAACTAAAGCTGCACATTGGAGCTACTGAGAACAATGGCTCAGCAATTTTATAGTAAAGCTACACAAAGTAGTTATTTTTATTTCATTTAATGCTGCCTTACTGTCATCTGTTTAAGGGAGAAGCCAATGTCAGAATTTTCAGATAGGAACTAATTCAAAAAGCACTGCCTTAAGTTAAATGTTATTTATATTTACAGCTGTAATTGCAAGAAAATGCAGAATATTTATATTAGTGCAGTCAAAAGTTTTAGTGAACCTTCCCCCCCTTCACCCTCCCAGGAGACTTAAATGAATGTGAGATGCTACTCTTTAAAAAAATTGTATTTCACTCTCAAGTATCCACCCACCAAGGCAAAAAAGGAGAGAATATTCCAGTATCTGCCATTCTGCCAAGCTGTTTCCCCAGCCCTGCACTGGCACAAAGAGCAGAAAGCACAAACTCACCGTGGGCTGAGGGGGTCCTTTGCCACTGCTGCGGCCTCTGCAATGAAACACACACATGGCAGGTGAGTAAAGAGCTGGAATTGCTCCATTTCCTACCCAAGAATCCCAAACCCACCCCAATTTAGGGCTGAGAATGGGTTTGGGAAAAGCAGCACTCCCAGAGAGCAGAGCCTGACAAGGACCCACTGGGTTTATCTCCAACCTGCTGACCTGTCAGCAGGCAGGGGGGTAAATAAATTAAAACCTGTCATAAATTAAAGGATAAAATGAAGAAAATACTAAGTCAGAGGAATAATAAAAGAATAATCCTGCAACTAAAGCAAATTCCAAATCTTTGTGGCACACAGAGGCAAGATCAGGCTCAAGCCCTACACAGCACAGGGTCCCTTCCTTGAGCCAGGAGGCTCCAAATGTTGTCCAAATGTGACAGATTTGGGCCACCCAAACAACTGACCCTGATGTCAGTGAGGTTTCACCTACAAAGCTCATTTCTAACTGCTCTCACAATAATTCTGTCCATTCCCCCAGAAATACCAGCTCCTCCTAGAGCCAGCCTGTCACTGTGCAGCACCCAGGACACCCTGACAAGGCTCAGTCTGTGCCCTCCACCCCAGCACCTGAGCCCCAAACCATCCCTGCAGCTAAAAAACTCCCCAACAGCTCCAATTCTTCAACTCCACTGGTGTGCCTTAATTCCTCCCTTGTACCAAGCAGTCCTAGTTTCAAATATTCCTTGTAGTGATTTAGATTTGTGTTATGACTTCAGGAGCGCTCACTGGAATGTGAGGCAAAAATAAATCTTCTGTTCTATTAAAAAAACTCCTCGATTTTTTTAAATAGACTCACCTTACTGACACACAACCATTTCAATAAAGACACCTGAAGAATCATGCCTGGTATTATCTAAACAACACTGAAATCTAAATCCAACTGGATGTCAGAGAATCATGGAATGGTGGAAAGGACCTTGAAGATCCATTTTCATCCCATGGGCAGGGACACCTTCCTCTAGAGCAGGCTGCTCAGAGCTCCTCAACACCTTCATTAGATGCCAACTGCACTGAAATGCTTTTAAAAACACCAAGCTGGGGCTGAATACACCCTACCCTCCAAAATAACAGGCCCTTATAAAAGAGAGCTCACAGGGTAGTCAAAAAATCAAAGGAACTTCTCTCAGTGAGCATAAATAACCCTTCAATAAATTCTGCCGAAATAAGCAAAGCCATCAGAGAGCCATGAAAGGCCTTAATGAGGAAAAAATGAAAAACCACTAAACTATCACCTGACTCATTTCCAACAAGCTTCTGCATCAGAACTGTGGGCTCAGAGCATCACACATGCTGAGGGCATTGGCTGATGGCAGAACTGCAGATTTGGGGTGCCCAGCAGGCATTTTCAGGATATTGCAGAGAGCTAATCTCACCCAAAAAAAAGCTCTAATGCAAATAACCTTTATTTAACTACCTTAACTTTCCATAGGGCAGCCTCACAATGTCAGGCTTGCTCTGGAGCAAATCTCACCATTTACCAAATCTGACATTTGTTAAATGGCCTCTGAGAGAAGTGAAGCTTT
Source organism: Zonotrichia leucophrys gambelii (assembly GCF_028769735.1). Classification (NCBI taxonomy): domain Eukaryota; kingdom Metazoa; phylum Chordata; class Aves; order Passeriformes; family Passerellidae; genus Zonotrichia; species Zonotrichia leucophrys. The sequence goes on from NC_088185.1 coordinate 3,472,990, forward strand.
GTGAACATGGAACAGCATTTTTTGCATAATATTCAGACCCTTCTCTATGTGAAAGTCATTTCACCAGATGTGGAACCCCCACAGCCCAGTTGGATTTGTCTTTCTACTACAATCAAAAATCTGATCACCATGGTCACCCAGAACTTGGCCAAATTCAAACAATTTTACCAGTTCCATCTGCTGCCCTCACAGATTTTAGAAGTTCCTCCTTTTCCTCCATCAGCTATAGATCAAAAGTGAAAGAGTTTCGTGTCTTTGCAAGAGAAACCACTCCCATTTTTAGTGACAGAGTATTCTTAGACCTGAAAATAACTGGGTTGAAAGTTTGGAGTATTCCCTCTAAGCATCAACCAGAGTATTCCAGATTTTCCATCTCTTACCACATTTCCAAAATTACTGTTCCTACCCACACTTTTTCAAGAAATAAACTGATTGTGCACATCCACATCAGCAAGTCTACATCAGTCAAAAATTAAAGCAGAAATTCTCTGATCTACCAGGTCTCTTTATAGATTCTGACCTCTTATTTTCCAGCTACAACCGTTAATCAAAAACATTGGGAGAAAAAAAAAAAACCAACACATTCACCAAGATGAGAAAAGAAATATATTTACCAATCCTACCAATGCAACAATTTAGCCAAAACTGTATCTTCTGCTATAACCAAGGCCACCAACTTGAGTTTCATATTCCAATAGGTGAAGAATCAAGTTCAAAGTATCATTTGCCACATCTTTGATGCAACACATGAAAAAAACCCCTCAGGACCTTTACAAAAGGAGAAGGTAGATGGGTTTTGCCAGATGTTGAACATAATTTGGAACAGGAGAGTAACACAAAGAAATGGAGGTGGGAGAATCTAGGAAGGCTCAGTAGCAATTTAGCACTGCTACCTAAAACCCCATTTTCATTAGGGTAAATATGGCAAAATTTAGAAAATAATTCATTTTGCATTGCAGATACATGGTTAAAGGTAAACCTAAGGGGAAGGCAGGACAGCCTGGCAAATCCAAGCTGGAAACCCTTTGCTTTGGGGTAGCAAAGTCACAAACTCAGGACAAAGTAACAACTGAGCAATTAAACTCAGTTTAATTAACCCCTTGGCTCCAGCACTTCCACCCCAAGAAGCAAAGTCTCCATCAGGGCCCAAAAGCTGCACTATAAATGTTTTTTTTTTTCCCAGCAGCAACTTGCACATTTTTTTCTATTTTTATGAGTATTTCCTCAGCATCCCTCACCTCCCTCTCTAATGTTTACATGCCAAGTGGAGTGTTTGGATAAGCAAAACAAGGTCACGCATTTGTATTTTCCCAGTTAATGCAAGGGAAACAAAGTCACTCCTGGATGGGAAAGAAAGTCTCCAGTTTTCTTTCCAGCAGCATCTGCACCTTGAAACTAAGAAATAAATGCAGCCAGGCTGCAATTAATGTCTGGAGCAGAAATGTAGCTACAAAGAGTTGAATTTAAAGTGGGAATGGATGGTTCTGGAGCACTGACTGACACTGCTGCAGCTTGGAAAGCAAATTTACAGGGTACTCTAAAGAACTTTAGTGCAGAGAGCTGGCAAAGCTTTTCTTCTAAGGGAGAAATCTGAAATGCAAGGTTTTATTTCATTGCAGTGTTTGGCTCTATAAAGTCAAATGAATCGAAGGTGTCAAGTGAAGATTATGCAAGAAGTCCTGCAGTTTTATTTTCTGTAGTTTTTTCCCCCAATATTGACATCAATAATGTCAATTCCTGTCTCCACACAGGGTGACAGCTCCTGCAGCATCTGGATATTGAACAACCTGACTCAAATCTGGCCCAGGGCACACCTGGAACCTCTTGATGGGCTGAGTCACTGGAGAACCTTCACAGACATGGCCGTGAATCAGTTGTTAAATTAAAAGTTACTCAAAACCAGGGATGTAAAACCACCCCAAAGTGCTCCCACAGTGATAAGGAAAGAGGCCTGCAGGTTAAGCAGTCACTCTGCTCAGCAGTTTAGCACATTTGCACTAAAACCCACACAAAGGTGTCAGAAGCAACTCAAAAACCTGGGGCTGGCACGTGTGAGATCTCCAGAACAGCCACTGCCCTGGAATTCCAGCACCTTGGCACTCAACATTCCCCTTCCCTTCCCTCTGAACAGGATGGCCACCATGCTCTCAAGAAAGGGATGTCAACGAAAAATGAAAATAAATTGAGAACTTTGTGACATTTTCTTTAAAAATTGAACAATGGGGTGGTTTCAGCTTTAGGTTTTTGATGAGAAAAAGCCATTTTTAAAGGGCAGTAACTCCATGTATTCTTCCCCAAGCCCAGTTAGGCAAGCAAGTTACCAAAATGAAAAATCCCTTCTGCCACAATTGTAACAAGACAAGAAACATCAAACCCTGACCCTAAGGTGTTTTGCCTTCAGATAAAATAACAATGGGGAAAAATGAACAAAAAAAGGGTGAAGATTGAGGAAGGCTGGGATAGATGCAACCTGCAGCCAGAGGACAGCAAACCCTCCTGTGCTTGCATAACAGCAAAACTCCAACACAGAAAGTGGATGTTAGATAATGTTCTGATAGCACAGGGAGCAAGTTTGGGAACCAAGTCTACATTTTCCCTAATTACAGCTTGCTGTGCTATTGGCATCTCCCCTGCAGCCCAAGCCCATCTGCCATAGTGCACATTAAACAAACCCAGCATCTCACTGAGGGCCTCTTTATCATAAAGGTATTAATCCTCCTTTTTTATCCCAAACACCTTCAAGGATGCCTTCATTTCTGATTTTTCCCTTTGTCTAAAAGCAATTAATAGGCTGGTAAAGAACACTGGTTGTTCACACAGGATTTTACCTTTTCTGATCTGAAATACAGATGTGCAGCAGTGTGAAGCCATGGAGAGCAGAGCTGACCCTTCCCTCATGAGCAGAGGTACAAGGACAAGTGCTCAGCCCAATTCTTCCAGCAACACACAAAATTAGGCCTAGGACAGTTAATTATCAATGAGTTTTCTGCCTAAACTAAGCTTTCAAAAGCAACTTAGCCATGAAAAGTAATTTTTGTTTTTTCTGCATGGGAATGTTAGTGCTGCAGGGAAACGAGTTGCTGGGCAGAAAGCTTGACATACACTGGAGATGTTAAGTTTTTATTCAAGAATATTGATACCAAGATGCAGGCCACCTAAATTTTCATTTTTCTGAACAGAAAAGCCATTCAGCTTATCATTCACGTGGCCAGATTTACAGCATGAACCATTTTTGAATTCGCACTCCCCAAAAGACCAAGGGCAGGTGCAGGGGAAGCTCTCTGAAGGTGCTCCATGGGGCTCCAGCAGTGTGATTTTACACACCCTCCATTCAGAAATAACTTGAAAAATTAAGAAAGAAAGAGCATCAACACCTCTGAGGCTTCATCAGTTGTTCAGCAGCCCCATCAGAACTCCCTAAGGAGTTCTGAAATGGAATTTATCCAATGGAACCAGAAAGGCAACACTGGTTGGAGAAATCCAGTGGCTTTAATCTTAAACTTGGGAGAGAATTTGAAGCCCACGTGCCCAGATCTATGGGGGCAAGTGGTTGCCATCAGGCTGAATTTCAGAAAATAAGCTGGAGGTTTTGTTGCCCTTCACGTTAACCTCTACAGTGCCACTGTGTGTTGGCAGGGACAGAGCCCAACAAACATCACGTCCCACCTAATGCCATATGCAAAAACTATTAAATGGGTGCTCTGAGCTGCTGAGGTATTGTTGTTGTTATTTATTTTGTCCTTTTCATACCATTCCAAAGCTCTTCCGCTTCCAGTTCCACTGGCTGGGAACAAAGTAAAACCCTATTTCCAGTGATGTCCAACAATGGGGCCACTGTAAATTCTGTTTTATTGCCAGTGCACAAAACCGAGTGGGAATAAACGTCCAGTTGAAGAGGAAGATGAATAAAACTCGAAATGAAACTGCTCTGAGTGACTGTGACCTTCAGAACTGTTAACGTCCTGCTCTGATCGTTTGTTATGACCCCCGCAGCCCCGGAAAAATCCACAGCACTACAGAGTTTATTATTTGAGGGAAAGAAAGGGGGAAAATGTGAGTGGATTTGCGTAGCTAATGATCTGAGAGCAGGAGCGGGATCAATCTTCCAGAGGCAGCGAGCGTGGGGCGGGGAGAGGGGGGGAGGCGAGGAGAGGGCTCAGCCTCTGCAAGATTCCTGCCCCAAAAATCCGGGAAAAAGCGAGGCCGCGCTCGGAGCCACCATCCAGCGGCGCGGCGCGGCGCGGCCCGCCTTCCCGCGAGAATTTTATTGCGATTTCCATTATTAAAAAAAAAAAATCAAATAAAAATACTAAAAAAAAAATTTTAAAAATATTACAAATAATAACGATCCCTAAATATTAAAATAAATTTTAAAATCTAAAAAATCACCACCCCCCCTCCTCCCACCCTCCACCCCGGGTGAGCCGAGGGCGCTGCGCCGCCATCGCGGGGCCGGATCGCCGCCCCCTTCCCCGCCCGGGCCGCCCCCCGGCCCCGCCGCCATCGCTCGCGGCCCTTCCCGCGCCGGCCCCGACACGTGCGGCCCGCGCCCCCCGCTCCCCCCGCTCCCTCCTCAGCAGGCGGGTCACGTCGGCCCGGGGGAAGCGGCGCCCCCCGCCCCGGGCCCCGCGGGGGGCCGAAATGGAGCCTCCGCGCCGTGCCCTCCCCGCGCCTGAAGGGCACCGGCCGCGGCCCGGCCTCGCCCCGGCACTGCGGAACCCCCTCGGCGGGGCCGCGAGCGCCGCGCCCGCCGCCATCGCGGCCCCCGCCCCGGCCCCGCCATGCTGCGGGCCCCGCGCCCCCCCTCCCCGGCCGCCGCCGCCCATGGAGGCCGGTGCGGGGCGAGGGCGGGGGGGAGGGGGGCGGGCGAGCGGCGCCCGCGCCGGGCCCGGGGCCGGAGCCGGGGCCGGTCCCGCGGCACTGCGCACCCACCTGCCCATGTTCTGCCTCCCCGCGGCTGACGGGAGGCCGGGGCCGCCGCCGCCGGGGGGCTTGCGGTTGTTGCCGGCGGGCTGCGCCGCCGCCGCCGCTTGCTTGAGGGACATGGCGAGGAGGGAGGGAGAGCGCCGGGGGTCGCGCCGGGCTGGGTGCGCTCGGCCGGTCCGCGCTGCGCTGGCGGGGCCGGGGCGCCGCTGGCTCGGCCGGTTGCTCCCAAACAGTGCGAGCGGGGCGGAGGGAGCGGAGCGCGGCGCGGAGGGATCCGCGGGGGGGGGGCGGGCGGCGGCCGGGCCGCGCCGCGGGGCGAGGGCAGCGCCGGGGCCGGGGGGCGCGGCGGCCACACCCGCGGGCTCGGGGCACCCCCGCGGGGCCGGTGGGGGGCGGCGGGGCTGCGGCGGCGGGCGCGGGGCGGGCGGCGGTGCGGACTCTTTACGGGAAGTCGGAGGGCGCGGCGGCGGTGCTGCGGCGGGTGAAGGGGCGGGGAGGGAGGGGGGGACACGTGAGGCGGCGGCGGCGCGGGACGGCGGCAGCGCCCGCCCGGCCCGGCCGTGAGGCCCCGGCAGGGTCGGGAGAGTCCCCGAGCCCAGCTCAGCCCCCTCCGAGCCCGCCGGTGACACCGGGCGGGCCGGCCCCGCACGGCCCCCGCGGGCTGCTCTCCCCGCGCTGCGCTCTCCGCAGGCCGCGGCCTGGTGGGGCCCGGCCGCGCTCGCCCCTCCCCGGGCCCCAGCGAGCGGCAGTGGGAGGGCGGCGGGCTCGGGCCGCAGCGCATCGTTCAAAAGAAACCAAGCGTCGAGAGACAACGAAATGGAGGAAAAATGGCCGAGCCCCGGCCGGCTGCGAAAGGCCGGTGGAGGACGCCAGGCCCCGATCCGCAGAGAGCCCGAAACATCGCTGCCCAACACATCCCTGCTCCTGGGGGAAAGCAAGATGGGGCCGGAGGATGGCTGCTTTCCCTGCAGTGCCCCTCCATCTTACAGATTTCGGAGCAGTCAGGGCTTCCCCTCGTAGTAAAGCAATTTAAATGTGCGTTGTGCTGATGGGTAAAATATTTAAGCTCGAGATGCCAGTTCTCCCCTCACTCCGTGTTGCCTGTCCACCAACAGCAGACTCCCTGCAGAAACCCAGGGTGCAGCGGTTGTGTGTGGAACCTGCTTGGTGCAGAGTGGGAATTTCACCAAACCCAAACCCATACACAGAAATAAAAGCCTGGTCTGTCCTATTAAAAAAAAAAATGCACATACAGGATTAGTAAGAGCAGATGCAACTTGAAAACCAAGAGCTAAATTGATTTATAGCCATGGTTACTCGAAATGCTCAGAGTTTAATCTATTCATAGAAATGCTCTAGAAATCCCACAGGATTCCAATGGAATAAAAAGGAGCCGTGCTCTTAGGCAGGCATTATTTATACACCTTGCTCCTAAAGCAACAGCTTTCCCATGCAGTTGGAAGAGTTGTGGGTGGCAGCACACAATGGTAAAAAGATAAAATATTGAACAGCTTTCTTAAATTAGCATTTTCCTTACATTTTACCTTTTAAACTGATTGTTTTGTTTTACCTCACAGGCCCAAGTAACCTTGTGGCTATCGCTTTATGAGCTAGATGATAGATACTACCCAAAATGGGCTCAGCATAAAGAATTTTCCCATTGAAAATACTCTTAACAGAGATAGTGATTTAAAGAAATTTCATTTTTTAATTCTTTCAATGAACTCATGAGATGCTTCACTATTTCACAGCCACAGACCTGAGTGAGAAGGACACTGAGGATTTCTGGAGCCCAAGAGTTTCTGTGGGAGACATCAGCACCTGCAAAGCCAAAGGTTACCCCTGGCACCAATTCTGGGAGCATTTTGTGTAAGAGCAGGGATCTGGTTCACTGTATGTGATGGGACAAATAAATCCCTAAGAGCAGCTAAGAAAAATCCTTTCTATATATTTGTGTAAAAACCACTAGCATGAAAAAGCACTTAACCAATATAAGATAATAAATAACAATGCAGTAGTAGTAATAATAATAATAGTTGTAGTAGTATGTAGAAGTATATAAAAATATAAGAAATATATAGAGCCCAAAAGAGGCTACAAAAATATTGAAGGGTCTGTGCAGGACCAGAATTCAACTGGAAAATCCTTATAGGTCCCTTCCAACTCAGGATATTCCATAATTCTGTGAACCAATCTCTTTAGGGTGTTGTTTCTACGTTGCACAGCTTTGGGTTAGTCCTGAACCTTGAGCAACTCTGTAAAGGAAGTTGTTAATAAAAAGCACAAGGAAGTCTGATAAGAGAGTGAGTAGAACCCATCCAGGTCACTTAGTGTGGGGTTTTTAGAGGACAGCACTTCAGTGCTTTTCCAGCCTGGAATGCTCACAGCTCACAGCAGTTGGTGACTATTTCTGTGCCTGAAGGTTAAGAACCACAAAAGCACCTGCAGCAGTTTGAAGGGGCTGTGGGGCAAAGACAGAGCCCTTGATAGTCAGAAATGTCCAAAAACACAGAACCAAGTTCCACAGGCAGAGGCAGCCTCTAAGACATGACGTGAGCACAGTAAAATACATTTTAGGGTGACATTACAGGCTCAGAAAGCAGGGTATGAATAGGCTGGCGTTCACATCCTCAGGAATGACTCAAGAGCAGTTGCAGTTTGACTTGTTTTCCCCTTCAATGTATTCTTTGTTTTCTTAAGCTCTGTTTGGCTTTCGTTGTGCCCTCCCTTTTTTCTTTGTTGAGCATCCTTATAAAAAAGCAGGTTCAATGTAAATATAGAAGTGATCATTTAGAATAGCTCAGCAGTGACCACGAGAAAAGCTGCAGGGTGGTTTGCAGTGGCAGCCAGCTTCTCCACGGACACTGCTCTTCCTGTGTGTGCAGTGACCTCCCCAAATTCCCAGTGTGATGGGGTTCTACTGCTGTTAGGGCACATAATTCCCTTTATTTCCTCCTGGATATGCTTTTCTTAATAGCCCACCATTCCCAACATTTATTATTTTATGGCTTGGTTTTATCAGTTTCTCACCCTTTTTTTTGCTCTTCCCCACCATTTACAGCTGACACTTTGGATGACAATGATGTGACAAAGAACAGCCAACAATGTGCTGCTTTAGCTGGAGAAAAATTCAGGATTCAGATAAGAAAGAAAGGAAACAATTCCTAATGGAGAATCGTGTTCCCTTCTGCCTCTCCTGTGGGATCCAGGTTAGAGCTGCTCCTTTCCAGGACTGCTGTTTCCCTCCAGATGTGTGACTACGTGTGCAGGCTGCATTTGCATGTGGAGATGAATGAGGCTGATAATAGCAGCACTTAGCAGGAAGTGCCGTGTGATGTAACATTTCCTTGATCTAACCTGCTGTTGGTCTTGTGCTGCCTTCCCTGAGCTACCCGGGGTGATCCTCAACAGCATCCAGCAAGACAAAACACGCCTGGCTGCACAGGGACGGCAGCACAGGCACGGGGCTTTGCCCTGAGCAAAATCAGCTGCTGGGGAAGCTCAGAGTTCTCTCTTCCCTGAAGATTTCAGTTGTTCAGTGCCATCATCCCCACCCCTCCTCTCTGAGGGTGAAGCTTTGTGGGCAGTGCTGTGAGCACGGGGCTCTCCGAACACTTGGAAGGAAATTAAGAGAACAAATCAGGTGCTGACACACAGCAGCGCTTCCCAGAGAGATACGATGTAGCTCGTCAGCAAAGCTGCCCTCAGTTCTGACAGGACACACCCCTGGCCAGACCAGAATCGGTACCGCAGCAAAACCAAACCCCAAATTCCAAACCAGCCACGTGGGACAGCTGCTGCCACCTCTGCCTTTCCCCCTCACCCTGATCTTCCTGCAGCTCCCAAATCCCCAGCTCAGCTCCGAGCAGAGAGCAGCTCCCATCACGTGTAGTTTTTGATCTGCACTTGCAGTTTTATTGCCATTTCTTCCCAGTTGTCAGCCCTGCAGCTGAGTGCAGCCAGGGTGATGGATGTCTCTGCTGGGCCATGCATTTTCTGCTGCTCCTCCTGCACCAGGAGGAGATGAAGGGAAGTGCTGATGTCCACGGAGCTCTGGAGGGAGGCACAGCAGTGCCAGAGCTTGTGCATCCCTTATCAACATGAATGACCCCTGCTCTCAACTTCCACAGGCCTTGGACACAACGAGGGCGTTTCCTTCCTCAGCCAGCAAAGCTCCAGGATCCATCTGATGGAGCCATGGCTCTGCAGTGATTCCTGGGACAGAGCTGCAAACTGGGAGACACCAACCCTGCCCAGCAAAGCGCTAGGTTGGAGATGTCCAAATCTCCAACCAAATCTCCAAAACGCCAGGTATTTTTATTTGGAAATCTCCAACCAGGCACTTTTTGCCTTTAGATTTCACATTTTTAGGAAAAGGAGGGGGGAACCCAGCCTGGCTCCTGCTAAGCAGCAGCAGCAGCAGCAGCACACAAAGCAATCGTTATGCCAAGATTTAGCTGTTAAATCCCTCAAGATCTGGTGCTCACAGAGCATAAACAACCTTTGCCTCCCAGCCTGGCTGGGCTGCACCTCCAGGTTTCCCAGCAGAGCCACACAGACCCTCCCATACCCATCCTCTCCCCAGCCCTTCGCTGAGGCTGCCGTGCCAACAAGAAAGCCAGTTGCCATGGCATTTTTTCCCCCTACAGACAGATGTCCATTAAAAACCAAGTCAGCCTCAGGTTTGCTTCACAGAGCAGCTTTCAGTTATTATTACCAGCCTGCAAGGAATTTCCACTGTAGCCCTTCACCTCAGATGTTTCAATGCACTTCAGGATTAATCCCTGGGGATTAGAAGGAAACTACTAGAGAGCAGGCACAGGTATGCTCAAAGGACAAATTTAGGATTATGATTGTGGTTTATGTTTTTGGCAGATGACAATCACATGTCTGTGTTTGGAAAGGGTTGGATTTGTTACCTCTGGTGCTCTTTCCCCTGTTCACTGGGCTAAAATCATCAGGGAAATTGGAAGTGAGACGTGAAACTTTCCCCTCCTCAGGGATGTCTCACCTGGGGCTCAGATCTGGGATTTTGGCTTCAGGAGGAACCTGCCTGTCCTGGACAGGCTCCATCCATGGAGAAGAGAAAGCCCAGGCAGTTTCTGTGAGCAGGGCCAAGCACTTCCACAACCACATGGCTCAGGGAGCCAATTCCTTGGCCACATTTCTATTGAAGATTGGAAAAAGGGATGAATGCATCCCATACTCCCCCTTAGCCCATCTGGGGGCCAAGGGCCTGTTGGAAATGTCCCTTGGGAAAAGCAGAGGAGCTTCCTACTGCAGTGCTGGCAGCACATCCCCAGCATCTCTGCAGGGATGGATTTGAAGGGAACAGTCAGGTATTTTTATTTGGACTCCAACAGTGCTGAATGTGTGAAAATTAGACACTGAAATTTAACTGTACAGTGGAATTAGTTTTCCTTACTTAGCACTGCAGTGTTGGAAATCCTTGGTGATGTCCAGGGAGGGATCTCCTCTTGCACATCTGGCTCTGAACTTGGCAGTGCTTCCACAACATTCCTTATTTAAGCTGTGGCACCTGGGAAACCTCAGCCTTCAGAGATTTTGGAGCCCCAATTGCAGCTCAGAGCCCTGATCCAGGCTCACAGGGAGGTTTCCACTGGAGCCTGGATCTCTGAGGGAGCCAAGGGCCACAATCCCAGCTGCAGGAATGCCAGCTCCTGTGGCTCTGGGAGGCAGCAGGGGCTGAGCACACCCTGGCTGCAGGGTCCCAGGGGAGCACTCCCTTCCAGCCTCTCAGTCACTTCCCAAGGCGACACATTTGGATTTCTCCTCTCAGCTACAGCAAGAACAGCTGCAAATATGATCAAAAATATCTAATCCTCTTAACTGCTTCTGCAGTTTGACTCGATCCCTGCAGAGGAAAATGCTGTGATTGCAGAGTGCTGCCTGCATTCCCACGTAAGCCTCGGCTTTTCCACCATTGATCGTTCCTCCACATTGATTTTTTGGAAGGAGGAGAAGATGTTTGGCTCCTTGTGATGAAACTGAGGGGGATTTTCAGGAAGGGTTGGAGGCCAGGAACTCCCAGATCCCAGGGCAGCACCTGGCTCTTGGTGCTCCTTCACTGAATCCAGCTGGGATTTGTTCTTCACCAGAAACCAGAGCACGTTTGAAAGCTGCCAAGGAGAATTGCTTGGGAAAAGTCCTCTTTGCTCTTTGTGCAAGCCCTGCACTTGCAGAGGGAAACTTTTAGCACAGCTGTGCTTGGACAAGACCATCCAGCTTCCCCTGCAGCTGCAGCAGCATCCCTGTGTCCTGTGGATAACTCCAGCTCACCCATCTTGCTTGGCCACATCTCCCACTCAGCTCCTCCAGCTCTCACAACTGAACCCCACACAGACCAGGGATTCCAGCCAACAGCACCAGGAGTTTCTCCAGCCTAAGTTAATTCTGTTGGGCTGAGATTCCCAGTAGTGCAGAGGAATTGTTCTGCAGGAGATCTAATCCTGGTGTAGATGCTGAAAGGATTTATTGTGAGTTTGGTTTAGTTTGACAGAGCTCTGACACACAGATCATGAAGATGCTTTCGAACCTGTAAGTGGGGATCTCCCAGCACCCCAAAGAGGAGCCTTTTTCCCAAAAGGAAACCCAGAGGATTTCCTTCACCTGCTTAAACCCCTCTGCTGTACATGGCAAGAGGCTTTTCTTCCCCAAAGATGGTGAGCATTGTGATAAATATCACAAATAACACATAAAAGAGGGAAGAGGAGACTGAGAGGCAGAGGCCTGTGAATTATTGTCAAAAGCATCATCTTTGCATCCAGGAGACCAAGGTATGTCCCACACTGACGTTGTCCTCCAAGGCCATTGCCACCACATAGGGACTCAGAAAAACACAGAAAACAAGCAAAGAAACCAGCTCATTGCAGTCTGTCTCCAGGAAAAAATCAGCTCAACCAGGATCTCAGGCTGGGAATAAAGCATGTGCTTAACACAGCTCATCCTCACCCACTGCCCTCAGGCCCACAAACCCAGAGAACCTCTCCAACCACCAAACCAGCAAATTACTGAACCTGCAAAGACCAAAATCTCAGTTTCCTGGTGAGCTCAGAGCTCAGCTCCCAGCAGCAGCAGCAAAGCTTTGCACAGCTCCCCAGCCTCAGCACAGCTCAGGAAACCCTTCCCAAAGAGCCCCCAGCTCCAGCTCCAGCTCAGCAGCAAAACCCCCCAGGTGCAGCAGCTTTGGAGGAGCTGCTGGCCCTGAAGAAGTTTCAGCAGGGCCCAATTTCCTGGTGGGGAAGTAAACATTGTTCTCCCGGAGGTGTTTGATGTTTTTAACCAGCTTGGGATGGAAGGAGTTTGACTCTCCAGCTCCCTGGGAGAAGGTGGAAGGAAACCAAGCGAGTGTGTTGAGGTTTGTTGTCTAACTCAATTAACCAATTACTTCCAGGTCAAGAAGGGGCAAAGCTATAACTGCTCTTGCTGCTATAAATAATGTTTGCTCAGGGGTGGTGCAGGGGCAGGAAGCTGTAGGTGTGGGGTTTTTTGCTGGAATGAAAGCAAATATCTCTGATTGCTTCCTGCTCCCAGCAAACCTGTCCCTTTTACTGTTGCTGCTTGGATTCTGGGGTGAACCCAAGCACAATTCTTGCCTTGGGAAATGTGTGCAGGAATTCAGGCTGGGGGAGGAATACACAAATATTCCTCCTGTGCTGCAAAACACATCCCAAACACCACTGGTTGTCCTTTGGAGCAGCTGGATGAGTTTGCCTTAAAAACATAATTATTAGACCAAAATGCCCATTTATGTAAAAAAAAAAAAAAAATTGGGGGGAGGAGGTTTTGGGGAAATGGATGTGAATTTCTCAGAGCTCAAGAGAAAACAGGCAAGTTAGTTGGTGCAGATCAAGGCAGGAATTTTCCAGTGGGCCTTAAGGAATTGGGGGAAGGTAAAGGGTGTGGGAGAGCAGAGGAGCCTCTTGGGGGGCTCCAGCTCGGACAGATGGACACCTGTGGATCTTTGCCTCTGTGTCCACTCTGCCCACAGCACCGTGCAAGGTTTTCCTTGGGCACAAGCCAGAGATGTCACCTCACCCAGGACTTTGGCTCCTCTGCAGAATGGTGACATGGAGGGGATTAACTGGTATTAAGGGACGGGTTCTTCCCAAGGGACAAAAAAGGAATTAGACCCTAGAACCAGAAACAGCAATGTCAGGTGTGTCACCCCAAACTGCCAACCCAGCTTTGCCATGGCTCAGGTGGAACATTCCTGTCATGGAGCAGTGACAGTCCAGCCCTGGTGCCCAAAACTTCCCCCCAAGCAGCGAACAGAGCCCTGTGTCCCCCTCTGCCCATGGAGCCGCCTCTCCCTGCGCTCACTGGGAGCAGCTGCTGCAGTGAATCATCTCAGCATCCTCAGCCTCTGCCAAGCTCTGCTGGCTGGGACCCTGCTCCAGCTGGGCTCTCCCTGCCCCTGCAGTGGCACAGCCTCTGCTGGCAGCTGGCTGCTGTCCCCACGGCAGTGACAGCACCGTGTCCTGCCCCTGCTCACAGAATCACTTTGGTGTCCCTCTCCATCCCTGCCAGGAGGTGAAGCAGGGACCTTTTCCAGAGGGAGCAGCAGCCTGCAGAGAAGTTCCAGCACGTGCTGGGGAGAGCAGGTCCCTCATTTCTTGCTCCTGCAGGAACATCTCTGTTATTCCATGGAGCCCACGTCCTACAGCTACCTGGGAATCCACCCAGCAACCCCCTGTGTTCAGCTGGGGAAAGGTGTGTTCCTTCCAGGATTTCCAAATTAAAATGTCTGTTTCAAGGGTTGTAACCGCAGCAGGAGCTGGGCCAATCTCAGCTGTGCAGCCTCCTGCTGTGGGGACACTGAGTCACAGCCAGGGCTCACCTGCTGCTCCTCTTGCTGAGGGCAAAACCTGACCACAGGCTGAGGTCCAAGGGCCAAAGCTTTCCCAGGCACTTGTGGGTCTGGATGAGGGGTGAGGAAAAGTCACAGAGCAGCCTGAGCTTCCACACAAGCCCCAGTTCCTTGTGGGAAATCACCCAGGGGAAGGAGATTCCCAATGATCTGCAGCAGTGAATAAACACCCAGACAGACACTGCAGGGTCTCTGCTCACCTGGGATGGTTGAAGGAGAAGCTGGAGGGGACTCAGGGACTGAGAGTTATTTGGTTTAACACAAAACCTTCTACAATTCTTGCTTTTTCTGCACGAGCTGCCCAGAGATAACTGCCCAGCCTCCCCAGCCCAAAGAAGGCCAAGAGCTCATTTGGACAGCTTTGCCTTTGAGTTAAAAACTATCAGACTCCCAAAATAACCTCCTCCCTCCCCTCCAGTGGAACAAACACACAGAAAGAACTGCACGCTGGTTTAATTTTCCATCACATTTTTTGAAAATGAATTCCAAGATACAGTACAGCATCTTTAGTGTTCTACACAAAGCAAGCCTTCAGCAAAAGGTCAGAGGATCTTAATGGTGTAAAAATATATCTTAAATAAAATAGTTTCTCTAGCAGAGCAAGCCGTGCTGTACATCTCGAGGTCCTTAGAGTCATTTACAGAAGGCAGAGGCCTGGTAGGACAATCCACACCCTGGAAAAATGAGTGTACATTCCTGCTCCAAGGTCAGCAAAAAAGGTCCAAGTTCCAGGTGGTGGGGGCAGATCTCCAAACCCAAGCTGGGGATGCCCAGAGTGCACTACCAGCCCTGTAATTCCAGTGAGGAAGTTCAACTCTCTCTGTCCATGCAGGCAGGAAGTGGATGAGACCCACCCACCTTCCCAGGGTCATTCCAGGGACTGGGACTTGTCCCTTTCAATGGGCCAAAAAAAGAAACTTCTAGCAATAAAGGACTGGCTGTTTCATGCCTGTGTTCCAGGCTGGACCTGCTCAGCCAGAGCTGTTTCAGTGTTCCAAACTAAGGTCATGATTGTTCCAACAAGGACCAGGATCATCCTGAGGCCTGGAAAGACAACTGGGGACTCCCCTGCCATTTTTAACAAAAGATCAGCCTTTAAATGCTCTGATTCTGAGCACAACAGCAACCAGGACAGTCGCTTCTCCAGGGGAAAACCTCCCACCCCAGAGCACTGAGCCTTAGATTCTAAGTGAAAACCAACAAAAAAACTCAAACCAAAGCAGATTTGTGCAGCAATTTCCCTTCCAGGACCTGTGTCCCTTAGGGGCGAGTCACAGAGCAGCTCTGGCAGCTGAGGTTGTGGATAGTGCCACGTTTTGGTGAGCACAGGAACTGAACCAGAGCTGCAGCTCCTGCTGAGGACCCGGTGAGGGGCAGCTCTGGGAATGTGGGAAGAGCCTGGAAAAGGCTGTGCCTGTTCCTCTCCTCACCTGTGGAGCTCCCACCAACACTGCCAGAGCAGCTCAGGCAGGGACACACACACACCCCCTGCTCCAGGAGCACTGGGAACGTGTCCCCAACTCACAGGTGACTCCACTTAATTTGTAGAAATATCTATAAAATAATAACATTAAGCAGCATCCAGAACACAAACCTTCCACCCTTTCTGCCCCACAGGCAGCACAGCAAGCACTGGCCTCTCAAAGGCCACCTTTAAAATTAAGATTGATCAGAGGAAAGTCCCTTAAAGCCTTTAAATTCCCAACCATTGGCCTTCAGGACTTGCCTGGTTTCTTACACCACTAACATGGTTTATTTTCCACACCTCACTCCTTTTTCTTTCCAAACTACAGTTCTACTCCTGCACAGGCAGTTCTGCAGTGTCAGGACTGCACATACAAAAAGGAGATGTATATAACCTAATTTACACTGTTTTATTAAATAACTTCTTAATTGAGAATACTTTTAATCCAGGAGAAGAACTGGAGAAGCCTTACACACCGGGCTGAGCCTACTCTACAGCATCCCCACAGGGAATGGGATGTTGGATATGGACACACCCCACACCCCCCCCACCCCAAAACACTCTCCAAGAAAGTCAAATGCATGACAGGAGGGGCTCTGAAAAGGAGGGAAGGCAAAATAGTCACCAAGATCTGCCTAAAAACAGCTAAATAGTGCAGTGAAATGCTTTTAAATACCACAGACACCTCCACTGACTTGCAGCCAGTTTTTATGAGCAGCTCTGGAGACAATTTCTAGCTGAGCTTTTGTGAGCTGGGTGTTGCCAGCCCGAGTCCCGAGGTGAGCCTGGCCTGCTGCTGGCACGGCCAGTTCCAGGTGGGAGCAGAGAATTCCTGTGCTCATTTCCCTCTCTTGCCACGGCCTCTCCTGGAGGAAGGTTTGCCTGTGCCTGCTGTGGAGGAGCTGGCAGAAGATGCCACTGCAATGTTGATCTGTCCTTCCTGGATCTCCTGGCGGGTCTCAGCTGGGAGGTGGTTGATTTTCTGTTGTGTCTCCAGGTAGAACATGACATCCCTCAGCTGCTCCTGGATCTCCGAGATCTGCAGGTCCTTCTGCTCACAGGTTTCCTTCAGCACCCTCTCCTCCTCCTTCAGTTTGTTCTGCAGCAAGGCCTGGTTTGCTCTCAAGCACTTGTTCAGTTCCTGCTCCTCCTTCAGCTCGTTGGAGAGCTTTGCCACTTTGTTGTTCAGCTGGGAACACCTTGCAGAGAGAGCAGGAGTCAGGAGAGAGCCCTGCCCACCCAGACCAAACAGCACCTCACCCTTTGCACTGAGAACTGACCCCCAGCCCACCAACTCCACCTGGAATTTGGTTTTCCAGCAAAGATGGACAAGGGGGGAGCAATACAAGATTCTGAAATTCCCCCCAGGTCAGACAATTCCATCTCATGCCAAAAGCCAACAGCACAGGGAACAGGCAGGGTGTGCCTGGGAGATGGAACTGACCTTGGACACACACCTGCAGCTTTTGGAATGGGTGCCAAAAAGGGCACAGGGATTACAAGAGACCCTGAGGGAGCTGAGGGCAGTCCAAGACCCTCAAAACACCACTTCACTGGGAGGGAAGATGCTCCCACAAGGGTATCAGCCCTGTGAGTCACAGACAGGGCTTCCTGCTCCCAACAACTCTGCTTTTGCCCTGCAGTTTGCTGGCACCCTCCTCTGCCTATTTCCCCCTCAGGAAGGTGAGCAGCATGGAGCTGTGCCTGTGCTCCTGCTGGACAGGCCCTGGGCTGGCAGGAACAGGGACACAGTCCCACCCAAGGATTGCATGGATCCACAATTCCCAGGCTGGACATCTTTCCTCCAGGCACTTCCCAAGGTCTGTGTTTGCCTCTGTGCTGGGTGATGCCCCTGCTGAGCTGCCTTTCATCCCTCTGGATGCACCCACCAAGGGCAGAACAGGCTGGCATCTCCCTCAGAGCAGGGAGGGGAAGGATCCCTGAATGCTGAACATGCAGAGCGTGGAAAGGGAGCTCATGGCCCCAGAGCTGGGCTCACTCAGACACTTCCCATTTGTGAACACCTACAGAAATCAGAGCTTTTTATAAAGCAAGCCATGTTCTCAGTATTGCAGCTTAAACAGCTCAAACCCCAGGAATAGCAGGAGGTTTTCTTTCTTTTTGGATGTCAGTGCATGGTGTTTTAATGGCTGCATGGAACTAAACCTGGCAGTGGTACCCACTTCCTCTCCACTGACTGCTTTTCTTTGAGCAAGTCATTGAGCCGCTGTTCCAGACTGTCACACTTCTCAATGGTCTCTTTAAATTTGGTCTTCATGTTGTTAATCTGTAAAAACAAACACAGGGGCATTTCCAACAGCTCAAAGTCCGCTGCCCTTTCATCAGGACACTTGGTTTTCCAGAGCTGTTTCCAGACTTTGACCAACTCCTCTCCCCAGGTAAGGAAAGCTTGGAGCCAGGTTTTGTTCTGGTGAGGACCCCCCGTGTTATCCTTGGATCCCAGACTCCCAAGGAGCCACGTTGCCGTGGGAGCTGCTCCCACAGAACAGCAACTCCGGCTGCAGATCCGTGCCAGGCACTGCCAGAAGCTGCAGCAGCTCCTTAACTTCTTCCTGCCTGCATCCAGCATTCCTTGAGCCACTCTCTGGTGGTTCTGGATCCATCAGCAAACTCAGATTCCCACCTCAAGGCTGGGTTTTTGCTCATTTTGAACTAAACCTCAGAGGATGAGTGTGAAGATGAACAGAAGCTGACTCAGCACTGACCCAGTGACACCAATATCTCCCAAACACAAACACAAACATTCCCTGGCCATGGCCTTTCCTCCTCCCTCTGCTGCTCCTGGAGAAAGCAAAGCTCTCCTTCTCCAGGTGCCAAACCTCCAGCATGAGACTTACAGGAAATTCAGAGTCAGGAATTCTTGTTTGCCTTCTGCTGGTGCCTCCAGCACGCTCAGAGGCTGTGGGACAGGAATTTAATGGAAAAATCTTTCTTGGAGGAGCAGCCTGGACTAATGTCAGTGTCAGCACACATGGGTGCAGAGCAGGTTTGGAGCCTTCCAGTCCTCATCAGGGAATGTTGGTGCTGCTGGTTAATTTGGGGAATAGCCTGAGCACTGATAATGGAATACACTGCATGGTGGCACCGATCCAGACAAGATTACATGGAGCAAGTGCCATGGATAAAATTATTGGGATCTTTAAATGTGAAACCACATTTGGAACAGGGATGAGAGTGGTTCCATTCTGAAGCTGCTTTGAGGATTGTGTCTCCTGGCCACCTCCAAGATCATTTTTGATACATATTTTCCTTTTATAAGGCTCTCCATAAGATTCCTGGGACTGTTTTTTAGGATAACCATTTCAACAGTCACAATTTCTATTTTTACTTAATTGCAGACACTTAAATGGTTAATTAGAAGTCCTGAAGAAAGTTAAGGACTTAATTCTAAATCCTGACTCACTTTAAACCTGGTTGAAAGGATGCATGTAGAGTGAACAAGCAGTAGAATATCCTCCCTGGATTTTTCCTGGTGACATTTTGAAGCAGTCCTGCCTGCAGGATGCTTTATAGGAGGAGACTCTGAACTTTTCCCAAAGGGTGATGAGGAGAGAGAAGGGATCAAAAAGAAAGGGCAAATCAATATGCATTTGGAGCAGAGAGACAGTTCCACCTTCTGCAGCCCAGCAAATTAAAGTCATATTGTCTGTGCTCCACCACCATTCCCTGGAGATCCGTGTCGGAGAGACGGATGGCTCCGGGATCCTGCAGCACCACGCTGCCCTCCTTCACCACTGCTGCATTTCCCCAGCAGCACATTGAAATCAAGCTGCAATCTTTGTGGCAATCTACCTGCTTCTGCACCGCTGAGCAGCAAACTGCTCCCTGGGAGCAGCCAGATAAGGGACAGATCCATCTTGGAGCCAATTTTCCCAGCTGGGAGCAGAGCCGGCTGCGCGAGGCTCAGCCACAGATCCAGCAGCTCCTTCTTCTCCCCCTGAGCAGGGCCAGGACCCTTCCCAGAGCCCAGGGCAGAGCTCACCTCTTCAGCTGTGTCCTTCTCAATCCGGACAATCTTGTTTTCCCAATAGATCCGCTGGGATTCCAGCTGGCTTGTCAGCAAATAGGAATACTACAAACACAGAGACACAGAGCACTCAGGGTGGCCCTGCTGCTGCAGGAGCCCCGAGGGTTCCAATCCACAATCCATTTCATCAGTTTAACAGATGAAATCAGGAGTTCTGGACACAAAGCCCAGCTGCAGATCCATGGCTTTCACCAGTTTGGTTTCCCAATCAAGTAATTTTGGGTTTTTTTGAAATTAGGGAAAGCTTCTACAGCACAACAAAGATCAAGTGAAAATATCAAACCAAGAATTGTTTAAGGAGACAGATTTTTCATGGGAATAGCAATAAATGTCTACAGGAAAATGAAGCACCACCCATCCCTTCTGAGAGTCTGAGACTGCAAAGGCTGAGGGGAAGAGCTCCCATCCACAACCCAAACTCCAGTGCAGTAGGATCAATGCACATATCAAGTTTCCTATAAGGAGATTTCTGGGAAAGCACCCTCAGCTCTCTGTAACCAATTACTACTTCCCAATTACTCTTCTCCAACATGTATGGCCCATTCCAATGTCATTTTGGTATCTGAACAAGGATCTATGCCCTACATCCCATCTTTTCCCTTTTGGTTCTGCAAATGAGTCATGAGAAGGTTGAAAAAGGTGATTACTCCTTTTCATCAGCCTAATAAGCATCAAATTAGGCATTCACTAGAGAATTAAACATGCACAGAGCCTTGATCACTCTCAGTAATTTCCGAGTGCCAAAACACTGAAATATTTCAAGAGAGAATGAATTTGGCAATCTCATTAGACAGAGAGATCTTACATGCTTTAAGCAACCACCTCACAGGAAAAAAAGGGTTAAAATTAGCTGATTTAGCATCTAAGTGTTATTCAGAAAATTCACTGAAAAGCAACCAAATATTGATGTGAGCAACGAGCTGCTCCAGTCTGGTCTCTGTGGGCTGTTCCTGCTCACAAACCCTCGTGTCTAATGCGGCTGAAATCGTGCTGCAGTGGCTGCTCAGTGAGGCAGGCATTTCAAGCTCCTCTCCTTTAGTTAGGAGAAGCTGGGCAACAGGTACAAAAAACAAATAAATCATTATCTGTTCAAGAGAAGGGAGCAGAACAGGGCTGGCATCAGAATCTCAGCTCTCTGTGCTCGCCAAGGTGAGCGCACAGCTGTGGATTCCTGCATCCTCCTTCAGTTTGGGAGCTAAACCACCCAAACTGACAGTGCCACACAGATGCTGGCTCTGAACCAGTCACAGACCCACTAGGAAGGGTCTGGGGAGTGACTCAGACCCACTTCTCCCCCCAGTGCTCCCTGTGTGCAGCAGCACAGGCAGCTCTGCTTCAATCACCAGTGACCACAGGACGACACTGCAGCCAGCTCTGCACTGCATTGGCTCTGCAGAGCCAGGGAGAGGCTTAAAAAAATTAAAAAAAAAAAAAAGGCAGTAAACTCATCCTGCTCCTGCCTGGAGACAATTCCAGGCTGGGAGCAGATCTGCTGCCTCAGCTGATGGGATTGAACCGTGCTTGTGGCGGGGTTGGAAACATTTCCAAAACGCAGAGTCCAACAAGTGAAAATATTTACCTCTAATTGTAAGGCATCAATTTTCTCCTCCTGGCACATATCCCCCTCACACTCGTACTGAACTAGCTTGCCATCAGTTTTGCTTGCCACCAGCCGATGGACATAATTGTCTGGAGAGAGAAAATCCAACCATGGGCACCCAGATGTGAGGAACCCCAATCATGGAGCACAGTGAAACCACCCAGACCCTGCCCCTCAGCCAGGCACAAAGCCAACACCACATGCATTTGTTCTTTAGCAGATCCCTCCCAGCCACCTTATGGGCTATTTGGAAAAAATACCTTATGGGGTGTAGCAGACCCCATAGAATTGTCAAAGACCCCTTGGAGGGCTGAGACTTAACAGTAGGAATTGCTGAGTCATGATGAGACAGCAAAATAAGCTCCTGTCTTCTGCCTCTTGGACTCTGGCTTACCTCTGTAACCCCATAGGTCACTTTCCCCTAACCCCTACTATTGGACAAGTTTGGACCCCTCTGTACCCTATAAAAAGGGGCTGGTTTAGCCCATTTGGCATCGCTGGAACCCTTCACAGACCCCTCAATGAACTATCACTGTGGAACCACCAGGGCCCTCCTCCTCCTCTCTCTCATCTGCTTCTCCCCCCAGCCCACAGGTGCCTTAGCAAGCAAGAGCTGAAATCATAGGAGAGCTGATAATCACTAAAGAGCTGAAATCCACTGAGCTTGCTTAAGGCAACCACAGCTACGAGTGGTGTTGGTATTTGGGCACTCTGTCTCCAAGAGGGACTGAGCTATCAGGATAGGACTGCCTTGCTTGGGGGCAAAGCCAGCTCTGGGATAGGGGAGACTTCAATGGGGTATGATGGAAAAGGAGTAACAAACATTCCAGGGATGCTGCACTTTGTGACAGAGTCACCTTCCCAAGAAGCTGCTGTTAGAGCAGAGATGGCTGCTCCCCAAAACCAGGGGTTAACCCAGACACAACCTGCTCCATCCCCAGCCCCCTGTGTGGTGCCCAGGTGGGGGCTCACCTCCAGCATAGTCCCAGACACGGTGGTTGGTGAGCTGCATGGCGTACGTGTGCTGCGTCTCCTCAAAGTGCTTGTAGGCGTGGCGGCTCACGTAGCGCCCGCAGCCGATGTGCCCGCAGATCAGACAGATCCACAGGTTCTGCAACGCACAGGGGGCAGCTCTGGGGGGCAGCAGCACCCCCACACACAGCCTGACCCACCCCACACTCTGTCAGTGGCTGCTTTCCCACTCCCCCTGCAGCTGGGAGGGAGCTCAGCCCATCAAAGGCAGTTCAACCCCTGCAGGGGCTGCATAAATCCCACCCACATGGGAAAGTGGTCTTGGCTAAGGAATGAGGGGTCTCAGCAAGCTCTGGAGGGCACACACTGGAAGGGCCACCACCACCAGGCTGGTTTAGCTCCCTGCTGTCACACTGATCTAAGAAGCACAGAAACCTGTGAGGTGACCTCCCTTCCCAGCACTGATGCAACTCAAAAGGAAAGCTGACACCCCACTGGCTGGTAAAACCAGCCCAAAATCAGCCTGAGAAGAAGCCCCAAAGCAACCCAAGCAGCTGTGCAGTCAGATCTAGGCCAGATCTCACCTTCCACCCACCTACTTACTTCTTGAACTCCACACTCAAAACACTTGTTCTCTTCCACGGGCTCTGGAGTCTGGCAGTACCTGCACACAGGGCACCTGGAGGGCAACAAGAACATCATGAGACACTGGGAGCAACATCTTCACATTCCAGTCATTGAAAGGAGAGCCAGAGAGCTCCAGGGAAATGCCTTGTGCAGCAGAGGCTCCCTGTTTCACCCATGAGCTCACATTCACTCCACCTGAATTCACTCCACACAAAGTTACTGGGTTTAAGTTGGTGACAGAACAAAGAACAGTTCTCCCAAAGCCACTTCAGCTGGATCTGGTTTTGGTGCAGTCCAAGGGGTTTACACAGAAGCTACACACTGAGGAAGGGCATTGGAGCTGCACACTGCTGGGGACAGCCCAGTGACACTCTGCAAACACCCCTCAGCCCTTAAAACAACCTGAGGAGATGCTTCAACCTCACCCCAACCCCAAGGATTCAATCTCAGCTTTTCCAGGAAGAACATCCCATAACTGTACCCTAAAAGAATCAGCAGCAGGAAGATCCAGATCTTTCACCTCTTTTGGAACTCCCTTGGTGCTGCCACAAAGACAGAACACCCCTGAGCAGAAGGAAGTTGTTTCCAGCCCTGGAGCAGCACAGCTCAGCTCAGGAATGGGATAACTGAGGCTGCCAGGACTGGTTATGTATTTTTCATCAGCTGCTGGGTAAAATCTGCCCCACAAATCTTCCAGGGAAGAGACAACTGGGCTGCAGTCAGTTCCTATTCAAACTCAGGCACCTGCAGCCTCTGTGGTGCCTGAGCAAGGAGAACAGAGGTTTTCCTTTCTCATTTCTTCAGACTGGGAGCATAAGTTCTACTTAAATTGTACATCCCATATTTAAGGGCTATTTGGGACCTTGCTCCTGCACTGGCTATGCTCCACTGCCCCAAATTTCCACTGGCTGGATTTATGGAGCAAAGCAGCCCTTCAGCCTGCCCAGCTCCAAATCTGATCAATCTCACTGAGCTGTTACTCTGCCTTAGGAGTGACAGATCACAGAGAGCTGCAATCCTCCTCACATTCCATCAGAGAATCCAGGAATTGGGACAGCAGGGACGGAGCAGGCACAGGGAGGATCTGCAGCCTCCTGTGCCTGCCTGGGGTGCAGCAAACCAGAGGAATGGCAAACACACCCAGCTGAAGCAGCACTTGGGGATCCAGGCACACCAAAATCCCACTCCCCAGGGATTTGGGAAGCTGGGAGCACCCAGAGGAGAGGCTCAGTGGCAGCAAGGACAGCTGCTTTAAGGACAGACACAGATCCAACCCCCAGCCTGCCCTGTGCCAGGGACACAACTTCCCACCACTCACCTGGAACAACAGGAACCTCCCCTGCCTGATCTACTGAGCCATTCTGTCATCATCCCTTCTTCCCCTGCCTTCCTCACCTCCTCTTCCTCCCCTCCCAGCATCCAGGCAGGAGAAGGCTGCAGGGCTCTCCACAGGAGCAGAGCCAAGGCAGGGCCTGGCTGAGCTGCCAAGGCTCAGTGAAGCAGGGCTGTGTGTGCAGCCAGGCCTCTTAAGCCCAGCACTTCTCTCCTGGAGTATTTTGAGATAATCAGCATTCCTCTACAATATCCCCTGGGAATCACTGTTCAATTACTTTTGGCAGGGATTTTTTTTCTCTGGGAGCCCCTTAATGGGAAAAACTGAGCATGAGGACTTGCAGTAATTGCTGCCCCCACAGTGCCCAGCAGAGCTTTGTCAGCACAAGCCCAGCACTCCAAGCAGGGCCCCAGAGGTGGCAATAAAGGCCAGGCTCTCACGTGGTGTCCTCCCAGCGCTGCAGGCACTGGCTGTGGAAGCTGTGGTTGCACAGAGTGGTGAGGATCCCGTTCACAGACTCATCCATCCTCTCCAGGCACACGGTGCACTTGGGCAGCTCTGTCAGGTCCATCACGGGCAGGCTGGCCCCCTGCAAGCACCAAGCACACAGAAACTGCTCAGCACCTTCCCAGCAGCAGCCATCAGCTCCAGCTTCCCATCACTGCTGGCACCAGGGTCAAAACTGTGACACAGGAACGCTGTGAGGCCACACAGTGCTTGGGAATGTATTGCAAAGATAAGAAAGTGATCCCCAACATTCAAAGGGCCACAGTGAAGGGGCTGCACCTGCAACCAGCCCCACTGTGCTCTGTGGATTCCCTAAATTACAACTCAAGGCAGGTTTAGGTCCCAAAGTTCATGGAGTCACCACACAAACTCTTCCCATTCCAATGGGAAATGGAGGTGGGGATGATGTATTAAGATATTTTTGCTGCTTGTTCTTAAAAAAATCCTGTTAAAACCTTCTGAAATGCAGGGAAAAAACCAAACCAAACCAAACTTACATCTTCTGACTTGAAGACTTCAGCCCTCTCCACATAGACGAGCTGGCAAACGTCCTCCTCGATGGAGTTGAACTGCCGGCCATTGCAGGCCATGTAGAAACTGTCAGCATCAGCCTGGGCACAGGGCAGGGAAACTGGTTACACACAGAAAAACCCACCCAAAGGAGAGGAGGAGAAACCTCCATATCCTCTGGAACACCAGAGAGGGTTCAGCCAGCTCCAGGCACTGCAGTTTGGGGCTGGGTTTGGTGTCAGCTCTGGAAGACACGAGTGAAGCTCAGGGCAGTGACACCATGGTGACATTCAGCAGGAATTGGGGACTCCCCCTCAGCACCTGCTTCACCCTTTGCTGGCAATTTCAGTGCATTTGCAAAGCAAATTTGGTCTCTACAAAAATGTAAGAGGCTGCTGTGAGGGACAGGAGCAACTACGGGAGAGAATCCATTCACCACTCACAGCCCAACCACAAAAAGGGCAAAAGAGGCAGAACCCACCCAAACCCTGCCAAATCCATCATCTCTTTTCCCTCAGGAGTTCCTCAAACCCTTTCTCCACAACCACCAATTCTCACTCTCCTGATTCCAGGCAGGAGCATAAAGAACATGGAGATTTGTTTTGCTACCTGCAGGCACAGCCATTAGGGGTCAACAGAGGTTCAGGGAATTACCTGAGAAACAGGAAATTCAGAGCAAACTGAGCTAAAATTCAGGGATTCAGCACTAAATATCTGCCTGAGTAATTGAATGCAACGAGAGATACAAAATCATCTTTGTAATACTGCAATTAGCACAAAACTCACACAAATCCTCCACCTGCACAAAGGGATTGGGGAAACCTCTCAGGTAGAATTCACAGCTGGGGGAAACCTCTCCCTGAACCCCAAAAAAACCCCTGAACCCCAAAATAAATCATGTGCAGCTGGAGAAGAAAATGTCCAAGTGAAAGGGTCCACACAAGAATTAGGGGGGAATTTAGAGGTGCCCAGTCCAAGGGGCCTGAAGGAGCAAACTGTGATATCTGGGTACCAATAACCAATTCACCCCCAGCTCTCACACTGGGGGGCTTTGTCCTTTCCACACTGGCAGTGGAGATCACCCAGCTCCTCAGAAAAGCAGGAAAAGTCTGTCTTAAAACAAAGGGAGCTCCCCTGGCTGGGTCTTTTCTGTTCAGCACAGCACAAGACTCTGAACGAGCTGAGAGAAGGCAGAGAACTCTGTAAATGGATTAATTTTTGAAAAACATCCTGCCAAAAGAACAGGACAGCCAGAACATGGCATCCACTGCTTCCAGGTGTGGGACTAACCTCAGCAGCCCCAGGAACTCTCTGGGAAAGAGGACAGAGCTGTTTCTCCATGGGTAAATACAACCCTGGCTCAGGGCTGCCCATGAAGCCACCCAAGCCCCAGATGAGTGACCTGGTGTGACATTCCTGCAGGCAGGGCCTTACCTGGGAGCTGAACTTGATGAGCACCATGTACTGGTTTGGGGTGGAGTCCCTGATGATCTTCATGTGCTCAATCACCTCGTAGAAGGAGGCCACAAACTTCATGAGGTCGTGGCTGGTCATGGTGGCGGGGACAGTGAGGATGCAGAGCATGGCACTGCGCCTCACATCCTCCTTCAGGGACGTCATCTTGCTGGGGACACAGCAGGGACACAGCTGGGACACACAGCCACACTGCTGGGACACACAGCCACACTGCTGGGACACACAGCTGGGACACACAGCTGGGACACACAGCTGGGACACACAGCCACACTGCTGGGACACACAGCTGGACACACAGCTGGGACACACAGCCACACTGCTGGGACACACAGCCACACTGCTGGGACACACAGCCACACTGCTGGGACACACAGCTGGGACACACAGCCACACTGCTGGGACACACAGCCACACTGCTGGGACACACTGCTGGGACACACAGCCACAGAGCTGGGACACACAGCAGGGACACAGCTGGGACACACAGCTGGGACACACAGCCACAGCAGCTCTGCTGTCAGACTTTAACCCTCTTTTGTCATCAGGAGTCACCACAAACAGGCATCCTTCAGCCAAGGATGAACCTGGCAGCTCCAGGAACAGTGGGATTGTTTGACACCTGTTTTTCTATAAAAACAGCTGAATTTGGCAAGCCCCAGATGATCAGCACTATTCCTAGAACAGCTGAGCAATGTTTGTTACTGTTGCCAGTGCCCATTTGGTGGTTTCTGCTCTCCTTTCTCTCAGGAAGGCCTGAAATGGGAATTCCCAGACAATTACAGGAGTGGTGTGGAATTGGAACCCCTGGAACACAGGATGAGACCTCCACAAATAAACATTTCCCCTGCCTCACACAGCTCCCAGGCCTGTCAGAGATCACTGTTTTATAGTGGGATCCCTTGGAAAGCTGCTTTCAAATGTCTTTTCTTTTGAATCTGTGTTTGTGTTACACCCTCACAGGCCCTCAACACCCCCAGTGTCACACACAGTGTCACAGGTGCCACCCACAGCTCCACCATCAGCATTCCCAGGAGCCAGTCACCCTTCCTGTTTGTCCCCACAAGGAGCCACAGCCCCAGGGTGGCCAACTCACCCTCCCACTCCCACCTGAGCAGCCGCGAATGAGGAATCCTTACTTTGTTTTGTACAGGTGCATAATTCCATGAACGATTTCCACCGAGGGGTTCCCGCTGAAGAAGGAGATCTGGTCTGGGAGCTGCTTGGAGGGAGAGTCTGGAGCAGCCTCACACTCCTGGCTTTGATCCTCTTGCTTGGATTTGTCCTCAGCTGATGCAGCCTCCGAGGATTTCCTTCCCTCCACGGCAGCTTCTGCTTCACCTTCCACAGAGGCAAAGTTTCCCCTTGACTGAGGGCAAGGCAGCACCAGGATCACAGCACAGACACCCCAAAAATCCCAGCTTGGGAGCTTTGTCCAACCTCCCCAGGAGCTCTGGCAGCCTCGGGGGGAGAACCTTTCCTTGATCTCTCCCTAAACCCCCTGGCACAGCCCCAGGGTCCTGTCCGTGTCCCAGAGCTCGGGGAGGAAGCTCGGGAGGGAGGTGAGGATGGGGATGAGCTCAGGGGAAGGTGAGGATGGGGATGAGCTCAGGGGAAGGTGAGGATGGGGATGAGCTCAGGGGAAGGTGAGGATGGGGATGAGCTCAGGGGAAGGTGAGGATCGGGATGAGCTCGGGGAGGAAGGTGAGGATCGGGATGAGCTCAGGGGAGGGAGGTGAGGATTGGGATGAGTTCAATGGGAGGGAATCACCGGCTCTGCCCCGCATTCCTGAATTCTCTGCTCGTTCCCCAAACCGCAGCCCCAGTGACCCCACAAACCCCGCAGAACCGGGGGTCCCCCGCCGTGCCCGGCCGGTGACAGCTCCGGGACGCTCTCCCCAGCACGGGCAGCCCAAACCGCCGGTGCCCGCGGCCGGTACCTGCCCGCGGCTGGATGGTCTCGATGATCACGTCGGTCATCTCCCTGCGGCCCAGGTGCTGGTGCAGGATGGCCGCCCGCTCCCCGGGGCCCTTCCCCTCCAGGCAGGCGGGCACGGCGCCGCTGCTCTCCGCTGCCATGTCCGGAGCTGCGGGGACAAAGCGGGCGTTGGCAGCGGCGGCCCCGGGACGGCCCCGGCGGCAGCTGCGCGGTGCGGAGCGGGCCCGGCCGCGCTGCCCCGCGCCGCCCCGCCCGTGCCCCCGGCGGGGGGAACCCACCGGCCGCGCTGTAGGCGAAGCCCGCGGGCAGCGGGGAGGTCCCGGCCAGCTCCAGCCGGATCACGACCAGGGACACGCTCATGGGCTCCGCGGGGCCGCCGCCGACCGGGACCGGGACCGGGAGCGCCGCCGCTTCCGCCTCCCGCACCTTTCCCCTCTGACCCCGTGACGTCACGGCGCGCTGACGTACCCGGTGGCGGCGGCTGCGGCGGCAGCGCGCGGGGGGCTGCGAGGGGCGGCCGCTGCTTCTCGCGAGAGTTCGGGGTACGTTCTCGCGAGAGCGGCAGCCCTGGCCGCTGAGGGCGGGCCGGGAGGTGTGAGGGGATCCCTGAGGGGAGAGACCCCCGGGATCCCTGAGGGGAGAGAGCCCCGGGAGGTGTGAGGGGATCCCTGAGGGGAGAGAGCCCCGGGAGGTGTGAGGGGATCCCTGAGGGGAGAGACCTCCGGGTATCATCAGGCAGGGAGGTGTGAGGGGATCCCTGAGGGGAGAGACCCCCAAGATCATGGAATCCAGTCCCTGATCAATCCCCACCTTGTCACCAACACAGCACCCCATGCCATGTCTAGGCCTTCCTTGGACACCTCCAGGAATGGGGACTCCAAACGCCCCTGGGCAGTTCCAATCCCTGACCACCCTTTCCATGGAGGAATTCCTCCTGCTGTCCAACCTGAACCTCCCCTGAGACACCTCGAGGCCATTTCACCTTGTTTGTGTCCCTTGTTCCCTGGGAGCAGAGGTGACCCTCACATTGCTGCAATCACTGATTATGAGCAGTAATTAGTGTGTGTTAGTGATGAGTGATCCCATTGTCCCCAGCAGTTGAAGGGGTGTGTGTATAAAACCCCACTTGGGGTCCCTGATTTGGCTGGGACACTTTAGTGGCTGCCCAGGGTGGAGCCACCATCCCTGGAAGTGTTCAGAGCCCTTGGCCCCAGGGTTTGGTGGATTCGGGGAGGTTGGATTGGATGGTGTTGGAGTCTTCTCCAATATAACATTCCATGATTCTGTGTGCATAAACCAACACTTCCCCTGCAGCTGCAGCGTTGCTCCAGCCTGTCCCTGGTTGAGCTGTGAGTGTCCCTGGCCCCCGTGGTCCCCAGCATGTCCCTGAGCAGCGCTGCCCGTGCCCAGAGCCTGCTGTGTGCCGGGATGCGGCGGCTCCTGCTGATCCAGCAGCGATCCAGAGGGGTCTCTTACAAAGCTGTGGTGTTTGAGGAGAGTGGGGTGCTGCTGCCAGCCCCACACAGGACAGCCACAGGTGTGTGCTCCCTTTGCTGACTCCACACAGTCACAGAATGTCGTGAGCTGGGAGGGACCCACGGGGGTCATCATCTGTTCCTGGCCCTGCACAGACACCCCAACAATCCTTACCCTACCCCTGAGAGTGGTGCCCAAATTCACCCACAGCTCTGCCAGCCTTGGGGCTGTGCCCATTCCCTGATATCAGAAATATCAGGGAAAGCACCTTTCTGAGCCCTGGCACAGCTCCAGTCGTTCTCTTGATCTGGTCCCTCATCACCAGAGCTCCTGTTGTTCCTGTGCTTGGAGGGAAGATAAATTTCAGGTGCCTCTTTCAGCTCTGGTGAGACACCCATGAACTTGTGATGGTGGGACCTGTTGTGCCATCAGAAGTCACAGAAGTAACAGTGACCACCCTGCACTGTCCTGTGGTGCCACCACCTGCTGCCACCCGAGGCTGGTGCAGCTTTAGGGATTCTCCACACTGCAAACAGGGCTGAGGTGCTGCAGTTCCTGCAATGCCCAAACCCTTCCCTGTGTGCTGTGCCAATCACCCCAGTGCAGCTCATCATTCTCACCCCAGAGGGATTCCCAGCTGATTTCCCACTCTGCTGATGCTCTTTCCTGCCTTCCCTGCTGTTCTCCGTGCAGACTGGGAGGCCCGGAGCTGCATTCCAGCCGGCACCGTCCAGCGAGCTGCGCTGTCTGGAGGGGAGAGCAGCCTCTCCCTGCAGTACTCCAGGGGAGAGCTGACAGCTGTGGAGTTCCTGCAGGAATTGGGACAGCAGTGCTTTGAGATTGTAAGCCTCAAACCTGTAAACTCCCCCCTGCTCTCCCTGTGCTTCCTGATTGCATGGAAACAGGTCCAGTGAGGAGAGAGGAGCTTTAAAAAGCAATTCTGTGGTTGAAGGCTCTGGATTTTCCATCTAGGAAGCGCTGCTGTCAGAGCAGGGCAGATTTCCACCATTATCCTGGTGCCTGGGCAGGCAGGCAGATGAATTTGCCTTAATTTCCTACTGGAATAAAGTCCTTTTTAAACACCTCAGATTCAGATGCAGATTCCTTTCCTGCCTGCTGAGCTGTCAGTGTCTGTCTCTAACCTGCCTTGATCCCGTGGCAGGCACAGTCCCAGGGATTTCCCTCTCCCAAAATCAGCCCTTTATCTCTGCTGCAGAATTAGGAATGTGGAACATTTGTTTATTTGGGCAAAGCAATTTAGCTGAGAGATTCCCTGCCTGCCTTGGGACAGCAAGATAAGATGATCAGATAACCTACCCACCCAGCCACTCTTATTTTCACCCCATTTCTGGCCTATTATCACTGTTGGTGTTTCTCTGTTTCCCAGGCAAATGTCCGTGTTCCCGTGCACTCCTTTCTCTGGGATTTAATCCGAGAGGAGATGAGAAAACAGCTCCCCACAATGGCAGAAGCAGCGCAGTGTATCCGGGCAGAAGGGCTGCAGACAGCTCTGCTGAGCCACGGCTTGTGCCCCGGACAGAGGCTCCTGCCCCTGGAGCAGCAGCACTTCGATGTGGTGAGTCTGCACGGATCCCAAACGGGGCTCTGCTCCTCCTGTGAAAGCAGCAACTCAAATTCTTTTAGTGCAGTTTAAGCACAGTTTGGTTGACATCAGCCTGGAGAACATTTCCTGACACAATTCCTTGCAGGCACTTGGAGAGGGGCTGAGTGACATTTGCAAATCCACTGCAAAGTGCCCACACAGCCACGAGTCTCTGTGTGACAGGCACAGGCAGTGATGGAGACAGGACTTGGAAGCTGGAACACAGACTAGAAATAAATGTTATTATTCAGTGCCCTGCCTGCTTTACAAAACAAAAAAAAACCAAAACAAAACAAAACAAAAAAACCACAAACAAACAAACAAAAATCAGCTTTAAAAGAGTTAGGATTCTTCAAGGATTTTATGTACCCCCTGTGCTACAAAAACCCAGTACCCCAACATGCTGACCTGTGTGGGATGAGGAGCAGATGCTCCTTTCCCAGCAGAATCTCCTTTCCCAGCTCACTTCACCCTTGCAGAGATGACACAGATTGGCAGATCTGGTGACACAAGAACCTCAATGCTCCAATCCCCACAGCCTCTCCAATGTGTGCTGCTCCTGGAGCAGGAGCTACAGCCCTGCACAGCAATTAGTGGGGAAAATAATTGAGTGGGGGTTTCCATTAGTGTTGGCTTTATATCCATGCAATGGATTCATTGGCTTTATATCCATGCAATGGATTCATTGCTGTTCCTGCAGTGTTACAGAGCAGGAATGGCTGCTTGGCATGTTCATGGCTGTGAGGGCAGTGCGAGTGCTCACACACTGAGTCAATGCTTTTTTGATCCAGATTTTAGGGGGATGGTTATGGCAACTGTGGAGGTGTGGAGGTGGCTTTGGGGTGGCTGCTGGCTGCAGTGGTCAGGACGCTGCTTCTCCTGAGCCTTTGGAAGGTGCTGCCACCCAAGGCTTCCTTGGACAGCCCTGAACAACTGGTCTGGAGCCGGTTTGGTGTCCCACACTGGGACATCTCATTGGATATCTTCCATCCCAGGACTGGCTGGTCCTGTTTGGCTGATTTGGCCACAGCAGTTGGCACCCACACAGCCCCTGGATCCAGGGCCCACCCAGCTCCACATCCTTTATTTCTCATGTTAATCAGTCCAGTCTCTTTCCCAGCCTCCCATCTCCATTCCAGCAGTGCCCAGGTGTCTGTGCTCACAGCAGGCTCGTGCATTTTCCATCTGTTGCTGCTGTAGGTGGTTGAATCCCATCAGGAAGGGGTGCCCAGGCCAGATCCTGGGACCTACAAGCTGTGCTTGGAGCTCCTGGGTGTGCAGCCCCAGGAATCCATCCTGCTGGACAGCAGCAGCCAGAACCTGGAGGTGGCAGCCCAGCTTGGCATGAAAACAGTGAAGGTACAAAGTGGCACAGCCAGGGTGGGGTTTGGGGTGGATTTTGGGTCCAGGAGCTGTTGGGTTTGAGCAGCTCAGGATTTCCAGTTGACAGTGGCCGACTCTTGCCAAGCCTTTTGCTCCAGCCTTGCTTGTCCCTGCAGGATGTGGTGGGGTTAAAGCAGGGATCACTGGCAAAGTCTGCTCTGGGCTGTTTCATTCATGGCTCCAAACTCTGTGTAACCTCAGGGAGGTCTCTCCTCATTCCTGTTCCTCTGTTCCCTATAGGAGAAACAGCCCCATCCCTGTGGTTGAGACAACCACAGCAGAAAATGAGCCCCAGATAATTCCCAGAACTCTGAGGCCTCCTGGATGAGTCAGCTGGGGACTGCCAGGTTACCCCCAGGTTTGGGGTCACTGAGCACAGGGGTTTTACTTTGGGGACATTGGGGAAAGGACAAGACTGGGACTGGTGGGAAGAGTGACCTCCACTCCCCTGGATTGCACACAGGGAATTCCAGCTCTGATCCCAGCCCAAGCTCACAGTGCCTGTGCCACCATCACAGCTCTCTCCAGGCAGAGTAAAGGTGGGAAGCTCTGTGCTGGCAGGGAATGAGCCAGGATTTCTGTGTGTCAGGGATTCAGTGCTGATGGACTCACAGATAAATGCATCCCAACCAGGCAGGGCTCTCTCTTTCCCAGGAAATTCTGTCTTCTATCTGTCACCCAGTGCTCCTCTCTCCCTCCTGGTTTCAGGTTGATGATCCAGCAGCAGCACTCAAAGAGCTGGAAACCCATCTGGGGTTTCCTTTGCAAGGGTTTGTTCCCTATACTCGTTCAGTGAGACCAGGCATGGAAATCCCCAAGGATCGTCTGCAGAAGTACCTTGAGGATGTTCTTGGTGCCCACCCAACAGGTATTGCAGTGGCTTTGGCCCTTCCATCAGAAAACCTGCATATTCTGGAGCTTTTGGCTTTTTCCTATGACATAGGGACTGAAAAATAACATTAATGAAAGGTTCATAATCTCCAAGCAAAGAGCGCCGCCATTCCAGTTTCAGTGTTCCATCACTTTCCTAGAAATAAGAAACGACATTTTAGGGCTTCCTCATTTTGGGAGGGGTTGAGCACAGGTTGCCAAAAAGATGCCAGGAATATTCCTGTCCTGTGAGGCAGCTGGGAGCCACTGCCAGGTTCCCCAGGGCTGTGGGGCACAGAGTGAGCTCTCAGCCCCAGCTGCAGGAAGGGGATGGAAGGCCTGGAAAGGTGCTGACCCTCTGCTCCCTCCTCCCAGCCCCGCTGGAGTTACGGCAGTTTGAGTCCACCCGGAGCTATCTGGTGAAGTTTGGAGGTCGTTTGCTGGTGCTGAAGAAGGAGGAGGAGCCTCCCTCAGGCTCCTCAGGCCTTTCTGTCTCAAGGGAATACAGGTGAGGGGGTCCTGCTGCAGTTCCAGAGGAGCACGACACGTGGGGGGGGATCATTTATGGCCTCCCCTTGTTTTCCAGTGTGAGATAGGTCTGGGGGCTCCATGGGAAGATGTGGCTGTGCTCCTCTCACCTCCCCCAGCCACGTGATTTTGGCATGTTTAAAGCTGAGTATTGAAGTTCACCATATATTGAAGTTGGAGGGAGACGACCCACCTTGCATTGGTCAGCCATCGACTCCGATTTATTAATCCATCAATCACTTTTTATAACAGTGTTAATCAAGCTCATGCATATTGCAAAATCTGAGCTCACAATAGGTCAGAGATAACACACCAACTCCACCTTATGTTTCCAATACCAAGATTTGGGTTCTCAAAATTATTCTTGCTTTCCCAAAACAGCCAAAGATAGAACATCCACTTGTTATGAGAAAGCTGCCTGAGAACTCTGATGTGCAAGGCTCTCAAGGCCTTCATGTTTGCCACTTTTACCTGTAGTTAAAAATAACCTGAGAACCTCTGCTGTTCACAGAAACAGGCTGTGAGAACCTGTCCCTCACAGCTGCCTTCTGAGCCATCCCTGAAAAAATCTCCAACAGCTGAGCACAGTGATAATGTGTGGATATTCCAACCCAGCAGTTCCTGGACTGATTCCCTGCACCTCTGTCCCTCCCTTTAGGGTCCTGAAGGCTCTGGCTGAGGCTGGTGTTCCTGTGCCCCCTGTGCTTGCTCTCTGCGAGGACAGAAGGTAACCCTGGCCCTCAGCTTTCACTCTGTGCTTGGCAACTGCAGCCAGATTCCCCCAAAGGTGAACAGAGAAGGAACCAGAGCTCACAAAGTGCTCTGATCTAATGAACATCTGTGCAGTGTGGGGCTGGAGGAGCCTCTAGATGTTCAAAGAACAGAATAATTTTATTTGGTTTGGTTTAGGTATGTCCCATTTTAGCAATTAATCCAAAAGCTCTCTTTGAAAAGCACTTATAAAGCAATATTGTAGGGCTTCCTGCTGACTCAGAGTGCTCAGGTTTGCAATGAAGAAAGGATTTCTCCAACTGCCAGACCTCAGGCAGCAGTGACAGCAGCAAATCTGTGAGAGGACAGCCCTCAGGCCTGCAGCCTGCTCAGATCCCTGCTGGCTGCAGTTTGCTGTGTTTGTGAGCAGCCCCAGAGCCCAGCCCACAGGCACTGCAGGGAACAGGGAGCAGCTGCTGCCAGAGCTCTGGGGCTGGCAGGGCCAGGGCAGAGCGTGGCACAGCCACGGGCACAGCCTGAGCTGGGCTCCAGAGAGCACCCAGGTGAGGCCTGGGGACACGTTCAAGGTGCAGGTGAGATCTGGGGGGAGTGGCAGGATTGGCCTCAGCCCCACACATCCCATTTGCCTCCCCAGCATCCTTGGCTCTGCTTTCCTGCTGCTGGAGCACCGTGCTGGCCACATCCACCGCTCCCTGTCCCTGCCCGCGGTGCCACCGCCCCGGCGCAGGGCCTGGTTCGGGGCCATGGCAAACGTCCTGGCCAGGATCCACAGCCTGGAGCCGGGAGCAGCCGAGCTGCAGGAGCTGGGGGAGCACGGTGAGAGCAGCCTCTGCTTCCTTTCTTCTCCTGGGTGTCAGCAGCTCAAGGGATGGGCAGGATGGACCAAACTGGGGGCAGGTGGGAAAGTGAGGATGAGCAGTCCAGAGTCTGAATCCCCAGGTGTGGTGGGAGGGTGGGAAGGGCTCTTCCAATCCAGGTTTCCTGTGAGTTCCCAAAGTTCTCCTCCCTTCCAGAACTTCCTGCCATGTTTGTTGCCATCTCTGCCCACTGTGGGTACAGGAGTAACTTCTTTGCTGACCAAACCTCCCCAAGCATCCCCTCCTGTCCCTCTGCAGAGACAGCTCAGCTTCCTGGAGCTGGTGGAGAAGTTACATTTTTGTCCAGGATTGGATTCTTTCCACCTGAATATTATTAAGAAAGTATGAGACCCCTGGAAATTGCAGTTATAATCTTGAAGCTTAATCAGGATTCTGGACTGAGATCTGCTTGGCTGTTTGGCTTTTTCTGTGTCCCTTTTGAAGCCTCTTTGTGCCTTTCCCTGGTAGCCTCTGTTCCTCTGTTCCAGGAAATTACATCCAGCAGCAGTTTGAGACCTGGACAAAGCAATACAGAGCTGTGGAAACTCACACAATCCCAGCAATGGAGAGGCTCATCCAGTGGCTGCCTCTGCATTTTCCTGAATCCCAGAAGACAACATTGGTGCACGGTGATTTCAGGTACTGCCCTGCAGCACATCCTAGGCAGGAAGAGTGTAAAATGAGTGTAAAACAAGGACTGAGGGTAAGATGACCCCCAGACTCCAAAAGGTGCTGATTGGGCTGGGGCAGCAGCTTCAGAGCAGCCCAAAAGCTGGGTTTGGGTCAGGGTCAGCATCCCCAAGGAATGAGATTGAGTTTCTTCATCCAGCAGCTGCAAATGCTGGTGTGACACTGGAGGATCATCAGCCCTTCTTGCAGTACCCAGGAATCAGCCCTGATCTGAGGCTCTGACTAACTTGGTTTCATTCTCCAAAGCCCAGTTTAGTCCATTATTAACCAGGGGGTTCAATATTATGTAACCTCCATCCTCTGCTTGCAGAAATTAATGTTTCACTTTGTGCTGCCTTCCAAAGGACTCTGCAATTTTTGAAGAGAGTGAAGAGCACTGAAAGCACCTACTGCTGCTGAGCACTGGGATTTTCCCCTCCTCTGGAGACTTTCCTGATCTCTTTTTCCCTCTGATACAGGCTGGACCACCTGGTCTTTCACCCAGACAGGCCAGAAGTCCTTGCTGTGCTGGGCTGGAAGTTTGCCACTCTAGGAGATCCCCTGTGTGATGTGGCGAATAACTGTGTGAGCTTCTTCCTGCCAGCCCCCTCTGGTGCTCGCAGAGGTACAGAGGGGCACACTCACCTTGGCACACAGAGGAGCCAGAGCTCAGAGCAGATCAGCTCCTGCCCAAGAGCTCAGCTGGCACTGGGGCTCAGTGCAGCTGGAAAGGGCTCTGGGTTTGCACTGTTTTCCCTCTCACTCCAGCTGGGAAGCTGGGCAACTCTTTTGGGTGGGAAAGTTGTGAAGCAGATCAGGACTGGTGTGTGCACTAAGTTATCCACTTGTTAGAAAGAAAAGTACAGGGTTAAACAGAGAGGTTCCCTGTCAGTCACAGTTTCACCCTAACCAGAACTGCCTCATGTGCATTTTGGGGCAGGGGCTGGTGCCAAACCCCAGAGCTCCCTATGGAGCCAGCACAGAGCTGTGCAGGTCCTGGAGGGTGCAGGCGTCTCCATGGAGGGGCCTGGCAGTGCCCAAGGCTCTCACTGTGCCCTGGGAGCTGCTCTGGCAGCTCCCTGGTACCTCTTCCCATCTTCCAGGCTTGAGGAGCTGTGACTTGGGGCAGCTGGGCATTCCCACAGCAGAGGAGTATTCCCAGATGTACTGTGGCCACAGGGGAGTGCAGCACCCGGAGAACTGGAATTTCTACCTGGCCTTTGCCTTTTTCCGCCGGGCTGTGATGCTGCAGGGACGTCACCGCGGTGCCCTGGCAGGTGAGGACCAGCAGGGCAGCTGTGTCCTGCAAGGGCACAGCCAGGGGCACAGAGCTGCTCCCTGCTCCAGCACAGGCCTCTCCCTGCCTGCTCTCTGTGCTCTGGGCTCTCTCCTTTCCTGGGAGAGCTGAGCAGAGGCCAAAGCTGGGAGCCCAGAGCTGTGTCCTGCAGATGGAGCTCTCCAACCTTCCAGCTCAGCACCAGCCTTGCCAAGGGACTCACAGGGAGGTGCTGAGAGCTCTCAGGGCTGTTTGTCTGCACAATCAGGTGTGGCCCTGGAGCCTTTATCAGAATGAAATCTGAAGTTATTTTCTCATCCCTTAGAGAGGAGTCTGCCCAAGTCCTGCTGGGCTGGCCCAGGGGAGGGCAGGTGATGCTGTTTGGGATGTGATACCCAACACAGGCTTTTCCAAACAAGTGTCCTGTTCTCTTGTCCCCAGGGAGGCCAGCTCCAGGTGACAGCAGCCCCAAGGACGCAGAGTTTGTGGCTGATCTGGCTTGGGATTTTGCTGTTAAAGAAGGATTCCGTGTGTTTGAGAGCCTCTCCCCTACAAAGCTGCTCCTGCGCCATTCCAGCACCTGGGCTGGGCAAGGGCCTCTCCTGGGCAGGAGCTTCAGCACCTGGGCACGGCCTGGGGCAGCCCCTGTGCCCAGAGCCCCCCTGGGCACTGCCCCCAGCAGCCTGGGGGGGATGGCACAGGGGCTTTGCTGCAAGATGGGCACCCAGAGGGGCTTTCTGAGTTCCCATTCCAGAGGGACTGCACGTCCTCTGCCAGAGCTGCAGGTGAGACATCTGTGCTGAAGCTGCTCTGCCTCACCTGCCCCAGGGTGGGGGTGGTGGCCTCCAAGTGTCCTGGCTCTCCTGATCATGGCAGACATTTGGCACTCCTGGAGCCCAGTGGTTTGGAGGGAAAGGGCTAGGTTCATATGGCTGCAACAGAGTTCATACCCTGGGAAACTGTGATTTTGGGAGCTGGCACTCCCTCCCAAGAGGAGCAGATTAACACCAGCCCAGCTGTGGTTGCTCACCCAGAGCAAGGCTGGGCTGGGCTTTTCAACACTTGCAAGGAAGAAATGGTTATTGTTCCTCCTGTCTCCCTCTGGGAAAGGCTGAGTGAATTCCCTTCTCTCTGTCCCTCTCTGCTCCCTTGAGAGGTCCCTTGCTCCTCCCCATTCACACATTCACAGTGAGTGGAAGCAAACAGCCCCACCCTTGGGCTGCTACCAAGATTATATTCCTAATTATTCTGGTGACATTATCAAATTCTAGTGGGTTACTTAACCTCCTTTCAGCTGCCAAAAAAAAAAAAAATCCAGGTGCCCTTCCAAAGTGTTTGCCTGTGCTCTGGCAGAAACCAGCAAACACCAGCATGTCAGGGCACTTGGCAGCTGATCCAGAGAAGGTGGAAGGGCAGGGAAGCAGCAGCTGTGGGGAATGTGGAGGTGCTGAGATGAGCAGATCTCCTTGCCCTTCCTCGAAACACTCATCCTTGCCAAGTCTCCAACAGCAGGGTTGCCACACTCTCTCTACTCCAGGCCTTGGGCTTGTGGAGCTGCTGCTCCTGGTGTGTGGCACCACAGAGCCCCCTCATCCCTGTCCCCTCCACATCCACCCCACTGCTCTTTCCTTGGCATCATCCCTGCCTGTCAGCCTTTGCTGTGCAAGTTGTGAAAGCCAGGGGAGGAGTTTTGCTGCCTGCAACAGCCAGATAATGCAGAGAACTGTTACACAGCCAAATATTCCCAGCCTGGAAGTGCCACAGTGCTCCAGAGCTGGGCACAGCCAAGGGCAAGGGCAAGGGCAAGGCTGCCCCTGCCAGCTGGCACTGCCAGGGGGGTTCATCCCTGGGAGTTGGCAGCTGAGCCATTCCTGGCTGAGCAGGGCAGGATCTCAGCTGATCCTGCCTCATCCTGCACCAGGAGCCAGCAGGCTCCACACGCTGATCCCAAAGGCTGCCTGTGCCCCCAGCTCAGGGAGATCCTCTCCGGAGGAGCAGAGGGAAGCTCAGTTCCTCCTTCAAAGCCATGGCTGCCCGTCAGAGGGGCAGCACCAGGGGCACCAGAGCTCTCATGGGCCTCATCCTCTTCCCCCAGGCACAGAGTGCCAGGACCAAGGCAGTGGCTGCACAGGCCATGGATCAGGGCACCAAGGTGAGCAGATTCCTCAGGCTCGAGCCTTCCCTGACCCAAAAAGAGCAACCCTGGGACTCCCCTGCAGTGTGGGGCCTGTGAGCTTGAGAGGTGATTTGTCCTGGGTGCTGTGGGGTCCCCAGTGAGGCTGTGGGGTCCCCAGTGAGGCTGTGGGGTCCCCTGTTTGCTGTTTCCCCAGCACTGGGTCCCCAGGGCTCTGCAAGGCTCTGGGGCGCTGCTGCCTGCTCCTGCAGCCCTGTGTGCCCACACGGGCTCTGCTCTCTCTCTCCCACAGGTCCCTGGAGCAAAACCTCTCCACAGAGCAGATCCCAGCCCAGCACTTCCCTTGGACCTGAGCCCCACGTGTGGCTGAGGGTCCCCAGGGGTCACAGGACTCTCCAAAGCAGAGCTGGGCCAGGAGCTGCAGCCCTGGGACACCTCGGATGGGGACCCAAACCCAAACCAGGCACTCTGGCATGGGAGAGGCCGTGCTGAGGGCGGCCTGTGAGCTCAGTGCCAGAGGTGTTTGGTGTTATCTGTGCTCACTGCTTTTATTGCCTGGCTCAATGCAGGCCCAAGTCCACCCTTGGATCGTGGGGCTGCAGGATCAGAGCTGCAGCAGGGAGAGATGGCTGGGAGTGACCAGGCTGGGGGTGCTCAGCTTGGTTTTGGGAATAAACAGAATGGACCAGGATGTCTCTTGTCCTTCAGCACATCTCTTCTTCTTCAGCACAACCTCCAGCAACATGCAGATGCTGGAAGAGTCCTCAGTGGTGGAAGGAACTGAATCCAGCCCTTGAGGTCTCTGGATTCAGGGGAGACTGCAGAGCTGAGGCAGTGCCTGCCCTGTGGAGCTGGGAGGATCCATGGTCCCATGAGTGTGGTGGGGTCTCTTTGGGGGTGCAGACTGGATCAGTGGGAGCTTTCAGTGCTTTACAGAGCCAGGGGAGAACTGTGGGAACAACTTTGTGAGCATGAGCAATTCATTTGTTGTATTAATTAATTATTAAAGTAATGGGTAAGGTTCTTTGGGTTCTCCTGTTCCTCCAGCGTGGGTGCAGCCTCACAGCCCATGTGCCCGGGGTGGGCACCACCTGCCAGCCCTGGGGGGCACAGGGGGTGCTGCAGAGAGCCCTGGGGGCCGTGCTGGCTCAGCACAAGGGCCGCGAGGCTGTAGGGATAACCGGTAACCTGAGCCTTGGATTCTCCCAAGCTGCGGGGTGAAATTCCACCTCAACCTCGGGCATTTGGCTCTGCCGCGGAAGGGGGAGGGCGCTGAGCCTGTGTGTGCCCAGCCCAGATATTTGGGATGGTTTCCCAGCAGGCTCCTGACTCCGGCACCTCCCGCTCCCTCGGGCCGGCTCGGGGGCCGAGAGCCGCGTCTGCCCCGGGGGTTCAACTCTGCTGGCTCTGTGGAGAGAGCCAAGGGCGTTACTGAACACGCAGCAGGGCTCAGCGCCGGGGCTGCCCATGCCGGGATCGGGCACAGTCACGGCTTAGCCCCGAGCCGGAGCTCAGCTCTGTGACGCGCCCTGGGACACCTTGAGCCGCCCGCTCTGGGGGACACGGGCACAGCTCTGCAGGGACAGCGGCTCTGGCCTCTCCCAGGGGGGTTAACACGAGCAGGGCTGTGACAGGAGGAGAACGCGTCCTCCTTGCGAGGGCCGCTTTCTAAAGGGCTGCCCGGGA
This sequence comes from Zonotrichia leucophrys gambelii, assembly GCF_028769735.1. Taxonomy (NCBI): domain Eukaryota; kingdom Metazoa; phylum Chordata; class Aves; order Passeriformes; family Passerellidae; genus Zonotrichia; species Zonotrichia leucophrys. Next base: position 3,514,494 of record NC_088185.1, read on the forward strand.
ATTCATCCACCCCCTGCCCGGGACACGGGCGGACAGGGATGCGGAGCCCGGGACCCAGCACAAGAGGATTTCTTTCCAGCTGATCCGGGAGACGCACGGCCTAATCCGTGTCCTGCTGGATAACCTGGGGAGGGCATTTTGCCTTCTCTGGGCTGGGCTGTTCCTCCCTGCTCAACTGGGCTGATACTGCCCTGGACAGGAGAGAAATGCCCGGAAAGTGCAAATGCTGGAACCTCCAGCAAGAATTTCAGCAGCTTGGGATGTCCAGGACAGTCGGTGAAACCACTCCTGAACTCAAATATTGTACATTTTTTCTGTCCCCTTTAATAAACCAGAGCCATCCCTGTCACCCTTCACAGACTCCTCACTGAGTCTCTTTTACAGGGTAATACCACAGGTCTTTTTTTTCAGAGGTTTAAAACCTCTCTGTATTTTTGGTCTGTGGCTTTCTTTGTGATGATAACCCGAGCACACCTCTGTTCCCTGCACTTGGACACGCTGAAGTTGCACAAGGCATCTAAAACAAACCAGAAAAAAAAGGCCTTTAGCCATTGTTGGGAGCGATTTCACAAAGCCTCTCATTTGCATTCACCCAGAAACTCCCTGTTGTGAAAGCACTTCCCTGGCTTTGTTCCACTGCCCCTGCACACGGGAGGGGCTTTTGGGTGCCTGGGTGGACGGTAATGGTGGCATATCCATGGAACCGAGAGTCCAGGTCCCCAAATTCTCCCTCATCACCTTCCTGCAATAATAACCAGCTCAGCAGAGATGTTTCTGGGGGTTTTTTTTCCTCTTTTTTCCTGGTTGTTGCCTGCAACAAGCCACAAAGTTCCCTGGGTATGGGCTGGGACACGGCAGAGACGGGACAGGGACAGTGCTGGACACGGATGAGGCACCCCCTGTGCACCAAACCAAGCCTGACTTGAACCGAACAGAGCTGAACCGACCCGAACCGTGCTGAGCCGAGCCGAGCCAAGCCAAGCTGCGCTGCTCGAAGCGAGCTGGATCAGCCTTTTCCATAGGAGCCAAGGCCCCCAGGCTGGTTCTGCGGGGGCCGTGCCGAGGGAGCCGCGGTGGGCGGTGCCGAGCGGGGCGGGCGGAGCGGGGCTGTCCCGGCGTGCGGGGCCCGGCCCGGCCCAGCTGAGCTCAGCATGCTGCGGGCGGCGGTGCGCGGCTCCCGGCTCTGCCCGGCCCTGCTCCGGGCTCCCTTCTCGGCCGCTGCCGCCTCCCCCATCCCGGCGCCCAACCCGCGCCCCGACGTCGCCTACAGCAAGGTAGGGCCGCGCTGGGAGCCCGGGGCACCGCGCCGGGCCGGGGGTTCGGGGCTTCCGTGTCCGCCGAGCGAGCTCCGTGCGCGGCCGGACCGGCCCGGGTGGCGCTGAGCCCGGAGCAGCCGCGGGTTCGGGCCCAAGGAAAAGAGGAACCCTGGGTGCAGCCGCAGGCACAGGGTGTGTGTGTGTGTGTGTGTGTGTGTGTGTGTGTGTGTGTATGTGTGTGTGTGTGTGTGTGTGTGTGTGTGTGTGTGTGTGTGTGTGTGTGTGTGTGTGTGTGTGTGTGTGTGTGTGTGTGTGTGTGTGTGTGTGTGTGTGTGTGTGTGGGTGTGTGTGTGTGTGTGTGTGTGTGTGTGTGTGTATGTATGTGTGTGTGTATGTGTGTATGTGTGTGTGTGTGTGTGTGTGTGTATGTGTGTGTATGTATGTGTGTGTGTGTGTGTGTGTGTGTGTGTGTTTCCCATCGCCGCGCGGCTCTGCCCCCTTCCCTCGCTGCCTTCAACAATTCAACAACACAAGGAAAACACTCCGGGCAAGGGCACGGGAGGGTGCCTGGCTGGTTATCTGCAGAGAGCGGACCCTTGCTCCAGGAAAACCCTGTGGGATCACCTGTGCCAGGTGCGTGCCAAGGCACCCGGCCACTCCTTCCCCGGTGGCCGTGCCCGGGCTCTTGGTGGTTGTCTGGGTGTTCTGCAAGTGCTTGGCGAGCACGGCGATCTTTGCACTCCCATTCTCTTGCCACAGACCTGAAAAAAAAAAAAAATTAACCTTAGAAAGAAAGAGTTGGTAAAAAGCTGCTGTTAGCACCTGGTTCTGGTGCATGGGGAGCCTAAAGTTGGTTAATCTGGGAAATAACAGAATTATTTGGATTGGGAAAGATCCTTAAGACTCATAAGAAATCCTGTAAAAGCTCTGGTGCTCTGGACAAAATCAGCTCACTGTACTGTCTGTGCCTAAAGCATTTTCCCACTCCTCAGTCTCCTGAGCTGTCCCTGCACAGCCCCAGCCAGGATTCCAGCTTTCACAAGGACCCACCAAGATGGGAAGCTCTTCCAGCTCACGTGCTGTTTGCTGAGCTGTGAATTCCTTTATTCACTCGAGGCTGTGTTGTGTGCTTTTAGGCTAAAGTATCTCCTTCATATTGCTGCAGGTTTGGAGCCCACACAAGTCAAGTTTTAATTAACCAGGCTCCTCAGATGCCATCAAAGAAGCAAAGCTCTCCCTGATTCCCCTGGGCTCACCCTGCTTGGCTTTTCCTTGCAGATTTTCATAAATAACGAATGGCACGATGCAGTCAGCAAGAAAACCTTCCCCACCGTCAACCCAGCCACGGGAGAAGTCATCTGCCAGGTGGCTGAGGGCGATAAGGTGAGCGCTGTGGGGCTGCCGTGGGTTTGTTCTCCGTGGGAGCAGCTCCAGAGGGGATGCAGGGGAAGGCACCACCCCCTGTCCCACCTGGGCAGCTCCGTGTTTGCAGCAGTGTCTGATCTGTGCAGACGCCACACCGAGTGCTGCTCGTGTCCTTGCTTGGCTACTGCTTAAAAAAAAAGAAACGGTGGGGAATAAAGTCAGTAATCATCACCTGCCTTATGCAAGGTGCTCCTGGAGTCTGTGGCAGAGCTGAGGTGGTGTTTCCCAGCAATTTGAGGTTTTTCCTACAGTCTGGAAACCTGTGTGTGTTCCCCAAGGGAGGGGAGAGTGAGGGAAACCCTTTGTTGTTTGCTTCTCTGGCTTGTCCTGGCGAGACCATTGCAGCAAGCCAGGACAGAGAACCAGGTGGGAACCAGCAAATGCCCTGGCAGGACAAAATCGTGGAACAGAGACAGCTGATCCAGGAGAAAACTCCTTTGGACTGGATTGTGAAAAAGTGCCCAAAGTAGACTTCCAGAGCTTTTTCCATGCCTCATTCTAGGATGCAAATATTAACCCAGCAGGTGACATTGCAGAAATAACCTGATGATATTTGCGCTCTGTGTAGCTGAAATAAGAGAGGCTGAGCACAGGCAGAGGCTGCACAGCTGCTGCACCCATCTGCTCCTCTGCCACTGCTGCTGCTTCCTGCTCACGATGGGGAAGCCGTGTCCTCACAGGGTGTGCTGAGCTTGGTGCTCCTGGGGAAGGGCCCGGGGTGCTCCCCTGCCCTGGGACCGCAGGTTCTCCCCCGGAGCCCGGCAGGAGCAGCCCCCGGTGCTGCCTGGCCTCGGGCAGCTTTCTCCGGCAGGGCAGGGAGGGTTTGTTGTGTGCAGAGAGGGAGGGAGCGGCGCTGGTTACTCCTCGCTCAGCCTTTGCCGCGCTCCCCCGCAGGCAGATGTGGACAAGGCGGTGAAGGCGGCCCAGGCCGCGTTCCGGCTGGGCTCGCCCTGGAGGAGGATGGATGCATCGCACCGCGGCAAGCTGCTGAACCGCCTGGCTGACCTGATCGAGAGGGACCGCGCCTACCTGGCCGTGAGTGCCGGACCCGCGGGGCTGTGCCCGCTCCTCACCCCCAGCTCACACCCACAGAGGGTGGGGAGGCACTTCTGCAAAAATCCAACAGACAGGGCAGGCTGCGAACTGAGAACTGACTCGGTTCCCCCCCAGCTCCTCAGGGAACTCTGCTGTCTTTGCAGGCCCTGGAAACTCTGGATAATGGCAAACCCTACGCCATCTCCTACCTGGTGGACTTGGACATGGTGATCAAATGTCTCAGGTGGGTTTGGAGGCCACAGCTGGGCCATGGTGCTGAGGCTCTGCAGGTTCAGCCACCTCCACACTCAGGGGCTGTGGGATCTGAGTCTGATCTATGATGGTTTCATATCAGACATTTTGGGTTTACTTTCTGCTTCTACTGTTTTCTTTTGTTTCTGCTTTTTGCTACTCTGACCTCCCCAAGTCACACAGGTGGTGGTGATCTGTTAGCACACAAATATTTCTATTTGCTGTCCATTCTTTAAATCACCTGTGTGGGAAATACCTGCACTGAGTTGGGACTGAAACAGAGGAATCCTCTTTTATTTTCTGTTGGCAGCAGACTTGTTTTAATTCCAGTGACCAATTTGTTATTGTTTGCAGATACTTTGCAGGCTGGTCAGATAAATTCCATGGCAAAACCATCCCGTTAGATGGAGACTTCTTCTGCTACACAAGGCACGAGCCCGTGGGAGTCTGTGGGCAAATCATCCCCGTGAGTAAAGAGGAGCAGCAGCTCCTGCAGGGCTGCAACAATTCAGGGTTGCACTCTGGGTTCCCCTCTGTTGCCAAACTCTGCTTCCTGCCAGGCTGAACAAAGCTGGGCTTGCACCAGCTGGGAGGGTTCTCACCTCACCCACCCTGGGAGACCAGAACTGCCTCGATTTCATGGGCTCTGCTGATTAAAAAAAAAAAGAAAAAAAAAAAAGGGGGTTTTAAGCTCATTTATAGGAATTATCTGACTCAGAACCACAGTTAAGTTTAAATTCTTGCCTAGAATTAACTCCAAAATTTTGTGTGATGAGGAAAAATCCGAGACTCTTCCCAAAGTGTTGATTTGAGTGGAGCTCCGGTTCATTACTGACTGATCAGAAACTTTTAATTTCTCCTTGTTTTTCAGTGGAACTTCCCACTGTTGATGCAAGCATGGAAACTGGGGCCTGCCCTGGCCACTGGCAACGTGGTTGTGATGAAAGTGGCAGAGCAAACCCCCCTGACTGCTCTCTATGTGGCCAGTCTGATCAAAGAGGTGAGGATGAGGCCAGGATTCCATCACTGCAGGAGCAGGGAAGGGCTGGGTTGATTTATCAAAAAAATTCTCTTGTTCATATGTTGTTCATATTCATCTGCATGTGCAGATGATGTAAGTCTTGATTAGGGAAGGACTCTTTGAGGTTTGATTGCATAATGAACTTCAGAAAGTGAACATATATCTGTATTCCCGTGTGTATTCACACCTTCAACTTGTGCTTGGGATGTGGGGTGGGGAGAGGAATCGTCCTGGTTGTTGCAAACAGCGTTAAAATGAAGCCCTGGGAGATGAAAGGAGGAATCAGAGGAGTGAAGGCTGTCACAGACACAGGAGGGCAGTGGAAGCCTTGCTGTGGCAGAGGAATGATGCTGCTGTGTCCTGCCAGGCTGGATTCCCCCCGGGCGTGGTGAACATCATCCCTGGCTATGGCCCCACGGCAGGAGCTGCCATCTCCTCCCACATGGACGTTGACAAAGTCGCCTTCACCGGCTCCACCGAGGTAAGGGAGCGCCCTGAGCCCTGGCACCATGGAATGGCCCATGGCTGCTGAAATACTGCAGGTGCTTTGCCTTCTGCACCTCACTCAGAGCTGATTCCAGGGTATGAAATGTATGTTTGCATTAGCTAAGACTCCTTTGTTCTGATTTGATTCTTTAGAATATTTCCTGTTGCTTCCCCCGAGCTGTTTCTTGTTGGAGGTGAAACTCAAAGCCCTGCCAATGAGGATTAGCATGAAATGCTGAGTGAGATGTAAAGCCTGGTGCTGATGGGAGTTAATTCCAACACCTGCTCTGCCCTCCCTGCAGGTTGGACACCTGATCCAAAAGGCTGCAGCACAGAGCAACCTCAAGAGGGTGACCCTGGAGCTCGGAGGGAAGAGCCCCAATATCATCTTGTCTGATGCAGACAGTGAGTGGCTGCTGGGGAATGTCTGATCTGTGCCTTTTACCTTGGCTGCTTCCAGAGCTGGAGGGCAAAGGGAAAGGAAGGAAAGGTCTCCAGTGTGAGGCTCTGGCCCTGACACCACCGCTCTGCTGCATTTGTGTATCAGCACTCACCACTCCCACTGCTTTTCCCAGCGCTGGGTAGTTCACCTATCAACAAAAAAAAAAGAATTGTTTCAGTATCTTCCTCCAGTCCTTACCCCACTTTTTCATTTCTCTTGGAGCACACCACTCTTTTCTTCCATGAAGTGCTGCTCCCCTCATCCCTTGTATATAAACTCATTTTTGGCCTCGATGAGCCAACACTCACTTAACTGAGCAGTTAAGTAAGGAAGAAAATTCATCCTTAACACCTGATAATTTCCAATGAGAACTGTAACCTGCCTCGGGTTGGATATCTTTCTCTAGTCTGGGGTGCTTTAATAAAGAATTAAATCTGCAACTCCTGCCCTCCAACCCATGGCAAATGCTGTCAACTGAAAGGACTTTGTATCCCCAGCAGCCTCTGTGATAAATGTGCTGAAACAGTCCCAGGTCTGGTTGGCTTTGTTTGCTTATTTGTTTTCTCTCTCTCTTCCCAGTGGACTGGGCTGTGGATCAAGCCCACTTTGCCCTGTTCTTCAACCAAGGGCAGTGCTGCTGTGCTGGCTCCAGGACCTACGTGCAGGAGGACATTTACAACGAGTTTGTGGAGAGGAGTGTGGAGAAGGCCAAGGCCAGGGTGGTTGGGAACCCCTTTGACTTCAAAACCGAGCAGGGCCCTCAGGTGGGAGCAGGAAGAGCCCTGAGCTGTTACCTCATGAAATTGTCCCAATCTTCAGTCCCTGTGGAGATTAGAGTGGGATCTGTTGATTAACCTGGTTTGAACTGAGCCCGTTAGCACTGGTGCAGGAGGGAGGGGTTAATGAGCCAGTGGGACAATCTTGGCATTTAGAAATGACCATTTCCCTTTGGAGCTTGCCTGGCAGCTGCTGCAGGGAGGAACGGCAGGGCAGCTGAGCTGTTTGTCCCTGCTGGCTCTCAGGTGGATGAGGAGCAGTTCAAGAAGATCCTGGGCTACATCAGCACGGGCCAGAAGGAGGGAGCCAAGCTGCTGTGTGGTGGCAGCCCCGCTGCAGACAGGGGCTACTTCATCCAGCCCACGGTGTTTGGGGACGTGCAGGACAGCATGACCATCGCCAGGGAGGAGGTGAGTGCTGCAGCACCGGCAGCTGGCAGGGGGAGATGGAACAAATGCATTTATTTCCATTAATAGCTGTTAAAACTAGGTGGAGCAGTGGTTTTTATTTTTTTATAGCTTATTTCTTTTAGGGGGATATTTTTGTTAATGAGCTGTTGAGGTTTATGGCATTATTGATAAAATGACAATATTTTACTGTGAGATGTTTTACTTAGGGGGAGGAGCTAAGCATTCTTAAGTAGTATTTTAAATCTCAAATTGTATCTATAAACAGCTTTTTTTATTGAGCTGAGAAGCCTCAGAGAAAAAGGGAAACAATATTATCTCATTGGCTTCTCCTGTGTTTTGCTGCTTTGGAATGTGGTTTGGAGATTGTTTATCCAACAGAGGTTTCATGTGAATTGTTTTTATTCATTGGCCAATCAGGGGCCAAGCTGTGTCAGACTGAGGAGAGAGTCAGGAAATTTTCATGAGTATTTTTTAGCCTTCTGTCTGGATCCTTTCTGTATTCTTTGGTATAGCATTATATATAATATATAATTAATATATAACATGTAACATGTAACATGTTATATATTATATATTATATAGTATATACAATATATTATATATTATATATTATATATTATATATTATATATTATATATTATGTATTATATTATATGTAATATATATTATAATGTAATATATTATATAAAATGCAATGTAATAGAAAATAAAATGTAAAACTTAATGTAATAAAACATAAAATATAATAAAAAATATAAGAATATAACATAATAAAATGCAATGTATTATAATATATAATTATATATATTATATAATATATATTGTATAACATATAAATATTATATAATGTATAATATATTATGCATAATATATAATATAAAATATATTATATTTTATATTATTTATATTATATTTTGTATTATAGATTATCTATAAAATATAATATATAATATATGTAATATAGAATATATCATATGTAATATGTAATACAGAATAGTGTATATATACAATGTATAATATATTATGTGTAATATAATATATAAAGTATATTCTATATTATATATTTTGCGTTATGTATTATCTATAATATAAAATATAAAATGTAATATATGTAATATAGAATAAATCATATGTAATACAGATATAATATATATCTGTATATAGTATATATATAGTATATATATAGTATATATATATATAGTATATATATAGTATATATATAGTATATATAGTGTGTATATATATAGTATATATATAGTATATATATAGTGTATATATATAGTATATATATAGTATATATATACTATATAGTATAGTAGTATATACTATGTATATAGTATATAGTGTATACTATATATATAGTATATAGTATGTATATATAATATAGTATATATAATGTATAATATATTATGTATAATACACAATATATAATATAATATAATATAATATAATATAATATAATATAATATAATATAATATAATATAATGTAAGCCTTCTAAGCACACGTTGTCAGCGTGATCCCCCCTCACCCCGTGGGCCCTCAGGCAGTCCCAGCCCCGGTTGCTCTGTGTGTTCCTCCCTCTGCTTTGGCTCCTTGCAGATCTTCGGGCCGGTGATGCAGATCCTCAAGTTCAGAACCATCGAGGAGGTGATCGAGAGAGCCAACGACTCCAAGTACGGCCTGGCCGCCGCCGTGTTCACCAGGGACCTGGACAAAGCCAACTTCGTGTCCCACAGCCTCAGGGCTGGCACTGTCTGGTGAGCCTGGCACCCCCTGGCACCCCCTGGGCATTCCCTGGCACTCTGGGCCTCGGTTTGGGGTCAGTTTGACTTGGGCTCTGCTCAGGGTCACAGCAGAACTTCAGGTGTAACGGGAACTCGGTAACATTGGAGTGTACTTTTTATAGGCATTTGTTTTTGTAGATTTTTAATAGGTATTTATAGATTTTTAATAGATATTTATAGGTTTTTAATAGATATTTATAGATTTTTAATAGATATTTATAGATTTTTAATAGATATTTATAGATTTTTAATAGATATTTATAGGTTTTTAATAGATATTTATAGGTTTTTAATAGATATCGAATAGTTTTATGATTTATAGATTAAATAGTATTATAGACTTAAATAGTATTTATAACTTTAAATAGTATTAAATTTAAATAGGTATTTATAGATTATTTTAAAATAGACATTTAATAGATTTTTAATAGACATTTAATAGATTATTTTAAAATAGACATTTAATAGATTATTTTAAAATAGACATTTAATAGATTATTTTAAAATAGACATTTAATAGATTTTTAATAGATATTTAATAGATATTTTATAGATTTTTTAATAGCTACTTACATATTTTAATAGATACTTAATACATTTTTAAATAGATATTTAATAGTTTTTTAGTAGATATTTAATAGTTTTTTATAGACATTTATAGATTTTTAAATAGCTTTATATGATGATTTAATAGATTTTTATAAGATAGTTTAATAGATTTTTTAAATAGATATGTTATTAGATTTTTTATATAGGTATTAATAATTTAATATTAAGATAATTATAGATTTTATATACATATTTGATAGATTTTTCTATAGATATTTGATAGATTTTTATAGCTTTTATACAGATATTTTATAGATTTTTTATACAGATAGTTTATAGATTTTTTAAATAAGGATATTTATAGATTTTTTAATATGGATATTTTATAGATTTTTATATGATATTTATAGATTTTTATATCGATATTTATAGATTTTTATAAAGATATTTATAGATTTTTATAGTTAGAATTTTATAGATTTTTTTAATATAGATATTTTATAGATTTTTATATCGATATTTTATATATTTTTATATTGATATTTTATAGATTTTTAATATAGATATATTATAGATTTTTAATATATTTTATACATTTTTATAAGATATTTTAATAATTTTTGTATAATATATTTTTATAATTTTATATATTTTTATATAATTTTTATGTTATAGATTTTTATTGATTTTTTAAATGAATTTATTTATATATAGATATTTTATACATTTTTATATAGATTTTTAATAGATTTTTATACAGATATTTTATCAAATTTCATATAGGTTTTTATAGATTTTTTTGTATAGATTTTTATTGATTTTTTTTAATGCAGATTTTTATTGATTTTTAAAGACATAGAATTTGTAGTAGATATTTCATAGATTTTGGGATAGCTATTTTATAGATTTTTTGATAGGTTCCTTAAATAGATATTTGATGGATTTTTAATAGATATTTGATGGATTTTTAATAGATATTTGATGGATTTTTAATAGATATTGGATAGATTTTTTAAATATAGATTAAAAAATAGATATTTATTTATTTAGTGCTGTTCCCTGAGCTGTCTCACCTTCCCTTTTCCTTCCAGGATCAACTGCTACGACGTGTTTGGAGCCCAGGCTCCCTTTGGGGGCTACAAAGCCTCTGGCAACGGGAGGGAGCTGGGGGAGTACGGCCTGGAGGCCTATGTGGAGGTGAAAAATGTGAGTATTTCCTATGTGGAGGTGAAAAATGTGAGTAGTTCCTATGTGGAGGTGAAAAATGTGAGTAGTTCCTATGTGGAGGTGAAAAATGTGAGTAGTTCCTATGTGGAGGTGAAAAATGTGAGTAGTTCCTATGTGGAGGTGAAAAATGTGAGTAGTTCCTATGTGGTGGTGAAAAATGTGAGTAGTTCCTATGTGGAGGTGAAAAATGTGAGTATTTCCTATGTGGAGGTGAAAAATGTGAGTAGTTCCTATGTGGAGGTGAAAAATGTGAGTATTTCCTATGTGGAGGTGAAAAATGTGAGTAGTTCCTATGTGGAGGTGAAAAATGTATTTCCTATGTGGAGGTGAAAAATGTGAGTAGTTCCTATGTGGAGGTGAAAAATGTATTTCCTATGTGGAGGTGAAAAATGTGAGTATTTCCTATGTGGAGGTGAAAAATGTGAGTATTTCCTATGTGGAGGTGAAAAATGTGAGTATTTCCTATGTGGAGGTGAAAAATGTGAGTGGTTCCAATGTGGTGGTGAAAAATGTGAGTAGTTCCTATGTGGAGGTGAAAAATGTGAGTATTTCCTATGTGGAGGTGAAAAATGTGAGTGGTTCCAATGTGGTGGTGAAAAATGTGAGTAGTTCCTATGTGGAGGTGAAAAATGTGAGTATTTCCTATGTGGTGGTGAAAAATGTGAGTAGTTCCTGTGTGGAGGTGAAAAATGTGAGTAGTTCCTATGTGGAGGTGAAAAATGTGAGTAGTTCCTATGTGGAGGTGAAAAATGTGAGTAGTTCCTATGTGGAGGTGAAAAATGTGAGTGGTTCCTATGTGGAGGTGAAAAATGTGAGTGGTTCCTATGTGGAGGTGAAAAATGTGAGTAGTTCCTATGTGGTGGTGAAAAATGTGAGTATTTCCTATGTGGTGGTGAAAAATGTGAGTAGTTCCTATGTGGTGGTGAAAAATGTGAGTAGTTCCTATGTGGAGGTGAAAAATGTGAGTATTTGAGTATTTCCTGCAGGCAATGCCTTCCCCACCCTCTGCTGCAGCTCCAAATGTCCCTGTGCCATTGCTGAGGGCTGGAACCCCCAAACCTTGAGCTTTTCAATACACTGGTTTTTCTCCTGCTTCTCACCATTCCAGTGAATACCCCTGCAAAGACAAAAAAAAAACCAAACTTGTAACTTTCCCTGTTTTTTTCCTTTTTTTCTTTATCCCTAGGTGACAATCAAAATTCCACAGAAAAACTCCTAAAGGACAGCAACCTTCTCCACAGATTTGAAAATGATTTTGCAGCTTCATGAGGAAAGCTCAAGACAGAAAATTTAGTATGCACAATTACGTAGCTCTGCATTAAGAGGTGGTTTTTTAGGTGTTTAAAGGAGCTTTTGTTAAAAAAAGAAACAAACCTGCTTGGCTTTATCTTTTTAAAATACCAAATGCAGCTGGCTGAGCACTACCAAGGTGGGATGGTTATTTTGGGAATGTATTGTGTGGGTGCAGTCACCCAGAGGAGAGAGGTGTGATAAATAAGCTTCTTTTTCCCAATAAATCATTTAAATGCTTCTTTAGTCTAGAAGGATTTATAGAATAGAAAATAACAGTCTTACAGAGCTAGGTTTATAACCCTTGTTCTATGAACTGTGTTTATTTTCTGTGAGCAAAGGGAATTAATTGAGTTCGATGTGTACCTGGGCAGGGAGCAGTGTGAAATCTGAGGGAAAAGTGTTTGTTTTGTTCCGTCCTGCTGGTTGTAGCCACTCCAAATAAACATTTCTTGCCTCAATGCACTCAACCCTACTTTTGTGGGAGGTTTGTGCCAGTGAGCCCAAGCACACACGAATTCCTTCACCCGTTATTTTTAAGGGTTTGCTCTTTCTGTGCTGCCTTGATGTGACAGGGACACTCCGGCTGGAGGAGTGAGCGGGGGCTGGGCCTGACTGAGGGCGGTGGGGCTGCCGTGGGAGGCACGGCCATGCTGTGATGTCTGGGGAGGAGCGGAGGGCACAGCGCAGCTCCTGCATGGCCGCTTCCCCTCACGGCCCCGAGGGCGGCCATTCCCCTCAGATCTCGCGAGACTTGGACCCACTCGTCCCCTCAGCCCGGCGTGCGCGCCGAGTTCTCGCGAGAGCTCCCGGACCCGACGGGCGGCAATTCCCTCCGGTAGGTCCCGCCCACCGAGATATCGCGAGACTTCGCTTTGTCCCGCCCCTCCGATTAGGGGCGGAGCTACCTCACTTCGCTCCGCCCCCAGAGGCGCGGTGATTATAACGTCATCACAAAGCGCTGCCTATGTCGAAAGCCCCGCGGGGTCTTTCCCGTTGCCGTCGCGCTTTTAGAGCTGCCCGCAGCCGCCTGCAAACCGCTCCAGCGCCGTGGCGGCGGCTCCCAAAACCCCGCGGCGGGCGCGGGGCGGGCGCGGCCATCCCGCTTCATCCTCCCGTACCACCCTTAGCCTCACTAGCGCTGCCGCGGCGGCCCGCGCAGTCCGGCGGGGCTGCCCGGCGGGGGCTCCGGCGATGTCCGGCTCCCGGGCGGCTCCTCCCGGTTGAGCGGCGGCTCCGCGCGGGCCCCGCGCCCTCCCCGCGCCGCACCCGCGGCCCGCCCGGCCGGGCATGAGGCGGAGCGGCGGCGGCACAAAGGCTCCAGCGGGGCTGCGCCTTGCCTGAGGCGGCGCCGGGCCCGCCGCGCCCCGCGGGGCGATGGCGCACGATCACGACATGGAGCGGACGATCAAGGTTGGCGGCGGGGCGGATTTCGGGGCGCTTCGTCCCGGGGGGGTTCGCTCGGGATCCCGCCCAGCGAGGAGCTGAAGTTTGTGGTTGTTTGTGTTTTGGGGAGCGGAGGGATTGGTGCTCGCCGGCCGCGAGTTGCGGTGTTCGCTCATTAATTAGCGCTGCTGGTTAATGAGGGGCTCATTATTATGTTAATGAGCGCCGCGCTCGTTCCGCCCTTCTGGGCGCGGGGTTGGTCCCGATCTGTCCCGGCTCCAGTTCCCTTTACCCAACGGAGCTGATCCCAACTCGGATGTGAAGTTTTTTGGGGTTTTTATTTTCTCCTTATCCTGAGGGTTCTGCCCAACGTCCTCATGGCACAATTCCAAATTCCTTTTGTCCAAATCCTCCTTCCCCGGCTTTGTTCCCCTTTCCCGGATTAATATTCATAAAACACAAAATAATGTCCCTAAAGCACAAAATTCATGTCCATAAATTATCTGATTTAAATATCCCACAAGTTTCCCTGAGCTTCTCCTGAAAACCCCAAATTCCTCTGATCCTCTGGAATTTCTGCCCCTTCTTTCTAAACCCTATATAAATTAATCTTGTATCATTTATCATTTAATCATTATTTAGTTTATCATCACAAAATTAATGTCCATAAATTATCTGATTTAAATATCCCACAAGTTTCCCTGAGCTTCTCCTGAAAACCCCAAATTCCTCTGATCCTCTGGAATTTCTGCCCCTTCTTTCTAAACCCTGCATAAATTTAAACTTGTATCATTTAATACTTTAATCATCTTTAGTACTTTATAAGTACTCATTATTTTATATTTTATACAGTTTATTTTTGCTTTATTTAGCTCAGGTTTGGTTGTTCTGGGATTTAGGAGAGGATTTATTTCCAGATTTGGGGATTGAGGAGCAGGAGCTGGAATTCTCCAGGATGGGATTTTTCTCTGATTCCATCCAGTTTATCCCAGCAGCATCCTGGACTCCCAAAACTCCAAATTTCCAACCTTTTTACCATCAATATCTGTAAAAATTAAGTTTTTAAATGGTTTAAAATAGGTTTGTAAATGCTTTTAAAACATGACAGAAAGTTTACACAATGTGCATCTGAAAGCAAACCTTGAAATTAAAAATTCTGGCTTAGAAATGCCACGGAACAGGAGAAGTGTTGAGAAATTTAAATAAATTTCAGGACAGAAATTCAGAAATAAATTTAAGGACAGCCTTGCAAAAAAACCCTAAATACTTTATTAAAATAAGTTAAAATAACTAAAATTACTTAAATTATTAAAATAACAAATTACTCCACAGGATTATTTACATTGTACATTATTTACATGATATTTTTGGAATTCTGTTTTTCCTTTGGGAGTTCTGCTTCTCCTTGGAGAATTCTGGTTCTCCCTTGATAATTCTGCTTTTCCTTTTGGGAATTCTGCTTTTCTTTTTGGAATTCTCCTTTTCCCCTGGAAATTCTGCTTTTCTTTTTGGAACTCAGCTTCTCCTTTGAGAATTTTGCTTTTGAAATTCTCATTTTCCCCTGAGAATTCTCCTATGGGAATTCTGCTTCTCCTATGGGATTTTTGCTTTTCCTTTGGGAATTTTGCTTTTCCTTTTTGGAATTCTGCTCCTCCTGTGGGAAATTGGATTTTCCTTTTGGGGATTCTGCTTTTCCCTGAAAATTCTGCTTTTCCTTTGGGAATTCTGCTTTTCCTTTGGGAATTCAGCTTCTCCTTTTGGAATTCAGCTTTTCCTTTGGAAATTCTGCTTCTCCTTTGGGAATTCTGGTTCTCCCTTGATAATTCTGCTTTTCCTTTTGGAATTCTCCTTTTCCTTTAGGAATTCTCCTTTTCCCCTGATAATTCTGCTTTTCCTGTTGGAATTCAGCTTTTCCTCTGGGAATTCTGCTTTTCCTTTGGGAATTCTGCTTTTGAAATTCTCATTTTCCCCTGAGAATTCTCCTTTGGGAATTTTGCTTCTCCTATGGGATTTTTTGCTTTTCCTTTTGGGATTTCTGCTTTTCCTTTGGGAATTTTGCTTTTCCTTTGGGAATTCTCCTTCTCCTTTGAGAATTCTGCTTTTCCCCTGAAAATTCTGCTTCTCTTGTGGGAATTCTGCTTTCCCCATGGAATTCTGCTTTTCCTTTTGGGAATTCTGTTTTTCCTTTGGGAATTCTGTTTTTCCAGAATTCTCAGTATCCCATCCTTCTGGAGTAATTCCCAAATTCTTAGCTCTGTGAAACTTTGCTGGAATTCTGGATATTTCCCATCATTATCCCACTGAAAATTCAGGTTATCCATCAGAAGTTTCAGATTCCTGGAATTTTGGATTTTCCAGGAATTCCATCCCCACGAAATCCAGCTTGAAACACTTGGATGTTTTTAAACACATTGGTGCTTTTAAAGCATTTTCAGCTGTTTGGGATCAAAATAATGAAATTTTTAAGGTTGGAAAAAAATGAACATGCTGGGAATTCTTGGTGCTGAGGTTGGAGCTGCAATTCCTGAGCTGGATTTTTTGGTGTAATTTGTATTTCTTGACCATTAATTATTCATTTTACCTCTGCTTGGGAATGAAGGTTGGCATCCAAATTTTAAAAAGTGCAGCATATAAAATTTAATTTTATATTTATATTCATCTTTATATCTATATTTATATTCCATTTATATTGTCATCTTATATTTATATTTATAAATATATTTATATTTAATTTTCCTCAGGAAAGCAAACTCCCCACCAGGCACTTTTACACTCAGATTTGCTGAGTTGTTTTTTGGGTTTTTTTTTGTAATAATTGTATTTATGATGTATTTCTTGCCTGTGTTTTCCCTCCTGACCAGGAAACTTCCATTTTAGAGGAATACAACATCAACTGGACTCAGAAGCTGGGAGCTGGCATCAGTGGGCCTGTCAGGTAAGGGAGGAGTTATTTTAAAAAATGAGTATTTGATTAAAAATGCTGATGGGATTCATGGAAAATTCAAACCAACAGATTCCTGTGCCCCATGGGGGTTGTGCAGGAGGGATTTTGGTATTTTTGGGGGCATCTTGGGGAGAAAAATTAATTTTTCCTTTTCTTGCCTTAGTTCCCACATCCAGGAGTAGGAATTGATAGTGAAATAATGAAAATAGAAATTTCTCCTGAGTTCCTTTCTCTGCTTTCCCAGTTATTTTTCCATCTTTTCCTTCTCCCTTTGCATCCCAGCCTTGCTCCTCATGGATTTCTACTCCTGTGATTTTTGGGGAGGAAAACACTTTTCCAGAAAGCTTTTCCTTCAGAAAAAATCCTTCCAAGAAATTTTTTACACTGAAAATTCTCCTTGATTGTTCCCTTCAGTTCCCACATCCAGGAGCAGGAATTGGGTGTGAAATAATGAAAATAGAAATTTCTCCTGAGTTCCCCTTTTTCTGCTTTCCTGGTTGTTTTTCCCTGGTTGTTTTCATATTTTCCTCTCCCTTTGCATCCCAGCCCTGCTCCTCATGAATTTTTAACCCCTGGATGATTTTTGGGAAAGAAAACACTTTTCCATCAAAACCTCTTCCCTCAGAAAAAATCCTCCCAAGGATTCTTTGCACTGAAAATTCTCCTTGATCCTTCCCTTTCCCTTCAGTTCCCACATTCCAGGAGCAGGAATTGGATGTGAAATAATTAAAATAGAAATTTCTCTTGATCTTCCTTTCTTTGCTTTCCCGGTTATTTTTCCATATTTTCCTTTCCCTTTGCATCCCAGCCTTGCTCCTCATGGATTTTTAACCCCTGGATGATTTTTGGGAAGGAAAACACTTTTCCATCAAAACCTCTCCCCTCAGAAAAAATCCTCCCAAGAATTCTTTGCACTGAAAATTCTCCTTGATTGTTCCCTTCAGTTCCCACATTCCAGGAGCAGGAATTGGGTGTGAAATAATGAAAATAGAAATTTCTCCTGATCTTCCTTTCTCTGCTTTCCCAGTTATTTTTCCATCTTTTCCTTTCCCTTTGCATCCCAGCCTTGCTCCTCATGGATTTCTCACCCCTGGATGATTTTGGAGAGGAAAACACTTTTCCAGCAAAACTTCTCCCTCAGAAAAAATCCTCCCAAGGATTCTTTGCACTGAAATTCTCCTTGATCCTTCCCTTTCCCTTCAGTTCCCACATCCAGGAGCAGGAATTGGTTTGAAATAATGAAAATAGAAATTTCTCCTGATCTTCCTTTCTCTGCTTTCCCAGTTATTTTTCCATCTTTTCCTTTCCCTTTGCATCCCAGCCTTGCTCCTCATGGATTTTTAACCCCTGGATGATTTTTGGGAAGGAAAACACTTTTCCAGCAAAGCCTTTCCCTCAGAAAAAATCCTCCCAAGGATTCTTTGCACTGAAAATACTCCTTGATTGTTCCCTTCAGTTCCCACATTCCAGGAGCAGGAATTGGGTGTGAAATAATGAAAATAGAAATTCCTCCTGAGCCCCCTTTCTCTGCTTTGTTTTTCCATCTTTTCCTCTCCCTTTGCATCCCAGCCTTGCTCCTCATGGATTTCTCACTCCTGGATGATTTTTGGGAAGGAAAACACTTTTCCATCAAAACCTCTTCCCTCAGAAAAAATCCTTCCAAGAATTCTTTGCACTGAAAATTCTCCTTGATTGTTCCCTTCAGTTCCCACATTCCAGGAGCAGGAATTGATATTGGAATAATGAAAATAGAAATTCCTCCAAGCCCCTCCTTGCCCCTTGCCCTGCTTTCCCATTTTCATTTTTTCCATCTGTTTTCCTATTTCCTTTCCCTTTGCATCCCACCTTGCTCCTCATGGATTTCTCACTCCTGGATGATTTTGGGAGGAAAACACTTTTCCATCAAAACCTTCCCCTCAGGAAAAATCCTCCCAAGATTCTTTGCACTGAAAATTCTCTTTGATTGTTCCCTTTCCCTTCAGTTCCCACATCCAGGAGCAGGAATTGGGTGTGAAATAATGAAAATAGAAATTCTCCTGATCCCTCTTTCTCTGCTTTCCCAGTTATTTTTCCATCTTTTCCTCTCCATTTGCATCCCAGCCTTGCTCCTCATGGATTTCTCACTCCTGGATGATTTTTGGGAAGGAAAACACTTTTCCAGCAAAGCCTTTTCCCTCAGAAAAAACCCTCCCAAGGATTCTTTGCACTGAAAATACTCCTTGATTGTTCCCTTCAGTTCCCACATCCAGAGGAGCAGGAGTTGGTTTGAAATAATGAAAATATAAATTTCTCCTGATCTCTTTCTCTCTTTCCTGGTTTTTTCCCATCTTTTCCTTTCCCTTTGCATCCCAGCCTTGCTCCTCATGGATTTTTAACCCCTGGATGATTTTTGGGAAGGAAAACACTTTTCCAGCAAAGCCTTTCCTTCAGAAAAAATCCTTCCAAGGATTCTTTGCACTGAAAATTCTCCTTGATCCTTCCCTTCAGTTCCCACATTCCAGGAGCAGGAATTGATAGTGGAATAATGAAAATAGAAATTTCTCCTGATCTTCCTTTCTCTGCTTTCCCAGTTATTTTTCCATCTTTTCCTCTCCCTTTGCATCCCAGCCTTGCTCCTCATGGATTTTTAACCCCTGGATGATTTTTGGGAAGGAAAACACATTTCCAGCAAAGCTTTTCCTTCAGAAAATGGGAATTTGGGCTGGAAAAAAACCTCTGTGTGCAGCTCCCTTTGTCTTTCCCATCATTTATATCCCTGTCTGGGTTCTCCTCATCCTTTTTGGGTTGTTTTATTAAAACATTCATTTTGTCCTTTGGCTGCCTCTTCAAACCATGGGTCCTTTCCTCAGTTGTTAAATGAGAGAGGAGAAAAAGAGAAAAAATTCAGCCAAAATGAGGATTTCCTTCCCAAACCACTTGATCTATCCCAAATATTTCATTTTTTCCAGCATCCCTGGGGGTGTTCAGGTGTGCTTTGGGTTATTTCCATCCCAAATCTCTTTTATTTTATTTTTATTTTATTTATCCATGTCTCTTTTGAACCTCCTTGACTGATTGAATGATTTTTTGTTGCTGTCATCCCAGAGTCTGCATGAAAAAATCCTCCCAGGAACGTTTTGCACTGAAAATCCTCCTCGATCGTCCAAAAGCTCGAAATGAGGTACAGTTCCTGCTTTTCTCTCCTAAAAAAAAATTCAATTTTTGAAAGTTTTGAGGATGTTTTAAACAGCAAAACCTCACCACCAAACCCCCATGTGCTGGCTGTGCATCCAGAGGTTTATTTTTAATTAATTGGGGTTTTTAATTAATTCAAGCTGGGAATGGAACAGAACCAGTTGGAGAGGGAATTTTGAATTTTTGTTGCCACTGGTCCAAGAATGCTTCAGGTTGTTCTGGAAATGGAATTTTTTTCTGTTTTTCCATGTGCCAGGACCTAAAGCAGCTCCTGACACAGGGGAATGATGGGCACTGTGGGGAATTTAAAGAAGGATTTGTTGGCCTTGAGGTTTGAGCAACTTCATTTCTTATTATGGAGCAAATTCTCCTTTTAAAATTCCCATAAAAATCATCTGTGTCCAAAAATCACCAAGGTTTGGTTTGATTGAACAGCCCAGGGAGTTTTAAAGTGGGGTTTGTTCATTCCAGATGATGGAATTTTGGGGTTTGTTCATTCCACATGATGGAATTTTGGAGTTTTTTCATTCCACATGATGGAATTTTGGGGTTTGTTCATTCCAGATGATGGAATTTTGGGTTTTTTCATTCCAGATGATGGAATGTTGGGATTTATTCATTGCACATGATGAAATTTTGGGTTTTTTTTCATCCAGATGATGGAATTTTGGGGTTTGTTCACTGATGGAATTGGTTTTCACATGAAATTTTGGGATTTATTCACTCCACACAATGGAATTTTGGGATTTGTTCATTCCACATGATGGAATTTTGGGGGTTTTTTCATTCCAGATGATGGAATTTTGGAGTTTGTTCATTCCACATTATGGAATTTTGGGGTTTTTCATTCCAGATGATGGAATTTTGGGATTTATTCATTCCACATGATGCAATTTTGGGGTTTGTTCATTCCACATGATGGAATTTTGGGGTTTGTTCACATGATGGAATTTTGGGATTTATTCATTCCACACAATGGAATTTTGGAGTTTGTTCATTCCACATGATGGAATTTTGGGGTTTGTTCATTCCACATGATGGAATTTTGGAGTTTGTTCATTCCACATGATGGAATTTTGGGATTTATTCATTGCACATGATGCAATTTAGGTTGAAACATCACATTATGGAATTTGGTTATTTTTATTCCAGAGAGGGAACTTTTGGTTTGTTCACTTGATGAATTTTGGGGTTTGTTCACATGATGGAATTTTGGGATTTATTCATTCCACATGATGGAATTTTGGGGTTTGTTCATTCCATGTGATGGAATTTTGGGATTTATTCATTCCACATGATGGAATTTTGGGGTTTGTTCATTCCACATGATGGAATTTTGGGATTTATTCATTCCACACAATGGAATTTTGGGATTTATTCATTCCACATGATGGAATTTTGGGGTTTGTTCATTCCACATGATGGAATTTTGGGATTTATTCATTCCACATGATGGAATTTTGGGGTTTGTTCACATGATGGAATTTTGGGGTTTATTCATTCCACATGATGGAATTTTGGGATTTATTCATTCCAGATGATGGAATTTTGGGGTTTGTTCACATGATTGAATTTTGGGTTTTTTTCATTCCACATGATGGAATGTTGGGGTTTGTTCACTCCACATGATGGAATTTTAGGATTTATTCATTCATTTTCACTGATTCTGTCTAAATTTCTGTCCAACCCTCCAAAACTGAGCTTTTCCCAGAGCTCTGTGTGGGATCCCCCAATCTTTCCCAGATTTGGGGTGTTTTATCTCAGAGCTGTCCCTGTGTGCAGTAACAGCCTTTCCCTTCTCTTCCAGGTACGGCTGCACATGATGTGTGCAACACACCCCAACATTGTCCAAATAATTGAAGTTTATGCCAACAGTGTGCAGTTCCCACATGAATCCAGCCCCAGGTAAGGCTGCACAGGGGGATTCACTCCCACAGCTTCTTTTCCATGTTTAGCCCAAGGTATAGTGGAGTTTGCTTTGCTTTGGTTTTTAATCACAAAATTATTATTATTATTATTTCAAAGGGGGTCCCAGGTGTAATAATTATCCTGCAGACTAAGCAGCTCTGGTTTTGTTTTTTTTTTTGTTTTTTTTTTCCTGACTTTTGTGTGTTTAAATTATTTTGCCTCCTTTAATTCCCTGTGTTGAATGCATCTCCATTTTTTTAGGTTTTCCATTGGTTCAGTCTGCATTGTGTGAAAGAGTTGTTTCTAAAAAGATGAAATTCAGCCCTGAAAACTCTCAAATGCATTGTCCTGCTTAAAATGAACACACAGGAAAACATGGAGCAGAGTGATTTTTTTTTTTTTTTGTGCATAAAAATATTGTCTTCTGATGGGATCTTAGTGGAGAAAATCACCAGAGCTGGGAGAATGAAAGAGCTGAGAGCTGTGCTAGGCTCTGGTGTAGCTGATTTTGCTGTGTGCTGGGAAATGGGATTTAATTCCTTGAGGATCTGGCAGCCCTGATCTCCACCTTCTGATTTTTTATCCTTCATATTGAGGGCAGGAAAGCTGGAAATTAAAATATTGGGGAATTCAGACTCAAAACCATCCAGGTGAGGGCAGAGTGTCCCCATGGCTTCCTGGATGGATCCATGGCCAGTTTGTTCCAGTTGGATGTGGGAGCCCAGCAGGAGGAGCAAACTGGGAAATTTTGAGATTCCAGAAAATCCTGAGGATTTTAAACTCACCAAAATAGCCCCAAAAGCAGTTGTTGAAAGTGCATTTAGCTTAGCTATTCCTTATTGTAAAGCTGGAAATTAAAATATTGGGGAATTCAGACTCAAAACCATCCAGGGGCTGTGTAAATCCTTGAGGGCAGAGTGTTCACATGGAGCTGGAGCTGGATGTGGGAGCCCAGCAGGAGGAGCAAACTGGAGATTCCAGAAAATCCTGAGGGTTTTAGACTGGAAAATTGCAGCAAAATTTTAGCAGCAAAATTGCCCCAAAAAAGCTGTAAATTAAAATATTGGGGAATTCAGACTCAAAACCATCCAGGGGCTGTGTAAATCCTTGAGGGCAGAGTGTCCACATGGAGCTGGAGCTGGATGTGGGAGCCCAGCAGGAAGAGCAAACTGGAGATTCCTGAAAATCCTGAGGATTTTAGACTGGAAGGCAAAACAACAGCAGCAAAATTGCCCCAAAAAAGCTGTAAATTAAAATATTGGGATTTTTAACTCAAAACCATAAAGGGCTTGTAACCTGAGGGCAGAGTGTCCCCATGGCTTCCTGGATGGATCAATGGCCAGTTTGTTCTAGCTGGATGTGGGAGCCCAGCTGGAAGAGCAAACTGAAGATTCCAGAAAAATCCTGAGGGTTTTAAACTCACCAAAATAGCCCCAAAAGCAGTGTTTGTGTGAAATGTGCATTCTTAGCTTAGCTATTCTTTTGGTAAAGCTGGAAATTAAAATATTGGGGAATTCAGACTCAAAACCATCCAGGGGCTGTGTAAATCCTTGAGGGCAGAGTGTCCACATGGAGCTGGAGCTGGATGTGGGAGCCCAGCAGGAGGAGCAAACTGAAGATTCCAGAAAAATCCTGAGGGTTTTAAACTCACCAAAACAGCCCCGAAAGCAGTGTTTTTGTGTGAAATATGCATTCTTAGCTTAGCAATTCTGTTCTTTTGGATGATTTTTTTTAATGTAACAACATGAAATGCTTTTGAACAGGGCTCGGCTGCTAATTGTAATGGAGATGATGGAAGGGGGAGAGCTCTTCCACAGAATCAGCCAGCACCGGCACTTTACTGAGAAGCAAGCGAGCCAAGTAACAAAGCAGGCAAGTCACCCCCTGTCCCACAAATCCACCACGCTCTGGCTAAAGTAGGGACAATTCCTGGGGCTGGGAGGGTGGGGAAAAAGGATGAATTTCAAAGATTTCCTCCGTTGTGATCCGATGATCATTGCCTGCTTTGTTATAAGTGACAATGCCCAAGGGTTATTAGGAATAAAGGATTGAAGGTGTGGGCTTGTTCTCTGGGTGTGCTGTGCTTAACTTTGCTTTTCCACAGCTGCTCCAGAGAAGGCTTGCAAGAGGATTTTGTCATTTTTCTTGTGCTAAAAGTGTTGCCTCCAGCAGGACTCGTGAGCTCTGGAACCTCCCTTGGCATTTCTCTCCTCTGGGCCAGGGGTTTTCAGGCTGGGTTCTGGGCTTGGGCTGTGGAATTCCTGCAAGATCCCAAGGAATGTGTCTGTTTGTCCTGATTTTTGTGTCTGTTTGTTCCTTCACCTTTTCTCTCCCAGCTCACTCCTGAATGATTTTATAACCTCCCCTGGTGCTTTCTGCAGGGGGTTTTGGTGTCCAGCAGGATTTTTGTTGCTGGTTCTGGGACTCTCAGAAGGATCTCTGTGGAATTCAGTGCTGGCATTCCCAGTTCCTCTCAGAATATCTGAACTTGGGGCAAAAAAAATTGTGTTACTTTTGTGCTTTGACTTGTTTCTAATGAAATTCTAATTGTGCTGGTACTTTTTGGTCTCATCCAACAAAGAAATGAGGTGGAAATACAGAATTATTCTTGACAGTTTGTTTGAAATTGTTTAGCCTGTTTGATTCTGACATGGTGGGGAAAACTTGTAAAACTTTACCAGAAACCAAGACTTTGGTTTGAATTCTGTGGGTTATTCATGTCTCAAGTAACCCTTTGCTTTAATGTTCGTAGAAATGAAGTTTGAAATGTGAAATTCTTTTCTCTGGTGCTTCTTTATCCTTGTCTTGTACCCAGGAATGGTTCAAGCTTTTCACAGCACTGCCTCATTTTCTCTGGGAATGTTTTGTATTTATTGCTGGGCTGAGTTAGCAGTGAAGTTCTCTTGTGACAGTAACTTGGAGGTTTTTAAGGGCTCTAAACTTGGGTAGGATCCTACAGATATTTCCAAATAAGGGTTGTGAGCCCTGTGCTTCACTTCTGTCTCAGCAATGCTGATTAAATATTTATATTTGACTTTCCTTGAAATGAATTGCACTTGGAAATGTGCAGTCCCTGCAGCTTTTCCTGCCTGGGTTGCAGGTTCCCAAAGCATCCTTGAAACAATCCAGGGATGGATTTCTGTGGGATATTGAAGGGCAGGCAGCACCATCCAGAATGAGAGACTCAAAGTGCCTGAGGGCTGGAGCTGCAGATTCCCTGGAATCCTGAACCCAGAGCTCCCTGGAGCCCTGGCACAGCAGGGAAGGGGCACTGGCACCTCCTCAGTGCCTTCAGTTCCCAAAATGAGGAGGTTTGGAACCCCAGGCCAGCCTGGATTTTGCTTTCTGTGGGATTCATGTCCCAGCTGGGTCAGGCTTGTCCTAAAGGAGAACTCCACTTCAAATATTTGGGGTTGGATTTTATTTTCTGTGGGATTCATGTCCCAGCTGGGTCAGGCTTGTCCTAAAGGAGAACTCCACTTCAAATATTTGGGGTTGGATTTTATTTTCTGTGGGATTCATGTCCCAGCTGGGTCAGGCTTGTCCTAAAGGAGAACTCCACTTCAAATATTTGGGGTTGGATTTTGTTTTCTGTGGGATTCATGTCCCAGCTGGGTCAGGCTTGTCCTAAAGGAGAACTCCAAATATTTGGGGTTGGATTTTATTTTCTGTGGGATTCATGTCCCAGCTGGGTCAGGCTTGTCCTAAAGGAGAACTCCAAATATTTGGGGTTGGATTTTGTTTTCTGTGGGATTCATGTCCCAGCTGGGTCAGGCTTGTCACTAAAGGAGAACCCCAAATATTTGGGGTTGGATTTTATTTTCTGTGGGATTCATGTCCCAGCTGGGTCATGTCCTAAAGGAGAACTCCACTTCAAATATTTGGGGTTGGATTTTGTTTCCTGTGGGATTCATGTCCCTGCTGGGTCATGTCCTAAAGGAGAACTCCACTTCAAATATTTGGGGTTGGATTTTGTTTTCTGTGGGATTCATGTCCCAGCTGGGTCAGGCTTGTCACTAAAGGAGAACTCCACTTCAAATATTTGGGGTTGGAACTGTGCTTTGTAAAGCTGAAATAAATGTCCAGGCTGCAGGAGGAGGTCGGTGATTGTAGCTGATCTTTTGTGCCCTTTTCCAGATAGCTTTGGCTTTGCAGCATTGCCACTCACTAAACATTGCACACAGAGACCTCAAGCCTGAGAATCTCCTCTTCAAGGATAACTCTCTGGTAAGATCAACATTTGCAAATCTTTTGCTGCTGAATTCTGTGAAGTGGCTCAAGGGTGAATCTCAAGGGAAATGACATGAATGTTTTGGTGACAAAATTGAAATTGAAAATTCGGTTGGAAAAAAATTTTAATGGAATTGAATTTTCAAATGAAAATTTCAATTGAATTCAATTCAATTGCAAATTGAATCACCTGGATGGACTTGGTGCTTTCCCACCCCCTGATCTCCTTGCAGGGCAGGGAGTCCCTGCTGCTGCTGTTAGACAGGGTCAGGTTCTCCACATGAACACAATCCAGCTCTGCCCCTCATCAGGGTGTTCTGACCCTCTATTCTGACCCTCTGCCTAGAGGTCTTTGGTAGATCCAAACAATTCTTGGTGTCTCCTGCTCACCACCAGCCTGGATATGCAGGGATCCCCCTACAAGGGCCTCAGTGCTTTCCCAATCCCTGAGGGAGCCCAGAGCACCCAGAAAAGCAAAACCTTGGTTTGAAAGGTCAATTTGTGACCTTTCAGCTGCCTGGGGGAGTGTGAGGGGATAAACACAGTGTGTGGAAAAGGTGAGGTGAGGACAGGGGGAGAGTTCTGTGTTAGAAAAGCTGATTTAATGAGATTTATCTAATAAAGCCTCTTCTCCTTGTTTCAGGATGCACCTGTTAAATTGTGTGACTTTGGGTTTGCCAAAGTAGACCAAGGTGACTTGATGACACCCCAGTTCACTCCCTATTATGTAGCACCTCAGGTAAGAACCAGCTCCTGCTCTGGGCTAAAGGGGGATCATTTATTGCCTGAACCTCCATATCCACATCATTTAACCCCTTTGCTGTCCTGGAAGGGCTCTGGGTGCAGGAATCTTCCAGAAATCCCTCCACCCTGAGCTGGAGTACCACAGGGATTTGTTGATAAAGCAAATTTCCCAGATTGCTCAGCACTGATGGTGATAATTGGCCTTTAGCTGTATTAAAGCAGCTGCTTTGGAGAAATCCCTGCTTTGCCATTCTCCTTCCAGCTGAAGCTCATTCAGGATTCCATTAAAAAGGACTTGGTTGGAAGGAAAAGGTCCTGAAAAGGTTGCTCAGAAAGGGCAGTGGCAACTTGGGCACCTTGGCTGGCCCCTGTGTAATTAAACACAACCTGTAATTACACACAGGCTGCTCTTTGTAGTGCTTCCCTCCCTCTCTCCTGTCCTTTGTGTTGGATCCTGGAGAAAATGAAAATGATGGAGATTTAATTGCAGTGCTGGGCTGCCTTTAATCACTGGGAAAGGCAATTCAGAGATCAGAGCATGCCCTGAAAATTCATCAGATTCCTTCCCAAACCCTGCAGCCCAAAGCCACGTTTGGTGGGATTTGTGCTGGGAGAGGCACAAAGGGACAGCTCTGAGCTGGGCTCACCCTCCAGAAACACCTCAGGTTCTGCTTCCAAGCATGGAGGGCTTGGAGGTTCTGAGCAAGTGTTTAATTCAGGCAGAACTGGAGAGATTTCAGTGCTAAAATATTAAATATTTTAGTGTTTTCCTCATGTAGAAACCTCCAGCTTTTCTCAGGGAGAAAATCTGGACTTTGGTAGTCTTTAGTAGCTGGAATAAGACTTCAGTAGCTGGAATAAATTTCCTGAATGGAAAATCATCAGGAATCTTTGCTGGTTGTGTTGCCTGTTCAGAAATGGATTTTTCTTTGTTTTTATTTCCCCCTCTCACCAGGTATTGGAGGCACAAAGAAGACATCAGAAGGAAAAGTCTGGTATTATCCCCACCTCTCCAACCCCTTACACCTACAACAAGGTGAGCTGGGAAACATCTTCAAAAATCTTCCCCACCCCTCTGGTGCTTCTGATAGAGCAAATAATGAAATGCACATTTAGTGCAAACTTAATTAATGATTCTCTAATGAAGGGGGGGTAAATACACAAATATGAACAAGATTTTGGAGAGTGGAAGGACTCAGCTGGAGTGAGGCCATGAGGGAAGTTCTCTCAGCTCTGTTCAAAGGGAATCTCTTTCCTGCTGCCAGAGTTTCTGGATGTGCACAGCATTCCTTGTTCATTAGCTGTGCCAGGAACTGCTCTCTACCTGGATCTTCTGGAAAACAACCAAGAATTTATTGTGGAGCTGCTGGAATCTTGGCAAAATCATGGCAGGAAATGTCCTGAAAGGTCATACAATCTTTTTTTGGGCATTCCAAAACGTTTTCCTCCTTATTATCATCACTGTCTCCTGCTGGCTGAGCAGTGCTTGAACCACTGAGTGTCAATTTTAATTCAGGTTTTTTGGTTTGTGATCCCAGTGTAAGGATCTGTCCTGATTGCAGTTTTAGGGATGGTTGTTTATTTGATATGCAGTGTTAGCATTTAGTAGCCTCACAGAGCAAATTAAATCAATTATTAATTACTTTGCATCACAAATCTGCCTCTCTCCATCCTGCAGAGCCAGGTTGGTGATTGTAGCAGACAATTCTGATTCTCAGCTCCTTAGAATGTGCCAGTAGTGTTTGCATATGGATTGTCCATTTGGGATTTCCAAGGTGGGAGGGATTTTCTGTCCATGTTCCATGTGAGGAATTGCTCTGGGTGACAGAGCTGCTGAGGGAAGGGCCTTGTCCCCAGGTGTGATTGTGCAAGAGCAGCAGCTGGCACTGACCCAGAATGGGCACTGAGAGCTCCCAGGGGCTCTGTCCTTCCATGGCTGTCTGTCCTTCCATGGCAGTCTGTCCTTCCATGGCAGTCTGTCCTGTCCATGGCAGTCTGTCCTGTCCATGGCAGTCTGTCCTTCCATGGCAGTCTGTCCTTCCATGGCAGTCTGTCCTTCCATGGCAGTCTGTCCTTCCATGGCTGTCTGTCCTGTCCATGGCAGTCTGTCCTGTCCATGGCAGTCTGTCCTGTCCATGGCAGTCTGTCCTTCCATGGCAGTCTGTCCTTCCATGGCAGTCTGTCCTTCCATGGCTGTCTGTCCTTCCATGGCAGTCTGTCCTTCCGTGGCAGTCTGTCCTGTCCATGGCAGTCTGTCCTTCCATGGCTGTCTGTCCTGTCCCTGGCTGCCCCCACACACAGCTCTCATTCCATTTCCCTGCTGTTCCTTGCTTGGATTGTTGTTGGATTTTCAGCCTCCCATTGTAAACAAATGGGTTCTTTTATGGGATTGGGGGTGGGATTCAGGATTGGGGATGGGATTCAGGATTGGGGGTGGGATTCAGGATTGGGATTCAGGATTGGGGATGGGATTCAGGATTGGGATGGGATTCAGGATTGGGGTAGGATTCAGGATTGGGGATGGGATTCAGGATTGGGAGTGGGATTCAGGATTGGGGAATGGATTCAGGATTGGGAGTGGGATTCAGGATTGGGGATAGGATTCAGGATTGGGGATGGGATTCAGGATTGGGGTAGGATTCAGGATTGGGGATGGGATTCAGGATTGGGGATGGGATTCAGGATTGGGGATGGGATTCAGGATTGGGGTAGGATTCAGGATTGGGGATGGGATTCAGGATTGGGGGTGGGATTCAGGATTGGGAGTGGGATTCAGGATTGGGGGTGGGATTCAGGATTGGGGATTGGATTCAGGATTGGGATTCAGGATTGGGGATGGGATTCAGGATTGGGGATGGGATTCAGGATTGGGATTCAGGATTGGGGATGGGATTCAGGATTGGGGATGGGATTCAGGATTGGGGTAGGATTCAGGATTGGGAGTGGGATTCAGGATTGGGGATGGGATTCAGGATTGGGGATGGGATTCAGGATTGGGAGTGGGATTCAGGATTGGGATTCAGGATTGGGATTCAGGATTGGGGGTGGGATTCAGGATTGGGGATGGGATTCAGGATTGGGGATGGGATTCAGGATTGGGGATGGGATTCAGGATTGGGGGTGGGATTCAGGATTGGGGATGGGATTCAGGATTGGGATTCAGGATTGGGGTAGGATTCAGGATTGGGGATGGGATTCAGGACTGGGGTAGGTATCCTGAGAGATGGAATAAACCTCTGACACCTCTGCAGCTCTGGCTGTTCCCAGACAATTCCCAAGTACCTGGGAATTGTTCAGCTTGGAGCTGCCTTGTCCCAGCAGCCACATTTATCCACAAAGCAATAACTGTGGTGGTCACAGGGCTCCCAGGAAGAGGGAAAAGAGGATCTGACTCCATGTTTCAGAAGGCTGATTTATTATTTTATGATATATATTATATTAAAACTATACTAAAAGAATAGAAGAAAGGATTTCATCAAAAGGCAAAGAAAGGGATGATAATAAAATCTTGTGACTCTCAGAGAGTCTGAGCCAGCTGAGCTGTGATTGGCCATTAATTAGTAACATCCACATGAGCCAATCCCAGATGCACCTGTTGCATTCCACAGCAGCAGATAATCAATGTTTGCATTTCATTCCTGAGGCCTCTCAGCTTGTCAGAGAAAAAAATCCTAAGAAAAGGAATTTTCATAAAATCCTTTCTGTGACAATAAACCTCTGACACCTCTGCAGCCCTGGCTGTTCCCAGACAATTCCCAAGTACCTGGGAATTGTTCAGCTTGGAGCTGCCTTGTCCCAGCAGCCACGTTTATCACAAAGGTGGATCTGAGCTGGTTCTGTTCCCTTTGGGAATCACACAGAACTGTTTTTGCTTGCAGAGCTGTGACCTGTGGTCCCTGGGGGTGATTATCTACGTGATGCTGTGTGGGTACCCCCCCTTCTACTCCAAGCACCACAGCCGGACGATTCCCAAGGACATGAGGAAAAAGATCATGACAGGAAGCTTCGAGTTCCCAGAGGAGGAGTGGAGCCAGATCTCAGAAATGGCAAAAGACATTGTCAGAAAGTGAGTCCTTGAGGAAACTCTGCTGTTGCTGTGTGCTTTGTTAAGGAATTGGAGTGGTTCCATGTTAAGGAAGTGGAAAAGCTCCTGGAAGTGCCTTGGTTGTCTGCAGCTCATCCAGCTGACAAATTCTCTGTTATATTCAGCATAAACCAAGTCTGGGAATTTTTAATTTATTTTTTTTTTCCTGTCCAAGTGTTTAATGTTGATGTCTCTTTTGTTGGGGTGAATTGTGAATTGAGTCTTCAAGGGGAGTGGGAGCACTGAAGGGTTTCAGGATAACACAGATTTCCTGGGATAACATTTGAATTCCTGTGAAAATCAAGTGCCTTCAATGGGATGTGGTAAATGTGTCCCCTAAAGCCCTGTGCACATCACACAGAGCCTGAAAAGAGTCAGGCAGGAGGATGGAGAGGGAGATGAAGATGTGCCATGAGGTGCCAGCCTCAGATAAGGTTTTGCATGGATGTTTTATTCCAATGCTAATGGAGCCTGTTTGCCATGCAGGGCACATCCCTCAGCTGGGAGTGTTTCAAAGGCTGGGTCTGTTTGGGAGCAGGAACGTGGCACTGATTGGGGCTTGACCTCACTTATTTTTGAAAAAGTGTCAGGGATTACTGCCTTTGCAGCAGCAGAGAACAAAAGCAATATAAATAAGGAAAAAAATAAATTGGGGAAGTAATTTAGAAGTGTCACTGGCTCCTGAGAGGTACTGTAAATTCTCCAAGGATTCACATTGTTTCAGAGCTGTGCAGGAGAACCCCCAACCTTTCATTAAATTAACTTTCCTTTATACAAGGTCAGCTCTATTCTCACACAGAAACTCCACAGGAAAAAGGTTTCATTGTCTTTTAAAATTCCCATGAAAGTCAATTCTGAGGATGTTGTCCCATGGATCCAGGCTGATTTCTGACCTCAGGCTTGATGAGGGTTTGATAATGGGTTAGGATTTGGGAAATGCATGGAAAAGGAATGCACGTGGCTGCTATCAAAAATGAGATGAACCTGCTTGGCAGCAAGTGGGATTTCTGCTCTCCCCCATGGTGCTGCTGACATTTTGTACAAGTTATTTCCACTTTCTTGGTACATTAAACAATTGTGCTCTGCAGCCAAGAAGCTGATGTGGAGTTGTCTGAGGAAGTGTGACAGGCTCATGGAGTCATTCCCATTCCCATTCAGACTTTGGGATGACTTGTCAGCACTCTGTGGGAATTCCTGCTTTTTTTATTTAGTTGTGCTCGTCATGAGAACACAAATTTATCTGCAAATCCTCTTTCCAGGCTAGAAAAAAAAAGGATTTCATGGAGTTTTCAGCTGCTTTTTATTTTGAGGGGCTGGAACCAAAGTGTTCATGACTTGAGGACTTTTCAGGGCATGGTGGGAGCAGTGGATGCTGCAGAGTTTCCATTGGGATGAGTGTAACCTGTTCTGGGGAGAGCATTTCCAGGGAGTGCCAGCCTGGATCATTTCCAGCTCCTCTGGAGGTGATTTCCCCCCTGGGAGCAGCAGCTGTGGAATTCAGGGGTACCCCAGGAATGCCTTTAGCACCCTCCTTTGCCCTGGGTGAGCTATAACAGAATTAAACCACAGCAAGCTCAGGGAGCTGGGACAGATTTGGAGATTTTGCCCCAAAATGAGGCAGTTTGAGCTCTTGGCAAAGCTGATTTTTTTTTTTTTTTAGCCTTGAAAATGCATTTAAATGCATTTAAATCACCAAACTCCTTCTTAAGGATTTGTTCTTTCCTCCCCAGGCTGCTGAAGGTGAAGCCTGAGGAACGTCTGACCATTGAGGGGGTGTTGGAGCATCCCTGGCTCAATTCCACGGAGGCCCTGGACAACATCCTGCCCTCTGCCCAGCTGATGATGGACAAGGTCTGAGCAGCAGTGACTTGGTCAGGAGAGCTCTGGGATGGCTGAAGGGCTTTTGTTGATGTGGGGTTATGCAGAGAAGGAGCTTCTCTTCTGCTTATGGAGAGGCTGAGATCATAGGGAGAAAATGGAAATGGAAATGGGAATAAAATGGGAAATTTGGGCTTGAAGGAGATGCTCCCAGATTGGTGTAATGAGCAGCCATGTGCTGATGGGGGAAAGCAGAGCCTGAGGGATCTTCCACAGCTCTTTGCTCTTTTGGCCATGTTTTATGAGCTCATACAGCAATGACCTCACTAATTAAACAAACAGTCCTTGTTTCCTTTCATTTCTGCTCCAAGAGGATTTCAGTCAATCTTGTGAACACAAGAAGGAGATGATCCTTTGTCCTGTTTCCCCCAGGGATATTTTGTCACTGATTTTAGATGTAACCATACCTTGCTTCATGCAAACCTGATTTTTCTTACCCACCTCCAAATTTTGGTGCCTCTTTTTTTTTTGCCCATGGCAAACACTGTCCATTGCCTTTGCAGGCCATGGTGGCAGGGATCCAGCAGGCTCATGCAGAACAACTTGCAAACATGAGAATCCAAGACCTCAAAGTGAGCCTGAAGCCCCTTCACTCCGTGAACAACCCGATCCTGCGCAAGCGGAAACTCCTGGGGTAACTCCAGAGCTGGGCTTGCAAGGACAACCTGGAGCCAGCTGGGATGGCTGGGAGATGCCTTTGGGGGTGGCACAGGCTCAGCTGTGGTGCTTTAACACAATCCTGGTGTTGCTCAGACAAGCAGCAGTGGCACAGTGTGGTGTTTCTGCCAAGATGTGCCAGGGAGGGCAGGAGGGAGCTTGGGCGCTGTTCCTGCATTGAACAGATTCCTGTTGGGATGATGGGTCACGTGTAAGATGAGGCAAACTGGGAGAAAAAATATCTTAAAATTCTTTCTCATCCTGACATTTCTTTACTGAAGAAGTCAGGTAAACTTTCTGTCTCTCTCTTTGTTCGAGTTACCCTCAAAAATAGATTCATATAGGATCACCCTTATTTCAAATAACTTACAGGAATATTCTTTTTTCTCCAAATTAAAAATTATCAAGAATTATAATTAATGCTGAACCTGCCTCCCAGTTTCCCAGAGAGGGAATGAGCTGTGTTAGACTGCAGCAGTTACACAACAAGTAATGAGCTTGAGCTCGTTAAATTCTAATTATTCCCCCCTTGTTTTTGTGCAGCACCAAGCCAAAGGATGGCGTTTACATCCATGACCCTGAGAATGGAAGCAATGATTCCAACGTGGCTCTGGAGAAGCTCAGAGATGTGATTGCTCAGTGCATTCTACCACAGGCTGGTAAAGGTTGCCACTTTTAAGAACCTTTTATTCCTAAATGTGCAAGACCCCCACTTTGGGGGGAAGAAAAGTCCTGGGCAGCCTCTGAGCTGGGATTTGGGTTCATGTGGAGTTTTAGTGACATGCAGAGCTGTTAAAAGAACTTTTAAACAGCAATATTTGGTTTAAAGGCCATTTCCTGCTTTGTGTGGGGTCAGCAGGAATGACTGCCCAGTTTGAATCCAAACCTCCTGTGTCCCTCTGTTGTCCCAACCAGGAGAGAATGAAGATGAGAAGTTGAATGAAGTGATGCAGGAGGCCTGGAAATACAACAGGGAGTGCAAATTGCTGCGGGACACCCTGCAGAGCTTCAGCTGGAACGGTGAGAATTGCTGCTCTCCCCAGGGAGTGTGGAACAGGGGGAAGCACAGACCTCTGTTATGGAAATAACCCCAGATTTATTGGATTTGGGCTGATTTAGGGTTTGACACTGTTTTATCCCTTCTGCCAGAACTGATGTTCCCAAAATGGGGGTGAAAATGTTGCTTTGAAATTTCTATTTGAGGGTCAGGGTTGAGTTTTCTGAAGCACCAGGAATGTAACAGCACAAACAGATCATGATAGAAAAGGGGATTTTAAAATTGTCTGAGGGCAGGAATAGATGGGATATGTGGAAAAACCCTTCCCTGGGAGGGTGGGGAGCCCTGGACAGGCTGCCCAGAGCAGCTGTGGCTGCCCCATCCCTGCAAGTGTCCAAGGAGGGGTTGGACAGGGCTTGGAGCAGCCTGGGGTAGTGCAAGGTGCCCAGATGACCTTTAGGGTCCTTTCCAACCATTCCAGGATTCTCTGATCCTTTCAGGAACCTGTTGAGCTGCTTTCCATCCAGCTGTTTATTCCCCTTTCTGCTGGAGGCTGCTCCTCCTGTCAGCTCAGTTTGGGTGGGAAGCAGAACAAAGCCAGGACAGGCACCTTGGGATGCTCAGGAGCAGCTGCTGATGGATGGGAGGGACAGGAACATCAGCCACCTTCCCAAGGGCTGATCTGCTTCCTGCTCTGTTCTGTTTGCCTGGCTCTCATTCAGATCTTTAATTCTCCATTTTTCCATGGTCTGTGAGTGCTTTTGCTGCTGTTGCCCTGAGTCTGTGTGAAGCATTGTTTGGGATAGTGGAAGGTGCCCAGATGACCTTTAGGGTCCTTTCCAACCATTCCAGGATTCTCTGATCCTTTCAGGAGCCTGTTGAGCTGCTTTCCATCCAGCTGTTTATTCCCCTTTCTGCTGGAGGCTGCTCCTCCTGTCAGCTCAGTTTGGGTGGGTAACTAAAGAAACCAGGACAGGCACCTTGGGATGCTCAGGAGCAGCTGCTGATGGATGGGAGGGACAGGAACATCAGCCACCTTCCCAAGGGCTGATCTGCTTCCTGCTCTGTTCTGTTTGCTTGGCTCTCACTGAGATCTTTAATTGCTCCATTTTTCCATGGTCTGTGAGTGCTTTTGGATCCTGTGCTGAGTCTGTGTGGAGCATTGTTTCACACAGAAACTTGGAGCAACCTGGGGTAGTGCAAGGTGTCCCTGCCCAGATGACCTTTAGGGTCCTTCCCAACCATTCCAGGATTCTCTGATCCTTTCAGGAACCTGTTGAGCTGCTTTCCATCCAGCTGTTTATTCCCTCTTTGTGCTGGAGGCTGCTCCTCCTGTCAGCTCAGTTTGGGTGGGAAACTAAAGAAACCAGGACAGGCACCTTGGGATGCTCAGGTGGCCCCCAGGAGCAGCTGCTGATGGATGGGAGGGACAGGAACATCAGCCACCTTCCCAAGGGCTGATCTGCTTCCTGCTCTGTTCTGTTTGCTTGCTCTCATTCAGATCTTTAATTGCTCCATTTTTCCATGGTCTCCTAATTCCTTTTGCATCCTGTGCTGCTGTTGCCCTGAGTCTGTGTGAAGCATTGTTTGGGGTAGTGGAAGGTGCCCAGATGACCTTCAGGGTCCTTTCCAACCATTCCAGGATTCTCTGATCCTTTCAGGAACCTGTTGAGCTGCTTTCCATCCAGCTGTTTATTCCCTCTTTGTGCTGGAGGCTGCTCCTCCTGTCAGCTCAGTTTGGGTGGGAAGTTCAGGTGCTGATGGATGGGAGGGACAGGAACATCAGCCACCTTCCCAAGGGCTGATCTGCTTCCTCCTCTGCTCTGTTTATCTTTAATTTATCTTTAATTATCTTTAATTCTCCATTTTTCCATGGTCTCTAATTCCTTTTGGATCCTGTGCTGCTGTTGCCCTAAGTCTGTGTTTAATTCCATTGGGATTGCTTAATTAATTAAACAATTCCATTGTTTAATTCCAGCTGGGATTGCTTTCCTCCTTGTGCCCAGCTCCAGCTGATTCCCTGGTTTTGTTTTTTTCCCCTTCCAGGCAGAGGATTCACAGACAAAGTGGATCGACTAAAACTGGCAGAAATTGTCAAACAAGTGATCGAAGAGCAGACAAATTCCCACGACTCTCAATAGCTGGAGCTTCTTAATCTTATTTTTTTTACCATTTAAGATTTATTCTTTAACTGTAAAAAGTATTTTTATGTAAATTAATAAATCATAATTATTTCATTAAATTTCCATACTGCTTGAAAAATGCTGTATAGTTGTAGATACAAAGAAAAAAAAAATCATTGGTACTGTAATATTTTTTTAAAACTCAGTTCCTCGAGGTATATATGATCACTTATGTACTGTTAATCATGAGCCCCACAAATGGGGTGGATTTTATTGTTAAAAACCATTTTTTTTTCTTAATAACCAGTTGCAGAAGCTGCC
The DNA here is from genome assembly GCF_028769735.1 of Zonotrichia leucophrys gambelii. Classification (NCBI taxonomy): domain Eukaryota; kingdom Metazoa; phylum Chordata; class Aves; order Passeriformes; family Passerellidae; genus Zonotrichia; species Zonotrichia leucophrys. The sequence goes on from NC_088185.1 coordinate 3,550,896, forward strand.
TTTCACCTGCCACATCCAGCCCCTGCAGTGACTGTGTGAGAAGGAGAGCCACAGTTTCTCAAGCTCCTGCTCAGTGAGTACTTGAAGCAAGTGCTGTGAAATGCAAATTCCCAGCTCCCCTTGGCACCTAAATTCCAGGTCTTTAGGTAGAGAAAAATCAATTAAATGCCCTTCAGTTTGGCTTGGTGCCTGGCCCATGTGCTTGCTGAAGTTTTCAGTTCTGAGCAGTGACTCTCTTGTTTTGTCACCTTCCCCATCTCCCTCGGACCTTCTTTAAGGCTTAACCTCCTTTCTTTCTTTCTCCTCATCTTCCTCAGAGCTTTTTTAAGGCTGAATCAGCCATTCAGCACAAAACTCTTCTTTTTCTCACCTTGTCCAAGAGCAGAACAGAAGAATGTTCAAGTCCTTATGCACAAATTCTTTTAATTTCCATGGTGGGATCTTCTATGGACCGAGACCAGCCTGGGCTTTGTTTGTTTGGGATATTCCCATTCTTTCCTTCCTAGAAGATCCAAGCTTGGGTTTTGAGTTGTCCTTTTGTTTGGCAGAGCTCCCAGTGCTCTGGGGAACCCCTGGGATTTCTCTGGAGCTCAAATTCTCATCTCTGATGCCTTCAAGCTCCTTTTTGGGGGAGCCACAACTGCAGGGCTGCTCCCTGCTCCCCAGGGCAGGTTCTTTCTCTAGTCTGGAACATTGGCTCCAAAAGCTGCTTTTTTAAAATCCTGATGAAACAAACCAATGGCAAGAATCTGTACATAGTTCTAGTTTTCTACCTTTTCTGCTTCTCTTTCTTTCAAAGATCGGGCGGAGGCTTTTTATAGAGCTATTTTGGTACCAAATGCGTGCAGACAGCGGCTGGGTTTGGTCTGCAGACTGAAGTGCCAACCCAGGGCCCTCAGTGACCACTCCTGAACGTTGTTGTCTCTCACAGCTCATCCATTTTTGGGTTTACATTGACCAACCTGAGCCATCAATCTCCCAGTTCTCTCCTACAAAAGTCCAGCCTTGTTGTTTGTTTTTTGTTTTTTTTTTTTTTGTCTCTTTTCTATACCAAAATTTCCTTGCGGCTTTAGTGCAGTGTCTGACTCTTTCTATACAATTTTTCTAAACAGTGACTTGTTTTTTCTACATGAAGGAGATGTTTTGTTTCCTGTTCTCTGTCAGCTTTCCTTAATCCTGTGGGCAGTTTTTTCCAATGCAGGGTAAGAACAGTCCCTGCTTATCCGTGCTCTGATGGAACCTCTGACATTACCTGGAATATTTGTGCACTGACCTCTTGATGAAAACTGAAGAGAATTAGCAAAAATTGAGAGTTTTTGTCACTTTTTTTTGGCTGTACCATCAAGCCCTGTTATGTGCATTTCTGTCCTTGCTCAAATTCTAGGTCATGTCTTGAAATGATTTCATTTTGAACTTGAAATCCGTGGGTTTTTTTCTGAGGAATTGAAACTTTCAAGTGTGGCAGATAGAGATGGAAACAAGGAAATCACCTTTGTTTGAATGGCAGAGCAAAAAAAAATCCCCTCCAAAAGCACTTTGTGACTCTGCCCTCCCAGCAGGAACATCCTCAGGCAGATTTTGGGAGTCAGGATTTGTTGGAAGTGCAGCCAGAGAGGAAGGTGGGATCTGAGGTGTGTTAGAGGATTCCTCCTGTTCTTCATCCCTCAAGTGCTGCTGATCCTGAGGGGGGAACATTTGTACAAATTTCCAAGGGCTTTTGCCACAAGGAACTGCTTTTGATGGATTTAATCTCCATTTTCTTGTCTGTGATAAATAATAACAGCCTGATTTGAAGCAGAGGGAGGAGGGACAGATTAAGAAAACAAAATTTGAAGATTCAAGGTCAAATGGTTTTGTTTCTATGAGAAAGTTGATTTTTTTTTTTACTCTTGGAAAAGTTCTGTTTTACATTTCAAAGTTCAATAACTTTAATGGATTCATTTATGTGTTTGAAAGTAGCATTTGACTTTCTCCTTCCTGGGTTTAGTTGATTTTTCAGTTGAAGCAAGTGCAAGACACCTTGTCTTGATTCTCTGAGGCTTGACTTGGTAATAAATCTACTGATCCTTTGTAGCAGACTGTGAATATTGTAAATATCTCGAGCTGGAAGTGTGGGATCAAAGAAGAATTTCTTTGTACAAACACTAAAAATATGTGGGAAAGCTCTGGAGGTTGTTGGGTTTTGGTTTTTTTTTTTTAGAATTTTATTTAAGTGAAGAAAAATGTCTGAAATCATTTGACCTTTTCAAAATTTTCTGTATAACTGGCTTCTCCTGTGATTTGATTATTTGAAGCTTTTCTATAAATGTTAAAATTAGGAGAACCTGATTAGTGAAAGAGATTTTGATTGGAAATAGCAACATGTCAAACTTTTGCTGTCATTACTTCTGGATTTTCTTTTGGAAACTCGAGTCTGTGCCCATGTTTAACTCCTGTGTGTTAAAATGTTCTCATTTTCCTCTCAGTGTTCCCTGTTAGTTCCTTTTGGATCAGTATTACATTGTAAATATTACCCATCCTGTATATAAATGATTTTACTAAACTCAAAAGTTCCTGCCTGGTTTTTTATTTGGTTCCCAAATCCCTGCAGAGAGAAGAAGGAAGGAGCAGGAGGGAAGAGCAGCAGGATTCTGCTTTTCCCTGGAAGTTTCCAGAAGGTTTGGATGCACTTTGGGGTGTGGTTAATGGTGCTGGGTTCATTTTTGGATTTTATGATCTTAGAGGGCTTTTCCAGCCTTAGAGATTCCATGATTATCCCACCTCCCTGATCCATGGGAACAAACACTTGAATGAGGATTTGAGGGGGGAAATCCTGGGCTCTGCTTGGCACCATAACCCAAAATTGCCTTTTTTTTAGCCCAGCTTTGCATCAGATGGCAACAGCACCTGCCCAGTGCTCCCAGTTAACCCCTGGGGGCTGGACTGGGCACTGAGGGAAGGGAGGGATGAGTCCTTCTGTCTTTGGGACACTGGGAATAGGAGCCAGATCCCTGAGGTGGGACTGGGGGACACTGGGTGCTCAGAAATGGATCTGCTGTGCTGCTGCTGGCCCTGAGCTGCTCCAGGGACAGGCAGTGCTTCCCTCCCCTGTCTCTTTTTAAGGAAAGAGCCTCAGGGTGGCACCTGGGCCCTTCCTGCCTCTGGAAATGTTTTTGTTACCCTGGAGGTGACAGGAACCAGACACAGCCAGGAGCATTGCCTTAGAGATTCCATGATTCCATGATTATCCCACCTCCCTGATCCATGGGAACAAACACTTGAATGAGGATTTGAGGGGGGAAATCCTGGGCTCTGCTTGGCACCATAACCCAAAATTGCCTTTTTTTTTTAGCCCAGCTTTGCATCAGATGGCAGCAGCACCTGCCCAGTGCTCCCAGTTAACCCCTGGGCACCCAGGGAAGGGAGGGATGAGTCCTTCTGTCTTGGGGACACTTGAGGTGGGAGCCCTGCTGGGACTGGGGGACACTGGGTGCTCAGAAATGGATCTGCTGTGCTGCTGCTGGCCCTGAGCTGCTCCAGGGACAGGCAGTGCTTCCCTCCTCTGTCTGTTTTTAAGGAAAGAGCCTCAGGGTGGCACCTGGGCCATGTTTTTGTTACCCTGGAGGTGACAGGAACCAGACACAGCCAGGAGCATTGCAGGACACGAGCTGGGCTCAGGCTCCTTCCTTGTGAGAGAATTTCCCCCTGCTTGGTGCCTGGGGGGAGTTCAGAGTGGGCTGGGGGCTGAGTGACCCTCAGAGCCTCCAGCCTGGCAAAGGGACTGAGGGGACAATTTATTCCCTGGGAGCACTTGGAGCAGCCAAGCCAGCAAGAAAACTCCCCTCAAACAAACCCTGAGTGATTTGTGCATTCTGAGGAGCCCTGGGACTGGGTCAGCACCCACTGCCAGCCCTGATGCTCCGTTAGCAATCCAATCATTGCTCCTGGGTAATCTTCCATCACTCTGGAAGCTTTAATCCCCTTTTACACAAATTGCACTGGCTGCACAAACGGGGTCAGGCCCAGGAGGCTCTCAGGGGTGAGGCTGGGTTTGTTTCATTGTGCCAGGGCACAAATCCCACCCTGCCTGTGGAATATCTGCCTTTGAAGTGGGGCTGGGGAAACACAGAGTCACCCATATCCAAACTTTGGGACTAGAGGAGGATTTGAAGGACCAGGGGGAAGAAGATGAAAACTGAAAACTTTGTTTTATCCTTTAGAACAGCAAAATTGAATTGTTGCACTCAGTCTCACTCTGTAGGAGAAAATAAGTCATTGACCAAACCCTTGTGTGACTTACCCAGAGTTTACACAGTTGTGTAAGTTAATTACACAAAGCTGGAGTATTTCCTCTTCTTGTCTAACCTGCTATGAGAAAAATTTGGGTTGGACCCAAAAAGTGAAGCTGTTGGAAAATAAAGAGTGTAAAGGTAAAGAGTTGTTTTTAACACAGCTGAAGACCTGGTTTATTTCCTACAGAATGGTGGGACCTCAGTAAATAATTCTTGTGAACATCTGGAAATGCAAAAAGAGACTCAGACAAAGTCCTGCTCACCTGGTTCATGAGATGCTCCACAGGGTCGAAGCAGCTGATTTTGGGGAGTTATTGTGGCTGGGCAGGACTTGGCAGGGAGAAGGAAAGGGAAATGTGCAGAAATTCCAGGCAGATTCTGTCCTTTGCAATTCTTCACTCCCTGCAATTGCTTCTTAGGGTGGTGCAAATTCTCACAGAGCGAATTAAAAGGCAGAGATTGAAAAATACTCATTAGGCTTTTTTGTTAATTTGTAAAGGAGAAATAAAACAAAGTAAAAAAAAAACTCCTTAGGAGCTCCAACCTCCATGGAGCTGCACCAGGTCTCTGAGCCTTTACATGGGGTTTGCTGCATTTCTAGGGATATTCCCAGGAGGAGAAAGTCTGGACTAAAGATTTACCAGGCAGGAAGAATCCATTAAATAAATAACTATGTCCGCTGAGCGCCTGGGGACAGCTCCATCCAACATCCACGGCCCTGCAGAACGAGGGGCTGGGAAGGAGGAGCTGGGAGGACTCTGCCTCTGTCCGGGCAGCATCAGAGCAGGGTGGAGGAGGAGCCCGCAGGGTCGGGCGGGCCCGAGGGGGCTGTGCTGGAGTAGAATTTCTTCTGCGAGCGCAGCAGCGGGGTCTGCGTGTCCACATCGCGGCGGGAGCCGCGCTTCAGCGACAGGAAGGCGTGCTGGGTCCAGCCATACACCAGGCAGTTCAGCAGCCCCTGGGAGGCTGCGGTGAGAGCCTGGGAGAGAGAGAGAGCACAGGGGAATGAGGGATTCCAGAGCTGGGATCCATGGAAAACCTCCCCCTCCCTGCAGGATTTTATCGGCCCTGTGCTGGAGAATTTATCTTCCCATTTATTTTAATAAATGTTCAATGAATATCTAATTAAATATAAATATACAATATAGAATATTTATGCTTATAATATAAAATTATTATGTTTATAAATACTATTATATACTTATATAAATATATAACTTATATAACTATAACTATATAATACTTATATAGATAACTAAACTATAGTTTTAGTTATTATACTATATTAGATTAATTGAATAAAATCAACTTCTGCATCAGGCACAAGAAGGAGCAGACAAGTGTTATTAAGAATCACATCCCCTCCCACAGATTTTATCTTCCCTGTGTGAGAATATTTCATTATTTTAATAAATGTTCAATGAATATCTAATAAATATGAAATGCTATACAAATATAGAATATGTTTTATGTTGTTTATATTAAATAAATATAATATATTAATATAGATAACTACTAACTATATGTTATTATAGTTATATATACTATATTAGATATAATTGAATAAAATGTCTAACTTCTGCATCAGGCACAAGAAGGAGCAGGACAAGTGTTATTAAGGAATCACATCCCCCTCCCAGCAGGATTTTATCCTCCCTGTGATAGAGAATTTATCTTCCCATTTATTTTAATAAATGTTCAATGAATATCTAATTAAATAGAAATGCTATACAAATATAGAATATGTTTTATGTATGTTTATATATTAAATAAACATATTATATATGTTTATATAATATCTATATAATAACTTATATAGTAACTTGTATAATAACATATCTATATAATAACTTATATAGATAACTATAACTATAGTATTATAGTTATATATACTATATTCGATATAATTGAATAAAATGTCTAACTTCTGCATCAGGCACAAGAAGGAGCAGGACAAGTGTTATTAAGGAATCACATCCCCCTCCCAGCAGGATTTTATCCTCCATGTGCTGGAGAATTTATCTTCTCATTTATTTTAATAAATGTTCAATGAATATCTAATTAAATATAAATGCTATACAAATAGAGAATATGTTTTATGTGTGTTTATATATTAAATAAATATAATAAAGTATATAGATAACTATAACTATAGTGTTATATATATATATATACTATATTAGATATAATTGAATAAAATGTCTAACTTCTGCATCAGGCACAAGAAGGAGCTGGACAAGTGTTATTAAGGAATCACATCCCCCTCCCAGCAGGATTTTATCTTCCCTATGATAGAGAAATTGTGCTGTTATTTTAATAAATGTTCAATGAATATCTAATTAAATATAAATGCTATACAAATATAGAATATGTTTTATGTATGTTTATATATTAAATAAATATAATATTTTATATAGATAACTATAACTATAGTATTATAGTTATAGATATATAGTGTATAGATATAATTGAATAAAATGGCTAACTTCTGCATCAGGCACAAGAAGGAGCAGGACAAGTGTTATTAAGGAATCACATCTGGAGATTTAGGGACATAGGAAAACAAAACCAATTTCTGGGGATCCTTTCTAGTCCTATTTGCTGCAATTTCCATGACCACAGAATCAGTGAGGTTGGAAAGGACCTTTGAGGTCACCAAGTCCAAACATCCACCCTGCAGCCTGCTCACCACTAAACTGCTGGGATTTGGGCACTGAGACCTTTTCATGCCTGTGGAAGACTGTCCGGTTTTCGGCTGTTTGGGCGGCCTGGAAAGGCCCGGGGTGGCCTTGGGGCAGCCCACGTTTCAAAGGACCAGAAGAGGCTTCAGTTCTTTTCTCGGTCTCGGTGTTTATTAATTGTTTATCTAAAAGATTTTCTCTCGGCCCGACAGAGCTCTGCTCAGCAGCCAGCCATGAGCACACTCCCTGCCCTCCGGACGGTCACCTATCTTTATACCCAAAGTTACGTGTACAATATTTATCATTTTTCCCCAATACCTTTCACCCTTATTGCCCAGTGCACTTTTAGTAATGACCAATCCCAAAGTGCCACCATCACCACAGAAGATGGGGGAGAGAAGAAGAAGAAGGACAGGACACGCCCCAATTCCTCCATCTTACTTCTCTAAACCCCCCTGTACAGAAATCCTAAACCCTGTGTTTCACTCTCTAATTAACTCATCCCTTCACCATTCACCCCGGTGAAACCCTCCTATCCTCATACAGGTGTCGTCTCCTGTGTAGGATCAAAGTCCAGCCACCAGACACTTCTGGAACATTCCAGGACTCCCGAGCCCCCCAAGGGTGCTCTCGGTGACACCTCAGTGCTGAGGTGCTGAGATCCCACAGAAGACCTAAACCACCAAACCAAGATCTTGGCCAGTCAGAAGCACAAATCAGACTTGGGCTCACACAGCAGAGATCCAGCAGGGCTGAGGACAGGAGACTCAAGGTGAGAAGGCTGCAGGGACAGACAGACATTTACCTGCAGGATCAGCAGAGCCATGTAGATTTTGCTGGTTGTTGAAGCAGTCAGTTTCAGCACCCCAAGGAGCACAGCTGTGGAAAAAGGGATGGATGGGAGGGTGAAGTCAACCCCACCTCTCTGGGGTTCCACAGGGGGGTGATGTGGGAGGAACTCTCTGCTCACCTGGGGCCCAGCAGCAGAAGAAGGCAATGGGGTAAAAAACCACCCTTTGTTCCACCATCTTAATCATGGCCCACTGCTGATCCCCCAGGAACCCTGTGGAGTTCACAAACCTCTTGTAGAGCCCTCGGGCCTGACCCAGGATAACCTGGAAAAGAGCAGGCAGATGTTATGGGACAGGCTGGGATCTGCTGGGTTCATCCAGGATGGATCCCAGCCTATCCAACCTTTCCACACAGCACTGAAACCCTGTGGGAGGTGGTGCTTTGCACGTGGCCTTTTCTAAACTGAAGACTCTGAGTTGATTTTGGAATTATTAAATTGTTTAGGCTGGAAAAGATCTCTAAGATCATGAGGTCCAACCATTTATCACCTCTTGCTCGTTCATGCAGGGGGTGATCTCTTCTGCCAAGCTCCAAGCCTTTGAAATCCTGCTAAATATTTCTGGGATGGGTTGACAGAACACAGAACTCCAAAGGGATTTATCTGGTGGCACAGTGATATTTTCCCTTCCAAAATTCCCCTGCCCTGTTTACCAAGAGCACGGAGTGAGCACACAGGGGGGAAAGGATTGAAAACTGAGAGCAGGTTTAGATGGGATGTTGGGAGGAAATCCCTCCCAGAGCAGCTGTGGCTGCCCCATCCCTGGAAGTGTCCAAGGCCAGGCTGGACAGGGCTTGGAGCAGCCTGGGACAGTGCAAGGTGTCCCTGCCCATGGCAGAGAGCGACACTGGATGAGCTCAGAGATGCCTTCCCATCCAAACCATTCCATGAGCTCAGAGATGCCTTCCCACCCAAACCATTCCATGAGCCCAAAGATGCCTTCCCACCCAAACCATTCCATGAGATCAAAGATGCCTTCCCACCCAACCATTCCGATGCCTTCCCACCCAAACCATTCCGATGCCTTCCCACCCAAACCATTCCATGAGCTCAGAGATGCCTTCCCACCCAAACCATTCCGATGCCTTCCCACCCAAACCATTCCGATGCCTTCCCACCCAAACCATTCCATGAGCTCAAAGATGCCTTCCCACCCAAACCATTCCATGAGCTCAAAGATGCCTTCCCACCCAACCATTCCGATGCCTTCCCACCCAACCATTCCATGAGCCCAGAGATGCCTTCCCACCCAACCATTCCGATGCCTTCCCACCCAAACCATTCCATGAGCTCAAAGATGCCTTCCCACCCAAACCATTCCAAAGATGCCTTCCCACCCAACCATTCCATGAGCTCAGAGATGCCTTCCCACCCAAACCATTCCATGAGCTCAGAGATGCCTTCCCACCCAAACCATTCCATGAGCTCAGAGATGCCTTCCCACCAGAACCATTCCATGAGCTCAGAGATGCCTTCCCACCCAAACCATTCCATGAGCTCAAAGATGCCTTCCCACCCAACCCATTCCATGAGCTCAAAGATGCCTTCCCACCCAACCATTCCAATGCCTTCCCACCCAAACCATTCCATGAGCTCAAAGATGCCTTCCCACCCAACCATTCCATGAGCCCAGAGATGCCTTCCCACCTAAACCATTCCGATGCCTTCCCACCCAAACCATTCCATGAGCCCAAAGATGCCTTCCCACCCAAACCATTCCGATGCCTTCCCACCCAACCATTCCGATGCCTTCCCACCCAACCATTCCAAGAGCTCAAAGATGCCTTCCCACCCAACCATTCCATGATTTCCCAGCCTCTGGAGCCACCCAGGGCTCCACAAGCCCCAGCCTTACCAGGATGGCCACGAAGCTGATGAGGAAGGAGACGAGGAAGACGCCGATGCCGTAGAAATGCACGGCGCGGCAAACGGAGCCGCTCAGGCCCTGCGGAGCGCTGGGGGGCTCGGCCACCTCCGTGTGCATCAGGAGACACCTGGGGACACAGGGGACAGCCTGAGCTGCTGCCAGCCCAGCAGGGCAGCCCTGGGGCTGTGCCTCAGCAAGGCAGGGAGCTCACCCGTGCTTCTGGCTGAAGTTCTGGTAGCAATTACTGCTGTTGCCCAGGCAGAACACCGGCACCATGAGGAGGAAAGGGATCAGGCTGGGGGAGAAAGGACAGCATAGTCATGAGTTATTGCAGGTTATTGCACTGCTCCACTTGGGCACTGCTTGGATTTTCTCCCATCACTACAGAGGTCTTTAAAGTTGTTTTTATTGGCACTGCTATGGAAAAGTATTTTATCAGCTTTACCAGTGTTGAGGCTTTCATTTGTGAGGGCTAATCATTGGTAAAGGGAAACCTTCTGGAAAACCACATCCAGTTAATAAAGTTATCATTAACTTGGTTGAAAAAAACCTCTAATTCTGCATTCATGAGGTCACTCTGCTGTTAATGATGAGCTTTACAGCCCTTTTAGTAAAACTTGCTTTTAAACAAGTGGGAAGCAGGGATAGGCACAGTGCAGTTTGCCAAAGCCACACTCTCCCACTAGGGAGAATTAACCAAACCCACACCCTGTGCCAGGGAGAATTAACTGTTACCAAATCCACACCCTGTGCCAGGGAGGATTAACCCTCACCAAATCCACACCCTGTGCCAGGGAGAATTAACCCTCACCAAATCCACACCCTGTGCCAGGGAGAATTAACTCTCACCAAATCCACACCCTGTGCCAGGGAGAATTAACTCTCACCAAATCCACACCCTGTGCCAGGGAGAATTAACCAAATCCACACCCTGTGCCAGGGAGAATAACTCTCACCAAATCCACACCCTGTGCCAGGGAGCAACTTAACCAAATCCACACCTGTGCCAGGGAGAATTAACTCTCACCAAATCCACACTCTGTGCCAGGGAGAATTAACCTCACCAAATCCACACCCTGTGCCAGGGAGAATTAACTGTTACCAAATCCACACCCTGTACCAGGGAGAATTAACCTCACCAAATCCAATCTGTGCCAGGGAGAATTAACCCTCACCAAATCCACACCCTGTGCCAGGGAGAATTAACTGTTACCAAATCCACACCCTGTGCCAGGGAGAATTAACCCTCACCAAATCCACACCCTGTGCCAGGGAGAATTAACTCTCACCAAATCCACACCCTGTGCCAGGGAGAATTAACTCTCACCAAATCCACACCCTGTGCCAGGGAGAATTAACTGTTACCAAATCCACACCCTGTGCCAGGGAGAATTAACCAAATCCACACCCTGTGCCAGGGAGAATTAACTGTTACCAAATCCACACCCTGTGCCAGGGAGAATTAACTCTCTCCAAATCCACACCCTGTGCCAGGGAGAATTAACCCTCACCAAATCCATACCTGTGCCAGGGAGAATTAACCCTACCAAATCTACACCCTGTACCAGGGAGAATTAACTGTTACCAAATCCACACCCTGTGCCAGGGAGAATTAACCCCTCTCCAAATCCACACCCTGTGCCAGGGAGAATTAACCAAATCCACACCCTGTGCCAGGGAGAATTAACCCTCACCAAATCCACACCCTGTGCCAGGGAGAATTAACCCTCACCAAATCCACACCCTGTGCCAGGGAGAATGGAATCTTACCTTGACAAGATCGTTGCTATTCGGCCAACACAACTTGCATAATCTACAACCTGCAAAATCCAAAAATCTTAATTAAAATTATTTCTGCACAGCCCCTGGTTCACAAGAAGAAGCTTCCAGGGAGGATTCAGCAGCTGAGGGGGGTCTGCCCAGCCTAAACTTCCAGGTGGAATATGTGGGATAGAAAATTTGCTGTGCACAGCAAATGTCTGGGGAAGCTGTGCAGGGCAGTGGGTTTGTTGGGAAGAGCTGCACAAGGAATGTTTTGTAGGAATATCTGGGGTATTCCCAGCCTGGCCATGGCAGTGGTGGTGCCTCCCTGCCCTCCCTGTTTGGGTGGGAGGGAGGAATGAACTGCAAGGAGAGATTTTGGTCACGGGGTGTGTGAAGTATTTGCTCAGCCTGCAGTGCAGGGAGGTTTCTCCTGAGTGTTGTGTCCTTGTCCCTGGGTTCCCAGCCTTTGCAGCAGTCCCACTCACCTGGGGGGGCACCCTGAACAGGTTCTGGTTGTATTTCACCTTGAGGTCCATGTACAGGTGCCAGGTGTAGTTGACAGTGTAGAGAAAAGAGGCCACGTAGAATATCTGAGAAATAAAACCAGAATTTCAGTCCTGGAAGAACAATTCCTGGAGCATGTTTAGCTCCTCCCAAATCCCATGGAACAGAGGCAGGATGATGAACACCTGCCAAAGGTGAGGGGCTGAGCCAGGTTGGAAATTCCCACCTTAAACCACACAAAAGCAGCTTCACTTTGGCCTCAGACAGGACAACTAATGACAGCAGAACTATCTTAGAAATAAAGATCTTTGTGATCTGGCTCATTTTTTTGGCTCAGAGCCTGGCAATGAGGGTTTCAGAGGCACTTGGACCTTCTCAATGCTATGTCCATCAGGAAACACAGCACAGATGTGACATTTAGATTTCCTTCTTGCATAATAGGCTCACTAGGCAGAGAATTCACGGAAACAGAAAACAATTGGATATTTCAAGAGGAATGTGAGGGCAGATATTCTCTGCCCTCAGCCTGAGTTAACATCCCAAAAACCTCTTTTCTTCCTCCATGGGAAAAAGGAGAAAAGATAGAGCACACTGAGAGTTTCATAGATTTTGATTCCAGCTTGAGATTAATGTAATTATCTAAAACTTCCTATAAAACTCCCTAAATATTGATCAAATTTGTTTCCAAATTCATGCTTACTCCAGGTTGCCTAATCACACCATGTACATGCCTGTGCTGTGTTTGCCACAGGAAACACAAACTACAGTGGCAAAGAGGAAGGGCTGGACAAGGGAATTTTTTTTTTTTTTAATTTTTATTGTGGCTTTGCTATCCTTTGCCAAAAAGATAAGGAGCACAGGTTTGCCACCCTGGTATCATCCAGGGCTGGGAAAGTGGGCACTAAACAAACCTGGCCTCCTTCACTGAGGCTGTGAATGCTCTTGGCTGGCTCAAGAGGCTGAGTCCAAGGGCTGCCACAGGAACATTGCAGTGACTTTCCAGCTCATTAAATGAGTTTTAATGAGGGGTTGTTACCCTTTCCCAGCTACTTCCAGAGAAGGCCAAAACAGCCCACAAGGATCATTCTCCTGCACTTCAGGACACCTGGGAGAGGCTCATGAAATGTCAGTGCTGCCTTCTGGAGCAGAGACCCAAATGCCAGAGGGAAGGGAAGGGAAGGGAAGGGAAGGGAAGGGAAGGGAAGGGAAGGGAAGGGAAGGGAAGGGAAGGGAAGGGAAGGGAAGGGAAGGAAGGGAAGGGAAGGGAAGGGAAGGGAAGGGAAGGGAAGGGAAGGGAAGGGAAGGGAAGGGAAGGGAAGGGAAGGAGGGAAGGGAAGGGAAGGGGAAGGGAGGGAGGAAGGGAAGGGAAGGGAAGGGAAGGGAAGGGAAGGGAAGGGAAGGGAAGGGAAGGGAAGGGAAGGGAAGGGAATTCTGCTCTCCTGAGCCCCAGCTTTGGGGCTGGGGACAGTCCTGCAGCACTGGCCATGAGGAGCTAAAGCAGAGACACAAGAATCCCTCATTATCCCACTTGTGTGGCTCCCATTGTGCTGCCCAGCGTGAGCAGAGCCTGCCAGGACATTATGAGGCCACTGGAACTGAACTGGAAGGACGTGGGAGAGTTGTGCAATTAAAACCACAATATCTATTCTGGACTTCATTATTGCACTGCAGGACAGCAAAGGGAGCAGTGTTTGCATTCATATCAATCAAAGCTCTGGGGCTGAAAGAGGGAATATCCAAGAACGAAGCAATCTCCTTCTTTATGATACAGTTTGGACACTGGGCAGCTCCATCCACTGCAATATCAGCCTGTGATGGTAAATAATGGCAAACAGCCTGAATAAAGCAAAATATTGCCCTGCTCCTAAGGCAGTGCCTTGAGACACCACAAGGACTCCAGTGTGAGCCTCTCCAAGGGTGAGACAACTCTCCTTGCAGGGAAATTCCACATGGATTTGTGCTCTCAGGAGCTGTTTCAATGCACATTCCCTACTCCAACCTCCACTTCTGCCACAAGAGCAGCATCAAAACTTACAGAAAATATCCCAAATATCCACCATGTTACAATTTTGCAGAACGGGACAGCTTGGCAGGGAGAAGAGACATCATGTTTTAAATAAACTCACATAGAAATCAAATTTCCAGTAAACACAAACCCTGCTGGGCTGTCCCTGCTGGGCTGTCCCTGCCCATCCTCACCTCGGCCCATCTGACACCTTCTGGGTGCTGGTGTGCAGAGAGGCCCCAGGTGTTTGTGAGACATTTATTTACTCATTCCATCAGCTCCCAGATCCCTCCTGCCCTGCAGAATCTGCTGGTTCAACCTGTTACCGGCTCCTCCTTATGCACGAGGTGTTCCCACCTCTCAAGGGCACTGCAGGCTGGTGGGTGAGGAGGTCCTGCACTCTCCCGTGCCCTGGGGAAAGGTTGCCATGGCAAGGGCTCCGTTTGTTTTCATTTCTCCCAGAGCAAACACAGCCCCAGCTCCTGCCAGGCACAATCCGGCTCTGCCACCCAGGCAGTCCCTGTGCCCTGGGGACTGGGGGTGGCACACAGGGGACACTGCCTGAGCTCAGGCTGTGACTCAGCTCTGCCCACCCAGCATGAACACAAAGCCCTCACCTTGTCCCATCCTGTGCTGGTGTCCCTGAGAAGCCACAGGCTGGAAAAGTGAGGGCAGAGAAGAGCCAGAAGTGCAAGGGAGATGAGAAATTATGGGTGTATTTTCCACAGCCAAATTATTTCTCCTCTAGCAGTGCAAATTGCCTCCAGGCCATAAAAACATCACATCAGCTGAAAGAGCTGTCCCCCAGGCAAGGGAAACAGCTCAGGAACAGCCTCAGTCCTGCTTTGCTCTCTCTACCTTCCAGCTCAGAAAGCCTCTCCCAAGCTCTCCTCATTTTCCCATCTTAAAAACATCTTTGATGTCATTCTGCATCATTCCCAAGTGGCCAAGTTACCCAAACCTCACTGTTTCTCCCAACATGAACAGACTGCAGAGCCAGCAGGGCTGGAGGGACCAGAGATGAGCCTGGAGTTGAACAGTTGCTCTCACCACCCTCAGCAACACATCTGTACCCCAAAACAGCTGCTGAAACAACCCTGGGCTGCAGGAGGCCATGCCCAGACACACAGCAGCAGGAACAATTCCATCCTGCACCTGCAGCTGCTTCCCTGCCCTCTCTGAGGCACGTGGAGATCCTTTCCAGCTCTGGATGCTGCTGTTCCATGAGGACATTCAGTTCCCAGCTGTGGGTGCCACCACACTGCCAGGGAGCTGCCTGAGCCCGCACATCAAAGCTTCCAAAAGCCCCTTGATCCTCCCTGCCATATCCTTTAAAAGGAAAAAATTAATTCCAGAGATCATTTATGAACTCCCACACTCAGCTGGACCCTGCAGAGATTTTTGAGAGCTGAGATTTCCAAGGCCTGGTGTTGAAATGGGAACTGGGTGAGGCAATAACAAACTGTGAGGAAAACAGTGCTCACCCACCCTACTCCAACTGGTGCCCAGCACAGGGATCAGCTGAGGCACTGGGACACAGGCTGAGCTTGTGCTGGTCCTTGGGAAGAGCAAGAACTGGGATGTTCATGTGAGGAATTTAAATCTGAGCTCAAAAGTCACAGAATGTGTCTGTTCCTGCCCAGGCTGGAGGAAGCACAAAGAGAAATGGAAAAGCTGCCATGTGAGAGCAGAGATCCATGGGCATGCATCCAACAGGACACAGATCCAGTCCCACCTGCTCATTTCACACCAGCAACACAAAATCCCACCTTCTCCTCCTCCCACACACCAGAGGATCCCAAACCCCAGTGCCTGACCTCCCTTTTCCACACAAAGCCAAGAGAAACAGCCCCAGGGCCAGGCTCTGATCACCAGCGAGGTTAATTATGACAAATGACAAGGTTAATGACAGAATGTGGTGCCAAGGCCGCTCACCTGTCCCGTGGCCTGCAGGTTGTAGCAGATGAGGTCCTGCTGGGAGGTGGGTGAGCTGTAGAGCAGGGCCCCAGCCAGCCAGCACATGCCCAGCAGCAGATCTGAGAGGCTCAGGTAGAAAAGTGGACGCACCTGGAAAAGGGAAAAAAGGAAAATCTCAGCAGGTGTGAGTGGAGTCACAGCCCCCCCAGCTGCAGATTTACTCCCTTATCAGACATAAAGATATTTAATACAGCCTTCCAAAGGTTTTTCTGCAGGTGAGGAAAGTTTTTCAGTAGAAAAACCTCACTGCAAAGTTGTTTTGAAAGCCCGAATTGAGGGGAAGTGGGGCATAAGTGGCACTTTGTGGAGGGATGATTTACCCTCAGGGAAGCACTGTGACAACATTTCTGAGACCAGTCAATTCATCTTCACCCTAAAAAAAGTGTCCTTTACTTTAAAAGCCAAGCAAGTTCAAAGAAAAGTTACCAGATGAAAACTTTTCAGGCTCTACTCCTGAATATCATCCTTGTTTTCAGTCCTTTAAAACTCCCACACCAATTACAGCAGAGAGATGAATTGTGTGGGACATCAGTCCCAGGTTATCTGGTGTTATCTGAACACTGGCACCTCCCAGCCCTTCTCCCACAGCTTTCCTTGCAGGGAAATTCCACATTGTGCTCTCAGGAGCTGTTCCAATGCACATTCCCTGCTCCAACCTCCACTTCTGCCACAAGAGCAGCATCAAAACTTACAGAAAATATCCCAAATATCCACCACGTTACAATTTTGCAGAACGGGACAGCTTGGCAGGGAGAAGAGACATCATGTTTTAAATAAACTCACATAGAAATCAAACTTCCAGTAAACACAAACCCTTCCTCAGCTCTGGGATTACTTGAAACACATTTTTCTATGAGTTCCATGCCATTTCAGCTGATGACTAAGGTTGGGTTTATTTTACAAGCTGGATTAATTTCCACTGAGAGCCATTATTGCTGCAAAGGAGTCATGTCTCCTTTAACAACAGTTTCCAGCCCATTTCCAGTTTGCACACACTGGCCAGGACTGTAAACACTGCAGGAAAACATTTGTGCAAAAATTCTGGCCAACATTTTCTTTGTTAGTGGCAGAGCAGAGACTCTGGAAAAGCAGCCTAATTACCTACATTCTTAATTAAAGCCTTGGGTACCTCATTTTCAGCATCCAGGAGAGAAAATTGTGGTGTTTTTCTTTCCCTACAGAAAATGATAATTCCAAACACAGCATGGAAATGCTTCAGCAGGCTTTGATTTTGTATTTCTTTTCATGGAGCTGAGCTTTTGGTGAGATTTGCCTCGATATTGTCCTGGAAGTAAATGCATGCCACCCATCAGGTTGTGTTTTACTTGTTCTCATGTGCAGTGAGAGCTTAGGAAGTGTGGTAAGAGTTAAGGTAGATTGAGCAGATTTGTCCATAGGGTGTGAAGGAGCACGAGGCACAAAGATCTGGAGTTAATTTTAATTTTTTTATCTATAAATGCCTTTTTTAAACCAGGCTTTTCCTCACTGGTGCAGAAATGAAGCCCTGGCACGACAGGCTGGGGGCACTGTCCAGTTTGTGATGGAGGCAGGTTAAACCAAACAGATCTAAAATAAGCAAAGAAGGCACTTTTGCAATCCAACAGGTGACCTCTGTCTCCAGCACAAGTGCCCTTGCAGCAAGGCACTGCTGGTGGGCCCAGGAGCTGCTCTGGATAAAGGAGGTGACACAGGGACACGTGTGGCTCTGGCTTGAAAAAGGGGAAAAAGGGGAAAGAAAATAACCACTGGTATTTATAAAATAGAGGAAGGGACTGCAAAGATGTAATGATTTCCATCCTGCAGCACACACGGGGGTTTGGCTCTGTGGCCATGGCCCAGGCACATGCTGAGCTGAAGGTTCCTCCTCAAACCTGCTGAGCTGAGGTTTCTTCCTCAAACCTGTTCAGCTGAGAGCTCTTCCTCAAATGTGTTGGGCTGAGGGTTCTTCCTTGCTTGCCATCACCTCTTCTGAATGATTTACCTCAGGCTGAGGGATTTATTGACCCCATAGAGACAGAGAGCAAGCTTCAAGAATGCAATATTTGATTTCTGAGGTTGGGGCAGGAAGTGTTTCTAAGATCCTTCTCCTCCCAGCCTCCAGAGCTGTTTATTTTTAAATGTTTTGCTGTGGCTCCTCATGACTCAGGGAATAATCTGTTTGTGGCTAGCCTTGATATGGATCACTTCCAACCCTTTTGTTTACAAACTTCCACTTCAGACCCGAGACATGAGGACAAGATTATGGGGAAG
Organism: Zonotrichia leucophrys gambelii; assembly: GCF_028769735.1. Taxonomy (NCBI): domain Eukaryota; kingdom Metazoa; phylum Chordata; class Aves; order Passeriformes; family Passerellidae; genus Zonotrichia; species Zonotrichia leucophrys. Next base: position 3,569,065 of record NC_088185.1, read on the forward strand.
TTGATGGAGATTTTGTCACTTTTGAAACCCAGATCTCCCCTGGCAGCAGAGGAGCCTGGAAGGCTGATGCAAACCAGTCCCTCCAGCTGGCATCCAGCCCTCCTCTGCGGATCTGCAGAAATAATCTGAGCAGAAACATCTGGAGCCTCTGGAGCAGGAAGAGCCCATTGCTGACCTGGAGCCATGAGTGGCTCATGAGCAGCTCCCAAGCCACAGCCCCATCACATGACTGAGAGCAGAAGGGCTCCTGAGCACCCAGGCCATGGGAGCCAGCAGGATGAGGCTGCTGAGTCACAGCAGGACGCTGCCAACATCATTCCAGAGAGAGAACCCCAGCAGGAATCACATCTGGAGCTTCCCAGGTGGTGCAGATGTGGTAGAAGGAGGCTTTGATGTGTACCTTGAGCAGCACAAGCTCAAGTAGGTTTTCCATCCCAGCCTTCTTCTAAGGTGAATTCCCATTCTTCCCTGGGGATTCATGGAGATCTCCACAGTTTATTCTGGGTGTGCTGGGCAGAGCATTTCCACAGGCTGGCTGGGAGCAAGGTCCTCCCTGCTGTAAGTGGGACAGCTTTGCCCTGCAAACATGGACTCCTGTTCTCCTTCCCACCGTGTCATCCAACAATGTGCCAGCTGCCTGCATTCCTTGCTTCTCCAGGGACAGCTCCAGGAATTCCCTGGAAGTCCCATTCTCTGGGCTGCAGATCGAATCCACGATGTACAAAGAGCATGAAGATGAAGGAAGGACAAATACAGCTGCTGCCAGCTCCACTGACTTTTGGGCTGAGCCTGCAAACCCTGCACAGCAAATCCCAACTTCACAGGGATCAGCTTGGCTCACAGCCCCCAGGAAGCCCTGGACACACAGAGGGACTGCATGTGGACCCCCAAGCCTGGCAGGATGGGATGGAGGCTGTGGGGTCAGTTTTAGTAGCACATCTGCCCAGAGAGACTCCTCAGAGACAGCCAAAATCCAACCCTTATAAAAGCATTTCTGCAGGGGCAGCTCCAGTTGGCACTCCAGCAGCTTTGTGCGCAACTGCTCAGCCCCCCAGGAGTTTGGCCCCACTGAGGAGGGCACACCAAGAAATACCTGCTCCAGGAATGACTGGAGGACTTTCCTGGAGCAGCAGAAAGCTGCAGGAACCTGCTTCTTCCTGCAGAAGCACAGGTTCAAGGTCAGCCCTTTCACCTCCTACCAAGACAAAGAGCCCAATTCTTAGCAAGCCTTTTGCCTCCCAGCTATTAAACAAGTTTTAACCACATAACCCTGAGACCTGCAGCTGCTCCTAAGGGAGTCTGTGCTAAAGGTGTGACCCACATAGAGGGACTGACACCACAGCTGAGGGAGGGAGAAGGAAGCTCAGACCTTACCTCGGGGGACCGCACTGCGTTTTGGAAGACGGCGTAGGCAATAATTGAGCTGGAACCTACAACGCTGAGAAAACAAAGCACAGGTTGGGACAGGAGCGCGTCTGCCTCGCTGGGAGACGCGAGTTCTCTTTTTTTTTTTGCTTTTCTGGGTAAAATCACCTTCGCCACAGTAACTCTATGGGCAGCGTGTCGTACCTGAGCATGGCCATGGTGAACTGGATCCACTGGAGCGCGGAGTAGACCTGGGGAGAAGGACGGGAGGGAGCTCAGGTGACACCGGGACCCGGGAGGAACGGGCAGCACGGACCGGGGACCGGGAGCCCGGGGGGGAAGGACAAGGAGCGGGGATCGGGATAGGAGCGGGCAGCGCGGAGCTGGCAAGGTGGACAGGCGGGTCCCGGAGAAGAGCGGGCAGCACGGACCGGGGACGGGGACCAGGGACCGCAGAGTCCTGGGAAGGGGCAGCACGGACCGGGGACTGGGGACAGCGGGATCCCGAAGAGGAATAAGCAGCACAGACTGGGGGAGGATCGTGCAACGCTGCCGGTGCCGCCGGGCACGGAGCGGGGCGCAGGGCTGGGGCAGGACTGTGAGGGGATGGACGAGAAGAGACGCGCACAGAGAGGTCCCGGGGAGGGGACAGCCGCTGTCCCGAGGGGTGCCGGTGCCGGCGGGGCCCGCTCACCTCCTGCCAGCCCCCATCCAGCCGGTCCGCCTCCGCCGGCAGGGCCATGGGTACCGCCGCCGCCGCCGCACCGCTCCGGGGCTGCGGGCACCGCCCGCGCTCCGCCCCGGGGCCGCACCGCGCCCGGCCCCCGCCGGCGGGGCCGGCTGCGGGGAGCGCCCGGTGGCAGAGAGGGGCTGAGGGGACAGGAGCCTGGGGCAAACAGCGGGATTGGCGTCCCGGGCACCGGAGTCCCGCGCATCCCTCCGGGGGCAGAACCGGCCGAGCCCCGGTGGGCGGGCTCGCTCCGGTCACCGCCGCCCCGGGCTCCCCTCACGGAGCCGCCCTGAGGCGACCCCGCTTAGCCTTGACCCCGCCCACTCGTGACGTCACCAGCGTCCGGGGGCGGGAAGGCGCTTCGGGGAGCGGGCGGCGGCTCTGAGGGGGCTGCTCCCCTCAGGGAACCCGGGCACGGCTCCTTCAGGGTCCCGGGGGCTGCTGCCCTCAGGGAGACCGGGCACGGCTCCTTCAGAGTCCTGCGGGGACTGCTCCCCTCAGGAAACCCGGGCACGGCTCCTTCAGGGTCCCGGGGGCTGCTGCCCTCAGAGAGACCGGGCACGGCTCCTTCAGAGTCCGGAGGGCTGCTGCCCTCAGGGAGACCGGGCACGGCTCCTTCAGAGTCCTGCGGGGACTGCTCCCCTCAGGGAACCCGGGCACGGCTCCTTCAGAGTCCCGCGGCTGCTCCCCTCAGGAAACCCGGGCACGGCTCCTTCAGGGTCCCGGGGGCTGCTGTCCTCAGAGAGACAGGGGACGGCTCCTTCAGAGTCCCGCGGCTGCTCCCCTCAGAGAATACGGGCACGCTTCCCTCAGAATCCTGCGTGTTGCTCCCCTCAGAGAATACGGGCACGCTTCCCTCAGAATCCTGCGGGTTGCTCCCCTCAGAGAACCCTGGGACTGCTCCCTTCACAGATCCAGGGCACGGTCCCCTCAAGTGCTGCGCCTATCAGGGGCTGCTCCCTTCAGAGTCCTGGGGAATAGTTCGTTCCTTCAGTGCTTCGAGAACGGCTCCCCTCAGAGAAAGATTCCCTCGAGGGAATTCCCTCCGGGGCTGAGCCAGGCGGGACAAATCTCCACACAGCGCTCCCAAGGACTGCCCGCCATGCCGGGGCCCTTCCTCTGCCGCACCTGAGGGGAGAGAGCTCTGGGCCACTCTCACCTCGCTCCAGCCATCACAGCCTCCCCTCTGATCATTGTAGTTTTTCTATAGTGGTTAATAAGCAGCTCTGAAGTGGAATTTTTTTTTTATTATAGCATTATTAATACATTTTATCTCGCAGCAACATCTGCTCCTTGTACCCACCCCAAGATTCAAAAGGCAGCAAAGCTCCCACAGGAATCAGTTTTGTTTAAAGCATACTTTTAAGGTAAAACTCACAGGTGTTTTTCTCTTTTCAACTCTGTCACCCTGACCAGGGCTTCAGCATCTTCCAGAAGCATCCGAATTCCACAGAGTGTGAACTGCACAGTTCTGAGGATTGACCTGATCCTTGGGCCAGGCATCTCCTTTTAAATAACACACACGAGGCTTCTAAGGACACAAATACTTCTGCTTCCTCTTACAAGACCTCATTTTCAAATATTCAGAACTACCAAACACTGATGAGGATTTAGTTTGAGAGTGTCAATTGTTTCTGGAGGCTAGAAAAACATTTTGTTCATGAAAGTTTGGGCAGGTAAAACACCTCTTCAGCTGTAAGAAAACTCACCCAAATTTACCTCTGAAAACCCGATTTTTTTTCACAAACTGGTGAGACTGAGTGTAATAGCACCTCAAGGAGACTCTGCCCTTGCTCAGAACTCACTTCACTGTGTCAAGGTATCACAAAGGATTTCAGGAGAATATTTAATGAAATGGCTGCTCTGGACAGAAAATGAGGGACATGCTGTGAACTGTCTTCACTGCCAGCACTTGGCTGATACCCAAAGCAAACAGGGACAGAAGCCATGGAAGGGGAAGGCAGAAAAAGGAAGCTCTGAGTCTCTGAGTCAACAACAGGTAAGAACAAGACTTAGAGCCAAAATGGGACAACACAAGGAGTGTGAGGGGTAGATTAACAAGCATAAAACCCAAGGATATTACAGACAGAAAAAGGTGGGGAAATAGAGGGAACCCAATCTGTACCTTACCCAGCATGTAAGATGGAATGAGAGACTGAATTTTGTTATTTGTTAGCCAGGGAACAGCTGTAAAAACCACCAGGAATGAGCTTCTGGCCAATCTAGAGCTTTTTTTTTTGTTGTCTGCTTTAACACTGTTACTGGATAGCATTACACAATACTTGCTGTGTCTCGCTTTTAGGTGATTTTCCCCACATTTACAATACTGTGTTTTTAAGGAATTTCTTCCTCTTGATCTTCTAAACTGAGAATCCCAGAAGGAGATCTGCTGCCCTCTTGAAGCCAGCGGGAAGTTTGCTTGCATTAAGGAGAACTGGTTAGGACTCTTGACAGTGTTTCACAGCTTGCAGAAGAGTTCTCCAACACATCAGAGCTCATCTTTGTCACTATTCTTCTTCCGGAAAGAAGTGAGGATGTTGAGGCTTTTCTGGAGCTCCTCCTTCTTTCCATCACTCATCTTGTTCTTCTCGATCAGCTTGGTGATTCGGACGACTTCGTTAGCAGCAAACTCCTCTCCCTGCTCCAAGATCTTGCTCATAATTTTCAAGTATTGCTCTGCCGACTTCTTCTCGGTTTCTTTTGCTTTTCCTAAATTCTCCTGGCCCTTTTTCAGGAGGGCCTGGCGATCAGATTTCTCTGTGGTGCTCATGAATTTGCTGGCCAGCACATCATACTCCTTCAGGCAGCCTGGCATCCCCAGGTAGATGCCATTACTCTTCAGCCAGCGCTGAATAGCCCCAGCCTTGATCTCCCCACCATAAAGTAAAGGATTTTTAAAGTCACCATCCTGGAACAAGTAAAAAACAGGGAATTTTTCCTTGTCCAGCTTGTACTTCTCTCCCAGCTCAGTGTTCAGTTTATCACCGTAATCTGTCAAGGGACAACGAAACACAGAAAAGCAAAATTAATCAAAAATTAAATTAGGATTCCCTCCCACACAAATATTTGTAGGCAGAGCTTCAACATGTCCTAATAACCTGTCTGCCAGGAAATCACAGTGTCATGGAAATATCCTGAGCTGGAAGGGACCCAAAAGATTCACTGAGTCCAACTTCCAGCCCTGCTCAAGACACCCCAAAATCCCAAATATTCCCTGAGCTCTGGCAGCCTTGGGGCCCTGACCATTTTTGGAGAACCTGTTCCAAGGAAATGCCACACACTGAAATAAAAACACCTCATAAAATCATTTTTGCAAGGCAAACATTCAGTGGCTTTTCCAAAGAAAAAGACTTTAATGGTGTTTTGCTGTGACTGTGAGAGTGTAAGACATTGGCAGGACCTTTTGTATAAACCCTGTCCTCCTTATGGGAAATCAATACCCTTTTTCCTCTTATTTTCCTCTACCCATTGATTTTATCTGATTTTACAGTGAAATAAGAGTTTTTCCTGTCTGTGTGCAGAGAATGATTTGGTTCTGACAGCATGCCAAGCTCCAAGAGATTTACTCATCTCACAGAAATGATATTTATTCCTGAGGACAGAAAACAAAGCCATTTCAAATATGCTCCCTAGAGTATTCCACATATGCTTAGAAATATCAGAGTGGGTAAAACTTCACAGTTTGATAATTAAGCCTAAATTCTTAATTCAACCTCCAAAGCAACATCAGGTGACAGTGATCTGTTTTTCACTCTTTTTCTCTTAATTCCAGTCACAATCACATCAAGTTAAAGCAGCCACAGTGCAAGAACCCCTTGCTGTGCTGCCCCAGGCTTTGCTGCATGGAATTAATCACACTAAATATTCTTTGTCTGAGCAGGGTTGTAGCTAAAGCACGATTCTGGTGAGCTCTGCTCCCTGCACGTGGGACAAAAAGGTTTCTCTCAGCAAAGAAGGAAGGGGAAAAAAAAAGGCAAGAATTGCAGGGGATGAGGAGGTGGCAGCAGTTCAGCAGCGTGGGCTGGCTCCTCATTACCCAGCCCAGATGGATCAGCAGCTCTCCCACGCACAGCCAGGGCAGGAGCTCCACTCTCACATCCATCCCTCCCCCAGAACTGCTCAGAACCTGCAGAAATCACAGTGAAATTATCCCCTCCCCACCAGCCCACTGAGCTCCTCACCTGATATTCCCACTTCTGCCACCAGCAGATCCTCACTGGAGCCGGAGCTCTCTGCCAGCTTTTTAAACTCATCTTGTTTCTCACCATAGGGATATTGTGTGTCAAACTTCACAAGGACAAACTTGTGCTTTGGAATGACCTAAAACAAGAAGGAAAAGACAAAACAAAACTTGATCATTTCAGGTCTGAGCAATGCACAAGTTGTTTTTGCTTGTCCTTTTTTCCTGTGCAATTGGGAGATGCAGAGGAGAATGGAAATTTGATATAATTATGGCCTTTGAGAAATGACTCAGTGTTGTGTGGAGGAAAGACTGAGCTTTGAGTGTCTGTATTCCTGCACCAGATGATAGTGTGTGGTAGGTTTAGGGGATCTGATAATGCCTTTCATTATAAGATTTGCTGCTTGTAAATCTGACTGGCATCTTGCAAGAACATCAGCTAAAACATTGTCCAGTGGGACGTGAGGAGGAGAGAGGCCAAATGTAATTTCATGTTATTCTGAGGTGTCCCAGCATGAGAGCTGCACTCCTGGCTGGGAGGGGACACAGGGAGGCAGCGCAGATGCTGGAGCTGTTGCACTGCTACATCAAATGGAGAATTCACATTTAATTGATTCCTCTTCACTTCAGCCTTGCTCTGCTCAGACGATGCCTTTTCCAATTAGTTTGGCAATGGACTCCGTCACCCCTTGGGGGATTTTCCCCTCCCTGCCGTGGAAGACCTTGCAAAATCTTTTTGTTCTCGCGAACAGGTTGAGGTTGCAGCACAGCTCCCCACCTACACAGCGCTCTGCCAGCGCTGCTCAGGCACTGCACATCTGCATGCACAGGTGGCTGCAGGCTCGGTCCCGGCCTGCCGAGCGGTCGGTGTCCCGGTGGGGAGCGCACCGGGCCCGGGGAAGATTCCGTCCTAGCAAAGTGATTTAGTGAAGGGAAAAAAAACGATGGGGAAAAAAAAAAAAAAGCGCCTGTTGCTGTTTGATGAACAAGTGGAACCCAAGCAGCGCGCCCACGGCCCCGGCTCCATCCCGGCACGGTGCTGCCCTCCCTCAGCGGCACAGACAGCACAGCCCGGCCGAGGAGCGGCGGCTGCGGCCGCACCTCCCCGCGCCGGTACCGCCGGGCCGGACCCCGCGGCTCGGCTCCACTTGGACCGCGCCGATTGGCTGCCGGCCGCGACCGCCGCGCTCCCATTGGCTGAATGCCGCGGCCACCGCGCTCCCATTGGCTGCGGCGCGGCCGCTCCGCCGGCACCGAGCGCTCCCCGCGCCGGCGGCGGCAGCAGCGACCCCGTGCCCGCGGCCCCGCCGCGCCCCCCGCCTTCCTCCCGGGCCCCGGGGCTGCCGCCGGCCTCGGGGATACACAGCCCGGTGCGGCCCCACGTCCGCCCTCCCAGCGCTCCGGCAGGCCCCCAGCGCCGTACCTTGTAGAAGGTGATGGTGTCGAGCGGCACGGAGCCCTTGGTGTGCAGCGTGCTGCCGCCGGGCAGCACCAGGCCGAGCAGGCAGAGCAGCACCGAGCCGGCGGCAGCCGCCGCAGCCATGGCGGAGCGCGGAGGGAGCGGAGCTGCGGAGCCACGTGACGGCGCGACGGCCGCCGCCGGGGGCTCGCCTCGCCCCGCCCCGCTGCCCGGGGCCACCGGGGGAGCGGCAGCGCTCGGGGGCGGGCGGGGGCTCCGGCACCGTGCGGGCCCGGGAGCGCAGCGAAAGGAGCCGTGGGGTGGGTGCGCGGTTGGATGCAGGCGGGCACTGCCACAGCCCGCTCAAACAGAGGTTTTTGTGCTGCCAGGGGAGATTTCACGCACGGCCAGCCCGCACTTGCACACAACGTGTCCTTATCGTGGAAAGACTGGATGAAAAGCAAGCAAGCACTGCAGAACGACAGACTGACAGCTCATCAAGTAAAAGCACTGTTCCATCCACGCTCCCTCCCCCAGCAGACATCGTTCTGCACCTAATCCCCAGCTGGAAAACAATGAGCATTTTCCCTTTCTCCATCCTTCCTCTTAGCAGGATCTGCTTGTCCTGCACCAGCATAATCTGGCTTCACCACGGAGCTTACAAAGTGCAGACAAGCACTTTGATCACATCCAGACCATCCAGGCAGAAAAATGAGGCAGCAATACTGATTTGTAACGAAACTGACTTTTATATAAATTATAAACCCATCCAGTTTAAAGCAGTTCAGTTGCAGCTGTGTCACTTAAGTCCGTAGAAGGCTGAGGCGTACATATCTCCTACAGTCATAAATTAACAATAATCAAGGAAGAGAAAGTTCAGATAAGGCTGCAAATACAACAACAACAAAAAGAAAATCCCTAAGTTTACTAGCCGTTAAAATAAAGTCATGATTATCAAGGATTGCAAAATATAAATGCAATTTCTGAACAGTTAAAAAGTACAAAAATGATGGACAACACAAACAAGCATTGTACAGTTTGTCCTGTGTGTAGACAAAGCAGAGTAGGAGATTTCCAACCTTTATCTACATCAGACACTGATTTGAAGCCAAGAGGAGTTGAGGAAATCTGTAAAAGGATCGTGGCTCATGATCCCAGTAGTATAAAAGCAGTAATTTTTCAGTCTGTAAACAGTAGTCTTGGTAGCTTCTTCTAGGTATGTTTTTCAATTCATCACCCAAAGAAAATCCGAAACCAACAAAAACAAATCCTAAGAGTGGAAAAAAGGGGAACAGCAGCAATGGGTTATAGCTTGAATTTCTTACCAGGTCCGTGTGGGACATATTCTGGAGGGGAAATGCTCTTTCATAAGAAATATATAATATATTTAACTGTACACAATTTATAGGGGGAGAGAAACTCTCCCTCAAGCAAGCCCCCAGTCAGTGAGTACGGAGTCATTTTTGTACAATGTTTCCTCCTAGAGAAACTACAGCTTGGGAAGAGACAGCCTCTGCTTTTAGAAACCACTGAGGAACCCCCAAGTCCTGTGTTTGCCAAGGTTGCCATTCCCAGCAGCTGGCACAGAACAGGCACAATTCCCTGTGCTGGAAGTGACAGAGCCATGGTTCCACCCTGTCCCAGCCCCTGCCTCAGATGCCACCAATCCCCTCCAGTTTCAGTTCTGCTTTCAAGGGATGCAGGAAACCTTTTTTTAACCCAGCTTCTGCTTTCAGGCACACAGGAGGATTTTAAATGCTTGGTTTTCTTAATCCTAAACCTCACTTACACTGTCACCATTGCTTATTGATATAACTGAGTCCAAGCTGGTGTAGCAGCAGTGGAAGGAAACTGCAGCCTGGATCAGCCCTGGGACTGTCCCTGTGTCACCTCTGCAGTGAGGAGGGGACAGGGACAGCAGCAGAGCCACTGGCCCTGACTGGGAAGGGCAGGGCCTGTTTTGGCTCAGGGCTGCTCTGAGCTGCCCCAGCCCAGCTCTGGGGGGGTTTGCACTCACCTCCAGTCACCAGCCTTGCTTTAATTCAAGGAGCACACCCCTCCTTTCAAAAATGATATTTCTATACAACATGACAGTTCTGTTTCTTTTTTTTCCTTTTCTTTTTTTTTTTTTTTTCAGTAAAAGTATTACTATAAAACAAACTTAACACATTTTGGTATTCCTCCAGCCCAGAGCATTTACCAGACATTGTGATTCAACCATCAGGACATCCTTTACAATCTGACAACCTGCAGACATTCTTCTTCTTTCCCTTTCAGGATGGGGCAAAGCCAAACTAAATCCAGCAAGAGCAGCTATGGGACTTTTTTTTTTTTGTTTTTTAATACAGGGGATTTATTAAAAAAATACTCTCATTAACATTCTAGCATTACTAACAAAACAGAGGAGATGACAAAGGCAGTCAAGCTCTCTTCAAACTTTAAATCTAGACTTGGATACCTGTGGAGATGAGGAATCTGTTGGGTCTGGCCTGTCCCTTGTATTGCAGGTACATGAACTTTTTTTTTGCCTATCAATTTTAGGCTGCATTGCTCTTTGAACATTAAAAAAACCCAGCAGAAACGCAGATTCTGTGGGAGCAGATGATATGGTCACACTTTCTAACAGAAAGCTTCAAGGGCCAGTGCTTGGATAATCAAAGTTCAACTGCAACAAGAAGCAAGCAGACAGGTACAAAAAGGAGCTCAGCCTCAGACCACAGCGGAAGCAAAAGTTACCTCTGCCAACTTAAAACCAAAGCCAATAGGATTCCTTTTCTATTAAAATATTGAAGTCTTAAAGTTTCAGTAATCTAAATACACTTTTTAAAAGTCATGACGTTGCTGTTTGACATTAAACTGACATGATACCGGCGCAGTGCCACACTTCACTGCAGCCATTATTTACAAGGTCTCTCTTTTTGTGTTTGTTTTTTTTTTTTGCTGAAACACCCATTCCCATCTCTCTCTCTCTCCGAAGTTTGCTCCTCCTCACATCTGCAGTTTTCCCGAGCTGTGCACAGACACCTCCTCCCTGGAGGATCCTGCCCCAGCTCCGGATGATTCCCAGCCCACCACGGAGGCCTCACCTCTCCCTGATGGAGCAACACTTGGAATTCTGGCAGCAGGACCAGGTGGGTTTGCAGACAAAACAGGCAGCTCCAAGCCAGATCAGTTCATCAGAGGTGGCTCAACGTGGACATCTACAATTCCTGCATTTCTAAGGCAAGGACCATACAAAAGTTATGAACACTGTATGGTGATGAAAATATCCTTGGAGATAGATGCTTTACACTGGATTGCTATTGCTGCTTCTAAAGACCATCTCCAGTTGGCTCTAGAGATCAAAAGGGAAGAAAGTGACTTTTCTCCTGTTGCAATATGCTTATGAACATGTATAAAAAGTGGTCAAACCCCAGGAAGGGTCCCTGCTTCTTTTATGTACAATAATTTAAATCAGCTCGATACATCTGTAATACCTAAAAAAATTCTTTCATGATTTTAAGTCCTTCATGCATTATGAGGAAGTTCTGGATTTAAGTGATGGTAGAGTGGATGTTGCTTCTGTCTGGGACTCTGGTGTCACTCCCCTGTGGAGTCTGTCAGGGATGCATTGCTCAAATCTTTAGTTTTTTAATGGTATCAAGTCTCTTTTTCAGCAGCTCTCCAATTTCCTGAACTGAGTGATGGTAACTGCTCTGGACCTTCCCTTGCACAGTCTTTGTAAACTTTTTTTCTTCCTGCAAAGTGCAAAAGAGAAATCATTCACTCCACAGCAACTGTTTCAATCCCCCTTTTAAACTTTCTCCAACATCTCAAACAGCAGAAGGAAATTCCTGAGGAGCAGTGTTTGCTCAGGGAATCTCTTACCTGTAAAAGCAGAGTGTCCTTGAGGGACAGCTCTTCAAGTTTTAGTGCAGTCAGAATGATTTCAAGCCCTTTGATATGATCTATTACATTGGAAGTTAATGTCTGGAGTTCAGTTACATAATCCAGGAAATGGGTAAATACAGGTGGCTACAAAAACAAATACAGGCCTTGAATTTATAAACACACATTAATGTCCACTTTATATAATTCACTTTGTAATCTATAATTCCTTCTTCCCACCAGTGCTAAGCTATAATTTAGCTCCCCAGATAAACACTCCCAGCTGACAAGTTTACTGTAATACATTCAGGCAGGAAGGTCAATGACACTCTAAACTGTATTTCTCATTAAAAAGCTGTCACATGATGTCACAGACATGACAGGGCACTGATTTTAAACAGCAAGAATTAGCCCCAAGTAACCATTACCCACATCAACCTCCACAAGTTTATGAAAACCAGTTCGTGTTATCTACCCTGATTTTTCTTCCAGAATAAATAAACTGTGATTAGGGGTGGGGGAAAAGAGAAAGAAACATTGTTTGTACCATTGCTACACTGCTCTCTTTTTTTTTCTTCTTCTTTTTTTGCAGGTTGGATTTAAAAGGTCGGAGGACACTGTCACAGTAACTTGATACCCACAGGGCAATGGAGATCGTCTGGAAGAAAGGTAAAAATATGTTCTAAGTTGCTTTTAGAGGAGGATTTCAACTCATTTTAGTGTTCCTGGTAAAACCCAGCATGATTAAAATATGCAACAAAATCCCTCACGAGTTCTCTTGATTGTCTGAGATCAAACTTGCACTGTGTTTCAGTCCCAACACTTCTATCCCACAGCACTCCCAAATTTCTAGTTTTCAGAGGGAAAAAAAATTACCTCAACAAAGAAGACTAAGTTTTCTAACAGGTTTGGATGAGTTTTCAAGGTGCCATCTCTGACTTCAATCAAGTCACCTTTACATTTATTGAACAAGTCTGAAAAGAAAAAAGACAAAACGCTTAGTGAAGGATGAAGGAGATAATTTTAAATGTGCATTATCTGAGTGTGCAGAGCTGTCAGAGCACCAACCACTGAGTCCTCTCCATCTCCTCTGAGTCCTGGCTCATCACCAACATTTCCACAGCCCTGCTGAGCCCCCCTGACCCCAGCACCAGCAGAAGCAGCTGCCCAGGCTGGGAGATAAATGCACTGAAGGGCACAGCACCATCTGAGCATGCAGCAGCCTCAGCACACAAGCCAAGGGCAATCCCAGCCTTGCTCTCAAGCTTCCACAGGGTCTGCAGATGCATCACCACAGCCCATCCCTGCAGACCCTCCAGAGCCATCCTCACACAGCCAGGCAGCTCTGCCTCAGGGGCTGCTCTTGAGTTACCATTTACCTGTCAGGCGTTCTACTAAAGACTTGAAACTATTCCCTATTCTTTCCTGGATTTCTGCTGAATCTTCTGAAAAATAAAAAAAAATTAAAAATGGTAAGCTACAACTTCTCTTATTTTCTGCTTCTAAAAGTTCAAAAGGCATTTAAATGCAATTTAGTGTCAGTACTCAAAAGTAAATATAAGTGTATTCAAAGAGGAGCCAGTATTACAGCACCATATACTGCAGAAAAATGAAGACTTAATGAAGAATTTACATAGGCCAGTGCCTTCTTTTACATAAAACATGAAAAGAAGGCACTGGCTCTCAGATAATTTAGTTTCAGACAGAAAATTAACACACAAGTAACAGTTTTGAGTCCATATCCTCCAACGCCCAGCAGTTTTCTGTTGAGTTTTCAGACTCAACAGAGCCATGTGGCTCCCACCCACCACACACCACAGCAATGTGGTCAAACCCCTGCCCCAAACACTTACCTAAGCCATTGGTATCTAGTTCATAAATATCACTAACAAGATAAAACAAGCTAGTCTGGCACTGACAGCTGCCATTGCTGAAGAAGCCAGCCATTCGGGTAGGAGGAGGGCCAAGGACAGGATACTAGGCAAGAAGCAAAGAAAAAGATAAAGGTGTTGCAGCTTCTCCTCATCCCACCAGTGCCTGGCACATCTCCCAGCCAGTCACACACACAAACCCAGGGGCAGTTCAATGCACTCTGCAGCCTGCACGATGCATTCACGGCCAACCTTTGGGGAGAGCTTTCGCCTCGCTGGTACCTGGATTTTTTGTTCTAGAAACTTCTTCCCTGAATCCACCGCCGCTTCCAGCTGCTGCAGCAGGGCTCGGATGGTGTCGATCTTGGATGAGACACCGTTCTCTGCAGTCTTTTCAGAGTTCTTTGGTTGGATGGTGTGACCAAGGGTTGGGAGCCCGCTCACCAGCCTCAACGTCAAGGAGCGGATTCGCAACCACAGCGTCTCCTCCTCCAGGGAGAGCTTCCGATGCTCCTCAGAAATGTCCCTAGGGAAAGGCACCAAAGCCTTCAGGCAAATGCTCCAGGCACAAAGGCCTACCCAAAGCTCCCCAGGTTTGTATGATGAAGAACAAATGGTCAGAAATGCAGAAAAATTAATAACTAACAGAGCAGCACTCCTCAGAAATGTCCCTAGGGAAAGGCACCAAAGCCTTCAGGCAAATGCTCCAGGCACAAAAACCTACCCAAAGCTCCCCAGGTCTGTACGATGAAGAACAAATGGTCAGAAATGCAGAAAAATTAATATCTAACAGAGCAGCACTCCTCAGAAATGTCCCTAGGGAAAGGCACCAAAGCCTTCAGGCAAATGCTCCAGGCACAAAAACCTACCCAAAGCTCCCCAGGTCTGTACGATGAAGAACAAATGGTCAGAAATGCAGAAAAATTAATATCTAACAGAGCAGCCCTGCCAGATGTGGTGGATGGTGCTTAAGTCAGCCAGCCCAAGGAACACTGAAATATTGGAATTGCCCTGGAAGGAATTTCTTGGCTATGTGTGAGTTGAGGATATTTCTACTCACCTGTCTTTTGGATCCCAGCTAAACAAGACTGTCAGGTCTCTGTTGTCACGCAGATCTTTCCATGGAATGTCATCCTCCTCTGGGCTCAGACTCATGGACTTTATACTTTCTTCTAAACTGGTTGATCTGTAGGTAAGAACAAGCAGCACTAAAATTAGTTCTCATAAATAAATCAAACATCTGATCACTGCAAAGGGAAAGCAGCTCACTAACAGCTCATGTTCTGTGCACTGCTCAGCTCTTCCCTCTGTCACGAATGTGACACACATGGCACTGACAAGGATGGGAAGGGACAGCAAATCAGAATCACAGAACCCCCAAAGTTTGAAAAGTCCCTTAAGATCACCAAGTCCAAACACCAATCTGGTCCTTACTGGGCCCTTTCACATGTTTTCTGAACACTTCCAGGCATGGTGACTCCACTGCTTCCCTGGGCAGCCCATTCCAACACCTGACAATCCTTCCCATGAATGAATTTTTTTAAATCTCCTCGGTGCAACCCAAGCCAATTAAAATCCGAATGAAGCTTTAGGAGCGGAGCTGCAGCTCTGAGATTTCTGCAGGTACAACTCTGTCCGGTTTTCGGCTGTTTGGGTGGCCTGGAAAGGCCCGGGGTGGCCTTGGGGCAGCCCACGTTTCAAAGGAACAGAAGAGGCTTCAGTTCTTTTCTCGGTCTCGGTGTTTATTAATTGTTTATCTAAAAGATTTTCTCTCGGCCCGACAGAGCTCTGCTCAGCAGCCAGCCATGAGCGCACTGTGCTGCCCTCCGGGCGGTCACCTATCTTTATACCCAAAGTTACGTGTACAATATTTATCATTTTTCCCCAATACCTTTCACCCTTATTGCCCAGTGCACTTTTAGTAATGACCGATCCCAAAGTGCCACCATCACCACAGAAGATGGAGGAGAAGAAGAAGAAGGACAGGACACGCCCCAATTCCTCCATCTTACTTCTCTAAACCCCCCTGTACAGAAATCCTAAACCCTGTGTTTCACTCTCTAATTAACTCATCCCTTCACCATTCACCCCGGTGAAACCCTCCTGTCCTCATACAGGTGTCGTCTCCCGTGTAGGATCAAAGTCCAGCCACCAGACACTTCTGGAACATTCCAGGACTCCCGAGCCCCCCAAGGGTGCTCTCGGTGACACCTCAGTCCTGAGGTGCTGAGATCCCACACAACTCCCCAAGGCCCTCCTGGCTGTTTCCCAGTTTTCCCAGGAGCTGTACTCACATGTTGGCTTCAAGTAAGAGGTCCAGCAGCATCCGCTCGGTGCGAACCTGCGCGAAGTGAAGGGAGGAGTTCAGGCGGTTCCTGAAGGCGATGAACTCCGGGATCTTCTCGAACGCCCCGTACTTGTAGGCTTGGATGATGTACTCTGAGGTCTGCAACACAGCACACACCAGCTCTCCTCAGTGACCTCCCAAATCAGCAACAACCAACGAGGTCACTGCCAAGGAACTGCATTGCTGTGGGTTTATCAGCCCAGAGCTGCAGGACCTGGAAGATCCTCAATCTCTGGGAGGAATTTGTGCTTCTGCTTCTCCAAGTCACCCAGGCAGTTTTGTTACTTTAAATTGGGAATGCCCACATGCTCCATGGGCAGTGAGGTTTAACAACAAAACCAGCACTAAACATCACCACAATGTTGTTGTTGTCACCACAATGAGAAATACTTCACAGGGAAGAGATGCTTTTTTCCCTTCCTTTTCCTTTTAGATGCATGATTCAAATAATTAAATCATAATTTCATTGTGAGAAATAATTCCAGGCAAAAGAAATATAGCCCAGATTTTCTGAAACTGAGCATCACATATCACCACAACACAGATGAAAAAAAAATCAAATTACTCACACATCTTTTGTTTCACTTTTTTATTAGAGTTTTAAATACAGTGTGTACATGGCACAACACAAACACCAAAGGAAGCTCTCAGGGTCCATGGGATATTTTGCTTTCTCTCTGATGAAATGCAGCAATACAAGGCAGGCAGCCAATATCTCACTTCAGTCCAAGCAATCTCCAAAAAAAGAGATTTTTATGATGAAGGAACTCCAGACAAGCAGTGTTTTAATGAAAATGTCTAACTGTAGACACAGAGTGAACTGTTTCTGCTCCCAGCCATGAGTGATAGCTGAGTTTTTACATCAGAACTACTCCAAAACGGAGAAATTCTGGCAAATCAACTATTTTCTTCTGAACAAGCTTATGAACTGCACTGAAGATGAAAGGCACCAAAAAAGGCTTCTGCTTAACTGAATTCTATATGGTCCTAACAGGCTCAACTTGACTGGAAGGCTCTGGGAGATCAGAAGGCAACACAGATCTAAAACTCCTTTTTTTTCCCTCCAAACCAAGAAATGTCCTCTAGAGAGTTGTCTTTATTTTTTTTTCCCCTAAGTAATTTGGTTATTTGCACTGAATGAAAAAATATGCCAAATATTCAACAACACACCCTCTGATCAACAGCCTTGCAGAGGTGACTGTCAGGGACTATGGGCTCTAATTCAAATGCATCCACGTGGTTTTTAAATCCCCCAGGACAGGTTGGTGAGGTTTGCCTGCAGCATCTGGAGAGATTAAAGATGGATGGACACAAGAAAATTAGAGAGATTACTGGTGATTCTGCACAGCTGAAGGAGGACTGTCTTGAGGAGGATAAAGTTGCCTTTTTAGGTTTGGCCAAATATAGCAATGCTGCCTTCTCTCTCTCTCTCTCTCCTCCCTGTGCTTGGCATCCTCTCCCAGAGCAGGAATAGTGGCAGGATTGCACAAAGCCTACATGGCTGTTACTCATGGGATCACTCTGACACAGGATCCACGTCAGGCTGGCAAGTTCAGCAAGTCAGGAGAATGGATTTATCCAAAGCAAGGAGTCTGATTCAGGAGCTCTATTTTTATGCCAGACTTCATTTACATCCCACACTTCCTGCTCCAGGCAGAGTCCCACACACAGCTCTGTGCTGTGACATTCCAGCTCATCTCAGCATCAACCTAGGCAGGAGCAGGCAGCAGCAGCAATCTGTAAAAAAGGAACTTTGAAAGGACAGACACCTTTTAACACTGCAGATGTGACTGTGGGGCTTGAGTGGCTCCAAGCACCCTGAGCACAAATGGGGCAGCCCCAGCAGAAGCACAGAAACTGGGAGCAGATCCTGTGTCCGGTTTACGGCTGTTTGGATGGCCTGGAAAGGCCCGGGGTGGCCTTGGGGCAGCCCACGTTTCAAAGGACGAGAAGAGGCTTCAGTTCTTTTCTCGGTCTCGGTGTTTATTAATTGTTTATCTAAAAGATTTTCTCTCGGCCCGACAGAGCTCTGCTCAGCAGCCAGCCATGAGCACACTCCCTGCCCTCCGGGCGGTCACCTATCTTTATACCCAAAGTTGCGTGTACAATATTTATCATTTTTCCCCAATACCTTTCACCCTTATTGCCCAGTGCACTTTTAGTAATGACCAATCCCAAAGTGCCACCATCACCACAGAAGATGGAGGAGAAGAAGAAGAAGGAGAAGGACAGGACACGCCCCAATTCCTCCATCTTACTTCTCTAAACCCCCCTGTACAGAAATCCTAAACCCTGTGTTTCACTCTCTAATTAACTCATCCCTTCACCATTCACCCCGGTGAAACCCTCCTGTCCTCATACAGGTGTCGTCTCCTGTGTAGGATCAAAGTCCAGCCACCAGACACTTCTGGAACATTCCAGGACTCCCGAGCCCCCCAAGGGTGCTCTCGGTGACACCTCAGTCCTGAGGTGCTGAGATCCCACAATCCTGACCTTGTGACATGATTTATGGCAAGGAATCCTTCTTCATCCCCACTTTTGTCACACCATCATCCTCATGGAACAGCAGTCTGAACTGAGCCTTCACCTCCTGCAATTCCTGGTTCCTTGAACAGCTTTTGAGGCATTTCCCATCAAAAGGACCTTAAGCAGACAAGTGTCCAGAGCAGGAGAGATTTGGAGACCTGACAGCAACATCATCTCCTGGTCCTTTGGCTGCAACACCATCTCCAAGGTAGGATGTGAGTGGTTCCAGAGTCCCATGCTCATCTTGCCACATGAGGCATTCTGTCCTCCTGCTGCACCACTGCTGGCCTCTTGAAATCCCAACATTTGAAATCCCAACATTTGAAATCCCAGCATTTGAAGGTGTAGCAGCAAGGCAACACCTTTTTGGGATTTCTGGAACACGAGTTGTGTTTTCCTGCCAACAGCCACTGGAGACATCCAACTCTTCTCTCATCACTCATTCCAGAGAATAACCTGCTCCCAGGGGAACCACACCTCAATTACTTCATTGTTTTCCATGGAAAGATGATTTCTTGATGCATTACAACACTGTTCCCAGGCAGAGGAATCACATCCAGAAGTTTTTTCAGTTCACTTTTCCACCTGGTGCCCAGGAGTCGTGGCTTTCATTCAGACAGTTGGTTCCAGGGATGTTTTTCATTAACATCCACCAAATGACTTTTAAACAAGACTGAAAAGTTACACCTCAGTTAAAAAAAAAAAAGTGTCTGGATCCAGGGCTTCAATCCCAGTAATCCAAAACTTATTAGCAAGTAGGAAAAAAAAGAGCAAGTGAGGGATGCAGAGCAGAGTGAACAATCCATGTGCATCCCTCAGGAAAACCTCTGTGTCAGACACAGCTCACAGGAACTGGGCACAGGGAAATGGGAATCCTGTACACAGGAATCACCTGGGCTGCCAACAGAGCAAGCTGCTGCTTCTGAGTGACTTCTGTGTGAGATCCTTTACTGCTCAGTACAGACAATTCTGTATTTTTATCTATTGCTGGGATAGTGGGAAAGCAAAGTGTGTGACTGCAGAGCCTCTGGAGCCAACTTAGCCAGATTTAAAACTGGGTTGCACCTTTGTTTCTTAGGAAGTAAAAATAATCTTCACCTACCTCTCAACAGTGCCCACCCAGGGGGTGAAATACAAACACACAGGATTTATTCCCACTCCTCAGAATGGGAAGGTCCCCTTAAAATGAAGTGCACCCCTCCCCATCCACTGAAAACACACAGCTCCAGTGACTGGAACATCAAGGATTCATCATGTGCCATCCCCATCCTGACCCATCATCACTGGCTGCTGTCTCACTTTCCAAAAAGCCAAATTTCTGACACCAGCACTTATTTCCACAGGACATTCCACTTCAATTACTGCATAAAATCACAAGCATTAATTTAAAAGCAATCACACCTGCTTTATGAGCATTAAAACTTTAACAGAAAGGAAACTGAAGCAAAACCTCATGTAACAGCAACTCACAAATCCTTGTAGTAGGAAATGCAGGTTGAGACAACCTTTACCTCAAAGCTGCACCTACTACTGCTCTTTGTTATGTTTTACACCACTGCAATTGCACAAGCCTTGCACAGGGCTCCTCTAAAGCCCTGAAGCCTCTCAAAGACACTTTGCTGTGTGACAAGGACATGGAGGGGATTTCTTTCAACTTACATCTTTCTGGTTGGAGTGGAAAAACCTGAGTGCAAAGTTGCAGGATTGGGAAGCAGCAGCGTAGTGGCCCAGGGAGCCGGCGTAGCGTGTCAGGAGATAACTGCAACAAACAGCACGAGGCAAACGTCAGCCACTGCCCTGGCAAGCAGCTGCACAGGACACAGCTGGACATTTAACAGCATTAACAGCATCCATGGGCAAGTTCAGGCTTTTAGTGGAATGAATTCGCAATTTTTTCAAAGCAGTATGTGAGGGCTTGGAGTTCTTTTTTCACGTTAAGGGTGTAAGAGTTGCTCTCAGTGAGAGACCCTCAATCACATCAGGGTGTGTTTGCTTTCCAAGCTGGAACACCAAGCTCTGACTGGCAGCCAGCCAACCACTTCACCAATTTCCTTCTAAAAAATCCAACACTGCTCAAAATCACACGGGGGAAGATACCCTAGAGAAAGGGGGAGCATGCAGTGGACGTGCCTCCCAAAAACCCCACCACAGCACCCAAAAATGCAACAATGCACCCAAAACGTGACAATGTGCTGAAATCTGGGTGGCAGAGGGTGCTGCAGCTGCCAGGATGGGTTGATGAGGAGGGAGGGATTATTCTCAGTATGTACCACCCACCCGATGGTGTCGTGCTGGATGTGCTTGGCGTCCAGGCTGGAGTAGAGCTCCGAGACGGGCTCGAAGGCGCCGAGCCTGCAGTAGATCCGGATGAGCAGCAGCTTAAACTGAGCATTGGAGGGACTGTGAGACAGCCCCTCCTCCAGGAGAGTCAGGCACTGCCACACAGCTGCCTCTTCACCTGGGGACAGACACAGCACAGGCCGGGGTGAGCAGGGACAGCTGGCACAATCCCCTCTGCCCGCGTTGTGCCACGCTCAGGGCGCTGCCAGGGGCTGCAGTGTGCCCAAAGAACACCTGCTCCACATCCAGCTGCTCCCTGAGGGAATGCTGGGGGAATAATCCCTCCCAGGGAGTATCCAGCTCACATCTGCACAGAGCACACTGCAGGCAAAGTGGCCTTTCCTGATGAATCCTGGGCTGTTTGGGAATTCCAGCTTGCCCCCCATCCACCTTCCTGCCAGAAACCTGACCATGGATTTAGTCAGGTTAAAGACTAAATCCTCCTTGGGAAAGACAAGGGTGTAACAGATAGAAGGGCAGGAATATACACGTGGACACCCAGCACTGGACACTGTGGGATTAAGAGACTAACACAAGGAGCAGGGGTGGAGTACAGGCAAATTTAAACAGGTCCCAGCAAGTCTAGAAACAAGGGATCCAAAAGACAAAGTATGTCAGGAAGAGAAAGAAATGCTCTCAAAACACTTCTGGTATCAGAAAGGAGCTGTCAGCAGAACTCGTGCCAAGGGAGAGAAAAAAGGAATTAATCAGAAAAATTAAATCTGTTTATAGAGATCAGTGAGATTCAGGGCAAACACCAGCTGATCAGAGGGACTACTGAAATACCTCATATAGCAAAAAAAATAAAAAATCCAACCCAGAAAGCTCCAGGCCTAACAAGCCAGGCCAGGCACCCACTGGCCACAGGGACTCCCTGTCAGCCTCCCACAGAGATATCGGAGCAAGGCACAATTTTGAATTTTGGGAACAGGAGCAAGGCACAATTTTGGGAACAGGAGCAAGGCACAATTTTGGGAACATACCTTCCAGCCACAGATCCAGCAGCAGGTGGACTGCAAGCAGGCAGTAATAATCTGAAAACTGCAATTCAGTTTTCAAACAAGATTTCCCTAAAAAGAGAAAAAAAAAAAAAACAAAACCAGTTACCCTTGAATTACTAAAATTAATTACTAATTGCTGCCAGCTGATCTCACAGTCAGGGTTACTGAGTGGCACCAGGACCAGAGAGCACATTTTAATTTATAAAATCAGAATTGTCTTAAAATCCAAACAACTTCACACATCACTGAGTGGCCTTTGGGGCACCTCAAACATTGACATCTGCTGGAAGCAGAACTGACTCCCACAGCTGCAAGATTTACAAATTAATAACTCCTGCCCACAAATGTGTCCTATGCGCTTCAGTGAGAAAACCTGGCTTTGCTTAAAAGCACAGGCAATCCTGCAAAGTACACACATAAATGAGCCTTGCTTGGTCTTATCCTATGCAAGCTGTTCCAGCTCCAGAGCTCAGTCCCCAAGGGGACTGGGTGCCAGAAGCCAGCTCGCTCTCAGACCAAGGCCGCGGGTCAGCCCCTAGCAAGCAGGGAATATTCAGCTCTTAGTGATCAGGCAGCTCTTGTGATTTCAGCTTTGCTTGCTAGGTAGCTTTTCCCTTGGCCTAAGGCTCCAGCAGACGGCAGAGAGAGGAGAAGCAGAAGGCGCTGGCTGTTCCACGAGTGTGGCTTTATTGCAGGGTCCGTGAAGGGTCTCAGCTCTTCTTCTTCCCAGTTAGTAGGGGTACAGTGTGCTACTTTTATACCCTTGGCCTGGATCCAATCCTGACCATGGCAAAGGTGTTAGAGTGACCATAAGTGACCAATAGTAGGGTTTAACACAATATTGCCTTCCATGGCTATAGGGATAAGGTACAAGGCGGATGTCCCTGGAGACAGGAAACTTCTTTGCCGCTGTGTCAGCATTCTATTCTCCAAGGGGCCCTGGCTAAACCTGAGGGGTTTACTACACACACAGACCATCTGAACTACCCAGAAAAGCTTCATTTATCTTTAAGATACGTGGTGGAAAAGAAAAAGAATGAAAGGAACCAAAATTCAGGGAAGGTGAAGGGTAGAACCAGAAAGGAGAAAGCCAAGTTTTATCAGCGTTCCAGATTCTCCTCACCAAACTCCAGCCCGTGGCGGTATCTCAGCATCAGCTCCCGCACCACCGCCAGCTTCTGCTTCTTCTCCATGGCGTGGTAGATGCCCAGCAGCCTGGAGAGCTGCACCACACACAGGTGCTGCTGCAGGGCCTTGATGTCACCTGGCAGAGCCACCTCGTTCTCGGCCACCGCCGCCAGCGGGATCACGTCCAGCAGCTGCCGGATGAACTGCAAGAGAAACCCCCGCGGGTCAACAATCCTTTCATCAGCATCTTTTCTCCTGAGAGGCCTCAGGAACAAAATGTAAATAATAATGATCTGCTGCTGTGGAATGCAACAGGTGCATCTGTGATTGGTCTCATGTGGTTGTTTTTAATTAATGGCCAATCACAGCCCAGCTGGCTCAGACTGGTCAGTCACAAGATTTTATGATCATCCCATTTTCCTTTCTATTCCTTGCTAGCCTTCTGATGAAATCCTTTCTTCTATTCTTTTAGCATAGTTTTAATATATCATTTTCTTTTAATATAATATATATCATAAAATAACAAATCAGCCTTCTGAAACACGGAATCAACATTCTCATCTCTTCCCTTGTCCTGGGAGCCCTGCAAACACCACCACAGAGGTGGCAAAGGCTGCAGGGCTGCACCAAATGATGGGGAAGCAGCATTTCCTCCCTCCAATCAAACCAAAAAAAGGCAAGGTGGGAACATCCACGTTGATGCCACATTGAACCCGTGGTTCAAGAAAAGCCTTCGAGATTTTCTTTTGAGGTTTTATTAAGTTTCATCAAACAGATGGAAGGAAGAAAAATCAAGAGGCAGGTTTCCAATTCACTGATACACCAGGGAGTTCAAGCACCTGTTAACACTCGTGGTAATAAGAGATGCAATTAAAATAATTAGTTACTGACAGGCTTCACAGCACACTTCCAGGCAAGGATGGTTTTGCACTGTTACATTTTCCTTCAGCTCTGAAGGAATGTGCAGTTCTCAGTGAGGTCATCAACTCTGATTAATGACTCCTTTTTGCAATTAAGCTGTAAGAAAAAGCAGCTTCTCATTGTTTGGTTTTAATGGGAGACAAAAAACTCCTCACAATACACAGGGCTGGGCAGCAGCTTCTTGCTCTAAAACCCAACATTGTCTGCAGACTGAAACCTGAGCTAAAGCCAATGAATTGCTTTTACTACACTTGGTACTGACACAGAAGAGCTGCATCAAATGCCAGCCTGAGGCAAAAAGCTCAGGAGCAGCAGCAAGCACAGCACACGCCAATTCCAGTTTTCCCAAAGAATTTGAAGAATGCTGTGTTGACAGATCTTTTCAGTCTGAAACTCTGCCAAGCTGAGCAAGGTCAACCCCATCATTGGCTCCACTGTCCAATTTACACCTCTGGGAAGTCAAGGTTGGTGTCCTGACCATTATTTCTGGACTATCTCACATGTCAGTGGCCCAGCAAGATCATGATCTCAGCTACTGAAGTGGAACTTTGCTGTCAAACCTCAGCTCCTCGTGTCCTTGACCAAGCTAAAGTGCTGCAGATGCTGCTTCAGGGACAACCAGAACACCACCCACTACATCAGTTTGACACAATATATATTCCAGAATATTTTCAGTAAAATCAGCAGCAGTTTTAAGACCAGTCATGGTCTTAGAGTCATGGTTTTACAAGCACTGTGACAAAACTGAAATCTGAACTGTTATTAAATATAATTTTTCCACTTTTGGTTTTGAATTTGCTCCCTGGAAAGTTGGGATGAAACCTGTTCAGTACTTGAGGGTTCCTCTGCAATGGAATCACCATTTCCAGGAGCAGGAGTTCAATATCCTGCTGGCCACATCTCTGGCCAGTGGGCTAAAAACACAACTTTAAACATAAAACAGCAACATCCACCCCGGGCACAGCCACTGCTCCCATCAGCACTGGGGCTCTGCATTGGCAGTCAAAAAATACCTCAATAAACCACGAGAACTTTGCCACCTCCACTTTGTTTACCAACATTTCATCCCCAGGCTCTGGCTGAGCCCGGATTCTCTGCCCTCCCCAGCGCTGATCCCTCACACAAAGGCTCAGACAAACACTGGGGTGAGTGACAGAATTCCCAGCTGCTGAAGTCACCCCAGGCTGCTCATGACTCTGCACAAATGGGCTTTTCAGAGGAACTCTTTTCCAGAGAGCTGTTTCAGAAAGAGATTCTGGAAAACACTGCCAGAGGTGCCTCCATGACCCTGCACTGGGGTCACTGTGTCCCTTTGGCACTGCCAGAGCCACCAAAGCATCTGTGACATCCCTGCATGGGATCAGGGGCAGCTTCTTCCCAATAAACAGAAACCTGGAGCTCAAAGCACCCTGACACCTTGAAAAATGGGAATAAAAAAGCCAAAGGAATATCAGATCTGAGACTCTGCAGGATCAAACTCAGCTTTAAACCTCCAGTAAAAATCCTCTGAATGAAACTTCTCAAGTGTTCAGATGTTCGCGATATTTTCTACAGCACAAAGAGTTCTCTGAATTTCAAGCAGAAAGTAAAAATTTGATGTTTACAACCTTTTAATATGATCCACAGGTATTTTAAGATAAAGGGATCAGAGTGCAAGCAACCACTTCTTGGTTATTTCCTTACCTTTGTGTACTGGCTGGGTGGGAGCAGATCCACAAACACTTTGAGATCAGTAAAACAGCAGGGCTTGTCCCCAAATTTTTTGAAGTACTGGAACATTAGTTCTTCTGGATCACCTAAGGAAAAAGGCCAGGTCACCTTTCCAACAGCCTCCAGCAGAAGTGAAATCTGTAAAATCACTACGAGAAATCTCTGTTCATTCTTTCTTCTTTTCCCTCCCTTCAGGATTACAGTGATTTAGAAGGCAGAGAGCTGCTCTGGTGCAGATTCTAACAGAGCCTCAATGTCTCTGGTAACCAAGGACACATTCAAAAAAGCCCAAGAGCTTCACTCAAGCTCCTTTAGCAGATAAGAGCTCAGCAACCCAGGCAGGCACACACAGCCTCCACTTACCTCACCATGGCTTCTTTTGGGATGGGAAAACAAAAGGAATTAGGAAATAGCACAGATGTTGCTCTAATCACACTCCCTTTCATCGATTCCCTAAATGCCATTTTGTGATGCAGGTTTTTAAAAAGCAAAACCTGGCTTTGTTGCCATAAAAACTTAAATCAAAAATCAAAACCCACCCAGAGATTCCAGCACTACCAGCAAGACTTTCCACTAGGAACACAGTGTGAGTGACTGGATGCTCCTAAATCCCTGAGGTCCTTTTGAAAACCTCCCTGCTGGCTTTCCTAAGTAATCCGAAAATCCCTTCCTTTATTCAAAGTTCATCTTCCAACGCTTTTCAAATTCTTTACGTACACAACAACAGGTTATCTTTTCCTGATGAAACCTGCATTTGACTCAGTGATTCAGGGGCAGGTTTGTGCCCTGTGCAGAGATGAATTCCTGCCCCAGGAGGGCTCTTACCCAGCTTGTACTCGTCGTTGCAGCCGCGGTGCCGCAGGCGCCTGATCAGCTCCAGCTTGGCCAGGTACGGTCCCCGCAGCGGCCGCGCGCTCTTGGACTCCTCGGAGATCCTCTCCTCGATGAAATTCACAGCCTGCTCGATGGAGCAGTGCACCTCCCCCTCCAGAGAGCTGCCAACACACAGACAACAGGGGCTTGCACAGGTCCCACTGATAACACACGCTCAGCACGCTCACAGACGGGGAAATGAGGGATTCTGCAACTCGGTCACTGCCACAGACACCTTTTATGGAAAATCCTTTCCTTAGGATTTTTTCACCTGAGAAGCTGAGAGGCCTCAGGAACAAAATGTAAACATTGATTATCTGCTGCTGTGGAATGCAACAGGAATGCAACAGGTGCATCTGGGATTGGTCTCATGTGGTTGTTTCTAATTAATGGCCAATCACAGTCAGCTGGCTCAGACTGTCTGAGACACAAACCTTTGTTATTCATTCTTTCTTTCTCTATTCTTAGCCAGCCTTCTGATAAATCCTTTCTTCTATTCTTTTAATATAGTTCTAATATAATATATATCATAAAATAATAAATCAAGCCTTGTGAAACATGGAGTCAGATCCTCATCTCCTCCCTCTTCCTGGGACCCTGTGAACACGGTCACAGGTCACAGAAAACATGAGCTGGAAGAGCTCTGTGATGTACAAACTAATTCCATGAACCATCCTCAGCCTCCAGATAAAAACAGGGAAAACACACCAAAAAAGCAGGGAGAACACATCATTTGGGCTCTGACATCAAGAAGTCACTCTAACATTGAATAAATGAACCCAAGCAATTTGCTATAGCACAAAGGGAGGTCCCACTGATAACACACGCTCAGCACGCTCCCAGATGGGGAAATGATGGATTCTGCAACTCAGTCATACAGAAAACAGGAGCTTGGAAGAGTTCTATGATGCACAAACTACTTCCATGAACCATTCCCAGCCTCCAGATAAAAGCAGGGAAAAGACACCAAACAAAGCAGGGAAAACCTCCTATTTGGGCTCTGACATCAAGAACTCACTCTAATATTGAATAAATAAACTCAAACAATTTGCTGTAGCAAAAAGGGAAAACAAATCCACAGCAAAATTCTCAACTTACTGCTCTTCCTCTGCTGGAGGCGTCCAGGATTCATCAATGAGTTGAAACACTGAATCAAAGTAAGTTATATAAAACTGCCAATCATCTGAGCTGAAACAAAAATCAGGCACAGGACAAAATTTAGGGGATTGCCAAAAGAATTAACAGCTAAAGCTACATTTCTTGCCAAAGCTGGGTTAAGGAATAACACAGAATCATATTACTGAAAGAACCTAATTGTAATCATAAAATTGTTTCCCCTAGAAAAGGTCTCACATCTTAGGAACACCATCATCCTGAATTTCTGGAAACATATTAAGCAAAACCATTTCAATTCAAAAGTGAGGCAAGCTATGAACTCTCCTCCTAAAATTCACATTCCAGTCAGAGCTCAGCAACATCCCCACAAAACGTGAAGGCAGAAGTTTCTGTTCTGCATTTAACTTATATCTAAGATGAAAGCACAGTTAAATTCAAAAGCAAACACCTCATCTCTCCTGACAGTTCTGAGACAGATTTGATCACACTGGAATGTTCTGTCTCCTGATGCATCTGCTCCAAGCATTAAATACATTTCCCACGATGAAGTTTGGCCAAATGGGAGAAATTTAGATGTAGAAAATTTAATGTAAATCATGGACAGGATGAGAACTGCAAAATCAGAGCTAGGCAATCAAGAATTTAGAAATAAGGAGGTAAACCACCTTTTATTGCATTAATGTGTTGCTACATTCTGCTTAAAAAAACCGGCAACTCCAGTCCTGACCCTGACTCTCCCTGGCTTCAGAGCGCAATCTTTGGAAAAGCCTCCCAATATTCTCCTATTTTACCCACAAAAGCCACCAAACCAGGCCATTCCCAAACAAGCAGGGCTTTTTGCTCCGTGTCTCTTGCAGGACTGCAGGAATCCTCTCTCACTTTTTGAGCAGCAGCCTCCTGGCCAGCGCGTTGCACTCGGGCCAGCGCCGCAGCTTCTTGTACATGGCCATGCACTTGTTCTCCCGGCTCTGCAGCTCGCTCGTCAGCTTCTCTGCACCAAAAAACAGGCAAAACCCAGCTCAGCCCTGCCCAAACCCCCTCATTCCAACCCAGCACCAGCCCTCAGAAAGATTTCCCACGGAAACCTCCACAATTGCATTTTAATTTTCAGTTCAACTCCTCTAAAACGCAGATATTGAAGACTTTTCAGTTTTGAAGATGGCAGCTACAACCAAGCACACAATCCAAATTTACCACTGCAAAGCTCAGCCTGTGCAGTGTTTAAATACCACAAACAAAGTCAGTAAAACCAGGTTGCACCAACACCTCCAGAGTTTACACTGAGGATAAAACTGGTGCTAAGTCAAGCTTCCTAAAATTATTTTTTTTTGCAAGTCTGAAGCAAAGCGGAACTGCTGTATTCTCCACACAACTCTGATTTATTAAAGAATAATAAATTACCTCCAAGTTTTCCCCTCACAACATCTAAAGCTTCCTTGTACTTCTCCAAACGTTCCAGGATCATGTAGTACAGTTCCACCTTAAAAGAAAAATTAAACTGCAATGAAATTTGCCAGGAAGAACATACCCAGGTGTGCCAAAAGAGAAAACAGGGGCTCCCAGGCCTGCAAAGCTATCTTTAGTATCCCAAAGGGTGCAATACTCAGATTTAGATCTTTTTTTCCATTCTTAGTTCTCAGGTTTTTCCTGGGGCCTCCCAGAGAGCAAAGTAATTCATCAGTCAAATCAAACACCAAAAATTGCCTCAGCCACAGGATTCTGAGGCTCTGTTAACCCCTACTTTTGGTTTTCCTTCTCTCCCCTACATTCACATTTAATTCCAAAACATTTTTTATTATTTTAAAGTTTTCCAAGGTAATCAAGTTCCCTTAACAATGCATTTCTTATCTCAACAAAGCTCAAACCAAGCCTTACTTCAGCCTCAGCTTCAATCTTGTCCTCTTTCACCATTTTTTCCACCATTCTCTCAGCAAGTGGCAGAAACATTGTCTTGGAGAGGTTTTCATCCTGTGCTGAGATAGACTGAGGAAGAGAGGGATTATTGTAACAGCTCAGCAGCTTTCTGTGATGTCCCACCCACTGCTCTTCTCACTTTAAAAGAGGAAAAAAACCCCAACCCAGGTGTTCCAATCCTCCCCAGGCACCTGTTTGGAGCTGCCATCTGTGACCTGAGAGTGTCACTGCTTTGGGAAAGGCAGCAATAAAACTGCTGCAAAGAAAAAGCTCATTTTTGATCAGATCCACCAGAGCCCTGCATGTCTGAGCACACAAACCTCGTGGTAAAAACACGGAGCCTGAACATTTTTGTGTTTTACACAGCACAGGATTTCAGAGGATGTGATTAAAACCCTCCAAGCTTATTTTTTGTTTGATTTTATGTCTGATTTTTAGTGCCCAAATGTGCTGTCTCAAGCAGCAGCAGCAGCACAGCTGATCTGTGCCTATTCCTGCAGAGTTGCTGCTAATTCCAGAGCTCTCATTTATTCCCTCCAAGAGCTTTGATAACCTCATAAAGAAAAACAATTCTTACTGAGAAACTGCAGATAGCTGAGGGTTTATTCATTATCTCAGCCAAAAGGACAGGTGGATATCAGTGCAGATGAGAGAATAATTCAATTGTATAAAGGTGGTAAGGCAAGAGTTAAATTGGATTATAAAAACACCTCAGAGTTTATTTTGGACCACAACAATGATGCCACTTAAGGAGGGCTCAGTCTTTCTCCCAGCATCACAGAGAAACAGCTCAAACACACATTTTACCCAAAATCATCATGTTTTCCCTCAGAACATTTCTGCACCAGCACTGCAGTCAGACAAAAACCCCAAATGCAGCCAAACCCAATATTGCACACACCTGCATGATCAGGCTCATCACAGACCAAAAATAATATGGATTTTTGGGAACAATCTTATAAAGTGCCATTCCAGCCTGAAAAACAGAAAACACAGAAAACATCACCCCTGCAATGGATTCATTGCTCAGATCTCCTGATGGGCAGCAGCGAGGGGAGGGGATTTGCACATGGAGGATTTTCCCCACTCCTGAGGGAAAACCAGAGGGTGGAAATGTTCCCAAGGACTCTCTGGAGGTCTGACAGGAACAGCAGCCAGCCCTGGCTGCCCACACACTGCCAGCTCCAAGTGGGAACTCCAGCAGGAAGCAGATTTGCTCTTTGGGAATGAGGGGATTTCTCCAGGGCTGCAGGACACAGCAAACCCTCTCACCTGACACCCCCAAATCTGGGGTCACCTCCACATGCAAAGCAGGGGGAGCAGAGAATTTGGCTGAATCAAAGCAGAGCCAAAGAATTCATGATTTTTCCTAACAGCTATTCCAACATTTCCCTCACAGCCTGTATGTAACAAAGGACAAGACTTTTACCCCCTAGAAAATCTGTAATTTCAAGAAACTACACACAATATTCTCCCTCCACAATTCCCTGAGTGCAGTTGGCATTTTCCAGTGTTTCAGCTGGAATATCCCAGAGCACAGGACACTGGGGTTGATTTTCATTCCCTAATCAGTCACCATGCACACACCCTTCATTCACATCCCTAAATCAAAAGCCAACATCCCACTCTGACAATGTGATATTGATAATGATGATTTGATTCAATTGACATTGAAAGTAATTTAATGAGCTCCACATTTTTATGTCGCTCCAGACATACAAAAGGTCACATAAATGTTAATTATTGTTATCTGTGGCATTTTCTCCACTCATGATGTGATCTATCACATCCAAAGTTTGGGTTGCACCATGAGGTTTCTCATTTCAGGTACACCATAACTCCTTTTTAGCTATTTAAGCCAAACCTGCCACAGCAGGAACAAGAGGGAATTTAGCACTTATTTCTTGGCTCTCTGTGGTTTTTTTTACACAGAAGAGTGAGCACACAGGCCTTGAAAATCATCTTCCATTTACAGACATTCTGTAAATTTGGAAGGGGTGAAAACAAAACCAACCAGTGTGACTCTGTGCTAACAACTGACAGGGGATATTTCAAGTGATTTTTAGTTTTTCTTCACTGAATGCCATCAATACAAGTTGTGTTTTAGATACTCAGAAAGAGCATGGGGAGGATTTATCTTCCTAAAGTTAACAGAGAACTGAGGTCAGAGTTAAATGTGAAA
Organism: Zonotrichia leucophrys gambelii; assembly: GCF_028769735.1. Lineage (NCBI taxonomy): Eukaryota > Metazoa > Chordata > Aves > Passeriformes > Passerellidae > Zonotrichia > Zonotrichia leucophrys. The sequence continues at coordinate 3,600,535 of NC_088185.1, forward strand.
ACATGGATTAGAAGCTCTTCTTAGATGTGCCTATTCCAGAATTCCTTTATTTTGTACTGAAACCACAAAACCACAGATCAGTAAAAGGCACAACCTTTAAATTAAATTAACAAAATTAAATTAAATTAAATTTTGTTAATTAAATTAAATTAACAAAATTTTTGTCTCACATAACCCACCTCCAAAAACTGAGGCTCAAACCTCTCTGCAAAACCCAACCAAGAGTTTAACTTCTGCATTAACCCAGCTCAGCTTTTGTGGAAGATTACTCATAACACACAAATGAGAGTAAAAGACAGAGAAAAACACACTTTAAACCAGCCAGAACACCAATTTTTGGTCATACCTGTTGCATTTTCTTGTACTCCCCAACCCTGGCATAGGCCATGAAGAGGTGGGAGTGATACTCTTCACTGTTGGGCACCTTCTTCACAGCTGCCTCATAAAGTTTGGTCACCAGCTCAGCTAAACCAAAACCACATCTGGAGTTAAAACCAGCTTAGGAATATTTTAAAGCACAGCTCCCTAAAGAGCAGCAGGGATGCTTAAACAGAAATTAATTACATTCATCAGCCCCAAAATGCTGCTCTGTCCCCCAGGCATTGCAAACATCAGGAAAGTGCTTAAAAAGCTCTAAATAAACCTCAAAATAGACTTAAATCAAAATAGAGTTCAACAGCAGCAACTGAGCAGCTCATGAGGATTTTTGGTCTACTTTCAAAGCAGGTTTTTCCCTATTTTTGAGCATTAAACTGAATGAAGGTTTCTCCTGCTGGCAGAATTGCTGCTCCATGTGAATCACATTATCAAAACAAACACTTCCAGAGCCTAAAAGCAAATTAATTATTCTTATCACAGGTTTACTCATATTAATCATATCCTGCTATTTCCCAATTACCTATATCAGAACTCTAAACAATTGTTTCACACTACACTTTTTAATAACAGGTCTATCATGACAAAATACTTCTGATAGTACAACATGCAAAACTTTCTTACACTTTCATCCTTCCATATTCTTTTTTCTTACACAAACAATTGTATCTCAGAGTAGGAACAGAAAAAACAAATGCAATTTGTCTTTCACACAGTTTATACATCCCTGACACAAATATAGAAAACATTTAATTACAATTTTCTTGCAGGACCAGAAGTGGAAGTGCCTCACACCCACCAGTTCCTGAGCTACAGAGCTGAAAGTTACAAAGCTCAGCTCAATGGAAATTGTTAATAATCACAGAGAGGCTCTTGTCATTCACAGGGGTTTGTGCTGAAGTCAAAAACACACAAAAATGTTGGTATTACTCAACAAATGATGCTTTTAGACACACAAAGGAATCAACTGGGGGAACATAACCAACTCTCTTCTGCACACTGATGCAAACACCTTTTCCTGAAGCTGTTTCACCCCTGGATCATTTCTGCAGCAGCTCAACAATAAATTTGGTTCTACCACCCACCAAACTCCACAATAACCACTGGTACCACCACAGCACACTCCCCAAGGAGCTGCCAGAACCAACAGCAAACTGCTCCAGCTGCAGGAAGGCAGGACAGGAGGGCTGGCATCTTCCAGAAAAGCACAGGAAACTTTCCTCCATCCCTCCAAAGCTGATGATTCAGGATTTTGAAAATCCAAATCACTGTGAGGAACCTGACAAAGCTGATGGGGCCAAACTGGGAGGTCAGGATTTTAGGATTTCCCTCCTGTTTTTCACCACTTTCCTGAGGCCTTTCATCACAGCCTGTAGGATTTGCAATCTCTGTCACTCTACTGATAAGAAATTCCCGTAGTTTCACTGACAGAAGTGAACTCTCAGGCTGCTGGATCATTATCAACATGGTTCATTTAGGACCTGTCACACAATTGTGTTCAAAATAATTTCAAATGAGAATTTTTTTTTGCTTTATGAAGATCACTCCAGCCTTACAGGCATCACTTCAATTCTGAACCTCTTAACAGTCTCTCAATACACAAATCCTGGATTTTACACGTTTCCCACCAAACTGTGGGGCACTGGAAGAAGAACACAAAGGGAGAGGAGCAAACTCACGTCTGTGCATTTCCCGGTACAGAATGGTCAGTGCTTGCAAGGAATTGTCATCTGTGGGTTCAAGTGCTGCCACCTCTTGTGCCAGGGCATAGGCTTCATCCTGCTTGCCAGTCCTCTGCAAGCCAATGGCCTTCAGCACCTGTGGGCACAACACGGGCAGCTCTCACAGTCACAGTCTGCACTTGGAAACCCTCTCAGTCCTGCTGGGAACACCCCAACCACCTCATTCCCTCTGCACAACTCCAGCATTGATTCAGTTTTTAATCCATGTGGCTGCAGAGGAAAAGCCTCAAATGCAACAGCATCAAAAAGGGGATCTGACTTCTTAATAAATGTTGAGGTTGCCCCGAGGCATCACCACATGGTTTTCTCTACCTGGAGGCTGCAAACTGGCAATTTTCTTTAGTTTTCTTCCTAAACTGGCCAGAGAGAAGTGACATAAATGAGATTCAGGTCAATGCCACTCTCTGCAGCTTGGGAAGATTTCAAAATGTAGAAGTGGAGTGAAGTGCAGAGGGGAACCCTCAGGGAAATGAGAAAAGCAGAAAGAGAGTCACACGTTCAGGAAAGGGAGGAACAGAAGCCTTTCCCTCAGCAGGGAAGGTGGAGAACAAGCAAAAGAGCAAATGCCTCCAAAATCCTGGAATCCTGGAGTGCTTTGGGTTGGAAGGGACCTCAAAATCACCCAGCTCCACACCCTGCCACAGGCAGGGACATTTCTATGGACCAAGATGCTCCAAACTGGCCTGGAACAACTCCAGGGGCATCCACAGCTCCTCTGGGACACCTGCTCACCTTGGAACGGTGTCCTCAGATATTTCCTCCCAAGGAGAGGTTCTGATCCCAACCCCAGGGCTCCAAGAGGCATTTTTAAAGCCCAGGTCACCTGGAGTGGTGCTGACAACCAGCCCAGGTGGAACCAACACTCCAGCCCCTACCAGGCCATTTTCAGGCAAACAAGACACAGTGGGCAGGATCAGAGACATTGCAGAGGGCTCAGAAATCACTGTGGAAAAAGGGACAGTGGAACACCCTGAGACCCAGAATGAGCTCAGAGCCCCCCAGCCCCACTCACCTTGGCACAGTGAAGGTCCTTGTGCTTTTTGAGCAGTTTATCTGCTTGCTGGATTGCCATTTTATTATTGCCATTATCGAGATAATCTGCAGAGGAAGAGCACACACACACAGAAATCACACCACAACACCAAGGCCACTCTGGAAAGCCACCTCCAATTTTACCATGGAGCATCTGCTGTCCACAAACCACGTTTTCCCTGTGCAGCTCCTCCTAAGCCAAACATTCAGGAAACTGTCATTTCAGGGATGAAGGATTCATCTCGTTGTGCTGCTTTTAGTCACTCAAACAAACAAGCTTTTGTAATTACTCCACACAGATCATTACAGCAACAAAAGAGAGCCACAATAGAGAGGATTCTGCAGAAACAGCTCTTTGCTGGCACTGCAGCTCCAGTGCTTTAGCAGGAAAAGTAGAAATTAATTTGGTGTGTCTTTGGGAGACTTTCAATGACTTTTAACAGGCAGGAGGTTGGAAACCAAACACATATCCACCAGCAAAGTGGGAAATACTTGTCCACAGCATCCACAGCTCAGGGTGAGCAAACCTGTCCCCCTGGAGTGCCACCACCCTTCCTCCAGACTGGTTATGAAGGCACAATGTGGAGCATCAATATTTCCTAGGGGGATATCCCACTATCCCCAGACCATTTTGTCCTTTTTTAGCTCAGAATTACAATTTTCAGATTATTACACGATTACAAACAAGAAGTTTTAGACCAGGACATGACCCCTATGTGCTCCCCTTCCCTCAAAAATCCCTCCTCTCTCAGCCCTCATGGGCCAGGGGCTGCTCACACTGCCCTGGCCTCTCTCCTGCAGCTAACTGAAATCACACCACACACCTTTTCCTCAGCAAACCTCTCATCCTCATTAGAAATGAACTCTTTTACTGAGGGCTGATCCTTGGCAATCCTCAGCACAAACTGTGCCTCTATTCTGATTTACAGATTTCTGTCCAACAGCTCCCACATTTGCTCCCCTGGCCAGGTAAATGCTGTATATTTAAAGCAGAGTTAATTGAGCTCCTGAGCCCAGCCACAGCAAACCTCTCACCAAAATAAACACTGTGGCATGAAATCCAGTTTGGAGCCACAAATTTCAACTTAGGCAAACCTCTGGGTCACCTCTGACAGGAAAACTTTGGGGATTTCTCAGTGAAGAGGTTTCAAGCACATCAGAGGCTTCTTGCTTTAAGGCTCTGTCACCCAGTTTAGTGACACACAAATTATCCCCCAGGCTGAGCTGCCTGACTGGGATTAACAGCTGTGCCAAGAACATCTCAGCTCTGGGTGCTCCAAAGTAAACCAAATAACCCTCAAACCTCCCTAAAACGCAGCAGAATGAAGAGATTGCATTTTCCTAACAAGTCAAAGCAGCTTCCAAAGGAAACGAAGCAAAATGAAAATAAACTTCAGCCTATGCTGGCTCATAGGTGGGGATGTTCAAAGGCTGGAAATGAAACACCTGAACCTTCAGGTGAAGGGAGAACAGGTCAAGATCAAAGATAACCAGAGCTGTCGAGGAATCACAGCACAAACCCAGAGCAGACCTTGGACCTCACCCTGCACCTCCCCAGCTGCTGAGGGGGGGAACCTGTGTGTGCTCACCACACGCTTTATTTATTTCAGGTTCTGCAGCACCACAGCCTGAGATCAAGCCTTGCACTGCAGAGAATCCCTTCCAGAACGAGCAGAAAGGAATTCCAAAGCTCTCTCCAAAATGAACAAAGTGAGATGCTCAACATTATCTGCTTCAGTATCTGCTCAATTTACTCAGATTTTTCTGTTAGCACCGTTTCTCACACAGGTTATGACAAAAATAACTGCACATCAATGAAACTGCCAATCACAGCACGGATAGAAAACTAAGGAAAAAACCCCTTAAAATCGTTACATAAAGACAAACTGCACCGAACTTGAACACTTCTGATCGAACAAAACCATCTTCCTCCCTTTCCCTGGAGCCCACCACGGGCTCAGCCTGTACTGCACCATCCTCTGCCCAGCAAAGCACATCCCAAGCACGCCCAGCCCAATCCAGGGCAGCTCTCCGCGTCTCCAGGGAGAGGTTTTCATCCCTGCTGAAAAAGTTAACAACGTTTTCCCCAATCTCCATCAAATCTTCAGTTTTAGGGACGAAACGCTACCGTAGCCCGGGGAAGTGTTTTCCTTTTATTTCTCCATATTTGCATAGAGCCGAGCTTTGCCTACAACCTCCGAAGCAACCCCAAGAGCGCAGAACACCCTCGGAAATACCCGGGGACACAACAACACCGGACAACTCCCAACGACAGCGTCCCCTTCCACCGCTCTCTGCCTCCCAATCAATCCCCCAGCAGCGTCACCGCTCCGTGCCACAACACCCAACACAACTCCGGGGCATCCGCGCCTGCTCCTCCGGGGGTTAATCCACTCCCGGCTCCTCCGCGGCAGCGCAGAAAGCTCCGGCCGGGGTCAGCTCGGCTGCGGCCGGCGGCGGCTCCGCTCGCCCCGGGCCGAGGGGCAGCCCCGGGGCGCCGCGGGACCCCGGCCCGGCCGGGCGGGCGCCGCAGCCGCGCAGCCCCCGCGGGGCCGGGAGCGCGGGAGGGCCGGGGGTGGGGGCCCGGCGGGGCGGCGGCGGCGGCGGGGCCGCGGCGGGGGCGCGGCGGGTCCGTACCGTAGATGGGCCGCAGGCGGCGGTCGTTGGGGTCCTGCACATGGCCCCGCGCCGCCATGATGAGAGCGCAGAACGCAGCGCGCAGCCGCGGCCGGGGGCGGGCAACGGCGGACGGGCCGGCGGGGCGGGGCCGCCGCGGGCAGCGGGACTCGGCGGGCACCGGCACCCGCCGGGCACCGGTACCGGCACTGCACACCGGCACCGCCACGGGCGGGGGCGTCAGAGATCGGCACCGACCTGACCTGACCTGACCCGGACTCAGGGCGGGCCACCGGTGGTCGGCACCGGAGATTGGCACCCGACACCGGCACTCTCAACCGACCCTCAGCAGGCCGGTGGACCCGGGACCGGCAGCCCTGAGCGATCCCTGCAGGGCCGCGCTTTCGCTTTCGCCGGTCCCTCGCAGCAGAGGCGGCAGCGGCCGGGCCCGGTGCCCGGGGCTGTGAGGGGAGCGGGCACCGCACGGAGCCATGGCCATCGCCGCCGTGCCCGCGGCCGAGTCCCGGCTCTGCGGCAACTGGTAAGGCCGGGCCGGGGGTCGATGAGGGCCGGAGTCCGTGAGGGCCAGCCCGGGGCCGGGGGTCCGAGAGTGCCGGGAGTCCGTGAGTGCCGGTCCCAGTGAGGGCCGGAGTCCGTGGGGGCCAGCCCGGGGCCGGGCTCGGTGAGGGTCGGGCTCGGTGTGGGCCGGCCCTCACCGAGCCCGCCGGTACACCGGGGTTCAACTCCTCGGAACGCGGTGAAATAGCGGGGACGGCCGTAGGGCCTTTCCTGAGCGTTTGGGCGTCGCATTTCCCTTCTGATTTAGCAGGGAACGAAATAGAAACCGAAACGTTGGGGTGGAAATCCAGGCTCGCTGTTCAGCGAGACCCGCACAAAAGACACGATTCCGAATTCTTCTTCAGCAGTTCCCTGGCTCAGGAGCAGAAATACGAGGATAGATCAGTGGGCAGGGTTGTTGTGGAAGTTTTTCTTTGATTAAACCTCTCTGCAGAGCCCAGTGGCTGATAAGGAGTCACCTCACAAATTACGTCTCGAATTCAAGCAGCTAAAGAAATTAACTTTTTGTGTAGTTGTTTTTCCCCAAGAGAAATCAGAATCCAGACAATTTCTTGCAACATCAGCCTGGCTTGTTTGTTCTGTGCAGTTCAGTCGCTGCTGTTGGACTTTGTTGCTTTGCCAGGCTTTTGGGTGCCTGGGATCGGGCAGGGCAGAGAGCAGCTGTGGGTTTAGCAAACAAAATGTTATAAAATTAATGTAGGTGTTTTCAAGGTGGATTTCTTGGAAAGGGGATGATCCATGTAGAAATGATGCTGCAGGAGGAAGGACTGAGCTCCAGGTGCCTCAGATCCTTTTGATGCTTTTGTCTTTGGTTTCAAGACAGAAAATGGGCATCTTAGAAATGAGGTGAATTGGGAAATTTTGGGGTAAAATGAGGTGAGTTGGGGAATTTTGAGCAGTGTTGTTACTGCTGGGGCTCTGAGCAGCCTGCTCTGTGGAGGGTGTCCCTTCCAACCAAACCCTTCTGTTCCATTATCCTGGAACAGGATCTGTCAGGTATAAAAAAAGTTTGACTGCTTTCCAAAGCACTGTTTGACTTCTCAGAGCCAAGCTATTTTCAGGAAGAAACTTTTATCTTCTCAGACTAATTTATTAACTTGATCCCTGGCGATAACTTGTTTGTGTTATGCCAGATTTGCTTTTCACATAAGGAAATAAATCCACCTGGATTTTATCTGAATGCAGTGTCACTTTTGCATGTTAAATACATTAATATCCAGGCCTGGCTGGGCCTTTCTCTACTCACTTCAAGCCATGAATTCATTGAAATCTTTCTCAGCATTATCTTTTTGTTGTGAACAACTGCTTGGATTTGTTGTCGGTGAGTTTCTGCTCAGTAACCTCAGCGACTTTCTCCCAGCAAAAAGGACATTCCTGCAGTCAATTTCATCATCCATGAAATCCACTGCAGAAGAAACATTGAAATGTGCCCCTACTGCAGCGACTCCATCCCAAAGTCTGAGATGAAGAACCACATTGAGTCTGAGCACGTGCAGGTGAGAGACATCTCTGCTCTGGGGCTGCTCCTTCCTCTGGGAATGCTTCTCATGGGCTCTCTCTGCTCTAGGTCACCTGCAAGTGCAGGATGAAGATGGAGAGCAGCCTCCTGAAGGATCATGAGGTTGGTGGATTTTGTGTTATTGAGCCCTTGGGGGATGCTCTGGTGTTTCACGGATTATTCCAGAGCTTTTCTGTCAGCCTGGGGTTTGTGCAGCCTTTATGGAGTGATGCTCCTAAACTCACACCCTCTGGGAGAAACTGCCCTAAAATCCTGGAGTCACTCAGGGCTTCATATCAAAGGGGTATCTGTGATAGTTGGTGATTTTTTTGTCCTTGCCAGTTGAAAAATAGCTATTTAAAGTATGATTGACTTGACTTTTTTCATTCCTTTCCTGTTTCATGTTTCTGCTGGAGCCATTATGTGACTTTTAATAACTCAATCTGTCCAAACAGACTTTAAAAATAGCCTGTAAAATAAACTAAAATAGGCCAGAGTGGGATTTTCTGAGTTCTGAATGCAGTTGGCTGCTGTCACAGACAATCTTGTTATAAATGTCATCTCTTCCTTTCCTGTGGGCTCCTTTAGAGACAGCTCTGGAGCTGCCACCTCAGCCTGCTGATTGCTGAGGGAAAAAGGATTTTCTTTGGAAATCTGTCCAGTTCTAAACCCTGGGAGTAGCTAATCCTGCCTCTGTGTGTGTGTGTGTGTGGTGCTTTTGGATTATAAAGCAAATGATGATAATTTATTAGTGCAGCATCTGCAAATATCACATATTTTATCTGTTTTTAACCCCTTTTGAAGGGGGTTCACTGTGGGTAAAGAACATGTCCAAGCAGTTCTTGTTGAGCAGTAAATGCAGTGTAAGTCTGTTCCTTAAAAACCAATGTGGATTTTAGCTGTGCTGTGGAATACAACTGGATTTTGGGTTGTATCTAAAACACCAAAGAGCCTGGACAATCTTCCCACCTTGGAGGAACAGAGCTGTCCAACACCTTCTGTGACTCTCCAGGGTTCTTTAGCACATCAAAATAGGAATAAAATTTGAGGGGAGGGGAAAAGGAAAATCCAGAAAGCTCCACGTGACCTTGGCAGATTTAAAATAATGTCCTGAGCACCTGGAGAGCTCCAGCTGCTGGGTTTGTGCCTCCCACGCTGTAGCTCACTGCAGGTTGCTCCTGGTGTGGCAGAGGACACAGCAGAGCTCCAAAGCTGAGGAAGCTCCGTGTGTTTCCCCCTGTGTGTTTCCCCAGGCGTCCTCGTGCCCGCTGCGGCCCGTGCTGTGCCAGTTCTGTGACATCCAGCTGGCCTTCAACAAGCTCCAGGAGCACGAGCTCTACTGCGGGGCCAGGACCGAGCCCTGCGGCCGCTGCGGCCGCCACGTCCTGCTCAGGGAGCTGCCGGAGCACCCGCGGCTCTGCGGGGCTCGGGGCCCCCGGGGCGGCGGGACCCCGGACACACCGGGCACACCGGGCACACCGGACACACGGGCCGGGAACAGCGCCACCGCCACCGCCTCCCGGAGTGAGGGGGGAGCCGCGGGGAAGCGGCGGGGAGCAGGTACCGGGATGGGCTGGGGAGGAGCCAGAGCGGGGAAAAGAGATCTAGAGGGGCTGTGGGACAGAACCGCAGGGACAGAACCCCTGAAAGGACACAACTGCCGGGACAGAGCCCCCAAGGACAGAATCTTAAAAGATACAGAACCTTAGGGACAGAACCCCTAAAGACCAAATCTTAAGGGACCAGAACCCCTAAAGACAGAATCTTAAGACACAGAACCCCTAAAGACAGAACCCTGGAAGACAGAATTTTAAAAGACACACAACCTTAGGGACAGAGCCCCTAAACACAGAATCTTGAGGGGCAGAACCCCTAAAAACAGAATTTTAAGGGACCAGAACCCCCAAGGACAGAATCTTAAAAGATACAGAACCTTAGGGACAGAACCCCTAAAGGGACACAACTGCCGGGACAGAAACCCTAAAGACAGAATCTTAAGGGGCAGAACCCCTAAAAACAGAATTTTAAGGGACCGGAACCCCTAAGGACAGAATCTTAAGGGATAGAACCCCTAAAGACAGAATCTTAAAAGATACAGAACCCTAGGGACAGAACCCCTAAAGACCAAATCTTAAGGGACCAGAACCCCTAAAGACAGAGACACAGAACCCCTAAAAACAGAATCTTAAGGGGCAGAACCCCTAAAGAAAAACCCCTAAAGACAGAATCTTAGGACACAGAACCCCTAAAGACAGAACCCCTAAAGAGAGAATCTTAAAAGACACAGAACCTTAGGGACAGAGCCCCTAAACACAGAATCTTAAGGGACAGAATCTTGAGGGGCAGAACCCCTAAAAACAGAATCTTAAGGGGGAGAACCCCTAAGGACAGAATCTTAAGGGACAGAATCTCAGAATCTTAAGGGACCAGAACCCCTAAAACCAGAATTTTAAGGAGCAGAACCCCTAAGGACAGAATCTTAAGAGGCAGAACCCCTAAAGACAAAACCCCTAAAGAGAGAATCTTAAAAGACACAGAACCTTAGAGACAGAACCCCTAGAGACAGAATCTTAAGGGACCAGAACCCCCAAAAACAGGTTCTTCTTAAGGGGCAGAACCCCTGAAGAAAAACCCCTTAAGACAGAATCTTAGGACACAGAACCCCTAAAAACAGAATCTTAAGGGCATTCACAGGAGCAGCACAAAGAAATCAAAAGTGAGGGAAAAGTGGACAAAGGAAGAATTTGGTAGCTGGTCCAGGTGTGAGATTCTGTGATTCCTTTCTGTGGAATTACAGGATAGTGAATGCTCCAGAGGCTCCAGGGGGAATGGTTACCCATGGAATGAGGTGTAAGCCAGGAGTGCTGAGGCCAGTTACTTCTTTTTTTTTTTTTTTTTTTTTTATTTTTTATTTTTTGTCTCAAAGTACCTGGCTTTGAGAAAAATGAACCTGGAGTTGTTTGCTCCCTGTAATTTGGGCTATGATTTTTCTCCATCCTCCTGGATTTGTTAGAGGTTCCCTTGGAGATGCTGAACTCCAGGTGAAACCCTGGGGCTGGGTCTGATGTCCAGAGGAGCTGCTGGTGGCAGGTTTGATGTTCTCCCCAATTTACAGTGTTTCTCTTTTGAAGGGGATGAGCTGGACAGACCTGAGCTCCTTCATCCCCAGCTTGCTGAAGACTGGAATGCTGAGCTGGACTATGTGCTGGCTCTCAGCCTGCAGAGTGAGAATAACCCTCAGCATAACACTGCAGCTGACATTGCCAGGGATTCCTGGGAATGGGACTACACCAAAGAGCCTGGACAATCTGCCCACCGTGGGGGAACAGAGCTGTCCAGCATCTCCTGTGACTCTCCAGGCTCCTTTAGCACATCAAACCACAGCAAAATAGGTATAAACACTGTTGTGGTGGGGGTTATCCTTAAATCTGAGGGGAGGGGAAAAGGAAAATTGGGATTGGGAATGTTAAAGGTTATCTAAGTATTTTAAAAGGTGAAAATCAGTCATTTTGAGACTCCTAAAGCAAAGCAGCAAGTGAAGAAATAAAAGGTTATTAAATTAGTGGCTCTCTGACCTTGGTGCATGGTGGGAGCCCAGGTGGGGAACAAGGTTCTGTGGAGGTAAAAATGGTGGGAAGGAGGATCTGGGGGAAGCTGGAGTGCAGCTTGCTGTGAGAGGAGAAACGGCACCACAGGTTTCAGGGTGCAGCAGGAGGTTTTTATCAGGCACCACAGAGGATGAAATCCTTCCTTCTCTTACAGACAAGGACATGACCATGTTGCCCTGCGAGTTCTGTGAGGAGCTGTGTCCTGCTGGAGATCTGATCCTTCACCAGGTTTGAGATTTCCTCGTGTCCTGGGGTTTGCAGTGAGGACTTTCTGTGGCTGTCACTGGGAGGGTGTGGAAGGGTGTGGGTGGCACTGGGAGAACTCTGGCTCTTTGCCAAGGCCAGTGGTTTCCAGTGCCCACCTGGCTCATCAGGAAAGGTGATGTTCCCATGTTGTTTGTGTAACAGACAGGGTGTAACCCAGCAAGTGCCTTTGCCTCGTTCAGCAAGAGAAGTTCTTCTCCAAGTCCATGGGAATACAGTGGGGAGTCCAAGAGCCACAGGGCTGTCCCTCCAGCCCAGCCCCAGGCTGTGCAGGCAGAAGGAGACATCCTGATTCCATGTGAATTCTGTGGCATCCAGCTGGAGGAGGAGATTCTCTTCCATCACCAGGTACTGCACAGGACGGGCTCTGCTGCTCACATCCCATTGTTTGAGGATGGGCCCAGTCCCAGGGGCTCTTGTGGCACATTCCAGGAATTCAGGGAGCTCAGAACTCCCCACACAAAGCTCTGGGATCCTTGGGAAGGGTTGTGCTGCACTGAGGCTCCTCCTGAAAAGTACTGGATTAACTTGAAAGCTCTTGAAATGAAACTAAACAAAAGGGCCTGAAGTTGCACAATCAGAATGTTTGAATCACACAGAAAATGAAGTTGAAGCCTGGATGAGTCAGCTGAGGGGAGAGAGGAGCACAAGGGTGAAACTGGGTGGGAGGGGAAGGAGGGAACAAGAAAAGAACAGACTCCAGCCCTGGGAGTGGCTTGCCCAGGGAAGAGTCCTCTGGAATTTGCTGCTGCTCCAGACAGGATGGGAGAATGCTGAGCTCACCCATTCTCTGTGCCATGGTTCAGTCACACCCCTGGCCCAACAAGCTGCTGAAGCTGGGCTTGGGTTGGTTGTTCTGGGCCTCTCCTCTCCTGGGGGACAGCAAAATCTGGGAATGAGATCTGATCAAAGTTCAGAGCTTATCACAGAATCCCAGGATGGTTTGGGTTGGAAGGGATGTTGAAGCCCATCCCATCCCACCCTGTTCCATGGGCAGGGACCTTCCAGCAACCCAGGGTGCTCCAAGCCCAGTCCAGCCTGACAGGGGGGTGGAACTGGATGAGCTTTAAGATCTCTAAACCATTCTGGGATTCCACAATTCCCTACTCACCTTAACATCCCCAAGTGCTGCTGCTCTGCAGTTTTCCCAGGGATTTTCACCTGACCAGCCCTGTGTGTTCCGTGCAGCACCACTGTGACCTGCGCCCTGCCAGCCCCACGGGTGGCACTGCAGCTGAGGAGGTGCCAGCCCAGCCCCACGGGGACAGACGGGAATCGCCAGAGCCCGCTCGGCGACGGATCCGGCACCAAGGTGTGGGCAGAGCACGGCCTGAGCTCCCTGGGGAGATGCTCTCACCCTGTTCTCCCTCAGAAATCTTCATCCTCTGCTCCTGGGCTGGGCTCAGGGAGGGAGGGTTAAATCACTGGAATTCTGTCCTTGGGGTGGACACTGGGGTTGTTGCTGGTGCTGAAGCCGCTGTTCCTGTTGCTGTCCCTGCAGGAGATGTTTCCCCTTGGCACGCAGAGGGCTCTGGGCAGCTGGGGCTGTGCCCTGCAGTGGGCACCAGGCTGAGCACGGAGGTGGCCAAGGCTGGGAAGGCGGCGCTGTCCCCTCCGGCGCGGGGCCGGCCCGGCAGGGGCACTGAGGGGACACGGAGGGACAGAGGGGACTCTGCAGCTGGGACAGCAGCCCGGGCAAGAGCTGCTCAGCACTGCCAGGCAGGAACCTGCACTGCCAGCGCCTCCAGAGCCTCTCCAGCCCAGCCAAGGTAACGCCATTCCCTCTGCTCCATTCCCCTTCTCATGCTGCAAATGTAGAGCCCCTTGGCTTGCCTGTGACTGAAAGGGTTTTCCAAAGCTCTCAGATTCACCCAGTTGAATTTGGCTGGTGCTTATGTGAGTTTCAAACAACAAATTTAGGTTTTTACCTCAAAGTAGAACAGACCCAGTGGTCACTGGGATTAAATGTAAGTTAAAGCCTTGTTACCTGTGAGTGCTCTGTTCTCACCTGGGCTCTGAACAGGAGCTGGTTCTGCTCTGAAACATCTGGGCCAGGCTCAGAGCAGACTCAAGGGTCTCTCCCTGTCCCTGTGTCCCTGCTGTGCTGTGTTTATCCAGCACGGGTGGCTTTGCCTCCTCTGAGCCTGTCCCTGTCCCTGTGCCACAGCTCTGGTGCCACAGCAGCAGCAGGACGGAGCCTGGGGCTGTGGGACGGGCGCAGCGGCCTCCGGCGCCGGAGCTCCAAGGTGAGGCTGCAGGGCAGCTCCTGGGGGCTGTGCCAGCACAAGGAGCTGCTTTTCACAGCCCTCCCCTTACAAAGTCAATTTGCAAACAGCGTTTTTCTTCTCCCCCTGCCATAAGGCGAAAGGCCAGAGCCCAGCAGCCGCCGGACACCCGGAGGAGTGAGACGGGGCCTGTGGAGAACACGGAGCACCCAGCCCTGCCCCTGGGCTCTGCCGGACTCCTGCAAGCAAATTCTGACACTCAGCTTCAATTTTTAGGCAGTGACCATTTTCTAAATCTCTATTTTTAATCTGTGAGAGCAAACTTCAGGTTTTTATGTCTCTGATTGCCTCGAGCACCACCCCCAAGGCATCAAATTGAGTCTTACCTTGGGCCCCACCTGAGTTCTGTGTCCGTGTGGGCTCCTTGTGCCACCCTGGGATGGGATTTGTGCCACCCCGAGCTCTGGGTGAGTCCTGCCCTGGCAGGGACAGCTGGTGCCACCAGCAGGGAGCAGTGAGTGCTCCAGGCCTGTCCCACACACAGCAGGTTTGAGGGTTGGGGCTCCAAGGCTTCTCAGTGCTGCATTTTCAAGTTTAAAGCTTTTAAAGTTTCTTGGAATAAAATTTCTCTGATGCTGTCCCCAAGCGTTGTGCGGTGCCATCTGTCCCCTGGGGTGACACAGGAGCACAGCCCCTGCTCAGGATCCATTCCTGCCATTATTCCCTGGCTTCTGTTACTGTTGGAATCCCTGGGACTTTGGGAAGTGGAGCAGGTCCTGGATAGCACCCGTGAGCATCAGCCTAATTAAGGAGGTGCAGCAGATGGCACTGGCAGGGCTAATTGGCCACCCCTGGCTAATTAGGGTCCTTACCCAGGCCTTGCCTCAGGTGCCAGCTCCATCCCACGAAGGCTGAAGGGAACTTCCTCCTGAAATAAAGACATTTTACAGATGCTCCCACCAAATCTGCTTATTTAGACAAGAAAAGAAGAATAAAATATTTAAAAACAGGGGGACACCAAACCTCTGCTCTTCCCATTCCTGGGGAGAAGGGCTGTGAGAAGAGCAGGGAATGGGAGCTGGTCCCTGAGGTTTGGGATGGCTAATGGGGTGCTGTGGCTCAGGAATCATTCAATGTGACAAATAATTAATGACTGAGGTGGCAGAGGCACAAGGAATATCCCAGAGGAACAAGCCCAGCAGTGGCCATGCTTCCCTTTGGTACAGAATCCTGACATCCCACAGCAGTGGGATTCCAGCAGACCTGCAGCTCCCTTTCTGCCCTTCCTGCTGTGCCTCAGGCAGCTCCAGCACAGATCCCACTCCCTGCAGCCCAAAGAAGGACACAAACTCCTCCAGGGATGTTAAGAATCTCCTTTATGCAGGTGTACACTCGATGGCCAAGAGCACTTACAGGTTAATGCCGTGTATGGAACCGAGATGGACACACACCAAGCTAGAACTAATACCCAGCTCCAGAGTTTTTCCATTGTTTAGTATAATTTTACATTCTGAATGAATATATATTAAAAAAAATAATAATAATCATCACAAACCAATCTTTGCTTCGACAAACAAGCCTAGTACAGACAATGTCAAGTTCATTTAAAGCACGAGGAATTAAGGATGATTAGAAAAGCTTTAATTAAAAGGCCATTTGAGCCACAGCTGAGGTGCTGCAGCACTTCCTTCCCAGGAGCATGGAATTAAAAAAAAAAAAAAAAAAAAAGCCAAAAAACTCCCACAATTCCTCTTGTGGGGCTCATCCTGTTCTCCAGAACAAACCAAAGTCGATGGAAGTTGGTTATTGGTGCGACATTTGTCCTGTAGAAGAAGCTTCATTTACACCCCCAGGTGCAAACGGCAGCGACGAGAAGTTCGTTATTTGTAATCATAAATAATTAACTGTAATAAATACGGATCAAGTAACGTTCCGGCACAGGCCCGGGGCCGGGCGCGGTGTGCTCCACTCGGATGTGCCGCCCCAAGGAGCGCACACACAGCAGCAGCAGCTCCTCACTCACAGCTGGATCGGAACGGGAGCCTCGGGAACCGCTGGCACACGGAGCCCTCCGGGACGGCCCCTCGGAGCCCAGGGAGAGCCCAGGGAGAGCCCAGCCCGGCCACAGCTCTGCCGTGGGACCCAGCCAGTGCTCCCCCACCTTCCTGCCTGGGAACAAACCGGCTCCGAGCCGCCCCTTCGGCTTCCTTTGCCCTTGGTCTTTGTAAACTCCAGGTGTTCCCGCTTGCTCCGAGTGGTTTCTGAGCTACATCAACGCTTCTACCAGGAAATGGACGAGATTCAAGAGTAAATATTCTTCCTACATGGATCTGTTCCCTGGACAGGGCAATATGCATTGGGAGGGTAACAGCTTCCTAACCACGGGCTTGGGAGACTCCGGATGCCGACGACCACCGACGAGTGCTGCACACACACTCCCACTGCCATTCCCACTCGCTCACGGAAGAACAAGGACACCCATCCCCAACTCACAGCGCCTCTCCCGCATCCCACGCACTCAGCGTTCCCACTATTCACAATAATGTACAATAAATACATTTGGGATTCCCAGGAGCCGTTCTGGAGCCAGGGGACACCGAGCTGGAGGTTCGGTCACCTCAGCCAGAGCCTCCCGGGCGGCTCCGACGGATCCCGGGATGGTCTCCTCCTCAGAACTCAGGATCCGAGGGATCAGCAGAGCTGGAGTGTCCCAGAAATCCTGCTGAGGGATGAGACACCGGTGGAGGGGCTGCTCTGAACCATCCAGAACATTCCACAGAACACGGTGGAGCTGTTCCTGCTCCGCAGCTGCCTCCCAGCTTTCCACACAGAACAGGAGCTTCGTCCTCCTGCCGGGTGTCAGAGGTTTTTAGGGTAATTTGCTCTTGGATCAAAGATTTTTGAGTACAAAAATGAGTTCCAGGTGTTTGAGCACCTCCTGGTTGTTCTAAGAGCTCGTTGGGAAATGGGATAAAGTCCCGGATTTTGGGATGGACTGTGGTATCTTACACCCTTTGGAGAGAAGCTGTTTTGTTCTGCTCACATTTTAATTACAATAAATTATTTCGTTGCTAAGCAAAGCAGACATTCAAGAACATCTAGGGCAGGAACCCAAAGGAATCACAACCCTTTCACTGTTCTATTAGAAATTTTCCCAAAAGTGTTGAGCTGAAACCCCCAGTTCCCCGTGGCAGCCCCCATGTGCTTGGTCAGAGTTTAGAAAAATTTCAAGGAAAGTGGTGGAAAGGTGGAAAAGCAGTTTGGCAGCAAAGTTCTGCTTCGAACCTCAAGCAAGTGCCACAAATCCTGCCCATGCAGTGATTCCCTCCCCACACCCAAACCTGGCATTTTTGTACTCAAAAACCTCTCAGGGAGAGCGATCCATGAGCCTTCCCCTCTGAGGGCCTCGGAATGCCCTCCCTGCCAGTGGTGTTTGCACGGGGCAGACCATTGTGGATTACAAAATTAGAAATGTACAGGTGGAAAGGTTTTCCCCCCCCAAATTAAATTATACACAAACCGGTCTTTACTAAACTATCCTACAAATATTCCACAAACAAGGCAGCAAAAGAACCAGTCCACCACAAAGTCTACGAATACAAAATGGAAGTCTTCCGGGAATTACTGTAATGGGAACGAAGGTTCAGGAAATAAATTAACCCCCAGCTGATCGCAGGGGAGGCGCTGGATGGGAACTGAAGGGGTTCCTGGCAGAGTCACGGAGTGGCCTCCAGGCGGTCCCTGCTGGCTCAGCCGCTGAGCGGGTCCTCGCGGTAGTGGATGGCGTAGCGCAGCTTCTCCAGCATCGTGTCCAGCGAGGAGTACTGGGGCAGCTTGATCATGAACATGCACGTCTCCACGCGGATGTACCGCGAGTCCGGGGAGCCTGCAAACAGCCACGGTTACACCCAAACCAACACATCTTCTATGGAAAACCCTTTCCTTAGGAGTTTTGCTCCTGAAAAGCTGAGGGGCCTCAGGAACAGAATGTAAACAATGGTTACCTGCTGCTGTGGAATGCAACAGGTGCATCTGGGATTGGCCTAATGGCCAATCACAGCCCAGCTGGCTCAGACTCTCTGTCCGAGCCACAAACCTTTGTTATCATTCTTCTCTGTTTTTCTATTCTTAGCCAGCCTTCTGATGAAATCCTTTCTTCTATTCTTTTAGTATAGTTTTAATATAATACATATCATAAAATAATCAATCAAGCCTTCTAAAACATGGAGTCAGATCCTCATCTCTTCCCTCATCCTAAGACCTCTGTGAACAAAATCCTATCCCTGCCTCTTGTGGGGCTTCTGAGTTGTACATGTTTCTGTGATTCTCCCATCAGGCCTCACGCCAGTATTTTCCCAATAGTTTAATTTCAGACAAATAGCAAAGTGTCTCTGCATCTCTACAGGGTGGAATCCCAGAACGGTTTGGGTTGGAAGGATCTTGAAGTTCATCCAGTTCCACCCTCCCACCATGGGCAGGCAACTCCCCACTGGATGTAGTTCAAGTTTTAGGTGAAATTTTAGCTTTACATCATTTAAACCCCAATTCTCTCCTGATTTACCCCATAACCACCTGTCCCTCTTGGTCACTGTTCATTAAAGGGGCACAGAGCCGGGAGCAGCAGCAGCAGCTCCTTTGTCCCTCCCTCCCTCGCTCCCGTACCTGCGGCGCCGTCGGGGGGCGCGATTTTCATGGGGTAGGGGGGCACGTGGGCGGTGTCGGGGCCGCCGTCCTTGCAGGGGCAGGTGAAGGGGATCCTCTCCTGGTTACAGGCAAACTTGATGAACTTGCACAGCTCCTCCTGCGTGAACATCTCCAGGGCGCTCCAGAAGAACTCGATGTGCTGGTCGGTCTCCATCAGCCCCACCTGGTACATGGTGTGTGCCTGAGGGGACAGGGACACGTGTCCACTGCTGCTCACCCCTCTCCCTTCAGGAATTTTCCCCAGTTCAGACTCTTATTCCTCTCTGCACAAACCCCACCCTATTATTTCCTAAATTCAGTGAAATCTTAATAAACTTCCCTGGGGGCAAAGCAGCTCCCCAAGGATGTCCTGGCTGAGGAACCAAAACCAGAAGATTCTCCCCTCCCACCTTCCCCTGGAGGATCCCCCTCTCTGTGCCCCACAGGAGCGTGGCCAAAGCACCTTGAGGAACTCCAGGTTGATGTAGGGAAGGCCACAGGTCCTGAGCTCCATCTCCAGGGGGGTGAGCGTGGTCAGGAGCTGCAGGGGGATGATGGAGCCCAGCCCTGCCCTCACTGCTGTCATGCACTCCGGGCTCTGCAGCTCCCGCATGCGCAGGCTCCGGATGGCGGCCGCGTACACGTCCTTGTTCTCCCACCTGCAGGGGCACAGACCTGGCTGAGGGAGAACTCCTGGGAGAGCCCTTGAGCCCCACCTGTGTTACACAGGGAAGGGTTTTATGGAGAGATCCTGATCTGGAACAATCCAGAATTACCAATACACACTTGGCATTCCAATGGTTCCCAGTTAATGCTGCTGTCCTCCACCTCCTCCTCCCCTCCCACCTGCCCATCCCTCACAGCCGGGACCAGCCCTGCCCCTCTGTCCCTTACAGAGCCAAACAGCACCACTGATCCCAAGTTCTGCCACCTTCTCACAAAGCAGAGCCTTCCCAGATCATTGCAACTTGTTACAAAAGCACCTCTGGAGAGGCTGTGCTTGGAGAACAATTCCAGAGATGTTCTGTGCCACATCCTGCCTGGAAGGCTGCTCCTTACCCCACAGGGATGTGCCTGCCCCTGGGGCACAGCTCCACCTCCTCCCCAGTGAGGCTCGGGTAGGTGAATTTGCAGCAGGGTTTGTTGGGGCAGTCGGGGCTCTCCATGGCCAGGTGCTGGGAGGCGATTTCGGCACACAGCGCTTCCAGCTCCGTCTCGTCACTGATCTGTCACAGAGCAAGGACAAGGAGCTGGTCACCAGCATGGCACTGCCTCCTCACAGGCGTCCCCACAATGGGGACTCCAACAGCAAAATCCTGCTTTGGGGGTTCTGGCCTGGTTTAGCAATTCCAGTAAATATTCCAGAAGCCAGAATTCCGCCATGCCTGGGAGTGTGGGGAACTTCTCCAAGGCAACAGGATGTGAAATCCTGCATCCAAGAGGAATCCATCCACCCATCTCCCAACCCTGCTGCCACAAAAACCACCTGGCAGCCACCAGCGAGGGCAGGCACATTTGTGCCATGGGGGAATCCTGAGGAAAAGGAGGGAAGAGGGAAAAGGAACCTACATTTTCAAACTTTTTGACATAGTTGTAGGTGAGGATGTCAGCTTCCTGCAGATCCACATCAGGATCCAGGGGCTCTCCCACCAGGGTCTTCCAGAAGGAGGGCAGGAGGTCCAGGGGCAGAGGAACGTCGGCGCGGATGGCGATGCCCAGGAGCTGCCCGAAGAAATGGAACAGCTGCTCCTCGGCGTAGGTGATGGGGCTGGGGGTCAGGATGTACTTCCCCTGCGGAGGGAACAGCCCTGAGCAGCTGCCCACAGCCTGGGGGGCTGCCTGTGCCAGGGCACCCTTCCTGCTCCAGGCAGGAATGCTCAGCTGGGTACCAGCGGAGCTGCTCCAGCACAGCAGAGTCCCTGCATTTCACACACTGCTATCACCTTATCTCATCACCTCCTGATCCAACCAACCCCATCCTGGTTGGTTCCCATTTTGCCAAGCTGTTGCTCAACACTCACAGCATTTTCTGCACTTGTTACATCAGTTTGATATCCAAGCCTTTCAGCTGTGGGATGTTTCTGAGCTTGGATTTGCAGAGCCAGGTTTGCTACACAGTTGGTCCTAAGCTGAGGGAATCAAACTGTTTCCTACCCTAAGAACATTCCCAGGAAGGAATTACTGAGAATTCTTTGGACTATCAGCTTTATCTTGTTTCTAGCAATTAAGACACTAAATAGCATGGATGGAGCATTTTACTATCCTGGTGACATTCCTGGAGTAAAGCCACAGAATAAAAATTCTGTTCCATTTTGCAGCACACAAGAGATGCACCATGGGATCACACCAACTCCCAGCTCTCCCAGGATATGGGATCTGCTTGGTTTCATGGATCTGAGGCCTCTGTCTGCACCTCTGACCCAATGTCCCACTCCTGTTCTAACCCAGCATTCAAAAAGAGAAAAATTTCCTCATTTTTGGCACTGGGATCTCACACCTTGTTCTTATTGACAGCAGAGCTGGGGCACAGCAGGAGCAGGGAGAGGGAGGAGCTCTGGAGCTCTTTGCACACTTGCCAAAGGAAGTGACGGAAAGATCCACCTGGAAAAGAGAGAGGGAAAACAATGAAAACGTTCCTTTGTTCCTGCTGAATCCCTCAATGCTGCTTTGCTTTCCAACACTCTAAGAACAGCAGGAATGTTTGTTCTACCAGCTGGCCTGCAAATGGGATTTGGTGCTGGATTAGGAGATGGATGAGGCTGTGCTGCAACAATGGAGGGGATGCTCCAGGGATCAGCACAGCTGCTGAGCCACAGCCACAACATTTATCTCCTGATGAACACTGTCAGAACCACCACAGCCCTCAGCAGACAATAATTCCCCTTGGGAGAAGGCCCCACGGAGCCCTGGCTCAGCTGAGGGCTGTACACTCCCTTCCTTCACACCTCAGACAGGTGACAGAGCTGGGGATGTCAGAAATGTGTTCTGGGCTCTCTGGCTCCACATTCCCCCATGGATCCCCACCAAGGACCAGCAGAGCCCACGTGGATTTGGAGAGCAGGGATCCCTTTGCTCTTTGGGATCTGCCTCAATAAACACCCCATGGAACAGCTCTGCAAAGCTGAAACCCCTCATCCCATGGGCAAACCCAGTCTCCTCCTGGTGCAAACACTGAGGTGCAAACGTTCCAGGGGGATCCCATTCTTTTCCACCCACAAGGGAATGCTGCTCCTTAAAGTCCACACGAGGCAGGTTGTGCTGAAGAGTTGTCTCTGGGGGATGTCACTGGGGCTGTCCCTGTCCCCACTGCCTGGTGCCATGACCCCCCTATCCCATCTCCCTGGTGCCATGGACCCCCTGTCCCCACTCCCTGGTGCCATATCTCCCCTGTCCCCTCCCCCTGGTGCCAGGGAGCCCTGTCCCCTGTCCCCACTCCCTTGTGCCATGGCACCCTCGTCCCCACTCCTTGGTGACATGGATCCTCACGTCCCCCTTCCCTGGTACCCTATCCCCATGTCCCCACTCCCTGGTGCCATGGCACCCCCGTCCCCACTTCTTGGTGCCATGGAGCCCCTGTCCCCACTCCTTGGTGCTCTGTTCCCACTCCCTGGTGCCATGACCCCCCTATTCCCTCTCCCTGGTGCCCTGTCCCTGTCCCAGTGCCCTGCACTCCCTGTTTCCCTATCCCTGCACTCCCTGGTGCCCTGTCCCAATACCCTGTCCCCTGCCCTGCACTCACTGGTGCCGTGCACCTCCTCCCTGGTGAAGCGGATCCCCTGTCCCTGACCCCATTCCCTGTCCCAGTCCCTGTCCCCTCCCTGCACTCACTGGTGCCCTGGTGCCCTGTCCCTGTCCCCATTCCCTGTCCCCCCTGTCCTGCACTCACTGGTGCCGTGCACCTCCTCGCCAGTGAAGCGGATCCCCTGACCCTGTCCCCTGCACTCCCTGTCCCCTATCCCTGCACTCACTGGTGCCCTGGTGCCCTGTCCCTGTCCCCTCTGTCCCAGTCCCTGCACTCACTGGTGCCATGCACCTCCTCGCCAGTGAAGCAGAACCCCCATCCCTGCACTCCCCAGTGCCCTGTCCCTGTCCCCATTCCCTGTCCCCCTGTCCCTG
Organism: Zonotrichia leucophrys gambelii; assembly: GCF_028769735.1. Classification (NCBI taxonomy): domain Eukaryota; kingdom Metazoa; phylum Chordata; class Aves; order Passeriformes; family Passerellidae; genus Zonotrichia; species Zonotrichia leucophrys. The sequence continues at coordinate 3,623,273 of NC_088185.1, forward strand.
CCCTGCACTCACTGGTGCCCTGGTGCCCCGTCCCTGTCCCCACTCCCTGTCCCCTCCCCGCACTCCCTGCTGCCGTGCACCTCCTCGCCAGTGAAGCGGATCCCCTGACCCTGTCCCCTGCACTCCCTGTCCCCTATCCCTGCACTCACTGGTGCCCTGTCCCTGTCCCCTCTACCCAGTCCCCGCACTCACTGGTGCCATGCACCTCCTCCCCGGTGAACTGGATCCCCTGTCCCTGTCCCCATTCCCTGTCCCCCCTGTCCTGCACTCACTGGTGCCGTGCACCTCCTCGCCAGTGAAGTGGATCCCCTGTCCCCATTCCCTGTCCCCATTCCCTGTCCCCTCTGTCCCGCACTCACTGGTGCCGTGCACCTCCTCCCCAGTGAAGCGGATCCCCTGTCCCTGTCCCCATTCCCTGTCCCTCTATCCCAGTCCCCGCACTCACTGGTGCCGTGCACCTCCTCGCCGGTGAAGCGGATGTTGAAGGCGTAGGTGGGGTCTCCCCCGCTGGCCAGTTTGACGCAGAGCTGGGACGAGGGGACGCAGCCCAGCTGCCGCGCCGCCTGGCAGAAGTAGGAGTTCTCTGAGGAACGGATCTCCCCTGTCCAACACAAAGGGAAAGTGAACCCTCGGCCTCACAGAGCGGCTGAGCTGGGGAAAGCAGCTCTGAGCTGCTGGGGGGGATCAGTGCTTGCTGTACCTCCAACGATTTCCAGGGGATCCAGGGTGATTTCCGGGGCTGCGTGGTCAGCGGTTCTTTGCACAGTGGCATTGAGCACTCTGTTCATGACAGTGACTTTTGTGTCATAAAAGATTAAACCTGAAGAAACAAACACATTTCAGCAGAGTTAATCTACCCCTGAAATTCTCCAGTGGACAATGGTAGAATAAAAATTTCCCCTTCTGAGACATGGCTAATCTAAAATTTTTTAAAACAATATTTCACAGTATCATTTCCATGATTCCACCCATCCAGTTCCATCAGGGACACCTTCCATAGTCCAGGTTTCTCCAAGTCCCATCTATTTGCTCCTCATATTTTTTGGAATAAGTGCACTGGGATGAAACACTGATGAACACAATTCCAATGTTCTATAATTAGATCTCAGCAACTCCACCACAATCTCTGTAAATAGGAACATTTTGCCAAATAGTTTTCAGCAGTCTGAGATGTTTTGACAGTAAAGCTACAGGCAAGAAATGATAAAAAATAGGGCTGTGACACTGCCCCAAAAATATATTTAATACCTCATATCTCTGTGAAGAGAAATCTCTGAACATTCCTCACTCCCCCACACTGGTTCAGGAGTGTTTCTTTTCCAGCTGGGCCAATACAAAAAACTCCTTTCACACACTGACACCCCTGGTGAATTCTTCATAAAACAAATCTGGGCAATGTCATGTCCCAGATCTGGGGGTTTTTTGGTGTCTAATGAAAGCTGTAAAAATACTCTGATACACTTGTAGCATTAGCAAGATCAAGAAAATGCTCAAACAGGGAAGTCCTGAGACTTTCACCTGACCTGCTTGTTAACTAATAAAATTTTGATTTCTGGATATTCCTAAGAGGACAAAGACACACAGACACAGAAGATGGAACAAATTCCTCTGCTGCTGTGGTGTCACGAGGATCATCTCCCTGTGCTTTAAAAGCAAACCAAGAGAGAAGTGCCCATGGTCAGTGCCCTGTGGTCAGTGCCCGTGGTCAGTGCCCCTCGTCAGTGCCCGTGGTCAGTGCCCATGGTCAGTGTCCCTCAGCAGTGCCCCTCAGCAGTGCCCTGTGGTCAGTGCCCATGGTCAGTGCCCATGGTCAGTGCCCCTCAGCAGTGCCCATGGTCAGTGCCCTTCAGCAGTGCCCCGTGGTCAGTGCCCATGGTCAGTGCCCTGTGGTCAGTGCCCACCCATAGTCAGTGCCCATGGTCAGTGCCCCTCAGCAGTGCCCTGTGGTCAGTGCCCGTGGTCAGTGCCCGTGGTCAGTGCCCCTGGTCAGTGCCCATGGTCAGTGCCCGTGGTCAGTGCCCGTGGTCAGTGCCCTGTGGTCAGTGCCCTGTGGTCAGTGCCCCTCAGCAGTGCCCGTGGTCAGTGCCCGTGGTCAGTGCCCGCATGGTCAGTGCCCGTGGTCAGTGCCCATGGTCAGTGCCCTGTGGTCAGTGCCCCGTGGTCAGTGCCCGTGGTCAGTGCCCTTGGTCAGTGTCCCTGGTCAGTGCCCTGTGGTCAGTGCCCTGTGGTCACGTGCCCACCCTGTCAGTGCCCATGGTCAGTGCCCTCAGCAGTGCCTGTGGTCAGTGCCCTCGCAGTGCCCATGGTCAGTGCCCTGTGGTCAGTGCCTGTGGTCAGTGCCCCTCAGCAGTGCCCATGGTCAGTACCCATGGTCAGTGCCCCGTGGTCAGTGCCCTGCCCTGTGGTCAGTGCCCCGTGGTCAGTGCCCATGGTCAGTGCCCCGTGGTCAGTGCCCCTCAGCAGTGCCCTGTCCTGTGGTCAGTGCCCATGGTCAGTGCCCCGCTGACCTTTTGCCTCCTGCAGCAGGGCAGCGATGCTGTTCCCGTACATGTCGCTCTGGCGCAGCTCCACCAGGGGCAGGAAGAAAGTCTCCAGGGTGGTGTTGAGGGACTGCAGCAGGGCAAAGCGCAGCCTCAGGCTCTCCACGGGGACATCTGCACAGGGAAACTCCCAGTCAGGGACAGGGACAGGAACAGATCCTGCTCCACCTCCTGCAAACCCCAGCAGGTTTGGGCCAGGAGCCACCAAAGCAGCCCCTCTGATCCCCATGCTGAGGATGCAGGAACAGCATCCCTGATGCTCCTTCCTGGATCTCCAGTCTCTGACTGTGAGTCCAGAATCTCTCAGTATCACCGAATTTTCCTCTTAAAGTACTCAGAACAGGATTTAGGTGACTAAAATCTGGAAATCCAGTCTTCCTTCCTCTGAAAGCTGAACCCACCAGGTACTTCCTGCTCCAGCCTGAGCTGGAAATTCTGCTTGGAGAGCAGGGAGCAGCTGCAGTGCACCCCTGACACCCAAGGAGAGAGAAGCTCCAGACCCAGCACTCCCCTCATCCCACCAAGCCCCCAACACTGGCACAGACATCTTTTATGAAAAATCCTTTCCTTTGGATTTTTCCTCCTGAGAAGCTGAGAGGCCTCAGGAACAAAATGCAAACAATGGTTATCTGCTGCTGTGGAATGCAACAGGTGCATCTGTGATTGGCCTCATGTGGTTGTTTCTAATTAATGGCCAATCACAGTCAGCTGTGGACTTTCTGTCCGAGCCACAAGCCTTTGTTATCATTCTTTCTTTTTCTATTCTTAGCTAACCCTTCTGATGAAGTACTTTCTTCTATTCTTTTAGTATAGTTTTAATGTAATATATATATCATAAAATAATAAATCAAGCCTTGTGAAACATGGAGTCAGATCCTCATCTCTTCCCTCACCCTGTGAGCACCATCACACCCACGCTCCAAAGCAACACCAGCAGCGCTCCCAACCCTTTTCCTGAAGAAACCCTCTATGGCAACCACCCCCATACTCAGGAGGCAGGAGATCCTGGGGTCTGCAGCATCAGCGGGGTCCAGGTACACCTCGTGGGGGTGCAGGCGGCCGGGGGTGATGGCCAGGTGGCGGCACAGGCGGTTGATGTACTGCACCAGCGCCACGTCCATCTCCAGGCTCCACTTGCGCGACGCCTTCTGCGCGTGCCGCGCGTCGATGCAGGCACACCTGCGGGCACAGGGCACGGCTGCTCGCTCACAGGGCGCTGCACAAACACACCTGCAGCAAAACTGCACCTGTGCCATCCCTCTGGCTGTCCTGAGCAGCCAAGAGCCCTGCCAGGGGGCTCAGAGACCCTGGCACATGTCGGATCTCAAGATCTCAGTCCTGAGGTGCTGAGCCACCGAGACCACCTTGGGGGGCTCGGGAGTCCTGGAATGTTGCCAGAAGTGTCTGGTAGCTGGACTTTAACCCTACACAGGAGACGACAAGGATGAGGGCTTCACCGGGGTGAATGGTGAAGGGATTAGTTAATTAGAGAGTGAGACACAAGGTTTAGGATTTATGTACAGGGGGGTTTAGAGGAGTAAGATGGAGGAATTGGGGTGTGTCCTGTCCTCCTTCTTCTTCCTCTTCTCCTCCATCTTCTTTGGCCATGGTGGCACCTTTGGATTGGTTATTACTGAGAGTACACCGAGTTATAAGAATAAATGGTATTGGGGAAAAATGATAAATATTGTACACGTAACAATGGGTATAAAGATAGGTGGCTTTACGGAGAGCAGCACAGTGTGCTCATGGCTGGCTGCTGAGCAGATCTCTGGTGGCTGAAAGAACATCTTTTAGATAAACAATTAATAAACATAAAAACCGAAAGAAGAACTGAAGCCTCTTCTCGTCCTTCGATACGCGGCTGCCCCAAGGCCACTCCGGGCCTTTCCAGGCCCCTCAAACAGCCGAGAGATAACCGGACAGGCACACAGCCCACAATGCCCCTGTGGGGTTGATTATGACCTGTGGAGCAAGTTACCAAGCTCGGATGAATTTCTGCAAGCCATGACAAATTAAGTAGAATGATAAATTCACTATCACAAGGTGAAAAAGTAGATGTTGGGGTTTTTAGAATGGGGATGCAAGGGGCAAGATGGAGGGATCTGGGCATGTCCAGCCTTTCTCCTTCTTCTTGGCCTCCATCCTCTGCTGTGATGTTGGCACTTCTGGATTGGTTTAGAGTAGAAGCTCACTGTCTAACATAGGTGATAGGTATTGGAAAGCAATTGTAAATAATGTACAGGTAGTTTTTAGTATAAAGACATAACACCACCCTGGGGGCAGGCAGAGTGCCTGGGCTGTCGTGCTGAGCAGACCTCGGCTGGACAGGAGAAAGAATTTTATAGAGAAGATATAAAAAATCCTTGAGACCGAGAAATGAAGAGCCCTGACTCCTTCTTCAAGTGTCAGGCTGGGAAAAGAGACTTTCCAAGTTTTCCTGGGGTCACTCTGACAAGCCAGAGATCCTGACACACCTGGAATGGAAGCTGCTGCCCTGCTCTTCACTCCCCTTTCCTTGAGCAGAGCTGTTCCATGCCAAGAATCCCAGTGTGAGGCCAAGAGCTGATTCATCAGCCACTTCTCATCACTGTAATAAATAATTAGCCACAAAGGCACTGCCTATTAAGCTCTCTTAGTGCACTATCTCCTCTGGAGATGATAAGGGGCAATTAGCCTATGGCCTGACACAGGCAGATAAGGAGAATTCATTTAAGGGACTTTCTTCCTCTACAATATTAAGAAGAAATTTAACAGTTCCCTCTTCTAAAGCATTTCTGACCCAGTAACAACCCTGCCAGTTAAAGAATGACCCAGTGCACTGGCTGGGGAAGGAAACCAGGGACAGACATGGATCTACAGCTCCCCTCAGGTAATTTATTACACAGCTTGGAAGCTCTAAAGGACACTGTGCATCTGATTTTGTCAGCCATGCTGTGCACAAGAAATCAGGACCTGTACTGAACAGCATGTAACTTTTAAAATGTATTTTGAGGAAATAACAGATTTCCCTACAGGCCTTGCAGCCAGGGATGGAAGTGTTGCAGCTTTTTGGACTGGGAACACTTGGGATCAAGTGAGCACAGTGAGTGTCAGCTCCTCAGAGGGGTTTGCAGGCTGTACCTCTCAAAGTGCAGGTCGTAGCCGCAGGACAGGATGGCTCTCCACACGCTCCGGATGTCCTGCTTGGAGCGATCCACCACGAACCGCTGAAATCCATCCAGGGTCAGGTACTTCTCCTCAGGAACTGCCACCAGACAAAGAGTTCATGACTTGCCATCAAGTTCTCACCCCACCAGGAGCAGGAGTGGCTGCTGTCAGCTTCCTCCTGCTGTCCCACCCCACCATGGACCCTTTCTGGGCAGTTCCATCCATCACACAATGGTCAGGCCCACCTCAGTCACTCCCCTAAAGGATTCAAATCCCTCTCTGCTTCTCAGGAACACCTCCCTCTAACCCTGCTTGCTGGAGGCTGAAATTCCCCTTTTCTCAGCCAACCTGGCACTTCCTGCCAGGAAGAAGGGAGTCCAAACTCCTGTCTGCTCACTCTCCCACCAGACTGAAGTCCTGAGCACAACCCCTGTCCCCCTTGGCTGTGCTGTCTCCTGCAGAAGCTCTGAGCTTTCTCAATCATCTTTTTTACCCAATTTCCCACTTGTAACTGAAGAATTTCCCAATATAAATTGAGAAGCACAATTAAAACCCATCTGGTTCAAATCCATAACATCCCAAACCCTCACTACACCAAAGCCTTGGAACTACAGCCCACAGGAATTTTTCTGCCTGGTTTATTGACATGTCCTACACTCTGCTGCAAGAACTGTTTGCTCTCACACTGATGGGCCCAGATTCACAGAGATACAAATAAAAGCAGCATTGTAAATCACTATTTTTAAAAAATGTAGTTAGATTTGTTAGAAATAAAGATAGACCAAATCAATCATGAAGTCATATAAAGATGTCAATAAAAATATTTTTATAGGATAAAACTATAAAAAATTCTCTGCAGCTCCCACCTTCCTGTTTCTTAGTGGGAGACTTCTCAGGGTCCTTCTCCTCAGGTTTGCTCTTCTCAGGAGATTTGGGCTTTACAGTGGGTTTCTTCTCACTTAAGGCTGTTCGGCTGAGGGACAGAGTCAGTGTTAGGAGCAAAAGTTTTCTTTCATTTGTTCACAGAATTCTAAAATTGCTTGGAAGGATCCTAAAACCCATCCAGTCCCACTCCTGCCATGGATTACTCCAAACCTGATCTGTGTTTTGGAACAAGTGCACTGGGCTAGAACACTGATGAACACAATTCCAATGTTCTATAAATAGATCCCAACAACTCCACCCCAATCTCTGGAAAAACAAACGCTTTGCCAAATAATTTCCAGAAACCTGAGATGCTCTGACATTAACACCAAGTGTTTCCCTGTTCCCATACACAGAGGGATGGGGGATAAAAACCTGGATTTTTACAGAGAAATCCAATATTCCACAGGGCTGGGGACACCCACCTGACACTGTTGAGCATGGACTTCTCCTTGGTGGGGGGTTTGGTCACCGGGCGCTTGGTGCTCACCACCTTCACCGGGTGCTGCTCCTTGCCTGCCTTGTTGTACTTGCTCTTGTCAAATTTGGGCTTGGGAACTCCATATTTCCTTAAAATCTTCCAAGACAAAAAGGGAATCATCACCCAGGGCTTTCAAGTGACACCAGAAGTATTGAAGTTGGAGGGAGACGACCCACCTTGCATTGGTCAGCCATCGACTCTACTTTATTCATCAATCAATCACCTTTTATAACAGTGTTAATTCACTTCATGCATATTGCAAAATCTGAGCTCACAATAGGTCAGAGATAACATACCAACTCCACCTTATGTTTCCAATACCAAGATTTGGGTTCTCAAAATTATTCTTGCTTTCCCAAAACAGCCAAAGATAGAACATCCACTTGTTATGAGAAAGCTGCCTGAGAACTCTGATGTGCAAGGCTCTCAAGGCCTTCATGTTTGCCACTTTTACCTGTAATTAAAAACAACCTGAGAACCTCTGCTGTTCACAGAAACAGGCTGTGAGAACCTGTCCCTCACAGCTGCCTTCTAAGCCATCTCTGAAAAAATCTCCAACACAGAAGAGGCTGAGAACAGCTGGCAAAGCCCTACCTGGGTGAGCTGGTCCTCCAGCACCTTCTTGGGAGGGCGGACGTTGGTGAAGAAGACGTGGAGGAGATTGCCAGGGGTTTGGGAATTGATCTGCTCCTTGCTGAGGTAAATGTCAGCCACCTTGATGGGCTTGGCTGGGGTCAGGCTCAGCATCTGCTCTGAATGGACACAGCTCTTAAAGATCTCTGTGAGAACTTCCCGAGCACCTGGGACCAGTTTTTCACCTAATTAGAAGAAAATCAACAATTTGGTACAACATACCATGAGAACTGGTTAGAATTTGAAATGCGAAAATAAATTTTGCATTCAGTTAAAATATTCTGCTTTGACACGGAAAATCACTTTTGCAAGGGAAAAAAAGTAATTTTTTCAATGAAAAACCTGCTCCTTCTGCACCTCATTAAATACAGAATTGGCCACATCCTGTAATTATTACTTGAGGGAGTAGTGGGGATGAAAAAAGCAGCTTATTTATCACTCCAGGATAAAAATTATGTTGTGCAGGCAGACACCAACACCCATCAACTGAACTAGCAGTCAAAAGTTATTTTAGTGGCTATTTTCTCAAAAAAAAAAAATCCCTAAAGAATTTAATCAGTAGTTTTTTGTGCTGATGAGGAGTGTTTATTTATTTATGATTTATCTGATTAGCTGGATGAACAACTGAGCAAAGTTCAGCTTGCAAATAGCCCCTGGAGGGATAAATCTGTGGAATTTCTCCCTGGCTTGTTGTCACTCCTGATTTATACTGAACCAAGGGGAGTCTGAGCCCTGTTCATCCCCCAAAATGCTGAACACAGGAGGGATTTGGCAATATCAAACCACCTACCTTTTATTGACTTATCATTGAAATAATCTTCTAGGGCTGGGCTCCCCTGGGTGTCAAACAAACTCTGATTTACAGTGGAAACAGTTAAAATCTCTTCAGTTGACATCTCCATGAGCTCATCCTCCCCATCCAGGCTGGACAAGCCAATGAGGTCACTGCTGTTGAAGAGGCTGGCTCGGATTTTCTCTATTTTAGCTCTTGATCTTATCTGCACAAATAATGAAATTAGTTCACAGCAATCCTGAGACAACAAATTCACTTTCATTCATAGGAATCTGGGGTTTAAGCTTCCATCCCCCTCCCCATTCTGATTATCATTATTGCTTCTCTTCTCTGCTACATCAATAATTTGATGCCCAAATTCAGGTTCAGCCTAGAAAAGGCTTTCTGAGAGCACTGAAATCCTCCTGCTGGGATAACCAGGCACAGCTCTGACCCAGCTACTCCATTCCTCAGCCCTTGGGAGCAGCAGGGAAGGAGCTGAAGGTGCCAGCCAGGTAAGCTGGCACAGTCTGTAACTCTGCTGTCCCTGCCTCAATTCTCCACTCTGAAAAATCTCAATTAGCAAAGGCTTTGAAGCCTCAGCTACACAGACTGGGAGGGGAACAGCAACTTCCTTTGATTCCCAGAATAACCACTGCCAGAGCAGCTCCAGACTTGGAATAGTTTCCATGTGAACACTCTGGCAGCTTTCTCTCCACACTTAATGCTTTATTTCAATGATGTCTTCACGTCAATTAACAGCTCAAGAATAGGAACTTGCAGAGTTTTCATCTGAATAAGCTGATTTTCTTCTAAAAGAGGAACTGATACAATCCCAGACTATACAAAAACATCTCTCTCCATTCCCAGGCTATCAGGAATGGCTGTGCTTTTGGAAGTCCTGATAAATCTCCAGCAGGCCATCTATGGAAACAGCAGAGAGGAAGGTTCTTGTGCAGAGCTGAACACCTGGAGTGACCCAGCACTGATGGCAACCACCCACAATGCTTTAAAAAATTGATCTGGAACCAGATAGCAATAAAATTTATCATCTCTCTTAAAGTAGTTTCATAGAGAAATCCATAGGTGGTTCAAAATAGGTGAAAAGGTACTGATTGAACATTAAATAACTGCATTGTGGGTTAAACCAAAAGGGCCCCAATCTCTAAATTCATCTCTGCAGTGGCCAGAACAAATCTTAGAGAAAGGAATATGAAAGAGGAAATTATTTGATCTTTCTCCTGACATGTTCCCCAATCTCTGCAAAGCAGTTTAAAGATTTCCTCACTTGGAAGCTGCACTGGCTGCTGTGCTCCACAGCCACCAATCCTCCAGGAATTTAATCCCTTAAGATTCATTTATGGCCTTGGCTTCAGCAGCACTCTGTGAAAATGAGCTCTACAAGCTGGAACACACAGGAGCTCTTCCCTACTTCCTCCTGTTCTCCCCTTGCTGCTGGATCACTCCATTACTGTGTCTCCTGTGTCCTTTGAGATACAGGGATTGCTCCCAAGACTGGGAGCTCTGTGCTCCTCAGCCATCCTGTCCAACTCCCAGTCTCCCATGCTCTTAGACATACATTTACCATGGAAAAAGCCAGTTCCTAGAGTGAGACCCCATCCCCCCAAACCCCTGGCCCCAGAGCCCCCTCTCAGTTACCTCCACCACAGCGAAGCCCTTGATGGGCCGTGCCAGCAGCGGCTGATTGTCCAGAGATGTCACCGTGTACATGGAGCCCACGTCCGACACCGACGCCGTCTCCACGTTGTCCAGGGGCTCCCCGAGGCTGCCCAGGCTGCCCAGGCTCCCGGTGCTGCAGTGGGACAGATCCAAACTCTCCTGGCTGGACACCACGTGGGGCTGCTCCAGCAATCCGGGTGGGATGGGCAGCTCCAGCCCTGCCTGGAACTGGTCCCCAGAGATGTCGCTGACGGTGCGGGACAAGCCCTGGGAGCTGCACAGGGAGGCCTGGCTGGTGGAGGCCGAGGCGCTGACGCTCATGGCGGGGGTGACGCTGCTCGAGCTGCTGATGTCCAAACTGTCGGCGCTGCTGGAAACCGTCGGCTTCTCCAGCTCCGTCCTGCACTCTCCTCCTTCCGCTTTGTCCTTGGTTTTTTTGGGATCCTCTTCCTGCAGAGGGATGTAGATCTCATCCTTGAAGACGCCCCCGTGGGCGTTGCAGGCTTTCCTGATGGCGTTCCTGACGGTGCCCTCCTCCAGGTGCGTGGGGATGCCCGAGATGACGAGCAGGCGGCTGTGGGCAGTGGGGCCCACCAGGGCCTGGCAGGCGTCTGCCACGGCGTCGTTGGTCACACCCAGCCCCTGCGGGTCCTTCTTGGTCAGGTGCCTGAGGATGATCAGCAGGGTCAGAGCTCTGTGGAACCACAGCATGTCCTCAGGCTTGCTGCCCCCAATGCTGAGGAGCGCTGCATCTGTCTCAGCTGCCCTGGATGAAGCTCTTTTCCCTGAAGATGAGGTTTTTTCCCGCTTCATTTTGACTTTTTTCCTCTTGGACAGCAAGCTTGGGCTCTGCGGTGTTTGCCCTGGGGAAGATGAGGATGAGGAGGAGGAATCACTGAGATTTGGGGCGCTGGTGGATGAGATCACATTGGCTGTCACGCTCATGTTGATGGGCAAGGTGACTTCTGCCACAGCCAGGCACACTTCCATCAGGGCATGGAAGTAGGTGGAGAATCTCCCCTGGTCGGCCCCTCCAACCCCAGAGCCACCACAGGCATTGCCAGACACCCAGTTCTGCGTTTCCTCATCGTAGAGCTTGTGCAGCTCTGACTGCAGGGCCATGAGCATGGCCAGGCAGGGGTTCAGCTGCAGGGCAATGGATGAGGACAACCCTGCTGGATTCTTCTTCTGCTCCAGGTTGTGGATTTTGCGAAGCAGCTCGGCCAGGAGGTGAAAGATCAATTCCTTCACGCATGCTGCCATGTCAGTTGTCCAGAGGAAGTTCCCTGAGGGAGGAAGGCAAGGCATGGCAGTCAGCAGTGTTTAACTCTTAGCAGAAAGTAACATTTGAAAAAGCGAATTTCAACGTCATGGCAGCAATAAGAAAGACAGGAAGGTTATTCCAAGAACTGCAAATCAACAGAAAATTTCTGGAGGTTGAAGAAAATTTCATTATAGTGGAAGAGCTCAGAAAATTTCAACTCTAGTTTTTGTTTCCTAAGCCCTCCAAGTGAGCCAGCACATTATCAGTGCTCATTACTAAGGAAATACTCCATTCTCACCTAAAAATTCCACTACTTGCAAGAGAACTGAGGCAGGAATAGTATCCAGTTCATCTTCAGATTTTCCATCCCCATCTTCCAATTTCCAGGTTAAGAGCTGTTCTGTGAATGCCATTGCCAGGGGGAATTCCAGGGGGAGGGAATGCAAGACCAGTACAGCTCCAGGAGGAGGAGACACTCCTAAGCAAAAGGTCCAAGAAAATCCTTATCATGATTCTGAGCATTGATAAAGTAAAAGTAATAACATTTAGAATTTTTTCAAGGCCAAGCTTCTGTTAAGTGAGAATTTTCTCTGCAGCACCTTGTAAAAAACAAATATGAATTGAGTTTCTCTATATTGATAAGTTAATATAATCTGTAATTAGAAATGTACAGAGAACATTTTATTCACATAAAGAGAATAATTTTGAGCCTGAATGTATCTAAATATACAAAAAGAACTTCCCCCAAAATAATTTATTTCTGTCTGATTTAACATTTATTAAACATTAAAAACATTTATTTCTGTTTCTACTGAAAAAATCAGCAGAAGAACTTTAGGATCTCCAAGGGGAAGTTTTAAGAACTCACTGCACCCAGTCACCTTCACTGCTCTAAATCTCACTGGGCAAGAGTAAAAAGAAGATTAATGATTCTTCTTGCTGGAGTGACCTAAGTATTGCTACACTGCATTACTCTGTGGATAAGAGGGTCCTACAAACACCTAAAAAAGCAATAAAATTTATTCTCCATCTGAAACAGCTCCTCAAACACCAACACAGCACAAATTAGTATTTTGAATAAAATATTTCAAATACACTGCTGGGTGAATTTCTGGAATATAAAAATCAGAATCAGATGGTTGTCAAGGGTTGTAAAACCAGGTTTTTTTGGTTCCTTGTACAAAGATCCTGTTCTATCTGCTGCTAGGACGGCGACCACACGGGAAGGTGTAATGAACCTGCTGTGAGCCCTGAGAGCACAGTGAGGGCTCATCCCTGGGGCAGGGGCTGTGCTCACCCAGTTGGATGTGTGCCCTGAGAGCACAGCAAAGGCCCATCCCTGGGGCAGGGGCTGTGCTCACCCAGCTTGATGTGCACCCTGAGAGCACAGTGAAGGCTCTTCCCTGGGGCAGGGGCTGTGCTCACCCAGCTTGATGTGCACCCTGATGCTGTGGTGTGTTCTTAAGTTTGTTAGTTTACTCTCCCCATTTTCTGTATTAAATGGTTTCTTCCTTTCCCAGGACTTTGTCAGTTAGGTTGCTATAGAAATGAAACTGCTCCTCCCCTGGTTTCTCTTATAAAGTGAAAGTTGTTTCCTCCTTGGGGTCAGTCAATCACTCCTTCTCTCCTCCCAGGTTTCGAGAATTTTCTTTTCTCTGGGAGTTATGGTTGGCTGTAGCCCCGGAGCCCCTCCTATGATTTATAACAGTTGGTTACTTTGGTATATCAGTTATGTTTCGTACCTCCAAATATGTATTTCTATTGGATAGCCGGGTTTCCCTGCCTTCTTCCCCCCTTTTCCCTTAAAACCCTCTCCTGCCCCCTGTTCGGGGCCATTTGCTGGGTGTTTCCCCTCCTTGTTGGTTCTTCTGTAATAAACCGACAGTTTACCCCCAGCAAGTGGTCGCCTCCTAATTCGTCTCTCACCGCGCTGCTCCGAGCTATCCCCCAGCTCAGCCCGAGGCCAAGACGCCGAGGGGAGCTGGCTTCAGCTGCACAGGGGCCCTGGCCTTCGCCCCTCACCAGACAGCCGGATCCAGGGCCGTGGACGCCCCCGCGCACCCTGAGAGCACAGCAAAGGCCCATCCCTGGGGCAGGGGCTGTGCTCACCCAGTTGGATGTGCACCCTGAGAGCACAGTGAAGGCCCATCCCTGGGGCAGGGGCTGTGCTCACCCAGTTTGATGTGCACCCTGAGAGCACAGCAAAGGCTCATCCCTGGGGCAGGGGCTGTGCTCACCCAGCTTGATGTGCACCCTGAGAGCACAGTGAAGGCTCAGGGGCTGTGCTCACCCAGCTTGATGTGCACCCTGAGAGCACAGCAAAGGCCCATCCCTGGGGCAGGGGCTGTGCTCACCCAGCTTGATGTGCACCCTGAGAGCACAGTGAAGGCTCAGGGGCTGTGCTCACCCAGTTTGATGTGCACCCTGAGAGCACAGCAAAGGCTCAGGGGCTGTGCTCACCCAGCTTGATGTGCACCCTGAGAGCACAGCAAAGGCTCAGGGGCTGTGCTCACCCAGTTTGATGTGCACCCTGAGAGCACAGCAAAGGCTCATCCCTGGGGCAGGGGCTGTGCTCACCCAGTTTGATGTGCACCCTGTCGGTGGGGGTGATGACAGCAGGGTACTGGTTGGTGGTGGGGGGCGGCGTGAGGCCGGTGTTGGTGGGGGAGGCGTCGCGGGGGTAGCACACGGCCTCGATCAGGTTCAGCTGCCCGTTCCTCTTCACCTTGTGCCCCAGCCCATAGACCAGCACCCGAGCCCAGGGGGCCTTGTACAGGGATGAGCTGGGGAGACAGCAGCACAGCTTGGTTAGGCTCAAAGCAGCTGGAAAATATCCCAGAAAACTGAAACAAAATAAATAACTGCACCCCCAGGTTGCCAGGCTCAGCCCAAGCCTTGCCCCTCTCCATGACTCACTCTTTTCTGAACCCAGACTGACTTTCCTTGCAGGACACAATCACAAAGGCAGCCCCAGGAAAATTCACATCCATGTTGACCTTGGATTCAGAAATTGGGAATTCTTCAGCGGGAAATTGTTCTGGTGCTGCCTGTAACGGGACAGTTCATCATGAGAGATCCCAAACAGCAGCAAACCTCCTCCCTCTTCTTTATTTACAGAGTGCTCCATACACTCTATAAATAAAGAAATACAGCCAATGTATTTAATTAATTACAAATTATGACACAGTGGGAGGCCACTTCATTTCAATTCAACCCAGAGCATTGCTACTGTTTTCATTGCTTCTGTTTTCAGTGTGCCCACTACAAGCAGGATAACAGAACCCACCCAGAGAAACAATTCCCCGTGAGGGACAGCATCATGGAAATTCCAACCACACAGAGAACAAGGGCTCCTGAGAAGGGAACTCATGAAATGTGAGTATTTCACCTGCAGGAAGGAGCAGATCTGTTTGGTGAGGTCCAGCAGACTCTCCTCTCCCTGGTGCAGTGTCCGAGTGATGGCCACGGTGAGCCACTCCCTGATGGCCTGCGAGTTGCCCTGGTAGAAGAGGTCTGTGGCAGCACAGGTCTGGGAATGGATGCAGTGCTGCAGGGACTGGGCCAGCAGAATGGAGCTTGAGCTGATGGTTCCATCTGGAATAACAAGGAAAACAGCACAAATTTGAAGATCACACCAACAGTTTGCATAGCCTAGGAAACAAAAGCTGCAAAATACTTGGGAGATTCTAAATCTCTGTTTTCAAGTGGAAAATTCCTTGCCTAAAACTCAGCAGGAGAAAGGGCCCACCCAGGCCCTGCCCTGTGGCTGGGAGGGCCCCTCCATGCCAGCTGTGCCCCTCAGCAGCCTCAGCCCAGCCCCTGGTGAGGGCAAACACAGAGCTGTGGGATCACCCCAGCTCATTCTCAATACCATCATTATTAACCAGCTAATAAACACCAAATCCATTAATTTTTTTGTCTCCAGAAAAATACTGTACCAAAGAGGAGCTGGGACAAAACCAAGTGTTTACCAGGAAGGGGTGGTGCAAGCAGCTGGTTGGAGAGCAGCTGCAGGTGCTCCAGGGTGATGTCCCTGATGGCAGGAATGTGGAACAGCCGGGTGAACATGTGGGGAGATTTGGGAGCAAAAATATTGAGCAGAGCCATGCGACAGTAGAGCTTGGCCAGGGCAGCTTCACTCCTCAACAGCTCCCTAGGGAACACAAACATTAATTCTATTAATTCCTTAACGTTAAATCCAACCATGAAAATAAAATTCAGAAGTTTGTTTGCTTAGAACAAAGCTGTAGCAGGTAACAGTACTTCAGGAAATGCTCTTCAGCTAATTGAAACTGAGGTAATAATTGTAACTACATCTCTTTTTTCACCTGTGAATTTGGATGTTGGTGTTATCCAGGGTGACCAATCCGTTGGTGGCAGTCCTCCTGTACCCTGCAGGCGGCCTTTCCAACATGTCAATGGGATACCAGTACCTCACCAGGACCCCCTCACTCCTCAGGTAGGTCTCCACTTGGACCAGTTCATTCACCTGCAGCACCAAACCCAGCACTGTCAGTAACACAAGAATTAAACCCCATTTTTCCTTCCAAGAGAGCCCCAGCCCAGCATCCTGAGCAGGTTTTGCTCCCAGCTGTGTGATGCTGATCATTAAAAGCCCTCCCAGAGTGTCTTTACTCACCGAGTCCACATCCAGGACAACGCCATGAAGACCAAATGTCTTCAGCATGCCCCGAATGGCAAACTTGGGCAGAGCTGTTCCCACAGCACTGCTGGTGACGTTGTTGCTGTCGGGAGAGCGAGTCACCACGGTGAGACCTGGCACAAAGGGACACCGCTGTGAAGGTGTTTCCTCAGGTGACAATGAGACCCCAAAAACCCCTGAGCTTTTCCTTACCCCTCAGGATCTGCTGTGCTGCCCTTACCTTTCCGTACTTTATCAATCGTGAATTTGTTCGCTTCATCTTTGATATCCTCGATGGTGGGAAGGTACAGATCCCTTGGGATGCCTCCATTTTCCTCATACAGGAATTCCACAGTTTGCCTTGCTATATCAACCATTCCTGAAAGACAGGAGGCAGTGCAAATTATTTCCCTCAGTCACCTGAAATAAGTTCTTATTCTCATTAATACCCCAAGCAGGTGAGTTTTCCAAGTACTTAAATACTCTCTCAGTCAGGCTGAAGGATGGAAATTGGGAATTTTCCTGAGGAAGCTTTTCCTGAGCTTCTCATGGGGGCTCAGAATTCCAACCTTGCTCTGATTGTGACCTTCCCACAAACACATTGTCCTGCCAGAGCTGAATTCTACAAAACTCCCAAATCTCTCCTTATTATTACTTAAACCTAAAAAGTTTTGCCTTGATAGTCACAGACAGCACAGATATAGCTTCTTCCCAAGCTATTATTCCAGAATGTTTCTGTATCCACATCACAACAAATTCTGTCACTATTTCTGAAACCATTTTCTCTATTTAAATAGTCAAACACAGTAAAAGTGTTAAAGAAAAAGCATGAGCACAAACAAAATTCTAAGCACTGGAAGAAACCAGCAAGTGATTTTTTTTTAAGTTTTCCAGCCCTGAATACAGTAAAATATGAAAGAAACACAGCTGCTCTCTCAGACTTGCTGCACATCACAGAAAACATGCATGGAAATAAATACAGACCTAACTGTAAAGCTCCTTTAATCTGATCCAGCCCAGACTTCCTCTCAGCCTCATTACGGAATCTTCTCCTAATTGTAGGGAAAACCTTGGTTTCCCAGGCTTTGACCAAGAGGGCATAGTGATCCTCCTACAAAGACAAAAGTGTTTTAGAACACCAAAAAGTGATTCGTTATCAGCAGTTATATTTTATAAGGGAAGTAAGAAGAACTCTTGTGTGGCCAAATTTCAAAATCTAAATGACAAGATCTGGTTTTAGGCTGCAAGTTAGAGGAGGCAGTTTGCTCCATTCCTCACCCTGGGAATATCATCGTCATCATCATCATCACTTTCATCATCTGCAATGGGAGGGGGGTGAGGATCAGGGCCTGAGGTGATGAAGTTCTCATAGCTCAGCTCCATTTTATAGTGGCAGGATGTGTCGCTGTCATACTCTGCAAGACACAGACAGAAATAATGAGATGCTAATGCATGCAAAGACATCCCATGAAATTGGAGATACACAGCACTCCACGCTCTCCAATCAGGGGGTGGGAATGCAATTCCTTCTGACACAGCATAACCAATTGGCTGATCCAATCCACCATGACATCCTATTGTATCCCAAGCCTTAACGAGATCATTTCTCATTGAAGCTGCGTTAATTACGAATAATTTGTGTATTCACATAGAGGCAGACCAAAGAAGATGTTCTAATTGCCTTGTCTAAAATCAGATAAACACAGCTTTGACTTGTGGCACTGCCCCACCTAAACAAGCACTACCTAAGGCCTAAAGACTGCAGCCAGGCTGGGTTTAAATCCCATTTCCTCGCTTGGCATTTCTGCTGGGAGGGCTTTAAAGGAGCGAATGTCACTTTACGTTGCTGAGCCGTGGCCACGGCGGCGATCCTGCAGGGCGGCCCGTGGGTGCCAGGGTCCGAGGCGATGCTGGTGCCAGCGTCATTGTCACTGTCAGAGGCCATGGCAAAGGGCAAGGCCTCGAAGTTGGCACTGATCTCCTCAGCCAGGTCCAGGCACAGGTCGGCGGCGTTGCGGTGGGCCTGGCCCTCGGCGTAGGCGAACGGCCGCGAGCCGAAGTTCGCCCGCACCTTGGTGTTCTGCAAAAGGACACAGGGAAGCTCTGAGATCCTGCTCTGAGCCAGCACTCTGCCCCAGGCAGGAGCTGATCACACCTCCCTGCCACCAGGATGCCCAGCTGGCACTCTGGGAAAGCTTCAAGCTGCTAAAGGCACTTTGAACCTGGGTGCTTTGAAGCAAGGCCACGGCTGGCCAGGAATGCTGAGAGAGGAGCTGCTGGCATGGCACAAGGCATCTGCCAGGCCAGCTGCACACTGCTGGGCTAATGGGCAGGGAAAACCAAAATAATGACACAACACATGCACCTGGGGGGCTTAATGAATGCCTCAACCTAGCCAAGAAAGGGAAAAAAATATCAATTTGCTTTTCTACAGAGCAGGTTCAATATTTTCTATCATGTTTTTAGTATTTCTGAATATTCTGAAAGTATATTAAGGGACATGTTTCTGTTACACACTTGCCTTTTTCTGAATGTGCACAACTGGCCACATTCCACCAGACACATCCTCCAGGTAGGGCACAAGTCTCTGCCCACAATAGGTAAAATAAACTCTGCCCTTTGCTGGCTGTCCTGGAGGAGGGGGAGTTCCTTCTGTTCTTTCCCATCCAATTCCTGCTACATCACCTGGAGAAAAACACAACCATAAAAGGATTTAATCAGTTTTCTCATCCAGCATTTCCCTGACATTCAGAGGATTTTCTGATGGAGCAGATAAGGATTTTAGCCATGCTTTTACATACCAGGGGAAAGAGTCACATCCAGTCTGACACTCTTCCACTGCAGCAGGCTGGAGCCATTGTAATGCACTGCTCTCCCATTGCTGAGGGGCAACAAGGACACAGTGAGACAGAGCAGGATCAGCACCCACCAAAGCTGTGATACTCAAAAGGCAACTCAACCCTCCTGATTTTGCAAAGATATTTCAGCATTCAATTTAAAAATATGTACTGCCCTCCCCAGCCTGCTGACAAATGTACTGAATGTGGATTTTCATGTGCATCTCCAACCTACTTGTGGAAGAGGCAGGTGCCCACTGGGTTTGTCCAAGCCCCATCCCGTTTTTCTGCCTCTGTGGCAAATCCAAAGGAAACTATTGGCCCAGTGTCATCATCTGTGTCTCCATAGGAAACCACTTCAATTTCCCAGTAGAATGATGGTGCCTAGAAATAAAAATAATAGCACATTTTAAAAAGTTATTTACAAAACAGAGTTTAAAGAAGCAATTTTCTTGCTTTTCCTTTTCACGCCCTGTTGGATACTCAATGACAAAGTGCTGGGGAGCTGTGAGGTCTCACCTGTACTGGCACTGGGGAGGTGGCATAGATAAAGGTGCCCCGAGGAAGGCCCCCACCTGCACTGGGATCAGCCAGGAAGGTCACAGCAGTGAGGTGTGAGGAGAACATGCAGGCTCTCACTGGGGGGAACACCCTGGACGGGCTCCACGTGATTTCTTTGGGCTGCAGACACAACAGAGCAGTTTATTCTACAACCACAATTCAAGCCACCCACTAAAACACAACCAACACAGTCTGAGGGGCACATTTCATACAACCCCAACAAACCACATCCCAATAGAGAAATTCCCATGAAATATTTCAGGAATGCAGCAGCAGAGGGCTCTGTGCTCACCTGTCTCCTGTCTGCCTGCAGGGGAGGAGGAGGAGGCCGAGCACAGTCGCGGTACAACATCCGTAACCTCTCACACTGCATCTCCACAACCACCAGCCTCTCCCCTGCAACAACAACCCACAGCAGGCATCAGCCTCCAGCTGCTTCCTCCAGCCCAACAGAGCAATCTTAATTCAGAAATAAATATGGTGTTTGCACTGTTTGATCAGCCTTACTCACCTAAACAAAATTAAGGGTAAAATGTAACATATGCAAGCATTTTCTCATGTTTGATTTACATTTGGTTTGCAAAGACACTGTTATGTTAATTAAGATATAAAGGTCATTTTAGTGAGCAAGTTTATGGCCCAGCAAAAGCAGGAAAACAAAAAAAATTATATCTACTATCACAAAAATCAGTCCTAGCTCTCTGACACCTAAATCCCTTGGCAAAGACACTGTTATGTTCATTAAGACACTGTTATGTTCATTATGACACTGTTATGTTAAGACACTGTTATGTTCATTAAGATATAAAGTTCATTTTAATGAGCAAGTTTATGGCCCAGCAAAGGCAGGAAAACAAAAAAAATTATATCTACTATCACAAAAATCAGTCCTTGCTCTTTGACACCTAAATCCCTTGGCTCCCACCCTTCACTTCAGCCACTTTTTCTCTGGCATGTTCCTAAAAACTTGCCCCTGAACTAAGATTTCTGCTGGGCCCAGTGCTTATCCTGAAACAAGGAGAGTCCAAGGATCAGGAATGTAACAAAGCATTGCAAAAATCAGCAAAAGGTCATAAAAACAAAACATAAAAATGATCATGCCAAGGAAGGCAGAGTAGGATATGCTGGAAGCAAGGCAAGTGGAGAGTGCAGAAGAAAACCAGGACTTGCTGCTTTGATACACAGAATAATCTTGTTCTGGCCTAAATGAATGCCTGATGTTTAGTGATTTAGGCTGATTATTCCATCAGCAGCTCTGCAGCTGTGACAACACACTCTGTCCTGTACCAGCTCCTGAACTCTGGGTAGCTGGAGGAGAAAACACTGAAATGATTTAAAAGCTGCTCTGCCTCTGACCTGAATATGCCAAGAAGGTGTTGGCTACATACCAGGGCTGCACTCCTGGGCCACCAAATTCAGAACTTCCACAGCAGCTGGGCACTGTTGAATGAATTCTTCACAGAATGAGCTGTCTTCCAACAGCTGAGCCATCACCAGGCATGCTCTGAACAGAAAAACAATACATTTCAAGTGTTACAAAGTGTGTGGAATTCAAAGCTGGCATTACAGCAGTGAATTCAAGGGTGGTTTAAGGGTGGTCTTAACCCTGGTTTAAGCTGGACCCTCCCCAAAGGCAGCTTTTCCCTGCTTTATAAATGGATTTATTGAGGCATTTGCTCAGTGTGTTGTAGGGACTCCCATGAACAACACCCAGACACTAAAAGGGAGCAAAGAGGAATTTGTGCAGCCCCAGAGGAAGGGCACAAGAACTCATGCAATTCCCTGGGATGTTTCCCCAGGACCCACCTGGTTCTTATTTCAGCAAGGAGCCGGACCACTGCCATTACTGGGGTTGAGCCATCTCCTGTTGCAGGAAGTGAGGTGTGAATAGAGAGACTTCCCTCCTGAGGGAGCAACATGGACTGGACTGCCTGTACTACCTTCTCAGTAATGGACAGTTTATGAAGAGGCAATGCCTGATGGTGGGGGGGCACGGTAAAAAGTTAAATTCAAGTAGTTAGTTTCTAAGAAATGAGGGTGTTTTATTACCTGGAGTTAATTCTTATATTTTACTATCACAAAATCAGCAGCAAACACCAATAAAAGAAAAATAAACAAACCCCAAACCAAGCCAGAAATTAACCAAAAAAAACCTCCCACCCAGTATGCAACAGAATATCTTTAAGCACAAAAGATGAATATTTATGTTACTTGAATGAAAACTTAAACATATTGTTAATATATGCTTTAAAAAAATAAGGCAAACATTACAAATCATTTATAAGCAAAGATGAAACACTTTTTTTTTACGTGCTGCAGATTAATAGTCAGTATGCTGCGACAGAAATAAAGCAAGAATCGAGATTATACTGAATATTGGATGTTTAAAACTGCCATACCTCAGATCTTGGAACACAGAGCCTAGACAATGGAATAGTTAAAGTGTCTGATGCCTGGGAGGTCTTTCTAGTGTCTATAGTGGTGGGTGGGAATTTGACCGTGGCTATACCTTCTTGCTCATTAATAGATGCCACAACTCCAATGCTTCCTGCTATTCCTTTGCCTAAAACCTACAAGCAAAGAAGAGCTGCATGAGATTGAAGGTGTTACAGCCAGGAATCAGTGTCTGACACCACACACCAACTGCACACAAAAGCACGGGGGGGTGTTTCAGGAAACAAAGCTCCACAAGCTGCTGTTCCACAAGCACATCCCAGCGCAGGGAAAACCTCAGGAGAGCAGCAATTCTCATCTAGGATATCCAATATGAGCAGTGCTGAATTACCTGAACTTCAGAACCTATTTTAATTGTCTCCTTAAAGCCACCCAGAGCACACAGGGCAGCCACTGCCTGCCGAGCAATCCTTTGAAGTTTAGCCAGCTTCCTTCCACTGCTACTCCCGTTCTCCAAAATGCTCTCTGCATATTTCCCAAGCTGTGGAATGTACATCAGAGCCCGAGACAGAACCTGAAGACAGAAGCAAAAATACCAGGGAACGACTTCAAAGCACAATTCCAACAAAAACCAATGCCCCAAGCCTCCAGCCCACACAGTCTCAGCAGAATTAGTTTTGTTCTCCAAGAGAATTATGTAACTCAGAATATTCCAAGTTCTCTGAAGTGTGAGCACCATCAAAGCCTTGACCATTCCTTGGTAACTTTTAGGATAAAACACAATCTTGGCAAAAGTTTTTGCTGAGGATTTCACCTAAGGAATAGATTAGGTGCTGCAGGATTCAGAGGAGCATAATATCAATGTGTTTTTTTCCAACCAAAACTTGGTACCCTCAGAGGCCACAGCTAAGGCAGAATAACCTGACAGAGGCAAGGGAACTCCCCAACAAACAGCATTAATTCCTGAAAGGAATGACAGCACATTATCTAATGATGGGTAAATTTTGAGTGTTTGTCCCACCCTGAGACAGCTGAGAAAGGGCTGGGTCTGTCCAGCCCCACGCCCTGGTGTTTAAATCAGAAAGGAGCAGCTCAGGCCTTGCTAATCATCAGATTCTCTAACTACTCAACCCCCAGTGAGGAATGTGCCACTCATGGCTGTGTTTGCTCACCTTTTCAGCAGTTGTTGTCCAGATCTGGGCTGCGTTGGACTCTGGGGCCATGAGCAGGCTGTGCAGCAGGGCAATCACCTCTGCTGCCATGCTGTTGGCAACGTGCCCGCTGATGAACGGCCTCACCGGGTCCGTCCTGCCACGAGACAAAGGCAAACTGAATTCAGTTCAAAACCACTCAATGAAAAGAAGCTTCAGGTGTCAACAAAATATACCCAAAAACAAAGAAATAGGGATGTTTATGAACAGCTAGATTGTCTTTGGGAGCACTAAATGAGCCTTGCTTGGTCTTATCCTATGCAAGCTGTTCCAGCTCCAGAGCTCAGTCCCCAAGGGGACTGGGTGCCAGAAGCCAGCTCGCTCTCAGACCAAGGCCATCGGACAGCCCCTTGCAAGCAGGGAATATTCAGCTCTTAGTGATCAGGCAGCTCTTGTGATTTCAGCTTTGCTTGCTGGGTAGCTTTTCCCTTGGCCTAAGGCTCCAGCAGACGGCAGAGAGAGGAGAAGCAGAAGGCACTGGCTGTTCCACGAGTGTGGCTTTATTGCAGGGTCCGTGAAGGGTCTCAGCTCTTCTTCTTCTGAGTTAGTAGGGGTACAGGATGCTACTTTTATACCTTGGCCTGGATCCAATCCTGACCAATGGCAAAGGTGTTAGAGTGACCATAAGTGACCAATAGTAGGGTTAACACAATATTGCCTTCCATGGCTATAGGGATAAGGTACAAGGCGGATGTCCCTGGAGACAGGAAACTTCTTTGCCGCTGTGTCAGCATTCTATTCTCCAAGGGGCCCTGGCTAAACCTGAGGGGTTTACTACAGAGCACTACAAATATTGGTGGAGAGAAAAGCAGAATGCAGGCTAAGGGATTTACCTGGCGAGCTCTGAATTCCTCTCCCTGCAAATGGAAGTTTGTGCAGTCTTCTTTTTGTCCCCAGAGGATAAACCACTGGTGCTCTCAGGATTGACAGTCTCTATGGGCGGCCCCACACTCACTATCAGCCCAGACTGGGCCCACTTGGTTGCCTTTCTAAGAGCTGCAGCAGCTTCTTCTGTGATGACTTCACAGCAGCCACTCTGCAGAGGAAATTGCCATGGAAAGCAAATGTCAGATCTGTTTGGTCACTCTGCTCATGTGCAAGTGCTGGGAACACAGCAAAACCCCCTCCTCAGTGTGTCAGTCATAGACAGGCTCTGTCTCTTGCTTTTTATCATCTACAGAGAGATCAGGGCTAAATTCACTGCCTTTAACATTCCATTCTTAAATGACCAGCTCCATTTCTCTGATCAAAAAGCCACCAATGAGTATTTCTGGTGCAAAAACTCAAGAACACCTCTGGAAATAGACATGAAATTTTAATTCAAGTGTGTGGCTTATAATTTGCATTATCAATGTGCATTAAGCACTTGAGAAAAGAGAATATCAAAGGCGCTCAAACCTGACCTACAATGGCTGCAGGAAGCATCAGCTGAAATTCTTTTTCATTATTTGATCTGTATTTACAGAAGTAAATGATGAATAAAACAACATTTTTAACACCAGTAAAACCCAAGAATTCTGCCTGGCCACTAATTTTGAGGATGTTGAGCAATTCTTTGGTTATTTCTCCTCTTACTTTTGTCATGTCCCGATCCATCTTCACCACCTTCTCCATGTTGGCTCCAGTTCCCAGCCGGAATGGGCGACCTTCTGAGCTACTGCAGGAGGGGAAACAAAACACAGGAGCTTTGTTCTGACTGCTGGAGATCACAGCTGAGCTCCAATTCCATGTATTATGGGTGGTCTGAAAGGATTTGAAACCACCTGTGCAGCTGAATGCTCAACAGCAAGAGAAATACGAGGCAGTTAAGGACATTCCCCATTTACAGAGGGAATTTATTCCTACTGAATGCAGTTATTCAAAGCAATTAACCCTTCTCCCCACCAGGAAGAAGCCTCATGAAATGGTTTTTATTGATCACAAATGCCCAGGGCTCTGAGTTCACTTTTCCTTTGTACCTTTTAGTGGAATTTTTAGAGTTATGGATTCAGAACCAGCTCAGGGAGAGGGGGAAGATGGAACAAATAACACAAAATGCAGGAGGTGACAGCACTGGCATTCAGTGATCCCAACATCCAGGTGGGTGCTGAGAATACTAAAGAATCTTTAATAGCAAATTATTGTCCAGCTTATGCATTATTAAAGCAGTGCTTTTAAAGCCATTTTGCCTTGACAGTTCTATTTGTTAGTCCTACCCAGCCTGTCACAGCATAAACAAGATAAATGAAATTCCATCAGAAACACTGAGTCTGAGTAGCTAATTTTTCATGAGATTGTTTTCAGACAGATGAAGATGCTCCCATGTCCCTTTGCATTATCTTATTGCTTTGCCAGTAAACACAACACACTGGGCAGACACTTTGCTTTCCCATTTACTCTCATATCTAGGATGTCTTTTTCTGCAGCTGCAGCACTGGAAAAAAGGAGAAGATAAAGGGAATTGGCAAAATTGTTTCTAATTCCAATCCAGTGAGCTGAGATTACCTTAGTAAAGGCTGAAGGACTTCATGGGAGGACTGATCTTCTCTTTTATGGATAAAAATAGAGAGTTTACCATCCACTGCCTCGCTTTCTTCTCCAGGATCTTTATCACCTTTTATGGAATTTTTTGGGCTGGCTTTTGCCAAGGTAGTATCTGGCTCAGAGGCAGTTGGAGAAAGGACTGTCTGGCAGCCTTGAAGCAGAAAGGAAAAAAGAAAACAAAGAAACACAACCATGAATTTTCTTACCCTTGGAACTAATGCTGACACATCTGGGATGTGGCTGAAACATCCCTGAGCCCCACTTTGGTCTGAGGCAGATGGAAAGGCACAGGAATGTCCTGCTCTCAGAAATCCCCCCAGTGTTTGAGCTCTCTGTCAATACAAAAGCTCCTGGCACAGGGAGCCCAGAGAAGCTGTGGCTGCCCCTGGATCCCTGCAAGTGCCCAGGGCCAGGCTGGATGGGGTTTGGAGCAACCTGGGATGGTGGCAGGAGTGGAAGGGGGTGGATGGATGGGCTTTAAGCTCCCTTTCATCCCAAGATTCCATGGAACAGGATTCCCTTGGGCACAACCCCAAACAGCTGCTGGTACCTGGCACGACATAATCTGCCAGCTTTGCCAGCAGCAGCGAGGCAATCTTGGAGGCTGGGTCACTGGGATCGTCCTGCTCGCTGTTCAGAGAGGGCACTGAGTAACTCCAGGGAGGCAACTCCACGTTTCCACAGTCCTCCACACTCATGAGAGGCAGAGCAGCACGACACAGCTGCAGGATTATAAGCACCAGCTTTGGAGAAGGACGCTGATCCAAGAGAAGGGACAGAAGCTTGGACACACAGGCTGGCTGGCTCAGGATGGCTTTACCTATGTGACTCCTGAAAGGGAAAAGAATCTTGAAATCAAAACCAAGTTCATTTATTATTTACAAGATAGATTAAAAGCAATTTCAGTGTCTGACAAAACATCTTTAGCAATTCTTTCATAACTTGACAGCACTGATTAAACACTAAGAGTCAGTTTTAGAATGGTTAAAAAAAAAATCCACAAAAGATCCCACAGAAAGAAAACACTCCAGAGGAAAGGCCTGGTACCTTGAGAGGTCATTCAGAAGGCTGAGGACATCCTGCAGTGCATCATTCCCTGCAGCCTGGTTGCCACAGCACTCAGTGGCTCTGGCCAGGTGGTTGGTGAGGAGGCTGGAGACCTGCCTGGCCAGCCCCGAGTGAACAGCATCTGTGGAACCCCCTTTGGAAAGGATGGGAGAATGCACAGCTGTAATCAACAAAAATCAATGTACACACCACAGAAATAACCCCTGACACACCCACCACTAGCCAACAGCCACGTGTAGGTTTAAGTGCTCTATGGGTGAATTCTACCACAGGAAAAATGCCAAATGATCATTGAATCTCTGGTTCTCTGATTATGTTTGGACAGAATCAAGTGGCAAAACTTGGAATTATTTCCATGAGGAGGAAAAAAGCCAGAATTAAAAAATAATAAGAAGAAAATCCACTGAATTTTGTATTCACTTAAGAATCCACAGAAACCCAAGTCGTGGTGTGTGGGGGCCTGAATATATGTTGTATTGTAAGACCTGTGTGGGTCCGAGTTGCTCCAAACGAGCTGCAGCTGCAGGGTCCTTAGTTGGGCAGCAGCTGTAGCTCGTGAAGGTAACTGAGATAAATAGGGGTGGGTCGAGAGCCCAAGAGGAGCCCCTGAGAAGACAGGAAGGACTGTGCTGCAGAGAATGGAGAAGAGCCCCAGCAGAGAGGCGAGAACAACACTGCAGCGAAGATTACAACAGTGGTGAATGACTGCCCTATTTTAAATACATTTACACCCTCCTCAGACAGCTGTAACACACAGAGAAGATATTCCCAGTGTTCCTACCTTCTTCCTTTTCCCACTCCACACAGCGGTTGGCCAGCACCTGGAAGGCAGCCCAGGCCATGGTGGCCACCTTCTGTTTCTTGGTCTGTTTTTCATTGGAGCTGGACTCTGTCTGGCTGCTCAGGCTGCAGAGCCGGTCCATGAGCTGCACCAGCCCACTGCGCACCAGACACTTCTCCTCACTCCTGCAGGGGAAATTCAGGCTGGAATGAGCTTTCTCCAGCACAATGGCAATGCACAACTTGCTGTTAGCTCAGTAATT
The DNA here is from genome assembly GCF_028769735.1 of Zonotrichia leucophrys gambelii. NCBI lineage: Eukaryota > Metazoa > Chordata > Aves > Passeriformes > Passerellidae > Zonotrichia > Zonotrichia leucophrys. The sequence continues at coordinate 3,650,996 of NC_088185.1, forward strand.
AATTAGTTCACTTGGCAAAAATACAGTTCTGCCTCTCCCTTGTCCTCCTCAGACGGAATTGTGAGGGAATTTAACTGGATGTTCTCAGATGCTCCTCATGATGAGGAAAGGGGATGTGTTTATAGTATTTAACACTTCTCCTTGAAGCAGAGCCTGCTAAGGCCAGGTGAGGATGTCCCCCATCCCCTCCCCAAGGCCTTGCCCACCTTGTGTAGGGAATGGTGCACAGGAGGCCGATGCTGTTGGCACAGGCGATGGGGTAGCGGGCACACAGGGACACCACCGATGTCATTGTCTCTCCAAAGGCCTCCTGGACCTGCTCCACCATCCCACCACAGGTCAGCTCTTCAATCCTGTTGAGGGTTAAATATTGGGAATTGAAGGCTTCAATTCACAGACTTCCAAATGTAGCTTTAAGAAAGTAATAATCAGTGCATGTTAAGAATTACTCAAGAGAGGCTTGGAAGGCAAACTGCAAGTCACTCATTTTTCACAGGAAACATGAACAAGGGAGTGTGGTAGTTATAACTCAGTTGTGATTAAATCTCACTACAAACAAAATACAAAACATTTACTACATTTCAATGACAGTATCAGCTGAATCTAACACTAATACCTAATTAACATCAATTTAGAATTAAATCAAGAGAGAAGGACACCCTCCATACACACCTGGGTACATCAGCCCAGTATGAAAGGAAAGTTCACCTGCCGCTAAATAAAAGCATTTCTTAGAAGTTTCTGCCTTTTCACCCCACAAGAGTCAAAATGTTTGCTGCAACCTTAGCTCTGCCAACTTGTGCCCTCACAGCTGCTCACTTCTGGCTTTCCCTTGTGCAAAGCAATTCATTTCTTTCCACAGAGGCCAAATCACAGAATTCTGGAGAAATGCACCCACCTTGGCCCTCCCTGGAGCACCATTGTGACCGGCCCCACCAGGTGGGTGACGCCCCCGACGCGCACGGCGGCCGTCAGCAGCTCCCTCATGTGCACCAGCGCCTGTTTCCTGGTGTTGCCGCGTCGCCAGCGGGTCTGGGCAGCCAGCAGGAAGCTGCTGCTGGACACCTGTGAGGTTTGGGATGGGATTTTTGTTAGACACAAACAAGGCATCTCCTGTTTCTGAGCAAGCTGGAATTTGAAATAAAGTAACAACGTACGGCTTGGTCAGGGTTTGTCCCGATGAAGGCAAAGAGCTGTCCCAGCAGGACACTGTAGGTGGGTTTGTCCCTGCTGTCCTCGATGGCCAGGGACTGCAGCAGGGTGAAGGAGCTGCTCCTGTGGCTGGTGACGTGCCGGCGCCTGCGGGGGAACCGCAGGGTTACAGCTGGCAGCAGGGAGCTGACCCAACCACCACACACACTGTGATAAATGGGATCCAGTGATCACTGGGACACGGGGAGGGGAAAGGGGAAGGGGGAAAGGGGGAAAGGGAAGGGGGAAGGGGAAAGGGAAAGGGGAAAGGGGAAAAGGGAAGGGGAAAGGAAGGGAAGAAGGGGAAAGGGGAAAGGGAAAGGGAAAGGGGAAAGGGGAAAGGGGAGAGGGAAAGGGAAAGGGAAAGGGGGAAAGGGAAAGGGGAAAGGGGAAAGGGGAAAGGGAAAGGGAAGGGAAAGGAAAGGGGAAGAAAGGGGAAGGGGAAAGGGAAAGGGAAAGGGAAGGGAAGGGAAGGGAAAGGAGGGAAAAGGGAAGGGGAAAAGGGAAGGGGAAAGGGAAGGGGAAAGGGAAGGGAAGGTTGAGGAAGGGAAAGGGGAAGGGGAAGGGAACCCTGCTGTACCTCTGGCTGGCCCGGGCAAACTCAATGTCCTCGTTGCCGATCATCTCCAGGTCGGACGGGGCGGACATGCTGCGCAGGAACACGGGCTGGCGCACGGCGTGGGAGATCACCTTGGCCTCAGAGGCTGACTTACAGGCTGAAGTGTTATAAAATAGAAATAAAAAAGGTCATTCCTAGTTCAGGAAAATATTTACAAACTGGCTTTAAAATCACTGGTGGATATCCCACTGGAAGCTGAAAGACAGCGTTGTGAAAATCCAGTCTAAGCAAGAATGTGGAACTCAGATCTGAGAATTTTCCTGTTTTCAACCCTGCTGAGAGTTAAAGATTTGGAATTGAAGGCTTCAACTCACAAACTTCCAAATGTAGCTTTAAAAAATAATAATCAGCACATGTTAAGAATTGCTTAACTTACATAAGGGAAATTTAGAAGGACAACTGCAAGTCACTCATGTTTTCATATGAAATATGTAAACAAGAGAGTGTAGAAGTTAAAGCTCAGACATGATTAAATCTCACTACAAACAAAATACAAATCCAGCTCAGAGGATTTTCCAGTTTTCAGGTATTGCTTCAAATCAGATTTCTTTTGATTTGGTTAAGTATTTTTCCTCAATAAATCAGGAGACTTAAGTTTAAATTCCACCTATTATTACTCAGCTTTTTATTTACCATCATCGTGGCAATCAGAAAACAAAGACTTGATTTTATTTATTTTAACAGAATTAATTTAATTTAGGGAAAAAATAGTTTAATTTAAAGCAAAAGAGGCAAAAATAAGAAATAAAAGGTAGAAAAAGCTGGTAATGAGAGATCTACCTGGAGTCTCTGCAGGGGTCCCAGATATGCTCCTGGTGATCCCAGACTGTGCTGCAATGGTCACGTGCAACAACAGCTCTGCTCTGTTCATCAAGCTCTTCACCAGGGTTTTTGTCTTTGCTAAGGGATGAGAGGTCTTCTGGATCAGGGAATTCACCTCTTGGAAAAACTTCTCCCTAGGGTTACAAAAGGGAAGGAAAAGAAGCCAAGTCAATGTTTGAATGCTTTCAGAAAGGAAGTGTCACTGAGGGAAAGGTCAGCTAAACAGAACTTCTGGCCTCAATCTGTTCTGTGCCAGCAAAGAAGAAAGCAGAAAATATGAAAGAAATAAACAAATGATTCCTTAGCAAACACAAGGAGTTGCAGGTTAATATTAATATATTTAGCACAGAAGTTTTTAGTAATTTAATCAGATTATTTTTTAACTCCCTGGAATTCCCCTGAAGCTGCCTAAATCTTCACTAATACCGACCTTAATGCCAGGACCACGTTCTCCAGATCACTCCCATCAAAAGAAACTTCCTTCATTGAGCACAGAAGCTCCAGCTCCTTCATCTTGCTCTAAACAAAGGCAAGGAGAAGGATGAGCAGGTTCTGAGGAAGCAGAGTGAGGCACAAGCACCCAGAGCAGCCTCAGTGCTCACCTCATTGAAGTGATAATCATAAAAAAAGGGGACATTGTTCTCCAGCTTCCCGTGCATGGCATCATCCACCTCGTTCTGCCACTTCTGCTCCAGCTCAGCCACACTCTGATAGAGAGACAAGAATCACACTTGTTGCTTTTAAGGTGTAGAAGGGATTTTAGAAGAAGAAATCTGAGTACATTTTGTATTTCTGTGGTGCTAAAATACATTTTTACTCCTAAAACAAGACTTCTGTTGTTTTAAATAATTTCTTTTTTACCTGCAGTTGTCTCTCCATGGCATTCAGCTTCTTAAAGGTTGTCTCTCCATGAGATTTTAATCATATTCTCAGCTTCTCCTCCTAAGGTTTCAGTGGACAAACCATAATTTTAATCAAAGAACCAATCATCACTTCTATCATCGTGTGATCCTCCTGATGGGATTGGGAAAATTTAATCAAGGGAAGGAAGGAAGCATCAAACCGGGAAATTGGGAGGATGGGAAGGGAAGGGAAGGAAGGAAGGGAGGAAGGGAAGGGAGAAGGGAAGGGAAGGGAAGGGAAGGGAAGGGAAGGAAGGGAAGGAAGGGAAAAGGGAAGGAAGGAAGGGAAGGGAAGGGAAGGAAGGAGGAAGGAAGGGAAGGGAAGGGAAGGGAAGGGAAGGAAGGGAAGGTTCCGGGAAGGTTCCGGGAAGGAAGGGAAGGGAAGGGAAGGGAAGGGAAGGTTAAGGGAAGGGAAGGGAAGGGAAGGGAAGGTTCCGGGAAGGTTCCGGGAAGGTTCCGGGAAGGTTCCGGGAAGGGAAGGTTCCGGGAAGGGAAGGGAAGGTCCGGGAAGGTTCCGGGAAGGAAGGGAAGGGAAGGGAAGGGAAGGGAAGGGAAGGGAAGGGAAGGGAAGGGAAGGGAAGGGAAGGGAAGGGAAGGGAAGGGAAGGGAAGGGAAGGGAAGGGGAGGGAAGGGGAGGGGAGGGAAGGGAAGGGAAGGGAAGGGAAGGGAAGGGAAGGGAAGGGAAGGAAATGCTGCATTCGCAAACAAAACCCAGAGGGAAACAAGGACTCCTTACTTTATACTGGGTCTAAATTGAGGCCGAGCACGTCCAGAAATTTCCCTGAGCTTGATCATGATTCCTGGGGGCAGCCTAATCCTGGGCAGGTCAAAGTAGTGTCCAACAGGAGGCACGAGCACGTCAGAGGGGTATGTGAACTCCCTGTCCTCCTCGATGGTGAGCGGCAATGGAGAAGGGCTTGGAGTAAGGGCTGGAGAGATCACCCCGTTGGCTTCCACCTGCCACTGGCACCTGCAAAAACAAGTAAAAAACCAATAAAAAGGAATTTTTTCCCCTCTCTAATTCACCCCTCATTGAGGAAGGCACTTCAGTTGACACATTACAAAGATTAAATATGAATATTTGAAGTGTGGCTGGTACCAAGCAGAACCCAACCCTCCTTTTACTCTCCCCCACTATGTTTTGGACAATATTCCCTCAGTTTTAGGCAACACAAACTACAGGAAAAATGATCCAAACGTCACCTTAAAGCACAAGACTTGAACACAAGAAGTCACTTCCCTTCAGAAAAAACCACTCAATTAAAATTGATTTTTTTTTTCTTTTTTTACCTTTGTAAAAGTTTAGATCTTAAGAGCTCTTGACAGGTTTCTTCATCTTTGGTAATTTCTGGCCCATTGTATAAAATCCTCAGCATGGAACAGGCCAGCACAGAGAGGCCCAGGGCCAGGTCAACCAGGAATGGCAAACCTCCTGACACATCCTCTGAGGATTCCTGCAGCAGAACAGGGAGAAGTTCAAGCAACCCACCACAAAGTCCTTTCCAAAAGATTCAAGATAGGAGATTATATATGAAATCTTCTAAATGTAAGATACAGCTCGATATCAATCTTAACTCCTACATATAAAATGCTTATTAACAATTAACAGCAACTTGTAAGAACAACTCAAGACAAGAAATAAAGGATTTAAACATTATTTTCCTGAACCAAGAAAGAACAGGTGAAGTTATTTTTGGTTCAGTCACCCCAACTTGTAGTGGGATTCAAGATTCCCTGTGTTTGATCCCAGAATCCCTCCCATGTCTTTCTCATGGGCTGGAATCATTATTTCCTCAGCACTTCTCTGATTTTCAGGTGGTTACAAAGAAATCCTGGAGTGGCTTCAGGAGATAGATAAGACACATTTGATAACAACTATCTCCATGGATCCCTAAGTGTAGCCATGATATTTTCTGAAAAATCCTTTCCTTAGGGTTTTTTCTCCTGAGAAGCTGAGAGGCCTCAGGAAGAAAATGTGAACAATGGTTATCTGCTGCTGTGGGATGCAACAGGTGCATCTGGGATTGGTCTCATGTGGTTGTTACTAATTAATGGCCAATCACAGTCAGCTGGCTCAGACTGAGAGTCACGAGATTTTATTATCATTCCTTTCTTTGCTTTTCGATGAAATCCTTTCTTCTATTCTTTAAGTATAATTTTAATATAATACATATATATATAATATAATATATAGTTTATATATATATATATAAAATATATATAATATAATATATATATTATATATAATATAATACATATCATAAAATAATAAATCAAACCTTCTGAAACATGGAGTCAACATTCTCATCTCTTCCCTCATCCTAAGAGCTCTGCAAACACCAGCACACCTGAGTGCCAGCCCATCCTCAGGGATCTCTGCACCCCAAACTCATCTTCCCTCACTGCCAACACCCGATGTGTGCCACTGCCCAAACCAGCCACTGCTGCTTTCCACGCCACAGTGCCGAGCTGGAAGCACATTTCCCTGTGTCCTGGGGTGACGTTATGATGCTTGTATATCCCCATTCATCTGTTCTGTGCCTTTAAGACCGGCACTGAAGAGTGGAAGTTTTGTTTGGGTTTCTCTTATCAAGGACACAGAGGAAAGCGGTACATGGGGCTGTTTTTTCACTTCCAGCTTCAGCTTGCTGCTTTTGCTTGCTCTCTTTTTCTGCTCTTGCTTCTGCTCTGCTTTCTGCCTCTGCCTATTAGCTAGTTCTAGCTAAACAGTCCACATTGCTTCCTGGACTGTTTCTCCTCTCCTGTTCCTGTGACCATCTTGAACCTGCTCTGGAGTGGGACCCGGGAACACCAAGGGTTCGGCTGCAGCAGCTGGCCCAGCACCAGAGGGACTGAGAACAGAGCAACCACCCCCGACAGAGACTTTCTGATTTTGCCATCTTTCTCAGAGCGGTGTCATCGGGTATTGTTCATTTTGTGTGCTGGGGGGTGCTGGGCCTGTCAAACAAACAGGTTCTTTCCACCTCTCTCCGAGGAATTTTTTCCCGAACCGGTTGTGGGGAGGGGCCGTGTGGGTTTTGCTTTCTGGAGGGGCCCTCCTTTGCAGATTCTTTAACAAATTTGCCCTAAACCAGCACACCCTGGATCTGGAATGTGCTGGGGCAGCAGGAGGCAGTGGAAGCTGAGGCTGTGCCCTGGCATCCCCCTGGGTACCTGTGCTCGCACAGTGCAGGCAAAGCCCCACATGGCCTTGTCCGGGGTGTTGTGCTCGCGCCCGCTCCGCATCTCGAAGGAGAACGTGACTGTGTCTCCTTCCACCTTCAGGGGGAGAAAAGAAAAGAGATTTCATGATGGAGGCAAACAAAAAGGTTTTTCACACAAGTGGTGATGACTTTCAACAACAAGATATTCTGATTTAATTTTTTTTTTCCTTTTTGTAAAGGTGTCTTTTAGTGGAAAACTTAATTTTGCTGCTGGCTGACTACTGTAAAATAAAAAAATCCACCATAACTGTAAAATCAAAAGCAGAAATTATTAGTGTGTTATTTAGCCTTGATTTTCACTGTTTGTCTGCAAGAAACCAGGCAATAATTAACAATTCTCTTCCTGAAGGAAGACAGACAAGTTCTTCAATTAGAGAAATGACAACAAATTAATCAAGGAGCTTGCTAAAAGAGCAGCATCAAAACCTATGTGTGAAAAATAAACCAAATTCCCTTAATTGTGAACAATGGAGTTCTTGTCTGAAATTGCTTTCCAGTTTATTACCTCTTGATTTCTTTCTACAAAGTGTTTTTGTTATGTAAATAAACCCAGCTTTAGCGTGGGACAATGTAGCAGCACAAATAAATATTAAACAAAAAAATCAAATCACACTGCAGAGAGTGTGAGGGGACACACTGCCAAAGCATCGAAATGCTGAGGTTTCAACAAGTTTGAGAGATTCTTCTTAGTTTTATTACCAAAAGAACCAATGAAATTTTAAAATCCAACAGAAATGGTTGGATTTTATTTGTTATATTTGCTACTTGATATATTTGGGAGTTATTATCCAAAAAAATGATTTGAAGAGAATTTGCCTAGAACTTCTCCTAGGAGGGTGGGAGAAGAGCAATGCCATTAGAGACTGCAGACTCAAATATCTCCATCAGGAATTCCAGGAAGACACAAAACAAACTCCAAGGGAAGCATCACACGGAACACAGAGCCCAGTTTAAAGTTCTCCCCCAAGGACACAACAGTTCACTGAGCAGGGATCTCATCATGGATAACTGTACATTAAAAGCTTGGAATGCATAGCCATGAGGGTAAAAGGGGCTGGGCATGGTTTCCAAAGGGGGTTTTCTATGGGAAAAAGGGGGATGGGAATACTGTACCTTCACTAAGTCCTTGGGCCACCCCGTTCCTAAGACACTACGGCTGCCATATCCCAGTGTATTGCCTCCATACTCAGCAACCTTCCTACTGTTTGTGCTAGGACCAGCATAGATCACCAACTTCAAAACATAAAATACACTGTTAGACTGTAAGAGAAAAACAAGAAAACCTAATAATAATAATAATACTTAGCACTTCCACCGCGCCTTCGACTCTCGAAGCGCTCCATGCACGTGAACCGATCCTCACGGGCTCGGTGAGGGCAGCAGGGTTAAGTATTATTATCCCCATTTTACAGATGGGGAAACTGAGGCACACAGCAGAGCAGGAGCAATCCTGACTGCCAGCCCTGAGGCAGAGAACAAATTCCTACCCTAGCAGAGAGGGGATGATCCAAATCCCAGCAAAGGCAAAGTTTTGGCATGACTTTGTGGGATTAGGGTTTTTTGGCAGAGTTCAATATTAATGTCACCCATTACTGATTAAAGATATTCCAATTAGTTATTTATGAGCATCAGGACTTGCTCTGTGCCAAAGAATAAACAGCAGCACTCAAGCAAGAAGCACAAGCAGCTAATACAAAGTGGGTAAGTGCTATTGGTTGTTTTCTTAAAATTAAAATATTTGTTCCTATTAACCCAGGTAAACAAGATCTTTATTATCAGGGAAAAAGGAACCTCTCCAGCTCTGCCCAGTTTAAACCAACTTTGCTGATCAAAGGAGGCAGCTGGATTAAAATTTGGAAAATAAAGGAAAATTGAATAAAAACGAGAAAAGTCAAACTTGGACAGTCTAGCCAGCCTGAAATTTTTTTAAAAAAAACCAGAATTTCTGAGGGGAAAAACCAACCCAAACCACCCCTGAACCCCCCAATCCCTGGAGCCTCCCACCCTTGTCCCATGGCAGAATTCCCACATTTTTGGAGGGAATTCCCTCAGTGCAGAGGTGCTGAGCTGGCCCTTGCTTACCTTGTCATAATCGTACTGGGAGGAGCATCTGTTGTCAAATCTGAGGTACAAGCAGCGGGCTCCTGGGATGTGCACGGTCTCCTTGAATTTATAGTTATCCCTGACAGGATGCACTGTCTCCACAGTCTTGCCAGCAGCCCAGGGAGCAGGGATCTTCAAACCAGTCAGGAATCCTGGCTCTTCCTTCTCTTCCAGCATCCTGAAATTACAGTGAGAAATTGGGCCTAAAATACAGCACAGAGATTTCTGTCATTCAATAAATTACATTAAATTCACCTCTCAGTATTGACACAGACAAGGAACTGACTCCTGGTTTTAGACATTACTGTATTGAGGAGATTCATGTATTACATCTATTATCATCATTATTCATGCATTTCATATATTCTTATACAGAAAAAATCCCATTATCATGAATTCTTTAGTATTGCAAATTCTCCAATGCTGCAAATAAGCATTTTTATTTGATTTTAGCTGTTTGTTTCTGTTCCTTAGCAGGAGCTGGGAAACTTTGAGCTGAGACACAGCATTTCAATGCAGGAGTTAAAAATGTTATTTCTCTGTAAATTAAACCATTTAATAGCTTTGCAATGGTTTTAATTCTGTATCTCACGCTGCCAGAGCAATTTACATTTTCTCCTGATGGTCCTCCCTAGCCTAATTTATTGTGAGAGAAACATTTAGATTTAATTTCTAATGCTTGAAATGGGGAAAAAACCAGACCAAACCATACTCTGTGTAAACAACCTGAAGTTATTAATAGTTTAATTCTATATACAGAACAAAATTTGGAACTAAGTGCCTTTTGCAAAAGCTCATATAAAACTGAGACAGCCTTAGAAATCATTCCAGCACACCTTTAAAAATGAATTCAAATTAAAAACTGCTGCTTTATCCCACAGCAATGGTCAGATAGACATTATAGCTCAGTTTATCCCATGAAAAGACCCAAATGTAAAGAAAATCACCTCTCATCAGGTAACTGCTTCCCTTTCTGCTCTGGAGCACAACTGGGGGAACTGTTCAGTTCTGAGAAAACTGGAGACTGGGTTTTAAGCAGCAGTGCAGTCTGTGGCCCAAAATACACAGTGTTAGGGACATGCAAACTGTAAAGCATTTTAAGAGCTCATTATTGAAATCATTAACAATGACTGTTGTTATTGACAATAAATCATGACTGAGTAGCTCGTGGAGCAGTCAAACTGAACATTCAGCATCAGCAGCTTGGGCAGCTGTTGAGGAGCTCTGAACTCTGCTGTGGATGAGTGTCTGAGGAAGCTGAGCAGGTTTTGGAGGCTGAAGGCCCCAGGGTGGCACAGAGCCCGTACCTGGCTGGTGTAAAGCACCAGCTGCACCAGCTGAGGCATCAGGGCATCAGCCATGGTCAGGGTCTGCAGGTTTGGGTGCATCAGGGATGTCAGCAGCACGGGCAGCAGGTGGCCAAGCATGGTGGCCTTGGTGATCTGCTCCAGGCCTTTCAACCTGGAAGGAGAGGCAAAGTTACACAGGAACAACTCTTCCCATAGAGCAGCACTTCTGCTTGCAGTCACTTCTGTTTCATCTTGTAACAGCAACTCGAAAATTCAGCAGAGAATGTTTGCATTATATTAACAAAATCCCCAAAACAATCTTGAAACCACTACAATTTCTCCCAAGTGCCAGTGACCTTGAATTGCTGACAATTTTTACTGAACAATCTGAGAGCAGAGACAGTAAATCAACAGTTTAATAATTACTCAGAGAAGGATAAGCTCCCCTGGGCACAGGATGAAAGTCCCCATCAAACACAAATGCACCAGTGTGGATATCAGCTCCCAGCACATGGAGCTCAAAGGACTTGAAAAGGATCTGCAGCTACAAAAATATATTTGAACACGAACTCATATGAAAATATCACCCAGGAATTGTGTGCTGTCAATAAACACAACTAATCTTGCAGGCACAGAGAAGCAGAAAGTGAAACCTGGAACACAGCTGGGACAGGGAGCTGTTTGTTTGAGGAGAGAAAAGTTGGCAGCTTTTGTTTCCACCCCATTCCCAAGGTGGATTTTTAAGAGGAGGGGAGACAGGGAAGGGCAGGTGATGGAATATGTGGGATTTAAAACAACACCCAGGGATTGTCATGGATAAATATCTAATCCAGCTACTGGGGATGTAATAATCAGAAATATAAAAATAAACAGATTGTTCTAGTTTACAGGAGTATTCCCAGCTAATTACAGTTTATTTCCAGGTATCCTACTCATAAATATCATTATAACTGATTATAATCTTCTCAATTTGAGGTTCCTACAGAAATATCAACCTACAGATGATCAGCACTGACACAGAGAGTGATTCTAAATTCTCCACCAGCTGAGTGCAGGAAGAAACAGTTTCTGTGCATTCAAAGCTCAAATGTGAAGTGATAAAGAATAATTAATGCTAACTGTGCTTGCACAATAAATCACAAAGAGCAGCAGCTCCCTGTTTCCAAATGAGGATCCTCCCACTTGTCTTACCTTTGCTCCCTGTCAGAAATGTCACTGTTAATTAGTGCTGTAGTGACTTGTTGCAGCATTTCCAAGACTTCATCACATCCTGTGAGAATTTGTGTGGCAAGAGACAAAATGCTGGTCTTGAGTTCCTAAGTAAAAAAAAAAAAGAGTTACAGGATACTTCAATTCTTAGAGAATCCCCCCCAAAAAAGGACAACAGAACAAAAAAGATGGATTTCCAAATGAAAAGAATGATAATGTGACCTGGCAGGCCTGCAGCAGGAGATTCATCCAAGACTTAAATTTGATTAATGTTAAAGTGCTGGGAGAAACTAGGTGCATGTTTTACAGGATGCACATCCAGTTTCTAGAGGGAAGGAAGCCCCAAGTCCAGCACAGGAGCTGAGAGCCAGCCAAGGCACAGCACTGGTGCCAATGTCCTGCCAGGGATGAGCAGCACTGCAGAGAGAGAAACTGAACAACGAACACGGCGTCAACAGCGAGACAACAAAAATACCCCAATATTCAGCATTTACTCCATGAGCCTGAACAAATCACTCCCAACTGCAGCAGCTCACAAACACACACAGCCCCAAAGAGCAGCAGGGAAAACTGGCTTAGCAAAATACCAGAAATTCAGAAATCAATTCCATTAGGGAAGTATTATTATTATTATTATTATTATTATTATTATTATTATTATTATGCACTCCAGGGCAACCCTGGGGGTTGGATGAAGCAGTGTGAAATGCAGCATTTTAATAAACTTCTACCAAGCAAAGCCTGTCCTCTAACAGCTTCCTTGCCACAAACTTTAGTCTCTCTATTTCAGATAAATGATGGAAGTGGTTGTACACAAGCTTTGTTTAAACTGTAAAAATGCAATAGCCAGGTAAGGCAAATAAATTCCTTTTCTATTTATTTAATCTTTTTTTTTCAAGGGCCACCTGAGTGATTTGGAAAGGAAAAAGTGTCTGGGGTAACATGTCCAGGAAAGGAAATTCCCGTGCCAGGAATCCTTCCAGCACATACTAATTAAAATCTACTTAAAATCTCATTATACATCTATTTAGGAAGGGAAGTTTCTGCTCTCACTAATAATAGGGAATGCAAGCTGGAATCCTGAACACAGAATAACTGCAGATTTTACTCTGGACTGGATTTTTCCCTGATCTCCAGCTATTTAACTCTACCAAAAGGGAAAGAACCAGCAGCAAACAGCAAATGCACTGCAGGAACAAGGCGTCACAGGCACACTGACAGGAGAGAGCCATACTAGAATAAACCTTGGTGTTTACCTGTACCTTCAATGTCTCTCCCTGCAAGGAGCTGTCACTGTCATCATTGTCATCAGGTTTAATCAGAATAGTGTTACTGAGGAGGTGGTTCTGCACAGCCATCAGGTACCGCAAGCACGAGGACGCAGCCTTGAACACAAATAAGTAAAACTTTGCATTATCCAAACCCTTCATCAACCCTGAGCCAGGCAAGCCTCAGACTTGGAAGTTGGAGAGAGGAAAAAAAAAAAGGTTGAGGAAGAAGAAAATAAAGAAGAAAGAAAGAATTGTATAGATTTAAGGAAAGAAACTTATTGAAGTTGGAGGGAGACGACCCACCTTGCGTTGGTCAGCATCGACTCCACTTTATTCATCAATCAGGCACCTTTTATAACAGTGTTAATTCACTTCATGCATATTGCAAAATCTGAGCTCACAATAGGTCAGAGATAACACACCAACCCCTCCTTATGTTTCCAATACCAAGATTTGGGTTCTCAAAATTATTCTTGCTTTCCCAAAACAGCCAAAGATAGAACATCCACTTGTTATGAGAAAGCTGCCTGAGAACTCTGATGTGCAAGGCTCTCAAGGCCTTCATGTTTGCCACTTTTACCTGTAATTAAAAATAACCTGAGAACCTCTGCTGTTCACAGAAGCAGGCTGTGAGAACCTGTCCCTCACAGCTGCCTTCTGAGCCATCCCTGAAAAAATCTCCAACAGAAACTGGTTGCAAAATGTCAATTTTGTGAAGTAACTCACAAAAATTTAGAGAGGCAGCAGAACTTTGTTCAGGTTTGGAATATTACAGCAATATTCAGGAGCTCTAAGGATTGATTCATTCTGAAAAGATTGTGCCACCAGAGAGAAATGTAACTCCCACTGCTGAAGGTGATGGTTCCATGCCACTCCTCCTTCCCCACATCCTGTCCCCTCCCAGGGCTTTTATGGAAGCTCAACCTGCCTGTCCCAGGGAGCTGATCCTGCTGCAAACACCTGCCCAAGGTTTTACCATCAAATGGCAGCTTTAACTCATTCCTGTCTGTCACTGGTGGCTCTTTCAGCCTGAATGAACCACAACACACAACTGCATCTTTGATTCTTTAACTGTGTTGAAGACTGAGATCCACAAACTTCACTTAAACTGAACAGCAACCAGAAAATAAATCCATGTATAAACCCATTCCAGCATTACTGAATAACTTCCTTTGCTGTGAGAAATTATTCTTGAATAATTTGAATATTGAGATCCACAAACTTTCCTTAAACTGAACAGCAACCAGAAAATAAATCCATGTATAAACCCATTCCAGCATTGCTGAAAACTTCCTTTGCTGTGAGAAATTATTCTTGAATAATTTGAATATTGAGATCCACAAACTTTCCTTAAACTGAACAGCAACCAGAAAATAAATCCATATATAAACCCATTCCAGCATTACTGAATAACTTCCTTTGCTGTGAGAAATTATTCTTGAATAATTTGAATATTGAGATCCACAAACTTTCCTTAAACTGAACAGCAACCAGAAAATAAATCCATGTATAAACCCATTCCAGCATTACTGAATAACTTCCTTTGCTGTGAGAAATTATTCTTGAATAATTTGAATATTGAGATCCACAAACTTTCCTTAAACTGAACAGCAACCAGAAAATAAATCCATGTATAAACCCATTCCAGTATAACTTCTGAATAACTTCCTTTGCTGTGAGAAATTATTCTTCTCTTCCCTGCACAGCACAAACAAAAGACAATTCTTCTCCTGGGTTTGTTAAAGTTTCACCTCCTTGTTCTCAGTGAAGAGGATGGATTCAAGGAGGAAAAGAAGCCAAAGGCAGAGATACTTTTATCCAAACACATTTTACTTACAGGCACAGTTGAAAGAAGCCTTTGAAAGTCATCTTTAGATACAGTTTGGCACTTGGTGATTAAGACACAAGATTCTCGGACAACAATCTTGAGGATGTAGTGCAAGAGCTCATCATTGAGTCTTCAGGAGAGGCAAGAGAGGTGGAAAATGTAAATCATTAATTATTGTGCATTAATTATTGTGCATTTTGTACAGCTCAGCTCACTCTGCAAACTGGATCCCAAATATGGGAAACCTAAAAAGGATCAAACTTCAAATTCAGGCACAAAATACCCCAAGGCTGGAATGTTTAACAAGTACAACAGATTTCTAGGGGTTTGTGCACTGTGCTGATGTAAATCTGATTTCTTATGGTTCATATAAAAGACTCCTCCCAACTTGAACAGGAACTTGAGACTGGCACCTATGATATACAGAGAAATGCTATAAAATCATATTTATGAAATTATCATTCAAATTTACCAAGAACATGGCAAAGAACAAGAAATTCCAAACCCAGGCTGGGTACAGAAGCATCCAAAGTTTGCCCTAAAACATCAAATCTCTCCCTCACCCTAATGAAACTTTCCCCCACAGACACAAACAACATTCAGGAGCACACCAAGCAATTCCAGAAGTTCCTGCAAGTTCACCTGAAGCAAATAACAGAAAAATACCCTATAACCAGAGGCTTTTTACCTATAGTGATCATCATCTTCACTCCCAAATCTGTTGTTCTGCAGCTGCTCAGCCAGGTTGGTCAGGATAACATCCCGGAGCTGGGAGAGGCCGCTGTTCCTCTCTCCTGGAAGGGAAATGAATTTTGCAAAGCTGCATTTACAGAAGGGATTTTGTTTCCCCAATAGCTCACTTAACACAGGCTGGAGCTCAGGAATGGCTGCACTCCCAGGGGAAACAGAGCTGCTGGCCCAGAATGGGAGAACTTTCCCTGCCCATGGCATTGGGAAAATTGGGAATTCCCAGCACTGAGCTGCAACATTTTCCTGTGAAGTAACAAATGACTGAGCATCAGCTGCTTCAAGGCCAGATTCCCATTTCCTGCTGAACTCAAGGGCATTATTCCCCCTCCACTGGGGTCTAACATCACCTCTGATTATTTGCAAATATTCCTTTTCCCCACCTGACCTACCCTAGGCCATGCAGCCTTTTGGAGCATCCCATAATTTCCTACAAAAGCAGAGCAGTGCTCAATACTCCACACTGCTCTCCCCCTAAGCTTGAGGTGTACTTTGATTTTTTGTTCTCAGAAAAACCCCACTCTCACCTGGCAATGAGACATTCTCACCTTCAGTTAAGACCAATTTCAATAAATTATTGATTTCTGCTTCTCCAGGATACAGGATATTTAAACCAGAGCTAAGGAAGAAATAAAACCATGCATTACTTGATGGATTTAGAAGTGAGCAAAACCATTTCAGTGGACTTGTGACAAATGGCACCACACACTCAGCATCTGATGGAACATTTACAATGTCTGTGTAAAGGTTTAGAAGAATATCCTCCACATTTTAACATCAATATTAGGACATAAGCAGCTGTTTTCTCCAAGAATCTCTTGTAATCAATTATATTTTATTGTTTAGGTCCCAAAGCTTCTCCAAGAGCTATCAGCACAATAAGTTTGTTAAGAAACAGAGATGTCAGGAAAAATGAAGATGGCTCAGAGAAAACCCCCAAAAACTCAGGGGATGGGGAAAGAGCTGAGGCTTCTCTGTGCTAAGAACAGAGGGAAAATACAAACACAATAATCAAGGAATCACTGCTGCTACAGTTTTGCACTTTTTGGAGACTGGCTCTGTACAAGTCTTAGTTTAAGCTCCACAGAGGATTCTGGAAGGAGCATTTCAGGAACACCCCAGCTCTGCAGAAACATTCCAGGTGGAGACTTTTTCCCTCCAACTTGTGATGAACTCTGTCCTTTCTGTGTGAATTCCCCCCTTGAGATCACAATCACTTCAAAGGAGCACTTCATGCCTGTGTGAAGTGCTGGAATCATTATGCAACTTTGCCATTTCCTTTCCCTTTTCTTTTTCAGTAACAGAAAAGAAAAGGGAGATGTTTTTCAGCTTCACACTGTGAGCAGAGATTAGTGCAGCCTCCTTCCCTCTGGCTCATGCTGATCCACTCTGATAGAAACCTCAGGAAAAGTTATCACACATTGCCAGCTCCCTGTGAGGGCACCAGAAGCCCCCAAGGAGGGCACAGGAGGGAGGAAACATCACCCAGTGCCCACCCTGGGGCTGTTTCACAAGGCACAGGAACACACAGCTGTTACACTTTTCCCTGTCAGAAAGCACAGGGAATCCTCCTGAGCCAAACTATTCTTCACTCAAGGGTTTGCACAGAGCCACAGAAATTCAGAATGTTGTGATTCACACCAAGAAAATTCAGGTTGATCTTCAAAAGATTTTGTTCTCAGCCTCTGGAGCACTTCCCAGTGGCAAATGCAGGTTCTGTTTGTCCTTGGCACACTGGAGCCAGCATTCCTTGGCCCTGAGGTTTCCATTATCTCCTTTTCAGGAGATACAAGCACACTTCTTTTTTTCCCCTGGGCCTTCAGTCTCAGAGCATTGCTCAAGGATCATTAACCCCTCAGGATCATTAACCCCTCAGGATCATTAACCCCTCCAGGATCATTAATTCTGCTTCTCCTGATGTTCCTTTTGCTCAGGAGAACTCCAGTGTTACACTGAGGTAAGAGCTGCCAACACCAGCAGTGCCTTTCCCTGAACACCCCAGCAGCCAAATAAGGAACTCATTCAAAGAAACTCTGCTTGAATTTAGCAATTATTTTATAATAAATATTTTAAAAAATACTTAAGAAAGCAAGTAAAAATGAAACAAAGTAAAAGAAAGTAATTACTACTTGTTATTTCATCAAGACAACACATTGTATCTCTTCTCCCACAGACACAAATTGAAATAATTTTATCATATTCTGTCTTAAAATCCATCACACTACATTTCCTCATATTAATGTAAAATTAAAGTAAATACAATGTGAGTGTTCACCTGTCACTATATTTCAAAGAAACTAAATTCTAAGTTAAGTTGATATTCACCTAATAGCCAGACAAACTTCCTTCTGGATTTCAGAGCAGATCTGATCCCTTGGGGCCATCAGCAACTGCCACAGCAACAGCCCAGACCTTCTGACAATGTCTCTGTTCCTTTCAGTTTGGGGGCTGAAGAAAAATTTAAAAACCACCTAAGAAAAATTAAAGACAAAAGTATTAATACTAAAAATATACACATTAATATTAACTTATTTTCTGCAGTCAGTTTTTCAACTATTTTTCAAACTGTATTTCAAACTATTTGTGTGGGTCTAGAAGTCTGAGTCAGAATCTGATTTTGTATCAAAAAAATGGAATGGAATATAAACATTATAGTATGTAATATAATACTGTATATTGTAATATAATGATGAATGTAATGTAATATAATTAATTAATATAATATAATATAATATAATATAATATAATATAATATAATATAATATAATATAATATAATATAATATAATATAATTAATATAATATAATATAATTACAATGTAATAATATAATGTAATGTAATATAATGTAATGTAATATAATGTAATGTAATGATAATTAATTAATGTAATATAATTAATGTAATATAATTAATGTATGTAATATAATGTAATGTAATATAATGTAATATAATAAATATAATGTAATGTAATTAATGTAATATAATATAATGTAATGTAATTATATATGTAATGTAATATAATTATTGTATTAATTTAATGTAATATAATGTAATGTAATATAATGTAATATAATATAATATAATGTAATGTAATGTAATATAATGTAATATAATATAATGTAACACAATGTAATATAATGTAACATAATATAATGTAATGTAATATAACGTAATGTAATATAATATAATGTAATGTAATATAATGTAATATAATATAATGCAATATAATATAATGTAATATAATGTAATATGTATAATGCAATATAATATAATATAATATAATGTAATATAATATAATATAATATATTACATATATTATATATTATTACAATGTAATACAATATATTATTATGTAATATAATGTAATATAATATGCATAATGTAATTATATATTATAATGTAATATAACCTCTCTGTGTTTTATTTTAATCTATAGAGATTGTATTTAAATTAGGACTCTTAAAGGAATATATAAAATATTGCAAAGCCACTGCTAGACCAACTTCCATTACATGGATTCCAATGGAGAAAAAAAATAAAATTAAATAAAAATGAAACCCATGGTTGCCTGTACTCCAAACCAAGTTTTTCACTTTTCCATGTGAGTTTTGAAGCCCATTTCAGGTTGTGTACCTGGAAGACAACGAGGATGCAGCGGATGATGCAGGTGTCCCCATTGACCATGGCCTTCTCCATGATGTCACAGATGCTGCTCAGGTGATGGGCTTCAATGGGATGCTGCTTGCCCAAGAAATTGCTGATGGGGAGGTTGCTGCTGGCTGCCAGGAGGTTGAGCTGGTGGATGCACATGGCACCAACATGGTGCAGTAACTGGTTAATCACCTCATTTGTGCTTGTGGCATCCCCTGCAAGGACAGCAGAGTTCAAATGTCTGTAGACACAGACTGGATTATCAGCCTTTGCTTCTAAAATGCAATAAATCAACTTCAGGGCATAAAAGGATTACCCAAATCACCTTTTTATTGTGCTGAAGGCAGCAAGAATCTGGAATCTTCCCCACATCTCACGTTGTACTTTTCCCTCTCTTAAAGGAAAGCTAAACCATGACCAATATTTACAACTCTTCAGGAATTAACTCAGCTGTTAACAGCAAGGCAGTTTCTGTCTGTTTATTCTCTGCCACTCCCCTGTTTCAGTTCCCCTTTGTACAAAGTGCTGACTCCTGGGCTCCCCTCACCTTTGGGCTCTGCGATGACGTGGCTCACTCCCAGCCTCTGGCACACACAGTGGAATGCCTGGTTCCCAGGATTGCACCACTGATCAATATAATCATTGGAGCACGTCCAGATCATGTTATTCATTGTATCATAACAAGCACCTGAGAGAAGGAAAATATTTCACGCATCAATTTAGCAGAAAACCAGACTGAAGCATCTTTATAGACATCATAAACCCAAACTATTTGCTTTAAAAGTTTATTTTACCCCACCCCAGTGCAGAGTTGCTGGCTGCAATTTCAATCCCAGGTGGATCATTTAGGATGTGAAGGACTGACAGATTCCTTACCAAGCCCTGGCACCAGAGCCCCCCGTCCGAGCGAGCTGCCCGCAGCGTCGATGAGATCTGCCCTGCTGGTGAACTGCCCGTCCGAGATGTTGAACACCAGGCTGGAGGCAAGAACTGCACACAAACACAGCTCCAATCAATCAATTCCTGAGAAATTTATTGCACCCCACACAGCCAAGGACTCCCAGTCTGCCACTGTGGGATCTCAGCACCTCAGGACTGAGGTGTCACCGAGAGCACCCTTGGGGGGCTCGGGAGTCCTGGAATGTTCCAGAAGTGTCTGGTGGCTGGACTTTGATCCTACACAGGAGACGACACCTGTATGAGGACAGGAGGGTTTCACCGGGGTGAATGGTGAAGGGATTGGTTAATTAGAGAGTGAGACACAGGGTTTAGGATTTCTGTACAGGGGGGTTTAGAGAAGTAAGATGGAGGAATTGGGGCGTGTCCTGTCCTTCTTCTTCTTCTTCTTCTCCTCCATCTTCTGTGGTGATGGTGGCACTTTGGGATTGGTCATTACTAAAAGTGCACCGGGCAATAAGAATAAATGGTATTGGGGAAAAATGATAAATATTGTACACGTAACTTTGGGTATAAAGATAGGTGACTGTCCGGGAGGGCTAAACAGTGTGCTCATGGCTGGCTGCTGAGCAGAGCTCTGTCGGGCCGAGAGAAAATCTTTTAGATAAACAATTAATAAACATAAAGACCGAAAGAAGAACTGAAGCCTCTTCTCGTCCTTTGATACGCGGCTGCCCCAAGGCCACCCCGGGCCTTTCCAGGCCACCCAAACAGCCGAAAACCGGACATGCCACCAATGGCCCTGACTTACTTTTCAAGGAGGACAAAGCGCTGGTGCCCCCGAAGAGCGAGCGCGTGGCCGAGCTGCCCGAGCCCCCCGGCGGTGGCACCAGCATCACCAGGTAGGTGCCACAGGTGTAGATTGGGGTCTTCCTCAGCATCTTCAGGGGCAGCCCACAGCTCGTGTTGGCAGCTGCAATGTGCACCAGAGACAGGTCACAAACTGCACCTCTGCAGGACAAGGCAGAGCTCTGCTCGCGGCTTCAAAGGAATCCGTATTTACAAGGTTTGTTAAGAAAGTTCTACAGAATTCCAGAATGGTTTGGATCGAGATCATCCCATTCCAATCTTCACCCCTTCCATGAGACCAGGTTGCTCAGAGCTCCATGAACCTGGCCTTGAGCATTTCCAGGGATTGAGGCATCCATGACTTCTCTGTGGCCTCCCAACCTCACACATCCAATCCCCACAAGGCTACAAAGAATTTCACTGGGTTATTCAACATTCAATCCCCACAAGGCTACAAAGAATTTCATGGGTTATTCAACATTCAATCCCCACAAGGCTACAAAGAATTTCATTGGGTTATTCAACATCCAATCCCCACAAGGCTACAAAGATTTTCATTGGGTTATTCAACATCCAATCCCCACAAGGCTACAGAGTTTCATTGGGTTATTCAACATCCAATCCCCACAAGGCTACAAAGAATTTCATGGGTTATCCAACTAACAGAAACAACTTCCAAATAAAATAAATAAAAAATTAGGTATAACCAAAACTATTAAGAATTGTGTGGTGATAATTACATTGAAAGCACTTGGAGCCAAATGGTCTCCTCACATATAGATATCACTTGAGATTCACTATGCATTTACTATTTTAAGTTCTCCTGCTCCTCATGAAACGTAGACAGCCCAAATGATCTCCTTCCTGCAACAGCTGATCAACACTTTTTGAGTGCTGACTCAAGAATTAGCCAAGAATAGCCACTTACTCTCCTTTTTCTGCAGCACTTGAGTTGTTAAATGGCAAAACACAACCTTTAAAATAGCTCTCTGAGCTAACTCCTTGCCAAATTCCCTGGAAGCAGAGCCATTTCATGTATAATTTATTTTTATGGAAATACTTTCAATTGTTTCAAATTGAAGAAAGAAAACTCATGTACTTGTGAAGGAAGAAGAGAAATAATTCAAGATAAACTGAAAAAAATCTTCAGAGAAATCTAACAAAGCTCCAGATCATCCTGAAAGCCATCAGTGCAGCTCAGTCAAGATTCCCTCATTAACTTTGGTTGTTTCCACAAAAGAATACCCAAACATTGTGCAGATAACCTAAAAAAGTGCAAAATCACCTAAGATTTGTAATATTCCAGTGACTGGTGAAGCAATAATTCCATTTTCTAACCTGCAGGCCATTTTTACACACCAATTAGAAGCCCAGCTGAGCTGCAAGCAGAGAAATGCAATTACCACATTCCCCAAACTAATGCAATAATGGAATTGGAAAATTCTTCCAAATTCTCCATCCCTAAACTTCTTATTTTCCATCCCTAAAGTTTCCTCACAATCCTAATTTCACCAAAGGAACTCATAATTCCAGCATTAAGCAAATACTTATTTGTGAGGATCTTCCAACTACGGATTTGGGGGAAAAAAGACAAAAATCACTTTTTTTTTTTTTTTAAACCTGTGCTAAGAGGTGAGTAATAAGCAGGATGGAGGCTGTGTGAGGTAAGAAATGAAAAGTGAGGTGTTTCTGACCTGCCTGGTCCTCCTTGAGGGTGTTGGAGATGGTGGAGCCGGTGAGAGCAGCCAGGGTGGCCGAGGGGGAGGCGCGGTACCGGGACAGGCGGCTCAGCAGCATCTCATTGATGCTCTTGGCAGATTCCCCCTCTTTCCTCATCAGGATAATTCTTTCCTGCAGAGGATTTGCTATACAAATGCCATTTTCTACCTGGTGAAATGGAGGGAAAAAAATAATTTAGATGTTGGAATCCGTAGGTCAGAGATGACCTGAATAATATCAGGCAGGAAGATGAAGCGATTTGCAAAAACAAAGTTCTGAAAGCAAGACAGGAATATTTTTTTGTTTGTGACTTCATGGTTCAATAGAATAATTTAATAGAAGATATCTAACATCTTAGAAGATATCCTATTAAATATCTCAATTTTTGCTTGTTTTTAAAGACAGAATTGCTTGTCTAAACTTGAGTTTATTTAGGGAACTCTGTTTAAAAAGATATAATCCTCTTGTATTTTCTTAGTGGTGCTTCACTTGCAAATCATTTGGCTCAATCCTTTTTCCAGGCAAAAAGTGTGAGCAATGATTTCTTCAGCCCATGATGTTCAGGGGATGTTTTACTGCAGAATGCATCTCTTAATGAAGATGTGATTTAGAGCGTTTGGGATTTTCCATGAGTTGTACTACTACAGCCTCCCAATCCCAGCTCCACCATCCCACTCCATCCTCCTCTGCTGAGCAGAAATGCAGACATAAAAACCACATTTTATGCTACAAGAGAATTCATATTGCTAAATATAATCATCCTCTGGAGATGGAATTGGACAGTTCACCTTCTGTTCTGTTCAGTTATTTCACATAAATCCATTCAGATCACGCCCATAAATATCCAAACCTAATATGTCAATTAAAAAATGCTGATATTTAATTAAACTGGTTATGCTACCAACATCAGGCATAGAAAACACACAATTTGCTTACTATAATTTCAAAAATATCCATAAAGACAGAGTGGCCTTTGGGGGTTTTTTCATTGAGGCTTGCAGGAGACCAAATCCAGTAGAAAAAGGTTCCATCTGAAGAAAGATGCACGGTGGTCATAGTGCTGCCAACTGGGAAGTGATTTACTGGCATTGGGATTATCTGACATACCTATGAGACACAAAGCATCTTAACAGGTCAGATTGTGCAGTTTGGCCTTACAAGTATGAACAGTATGAAAAATAAATAGAGATCAAATGCAGTTAGTGCAGAAGAGGCTTAATATTGGACTTAGTAGTAGCATTACATTGATTTATTACCAACAGCTATTCTGTGATATTTGCCAAATATCCAAACCAGCTCATAGATCTCAAATTTAACCTATCTAAAAATAAAAGGATCATCTCCTCTCTAATGATGGAGAACAAACCCACAGTACCACGAGGAAAATACACATCCTATTGAGTCACCTACTTTCTGCAACTTCTCTTAAACATTGCTTGAAACTTGAGAAGAAAAGGGGAATTAAACATTCTCAGTGTCAGGAAACACACTGGACATAAATGTGTGTATCCACCCTTAAAACCACAGCAGGAAAAATCCCAAAGTAAACAAACTACCTGAGTTTTACAAAGTTGTTTATCTACAAATCACAACCAGATCTGAAACAACACCTGAATTTTGGGACAGGGGGAGAACAAAGAACTGCTCAGAAAGAACATATTCTTGATTTAAATCAAAGTCCATTTTGCTGTTGTTTGACTGCTTGAAGAAGTGACCACACTGGAAACATGGAATATCCTGGGTGGGAAGGGACCCACAGGGATCATTATCAAACTCTGGCCCTGCACAGACACCCCAAAAATCCCACCCTGTGCATTCCTGGGAGCATTGACCAAACCCTCCTGTAGTAAACCCCTCAGGTTTAGCCAGGGCCCCTTGGAGAATAGAATGCTGACACAGCGGCAAAGAAGTTTCCTGTCTCCAGGGACATCCGCCTTGTACCTTATCCCTATAGCCATGGAAGGCAATATTGTGTTAAACCCTACTATTGGTCACTTATGGTCACTCTAACACCTTTGCCATTGGTCAGGATTGGATCCAGGCCAAGGGTATAAAAGTAGCACACTGTACCCCTACTAACTGGGAAGAAGAAGAGCTGAGACCCTTCACAGACCCTGCAATAAAGCCACACTCGTGGAACAGCCAGCGTCCTCTGCTTCTCCTCTCTCTGCCGTCTGCTGGAGCCTTAGGCCAAGGGAAAAGCTACCCAGCAAGCAAAGCTGAAATCACAAGAGCTGCCTGATCACTAAGAGCTGAATATTCCCTGCTTGCTAGGGCTGACCCGCGGCCTTGGTCTGAGAGCGAGCTGGCTTCTGGCACCCAGTCCCCTTGGGGACTGAGCTCTGGAGCTGGAACAGCTTGCATAGGATAAGACCAAGCAAGGCTCATTTACCCTCCTGGAGTTCTGGCAGCCTTGAGCATTCCCTGGGGAGCCTGGGCAGTGCCCAGCACCTTCTGGAGGAAGAACCTTCCCCTGACACCCAAGCTAAGCCTGCTCTGACACAGCTCCAGCTGCCCCCTGGGTCCTGTCCCTGCTCACAGAGAGCAGAGATTGGCGCTGCCCCTCCTGAGGAAGCTGTGGGCTGGGCTGAGGCCTCCCCTCAGCCTCCTCCAGGCTGAACAACTCCACCAGTACCCCATAATACAGAACAGTGTAATTAGAGATAAACATATATATTCTAGATAGATTCTAGATAGATTCTAGATAGATTCTAGATAGATCACATATAAATTACATATAAATCCTAGATAGATTCTAGATAGATCACATATAAATTACATATAAATCCTAGATAGATTCTAGATAGATTACATATAAATTACATATAAATTACATATAGATTCTAGATAGATTCTAGAATAGATTCTAGATAAATTACAGATAAATTCTAGATAGATTCTAGATAGATAACATATAAATTACATATAAATTCTAGATAGATTCTAGATAGAGTCTAGATAAATCACATATAAATTACACATAGATTCTAGATAGATTCTAGATAAATCACATATAAATTACATATAAATCCTAGATAGATTCTAGATAGATTCTAGATAGTTTCTAGATAGATTCTAGATAGTTTCTAGATAGATTCTAGATAGTTTCTAGATAGAATCTGGATAAATTCCAGATAGATTACATATAAATTCTAGTAAATTCTAGATAAATTCTAGATAAATTCTAGATAAATTCTAGATAAATTCTAGATAAATTCTAGATAAATTCTAGATAAATTCTAGATAAATTCTAGATAAATTCTAGATAAATTCTAGATAAATTCTAGATAAATTCTAGATAAATTCTAGATAAATTCTAGATAAATTCTAGATAAATTCTAGATAAATTACAGATAAATTCTAGATAAATTACAGATAAATTACAGATAAATTACAGATAAATTCTAGATAAATTACAGATAAATTACAGATAAATACATATATTTATACATAAGACACATTGAAACAGTAACATCTCCACCATAACTTCCACATTCACCACAGAGTCGCTTCAAGGCCGGGTTAGAAAAACGGTTTCACAAAACAAAGAAACTTCAAGGATAAAACCAATCAAAGCCCAAATGAGCATGATTCACTCAGCCTGCTTTGTTGCTGCCCCCTTTACCTGCAGGGTATGTTGATCCACGAGCTGGAACAGGTAGTGAGGTTTGCTATCAAAGGACACGGGCCGATGGAGCAGTTTGCCGTTGCCAAAAGCCACCCAGCCCGTCTCCAGCTCCTCGTTCCGGCAGTACACAAACCCCCTGCAAAAAACCCACCAGGATGCTCAGACTCCATCAACCCTGCCCTGCCTCCCTGGGTTTTATTTCAAATAACAACCACAATGTAACCGTAGTGCTGAACTTGGACTGAACTTATTCAAGTCAGCAAGTTTTGTTGTGAAAGGCTTTAAGCGTAAAAAGCCTCGTGGTTTTCAAGCAATGAAGAAGCAAGGAGGTGCAGTGAGTCACAGCTGCACTAATTACTTAATGAATGACATAATTAGCAAACAAACACTCACAAATTCAGCTATAAATAAGAAGTCACAGAACTGGTCTGTAGTATATTCCTCTCAGCAGAGAATCAAGCAACATACTAGACATTAAAAAATAAAACTGAATTTAAAATTCTGCTGCTGTGGAGATTGAACTAACAGCCTCTACAGGCCCCTTCCAACCTCAACTTGTTCTTTAATTTTAGACAAAACACACTTGTGACAGTGTTCAGAGGATGAGGGAAGAGACAAGGATCTGACCCTGTTTCAGAAGGCTGATTTATTATTTTATGATATATATTATATTACAACTGTACTAAAAGAATAGAAGAAAGGATTTCATCAGAAGGCTGGCTAAGAATAGAAAAAAAGGAATGAAATAACAAAGGCTTGTGTCTCAGAGAGTCTGAGCCAGCTGACTGTGATTGGCCATTAATTAGAAACAACCACAGGAGACCAATCACAGATCCACCCGTTGCATCCCACAGCAGCAGATAACCATTGTTTACATTTGGTTCCTGAGGCCTCTCAGCTTCTCAGGAGGAAAAATCCTAAGGGAAGGATTTTTTAGAAAATATCACGGCTACACACACTCAATAAGAATTTCAGATGAGAAACACAACACATTAAAACAGCATTTAATGAAAATTCACAATATCATGGAATCACTGACTGGTTTGGGCTGGGAGGGACCTTAGAGATCACCTCCTTCCAAGCTCCATATCCTCCCAACACCCAGGAGAGGTGTCCCAAGTCAGGAACCTTTGTGTTTCAGCAGCTGTGCAGGAGTGCTGTGGTGTGTTCTTAAGTTTGTTAGTTTGCTCCCCCCATTTTCTGTATTAAATGGTTTCTTCCTTTCCCAGGACCCTGTCAGTTAGGTTGCTATAGAAATGAAACTGCTCCTCCCCTGGTTTCTCTTATAAAGTGAAAGTTGTTTCCTCCTTGGGCTCAGTCAATCACTCCTTCTCTCCTCCCAGGTTTCGAGAATTTTCTTTTCTCTGGGAGTTATGGTTGGCTGTAGCCCCGGAGCCCCTCCTATGATTTATAACAGTTGGTTACTTTGGTATATCAGTTATGTTTCGTACCTCCAAATATGTATTTCTATTGGATAGCCGGGTTTCCCTGCCTTCTTCCCCCCTTTTCCCTTAAAACCCTCTCCTGCCCCCTGTTCGGGGCCATTTGCTGGGTGTTTCCCCTCCTTGTTGGTTCTTCTGTAATAAACCGACAGTTTACCCCCAGCAAGTGGTCGCCTCCTAATTCGTCTCTCACCGCGCTGCTCCGAGCTATCCCCCAGCTCAGCCCGAGGCCAAGACGCCGAGGGGAGCTGGCTTCAGCTGCGCAGGGGCCCTGGCCTTCGCCCCTCACCAGACAGCCGGATTCCAGGGCCGTGGACGCCCCCTTGCACAGGAGAGGCAGCAGGGCAGTGTCCTTACCTCAGGGTTCCATGCAGGCCTGAGCCCAGTTTGCTGATTCCCCTGCCCACGGAGTTGGTGGTGTACAGGTAGAGCCCGTCGGCCGCGAGGCACCGGCCCAGGTCTGCATCTGCAGCAGGAGCAAGCACAGCACAGAGCAGCTCTGTCACTGCAGCATTCCAGCTGGCAATTCTCCCTGGGGGCTGCACCCCCATGCTCATGGCAGCCCTTTTTTAATACTAAATGTATGATTTGGTGCTCCAAGAGCTGCTGGAACACAGGCACAGCCCAGCAGACCCAGTGGTTTCTTCACATCTTTAAGTATCAGAGGTGCCCAGATGGTCTCACTCAGTGTGAGAGGGAAGAAGAATCTGATACTGAGCCTTGATCTCTCTTCTGCCAAACTCTGTGATTTGACAAATCCTAAAGCTGCTCAGATCCTTCCACTTCTGAACAGTTCAATTAGGACAAAATGTATTTGAATCACAGAGCAGTAATTATTAATAATCAAGATGGGACACAAGTCCAGTCAATCTACTGAAGTTCACAGGATCTGGACACTCAGCTCAGGAAGGAAAAGTCCACTCACTCTCTTGCCTAAACAGCTAAACAGAGATGTCTCCAATAAATCTGCAGGTAAAATAACACCTCAGATTTTTAAACTCTATATGGATTGCATTAAATGTCATCAAAGCTTGAACTAATATTTCTAAAACCATGTGAACTCTTATTTATTACCAAAATAGTAAGCAAACAAAGCAGTAAAAACTGAGAATGAATTCAGGAAAAGAAATACAAAAGAAAGCATTAAAAAAAAACCTTCAAACTCAACTGGGTAGAAACAAAAGCAGAGTAGGGAAGAGGGGAAAAACAAAACAATGAACTTGTACTTCTGAAAATAAACGTGCTGTGGCACTGATAGCTGGCTGTTGAACACAGGGACACTGCACAGGGCAGGGATTGTGCTCTAATCCAAACTCTGCCTGACCCCTCTGAAAAATTCCCACTGGAGTCAGGAAGGGTCACTGGATCACTGGACTGCTTCCCACAGCCTGACAGTTCAAACCAGCAGCTGCTCTCCAGCAACATTTCTTGAGCCCCAACTCGAAAGTTTTACTTTATTCATCTTTAAACAATTGTCAGCACTTAAAGCATCCTGTCCTCCTCTGCTGGTGGTGACAGGGATGCAATAATTCACCTTTGTTCTCACTGCTGGCACCAGTGTTGGCATCAGGGGCAGGTAACATGTCCTCAAAGCCCCAGGACACGATGTGCTTCCCTCCAAGCAGGCACGAGGGGGATCCAGGGCCTCCCTCCAAAAGCAACAACCTTTAAGCAGAAAATAAAATCAAATTTTATAAGGAACAGCGGTAGGAAAAATGAGCTAAATTAAAAGTTAAGCCCACAATGTATTTAAAGTAATTATTCTGTCAGAGTTCATAAGTCATTTAAAGGAATCATCAATATTTAATGAAAAAAACAAAACACCCAAAACCCAATCAATGCTTTTAGGTTTGATTTTCTAATGTCTTCTGCACATGACTAAATCTTCCCTAAAGCTTTCAATAACTCTAAAGCCTTTTAATCACTTTTAAAGCCATTCCTCCCTACATGCACTTAACACATTTTTCAGAGCAGCTGGAAAAGTCTACAAGGAGAAAAGTTCTACAAACCTGTAGAGAACATCAGCCACAGGCAGGGACCCCAGCTCAGTCTGTTTCTGTAATAGATGCACTGTATGAACAAAGGTTTTCAGCGACCCTCTAAAAGGACAAGAAAAACATGAATTAAAGATGTCTACTGAAGGCAGACTGAACACACACAACAGCAGCCATGGAGAACACCCACAGCCACAATATGGCATCAGCTTCTCTTCTAACTGGCACCTCTTCCCTGCAGGATGTTCATTCTTTGGGGAGGAAGGGGAAGGAGGAAGAGAGGGGTGTTGGAGATTTTTTCAGGGATGGCCTAGAAGGCAGCTGTGAGGGACAGGTTCTCACAGCCTGCTTCTGTGAACAGCAGAGGTTCTCAGGTTATTTTTAACTACAGGTAAAAGTGACAAACATGAAGGCCTTGAGAGCCTTGCACATCAGAGTTCTCAGGCAGCTTTCTCATAACAAGTGGATGTTCTATCTTTGGCTGTTTTGGGAAAGCAAGAATAATTTTGAGAACCCAAATCTTGGTATTGGAAACATAAGGAGGGGTTGGTGTGTAATCTCTGACCTATTGTGAGCTCAGATTTTGCAATATGCATGAAGTGAATTAACACTGTTATAAAAGGTGCCTGATTGATGAATAAAGTGGAGTCGATGCTGACCAACGCAAGGTGGGTCGTCTCCCTCCAACTTCAATAGAGGGGGACAGGCAGAATGCTGGGGAACCTCTGGCCTGAATTCCACCTTGTTTTGGAAGAGGCTGAAGCCCCAGTTGGGAGCAGAGCAGCTGGGTTATCAACAGCAGGTTCAGAAAGGCAATCCAGGATAAAACACCTCAACCTTGCTCCTGGCAGCTCTCTCAGGACCTTTTGTAGCTGATTAATCACACTCAGATCTCCAGTGCAACCCATGGACCTTCCTGCTGAGCCCAGCTCTGAGCAAGGGCTGCTGCACTCCCAGCTGGAGATGCCTTTGCTAACTCCAACAGGACTCACCCATTTCTTATCAAGATTCTGATTTCCTTTCACAGAATCATGGCATGTCCTGAGCTGGAAGGGACCACAGGGATCCCCATCCAGCTCCTGGCCCTGCACAGACACCCCAACAATCCCAGGCTGTCCCTGAGAGCTTTGCCCAAACACTGCAGGAGCTGTGGCAGCCTCAGGGCTGTGCCCATCCCTGGGCAGCCTGGGCAGTGCCAGCCCCTTTCCCTCACCACAAACCCCCTGGCACAGCTCCAGCTGCTCCCTGGTCCTTGCCCCTCCTGAGGAAGTTGTGCATTGGGATGAGCTCTCCCCTCACAACCCCAAATCTGGAAGATCCAGACCTCTTTAAAAATCAGTATTTTACAATTTCTGTTTTAAAGGTCAGGGCCATTTTCTGGCAGATGTGGTATTTATTTCCAGGCATCACAGCCCACCTAAGCAGGAGAATTTGGCTGTGTCTCAGGTCAGTGAGGAGCTGCAGAGCTCCTTGCCCTGCACTCTGCTCAATCCAACCTTTTGCTGCCACTTGTGGTCACTCAGCTCCCAAATTTCCCTCCTCCACACCCCAATCCCTGCTTTCCCCAGTGACATCTCAGCTCTTTGCTTTCACTGACAAACCTCAGCCCGGAGAAAACTGACACCAAACACATTAAAGCACCTCAATTAATTATTTAAAGCAATATTTACCCTGTGGTTTTATTTTTAGCACTAAGAAGCACCCAAGATTGCAACCAGGAATGTCAATAATGGTCTCATTTTCAAGGTTTTTTCTTCAACACATGACTTAGATATTTAAAGGAAAAGTGTGAGGCTTTCAGAGGTGAACAAAGCACAATGGGATATTTCAACTCTCTAAGCAATGCAAGACTTGCAAAGAAAATAAAAGATCAACCTGAAGTTCAAAAGCTCTACTTGAAATTTAGCTCAGCTGCAACAGAACATCCCATATTTCCTGCAAATTCACATCTGGGAAAAAAAAAAAAGAAATGAGATTGTGTTTATCAAATCCAATTTCTCTGAGCTATGTTCAAGTACATTGCCTTTCAGATAAGGCAGTTGTCAGGACAGAATAATTTGCCACAAACCATAAATTTCTCATTGACTTCATTAAAACAAGTGCACTAGAAATTAAGTAGGTTTCATTTGAATAAACCTTTTCCTAAAGCAAACCATGCCATATCCTGGGAACTCCAACATCTTAAATCGGAGTTAAACTTCACAGACAAGGCTGTGACCTGGAGAAACATTGAAAACAATATTTCCAAAAGGCTCCTTGTGACTTTAAAGCCACATTCACAGAGTTTTGCAGAGGTTTTGTATTTCCTCTCCCTCTCCCCAAGCCCCATTCTCTCAAAATAGTAGGTTTTGATTAAAAGCAAATATATCCAATTTGTCCTCAATCACTTGATGCCAAACCCATGCAGGACAAGGGGTATTTTAATCCACAATGGTTGAACTCTTCACTGGCAACAAAATTTAAAAAATACCTCCAGACATTTGAGAGACAACACTGAAATCAAACCTGCCCTGAAACCTGGCAGTTCCACCTTTTCCAGCAAAGAAAGGTGCAGGACAAAGGGGAAGGAGACAACTTTTGTCCCTGATAAACACATTTGGAGCCACTCCTAGAGCAGCTCCCTGCAGGAGAAGCAGCAAAGTGCACACGAGGCATTGCTAACCCACATCCCTCTGCCTTTGCATATGCCAAACACATGCAAAAAAGAAATGCTTAGCAGTTTCACCCTTTCCAACCCAATATTTAAATATCAGAAAGAGAAAGGCTGGTACAAGCTAAAAATATCTGTCACCAGTGCAGTCAGATCATTTTTGATTTGTTTCAATGGAAAGAGAGAATGAACATCAACCACAGCATTGCCCAGGGGTGCTGGAGTCACCTCCTGGAAGGGTTCAAAAATCATGGATGTGCAATTTGGGGGTATGGTTAATGGTGAATCATGGCTGGACTCTGCCAGAGCTCCTGAATTCTCTATTTTGCCAGTAAACTTTTGTGTGCTTGTGACCCCTTAGAGAACATCTGGTTGGGATTTCACCTTACATCAAACCTCAAGAATCTCAGTGCAACCCTTGAATTCAGGAACTCCAGGGTGTTACATCCAATCTTACCAATCCTGTTGTATTGCACTAAACAGTTTAATAAATTGTTGTTTTGCACTGGGTGATTTGAAATTTGTACTGAGAATGTTATGTCACGTAGATTGTCATTTTCCTTCTGCCATCACAAGGGACCCCTCCCACTGCTGACTGCCCAAGGCTCTCCAAGTGAACACCGATTTATGGGACTTGCCTGAGCCATTGTGAACACTGTGATGGCGTTTCTGATGGGAACATGACTTTTGAAAGATTTTGAGGCCAAATGTAAGGAATCTCTAAATAACCTGTGTTCAGGATAATGGATTGAAAGCTGGGCAGGATAGCTATTGAGAGAAATTTGCAAATTTTCATTTGTTTGTAATAGGAATTCCGATTTTTCCAAATCAAAAGGTAGATAAATGCACGTCGGGTCATACCCTGTGAGGGCCCGCAGGAGGCAGCGACCTTTGATAATTAGTTTTGAAATTAATTCTTGTGGAGTCACAATAGTTTTTGGTGATTGGGGAGTGTAACATCAAATAAAGTAAAGCAGTGCCACTCCAGGCTTGTGCTGCTGCTGTGGCCTTTTTGTTCTGCGTTGTGCCTCCACTGGTAGCTGCAAAAAGAGCTCCAAAAGAGGGGCACTGTCACCATCTAGCCAGGACGTGTTGTGGGATCTCAGCACCTCAGCACTGAGGTGTCACCGAGACCACCCTTGGGGGGCTCGGGAGTCCTGGAATGTTCCAGAAGTGTCTGGTGGCTGGACTTTGATCCTACACAGGAGACGACACCTGTATGAGGACAGGAGGGTTTCACCGGGGTGAATGGTGAAGGATTAATTAATTAGAGAGTGAAACCCAGGGTTTAGGATTTCTGTACAGGGGGGTTTAGAGAAGTAAGATGGAGGAATTGGGGCGTGTCCTGTCCTTCTCCTTCTTCTTCTTCTCCTCCATCTTCTGTGGTGATGGTGGCACTTTGGGATTGGTCATTACTAAAAGTGCACTGGTCAATAAGGGTGAAAGGTATTGGGGAAAAATGATAAATATTGTACACGTAACCATGGGTATAAAGATAGGTGACCGCCCGGAGGGCAGGGAGTGTGCTCATGGCTGGCTGCTGAGCAGAGCTCTGTCGGGCCGAGAGAAAATCTTTTAGATAAACAATTAATAAACACCGAGACCGAGAAAAGAACTGAAGCCTCTTCTCGTCCTTTGAAACGTGGGCTGCCCCAAGGCCACCCCGGGCCTTTCCAGGCCACCCAAACAGCCGAAAACCGGACAACGTGTGACCAGGGTCCATAGCCAGCCAGAGTGGACTCAAACAACAATCCAAGAGACACGGATCTTACACAATCCCACGATTTCTGTCACTTCAGCTCCCTTACCTTGCACAAGCCAAGGCAACCAGGGCAGCAGCAGCATTTTCCTTCTGCTTGTAGGGGATGTGCTGACCGGAGGGCGCCGCGTCCTCGAGCCAGGAGCAGAGCAGGGCCTCGATGCCGTTGAGGCAGTCGGCCGGTTCCTTGGTGAGGCTCAGGGGCTGGCAGTCCCGCAGGCAGTTCAGCAGCACCTCGGCGGTGATGTTACACAGGGAAGGGTCCGTCCTGCTCTGCGACTGGATCAGCGGGAACACCAGCAGCAGCCCCATGCGGGAGGTGAAGGGAGCCTGCTCGGGCTGCTGCAACAGCCCCTGGCGCTTGAGCAGGGCCAGCGCCTCCTCGTCGCCGGAGCTGTCGCGGTCGTGCTGCTCCTCCAGGGCCAGCTGGCGCTGGGCGTTCCAGAGCCCGCGCAGCGCGTTCAGCCGGTACTCCAGCAGCCGCGCGTACGCGTTGCTCTGGTTGCCGCACACCGAGCGCAGGCGCTCCGCCAGCTCCGTCGGGTTCTTGGTCTCGAAGGTCAGGATCTGCAAAAAAGGGGAAAGTTGGGTCTTTATAGAGGGTTTAAAGGGGGGAAAAAATAAAATTTCGTATCGCTGTGGTGTGAGTTTTAGATGAGCTGTTCTCTGTGGCAGATGTAGGGAGATTGGTTTGAATTTTTGGGTGAGTGGTGCTGTGTCCATCTTGGGATGAGGAGTGATGGCCATAAACTAAAACACATGGAATAAACTAAAGCACATGGAATAAACTTAAAACACATGGAATAAACTTAAAACACATGGAATAAACTAAAAACTAAAGCACATGGAATCCCATGAACCTCTATCCATGAGGATGCAATGACTAGGACAGATGCCCAGGGAGGTGTCCTGAGAGAGAGACTCCACATCTCCTGTGTACTGGAAAAATAATTCGTATCGCTGTGGTGTGAGTTTAAATGAGATGTCTCTGTGCAGATTAGGAGATTAGTTTGAATTTTTGGTGAGTGGTGCTGTGTCATCTTGGATGAGGATGATGCCATAACTAAAACACAAGGAATAAACTAAAGCACAAGGAATAAACTAAAGCACAAGGAATAAACTAAAAAACTAAAGCACATGGAATCCCATGAACCTCCCTCCATGGAGGATGGCAAGGACTGGGACAGATGCCCAGGGAGGGTGTCCTGAGAGAGAGACTCCACATCTCCCTGTGTCACCTGGGAAAAAATAAAATTTCGTATCGCTGTGGTGTGAGTTTTAAATGAGATGTTCTCTGTGGCAGATGTAGGGAGATTGGTTTGAATTTTTGGGTGAGTGGTGCTGTGTCCATCTTGGGATGAGGAGTGATGGCCATAAACTAAAGCACAAGGAATTAACTAAAAAACTAAAGCACAAGGAATAAACTAAAGCACAGGAATAAACTTAAAACACATGAATAAACTTAAACACATGGAATAAACTAAAGCACAAGAATAAACTAAAAGCTAAAGCACACGGAATCCCATGAATCTCCCTCCATGGAGGATGGCAAGGACTAGGACAGATGCCCAGGGAGGGTGTGGAGTCTCTCTCTCAGGACATCTCCCTGCGTCACCTGGGAAAAAATAAAATTTCGTATCGCTGTGGTGTGAGTTTTAGATGAGCTGTTCTCTGTGGCAGATGTAGGGAGATTGGTTTGAATTTTTGGGTGAGTGGTGCTGTGTCCATCTTGGGATGAGGAGTGATGGCCATAAACTAAAACACATGGAATAAACTTAAAACACATGGAATAAACTTAAAACACAAGGAATAAACTAAAAAACTAAAGCACATGGAATCCCATGAACCTCCCTCCATGGAGGATGGCAAGGACTGGGACAGATGCCCAGGGAGGGTGTGGAGTCTCTCTCTCAGGACATCTCCCTGCGTCACCTGGGAAAAAATAAAATTTCGTATCGCTGCGGTGAGTTTTAGATGAGCTGTTCTCTGGGGCAGATCTAGGGAGATCGTTTGAATTTTTGGGTGAGTGGTGCCGTGTCCATCTGGATGAGAGTGATGGCCATAAACTAAAACACAAGGAATAAACTACAACACAAGGAAAAACAAAGCACAGAATAAACTAAAATAAAGACAAGATAACAAAAACTAAAGCACACGGAATCCATGAACTCTATCCATGGAGTGCAAGGACGGGACAGCTGCCAGGAGGTGTGGAGTCTCTCTCTCAGGACATTTCACCTGCTCCAGGTGGCCCTGCCTTGGCAGGGGTTTGGGAATCTCTGGGGAATCTCCAGAAATCCCTTCCCAAGACCCCTTCCCACCCCACTGCTCTGGGATTCTGCGAACCTCTCACTGCTGACTCAGCATCCTCACCAAACCCCAGGTCTGGGGATTTTTTAAGCTTTCAATAAACAACAACACAGATTGTAAAGAAAAACACACACACACACACAAAAGAGTAGCTTGGAAAACAAACATTCCACTCTCCTTTGGAGCTTTTCTCTGCAATCGAGGCAATTTTGCTAAAAACTTCAAAAGAACTCCAAGGTTGGAGGGTCCCAGGGGTTTAGAGCCCTTCTATGAAAACTGAGAGGTCACAAATATTGTGTAACAGGAACATGCTTGTTCTAGTTTTGGAACAAAAAATAAACAAATAAACCAACCAACCAGTTTATTCCAATCCACCCAGAGCTCTGTTACACCCTCTCCCTCCCCTGCTTTTTTCTCTCTTAAATTTTATCATCTTGCACTTAGCTACACCTTTCTCAAAATACTTCAAGTTGCTGCTGTAGTTAAAAACCCTAAAAGTCTCCTCCTCATCATTTCAGACAGAAGAAAGAGGCTTTTTTGGCACTTCTAAATAAAACTGGAAACCAAGCTGGAACAACAGAAAACAAATCAAGCATGACACAAAAATATATTTATGGTTTAATACGTAGCCTAGGACTGGAAAATTCAGAGTTTTAAGTAATTTATAGACAACTTTTCTCCTTCCAGCAAACAACAGTGGAGATCAGCAAAGTCACTGGAGCTGTGGCAAGCTCAAGGAAAGCCATGAGCCAAGCATTTTGTGATACTCTGGATCCAGTGTCCAAAGGGATTTGGTATCCAAAGGGCTTCTGGCCATGCTCCAAAGTGCCTCATTTCATCCACCCTCAAACACAATTTTTAGCCCATCTTTATGCTGTAAAACTGTCCTTAAAACTGTCCTTCTCTCATTTAATAAATAAATATAAAAATGTGGGAAGGGGAATGTGAGAGACAAAGCTGTCACAGGGAACGGCATCCAGGGCTGTTTGTTTTGTGGGGTTTTTAATTGCAGGCAGCATTCATAGAGATCATGAAATAAATGTTGCTGGCTAATTGCAGCCTCCTGAACAGCTTGTTAAAATGCTGCAGGACAAATCACAGCTGCCAGTGCCACACAGCCCTGAGTAAAGGCAAAGAAACAGCTTTGCAGGAGGACTTTGACCACTGGAGCCAGGAAAAGTTCACCTGAAAGGAATTCCCATCATAATTACACTTGAATGGATGTTGTATTGAGCTCCTTATACCTAATAAGCCTCCTTTAATTAACTTCTGCAAGAGATTATGAATATTAATTCCTAAACCACGTATTAGACATTTAAAATAACCACCTCCTGTTGTGTGTTCTGCTGCCTCAAAAATAAGTTTGTTTGCTGTTCTAGATGGAATCACTTTCTACAACAGTTGGCTTTTGATTTTCTTGAACTAAACTGGGTGGATTTTCCACTAAGTGACAACAAGCTGCAGAAACGGAGGAAAAAGAGAATTAATTTTTGCATTTTCAGAGTTAAATACTGAAGAAAAGAGGTCTGCTTGTTAATAACAGAGATAGCACAAAAGACAAGCTGGGATGTATTTGGTGTTGCTCCTCAAATCCCACAGTTTAACAGGAAAATGATTTTTTTTTTTGCCTTTGACATGGCCCTACAGCTCTGAGTCTGTCTTGTGGCAATCAGGACGAGTCAGTGTCATCAGTTTTGCTGATGAAAAGACTTTTCCTGCTGAAGTTTTAGTTTCTCCCTGATCCCACAGCTCCCAATTTGCTTTAAAAGCCTGCATGGTCTGTCTGGGATTTTGCCTCAGTCTTTGATAAGGGAAATGAGCACTAATTTGGGTAAATGATACAGGAAGTACATCAGCTTCAACAGATTCACAGGATCGTTCCAAAATGGGACTTCCAGACTTTTGATAATGCAGTTTTCATCATCTGATTTCCATACAAGGTTTATGGAACCAGTGGAAAAAACCCTTAATTATTCAGCATCATCTGAGGGTCTGAGCAGGAATCTGCACTCCAGAAAACGGGAGGATGTTGAAGAAAGGTGTGAGGTCATTGCAGCACAGGACACTTCAGCAAATGAAATTAAAGGCTGTTTTCCTCAAAAGCCTTTTTACCAGAGGTCAGCACTCAGAGCCACCTCCAGAAAGGAGCTGTGTTGCAATGTCCTGTTTTAAACTTCCGGGTCCCTTCCCAGGTGTGCCTGTGCCTCTCTCCCTTCCCCCTCGCCCCCTTGCTGAGTGTGCCCTGTCAATCAGGCTTAAGATTCCAGCAAGGCGTCGTGTGATTGGTCCCTCAGGCCTGGGGGACATTGGATAGGTGTCCCCAGTCCCTTGAGATCCTGCCCCTTCACCTGGTTGGTAACTCACCTGTCCCTTCCCCTTCCCTGCCCGGGGCTTAAAAGGTTAAGGAGACCATGCGGCCTCATTCTGGTGGCAGCAGTTGCCCAGTGCAGACATCTCTGTACCCATGGAATAAACATCTGGCTACCTTCTAGCAGAATCCACTCCATCTCTCCACCATCGCCAGAAGCTCTCTCTCCTGAGGTAAACGGAGTCCTGACAAGCCTGGACTTCCACCAGTGCCCCACTGCAATCTCCAGCAGCCAAGGTATCTCTGGGGTAAAGCACCACAGTGCTGCCTTTGGGCCAGCAGCGAGGGTCACAACTGGCCCAGGCACCATCTACCTGGTTATATTGGGATTCATATTCCAATAGAGCTGGAAAATCAAATGTTCCCAGTGAGGTTGGGTGTCGGGTTTTTGGCTGTTTGAAGGGCCTGGAAAGGCCCGGAGTGGCCTTGGGACAGCCCACGTATCGAAGGACGAGAAGAGGCTTCAGTTCTTCTTTCGGTTTTTATGTTTATTAATTGTTTATCTAAAAGATTTTCTTTCAGCCGAACAGAGCTCTGCTCAGCAGTCAGCCATGAGCACACTGTGCCGCCCTCCGGGCAGCCACCTATCTTTATACCCATTGTTACGTGTACAATATTTATCATTTTTCCCCAATACCATTTATTCTTATTACTCGGTGCACTTTCAGTAATAACCAATCCAAAAGTGCCACCATCACCAAAGAAGATGGAGGAGAAGAAGAAGAAGAAGAAGGACAGGACACGCCCCAATTCCTCCATCTTACTTCTCTAAACCCCCCTGTACAGAAATCCTAAACCCTGTGTTTCACCCTCTAATTAACCAATCCCTTCACCATTCACCCCGGTGAAACCCTCCTATCCTCATACAGGTGTCGTCTCCTGTGTAGGATCAAAGTCCAGCCACCAGACACTTCTGGAACATTCCAGGACTCCCGAGCCCCCCAAGGGTGCTCTCGGTGGCTCAGCACCTCAGGACTGAGATCCTGAGATCCGACAGTTGGGACAAACACCCAGGGCTCAGACTCATCCCAGGAACTGCTCTGGCAGCCAAACCCAGCCCAGCAGTGCCAGAGCCTCACTTGGCCCTGCCACATCCACCAGTGCTCCCCTCTGCATCCATTAAAGGCTCCACACAGGAATCCCAGCCCTCGCCAGGATATCTCCAGGCAAAGCTTGTCATCTTCCAAATATCTGAAGTCAAAACAAGTTAAAATAAAATACAAGAAACCCTCATCATGTTCTTTCACAAATTCTGATATAAACAACACAACTAGCGGGGTTTATAAAAGGTAAAATTCCCTTTCCTGCTGCCTCAGGATTTACAGCTGAGCCTCAGCTCTGATTTGGGATTTGGGTGCCTCGAGATTTCCGTGTGCAGCACCTGGGGAGGTGTCAGGGCAGGCACCAAACCCCACTGAAGCAGCCCCTGATCCATCCCCCCAAACTCCAACCACTCCTGACTGAGCAGAACCAGAGAGGATGGAACAAACATCACTTTGCCATTGAACAAGTTATCCTGTGAGAAGCTACTTGTGTATCACTCAAAACATCATTAAATAGTTTAATTGTCACTCTTTTAATTCTACAGTATCTTATCCTTACACACTATTTCCTTGTTTGATCTTTTCAATCAATTCTAGTCAATATTTTAATTAGAAAATGGTAGAGCCAAAGTTCAATCACTCTAATTGGTCCTTGACATCTTCAACATTGAGAAGCACAAAAGGAAACTGATTTTAGATGAACTATGGGGAGGTGCCATCTTCCCACTGTACCCAATATTTATCTTTTTACATCACCTCACCCAGGTAATTCTTCCCATTAAACAGAATTTTTGCCAAATCTGCTCCAGGAAGGAGGGGCTGATATTCTCTATTTTCAGGGCACCATGTTTCTCTGCTGATAGTAAATCCCAGACCAAGGCAATTAACACACACCAATATACATGGAGAGTTCCAGCCTGAGCTTTTATGACCCTATCAAGTAAATTTAAAAGTGAGCTGTCACCACAAGGCAGATTTCTCCTCTGGCTACAATTCCTGCCCCTTGTCCCCTCCCTGGGGCCTGTGGGGGGTTTGTATTTTAATTCTGCTACCCAGGAACTGAGGAGCAGGGAAGTTGTGCACAAAGAGAGGTTTTCATCCTGAACTTGCATACTGGAAAGGGAAGCCTCTAAATCTCCCCAACAATATTTAATTCTTTCTCTCCAGAGTTCAATGGGCTGAAGTTCACATGTGAAGATGAGGATGGTGGAACATTTATCAGGATCAATTATATCCCTATACCCCCCTGAGTATTAAATATGGATTATTTCCATCCCACAGGAGGTACAAATCTCAAAATTGTAAAATATCTTTAAAAGCAGCATGAAAAAAATTAATTCCATTACTTTGCCCACCCCATAACAGGTACAAGGTCATTCCTCTTGAACAGAATTAACAGAGGCAGCACCACTTGTTTACTGGGCTCTTTTGTCTCTGGAAACACCAATAAAACCATGTAAAAAGAGTGAATTACAAAAAGTATGGATTATTCTGTAAGAGAAACAGCACAAGTGACAGTTTTAAAGGTACCCTGAAGATTGAAACACATCCCAGCTGAGCCTGCTCCATAAACAACCCTGTGTCCTTGTGTCCCACTGGGCTGAGCCCTCCTGCTCCTGGCATGGCTGGGACATCGGCACGGAGCTGCCTGGGGGCAAAACCCACCTGAAATTCCTCTCTAAAACATTTCCCAGCCCCTTCTAAAGCAAAACCCACCTGAAATTCCTCTCAAACACTTCCCAGCCCCCTTCTAAAGCAGAACCCACCTTCAATTCCTCTCAAACATTTCCCAGCCCCTCTAAAACATTTCCCAGCCCCTCTCTAAAGCAGAACCCACCTTCAATTCCTCTCAAACATCTCCCAGCCCCTCTCTAAGCTTTTTCCTTGCTACACCACATGCCCAATGTACAAACATGTGTGAACATTTTCTCCCCGATGTTTTATCAGCTTTAGTGGTGCAGTTTAAAAACCACAAGTCTCAAGGTTGTTCCAATTTTTTCTGCTCCAAGAAATTTTAACCTTATCCTCTTGTTCAAAGCCTTTGTGTGAGCAGTGCAGGTTTTTAACTACTCAGCTAAAAGCAGAAACTGTTTTCTTTTGTGAAAGCACTGGAAATCTCATTGCTCAACAATAAGCACTAAGATATCACTATATTTTACAATTTTATCCCAAATCATTTTCGTAACTATACAAATTTATGAAATATCTGAGATGAATTACAGAGAACAAGCAAGCTGTAAATAAATAAAATGCTATAAAGTGTTTTTTCTTTTGTTCATTAAAATATTTCTTTGGCTCTTACTCAAGTAGTAGGTGAAAACAACTGCAAAAGGTAAAGAAAATCTTTGTCATTTAAACATCTGAGAGTGCAGATCACTGAATTAATAAGCTGCAATTGGTAACAAGGTCTATATTTGGGAAACAGATTTGCAAAATCATCCTTGAGAAGTTTCCTAATGTTTCTCTCCAAGGTTACCTAAAATACAAGTCAGAGGCCTGGGGGTCCATATGGGAGAAGTTTAATAAATTGCAGGTCCTGGCAGAGGATGAGGCTGCTCCAGGCCTGCCACACGCTGGATCAGCACTTTCCAGTCAGAGGTCACCACCCCAGGAAGGGTCACCCACTTAGGAAGGAGTCAATTGGTGGTGGTGGCACCAGGGACGTGCAGCACGACAGAGGTGACGCTTGTAGGTGGCACAGAGGTCACAAGCAGAAAGGTTTGGGAAGCACTGACCCAGATAATTGCAGGGAACTGCTCTCTCCCTCAGCAATCAGGCAAAAGTGACAAAATGTTTGCTCTGGGCTGGGAGGAAAATGGGTGAAAACTTCCAAGTTTAGCAGAAACCTTCCAGTCTAAAGCATCTCATGGCAAACACAAGTCAGTCACAGGAGGGGCACATGCTGAGAAAAGAGCACTGGACTCCACTCCTCACCCTCTCTGTGGAGAGCCAGCCCAGGCCATGCTGGGGGGAAGAGGAAAGGCCACCACCTTTTCCTTACTTGTTTCATTTTTATTATTTTTTTTTTACCTTCCACTCAATTAAAGGTAATTATTTTCAGTGCACAGCCACACCTGCCCAGTGGCACCTCTGTCCTACAGAACTGAGCTCAGCAAGAGTCCAAGCACCAGATGGGGACAGACAGACAGACACGATCCCAACAGCTACTGAGGGAGGAGCTGCACTCCCAGCTCCATGGGAATCCAGAGCAAAGCTCCATTGGAATCCAGAGCTCCAAGGCACCCTGGGAGGCTCCCTGGGAATCCAGAGCTCCAAGGCTCCCTGGGAATCCAGAGCTCCAAGGCTCCATGGGAATCCAGAGCTCCAAGGCTCCCTGGGAATCCAGAGCTCCAAGGCTCCCTGGGAGGCTCCAGGGAATCCAGAGCTCCAAGGCTCCCTGGGAATCCAGAGCTCCAAGGCTCCCTGGGAATCCAGAGCTCCAAGGCTCCCTGGGAGGCTCCATGGGAATCCAGAGCTCCAAGGCTCCCTGGGAGGCTCCATGGGAATCCAGAGCAAAGCTCCATTGGAATCCAGAGCTCCAAGGCTCCCTGGGAGGCTCCAAGAGAATCCAGAGCTCCAAGGCTCCTTGGGAGCTCCAAGGGAATCCAGAGCTCCAAGGCTCCCTGGAGGCTCCATGGGAATCAAGAGCTCCAAGGGAATCCAGAGCTCCAAGGCCCCCTGGGAGGCTCCAAGGGAATCCAGAGCTCCAAGGCCCCCTGGGAGGCTCCAAGGAATCCAGAGCTCCAAGGCTCCCTGGAGGCTCCAAGGGAATCCAGAGCTCCAAGGCTCCATGAGAATCCAGAGCTCCAAGGCTCCATGGAATCCAGAGCTCCAAGGCTCCATGGAATCCAGAGCTCCAAGGCTCCCTGGGAGGCTCCCTGGGAATCCAGAGCTCCAAGGCTCCACGGGAGGCTCCATGGGAATCCAGAGCTCCAAGGCTCCATGGGAATCCAGAGCTCCAAGGCTCCCTGGGAGGCTCCATGGGAATCCAGAGCTCCAAGGCTCCCTGGGAGGCTCCATGGGAATCCAGAGCTCCAAGGCTCCCTGGGAATCCAGAGCTCCAAGGCTCCCTGGGAGGCTCCATGGGAATCCAGAGCCCCAAGGCTCCCTGGGAATCCAGAGCCCCAAGGCTCCATGGGAATCCAGAGCTCCAAGGCTCCCTGGGAATCCAGAGCCCCAAGGCTCCCTGCCCACGGACCAGGGGATTCTGGATGATCTTCAGGCTCCCTTCACCCCAAACCATTCTGGGGTTCTGTGGGGAGCTGGCAGATCACATCTCCCTGCTCTGAGGGACCTCTCCTCCTCCTGACCACACTCCTGGTGTAACTCCAGGGCAGGTGCTTGGCTGGAAGATTCTGGAAGTGCTCAGTTCCCTCTGGGCCACATGAAGGAACCTAAAGGGAACATTAAACCCTTCCTGTCCCAATGTCCCCCTGGATGGGCACTGACCAACCACAATGTCGTGGGAACACCTCCAGCTCTGTCTCAGGGCTGTCTCCAAGAAGGAGAAGACTTTGCTCTTTCAGAGATTTCTCTGTGTGAAAGGTTTTAAAATAAAGGTCCAAAGGCTTCTGTAATCACTGACTAACCCAGGTCTCTCCTGACTAGAGGGTTTTGGTGGGAAACCTGCACCAGGAGCAGCTGGTTCATGTGTAACATTACAAAATTCTATCCAATTTTTAAAAGCCCGAATATTTTGTAAATATGCTGAAACAATCTAAGAAGTCGGCACACATCATCACAGAAAAAATAAAAACAGAGCAAAAACCTCCACACGCTTTAAAACTCAACATAATCTTCTCTTTCAACTTGTTCTAGGAGTAAGGCTCCTGTAACAACATACCATTAAAGTGTATATGTATAAATACAAATGTATACAAATACACAAAAAGATAAAATCAAAGCTGCATGGGACTCAAAATAACAAAATCATAACTTTCCATAAGCCTTTCCTGGCATAACACCAGCACTGTAACATTTTTTCCTCTGCTTTTCTTTTTATAAATAGACAGAACCTTTGAACAGAAGGACAAAGGAAACACATCCAAACACACTGACATTAGTCACCAATACACTCTTTAAATGGATATTTAGGCAAAACAGACCAGAATGATATTTCTCCACCCAAAAAAAAATCCATTAAAGTATTAAACATTATACATTTTTAATTAAGCACTTCAGCTCCTAATTCAGCCAGGCTTCTGACCACCACTGATGAAGCACAAGAAGTGAATTAAAGAAGTTTCCTAATCAAAGCAGCAGCTGCAGCATCTCCTACCCTTGGCCAATAGCACATCCCAAGAGATTTCTGTTTGGACCATTTTCAAAGATATTTATTACACTGCAAGTAGGAGTAGAAAGAGTGTAAATGAGCTCTTGTGTAGCAGTCGATTGCATGGCCACGCTTCAATCAGATGTGTGCACCTATTCCCACAAAATGGCTCCTCAAAGCCATTCCACATCACCAAA
Organism: Zonotrichia leucophrys gambelii; assembly: GCF_028769735.1. Lineage (NCBI taxonomy): Eukaryota > Metazoa > Chordata > Aves > Passeriformes > Passerellidae > Zonotrichia > Zonotrichia leucophrys. The sequence goes on from NC_088185.1 coordinate 3,695,980, forward strand.
GGATCCCTTATTTCAATGAAAACAGCATTAAAAAACAGGCAGGGAAAAGTTATGAGCTAAATTGTTTACATCTGCACCATGCGAAATTTCATTCTGTAAAAATCCTTCCCCCTCAATACCAAAGTCCAAACCAATTTGCAGATATCTGAAAATGAAATTGATCGCTTGTGATCATCAATTCCATCAGTGGATGGAAATAAAAAGGTTTCAATAAGCTGTGACTTAAGAATAAAGATCAATATAAGTCAAAATCAGTACTTATCAAAAATAAGCACCACAGCAAAAAGTCATATTTAATTATTTATTTCAAAGTTTTGCACTGCAAACACAAACAGGAAAAGAATCTCTGGAGCAGAAAAAATGAGGTGAATCAGTGGCACTGGATTGCTGCAACACTTGTTATAATAAATGCCAAAGCACAAGGCACAGTAGCACCAATTCCATTCCTATCTCTCCCAAACAACTGGAGTTTCAGAACATTCCTAACACTAACAAAAAATTCTCCAGAGCTGAAGTGTTTGTCAAGTGAAGCTGTGTGTCAAGTTTCAGGCTGGAACACACTTCTGGCCTGGCTGGCAAGATCTTAAAATAAGGTCTTGTTTGTTTTTTAAAGGATATCCTCCTTTCTTGTGATATAACATGAAAAATGCTGTGGGAGCACTTTATTTTTCTAGCACGGTTTTTAAACTCAATTCTTCTTCTAGAACTATGCCATGGAATCAAAATATTTTCTTGCATCCAAGCTGCACTGAATGCCAGAGCAACTCTGATCACAAGGGAGAACCATTCCATGTTTATACACACAGAGATAAGTCAGCCACCTTAAAAAATCTCCCTTTTCTTGTTCATGTGATATTTGCCAACATCCATTTCAGGGGAGCAGCTGATTTCTCCATGCCATTCCCCAGTGTCCCAACACACAGGACAGAAAACGCACATTCTGCAGAAAATATCTTTCCTTAGATAAGGCTGGGTGAAGTTTCCCCAAAGCCCAATGAACAATAATGTTGTCAGGACTGCTCAGATAGCAGCTAAAGCCTCACTAAAAATGGTTTTTCGGCCTAAAATGCCTGGGACTAAACAGAGGCCGGAATAAAGCTCCGGCTGGAGCGTCCCCTGTGCGCTGCCACCGCTCAGCTCCGGTGACAAAGCCCCTGTGTCATTGCGAGCCACACGGCCGGGGAGGAGGGTGGGGTGAAACAGGAGAAGGGAGGCACACAGGGGGGAAAAAAAAAAAAAAATGCAGTCTACCAAATAGATGCAACCTATAATCCGTGACATTCAGTCCTTCAGCGGCTCCTCCTAAGATAAAACAGCTGCACCGCCTGCCTGCAGCCAGCAAACACCAGGGGCAGTTCTGGGAAGGTAAAAAAGCTGGGATGAAAATCGGGGCTGCCCTCCTGGATCCTTAATAACAATCACTGTCAACAGCTGAATAAAACACCCGGGCACCCCTGAGCGTGCTGATCAATTACAAACCACCTAAAAGTAACAGCAAGAAAACACAAAACCTTCAATAAAAATAAACGGGCCAAAGGCCACGCTGAAATCCGTGAGCTCGGCTCTGATTTCCAAGATTCAAAACAAGGAGGACGCACCAATACTTCACCCTCCATTTACATCAGCACCTCACCATCCTCCTGCCCAGCTCCACTTTCATTATTATCCGAAATAAATCAGATGGACTCAAGACAAGCAGAACGCCTCGACACCGGCTGGCTCCGGACTCCAGATCCCTCACCCGGCATCCGCACGCAGCATCCTCCATGCCGGCCCCCCATCCTCCCTCCCCGAGTCATCCTCCCTGCTCCCCCATCTCCCATCCCCCGTCCTCCTCGCCTCAGGCCTCCGCTGCCACCGTGCCCCTCTGCCGAGGGCATCCTCCCCTCAGCCCCGGCGCTGTCCCGTCCCTCTCCTCAGCTCGGGGGGCCGCCTCACCTCCAGCTCGGTGTCGCCGGGCTCGGCCACCCCAATGATCTCGCTGGGCAGCTCGGCCAGGTCGGTGACCCGGATCAGCCCGTCGTGCAGGAAGATGGTCTCCTCCTTCACCGACAGCCACTGCGCCGAGTCGGTGGCCGCGGCCGCCGAAGCGGCCGCCGGGGACCCCATGGCGCGGAGGGCGGGGGGGCTCCGCAGGGCTGAGGCGAGGCGGGTCCCGCTACCCGCCCATGGCGGGGGCAGGGCGGGGGCAGGCGCGTCCCCAGCGGCCTGAGCGCCGGACAGCCGGGGCGCGGCGGGCAGCAGCGAGGAGCGGCGCGTTGCCACCGCGGCGGCGGCGCTCCGGGGAGCTCCGGGAGCCGCCGTGCCCGCCCGCAGCCCCGCGTCCCGCACCCGCCTCACACACACCGCTGACAGCGCGACGCCATGTTGGGGGCTGAGGCGCGTCCGGCATGCACCGCGCGGGGAACAATACACCCGGCCCCCTCCCAGCCCGCGGGGCCCCGCCCCGAGCGCCGGGACCCGCCCCCAGCGCCGGAGCTCCGCCCCCGGCCGCTCCCGCCGCTCCGCCCGCACCGGCGGCGATGCCGGCAGCGCCTCACCCGCTCCGGAGCGTGTGCTCCCCTCGGTGCTCCGCCCGCACCGGGCACGGCGGATCGTCCGCACCGCGGGGAGGGTGGCAACAGCACCGGGAAGAGCGGGTCAGCTGCACCGGGCGCGGCGCCGCACCCGCACCAGGAGCGCTCCCCTCAGAGCTTCACCCCGCTCATATCGCACCTCACCCGCGCCAGGGAGAGCGGATCGGAGCGCATAAACCATACCGGGTGTTCTCCCCTCAGCGCCTCATCCGCACCGGGTGCGCTCCCCTCAGCCCCTCGCTCATCCCTCAGGGATTGTTCCCCTCAGCCCCTCGCTCATCCCTCAGGGGTTGCTTCTCTCAGCGCCTCTCTCGTCCCTCAGGGATTGTTCCCCTCAGCCCCTCGCTCGTCCCTCAGCGAGGGACGCTCCCCTCAGGGCCTCACCTCACTGCCCTGGCACTGCCCCGGGCTCTCACCCTCATGCAATGGCCGCTCCCTCAGCCCTTCTCCCTTCACCTCCCTCCACCGAGAGCTGCTCCCTCAGTGCTGTTCTCCTCAGTTTCCCTCTCAACCTCTTGGATTCACTTACTGGGCCCTCTGAAACTCCCCATTTCCCTCCAGGGCTGGTCCCTCTTGGTTCTCCCTCATGGTTGTTTTTCCTCTCCCATACCCCTGCTCACCCCTATTTTGTCTGTCCCCTCACAGAATTATTTCCCTTTTTCATTTCTCCTTGCCCCCTTCTGTCACCATCTTGCAGGAATCCTGTCACCTCTCAAGGAGCTTTTCCCAAAGAACTCATGAGCAAGCAGGTACGTCCCTTCAAATCTGTACCTCTGGATTTATGGATTCCAGAGGGTGTAAAGCAGAAGGGTTGCAACACCTCAGTGTGTGTGGAAAAAAGAGGATCCAGAGGAAAATTGATCCTTCTTTCTCAGCCTAATTTCACCCTCAGTTCCCTCGCCCTGAGCCTGTTCAGAGACACAAAGTGTCAGAGGCAGCTGTACCTGGATGTTCAGCAAAGGACGTGCTGCTGAGACAAATCATGTTAATGAGAGAGACGTGGTGATAAATGTTAAATAGTTTTAGTGGATAATTGCTGTGGGGATTCCCATTGCAAGTGTCTGCTTTTCATGGAACAGTGACTGTGCACAACTGAGCAGAGATGGGGCTCTATGCATTTATTTACCTGTTTGATCAGATTAAATTATTTAACATATTAGTGCATTATAACAAATGTGCTGTGCTATTGCAGGAAAAGCTTATTCAGAGCTGGAGTAAAATGAGATCTACCACCCGTGCTTTATATCCTATTAAATCTGGTGGGGAAGAAGCATATTTTTTCCATGTAATGGATGACCACTCAACATAGGACCTATGCAAAGCCCTTTTGTAGCCCTGATTCAGCAGTGTGAGCACTCACACCATTGTGTGGCTTGTTTTTGAGGCCAGTTCAGTTGACACAGGGTTCAGGTAAGTTCAAACAAGCAGTAATTTAGAGATCTGTGTGATAGCTCTGTGCACTGTTTGCTAGGACATCCCTGCTATTCATGTGCTGGAGAGTAGAAAAGTCTCCAAGCTTGGTTTATTCTAGAAATAGATATTGTTTGCCTCTGTGCAACAGTAATTTTTGATCAGGGAGAGTGTGCAGAGCTGCTACCAAAAGTTTTTATGAGGGAGAAGCTTCATGGGCATCTGTTATTTTTGGTCAAGACGTGACAGAGAGAACAACGGCTGCAGACAGACCCTGGTGCTCCCGTGGGAGCCCTGGGAGGAGCCAGAAGAGAGGGAATGCTGAGATTGGAAGATTTTATGGCAGTGGGAGGTGGCAGCTGAGTTCTGGCAGGGGAGATAAGCCAAGCTCCCAAAGGTTCCTTGGAGCAAGGGGAAAACTCCTGGGGTTGGATTTGTCACAGCATGTCATGGGGAGACAGCCACTGGTGGTTTTGTTGTTGTTTTGTTCCCAGAGGGGGAGTTTGACATTGTTTTCATTCATCCACACGTGAAAGGAACAGAGGGAAGCACTAAGTGTGTGTGCATTTTAGTGGGAGTAACATTCCACCAAAAAAATCCTTCAATTTTTAGATCTTGTGGTACCATCGTGGTGCTGGTGAGTACCTTCCACAAAATGAACCCAAACAGCAGAGCTGGGAGTCAGAGGGGATGTTCCCTTCACAAGCAAGGAGAGAGCCATCAGCAGAAGGGGTTTGCAGTGTTTCCCAGAGGTCTGGGTGTACCTGTTCTGTGTTTCACAGGCTGGGTAACCCAGGTGAAAATGCTGCAGCTCTTCCCAAGGCCTCCTGGGCTGCTTTATCCCATGGAGAATCCGTGTTTGGTGTGGCTGTGGATTCAATCCTGCCTTGGGATGCAAGCCAAGGCCTTTGGCAGCAATGAGGAGCTGGCTCAGAGCCAGGAGAGGCTCTGGAAGCTTCCACAGCAGGTGAGGCACTGAAGGAGCTGTGTGGCCACGTTATTCCCTGGCAGGGCTGGGCTTTGTCCTTTGTCTGGGGAACGGTGACAGTTTGTGCCAGGAAGGATCCTGATCCATGTGGGATCTGTGGGAGGTAACCTGAGCAGCCCCCTTGGCTCTGACCTGCACATTGTGTTCAGCTTCCCCAGCTGAACAGAAAGGATATTCACCATTTTATAGTTATTGATTTGCTTGTTTGGAGTTCTTCTGAATGCTATTGACTTGACAATTCCAAGTTAAAAAGCAGTTATTGAATGAAAACAATGGAATAAAACTGAGAAATGTACCCTGTCCTGCCTCACTGCAGGTAAATAACATAATTGCTGCTGAATGAAATTTCCTAAATTATTTGAAGTGGCTGCCATTCAGGAATTGAGAGTGTGTTGTACAATCTATGAACTTGGAATGAGAATTCCTACATGGGATTTTCAGCACTGGGGCTGCCCTGGATGCAGCAAACCCCACTCCAGTTTGCCTGGAATGTGCTGCAGAAGATGTTGTGTAATGGAATGAAAAAAAAAAAATCATATTTGTGTTCTGCCTGTCACCAGCAAATGTCAGCTTCAATGTGCAGTCAGAGGGGCACAGCAGAACTACAAAGAACTCTTGGAATACTTTATGGGACGACTTAAAAAACAGACCAGAATAACTTTGTCACACAGATCATCAAGCTGAAGGAACAAAACTCAACTTGTAAATAGGCTCCTACAGAAAACCACTGTTTTGCTTCCATTATTTTGCTTTTTTTTCCCCATTATTTTGGAGCAGATGTTGAGTGTTCTTTGATGTGCTGTGGTTGCCTCAGCCTCTGGTGGCAGGATTTTGGGATCAGCTCCTTCCTGTGCAGGTCTCCTGTGTCCTTGTGCTTCTCTGGACATCACAGATACTGAGATTTAGCAGAGGATGCTCATGGGCTGTGGGCAAAAATTCACTCCTGTGAGCTGCAAATGGAAATTCCCTATTCCTGCTTGGAATTTGCCTGTTATGTAATGGGATTTAAAGCAGCATTGTCTCAGCCTTCAGTTTAATTTTACATTTACAGCTATTATGTGTGGGGAAAACTCTTTTCATCCCAAGGCTTTGCTGTGCATCTTTCTGTTCATTTCGAAATGACACTTTCAGTGACCATTGTGGCACTAAGAAATGTGTGAAAAAGAAAAACAAGTTGCTATTTTTATGTGATTTGCAGCCCCTGAATCCTGGTTCCTCTGCCTGGTACTTGTTATTTAGGGAGCCCAAATGCCATCATTAATAAGGCCACTACCCAAGGAATACTGGCATTTCTTGGCACATTATCTGGGATTAAAAAATACATTTTCTCCAATTAAAACATAGAAAAGACTGAAGTGGGGAAAAAAAAAATCAGTGTTTGACAGAGGAGAAGGAAGAAACTAGACAGTGAAATCAAATAATTCCAAACCTCAGAAATGTATTTTAATTGCAAATGGCAATATTCACATTTTTCCTCATTTAGAAGAGCAATAATTGCTGAAGATTGCAAGGTGGGCTTGAGGGAGGAAGAACAAATGGATATTTTTGTTCAAATGAATAAGGGTTATAGGAAAAAAAGAGTATGAATCACTACCTTGCAAAGATGGCCTGACTTAAATTGGACAGGAAACAAAAATGGAAATTATGGGATCACAGAATGGTTTGGGTTGGAAGGGACCTCAAAGCCCATCCCAGGGGCAGGGACACCTCCCACCATCCCAGGGGGCTCCAAGCCCTGGCCAAGCTGGCCCTGGACATTCAGGGATGGGGCAGCCACAGCTGCTCTGTTCAATCTCTTCCACTGCTGAATTCTCTTTACCTTCAGGGAATTTCTTATTCCATTATTGTATGTCCGGTTTTCGGCTGTTTGGGTGGCCTGGAAAGGCCCGGGGTGGCCTTGGGGCAGCCCACGTTTCAAAGGACCAGAAGAGGCTTCAGTTCTTTTCTCGGTCTCGGTGTTTATTAATTGTTTATCTAAAAGATTTTCTCTCGGCCCGACAGAGCTCTGCTCAGCAGCCAGCCATGAGCACACTCCCTGCCCTCCGGGCGGTCACCTATCTTTATACCCAAAGTTACGTGTACAATATTTATCATTTTTCCCCAATACCTTTCACCCTTATTGCCCAGTGCACTTTTAGTAATGACCAATCCCAAAGTGCCACCATCACCACAGAAGATGGAGGAGAAGAAGAAGAAGAAGAAGAAGAAGGACAGGACACGCCCCAATTCCTCCATCTTACTTCTCTAAACCCCCCTGTACAGAAATCCTAAACCCTGGGTTTCACTCTCTAATTAACCAATCCCTTCACCATTCACCCCGGTGAAACCCTCCTATCCTCATACAGGTGTCGTCTCCTGTGTAGGATCAAAGTCCAGCCACCAGACACTTCTGGAACATTCCAGGACTCCCGAGCCCCCCAAGGGTGCTCTCGGTGACACCTCAGTCCTGACGTGCTGAGATCCCACAATTGTAATTTAACCCTTCATTTCCTTTTCCAGCTGTTGCAGACACAGAGAACAGTTTGTTGCCTTCACCCATGAGGGCTGTGAGCAGAGCTCCTCCCCACCATCCCTGCACTGAATCCTCCCCGTCCTTTCAAACTTGCAAAGTTGGAAGCCTGATCTTTTCTTTGGGATTTCCTGCTCCCTGGAGGTGCTGGCATTTAACAGTGCTCTCCCAAATTTCAGGTCTCATTTTCTTACTCAAGCAGCCTTTTCTGGAGGTACCTCAATGCTGCCCATCGGTGAGAAAGAGTGGCTGGGAGCTGAGCAGATCCCTGAGTGGTTGTCCTGAATTTTTGAATCTTGAATGTCTCAGAAGACTCATTATTGCTATCCAAAAATAGGTAGGTTTAAATACAGCTATTCTGTGCTGGTTTAAAATTCAACCTTTCTGAAAACTGGTGCAGTAACATGAGGGATAAATAAATGGAAAAAGAAGAATCTGGTACAATATTCTGCTCAATATTGTAAACACATAAACGTGACAAGGTGGCATCTCTGGCTTCATATTTACCTCATATTTTACTTCAAGTTTTATTTAAAACCCTTGGGAAGAGGAAGTGGCATAAGGTGGTTTTCTCTTAGTTTTCTCTTATTTTTCTATCAAGAAATATTTGAGTGTCTACATTTGTATTTCAAGAATTTTCCCTGATTTCCCAAGTGAGTTGATTGAAGTACTGATCCTGCAATCCCTGTGTTTGAGGGATTCCCTCAGACAGGGATTGGTTCAAACACAGGGGAAATTCCTGTTCCTTCACCCTGAACAAGAGCTGTAATGGCCAAATCCCAGAACTGATATCCCTGGAAAAGTTCTCCATCCCCACCCAGCCAGCTCCATGCTCACATTGGTCAAAGCTGAGATCTGGGCACACAAGATTTATTAACAATGTTCAATCCTAATCAGAATAAAAAGCTGAAATGTTGACATTTGCAATGTAACATTCCAGGGGGAAAAGTACATTTTGGGACAAAAATACAGTTTAGGACAATTTCCTTTTCCAGGTTGGAGAGGGCTTGGAGCAACCTGGGATAGTGGAGAGTCTGAACCAACAGGACACCACAGCAAAGAGGGAAACCAGGATTTTAAATGAGGATTTTAAAAGGGGTGGTGCTTGAACTTTCATCATCTTTTGTCTTTTACTGCAATTCCTAAATCAGATCCAAGAGTGTGAATTCCCAATTGGCAGCTTTGCACTGGCATTGCAGCACTACCAGCCCCTTTTCCAGGGCAGTGAATCCCTGGCCTGAGCAAATGTTAGTCTGTGCTGATTTTCTCTTCAGTGGTGACAGCCATTCAAAACAAAGCTCAAACTGAAAGCCACTAATTGAGAGCTGAAGGCAAGCTGTGCAAAGTGGGATAAGTGCAATGGTTTTCCTCTGGGAAGAACAATTTTGCTCTCTGTGTGGTGCTGTCTTGCAGCTCTAAGTGCCCCCATCTCCAAAGGGGCTCTTCCCATGGAGCCTTCCTCCCTTTCCTTCCTTTCCTGCTGCATTTCTCTTGTTCTTTCCAGTGTCTCTTTCCTCTTTCTCCAGCCAAGAATCTGCTCTTAAAAGAAGAGTAATAACTATTGTACAATAAAGAATCTGCTTTTAAAAGAAGAGTAATAACAATTACACAATAAAGTCCCAGGGAGTGAACATGTTGACAGGATATAAATATGAGAGAAATAAACAGGAGAGGTTGAAGATGTGTGCTGTGGTTTGGGATGCTGCTGATTTATGTGAGAGGTGCAGTCCTCTTGTGCTCTCTATCACTCACCTATTTTTTCCCTATTTTCCTTTCAGGAAAAGGCCAAATAATTCATCATTCCACATTTAGGCTGGGCTGGCCCCTGGGTGAAGCCAGAGTGGTTGAGAATCTTTTCAGCTTCAGGAGAGTTTCTTTCTTTGTGGTAGAGGTGAGTTTATGGCGCTGCAGTGCTTGTAAAATCCTGGTCCTGACAGGGAATAGCAATTGTTTTATAAACCTTCACTTTATGTTTAACAACAGCACAGTGTTTCTTTAAAAAGAACATCACAAAGAACCCACAGAGAGCCAGGAAGAACTAAACTTCAACTGAAATAACCCCACAAACAATCAATTAACCAAGAGGAGAAGCAGAGCAGTGCTGTCAGTCACCCACAGCCACCAGGTCACCCTTGGATGAGATTGTCATTTCCCAGGCAGGTGACACCAGCCCAGCCCTCCCTGCAGCACAGGGAGCACAGTTTGTGTGCTGGGCTCCATTCTGTTCTCATGTGCCTCCTTGTCCGGTTATCCCCCGAAAGGTTGTGGTGGTGGTGCCCGCCAGGGAACGCCAAATGTCCGGTTATCTCTCGGCTGTTTGAGGGGCCTGGAAAGGCCCAGGGTGGCCTTGGGACAGCCCGCGTATCGAAGGACGAGAAGAGGCTTCAGTTCTTCTTTCGGTTTTTATGTTTATTAATTGTTTATCTAAAAGATTTTCTTTCAGCCGAACAGAGCTCTGCTCAGCAGCCAGCCATGAGCACACTGTCTGCCCTCCCGGGCAGCCACCTATCTTTATACCCATTGTTACGTGTACAATATTTATCATTTTTCCCCAATACCATTTATTCTTATAACTCGGTGCACTCTCAGTAATAACCAATCCAAGAGTGCCACCATGGCCAAAGAAGATGGAGGAGAAGAGGAAGAAGAAGGAGGACAGGACACACCCCAATTCCTCCATCTTACTCCTCTAAACCCCCCTGTACATAAATCCTAAACCCTGTGTCTCACCCTCTAATTAACTAATCCCTTCACCATTCACCCTGGTGAAGCCCTCATCCTTGTCGTCTCCTGTGTAGGGTTAAAGTCCAGCCACCAGACACTTCTGGCAACATTCCAGGACTCCCGAGACCCCCAAGGTGGTCTCGGTGGCTCGGCACCTCAGGACTGGGATCTTGAGATCCGACACCTCCTGGCTGGGCCTGACAAACACATCCCAAAGCCATTTTCTAGGCTGGATTACCCAGTCTGCCCAGGCTTGGGGGGGTGGCCATTGAATGACATGAAAAGTTGAAGCTCAGGGTGACAGGATGGGAAGAGTGATAGAAATTCTAATGAGAATTATAAATCCCCAGGAGCAGCTGCACTGCCTGGCTCACACTGGGACACCCTTCTCAGGCACTTGTGAAATCAGCAGTTATTTCAAGGGAGCCCAAACCACACAATTTGTGCTGTTATTTGGATTATTTTAATTCTGTTTTTTATTCAAGCTGTCAGGCAGTTTGGGGATTAATGGGTTGTCTGTGTTAGAAGGCAGTTACAGAATGATGTGAGACATTGCCTTGATGAAGTTCTGTTTAATTACAAAGCAGGCAAGTCTTTCCTGGAGTGCTGGATTAAATAAACCACACATTTTTATGCTCAGTGCTTTGACCAAAGCCAGGATTTGAACAAAAACCAAAACCCAACCCTCTCAAAATTTCTCTTGCATCAGCAGCCTCAAAAGGCAGCTTTCCTTTTTCTCCCTCTGCTCTGGGCATGTTTGGCTTTTTTCTTTCCACAAACACAAAGCTCCAGGTTTCCAGTGGCCTTTTTGCACCTTGTCAGCCCCCAGGGGAGCTGATGTGGGTGATGTGCAGTGCACAGGAGCTCTGCCATGTGCCTCTCCTTTGAGCAGGAGTTGCTGTGCTTTCAGTCCCCTCATTCCACAGGGACATTTGTTCAGGTTTTTTTTTGTGTTTTCTTGAAGGAAGAATTCTGGTTCCCCACCAATTTCTATGAAATTCCACAAAAGAGATTTTCCTTTCAGCTCAGCAGGACACTCTCAGCAGAAATTTGAATGGTGCCATCATTTTGAGGGGGCATCACCATTTTTAGGGCCTTATTCTGAAAATTCCCTTCCTCCCTTGTGAACCAAGGGCTGATTTTGTACATTTTATCTTGGGTTTTATTTCCTCTTGTCCAAATGACCATTTTGAACAATAGGATCCCATGTGCAGCACATGGTGATACTTGAAAGCCTTAATTTTAAAACCTAAAGCATCTGTCAGGCCAGTGGAAAATATCTACATCCCCTAGGACTGACAAAAGAGATGAAAATTAAATTGCTTCTTGTTTAAACTTTATTTTCTCCATCAGATTTAAGGGCACTCCTTGGGGTGGCTCTCTGCATCCTACAGACTTGTTCCCATGGATTGAAGAAATCATTTTACCTTTGTGTGGTTTCTTGGTGTTCTTATTTTGCCCTGTGCTGGATGTCCCAAGGCCAAAGTGCTCAGCAGATGTAAAATATGAGAATCTGGTTATGACCATCCTTAAAACCAATCTGCAGGCAAAGCACCAGCACTGCTCATTGGGCAACTGCAGAAACACCCAATGGCTCCAGAGTTTCTGAATCTTTGAGCTTTGCTGCCCTGGACAAATAAAACAGCCTCAATTCTGCAAAAAATGACATTAAAGCTGATAAATAGGACTATGAGAACATTTATTCTTTGTGCCACCTGTGCCAGTCTTCAACACAGCACAACTTTTGTACTTTTTAGTCTGAAATGTTGATATGATCTCATAGAACAGGATCAGATTAATGGATCAGGTTCCCTCTCAGTGTCAGCCAAGCAGACACTGCTTATTCTTTTATGTACTTCAGAAAATGGACATAAATTTTCCATTTTCTCAAGTTGAAAACACTTTTTGAGACCAGACAGAGAAAGTATTTCTGCTTTCTGCAGTATGTGAGCACAGACCTCTCTGAAAATAAGTGACTTGCTCAGGATCACACAGAAAATCAATATTGCTGAGGAAAAACCATTGAATTTCTTTCATCTCAAGTCCTATTTTGACTACTGTGCTTCCTCTCTCCTCATCACTATTACAACTAATAAGTGTTTATGTCTGATGGAGTGTGAACCATGCCTAGGTCAGAGAAGCTGCTGGCTCTGTGTGCAATCCATCATGCAAAGTCATTTCCCCTGAGATAAACACTGAAATAATGGGGAAAAAAATAAAAGGGGGGCAAAAAAATCCAGCCAGCTGCCAAAAATGGGGGTTTTGACTGATAGCTGGGACTGCTCTGATCTAAACACCCCAAATTAAAAAGTAACTAAATAAAGAGAAATGTCCTGGCTGCACCCATGGCAAATTCCACATGCCACCATCCCAGAGCCACCCTCTGCAGTGACTCAGGCACTGCCTGCCTTTGCTCAGCCACTGCCTTCCAGAACAAAACATAACAAGGACTATTATGAATAAGATCCTTATAAAAACAAGGATTTAATTGCTGTAATTGCCTAAGCAATGAGTTGTCAAGTGCTCAGTGCAGACTGCAATGCAGGAGAACTGCAGAAATGCAATTAACAGGTGAATAGTCTGGGAACCTCAGTTCCTCTTCCCAAATCAGGAGCTCTTTATGGTGTGTGTGTATGGAATTGGAATTTATTTGATTGTTTGAGTTTGTAGGGGCATCCATAGTGAATTTCTTGGCAACAGTTCTGAACTCTGAGGAGAGGGAGGGCAGGGATCAGGTGGAAACAGGCTGGGAGAAAAAGGTTCAGCCTCTCCTTCATGACAAGGCACATCCTACAGCACAGGTGAACTGAGCAGCCAGCCCCTGGACATCTGGGAATTTGGCAAATTGTCCTCACCACCTGGCCCAAAAGGTGTGGGAGGCCCATAAAGCACCTTCACCCTCCAGCCAGAGCATCCTCTCTTAAAATTCAGGTTAAACCCAAGAGTGTCACAGCTGAAATGCCACAGGTAAGTGTTCACTGGCACTGGGAAGGATTTTGTCTTTGTCTTGCAGATCTGCCTCAGTTTCCCCTGAGGATCCTGTCCCAGCAGGATTCTCATTCCAGAGGCATTGGCAGCTCCCTGAGCCCCCTGTGGCAGCTGGACAGAGCCTCACTGGGCTGGGGCTGCAGCCACCAGGTCACTGCACAGCTGACAGGTAAAAGTAGGTGCCTGGAGACAACAAGGCATCACTTATTATCAATTCCCTGGGAAAGCCAGCATCCCTCTCTCTTTCCTCTCCAAAGGATGCTTTATTATAATTACATCTCACTTTATTAGGCAGCTGAAGCAAAGAGCACATTTGATGCTAATGAAGTGCTGCTGTGGTTGAGGCTGTCACTATTTTTGGAGCTGCACATCTCCAGCACTTTTCATTGGGTGATGGAGGCTTTGGATGTCTCTGGCTCCTTCTGTGGGGGCTGCCCAGGAAAAAGCAGTGACTCAGCGAGCCCAGCTGCAGAACTGCTCCCGTGGAATGGGAAATGCTGGGGCCAGCCAGAACACACACAAAGGCTCTTTCTGTGCTGCAAGTTGTGCTCAGGTAGGGGCCAGCATTATCTGGAATAAAAAAATCCTTCTGTGCTGGTCACCTGCACAGGCCTCGTTTGTCCTGTTTTCCATCCCTCACCCTGCAGCTTTTCACAGAAGGCAGATTGCACAGAAATCAGGGAAAATATTTGGGAGGTTGGAGACAGACACATCACAGCTGATCACTGGCTGCCTCTCCTTTTGGAATATGAGGGGTTTGCTGTGGGATCTCAGGATCTGAGTCCTGAGGTGCCACTGAGACCACCCTTGGGGGGCCCGGGAGTCCTGGAATGTTCCAGAAGTGTCTGGTGGCTGGACTTTGATCCTACACAGGAGACGACACCTGTATGAGGACAGGAGGGTTTCACCGGGGCGAATGGTGAAGGGATTGGTTAATTAGAGAGTGAAACACAGGGTTTAGGATTTCTGTACAGGGGGGTTTAGAGAAGTAAGATGGAGGAATTGGGGTGTGTCCTGTCCTTCTTCTTCTTCTCCTCCATCTTCTGTGGTGATGGTGGCACCTTTGGATTGGTTATTACTGAGAGTGCACCAAGTAATAAGAATAAATGGTATTGGGGAAAAATGATAAATATTGTACACGTAACAATGGGTATAAAGATAGGTGTCTGTACGGAGGGCGGCACAGTGTGCTCATGGCTGGCTGCTGAGCAGAGCTCTGTCGGGCTGAAAGAAAATCTTTTAGATAAACAATTAATAAACATAAAGACTGAAAGAAGAACTGAAGCCTCTTCTCGTCCTTTGATACGCGGGCTGCCCCAAGGCCACCCCGGGCCTTTCCAGGCCCCTCAAACAGCCGAGAGATAACCCGACAGTTTGCCATCTCCAGTTCCTGCAGCAAAGCCTGAGGAGCTGCCTGGCTTTGGGAAGGCAGGATTTGGTGTTCCAATTTCTCTGCTCCCACATCCCTTGGTGTGACACTGGCATCCAGCTGGGCCAGTGACTCAGCTCAGCCACTGACAGGAGCAGAGATCCCTCCCCACCTTGCAGGGTGTGTCACTGTCACCACCTCATCACACAGGTGACAGGAACAGGGCAGGGGCAGCCCTGCTCCAGACCAGCAGCTGTTGATAACCAGCTCCCATTTCCAAATCACTTCCTGACAGCACACTGGCAGACACAGCCTCCCCTCCCAGCTAACAAGGCTAATGATCCCAGGTGTCTCCTGATCCACAAAGCAGGAATGTGTCAGAGCAACCAGGAATTCCAAGAACACCATTGCATCTCCACACCCAACTGGTTTTTTGGGGCTGTTTTGTTACTGCAACTTCCCCACTCCCCCAGGGAAGGAAGGGAATGACTGGAGCATTAACATGTCCTGCAGTTTTCCCTCAAGAGCACAAGGGTGTGACTGAATTTACAATAACATGTGCTCATACAAACTCTTCTGAGTCTCCATGCTGGATGGGCATTTCCCCATTTTGTTGTTCTCACACACAAGTTTTAATTTAGTTGAACTTTCTAAGCATGTTTGGTTAAGGTTTTTCTTAGACCTACCTTAGGAGTAGCAGGGAGATGTGTAAAACCCTCCTGTATCATTTTATAGCTGATTTATATCAACAGGCCATTCCCAGCATTGCAGGAAAAACTCCCTTTAACTTAAAAACCTGTGACTAATCCACTATCCAGCAAAGCACACACAAGAGAAGATGTAATCAATAACAGACAAAATTCCAGTGCCAGGGAAAATAAAGAACACAGGGCAGAACACAGCACAGAGCAAGAGACTCCTCCCAGGCAGGCCAGGAATTGTGCACAGGGCACAGGCAGCTCACTGCCTCCCTCTGCTGAGCCTCACCGATGTTTCACAGAGAATTCCAGGCTGGTCTGGCTTGGAAGGGACCTCACAGCTCATCCTGTCCCAACCCCTGCCACTTCCACCGTCCCAGGGTGCTCCAAACCTGGCCTTGGACACTTCCAGGGATCCAGGGGCAGCCACAGCTGCTCTGAGCACCCCTGGCCAGGGCCTCAGCACCCTCACAGGGAACAATTCCTTCCCAATATCCCATCTAACCCTGCCTCTGGCAGAGGGAAGCCATTCCCCATGTCCTGTCACTCCAGGCCTTGTCCCAAGTGCCTTCCCAGCTCTCCTGGAGCCTCTTTGGCCACTGCAAAAGGCTTCAAGGTCTCTCTGGAGCCTTCCCTTCTGCAGGCTGACACTCCCCAGCTCTCCCAGCAACAGGAGGATGCTGGGAGTGCCCAGAGCTTTCATTTCAGACATTTTAACACCACCAGCACCAGACTGCAGCCCCTTGGTGCAAACCAGGTATCCCACAGGTGTCCAAGTTCTCCCACTGCCTCTGGAACCCCCCCAAGCCCAATTCCTCTTTCCCACTGAGCATGGCTTCCACCTCAGGGAGGGATGCATTGCTCTCTTCCCCATCCTGTTTTCATGGAGCCTGGGTGAATTTGCTGAAATCTCTATTTCTCGTCAAGTCTAACCCTGTTGGCTACCTCAGCTCAGAATGACTGGGCAGACAGATGGTGCAGTTACATAAACCTGGATTCCTGCAGGATCTGGCTAAGGAAGAGCTCCAGAGTGCCAGACTTGGTGAACTGTACATCCCTGCTCTGTGTAGAGCATTGATTTCTGCTGGGTTCAACACAGCCCCAACCTTCTCCACTCACTTTCAGCCACTTCTATTCTGCAAAACTGTGGAGTATTCCCAGCATTGCCACTTCAAAATCAAAGCATAGCTCCTGAAATACCTCTAAGAAGTTATTTAGTAGCTGAAGTTCAGCACAGATTTATTTGGTCTTGATTTTATCCTGCACTGAGTCCAGCCTTAGCTGCTATTCCAAAGCAAAATCTGTTCAGGATCCCTTCCCAGCTCATTCAGTTAAGAAAACTGAATTTCTATTTATGTTAAATACTTAAAGAAATCCAACAACCACCACAAAACTACAACAGCCAAAACTCCTACAACCCCAAACTTCTCCAAATTCTGGTCATTACTACAGCCCCTCAGTTTGACCCAGCATCAACAAGCACTGCCAGAGCCGTACAACACCTGCTGTTGCACACTGCAATGAACACACCACAAACCCTTGCTCTTTTCCCTTGGACTTTAATGTGGTGCTTGCATGAGGCTCAGAACACCAATTTGTGAGGATAAACTCCATTGGAGAGCGAGAAGGTGGAGCGCAGGTACCCCCGGAGCTGAGGCACCTTCCTGATCCGCGCCAGGATCTGCGAATCCACGGCCTTCTGGTCTGTCTTGCGCTGCTCCGTCAGCTCATATTTCTGCAAAGCACAGAGAGCAACCTTAAAACCCTGGGAGAAACTGCAGGATCCTTTAGAGAGAGGAGGAAATTCAGGGCAAACCCTGAGTTTTGGGATTTTAAAGAAATCTTTCCCCCATTTGTTCTCGATAACGGGAAGGTGGTGGAGCACTGAAATGCTCCTTGGAGCCAACACAGTGACAGCATTTCTTGGTCAAAAAAGACATTTAGCTCCTTCTCCTCTGAGAAAACCCCCCAAATTTTAAAGGTTACCTCATTTTCATGGCACCACCTCACCTTATTAATGACCACTTACAATCCACTGTTTTTTTTCCTGCTAATTCCTCCTTTCCAACCCAACCTGGAGCATTGAAAAAGAAGGAACCACTCTGTCCCTTACCTCTTTCTCAGTGTCAAAGATTTCTCCTTCCTGGTGCTTAGGCTTCCTCAGCCTCTTCTTCTTGAAGTAGGAATCCGTGAGATGCTTAGGAATTTTCACCCCAGTGAGATCCACCTTGGTGGATGTGGCAATAACAAATTTCTGGTGGGCCCTGCGCAGAGGCACACGGTTGACAGCCAGGGGGCCTGAAGGCAGAGAAGACAAGAGAGAACAAGGTCAGCTTTTCTGGGGAAAATCACTGCCTTGAAGCTGAATTTTTGTAGTCTATGTGATGACCAATTCCTTCAGAGTTGCCTACAGATAATATCTCAACAGTCAAAGCCCCCTAGAAATACAAAAATTTCCTTTCTGAGCTCTTCCAGTCAGATAATGAGGCTTAATTATCTCCTCTCCACCTCCCTGCAAAGTCACAAATGGCAGAATCATTAAGGTTGGAAAAGATCTCCAAGATCATCAAGTCCAACTTTGACAGATCACCACACTGCCAACTCCAGCAGAGCACTGAGTGCCACATTCAGCTGTCCCTTGGACACCCCCAGGAGTGGTGACTCCACCACAAAACGTGATTCCACATTGATGTGCCACACCAAACACATGCACATCTGTTGTACTACTGACTCCAGAGACAAACTTCAACTTAAAAGACCCAAAGAACTCTCCCAGAACAAAAATACCGTGCTTAAATACAATTTTTTACCTGTAACAAGCAGAAGGCCAGTATCAAGCTGCTTCAGGAACACAACACGCTGTAAAGAAATGAGACAGGACATCAATCCTCAGGTCCCAGTGCTGCCACACCACAGCCAAACTGGGAAGGGATTGTGGCTGTTACTGGTACCAGCACTGCCAGTGCTCCAGGTGTGGGTCAGCTGTGCCACCTGAGGAGCTGCCACCTTGGGATCCAAGCCCCAGCACCTCCAGGTGCCTCCTCTCCTACCAAGTGTGACTCTCCATGAGCTTTACCTCTCAATGCTGAGCAAAGCCAATGACTCCAGTTTAACTCTTCCCCCATCCCACAGGATGGCAACAGCCATCCCAGCACCCAAATCCTTTGTGTGAGTTACAGGCAGGAATTGGATAAACACCACAAGGACTCTGTAACTTCACTCAGAGCCATTCCCCAGTTGTGTTTTGCTCCTTCTGGTCACAATTTCCTTCTCTGACAGCATTCTTTATGGAACCATGAACATCAAAGACAGAGAATTCAAGGCAGGAATTCAGGATGGTGACAAGAATTCAGGATGGTCCATCCTGAGGATGGAGAACCCAATATAAAAATCCATTACACCCTGATAATCAGATTAGGAACGAAACTAATTTTTCCTTTGCAGTAACTGCTGTAAGACAAAATTTTATCTTTGTAGGAGCAGCAACAGAAACAGGCTCTGCTCTGCAGCAAAACTCTTTGCATTGTGTCCAAGCAACTGGCTGAGCCTGTTTTACTTCCAGCTCTGCTCAGAACAACTTTAATTTACAAACATTTCACCTCTGCCTCCCCTAAAGGCTGGACAAGGAAAACACCCAGACAGAAGTCACACATTTACACCCAGTGGCCCAGCTGGGAGATTGAGGGTGCTGAAAGGCTGCCAGAGGCTGGGAGCAGGAGCAGTGCCCACCTTGCCGCGGTGCCGGCCGGTGAGCAGGATCAGCACCGTGCCGGGGGTGATGGACGAGCGCAGGCGCCGCTTGTGCTGGCAGAAAGGCTTCTTGCCATGGCTCAGCAGCTTCCTGGGAACGTCCTCCGTGGGGTAGTACCTGGGCTGGGAGCACAGGACAAACATCTTGTACCACCCATGTGTCTCACAGCACACTGATTCCTCAAAAAGGGTTTCCCTATTTCCCCGAAGTTCAGCTTTCTGAAGGATTTCTGCTGCAGATGGGCTTGGAAACACACTGGGTATTTTAGAATATTTAGTGTCCAGCTCTGTATTTGTGTGTGTACTTCCACCATGGCACAGCAACACACAGGACAGAGAATTCCCACCACCTCCCACAAATGCTGGGTCTGTACTTACAGAAAGCACAGCACAGGCTGAGCCCCTGCATCCCCCCAAGCACGAGGCTCACCACCCAGCCTAAAGCCCCCTGCAGCAAACCACGAGCATCCCGGTGCTTTTCCGTACCATCTTCCGGATTTTAACCACCCGGCTGCCTCCATTCTTGTCTCCACCCACTGGCTTAGTGATAGTGGCACGGGGCATCTCCTTCTTCTTCTTCTCTATCTGCGCGCAAAGAACAAGGAAAACTCAGCACATTTCAAACCAAAGGCACCACGATAAACCCCATTATTCCCCCCAGAGCTCCCCACCCTACCTTTGTCTCTGGGGCCGTGTACTTGCGCTTGTACAGGGCTTTCCTGGCGTACATGGCAGAGCGGGAATACCTCCCGATGCCGCGGGCCAGGACGGGGTTACGGCTGGCATGGTATTTCTTCACTCTCTTCTTCTTGTCCCCAGCTGCTTTCTGGCTTGGCTTCTGCTCCGCCGGCTTCTTCTCCCCTCCCTTCTTCTTGGCCGGCTTCTTCTCACCTGGCTTCTTCTCTGGCGCCTTCTCGCCCGCCATCTGCGATCACGGACAGCAGGGTTTAGAGCTTGTTACAAAGCACACAGAATAAAAATAAAACAATCCAAACCATCCTTCACACCTTTCTAGTAGCTGTCAGCCACCTCCTCCGGGCGCAGCTGACTTAGCCCTGCTCCCTGTGCGACTCTACACGGCTTTAAGCTGCTCCTGCACGCTGGTTACAACAACTCCAGCACACTCCAAGCGCTCCTCGGTGGGAAGCCCGAGGACACACAAACACACCCCGAGCCTGCAGCCGCCTCTGCCCCGGCACCGCTGAGCTGCCAGGCCCTGCCCCAGCGGCCTCCCCCGTCCAGCCCCAGCCCAGCTCCCCGGGAAGCTCCGGCGCGGCCTCCACATCCCGCCGCGGCCTGGCCCGCTCGGACCGGCGACACTCCCGTTCCTCCCCACTCCCGCGCCCATCCGCCGCTCCCCGAGGCTGCCGGGCCGCGCCTGTGACCGCAGCGGGGCCGCCGGCTGGCGGATGGCAGCGGATGGAGCGCGATGGGCCGGGCGCCGATAGCGCCAGCTCCGCCATCCTCACCTTCCGGGGGAGCAAAAGGAACTCACATCCGGGTGCGCGGGCTAAGGACAGCGCGGCGTCTGACGTCAGCGCGCCGCGCGGGGCACCATGGGACTTGTAGTCCGGGACCGTTCGCGCTGTCCGGGGCAGCCCCGGGTCACCAGCGAGGGGGACACCGGACCCCGCGCCCGCTCCGGGGGCTGCAGGACCCCCGGCCCGGACAGCGGTCCCGCCGCGCCGCCGCCGCTTAACCGGCGTCTGCCCGGGGCTCGGCCGGCTCCGCGCCCTGCCCCGTGTGCGGGCGAGGCTCCCGTACCACCGCGCTCCAGCGCCGGGGGTCCCGCAGCCCCCCGGGCGGAGCGGCGGCGCGGCGCGGGGCGGGGCGCGGCGCGGGGCGATGACGGCGCGGGCGGTGACGCGGGGCGGGCCGCGCCGCGCTCGCGGGCCCGAGGCCGCCGTTGTTCGCGCTCCCCGCAGCGCCCGAAGGCCGCGGCCCCGCCGGGACCCCCATGTGAGCGGCGGGCGGCGCGGGGGGGCCGGCGCACCGCGACCCGCCGGGGCCACGGGGGAAGATGACATCGCGGAGGTGAGGCGGGAGCGGCGGCCGCGCCGGCGGGGAGGGCGGCGGGCAGGGGCCGCGGCTCCCGGGGCTGCGGGGACGGGGCTGCTCCCTGCGGGCGGGCAGGAGCCCCGGGAGCCGCCCCGGCAGCGCCCACCGCGCCCGTTCCCGCGGGGATGTCCCGGTCCCGGAGCCCCCTCCCGCCTGTTCCCGGGGGATGTTCCCCTCCCGCAGCCCCCACCCCGCTCGTTCCCGGGGGATGTCCCCGCTCCCCGATCCCGCTCCCCGCCCGTTCCCGGGGGTGCAGGGATCGGGGGGCTTCGAGTGTCTCGTTGGTGGCCGGAGCTGCCCCGGTGCCCCGGTTTGGGGGGGTTCCCGTGAATGTCCCCATGGAGCCCGAGGGATGGATTGTTGGTGACTGGGACCTGCTCAGTGCCGGGTTCGTGTTCCGTCGAGGGCCAGCAGCGCTGATTTACCGACCCTAACACACGGCCCGGAGTGTCCCTGAGCTCCCCACACCTGCGCTCTTAATCACTTATCAGCGTTCGCTCTGATTTCAAACCCTTGTGGCACTGCTAGAGCACGGCGACGAACAGCCAAACCCGTTTCTTTGTTGTAGCTTCTCACTGTCCTTGATGGATTTTGATATTTGTACCCGGTGTTCTTTTGGGTGAGCTTTGAGCTTTAGAGGAATTATTGTCATAGAAAATACTATAAATGTATTTATCCTTTTTAACCGACCTATTCTGAGATTCCCAGAATGGTTTGGGTTGGAAGGATCATAAAGTTCATCCCATTTCCCCCCCTGCCATGGGCAGGGACACCTTCCACTATCCCAGATTGCTCCAGCCTGACCTTGGACACTTCAGGGATGGGGCAGCCACAATTTCAATTGATTCACCTCTACAACTAATAGCTATTAAATTATAATTTCTCCAAGGGTAAGTTGTCCTCTCTCTTTTCTCCTCAAGATGGTGAATCTGGGTGAATTGGTTTCAATCCATGGCCATTTATAGTAGGATTTGGGGTTTTTTGAACTGTATGGAGGTTTTTTAGTCTATGTTGTGCTCTCTGGATGTCCCTGCTCACAGGTTACAAGTCACCTTTGGGCAGCTCTGTGAGTTTCCTCCTTGCCAGAATATTTACTGTTAGTCTGCTCAGAGCCCTAAACTGCAACTTGTGAGGGAGACTGAAAAAAGCTGGGAAATATCAACTGATGAGCCTATAAATAGGAGTAATTAAAGTACCCGTCAGCACATCCCCAGTGCTGGGGCTGTGACAGCTGAGACAGAACTGATTTCATCTCTCCTTTGCTCTTGCAAAGGTGATTAAAAACCCCAATCACCGTGTGGAAAATTGTATCGATTTATTTCTTTTGGTTTGGTAAGAGAGAAATGTGCTGGCAGCGTGTGACTTAGGGAGCACAGATCCTGCTGGACCACGACAACAAAAAAAGGGATCGCTGTGGATTTTCCATCGTGGATTTTTTTTTTTTTTTCCCCATCAGAAATTTCCTCGCTTTGCTGACACCCCCTTGATTTTGAGCCCCTTGTTTCTTACCAACATCCCCACCTTGCTGTGAGCTCACTGTGGGCTGGCAGTGATGCATTCCCAGCCCCTGAGTGGGAATTGCTGCGGGAGGGATGGTGAGGAGCAGCCCTGCCAAGGGCGTGGGTTTGGGTGACCCCTGGGATTGTATTCACTGCCCTTGGCCGGGGCACCGACTCTGCACCTGCTGCCACGGCCACGGGCAGGGAAAAGAGCACAAAAAAGCCCAAAATGCATTCCATCCCTATAAAAGGAAGCGTGAGAGCGGGTCCTGGCTGTGCCCTCCCCGTTTGGAAGGGCTGCAGCCCCCAAGGTTGGGAGCACAAGGGATGGCAGCGCTTCAAGGAGGATCCTCCTGGCGGCCGGAACCGCTGGCAGGGATCCCTGACACCCCCATTCTGCTATTTGGGGTGCCTGACAAATGCAGCTTCCTACTCAAAGCCAAAAATACGGAGCTGAGGGAGCAGGAGGACGAGGTGCCAGCAGAGCCACAGTTACATAAAGGGCAAGAAATCCCTCCCAGGTGTAGCTTGGCTTTGCTGCGTCTTGGTGTGGATGTGGGAGAGAGATTTTGGACCATCTATAGGGTTTTTGTGTGTTTAAGCTCTCCTTTAAATGCTGGTTAAATAACAGGTTATTTGTAGTTATCTCTGTACATAAATTATTATTTTTCCTTTGCTGTAACAGCTCATGCACAGCTTAAGGTTCAGGGTGGGATACAGAAGATATTTCACTGGTTGAAGTTTATGCAATTTCAATATAATAAATCTGAAGAAGCAATCACAATAATTTCTCCTCTGTCTCTTTAGACAGTTTTTTGCTGTAAACTCAAAAATTTCTCCTCTGTCTATTTAGACTTTTTTTTTTTGCCATAAACTACAAAATTTACCAAGGTTTCTCTTGATTCCTGTGCATATTTAAAAACCTTTCAAATTTCAAAATATTACTGCAAATTTTTTGTTTTGCTTTTTGTGTTTTTTTTTTTTTCCTTTTGTGTTTGTTTTTTCCTAATGGAAAAAACAGAAACAAAAAAAAAAAAAAGGTAAAATTTTGGGAGTAGAAATGTGGTAAATATATGATCACCTTCTCCAGGCAACCTGTTGTGGGCTGAAGTGTGTTATTTAATGTTCACTTCATGCCAGGTACTGATGCTTGTGCAGTTTCTCTTGTGAGAACTTTCCTTGACCTTTGAATAATTGTTAGGTAAATGTAACATTATTCATTAGTTCATTCCCATTTGCTGTGATAATTTGGAAGTATTTTTGAATGTATTTTTCCATGTCCTGTGCATAAATTTGATAATTTCTGTGTTGTTCTTCAGGGAAAGATGGGGACTATTCACTAGATTTTCATGGTGCAAGTAGAATATTATGAACTAGGGGAAGAAAAGATTCACAAGAAGATTCACACAATTTATTTCTGAAAAGGATCCTGATGAATGACTTGCTAGGGATTTGGATTTTCTAGAATCCTAAAACTCCAGAACATTTCTGAAGAGAAGGCTTTGGTGGGAATATTGGCAACTCTTCAGTAGAGAAGGAATTGCTGCAACAATTGAAATAATAACCCTAAATTTAGACCTGTGCTCTCATATTTTGCTGATTTAGCAATTTAGCCTGAAATGCTGACTGGATCAGGAAGGATCAGGAATGCTGTTCCATTTTTCTGGATATAACATTCCTCTCTCTGTGACGAGCCTGCCTGTGGAGTTTTTTTGGATAT
This sequence comes from Zonotrichia leucophrys gambelii, assembly GCF_028769735.1. Classification (NCBI taxonomy): domain Eukaryota; kingdom Metazoa; phylum Chordata; class Aves; order Passeriformes; family Passerellidae; genus Zonotrichia; species Zonotrichia leucophrys. The sequence continues at coordinate 3,720,269 of NC_088185.1, forward strand.
ATTTTGTTGTACTTTGGAAAAACCCAGAGGTGAACAGAGAGAGGAGCAGGCTGGGTTCTTTCAGCACACAACAACGAGGATTTAACTCTGAAAATTAAATGTGATTTTTTAATTGCCGAGTGCAAAAGTGGCAGAGCTGAGGTCGAGCTGCTCACACCAACAGTTTATTCTTAGAATTTTAGAAAGAAAATTCTCCCCAGACCCTTTCATGCAGAACTCCCTCAGGGCTGCAATAAAAACGGGCAAATTCCAGATAAGAGCAGAGGCAGCGGTGGCACCGAGTGCCTCCCAAATAAGTCCCAAAGTCAATGCCAGAGGTGGGGACACGGAGCTGCTGGCCCCAGCTCTGCCTGGGCTCTGGGATAGTCATTGAGAGCAGTCTGTGGGTGGTGAGGATCAATGGGAGATTCCTCTGGGGTTGTATTTAAACAGGGCAGACCCAACCCTGGCCCCACATCCCTGCGAGGAAGAGCAGTGGGGTGTCCACGCAGGCAGTTCCTTCCTGGCCCCCTCAGCTGTGCCCTAAACCATGAGGTTTTGTTCAGTTTTTAACCTTCAAAATGTTGTCGAGTGTCACTTTGGGTGTTTTGTTTTTATTTTTAGGTATTTTTCCTGTTTGTCTTTCAGTTTCTTTGTGTGCTGTGTTTTGCTGGAGTAAGGAAATACCACTTCTGGTCTGTGTTTATGTTGTGTACCTTTGATATCATTTTAATCAGAATGGGGATAAGTGTAATTCTTAGGCTTACAGAAAGTTGCAATGCATAAAGTTGCAATGTGAAACTAATAACGAAATTTTATTAATTTAGGTGCAAAGCTCAGTGTGCAAGCTGTCACATTGCTCTCTGTGAGTTAACTCTGAGAACCTGCTGTTTATTTATTAACATTCTTTATTTTTTAACCTCTTGTAGATGGTTTCATCCAAACATCACTGGGGTGGAGGCAGAAAACCTGCTGTTAACAAGAGGAGTCGATGGCAGCTTCTTGGCACGGCCCAGCAAAAGTAACCCAGGAGACTTCACACTCTCTGTTAGGTGAGTTTGGCTCTTCCCAGTCTTGCCCCAGGTTGGTAATAATCTTAATTTATTGCTATCCTATGGAGAAGGAGCTGTGGGTGAACTCCTTGAAAGAGGTGAAAGAATGCTCTGGTCACTTTTTAGTGTTGTTCGCTTTTCCCTCTTCTTTTTCTCCCATTTTCCCTGAAGAGCTTCTCAAAAACTTTTACTCAGCTCTAAATTGGAGGGGAGTGAATTCTGATTTTACAGCAGGACAGAAATGCTCAGGAGAAGCAGAAGCAGGTTGATAATAACATTGCTTTTAGCCCTTTACAAATCCATTTGGTCACCAGCTGGAAGGAGCCAGAGGTGTTGGGAATTAGTGATCCAGCAGGAAATCCAGACTCTCCTTGCACAGGAAGAGTCAGCAAGTTTTTAAGGGCAACTGTGGCTTTTTCAGCTTCCAAAATAGGCCCTCTGTGGCAGTTGTCCCCTGACACTGCGTGGTAGGGATGGGGAAAAGACAGCAAGAGGAAGTAGATAAAGGAAAAGGGAAAAGTGGGATTGGTGATAAGAGTTGTGCTGCTTGGATACTTGTGAGATAACAGCCCTTGTGGCACAGGAGGGGATTCCTGCTGGGAGCTGCTCTTCCTTCATATTGATTGAGACTGTGGCAGCAGGCAAAGGCAAATATTTCCTGAGGGAGAGACTTTGGGAGCTGGTGGGAATTCTGGAGAAAGGAGCAAACCAGCTCTGCTGGATGTCCAGAATATTCAACTTTGTGCTCGTGTGTGGAATTTTGTGTGGCTCTGAGGGGTTTCTGGTGGGGCTCCTGGGGCTGCAGACCAATTCCAGTCTGCACAGAATTGGTTTGTGCTGCCAATTCCAGCTCAGAACTTTTCTCCTGTTCTCCCTGCCTGGTGGGCAGAGAAGCTGGAGCAGAGGAGCAGCAGCTCCATGCTGGAATTGTGAACATGGATCTCTCCACCTCAGGCATCACCAAATCTAAAAGTGATTGATTGATTGATTGATTGATCGGCTGACTTGGGAAGGGTTTTGGTGTCCTCTGTTTCAAATCTCAGACGAACTGGAGCAGTGACCCACATCAAGATCCAGAACACAGGTGACTACTATGACCTCTACGGCGGAGAGAAGTTTGCCACGCTGGCTGAGCTGGTGCAGTACTACATGGAGCACCATGGGCAGCTCAAGGAAAAGAATGGAGATGTCATCGAGCTGAAATATCCCCTCAACTGTGCTGATCCCACCTCAGAAAGGTCAGAGAAATGGTGGAACCTCCATGTCCTTGTGCTGCTTAATAAATGCTGTGTTAATCCCTCTTCTGCCTCCCTCTGGGAAAAGGGTGGCCACGACTTTGGATTTGTTTCAGGGAGGTTTCTTGCAAAATAGATGAATAAATGTGGTTAAAGGTGAAGCAATCCAGGCCTCAGAACCTGTTCCCTTCAGGATTCTTTCTTGGGTGGGACAGGACTGAAATAGAGGGCAAAATTCCCTTTATTCTCACTGGGAGAATGTTTAATCTGAGAAGTTCTGATGTTGTTGCTGCTGCAAGGAATTCCCAGGGATATTTCTGGGCATAACTTTTTGTGCTTTTCCTAGCAGTGGGTAGAAAGTGAGGGCTGCACAAATCCTCAGATTCCTCAAACTCCTGTTTTGAGGAGTGTGGTTAATAAGGAGAATTTGGGACTCTGGATTTGAGGAAATATCAGGGGTCAGAACTAAACCAGCAGATACCTGTTTATTCCTTGAAGTGAAAAAATGAGGAAAAATAATCAAACAAGTTCTCTTAATGCCTTAACAGAGGTGGGGAGGATTGATGGTTTTTTGGCCTATTTCCTGAAGAATTGGGGTTGCTGGGATTACCCTCTCCAGTTTCTAATGGGATAGAAGGGTGGGGTCTCAAAAGTATGAGGTTTCCACAAGTTTATCAGGGAAATTTCATGAAGGAAATAAAAGAATGAATGCCTTGACTGAGGGGAAGATTGGAGTGTAACCTGGTGTTTATTTGGATTGTTGTGAAGGATCCAAATCAAAGCTTCACTGGAAACTTGTAGGAAACTCCATGGAAGTGCTTTGAAGTGTTTCTGTCCTCACTGATGTGCACCTGGACACTTCCAAAGCTTATTTTATTTATTATTTTTACCAACCGAGGCTTTCCCTAGACCCGGCTGCTGCTGAGTGAACAGAAGGATTCAATTCCATAATAAACACCTGGAACAAACGGATTCAGCCGGAAAGCTAAGCAGGGTGTCTCACCTCTTCATTTCCAGGTGGTTTCACGGGCATCTCTCAGGGAGAGAAGCTGAGAAACTCCTGACAGAGAAAGGAAAGCATGGCAGCTTCCTGGTGAGGGAGAGCCAGAGCCACCCTGGGGACTTTGTCCTTTCTGTGAGGACGGGGGATGACAAGGGAGAGAGCAACGACGGCAAATCCAAAGTGACACACGTCATGATCCACTGCCAGGTAGGAACAGCAGCGACTCCACGGGCTCTGGATCCACTCCCCTTTTCCCCTTTTGCTGCAGGTCATCCCTTTGATCAAAATGTCTCCTTTGATGGCATCAAAATTCCAATATTTTTTGGCTGGCTGGCTCCTGTCAGGGCCTTCTGGCTCAAATCACACTCTGCTGTGCTCAGGGAGCCTTTGCAGTCTCCTGGATGGGTTTGATCAAAATAGGAGTGATTGGATAAATGGAGATTTATCCACAGATGTCTCTGTGCTGTCAGTTCAGGCAGTTACACCTGATGGATGATCAACAGTCTGTGAAAATGAGTGTTCACTCCAAGGAATGCCCTGAAATCTAAATCTTCTGTTTAGTATAAGGTAGTTCTTCACTGAAATATTACTAAATTACAGTTTTCATATTTAATCTGTCTCCATGGGCTGCTATTTAAAAAATAATCATAGATTTTTAAAAAAAACATGGATTTTTCTTATTCTCTTTTACTTCTGTTGTGCCCGAAGGCAGTGTAATAACCAAATTGTATAAAAACACCTAAAATGCAGTAACAGAAGTAGTTTGGAGGTAGAAATGACCCACCAGGACTGTAAATGCTGAATTAACAGAATATGTTTATTTTTTCAAGAAAATCCCTCTGACTTGCAGTTAGCATCTCTGCCTTTGAGGAAAATAATTTGGCATTTGCTTCCTTAAAATAGAGATGGTGCCAGGCAGTGCCAGCCTTTCAGGACCCAATCATACACTTAATTTTGGAAATCAATTCAAATCTCTAATTCTTGGATTCTCATCCTGTAGCTCCAGAGCTGCCTGAGCCCCGGTTCAGAGGGAATCAGCTCTCTAAAAAAAGCAGATAAACCGATTTTCAAGGAGATGGCAAAAAAAGGAAATGTCCTGCAGCGTGTCTGTTTCTATTTATTAAAGTTCTATCCTTTAGCAGAAGGATTTCAGTAGAGCCTTCCACACATAATTTTGGAGGTTATTTCTGATGCAAGGCACAGCCTAGAGGTGCTGTGGCTGTGGTGGTGGGAAATGCATTTATTTGGACAAATATATGCAAATATTTATTTATTTGACTTTTCAGGATCTCAAATACGACGTTGGTGGAGGGGAGAAGTTTGACTCTCTGACAGATCTGGTGGAGCATTACAAGAAGAACCCCATGGTGGAGACTTTGGGCACTGTGTTGCAGCTCAAGCAGGTGAGGAGGACAGGCCACCCCTGAGCTTTGCCATCTGCAGGATGTGTTGTTGAAATGCAGCTTTTCCATATGTTCTGCAAGGCTTTTTTTCTGAGGGGAAAAAAATGAGGAGTTGAACTTCATGAAATGGATGAAAAAGTAAATTTTTGTTAGGCTTGGGAAGGGATTGTCTTGTCTCTGATGTGCAGAATTTCCTGGTCTGTAAGAGTTGCAGGGCATGTCCGGAAATGAGACAATTTAATGCATTAAATAATTAAATGAATAATTAAATAAAAACTGTGACGCTTTAAAACCAACTGTTCACCATCCCCTTCCTCACTGCCCTTGGCTCGAATCCCAAAACACTGACATCCAAAAAAAAAAGCCTGGATCCTAAAATCCCATTAAAATATCCTCATTTTGAGGGATTTGTGTTAGAGCTGTCTTTGCATGGCTGTTCTTGGCTGACCTGTGGTGTTTGTGTGTGCCCAGCCCCTGAACACCACCCGGATCAACGCTGCCGAGATCGAGAGCCGCGTCAGGGAGCTCAGCAAGCTGGCAGAGACCACGGATAAAGTCAAGCAGGGCTTCTGGGAAGAGTTTGAGGTGATTCCTGACATTCCAGGGAGTGTTTCCCGCAGTGTTTCCTGCAGTTTTTCCCTCCAGTGTTCACTCTCACACTGCCAAAGTTGGGTTCTGCTTTCCTGCTGTTTCCTCCTTTCCATCCCCTCACATCCATGGCTTTACTCCCATCTCCAGGGCTTTGCCAGCTCCACTCTCGTGGCTTGAGATATTTGCCTTTTTTTTCCCTGATTCTCAGAGTGATTTTTGTCCAGGATATCCTCCTGGATGTCCTTCCCTGTTTGTCCCACCGGGACAATCCTTCCCATTCCTTCTGCAGTTTGGGAAGTTGGGAGCCGTTTCTTTAGAGACACTTCCATTTCTCAGTCCATCCGTTGTCCTTGTGGCTTTTTGATGCTCGTTTTTGAGGATCTTAAAGCCATTGGGAAGGGGTAGAAAGCTCTGGGATAAAACAACATGGATTATATGCATTTCTTGGACTTCTGGAGGTTTCATTTTGGTTTGTTTTGGTGTTTCATTTCTCTCTGTCGGCAAAATTCCAATTTTTTTCCAGAAGGACAAGGAGAATGGCTTCAAACTAGAAGAGAAGTTTAGATGAGATATTGGGAAGAAATCCTTCCATCATCTGGAAGAAACTCTTCCCAGAGAAGCTGTGGGTGCCCAGTCCTTGGAAGTGTTAAAAGCCAGATTGGCTGGGGCTTGGAGCAGCCTGAGACAGTGGAATGATTTGGGTTGTGAGGGACCTTAAATCCCATTGTACCCCACCCCTGCCATGGCCAGGGACACCTTTCCCTATCCCAGGTGGCTCCAAGCCCCATCCAGCCTGGTCTGGAGCACTCCAGGCTGGATAATGGACTGGTTTGTACCTCACACACACACAAAACCACCAGTGGAGTCTGGAATTCCACCAGCAGATGGCAACAGGAAACTGGGAAGTGCTCAGGGAGCTCCAGAGAGGCTGCTGTGAGAAACTTCCTGAATAGTGATGGATTTGCAAAGTGACCATGCTTGGAGAAACCCTCCTTGTTCAGAAATATCCATTGGCTAAATGTGCAGTGTGCTCTGATTGTTGCCAGGAGAGGGAAAATTAATCCATGGAAAGGGAAGGAATTAGCACAGAGGTGTGTGAGGGGAATGGCAGATGGTGAGGTGATGGCACTGGGAAATGATAAAATGAGGATTGAGATTTCTCCTTTCTCCTTCCAGAGAGAGGGGACAGCCCTTGATGCAGGGCTGCTGGATGGTCAGAACGGCCAGAATTCCATCTGGAGAGGGAAGGAAGTCAGCAGAGGTTGTGTGTGTGTGGGAAGGGATTGTTGGTTTGGCAAAACACAACTGAGCTATTAATTCACAGTTCTTTCCTGACCTCTGCTTCACGTTGAAAAAATTTTTCTTGGAGTGGATTTCTCAGTCCAAGGAAAAGTCTAGCAGGAAAAGCAAATAAATGAAGAATTTTTCCTGTGGGACATTGCACTTCTTTTTCCCCTTTGCTGCTGTCACTGAGCTCAGCACTAACCCTCGTTTTTTTGGGATTGAAGCCCTCTCCTGGCAGTTTCAGTGCCCTGTTTTCCCTGTTTTCCATTCCCTCAGGGAAGCTCCAGCTGTCCCCCATGGTGGCAGGAGGGGGGAGCACACTCCAGGCTGCCCATGGATCCCTGTCTGTGCTGCTCAGCCCAGATGGTGAATTTAAATCACTTGTCTCCAGGCAGGAATGCTTCCTCTTGTCCCAGGAAGCACCAGAACAGGGATGTTCACAGCCCTTGTAGTGTTTTTCCTTCTGAGAAATGGTTATTTCTGAGCTTAGTGCTGGGATGTTGTGGTGAGGTGGAGGAGAATATTCAGATTTATGGCTCTGAATGGGCTTGTTGGGATCACTGCTGCTCGTGGATCTCTCCTCAGGGATGCTCCAAGCAATGATAATTAACTCTAGGAAGGAAGATGTGGTTTCCACACACATTTAATTGCTCCAATTCTTTAACTTGCTGAGAAAGTTTGGCTCTCAGACCTTTTGCCTGGAATTCCACAGGCTGGAATTTGGGAGCTGTTTCCTGCCCTTTTGTCACAAGCTTGAAAACTTTTCATCTCTTCAATTTCTTTTGCTTTCGCTGCCTTTAGGATCAGCCCAATTATCCAAGGTCATCAAGTGAGGGAGTATCAGACTGAGACAGGAGTGAGCAAATGTGCCAGTTAAATAAAGAGTCTGGAGGGTGGGAATGATGAGGGGAGCAGCTCCCAAAGCCCGAGTGTTCCTTTTAGTGGGACCAGGAACTGCTTTGGGGATGAAAACTTGGAGCAGAGCATTGGGATCCTGGTGCCTCCAGCTCCAGGGAGCTTTGGGAGTGGGGAGATTTGCCATGGAAGTTTGGAATTGCTGCTGTCCCTGGGACGCTGTGTCCCAGAAAATCCCCGCTGCAGCTTGTTCCTGACTGGGATAATTCATGGATAAATAAATTATGGGTAGCCCACCACCTAATGCCCCTCTCCTGCCTTTTCTCTGGGATTGCTGTGAGCGTGGGCCAGCCCATCCTGCTGTTCCTGAGCCCCCCTGTGTGTGCTCTCCCCTCAGACCTTGCAGCAGCAGGAATGCAAACTCCTCTACAGCCGCAAGGAAGGGCAGCGCCAGGAAAACAAGAACAAAAATAGATACAAAAACATTTTACCCTGTGAGTATCGACCCTTCCTTGCCGTTTAATGTTACTCTGGTTTGTTTTCCTCATTAGTACAGGGTTAATTAAGTGCCACTGGCCTTTGGCTTCTCTTTAATGATAATTTTCCCTCTTATCAGGATTATCCAGTGATTTCCAATTTGGGTTCACACATTTGCACTTTGTAGATATTTGTAATGTTGGTTTTTATCTTCATTTAAAAGCCTCATATCCCTCAACTCAACAGGCTGGAATACTTAAATTTAAGAGGATTAATTTGGAGGCCAGAACTGGCACATGCAAATCCCAAGGCTTTGCCTTGACTTGGTGTTTGAGTGTTCCTGAATTCCCAGACATGGACATGTTTTGGTCCAGCTGGTCACAGCAGCTTCTTTAAAGGAAACAGAACAGGCAATTTGGAATATTTTGATCACTTATTTACTAGGATTGATAATTAATTAATAGCTGCTATGTGCTCACAACTGTGGGCTGCAAGTGCTTGACATGCATGTGTGTTTTTGCAGTTGATCACACCAGAGTTGTTCTCCACGATGGTGATCCCAATGAACCCGTTTCAGACTATATCAATGCTAATATTATTATGGTGAGTGGATTTGAGTGTATTCCCACCTCCTCTTCCCTAAATCCAAGGGAATCTTGTCACCACACACAATTTGTTGAATTCCTGGTTTGGTTTTTTTTTTTCCCCTCTCTAGCCTGAGTTTGAAACCAAGTGCAACAACTCAAAGCCAAAAAAAAGTTACATTGCTACCCAAGGCTGCCTGCAGAACACAGTGAATGATTTCTGGAGGATGGTGTTCCAGGAGAATTCCAGAGTTATTGTCATGACCACGAAAGAAGTGGAAAGAGGAAAGGTAAAACCAAACTCCAACTGGCTTTGGGAAAGATTCTGACATTCAGGAGCTGATCTGACAGGGATGAATTGATTTATGACTGGAATCAGGCACAGGATTCCTTGGAAATCTGGAAGGTGCTGAGTGTCCTTTTTTTATTGGTGTCTGTGGGAATTGGGGATGGATTCCTGTCACATCAAACCTCCCTTTCTTAAGGTTTGCCTGCTGAAATTTCAGCTGCTGTCTGTGAATCTCTGTATTTCAAACTTATGGGAGATGTGGCCAAGCAGGAATTCTGGGTGCTTGAAGGGAAAAATTCCCTGCTCCTGCAGCAAAAGTCTGGGCATTTATTTTAGCTCATCAAGACCTCCCTAATAAAACAGAATTATGGGATTTAATTATTACAAAACTGAACGTAGAGATGTTGCTGCTTAGCTGGGAGCTGCCCTGGCAGGATTTAATGCTGTCAAGAGGAATTTTCCCTACAATGGTGTATCCCAAAAATCTCCACTTCCCTTTGGAGTACAGGAATCTTGTCCTGCTCCCTGGCCTCTGGCAAACCTGGGGATATTTTAATTTGTTTCTGGTTTCAAATGATACAAGGCAGGAAGGAATAGGAATAGTTGAACATTGATATCCTGGCAGCAGCCACACACAGCTTCCTGGGGTTTGTAAGGATTTATCTTTGGAATTTGTTGCTTCTGATCTTTTTTCTGTTTGATAAATACTGTCCCTTCTCTCCTTTTAAATTTCTCTGCTTCTTCCACACACTATTGTCCACGTTTTTACCTTTCTCCCTATTCTCATTATCTGTTCCTGAATAGAAAACTGTTGCTTTTTTAGGGGAGCATCATTTGTGGGGAAAATCAAATTAAGAGCTGAAGTTTTTCTGTGGGTGACTGATGATTGCAGGGGGTCCTCACTCCCAGGAACTTTGTGTGAGTGCGCTGAAGACAAATAACAGAAAATTTTACAGGATTCTCTCCCTAATTAAGGTGTCAAAGCTTCAAACTGGTGCTGTTTATTGGAGCCATTGGACTTTGTCTTGTGTATTTATTTTTTAAAGTCTTTGTAAAGTTTTGCCACTTCATCCCCCTGATAAAGGGACAGGATTTGTGTTTCCTTCCTTGGAATTCACTGACAGAGGAGAAGCTCCCCATTCCCAGTGCTAATCTTTGTTTTGGAAGAGGAGAAATAAATTACGGAGTTGATTTGAATGCACCTTTCTTCCTTCAAGTTATTTATTATTTTTTTAAGAACCCCCTGAATGGCCTTTGCTCCTCTGCAATTTCTCCATTTTTTTTTCCCCCCAAAGTTTGCTCATCCCTTTTGCTGGAGAAAACACCTTAATTCATCAGTGCTGCATTGCTGCTTCTTTCTGTGCCCTTGATTGTTTTTGTGATGCCTATTTCACTTCTTAAAGAATTGCAAATTCCAGTCCTGGTATCAAATCAAAGCTTTTTTATCTCAGGCCAAGCTGTTTGCAGGAAGAGAGAACCTTTGCAGCAGAGCTGCCTCCATAGCCTGAGGAAGGGAGGAACTGTGGAACATCCCAGCCCTGCATCAAGTCCTGGATGTGCTTTAAAGTGCAGAAGCAGCAAATCCTTAGAAATTAAAGGAGTTTTGGGGTTTTTGGAGGCAGTTCAGCAACCCTTCCAGCAGAGTAAAGCTTATTTTAAAACATCATGTTGCTGTTCAGAGCTCTGCATTGAAAACTGCAAAGTTATTTCTGCTGGCACCCCCCAAAAATCAGTGTATTTGCTTCAGTTTCAGAGTATTTGCTTGTTTCTCCCCTTGTGACAGGGAAAGAAGGGCAAAAATAGCAGGAAAGCATCTTGTTGCCTACGTGGGCATGTGTTCAGCCATCTTCTCTGCCTTGGGCTGCCAGGAGGAGCTTCCCTGTGCTGTGTTTTTTCCTGAATATTCAGGATAACTGCAAATAGACCCTATTGCTCTGTAGGATTTGGTGTTTGCTCCTGCAGTAATTCCTGCTTGGACGCTGCATTCCCAGGAGTTGCTCTTTCCTGACCTGTCACAGGAGCCAAATCCAGGTGCTGATGGGTGAATCCATTCCTCAGTGGATGGAATTTATCCCTGGGCAGAGACAATCCTGATGGAGCAGCAGCACACCAAAAACTCTGCATTTCAGAACCTACAGACCCACAAACTCCCTTTACAGGAGTTTCCATCTTTGGTGATGGAACCAGAGCTGGGTCAGTCCTTCCTGCTGCAAGCCATGGAAAAGCAAATATCCAAGTTTAATTTCCACTGGGAATGATTTGTACCTTTGACCTTTATTTCTTTTGCAGCCTGTAGGGTTTGGGCTGTGGGACTGAATTCTGTATTTTAAGACCTGTGACAGGGGGTGCAAAAAGCATGATTTTAATCCCCAGCTTTTGAAAATATCCAGGTGTAAAATATCCCAAAAATGTGCTAAGAGGAGAGGTGACCTGTACCTGTCTGAAATTATCCAGTGGCTGTTATGGAGAGGAGAAACTCCCCATTAAAATATTCCTCACCTCATCAGCTGATTGTCCTCTGTGGACTCTGAAACAAAAACAAAACCTTCAGGGTTGAATTAATCACTTTGCAAAGCAACTTTTTTTTTTTTTTTTCCTGCCTGATTATTCCTTTTCTTTTTATTGGTTTTTTTTTTCCTTTATAATTTGAAATCTTGCAGAGTAAGTGTGTGAAGTACTGGCCGGATGAATATTCCCTGAAGGAGTACGGGGTGATGCGTGTCCGGAACGTGAAGGAGAGTGCAGCCCACGACTACACCCTGAGGGAGCTGAAACTTTCCAAAGTTGGCCAGGTGAGAACAAAAACAGCTCTGTCCTTTCAGCCCAGCTTGTGGATCACCAAAGGAAAAAATGTCAGGATTAGCCCATTTCCCTGGAATCAATAAAAGCACTCGGAGGTGAATAAATGGAGCCCTGCCTTTCTTTGAAGCTCCACGTTCAGTTCCATCCATCTTTCTCTCTTTGCCCTTGGGATAATTGAAGATTCTCCTACCTAAGCAGCTTTTGGCAGGAGAGGAGCTGCTGCAGAGCTTGCAGGGAATCAGGGAGGAGGGAAAATGCTTTTAACTGAGGGCACTTCAATCCAGCCTGGCACTTGTTCCCTCATGGAAATGGTGGCACTGAAAGGAAAAGTTGTGTGTGGAAAATTCACTTAAGGGAAGGGATAAAAAGGTGAGAAAACAGTGTGGAAATGGCAATTCCTGTTAAGGAACAGTTTGGATCAGGGAGGAGAAGCAGACCAGGGGAATTGGGGATGGATTCCTGTCACATCAAGCCTCCCTTTCTTAAGGTTTGCCTGCTGAAATTTCAGCTGCTGTCTGTGAATCTCTGTATTTCAAACTTAAGGGAGATGTGGCCAAGCAGGAATTCTGGGTGCTTGAAGGGAAAAATTCCCTGCTCCTGCAGCAAAAGTCTTGGCATTTATTTTAGCTCATCAAGACCTCCCTAATAAAACAGAATGATGGGATTTTATTATTACAAAACTGAACATAGAGATGTTGCTGCTTAGCTGGCAGGATTTAATGCTGTCAAGAGGAATTTTCCCTACAATGGTGTATCCCAAAAAATCTGGGGAGTACAGGAATCTTGTCCTGCTCCCTGACCTCTGGGCTATTTAATTTGAGGGATTTAATGACTGATGTGCCAGGCCAGGCCTTGTTCCCTCCTTTGGGATTTGCGGAGCTGCGCTCGGGCCGGATTTGGGGGGCTCAGCTGTGCCCCACGAGCAGCCAGCTGTGTTTGGAGCAGCAGGTGTGTGTCCCTGTGCCGCAGGGCAACACGGAGAGGACGGTGTGGCAGTACCACTTCCGCACCTGGCCCGACCACGGCGTCCCCAGCGACCCCGGCGGCGTCCTGGACTTCCTGGAGGAGGTGCACCACAAGCAGGAGAGCATCCCTGATGCAGGACCTGTCGTGGTGCACTGCAGGTGAGGCTCCTGCCGCTCCTCCTTTTGGCCCAGGGAGCTGAGAGCTTTAAAAAGAACAATTTTCCCTGGGAATTGCTCAGAATTCCCTGGTTTCTGTCTGTGCAGTGTCACATTCTGGGGGGGTGGCACAGGGTCCCCTTGGGAAGGGATTTCAGGCTCTGAACCTTTGGATAAATGAAAATTTCTGCTGTTGGATGAGAAGATGGGACCAGACCTGGCTGGAGCATTTCAAGTGCAGGATCATGGGAATTCTGGCATCTCATCCCACCTGTGAAGGCTCTGTCCATTTTGGGTGTTCTCACCTTGTAAATGATACCATTTTTAGGCAGAGAAATGTTAGATCTGACCTTAGTTTTTTTTCTGATTTATAAACACTGAGGGACAGAAGTGCTGATTTCTGTGCCTTCCCTGGGGTCTCTGGTTTGACTCTGGCTAGAATTTGGAAGCCCCTGGCTATAATTTGCAAACCTCCTGTCTCCTAATGCCAGAATTCCTTTACCTGAGGTTTTGCTGCGCATTCAGAAAGATCAAAACAATAAAATTCCATTTTTTTTCTCCTTCTTCCAGTGCTGGGATTGGTCGAACAGGAACTTTCATTGTCATTGACATCCTCATTGACATCATCCGAGAGAAAGGTACCTTTAACCCTTTGATTGCCCTGCCTTTAACCCTTTGGTTTCCCTGCCCGCTCCCGGATCCACCCCAGCAACGCCGATGGAGGGTTCAGGTGAGCTCCACCCTCACCTTGGTTCTTTTCCCTGCTCTCCCCAACGCCGTGGATGTGCCCAGGGGTGGACTGTGACATCGATGTCCCCAAGACCATCCAGATGGTGAGGTCCCAGCGCTCAGGGATGGTGCAGACAGAGGCCCAGTACAGGTTCATTTACATGGCAGTGCAGCACTACATCGAGACCCTCCAGCGCAGGATCGAGGAGGAGCAGGTGGGTCCCTCCCAAAGGATCCCAGCCCGGAGCAGCAGTGCTGGGAATTGTGTTCTGGGAAGGCTGAAGGTGTGAATTGTCTCCTGTATTTTAGTTCATTGTGCTTGAGAAATAATTAAATTGGTAGGTGGGATCCTCTCCTTAAGATATCAAGTGGAATCCTCTCCTTAAATTTGGTGGAATCCTCTCCTTTCATTATCGGATGGGATCCTCTCCTTAAATTATTAAGTGGAATCCTCTCCTTAAATTATCAGGTGAAATCTTCTTAAAACATTGTGTGGAATCCTCTCCTTAAATTATCAGGTGGAATCTTCTCCTTAAATTATCAGGTGGAATCCTCTCCTTAAATTTGGTAGTATCCTCTCCTTACATTATTGGGTAGATTCCTCTCCTTGAATTATTAAATGGAATCCTCTCCTTAAATTATCAGGTAAAATCATCTTAAAACATTGTGTGGAATCCTCTCCCTAAATTTTCAAGTGGAATCCTCTCCTTAAATTACCAGGTGAAATCTTAAAGCATGATGCAGAATCCACTCCTTAAATTGTCAAGTGGAATCCTCTCCTTAAATTATCAGGTGAAATCTTAAAACATTGTGTGGAATCCTGTCCCTAAATTATCAAGTGGATTCATCTCCTTAAATTAAGTGGAATCCTCTCCTTAAATCAATTGGAATCCATTCCCTAAATTATTAGGTGGAATCCTCTCCTTAAATTATCAGTTGGAATCCACTCCTTAAATTACCAGGTAGAATCCTCTCCTTACATTACTGAGTGCAATCCTGTCCTTAAATTACTGAGTGGAATTTTCTCTTTAAAATATGAGGTAGAATTCTCTCCTTAATTTAAGTGGAATTCTCTCCTACTCTCCCTGTCCCCGTATCTCAAATTTCCTTCCTGTTATCAAATTTCCTGTGGAGGAAGAATAAAAGATAAGGGTCTGTTAATTAAAGCAGAACCTCGTGCTCTTTGTGTTTTAAGGAGATTTCAGAGCTTGTTCCCTGCATTCCTCAAAGGGGAAAATCAAATGCTGATCACTCCAATTCCAGTTTTGGGAGTTTATTGGTAGGAAATCAGTTTATTGGAGTGGAAAATGAAAGGGTGAGTGTGGTGGTCCAACAAAAAGCACTGCCAGGAGTGTGGAGGGATCAGAAATGTTTGGGAATAAGTGGTGAGAGCCACAGAGAGCTTCCCCTGCCCCTTCCTGCTCAGGGGATTCCTTGCACTGCAGTTTGGGGGGTTTTACAGCAGTTTCCTGGTTTTGTGATAAAGAGCTGATGTTTTCTCCTTGTCCCTGCTGCTCCCTGCCCTGACCTCAGAGCAGCTGGGGTTTGTACCTTTTGCTTTCTGTGCTAATTAGCCCAGATTTTTACTCTTTTCAGTGTCTTTTTCCCTGCTGGGGACTTTGCAACACTTACTGGGTTAGTTCCTCTTTATCAGCTGGTTCCTGCAAAATGTCCTGTGGTCCATCCCACAAATCCTGCATTCCATGTGTCCACCAATCCATCCATCCATCCATCCATCCATCCATCCATCCATCCATCCATCCATCCATCCATCCATCCATCCATCCCACAAATCCTGCATTCCTTGTGTCCACCAATCCATCCATCCATCCATCCATCCATCCATCCCACAAATCCTGCATTCCTTGTGTCCAATCCATCCATCCCACAAATCCTGCATTCCTTGTGTCCATCCATCCATCCATCCATCCCACAAATCCTGCATTCCCTGTGTCCAATCCATCTATCCCACAAATCCTGCATTCCATGTATCCACCTATCTATCCATCCCACAAATCCTGCATTCCATCCATCCATCCATCCATCCATCCATCCATCCATCCATCCATCCATCCATCCATCCCACAAATCCTGCATTCCTTGTGTCCCATCCATCCATCCCACAAATCCTGCATTCCCTGTGTCCACCAATCCATCTTTGTCTCCCAGACTTTGTTCGATGAAGCAAACCCAGGTTTGCTCAACAAATCTTTTCCCGAGCTTTGTTCCCACAAACTGCTCGGGACAGCTTTGTCATAAATCCTGGCTAGGAGGGGTTTGAGAATCAGCAGAATGAGCTGAGGGAGTTTCAGGAGTCCATCCTGGAAAAGCCTCAATCCCAGGAATGTTCTTAATGGGAATTCAGGAGCCAGAACTCCTCTGCTGTGAGATCGGGTCACTCCTCAGCACTTGTTGGCAGCATTAAAAAACCCCAAATAAACCCACAAACCCCTCCCCAGCCCCCAAATTCTCTGCAAAACTTCATTTTCCACCTTGCAGGTTTCAGTGTTTGCAGGCCTTGTGGATGCCTGGGAAGAGGAAAAATCCATCTCCCGTTTCTTTCCCAGCGTGGTTCCCTGGCAGGATCTGGAGCTGGGTGCCAGCACAATTGGCTGCAGCCTGGAGCATATGTGCACCATCCAAATAACAGCTTGGCTGCTTTTTATATCAAACCTAATGGGCTCAGATATTATTTTATTAGAGCTCCTGCAAACAATGGTGTTGCTCTGTTGGCCCCAGCTCCGAGCTGGAAATGAGGTCAGTGGGAAGCCCACTGGCTGCTCAAGAATGAAATGGGGATTTTTCTGCCAAGGAGATGAGGGTTGAGCACATTCAGAGGGTTGGTGTGTCCTGCTGGAGATGGTGGGATGGGTGGAAATGGGGATTTATCAGGTTTAGGTGTGCTCAGTGATGTGTTCACTGCAGGATGAGCTCTCTCCTCACAGATAAACCTAAAAACACCCATGGGTATCTCCTCGTGGAATTGCTGCACTTTCTCAATGATTGGTTGCTGGGATTAACCCCAAACCTGGCTTTTTGTTGTGTGTTTTGCTTCACAGAAGAGCAAGAGGAAAGGTCACGAGTACACAAACATTAAATATTCCTTATCGGACCAGACGGGCGGGGATCAGAGCCCTCTCCCCCCCTGCACCCCAACCCCAACGTGTCCAGAGTAAGTCCAGTCCTGCCCTCAGTTTTTGAGCTGTTTTCTCTCCTCTTCAGAGACCTCAAACGAGGCTGAGTTACCCCAGAACCTGCCCTGTTGTGCTGGGCTTGCCTCTGAAATAAATCAAGTAAAATTAATTGTCTCTGAATTATGGGGTGTGTATTATAGGACATTTCTTTTTGTGTATTATAAGATTTTTTTTATTTTTTTTTTTTGGTGGGACTCTAAATCCTGATTTCATTTCAGAATGAGAGAAGATAGTGCTAGAGTATATGAAAACGTGGGGCTGATGCAGCAGCAGAAGAGTTTCAGATGAGAGGATGTTCAGAGCCTTCCCAGCCAAGGCAGGTGTGTATGGCCTGAGGAGGGGCTGTGCCCAGCCTGCCTTGGGAGAAAATGCCCCCAAAAATGCCCCCAAAAATGCCCAGAATGCTTGGAATTGATCCCCACAGGGTGCCTGAGTTCCAAAAGCTAATTTAAATTCAATTTTCATGACCTTTATACACAATCTCACCTTTCACTGCCAAAGCACTCGCACGGTTTCTAAGCCAGGCTCAAGACTTTGGGTTGAGTTTAAACTTTATTTAGAGCATTTCTGTGCAATGCCTGAATAAGAAACAACTGCTGGGTTTTTTTCTCAATAATTCTTCATTTTTTTTTCCTTTCCCAGACATGAAAATGGTTTTTAAAAAGGTCAAGAAAGAGATGGAAGAAGCTTCACGTGAGCAGTGAACTCTGAGGGCTTGGTACCTTTTTATTTACGGTTTTAATCCTTCAGTAGGCAAAACTTCAGAGCATCTAAAGATTGTTTTTATCTCTTCTCTCCAATTTCCAATTGCTCATTTTCCAAATAAAAGGAAATCCTTTCTACAAGGTAGACAATTACTTTGTAGAGTCAGTTTTGAATCCTGCAAACTGTTGGACTGTCATCCATTTGTTTTTTTTAAATAGTATTTTGGTTTCACAGTATGGCTGTTAGTGGGGTTTTGGTTTTTTTTTTTTTTCCTTATTTGAGCAGTTGTGGGGTTTTTGGGGGGCACTGGGTGGGGGGTGGGTGGTGGGAGAGCAATGCCATGGATAAATCCATGCCACGAAATGTAAAATACTGATGGGAACAATGTGGATTGTTGGAAAACAGTGGATCACCAGCGTGGATAGAACCAAGTGCATGATCAAATTAGTCCTGATACATTTCAAACTCAGACTGAGCTTCCTGGGGTGAGCAGTTCTTGAGATGAAGGTGCTTTTTTTGTGATAATTGGTGGCTTTGATTCCAATTTTGCTGTGTGGCTGGATGGGCTATTTTGGAGGAATTTATGCAAAGTTGTTTTTTACATCAAACAAAGTTTCTTTTCCGTGATCTGTGCCCAGAATAGGAATTCCTTGTGTCCTTCAGGAGACTCAGTGACCTGGGGGTGCTTTGTGAGGAGGCTCTGTGGTGACTTTGTGCTCAATTAAATGAGAATTCAGGTGTTAATTACGAATTGCAGGATGTTAAACCCAGTGAAACCAGTAACCGAAGTGGAAGCTGTGCAGGAGCCTCCTGGATTATTTTGTTTTTTTAGGGAAGGAGGGAAGGATCCCAGGATTCCTGGTGGGACAGGAGCAGCAAGGCCACACTGGGGGCACTGTCCCACCCCAAGTGCCTTTGGGAGCTGCCTGGACCTTCCTGTCCCAGTGCATGGAAAACCACTGGTAGGGAGACAGAGCCTCTTCCAGAGACTCCCCAAGGAAGAGCTGGTGAGCTTCCATGTGATTCCTTCCCCTGGCTCTGCCCCGGACCAGCAGCTCCCCTTGGAGCTGTGCATGGCAGGAGTTGGAGTCTGGGGTCTCCCCAGCACCTTGTCCCTGATTTTGGGGACATTCTGGGACATTGAGGAGTGATTCCCATCCCCACACGGGATTCCTGACCTTCCTGTGTGGCTGGAATGGGGTTGTTGGCCTTGCTTTGCTGGTGGAATCCTGCTGGAGCCTGGAATGTAATTAATTAATTAATTGAAGCAGCTTTGGGAGAGGTGGAGATGCCATCACCTGCTCCTGAGTGCTTTGCAAACCCCGATATTTGAGCAGTTTGTTTGGCCTGAGTGAAGGTGCTTCATTGATATTAAGCAGAATTTTGTCCCTTGGCCTCTTGTCCTTTTTGGGGGCTTTGGGACTTGATTTTTTTGGAACTCCTGTCACCAGCACACCATAAATGTGTTTGACTGGCACAGCCTTATGCTCTAGCCCTGAATCCTTGTGCCCTTCCTAGGTGGGAATAGAAGATGAGGAGAGAGAAATGTGATTTGGTGGAGAGATTCCTGTTCTCCATCCCCTGCCAGCCTCTCCCTGTTCCCAGCTGAGCAGGGATCGCTTGGAAGTGTTGACATTTGCACGGAGTAATTAAATATTTGCCTCAAACTCTGTGCAAAATCAAATTGTGCACTTGAGAGGCTGGAGCAGGGTGAGGGACACACCCGGGCGGGGTTTGGAGCTGCTCTGCTCCAAGCTGGAGGGGAAAAGCCAGGAGAAAGGAGGGAAGGATCCTGAGGGAATCTCAACTCTGTGCACTCAGTTCATGAGAAGTGTCTTAAAAAGCTGGACCCGTGCAGGCAGCAATCAGCACAGCGTGGCCTCGCTCAGAGCCTGTTTTATTTGGAATTGTTCTCCTCGGGAGCAGGGAGCTCTTGTGCAGAACGTGTGGGGGAATGTCAGCGAGGGGCGAGCAGGATCTGTGACCAAAGGGATGAATTCTCCTTTCTGAGCCTGGTTTGGCTCCTGGTGGGCGCCAAAGGGGAGCCCCTGCACCCTAAAATCTGTCCCCAGAGACAGGGAGGGTTCTGAAAGCGTCTCCTGCATGAATCCCAGCATTAATTCTCCCAAATAACTTTGGGGTTCTGGCAGGTGAACAGCAAAGAGAAACATCCTTTGGTTCAGGGGAGATCGGTGATGGGATTCAGGGATTCCCAGGTTTAGGGAATTCAGTGGGAAGCTGTGCTGGCTGAGCTTGTTCTGGAGCAGGGCTGGAAAAGGGATCCCAGGGGAAATTTCCCCCAGCTCCCAAGGCACAATGATTGATGCCAGTGTGAATTTGCTGCAGGCGTCATTTACTGAATGTTTTAGAGAAATACACTTTAATTTCAGCTAACTCCTGTTAGGCCTGGTTGGTTCTATTAATCCTGACCAAACTTTCCTTTTTTCCTCCTAAAAGATGTGTTTGAGACCTGATTAACCAGGACACAGCTAACAAAGGTATCCAACCTGTTCCCCTTTTTTTTTTTGTTGTTGTAGGGCTGAGGAAATTTGCAGCTGGGACTAAGATGTGTTGTCAGGCTTAGATTTTCTACCCATAACTCCATTATTTCAAATTAATTGTTCATTTCTCCCTTTTCAATAGTGAAAGGTAATGAATAATTTCAAGCCTGTTTATTTATGACATTACTGTGATTTTTTTTTATTGCAGTACTAAAGACTAATGAAAAAGGATCTTATTAGGTGGAATAGGCCTTGCATTTATTTTTTTTTTCCTGCAATGTATGAAGTATTGTACCAGAGTATTAAATGAAATGTAATATTTTATTGCAAAATTTCTATCCTTTAGAAGGAATACATTTAGGATGTCATCAATTTGATGTGAATCATGTAAATGTTGAGAAATGAGCTGTTTATTCTACATCTGGTGTTTCAAAAAGATTTCACCTCTTGCCTTTTGCCCACAGTCTGTAGCCCATTTACAGTTGTCAAAATGTGACATTAAATAATAGTTCCTGTATAGAAATAGTGGTGGTTGTCCATTGTTTTCTGGGCTGGTATTTATGGGGTTTAATTCAGTTGCAGTGGGTTTGGTTTGTTTTGTTTTTTTTTTTTAATTGCTGCCAAGCTGTGTTATCAGAAATAAACCATATCTGTAACAAGCAGAAATTCCATTTAAAAAAAAAGGGAAAAAAAAAAAGAAATTCAAAATAGAAAAAAATAAAAAAAGAAATAAAAATCATTTTCTTACCATGATTTGTCAGTCCCTGTGTTCTCCAGCTGCAGGCACCAAGGATGGCATATTGAGAAGAAGAAATTTTTCCCAATTTCTTGGGAATTCTTTCCCAATTTCTTGAGTGGGTGGAGAGGGACTGGGATAGAATTCTCAGAGAAGCTGTGGCTGCCCCATCCCTGGAAGAATCCAAGGCCAGGTTGGACAGGAACACCCTGGGATGGTGGCAGGGGATGGAGCTGGATGATCCTTAAGCTCCTTTCCAACCCAAACCATTCCAGGATTCTGTGATTCCTGCTCAAAGCTGGATGGGGCTTGGCCTCTCCTCTTGCTCTTTGTGTGGGATCAGTTGGAATTGGGAAGTGGCGGAAGGAAGGAAGTGGCGGAAGGAAGTGGCGGAAGGAAGTGGCGGAAGGAAGGAAGTGGCGGAAGGAAGGAAGGAAGGAAGGAAGGAAGGAAGGAAGGAAGGAAGGAAGGAAGGACGGACAATCCTGTTCTTTTCTCTCCACATCCCACTCATCACAGCCAGCTCTCCTGCGTGAGGGAGAGGAGATTTTGCTCCCGCTCCTGCTGCTCCTTCCTTCCATCTTCATCTCTTGCTCTGTTTGTTTTTGGGGCTCTGCTGTTTCCGAGGTGTTTTTATCCCAGGAGGGCTCTGTGCTTGCAGCAGGAGCTGGATTCTGTCCCAGGCTCCTCTGCCAGCTGCTCCTGCCACATTTCCAAAGCTCTCAGCATCCCTGATCCCTCACACTTGGAGCCAGACACTTCCCAAAGTGTCACCTCCCCAGGGACAGAGCAGAGGAGTGAACGCTGCCCTGAGGTTTTCCACATCTTACCTCCATCAATACTGGTTTGTCTGGTTTTCACTTCTCAAACCCATTGGGAATGCTCCCACTTGGGATGTCCTTGCTGTTGTTGATCCCAGAAATCAGCCTGCACGAAGGGGTTTGAATTCCAGGGAGATCCCACCGAGTGCTGCCTCTCCCTCGATCCTGCTTTAACAACAGACCTGAAACTTTCCAGGGAATAAATCAGCTCAGCCTGAGCAGTGCTGGTTGAACAGCAGCAGAATCTGGAGTAAAACAAGCTTTAATCTCATGGCAGAGGCCCATCCCAGGGATAATCCAGGGAAATGGCAGGAAGGAGGCAGAGCCCTGGAATCCAAACGGGGCCGGGAGCTCTGTGGAGCAGCAGCTGGCTCTGAGGCGATTATCCCGCAGGGGAAGGTGGATTGATTTGTTTTTATGAACACATCCAGCAGTTTGCATCCATCTCTGGGAGTTTTTATAATCCCTGCCGGGGCTGGGGAGGGAAGGAGGGAAAAAGGGAAGGAGGGGAGGGAGGGACTGTTCCAATCTGAGAACTTTGACGAAGATTGAAAGTGATGCTGCTGGGGTGACACTTGGTGTCTCCTGGCTTTGACTCCTGCTTTGAGGTGACACTTCCAGCCCCTCCTGCTTTGTGGTGACACTTCCAGCCCCTCCTGCTTTGAGGTGACACTTCCAGCCCTCCCTGCTTTGAGGTGACACTTCCAGCCCCTCCTGCTGCTCCCAGCTCTCTTTGTCTCCCACGTAGGTGAGTACCAATCCATTTATTCTCCCGGCGTCCTCGGTGTTTGTACAAACTGAGGTGATCAGATACTGCTCAAGGACAAGTTTCTTATCTCCCTAAACCCTTGAAACTTTGGCTGGCTTTTTCTCCAGGATGAATTCCTGCTTGCTTTGGGGTGGGGGAGTTCTGAGTCATGCGGGAAAGGGGAAGGTGTCCTTCAATCCTCATCTTTGCTGTGACCCAAGGAATTCTTTTTCCAGCCCAACTCTCTTGGCAGAGCTGGTGCAAACCAGGCTCTGTTTGCAGGGTGGCAATTCCTGTTTCATGTCCCTGCCTTTGGAGCCTTCCCATGCTCACTTTTTCTCAGGATCACCCTGGAGCTCCCTCAGCTCTTGTGCCTCAACTCCCGGAAATCTCCCTTTGCCTTGAACAGAGGCCTGAGGCTCAGCTGTGTCTCTATTTTTTCCCTCTTTGGTAAATCTTGGGCAGGATACCTTCAAAGGATCCTTAATATGCTGCTCTCTTCCCGTTTTCCCCACGGGGCCAGGCAGCAGAACAATCCCAAGATCAAAAGGTTTGATTTGAAAATCCCCAGCTCTCCCAAGGAATGCCTCAAGTGTAGGGAGGGCTGTGACATTTTTAGCACATCTCATCTTGACAGCTCCCTGCTTTTCCTGACTTTCTGCAGGTTTGCTCCTGATGGAGGAACAATCCTTGGATTTTTGGTGCTTTTCTCAGTCTCTCTATCTGTGTCATTGGGAATGGGAGGGGGAGGAACTCCCCCGTCTCTCTTGGGCTGGAAATCAGGCTGGGAAGTGCTGTGATTCCTTCTGCTCTTTTTCTTTAACAGTGTTATGTCTGAGCTGGAGTTCAGGATTGTTTTCCTGGCTGGAATTTTTAATTTGATGGCATATCCCATGGATATTTCCTGCTGTGGATGACAGCTGAGGGACACAAAGTGCTGCATAAAAACCAGGAGAGCGAAATACAGAATCCTTGTGCCTTTCCTTTCCCTTTTCCCTTTTCCCTTTTCCTTTTCCTTTTCCTTTTCCTTTCCCTTTCCTTTTCTTTTCCTTTTCCTTTTCCTTTCCCTTTCCCTTTCCCTTTTCCTTCCCCTTTTCCCCTTTTCCCCTTTTCCCTTTTTCCCCTTTTCCCCTTTTTCCCTTTTTCCCTTTTCCCTTGTTTTTTCCTTTCATTTTTCCCTTTTCCTTTACTCACCTCTTTTCTCCCAGTGTTTGTACACTCAGGAATATTTCCATTTTCTCCTGATGTTTGTGCATTCAGGAATATTTCCATTTTCTCCTGGTATTTGTGCATTCAGGAATATTTCCATTTTCCCCCGGTGTTTGTGCATTCAGGGATGTTTCCATTTTCTCCCAGTGTTTGTGCAGAAGAGTGCGGGCTTTTCCAAACTCCTTGATCCCACTGTGCATTTGATGTTTTGTATTTATGGAGTGGCTGCTGGGGTGGGTGTGGGATGTGCTCCCATCCCTCAGGCTCCTGCCCATCACAAATTTGGGATCTTGCACCTCGATTCCCATCCCTCAAGGCTGGAGCTGAGGGAAGGCAGCACTCGGAGCATCCTGCTGGATCTCTGCCATTCCCAGTTGTGCTGCTGCCCCTGCTGAGGAGATTGGGCTAAACACTGCCTGGAACCAATCCCTGAGGATTCTCCCACGAGGATCTGCTGGAAGGGAACCTCATTGATCCCCAGCAGCTCATAACTGTCCAAATCAGCAGTGGCTGCAGGAATTCCTGCTCTCTTTGGTCCATTTCCCAGGCTGAGATCTACCAGGAATGTCAAGCTGGGGAATTGCTCCTGGAATTCAGCTGAGTCCATCAAAGGGCCTTGAGTGGTGACTTTTCTTGAAGGGATGAAACTTCAGAGGGAATTCCAGGCTGGTTTGGCTTGGGAAGGGACCTCACAGCTCCTCCTGTCCCAATCCCTGCCACTTCCACCATCCCAGGGCGCTCCAAGCCCTGTCCAGCCTGGCCTTGGGCACTGCCAGGGATCCAGGGGCACCCACAGCTTCTCTGGGCACCCTCACAGGGTGGGATATTCCCAATATCCCGTCTAAACCCTCTCTCTTTACCCCAATGAACACCCTAAGAACCTGAGTGAGACATCAGGTGCTGGGTTGATAAATCCACCCCCCTGGAAGCTCCAATTTTGCAAGAAATGAGATTATTTTGGGCTATGTGGGCATCACCCACAGACTCCAGGGCAGCTCCCAGCAGCATTTCCCAAACCATCCCCAATCCAGGATCCCATTCCCTTGCAGCCCAGCCTCTCTCATACACACCTTAGTGTTAATTATTTCTGCTTTAAATGTGCAAAAATTGCTGTGGGTTCCTGTTCTCCATCCCTGCGTGCTCTGCCTGCCTTCCCCATGGCTGGAATTGTGTTCTCCCAGCCTTTCCCTGGGATTTAGCAGCTCTGCACCCTCCCAGAGCTCCTCAGGCCGGGGCTGATCCGCGCTGGAGCTGTTTTATCTCTATTAATAGTGATTTCCTCACGGAGGATTTTTCTGCTTCCGTGCACTTAGGGAAGGGAAGGCAAGGCTGCTCTGAAATTCTCCCCGCCGATAAACGGTGCGGCAGCTCCAGGATAAACAGGCAGGATGGGGGAAAAAGGCGTTGCCATGGCAACGCAGGGATTTCGGTGATTGGTCTCCATGGCGATCGTTGCTAAATTCTGAGAGGTTTTAAAAGCGCTTTTTTTGTTGTTGTTGTTGGGTTTTTTGGGTTTTTTCTTATTTTTTTTTTGGGGGGGGAGCACACGCGGGGGTGTGGCCGCGCACGTGCCGGCTCCCGCATCCCGCCGGGAATTCGGCAGGAGCGGGCACACACTGGGAGGGCGTTCGGGTATTTTAAGGCCCTTTGGATGCTGTGTCATGTGGGATCCTTCCCCGCTGAGGATCCGAGCCCTTGGAAAGGGTGGGAGAGCGTTTGGGATGTGGGAAGGACACCCAGGGCCGCCTCTGTGGGGTTATGGGTGGGAATAAATCCCATGGATTCCATTTTCTTCATGGTGGAAAAAGCCCCTTCTTTATTCACAGAACTCCTTTTTGTACAGTTTTGCAGACCTCCAATTGGTCAGGAGCTTTCTTGCTAATTAGTTTATTGGTTAATAACAAGTTGTTATCCTGTATTGATTGGTCGCTCAAACTCTCGGTGTGTACATGCAGGAAAAGTTGTTTGTGAGAGATAATTTTAATTTTTCTATCCAACAATGTAAAAACAGTTATATAACTGTTATTATATATTAAATAACAGTTTGTACAGGTGCAGGTTGGTTTTTTACCCAGGAATAGATTGTTATTGTTCATACCAAGATTGCTTTCACATGGGAACTTGCAAAGTGCCAGATTGACAAGGCCAGCCACTGGTTTAGGAGAGCGGGTTTGATTTTATGAAGAGTTTCTTTATGATTTTCTACCTTGCTGCAACACTTGTGGTGATGGGAGCTCCTCTGGATGGCCAAAAGTTTGGGGAATGGTGGTAAAATCAGGGGTGACCTTATCACTGTCTACAGCTCCCTGAAAGGTGATTTTGGTATGGTGGAGTTGGGCTCTTTCTCCAGGAACTGACAGAACCACAGCCTCAAGCTGCACCAAGGGAAATACAGGTTGGATATTAGGAAAAAGTTTTTTATGGAAAGAGTGATAAAGCTCTGGAATGGCTGCCCATTCCAGAGTCCCCATCCCTGGGTGTGTTTAACAGAGCCCGGATGTGGCACTGGGGGCCAGGGTTGAGCTGAGGTGTTGGGGCTGGGCTGGACTCGATGGTCTTGAAGGTCTCTTCCAACCCAGTGATTCTGTGATTGTGTGGATTCTGTGATTCCACCCCGGAGGCTGCGTGGGATCACTGATGAGACACCAGGGATGAATTCTGTGCCTGAACAAAGCCCAGTGAGCCTCGCTGGGCCCGTTAGTGCCGCCTGGGTGACAGCGCCGGTGTCACTGCGGGGACACCCGGGGCCGTGTCCCTGCCTGGGGTGACATCGAGTCCCTTTGTGTTCCAATGGAAACACATCCAATCCCTTCATGTTCCTGATGGAATCCCGACCTTGGCTTTCCATTTCCTGCCCAAAACACCTCAGCTGTTCCCAGTGACAGGATCCCAGGACAGTGACAGGATCCCAGGACAGTGACAGGATCCCAGGATGGATGGCTGAGCCCGGCTTGTGCCTGTGGCAGAACGCAGGAATCTCCATCCTTTCCCTGTCAGAGCTGCTTTTCCTTGGGAATCCTTCAGCTCTGGCATGTCCTGGGTGTCCCTGGGGTTTGACAAACAGTGACAATAGAGACTGGGTGTCCCTGGGGGCTGACAAACCCAGCATGAGCTGCTGATCATTGTTGTATTTGCTGGGAATGCCCAACGAAGGCAGGAATGATGAATCCGACTCCATGTTCTCACAAGGCTAATTTATTATTCTATTCTATTCTATTCTATTCTATTCTATTCTATTCTATTCTATTCTATTCTATTCTATTCTATTCTATTCTATTCTATTCTATTCTATCCTATCCTATCCTATCCTATCCTATTCTGCTATACTAAAGAATACAGAAAGGATACTTACAGAAGGCTAAAAAAAAAATAATGACAACTTGTGACTCTTTCCAGAGTCCCAACACAGCTTGGCATGGATTGGCCAAAGAGTGAAAACACCACACCAGAATCCAATGGAACAATCACCTGTGGGTGAACAATCTCCAAACACATTCCACCTGAGCACGTCACAGAAGAAGCAAATGAAATAAGAATTGTTTCCCTTTTCTCTGAGGCTTTTCAGGAGAAGAATCCTGAGTGAAGGGATTTTTCCAGAGAATGTGAATTCCCAAACCCGCAGTGTGTTTGGGAAAGGAGCTCTGGATGAGCTGATCTGCACAATTCCCCTTCCCAGCTGTGACAAAGCCCTGCTGTCCGGGCTGTCACGGGGATAATTGCTTGGCAATATGAATCAGGAAAGTGGCTTTCCCCCTGGAATCTTCTCCTGACACTTGATTTAATTCCTGCTGACATCCCGTCCGTGGCAGCCTGATCTGAGCAGGGACCAACAGGTTACTCCAGGAGTAAAGTGGTTGTCAGCAGAGCCTTTGCTCTCTGCAAAGGGAAAAATCCCTCTTGGAGGAGCTGGAAATTGGGAGGAAGCAGCTCAAACCTGTTGGTATGAGGGGAGGTGGCTCTGGGATCCGTGGGATGGGATGGATGGGGTTGGGACAGGAAGGAAAAGGGGTTGGGTGGTTTTGTATGGCTGTGCTTGGTGTGCCTGCGCTTTCCCATTCCCAAAAAAGGCCTGGAGCAGTCAGGGTGCTCTCTGCACCCTCCTGGCACCCTTGGGATGATCCTGGAGGGATGTGCAGCCCAGAGAGGATGAGGATGGGGAGAGGATCAGCTCCTCCCCTGGATGAAACCCTGTGTGACAGCAGGGCCAGCACATCCAAGGGCTGGGAATGTGCCACAGTGCTGCCGGGACAGGGTTTGGGTTCCTGGCGTTTTAAGGAGCTTTGTGGGGGCTCTGGGAGGAAGGAGAACCCCTGGAGCCTCCCAGCCACTCCTGATGATTCTATTCTGGCATGTTGGGATTTCCAGCGACATTCCCAGCTGGTGCTGGGATCTGCTGCTCCAGAGGGTCCCAGGGTAATGAGTGCCAGCGTGGGATCCTATTAATTGCAGCCATTGTCATGTCTGGATTGACGGGATAATTGCTGGTATTTGGTGTAATGCTCTGATCACAGGAATTCAACCGCTCCGAGGGGATCACAGCTCATCCCTGCATCCTCCAGGACAGATCCTGCTGGGAGCCCTCCCCATGGCTGGGAATTCCCTGCAGAGCGTCCCCTGCACACACTGATCCAGCAAATCCCTGGGAAGCTCAGGGAAGCTCGGGCTGCGCTGCTTTGCCTTGGGAGCAGCGAAGCCGCCGGTGCGCGCTCTTGGGAAGGGCTGGGATCCGCGGGTCGCTGCAGCTGGGTGAGTATTACAGCGACCTTAGACGGTCACTGTGGTGAGAGAAGGACGAGAATCTTGTTTCTTGATCAGAAGGCTTGATTTATTGATATAAGATATATAATACATTATAACTCTACTAAAAAGAAAAAGAAGAGAAGTTGCAGAGAGCTGCTCAGCTAAGAATAGAATAGAAGGAATGAATAACAAAGTTCTGTGTGCAGGGAATCTGTCCCTGAGCTGCTCCTGTGATTGGCCTTTAATGGTACACATGGAAGATGAGCCAATCACAGGGACACCTGCTACATTTCACATCAGCTGATAACAATTGTTCACATTCTTCTTCTGGGGCTCTGCTTCCCAGAAGATGGACAAATGTGAAAGAAAAGATTTCTATGAAAAAATGTCTGCGACAGATGAGCACCCCTGGGTGCCCTCCCGGGGCTGAGCCACCTCTGGAGGCTCCATCCAGCCTGGGCAGGGCCTGGCTGAGTGTCCCTGAGCGCCAGGGCTGCCGTGATCCATCCTTGGTGCGGGCAGGACATGGATGGGCACAGCCTGGAGCTGAGCCGCGAGATCCCGTCTGGTGTGATGGGAGCCCAAACAGTCATTCTGATAAAGCCAAATGTTTTTGGCACCTTCAAAGTTATTAGTAATTTTCATTAGGACAGGCATAAAAAGGAGAAAGTGTCTTTTTTTAATAGAAATCTTTCGAACTATAGATCGCTGGGTTCCTTCCAAGTCTTATCTTCAACTCCTCTTATGAATTTTATAAGCAAACTGATGGATTTTGATGGTTTCTTCTCTTGAATGATCTCTATTTTTCTCTTATTTTAACGAGTCAGCACAGGGAAATCTTTTCTCCTAAGTAGTTGCATGTTTTTTTTTTATTGCTTATACATTAAGATGGAAGAAGAAATCAGGTCTCATAGCCAGAAAGGCTACATGGATAGCTGAACATCTCTTTGGGAGCTTCATCAGCATTCCTTTTTTACTATTGTCTGGAAAATAATTCCATTTTTTAGTGAATTTATTTGTTTTCATGATCCTTCATCAAAACTGTATCGGCAGCATCCCACATCGCAGACTTTTCCAGAAAGCTAACCCAGCTTTCTGATCAGTTCTGTGTTTCTTTAGAAATAGAAAGTGCACTTTGTGTTTTTACCTCCATACAAGGCTTCCACGTTTCCCCCATTGGCTGAGGTACTTGGGAAGTTCAGATTTCCCAATACACCTGATACCAAAGATTTCCCTCTAATGCATAACCCTCCCTCTTAATTTTTAATTCTTACAGAATTTAGGTGTTTTTCTTCCCCATTGTTTTCTTTCATCTTTCAACGCCTAACTTCATTTATCAGCAAACCTAAAGTTTATTTGTAAAGGCAAATCTCCTTTTCCATTCATCAATCAGTGGAATCCTTCCCATTGTTTCTTTACCTCCCAGTGCTGGTTTTACCCACAGCTTGTTTGGAAAGACAAATCCAACATTCCTCTCGTGGGGAACAGCACAGGAATGTTGGATTCCCAACCTCGTGTCCAGAGGGTTTTGGGGGAGCAGCAGCATCCCCATCCCTGATTTCCAGGAGCAATCCCAGGGCACAGCTGGACAGCTGCTGACAAACGCATCCCACCAAATCCGCCTCTGGCCAGAGGTTTTGTGCCTTTGGATCCTCCCGAGTGCCATTAGCGGGTCATTTTCGGGAGTAAATAAAAACCCCAATTCCTTTGAGAGGCTCCGAGCCGAGGGATTTGCTCTCAAACATTCACTCGCTTCGTTCCCCCGCTTATTTTTCTTTTCTTTTGGAGTGGAAAAAAAAGCAGGAAGACGAGGAAGAAATGCCTCAGCCTTGGGGGCGAAGATGCACAATCCGCGATTGTCCTTGGGGATTTTAAAATCCTTTAAATTTCCCTTTCCGTGCTCTCTCTTGAAGCCTCCGGTTCTTGGCTCTGTGGGGTGAGAGGTTCCTGGGCTGTTGGAAGCAAGAAAGGGAAAAACAGGCTGGAAAAGAAAGGAGAAATGGGAAAAAAAAAGAAGATAGAGAAGAAAAAAAAAAAAAAAGAAAGAGAAAAAAGAAGAAAGAGGGGAAAAAAGAAGAAAGGGAATAATAATAAGAAGGGGGTGAAAATTTGAATCCTATGATCTTAGAGAGGCCTTTTCCAACCTTAACGATTCCTTGGAAAAGAACAAAGGGAAGAAAAAGGCGGGGGTGCAAAGGGAAAGAGAAGGGAAAATAGAGGAAGAAAGAGAAGATAAAAAAGGAGAGGATAAAAGAAGAAAGGAAGAAAAAGAAGTATCAGGCAGCAGAAAAACTCGATTTGCTTTCCCCTCTTGCTCCTTTTCTTGTCTTCCGTGGTTCTGGAATATTTCACAGCTTGTCCTGGAACGTGGGTTTGGGTTCAGTGGGAATTGGGGGAAAAAAGAGAGGAAAATCCACAGGATCTCTCCTTCCTCCGTGGATGCTGAGCAGGTCAGGGGGTGCCCAGTCCCTGCTGATCCCAAATCCTGGCAGGAAAGGAAAGGAAAGGAAAGGAAAGGAAAGGAAAGGAAAGGAAAGGAAAGGAAAGGAAAGGAAAAGGAAAAAGGAAAAAAGGAAAGGAAAGGAAAAAGGAAAGGAAAAGGAAAGGAAAAAGGAAAGGAAAAAGGAAAGGAAAGAAGGAAGGAAAGGAAAAAGGAAAGGAAAAAGGAAAGGAAAAAGGAAAGGAAAAGGAAGGAAAAGGAAAGGAAAAAGGAAAGGGGAAAAAGGAAGGGGAAAAGGAAAGGGAAAGGGAAAGGGAAAGGGAAAGGGAAAGGAAAGGAAAGGGAAGGGAAAGGGAAAAGGAAAAGGGCCCAGTTCCGACCATGGCAGCCTGTGGCCATGCCCCTGTCCCCATCCCTAGTGGAAAGTGTCCCTGCCCATGCCAGGCCTTGGAACCTGCTGATCTCTGGGGTCCCTCCAGCCCAAACCACCCCAGAATTCCATGGTTCAGGGATTCCCAGGATTCCTGAGATCAGCCTTTGAGCTCAGCTCCATCCCAATGCTCATCCCAGGATGAAGGGAAGGGAAGGGAAGGGAAGGGAAGGGAAGGGAAGGGAAGGGAAGGGAAGGGAAGGGAAGGGAAGGGAAGGGAAGGGAAGGGAAGGGAAGGGAAGGGAAGGGAAGGGAAGGGAAGGGAAGGGAAGGGAAGGGAAGGGAAGGGAAGGGAAGGGAAGGGAAGGGAAGGGAAGGGAAGGGAAGGGAAGGGAAGGCCGGGAATGGGGCAGGAATTTCCCCGCTGCCGGAGGGGATTCTCCCCGTGCCCTGCAGGGAGGAGCGGCGGTGCTGGCAGCGATGGCAGGGAGGGATCGCTGCGCCACCCCTGATTTATCCATCCCTCATTTACCCATCCCCGCACTGCGGAGCCGCTCCGTCCTCTGCCTCCGGGGCTGTGCAGAATTCCACGAACCCTCCGGATTTCCATCCCCCTCCCCTTTCCCTGCTCTTAAATCCCTTGGAGCGGGGAAGCGCCCGGTGAATTTTAAATAAGCTCTGGGAGATGTGCATTAAAACCTAACGAGGCAGAATATCAATTATGCCGAGGGGAATGAGGGGAAGGGAATGGTGGCGTGGGGTTGGGGGTGCTGGTGAGAGATCGGGACCTGCTGAGCCCCAATCTCTGCCCTCAGGGGACTCAGAATTAAACCCAAATCCTCCAATTCCCACCAGCAGGGTCAGGGATGAGCAGGGGGAGCAGGAATAGTTAAATCCTAAAGGGGAGAGGGGGAGCTGGAAGTTCAGAGAGGAATTAAAATCTGGATTTGCTGGAGATGCTCTGGTGCCTTGGGAAGGCAGGGATGCCACTGAGCATCACCCTGCTCCCCAAAATTCCCTCATTTTTGGCCACTGACTCAGGGAGGATCTGGCTGGGCTCTGTCCTGCAGGGGAATGCACCAAAATCCTGCTCCAAAATCCCCATCGGCTCTGATTGGGAACAGGAGGTGCCGATTTTCCCTGTGAGTGCCAGCTCCTCTGGGATTATGGATGTTCTCTCTGTCCTGGGGGTTTGGGAGCTCAGGAATATTTCACCCCCGAAATTCCAGCTGAACTCTTTGCTCTGAGCATCATTTTCCATCTGCTGGGTTTAATTGTGCTGCTCATTTCTCCCCTGGAGCAATTAAAGCCCAGAATGCCAGAGCAGGGGTTTAATCTGTGTTTAATCTTTAATCAAAATGCCAATCAGGAGCTGGCCACAAACTCCACGTGGCACTGTTGGATCCAGCTCTGGAAAATCCTCTGGTTTGGGGTCACCAGGCTCTGTTTGGGTGAATTTCTGACAGTTCTGGGTAGGAAACCTCTTTATCAGCCAATTTTGGTAGCACAGGACTGAATCACAGGAGCTGGGACAGCCAGGATGGTGCAGGGATATTATGGGAATAAATCCCATGGATTCCATTGTCTCCATGGTGGAAAAATCCCCTTCTTTATCCCCATAACTCCTTTTTATACAGTTTTACAGTTTCCCTTTTTATACAATTTTACAGTTTCCCTTTTTATACAGTTTTACAGTTTCCCTTTTTATACAGTTTTACAGGCCTCCAATTGGTCAGGAGCTTTCTTGCCATTATTACCATATTAATTATTTCTTTTGATATCTCATTATTTCTAATGACATCTTTCATACCATATTAATTATTATTAACAAGTTGTTATTAATAACAGTTATTAATAACAAGCTGTTATTCTGCATTGATTGGTCACTCAAACTCTTGGTGTGTACAAGCAGAACAAGTTGTTTGTGGGATATAATTTTCATTTTTTTATTTAAACAGTTTATACAGGTGTAAGTTATTATTTTACCCAGGAATGAATTGTTTTGTTAAAAACTGCTGCAGGATTGCTTTCACATGGGAACTTGCAAAGTGCCAGCTTGACTTGGGAGAAATGACAGGCCAGGCAGAGCAGGGCTGATTTTATAATTTTTCTTTGTCATTTTTCTTTATGAGTTTTCCCTCTGATTTTATATTTTTTCTTTATGATTTATAATTTTTCTTTACAATTTTTCTTTATGATTTTCCCTGATTTTATAATTTTTCTTTATGATTGATTTAAATTTTTTTCTTTGTAATTTTTCTTCATGATTTTCCCTCCTGATTTTATAATTTTCCTTTATGATTTATAATTTTTCTTTGTAATTTTTCTTTATTATTTTTTCCTAATTTTTTATAATTTTTCTTTATGAGTTTTAATTTTTCTTTATATTTTTTCTTTATGATTTATAATTTTTCTTTATAATTTTTCTTTATTATTTCCCCCCTGTTTTTTTTTATTTTTATTTATGATTTATAATTTTTCTTTGTAATTTTTCTTTATGATTTTTTCCTAATTTTTAATAATTTTTCTTTATGATTTTTAATTTTTCTTTATATTTTTTCTTTATGATTTATAATTTTTCTTTATCATTTTTCTTTATAATTTTTCTGTATTATTTTTCTTTATAATTTTCTTTATAATGCGGGTGGGAGAGGCCCAGCAGCACATCCTGGCTGTAAATTGAATTATAAATTGCATTTCCCAGCCCCATCCCCAAACTTTTGTGTCAGTCAATTCACAGAGCCCGGCTCTGCAGCGGAGAAATCCAGGGCAGGTTTGTAAATGCTGCATTGCTGGCAGCCAAAACACAAATACAACCTGAACAGCTGCCAAATGGGAAAAAGCAGGGAGAAAAAAAAAAAATAAAAATCTCTGTGTCAGGATTTACAGCCCTGGAAAAGAACAGGCTCAGCCTGGGTGGCTGGGAAGGGGCTGGCACCGATCCTGGCTGTCCGGGTTTATCTCTACTGTTTGAGGGGCCTGGGAAAGCTCTGGGGTGACCTTGAGGCAGCCCGGGTATCGAAAGACGAGAAGAGGCTTCAGTTCTTCTTTCTGGTTTTATGTTTATTAATTGTTTATCTAAAAGATGTTCTTTCAGCCGGCAGAGATCTGCTCAGCAGTCAGCCATGGGCACACTATGCCGTCCCACGGACCGCCACGTATCTTTATACCCCTAGTTACGTATACAATATTTATCATTTTTCCCCAATACCATCTATTCTTATAACTCGGTGTACTCTTAGTAATAACCAATCCAAAGGTGCCACCGTGGCCAAAGAAGATGGAGGAGAGAAGGAAGAAGAAGGAGGACAGGACACACCCCAATTCCTCCATCTTACTCCTCTAAACCCCCCTGTACAGAAATCCTAAACCCTGTTTCTCACCCTCTAATTAACTCATCCCTTCACCATTCACCCCGGTGAAGCCCTCATCCTTGTCGTCTCCTGTGTAGGATCAAAGTGCAGCCACCAGACACTTCTGGCAACATTCCAGGACTCCCGAGCCCTACCAGGGTCTCGGAGGCTCAGCATCTCAGGACTGAGATCTTGAGATCCGACATCTGGCTTCCCTCCTGGGGCAGAGATTTGGGAAAAACAAAAAGAGAAATGGTTTTCAGGCTGCCTGGAGCTCTGGAGAGGGTCTGGGAAGGGATTTGGGTGGGATTTGGGTCCTTGGGATGGTGCAGGTTCAGGGAGAGGCACATTTGGGAAAGTGGAGGGGTAAAAAGAGAGTGAAATTCCAGTTGTGGTGCAGGATTGGTGATTCCTGTCCTGGCTGGAGCATTGCTTGCTCTTTCCTTCTTCCTTTCCTTCTTCCTTTCCTTCTTCCTTTCCTTCTTCCTTTCCTTCTTCCTTTCCTTCTTCCTTTCCTTCTTCCTTTCCTTCTTCCTTTCCTTCTTCCTTTCCTACTTCCTTTCCTTCTTCCTTTCCTTCTTCCTTTCCTTCTTCCTTTCCTTCTTCCTTTCCTTCTTCCTTTCCTTCTTTCCTTCTTCCTTCTTCCTTTCCTTCTTCCTTTCCTTCTTCTTCCTTTCCTTCTTCCTTTCCTTTTCCTTTCCCTTTCCTTCTTCCTTTCCTTCTTCCTTTCCTTCTTCCTTTCCTTCTTCCTTTCCTTCTTCCTTTCCTTCTTCCTTTCCTTCTTCCTTTCCTTCTTCCTTTCCTTCTTCCTTTCCTTCTTCCTTTCCTTTCCTTTCCTTTCTTCTTCTTTCCTTCCTTCCTTTTCCTTTCTTCTTCCTTTCCTTCTTCCTTTCCTTCTTCTTCCTCTTCCTTTTCTTCTCTTTCCTTCTTCCTTTCCTTCTTCCTTTCCTTCTTCCTTTCCTTCTTCCTTTCCTTCTTCCTTTCCTTCTTCCTTTCCTTCTTCCTTTCCTTCTTCCTTTCCTTTCCTTTCCTTTCCTTTCCTTTCCTTTCCTTTCCTTTCCTTTCCTTTCCTTTCCTTTCCTTTCCTTTCCTTTCCTTTCCTTTCCTTTCCTTTCCTTTCCTTTCCTTTCCTTTCCTTTCCTTTCCTTTCTTCTTCCTTCCTCTTTCCTTTCCTTTCCTTTCCTTTCCTTTCCTTCTTCTTTTCCTTTTTCCCTTTCCCTTTTTCCCTTTTCCTTTCCCTTTTTCCCTTTTCCTTTCCTCACCTCTTTTCTCACAGTGTTTGTGCATTCAGGGATATTTCCATTTTCCCCCGGTGTTTGTGCATTCAGGGATATTTCCATTTTCCCCCAGTGTTTGTGCATTCAGGAATATCAAAGCCCAGAGGTTGTTTTTCCCTTTTAGCAGCACCGAGGTGACTCCAATGAAGATCAAAGCCACGGTTCTGGCATCTCTCAAACCTTCTCCCTCCCCTTGGAGGAGATGCAGGTGTTGGAGAGAATATTCATGGAGAGATGCTCCAGGATTAACCCTTCCAGGGCTGGGGAATTGCAGAGTTTGCTCTGTGAGGAGCCTCCTGCCCTTGCTGGAGCATCCCAGGATGTGCTGGGATATAAACTCATATCTGTTGAGTTTATTCCCAAAACACGGCGCTCTGGCAGCTCTGAATATCCCAACCAGCTCCCAGATCAGAGCCTTGTGCTGCAGGCCCAGCCACCTTCCCATTCCCCTGTGGGAATTTCAGCTGCTGCTGCTTTAATTCCTCGGAGCAGGGATCGATATCCTGCAGGAATTGCTGGGAGACAAAACAAGGCAGAAAACAGCCTTGGAATGAGATGGTTCCTGGTGAGGTGCTGAGCTGGGGTCCCAAATCCAGCTCCTGGATTATTCCTGGCCAGGCTGGGGTTGGCCCCTGGGATGGATCATTCCATGCTGGGAATGCTGAACAAGGGCAGGGCTGGCCAGGACCTGGCGACAGCATCGGCCCCTGAGCTTGTCAAACACCTCCTGTGCCTGGGGAGGGTTTTCCCTGCTCCTTCCCTTTGGGAATGGTGTGGGAATGGTGTGTGCTGCTGCCAGCTCCTGATCCAACAGGGAGTTTTCCCCTCTCCATGGGGAAGTGAGATTTTCATGGGCTCCCAGAACAGTCTGGGTTGGAAGGACCATAAAGCTCATCCGATCCCCATTCCCATCCCATCCCCATTCCCATCCCATCCCATCCCATCCCATCCCATCCCATCCCATCCCATCCCATCCCATCCCATCCCATCCCACCCCATCCCACCATGGGCAGGGACACCTCTCACTATCCCAGGGTATAATTCTTTTTTTCATTATTTTGTTTTAATCCCAGGGTGCTCCAGCTTGGCCTGGGATGGAGCAGCCCCAGCTTGTCTGGGAGAGCAGAGCAGAATGCCCAGGGTGTGGGAAAAGGGACCCTCTAAAAATCAGAGAGAAGAGAAATAACAACAAATCTGGGACCCCAAATCCCACCAGGGAGTGTCTGGATGGGATAACAACGGGATGGTGGCTTGGAGAAACCTCGGTGCCTCTCCCTGCGATCCATGTGCTGGGAAGGGCGAGGGAGCCGCCAGCTGAAATCCCCTTCTGGACAGGCGGATCCCTGTTCCGTGCGCTGCCAGAAGGGCAGGATGGATATTCCTGGAGCCAGCAGACACCCGCCGTGCCGGGCTCGTCCTTCCCAGTGTAAAATTTCCATTTGGGAGCGGGATGAGAGCGGGGCGATGCTTCCCTGGAGCCGCCCCCTCTGCACGGGAGAGCGCTCCCGGCTCTGGGAATGCAGCCTGGACACGGCTGGAGCTGGGAATTGATGCGGGTGGATCACAAATCGGCCTGAGCTGCGAGCTGGGATCGCTTTCCATCAAATCTGCCGCGGGGGGATCGTCCTTGGTCACCGGCTGGTGCCACAGGGATGCGGATTTGGGGACAGCAGCACCTCCAGGAGCCCGGGCACATCCTGGGGCTGGCGATTTCGGGATGCCCACCCCAGCATCCCAAATCCCGGGATTGCAGCTCCCTGTCAACCCTGGAGCTGGCAATTTTGGGATGCCCACCCCAGCATCCTAAACCCTGGGATCGCAGCTCCCTGTCCATCCTGGAGCTGGCAATTTTGGGATGCCCACCCCAGCATCCTAAACCCTGGGATTCCAACTGCCCTGTCCCATCCCTTCCCCGGGCTGGCAATTTTGGGATGCCCACCCCAGCATCCTAAACCCTGGGATCGCAGCTCCCTGTCCATCCTGGAGCTGGCAATTTTGGGATGCCCACCCCAGCATCCCAAATCCCGGGATTGCAGCTCCCTGTCCATCCTGGGGCTGGCAAATTTGAGATGCCCACCCCAGCATCCAAAATCCTGGGATTCCAACTGCCCTGTCCCCATCCCTTCCCTGGGGCTGGCGATTTTGGGATGCCCACCCCAGCATCCCAAATCTCGGGATTGCAGCTCCCTGTCCACCCTGGAGCTGGCAATTTTGGGATGCCCATCCCAGCATCCCAATCCCGGGATTGCAGCTCCCTGTCCATCCTGGAGCTGGCAATTTTGGGATGCCCACCCCAGCATCCCAAATCCTGGGATTCCAACTGCCCTGTCCCCATCCCTTCCCCGGGGCTGGCGATTTTGGGATGCCCACCCCAGCATCCTAAACCCCGGGATCGCAGCTCCCTGTCCATCCTGGAGCTGGCAATTTTGGGATGTTCACCCCAGCATCCCAAATGCCGGGATTGCAGCTCCCTGTCCCCATCCCTTCCCCGGGGCTGGCGGCTCCCCAGCCCGGGCACGGCAGCAGCCCCCGGCCGTGGGGATGGGGAGTGCAGAGAGGCTCTATTTTAAACCACCGCTGTGGGTTGGTGACCTAGAAAAGCAGCTCCGGGAGCAGGAGTGTGAAGTCCAACCTCCCCCGCTGCGAGCGGGGCCGCCGAGCACAGGGTGACCTAAATAAAGCCACGGAGAGGGGTCGGGGGTGCTGATCCCCCAAATTAAACCGTGGAGAGGTGTCTGGGGTGCTGTTACCCTGAATAAAATCAGAGAGAGGTGTTTGGGGTGCTGCTCCCCCAAATAAAATCAGGGAGAGGTGTCTGGGGTGCTGATTCTCTAAATGAAATCATGGAGAGGTGTCTGGGGTGCTGCTCCCCTAAATTAAACCATGAAGAGGTGTTGGAAATGCTGTTCCCCAAAATGAAACCATGGAGAAGTGTTTGGAGTGCTTCTCCCCTGAATTAAACCACGGAGAGGTGTTGGGAATGGTGCTCCCCTAAATTAAACCATGAAGAGGTGTTGGAAATGCTGCTCCCCTAAGTGAAATAATGGAGAAGTGTTTGGAGTGCTTCTCCCCTGAATTAAACCACGGAGAGGTGTTGGGAATGGTGCTCCCCTAAATTAAACCATGGATAGGTGTTTGGGGTGCTGCTTTCCCAAATAAAATCAGGGAGAGGGGTTGGGGGTGCTGCTCCCCCTAAATTAAACCATGGAGTTGTTTTGGGAATGGTGCTCCCCTAAATTAAACCATGGAGAGGTGTTTGGGGTGCTGCTCCCCTAAGTAAAATAATGGAGAAGTGTCAGGGGTGCTGCTCCCCCAAATTAAACCATGGAGAGCTGTTGGGAATACTGTTCCCCCAAATTAAACCATGGAGAGGTGTTGGAAATGCTGTTCCCCCAAATTAAACCATGGAAAGGGATCAGGGGTGCTGCTCCCCCAAATTAAACCATGGAGAGGTGTCAGGGGTGCTGCTCCCCCAAATTAAACCATGGAGAGCTGTTGGAAATGTTGTTCCCCTAAATTAAACCATGGAAAGGGATCAGGGGTGCTGCTCCCCCAAATTAAACCATGGATTTAATTGTGTCAGGGGTGCTGCTCCCCCAGCCCCAGGTTTGCAGCTCAGGCCCCTCCCAGCACCATCCCTGCGGGTTTCAGAGGGATAAGAGGAGTTGAAATGGATAAATTCCCGTGTTTGGGAAGGAGGCAGCAGGAGCAGCTCTGGGGGGGTCCCTCCCTCTGGAGGTTATGGAATAAATCCATGGAATATTTCAGCAAAGCTGCTGCTCCTCCAGGAGGGGTGGGAGGGGAGATGGAGCTGAAGAGGAAGCTGCTTCCTCCCCTCTTTTTAAATGCGCTGTCAGGAGGAATTTCAATTATTTAAAGCTCACAGGTACGTGCTCCTTGCAGCCTCAGAAAGGAAACAAGGCCCAGCTCTCCCCAGCCCCAAACCCAGGAAGGTTCTGGGCCGCTGCCTTCTGCTGAGTGCAAGACAGGCCAATTAATTAAATCAGTAAATAAGTTCTCCTAATCCCATTAACAAAAGAGGAGCCGGAGATTAAATCTTTGATGGCACTTGCTGCAAAATTAATGCAGGCAGCCTGTGAGGAAATGTATTCTTCCCCTCACCTCGGCAAGGATAACAGTGCAGTTTTATAGGGCAGGGCGTTATCAGGGATGGGAAATGGATGTAAAACCAGCAGAGATCTCATTAAAAGGGTGTAATGAGCTGCAGACACAACGAGCTGGGCCTGCTGAGCTCGGGGCTCTGCCAGATCCTGCCTGTGCCACCACTGGGAGGTGATATGGGGGTGCTGCTGAGGGGTTTGGGGTTTTCTCAGCTTTGGGGTGAGGCAGGAAGAGCCAGGGAAAGGGAATTTTCACCCGGGGTGGGAAGGAGCAGAGTGGGATGGTGGAGCTGCAGGAAGGGGAATTTTCACCCAGGGTGGGATGGTGGAGCTGCAGGAAGGGGATTTTTCACCCAGGGTGGGATGGTGGAGCTGCAGGAAGGGGATTTTTCACCCAGGGTGGGATGGTGGAGCTGCAGGAAGGGAATTTTTCACCAGGGTGGGATGGTGGAGCTGCAGGAAGGGGAATTTTTCACCCAGGGTGGGATGGTGGAGCTGCAGGAAGGGGAATTTTCACCCAGGGTGGGATAGTGGAGCTGCAGGAAGGGGAGTTTTCACCAGGGTGGGATGGTGGAGCTGCAGGAAGGGAATTTTTCACCAGAGTGGGATGGTGGAGCTGCAGGAAGGGAATTTTTCACCCAGGGTGGGATGGTGGAGCTGCAGGAAGGGGATTTTTCACCCAGGGTGGGATGGTGGAGTTGCAGGAAGGGGAATTTTCACCAGGGTGGGATGGTGGAGCTGCAGGAAGTGCCTGGGAGGGGGAATTTTTCACCCAGGATGAGATGGAGCAGGGTGGGATGGCGGAACCTCCTCCCTGCAGAATTTCCCTGTGATTCCTGGCAGGTTGGGAGCGGGGGACTGACAGCCCAGGGAGAGGCACAGGAGGTGGTGAAAAACACCCTGGAACCTTCCCAAGGTGCTGCTCCTCCTCAAGAGGAGAAAATCCCTTCCCCAGCCCTTGGAGCTTCCCTGTGACACCGCCAGAAGTAAATCTTGGCTTGGGGGTTTCTCTCCTGGAAAAAGGAGATGCAAACTCTGTGGTCCCCAAAGTTCTGGGACAACATCACTGGATTCAGCTCCTGCTGCTCCCATCATTCCTTCTCCATTCTCCTCCTGCTCTTTTCTCCTCCCCATCTTTTCCCAGGAGTCATTCCCAGTGAGGAGCTGCTCTGGGAGGCTGGGCATGGATTTGGGGTGCTGGATTGCGGATCCTTTCCCACCTTTCTTGTGTTTTTGAATTTAACTCATTGGGGCTGCTCAGGGAGGGCCTGAGGTGCTCCTGATTTATTTTCCCTGTATTGGAATCAGTGACAGCAGAGTTATCCAGAGTTTTGTGTGCCAGAGAGTTTATCCATTGCCACCGGCACTCTTTTCATCCTTCAATGAATATATAAATAAATATACAAATGAATATTTAAAAATAATATAAATAATAAAATAATTATAATATAAATAATATATATAAATGATAAAATAATTACATTATAAATTATAAAATATAAATGAACACAAACACAAATAAATTAGTATTAAATAAATATATACATGTATATAAAAATATAAAATATATGTATATACAAATATATGTATTTATAAACACAAATATAAATATATTTATATAAATGTATAAAATATATACATAAATGTATAAATGAATAGATAAATGAATATAAAAATGAATATATAAATAAATATATAGTCCTCCCTGCTTTGATCCGCTGGAGGATCTGCCAGACTGCCAAACTGTACTTCCAATTCCACAAAAAAAAATTCCAACTGGCTCTTTTTATTTCTGAAGAGGGGCTAAAAAAAGGAGAGTGGAAGTGCCAGGGATTTAGAACAGACAAGTGCAGGTGTTGCTTTGTTTCCTTTCTGGAAAGCCACTTTTAGATCTGATTTTCAGATTGCTGCTGCTTTTTTTCTCCAAGGAAGGTGTCAAGACAGATCAGCTTGAAAGTGCCTGTGCTGCTCTCTCCGAGTGTTTTGCATAAGTGAGGCAATTCTTTTTGCTAAATAAAAACACAGAGTTGGGCCTGGAAGAGGAGAAAATGTCCATCAAGGACCCAGCTGATGCCAATCAACACTCAGCCTTCAGTGCTGCAATCCTTGCCTGGCTGAAGGCAGGGAAAATCTCCATCCTTCAAGGATTTCTCTCTCCAGGGATTTCTGTTGACATCCCCCCAAAAGCAGGGTTTTCATGGGGGGGGTTTAATTGCAGCTGGAGAAAAACCTTTTATGGGCAAAGTGGTGAAATGCAGCTGGAGGAATGAGGAACTTTGCTCCCCCAAGGTCTTGGCCAGAGGCAGCGTGGTCCTGGGGCTCGGGGGGTCTCTGGGATTTGGGACGGGCTGCCAGGCTGTGGGATCTGCAGGAATCTGGGAGGGGCAGCAGCTCCCACAGCTTTTGGGGGATGCTGCAGGTGGGGAGGCTGCGGGATCTTAAAGCTCATCCCATTCCACCCCTCCGTTGGCAGAGACTCCTTCCACCATCCCAGGGAGCTCCGAGCTCTGTCCAACCCGGCCTTGGGCACTTCCAGGGATCCAGGGGCAGCCACAGCTGCTCTGGGCACCCTGTGCCTCACAGGGAAGAATTCCTTCCCAATATCCCATCCATTCATGCATTTTGGCAGTGGGAAGCCATTCCCTGTGTCCTGCCTCTCCATGCCTTGTCCCAGTCCCTCTCCAGCTCTCCTGGAGCCCCTTTAGGCACTGGAGGGGCTCTGAGGTGTCCCTGGAGCCTTCTCTTCTCCAGGTGAACATTCCCAGCTCTCCCAGGCTTGGGATCTTCTTTGTGTCCCTCTGGACCCTCTCCAGCAGCTCCAGGGGCTGCCTGTGCTGAGACCCCAGAGCTGGGGGTGGCTCTGCAGGGGAGGGGGCTCACCTGGGATGGGATGGGATGGGATGTGATGGGATGGGATGGGATGGGATGGGATGGGATGGGATGGGATGGGATGGGATGGGATGGGATGGGATGGGATGGGATGGGATAAAAGGGGGATGGGATGGGATGGGATGGGATGGGATGGGATGGGATGGGATGAAAGGGGGATAGAAAATGAGGCTGGGAGAGGGTAGTGGAGGAGAATGAATGGAAAACACACGGAGAGGGGATGGGCTGGAGGAGAGGGCGAGCGCAGGGGGTCCCGCTGTGCCCCCAAGCCGGGGGGCAGTGCCAGAGGGGCCGAGCGGCTGCGCCTGGGCGGGGGGCGGCTCCTGGGGGCGGCCCCTCCCGTGTCCCCTCCCGTGTCCCCTCCCCGCGCCCTCCGCAGTGCCGGAGCCGGAGCCGCGCAGCGCCAGCGCGGCCGAGCGCGGGGAGCGGCCCCGCAGCGCCGGGACCCCCAAACCCCGGCACCCCCGGGACCCTCAAACCCGGGAGCCCGGCCCAGGTAAGGGGGGATCGGGGGTCCCCCATCGCCGCAGCGCGGGGGGATCTCCGGAGATACCACAGGGATGGGGATGCGGCTCTGGGGCTCGGGGTGCTGCTCCGGGGGTGCTCCGAGCCCCGCACCCCGCTCCCGGCCCGGGAAGTTGCGGCATCCCGGAGCGCGGGGCGGGCGGAGGTGACACCGCCGGGGGTGGCAGCGGCCGGAGGGGTCCCCGGCGGGGCGCGGGGCTGGCAGCGCCCCTGGGAGAGGATGGGGTGAGGTTTTGGGTGCTGCGGCTCGTCTGGGCAGTGTGCGGGCAACTTTGAGGCGTGTTGGGCATTTGCGGGGGTTGAAGCCCCCAAATTTGGGGTTTTTCCCCCGTTCCCGGAGTGTGCCCGGCGGTGGCACCAAGGCTGAGCCCCTTATCCCAGAATCCTGGCAGCATCCAGGGATGTGGGGAGAGCCCTGATCCTGCTGCTGGGACATTTTGGGGGGCTCTGCTCCCTGTTGGGGCTCTGCAAGGGCATCAGGGTGGCCCGCGGGCTCTGGCAGGTGCTGCTCCTTTCCCAGGATGGACCAAAGTGATGCAAACCGCACCAAAATCCTTTCTGGAGTAGCCAGGAGGCAAAACCTCCTCGGGAATGAGGCTGAGGCTGCTGGAAGCTGTCGCTCCCAGCCATGCGTTCTTCCAGAAAAGGCACCTGATTGTGTCGCTTTGCTGGTGTCTTTCTAATAATTCTGGTTATAGGCTGGAGCAGCAATTTGTCTTTGTGTGGTGATGAACGCTCCTTGGTTTCCCTGCTCTGAGCAAAGGCGGCTGCCCCGGCCGTGGCTCTGCTCGGGGCTCGGGCCATGCCACGCTGCTCCCGGGATCCTGGCAGTGTGTGTGGATCAGCCCGATCCCCCACTTCCCATGAGGTTACAATGAAAAAACAAACCAAAAATAAAAATAAAAAAAAAGAGATAAAGCTTCCAAACGCGGCCAGTTGGCTCCAGGGATGCAGAGATGAGAACAGATGAACCATTTGCTTTAATTACTGGTATCAAAAGCCCAGGCTGCAGCTTAGCCTGAAAATAAATATTGTTAATGTTGTGACACTGGGCTCTGTTTGATGATGCATCGCTCATCCGGGAGGGATCGAGCGAGCTGCGAGGCTGACTCAGACCCGCTCAGCCTTTCCGTGGGGAGCGCTCAGCCCCACTCGCGGCACCGGGAATCGCTGTCGCATCCCGTGGGCGCCCGGCCGGGCATCCCGCGGCACCGGGAGCGCCGCAGAGCCTCGGGCAGCGCTGGGCGATGCGGTGGGAGCTGCTGGTGTCACCTGCAGGGTGGGGACCCGGGGAATGCCAGCTCTGCCAGCCCTGAGTGTCACCTGCAGGGTGGGCATCCACGGAATGCCAGCCCCATCACCTCTGCTCAGCTGCAAACCCCGTCCCCTGCTCGGCTCCGGCTCCAGCTCCTTCACATCCTTCCCTTTTCGCTGTCCC
Source organism: Zonotrichia leucophrys gambelii (assembly GCF_028769735.1). NCBI lineage: Eukaryota > Metazoa > Chordata > Aves > Passeriformes > Passerellidae > Zonotrichia > Zonotrichia leucophrys. The sequence continues at coordinate 3,764,740 of NC_088185.1, forward strand.
GGCTCTCCTGGCCTTGGCAAAGGTTTTATTTTTGGTGTGGATCCCCCTTTACCAGCGAGGGTGACAGCCCGGAGCCCACTGGGGGCTCTGCGTGGGGTGAAACATTCCCGGCTTTGAGAAGGGTGAAGGGTGGAAAACTGCGGGAGGGGTGGAAAACTGCTGCGGGATGATGCGGGGTCTGAGCCCGGCTCTGTGCTCAAGTTTGGAGGGACCCGCGGTGGGGATGGCACCGAGCCCGTCCCCCGTGTCGCCACAGCAGCGGTGACCCCCGGGCCAGCCCCGGCTCGGTGCCCTCCGCAGCCCGGTGACGCTGTCACTGCAGTCACCGCTAATTAGCGCTGATGGTAATGAACCGCTCCAGGTGCTCCCAGCCGAGCCCAAAAGGGCTGGGAAGGAGGAAGGAAGGGAGGGAAGGAAGGAAGGGAGGGGGCTGCGCTCCCCCAGGCCGGGCTGATGAATTGCCCGCCTTCCCCAGGCCGGGGAGTGGCCGTGCTGGCTGATAAAGGGTCACTGATAGGGGCAGCCATTCCCTTCTCCATCCCCGGCGGGTTTGGATGCAGCTCTGTGGATTTGGGGTGCCGTGATGGGGGCTCCGTGAACCCAGGTACGGAGTGGGGTGTGGGGAGGAGAGAACGGGGAAACCGAGAGAACGGGATGAACCGGGAGCCCGGAGTGTCCCGAGCTGGTGGCTGCGTGCTCCTCCCTGCCCGTGGCCCTTGGGGACGGGGACATTGCGGGGCTCAGGGGTCTCCCCAGCAGTGGGACCCCTCCCCACAGCCCAGCCCCGCTGTGGCTCCTGTGGGTGACACCGCAGCCCTGCGCCATCCCTGCTGGGCACTGTCACCCTCCTGCACCTGCCACCACCTCCGAGCTCACCTGGATCTTCCCAGCCTTTCCCCAGGGCTGATCCTGTCGCTGTCCCAGGGTCCCTGCTGGAATTCTGGTGGCTCTGGCCACTGTCCCTGTCCCTGGCACTGAGGGTGCGATGCCAGCTCGCCGTGCCCGAGCCCTGCAGGGATCTTCCCGTTGCTAAGCAGCTCCTGAGGAGCGATGGCAGCCCCGGGTGTGCTCAGAGCTCACCTGGATCTGCCCGGGTGAGGTGGATACACCCAGCAGTTGGTTATTTATTTAATTTTTTAATTTTTTTTTTTGCCGTTGTCTTTCCTGTAATTAATCAAGGGGAGTAAATCCTTGTGACAGCATCCTAACAGTGTTTGGTTTGAGAGGGAGCTGCTGGAGGAAATGTCAACGTGCTGCTTAAATAAAATTGACTGAGCTGCTGCTCAGCTGCCTTTGGGACGAGGCTTTGTCTGGAGGATGAGCTGGGAATTCAGGGGGCGAGGAATAAAGGCAGTTCTCAGCACCTTGTGGGGATTTGAAGGCAGCAGTGCCATCAGCCAAGCCACAAGGAGTTGGTGCTCCCAGAGGCTGTGGTGTGGATTTAAGCGGAGGGCACTGGAGGCATCGCTTTGCTTCTCCTGCCTCTGCTCCCTCACTGTCACCTGTGGGCCGAGGCTGTCACACTGAGCTTTAATTAACTCATTAGCAGCTCACCGAGCAGGGGAGTTGTGGGGTTCCCTGCGAGGGTTTGGTGAGGAGCTGAGGGATGAGGTGACCCCAGGGCTGTGGCTCTGGGTCTCTCCCAAAAGCTGCATCCCCAGGAACCCCCAGCTCCCGTGGGACAATCAGGGTCTGATGCCACACTGAGGATGTGGGGACACGCAGGGTGTGCTGCCACGGCTGTGGCACCTCTGGGACTGTCCTGTCCCTTGCCCAGGTGTCTGGGAGGAGCTCCAGCCCCAGCAGCTCCAGCCAGCTGAGCTCTGCCTCCCTCCTGCCCAATTTTGCCCAAACTTTCTACAAGAATTTGCACATGATGAGACCGATGGAATATTGGGGTTTGAGGGAGTTTGGGACGGCCCTCCTGTCCCTCCCTGTCACCTGCTGATCACCCTGCAGTGTTCCACAGCTGCTCCTGCAGCTATTTTGGGGGATATTTCCCCTTTTTCCTCCCCTCTGCTGGCAAATCCAGCAGTGCCAAACCCTGCTTGGAGCAGAGGGCAGTGGGGACCTGCTGCCTGTCCCTATGAGGGTGTTCCACATGGAATGGTGTGGGGTGGGCAGTGGGAAAACTCATTTTCCTGGGAAAGGACGAGCCTGGGTGTGGGGTGCGGTGTCTATGCCAGGTGTCTGGGCAGGATCTGGAATTCCCTGTGGTTTGCAGCCCTTCCTGGGTGCCAGGCATGGAGCAGGGCAGGATCTGGTGCTGGTGGACTCGGGAGATGGCTGGAAATGTCCCCAGGAGCTGGGAAGTGTTCCCAGCCCAACTTGGTGTTTTGGGATGTGTGCCCTGAGTGGTGAGGAGACAATTCCAGCTTTGGCATTTGCTCCTCACACTGCTCATCTGTGTGAGTCCTTGTCACCCCAAATTGAGCCCCATTAATCAATTCCATCCTCATCCCCAATTTTTCCACCCCTGGCTCCAGCTGTGGAGCATAAACCCACTCTGATACCAACATGCAAACCCCACCATCCCAACAGGGAATCAGTTTGGATCCATTCCACTCCCAAACCTCCTGCTTGCTGAGGACACCCAATAATCTCCCACCTGGCACCAGAGCAGCAGCAGCTTGGGTTGGCTGGTTGGGGTCTGGCTGCAGCTCCGTGTTCCAGGTGAGTGGATGATGCCCCAAAATCTGCATTTTTCCACCCGGATTAATCACATCAGGCTTTGTCAATGGAAAAATTACCTCATCATTGGCACTGGCAGGTGGTGAGAGCAGCAGACTTATTCAATATTTAAGAAAGCTGCATTGCAGAGCTCAGGAGGCTGGAGGGAGAAATAGGTTGCCTGTGTCAGTGTCTGCTGCTGGAGACAATCTCTGCAGGCATCGGCTGGCAAGCGTGGAGCTCGCTGCACAAACCTCACCCTCACCCTGGCAGCGTGGACAAGATGGGATTTTCTCTCTTCCCCCCTGGTTTGGCATTCCCAGGCGGCTCCTTGGGCAGGCTGGGCTCCCTGCAGGTGCCCAGCTGTGGGATGGGCTCATTCCATGGACATCCCCCTGCCTTCCCAGCCCTCCCACAGCTGCTGCAGGGGGAGTGGGACCTGCTGAGCCCTCACACTGCCCCTGCCAGGTTTTGGGTGCTGGCAGCCAGAGGGATCCACGGGAGGCATTAAATCCCCTTTTATCAAAGCACGGCCGAGTCCAGGGGCTCTGTCACACAGCAGCAATGGAGCTGCATGATTGGAGTCATGTGGCCCTTCCTCAAGGCCACAAATTAAGACCTCACTGCTATTCCTGGCTCTGCCCAGGACGTGCCACGCTGGCGCCGGCGGGAGCTGCCAGCATCCCTCGGAAAACCTCGGCATGAAGCAGCTCCTCCCATCCCCTCCAACACCAGGGCAGCAGATCCGGGACCCCTCGGGGTCAGCCAAACCCTGGAAGGTCTTGGCACCCTGCTAGGTTTGGGATATTTCCATTTCATTAAGGAAACGCTGCTGCATCCCATCGATCCCCGCTTGGATGGCCACATCCTGCTGCTCAGGAGCCAGGGTTTGGCAGGGGAGGGGGGAAGAGCCACCCTGAGCTGTTGTTTTGTTCTTTCCCGTGTGCTAAAAATGCTGGAAGAAGCATTAGGGCAAGCGGGGGTAGTTGCTGGAAGTAATGCAAAGTAGATTTTTCCAAATCTATTATTTATAGGTGGAGAAAGGGATTGTGTATTCCTCCAGGAGCAGCAAAAGCAGAACAGAACGCTCCTGGCCTCGCTCTTATTAGCACAAAGTTCCAGTTGGGCTAAAGAGTTTTCCTTCCTGATCCCTCTTGGCTAGGAAAAAACAGGGATTTTCCACTCTTTTCCCCTGTTGCAGGGTTGGGGATGGACATTGGTGACCTTGGGACAGTCCCTTCACACCTGCATTCCCAAAAAATGGGAGAGTTCCCTTTTCCCACCTGCATCTCAAAATGAAGTCCTTTTCACCTGCATCTCAAAAATGGGATTCCCTTTCACTGATTCCAAAATGGACAAATGGGACAGTTCCCCTTTCTACCATTCCAAATGGAGAGTCCTTACCACTGATCTCCCAAAAATGGATAATGGCAGTCCTTCCACGCATTCCCCAAATGGTGTGCCCTGCTCCCTGCTCAATCTCTGCCCACCCTGGGATGTTTCATTCCCAGCAGGAATTCTGTGCTGCAGTGCGGGTTCTGGAGGTGGTGGTGGGGACTTAAATGAACAATTTCCTTCGTTAAGTGACCTTGTTAATTGGAGCCTCCTGCTCTGGCACGGGAACAGGCGCTGTGTGAACCAGCAGAGCAATAATTACCCACGTGCTTCGCTTCTCCTGCTTTTCCAAAAATACTTTTTTTGCATCCCCCAAGTTTTCCATGGAGCCAAGGTGAGCCTCAAGCCTCCACAACTCCTCAGGGAGTGATGAGAAACCCTGCAGAGCATTTTTTCCTTTTTTTTTTTTTTTGGAAAATTAGGTGTTTTTTCCTGGCTTGGAGCTGGGGCACTTCTGCAAGCTCCCATTTTTCCATGGTTTCCTTGGTATAATCTCCCCAATTTCTCTGCTGGAGTTTTGCTGGAGTTGCTTTGTGCCCTACAAAGGTTCATTTACCAGCGTGGGCAGAGCTCTGGTCCTGCTGGGATGCTGATTTTAGGATCTGGTGGGATGAGGGGAACTGAGAGGTCCCTTCCAGGCATGGAGGAATCCAAGGCAGCATCATCCCAGCGCTGCAGGATGGGAAGGTGAATGATCCATCCTGGGAGCAGCCTCATTGTCCATGGCTGGGCTCTGCAGAGGGTTTTTTGTGAATTTTTTAGCTCTGCTGCAGGCAAATCTATCAAATCCCTGTTTTTCCCTCAGAAGAGGTAATGGATGAATGGATCCATCCATCCCCATCCCCCTGCAGTGAGTAGGAGCAGTGGGTGGAGGGGGAAAACACCTCCAAAAATGGGAATAAAGCAACAATCAGGCTGTGGATTTGACATCCATTGGGATTTTAAGGAGAAGGCTTTGGAGATCCCTCTCTGGATGAGCCTTTGGGGAGCAGTGGACAGACCCTCCTGTTTGAGTCCTGGTGCTGTGTTTTCCCTCCTGGATCCACTTGGCAAAAAACTTCAGTAAAACCAAAATGGGGAAGGAGGAGGTTTTGTTTTTCTAGAGGGAAAAAAACGTGTTGTTTTGGGTTTTTTTGGTTTTTTTTTTCCAGAGGGTGGTGTGGGAAAGGACAGTGAGGAATGCTGGAATTTGGGGAGAAAGTTTCCTTGTTTGCAGCTGTTTCTCTGAAATGGATCCCCCTCTTCCCTCCTGCCTCTGAAGCCTCATAATTAATATGAGGTTGGGCATTCATTAATTACACCCAGGCTGTGCTGCCCTCATGGGAAGGAGGTGACTGGAAGCTCTCAACACCCAGACTCAAGTGACATTCCTGCTCCAAACCCTCTTACAATCCCACAAACAAAACCTTTCCCAGCGTGATTTTCAGGGATTATTTTTTTGCTGTTTTTTCCCTACAGCCTGGCTGGGAGCTCCGCTTCCTCACTGGCCCCTGGGAGCGGAGTGTCTGAAGGCCCTGCAGTGCCAGGTTGGTGACAGCCAGCAGGGCACTGCTGTCCCCAGGCTCTGGTGTGGCCGGCGATGACCGACGCGGTGCTGGGCGGCTCCTCTGACCGGTGGATGTGCCCCAGTGACAGGACCATGTCCCTCCGAGCCAGGTGACAGCAGGGACACTCCCAGAGAGGGTGGGGACACCAGTTCTCCCCGTGGGGACGCCAGGAGTTGGTTCAGTGCTGTTGCATGGGGGCGTTTTGCTGGGTTTGCTCCTCAACGCCCTGAGCTGTGTCGGCGCTCACAGGGGGCTGAGGCTGAGGGAAGAGACGAGGATCTGACTCCATGTTTCAGAAGGCTGATTTATTATTTTATGATATATATTATATTAAAATTATACTAAAAGAATAGAAGAAAGGATTTCATCAGAAAGCTAGCTAAGAATAGAATAGGAAAGAATGATAACAAAGGTTTGTAGCTCAGACTCTGTCTGAGCCAGCTGACTGTGATTGGCCATTAATTAGAAACAACCACATGAGACCCATCACAGATGCACCTGTTGCATCCCACAGCAGCAGATAACCATTGTTTACATTCTGTTCCTGAGGCCTCTCAACTTCTCAGGAGGAAAAAAATCCCAATGAAAGGATTTTTCATGAAAGATGCCTGTGACACTGAGCGAGGTGGAGGGGACAGAGCCGGGGTGTGCAGGGACATGGAGCTGTCCCTCTGTCCTGGCACCCTGCACGGTGATGCCACGTCCCCTCTGGAGCAGGATGAGGGCTGGGTTTGGTGCTGGAAGGGTTGGGGTCGCTCTCTGGGGGCATTGGGGCTCCATGGGGAGGGACCAGGAGCTGGGGACTGTCACTGGCTGGGCTCTCCTCATTCCTGCTCTCACCTAATCCTTGTTCCCTCTCCTTCCCTGTGCTTCCCAGCAGCGAGAAGGAGCAGTAAGTATCTTTTATTTTCCTCTTATTCCTCTTCTCCTGCTACTTTGATAGTCATGAAAAACTGGGTTTGGATGTAAAATACAATTAAGTTTGGGAAGTGTTGCACTTTTAAGGATTTTAATGAACTTAAGGCTCAAGGCCATGTGGGTCTGTTAATCCAGAGGGAGAAAAGAGCCAGGAAAGGTCTGTGGATGAGCAGGAAGGTGAGGAATGTTTGCCTTTTGCACCCCTGAGTGGCAGACGTGTCCCTGTCACCAGGTTAGCACTGCCTGACACCCAGGCTGGGAGGGAGAGAGGATCTCTGGGAATGGTGTTAGAGGGACAAACACTCCCATGTTTGGAGAAGTGTTCCCAAAAAAAAGCCACCCACTCCTGCAGAACCACCCCGGTCCCGTGGCTGCCAGGACTGGTGTTCCAGGAAAGGAAAGATGCTCCAAAGGAAATGTGGAAATAACGGGAATGGCTCTGAAAAGGAGTTTTCCCTCTGTATGAAACCAATATTTCCATATGAAAGCCCCTAAAAATGGAGATCAGAGCTCCCAGCTGTGGGTGGGGGCTCATTGAAGGCTGGATGGGATCTGGAGGATGGGGAGGTGGGCTGGGTTTGGAGGATGGGGAGGTGGGGAAGTGGGCTGATTTTAGGGTCTGGAGGATGGGGAGATGAACTGGGTTTGGGGTTTTAAAGGATGGGGAGCAATGCTGATTTTGGGATTTGGGGATGGGAGCTGGGCTGGGTTTGGAGGATGGGGAAGTGGGCTGATTTTAGGGTCTGGAGGATGGGGAGATGAACTGGGTTTGGGGTTTCGGGTATGGGAAGTTGAGCTGGGTTTGGAGGATGGGGAGCTGGTCTGGGTTTGGGGTTTAAAGGATGGGGAGCAACGCTGATTTTGGGATTTGGAGGATGGGGAGGTGGGCTGGGTTTGGGTCTGGAGGATGGGAAATGAGCTGAGTTTAGAGGATGGGGAGCTGGGCTGGGTCGGGGATCTGGAGGATGGGGAGCTGGGCTGGGTTTGTGTTTCGGCGCCGGGGCACATCCAGGTGTGGGGTGGATCCGTGTCTGGATCCCTGTCCCCGCTGTCCCCGCAGGCTCCCGGCGGGATGGGCGGCACAGCCCGAGCGGCAGCGCAAGGGCGAGGAGCTGACGGACGAGGAGAAGGAAATCATCAACCGGGTGATCGCCCGCGCCGAGAAGATGGAGGAGATGGAGCAGGAGCGCATCGGGTACGGCGGGCAGGCGACACCCGGGAGGGACACGGGGACCCCGGGGTGGCTCCGCTTGGCTGCTTTCCTGGGCAGCAGCCTCTGCACTGCGGAGCCGCTCCTGGAGGAGCCTGCGGGGGATTTTGGGCTCCGGCCAGGAGGAACCAGGCAGGGAGAGAGCGGCTCTGAGTGCCTCGGGGGGCTGGAGCCTTCTGCTCCCATCCCGGGAATCACTGAGATTTTTTATCAGTGAAAAGGGATCACTGATAGCAGCTCGCTGCTTGTGCAGTGCTGAGCCAGAGCTGGAGGAGTTTGAGTTCTGGGAATGCTGTTGGAGGGGAGATGGATCCATCTTTGGGGTTAGTCGCGCTCTGGAAGGAGCTGTGTGAGGTTCAGGAGGGCTGTGATGCTCGGGTTTGCCAGGCTGGGAGGCAGCAGTGATGCTGGCACTCAGCTGGCCAGGCTGCTTTAGGGAGCTGCTCATGGAAAGCCTGATTTCCTGGGATTTTTCTCTTCTGGGATTTTTCTTTTCTGGGTCCTGGGGTCCCCAGAGCTGCTGGTACCTCATTTTCCACCAGGGGCATTCCTGGTGCCCATACACAGGGTGGAAAGTGCCCCTGTTTCCTTTCCTACCAGGTGAAACAAGCTAAAGCCAAGGTGTCCATCCCCGTCCATCCCCTTGCTCTGCTGGGAATGGTTTTCCAGAGGGGATCTCCACGATCCCATTGGAATCTCCACAATCCTGTTTTCCTGACAGAGGAGCACTCTCTTCTCACTGAGTTTAAGCACTCACTGCTCCTTTATTTTTTATTCCTAGCAGGGAAAACACTCGGCCCCATGCAGGAGCCACACTCCCCGCTGCTTTGGGAAGCGCCAAATTCCCTCTCACAGCTCAGGAGCAGCTTGCTGCCCCTTAAATATTGTGATGCTCCGGCTGTGGAGAATTGCTGGATTCATTTCCTCATGTTCAGAAATGTCAGGGTTTGACCATCCTGGGAAGGTTTTGCCTCTCCAAGGGCTGTTATCCCTGCCTGGGCTCGGCTCCTGCCCCATGGATGCGCTGCTCCCTGGGGCTGGAGCTGCCTCCGGGGCTCGGCATCACTTCCCACCTCACTTTTTGGCAGAAGCCAGGTGAGAGCGGCTCGCTCTCTCTCATTGATGGTGATTCACACCCTACAAGAGCTCACGAACAGCTCTCCCTGGCGTTTCCCTTTTTGCAGCCCGCTGCAAAAGAAGGAAAGAAAAGAATTCCTTCCCAACTCGCGATGCTCCTTGGATGAGCCGCAAATCATCTCGGGGAGAGATTTATTCCGTGCAGCTGTTTCCCAGCTCTTCCCTTAGCCGAGCTGGCGGAGGTTTGCTCATCCTCATTCATGAAAAGCCGGGCGGAGGGGCTGCTGGAGCCGGGAATTCTGGCGGATGTGCAGCTGATTCCCCTCCTGCGAGGAGGAGGAGGAGGAGGCGTAGCGGGAGCCCTGCCAGCCCCTTTGTGTTTGTTGGCTTGCACAACAAGAGCTCTGTAGGATGTTCAGCCCCGGGAATGTGGGACAGCGGCTGGATCAGCCTCGCAGGGAATCGGGAATCATTCCCTTATCCAGGATAGCTGCTTCTGTTACAGAATAATCCGGGCTGGCCTCTGGCAGGGAGGCAGCGGTGCTGGCTGGCCCTCGGCTGGCCTGGCTTCTCATGGAAAGCCTGATTTTTTTGGGGGGGATTTTCTGGGGTTTTTCTATTCCTGTAAAAGGAAAATTAAATCCATTAAAACTCACCCAGAGAAGCTGTGGCTGCCCCATTCCTGGAAGTGTCCAAGGCTATGTTGGAGCAACCTGGGATAGTGGAAGGTGTCCCTGCCCATGGCAGGGGGTCCTTTCCAACCCAAACCATTCCATTGTTCCATGAAAACGCTGATTTTTGGTTAATATTAGGGATGGCTCACACGGAGTGAGATTCCAAAGGGGGAATATGTGGTGAATACTTGGAGGTGCCTCAATAAGTGGAGGTGTTTGAGGGATTCATTTGATCTTTACACCCAATCCTTGAGGAATCCTGAATCCCACAACCAGAACTGTAGATTAACCTCCTCATGCCTCAAATCCTCCCCAAATTTTTTTGCCCTCCATCTCCTGCATCCTCCACCCCACCAGCCCCTTGTCTTGGGAACAAATCGATGCCTCTCGTCGAGCCGTTGTTTGTGGAATCGGACTCGGTGTCAAACCCAGCTCAGATTAATCCTGTGCAAGGAGTATTTTTAGCTCTGAGGGTGGCTGGATCCTGTGGGAGACGTGAGCTGGGTGCTGATGAGGCTGCAGGACAGGGACACTTGCTGTGGGGGGGAGTTCTCTGTGTCTCGTGGCGCAGGGAAGGACGAGAGGAGCTGGAAAATCATCCTGAACGTGACCCAGCAGGAGCTGCTGGGTGACCAGGACCATCCTTTGGGATCAGGGACACGGGGCTGGGAGTTTTTAGGGAAAAGGGATCATCCATGTGGGCAGGGATGGATCTGTTGTTGTTCTTGTCCTGCTCTGCGCTCGGGGGTCTCTGTGGTGGCTCTGGTGACACTCTGGTGGCAGTGCTGCAATTCCAGCTGCCATCCGTGAGGATCCTGTTTTCCAGGAGCACCTGCAGGCACTAATTGACTCCGTTCTGCATCTCTAATTGGGGGCCATCAATAACCCAGCCAGGCTGCTCTGCTGCCTAATGAGCTCCAGCAGCTCCTGGCATTGAGGGAAGATCTGAAACCATCCCAAGGTGGGAATTGTCAGCTGGCTCTGGCCCTGTGGTCCCCTCTCCAAGCACAGTGGCCTGGCTGTGTCCCCCTGGGTGCCACCTTTGCTCTGCAGCAGGATTGGATTTCAGTTTAATTCGGCTGCTCATGGCCGGGATGACACGGGGATAACGCAGGAGCAGATGGGAGTCCCTGGGGATTAAATCATTAACCTCAGTGGCAGGGGAGCTGTCTGGGGACCACAGCCTGGGATCTTCATCCCAGTGTGCAGACAGCACAGGGATAAAATTCAGGCTCAGGGCAGGGCAGGGGAGTTACTGGACACAGCTGGGAGCATCTCCTGCGATGGCAATTTCTGCAGGAGATGAGGTTCAGTCATGACCAGGGGACAGCTTGTGCTGCTGGAGATTTTGTGGGGCTTTGGTTGAGCTTTTCCCTCCAAAAAACCCCTCCTCTCTTATTTCCAAAATTCCCAGCCTGCTGCAAGCACCTGGATGAGCATGGGATGGGACACTTGGAAAAACCCCAATGGTGCTTTACCTTTAGCTCCCTGCCCACTTGGAGGGGAGGAAAATTGCTTCTCATTTCTCATCCCAATTTTAATTATGCTTCCCTTAATCTGGAGCTTGGCTGCTTTTCTTGTCCCTTTCCCACCAGGAGAATGAGCCTTAATTTAATATTCATCCCTTTAAGGCACACGATTTCCCCATGGAGATGAGGCTGGGCTTCATTCTGGAGGCTCTTGGTGACCTCCTTTGTGTTTCTCTGGAATTTTTTCCCCATGGATGTGGTGGCTGAGCCCATCCCTGCTGCACTGAGGAGCACGTGGATCATGGTGGCCTGGATCAGGTCCTTCCTCGTGGATCAGGTCCTTCTCCCACCCTTTTTGCTGCATTAAAAGTCCTCCCTGCCCACAATTTAAAGCCCATTAAGGACATCCTGGCCATTCATTCCTGCAGTGCTGATGAATATTTAAACGCAGCAAACTCGGGCTCTGTTGTTAAGCCTCATTTCCTGGGATCATCAGCGCTTCATTCTGGTCACTCTGTCCCCTTTCCCATCCCTCTCCTCCTGCTGCAGTGCTGAGAGTTCCCTGGGATCATCATTTGGGTTGGAAAAGACTTCTGGAGTCATGGGATCCAACCTTAAACCAGCCCTGCCAAACCCACCATGGGTTCTGTCCCATCCAGAACCCAGCCTAAGGAAATCCCTCATCCCTGTGGGATCCTTTTCCTTCCAAAAATAATGGAAAATGTTTGGATGTGCCCCTGAGCCCTTCCCTGCCTGCTCCAGGGCTCTGGAATGGGGCAGCAGCACGCAGGGATGTCCCTCAGTGCCCACCTTCCCCATTCCAAACCACATTCCAGGGACTGGGCTGATTTCCATCACCAGGGCCCTGTTTCAATGCTGATAAAGCTTCTCCTATCACTCTCTTATCAGTGCCTAATCCCTGTAATCCCTGTTTTCCTGGCAGATGAGGGATCTCTCCCATCTCTGGGCTGAGCCAGATCCCTGCCACCAGCTCCAATTACTCCACTTCCAAATTCTCCCCCTATTTTAACAACTGGAAGGATATTTCCTGCTTTTTGAACTGCAGGTAATGGGGAGAAAGATGCTGCTGGAGCCGTGGATGGCAGAGGGATGAGCTGGATGCTGGTTGTGTGCAATAAAAGTGAGGAGGAAATGATCTCCAGTGGAGAGAAAAGCTTTTGGGAAGGCAGAAATCTCATTCCTGGTGAGGGCAGGGCTTCCCTTGCTTATTAGTGGGAGAATTGGGTGGATTTGGATCTCTGGAGATGCTGGATGGAGCTGGAAGCAAATCTGGGTTTTTTTCTCCCAAGTTTTGTCTTTATCAAGAGCTTCTCACCCCAAGAGTTTGGGCACAACCCCCCCTTTCTTCCTGCCCGGTTCACACCAGGACTTTAAATTGAACTTTTTCTCTCCCAGCAGGGTTTGAGTCATAGGGAAAAGAAAAAAAAAGAAAATAAAAAAAGCCCAATTTCTCCCTCTTGAATGGATATTTTAATTAGGGAAATGTACTTGGCTTGCAAGTGGTGCCACAGGTGTGTCCTGGCTGCTGAGCTCTTCCAGTGGTTCAAAAATCCCACTTAAGGAGCAGCTCGTGGTAAATGAGAGCCTGGGAGAGATTTTTGCAGCTAAATAATGAACCTCTTGAAATGCAAAGGCTTTTTCCTCTTTTTTTGCTTTTTTTTTTTCCTCCCTCCCTTTGATTGTGCCATTTGTTCCAGTTTCTATAATAAGTTTGTTTGGGCTTGCAGATTTCCAACTGGAAGCTGCTTTGCTTGGAGCTGCTGCAGCTCAGCAGGAGGAACTGCAGGGGATTTGGTGTTTTTCATGAATAAAAGAGAGGTTTTTTCCCCCAAAATGTTCCCCCTTGGTGAGGTGGGGGATGATAAAAGCTGGCTGTTGCGAGGCTCATGCACTCCATGGGATGTGGGCTGGGGTTAATTGCTTTAAATAACACTTGGGGAACAGCCAGCATCCAGGTTTTAATTGGAATTGCTGCCTGGGTGTTTGTGAGGTGATGGAGCCTCTGGGATTTCTGTGTTTGCCACGGGCTCTGGAGCTTGGGAAGGCACCAGGGGTGGATGGTGGCTCCAGGGCTGGGTTATTCTCTGGGGAGGAACCACCCATGGATGTGAAGGGCAGGGATGGACCACAGGTAAATCCCAGAATGGTTTGGCTTGGAAGGATCTCAAATCTCCTCTCATTCCATGGGCAGGGATTGGTCCAGCCCCACCCCACCCTGGAGCAGGGAGCTTCTCCCTGAAGTGGGAAGGCACAAAACCCCCTGGCTGTGGTTCTGAGGGCGCTGTTTGTCAGCACCAGGATGGGAACCGCGATTGCTGCATTTCCAACCTCCGTGCTCCTGGCGCTGGCAGGAACCCGTGAACTCTCCCATCTGCTGTCTGGTGACACCAGAGCTGTGAAAACAGAGCCTTGTCCCCGCTGCTGGCTCTGTCTGGCTCTGCTGCTGCCCACCCAGCCCAGCTCCCAGCTGGGAACAGGCTGCAGGTTCATCTGGAAGCGGCAGGAGCCCAGCGGGATCAGCCCCCACACAGGGAGCAGTGGGAGATCCCTGGCTGGGTTTTGTCAGAGCAGAGGTGTTAACGTGGCTTTGCTTGGATAATTTGTGGAATTATGGATCCACATCCCTGAGTGTGGCTGGGCTTGGTGGCTTTGAGATGCTCCTGTTGGCTGCAGTGAGGATTTTTGGGCTGTGATGGGGTGCACGTCCTAAAATGCTTCATTTTGGGAAGAAATTCCTCCCTGGGAGGGTGGTGAGGCCCTGGCACAGGTTGCCCATCCCTGGAACAGCCTGGTCTAGTGAGAGATGTCCCTACCCATGGCAGGGGTGGAACTGGATGATTTTAAGGCTCCTCCAAACCAAAACCATTCCATGCTCAGACAATTTCCCCTCCTCGTGCTGCTGTTCCTTTACTCGCCTTTTCCCCACGGAATTCTGGCTGTCCAACCCCAACCCCAGAGGCATTTTTGTGTGCAGGGAACCTGTGGATGGTTTATGAGCATTTCAGAGGCCCTGGCAGCCGAGTCACCATAAATCTGAAGCTGTCACCCCTCGTGGGATGTCTGTCACCCCTTTTCCACACCCGCCGGTTTCCTTTTGCTGTGGCTCCATCGGATTTGGGTCAGGCTGCCACGGGGGGCTGCTCCCTCCGGTGGGCTCGGGTCTCCTCCTCCCTTTCTCTGTTCCTTCCTCACTGAATGACATAAATAATGCAGCTTTTTTTCCCTTGCTGTGCTATTTTTAGGGCCAGGATTCTGGGTTAGCTGAGCTCACGACGCCGACGCTGCAGCTCCTTCCTGCTTCCCAAACTCCTTCAGCCAATGCTGCCTTTCCAAAACTTCCTCAGCTGATTTTGGTTTTTGGGTTTTTTTTTTTACCTTTGCAGGAACCAGGTGTGTTTTCACAGCCTGATCTCCAGTGGGCTTTCACTTGCAAGAATTGCCATCACAACATTTTTTCTCAAATAATAAGAAAATTAATTAATTAATTAATTCGGTCATCATTAGAGGCCTTCCAGGATCTCCTCCTTCAGCTCTTCATGGGCAGCTGCTGGGACTGGGTGGAAAGATTTTCATTTAGGGACAAGTTGCTCCATGCAGAACTGCTGCCTTGGATGGATTTTCCATGTCCATGGAGCTCCCTGCAAGTCAATATTGTGCCATATAAACCTGTTGGAATCCTATTTCCCTCTGGGATGTGCTGTTGTCCCATAGCTGGAAAAGGGAGATGCTCTGTGGGGAGCGACACTTGGAAAAGGAACAACCAAACCCAAGGCAGTGGTCACCCCCAGGGAGCAGGGCCTGGCCCTGTATCCTGCCCTTTTCCTGGCATTCCCTGTGCTCTTCCTGGCATTCCCTGTGCCCTTCCTGACATCCCTGTGCCCTCTGCAGGCGCCTGATGACCCGGCTGGAGGACATGCGCCGCAGCGTGCTGGGCGACGGCGTCAACCGCTGCATCCTCTGCGGGGAGCAGCTGGGGACAAGGGGCTCTGCCTGTGTTGTCTGTGAGGACTGCAAGAAGGTGAGACCCCCCTCCAAACCCCACAAACCCACCCCAGCCTGGGGGCACAGCAGATTTTGGGCGCCCATTTCCATGGGCGATGGCAGTTGTGTGGGCAGAGCTCTCCTTGCTGGTGTTGGGGACACTTTGGTGGCGCCGGTGTCACTCAGGTCTTTGTTTGGCCCGCAGAATGTGTGCACCAAGTGCGGGGTGCAGACCACCAACAACAGGCCCCAGGCCATCTGGCTCTGCAAGATCTGCAGCGAGCAGCGGGAGGTGAGTGTGGCCCCTGTCCCCTCTGTCCCCACCCCACACCTCCAAGGCAGGCCCGACTCACCTCCCAGGGGCCTCCAGCCTCACCCAGCGGCTGTTCGAGCATGGTTCTTACAGGATGGTTTTGTTTTCTACACAAAATGATGTTTTATTTCATGAAAACAGAGCTTTGGGGCTCCAAGGAGCTGTTGTGAGTTAATTGATTAATTAATTAGCGGGATGGGCTGCAGGGTGGGGGTGTGGGGTCGCTGGAGGAGGACCACGGTGGTGTGAAGCCCTGAGAGGCCTGACCCTGCTCCCACAGGTGTGGAAACGCTCCGGTGCCTGGTTCTTCAAGGGTTTGCCCAAGCAGATGCTGCCACAGCAGATGCCCATCAGCAAGAAGGGACCCCAGACCCCGAGCGAGCCCCGCCCGGCCGAGCCGCCCGCCCCCGACCCCAAACTCCCCTCCCGGGCACCCACCCGAGGTAGGTGACAGCAGGGGCTGCCCCCACCACTGCCAGCGAGGCTCTGAGCTCCTTCCCATCCTCAGCAAGGAAAAATTGTGGGGGAAAAGCATCCAGAGCAGTCGTGTGGCTGCTGCCTGTGTCCTAAAGGGGGTGGCAGTGGAGATTGGAGGTGTTTGATTCAGGTTTTATCCAGGTGGGAGTGGATGGGCGTGATGGTGGTCACAGGGGTCTCAGGTTAAGAGACGAGGATCTGACTCCACATTTCAGAAGGCTTGATTTATTATTTTATGATGTATATTACATTAAAACTACACTAAAAGAAAAAGAAAAGGTTTCATCTCAGAAGGCTGGCTAAGCTAAGAATAGAATGGAATGAATAACAAAGGTTTGTGGCTCGGACAGAGAGCGAGCCAGCTGGGCTGTGATTGGCCATTAATTAGAAACAACCACATGAGACCAATCACAGATGCACCTGTTGCATTCCACAGCAGCAGATAATCATTATTTACATTTTGTTCCTGAGGCCTCCCGGCTTCTCAGAAAGAAAAAATCCTAAGGAAAGGATTTTTAATGAAAAGATGTCTGCGACAGATGGGGTTGCAGGACATCCTCAAACTAAGCAGCCCCGGGTGGGGATCAGGGCCCTGCTGAGAGTTTGGGCAGTGCCTGGGTTGGGATGTGGTGATGGGGAAGCCTTCAAAAAATAGGGAAATCTGGGGAAACAGTGGCAGGGTGTCTTGGGATGAGGTTGAGGATGTGTGGGCCGCAGCTTCACCGCCTCTCGCTCTGTTTGTGCCCCCAAGGCCAGGCGGATGCCGAGGACACCGAGGGTAAGCACCGGCCTTTGTCCCCTCCCTGTGCTGAGCCCTGTGCCTGCCTCCTTCTCCTCCCAAGGCGTTTTCCTGCCCAGTTTCCCTGGGGATGCTGCAGCAGGATCGCTCCTTGCTGCTGCTGCCGCCCACCCTGCGGGGGTCCGGGTTATTCCAGGGTTATTCCAGGGTTTTCCCAGGGCTTCCCCACCTCCCGCACACGCCAGGGCTGAGCTGGAGCCGCCTCAGTGGGTGGTGGGTCCTGCTGGGAGGGGCAGGTGGGTTTTGGGGTTTTTTTCTGGTTATTTAACCCGAAATCCTTGGAAAACCTCCCGGGGAAAGTTGAGGAGGCTTGTGGGGGCTGTCAGTGGGGGATGGAGCAGCCCAGCCTTGTGCTGTGCACGGTGCAGCAGTGGCTTGTTCTGGTTGTTCCTTGCACCCTCTGGCACTTCCAGCGGTGGAATCATTCAGTTTGGAAGAGCTCTCAAAGCTCATGGAGTTCAACCATTCCTCCAGCACTGCCAAGGCCACCACTGACCCATGTCCCCGAGGGCCACATCCACACTGCTGTTAAATCCCCCCACAGGGATGGGGACTCCTGGGCAGTGGTGTCAGGGTTGGACAATCCTCCCAGTGAAGAAATTTTCCCGAATATCCAACCTAAACCTCCCCAGGCACAACTTGAGGCCATTTCCTCTTGTCCTGTTGATTCTTGCCTGGGAGAAGAGCCCAAACCCCATGTGGGTCCTGTCTGGGAGATGTGGAGAGTGAGAAGTTCTCCCTGGGAGTTTATTTTGAGTAACAGCCCCCATTTTCACACTTCAACATGGGATGCCAGGGGGCTGAGGATCACTGATCCCCCTCCAACACTGTCTGCTCTTCATTAGGGCGATCATTAAGTTGGGAGCAACGCAGTGGCTGCAAACCCTCCTCTTCCTCAGCTCCCTGGAAGAGGCAAAGAGGGGCTGAGGGGACAGATCCCACCTGGAATTGTCCCCTCCATCCCACCCTTCCTTTAGCACAAGTTCTGATGCCCCAACTGATGATCTCTCTCTCCCCATGCAGCAGCAGGTGGGGAGAAGCACTTTATTAAGGCAATTTAATCACTCCCTTAGCCCCAAGGGCAGCTTTTATTAATCCAGACTGCTCCTGGAGTCGGGAATGCTTTGCCAGCTCCGCTCATCCCTCCCAGTGCTCAGCATGCTCCTGCCGTGCCCATGATCTTCCTACAGCTCCCTCGGAAAATTATTTATTGCACGGCTCTCTCTGCACCACGGGGCTCCTGCTCCTGGCTGCTCATTCCCCCCTCCTCTCCCTGCTCTTCAGCATTCCCGGTGTTTTTCCCTCTCTCCCTCCTCCTCTCCCCGCCACAATCTGTTGCTTTGTCCTCACGCCCGGTGACCCTGAGAGCCCAGCCAAGGAGAAAGAGCCCATTTATGTCACGGCAAAGATTTATCCCTGGCGTCTCCAGCAGCAGCCAGGTGAGCGCCGGGACCTTTTCCGTCACGTCCGCGGGGTCGCCATCCATCACCCCGGAGCGCCGGGCTGCGATGGATCCGCTGGGACTGCTGGGTGATGGAAGGGAGAGGCACAGGCAGCTGCCACGGCTGTCTGCTTAACAAATGGGAGGTGATCGGCTGAAGGAAAATAGGATTCACCCCTCTGATGGAATGTGGAGCTGTGGTGCCATCAGGGGTCTAATGGGTGCTGAGGATCGGGTGATGGATACCTCAGGCCTTGTTTTTCCGTGTCCTTGGGGATTTCCTGAGCGCAGGGTTGATGGTGCAGAGCCCTCCTGCTGCAGTGCCCAGAGCTCGGAGGTGCTGCCGCAGTGGCCGTACCCATTGTCCCCCTGAGATGGTGTCTCGGGATGAGGGAAGAGACGAAGATCTGACTCCATGTTTCAGAAGGCTTGATTTATTATTTTGTGATATATATTATATTAAAACTATACTAAAAGAATAGAAGAAAGGTTTCATCAGAAGGCTAGCTAAGAATTGAATAAGAAAGAATGATAACAAAGGTTTGTGGCTCAGCTCTCTGTCTGAGCCAGCTGGACTGTGATTGGCCATTAATTAGAAACAACCAACATGAGACCAATCAAAGATCCACTTGTTGCATTCCACAGCAGCAGATAATCAATGTTTACATTCTGTTCCTGGGGCCTCCCAGCTTCTCAGGAGGAAAAATCCCAAGAGAAGGATTTTTCATAGAAGATGTCTGCGACATCCCCCTGCTGCTGGCACCCAGGCCAGGGATGGCAGCTCTCTTTTCCGGCCTCACTGCTCCTTCCTCCCTCTCCCTGCAGGCACCGAGGGCACAGCGGCCGCCCGGGGGAGCCGCAGAGTGGCCGAGGGCCGGCCGGGTCCGTGTGGCAGCGAGGACACCGCTGGGGACAGCGATAGCCGGGACTACGCTGAGAGCGGCGTCAGCAGGAGCCCCGGTGAGAGTGATGCTGCTCCTGCATCCCTGGACGGACAGATGGATGGACACAACGCCGGGAGCCATCTGCGGGTGCTCTCTGCTTATTGTCCCCTGTCCTTGCAGGTGTGAAGAGAACCAACTCCGTGCAAGGCCAGCGGCCACCCCCGCCGGCCACCGCTGTGGCCACTGCTGGATCTGCCCCGGCAGCAGCGGCACCTGCAGGTGGGATGGGGATGGGGATTGGGATGGGGATTGGGATGGAGATTGGGATGGAGATTGGGATGGAGATTGGGATGGGGATGGAGATTGGGATGGGGATGGAGATTGGGATGGGGATGGAGATTGGGATGGGGATGGAGATTGGGATGGGATGGGATGGGATGGGATGGGATGGGATGGGATGGGATGGGAGTGTGGCCAACGGTTCTGTCCCTGGGGACACCCCACGGGCTGAAGCCACCAGGGGATGTCCCAGGTGCTGATGCCACCTCTGTCCCCAGCAGCAGCAAGGCCAGGTCCTGGGGGTCCCACCCGCTTCCCGGACAGACAAGGTAACCCCGGGGCGGCTGTGGGGGGCTGGGGGGCATGGCGGGCCAGGGGCTAACAGGGTCCCCCCTTCTCGCAGCGAGCCCCCCAGAGCCGGCCCGTGGAGCTGCCAGGGAGGAGCGGGGAGGGGGCTTGGCTGCGCCCCCCGGCAGGGAGGACAGGCCGGGCTGGCAGCCCCCTGCCCCCAGCCAGCCCCAGCCTGCAGCCCCGGCTCCGCAGAGGCAGCAGCAGCCCCGAGAGGAGGAGGAGGAGGATGCCAACAGCTACGACTCCGATGAAGGCAGTATGTACCCGGGAAGGGAGGGAGATTCTTTGGGAAGTGTGGGATTTGGAGGAGGGTGGGTGTGACTCGGGTTGGTGTCTAGGAGGGAAAGTCCTTGGGGATGATGGGTGGGAGTTTGATGGGGAGGATCTGTGGTAGAACATCCTGGGTGAGAAGAGCTGCTGGGGTTGGGATCAGGTGCTTGGATTGGAGCAGCTGATGCCCTCTGTGCCTGCTCTTCATCCCTGGGATGAAGGAGCATGAGCTTGAGATGGTTTCCAGGGAGCCAAGAGAGGAGCCAGGTGCTGAGCCCAAGCTGGGGCATCTCCTCAGGGCGATCCAGGGTGGAATTGCTGTTGGTAGGGTTACTCCTCCTTTGCCTGGAGAATATTGGAGTCAGCTCCAGAGCCCCAGGCTGCTCTCCTTGGGCTGTGCAGAGTTCCCAAATCCGCCTGGATTTGCGGCGCTTTGGCCGCTGCCAGCACAGTGTCACTGCATTAAACAGCTTTTACATTTGACCCGCAGATCTTTCTAATTATTACTAATCGGGGATGATTAAATGCAGTTATTGGCTGGGGTTTTAACGAGGTTGTTTCCTCCTTTTCCCTCGCTGTCAGCCACGCTGGGAGCTCTGGAGTTCAGCCTGCTCTACGACCAGGACAACAGCTCCCTGCACTGCACCCTCATCAAGGCCAAGGCAAGAGCTCCTCTTTTCATTCCCTTTTTCCTTATTTAAACCCATCTGGCTGCCAGTTTCTCTGGTGCAATGGGAAGGAAGCCATGTGGCTGCTGGCAGAGGCTGCTCCCTTGGGAGGCTCCAGGCACAGCTGCTCCTGGCTGGGGAGGGTTGGGGGGCTTTTCCTTGTGTGGATCCAAAGGATCTGTGGGAGTGGTGATGCCCTGGAACAGTCCTCCCAGAGAAACTGTGGCTGCCCCATCCCTGGGAGTGTCCCAGGCCAGGTTGGACAGGGTTTGGAGCAGCCTGGGATAGTGGAAGGTGTCCCTGCTTGTGGCAGGGAGTGGATCTTGGTGATATTTGAGGTCTTTTCCAACCCAAACCATCTTGTGATTCTACAATGCTGATTTTTCCTGGGGTGAGTTGGTTCAGCACATCCTGGCACCCACAGCTGCTCAGGGCAGAGGCTCTTGGGTCACTGAACACATTTTCTCTTTGTGTTTTTTCATGGGCATTTTTCTCTTTGCTGAAGGAGGATTCACATCCTATGTCTCCTTTATCCTTGTATAGGGCTTAAAACCAATGGATTCCAATGGCCTGGCTGATCCCTATGTGAAGCTGCACCTCCTGCCTGGAGCCAGCAAGGTGAGGCTCTGCCAGGTTTGGTGCTGGGGATGGAGCAGAGGTTTCTCAAATCAGATCAGGTTTTCCCTGTTGATTTCTCTGCTTGCTGCTGTTTTCCCTGGGGGTGTCTCTGAACAGGGAGGATGCTCCCAGATGCTCTCCCAGACCCGAGGAACAGCTCATCCTGCAGGCAGGAATCTGCTCAGGGATGGAGGGAAGCTCCAGAGGAGGCATTGCTGTTAATGCATCACAAAACATCTGCCCAAAAAATCTAATTATGCCCAGGGTTGGAATTATCCATTTGCTTGGAAGATGCAGCACGTTTTTGTTGGAGCTGTGGGGAGAGAACTGTGGGGGAAACTCTGGCTCCATGACGGAAATTCCTGGAAATTTCCCTCCCCAGCCCAGCTGAGGTGATCTGGGTGGGCAAATCTTGAGGAAGGAATGACCATTAGCAGTGCTGGCTCTTTGTTTAGAGGGTGCAGCAGAGTTCTGCTCAGAGGAACCAGGAGTAAAACCAGGGGAGAACTGATAATAAAATCATTGGATTGATTTTACAGCCTTGCTTTATGCATGGGGTATTGGTATTGTTCAGAGGAAATCCAGGTGTGATGTTGGGAATTGCTTTGATTTCTGCTGCTCTCATTTGCTGATATTTATTTTAATTTTTTTTTTTTTAATTTTGAACGTGTGGTTGTGAAAGACACACAAGCAAGTGACAGCTCCTCAATTCCTCACTGTCCCCTCCTTTAGACCATGAGAGCTGTGGCCTGAGCCCCCACATCCTGCCCTGGGCACCTTTTCCCCTCTCCTTGAGGGAATAAACCCCAGGGAGTGACAAAATCCAGGCTCTCCCAGCCACCACATGTCACCAAATTCCTGATGCTTGTGCAAAATTCCACCTTGATCCTCCCTGAGAGCTCACCTGTGCCAGCTGTGACGGGGCACCCCTGCCAGGAGCTGGGATTTGGGTAGAGAGGAATCCTGGGGTATTGGTACCACCAATATCATGGACAGGACGTGCCTTGCCTTGTCTGGCCTTTGGTGCTGAACCAAATGGTGGCAACTGTGGTGTTTCACCAGAGACACTTTTGCTGGCTGGGTGTGTGGTGTTTCACCCCATTTTTGGCTGGCTGGGTGTGTGGTGTTTCACCCCAGAGACACTTTGGGCTGGCTGGGTGTGTGGTTTCCACCCACAGACACTTTTGGCTGGCTGGGTGTGTGGTGTTTCACCCCAGAGACACTTTGGGCTGTGGGTGTGTGGTGTTTCACCCACAGACACTTTGGCTGGCTGGGTGTGTGGTGTTTCACCCACAGACACTTTGGGCTGTGGGTGTGTGGTGTTTCACCAGAGACACTTTTGCCTGGCTGGCTGTGTGGTGTTTCACCCCACAGACACTTTTGGCTGGCTGGGTGTGTGGTGTTTCACCCCATTTTTGGCTGGCTGGGTGTGTGGTGTTTCACCACAGACACTTTTGGCCGGCTGGGTGTGTGGTGTTTCACCCCATTTTTGGCTGGCTGGGTGTGTGGTGTTTCACCCCATTTTTGGCTGGCTGGGTGTGTGGTGTTTCACCCCACAGACACTTTTGGCTGGCTGGGTGCTGCACTGGGCCCGTGGGGACAGGTCCAGGCCTGCAGGAGCTCTGGTGGTGCTGGGATGGAGATTCTCCCCATAACAGGGGCTGCTCCTCAGGTTTCCCTCTGCTGGAGAAGCTTTAAGGGGATGGTGAAGGAAAGGAGTCGGTTCTGATGGAGGGTGTGGATCCAGAGCTTTATTCTGGCCCACAGGCCTCTGAATGCAGCCCCAGCTCCAACAGAACTCCCTGAGCCCGTGGTTGCTGCTCCTTTAACCCCGAGGAGAGAGGGCAGGGAAGGGGCAGGGAGCCACCAAGCAGGTACAAGGGACAAAGGACACCTGGATGGCCCAATGTCCCCCCAGGGGTAGAGGGCATCCTGTGAATCTGCCAATCCTGGAATTCCAGGGCTGACAGACAGTGCTGGGAGGGGAAAGGAGAGGTGACTGACACACCTGGGAGGGAATTATCTTGGGAGGGACCCAGGGTTCTGGGGTAAACCCTGAACTCACACCGATTCCCCTGTGTTTGTGCGACCCCACAGTCCAACAAGCTGAGGACGAAGACGCTGCGCAACACCCGGAACCCGGTGTGGAACGAGACCCTGGTGTACCACGGCATCACCGACGAGGACATGCAGAGGAAAACCCTCAGGTAAGGCCAGCAGGAGCCCAGGCGTGCCACAGGGTTGGGTTTGGGGTGTCCTCACCCACAGCACCACCCCCAGGAGTGCAGGGGGGTTTAGGGCTGTGAGAAATGCAGTTTTGGGTTGAAATCAACATGAGTTTGGTCATCTGGATGATTGTTAGAAGAGAACTGGCATTTTGACCTTGTAATTTAATAGTAAATTATTGATTTTGCTATGATTTTTATCATCATAGAGATGTGTGTCTCTGCTGATTTGTCAATAACCCGGGGAAAAAAGTCCATATAAATATCTCTTTCAATTTATGGCTCTTTTCCCCCTTAGAAAACTTCCACCTCTTGATTTCTTGCCCCATCACAAAGCAAATATTAAAAATG
This sequence comes from Zonotrichia leucophrys gambelii, assembly GCF_028769735.1. Lineage (NCBI taxonomy): Eukaryota > Metazoa > Chordata > Aves > Passeriformes > Passerellidae > Zonotrichia > Zonotrichia leucophrys. The sequence goes on from NC_088185.1 coordinate 3,788,378, forward strand.
TTGATTTTTTTTTTTTTTTTTTTTTAAATCAAGACAGAAATTTGGGGGTTGACGGCTGTTGTTCAGAGGAAATCCACATCAAGGGTGGGTTTGGGGGATTTTGTTTTGTTTTTCCCTCCCCCCAGCAGTACCTCTGCAGGGATGGGTTTGACTCTGGAGTCAGGCACTGCTCCAGCCTGGTTATGTTCCCCTTTCCCTCTTCCCTCCAGGATCTCCGTGTGTGATGAGGACAAATTTGGCCACAACGAGTTCATTGGAGAAACCAGAGTTGCCTTGAAAAAACTCAAAGCCAACCAGAAAAAGAACTTCAACATCTGCCTGGAGAGAGTAATACCAGTGAGTGTCCATGAAAATCCCTTCTGTTCCCTTTGGAAATGGCACCTGAGGGATGCAGGGATGGGCTGGAGGTGCCTGACTTCCCTGGCACCTTTAGGAGTTGTATTCCCACCTGTGCCTGGGCTGATGTGACATCCCAAGGCCAGGAGATAAGAGCCTGGTGGGAATCCATGGGAAGAGACTCCAGGGCCTTGCTCCTGTTGGCATTGCCAGCCCTTGGGGATGGATGTCACCGTGGAGGAGGGCACAGGTTGCTTTGTCCTCCGTTGAATCCACTGGGATGGGGATTGATGGAGCAGATGGAGATTCCTGAGGCTCTTCCAGGAGCTGCATTCCCAGGGTTTTTTTTGCTGTGGGATGGCTCCTCTCCCAGTCATTCATGGCATTCTCCTTGTCCCTTTCTCATCCCAGACGAAGCGTGCCGGAACGACCGGCGCATCCCGTGGGATGGCTCTGTACGAGGAGGAGGTGAGTCCTTGGAGCAGCACAAGCTCCATCCATGTCCTTTCCACCATCCCTTGTGTACAACCCCATTGTCCCCCTGTCCCAGCAATCCCACTTTCCTTGATGTCCATCCCATCCCTCCTCCTCCACGCTGACTTTTCCCTTCTGATGCAAGAGAGGTTCCTTTGCACAAGAGATGGCTTTGGAGGGAAGTAACTGAAAGGAGAACAGGGAGAAAGAGGCAAAATTAGGAAAATATAATATTCAAAGCCAGCTCTGATCTTAGTTTTGTTTGCTGCACCTTCATTCTGAATGGAATTATCAAATGGGCAATAATAACCCACAATAAAAATAAATAATAAATAATTATATATACGCACACACATAGGTGACATAAATTATAATTGAAACACAGTCTGCTCTGTCTCATAGAAAACAAAATTAATTTCAAACAAACAAACAAACAAAAAGAAAAAACTGACTGAAAACTTGACTTTGAAAACTGCACTCTGATCTGACAGAAGCTTGGCTAGGAGAAGGAAAAATTAAGGCAAACAGCTGAGCCAGAGGAGAGATGTGAGGGAGGAAACATCATTGCCACATTTGACGCCCACCTCTGTGGTGGTGTTCACAGGGGTCCCAGGACGAGGGAAGAGATGAGAATCTTGACTCGGTGTTTCAGAAGGCTGATTTCTTATTTAATGATATATATTATATTAAAAGAAAATTATATACTAAAACTATACTAAAAGAATAGAAGATAGGATTTAATCAGAAGGCTTGAAAGGAAAAGAAATGGGATGATAATAAAATCTTGTGACTGACCAGAGAGTCCTGACACAGCTGGACTGTGATTGGCCATTAATTAAAAACAACCACACAAGCCCAATCACAGATCCACCTATTGCATTCCACAGCAGCAGATTATCATTGTTTACATTTCCTTTCTGAGGCCTCTCAGCTTTTTGGGAGAAAAACATCCTAACGAAAGGATTTTTCCATAAAACACATCCGTGACACGCTTTTGGCGGCTCCTCCCGCAGGTGGATCGCGGCGGGGACGTGGAGGAGCGGGGCAAGATCCTGGTGTCCCTGATGTACAGCACCCAGCAGGGCGGGCTCATCGTGGGCATCGTGCGCTGCGTGCACCTGGCGGCCATGGACGCCAACGGATACTCGGATCCCTTCGTCAAGCTGTGAGTCCCCGGGGCTGGAGCCGCCTGCTCTCCTTCCTCTGCAGCAAATTAAGGGAATTCAGGGCGAATCTGGTGTCACCGGTGTCATCCTGCGGGTCCTGCTCGAGCTTCACCTCTGGTGGTGTCCCCAGTGTGGGTGGTGTTGAGCTAGCCCATGGGTCTGTCACTCCCCAGTGCGCAAATCCCTGTGGAATTGCCCCATGGGGAATCCCAGAATTGTTAAAGGCTGGAAGAGACTTGAGGAGTCCAAGCTTTGACTGATCACCTTGTGTCTGCAAGCAGAGGGCACGTGGGGGATGTGGGGTGGGTTTGGGGCTGGTGCCAACTTCCACTTACCAACTTCGAACTACCAACTTCCAAATTCCAGCTTCCCCGGGATCCATAGGAGTGGGATTCCCACCCGTGACTCACCAAGGGTGTGGTGGGACTCCAGGGACAGTGGAAGCTGGGGGAAAAGGAATCCTTCTCTCCAGCTCTGACCCACCCTGGCTGCAGGACAGAGGTGGCTCTGTGTCCCTCCGTGCCCTGCTTGCTGCCCCATAAACCCACATGGCTCCTGGGAATCCTGTGGGGTTTTTATCCCAACCTCGTGAGCTGCACCACAGAGAAATCCCGTAACCATTCCTGGTTTTTTCCTTTGCCTTCATAAAAACCCTCAGTTCTCCCTAAAACTCATTCAGTGCCTCTCATGCTGAACATATTCTGCTCATCTTTTTGTAGCTCAGTAGAGCTGAGCAGCTTCCCTTCCCAGTCTCTCTTAATTTGTTGCATTTTCCATTTCCAGAAACAGAAGATGGTGGCTTTATATTTTTAAATCAGTGATCTAATTAATCCCAGCCCTAAATTGAGTTCTGGATCTGCAGCCAGGCTGCACAGCCCCAGCCCCACACTTTTCCCACATACTCTGGAAGGTGGGAGGAGAGACTGGCTCTAAATAAATCTCTTCCAGCCCAGAAGATCACTTTTTAAGCTTATGAACTCCCACTGTTCTTGCACTTGAATTTTGAGCTGTTTTCTGTTGCCCCCAGTTGGCTGAAACCTGACATGGGAAAAAAGGCCAAGCACAAGACACAGATTAAGAAGAAAACGTTGAATCCTGAATTTAACGAGGTATGGATGGATATTTTTTATATTATTAAATCAATTCACTGAGTGCTGTGTTGAGTGGAGGAGGTGGAAGACAAACTCCCCAAGCTTTGGCTCTTTGCTCAAGCTCCTTTCCCACTCCTGTGCCCAGGAATATTTTTGGGAATGACTTTGCCATGGCAGCACCACACACCCTGAAATCTCCCTGCATCCCAGCTGGGCATGTGGGTGGGATCAGCATTCCTGGGGGTGGAAACTGGAAATTCTCCGCTGGTGCTGCTTTGATGGGACAGCTGGAAAGGGCTCACGTAGGTGCAAGGGGTGAGCTCAGCCCCTGGAAAAGAGGTGCCACAGGGAGGGAGAGCTTTTCCTTCATTAATTCCATTAATTACTGCAGCTTTTAGGGGGTGTTTTCCTTTCTGCAGGAGTTCTTCTATGACATCAAACACAGCGACCTGGCCAAGAAATCCCTGGACATTTCCGTCTGGGATTACGACATCGGGAAATCCAACGACTACATTGGTGAGCCTTGAGCTGGGAGGCTCTGCCCTCTGGGGCAGGGTTGGGTGCCTGGAATGGGGTTTGCTGGATGTCAGGGGGGTCTGGGTCACCTGCCCAGGTGGGATGATGGAATCTGGTGGGTGCATCCCCCACACTGCCCCACCTCCAGCATCTTTTGGGCAGGAAAAGCATCTCCAGGCGTTTCCATTAGATTTTTGAGCCAGAAGATGGAAAAAGCATTGCAGGGTGTGAGGTGTGTGCCCATGGCAGGATTTCCTGGCACATCAGCACCACTGTGGTTATGACTCCACAAAGGGATAATCAATGCTACTTACTCGAGGTCACCAAATGTGGCAGCATTCTTCACTCAGGGTGACTATTCAACTTTTCAACTAAATGTTGAATTTGCAAGGCAATCTTGACATGGGAAGAGATGAGAATCTTGACTCCATGTTTCAGAAGGCTGATTTATTATTTTATTATATATGTTATATTAAAAGAAAATTACATACTAAAACTGTACTAAAAGAATATAGAAAGATTTCATCAGAAGGCTAGCAAGCAATAGAAAAGGATGATAATAAAATTTTGGATTGACCAGAGAGTCCAAGACAGGTAGACTGTGATTGGCCATTAATTAAAAACAACCAATCAAAAAAAAAAAAAACCAATCAAAAATGCACCTGTTTCATTCCACAACAGTAGATAATTTTTATTTATGTTTTGTTTCTAAAGCCTCTGAGCTTCTCAAGAGAAAAAAATCTTAGCAAAAAGATTTTTTCATAAAACATGTCCATGACAGCACCATCTCTGGATACAAACTCTGCTCTTCTCCCCTCTCCCCAGGCGGTTGCCAGCTGGGAATCACGGCCAAGGGCGAGCGCTTGAAACACTGGTACGAGTGCTTGAAGAACAAGGACAAGAAGATCGAGCGCTGGCACACCCTGCAGAACGAGAACCACGTGGCCAGTGATTAAAGGGAGCCTCTGCCCAGCCCTCCCTGCCCTCTGCCACACCCCTGTAGGTCCCTGATGTCCCCAATGTCCCCGATGTCCCTGGTGTCCCGTCTTCCAGCGCAGCCACGCCTTGCTACAGCCTCTGATCCCAGGGTCCTCCTCCTCCAAACCCCCTCCACTGGAAACTCCCCCAGATCTTTTCTATTCTCCTTTATTTATTTTCAGCTGGGGGAGGGAGGCTGTTGAGTTCTCCTGGTGTGTAATTTTGGCAAGCAATAGTTCCCTCCTGACTGTTCCCCCCTCTCTCTCCGTTCCCGTCGCGTTTCTGACGCTCTGTGTCCCTCCAGCCTCCGCTCCTCGCGTCTCCCCATGGAGGAGATGGGAGTGCTGGGCTTGGGAGCATCAGCCTGTCCTCGCTTGTGTGATCTCAATACCTCAGTTGCAATAAGGAAAAAAAAAGCTCCTTGGCTTTGGTGTGGGTGTCACCGTTCGCCTGGTGTCCGTGTCGTCGTGGTTAGGCCAAAAAATCCGGTGTCACCGGAGCCATCCTGCGAGTCCTGCTTGAGCTTCTCCTCTGCTCTGGCCCACCTGAGCAATGTTGTGGCACATCCTTTGCTGAGAAGATCCACCACCACCACCATGACAGCGACAAGGAGGGTTTAGGGAGCTCTGTGCTCGCAGGGGAGCAGGTTTGGGTTGGTTTTTGTCCTTTCGCCCGAGGAATTCGGGGGCTCCGCTGCTGTAGGAGCCCAGCGGTGTTTTAGGGTTGTGACTACCTCCTCCTCACCCCTGAGCTGTGTAGTGGTGACTGGCCGAGCCCTGAAGGGCTCCTAGGTCCCCTCAGACCCCTCCTGCTCCCAAGGATTTTCGGTTCCTCAGGAGGGAAGCTGAGGGAGCTGCTTCTTCCCCTCAAACCCCTGATGTGTGCAAGGATTTTTGCTTTAAACCTCCACAACTCCTGGAATTAGCTGGAACAATCTGAGATCTTCCAAACTTGGGTTGTTTTGGTTTGGTTTCCTTTCGTTTTTCCCAGTTTTCTGCCCAAGAACCCCTCAGCCTGCACTTTAAGGATGGCCTGGAGCTGTTGGATCTGGTCTGGACAGCAGGAGAGCACAGACTCTCTGCATCTGCTGCTGCTGCTGGGCTCTGGAATCTTTCCCTGGCTCTGGAACCATTCCTTGGTTTTGGAACCTTTCCCTGGCTCTGGAACACCCCAGGCCCTGTGGATAGGAGCACACTAAGCACTAATGGAATATATGGAATTTTCTTGTCACACTGAGCATGGTGTGTGAAACCTCCCCCTGCACCCTCTGCTGCTGCTGCCCTCTCTTTGAGTTGGATGAGTTCTGGTTTTCCTGGTATTTTCTTTATCTCCCCCCAGCCCCAGCAGAAATCGCTGATGTGCCCTGGGTGACACAAACCCCAGCCTGGCACAGGTTTCCCTCCCTCCTTGGATCTCCAGGTGGGAAAAGCCAACCCAACCCACCCCAGAGGGTCCAGACAGAGCTGGGAATCCTCTTCCATCACCCCCAGGTGATTTGATGGTTCTTGGGGTGGAATGGAAGAGGATACCTGGAAATTTTCCTCTTTTTCATGGAATTTTTGTGCCACTCAGGGTGGCATCCCTGAGCTAGGACCAGACTGAAACAATTCCATTTTTTTGGACTGTTCCCTCTGCACCCCGTGCTGAAACCTCCCTGCTCCAGGCCCAGCTGAGCTGTGGGATGGTGGGATCCAGGATCAATGGTTGGATTCTCCCTTTTTCAACCTTAATGACTCCAAGTTGCCACCACCCTTTCCAGAGGGATGGACCTGGCCCAAAAAATTCCTGTTCATACCCAGAGCAGCCCTTGGGCACGGAGCTGTGCTGGGGAAATGTGTGGCTGAGGGTAAAAAAATCTTTAAAAATCATTATTTAAGAAATTCTTTAATTTCTCCCAGTCCTGCAGCAGCCCAGCCTCCTTTGTATGTGCAGAACAACTCACTTGAGGTTACCCTTTTCCCATCCTGTATTCCCATCCCTGTTCAGCCTGCTTTCTTTGGGAAAAGGATACTCAGATCATCTCTTTGCACCTCCAAAAATCAAGTGCAACTTGCCAATCTCCTCAGTAATGTGCAAAACCACAGCCCTGGTCTCTGCCCCCTCCTCTTCTCAGTTTTTCTGATGGTTATTCCTGCCCTGAATGAGTTCTTTTTGTTGTAAATAAAGCATGCACCTATGGATTGGGAATGGTGAAAAACAAACAAACGGGGAAAAAAAAAAAAAGGCAAAAAAAAGAAAATTAAAAGCCTCTTCTACTGCTGTTTGCATTCAGACTCGCATGCAGTGATTTTACAGCCAAATATCAGTTTACAACTGTTAAAGAGAAAAAGAAAACCTTACACAGGAATTAGAAATCCTCCAGTCTTCCGCTGCATGCAGCACAACATCCTCTCTTGATGTGGTATCTAATAAAGTGAGACTATTGGAAAAGAACAAAAAAAATTACTGATTTTTGGCTTCTTTCATTCCCTGTGAGAAGAGGAACCTTGTGGGGTGGACAAAGGGGCTGGTTCTGGGAATTTCTGGTGGGTTGGGGCTGCTGGAATTGGGTTGGAGATGTGGAGAAGTTTGGGGTGGTTGGGAGGGAGATCCTGGCTTGGGGTAACAGGAATTCCGGGGTTTGGGAATATCCTGGGTAAAATCATGCAGGTTTAAATCATCCACGGGCTTCCCTCACTTGGTGTCTGGGAGTGAAAACCCTGAGGAAAAGCAGGAATGGTGGTGGGAGAATTTTTTCCTTCTCAGTTCCCTCTCGCCCCAAGTTTGGGAAGGAGGAGCTGCTCCCTTGAGGGTGACAGCTCCAACCAAGAAAGGAATTCCTTTTATTTATTTTCTTTTATTTACTTTTATTTATATATTTTTATTTCCTTTTATTGGGGCGTTTTTAGGCTCAATTCCCAGGGCAGGTCTGGTGGGTGTCACGGACATATTTTATAAAAAATTCCTTTGCCAGGACTTTTTCCTCCTGAGAAGCTGGGAGGCCTCAGGAACGAAATGTAATCAATAATTATCTGCTGCTGTGGAATGCAACAGGTGCCTCTGTGATTGGTCTTTAATTAATGGCCAATCACAGGGTCCAGCTGTCTCGGACCCTCTGGTCAGTCACAAGATTTTATTATCATTCCATTCTTTTCCTTTGCTAGCCTTCTGAGGAAATGCTTTTTCTTTCTTTAGTGTAGTTTTAGTATATAATAAGTAGTGAATAATAAATATTTTAGTAAATAATAAACAATAAAAAACTATAATAAATACTTTAGTATATAATAAACATATAATAAATGAATGAATAAATTATTAGTATATAATAAATAGTATATAATAATATAAATATATTTTATTTATTAATATTAATTTATTATAAATAATGTTTAAATTATTTATAAATATTAATTTGCTTTATAAATGTTTATAATTAGTATTTATTAATATATATAAATTTATATTATATTAATAATATAATAGTTATATATATATATAATATCTAATAATATATAAATATAAATAAATATATAAAAATAAATATATAAATAAATAAATATATAAAAGTATAAATAAATTTAAATATATATATATATAAAAATAAAAAATAAATCAGCCTTCTGAAACACGGAGTCAAGATTCTCGTCTCTTCCCTCGTCCCGGGACCCCTGCAAACACCGGGCCGGTGGCGATGCCCGGAGACAGCAGCAGATGTCACTGGAGCTCCAGGCATGGAGCAGGGAGGAGGCACCGCAAGGATGTCCCGATATTTTCAGGAATTTGGGAAATTTTGGGGCAATCGCTCCTCCTGCCGCCCAAACCTTCAGCGGCAGGGAAGAGTTGAGGCTTTGTCCTCTGGGAAAAACCTTCCCAGCAGCCTTAAAACTGAGCTTTAACTTCTTTTTATAGTTTTGTTTTCCAGCGTTGTGTTCTCCTCGTTGATTTTTCCTCCTGTTTTCCATTTCCAGCAGAGAAATCCCAGGGGAGGAATTCCAGTGCCATCCAAGACCTCCCAGCCAAGAAATCCAACCCAGGAGGTCCCAGCAGGGACCATCCAGCTGAAGAGATGGATTCCAGAGATGAAGATTGGGATGAGAATCCTCTGGGATGAAGGCGCTGTGGTGTTTGTGGATGAGGCAGAACCAGCCGTGGTTGGTTGGTTGAGAATTCCTGCATGGAAAATTATTCCAAGGAGGGATTCTGCTCAATTCCATGGGAATAAGAGAGGAACATTTATTCCCTCTAATTCCTGTTTCTCCTCCCATTTTCTTCTCAGCCTCTCCAGGAGGAATTGCAAATTTGGCTCGTTCAGGACCATCCTTTGAGTCTCCTGCTTCTGTAGGCGGCTCCCCGGTTTTAATTCCAGCTCGGCACATCGGAACCATTCTGCTCTCCCAGCCCCTTTCCTCCTGTGCTCATTGGATTTGCACCTTTGGAGCAACCAAAATTTGGATTCCCATCCTGGTGCTGGCCAGGCCAGGCAGGAGCAGGAATTTACAGTGGTTGGGAAATCAATTCCAGTTTGTTCTTCATCCAGGGGGCTGGAAATGGGGATGGCAGCAGCTCCTTTAGCAGCTGCCAGGACCTGGGGCAGCTGATTGTCTCCTGTGGCATAATTCATTTAAAATTCTATTTTATGGAGCTCTCCTCATCTCCTGCCTGATCCTGGGGCATCAGGAGCAGGACAGAAACCTTCCCTGGCTTCCCATCTCCTGGGAGGAAAAAAAATAAAATAAATAAACCAAGCTTTTCCTCTTTAACATTTCACTTAAAAAACAGAGGAGCTCAAATAAATAAATCCCTCCTCTATCCGCTTTTCCAAAAGCCAGCGGGGAGAAATCTCTTTATCTCCCAGGGCAGAGATAACAATGTAATTAGGAGCTGGGATCAATGGCTCTCATCTCATCAGCCTCAAATAAATGGTTCTGTTCCCACCCCTCCTCTGGGCTGCTGGCCACTGCAGTGCTGAGGGTCTTGCTGCCATCTGGAGAGGCCATGAAGATTTTCCTGGGAGGAAAATCTGAATTTTGGGATGTTTATTCCACAGGGGAATGTTGGATCTGGAGTAGGAGAGGCCAGCGGAGACCCCCAGGGGATGCTCAGCTCTTCCCGTGCCAGTGAAATACTGAGCTGTGTTTGAGTGGTTTGAGAATTTCCTGACTTTTTTGGGGAAGGAGAATCCAGACAGTAAATATCAGATTTTTTTTTTAATTTATTTTTTTTATTGCAGGCAGCAGAATGGGAGTGTAACTTACGGCAGTTGGAGAGAGGAGTGGTGAGCAGCTGCCATAAATCCCAGATTCCAACAGACTCCACACTCCAAGCATGGGAAAATGGGAAGGGAATTGGAAAAGAAAAGGGAATCTGATTAAGCCCAGCTTAAATATTAACTGGGCACAACGGTGACTGGTTTGTACTGGGAAAGAGCCCAGGAGATGGAGTCAGAGTGAGGGATGGACCTGGTGTGGGGATGGGATGGGATGGGATGGGATGGGATGGGATGGGATGGGAATGGGATGGGATGGGATGGGATGGATGGGGATGGGATGGGATGGGGATGGGATGGGATGGGATGGGATGGGATGGATGGGATGGGATGGGATGGGATGGGATGGGATGGGATGGGATGGGATGGATGGGGATGGGATGGGATGGGATGGGAATGGGATGGGATGGGATGGGATGGGATGGGATGGGATGGGATGGGATGGGGATGGGATGGGATGGGTGGGGATGGGATGGGATGGGATGGGATGGATGGGATGGGATGGGATGGGATGGGGATGGGATGGGGATGGGATGGGATGGGATGGGATGGGATGGGATGGGATGGGATGGGATGGGATGGGATGGGATGGGATGGGATGGGATGGGAATGGGGATGGGATGGGATGGGGATGGGGATGGGAATGGGGATGGGATCTCCAGCACACAGGAACTGTCTCAATGCCACTCTCACACTTAACTGGGATAATTTGTGCACCTGCCCGTGCTGCCCAGTGTGGAAAGTGGCATTTCATTAGAAACAAGCACAAAAATCCAGCCTTTTCCACCCGGCTCCCGTCACCCCCTGGCTTTGCTTCCATGGGTTTTCTATTTTCCAGCCAACCCCACTCCATCCCAGCCTGGCTGTGGCGCTGAGCTCACCTCAGCTGTTCCTGGGGATGCATTTCAAAGAGCAGGACACAGGGAATGGGTTTAAACTGGGATGTTCAGCTGGGATCACTCCCTCTCCCATTCCCTGCCGCGTGCATCCAGCCCTTCCCATCCTGCTGTTGCACCAGGACCTGGAAAATTCCTTTTTCCTGGAATCCAGAGGGGTTTTGATTATCTTGGAGTGGAAAATGAGCCTGGCAGGAGCAGGATGGGAGCTGGGGAGCAGCAGGTGCTGCACCCTCAGTGTGGGGACACATCCACACCTCCTTTGGGGACATTTTGGGAATGCTGGGCAATGAATGCAAGCCCCCAGCAAAGGTCATGGGTGGATTGGAAAGTTCAGGATGCCAGGGTGCTGGATGGAGCAGCTGGAATGAGGCTGGAAAACTGCATTTTCTGCTTTCAGAGATCTGAGCAGCTCCCTGAATCCACCAGGGCTGCAGAGATAACGGATTTCTCAGGTTTGCTGGGAAAAAAATCCCCGCAAACTCCTTTCAAAAGCTGCCTGAACAAAAAGGGAATAAAAGCTGTGACAGACAAAAAGGAGAAAAAAGAAAATTTAATTTAGTTCGGGTCAAAGGGAATTGCCACTGAGAAGCCTTGGGGGTGTTTGTAAACAGGATGGGCCGAATTTGAGAGGGAAGGAGCCTGAGAAATTCGCGGGTGTCTCTGTCACTCCTCTTTGTCCCCTGATGAGGGTCAGCATCGTTAATTAGGGGCCAGCTGATCGGTATCTCCCTGATAAGAGCCCTGTCATGGAAACCCTGAGTGCCACAGCCAAGATCTCCAGAGCCTCGGCAAATCAGCGCTTTATTCAGCCTCCAACAAAGAGTATTTTCCTTTCAAAACCCGAGTTATTCAGCTCCGTGTGACTCCTGCTCCTTTGTAAAGGCAGGTGGCACTTCCAGAGGGGGAGTTCAGGCCCTGCCTTATCTCCAAAACTCTCCCAAAGGATGAGTTTCCAGGAGCTCTCACCTCGCTGGAGATCACACCTTTCATCCCCAGCTGCTCCCAGGGTGTTTTCAATGTCTTGGCCTTGCAAATTGGCCGTGATGGAGCAGCTGGAAAGTTTTTTTCAGGGGAACAAGGCTTTGGAGACCGGCAGGAAAAGCGGGAATGAAAACCTGCCTGAGGGAAAAGCTGCTCTGCCAGGTGTAATCGAGGTAGGTTATACCCCTGGAAAATGCATTTCTTTCATCCCTGCAAGGGCTCAGGGTGGGGTTGGGGCAGCCTGGGACAGTGGAAAACAACAGGAGGGAGGAATGGGGTGGATTTTAATTTCCCTTCCAACCCAAATTTTTTCTGGGGTGTGAAAAATGTGTGTATTTTATGGTTGGCTTTTCGGAAATATTAAAATGAATATTATATGTGTTGTGTTAGAAAGTAATGCTGTAATAATTCTCTTAAGTAGTGTGTTAAATATAGTTTTAGGCTATAAAAATTGTTAAAATAGAAACTATGCTATGTAAGATGCTTTGTTTAACAGAAAGGGCTTGCAATCACAGGACACCTGAATCTTTCAGAGAAAGAGAATTTATTGTTCTTATCAGAAGAAATGAACTTCTTCCCACCTCGAAGGCGCTGCTAGGATTCGGAGGAAGAAGTTGATGCTGACCAGACAGAATCCTGTGTTTGAATGGAATTTCTGCTTCATGTATGAAGCGTATGAATATGCAACAGGTTATTGTTTTTAAGGGTTAATCCTTTGTTAACGGGGATCCTTTTTTGCTGCCCAGAAAAAGGTACCTGGACTGTCCATAACTCTTTGTATTTATTGTCTCATATTGTCCTAATTCAAATTGTCCAAATTATTATCACTCTAATTGCATTACTATTTTTATAACCATTTTATTACTATTAAACTTTAAAAATTTTAAAAACGAGTGATTGGCGTTTTTCACCAAACCTGGGAAAATGGGAAATAAAGCCCAGCAGGTGCCTGGGAAGGGCTCAGAGGAGCTGGCAGGCTCCGGTGCTCCAGGATAACCCTGGAGTGGGAATCTTATCGATCTCCTTTGTTTTACAAGCGCCGCTGACGTGATGATATTTGGCAGCGGCGTTAACGCTGAAACACGAGCCGCGCTCGGGCCTCGTTATCTTTAATTGTTTGAAAAATGACCCGGGCATGGCGTGGGTGCCCTGGAAATCATCCCGGGGCGGAGGGGGAGGGAACCTGCTGGTGGGACACAAGCGGGGGTCACTCCGCCTTTTCCCAACGCCTGGACGCCAATCGCTCGTTTTTAAAATTTTTAAAGTTTAATAGTAATAAAATGGTTGTAAAAATAGTAATACAATTAGAGTGATAATAATTTGGACAATTTTGATTAGTACAATATGAGACAATAAATACAAAGAGTTACGGACATCCAGGTACCTTTTTCTGGGCAGGTACCTTTCTCTCTTTTTCACGAGCCCGAAAAAGGACACACGTTAACAAAGGGTTAACCCTTAAAAGCAACAGCCTGTTGCATATTCATACACCTCATACTGGATGTGGAAATTCTATTAAAATACAGGATTCTGTTTGGTCAGCATCGACTTCTTCATCCGAATCCTAACAGCGCCTTTGAGGCAGGAACAAGTTCATTTCTTCTGAAACGATGGATGGATGGATGGATGGATGGATGGATGGATGGATGGATGGATGGATGGATGGATGGATGGATGGAGACCCAAACCACCTCTACTCCTTGGTGGATCTGTTCCTGCACCGATGGAGCTGGGATTGGGAGCAGCACCTGGAATGTTGCACATTTATTTAAGGGATATCCAAGGGGGGATAATGGACTGATTATCCCGTGGTTCTGGTGTCCATCTCTCCTGATGGAGCTGCTGACATCCCTGCTCCATTTTCGAGATGAGCCAGGCTGTGGGTAAAATAATTTGCTGAGAATCATTAACGTAATGATGGAGGTTTTGGATAAACAGCTGCTGAGCCTGGCTGGGGGGAAAATGAGCTTAATTGTGGCTCTGGAAAAAGACCGGGAAAAGGGATTGGGATGAGTGCTGGGGGGTTTGGGGGTATCAAGGCTGGGGTCTCCTCCCACATTCCCCAATTCCAGCCCCATCTCTCTCTATCCTGAAGGTGGAAAGGAGCAGGAATGAGATGGGAGCACCAGGATCCTGCCCAGCCACGGATTTATGGATAAAACCCCAGGAACATCCCAGCCCTGCTGCAGGGTCAAAGGGGAAACTGCAAAGCAGCTTAGGGACCTGGAGCTTTTCCTATTTTTGGAAATATTGGAGATGACGGGAAGTGGCACTGGGCAGGAGGAAGTTCAGAGTGAATATTCCCATTTATCCCAGACAAGCAGGTTTTCCAGGAAAGGAAATGTCAGCAGCTCCATCTTTAGGTGTCGTTGCAATCCTTCTATTTTTATCAGAATTAACTTTGGAGCTCTAAATGCCAATAATTAAACCCAAACAGCCCCAGGATCAGGTGCCACCCCCTGTCCCCAAAGGGGCCCTGGCCCTATTATTTGAAATTGATGCAATTATTCTTCTGGCAGAGTAATAAGTTTCTGTTCTGCAGTACCCAGCGGACCCTAAAGCAGAACAAATGCTGTAATAAACCCAGGATGGGCCTTCCTGGAAGCCAGAAATTCGGGTTATTATGGAGAGGAGCAGGTTTGGGAATGTTTAATAAATGATTGCCTGGTATTTCTTGCTCATAGCCTACCTCTCTGATTAGTAAATGTTTTCTGCTCGCTGATTAACTTTGTTTATTTCTTAATTAGGTTCAGGGCCGGCTGTCTCGTGGTTCCCAAATAATTGTTTGATTAATGGGCCTGGATTTGCATTTTCATTAAGCCCCCACCCCAATTAGCAGTGCCAGAACAGGCAGATCTGGGCCCTCAGAATGGCAATTTTAGCCCATTAAGTAATAACTGTTCTATTGATCAGGGATAATGGAGCACAGGCAGTAAATCCATGGCTGAGCCACAGAATTCCCGGGGGAAGTTTGGGAATGCGCCCCAGCTCCCTCTGCCTCCACACGGTCATTAAGGGGTTAATTGGTTCCAGTTTGGGCATGGATTGGTGAGGGAGGGCTCCCAGTCAGGGAGTGGAATCATTCCAATGCAGTTCCCTGGAGGGGATGGGATAAAATGGAATGGGATTGGATGGGATGGGGAATGAGGAATGGGATGGGATGGGGATTAGGGTGGGGAGGAGAATGGAGGAATGGGATGGGGAATGAGGAATGGGATGGGATGGGATGGGATGGGATGGGATGGGATGGGATGGGATGGGATGGGGATGAGAGTGGAGAAATGGATGGGATAGGGAATGGTGAATGGGAATGGGATGGGGATTAGGATGGGATGAAATGGGATGGGATGGGGAATGAGAAATGAGGGAGGGGATGGGATGGGGATAGAATGGGGATTAGGATGGGGATGAGAATGGAGAAATGGGATGGGGAATGGTGAATGGGAATGGGATGGGGAATGGTGAATGGGAATGGGATGGGGATTAGGATGAGATGAAATGGAATGGGATGGGGAATGAGAAATGAGGAATGGGATAGAATGGGGATTAGGGTGGGGATGAGAATGGAAAAATATGATGGGAAGGGGATGAGAATGGGAAAATGGGATGGGGAATGAGGAATGGGATGGGATTAGGATGGGATGAAATGGGGAATGGTGAATGAGGAGTGGGATGCAATGAGGATTAGGATGGGATGAAAATGGAGAAATGGATGGGATGCAGAATGGTGAATGGGGATAGGATGGGGATGAGAATGGGGGTGAGAAATGGGGCTGGGATGGAACTGAAAGGGGAATGATGGATGAGAATGGGGTGGGGATAGGGATGAGGCCATAAATAGGAATAGGGGCTGGAACAGGGATGGGAACACAAGGACAAAGAGGAGCACACTGCCAAGGAGCTGCTCGTGTCAGCCTGAAATGTGTCTGGAGATGCTTCCCCAGTGGGGACAGGAGATTCTGGGGACAAACAAGCCCTTTTCCATATTCCCAGGGGACACGCCAGGCTGTGGGGATGTCACCCTGGCAGGGCTCTGTAGCACTCCAGAAGAGCCCGTTGCTATATTTGCTCTCACCACAACCGTGCCTTTCTCTCTCTTTTTTTTTTTTTTTTTTTTTCTCCTTTTAAATACTGGATTCTGCTCTCCAAAAGTAGGACACAGCCATTCCACGTGCCTGCTCCAAAGCTCCATAATCTCCTGCCTTTGGCCAGGCTGGGGAATCGTTGTGCTGGGAGCTTGAGCAGCTTTCCAGGTGCTCCAGGGCTCCAGATCCAGCAAGGAGAGGTTGGAGGGCATGGATCTCCCCAGAAACCCCTGGGATTTCCTCCTGTTTTGTGGGAGGAGGGCTTGGGGGCCATCACACAGTGATGTGGCACTTCCTCCTTCCCACTGCCTTCATCCCAGCCCGGGGATGCTCCTCATCCTCAGAGCAAATCCCTCTGCCAGGAGCTGCCAAGCTGCAAAACGAGGCAAAAATTGGGATTTTGGAAGGTTTTCCTGAGTTTCCCCATTCCACATCGGAAGAAATCCGGATTTGCCTGGCTGCTCTCCAGCTTTTCCCCCTCTGGAGTGCAAAGCTGGAGGGTGAGGAGCAGCTCACAGCTCATTTATCAGCCAGAGCTGGGGGAAGAGCCAAAATCCTGTGGCAAAGCAGCTTTGCCTCTGGATTCACAGCTCCATGGAAGCGTGAGGATGATCCCAGTGCACACAGATGGTTCCTCTGCTCCCCCCCAGCCAAACACCTGCGCTGCCACCAGGGTCTGGGCACCTGCTCCAGCTGGGAACGTCCTGATCCACACCAAAAGCACCACCAAGGAGCAGCCACAGCCTCCAAAACTCCAAATGTTCACGGCAAAACTTCCAGCTCTGCCTTCCCGTCCATCCGTGATTGAGGATTTATGGAGCTGCCTCTTGCCCAGGTCAGGGCAGATCATCATCCCTGCCTCTGCTCCAGCCCTTCCCCACATCCATCACCCTTATCCTGGGGGTTTCATCATCCCTGAGTGTCCGGTTTTCGGCTGTTTGGATGGCCTGGAAAGGCCCGGGGTGGCCTTGGGGCAGCCCACGTATCAAAGGACGAGAAGAGGCTTCAGTTCTTTTCTCGGTCTCGGTGTTTATTAATTGTTTATCTAAAAGATTTTCTCTCGGCCCGACAGAGCTCTGCTCAGCAGCCAGCCATGAGCACACTCCCTGCCCTCCGGGCGGTCACCTATCTTTATACCCAAAGTTACGTGTACAATATTTATCATTTTTCCCCAATACCTTTCACCCTTATTGCCCAGTGCACTTTTAGTAATGACCAATCCCAAACTGCCACAGAAGATGGAGGAGAAGAAGAAGAAGAAGAAGGACAGGACACGCCCCAATTCCTCCATCTTGCTTCTCTAAACCCCCCTGTACAGAAATCCTAAACCCTGTGTTTCACTCTCTAATTAACCAATCCCTTCACCATTCACCCCGGTGAAACCCTCCTGTCCTCATACAGGTGTCATCTCCTGTGTAGGATCAAAGTCCAGCCACCAGACACTTCTGGAACATCCCAGGACTCCCGAGCCCCCAAGGGTGCTCTCGGTGGCACCTCAGTGCTGAGGTGCTGAGATCCCACACCTGAGGCTCCCAGGAGCTGCTGCAGGATTTATTTCCCTGCACCCAGGACATGCTGCCCTTCCAGGGTGGGTGCAGCTGGAGAACCCCTCGCTGATCCAAACCCCCCAAAATTCCCTCCTCCAAACATTTTTCCTCCAAATGCCCTGAGAAGAAATTCCAATTTGGTGATGCCATCCATGGATTCTCTTGGCAGGACCTGGCACAGACTCATCCCAGTGCCTGCTGAGCTCCCAGGACAGCTTGGAGCAACAGCAGCAACACGTGAAGAGACAAACCCAGATCCATGAATTAGTGGGAAGAGATGGAAATTTGATCCCTTTTTGAGGTTTAAAGGGAAGGTGCTGTGCCTGAGGGGGGCTGGGGGAATGGGATGTGCCTCCCATCCTCATAGAGCACCAGGAATATTCAGGACACTCCTGATAGGAATCTCGGTCTCATTTTGAATTTCACCAGCTCCGGAAAACAAAGCCCTGAGCCCAAAATCAGCAGGAGGGAGGGGCATGGATTGCAAAATGCCCATTGCTTGGGAATTCCTGCCTGGCTTAAGAAATGCTTTGTGTTTTGGGAGAGAATTGTGCTGCAGGGGAAAAGCAGGTGTGGTTTTACACTAAAAAAGGAGAGATTTAGATTGGATTTCAGGAAGAAATCCATCCCTGTGAGGGTGGGCAGGCCCTGGCACAGGGTGCCCAGAGAAGCTGTGGCTGCCCCTGGATCCCTGGAAGTGTCCCAGGCCAGGTTGGATGGAGCATCCCCTCCTGCCCTAAATCTTTCTTTCCTGACCCAAAATGCTCCTCCCCCCCCCACACACACACCTTGTGCCAGCAGCACGATCCCAGCGTGTTGGTTTTTATAATTTATTAGCAGGACAATCTGATTTAGGCCCTGCTGACAAATGGGATGTTGTATTCCAGGAGTTTATCCCCGGGGAACAAATAAACAAACACAGCGCTGGAAACCTCATGAATTTTTTAAAGAGCTTATCAAAACCTTTTTTTTTCCCCCCTTTTCCCACAGGCACGGTGGCTGAAAGGGGAAATATCCCCTCCATCTGCATTCCCAGCACTTCTTTCCCCTCCAATCCCTTAATCCTCTTCTTTCCAGCTCTAATCCACACGGTTGCCTCTTTCTTGTTTGGTTTTTTATTAATTCCCCCCTCTCCAAATAATCACAAAACCAACACAGAGACTCCAGAGCTCCGTGTCCAAACTCCCGGCTCCGCGAGCATCCACAAAAGCCTGAGCATTACATCATCCCAATTCCTATTTTCCCCCTCTTTTTACCCCAGAATGACCCCGGATTTGCATCCCCCGGGGCTTTTCTTGGGATTGCAGGCAGCGGGAATTGGAAATCCATCACCGGGAGAGGCGCTCCCCCATGGGGACATCGCTGTCCCTGGAATCCTAATGAGTTAATTAAGGAAAAGCAGGGCAGGAGAGGGGCGAGCCCTCGGGGAATTCATGGGAGAGGCTCAGGAATTCCCAGGAAAAGCCTTCAGCAGCTCCAGGGGGATCGCAGGGTGTTGGATTTTCCCGTTCCAAAGAGAGGATTCCCAAAATTTCCCCCGCAGCTGCCCCGTCCTTTCCTCACATGGATCTCCTGCCTCCAACCCCTCCAGATCCCAAAATTTGTCCCTAAAAGCAATTCAAACCCATCGGGAAAACCACTCAGCCCCTTATTCAGTGATTCCAGCTTGTTCCTGTCCAGGTTGTACCGCTGGAAAATGAATGTGGGAAGGAAGAGCACAAAAGGCCAGCAGGAGCTCATTATTCCACAAATTTCCTGATTCCTTATTCCCTCTCCTGCCCCACATGGCTCCAGGTGGAGCAGAGGCACCGAGAGTGTAAAGTTTGCTAATTATTGACTTTTAATCAGCTGATAAATTGGGTTTTAATCCCTGATAACTCAGCCCAGCTCTCCAATCCGGGAAAACCAGGATTGCAGGGATATTCCACCTGCATTTTCCACCCTGGAAGGTCAGCAGGGATATAAATCCATCAAGAAATGAAATGAGGCTCCTTATCCTGCCCTTCCCTGGATGTCATTACACTCATAATCCAGACCTGGAAGCACAAGCACAGCCTCATCCTTGGGAAGGAGGCAAAACCTCTGGAAAAGCTCTGGGATGCTGCTCCAGCATCTGCCACGGGAATGGCAGGGACCAGCAGGACAGAAACTCCCTTTCAGCTGAAAAAAAGTTGAATTTCCACTCCCAAAAGGCCCCAAATGTGGCTTCAATCCCAAAATTAGTTTTCCCACACCCCCAGCTCGTTATGGAGCAGAGCACAACAGCAGCAGGCATCCCATTTAAATTGGAGATTCTGACCTTTCTGCTGAGGATCTTTCCAGCCATCCTGTTTCCAGCTTTTATTTTTATTTTTTTTTTATTTTGTGTGTGTGTGCTGGCACTTCCTAATCCTCCAAATGAGATTGGATGCAGCTTTTTCAATATTAAAATGCACTGCATCTTCCTTTTCCCAAGCCCTCAGGTAATTAGAAGGTTTTTAAATGCCCACAAACGAGGGATGCAGGGCTGGGGAGGAGGGGATTGTCATTCCAGTGTCCCCACAGGGGTGGGGACACAGAATTTGCCCTTTTCCAGTGAAATCCACCCCGGTGCTGGGCATTGGGAGCCACTGGCTGCATTTCCCTGGATAAGGCTGGTGCCAGGAACCTCCACAATCACTTTTGGCTCAAAACCCAGCGTCCCTGACGCAGGGATTTATCTGGGGACACTTCAGGCCAATGTCAAAAGTCCCTTGTCAATAACCTCGATGTTTTTGGGATTAAAACAACCCTGAAAACCCTGCGGGATTGGGTCCTTCTGGTGCAGCATCGCTGGGAGCAGGGGTTGGGAATCACTTCCATTGCACCATGGCCCATAAGGACCATTCTCCTTTTCCATAAGGAAAATAGATTTGCTGTCCCAGGAGGGTCCTGGGAAGGCAAACTTTATTCCAACAGATGGTGATCCCATCAGGAGAGGGATCAGGAATTGCATCTGGAATTGCAAACGCCCTCT
The DNA here is from genome assembly GCF_028769735.1 of Zonotrichia leucophrys gambelii. Taxonomy (NCBI): domain Eukaryota; kingdom Metazoa; phylum Chordata; class Aves; order Passeriformes; family Passerellidae; genus Zonotrichia; species Zonotrichia leucophrys. The sequence continues at coordinate 3,808,691 of NC_088185.1, forward strand.
AAGGAGCTGCAGAGGGAGGGGATATCCCTGTTTTAGGAAATACAAGGAAGAATCGCTGGGTTTGAGGGGAATCTGGGTGAGTTTGTAAAGCCCTTGGGCAATGGGATCCACTGGCCCAGCTCATGGGAGGTCTCATCTCCCCTCATTCCCGCAATTCCCAGAGTTTATCCGGAGGGAGGGAGCGCTGCGTGGCCGGACACAATCCCGGGAGGATTAAAACAGCACAATCCAGCTCCTGATCCCCAGGCTGGCCCTGAGGCAGCATTCCCCGAGCATTCCCTGAGCATTCCCAGCCTGGTTTCCTATGGAAACGAGCGCCGCGGTCCAGCCGCGGGTGGCTCCGAGCACAGGGATGTGAATCCCGCATGGATCCGGCCCTCCAGGAATGGGGATCCCCGCAGGATGAAGGAACGCCCGTGGATGTGTTGGACACCCCCCGTCCTCCTGGCACCAGGAAAAATCCAGCTCGTATCCCTGGATGTGGCTTTGGGAGCGGAGATTCCCAAAAATCTGGGAGAAGGTGCTGCCCTAATCAGCTTGAGGAGTTTCATCTGGAGCCCTTTGGAATTCTGTCCTCACCTGGAGGGACTCGTTGTGTGCCAGAGCCGGGAATGCTGAGGGATTGGGATCACAGCCGGGAATGCTGAGGGATTGGGATCACAGCAGAAGGAAATGAGGGTCCCAGCTGCCACCAGCATCCCCTAAAATCCTCCCCAGCAATTAAAGCTGGCAATAAAAGGGGTGGGGAAAAAATTCCCGCTCAAGTTAATCCCTTTTAAGTCGCAATTTTTTTTATTCTCAGGCTCAGGAAGTTTTGGAATTAATTTTTAATCGATCTGACAGCACCCAAAAAAAAAAAAATCCACATACACAAACAAATATACCCACAGATATATCCCGTGATATATTTCTATGTCTATTTATTTTGATATATTTAGCTATGATATAGTTATTTAGAATAAATATATGTATATATAAAATATTTACATATTAGTTATATATAAATAATATATTTTATATTTACATATTATTTATATATAAATAATATAATGTATACTTACACATTATTTATTATTTTTATATAAATAATATACATACTTTATAATAATATATATAAATGTATTTAAAATATTACTTATAATATTATCTAAATAATATATTTACATTTTATATTAGTGTATATATTTATATTTAGTAAATTTTTTATATCTAAATAAATATATTTGTATGTTATTTATATTTTATATATATCTACTTTTATATAAAATAATAATATATAATTTATTTATATTTTTATAACTATTTATAATAAATATATAATATATAAATGTATGCTTTTATTATTTATATTTACGTGTTATATATATATATATATATATATATATATATATTTTTTTTTAATTATTTATTTCTATTTTAAATGTAGGTTTAATCCTTGCTGCCTCCATTCAATAACCCTCGGGCCGGTCCCGGGTGCCGGGAGGATGGAACCGGATTCCCGGGGGGGATCCCCATCCTCAGCATCCCTCTCTTTGGGGGCGGCAGAGCGGCCGGGGCCACCCGCGAGCGGCTTCCCGGCACTGCCGCATCCCTGAAAAACAGAGAAAACAAGAAAAAAATGTTAAAAAAAAAATATATATATATATATATCCCGTCCGGGCGGCGGGAGGGAAGGGGTTAAGGCCGGCAGCCGGCGGAGGGAGCGGAGCCGCTGGATGGAGACGTTAAGAAGCGGCGCCCGGCAGCGGCTGCGGGCAGAGCCGAGCGGCAGCACCCGAGCCGGGCCGGGCTCTCCTCGGCCCCAGCGGCACCACCGGAACCTCCCCGGGCGGTACCGGCACCGGCGGAGCCCCCCCGGCAGCGGGGCCGGGCCGCGGGCAGCGCCCGGAGCCCCCCCGGCCCCGCCGCTCCCGATGGAGGCACCGAGGGATGGATGGAGCGAGGGATGGAGCGGCCGGAGCGGCCGGGAGCAGGGCCCGGGCACGGTGAGGAGGAGGAGGCGGGCGAGGAAAAACCGCTCGGGGGAGGAAGAAGGGATCGGGGGAGGGGGCAGAGGAGCTGCCGGTGCGGGGAGAGCATTGAAATTGGGGCTAAGGGGGAAAAAAAAAAAGCAAAAAACCAAAAAGCCCAAATTAACAACCAAAAAATAAGAGGAGAAAACAAACAACACCACCCCCACTCCCCAGCCCTCCTGCGCAAAATAAAATTTTTAAAAGGACCGGGGAGCTCGGCGAGCGGGGGTCGGCAGGAGCCCGGCCCGCCGGGAATTGCGTTTGGGAAGCGGCGGCTGCGGGTGCGGGAATTTGGGGGGCACCGGGTCCCCCCCCGGCTCTGCGGGAGCTGATGGTTCCCGCCTCATCCCGGCAGGGATTTTTCGCTGGTTTCCGCTGGTTTGGGAAGGGTTTTGCTTCGCTGAGGGAGCCAGGCAGGAGGGAGCTCTCCTCATCCTCATCCTCATCCTCCTTCCCAGACTTTGTGCAGGAACATCTCCGCCGGGGAAATAAGGAACATAAGGGAACGTAATCCTGCCAGAAGCCTCTCCCCTGTTTATTTTCCTCTTCCCACATCCATGCTGGCAACTTGGGGGAATAATTTAACATAGAGATGAGCAGGGAGAGCAGAGGCAGTTGCAGAACGGCGTGAAGGTAACCTTGAGCTGAGCCCTGTAAACCCCGGCCTCCGTCAAGGCAGGATTAAAGAAACTTTGCTGGCAATCCAGAGCTGGGAATCCCAGCCTGGCCCTGGGAATTACAGCCCTGGGGTGCCCCCACACAGCCTGGCCCCGGCCCACTGCACCTGCTCATCTGGTGAGTGCTGCATCCTTCCTTCCTCTGGGAATTTAGCTGGGAATTATCCTTCATAGGGGGCTGCCCCTTCCCTAGGCTTGGCAAAGAGCTCTCCTTTGGAATATCCAAAGCTGTTGAGCTCCAGGGGCTCCTCCAAGCCAGGATTTGTTAGCAATTGTTAGATTTTTTAAATGTATATTATTATATTATATATATTATTAGCAATTATTGTGGTTTTATATAGATTGTATTACATCTATTTTATATATTATTAGCAGACGCTATGGTTTTATATTTATTGCTCTATTATATTCTATTATAATATTGTTATATTATTAGCCCCTACCATGGTTTTTATATACATTATATTATAATATTCCACATATTACTAGCAGTTATTAGGCCCAGGGAGAATTCCCCAGGGGGTTTTGCTCTGGTTTTTGGGATGCCTTTCCCAAATCCTGATACTCAAAAACCCAAATCCAGCTGCAGCATCAGGGCTGCAGGTGCCTGGGTCCAGTGGGGCTCATCCATGTGAATGTCCCTGTGTTTTAGGGTCCTTGATGTTTGGGATCCTGGCAGATGGGAACCTCCCACAGGAGCATTTGGGGATGGATTTTGTCTCCCAGAAAAATACTCCCTTCTTCCTGGGGGATCTTTTCCCCATGGAAAGCTGTGCCAAGCCTCAGCAGCTCCAGGCTCCCATCCAGAGCCACAATTCCCATGGCTGAGGCAGGATCCAGGAGTGTTCAGCACCATTCCCAGCTCAGTCCAAATCCTGGGAAAATCTTCTTTTCCCAGCCCCCTTGGACCAGCAGGGACTCGCTGAGCAGAGCAGGCAGCTCTGGGGTGGGAATTTGTCCTTCCCAATGTGTTGGCTCTCTCTGGAGCTGGGGAGGGAGTGTGGGACAGGAGGTGCTGAGGGGATGAGCCTGCAGCATCCATGGATGGGAATGGCAGATCCCTGCCTGGATGAGGGGAAAGAGAGGACTCAGCTCTCCTGGGGAAGGAGGTTTTGAGGGAAGTGTTGCACGAAATCCTCCTTCTCACTCCATTAACGTCTGTGGGCTGTGCAAGGCATTGTCTGCTGCTGCAAAAGCTCGTTAGTTAATTGCCCCAGTGCTGCTGTAATCCCAGATTAACGAGGGCTGAGGCAAATCTCCATGGAGCAGACCTGAGCGTGGGATTTGTGGGGAGGTTGGATTCTGCTCTTCCCTACCTGGGGAGCCCTTGGGGGCTCCATCCTGGGCTGGATGTGCTGGGTGCTCCCATGGGAAGAGCTGTCTGTCACATCCATGAGGGATCACACTTCCCAAATCCCCCCCGATGCTCCCCGTGGATCCCACAGGGATGGGATTTAGGCATGTCCAGCTGGGTGCACCTGGATTTCCCTCTCCTTTTGGTGTTTCTCATCATCTCCACATGAATCCTGGGGAGCACCTGGGTTCTGGTGCTCCAAACCTCGGGATGAAACCCTTTGGCTGCCGCGGGGTTTGTTCCTCCTCGTTAAGCACAAGGAGGGGAACAGCAGCGTCCTGGCTTTCCCTGGAATCAGGAGCTGCCAGCTCGGGATGTGCCAGCAGCTGCGGCTCAGGAATGCTCTCCCACAGCCACAGGGACGTGCAGGTGTCATGGATGGAGAGCCCAGAGGATTTGGGGAGGATGAGCAGCACAGGGAGGGCCCTGCATCCCTCGGGGATGGCTCCAGCCCCGGCGCTGCCTCTGGAAAAGTCCATCCCGTGTGTCCCAAACCTCCTTCTCCTCCGGGATTCAGGCAGCTCCGTCTGGGGGGAGCTTTGCTGAGCCAGCAGCTGGCTGGGATCCAGCTGTGCTTCCCTAGGGAACAGCCCCGGCCTTCCTCCCGCCCCCCTCCTCCTCCTCCCTGGGATGCACATCCCGGCTCCCCAAGCCTGACTGAAAACCGTGCCTGGATTTTGCAGGCTGGGCATGAAACCCCCCGAACGTGAGACGTGAAAACTGCTCGGGTTAAAGCCTGTCACAGACACTCAGCGTCCTCCGAAGGAATTACATCACCTTTTCCCAGGGCTTGAGTGTCGGGAGGGTGGGAAGGAACGGGAGAGGGAGGCTGAGAGCATCCCTGGGTGTCACTGAGACCCCGCAATTTGGGGTGGCCTCTCCAAAACACCACCCAAAAATAGGGAATTAACGGGGAAATGGAGGTTTCTCAGCCTTGGACGCAGGGATGGGGCTGATGAAGGGGCAGGAATGCTCAGGGAGGGATGCTGGAAGCTGGCAGGGATGTGGTGGGGGAAGGCTGGGATCCCGCACCCAAATTTAATGACCCTGATCCCAAAGGATGCAGCTTCCCGCTCCTTCCACAGCCGCACCCCAAACGCCCCGGGCAGATGGGATAACGCTGCTGGAGAGAACTGGATCACCCAGACCCCAGGGGCTGATGCAGATTAATTAATTAATGAAAATCATAACGACGCTGGCAGGGGAACAGCGAGTCCCACAGCTGGATCCCGGCTGTGCCACCTCATTTCCATCATCCCACAGTTCCCTGGCCCCTCTCCCTGCCCAAATCTCTGCAATCCACGGCGATTTCCTCCCTTATTTCCTTCCCTGCCTTCGGCAGCGCCGGGTGCTTTTTTAAATGATTCATGACTTAAACCATTTTTCTTTATGAGCTGCTTTTCACACTTGTGAGGGGAATTCAGCCTCCAAGAACCTGGAACGGGCTTTGATGGAATTGTGGGTGGAGGAGCAGAATGTGAAGTAAAAAACTCCCCATTTTCAGCTCCACTTGGGCCATTGTGGAGGAGAATACTCAGGAAAAGGAGCAGAGCCATGGAGATGGGATTACCTGGGAATTAGTGGCCTGGAGGCAACAACATTTCTTTGCTTTTGGGGGCTGGAGCAGCCTGCTCATCCCAGCTGGGATTGGTTTTGGGAGTCTCTCAGCTGTCCTACAGCAAATTCCCACAATCATCATGGTGATCCCACCCTGTGCTGGCCCATGGATGTGGGGTTTGGGCAGGAATCGGCATCCCTTGGGCAGGAATCAGCATCCTCCAGGCAGGAATCAGCATCCCTTGGGTCAAGCTCTGGGAATTTGCAATGCCAGGCAGCTCAATGTCATAATTAAAAATGGGGTTAAACTTCCTTAAATAACTTGATTAAACAGAATTGCCTTTCTGGGCCAGGCTGCAGGCCCTGGGCTCGTGCAGCTCTGTCCAGTGAGTGGAATAAGCCAGGGCAGGATCCATCCTGGTGTTCCTGGGGTTATTTATAGCTCAGCCCTGGCAGAAACGGGGCTGGTGCCCTGTGGGCACTGTCCTCTGGAGAGCACAGGGAGCACTGAGAGGAGCTTGTGCAATTAGCACGACCTCATTTCAGAGGAGCCTTTTAGAGGAGACCTTAATCAATTAGTCTGGGGCAGCCCCGAATGGATCCCGGATCCTCCTGGATCTGGATCCCTCTGGATCTTGGTGCCTCATGCCCTGGGAAAGTGCTGAGGCCACCAATAAATCCCCAGAATATTTAAAAATCAGTTTTATATCCATAAACAAAACCAGCTCCTTAATTCCAGTCCAAACTCCTCCTTGGACTCCCAGCAAGGAGGAGGATTTGCAAACCCCACAAAATGGAAATCCTCCACAAAAATCCACCAGCAGATGGGCAAATCCTGCCCTGGATCTTCAAATTGAGCCAGTAATTCCCTAAGGAGAGGTTTTCCCTTTGCATCCCTGGCTGGTTTGGCCTGGGGAGGGGATTTGGTGGCTCCACAGGGAAGCCCAGGCCTGGGATGTGTCTCACCCTTGAGGATGAGGATCTGATCCTGGGATGAGTCTGGGAGCTGCTGACTCAGCTGCTTTTCAGGCTTTCCCCAGAGGAGAGGAGGCACAAATCCATTTCTCAGCAAAACGAAGGCAGAGAGAAACAGAATAAATAAACTTGGCTTTGATTTGAGGGGGACTGACAGCTCCCTGTGCTCGGCTGGCCCCTGGGAGAGGCACTGGAAGGTTCTGGATGCTCCAGGTCTGCCCCTGCTGGGCTGGAATAATCCTGGTTTATCTCAGCTTCATTCCCAGCCACTATGGGGTTTAAATTCAGCCCCGTGCATCCCATTTGCTCCTTCCTTAACGAGTGGAAAAGGGTGAAAATCCATTTCCACGGGGCTGGAAAAGAGGATGGGCAACTCCACCTGGAATTTGGGCTGCCCAAACTCTGCCAGGGCAGTAATTCCAGGCTGGCACTGGGGGATGAAGGCTGAAGGTTTGAGGGATGGCAGTGCCCAGGGTGCCCAATGTCACTGGGGGTTTGAGCTGGTGTCACTGGGGTTTGTGCTGGTGTCACTGGGGTTTGTGCTGGTGTCACTGTTTGGTGCTGGGGATGATATGGAGCTGCAGGAACTGCTCTGGGATACAGGGACATGAGGATTTCTGGTGGTCCCTGCACCCAAGTGGGTGGCTTTTGGTGACAGCAAGTCCAGGGAACATCCATGCCCTGGGTTCTGTGTCCCATAAATCCTGCACCCCATGGATTGGTCTCTTTCCCCCCATCCTTCACTGCATTTCCAGGCTTGGCACAGGCATTCCAGCACTCCCAGGGTGCCCAGAACCTGCTGTCCCCACGTCCCCATGGCGTGGGACCGGGTCAGTCCCTGCGTCACAGCCCTCCCGTGGGGTCACCCCGCTGATGTCACCGCCCCTCCGCTTGCCAGCCCCATTCTCTCGCCGTCCCTGTGATAAGAAATGTTAATGAGGGGGTGAAACTGGATATTCCCGTGGCCTTCTCCTCCTCCTAATGGAATTCTGCTGGTGGTTAATTTGCTGGTTTTAATGGGCCCTTTGTTCTCCCTGGCTGGGGGAGCCACGTGAGGGTGTTTGGGAGGTGGTGCCTGAAGACCAGTGAACCTTGGCGCTCAATAATTGCAGGGCAATTTGAAGACAAGCCCCAAATCCATAATTGATGGGCCCTTCACTCTTCCTGCTCCCGCTGCTCCCGGACCTGTTCCCACCTCTCCAGGCGCAGAGGGATGGATAAACTTGGGAAAAGCTGGTAAATTATGGAGGATTCCTCATCCTGGGGACAGCTGACACTGCTCAGGGAGGTGGGTTGGGTGTGGAGTGATGCTGAGCTGGGTATCCCGGACTGGGATGAGGATTTTGGGTCCTGGTGGGATTATAAAGAAGCAGAGCTGGGTGTCCCATCGATGGATGAGGATTTTGGCTCTGGGTGGGATTATACTGAGGCAGAGCTGGATGTGCCACTGATGGATGAGAGTTTTGGCTCCAGATGGGATTTTACTGAGGCAGAGCTGGGTGTCCCATTGATGGATGAGGATTTTGGCTGCTGGTGGGATTATTCTGAGGCAGAATGGGTGTGCCATTCATGGATGAGGATTTTGGCTCCGGATGGGATTTTACTGAGGCAGAGCTGGGTATCTCAGTGCTGGGATGAGGATTTCGGCTGCTGGTGGGATTATTCTGAGGCAGAGCCAGGTGTCCCATTGATGGATGAGGATTTTGGCTCCTGGAGTGAGTGTGGTGATGGATGTAGGCAGGGAATCATTCCCTGATCCCGACTGGCCCCACATCCTGGGAAACCACTGTGCTTTGGCTCTGGGGGGGCAGGGAGGGATTCCCCAACCCTGGCACTGCCAGCTGGGTGGGATTTGGGGGATTTTCCTACACTGCATCTCTGGATCCCTCCCCTGGGAAGAAGCAGGGGCTGGATCACAGCGGGTCCTACCCGAGCGAGGGCTGACAGATCATTCCCTGCTGGATAATTCCCTCTGTTCCCTGCTGCCCCAGCAGTTTTCCATCCAGGCAGCCGCGGGAAGGCCAGGCTGAGGCCGCTGCATTGCGCTGGCTGGGGACTGTCCCCGTTTGCTTCATTAGCCTGGATGACAAAGTGTGTCACCGCTGTCCCCCGGCCACGCCACGGGCTGGGCTGGCACCGAGCACGGCAGGGTTCACACAGCGGGGTCGGGGACACGATGGGACCCCTGGGGACACCGTGGCGGTGACAGTGGCCGTGGGGACCAGCGGTGGCCGCTCCTTCACCCCAGCGCTGCTGCACGGGGTGGATCCATCCTTAAAACCCGGGATGCAGGGAACGGCGCTCTGGGATGGTTCCTGCATCCCTCAGCTCCCGATATCTCCAGCTGATACTGGGAGCACTGGTGTCTGTACTGGGAGCACTGGTGCCGCCCCCGGGAGCCCGGAGCCCGAGCCCATTATCCGCTCCAGACAATTAGCAGAAGCATTAATGGAATATATGCAAATGCGCAGTAATTGACCTGTGACTCCGCAGTTCATGATGGAGAAGGATGAGCTCCAGATGGCTTAATGAGAGTAATTTAAGCCCCTTCTTTATATTCTGTGCCAGGGCCTGGCAGCGCCCAGCCGGGGAGGGGAGGAGGGCAGGGAGGTGGCACTGGGGACACTGGGGAGCAGGGACAGCCCTGGGGACGCTCCCTTTGCTCCCCAAACCACCCCGAATCCAGCAAGGTGGATTTGTTCTGGGTAAGGGAGAGCCAGAATTCCTGGTCAGGGAGTGCAGGAGAGCAGCAAAACCCCCCCAAGACCACCGGGCTGGGGGCTGCTCTCCCAGCATGGCCATGGTGGTGCCACATCCTGCACATGGAAAACCCAAACCGCTGCTACTCCGAGGTTACTCAGCCTTTACTCCAGCTCTGTTTGGGTTTGTGCCCCTCCACTGCTCTGCCCCAGCCTCTCCAGCCCTGAGCTGCACAAAATTCCCGCGGCAGAGCCGGAGGTATCTGAATAACCACTCTGGGAAACCAAATTAAAATATTGATGTATAATTCATGCCATATGTTCCACCAATATTTTTTATTTAATCAACTGAAGACAGATGGCAGGAACATAGAGGCCATTAAACTAATGGCACTTTGTCTTGCCATTTATTTCCGTCTCCTTTCCTAAAATAAGAGGAGGCCGTGACAGGCAGCACACCCCAGGCACTGGGATGTGTCAGCAGGGGCATTTCCCACGTGGCATTTTCCCCAGGAAGGGCTGGAGCAAATCTCCCATAGCTGGGGGGGCTGGAAGGAGAGAAATCCAGCTGGATTTATAGGGAAATCCATCCTGGTGGGGCTGGAGGGGACTGTCCCATCTCTGCCCTTCCTGTGCCAAGAGGGACCAGGGATGGTCCTGGTGCTCCTGGGACAGCACCATCCTGGTGGCAGGGTGGGAATGCCACCAGGGAATGCTCCTGGCTGGAGGATAGAGGATGTCATGGCAATCTCCAGTCCCTGGGGATGTGAGGAACTGGAGGGACACTCAGGGATGTCGTGCTCCTGACCCTGTGGGATGCTGGAATATTGACTGGGGTATCCATGCACTGCCCGTGCATGGATTTCACCTGGGATCTGCTGCTGCAGAGATGTTTGGATCTCGGGGTGCACAGCTCATCCTCCTGGGGGTGAAACTGGAAATTTTCCACATCCCAGAGCCATCCTGGAGCACCTGTCCTGTATGATAAGGCAGAGATGTGCAGGCTCTGGGATTTGGGCTCACCCCACCAGCGTCGCTCCCACTGCACCCAGTTACCCACCTGGGAGAGGTGGAGCTGCCCCTCCTCGGGGCTGGAAGGTGATGAAGACCACAGGTGGCCTTCCTCACCGCCTGCAGGGGCAGGGCCACCATCCTGGGGCGCTTTCCTGAGTGTGCCTCTCTCTCTGACTTGCAGGTGGAGATTTCTTGCCCTGGGAGTGAGCTGAAAGAGGTTTCCTTACACAAAGGGTCCCGGGCAGCATTCCAGGCTCCAGGCGCGTCCAGGCACCTTCCATCCTTTGTCTGAACGGGCAGCGGGGCCGTTCCCATCCCAGCGATGCCTGACGGAGCCGCTGCCGCCGGGAGCGAGGAGCTGCGGCAGCCGATCGGCTTTCAAATCACCTTCAAACCTCGATTCCCTTAACATGATCCCTCCATCAGCGCGGTCCCCGGGGCACAGCCGGGCAGGAGAATAAACCGGGGGCTGGAGGTGACAGCCAGCGCTGGAACACCCCGGCCACCACGCGGGGTGACAAAATCCACCTTCCCCAGCACTCCAAGACTTTTTTAGGGTCGGGCAGCAGCTCTGCACGACCTCGCCCTGCAGCTTTCACCCCATTTGCTCTCTGGGATTCCCCTCCAAGCCAGGCGGGATAATCCCCACCCTCGGAGCATCCCCGGAGCCGCAGAGCATCATCCCCGCGGCGCCGGCTGCCGGGGAAGGCATGAAGACGCTATGGCCAAGCTTTTGCTGAAACTCCAGCGCTATTTTCGGCGCAGACCCGTGCGTTTCTTCACTCTGCTGGCGCTGTACCTGGCGGCGGGCAGCTTGGTGTTCCTGCACTCCGGTTTCTCCGGGGAGCCCCGGGTGCCGGGCAGCCCTCGGAGCCCCGCGGCCGCAGAGGGGCCGGGGCTGCCCTACCTGGGGGTGATGCAGCTCAGCCGAGGCTTCAAGGCGGCGGCTACGATGCCGGCGGGGGCCCGACGACACGGCCCGTGGTTCAAAAGCACCTCCAAGGAGCCGTCGGACAGGGGGAAATCCCGGGATAACGGCGGCACGCGGAGCCGGGCTGTGCGGGGCAGGAGCGGCCGCGAGAAGGAGGAGGACAGAGGTGAGGCAAGGGGACGTGTGACAAAGGGGTGTCCCTGCTTTTTGCCTCTCCATGGGGGCATCACTAGTTGGGGAAGGGGTGTCTGAGCTAGGCAGGACCACAATCCCCCCCAGGAAATGTGTTTTTATTTATTTATTTATTAATCCATAAACGACATGCATGCGCTACTGGAGTGCCAAGGTTTTCTTCCCCCATCCCACAGGGATGCTCTGGGGAGCAGCACCCCGTTCTGGAGAACATCAGTCCAGAGAATATTTCCAGAAGGATCTTCTCCCTCCTTCTTCCCTCTTTCCTCTCCTTCCTCCCCAAGTGTCAATAATGTGCTTTTATTTTTCCATCTTCACTCTTTCCCCCTGGTGCATCACCAAGCTCTGAGCCCCCTTGTTGTTACAGGTGATTTTGGGGGTGGCATCTTCCTCCCACTCTTTGCCTCTGGCAGCGGCTCTGCAAATTCAGTTTTCATTCTGTTGGCCTGAATCAACCCAAAATCCAGGTTTGTGTGGGTGTTGTGTTGAGGCAGGGGCTGGCTGTGATTCCCATGGAAGTGCAGACAGGGCTGGGCTGTGGCCTCTGAAGCCAGGAGATCCCTGCTTGGCTGGGGTCTTGTCAAGTGGGTCCATTATTAATGATCAAGGATGAGAAAATGGAAAATAATTCCCATTGATTTTTAAAATTACATTTATTTATCCTGAAGGCAGCCAGAGCTGCGCATTCTGTGGGATTTGGGTGGAACCCCCAACCCCAGAGCAAACTGGGGCTTTCCCAGGGGTCCAGGCTTGATCCCCCCAGTCTGGGCTGCTCCCAGGGCATCGAGGGCTCCTCCTCCTCCTCCTCCTCCAGCAGGATGTGGTTGTGTTCATTCCAGGAATGATGCTTGGTCCAGGAGAAGTGATGCTCAAGGGATTTTGTCCTGCTAAAAGGAGCTGAAGGGGTTCCCCCATTATGACCCCGCTCTGAGGGGTCTCTGGGGAGTTTTGGTGTCTCTCTTAATGCAAACTGACTTGAGTGCAGCCTCAGCAGATGGTCCCTGAGGCCAGGCTGTCTGTCCCTATAAACACCCCAAGCAGTGCCCATGTCCCACGCCATATGTCCCCAGTGCTCCAAGATTAACCTCATCCAGCTCTGCCAGCAGGGATGGGATGCTGGCCTTGGGATTCCTGGGTTTATCTGCTCCCAGCTGCTCTAGGAATATAATTTTCCCCTTGGAGCATCTTGGCAGCTCCTGAGAGGGATGGTGTGGAGAGAAATGCAGCAGCTTGAGAAATCCCACGTGCCCGGTGTTCCTGGTGTGGCTGGCAGAGCTCCCCCCTCGCTTCCCAGCTCCTCTGGAGCACTGGGATATCTGGCAGGAACAGGTGGATTTAATGGTGCTGGTAATTAAGTGGGGACAGCTTAACGAGGTGGTTGCCACGTGAAACCATTCCAGAGGGAATATTCCTCCAAAAATCAGGTTTAGGGAGTGATGTGCAGCTCCCTCTTCCTCCTCTTCCTCCTCTTCCTCCCTCTCCCGGCAGTGTGGACTCATCCCCATGGGAATTCAAATCCCTGTGGGAAGGGGCATCTCCTGCCTCCATCCAGGGAGGATTTGTAGGCAGTGAAGCCAAGGGAAGCAGGAACAGACCCCAGCCCTCAGCCACATCCATCTCTGATGCCTTCCTGGACAAGCCCAGCCATTCCCACCTCTGACACACAACCAAGCAAAATTCCATGAGGATGGAGGGAGCAGCCACCCCAGGCAAGGAGCTGGAGCCATCCCTGTATTCCCAGCTCTGGAAAAATGGGATGCTTGGGGAATTTAATGACAGTCACTGGGTGGATCTGTGTGTCTGTTCACAGCTGTGTTTCCAGCAGGCTCCAAAATTCCTCCTGGAGAGGTCCAGCTCTCCCTACAAACTGCCAGTCCCACTCTCCCCCTTCTCTTGTGTCCTTGTCTGTCCCTGATTATTCCAGCTGGCTTCCCAATAAGTGGCAGCAAGCATATGTCAGGAGCACTGGGTTGAAGGTAATGCACATCAGTCACTGGCTCCGTGCAAGTGTCTGGAGCCATCCCACACCCACTGGAACCCTCTGACCTGCCAGGACCTGCTCATCCCTGTGGGAATGCTGTGTGGAGTAACTGGGAGTGATGGCTCTGCTGGGTGGAGTTATCTGGCACATTTCTCTCCATCTTCCTTCTCTTTGGCCTCCAGGCTGGCTTGGGAAGGAGGCCCCAGCACTGGTGGGGGTCTGTGCTGTGCTGGAATAATTGGGAATGGGGGATCTGTGCTTGGGGCACACCATGGATGGGGTGAGCTGGCTCAGGGACCCCACGGAGGTGTGGAAAGCAGGGAGGAGGTGAGAAGTGTTATCCCAGAGCTTGGAATTGGAGTGGCACAGTGAAAGAAATTCCTTCCTGTGAGCATGGACAGGCTCTGGCACAGGGTGCCTGGAGAGTCTGGAAGTGTCCAAGGCCAGGCTGGACAGGGCTTGGAGCACCCTGGCATAGTGGAAGGTGTCCCTGCCTGGTTTGGACCCGGAGTTTCCAAACCAAACAACCAGGGAACGCTGCTGCACATCCCTATTTAAGGATAAACCAAGAGGGGTGGGCTCAGAGGGCTGTGACCCTGTCCCCTGTGTGTCCCCAGCCCGGTACGTCGGCTGCTACGAGGACAACACCCGGCAGAGGACCCTGCGCGGGATGTCCTTCTTCGACTACAAGAAGATGACGGTGTTCCGCTGCCAGGACAACTGTGCCGAGAGGTGGGGACAGGGACAGGGCCTCCAGGAATCCCAGCACATTCCATCAACCCCTGCACACCAGCTCCAGCAACCCTTTCCCACCATCTCCATCAATTCTTGCGCACTGTCCCTCTCAATTCCTGCACACCAGCTCCATCAATGCTTTCCCACCATCTCCATGAATGCCTGTGCACTGGCTCCATCAATCCTGGATAGGATAGGATTAAATGGAAATAAATTATATGATATTATATGATGGATTAGGATATGATAGGAAAATAGGGTAGGAGATAGGATGGAATGGAATGGAGTAGAGCAATAGGATAGAACAGACTAGAAAAGAATAAGGATAGGATAGGATGGAATTAAATTATATGATATTATATAATGGACTAGGATATGATAGGAAAATAGGGTAGGATAGGAGGTAGGATAAGATAGGATGGAATGGAGTGGAGTAATAGGATAGAATAGACTAGAAAAAATAAGGATAGGATACGACAGAATTGCAGAATGGGATGGAATAATGGAAAGGATGGGATGGGATAGGACGGGACGGGATAGGATAGGATAGGATAGAAATGGAATTAAATTATATTATATAATGGATTAGGATATGGGTAGGATAGGAGGCAGGATGGGATAGGATGGAATGGCATGGAGTGGAGCAATAGGATAGAACAGACTAGAAAAGAATAAGGATAGATAAGGATAGGATATGAAAGAATTGCAGATTGGGATGGAATAATGGAAAGGATGGGATAGGATAGGATAGGATAGGATAAGATAGGATAGGATAGGATTTGATATTTTCAGTTGGAAGTGCCCTAAAAGGATCCCTAACCCAAGAACGAATCCCTGGGATGCACTGCTGATCCCAGAAAAGCAGCAATGCTCCTTCCAACCCCCCTGGAGCCGGGGGGGATGTGCTGAGACCCCGTTTCCCCCGGGCAGGGGGTACCTGTACGCGGGGCTGGAATTCGGGGCCGAGTGCTACTGCGGGCACAAGATCCAGGCGTCCAACGCCAGCGAGTCCGAGTGCAACATGGAGTGCAAGGGGGAGCGGAGCAACACCTGCGGCGGCATCAACCGGCTCTCCATCTACCGCCTGGAGCTGGCCCAGGAGTCCGCACGCAGGTGTAAGTTGGGGGCTGGCCCCAGCTCAGCTCTGGGATGGGGGGCGCTTATCTTGGTGCTGGAGGGGTGGTCCTGGCATTCCCGAGCCAGGTCGTGGCTCCGTGGAGGTTTTTGGAGAGTGGTTCTTGAGTCCAGGGTGGTTTTGCTGCTGCAAACATCAGGAGTCTCCTTGTGGGGATGCTGCTGGCTGGGGTTGGGTGGAATGAAGAGCCCCAAGGATTCCTGCTGGGATTCAGGGAATTTTGGGTGACTTTGGGTGGAGATTTCTTTCCCTGTGGCCAAACAGGACCGTCAGTGTCTCCTGTGTGTGCTGCAGGATGAAGGATGTGTGGGAATTCCAGGCAGAGCTGAGAGTGCTCCCTCGTTTGGCTCCCAATTAGGCAACTCTATAATTACCCACATTCTCTGCTCACCTTTCCTCATATCTAAGGAATGGGAAAGGGGATGGCAACAACCAGGAATGCACAAGGGGCTGAGGGTTCCAAGGACCAGGGATGGGATTCCAGACCTGACCAAACCTGGCCCTGCTCCATCCCTGGGATCATGGAGCTGATAAAAACAGCCAGGAAAAAAATTATCCCTGATTTTGTTACCAGTGTTTTGCTCTGGTTGTGGCTGCACTGCTGGAGCCGCTGGAGCAGTTGGGAATGCCGTGTCACACAGAGTGGCAGCAGTGGCATTTTTGGAGTGTCACTGGGGCCTCTCTCTGTCTCTCTCTCCCAGATGGAAGCGCGATATTCCGGGGGTGCTTCCGCCGGCCGGAAAACGTCTCCATCGCCCTGCCCGCCAGCCAGCTCATGCTCAACATGTCCGTGGATAAATGTGTGGATTTCTGCACGGAGAAGGTACTGGGATAAACTCCTCTTCTTCATCTTTGTTTCCATCACCATCATCAGAGTCACACTGGGAGATCTCAACCTGGTTTAGGGATATCAATTTTGTGTATCCAAGAAAGGGATAAATGGATTTGTGTCCCTGCCACAGGAGGGAGTGGAGTCAGCACAGCAGCCCTGGGAGAGTTTGGGAAGGAGCATCCCAGAATTAGAGTTTAGGTTGGAAGGGACATTTAAAGGAGCCACCATGGGGTCCTGCTCTGGTCCAGGGGTCTCATCCTGGGGCGTGGTGCCTCCAAAAAGGAGGGGAAAAGTTGGCAGTGGGAACTGATGGAGGGTGGATGCTGGAAATGGTCTGGAATGATGCTTGAAATAGGTTGGAAGGATGCTGGAAATAAGGCTTAAGATGCTGGTATTGGAAGAATGCTGGAAAGGGCTGGAAGGAGGCTGGAATGGGATGGAATGGGCTAGAACAACGCTAGAATTGTCTGGAAGGATGCTGAAATTGGAATGATGGTGGAATGGTCTGGAAGAATGCTGGAAATGGATGGAAGGATGTTGGAAATAAGGTGTAAAGATGCTGGAGTTGGGAGAATGTAGGAGTGGTCTAGAATGGTGCTGGAAATGAAAGGATGCTGGAAGGATGCTGGAAATGGCCTGGAATGGTGCTGGAATGTTCTGGAATGATGCTGGGATTGGGAAGATGCTGGAAATTATCTGGAATTATGCTGGGGTTGGAAGGATGCTGGAAATGGCCTGGGAGGATGCTGGAAATGTTGCGGAATGATGCTGGAATGTTCTGGAAGGATGCTGGAATGTTCTGGAAGGATGCTGGAATTGGAATGGTGCTGGAATGGTCTGGAATGATGCTGGAATTGGAATGGTGCTGGAATGTTCTGGAAGGATATTGGAATTGGAATGGTGCTGGAATGTTCTGGAATGATGCTGGAATGGTCTGGAAGGATGCTGGATTTGGAAAGATGCTGGAATGGTCTGGAATGATGCTGGGATGTTCTGGAATGGTGCTGGAATGGTCGAGAATGGTGCTGGAATTGGAATGATGCTGGAAATGTTCTGGAATGGTGTTGGAATGTTCCGGAATGATGTTGGAATGTTCCGGAATGATGTTGGAATGTTCTGGAATGATTGTGGAATGTTCTGAAATTATGCTGGAATTGGAATGATGCTGGAACGTTCCGGAAGGCTGTTACAAACCACCCCACGCTGCCCAACGAGGGCGAGTGCGGGGGCGCGAAGGCCCTGCCACGGCTGGGGGGTGGTGCCATCTCCTTTCCCTGTGCCCATCCCGGCAGGAATTCCCGCTGGCAGCGCTGGCGGGCACCACGTGCCGCTGCGGCTTCCCCAGCACGCTGTTCCCGCTGCACGAGCGCGAGGACGAGCAGCTCTGCGCGCACAAATGCGCCGCCGAGGAGTTCGAGAGCTGCGGCTCCGCCGACTTCCTGCTGGTCTACCAGACACAAGTGCAGGGTGAGCTTCTCCCCCACCTTTTCCCCCCAAAAAATGAATTTTCATTCTCCTTCTGAGGATGGAAATTCATGATAGACTTCAAAATTCCCATTGGGTTAAAAATGATGGGAATTTTGAGTGAGTAAAAGGGTGTGAGTGTGTTCATAGGGGTCCAAGGATGAGGGAAGAGACAACAATCTGACTCCATGTTTCAGAAGGCTTGATCTATTATTTTATGATATATATTATATTAAAACTATAATAAAATAATAGAAGAAAGGATTTCATCAGAAGGCTAGCTAAGAATAGAAAAAAAGAGGAATGATAACAAAGGCTTGTGGCTCGGACTCTCTGTCCAAGCCAGCTGGACTGTGATTGACCATTAATTAGAAACAACCAACATGAGACCAATCACAGATGCACCTGTTGTATTCCACAACAGCAGATAATCATTGTTTACATTTTGTTCCTGAGGCCTCTCAGCTTCTCAGAAGAAAAAATCCTAAGCAAAGGATTTTTCATATAAGATGTCTGTGACAGAAGGGAGACTTCTGCTCACTCACCTTCTTCCCTATGGCACTGTTCATATCGTGATCTATCCTACAATTTGCAGCATGATTTGCCTCAGACCCTGACATCACAAAATTCTTCACTTACCTACTATTTTCCCTAATTGCAACACTCATCCTAATCATTGCAAACAACCTCAGTGTGAGGATCCCGTTAAAAATGAGCGTTTTTTAATTCCCCTGGTGAGCTGTGGTTGGTGTCTGGCTCAGCTGCAGGGCACAGCAGATTCTGCCTCTGGCAGGATTCCTCTTTCCCATGGTTTTCCCACCTCTCTGTGATCCCATGGGAGTCTGCTATCCAGACAAGCTCCAGGGAGAAATGTGGGGTGGGAAAAGGCAGAACATTCTCGAGAGAGCAGTGAGCCAGGGAGAAAGGAAAACTGTTCCTGGGAGAGGAAAAGGCTGAAAGGAACAAGTGAGGACTCAAATTCGGGTGGTTTTGGGTCAGTCTTGTCACTATCCTTTGGTGGTTGGGGCTGTGCTGGAAACGCTGTTCATTGATTCATCAAGAAAGCAGGAGTGTTTCTTGGCACAGGAATCCCTCCCTGTTAGTCACCCTTCCCTAAGCACACAGCTGGGAATGGCAGAGAACTCTTGGGAAAAATCCTCTTAGGACTTTTTGAGTGTTTAGGACTCTTTGAGGTGTCCAGAACCCTTCGGGATGTCCCTCTAAGCCTTAGGCAGGGCCCCTTTTCCCTGCCCAGCCCCTTCCCCAGCGTTTTCCTGGGAGAGGCAGTGTTTCCTCAGACATCCCAGTGGGACCAGCAGCTTTCCATGACACATTCCTGACGTGTCTCCCTGCAGACAACCGCTGCATGGACAGGAGGTTCCTGCCCAGCCGTGCCAAGCAGTTGGTGGCCCTGGCCAGTTTTCCTGGAGCTGGGAACACCTGGGCCCGGCACCTGATCGAGTTAGCCACCGGCTTCTACACCGGCAGCTACTACTTTGATGGCTCCCTGTACAACAAAGGTGAGGGGAGGGTGCTCCTGGGGTGCCACCCCAGCTGGGGACAGCCCTGGTGACATCCCAGGGGCTGCAGGAAGGGCGGAGCAGGGCTGGGTGTGAGCGCTGCTGCTCCATGGGGTGGTTTGGGCTGGAGGGTCCTGGTGAGGGAATTCCTGCCTGGGAGGGTGGGGAGGTCCTGGCAGGGGTTGCCCGGAGAAGCTGTGGCTGCTCCATGCCTGGGAGTGTCCAAGGCCAGGCTGGACAGGGCTTGGAGCAAAGTGGGGTAGTGGAAGATGTTCCTTTCCAAGGAGGTTGGAATGAGATGAGCTGTAAGATTCCCTCCAACCCAAAGCATTTGGGGATTCTGGTTCTAATAACCCACCCCATTTCCCGCTCCCTCAATTTAGAACCACTCATGACAATTTTATCTGGAGACCTTGAAGATTTCCCCTGTTATTCCTTCATTTTTTTGTGGCTTTGAGAGGAAATTTCCCTCCTCCTCAGCTGTGGTGGAGTTGGGATCTGTGTCTGTGCCGTGTTGGTGGGGTCTGTACCCAGGTTGTTCCCTAAATCCCCATTTTCCTGACATTCCCTCCCAATTCCTGCCAAATCCAGCCTTGCAGGAGGGAGATGCTCAGTGAGGGAGCAATATCCCAGCCCCCAGGGTGCAGCAGCATCCCAGGGAAGGCAGCAGCAGTGGGAAAAGCCTTGGCTGGGTTTTGCTGAGCCACACAAGCGTGGGCTCCGTTTCCCTGTCGGAGGGGCCGGGAGGTATCCAGGCAACCAGCAGATTTATCCACTGCTGAGAGCCAATTACACCTCTCTAATTGATGGAACACAGCTCCTTCCAGCTTATCCCCCACTCCAGGTGCCTTCCAGGGGCTGGGATTGATGCTGGCTCAGCCCCATGCTCAGTGCAGAGTCCCCTCTCTGAACCCCCCATGGCATCACCCCCACCTTGGGCTGATCCCCTGCCCCACAGGCACAAGGATTTCCCTTTCTTTATTTATTAGAGATCTCTTCCAACCTCATTATTCTGTGATTCTGTGATTACTGGGAGAGTTTCAGCTGTGCTCGGGGAGGTTATAGCCATTAAATCTGCCCTTGACCCTCAGAACAGGCACAAGAGCCGAGTGTGGCCAGGGAGATGTCACCCTGAGAGGCCCCTGTTCCTGTGAGCCACCCACTCATCAATTTTATGAGACTCATAACATGGGAAAATAAATTATTTCCATCTGGGAGAGGGATGCAAATCCTCCTTCACGCCCCAGCTGCTTTCATCATCCAACTGGATTTCGCAACCTGATATCCCTGTGATGTTCCCTTTCATGGAACTGTGGGATCCTTTGGGTTGGAAAAGCCCTCTGAGGCCGAATCCAACTGCTCCCCCAGCTCTGCCAAGGCCACCACGTCCCCAAGTGCTACATCCACAAGGGTTTTAAATCCCTCCAGGGATGGGAGCTCCATCACTGCCCTGGCAGCTGTGTCAGGGATTGATCACCTTTTGAGTGGGGATATTTTCCCTTATCTCCCATCCAAACCTTCCCAGCACAGCCTGAGGCCATTTCCTTTAATCCTGTCTGGTTTCCCCTGGGAGCAGAGCCCAACTCCCCATGTCTGTCCCCTCCTGTCAGGGATTTGTGCGGATCCAGAATGTCCCCCCTGAGCCTCCTTTTCCCCAGGCTGAGCCCCTTTCCCATCTCCCCATTACTCCCATTAATCCCAGCTCTATCTGGGCAGGATTCAAGGGCGAGCGGGACCACTGGAGGAGCGGGAGGACCATCTGCATCAAGACCCACGAGAGTGGGCAGAAGGAGATCGAGTCCTTTGACTCTGCCATCCTGCTCATCCGCAACCCCTACAAGGCCCTGATGGCCGAGTTCAACCGCAAGTACGGGGGGCACATCGGCTTCGCCGCCCACGCCCACTGGAAGGGCAAAGGTAGGGCAGGGAATCCTCTGGGAATTGGTTGGGTGTAGGAGCGTTGGGGGGGTCAGGATGGACAGAGACAAGAGATCTCTGCAGCCAGGCTGAGGAACTTGTGGGTCATTGCAAAGGGCCTGGGTGCAGGCCCCTGCTGGGAGCTGCCAGCCACAGCTCAGAGCAGGCCCCAAACAGGGACAGAGAGATAAAGAGAGTGGTAAAGAGGATGAGAGAGCAAGGTTCCCAATACAATACAATAAATCTTCTGGTCCTGGAACTTGGGGTTTATTGCAAAGGGCCTGTGTGCAGAGCCCTGCTGGGAGCTGCCAGCCACAGCTCAGAGCAGGCCCGAGAGAAGAGAGGAGGAGAGAGGATGAAAGAGTAAGAGGGTAAGAGAGTAAAAAGATAAGAGACCAAAAGTGTAAGAGAGTGAGGTTCCTGTTACAATACCATAAATCTTCTTCTGTGTTGAATATTCTGATTCTCACTAAACATTCTAGTACAATATACAAATCCTAAAGCATTTCCATACAGCCTATGAGAATCACTACATTACCATACTGTGTTATATTTTAAACCCTAAAAACTCCTCTTTGGGCCCCTTCTGCCAACTGGCAGGGTCTGCTCTGACCCTTGGACCTGCCTGCAAGCAGAGGGTATTGTTTGATCAAAAGGGGATTACCTTCAGCCAGCCACACCATTGTTTTCCCATTTTTCAGTAACTAAGGTATCTCAAAGCTTGCTTTCATTTCAATCCCGCCTATAGTTTCTATATTCTCAAAATCTTTTGCCAGGCAATCATATTTATAAGGCTTTCCTGTTTCGTCTTCCCCAACAGTTGGGAAAGCCCAGCAGAGCTGGAGTTGGGTGTGCATGGGGGAAATTTTGGGCTGTGCCACCATTTTGGGCCATCTCCTGGTGTAATCGTCATCTCTTGGTTGTGGGTTCCTGTGTTGGGTGGGATAAGATGGAACAGGACAGCAGGACCAGGCAGGGATGGGCATCTCCTGTCCCCAGGGAGTGGTGGCAGTCCCCAGCCCATCCCTGTGGTTTCCAGGTGTTATTTCCATGTGTCCAGCTGCTCCCCAGCCGCCCCCTTTCCCACGCACAGGCGCGTGCCAGAGGCTGCTTAATTACAGCAATTTCCAAATTGCTGTTGTGGGATTGACTTCATTGGAAAGAGTTAAAATGTTTAGCTTGATTGAACATCTGCTACCCTTAATTCTGAGTTTATTTAAGGGGAGCTTTGGCTGCTGTGGCTGGGATGTGCCTGGATTTCGTTATCTCCATGTGCTCACAGTGCTGGGCACAGCCCAGCCCTGCTCTCCCCATCCCATAAAACCAGCGGGGTGTGGTGTCCCCCACTTCCTCAACCAACATCCCTGGGCTGGCACTGACCCCACTGTGGTGGCACAGGAGCCTGTTGGTTGATTTTTTTCCCCATCCATTTGTGGATAGAGCCAGGATTGGTATCCCAGCACCACATGGATCCTCCTGAGCCTTCCCAATCCCAACCTCCTCCCCAGCCTGTCCCTTCGTGTCTCTGAGGGGAGGGAGATCCAGAGGGGACCATGCCAGCACAGCCTTGTTTGGATGCACTTCAAATATATCACCAATTTTTTTCCAGAGGATATGTGGAGTAATTAGGGTTAATTGTCAGGTTAATTAACCACTACTGGGAAAGATGGAGATTTTCCATTGCATGGTTGGGGACCCCATTCCCAGCTGGAGAGGCCCCTGAACATGGAGCATGAGGATACCATTCCCAGCCTTCCCTGCAGCCCATCTCTCCATATTATTTTCTTCTCCCAATAACTAATTTTGGGGCTAATTTGGGAAAAAAATCCCTGGGCCCTCTCTCCATCCTCACCCCCAGTGCTGAGGGGGTGTTTTCCCATTTCTCCCAGCCCATTCCCAGCCCTGCAGAGGACAAACCCCTGTTTGGTTCCGTGGCATTAATTTTACGACATCCCTGGAGCGGCTCCAAAGCAAAGTTTTATGTGCTGTGATTACACAAGGTGAATTGTCCTGGATCTGTTTAATGGAACACATCCTGTGGTTAACGATTCCTCAGGGAATTTAACCCAGTCCAGCTGTTAATCAGGCTTTGGTTTTTTGGGGAGGACTCGAGAAAGAGGGAGATGCCTGGAGCTTTAATGCAGCACTGCCAGGAGAGAGGCGCCTGATTATTGGTGTCTCATCATCCCACTCACCACCTGATTTGAATGGCAGGATCAATTAGCCAGAAGGTTAATTGATATGTTCCAGCAGGGATGGGAGAGGACACAGGGAACATCCACTCGCATCTGTTGGAACCCTGGATGCTGAGAATTTTAAACTTTCTGTGCTGCAAGGCACAGACCCACAAGAGAACAGTGCATTTGACCTGAGGCTATGGAGAAGGCTTCCAAATTTGATTAATAGCCCTGAGATTACGGGTGTGGAGTTGGTTAGAAGTGTGTGAAAAGACTTAGATTTGGGGATTTAGTATATGGTGATATATGGGTGCCAAGATGGAGAATTTTGGGCGTGGGTTAGGTGTCTTTTTTGCACCTCCTTCTTCACAAATCTGCATAGTTTTCTTCTCTGAGTCTCTGTGATCAAGATGACCCTGAGGTGTTAGAAAATCTCTTTTTCCCAGCCCTGAGATCGAAGAAGAAGTCAGGATTCTTCAGCTGTGGTTTTCAAGATTGTTTATTTTCTTTTATCCATAACATTCCTTTTCTGACCTGTTGAGGTCTGTCTAGCAAGTCAGTCTGTGGCACATTGACCATCCTGGAGGCTGTGTTGTCTTTTTTATACTAAAAACTGTACATTATTTACAATAATTTTCCAATACCTATCCCCTATGTTAGTCTGTCTCTACTCTAAACCAATCCAAAAGTGCCACCATCACAGCAGAAGATGGAGGCTAAGAAGAAGAAGAAGAAGGAGAAAGACAGAACACACCCAGATTCCTCCATCTTGCCTTCTGAACCCCCATTCTAAAACCCCAAAATTCTACATCTTTCACCTTGTGATAAATTCACTAACATTCTACTCAAATGCTTGTGGCTTGTACACCTTCACACAAAGTTGGTAGTTTTTTCCATGGGTTAAAATCAAAGGCACGGGTGCCTTTGACTCTGTACCAATGTCTCCAAGCCCCCTGCCAGGGTCCTCCAGAGGATTCTTCTGGGCTCCAACATTTTCTCTAACTGGGTGAAACCCCAATACACATCCCCTTCTCCTTTTTTCCCCCAGAATGGCCGGAATTTGTGGCTAATTATGCCCCGTGGTGGGCAACCCACACTCTGGACTGGCTGCGCTACGGCAAGAAGGTGCTGGTGGTGCACTTTGAGGACCTCAAACGCGACCTGTTCGTGCAGCTGCAGAGGATGGTGGCCCTGCTGGGTGTCACAGCCTGTGAGGACAGGCTGCTGTGCGTGGAGGGACAGAAGGATGGCAACTTCAAGCGCTCTGGGCTGAGGAAGCTGGAGTACGACCCCTACACGGCCGAGATGAGGAAGGCCATCAGCGGCTACATCCGCACCGTGGACGCCGCGCTGAAGCTCCGCAACCTCTCGGGGGTCCCCGAGGATTATTACCCCAGATGATGGTGACCACAGCGGGGGGATGGCGCCCAGGGGTGGCTCTGTCCTCCCAGATTCTGCCTAATTCCACCCAGTGGGTGGCTCCTCTTTTAACCCTCCATGTGCTGCTGTAGCTGTCGGTCACTCCCTGCATGAGCCGCCGCAGGTCCCCAGCCACTGCTGAGCTTTTTTTTGGCCAATGTGGGGACATGGGTGCCTTCCCTGCTCCCCACAGGGTCCCCTGCTCCTGTTCTGGCTGCCCCAGCCCTCCTGGGAAGGGCAGTGGGATGTTTGTGTCCCCTCAGGCTCTCCTGGGGACATTGAGCTGCTCAGGCCCTGGTGTACCCAGAGCTGAGCTCCTTGGGGTGGGTGTCCCCGAATTCCCAGCCCTGCAAGGATTCCACTTGTCCTTGGATGGAATCTTCAGCCTTCCCAAGGGAGGATGGACCAAGGGTGTGGCACTCTCATGGATCCTGCCTGAGGTTATGGGATGGCAAGGCCGTGCTGTGCAATGTCCCCAAACCTGCTGACTGTGGCCCATGGAGCCATCCTGTGGCTCCCTGAGAATTCCCTGTAATTCCCCAGCCACAGCACCAGGCAAAGTTGCTGCTCCAGCCCTTTGGGGGGCCCATGACCCCCACCAGTGTGGCTACAGGGGGAAGCTCCCCTTCCCTGTGGATGCAGCTCCAGAGGGGGAAATTTCCCTGGAGCTGCTGGGCCCCACGAGCTCGTCCAGGCCTCATTTCAGAGCCCACAAGCCAGAAAATCCCCTCAGGAGCATTTCTGGGGGGCCAGGAGCAGTTTGGGGGACTAAAAGCAAGGTTCACACTGTAACCCAGCTGCACCCAACCCCTGTGGGGAGCAAACCCTGGGGCTGAGCTTTGGGGGTGCCCCAAAGCCAAACCAAAGGATCCCACACACCGGGAATGTGCCGATTTCCGGGCTGGCTTTGTGCACAGCTGCATGTGGTCCCTGGCTGTCCCCTCATCCCACGCCACCCTCCCCATCCTGGCTTTGTCCCAAATGAGCTCCCAACCCGCAAAACCCCTTGGATGTAGGTGCAAAAGCCATATTGTACGCAGCCTTTTCTAGAGTTAGAGATTCACCAGTTGGCTTTTAACTCTTGATCCTGATAGAAACGCAGGCACAGGTCGAAGCCAGAGACCCTGCTTGGTCTCTATTTCCAAGAGAGAAGAAAACTCCCTGGAGAAAAAAGGAGAATTTCAATAAAAATCTATTTTTCTAAAGTGTGTGTGGAGCAGAGCTGGGCTGCTCCTTGTTTTTTTGAAGAAGGGGGGGGATTTCGATCAGAGGGAGCAGCTGCCCCATTTTTAACTCTTTCAAACTCTTTTTTGACTCTTTAACTCTTCCCTTGACAAGCAGCTGGAGGTTTTTATGGGATTCCTGGCAGTGGGATTGGAGCTGAGCCCACTCTTCTTTGCTCATGGCAGCCTCGAGGTTGTCATGTCAGAACAAACCCTGAGGGTAACCCAGCAATTAAAGGAGAGGTTTTCTTGCTGCTCTGCCTCCCTGTGTGTTTGTGGGGCCACCTGAGCACTCCCAACCCACCACAGACAAGGGCTGTGGGAGCAAAGGGAGAGCAGCTCCTCTCCCCTTTAATCCCATTAATCCATTTCTGTATTTAAACCCATTAACAGGTATTTAAATCCCATTAATGTCATTTCTGCGCTGAGTACGCCGCCAAAGCTGCTCCTTTTTGGGATCTTCTGTACCTTGAGAGTGTCCTTACAGACAGATTTAATGGGATGTGTGCTGGGAAGGGGGAAATTCACTGCAGGATTTATTCCTGACCTTCCTCGGCACCAGAGCGAGAGCTTATTTATCCCTTATTTCTAATCTGGAGTTGGTGAGATTCCTATTTTATTTTTTTATTTAAGCAGGGATGGAGCCTCAACCTAGACCTTGATTTGTTCTGACAGGCCCCGGCCGCCCAAGGGGCAGAGCTCCCTGCCTCCCCTCGGCAGTAATTAACCCCTCAAAGCCAATTAATCGCCAGATAAAGCAATTAAGGGATGACATCGCGTGCGGCGCTCGGAGCCTGGGCTGCAGATCAGGAGGAGAGAGGGGAGGGGACCCCACATCTGCACCCCCACAAACACCACAAAAAAAACCCCTGGGAATCTCCCCAGTATCAATTTACATGTTTTATTTTTTATTTTCCCTTTTTATTGCACCACAATTGCTTCTTTATTTTTTAAATTTTTTTTAACACATTTAAATTGCACCGAAATGGAGCAGTTGGAAGATGTTATGACCATGCCAGCACATCTGGCTGCACCTCTGGATTTTGGGATCCCCCTTCCCCTCATCCCATTGATGCAGGAGCAGCTTCCCCATCCCAGAGCTTCATACTCAGAATTTTATTTCTTTATTAAACTCTGGGTTGTATTTTAACCACATGTGGAACTGGCACTTAAGGACAAAATTCCTATTCCCCCTGGAAAAAAGGAGCCAACCACCCCTCCCGCATCATTTTCCTGGGAAAAGCTCTTGGCATTTACGAGCCCGCCCGGCTGCCTGGGGGAGGCAGCACTCATCCTTTCCATGAGGATTTGAAAAGCTGAAAAGCCGAAATTTTTCCTCTTGACTCAGTCTGAGCATCCCTGGGTGGGCACAGCCCGCCCTGCCCCGCTGGAAGGACCGTGCCCTCCCCTCCTCCCTGGATTCCTGCTGGAAAAATCATCTCTTTTTGGCAAATCTCGCATCCCCGGGAGCGTTTTCCTGCCTCCCGGTGCTGCTGCAGCGTTCCTGCCTTCAGGGATGCAGGGGTTTCTCGGCTGTTGCCGTGGCAACGGCGTCTGCACCAAAAACTCCCGCATTTCCCCCAATTCCGGGTGGGGTTTGTGCTCCCTGGATGTTGTGGTGATGGAGGGTTTGGGATCCCTTCCTGGCAAAGGGAATGGATGCTCCTTTGGATCCTCCTGAATCCAGGAATTCCTAAATCCCCTAAATCCAGGAATGCCCCAATGTGATGCAAACAATGCTGGGGAGCTCAGAGAGAAGGAATTCCTCTTCTTCTCAAATGAAATCCCATAGAGCTGTGTTAAAAAAAAAAAATAAAAAATAAGGGCTATCCTCCCCCACACCCCTCAGCAGCAGAACTTCCACAAAAACCCCAGAATGGGGAGATGGGCCATAAATCTGAGAGCAGCCACCTCCATCCCTGACAAAACCAACAGGTTTATGTATCAGCTTGGCTGTTTCCCCTAAAATTTACAGCTGACAATGTGCCTGAACACAGCAGGGATAATTTAAACCTGGCTCCAACCTGCCTGGCTCCCAGCAAAGGGAGAGGGGAACACGTTTAGTCCTTTATTTTTTTTCCTTAATTTTAAATTTCATTCCAGTTCGGAATAAAGGCAGTGATTTATGGGAGAGGGAAAGCACAGCTTTATTTTAGGGCCGTGACAACCAAGTGAAAAAGAGCTGTCATTAAGGATGGTAACACGTTCCACAGGAGCAGGGTTTGTTTTATTCCAGGGTAATTTCACCCAGAAAACGAGACCCAGCCTGGGGTTTGGGTAAATCCAGGGGAGCAGCAAAGGGAATGGGGCAGGTTTGGGATGTGCTGGGCGAGGAGCAGTCCTGCCACAGCTCCCGTCTCTGGGATCTGGGGATGCTGAACCCCACAGGACAATGGGGAAATGGAGCAGGGAGAGGGAGGATGGCTGGAATAGGATTTGGGAGGTGGGGACTGAGGGTGTGGGCTGGGGATTCTGGTCTGAGAATCACAGGGATGTGGATGGGGGTCCTGGCCTGAAGGTTGGGGGTCCCAGGGTTTGGGATAAAGGTCCTGGACAAGGGTTGGTGCTCCAAGGCTGGGGATGGGGATTCTGGGATGGGGGATTTGTGCCCCAGCTCCAAAACCTGCTGTTCTTTACCATGACCCTTGACTGACCCTAAAATCCTCACAACTTCCCTAATTCCGGATTTCATGGGGTGGTGGTGGTGCTGAATCCAGCTGCACCCCAATTTCACCGATCTGCCCCAAAAAGAGCAGCAGATCCCGGTACCACCAGCCCTGGAGCTGCAGCTCCCCCCCAGCCTTTCCCTGGATGCTGATTCCAGTTTGTGCACGTTCCCCTGGAGCTGCCCCTGGTCATTAACCTCCTGCTGCCGTTAATCAAGAGGACTTTGTTAATTAACAGCTAAGGATGTCTCCAGCTGAGCAGCACAGGGGTGGGATTGGGGTCACCTGGATGCATCCAAGGATCTTTAATTTATTATATCGCAGCTTCCCAACGCTCTAGGGGAGTGCAGCCCCCTCCCCTCCATGAACAAAACATCCAGCACTGCAAAAAACCCGAGGAATGCTGACAGGATCCATCCTCAGCACCCTGGGAGATTCCAGAGCTGCGGCTCCTGCAGTATTTTGGGAATATCAGAGGAACTGGGGCAATACTGAGCTGCATTTCTCTGCCACTCTGCCAAAAAGGGAAGAAAAAAACCTGGCTGAGGAGGCTGAAGTTTTCTGAGGAATGTTATTTTTTTTTTCCCTGCTTCTATTTTATAGACATATAAAAATGTGCTTTTTAAATGCTGCCTGGGTGAGCTGTTTGCTGCCTGTCTCAGTGGGTGACACAGGAACAGAAATCACTGATATTCCCTGGGGAGCTGAATTCAAAGCTAACAGGGTCCAGCAGGAAAAAAACTCAGTGGATTTTTCCCTTTTCTTCCCAAACACTGTCAGGATGAGGAGAATCAGGAAGAGGAGGGGACAGAGCAGCAGCTCTGGTGTCCGGATGGATGTTGGGGTGGAGCACTTGGATCATCCATGGGAGCTCTCCCAAAGCCCACCCAAGAGGTTCAGATCCCACCTCAGCCCCTCAAGTCCCATCCCTCTTTCCACAATTCCAAATTGGACCCCAGGGCTCAGGAATACACACAGGGAAGGGATTTCTCAGCGAAAAACCCTGGGATCCTTCCCACTCCACACATCGAGGTATTTGTCTGGAAAACAGAGGTTTTATTAAATAAGCAAAACAGCTACAAAGATGCATCCAAATATTTGGGAAACTTGGGATTGCCAAGCTGCCATTACAAGGATGATTTAACCCCAGGGTAAGTACCAAGGCACTGCTTTTTTAATTTATTTTAATTTTTTTTTTTTTTTTGGAAAGCTGTTTGGAGCAATAACAGATGGGCTTGGAAAAAACAGACACCAGAATTAGTGAGGAGCATCCTGAATCCATTATGAACATCCCAGCACCAGCCTGAGGGGCTGTGGGATGGCATCCAGTCCTTGAGGCTTCATCCCACTGTTCCCACATCCAGGCCTCCTCCAAACCCTGAGCCCAAAAAGCCACAGAAGCTGCTGGCTCTGGGTACATCCCATTCCCACTGCTCCCTAAACAGATCCTCTGCAAATTCTGTCTGTCCCTGGGTGTCCATCTGTCCCATCCCACTCCTAATAGGATCCTGGCAACATTCCAGCAATATTAATTAAATACTGGGGAAAATGAGCAAGAGGAGCCTCCTCCCACCACCAGAGATGCCCTGCAGTCTCCTCATGCAACACATATTCCATGGGTATGGATCCAACATGGATTTGGGGGGAAAAATCTCTGTGCATCGGGGCTGGGAGTAGCCCTGGGCTTGGCAGTGCTCCCTAGGGAAGTGGGTGCATCCCAGCCCCAGGAGACACAGGGACAATCCAGGTGCTGAGTGTCCCATCACAGGGAGGAGGTGATGAGATCAAGGTGGAGCAGTGAGGAGTGCCAGGGCGGAGAGGATGCTGGATAATCCATCTGAAATCCTGAGATCCTGAAATCCTGAAAACCTGAAATCCTGACATCTTGAAATCCCAAAATCCTGAAATCCTGACATCCTGAAATCCTGGCATCCTGAAATCCCACTCCTGCTGCAGGATTTCAGGATCTGCTGCCTGGAAATAGCTCCCTGCCTTTTCCTGGGAGATGTCTCTCCATTTTATTTTCCATTTTCTGATTTCCAAGGAAAGCTATAAATAAATATTTTGGCCCCTGTGGGCACTTGGGAGCAGATTCTCAACTACCAAAACCTGCACAAATCTCCCTGAGGGACCTCCTGAAATGTCCCCAAGGGCTACTGAGGGCTGCCTAATTCCAGCTCCAGGGAGTGACACATGAATGAGGGCGACACCAGGGCTGTGGTGAAGGAGCTCTAATGGAGAAGGAGCTCCAAAATTAACTGGGTGTGAAACTGGATTGAAGTGGTGGCTCATCCTTCACTGCAGAGATCGGTGTGTGGCAGCAGAGTCTCCCAGGAGATTCCCAGGGTATCCCAAGATGTGCATGAGGGAACAGCAGGTCCTCCCCAGAAGCTCATTCCCAGCTCATGGGCCTGCTCCTGGTCCCAAGCGCCCACCTCTCCTGCAGGATGTACCGTGTGGAATGTGCCCATCAAAAGGAGGGTTAAAAACACATTTCAAATTGACCTTTCCCTCTTTCTTCTCCCAGTTTTCCATGCTGGTGACCCTGGGCATGAGCCCAATCCCCACACTGGAAGGTGGCCCTGGGTCTGGGTCACTTAGAAGACATTTGAGACTTCCCAGTTCTTTGAGGTGGGATATTCCAACCCCTCCTAAGGACACTTCCCAAAAAAAGTCACAAAGACCTTGTTCTGGTACCAAAATACCTCAGGAATTTCCCATGAGGAGCCACACACAGACACGGGACCGAGTGTCACCAATTTGGCCATGGCACAGGAGATGCCTTCCTGATATCCTGCACCCCACTCTGGAAACACCAGGAAAGCCCTTCCTGGGTCAGGCACTGCACAGTTTGGAAGGGAATGCCCAAAAATGTGTTTAGTTTGGCAGAAGGATTTTTGCAATCCCAGATCAAGGGTGGTTGTGTCTTCTCCATCCCTTAGGCGTCTCCATCCCCTGCCAGCCCCCAGGCAGCAACACCAGTCAAAAATGGGCAGTGCAGAACAATGTTTGACAACACCAGGGCTGGTCACCATCAGAGTGCCATCACCAGGAGATTCTGTCCATCCTGCAGGCTGAGTTTACACAACCGTTGTCTCTTTCTCAGTCATGGAGGAGACCTTGGAGAAGCTCCTGTGCACGATGCTGGAGTGTCCTGTCTCCTCGCTGAGGGCGTTCACCAGCCTGGAAAGGAGGGTCACCTTGAACTTCTTGAAGTCCTGGCCCATGAAGACGTAGAGGACGGGGTTCATGCAGCTGTTGGAGGCTGCCAGAGCCGTGGTGAGCGGGATGAAGATCTCAAACACAGACCAGGGCACTGCACCGGGCACCGTCTCCAGCAGGTTCAGCAGGTGGTAGGGGCTCCAGCACAGGAAGAAGGTGACAATGATGGTGACAATGATCTTGAAGGGCTTCTTGGACTTGGCCAGGCGGTTGCGGCGCAGGTTGAGGACGATGGCGACGTAGCAGAAGGTGATGATGGTGATGGGGAGGATGTAGCCGGCCAGGAACCTGGTGATGTTCACCGTGCGGTGCCTCACCAGAGCCAGCCCTTCGTAGGATTTATTCCTGGAGAGGGAGAAGTTGCTGAAGCAAATCACGGAGCTCCTGGTCTGTGCCGTGTCCCGGAAGACGAGCGAGGGGCAGCTCATGACGATGCCCAGGGTCCAGATGACCACGCAGACCCCGTAGGCCAGGTTGGTGGAGCGGTGGTTCTGCGACCACACCGGGAACACCACGGACACGTAGCGGTCGAAGCTGATGGTGGTGAGCAGCAGGACGCTGGTGTACATGTTGAGGATGAGGAGGAAGGAGTTGAGCTTGCACATGACCGTGCCGAAGATCCAGTGGTAGCTCATGGCCGTGTAGGCGATGTTGATGGGCAGGAAGATGTTGAAGAGGAAGTCGGCCACGGCCAGATTGAGGAACCAGACGGCGTTCACCGACTTCTTCATCTTGAGGGTGATGATGGCGATGACGAGGCCGTTGCCCAGGATGCCCAGCACGCAGGACACGGTGTAGATGATGACGGACAGGATCCTGGTGATGTCCTTGGGGTCGTGGGCCGGGTCTGCCCACACGCTGCCCGTGTCCTCGTAGGTGTAGTCGGGGTAGTCGCTGTAGTTATTGTTGAGGCCGTCCAGGTAATCGGACAGGTTGGGAAGCGCCATCGTCCCTGGGAATGGCAGCTGATCCGTGTGATCCTGGGGAGCTGGGATGCTGGGATCTGCAGCCAGGGATCTGCCCCTGCTGGGCAAACACTCGGTGTTAATCACAGTGAGGGGAGCAGGAGGGACAATGGTCCCCAACACGTGTGGGAATTGGGGACAGGGAGAGAAGGGACAAACGCAGCAATGGGAGATCCCATGGAACCCCACTGGTCCCGAACAAGATGCTCCCGCAGCTCCTCCCTGATTCCCACCCCCATCCGTGAGACATCAGGACGTGATTCAGCCCCTCAGCTCCACCAGGATGTGGCTGCAGCCTCATCCTGCAGAAAACGTTGATTGCCCGCCTACTTCCAGAGGGAAAACCGGGATAATGCTCATTAACAGCTCATCAACAGCTCTGACTTTCCAATCTGCAACATATTATGGCTCCTCTATTTTTTTTTATGGACTGAAAACCCGAAGGAAGGCTCCCCACACACCCCAGTGACACCAGGCACCCTCTCACCTCTCTCCTCTCTGTCGGGATGGGGGACAGGTGACACTTCAGTGTCCCAGGGCACAGCAGCAGCTCCCTCCACACCGGCCTAGGGCATGAGCTGTAAGATTAAAGCCAGGATCAAAGAAAGGCCACTCACCTCCGGATGTGGGGTTAAAGGAGGAAACCAAATCAGGGTGTGGCAATAATTAACCCTGTGCAGCCTCCCTCGGGGGACTGTGCTGGCCAAGGACCCAACATGAGCAGCAGCCTCAGGTGCACACAGAGAACCAGTTAACCACGAGTTACTAATAATTAAATAATATATAAATATATAAACAATAGAAATATATAAATAATAAATTAAATAATAATTAATTCAAGGTATAAATGAGGAGGACATTGTCTATCTTATATCCTGGATTCCCACGGGGTTGTTTTCCCAATTCAATTGATGCCCTGTATGTTTAAATATGTTAATTGTGGTAAACCAGCAGCATCATTTGCCATTGTCAGACTCCAGGCTCCAGAGCTTGGATTTGAGGGGGTTCAACCTCTCCCCTGTGAGAATCCAGGATATAAAACCTCCTATCTGGGCCAGGGGGGTTATAACCAAAATCCCCAAAGGCTGACAAGAAGCCCAGAGCATCCCACCCGGACGTGTCCTCACAGGAGGGACGTGGGGACGCCCAAGGACCCTCCCTGTTCCCGAGGAATTTCACCCCGAAGGTCCCCGAGCCTCACCCTCCCACCAGCCCTGCTTTGAAATTCCCATGGTGTTTGTGCTGGAGGCTATTGTTCCTCCCTGGGCTTTTCCTGCTGTTCCTTCCTGCCATTGCTGCTGCAGAGTCCCCAGCCAGGGGTGAAATCCCACCCTGTCACCTCCCCCTGGCCCAGCTCCTGGGCACGATAAGCAGGCAGAATAAATTAGATTTGAGTGCAAAGTCTGGGAATGGGCCGGAGCTGGGGAGAGGCCTCGTCCCAGGAAAAGCTCGATGGCCACAGAGATGAATTGAAGGCGATGATCCGGTGGAAGGAACAGAATCAGCAGAACTGACTCTCCCAGAGATGTTAACGGTGATTGATGAGGGTTGCTTTATGGAACAGGGATTTCAGGTCATCCCCTTCCCAAAGGCTGAGCTCCAGAAAGGTGGGGGAGACCAGAACCCCACGTCCATCCCACCCCACCCCATTGCCTCATATCCCATCCCACTTCACTGCCTCCCATTGCACCACACCCCATTGCATCATATCCCAATCCCATCCCATCCCAAGAACCCCAAAGCTCCCTGGACTTGCTCCACAGCCCCCTTTTCACCTTTTCCAGTGTGTCATCCATGGGGCAAGTGAAGCACTCCCACCCCTCACTGTTACCCCACATTCAGCCCCTGCTCCAGAGGGACGGGGGGAGAAATTCCCACTCCTCTTCCCACTGTGTCCGCTCCCATGTTTTTAATGCAAAATCCTCCCTTTAGTTTTAATTGCTGGCCCTGATGATTTTCA
Source organism: Zonotrichia leucophrys gambelii (assembly GCF_028769735.1). NCBI lineage: Eukaryota > Metazoa > Chordata > Aves > Passeriformes > Passerellidae > Zonotrichia > Zonotrichia leucophrys. Next base: position 3,843,318 of record NC_088185.1, read on the forward strand.
GCTCATTCCAAAGCTGATTTTATTGGATTATTTACCTGAATTCTCTGTTAATTTTGCCCTGCCAGGTTGGGCAGGGATTGGTCTCTGCTCCCAGCTGGGGTGAGGATGGCAGAGAGCAATGGGAACAACCAGGACTCTGCTTCCCCGTGGGATTTGGCAGAGGATGGGTTTGTTTCCAGGGCTCATGAGGAGCAATCCCAAACTCCACAGCAGCAGCAGGACAATCCCACCATGAACATTCCAGATGGGCACCAGGAGCCCAGACCTGCTGGAAAATCACCCAGCAAACTCTCACCTGCCTCTCCAAAATCCTCCCAAAAATGGAGAATATCAGGGGCAGCTGCCTGAAACCTCCTCATTTCTCACAGCAAAAAAACTCCAAAGTCTGGGAGGAAATTTAAAAAAATAAAAAATAAAAAAGCCACATAACACTAAGAGTGTTTCATCGCTCCTCTCCGGGCTGAAAATTCCCTGCTCAAGCCAAAACCACTGCTCTCCCTTCAATCTATTCATCCTTGTCCTCCTACCTCAACAAAAAGGAGCAGAGGGTTTACCCAAAATAGCCTTTTCTCCGTCATTCCCGCAGCTGTGTTTGCCTTGGTACCCAGGGAAGGCCGGGTGGGATTCCCGACGGGGCGGCTGGAGCACCGGCAGCATCCCGGCGCATACCGGGGGAGGATGAGGTCAGGGATGTTGTTCTTGGGAAGGCAACAGGAAACCGAGAGAACAGCAGAAAATGTTCAAATCCAGCTTTTTCTGGGCGAAAAAACTCTCTGCCCCGGCCAAGGCAGGCGGGCGGGGGACGGATGTGAGCGGGGAAAGGCGGCGGGATGGGACGCGGGGAGGGCAGGGGATGCTCGGGCAGCGCATCCCGGCGGGCAGGGCGGTGCCGGATCCCTGCTCCAGGATTTATAGGGATGGGCAGGCTGCCAGCACCGCCTGCTGCCCTCCGGGCCCGGCTTTTAGCGGGGCAGGTTGAGGAGAGCTGATAGAACCTAATCAAATCAAATGAAATCAAATTAAATCAAATCAAACCAGCAGAGCAGCTTTTTGAGTACATCAGGTCCTGCCTGAGCCGTCAAAGCGCATCACGCTTTGATGGATATCATGAAATGAATCCGGGCTGGGACCTGCCAGGGCTGGCTCTGGGGGAACTGGGGGAGCCCTTGGGTGGGTGTTTGTCCCTTCTAGAAAATTCCTGTCCCCATCACGGACAAACAAATCCCCCGGCATCAGCCGGGTCCGTGCCCGCGCTGCTGCCGCCTCCTCCCCGGCAGCTGCTCTGCCTTTGCCTTTCCTTCCTTGGAGCGCTTCCCTCTCCTCTTCCCACTGAGGTTTCCGAGCTCTCAGCGCACCCCAAACCCCAAACCCGCTTCCTGCGGGCGTGGGAGGCGCGGGCAGCTCCGGCACAGCTCCCTCGGAGAGGGGAATTGCCGGCAGATGTTCGGAGCTCGGCTGTGGGAAGGGCTGGGGGCAAAACGGGATCTCCACATCCCCCTGGAGCTGCTGGCACCGGCCCCCACCGAGCCCTGCCACAGTCCTGGGTGTCCCTGAGGGGCAGGGATGTTCCTGGGGGACAGGGATGTCCCTGGGGACATGTGGCAGGTGCTGGTCCCAATTCCATGGGGGTTCACAGCTCTGGCTGGATCCCAGCATCCCTGAGAATTCCATGGCATCCCATGCTCCAGGAAAAGTGGATGGAAACCCCATTCCAAGCTGGCACCCAAAGCCACCCCATCAACCCCCACATGTTTCCAGCCCAGGGTTACACAGGAGGGACATCCCTGCAGGGATCCTGTTCCCAGGAATCTCATGGAGCAAGGCACCAAATGGCAAAGCAGCTCTGGGTACCCAGCTCCAATTCCCCTCTATTTTAGCAGGTGATTGCTGCCAAAATGGCAACAGATGCCACAGGGATGAGGCTGCCCAGCATCCCACTCCCCACTGGGATACCCGGGATGAAGCCCCCATTCCTGGGTGTAAATCAACCACCAGCCCATCAAAAGGGAGTTTACAACTCCAAACTCTGAGCTCTAGCCTGCCCAAAAGCTGCTCCTGGCTGTGATTCCAGCCCTGCCATCCCCCTGACCCCTCTGTCCCACTCCAGCAGGCTGGGAAGGGCACAGGGATGTGGGATGCCATGGGAGCAGCAGCAGCAGCAGGCTGAGGATCCAGGCTGGAAATTCTCCCAAACCTCCCCCAGCACCTGGAGACCCCCAGAGCAAAGGGAGGAGGCACAGCTAAGGGGGAAACTGAGGCACAGAGGGCAGTGGGAAGCTTAATCCCTACCTGCATCCACTCAGACACATCCCAGTTCTCCATCCTGGATCTGGGACCCCCCTGTCCAGCAGCCTCGGGCATCCCCAGGCTGTCCCTGCATCCCTGAGGCTGCACCACGCCCGTGTGAACGGCGCAGGGAAAAGGGAATGGCTGGAAAAGGCAGCCTTAAAAAAGCTGCTGTGCCCAGGGTGGGACAGAAAAACATGAGTCAGTGTTTATCTGGGCACAGGCAGCCAGGCTGAGCAGGACAGGATGGGATGGATCCCACAGATCCTCCTGGCCACAGTGTGGGGTCACCCAAATGGGGAAAGCGCCCCAATCCTGTCAGAAAAAGGGGGTTTAACCTCAAAATTTGGGTCAGGAAAGCCCCTCCCAGGGTGAAACTCTGGCAGAGGAACCCAGCCTTCGCTGGCACCAAGTGTTGGAAGAGCCACCCTGTTTGTAAAGTCCCGGCCTTTTGCTCCATCCCTTCTGTTCTTGGAAAGGTTTGAGGATTAAAGGGGAAAATTTTGGGCGTTTGCACCTACACAGGCAAAGATTCCCTTGAAAAAGGGCAGTTTGTACTTCTGAGCTGCCTAAAGTGACTTGGCTTCAAAGATAATGAAAGCTCTTTCATCTCCTCTGCTCTCCTCTAATAATCCAAGGTTTTCTCCTGGCACTTCTCAGGCAATAAAAAGACAATAAAACCTCCCTTTTCCAGAGCATCCTCCCTGCTACATCCCAGCAGTGCAGTGATGCTGTCCCCATCCATGGCTTGGGCTTGGTCAGGGGACAAAACCTTGGGGACATCGCTCTGGATTTGGGGAATACGAAGGGAAAGAAACCCAAGAAAACAGAAATTTTTTCTTGCAGGAGGGACGTGACCCCTGAGGGGATGTGGCATGGCTGGGGACAGCAGGCTCAGCCCCCCCTGAGCGAGGAAGTCACCCTGGATCCATGGGAGCATCCTCCCAGCTGTGCTCTGTGTCCCCAGCTGAATGCTGATCAGCGTTCAAAGAAAAGCCACCCTGTTCTCCCTGTGCCCAGGCAGGGGACACTGCCACACTGTCAGGGCACCAACCCCCCCAAATCCTCTGCCAGCTCCTCTCCCTTCTGCGCTGCTTTCCCACCCTGCAGGCTGCAAAGCCCAGCTTCCAAAAGAGGTTGGGATTTTAGGGAAAATTAGGGGGTTTGGAGTGACGGACAGTGGGGATCCCAAACCCACTGTGTAACAACAGGGCAGCAAAAAACCTCAACTGGCTGCAAACCCTTCCTCCCAAATCCTTATTAAAAAACACAAATTAACAAATAAATATAAACCCAGAGGTGTTTACCTGAGCTGGATAAATCCCAAGGGAATTTTCAGCATTTAGAGGCTGGATCAGACATCTCTGCTTCTCCTACAGCCCCGTTGGGGCTGGCATGGGAACCACCCTGGGCTGGTGGCTTTGGCATCCAGCTGGAGCTGACACGGATATTGCCGAGATTTCTCATCCCGAGGAGAAGCACATGGGATGGGAGGATGAGGAAAATAAACGCAGCCCGTGGAATGAAGCAGCTGCTGGCCTCAGCAGAGCTGCAGGGGGAAGGGGGAAGCTCTGGGGGAGGATGTTGGGTTTGCAGAGTTGGGCTGGACACAGAAGGGGATGTGGCAGTAGTGACATGTCCCGTCCACCACGGCTGCCCACAGGGGCTCGGGAATCTCCTGGGAGCCTTTGGGAAGGGTTTGGGTGTCCCCAGAGGGTCCTCTCGGGCTCCTCCACCCTGGCTGTCCCTCATGCTGCTCCCCAAATCCATGCCCTGCTCCTGGGATGCTCCTGGCCTCACTCACACAGGAGAGAGGGAGCCCAAAGCCATTCCTGGGGTGCAGGGAAGAAGAGAAGCTGCTCATCAGGTCCTGCCCATCCCACAGTGCATTCCCAGGGAGGAAATCAGCAAACCTGGCCTGGTTTGTAACCCCAAAGAGACAGCCAAGGGCTGTCCCCAGCCATCCTGACCTCAGGAGCTGGGAATTGCCAGTGATCCTGAGCAAGCTGAGCCTGGATGGACACAAATCCCTGGACACAAATCCCTGCCCTGAGCCAGGACAGCTCATCCAGAGTGAGATACAAAACACCTGGAGCAAAAGCTGCACCGCGCTGGCTCTTCCACCAGAGCCCCCACCTGCTCTGTGTCACCAAGATCCCCAACGAGTTTTCCAGGGGACAAATCCCAGCTGAAAACTGGAAAAGCACCACCCCCGTGTGAGCAGGGGACAGGGGGTGATGCCAGCAGGGAGTGGCGGCAGGTGGGAGGGAGCCCGAGGTGGGGACATTGACCCCGTCCCACGCGGAGCAGCTCCCGTGAGAGCCCCGAAAGAGGAATCGGAGGCACTGCCAGCTTTGCACAACTCCGTGTCGCAACATCCCCGAGCTGAATCAGGGCTGAAAAAATGCTGATGTGCCGGTTCGTGGGGCTGCTCCGGGGAAAGGAGAAGCCCCAGAAGTGTGAACCGGGCAGGGATGTGCCAATCCCAGTGTGGAACCGGGCTGGGGACTCGTGACCGGCTCCCCCGTGTCCCTTTCTCCCAGGACAACCAGCATGGGGTGGCAGCTCCGGGATATTCCACACTTGTGGCACCTGTGGTGGGTGCTCAGGTGCCGAGGAGCTGCCTCAGGACAGTGGGAAATGCAGCAAAAAATTATAAAAACCATGAGAAACACGGACCTGGCACAGGCTGGATGTGCCCCAGCGCTCTGTCACCCCATCCCGTCCCTTGTGCTCCCCGGTGTCCCCACCAAGTGACATTTCCCGATACCTCGTGCGGTGCCAACGCTGTCCCACTGCTCCAGGCTGGGCAGGACGAGCTGGGGGTGCCCTGGGTGCCAGCGGGATCCCATTCCCAGGCGGATCCCGGCGTGCCGGGACAGACACAGGCCCGGTGCCGCTCCCCGCCGCTTTTAAGGCAGCGGGGCGGGAGCTGCATCCATCACCAAAGGTTTTCTTGGCAGCGCCCGCGATGCTCGGCGAGGCAACAGCTGGGAGAGGGTGTGACGCCGGGAGCTGGGAACGCTGGCCTGGATCACAACCCAGCGTGAGGAAGCAACAAAGCTGCTTCCCCAGGGGCCTCCTTTCCTGTGCCGCCCCCCGGGCCGTCCCACGGAGGGATAACGGAGCCCGGAGCTCCGTCCATCAGCATCCCGTGGGGATGCTGCTCCAGCCGGGGGCACCGCGGCAGGCAGGTGGCTGCCAGGCCCCCCCTGGCTGTGCTGTCCCCACCCTGGGTCAGCCGCTGTCCTCTGCTCCCCTCACCGCCCCCAACTCCTTCCAAGACGTTGAGTCACTTCCCCTTCAGGCAAAATCTGGCTCCCAAACGCCGCTCCTGCTGCTCAGGGGCTGCTTTTTCCCCGATGGATTTCATTAGCACCAGGATGCTGCAGCTGCTTCCAGGCAGCCCCCCCAGCCCGCAGAGGATCTGTGGGGGCAGCTCTGTCACCCCCAGCCCCTCTGACACCTGCCAGAAAAGTTCTTTGAGGGCTGGGAGATGCTCCAGGGTCTCCTGGGTGGGAGGGATGGGGAAGGTTGGATGCAGGGATGGGGTTCAGGGGGATAAATAAGAGAGTTTTGGGGCAGCCCCCTCAGATTGGGAGCAATGAGCAGCACAGCCCCCACCCACACAGAGCAGGAGGTTTGGATAACCCCGGGCTTGATGTGGCACCGGGAAAATTCCTTCCCTCCCCACGCAGATCCCAAGCCTCAGCAGGCATCCCAGTCCCAGCATCCATCCCAGCCCCAGAATCCATCCCAATCCCAGCATCCATCCCAGTCCCAGTCCCAGCAGCCATCCCAATCCCAGTATCTATCCCAATCCCAGAACCCATCCCAATCCCAACATCCATCCCAGTCTCAGCATCCATCCCAGCATCCTTCCCAGTGGGATAACAGCCAGTGCAGGGGTTGAGAGCAAAAGCAGCACAAGGAAACACAAGAAAATTTGGCAGGGATACCCCCCATCCTCCTCCAGCCTGGAAAAGGAGCAGGATTTGCCCCACTGGGACACCCCAGCACTGCCCTGACTTTGTCACCAGCCATTCCCCAGCAGAAAGGAAGTTTGTCTACCACAGGATGCTAATTAAGGCTAATTAATTACCCCCAGCTGTAAAGACAGAGCAAAAAACATCCTGAATCCAGCCAGCAAGGGACAGAAACAACCACAAACTGATGGGATTTCCTTTTGTGTGTCCGGAGTCCAGCGGTGCCGCCAAGAGATGCTCAGCCCAGGCAGCTCCAGGTGGCACCAGCTGGGACATGGGGGAGATCTTTGGGCTTCCCAAAACCTCCCCAGGACCTGCTGGGGCTGGGAATGATCAGCCATGGATGCTCCTGCACGTGGCCTAGCCAAGGGCTGAGCTCAGGACATCGAGCAACGACCAAAATTCCAGCAGATCCAAGGGGTCTGGAGCCAAGATCTGGCACAATCCCAGCGTTCCCAGCAAGGCTGAGCCCCACAGAACCGGCCCATCCCTTGGCACTGCCCCCTTTCCCAGGCACCTGCCGCTTCCCCACACCCGGGCAGGATGCAGGATCCTGGTCTCATCCCTGTGTTTAGCCAGATGAGAGGAAAACACGCTGACTTGGGATGTGACTTCCCATCCCGAGCCTTTGCGGGTTGGGGTTTCCCTCCGGGCCTGCTCAGCAAATACATATCCCCGTTCCCGGGGCTGGGGATGGAGCAGGATCCGGGCAGGAGCAGCCGTCGGGAGCGGCAATTCCAGGCACCGCAGCCTTTGGCAGTTGTCGTGTCCTTGGCAAGCGCCGAGTGCCACCCACACCGAGCAAAGCAATTAAAGCCCTAAATTGATTTGGGCTGATTAAACGCCCTGGAGCTGCTCCCTGCCGAGCCGGGATGGGGATGGGATGCGCGGATGGGATGCGCGGGTGGGATCAGGATGCGCGGATGGGTTTGGGATGCGCCGATCAGGCCGGGATGAGCGGATGGGATTGGGATGCGTGGGTGGGGCCGGGATGCGCGGATGGAGCTGGGATGCGCGGATGGGGTTGGGATGCGCGGATCGAGCTGGGATGCGCGGATAGAGATGGGATTCTCAGCCAGAGCCCGGCAGGTCCGACCTGACCCCTCCGGTTCTCGCCCTTCCCTCCCACACAGGCAGGCGCTGGGAACGCGCCTGACTCATCCCGAAACAGATGTGGCAGTGAATGGGAAAGAAATCGGAGGAAGTTTTGGAAGTTCTCCCTCTCCGGGGGAGCGTTCTCAGGCATCCAGCAGCGCTTTTCCCTCGCCCCGGGCAGAGCCGTGGGGATAAATGGGAATGGCTGGAAAAGGAGTTGAGCTCAGCTACGAGGACAAGGCTGGAGGTTCCCACTGCACATCCCAGCTCCAAATCCCGGTTTCAGAGCTGGGTTTGTGCCCAGGGATAACTGTGCCCTGCCTTTCCCCAGGGAGCTCATCCCTGGCTCCGCACCCGCTGCGGTGCCGAGCTCCGGATCCCGCCACCGCCTCCCGATCCGGGCTCGAACTCCCTGCGCAAATAAAGAAGCCACAGACAGGATGTTGGGGAGACGGCTCCCGTTCCCTTTTTTCGCTGATTTGATACAACCACGGAAAAAAAAAAAAAAAAGCAAAAAACCAAAAACCCAGTGCCGACCTTGTGCAACTCGAGTTTATAAATAGCCCCACAAACACAGCGGGGCTGGCACAGGGTGGCCAAACCCACTGTGCTCGAAGGCTGGCACCTTATCCTGCTGCATCCCAGCCTTGGGATGGGCAGGTCAGGGATCTCCACCTGGTTCAGATCCTGAACACCCTTACAGAGCCTCTCCTTGCCTCCAATCTTGCACAATTTCCCCCATTTTTCCACTTCCTTCAGAGCTGTGCCAGGAGCTGGATGTGCGCTCCTAAGGCTGGCACCTTATCCTGCTGTATTCCAGCCCTGGGATGGGCAGGTCAGGGATCTCCACCTGGCTCAGACACTCTCACAGAGCCTCTCTTTACCTCCAATCTTGCATCATTCCCATTTTTCCACTTCCCTCAGAGCTGTTTCAGGAGCTGGATCTGAGCGACGCACGCCCACGAGCCAGGGGAGAATTCCCAGTTCTGGGCTCCCAAACCCCACCCTTGGCAGAGGAACATTCCCAGGGCACAGCTGGGCCCTGTTCCATGGATTCCCCCACCTGTGGCATCACCCACCTGCTCCCATGCCCATCCTGCTCCCCAGGAGCGATGGAAGTGCCACATCAGGGGATTTATCCACCATTTCCAATTCCAAATCAAAGGCTGCTGACAGCTCCTGGGGCAGGGATGAGGAATTGCCAAGCATGGACATTTCGTTGTTGCTTTGGAGCCCTCAGCAGGTGACAGACAGGATGTCCCCTGCCCAGGGATTTATGAGCAGAGGTGGCCTCAAATCCCAAAGTGGTTGGGTTTGGAAAAACCTTAAACCCATCCCATTCCATTACCTGCCATGGACAGGGACACCTTCCACACACCAGGTTGCTCCGAGCCCCATCTAGCCTGGCCTTGGAATAAAAAATTCCATTAAAAAAATGAGAAATTCCATTTTAAAAAATGAGAAATTCCATTAAAAATTAGAAATTCCATTAAAAAATTAAGAAATTCCATTAAAAAAATAAGAAATTCCATTAAAATGCCTACAGGGCTCCAGGTTTCAATTCCTTGTGCTGGGAACAGCTGGAGCTGAATTCAGGCTCATCTTTCACCCTGAACTCCTCCAGCATCATCCTAAAATCCTCTGGATGTGCTTTTCCTGCTGCTGGTGTGCTGAGACACCAAACATGGATAGAAGAGAGTATTCCTGAAATTTCCTAGCAAAAAAAAAAAAAAAAAAATCAGTGGGATCTGGCTGATAAAACCCCTCAGGAAACTCCCAATCCTTTAAGACACCAGCTGGATTTGTCTGATAACAATGACTTAATAATAGATTCCTTCAAATTCCCAAACATCCATAAGGAAACCTCCTTTATTTATGATTTTTTAATGAACAAACCCAATTTTCCTTACAATCTACCTCTGGGAAGTCACCATTCCATGCAGCAGAGCTTTGCTGGGACAATTAATTTTGAAGTTGGCTTTGCCAATGGCCCCATCCTGCTCCCCATCACTGGGATGGGCACAGGGACTGCCCAGCCCTGGGCTCCTTGTGGGAAATTCCAGCATTCCTGCCAGCTCTGAGCAATCCATGCCTTTTTCGGGGTGTTTTTGGCTGGGGGTGGCCTTGGTGCAGGTTCCCTGGGCTCCAATTGCCCTGGGATTTGTAAAAATAACAGCAAAATATGATTTATTCCTGAGCCTTTGCCAGGCTGGGATTATTTCTGAAATGAGGCAGCAGCACTCAGCGGTGCCAGGGAGATGGGGGGGCACCTGTGCCCTCATTGGGGTTCCCCACAGCATCTCCCTTGGATGGATCTGCATCACTGATCCCAATATCCAGAGCTCAGCCCCGTGCTGGATACAACATTTTCCCAGTTCCAAAACCCAGCTGTTATCTCAGAATCATTTAAATAGATCCAGAAATGTAGGGATCTATCCAGAGGGTGCTGTTGATGGAAGCCAGATGCACTAACTCCAAAGAATTCCTGATTTTTATTCCCTAAACAGAGGGAATCCCTGTTACCCATGGCCTGGAGTGGGTGCAGAAAGTCCCCAGCTCTGTTCCTGGCTGATGGAGAATGGAGCTCACATCCAGAAGGATTTACACCTTGGAAATCAACAGAGATAAATTGAAAATTTGAAAATTCGGGCAGGACTTCACATAATTCACCCACTCTCCCTTAAGAATTTTGGGGAAAAAACAGGTTGGGAAAAGGGAATTTGGGATACCATGACTGGATGTGGCTTCCCTGCCACATCTGGCTCTGGAGAGGATGTCCAAGGAATTAATTCAGTGTGGAGATCATTGGAATGTCAGGGGACCTCTGATTTATCCCTGGCCTTCAAGGGCAGGAATTAATTCTGGCTACGGAATTCTGGTCACTTCCAACGCCAGCAGAAGCTGCCTTCAAGAAGCCACAATCCCCAAGTGAATTAAAACTAAAAATTAATTAAAATTAAAGCATTTCTCTGGATATCCCAGCTGGAATGTGGAGTATCCCTCACCCTGGCGTCTTCCCAACCCAGCAAATCCCCAGCTCCTGCAAAACAATTCCCCTGTGGAAAACAGGGAGCTAATGGGATTTAGGGGAAGAGGAATGAGAGGCTGGATGTAAGCAGAGCCAATTAGTGGATGGGTCAATTAAGAGAGAGGTGATGGGATATTGGAGATCCCAAATCCCTCCTTGCTCTTGAGGACCCCACCTGCTCCTCTCCCATCGTTGCTCCTGGAAAATTCCACCATGAAGGATTTAAACGAGTCATTTATCAATTAAATGTGTGCTCTGGCAAATTAAAATCTGTCCTCTTGTTTAATTAATAGGGCAGCTTTACAGTCGACAAATTAGGGAGCCTCTTGATGAGCTAATTTGTTAATTAATGGAAGCCTGGAGGCTCTTCCTTCATTAGAGGTTGGCACATCCAAAGTGCAGCTCCTCCTCCAGGAGCCCTGGCAGTGGGTTTGCCATGGGAGAGCTCCTGGCATGGCTCCTGGCATTCCTGGGATTTATGGCAGCAGTGCATTCCCCTTCCTTTGGGAAAATTTCCATCCCTTGCCAAGGAAAATCGCGGGATCCTGCGGCCAAACGGAGCCCAGAGCTGCTCCAGGATGGAAAGAAATTGATTAAAAATGGGGGAAAAAGGGATCTGGGTTGGGTGGGAATCAGTGCTGCGGGCGGAGGATCCAGAGCTCATCCCAGCAGATCCAAGGATTCCTGGGTGTCCCCAACACCCAGATCACTCCCACAGGGAACACAAATCCCCCAGGTCTATCCCATTCATGGATCCGCCCTTTCCCCATCCCAGATGGCCACAGCCTCCCCCTCCCAGTGCTTCCAGTACAAACCAGTGCCAGGATGGTGCTGAGGCTGGGTGGGCTCCATGAGCTGCTCCAAAGGGTGCCAAGGAAAGAGGGATCACAGGAATGCCGGGACAGGGATCCCAAAAGCAGAGCTGGACCAGTAACACCAGTAAGAGCAGCATGGTGGGGCACACCCACACTGACCTGGAATGAGATCCTGCTGCAAATCCACACTAAAAACCAGGAATGTTTTGCACCAAGGAGCATTCCCAATCCAGCCTGTCCCAGATCCCATGGGAGCAGCTCCCTCGTTTATTTTTATCCACCAGTGCCTGCTGCATTCACCAGCTATCAAATAAACATGGGAAACCAGGAGAGGCACCCAGAGACTCCCTTATCTCAGTTTTCCATGGACTGGCAGTTCCTGGGATGTGTTTGCCCTCAGCCTTTAAAAAGCAGCACCAGGTTCACTTTCTGCCACTGGAGTTTGCCAAGTTTCCAGCTTTCCCTGGATCTTATCCCACCCAGGCAGGTCCTGGAGAGAGAGGGCACAGCTCGCTCAGAGCCCAAAGGTGCAATAAAAAAAATCACAGTGAAAGGCAAATTCCTGATGGATTTTCCACAAACACTTGGCCAAGAAAAATAATGCTGCTGTCAAAGCTGCCCTTATTTAGGTCTCTTTTCCAGAATTTGTGCTCTGGATCCTGATCCGTTCTCCAGGAATGCCAAGCACAGGGAACTCAGCTGATGCTGGAATGAGACCCTCAGACACTTTTCCCACTTTTCCCAATCCTGCCCTGTGCACCCACAGCCTCCCTGCTGCCACAGGGGATCCATCCCCACCCTCTGCCTCTGATTCCCAACACTTTTGGTGCTCCAATCCTTCAGAAAAATCTCAATTTCAACACCCCCAAGAGTCTCTCTGCCCTCCCCACAAGAAAAGGAAATTCCAGAGGTTGAATAATGAAATTATCCCATTTCATAATAATGAAATTATCCCATTTCATAATAATGAAATTATCCCATTTCGGGTTGTGCTGGAAATGGAAGAGAGAAGCAGATATTTTTCCCTTGTGCTTTTCTCCTTCCACAGCCTAACACACCTAAAAAGAGGGGGAAAAAAAAACCCACTTGGAATAATATTTACAAGCTAATTAGGCAGAGAATTGATTTGAACATCACTGGGATACCAGAAAAATGCCAGCTGAGCTGAGAAGGCTTGGGCTGGTTTTCCATGGAAATTGAAATTGCCACAGGCTGCTGGAGGCAGGAGCTGGAGCCATTCCCTGGGAGGTCTGAGCCCCTTCCCACCCCCAGCAACCTCCTGGTTTATCTCCAATTTATAAAATTATTGTAAGAGGTGAAGGAAAGGGAATTTTCCTACCCAACAGGAGAACATTTGAATTCCTGTGTGCCGTGGGAATAGGGGAAAATCCAAAATATGCTGGAAAGAAACAGCAATCCCTTTTGATTCCTCTTCAGCAGCACTGCCCTGCCCAAATCCCAGCCAAAATTCCAGTTCCTATATCCCAACAGATTTCCCACCAAGGGAGCACAACATGGAATTGTTTCTCCTTCCATTCCCAGCTTTTCTCCTTCCTGCCTAAATCTCTCCTGATTTATCTGGGCCGTTTTCCCAATTTATCTGGGTCATTATCCCAGTTTTCCACCAGCCAGCAGTGTTTGGAGCACTGCTCCCCTGTCTCTCAGGAATTATGGATTTACCCAGCAAAGGCACAGGGAAATCATTGCTTATTTGCTGCTCAGAGCCCTGAAATTCCAGGAGAAAATAAGATTTCTCTGGCTTGCTTTAGATCTTGGGGTTTCCACCCAAATCTGCTGGGTTTATCCCCAAATTCAGGTGACAAACAGCACCAGTGGCATTCCTTTTGGGAAGGGACAGGGAGCTGGCACTGCCCCAGGGCTCAGGGAGGTTCACACCCAGCTCCTGCTCCAGCTCAGCCTCTTCCTGTGGGAGGCAAAGCCCAGCTGGGGGAATTTAACATTCCAGCTCCGAAGGAATTAAACCCAGCCTTAAAAAGGGAAATATTTCCCAGCTCTGAGGTTTTGCAGAGTGCTGGAGGCACCTGATGACCACAGAGCTCCACAAACAGGGGCTGCTCCCTGCTGACAGGGAGATTTTGGAGGAATTTCACAGGATCTGTTTTATCCAGCAGGAAAATGAACACAGCACCCTGGAAAGCTGGGAAGGACACAGGCTCTGTCTCCTTGTTCCCAAAGGGGCTCTCTGAGCTCTGCTGAACAGCAGAGCTTTGCAAATCCATTTCTTCCATTTGCAAACTCAATTCTTCCATTAGCAAACCCATTTCTTCATTTGCAAATCCATTTCTTCCACTTGCAAACCCATTTTTTCTCAACTCCTGCCCTGTTCCTGAGTGAATGTGCTGAGAAAACAGCGGCGCAGAATTCCAAAGGCCAGATCTCCTCAATGGCACCAACCACAGAGGGGATTTATGATTCCTAAAGGATCACCCACCTGCTTTGGTTCCCATTTATCACAACCAGCACTTATCAAGAGTTATTTGCATATCCCAGGCTCTGAGAGCCTTTAGAAACCTGGATCCATGGAAAAGAAAAATGTGAGTGGCAGGAGGCTCCTGAGGCCTCCTCTGCTCCAGAGCTGCTGTTTCTCCTTTTCTCCTCCTGGGATTTAAAAACTTAAATAGATCTTGAATCCCAGGAATTTTATTATTATACAGTATTATATATATATTATATACAACACATACATATATAGATAAATTAATATAGTATATATATTTATATATAACAATATATAATATTAATATTAATATTGTAATATTTTAATATAATATATATATATAAATATATATATATTATTTATATAATATATATTAATATATAAATACATATTTTATATAATATATTATATATACTATATTATACATTATATATATAATATATAACAATACTATTATATATTAAATATATAAAATTATATATATTATATATATATTATATATGTAATATATAAATACATATAAATATAAAATATATATACATATATAATATTATATATACATATATATACATTATATATTATTATATATAAAATATATACGCTATATAAATATTATTTATATATTATAAATACATATAATTTATATATATAAATTATATATATAATTATATAAAAGATAATTTTATATATATATATATATATATATATATGAAAAATTACTCCTGTTTTCAAATCCTGCTTGGGACATCCTGGCTGAGCAGAGCCCCTCCCAGGTATCCCACACTGCCTGAAATGTTGGAATTCAGCCCAGGCTCAGGACAGGAGAGCTCCAGCAGCTCCCCAGCACCTCTGCCAGGACACAGCTGTGTCCCCAGCATCCCTGCACTGCCGTTGCCATGGTGACTGGGCATTGTCCCCTCTCCTGCCACCTTTAAGGAAAAATGTCCCTTTACAGCACAGGGCTGTCCCCAGAGCAGTGCCAGGTGGCCTCAGCCCCATCCTTCACCCAGGACATCCCTCAGGACAGGAGCTGGAGCCCATGAGGAATTCCCTGCTGCCTCCAGCCTGGAGCTGACCATCACCAAGGAAAAAAATATCCAGGAGAATCCACACCTAAACAGGGAGGGTTTGAAGTGAAACCCAAGCAGGGAAGAGCTTGAGGCCACCCAGGACCAGCAGAGAATCCTTGAGCATGGAAAATCTTGGGGCCAGCATGGTATCAGAACCCAGGAAATCCCTCTGGCTGCCCTGGAGGGCTCCTGCCCCTGCCCAGGGGGCTCAGAGACCTTGGCACAGAGCCCCAGACCCCTGTGCCTTTGATTTAGCCCTTGGAAAAAAACCCAAAAAAACAATTACCAACCTTTATATGAAAAATTACAAGCCATGAAAGTTTAAGTAGAATGATAGTGAATTTATCACGGGGTGAAAAATGTGGTTTTTGGGGTTTTTAGAATAGGGGTTCAGGGGGCAAGATGGAGGAATCTGGGCGTGTCCAGCCTTTCTCATTCTTCTTCTTGGCCTCCATCTTCTGCTGTGATGTTGGCACTTCTGGATTGGTTTAGAGTAGAAGCTCACTGTCTAACATAGGTGATAGGTATTGGGAAGTTACTATAAATAATGTAGTTTTTAGTATAAAAAGATAACACCACCCCAGGGGCAGGCAGAGTGCCTGGACTGTCTTGCTGAGCGAACCTCGGCTGGACAGGAGAAAAAATTTTATAGATAAGATCCAATAAAACAACCTTGAGAATGAGAAATGAAGAGCTCTGACTCGTTCTTCAACCGCTGGGGTTGGGAAAAGAGACTTTCCAGCTCATCTCAGGGTCACTCTGATCAGCCAGAGACCCCGAGACCAGATCATTCCCTACCCCAGGATGCTCCAGCACAGCCTGAAATAAACAGCACTGATGTGTCTGCCTGATCACAGCCCCCACATGGAGGCCAGGGAAGATCATCCCAAGGATCAGCTTTGGGAAAACTTTGGGAAGAACAAGCTCCAAGCTGCTGGTACACCCGGGAATCTCTGAGCGCACATACAAGGGAATTTTATCCCAGCACAAACAGTTCCAGAAGGCAGCCAGGGCCTTACTCAACCTCCAAATATGTTTTTCGGGATCGGTGCTGGGCAGGTCCTGGCAGGGGAATGGAGCAGGCAGGAATGTTTCCGTGGAGCAGCGAGAGGAGTCAGTGCCATCTGCCGGCTGCAGCTCCCAAATCCACCGGACAGACAGGAATAGTGGGCTCCTGGTCATTACATTGGTTAGTAATGTCACAGCTTGATGATTCTGGATAATTTTCAAGTATTCATTTTATAAATCAATAAATAACTAATTCATAAATTAATATATAATAAAATATGTAATATTTAATATATTATACAATGTTATGTATAATATTATATATTCTCATATCTATTATATATACTATATATTATTATTATATTATTATATATATTATTATATATATTCTATTCTATTATGTTCATTCTATTATGTTATCTATTATTATAGAGTATCATATAATAACAGTATGACTATAATATAATGTAATATAATATAATATAACATAACATAAATGGTATTAATAATATTTTAATACATTATATAATATTTATACATTTAAAAATATTATATTATACGATATTATATTATATATTTTTTCCACTCTCTCCCCATTCCTGGCCTCCAGGTGTGGAAGAGCTGCTGCTCAAGGCCAAAAATAAAGAGCGAAATATGCAGAAGGGCCACGGAGAGGCGACGGGAACTCTGTATCAACAGAACGAGGTGATTTTCCATGGAAATGGCCAGAAATTGAAGGCAATGGAATTTAACCCTTTGTGAGCCCCGCCGCGCTGCCATCGCCTAGCAACAGCACGCCATGCCCTTATATGGCAACCGCGCCCGCCCACTCCTCATTCTCACTTCTCATTGGCTACACGCCGCGTGATTGACGTGCGTGCTCACCAATCCCCACCCTCCACGAGCCTCTCTCGCGCCCGGGGCGCGGCGCTACCCGGAAGCCGGTGCAGGAAGCGGAGGGGAGGAGCGCGAGAGACGCGTCCGCTGCTGCAGCCAATGGGAGAGGAGCTTGGGGGCGGATCAGCCAATGGTAGCACGCGGGGGCGGAGCCAGGGGCGGGGCTGCGGGAGCCGGCAGCGGGCGGCTCCGGGAGGCGGCAAAGGTGAGGGGGGACCGGGGGGACACCGGGCAGGGGCCGGGACAGCACCGGAGGGTCTTGGGCAGAGGGGATCGGGGGGAAAGACCGGGGTGCACCGGGCAGAGAGGAGTCGGGGGGCTGGGGGGGATTCCGGCCGGTTCGGGCTCGAGGAAGGAGCGGTGGCTGCGGGAGAAGCGGAGCATGGGGAGGGATTGCAGGGACCCTTGGTTTGGCGGGGGGCACAAGCCTGGAGGAGGGTGGGGAAGGGACGGGAAAATCTCCGTGATGCCCACGGAAGCGGCTGGCAGAGCCTTGTGCCCACGCTGCTCCCGGGCATCCATGGGAGTGATGTGAGAGCGGATCCCATATGGGGCTGGGGGTGGCAGGGAAGGGGGTGGCAGGGACAGCTGTGACAAACACAGAGCGCATCACCCAGACCCACTCTTACCCCACACAGAGCTCTGGCTGAAGCTGTGCATTCCCAGGTGGGAGCAGCGGCAGGGGAGATGCCCCAGGTGCCGGTGCTGGACTCAGGATGAACCTCGTGGCGATGGCGACCGACCCCGAGCTGCAGTGGGTGTCCCTGTGGCTCCGTGTGCGCTGGGCGGCCGTGCTGGTGCTGCTGCTGAGCTCCCTGGTGATGCTGCTGCTGCCGCTGGACAACCAGTGCCAGGCTGTGCTCAAGGGCCTGTCGCTGCTGAGGAACAGGCTGGGCTCCTCCTCGGGGATCAGCAGGATCATGGGACAGAGCACCGAGCTGAGCGTCACCTCCCGCGGGCTGGAGCTGCTGGTGCTCAAGGGAAAAGCATCCCCAGGTGAGCATGGCTGAGTTCCTCGGGTTAAGGAGGTGCTGGAGAAGGTCCAGCAGAGGGAACAGAGGTGATTTGGGGTCTGGAGAATCTTTGTGATGAGGGGAGACTGCGGGGCCTGGTCAGTCTGGAGGAGGGAATCTCAGCAATCCATACAAACATCTCCAGAGGATGGTGCCAGGCTCTGTTCAGTGATGACAAGGAGCACTAAATTAAAACACAACATGAGGAGCAGCCTCTTTCCACGAGGGACAGCTGCCCATGGAGTGGTGGACTCTCCCTTCATGGAGACATTGCAAACCCACCTGGACACCTTCAGATGACCCTGCCTTGGAGTGATTTCCAGAGGGCCCTTCCAACCCTGACACCAACCCAGAGATCTTCACCCCCTTCCTGACCATGTCCTGTACCCTGATGGCAGTGACACTGTACCCTGATGGTAACAAACTGCAATTAACTGCAATTAACACTGGCTGTAAATGCCCCCGAGGTCAGGCAGGCCCTCACCAGCTCCTTGACTGCATTCCAGGGCCCTGTGCTGGCATCTGTGGAGGCAACTGGAACACAGAGAGGTGGTTTAATGCACAGAAATCTGGGCTACACAGTATTAATCCCAAAATCCTGGCACAGAACAGCCTTTCAGGCAATGTCAGGCTGTAGCCATGGCCAGTATCAGCCAGGACAGTAATTTGGAAAACACTTAAAGGAATTATTCCGATTCCAGCACTGTATCTGTGTTTGCATTAAAGCTCTTACTGCTGGGAAAACGTTGGATAGTTGAGTGGAAAAACAGAAGTGCTGTTGGCAGCCAAGATAATAACGTTAACATTATAATTTCACCTAAAAGAATGCCAAGAAAACGCTGTTAAAACAGTTTCCTCCCACATGAAGCAGTTTGGTGGCCACCTTGAGCCTGCTGCCCACAGGTCCTGCCCTTCCCACACTTGCTGCCAGGAATGGCTCTGGTGCCTCATACTCAGCCTGGAAACGTGGCATAAACCTCTGGAACACAAATTCTGTTCCAGTTCTTGTTCAATTTTTATATCAGTGAACATTCATAGAACATCCTGAGTGGGAAGGGAGGCACAAGGATGGTGGAATCCAGATTTCCAGAGGTTTCCAGTAAAACTCACCGCCCTTTATCTGTTATTTGTTTTACCATTTCATTCCAGAGGTGAAGCTGGAAGCCAGAGCAGCTCTGAATCAAGCCCTGGAGATGAAGCGCCAAGGGAAGCGGGAGAAGGCTCACAAACTCTTCCTGTACGCCCTCAAAATGGACCCGGATTACGTGGATGCCCTCAACGAGTTTGGGATCTTTTCAGAGGAGGACAAGGACATCCTGCAGGCCGATTACCTGTACTCCAAAGCTCTGACCATCTCCCCCCACAACGAGAAGGCTCTGAGCAACCGCGGCCGGACGCTGCCCTTGGTGGAGGAGATCGACCAGAGGTATTTCAGCATCATCGACAGCAAGGTCAAGAAGGTGATGGCCATTCCCAAGGGGAATTCTGCCCTGCGCAGGGTGATGGAGGAATCCTACTACCACCACATCTACCACACGGTGGCCATCGAGGGGAACACGCTGACGCTGTCCGAGATCCGGCACATCATCGAGACCAGGTACGTGGCGGGGTTTGCAGGGGTCCCAGGAAAAGGGAAGGGAATCTTGACTTCATGTTTCAGAAGGCTGATTTGTTATTTTGTGATCTATATATTACAAGAAAATTATATATTAAAACTATAATAAAAGAAAAGAGAAAGGATTTCAGCGGAAGGCTTGTAAGGAATAGAAAGGAAAATGCAATGATAAAAAAATCTCGTGACTGACCAGAGTCCGAGACAGCCAGACTGTGATTGGCCATTAATTAAAAACAACCACAGGAGACCAATCAAAGATGCACCTGTTGCATCCCACAGCAACAGATAATTATTTTCTTTTCCTCTGAGGCTTCTCAGCTTCTCAGGAGAAAAATCCTTATCTGAAAAATAATTATCTGCTGCTGTGGAATGCAACAGGTACATCTGTGACTGGTCTCATGTGGTTGTTTTTAATTAATGGCCAATCACAGTCAGCTGTCTCAGACTCTCTGAAAGTCACGAGATTTTGTTATCATTCCTTTTCTTTGCTAGCCTTCTGATGAAATCCTTTCTTCTATTCTTTTAGTATAGTTTTAATACAATATATATTTTATATATATATATATATACATAATAAAAGAAATAATATAATAATATAATTAATATATAATATAAAATAATATGAAATATTATATATTTAGATAATGCAATAAATATAATATTATGCAATATTCTATTTAATATAGTATAATATTAATATTATAATTATGATATATTTATATATAATTATATCAATATATATAAATAATATATTATAATGTTATGTTTACAATATATATATTATATTATAGTATCGTATAGTACAGTATTATATAATTTATAGAATTATATAATAATTCTATGGAATTATAGAATAATTAATTTCTAGAATTATATTATATATAAATATATAATATGAAATAATATAAATAATTAAATAATGTAATGTTATAATAATATGATATTATGTAAATAATTAAATATATAATATAATGATGTAATCAATAAAAGAAATAATATCATATAAAATAATAATAAAATAATAAATCAGCCTTCTGAAACATGGAGTCAAGATTCTCATCTCTTCCCGTGTTGGGGCTGCTTGCAAATGCCCACATCCTCTCAGCTTCTCAGAAGAACAAAAACCTCTTTACAGAAGTATTTTTCATGGAACCCGTCTGTGCCACAGGTACGCCGTTCCCGGGAAGAGCCTGGCGGAGCAGAACGAGGTGCTGGGCATGCACGCCGCCCTCAAGTTCGTCAACACCACGCTGGTGTCGCGCATCGGCTCCGTCACCAGCAGGGACATCCTGGACATCCACCGGCGCGTGCTGGGCTACGCCGACCCCGTGGAGGCCGGGCGCTTCCGCGCCACGCAGGTCTTCGTGGGCCACCACATCCCGCCGCACCCGCAGGACGTGGAGAAGCAGATGGAGGAGTTCGTGCAGTGGCTGAACTCGGAGGACGCCAGCAGCCTGCACCCCGTGGAGTTCGCGGCGCTGGCGCACTACAAGCTGGTTTACATCCACCCCTTCGTGGACGGCAACGGCCGCACGTCGCGGCTGCTGATGAACCTGATCCTGATGCAGGCGGGCTACCCGCCCATCACCATCCGCAAGGAGCAGCGCGCCGAGTATTACCACGTGCTGGAGGTGGCCAACGAGGGCGACGTGCGCCCCTTCATCCGCTTCATCGCCAAGTGCGCCGAGACCACGCTGGACATGCTGCTCATCGCCACCACCGAGTACTCCGTGGGCCTGCCCGAGGCTGGCTCCAAACAAACCATCCCCGTCAAGACTTGAGGGTTTGGGGCAAGTTCAACAGAACTCCAAGCTGTTCCTGCTGGGAAATGACTGGATGGGAGGTGGCACTTGAGTGTTTTATTTAAATTTGATTAAATTAATATAATTTATTTATATACATGATGCCAAATGGAGCTGGGGGATGGTGGCCGTGCACTGGAAGGAGGTGGGGAGAGATGTCAGAGGGCTCAAAAAGATGAACTGAAATTGAATTTCTCCTTAGAACTAAGCTTTGAGGAGCTGCTTCAATCACAACCCTTCACCCAAGCAGCCAGCTCTACTGTCTGACCTCAGCAAAGTCTAAACTGAGTTGGTTCTGTGTGGCCTCTTCCCTGTAGCTCCAAAACACATCCCTGAAGGAACAGCCCTCTCCCAGCTGTGTGCCCCAGACACTCTGGTGTCAGGCACACAGGTGCTGAGCAGGAAGGAGGCTGAACTCCAGCCCAAAGGCATCTCTCCCCTCCCAGCTCTGTTCCTGTGGCACTTTGCATGTTTACTTTCAGCTGCCTTTCCTGGGGTGAGTTTTGTACAAGTGGGAAGTGTTTGGTCCAGGTGACAGGAGGGGAACAAGAGGAGAAAAGCTCTGACTTACTTGAGGGAGGGCTCAGAAAATCTCAGCCAAGAGGAGCCCAGGGAAAGCACAACTGTCCTTAGACATTTCAGTGGAGGGGTTGGAAGGAGCTTGTCTGCAGAACTGTGGGCAGAAAAGGTCATCAGGCAGAGCCAGGAGACACCAGTTGTGCCAATTTGGGAAGAATGTGTACAGGAAGCCTGCCAAAAACTTCCATTTCTTTGGTCTAGGTAAGGGAACTTCCACAGTTAATCACTGGTCACGTCATTACTCTGGTAAATGTGTCAAGAATCACTCGAGGCCTCTGTGTGCTGCAGGGGCAGTGCAGTGCCTGGAGCTGCTGAGCAGTTCAAAGAATCCCCTTTTCCTTGGTTTTTAAGGTAAAAGTACCCACAGATCTCCCCACCCCAAACCTGCCAGGTCTGTAACAGCATCATTGACCCCACCACCTCCAAGCTCACAAAACTTCCATTTAAAATCCCAGTGTAGAGCATTTAACCCCTTGACAAAAGCTGCCAGGTTGTCCTAGGCTTCGTTTTCTTCCCTTTTAACTCTCTCTTACCTGACAGGGAGCTTAGGACATGTTTTAGAGGAGCAGAAACCAGGATGAGACTCTCTGAGCACTGCTGCCAGGGAAAGCAGACAACACAGGAGGAAAGGTGTCCTGTCTTTACAAAGCATGTTATTTTTGTAGTGCAACCTGAGTATAAATAATGCACTTTAGAGCTCTGTGGGGAGGGAAAAATGTTATTTTAGTAACAGATTAATAAACTATTTTAATATGAAAGCCTTGGTTTGGAAGAGGCTGTTGTCAGAGCACACTTGGCTGCAGTCAACTAAGTGGTTGTGGAGGAGGAGAAGCCATGGGAGGGATCCTGGTTCCCTCAGCCATGTGACAGCATGAAAATCATCATTTCAAAGTAAAGCCAAGTGAAATCAGCACAGAAAATAGTGTTTATTTGCAGCAGTGTGGTCCAAGTGAACTCAGCACTGGGGTCCCCCCTCACACCCACCCCTCTGGGGGGGTGACTTCCAGGGTATTTGACAAGCAGGGATGTTTCTAGCCAAAGTCACACCACTGTTGGAAAGTCTGAGGTGATTTCAGGATATTCAGAGAAGGAATGAGCAGCTTCAAGGCCTGAGGGACACTGAGCACACCTGAGAGGTGAGGTACATCACTGTCACCCACCTGCCAGAGGAGAAGTGCAGCTCCAACACCCACATTTCAACAAAAGCAACAGTATTTATAGAAAACCTTTGAGAACTTGAGTTTAATAAACCGAGAAACGTCAGCTTGCACTTCACAGTTGTACAAAACCATACAGAAACCACCTGCAAAAAGACATGAGCTAGCTAGGTAAAACAACCAAAAAAAAAAAACAACCAAAAAACCTGGTCCTCAGCAACAGCACGTCCAGCTTCATGGGAAACAGAAATTACCACCTAAGGATCAGCTCCTGACACTTAAAAAGAATCATCTCAATGTCCTTTACAAATACACCATATAAAAAACAGGGCAACTGGAACAGAACAGGAACTGGATACATATATATGTATATCTGTGTATCTACATATACACACATATGTATAGAAACTCTCCCAATACTAAAAGAGGCCATTGTGGTGAAGTTGGAGCATCTGCTGTTGGATTCTGCATGGAAGGAGATGACAGTCCCTGCGTGCGTGGGTTTGGGTGAAGAATGGGGCTGTTGGCAGAGAGAATGTCTGCAATCCCAATCTGAGCTGACCAGTGGAGCTTGCTGAGGGCCTCCCATGGCATCTCATTCGTTAATGAAAGAGAAAATTGTTGGAAAGTACTCCAAAAAACTCCATGTGGCATCCGAGCTGTGCAGGAAATCTTTCCCCCCTCGTTACCCTCAATATGAGGGATCACATTAACGCCGTTTCAACAGAACAAAAGTGTAACTCTTTGCTCTTAGAGGAAAAAAAAAAAACAACAAAAAAACCAAAAAACCACCACCTGGATTTGTGCCATCCTCCACTGATCCCGAGGAATGCAGCAGTCCAGTATTTACACAGGATTGGGACGGGCATTCTCTCCTTGCAAAGCTTAAGGACACAACATGGCTTCCAGAAAGGCATTTCACATTGGACCAGACCCGCTGAGTGCACAACTCCTCGCTCACTTCTTCAGGAGCATCTTGGCAAAATCAGCATTGGACATCTTTTTAGGCTCTGCAGGGGGCTCAGAGGACGCTGCTGGTGAGTTCTGGACCATCCCATTCTCAGCCTTGGCCACGGGGTTGCTCTGACGCTGCAGCGCCCGGGGCATCATGGAGAGCTGTGTCCTTCCCTTCCCTCGCCTGCAAGGGAAAAAATCCCCATTAAAAAACCTCTTTGAGCTTGGGGGAACAACAAGGACTTGTTTGCTATGAGGAATGCACACTTCAGTGTCATCCCTGTCATTTGTTTCAGGGATAGAGCTTTCCATGGGTGTCTTTGAAGCATCCCTGAGTTCTGGCAGACAACAACTGCCCACAGTCCCCAGGGCTGAAGATCTGTTTATCCACAGGGGCTCATCCCATACAGGAACACTGAAAAGATGAAGGAGCAGCCTTAATGCTCACTGGGAACAATGGCTGCTTCTCCAAGGGAGAGGTTATCAGGGATTGGTGCCAACATCAGATCCAAGGGGATGGCCAGTGCCTCATCCTCTTGTTGCTACAGAGCTGTTTCTGTGGGTAAAGAGGAAAAATCTTTTCCTCATCAATCCAACAACCCATTTTTTTAATAGTGCAGTACCTTTTAAATGCTCTTTCAGATTCACAGAGTCCTACACTGATTTGGGTTGGAAAAGGCCTTGAAGACCACCCAGTCCCACCCTTGCCATGGACAGGGACACCTTCCACTATCCAAGCTGCTCCAGACCAATCCAACCCAGCCCTGGACACTTCCAGGGATCCAGGGGCAGCCACAGCTTCTCTGGGCAACCTATGCCAGGATCCCCTCACCCTCACAGGGATTCCTTCTCAATCTCTCACCTGACCCTGCCCTCTTGCAGGAACCCCTTCTCCCTTGCCCATATAAAAAAATCCCTCTCCTCCTTTTTCTAACCCCCATATTCCAGCTAAGATTCCTCAACTTCAGCACATAAAGAACCACAGCATTTCCTTTCCTTTGGCAGTATTTCCCTCCCTGACTCACGCTCCATAGATCTGCCGTGGCAGCGCCAGGGAGGCCTTGCTGGGCTCGGGCCGTTCCGGAAGCTTCCGCAGAGGGGGGTTGCTGATCATCACCTTGATGACGTGGTCCTTCACGGTCAGCCCATCCATCTTGAGCACAGCCTGAGAGGCCTGGGCTTCATTCTCATATTCCACATAAGCCAGGCCCTAAATTAAGGAAAGAAAGAACCAACATGAGGGTTTAGTGTTTCTGTAACAGCTGATGAGGAATTTGTAAATGAAGGAAACTCAACGTGGCTCGGTCCCAAAGTTCATCACTCCCAACCATCATTCTCCTCACGACCTGAATTTCTTGTCTCTCACTCCTGATGCCCTCGTGTATAGAAAAAGTATTAAAAAAGGAAAGAACCACTCTAAAAATGCTATAAAATACAATGAAGTACCACAGCAGGCTTGCCCAAAGAAGGGCATCACCTCTCCCTGCTGTTACATTTTTAAATGACATTCAAAGCCTTAAGCTGCATTTTTTGGATTATCCAGTTTCACAGGTTTTACATAACTTTCCCAAAATACATTTATTTGTGGTCTACACACAATCCCTGCTCAAACTAAGCTCAGAACAAGAGCTGGGGTTCCCAAGAGCACTCATTACAAGGTGTGCACACAACAGGAACTTCACCTGAGGGCAAGAAAATTCAATTTAAATCCATGAACACCATTCCCAGGATGTCCCTGTGGACAGGCCCCACCACACAGACACAGCCCAGGTGTCAGGTAGAATTTTGGCAGAGCAGCAGCTGGTTCAGAATCCCTTATTTAACAAGGAGTCATTTATTCAGGGATGGAAATAATGAGCCTTGTCAGAGAGGGAGATCATTTGTCACTGGCAAATCCCTTCCTGCAGCAGATGTTAGGAACAAAAGCCTCAGGAAATTGAAGAAAGGAGGATGGGAATTGGTTGCACCAGGTAAAGCCCATTTAGCCAGTTATTTAAAAACTAATCTTTTACTGAGTTGCCTGTTTTTACTATACTGAAAGTGCTGTAAACATTTCCTCCTCCATCCCATTTTTCTTAGGCAATTTAAGAAGTATTTTGGAAAAATTCCTTTTGGTTTTCTGCACAAAGGCACACTGGGCTGTATAAATCCAAGCTCTTCCACAAGTATTAATACAACACCACACTGGCAACTTAACAAACCCAAATTTTGTCTCCAGACTCCATGACAAGCTTCTTTTTGAAGGATTGCTTAAATCCAGGAGTGTGTTAAGGATGCCTACCTTGGGTTTGCCAGCTCTGTTGGTGACCAGTCGAATGTCCTTCACATTGCCATGGGCTTTACACACCTCCTCCAGCTCCTCCTTAGTGCAGGAAAAGGGCAAACCAGATATAAAGAGTTTATGTTTCTCCAGGGTAGTGCTGTACCTGAACACCTGCAGGAACAAAAAAATGATGCTGGTTCACAAAACAGCCAGAAATTTCAAGGATTTCAATTCCACACCCCAAAAGTAATTCCTGTTTGTGGGATCCAAAACTGCCTCAAAGCCATGAGTGGTGTTTTAGAAGATATTTGCAGATAAACACCAAGGACTTGCAACTAAATGCTACTAAACCCCTTCCCAAAGAGGAAAGACACTGAGATCATACAATATCCTGAGCTGGAAGGGATCCAGAAGGATCAGAGCCCAATTCCTATAATAATATATTTATAATATTGCCTTCTTACTCAGTTATCACTA
The DNA here is from genome assembly GCF_028769735.1 of Zonotrichia leucophrys gambelii. Taxonomy (NCBI): domain Eukaryota; kingdom Metazoa; phylum Chordata; class Aves; order Passeriformes; family Passerellidae; genus Zonotrichia; species Zonotrichia leucophrys. Next base: position 3,869,821 of record NC_088185.1, read on the forward strand.
TGGGAACATTGAATTTTTCTGTGCAGGAACTCCAGAATGCAGAAATCTCCTGATTACACAACTGAGTTCTGGTACAGAACATCCCCAGCCAGGGGATTGGGTAACAAATGCTGACCAAGAAAGCTCTTCAGAGGTTGAACCTGGGTAGGTCCCACTATGAAACTGCTCAGATCAGCAGATTTCTGCAAATCTTGAGTAAATTATGACAATCCTGGTGTCTGGCAGAGTAACAAGATGCAGAAAGTCTTCAAAAGAGTTTAAAGTACAACATTAATTGATTTGACACAACGGATTCCACCAACTCCCTTCCCCACATCCACTGTCCAACAGGAACCACCAAAACTTTTACCTTGAAGTCAGGATTCTTGTTCTTGTCAACACAAGGGGACACAAACATGGGCCTGCCCTCCACGGCCGTGCGGTCCAAGGCCAGGGCCTGCCGAGCCGCCTCCTCCTCCCCGAACTGCACATAGCAATAGCCCCGGAAGGTGCCCTTGTTGTTGAACACTGCTCGGACCTCCACGACCTCCCCACAGCTCCCAAAGAGCTCCCTCAGCTTGGATTCGGGCTCTGCCATGGTGTAGGAGAGGTTGCTGACAAACACGGTGACTTTGTCCTTGCTGCTGTCGTGGAACACTTTGGGGATGTCCTTGCGGCTGGTGGACGCCTTTTCCTTGGGGGCTGCGGGGCCATCGGGCTTCTCGCTCCTCCCAAAGAGCCCAGGCTCCACTTCCATGTCCTCTTCAGGGAGCACTCCATCCCCCTCTGCCCTGTGCCTCTTGCTGGGCAGCTCTGATTGATGGAATTGTTGGAAAATCCCTTGTGAGAAAATCCCAAGGCCATAACCAACAACAACCCCCCAGCTAGCCCAAGGCTCAGGATAAGGATTCACCACCAACAACACTGAATAAACAAACACTGCCAACATCCCCCTAAATAAACCACACCAAGCACCAAAGACACAAACACTGCCAACATCCCCCTAAATAAACCACACCAAGCACCAAAGACACAAACACTGCCAACATCCCCCTTAAAAAAACATAAGCACCAAAGACAAACACTGCCAACACCCCCCTAAATAAAACATAACAAGCACACTGCCAACATCCCCCAAATAAACCACACCAAGCACCAAAGACACAAACACTGCCAACATCCCCCTAAATAAACCACACCAAGCACCAAAGACACAAACACTGCCAACATCCCCCTAAATAAACCACACCAAGCACCAAAGACACAAACACTGCCAACATCCCCCTAAATAAACCACAACAAGCACCAAAGACACAAACACTGCCAACATCCCCCTAAATAAACCACAACAAGCAAGACACAAACACTGCCAACGTCCCCCCAAATAAACCACACCAAGCACCAAAGACACAAACACTGCCAACATCCCCCTAAATAAACCACACCAAGCACCAAAGACACAAACACTGCCAACATCCCCCTAAATAAACCACAACAAGCAAGACACAAACACTGCCAACATCCCCTAAATAAACCACACCAAGCACCAAAGACACAAACACTGCCAACATCCCCCTAAATAAACCACACCAAGCACCAAAGACACAAAAGAAACCCCCCAACCACACCCTGCAACAGCCACTACAACCAACCCTAACATCCCATAATAAGGAGTTAAGACACAACTGCCAAACCCCCCCCCAAAGCAAACACAACCCTAAAAATAAAACAAATTTTATCATAAATTCCTACTTGGCCTCTCTCTGAGATTTATGACCTGAAAAACCGTTTTTACAAAATTTAACTACAGGAACACCTCACTCTATCCTCCTTTCCCCCCACTCCCCCATTTCCTTCCCCACTGAAACTCCTCTGCCCCCCATTCCCACTGTGGAGCTTGGAAATGGCACATGGAAGCACAAATACAGGTCTTAAAAACACCACAAAAAAATTCCCTCAGGTTTTAAAGAACAAATAACAACAGATTATTTCACCAAGATAGCTTTAGATGAAAGCGACTGGAATATTTGTTCCTTTTTTTCAGCCAGTCATAACTGACAGTCGCTGATTCATGTTCCTTTCTTTGTCTAATGGTTCTTTATTTTAAAAAAAAAAAAAAAAGAAATCTAAAAGCTCACAAAAATCCCAGGGGAAACAACCTATTAAAGTGTTCTGTTCCCACCTCCAAGAAGCTGCTACAATTCTGAATAACCCAATTTAGACACATGGCTCAGTATCATAGGATGAGTCAGAAAAATTACTTGAAAGGAAAATTAAGGAAGCAAAAAACCAAAAATCACAATATCCAAAATAAGAAACCCCAAGAAAACTCTGGAAGTTCTTATAAACCTGTTTTTCTCTTGGTATGAAACCATTTAGCCTTGTTTGCATTTCACTCCCACAGTGAACACTACCCAGGAGAAAGCAGCCCTGGAAAGACACCAATGCTGGCAATTCCTCAGCTCCCTCTACCACAAAACAACCAATAACCCTGTTGCCAGAGCCCTGAAGTTTCAATTTAATTTTATTTTTACCTTCTTCTTGTCCCCATTCACCCTCATCATCCTCGTCTGCTTTGCGCTTGTCTCCAATTCTGGTTTTTTTGGCTTTTTTGGAAGCTTTCTTCTCTGCCCTTGCTTGCTTTCTCTGCTCAGCTCTCTCCTCCTCCTGCTTTGCCAGAGCAGCTTCTTTCTCAGCAGCCTAAAACACACAAGATTTATTTCTTTTTTTCTCCCACTGGCTGCAGATTGCAGAGCATTTTCCAGAGCACTGAGCCCAGAGGGTTTTCTCCCATCCCCAGCACCAACAGGGACATCATTTAAATCTCATCCCAATTCTTTGCTCTCACAGCTTTCCTGCAGGGCACATCACTCTGTGGCCAGCCAAGAGGCAAAAGGACAAAGATAAAAAGCAGCAAGAGGTTGTTAATCATAGTTTTAAAGTAAAAATCAATAGTTCTAGGGCTTGAAGGCATGTCAGGCTCATCTGGGGAGAAGCCACATTAAAAATGTGGCATTCAGAGTGGCATGGATTTAATTTAGGGGTATAAAATGCTTTGGTAGCTCACAGAAAGTTCTGACCTTTGCTCTTTGTTCATTCACTCGAGCCAATCTGTTCTCAGTTTTCTGAACAGCTGCATCCCAGTCCTCCAGTGTTCCTAAAGGATAAAATTAAAATAAAATTTTAAAAGCCTTTTATTTAAGCTTCCTCATAATTCAAAGATACAATTCTGGAAAAATAAGAGTCACTGAGTTCATGGCACTTGCTGTTCATACTTAACATGCCACATGAAAATTCTAATTATAACAACTAGCCTGCAAGGTAGGGGAAAAAAAAAACCCAAGAGCCACACAGAGCAGAAACCTCTCATTAATAATGCAAGACTCCAAAAAGGCATGGAAAAATCCAGTGATTTCAGAAAAGCAAGGAAGAAAAGAGCTGTCTGTGGATTTGACAGCAGTGAAAAGTGAGACTTCAGCAGAGCACAAAACACAGGATCAAAAGCCTGTGTGCCACCTCTGCCTAAGATGCAGTAATTAATTACCTTCTGTTAATGAATTACCCCCCGGCAGTGCCCAGGTACCTTCTATCCTCTCCAGGGTGAGCAGCACCTCGCAGACGTGCTCGGGGTAGTCGCTGGTGCACTGCACTGCCCTGTGCAGAGCCTTCCTGCAGTGCTGGGTGTCCCCATGGGCCCTGCAGGAGGGGACAAACCACACAATTCCACAATTCCAGCCATGCCAACATTCCCCTCCTTCCCCACACTCCTGGGAGCCACAGCAGAGCTGCCCCAAGAAGCTCAAAGGTGTTTTGTAACATTTGTTCTAAACTGGTTTCTCCCACAGATGAGAAAGCTAAAAAATGAATTATTACCTTTCCAGGTTGTAATATTCCAGCCACATGTTGGCATATTTGGCATTCCCTTTAGTCATGATGTTGTCCCAGAGCTCCCTGGCTTTCTGCATGTTGTTGCACAAGCGGGCCTGCAAGGGAGCACCCAAAATATCCTTCAGGATTATTTGTTCAACATCATCAATCTCAAACCAAAAACACCCCACAGATGCTGCAGACAGACCCAACAAGACACATCTGAGCCTTACAGGGGTCAAAATAAACACCTGACACAATCCTACTACTGAACAATCCTTCCCTGCCCACCTCTCCATAATCTTGGTTCTGGGCTCCCACATCCATTTGATTTTGGTGATTATAAAATAAATTAAGAGAGCTGTTTCTGAATTTCTTCCTTTTGTTTTTGATTAATGTACCTAATAATTCCCCAGACTAAGAACTCGGTTTGTGTTTAGGAAGAGGGGAAATGGATTGGGAAAGGAATGCATTCCATGGTTGGAATGTTATAACATTTTATTTTAAATGCATTTATCAGGTCCAGCAATTTTAAATACAGCAGAGAGAAACATCACCTCAACTCTTGCCCAGTTCTGCATGATGGTGCAGGATGGATCTCCACTTTCACTGAACCCTAGGAAGAAAAACAACATCTGTTTGTTGCACTTGGCTCTCAGAAATGAAAGTGTTCATTAAATAGGTCCTACAAGGAGATGAAATCTTTATCTGCAGCTTTCTGAAACGCTCAAGATTCTTGAAGACAAATCTTGTGTGGAGAACTGATCTTATAAAAATGAACTTGAAGAGGAGAAAACACTACTTGAGATGATTTCACTCACTTTCTTCTACTTCTTGTTTCAAGTACTCCACAGCCCGTGCAAACGCTGAGCGCAGCTCCTCCAGCTCCTTACTGGAGTCTGCAGGGAAAAAAAGAAAAAACAGCCTTAAAATAATAATTTAGTTTTCATTTCCCAATAAAACCATCTCCTTAACACCCACAATTTTATTAGGTAGCAGGGGGAGATTAAATTTATTATTTCTCGTTGTTATTATTGCTTAAATTTATGATTTTATAATGAGTAAAACTCATTACAATAATTTTAAAAATTATCAAAAACATAAGGCAGGGCATTTTTGCAATAGCAAAGCAACCAAATTGCTATTTTTTACAGACATTAATTTCTGTGAAGATGAAAATGCTGGTAATTTTCTTAAAAAAGTAATATCCAAGAAGTACAAAGAAAATAGTATAGATATTTATTCTGTACTTATCATACAGACCTTGTGTAAAATCCACCCTTCTCCTCAGGTAATCCAGGTAGGCCTGCCAGATCTCTACATAGTCTGTTGCTTGAATAAAACCTGCATTCAGAGCTTTTTCAAACATTTCTGAAAGAAAAATGGGGAAAAAACAGTTACTTCCCATATACTGTCAAAATTAGCAAGTTGCAGTGATAGCACAAAGAAATCCCTACACAAACACCCCTCGTTTCTAGGAAGACAGGAAAATTAATCCTACACAATAAATTGATTTAGGAAGTGAATTTAAAGGCAACTGAATTAAGGAATGTTCATTCCAAGCTGTTCATTGCCTGCTCAGCCAAAGCAGCTTTGCCCTTGCAGGACCTGCAGGCTGAGAACAGATCCTGCAAATCCCATTTTTGTCCCAGCCTGTTTGGGGGGCAGAGAGCAGCTCTGAACTGCAATTTCTGGTTCTCTCCTCACCAGAAATGATGCTGTGCTCAACCCTGTGCCTCTCCATGGCCAGCAGGTACCGAATCCACAGCCCAACAGTCCAGGGGCAGTTCCTGACAGCGCGGTCGTGAGCGGATAAAACCAATTCCTTCACCTTCAGCTGCCTGTCCTGAAAGAATCACACAGGAAAAGTCAAGTTCCTGTCAGCCACAGAGACCACCTGAGACAAAAAGAGTCAACACCTAAACCCCAGCATTTCCATTTTATATTTAAAAAGCTCAGATGGGGATTTTAAATTCTGTATTCCTAAAAACATCTTCATGAGGAAGGAGATGCTCAGGAAAGAACTACCAGGCCACTGAGGTGTTTTCTGCCAAAGAAATAAATATAATACAGGCACTGAGTGAATTCCCAACTGCTCCTAGAATATCAAGGATACAAAGAAGGAGCACACTCAGCCCATTTGTGCAGGTGTTGTTCCACCTGCAACCTGCTGTGTCCAGCTGGGAAGAGAAAGAGATGATGGAAAAACTGAGCCTGGATAAGCTCCTGCAGGGAGTCAGCCCTGATCCCTTAATCCAGCCACCTTCTGCCCTGCCTCTGGAGCTCAGAGTGCACTAACAAACCCCCTGGAAACAGGGGCTGAACATCTGGGCTTGCTTCAGTGCCCACACCCTGTTATTCTGCAGAGAAAACACAGCTAGAGCAGAGAAAAGTGAGAAATGCTCACAAGAGGAATAAACACATCCCTAAAAACAGGAGGAAACCTAAGGTGAGGTGAAAAATCTGTTTTCTGGAAGATCTACAGATTAAAGGACAGGACTGAGGTAGAATTTAATGGCTGTTTAGCAGCAACTGAGATTAAAAATAAACAAAATTAATGTCAGGAAAACAAATCTGCAAACATTCTCCTGGGTTTATTTCCTTACCAAATACTGGTTGTAGCGTGCCCAGAGGTCTGGGACAAGGCAGTTCTCAGCCAAAGCTCTCTCATAGATCAGCTGAATCCGAGCTGGGTCACCTGCTTTCATTTCAAAATCAATGTAAGCTTGGTATTCTGCCAGCTTTGGGGTTTCAGCACCCAGCTGGAAAACAACCAGGGAGACACAACATCAAACTCTTCAGCAAAGCAAGACTCCAACAGTTCAGCTGTTCCTCAGAGCAGCTCCTGTGCAAGATTTCACACAAGAGATTTGTCTCTGTATCAGCAGCTGTTGATTTTCATACACCTCTGAATGAGCCTGAAATCAATCAGATCCTGAATTTATACCCCTTAACCCAAAAACACACCCAGACTCCTCATGGGCACCTCAGGGTGGTGTGGCACACTCAATGCACCCCATAATTTCCAGTATTCCCAGTATATAATTCTCAGTATTCCCATTGCTGACAAAATCCCCCAGCTGGGGGGGACTATATAGAAAAATACTAAATTTGGAAAAAAAAAATAAATCCCACCCAAAGCAATTCCCTCTTAGTTCTGAAGGAAGGTGTAAGTGCCAGCATTACCAGTGCCTCCTCGTAGGGTTTACACTTCTCCAGCTGCTGCAGAGCTTTTTTGTAGTTCTTTACTGTTGTTTCTGGAATGGGCTCCTCTGACCACTCCTCATATTCAGCATATGAAGCCTCCATGTCTATTAAAACATGAAATCCCATCAATAATGCACTTATGAAACTAAAAATTCAGATTTCAATCTATGTTCAGTTCTAAGACAAATTCCTATTTTTATTTATATAATATTTATAGTTTATTTGGAACAAATATTCAAACTTTTATTTTCTTTTGGTCTTGCTGCCACACTGCTGCATTCTTAAAGGATTCACACATTTCATCTCACAAAATGTCCTATAACAAACTCAAGGCAAGTTGTATTAAAGCTGCTCAATTGGAATTAGAAAACCAAAGTGGCAAAATTTTCCCCAAGGCTTTAGAGACAAGAGAACCCAAATTCTTTCTAGATGGAAATGAAGTCAGAAAAGCTGTGCTTAAATTTTTTCCATGAGCAAGACAAGGGACTCAAGGAGTTTAAAGCAGGAACTAGAGAAGGCAGAATTCCAACAATCCAGCTGCCAGACACTCCCTACCAAGGGTTTCATGCAGCAATCACAGCTGAACTCCTCATTTTTAAGTCACATTTTGTGCTCCTTGCTTGAACTTTGAACCTCGAACTCCCAACTTGGTGAGCCAAGTTCCAACAACTCAGAACATTTCTGACCCAGAGGGATCTCTGCCTCATCCAAGGGAGCACAAGACCTCCAGCTGCACTTGGTGAGGCTGTGCCAGGAGAATCCTGACTCCTGGAGCATCCCTGTGCCAGCAGTGCAGCCCTTACCCAGCAGAGGGATCCCCAGCTGGCGCCGGAAGAGCGTGTGGATCTTCTCGAGCTGGCTGCACAGCACCTGCTGCTGCTCCGGGGATGGAATGCTGCCAGGAGCTGGCTGCAAGCAAAAAAAAACCAGGGAAATTCAATCCATCCTCCAGCCCCAGCTGATGGACATGAGAGGGAATTGTTTATGAGCTGAGGGAACTGAGATCCAAGTGAATATGTGATCCCTGAAGGGCACACAGGGCCAAGCTGCATCTCAGTGTTGTCAGGAAAGCTAAAACTTGGGAATTGCTGCCCTTGGAAGGTGGATGAATGGGAAAAGCATTCCTGACTGAAAGCTGACACAATGATCACCTGAGAACAAGGAAGCAGCAGGTGACTGTGCCATTTCACATCCCCATCATGCTGCCAAAGAGGGTTTCAGTAAATCCCTGGGGTGTAAATCCCACAATCCAGCCTTAATTGTGTTTGGGAATGAAAGAACATCCTCCTGTTACTCCTTTGTTAGGGGTTGAAAAGGTCCTTTTAAAACCAAATAGTTCCCACTGCTACCATGAGCAGGGACATCTTTAAACTTCCATCTCTTATATAGCAAATGATCAAAAATAAGGAAATATTCCCATTCTGGCCATCTTGGAAAGGTGACTTTTGCAGATATCAAACTGTACTTTTCAGGGATAAAATACCCTCAGCCAAAAGTCTGTGGATAAAATACCCTCATCCAAAAGACTGTGGATAAAATGCCCTCATCCAAAAGACTGTGGATAAAATGCCCTCATCCACAAATTGTGGAATAATGAATGAGTTAAAAGCTGAACAGTCTACGAATTTAAACTTGGTTGACTCTGCGCAGAAACAGCCACAGAACATTGTTTAATAGTGGAACATTTCAATTTAAAGCTGTTTTTGGCATCTCAGTCAGCAGCACAGCCAAACTTTACTCCTGGATTCCAGATGATTTTAGGATTTTACAGAAACACAAATCCTTTACTTTATCAGCCAAATCCACAGAATGGTTTTCCTGGAGCACAGGGCTGGTTTTTACAGCTGGGAAGAAACAACTGAGACCTGACAAGGAGGAGACAGCTCCAGGTGACTCCAGGAGCTGCACCACAGCTTTCTTTGGGATGGGAGCAAAGGGGAAGGGGCTCACCTGTGCTGTTTCCAGGATGGCATTCTCAAACTCCCTGTAGGCTTCCCACAGGGCCGTGCCCTTGGTGACGTGCAGCCCCACGGCCGTCAGGGCCCGCTCGAAGATGGACCGGACCCTCTCGATGCCTCCCTCCTGCCCAATGCCCCCTATGGAATACTGGGCATATTCCAGCCAAATTTCAGGACCTAAACAAGGTGAGGAGAAGCAGGTGATTTGATTTTTTTCAAAAATAATAACGAGGAAAGGCAGCTCTGCTTCCCCAAATGGCTGATGTGCTGCGTATAAATAGAAAAACACGCAGCGATGTTTTATTGATCCTAAAAAGTTAAAATATTTGGGAATTGTGTTGATGCTGTTGGTTCAGCAGCAGCAGCCCCAGTTTCCTTCTGAGTGGTGTCACTCCTGTGGTTTTGCTGACAGGGAATGGCCCTGGCTGTCATCTCTGCCTAAAACCACACCAAGATGCCTGAACAGCAAATTCCCATTTCCTGAGCTGGGACCACAGAGCTGTCACACTCTGGAATAATTCAGATTAAAGCAGCTCCTCCTCCTCCTCTTTCCAAACTCCTGAACTTCCCTGATCAGCATCTCCTGAAGCAGCTGAAGGGGAGGTGGGAGAACAGCACTGGCTGCCTGGCACCATTCCCACCAACACCAAATCCCATTCAGGGACCCCCAGGTTGGGACTGCCCTGGATTCCAGAGGTGCCTCCAAACCCCAAACACAATCCAGCAGATCCACAGGATAATTCCTCACTTCTTCACCTCCACTCCTTTTTCCTGAGATCTGCAACACCAGGTAATGTCACTGATGTGACTTTTTGTACACAGCTTTTGAGAGGGATTTACCTCCATATTCCCTCCACTTCCTCAGGCTTTGCTTTTCCAACTCTTTACCCCAATCCCCAAAGAACTCAGGGATTTGTCCCCAAAATTTTAAGCTACACCTGCAGCAGCTCCTGAGGAATAGAGAAACCAGACACCACATCCTTCCCTTGCATCACTTCACATTCCAATTTCAGAAATTAATTTGAAATTTTGCCCCAACTTCTTCACTACAAACAGAAGCAAGAGAGTTCCCTACAAAGCCAAATCTGGATGCAACAAACCCCATTTTAGAATGTTTTTGGGTGACTCACAGATGTAATCTTTGACAGCTCTTTCAAACAGCTCATAAACCTTCTCTCTCTCAGAGATCTCTGAGGCCATTTTTATCTCATCCTTCAACCAGTCCAGCCAGATTTCTGGAAGGAAAACATTTAGAACATATCATTAATATTCAGAAATAATAAGTTATGTCCACTTGGTGAGTTTTTAACAACAGACTTAAAGGAGGGAGAGCAAGGCAAAGAGAGGAATTTTAACCTCCACAAATTCTAATTAATTTCAAATAATAGTTGGGCAGAGAGCTCTTAAGTTGGTGCTAAACAAGCACCTTTTTACTAAAGGGAAAAGTTGGAATTCTTCAGGACTTTGAAAATCATCCCATTCCACCTCCTGCCATGGGCAGGGACACCTCCCACTGTCCCAGGCTGCTCCAAGCCCTGTCCAGCCTGGCCTTGGACATTTCCAGGGATCCAGGGGCAGCCACAGCTGCTCTGGGCACCCTGTGCCATCCCTTTCCAAGAATAAAATCCCACAGCCTCTGCAATATTTCCATCACCTCCGAGCTATGAGCAAAACCAGAAATCCCCACTTCAAGCCCCCACAATTTCCACCAAGAGGGAATTTTCTTTGCTGTCCGCCTATGAAATTTTTAGCAGGACTTTGCTGAGCTCTGGATCACATTCCCTGACTGAGGGTGCTGAAAATTGGCCTAAATATTTTTATTTCACTGCTGAAACATCCTGCACCTGTGGAGAGCAGAGGAGGCTCCGTACCTTCAGTGAGGGGGAAGAGCTCGCTCATCTTCTGCCGAGCTCTGCGGAGCTTCACCAGCTCTCCCTCCTGCCGGAGCAGCTTGATCAGATCCAAGTGACAGTTGTAATCAAAAGCATTGATGGAGAGCTTAAAAAAATAAAAATAAATCCATTTTAGAAGCCGTGTTGAGTGAAGTCAGAAAACAAATCACACAGTTCTCGTGGTGTGATCACAGAGGCAGACAACGCAGAGTTTTCTCAGATTTAATAAAACCCTGACACAGCCCCAGCTGCTCCCTCGGTCCCGCCACAAAATTATTTTAAAATTTTTTTTTAAAGGCAATAAAAACCCGCGAGCAGCCAGCTCAGATTTCTCAATGAACACCAACAGCTTACGAGCACTTCCCTCCTTCCAAAACAATCCCAAACTGGTCAATTTCCATCTCAGACACCAAACATTCACGGCATTAAATCAATTAAAACCCCGAGTTTGAGGAAACTCACGAGGAGCAGGGAAATTCACACCCTGACAGGGAAATTCACACCCTGACAGTGGCAGCACCGAACCGCCGGGGCAGACACGGATTATCCCCGTTCCCGCCACACCCGCCGGGCCCACCTGCTCCTCCAGCCGCTGGATCTCGGCCTCGTTCTCCTTCTCCTCATCCTCGCCGTCCCCAGACGAGTCTGAATCGCCCTCATCGTCCGAGTCCCCGCCCGACTCGGGGTCTCCCTCCGGCAGCCGCTTCTCCTCCTCGGCCGCCGCCTCAGCTCCCGCCGCCGCCATCTTATGCAGCTCCGCTCGCCGCCCGCCGCGCTCCGCCGGCCGCCGCGGCTGCCCCCGCGCCGCCCGTCCCGCTGCTCCGCCCCACCTCCGGCCGAACCGGGCGGGAAGAACCAGGATCTTCAGCCCGCCCCGCTCCACGATCGCCCGCGAACCGGGACCGCGCTGCGCCGAGTGCGGCGGCGGCGCGACCCTTTGTCTTCTGGTCCGCGACGCAGGCAGCGCCGCGGGCACCCCGCTGTGTGGCCATCAGGGGGCCTCCGAGAGGGTCCGTGGCGTGCGCGGCGCCGTTCGCCCGCCATGTTGAGTGTGGCGCCGCGTGCCGCACGTGCGCCGTCTGTCGCGATAGAAACCCTGGCGCGACCGAAAGGCCGTTCCCAGCGTTTGTTTATTTACTGATCGTTTCAGCCGCAGCGCGGCTCCCAGCGCTCACACCGTCTGCGCCGCCAACGAATGACCGGGGTGAGGCGCGAGCTCCGGAGACGAGGGGGCGTGGTCAGGGCGTGTTTGGGGGCGTGGCCAACACCGAGGTTATAAAAGGGAGGCGGACAGCGCTCCTCCCCTCAGTTAAGATGGCGGCGCTGAGGGCGGCGGGGGCGGCGCTGCTGCGGCCCCGGGCCGGGCCGGCCCCGGCTGTGCTGGGCTACCACAAGAAGGTGAGGGGCGAGCGTGGCGCGGGGAGGGACGCGGGAGCGCGGGGTGACCCTCGCTGACGCCGTGTCTTGGCAGGTGGTGGATCACTACGAGAACCCGCGCAATGTCGGCTCCCTCGACCGCAATTCCAAGAACGTGGGCACCGGCCTGGTGGGCGCCCCGGCCTGCGGCGACGTCATGAAGCTGCAGGTGACCTTGGGGACCCGCTGGCGCCTGGGTGGGGTCACACGGGGCTGTTGCCAGGTTTAAAGCTGCCCGTGTCCCCTCACCTTCCCTCATGCCCGCCCTGGCCGTGCCCTGTGCCCCATGCCAGGCCAGTCCCGCTCCCGTCGGGCCCGGCTGGGGGGATCTGGCTGGGCTGAACCGGGCACTGAAGTGTCCCCAAAATGCTCCCGCAGGTGGAAGTGGATGAGAACGGCAAGATCGTGGACGCTCGCTTCAAAACGTTCGGCTGCGGCTCAGCCATTGCCTCCAGCTCGCTGGCCACGGAGTGGGTCAAAGGGAAAACGGTGAGGGAGCTCCGGGAAGGCTGCAGGGCTTCCCACGTGCCTGTGTTCTCTGTTGGGATCATGGAGGAAATGCTCTCCAGGGAATCCCTGCACTGCTCTGTGCTGTAGGAGTGACTGCCAGCGCTGTCAGGGTTTCACTTGTAGGGCAATAATTATCTTTTTCTTATCAGAGAATCATTAAGGTTGGGAAAGCCCTCTAAGAACATCAAGTCCAGCTGCTCCCCCAGCACTGGCAGCTCCACCACTGATCATATCCTCAAGTGCCACATCTACGTGGAACAATTCCACCAGGAAATTTCTTTGTGTCTTATGCAATCAGCAAAACCAGGCTGATGGCAGAAATTTTAATTATAGAGAACTTTTAGATCATTTTTGCCAGCAGCAAATGCACCTCAGTGTTGTGATAGAGGATGAACAGATTTGGAACAGGCCAGGTGGGGACAGTGTGTGACACTGATATGTCATCAGACATTGCTTAATTCCCACATCCCTCACTGCCCTGGGCAGCTGAGAGGATCTCTCCTGTGGATTCTGTTGGCTCTGCAGCATTAAACCTTCCTAGCAAACACAAAGAGCAGGGCCCTTGACCACCTCTGCCTGTGTTCCAGGTTGATGAAGCGCTGAAAATCAAGAACACAGATATTGCCAAGGAACTCTGCCTTCCCCCTGTCAAACTGCACTGCTCCAGTAAGTAAAAACCCTGGGTCTCAGATACTCTGGAAATAGCACAGATGCTTCTGAAGGCTGTTTTCCAAACAATTTCTGCACAACCTTGTCCTTAAGAGAAAACATGTTCAGATTTCAGGGTTAATTCAAGAATTATCAGATCAATATTTTGGAGCCTGTAGCTCAGCAGACTGATAATAAACAGTCAGATTCTGAATTCTCTTGTTATCTGAAGTTATATTTCATGAAATCAGCATTGTAGGAATTCAGTATTTTAGAAATTCCATTCAGATTCTACTCCTAAGGCCAGTCTATGCTGCTGGTCGTTTCCTCACTGCTGCCGGCATTTGTTTTTATTTGTTTTGTCCTGAAAGCCCTTGAATTGTCCTTAAATGCTTTTTTTTTTGCTTTGCAGTGCTGGCTGAAGATGCCATCAAGGCCGCCTTGGCTGATTACAAACTGAAGCAGGATCCAAACAGAGAATCCAACAAAGAATCCGACAAAACAGCCGACAATGCCTGAACTGCCTGCGCAGCTTCCCCTCCTCACTCCCTGCTCACTCTGCAGCGCAATTCCCGAGCTGTTGTAGGACCCTGTGCACTACTCGAGCTGTAAGATACGCACAAGTTACGCACAACGTGTCGCTGTGGTGTCCAGGCACCCCCTAGTGCTCCCCTGGCTGGGGGCTGCTGTCCCCTCGGGAATGCCGCGGGACGACTCCGCTCCGGAGACCAAACCCCGCTGTCCGGTACTGGAAGGGCTGCACTTTTCGTTTTTATTTTGGGAAGATGTCTAGTTTTGCCTAATATCTTATGGAATTTGGTGGGAAGCGTTGCCCTGGTTTGGATGTGTGTGTGTGTGAGAGAGATGTGGGGCTGTCCCCTGGCTCTGGCTGGGTCAGGGTTGGTTTCGTAATCCAGGAGCAAATTCCTGCTCTTGGAATTCTGGGAATGTTTTGCTGGTGCCAAAGGGAAAAGTGACCAGGAAACACCAGTGGTTTCTGCTCCCATCCTGTCACCACTTAATTTTTGAAGCACTTGTTGGAGGAACAGCCTGAATTTTGGGGTGTTTTCTCTAAGAATTCACTTCTTCGTTCACCAGGTGCTCTCTTAGAGCTGTAAATCCTGGGCTAGACGAAGGTGTCCCTGCCCACGGAAGGGGTTTGCAACTGGATGATCTTTAAGATCCCTTCCTACCCAAACCATTCCAATATTCCCTAAAGTACACCCTCAGACTGGAACCCCAGTGGGGAACAGCTGAGCTGGAATGCAGAGCTGAGAGGGAGCTCCCAGAGTTCCTCTTTTCTGGAGGAGTATTTCCAAACCAAGCAGACAACACATTGGCAGACTTCACTTTTTAACCTTCTCACCCCCCACAAGACACATCACTTCCCATTTTTCATACTGAGGGTGTTGTTAAACATTTAAAACCACATTTAAAAAAAAAATAATTGTCTCATCCTGCTCCATCCGGGCACAATATTTGTAATTTTGAACACAGAGGTCACACGTTGCTGCTGCGAGTTTGTCACTCACAAGGTCCCTCTTGTGGTTCCTCAGCTCCTGGCACCCTCCAGCAGTGAGGAATGTGCCTCTCCCTCATGGAACCATCCTGCTATTTCCTGGTTTAAAAAAAATCAGGGAAGCTTCACCCACTCACATCTGCTTTGGGGCAAAACCAGCTCTGTGGTGGCACACGCTTCCCAAGGGAAGGTTGTCCTGAGGCAAGGGCATAATGGGATAAAACACAGGGATACAGGAGGTTCGGGGGTGCAGGGATGTGCTGCTTTGGGGGCAGAGCAGCCTCACGCACCTTCCAGGGTTCCCTGCTGTCCCCACTGCAGCAGCTGCACCCCAGGGCCCTGGCTGAGTCCCCACAGCCCCTCCTCAGCCCCGCAGCTGTGGGCACAAGATAAAGGTTTCCTGGAAGGGCACGTCATGTGCTGATGTGGGGACTGATAACACCCTGCCCAGGGCTCCACTGGCCCTGGAGTCCAATCCAGCTGTGCCCCTGGGGGAGCACAGGGACACGGGGACTGTCCCCTGGGCACCCCACGGCTGAGACACACACGGGAGAGGAGCTGTGCGGAGGAAATGTTTATTTCTAGCTGAAGGGGTTCAGCAAGTGAGGCAAAAATCCAGCTGGGCTCTGGGGTGGAAGAAGGAAAAGAGAGTCCTTGTCCCTAAATCCTCATCCCTCTTTCCCTTGGGTGGCCTTGGGCAAAGCTGACCCGTGTCCCACAGACCTCCAGCCCTGCTCCCATCCCTTCTCCCAGAGGGACACAGCTCCCAGCCAGGAGCCCGGCGCAGACCAGGCTGCTGCTGCTGATTAAAATAACATTTGGGAGGAAGCTGTTGGCACAGGGGGGGCAGAGCTGCAGTGCCTGGGGTGGGAGAAGCCCCTTGGGCAGCAGGAGCTGGGGCTGACAGCGTTCCAGTGCTGGGGAAACCCACCAGCTGGCAAATCCCCCTTGGAGCATCCCATCAGTACCGGGGTCGGGGGAGCTGGGAGGGAATGGGATCTTCATCGGGGCTTCCTTGAGCCACCACGTACATACAGAGCCTGATCCACCCTGTCCATCGTGTGTCCCAGGGCAGCAGCTCCTCAGGCTTGCCCGGGACCGTGTCCCTGCCTCAGATTCCAGAGGGAGCCTGGGAGCCATCCTGGCAGGCATCAGGGCTGCATCCTCCATCCTTGCTTCCTGCGCTCGCCGCTTCCTCCGCGCCCGCATTTTGGGCAGGGGGCTTGGGTTGCTCATCCCCCGACTTCTTCTTTCCTTCCTCCTCTTCCTCCTTCTCCTTCTCTTCCTGAGGGGAATTCTGCTCGCCCTGGGCCCCGTTGGCCAGCGGTGCCTTGTGGGGGGATTTGAGGTTCTGGGCAGCAGCCAGGATGTCGGCCTGGAGCTGGCGGCCGCCGTCCAGCGGCTCCTCCGCGCCGGCCTCGGGGGCTTTGTCGGGCACCTCGCTGAAGTCCCGCGCTCCCCCCGACTTGTCCCGCTCATCCACGTATTTCTTCTTGGGGAAGGAGGAGGGATAGTAGGCGGAGGCCTTGTGCTTCTGCCGGACGATAACGGCGGCGCAGATGATGAAGAGGAGGACGAAGGACAGCGAGCCCACCACCACCACCAGCAGCAGGTACTCCTTGAAGAAGTCCACCAGCCCGTCCAGCACGCCCGGCGCCGAGCTGTTGGTCACGGTGGTCCCCGGTGCCGCCCCCACGGTGGGGCTGATGCGGGGGGTCACAGGCTGGGCGGGCAGCGTGGCTGAGGCCTCGTCCCCGTCCCCGCTGCCAGCAGTGTCCGGCAGCACCGGGCGGTGCCGCGGCGCCGCCGCCTCCGCCGGGGCCGCCACCAGCAGCACCAAGAGCAGCAACCACGTGCCCATGGCTGAGCCCATTCCCAGGATTCCTGCAGGAAACCTGTGGGATGCAGAGAGGTGAGGGACACGTTAATACCCCAACAGAGCAAGCCCCCCAAGCCAGCCCTCACCCGCCTGGATTTCCTTATGGAAGTGGAAAGGCAGCTCCGGTTTTCTCGCCCTGACAGAGCAGGGGGCTGTGTTTGTTTTCCAAGGGCACAGCTGGAAGCCAGCTGGGTGGGATTGCTCAAGGCTGGGGACCGGGGCTGCTGCCAGCACCCAGCTCCAGACAACGGTCATTTGGCTGATTAGAGAATTCCTGAAAAATGGAGGTTTGCAGTGGAAACTTTGACACAGGCGACGCTACAAAAGGGCCGGGCCCGGCGCAAGAGGCATTTCCCAACCGCCGTCCCAGACCGTTAATTCCCAGCTGGAACACGGCTAAAAATAGTTTGGGGCAGGATTTCACCCTGGTGCCACCATGTGCTTGAGTGGAGCCGGGAGGGGGTGTGGGACAAAGGGGCAGCCCCAGAGCTGGGGTGCAGGGAATGAGGTCTGGGCTGCCTGAGCGTCCCTGGGAAGGGGAAGGCCTGGCTTTGTCCCTGTGCTGTGCTCCTCACCCGGATGGGGCTGGATCTGCCCCATTCCACAGCCCACAGTGTGCTGTAGGACACAGGACACACGGTTCCCACCCCCGGGGTGAGCCCCTGGCTGGGCTCTGCACCCCACGGGATTTGGGATTTGGGATTGGGACGTGACCGTCTCCACTGCGAGACATTCCCGAGGGATCCACGCGTGCCACGCCACATAACGCCACCGAGCCCTTCCCAGGGCTCTTTCCCTCCACACGGCTCCACGGGGAGGTCTCAGGAAAAGCTCCCCAGATACATCAACAGGGACCCCCATGACAATTCCCCAACCTCAGACTCCTCAAATCCCAACCCACATCCCATTTTCCCCCCAAACAAACCCAAGCCAGCAGCTCTACAGAACAAGAGGGACTCCAGCAGCAGGATTTGGCTTCCAGGCTCTCTCCTGGCTGCACAATCTGGTTTCCATTAATCCGGTGCAAAAAACGGCAGCGGAGGTGGGAGATGTCCCGACCCCCAACCCTCCTGGCTCCCCATGGGCACTGCTGCGGCTGTGGGGTCACAGCACTGACCAGCACCGGGAGAAGGAAGGGTTGGAGGGGCTGAGATGAGCCCCCTCATCCTCCTCTCCACCCCACACAGGGGCCCCTCAGCGGGAAAGGGGTCCCGGGATGGGGACGGCACCAATTCCTCGGCAGCCATCAGAGCTGAGGAGCAGCGTGGCCATGCAGGGGCTGAGCAAAGCCCAGAGCAGTGCCAAGAGCTGGGCCTGGCACCACGGGCATTGCCAGCCCTCCACCCCATCCCAATCCCATTCCAGCCCTTCCTTGCCCACCCCCAGACCCACAGCTCCTTCCCAGCTCCGCTTCCCAAGTGCTGCAGAAATTCAGGATTTCGGTGTTGTCCACAGGCAGCACGCTCCGATTCCCGCCTGGGAATGCAGCCATGTGCCCGACTCCGTCCCCTGTCCCGCCACGGGGACCATGCCCAGCCCTCACTGCAGCACCCCTGGCTGTGGCACAGCCTCTGCCCTGCTCCAGAGCCCCCCAAAATTGGGGAGCAGCTTGGCACATCCAGTGGGATCCTCACCTCGCCCGCAGCCGGCGGGAGGCAGCCGGGAAGACGGGATCTGTCCCACACACCTCGAGCCCCTTTCTGCAGCCTGCTGGGATGGAGCCTCCTCCTTCTCCCTCCTCTGCTCCTCCTTCTCCTCCTCCTCCTCCTCCTCCTGCGTCGCAGCCCGGGACCAGCTTGTTCTCATTAGGGCCGGGATGGGGAGGGGGTGTGGGAGGCCAGGGAAAGGCAGGCAGCCCCCAGCCCTCTCTCAGATGAAATCCAGCTGGGGCTGGGGGTGTTTCCTGGCTTATCCCGTCAGCAAAGGAGCCACGGTGCCCCCCATCACCAGCCCCGGAAGGGGCCACATTTTGGGGTGCAAGTGGGGATTAGGGTCACACAGGGAGTTGTTTTTAATGGTTTTATCCACAAAGGTGGGGGTAATGCCCGTCCAAAGGGGACAGTGAGGGATGTGGGCTGAGTGCCCTGCTGTTATTGAGGCACTGGGGCAAACATGGCTTGAGACCATCCCCGTAATTTCAGAAGAACATTTCCTAAAATCCCAGCCTGGAAATGCTCTGGCCTGAGCACTTCTGCCTTGGGGTTCAGGCAGGCACACAGGCAGGGGCACCCCTGGTTCCCCAGACAAACACAGCAGCTGCTCAGCTCCAGGATCTCCAGTCTTGGGGTCTGGGGGCATCTCTTGAGCCCCCCCAATCTCTCTCTCCCCCTGCCCTGGTCCCCTCGGCCCGGCCTGAGGTTGCTCAAGAGGCTGCAGCCGCTGTGTGACCTCATCCCGTTGCTATTTTCCTCTGCTCCTCTCTGGGGACCTGCCAGACCCCCCAAAAAGCCGCGGCCAGCGCCTGGGGACCGTGACCCCCGCGGGGTGGGGGCCGCGTTCTGTCCCCTCGGCCGGAGCGGGGCTGGCGCCGCTGGGGTTTCTCCGGCGTCGCCGCCGCTCCCCGAAATAAAAGCCCCGTCCGTCTGTCTGCTCCGGCGGCTCCCTGCAGCTGCTCGGGCGGCTTTTCCCGGCCTTAAGTGCTCAGTGATGAAATCTTAGAGGGCAAGGGGGAAAGGCGAGGGGAGGCCAGAGTTCCAGCAGCATCCGGCCCTGCTCCTGCAGCCCAGGTGGGGATGGGGCTGAGTTCTCCCCACCCACCCAATAATGCCGGTGTTGGGCTCAATTCCCTTGTCCAGCGTCTCCATTCCACCCTGCCCAGGGTCTGCATCCCACCCCAGCCAGGATGCCCATCCTGCTTCGCCCAAAGTCTCCATCCCTCCTTGTCCAGCATCTGCATCCCACCGTGCCCTCGCTTCCCACCCTTCATTGCTCAGAGTCCTCATCCCTCCCTGCCCAGCGTCCCCACCTCAGAGTCCTCATCCCTCCCTGCCCAGCGTCCCCACCCTCGCAGCCGGGATCCCGGGCCCGGGTCCCGGTGCCAGCTCCCACCATCCCATTACGATTCCGTTTTTGCCTGCAGCGGCCGCGGGCCCAGCCCCTCGGAGCTGGGCAGGGCCGGGACCGCCCGGTCCCGCCGTGTAATTTGGGGCAGCAGGAACGCGCGGCGTGCAGGGCTGGGCTCGGCGGCACAGCCCGCCCGGGGAACCGGCAATTTGAGGCATTGCAGCCTTGCTCTGCTTCTAATTTGCTTCCCTGGGCTGCGCTTTTGCTGTGCCAGCAAAATACCCGGAGGGCGCCCGTCCTGCAGAGCGGCACGGGGCGTGGGGAGCTCCATGTGCGGTGTCGTGAGTGGGATTGTGCCACCCCCAGCGCCCTGCCACCCTCCACAACCCGGTGCCACCCCTGAGTCCCTGTCACCCTCCACAGCCCGGTGCCACCCCTGAGTCCCTGTCACCCATCATAGCCCGGTGCCACCCCCGGGTCCTGTCACCCATCATAGCCCGGTGCCACCCCTGAGTCCCTGTCACCCTCCACAGCCCGGTGCCACCCCTGAGTCCCTGTCACCCTCCACAGCCCGGTGCCACCCCTGAGTCCCTGCCACCCACCACAGCCCGGTGCCACCCCACCACGCCTGCCCTGAGGATCCTGCTGTGACACCGTGCAGGCTTCCCGTGAATTCCTGCGCTGTGAGGCGGGCCATGGCAGCCCGACAGGAGCTGCTGACTGCGCCAAATAGGGCGATTCCCGGCTCCCGCGGTGGAGGAGAGTTTCTCCTCGCTGAGCTCCTGCTGGAAAGCGGCTGGCACAGGGCTGGGAGAGTGGGAGCAATCCCTCGGATCTGCACCCATCCTATTCCTCACCAGCCTCATCCTCACCGGGGACAGAGGCTGGATGAGCTGCTGTGGGGTGAATCCTGAGGATGGGAGCATCCCTCTTCCTCCATGGCTGCTTTGGCTGGCGTGGGGACACAGTGAGACAGGGTGGCATCAGCAAGGAGCCCACAGCCAGGGTGTCCTGCGTGGGGACAGGCCATGGCCACCAGCTGTGGGTCCCCTGGCCCGGCTGACTCACCCATAAACATTTACATTCACAGCCGGAGCGGGGCTGTGCAGCTGCCAGGATCCAGATGGAAAATATCCCGAGCTCAGGGTGAATGTAAACAGGCAGCAGGGCTGGGATGCAGGTGAATGACCACGCTGGCAATTCCTCCTGGACAACCAGCCCAGAGTGGCCTTGGAAGAGGCTGCAAGCCTGAGGATATGGGGATGTGGGAATGGGAATGATGAATCTGGCGGGGTAGGAGGGAGGATGGAGAGATGGGGACATTGAAGCTGGTCACAGCAGGGATGGGGATGTGGGAATGGAGATGCTGAATCTGGAGGGGCAGGGGGAAGGATAGAGAGATGGGGATGTTGAAGCTGGTCACAGCAGGGATGGGGAGCCTGGGTGGAGCAAAATGGAAAAATTAGGACATTGAGCCTGGCAGGACAGGGCCAGTCCTGGGCTATTTTCACTGCCCCAAGGAAGGGATCAGTTGGTGGCCTGAGGGGTGACTGAACGGGTGAAAGGCTGGGACCTCCGCTGGCCTCTCGTGGATTTGCTCTCCCCATCCCTCCCAGTCCCAGCTGGATGATGCCGAGCCCCTGCACCACCGTTCCCCCCGGGGCCGAGCACCTGACAGGCAGCGGCGGCCCCGGAGGCGTCCCCGCCTCGCTGCAGCGACCGCAGGCAGGAACACGTTGTGCCACGAGCGCACCCGTCCTGTCGCTGTCCCCGTCCCCCCCGTTTCCGCCCCGTCCCCCCCGCCCTTCCAGCTCCCACGAGGCCGGGCAGGAGGTCCCGGGGGCTGCGGTGCCGTCCCCAAGGTCCCGGGCTCCGGTCCCTGCCTGGCCACGGGTTTCGTTTCTGCTCCCCCAGGGGCTTGAGGGGGAGGATGGAGAAGCGAAATTTTGGCAGCAGGATGTGGGCAGGCGGCGGGGCCGGGAGGGGGCTGGCGGGTCCCTGCCAGGAAGAGACCACCATGTCCGGGTAACTCTTTAATGGGATGGGCCTCGAGGGCCGAGCTGGACGCGGGGGAGCAGCTCCGTCTCACGGGTCCAAGCGACAACATCAGGGGACAGGGACGCCCTGCCCGCGGCTCCATCGGGGACCGGGCACGGCAGCGCTGCGGGATGCAGGAGCCATCCCTGGGGCTCAGGAGTGCTCCGGCAGGAAGCTGCTGAGAGTCAGGTTGTCTCCATCGGGCTCGGAGCTGCCGTCGGGCAGCAGCAGCTTGTGCCTCCGGGCGGGGACAGGACGGGGGCCGGCGGCCGCCTCGGCGTCGGGCAGCAGCGAGGAGATGCAAACCATCTCGGTGGGGCTGAAGCGGCGCTCCCCCGTCCGCGCCCGCCGCCACAGCAGCGACCCCAGCACGCCCGTGCTCACCAGGAAGGCGGCGGCCACCAGCCCCAGCAGCAGGATGGCCAGCAGGCACTTGCTCATGGCCCCGCTGGGCTCCCAGGACACCGCCGTGCCCACCGGCGTCGTGTCCCCGATGGCCGCAAGGGTCGATGCAGGCGGAGCTCGGGATTTCTTGGGTTTCCCGTAGCCCGTGCTGGTGAGGACAAAGGCTGGGGGGGCTGTTGAGCGTGGCCCCGTGGAGGAGTCGCTGTCCAGGCCATCAGTCACTGTGTCCTCCTCGATGAGTGCCGTGAGCCAGCCGGGGGTGGTGGTGGGGATGCTCTTTCGGGCTGCTGATGGTGTGCCAGGCTCTGAGCCTGGCAGCAGATCGGGAGCAGGGGAATCAGTCTCATCCATAGGATCAGCTGTGGTTGGCACCACGAGTGCCCAGCTGGCCTCAGTGCTGGATGCTGGTGGTGGGGCAGTGCTCGGGAGCAGGTCGGGATCAGGGGGATCTGTCTCATCCATGGGATCAGCTGTGGTGGGCACCCGGAGCAGGCTGGTGCTGGCACTGGTCACTGTTGGTGCCACAGAGTCCTCCAGTGAGTCAGGAGCAGGGGAATCTGTCTCATCCATAGGCCCGGCTGTGGTGGGCACTGCAGGCACCTGGAGCAGGCTGGAGTTGGTGCTGGGCACTGGTGCTGCAGAGCTCAGGAGCAGCTCAGGCTCGGGGGAATCATCATCCATGGCATTGGCTGTGGTTGGCACCAGGAGCAGGCTGGAGTTGGTGCTGGGCACTGGTGCTGCAGAGCTCAGGAGCAGCTCAGGCTCGGGGGAATCATCATCCGTGGCATTGGCTGTGGTTGGCACCAGGAGCAGGCTGGCCTTGGTGCCAGGTGCTGGCGGTGGCACAGAGACACCATCGCCTTTGTCACTGCTGATCATCGTGGTGGCACCGGGCTCCTGCCCACTGTCATCCCTCTTGCCACGGGAGTGGGGCAGGGGCTTGGTCTCCCCCCAGACCCACTGCCCGCCCCAGGGCAGCCCCGGCTCCAGCAGATCAGCCCCACACGCCCACAGGGGGCTCAGCACCAGCAGCACCAGCAGGGCCCGGCCCGGCGCCATGGGACCTGCAGGGGACACAAAGGGCAGGTGACATCGGGGTCCTGCTCCCTGCGGGAGAATGCTGAGCCCCAGTGTGGGATCACACTCCAACAGAGGATCCTCCTGCCCCCCTCGGGTTTGGGGGGATGGAGGAGGCACCCAGAGACCTCTTCCTGCCACAGCCTCTACCTGCGGGACCTCAGCCCAGCTCTGCTCCAGGAGCAAGTTTTGATAAGGAAGTTGAGTGTCTGGAAATGGGAAATCAGCCGCGATGGAGGCGGCTGCCCCGGGACGGGGCAGTTGCGGGATGAGTGCGTCCATGTGGAAATGAAACCACAGGGATGTCACCCTCGTTGTGACAGACACCCCTTGTCAGGGTGCCCGTCCCCACCCCCACCCGCCGGCTGGGCTGGCACAGGGCTCCAGGGCTGAGGCCACCATGAGCCTGTGTCTCTGAGCTGGAGCAGGAGAGGCAAATCCACCCCAAACTCACCCCAAATCCCCCCATTCCATCACCAATCCCCCCACAGCTCCCTCGGCAGCCCCGGTGGGCGGCGGCCGCCGCGGTCCCCGAGGATCCGCACCCAAGAGCATCCGGGCACGGCGGAACGCTCCGAGCATCCCCAGGAGGCTCCCACACCCCCAGAGCACCCACCCGCCTCCCCAGACCCCAGGGACCAGCACGGAGCGTGGCACCCTCAGGGACCCTCCATGAGCATCCCCTCTGCATCCAGAGCATCCCTGGGGCCGAATCCCGATCCAGCCCCTTCCCAGCAGGGCTCACCTGTGCTGATGGATCCCAACCTCAGGAATCACCGGCGAGGCTGGCACGGAGGGCCGAGGGCAGCCCCAGCACCGGCACCCGCGGGGCGTCGTGGGCCGCCCTCCGCCTGCACCTCCGGCCGGGCGGGGCAGGGAGGGAGCGCGGAAAGGGCTGCGGTTTCCAGAGCCCGGGGAGGGGAAGGACGTCACGGCGAGAGCGGGGCCAGCGAGGGCCGGGGGCTGCGGGCACCCCCGGCGAGGGCTGCTCCCCACCAAGGGGCTTCCTCGGAGGGCTCGGCCCCAGCGGAGCAGCTGCGCGCCGGGGCTGGCGTCGCTCCGAAAGCAGAAGTGACGGCAAACCTGGTGCCAGGGCTGCCACCCCCGCGGGCACGGTGTGGGCATGGCCGGGGAGGGGGCCAGGGTGCCCTGAGACACCTCAGCACCGGGAAACGAGGAGGAGGAGGGTGAGGGCCTGACTTGATGTTTTGCACAGCCCTTGTGCCGGGCTCCTTCTCTCTGCGCCATCCCCAGGATGCTCGGGGGGGCTCTCGGGGGGGCTGCCCGGTGTTGTCCTGGGTGTTGTCCCGGCCTCGTGGCACTGGCACGACAGGAAAGCCCCCGCCCCAACCGCAGGCTCCCGCAGGGCGGGAGGCGCAGCCGCAGCCGCAGGAAGGTGCTGCAAGAGCCGCATCCGCAGGAACGGGCTCGGGGTGTCAACAACCCCCCGGCCTCGGAAAGCTCGGCCCGTCCCCGCTCCGAAACACCTGGCCAGGGGCTGGAAAAGGGAAGAAAAGGGGCTCAGGATGTGGGATGAGCATCCCCGGGATGGATCCATGGGAGCAGGGAGCACTCATTCTCTGGGAGCATCCCTGCCCGGCTTTGGGGCGGTGTCAGGGTCAGGGTGTTCTGGAGGGGGTTGTGCAACATCCCCTGAAATGCCTCAGCCCTGAGAAAGCTCAAACCTGGGTGGGGTAAGAGATGCTGTTTCCAGCCCGGGCTCTGTGTCATTTCAGACTTCCTGCAGCCTGAAAACAAATTTCACCTGGGGAAGAGCAGAATGAGCCCCCCCCAGATCCAGGGTGGCTCCCAAGCAGGGCTGCTCCTTCCTGGGAACACATCACCCCCATCCACCCCGAGATCCCATCACATCCCACACCCAGCCAAGCTCTTGGGTTCCTCACTGGGAATCACCAGGGAGATTCCATGTGTGACCCCAGGAACGGGCCCTGGCTCTCCTGGGACAAGAGCAGAAGGTCCCCAAGGACCCCCTCATCCACAGCCCCCCACTGAAGCATCCCTCACTCCACATCCCAGTTATCAATCAGAGCTGGAATGCCGAGAGGCAAAGGAAAAGCCAAGCAGAGGCAGTTTATAATCAATGACTTTTATCTTTTGAAAATGGAAGCAAATATTTGGACAGATACTCTGGCCGCTCTATAAGAGCGCGTCTTTCCGGACTGGGCTGGTTCTCTCCCGGGATATCACGGCTACAAAAAGCTTCAGGCACTGACTCCGGTTGAGCCTGGCGAGGCATCAGTTCATTTAAATAAAATACAGGCTAGGAACTAAAATCTCCCACACCCCCACCCCCGGGCACCTCAATCCAGCGGCTCCCAAAACTGATTTCCCTCCAATGTTAGGAACAAACCCGAGGTCCCCGAGCACACAACCCTGAAGTCACACGTACAAATCAACACAGAAATCACCACTGTGGGGAGAACAACCTTCGGGTTTGGGATCCAAAAGGAAAAAAAAAAAAAAAAAATCCATAAAAATACACATCTCAGGCATTTACTGCAATACAGAAACGTCACCAAACAGCCAAAGAACCTGGAGCAGCCGGATTGTGGATCCACGGGCACAGGGCAGGGGATGCCACTTGTCCCTAAAACACAGAAATCCCACTTTTCTGAAGCTTTCCTGCTCTGCAATCCCACCACATCCTCTGTCTCCTCCATCCCGTCCTCCTCGTGCCTCTCCAGCTACGTCCCCCGGCCGATTCTGCCTCCACACACACATCCCTCCACAACAGGGAATCCTTAACCTGGAATTCTGAACATGCAAACACTGGGAAAAATGGAAAATCAGAGAATTCCTAGCTAAACTAATGGAAAATAATAAAAAAATCGATCACTTCAGCCTGGATGAGGGACTCGTGTCCACGGGGATGCTCCGGGTGGGAGCACACGGAGCTGCCACAGGGACAGAGCCCGGCTGGGATGAGGATCCAGAGCTCTCAGACACCTGATGGTCTCTGCCCACCTTTGGATCCAGGATGGGTTATCAGCACTCCCTGGCACTGCAGGGATGGGCTCGTGCTGGGCACAGCTCTGTGGGGTGTCCTGGATCCCATTCCCAGCACAAGGACACGGCCTGGGAGCAGGGAGCCAGCCTGCCCCACCATCCCTGATGGCTCCTCCACAGGGCACAGCCTGCCCAGCACGGCTCTGCTGAGCTGAGCTCCCATGGAATGCCAGGAGGGGCCCTCACAGGGCCTCTCCCTGCAGGATCCCAAAGGAGCTGTGTGAGAAACCAGCTCTCCAAAGTGGGATCAAATCCACCCTCCCAGTGCCTTCTGCTCTGAAGGGTTGGGAGTGCAAGGTGGGGTTTGGGGTTGGAGGTCGCTCATCTGGTCTGGGAACAAATCCTTTCCTGCATGGAAGGGTGGCAGGCAGGAATGGGAATGATGGACAGGAGAAAACAAATGATAAAAAAAAGTAACAACAGAGGCATTTTGTTTGTGGAGAATTATCGTGGAAAAAATCACCTTTCTGCTGCTAATGCTGCTTTGGAAGCACAGAAAATTCCTATTATCAGCACTGGTGTGAAGGGCTGATGGATTCCAAAAGCTCCTTAAAATCCATGAGCTCAGGAGTGTTGGGGGGCAAGAACAAGGATTTACAGCAATGACAGCTGGCATCCCACAGCTCACCTGGAACTCCATGCTCCATGGATAAAAACATTCCTGCATGGAAATCACTTCTGCCATGAAATGGAAATAAAAATGAGCAAGTAAAACGGGTGAGTTTGGTCATGGAAACAAACTTTGGGATTGTAGGAAAATGGGAACATGGTGCTGGCTTAAAACTTCAGTAGGAAATAAATCCCCTCATTCAGAATGATATATTTGTATTTTTCTGTCAGCCAACAGGGCTGGGGACACTTTGTGGAGCAGGAAAGGCAGCTGATCCCATCTCCAAGGGGATTCCACAGGGAAGAGAAAGGAAGGGAACCCACCTGATTGTTCCAAATGGAGGATTTATACAAAATAGCTTCAGCTTTGTTCTCTGCACAGTGTAAACACCCCCCACACCCCCTGTCCCTTGGAATGGAAACACAAATACTGCAAAGTGGCAAATAAGAAAAATAAAAGCGATTTTTTTTTCTATTTTTTGGCAACTCTAAAAAAAAAAAAAGGTTTAAGAACAATGTGGCATTGGTCCCTAAATCTAGAAAAAGATATTTGGGCATGACATTGGAAGTCAAGAACGGATTCGTTTTTTAAAGATTCATAATAACATCTGGGAAAAAAAACCCAAAAAAAAAAAAAAAAAACTTGTAAAAGTAGCACTTCTTGTTTTTGACACAGTCACAGAAATTCATTGGAACATCGGGAAACGAAAAAGATCTTTCACTAAAAAGCTTGGCTTGAAATCATCGGCTCTCTTGACGTGGATTTAGGAGAACAGGAAAGCTCGTACTGGAATGCTGCAGGCTGCTGCTGGCTGAACTGGGAGCTGGGATGTGCCTGGGCTGGGGCGCCCTCAGTCCGCGATCTTGGCCATCTGCTGCTCCAGCTTGGAGATGCGCTCGTCCTGGCTGGAGATCGTGTCCTTGATGGATTTCAGCTCCTTCAAAATCTCGTCCAATTTGGCGTCGTTTTGCTGGAAGATCAGAAAGGATGAGTTGGGAGAGCTCTGGGGTTCTCCAAGGAAAGGGCTCCTCCCTGTGGGATTGTTGGAGGGATGGGGCTGTGACAGATTTGGGAGCAGTTGGGATGCTCAGGGAAGGGAGCAGCATCTCCAGTGCACCCACCCAGGACCATCAAAGCCATACTTTCCTCTCTGTCCCAAAGGACAGGGATTAGTGGTGAACAAGGTGCTGGTGCTGGGTTAGGGTTGGACTTGGGGATCTTGAATTAGGGTTGGACTGGGGGATCTTGAAAATCTTTTCAAACATTTAGTGGTTCTGTGATTTAGAAAAAGCAATTCCAAGTAATCTTCCATGTCTACAGAAGCATTAGAATCACAGAGTCATGGAATATCCCAAGTTGGAAGGGACCCACAGGGATCATCCAGTCCAACTCCTGGCCCTGCCCAGGACACCCCAACAATCCCAGGCTGTTCCCTGGGGCTGTGACACCTCATGGGAAGCCTGGTCAGTGTCCCAGCACCCTCTGGGGGAAGAAGAATCTTTTCCTGATATCCAGCCTAACCTTCCCCTGGCAGAGCTCCAGCCATTCCCTCAGGTCCTGTCACTGGTCCCACCCTGGCATTCCCACCTGAGGCCATCACCCCCACAATTCCTGGAGTTTACTCACGGAGTTTGAGGCATCCGCTGCTTTCTTTGGAGCGTTTATGAGATCACCCTTCTTGTTGCCAGCAGGTTTGTTGTCCAGTATGTTCTTCTTGACCACCTTGAGATCCCTGTTTTTGCCTGGAATGTACCCGTGCTTCAAGGAGATGAGGAGAGGATCAGCGTTCTTCCCCTCAAACCACTCCTCTGCTTCCAGAGCTGCCTCTGGGCCGGCTGTGTCCGGGTACAGGTCATCCTGGAAGAGGTCAGACTGCAAGGCAGGAGACATGGATCAGTCAGGAGCTCTGGGAGGCAGGAGCTGGCTCCAAAGCCCGGCCCCAGGGCAGTGCTCACCTTGCGGGGAACCGTCATGATGATGGGCTCACACTTCCTCTCGTGGAGCTTGAAAAACCTGTGTGGAAAAGGAGAGGTGGGACAGGGAGTGAGGATCAGGGAGATGGAGGACATGGGAAAGGAGCAACCCCAAGGAACCACAGAAATCCCTGAGACCATCAAGTCCAACCATTCCCAAGGCCACCATAACCCACGTCCCCAAGTGCTGTTAATCCCTCCTGGATGGGGACTCCACCCCTGCCCTGAGCAGTCCCTTCCAATGCCTGAGCCCCCCTTTCCAGGAAAAAAATTGTTCCTAATATCCAAGGACATTTCCCCTTGTCCTATCACTTGTTTCCTGGCAGAAAAGATGGCTCATGTTCCCAGACAACAGTGATGTCACCACACTGACATCCTGAGATGTTTCCTGCCCTCCCCAGCTTTTCTGAACCACAGCTGCCCTGTGCTCAGTGCTCTGCTGCTTCAACCACTCCTGCAGTGCCCAGCCCCAGCTCCCAGCCCTGGGATGAGCTCTCCTCACCTGGCAATCTCACACTTGTTGACATCAAGGCCCCTCTTTGGCATGAACCCCATGCCCCTCTGCGGCTCTTTGCTGCTGAAGGTGTTGAGGTAGTGAACGTACGGGGACTCATCCGTGATCTCGAAGTAGCGGATGCTGCTGTCACCCTGCAAGGAACCCCAGGAGAAGCTGCAGCACCTGTGTTCCCTGTGCCCACACTGCTGCTCCCATTTCCTTTCAGGAATGCTGCCATGGACAGCTCACAGCTGTTTTTGAAGCAAGGCTGATCCCCTCCACAATCTGAGTCCATCAAGTGAACAATTCCTCCCAGTCCTGTTCCAAACACTGTGGGACAGGGATTGAGCTCTGCTCCCAGGCTGGGAGTGGCCCCAAGTCACCTCTTGTGGAAAAACCTCCTGCCACAATCAGGCAGAAATGCTATAAACCAGTTAATCCTCAATTCCAAGCAATTTCACCACACTGCGGTCTCTGAAACTGCAGGAGGAGTGGCTGATAGAAACCAAATATTCCTCACCAGCTGCTACAAAGATGGGATTTATGAACATACTTGTGTGGACCTTCCTTTGTAATTCCTTGCTCATCTTGGCTTGGGCTCCTATTTGTAGGAGTCCATCAAATGTGGGCACCAAATTCCTACAAATTGCTTCTAGAAAGGAGTACCCAATTCCAGTTTTCTATTCTTTAACCCCATAAAATTACAGAGAGTCACTACATGCTCCAGCATCTCCAAGGACAACACCCAAAATGCACCTTCCTCCCATTCCAGTGTAAAACCACCCAGGTTAACACCAGCAAGAAATGTTTAGGCAACAGTTTCAGACTTGTTGCATTAGGAGCAGCTTTACCTAACCCATCTCCAAGAAACATCCAGGTCCTTCCCAGATTCTGCAGAATTGAGGATCAAACCCTTTCCAGAGCAGCCTGGTCCCTCTGCAGCACTGATATTTTGGGGAACATTTCACAGGCTCCAGGTGCCTCCAAAGCCTCTCCTTACCTTCCCACACAGGTAAATGATGTTGGTGTCTGGGTCATAGAAGGGCAGCAGGACCCCGTTGCTGGTGTCCATCTCGTGAAGCGCTATTGGCTCCTCCATGTTTTTCTGGAAATAAAAATGCCAGGGATGTTAATAAAGAATGGAAAAGCTTCTGTTCATAGAGGGAGGGTCTAAATTATTAACACTCTGTAGGCAGCGAGCTCCCAGTGGTGTCTGCACCACCCAGAAGGATCCGTGTGTTACAACAAATGCTGGGAATGTTCATGAACTGATTCATTCCCCAAGGGCATTTTAATCACTAAATTAAATAAAAACAGGAGCCAGGAAAATTCACCAAGTCAAGGGAAATATGTGACACAGTGAGTTAGTGTCAGTAGGATGGGAGATGGGACAGAGCCTCCTTCCCTGGGGACACTCAAAAGCCACCTGGACACAATCCAGGTGGTCCTTCCACCCTGAACCCTCCTGGGATTGCTGCTGCCTGCTCTCCACAATGCACAGAGAGAAGTGACCTTCCCACAGCCCCTCTGCTCCCTGTGCATCTTCCCAGGCACTTCCAACCTGCAGCTCCTGCTCAGCTCCTTCACTGAGTGACCACACAGCCAAAATCATGGAAGCAGGAGCAGGCAGCAGATGGAGTGGGAATAACCTCAAGTATATAAACTATGAATTTAGGAAGGAATTCTTCTCTGTGAGGGTGGTGAAGCCCTGAAGAAGACCCCAGAGAAGCTGTGGCTGCTCCATCCCTGTTTGGACGGACTTTGAGCAACCTGGGCTAGTGGAAGGTGTCCCTGCCCACGGATTGGAACGGGATTTGCTTTAATGCCCCATCCAACCCAAGCCAAGCCATTCCAGGATTCCATGGCTGCAGGGCTGGGTTGGGAGGAGCAGGCCATGGATGTGAGGAGCCCAGGGATGCAGGCTGGGCTCGTACCGGGTTCCACAGGGCCAGCTGCCGCTCGCTCATGCGGCTGAAGCCGGTGGTGAAGATGTTCCCGTCCGCCAGGAAAATGGCTCGCATGGGCCGGGCTCCCTCGTGGGTTTTCTCCTTCTCCTGGAAGAGAGGAGCAGATCAGGACCAGCAGTGAACAGAAAAACCCTTGGAGTGGTGGCTCCTCTCTGGACACACTGCTCCTCTCCAACACCCAGCTCTCCTCCCCTGCTGCCTGAGGGAAGAGCCCAAACACAGCCACGGGAGAAGGGGACACTCCTGGCTCATTCCAGCTTTGCCTCTTGCAAGGCTGAAGGAAAACCTCTTTGTAAGCTACAACTAAAGCTCTGCTTTGCATGCACAACTCTGGAACTGTAATTATACAAAAGGATTAGATGTGGAATTACACTCCTGCAGGTTTAAAACTGAGCCCTAAAATCCCAGTTCAAACACTAATCCCAATAAACCCAGACAAATCCTCCAACTCCTACTATTCCTCCTGTAATTTCTGAAGAAAACGACTCAACGTGGTGTGTAAACCCCACATATTTCTTCCATATTTTCTTCACTTCCTGCTGGAGTGAATCCAGTTGTTTCTTTAAGGATTAAGCAAACTTACAGCAACAATTTCTTGTTTCCTGGGGTCGATAACTCGGACTTTTTTGTCTTTGGAAGCTGTGCAGATGAGGCTGCCGTTGCGATTCCAGCTCACGTTGTAGATCATGTCCACGTGCATGTCATCCAGGTTGATGAGGGCTTCTCCTGTTCCCACATTCCAGATGATGATGGCATTATCACAGCCTAAAATGGGAAATAACAGCTCCAGTCACAGAACTGGGGGACACAGGGGCAAAGTCAGAGGTGGGGAACAAGGAATAAACCCCCTGCAGCTCCAAAGTGTTTTTGGGGAAACCAAAACCCAGACTGGGAGCTCAGGAGGGATTTTTATCAATGGAAAACACCCAGCTCATCCAACAATCCAGCTGAAAGGACTCATTTCTTTCCTTGGGACCAAACCCATGGAAGTCTCAGATGGTACCAATGGATAATGAATTATCCAATTTATTTCCATAATGATGTGACTGATTTTCAGTGGTCAAAAGAATCTCATTCCATGGACTGTACCGGCCAAGGAGACAATTTGAAAAATGCTGCCCATGAGAGGTTGTGGACTCTGGGATACTTTGCAGGGATCAAGGGAAAGGAGAAACACTTGGGCTTGTTCTAAAAGTATATGAGAACAGGGATGTGGGGAATACAGATGTAAATTGTTCTTGCAGATCAAATAAAGTCTGGAACAACTTTCACACTCCAATTCCAGACAATTCCTCAGTGCTTATCCCTGTAAACTGAAGATAAAAAAGGCTGAGATACAGAGGGGGCTGTGAGCCACGTGTCCCGGTGCTCCCAGCTACTGCCACGGGTCTTGTGATTCCCAGGGATCTGAGCAGCTGGGAGAGGGAAGAAGGAAAAGCTGGAGAGGAAGGAAGGCAGGGAGAGGAGCTGATGACGCCCATTGCTGTGCTCCTACCTGCGCTGAGCAGCACGTTCCGCGCCGTCGGATGCCAGGCCACGATGCCAACTCTCTTGGAATGGCCTTCTAGCACTACCACCGGCTCTGTCAGGGACAGGGTGAGCCCGTTCTCGGGAATCTGCCACACCTGGGAGGGACAGGAAAGCAAAGGAAAGCTGCTCAGGCGAGGGCAGCCCCTCTGCAGAGCGCGTGGCTCGGCTGCTTCCCGCGTCCCGCAGCCGCCGGAGCTGTCAGTGCCCCGTGTGAACAGGGAGGGAATCAGGGAGGGAATCAGGGAGGGAATCACTCCCAGCTGTCAATAAGCCCTTGGCTGATCCATGAGGAAAATCCTTCCTCACTCATGGGCCTGCACAAACCCACAGCTCCTCATGGTGCAACCCCTGTATTTCCATGTGCACAGACCCACTCCGCTCCTGCTCCCCAAGGAATCTGGAAAATCTCCCCTGCAGCTCCAATTCCATGGAAAGAGCTGCTGTCTTTCCAAACTATGCCTGTCCTGCTGCAGCTCTACCACTGCCTACTCTTCATTACTTTAAGAACACCAGCAATTCGTTTTCCTCTTAGATTCAGGATCCTTCCTGATCCCATTTAATTAGAGAATGGTTTGGTCCTGGAAGGAGCCAGAGCAGCCCAAATCAGCTGTGCCTGTTCACTTCTTGCCTGGTTACACAACCCTTCTGCTGCAGGGAAGGGCCACCAGGAGGAGGAACAGCCCCCCAAGGATGCCAGAGCACTGGAATTCCAGCAGGAGGGAGGTGGCTTTTGCAGCTGGCAGCAAACAGGGATGGGACAGACAAACCCATCACCCCAGAGCCCCAGGGCAGGATCAGCCCCACCAAAACTATTCCTGCAATTCAGCACTGGACAATCATCTTGGAATTGAATTTGACCTACATAGAGTGTATTAAAAAATGCCATGGAATTCCAGGGAGAGCTCCTCGGGGAGCAGTTGGAGCTGCTGAAGGTAGGTGGCAGCATTAGAGCACGCTCGCTTTGCTTCCCATTGTCTGCTTTTCCTGGAGTTGGGAGAATGGGGCTTGCCAGCCCCTGCCCACCATGCCCAACAAGCTGTGGGATGTGAGGGAGTGGATTTAGGAAGTGAGGCAGACTGAGATGGACACGTGGATTTCTGTGCTAATCCCAGTTTTTCCCTTCTCAAAGGAATGACTGGCACTGGAAAAAAAAACCCAGCAAGATGCAGAGATTCTCAGTGGGTACCAGCTCACCTCTAAATAACCCAAAACTGATTTAGCTTTTCATGGACACAGCTCCCAGTGCCCTCCTTCCCACACCCTCAGCTTCCAGGAGGAATGACCACAATGGGAACACTTCCCAAGGAGAGGATTCCACAAAATGGTCACAGCCCCAAGGCTGCCAGAGCTCCAGAGCCTTTGGACAAGGCTCTGAGGCACAGGGTGGGATTGCTGGGGTGTCTGTGCAGAGCCAGGATCAAACCAGGCTCACAGGGAAATTACAGAACTTTGGATGCAGGATTTACCCTGCCAAAGGGGAGGACTCAGTTCTGTTCTGCACCATCTCAGCCAGGAAGGACCTGAGATCCCTCTGAGCAAGTGCAAAGGAGCCAGAAAACTCCAGAACCAAATTTAAACGTGAGACAGCAAGTGCAGGGGGTGGGAAAGGAAAGGGAGGCAAAATCCCAGTGAAAAAGTTGAGTTTTTTTTTTAAAAGCCACTGGAGACAGATGGAATTTTCTGTCAGGTAAAGAGCTGGGAGCAGCTGCAGAGCACTGCAATCCTGGGCAGATTTCAGACTACTGACCCAATAACCCTCCCTGCTATTCCCAAAAATAATAAAGAAACAAATGTGGAAGGTCAGGGCACGGCCCAGCCCCTCGTTCCTGCACAGGGTGGGGGTCTGGCCTCAGCCTGGGATCAAATCAGGTTCACAGGGAAATCACAGAATTTTGGATGCAGGACTTACCCTGCCGAGGGGGAGGACTCAGGATGACTCCAAGGAAACCTGAAATTGCTGCAGGATTGCCTGGGCTTTAGGAAGGGTTTGTCAGCTCTCCCTCCCGTGGGTGTCTGAGTGTTTTTGGGGGGGTTTATGTTGTTATCAAGGGGGTTATGATGTTATCAAGGCTGTTTGTTTGTGCAGGAGGAAGTGGAGGGGTGGCACAGCTGAGGGAGAGGTTTGGGGCTGCAGGAAGGGCAGGAGGGGAAGGTTTTGCACAAGCAGCATGTGAGAAAGAAAACAAAGCAAACTTTTCTTTCACCCCCTTTAAAGAGAAGCAAAAACGGCCTCCTCTGGCTCTGCACAAGTTGAAAAGAAGACTAAATCCATGTTTATAAAAAGCATTACTTCCTACATCATATATGTCAATTTTTATCACTTTAAGTAAGGAAACAACTGAATTTGGGGCCTGGATTTATCCATGGCCCTGCAGGAAGAGGCTCTTGGTGCATCATTTTTGCAGGGTCACATCTTCTCCTCATCCCCCCTGCCCTGCTTGGTGGCTCAGGTCACTGCAAGAGCTCTCTTTGATTTTTAAAGGAATTTGCTCCATCACATGAGCTCTGCTCTGGCCTTTCCACACAAATTCCTTAAAATCCACCTTCAGATGAAGAAAATTTTCCATCTCTGAGGAAGGGCCTCGATACCATCTAGAAATCTTTATCCACTAAAACATTTTCCAGCTGAACCAAAAGCCTGCAGTACATCAGAGCCATTCAGCACAACATCAAGCTGGAATATTTAAGTAATTCCTCATTTGCTGGCACAAGGAAACAATTCCTCCAAGGGAAGAGGCCACAGAAGGTATTTGCAAGGAAGGCTTTGGAGAGGGATGTCAGGTCCTCTCCTCTTTCCCAGTCTTGTCTCCGATGATGTCTGGTATTCCTAACACCAAACCTGTTCAAGGTTTATGGGCAGGTTTTGTAAAAATCTGGGAATTTCTTTAGAGGGAAAGGTTTCTGGCTTTGGATAGGGCCAAGTGGAGATTCCTTGTGCCACAGGGAGGCTGCAGAGTTATGGCTGCAGGGAATCAGCCCTGTCCACCTGGAGACAGTGGTTTGCACCTCAAATCCATTTTCTATCCCTCAATACCATCCCAAATCCATATTCTATCCCTCAACACCATCCCCAAATCCATATTCTATCCTTCAATACCACCCCAAATTCATGTTCTATCCCTCAACACCATCCCAAATCTACACTCTCTCCCTCACACAGTCCCAAATCCATGTTCCTTCCCTCAGATCATCCCAAATCCACATTCTCCCCCTCAATACCACCCCAAATCCACATTCTCCCCCTCAATACCACCCCAAATCCACATTCTCCCCCTCAATACCACCCCAAATCCCCATTTTCTCCCTCACACCACCCCAAATCCCCATTTTCTCCCTCACACCATCCCAAATCCACGCTCTCCCCCCTCAATACACGTCTGGCTGACGTAGCTGAGATTTCTTGTGAGATCCTAAATCCCTGAGTGCCAGGGCACAGATGGTCTTTAAGAAGCAGGATTTTTTCCCCAGCAGCTGGAATTGCACAGAATCCCCCACGTCACTTTCTGTGCCTCCCCCCAGCAGAGCTCAGAGCCCACGAGCAGCCTCGTGTCCTGCAAAGCTCCCTGGGTTTATTCTGCCCAGGAATCAGAACACAAACCCTTTCTCCAGGAAAAAAAAAAGGACACTGAACTGTCCATGCCAGGCCAGAAAAGCAATTAAAATTAGGGAAAGCTCATTAGCTCACTGCCAAAAGTCCAAGCCAGGGGTGTTCTTTGGGATGTGCAGTTCCCAACTGTCCTGAACGACTTGGGATCCATCACTTCCCATTCCAAACCTCCAGCTAACACAACCCAGCACATCCCTGACCCTGGAAGTGCAGCAAGGACTCACCTATTTCCCCTTCCACTCCACACAGGTCACACCAAACACAAAACCCCCAGAGGGCTCCACCCAACCCTGCTCCACCCTCCTTCCCACACGGTTCCTGCCTCCAGGGATGGATGGGAAGCTCATCCCCACCTTGGGATGTGTGGAGAACCCCCAGAGTCCAGCAGGAGGTGCAGATCCCTGCAGTTTGTGTCCCCATCAGGATGGTGTGAGGGACACAGTGGGTTTGGGATGGTTTGGGAGGGAGAGAGTTTGTCCACTTGGACAACTTGCAGCTGAACTCTGTCAGTTTTTCTCCACAATTCAGTCCCTTTGGAGCCTCCCAACATATTTCTCATTGCACTTGGATTACAGACTTATTTTGCCTCCAAGGAGGCAGCTCTGGCCCTTCACTGATGCTCACATTTCACAAACATTCCCAATGTGCAGCCCTTCTCCATTCTGGTTGGAGAAACATTCCTGCATCCTTCCAAAGCTCCGTTCCAGCCCAGTAGTGAGAGTTGCTAACACAGAAGTTGTTGTTTTGTTTAATATTAAATATAGCCCATTTTGTTAACATGTTTCAGCTTCCAAGACTGAGAGATCACAGGCAAGAGCTGTCCCAGGAAAAGCCTCTTGGGATGAATCCCCTCCCAAACATTTTAACGATGAACAGAAGCAAAAGAATTTATCTGACATGATCTATAATAAGATTTCAATATAACATTCAGCCTACAGCATTTCTAAATATGGCCAAAGATCCCTGGAGTTATTTGGCATTATTTCATCTTCCAAGGATTTTCTTTCACTTATTCTGCTGTGTTTGCATACGTGGGATTCCACATCCGTCACGGAGCGAGCCCGGCTGGGCCATCACTGACTTAGAACAGGTCTAAATCCAAGGCTGGCAGGTGCAGAATTTGTGAAATTATTTTTATTTATTTATTTAAAAAAGACATTTTGACATCTGCTCAAAACTTGGAGATAGAGGGAAAATTTCACTTCCTTAAATCTTGAAGGAATCTTGGAACCTTCCAACCCTGGATCCCTGGGCTCCTCACATCCATGCCCTGCTCCTACCAGTGAGCTGGGCTCATTCCCTTCCAATCCCTTCCTCTTCCCAACCTCATTCCCTTTCAATCCCTACCTCTTCCCAACACACACCTCCACACCCATTGGGATATCTGAGGTAAGGAACCAGCTGTCTTCTCACAGCTCAACAAATCAGAGCACCTCACCACAGACCGGCACTCTCATTCCTCTTCCCAATCAAACAAATGCCCAGGAGAAGGAAAAATGGAAAAAAAATTCTTCCCTGTGAGAGTGGTGAGGCCCTGGCACATGTTGGAAGTGTCCCAGGCCAGGCTGGACAGGGCTTGGAGCAACCTGGTCCATGGAAGGTGTTGGAATGGGATGAGCTTTAAGTTCCTTCCAACCCAAACCTTTCCACGACCACTCTGCCCTCACCTCACCTTGGAACAGAAGGTTCCTGGAGACACCTCCAGGGATTCCAGAGTCCTTTGGAGCAGGAGCAAAGCCCACCCCAGAAGGGACACTCACCATGACAGTGCAGTCCTCGGAGCCGCTGGCGATGACCTGGTCATTGTGGGGACACCAGTCGATGTCCAGCACCGGCCCCGTGTGCCCACACACTGTGGGGTAGGACTTGTCAATCCTGCCTGTCTGGAGGGAAGAAGAAGAAAGAGAGCTGTGATATCCTGAAGGAAGGTGCTTCCCAACCCTCTGTTTGCTCTTTCACATCCACAGTTCCATGAGATCTGAACTCGTGGATCAGCAGAGGAACAGACCAGCAGCTCTTCTCCAGCATCAATGAGCTGGAAGCTCCCCATGGAGCAAAGGAAAGGGTTCAGAGATCCAGCACAGCTGGGCTGTGACCCCACATCTCAGCACCTGCTGCCACACCATCCCTTTTTCCACCCCAACCTTCTGGGAAGAGCAAAGCTCTGGTTTCATCTGCTTCCCAATGGAGATGGCTGAAGACAACCAAGCTAAAAATGTCATTGGAGGGCATTGCTGGTCACTGAATTCACCAGGTCTGCTTGGTTTCCTAAAACAGAAGGATTTTGCTTGGTTGGGAAGATTTTAGGATGCAGTTGAGCAAAGGAAAATTTGTTTTGAGGAACAAAAGTTGCCAGCATGGACTGTGACAGCCACACCAAGCTCTCCATGGCCAGAGGACCGGGGCCACCAATGCCAAGCTCCCTACAGGGATAACACTTCCAAGAAAATGAGCTAATGAGCCACCTAAACCTGAACTGGCACAAATCCAGCGATGCTGAAACACCAATTCTGCCCCTGGGTCTACGTTTTGCTGAGGAGCCCCTGAAGGACCTGATCCCACAAAGAAGGAAAAGGAAAATCACCCTCATCATCCTCCTCTCTCTTGGGCAATAGTTACAATGCTGAAGATGCACAGCAATAACAGCAGGGTGAGGAGGAAACTCCTCCACTTCCACAGCCTCACCCCTGGTGCTGCTCCATGGGGTTTTGTTTCACCTTTTCATGATGAGTGATGGGAGAAGAGAAGCAGCAGGGAGAGGTCTGGGATGGGGTCGTCTCCTTTTGTGCTTAAACATGCAGAAGAAATGGTTGGAATTTCACTTGTGCCATTGGATGGGAACATTCCCCAACCTTGGAGGTGACATTCCTTAATTTATGCCTCCCACCCTCCTATTCAAGGCTGATAACCAGAATAATGCTGGACATTGGCTTTAGAGGATGACTGACCTGGAGCCCTCCACAAACAGCAAAACAAGATATTGATCCCAAAAAAAATCCCACTAAAAGCCAAATTTAGGCTTCAAAAATAAAAGACTCAGTGATTCAGCTGCTTTTGGAATTATTAAAAGGGGAAGAGTTGTAGATGAAAAGCCATAAACCTGCCATTCAAAAATTAAAGCCTGTGTAATCCCTCTTGGATGCCATAATGTGAAATAGGATTTAAAAAATTAATACACCCAACTGCCATGTAGAATTCATCCATTTTAATTTACCCAATTAAAAGGAGAACCATGCAGAGCACATGAACTGCAGAAGGCACATGACAGGCCACAGACAAATACAGGAAAAATAGGAATAATAATGCAAAATGTCAGGGACTGCCTGTTCTGGCTCCCTGGCAGGAATCAGTGGGATCCTCCAGGAGGAGCTCCTGGTAACAATTTCCAGGCTGCACAAGCACTTGTCAGCTCAGTTTTGGGCTTTTACAGTCATTTATTACTGTGGGGATGCAAAAAAAATTAAAAAAAAATTAATTTCAGCAAATTAAACCCCAAACTTCACCTTTCAGTTTTGACCATGATGAATCTGCACAGGCTGAGCAGGAGCAGCCAAGAGCCTGTGACAGCAGTGACACCCAGGAGCTGCTTCCCAGCACCTGAGATGGAGCTTGGCTCCTACACTGTGGGATCTCAGCACCTCAGGACTGAGGTGTCACCGAGAGCACCCTTGGGGGGCTCGGGAGTCCTGGAATGTTCCAGAAGTGTCTGGTGGCTGGACTTTGATCCTACACAGGAGACGACACCTGTATGAGGACAGGAGGATTTCACCGGGGTGAATGGTGAAGGGATCAGTTAATTAGAGAGTGAAACACAGGGTTTAGGATTTCTGTACAGGGGGGTTTAGAGAAGTAAGATGGAGGAATTGGGGCGTGTCCTGTCCTTCTCCTTCTTCTTCTTCTCCTCCATCTTCTGTGGTGATGGTGGCACTTTGGGATTGGTCATTACTAAAAGTGCACTGGGCAATAAGGGTGAAAGGTATTGGGGAAAAATGATAAATATTGTACACGTAACTTTGGGTATAAAGATAGGTGACCGCCCGGAGGGCAGGGAGTGTGCTCATGGCTGGCTGCTGAGCAGAGCTCTGTCGGGCCGAGAGAAAATCTTTTAGATAAACAATTAATAAACACCGAGACCGAGAAAAGAACTGAAGCCTCTTCTCGTCCTTTGAAACGTGGGCTGCCCCAAGGCCACCCCGGGCCTTTCCAGGCCACCCAAACAGCCGAAAACCGGACACTACACCAGGATCCTGCACTTCCATGAGGAGCAGAACTTCCAGAATCATGGAAGGGGCTGGGCTGGAAGGACCTTAAAGATCATCCTTCCACCTTCCACCATCTAAGCTCCATCCAGCCTGGCCTTGGGCACTGCCAGGGATCCAGGGGCATCACAGCTTCTCTGGGAAACCTGTGCAAGGGCCTCACCACCTTCACAATCAGGAGTTTCTTCCCAGAACCCCATCTAAATCTACCCTCTCTTGTCTGAAAGCCATTGTTTAAAAGCTTGTTTATCCACAAAGAATTATCAAACCAAGGGAGAGAGGACAAAGCAGAGCAGGAGATGTCCCACACAGCATCTCCCTGGGATCTGGCAGAGGAAGACAATCCCAGGGAGATGAAGAGCCCAGGGGCATCAACATCTTCACTTGGGATTGAGAGGAGAGACTCTGCTGCTCACCAGGAATAACCCCAGAATAATTCAGGAATAATCCCAGAATCATTCAGGTTGGAAATAACCCCAGAATCATTCAGGAATAATCCCAGAATCATTCAGGTTGGAAATTATTCCAGAATAATTCAGGTTGGAAACTATCCCAGAATCATTCAGGTTGGAAATAATCCCAGAATCATTCAGGTTGGAAATAATCCCAGAATCATTCAGGAATAATCCCAGAATCATTCAGGAATAACCCCAGAATCATTCAGGTTGGAAATAATCCCAGAATCATTCAGGAATAATCCCAGAATCATTCAGGTTGGAAATAATCCCAGAATAATTCAGGAATAATCCCAGAATCATTCAGGTTGGAAATTATCCCAGAATCATTCAGGAATAACCCCAGAATCATTCAGGTTGGAAATAACCCCAGAATCATTCAGGAATAACCCCAGAATAATTCAGGAATAATCCCAGAATCATTCAGGAATAACCCCAGAATCATTCAGGAATAATCCCAGAATCATTCAGGAATAACCCCAGAATCATTCAGGAATAATCCCAGAATCATTCAGGAATAACCCCAGGATCATTCAGGTTGCAAAGCCCCCCAAGATGACCCCACCTGTGAGCAATCCCCACCCTGTCACCCAGCCCAGAGCCCCAACGCCACGCCCGGCCCTTCCTGGGCCGCCTCTGGGGATGTACAAAAACGAGCAGCAAACCCCAAAACGAGCCTAAATAAGGACATAAAAGTGCTGCAGGAGGCCCCAGCAGGGCGAGCAGGAGCTCCAGCCGCAGGGAGAAGCTCCTGCCTGCGGTCAGAGCACCCAACGGTCTCTGCAGAGGAGAGGAAACCGCGGCGTCTTCCTGAGCACGTTCGAGAGCTCGGCGCCGCATCCGCCCCTCGTCAGCAGCACCACCAGCAGAGCCCTGTCACCCCCCAGGGGACAGCACAGCACAGCCACCCCCAGCAGCACCCAGGGGTGACCGGTGTGTTGCAATGTCCTGTTTTAAACTTCCGGGTCCCTTCCCAGGTGTGCCTATACCCCTTCCCTTCACCCTTGCTGAGTGTGCCCTGTCAATCAGGCTTAAGATTCCAGCAAGGCGTCGTGTGATTAGTCAGATTCAAAAGATACCCCTATGCCCGGAGGTCATTGGCCTGTCTAAGTGTCATCCTCCCTTGAGACCCTGCCCCCTTCACCTGGTTGGTAACTCACCTGTCCCTTCCCCTGTCCCTGAGCTTATAAGGTAAATCAGACCATGAGGCTGGGATTCTGTCAGCAGCAGTTGCCCCGGTGCAGACATCTCTGTAACCATGGAATAAACATCTGGCAACCCTCCAGCAGAATCCTCTCCTTCATCTCTTCACCATCGCCAGAAGCTCTCTCTCCTGAGGTAAACGGAGTCCTGACAAGCCTGGACTTCCACCAGTGCCCTGCTGCAATCTCCAGCAGCCAAGGTATCTCTGGGGTAAAGCACCACAGTGCTGCCTTTGGCCCAGCAGCGAGGGTCAGAACTGGCCCAGGCACCATCTAACTGGTTATATTGGGATCATATTCCAATAGTGACCCCTCAGAGTGAGCAATGAGCAGCTTGGAGCTCAGGGATGTGTTTTACCGCCTCTCAGCATCGCTTTTGCGAATTCCATCCATTGCGTTCCTCCTCCCGGTGATTCCTCCATCAGATTCTGCCCCCTGGAGCAGGGAACCCCAATTCCCAGCACTGCACTGTGCTCAGAAAAATCAGGATTTTAAGGGATTTGCCAAAAGGGAAAGCTGCACTAGGGTTATAAAAAACCACCAGGTTGCAAAAATCACCAATCTCATGGTTTTCAACACAATTATTTTGCAATCAGGACACCACGAGGTTTGGCAGCTGGGTGTGTTTCCATGCTACCCTAATGCTCCCAGGTTTGGGGATTTATTTATTTATTTATTTGGAAAATGTAATCTTATAATTAGGAGAGGATTTAAAATAAATCTCGAGTGCTGATACACAGCTTAAAATTAACTTCAAGAAATTCAATCCTGCTCATAATCCACCGGGGTTGTGGTTTGACACATCCCTGGTAACTTTTGAAATTTGGAGTTTATTTTATAAAATGTTGGTCAAAAAGGTGAATTTGAGGATTAAATTAACTTCAAGAAATTCAATCCTTCTCATAATTCACCGGGGTTGTGGTTTGACACATCCCTGGTAACTTTTGAAATCTGGAGTTGTATTTTATAAAATGTTGGTCAAAAAGGTGAATTTGAGGATTTT
This sequence comes from Zonotrichia leucophrys gambelii, assembly GCF_028769735.1. NCBI lineage: Eukaryota > Metazoa > Chordata > Aves > Passeriformes > Passerellidae > Zonotrichia > Zonotrichia leucophrys. The sequence continues at coordinate 3,913,347 of NC_088185.1, forward strand.
TTCATAAAGTTGGTGTTGACTGAATACACACTCAATATTTAGGTGTTTCAGCAAGGGGCAAATTTTTCTTATTAAATTAATTTTAATTATTAAAATTAAATTTTAATGTATCTAATGTATTCCAGATTAAATAAAAAATAAAAGTTAAATCATAGAAATACTAAACACAGACCAAGAAAAAAGTGACAGATGAGAAGAAAAAAAATTATGATTAAATCCAAAAGGGATGGATAAGCAACACAAGAAAAGTGTTCCTAAAAGTGGGAGTTTTATGAATTAATTTGAGTGTCTTGTGATCGTTTCTCTGCCAGAAAAGGGCATTTGGTGGCAGGAAACAGCTCATGGATTATGGTAAAAATATCAGGGAGAACAGCTGCTTCCCCAGCCCATGGCTGTGCTCCTTGAAATCTCCATTTAAATTAGGGAAGTGGCATCGAGTTGCACAAGCCAAAGCAGCTCCCCCCCCTCACTCTGCACAAGTTTGAGGAAGGAAATCAGGTCACAACTGCAAAGTTTGAAACCCCAACCCCCTGCACCTTTTCTCTGCTAGAGAAAATACTCCTCTTTTCTTTAAATTGTGGGTTTTCCTCAAAAAAAAAACCTCCTGAATTTTATCCAGAGAACTTCTGAGCACTGAGCCTCCATCTCTGGCTGCAGCAGCTGGGCCTGGAGGAGGCAACTGGGAGAAAATTGGGGGTGAAATAAATGGAAATTCCTGCCCATGCCCAGCAGCCATCAGGCATCCTGAACTAATCTGGAAGATTAGGAAGTGTTATTCCCTAAAGATCCACGGGAAAGTCAGGCAATAAGAGGGCACTGTGCTCTCCAAGAATCCCCCAGCAGTGCTCCTGTTGGCACCTTGGCAGCTGCAGGGCTGTGACATTGGATATTGGGGAAAATTTCCACACTGGAAGGGTGGGCAAGCGTGGAAGTGGGGGAGTCACCATCCCTGGAAATGTTAAAACACAAAAAGTTGGGGCATTTTGTGATGTGGTTCACTTGCTCAAAGGTTGGACTTGATGAGCTTGGAGGGCTTTGCCAACCTCAAGGATTCCATGATTCTGTGATTCCATCCCAGGCTGCCACAGAATGGACACGTGTTGGCTTTTAAAAAAAATTTAAAAAATCCCAAAAACCAACACAAACAGCCCTCACAACCAACCCAACCTGCAAAATCTCAGCACAGCTCCAGCATTTCCATGGATATCTGTCCCAGAAATGACATTACAATTAAAAAGGACAGAGTCAGGGTTTTTTCCCCTCTCTAAAATATAATTTCCAAAGCAGTTCATCCCCCTGCTCCTTCCCAACTGCAGGAAAGCCAATGAGTATCCCAGAAACTGAGGGATCTGGATAAAGTGGGAAAATCCTGCTGCTGTTCAGAGGATGAGCATCCACCCAGAGAGAGCAGAGCTGCTGGGCAAGGAGACAAAGATCCACAAAAATCATCCCCATGAGCTGGGAACAAATGATCCAGGGCTCCATCAAGTAAAACTTCAATTTTTATTACTGGACAAAACCTTAAAAATGCAGAGATATTTGTACAAACCTCTGGCTGTAAGACAGGGGATGGAATTTGCTGCTTTTTTTCCCTGGAGGAATGAGATCCATTAGCCCCTCTGCTGCCCTCTCTTCCCTACTGCATTAGAACCTGATGATCCATTGGAATCAAGCTGACAGTGATAAATAGAAACTTATTTTTATAGAGAAAAATCCAAGGTGAAATAAAAGGACAAAATCCATCACACTCCCCCTAAAATGGCAGGAAAGGCTCAAATAAACCCATCACAGCAAAAACCTCCTGGTTTTATTCTACACACAGTTCAGAAAATGATGATTTTCTTTCCCTCAAATCCTTCCTGGTGGAATAGGAATTGGGAAGAGCTGCTGAACAGCTCTCATGGATGAACACCAAGGCCTGTCACTTGCAGAACAACATATTCCTTGGAGGAGATCATTCCCGAGGTGTGCACGCCCCCACCCACATGCTAATTGCCTCTGAGGGCACCATCTGATCCCAGATCCTGCTGGGAAGGGGGTGCAGGAAGGGATCAGGAAAATGGAAAAAATCTAATTAAAGCTATATCCAAAAGGGACTGAATAAACCTCTGGTAAAAGCCTTATGTAACACAGCTCGTGGCTGAATGGATCCTTCTGCGTGAACTCAAACAAAAAGGAACATTTGCAGCAGGTTTTTCTGTGCAGATATAAAAACTGCAAAGAGTTTTGGAGGATGGGAAAAAAGAAATTTTTCTCTAGTTCTGCTGGAGCACACATCCAGCATCAGAACCACCCCTTGAATCCAGGTGTTTCCAAGTCATCTTGCCCAACATATCAGGAAATGCAGGGAATTCTTATCTGGTACCTTCCCTGTGTACTCAGAGCTTTCCCTCAGAGAAAACCAACTCTCCAACCACAGCCCAGAACAAGCAGTGAAGTTTCCAGCTCCTTCCCTAATAACGCTGATTATCCTGACTCTTATCACCTCCACAACCCTGACCGGGAGGAATTACAGCTTTCCCAAACTATGTGGCTCATTCCAACAGAGGCCAAACCCCCAGACCGAGCAACCTGTGGGAATTCAGATTGTCCGATGCTCAGCAGCTCCTGCCGGAGCATGGGAATGGCGATTCCTGGCAAAGCCCCTGCACATGTGCGTGCAGGAAAACAGGAAGCTCACACAAAGCATTTCCACAGGCGGCAAAGCCGGCTCGGCCGCGCTGCTCCGCGGATGGAAAGAGGATGCAGGGAGGGAAGAGGATGCAGCCCCTGGGTCTGCCATTGGTGCAAGGGGACGGAGAGACCCGCGGCAGCACGGGGGAGCTGGGGACGCGGCGGGGACGTGGGTGACACGGGTTAATTCGGACACACACACGGGTTATATCCCGCATATGGGGAAATGAATTCGGGTTAATGAATTCCCGCGCTCACGGGTTAATTCACTCCCGCGCTCACGGGTTAATGAATTCCCGCACACACACACGGGTTTATTAATTCTCGCTCTCACACACGGTTTAATTCCCGCACACACGGGTTAATTCCCACACACACGGGTTAATTCATTCCCGCACACACACGGGTTAATTCCCGCACACACACACACGGGTTAATTCATTCCGCACACACAACACACCAGACACGGGACAATTCATTCCCGCACACACACACACACACACACACACACGGGTTAATTCATTCCCGCACACACACACACACACACAGACACACACACGGGTTAATTCATTCCCTCCCACACACACACACACGCGGGTTAATTCACTCCTGCGCACACACACACACGGCTGAACTCTCTCCCGCGCTCACGGGTTAATTCCCGCGCACTTGCCGCGCCGCGCCCCCGCCCCCGCCAATCAGCGCGGCGGCCGCGAGCGCTGCCATGACCATATAAGGTAAAAAGCCGCGGCCGCCGCAGTGCCGCTGCGGAGAGCGCGGGTGCGCGCGCGCGGAGGGGCGGGGCTTGCGCGGAGGGGCGGGGCCTCCCCCTCACGCCGGTGTCCGCCCCCCCCCCCCTCCCGAGCACATGGAGCCGGGTCCCGGGGGGCTCATCCCGCCTCAAAAACACCCCAAAAATATCCCAAAAACACCCCCAGAGCTCCCGCTCAACGCCCGGAGGGAGCTGGGAGCCTCCAGCCCGGCACCGATAAACCCCGGCCATAACAAAACCCTGTAATGTCACTGAGAATTGGCAAGAAAAGCACATTAAAAGGAGTAAAATCGCCCCTTTTCTGTGCTCCCGCCCCAAGGGTCAGTCACATCCCAGGTAATTCCCAGTGAGCCGCAAAGCGCTGGGATTGAGCAGCCGCGATGTCGTTATGGGACATTTCCCCTGCAGAAATGCAGCAAGTGTATTTTTATGGCTCAATTTTAAAATCAGCCCGATCCCATGGTTTAAAATTGCTTTTTTTTTTTTTGACTATAACAACAAAGATTTTGCTGCGGGGAGCTTAATAAGTATCTGTGCTAAACAGGCTCAAAGAGAAATCCAAATGTTATTTAGGGTGTTGAAGGAACTAAAGGAACAATTTCATCAGCCCAGGCTATAAAAATAAATGCGGAACACAGGAACTGGTTAGAGCAGAGCCAGCAAAGCACTGCATTGCAAAAGAACGTGTCAGGCTGGGGGTGAGGGCCACAGCTCCTCCAGCTTCCCATGGAACCTCCTCAGATGTGGATTTAAATGCCTGTGGAAGGCAGGAATGGAGCTGAGGGCACCGAGGCAGTGATAAATAAGAGGGTGGGAGGAAGAACAGAATGGATGTGAACATAATGACAAAGATGGTACTTCAAAATGCAAAAAAGGGCACTCAGAAATAACAGGAATTTCTGCCAAGGACTGAGAAAACACAGAATCATGGAATCATTAACGTTGGAAAAGCCTTCTGAGACCACTGAGTCCAACTGTTCCCCCAGCACTGCCAAGGCCATCATGTCCCCAAGTGCCACATCCACACAGCTTTTAAATCTCTCCAGGGATGGAGACTCCATCACTGCTCAGGGCAGCCTGTTCCAATGCCTGACAACCTTTTCCATGAAGAAATTTGCCACAATATCCAATCTAAAACCCCCTTTGCACAGTTTGAGGCCGTTCCCTCTGGGTCTGTCCCTGTTCCCTGGGATCAGAGCCTGACCCTCCCTGGTTGTCCCCTCCTGTAAGGGAGTTGTGCAGAACCAGAGGGTCCCCCCTGAGCCTCCTTTTGTCCAGGCTGAGTCCTCAGTCCCCCTCATCAGATTTGTGCTCCAAACATTGGGATTTAAGAGAGGAAAAGAGAGCTGCACATCCCCAGCTGTCAACATCTGTGCCAGGATGCAGCTGAAGGAGGAATTCCTAACCCAGGGCAGTGCCACCAAGTGCCACCACGCGTGGTCCAGGCAGGAGGAGGACACGTGGCCTGAGGATGAGCCCTAAGCAGCGAAGGGCTGCTCATCAGAGCAGCAAACTGAGCTATTTTGGGAGGTTGGGGTTTGGCTTTGCTGAACACGACGGAGACGTCGCTGCCTCGGCTCTGCCCTGGCCGGGAGGGAAGTTGTGCTGAATCCTGGGCGCTAATTCTGTGTTCCACAGGGCAGAGCTGGAAGTGGAGCTGGGAACTGATGACAGACTGAGGACAGCTTAACCACAGGCTTAAGAGAGGAGTTTGAGGGTCACAGAAAAAAGAATGTCACAAAAAAGTCGTTTGATCACAAGAATTTGCTGGTTAAGCAATACAGAAAGAGATGAGAAGAATCTCCTCTAGAAGATGGATGTGACTTTTCCATGCAGGATCAGGGGCAACAGGAATGCCCTTCTTGAAACCAGCTCATTCCTTTGCATCCCTCCAACATGGGGCTGCAAGGAGCAATTGGGCTCAGGTGTATTCCTAAATTAAATCTGCAAGGAGCAGCTGGGTTCAGATAGTTCCTAAATGAATTCTGCAAGGAGCAGCTGGATTCAGATAGTTCCTGGTTTAAGTCTCAAGGAGAAGTTGGACTCAGGTGGTTCCTGGTTGAAATCTCTAAGGAGGATTCAGATAGTTCCTAAATGAATTCTGCAAGGAGCAGCTGGATTCAGATAGTTCCTGGTTTAAGTCTCAGGGAGAAGTTGGGCTCAGGTGGTTCCTGGTTGAAATCTCTAAGGAGCAGTTGGATTTAGGTGGTAAAAAAAAAAGCTGAATCTCTGACAGTAGAAAAACCAGACTTGATCATAAAAAGGCTTCTAAAATACGATTCTACATGGAAAATCCTGCCGTATCAGCTCAGATGAGTCAAGCAAACAGCTTGTTTGTTGTGTTTAATGTATACAGAAAGCATCAGGCTGATTACAGACATCAAACACATTCATACACGACACCACCGAGCACCCGCTGTCACCACAACCTTCATCATCCCCAAAGCGCTGCGGTGACAGCACAGCCGAGCAGGGAACTCCAAAACACTCCAGCAGCTCTTACCTTGTGCAGAGGCAGCACCAGGAAGGCTCCCCCTCCGCTGGCATCCACGATGATGGCCACGAAGCGGGGGTTGACGGCGCAGAAGGAGCTGTCCCAGGTGACGCGGGACACGCGGATGTCGTCGTAGCACTGGTCGTTCTTCACCGCCTGGCCGAAGACGTGCCGGAATTTGCTCTGTCGTACCACCCGCCTCATGGTGTCTGCAAAAGGACAGGGTCAGTTCCAGGCAAGGGGATGGGATGTTCCTGCTGCTTGTCCAGGAGATTCCTGGACAAGGATCAACGCTGGATGTTCTCAGCGGCTCCGCGGCCGCGCTTTCGGCAATGCGGAAACGGAGATTCGCTCGCTGTTCGTGGGATCGTGGAATGGTTTGGGTTGGGAGAATCCCAGAATGGTTGGGGTGGGAAGGGATCTCTGGAGATCCCCCTGCCACAGCAGGGTCACCCAGGGCAGGTGACACAGGAATGCATCCAGGTGGGTGTGGGGTGACTCCAATCCCTCCCTGGGTGGTTCCAGTGCTCGGCCACCCTCCATGGGAAGAGGTTCTTCCTCATGGTGAGGTGGAATTCCACCTGGTTTAGTTTATGGCCATTGCTCCTCATCCTGTTGTTGGGCACTGCTGGAAAGAGTCTGGCACCATCCTCTTGGCACCAAAGACCTTTTTTAATAACAATTTCATAACATTTATCCCATTGCACCCCCTGCCATGGGCAGGGACGCTTTCCACCATCCCAAGTTCTTCCCAGCCCCATCCAACCCGACCTTGGACACCTCCATCTCAAGACCTGCCAAATTCTCAGCCAGCTTTGCCTTTTCCTTCTTTTATTAACTAAAATTTAAGGTTGTTTTGCACCCAGCCCAACCCAACTGCATTTCCAGGGGGCTTTTACAGAATTTGCCAGTTAAGCGTTAATTTCCCCACTGTAAATGTGTTTGTTCCCTGACTGCAGTAAAGGAAGTTCCTAATCCCAAAAGCAGTTTTTAGACAAGTCTCCACATATTTTCAGGGATAAATCTAGTCTTGGATTGAACTTGTTTACTTTCAAGTCAGACAGGGTCCAGAAGATGTAAATAAAAATGCAAGCTCTCAAAATCCGGTGTTCCTGTGAAGTGGTTCCACATGTTCCCTAGCTTCCAGTTCTTTCTTCTAACTCCAAAATCACCCTAAAAAAATTTGTTTCCTAGGCAGAAAGGAGTAATGGAAACAAGTTAATGACTCCAATTAACTTGGTGTGTCTGTAGCATTTCTTGAGAAAAATTATTTTCAAGAATGCTGGAGTTAGAATAGAGGGAAAGGGAATTGGTGTGGAAAATTCCAGCACCTGGGAGAAGACACAGGGACAACACTTGGATTAGGGATACAACCTATGGAGCCCTCACATCTGGGAAAGGGTTTTTATAACTGGGATGATGGGAAAAGCCCTTCTCCCTCAGAAGATGGAGCAGAAGAGGAGTTTCCATACAGCATCTTGCTTTTACATATGGGAAAAATATTTCTGTCCCAGTCTCTAGGGATAGTAAAAAAAAAGGGAAAAAAATAAAAATAAGCAGAGTCCAGCTCCTATCTCTCCTCCCAGAAGGTCCCCAAGCACATGGAGAGGCTGGGAAACACTGCCCAGTCCCTGGAGCTCCTCACTCCAGTGCAGTGTTCCAGAGTGAGAGACTGGGAATGTGGTTCCATCCCAAATCCCTGCTCCCAGGCTGTCTGCTGCAAACGTGATGAAAGCTCCCAGGGCTGTCTGTGACTGCAAAGCCTTCCCAGGGAAGAGCTGAGCGAGTGCTGATGGCTGTTTTGTAGTCTGGGAGGTGAAATAAAAAATTAACCACGACAAAAAGCAGGATAACTGCAGGGAAGCGCTCATCAGAGCCGGGAAATGCCACGGAATGTGTTTGAAGAGGAGGAAAATGTTCCAATTAAGCAAACAGACAGCTCTGCAGTGAAACTCTCCAGTTCTGCAGAGGGAAGTGAGAAGGAGCAGAGCATTTGTTTGGCACCAGAGCCCATCTGGGGACTGGCATTGGTCACTTCCATGGTGGCTCAGCTGCTGGGACAGGGATGTACCAGTGCCAGTGTGCCCAGAGAAGGCAGATTTGGGGTCAGTTTTGTGGTGGGGACACCTGTGCCAGGTGCGGGGTGGAACACACTGAACACCTTCGTGCTCCATGGTCACTCCCAGCCATGGACAGCAGGTAGGGGTTCCCCACACTACCTCTGCCATACTGATATTTTAAAGAGAATTAAGAATGTTTAAGAAAAAATAGGTTTTAAATGCAAAATTTTGGGAAGAGCTGAGGTGTTGAAGATGTCCACAGAATAGAGCTATATGGAAATTGTTCATGATTTCTGTCCTATTGCAGCTGAACCTGGGCTCCCTCCCTGCTTCCATCAGTTACTGGAATTGTGTAATGAACTTTCTGCCAACTGTTTCCCTCAGAGCACAAATCAAAGGCCTGTTCCAGGCTGGACACGCCCCGGAACACCAGAGAGTGATGGGAAATCAGGAACCAGGAGCTGCTCTCCAGCTCCAGCCAGCAGGTGAGAGCACTGCACAAAATCATGGCATGGTTTGGGTTGGAAAGGACCTTAAAACTCATCCAGTCCCACCCCTGCCATGGGCAGGACACCTTGCACTACTCCCATCCAAGCTGGCCTTGGACACTTCCAGCACAACCCCAGCCTCACCAAATCATGCACACAAAGAAAAGGTGAATTTCAACTCCAAGATGCCCAAATGACAAGAAATGCTCAAGTCTCAAGGTTCAGATAAGACACACGATAAAAAATGCAGTTCCACACCCAGTTACTGATTTGTGTCGACTCATTCCCAGCCCTGCCACACAATTCCATCCCCAGGGCTCCTCCCAGAGCTGGGAAGGCTCAGCTGAACCTCTGAGGCCATGGCCAGGTCTGGCAGTGAGCACCATCATCCTCCCACCACTGCAGGTGACCCCAGGCCACCCCCAGGATATTGGGAATGTTCTCCCAAGCCCAGTGTGACACCTCAGCCCTTTCCCACCCCTTCTCATCATCCAGGAGCAGGGAAAAGGCTCCTGCTTTGTGCAGGGTGGATTTCCAGGAGTGTTCACCCCCTGGCAACATTCCCACCCTGCTGTGAACCCAGATTAAAATCAGATTGCTGGGAAGAAGGGAAAGAGAAGGTTTGAACTTGTCGTGCTGAGCCAGCACAGCAAATTGCCCAGAATCACATCCCACAGAGCCAGGGGGTGGGAATGGGGCTCCTCAGGTGTGATGGTTACAAAGGATTATTTGTATCACTTGGATAATTGTATCACTTCTTCACTTGATCAATACCAGAACAGCAGGAAAAAAAATATTAAATTTCAAATATCTGATGCTGGGGATCCGTCACCCCTTCCACTTTAACAGAAGAGAAACTCTTTACCCCATGGTAAAATCCTACTGTTTGATTTCCCTCATTTTCACCCTCTGATGCAAAGGGTAATCATTCGGTTTTCTATAAATTACCTTTTAAAAATGCAGAGAGTTCAGCTGCCTCCAAAAATATCCTTATTTGTTCCAAAGGGATCTGTTGGAACACACCTTCCCTGCCCTCTTCCCCACCTACAGCTCGTCATCCTTAGCAGGAACTCTGTGATCAACACATGGTGAGCAGCCTCCAAGCGCTCATTTCCATAGCAAAGGGAGTGATTCTTGGCGTTGGATCAGAGCCATTTTGATCTGGCAGCTCTCCAAGGAGAAAGAGGGGGGAATGTGCTGCTTGTGCTTGGAAGGAGCAGCACTGTGGCTCTTTCAGCTCACCAGGGAGAGCAGGTGAAAAGCCCAAAGCGGGGAGCGAGAGCTGAGCACCCCAAAAGAGTCCCTAGCCCTGCCACAGGCTGTCCCTAAATGGGAAAAGTGTTTTGTTTCCTCTTTGCTTCTCAATCCTTCTCCTCTTCCTCCAAGAAAATCCACAGCTCAGTTGGGTTGCTGTAAATTCTCTCAGCAGAGTCACAGGCAGGAGCTCCAGGGTTGGCCAATTCATGGGATGGTTTGGAAGGAACCTGAAAGATCCCATCCCAATTCCACGCCCTGCCATGGGCAGGGACAGCTCCCAGCCTGGCCTTGGGCACTGCCAGGGATCCAGGGGCATCACAGCTTCTCTGGGAAACCTGAGCCAGGGCCTCAGCACCTTCACAGTCAGAAATTTCTTCCCAGAATCCCATCTAAATCCACCCTCTGTTGTCTTAAAGCCATTCCCTCATGTCCTGTTATTCCATCCTTTATCCAAAATCCCTCTCCAGCTCTCCTGGAGCCCCTTCAGGCACTGGAAGGGGCTCTGAGGTCTCTCTGGAACCTTCTCTTCTCCCCAGCCTGGCTCCAGAGCAGAGGGGCTCCAGCCCTCAGAGCAGCTCTGTGACCTCCTCTGGACCTGCTCTGACAGCTCCATGTCTTTTTTGTGCCACTTTTGGGATTACCAAGTGAGACACCGACACCTGAGATGATTCACCCTAAGGAAAGGCTGATTCAGCCTCTATCACACTTGCAGAAGGATGGCCTGGGTGGTTCAGGGAGCCTTGGGAAGTGACTTTGGAAGTACCCAAGTGGGTAAGGAAGTGTATCCATGGCTAATGGGGCTGTGCTGGGGAGTTTCTCTTAGGAAGTGGACTTGGAACATGAGCATTAAAAAAAGAAATTAATTAGATCATTATCTATGCTGTTAAACCTCGGCTAAGGAACTCCCTACCCACTTGCTAGACAGAATATATTTTTTGGGGGGGTAAAGTGCAAAATTAGAGCATTTAAAACCTCCTGACTGGGAGCTGAAAGGCCTTTAAATTTTGCCAGAGTTACAACCCTCAGCAAAATTAAAACAGAAGCTTTGGACACCCTGCAAAGGCCTCCACAATAGAAGTGCTGACAGATCTACGGCTGCTGAGCTCCTGGATCCCGCTCGGCCACACACGGCATCTTGGTGGGGACACAGCAAACCTCTCCTTTATTCCCTCCCTGAGTGAATTCCAGCTGAATTTTACCAAAACTTGGGGTTCAGCTGCCCTCTGAAGAGCCCAGCCCTTGTGGCAGCTTTGGAAAGGAGCCTGGCAAGGCTGGATGCTGCTGGCCATGCTCACACAGGGACACTTTTCATCCCACTCCTCTCTGATCTCCCATCACGATGTGTCACAAGAGCTGCCATGAGTTTGCCCATTTTCCTGTTTATAAAGGATTTATCTGTCTCAAGAATCCAACAGATGGATTTCTGTGGCTTCAGAGGGTTTGCAGCCTGCTTATGCAAGAGGAAATGCATCCTGCTAGGGAACACTTACAGGAAAACCCCCCACTAATGGCAAAATCCTGCTCAGCCCATGTGATTGTGATCCCTTCTGGAAAGGGAGGCATTGGAATAAAAGGCCAGTTGAAGTCAGACAGCCAGAGGCTGCTGTTAAGGGGGGTGAGGAGATACAAATCCAGTGGATAGGGAGAGCAGCATTTATAAAAGGTTGGTATTTGGGACTAAAAAAGCTCTTCCTTAAGTGGAAAAAGTCAAAGTTGCAGCTGTTGGTGGTGAATCCCCAAAGTCCCAGTCTGAGCCTTGCTGAGGAGCTTTGGAATAAAGGTCCAGTCTTAATTGTTAAAAAATGAGAAGCAGGTTAAGAAAAATAAAAATTAAGATGTCAATAGTTGGACTTGATGATCTTAAAGGTATTTTCAACCTCAATAATTCCATGGTTCTATGGGCAGTGCACCAGCAGCAGTTAGGAATGGTGTTATGGGATGGAGGAGGTGCTGGGGTCAGCAGGGACAGGGCATGGTCCCACTGGTGAAACTGCAGCCCAGAGGATTCCCAAATACCAACTGTGAGGCCTCAGCGGCCTCATCAGCAAACCAGCTCTGAGCACAAAAAAATCTTACAAAAAAAATCGTACAAAAAAATCTGAGCACAAAAAAATCTTACAAAAAAAATCGTACAAAAAAATCTGAGCACAAAAAAAAATCTTACAAAAAATCTTACCAAAAAAATCTAGGAAGTGTATTATAACCCTAAAGCCAAACCAGGCCATGGATGTTCCAAGGTGCCCCTGGCATGGAGAGAACATGGAGAGAACTCCCTCTGGGAGCAGGAGAGAGCCATGTGCAGAGCAGTTGGCCATCATGGAGATAAGCACCAGAGCAAAGCCCACAAGGAATCTGCCAATTCCTTCCTTGAACATCCTATATAAAAATAAATATAAAAAATAAAGCACAGAGCCACACTGGAAGGGAGGGCAGAGGCTTTCAGGGGGTTTGAGGCCATTCAAACACCTCCATCCCCTCGTGCTCCTCACAGCAAGGATGGCTCTGTCCCACCCCTGTGGGAGCAGGGACTGAGCCCAGAGCTGCACCCACTGAGAAAAAGCACAGAGATCTCCAGGTTATTTCCTAATCCTTCCCTTCTGGCTTTTTTTTCACTCCAGAGCCTTGGTTGTGCAAGCTCTGGGGTTCCCAGTGACCCAGGGACAGGGACACATTCATCCAGCTGCACACCTATTCCAGGGAAACCTTGCCACCACTGTCACCAGCAAGGCTGGAGGAGGAATCAGTACAATAAAATCCCAGAAAGGTTTGGGTTGGGTTGGAAGGGGCATTAAAGCTCACCCTGCCACGAGCAGGGACATCTTCCACCAGCCCAGGTTGCTCCAACCCCATCAAACCTGGCCTGGGACATTTCCAAGGATGGAGCAGCCACAGCTTGTCTGGCCAGCCTGGGCCTCACCACCCTCACAGGGAACAATTTCTCCTAATATCTCCTCTAAACCTTCCTTGGTTCAGTTTGAAGCCATTCCCTGTTGTCCTGTCACTCCATGCTCTTGGAAAACTTCATCTCCCTCTCCAAGAATCCATGGAACCAAAGAACTCAGTCTCGTGATTTGAAGTCTTGCAAGACTCGGGCAGAGAAGGAAGTGGGAGAAGAAATGTCACATGGCCACAAACAGTTCAGCTCACCCCACAGCTTCACATGAAAGCTCAGCAGAAAAAGGGAACAGCCACAAATGCCTTGATGCAGTTTCTGTGCTTTTAAACACAATTCTGTTCCCTCTGTGGATCCCTTTTCCCATCAATCCATATCCAGTCCATTGCTGACAGAATTGTTGTTTTCAGCTGTTCAGAGTTATTTAAAACAAAGGTGAACACTACTACAGATGGTCACAATTCCAAAACACATCTTATTTGTGTGCAGATTATTTTCAGTCTTTGGTTACTTGAGCCTAGGTTGAGCAAGACCCTGCCATCTGATTTCACTTCATTTTAAAGACAAAAAGCTGGAATATGAACTTAATACTGAAATTTCCAGCTGTTCTACCACTGGCAAGATTCTATTTTGGGATGGGAACCTAAACCACAAACTACCAGGGAATTTGATTATATCTCAAGTGGGGAGCCCAGCACATTCAAAAATGTAACAAAACCCAAACTTTGAATAAACTGAAATTTCTGTTCTGGACCAAGAGCAAGGTGTTGGCTGCAACCTGTGAAACACTTGATACAACCCTGGATTTCAGAGCTGTAACCTGAAATGATCACATGAAAACCTTCAGAATATGAAGAACTCTTGAGTCAGAAGTGCCTGCAGAGCTCAAATCTCCCAGGATCACCAAGGACTCGTTATTTCCTGAGGGTTCACCTGTGTGTGCTCGTCTCACATCTCCCCCTGGGGCTATTTTCACTTCAAGATTTCCAGGGATATATAATTCATCTTCTTGGGGAATCACCTGCTTGTGGAAGGGAGGAGGAATGAGATGAGCTTGAATCTCCCTTGCAAGCCAAACCCCTCTGGGATGATCTTACCACTCCCACACTCTGCCACTGTATCTCCACATGCAGCATTACATCATTGACCATCATTTGCAGTGACAAAAGGACGCTGCAGTTAAAGTCATTACCCTGAACTGAGAGCGTTGTCTGGCTTCATTTAATCTGTGTCATCTACCAGAAAGGCAGAGCAATGAATGCACACAAAAATCATTACACAGAATAATTCAGCAGCAGCCACAGGGTGATGGGGAACCAGCAAAGGGAGACACCAGCAGGAATGGGAGTTCTGCTGCACTCCAAACTCTTCTTTTGGGTTTATATTTTTTAGAGCATCCTCTGGCAGCTGGCACCACAGAGGTGCTGGGGGATGTTACCACAGGCTGGACAAAAAAGGGTATTAAAATGAAAAGAAGAGCAAAGTGGAGCTAAAAATAAAGGATTAAAACTCAGGACAAAATCTCATAAAGGCAAGTAGCATACAAAATAAGAGAGCGGGGATTGAACATTCCAGATGCCTCGGTGCATTCATGGAAGGTGGGGGAAGGAGATGAGGCTTTAAGGTCCCTTCCAACCCAAACCATTCTGGGATTCTGTGATCTCTGCATTTCAGCTTCTGCTTTTGCTGCCAGCAGAGGCAGTTGCACGGTGGTTGGACACCACAGAAGCTTTTTGCTGGACAAGCAAAGGGAAGCCTCCCACACACTCCCACCTCCGCCGCCACCGTTCCAGCAGCCGACCACAGAAGGTCGTGGCCTTTCACATCATCCCTGCAAAAATCCTTCCTTTTCTTTTCCACTGGAATAAACACCAGAGAGGCTTCTTTGCACGCTGTATCCCATCCACTGCCAAGAGACAGAGCAACATCCTGAACAACAGCCCTGGGAGCTGCACCAGAGCCACCAGAGCAGCCCCAGGGATGCTCCTGACACCCATGGGGAGCAGGCAAGAGCAGGGCTCCAGACCACGCTGTGATCCCAAGGGAAACACAAGCAGGAGTGCAAGGCTCTCCCAGGATTCCAGCAGAGGGAATCCAGTGAGAAAATGCTTCTCCCCAGCACTGACCTAGTTCTGTTATCAGAGCTAACAGGGAAGTAGCAATCTGGTCAGAGCTGCTGCCCCAGCCCGCTGGATTCCTCTCTCACCCAAAGGTTACATGCCAACGTTTTCCAGACCATATTCCTGAGATACATTGGAGGCTTTTCTTTTTTTTTTTTGGGCAAAGGTTGGTGGTTATGAACAGAAAAAGTGCTGTTCCCCAGCACAGCTTCATGAAATTCTCAAATCACCACCAGATCTCAGCAATCCCAACCAACCAAGAACCTTTTTCTAACATTAAAGGTGTTGTCCCTTGTCCAAAGTCCCTCTCCAGCTCTCCTGGAACCCCTTTAGGCCCAGGAAGGGGCTCTAAGGTTTCCCTGGAGCCTTTTCTTCTCCAGATGAACACCCCCAGTTCTCCCAGACTGGCTCCATGGCAGTCCAATCCCCAGAGAAACAGATAAGCTGTTTTTTATTCCACAATTGCAACATTCCTTGGCATCCATAGGAAAAAATTCTAAACATTAAAGGTGTTTTAAGAGATAAACAATCTCACAGATAAAAGGTTGTAGGTCCCAGCTCTCCTAGAGCACTGCACCATCAGGGAACCAGGACCTGCAGAACCCTCTGCTCCAAACACCAAATGAACAAAATTCCTCCCAAATCTGGAATAAGGCAGAAACAACAGATCAGCACAAGCAAAGCTCCCAAAGAGCCTGGCCAAGAGTGAGTCAGACTGACCAAGAGAGGAGCAGCGCTCTCCACATGACCCGGCCTGACCACAGCGGCTCCGAGCTCAGCTGGGAGAAGCCAGAGCTGCCTTGGGGAATGGGAGCTGGGAGCAGCAGGGTGACCCAGTGCAATGGGTAACACCACATCTCCTGCTGCAACAGCTCACAGGATGGGCTGGAGTCCTGGAGAACATCTCAGCTAGGTTGGAGCTACAGCACAGAGCAGAGTGGTCCATCACACTGGAAATTCCAGTGGACACACTCTGCTCCAAAAAGTGACACTGAGCTTGGCTGCCATATTCTGAGCAACACCTTCTTCCACTTCTCAACAACACCCACCCAACAGGTGAGGCCCCACACTGAACTGCTTTTAATGCTCTCAGAATAACCCAAACAACAGTGAATTGTCAAAGACAAGACACCATCCTCACCCCAGGACGTGGGAGGTTTGGGCCGGACAACGCCAACATCTCAAGATTTTAATGCAGTACAAACAAGCTGCAAAATGAATCTCAGTGCTCCCAGTTGGAACTGGCTTGTGTTTCTCCACATTTCCATTTGCTGTCCTGCCAGCTCTTCTGGCCAAGCAGCCTATAATTCCAAGAGCACCATTGTCATTCCGTCCTGTTTCCGTACCGTGCAATTTGAAATCAGGGCTGGGGGAGGGAGGACGGGGCAGGAGGAGGCTGAAACTCAAACCCAGATAGTTCAATCTGCTCACTTCATTTTAAAGCCCTGTCTCATGGTGCCCATTACAGCCCCCCAAACATCTGCTTTAGCAGAGGCTTCCAAGTTCAAACACATTTTTTTTTGTCCTACAGATGTTCTTTGTCACTGACCTGTCGTGGGATGACAATGAGGGGGCACTACCTGGTGTCAAACCATAAGGGTGACACAAAGCACTTTTCTCACTTTTCTGGGCAGACAAGAAATCAAAAATTAACTTAGGGAAGTGGATTAATCTATTAAGGAGCTTTAATAAACATTCTAGGCTGTCAAGACAGATTTCAGATTCCAACCCATGTCCTTGACACCTCCATGGCGCCACATCCACCTCTGAGCTCCCCTGACAGGGAGAATCACCCCAACCCTGGGCAAAGGCTGATTCCTTGGGGAATTCTTGGCCCTTCAGCTGGAGAACTGGTTTCCAGTGAAGAATTCCAGCCTGTGCCTTGATGACCTTTAAGCTTTACTTACCTGTTGCTTTGACAGTCACGTTGCTGCACGTGCAGCCCACACTCGCAGGCCTGTGGGAATCCCTGTGGCATTTCCAGCAGCTCCAGAGGAGCCCAGCCAAAACAACACAATTACACCCAGATAAGCCCAGCTGGTTTTTATGGGAGCTTGCAGAGCACTTAAGAACAGCCTGAGTGGAGCAGAAGATGGATGTGGCAAAGCAGGGATACAAAGAACAAAAAGATAACCTTTACCCCCAGAGAAACATCAGGGAGCCAAGGGAAGAACAGAGAGATAACCCCAGGGTAGCCTGACCCTAACCAGGGGCACCCACCTTAAAACACCACACACAACAAATTGTTCCAGAAAGGAGCAATTTTCCTGGCAGTGGCCAAGAAAAAGATGCTGGAAGCACAGCACCACTGAGCTTTTGTGCCCACCCTTCAGGCTGTGCTAAAGCAGAATATATTGCAGAGGAATGTCTGGCAACTTGTGTTTGCCTAAGTTGGCTCAGGATTCTCTCCTGCCTTGCAAATTGATCTCTCAGCAGATCCAAAAATTCAAATAAACTTTAAAAAGTATCACTGAAAACTTAAAAAAAAAATGCAGTACACCTCCTTGTTGTGAATGAGACAGCTTTGGGCCTCCAAGATAAGGTATCATTATATAAGTACTGCAGAGGGGAATTAAGAAATTAAAAGTGTAATAATTGTCATTTATCCACATGTACACACCCCACTATGTGTGCTGGGGCAAATACCTGAAGCATGTGTAAAACAACAACTCCACTTAGTAGTACATGCTACAAGTAGTACATGCTAAAAGCATTCCCAGCCTAGGACCTGCCAGACCCTGAGTAAAATGTGTCACCTCACATTCCCAGCTTGGAAGGAAGGATCCCAATCTGTTTCACACAGGTATGATGGAAAATGCCAAGGAAATGCCAAGCAGACACCCTGAGTCAGCTGGGGAATCCAGATTCCAGCAGGAAGCAACAAACCATGAGGGATTTTTAGGTATTTAAAGTGAAAAGGGGAGGAAAGAAAAGCAATTCCAGGAGGTAATTCCAGCCCTGAGCAGGTGCCTGAGCATTGAGGCTTTGCTGATGACAATCTTCCCTATCAAGCCATCATCTGCCCAGCATGGCCAGTTTGCCCAGTTCCCAAGGGACACCCTGCTTCCCAAGGATTGGATTTGTTGCTGCCTGCTAATCCCTGGAGCTGCTAATTACACCCATTATCAGTTTGTCCAGCATCCAGGCCTGGCACAGCTGTAAAATGTCAAGTGCCCATCAGGTTTGCAGACTGGTTTGGGTTAGCAGGGACCTCAAAGCCCAACCCATTCCAGCTGCTGCCATGCAGGGACACCTTCCATGCTCCCAGGTTGCTCCAAACCCAATCCAACCTGGCCCTGGACACTTCCAGGGATGGGGCAGCTCTGGGCACCCCGTGCCAGGGCCTTGCCACCCTCACAGGCAAGAATTTCTTCCTTAAATCGAAATCAAATTCCCCCTTTTTCAGTTTTGAGTCCATTGCTCCTTGTTCTGCCACAACAGTTCCTGATGAAGGAATGCTTAGGAAAGGGATGATGGAAAACGTGCTGCTTTAACACTGCAGATTTTGTGTTTATTTGGGAGAAACAATGGATTTTCAAGGACTCCGGAACACGGTCTCCATGGCAACTCTATGCAGAACCAGGGGGAGGGAGGGGAAGTTCCCATATTCCCAAATACTCAGAACTGAGTGATTTCAACTCCATTTTCCAGGGATTACTTAAACCAGCAACTGCAGGTGCAAAGCACTGCCCAGGTTCATACAGGGATGGAAACAAGGAATAGTTTCAGGCACATCATTCCCATGGAGTTTTATTTTTCCTGCTAAAAATGCAGAAATGTGCCTTAATGTT
The DNA here is from genome assembly GCF_028769735.1 of Zonotrichia leucophrys gambelii. Lineage (NCBI taxonomy): Eukaryota > Metazoa > Chordata > Aves > Passeriformes > Passerellidae > Zonotrichia > Zonotrichia leucophrys. The sequence continues at coordinate 3,931,895 of NC_088185.1, forward strand.
CAGCTCAGAAGAATTATTACTTATGTGCTTGTTCCTACATAGATGGCAGCCAAAATGTGGAAAACCACAGGGAAACCCTGGTCCTTCCTAAGGGGAACATTTGGCCTCAAGCACAGCTCAGCAACACCCCAAGGAGAGCTGTGAGCTCATCTCAGCATCAGGCTGAGCTTTAATCACTTTAAGTCACATCCCACCACTGGTTTATTTCCATTGCTCTTTCAAATTCAATTATTAAAAAAAGAAAACAAGACAAACCTAATTATGCTGGGCTGAGAGGCCCAGCTCAATGTCAGAGTCACTGCAATTTCTCCCACCAAGAGCCAGACCTCAAACGTCACCACAGGCTCAGCAAAAAGCAGATTAGAGATCATTTTTGTTATCACCAACAAAGCCAGGGGTGTTGAAGAAGCAAAGTGGTCGTGCTGAAGAAATTGCCCTTTCCCTAGTTCAGTGATTCTGCCTTGGTTCTCCCTCTAAATCATCAGCACAGAGGATAAATTGTCCAAAAGGCCACATTTTGTCACTTTCAGACCAAGGAAATCTCTTCTATCCACCATGGGAACATCAGAAACCTTCAAAACCCACAGGTGTTTCCCAGCAGATGCCATTTTCAATATTTCTCTGACAATTTCCTGACCTACAGAGCGGGATTTTAAAGTTTTCAGGATGTTCCATCAGAAAATCCTCTTCCATTTGAGGAGCACTTTGTGACTCCTTAGGAAGCTGTTTCCTCCAAGGGATTCCTCCTGTCTTATCAGCATCAGGAATTTCATGGGAGGAGAATAAAGTCAAATTATCAACTTTCCACACCAACAGCCACCTTCTACTTTCCAGCTCCATCATTACCTCCAGCCATTAATCCTGATTGGATTTGTATTCCCTACACAAGCCCATGAACACAACTAATGGCTGGGATATTCCATTAGGATCCTCTGCAGACAATTTGCTCCTCCAAGGACAAGCCCAGCAAAGCTGCCAGTGGAACCTGGGAGCAGCTGAGCACTTCTGTGTCACGCTGGTATTTCACATGCCTGTGTGTGGTTTGAGATGAGAAAAGCCACAAAAAGTCATGTACTGAACAATTATAACCTCAAAAAGAAACAAATAATCTTTTTTTTTTTTTTTTGCACAGTTACTCACAGGAGGAAAAGCAGAACAAAGCAATCCCATTAACAGATAAAAAGAAAGGGCCCAGTAAACAATTCTCAACCATACTGGTGGAGTCAACACATCCAGAAAAATGAACTTTCACTGCTGTTTTCCTGAGTCACTCAGCTAAGCCCAAAACGTTTTTGGGCTTCATTTTAACTTGGTGTTCACCACCACCAGCAACTGTGCAGAATGTGACAAAAACTCAGCAGTTCCCATCTTGTCAGCCACGAGCCACCAGCAGCCTGACTCCTCACACATGGCTCCAAAATGAAGCTCTAAGCAGTTTCTAATCACACAAATTTCAGAGTTACCCACCAGAATATGCCAGCCCAAAAATATTAAATGGGGGAGACTACAGGGAGCAGGCTAGAGGAGAGCACAGACATTTAATTCTTGCTCCTATGCCCTGCAAAGGCTTAAACTGGGGCACTTCAAATCCTCAGTGAGTTTCTGTTCCAACACATCCTCGGAGAAGGGCTGAGATTATCACAAAAACCTCGGTAAAACAAAATCAAAACAAACAAAGGCAGACTTTAAAAGTCGAGTGAAAATGTGCCTGTGAGCTTGCCCAAGAGGACATTCCTGGCCCTGGGAGTGGTGCACTGATGACCTCACCCAGCTGCAAACTCAGGCCAGGAAGTGTTTTGCTCGTGTCTTCAGAATAGGAAGCTGGCATCCCAGGGATAATTCTTAGAATTGATCACCAAATGAAACCCAGGAGCATAAATCCCTTCCCCATCACAACACAAGGTTTTGGTTTAATGAGCCATTTAATCAAATGCTGGACGTGGCCACCACGGTGTCACCGCGGGCAGAGCTCGGCACCCTGTGCTGCATCACCCAGGGAAAAGCTGATATTTCCCCCTTCTGCACATTCCTCCTCATTGCCATTAAACTGAATCCCTGCCTCTCGCTTGGAGTGAATCCCAGAAGTGACAGATGCAATAAGCATGAAGATTTCACTTGAAAAAATCCAATGATGTTTGAAAAGACAGCTCAGGAGAAGACAGAGCAATGCCAACAGAGAGCACAAATGCTGATTAAAGCAATCTGGATAAAAGGCTACAAGTGACCATTGAAAAATTACTATTATGAAGTGCTGCACTGAAACAAACACCAAGCAAATGCTGCCTGACATGTCCCTGAGTGTGTCAGGTCTTACTGGGGCTACCAAAAACACAAAAAAACACATATACCCAAAATAAACACGCATTGCCACAAAAGTATTTGATCTCCTACCTTTGTGTACACAGTCCTTAGCAAACACCACTATTAGCTGCAATAAAACCTTCCTGCAAGCACACAGCCATCTGGATTTCCCCCCCCACTCCTTGAGCAGAAAAGATGATTCAATGCTGGTTATTCAAATGAAAAATGGAATAAACCCTCTCCTGCCTCCCGCACACGGCACCCGCTGCTTTCCCCACATCCCAACCCGCTGCTCCCAGGACGTGCTGTGCCAGTTCACACCATCTTCCTTCCCACACTCCAGAGCTTCCCTCGTGCGTGCCACGGAGGGAGAGGATGGCACCAGGTAATTTGGGAACAGCCTGGCCTAAAATTAAAACAAAATCGGGAAATTCAGCGGCGGACTGAAAAATCAGCTGCAGCCTGGTGCGTTCAGAACATCCCTCTCTGATTTTGCCACCGTCCTTGGTCTTGCTCCAGTAATCCCCACGCACATCTGCACGAACAGACGTGCTCAGACCAACTCCAGCTGCTAAAAAAAACCCCAACCCTAACGCATCTCACTTATCTTCCACAATAAAACTGCTTCCATCGGGCTCACTTTTGTTTCCTGGCACCTTTCGCTGCCTTTTTTTTATTTTCTGCTTTTTTCAGACCTGCCTCCTGTGCAGTCAGTCAGTTAAGGCATCACAATGTCCGACAGCTGAAGCTCTCTCTGTGTCAGACACCTGCCCATGTGTCCAAGATCTTCCCTCGTGCTGTTAATGGAATCAGTGGGAATTTCATAAAGCACAGGTATGGACCAGCATTTAAATTCCAGCCTTTGGCACATCACTGTTAAACAACGTGGCTTCCTGCATAGGAAAACAAAGCCCGGGGACATCTGCCCGCAGCAAAGGGATGGGATGAGATGGTCCTTAAGGTTTTTCCAACCCCAACCATTCTGGGATCCCCTGGTGATTCAATGACATGTCACACAGCCCAGGAGGAGCCCACACATCTGCACAGCCTCCAAAGAGCCCCTAATAACAGCGTGACAAGGACCTGCTCTACAGGAGCCTCCGAAAAATAACCCCAAACTAAATCCCCATCAGGGCGCTCATCTTTTGTCCTCTGCCATGGAGCACGGCGGGGACGGGCGCTCCGGGGGCGGCACACGCCGGTGGCACCGAGCGGCTGCTGCATCGCCGGGCGCAAAAAATGGGGAGAAAAAAAAGAAAAAAAAAGAAAAAAAAGAAAACGTGCCGAACAAAAGCCCCCCAGCGCTGTCCCCGCCGCGGCATCAGGTGCGCGGCGGGAGCGCCCGGCGCCGCCGCCCCGCCCCGGGCTTGCCCTGCCCGGCGGCCCCGGCCGGATGCGGATGCGGCGGCGACCCCGCGCCGCTGCCTAATAAGGAGGGAGCGGGGAGCGGCCGGGGCCGAGGCGGTGCGGGGAGGGCGCTACCGCCGCGGGCCCCGCGCTGACAGCGGCCGCCGCCTCACAGAGGGCTCGGCGGCCCCGCGCGGGAAGGGCCCGCCCGGCCGGACCCCCGCCCTGCCCGGCTCCCTCCCGCGGGCGCCGCGCCGCCCGCCCTGCCGCAGCCCCGCTGGCCGGTGCTGCCCAGCTCTCCCCGTTCGCCCTCACCGCCCCCGAGCCGCACCGCGATCCCGAGCCGCCTCCCGCGTCCGCTCCTCAGCCCGGCGGAGCCGCCGCCTCCGCCTCCTCCTCCGCCCGCCGCCGCCGCCCGACTGAGCGCCGCGGGGCGGGGCGGGGCAGAGCGGCCGCGGGTTCCGCCCCCCGCAGTGACCACGCCTAGAAAGGACCACGCCCCTTCAGTCTGGCCCCGCCCGCTCCAGCCGAGCTAGGTGGGGGCGGGTCAAAGCCGTGAGTGACGGATCAGCCAGCCAATTGCCGTGCTGCTGTCCCCAACACGCGCTGTCGCGCGCTCTCAGGCCCCGCCCCGCCGCCTCTCAGCGGCGAGTGGTGGCGGGAGGTCATGAGGGACCTGAGGGGTCGATCGTGTCCGCCCTGGGGACCGGCCATGCCCTCCCTGTGAACCAGTCCTGTCCGCTCCGAGGGATCCGTCATGTCATCCCTGGGGATCAATCATCTCATCCCTGAGGGATCGGCCGTGTCTGCCCTGAGGGATCCATCATGTCATCCCTGAGGCCCGGATCGCCTCATCCCTGAGGGACCGATTGTGTCCTCCCTGAGGGGAGCAGTCATGTCCTCTCTGAGGGAACGGTTATGTCCTCCCTGAGGGACCGATCATGACATCCCTGCGGGATTGGTCACGTCCTCCACTGATCGTGTCCCCCCTGAGGGACCGATCTTGCTCTCCCTGAGGGGACTGATCGTGTCTTCCCTGAAGGATCGGCCATGTTCGCCCTGAGGGGTGAGATGAGCCTGCTGTCCTCAGAGGCAAAGCTGAGGAGAACCAGGAGCTCCAGAAGAAAGCAACTGCGTCACCTCACGCTGTCACACCAAATCACAGTGGCTGTGGTGAAAAAAGGACAGTGACAAAAGCTCCTGCTAAAGATTGCAGAGCTTGATCCCAGCAAAGAACCACACTCCAACAAGACACTCATGGCAGAGGTTTGAGACCAGAGGTTCTCCCCATTGCACTGTGGCAATTTGGGGATGCTGCGCTTCAAGGTGTAAGGTTTGTATCTGTGTGTATCTGTCGTGACAGGTCGGACAAGCACTTTGCACACACACCTGGCTGCACACAGGTGACACCGCCACACTCGGGGCCATCGCGGCCTCAGGGAGCCTGAGGGGCGGGTGAGAACACCCGAGCAGAGCCCACAGCCCTCAGTATTACCATACATGGCCAAAACCAAAACTCCTCGAGCTTCCTCATCCACTTGGGCCGACATTTGCACGTTCATTTGCATGCGGTTTGATGCTTAAGGGGTGGGGTGATGTTTTAGGGGAGCATCACCCTTCTGATTTCTCTTCTAATCCTTCAGAATTTGGAGGAATATGTGTCGTGATGAGCTGAGCTGAGAGCCCTGCTCTTCCCCCATGTAGCATGAATTACCCCCTGTGAGTGATAGCTGGCGTTAAAAACCCCCAGATACATTTGTCCTGGTCTGACTGTCACAGCTGATGGAAACATCAGTCGCTACAGATTAAACAAATGTTATCCTGCATTTATTAACCTCTGACACTAAATGTAACTGCTGATCCAAGAAGCAGGAAAGCCTCTCTCACCTACTCAGCAACACCTTGATAAAAAAAATTACACAAACAGAGATTGGAGTGGCAAGGCTGCACCCTTGCCCATGACAACAATTACCTTAAATTAATCAACATCTTCTTTCTGAAAACCAGCCCAGCATAATTACACCACTCTGCTCCCTCAAACAATCCCTTTAAAGCTAAAAGAGAAGAAAACGAAAGCAGCTTTGGAGCAGAGCTGAAGGTAACTCCGAGTTTAGGGAGTTTAGGTTGTGATTCACATTTTCCACGTACGTACATGACGTGTTGAAGGTCACAGAATGAGTCAGTGATAGAGCTGAGAGTCCTGCTTGCCCATCCTTAATTTATTAGGAGTCTCAGAACTGGGTGAGGGAATTAAATTTTATAAAACTGATATTTTAATCATGTACCAAGTGATGCTTTAGCCTGGGCTGGAAAGCAGGAATAAAGGCAGCAGCACCCAGCACTGCCCACCAGCTCAGAAAGGGAACCAAAGAAGATTTTTGGCCTCCAACTGGAAAGAAAGTGACACACAGAGGACACAAAAGTGAAATTTGTCCTGAGAAATCTGATTGAAGCCTAATCCTCTCAAGAGCTGCCTTGGGAAGGGTGGATCCTGCAGAGATGAAAATTCCTTGCTCGACAGTGCTGGAAGATGCTAAAGATGGACTCAGGTGGAAATAAAACCTGTGGAATTTTTACCACAGCTTCCTAAAACAGCTGGATGGAAACACTCCAAAGAACACCCAGATCCTGTCTGGGATTAATGAGCTGTTTAGATCACAAAGTGATGAAGAAATTACAGGAATTTTAGGCTGAATTCTCCAACAAACAGAAGAAACAGCTCAGGTTTTACATGTGCTCTTTGGTTCTGCTGTAACCACTAATTTTCATCACTTCAGATGAGTAAAGCCACCCTAACAAACAATTTAAATGTTATCCACAGTGCTGCAACTGAAACAACCTGTCAAAATATGCCACAAATTCTAATTTTTCTATAGAAAAAACACCAAACCCTTACAGCTACAAGGAGAAACACACCAAAATTTACCCCATTTTTCCAGCACCTGCTTAGCACATATTGCAGAAATTCAGGATTTATTAAAAAAAAAAAAAATCCACTTTTAGCCATCCCACATATTTTCCCCTCAGCTACATCACTGCAGGATTGCTGCAAACGATCTCACAGCCTTTATAGGGAAACAGCACCGTGGCTACAGACTCCACCTCTGAAACTTATGTCAGCTGCTAAATTTAGCCTCCTGCAAATATGCATCAATTCCATCCCTGCAATAAATCCCCCTGCCTTGCTCCTGGGGTGAGCCTGGTGTGCTTCCCAAGGCCCACATCAGGTGTGTCCCTCAGCCCTCCCCACCAAGGCTCTGCTTGTAGTTGGAAGAGGAAAAGAAACACCTGAGGCACCTTTTTCAAAGGAGAAATTTCGATTAATTTCTTCAGTTTGGTGTCTGTGAGCCATCCCAAAGGGGTGACAAACCCCATTTTTTTGGAACCAGTGAGGTCACTGGAGGGATGAATTTGTCCCAAACATTTCGTTTTGCTGAAATCCTCGCTGCTAAATATATTCTGAATGGAGGGAAATGGCTTAGGGAGGGCTTAGAGAGATCAGCAATTTAAAGTCCTGTTATTTTGCAGCTTAACTTCTAAATCAAGCAAAATACGCCAGACAGGAGAGTCCTGAACCCTGGTTTTGCACATATCCACTTTATACAGCTTTTCAAGGACTTTTATGTCCTTATTTATCTATTTATTTCCTGAAGCCTTTTGATTTATTATTATTATTATATTTACTCTATATATATATTTACATAATATAATATTGTAAATCATTAATATAATGATTAATATTTATATACCAGGAAGTACTAGGTTCTCCTACACAAAATTTGGATATTTTTATATTTCTTCTTCTGTGGCTTCCATAATTTAGGGATCCCATCAAGGCCAGGCCCAGCAGCATTGGGAAGAGCTGCTCCTGCTGAAATCAGGAATGTCATCTTACCTTTCACTGAACATTTTTGGGATTTAGTGATTTTTAGTGCAGGGAAACATTCCCTGCCAATAGCAGGGGGCTGGAATAAGATGGTCTTTAAAGTCCCTTCCAAACCAAACCATTCTGGGAATCTCTGAACTGATTGCAGTGACAAATCCTCCCCACTCCACTTTCCCTGAGTGGAATTCGATTTACTCTCAGCATTAATTTCCTTTCTCTGCCTTGATTCCTCCATGTCTGTGGGCACAGAGCAAGTGCCAGGGGCAGCTTTATGAAACCACTCCCAATCCTGGTTTTTAGGAGACATTTCCATGATCATCAACTGTTGAATATCTGCCAAGATGAAATTGTCCTCAGAGCCACCACAAAGGGGCTCTGGATAATGGGAAATGGATTCTGTGCCAGGCTGGGAGGATGTGCTGTGCCCAGGGAAGTGTTCCCCAGCTCCTGCAAAGGGTTTGGCTGGAGAGACAGAGCAGAATCCCTTTGGACTGGCCTTATTCAATCCTTGGCCAGAAAGGGGAGCTGTAGAATTAGGGAATGAAGATAAGGAGAGCAAAATGTTCCATCAGATGCTTTGGAACAACAGCCAGGATGGGAGAAGTGTCTGAGTGTGGCAACAAGGAAAGAGGAAATCAGGGATTGAAGGACAGGGTTGGGAGCCACCACCCCTGAGCTTTATTGCCAGCTCTGTGTGATGTGGAACCATCACTGTGCCACTTCCAGACCCCAGGACTGGGCTCATTCACAACCCCCTCCCCAAAGGGCAATAAAATAAAAATAAAATGAATCAGGCCCCGTGCTGACATCACTCCTGAGCCACTGGAAAGGCTGGAGGATGCTGGAGATGGATAAGGAAAGAGTGAACATTAGGCCAGGATGTGCATTAATAATTAATGTTATTGTTATTAATGATTTACAATAGATTTCATCCAGCACATCTATTACTGCATCTCCCCACTCTCACACCTTTGTGCAGCAATATTGGTGTCAGACACATCCCTCCCAACTCAGCTAGAGGAAAGGCATCAAAAAATGAGCTTTTACAGCAAAAAGAAACCTCTAATTTCAAGCTAATCTATTTCCTCATGTATTTTTTCTCCATCATTAGACAGGATTGTGAAATATATTTTCATTTCTCTTCTATTTCTGCAGTGAAAAGGAGGAAGGTCCCACTACCTAATTAAAATGTTGGGCCACCAAATAAACCCAAAGCAATTGCTTGCAACAGATGGGATTTCCTTTGTTGCTGTCTCGGGATGATTAACGAGGGGGAGAGAGACAAGAAAGCAGAACTGAAAAAAAAATAAAAAAAAAAAAAAGCAAAAAGCAAGCTGTATTTTATTTACAACATGAATATGCTGGGATTGACAATTCCTATCCTCCTGAACAGCAGGAAAAAATCAGGGAAGAAGCCAGGGCTGGGTGTTGGGTTCCTGGGCACTGATCACAGAGCCTCACTATTCAAGCACTTTGGAATTCTTTTGCCATCTCCTTCTGTTTCTCTCTCTGCTGTCTAGGACCAGGTTGGACCAAAGGTGCTGGAAAAATCAGAGATATAAGAAAGGAAACACATAAGGGTAAATCCAGGTGAGGTGTCTGTGTTTGAGATTTGGGAAGATCAATATTTAACCCATTTTTTGAACCCCAGCAGACTGCCATGGACAGAGCAGAATGGGAAGCTGCTCCTGCTCTGTGGAAGGTGTCCCTGCCCCTGCAGGGGGAGGAACGAGATGAGCTTTGAGATCCCTCCCAACCAGAGCAATTCCGTGAGTCTGTGGTTTTTTATTGCAACATTTCCACAGTTCAGCACTGAAATATTGTCTCAACCCTCCCTCCCTGTTTCTTCTGGAGAACAAGGAGGTAAAAATGTGTCAGGAGGGACTGGGCTGCACAGGGTATTAACTTGGGGAGGGAGCTGATTCCTTGTATCCCTTCTCACCCCTTTTTCTGCCAGACCTATTCCATCCACCTGCTCCTTCATCCCGGGAAGGATGAGCTGATCAAAGCTCCCAGTGCCAGGTGTGGCTGAGGGGAAGCTCCAGCTCAGCTCCTGCTCCTTCATCCCGGGAAGGATGAGCTGATCAAAGCTCCCAGTGCCAGGTGTGGCTGAGGGGAAGCTCCAGCTCAGCTCCTGCTCCTTCATCCCGGGAAGGATGAGCTGATCAAAGCTCCCAGTGCCAGGTGTGGCTGAGGGGAAGCTCCAGCTCAGCTCCTGCTCCTTCATCCCGGGAAGGATGAGCTGATCAAAGCTCCCAGTGCCAGGTGTGGCTGAGGGGAAGCTCCAGCTCAGCTGTGCAGTGACACCAGAGATCCTCCACCTTGCGGGGTGTGGAGCTCCACACAGGCACCACCACCCTGCTCCCTGCTCTGAGCCTGGCAGTGCCTGCAGTGACAAACATCTCCCACCCCTATTTCCTTCCATCCTCAGCTGCTTCCTGAGAGCACAGGAGCTGTTTGTCATCCCTGCAGGGCTTTTGTCATCCCTGACACGCACAAACTGTGCCGCGTTCACGCTCCGGCTCTGTCGCGACAGTAACACATCACACCTATTTTTTTTAAAGCAAACTCAGTTCAAAGCCACCACAGATTTCCTGTGCCTTAAAACACTTATTTTCCCTTATAAGGAAATGCACAATTGCAGATTGTCACTGAACAGAAGATGGGAGTTAAGCAGCGTGGGTCGGGTGGCTCCTTGCGGGATCCAAACTCTCACACAAACACTCATTTCTATCCTTCCTATTTTTGCAGAACTGCTGTTTTACCAGGAAAATTTCAACAGAGTTCACTTCTCCATATTTTTTTCTCAGTGAAAGGGTTTCCAAGTTGATGTCATTCTCCTGAATGGCTTATTCAGTGAAGTCACAGTGCAGGAGAAAAAGGACTTAGAGAAAATAATGCTGCTTTTTTATAGCTAAAATAAAATTACATTGGCTGGAGAGATAGAGGCAAATAATCCCACATGGCAGTGGGAGGCTGCACCCTATGGACACAGCTGCACTGTAGCTGCTGCGAGAAGCAGTAAATTGTACTTGTGTCTGACAAAACAAATCTTTCCCCAAAACACTTTCACTGCATAAAGGACTTTGAACCAACACCTGATTCCCATCCTGCCTCTTTAGGAGACTCCGTGTGTCCTGAGCACATCCCGTCTGTCACCCAGCTGTTCCCAGCAGCTATTCCCCATTCACGGCAATGTTCCCACCTGCCCTGGAACTGCCACCCCCAGGACCCCCAACCCCACGGCAGAGCCGGGACCCCTCACTCCTCACCTTTTTTGGGCGCTGGTGCTGCTGCCGTCCCCTCCGACGCCTTGGACTTTTCGAAGGTTTTCTTGGCATCGGCAACTTTAAGCACATTCTCATCCTCCTGACTCTGCCTCCCCTTCCGCTCCGGCTCCTCCGAGCCCCCTCCTCCCGCAGTCCTGCCTCCAGGGAGCGGCTCCGTGCCCGCCGCTGCCCACTGCTCCCTGCCAGCCTGGGCCTCATCGCCGAGGGGCTCCAGCAGCGCCTCCGTCAGCGCCACAGCCTTGCTCATACTCAGAGCCAGGCACTCCTTGCTGTGGGTCCTGACAGGGGGGGCCGGGGGGGTTCTTTTCGGGATGTAGGAATCGAGTTCATCAGCTTCACCCCCGAGCTGCTCCCTGCTGTCCGGGAGCTGGCTGCTGCTCTGTCTCGAAAGCCTCCCGGTGTCTCTGGCCACCGAGGGATGATAATTGGTGACCGCAGGGCCCATTCTCTCGAGGCTCTTCACTCCCTGCTGCTCCGGCTCGGCCTTCCTGGCCGGATCCTCCTCGCTGGCCTGGCCGTTCTGGCACAGCTCGAGTGTTCCATCGGGCTGGGGGGCGAAGCTCCGTGCCTGCCTCAGGCTGTCCCTGCTGCTGTCCCTGGGGATGTAGGGGACAGGTGTGCCTGCGTCCTGCTTGCTTTGCAGGATGTAATCCATGAGCTCCAGGCTGTCGGACCTGACGGGCACGGTGGGCTTGTTCCCCTCCGCGGGGCCCTTGGGGCTCAGTCTGGTCACTTGCCTGCCCTCCACGCTGCTTTCCGAGTCCGAGCGGCTCATCTGCCTCCTCAGGACTCTTTCCAAGGAGTTGAGCCTGCTGAGGCTCGGGCTGGCCACCTTGCCATCCCCTGGGTAGCCCTCCTGAATCAAGGGCAGCGTGTCCTCTGCCTCTTCCCATTCCTCCTCAGTTTCTGTTTCTGCCTCCTGGATGAGGCGCCGGTACTCGCTCTCCTCCAGCCTGTAGACCACCGGCCTCACCGTCCTGCCCGTGCCCACCCGCCTGGGCACCACCTCCAGCTCGTACACCTTTGGAGGGGCTTCTCCCTCCCGTCCTTTCCTGCACCCTTTGGGCACGGGATGCTCTTCCAGGCACAGCTCCCCTGCCGGCCCCCACTGCCCTCTCTGCCCGCTGCTGCTCATCTCTGACCTCTTGGCAGGGCCTGCGGTGTCGCTGCGGAGGTCGGGGCGGTCCCCCCGCTCCCGGCTGTGTCCCAGGCCCTCCTGGCTGAGCTGCAGCAGCGGATAATCCTCACAGGTGCCTGCAGAGTCTCCCCGGGCAGCTGGGCAGTCTCTCCCCCTCGCCTTACTTGTGTCATCCCGTAAATATCCACGGTACTGCCAGGTGGAGGCTTCCATGGCCGGGAGATCTGTCACTATAATTCCTGGTTCCAAATGCTTTGGGACTGGCCAGCCAAGATTTTTCCCACCTTGGGTCTCGGCGGGATTTCAGCACCGCCTCCTCCTCGCTCTGCTCTGGGAGACGGCGGCACTTGGAAGCGTCGGAGCCTGGGTCATGTGAACCGGCGTTCCTTGGCCTCATGGCCAGCACAGAGGAACATCCCATTGGCACGATGGAGCCCGGGCTCTGCCACTCCTGACACCACACCCAGCACGGCCGATGCCATGCTGGTCCCTACCCAAACACATCCCACCTGGATAACTGGAAAAATCCCCTCCAGCTGCTAATTTGCTGGTCCATGGCAGTTCACAGTCAGGACTTGCTTCCCATCTGCGTCCTTCTCCAGGGATTCTCCTCTTTCCCCAACCTACTCCAGCAACAGCTCCCCACAGTCCTGTGCAGCAATCCCGGCTTGCCTCCAATTCTGCAGCTTCCAGAGGGATTTCCTGCCAGGCTGTCTGGGCAGAATCCCCTCTGCCAGCTCCTTGTGGGCTCCAAAGAGAGATGGGAACCCGCATCTGCTCCCCTGGCACTGCTCCCTCCTCCCTGCCCCACGCCCGTGGGACGTGGAGCAGCTCCCCCAGCTCCTTCCTTGGAAGCAGCACTCAGCCTTGGGCTGCGTCCCAGAGCTGGAGGGAGAGATGCTGCCTGCTCAGAGCGCACAGGGCAGAGCCAGAGAGCTGGAATGGTCTGCGGGAATTCGTTATGGAAAAGGGAATTGCTGTGACAGAGACCGGCTGCCCGAGATAAACACGGGAGCCCCACAGCAGCCTGAGACACAACTTTCCCTGCTGAAACTCCAAAACACAACTTATCAAAAATCCCTATTAATGCATTGGGCACTTCTCTAAACAACCCTCTGAGCAGAACGTTGCTCCCTTTGGACACCCCTCGGGATGGCGGCGGAGCCGGGGAGCTGGAGGGCTCTAATCCGTTTGTACACAGCTGGGATGCCTGGCATTGCAGGGAGCCGCAGCTCCCAGCCCAGCCGCTGCCCTGGGCTTTGCCTTTTATGGTTCCCCAAGCTGGAAGCATCCCGGGGCAGGATGCAGGAAAACACCTAGATCATCCCAAAAGAGCTGCCTGCACAGGCACCTCTGCATTGTTGGGGCTGAGTTACCCCAGTGCCACCTAAAGAGCTGGCAAACAGAGCCTGGCCCCAGCCCAAAGGCATCCCCTGATATTCCATGAGGAAAATCCTGCAGGGCCTCATCCAGAGACCTCAAGGACCCAGCCAGCCTCTGAGCACCACAGACACACAGCAGCTGCGTGGGTGACACCAGGACCATGGTCACGATGCCACTGCCTCATCCTGTGTCCCGTGCCAGGAGTGAATCCCGGCCACTGCCAAGGGGAAGGAGCGAGGGATGAGGGTTATCCCAGCCCTTATCAGCCTGGAGCCAGCCAGGCCCCTCGCTGGGGCTGTTCTGTATCAGTGCACATTGCAGAGCTGCTCTGCACAGACAAAACCCCGTTTGTTTCCACTGGAAGTCTTAAATCCCCACCGAGGCTGCCCAGAGCAAACACAACCAGCTCCCAGCGGGATCAGGGCTGGTGGCCGGGCTCCTGCTGCTCCTGCCAACAGCAACAGGAGCACCTGGCAGCAGCAGCATCCTGACAGGTACAGAAATGCTGAGCAAGGTGTGCTGGCAGGTGCAGGAGTGAGGACATTCACAGCCAACTCACCTCTCCCATGGCATGAACTCATTCACATTTGCACTGTGTCCCCATCAGTAATTCTGAGTGTTCCCCTCAAGCCCTCGTGACAAAACCAAATTCCTTCTATGCTTCTCACAAACCCTCACAATTTGGGGATATCGTGGTGGTTTGGGCTTGTCCTGTGTGGGGACTGCAGAGCCCAGGGTTGGTGAGGAGGGGGCACAGCCATGTCCTGGGACCTGCCCTGGGTGCTGTGTCCCACGTTCCAGGGAGCTGCTCAGAACTCTGACACGGCACCAACGCGGTTCTGCTCTGAACCCTCTGCATAAAAGGAAAAGGCAGCTGCTGCAGCATTGCTGCTGTCCTGTCCTTCAAACAGAGGGAGGAAGAGACTTTTAGGGAATACACACCGAGGCGGGAGCAAACCTGACTGGCAGCACAGCTCGGCCTGTGCCCGCTGCAGGAACCGGCTCCTCTGGCCTTGGCAGCACCGACTTGCAGCTTCTGCTTAGAAAAATATTTACATTTCCACCTTTCCAGGGGCCAGAGCGGCTGTTCAGCCACAGCCCAGCAGGAACAGACACAGAGGGATCATCCTGGGGCTGCAGGCAGCTGGAGAGCCACTGCCAGAGAGCAGCTTCTCCTCTGCCAGTGTGGAAACGCAGCCACAGCCCCCAGAGTCCTTCCTGCAGTTTCTCTGTGTGCTGCAATCAGCCTCACCCACCTGCTAAACCTCATTTTTTCACCCAAAACCACCATTAGAGTACCTGCTCACCACCCCAGCTCCACATGGAACTGGGAAATGTTGCCAGGGAATCATCCTCCCATCAGAGGGTCCTTGAGGAGAGCAGCTTTGGAGCACCTGCAGCTCCTCCATGGGGGAGAGACGAGGGGCACAGCTGGACCCTGCACCTTCCCAGCCAGGAGGGCACCCAGTGCCAGCTGCCCCTGCCCACGGCAGCTCCAGGCTCAGGCATCTCCTCTGGTCAGCCAGGCTATAAATAAACCCTCCCTGGTCGCTGGAGAGAATTTGTGTTGCTCCAGATGTTGTTGCCTGGTTTTGCCATGGCAACATCACAACAGGATGTAACATTCAGCCGTGAGGAACCGCTCTGAAAAGAACCAATTTCCAATCCTAACAAGAACAAAACAACAGCCAGGGACTCACCGGCAGCCTGGGCACGCTCCAGCTCCATCCCACAGCCCCAGCTCGTGGTTCCCCATATCCAACTCACACCCACCTCTGGAGCCAGGAATGGCTCTGAGGGGAGGCTCCATCTTCAGGAAGCTGAGCTGAGCAGGGAGTGATGCCTCTGTTGACCCAGCCAAGGGCTGTGTGACTCTGGGGGCAAACACTGCCCCCAAAACGGTGCTGGCTGAGGGCAGGCTGTGCTCCAGGACCTCAAACAACAGCAGGAAGCTGCTCTTCACCTGCCCAGAGCTGGTCCCACGTCTGCAGATCCATCCCTTCCCTGGGGATATCCTCAGGTGAAGGAGACCCAAATGCCCCAAACCCACTCCTGGCATCCCTGGGCAGTGCCCTGGATCGTCTGCAGGTGATTTCCCAGCCAGGGAGCTGCTGTCCATGCCAGTCCCCGTGTGAGCTCCTGGGCTGGCACAGCTGGCATTGGCTCTGCTGAGGAGAGCAGCGCAGGCCTGGCAATCCCACAGCTCACCTGGCTGTGGCCTCTCCCAGCTGGGATTTTCCAGGCTCAGCAAGGTGCAGGTGTCACTTTTCCACGTGCCACTGCTCCACTGCTGGCATCCTTTCCAGAAGGTGAGAGGCTGATCCTGAACTCAGGCTGGGGTCTCTGAAGAAACCAGGTGAGAATGACTGATTTCCATCCTGCTCGTCTGGATCCAGCCTTCAGGAGCACCAGAAAACAGCCAGGACCCAAAAATGAGGGAAGCAGAGCCAGGATAGATGGGCAATGATAACACAGGGCAGACATCTGGGATCTCTCCCATTCCTTCCTTTTCTTTCCCCCCCTTCACCATCTGTTCCTTCCCCACCTCTAAACAAAGCTACAAAACTCATTTGTAAAAGGAAAAAAAAAAAAGTTTATTTATTTTTCCTCACAAGATGAACATAAAATATCCAGGACAATTTTTACAAACAAAAGTAAAAAAAAAAAAAAAAAAAAGTGCATGATGCATCCCTCCCGCGGGCATACAGTACAAAAATCCTGCAGATTTCCATATAAAATTGGGATAAGAAATACCATGGAATAAAGGAACGTTGTTATGGAGTACAGCAATGCACAGAACAGCTAAACATCACTCACCCCCTCCTCAGGGACTGCCCGGGACTGTCCCCAGCGCTCGGTGACACGGCCGGGACAAACCCTGCACGGGCACTGCGGCCACACGGAGCGACAGCACCAGGGCCGGAATGAGGGGCCGGTTTGTGCATTTCAGGATTTCTGGCAGGACGGGACGGGGTTTGGTTCTGCCGAGCAAAGCGTGGTCGGTGATGGGATGTGTCCCTGCACACCCCGCCCGCGTTCCGGCAGCGATGCATAGATCAATGGGATAATAAATGGGATAATAAATGGGGACACCGGGAGCAGCCGCTGGCACCGCGGCTGTCACGGAGCCCTTCGGTTGTGCCATGCCCAGAGCAGAGGGAAGCGGCAGCAGGTGAGCAGCGCCGAGCTCGGCGGGGACAGGAGGGCAGCACAGGAGGAGGGGCGGCCTCACCGCCATCGGAAACACCAAAAGCACCAAAAACTCCCTAGAGAACAGCAAACAGCAGAGTCCAACAGCTCAGCAGATACACAGTGTTTGTAAACTATGAGTAAGGCACTCCATCGTAAGGACACGTACGACACGTGGGGAGGACAAGCACATCAACCTTGTCATGCAACAAACCCGACGGGACGGGGGAGTTTGGCTACAACCCCCGGGAATGGCACCGCGGAGCGCCCGGAGCAGCTCCCACCAAGCCGTGTCCGCACCCCGGGCACGCAGGGAGGGAGCCCCGGGCCCGGAGCGAAGCCTGGGGCTGATCCAGCCAGGGCCAGGCGGGAGCAGCAGCGGGGGAAGGCGGAGGGCGCCGAGCTGAGCCCGAACGCGGCGGGATGGACGCGGCAGAGCTCGGCAGGCACTCGAGAAACAGGAAGGAAATCAGATGTTCGCTTCTATCGGTACACGGAATTTCCCAAACTCATTTCAAAACCGTTCCCAGCACCTCTTCCCTCAGCCAGGCAGGGATGGGACGGGTCGGCAGCACACACAGAACAATGACCTGTGGGCAGCCCCGGCGAGCCGAGGGTGACGGTGGAATTGTCCCGGGGAAGGGACAGGGAGCTTCCCCAGGTGCTGCTCCGACCCTGCGGCACCAACAGCCCCTTCCCAAATCTGAATCTGGGTGCACAGGAGGATAAAGATGATCCAAACACAGGGAATGGATCCAGCCCTGGCTTGTGGGGTTTCATCCTGCCCTGAGCACGACCCAGCGCTGCCTCAGCCCAAACAAGCAGAGGCTCCTCCCAAACTTCCCTCCCAAAGCAGCTTTTGCTCCACACCAGCACTCCCGGGTGGAGCAAGTGCAAATCAAATTCAGACTCTTTCAGGAGGGACAATTATTCACTGATTGCCTGTCCCTATAATTCCTCACACAAATGAAACATGCAGGATTTTATGCTTAAGGGGAAAAAGGGAACTCCAGGCCTATAGGGCAGGAAAATGCACAGCTCCCTTCCTCAAGACACTGGATTTTCAATCAATACAGTTCAGAGCAGCGGCTGTAGCCTGGCTCTGCCCCACCTCAGAGGGCAGTTGCAAGAAAGCCTTTCCATGGAGATTTTAAAATGTGGGAATACTCCCACTCAGCCAGGGTGAGCAAATCCACCTCTGAGCCCCTAAATCTACTTCAAAACATCACCCAAAGGCACAAGGCCTCAGATGGGATCAGAGGTTTGGAGCACATCCCCTGCTCACTTCCCAGGATCTTCCCCCTGGACTCAGCAAAGGCTCACGTGGAGCAGCTCCCAACCAGGCTGGTTGCCAAAATTACTCACAGAAAATGTGAATTCCCTTTGGAATCCAAGCAGCAGCCCTGGCAGGAGGGGGGCAACACTGGACTGAGAGCACAGCCAGCCCCTGGCTGCCCATCCTTCCTCCAACCCCCTCTCTCAGAGCGTGTCCGTGTTTCTGTCCCACTGCTCCCCCAGCAGGGCTCTCAGGCCCAGCCTGGCTGTGGCACCACAAACAACACCCAGGACTCCTCCAGCAGCTCCCTGAGCACAGGGACCATCCTACAAAACCAACAGCACAACCACAAAAGACACTCTGTCACCTACTGGGGCCCAGGAGAGCCACCCCTCCTCGGCCACCTCATGTCACCCACAGGTGGTGACAGAGGGTCCCCAGAGCACCCACGACACCGACACAGCTTCACATCACGAGGGTCCACAGGCAAGCACTGGCCAGGCTCTGTCAGCACTGGGACAACACCAACCACAACGACAGCAAAGCACCCCAAGAACACAACACCTGTGACAGCAGCAGCCAGGGTGACACCGGGTCCCCACGGACACAGCCCAGCACTGTCACCTCCCAGCAAGGCCTGGGGAAGCCTCTGTGTCCACACTCCTCCAGGCCTTTACAGCTACAGGAATTCCTTCAAACAACAGCAAGAATTTTGGATAAAAGCCCCAAAAAATAAACCAGGACAAAAAGCCAGCAAGAACAGAGGTAGTGTGCGTGTCACCATTTTAAGGATTTTCCACAAGGGCCCTGTTTAAACAGAGCCTTGTGTTTGTTCTGTAAAAAAAAAGTCATGAATAATTATTTTGAGTCTTTGAAACAGAATATTTCAGCATTTTAGATATAGATAGAGATACAAATATCTATCCATAATCACACACAAATCCACATTATTACACTTGGCAAACAGTACTAGGAAGAGCATCCTGCAGGACAACAGGCAAGTCACACACCAAGTCCTCCTCTAAGCCATGCAACACATTTTATTTCCCTTGTGCCCTTCATTGTGACCCATCGTGGCTCTTTCCTCCTCTCTCCGAGCACAAAGAGGGGACGAGGAGGTGGCACCAGATGAGCTGCTGCAAGTCAGATGATAAAACAGCACTGGTGTAAGGAATAAATTCTGCAAACCCCCAAAATCCAGCCCCCTCCCTCCCCCCCCAGCAAGGCATCAACTTTTGCCCATCCAGAGCGTGTTCTTCAAGTTCCCAGCCAGGGGCTTCAGCCCTGGTTTGGAGGCGCCGTCCGGGCCCCTCGCCGGGGGCTCACAGAGCACGGAGCACTCGCTGGACACGGCCTCCTTGGAGTCCGTGATGGTGGCCACGTCCACGTCGCTCGACAAGTCCTCGGAGGACAGGTTCAGACAGCCCAGCTTGGCCAGGGAATTGGATCTTTTCAGGGGAGAGGACACGGTGAGGCCGGCCAGGCGCAGCCTGGTCTCGATCTCCTGCGTGCGCTGCTTCACCAGGCCGGGCTTGCCCCGCACGCTGTGGATGCTGTCGCTGCTGGAGCTGCGGGTCAGGTTGGAGCTGCGGGAGGAGGAGGGGGTGTAGCAGATGGTCTTCAGGAAGTCCTTGGTGAAGCTGCTGGTGTGCTCCAGGCGGCACCCAGCGGGTGTGGAGGTTTTCTGGGAGATGCCCTCCAGGACACGCTTCACCCCCAGCTTCTCCACGTCGTTCTCGGCGTCTCCGGCCACGAGCTGGGCCGGGGCCAGGAGAGGCACAAGGCCGGGATGGGCCATCAAGTCCTCGCTTTCCTCCACGATGCTGGAGTCCACCCTGCCCAGGGGGCTGTCCCTGAGCAGCACCGAGGGGTCCGAGGGCAGGCTCTTGAGGCGCTCCAGCTCTTTGGTGTGCTTCCTGACCAACCCCGCTTTCTGCAGCTGCAGCAGCGACTCCTGGTGCTGCATCAAGTAACTGTTGGCGCTCGGCTTTTCCAAGTCTTTGCTGAACAACAGGTACTTCACGTCCTTGGTAGGCCTGGGGTCCTTTCTGGCCAGAGACTCTTCCCTCACCACCTCTGCGTGAAGGAGGCTCCTGTCACAGTGGGAGTTCCTCCTGGGCTGCAGAGTTTTTTCGGGGGTTTTTGGCGCATCTTTCCCTCTCTCCAAAAGGCCGCAGTGCTGATCCAGTGCCCTGCACGTGCCAACCTCCACAGCCCCTGGTGCCAGAGGGAGCGGAGCCTCGTTGTGTTTAGTCCTGCCCGGCTCCTCGGGGGGTGCCCTGCTGGGCAGGTGCTCCATCAGGTGGGAGTGCAGGTGGGGCAGCAGGGGGGGCTGGGTGCAGATGGTGCTGCTGCGCCGCGCGGTGCCGGCGCTGAGCCTCTCGCACTGCTCCCCAAAGGGCTCGGGGGCCAGTCCTGCCGAGGAGTACATGCAGTCAGTGCAGGACTGGTAGGAAGGCTTCACCTTGCTGAGGATCCCAAACACGGCATCGTGCTGCAGGAGAGAAAACAGGGACAGATCAACGAGCACGGAACAGACAGCGGCACAGCCCGCAAGGTGTGGGACAGCCAAAGAGATCCGGAACAAAGCCCATTTCCACCTCAGGCCCTGCAGCAGGAACTAAAGCCACGTGCTTTCCCAGCAGACAGCGTCTCCAAGGAATACCTACCGTGCCAAGCGAGGGTCATGCAAGCGAGCTGCCCACAGCACTTTACAGGGCACTCACTGGGCACTCTCTGGCATCTACATCCACAGCTCGGGCAAGCAAAGCCCTGGTGAGAAGCGCCTCGAAAGGGGAGAAGCTCATCATGGAATGAAAGGCTTTATCCAAGTCAAATGAAACTGGGCTATGAGGATGAGAAGAGCAGTTTCACTTGCAGCAGAGTCAGCCATGCCAATCACCTCCATCTCACCTCCATACGCACCTCAAAATCCTCTGGGCAACTCCTTTTGCTGTTGTTGTTATTCAAGTTCTCCCTATTGAGCCTGCTCTCCTCCTTGTGCATGGACAAACGCCGCTTCCACTTTTCCATGGGGTTTTCCTCCCTGACACCGTCCTCCCCTGGCTCCCCAAGGACCATCCTTCCCTTCCTGGGGCTGAAGTCCAGTTTCTTCTTTGCCTCTTTCTCACAGAAGCCGCCCAGCTCTGCCAGCGGCTCCGCTCTCTCCGGGGCCTTTTCCATCTCCAGCAGCCTCCCCTGGGAAGGTGCAGACGGAGGCTGTCCCACCAGGGCATCCCTCTCCAGCTGCTCCATGTGGAAGAAGCCCTCTCTGTCCCCAGGAATTTTGTTCTCCAGCAGCGTGTCCGACAGGCGGCGGAAGCAGTACCCGAAGCCCTCGGAGCCGGCCCGGTTGTCCAGGTAGGCGGACTGGGAAGGCATGTCCAGGTCAGCCAGGCGGTTCTCCAGGTCGATGTCCAAGCTCTCCAGTAAGAAGTCTCCCGAGCCCGCGGTGCCGTCGGTGTTCTGGGGCAGGTTGCTCTCTGCCTGCTGCTTCCACAGTTTGTTGTGGCGCTGCTTGCTGGGGAGAGGACAAGGACACGAGTGACTGCCCTGCAGGGTGCCCAGTGCCAGGAGCTTCCTCCCATTCCACAGCCCAGACCTGGGATCCCACCTGCACAAACCACTTCCAGCACTGGGATTTTCCCCCCACCTGCCCATTCCAGAGCAGTTCCCTGAGTTCAGCTGGGGTGAGATCAGACCTCAGGGCACAGCAGCCCCCCCAGAGCACAACACCCAAACTGACCGCTCTGCACGTCCCATGGCACAGCTCCTGCTGAACCAGGGGACAGAATTCTCTCCTCTGTCCTTAGAAGAGAAATACTACAGCCCTTGCAGTGACAGAGCCCTGGGTTTGGCACAGAACCACGAACACTTTGCCTCCAGAATGGCCTGAGCTCAGTTCTGCCTCATAAAACAAGAACAATGCTGTGCTGAGCAGCACTGACTGCTGAGAAACCCAAACGTGCTTCCCAAGCACGGAGAAAGCCTCCCTGAATTACACCAGAGCAGCTCTCCCAGCTAATTTCCACGCAGGGAGCCTGGCACAGGGAAGGTTTAAGAAAAGCACGATTGGCGCAGGGTCCCTTCAGCCCCTCACACATCTGTGGCCATGACACCAACAGAGCCTTTGTGATGTTATCCACAACCAGCTCCTTCCCTTCCCCCTCACCCCAAGCCTTACCTGGCATCCAGAATGCCCTCGTACTCCAGCAGCTGCCGCATGAAGCCGGCGTTGGGCCGCGTGATGCTGCGCTTCTGCTTCACGTAGTTGTAGGCCTTCTCCAGGGACCAGCCAAACTCCTTCATGGCGTAGGCGATGACCGTGGAGGCCGAGCGGCTCACGCCCATCTTGCAGTGCACCAGGCACTTGGAGTGGTTCTTCCTGCAGCAGGACAAACAGCAGAATAAATCCCATGTCACCGGTTATGGATTTGTTGGGGATTCATCAGAAGAGGGACAGTGTTGTAGACATCTTTTATGGAAAATCTTTTCTTTGAGAGTTTTCCTCTTAAGAAGCTGAGAGGCTTCAGGAACACAGTGTAAACAATGGTTATCTGCTGCTGTGGAATGCAACAGGTAGATCTGTGATTAGCTCATGTTAGTTGTTTGTAATTAATGGTTAATCACAGTCAGCTGGCTCAGACTCTCCGTCCCAGACAGAAGCTTTTGTTATCATTTTTCCTTATTCTATTCTTAGCTAGCTTTCTGATGAAATCTTTTCTTCTGTCTTTTTAGTATAGTTTTAAAGTAATATATCATAAAATAATAAATCAGCCTTCTGAAACATGGAGTCAGATCCTCGTCTCTTCCCTCAACCTGAGACCCCTGTGAACACGGTCACAGGACAGTGCCCTGCCCACTCTGCGCCACAGCTCTGGAGGGGAGAACACTTGGGATGGTGAGGACCAGGAGAAGAATCCCTCTCCAGAACAGCTGGGAGTTAGAGATTGGCAGCCTCATTCATTTCAGAGACCACCCTGCCTCCATCCAAGTCTTTGGATACTGGGATCACTGGGAAAAGGCTCAGTGTAGAGGCTCAACAGGGTTTGACAGGCTCTGTCTGCAGAGACAGCTGGGGCAGGTCCAACACAGACACAGCTGGAGCAGCTCCAGAACGTCTCCAGAAGAGGAAATATCCTCATTTCCTTTCGGAAGCAAAACAAAGTAGTGACAAAAACGCTGGGCTAGGACAGGTTAATGCCAGCCCAGGAAGGGACAGGGCACGAGGGAGCTCCAGGAACTGCAACGATGATGCCAAGGCCCTGCAGTTCCTGTGGCTTTGTGAGGGCCCAGGATGGGACACAGAGAGCTGGGATGTGCCCTCCCCAGGGCCAGGTGTCCCAGCACTCACTTGGCCTTGTTGATGAAGTGATAGGCCTCGTTCCAGTGTGCCAGCAGGTCCGTGGTCTCCTCGTCGTACACGCGGATGTTGTGGTACGCGAACAGGCCTGGGAAGAAGTTGTCGATCTCGCGGGTGACGTTCAGGATGTAGTCAATGCTGCGGGACCAGGAGAGACACCCTGAGCTGCCACGGTCACCAAACAGGCCCTGAGGTAAATGAGCCTTGCTTGGTCTTATCCTATGCAAGCTGTTACAGCTCCAGAGCTCAGTCCCCAAGGGGACTGGGTGCCAGAAGCCAGCTCGCTCTCAGACCAAGGCCGCGGGTCAGCCCCTAGCAAGCAGGGAATATTCAGCTCTTAGTGATCAGGCAGCTCTTGTGATTTCAGCTTTGCTTGCTGGGTAGCTTTTCCCTTGGCCTAAGGCTCCAGCAGACGGCAGAGAGAGGAGAAGCAGAGGACGCTGGCTGTTCCACGAGTGTGGCTTTATTGCAGGGTCCGTGAAGGGTCTCAGCTCTTCTTCTTCCCAGTTAGTAGGGGTACAGTGTGCTACTTTTATACCCTTGGCCTGGATCCAATCCTGACCATGGCAAAGGTGTTAGAGTGACCATAAGTGACCAATGGTAGGGTTTAACACAATATTGCCTTCCATGGCTATAGGGATAAGGTACAAGGCGGATGTCCCTGGAGACAGGAAACTTCTTTGCCGCTGTGTCAGCATTCTATTCTCCAAGGGGCCCTGGCTAAACCTGAGGGGTTTACTACACTGAGGGACACTGTGAATCCATGCAATCCAACCCAACATCAGCTGTAAGGTTTGCCTAAGCCCTAATCCTAAACTCCTGGTACACAGAGCACACAGGGGCTGTTCTGCCACCTCTCACTGCCAGCACATCCCAAGTGTCCAAACACCCTGGGCACAGGAGGGAGAAATTTACTTTATCCCATTTATTGTCTCTGAGTCTGTATAACCCAACCCAACAGGAACTCCTCACTGTGCCACACAGCTCTGGGGATGCAGAAAGAAGTGAATAATCTGGGAACACAGCCCAGGAATCACCATCTCCAGCTGCAGGTTTTAGCTGCAATCCCATCCCCTCCCCTTCTTTCTGACCAAAACCATGAGAGTCCCATGGTATCTCTTGATTCCTGCCAAATATCACAGCAGGGATAACAATGTACCCGAGAACGAATGTCCAGATTGATTTATCACCTCCTATCACTGAGAAAAATCAAGGACACAGGATATTTGTCTCAGAATTTGTCCAGCTTTGCCTTTGGACACTGCACATCCCAATGCAAGACATAATCATTAACACCCTGCTTGATTTCCTTGTCCCAAGATGTGCAGACATCTGCTCCCAAGGACTCCAAATGAAACATTTTCAGCTGTGCTGAAATTCTGAAGAATTTCAGTTCCTGACAGCAAGGTTGGTGCAGGCCTTGAGTGAGCAGCAAATATTTATGGGCAGAATTCTCCCTGATCCATAAAGTGTGGCAGGGAATGGGGCCAAGCAGCACCATGGGGATGGGAGAGACACCTGGAGCTGCCTGAGCAGGCAGGTGAGGAGGAGTTTGCTCATCCACAGGCAGCTCTGCAGAATTCCCACCTGGCACAGCACTGGGGGATGGAGATCCTGATGCACCTCAGCAATGCCAAGTTTTGTTATTTTCACACTCTGAGGTTGGAGAGATTTCTCCACACAGCTGCTGCTGGGAAGTTACCACATAGCTGAGGGGTAAAATCATCCCTAGAGCCTGCAAATGTCCTCTCCAGGCTCCTGGGGGAGTGGCAGGCACAGAGTGGAGGGTTTGGATGGGAGGAGCAGTACTCACCCCGAGCCCTGCAGCTCCTCCAGGTTGGACGCGTTCCACTCGGAGCCCTGCAACAGCCACACACTCACATTCCCAAGGGAGCCCAAAACAGCCCCTTCCCCTCAGGTTCTGCAATCCCCCAGCCCCAGCCATCCCCCTGAGCTGACTGGAATGTTGGGAACAGCCTCTGAGACAGGAGTGGGGCATTGATGGCCTGTCCTGAAGGAGGGACCAGGGCACAACTCACCCACAGTTTGTTCTAGGCCAGGGTGAGACCGAGCTCATCCCAAATCCCTGCCCCTGCCCACTCTGCAGTTTTAAACACAGGGAGAAATAGTTCAGGGAAACAAAGTGAATGCATCTGTGATCCCAGACATGCCACACATGAGAAGTGAGGCAAATCCTGAAATTCTGGGGGTAGTTACACTTTGGATTCTCCCTAGACCTTCACAAGAGGAAGCTTTAAACTTTTAAAAAGCAGATTTTGCCCTGAAACACGAGCAATTCCTCTGACTCAATCCAGAACAACAACAAAAAGACCCAATGGGCACAAAGTGCTCATCTCTGGGAAGTCTTTGTTCCAGAGGCAGAGCCTGGTTTTGCCTGGAGTTCCATCTAGTGGCAAAGGATTGGACACAGCACAGCAGAGCTCTCCTGCAGCTCCTGCCACTCACCAGGTACAAATGATCAAAAATCAGGGATGGTTTGTCCATCTGGCCCAGGATCAGCAGCATTTCATTGTCTATAAATTCCTTGAATTCCTTCAAGTTGCAGTTCATGTGTTTCTCCAGCTCGTTTCGGATCTGCAGAGCAAAC
Organism: Zonotrichia leucophrys gambelii; assembly: GCF_028769735.1. Taxonomy (NCBI): domain Eukaryota; kingdom Metazoa; phylum Chordata; class Aves; order Passeriformes; family Passerellidae; genus Zonotrichia; species Zonotrichia leucophrys. Next base: position 3,957,675 of record NC_088185.1, read on the forward strand.
ACAAAGGATGGCACTGGAATCTTGGTGTCCAACAGAAACATTTGTGGGCACTTCCCTGCAGAACACTTCTCACTTTTTCATTAAAAACAGCAACAGGGACTCAGCCTCCTGGAGACCAGGAATTTCAGTATGTGGCATCTCTCCTATTATTCCAGAATGGTTTGTGTGGGAAGGGAGCTTAAAGCTCATCTCATTCCACACCTTCCACTATCCCAGGTTGCTCCAGCCTGGCCTTGGACACTTCCAGGGATTCCAGCTTCTCAGGGAATTCCATCCCAGCCCCTCACCAGGCAGGATTCCTTCCCAATATCCCATCTATCCCTCCCCTCTGGCAATTTAAAACCACTGTCCCTTGCCCTGGCATCCTGGTATCCTAAATCCCCAAACTAAGGAGCTGTAAATAAAGCTTCAGATAACATCTGAGGGAAAAAAAAGTATTTTGGGGTACCTGCTCCTTAAAAATAGTAATTTGAGAGATAAAGAACAAGAGCTTGTCTGCAGGAGGAGTGAACACATCCACAGACAGACACGTTCTCAGCTTCCTCCTACCACTTGCATGTTAATAATCTCCCTTAAAAACCAAAAACCGCCCCAAAAAGAACCATTCCCACTCTGATCACGTCTGCACTGTGGGTGGATGGATTACACCAGCCTGGGGGATGGATCCAAACGAGCTCTAGCCTTGATTTGTGATTTTCCATCCATAAACTCACCAGCAAAATGCTGTCTGCAAGGTCCTCTGACATTTGTCCAGGAAAAAAGAAAGGAAATAAAACCCTCAAATCTAATTTGAAAGTCACCCAGCTGTTACTGAGGTCCTGACAGACACTTGTGATGCTGGGATTATCCTGATTTCTCAGGAGGGAGGTGCAGCAGAGCCAGAGCAGAGCCTTCACAGAACGGCTGAAATGCACACTCCAAAGCCAGGGACACCCAGGCATGTGGTGCCTGCTCACCACTCTCTAGAGAGGGAGTCTGGCAGGAAGAACAAAAGTGAGAATTTTTGATATTTACCTCCTTGGAAGTGACATTTTCCAGGTCCTTGCTGGTCATGATGCTCCGGAGCTTGGCTTTGATGAGCCGCTCCGTTCGTTCCCTTTCCGTCGGCCTGGGGAGGAACAGGAAGGGGAGAGGATGAATCCAGGCTGGCAGCACCTGCACAGCACTGAGGGGTGAGGGGAAAGGCTTGGCTTAAAGGGAATCTTTATGGGAATAATGACAAAAATTTAAAAAAAAAGCAGTTTGTTGGTGTTTATACATTATACCACAAGCTAAAGTTTACGGTCTGATTATCTCACACAATTCTCTTTTGCAACCCCAGAAAAAAAAAATAAAAAAGAACTAAGCCAGGAAGAAGAACAGGAAGAAGGGAAGATTTCCTCCATAAGCCAAGCAAACTCTTGCAAATAAAATGCTGCACTGACTTGTCCACAAAGAGGGCAGGGGAGTCGGGGCGGGTGGACTCCAGGTCCTGCATGGCGTTCCACTCGTTGATGCAGCTCTGGTCCGAGCTGATGCAGCTCTCGTAGTAGGTGGCCCACACCAAGGCCACCCCCCCTGGGAAGTAGTTGTACCTCCTGGCAACCTCACAGGCTTTGTGGAGGATCTGTAAAGCAGACCTGCAGGGTGGGAGAAGAGATTTGGGCGGCTGTGAGCAGACAAAGCAGGGGCTGAGAGAGTTTCACAGAGGAAAAGTGGTTTTCAGTGTTAGTTGTTGCAGTTTGGTCTTTGAAAGCAGGAAATTTATGGTGTCAGAGCTCAAAGAGGCACAAACTGCACCTTGGGGGCTTCTCACAGCAGGGCTGAGGCAGGGGCTGAAATCTTCTCCTAATTAATAGGGAAGGAGGAGGCACAAGTCGCTGTGGGATCTAATCATGAACCAACTTGTACAGCCAAAGGAAGATATAGAACAGGGACAATTTTCCAGCCACCTCCAGCAAGGAGCCTGATGCAGATTTACCAGCATTCCTGGCCCCTGACAAGCTCCAGGGACAAGGCCCAGATTGGGTCATTTGTTTTTGCAGATCCTAACATTACTTTTTCCTTCCTTCCCTCCTCAATTTTTCCTTTCTTTAAGGCTGTACTCCAAAGCTGTTGCACTGAACACATCAACCACATCCAAGGCTGGCAACAGGAGGGGCCAAATTCAAAAGTGACAGGAACAGATTTGTTTGTTTTTGTACCAAACCACCCCCAGCACAACATCCTTCTCCACAGCTGGATCCCCTCCCTAGGAGATGCTGCAGGGACTGGGATCTCTCCAGGCTCCAAGGGGACACAGCATTGCCCAGGCAGAGGGAGATGCAGTTCCATGTGGAGCAGCCTCTTCAGGGAGGAATTTGCTGGCTCAGAGGTTTGGAATTTCTGCACAGGGGAGGGGTGGCAGGAGCTGGAAGGAGAATGGGCACCTGGGGCAGCAGGAACCCCAGGAATGGGGCAGGACACTGGGAATGCCACAGGCTGGCAGTGGGCCCTGAGCCTCCTCTGCCAGCCTGTGAGAGAAACATGCAGAGAGAGGAAATTCTTGGAATTCGAGCTCATCTTTCAAATTTATTCATCCCCCATGCTGAAGGACACAGAGCTGCTCTGAAGTGAAGCAGCAGATCCTGCTTTGGGATCAGGATTCCCACAGCCCCTCTGCTGACACAGGGAAGCAGATCTCTGCTGCAGCTCACTGAATACCCATTGTGGAGAAAGATAAAATGCAGCTGATTTTTTAAAGTTTACTGACAGAAAGAAGAGTGAGAGTGCCTCCCTGAGCCCAGCCCCTCACGTACCACATGGCTTGCACTGACACAGGTTTGAAGATGTGCATCCTCCCTGCAGTGCTCACGCTGAAGCCACTGATGGAGAGAGGGAAAATCGAGTTAAAACTGCTTTTCTCTGCACCCCAACCTGCTCTCTACAAACTGCACTGCACTGGGGCACCCAAAAGCCAAAAGAATCAGGATGAGAATTTCTCTCACTGATTTTCCAACCTCCCAAGTATGAATGGCAAGAGGCTGCCAGGAATGGCAGCTCCAGTCCTCAGTGGGGTTTCAGAGCATTCCCTGGAACCACAGGAGCAGTGTGAGGGCAGCAAGACAAGAACTCACTGTCTGAATAACAGGACTCTGCAGCCATGAATCCAAAATGGGCACTTCATTTGCAAGGTGATGGAGAATCTCTGCTAGAGCAGCCCCCAGCTAGGGAAGGACATTCACATTTATCCTTTCCATGTGGTTTCTTACCCATCCCCATCCAGATGGATTTTAGTATCACTCCACAGGCGAAGAACCATTCCTATAGTGCAGCTTTTACTGGAAGAGAGGTGGTGAGACAGGAAGTTAAATATAGGCCACAATGTGGTCATGCCAATAGCCTAAATTATTAATACTCTTTAATTTTTAAAATCCTCAAGCCTTGCTCTAGTAATCTCTTGTAATATTTCAGGCCATTAAATAAAACTGGAAGCTGGAGTCTGAAGGTCTGACAAGGTGATAACTCGTGGTGATTGCTCCATGGGATCACTCTAACAGGTGGAACAGATGAAAATGGATTTTAGGGGTTTATCTGACCCAAAAGAACACTTTCAGTTCAGCCAGGCAATCTGGCAAGAAAACCCTGCTATAATGAAGGCCAGGAACTTCCAGCCATAAATAATTAAGCTACTGAGATATTCAGGTTTTAAAGGAAATTGGGATGCAGACAGCAACAGAAATCCATCCTTCCTCTTGCCTCACATCAATAATCACCAGGAGCCAATTAATGCAAGGTTGTTTCAGGGTGGAGGTGACATGGCAAACCTGCCCTGCTGTGGCACACCAAGGGAACGCCACATGGGAATTTCAGAGCAGCATCAAAGCCAATGACAACAATCTGACAAGGAAGGCACAGCTGGGGGCTTCCCTACAGATCCCTCTGCTGTGCAGAGCTTCCCTTTCCCACCTTCCAGGGGAAACCACCACAGAATGAAGCAAAACTCACAGAGGCTGCACCACAAGGACAGGGCAGCTTGTTAAATCCTGGGAGAGCACACACAACACCTGGCAGCTCCAGCCTCTGCCTCCAGCCCTGCCAAAGCAGCCCCTTCTCCCTGAGCCAAGAGCTTTTCTGCCTTGGTTTACTCACCAGAACTGGAATAATCTGAGAGAGGCTGCAATAACAAAATATTTCACTTGCTTTTCCAAATACTGTGTGCTCTTATCAGTCAGACAAAAGGAACAGCTCGTTGCTGACACAGTTGTTTGTTGCTTTTGGAGCCACTTCTGCAGTATTGTTTTTTGACGTTATTTGGCAACAAAGCTACTACAAAAGCAGCTCCATTGCATCATTCCATCAACACACTGGAGTCTGGGGGAGAGAATGAGTTCCAGTTTTGCAAATGTGTCTGCAAGAGCATTTTGCAGGGAGCAGGCAGCAAACTCCCACTGGTGAGGTGGATGCCACAGCCTTTGATTCCACAGAGGCTGAAAGAGACTCATCCCCTGTGCTGGTGTTTGCAGGGGTCTGAGGATGAGGGAAGAGATGAGGATCTGACTCCATGTTTCAGAAGGCTGATTTATTATTTTATGATATATATTATATTAAAACTATGCTAAAAGAATAGAAGAAAGGATTTCATCAGAAGGCTGGCTAAGAATTGAATAGGAATGATAACAAAGGCATGTGACTGACGAAGACTGTCCAAACAGCTGGACTGTGATTGGCCATTAATTAGAAACAACCACATGAGACTAAATGAGCCTTACTTGGTCGTATCCTATGCAAGCTGTTAGAGCTCCAGAGCTCAGTCCCAAGGGGACTGGGTGCCAGAAGCCAGCTCGCTCTCAGACCAAGGCCGCGGGTCAGCCCTAGCAAGCAGGGAATATTCAGCTCTTAGTGATCAGGCAGCTCTTGTGATTTCAGCTTTGCTTGCTGGGTAGCTTTTCCCTTGGCCTAAGGCTCCAGCAGACGGCAGAGAGAGGAGAAGCAGAGGACGCTGGCTGTTCCACGAGTGTGGCTTTATTGCAGGGTCCCTGAAGGGTCTCAGCTCTTCTTCTTCTGAGTTAGTAGGGGTACAGGATGCTACTTTTATACCCTTGGCCTGGATCCAATCCTGACCAATGGCAAAGGTGTTAGAGTGACCATAAGTGACCAATAGTAGGGTTTAACACAATATTGCCTTCCATGGCTATAGGGATAAGGTACAAGGCGGATGTCCCTGGAGACAGGAAACTTCTCTGCCGCTGTGTCAGCATTCTATTCTCCAAGGGGCCCTGGCTAAACCTGAGGGGTTTACTACATGAGACCAATCCCAGATGCACCTGTTGCATTCCACAGCAGATAATCAATGTTTACATCTCGTTCCTGAGGCCTCCAGCTTCTCAGGAGAAAAAACCCTAAGGAAATGATTTTTCACTAAACGTGTCTGTGACAATCCCCGCGTCCTTTCTCTTGCTGGAATCTGCAGCAGCTGCAGGTAACCCTCTGTGCCTGGTGCTGCCAGAGAGCCCATCCTGCCTGGCTGCCAGCTCAGACCTACCTCTCCTTGCTGGAGAAGTCCACTCCCAGCAGGATGTTCTCCTCGGTGTCCTGGCACCCGTTGCTGTACACCACCACCATGTAGCGCACGCGGTCGCTCCACACGCTCTCCAAGCGCACGGCCTGCAAAGCACCTCTGCCTCATGAGTGCTGCCACTGCTGCACGAGGCTCTGCAAACTCTCACCGCCCCCAAAAGCTTTGTTCAGTGCACTATGGGAGATACAGCAAGGCTTGTTGCTGTTTTGGTGAGGGAAGATGAGCTGAGATTACACGTTGGGGATACGCTACAAAATGTAACCCAAAGGTTTGCTCTGAAGTTTCAAGCAGGAAGTGTAAAAACATTGATCATGCACTGAACTGAAAACAGGCAGGCTCAGAGGATTCTCCCACACCCAAACCTTCACTGAAACAGCTCAGTCCTGCAGGAGGCACAACTGGCACCAACTTCTCTGCAGAGAAGTGACTTTTACAGCAGATTTTTATCTGCAGATTTCTTCAAAAGACAGCCCAGCCCAGCTGATGCAATTTCAAGGCTGACTTAGAAGTGTCCAAGAGAACCAGCAAGGTCCTGTCTCTCCTCCTGCTGGATGGAAAATGAAATCCAACACAACAACCCATTTCAGGCAGAGCAGTTCCCTGACCCAGCTCACACCTGGACACAAGGACCAGGACAAAAGGAAAATGGGGTAGGGCTGGAAACCAGCACAGAGTTAAGGCAGCTCTGAAATCCAGGATTTGCCAATGCTTTTCCTGCTCCTCCACAGGTCTGTTGCAAACACTTCCAAGAGAAAAGAGAGCAGGAAAATGCAGCTGCCCTTACCAGTTTGATCCTGTCCTCGCAGCGCAGGAGGTTGATCATCACCTGCAGGTGCTGGGGCAAGTCACCTGCACAGAAAGCACAGCAATCATCACAAAGGGGCTCCTGCTGCACTAGCAATCAGCAGAGTCTTGACCTTTTAAGAAATTGGATGTTTTTAAGTCAAAATTAAGGGAGGTCAATTAATTTTGCTGTCCCAAAGAGCACTAAGAGCAATGAGATTCCTGGATGGGTGAGAACCCAACTTTACAGTATTTGGAAGGCACCAAATCAATTGAAACCACCTGTGCCTGGCACAAGAGAGGATTCTCTTCCTGTCACAGCACCCTAGAGAGGACAGAAATGCTTGGCCATGAGAACAGGTGAGGGAGAAGAGGAGGAAAAACTCTGATTAAAAAATCAGGAACAAAGGAGAAAGGAACAACTTTGAGCTGCGATCACCCCCAGCGTGGTGGGATCAGCCCCACCAGCCCTGCAGAGGGTGTGACTGAGCAGGAGGGACCTCCAGAGGGAAGGGCTGCAGGAATGGGCTGGTTTGGCTGATGGAGTCTCCAAGCTCTGCTCATGCACTGAGTCCCCTCAGCTCTAGGCCAGTGGGTACATTTCTGTCTGGGGAAAGCAGACGAAAGGAACGAGGAATCTACAGGAAAACAAACTTAAGTTCCCATCTAATAACTCAGCAATGCACTCATAACTTTCCATGGGAGATAAAATTCCTTCCGTAGGCTGTTTGCTGGGTATGTGGAAATGCTGACAGTCAGAGAAACCCAAAGCCAAGCCTGGCACTCAAACACCCCCTTTGTGCTGGAGTGTTTGCTAAGCAGCACCACACAGAACCACACTGTGCCTTTCCCACAGGCTCCTGCTCTCTAAATGCCCCCAAACCCCAGCTCTTCTTGCCCAAAGCGCCAAAGGCAGAGGGTGCAAACTCTGGGGAAGCAGAATCAACTTCCCTGGATGCCCTTATCTGCATCCAAATCTCTGTGCACACTCACCACACCACTCCCTGCCATTCCTTCCCACCAGTTGGCAACTGGGAGGGACTGGGGGAAGCAGGACAGTCTGTGGTGAGCTGACAGGAAAGGGGATTTTCCTGAAACCAGGATATGAGGAGCAAACAAATGTCCATCTGTCCAGATACCCAAATCCTGATCAAACATCCCTTACTCTGCCCAGCACCATCCAAACAAAACCAGCAACAGGAAGTTCCAAAGTGAAAAGTCCCAAGTTTCAGATGACTGGAGGCTGGGAGAGCCCCTGGAGAAATGTCCAGGACATCCCCAAGTGCCCAAGGGGTGCTGAGCTCTGTGACTCAGCCCTGCCACAAGGCAAAGGTTAACTCACTGCAGCACAAGTGACATTTCCTCCTCTGTGACTGGGGAAAACAAGGAGAGATATTCCACACAGCCCTTCTGGCTGCACAGGCTTCCCTGCCTAAAGAAAGCCATGCAAAATGCCATGATTTTTCACAGAGTTTCTATTCCAGTCACAGTTCCAAGAGAATGATAAAAGTTGAAACCAAAATTCAATGATCCCAATAAAAAAATTCAGTAATTTGAAACCCTGGGTTTGTTCAGCAGCTTGTACAAGGCTCAGCAGGACAAGCTGGAGTGTCACCCACCTGTTCCTTTGGATGAGAAGGAAAAAGGATCTCCAGAGGGGATGGAATCATTACCTGCATGTTTGTGGGGATGCTGGAGGCTTCTCTGGCCCTGGGAGCTGTTTCCTTGCTGTAAGAAAAGAGCTGCACCTTTCACCATGAAAAAGCTCTCGCTGAGGCTGGAAAATAAAAAACAAAACACAGGAGTCAGCTGAAAGGGAAGAGCAGCAAAATGTGCACATCTGGGAAAGGAAGTGCTTTCCTCACTAAAATAGCAGGATTCTGCCACAGCCACTTGCACAGCATGACTCTGGGATTATTCATGGATTATTCATCTGTCATTTTCCAGCACTGGTTTGTTACTTGGCCCCTGCAGGAGATACTTGCCTGAGCTGTCATGGGCTGGAAATGACTTTATCACTTGATTCTAGAATTCTGCAACTCAAAAGAAGCAAAGGGTTGGACTCTTTACAGGCTGGGACCTGCAATGGACTGGAGAGCAGGTTCTGAGCCCATCACTTCCTGCTGATTGCAGTTCTTGACATTTCTCTGGAATGCAAAAACAAGAACCTGCAACTGTGGAGATTTAAAGGGGAAGGGAGGTGGAACCTGCACATCCCAAGGGAAAGGACACAGCTCTGGACCCTCAGGGAAAAACAACCAGCACAAGAGCTGAGGTTTGGATCAGCATCCTGGGACAGAGTCTGGGCAAACACAGTGACATTTCCAGAGGGAAATGACACCCAGGGCTGCAGCATAAAGGAGAGAAGGCAGAACAGCACTGTCACAGTCAGATTTCACATGAGAACCTCAGAAATCCTTCAGAAGCAGCTTTGGCCAAAGCAGGGAAGTTGCATTTCCCACATTGCTGGAAACCCCTGTCTCCTGAGGCACCTTTCAGCTGCACAGGAATTGCTTGGGATTTGTTTGCTCTTCTCCCCAAACAGCACAGGAACCATCTGTTGCTCCAAAGCCCAATTTTCCACCACCCCACACTCACAGCCATAGATCACCATTAATCACTGTCTGCATCCACTAAACAGAAATGCTCCATTATGAGACTGGGCTACACAGGAGCTCCTTATCCTGCAGCAAATGATCCCACTGGAGTCACTGCTCCCAGCACTCATCTATTCCATATTTTATCCATGGGCTTTGCCTTGAGACAGGAGTGAGTGGCAATGCTCCCAATGCTCTGTTCTACCTCAGTATTTTTGTGAGGACAGACATGAAATTCACATCATTTCAGATTTTCTAATCTCTTAAGAACACAGCATAAATTGCCAGGAAAAGCTTCCTCCTGTTTCAAATGAATTTCAAGAATTCCCCAGAAAAATCTGGATCAGGTTTAAACTCAAGATTTCTCAGATTTTGAGTTCACTTTTTAAAAAGTGAACTAAATTTTTTTGCCTGAACTTCAGGCTCCACAAAGATCAATAAAACACAGCAGGAGAAGGACACCTCTCATCCCAACAATTCTCCACTTCCATTCCCACAGGATTCCAGCACTCCCCCCTCACCTCACTGGGACTGAGCAGGATCCAAGCTCAGCCTGGCTCGGGATAACGGCACCCACAGCTGCAAATGGCAAAAAATGGGAATGGGGCTCCTTCCAGAGCCAGCCAGGAAGAGCCTTGCTTCCTTCTCACCCCAGACCTCACAGGAAAGCGTTAAAAAAGGCCAGAAGTGACACAAAGCAGCGACCCCCACACAATGTATGGGATATTCAGCACTCACAAGAGGCAGGGAATGCTTAGATCATGCACCACGAGATAATTCACAGCATTCCCACCCTGAGAATTTGGGGGAAATTTCCTTTAGGAAAGCAAAAAAAATATCTTGAAATAGGATATTTTACTCCAGTGTTTTACCCTAAAGGATCTTTGATCTCAAAGTACTGACTAGGATTTCTACACCTTGGAAAAAGTAGAGTTCCTTCCCAAAGTTATCATCCTGCTCTGATGATACATCTTGACAGATGTTCTCCTCTCCTGCAGTCAGGAAATCTGTGACAATAAAGCAGAATATTCCCAGTTGCAGGCAAAAGGGAAAGCTGTGCTGCTGGAGCAGTGAGTGGTCCAGGAAAATGACAACTCACAGAGCAAAAGTTTTGTTCCCGTGTTTCCATGTGCGTGGAAATGAACCAGAAAGCAAAGCCAGGAGCCTGCTGAGAGCGAGGTTTGCGTTCGCACTGAAATTCCCGTTCCTCCCTGCACAAACCCTCCCGTTCCTCCCAGCACTGCCCATCTCCACGGCAGCTCCGGTTTGCATGTGCCCAGCACGGAGCACACCCAAACGCCTCTCTGCTCACAGTTTACACCACATTGTAACAACAACGTTACCCGAGCCCAGCCCTTATCTCCGCTCTGGGAACTGCCTGCTGCTCTGCCGCTCCTCACAACTGCTCTGGGCACAGCTCAGTGAGAAACAAGGCACAGCTCCCTTTTAAATCCTGCAATCCCAGTAAACAACTAAAACTCTGAGGTTTTTTTTTAAAAAAACTCCTAAAGAGCACCCAAATCCTGGCATTAAGAACATCCCCTCGGCAGGGGTGACAGATGCCCCGAAGCACAACCCATACATACTAATTCGGGCCGGTTCTCTTTGCGCGGCGGCAGCATCGTGGTGGCCCCAGCGTCAGACAGAAGTCAGCAAAATCGAAAAGATTCATAACCAGCTGGAAAACTCACATCCTTTTGCTTCTAAACCCATAAAAAAAAAACCAGCAGAAGGCAAAGAAAAGGTCAGAGGAGCAGAGGAATCGCGGCTGCTCCCCGGGAACTGGATGGCTTTTAGGGAACACTGTGTCTTCCACTGATATCCTGCCTTGAAAAAGCACTTGTCCCAACACATCCTGATGAAAGAGAGCCATTCAAGAGGGGAAACAACCAGCTGAGGCTCGGCTAATCGTTTCCCTCCTCCAGACTTGTTTGTTTGTTTGCTTCCCCCCTCGTGCTCCAGAGGCTCCTATCAGCACCCACACAGCCCCTGGCTGGAAGTCCATAATCCCTGCGAGGGACAGATTAGAGGAAAAGCATCCTATGGACTGTTCCTTTACAGTGAAAGCAATGCTTTCATACAGATACAGGAAATTTAAATGGTTCTTCCCTCAGTGCACAGCTCCCCCGTTGGATTTTCAGAGCCATTCCTGGACAAGGAGTCTCTCAGGTGCTCGGGGATGGGGAAGCACTGAATTCCCTGAATATTTGTGCCTTACAAACCCCAATTCTTTCTGCAGGCACACACCATAAGGCCACTCAGATCCGGAATGAGGAGCTCTCTGTGCATTCCCAGTTTGGCTGGCACACACCACAGAAACCACCCAATCCCTGCATGCCCTTCCAGGAACCCTGACCCAACTTCTCTACAAGGAGTCACTTCAGGCTCTCGAATAAACACAGAGCCCACTCACAGCCCCAGGACCCTGATGCTCCAGTACAGCTGCACACCAGCTCTCCTCCCACTCCTTGACCTCAGCTCATCAAACACAGGAAATTATTACCCCAAAAGAGGGAAAACCCAACACTTCCAACACCTGGGAAACGCCAGGAGGAGGGTGTCCGGTTTTCGGCTGTTTGGGTGGCCTGGAAAGGCCCGGGGTGGCCTTGGGGCAGCCACGTTTCAAAGGAACAGAAGAGGCTTCAGTTCTTTTCTCGGTCTCGGTGTTTATTAATTGTTTATCTAAAAGATTTTCTCTCGGCCCGACAGAGCTCTGCTCAGCAGCCAGCCATGAGCACACTCCCTGCCCTCCGGGCGGTCACCTATCTTTATACCCAAAGTTACGTGTACAATATTTATCATTTTTCCCCAATACCTTTCACCCTTATTGCCCAGGGCACTTTTAGTAATGACCAATCCCAAAGTGCCACCATCACCATAGAAGATGGAGGAGAAGAAGAAGAAGGACAGGACACGCCCCAATTCCTCCATCTTACTTCTCTAAACCCCCCTGTACAGAAATCCTAAACCCTGTGTTTCACTCTCTAATTAACTCATCCCTTCACCATTCACCCCGGTGAAACCCTCCTGTCCTCATACAGGTGTCGTCTCCTGTGTAGGATCAAAGTCCAGCCACCAGACACTTCTGGAACATTCCAGGACTCCCGAGCCCCCCAAGGGTGCTCTCGGTGACACCTCAGTGCTGAGGTGCTGAGATCCCACAGGAGGGTACAGACAGTGACACCCCCAGAGGCTGGCAAGGACAGGGTGCTCACGGCCACAGCCCGGCTCCAGAGGCTCTTGCTCCATCCCTTGGCTCCGTGCTGCTCAACTTGAAAAGGAAATATTTCTTCCCCTTTGGGAAAGCTCCAGAGGAGCGTGGCTGTAACACACATCAGCCCCATTCCGAGTGCCTGAGGAACACAATAGGCAGCGCCTCCTCGGCGCTACAAACTGCCACCCCCCGGGGCCAGCAATGCCACAAAGCAATCCCTTAAAAACACGGGATTTTGGGAAAAGAGACAGAGCTGCTCATGCTCCTGGGCAGCCAGATGCCAGTCCCACAGCAGTTTTCCCCAGGCAGTTTGCTTTGCCATCGTGGCTCCAGCTGTGAGGTGTCCCAGGAGCAATCCTCATGTGCCTGAGTTCCATGTTTTAATGGGGAATCTCACACAAGACAAAATAATCTTGCAGGACACAAGAGAACACTCTATTAACACATCTTATAGCTACAGAACTCATGTCAAAATAAAGATCCACAGACAGAGTCAGAAAAGAGAGAACCACTTTTCCTGGCAAGCCTGAGATGAGTGAGCAGCCTCCTGCAACCAGGTCTGTGCTTAAGGAAGAAAAAAAAAAACCCCAAACTCCCACAAGAAAAGGAACATTCACTTCTCTCAAAATTGGTCATGATTTTACAAAGGCAAACACGGTAATGCCTCCCAGTTCTTTGGGTTTCATGGCATCTTCTACTCAAAACATTTCCAGACTGATAAGGTGAGGGAAAAACAGGCCCTGTGAGCACCACAGAATGGAACACACTTCCCTCTTCTACAGTTCTGTTGATAAGGAGGAAGAGAACTGATTTTTTCACCCTTTTTTCTTCCCTCCTTTGCTGCCTGGTCTGGAACAAGCTTGGCCACATCAAGAAAACTGAGAAAGAACAAAAAGCAGCCCTGGAGAGGGGTGAGCCAGCCCTGCTGGATGCTCCCACGGCCCAGCCAAAGCCTCCCTGTTCCAGAGGGTGGATTTCAGGCAGGACACTGCAGTGAGCAGAGGGGACTGGCATTGTCCCACAGCCACACCACAACAGCAGCACTACCCAAGCTGGGCAGGAGCACATCAAAGAGAAAGGAGAGAAACAGGAAGAGCTGAGAGCAGCTGGGTGGCTCCTGCTCCCCAAAACAGCCCACGGTTACAGCGGAGGCACTGCTTGCTCTGGGCTGATAGAGGCACATCTGATAACACTTCCTGACCACCAGAGGGGCCTTTGGAAGGGGCCTGAGCAGCACAAAACAGCAAAGAAACCTCAAAGCTGCTCATTCCCATGGCACTGCACAGCCCCAGGGATTCCAGCAGCAGCAGCAGCAAATCCCTTGCCCTGCTCTCAATGAAGTGTGTCCAAGTGGCCTCTGCTCCGTGTCACACAGAGATTAAAGGGACAAACACAGGTGGGAGTACCAGCACAGCCACCCCAGCTCAGCCCCACATGGAGCAGTGTGCTCCCCAGGAAAAGCCCAGTCCCAACACTGCAAAGATGGTTTAGAACAAAGACACCAAAGCGCGATTGCACACGTGTAGGATTTGGGAAATGCTGACAAACTGACCTGTGGTCAGGACTGCAGGAGCCCAAAACAGCTGGCAAGGTCAGAGATCTGCCCAGGACCACTTGGACTGAGGTGTTTTTATTACCAGAAACGCAAGGCAGGAAAGCTCTTTCCATACCCATGACTCCCACACCCAAAGTCATCACTCCCAGACCTCCTGAGCTGAAGACAAATCACCCCCAGAAGAAAAGCAAAACGTGGGCTGCAGATTCTCAAAAAGAACATTTCCCCTTCCTCAGACACACTCAGGGCATCTTTGTGCTGGGAAGGGGCCAGGCAGCAGCTCCAGCTGTGGTGGGGCAGTTTGTAAAGCCTCCCTGCAGGAGCAAACATCTCTCCCATCTATTGAGAAGGAAGTGAGATATTGGGGAGACCAAAAAACTCAACTCAACTCAGGCTTTGCTGTTGTCAGCAGAGCAGGGAGCAAGGGCAGTGTGAGTGTGCATTGTTGGGCTCGGAGGCGTGGGGACCGTGGGCCACAGCCCAGCAGGAATGCTGACAGGGCTGCACACACTGCAGGCCATTCACACACAAACCCTCCTCTGGCACAAAGGGCAAAAAGACAAAAATGAAATCAATCACGAAGCCCACAAAAGCCAATTTCCCAACAGAAATAGACTGCTGATGATGTCCCTGCAGCCACTCCTGGGATGCACTGGGCTGGAGCAGGGATCAGCACAGATCCAGATCTGCACAGAGCAGAACCAGCTCAGCTCTGAGTGTCCCACCCTGGGGGCAGCCCCAGCATCCAGGCTGTGCCTGCAGAGAGCCCTGGAGCAGCTGGGATAAACCCTCCAAGAGAAAGGGCAGGAAGAGGGAAACAAACCAACGAGCAGGATCATGGATCATTCCCCATTCCAGCAGGCTTGTGCAAAGTAAATTGACAGAACTGCTCCCAAAGAGCCAGGAATGAGAAAATTCTAGGAATCCCTAGTACTTGGATGGTGAAAAGCCAAGTAAAATAAGAGATTGTTTCACAAGGAAAAAGAAATCCTTTCTGCTCATCCCATTAATGGCAGAGTTCAAAAAGGCACGAGGCCGATCCCAGCATCAGCCAGCGACGCCACGGGCTTGGAACTCGCTCTGAATCCCAAGGAGCATTTCTGAGATTCCCACTGGAACACGATGGCATTTGGTGACAGCCACTGGCTCAGGAGGCCAGGCCAGATCCTCTCCAAAGCTCAGCCTGCACCAGCTGCTAGGAAAAGGAGTGTAAACCCTACAGAGCCCCCCAGCACTGGTGTCCCCAGTGCATGCCCTGGACTGTCCCCAGCCCGCTGTGCCAACCCCAGTGCCACCCACCCTGCTGTGAGGGCTGGGCAGAGCTGCTCCACACAGGAGCTCACCCTCACCTGGAGTCATGGACTTGGAGAACAAGGCATGGGAAAGCAGCAGCTGGCACAGGGGAACACACAGAGATCAGCATCAGCAATAACATGGATTTCCCTGGTGGTCTATCCCCAAAACACTGGCTCCGTGTATTTTCCTACAAGTCACTGTTCTGGGTGCCATTGCTGTTCCATGACCACAGGTAAGGGGGCAGCCAGGCCACAAGGCCTGGAGCTGTCCCAGAGCAGTGTCTGAGCTGATGGAGAGGTGGGATGATGCCCACCATGGAGGGCACACCAGAGGCACAGCTCCACCCACGCTCCTGGCAGGAGCTGATCCTGCTCCTGTCCTCCTCCCCAGCCCAGCTGTCAGCACACGGGCCCATCCTCCTGCATTCCTCCTGGCAGCCCATTGTTCTAATCCTTGGAACTATTTCATTAAGTCACCCCACTTCACCCACTCAGTGTCTCCCAGAGAAACAAGTGGAAACTCTCCAAGGGCGCTGCTGGGAAAGAAAAGGCAGGTGAGGAACAGCTTGAAGGATTAAGGGAGCAGCTCCTGAGCGGTGTGAGTGAAGGTCAGCCAGGACACAGACCATGGCATCAGAAACATGGCTGGGAATCTTGGTGGCACAGCAACCCAAAAACCAGCTGAGCTGCCAGCTTGCAGAACGGCTCCAAAAAAGGCAGCAGAGACCAGGGAGTACTTGACACATTGGTAATGTGGAAAAAACAAAACAAAATAAATCCAGGCGGATCACGCGCGGCGAGAGCAGAGTGAGAGAAGTTCTGGCTCAGCCCTGACACCTCGAGTGTTTGACTGGAGTGCAGCCCCTGAGGGCACACAGCCAGCACTCCCAAAATCAGCAGAGTGCCAGGCAGGGGCAAAGCTCACTCACAATGGAAAAGTGGTGGTAAAAACCCCAGGACCATCCTTCTTTTCCCCATCCAATGCACATTTCCAGGCAGGATGGTGCTGCAGAGGGAAGCAGACAGCTGGAGGTCAGGACGTTTTGCAGGGCTGGGAGGGAGATGCCAAGCCAGGGGCAGCAGCCTCCACTGGGATGCAAGTGTTGGACAGGGTTGGATGTGACCATTTGGATGGCAGACAGAACAAACAAGGAACCTGGCAGCTTTTGGGGAAATCTGAACGGGACGTTTTGTCCCATGCCCTGCATTTCTGGCTGACTTGGTCCCTGATATGAAGTTTCTTTCACCAGCAGTTCTTGCAGCAAGGAACTAAAATTTTCAGAGTCCTGATCCCAGATAAACCTAAACAACTGATGGATGTGCAGTGCACCCTAATCTGTTCGAATCTGGGCTTATTTTTGTGCAGTGGCAAAGTGATTCTGCATCAGGGATTTAAATGCTGCAAAGGGATGTGTAAATGTTTGGGAAAAAAATCAGGAAATAATCTCAACACTCTTCATTAGAACTAAAACCAGGCCTGGGAAGGTGTTATGTCCTTTCCCCATTCCAAAAACATCTCAGGAGTATTTGCCAGGCAGAGCAGAGCTCTGATTTGTATGAGAAATGCCTGACTCACAGATCTTGGCAGACAATTATCAAAGATTAAGATATTTAAAATCTAGAGGCATTTGAAACCAAAATATTGCTCTGACCCAGCTCTAACACCTAAATAAACAGTGACCACACTGGCCTTTTACAGGAACAAGTGCTCAGTGCTCAGCCAGCACCTCTGATAATAGGGCCTCATGGTTTGGGTTCTGCCAAACTGCTGAGGTTTCATGGAAGAAAAAAAACCCCAAAAATATTTAGATACAATTCCAAAAGAGTCTGATCATCACATCTTCAAATTGGCAGCTCTCCTGCTGTTGCTCTACCTACATCCAAGTAAACTCCTCATATTGCTCAATTCCAAGTCAGCAACAGTTTCCTGGAAAGGCCAGATCTTAAATAAGTCTCAAATAAGTGAAGTTTCCCCGGCTCTGTGCGCTTTGAACATCCACACACAGCCCACCACAAAATGTAAAGGTCGAATTACACCTTCCTGAGCCTCCAGGGCCACACCTCCGGGCTGGGCGCTGCCGAGGGCCGGGGGCTGGGCCGGTGCCTCCCCATTGTACGGAGCACGCTAAGGCAGGATGCTGCCGCCGGCCAGGATGTGATTCAGCGTCCTGTTTTGAACGCTTCGTGAAGTCAGCAACTTCTGCCCCGAGAGCTCCCACCAGCTCCCCGGCAGGGACACAATCCGTCTGCAGCCAGCAGGGCTTGTCAGGGCTGTAATGAGCTGCTGTCCCCACAAATAAATGCCCAAGGCAGCTGCCCCCGTGTTCCCCCTGCCCTGCCTGGCACCATGGACACAACTGTGGGTACAAGGTGTTCACTCAGTGCTGCTCCAGCAAAATGTGCTCCGAAATCCCTAAAGAAATTAAGGATCAAGGTGTTAAAAGATCATTTTGGTGCACTAAAATATAATAGACATTGAATGTAAATCAAGTGTATAAAATATATACATATGTGATATAAGATACAATGGTGTCCTGTGGTGTGTGCCAGAGGGATATCATGGAATTATTTAAGTTGGAAAAGACTTCCAAGATCAAGTCCTGCTGTTCCTGCAGCTTTGCCAAGGCCACCACTAAACCATGTCCCCAAGTGCCAGATCCACACAGCTTTTCAATTCCTCCAGGGATGAGGAGTCCATCACTGCCCTGGGAACCCTGTTCCAATGCTTGACAACTCCTTCCATGAAGGAATTTTCCCTGATACCCAATCTAAACCTGCAGTTGCTCTGTTAGGAGTTTGTCTGCACCAATGACTCCTCCTGTTGATCACTGATCTGCAAATATACACAAGCCCTACCCTGAAAACCTCTACCTCCCACAGCTGCTCTTAAAATTTGGTTTAGAGGAGCCAAACAAGAACAATTCTTTCCATAACCATCTTCAGGCTTGATCAGAGCCTGGAGATAACCAACTTCCAGGCCTTCTGCAGTGGTTCAACCTCTATCTCTGCAGAAGGTGCCTGAAAACACTCACCCAGCCCTGCATTCAGGCTGTGATTGAAAAGCCAATAATGGCAAAGATTACAGAATGACTGGCTAAACAAACCTATTTATATTTGTAATTAAAACCAGTGATTATCTTGCTGTGTTTGCCAACCACATCTGAGAATCAGCCAACACTCACAGAGCGATCTGGGTTGTGCAACATCTCCTCTGCCTCGCTGTGACAGAGCCAGCACACGGCCAGGACTGAGAATCAACTGGGTCACAGCAAAAAGGAAAAAGTGCACAGCAGGCAGCTGGGAAAGAGCTGGGCTCTGCTCTGCCTCCTCCTTGATAGCATCTCCTCAGGGTTTGCTCTGCAGAGCAGGATCTGGGGCTGAGATAAGGCCACAGGCACAAGGCTCGCGCGGAACTCGATCTCAGAGAACTGAGGGCTGTGTTCAAGCCTAGGCTAACACATCCTGCCATGGCCTTGGCCCAGCCCTGACAGCAGTTTTACAGAGGTTTGGGTGAGCTGGGGGTGCACTGCACCAGCAGGGGAAAAAAGGGATCAATCCACAGCATCTCCCTGATGGTTCTCCAGGAGGGAAGGTTTGAGCAGACACTGATAACACAGCTCAGACGTGCAGCTCCTGGCTCCACTGGCCTCTCAGGTCTCTTATTTTTCCTTCTGCTCTGAGTCTTTACCCTCAGGGAGCAATACAAACTCCTGGCTGCCTGCTGCCTGGAGCAGTGTGGATGTTACGTTGCCAAAACTTCCACAAAATTTTTGGTAACAGAGCTAAAAGCAGATTAATGCCTAAGAAAATGCAGATAGCAGCAATATCTTTGAACCTACAGTCCCCTTGCTCTGTTCTGGGGTAGAAGCTGTTCCAGGGAGAAAGAAAAGCATTTTGGAATGACAGAAACATGACCAGGGAGCAGCAAGACATGGCTGGGTGCAACACCATGATACAGACCTGTTCCTCCAAGAAAACAATCAGATGGCTCAAGGAACCAGATCCAACTATGCAACCTCAAATGAAAACCCCAGAATGTTTTGGAATGAACAAAAATAATTGTTCAGCAGGCAGATGAATACATGATGTCAGAAATGTGTACTAGCACAGCCATCCTGCATTGATGAAACACAGCTTGAGCTGGCAGCACACTGGGGACGTGTTTCCAACAATCCTTCCTTTCCCTTCACCCTTAGATCTCCAAAGTCTGCAGAGCCAGGGGCTGGACTGCTGACCCCTGTGCTCAGGGCACGTGTGACAAAGCCCAGCTGTCACCAAGGCTAGACCAGGACTGAAAGAGGCACAAACACCAGCACAGCCCATCCTGCAGGGATTTTTCACAGCACAATGAAGTTGAACAACTCTGCCACCCCCTGGGCACCGGGCAGAGTCTCAGCAGATGGAAGCAGGGCAGGGAAGGGGACAGGATAAACCCACCAAACCAACAGGAGCTCCATTCATCATCTGTGTTATGTCTGCATATTTCCTGCAGCTCTTGGCAGTGTTTCCCCCTGAGGACAGCAGAGGCTGTGCATGAGAGCCATCTGATTCTCCAGCTCTGTCTGGCTATTTAATTACCAGATTCTTATCCTGACAATCGTATACGGAAGAGCAGCCCCAGGAGACTGGAGGACAGAGGAAGCTCATGGGATCTCAGTGTCCATTTTTCAACAGCCAGGAGAAAAGCAGCAGCCTTTAAGCCTGGTCTAAGTGCATCCACACTCCTGGTGGCTCTGGTCAGGGGTGCATGACAGACAGACCAAAGGTGTCTCACCAGGATTTGTTTGTGCAGTGACAACATTTGAGGGAAGAGGATAAAGCTGTATTTTCTCTTTCAGCACACAACTGTATACCCAAAGGAGGAGGCTGCCATCCTGCTTGGTTACATGTAACTGTTTAATACCACATGGGGAAAAGCACAAGAATTAAGGTTCTGTGGCTGTTCATGCTCCTGCTGGGACCTTGCATTGTACAAGGAGCAGAACAAGGAACCCTGGATTTTGATTTCATCAATACAAAATCCATTCCCCACAGGGTCAGCTCTCAAATGGCATTACAGACAGCCATGAAATGCTCATACACACAGGAGAGCACACAGAGCAGACACACAGCACTTCTGTGTGTGCACACAGGACAGCCAGGGAATTCCAGGCCTCCCAGGCAGGCTGCAGCCAGGAGACACCATCCCAAAACTCAGAAATAAAAAACTCCAACAATTTCTTTCTCTGTCCATGAGCAGCCCTGCTTTCTGCTCTCTGACTTCACTTGCTTTGCTTTTCCTGAAGCCAGGATAAGGAAAGCAGGAAGGAGGGACAAGGAGAAGAGACTGAGTGCTGAACCACTGCTGTGGTTTACAGGTTAGAGGGGAAGAGCTGCCTGCAAGAGCCAGGCTTGGAGTGAGCCATCCACAGCATTACTCAGAGCCCATTAGCCAGGGCCCTGGCACATGAGCTTGTGTCACCACTTTAGATCTGCACAATGTCAGCAAGAGGAGCCTCTCTCTTCTCTGGCAGGACAGCTCAGCCCTTTCTTACCCTCACATGAACACAGTGGCTCTGCATGACCCCAAGGAGGCAAATTCCTGGTAGATAATAGCCAGGAATGAGCAGAGTTCTCCTCTAGGAGCAGAGCCCCTTGCTGAGTGGAGCCCCAGCAGAGCCAGAGATGCTGTGATAACACCAAAGTGCAGTGGCCAAAGCTGACCAGGAATTTTCCAGTGTCTTCTCAGGAGGCGAAAAAAGGATCACAAACTCTTTTGTTCTTTCATTTTGTTCAATGCTCATCTTAAAACTGATGAGGGAGAGAGCATCCCCAGGTTCAGCTCTCTGCAAAAACACCTGGAGGGGACCCTCTAGGCAAGGGGATCTCTGCAGGGTCAGGACTCAGATGCTGGGCAGACAATTAACAACAGTGCAAACTTAGAGCCCAAAAGTTCAGCTTACCTCACATTCAGTCTACGCTCCTCATCACTGCCAGCCTCTGCCTGAGGGGAGGAAAGGACACAAGAGTTACAGGTTGGTTATTTTAAATAAAATAAATAAAACCCCTGCACCAACAGGGTGTGAGGGGCTGTTTCCTGCAGGGTTTTTCCTCCTGGGGCCAGGGATAAATGAGATGACACTCCCTAGTCCTGTATGGCACCAGCACCCGGCGCCGGGTGACAAAGGGGCTCAGGGGGATTTTCAGGCTATTAGGTTCTAATCCTGCAAGCTGGTCCTGGAGCACAGGGCACTGTGGGGAGCGCCAGCCCCGACGTCAGCGGCGCGCACCGCGCTGCCACCGCACAGCGCACACGTGAGGGCAGCAGCTGGCAGCCACAAATAACCAACACTGGGGTGTCCCAAGCACCAGGACACGGCCAAAAGTGCTCCCTGGGGCTGTCCCTGATGTGCAGCTCCAGGGATCACACCGGCAGGACAAGGTTCCACCTCCACCTGAGTTGGCACACGTGTCCCCACGCTGGGACAATGCGCGTCCTCTGCTGTCACAGACATCTTTTATGAAAAATCTTTTCTTTAGGATTTTTCCTCCTGAGAAGCTGGAACACAATGTAAGCATTGATTATCTGCTGCTGTGGGATGCAACAAGCAGATCTTTGATTAGCTTATGTTAGTTGTTTCTAATTAATAGCTAATCACAGCTCAGCTGGCTCAGACAGAGAGCCCGAGCCACAAGCTTTTATTATCATTCCTTATTATTCTATTCTTAGCCAGCTTTCTGAGGAAATTTTTTCTTCTATTCTTTTAATATAGTTTTAATGTAATATATATAATAAAATAATAAATCAAGCCTTGTGAAACACAGAGTCAAGTCCTTGTTTCTTCTCTCAACCTGAGAGCCCTGTGAACACCATCACACTCTGCCTGCTGCCCTCCTGGGGAATATGTTACTTTGGTGGAAGGAGTGGATCAAAATTGGCACTTTTGCACCAGGCTCTTGTGGAAAGCCCTCCTTGAAGCAAACCTGGCTGCTCAGGTGACACTACACTTTACTGAGTCTCCTCAAAAGAGAAGTGTGACCTCAGCCTGCTTCCAAACCCAAGCATTTTCACAGAGTCACGCTTTGCAGTCATCCCCTTCAAGTTCCCTTGTAGCTTTTAGACAAAATTCCTTATCAGAGAAAAGCAGAGTTGGGGTTAATTGCATCCAGAGCTGACTAAAAAAAAAAGTCAAAAAAACCAAGATAACAGGCTCTGAGATAGTTCTGCTTTGGTCCTGTGTGAGTGCAGAGGAGAAAGGGCTGGGAGCATCCCCTGGAGAGTAGGGCTGGGCTGGGAGAAGATTTGGGCCCAAAAAGCAAAGCAGGGACTTGACATGAAATCCTTCACACTCACAACACACCTGATCCTGACAAAGCTGGGGGGACACAAGCCTTGCAGGAATCAGGCTCCTGATTCTTGGGGAACATCCTGGTTGCTCAGAACCCACAAATAAAGGATTCAAATAAAGGTCCCTGTAAGAGTTACTTGTTTCCAGGTGGTTTTGTACAAGTTTTGCACCATTTCAAATGTTCAAGACTGGAGCTTTGGAGGGATGAAGGGACCTGGATCACTCCCCATCCTCTCAAGTCAGGATTTGGGAGGCTGGAGGGCACAGGAGCTGCTCTGTGGACAATCTGTGAGAACCAAGGAAAGCCAGGGGGAAAAAATCCTGCAAATGCAAGAGCAGAGGCCGGATATTGGAGCTGTGGCCACTGGAGGAGGGGAGATGCACAAGGCTGTCCCGACTGACCCAGCAGAGGGTGAGGAGCATACCACGGCTATTTTTAGTCTGTTTACAGTGCAGAGCTGGGCTGCAGGCAGGGCCCCAGAGCACCCCAGGCCCCAGTGC
Organism: Zonotrichia leucophrys gambelii; assembly: GCF_028769735.1. NCBI lineage: Eukaryota > Metazoa > Chordata > Aves > Passeriformes > Passerellidae > Zonotrichia > Zonotrichia leucophrys. The sequence goes on from NC_088185.1 coordinate 3,980,487, forward strand.
CCCCTCTGGCAGATCCCCCAGCCCTGGGAAGGTCTGGAGGTCTGGCAGGTTTGGGACCTTTGCAGGGTCACCCTCCTGTTTGTTTGGGGCCGTCACGTAGCAACAAAGGGGAGAAAAACTTTTTTTCCCTTTTTAAACAAACGTGACTGTGAGGATGATGACTCTGGGATGTCGTCAGCTGGGGCTCAGCAGCAGGGCTGGGCCTGGAGCTGCTGTGGGCTCCTCTCTGCAGCAGCTGAGCTGTTCCCAAAGCTGACTTTCCCTGTGTTTTCTATAAAAATTGCAGGAAACAAAGTGAGGCAGCAGCAAGGCTGAGCCCTCCTGGCCTGTCCTGTGCTGCTCAGAGCACCCCTGGGAGCTGGCAGGGTTTGGGGGGCACCACACACGGTGGAGATGCTCTGGAGCTGCTCATCCACCATGGGCAGACCCTCCCTGGGGCCTGTGCTGAGCGTGGCCACTCTGAAGGACCAGGGCAGTGGGAGGTGAGTGCAAGGGAGATGCACGAGCAGGGCAAGCTTGCACGTGTGTGTGAACCACTCTCACCTAAGAGTTTATGGCTCACTATGTCGAGGCAGCAGCACCCATTTTATTCCTCTAAAATCCTAAATTCCTCTGGGCTCCTGAGTTGGGAGAGGCCACAGTAGCACAGCCACAATTAGCAAGGATGTGTGGCCATCATTTCCCATTAAAATATCTTCTAGTAATTATTCAGCTAAAAGCCCCAATGAACCCTGATTTTCCTTGCAAGAAAGATCCTAAAGGAACAGGAGCAGGCTGGCAGTTTTTATAGGATTTTTCTTTAAATTAACTTTGCAAAAAACAACATGCTGAACCTGGAAAAAGAATCTGGAAATCATAATTTTATTCCATGCCAGAAGAGCCCATTCTATCAGGACTCAGTGCCTTCTTTTGGGAACCACCACAGCACAGCTGAGCTGTGGGTGCTGCAGAAATGCCCTGCCATGGACAACACCTGGTGGGCACCATTTTTAGGAGGAAAAAGGAGAATTATATGTTCACCCCACAGAAAATACACTCACTAGCAGCAGCTCTGCCACAAAGCAATGCCTAAGACAGATGTACATGGCAAGGCCTGCTTTGCCTCCTCTCCCACCTGCACCAGTTAAATCCAGTCTAATTCCACTGCCTGCTCTGGGGTTACAGCTCATTTTCATCTCTCTAGACTAGGTCTTGTTTAAGACTCTGTCTAAACCAGACCCCACAAAATTCCTTCTGAAAACTCCTTCAAAAAGTGCAGCTCACATCTCCAAGCTCCACAGCTGGCACAGCATGGCCCAAACTGGGTCCCTGCAGCCAGGGACCCCCCTGCAGCCCCTGGGGCCAGGGAGAACCTGGGAGCTTTGTGGCTCCCCCCTCTGCTCCCCCCTCAGCCCAGCTAATCGGGGGAGTCACAGGGACCTGACAGGTGACAAATAGGATTGTTTACCTGGCAGGAGAGGGGACAGAGCGAAGCCAAGGGCAGTGAACACCAAAGGAAAGAAGTGTGGGGGGAGAGGATGTGCAGGGAAACAGCAGGCCTGTCTTTGAGGGTCACAGAGGAGATGGGTTAGGAGGGAAAAAGGTGAGAAGAAAGAGAAGCTGGAGGTGCAGCTGTTTGGATGGCGTGTGGGAGCTGTGTGGGGGGAAGCAGAAGGCCAAGGCTGGGCAGAGGTAGGAGAGGGCATTTCTGGGGCACAGGAGGGGAGGAGGTGTGCAGCAGAGCTGGGACACACAGTGCCAGGCCAGCAGGACACGGATGGCACCGTGGGGGAGGTGAAGTGGCAGGTGCAGGTCCTGCAGCAGCAGAGCTGGGGGAAGGAGAGGGCAGCAGCATGGTGGAGGTGTGAGGAGTGGCACAGGTGTGGATGGGAGCTGCTCCTGGAGAACTGACAATGGTCACCTTGGGCAGGAGCTGCAGCAGATATGGGGAAAGGTGGTGCCATGGACAGAGGGATAACACAGGGCAAAGCAGAGCATCCCTGGGGCAGGAGGTGCTGGCAGCTCGGGGATGCCAAGCAGGGACAAGGGCCAGCACAGCTGCTCCATGCAGACAGGCCCAGCACTCTGCCCAGAGATTTACCTGCCATGAGAGGGGTGAAGCAGGCTGCCCCAGGCTCCCTGCCAGCTGAGAGGGGCTGGAATGGGGGACAGCCACAGGGGAATGGGGCTGTGTGTGAGGGGACGGCAGCACAGAGCCAGGCCTGGCTCAGCCTGGCAGCATCAAAAGGCTGGGCAGGATAGGGGGCTGTGAGAGAGGACTGGGATGGAGAGGGCTGAGAGGGGCTGAGCTGGGCTGGGAACTGGTGGGGGTTGTGAGGCTCAGGGCCATGGGGGCTGAAAGGGGAGGAAGGGGCTATGGGGGAGCAGGGGGCTGTAGGGCTGGGAGCCATGAGGGACCAGCGCCTGTGAAGGGCCTGAAAGCAGGGGCTGGGGAGCCTGCGAGGGGCTGAGCCGGTGCCAGGGGGCTGTCGGAAGTCAGGCCATGGGAATGCGGGGGGATGAGGACAAGGAACAAGTGGCTGCGGAGGGCCAAGGGGGTGGAATCAGGGGCTGGAAGGGGAAAGCTGTGAAGGGCCAGAGCCGTGAGGCCGGGACCATGAGGGTGATGGAGCCAGGAGCTCTGGGTTATGAGATGCTGGGGGGGCTGCAGGGGCCTGGCCCCGAGCGGGGCCTCACCCCGCCCCTCCCCGCTCCCCATCCGCCGCCGCCGCCGCTCCCGGGGCTCACCCTCCCGTTCCCTCCCCGTGCCTGCCCATGCCGTCCCCGCTCACCTCGCTCGTGCTGGCCGAGGAGGCGGCGCTGGGGGTCGGCGAGCGCTGCAGGGTGACCAGCGCCATGGCTGCAGCTGCGGGGCTGCGGCCGCCTCCCCCTCACGCCGGGAAGGGGCGGGCCCGGGGCGGCGCCTGCGAGGGAAAGGGCGGGGGCTGGAATGGGAGGAGCTTCCATCGATGGGCGTGGCTCATTTGCGGGGATGGGCGGGGCTTGTTATGGAGGGCGTGGCTTCCCTGCCCATCCCACCCCCAATATCCCATTCCATGGCAGGGACACCTTCCACTATCCCAGGTTGATCCAAACCCCGTGCGACCGGGCCTGGGACACTTTCAGGGATGAGGCAGCCACAGCTTCTCTAGGCAGCCTGAGCCAGGGCCTGCCCAGCCTCACAGGGAGGAATTTCTTCCCAATATCCCATCTAACCCTGCCTCTGGCAGTGGGAAGCCATACCCCCTTGTCCTGTCACTCCAGGCCCTTGTAAATAGTCACTCTCCATTTTTCTATCCGGCTGCCTTCAGGTACTGGAAGGCCACAATTAGGTCCCTTCAATGCCTTCTCTTTTCCAGGCTGAACAATCCCAATGCACTCAGCCTCTCTTCCTACTCAAAAACTGAGCCAGAAGCACTCAATTTATCCAAATCCCACAGGAATTTTGTGTTCAAAAAGCAACTGGATGTGACATTAGTGCTGTGGTCTAGTTGACAAGATGGTGATCAGTCAAAGGTTGACCTCAGTCCTCTTGTCCAATCTAAGGGGTTCTGCAAATCCACATCCCGGGAAGTCACAGAATCACTGCTGCTGGAAAAGACCTCCAGGACCATGCCCATAAACACATCCCTGTGTCCTGGTGTGCCAGTGCTCACCATGGAGACAAGAGGCAGGGGTGGCACTTTGCCATGGATGGTGGTGACCCCGTTTTCCATGACTCTGGGGCCTCCTGCCAGTGGCATCACGTGGCGACTCCACCTCCCAGAGCGAGAGCAGACTTTGGTCCTGTTGTCCTGGACACTCAGACCTTGCCCTGCTGAGCTGCAACAACTCTGACTCTGAAGCCTCTGGACACGGCACTGACAGCTCCAGGGACCCCACACTCTGCAGGTAAACTGGTGGAAAATGTGCATTCCCATTATTTTTTGGCAGATCCTCCTCAGCTGGTGCTGCAGGGGCAGCTGGGGCGAGTCCCTGTCCCTGGTGGAGGAGGTGACCCTGGATCCTGAGGGTTATAAAACCATGGCAGATGGGAAGCAGCTCCCACTGTGCCGTTCCAATGACTCATCCCTCCATCCTGGCAAATGTCACCCCCCCTGTTGTCACAGCAGAGATGCTGGACTTCACCTTGGCCAAAAAAAAAACAACCTGTAGGCTGGAATTTATTCCTGCTCCCAGAACCAGCCAAGGATCTTCACTCCCAACTCTTCCCCAAACTGGTTTTTGTCCACTCCCTGCACAGGAGTGACCACAGGGCTTTTCCAAGGCAGGAAAGTGCTGTCAGGAGGGAACCAAAGGATGGAGAGGGGCTGCAGCTGTGTTCAGTTCTGGCCCCTCAGTTTGGGGAGGACATTGAGACTCCAGAGGGGCCTGGAACACAAACCCTGTGAGGAACCATTGAGGGAGCTGGGGGTGCTCAGCCTGGAGAAAAGGAGACTCAGAGGTGACCTTGTCACTCTCTACAACTCCCTGAAAGATGGTTTTAGTATGATGGGGTTGGGCTCTTTCTCCAGGAACTGACAGAACCACAGTCTCAAGCTGCACCAAGGGAAATACAGGTTGGATATTAGGAAAAAGTTTTTTATGGAAAGAGTGATAAAGTTCTGGAATGGCTGCCCATTCCAGAGTCCCCATCCCTGGGTGTGTTTACCAAAGCCCGGATGTGGCACTGGGTGCCAGGGTTGAGTTGAGGTGTTGGGGCTGGGCTGGACTCGATGACCTTGAAGGTCTCTTCCAACCCAGTGATTCTGTGATTGTGTGAATTCTGAGATTCTGTGAATTCTGGGATTCTGTGATTCTGTGATTTGCACCCCGAATTTACCCACAGCCACCCTCCCAGCTGTGCCTGGAAGGGTTTGGGGTGGTGGCTCCTGAGCAGCCCTGTGGGTGACAGTGGTGTGAGGATCCAACCTTGCACCCATCACAGCTGGCATTGCTCCCTGGGAAACAACTGCTGCTTCCCATCTTTTTTATCCATGCCCACCTCATGCCTCCAGCCCATGCCAGTGGCTGGGAAGGATTGTGAGCTGCTCAGAGCAGGGTTGGGTCACTGGGAGTGGAGGGTTCACCGTGTCCCTTGGCAGATGGAGCTGTGGTGGGTGCTCCAGCATCTCCCTGCCTGCTCAGCCTGTGGCTGGTGGGACACAGAGGAAGATCCCTGGGGCAGGACACACCTGGAGCTCCTTATGCCAGCAGTGCAGCCATGCCAGCCACGCTGCAGCTTTTCTGCTGGCACATCCAGGAGTGGAGACACTGTGAGGAACCACAACCCCCCATCCATGATTCCTGGATCAGAGCTTGAGGAGGGCTGGGAGGCTTTACAAGAATGACCCACGAGGACCTCAGCCCTTCCCTGCTGCTCTGGCAGTGCAGCTGAGCTCCTGCAGGAGCTGATGTTCCCCCGTGGTGTCCCCAGCTTGTCCCGCAGCCCCAGCCGTGCCCTCGGAGCCGCAGCCATGCGTGTAGCCGTCATCGGGGCCGGGGTGATCGGGCTCTCCAGCGCCCTGTGCATCCAGGAGCAGTTCCAGAGCCTGCTGCCCTCGCTGCAGCTGGAGATCTACGCCGACCGCTTCACCCCCCACACCACCAGCGACGGGGCAGCCGGGCTGTGGCAGCCCTACGTGAGTGACCGCGGCATCCTGCAGGAGACGTAAGGCAGCAGCAGCAGGAGGATGAGGAGGATGAGGATGGTCCCTGTCCCTCTCCCCGTGTGCCATGAGCTGCTCTGGCACAGCTCCATGGGGCTGGCAGAGCCACCACTGTCCCATTCTCACCCCAGGCTCTGGAATAAAGAGACGTTCGATCACCTCCTCGGGCAGCTGCACTCCCCAGCAGCCAAGGACATGGGACTTTTCCTCATTTCTGGCTACAACCTGTTCAGGGAGCCACCGCCGGTAAGGAAGGAGCAGGTCACAGCCTGGGCTGGGGAGGATCCCAGGGGCTGTGCTTCTTCCAGCCAGCCCTTCCCAATATTTCCAAATTTGCCTTGAGACGTGGTGTTTTCTGTGCTCCCGAAGCAATATTGGTGCGAGGATCCAATAGAGCCTGTCCAGCTGTGCTGGCAGCTGCACATCCAGCTGTGTCCCTCTGGGATGGGCTGTGTCCCATGGGAGGTGTCTCATGATCCCCCCAGGGCTCCTGTCCCACGGTGATCCCAGCTCATTGATGATCTCAGGACATTATTTCCCAGTTCATTAATGATCTCAGGACATTATTTCCCAGCTCATTAATGATTTCAGGACATTATTCCCGGCTCATTAATGATCTCAGCTCTTTCTCTTCAGGACCCATCCTGGAAGAACGTTGTCCTGGGATTCAGGCACTTGACACCAAAAGAACTGGAACTCTTCCCTGGTTACAGGTATTTTTCAGTTTGGTTTTTGGAGACTCAGGTAGGACAGTCCTGGATACCTCCTCAATACAGCCCTGGCAGGATGAAGTGGGACAAGGAACTGCAGATGTAGAAATGTCCTCACTTCTTTAAAAATGCTTCCCTTCAAATAAGTAAGAAACAGCTCAAATAGCCAATAAAGCAGCAACCCAGCACAGATACCCTTCCAGCTCTTCTCTTACTGAGAGGAGCCAAATGCCAAAATAGGGGAGGAAAACCAGAAAGTGTTTTATGCTGTAAAGAGGGAGGGAAAATCATGCACTCATGTGAGGAGGGTCCCAGGGGGAATTGGGGTCCCAGACCCACAGTGTCTGTCAGGAATGCTGGGGCAGGAGGCTCCTGCAGGTGCTCACAGCCTCCTCTCCTCCTCTTTCAGCCATGGCTGGTTCAACACGGCGCTGATGCTGGAGGGCAGGAGTTACCTGCCCTGGCTCACCAACAGGTGAGTGCAGCTGCTCCTGCTTCCTCTGGCTGCAGGTGTGGATTTTCATCCTGCACATCAGGATAGGGTGGGTAGAGGTGCATCCCTGGGAAGAGACTCTGGAATTCCTGTTCAATGCCCCAGTGGGGTAACACATTAACAGTGAGCCCAGGAGTGCAATTTTTGCATGACAAAAATCAAAGTAATGGGATACTTGGAGCTGTATCCAAGTGCTTTTGGAAGAATTTGGGGTTTGATTTTATTCCTGTAATTTCTAATGCTGAGCAGGGGTCCTGGTATTGAACATTTCCTTTTAATTTGCCAGTAACAAATGAACTTTTGCTTCCCAGGCTGATGCAGAGGGGAGTGAAGTTTTTCCATAAGAAGGTTGAGTCTTTCCAGGAGGTGAGTGGGGATGTGGAGCCAGGGCAGAGGGCACAGCCCCATCCCAGAGGGGAGAAGCAGCATCCAGCAGGCAGGGGCTGCTCTGGGATATTCCTTGGCATGAGTGATGGGACAGCGAACAGCAGCAAGACTATGCCAAAATCCAGGAAATAAATTCTACCAGGAAAGATAAAAGGTTTTGGGTATTGAGGGATGGCTGACAGAGGATGGGGTGGAGCATTTATTCAGCATGGATTGGCAGCTTTCCCTGGAATGGCTTGGTGGCACACATGGGATGTCAGCAGGAGCTGGCTGGGGAAGAAGCTGTGCCCTGGATCTGCCCCTTATGCTTTATCCATTTCCTGACTGTTGGAAAGAGCACTTGGCTGGTTTGGAAGCAGGAATGTTGTGCCTCTGTGGAACATAATCCCTGTGTGCTGCTCCCTCTCTCCTCAGCTGTTCTCCCAGGGTGTGGATGTGGTGCTGAACTGCAGTGGGATGCGCTCAGGGGACCTGCAGCCCGACCCAGAGCTGCAGCCTGGCCGGGGCCAGATCATCAGGGTGAGCTGGGGCAGGCCTGGGGCTCCCCAAAAACCCATCTGTACCACGAGGAGTGGCTGGGGAGAACCACGGGCTTGTGGCTGGGTCCACACTGGGATCAGGCCCTGATTCCCAGCACACACTGCTCATGTGGAACCAACAGATCCCATTCCTGGTCCAGCTCTGGGAATGCCCTCAGCCTCCAGCCTGTTTCTCCATAGGGTGAGGGCTGGGGGAGCTCAGAGGCACAATGCTGATAATAAAATGACAAAATCTTTGGGGGAAGGTGGTGATTATTTGGAGAAACACAGGTGAGTAAAAGCTCCTCCCTGCCTGCACTCCTGTTTTCCCATCTTCCTAGGGAAGCCAGCACAGGGAACACCGAGCTGAGGGAGAGTCCCATATCTGGATCCTCACATCCCTCCTGCTGTCCCCTGAGCCTGGCACCCACTCTCCAGCTCTGATTTCCTCCCTTCATCTCCCAGGTGCTGGCCCCGTGGGTGAAGCATTTCATCATCACTCACGACCTGAAATCCGGGATCTACAACTCGCCCTACGTCATCCCAGGGTAGGTGCCCAGGGCTGGCTGGCACCAGTGACATTCCTCTGCCACTGTCCCCAAAGCCTGGGCTGGGACATGGCTCCTGCTGTGTCTGCCAGGCCTGGCTTCACCCCTGGTGCTGTTCTTGCTGTGTGGGAGGGGAGCAGAAGGACGTGGGCAGCAAAGCGAGGGAGCTCCCAGTCAGCACAGAGAGCACCCAGCACCACAGTGCTCCCATGTCCTTTCCCAAGGATCAGATCCCACCAAGGCAAACTCCACCCTGGCCAAGTCCCCAAACAGCCAAACACTGACAGTGGAGTGGATATTTTGGGGGAGAAGTTCTGTTTTCACATCTTTATCATCAATGGTGTGGACCAAACTGTGGTGCAGCAGCTCAGGGTGGGGAAAGGCACTCTTGATCCATGCTCCCATAAAAACAGGGCAGGAATTCTTTTACTTCAACAGAAATTCCCTGAGAAAACTCAGCCTGGGGGCACTGTCCTCTGAGCTGCTGGTGAGCCTGAGGGCATCTCAGTGGGTTTATCATGGAATATCCTGAGCTGGAAGGGACCACAAGGATGGAATCCAGCTCCTGGCTCTGCCCAGAGCGCTACACCATGGGATAAATAAATCCATCTGCTGTTCATCCCAGCTCTGCTTCCTCCCAAGGGCCTGCAGTGACCCTGCTCTGGCAGTGAAGAGGGGTCTTTAAGCTGGAATTTGAATGCTGCATCTCTGGCACTTCCTATTGTCCTCACATTTCAGGCTCAGGCAGTAAGCCAGGATGCAAAGAGGAGCTTTGCAGGTTCACAGCCCTCATGCAGCACATTCTGAGTGATTCCTGATCACAGTCCCAGATGAATTCCTCTGCCTGTGCTTGTTTTAGCTGGAGCTGTCAGGGCTGACCCCAAAGGAAGATCTGGATCCCATTCTCATGTGAGGGCACCCCTTCCCTGCTGGACAGCTCAGCCCTGGAGGGTCCCTCCTTTTGCTTTTGTGCTTCCCAATGATCAAGCAAGGTTTTGGAAGGGTCCAGCCATAGAGACACCTGCAGGCCCCCTCAGCCTTAACCTGCCTCTTGTTCTCTGTTAATCCACAGGAGTTTGGGGCAGCAGAAGCAGCACCAATCTCTGTGTTCCCCTCCAGATCCATCCTGCTCCTCCCAGCTCTTCCTGAGCCAGGCAGGGGCAGACCTGTTTGATAAGGATGGAATTACCTGTCTGCTTTGCCCAGACAAAGAAGGGCTGACAGGATTTAATGAGTGACTTGCTCACGAGCAGACCTGCAGGCTCCTCTCCCTGCCTGCTCCACGTGGGAGTTTCTCCCACAGGAATATTTTGCAGGCTCAGGGTGTAGCAGGATCCATCACCACACTCACACAGTGTCCCTCCACGTGGTGGCCCCACAGGGGACAGCTGGGGACAAGCCACCACCCTGTGTGTCTCCTTTGGCTCCTGGTGCAGGAGCGAGTTCACAGTCCTGGGAGGGGTTTACCAGCACGGAAACTGGAGTGAGGAGAACAGTGCCAAGGACCACAAATCCATCTGGGACAGCTGCTGCCAGCTGCTGCCAGCTCTCCAGGTGGGTGACCCGACTGCCAGCATGGGGCACAGGGAGCTGGGGGGGGCTCAGGATGCAGGAATGAGTGCTGGGACAAAGCACAGGAGCTGTTCCCATGAGTCAGGGTTGCTGTGTGTCCATCACCAGGGTTTCTGCGTGTCCATCATGGACACCCAGGGCTCTTCCACCTGCCTGAGGGACAGGCAGGGCTGGGGCTGGCACTGAGACCAGGTTTGTAGGGATAATAATTACTCATGTATAGAACCAGAGCTTTGGGAGGCTCCAGCCCTTTGTCCCCACACCTTTAGAGAAGGGTTCTGTGGGGTGAAGCTGGGTTGTGTCCACTCCCAGTGCTGCTGTTATTCCCTGGATTAGCAGGAAAGGTGCTGTGGGGCTTTGGCACAGGGATTTGCCTCAGCTCCAGGCTGGCACTGCTATCCCAAATTGTTCTGCCTGGAGCTGCTGCAGGATGGGGAAGTTCCTGTTCCTGCTCACCTCAGGGCTCAGCTGGTGCTGTGAGGTTTGGCCGGTGGGATTCCAAGGAATGCTGTGCAGTGCTGACGTGCTTTTGCTTCCAGAAGGCAAAGATCGTCGGGGAGTGGAGCGGGCTGAGACCAGCACGGCCCTCGGTGCGCCTGGAGAGGGAGAGCATCCGGCTGGGGAATCGCCAGGCAGAGGTACCCGCCCAGTGTAATTAATCACCGTGTTAATTGTGCCTGGGGCAGCGATAAACAAGCTCTGTTCCTCTGATCATCCCTCTCTCCATCTCCCCACCATCAGCGAGGGAATCTTTGAGCCCAGGCATAAATGTCAGAGACACTCAAACAAATGATTGATGTCCTGCCCCATCCCTGGAAGTGCTCAGGGATCTGTTGGAGCAACCTGGGCTTGTAGGAGACGTCCCTGCCCACAGCAGGGGATGGGACAAGAAGGGCTTTGAGATTCCCCAGCCCATGCTGGGATTCTGTGCTTCTCCCCCAGGTGATTCACAACTACGGGCACGGCGGCTTTGGGCTCACCATCCACTGGGGCTGTGCCATGGCAGCAGCTCGGCTCTTTGGGACCATCCTGCAGGAGAAGCAGCAGCTGGGCACCCCCCCAGGGCCCCGCTTGTGAGCTCCTGCTCCCCTGGAATGAGTGACAAAAGTGGCTTAGGAATCACAGCAGAAGGATGGGAACAGCGCAGGGATCCACACATGAGCTGCTCACCCAGCTCTGGCTCTCAGAGTCTCATTTCCATTTTCCAGATGGCTCCACTCCCTCCACACCCTGCCTGGAGGAAAGGCTTTCAAATATGGACTAATCACCCGTGGCAAAGTGCACTGAGGGCTGTCTGGGGTCAGGCTGGGTTCAGCTGAACCCTGCACAGCCCTGCAGTTCATCTGCACCAGGGGACGGGATCTGAAACAGAGCTGGGGACACCTGAGGTCTCTGCTGGCTGCTCCAACACCCCAGGGTGTAATTAGATTTACAGGCTCCCCCCCAGGAGGCAAAAGCTCCTTAGTAGGAAGAAGCTCTGAGGCTCCCAGGGAAGGAGCAGCAGCTCTGGGAGCACGTGCCTGGCTCACTCCAGTTCCCCTCACATTCCTGCCAGGACAAAGCTCGGGCCACAGCACCTGCTTAGTGTAGCTGGCACCAGACAGCAGCACTTGCCTAAAATGGCCTTTCCAAACGATGTTTTAGCAACAAAAGCAACTTGTTCCAGCCCTGTGGGCTTGCCAGGCTCTATATATAGCAGAGAGCATAAGAAAATAGCTCTTCTTGTCCCTAAAACTCCCACGGGCCCCTCAGCTTCCCATTTCTCCCAGCTTGGAGAGAGGGCCTGGCTTGGGGAAGGTTGTGCTTCTCAGAGGAGGAGCAGGACTTTTTGGGGTGATCAGCGATGCTTTTGGGGACCCAACACACTGTTCTGAAGATACAGCCTGGCTGAGCTTTCTCTTCCACGTGTCTTTCCTGCTTTACAAACCAATCCTAGGCAGGATGGTGAGGAAGCCTCAGATCCAAAGGCTGTGGTGAGCCCAGCACAGTGCCTGGCTCGCTCTCCTGTGTGGATAAGCCAAGTGCTCCTTACTCATCCGTGGTGCAGCTCCTGTCTCCTGCTGACTCTGTGTGCCAGGAATAGCTCAGCAGCGTGGGCACCTCCCTGCTGGGCTTAGCAGACACAGCTGGGCTGGGGAAATTGGGAGCCACTGCCCAAAGCGTTCCCAGCTTCCCTGGAAATGCTGCAGTCTCTGGGTAAAGTCAGGAAAACAAAGGCTGGAGGAAATTCCCTGCTGATTAATGCTGAACTCAAGGGTCTGTGATGCCACCTCAGGAAAAGCCATTCAGGGGAACTGGATCCCTTCATTTATTCCAAATATGAGACATCCAGGAGCTCATTCTCTGCTGTAAATCCAGCCCCACTTTGGTGATTTTGGGAAAATTCCACTGGACAAGCAGGGGTGTAGGAAATCACTGTACACCTGATTCTTTGATCTCAGAGCCTGCAGGAGCCCTGTGATCCCACGTGGCCTCTGGGCAAACAGGAATGAGCTGATCTGCAATTTCATTTGCAGGTTAACTCTGTTTGTTTTCTAAAGGCCTCAATTTAATCTGTGTGACCAATAAAGGGAATGTTCAGACCTCTTGTGCATGGTGGTTCTTCCTCTCAGTGATGGCACAGGAAGGGCCTCAAGTGCTGATTCCACAGAGATGTCCCAGGAGATCATCATTCCATGCCTCCACACACATTTTTCCTAAATATTTCATCCTGGAGGAGTAGGAGTCATCACTCCAGATTCCAAGCAGACCAGGAATCCTGGAATATCATCCTGTGAAGATCTCTGGTTGCTGAGAGTGCCCATGGCATTAAGAACTAACAGAAATCACAGAATTGTGGATTTGGATGGAAAAGGACCTTGAAGATCATCCAGTCCAGGGTAGGAACACCTTCCACTCTCCCAGGTTTCTCCAAGCCTCCTCCAACCTGGCCTTGGACACTTCCAGGGATGGGGCAGCCACAGCAAATCCCCACTTTTTTCAGTTTTATCAATTTTAATCAATTATCAGAATCAATTTTAATCAGAGGGATTAAAATTCATTTTGAGGCCAGGGAAGGTCAGGGAGTGGGGTCTGGACAATTCCTGCCTGTCCTCTGACACACACAAAGCACCACCTCCCATCTCCAGTGTCAGCACATTTTAGAAACTCCACAAGGATCTCCTGTGACCCAGAACAAAGCTGGAAGCACATCAAGTATCAGGGAAGTCAGCAAACTCCTGCCAGAGCTCAAAGAGTGTTTGGACACCACTCCCAGGGATGCACAGGGTGGGATTGTTGAGGAGTTGAACTGGATGATCCCTGTGCTCCCTTCCAGCTCAGGATATTCCACAATCCTGAGGATGAGCTTTAGAAATGCCTGAGGATGCCAAAAAGTAACCAGAGATGAGAGAATATTTCACCAGCATTGCTTCAGCCACACAAACCCTTCCAGTTCCCAATTATTTCCATTCCCAGGAAGGAGGATGGCTCTGCATCCCAGGCTGGGAGGAGGAAGATGGAAGCTCTGGGATGAAGGAAGATGGAAGCACTCTGGGATGAAGGAAGATGGGAGCTCTGGGATGAAGGAAAATGAAAGCTCTAGGATGAAGGAAGATGGAAGCACTCTGGGATGAAGGAAGATGGAAGCACTCTGGGATGAGAACACCCAGCATTAACATGAGAAGGATTTGCAGCTCCTGAGTCATTTTGACTCATCCTTCAACCACCTCCTGCCTGTAAATTATTGGGCATCAAAATGAGAATATCAGTGACAGGGTGGAGGAAAATAGGGTTGGGCACTTAATGATGGTTTAGAAAAGTGATAGGGAAATGAAGGGTTTGTACTGAAATGGAAATGAGTAGAAGGAACCCTCCCTGCCCCAAAGTCCAGACACATGTGGAGCCACCTGATGCCAGCACACCCAGGGAAACTGAATTAAATATGAAAATCAATTAAAGATTTTAAGAGAATTAAAAAAATATATAGAATCCCAGAATGGTTTGGGTGAGAAAGAATCTAGAAGCTCATCCAGTCCCACCCCTGCCATGGGCAGGGACAATTTCCCCTCTCCCAGGTTGCTCCAAGCCCTGTCCAACCTTGCCTGGAACATTTCCAGGGATGCAGCATCCAGAATATTTTGCTGTAGTGAGGTTATTTACAATGGGAACAGGAATCCTGTGACTTTTCTTTACATCTAAATGCACAAAACAAACAGAAAATGAGTCAGACCTGCAGATGCTGAGCCCTGTAGCTCAAACCTCTGAACACCAAGACAAAAAAAACCAAACCAAACAAAAGAAAGCTATGATTCCTCCTAAACATCCCCCAGAAGAGCCAAAAACTTATTTCCTGAAAAAACTATTTATTTGTTTAACATAAAATATCTAATGTGGACTTCAACTCTCCAATGCCATGTCAGGAACAGGAACCAGAGGAGTATTTTACAACAAGCTTGAGATACACCAAGTTTTTCAACATTAAAATGTAAATCCAGCTTAGAAACTGTACATTCAGCCATGGAAACATTCACTGCTTTTCCAGCAAGTATTTGGGAATAACAAATCATCCCATCCAAACACATCTGGGGAATTACATTCCCACACCAGCTTGGCAAAACCAAATCCCACAATTCTGTTTGAATTCCAAAGGATCTCACTTTCCTGTTTGAAACAAAGCAGTAATTCCTTTACCAGTGAGAAATACTCAGTGTGGACAAGGATTCTTTGGAATATTTTGTACCTAAATGGTGCTGCCCTACTGATAAAATCTATAGTGGTGGTTTACAACTGGTGTGTGTCAACCCCAGTGTTCTCAGTGAACAAGCTAAAATGGCCTTCTCTTATTAATTATATGCAAATTCCTGCAAATCCTCAATTCCAGCTCCGTTTCTGCAGTGCCCAATGGGCTCCTGCTGAATTCAGCCAGGTGGGATCAGCTGTGGGGGGCTCCTTTCATTCAGCTGATCCAAAGCCCAGGGATATCCACAGGAGATTTTCCCAGATTTCAGTGAGCTTTGGATCAAGCTTTAACAAAATCAAAGATCCAGCAACAACAATATTGGTATTTCTATCCTTAAATAGATTTTTTTTTTTAGTGCAGAATTCATAAAAAGTGAAAAGCAAAAATGCCTTCCATTTTTTGGTTAACACTGTAAATGTCACAGGTTAAAACTGATCTGTTCAACAGCATGGAAAATGTTGCATTCCCTATAAACCTTTACCTGGGAAGTGGCTTATCTGTAGGATCCAGGGGTGCATGAACAGAGAAACTTCACCTAAAACTCTCTAAAGGCTGTTGAATGCAATTCCATAAAACTGCTGAATATTCACCTAAAAAAAAATGGAGTGAGATGTGAACATTACCCCAGAAAAGCAGAATTTTAACTCAAGGCATTGATTAACAAACTGGGCCATGGCCTGTCCTGCACTTTGGATTCTCTGTCACCTCCACCCAGGCTCCGTTCCAGAGTTTTGGGATGCAAACACAGCTCATGGAAAGCCCAAGGAAGGAAGCATGGAAACACCTGGGGGGGCTGGAATGGCCTCGAGGGCCTCCAGCAGCAGCAGGGTGAGGATGAGGATGGAATGTCAGAGCTGTCACTGAGGGGTGATCCCAGCTCCAGCAGATCCCAGCTCCAGCAGCTTTTCCAGCTCTCTGGCCACACATGTGGGGTAATATCTGATTAAACCCACCCAGGATCTGCTTCCTCACTGCTGTGTCCCATATCCACCAGGTGAAAGCAGAGGTTCCCCATCCCTGGAAGTGCTCAGGGTCAGGTGTGGATGGGGATTGGAGCAACCTGGTCTAGTGGAAAGTGTCCCTGCCTGAAGGAGCTTTAAGGTGCCTCCCAACCCAAAGCACTTTGGAATTCTGGTATTCCATGGAATAAATCTCTCTGGCTCTGCTCCAGGCTCACAGGGAGAAGGATCCAGCTCCAGCCTGGCAGAAGGAGGGAGGGGAACAGATGAGCTGTGCTTGTGTCAGTGCCAAGAGAGCCCTGGCTGTTTACTGGGATCAGCTGGAGCTTGATTTTGGTGGAGCGTGAGGACACAGGGACAGGGACACAAAGGGAACCAACCCAGCTGGAAGGGACAGAGGGTTCTGTGCCACCACCCACAGCTGAGCCCAGGGATCCCTTGGGAGCTGAATTCATTTCCATCTCTCTGGGAAAAGCCAAGTTTGCCTGTTTCCACCAACCATTCCTGCAATCCTTCACTGAGTCACCAATCTCCAGTGGGACTGGATGGACCAAACTCTGCTCTCAGCAGAAATCCCTCCCTCACACAATTTCAACCTTTTTCATCAGTTTCCTGGCTTTCTTTAAAGATTTTTCCACTCCTGTTTTCCCCTCAGTCTCCACACAAGCAGCCTGGCACGTGGGGGAGCACGGAGTGACCTCAGAGCTGTGCCCCTCAGTGACAGCTGAGCCCCACAGAGCTCCCTTGGACTGCACCAAACATGGACTTGGACACCTATTCCTGACCCCAGGAATGGCACCTGCTTCCCAGGATACTTCAAATGTTCAAGTGTACAAATGTGCTGCACATTTACCTGTGTTCAGGTGAGTCACTTGTCAGACAGACCACAAACCCCCACAGCTCCCACAGCCTCACCAAGTCCATCTCACCCATTTTTGGCTGTGTGTCCCAAGGTCTGGAATCCTGAACATCCACTGAGGCACATCTCAGATCTCTGCACATTCCCACAGACTCTGCCACCTGAGCTGTGCCCAGGGACAGGTTTGTGACAAACCAGACGAGCCTGCCCTCACCTTGTCCTCACCTGAGCTCTGTTACATTCCCTGACAAGAGCAGGATCATCCCCTGAGGAGCCACACCTGAAGGAGGGATGCTCCTCATCCAAGGGCACTGCAGATGGGCTCTTCCCATGCTTTTGTTCATTTATTCCAGCTACATTCCTCTGTCACCAATGTACAATCAGCAGGAAAGGTCCTGCCCAGCTGCCAGGGAGTGGCTCCATCCCAACACCAGCTGGGGCCGCCCCACCATGAGGATGTGCCCAGGAAATGGAGCAGGGACACACCTGGATCCACACAGAGAACCCCAGGAGTGAGAACCTCCTCACTCCAAGCAACAGAGAGAGCTCAAGGTCCCTGGCAATACCAGAGAAGTCCAATTCTGCTCCAAAACTCGAGGATTTATGCATTGGACTTGATGAGCTTGGAGGTCTTTTCCAGCCTCAATGATTCTGTGGTTTACATTTCTGCTACAAGGTCCCAGCTCTGCAGCAACACCACCCTCCCTGCTCCATACCCACCTGGGATGGGAGAAACAGTCAGAAATCAATTTCCAAGCAATCCAACTCTCCAGAAACAAAACCCAACTGGAAAGCTTGGGTTGGTTTGACAGAATCACATTTTGGTGATGGTTTTGATGGCTAAAAGTGCAAGGCAGGCATTTAATCCATAGTGGTAGGGATGGAATCCACCCTGTGCCAGGCCAGGGCCACCCTAAAGATGAACCTCTTGGTTTCAGGCATCAAGAGCTCAGTGTTTTAATGACAGCTTATGCTGGGCTGCAGTCACTTGGCATTTGCTTGGCACAGGACATTTTAAGCTGAAGAGCTGACCATGCAAGCACGACAGACTGAAGAGAAACCCTTCCTGCTAAACTTCCAAGGATATCTGGATCAAAGGCCTCTCCATCCAAAAAAGTTTTGATGAGTGTGAGCAACGAGCAGCAGAAAACACAATTTGCTGAGGTTCAACCCCAAACTCCTGCAGTTTGACACGTGAGGATGGCAGTGATGGTGGTCAGCTTTCCATGCTTCAGGCTCGGAGGTTTTGTGAGACACCTTGCTCCTATCCTTCATTCTTCCAGCAGGTTTCCATGTCCCATCATTCCTGTGATTCCCCTGGGGAATGAGATCCTCTGCCCACCATCTCCTGGCCCCATTCCTTGTGGCTGGACTCCTGCAGGCCACGGCCCTTGGTCTCGATGGGCAGGAAGCAGGAGGCCAGGGCAGCCAGCAGGCAGCAGCCACTGTAAACCAGCAGGGTCAGATAGACTGAAGATTCCAACATCACCTGCAGGAGAAAGGCAGGGAATGCAAAACAGCACCTCAGCATGGAAATAAACTGCTGGAGCAACAGAAGACACTGGTGGAACAACTGGAATTTTAATCGTTGTATTGGGAATCAAGTTTAATTTGAAGTTTCTGGAAAGGAGGGAGATTTTATAGATCGTGCCAGGAAAATGGACAGTGGTTTAAGCTCTCAGAGGGGAGGATTAGACTGGATTTTAGGAAGGAATTCTTCCCTGTGAGGGTGGGAGGTCCTGGCACAGGCTGTTCAGAGAAGCTGTAGCTGCTCCATCCCTGGAAATGTCCAAGGACAGAGCTTGGAGCAACCTGGGATAGTGGAAGGAAAGCAGGTTCTGCATCACCTTCATGGAATCATGGAATTGCAAAAGCTGGAAAAGACCTCCAGGATCATCAATCCAAGCTTCCTGTGTGTCCAGTCTCAGAGGAGAAGGGATTTACCTGTGCAATGAACGGGGTTATGAGGGCTCCCACTCTGGCCATTCCACTGCATGTTCCCAGGCCCAAAGCACGTGTGGCTGTGGGATAAACCTGTGGAAAAAAATTCATCTCATCAATCCCAGTGGGAAGTTTTCCTTCTTCCACTCCTAAATCAATGGGAATTAATAAATGGTGCCACAGCACATTCTGTCAGACAATGACAATGGGATCTACAGCTCCAGTCTGGGGTGAGGTCCATTGGGAACAGGTCATCAAAACGACTTTCCCACCCTGTTCTCACTCCCCTTGAATATTCCCATCACCACAACAGCCCCCTTACCTCAGGAGTGTAAACATAGGCAGCCTGAAATCCTCCTGAAATAAAAGCTCTTGCAATGAAGAGCAGCACAGTAAGAACATTTCTGTGAGGAGAAAGAGAAGAGCAGAGTTTGGGTTTCACTTGGATTTCACTTTTCCTTCCCTCCCAAACTCTGGTGAGAAAACCCAACCCCAGCCTTAAATCCTCCTCCAGCTGAGCACGACCATCCCACAGCTTTTCCAACCAGCTCTCCCACCACAACCAAGAGAGAACATGGAGAAATCCTTCACTCCAGCCGTTCCCTGTGCTGGACTCACCTTCCAACACAGAGAAAGAGCAGGAGGCTGCAGAAGGAGAAGACAAGGAAGGACAGGGCCATGGTTTTCTTGCGGCCGATGCGGTCGATGATCCACAGGGTCACCAACACACCTGTGGGAAGAGACCAGGACACCCTTGGGAATCAAGCAAAGAGGGGCTGCAGCAGATTTAACACAGCCTGGGTGGTTTAGATTGGAAATTTTGGCTTCTCTTTCCAAACCTCTGCTGGCCCCAGGCAGGGCTGTGGGATGGATTGCTGCTGGTGCCATGTGGAAACAGCAATTCTGTGTCCCAGCTGCTCCACAAATGCACAAATCCCCACTCCCATCCAGGGATTACTGATGGGAATGCCTAAAACACCTGCTCATGGCTCACTGGAAGAAAAGAAAAGAACTTCTGCTCAACTTCTGGCCATTGCTCCCTGCTGGATTTAAGGGCTCTTTAGAATGTGGTATTTTCTTTCTGTTCTGTCATTTAGATGTTTCACCAAATTATTTCTCCCCTGATTTTTGATAGGAAATAGATCAAGCTCAGTAAATCTCACTATTAGATCTTCCCTGTACTGCAATTTTCCCAGATCCTTTCAAAAGCTGATGCACAGCAGGAGTGGGGATTATTCCAGCATCAGTGCCACATCCAGAGGGACCCTGTCCATATTTCTCACTCCCACCTCAGTGTGTGTGAGGATCAAACCAGACCTTGCAGCCACAGCACCACTCCAGGCACCCACTCTTTTTTCCTGGGTATCCTTCCCAAAATTCCTGCTTGGCAGCACACTCCTCTTAGCAATGACTGTGCATATTTCTCAGTCATACTTGCAATTTATCATTCATTAAGTGGCTTCTCCTTGAGCTTTTAGCCCTGAATGAGGATCCAGATGAAAACATCCTGATCCCTGTCTCTGGTGCTGCTTCAATCACATTAACACTGGGAGATCTCCTCCATCTGAAGGATCAATGGCTGTTCCACACTATTTTGCTTATCCTGTGCCAGACTGTGCATTGAAATTTGCTGGAATTGCCTGAAATTCCCAGGATCAGGACTGAGGCTGGATGCAGGGATTTAAGGAGCAAGCTCTCCATGGATTCACTCTACCCATCATCCTTTGAAAGTACTTCTGGAAAGTAATTTATGGATAGAAATTCCAGTGTTTCTGCCCCTTGGATTGAGGTTTTGCTCCTCCTGAGGTGTTGCTGGGTTGGAACACACAGAGGGGCCATTCCAGAGCAAGGACTGAATTTTTCTGGAGTGATCCCAGGGCAGGGAGAATCCACAGCTACAGCAAGGAGCTCTGAGTGCTGTGGGAAGCATCAGGCCAGAAATCCCAGTCCAGAGCTCATTTCCACACCCTAAACCATTCCCAGGAAAAACTGGAGCTTCCCATTGTCCTTACCAGGGAATTCTGACAGGGTTGTCCAGAGCAGGTCAGTGTAATCTTCCTCTGTCAGGTACTCACAGGTCAGGCTGCACTTGGCTTTCACTTCCTGCCTTCTGCTGGATACTGCAGGGAGAGAAAAGGACAAATATTCAATATATTTTAAGCAAACTCTTCCCTGTTTACCCTTCCTGCTGGGTCTCTCTTTTTTACTGCTGAAATTTAGGAAGGGATGGGCTGGAAGGACTGGGATGGATTCACTGCACCCAGCATCCTTTAAAATACTCCTGGGAAGTTGTTCAGGGATAGAAATTCAAGTGATTCTCCCCCTTTGATTTAATTGTTATTCCTCTTCTGAATGCCTGAGATGGAATTCAGAGTCAGAGGGGCATTGAAGAGCAATGCTGGGTGATTTTGCCTGAAAACACTGAACATTTATAACATTTTCTGTGACAGGTGAAAATTCCACCTCCTTATCAGCTGTACAGCCAGAATTATTTTCCAGCCCAGGGCTCAGGACAGAATTAACTCCAATAATTCAGTTTCTGCCACCACAAATTGGGATCCCAACACTTCCTACACTCTGAGAATACTGAAAAACCCCATGTCCTTATAAAAACAAGGGTTTTTAAGGGCCACATCCTCCTCTGGGGAGGCAAACCTGAGTCAGAGCTCTCAGAGCTCATCATTGCTGCTCAGCCCTGGAATCTGGGGCTGCTCCAACTCTCCTCAGCCACCTTTTGTCATTTCCCAACTTCCAGGCAGTTTTCCCTAATTACAAATGTTCTGAATGCAATCATTCCTCCCCTGGGGAAATCAAACTGTTCAAGCCTCTTCTTAACTCAGTCAAAGCACCTTCTTTTTCCCCCAAAAAAATTCTGCAACACAAAGGATGCTGATTTCCCACCATTATCTTTTTTTCTCAGCAGGTTTTCCCATCTTGAGAAGCCAGGAGCTCCACAGCAGCAGTTTATTTCTCTCAGAACTAATTAAACCTGTCAAATCTGCAAACTTCTATTTATTTAATCACTTTTTTAAAATCAAGAGGATCAGATAACAGGTCTGCCTTGAAGGTTGTCTTGCTGTTTAACATTTTGGGATCAAAACAACTTCAGGATCTCTCTGCACTGGGCAGAAATGAGGAAATATTTAAAATAAACTTAAACTCAGCCATGTTCCTTTTTCAAACCACCAGCAGAAGGTGATCTAATCAAAGATATTCCAGCAGTTTTAATAGGACAAATTTAAAAAGAACAGATGGAGCAATACTCACTGCTGCAAACATCTCCTGCTTGGAAGAGCTCTGTAGTTAATAAAACTAACCCATAATATGAAAATGCATTGGAAAACCTGCAAGGAAGCAAATGAGAGAGGAAGTTTCAGCTGGTCCAATTTAAAGGAAACACCACCAATCAAAAGTTCTACCTCAAAGCTATTTCAGCATTCAGAAAATTAATGGGCAATTTGATTTGGAATGCTTGGATGGTTGAATAAATTACAAATCAACACAGGTTGGGTTTTTTTTTGTTTGGTTGGTGTTTTTCTGAGGAGGAAGTTGCTGTATTTGTGTAAAATCCCTTCAGTAAAACCCATTTAGAGCTGAAACTTCAGGTTTTTTCTTACCAAATAAACCAGAGCAACAACGTGGTCCAGCGGAAATGGGGGGTGAAAAGATCCCTCATTTTGCCTCTGTCCTCCTGTTGGGAACAAGCAGAAGTTGGGTGATGAGGGACAGCTAAAGTGCCAAATTTCATCTTGTTTCATGCATTCAGATCCAGGAATTCTGACCTGAGCTCTTCAACAACCTCAAGGTTTGGTTTTCTTTAATGACAGTGAGGTTAAAGAACATTAAATGCCCCTTTAGCATTAAAATGCCCATTTTAAAGCTGCTTTTCACTTCCAAATGAGAAATTAACTCCTCCTCAGTAAAAAAGAAGCCTAAATGATCAAACCTCTTATTTTTTTTTTGCCTATTTGAGACATTAAAATTGACAACACATTGATGATTTGCTCACAAACCCCCTTGGTTTCACTGTTGTGTACATACCTGCCTGGACACCACCAGTTTTCCCAGGGGCATTGGAGCTCCATTTTCTGTGGCAATCCTCTTCAAGGTGGCCAGAGCCTTCTCCTGGTTCCCAGATAAAACATCATACCTGGCACTTTCTGGCAGCCACTGAGGGAGCAGAGCAGGGCACACACACACAGGAGGGAGTCACAAGCAGCAATAAATAAATCTGGGATTTTCCTTGGGGGAATCTCAGTGACTCCAGCAGATTCTCACATAACAAAGGGTTACAGAGCTAAGCTGGAAGAATTCCAAGGAAGAATTCTCTCATCAGCTTTAAAAACTGCAATTCCCACTTTTCCCATCACTCAGAACCCCTTCCCTTCCATTCCTTTGGGTTTATCCCTGAGAGCTTTTGGGAATTTTTGCAGGTTTTTCACATTATCCCTTCTGTGCAGGAATGGCAAAGCATCCAGAGCAGATAACAAGATGCTCCTGGCATTCCAAAATTTATGGAATTTTGGGAATAAAATTTATGGGTTTAGGCTCTTTTTAATTTAGAACAACCTTGTGATCACCTGGAAAACTGGAGATATTCCTGAAAAACTAAGGAATAAAAAAGGCTGCTAAACCACCAGACAAGGACATTTATCTATGAGGAGACTGAGTGATTGGCAAAGATATCACCTAATAAATTATAAAATATATCAGATATTTTAGAATCTGGCCTGCACTCTGCAGATTCTATCCCTGATTTGGGAGGATTCTTAAGTGGAAATTGATTCTAGAAGTGACAAAATCTAAAGAGGGTTTAGGGAAATAGCAACAGCTTTTGATAGAAAAGCTGTTAATTCCACTGAGCTTAGTTGAAATAAAATAATTAGATTGGAGAGGGTTCCAGGTCTGATTTCACCAAATTCCAGCCCTGCAGAAATTACAGTCACATCAACACAACTCCCCCTGGAATGTTTTTCCCAGCACCCTGTTGAAACTGCATTTTTTGATCATTATTTCAGTTATTTCACAGAATACACCACCAGAGAGCTCAAAAACTGCCCTGATTCCCCTCAGCTGGGTCACAGAATGGGGTGGAGGGATGGGAATTGCAGGAATTCCATGAATCCATGAGGAAATACCTACAAAACACAGGCCAGCAAAGAGCAGGAGTGGGAGGGCAGAGAGGATGAGGAGCCAGCGCCAGCCGAGCGTGGGCATCACCACCACTGCCAGGAGCACCTCAAACACTGTCCCAAGGGCCCAGAACACCTGCAAGAGGGAAAAACAACAGAAAAAATGAGGAATGGGATGTCCCCAAAACCTCTGGAACATTCCAGGCTGTGCTCACCAGGGAGGGCTGGAGAGAGAAATTCCAGGGGTGAAAATTCTGCCTTAAAATATTCCAAGGGCAAAATTCTGCCCTGAGTGATTTTGATAGGTTTGGATGAAAATGTGGAGGTGAATTTAGCACTGAATTTGTGGAGCTGTCAGCTCTCCAAATCCATCACTGAGATGGATTTTACTACAAAATCATGGACACCCAATGCTCCTCTTGTGCTCGCTCTGCAGCCCTGGGTGCAAAATAATTTGGAAAAAGGAAAATTCAACAGCAAGAGTGGAGTGTGACAGGAAAATTTTCTGCTGCTTTTGGAGCTGGGCTGGTTCCAGAGCTCAGGAGCTCCACCAAGATGGACAGGCCAGGCCTGGCTGCAGCTCTGAGGGCATTTCCAGGCAGGAGGATGGAAGGGATGTGACCACCAGAGGATTTGTCCCCTGAGGACCAGAATGCACCCACTCACCTCTATTAATAAAATGCATTTTGCTCTGGCTTTCATTGGCAGGAACTCAGCATATAAAGTTACCCTAAAAGAGGGAACAGAGAGGAAAATGTCAGCACAGAGAGGGAAATGCCACAGGTTCAAACATTCCTTTTGCCTTTTATAAAGGTGCCAGACTCAGAGCAGCAACTCAAAGCTCTCCCTGTCCCCAGAGCCAGCCAGGCTGTGACACTGGGTCACACCCCCCTTCCACCCCAGAATAAACCTTTCAACACTGCAACAGAGGACACAGTTTGCTCTTTTTGTGTGGTTTTGTGGCCCCATGGTCAGTTAAATGCAGATCTTGATGCTCATATTTGCAAAGTCCATTGGAAATACAATTTTATTGGGTATTTTCAGTGTGGTCCATCAGAATTCAACACGAACTCTTGCTGGATAAAGAATTTCTTCAGGGCTTTACAACTGGCTCAGAGAATTCCCACCCATCTCCTGTGCCAGGGTTCAATTCTCCAAAAGGGGAATTATTTCATGTCGCTGATAGAAAATAATTTGCATTCTTTTATTGTGGGATTCAAAGAGCAACCACTGAGGCTTTGTTTCATGCCTGTGCCAAGGAGTGATGGCAAAGCTTCTCCAGGAGGAATTCCTGAGCAGGAATTCCAGTCCAGGCTCTGTCATCTCTTTCAAACTGGGAAGGTTTGGCTTTGCTCTGTTTGCATTCCATTGACTCAGTCTGTTCCTGCTTCCTTTGAGGTTTGGGACAAAATTCCTACAAACTTCAAGAGTGGATTGATCTCTGAGGAGCTGCCCAGTTTGTGGAAAGCAGAAGTTTCACACAATATTTCATTCAAGCAGAGATTCACAGAACTCAAATCACATCTTAAAGTGCAGCTCAGGTCTCTCTGCAGTGCAGAGAAAACAGGAGCTGGTGAATGACCCCAGCAAAAGGAGGACATGGAATTGTTGGAGCCAATCCAGAGGAGGAAATGACTCTCACTCCATGGAGATCCAGGCAAAAATCACACCAAAATCACTCCAAAATCCCACAGCTTAAGGAATTAGAAAGGAGCTACATTTCCTGCTTCATCCTTGTCTATCCCTCTGTCAAATAAACCCTTTTATAGCCAGAACAGGAAACAGACTCAGGGAGGATGGGATCCACCTGGAGAGCTGCAACTGCCTCTGGATTTTCTCTCATGAAGCCACAGAACCTCAGTGGGCCCAGAACAGTGGCCCTGGCTGGGCTGCACCTGCAGCTCTGGGTTTTTATCTGGGATTGGCCATGGAAAAGCCACTGGAAAGGAATCATGAGCCATCAATGCAAGCCAGGCTCTCCTGCTCCAAAACAGCACCTCCAGAAGGCAAAAAAATCAATTCTTGGTAAGGATAAAAGGCTACAGAGAGAGAAGAGAGAATGGCTGCACCCTTCTCTTTACATTTATAATTAAAAGCCTTGAGCAGGGTTATTTATTGCAGGTGGAAAATTTATGGATTCCTCTCTTCAGGAATCCATAAATTCCTGGATCCTGGCACTTCCTTTTCCTTCTGAGCCATCTCCAGTGCTCAGGTCTGGGCTGTGTGGGTTTGAAATTCCAGCTCAGGGTGAGATGGGGAATTCAGGCTCTGACTGAGCAATAATCTGGGGTTTTACAGTCAGACTCAGGGCTCAGCTCTGCCTCCAAATCCTGCTTTGTTCAAGGCATGACCTGCCCTGCAACAAGACCAAGGTTTGGGGTGGCAGAACAGAAACAAAACTTCAGTCCTACAGGAGAATCTCATGAGAAGGAAAGAGAAATGAGGGATTTTTGAGTTGTGAGTATTTACTTACGACTGAGGCACTCCTCCAATGCCAAAGCCCACCAGGCCCCTCAGCACCAGGATCCAGCTGTAAATGGGAGCAAATCCACTGAGGATCCCATAGTAGAGAGTCCACAGCACGCTGATCTTCAGGCCCTGTGTTCAGCAAGAGTTAAAAATCACAAATTAAAGTGTAAAACACAAATTAAAGTGTTAAAACAGAGCTTCAGATGCCTTCTGTTTCACAGGAGCTTGTTGGAGATTTTTTCAGGGATGGCTCAGAAGGCAGCTGTGAGGAGCAGGTTCTCACAGCCTGCTTCTGTGAACAGCAGAGGTTCTCAGGTTATTTTTAATTACAAGTAAAAGTGACAAACAGGAAGGCCTTGAGAACCTGGCATACCAGGGTTCTCAGGCAGCTTTCTCATAACAAGTGGATGTTCTATCTTTGGCTGTTTTGGGAAAGCAAGAATAATTTTGAGAACCCAAATCTTGGTATTGGAAACATAAGGAGGGGTTGGTATGTTATCTCTGACCTATTGTGAGCTCAGATTTTGCAATATGCATGAGCTTGATTAACACTGTTATAAAAAGTGTCTGATTGATTAATAAATGGGAGTGATGCTGATCAATGCAAGGTGGATCTCTCCCTCCGACTTCAACAGGAGCTCAGCTCTGGATGTGCTTAGTGCTGCTTGGTGTACATGGACATTTGGGATTGTGGAATCCTGGAATGATTTGGGATTGGAAGGGGCCTTAAAGCTCATCCCATTCCAGGTGTAGGAACACCTTCCATTATCCCAGGGTGCTCCAACCTGGCCTCAAACACTTCCAGGCAGCCACAGCTTCTCTGGGCCAGCTGCACTGAAATATCTATGCAGAAATATTGGGATAGATCCCAGCAGGAGCTGCAGACTTACTGTTTTCCTCCCATACTGGTCTGAAATGTTTCCCCAGAGGGTGGAGCTGGACATCATTCCCACAAACACCACCTGTGGAACAACAGGGAAAAAAAAATCTTTCCCTTAACAAGTGAAAATTCCAGTGTGACAAACACAGAACACAAATTTCCAAGGAAAACAGAACATTTCAGCCCAAAACAGAGTGAGATGTGCAGGAGGTCAGAGAATGGGTTGGGAGGGAAAGGACCTTAAAGATCATCCAGTTCTCTCTGGGCTGGAGCAGGGAAGCAACAAGGTCCCTCCTCAAGTCAGCTTTGCATTAAAAAATCCATCAGTGACAACCCAGACAATCCCAGTTTGGCCCGGACTGGGAACACTGGTATTGTCACATTGTGAGTCCAGCCCTGGAAGACACAGAGATCTCCAGCTCCAGGGAAAATAATCCTGAATAAAAGCTCTGGAGCTGTTGGTTGAGATCTGCAGGATCTCATTGAGGATTCTCTCCTCCAGCCTCCTACCACCATCCTCAGCAGCTCCCAGGTTTGAATGGAGATAAAATTACAACTTCAAAGTTTACAAAAGTCTGAAGTGTGAAAGAAAATACCCAGAGGTGCCACTCGCACCCAGGGATGGGACATTCATGGGATTCAAGGACACCAATCTGCTGAGCATTTGAAGGATTTTACACAAACAAAGGGCATTAAAAACTAAAGGAAAGAGAAATTCAGGGGGAAAAGTCCCTGCATTTAACAGTGGAGAAGGGTTTCCAAATTTGTTTTCTTATCCCTAAAGGCACTGCAGGATTCCAACATCACAGCACATTCCTTGGAGGTGGTGTTGTAAGATCTCTGCTTCCAAAGATCACTGGATAATGCCAGAATTATTTAGGCTGGAAAAGATTTCTGATATCATTGAATCCAACCTCAAAAATCAACTTTTTATTCTCTCTCAGGGCTCTCAGCATGTCAGAAAGCCTAAATGTGAGGAGAGAGAATAATTTGCAAGCAAGAGAATAAAAATTTACCAATTTTTAAAAAATTAATCAAATTGTTTGAATTTTAGGATAAATCTGAGTGAATTCATAGGTTTTCCTAGAAATTACACAAAACTTTGAGCCTGAAACCTGAAAACTGCCCTCAGTTCTCACTGAAATTCATTACATCAATCTTTAAAAAAAACTTCTACAAATCTTTTTTTAAAAACCTCCTATAAACTTCCAAGCAAAGGCCACGAGGAGATTTAATTTTGGGGGATAACAAAGCAAAAATGTCTGGATAACAATGATGGCAAAAGCTCAGGGAAGACAGGAGCTGTCAGGTATTTATTTTTCCTACCGAGGTGAGCAATGCAACCTGCCAGCTGGGTAAGCGCCACTCACAGTGCAGCTGAGGAGCAAGGATACTTAAAATCATCATTTCCATGGCATCTGCCATCTGCAGGGGGAAAAGAAAGCAAAAATCAACAATTTCCTGCAAGTCAGGTGGATTTAGGAGTCAATATTAGGCCTTGGTGACATTTCCGTGATGTTCCCACCTTGCGGTTGAAGAAAATGTTGAATATTTAATATTTAAAGTCATTTCTGATTGTCAGCACTTTTAGTAACTCTGGCAGAGAGGATTTAAAGAGGTGAATGCAAAGGTTTGGCTGGTCAGTGACACAGTTCAGTCACTTCCATAGTGCAAATTCCAGATTTCAGCTTCTTCCCACATGGATTCAGTCAGGAGTGTTGAATATCTTGTGATTATTCCCTTAAACACTCCTGGATTTGCATTGATCACCCTGAAACCAAATTCCACAGGTGATTTAGGATCTAACCATGGCACATTCCAGCTTTTCACATGGATAAAAGCCAGTAAATACAGCTCCAGGCATCAGGATCCTGAAATGCACCACAGGAGGTGGAACAGAGCTTCAGAGAGAGCAGAAAAATGCAAACCAAGATTTTTTTATTGTTGATATCAACGTTAAAAGTGGAAGTGCTGGGTTGCTGCTCCTCTGAACCTGAGATTTCAGCAATCCTGACTGATACAGACAACTGAGTGGCAGCTGATGGGAGCAATGTGCCAAAATCACTGCAGGAGCAGCCTGGAACCTCTTTCATTTGAAACCAACCTGAAGAATTTAAATAATTTTCCAAACCCTGATTTCTAAGAACTTCAGAGACAAATCCATCATTACCCCTCACAACAAGGCTGAGTGCTGCTGTTGGTTTAGAATTCCCAGTGAAATTCTTGCTTTATTGTAAATTTATTTGAAAATTATTTGAAATCCCTGAGGTTTCCTAAGTGTTGATCATGAATTGATCCTGATCCCAATTACTTGCCCATGCCAATCCAGTAATGACAGAGAGCTTCCACTGGAACTTCCCAAATCCAATGGCTTCCACTGCATCCTCCACCATGAAAGTATCTGCAAAGAAAACAATTCCAGTGGATTACTTCCTGAGAAAAAAACAGCCCTTGAGAGAGAATTTTCTGGTTTAATTACTAATTAATTGGGCTAATCTGCTGAGATCTCAAATCTATACCAGAGCTACTTAGGTGTAATTATACAATTCCTACTCAGGAAAACCTCTGTGGCCAAAATAATTGGAATTATTCCTAGAATATTTTAACCACATGGAGGTAAATCAGTGTGGCACCCACAAATCCAGCCCATGTTCAGCCTCTTCCTCCTGCAGCCACTGAAATGCAATTTTCTGTGGGGAGAAACAGCTCTGTCCCATTCCACAGCACTGCTGGGAGCTGCAGGGAATATTTCAGTGCAACTTCTCATTATTCAAATCAAGAATTTCTCCAAAACACACAAATCTTAAACCCAGCTTCTGTTCAAAATGCTGCTGGTTGTTTCCCATGACATCTTTAGTTTGTTCCAGCTGGAGGTGTTCAAAGATGTCTCAAATTTGAGATGTCTCAAATTCCTTTGCTCAAATGCAAAATGAAATGACCAAGAAAAGCACATTTTGATATTTGAGTTGTTTCAATCAATTGAAGCCTCACAGTTCTCACATTTCCATCAGCTTGGAAAGGACATTGCTCAGGAAAAGCTTTGGCTGTGAGATCCCCACAGCAACACAAACCAGGAGGAAATTAAACAAAATCTAAGGGATAAAGCACAAAAAAGAATAACACCAAATTTTCACACTGTGTTAAGACAAACCCAAATTTTCTCCTCTCTCCTAAAGCAGTGAGAGAGGAGAAATTTCTCTTCTCTCCTTCCAGGCAGAGAGAGAGGCTGAGATGGAGATTCCTGATGTCCTCCAGGAAAAGAGGAGCCAGGAACTCTGCAGATTCATCTCAGCCTTGAAGGAGAGCCAGGTGTGAGCAGCTCCTGAGGGAGCTCAGGATTCCAATTCCAGTGTGGCAGCTGCATCCACAACTCCTGACAGGAGCATCCAGCACTGGGGACACAAAAAGGAGCACAGAGAGCTCCCCACAGGGAATGGGCTGATCAAACCACCTTTTTCAGCTCTAACACAATTTCCTTGAGTTATTATTTATATCTGAGCATCCTTAACTTCTCCAAACCTCCTGCACCCAGCCTGACTGGGATGAACAGATCCCACAAGGTTTTTCCTGCAGGAAAACGAGCCCTGCTCACCATGGATGGGGTTGGCAAATTCCAAACCTCCTGTACCCACTGACTGAGATGAACAGATCCCTCAAGGTTTTTCCTGCAGGAAAATGAGCCCTGCTCACCATGGATGGAGCTGGAAAATTCCAAACCTTCTGTACCGAGGCGGATTGGGATGAACAGATCCCACAAAGTTCTCCTTGCAGGAAAACGAGCCCTGCTCACCATCCATGGGGTTGGAAAATTCCAAATCCCATGTACCCAGGCTGATTGGGATGAACAGATCCCACAGGGCTTTCCCAGCAGGAAAATGAGCCCTGCTCACCTTGGTTGGGGTTGGCAAATTCCAAACCCTTTGCACCCAATTTGACTGGGATGAACAGATCCCACAAGGTTTTTCCTGCAGGAAAACGAGCCCTGCTCACCATGGATGGGGTTGGCAAATTCCAAACCTCCTGTACCCAACCTGACTGGGATGAACAGATCCCACAAGGTTCTCCTTGCAGGAAAATGAGCCCTGCTCATCATCCATGGGGTTGGAAAATTCCAAACCCTTTGCACCCAATTTGACTGGGACGAAGAGACTCCCCAAGGTTTTTCCCAGCAGGAAAATGAGCCCTGCTCACCATGGATGGGGTTGGAAAATTCCAAATGTCCTGCACCCAGCTTGACTGGGATGAACAGATCCCACAAAGTTCTCCCAGCAACAAAACGAGCTCTGCTCATCATCTAGGGGGTTGGAAAATTCCAAACCTTCTGTACCCAGCCTGACTGAAATAAAGAGATCCCACAAGGCTCTCCCAGCAGGAAAATGAGCCCTGCTCACCATGGGTGGGGTTGGCAAATTCCAAATCTCCTGTACACAACGTGATTGGGATAAAGAGACCCCATAAGGTTTTTCCCAGCAGGAAATGAGCCCTGCTCACCATGGGTGGGGTTGGAAAATTCCAAACCTCCTGCACCCAGCCTGATTGGAATGAACAGATCCCTCAAGGCTCTCCCAGCAGGAAAACGAGCCCTGCTCACCATCCATGGGGTTGGAAAATTCCAAACCTCCTGTACCCAACCTGATTGGGATGAACAGATCCCACAAGGCTCTCCCAGCAGGAAAATGAGCCCTGCTCACCATGGATGGGGTTGGAAAATTCCAAATCTCCTGTACCCAGCCTGATTGGGATAAAGAGACCCCAC
Source organism: Zonotrichia leucophrys gambelii (assembly GCF_028769735.1). Taxonomy (NCBI): domain Eukaryota; kingdom Metazoa; phylum Chordata; class Aves; order Passeriformes; family Passerellidae; genus Zonotrichia; species Zonotrichia leucophrys. Next base: position 4,012,058 of record NC_088185.1, read on the forward strand.
AAGGTTTTTCCTGCAGGAAAACGAGCCCTGCTCACAATGGGTGGGGTTGGCAAATTTCAAACCCTTTGCACCCAATTTGACTGGGATGAAGAGACTCCACAAGGTTTTTCCTGCAGGAAAATGAGCCCTGCCCACCATCGATGGGGTTGGAAAATTCCAAACCTTCTGTACCCAGCCTGACTGGGATGAAGAGACCCCACAAGGTTTTTCCTGCAGGAAAACGAGCCCTGCTCACCATGGATGGGGTTGGAAAATTCCAAACCTCCTGTACCCAGCCTGATTGAAATAAAGAGATCCCACAAGGCTCTCCCAGCAGGAAAATGAGCCCTGCTCACCATGGGTGGGGTTGGCAAATTCCAAACCCTTTGCACCCAATTTGACTGGGATGAAGAGGCTCCACAAGGTTTTTCCTGCAGGAAAACGAGCCCTGCTCACCATCCGTGGGGTTGGCGAATTCCTTGGGCACCGCAGCTCCATCCTCCAGCTCCACGGGCTCCAGCTCCGTCCTCACCCCCTCGATCTGCACCTCGTGCTCTCCCGAAATTCCATCCTCCTCCGACCTCGAGCTCTCCCCCGTGCGGCGGAACTTCACCACCCTGGAAGCACAAAAACAGCGGGATGGATCCTCCCAGGAGGATCGAAACCCTTTTCCCATCAAGGTTTCTCCTCATTCCCTGTCTCCACTCTCCACTGGGATTTGGGTTTGAGGTGTCCTACCCTGGCATGGCTACAGAGGTTGTTACTGTGCTATCCACAAAGTTATAAAACCACAGAGGTCATAAAAATATGATGGATTGATGCATATTTAATGAGATCCATGTTCGGTGGGCCTGGGTTTAATTGGAATTAAGCATTGCTGTGTCATTGAACTGGATTTAATTGGAATTAAGCATTGCTGTGTCATTGAATTTCAGGGGTTTTCAGGCAGGAAGAGCCCAAATTCCATTTCCTGAGTTGTTTTTGTGATTAAAAACTCCAGAAATGCACCAGAATTTGAAATATTATTCAGTGAAATACAATTGAGCTGAATGGATGGATTTTTTTTCCCAGCAGGATGATGATTCTGTGACTCTGCTTGCATCTTAAACAGAATAATTTAATATCATGTCTTTAATGAAATATCTGTATTTTAAGACCAGAATTTGCTAAATTGACACAGCTTTGATGTTTTGGTCAGAGGGATTTGCTCCCTTCCCACAGAGAAGGTTCTTTTCCCATTTATGAAGTTTTCTGTGGCCAAAGATTTGGGAACAGATCCTCAAAGTTCCTTCACTTTATCCAACACAGCAGAACTTTCTCCCTTTGGAAAGTGAAAATTCCTTGGATTAAAGTGAAATAGTTTTGGAAATAAATTAAATTATCCCAGAATCACAGGGAGGGACCTTAAAGATCATTCCAGCTTTGGATCCTACAAAATCTGAAATCACAAATCCAGATTTCCACATTCCTCAGCACAGAAAATAAAAAATATAGGTGCATAATTTAGGGATAGATTAAAAAAAACTGATACAAACAAAGGAAAAAAACTCCACAGGGATCATTTCTGTTCCATATTTGCCAGATTTTTCACATCTGGGACATCTCAGGGAGCTGCTGCATTTATTTGCAAAATCTCACAGCACCAAAACAGCTGCACTGGAAGGTACTTTGGGATGTATTCCCAGGTTTTGGGCTTAAAAATGGGAAAAAAAAGCTTGATAAAATAATAACCTCTGATAAAATAACCTCAGATTCTTTTCCCCGACAAGCTGAATCCTAAGCAATTGCTGGAAAAGAGCTGGAGCTCCCGTCCAAGTTAGCAGGAATGTTTTGGGACAGGGTGCTCTGTCATTGACACGAGCTCATGAATATTTAACAGCAACTTGAAACGTTCCTTCCCTGCCTGGCGGAGCCCATGATTTATAAATAGGAAATATGTTGCAAAACACCTGAGAATGGAGCAGTTGGAAAAAGCAGGTTGGTTTGAAAGGAAGGAATTGAGGGGGAAGGAAGGAATTCCTGGGGTTAAAGGCACCAAAGATTTTATCAGGTTTGGGATTGGGTTTTTGCCTTTTTTTTTTATTTTTTTTTTTTTTGCACAGATCCAGCAACCACAAATCCCAAAAATCAGCATTTTCCTCGTGCAGCTTTCCAGAAATCCCAATCCCAAGGGAGATTTTGGGGTCCCCCCCACCCCACCTTGACAGAGCAGGTTCTGCTCTGCAATTCCTCCCTGGTGAGGAGGAGGAGGATGGCGAGGAAGCACAACGTTATTTACAGCCAAACCCCGCTGCAAAGGCGATCCCGACGTTTCCTCTCCTAAAATCCTCACGATTTTATCGCAACCCTTGGTGATGCAAAATCCCCACGATTTTAACCCAAGCCAATTTTTTTTTTTTGATGGTGGTAAAAACCACGCCGAGAAAAAAACCCCGAAAAAATAAACAAACAAACAAACAAAAAAAAAAGAGAAAATCAAGCGAGACGAGTGAATTTATGTAACAAACAGCTCCTGCATCCCTCGGGATGCTCCACCCGGCGGGAAAATGGCCTTGCCCGCCGCGCTGTGAGCGGCTCCCCGGTGGCACCGGCGGGATCCCCGCGGCCGGAGGGGCCGGAGCTACTCACGGTACCGGAGCTACTCACGGCAGCTGCTTCAGCTGGAACAAATCCTCCTCCATGGCCGGGCGGCGGCTGCGCTCATCGCTCCCGCATGGCGGGCTCGGGCTGCGGGATGGAGCGCCGGGAAGGGCTGGACAGCTCCGCAGGAACCGCCGCGCCTGGCTCGGCTTAGCCGGGCTCAGCCTGGCTCGGCACGGCTCGGTTTGGCACGGCTCAGCTCAGCTCGGCATGGTTTGGCTCGGCTCGGCGTGGCTCAGCTCGGTTTAACTCGGCTCAGCGTGGCTCGGTTTAGCTCAGCTCAGTTTGGCTCGGTTTAGCTCAGCGTGGATCGGTTCAGCTCAGCTGGGCTCGGTTTAGCTCAGCGTGGATCGGTTCAGCTCAGCTGGGCTCGGTTCCCGCCCTGGCCATGGCTGGGCCTGGCTCAGCTCAGCTCAGCTCAGCGGGGTTTGGCTCAGCTCAGCTCAGCACAGCTCGGCTCGGCCCGCAGCGTTTGCCTGAGCTCGGTTTGGCTCAGCTCGGCTCAGCCGCGGTTCCCCCATGGCCCCAGCGGGGCTGGACCGGGTAAAGCCCCGAGCCCGGGCGCTGCCAGCGCTGCCCCGGGCCGTGTCCCCGGGGGTGACATCCAGCGGCACCGGGAACTCCCGGGCAGCACAACCTTTCCGGGAGGGTTTGCCCTCAAGATCCCAACCAGAGCGCCACGGCAGCGGCGGGACTGCGGTGTTGTCCCGCTGTTCTCCCAGGACACCCCGTGATGGCCGGGCAGCGCGGGGATCTGGCCCGTCACACCGGGACCGGCATGAGCCGCACAGGCTCCCCAGCACAGCCGCTGTCACACCGTGAACGGGCCCGTTTCCCCCGCTCCGGGCCGCCCACAGCGCTGCGGGCCCGCCCCCGGTGCCGCCCCCGGTACCGCCCGGCGCCATAGCCGGTCCCCGCCAGCACCGGCCCCCCCGCGCCACTTCCGGCACCGCCGCCCGGCCGGTCCGCGCGCCGCTGCCGTCCCCCCGGCTCCACCCGGCCGCGCGCTCGCGTTCCGGCGCGGCCATGCTGGCGGAGGGGCCGGTGCGGCGGCTGCTGCGGGCGGGGGAGGGGGCCAGGTCCGAGGGGAGGGGGCGGCTGCACCCGGAGCGGGTCGGGACGGAGCGGGAAGGGGCTCGGAATGAGCCGGGAGGGGGCCGGGTCCGAGGGGAGGGCGGGCGGGGGGAGCTCGGCTTGATCGCGGCGAACCTCGGCCGAGCGCCTTCTTTCTTCCCTCACCTCCTTCATTTCCCTTTCCCCCTTCATTTCTCTCTTTCCCTTTCCTTCTTCCCTTCTCCCCTTCCCTTTCCCTGCTCCATTTCCCCTTTCCCATATCCGCATTCTCTTTGCGCTCCGGTTACCGGGGCAGGCCCGGGGGGGCTGAGGGCTCTCGGGGCTCCCGCAGCTCCTGAGCCGGTCCCACTGATCCCGCAGATCGTGACCCCTATTCCCGTTATTCCCGCAGCTCCTGCCCCTATTCCCGTTATTCCCGCAGCCCCTGACCCTATCCCCGTTTTTCCCGAGGCAGGCACCGAGCCATGCGGAGCTGGGGGGTGCTCGGGGGCGCGGCGGCGGCGCTGGCGGCCGGGATTTATGTCCTGTGGGGCCCCATCAGCGGCAGGAAACGGCGGCGGAGAGGTACCGGGGGGGGAGTATCGGTACCGGGGGGGCTGGGGGTGCCGGTACCGGTACCGATGGGGGCTGGGGGTGCCGGTACCGGGAACAGCCCCGGTACGGGATTGATCCCGTTTTTCCAGCTGGCTTAGTGGGATTTTAGGAAGGAATTCCATCGGATGCAGGGCGACCCCCGAGGAAGGGAATGATTGGTGTCTGAGTCTATTGATTCAGAATGCTGAATAACTGTTTTGTTAAACGAAATTCTATTACACTAAGTAATTAATTATATATTAATTAATATGTTGTTGTTATTATTAATTTTCTATATTATATAATATATATTATATAATAATTTTATGTATTAATTATACTAATAAATATTACCACCATATATTAATTATATATACTCTATATTAATTATACACATATTACCCATATACACCATATTAATTATGTATACGCATTTTATATATTAATTATATTAATATATAATACCACCATATATTAATTATATATACTCCATATATTAATTATACACATATTACACATATACACCATATTAATTATATGTACACATTTTATATATTAGTTATACTAATATGTAATACCACCATATATTAATTATATATACTCAATATATTAATTATACACATATCACACATATACACAATATTAATTATATATACATCATATATTAATTATATTCTATATATAAATGATATATTAATTAATATATAATGCCACCATATATTAGTCATGTAGACACCATATATTCATTATATATATAATATTAATTATATATATATTAATTAATATATAATGCCACCATATATTAGTTATGTAGACACCATATATTAATTATATATACATAATATTAATTATACACATATTACACATATACACCATATTATACACATATACACCATATTAATTATATATACACCATATATTAATTATATTATATATAAAAATGATATATTAATTAATATATAATGCCACCATATATTAGTTATGTGAACACCATATATTAATTATACATACATATTAATTATACACCTATTACACATATACAGCATATTATACACATATACACCATATTAATTATATATACACCATATATTAATTATATTATATATAAAAATGATATATTAATTAATATATGATGCCACCATATATTAGTTATGTGAACACCATATATTAATTATATATACATCATATTAATTATACACATATTACACATATACAGCATATTATACACATATACACCATATTAATTATATATGCACCATATATTAATTATATGGATGCTGAAAAAATTTGTGAAATTTTTGAAAGATGAACCGAAACACCACAAATTGAAAACGGAACTAACTGAAATAAATTTTTCTGTAATTACCCAGCATTCCTGCTGAAAACCAGGATGTTTGCCCCTGGATTTCGTGGTGGAAACTCTTGCAATTCTCTTTGCAGGGCTCGTGCCAGGCCTGCTGAACCTGGGCAACACGTGTTTCATGAATTCCCTGCTGCAGGGCCTGTCCTCCTGCCCCTCGTTCATCAGGTGGCTGGAGGAGTTCACAGCCCAGTACAGGACGGAGCAGGAGCAGCCCCAGGAGCAGCCCCAGCACCTCTCCGTGACTCTGCTGCAGCTCCTCAGAGGTACTGCTGGCGCATTTCCTCTTGTGGCAAAGCAAGGGTTAAATGTTTAAGGAGAACATTTGGCATTTTTAGGCTCTTTTCCCAAAGAAAGAAGCTGGTGGGGTTTGTATTCCCTGTTTTATTTCACTCTCTAATTTTCGGATTAATTGAAATGCCTTGGGCAAAGCTCAGGCACCTTTCACAGAACAGTTGAATTCCATAGGGTTCAAGAAATTTAGAATTCTATTAAAAATGTTGGCAAATAATTTTAGCTTTTTTGTTTTCCCCAAGCTTACTATTTTTCCAAAAACCTGGGACTATTCAACCATCCCTTTGCAAGGTTTTGGATATTAAAAATTGAAATAAAATATTATTATAAAAGATACAATATTAGGTAAATATAAAATACTATTATAAAAGAAATAATATACTTTTGTATAGTAAATTTATATAAGAAATAAATTCTTTAAATAGATAAAGTAGTAAAATAAATAAACAAGTTATATAAGTAAATTTATATGTATTAATTATATATATACTTATTATTTATATTAATACCTGTTGATATAATAGGTATTATAGAACATACAAAATATTATTATAAAATATAAACTATAAAAGATTAAAAATAAGTTATCATAAAAGAAATAATATAATTCTATATAACAAATTTATGTAATAAATTATAGAAATAAATTGATAAATAAACTTATAAATTATATTCTAAATTTATAAATTTAGAATATAATTTAAATATTTATTATTTACATAATATATATAAATATATATTTAATTATAATTTTAAAATATAAATTTATGTTATTATATACATAAATTTATATAATAGGTATTATATAACATACAAAATATTATTATAAAATATACAATATTATGTAAGTACAATTTTTCTTATAAAATAAATAATATTCTTTTATATAATAAATTTATATAATGAACAAATTATATTAATGAATAGATAAATAAACTAATAAATAACTGTATAAATAATATGTATAAATAAATATGTAATACATATTATGTAAAATACAAAATATTATTATAAAATATTTAAGATTTTAAGCTCAAGCTGGTTAATTTTTGGTCTAAATTAATCTCTGAAACCCTCAAGTGACCCCCCTGGCTTCCCTCACAGGTTGTTTATAAAGGAAATTTCTGCCTTGGGATGTTCCTGGGGAAGTGGTGTGAGGCTGCTGCTGCTCTAACCCCACCAAACTCTGATTTTTCCCCATTTTTGGCTCCTCCTGACACTCCTGCCTTCCCTTCCCCAGCCCTGTCGTGCCAGGAGGTGCCAGAGGACGATGTCCTGGATGCCAGCTGCCTGCTGGAGGTGCTCAGGATGAACAGGTGGCAGATCTCCTCCTTTGAGGAGCAGGTGAGTGCAGCAGGAAAACCCACAGGGCTGGGGCTGTCAGAGCTGGATCCTGCTCCAAAATCTGGTGGGAAACATCCCCAGCTTGGGAATGGGGCTCTCAGTGGGCTGGGATATTCCAAACCTTGTCCTTAGCAGATCTCCTCCTTTGAGGAGCAGGTGAGTGCAGCAGGAAAACCCACAGGGCTGGAGTGACAGAGCTGGATCCTGCTCCAAAATCTGGTGGGAAACTTCACAGCTTGGGAATGGGGCTCTCAGTGGGCTGGGATATTCTTCAGGGAATTCCAAACCTTGTCCTTAGCAGATCTCCTCCTTTGAGGAGCAGGTGAGTGCAGCAGGAAAACCCACAGGGCTGGGGATGTCAGACCTGGATCCTGCTCCAAAAACTGGTGGGAAACATCCCCAGCTTGGGAATGGGGCTCTCAGTGGGCTGGGATATTCCAAACCTTGTCCTTAGCAGATCTCCTCCTTTGAGGAGCAGGTGAGTGCAGCAGGAAAAGCCCCAGGGCTGGGGATGTCAGAGCTGGATCCTGCTCCAAAATCTGATGGGAAACTTCACAGCATGGAAATGGGGCTTTTAGTGGGCTGGGAATTCCTCAGGGAATTCCAAACCTTGTCCTTAGCAGATCTCCTCCTTTGAGGAGCAGGTGAGTGCAGCAGGAAAACCCACAGGGCTGGGGATGTCAGAGCTGGATCCTGCTCCAAAATCTGGTGGGAAACATCCCCAGCTTGGGAATGGAGCTGGGATATTCCAAACCTTGTCCTTAGCAGATCTCCTCCTTTGAGGAGCAGGTGAGTGCAGCAAGCTGGGACAGTCCCCAGGGCTGGGGCTGTCAGAGCTGGATCCTGCTCCAAAATCTGATGGGAAACTTCACAGCATGGAAATGGGGCTTTTAGTGGGCTGGGATATTCCAAACCTTGTCCTTAGCAGATCTCCTCCTTTGAGGAGCAGGTGAGTGCAGCAGGAAAACCCACAGGGCTGGAGTGACAGAGCTGGATCCTGCTCCAAAATCTGGTGGGAAACATCCCCAGCTTGGGAATGGGGCTTTTAGTGGGCTGGGAATTCCTCAGGGAATTCCAAACCTTGTCCTTACCAACAGGATCAGGAATATTAAAGCACAGCAGATCCCTGATTTCCCTCTGGATAATGGACCTGTTCCAATCTTTTCAGTAATCCTAATTATTTGCAATTTTTGTCAGTATTGCCAATGTACTCCGTCAATTATCCATTCCTAAAATATATTACTGATTTCCAAGGATATTTCCCTCAAAATCCAGGAAAACAGGGATTTGGAAATTTATTTGGGGGTATTTTTTTTACTCCCAAGTGTTTTCATTTTTTGTGAGTTTATATGGCCCAGAATGTCTTGAGTACCTTGTGCTGTTAGGAAGCTTTTGGGCACAACAAAATAGATTCAATATAAACACAAATATAATAATAATAATAATAATAATAATAATAATAATAATAATAATAATAATAATAATAATAATAATAATAATAATAGTAGTAGTAGTAGTAGTGTTAATAGGTAATAGTGATATATAATAGTAATTGTATATAATAACATATATAATTATAATATATAATAATGATTATATGCATTAGATATAATAATTACAATATATTATAATAATGTATACAATATATCTATATAAAAGTTATACATTACAGTAATTGTATATAACAGCCATATATAATTGTATAAAGTATAATATATATTTAATGTATATAATTGAATAAACATATTCAATATATTTATTTAGAAACTTTTATTTGTCATTATTATTTATATTTAGTATGTACTTACATATTTTATATATATAATATTATATATTATGATCTATATTATATATTCTAGCTGTACTTAACTATAACTATAACTATAACTATAACTATAACTATAACTATAACTATAGCTATAACTATATAACTATAACTATAAACTATAACTATAATTGTAAATATAACTATAACTATAACTATAACCATAACTATAACTATAACTATAACTATAACTATATAACTATAACTATAAACTATAACTATAATTGTAAATCTAAATATAAATATAGCTATAAATATAAATGTAAATATAAATGTAAATATAAATATTAAATTATACACATAAAATTTGTAAGTATAAATATAGGCATAAATATAGCTATAAATCAAAAATAAAAACAAAAATAAATCCAGTCTCTGAGCTGCAATTTTTCCTGAATTTCCTGTGGAATTCCAGCCCTCCTGGGATGTTTTTTTTGATGCCTTTTTTTCCCTGACTCCATTTCCAGGATGCCCATGAGCTGTTCCATGTCCTGACCTCTTCCCTGGAGGACGAGCGGGATCGGCAGCCCCGTGTGACCCATCTGTTTGATGTGCATTCCCTGGAGGTGATCCCCCTTATTTCCTTCCCAGAAACTCCTGCCATCTGCCCAGATTCCCAAGTAGAAAATGTATATTTAGGATATTTTAAATCTCTTCCCAAAGCTGTTCTTTAATCCTTTGATTAGGATTCATCAATAAGTCAAATTTAAAGAATTCTCTGGTTTTCCGAAGAAAATATCTCTGAATTTTCAGTGTTCTTGCTTTCCTGAGGGTTTTGCATCCCTAAATCCATGGGATGTAGGGATTTAATTTAAGTCCCTCCAAGCAGTTATTCTGATCTTTATTTCCCACCTGAAAAAGGGTTGAAAAGTGCAAAAAGGACATTTCTGGAAGAGTTTTATGGAGGTAAATTTGATAAGCTTGATGCAGATGGAAAATATCTGGTTTTGCCTAAAATATAGACCAAAAAAAGACAAAATCTCCCATTTTCATTTTCTGAGGCAGAGAGTTCTGCAGATTAATGATTCCTTTTATGAGCAAGTGTCAATTATAAATTTGTTTTGTACCAAGTTTTTTTGTCCTTACAAATATAAAGAGCCACAATTTTTCTAATGGCAGAAAAGACAATTAGGGATGAAATAGGAGCACATTTAATACTTCATGTATTAAATTTCTGAATCTTTTCAATATTGCTGAGGTAGGGTTAATGAAATGTTTTTATCTCCCTCTGTAGCAACCAGAAATAATCCAAAAGCAAATAAGCTGCAGAACAAGAGGTAGGATTTTATCCCTTCTGGATATTCTGAATATTCATAGGGTAGTTTTGTTTATTAAAGGGATAATATTAATTGATCTTTGTGCTGAACTGAAATAGAAATCAAAAATATAAATAAACCTCAATTAATTATTAATCACTGAGACAAAAGTGTGCTGTGGAGGCATTAATTTTGTAACTGAAGGGCAAAAATGTGGGATTGGAGTGATGGAAGTGGATGAATGGAAAATCCAAGGACAATTTTTGTGTTGCAGGATGTCTTCCCCCTGTGTCCAACCACTGGAAATCTCAGCACCCTTTCCATGGAAGGCTGACCAGCAACATGGTCTGCAAACACTGTGAGCACCAGGTGTGGAAATAGATAATATTTTATATTATTATTATTATTATTAATATCTGTGTCATGTGAGGAGGGATTTCCATCCTGGAACCATCATCCCTTGGTGATGAACAAAGATTTATCCCTAAATAGACTAAAAAAAAATCCAGGTGATGCACCTTGTGGGGGTAACAGCTGCCTCATCAACCAGAATAATGGTTGTTTTCTTCTGTTATTGAATTAACAATTAATTAATTAATAATATCACCTGAACATTCACTCACCTGGTGAGTTTAGGACTTGCTGCTCATTCAGCACATTTTGCAAAGTCCAGTTATCCAAAATAAGGAGATGCAGACAACCTGAACAATGGAAAAAATACAGAAAATAAACCTCATTTATAGCCCAAACCAAGAAAACATTTTGCATTTTATTTCCCAAAACCTTGCAAACAAATTGGAATGAGGAAGAAGAGGCCGAGCAGAACATTCCTGATATTCCCTGGGGATCTGAGGGGTTTGGATCCTGTTCCTCAGGGAATTATGGACAGCACAGGGCACAGGCTCACCTTGGGAGAGCTGGGTTGGAATTTTTGGGGACTGATGATGCCTTGAAGGCTGCTTTGAACAGAGGCTACACAGTGCTAAAGAATAAAGTAAATATTTATTAAACAGGTTTCACAAGATACTCCTTGGTGAGTACAAGAGCCTGACCCAAGATGGTCATGAGTTTTCACACTTTTTTATAAATTTTGGTCCATTTCCATATTGGGGTTAATTGTCCAATTACCACTTCAGGTTATGAAGTCTCATCCTCTCAGTTTGCTCTCCTCAATTTACACTTTTTGGACTTTTTGGGCCTTTTTGTTGTTTACACTTTTTAGAAGCTGTAATAGTATCCTTGGTTCTGGGGTTGGAGAAGGATTGTTTTGTCTGACTGAACTGTGAGGAGAACTTGCAAACACTTTCTGTGAATCTCAGAGTTAAATCCTAATGCAGTGCAGAATGTGAAAAACACGGAAGCTAAAACTGAAGGCATCACTGACCATAAATGCTGGAATGTTCTCTTGCAGAGCCCTGTGAGGTTTGACACCTTTGACAGCCTCTCCCTGAGCATTCCAGCGGCTGTGTGGGTGCGTATCCCCCTGCTCCTGCTCCTCCCTGCCCTTCCCAGCCCTTCCTCAGGTGCAGGAAACACCCAGAGCTCCTTCAGGGCTTGATTTTTCCTGCTCTGTTTCAACCCTGTGCTGCTGCAGGACCTTCTCCCAAACTGCTCTAATGTTGGAGATTTTTTCAGGGATGGCTCAGAAGGCAGCTGTGAGGGACAGGTTCTCACAGCCTGCTTCTGTGAACAGCAGAGGTTCTCAGGTTATTTTTAATTACAGGTAAAAGTGGCAAACATGAAGGCCTTGAGAGCCTTGCACATCAGAGTTCTCAGGCAGCTTTCTCATAACAAGTGGATGTTCTATCTTTGGCTGTTTTGGGAAAGCAAGAATAATTTTGAGAACCTAAATCTTGGTATTGGAAACATAAGGTGGAGTTGGTGTGTAATCTCTGACCTATTGTGAGCTCAGATTTTGCAATATGCATGAAGTGAATTAACACTGTTATAAAAGGTGCCTGATTGATGAATAAAGTGGAGTCGATGCTGACCAACGCAAGGTGGGTCGTCTCCCTCCAACTTCAATATATGGTGAACTTCAATACTCTAAGAGCTTCTCATGAGCCCAACAAGCAGAACTTGGTGATGCCAGCAGAGCTTTGTGTTTCTCCTGGTGGAGGATTTGGTCTTTTCCACAAATTCCACAAAATTTTGGTCTTTTCCACAAATTTCCACAAATTTGAAGAGCCCAGATCATATCCCAAGGGCTGGCAAGGTGGCAGTTCACACCTTACCCCATCCAGGCTTTACCAGGGGGTGAATTCAACTAGAAAATTTTTCCATTTCTTTCTGGCTCTGAAAAACTTCAAAATGACAAAACATTGTGGATTTTTAGGGCATCATCTGCAGGATATTTTTGGACTGTAAGAGTTTGTTGCTTCATGTCTGGTAGGGATTTCTTTCCACAGCTCATGGAAATTGTGATTGCTGTTTGCAGAGTGCCCTCCTGGACAGCCAGGATTGAAATCTGGGCACATCTTCTGCTCTTTGTGTTTTGTTTTATCCAATCCTTGGCAGGGCAGGATATGAGGAAGGGCAGCAAGGAGGCCTAAATCCCACTAAAAGCTGTATTTCTGCTATGGAGAGGGCCAGAGAGCATGAAGTGATCCCTGAGGTGCTGGAATGAGAAATAAATAGGAACAGGACAGAAATCTGGGGTTTAAAATCCCACTGAAAGGCTCACACAGGGAATCACTGCTGCTGTTATCCAAAAGCTGCAAACTTTTCCATGTTTAATCCAGGCTAAAGGAGAATCCCCACAGTTCCATGATCACCCAAAGCCATTTACTCAGTTCTTTCATGAAATAAATCTGCAGTTCTGTAGTTTTTTTTGTGGAAAAAATTATTAAAAATCCCTTTCCCAAAATCCAGTGGAATGCACCCTAAAATTCCTGCAAATAATTCTGGTTTTTCTTGGCTCTCAGGGTCGTCCCATGACACTGGACCATTGCCTCCATCACTTCATCTCCTCAGAGTCTGTCAAGGATGTTGTGTGTGACAACTGCACCAAAGTAGGTCCCTTTGATTCCTGTCACTTTAATTCCCATCACCTCCCTGCTCAGTTCTGAGCCTGCTGACACAATCCTGGCTTTGCTTTTCACCTCTTTTTTCTTCAGGACTTGGGGAAAACCTCTGGAATTTCAGATATTTAACAAAGAGTTCTTACCTCATGAAGTATTTGAGGCTTTACTTACTATTGCTGTTTCAAAAATGTACAAATATTTTATTCTGTAGTTGCCAGGTGTCACCAGGGATAATTTTTTTGCTCTGGTATTAAAAAATCAATTCTGTTTAAAAATGAACAGAAGAGGCAGTTCTGAGTGAATGGAGTTCTCAAAATTCTCATTTCTGCTTGATTTTGGTTTAGAATTTTGACCCTTTAAGAATTCTGAAGAGCATTCCTAGGTGTGATTAATGCACTGAGCATAAACCAGACAATTAATTGCTCCTGTCTGCAGGTGCCTTCATTTTTTCCCCTTTTCATTCCAGATCCAGGCACAAGGAATTCTGAATGGACAGAGCATAGAAAACCAGAGAACAACATTTGTTAAGCAGTTAAAGTTAGGAAAGGTGAGGCAAAAAAAACCCTCCAAATCCCCTAAATCCTGTCACAGTAACTTCTCCCTTGGAGCTGGTTGTGTCCATTTCTTGCTGCTAGACCACAAATGTTTGATTTTTCAAAGTAAACTCACCTGGCAAATATCTGTGGGCATTGAGGCCTCAACTCAGCAAAACATGAAGCATTAAACAATTAGAGGATGTGAATATTCTGTTATTTAGAAAAACACTTAAATGTGAATTTGGCTCAGTGTCACGTCTTAGATTTTACATTAATTTTACATTTGCTCTTCAGTGAGCAAATTGATTTATACTTACAGGGTTTGTAGCATCTTTAGCAATTCCTCATTTCAGAGAAATTAAAATATTCTTAGTACAGCTGGTGAGTAAACATCAGGTGTGATTTCTAAGAAAAAACTTTTTTTTTGCTCTGTAATCCTGTCATGCAGAGGCCAGCAGGGCACTGGTGTGTAATTAGGAGCCTCAGGTGCAAATAATAATAATAATAATAATAATAATAATAATAATAATAAAGTACTTCTTGCTACAGCAATTATTTCTAATTTCAGCTCTTTGTAACACTTAATGTTTTTGGTTTTCCCCTGTGCAAAACCATTAATTTTTGGGGATTAGGAGAGATCAGGAATCTCACAAGAATTATTGTCACATTTTAAGGACACTGTTGCCACTGAGCTTACACAGAGATAAGGGAAATTCATTTCCTTATTCCCTGGGCTTACCAGCTGTTTCTTTCCATGAAAAATGTGGATTTTGCTTTCCTGAAGCTGCCCCAGTGTTTGTGCATCCACCTGCAAAGGCTGAGCTGGTCAAACCAAGGCACTCCCCTGAAGAGACACGAACACGTCCAGTTCAACGAGTTCCTGGTCATGGACATCTACAAATATCGAGTTCCTGGTCCCAAATCCTGCCAGGAGCAGCTCAGCCAGAAAAACCCAGAGGAGACAACCCCTGGAATAAAGGATGGGAGAGCAGGGAAACCTTCAGGTACTTCCTTTGCCAATAAAATGATCCAGCTCTTTCTGCATGTCAGGGATCTCTGCAGGATCAAGCCATGTTTAGCATCTTGATGTGGAGCTCTGCAAAGAGGACAGAAATCCCTTTGCCTTTCCCAGATTTACAGTTCAGTTTGGAAAATTTCATTTTATCCTACTAAATATATATGTATTTAAAAAAAAATATATCCAAAGGGGTGTTGAACTTGGGATGTCCCAGGGTTTTTCTTGTTAGAGGTCTCTTCCAAGACTTCAGGACAAGTGAGAGGGAATGGTGGGAATGGTGGATTCTTCAAAAACTGTTGGAAAATCCAGCTGTAGGAGGTCTGTCCTTAGGCAGCTTAATATTCCTTTAGTTGGGATTTTGGACACATGGCAATTTCCATATGTGTCATGTAAAATGAATTTGAATAAAATATCCATTGCCTTTGGATATACAAATCAATAAAATACCTTCATATCCCGTGTTGAGGAGCAGGGATTCTGTTCTTAGCAACAGCATTCAAGTTAAATTCCTGAATTTCTCCTTCCTCTGGCAGATGCAGAACAACCAGCTGGTACCAAACCTCTCTTCATGAATGGTGCCTCCTCTTCCTCCTCCTCCTCTCCCTCATTTTTAATGTCCCCAGGAACTTTCCCACTTGCTGCATTCCCTGAGTGCAGGTAAGTTAGAGATTTGTACCCTCTCTCTTCATTTCTTTCCTTCAAATTGTCTCCCTTTCTTCTGTCCTTGTCCTGAGGCTGATCATCCTTTTCCATAGAATTCCAGAATGGGTTAGGTAGGTAGGGAACTTGGGGACCATCCAGGTGCAGGCCCCTTCCCATGGGCAGGGACACCTTCCACTATCCCAGGTCACTCCAAACCCTGTCCAGCCTGTCCTTGAGTGCTTCCAGGGATGGAGCAGCAGGAAAAAGCAGTTTAGATGACAAAATGATTTGGGTTGGAAGGGAACTTGGAGATCATCCCATCCCACCACTTACCATGGCAAGGACACCTTCCACTGTCCCAGGTCACTCCAAACCCTGTCCAGCCTGTCCTTGAGTGCTTCCAGGGATGGAGCAGCAGGTTTGAATCCCATAATCCCAGAATGGTTTGGGTTGAAAGGAGACTTGGAGATGCCATGGGCAGGGACACTTTTCACTATCCCAGGTTGCTCCAAACCCCATCCAACCTGGCCTTGGACACTTATGTCACTATAGAGCGTGACAGGGTGCAAAGCACCCAGACTCCATCAGAAAGGTGCATAAGAGAGATTTATCATAGCAACATGTTGCCTTTATAGTTTTTCAAGATATTTACATTTACTTAACAGACACATTCACTGCCCATTGGTCATAAGAAAGAAACAAATTCTCAATAGGTGAGCAAGGAGCCACATCATTCATAATAACAAAGGCTTGTGTCTTGGATAGGGTCTGAGCCAGCTGACTGTGATTGGCTATTATTTAGAAGCAACTCTATGAGACCAATCACAGATGCACCTGTTGCATTCCACAGCAGCAGATAACCATTGTTTGCATTTTGTTCTTGAGGCCTCTCAGCTTCTCAGGAGGAAAAATCCTAAAAAAAAGATTTTTCATAAAAGATGTCTGTGACAATACGGGGCTTTCCTTACTTCAGGAAGCCTTTGCTGGCTCACAAAAACAGCACAAAATGCCTTTCCTACACACTTCCAGAGATGGAGCAGCAGGAAAAAGCAGTTTAGATGACAAAATGATTTGGGTTGGAAGGGAACTTGGAGATCATCCCATCCCACCACTTACCATGGCAAGGACACCTTCCACTGTCCCAGGTCACTCCAAACCCTGTCCAGCCTGTCCTTGAGTGCTTCCAGGGATGGAGCAGTAGCATAATCCCAGAATGGTTTGGAGATGCCATGGGCAGGGACACTTTTCACTATCCCAGGTTGCTCCAAACCCTGTCCAGCCTGTCCTTGAGTACTTCCAGAGATGGAGCAGCAGGAAAAAGCAGTTTAGATGACAAAATGATTTGGGTTGGAAGGGAACTTGGAAATCATCCCATCCCACCACTTGCCATGGGCAAAGACACCTTCCACTATCCCAGGAACAGAGCAGCCACATAGGGAGCCACCCCCTTGCTCCAGGCAGGAATTGTGGCTGCTCTGGTGTTTGTGTGTGTGTGGCCGGGCTGACCCGTGTCCCCGCAGGGCCCCGCTGTACCTGTACCGCCTGATGGCCGTGGTGGTTCACCACGGGGACATGCACTCGGGACACTTCGTCACCTTCCGGCGCGCGCCGGGCGCCCGCGGCAGCCAGTGGCTCTGGATCTCGGACGAGTCGGTGCGCAGGGCCAGCCTGCACGAGGTGCTGGCAGCCAGCGCCTACCTGCTGTTCTACGAGCGCGTGCACGGCCGGGGCCAGCCCCAGAGCCCGGCCCAGAGCTGAACAGCGCTGCTGGGACCGTCCCAGCCCTCGGGATGGTCACAGCCCTTGGGGTCATCCCAGCCCTCGGGGTCATCCCAGCCCTCGGGGTCATCCCAGCCCTCGGGGTCATCCCAGCCCTTGGGGTCATCCCAGCCCTCGGGGTCATCCCCAAGGGTGATCGTGGAGAGGGATTGGGACCCTCCTGGGATGGTCACGGCCCTCAGGGTCATCCCAGCCCTTGGGATGGTCACAGTCCTTGGGGTCATCCCAGCCCTTGGGGTCATCCCAGCCCCTGGGATGGTCACAGCCCTTGGGGTCATCCCAGCCCTTGGGGTCATCCCCAAGGGTGATCGTGGAGAGGGATTGGGACCCTCCTGGGATGGTCACGGCCCTCAGGGTCATCCCAGCCCTCAGGACCATCCCAGCCCTTGGGACCATCCCAGCCCCTGGGATGTTCACGGCCCTTGGGTTCATCCCAACCCCTGGGATGTTCACGGCCCTTGGGGTCATCCCAGCCCTCAGGACCATCCCAGCCTTTGGGATTATCCAAGCCCCTGGGATGGTCCCAGCCCTTGAGACCACCCCAGTCCTTGGCATTATCCAAGCCCCTGGGATGGTCCAAGCCCCTGGGATGGCCCCAGCCCCTGGGATGGTTCCAGCCCCTGGGATGGTTCCAGCCCCTGGGATGGTCCAAGCCCCTGGGATTACCCAAGCCCCTGGGATGGTCCCAGCCCTCAGGAGGTCCCAGCTCTCGGATGGAGCCTCTCTGTTTATGCAAACCTCCCCCTGTCCAGGCTCCCTTCCCGGTGGGAGCAGCTGGGAGTTGTGGTTTGTACCCAGGCCCTGCTGTTCCAGCCCCGTGCAGCCCCAGGTGTGTGTTTGAGAAGTGTTTTCTGCCTGTCCCAAGGCTCTGGTCCGTGTCCTGACACCGCACTTTTCCCAGGGAGATGCTCCATCCCATCCCACGCATTTCACTTCCCAAGGGGGAGCCCTGGAATGGGTTGATGTCAAGCTGCTGTTGAGGAGCCCCTGCCCATCCCAATCCCTTTCCACAATGCACCAGCCCCTCCAGGTTCCCTTCCCTGTGGCAATGGCTGGGAATTGTGTTTTGTACCAAAATTCCCAGAGCTGTTCCAGCCCCAAGTGTTGAGCAGCCTTTGTCTGTCAGGCAGGGATTTTATCCCAAGGCTCTATTCCCAGTGGGGAGCCCTGGGAGGGGGTGATGGGAAGCTGCTGTTGGCAGTGATTTAAGACACAAAAGTGCCTTGAGCTTCCCTGAGCAGCTGCATTGCCACTGGGCCAGCCCTCTGCATGCCCACTGTGTCCTGGGAATGCCTCACACCCATGGGATGAACCCATGGAATCCCATTTCTCCTGACCCACCAAGTCAAGGCATCTCCATAAACTGCCCCCCCATCCAAAAGATTTCCCTGGTCACACAATTTTCCTCCCACTTTACTTCTTTATATTATAAATTCCTTCTCCTGATTTAAATTGCTTTATCCAGGAGATAATTTTGTATCTATTGAGAGCTGAAACCTTAATTTATTGCTCCATACCTTTGGAATCCAGCTGGAATCAGCACATGGAAGTGTTTGCTAGTGCTCAGTGTTGTCATTTCCTTCAGCACTGTTGAATCCAGTTGTTTTGTAGCATCAACTACAACTTTTAATGCTGTGATTTCCAAGCTGCTGTAACTGTTCTAGACTTGCCCTTCCCATTTTATTGCTGGAATCTGCTATTCCCAGCACTGGGATCCATGCTCCTGGCTTGCAGCTCAGCTGAAGAGCAGCCCCTGGCCTTGTTAAATGGAATATAAACACCAGGGCCAGGACTGGTGGGCACTTACTGGTCTTATGAAGAAATCTGGGAATCCTGCATCAGCTCCAGGCTGCCCTGTAAATAGAAATAAGGGGAATTCTGCTGCTCTGGGTTGTTTGATGTGCAAAAAAAAAAAAAAAGAAAAATCCCAAAGCACAGAGGGAAAAGCAGCAAAAATCCTCTTTTAAAAACCTGCTTTTAAATGACCAGGAATAAAATATGTAGGTTGTTTTTAGCTCTTTTCTGTCCTTGTAAGCTTGGAGGAGAAAAATCCCTCATCAGACAAGCTTTTTTTTTTTTTTTTTTCAGTGTGAAGTTTTGAAATAACAACTGTCTTAAATAGTTTTTTTAGGGCAACTTTGTACCTCATGAATTCATAGTGCTGCCCAAAGCTCGGGGGTGTTCCCACTTCCTCAGGAGAGGCTCCAAACCAGCCAAAGCATGAGTGGTAAAATAGGTGGATATGCAAAATTATTTACATAACTCATCATTCCAGAGTCTGGAGCACAATTCCTGGCCCAGGTAAATGCTCATAGTACATAAATATTGATAAATCCACTGCTGGACTGGGACCTGGTTCCTGGCTGTGCTGCACGAGCAGTAGCTTGGTGTTTAACCTGCTTTAATTTACAGAAAACCAAGAAAACAAACAAAAAGGATGCAAAATGCCAAAAATTTGCTCTGGCCAATGAAGGGAGAGCTGACAGAGCTGCAGAAGGAGCCAGCCCTCCCTACTGGGAGCCATCCAAAACCATCACCCCAACATCTCCCTGCAGCAGATCTGCCCCTGCACCCCAGAACTGAAACCATTTCCAGTGCCAGCAGTGGCTGTCCTGCATTCTCCAGGCTCAATGCTCTGCTTGGGGGGGGTTTTCCTGAATTTGGAGGGTTTTTTCTTGGATTTGGGGGGTTTTTTCTTGGATTTGGGGGTTCAGCTGAGGTTGTGCTGGAGGAGGGGCAGAGGACACGCACACTACGGACTGAAACCTGAAATCTGGCAGCTGGGACCAGCAGGTTTTCTTTGCCAAGAGCTGTGGATTGACTCTGGATCTCCCTCAAGGGCTATCAAGGGGAGGGTTGAGCCTTTTTTTTTGGCTTTGCTTGGTGGGGAGGAGTAAATGAGCCTGGCTTAACCCTCAGGTGAGGAAGGGAGCAAAGCCCAGCACCTGAGTCGTGGCCCTGAGCTGTGCCAGATCCTGCCAGCCCCCTGTGAGCTGGGGAATCTGTGCAGGGCTTTGGGAGCTCATCCTCCCCTCTGGAGGGCACTGGGATCTGTTTTCCAGTGGAGATCACTGGAATTTGTGCAGGTGTTTGGGAACCAGCCCTCCCCTTTGCAGGGCTCTGTGTTTGCCAGCCCAGCCTCCCCTTTGGAGAGCACTGGGATCTGTCTTTCCAGAGGTCACAGAATTCTGTGTTTTCCAGCTAAATCTCCCCTCTGGAGGTCACTGGGATCTGTTTTCCAGCCAAACCTCCTCTCTGGGAGGGCTCTGTGTATCCACAAGGCTCAAACTTTGGTACTCGTCCCTCCCAAGCTGCCATGGTGGAGAAGATGTTAATAAATTGTAAAGAATTAAGAGCTCCAAGATGACATTTCTGCGTTTGGATTATTCTTGTCTTTATTTTGTGTGTTAATTTAAAAATGTCTGTTCCAGTCCAAGCACTGCACTGCTGTTTGAAGTTGCTTTTTTTCCACTTCAGGGTATTTTTGTAATTGTACAGTAGCAATAAAAGAACAAACTTGGTAGAAAAATAAGTGTGGGAATGTCTTGAAACAAACACCAAGCTGGGAGCCAGAGGGGTTGAAACAACACTTCACAAAGCTTGGATAAGAAAGATTTCCAAGCTCCACAGAGCATCTCAAGAGTGGCAGAGGGTGGGAAGTACCAGGCCTTAATTCCACAGGAATAATGGATCCAGCACTGAAGGCCAGAGCCCAGCACTAATTCCAGAAGCTGTAGCCAGGTTACTCAGGATTTGGTTCCCATTCTCACCCAGAAGTTTCCATTCCTTGATGGTTCAAGATCTCTTGGGGACTGGACAGAATTCCCTCGTTTCCAGCAGGATTCCCTGTGGGTGTGGGAGGTGGTGGCTTTCAGGCAGTCAGGAAGGGATCCCTAGGGATAATTATTTAGGAAAATAAACTCAAAAATTTATTTAGGAATTTATTTAGGAAAATAAACTCTCACTTTCCACTGGAAAGTGACAACCTTCCTGTGGAAATGGGACAACCCAGTTCTTCCCCACAAGGGCAGTTTTTGCTGCCTGGTTTTTTGTGCAAAATACCTGAGAGAGGAAAAATTTTGTGCTTCTCCTGCAAGAGCAGCCTCCCTCAGGAGAAGAGGAATTCAAGCAGAAAGGAATGAAACATTCATCCAGCCACACCCTGTCCTCACAGCTCAGAACTCTCATTCTCATGTCAGGCTCATTTTGCTTTATTTTAATTTAAAAAACCCCAAGCAAACCAGAGCTCATTGACAGAAAGTGCCACCAGCAGAATATCAGCTTTACACAATCTCAGCTTGTGGCTCACAGTGTTTACAAACTGCTGCCTCCAGGCCATGGAGCATTTTCATCTTCTTGGAACAGTGCTTAGATAGACCAGCTGAGAACAAACTTCTCCCCGAGCCAAACAAGGAGACAAATCAGCAAAAATAGGGATCAGCAGGACCACAGCAACAATTCCCAGAGGGAAGAACCTTCCCATTGAGATCATGGTCACAGGCTTCAGCAGCAAAATTATCAAATTTTGTCCATTAGGTGATGGACCAGGAGGTGAATCCAGAATTCACCTGCTGGAACAGATGAATCCACAGTTCCAGCAGGAACTAAAACCTCACTTTTCAGAGCTATGGAACTGCTTAGTTAAAGATCAGATTAGAACAAACTTCTCCCTGAGCAAAACAAGGAGAGAAATCAGCAAAAACAGGGATCAGCAGGACCAGAGAGAAGAACCTTCCCATTGAGATCATGGTCACAGGCTTCAGCAGCAAAATTATCAAATTTTGTCCATTAGGTGATGGACCAGGAGGTGAATCCAGAATCCACCTGCAGGAACAGATGACTCCACAGTTCCAGCAGGAACTAAAACTTCAGAGCAGGTGCATCCACAGTTCCAGCAGGAACTAAAACCTCACTTTTCAGAGCTATGGAACTGCTTAGATAAAGATCAAGGATCTGCTTAGATTAAGATCAAACAGAGAAATCAGCAAAAATAGGGATCAGCAGGACCACAGCAACAATTCCCAGAGGGAAGAACCTTCCCATTGAGATCATGGTCACAGGCTTCAGCAGCAAAATTATCACATTTTGTCCATTAGGTGATGGACCAGGAGGTGAATCCAGAATCCACCTGCAGGAACAGATGACTCCACGGTTCCAGCAGAAACTAAAACTTCAGAGCAGGTGCATCCACAGTTCCAGCAGGAACCAAATTCACTTTCCAGAGCCCAAAGGCCCCCGTGGCTGAACATTTCCCCTGTGGGACACGGGCAGGACGTTCCTGAAGGTGAGGTTGACGCGGGGGGCCAGCACCCTCCTGCGTGGGGGCAGGCTGTGGTACCAGTGCTCGTTGGTGGGGTGTTTCATGAGCAGCAGGCTGCCGTGGGCCAGCTGCAGGCAGATCCTCCCCGGGCCCGCGGCTCCTCCCCGGCCCCGGCCCCGGCGGCGGAACACGAAATCGCGGCAGGCCCCGAAGGACACGGAGGCGATGGGGCTGAGGGGAACCAGCTCCTTCTCGTCGTCACGGTGCTCCCCGATGTGGTCCAGGCCGTCTTTGTACCTGGGAATTAACTCTGGGCTTGTCATTAATTTAATTTTAATCATTAATTAATTATTATTAATCTAATAATTATTATTAAATTAATATTCATAAAAATTCATATTATATGTGCTAATTTTGTATTTAATTTTATATGAATATGTGTATATTTCATAATTCTATATTTGTATACTTTATAAAATATATATAAATTTTTAATGAAAATACAATTTTATATTATAAATATATCAAATAAATAAAATTAATTAATAATTATAATAATAATATATTAATAATAATTAATAATATTATATTTATTATATTAATATGTAATAAATATATCTATAAATATATTAACTTCCTATTTAATTTTACACTTAATTATCTAGAGTTGTTCTTAATATATTCATATTTTTAAATTTTATAGTATATATTTATATTTTATATTTCTATATATTATAAATACATAAATTTTATACTTTATATTTTATTTTATACTTAATTATTTAGTTTACTTTTATTATATTTATATTTATATTTATATTTATATTTATATTTATATTTATATTTATATTTATATTTATGTATTATAACTATGCATTAATTTTACATTTTATATTTAATTTCATACCTAATTATATTAAACATAAATATATATTATATAAAATAAATTTAATATATAATTAAATTAATTACATTTGATAATTATAAAATTATTAACTGACGTAATAATAATAATAAATAACTTATAGTGCTGCATTCTAAACTTTTTGTTTATCTTTCTAACTACTTTTATATATTTATGTATTTTACCTATATATTAATTTTACATTTTATATTTCATTTTATACTTAATTATATTAAATATAAATATATATTATATATAAATCAATTCAATAATATATAACTAAATTAATTACTTTAATAATTTAATAATTTCATTAATAATAATCAAATTATTAAATTAATTAATTTAATAATAATTTACTTATAGTGCTGCATTCTAAACTTGTTTATCTAATTACTTTTATATTTTCTGTATTTTAAACTCTAAAATTCTCAACTTTTTTTTCCTTAGTTTAAACTTAGTTTTATTAGTGTCTCTGCTTTAAACCACAAATCCACATTTTTGCTTCTACTACTTAAGTTTGGAAGCCTTTCCAAAGCTCTTAACCCCTGTGTTTAATCCTAAACTTCAGCTTACAGCCCTAAAGCCCTGAGAGTCGCCTGCATTTCAGATTCCAACGTAAAAATTTGGGCGTTATTTTGTTTCATTTGAAGAAAAAGCTGCTGGGTGGGAAGGGGCTGTACCTGTTGATGAGGACGAAGTTGAAGGTGTGTCCCGTCTCCGAGGTGACGCGCTCCCGGATCCGGGTCAGCACCGGGATCCAGGGCTTGGGGTGGAACGTGACCCCTGAGTAAGTGTAGGACAGGCCAGGGTCTCCATAGGTCACCTGCTTCCTGGGAATCTTGTGCCACGTGCCAAACACCTGCAGCTTTGTCATCTCATCTGGGGAAGGATCAAACCTGGGTTTGTATTGTGTCTGCACACTCCAATATTCTCCTGGATCTGCAGCTCCCGGGAATCTCTGCACACTCCAATACTCTCCTGGATCTGCAGCTCCCGGGAATCTCTGCACACTCCAATATTCTCCTGGATCTGCAGCTCCCGGAATCTCTGCACTTCAAAATCTCCCGATCTGCACTCCGGAAACCCTGCACACTCCAATATTCTCCTGGATCTGCAGCTCCCGGGAATCTCTGCACACTCCAATATTCTCCTGGATCTGCAGCTCCCGGGAATCTCTGCACACTCCAATACTCTCCTGGATCTGCAGTTCCCGGGAATCTCTGCACATTCCAATATTCTCCTGGATCTGCAGCTCCTGGGAATCTCTGCACACTCCAATACTCTCCTGGATCTGCAGCTCCTGGGAATCTCCAAACAGGAGTGAGGGTGCTTACGATAACCCCAAAGCTGTCACCCCTGCTCCCAGGGTTTGTGTCCCAGCAAAGCTGGATTCTGTCTTGTCCTCCCTCCATCACATCCCTCACACACTGCACCTCCAACAAATTCCAGCCACCACTCCAGGATTATCCCTTGACAAACACTTCCAGCTCAGCAAAACCAACCCTGCAGGATCGGATCTGTGTCCCTTGGCTTCTCAGGGCCAACACCAGGTGCCTGCAGGAACCTCCCAACTGTGCCCAGCCCTGGGAACTGCCCTGGGACCCACCTGGGTGAGCTGGCCAGGGAAATGCTTCACTGGGAAGGGGGATATGGAGGGGAATACAGCTGGACACAGAAAGGTTGAGGGTGGAAGGGACCAGGGGGGTCATCCAGGCCACACTCCTGCCCAAGCAGGGTCTCCAAGAGCCCTGTCCAGGCCCTTCGTGAGGCCTCCCTGGACAGCCCGTGCTGCAGCACGCTCACAGGGCAGGAATGTACCTTCGAAATACTCCACCTCCTTCTCCAGCTCCTGGAAGATCTCGTCCGCCTCGGCCTTGCTGAAGAGGATGCGGTAATCACAGCTGAGCCCCTCGGCGCGGATCTCCCGCGGCGGCGGCCGCTCCGGGCCGGGCTTCTCCAGCCGCGGCCTCTTCCCGCCGCTGCCGCCGCCATCCCCCGCCGGCCCGCGGGGCAGTTTGACCACGAACGCGTCCATGGGCGGATCCGGGACCGGGAGCGATGCCCGGGAAGGAAGGAACGGGAGCCGCGATCCCGCGGGAAACGGGAGCACGCCAAGCCCCGCCCCCTCCCCACCTGGCCACGCCCCCAGCGCACGCGCGCGGTTTTGGCGCCAAATCCGAGTCCCGCCCCCCCGCTCGTTCCGCGCCGCTGCCGCCCCTCACTGATCCCCGGCCGCCCTCGCTCGCTGCCTGCCCCGCTCCGCCGCAGCCATGATCGGGCAGAGGACGCTGCACTCCTTCTTCAGCCCCGCGCCGGCCAAGAAGCGCGGGCGCTCCCCGGAGCCGGGCGGCGATTCTGAGGTAGCGGTCGGGGGGCTGAGGGAGCCCGCGGCTCTCGGGGAGGGGAGAGCGGAGGGAGGAGAGGGCTCTGGTGGCGGCGCGTCCGTGCCTGGCTCTGAGGGGGCCTGGGGCACTGCCGGCCTTTTCTCAGGGGAAATGGGGGGAGGGGGCACAATTTCCAAACTCGCGCGCCTCTCCACGCGTGGCTGAGCTGCCAATCAAGCGGCCACGCTCCGCTGCCGCCCAATGCGAGCTGAGTGCCTCCGTGACGTCACAGTTACTAGGTGAAAACCTCCCCTCCAGCCGCGGCGAGCCAATGGGGGGGCGCAATTTGTGTTGTGCCGCGTGTGGCGGGGCCGCCCCTTGGGCGGGGCTTGTCCCGCCATGGCCGCGCGTTGTGCAGCCATGGCCGGTACCGCCGTGGCCGCGCGTTGTGCAGCCGCCGTGGCCGGTGCCGCCGTGGCCGCGCGTTCTGCAGCCGTCGTGGCCGGTGCCGCCGTGGCCAGTGCCGCCGTGGCCGCGCGTTCTGCAGCCGTGGCCGGTGCCGCCGTGGCCGCGCCGCTCTCCCGCCCCGGGCCGCTCCTCCGCCCCAGGCTGCGCTCCCGCCTCAGGCTGTCCCCGCTGCCCTCCCGCAGCCACCCCCCTGCCCGCTGCTTCCAGGTGAGCGCCGCCAAGAAGGCGAAGGAAGCCGGCGGTAACCCGAGCCAAGCGCTGAGCGCGGAGCAGCAGGAGCGCATCCGCAGGAACAAGGAGGCGGCGCGGCAGCTGCTGGCGGAGCGGAACGTGCCCCCGGGCTTCGGCGACAGCTGGCGGCGGCAGCTGGCCGGCGAGTTCTCCAAGCCCTACTTCGTGGAGGTGAGCGGCATTCCCCGATCCCCCCGCACCGCCCCGAGCGGCCGCTGAGCCCCGCTGAGCCCCCGCTGTCCCCGCAGCTGATGGCGTTCGTGGCCGAGGAGAGGAAGCGCTACACGGTGTATCCGCCCCCCGAGCAGGTCTTCACCTGGACGCAGATGTGCGACATCTGGGATGTGAGTAGAGCCGCAGTGTGGGGCTCTCTGAGCTGATCTGGGCAGTTTAAAACCCTGCAGGTGCGGGGTGGGTGCACAGACTCGTTCCTTTAGTGTTTGGTCCCTTAAACTTGGATCCCATGGGGTGGGGATGTTTTTGTTTGGCTCACCTAACTCATAAATCCACCCTTTGCTTTCATGTCTGATAACAAACCGTGATTTTATGGTTTTATTACCCTCACAAGCCACAGAACTTCCTCTGATCCTTTTGATCTTTTGTCTGGTGTTAACAACTTAACCTAGCCCATAGTTTTTTGATCTTATACATGTCTTGTTCTTAAGGACTATTAAAGAAGGTAAGACAACACAAGGTAATGTTATTTCCAATGAAAGCTGTCAAAAATATCACAGCAAGTGTGACATAAAGCTGAAATAGGATGAAATTTACTTGGAAATTAACAAGGTGGTTTATTGTGACTGTGAAAATGTTGGTCTTCTGCTCTCAAATAATATTACTTATAGTCTTTATTTTGGCAGCAAAGCCATAGGGATATTAATCCTTAGTGTTAGGTGGGCTCTGTGCTCTTTAGCAATGAGATATCTGGGATTTAACTTCAGTTTCTTGGAGGGATTGGTTTGTGGCACCTCTTTATCTCTATTTGAAGATAAAGCTAATTTATAAACTTGTTTTCCTCACTCTCTGGGCAATAATGCTGGTTGAAATTCAATGCTAACCAAGGTCTGCTTTCAGGTAAAGGTTGTTATTTTGGGACAAGATCCATACCATGGACCCAAGCAAGCTCATGGGCTCTGCTTCAGTGTCCAGAAACCTGTTCCACCTCCCCCCAGGTATGAACATTTACAAAATCCCTTTCGGTATTTAATTATTTGCAGTTCTGTGGTGCTCAGGGCTGGGCATATTGATGTGAAATGGTTTGCAACTACTTAAATCTGAGTTGTGCATTACCTGAAAGGATAATTCTGTGCAGTTTTGGTGATATTCTGGATGTAAATTTCCATTTCCAGTCTCATTAAAACTTCCAGGCAGACACACAGAGTCCCTGCTGCCCTGCCTCTGCAAATGGCTTTATTATCTTAAATAATAAGATTAAAATCAATGCTTTTCTTGCCTGCTTAGAGGAATAACTGGTGCTGCTTGCTCCTGTCATATTAAAAGTCTTCTGCTGGTTTGGTTTGCAGCTTGGAGAATATTTACAAGGAGCTGTCTGAGGACATTGAGGGCTTCACCCACCCTGGCCATGGGGACCTGACGGGCTGGGCCAAGCAAGGTGAGCTCAGAGACCCTCAGTGATGTGTCCCCTGTGGAGCAGGAAAGAATCTTATCTAAAACCCAGCCCTGTGGTTGGAAATAATCCACCTGTAGGAGAGAAAATCACTTCTTAAAATGAAGATTTGCTTCAGCGGAAAAAAAGAAATTTGGATCTCAGAATGGTTTGGGTTGGAAAGGAGCTTAAAGCTTATCCAAGGGACACCTTCCAGTATCCCAGGCTGCTCAGAGCTCCATCCAGCCCGGCCTTGGGCAGTGCAGGGTTGGATTAACCTGGATTAACCCTTGTGTGACCCTCTGGGTGTGCTCTGTTGGCCAGGGGTGCTGCTGCTGAACGCGGTGCTGACGGTTCGGGCTCACCAGGCCACGTCCCACAAGGAGAGGGGCTGGGAGCAGTTCACAGATGCTGTGGTGTCGTGGCTCAACAAGAACCTGCACGGGCTCGTCTTCATGCTCTGGGGAGCCTATGCCCAGAGGAAAGGCAGCTCCATCGACAGGGTGGGTGCACCTCCTGCTCCTCAGCCCTTCCCTCTCCTCCCCACTCGGTTTGCTGGACACTAGAGGGCACTTCCCTTACAGAATTGGGAATTTTCCCTGCTTGAGCTCTGTCAGATCGAGCTCTGCTTCTGCTCCAGCTTAGCCTTTGCCAGAATTGAGCAAGAAAAGTGGAGCAAGTGTAACTCCTGTTGTCCCACAAGGACAGAGCTGTTTTGTCCCAGCTGAGGGCTCATGAATCAATATGAAATGTGCTGGTGGCTTGACAGCAATTGGGAAATGCCAGGGCATTTATGGCTTTGGTTAGTGGGACAGAAGTCTTGGTGCCTGTGGCTGGTTCTCTTTGGGTCTCAGGGTGGTGCAGGAGGGGGTGTAAGGGGAGATCACAGCTGCCCTGGAGCAGGAATGGGGGTAAATCACACCTGCCCTGGAGCGGGAAAAGGAGGAATGGGGGTAAATCACCTTCCCTGGAGCAGGAGCAGTCCAAACCCTGCAAATCTAACAAGTGTTTTCCTCTGCTGTCCCCAGAAGCGTCACCACGTCCTGCAGACGGTTCATCCCTCACCCCTCTCTGTCAACAGAGGGTTCTTTGGCTGCCGGCACTTCTCCAAGACCAATGAATTCCTCAAGAAATCTGGGAAGAAGCCCATTGACTGGAAAGCACTCTGAGCTGGGGCTGGGGCTTGGGAGTGGTCCCTGGGCCATTTCTGAGAGACTCCTCTTCAGGTGTTGATCAATTTCCAAACTTTCAGAGATGGTGTTGATCAATTTCCAAACTTTCAGAGATGATTATATTTTTGTTTTTAATGTTTATTTTCTGAGAGGGTGTGGGAGTGTTTGATGGACAGCTCTGGTGCTGGAGCAGATCTTGGCCTGGTTTGAAGCAAAACAAAAGACCCCACATACCAGAGTTGTGTATTAATTTCTGGTCATTTTGGCAATGAGAATTTATTTTCAGACTCTGGTGAAGGGATGTCAGTTCTTACTGAGCTGCTCAGCTTTTGTGCATGCTCTGCTTCCTCCATCCCACACAAATCCAGTTTGCCTGTTTAGGGGGAATGGAGCTGTCTCCATGGGAGGAAAAGGCTTTTGGTTTTAGCTTTTTGCTACAGATTTATTACACAAATGGCTTCTCAAGGCTGTAAAGAAAATACAGGGTCAGGAGTGTTGCTTGGTCTATCCATGATCTCAAGATTTTGGGATAAATCCTCCCTTCAGCCACAGGGAGGCTGTGACCAAGACCTGTGGAAATGCTTTTGAATTTTTTGCTGGTGTTTAGACAGGAAAATCCAAAGGTTTTAGTTTCTTCCTGGGTGTGGAATCACTGGGGTGACAGGTGAGCTGTGCTGACCAAGGACCTGGGGGTATTTGCTGATGGCAGCAGCGAAGGTTTGTTCATCGACATCTCCCAGTTCAGGGACTGATAGCTGCAAATTTCTTCAGATCTTTTTAAGATCTTAAAAGATGGAACTTTGTGCTTTGCCACCTTGGGAGCAAATTAAAGTTTCCACCTACTGTTGGCAATAACTGTCAGGATTTCCAGGAGGGAGAGGTGTTGACTTCATACTCCTGGGTTTCCAGCCCATCTTTGACTTTGTAATTCCTTTAATAGAAATGAAGAGCCCTTATTTTTTTTTTTTTTTGAAATCACACCAGTTTTTATAGAATATCCTTGTTACCCTTCCTCTGGTGTTGTCTCTGAGCTAACACTATCACCAGTGAATTGACACTGTCTGTGGCCTTGCTGTATATGTTGTTTGCTTGGGGTTTTTTTTTTCCGAGTGTGTTTTTTTAAATAAAAATGACTTTGTTTACATGATCTTGCATTGGTATTTTAACTCGGGGAGGGAGGAATGGGGAGTCCCTGTTCCCCCCAGGGAACCAAACCCATGAGCGTGTCCTTGTCCTCATCCCCGTGACCAGGCACAGGGCCAGGGCACCTTTGTCCCCCAAGGATCGGGTGTCCCCCTCCCTCCCTCCACCCTCATCTCCAGCAGAACTTTTCCAGACACGTTAGCAGCGAAATATTTCTGCTTGACGTGACCGTCACGTGCGAGACCAAACTGGAACAGCCGGGCAGGGAGGGGGGCCTGTGCTTCCCTTGGGGGCGGCCCTGGCACCGCGAGGGCTCCGGCCCGGGGACAGCGGGGAGGGACAGATGGACACACGGACCGACCGCTGACACTGCAGTGACCCGGGAGCCCGGCGGGGTCTGGCGAGGAGGGGGCTCGGGGCTGGTAGCCATGGTGAGGGGGCGAGGGCTGAGGGGAGCTTGGGGGGGCTGAGGGAAGGTGAGGGGCTGAGGGGAAGGTGAGGCGCTTTTCCCTCACCCCCATGCCCACTCTGACGGGGATAATCCACCGCACTCACCACGCTTCGGGGGACCCGTTCAACGCCCCCCCGTGTGAGGAACCGCCATCCTGAGGGTGCTATGAGGGCCGGGCAGGACAGGCCGTGTCACCCCCCCGGCTCCTCACGGGGCTCCGCGCCGGCTGACGGCGGCCGGCACCGGGCGCTGCGGGACGGGGCCGCGGTTTCAGCGGCACAGCCGTGACCGCCGTGCTCCGCGTCCACCAGGGCCCGTGAATGCTGCTGGCTGGGCTGCTCCTGCTCGCTGTGCTGCTGCTCCTTTGGGCCAAAATGTCCAGCTGTCGGCGCGAGCAGGAGAAGGAGCCGGAGGAGAGCCCCGCAGCCGGGCCGAGCCCCCCGGGCCAGCAGAGCCCCCCGGGCGGGCAGCAGCCGCCGAGGGCCGGGCGGGCGGGCTCGGAGCAGGAGCAGCTCGCCGTGTACAACCCCGCGGCGCTGCGCCGCCCGGCCCTCGCCAAGTTCGTGCTGGGCTCCTTCGACGACAACTCCTCCGATGATGAGGTGATGGCCACGGCCTTCAAGGTGGGCCGGCGGCGCAGCAGCCTGGCCGGGGTGGCCGGTACCGTCCCCGAGCCAACCACCGTGAGCGACATTCTGGAGCCCAGCGCCGGCATCAGGTATGGATGGCAACCCCCGATGGCCGGAGCGTGGTCGGGTAAGGATGTCCCAGTTAGGGAGGGTGGGTGCTTGTGGTGGGTACATTGCTGTTGGTAAATAAAATTGGGGTGCTCGTGTGCTGGCGCTCCTCAGAACCACAAGGTGATGTCCCCAATCCTGCTCCCTTTGAGGGAGGAGAGCCAGTGAGTGTCCTTGGCTGTGTGACAGCAGTGCCACCTGCAAGAACCAGGGCAGGGGGTGCCCTCCAAAATCTCTAGTTTGGATGTGGGGCAGCTCACTGGGAAGCTCCCATGGGAGCACAGCTGATATATCCAGAAGAAACAACTTGGAAGCCAAATGCTGCTGCCTGCCTCCTCCAGCTGCTCTGCTGTAGCTAAAAATAACAAACCTTTAGCTGCAGGGACATGTTGTGACACTCGACAGCCCGACGGTGGCTCTTGCCACGCAGGGTTTGAGGTGGTGCTGCCAGCAGTATCCGTGCTATTCTTCCATTCTTCCGCAAATAAAGAATTTCCTGAGTCACATTGTAGATATGGTTGGTGACCTTTGCAGGACAGGCTCTGCAGGGGGTTTGGGGCTGGGGGAGGGCTCACTGGAGTGGCTCTGGGCTCTCTGGGGTGGCCCTGGGCTCAGTGACAGCCACCACATCCCACCACAGGCCCAGCATGTCGGGGCTGCACCTGACGAAGAGGAGCCGCAGGAAGATAGACCTGCAGCGGGATTTTTCTGTTGCCTCCCCAGCCGAGTTCGTCACCCGCTTTGGGGGCAACCGTGTCATCGAGAAGGTCTGTCCCCGCACATCCCTGCTTGTGCCTGGCTTGGGGGTCACTGCTTTTCACAGGGACATCTTTGAGCACTGCCCAAATGTCCTGTGTCTGCCAGGCTTGGAGCAATGGCAGCTCCTGATTAACACACTCCCCCTGCTTTGCTCCACACTTACCCCTTGCCCCTGCACTGCTGTCACAGACATATTTTGTGAAAAATCCTTTCATTAGGATCTTTTCTCCTGAGAAGCTGAGAAGCTTCAGCTTCTCCATGTTTTGCTGCTTTGGAATGTGATTTGGAGAATTGTTTACCCAGCTTGTGAAATTGTTTTTACTTGATGACCAATGACAGCCACCTGTGTCGAGGCTGTGAGCAATCACAAGATTGTATTATCATTCTTTTCTCTTCCTTTCAAGCATTCTGATGAAATCCTTTCTTCTATTCTTTAGTATAGTTTTAATATATCCTTTTCTCTTGATATAATATATATCATAAAATAATAAATCAGCTTTCTGAGACACAGAGTCAAGATTCTCATCTCTTCCCATGTTGGGGATGCTCGCAATTCCTGCATTTGGTGACCCTGAGTGAGGAACGTTACCAGATTTGGTGACCTTGAGTGAGGAACATTACCACACACTGCCATCCCTTGGGGTAGCAAGGCCAGGCCTCACCCTGCCACCCCCTGTCCTTGTGTCCCCAGGTCCTCATTGCCAACAATGGCATCGCTGCTGTGAAGTGCATGCGCTCCATCCGCCGCTGGGCCTACGAGATGTTCCGCAACGAGCGCGCCATTCGCTTCGTGGTCATGGTCACCCCTGAGGACCTCAAGGCTAACGCAGGTAATTCCTGAAAATATCCCCAAAAAGGAGGTTCCCTACCTGGGGCTGAGCCGGGGCAGCCCTTTCCTGCCTGGCACGTGAAGGTTCTGCACAGCCTGGAGTCACACAGTTTACTCCTGCGCAGCCAAATCCAGGAGTAAATTTTTCCCTGCTCCAGCCTCCCTGGGATGGAGGGTTTGGGAAGGGGATCTGGTTCAGGGATCTGGCTCGGGGATCTGACTCAGGGATCTGGCTCTCACCACCACTCCCCGTGCTCTCTTGCAGAATATATCAAGATGGCAGATCACTACGTGCCAGTCCCTGGAGGGACGAACAACAACAACTACGCCAACGTGGAGCTGATTGTGGACATTTCCAAACGGATCCCAGTCCAGGTAATGAGCATTTGTGTGTCTCCCACCTCCTTGCAATGGGGGTGATGTCCCTGTGCGCTGAGGAGCTGGGCATGGTGGGAGATGCCACCCACTGCTGCTTCTCCTTGTGCCAGGCGGTGTGGGCTGGCTGGGGACACGCCTCAGAGAACCACAAGCTGCCAGAGCTGCTGCAGAAAAACGGGATAGCTTTCCTAGGTGAGGTCTCACTGCTTCTCCGTGCTGGGAGTTGGGCTGGTGTGTGCACTCACAGGCACTGCCAGGGACACTGCACTGGGAGTGCCCCTTTGGTGCCTCTGGCATGCCCAGCCCATGGAGTGGCAGTCCTCAGGCTGGTTTCCTGGGGCAGGAATCCTGCTGTTTTCTGGGTTTTCCCTGTAATGTTCAGGCTAATGCAGTATTCACAGAAACATCGTGTGGGAGCAGACCTGGTGGGATTCCCAGTCCTGAGCTGGGCTGTGGGTTTGGGGAGGTTCCTTTCCTGCATCCCCAGTACTTGCAGAAGGCCTGTTGGGCCAACTCAGTGATGTGGGGATGGGCTGGTGGATTGAGCACCCCCTCAGCTCTTCTCTCCCTATCCAAAGGTCCCCCCAGTGATGCCATGTGGGCGCTGGGGGACAAAGTTGCCTCCACCATCGTGGCTCAGACCCTGGAGATCCCCACACTGCCGTGGAGTGGGAGTGGTGAGTGCCTCCTCACAGCCCCACACCCTCCCTGCTCCCCTCGCCCCCAAAACAAGCACCAGGATGGGGGTCCTTGCTCCATCTGGCCACACATATTGGGGAACCCATTGCAGCGGCTGATTCGGGCAGGGGGATTTTGGAGATGAAGTGCAAGGAAATAAGGGAAATGATGGAACCCTCAGCTCCCTGGGGACACCCAGCATGCCACCCCAGCTGTGCCACCCTGGTGGTGACCACAGCCCTGGCCATATCTGCAGGTCTGGTGGCTCAGTGGTCTGAGGAGGACCAGAATCAGCAGCAGACCATCAGCATCCCCCTGGAGACGTACGCACAGGGCTGTGTGAAGGACGTGGAGGAAGGCCTGGAGGTAAAGCTGAGCCTGTAGGCAGCTCCTTATCTCTTCCCCACCATGATTCCTCCTCAGAGCCTGCCTGCCTTGGCTCTTCTGGCCTCCCAGCACACACCACAGTGACACAAGGCTGTGCCAGCAGCAGTTTGTCCCACTGAATGTCACTTGGGATAACCCTGCTCAGGGATGCCTGGAATTGTGTGGGCGGTCAGGGTGGTGTGCTGGTGTCCAAAACACTACAGCCACCCCAGCCCTGACCCTCTCAGGTGGCCACGAGGATCGGCTACCCCCTGATGATCAAGGCAGCAGAAGGCGGCGGGGGCAAAGGCATCCGGAAAGTGGAGGCAGCAGAGGAATTCAGTGCCAGTTTCCGGCAGGTGAGAGGTGCCTGGAACCCCCATCCCTGCTCCTGTCCCATCCTGGCAGGGTCCTGCTCCCACCCGGGGCACCTCCCACTTCCCGCCGCAGCTCTGCCTCCGTCCTGGGATGAATTTCGGGCGGTGGTGCCAGAGCAGGACCCTCCCTCCCGCCGCAGGTGCAGGCGGAGGCGCCCGGATCCCCCATTTTCCTGATGCAGGTGGCGCAGCACGCTCGGCACCTGGAAGTGCAGGTCCTGGCAGATGAGTACGGCAACGCCATCTCCCTCTTCAGCCGGGACTGCTCCATCCAGCGCCGCCACCAGAAGATCATTGAGGAGGCGCCAGCCACCATCGCTGCCCCCGCTGTCACCGAGATGATGGAGAAGGTGGGTGGCCTGATCTAAGGGCAGCTTGAGGGCTGGGTTTTCCAGTTTTAATGGGAAACTGGGCTGGGTTTATTGGGGTTTTAAGGAAGGGAGGGACCCCTGAGCTGAGCAGGACTCCCCGCCCAGGGTGGTCGGGCACAGGAGCAGCCTCCCCATGGAAGTGATCACAGCCCTAAGTGTGCCAGAGTCCAAGGAGCGTTTGGACTTCCAGGCACACGGTGGGGTTTTGGGGGTGTCCTCTGCACAAGCAGGAGCTGGATGCCGATCCTGCGGGTCCCTTCCCAACCAGGATTCCATGACGCAGGGGTTTCCCTCTCCCGCAGTGCGCTGTCCGCCTGGCGCAGATTGTTGGCTACGTCAGTGCGGGCACCGTGGAGTATCTGTACGAGGAGGACGGGAGCTTCCACTTCCTGGAGCTGAACCCCCGGCTGCAGGTGGAGCACCCGTGCACGGAGATGGTGGCGGACGTGAACCTCCCGGCTGCCCAGCTGCAGGTAGCTGCACAAAGGGCTCACTCCCTCCAGGGGTGTTGGAGGAGGCAGTTTGGGTGTTTAGGGAGGAGCACTGGGCTGGAGCCTGGCAGAGGGAAGCTGCCCCATATCCCAGCATGGAGGGTGCAGGTGAAAGAGGTGTGGCAGCTTTCCTTCTACTCTGGCTTCCCATTGGGAACTCTCCGTTCAGATTCTGTCGGTGTCTCCCTGGCAGCTCAGGCCTTTGTCTCTCTGCAGATTGCAATGGGCATCCCCTTGCACAGGATAAAAGACATCCGGGTGCTGTATGGGGAGAGCCCCTGGGGGGACACCCCCATCTCCTTCCACAGCCCCTCCAACCCCCCCGTGCCCAGGGGCCACGTCATTGCTGCCCGGATCACCAGCGAGAACCCCGAGGAGGTGAGCTGGGGTTGGGGTAGAGACAAGGGGACTCTGCTACCCGTGGGGTTGAGCTGGGCATGGTCCTCCCCAGCCAGACAATGTTTATGGGATCAGTGCAGTCCATGGGGGTTCCACTTCCCTGACTTGCTGCATGAGTCTCAGTCCTGGTTCCTCCATCTCTGCTCTGTTTTGGCTCAGGGTTTCAAGCCCAGCTCGGGGACGGTGCAGGAGCTGAACTTCCGCAGCAGCAAGAACGTCTGGGGGTATTTCAGCGTGGCAGCAGCTGGGGGGCTGCACGAGTTTGCTGATTCCCAGTTTGGACACTGCTTCTCATGGGGAGAGAACCGGGAGGAGGCCACCTCGTGAGTGTGGCAGGATGAGTTGGAGGGCGTGTGGCCTTGGGAGGAACTGTGAGCTGGGAAAAGTGGTTTTTATCTGACAGGACCAGAATGGTGCTGCTGTGCTAAGCACCTGGCTGTCTGGCCAAAGCCAGAATGTTTTGGACTGTGGTGGTCCTACAGCCCCAATTCATCCACCTGTTTCTCAAGGGCATGTTGAAGTCATTTGCTGAGCATTGCTTAGTGCCTGTGAGCAGCAGTGTCCATCAGGAACTGAGCAGCAGTTTCATGGACAGGCTGATGGTTCTTGGAGTAACTTGATCTAGTGGAAGGTGTCCCTGTCTATGGCAGGGGGTAGGAACAAGAGAATTTTTAAGGTCTCATTAAACCGAAATCATGCAGTGGCTATAAAGGTGCTGGGGGCTCAGGAGCTCATCGCCTCAGGAGCTCATCACCCTAGGCCCTGAAACTCCCCAGTTCCCTCTGCTAGGAGCCAAGTGCCACCTTCTCAGTCATTAACGAAGGGCTTTTCTGCCTGAAAGGAACATGGTGGTGGCCCTGAAGGAGCTGTCTATCCGTGGAGATTTCCGCACCACGGTGGAGTACCTGATCAAGCTGCTGGAGACAGAGAGCTTCCAGAACAACGAGATCCACACGTGCTGGCTGGACCACCTGATTGCTGAGAAAGTGCAGGTGAGGGTGATGCCCTGGGGTCACCACTCCCCTCCCTTGGGGTAAAACCCAAACCCTGTTGGTTTTGCCCCCACAGGCGGAGAAGCCAGACACGATGCTGGGGGTTGTCTGTGGTGCCCTGCATGTGGCAGATGCTGCTTTCAGAACAAGCATGAGTGACTTCCTGCACACGCTGGAGAGGTGAGGAGTGGGGGCTGCACAGGGTGGGGCTCAGTCATGTGGAATCATCTGATTCCACCAGATCAGGTTGCTCCAAGCCCCATCCAACCTTGCCTTGAGGAATTCCAGGATTGGGGCAGTCACAATGGAGACCTAAGTGTTGTTCTGGGGCATCTTCCTTCCAGTTTTGCTTTACAAGTTCAGTGACAGTAGTGCTGTGACAGGCAGGGACAGGAGTATCTGGATCCTCAGCTATCAGCTTGTCTGGACAGTAGGAAAGGCTTCCCCTGGCTGGGAAAACAGTTTTCAAGGGGAAGTGGCTTGGCTCTGCAGTTTGCTTTTGTTGTTGAGTATCAAGGTTATTCCTCCAGCCTTGGAGGACTCCCAGGGCTCTCCCATGTGCCTTATCTGAGTGTTTTCCCAGTGCCTGGCCTCCCTCCAAATCTGGCTGAGCATGGTGCTCATGTGGGTCACTTAAAGCTGACACTTGTCCCCTCTGCTCACCATTGTGCCTTCCCACCAGGACTGGGAGCACTGCTGGCATCCCATAGGCTTGGAGAGACTGGGAATGCCCTGGGGCCTGATCCTTCAATTGTTTTTCAGGGGCCAGGTGCTGCCAGCAGCCTCTCTGCTGAACATTGTCGATGTGGAGCTCCTCTATGAGGGTGTGAAGTACATTCTGCAGGTGAGAACAGGGCTGTGCTGCCCCCAAATCAGCCACAGTGCTTCTCAAGGGGTCAAGGACATGCTTCTGTCCCAGGGGAGAAAACTGAAATAAATACAGAGCTGTCCTTTAAAAATGGGCAACATAAAAATGAGCTTAATAACCTCATAACCTTAATAACCTCATTTTAACCTGACAAACATTTTCATACACCCCGTTGCCCTGAGTTATTAAGGGACTTCATTTTCTTGCTTTTAAACCAAATTAGTTGGACTTCATGCAAAACTCCTTACTCACCATGAAAGTGGCAGGTGAGCCATGTGTTGACCAGTTCTGGGCTGTGAGTTGAGTTAAACCAGTTCTGGGCTGTGAGTTAAAGCAGTTCCGGGCTGTGAGTTGAGTTAAAGCAGTTCTGGGCAGAGTTGAGCAGCTCCTGGGTGCAGCCTGAGGTTGTGTCTCCTGCCTTCCCAGCACAGCCCCATCCCGTGGCAGCAGCCCATGGGGAGGTGCCTCCTCAGCCCCCAGCCTTGCTGTCCAGTGTGTTTTGGGGTTGCACTGAGGGTGTCCCCTGCCCGCAGGTGGCCCGCCAGTCGCTGACCACCTACGTGGTCATCATGAACCGCACGCACATCGAGATCGACGTGCACCGCCTCAACGACGGGGGGCTGCTGCTCTCCTACGATGGCTGCAGCTACACCACCTACATGAAAGAGGAGATTGACAGGTACCCCCTGCCAGGGCCACCATCTCCCCTCCCCGATGGCCACCAGCTGGCTGGTGACACCTTTCCCTGTCCCTTAGGTACCGGATCACCATCGGCAACAAAACGTGCACCTTCGAGAAGGAGAAGGACCCGACGGTGCTGCGCTCACCGTGCGCGGGGAAGCTGCTGCAGTACATGGTGGAGGACGGTGGCCACGTGGACGAGGGGAAGGTTTATGCAGAGATTGAGGTGAGCTTTTGCAGAAGAGCTGGAGGAGCAGAATTTTTGGTGCTGCTGGCTCGGTGACTGTGTCTCTTCCTCCCCAGGTGATGAAGATCATCATGACGCTGACGGTGGAGGAGGCGGGGAAGCTGAACTACGTCAAGCGGCCGGGAACGCTGCTGGAGGCTGGCTGCGTCATCGCCCGCCTCCAGCTCGATGATCCCTCCAAAGTGAAGCCTGTGAGTCTCCTTGGGGCTGCCATCCCCTCCTGCCAGCTCCCAGTTGGCATCCTGGGAATGCTCCCTAGGGGGCAAAATGGAGGAGCTGCTCTAGTGGGGCGTCACAGTGAAGGTCATGCTATGTCCTTGGGTTGTCTTTGGGTTCAAGTGCTGCTCCACTCTGCTTCCTCGATGTGCAGGAGTTCACATGCACTAAAAAAGTGCATTTATAGCACTAAAACCTCCAGTTTTTCCATGTTATTTTCATCATAAGACACTGGCAGATCCACTATGCTCAATGTCAGGTGCTTCCTCATACCTGACCCAAAGCATGGGTTGTGCTGGGTTTCTGGGGCAGCTGCAGCTCTCAGGAGCTCTGTTTCTCTCAACAACAGTTCAACCCACCTCCCTCTGCCCTCTCCAGGCACAGCCATTCACAGGATTGCTCCCAGCCCAGCAGACCCTCCCCATCACTGGTGAGAAGCAGCACCAGGTTCTGCGCAACGTTCTGGACAACCTGACCAACGTCATGAACGGCTACTGCCTGCCCGAGCCCTACTTCAAGACCAAGGTGGGTGCCAGGCACCGTGGGTTCCACCCAGTTGCCACGAGGGCAAGTCCAGCAGCACCATCTTCTGCTCCTGCAGGTGAAGGAGTGGGTGGCACAGCTGATGAAGACCCTGCGGGACCCTGCCCTGCCCCTGCTGGAGCTGCAGGAGATCATGACGAGCATTTCGGGACGGATCCCGCTGGCTGTGGAGAAGGCCATCCGGAAGGTGATGGCGCAGTACGCCAGCAACATCACCTCCGTGCTCTGCCGCTTCCCCAGCCAGCAGGTCAGTGCCAAAGGGGGCTCACATCCCCTTCACTGGAGCCAGCTGGGAGCTCCTGCCTCAATTTGTGCTGCCAAGATTTTATAACAAATGAAATGAGTGAGGGAAATATGTGGAGGTTGATATTTTGTATGTGTGTTTGGTTTTGTATGTGTGTTTGCTTCTATGTGTGCCTTTCTTTTTTACATTCATTTGTCACTTTGCATTTTTCACTTTGGGGGAAAAAAGCTAAACAAATAAGGGAAAGGCTCTGAGTGGAGTAAGCAAAGGGGGAGATGGCAGCCTCGTGCCCCTGAGCCACCCTGGACCCTGTCCCCTCTCCCCACAGATCGCCAGCGTGCTGGACACCCATGCAGCCACGCTGCAGAGAAAGGCTGAGCGGGAGGTCTTCTTCATGAACACCCAGAGCCTGGTGCAGCTGGTGCAGAGGTGAGCCCCGTGCTGTCTGTCACCCCCATGTCCCCCCACAGCCACCTCCTCACAGCATGACGGGCTCTTTGCTCCCCAGGTACCGCAGCGGCATCCGGGGCTACATGAAGGCAGTGGTGCTGGACCTGCTCAGGCGCTACCTGCAAGTGGAGACACAGTTCCAGCATGGTGAGGGCTTGGGGCTCTCTAGGGGAGCTGCAGGGCTCTCTGGAGGAGCTGCAGGGCTCACCAGACCCTGCCCCACAGCTCACTACGACAAGTGTGTCATCAGCCTGCGGGAGCAGTGCAAACCCAACATGACCCCCGTGCTGGAGAGCATCTTCTCCCATGCCCAGGTGGCCAAGAAGAACCAGCTGGTGATCATGTTAATTGTGAGTACAACTTGTGCCTGATACCCCAGGAGCAAAGGCTGGTGGCAGGGAAGAGTCAAGGCAGCTCTGCATTGCCTGAAGTGTCCATTCCTGCCTCGTTATCGCTTTAGTTTAGTTATCGCTTTATTTTAGTTATCTTCCCTCTGTGTTGTTGTGTGACTATGCTTGGGTGAGAGAGCCCATTTTAGTGTCTTGGGTCTTGTCCCCTTTGCCTGCATGGGGCTGGGGTGCAGGATGAAGCCATCCCACGCAGTGAGGAGCCTGAGCTGAGCCATGGTGGTTGTGACCTTGCAGGACCAGCTGTGTGGCCGTGACCCCACGCTGACAGATGAGCTGACAACCATCCTCCATGAGCTGACACAGCTCAGCAAGACCGAGCACTCCAAAGTGGCTCTGAGAGCCCGGCAGGTCAGCCAGCACCATGCAGTGCCACCCCATTCCTGTCCCCATCCCTGTCCCCCATGCTCCCAGCTCCTCTCTCCCCTGGCAGGTGCTCATTGCCTCTCACATGCCCTCCTATGAGCTGCGGCACAACCAGGTTGAGTCCATCTTCATCTCTGCTATCGACATGTACGGACATGAGTACTGCCCTGAGAACCTGAAGGTTGGGAATTATGTGTTTTTCCAGAGGGAATTTGGGTGGCTTCGGGAAGGGGATCTGGCTGCAAGTGGTTTCGTCTTAAAAACAATTAAAAATCATTCAAAACCTTGCTGTAGTGGCTGTGTGGAGCAGAGGAGGGGGTGCACCCCAGTCCCTATGCATTGCTCCATGTTCCATTTGGGGGGGGAACAGATGTGTGGATCCATGTCTGACTCTTCTGGTTTCCCCATGGTGGGCTGGATGTTCCATGGCACCCTGGTGACCAATCCTGCACCTAAATGGAGCAGGGAAGTCTCACTTCATCCTTGCCCTAAATTTTCCTTTCTTCCCACAGAAACTGATCCTGTCAGAAACCTCCATCTTTGATGTGCTCCCCGTGTTCTTCTACCACACCAACAGGGTGGTGCGCATGGCAGCGCTGGAGGTGGGGCCTGGGGGGCACAGAGTGGGGCCTGAGGGTGGCATGGGGGGCCCAGGGGTGGCAGGGGCAAGGTGGTACCTCCTGTGTCCCCTCACAGGTGTACGTGCGGCGGGGGTACATCGCCTACGAGCTGCACAGCCTGCAGCACCGGCAGCTCTCTGATGGCACCTGCCTCGTGGAGTTCCAGTTCATGCTGCCCTCCTCCCACCCCAATAGGTACAGGGGTCCCTGCCACACACCTGTCTTGCTCCCCTGGACACAAAGCTTTTCTTTTCACAAAGCTTTGGGGTTTGTATCATCCCCTCTGTGCAAAGTGGGTGCTGCCACCACACTGTCCCATTGCCAGTGGAGCAGGATGAGCCCTCTCCAGGTCAAGGTCCCCTATGGGAGCTGTGTGGTCTCACACGGTGCCTTCCCCAGAGCTGACACTTGCTCCCCATGACAGGATATCCATCCCTGTCAGCATCACCAACCCTGACCTGGCCCGGCACAGCACTGAGCTCTTCATGGACAGCGGCTTCTGCCCCGGGAGCCAGAGGATGGGAGTCATGGTGGCTTTCCGCAGATTTGAGGACTTCAAAAGGTGGGGGTGCAGGGACACACCTGGCCAGAGTTTGTGCATTTTGGGTCATAGGAGAGCAAAATGAGGTGAAAGAGCCACAGCTGGGGGCAGCTGGGTGGTGTTAGAGGCAGCTCCAGTTCCCAGC
Source organism: Zonotrichia leucophrys gambelii (assembly GCF_028769735.1). Classification (NCBI taxonomy): domain Eukaryota; kingdom Metazoa; phylum Chordata; class Aves; order Passeriformes; family Passerellidae; genus Zonotrichia; species Zonotrichia leucophrys. Next base: position 4,054,668 of record NC_088185.1, read on the forward strand.
GTAGCTGCAGACTGGGTATTCTCAGTACAACATTTACCTTGTGGGGACATGAGGAACGTGGGGAAAGCTTACATGGCACACCTTATATTTGAACATTAATGCAGCAGAGCCCAGAGCTGCATTTCTTAAGCTGTGGGTTTGCTGTGGGATGGTGGGGCCATTGTGCTGGTACCTGTGTCCCTGTCACACTGTCGCAGTGGGTTCCTGGCGCTGTCCCTTCAGGCAGGAGGTGGGCACAACATGCTGGCTTGTGACCCCACCTCTGCTGTTTGGGCAGGAACTTTGATGAAGTGATCTGGTGCTTCTCCAACTCGTCGGACAGTGGGCTCCTCAGTGATGCACAGGCCACCACCTACGATGAGGAGGACACCAAGGTGGGCATGAAGCTGCTGCTGGTGTCCCCAGGTGGTGCTGGGACAGCACTGATGCTGCTGGTCAGGGTTGACTGTAGGGTTTTTTTTGCCAGAACATCTGTGAGGAGCCAATCCACATCCTCAACATCGCGCTCTGCTCAGCTGACCACGCGGAAGATGAGAAGCTGGTGCCCATCTTCAGAGCCTTTGCCCAGTCCAAGGTTTGTTGCTGGGGCTGGACCCTCTTTTTGTAAACCCTGCAAGCCAGAACACTGTACCCAAGGACATTGCCTCCTCTCCATGCAGTGCACCCCAAAATGCTGCAGTTTAGGTTTTGTTTGCTCCCTTGGTGGAGATGTTTAAGCTCTCTTAACTGGTGGCATTTTCTGTTTCTGTGTAGAAAAAGGTCCTCGTTGAACATGGTCTCCGGAGAATCACGTTCCTCATTGCCCAGCAGGTGAGTGCAGCTCAGATTCTGACATCTATAAATACCTTACAGACACAGCTCTGAGTGATGGATGGACCCACTGTGCTTCAGGAGCTGGGAATTAATTAATGAGCAATTCAATGAGTGATTTATCTCCTGTGTGATCCTTTATCCTGCTCATGTTTCCAGTAACGTGGTTCCTGCAGAGCCACTCCATAGCTTTAAGCTGCCTTTAGAAGCCATCACAGAGTAGAAGCCCAGAGTGGTTTGGGTGAGAAGGGCCCTTAGAGTTCATCCTGTTCCACTCCCTGCCATGAGGTGGAACTCTCCACTGTCCCAGGTTTCTCCAAGCCCTTTCCAGCCTGGCCTGGGACACTTCCAGGGATGAGGCAGCCACAGCTTCTTTGGGCAGCCTGTGCCAAGGGCTCACCTCCCTCACAGGGAACAATTCCTTCCTAAAATCCAATCTAATCAATCCCTCCCAGCCCTTTTCCCTTTGGGAGAGAACGAAGCCTGCAAAGTTTTTTTTTAACGGAGAATCAATCAATGGAGAATCAACAATCTTCTGTGGGCCAGGCCTATTCACATTGCCTTCTCTCTCCCTTTTGCTGCAGAGAGAATTCCCAAAATTCTTCACGTTCAGAGCCAGGGATGAGGTAAGATCCCGTGGGAGCGGTGCCGGCGCGGCGCCAGTGCGGCCCTGGCTCACGGCTGTGCCCGGCAGTTCGCAGAGGATCGGATCTACCGGCACCTGGAGCCGGCGCTCGCCTTCCAGCTGGAGCTGAGCCGCATGTGCAACTTCGACCTGACGGCCATCCCCTGTGCCAACCACAAGATGCACCTGTACCTGGGGGCTGCCAAGGTCCAGGCGGGCACCGAGGCCACCGACTACCGCTTCTTCATCCGCGCCATCGTGCGCCACTCCGACCTCATCACCAAGGCAGGGTGGCACCCTGGGGCACAGTGAGGGTGCGGGGGTGGCCTGGCCTCTGCTGAGCCACCTGCTCCATCATAGGAGGCTTCCTTCGAGTACCTGCAGAACGAGGGTGAGCGGCTGCTCCTGGAGGCCATGGATGAGCTGGAGGTGGCTTTCAACAACACCATCGTTCGCACCGACTGCAACCACATCTTCCTCAACTTCGTGCCCACCGTCATCATGGACCCGTCCAAGGTGTGTTTCTTGGGGGTCCTGCTTCCTCTGTCCTGGAGAAGTTTCTCTGTCATGCCCTGTGCTCAAGACCACTACACAGATGGGCAGCCAGCCCCCACCATCTTTCCCTGTCCCCAGTGGAGAGGGTGGATATCAGCACCAGGCCCATGAAGAGACAGAAGGGACTCACCCAAAGCAAATCCGAAATGGCTGTTTGGGGTGGACATGCAACAGGGCTGCTCCAGCCATGGCACTGTGTGCTCAGTGCTGTCCCTGAGGTCACCAACCCCCCTTTGTGCCATCCCCTGTGCAGATCGAGGAGTCGGTGCGCTCCATGGTGATGCGCTACGGCAGCCGCCTCTGGAAGCTGCGTGTGCTGCAGGCTGAGGTGAAGATCAACATCCGCCTGACGCCCACTGCCACCACCGCCATCCCCATCCGCCTCTTCCTCACCAACGAGTCCGGATATTACCTGGACATCAGCCTCTACAAGGAAGTGAGGGACCCCGGCACTGGCAGCGTGAGTAACCCAGTAGTGACTGCAGGAACACAACCATGGCTGCCTGAGTGCTGCCAGCTCCAGCAGAGCTTTAGGGGGGCTTCTGCAAAACTCCTTGTGAACCTGCAGTGCTGATCTGCCCAGAGCCCCCAAACTTCCAACAGCATTCCCACAGCTGGGTTGGTTTCATCCATCTGTCTGCATCCAATTGGGGTGGTGCTTTATTCAAAATGTGCTGAGCTTTATCCATTTGGGTTCCTTAGGTTGATGCTGGTGTGGAGCTGGGCAGTTTTGAGCACTTGAGGTGGTGGTCAGTGTTAGAGTGTCACTAGTACTGGCAGCACATCAGTGTGACTGTCCCCTCAACAGCAAAAAAAATGGGTGGAAAATCGCCTTGACCAAGCAGGGCTCAGCAGTGCTCCAGAAGAAGAGTCACCATGACATCCAGGGAAAGCAACAAATGCTCTTCTCTCCTTTCCAGATCACGTTCCAGTCATATGGGGACAAGCAGGGGCCGCAGCATGGGATGCTCATCAACACCCCCTATGTCACCAAGGACCTGCTTCAGGCCAAGCGCTTCCAGGCACAGTCCTTGGGCACCACCTACGTGTATGACTTCCCAGAGATGATCAGGCAGGTGAGTCTGGCTGAGCAGAAAGAGGCTCCAAATTACTGCTCCTTATCCCTACCCTCCCCAAATATTCCCACCTGAGGAAAAGGTCCCTCTCATCAGGCTGTCAAATGAGAAAACAAAAAGAGCCCAAGCTCCAACATTTTTCGTTATATGAAACATTTCTAAACCAATTCCTAGCTCTTGGAATTCCTGAAACTAGATGGTCTTTAAGTTCTCTTCCAAGCTAAACCATTCCAAGCAACATGCTGTGTCTCCACAGGCTCTCTTCAAGCTGTGGGGCTCCTCGGACCTGTATCCCAAGGACATCATGACCTACACTGAGCTGGTCCTGGACTCTCAGGGGAACCTCGTGCAGATGAACAGGGTCCCTGGAGGGAACGAGGTAGCAGGGAATTGTTTGGAATTGGGCAGAGGAAGCAGGTGGGAATGGCTGGTGGCTTAATCTGGCTGTGTTTAAAGCTTGGGAGATGCTCCTCAACCATTTTGTCTGATGGTTAATGCCACCTGCAGCTCAGCCCCTGTGTCTCTTGGACGTGGCACTTAGTGCTCTGGTCTAGTTGACAAAGTGGTGATCAGTCAAGCATTGGACTCAGTGATCTTGGAGGTCTTTTCAAGCCTGGTTAATTCTGTGATTCTGTAAATGACTCTCTGACTCTCTGGAGATTCTTCTGTGTAACCTTGTGCTGTTTTGAGGCAGGTGGGGATGGTTGCTTTCAAAATGAAGCTGAGGACCCCTGAGTACCCCAAAGGCCGGGACATTGTGCTCATCTGCAATGACATCACACACAAGATTGGCTCCTTTGGGCCTGAAGAGGACCTGGTGTTCCTGAGGGCATCAGAGCTGGCACGGGCCGAGGGCATCCCCCGCATCTACATCGCTGCCAACAGCGGCGCCCGCATCGGCTTCGCTGAGGAGATCAAACACATGTTCCAGGTGGCCTGGGTGGACCCAGCTGAGCCCTTGAAGGTGTGTGGGCACCTCCCCTCCTGCAGCACAGGAAACAGCAGAGGGTCCAGCTGGGGAAGGGATGAGCAGAGTTAAAGTGGGATGTCAGGTTGTGGGATTAGAGCAGGGATTGAGGCCATACCTGCACCCAGCACCGTGGGGATGGTTCCTTTGGCTTCTCCCACGTGGTGGAGGTGAAGGTGTCAGTGCTGGCATGGCTGCTCTGTCCAGCTCTGGTCCCTGAGCTGCTGCACAGCATGGTTTGGGATAGGTTTGGGAAAGGACCATGTGCCATGTGAGTATGTGTGTGGGGGGCTCCACAAGTCATCCTTCTCTTCTTTCCTTGCAGGGGTTCAGGTACCTGTACCTGACTCCCCAGGACTACGCGAGGATCAGTGCCATGAACTCGGTGCGCTGTGAGCATGTGGAGGAAGGTGGAGAGTCCAGGTGAGTCCCATATCCCATGAGACACACAGAGCCACCCTAAACTCATCAGGATTCAGCTCCCACCTCATCATCCTGCCAGGCACATCATGCAGGTGAATGCTTCCCGCACCACAGCTCCACTTTCCCTGCAGGTATGTCCTGCTGGACATCATTGGGATGGACAATGGATTTGGGGTGGAAAACCTGAGAGCTGCTGGTACCATTGCTGGGGAGTCCTCCCGTGCCTATGATGAAATAGTGACCATCAGCATGGTACAGTGAGGCCCTTCCCCTCTCTGCTCCTCCCCTCTCTCCTGCTGGCTCTTAAAGTCACCATGGGAGGGGTGACAGAATGCAACAAGCCCTTCACAGCATCCTTCTCCAGGTGTGTGCTGCAGCCCCAGTGACCCCAGGTGTCCCTTTGTGTGTGCCCAGGTGACTTGTCGTGCCATCGGCATCGGTGCCTACCTGGTGAGGCTGGGCCAGCGTGTCATCCAGGTGGAGAACTCCCACATCATCCTCACAGGTGTCACAGCTCTCAACAAGGTACCAAGCTCTGGCTGCATGTCCTCCATGGCACTGTCCTTCTCACCACTACCTGTGTGTGCTCCTTCCCTGTCCCATGGAACATCAGCCTGGATAGAGGTGGAGATTCTGCCTCAGCCTAGAGGGAATTTGCCTGTGCAGAGGTTTGAGCTGACAAACAGAGCAAGGGAGCAGCTCCTGTGTCAGCAGAGCCCCATGTGTTTCTCTAGGTGCTGGGACGGGAGGTTTACACATCCAACAACCAGCTGGGAGGAGTGCAGATCATGCACAACAACGGTGTTTCCCATGTCACTGTCCCAGATGACTTTGAGGGGGTCTACACCATCCTGCAGTGGCTCTCATACATACCCAAGGTAGGAGGGTGCTGCAGGGGGGAAGGAGGGGGATGTCACCCATACCTGGCTGGTGACCTGCCCTCGGGGTCTCCCTTGCAGGATAACCAGAGCCCGGTGCCTGTCACTGCCATAGTTGACCCTGTTGAAAGAGAAATTGGTTTTGTCCCTTCCAAAGTCCCCTATGACCCCAGGTGGATGCTGGCAGGGAGACCCCATCCAAGTAAGTGAGAACAACCCAAGGCCTTTGCAGCACTGCTCCCAAATGCATCCTGTAGGTGCAGAAGATGCTCTTGGCTGTGGGTTGGTGTTCAGGAACCTTTCAGTGCTTGCCCTTGCACCACTCCATGTTTTCCTGTGCTCTGCAGCTCTCAAAGGGACCTGGCAGAGCGGTTTCTTCGACCAGGGCAGCTTCATGGAGATCATGAAGCCATGGGCTCAGACCGTGGTGGTTGGCAGAGCAAGGTACTGCCAGGAGCAGGGGATGGAGCTGGGATCCTGCATGTGTGGCCCCTCACCTTCAAGGCCTGTCTGTGGCACTGCTTTTGGGATGGTGGAGAGGAAGCAGCTCTCTGGTGGGGCTGGGGTGGAGGGGAACAGGCCTTGCTGAGCCCCCCTTGCCCTGCCACAGGCTGGGAGGTCTCCCCGTGGGTGTCATCGCTGTTGAGACCCGCACTGTGGAGGTGACAATACCTGCTGACCCTGCCAACCTGGACTCAGAGGCAAAGGTGAGTGGGGTACAGCTGGAGCCAGGTGGCATCTGAGAGGAACTGGGGGGAAGGGAGGAGTAATAGCTCAGCATGATCCTTGGGCATAATTTTCCTTAATTCAGGTGAAATCAAGCTTGCTGGGTCAGTTCGTTTTCTTCCTGCTGTTTCATGCAGCATGCCAGGAAGAACTGGCACAGTCTCAGCTGCTCACTGTCTTTTCCAGATAATCCAGCAGGCTGGACAGGTCTGGTTCCCAGACTCTGCTTTTAAAACAGCCCAGGCCATTCGGGACTTCAACCGGGAGCACCTCCCGCTGATGATCTTTGCCAACTGGAGAGGCTTCTCCAGCGGCATGAAAGGTACCTGTGCTTGGGATGCCCACATTCCCATGGTGTGTGACAAAACTCTGTCACCCCTGCCACCCCACAGGGTCCTGGGATGGCCCAGCCTACCAGGGCATGCACCACTCTGGAATGCAGGGTTGGGTTGGGCTGGGGAGGTCATGGGGGATCACAGGGCAGAGATCCCAGGGGTTGGTGGCTTCCTGCTGGCTGGTTTTGCAGGCTGCTTTGTCTCTCCAATAGACAAGGTGGCTTTGGGCAGCTGGGAGGAGGCTGGGACAGTGGCAACTGGGACACCCAGCCCCTGAGTTCCTTTGGCTTTCAGACATGTACGACCAGATGCTGAAGTTTGGCGCCTTCATCGTGGACAGCCTGCGGGACTTCAAGCAGCCGGTGCTGGTGTACATCCCCCCTCACGCCGAGCTGCGCGGCGGCTCCTGGGTGGTCATCGACTCCACCATCAACCCCCTGCACGTGGAGCTCTACGCTGACAAGGAGAGCAGGTCAGCAGCCTGAACACTTGTGTGGGTCATCCAAAATACCTGTGTGTGTCATCTTGTCCTAAGATTTATTCTCCCATGCATACCAGTCCTTGCTTTACCAAACTTCCCTTCCAGGGGAGGCATTTTGGAGCCTGGAGGAACAGTGGAGATCAAGTTCAGAAAGAAGGATCTGGTGAAGACCATAAGAAGGATTGATACAGTTTATGCCAAGCTTGTTGAACAGATGGGTAAGGAAGGGGAGTTTGGGGTTGTGGACATTGGTGGTGGTAGGTTAAACATGAGGCTCAAGCACTTTGGTGGCAACCACCAGGAGTCCTTTAGTGTCCTTCTGGGAAAACTCATTTTGTCTTTTCTGTTGGTGGAGCTGAGAGGATGTGGTACTTTAGAACACCTGGTATCTCCTGGGGGCTCTGTCAATGGGTTAAATGGGGCTGGGGTCTTCTCCCCTGCTTTGAGATGAAGGATGGCCATGGCCACGTTGAACTGATTCCTGATGCATTGGGAGTTCTTTTCCCTCATGTCTCTCCAGCCTGCTACAACATGGTCCCACAAAGTCCTTGCAAATGCCATCTCCCCTCTCATGTAGCAGGCACTGAGTGTGGTGTGACCTCTTTGTGGCCATGGCTTGTATGACTCTGGTGTCAGTGTGCCAAGGAAAGAGCCGTGGCACTGGGCATGCTGGCTGATGTGGCAGCATAGAGGCGACGCCCTGGTGGCATCACCGGGGGGCTGCTCAGCCCGCTGTGTCCCGCAGGCTCCCCCGAGCTGTCGGAGGCGCAGCGCAAGCAGCTGGAGCAGCAGCTGAAGGCGCGGGAGGAGCTGCTGCTGCCCGTGTACCACCAGGTGGCCGTGCGCTTCGCAGACCTGCACGACACCCCGGGCCGCATGCAGGAGAAAGGGGTCATCACGGTGAGCCGGGCACCGGGGAGGGGCTCCGAGGTGACAGGCAAAGGTGGGGGGAAAATCCCTCCCCTGTGACATCCCTGCCCTCTGCCCTCCATCCCGCCGGAGCCGGGAGCCAGCGGCCGCCGGCAAACCCGGGCTGTGCTCCGGTTTCCCCAGGACATCCTGGAGTGGAAGAGCGCCCGCTCCTTCCTCTACTGGCGGCTGCGGCGGCTGCTGCTGGAGGAGATGGTGAAGGGGGAGGTGCTGAAGGCCAACAGCGAGCTCACCCACATCCACATCCAGTCCATGCTGCGGCGCTGGTTCATGGAGACGGAAGGAGCTGAGAAGGTACCCCCAGCCCCGGCCTCCTGAGGCACCTCCAGTCAGGGCATCCCGAGGGATCTCACCTTGCTCTGCCACCATTCAGAGGTTTCAGTGCTGTTTCAGTGTGTGATGGGAATGTGTGAGGATGGGCAGTGAAGCAGCCCTGGGCTGGGGCTGGCTCTTCAAATCAGGTGACTCCAGTTGAGTGCCGGTGCTCAGTGATGGCAAATTAGTCCACAAATAAACATTTTTTACTTCCCAGGGCAAAAATGGGTTTTTTAGCTGCTCTCAAATGACACACATGTTGCTGTGCCTGCCTCAGGAAGCAGGACATGCAAAGGAACCATATTTTACCTCTTTGCTTTTTAAGTGGTTTGCCAATAGGGGCAGGTCAGGGAAGAAAAATCCCATGGCCTGGATTTGAGGCTCCAGGAGGAAGGGAGGGCTCAGGCTGTGCAGGCAGCAGAACCCCCTGCCCACAGTGCTGCTTTCTCCAGGGCTACCTCTGGGACAACAACCAGGTGGTGGTGGAGTGGCTGGAGAAGCACATGCAGGAGGAGGATGGCACCCAGTCAGCCATCAGGCAGAACATCAAGTACCTGAAGCGGGATTACATCCTCAAGCACATCCGGAGGTGAGTGCTGTGGGAGCTGGGATGAGAAGGGGTCCCTGGGATGGGAACAGCAGGTGGTGGAGACCAGGCAGTTCTCACTTTAGTCTCTCTCTGCCCTGTGCCTTGCAGCTTGCTCCAGGCCAACCCTGAGCTGACCATGGACTGCATCGTGCAGATGGCTCAGCACATCACCGGCCCACAGAAGGCCCAGGTCGCCCATCTCCTGTCCAGGGTGGACACTGATGATGATCCCTGCTGATCTGGACAGTCACCACAGGGTAGGAGAAGCACCAGGACACAGCCAGACCTCACTTGCCCACCTGGCTCCTCAGCCCTTGAACTGAAGCCTTCGACTCTTGCTTATGTGCCTAAATAAAGGACACCAGTGCTTTTAAGTATTTTAAGCCATGGAGATGGTCTTGCCATCCATGCAGTCCTCTCTGGCACTGGGGGTGCTGCCAGAAGATGAACTTGTCCTGAGCCAAGCCTGGAATCTGGACCTGGTGCAGAACTTGGTTTTAAAAAGAATCCAAAATATTTTCCTGTTTTAGTTGCCAGCCCTTGGTGTTTCAAACAAGCACCAGGTCAGACACATCTCATGAGACTGGACAGAGCTGGAGGCACAGACCCCTGGCCAGGGCCAGTGTCCAGCTGGCTGGGTTCAAGCTGACCAGGCACCAAGACCAGGAAATGAGAAGCAGCCTCCAAGTGATGCTTTATAAAGTGTGAGGAGCAATTTCTGTCATCCTTTCCCTCACTGGGGGGCAAACAATAAATGTGGCCATGAGTAGCTGATGGTCCAGGAAAGACCTCAGTGAGCTAATCTGGGAGCTGCTCCCTTGGGAATGTCCAAGGATCCATCAGGCTTTGGCTGACCTGGCTGTGCCTCTCACCCATCTCGTGTCCTTTCTGGCTCCTGCAGAGCATGGAGAGGAGGGAGGATGGCTCCAGTGTCCTGGTTCCTCCTTGGAAGCAGCAGAGCCAGGGGGAGCTGTCACCTGCTGGGACCTGCACCCTGCTGCTCAGGTAGCCTTTGATCATCTTGGTTGTGGAGGGGAAATTTGAAGTTTTCCAATGCCTCTGGCTGTGTCATTTCCCCAGCACAGATTTACCTTGGGCTCATAAGGAGGAGGTGGGATGGCAATGGAAGGTGGGACACCTGGCTCAAGTGCAGTGCTGGTATTGCCCTGGGTGAAGGTGTTGGACACAAATGGGATCCCACAATGTCTGTAGGAAGTCTCCCTGTCCTGGGCTAGGGATGGGAAGGGTCTTGTGGGTCACTTCCTGGCTGGAAGTGTCACTGCTGACAGGCAATAAAGTGAGCTCAGCTCCCAGAGAACTCCCTGACCTCTGTGTCTTCTGTCATTGTCCTGAGCAGGGCCTGGTGTCTCTGGCTCTGGGCAGCCCCTTCTCTGTGGCACAGGACCTGTTTGGGGTGGGGAACTCTGAACATCCCTCCTGCCACCCCCTGTCCCCACTCCAGAGCCTTTCCAGGCATTTCAGAGGGTTTCAGGAACAGGGTGACACCAGAGGGGAAGAACTCTGAGAGTAAATACCTGTAAACTCTTAAATACCTGTAAACTCTTAGAGTAATACCTGTAAACTCTTAGAGTAAAAACCTGTAAATTCTTACACTAAATACCCATAAACTCTTACTCTCCTGGAGGATTTGAGCCAAGGATCCACCTTCAGCTTGGGCATAGGGTCTGTAAAGGGAATGAAGCCCAGCATGACACCAGAGCAGGCACCACACAGCACATCCAGAATGCCCCAGGCATAGTGCTAAGAAATGTTTATTAAAAAAAGCAAAGACATTGTAGGTGACACCAGTCACAGCAAAGGATCATTCATCACATTTGTCCTTGGACAATAAATTATGACGTGGAGCATCATGGTGCCCTTTGGAAGAGGTTGCCATGGAGGGATGCACTGGGAGGATACAGGCACAGATGTTTCCAAGTCCCCTGATCTTCATATTTTTCAAGCAAGAAAGTGCCCTGTGGGGCCACTCCAGCATCCTGCACCCTCCAGCTTTAATCCATGGATGGGTGTGGGAGAGAAAAGCCTGGGAGCACCTGGGAACGGCACCGGGAAATTCTCTGAATGCACAGGAACAGACAAAACCCAAGGTATAAATATCACTTTTTGCTCACAGAGGTATAAGTAGACTAAATGCTAAATTCCAACATATTTCAGATGTTTCATCACATTATTTTCAATGTATGTTAACAAGTACAAAGCAGGGTTTGAAATTCTTTTTTAAAATGCTACATTAGAATCAAGTTTTTTAGTTAATTAGCAAAGACTATTATGAAAGGTACAGTGACAATATTTGGTCTCTGATTTTTTTTAAAAAGCATGAGTTTCACAGTATCAAAAGTGCTTATTAAAGAAATGTAGTGTAAAAACTGTGATAAGATGGTTGTGGTTCTGATGATGAATAATTTAGTGGCTGTAAGAAAGGTTACTGCAGCATTATACAAATTGAACAGTGCTCAGTTCACATAATTTCTTTTCATAACAATAAATATAAATAAATTTACAAATAGTAATACTGCCTAGCACAAGAATAGACAGAAGCACAATACACAAGACTATAAATCTATTTTTTTAAAAAAATCCTAAACATCTGCATAATTCCTAAAATCCTCTAGCCAGTGATCAGTTTAATAGTTCAGTAGTACCACTTCCTTCAGGGGTGAGGACTTTTACAAATCTAGATATAACAGTGATCTGCTAGGGAGGCGAGTTTTCCTTTTTTAGTGGTTTTGCTCCTTTTTTCCTACCTCCTAACAATAAATTAACAACAGTTACATCAGAAAAGTGTTAGTGGTGCAAACATCTCCAGGAACTGGGGGAGGTCTTTGTCCAATTTGGCAAATTAAGAAAAAATGACACACCAGGGGCACAATCAACCAACTTGGGGCTGGCCAGCCCCATGGCTTGTGGTGGCTTCTGTGACAGTGGTGACACAGCAGCTCCACCACGGTGTGGAATAAATTTAATTCCCTTAACCGGGTGATTTTTAGCTCAGTTACATTCCAGTGAAAGTTCCTTCTGCCTTCCAGGTCCTTCTGGAGAGCTCCCCAGTCCCACAACACAAGTGTCCATGCCCTTGCCATGGGGGAAAGTGGTTTCACAAGTCCCAGCTTGATTTATTTTGGCCTCACACGCTGTGGAAGCAGCCAACACATCCCAAAGCAGGACAAAGCCCTTGGAGCTTCCCGGTCGGATTTTAACCACGGGGAAGAACCGTCCCTCGGGATCCGCGGGACAGTGCCAAGCTCAGAGCAGAGGGATGGGTTTGTTGCCTTGGGGGTTCATGTACTGAGCAGCTGCCACATTGTCCAGGGTGGTGTAGGTGGTGTAAAGGCCAGTGACCTGCAGGTCGGAGAAGGAGCGGTCGCTGCCGCTGGACGCGGGCGTGAGGCCGGGCGTGCCCAGCTCGCAGTCGGAGAGATGCAGGGGGGAGTTGCTGAAGGCACCCAGGGTGTCCAGGCTGAAGCTGTCGTCCTTCATCTCCTCCCAAATGTTCCCTGGAAAAGATGGAATCCTGCTCACAGCAGCACATCCCCAGGTCCCCCGGGGGCCAGGGCTAAAGGGCTTCATTTGATGCTCGAGGGTGGGACCACGGTGGTGCAAGGGGCAGCAAGTCTGATCCCCCAAATCCTGTGATTCCAGACCTTTCTGGGCAGCAAGTCTGATCCCCCAAATCCTGTGATTCCAGACCTTTCTGGGCAGCAAGTCTGATCCCCCAAATCCTGTGATTCCAGACCTTTCTGGGCAGCAAGTGTGTTTATCTCCCACATCCTCTGCTTCCACATCTTTCCAGACAGCACCTCTCTACCCGTGCTCTACCCAGGACCACGTCAAGCATTGCCACAAACCAGAGAAGTTCTGCTTGCCCAGAAGAAGAACCCCAAAGCACGAGCAGAGCTCTGTTTTCCCAGGGGCAGAGAGATGCAGTGTCCCACATCCACCTGGCTGGACACCCCTGCTTCCCCCCACTGGAGCCAGGAAGGTTCTTTGCTTTCCCACCTGGCACAGGGACAAAAATCCACTGAGGGCGACCTGGGAAGTCACCCTGAAGATGCCACCACCCAGCCCCATCCCAGAACATCCCCCTGAGGATCCTGGCTGGATATTCAGCATGAACACACCCACAAACCCCAGCTGTGCCCTCCCAGTGCCTTTCCCCGTACCTTGCAGCGCGAAATCCATGATGCTGGGATCCAGAGCATCCACCTCCGTGCTCATGTCCACCGCCACGTTGGGGAAGTCCGGGGCGCGTCCCATGGGGTGGTGGGGCAGGGGGCTGTGGCTCATGTCAGGCAGGGTGTGCAGAGGAGGCGTCTGTGCAGGTGCTGGCGAGTTGGGGGCGAGGCGAGCCTGGGTCTGGAGCTGGTGGTGCAGCGGCAGGGGCTGCAGGGACAGCGTCATGATGGGCTGGGGCTGGAGCTGGGACACCGAGATGCGGCCCAGGGGGGGCCCCTCGGGCTCTGCCTGCTTGCTGGGCCGCCTGCAGCTCTCGGGTCTGTCGGTGATCAGCTTGTCCAGCTCCTCTGCCCGTTCCAGGGAGGAAAAGAGATGCTTTAACACGTTTGTTCAAGCAGGGACTGCCCAAAGAACAGCTGCGTTTCTGGCGTGAACTGATTGTCACAGTGTGAGAACCAGCACAGGCTGTGACTGTGCAGGGAGCAAGAAATGACACCTAATTCCTTCTCCAAATCCATGGTTATCCCTGACTGAGCCAAAGGAATGATCATGCAACTGCAGAGCAGCCCAGCCACCCCTAGAGGCAGCTCACCCCCAGCTGCAGAGCTCTGTGGTCAGAGAAACACTCAGAATTCTGCTTATCTGTAAGTACAAAAAAATTCTGCTTGTCTCCCAAATAACTACAAAAAACTCCTGACTGTTGCAGTGGCCCTTTTGCTTTTAAACAAGTAACATGTCATTTATCACTGACTGCATGTTACTGATTTTGTAGCAAAAAAATTTCCAGTTGATTTTGTCAATACTGAGCTCCTGAAAGCTTCGAAAACGTGTTTCTTTATAAATAAGAAATTTTATAAATAAGGGGGGGGAATGATAAATAAACAATATATAAATAATAAAGATATTATAGAAAATATTCTATATAATATATATCTATATATCTATATATATATAGATATAATATATAATATATATAATATATAATATATAATATATAATATATAATATAGATATAATATATATATAATATAATATATAATATATAATATATAATATATAATATATAGATATTGATATAGATAATATAGAGTTTATAGAATAATATAATATATCATATATATTTTATTTTTAGTTGTAATATTAGATATATGTCTATATACATCTATATATATTAGATAATATAGATAATAGATATAACTACATAATATTTATAATAATATAATATAAATAATATTAAATTCAATTCTATAAATAAGAAAATGCTTAAAATAGGGAGAGTTTTGCAGAAGAACAGGCAAGAAGAACAGGCAAGAAGCAGCATTAAAATGCTTCTCTATGAAAAGTGCATTAAATATGACTGGATATTAAAATATTCCCCCAAACAGTAACCCCAGAGGCAGTGGAGCCATGCAGGGAATGCCATGGATGAGCAGGATGGGGAATGTGGGCCCTACCTGGGTTAGCCATGCTCCTGTGAATAGCAGCCAAATCCTTCCTCTTCCACTTCTGCATCTCCTCCTCCATCTTGTCGATCTTGGCGGGGTTGAGGGCCCACAGGCAGCCCTTGCGGGACGTCCCGCTCAGTTTGTTCTCCACCTTCTCAAAGCACTTGTTCAGGGACAGGTTGTGGCGCACGGAATTCTTCCACCCATCAGGGGCAGTCTGCGAGGGCAGCAAGGGGTTAATGGGAGCAGCCGTGATATTTCCTGAAAAATCCCTTGGCCAGGGTTTTTTCTCCTGAGAAGCCTCAGAAAAGAGATGTAAACAATAATTATCTGATCACTTCTCCCTGTGTTTTGCTGCTCTGGAATGTGGCAGGTGCATCTTTGATTGGTGCCATGTGAGTTGTTTTTACTGAATGACCAATCCCAGTCCAGCTGTGTCGGACACTGTGGTCAGTCACGGGGTTTTTATTGTCATTCTTGTCTAACCTTCTGATGTATCCTTTTCTCTTTCTTTAGTACAGTTTTAGTATATCATTACATTATAATATGATATGGTATGAATATGATATGGTATGAACATAATATAATATAATATAATATGATATAATATAATATAATATAATATAATATAATATAATATAATATAATATAATATAATATAATATAATATAATATAATATAATATAATATAATATAATATAATATAATATAATATAATATAATATATATGGTATGGTATAGTATAGTATAGTATGGTATGGTATGATATAATAGTATATTATACTATACCATACTATACTATAACATAATATAATTAATATAGTATCATATGATTAATATAATTAATATACTATACTATTAATTATATATTATATATATATATATTTATATTATATTTATTAATATTATAATATATATATTATTATATATTATATATTATATATTATATATTATATATTATATATATAATATCATCCTTCTGAGAACTTGGAGTCAAATTCTTATCTCTCACCTCATCCTGGGGACCCAACAACACCACACCACGGGGGAAAGGGGGTTGGGATGGGGCATTTCCGAGCTGGGGAAGGCCCAGGTACCTTGAAGTAGGGGAAGTGCTCCTTCATGAAGCTGTAGATCTCGCTCACGGGCAGGCTCCCGGTCTTGCTGTTCTTCAGTGCCATGGCAATCAAACAGCTGTGGGCAGGAAACCCAGGAATGGCTTGGAATCATGGAATGGCTTGGCTGGGAAGGGATCTTAAAGCCCATCGAGTTTCACACTCTGCCACCTTCCACTAGCCCAGGTTGCTCCAAG
This sequence comes from Zonotrichia leucophrys gambelii, assembly GCF_028769735.1. NCBI lineage: Eukaryota > Metazoa > Chordata > Aves > Passeriformes > Passerellidae > Zonotrichia > Zonotrichia leucophrys. Next base: position 4,070,329 of record NC_088185.1, read on the forward strand.
TCATGTCCAGCCTGGCCTTGGGCACTTCCACAGCTTCTCTGGGCAGCCAGTGCCGGGGCCTCACCATCCTCACAGGGAGGAATTCCTTCCCAATATCCCATCTATCCCTGCCTCTGGCAGTGGGAACTCACTCCTCTTGTCCTGCCACTCCACACCTCCTTGTGGTCTGGCACCCTTGGACCCACCTCTTCAGACACAGACAGCTGGGATCCTGGGATTCCTGCTCCCAAGGGCTCAGAAGTCACAGAATCACAGGATGAGCTGATTTAGAAGGGACCCACGAAGATCACTGAGTCCAGCTCCTGGCCCATCCCCAAGAGTCACACCACATTCCCAAAAGGATTGTCCAAACCCTTCTTCTTGGGCTCTGCCAGGCCTGGAGCTGTGACCACTTCTCCGTGATCCTCAGATTTTACTCCTCTGTGCTGTTACTCTCTCACTGCTCTCCAGGAATAACTTTCCTTGTTCACGCCTGCCACCCCTCAGAGGCAGCTCCCACACAGCTCCTGCATGGATGGGGGGATTTTGTTCCCTCCCAAAGGACCCAGACACCCCTGCAGTGTCACAGGCACCCCAGGACAGGCTGTGGGCAATGTGCCGCCTGCTCCCCACTCACCTGTAGGAGTAGATGGGCTTGGGATAATGCTTTGGGTGCAGCTCCTGGGCAGAGTGGGGAGCCAGGCGGGGCTGGGAATAGTGTGGCTGTGTCCCATAGGATGTGTTGTAGATTGCTGCTGGGTTACACTGTGTGCACAGGGAAAAGAAGGGAAGTGACAGATGCAAAATGTCCACTGGGGTGTGTGGGTTTAGGGACATTTTGGTTTTCTTTTAAAAGACATCTGGATTTGATCTTGGCAGGTACTTCCAAGACAGACAACAAGCACATACCAGTACCTGCTGGGGGTTCTGGGCCAGGGCAAACACCTGCTGGGGGTGAGGAGGAGGAGGATGAGGATGAGGAGGGAAGAGCTGTTGCTGTGTTTGCAAACCAGGGGACAGCTGCCCACCCACGGCGTAGGGGCTCATCTGCCAAGAAAAACACAACAGTCAAGGAGTTCCACCACCTTATCCCAGGAGCTGGGGCAATAAAGACCCACCAAGGCCTGCTCTTACATTGGCTCCGTGTGTGGAAATGGAGTTGAGGCCCAGGATTCCCTGGGGGAGGCTGGCCTGGACGTGGATCATCGCTCCGGGTGTCGAGTGCATCGCGCTCCCCACAGCACCTGGTGTGGAGAGAGGAAGGCAAGGGATGCTCCCATGGAGGCACAGCTCAGGGAAGGAAGGGGGTTAATGGATGCAGCTGAGCACAGGGAAGCTCTGGAGTGGAGAATCCAACCTCCCTGGCTCTTCACAGCCTGCCCAGATGACATCAGCTGCTCCCAAAACTCGTTAGGCAGGGAATGAGAGGCGGCAGCTGTTTAACAGCCCACGGTGGTGACACAGACACTGTGTCTTACAAAAGAGAAACAACACGTTCAGCATCAGCTGGATTGTGCTCTCAGGCAGGCAGGGTGGCACTCTGAGCTCTGTGATGTGTGTTTACCTAAAGGATGCTCACAAGGGAAAGAAAGGAGTTCAGCCAATACAGGCTGCAAGAAGCAAAGAGGTGTGAGGTAAATGAGGTGCCCTTTGCTTTATCAGTGTTGAAACAAAGCAAAAAGATTAATTATCTCATTTCAGAGGTGTTGAAAACCTCTGAAAGCCAGGACTTAAAATATCCCAGCCCAACAGGGCACCAGCAGCTGCACTGGGCAGAAATTCCCATGGGATCTGAGTGGTGCCAGTGCTGGAGCTCTCTCGCTCTTGGAATGGGGGGAAGGCACCAGCAGAGCCCTCAAGAGAAGCCAACAGGCTCCAGGTCTTTGGACAGGAAGCAAAATGTGAAAGGATAGGAAAAGCGAGCCTGAGGGGGAGTGGCAGGGGCAGGCTGTGCTGTTTAAGGAGCAGTTTTTCCCATTATTTCCCATTTCCCATTCCCCATCCCACAGTACCTGTCTGCTGGAGCATGGCACTCTGGGCCCCCAGGCTGAAATCCATTCTCCCACTGGCCATCTGCTGGAGCCGAGGCACATCCACGGATGTCAGCCAGGACAGGGACTGCAAATCCCCCGGGAGCTCATCCTCACTCAGCTGGGAAGGGTCTGAGGCCAGGAGCCTGCAAAGCAGCAGGGAGGTTAACGGGGAGCAGGAATTGCTGCATTGGCCCTGGAAAGAGATGGATGGGTGCCAAAGCTCCTGCAGGTCAGGGGGAAGAACCACCAGGCTGGAATTCTGTATCCAAATCCAGATGTGCCCCGTGGTTTCACAGCTGGTTACTGACACCCTTCACCTGGTCTTGTGTTCCTTTGACCAGTCTGGAACATTTTGGTTGAGAAAACCTCTTGTGGAGCATTTGTAGGGGAAGCAGGCCCAGGAACCCAGCAGAGAAACTGCCTGGAAACAAACCCAAACTGATTCCTTATTTTCACATCTGTCAGAAATTTGCACGTTTGGCTTTGATGGGGGAGAAACCAGGACTTAGAACCTGGTCATTCTGTATTAACCCTGCAATCCAGAGCCTTGGGAGGAGCTCTGGGCCCAGCTCCTGGGGAATACATGTGTTAATCCTGGAACACCTGGAAAAACTTCTCCCAGCCCCTGGATCCTGTCAGCTGTGACAGATCAGCATCTGCATAAAAAGAACTCCACAGACTGCTGATAGCTTCCATTCAGATACATGAAGTTATTGATACTTAAAAAACCATTTTTTAGGCAGTTTTTGACAGAGTAAAGGAGCAGAATGAAAGGTTTGAGACTGGAGGCACCATATCCGCCAGGTACCAGCAACAACAGCAGGCACAGCTGTGACAGGCTGCTTTTGGTTTAAAGCTCTGCTTTTGACACCTTTTACATGCTCCAGATCACCTGTTTTGCTTTGCTTCTGATACAGCATGTGGTACAAAATGAGAATATTGGAATATATTTACAGTACTCAAAAATTCCTGTGTGGTCCAAACTCCCTGTTAAAGTCACTAAAAGAACTCTTGCAAATGAAAAGCTAAATTAATTAATTTATGTGGAAGAGTATTACAGGAGTCACTGGTACCTTGAGGAGTAAAGCAGTAATTAGGACATGTCAGGGAATTGTCACTGACACCAAGGGTAAACCTAAAGGGATTCAGATCCAGGAAAACATCTTTATCTCTCAGAAGAACACAATTTAGTTGGATGCAGTTGATTTTGCTTTCAAACCCTTTTGCTTTCAAGAGCTCTCAGAGATGTGTTAAAGTGGTGTCTGCTGCTGATGCGTGTTTGCTGCCAAGTGATGCTGCAGGAAACTTAAATAAATCTGATCTCTTGCTGAAGCATCTTTTATGTTTTACACGACTCTAAATCAGCTTAAAAGAGCAAGGCAGAACTTCAGTGCCTGCCTGCTCTGGAGCTTTCAGCTCCTCTATTCAGGAATTCCAGAAACACCTATCAAAGCTCCCTGAACCACTGTCGGGGAGAAAAATAAAAAAAAAAAAATTTTTTTTGCAAAAAAGATTTTGTATAGGAGAAAAGGGGGGGAAAAATCAACACGGGACCAAGAGCCAAAGAATAAAAAAACCCTCTTCAAATCTCCCTCTCAGCCTACCCCGCGTTCTCTCTCCTACTGTAGTTATAGGGCAATAATTAGCATTGCCATGGTTACGCCGTTATTTCGCCAGGCTTGGGGACTTCCATCCATTAAAAAAAAAAAAAAAAAACAAACAACAAAAAAACCAAAAAAAAAAAAGCAAACCCCACCATCAGGTGACGGCTCTCCCGGCTCGGAGATTGGCTGGATTGGAAGAAAACAGGGGCATGAAATGATTTGAAAACCGGGCAGGCTCGGGGGTCGCTCGCAACAGTTGGTTGGGAGCAGGGGGAGTCGCGGGCCCTTTGTGCGCCCAACGCCCGCCGCCCCTGGCACGTGTCCCCTTTGTCTTTGGGGACCCCGCTTAATTGTGCCACCCCCCGCACCCGCTCCCTCTTTACAAGCCTCCCATTAATCTGCCCCGAGTGACAGGCGACACACAACACACGTCCCCTCGCCATCTGGCACCCCGCGCCCCGCCGGCACGAACGGGGTCAGCGCTGCGCATCGTGGAAACGCAGAATCGCCGAATTCTGCGCCATCAGCCCTTCCCCCGGGCAGGATCCGCGCTCCCGGGCCGCATTCCCGGCCGTTCTCCTGCCCAGCCCTCACCCGGGATGCTCCCAGCCCCGGGAAGGTGGGACAGCGTGTCCCGTTCAGCATCCGCGCCAGGGACACGGAGAGGGGCGAGGAAAGGCTTTGGAATCGGATGGGAAATTGTTGTTAGTGTATGAGGCTCTGTTTTAAATGGTTATGAAGATGTAATGGTGTTTAATAACTAGAGAAGCGTGCAAAATGGCTCTTTGTCCACGTCAATGGTCTCCCTTCCCTTCCCTTCCCTTCCCTTCCCTTCCCTTCCCTTCCCTTCCCTTCCCTTCCCTTCCCTTCCCTTCCCTTCCCTTCCCTTCCCTTCCCTTCCCTTCCCTTCCCTTCCCTTCCCTTCCCTTCCCTTCCCTTCCCTTCCCTTCCCTTCCCTTCCCTTCCCTTCCCTTCCCTTCCCTTCCCTTCCCTTCCCTTCCCTTCGTCTTTCACAGTTTCAATTTGAGTTTACAGTAATTCTTTTAAAACCACCTCAGCCTGTTCACTACGCTTTTTTTAAAAAATAGATTTGCTGCTTATCAGATTAACATCCTGTTAAAAATGAAGGATAAAGCAAATTCAATCAGAATTACACCCCTGCCCATGGCAGAGGGTTGAAGCAAGATGTTTAAGGTCCCTTCCAACCCATACCATTCTGTGATTCCATGATTTGATGATTCTATAATTCCATTATTTGATAATTCTACGATTCCATGATTTCAAGTTTAAGGATTATTCTTCAGGCTGCCTGCAAAACCAATGCTGAGATCTCTCATGTCTTAAAGAATGTGAAATTTTAAAGAATTCCAGTTGCTGCCTGGCTGAGGAGTTTTAAAAGTCTGGGGATGTTCTGTAGCATAAACCCAGCACATCTCCCAGGCCACAGGCTCAATGTGTGCCCTGCTTCCAGTGAAGAAATTCTAATTTAACTGCAAAAAATAAGAGAGAGCCAAGCACAGGAATAACCAACACTGTCATCTCCTGGGCTTCAATCTTCCTGACCTCAAAATTGCCAGCTACAGATCCATAAATTGGAACACCAGGTGGGATTGGATTCAGTTCCCCACCACCACCCTGCTCATCTCACTTTGGAGGATAAACTCCAGGAGGATAAATCCAGGAGGGTAAATTCCAGGAGGACAAACTCCAGGAGTCAGAGCTCCTGCCTTTGGCTGGGTGTTCACAGCCCCTGGCACAATGGGGCACTGTGGTAAAAGCAGCCTTTCAGTGCATGTAAATGAGATAAATAGTGATAGGCTGTAATTAATGCACTGCTGAGCCTCCCCTGCTCATTCCCAGGGCTCCTGGAGCAGAACCCCAGCAAGGGGAGGCTGCAGCCCCACCAGAGGTGTGGCAAACGTGGTGTTGTTTCTTCAGAGCGTGGTGAAATGATGCAACTCCACTTTTACCCCTCTGCAGTAAAACATCCCATGCTTCTGTCTCTCTCCTGCAAGGATGAGAACCCAGAGGGTGCTGAGGGTTTAGAGCCCAGTTCTCCTGTGTATCCCAGGATGCTGATCCTGGGAAAAGTGCCTGGAAAACTGGGTGTGATACAGAAATGCTCCATGGCACTGTCAGTCCTTACAATCTGCTCTGGAGTTATCTGCCCAAAATATTTATTCCTATCAGGAACACCTTGGAATGAGACCTCTTTCCAGATCTGATCATGGCAAAGTTCACCAGAGCTTGCCAGCAGCACAAAATCCTCACTCACAGCTACCTAAAGGTTATTTTCACCTTTTTCCCCCCACCATCAAGGGCATCCTGCTGGCACAGGGTGGAATTGGGGTCATTCCTGGCCTGGCCTTGCAGGAGTTTAACACCAGAGCTGGATCTGAGCCTGAACTCACCAGTGGGGCTTTGCCACCTTCCCTCAGGCTGAGCTCAAGGTGGTTCCTCCCCTGGGAACCACTGCCAGGGGAATTATCCATGAATTACCCACCTCCACATTGCATGGGATGGTGAGCTCATGCCTGCAGACTGTAAGGATCCCCTCAAAAACTCATCACCTCCGCCTGAAACAGAGCCAGGCCAAAACCCCACAGCTGCATTTGGGATATTCCAGGGTTTTAAGTCTCACTCAGTGGACAGAGTCTTTTCCCATTTTCAGCACTGAATTTTTATCCCAGGCTTAGGTGACACAACTGCTCAACAGGCAGGAGCAATTGGGTGATGAGTTGTTAATTAACTGTTTGCAATGTTTAATCCAGTCAGAGACAACTGGACAGGAAGAGTCCACAGCAAACCTCTTCTAGAATTGTAGTTTTCCTTTGTCTGGGATTACACAAAATCCTCAGGGCAAGCACAGAGAGTTCTTATGTGCAAGACAAGGAAAAGATTTGGATTGTGACTCTCCAGCTGTGTCCATGGTGAGAAGTGTCCTCTGTTTTACTGAGGGATTCAACTTCCCATCTCCTTCATCTCCCCATTCCACTTGCTCCTTCCCTTTATGCCCTTCCTCTCCTATTTTCCTGCCTCCCAGGTGCTTTTCCTCCCACTATTTTCTGGTTTCCACACTCACAACCAGCTGCCCCTTCCAACTTGATTCTGCCCCAGCTCCTCTCCAGCTTTACCAGCAGCTCCCAGAGTTTTTGGTCTGTGATTCCTCCCTGAAGGCACAACACACACCCAGTCCCACACCATCATCCCATCCCTCTCTCTGTCTTCAAGATCTCTGAGCTAGTTCTGGACTTGCTGGAAATCAGAATAGAAATTAAGCTTTAAGAGAGTCCCTCCTTATCTATAACTCAAGAAACATTGTGTTATCAGAACAAAAACTAGTGAGGAAAAATTAAATATCATCATTAACCTGGTAGGTGGTGATGGTCCCCTTTCCTTGCACCATGCTGGACTCTCTGAAAATCACCTGCAAAGGTGTTTGGCACTAAGAACAGGCTACAGCTGCACTCCTGGAGCCTTTTATCCATCCCAGCTCCCATTTCACAGCCCCCATTACACCAGTTTGCTGTGGGATCAGTGGAAATCGAATTACAGTGAAATGTGTAATGCTTAAACACAAGAGGAAACGAGAGGTGATGGCAGCCCCAGCCACTCATTCCCTGCTCTGCCCTAACCATCCCTAGGCTGGGATTTGCCAAATACAGCTGGGATCTGACTCTGGAACCTGTTTGGTAAAAAAATCCCAAACCAAACAACTCAAAAATCAGCCTTTTGACCAAAGACAGAACAAGCAAAACGTGCTGAAGCTCCAGGCACCACAGGAATGTTTTATATTAAAACCAGGACCATGGTCAGACTGGGAAGATATTTTTTCCTAGGGAATTGCTGTTCATTAGCACTGGAGCCTTGTGTGGGTGTCAGAGCAGTGTGGAGGGGATGGATATCAGCTCTCCAACCTGTCCCTGGGCAGGGCTCTCAGAACCCCTCAGTCTCTGGGCCTGCAGCACCTCCTCTTCCTGCACATGAGCCTCTGGGATCCCTCAGGAATGCTGGAAAAATCCCAGTTCCCTTTCTCTTTCCCTGTTTTGGCCTTTCTGAGGTGAGGGATGAGCTCTTTCTGCTCTCACAGGACCCCAAGGTGCTGCCCCAAACCAGCCCCGGGAGAAGCAAAAGGCCACAAATTTTATTCCTCCAGATCAGCACATTTCAGGAGTGCTGAGGAAACAGTTGTGCTAATCCACTTAAATCAATCCAGTTTGACTGATTCCTTGGAGGTTTCTCGCTCTTTTTTTTTTTTTTTTTTTTTGGGGGGGGTAAAAGAATGAAGCCACTCCCGTGCTGGAATTCCTGGGGCACTGGGAGTCATTATCTCAGTGCCTGTCACAGGAATGGACACTGGCATTTTCTCCAGGAACAATTAGGGTGTTGTTAGTGATGCATTTGTAACCTTTTTGTGTGCACACTCCCATCCATCCATCCATCCATCCATCCATCCATCCATCCATCCATCCATCCATCCCAGGGGACAGAGGCGTCACTTCCTCTCCAGAAACCCCAGTGCAAAAAAATCCCAGATATGGGAACACAACAAATGTGCTCCAAATTAGAGATTTGTCATCTTTTCCCACACTGGAATGCTGTCACATCTGGAATTTATGGAGTACAGCAGTCCTGTGCTTCTTAATCTGATTTTACACTATACTATGGCAACATAAACTAATTAAGGAACAAATTGATCAGATTAATGAGCTACTGAATATAGACAATTTTTTAAGAATCAAAGAGATAATTAAAATGGGGTAAAGGACTATATAATCTACTAATATATTGAATTATTAATGATTAACACCTTTTGATCAAAAATTTAAAGCTTAATTCCCATTTAACATATAGAAAATGCATTGCAAGGCCTTCAAAACTCTCCACAAGGCTTATGTCAACTGGAAATACATAATAAAACAAAAAAATAGAAATGTGGTCCTTACACCAAATATTGTTGAATCAGATCTTAAAATCAAAATGACAGATTCCATATTTCAATTCAAAATATTGCTTGAAGGCTGCAGCACCCAGGAGCTGAAGAACCTGGATTCTCAGGAATCAGCCCATAAATTCCATGGGAAAAGCCTGGAGCTGGCTCCTATAATTTGTACAGGTCTGTGCTGGAGCTACCACGAGCCACCACTGTATAGAAAACTCGTGGTCTGCCTGTGCTGTGATTTAAAATCAAAATAGTGGCACTAAAAATGTTAAATTATTAATTATGATTAACAAAGATGAAGTGCTAAGGGTTAAAAATCTCAGTGTGTTACAACTCTCTATTTTCATTCCCTTAAATGCAGTAGGGAATTATTAGAAATATTTGTCAGCCCTACAAGGGTAAATATATTGAATATGGTGGTATTTTCTGTAGGAAACTGAGAGAGGCAGCTGCTAAAATAAATAATTACTTTGCATTGCAGCCAGGCAGTGACAGCACCATAAAAACAGGCAGTGGAGGAGATCTGATGGATCTGATGGCCCTTAATCATCCCTGTGCTGTTTAATATCCCAGAGCTGCACTGCTGGGAGAGATGTTTGCCTAAAATCATTTTACTGGGGTGCAGAAAGTCCTGCGGCCAAAACTTCATCGCCACCCCGAGCCACAGCAAATTCACTGCAGAGGCTTTGGAGCCGCACAATTCAAAGATCTGTTAAAATCAGATTTTTGCCACATTCCTTTCACACAAAAAAATACAAAAAAAATTTAAAATAATTATAAAATCCCAAGTTTTCCAGCTGTAAGCACAATCTGCCTGCAGACTGATGGGTGTCTGGGGGTTTGATCCCCTCCCTCCCCAGCGGAGCCGGGGCTCCTCCAAGTCCAACTGTCCCATTGAAAGATTCCAAATGAGACAGAAGAGTATTCTCAGCACAGCCCCAGCCTCCCACTCGCTAATTGGAGGCCATTCCCCATTTTGTGGAGCCTTGATGCTCCCCCATGGAGAACTCAGGACTGTGGGTTCCAGTCTTGGACTGTGGTGACAGCAGGAGAGTAAACAGAGCTGATAGAATTTGACAGGTCTATTCTTTTCTTAAAATCATTCAGTCTAAAAGATTTTCTTTTACATAATCCAAAGTGTTTTCTCATGAAGTAGGACAAATACTGCTCTGCATTTATGGTGCAGTTCAGATTTTATGCATTTTTATCAGAATTTGCCACTATTAAACGAGGTCAAATAATTTGTTTTAAAGCCGTGGTAAAAAAAAAAAAATCACAAGTGGGTGAAAAACTTCAGAGAACTGAGCACAAAATGTTTCACAGAGGACCCAAAGCTGGTTTTTAAAAGGAGAAAATAAGAAAGTTATGATTTTTTTACTGAAATAAGATAAATCCTATCTTTGCCCCCCAAAAACCAATTTTTTTTCCCCTGCAGCTCTGAGTTAAAGAACAGTTCTCTCCCTAAAAAAGGGGCTTTGTTAAGGCGGTGAATTCTGCAGGGCGCTGAAGATCCAGCCTTAAATCCACGTCCCCAGAAGTCCCTCTCACCCACACCCTTCCTCAAATCCCCAATAATTTCTTCACCAATATTTACGCAGCCAAGAAAAATGCCCCGAGCAAACAGTGCCTGGGCACAGAGCGAAGGCAGAGGCACAAACCTTTTCCCCAGAGGCTGCAGGGACTGAAACAAATCCCTCGCTGAGCTGCAAGAGCCTGAGCTGCAGCCTTTGCATTTTGAATAGAGAGAGGCCAGGAGAAGAATACCTGCAGCAGCCCCAGGAAAGGTTTAAACCCCTCAGGCTGGGAGGAAGGAGTCTCTCAATGCTCATTTTATATATATATATTTAAAAAAAAAATTAATTTTCTTCTGGTTTGCTTTTCTGTTTTGTTGTGAGAAGTGGGACGTGTTGCGTGTGTTCTGTATTTGTTGGAGCTTTGCATCATGTGACAAAATGTAACCTAACATAACCCAGGGCTCTGTAACTCATGCAGAACCCTCCTGCAACCTCCAACAATGCTTTGAAATGATAAATGGAAGCACGGCGGTGCAGGTAAATTAAATTATGAAAGGCTCTTTGGCAGAGCCAGGTTTGTTCCCACCCATATTAAAAGCCCTTTGACAGGTTGTCAGTGCTTTGGAGGGCTACACAAGTGCTTGTTTTAATTAAAAACTCCTCCAGTGTCTCTTGTTCAGTCTCTCCATGACTGCTCCACAACAATGCAAAAAGTGATCTGCGAGGGAACTTTTAAATTATTATATTTTAACAAGAATCTCCTTCTCTGGCAGCGCTCACACAGGACAGAGAATTTAGAGAGAGGTCAGCCCAAGGTTTTGGAGGTGTATTTATCAAATACAGGTTAGAATCAAAATCAGAGAATCACAGAATGATTATGGATGTAAAAGACCTCCAATATTACCAAGTCCAGCCTTCATCCAAATGTGAATACTTTAAGCAGGAATGTTTCTGAATAAGGAATGCATTGTAACTGGTCATCAGCCTTACAAATCTCATTTAGAGTGGAGAAATAACTCAGATAGCTTTAAAAAAAATAAAGAAGAAGAAGAAAAGTGGATTTCTACATGCTAAAAGGATTTTTTAGGAAGCAAGGAGGCGGCAGCAGGAGTTGGCAGTGCAGTGCACGTTTCTGAGACGGATCAAACCTCACCTGTACTCCTGCGAGGGGTGGTGGTTTTGCCCTGAATTCCTAATGATTCCTGACATTATGGACGGGATATCGCTCTCTATCATCTCCTGGGGAAGCAGCAGAAGGCAGCGGTCAGCAGCAGTAGCTATCCAGCACTTCAGCAGCGGTGGGAGCCCCCGAGCCCGCCCGAGCCCCGGCACCGGGCACGGCACCGGCACCGGCACGGCCAGGTGCGCTGCTGGCACCGGGAACGGCAGGAAAACATCCCGGGGATGATCCCAGCCCAGAGAGGGACCCCTGAGGGAGGGACAGCTGCCCACGGGGTGAGGGGAGCGGGAGCACCGAGCCAGCCGGGAGCGCTCCCGCTCTTATCCCGCAATCAGCATCCGTCGCATTTTGGGTGAAAAAGCTGCGGGAGCTGCAGCGGCCCGAGCGCGGGGATGAGGGGAGATCCCAGCCCTGGACTCTCAGTCATGGAAGCCCGGGGGAATCCCAGCACCGCTGCCCCACGGATGGAGGGAGCCTGGTGCTTCCAGCCCCGCGGATAGAGGGGGAATCCCAAATCCGGGAGAATCCCCAAACCGCTGCCCCACGGATGGAGGGAGCCGGGGATAACCCTATCCCCGCATCCACGGGGATGGAGCGAGCCCGGAAAAACCCCAGACCCGCAACCTCGGGAGGGGTCAGGGGGAGACGAGGAATAGACAAGCCCGGGGGTCCCCAGGATGGAGCGAGCCCCGGCATTCCCACCCCGCTGCCCCGGGCATGGATGGATACAGGGAACACGGGGGTCCCCATCCCCGCTGTCCTTGCATGGAGGGAACCCGGGGGTCCCCATCCCCGCTGCCCCGGGCATGGATGGATACAGGGAACACGGGGGTCCCCATCCCCGCTGTCCTTGCATGGAGGAAACCCGGGGGTCCCCATCTCTGCTGTCCCTGCATGGAGGGAACCCGGGGGTCCCCATCCCCGCTGCCCTGGGCATGGATGCATACAGGGAATCTGGGGCTCCCCATCCCCGCTGTCCCTGCATGGAGGGAGCCCGGGGCTCCCCATCCCCGATCTCCCACCCTCACCCGGTGCTGCCCCGCTCCGTGCACCAACCTGTCGGGCGGGGCCCCGGGGCCGCCCGGAGCTCGGCGGGCGCTCGGTGCGCGGGGCCGGCGGCGGGGCCGCGCTCCGGCCCCGGTTTAAATTTCCCTCTCCGGAGCTGTCCAGCCCCGAGCATGCGCGGCCCGGGCCGGGGTCAGCGGCGGGGCAGGGCCGGGCAGAGCCGCCCCCGCCCCCGGTGCCCCCGCCCCGCCGCACCGGGCGGCGCGTCCCAGCGGAGAGCGGCGAATGGGAAAGGGGGGAAAAGCCCGGATTGACCCAACTTTGTGCAACTTTCCGCAGCGAGGAGGGGGAGGGATCCGCCCGCTCAAACGGGCACCGGCGGGAGGAGAGCGGAGCGCAGCGGGGCGGGGGGAGCCGGTGCTCAACGCACGGTGCCCGGTACCGGTGCTCAGTGCACGATGCTCAGCGGATGCTCGGTACCCGGTGCTCGGTACCCCGCTCGGTGCTGCGGGAAGAGGAGCGGAGGCAGCGGCCGGAGCCGCCTGTCCCCGATGTCCCCGCCTGTCCCCGGTGTCCCGGGCTGTCCCCGGTGTCCCCGGTACCGGGATTGCCGCGGGAAAGGGCGCGGGAGCGGGAACGGAGCCGGGACAGCCGCGGGCAGGCAGAGCCCGGCCTGAGCCTCAGCACTGCGGGAGGTGAGGGATGAGGATGGCAGGGATGAGGATGGCAGGGATGAGGATAGAAAAGATGAGGATGGGAAGGATGAGGATGGCAGGGATGAGGATGGGAGGATGCTGAGGCCCTGGCACAGGATGCCCAGAGAAGCTGTGGCTGCCCCTGGATCCCTGGAAATGTCCAAGGCCAGGTTGGACAGGGTTTGGAGCAATCTGTAAAGAGAATCATTCATTCTGAGCACCGTAATTCTGCCTCCTCTTTCACCAGAGGTTTTTAAAGCGTGGTTTAGCCATCAGAGAGTGAAGTCTGATGATAATGGCGTGAATTTGGGACAATGTTACCTCCAAGTACCACAAAATCATGGATCAAACATCTGAGCCAAGGTCAAATCCCACAGCAGCAGAGATCCAGCCCCAGGAAATACTGACTTGGACTGTCCAGGTCTTTTCTTGAGACCAGATTGTATTTCCTATAAACCCATCATCAAAACAGGGACCAACAAACTCTGTCTCAGAGTTTGAAGTCTGTGATGACACTGGGACCTTTGTGCTCAGCACAGCAAAGCTGAAATGTGGAAATACTCCCAATATCCTTGCGCAAGGAAAACCCACAGGATCCATGATAAATGTGTTTCCTTGTGCTTGCCACTTTCCCACAGAGCATGGAGGGGATGAAATGTGAATACAGATCTTTTTTTTCCTGCTCTTAATGAGAATCTGTTCACTTTGATGAGCATCAAATCTCTGTCTGTTAATTGCTGTCAATAGAAGGGGAGGTTAATCAATACCTCTATGAAATCAATGCCTTTATCAAGCAGCTCTGGAGAACTGAAATAAGAGGAGAAGTCACAGTACTGGCAGAGCCTCAGGCATGGAGTTTGCACAGTTGCAAGGGTTCCCTTAATTACAGGCTGCATTAATTAACGCCGGGCTGCAACTTATTAAAAGGTCATCTCACATCCTTACCAGGTAACTCAACACTTTAAAGAATGGGTTTTTATGGCTGAATATTTGCAGGAGGGGTGAGGATAAAACACAGGGTTCCCTCCAGGTCTCCCTGGAGCCGGTTCAAGACATTGTGCTGAGCTTTCCCCCTGGCTGCTTTCCTGCAGGAACACATTCCATGCCCGAGCTGGTTTCCCCCATCTCAGGTGGTTTGCAAGCCCTGGAAGGGCAGGTGAGGAGCAAGGGGTGGCTCCTGCCCCGTTTGCTCACCTGCCACGGGCAGGGATCAAGGGCTTAGCTGTCCAAAACCTGCAGCAGCAGCAAGTTCCAACAAGGAAAATTCCATTAACTGGTGCAAGGAGCTTTGTCACAATGGGGAAGTCCAACACTGCAATGGGCACTGGGAGGTTTTGGACAGGACAAAACTCTGAGGAGTTCGGGGAGTCACAGAACAGTTTCGGTTGGGAGGGACCTTAAAATTCCTCTTGTTTCAGTCTCTTCCACAGCCCAGGGAGCTGCAGCTCTTCCATGTTCCATCTGGAGTTGCAGAACTGCAGGCTGATGGTTGGACTTTTAAAAAAAATGAGTTTTTCCCTTGTGTTTGGTGTTTTCTCATCAGTTCCTCTCAGGCTGGAGAAGTGATGCTGTCCATGGGAATGGCATGGAAAGGAATATTGTGTTGCATTTTCTCCTGGTATCCATCAGCTCTGTTTCTTTCTGTGGTTTAAAATGCAAGAACACAAGATAAGGACAATTTCTCGTTGTATTTGTATTTATCCTTATCTCAGTTAAGGAATGGCTCAAATTCACCTGTCACAACTGAAGTTATTTTTACAGTGAATATTAGCAGAGAAATGTGCATTAGGTTTTTCTGTTGATCCAATTTCTGTCTGATTTATTTGATGTCATGAAAAATCACATATAGCCTTTAAATTAACATTGTTCAGCAATTAACTTCTTCCTTTATTTGCACTAACAGATTTGTAGTAAACAAATAATACAATACAATAATAGAGGTAAAATAAGGATTTGTTTTTCACTTTCTTTTGTATGAATTTCTCCTGAAATATATTTAATTTCTATAGATTTACTTTTAAACTGCAGGAATTTCTTTTGGATGACAAACTGAATTCATTTTGCTACCAGCTGAGGTCATCATAAAACAAGTTTGGTTTGTTTTCCACACTCTCCACTGCTTTAGGAGAAAAGTAGGGAGGGGAAAAATAAAAAACTCAAGAGAGAGCTGAGAAACCTTCAAAAGCAGGGATTGATGAGAACTCTGTGAAGATTTTGGTGACCTCTGCATCAGGCTGGAAAATCAAAATATTTCCCCCACCTCAGGCAGTTTGGGGTGGGACCTGTGGTTTTTGGGGTGAGCCCAGAATGGCTGAAAATCAGCTTCATGTTTATTCATTGTTGTTTTTTTGTGAAAGGACATTGGGGTGTCCCAACCCTGGATCTTCCTGCTCCTCACTTGGTTTTATTTTCTGATTATGGTTTTCATCTCTCTCTTCCAGATGTGGGGGAAATACTGATGTGAATTCAGCTCTGAAAGCATTTAGTGCTTCTTAAAAAGGAATAATTTCCTTGCACACTTCAAGCCAGCTTTGTTTTATGGGAAAGGTTGTATTTTTGAGCTCGTCCTTTTTTTACCAAATTTAATTTATCCCTACAGAAGTGAAATATTCTATTCACATTTTAAACTGCAGCTGTTCACTTTGATGAGCATCAAATCTCTCTCTGTTAATTGCTGTCAATAAAAGTTGAGATTAATCAATACTTCTATGAATCAATGCCTTTATCAGGCACTTCTGGAGAACTGAAATAAGATTCAGATCTTATATATTCAGATCTTATATTCAGATAAGTCTCCGATTCTCAGCCCCTGATGGAGATGGGAATTTGGTCACACTTCATCCCCTTTCCAGTGCCCGGATTTGGGGTTCCATCCTCACCCCCAAAAATCAAAAGCAGCTCTTCCCATTACCCACAGTCTCTTTTCCCATGATTTGTGCATTCATATGGGAACAAAAATGTGCAAATGGATTCTGTCCAAGCCACTGGAAACAGGAAAACCCCACAAGCTCCCTCCTTTTATCCCCCTGCGAAAGCACCGACCGTTTGTTTTATTTCGGGATACTGTATCCTAACAAATTATCCTTAAAAATCATTTGGTGTGAAATTGCAGATTAATCCCGCCGGGCTGGGGGCTTGGCCCTGGCCTGGCCACTTGGGAGCACACAGATGGTGCCCGGGCGTGTGACAAAAGGCCCGGGCCCTGATGAGATGCAGGGATGTAACGGACAGAAAGCTTTTCCTCGTGGCCAAGGTGAGGAAAGCACCGGAGGTGCTGGAGCCTGACTCCTGCTGGGAGAGCTGTCCTGGAAAATCTGCCCTGCAAAAGTTCTCCCAAACAAAGGGAAAACTGCTCTGACTCCCCTTAAAAATTTCAAATCCCATTTTTGCTTCCTAATGCTGTTTCTTCTTTTCTTATTCCTTTTTTTTCCTTGTTTTGTTGCATCTTTAGGTGGCAAACACCAACAAATGGGGATTCCTTTCAGAGTCTGGCAGCTTCTTGTTCCCCAAAATTAATTCTGTCTATCCCACAGGGAAAATGCTGTGAAGTGCTGGAAGCCTGGCCTGGAAGAAATTAATCTTTATCCTTGTGAAATGACATTGCTGCCCTGCACAGCCCTGAAATTCCAACTGCCAGCTGAGCTGCTGCCTGATTTTAATGTGAAATTGTTCTTATTTAGGAACAGAATCCATCGTGCTGCGTGTTCCTGGTGGGGATTCAGGTGTGTGAGTGAAATTCCCCATCCCTGAAGTGCCCCAGGCCAGGGATGGGGCTCTGGGATAATGGAAAGTGTCCCTGCCCATGGCAGGAATGGAACAAGAGGAAATTTAAGTCTCTTCCAACCCAAACCTCTCTGGGATTCCATGATTTGCCTGGAAAAATGGGGCTGGGGCTTCTAAATGCCCCTGGAACAGAAATCCTGCAGAGCCAGGATTGTTTGTGCTGGCAGAACCCCAAACCCAACCCACACAAAGCCTGACAATATATTTATTATTTAGCCAGTTAAACCTAAGCTTAGCACAATTTTTACCTCTGTGAGTGCACTACAAGAATATTTTGCTCTGATTTATGTCTAGTCTGGGGCAAAATGGTTTTATAGGTGCTATAATTGTGAGTGGTTATTGTGTACAATAATATGGTGCAATGAAATTAGAACAAATCTGTGTATTATGTCAGCATAGAATGAATACTTTTATTTTTCATTTAGGGAATGAAATAAATGATTCTGAAATTATTTTTTCCCAAAAACAGAGGGCTATCAATATGCTGTTGGCTGATGGATGTAATTCCTAATTTAGTTTGTCATTGGAGGAGACAACTTCAGCCCCAGAGCACACAAAATTGCCACTTTTGATCTCTTTATTGCTCTTTTGTAGCCTGTGCTTTATTTACAGCTGAGGAACTGAGAATCCTGTGTGGGTCTCACCTATTCCTTCATCATAGTAATTAACTTTTCCTTAATTAATGTCCCTCATTGTTTCAGCAAATCCCCATGGATTGTGTCATGCAGATAATGGCAATCAGGGTTTTTTCTGTCTCTGTGCTCACATGAAGTTTTTTGTCTTAGTGGGTGAAAAGGAAAGAAGAAAAAAAGGAGATTTTGGAGCTCTTTGCTCCATCTTTGGGAAAATGCAAGCAATGAATGTTGAGTGACCACAGAAATATTTTGGGAAATTCATCCCTGAGGGCTCAGCTCATGAAAAACCACCCAGAGCTGGAGCCCAACTTTCAGAGAGCTCATTCTGCTTCCCAGCAAGGGAATTCCATTGGCACAGGGACAGGGATGGTCTGAGGATCCCACCCTGGCCATGGTTAAATTGATATTTCTGACACAGAACCACAGAGATGACAGAGAATGCCAAAGTCTGCTTTGGGACTGGAAACGTTGCAGAGCTCAAAACTCCTGATGGCATCAGGGCTGTCAGCCATGACTGGAGATGCTCAAGTAGAACATTCTTCAAGGTTTGCGAGAAGTGATAATAACAAACACACTTTTTTTCTTTATTTTTATTTCTTCAGTATTTTCAGTGTGTCACAGACACATTTTTATCCCAAATAAAAAATAACACTCAGAGGATGTCAGAGTAACATCCAAGTGTGTACAGCCCAAATTCAGCCCAAATCCTTTCAGTAGGGACATGAGGTTTGATTTCCGTTTTCTCCCTGGTTTCTGTAAATCTTGGGTGAATATTGGTTCCGCCCATGCATCATTCCTCAGAAAAGAGGGATATCATCCCTACTTGTGTTCCAGAGTGTTGGGTGTTTTCAGGGACCCCAGTTTCTGAGGATTTGTGCAACTATTCCTGGGTGGAAGCATCCATCAAAATCCAGCAGTGACCATTCCTTTGGAGCCAGGGAGCAAAGAGAAGCCTGTGAGTATTTTCCTGAGGTTTTTTAAGAGTGAAAAAGTTAAGATCCCTTCTCTTAATGAGGCCATCACCAAATTAACATAGCCAAGAAACCCTCAGCTCCATTGTGAGCAGCTTCTCCTGCTCCCTCAGCAGCTCTGCCCTGACCAGCCCCACGATTTAGGGAATATTGTTTCCTGCTTCCATGACACACAAGTCTAATTAAACCATTTCTGCACCTTCCCTGGCCGTAACTCTTCATTGCAGTAATTAGAAGACACCCCAGTACAGAACACGCTGCTTCATCAGCTTTTAGGCTACGAGACTTAAAACTAACATTTTCAAAAGCATTTCATGGTTTGAAAGAATGGTCAATTAACCTTCAGTTTCCTGGGGGGAACCCTGCAAAGAACTGTCAACAGTTCAGTTTAGAGAGATTTGTCCAGTGACCTACGAGGCCACGAAGTTCACCAATGCATGGAACGGTGTCATCACGGATTTGTTCCCCGGGTTACTGTCACAAGAGAATAAACTGATTTTTCTGCTACAGTAACGAGTGACCAAGGGGTGACTGAATGATCTTGGTGCTTCCCTGGGCTCCTGGGCAAAACCAGGGCCCACTCAGCAGGAAAAACCCCCTGGTATCCTCGGGATGAATGGTGTGTCTCTTTCCCTTCCTCCCCATAAGGTTCTTGTTTAATCAGAGGAGCCCCGGGGGTGGGGATTCCTTGGCTGCCCGCTGGGTTTCTTTGTGTTTGGAATTCCCTGCAAGATAAACGTCTGATTATTGTGGTGGTGACAGTCTTCAGATTTAAGTGATGGCAACATCTCAGCCTGTATAGCAAATTAAGGGGTTTCTGTGGAGCGGTGGGATGCACCTGCTGGAGGAACCTTCTGAGCCTTCTGGAGAGGTCTCACCATGAAGTTGATTTTATTGTGAGTCTGCTCCTGGCCATTGAAGGTAAAACAATCTCTGGCTTCATGAGGGAGGCAGAATTAGCCATAAATAAAATTCTCTTCCATGTAGGATTTGATATGTGGAAATTAGAATCTTTGGCTTTGCTTTTACTTCAATAAAAACAGTAAAAACACTATTTGCTCTGTAAACACAGGGGTTTACTACCATTTCAGAAGCTGCATGGAAAAATTGATTTTATTTTCTTCTACTCATCATCAAAACGTTTTCCCTGGCCAACCTTACAAACCCCTACATTAAATCTGATTTTCCTGGCTTTTCTCCTTTTGCCACACCCATGACACACAAGGTCAGGGTCTAGAACTGTCTCTAGTAGAGTTTAAAACATTTCAGTTGATTTTAAGTAGTGCTCCAAGCTTAAGATTTTAAGATATGAAATAATCAGGAAGGTTTTTCAAGGACACACATCCTTGTACTTAGAGAATCCCAGAATGGTTTGGGATGGAAGGGATCTTAAATCTCCTCCAGTTCCACTCCTGCCATGGGCAGGGACATCTTCTGCTGTCCTAGTTTGCTCCAAGCTTCACCAATCTGGCCTTGGACACTTCCAGGGGTTGGGCCTTGTACTCACACACCTGAATTCCCACCAGGAGCTCAGCCTTGGATTCCAGGAGCAGTTTTTGTGTCGACCTCAAATATCAGAATCCTCCAAATCCCGAGTGCTGCATGACAGGTGCTGGATATCCTTCAGAGCAAACGGAGACATCTCTGTAGGGATTTTTAAAACTAGATCACAGCTAAGGGTGGTGATTGAAGCTGACTCCCTGTTTTTCTGAGTTTTGCAGAGCTGCAGAGTCATGGTTCAGGCTCCCAAGCTCTTCCTGCCTGTGGTGATTCCCATGGGGGCAGCTCAGGAAGGTTTTCCCCCAGACCTGGGGTCAGGGTCTGTCAGGGCCCTAAAACCTGATAAAACCCTGCAGGAAGGGAATAGCATTGATCCTGTGTATTGCCAGTGACCCCTTTGCTGCATTTCAAGAGTGACACAAATGCAGAGAAGGATTTGTTCATTGGTCATTCTCTGTCCCCTCCTGAGGTTCTTGGTGAGCGAGTAGTGAAGGACCAGAAGAAACAACAGCTCTAATTACAAATTTGCCCATTTTTTTTCAGAACAGCTGGGGAGAAGCTCAGTCCCTGAGCTGTTCTCTCCCTCCTCATAAGCCCCCAGAGCAGAGATTTAAATTCAAAGCATGACTTTGCAGCAGGCTGGCCTGCACAAGGGGGAGGGGAGCGGGGATGAGGAGCCGCGGGCACGGTGCACGGAGAGAGAGATATCATTAGATTAAAAAAGTGTTTTCCCACACAGACAAAAGGACAGGCTGGCTGGGAGCATCAGGATTATCCAACACGAGCCCCAGAGGCACTGCAGGGACGAGGACAAGGACAGGGTTCTGTCCCTGCAGTGCCTGGAGTGTGGATGCACACGGAATGTCCCACACGGGCCGCGGCCTTGTGGCTCCCTCCCCACTCAGGATCAATTACTCATCCAAAATGACAGCCACTGTCTGGTGACCAAGGCTTGTCACCCATTTGAGCTTCCTCAAGGGTGAATGGTTTTGCTTCTGAGCTGCTCTGACTGCTCTGCTGCGTTTTTGGAAGGAGAAGTTGGTAAATTTTTCCAGTTTTTGTTGCCTGAAGCAATCAATTCATCACACAGAACGCTGTGGGAAATGGGTTTGTAGAGAGTTTTTAGGGTTTTCTATCAAACACTAAAATGGATTTGTAGAGAGTTTTTAGGGTTTTCTATCAAACCCTAAAATGGATTTGTAGAGAGTTTTTAGGATTTCCTATCAAACCCTAAAATGGATTTGTAGAGAGTTTTTAGGATTTCCTATCAAACCCTGAAAACTCTCTACACATTTACTTCCCACAGAACACCTTGCTTTGTTTCTTATTACATTCTTCAACACCTTGGTTTCTTTCTACATCCAAATCATCATTTCTGGTGGTTGTTTTTTATAGATAAAAGCTCAGGGGTTTTGCTACAGTTTTTTGCCTTGGGATATGAAGTTGGGCCCTTCTTTTTCGAGTTCCCCTTCAGCCCTGCCAAACAGCTTTAACCTTTATTTTTCCTATATTTGATTTCAGAATGGGCACTTTAATGCTCAGATGAATTTCGATATATGGGGATAAAACAGGAAAAACAACAACAAAAAAAGGAATCTGTTGGGGTTATTCATGTGCTTTTGGATTTGATTTACTTCCTACTTCCTTATTTAATAACCAGGTTCCTTAAGACTCCTTAAGCTTGACTGACCCGTGTTTTGTTGGCAGGTCTATTCCACTGACCCCTGCCAAGACCCCTGCCCCAGTTCGTCTATCAGACAAAAATGAATCTATTCCAGGAACTATCACTTCCCATTATCTCTAATTAAGCCTGACAGTTGGAGACAGGCCTCATTATTTTTAATTGGGCCCTATAGTTCTAGAGTTAAATTAAACACAATTTAATGCAGATAGCTCATCTGCATGGCTATGACAGAGTCAAATTGTATTTTAAGTTTCATGGAATGACAGGATTTGTTTGTTTGCAGGCTTTGCTTTTTGCAGAGTGTTGCTGCTTTGAGCTCTGTGTTGTGTAAAACCTGCCTGGGGTGTGAGGACACTCCTGTTAATTAGAACCTGACCTGGCCCTGCACCTGTTGGACCTTTTCTCTAAACTTTTATACCAAAAATCCAAACGTGGGCCCAGGGTGGTGATGAAAATCTCTTTAATCGGCCCAGGCTGCCTGTGAGAGCCTCACATGGTTCAGGTAGTTTTAAACAGATTTGCAGGGGTGTCATGCAAACAGAGAAACTGCTGAAAGTTTTCCCCAAATTCCTGTGGGAAGTTTTTATTCAGAATTTAAATGGAAGATTCCTCTCAATACCTAAACATGGGCATTTTTACTGTTCCATTCACAGCTTTTTTTCAGCCACAAAGCAACATTTTTATCACTGTCAGGTGGGGCTTTTCTGTGAAGACACCTCTGGATAAAGATGGAATTGAATCATCCTGTTGCTGTAAACATTATAAAAGTTCATATCTTGGATTTTCTTAGGGAAGGAACATTCCAGTCTGTGCTGAGGAAGGAGTTGTCTCACCCTTCTGGTGGTTTTCAGCCATAAAAATCACTTTGGTAAATCATTCCCTGTGCTCTTTCTTTGAGTCAGCTTCAAGTAAAGCCATTTGTTATTGAAGCTTTAACTTTGCCAGAGTTCTCAAAGCAGTTAATCCCTCACAAAACTCTTTGCATTACTCATGGAACCAAGGCTTTGATGAAATACTGAAGCTTCCTTTGCACAGGTGAGGTCAAACTCGTTTCAAATGACATTTCCTTTGATATATTTATATTTTCTGTACTTTCCTCTTCAGCTTTGCTTGAAGGTCAAATAAACAAACTGCAGCACTTCTCCCATGAGGAGTAACACATCCAAAATGTCTTGAGGAATCCAAGACAAGGATCCTACAGTTTGGAAAAGTGGGATCTTTACTTTTAGGAGTTTAGGCAGTTTGAATTAGTAATTATATACTGTGTTAATGAACTGACACTTAATTATGGAAATCTCTGACATCAGGCCTGGAGGCTGGGATTGTCCTGGAGAAAATGAGCAAGGATTACTCAATGTTTGTCCAGTCCTTGCTCCTTCCCAATGCTCTCCTTGGTGTCAGCCACCCTTCCCAGCCCAAATTCAGTCCTGCCTCCCTTCTCCTCTGCCTCTGGCACCTTTTCTGGGTCAGGGAATTCCTGCAGCCTGGAGAAGCTCCTGGATGAGCCCTTTGCTGCCTGTCCATGCTGCATCTCCAGCTTTCCTCCTGGCGTTGCTTTTGCTGCACACAGAGGCTGTCACTTCTGCTGGGAGAGCAGAAATACCTCCAAAAATAGCTCCAAAAATAGCACCAAAACTGCTTTTTTTTCTCATCACTTGAGAGTTGATGTGATGGCACCTCTGGGGATGATTTTCCATCCCCACAGCCAGCCTGGAAATGCTATTCCAGCCAGACAGCACCAACTGCATGAACTTCCCAGCTTTTCCCCTCATTAGGTGATTTTTTTTGCTTTATCCTGGCTAAGATATCCTGGCTTTATCCTTTCCTAGCCCTGCAGGAGGTCTCTGCTGTGACCCTAAAATCCCAGCAGATCCAAGGGCTCTGTCATGTGCTGTTGTCCTTTTGACTGAACTTGGAGAGAAAAAGCCTTTGTCCAGTGAGCAGCACAATCCCAAAAATACAGATTTAGTGACCTGTGCGAGGGGTGAGCCAGAAGGGGATTTATTACAGCTTTCCACACCTCTGTGTATCAGCATTTGGGATTTATCACAGCTTTCCATGCCTCTGTGTGTATCAGTATTTGGGATTTATCACAGCTTTCCATGATCCCATGGGTCTAAATTTGGGATTTTTATGCCTCTTGCACATCAGGATTTAGGCTTTGCTGGGAATATTACCTGCAGCCACACTAGGGAGAGGAAGGATTGTCATCCTTCAGTTTTCATAGATATAGAGTTGGAGTTTTGGGGGTGTGTTTTTGTGGGAAGATTGTACTGAGGGAGACTGGAGTGGTTTGGATGCTGGGTTTTATGCCTGTACTTGTTCTCCACAGCATTTTTTGGGGAAATTCACACCAGAGATAAAGGCTTTCAGTGTCCCCCCTTCTGTTGCTGAATTAACAAAAATATTACTCCCATATTTGCTGTAACAATTAATTTCTGTAAATTGCAGCTACCCAGTCAGGACACAGCATTGCTGGCTCCATGAAGTTTTCCTGTTAGGAAGAAACTTTAAATCCTCATCCTGAGAAATTCATCCCAATTTCAAGGGCAGAGAAGGATTTGTTCATTTGAAGAGAAGTTCACATTTCCCTGATTCCTCCTCATGAATATGAACTTTTAATGGGATAAATTCATGATTTTATGGACCTTGGTGCTACATGAAGCTCATGGATTATTCTGGCTGTGCTGGAAGAATCCCAGAATCACTGAGGGTGAAAAAGACCTCCCAGACCATCCAGTCCAACCTGTGATTGTTCCCCACCTTGTTTGGGCTTTAAATATGACATAAAAATCTCAAATTCCAACCTTACAATGGTAGAATTTCCTCATGTGTGGCTGCTCTGTTCCAGAGGTGCAGCAAGGTTTGGAGAGCAGGTTGTGGTTTTCATGGATTTTACCAGGATCAAATTATCTCCTCTTCCCTCAGTGCTGTTTTGAGGTGTTTTTTGGGGTTTTTTTTTGTGTCTGCTTTGTTTTTGTTTCCTCTCAACCAGCTTGAGAAAGAATGTGGGTTAGAAACAAAAGATGTCGAGGATTTAATTTAGCCAGACAAAAAATACTCTTTTCAAATGTTAAAACAGGCTGAAAGAGAGGTCTGAGGGCTGCTTTGAAAGGACAGGACTTTGTTCCCAGTGCTGTTCCCAGCAGTGATGGGACAAACTCAGATCCTGAGCTGATGGATCTGCCTCCTGACACTCCTGGCCTGCTAACCTGCTTTATTCTTTGATTAATATATACATTCATATTCTATAATTACTGGCCAGCTTGCAGTTCCTCGGAGAAGAGCTTAAAAAATAAAAACCAGAACATTTGGGAATTTTTACTAGCAGTAGAGGAGTGCTATTTATTACTTGGGATGTTTGGAATTGCTGAGATGTGGGGTGAATAATTGATAATCATTTTAACCCAAGCAAGAATTCCATTAAATATGAACAAGAGGAGGCTGGGCACGTGGTGAAGGATTTCTCTTTCCCTTTTGACTGCAACCAATCCCTTTGGATCTGGTCACTGAAGACACCTGGCAATGAAATGGGTGTGTGAAAGAGGAGGAAACCAGATATTATGTTACTTAAAAGTCATTCATCATGTCGCAGGAAGGCAGGAATCTGAACTCCCGCAATAAATAATCGCTGAGGGTGATCTCTGCACACAAAGGAGCTGGGACAGGGAGCCACTGCCAGCTGCTGAAATGTCCCTGTGCCAGCAGGGCAGGAGCTGGGGCTGTGCTGGAGGGAAGGGCAGGGAGAACAGGACACAGGGAAATGATTTCCTGGGAGCCATCCCATGAGCCGCCCATAGGAATGAGCAGGTTGTGGTTTTCGTGGATTTCACCAGGATCAAATGATCTCCTGTTCCCTCTGTGCTGTTTTGGAGTGTTGTTTTTTTTGAGTCTTCTTTGTTTTTGATTCCTCTCAACCAGCTGAAGAAAGAATGTGGGCTAGAAACAGAAGATTTTGCTGGAGGAAAGCAGGATTCTGAGTTGCAAGGAGTATTTGAAGAGCTCCATGTGTCCATCACAACACCCTGGCTCCAGCTACAAAGTTGTCATTTTGCATTTGCCAGCAAAGAACAACATTTATGTCTATTTTAATTCCTTTTAGTTTGTTTTTTCTGTGCTTTCTTCATGGAAAGGGTGGTCAGGGCCTGGGAGATTTGGATCCCCCATCCCTGGAGGTGTCCAAGGGAGGACTGGATGTGGCACCCAGAGCTCTGGGCTGGGGACAAGGTCAGGATCAGCTTGGACTCAATCCTGGATGTCTTTCCCAACCCAAATGATTCTGCAATTCCCTGAGTAATCCCCTTTCCACTGATGGCATGGAAAGATCTCTTTGGGATTTTATTTTAGCTGTGGCACCTTCCAGTTGTAATTTGTGAGAAATAATGTGTGGGAGAGAGCAGAGCTGTTCTGGTGGACAGGGTGACACCTTCTTGGCATGTCCAACAGTCCAGGTGGACAAGAGATGTCCATGGCACATCCAAGAGTCCAGGCCAGCTCACTGACAAGATCCTCCTTGTCCCTGTAACCAGACAGGGACTTTGGGATTTTCTAAGCAAAAGAAGGGATTGGGAGGGATAAATTGGACCTGCCTGGAGTGGCCATGAGCACCCTTTTTTGTCTTCCATTTCTTGTAACTCTCAGTGACACCCTCAGCTCTGCTCCAGCACATCCCTAAATGAATTAATGAGTTTTCCTCAGTGTTTCTGCCCCAAAGTCAATAACACACATTTATATGCTTTCCATCTCTGTGTTACACCACCTCATATTATATTCATTTCTCTGTTTTCCTCTCCCTTTTCCTGGAAGGTGCCCAGGATCTAAACTGAGCGGCTTGGCAGTGTTAACCTGCATTTCCCTGTTCATCCCTGTGATTTTTACCCTAAAGCTTTGGTGCTGCTCAGTCCTGTAAGTGCTCCCTGCCCTCTGTTCCGAGTTCAAACACCCACAGCAATATCCCTATGCCTCAGAGGAATGAATGGGATAAATCCTGAATGAATTTAATGAATATTTCCCCTGTAGAAGCAGTTGTAGGAATGGCTCAGAGCTCGGGGTGTAGTTTTTCAGCAGCTGATGCTGAGTGAGGCTGGCAAGGTGCAGGAGGAGCAGCCTCTCCCCAGATCTGGTTACAGCACGTCAGGACCCCGGGGAGGAAAAAAGCAGAATTCAATATCTGCATGTGAGAGTGGGGGCCCTCATCCTCCACAAGAGTTTTATTCCAATTCCTTCAGGGTCATCTCTACCCACCCTGGGCCCTGTCCCAGTGAGGTGGGGAGATCCCAAAGGCTGCAGCAATGCAGGGAAGCTGCTAAAATTGCCTCTGTGAGTTGGAATCGCATGAAAGATTCATGTGGAGTCTTAGCACCTGCTCCTCCTTTGTGGGATATCTGCACTGTTAATTTTTAAGCATGCCTTAGCCTGGGGAAGGGAGATCCTATAACCAAGGGAATATACATTATTAACCTTAAAGCTCCCAGCTCCAGGCAGCTCCTGCAGTGGGTTCTGAAGGAGCAGCTGAGCACCCACCACCTGCAACGTGGTGCCATCAAACTGGGATGGCTCCATCTCAACACACCCAAAGGATGCCCTCCCTAATTTGGGTAGTTTGTAATCAACACAGAATGCTCACCCTGACTCCTCAAGGATCCTCAAGTGCAACCTAATCTGGAGGAAGATACAGTTTCTAGTTCTTATCTTGGAAAAGTGGCCACTAAGTGGATGCAAGTGCCATAGGTCCAAGTCCCTGGTCCCAGTAAATTATTAAAGGTGCTCAATTGGGGTGAGGACGTTGTCCCTGCCCAGCTGCCCAGAGTTCTGAGGGACCTTACCCAGGTTCAAAGCCCCTGGTGAATGGTTTCCCTGGAATAATTGGTAACAGCAGCCAGGATGGACGCCCAGGTAACTCAAATTATCATGGCTCTAGGGGGAGATGCATTAACAGAGAGATTTATTCCATGGGGCATTTCCTGCAGGGGGTTGGGACTGGAGGGTTTTTAAGGTCCTTTCCAACCCAATCACTCCGGGATTTTAAAATTCATATTATCTGTATTACTGTGTATTTGAGTGGTGCATTTCTATTGGTTAAATGATGGGGTAATGATCTGAAAATTTTACTTTTATAAGGCACACAACTGGTGCAATTCACTCACAAATATCAGGACTTGTTTTCCAAACTTCCTGGTGCAGAAATATAATTGAGTTTATCCTGGACAATGTGGGGTAAGAGTGACTTTTCTCCTTGATTCCTGTGTGGTCCTAAAGGCTCCCTTTCCTTCTCTGCTGGCTAATGGCATTTTTGGACTTCAGCACAGAAATATCTTGGAAGCTGGGACTGGGATGACACCTCACTTGCATGGTAATGAAGTCTTGACAGAGGAGATGACAGATGGAACTCCAGGATCAATCCAGCTACTTTTTTATTTTTTCCAAGAAGATACTGAAATGGGAAGGTTCATAACAAATTATAATTAAGGTGCAGGTTTCTTGGTTTCTGCTGATGAGTTTCTCTCATCCCGGACTTTAGGGAAACTTCCAGGGAAAATTCTGCAGTACTGCACCACTAACATGGGTGCAGGCTGATTTCTTAAACAGTCCAGTTAAATTTTCCTAAATGCTCCCAAGGTTCTGGAGCTGGGCTCCTTGGACAGAGGTCACAGTTTTGGTGTGGTGCTCTGCAATCTGCATCAAATCCCATCACAAAACCTGGGCACGGCTTTTGCAGGACAAACATCCAGGTAACCTTGACACTCTCTGTCCAGAGCTGCCCTCTGAAGAACTGGATGGGGTTGAAATTCCTGTGGTCTCCGTGGCAAACATTCCACCTGCTGCAAATAACCTGGTTAATCCTTGGTTTATTTATTGAGCATTGGTGTGATGAGACCTGCTCAGAGGCAAGAGGCTCCCTGGGCATCTCCTGTTCCCGTGAAAAACTGGTGGAACACAGAGGCAAGGCTCAGCCCAGGAAGGTCAGTCCTGCAGCAGCTCTGGGAGCTCCAAATGTGCTGGAAAAGCTTCCCAGGGAGCTGCTCCATGGGCTGGAAAGAGGCAGGAGGAGGGGAGGCCCTGCAGCTGGGGGGGCTGGAGGCAAGGAAGGAAGGAAGGAGTGACTCTGAGGCACGGGCAGAGGAGCTGCAGCCAAGGTGGTCAGCTGGGAGCGGAGCAGTAGCCAGGCTCCTCAGGGCAGATGGATGCAGAGGACAAGGAGAAGGAAGGAAATTATTCCCAGGGAGAAGGTGGCAGAGGCAGAGCGTGACAGGCTGAGGCAGAGAGAGAGAGAAATACAGTGACCGAAGGCAAGGGAG
The DNA here is from genome assembly GCF_028769735.1 of Zonotrichia leucophrys gambelii. NCBI lineage: Eukaryota > Metazoa > Chordata > Aves > Passeriformes > Passerellidae > Zonotrichia > Zonotrichia leucophrys. The sequence goes on from NC_088185.1 coordinate 4,099,152, forward strand.
GATTTAATTTTTAATCAGCCACAATGAATTCCTGCCACATCTGAAGTCTGGTGAGAACACGGAGTGAGAGGTGGGTTTGCTTTGGTGGGTCCCAGCAGAGAGGGAGGCAGAGGGGTCTCTCAGGGGGCTGAGGTCCTGAGGGCTGAGCTGGGAGCTGCTGGGGGTGTCTGGCTGTGGGACAATCCTGGGAAATCCCTGGAGTTTTCCTTGTTGCAGCACGGATGGGATTTTTACTCTGCATGTTGGGCTGCAGGGTAAATTTACCGTGGATTACTGCTGGATTTTTACTGTGCATGGTCTGGCTGAGTCAGGGGTGGTGGATCCCCCTGCTCAATGACCCAAAATTCAGCAGCAGGAGGATTCATCCATTGGGATAAAGACTTTGCCACTGAGGCTTGGAGCTGATAGAGGAACGAGGGAATTTCTTTTCACTCATGGTTGCAGGAGGCTCAAGAATAATTCCTTCTCAGGAAGGCTTGGTTTGGAGGGGTCTTTTCCCCCTCAGATGGGAATCCCTGTCTGGCTATTTACTGTATTAATGACACAAGGCAGAATTCCAGCAAACAGGATGAGCACATTCATTACTGGGATAATTTGGGATAATTACTGGGATAATTGTTCTGCTGCAGAGCTGAGATGTGGACAGAGCACTGGCTGCAGGATCTGATTTCTGCTTTCTCTTCCCTGCTTTTCTCCCACATCCTCTCTTTGCTCCTCATCCAGCAGCAGGGAAATTCTCAGCCTGACTGCCAGGATAATTTCCAGTCCCTGTAAACAGCCCTCAGTGAGGAATTCTTCCAGGGAAGTTTCATCCCTTTCCTCCAAAGAGCTCCTGTGTTATTTTTAATAGGTAAAACATTTCCATCTAAATCACTGCAGTTATTTCTACTTCCTCAAATAACATTTAACTGTAAGTATAAAAAAATAATAAATAATTCATAAAGAATTATGAGACTCTTTAAAAGAAACTTGTTAATTTTAGGTACATTTAAATTTCAAGATGAGGAATAGCAACACTTTCTGATTCAAACATGCACCTAAATCCCATAAAATATGGCTATTCTGACCCATTTACAGGTTTTCCCTGTTTCAGAGGATTACCTTTCCCTCTGTCAGCCATCCAGAAGCCATTTGGGAATCAGCTGAGTCCCCTGTGCCTCCACCTGCTCTGCCCTGCCCTCCACTCCACATGGAATGAGTAATTTTGTGATTCAGAAGGGGGATTAATTTTTCCCTTTTTCCTTCTTGGCTTGCCTTAGGCTGCCTTTTTGTAGTAGTGTGGAAAAGTGGGGTAAGTTCAGAGTTCTTCCTTAGTTTTTTACAGGAATTTCTGGATAATGGCAAGCTGGGACCTGACTGGGAGCCCTGGTTGTTGTCCTTCTCCAAGAAACAGAGGGAGAAGGAGTTTGGGGGTATTTTGGAGAGAATGACAATGTCTCTGTGCCTGACTCCTGGATTTAAAAACTTATACCAAAGTGCTTTGTGTGCCAGGGGTCCAGGGAAAGGCAGATGAAGGTGTTTCCTGGAGGAGTTTGGAGGAGGTTTATGCTCTTTACTCCCATCATGGCTGCATCTCCATGAAATCCTGCCCAGCCAGTCAATCCTCAGCCTGGCCATGAGCCCTTCCAGCCTCTTTGCTGCCCCTCCAGCTCCTCCCACCAAAACTGCAGCCCTGGCACTGCTGTCCCCTCAACCCTGACAGAGCAGAGCCACAGCAAGGCCTGTCCTAAATCACAGACAGCTTTGGGTGACCTTGGCTGCAGGTCCTCAATGAGACCTTGTGTTGCAGCCTCTGCAAGTCTCTGGTGTGTAGATGTTATGGAAGCAGCCCCTGACTTTTGGTGGAGCTCTTATGGAGCGATAAAAACTGGATTTTGCTGTGGGAACTGGACTTGTAGTCTTGGTTTGGGCTGGGATTTGTTGTCTCAGGTGTCATTTGTCTCATCTGCTCTCAGTTCTGATGCTGGCTCACACAGGGAGCTCCCTTCTGCTGCCTGGTGCCCAAAGGGTTTGGCCTTTGCGGGGTGTTGGAATGTTCCTATGGCAGATGGGATCCCAATCCCTGCTTTATCAGTGGCCTTCTTCCTGTGGCCATAAATGTGATTTTGGGGCCATTTTCCTCTGTTTCTCTGTTCTGGCTTGTAAACACCCTGGAAGTGTGTTCAGCTTGGAAAACATGAATTTACTGTGGTTAAACACTCCGCTTCCTGTACCTTAGGGACTGTCATGACCATCCTTCTTTTTCCTAGAAATTTAATCAATCTGCCTTGCTGTATTCCCAGGATTTTTAACTCTTAGTTTTTCAGCTGGAATTCCTGTGCTCTGTCAGCTGGGGAATGCTCTGGAGCATAAAGAGGTTAGCTATGGAGTTTATCAGTATTGATGTTTTCTAATAAATCACCTGTTCTGCAATTAATAAGGATTCAGGGTGCTTTTAGGAGCTGTCTCTGGTCAGTAAATCCAAGCATGAAGAAAACTCTGCAATTCAGATCTAAAAGCCAACAACTGAGGGAATGAGCACTACACTGTTTGTGCTCTGGCCTGACAGAATTTGGGCTGCATTTTACCTGGTTTTTCCTAAATTTCCCAAGGGAGGTGGAATTGCTGCTGCTTTCCTCTCTCACCCAGCATGTCTGGGATGCAGGGAGTTTTGGGCAGCATCACTGTGCGTGTGAAACAAGCTGAGACAGCAAAGGGGCCCTTCCTATGAGTGAAAAAACCTCTAAAGAAATGTTTTATGCTCTAAGTCAGGTGCCTGAACGCTTGGCTGCCTGCTGTAACCTGGCAGCACGGATCCAAACTGGGAATTCTGAAGCGTTTGCCTAACCTGGGCCGGGCTTGCTGGCACCCACCCAAACTCCGAGCTGCCGGCATGAACCTGACAGGCCATTGTTTTATTGAAGCTGACGTGCTGAATGGGGCTCTTTTTTTGCTGATATTCTTTACCTGTCTCGTTGTGTTAAAGTGGGGAGCGCCGGGGGCAGGTGGGCCTGGGCCTAGGCCCCGCTCGCAGGCCTCGGAGCGCCCGGCGCGGCCGACGGGGACCCCGTGGCACAAGAAAGAGTTGCTAAGAACAAATCTCTATTGTTCCCCGTCATCTTTAAATGAGTGTCAAAGTAGGCAGGGGGGCTTTGACCGTTAACCGCACAATTTAGCCGGCCCCTTGTGTCCGGCAGCCCCCTCCGCCTTGGAGCTCCTGGGATGAGAAAAGGCGGCCTCAGCCCCTTCTAAATGGGCCAACTCTTCTCCTTTGTGTGCAGACTGCCCAGTGTGAAATCCGCAGTGACGTTAAATGTTTTCTAATGAATAATTACTGAAAGGAAATGGAGGAATATATGTGTCATGGATTGTAGCGCGTTAAAATGTTTTCTTTTGGGCACAAAAATGTTGTCCTTCAGCAGCGCCGCGATTGTTTCAGGGAGCCTTTTGTGGGGGTTTGGATTCTCAATGGATTATCTGTGAGCGCTCGCTTTTCCAATAGGAATCAAAAGGGTCCTTTGGCAAACTAATGTTTTTCAAAATGGCAGCCATGAAGCCCATTTAGTATTTAAAGTTTGGGGTTTAAAGAAATGTTTGAACTCGGGAGATTTTCTCACTTTTTTTCTTTCTTTTGATTTATGAAAGTGAAGTGGTTCACCTCGACCTCTCTTCTATTGAGAAAGACAGACAGTCACCCTTTAACAAGTCTATAGCAGACCATGCCCTGGAGACAGACAAGAGGCCTTAAGAACTCTTGGCGTTTCCCTGGGCTGTTGATTAACCTTAAAACCCTCTTATTCTGTATTCTTTTGAAAAGAAATTAGGTTACAATGTGTAAATTTTTCCACAGTATAATTGTATTTATGAATTCTCCTGCCTAGAGGAGCATGTACAGTAGTGCCAGACAGTCCAAGTGCCTCCCTGCACACACAAAATATCCTTTTTCCATGGCTGCTGCATTCCCAAGCATGGTCCATGTCCAGCATTCCAGTTCTGTTAGAAATCTGAACGAGGTTTCCAGAGATCTGTGCAAAGCCCCAGTGAAATATCTTAAAATCATCTTGTTTTGTTGGCTTTGCTGTGGTGGGACGAGCGTAACTTGGTCCTGTGGTGGAATCTGCTCTGCTTTAATCCCTTTTTTATGGGCTTCTCATTTATCTGAAAACTAAGCCGAGCGGATGAATTCTCAGGAGTCACACCAAGGTTTCCTCAGGAGAGGGAAAATATTCCCATTACCCTGTGCTTGCTGTTCTTCCTGGGTGGGGACGTGTCACCCCAAGTCCTGCTGCCAAGATCTGACACTCTGAATTTCCTTTGGGGACAATTGGATGAGTCCTGACTGCTCCTGGAGCAGACACAGGGCATCCCTACAGAGTGCTGCAGTCCTGACCCCGAGGTCACGGCCAGAGGAAGATCCAGGATTGCCGGGACGTGGCCGTGCTCCCCTGCTGACCCTGCCAATGCCTCTGGCAGAACATCTTCCTTTTCCATTCTCCCTGGTCACGGCCCCTTGGGCCAATTCCTGCAAAGAGCCGAGGGTGGAGCAGAGCTGGGGGGTTCCTTGTTGTGATCCCTGCAGCCCAGGACTCCTAATGAGCGAATTCCTGGAGCACACGAGGGGAGCAGGATGGGTCAGGGAGCTGCTGCCTCTCTCAGTAAAGGAATATTTCCAAAACAGAGCTCCCATGTTCCTGAGGGAATGTGTGTTAGCAGTGCTGCTCCCAGCTCAGCTGTGCTGGGCCAGCCTGACACTCTCTATTAGATCTTGTGTCCATTTTGGATCTTGTGTCCATTTTGGATCTCGTGTCCATTTTGAATCTTGTGTCCATTTTTAATCTCATGTCTCTTTTTTATCTCGTGTCTCTTTTGAACCAAATGACTCCAGGGATGTTCACTTGCTGCACTTCCCTGTGGCACCACTTTTATATGCTTTTATCTCAGAGCTGTAACTGCAGAGAAAAGGCAAAAATGAAAAGTTTGGTGTCACAGAAATTTCCAGGATGCTGGAGCTGTGTCAGTGGGGTTTAGGCTGGGTATCAGGGAAAGGTTCTTGCCCTAGAGGGTGCTGAGCCTCAAGGAACAGGCACAGCCCTGAGGCTGCCAGAGCTCCAGAATTTGGACACCACTCCCAGAAATGCACAGGGTGGGATTGCTGGGATGTCTGTGCAGGGCCAGTAGTGAATAATGATCCCTGTGGTGCCTTCCAGCTCAGGATATTCCATGATTCTGTGGTGCCAGGTGGAGACAGAGCAGAACAAACAGCCCAAACTGGGCTTTAGGATTTCTGTGCCCAGCCTTAGATAAGGCTTGAAGTGTTGAAGAGGATGGGAAGGAGAAGTTCTGCAGAGATCAGAATAGAAATGTGCTCTGGGTGGGAAAAATTAACTTTCTGCTACCAAAACCTGTTTCTGATACCAAATCCTGATTCTGTTGGGGAACAGAGGGGTCTAAACAACCTGCCTGATAAACAGGTGCTTTCCCCACTTCTCTGTGGAAATGTGCCTCACTGAGGGTTTTTTAATTTTAAGTTTTGAAAGGTTTTGTTCATTCCCAGTATTTATTAGCTGAGGGTAAGTCAGAAATGCCTTTGCCTGGCTCATGCTCTGAGGCATGAAGAAGAGATCCAGTTCCTGAGTGCTGCTGTAAGACCAAGGTGTCCTGTGGCACAGGAAGGGCTCTCCCATTTCTGGAGAACCTGAGCTCCTCATCCAGCGAGGTGGGGCTTGGGTGGGAAACTCCTTAAATAAAGAGCTCACAATTTTTTTAATGGAAGGATCACGTGGAGAATGGAGAGGTCACTGGGTGCTGCACATTTCCCAAATGGATGGGTTTTATCCTGTTGGAAATTGGGGAAATCTCTTTTGTTGCATTTGACTGGTGGGCAGAGGCAGGAAGAACTGGCACCAAGTGGGAGTTGATGTCCAGCAGGAAAATAATTTTTTAGTGGAGAAAACTGCCTGTTGCATATGGGAAAAAAAAAAGAAGGAAAATCCATGGAAACTCCGACTTAAACTGAGTTTTGCAGTGACCTCTAGTGGGAGCCGAGCCGGGAGCTGTGGGAAGGGGCTGAGCAGTGCTGGGATGTATTTTGTGCCCGAATTTGCCCAAATTTCCCATCAGGAAGGTCAGAACCCATCGGTTCATCCCCAGAATCAGCCGTGGGTGTTTTGGTGAGAGCAGAAGCTCCTGGAGCCGCTGCCGGCAGCTCCCGGGGCTGGGCGCTGACAGCTCTTGGATAATTCATTAAAGAGGGAGGATGGCGCATCCCTGCCCAAGGAGGGAGCGCAGAGAGCCCGACACACGATCCTGCGTGTCCGTGGGACTCCATTCCAGCCCCGGGAGCTCTGTGGAAGCAGCACGGGCTGGACAAGGAGGTGAGGGGAGGGTGCAGGTAAAGCAGGACTCAGGTGCGACATAAAAACCACCTCGGGGTTTGCAGGGTGGTGGAAGGGAAATCCGGCAGCTCCGGGATGGTTTGGGGTGTGGAGGAAACTTGAGGAGAATTTTTGCTGTTGGTGGCCCCAGTAAAGCTGGGTTTGGACCTTTTGGTGCAGTTCCCTGCGTGGGTGGGAGCTGTGAGGATTTCAAAGGTCCATGGGGTGAGCGGGTGCCCACCTGAGGCTCTCACCTGCATGGTTTGGGCTTTTCCAGTGATTCCAAAATAGCTGTGGCTTCAGAAGTGATCCTCCTCCCCCCTGCACCCCCTTCTCTTCTGTTCTGTGGCATTAAACCAAAGAAACATCAATAAGAGCATCAATTGAAAAAATGAAGTTTTGATCCTCCGGTGAAGATAAATAATAATTCTGCAAAGTTTCATTCTGTTTTTATAAAGTTTTCTTAACAGATCTTGCTTCAAAGTGGTGCAAACTTTGTCAAAGGAGCTGGCCTGTTCTGTCTGACTCTTTCTCAGGAATCTGTGCTGTGATCCCACAGAGTTCCTTGCAGTTTCCCTGTTGACAGACAAATCCCTGTGGGAAAAGCAAAACCCTTCATTGTAGTGAGGGAGAGGTTTTCTGATCAAGCTCGTGTCTTTGGGAGAGAAAGAAATCTCCTGGCTCGTGAGTGATGAGGGAAGGGAAATAATCCTTTAGAAGAGCAGTGTCTTGCTGGGCTCACGTGCACTGATGAGTCCTGGGGCATCTCTTATTCAGGGAAACACAAAAATTGCAGTGAAATTCCAGAAATGGCTGGGGACAGGGCACTAAAATGTGCTGGGATCATAAAATTATCAGCACCAGCAAAATAATGAGAAAATCTGGGCACGAAACAGCCCAGAAAAGAGTTCAGGAGTTGTGTCTGGTGGGGAGCAGTGTCATTTACTCATTAACATACACGTGAGAGAAGTGGGTTAAGGAAACCTGAGCAGGGCAGATCCTTTCCTGCTTCCCAGCTGGGGGAGAAAGGAAAAGTGCCTTTTCCTGAGAGCTCTGTCAGAAGCAAAACAATAAAAATTAAAAATAAATAGTAATAATACTAATACTAATAATTATTATTATTATTACCACCATTATTATCTTTTCTCTCTCCCCCTTCCAAGTTCCTCCCTGAACTGGCAGTGGGGTCTCTCCAGATGTTGGTTTGAAAAACAAAAATAATCTTTTATTTTGTCTTCCAAACCAATGGAGCCTGAGCTAAGGAAAGCACAGTAAATGAATGACAGTGGTCATGTGCAGGGGGCAGGGAAAAAAGGATATTAATATTAAAATGAAAAAGTAGGGAACTTTCTGCCAGGAAAGAAAAGTGATCACAATCAGGTCATGCCCTGAAAAATGAGGAATTCTGTATCTTGGGGCTGGGGACAGTCAGCAAAGCAAAAAAATGGCATTTCTTGTGTGTCAAGTGAGTGCAGGTGTGATTTCTTTATTTTTTATCTAAATAACCTGCTTTCAGGCAATCTTTCTTTCTGGAGTGTTGAGGTTTTGTTGCTGCTGAGCATAAATCTCGAAACTCAGCTCACTCAGAGACAAATGCAAAGAACAGGCTGGACTAAAATGAGAATAACCTTAAAATTCCTGTTTAAGAGCTGATTTTTCTGAGTTTGCCACAGTCATAAAGGATATTGTGTGGTTGTGTCCTTTGCTCTTCATTTTATGCAAATCTACCAAGCCCCAAATCCACCAGTACCTGCAGGCCCATCCCAAAATCCTCCCTCTAAAGTCAGGGCCTGCCAGAACTCAGCAGGAACATTCAATTTGCTGCCTATTTCCAATTTGCAAAGCTTCTGCTTTGGAAAAAATCAAATTTAAATTAAAAAATGGGGGAGAACTGTGCAAACAGAGCATCACCATCCTTTTAGTGCTTGGTGAAAACCTCACCCACAACCACAAGATCCCCTTGAGCAGTGGAGCAGCAAAATGGGACAATGTCCCCAAGGGCAGGAGGAGAACAGCAGAGGTGCTGGGCTGGTGAGCACAGCCTGGAGCTGCTCTGGCTGCTCAGCCACGTTCCTCCTTTAATTTTCCAACCCTGGAACCCTCCAAGGGGAGCTCACTCCAAGGCAATTTGCTCCAAGGTAAGCTGCTCCAGCTGTACTGAGTTCATTTCTGTCCATTTATGACTTAGGATAGGAATTTCTCTTGAACTGGGTAATCCTGGTGTCTGTAAAAAGGAAACCCTGAAAACCCAACTTTAGCACAATATTACCATGATATGTGTGATGTAGACATAATTTGTCCTACCATAATTTGTCATACCATAATGTGTATGAAATATGTAGACAAAAATGTTTATTTTATTTGCTAGCATGAAATTAGCAGCTTGGTTCAAGTAAATAAATAAATAAATAAAATAAAAAGCACAGTTTATTTTTATAGCCTGGAAATCAAGCTTGACCCTCAGTGAGAATTTCCCAGATAAATCAAATTTCTGTCATAAAGCATCAGAAATGGAGGGTGCAAGAGGATTTGGTAGTGTCAGGGACAGCCTTTTTTGCACCTCTCAGCTTTTGGAGAAGGATGGGGGATGCTGGATTCAGGGTTTATCATCCCCAGGTCCCTCCCTGATGATTTTATCAGCAGTGGCCGTGCCTCTCGCTGGCGTGTGGGGACATCTGCTGCCAGCACTGAAAGCTGGCTTGGAGCTGCTGCTGGGAAGCGCTGGAAATCACATTCTTGTGCAGAATGCTGCTGTGGGATTCATCTTTTTTGCCTACAGGTCAAACCCCTCACAGCCTTTTCCAGGAATTCTCCATTTTCATGCCTAGATCTGTATAAAGGGAAAAAAAAACTAAAGGTTTTTCTGGTGCCTTCCACTGTTTATTCCAACTTTATACCTGGAAAATTCTGTCTAGACTGAGTTATTGAGTGTTCAGATCCTGATTACATGTCCAGGGATGGGTTTATTTCAGTTTTTATGGAAACTGGGATCTTCCTTCCTGCTCACAGCAGCGAGTCTGGACTGGGAAGAGCCTGGATGGAATTGCCGCCCTTGGACAAGCTGGAATAATGATCTTTTGGAATTACCTGTGCAAGGCTGATTTTTGTCCCTGGGAAGGGCCCTCTCTGCCCCCTCCTGAACTTCATCTTTGTGTTGTAGAAGGAGGAGGTGGACGAGAACGGCGAGGAGATCATGGAGGGGGCTCTGATAGCCCGGGACAAGGTCGGGGTGCAGGATTTTGTCCTTCTGGATTCCCACACCAGCGAGGCTGCTTTCCTCAACAACCTTCGCAAGCGCTACCAGGAGAACCTCATCTATGTAAGTGCCCCTGAGGTGGCCTTGTGGCTGCTGAGATGTCCCTGAGGTGGCCTTGTGGCTGCAGAAATGTCCCTGAGTGTCAGTCCCCATGTGGCTGCTGAGATGTCCCTTAGGTGGCTTTGTTGGTCAGGTCCAGGAGGAAGAGCTGAGTATCCTCTGTGTATCTCACAAGGTGTTGGTAATGCCCAGCAGAGTGATCACCTAGGAGTAACTTATCTATTTTCACTCATGAAAATAAATCTCAGCTTGTTCTAAGTTACCTTGTAAAGCTTTAAAGCATGTGAAGTAAATAAGAAGGGAATGGAAAAGGGAATGCTGTGATTGAAGGAAGGCAGGGTAAGGTTTGTCTGGAAAGGGCTGAGGGTTTTATATTGTGTTGTGTTAACTTTAGTAGGAAAAGGGTCCTGGGAGTACCAAGGGATCCCAAATCCTTGCATTTAAATTGTCAGGCTCTGAGCTTGCTCTCATGGTTTGGCTTTACTCATAACCAAGGGGATTTTGGAAGAAGTTTGGGAAGAGTTCTGCTTGGTTGGTTTGGTTCTCTCACAACAAGCTCTGTACCAGTTTTGACATTTATTTGTGGATAATGTCCTCAGGTACTTGGCTCCTCCTCTGGGATTTTGGGGTGGAGCAGGTGTCCCTTGGCTTCTCCTCTGGGATTTGGGGTGGAGCAGGTGTCCCTTGGCTCCTCCTCTGGGATTTTGGGGTGGAGCAGGTGTCCCTTGGCTCCTCCTTTGGGATTTTGGGGTGGAGCAGGTGTCCCACCAGGCTCTCTCTCCCTGCAGACCTACATTGGCTCTCTGCTCGTGTCTGTGAACCCCTACCAGGAGCTGGACCTTTACACAGTGTCTCAGATGCAGCTTTATCGGGGCGTGAACTTCTTTGAGCTGCCCCCACACCTGTGAGTGTTCCCCTGGCACCTCTGTGGGTGTTCCTAATTTGGGATTTCCCTGTAATGCTCTCCTGCCACCACGGGGGATGTCCACATCACTAGCCCTGGTTTTTGCTGTCAGGCCTTGAGTAAGGCTCAGGTTTTGAGCTCGGCTTTCACATTGGTATCCCTGCCCAGAGCGAGGTGATCCCTACCATCCCTTCCAACCCATTTTGGGATTCCATGACCCTGTCCAACACTAAACCAGGAGTAAAAACTCTTGGAAACTTTTGCTATTCCTCCTCCTGTGCCACTCCTAATGGATGTCTCCCCTCCTGTGCCTGTCCCAGCTATGCCATAGCTGACAACGCCTACAGGGTGATGTGCAATGAGTTCAACAACCACTTCATCCTCATCTCTGGGGAGAGTGGGGCTGGCAAGACAGAGGCATCCAAGAAGATCCTGCAGTACTATGCAGTCACCTGTCCCACCACGGAGCAGCTCCAGACTGTTCGGGACCGGCTCCTGCTCTCCAACCCCGTCCTCGAGGTGAGAAACCAAAGAAAAGCCCAAAAATGCAGAGGGGTTGGAGTTGGTGGCATCACTGCTCCAGGATTCCCTGCAAATCTTCAGCCCTGAGCAAGAATTGCCAATATTGGCACAGCCTCTGAAAGACTATTTGGGATTTAGTATCATTTAATGTTAGAAAATTTGAATTTGGAGGTTTGATTTGAGAATGGCTGGAAGAAATATAAGAAAATAGAACTGCACTGTGCAGCAGTTCCTTGGGGATAGATAAGAAAAATCAGTAATTGGTTTAGCTGAATTCCACTTTAAAGCTATGGAAATGCATTAGTTTGTGTTTTTTTAATCTCACTAAATTCAGTGGGACTTGGCTGAAGCAGCAAGTCTTGGTTACTCCCAGTGAGGTGAGGAGTGACTTTCCCTCTCTGCTTGCCCCCAGGCTTTTGGGAATGCAAAAACCCTGCGCAACGACAACTCCAGCAGGTTTGGGAAGTACATGGACATCCAGTTTGATTTTAAGGTGAGCACAAACTCAGTGGAGCATTGGGGAAAGGAGCTGTGTCTGAGAAACCTCCTGGATGCTGAGCAGGCAGCCCAGGATTTATTCATTCTTACCCTGCACATTTCTGACCCTGTTTTTGCAGGCCTTGCATTTTGCAGGTGAGGTCACTGCTTATCCATCCTGAAAACTTCCAGCCTTGCTGGCAATCCTGGCAGTGCTCCACAGAAAGCTGATAGAGAGTTTTAAAGCTCAGGTTACTTTTACAGGACAGCAAATCCTTGTGGTGTTGCTGGACACTCTTAAACAAAAGGTGGCAGATAAATGACAGAAGAATTTGGCTTTTCCTGAGCTCGTTCCTCATTCCTGGGAGTAAAGAAACAGCAATTATTGGTATTTTTGGTGTTGATCTGCCTGCTTTGCTCTGCCAGGGAGCTCCTGTGGGAGGGCACATCCTCAGCTACCTGATTGAGAAATCCAGAGTTGTCCACCAAAACCACGGAGAGAGGAATTTCCATATTTTCTACCAGCTGCTGGAAGGGGGAGACAAGGAACTGCTCGGCTGGCTGGGGCTGGAGCGTAACCCCCAGAAATACGCGTACCTTATCCAGGTCAGTGGGAGCTGCAGCTCATCAGGAGTTGTAAGGATGGAAAAAGCAGCTTGGGCAGAAGGTGTTCTTACCCTAAAAATAAAGGATGGCTGGAAGATCAAGCTCTGCACAGCCTCACCCAATTTATGGTGATGTTCTCTTTGATTTATTTGGGGTTTCCAGTATAAACTGAAAGATTTGATCAAAGGAGCCATGCTCAGGATTAATAACAGTGAAAAAACTCACTGAGGGAACTGGCAATGAAAGCGGTGTGCCCAAAAGTATCTGTGTTTGCTGATAATAGAAGTTCTTTACCAATTAATTGTATTATTTAATCTTTTGCTGCCCAGGGTCGATGTGCCAAAGTGTTTTCTATCAATGACAAGAATGACTGGAAAATAGTCCGGAAAGCTTTTTCCATCATTGACTTCACTGAAAAAGATATGGAGGTACTGCTGGTGAAAAGGGGCTGAGCAAAGGGATTTCAGAGAGGAGAGCTCTGCTCTTTTCCTGAAGTGATGGGAGCAGCCTTGGAGAGGGGTGAAGGGTGGAACAGGACAATTTTGGGTGCTCAGGAATGAAGGGGCTGACAAGAAGCATGGAGAGGGACTTTGGAAGAGGGCCTGCAGTGACAGGACAAAGGGGAATGGCTTCCCATTGGCACAGAGTAGGTTTGGATCGGATATTGGGAAGAAATTGGGTCCCTGGCACAGGTTGCCCAGAGAAGCTGTGGCTGCCCCATCTCTGGAAGTGTCCAAGGATGGATGGGGCTTGGAGAAACCTGGGATAGTGGAAGGTGTCCCTGCCCTGGCAGGGGTGGAACTAAATGATCTCTAAGTTCCTTTCCACCCCAAACCACTCTGGGATTCCATGATTCAGCGGGATTGAGGGAGTGGGTGGTGAAGTGCATGATGCCAGGGGTGGTACTGGATCCTCTGGTTCACCTTGTTCAGCCCGGCCAAAAATTCTGTTAATTAATGACAGGAAATATCAGCAGCACCCCACAGGGCTGTGATGAGCCATGTTCTAATGGAATATCTCCCATTATCAGCATCTCTTTGGAATCGTTGCCAGTGTCCTGCACCTTGGGAACATCCAGTTTGAGGAGGACAGCAATGGCCACGCCATCATCCGCGACGGCTCCCAGATCAAGTGGATTTCCAAGGTGCCTCTGCCCAGATGGGCCCAGAACTCCCAGTGCTGGGAGGAAAACCTGAACCTTGCTGCGATTTTCTTATCTGATTGCTACAAAATGTTTATTCCCAAAAGCATGAGGATAACTCTAAACACACCCAGCTTTTGTTGTAGAGCACCTCGAGGTTTTGCCCTGAAATTTCCTGATTTCCTGTGGCTCCAAGATGGGGTGGCTGGGGAGGGGGTGAGGGTTGTGCCTCACAGCGCTGCTTATTTAATCAGGGACCTGTGGCTGTGCTCTGAGTGCAGATATTTCTCTCCCTGCAGCTGCTGGGTGCTCACCTGTCCATCCTGCAGGAAGCTCTCACAAACAGGAAGATCGAAGCCAGATCTGAGGAGGTACCAGGCAGTTCTGTGTGGTCCCAGATTAATCTGGGAGACCCCCAGCTGGCGGGTGGGTGAGGAGCCATTTCTGAGTGTAAACCAGATCCCTCTGGCTGTCCCTCTCCTCCTCCACATCCCCTTCTTCCAGCCTGAGATGTTAAACTAAAATATATTGGAGTTTTACTGCTGAACAAGGCAGGAGCTGTTAAAAAGCTGGAACAGGGACTTGCCCAGGCCACAGTGCTTCCTGAGAAACTGGGCTGCACAGAGAAAAATACTGGTAAAAACCACTCTTTTAACATTTTATATTTTTATTTAAATAGTATAGAAGTAAAATGAGGTCAGAATATTTTCCCACTTCATCTAAATTAATACTCACCAAAATGTAGTGCCCCCAACCTGCTGGGATACACCAGACTGAAGGAACAGTGGTGGAAAATAAAGCTTTAGGGAAAATCAGGGAATTCCAGAGTGGTTTGGGTTGGAAAGGACCTTAAATGATCCCATTCTAGTCCCCTGCAGGAATTGCTGCAGTCCAGGGTGGCTGTGCTGTGCTGTAGGACAATGTGGCTGCTTCTCCAAGCCACAGAGGTGACCTGGCTGTGCAGAGGTTTGCTCTGATCCCCCGTGATGCTCTTCCTCTCTGGGATATCTTTATTTCCAGGTGCTCAGCCCACTGAATGTCGACCTGGCATTCTATGCCCGGGACGCCGTAGCAAAAGCAATTTATGGAAGAACTTTCACATGGCTGGTCAACAAAATCAATGGCTCTCTTGCCAACAAGGTTGGTTTCTTGTCTGGGGTGCTGAATGCTCCTAAAATGCTGAGCAGTTTCTCCAGAGAGGCCTCACAACCCTCATCACCAAATATCTGTGATGTTGGATAATTGCTGCTGGGATATCCCCCAGCCCCGAGCTGGAAAACCCTTTATTACTCCCTGTTAAAGAGTTTTAGCTGTTCATTACCTTCCTTAAAGTGGCTTCTCCGCTGAGATTTCTCTGAAAGTTTGAAGTTCAGGTGAGAGCAGCCACCTGCAGGGAAGGAGCAATGGCAGAGCAGGGGTGTTTTTGACAGGACTCCACTCAGAAAACAGTTATTGGCCTGCTGGATATTTATGGCTTTGAAGTGCTGGACACAAACAGGTAAGAGCTGGGATTTGGGGTGACCTGGGGGTGCAGGACATTCCTGCATGAATTTTTGAGAGCGCCCTCGGGCTGTGGTGCAACAGCGTGGGAGCAAGGGGTGGGTTTGTTTGTGTGGGAATGGGGGGTTTGGTCCATGGAAAAATGGGGAATTTGGTCCCTGTGGAAATGGGGGTTTGGTCTCTATATGGGAATGGGTGGAGGAAGAAGCAAAAGTGCCCCTGGATCACATCAAACCTGCTGCTCATTTAACCTCCCTGAAGTTTTGAGCAGTTCTGCATTAATTACTGCAATGAGAAGCTGCAGCAGCTGCTGATTGAGATGACCCTGAAGGCAGAGCAGGAGGAATATGAACTGGAAGGCATTGAGGTAAATTATATTTCCCCCTTCCTTTTCCCTTTGAACTGCCATTACACTGAATGCTTTTGATCACCAGTGTGAAAGTCATCCTGCTTTTTTAGATTGTTATTGTTCCCTTGGGAAGTGTAGGATTTGCAGGGGTCTCTTTCTGCAGCCCTTCTGAAGTGCAATTTAGCCCAGATTTAATTGACGTCATTTAAGGAAGAAGTAGGGCCTTCCCTAAAACTCAGATGCTCAGCAGTGACAATGTCCCAGGAGAATGAGGGATTCCAGCAGTGTAAAACATGGGAGGATGGAGAGGATTTATGTAGAGAACAAGAGGATGGTGTGGGCTGCTGGGAGCAGGAGAACTCTGGAGTGGGATCGTGGATCACTGTGCTGTCACCTTTTCCCTCAGTGGATCCTAATTCTCACCACTCATTTCAGTGGGATCTGAGGCTGTATCTTATTTAAGTACCAAAGAACTTTAAAAATTGCAAAGAAAAGGTCTTCATCTAAAACTGCTCTTCCTTTTCCCCTTTTCCAGTGGGAACCAATCCCATATTTTAACAACAAAATCATCTGTGACTTGGTTGAGCAGAAGCACAAAGGAATAATCTCCATCCTGGTAAGAACAGAGGCCTGTGCCTTGCTCTAATGGTTCTTAATCACATTTCCCCCTCTAATTATGGGATGGGTCTGTGTTATCCAGAACACAAACACAGATTCCTGTAACAAACACCCAGAGGATGAGGCAGAGGATCCAATTTTGGGGGCAGTTAAAGGTGGGGGATGTTCTGCTTCCCCTGCAATGGAGCTTTGGGTTTTTGGGACAAAGCTGTCCTAAATTTTGTTGAGGAGGGAATGTGAGCTCAGAGCAGCTCTGATCCAGTGCCTGCTGTTGCAGGATGAGGAGTGCTTACGGCCTGGGGAAGCGACTGATTTGAGCTTCTTGGAAAAGCTGGAAGAGAAAGTAGGAGACCATGCCCACTTCGTGACGTATGCATTTACCCTCTGTATCCTACCCCAGACCCTTCCCATCCCAAACCCATGCCAGGGCTGGGGAGGGAACAATCTCTGCCTTGTCCCAGAGGGAATCAAAGAGCCCATCCAGTGCCTGATGTTGGGAATCTCCGCTGGTGGATCCGGGGTGCTGGGAGGTGTGAGCAGGGCTCTGTCTCTTCACTGCTCTGATGCTGAGCTTTGAGTCTGTCGTTCCACGCCAAAATTAGGGGATTTTAACCCAGGATTTTAGCCCAGGAAGGTTAAATGGCTTTGGCCATAGAAGGCTTTGGTCCCCAGGCACTCCAGGAAAAGCTGAAGATGTTGTGACAAGGAGCCAAATGCCTGAGGCTGAGGGGGGGGATATGTAAATATTTACACCCATCTTGTTCTGTGTGAGCTTGGAGCATGAAGAGGAGAGAAAATTCTCGTGCTCCTCTCCCCCAGATGAGTGACATTTTGGTTCATACTCCATTTGGAGGGGGTTTGGATCCCGTTTTGGTGGCAGCTGAGCGCGTTGGCGCCGGGCTGTGCTGGCACTTCCCTGCAGGAGCTGCTGAAGGGCTGTGACAAGTCATCAATTGAGAGTCACAGTGCTGAGCTGTCACTGTTCCTGCAGCTCTGAACTCCGCCACAGCCAAGTGGAAAATTTGTAGCCAACTTCCCTGTCACCACAATGTGCCTTAATGCTGTTCTGCCTGATTAAAAGCTTTAAATAGAAGTGCTGGAGCTGCTTCCACGGGATCTGCTCTTGGAAGGAGCTTTGATACACGAACGTGCTGTTGTGACACTCAGCTCTGCTGTTTGTGACTGCTTACAAAGCTGAAAATTCAGCTGTGAAGTTGCTCTTTTTTTTTTCTTGTTTGTTTGGTTTTTTTTTTTCCCTCAGGAATCCTTGCTTTCTGAAATATTCCTGCTATTCTCGAACATTTGGATTTTTCCTTTGTATTTGGGTTCTTGCTCTAGGGCAAAAATGTCTGAAATCCTTTCCCCCCTGGGTTTGCTTTGGGGTTGAGGAAGCTGGTGTTTTTTTCCCCCACATAAGCAGTAAAAATGTATTTAAATGGATGTTATGGGAAGAAATAGAAATACTTCTGGAATGGGTGATCACTGCCAAATGGCCATGAGTAGATCCCAGGTATCCTGAGGAGTTTATGGGAGCTGCCAGCAGGGAGAGATGATGGTTTGCTCGAGGGCCATAACTCGATTGATGAGTCACAACCCCATCAATAGGATCAAACACCACCTTTCCAGCTGTCCCCAAGCTGAGGGAATCTCTCTGCTGCTCTTTCTCCTGGTGTTCTGTTGGCTTTTCCCCTCGGCAGGCGCAAGCTGGCGGATCAGAAGACGCGGAAATCGATCGACTGGGTGGATTTCCGCCTCCTCCACTACGCTGGAGAGGTCACCTACTGTGCTGTGGGTGAGTGAGAGTGGCCAGGCTGGAGCTCCTGAGCTCTTCAAATGCTGTGGGTGATGGTGACTTGATGGGAAGAGGAATTACAAAATCCCTGCCCTCTGCAGGCACTGACCTGCAAGTCTTAAATGTGGCTGCAGTGAGAATTTTGAGGATGTGAATGTTCCTGTTTTCTTTTAATTCAATTTTTTTTTTTTCAGGATTTCTGGAGAAGAATAATGATCTGCTGTACAGAAACCTGAAGGAGGTAAGCACAAAGAAAGGAGATGCTGCTCTTTTACATCACCTGCTTGGTGCAGAAGATTTATTTACTCTCTGTAGCAAACAAAAACATCCTTTTCTCTTTAGCACTATCTTTAGGTAACTGTGCAGGTTCTCAGGGCTGTGCTGCTCCCAGGAGGAGAAGAAGGGCTGCTTAATAGGACAACTTTTATCTCCTCCTGTTTTAGGTGCTGTGCAACTCCAAGAACAGCATCATCAGGGAGTGTTTCCTCCTGTCAGAGCTGGACAACAGGAGGAGGCCAGAGACTGTGAGTTCTGTCTTCAGTCTTAATTCTGAATATCAACCCAGCTCCCCAGGCCTTGGTTTAATCCCTGATCCCAAAAACTCCAGGCTGCCATCAGCTTTTGCTTCCAGGTTTAAGCTGGATGCAGGGAGTCCATTTCCCTTCCTGCAGGGAGGAGTTCAGAGCTCAGGAAGTCCTTTTGATGCTGTCCTAGGTTGCAACCCAGTTCAAGAACAGCCTGACGAGTCTGATTGAGATCCTGATGTCCAAGGAGCCCTCGTACATCCGCTGCATCAAACCCAATGAGAACAAGGAGCCTGGTGAGGCTGGGCCTGGAGGCTCTGCTGAGTCCAAGGAAAGAGCACAGGGATTTCTTTGGAGCAGAGTGCAGTGTGTGTATGTTGTGGAGATGTGTGGGAACCCAGGAAATTCCTCTGGCTGCCCTGGAGGGCTCCAGCCCCTGTGAGGGGGCTCAGAGACCTTGGCACAGAGCCCAAGACCCCTGTGCCTTTGATTTAGCCCTTGGGAAAAATAATTACCAACCTTTACATGAAGAATTACAAGCCACAACAGTTTAAGTAGAATGATAGTGAATTTATCATGGGGTCAAAAAGTAGATTTTCAGGTTTTTAGAATGGGGGTTCAGGAGGCAAGATGGAGGGATCTGGGTGTGTCCAGCCTTTCTCGTTCTTCTTGGCCTCCATCTTCTGCTGTGATGGTGGTATTTTTGGATTGGTTAAGAGTAGAAGCTCACTGTCTAACATAGGTGATAGGCATTGGAAAGTAAATACCATGATTAAACACCAGCTTAAACACTGTTTAAGCAGGCGGTGAATTTGTCCCCGTGGGTGATTGGGGATTTGGTTCCTTCCTGATTTCCCCCAACTCATGGGGACGTGGGTGAGCTTCCCCAGGCAGAACTGACCAGTGGAGGTGTGCTCTTGCTGCAGGGAAGTTTGATGATTTCCTGATCCGACACCAGGTGAAGTACCTGGGGCTGATGGAGCACCTGCGGGTGAGGCGCGCCGGCTTCGCCTACCGCCGCAAGTACGAGCTCTTCCTGCAAAGGTGAGGGGGCTGCCTCCCCTCTGGCCCGCTAATCCTGCCCTCCTGAGGGCTGCAGAGCAAGCAAAACTCCCGTCCCAGCAGTGAGAGTTGTCAGCAGAACCCCTTCTGCTTCAAAAATACCCTTTGCCTGTTGTTATCTGCACTGGCTTTATCTGCGTTGGCATCTCCTGCCTTGAGTGAAGCAGAGAGAATTTCAGGGGTGGTTTCAGGAAGGATTTCTTCAAACTTCAGGTTGTTTGCATTGATGTTCTGCTGATGTTTCAGGTACAAAAGTCTCTGCCCAGCTACCTGGCCACACTGGCATGGGCCAGCAGCAGAGGGTGTGGAGAGACTCATCAAGCACATTGGTTACAAGCCTGAGGAGTACAAATTAGGAAGGTAAGTTCCTTGTTCTGGCTGCTCAGTGTTTGCTGCCCTGGATCCTCTGTCCTGTCTGTGACAGGAGCAATATGCACAAATTTCCTCATTATTTTTACCTGTTTCCATGGTAAAAATATTTTTTTTTTTTTTAATAAACCTGTTTCCATGGTTTACCTGTTTCCAACCTCATTTTTTCCATTCCTGTGTTAGGGCTCCAGCTTCTCCTGCTTCCCTGGGCAGCCCAAGGCAGCTCAGGCTTGGGTGGCATTGCAGCTGTTTGGGGGAGGCTCTGAGCCTGCTCAGGAAGGAAGGTTCACCATGGATAACCTGCTCCTGGTCTCTTTTTCAGAACCAAAATATTCATCCGTTTCCCAAAGACCCTGTTTGCCACAGAAGATGCCTTTGAGTACAGAAAGCACCTGCTGAGTAAGGTTCCAGTTCCCTTGGTCTGGGACCTTCCTGCCTCTGGCTTGGGTGGGACCTGGGATGGTGGAAGGTGTCCCAGCCCATGGCAGGGATGGAATGGGATGGGCTTTAAGGGCTCTCCCAACCCTGGTCTGCACAGCTCTCAGAATCCATAGAAAACTCGATAAAGTTGCTCCAGGCTGGGGGGAAATCCCTTGAATTGTGGATTTGTGGCTCCTTTGGAGCTCCTCAGTCCTATAAGTACCCCCCTGTCCATGCCCAAATGCACCAAGAGCCTTTCCCTTGGGGTTGGGGTCTCTTCTGTCTTATCCTGGGGGTCCCTTGAGAAGCAGAACTGAAGGGCATGGTGCCTACAGGGCATGGTGCCCACAGGAGCAGCTTCTGGTGCCCTCTGTCCCCTGTGCCATGGAGGGCAGGAGCTCAGCTCCTCACCCCCCTGGCCCTGCAGGTGCCACTGATGTCTCTGCCTTCTTTCCAGTTTCAAGGCTCCAGGCCAAATACAAAGGATTCCTTGGGAAAAGAGCCTACCAGAAGAAGAGGAAAGCAGGTACAGGCTCTGCAGTGGAGGATTCTCTTAGGGCTGGGGGCTTTCCTCAGGGCCTGGAGCCCTGTGAGGTCCCAAATCCTTGGGGCTGTGGGCAGCACTTGGGGCTGTTGGGGTCACAGGAGGTGGCAGCTGCACCCAGAGCATTCCCAGAGCTTTTCCAGAGGTTTCTTTGGTTCTGTTTGGACCCTCACACCACGAGCTGCTCTTGGCTCAGCTGTGGGAGCAGCTCTGAGCAGCCTCTGTCACACACTGGAGACATTCTGGGGTACCTGGGGGTTGATCCTCAGCTGCTGGGGGGAAAAACCCCTCTTATCACATCAGGCTGATGGAAAGTGCAGGCTCAAAGCAGCTTTCTGGGCTGTGGGCAGGGACAGCGGGAGGCAGAGCGGGGACAAGGCCTGCCCTTGATGCTGAGCCCCACAGCACAGGTGGAACTTGATCCACCACGGAGAACAAACCTTCCAAACTTGCTGCTCCCACCAGCTGCTTTTTAGAGCTGCAGAATAACCAGTTTTAGCTCCTGCTGGGTGAATGTGAAGGCCAAAGCCCAGGAATGATTCCCTCTTGCAGCAATCAAGCTGGAGGCCTGCTGGAGAGGAGCCCTGGCACGGAGGGCAGCCAAGAAGAGGACGTGGGCAGTGCAGACCATCAGGAAGTAACTGTCCCAACCATATTGCCCAGCCACAGAACCCCACAATGGTTTGGGTTGGAAGGGACCTCAAAGCCCATCCAGTTCCCCCTCCTGCCAAGGGGACACCTCCCACTGTCCCAGATTGCTCCAAGGCCTGTCCAACCTGGCCTTGGGCACTTCCAGGGATCCAGGGGCAGCCACAGCTTCTCTGGGCACCCTGTGCCAGGCCTCACCACCCTCACAGGGAAGGAATTTCCTCATAATTTTTCTCATACCCCTCCATTCTCTTCATTCCCCCTCTCCACTCCCCTAAACCCTGAAGCAGAGCTGATTCCTTCAGAACTCCAAAGCGCTGTGGTTTGGCCAACAGAACTAAATATTGTTAATATTTAGAATATTCTAAAGCTTGAGATTTCCATGGCTGACCCTCAGTGTTAACACCAGTGATCCTTAGCCTGTCCCTCCCCTCATTTCCATGGATTTCTGGGCTATTTTCTGTAGGTTCATAAACGGCTTCATCAATCGGAAGAAGCCCCTCTGTGAAGAGAACAGGGACTTTGTGAGGCTTTCACAGTACTACTACCTGATGAAGCTCCGAGACCACCTCCCAAAAAATGTCTTGGACAAGAGCTGGCTCCGGCCTCCCTCCATCCTGGAAGAGGTGAGGGGTTCTGGAGGCTTTGGGAGAGGTGGAGGTGCCCCCTGTTTGGTGGCCATGGGTGTGCACATTCCAGGTGGGAGAAAATGATCTGCTGCTGGCTCATCCTCTGTCCAGAGCCTTTGGAAAACCCCAAGATCTGCTGTGTTTGGGTGGGAATGGGTGGAATAGCACTGTGGTTGGTCTTTGCAAGAGAAATGAGGAAGCTCCCTGTTGGTTTAAGCAATAAAAAGGGAAAATGCACTGACAGAAGAGTGAACTCACGAGCCCTAATAAAGACAAAATTAATCCCATGGGGTTCTAGGCTCGTGGCACAGACAGAGCTGTTTGTACAACTTCCCTACTTTATTTTTTCCTGATTTTTTTTTAATGCAGACATCTGAGATGCTCCAGAAACTCTGCGTGAGGAACCTGGTGAGGAAATACTGCCGAGGGCTCACTGCTGAGAGGAAAGTGCAGGTAACAACCCCTGGAATGCAAATGTGGCAGTTCAGAGAGCTGTGATCCCTGAGGATCCCCCTGACACACAGGCAGCACCTTCTGATCCTGCTGCTCCAATCAGTCCCTCAGGGATAAGAGCAAACTTCTCATCACAGGACAGCAAACTCCTGGAGCCAGGTGTTCCTCATGATGGAGAGAGCAGAGAGGTGGAGATTAATTTTTTGGCATGAAATCTGCTCTCCATATAATTGGAAAAAATCCATAAATACCAAAAATCTGTGGGATTTTTCCAGAATAACCCAAAGCTCTCAGAAGAAACGCAGCACAATTCCAAGATTCCATGGTTCAGGGGGGCAGTGTGTGAGCAGGAGGATGCTGTGGAGTGGCAGCGTTTCCATTGTCCCTGCTGGTGTTCCCATTGATGAAATTCTGAGGGTCAAGGCTGTTCCTTCTCCCACCAGCTGCAGCAGAAGGTGGTGACCAGCGCTGTTTTCAGTGGGAAGAAGGAGGGGTACCTGGAGAGCCTCAGCCAGCCCTTCCTGGAGACCCGCCTGAGTGAGTGCAGCAAACCCCTGCGGGCCTCAGCCACGTCCTCCTGGCTCTGTGAATTCCTGCCTGACCAAACAGACTCATTTTCCAAGAGAAACTCCCTCCTGGCAGAGGCAGCATCACCTGCCAGTGGAGTTCCTCCCTGTCACATCCAGTGACATGACACCACTGCTGGGTTGTTCTCAAACTGGGATCCATAAACCTGAGCAGAATTCCCTGGGGGCTGGGATGGATGGACCAGGGTCTGAACCAACAACAGGCCCAAAACCAGGCAGAAACTCCCGGTGTGAATTTACTTGTCAGGCAGGAAAAGTCACCAAAAAGGGTTTAGGAGCAGCTGGAGGTGACCACCCTGGGTTTGGAAGGGAATATTCCAAGAGTAAAAAGTTGGGATGAGGACAGCTAAACCAGCTCTCTGGAGTTTGCTGAGGGGTGGAGAGTGTCTGTCTGGGGCTGTGGCTCTGGCACCCACACCCAGTTTGTTTTTATGTTTTGCTCCTCAGGAGAGAATGACCTAAACCCCAAAGTGCTGCAGCTCATCCGTGGGGAGAACATCAAGGTAAGGGAAGGACAGAACTCTTGGAATTACATTCACTGGAGCCCTGGAGCTGGTTGCTCACACGGGGGCTGATGAAGAGCAGCATTTCCTTGAAGAAATGCTCCATGAAGAGCTACCATTTCCTTGCTTTTAAATTAGAGACGGGTCTCAAAATAATTGAGAAAATAATTGAAATAATTGAAAACCTAATTAAGAGTTATTTAAGATTCGTTTTAATGAAAGCTTAAAGAACATTCCTAGCCCTGTCCAGGGGAGGGGCAGAGCTGGAGTGTCCCATGGTTATGGCATAGAGGGCACAGGGACCCCATCATTCCCAGGATTTTGCCTCCTGGATTTCCCAGCGTAGGGAATCCAAATCCCTGTGAGCTGAGACCTGCAGCTGCTCCTCTCTGAGCTGCTTCCAGCCAGGAGAATCCAACCCCCTGGATCAGGAGCTTGCAGGGGTGGAGATGCTGATTCCAGCCCGTTGTTCTCAGTACGTGACGCCCGTGGTGAAATACGACAGGAACGGGTTCAAGGCGCGCGAGCGGCTCCTGGTGCTCACCCAGAGCTCGGCCTACGTGGTGGAGATGGCCAAGATCAAACAGAAAATCGAGTATTCCACCCTGAAAGGTACCTCTGGGAGTCATTGTCCAAGGCTGGGTGGAATTAGGAGCAACCTGGACTAATAGGACAGATGGAATGGGATGATCCTAAATGTTCTTCCAACCCAAACCACTCCACGATGATTTTCAGTTGTTGTGGGGATTGCTGTCCTGCCAGGCATCCTTTAGGAAGGATGGCATTCTGAAACTTTGTCTTGCAAGGATATTGGAATGATCGGTCCCTCTTTTCCTGGGGGCTGGACAAAGACTTGAAGGATAATTTTATGAGTAAGAGTTCCTTGAAATGTTTAAATGCAGGAGAACATCACTTTCTGCTGACAGGGAGAAAAAACAACCCAGACATTTCCTACTCTGTTTGTGGGTATTTTTTAATCCTGGCACTGTTGGAACTACAGTTCAGGGGTAGAATGGATCCTTCTCCCTCTTCTGTTACCAAAATCAGTTGGGGCAAACAGCTCATGCAGGGGTTTAAATCACCACTGTAGGAATTGTGCTATGGACAGTGGGTGACATAAAGGGACCTGCAGAAGATATTTTGAAAATTCAGATTAATTAATCAATCAAAGTAGGAGCTTTTTGTGTTTTGCTTTAAGAATAGGAATATTCACTCTTAAGGAAGGACAGAACCCTCCTTCAGGAATGTGATTTCCCCTTTAACCACATGGGGCTGGAGTTGTTTCTCCTGGGGGAAGGAGATGAGGGTGGTGTGGAGCTGGGTTTGGTGTTTCCCTCTAATTTTGGGCTTCTTTTGAAGGGATCTCCACCAGTAACCTGAGTGATGGGATCGTGGTCATTCACGTTCCTGAGGACAAGAAGGTAGGAAATGGGGATGGTGGTTCAAGTGAGGGGCTGATGCCTCCAATACCGTCCTATAAACTCCTGGAATGACACAATTCCTGGTGTTTATTCAGTGTGTAATCAGCCAGGCCTTTACATCCTTGCTGTCTCAACATGAAAACTTTCACTTGGAATCCCAACCTGCCAGGGAGTGGTGGAGAATGAGAAGATCCCCCCTGAGCCTCCTTTTCTCCAGGCTGAGCCCCCCCAGTTCCCTCAGCCCTTCCTGGTGTGGCTGATTCTCCATCCCCTTCTCTGGACACATTTCTGCCTTTTTTTTAGACCAAAAAAATCCTAAATAATCCCTGGAGTGGGTGTTTGAATTGGTCACTTCTGCCTGGTAGTCATTCCAAACGAGTTTCTCTGCACCATCAGGTGCTGGGGTGATGCCAGGTGACTTTATCCCTCTTTTTTTGTGTTTCCAGGGAGATGTGATCCTGCAGTGTGAGCACGTCTTTGAGACAGTGACCAAGCTCTGCATATTGGCCAACAAGCAAAGCGTGGTTAAAGTGGTGAAGGGGAGGTAAGGAAGGCAGGAAGGTGGGTGGGTAGCACTGGGCAGGTACAATTTTATGGGAATAAAATTTTTAAATTCAATTTTTAGGCCTGGATTAGGTCAAGACTGTTGAATCACCCCAGCTGACAGTGCCCAAAACTGCACAGGTCTGGGGCAGCAGCTCCTCTGTTTTTGTGACTTCCAGAGGCACAGGGAGATGAAATGGGATGCACTGAGAGAAAATGTATTAAAAATCATTCCAATGAGTCCTTGTACCTTGCTAGGGATGCTGCTCTGCTCTGACAGCTGCCCATGCCCCACCTGCACCTAAACCAAACTTATTTCTAGGTGATTTTATTTTAAACTCACTTTTTTTTTTTCAGTTTTCTGATGTGACCTGGGCGTGAGGTCGTGGCTTTAGTGGTCCCACAGGGGATCCCATTAGCCTCAGGAAAGCCAGCTGGGAAGCTGTGGGTCACATCAGGACAAATCCTTCCTCTCCCAGAAGGATTGAGGAGGCCCAAAATGTGATTCCTCCCAGTGCCAGCCCCGAGCTCCTGGCAGGTGGATGCAGCCCATGTCTCCAACCTCTCTGGGAATTGGAGCTGGCAGGTGAAACCTGCACTTCTGCTCCAGCTCTTCAGCCTGGCCTTTGCATTTCAGCTCTAATTAGATTTGGTGTGCTCAGTGCTTTCCTCCAGGTCAGATCTGCTTAGCTTCCAGTGCTTAATTGCACCAAGAACACTCAAAAGCCCGAGCTGGGCAGCCTTGTTCCATTCATCAACCCCTTGGGCTCGCTGGGATAATGCAATTGTTTAGGAAATTCACCTAAGCTGGAGGCTCTGATCTGCTCCTCTAACGAGATTTGCCCAGGGAACAGAAATAAAGGGGGTTTGGAGTAAAGCCTCTTGTGGGGAGAGCTCTCCAGGGGCTGTGGTGGTGTTCACAGGGGTCCCAGGATGAGGGAAGAGATGAGAATCTTGACTCCACGTTTCAGAAGGCTGATTTATTACTTTATGATATATATTATATTAAAATGATATATTAAAACTAAACTAAAAGAATAGAAGAAAGGATTTCATCAGAAGGCTTGAAAGGAATAGAAAAGAAATGATAATAGAATCTTGTGACTGACCAGAGAGTCTGAGACAGCTGGACTGTGATTGGCCATTAATTAAAAACAACCACATGAGACCAATCACAGATTCACCTGTTGCATTCCACAGCAGCAGATATTTATTATTTACATCTCGTTTCTGAGGCCTCTCAGGAGAAAAAAATCCTAAGGAAATGATTTTTCATTAAATATGTTTGTGACAAGGGCCCTCCTGTGCTTCCAGCCTCCGGTTCCGCGTGGGCTCTGGCAAGGAGGGGACCATGGTGTTCACCGTGGGGCCAGAGCCTCAGGTCTTCAAGGACAAAACTGGACAGCTGACAGTGGTAAGGCCTCAGCTGGGCCCAGGGAGGCACCTGGTGCTTCCTCCTTTGGATCTGCACCTGCAGAGAGCACAGCCCCTCCTTCCTACCAGGCAGGAGGTGACCACCCCATCAGTGTCACCTGCATGAGTGATCCATGACAGGGCTGGGAGCTGCAGCTCCAGGGATTGTGCAGGAATTGGCCCTGGGGAGGTGACCACCCCATCAGTGTCACCTGCATGAGTGATCCATGACAGGGCTGGGAGCTGCAGCTGCAGGGATTGTGCAGGAATTGGCCCAAGGATGGGAGAACAAGGCTGGTTCCTGGTCTGGGCACTCAGAGAATTTAGTCTGACCCAAACTCAATGTGCACCAGCAAAATGAGGCCTCAGGGGATGTTTTTCACCTCCCTCAACCAATTTATTCCTGAAATGGGTTGTGGGATGGAGGGAAGGCACTTCTTGTCAGCCAAGCAGGTCCTCTGAGGAGCTGCCAGCTCCAAGGAAGAATTCCAAGTGGAATTCTCCATCCTGCAGACAGAGGGAATTGCCTTTATGTACCAATGGGCAAACAGGAACTCCACCACCACCTCTCTTCCCAGGCACCTTGAGAATTCCTGATTTAATGGTTCCTTCCTCTTCTCCTCCCAGGTGTCAACCCCAAAAAGGTCTTGATGAGAACCAGTTCCTGTTCCCTTGGCTGGGGACAGAAAGGAGCCTGCAGGATGAGACCAGCCCTCACATCTCCCCTGGAATCTCTGATGCCACAGGGCTGCTGTGATTTGAGAGTTTGTTTGCATCTTTTAGGCTCTTTTTTTTATAGCTTAAAACTATTCAAGTATAGATAAATAAAATCCCTGACGTTGCTGTAACGTTCCCAGCAGGAGACGCTCGTTACATGGTCACAGGGACATTCATCCCCAAAGTTCCAAGGCAAAATCTCCATCTCTGAGAGGTCAGGAAGGATTAGGACAGAAGCCAAAAGGCTTTTCTAGCTGTGCTTTGACTCACTACTCAGGAGCACTGCAGGAAATGCAGAGCAGTATTAACCCAGGTCTAAAACCAACTTTTCTCAAGGCAGAGAGAATCCCAACAGCTGGGCCTCTCCCACAAGGAGGGCTGGGAGGTCAAACTGACATTAATTAGGATGGAGATCTGGTATTTCATCCCAAAAATTCCTCTAGCCACACAGCCCATGAGGATATTGAGCTCCAAGCAAGTAATAAAGTGACACGCATGTAAATATGAAATATCTTCTAATTTATTGTGTTATATTAAAAAAAAAAAAACCAAAAGTACATATTGCAAACATCAACCATACACTGAAATCCAGCTGAAGCTTGTTCTGTGCAGAAGTCTGGACAGGTGGGAATGATTGTACAGAACAGGAATTTGCTGTTGTCCAGGAAACAATTCCATAGAGACTGAAAGGTTCTACCTATGCTTTGCTCTAGGGGAGGATGGGAGCTTGGAGCCTTGCCCAGGGGCTGCTCAGGGGATCCAAACCTGCCCTGGGGAAGTGCTACAGGGAGAGAGGTGGCAAGGGGACACCAGGGCTGGCCCCTGTCCCCTCCTTGAGCAGCCCCACCCGTGTCAGGAGCTGGGAGGGGACAAAATCCCTTCCCCAGGGGGACTTTGCTCAGCTGCCTGGGCTGTGCTGGCACTGCTGGTGCTGGGGGATGGAAGCAGCCAGCTCTGCTCTCCCTGGCACTGGGAGAGGCAGGGAAGGATAATCTGAAGAGCTGCTTTTGTGCCCAGGACACCTGCCCTGAGCCCCAGGTGCACCTGAGAGCTCAGAGTAAAACCACTTAGAGTAACGAGGCTCAGGGCTGAGAGCATTTGTGCAAGGGCATGAGCAGGGTGTGGCCAGAGCAAGGACAGGGGCAGCAGGGAAAGGACAGGCCCCAGGACAGCACAGGACAGGCCCCAGGACAGCACAGCTTGGCTGCACCACTCCACACCCCGAGGGTGAGCTCAGGAGTGAGCTAAGACAGAGTCTGCCCACAAATGCAGCAACAAAACTGAAATGGAAACTTTAACTCTCCTGGAGTGACTTTGCTAAACCAACAGCTCTACAAAGCACTGTACAAAGATTAAAAACAGCCCTCCCCTGGTTTTTAAGAACTTAGTTTGCATATCCTGAAAGGGAAAAGCCTGAAGCCAGTTAAGGATCTATTTACAGAGAAGTTAATCACGTAGCTGTGACCTGTCAGGTGCTTGGTACTGCTGTCACCTCCTGGGGCTGAGGCTGCTCTGCCCCACAGGACTGGATTTGGTCTGGGGTCTGCAGGTCAGCACAGCCGGGGATGAGTGGAGAGCAGCTCCCAGCTGGAGTGAGCAGGGTTTGCTGCAGGACTGGGGCTGTCCCTGGTCCCCTCTGTGGGACACAGCCTGCACCCCCAAGGGCTGCTGCAGATGCTGAGAAGCCCAGTGACAGCCCAGGAATCACCAGTAAGTGCCAAAGCACACAGTGCTGGAGAAACAGCAACCCAGGACTCCCCTGCCTCACCCTCAGCTCATCCCAGCCCCGAGGGGAGAGGCACTGGCTCCTTCCCCCTCTGCACTGCCCTAGAGGGTGCTGCCAACAGCTCTAGGTACAACTCAAACTGGAAGCCCTGAGGTGTCAGGACAGAGCTGAAGCTGCTGAACCCCCAGGAGACTGTGGAGCTCTCAGTGAACAATCAGCAGCTGCAGGAGAAAGAGGAGACAGGTATAACACCCCACCTGCCACAGCCAGCAGCTGCCTGCAATGGGGAGGAGTCTTTGGTTACTAGAAAGATGGCCTCAGATTAAATTGGAAATCTTTGAGCTTTACTTGATGATCCAAAACTGTACAGCCACTTCCTGGTGTGTTTCAGCCTCTACCACCGAGCTCTGTGGAACAGAAGAACGTGGCTGGTGCTGCTGCAGCACCTTTGGTGTCACACTGTTCCCACGTCCTCAGCAGCCCTGAGCCAGGAGCAGGGATCCTCGGAGCAGGAACACGGAGCTGCTGCTGCTCCAGAGGAGGGTGGCTGTTAAAGCCAGTGCTAAATATTGCAGAGAAAGGGTCAAAAGAAACTCTAGCCCAGGGCAGAGTGCTCTGGTGTCACCCACGGGTGCTGCTGCAGTGCAAGTTTAACACTTCCTACCTCAGGTTTCTCTCCCTCCCAGGACGGGTGACCTGAACTGTCACAGCTGTGGCTCTGCTCAGCCCTATGGAATGACAGCCCACCTCCCACCACTGCTGTCACTTGACTCCACAACAGGCAACAGGAGACAAGGAGGTAGATAAAATATTCATTGAAAGAGAAAAGCACTCGTAGAAAGCCACAGTGCAGTGGCCTTCTCCATGCTCTGCCCTTCCACACACAGCTGCCATGGCTGGGAGGGTTTGGAACAGCCTCAGGGTGAAGTCAAACAGGGAATATCTGCCTCTGGGCCACTGCCTGCTTGTTTCCCCTCACTCAGAGCAGGGCAATGCTCCTCAATCAGCTCCAGAAGGGAACCAGGGCTGCTGCCCCCCACCAGCACCCCCAAAACGGGGGGATTGAACCTGCTGTGACTCCTGGTGCCTGGGAGCTGCTGGAAACCAACCCCCCAGCTGAGATCCAGGCTCAGGCAGAAGCTCTAAGCACTGACCAGTACCAACACCACTCCTAGGGAAAGCAACCGTGGACAGTTTGCTCCTGATTCTCCTCCTTTGGGAGGAATTTTAACCTTGAACTGTAGGGATAAAACAGGGCTGGGTGTCCCCAGCTCAGTGCTGCAGAAACTCCACTGAACCCTTGGAGGAGCAGATCCTGAGAGCTGTGGGGAACCTGAGGGAGCAGCCCCTGCTCTGAGGGATCCCTCTGCCCCCAGACTCCAGGAATCTCATCAGCCTGTGCCATTTGTTCTTTGGAGAGTCTCTGCAGCAGCCCTGGGTCCATGTCCCTGCCTTTCCCCCCAGCCCAGGAGGGTCAGGGAGTGCCTGGAGGGAAGGAGGGTGGCTGGCTGACCTTTTGTTCGTTGTTTTGCTTTTAAAGTGCAGGATCATTACCAAAAGTCACAGAAAGCCAGTCCTCCTCCTCTCCAGCACAAAACAGCAACGACAAGAGTGCTAAAAATTCTGGGCATTTCTCCAGCTGCTCAACAGGCCTTTCCAGGCTGCCCAGTAACCTCATGGATCCTCGCCCTACAACTACCGCATTTAAATACCCCAAATAACCTAGAGTTTGTTACAAATCCCAATTTACAGACTGTGCTGGACAGGAGTTGCACTGCCTGGTCCTGCTGCAGGGCAGCCCCTTCCCCAGAGCCGAGGGGGTCCCCAGGCTGGCTCACTGGTGCAGGTGGGCCCTGTCGTCGGGGCGCTTGATGTGGATCCTCCGCACGCGCTCGATGCGCTCCCGCTCCTCGTCCTCCTCCAGGTGGTGGGAGCGCCCTGCAGCCCCTCCCGTGGCCTCCAGGAGGGCATTGTCCGGCCCCCTCCCGTCCTGGGACTCGTACAGAAGAATGTTCAGGGTCTCCTCGTAAATTCGGGCTTCTGGGAACTCCACCTGGCAGGGAGGGAAGAGGAGGTCACTGACTGCAGGCGCCAGGTTACCTCGGCTTGGGTTCCTGACACTCCGTGTTGCTGTTCCTTAACTGCACCCCAGGAACAGAAATCCTTTCAGGGACAATCCTTTCTAGTCCATTTTTTTGCTTCCAGCTTTTGAGTCCAACAAGTTGGGTTTTTACCAGAACCAGGCAGATCCCTCCTGGGAAAGGGAAGAATGCAGGGAAGGTGTGCCATTGATGGATCCCTCCTTACATGGGGGTGTAGAGCCAGGAAATGGTTTGGGTTGGGAGGGACCTTAAAGATCATTTACTTCAATCCCTAGATCATCTACTTGCAACTCCCAAACCCAAATGTGGTTAAATGTACAAGTTTGTCTGAAGATAGAACTGGACTGACCATTATGGATATCATGATTATGGAATACCACAGGGCTTTATGGAATATCCCAATTTCCCAGTGCAGGCAGCTCCTGCTGCACCCCCAGGATGAGCCCCAGCTCCTACCCCACTCTCAATGCACTGACTACCCTCCAGAGGTGCTGAACAATGACAAAGTGCCAGCCTGTTCAGCTGTCACTGTCCCAGTTTCCCTGTACCTTGGTCTGCTTCTTCTCGGTGGCATAGACGATGGAGGTGCAGCAGACCTCGGCGATCTTGCGGCCCTGCCCGTAGAAGGACCAGCAGCAGATCTCATCCCCAATGACATCCTTGATGAAGAGCACCCTCCCGTTGAACCTCAGGGACAGCTTGTCAAAGAGCTCAATGTTCTTCAGCATGTTGTCATCGGAGTTGCTGTGGGAAGGGAATTTACAGAGCGCGTGGAAAGAGTGGGAGCAGTGAGCACTGATGGCTCTGAGATCCCAGATTCCAGTGTCACAGAGCCCCAGGATGGTTTGGGTTGGAGGGACCTTAAAGCCCACCCTTGACATGGGCAAGGGCACCTTCCCCTAGCCCAGGTTGCTTCAAGCCCCATCCAGCCTGGCCTTGGACACTTCCAGGGATGGGGCAAAGCAAAGAAATTAATTCTTATTATTTCACTTCAAACCATTCCTGAGCTCAGCACCCTGGATGGGCACTGTTATGTCATGAAACTTATATGGGAATAAGGGAAAGAGGACAAGGCCCCCAGTTTGATCATTTCACCACTCAGAGAGCTCCCTGTGTTCAACTACCACACTGCCATCCATGGGAATGCAGACAGCACTTGGCCAGGAGTCTCTGCCAGCTGCACCTAAGGATTAGAGGAACTCCTCTGGCACAGAAATAGCACAGGCTCAGCCCTGCATGGATGGCAGCAGACTCCCTTCTGACTCCAGTTTGAAATTAATTGGGGAAAAATGGAGTGCCTGCCAACACCAATCTGTCATTGGGTCTGGGGGAAGAAAAAGGAAACTTTTATAGTGGATTTTAGTCTATGAAAAACTTCCAACAACTCCAGCTGATGTCACTTACCTGGTGTAGGAATATTTGTTGTTGCTTCTGTTATAGAGCAGCTTCACTGCTGGCTGTAAGAAACAAAGCACAGATGAGTTCCAGGGAGCACAGCCTGAGCTGGAACCTCAGCTCAGCCCAAGGCCCCACAGAGAAGCTGCAATAACAAATTCCTTGTGGGATTTCAGTGGTGTTACTGCTGTTGCTGCAAACCTGTGATGCACAAGTTGGCAATGGGGCTGCAATCCCTCCTGACCCCTTCTGGGACTGGATCCTCATCCATTCTTATCTTCCCTCTGTCTTATCAGGACTCCCTGCTACGTGCAGGGACACTTTCCACTATCCCAGGTTGCTCCAAGCCCTGTCCAGCCTGGCCTTGGACACTTCCAGGGATGGGGCAGCCACAGCTGCTTTGGGCACCCTGAGCCAGGGCCTCCCCACCCTCCCAGGGAAGAATTTTTTCCTGATATCCCATCTAACCCTGCACTCCTTCAGCTTAAAGGCATCACCCCTTATCCTGTCACTCCATCCCTTGTCCAGCACTCCAGCTCTCTTGGAGCCCCTTTAGGCACTGGAAGGAGCTCTGAGGTCTCCACAAAGGTTCTCCTCTCCAGCTGGACACCCCAGCTCTCCCCATGGCACATCCCAGTCTCTCTCACCTTGTTGGAGGTTGCAATCAGCTTCTGCTCCTCTTTGGAGGAGGTGATCACCGGGACCTTGCAGAAGGGCTCATAGGTGTCCTTGTTCTGTGGGAGAAGAACCAAACAGCAGCTGAGTGAGAGCAGCTCCCTGGCACAACCACATTTCCTGGGAATGATTTCTGCTGAGGGGTCACCGTCCACTCTGTCCCTGTGGTGTCCCTGGGGAGCTGTGGCTGGCCAGGGGCAGCTGAGGTGTCCATTCCTGTGCTCCACCACGGAATGTCCTGTGCCCAGTTAAACAGCAGGATCTGGAATGGGGCTTTTCTCAGACAGGACACCAGTGACAGTGGCATCAAACCCAAGATGGCAACCTCAGAGCATAACAAAGAACAAAACAGGACTCCAGCAGCTCTGGGAAGAAGCTGGTTCTCCTAGATGTGACCAGACTCCAGCAGAGGACAACACAAACAATTCCCATTTCCATCCCAGCCTCCAAAATCCCCACATGAAGACCAGGAGAAAACCCTGCCCACCCCCAGGTGCCCCTGAGCCCCGTGCCCACCTGCAGGGCTGCCTGGCATTCATCCACCAGCCCCTGCACCAGGTAGTACTTGGCCTCAGCCAGCAGCTCCTCGATCTCGCGGCGGCTCTCCGGGAGCGGCACGGCCCCGTCCCGCAGGTAGTTCAGGATTGTCCCAAAGTGCTTCCCACAGCGGTCAATCAGGATCCAGCCTGGGCACACAGCAAGGCCACAGTGAGGACAAGCTGAGATCAATGTGGCAAAAGGCCTTGGCAGAGCAAAATGGTGGAAGGACATGATGGAACTGGGAGTGGGAGGATGGAATGGGGAATGTGAGCAGGGAGTGTGGCACAGCTGGACCAGGGTGGGAGGAGAATCACGGAATGGTTTGGGTTGGAATGGAACTTAACTTAAAGCCCATCCAATCCCAGGGAATATATTCATGTGTTCCTGCTGAGGAGTCTGTGAAGGGTGAGTAAAAATAACCCCTGACCCTGCCCTGACCAGAGAGAGGCACTGGGGGTGTTCAAGGCTGATGGAAAGCACAGAATGGTCTGGGTGGGAAGGGATCTTAAATCCATGGGCAGGGACAGCTTCCACCATCCCAGGCTGCTCCAAACCCCATCCAACCTGGCTTTGGACACTTCCAGGGATGGGGCAGCCTGAGCCAGGGTGCCACCACCCCTCACAGGGAAGAATTTCTCCTCAATATCCCATCTAACCCTGCCTCTGGCAGTGGGAAGCCATTCCCCCTTGTCTTGTCCCTCCATGCCCTTGCCCAAAGTCTCCTCCAGCTCTCCTGGACACTGCAAGGTCTCCCTGGAGCCTTCTCTTCTCCAAGAGAAGGAAGAAAAGAGCTACAACCAAAGCTGTGGGTGCAGCATCCACACTTCACCTCTCACTGCTGGGATCAGGCTGGACCCTGGAGAAGTCAGGGAGTGCCAAGGCTGGAGTTTCCCTGGGTGAACAGATGGCCACTCTCACAGGCTGAGGCTCAGGAATGCGGTGAGGAAACGCTTGTGGGGAAGGAGTCATATTTTGGACAAATAAGGAAAGTAGGTTAAAGCAGCCCCTGTGTGCTCTGCATGAATGGAATTACGAGGAAAAGTCTGAACATTTGGTTCAGTCTGGAGAGGGAACACAGCCTTTTCTGAGGGAAAAGGAGACACTCTGCAGCAGCTCACTCCAGGCTTCCCAGCTCCCTCATTCCTGCTGAACACAGACAACACAAAGTGCTCCAAGTGTGATTTTACAGGCTGCAACAACAAACTAGAGAAAGAAATGATGGAAGAAAGGACTGATCCAGACTAATGGCTAATCCAACTAGAGCAGAAAAAAGCCCATTTGGCAGTGCAGAGTATGGACAGCAAGAAATCCCATTTTAGTAGGAGATTTAGTGGAAGGTGTCTCTGCCCATGGCAGGGGTGGAACAAGGTGAGCTTTAAAGTCTTTTCCTACCCAAACCATTCTGGGATTCTGTGATAAAGAGGAAGCACAAGCCATGGTAATAAACCATTCCACAAATGCAGCTGCCTCCCAAGCTCACTGGAGCACACAGGAAGGTAAAGGGCCAGCTGAGAGCAGAACTATCATCCCCAAACTCCTCTGTGATTCCTCATAGGCTGCAAAAATCTGCTGCAACTTCGTTTACAGATGGTGAAACTGAAGCAGAGTTGCTCATTTTCATGTGGGGATGAGAAAACACTTCCAGCAGCGTTGCAAAATCAGAGCTACCACTAGAAGAGCTTTAAAAACCCTTCTGCTTCCCCCAAGCAGCCCAAAGGAGATGAGTCACAGAGAAGTGAGCCCGGTGCCACTCGGCCACAGCAGAGCCAACAAGTGGGCTGGAGTCTTTTGGAGGCATTTCTTAATTGCAGAGTTCCAAAAACATCCTGTGATCCATTTAGGAAGGGACACAGAATCCATGGGCTGTATGGAATCATGGAATGGTTTGGGATGGAAGAGAACTTAAAGTTTATACAATTCCAACCCCCTGCCTTGGGCAGAGCCACCTTCCACTATCCCAGGCTGCTCCAAGCCCTGGCCTTGGACACTTCCAGGGATGGGGCAGCCCCAGCTTCTCTGGGAATTCCATCCCAGCCTCTCACCACCCTCACAGGGTGGATTTCTTCCCAATATCCCACCTATTCCTGCCCTCTGGCAATTTGAAGCCATCCCCACTTTTCCTGTCACTCCAGGCCCTGCAAACAGTCCTTTCCCTCATTTCTGTCAGCTCCTTCCCTTCTCCAGGCTGAACAATCCCAGCCTTTCCTCCCAGCAGAGCTGCTCCATCCCTCTGACCATGCTGGTGTCTCCTCTGGGCTCTCTCCAGCAGCTCCAGCTCCTCCCTCTGCTGGGGCAGCTCTGCAGGTGGGGTCTCAGAACCCCCTCCCCTCACTGCCTTTGCCCATGGACACATCACACCTTTAAAAATCCATCTTTGTCTTACAGGAATCCTCAGGGACAGGATCCAAACACTGCAGCTAAAAGCAGATATTTCCCAAGCAAACCCTGGCAGGTGAAACAGGAGCCTGACACTGGACACTGCCTGAGGCTCCACTCTCTTATCAGCAGCAGGACCAGGAACAGCTTCCCCATCAACAGCAGCAGGGAGTCAGGGGAAAAAGGAGAATTGGAAACAGGTGGATGCACCTGGAAAACTCACATCCTTCTCCCTGCTCATTACCATCCAAGGAAATGTTCCAAAAATGCTGATTTGCTACAGTTCATCAATAATTTCTGAGCTGGAAACAATAATTTACCACCCACAGGCAGAGAAGCCCAGCCTGTTCTCTCCAGCCTGAGGAGCAGCAGGTTGGAATTGTTCAGCTGGGATCTGAATCCCAGACACAGAGCAGGACCCAAATTCCAGACTGGTTAAACCCAACTCCTTCCAGTTGCTCCCCAAGCCTGGCTCCTTTCCCTAAGAAACATTTTGTTTGGTGCCAGGTTTAGGGTGTGACCAATGAGGAGGATTTTGAAGAATTCCAGATAAAAAGTGTTTCCTTTAGCAGCCCCAGTGCTATTGTCCCAGTTTCCAGGCAAGGGGAGATAAAGCAAGAGCTGCTGCAATGGGAGTGTCTGTGTTACAACATACAGGAAGTATCAAATTCCTCTTAAAACACAAACTGGTTCCATGGAACAATCCCACACACACACTGTGGGAGTCACAGCAAAACAAACTTGGGGTTTTACATCCCAAATCTGGTATTTTAGTGGGAGAAATACCAGTTATCCTCAGATTTGGGGTGCAAACAGCACTTGCAGAGCCTCTGAGCCCTGGGAATGGGATGTCCCAACCCCATTGGGATCAGGCCAGGATGAGTTTCCAAAATGAATTTGGGATTTCCAATCCATTTCCAAGCACAGGAAGTCTGGAATTATCAAATTCAGCCCAGCAGCTTCAGGGAGGGACAGGAAGATCCAGCCCAAGTTTAGCAAAGGGAGAATGTTCACAACATTTCCACTCCTCCAGTGCTCCCAGTCATGGTGTTCATTCACATTGGACAGAATTTTTCCCAAACTGGACCCAGTGTTGATTCCCACTTGACTTTTTTCCCAAATTTGACCCACAAACTGACTTTTTCAATGCAACCTCCATGATCTGTGTCCAGGATAAGCATCCCAGAGACCCTTTGATCCAAATCACAGCATCCACATTCCTGCTTTATCCTGGCCTGGGATTACACCTGGAACAACACAGCTTTGTTTTCCCCAGCTTAAATAGAAAGACTTCAGGCTAAACCAGGAATATTCAGCTAATCAGGCTCTATTTTTACATTTTTTCCCTTCAAATCCACTTCATTTTATCTCAGAAAAGCTTATCATAAATCTCTAAACAGATTGTTTTAAAGCACTCAAAACTCAGTCCACCCTGTACTATATTTTCTCTATTTTCAGCAAATTCAAACAAAATTTTTAAATAATAAACTAATCCCAAGGGAGGTGTTTGAATCTCCAGGATCAGCTTTGCAGAGGCTGCAGTTAAAGACAAAGGTTTTTAAATACTGTTATGGGTAAAACATCAGAGTGAAAATAAAGCTGAGCTTCCAATTAAACACTGGCACAACCAGAATGTGGGAATGTGGAGATAAAAGTCTAAATTTTCTGAAAATTCTGCAACTGGTTCTGTTTTAGGGAAATCAGCTGTCAATAGTCCCAAACGAAAGTTGTTTTATTTTAAAAAATCAGCTTTTAACTCATTTATACCTATGTTCAGAGCTTGTTTTATATTTTATTTATAAACAAGGAGACAAGAAGAGGGAATGGCATTCTGAGCTTCCAAGAGGACACACAAATCCCAGCTCAAAGATCCCTAATCACCATCCCCACCTATTTCCATGGGCTTCAGAGCTTTAATGTCAGTGTTCTGATAGGAAAAGATGCTCCAGGTGTCACCTGGGCCTGACAGGACCTTTGGCACCTCTTAGTGTCCTTCTTCTGTCCAGGAAACCACTCAGGTCATCCTTGTCTTTTGTTCCACATTTTTCCCAGCTGTATAATCATGGAATCATGGAACAACAGCATGGGTTGGGTGGGGAGATTGAAGATTATTTAGGCCTTGAAGATTATTTAGTTCACTCCTTGCCATGGGCAGGGACACCTCCCACTGTCCCAGGCTGCTCCAAGCCCTGTCCAACCTGGCCTTGGACACTTCCAGGGATCCAGGGGCAGCCACAGCTGCTTTGGGCACCCTCCAGGGCCTCAGCAGGGAAAGATTTCAACCCAATATCTGATCCAAACCTATTCTCTTGTCCTGCCACTCCAGGGCAGGACAAGAGAATAGGCTTGGATTAGATATTGGGATGAAATCTTTAAATATTATATGAATATCTTATAAATATATAAATATCTTATAATATTATATAAATATCATATAAATATTCTCTCTGTTGTTCTTGTGGCTCCTTCAAGCACTGGAAGGCCACAATTAGGTCACCCCAAACCTGCCTTTGGTCCAGGCTGAACAATCCCAACCCTCCCTTGTAGGAGACATCATCCACCCTTCCAACCCTACAAACAGAAGTTCCTGTGACTTTCCCTGCCCAGGAAAGACATGGAGAGCACCAGGAACATCCTAATCCTCACTTCACCCTACCAAGAGAAGTTCCTCTGACATTCCCACAATCCCTGTGACTTTCCCTGCCCAGAAGGGACGTGGAGGACACCAGGAACATCCTAATCCTCACTTCACCCTACCAACAGAAGTTCCTCTGACATTCCCACAATCCCTGTGACTTTCCCTGCCCAGAAGGGACGTGGAGGACACCAAGAACACCCCAATCCTTACCTTCACCCTACAAACAGAAGTTCCTCTTTCCCATCACCCCTGTGACTTTCCCTGCCCAGGAAGGACGTGGAGAGCACCAGGAACACCCCAATCCTTACCTTCACCCTACCAACAAAAGTTAATCTGACCTTCCCACAACCCCTGTGACTTTCCCAGCTCAGAAAGGATGTAGAGGACACCAGGAACACCCCAATCCTTACCTTCACTCTACAAACAAAAGTTCCCCTGACTTTCCCATCACCCCTGTGACTTTCCCTGCCCAAGAAGGATGTGGAGAGCACCAGGACCACCCCAATCCTTACCTTCACTCTACAAACAGAAGTTCCTCTTTCCCATCACCCCTGTGACTTTCCCTGCCCAAGAAGGACGTGGAGAGCACCAGGAACACCCCAATCCTTACCTTCACTCTACAAACAGAAGTTCCTCTTTCCCATCACCCCTGTGACTTTCCCTGCCCAGGAAGGACGTGGAGGACACCAGGAACACCCCAATCCTTACCTTCACCCTACAAACAGAAGTTCCTCTTTCCCATCACCCCTG
Organism: Zonotrichia leucophrys gambelii; assembly: GCF_028769735.1. NCBI lineage: Eukaryota > Metazoa > Chordata > Aves > Passeriformes > Passerellidae > Zonotrichia > Zonotrichia leucophrys. Next base: position 4,138,765 of record NC_088185.1, read on the forward strand.
TGACTTTCCCTGCCCAGGAAGGACGTGGAGAGCACCAGGAACACCCCAATCCTCACCTTCACTGTCCGTGAGCACCTCCATGCGCCCGCTGAACATGGCCTTGAGCATGGTGTCCTGCTTGGTCAGGGTCTGCATGGTGGTGTAGTACAGGGCTCCCCCCACGTTCAGCTTCACGTACTTGGAGCTGGGGCTGCTCCCCTTGAAGGACGTCGTGCGCGTCGCGGCCGCCGGCACTGCTGAGCTCACCACGCTCTCTCCCGACATCTCTTCCTGCAAGCAACGGGGTCACCAGCTCAAGAGTGCAATTCCCAGCTCAAGGAAGGACCTCCCAGGTCAGGGAAGGAGCTCCCAGCTCAAGAGTGCAATTCCCAGCTCAAGGAAGGACCTCCCAACTCAAGGGAGGAGGTCGCAGCTCAAGGGTGCAACTTCCAGCTCAAGAGAGCAGCTCCCAGCTCAAGGAAAGACTTTCCAGTTCAAGGAAAGACTTCCAAGCTCAAGAGTGCAACTTTCAGCTCAAGGGAGCAGTTTCCAGCTCAAGGAAGGACTTCCCAGCTCAAAGGAAGGACTTCCCACTTTAACAGTTCAATTTCCACCTCAAAGGAAGCACTTCCCAGCTCAAGAAAAGACTTTCCAGCTCAAGGAAGGACTTCCCACTTCAAGAATGCAATTTCCAGCTCAAGGGAGCAGTTCCCAGCTCAAGGAAGGACTTTCCAGTTCAAGAAAGGATTTCCCAGCTCAAGGAAGGAGGTCCCACTTCAAGAGTGCAATTTCCAGTTCAAGGAAGGACTTCCTAGCTCAACCAAGCAGCTCCCAGCTCAAGGAAAGACTTCCAAGCTCAAGAGTGCAACTTTCAGCTCAAGGGAGCAGTTCCCAGCTCAAGGGAGGAGGTCTCAGCTCAAGGGAGGACTTCCCCGCTCAAGAGTGCAATTTCCAGCTCAAGGAAGAACTTCCCAGCCCAAAGGAGGAGTTCCCAGCCCAAAGGCTCAGTTCCCAGCTCAAGAATGCAATTTCCAGCCCAAAGGAGCAGTTCCCAGCTCAAGAGTGCAGTTCCCAGCTCAAGGAAAGACTTCCAAGCTCAAGAGTGCAATTTTCAGCTCAAGGGAGCAATTCCCAGCTCAAGGAAGGACATTCCAGCTCAAGGAAGCAGCTCCCAGCTCAAAGGAGGAATTCTCAGCTCAAGGGAGGAGCCTCTAGCCCAAAGGAGCAGTTCCCAGCTCAAAGGAGCAATTTCCAGTTCAAGGAAGGACTTCCCAGCTCAAGGAACGAGGTCCTACTTCAGGAGTGCAATTCCCAGCTCAAAGGAGCAGCTCCCAGCTCAAGGAAGGACCTCCCAGCTCGAAGGAACAATCCCCCCCCTGGCAGTGTGACACTCCCGTTCCCACCGGGTGTTTCGCACCTCGGCTCCTCCCCTGGCTCTCCCTGTGAAGTTCTCAAGTGTTTTAAATGTGTCACTCTCAGGAGCTGAAGGACACTCGTGGGCACAGCCCCCGTTTTTTTCCCGGGGAAAAGCCCTGGGAATGCTGAGCTGGGTTTGGCACTGCAAAGCCAATGCTTTCCCACAACAACTGCTTTCATTTCTTACACAACTCCGCAGCTTAAGGCTCTTACTCCATCCATAATCTGGGATGGAATTGGGCAATTCCCAACACACACAAGTGGAGCAGATGATTCCTGCGAGTCCCAATGCAGAAATCAACAGATTCCCCAGTGCTAAAAGGCAGAATATCCACAGGTTTTCAAGGCTTTTTCCCTCGGAGCAAACAGGGAGAGCACACAGGAGCTTTTCCTGCTCTTCCCTGCCCTCCCAGCCTGCTCAGAGCACCAAAATCCAGCCGGACAGAGCTGGATTCCTGTCACCTCGGTCACTCTGGCACGGGAGGCTCAGCGCCACAAATGCCCCCAGAGCCGATAAATCCTTAATCACTTGGAGCCTCCTTCCCTCAGGATGGGACAGGGTGGGATAATTAACCCCTTCCATCCCTGCTCCTGCAGCTCCCACGGCTTCAGGATGAGCCGAGCCGAAGGATTTTTGTTTTACCACCATGAAACTCCCACAGGAGCCGGAGCTGTGCGGCACGGGAGAGGGAGCAGGAGGGGCAGGGATGGCCTGGAGGTGATCCCATCATCTCCGGGATGCACCGGCAGCAACCTCAGCTCCCTCCGGTACCGGAACACCCCAGGAATGGGCTCGGGGTTCCAGAGGGGATGGATCCCACTGCTGAGAGTCCCCGAATCGCAGCCCTGCCGTCCCCAAACCACGCAAACCGGACCGTGACCAGGGGTCAGACTCCCCCCGGGACCCTCTCTCCAGCCTCGGGGCTGCTGCTCAACACCCGCACCGCTCTGTGGGGCCGGACCCCAAATCCTCATCCGGACCCCCGAATCCTCATCCCGATCCCCGAATCCTCATCCCGACCCCCGAATCCTCATCCTGATCCCCGAATCCTCATCCCGACCCCCGAATCCTCATCCGGACCCCCGAATCCTCATCCGGACCCCCGAATCCTCATCCGGACCCCCGAATCCTCCTCCCGACCCCCGAATCCTCCTCCCGACCCCCGAATCCTCATCCCCACCCCTCCGCAGGGCAGCGGCCCCCGCCCGCACCCCCGGCCAGGACCGCTACCCGCAACCCCCGGCCCTTCCGCCTCTCTGAGCCCCTTCCCATGGCCCAAACACCCCTGAGCCCCCCAGCCCTGAGTCCCTTAACCCCTCCTGAGGGCCGGAGCCCCCTCAGCTCCCCCTGCCCCGCCGAGGCCCCGCAGCCCCTCACACCCTACTCCCCATTCCCCCATCCCCCACCAGCCCTTCAGCCCGTCCTCCCCCGCGAGGCCCAGAGCCCATCCCGGCCCTGCGGGCGCGTCCCCCGGGCCCCGCGCCGCCCTTTCCCCCTCACCATGAACGGACCGAGCCCCTCGGACCGAGCGAGCGGGAGCGCCGGGCGGGGGAACTTCCGCCCCTCGCTTCGCTTCCGGCGCCGCCCGGGTGCGCCCCCAAACCCGTCCGATGGCCCCCCCCGGCCGCTGCCGCGCTGCGCTGCCGCCTCGCGGGCTTTGCCTGGTTCGGTTCGGCCCGGCTCGGTTCCACCTTCCCGGTATCACCGGGACGCAGGGCCCGCTGTTCTCCCTGCGCAGAGCCGGTGAGCGGGCCGGCGGAACGGCAGCGGCGGGGCGGGTGTTGGCGGCCGGACGGGGAGCGCAGACACGGGGGCGAGGAGGGGGCTGCGGCCGCGGCCTGGGCGGGGGAACCGGGACGGACCGGGGGGCTCCGGGGCCGCTCGGGCCGGCCCGCCCGGCCCGGTGTCCGCCGGGACGAGGGTGAGCGCCTGGGGGCTGCGGGGAGGCTGCCGGCAGCGGTGGGGCCCGGCGGGGCGAGCCTGGGCCCGGGGAGGCTGCGGTGCGAACGGGGGATGCGGGAGGGATGCGGGCGCTGCCACAGGGGCTGAGGGGCTCTGGGGCTGCGCCGTGGGCGAGTCCCGAGAGCTGCAGCCCAGCTCGGGGGTGTGGGTGGCTCTGCTCGGGGGTGGCACCTGCTCCGGTCCCCGGCGGCCCCGGGTGGCTTTGTCCTTCCGTGCTGTCACACACGGAGTTATCTGTCCCCCACAGCTGCCTGTGCTGGTGACCGCCGCCGAGGCGCGGTGCTGCTCCTCCTCCCACTTACCGTTTTCCTTGCGGGTGCAGGGAGGGGTAAATCGGGTCCAAAGGACTCGGGAGTGCGGAGGGAAAGTCCAAATCCCCCAAATCAGCCGCAGGGAATGTGCTTGTCCATGCAGGAGCTGCCCGAAGCCTGGATGGGGATCATGTGCGTGTGTAAATGAGCATCACACGCTTCCCTTGAAGAAGTGACCCCTCAGGTGAGCTCTTTGTTGCTGTTTACAAAGCTCTGGTTGGCCGTGGGTGTTTTATCTGGTGAGTGGCAATAAATCAGTGTCCCTTGTGCCCTTTGCCTCCTGTCCCTGGCCGGGGAGTTGTTCTTATCTGTTACCAAGGAAAGAACAGAGGCTGGAGAGGGGAGGTGGAGCACAGTGTCAAAACCACTGCTTTGTTTATTTTTCCACTTAAAACCTCCCAGCCTGCAGCAGGCTGTGGGCTGTGCTGGAAGGATTCCCTGCCAGTGTTTTTGTGTCCCTGCTGCAGCCCCGTGACAATCACTGGGGGTTTTTTTCATCCCACTTTTCCCTCTGCTGTCGGATTCTCCCCTCCCCTGCAGGGAGCTGAGAACCACCTTTCTCTGAGTGTTTTTTCCCACTCTGCTGTGTTTTCCCAGGTGTTTGCTGTGAGGATCTCTGCTCCCTTTGCCATGTTCAGTGCCAGCCAATCCTCCAGGGCGCAGTTCCTGGACAAGGCGCGGCAGGCGCGCGAGGAGCGGCGGGAGCTCAAGGAGAGGGAGAGAGCAGCAGTGCAGCTCCAGGCCCTGGTCAGGAGGTTCCTGTGTCGCTGCCACCTGCAGAGGGACATCAGGTGTGTGGGATTCATGTCATCATGCAATGGGTTGCTTTGGAAGGGTCCTTAAAGCTCATCTCATTCCAAACCCCTCGCTGGAGCCCAGGTTGCTCCAGCCTGGCCTTGGACATTTCCAGGGATGAGGCAGCCACAGCTTCTTCCACCCTCACAGGGAAGGATTTCTTCCCAATATCCCATCTAACCCTGTGCTGTGTCAGTTTGAGTCCATTCCCCTTTTTCCTGTCATTCCAGACCTTTGTAAAAATTCTCTCTCCATCTTCCTCATGAGCCCCTTCTTTGCTCTGTGATTGTTTTTTTTACCTCCTTGTTTTTCCCTCTTTGCTAGGAGAGAGGTGGATGATTTCTTTGGGACAAATGAATGTGGCTCAAGTAAAAGAAGTGCCCTGTCTGTGTTCAGGATTGCCAGGAAGCTGCTGTTTGTGTTCAATGCCAAGGAGGACAAGGAGGTGAGGACACTGCCCTGACATTCTGCCATGCTTTTGGGGACAGATTAAATATGTTAAATTCCTTACCCAGTGATCTTGGGGGTTCTTGCAATATATTTTGCCTTCAGCAATGTTCTCTCTGACTCCTGGCCCTTCCTGAAGGATTGAAACAGGAGAAGCCTTGAATTTTTCAGCAGTGGTTCTGAATTTGGGACATCCTTTAATGGATGTATTTCCTGGTGACTGTGCCAGCTGCAGGAGCTGTGCCTGGGGATTTTGGCACACCCCAGGTACATTGGGACAGCTCCCAGAGATCTTTGCTGGCACAGGGAAAGCTGTTTGCCCCCCAGCAGCTTTTCTCACCATGCCCTGAACTTGTGGGTTCAGAGTGAAGCCCTGAAATGATCACAGGAGGCTGTGAGGGCTGACTGGGGGAAACCAGCTGCAAGATGGAAAGTATTCCAGTGGCAGCAGCAGTGAGGGATTTTTTTAATCTCTATCCCATGGAAATCTGTGCTCAAATGCAGTTTTCTGTAGGTACAGCACCCAAAAAAGCCCAAAAAAAGGAGGGAATCCTTCACAGCAGCAGCAGTGTGATGTGTGTGCTGCCAGAGAAGAAGCCATCAGAATTCCTGTAGGGAATGTGCTGGGAATTTGCTGATTGAGACAGAGAGATCTTCCTCCCTCTGCTGAGCTGTTCTTGTGCTTTTTAACCCTTCCTGTAGTTAGAACTAATCCCACCTTTGGATTTTCCAGAGGTTTGAAAAGCTGTGCCGTTGTATCCTGACCAGCATGGATGTGGAGAACGAGCCCAAGGTCAGCAGGGGGGGTTGGTTTGGAGTGGGGAGGGCTTGGTGGTCGTTTTTAACCCTCTCTGTGGGGATTCACTTTGCTGATGTGTAATTTTAAGCTTTCAGAAGCCCTTGAGCACTGTGGAGATTCCACAGGGAAAGCCTGGACAAGTCCTTTACTATTCCTGGGATACTTTTACTCTGTGCAGCCACAGGAGTTGAAGGACACTTGGTTTCTGGGCTGGGTGATGTGGGAATTTGGGGAGAGGAGCACCTTGGTCCCACTGCTGGGTTCAGTCCCCAAACTCTGCCCAGCAGCAGCACAAACCCTGATCCCTCTGTGCATCCCCCTTGCTCAGGTGTGGTACGTGTCACTGGCACTCTCCAAGGACCTCACACTCCTCTGGATCAAGCAGATCAAAGACATCCTGTGGTTTTGCTGTGAATTCCTCAAGCAGCTCAAGGTGAGGATTATTCTTGTGTTTTCTCTCCCTGCATTTGGCACGAGGCTCAGTGGATTTGTTAACTCTGCTGTTTGTTATCCCAGCCTGACATCCTGCAGGACTCCAGGCTGGTGAACTTGCACCTCACAATGCTGGTCACCTTCACAGACACTTCCACCTGGAAAATCCTCCGGGGAAAAGGTTGGTGCATCCAAATCTTTAAGATTTGGGACTTGGTGTTAAAATCTGCTGAATGCTCTGGCACAAATTCCAGAGAAGCTGTGGCTGCTCCATCCCTGGGAATGTCCAAGGCCAGGTTGGAGAGGATTTGGAGCAACTTGGGATAGTGGGAGGTGTCCCTGCCCTTGGCAGGGGTTTGGGGTGGGATGGTTCTTAACATTCCTTCCAACCCAAACTGTTCTGGGATTCTGTTTCTGCAGAAAATCACCAGTTACCACAAAGATTCATTGGTTTTCACAAACATTCATTCTGCTCCTGTGGTTGCCCAAAACAAGGATTCCCTTGGGATTAATCTGGTTCCCCTTGGGATTAGGCTGTTTTCCTTAGGACACCAACAGCTGTTACAGCATTTTATAATATTCCAAATACCCCCACACAAGAAGTGTTCAGAGGGTAAGGGAGTGTGCTCTTAGCTCTGGGGTTTTGTGGGAGATAGGTGTAGAAAAGGCAGACAGGTGGTGGGAGGAAATGAGACTCTTAGAGCCTGAACAATACAGTGTGAAATGCTGCCAGAATGATGGGTTTGTGTAGAAGGACAAGGACTTTGTGCCAGGAGGGCTTGGGCAGTGACAAACCTTCCTGTGGGAGTGACATCAGTGCTTTAACCCAAAGGTGAGACCCTGAGACCTGCCATGAACCACATCTGTGCCAACATCATGGGCCACCTGAACCAGAAGGGCTTCTACTCCGTGCTGCAGGTCAGTCTGAGCTGCCACAGCCCCAGCTGCACCCAAACCAGCCCAGCCCTGCCTGTGCCCCTCTCCTGAGGGGTCTGTGCTGGGGTCTCAGGGATGAGCTGCTGGTGATCTGTACATAATTGTATTTTTCTCAAGCAAAGCAAAAAATTTCTCAAGCAAAAGTTCTCAGTGTCCCCACCTGACACCAAATCCACCCTTCCCCTTCTGTCACTGCTGCTGAACCTAAATCTTGCTCAATCACCTCATCATAAATGGGACAGGGACAAGTCCTACATAATTTTGCCAAACTTTGCAGCTGCCACATTGTATTGGTTGGGTTTGTTTGCTGCTCTGCTGGGAAAAGGAACGGATGTAATGAATCTTTTAAATAAGAATTACATTACCAAACTCTGAGCCTTGCCTGTTAATTTTTAAAGCCTTTGAGCACAGGTTCTAGGGAAATAAGTCTTGCAGAGTGTCTGATTTCATTGCATTATCTCTCTTCTGCCATTATTAACCTGAAGCCCTTCTAATTCTGCCAAACAACTTGTAAGAACTGGATTTTAGACTGCTCTGCTGTTATTTTTCTCTGCATTAAATAAACTTAATGTCTTTCAGGAGTATTTTTTTTCTGAGTACTACAGGGTTTTTATACTTTGATGTATTTTTTCCCTTCCAGATTTTGCTAACTAATGGCTTGGCAAGATCCAGACCTTCCCTGTCCAAAGGTTCCTTAACTGCCATCTTCTCCCTCGCCTTGCGGTGAGTCAGCTGGAGCTGCCTGGGGGGATTTGCAGCCAAAATTGTCTATTTTTAGTGGTTTTTTAAAAAAAAGACTTCTCATTCTTTCAGTGGTTTTGTGCCATTGAGAATATCACCCTGAGGAAAGAAGTCGCTTTAGGCAAATGGCTCACTTTGCTGTCACCCTTGTTCAGATTAGAGAGGCTTTGAGTCAGGAATTATTGTGAGCCTAAACTTGAGGGTGCAGTTCAGTTCAGGGTGAGCTTGCTCTGGGAACAGAGGTGTGAGTGAATGATCTTTTGATCTTTTCCCAGGGATGCTTCAAAGTCATTTGGAAAGGGCTTGGAGCTGCCTGGGATAGTGGAAGGTGTCCCTGCCCATGGCAGGGGTGTGGGATGAGCTGAGCTTTAAGTTCTTTTCCAGCCCAACCCATTCCCTGTGTCTGTGGTTCTTTCTGAGGGAATTCCCAGTTCTGGGTAGCTCACTTGGAGGCTGTGTTGCTTTCCCAGGTTGGGTTGAGCTCTGAAGTGTTTCTGTCTCTCTCTCTGTAGCCCTGTGGTTGCTGCACAGTTCTCAGACAATCTGCTGAGGTCCTTCCTGATCCATGTCATGTCTGTGCCTGCTATAATGACTCACCTTGCTACTCTCACCCCTGAGGTAAGTGGGTGATCTCAGAGGACTGATTATCACACCAGGCCACTTGTTATTCCATTTTACCAGCTCTTGGAACAGAGCTTTGACATTTCTCTTTGCCAGAAATAGGAAAGCCTTACAAATACTCTGCATTTCTAATGCAGAACTTAGAACACCAGTGGGATGATGGGCTGAACTGCCCTAAAATACCTAAATAAATAAATAATAAAGGCATATATGACCCACAGCTTGAATTTTTCATGTCCTTGCTCTTCCTTTTCCATAACCACAGACAGAGCCAAAGCCAAAATCACACTTTTGGGTGGCAGCAGCTCTGTGGGGGTGACAAATGAACTGCCCACTAATCCAATTCAGTCTGTTTGGTGCAGGTTTTGTGCCAAATGGGCAAATGCTGTGTTTTTGAAAGACAGATCATGGCAAAGGTCTGGCTCCATCTCCATCATGACCTGTTCACCTGCCATGGGTTTTATTTCCCAGCCCAGCTTTGTGTCGAACACTGTGTGGGGCAAAGTGTTTGACACTAAAGCAGCCTCAGCTTGCTGCTTTATTTGGGAAGAAAAGCCATTGCCAAGTGCTGCTGGCAGGTCAGGAGAGGGACTGTGCTGCTGCCCAGGCTCAGTGGCCCCTCCATGCTGTGTTGCAGCGCCTGGCAGTGATGGAATCCCACGATCTCTTCCGCAAGTTCATCCTGTTCCTGAGCCGGGAGTCGCAGTGCCGGGACGTGTGCGTGTGCCTGGAGGGCAGTCACACCCTCTGCTTGCTGGGTGAGCACCTCCACCTCTTCTGCTGGGTTTGAAAAAGAGTCTTGATTCAGATCTTCTTTTTTCATGAGGCAGAGGTGCCTCCAACTCATAATTTTTAATTGTTATTTTTTTAGTTTGCTTTAAATAACAACTGAGGTGTATTTTGGGATGTTACAGATGAGGTTTAAAACCTTTGCAAAGGGAAGAAGGGATTTGGTATTGTATCCATGTTATGCATCATCTCTGCCAGCTTTTCACTTGGACTCTGAGCAAGTCTTGGAGTGTGGCAGACTTGGATCTCCCTCCCCTAAATGCTGTTACACATTTAAATTCACATTTCTGCAAAAGTAACAAGATTACCAGTTGGGACTCTGAGATAACCGTGGGTTGTAGCTTCTAGTAGTTTGTAGAAGATGTTGGTGGGAAGGTGGCCAAAGGGACAAGTCACTTCAGGGGTTGGTGTGTGCTGGAAATGGCTTCCTGCAGGGTGGCCTCTGAGATCACTGCTGACACAAATCCTCTCCTGGGACTGGGAGAGGATTCACTTCACCTGCAACCCCTGTCCCACAGCATCTGTTCCTCCTCAAGCCTTGCTGTGCTGGTCCTTCCTGCAGGCAATCTGGTGTTCCTGGGCTCCCTGAATGACCAGGTGCTGGAGGAGGAGACAGCTCATTTTGTGGGGGTGCTCATCCAGATGCTCTCCTACTGCCAGAAGTACGTGTCCCAGAAGAAATCCAACCTCACCCACTGGCACCCTGTGCTGGGCTGGTTCTCACAGACTGTGGATTATGGGTGAGTAGGAAGGACTTCACTGAGAAAGATGATGAAGCCTCTCCTTTTATTTTTAATTTTTTTTGTATGTTGCAAAGTATATTTTGAGATGAACAGTGAGAATAATTTCTCAGCTGTTACAAGTTCTAGCTGCACAATAAACTGCAGCATTCCTGCACAGCATATTCCATGGGTGGGTGCATATTCCAGTTGGGATTATGAGCTAAATGGATCAGTATCACTGCCTGGTTTTATTCCAAGCTGCCTTCTGAGCTGTCCCCCTGCTCTGTCTTCCAGGCTGAACGAGTCCATGCCCCTGCTGACCAAGCAGCTGCAGCACCTCTGGGGGGTCCACATGATCCGGATCCTCTTCAATGATGTGCTCAGCAAGAAACTGCTGGAAAATCAGGAGATAGCTCAGCTGCCAGCACAGCCAATCTCCCCTCAGAACAGCCTTCCTATGAAAAGTCAGTTCTGGAGGGTTTTGGGCTTTTTTGTCTCTTTGTGTGTGTTTATGTGCATCTCTCTCCCAGACTCGCAGGGCTTTGACTTTTCCACTTATGCCAAAAGCTTTGAATAATTACTTGCAGCAGCTGCTGCTGCTAAGGTGGAGATGTGATGCCTCCTATTTGTAATTCCTCCTTGGAATGCTTCTGTGACCTGGGGCAAGTCTCTTTCTTTGGTGCTAGAAAAAGATTTGCTTATTTTAGCAGTTTCTTTTCAAAAAGCTGAAGTGCTTTTGGCAAAACTTAAAACTTCCAGGGGAAGATGAGAGCTCAGCTTCCCATGTGGAAAGCAAGGTGAAGCTGGTTCTGCACCTGTGAGGTGTGGTGGTCCTGCAGAAAAAGTTTTGGGATAAGATAACTGTAAATCTGATATTTTCTGGTTGTTGCCCATAACATGGGATCCTGTGGTCATTATTTGCTGAGATCAGGACCGGGATCATGAATGGTTTGGGTTGGAAGGGCACTCACAGCTCATTCTTTTCACTTAGTCCTGTAGATCATGTATAGAACTGTGGAATGATGTGAATTAGAAGGGATTTGGGGTCATGGGCAGGGACACCTTCCCCTGTCTCAGGCTGCTCCATCCAACCTGGCCTTGGACACTTCAGGGATCCAGGAGCAGCCACAGCTTCTCTGGGCACCCTGTGCCAGGGCCTCCCCACCCTCACAGGGAAGAATTCCTTCCCAAAATCCCATCTAACCCTGCCCTTCTGGCATTCCTCCTGTGTTTCTGCCCCCAGACCTGTTCAAGAGAGCTTTCCAGAAGTCGGCCTCAGTCCGGAACATCCTGAAGCCGGTGGGAGGGAAGCGCGTGGACTCTGCCGAGGTGCAGAAGGTTTGCAGCATCTGTGTCCTGTACCAAACCACCCTGACCACCCTCACCCAGATCCGCCTGCAGATCCTCACAGGTCAGGCCACCTCCCTGCTGCTCAAATCCTTGTTTCTTTTCCTTATTTCTGTTGATTTGTTGGGAGTTTTATCACTGCCAACAGGTTATTGACTGGCTGGGGAAGGCTTGTTCCATCCTGAGTCATCTGTGGGATCAATAACATTCAGCACCACTTGATCAAGCACAAACTCTCAAGAATACAAATTAAAGCAAGTTTTCCTCTCATGAAACCTTGCTTACTCCCTCTCAATCTTCAGCCTGAGTCAGGGTTTTTGGGGAGCCTGGCAATATTAATCTTTCTGTGGTGGGAAATGAATGCTTTCACACATCTTGAGAACAAATTGTCTGTCTTGGGAAGGGCTGGAGGAGGAGATCACTGTTTTGGTCTGAGTAGAGCAGGGAGTGAGTCCAGAGCTTTGGGTGCTTTGTGGTGACCATGGGTGCAGCCCTGTTGTGTTCTCATCCCTAAGGTGGATTTGGGATCACAGGAATTCATTATTTTTTAAAGCTGCAAAAGAATTAGAGGGAAAAGGTTCAAGATGTGCAAACAATGTCTCACTAAAAGCTTCTTTTTTTGTGTGTGTGTGCTTTCCTGCTGATTGTCCCTCTCCTGTTAATGCAGACAGGCCTGGGAGCCAAATGGGATGCTCATGTTCCTCTTTTGCTTTGCAAAAGGCTTTTTCAGCTTCAAGCTTCACCTCTCTGAGCTTTCACAAGCAGCAGAATGAGCTTTACTGGCTGCACTTTATATTTCCATAGGTCTCACTTACCTGGATGATCTGCTGCCCAAATTGTGGGCTTTCATCTGTGAGCTGGGACCACAGGGAGGGTTAAAACTCTTTTTGGAGTGTTTGAACAATGACACAGAGGAATCCAAGAGGCTGCTGGCCATGTTGATGCTCTTCTGTGACTGCTCCCGTCACCTCATCACGTAGGTAGCACTTGGGTGGGCATCCCTGGATTTGTGACATGGAGCTGTTGTGCTCCTTCAGATTCAAGAGAAACATTTAAGGTTTTTCATGAAGATAAGTAGGAAGGGTAAAGCAGCAAGCTTTTGGGATTGATTCCTGAAAAATAAAAGGCTTTGAAAGGACTTTTTTTCCTCAGCCATGTGCTGCTTGCAGCTGGTGACAAAACTGGGCAGGAGGGGGAAAAGAAACAACACAAAAGATGGCAAAGGGGGAAAATTGCCCTTGCTGGTCACTAGAGACAATTCTCTCCTCTTGAATGAGGCAAGAATTTCCTTGGGAATGGAAAAGGTTTTTTTAAGCCTGAAACACTGACTTTGCTTGTATCTCAGCCTCTCATACCATCTTCTGTTAGGATCTGCTATCAGTCAAAATCCATAAATAAGGTTTGGTTGTTTATGACTTTGGATCCTCAGGGGTGTCAGTTGTCATAGAAATAAGAGCTGCTGCTAAAGGATAATGTGCCTTTATGAAAATTTCAACAGGGAATTAAATTTACACTTGTGCATTTGCATTTGTTTGCTCTGACAGGATTCTGGATGACATCGAGGTCTATGAAGAGCAGATTTCATTCAAACTGGAAGAGCTGGTGACCATCTCCTCTTTCCTGAATTCCTTTGTGTTTAAGATGATCTGGGATGGAATTGTAGGTGAGTGCTTTTAGTAGATTGAGTTGATGTTACTCTTAGAACCACAAATGGCATTAATTTTGGAATTTGAAGCTTCTGCTAATTATTCCTTGGCACAAAAAGCACTTCAATGTGGGAATATGTCCCAGTCTTTTGATGTCCAGATGCCACGATCAAGCTTTGTGCCAAATCCAGAGCACTTCCCTATTTCCAGTAAGGATTTGTGTAACAGACATGATGGGCATGTTGGTTTTTGGCAGAGATGAGGTTTAGCAAGGCTGGGCCATGTGTTGGACAAGAGCAGGGCAGTGCTGTGACCAGGCAGAGCAGCTTGCTTGGGTCTCTGTAGAATCTGCTGTGGATTTCTCTGCTGGTGTAATTTGGGTAGAGCTCAGCTCTCTGGTAATTAGCTGAGATAGTCCAGCTCTGATGTGAAATGAGATGGCTTTGATTAACTCTGTTTAAAGAATAGACCATCTCTCTTCCCAGAGGCACAAAATCCTTCCCTCCGCAGGCCGTGCGGGCCAGGAAAACACCCCAGTGCTGTTTCTGTGGGGAGGATAATCAAGGTGTGAATCCTGCTGGTGCCAGGGGTGCCTGGACTTTGCTGCCTTGTTCCTTTTGTGCAGAGAATGCCCGAGGGGAGACCCTGGAGCTGTTCCATTCTGTGCATGGCTGGCTCATGGTGCTGTACGAGCGCGATTGTCGCCGGCGCTTCGCTCCCGAGGATCACTGGCTGCGCAAGTGAGTGGCCCAGGGCAGGGATCCTGGGCAGCTCCAGGCTTGTCCCACTGCCCCACATCCTCTGGGGAGCCTGATTTGGGGTTCCTTATTGACATTCTGCCTGTGGGATTGAGGTGGAGCTGCTGCCTGTGTTTGCAGTTAAGGATGATCCTCGTGTTGTGCTTTTCTCTGTGGTGGGAGGTTTGGGTGGTGCTTTGAAAACTGACTCAGCACCCAAGAGCTTGGGTGTCCCTGGCCCCTTTTACCTTCTTAGTGTGTTCACTGAGCACTTCAGTCATCTTTGGAATCACTGCCTGTTCCCTCTCTCCCACACCTGGGATCTCTGAATCTCTGCCTTTCTTTGTCAAGGGACCTCAAACCCAGCGTGCTCTTCCAGGAGCTGGACAAGGACAAGAAACGAGCCCAGCTGCTCCTGCAGTACATCCCACATGTCATTCCCCACAAGAACGTGAGTGGGATGGGGGCAGAGGGTGGAGGATGGGGATCAGTGGTCTGGGTGGCCATTGGGGTGGGAGGGACACGTGCCTGGAGCATTTTGTGGCATGGAGCTTCTTTTGAAAAGCTTTTTTTGAGATTTCCTCTAAATATCTTGATTTCTGTTGCTGAGAGAGGACTGATCTGTGTCCTCACCCCTTCCTAGTGCATTTCCTTCAAATGCCTTGATCTGTGTTGAGACAGAGCTGATCTGTTTGTGCAGCTGCATGCAGTGAGCGGGTGACAGTGGCACCACTGGGAACAGCTGGGATCAGGACACCCAGCAGCAGTTCTGTGTGTCAGGAGGCTCCCAAATCCCTGCTGCCCTGCAGGATGAGGCTCCCCATGGATTATCCATTTGTTTTCCTTTTGCAGAGGGTGCTGCTCTTCCGGAACATGGTGACCAAGGAGAAGGAGAAGCTGGGGCTGGTGGAGACGAGCTCGGCGTCCCCTCACGTCACCCACATCACCATCCGCCGCTCCCGCATGCTCGAGGTGAGGGGTGGGAGCCAGCCCACAGGGCAGCAGCCTGGCCTGGCAATCACACCAGAGAGGTGTGATTTTACCTTCTCTGTGGCTGCTGAGGGTCCCACTCCCAGAACTGACATCCCAGGAGAATGCTGGATTCTTGTTCAGCTCAGGCTGCTGCAAACCTGGAATTTTGACTTGCGAAATGCTGGGTTTTTGAGCTCAAAACTCAATGACAAATTCAGATTTCTTTGGTGGGCCTGTGTGCTGTCCCTGCTGCATCTCTGGGTGGGTGTTTCATGTGGATTGTCCTCTGGATTTTCTGCTTTGTGTAGGATGGGTACGAACAGCTCCGGCAGCTTTCCCAGAACGCCATGAAGGGAGTGATCAGGGTGAAGTTTGTCAATGACCTGGGGGTTGATGAGGCTGGTATTGATCAAGATGGGGTCTTCAAAGAGTTCCTGGAAGAGATCATTAAAAAGGTGTTTGACCCTGCACTGAACCTGTTCAAGGTAGGACACAGGTGCCACCTGAGGTGACCTGGTACAGGCAAAGCCATTCTGCCTCACTGGGCTCTTATCTCTTATCTCTTTGTGCAGACCACCAGTGGTGATGAGAGGCTGTATCCATCCCCAACATCCTACATCCATGAGAACTACCTGCAGCTCTTTGAGTTTGTGGGGAAGATGCTTGGGAAGGCTGTGTATGAGGTGAGCCAGGAGCACCAGGTTGGGATCTTGTCAGTGATGGTGCCTTTGAGGACACCTGTCCTGCTTGAGGAGGTTTTATTGAAGAGTGGAATTTGGAAAAATGGCTTAGATAAAGATCCTCTTAGTGGAACAGACTGGAATTTCTTTAGGCATGTATTAAAAATAATTTTGGAGGTAAAGCATGGGTCATGCATTGATTGTTCCTCATGGTGCTGAGACATCAGCCTGGTTTTTTGGTGTTCCACCTTACAAACATCAATTTGTGGATACCTCAAAGGGACATGAGGCAAAAAGGAGGATGAAATAACAGAATTACTCTGATAGAATGATTTGAAAGGGAACTTTCTAATCCAATCCCCTTCCCATGGGCAAGGACACCTTCCACTATCCCAGGCTGCTCCAAGCCTGGCCTTGGGCACTTCCAGGGATCCAGGGGCAGCCACAGCTTCTCTGGGCACCCTGTGCCAGGGCCTCACTTCCCTCACAGGGAAGGATTTTTCTATATATCTCACTAAATTTCCCCTTTTTCAGTCCAAACCATGTAATGCAGTTCTTTTAAAGAGCACGTGGAGTTCCCCAAGTGCTTTTTTGCACCTGCCTTACTAATTAATGGATTTTAAGAGGATGTGGGATTTGTTGCTGATTTTGGGGCCTTGCAAAGTGCTCTTTGCACTTGTTCCACACCACAAGATCTGCCTTGCAGGTAACCAAAGCTGCCACAACCACAAGTGTGTGGCAGGACCTTACCTGTGCACTTTTCTTTTCCACAGGGAATAGTTGTGGATGTGCCATTTGCTTCCTTCTTTCTGAGTCAGCTCCTTGGGCACCACCACAGTGTCTTCTACAGCTCCGTGGATGAACTGCCCTCCTTGGACTCAGAGTTCTATAAAAATCTCACCTCAATTAAGGTTGGAGCAAGAATTTTCCTGTCCTTCACCTCCCTGATTGCTGCCTGTTGTTAGAACCTGGGGTGACTGGTGGTTCTGCTGATGAACCCTGACATTTTCCCCCTTTTTTTTCCTTCTCCTTGTTGTTCTCCAGCGTTATGATGGTGACATCAGTGACCTGGGCTTGACACTGTCCTATGATGAAGATGTGATGGGTCAGGTAGGTTTTTATTCAGTGATTTTTTTGGACCTTACCTCTGCTTTGTCCTCTCAGCTTGTCTGAACTCAGCCATGGAATTCAGTATTTACCTGTGGGCAGAAAACAGCTTTTTCCACAAGAAGAGGTTCCCCTCTGACCCTTATTTTTCTGCTTCCAGGGTTGAAAAGTGCTTAATGCTTCCCCTGCCTAACTGGTGTTCCCCTCTTAAAAGAAGAGCTTGTGAATAGGGATAAATTCCTTGTTTTCCCATCTATCAGGGAAACTTCCAAGTGTGTCAGGAGGTCTCTTGGCCTAGAGAATGAAAACCTAAGGGATTTGGCAATCCCTTTAGGAAGACTTGGAGGTACTTGGTTGCACTTGAGCCCTGTGAAGTTGTGTGTGCAGAGCTGGAAAATCTGGAGAGAGATAAGACAAAAATGCTTTTTGTGCTGCAAATTCCGTGGGGAGCCATGGAGGACACCTGCTGCTGCCTCAGGATTGCTGAGGTTTCAGCTTGGAGGGTTCTTCCATGTGAAAAAGGAAGGTAGGAGCAGGATGTGGAGCCCAGCAATGCGACACTGCGGGCTGTGGTTCACTGGGGTTAAAAATAACCCCAGTTATTATAAAGTAAAATAGATAAAATGTATAAAAATATATAAAAAATATAAAAAATATATTAAAATATATTAAAATATATTTTATATATAAAATAGATATAAAATGGATATAAAATAGATATAAAATAGATATAAAATATATAAAATAGCTGTTTCCCCAGTGCTTTGGTGGTGCTGAAGGAGCCAGGTGGGGTCACCCTGACTGAACTCTGTGTCCCTGCAGCCACAGCCGTGTCACAGCTGAGCTCATTCCCTGGGCTGGCTTCAGTCTGACCTTGGAATTCACCTGGAGCTGAGGCCTCTGTAAAGTGGGAATGAGGAGTGGGGACTCTGCAGGCAGCACCTGGAGGCTCCTGCCCTGAGCTGGAGGAGATCAGCAGGCACTGGGAGATCCCTCCTGGCTCTGCCTTCCTGCCTGCAGTGCCCAGAGCCCCTGCATGAGACCTGTGGCTCAGCCAGCTTTGGGCTGTGCTGCTGTCAGGCTGAGCTCTCTGAGCTTGCTCAGCCTCTGGATTCTGGGATTGTGACAGTCCCCCAGGGCTCCTGGAATTGATTTGTGTGTGGTTCAGCAGTGATGGATCAGGCTGCAGAGGAGGCTTCCTTGGAGAAGGGCTGGCTGCACTGGTGGGAGAGCTGCAGTTCCTACTGTTCAATTACTCTGTTAATAGTTAAGTGAAACTTGGTTCAAGGCAGAAGCAGGATTATTACTTAAATTTTAAATCCTGCTGTTTTATTGTAAAAATAAATGTTTTATGGGGAGGTAACAGCTTAGCATGGCATTTCCTTCCATTGTGGTTCCAGGCAATAATTAGCAATCCAATCATTTCTTCCCTCAGCTGGTTTGCCATGAACTTGTTCCTGGAGGGAAGACCATTCCTGTTACCAATGAAAATAAGTAAGTACAGCAATTAGATTTTTAAGGTCACCACTGCACAATACTTTATTCTGGTTCCTTGGGCTTGCATCTGGAATGAATTGAGATAGATTGGAGCAGAAGGAGCACATAAATATCTTAATAGAATTTGCTGGTTACAGTTCATCGGCAGAAATTGTATTAAATTTGATTTGCAAAATAAAAATTGACAATTTACTTCTTGAAACAGCACTTCTGAGGTCAAAGGCACCCAGTCAGGGAGATTTTGCAGGATTTAATGATGGTGATGGATACAGACAGATGGATTCAAAGCAATTCAGGCACACAGTCGTGAACACAGAGGGCACAGATGCTCAAAGACACCTTGGAGCAGACAGATCTCCTCAGAATGATAACATGTGGCAGTTGTATAAAGCACCGTGTTCCGAGCAGACAGTGCTGAATTCAAATGTACTCGACAGTCGTTCTTTAGAGCCAGGAAATCAGAGGAGACACCGAGCCCCGGGGCTGTTTTCACAGATAACCGGCTTTTAGATCGTTATCAGAAATGTCAACTCCGGAGCCTGAAAACCAACCCCACCTTTTTGTTCCTTTTTTTTTTTTCTTTCTTTCTTTCCCTATCCCCTTCAGTGCTCATAAAAGCAGAATGAAATATCTATTAAGCAAATGTGTGTTTGAACTGGTGATCTGGGGGTTGTTATCTTTTTTCCTGACAAATGGAAGCTGGATCCCACCTGGATCTGTGCTTTGCAGTCTGATGTTGCCAGGCTTTTCTCTTCTCCAGCTCTGGCCAGGGAGTTTGCATTTGAAAGGCTTTTCCTCTGGCTTGTCACAAGTCAGCTCAGGGGAAAAAAAAGTTGAAAGTCCTGGATGCTGCTCTAGTAATTTTTAGCAGAAATTTGAAGCTTTTGCACCCAAAATTGTGAGTTGGGAGGGAAAAGAAGTGTTGGGAATGGCAGCAGTCTGGAAACAGCTCTGCCTGGGGATGCTGGGGTGACCTTGCCAAAAACCCAGGCAGTGGAATTGAGGTGGGGTCTGTGTGGGAGCTGCTGAAGAAGAATCAGCAAGTTCAGGTGTTTTACCTGGAGGTGAGAAGAGGAAAAGCCTCTCTAACAAAAAGTTCACCTTTCCCACATCCTGCAGGAAGGTGGGAATCTGCTGCATGGTTTTGCTGTGGTGTTTCTCCAGCCATGGGGCAGCAGAGCCCACTGAGCTGTTGGTCAGACCTAGAGGAGAGCTGAGCTGTTCAAAGGACTTGGAGCTGTGTCCAGCCAAGGTTGATCAAGGAGTTATTAAAGCCAATTAGTCCTGAGCTGGGCAGGAGCTCTGAGAAATGAGCAGAGTCCCAGAGGGAGGAAAAGAGGCAGAAAAACATCTTCATCTGCTGAAATAACAAGCAGGGCCTGGAGGGGGAAGTACAACCCTGTCCAGGGTGTCCCAGTCCTTTTGGGGCTGGAGAAGCACATCAGGGCCAGTTCAGTGTCCCTGTCACCTCCATGTCCCCCGTGGCACCTGCCTGTCCCACAGAGTGAAAAAGGCCAATCACTTGTTTTTTAAAATTTTAAAAGTTTAATGATAATAAAATGGTTATAAAAATAGCTATATAATTAAAGTAATAATAGTTTGGACAATTTGGATTAGGACAATATGAGACTGTATAAACAAAGAGTTATGGACGCCCAGGTACCTTTTTCTGGGTAAAATAAGCCTGAAATAGGACCCACATTAACAGAGGATTAACCCTTAAAAACAACAGTCTGTTGCATATTCATACACCTCATACATGATGCATAAATTCCATTCAAACACAGGATTCTGTCTGGTCAGTGTCAGCTTCTCCCTCTGAATCCTAACAGCATCTTTATGGCTGAGCAAGGTGGGAAGAAGTTCATTTCTTGTGATAATGGAGCAATAAATTCTCTTTCTCTGAAAGATTCAGGTGTCCTGTGGCTGCTATCTCACTGCAAGTCCTTTCTTTAAAAAAAAACCATCTTACATAGCATAGTTTCTATTTTAACATTATGTTATAACCTAAAACTATATTTAAAACTATATATTAAAACGCTACTCAAAAAATTAATACAGCATAACTTTCTGACATAACACATATAATATTCATTTTAATATTTGCAAAAAGCCAGTTATAAAATTTGCATTTTTCACACCCAGGATCAAGTACATCATTAACCAGATTTTTTTTATACACCCAGATAAGATCACTCTGCTATTGGTGTAGGCCATCATATACTCATGGATTCATGTTCTCACCAGATCAAGGATCAGTACACAGATGGCTCATTTCAGATGCACCCAGATCAAGAGTCAGACCTCTGCTCTCATTAGCGGCTTCAGGGCCCAAGTGGATCCTCATATTCTCCAAAACCAATCATAAAATTTGCATTTTTCTCACGCAGGATCAGCTACATCCACCTGATGGCTCATTTCCGGATGCACACCCAGATCAAGAGCCAGACCTCTGCCCTCATTGGTGGCTTCAGGGCCATCATCATGACGTCATGGATCCCCTCATGGATCCTCATGTTCTCGAAAATCAATCATAAAATTTGCATTTTTCAGACAGGATCAGCTACATCCACCTGATGGCTCATTTCCACATGCACCCAGATCAAGAGCCAGACTTCTGCTCTCAACGGCAGCTTCAGGGCCATCATCAGGCCCGAGTGGATCCTCATATTCTCCAAAACCAATCATAAAATTTGCATTTTTCTCACCCAGGATCAGCTACATCCACCTGATGGCTCATTTCCGGATGCACACCCAGATCAAGAGCCAGACCTCTGCCCTCATCGGTGGCTTCAGGGCCATCATCAAGCCCGAGTGGATCCGCATGTTCTCCGCGCCCGAGCTGCAGCGCCTCATCTCCGGGGACAACGCCGAGATCGACCTCGAGGACCTGAAGTAAGTGACACCTGGGGCTGCTGGGCATCTCTCATCTGGCCTGGGAGCTGAGCTTTTGCTTTGCTGAGCTCCTGGGAGGTGGCAGGGCAGCGACTTGGCCACAATTTCTGCTGCTCCTACTTGGAACGGGAGGAGCAGGCAGGAACAGCTTTGGAATGTGCTCCTTAAGGCTAATTTGGGATGGGTCCTTTCTTCCATTGGTTCCTGGGGTCAGAATTCCTCTCTGCTTTTCCCTTTCCTCTGATCAAGTGCCCAGGAAGTGCTGGGGGCTCAGTGTCAGCAGTGAACCCTGACCCATGGCAGGTGTTGGAGCAACCTGGGCTACTGGAATTTGGGGGTGCAACAAGATGAGCTTTAAGGTCCCTTCCAAACCATCCCACCCTTCCAGCCCTTGTGTCCCTCCTGCTGCAGTGGCAGGCCTGTCAGAGCCTTTCCCTCCCCAGGAAACACACAGTGTACTACGGGGGCTTCCATGGCAGTCACCGTGTCATCATCTGGCTCTGGGACATCCTGGCCAACGACTTCAGCCCTGAGGAGAGAGCCATGTTCCTCAAGGTGAGTCAGGAGCCATCCCTGCCCTGCTGGGACCTGGGGTGGTGGGGCCAGGGCTGTTCTCCAGTTAGCTGGGTGCTCTCTGAAGGGGCACCAGAATTCCTGACACCTGCAAGTGCCCAGCAGAGCTCTGTGGGTGCTGTGGTGTCACCGTGAGTGGCCCTGCAGAGGTGGCCCTCCCTCCCCAAAGGCTGTCAGACACACACTGGGGGGTGCTCAGTGCCAGTCCCAGCAGTGCTGGGACTGTGTCACCGTGTGGATGTTGTGTTCCCATCATCACCATGTGGCACTTTGCAGTTTGTCACCAGCTGCTCCAGGCCTCCACTTCTGGGCTTTGCCTACCTCAAGCCTCCTTTCTCCATCCGCTGTGTGGAAGTGTCTGATGACCAGGTAAGCATCCTGCTCTCAGGGTTGGGAATTCCCTGCCCAGCTTCCTCCCCTCCATCTGACCTGGAAACCCTTAACGTGGGAAGATGAGGTGTTAGGATTAGATATCAAGGAGAAATTCTTCCCTTTGTGGCTGGTGAGGCTCTGGCAAGGGTGCTCAGAGAAGCTTTGGCTGCCCCATCCCTTAAAGGGTCCCAAGCCAGGCTGGATGGGACTTGGAGCAACCTGGGGTAGTGGAAGGTGTCCCTGCCCCTGGCAAGGGGATGAGTTTTAAGGTCCCTTCCAACCCAAACTGTTCTGGGATTCTGAGAACAGCCCTTACCCCAATAGGATGCTCATGGCTGCCCACACACAGAGCAGCTCCAGACTCTTCTGCCTGGGTTCCTCCAGGGCTGTGTTTGGGATCTCTGTGTCCCACCTGTGTCCCTGCACACCCTGCCCGTGTCAGCCACTGAGTTACCCGCAAAGCTCCTTGGAGAGGTGTGGAAAACTGAGCTTTGGGCTTTGACTCTCCCTATTCCCAGTGCCAGATTTTGTGCTGGCACCTCTGCCCCGTGCCAGGAGCCCAGAGAGGGAGGTGACAGCTGTGTGCCCTTGCAGGACACGGGGGACACGCTGGGCAGCGTTTTGCGCGGCTTCTTCACCATCCGCAAGAAGGAGCCGGGCGGGCGCCTCCCGACCTCCTCCACGTGCTTCAACCTCCTCAAGCTCCCCAACTACAGCAAGAAGAGCATCCTGAGGGAGAAGCTGCGCTACGCCATCAGCATGAACACCGGCTTCGAGCTGTCCTAGGCACGGCCTGGGCTCGGGATGGGGCTTGGAGCTGCTGCAGGAAGGGGGAGCCCTTCCCACGCGGAGCCCGGAGCAGCTCGGCGGGAGCTGGCTGCTGGCTGGAGGCCTGGAGAGGCAGTGGAGGTTCACAGGGATCCAGGGAAGAGCTGCTGGGCTCAGGGCTGGTTTTTCTTAGGCACGGCTCCAGGCTGGAGGAGGGGATGGGCCTGACTTTAAGCCCTTCACTTGATACCCACGGAAATCGTCCTTAAAAGCAAACCCCGGGGGGAGCATGGAAGGAACGCTCCGGGTGCCACCCAGATCAGTGACAGTGACACCCCCAGCAGGCTGGGCATGGGAGTGCTGCCTTTTCCTTCCCCAGGAGCTGGGCTGGGCTGGCTGGAAGCGAGTCTGGGAAGCTGCACAAAGGCAGAGCCCACGAGGAGATGGCAGTGTTGGAAGTGCCTGGATGGGCACTGCTCTCTCAGGACAGAGGGATTTCAGGTGTCCCAGCCCCTGCAGGGTCTTAGGTGTGTCTTGGAGAAGGAATCACAGGGAAGCAGCAGCTTCAGCAGGAGCAGATGGACCCTGTGGCTCTCAGGAAGGCTTTGGAATGCTGGAGGTTAAGGGCTGGAGCAGCAGGAGTGGGCTCAGCCAGCTGTGCCTCTGCCAGGCTCCTGCCAGACCCAGGGACAGGCAGAGTCATGTCTCAATTTCTCAGGAGCAGGAAAGGTTTCATTTTCCTTGGTTTCCAGAGGAGAGGAGCTGGCACACACTCTGGCTCCCCAGCACAGGTGGGGCAGGTTCCTCTCTGGAATGTGTCCAATCCTCTGGAAACCTCCACTGGCAGAATCCCTCTGGGATGGAAGTTTCCCTTTGCTTGCAGACCCTTTCTTAGGGAGTTGTTTGGACCCAGGGCAGGCTCTCTGTGTGATGGCCACATTTGCTTTGTTGCCAAACTCTTTATTTCGGTCGCTTTGTCTCTTTCTGGCCTTATTTCTGTCAGTTGGTGTTTGCCTGGAGCAGGCAGCTTTTGCAGGGGGTGACTTGGGAAGGTGTGGATCCTTCCTGCAATTTCTGAGACACTCAAAGTGTTTCTGCAGCTTCCCATCTTTGGTCCCTTGAGTCCTGCCCTGGCCCAGGCTGGAGAGAGGAGGGACTGGGCTGCTCCTGGGCTGTCCTGGCCCTGCTGGGATTCTGGTACAGAGCAGGGCCATGGCATTGCCCTCTTGGGGACAGGGTTAAAAGGCAGTCACCTCCTCCCCTTCACCTCACAGCTCCTGCACAGGCTGCTGGCTTCTGCCCAGGGTTTTCTCTCCCTCCTTCCCTCCCTGTGGCACTGGGGATCCTCATTCCCCTCCCTGGCCAGATCCCACCTCTCCTGCTGCCCTGCCTGGTCCATCCCACGGGATTCCTGTGCCCAGGTGAGCTCAGCAGAGCACAGATCTCCATCCACACCCTGGCCTCTGGAAGGTCCCCTTAACCACAAGATTTCACAAGATTTCCAAGGGGTCGGAAAACCTTCGGCACTGGGCAGCGAGCTGGCCTTGGCTTCATCCTCCTCCTGTCGTGCTTCAGATGGATTTCAGAGAAATAACCCTTTTTTTAGAGCCAATGCCTGGAAATGCATCTGGAAAGCAATGTCAGGATCCTTCTTCTCTGTCAAATCAGTGAGATTAAACAGGAGTGATGGGAAGTGTTGGTGCAGACAGGAATGTCTGCATCCAGAGGGTTCAGGACACTGGGCTGTGAGTCACAGAAATTAAAGATGATAGTAATTTTTTTTTTTTTTTAATACATAGAACATTTTGGCATTAACCAGTTGGTGACTGTGTAGTTGGGAGGTTTAGGCACTGCCTTGGACTTCTCAGAGTTTAAATATCACCCCAGAATCTCCTTTTTCCTTCTAGGAAGTGCAGTGTGTCTGACTAGAGCACAATGAGCATTCAGTGAAATGAGTTGTTGAACACTGAGATCAAACCCTTTCTCCCCTTTTCCCTTTGTTCCTCAGGAGTACAATTCCTAGAAAAAAAATAATCTTACTGCAGACTTAGCTTGGTCCCTCCAAACCTGGAGATGTTGCACTACAGACACTGCTCCCGTGCTGGAGCTGGTGTGGAAAATGTGAGAAATGTCTGGGGAATTCCCAGTGCAGGATGCAGGCAAGGATTGCTGTGGAGGGGCTGATTCCTGTGTCCCAGGGAGGCTGTGTCAGTCCCTGCCTGCTCTGTGGATCCTGCCCAGAGATGGTTTTGCCACAGGAGATTCACAAGGATCTTTTCTATCCAAGAGTTGCTGTTGTGGAGACCTTGGTTCCATCCCTGTGTGTCTGAGCTGCAGAGAAAATAAAGCTGGGATGAGTTCAGGTGGTTGGGTGTCTCCTGGTCCTTTCCTAGGGCAGGGAATGTGCTGGTGGGATACTCCTGGCAGAGCAGAGCAGGGCACTGGGGCCCTGGCACCTCTCAGAGAGCACCTGCCTTTATTGCAGGGTGAGGAGAAAGGTGCCCAGAGAAGCTGTGGATCCCTGGAAGTGTCCAAGGCCAGGCTGGACAGAGCTTGGAGCAAGCTGGGATCCCAGTGCAGGAGCTGGGGAGCCCTGAGGAGCAGCCACTGGAGCTGACATGGGCTTTGATATTAATAACAATATCATAATACTGTTTCTGCCTGAGCCTGATGCTGGAAGCTCCTTGGAGGAGTGAGAGCTGTGCCTGCTGCTCCAGCTTCCCTCTGACTTTGGGTTGGAGCCCTTCAGTGCCCCTCCATCCCTGCCTGGAGCCCTCCTGCCCCCCTGGCCATTCCCAGCCCTCCCTGGCTCTGCTGGGAGCGGGAGCACGGTGGGAGCGAGGGAGAGGCTCCCAGTCAGTGTGCAAGTGCCATTGTTTTGACACAGAGGCATCTGGCACTGTCAGGAACAGCAAAAAGCAAGCCCAGAGCAGCTGCTGCCAAGGCAGAGCTGGCAGCAGCCAGGCCTGCACAGCCCCAGCTTCCCTGGCATCGGCCGGGACCTGGGCACGCATTGCTCGGGGCCACCGAGGGGAGATGGGGCTGTGGCCACCCCATAAACCTGGGAACTGTGGGGTGAGGAGCTGGGAGGGATCCCTGGAGGCTGGGAGAGATCCCCAGAGGATGGGACAGATCCCTGGAGCCTGGTGCTCGCTCAGTGCTGGCACAGGGCAGAGCTGGGTGTCCCAGCCTGCTGCAGGCACGGGGTGTTCAGGAGCAAACAGCAGCTCCTGCTGTCCCTCTCCTGCTCCTACAGGCTGTCCCCATCCCCTGGCTCACACCCAGGCTGGTGTTCCCTCTGTTTGATCCCTCTGTTCTGCACCTGTGCCCCATGCTGGATTCCAGGTTAGGATGGAGAGGAAGCTGTGCTGAGCTCTGGTCTCCACATCCCTGATGTCTCTGTAGCTCATTTTTGGGTTTGCTCCCATTTACCAAGAGGTGCAGCAGCTCCTGCAGCAGGTGCTGCACTGGTCACACCACATGGCACTTGGCACTGTCACCACCTGGGTAAGTGGCACTGAACTGGTGCTCACAAGCTGCTTTTGTGGCTGTTTCTGAGGTCAAGTTCTTCAATCCTGACCCTCTCCAGTTTCCTTGGGGTGGTTTGAGCCCTCCCTGTGTTGCTCTGCCCCTCTGTGCCTGCCCTGCCAAGGCAGGGATGGGGCACTGGGGTGGGCACTTTGTGCCAGGGGGAGCTGAGGGTGCCAGACACCCCTTCCTCCACAGACAAACTCAACCTGCTCCTGTCAGGCACAGAGCTGATGGTTCCTGCCCTGGGCTGCTCCAGGGAGGGATTTTCCTTGCCCATTTCCAGGCTAAAAGGGGATTTCAGGAGCTTGTGAGCCCACAGGACTTGCCCTGTGGTTCTCTCTGCTCCTGCAGCTCCAGGGGAGCTGTTGTCTCCCCACTTCCAGGGCTGTGCACCCCAAAACTCACCAGGCTGGGGCTCCAGCACACCCTGACAAGGTGGGAGCTCTCATCCCTCTCCTCCCTCGTGAGCCCTGGCCCAGGAAATGCTGCCTTGTGTAAATTCACATCTGACTTGGCACAATGGATGTTTGTGGCGTTGCTGGCGGAGCAGCAGCCGTTGTGCTGCTCCCACATCGTGGTGGTAATCGAGGTGCTTGAGTTATAGCCCAACTTATTCCATTTTACAGCTCCTGCAGCGCTAACAGATGTACGGGCGTCTGATCCAATCATGCAGCAAGAGATTTTGGGGCCAGTTCTTCTCGTTTTGACAGTGTGGGAGCTGGGAGCAGCCATACATTTTACAAACAAGAATAAACGACCCTTAGCAACATATGGCTGTGCTGGCAGCTCCAGAGCAGTCCCAGATCAGGCACCCTGCGAGGCAGGAATGTTGCTGGGCGCTGGAGCTGGGCAGCCTGGACAAAGCATCTGCCTTCCCCCGTGATATTAATGAGGTGCAGGCACTGGAATCCCTATGCTGTATGGCTGGGAGGGCTGGGAAGAGACAAAGAGCTTGGAAAAACAACAGCCAGCCCAGAGCTAGGGAGGTTTATTTGGATTTAGAGGCTGGGTTTTGTTTTGGTCACTCTGCTGCTGCCTGGCTGACCTTGTGGGGTCAGGAGCAGAGGCAGCTCAGCTGCTCTGTGCCTCTGCTCCAGCCTGGTGAGGAGGGTGCACCTGAGGGATCACAGAATTCCAGGATCATCCAGGTTGGAAAAGCCCTCCAAGATCATCAAGCCCAAGCTTGCCACCAGCCCAGAGCACTGAGTGCCACGTCCAGGAATTCCTCCAGGGATGGGGACTCCAAACCTCCCTGGGCAGCCCCTTCCAGTCCCTGAGCACCCTTTCCATGAGGAAATTCCTCCTGCTGTCCAACCTCACCCTCCCCTGGCACAGTTTGATGCAGTTTCCTCTCTCCTGTCCCTGTTCCCTGTCCCCTCCTGTCAGGAGCTGTGCAGAGCCACAAAGTCCCATCTGAGCCACCCCCATCTCAAGAGCCCATGGCTGTCCTGTGGCCTTGGGGACAACTCTCAGAGCAGAATGTCCCAGCCCTGCTGAGCTGCAGCCTTGTCTCAGCTCCCTCCTAAAGCCAAGCCCTGTGACACATGAGGGTCACCCCAGCAGCTCCCTCTGCCTCAGCCCTCCAGAAACAACTGCAGTGGGTGGAGAGGGAGAGGGCAGCTGGGAGCACCCCAGTAAATTTAATCTCTCCATCATTTTAAGTGTAGCAGCTTGATTTATTTCTCCTTGCAATCCAAACAATGCCAGCTTTGGTCCCAAAACAGTAGTGAGATTTCTTCCCCCCAGCTGGAAAGAAAAAAAAAAGGAAATACTATAAATCCCTCCCCAAGCTGATTTATGGAGCGTTCATGAAGAATTTATATTGCAAAGGATTTTATTAAATTAAACTTGAAAAGCCTCTTGATTCCTGAGGTTCAGTCCCAGAGCCAGAGCTCTCGTAAAACTGGCAGGAGCAGGCAGAGGGAATGGCTGAGGTGACACTGCAGCTGATGGGACCATCCAAATCCAGAGCATTTGTCACTGGGATGTGTTCCAGGCTGAGGCTTGGAAAATTACTCCATGAAAAATGTGCATTAACAAGAGCCATGAAATATCTGCCTCAAACCCAGGTGAGTGATGAGATGGGGGATCTGTTAGTGCTGGGCACTCCTCACTCATTCCTGGGCGTTCCTCACTGCCCAAAAAGGGACACAGAGCCAGAGATTCCTTGGAGAACAAGTTTAAGGTTGCTTCTACTCAAATAATTGAATGGGAAAAGGGGCAGGATGGATTTAAAAGCTGCCCCACTAAAAGCAGGACAAGCTCTAGGTGAGCATCACCACCTTGCAGCCCACAGAATTCCCAGGGGGGGAAAATTACACCAGCAGGGTTCACATGGGTTCTTCCCAGTTGTATTTCCAAGCTGGAAGCAGCCTGGACATGAGTGCAAAGCTGGAATTGTGTGTGTGATGTGGCTGTGAGCTCTCTCCAGCCTGCTCTGCCGAGGGTTCCATGGAGAAACATTCCAGGAGCCCTTGGGGTGCTGCTCCTCACCCCAACACCCTTTTCCTGCACCTTCAGTGCTGCCAAACCCTGGGCTCTGCTCCCCCAGCTGTTCCTGCAGCTGGTCCCACCATTCCAAGGGACAGCTCCCCGTGGAGACACCCCCAGCACACAGACCCTGGGATTTGGCCTTTCCTGCTTCACCCCCTCCATGCTGTGCCTGGCAGAGGATGCCCTGGATTGTCAGCTCAGAGAATTCCTCACGTGCACAACGAGAGGCAGCAAAGCCAAGGAATTCTTGGTGCATTCCTGTAAATCTGTGCAGCTCAGCTCCAGCCAGAGCTGATGGATTGGAAGGGACTTGGAGCAGCAAAGCTCACAGGGCTCGCTGTTAAAACGTGACAGTTTGTGGCCCTTTGGTACAAGGAAATTCACATTTATTATTTCAGAGCCATGGACACAATTCCCAAAGGCCTCCAGCTGCTGCTCCATACGAGCACTGTGACTTCAGAGGAGGAGCTGATTGTTTTCCTGATTGTTTTCCCTTCATCATTCCTCAGAGTCCTGTCAGAGCCTTCCCACAGAACCTGCTGCTGCCCAGGGAAATGAAGGATCTCCAAAATGTTATGGAATTCTCCTGCCTCAACTCCCAGCTGGGAGAAGCAGTGGCTCCAGAGCCATCCCCACATGGGATGTGTGGGCCAGGCCCAGGGAACAGGACAGGTGTGTTTGGGTCCCTTCCAACTCAGGATATTCTGTGATTCTGTTCCTCTCAGGATTTATCAACAAGGTCCTGGTTATTTCACATGGAAATCCTTGGCAGCTCCCATTTCCAGTCCAGGCTTGTTCTCCCTCCCTTCCTTGATGGACAAAAGCAGTCAGCTGGATTTAGTTTTCCATGATCAAGATAAAAAACATTCCAGCTCCCAGCTAGGGCTCAGGTTTTATGTAGATTTTCTCTTCCTTCCCTTCCTTCATTGCAGCATAACGTGCCAGGACAAAGAGATAATCACTGAGCCTGGAAAGCAAGGGAAAAGCAGGAAAATCAATGATCTTATTCCAGAAGAGAAGCTTGTTGAGAAGCAAACCCCCCAGTTTTATTCCCAGAATTAAGGGAATGCTTCAGTAGGACAGGGGAATTGTTTGGGATTTTATTTTTTTACCTGTTTAAATACTTGGCCACGTTTGGATCTGCTTCCCCTGCTTGGACTAAAGGGACCACACTGGAAAAAGCAAAGGGAAATGCTGGTGTTTGATCTTCCAGCTCTGAGTGCACAAAAACTGGAGCACCTTCCCACCCCAAATGTCACCATGGGGTCCCCACCTTGACTCCTGCAGAAGTGAAGGATTTTTGCATCCCAGGGGGATCTGGGAGGGGTGAATGATGCCAGAAATGTTTGTGTTTGTCCTGGAAACCCCCTGCTCTGCTCCTCCCATCCATGGGAATCACTGAACAGAGACTATTTACAAGGGCCTGGAGTGACAGGACACAGGGAATGGCTTCCCACTGTCAGAGGCAGGGTTAGATGGGATACTGGAAAAAATTCTTCCCTGGCCAGAGAAGCTCTGGCTGCCCCATCCCCAGACACATCCAAGGTCAGGTTGGATGAGGCTGCAGAATCCCCAAAGGTTAAGGTTGGACAAGGAAGAACAGAGCCTGGCTTTGTGCCTCCTGCACTCCTGGAATTGGGCTAAACACACAAAAGCCTGGCTGGAGCCCCAGCCCAGCCCTGGTTTGCTGTCACTGTGGTGTCCCCATGCCCATTTCCTCAGGGTGACCCCAGCCCAGCACTCACCACCGCTCAGCCCTGCGGCACACGGCTCGGGACAGGTGGAGAGCAGCACTGCTCCTGCCTCCAGACTGGAACAGCAAGGGAACACCCCTGAGGGTCTGCCCCAGCAGGGCCAGCCCCCCTGCCCTCCCTCACACATGGAACTGAGCCCTGTGCCACACCAGGCAAGGCAGGGACAGCCCCCCCTGCCCTCCCTCACACATGGAACTGAGCCCTGTGCCACACCAGGCAAGGCAGGGACAGGGCCAGCCCCCCTGCCCTCCCTCACACATGGAACTGAGCCCTGTGCCACACCAGGCAAGGCAGGGACAGCAGGGTGGGCAGATGTAACTCCCAGCTCCTTGGCTCTGCTTCTCCCTTGGTGTTTGCCCATGGGAATAGCAGCCTCCCAGGCTGTCCTCCCATGGTAAGCAGAGCAGCAGGGCCACCCCAAGGAAATGAGGGGCACAGGCAGCACCTACAGGCAGGATGAAGGCTCTGAGGGGAGGCAGCTGCTCTGAGTAGCTGTCAATCCATTGCTCCAGCTCCAGGATGGGCTTCTCGCTGAATGATGTTCGTTCTACAGAGGGGAGAAGAATCAGCTGGAGAAAAGTGATTCAGACAACAAGCTGAGCTCTCATTTTGCTATCTTGGATCAGCAAGCTCTAAGAAACCAAACACTCAGCATGCCAGCACCCACACCAGGCTGTGCCACCCCAAAAAAGGCAGGACTTACTGAGGTGAGCCTCCCTGGCTGAGGAGAGTGGTGTGGCAATGTTGGAGCCCACATCCTGCAGCATGCACTGCACCTGGACAGAAACCACAACTGCTGTCACTGCCAGCCATGGCTTTTTGCATTCCAGTGCTCAGCAGAGCTGATCAGCCAAACTCACAGGCTGCCCAGGCAGGACCTGGGTCACTGCTGTGCCCTTGTGGTTGTTTGTGTCCCAGTTTCAAACCTGGAGCTCTGTTACAACAAAACTCATGTTCATATGTGAATCTAACTTAGAATAAACCTAGAGATGAATCTGTCTGCCCATAACTAATAATTTCATCTACCAGCTTCCTTCTTGGTTAAAGAAATTTGCCTCTTAGAGAGCAATCAAGGAAGTCTCAAAGATTTAGATATTGAAATACTAAATGTATTGAATTCCTGTGTGTCAGTGGGAGCACTGTGGCTAAAATTAAGGAGTCCATGTTTTAATAGCACAATGGGAATGAAGATTATCATTAATACTCACTTTATGAAGTTGATCAACAAACGTGTGACCCTTTTCACTGCTAAACTCACCGGCCAGCCTTGGGTAGAGAGAAAAAAACAAAACAGAATTAGTTGGGAATAAAGAAATCATAACAAACATACTTTTCTATATGATTTGGATACTCCCAGCCGGTCCTTACCCTATGGCCGAGCTCAGCTCATCCGTGGCTCCGAGGGCCTCGAAGATCCGGTCGCCCTTGGGCCGCCGCTCCCCGGTGAAGGTGCTGGAGAATCCTTTGGGAAGGGCGGGAGGCGCTCAGGGCCCGCCTGGGGAGCTCTGCCCGCGGCCCCCGGGGCCCCCCGGGCTCTACCTGAGTCTCCCGTCCTCGTGTAGATCCTCGGGGCCCGCTCGGCAGCGGCGCGCTCGGGGCTGTGGAGGCACAAACCGTGAGGGGACACCGTCCGGGGGGCACACACCGTGAGGGACTCAACGACACCGTGAGGGGGTCCCGGCCCTCCCACGCTCACCTGCCCGCCCCGCTCCGCCACCGCCGCCCCGCCATCCCCGGCAGGCCCCGTCCCGCCGCCACCGCCGCTCGCCGCCACATCCCTGCCGGCCGCCGTCCCCGCCGCCGTCCCGCCCCCAGCCCACGCTGTCACCCCAGCGCCGCGCCACCCCGCAATGCCCCCTTCCCATTGGCCGCCCGCAAAGTCCCGCCCTCGCACGACGCCCGGCTATTGGCTGAGAGCAGGGAGGCGGGGCAGGGCGCGGCCCCGATTGGTGTGTGGGGCTGTCAGTCACCGTCGGCCGTGCGGCGATGTGGACGCGGGAGCTGGTGGTGTCGGCGCCGGGGAAGGTGATCCTGCACGGGGAGCACGCCGTGGTGCTGGGCAAGGTGAGGGCACGGCGGGGAAACCGGGGCTGCCCGGCCCGGTAAGGGCTGCCCGGCCCCGCTGACCCCCGCTCTCCGCCCGCAGGTGGCCCTGGCCGTGGCGCTGGACCTGCGGACATTTCTCCGCCTGCGGCCCGGCGCTGAGGGCCGGCTGAGCGTCTCCTTGCCCGGCGTTGGTGTCCGGAGGAGCTGGGACACCCCCGACCTCCGGGCCCTGCGGGAGCGGATCGCAGGCAAGGGCCGGGGGAAGGAAGGAGGAGCTGCCCCGGGGGCAGTGAGGGGCTCTCGGTACCGTTCGGTGCCTGCCACACCTCGGTGACCGTGCTGGGACCCCCTCCATGGGGTGGCTCTGCAGGGACCCCCGTGGGGTTATTTGTCCTCCCTGCAGTGTTTTGGGGTCTCGCTGTCTCTAACCCTGCTCACTGACCTGTCCCTGCCCCTCTCAGTTATTTACATTCCCCTTGTGGCCCCGCTGATGCTCAGGTGTCCGTGCGTGTCCCTGTCCCCTCCTGGTTTGGGTTCCAGGGATTTGTTCTGGTGCTGTTGTGGCTCCAGCCAGCCTGGGTCTGTTTTCCTGCTTGTCTGTCCCACACCAGCCCTCACAATAAATTTCTGCAGCACCTTGCACTGGCTGGAGCCCCAGGATAACCCAGTTCCAAAATCCACGTCCTTTAATGAAGAGTTTGTGACTTGCCATGTTTTCCATAGTGATTGTGGATGGATGCAATGGCAGGTGTAGGCAGGGAAACATTTGGAAATATGGAGTATGGAAACCTTTGGATTTCAGAGTGCCTGGTGGAGATTTTGCTTTTATTTCATCATAGATCCTCAGGTAGAACCTGAAATTGGCCCCAGCTGTTTCTGCTTGCTGTAACAGAAGGTTTTGTTGGAAATACTGCTCTCAGTGTAGCAATTCCCTGGTTTTTAAGTGTTTAAACTCTCCCCTGCTTGCTTCCATAGCTGATGGTGATGAGTCCAAGTCTCCCAGTGTAGAACAGCTGGATGCACTGAGGGAGTTTGCTGGAATTGCTGCTGGGGCCTCAGCTCCAGACAGTCTCGCCACTCTTGCCTTCCTGTATATGTGCCTGGCCATTTCTGCTAAGTATGGGTAAGGCTCTGCTCCTGCCCCAAAATTTTGGTGCTGGGTGGGTACTTCAGGCAGATGAGCTGGGAGTCTCTGCTCTCACTTAGTTTTGAGGGCTGAAACCAGAGCAGTTCATGCCACAGTCACAACACACACACCCCTCCCCACAGCAGGCAGCTCCTGTCATCCTGGCTTAGGCTGGAAAAGCAGAAATAAACTGTGAATTTATTATGTGAATTAAGTCTGATCTCTTTATGGGCTGAATCTGCTTAAAACTGAGAACTTGGGGCTGTTCCAGTTCCCAGCCTTGCCCAGCACCATCAGTGATCAGTGTGTGACTGGATGGGTGCTCAGGGCAGTGCCAGAAACCAAAGCAGAGCCCAACTTCCATCTTCTCATCCAAAAAACCCAAGGATAAAGAGCTGAGATGTGCAGCTGGTTGTGGTTTCCCTGCAGTCTCAGGGTGGCACTGGGGCTGTCATCCAGCAGCCCTGAAAAGCTCCTGGGCTTGATTTTGGGGTCAGTAACATAACCTAGGTGGAGCAAAGGGACGTGTGGATATATCCATGTTCCATCTTCCCTGCCAGCCTCTTGCTCCAGTGGGATGTGGCTGTGCAATTACAGATTTGGGATATTTACATTTTATTCAGAAATATGTTTACAACAACCTCTGAAAGTTTACTTACCAAGAGCCCCTTCTAGCAGCCTGACAAGCTGTGCCAATCACGGATCCAGCTCAGGAGGGCTTTATTCCATCACAAGTGCTTGCCCAGGCTGCTCCATTCAGGAATGAGCCCTCCTGCAGCCCCAGTGTGTCAGATGCATGTGCTGATTTGCCAGTTCTCACCCACCTTTCCCTGTGATCAGTCCTAACTGGCTTCTTTGCCTTTTTGATGTTGTCTGGGGGTGAAATTCAGGGTTCTTGTGCCAGTCCCTGTGTGTGTGTCTGTTTCCCAGGGATGTTCCCAGCGTGGATATCGTGGTGTGCTCGGAGCTGCCCACGGGAGCAGGGCTGGGATCCAGTGCTGCCTATGCTGTGTGCCTGGCTGCAGCCCTGCTCATGCTGTGTGGAGCCATCTCCTGCCCGCTGCAGGAGGGAGAATCCACAGCCAGGTAAGGAATTCCAGCCTGGCATGCACAGCTCTGTGCCCCACCTTTCCTTTTGCCTGCACGAGTTCTGGCACTGCCGCTTCTGCTGGTCTGTCTTGGCTGTCACCACAAATGACACCCTGAGCCCATCTCCTGTCCATACCCAGTGTTCCCAGCCCTGTCCCAGACTTTGTAAAACTCCCCCTGTTTCCCTTGTTTAGGGTCAGAAAAACATACCTAAAAAGGGGAAAAAAAGCCTTATTTTTTCAATCAAATAAAACACACTGAAATTTTTCAACCTCAGTTTCCTCTGGCTCTGAGCATCTTCCAGGTTTTGCTTTGAGGCCTCGAGGATCCTTTCGGGGTTTCTTTCGCATTTCCCATGAATTCTTTTCTGCATGTGCTACATTTCCCCCTGATCTCCTGCCTGTCTTTCCCATTTATCAGTACCTGATGAAAGAGAGTTTCTTTCCTTCTGCCCTTGGAGCTCCCCTTTGGAAGCCTGGAGTGCTGTGCCCCTGTGAGAGGGAGCTCTGTTTGAAGCTGTTCAAAATCAAAGCTGGAGGGGCAGAACCTCTGTTGTGTGGGGCTGAGAGTGAGACAGCAAGGAGGGTGGTTCTGTGTTCTGACCCAGAAACAGGTTCTTGTTGGGAGCACTTGAGCAAATCTCCCAAATTTGGGAAATAAAAAGGCAGCTCCAAGTGTTACAGCAAGGATGTCTTCATTCCCTGCTCACCCTCCGTGGC
Organism: Zonotrichia leucophrys gambelii; assembly: GCF_028769735.1. Classification (NCBI taxonomy): domain Eukaryota; kingdom Metazoa; phylum Chordata; class Aves; order Passeriformes; family Passerellidae; genus Zonotrichia; species Zonotrichia leucophrys. The sequence goes on from NC_088185.1 coordinate 4,174,068, forward strand.
TTCAGCATGGATCCAGCATAATTCCTGCCTTCCAGCTGCTGTGCAGAGAGCTGGGGGTGTCAGACTTCAGAAGGGTTTTGCTTCCCATGGCAAGAAAAGAACAGCAGGATAGAAAGGCTCCTGTGTCGGGAGGAATTGCAGCCTCTCAAAGAGGATTAGGAACAAGTGGTTTACTCCTGTTCCTGAGGCTGCTGCTGTGAGCTGTTTGCTGAGTGCTCCCAGATTAAATCCTGGCAGGTGGAATGCAAGGTGTGTGGACATGGATAAGGACATTCAGCCAAGGCCCAGGGAAGCAGGAATGAAGGGGAAGAGTTTCTGGATAGCAGGTGGCTCTTGGAATTTCTGCCTTGCCTTGTAAGATGCTGTGAGGCTTTCCCAAAATCTGGATTTGTGCCTCTGCCCCAGCATGGAATACCTGTTGAATGGACTTGTGGTGTGCAGGGAGGGTCAGAGGTTTTGTGCTCAGACTGAGAGCAGGATTAGATGGGATACTGGGAATTCCTCCCTGTGAGGATGGTGAGGCTCTGGCACAGGCTGCCCAGAGAAGCTGTGGCTGCTCCATCCCTGGAAGTGCCCAAGGCCAGGCTGGATGGGGCTTGGAGCAACCTGGGACAGTGAAAGGTGTCCCTGCCCACCAGGGCCTCACCACCCTCACAGGGAAGAATTTTTTCCTGGTATCCAATCTAAACCTGTCAATCTCTGTCAACTTAAAGCCCCTTGTCCTGTCATTCCAGGCCCTTGTGAATAGTCTCTGTCCATCTTTCTTGTAGCCCCTTCAGGCACTGGAATGAGGTGACCCCAAAGCTTCTCCTCTCCTGAACAATCCCAGCTCCCTCAGCCTTTCCAGTGTGTGTGCTAACACTCCCTGTTTGGTGAGGTGGGGACGAGTCTGGACTTGAATTCCAGACTAAATCTGATCTACACCAGGCCAAAGCTGGGATCTTCCCCCTGAACGTGATCCCTCCCTCTCCACTGGTTTGGAGTGGTTTGGTTGGAGTTATTTCCTTGCCTTCCAGGTGGACAGAAGAAGAGCTGACCCTGATTAACAGCTGGGCCTTCCGAGGGGAGCAGGTGATCCATGGCAATCCATCGGGTGTGGACAATGCTGTTGGCACCTGGGGTAGGTGTTTTTGCTGCTTCTCAGGCAGAAACTCCCAAATTCAGCTCCTTGCTCTGGCCTGAGCACAGGGAATCCTTCCCCTCTCTCAGTCTGCCCCATCTGGGAGCTGGGCCTGGAGCCAGCTGGAATGTTGGGATTGGGCTGCAGGAGCACCAGAGCTCTGTCCCCCCCAGGCAGGTGCCACAGGGCAGAGACCTTGCTGCAAATAACTGATATTGAAACATTCTGCAGTGAACAAAGAAACCTAATCCTGTCCCGGGGATAAAGCAGGGGAAAATGCAGTTGGACAGCTGTCATTTAGTTTCAATTAGCAGAGACTTCCCAGTGTTTTGAAAGTGTCCTTGGAGACTGTTAATAATCTTTCTAATGAGACCTAATCACAGTGGCTCTGTGAGGGTAGGAGCCAAGTGAGACATTCCTTCTGGACAATGAAATTCCATGCTGCAGGATGGCTGCTGACACCAGTGCACACCAGTTCACTCCATGGAATCCCATGTGCTTGGCTCTGCTGGATTCTGTTTTCTCAGCAAAGGCTTCATGCTGGCCAAACTCTTTGCCTTTTCAAAAATTATTTGATGTGATCCTGGAGGAGAGCAGAGCAGAGGGAAAGGCCTTGGGTTGAGCATGTCCAGCCAGACCCTCTCATTAAGGCAGCAGGGTGAGGCAGGGCCGTGCTGCTGGAGAACATGGTTCATTTAGCTGGTGTTTCTTGCAATTACTGTCACAGGCTCTGGGTGAGGTTCTGAAGATGAAAAACCTTCTGTGTTATCTCTCAGCTCGCTCTCTGCTGAGACAATAACATGTATTTTACTTTAGGTGGAGCCCTGAGATACCAAGCAGGAAAAATCACACCGTTAAAGAGGTAATATTGGAGTTTAAAAATAACCCTCACACACGGTGGGTGGAACATGTCAGAGAGGCTCTGGGTGGGTGTTGGAGGGTATGAGGATGATGGGAGATGGCTGGAGTGTGGGAAGGGCTCTGCAGCCCCATTTTGGGTGTGGGCAGCCTCAGTTGTTGGGGTGGATGGGGACAATAAAACGTTTGGTCATTATCTGACATTAGATGAACACAGCACAAAGGATCAATATTAATTTCATGGCATTATGGGCAGCAGGAATGGATCTGCTCCTGGCAGCAAATGACATTGTGGGGAGGGGGAACTTTGTGCTTACCTGGTGGTGGGAAAAGCCATTGGCAGAGAGAAATCTGGGTCCTGAGTGTTCCCTCTGCCTCCTGCCAGAGAAGTATAATCTGACTCCATTAAAATCTTCCACAGTGCATGAAATTGCTCTATTAGCAGTTAATGGCCACTGCTGGCTACTCTTGTAGAGAGTATTTCAAAGGAAAAAATTTGCTTGAAAAACATGGATTTTAGTAAATACATTACAGTCCTATTTATAGCTCTGGTACAGTTGTTCCTTGTATCCAGGAGGAACAAGCCTGAGCCCAGCCAGCACTGCAACACCTGCTGAAGTTTTATAAAATGAATGGGACTCCTGATCTTGGGTTCCTGCTCAAAGAGGCCTTTTGAGGCAGAATAAGCTGTAGCCTTAAAGAGTGTGAAGGAAAGAGGCCAGGAGATGTTCCCTGCCCATGGCAGGGGGTTGGAATGAGATGAGCTTTAAGGTCCCTTCCAATCCAAAGCACTCTGGGGTTCTCTGTCTCCTGTTGCTTCCAGGGTGCCCACACTGAGGATCTTGCTGACCAACACCAAAGTCCCTCGGAGCACCAAGATCCTGGTGGCTGGTGTAAAGGAGAAGATCCTGAAGGTGCAGGTGGTTGTGGGATGGAGATGTGGGGGATAACCTTTGGGAGATAACCCTGGACTGCAGGTCCCACAGGATCTTCTGGGACATCTCTCCTGTAGCCACTGTATTCCTGTATCTCAGCTGCTTGGGAATGGGGTTTCAGCTCATCTCCTCCCTTCCTCCAGTTTAACAGGAGTTAAAATCACCAATTTGCAACCATGAAAAGAGCAGTTCCTTCCTCTGGCCTGTTTCCTTCTCTTCCTCTCTTTTCTGCAGCCAGGAGTAGGTTACCATCACCCTGCTCTGGGAATGAGTGAGGAATTGCCCAGCTCAAGGAGACTGGGACCAGTTTCCTCCCAGTGGTTTTGGAAGAGCAGCAAGCAGGCACCTGACATCCCTCCTTCCCCCTTTCCAGTTCCCTGCCATAATGAACCCAGTGCTGGACTCCATCGATGCCATTTCTCAGGAGTGCCAAAGTGTTCTGGAAGCCATGCCTGCAAATCCATCAGCAGAGCATTACCCTGTGCTGGAGGTAAGGGGCTTGCTTGCCAGTATTTTTAGCCACTGTTACTGTTGAACATCAAAATGTCATTTAAAGAACATTAGGTCTGGGAAAAAAAAAAAAAAGTGATAGCAGGAAATGTTCAGTTCTAAGTGAAACCATGGTCTGGGTGTGCTGCTTTTAATGCCCTTCCTGGAGCCAGGAGACAGAAGCTGCTGCTGGTGCCTCTTCCCAGCTGTGTGCAGGGCTGGGGCTCTGGGGACCTGTGGCTCTGGAGGGTTTGTTTCTCTTACATTTGAGTGCCACAGCTCTGGCAGTCACTGCCTGTGAATCAACAGCTCTGTCACTGCCAGGGCTGGGGTGAGCAGAGCCCAGAGCCACTGGTTTGTGATGGACTGACTGGTTCCCAGCCAGCTCCTGGTGCTCCAGGCTCATCCTGGCTCCAGAGAGCCACAGACAGAGCTGTGCCCAGAGCTGACCTGACATTGATGCACGAGGTGCACACAAAGATCTGTTTGTCTTGGCTTTGCTCAAAGAGCAGAGGCTGGGGAGGGGGGAGGAAGAGGCTTCCAAGTGGAAGAAGTGCTGAGAGTGCTGTAATGCTGCTGCACAGCCCCTGGGGGAGGGATGTGTGTCTGTGTCCCAGCTGAGGCAAACCTGGCCTGGCCCTGGGAGCCAGCCTGGACACTCAGGAACCATTTGGTACCAGTCCTTATTGGCATCTGGATGCTTCCCCTTGACTCTCAGGAGGATCTCTGCTTGTCCTTGCTCTTGCTCTGGTTGTTCCCATGGGATTCATAGCAGAGTCCTGCTCCCTTGGCACCAGGGTGGGATTCTGGCCCCCTCATGGTGGGCTGAGCTGCCATCAGCTGAGGGAGGTCTGTTCACAGCACAGCTTCACACAGCTCATCTTAATTCCACATCCTCAGGCTGTCAGAAGTGTCAGGGGACAGGGAAGGGAAGGGATAATTTGAGTTGTGCTTTGAGCTCCTCACATGGAAAATGCCAGAGCATCCTTGTGTCCCACACCCGGGCAGCAGCACTGCAGTGAGCAGGTTCCTGTCTTCAATCTTGTTGTTTTGTCTTGTGCTTGAGGAGCCCAGAGAGGCCCAGCTGATGAGATGCAGCACACAGATATATAAATACATCTTTTGGGCTGTTTCTGAGATGTGCAGCTCTGGCCAGAACCATGGAACTAGTCTAGTGTGTCATAAGCTGTCATCGGATTCCTGGCAGATTTTGGATCAGGAGATGACAGGTGTCTTGGATCATCACAGCCACTGCTGTGCCCTCACTCAGGCATATAAAGAGGCCTCTGGATGGACGTGTGTCCTGCCCAGCCTGGAGTGGGTGGTGGCTCAGCCCTGCCTGCCACCCACTCCTTGCTCTTCCCAAAGACTGGGCAGAAATGCTCTCTCTGGGGGGGGAGAGGGATTCTTTCTGCAGAGTCCCCTCCTGTGTGGGGTTGGCAGGATTCCTGGGTGGAGCTGAGGGAGGGGGATGTGGCTGACACCTGCCCTGTGCTCCCTGTGCACAGAGCCCCTCCTGGCTCTCCGGGAGCTGCAGGCAGGGAACAGCTCAGTGCTGCTTGCTGGGGGAGGGCTGGGAGGGCCCTGTGGTGCTCAGGGAGCTGCTGTCTGCTCCTGGCCCTGCTCCAGACTTGCTCCAAGCACAGGCCAAGCCCTTCCCTCTGCTCCTGAATTCCTCACCTGTCCTGCTGGGAGGGGAGAAGCTGTAACTTCCATTTCTGTGTGGTGCTGTCCATCCCATTGGAACCTTGCTGCTGGGGCAGCTTTCTCCAGGAGTAGCAGCTCTGGCTGGCTGGGAAGCGTGGCAGGGATGCTCCCACAGCTCTGCCAGGAGGGTGGGCTCACTCAGTGCTGCTCCCTGAGGGAAGGACCCTCTCGACCCCACTTGAGCTGGGTGCCAGATTCCCAGCATGGTGCTGCTCCTTGGCTCCCTGCCCGTGAGGAGGCAGAAGTGCAGCACAGAGCAAACAAAGGGATGTCCCTCTGTGTCACCTCTCCAGCGACGCCTCAGCCGTGTCAGAAGTCCCTGGATTTGGCTTTGCTGGATGGATTGCAGGGCAGGGTGACAGCCAGGAATGAGAGCTGCTGGCTCAGTGCCCTTCCCACGGCCAGCGAGGGGCCTTGCACAGCCTCCTGCTCAGCACTCAGTGACAGGGCAGAGGAGAGGCAGTCAGGGGGCATTGGAGAGCTCTGGAAAAAATTCCTGCTGGCAGCTTGCAGTGATCAGGATTTTCCTGGAAGATGCAGGAGCTGTGGTACCCCTGTCACTGTGCAAGTTGTGATGGGGGACGGGGACACATGAGCAGCTCATACTCTGGCCTGACCTTGCTCCTTGGTGCTGGTGGCCAAATTTCTGCAGAAATGGGGTGGCTGGGAAGGCAGGGCTGCCTCTGCTCTGAAGTGTCTCCATGTGTGCTCATCTCCTCTATTTGTGTTGCTTTCAGGAATTCTTTGACATAAACCAACACCACTTAAATGTGCTCGGAGTGGGCCACCCCTCCCTGGACAGGCTGTGCCAAGTGACAGCGTCCCACAGCCTGCACAGCAAGCTGACAGGGGCTGGTGGGGGTGGCTGTGGCATCACCCTGCTGCCACCAGGTCAGTACAGCCCCTTGGGCATCTTCCTCTTCCTCACAGCTCTGGGGGGAGGGCAGGTCTGGGAGCAGAGGAATCACTGCCAGCCCTGCTCTGGCTCTGGAGGGATGGGTGGGATGTGTCCCAGCACTGCCTGGCACTGTGGCTTGCAGTGTGAACTTGATTCAGAGTGTTCATTTATGTGTGTCAGCCCCCGAGGGCACTGGCCCTGTGCCAGGGGCTGTGTTTGGAGGAGCCATGGCCCCTTCCCTCTCCCTGCAGTGGCCGAGCTGACTCGCTGGCTGCTCTTGCCTTGCTCTTGGCAGACACCTCCCCTCTGGCCGTGGAAGCAGCCAAGCAAGACCTGTGTGCCTGTGGATTTGAATGCTGGGAGACCAAGATTGGGGCCCCCGGGGTGACCCTGCACTGCTGCTCCTCCCTGAGTGCCCAAGTGCTGCACGCACTCGCCCAGAGCTGAGCTGCTGCCCTGGCAGCCCTGAGCTCCCGGCACCACCTCCTTGGGGCTCTGCGTGCCCACATGCCTGGAAACTTCTTTCCCCTCTCCTGTGTGGCTGAGGGCCTCCAGATGTGGGTATGGAGCCAGTTTGGGGCCTGGTGTCACTGGGATTTGGGGCTGCAATGGGGACCTGGGAGCACCCACCCAGTGGTGTTTGACCAAGGCTCTCAAAAATCCTGGTTTGAATTTCCTTCCTCAACTGCTCTGCTGATCCCAGGGGGCAGGAGGAGAGGGCTTGGCTGGATTCCAGGGTGGATAATGACACTTTGCTGCTTCAGATGCATGTGGTGTCTCTCCCCTCATCCCTGCTGTCCTGTGGGGGCTGGCAGGGAGGGATGTGCATGGTGCTGTGACGTTTTTGGGTGAAGAGCATCTTTGGCAGCTCAGGGCTTGATGCTCAGGTCCCTGTTTCTTCTGGACTACATTCCCAGTGAAGAGGAAACCTTTAATACAGCTCTTCCCTGCTATTAATTAAGTGTTGGATAATTAAAATGCAAGATAAAGCACAATTCTAGTGAAATTACTGATTTCCACTCTTTTCCATAATCTCTGCCTGGGCTGATAAGCAGAGTCCTGTAGTCAGGCTCTGGTTTTTATTCACATGTGCAAGGTCTGGCTCAAACAGCACCTGCAAGGAGGGCAGCTCCAGGCCAAGGGCAGGCTTAAAATTCCTCCTTGTAAAAGCTGTTCTCTCACACTTCACTCTTGAACCAGCATGGCCCTGACCCTGCCTGGTGTTGGGTTTACTTTGGTGTAATTAAGTAGGGGAAAGAAACCCAAACCACGTCCTCAAAAGCTCACCATAAGTTGCAGTTGACAAACTCTAAAACCTAAATGCATTTAGACTTATTACACAAATGTAAATGCATTTTTAACTCCTGAAATTTTAATGAGCTGTGCCACAGAGTGAAAGGGAAGTGGCTGAGGCCAGAATCTCTGGGAGTCATGAGCTGACTCTGAGGGACTGTGGTCTCTGCTGTACCTGCCAAGAGGGTTTTATCATCACTCTGTTTGTCTGGGGTGGGTTTTTTAAGTGGGTTTTTAAGTGTAGCTGTGTTCAAGAATCGCTTCACTCAAAGCTGAGTAATGAATTGGCAGAAGTGGGGAATTTGCCTTCCCCTTCCAGCCCAGGGATAAAAAAAATCAAGTGAGAAGCTGAGATGTTGTAGCTCTAAACCCCTAGCATCATGGTGACCAGCTTTAGTTCCCTGATCCCATGTAAAACTGTCTCTGGTTTTAATAAATCCATGGATTTTTTAATGTGCAAAGTGTTCTTTGATAATTATGTTGGATACAAAAGGAAAAAAGCACCTTACACTGCTTCAGGAAAGCAGGTCTCAGATGCTGCCTTTCTACATGTCTAATTACAATTCCAATTTGCATCTGAGAGCTGCTTTACACTAATCACAAGTCAGAAAGGCTGATAAATAATTTACCATTTTCTAATACAGTGTAATCAATGTGAGGATCTGGGAGCGTGTTGACTTTAACCACTTACATGTGTCGACTTTGTGATGTTGGCACAAAGAGATGCCAGATCCAGCACGGGGAACTTCCCTTCAAAGCAGCATGTCTGGGGCTGAGCCTTGTTGGCTCTGAGGGCTGGGGACTAGAACTGAGGGGAAATTCACAGAATCCCAGGATCATTCAGTTTGGGAAAATTTTCCAAGTCCAGCCTGTGTTTTATCCACGCTTTCCCACCCAGCCTAGAGCACTGAGTGTCACATCCAGGCGTTCCTTGGATGCCACCAGGGATGGGGACTCCAAACCTCCCCAGAAGGGACCTCCCTTTCCATGAGGAAATTCCTCCTGATGTCCAACCTGAGTGCTCATCCCGCTCTGCTCTGTGGCAGAGTGGAAGCGGTGACATTCCGGGGCAGGGAGGGCGGTGGCAGTGTCATGGCAGGAGGGTGACCCATACAGGGTCTGTGGGAAGGCTCCAGGGTGACACAGGCACTGCTGGGCTCTGCCTTCCCTGTGCCACAGGGACCGGATCTGCCGAAGTCAGCAGCTGGAGCCAGTCCCAGTCTGGAGTGAGCACAGATTTCACATCCATCTGTGAGCGCGGGATGCCCATTCCATCCTTTCCAAACTCCTCCTTCACCAGCTCCATCAAACGCTCTGCAGGGGCATTGCTACACCCAGAGGGACAACCCGAGGGGTGGCTGGGATGTTCCTGACCCCACATTCCACACAGGATGTGTGCACCCCGAGTTCCAACCTCCTGCTGCAACTCCTGAGCCCTGGGACACACAAAACCACCCCTGCCCCTCCTCACCCCGGGGCAGGAGCAGCTGCTGCCATGGGACTGGTGCCTCATGGGGACACAGAGAGGGGCAGAAGGAGGCACAGCCCTGTCTCTCGTGTGTTTTGCTGCTTTGGAAGCAGAACTGAAGCCTGTGGAGCGTGTTCTCCCCACGGATCAGCCCCTCCCCTCCTCGCAGGCACCCCGCGGGACGGATGTGCAGCAGGGCAGCGATTGCTGCTGAAGGATTAGCCTGGTAATTTGGCTAATTTTTCTTGAGCTTCATTTTTCACATTACGAGCTCTGCAGCAAGACTAACGAGCCTGGCTTTGCCTCTAATAGCCAGCACAGGGACGGGGAGGGGAGGCTGTGCTCCAGCCTAAAGGAGGGATTGAGGAATTGCAGAGGTGAGAGCTGGGGGTCAGCGGTGTTTGGTGACAACAAAATGGAAAACACTTTGAATAAAAACACCTTTTAAAATCGTCCTTGTCCTTCACAGCCGCTGCCTGGGGCAGCATCGCTGCCGGGGTGTCTCCCCCTATCCCTGGGGAATGTCCTGGTGCCCCGAGGGGCTCCTGTTCCCCCTGCACATCCTCCCCTGAGCCGGACCCCGCTCCCCGCCCGGCCCTGGCAGGCACAGATGGTATTATTGTTTGTTTGCACTCGGTGTCAGCAGTGCCTTCTTTCTGCTCCGCTGAGTAGATGCTGAGGAGGCAGTGACATTATTGGAGATCACGGAGAGAGCAGGAACAGGGTCAGGGAGAGAGAGAGGAAATGTCAGCGCGCACTCAGGCGGGGCTGGGGGGCTGCTCACACCCCCGGGGCTCCCGCTGCTCCAGGGGTCCCTCCTGGCGACCGGAGGTGGCACTGGGACCCCTGCATGTCCTCAGACACACTTGGAGGGTTTGGAATGTCCCCTGGGGCAAGTTGGGACCCCCCCAGAACCATTTTAAGAGCGATTTGTGCATCTCACACCTCCCTTGTCCCCTCTGCTTCCCATCCCCAAGGATTTTGGAGCTCCCCCATTCCCAGAGCTCGTGGGGAGCCCGTCCCCCCTGTCCCCCCCCATCCCTCTCCCCTCCCAGCACGCTGAAGGTTTTGAAAGTTAAGTATTACCGTCTGCTTTGTTGTTGCCTAACTACGACAGACAAATTGAGAACTAGTTGTCAAAATGTCAGTGCACAACAAATCAACATTCAAAATGAGTCTCAGCGCTATGTGGTGTATAATTAAAAAAAAATCCTTTTTAGAAATTTCAGCAAGCGTTGGCTCTGCTTTATATTTGTCTGTGTGATTAATAAAGGCAGCTAATTTTCAGACTTTAAAAACAGCTAGAAAATAGCTCCTAATTACATATTAGGTTCCAAGCGGCCCCCGCTGAGCGAGGCTGGTATTGGTGGGCCAGAGAATTTGGCAGGGGCTTAATTACATTCTGAGCATCATCTAATTTTAGTTAAATGTAATGTAATCAGCAGCAGATGTCTGAAATAAAATATGAATTATGAATATGATGAAATTTCATTCTTGAATAAAAAAGTAATTTGCTATTTAGTTCATTAAAGTCGCAGAGGTTTATTAGGGAGCAGGTACACGGTGTGGCTGGGTTCTATTAAAATGATATTTCAGAGGGAGAAGGAAATTGCATTAAAGGTGCTAAAATATTCTGCCAGGATGCTGTGCCGGGTGGGAATGAACGTTTACAAAAATAACGGAGCCCTGGGCCGGTGCCAGCCCCGGCTCCGGAGCTTCCGTTTACGCGAGGTGACGTCCCACGTCCTGGGGGGACCCGGGATGGGCTCTGTGCCCCCTCTGGGTGTCCAGCTGGGCTCTCCTTGCTGGTGGGCTCTGTTATTTCACACAATCCCAGCATCATTCAGCTTGGGAAAGACTTCCAAGAGCATCGAGTCCAAGCTGTGCCCGATCCTCACTTTGTCACCAGCCTGGAGCACTGAGTGCCACATCCAGGCCTTCTTTGGACACTTCCCCAGGGATGGGGACTCCAAACCTCCCTGGGCAGCCCCTGCTAAGGCCTGACCAGCTTTTCCATGAGGAAATTCCTCCTGGTGTCCTCCTGACCCTCCCCTGGCACAGCTTGAGGCCACGGGGACAAGGCATGCCGGCACACTCTGAGCTGGGATCCGTGTGCCTGGGAAACGAGGCCTTAATTCTCCCTTCAGCTCCAGAACCGTGGTGGATCCTCCTGGGACACCGTCTCCTGGACATTCTCCCTGCAACATCCTCTGCAGTTTCAGCTCTGAAGTCGAAATTGCTTTTCTCTATCCCTCAGTGGCCTGGGCTGACAGATAAGCATCTCCTGGCGAGGGGGAAGCACGGCGTGTTCATTATTTCCTTGTATTACAGATCCTGTCATTTTAATCCCTCCTGGATCCTGGTCACCAGCTTCGAGCCCTGCCCATTTCCAGGGTGCTCTCCAAGAAAACCCTGTGGCCAATTCATCCTGCATGGCAGGAAATCCCAGGGCACATCCAGGCAGCTCTGGTGATGCTCTGGCACGGTCCCGGTGCTGGCGCCATGGCACAGCCAGGCTGCTGCTCACCGGCGTGGGTTCACCGTCCTCCCTCTTCTATTCATCAAGGGCATGACAGCTAAAATTCATTTGAAGATGAAGAAAGTGCCGGCTAATCCTTTCTGGGAGACAGTGATAGACTGGCGGCTCGGGAAGAATTGCACAGCAGTAATGAAATTAGGCTAAAACTGCTGGCGGATAGCAGATAATTGCCCTTGTCTGTCACGAGGAATAACATCTCCCAAATCCAACACAATGATTGTTAAAGTTGCAGGAATTTATTTTATTTATTTTATGGGCTCGGGATTGGCTTTCTGAAGGTCTTTCCCAGGAAAATAAAGGAGAGGGAGCTGCGCGCTCGCCTCCCGCCTTCCCCGGGTGCTTCTGCCGCCGCGGCAGCTGAGCAGCTCGTTAGCCCTGACGAAGCAGCATCACCACGATGACAAGGACACCCCGCTGGGGCCACTCCGGGGAGCAGGAGCTGAACCAGCCGGCACAAGCTGCTTGGAGGAGCTGCTGGAAGAGCCAGTCCATCCCCAGCTCCTGTTGACCTGGTGCTTTCCAGGAGGGATCCATCCACCAGCACTGCGTGCCTGCCTGGTGCTGGGACAGCTCGGTGCCACGCTGGCCACACAAGTCCCGGTGCAGTGTCCAGGCTGACCAGCAGCCGTTTGTTTTGTAATTGATGGGGCGGTGGCGGCCCGGCGCGGGTGAGTGACTGCGCCGGCCGGCGACGGCGATGTTTTATCCGCCGGGGCTGGCACGGGTAATTTACTGTGCTCGGCAATAACATATTTCACTTCCCGTCTCCCAGATGAAGATTACTTGTGTTTGAAAGTGCCTGAACACACACTCAATTCTGCTTAAACGCTCGCAGCCAGCCGAGCGCGGCTGGGCCCTGTGCTGGGGTGGCACAGGGACGAGGAGGAGGACAAGGATGGGGACAAGGATGGAGCACGGCCGCTGCTCCCTCTGGAGCCACTCACAGCTCTGAGGAAAACCCCCCGCAGCGCCCAGCTCAGCAGCTGGAAATATTCCATCCACCTTCCGTGACATTTCGTCTGGCCGGCCGAGGAGCTCCGTGGCATTTCCGAGAGGGGCTGGGGAAAGGTCAGGGGGTGGAAAAGGTTGGCAGGGTCGGTGCTCCTGCCTCATCCCGAGGCTGCTCCTGACCCCCCAGGACAACTGCAGCACCAGCACTGCATGGGCTGGATATCCCTGCCAGTGCTGGGATATCCCTTCCAGTGCTGGGATATCCATTCCAGTGCTGGGATATCCATTCCAGTGCTGGGATATCCATTCCAGTGCTGGGATATCCATTCCAGTGCTGAGATATCCCTTCCAGTGCTGGGATATCCATTCCAGTGCTGGGATATCCATTCCAGTGCTGGGGTACCATTCGTGCTGGTACTCCATTTCCCTAGTGCTGGGATATCCATTCCAGCGCTGAGATATCCATTCCAGTGCTGAGATATCCATTCCAGTGCTGGGATATCCATTCCAGTGCTGGGAGTGCCACATCCAGTTCTGGGATGCCCAAGCCACCTGAGAGATGAGCCAGCATGGGCAAAAAGGGGTTTTGTGTGCACCCCCAAAAGCTCCCAGTGAGGGAGGGAGGGCAGGAGCTGGGGCTGCAGGGGTGAGAGGCTCAGAGCAATGGGGACATGGCAGGGCTGTGCTGCCAGGGCTGGATCCCATCCAGCTCCTTTTCTTGCCAACAGCTCCAGGTAGGCTCTGGGGGTGTGGAAGCCCAAGGCTGACCCTGCTGACCCCTGGGTGGGGTGCTGCTGCTCCTCCTGCTGGTGCTGGCACAGTGCTGGCACGTCCCCAGCGTTCCCGGCACGGCGCTGCCGTTAATGGATGCTGACGTGTCACCCAGCCCATTTGTCTTCATTTGGTGCCAGCCGGCGGCTGCGGGGACGCGCCAGGGCTGGGCACAGCGCCCTGCAGCAGCAGGATGGGGGATGGCACGGCCAGCACAACCAAAAGTGGATGTTGAAGTCCATTCCCAGTGAAAATTCCTGGTTACTCTGCAGATGAGGACTGCCAGCCTGAGACCCCTTGTTTGGGGGAAAGGGACACTTTCCTTGTTTGTGGCACGACCTCTGTGTGCCACCATGCCTGCTGTGGCACACAGATGTATCCTAGGGGAGTTGGGCATGGATTTGGGGGCACAGCAAGGCAGGGACCAGATGGGCTGGCCCAAAGGTCTCTCCAGCCCCCTACGGCCGCCATCATCCTCCTCAGTGAGGGATGGCACCGTCACCACCGTGTCCCACCAGATTCCGGGATGGAACCTCTCCGCTGGAGCTGGGTAATTTCTGATTAAGGATTACTGTACCATCGGCTTCGGTTTGATTGCAGATGTTTTTAATTATATCGTATAAGATCGTGTTATGTAATTGCATTTATCTGATTGAAGCCTTAATTGTAGGATTTCATAGTGGTTTGACTGGGTAAATACACCGTCGCGTCTGTTGTCCCCCACCGAAAATTAGGTGCTTCATGTCTTTATTGCATTATCCTGGAGAGGAGCTTGAATTGGGAAGGAAGGAAGGAATTAGGAGAGAGAGAAGAAAGGAAAGGCGAGTTTGTCATAGGATCACAGAATCCTGGAATGGTTTGAGTTGGAAGAGACCTTAAGGATCATCTTGTTCCAGCTCTGTGCCATGGACACTTTCCACTAGAGCAGGTTCCTCTCCATGAGGAGAAGATCTTCTTTCTCTTCCCAATCCCAGAGATCATGGTCCCCTTCCCACCTGGGCTCTGGAAGCACCAGCACCCACCAGAGCTCATCCCCTCCAGCTGGATATCCCAGGGGCAGCCTCTTTTCCAAAAGCAGGTGAGGGATGGCAAAAATTCCTATTTCCATTGATACACAGCAAAATAATTGGAAATGTCCCCACCTTAATTCCCTCAAATAAGCATTAATGAGCTGCTGGCAAGGGGGAATCTGAACTGCACCTCCCACCCTCGGGATGGGGGGATCTCTGCACCTCCCCCTGGCAATTAAAGGGAGGTTTGGGGGTTTTGTGGGAGCCTTTTTCCCGGCTGTAATCCGCAACATGTGGTTCACACGGAGCCTCCTGCCTAATGGGTTTAGGATTACGGGAATATGCGCAAATCCAGCGGCTCGCTGTCACTCTGCTGGGCGCACTAAGGTGATTTCATTAGGATTTAGGTTTAGAGAAAAGTCTCTCTCTCTCTGTGTCTCTGTCTCTCCCCCCGCCCCTTCTCTCCCCTTAATATTATTTTTATTCAATTACATCAGCAATTCATGAAACTTCAAAGCCGTTTCATCAGCGCAACCCGAACGCTGCCGGATTGCGCTTGAAAGGGAGGGAAGAGGAGGAAAACATAAGCTGCTGCTTTAATGGAATTACTGAGAGGGGCTTTTTAATTAAAAACAAAGGTTGGGCTGAGGTCTATCCATAATTCAGTGCCGCTGGATGTAATATCTGCCGGTGGTTTAATTTTAATAAATGTATGTATTATTAACGGTGGGATCTATATTTTCCAAGCCCAAGGAAGGCCCAGCTGTTCCAAGGGCCAGCTGTTCCCAAGGAACGGTTCTTGGTGCCACAGGGGGCACGAGGGGACACTTGGTGGCCACGGGGCAGAGGATGGGGACGGGGATGCTCCAGGTGACCCCCCGGTGCCACAGGAGCTGTCACAGCCCTGAGTTAATTACCAGCAGCACCTGCGTGGGTTATTCAGGCAACTCCAACCCCTCTTTTTGATGATTTACTCTTAATTAGCCTTTATTAATGAGATGTGACCTCACCCAGCGAGCTGGTTCCTCGCTGCCATCTGCCCGTCCCGCCCTGGGGTGGGACAGCGCTGTCCCCAAGGCCAGGAGCAGCCAGGCAGGGGCTGAGGGGACGGTGACACGCAGCGATCCACGAGGGATCCTCATCCCTGCGCCGCTCCAGCGGGATGGCACCCACCCCCCACCCCCTGCCAGCCTGCTAATAAAAACAAATTAACTTGTAGCAGCGTTAATTTCCCCACATCCATCCATCCCGGCCTCATTACCAGGGCGATCCCAGGAGCCGGGGGTTCGGGCAGATTGTAATGAGGAGCATGCGGTAGTAAAAGTCTTTCTAATAGGATTTATTTACTGTAATTGTGATTCGAGGCACAGTGCCATCCCCCCGGCCGGCCGGGAGGAGGGGGCGTGGGGCTGAGGCTGGAGCTCGGATCGGGATGGAGCTCCCTGAGGGGTCTGGAGGGTCCTGCTGGACCAGCAGGGGCTGTCCTGGCACAGCCACCCCTGTCCCTTGCTCCAGCAGATGTTTCCCGGAGAATGGACAGCACATCCCACTTCCCAAGCATCCCAACAGGACCTGCCGGGCAGGTGGTGCCTCCTGGTGCTGCTCACACATTCCAGGGTTTCCCACCAGAGCTGGGATTCAGGGGCTGCTTCCGTGGTACATCTCCATCCTCTTGAGCAGAGGCAGCGTGGAGATTTGGGAGGTGAGGCTGCTCCTTGGGATGCTCAGGGTCACCACTCCTGCTCGTGGATGCCGGGGTCACCACTCCTGCTCCTTGGGATGCTCAGGGTCACCACTCCTGCTCCGTGGGATGCTCAGGCTTTGCTGGGATCACCACTCCTGCTCTGGTTTGGCTTCTCCACACACACAGCACTGACACCCAGATCCCTTCTCCCGGCTGATCCCGATGCCAGGATCTGCAGCATCTCCAGCACTCATCCCGGACACTTGGAACGCTCCTCCCGGGGTCCCCAAACCTGCTGGGAGTCCCCAGAGGAGGGAGCAGAGCCGGGAGAGCTTTTCTCTCCGCTCACACTTCATTATTGTTGCTAAGGAAACCTCTTGCCAGGATCTCGCCTGGAACACGTCTGCCTCGGCGGGGCCGCACATCCATCTCTCCCCAAGTGCCCTGAGAGCCGGAGCCGCCGCAGACAAAGGCGGGGATGGAGGCGGAGGCAGCCCCGGGACCACCGCTGCGGCTTTGAACCTGCAGGATGCGCCGCACGGGAAAAGTTGTCAGGGATCGTACAGAGACAAAACAAAAAAATCCCAGTGGAATTTGGGATTTGCTGCTCCGTAGGCAGCGGGGTCAGGAGTTTGCGGCCGTGCTCTGCGGCGGGATGAGCAGGCACACCGGGATGGATCATCCCGCTCCCGTTCCGGCCCATCATTAATTTTTGTTGCTATTTTATGGACGGGACTGGTGCTCCCGGCCCCGTGTCCCCCCCTCGTTCCCAGCTAACGCTTCCCACTGTAGCGAGACGAGTTCCCATCGTTCAGAATGAGCGATTCCCGCATTGATTTGCAGCTTCCTTTTGATGCAGCAAGAATTTATTCCTCGGGAAAGCTCTTTCTGTAGCCATCAGGGATTATTGATGGTGTTGAACTCGCTGGCTGCCCTCTGGATTGCAGCCGGCCCTGGAGCTCTGTGGTGCCCATGGATGGTGGGGGCAACAGGGATGTGTGACTTTTGTGGGGATGCAGCCATGGTCTGAACTGCTGGGAATTGGGAAAAATATTAACATGGCCTCAACAGCAAGGTGGTGGATGCAGCACTGACCAAACCTGGTGCTGCTGTGGCACCAGAGTGAGCTCAGGGCACACGTGGCTCCATCCTTGTCATGGTCATGCCATGAGCCCCTTGTGTGTCCCACACAGCTCTGCAAGGCCCCCGCGGGGTGGGAGCAACATCTGAGCACGACTTTCAGGTGGGAATGGAAGGAAAGGGCCTGGGAATGCTATGTAGGGTATTCCAGGACACCTGGAATGCCCTGCATGGCACTGCTAGGCCCTTTCTCCAGGTGTGGTGGCTCCTGCAGCTCCCCAGCGATGCTCCCAAAGCCTTGGCAGTGCCTGGCCCTAGCAGGGTCTCTTTTCCGTCCTGGACAGGACAGTCCCAGCAGAGCACAGCAGCGTGCCAGCCCAGTGCCCTGCACCCTCCAGAACCCCCCAGAGGTGCCTTTTGTCCCACCCTTGCCAAGCCACTACCTCCGCTTCTCCTCTTTCCCCCCTACACTCCTCATTAAAGAGAACACCGCAGATTTCCCAGCCTGTCTCTCTCGCGGTTCTATATTGAAAAGGCTAAATGATATGCTGACACCTTAATTACACCCCATTGTCACAATGCAGCGTGGCAGTGGTGTGAGTGATATGAGAAGAAAGGGCTGCGGCGTGCGTGGCAGCTCCTTTGATTCGCGCTGGCAGGTTTGGGAGCGACACAACCGGGGGCTCGCGCCAGCGCCACCGTCACCCGCGTCACCCCTGGCACGGCACGGCTGCTCGGGGGGACACCGTGGTGCCACCGCCATGGGGACACCCAAGGATGAGCGATGTGGTCAAGCCAAGTGGGTGGCCACGGTTCGTCCCCACTCTGTCCCTGCTCTGTCCCCACCGAGGGCACGGGAGGCCGCGGCTGGCGGCAGCGCCGAGGTTCCCTCCTTGGCACAGACCCCAGCCAGGCAGAGCTGTGCCAATTAAGCGCCGGCTGCTGATTAGCGGGGGCTGGGGAATTCGCTGTGCCGTGTTTGGGAAATCAGCGTCACCCCAGCGAGCGAGCGGTGGCAGCGCTGGCTCCCGGCCATCCCCGAGCCGGCCCCTCCATCCATCGCCAGGGGCTGGTGACAGTGACAGCAGTGGCAGTGGCACTCTGTGCCCTGCTAGAAACAGTGCCCTTCTCCTGTTGATTTGCCTCCAGTCCCTGTGGCATGCTGTCACAGGTTTGGTGGCTTGAGGCCCCTGTGGTCCCAAATGGTGTTGGGTCCGGGGCGGTCAGGTGCAGAGGGCCTGGCTGTGCCTTCTGGGGGTGTGGGACCCCCAGCTCTGGGAGGAGAGCTCTGCCATGGGGTCCTGGCTGTACCTATAGGAGGGTGCAGGACATCCCTGTCCTGCTGGTCCCCATGTCCCTTTCCTGCCATGGAGGTCTGGCTGTACCCAAAGGAGATGCAGTGACACCCTGGCTGTCCCCACTGTCCCCTTTCCCTGCCATGGGGGTCTGGCTGTACCCAACAGGAGGGTGCAGTGACATCCCTGTCCCTTGCTGTCCCCAATGTCCCCTTTCCCTGCCATGGGGGTCTGGCTGTACCCAAAGGGAAGATGCAGTGACACCCCTGGCTGTCCCCACTGTCCCCTTTCCCTGCCATGGCTGCAGGGCTGAGCTTTGCTCCCTGTGCCACCTTCCCACAGTCAGGGTTGTATCTGCTCCTCCTCACACCACTGCTCTGAAAGTGGCAGCACAGGTGGCACATGGGCAGTGCTGGTGGCACACATGGCCTGTCCCTCTGTCCTGCGCCTCATCCCAGGAAGGTGGGAGAGAGGAAAGGGAGAAGCCAGGCAGTGTTTGCCGTGAACGAAAAGTCGCCTTTTAAAAGGACACGATGTGTGAACAGCCATCAAACAGGCAGAGAGGCACTTCCCCAAACGCATCCAGCAAATGCGTTTGTTTTGGAAAAGGCCATCCCAGGGGAGAGGGAGCGAGTTCCAACAACTGGAAAAGCCTTTGTAGGATCCACAGCGGAGCTGCTCACACTGCTGGGCTGGCAGCTCCCCCAGAGGGCCCTGAGTCCCCAAACCCTGTCCCAGCTCCCTGTCCCTGCTCCCTCTCACTGTTCTGTGTCCCCATTCCACATCCCAGCTCTGCGTCCTTGTCCTGTGTCCCAGCTCCATGTCCCAGCCCATTCCCCATCCCAGCTGCATCTTCCTGCTCTGCATCCCTGTCCCATGTCCCCATCCTGTGTCCCTGCCCTGTGTCCCAGCCCTGCAGACATGGGTGACTGAAGCTGTTACTGCAGAGCTGCGCAGAGATTCGTGTTCCAGCTCCATGTGCCCTCCTGAACAAAGCCGTGCCGTGCCAGGCCGTGCCAGGGGCACACAGACATTCCCAGGGCAGTGGGTGCAGACTGCGAGAGCCTCAGGTGGGGCCAGACCCGCGCCGGCACCGCCGGGAAGGATCCAGGAGCCAATTTACATGCAAATGTCCTTATTAATCAAGGACAAGAGGAGGAATGAGCAGGAACCCCCCAGCACAAGGGCAGAGGCTTTTTCACCGGATGCTTTTCAAAGTTGCTAATGAGGCATCAGCAGCTCTTTTCAGAGCCAGATTATTTGCTGTCTGGATTCTCCAGCGATCCCGTCTCCTCCGCTTCCAGCATCACCCAGCCTGTCCCCATCCTGTCCCAGCCCAGCCCGGCTGGAACACCGGGATCAGGAGGAAAACAGGGATGTGGCGGCCTCGGTTGCGGTGGAAGGATAAAATCCCTGCAGGGGCCGAGCCGTGAGCACCTGAACCTGCAGAACCGGGTCCTGCCCCGGGGTCACTGTCCCCAGGTGTCCCCAGGTGTCCCCATCACCCCTGAGACATCCCCCCGCATCTCCTCCTGGAAACAACCCTCCCTGGAAACCCACTCTGTGTCCACCTGGGGATGTCCCTGTGTCCCCCGGGGTGGGACAGGGACCCTGTGGGGGACACGGGGCTCCGTTCCCTGCCCGGCCACCCCATTCCCTCTCCTCGGGGTTTGTTCCCGGCGGGGCTTTGTCTGCCGCCCTTAATCTGATTTGGTGCAGTTCAGGCGTGGGAGCCCTGGGAGGGGAGGGGGAGAGCGAGCCAGGGGGGCTCCAGGGGGGTCTCAGAGGCCCGGGGGGGAAAAACCTCAGTGGGAGATTTGGGGGGACCCCCGGGGTTGTTCTCCCCGTGTGGCTGAGTTTGGTTTGCACCCTGAGATGGAGGGGCTGCAGAAAAACTGGGGGAAAAAAAACCAAAAAATTGGGAAACTGGGACATGAACTGGGGTTGTAGGACACCCATCCCATCCCACCCCCAGCCATCCCTGTGGTCCCACATCCAGGGGGTGACACTGTCCCTGTCCCTGCTCCCAGCCCTGGAACGGGATCTGCCAGCTGTGCAGGCAGGAAGGATTTTGGCACCTGGCATGGGCTGAATCTGCCTGGACTGAGGGGCTGGGGACACTCAGGGCACCTGAGGAACTCACCTGGCACTCACAGGGCAGCAGGGATGGCTCTGCCCTCCCATCCCTGCCCCTTGTGCCCTGGAGAGCATCCAGCAGCCAGGATTTCATGGATAAAACCCTGGGATCGCTCCACGTCCATCCTGCTGTCCTCGCCCAGCTCTGCTGCGAGGCAGAGGCAGCATTAAAAACCACTAATAGGACACGAAAGTCATCAAAATAAAACAGACTTGTTGGGGTGACTCCCCCTGCGCAAACAAACGCTGCCTGATTCAATTAACGGGGCAGTTAAGCAGATAATATTGTTAAGCAAAGCAAAACAGCCTTTTGATGTGTTAATCATCCTCGTGCCTGGAAAAAGTCACCGAAAGCAGAGAAATCTGGGCCCCCATTTGAGGGGAGGCAGCGGCACGGGGGTGGCAGGAGCGGGGTGGGGATGATGGGGTGGGATGGGGATGGAGCATGGATGGGGATGGAGCAGGACCCGTGTGCCATCATCCCCCACCTCTGCATGTCATCCACGTCTCTGATTTTATTTCGATTTCATTTAACTGAGGCAATTTCTGAGCAGCTCCGCGTTCTGTGGCGTTTTCCTCTGGAATTTTATGCAATTTCCCAGTGGGAAAGAACCAATATTGGAGATCTCGGGCAAAACCTGCCTCTGGCTTCCTCCAGAAGAATAAAATGAAATGGGGGATGTGCAGAGCAGAATCTGGAGCATCCAGGGGATATTTCAGCCTCGGTGGGTGAACGCTGGATCTCGCAGCTCCCAGGAGCATTCCCTCCTATTCCTCCTCAATCCCACTGGGAATCTCAGCCTTGGGAATGGAGGCGGTGAGATGGGGGGGGATGCAGGGAATGTGGGATTGTTCCTCTCCCGGGAATGCTGCAGCGGGCTCACCCCAGAGGAGCTCTGAGCATCCTTTTAGCACCCCTGGGAGTGATTCTGGAGCATCTCCCTGCCCTGGGGCTGGAATGGGGATGGGATGAGTGGGACAGAACCCTGGCATCGCTCCCCCTTCTGCTGTTAAAGCCCAATACGAGGTGGGTGCTAGGTGTTGGGTAAAATGCTGGGGAAGTCGCTCACAAAGTCAACAGAAAGTTTATCCAAATCATCCCCACTGCAAATCGCCTCTGGATACGAACTTGTGAGTGGTTCTGGAGCAGTTCCCTGATTCCACAGGAGCCAAAGGCACAGGTTAGCGGGATCAAAGGGATCCCATGGGAACCAGAAATCGCTCCAAGGGGGCTGGGTGGGCGCTGCTCAGCGCCAGCCACATTCCCATCACCCTCCCAGCAGCAGCAGGAATTGAATAATTGATGCCATTTGAATAACACTGGGATTTGTAACCGTGCTGAAACTCGCAGACAGGGAGGCTGCAATCAAAAGCTGATGGCAAACACTTGTTCCTGTGCAGGTGGGGACGGTGCCATCACTCCATCACGGCTCTGGGGCTGGATTTTGGGCACCCTCCTGCACAATCGAGCTGCGTTTGCTGAATGATTTCTCCAGGAATCACATAGAGCTGGACAATAAATCCTTCCCTGGGTGTCCAGCCAGAGCCCCCCGCTCCTGCCCCTGAAGCTGGATTTGGGGAGTGGGTGATGGAGGGGCAGAATTCCTTTTGGAAAACCAAGGGAGGAGTTTTTCCCGGTGATGTCTCTGAGCCCTCACATCCCTTTACACCCTCTTGGCTTCACCTCCAGGCCCTGGCGCTGCCGATGTGGGGCTGGAGCCGCCCCAGCTCCCCTCGGGAACGCCGGGGCTGCTCCCCCTCTCGGCCCCGTTTAATCCCCGCCATAAAAAACAGCACAAAAGACTTTGTGAAGTTCCCGAGCAGCCTCCAGGCACTGTTTGTGAAGAGAGTTATTAAATTGATTTTTTCCCCCCCTTTACATGCTCAATGAACATTAAAATTAAAGTTCTGCTCAGTGTCACCCTCCGGGGCGAGGAGGGGCTGCAGTGGAGCAGAGGTGAGCTGTGCCCATGTGCCAGGGCTATGCCAGGCTGGAGGGTGATCCTGGCACCACCGAGTGGGATGGGAGGGGATGGAGAGGAGGCATTGCAGCCCTGAGAGCTCCCAGGAGCAGCAAAGGTGAGGAAATGCTGGGAGCCAGCCCTGGATTGAGGGATGTCACAGAGGGTGGCAGTGCCAGGGTAAGGGGAGGATGCCAGGGATGGTTGGAGCCTGTTGGCACGGTGGGAATGGGTCACAGATGCCATGGGGGGACAGGGTGGGTGGTTAGACAGTGGTTCCACTGCTGGCCCTGCCCCGGGGCACATCTGGTGCTGCTCAGGGCGGGTTTGGCAGCATCAGCAGCTCAGGGCACATCTGGGCACTGATGCTCAGGGCAGGTTTGGCAGTGTCAGGAGGGAGGTCTGCAGGAGGTGACAGTCCCCCTGTCCTGCTGGGGGGCCTGGAGGATGCTCCCCATGGCCACCCCTTCCTGCTCCTCATCCCCATCCCTCCCCCTCCCAGCCCAGCCCCAAGGACTGGCATCATTGCCTAATTTAGAAAAATGACAGGGAGACGGTTTTCCACTGACACAGTCACTACTGAAAATTTACTTCAAGGTTCATTGTTGGCAATGTCAAAAGTGATGAAAACCAATAAAAAGAACCAGCACAGCATGAATGTCTGGGTGACAGCCCGCGGGGGGGGGCCCGCCCCAGCCCCCTCGCCGCAGCCTGAGCCTGTACAGATAAAAGGTAATTGAAATGTTAGTTCCATTAATATTTCAGCGTGCCCCACATCTGACAGCAGTGCTCCTCACACGCTCCCAGCCCTGCCTCTTTGCCTGCTGGGGGTGGAGGTTTCCCACAGCCCCAGCCTGGCGTGGGCTGGGTGGCACCGTGGGTGTCCCCGAGTGTCACCTGTGTCCCTGCATTGATGCTCACAGTGCAGGGATGGTCCTGCAGGAGCTTGGAGTCACCCTGGCATTGAGGGCAGGAGGTGGGAGGTGGAGGTTTGTCACAGACCCAGCCCGGCGTGGGCATTGGGCAGGGCAGGGTGACACTGGCCCGTGTCCCCTCAGAGCTGGGGATATTTGGATATCCCAGCAAGATATGAGGTTTTGTACCTGCCCCAGCTCTGGCTGCTCTCACAGCCTGGAGTGTCACATTGCCCCGGACACAGAGAGTGTCCCTGAGCAGCACTGGGTGTCCCTGAGTGGCACTGGATGTCCCTGAGTGGCACTGGGCGTCCCTGAGTGGCACTGGAGTGGTGTCCCTCCATCATAGGATGCTCCAGTCCTACAGGAGATTGTGGTCACTTCAGCAGGTCAGAGATGGGCAGAGGCAATTTTGGCCACCACTGGCATCTCTCACACCGTGCAGGGCACATCTCACAGGGGCACAACTCACATGGGCACAACTTACATGGGCACATCTCTCACAGGCACATCTCTCACAGGGCACAAATTACATGGGCACACCTCCCACGGGCACATCTCACACCCTGCAGGGCACGTTTCACAGGGGCACAACTTACATGGGCACAACTTACATGGACACATCTCTTATGGTCACACCTCTCATAGACACATCTCACAGGGGCACATCTCTTACGGGGCACAACTTACGTGGGCACACGTCACAGGGGCACATCTCACAGGGGCCCATCTCACACCCTGCAGGGCACATCTCTCATGGGCACACCTTACATGGGCACACCTCTCACAGGGGCACATCTCTCACGGGCACACCTCACATCTCACATCTCCCACAGCGCATCCCCCCCTCCCTCCCTCCGACAGCGCCGTTTCATCTCTCCCCGCGCCCGCCTCGCCGCATCCTCATCTATATCAAAGCATCAGGCAAATTAAATTGTTTGCAAAGCACCGTCTGCGCGTCTGTTTTATTCCTGCTTTGGGAGAACACGACGCCGCCGCCGCGGCTGTGCCATTTTGTTGAGTTTTCCCTGTAATTCCTGTTCAAAGCGGCGCCGCGGCCCCGCGCTCCCTCCGCATCAAAGCGCACCGGGAGCTCGGGGGGGCTGCATGGGGATGGGTGCGGGATTCTGCGGGAAATGTGCCATTGTCATTGAAGGGATGGGATGGGGAGGATGGGGAGAAATCCCGGGCTAAGCATCCCCTCAGGGTGACAGCACCGAGTGGTCCCTCAGGAGAGGGAGGAAGATGCTCCTGGCTATTGGAATATTACCAATATAGCCGAGATGTGTCTGAGCTTGTCTGGCCTTTGGTGCTGAACCAAATAGTGGAAATAGTAGTGTTTCATGCCATAGCACTTTTGGCTGGCTGGGTGTGTGGTGTTTCACCCACAGACACTTTTGGCTGGCTGGGTGTGTGGTGTTTCACCCCACAGACACTTTTGCCTGGCTGGGTGCTGCAGCTGGGCCCGTGGGGACAGGTCCAGGCCTGCAGGAGCTCTGGTGGTGCTGGGATGGAGATTCCCCCCATAACAGGGGCTGCTCCTCAGGTTTCCCTCTGCTGGAGAAGCTTTAAGGCCATGGTGAAGGAAAGGAGTCGGTTCTGATGGAGGGTTTGGATCCAGAGCTTTATTCTGGCTCACAGGCCTCTGAATGCAGCCCCAGCTCCAACAGAACTCCCTGAGCCCGTGGTTGCTGCTCCTTTAACCCCGGGGAGAGGGCAGGGAAGGGGTAGGGAGCCACCAAGCAGGTACAAGGGACAAAGGACACCTGGATGGCCCAATGCCCCCCAGGGGTAAAGGGCATCCTGTGAATCTGCCAATCCCTTCTGGAATTCCAGGACTGACAGTGCTGGGAGGGGACAGGAGAGGTGACTGACACATCTGGGAGGGAATCTTCAGGGAAGGGACCCGGAGTTCTGAGGTAA
The DNA here is from genome assembly GCF_028769735.1 of Zonotrichia leucophrys gambelii. Classification (NCBI taxonomy): domain Eukaryota; kingdom Metazoa; phylum Chordata; class Aves; order Passeriformes; family Passerellidae; genus Zonotrichia; species Zonotrichia leucophrys. The sequence goes on from NC_088185.1 coordinate 4,199,100, forward strand.
ACTCTGAAATTACAACGCAATACATGGCGATCTGGGAAGTGCCAGCCAGCCCTGGCTTGGGCACCCACTGATGCCCTGGACACAGAGAATTTGGGATATCCCATCAGGATCCTTGGGATGAGCCCCAGATGCTGGCACAGCCCAGGGTCGCTCTCGCGTCGCCCCGGCCGCCAAAGCAAACAAACAAACCCAACACTCAACACCAAATTGTTTCCCATAAATCCTCAAATTCCCGCTGTGCTCTGCAAAAAAAAGCTTTTCTTCTTCTCCATTGACTGGTGGTGGCTGGAAACCACAAACCCCAGTGCTTGGGATGTTTGTCCCTGGCTCCACAGGAGCTGCAGCAGCAGGGAGAGGGCAGACACCAAAGTCACCTTTTATTGAATCTCAGCCCTTCCAGGCTGTTCCCTGCTGGGTTTTCACTCTTTTTCACTTTTATGCCAGAAGGATTGAATTCAAGTTGACTTTTTTTTAATGGGGTGGCAAATCCAGCGTGCACCCAGATGGGGAATGCCTGGATCCAGGCCTGGCCATGGGCACCTCCCTGCTGGGGGCTGGGGGGGATTATTTGTGTTGGCAAAAAAGCAGATTAAAAGCCCAGAGAGGAATTCTTTGCCACTGAATTGCAGACATGCTGCGTGCAGCAGGAGCTGCTGCAGTTGTCTTGGTCCTGAGCCACGGTAATTGTATTCTATGAAATATTTATTCATTTTCATTTCAATTTCATTTCCAACATGTATTTCCTATAAAATGATGTGGGGGGAAAGGGAAAAAAAAAAAAAAAGAAAAAAAAAAAAAAAAGAAAAACCCTTCCTGGATGCATTTATCATCATCACAGGTTCCTTGGCAGAGCTCCCTGAAGGGGCACCGCTGGGCAGGACCACACAGGCTGCCAGGGCTGGTTTTTCTAAAAACTTTAAATGTCATTTTTCATTCTGGTGGAAGGTCATGGGAGATCTGGAAATGCTGGACATTCTGGAGCCCGGCTCCTGGGAATTGCATGGCACTGAATGGAGCAGAGGTGAGCACAGGAGCAGGCACCTGTGGGTGATGAAATGCACCTGTGCTGAGTAAAATACCCCTAAAATGCACCTATAACACACTGAAATATCCCTGTATGCACTAAAAGTGTCCTGTGCTCTCTAAAATACCTGTTTGTATCCTGAAATACACCTATATATACCAAAATATTCCTGTGCAGAGCAAAATACTCCTATACACACCAAAATGTTCCTGTGCACCCCAAAATATCCCTTTAGACACCAAAACATTTATGTCCACCCTAAAATCCCTTCCTGCAGACTCCTGGCTTGGTAACAATTTATACACCCCAAAATATCTCTATATACCCCAAAATACCCCTGTACACCCTGAAATACCCCTATACACCCAAAAATATCCCTTTAGATATCAAAATATTCATGTCCAACCTAAAATTCCTCCCTGCAGATTGCCGGCTTGGTGCCAGTTTATAGACCCAAAAATATCTCTATATACCCCTATACACCCTGAAATATCCCTTTAGACATCAAAATATTCATGTCCAACCTAAAATTCCTCCCTGCAGATTCCCGGCTTGGTGACAGTTTATACACCCCAAAATATCACTATATACCCCGAAATACCCCTATACACCCCAAAATACCCCTATAAACCCCAAAATATCCCTTAAGACGTCAAAATATTAATTTCCACCTCACAATCCTGCCCCGGGCTCGGTGCCAGGTAGGTGCCCGAGGGCATTTGGGTCACCTCCCTGTGCCAACCCTGTCCATCCCCATCCCACCTCCTCTTCCACCCATCCCCATCTTTTTCCGGGTGATTGTTCCCAAGATCCTGGCCTGATAAACACTTGATTACTTCTCCTCCCAGCCCCGTGCCCGATTTGCATACAATAAATATCGTCCTCGGAGAGAGCCGAGCCCGGCTCATGCCTTATTTATGAGGGATAAACCCGGGATCGAGTTTGCATAATCAACACGTATTTAATTTGCGAGCTCTTCCACGCGGGTTCGGGCTCTAATCAGGCTCCGCTCGCCGCTGACAATCAGGGTGGAAATATCTTCATTAAGGCCTGGAAAGAGCCAGACCTGGAATGCCAGACCTGGAATGCCATGGTTCCCCTTCTCCCCCGCTCCCAGGAATTTCCCTTTGCTGCCTCTCTACACCAGATTATTTTTTTTACTCTAATTTGGTAACTCTCCTTCCTCCCGCATGCTAATATATGCAAAAACCACCGGGGCTCCTATTAAAATGCCATGAAAATCTAATGAAATTAATGTTGGCAACAAATATTACCTAATGGAAGAGCCTCCGGGAAAAGGAAAAAAAAAAACCGACCGAGTCCAAATATATATTTGCACATATTTAAAGGCCTCTGTCAAGCAGTTTAGCTGCACAGTTTGGATGTTATTAAAAAGGAGGGGGAGGGAGCCCGGTGTTTTCCGAGCCCAGCACGAGTGGAAGGGCTTCCATGAGTTATATTTTTAATTTCAGTGGAAAGTGGAGCTGGCGTGGCTGGGATGCTCTGGGTGCTCAGCCCAGGGCAGGGGTGGGAGCTGGGGTGGAAGGGGAGGTGAGCAGGGCACGCTGCATCCCATGGTGATCCTGGTGAGCATTCCATGTGTGCTGTGGGAGAATCGCACCCAGTGGCTGTCCTGTTCAGAGAGCAGCACATCCAGAGGGTGTCCCACACACTGGGTATCCCATCCTACCTGGGGAGCATCCCATTCACTGAGCATCCCATTGAGTGAGCATCCAGTCCCATGAATAGCCCACCTGTTGGGCATCCCATCCACTGAGCATCCCAAACATCAGGATTTGCTTCTGGGTTTGGTTTGACCACAGCATCCCAGAATTCCCACTTCTTTCTGGCCAAACCAGCACAGCTGTGTCCCACCCACCAAGAACCACAGCCAGGCACCATCCCACCTGGAGAGATTCCCATCCATCCATCCCCCGTCCATCCATCCGTCCATCCATCCATCCATCCATCCATCCATCCATCCATCCATCCATCCCATCCCATCCATCCATCCATCCATCCATCCATCCATCCATCCATCCATCCATCCATCCATCCATCCATCCATCCATCCATCCATCCATTCATCCATCCTCCATCCCATTCTATCCATCATCCATCCATCCATCATCCATGCATCCATCCATCCATCCATCCATCCATCCATCCATCCATCCATCCATCCATCCATCCATCCATCCATCCATCCATCCATCCATCCATCCCTCCATCCATCCATCCCTCCATCCATCCCATCCATCCATCCATCCATCCATCCATCCATCCATCCATCCATCCATCCATCCATCCATCCCATTCCATCCATCCACCCAGTGACCTCCAGCTCCAGCAGGGATTGCAGGGACCAGCAAGGTCCCTTCCTGATTCCTCCCAATTATCCCTGTTTATTAATTTGGGTGTTCACACTCCAAAGCCACCCGGCAGTGACAGCTCATTATGAGCTTATCTCTCACAGTGGCTACTCCTCGTGGGCAATTACAGCACCTCCGATTAATTCCTCTTTAAAAGAGCCCTGGCAGCCTCTAAATTTAAGATTTGTTGATAAAACCCCAAGACCTGACAGACAATATTCCCATTAATTATGTTACATTTGGGATTTTTTGCCAATTTACAGCAGGCACAGTGTGTTTTCCCTCCAGGCTCTGTAGAAGTGATTTGAAAGTCTCCATAAAAACATATCCTGGCCCAAAGTTTGGGGACAAGCTTGGAGCAACCTGGTCTAGTGCAAGGTGTCCCAGCCCATGGCAGGGGGTGGAACTGGATGAGTTTTAAGGTCCTTTCCCACTCAAACCAGTCTGGGATTCCATGATTCCATCACTGGTGGCTGGAAAACACCAGCATGGCTGATGGATGGTGCTGGGGGCTGGATGATGCCCCCATCATTGTGGTCCCACCTGTGGGACTCAGGACACCACCAGCAGGACAGGGCAGGAGGGGAAATGCCTTGAAATCCTGGGAAAATGAAAACTGGGCAAATGCACTTGTCCCTGTGGAAAAGAAACAACAGAGGTGGCAGCTCCCAAAGGCAAACGGCGTGGGAGGGGTTGAATCCAACCTTGGAGCACACAGATTTTGTGTTGGAAAATAATCCAGGAAAAAAACTGTGAAAAGTCAAAACAACTCAGGGTATTTGCTTGGAAATGTGAATATTTGGAATTTCTCTCTCTCTTTTTATTTTATTTTTTAATTTTTTTTATTTCAAGTTAAGCCTTTGCAAAAGCCTCCCCATAGTTATAGTCATATATATAAATATGAAGCTCTATTTTTATACCTCTATCAAAATGAAGCTCACTTTCATCCAGAAAAAAAAAAAACCACCAAAAATCAGAGTTCCACTTGGGAAGCACCTGGATGAAAAGCTTTGAGCCACCTGACCTCAGAGCCCCCAGACCTCCCTGTGGTGAGGGGTTCACTCTTGATTTTAAAGCCCAATCCCCCCTGCTTTGCCCATCTCTCTTCCCAAGTCCAAAATAGCTCCGTTGGTATCCGCTTGGCTCTTCCAGAAAGGATTGTTCAATATTTCTCTGCGAGCTGTGGGATGTCTGCTGCTAGTGAGCACATTAAACAGGGGTATAAATTCGTAATGAGAGCCCTGAAATGAATGGCTCTTATCATTTATGGATGGAATAATTAAAGATACTGTACTTGGAGGTTTTACATGGGCCTGTAAATTGTCAGCCGTGAAAGCAGAGAATCAGGAGAGTTGGAACAAGCTCAGGTTGGGCAGTGGAGGTGGCACTTTGGTGCAGTCTGAGCTCAGGGACCCTGGAGGACACCAACGATGCTCTGGGGACATCTCCATCCCTAATTGTGCTCCCAACTTCCCAGCTCCCATAGAGAGCCAGCCCTGGCTGTCAGAATTTGAGGATTTGAGGTTTTTTGGTGACTTTCCTGCCCTTGAAAATCTCCTGCTGGCAGAGCCAGCCCTGGGGCTCCCACCTGCGGCTCCACCCTGGTACCCAGGGCTGTGAGGGATGCTCTGCTCCAGCATCCCTGGCTTTGGGATGGGATTCCCTGCCCAGCCCATGGGACACCCCATAGGGTGGTGGGTGCAGGGGGGAACACCAGCCCACCCAAGCCCCCAGGGTGCCCCAAGGGGCAGAACCACCTCTGGCAGCACCTCGTCCTATTTTAACTCCGATCATCTAAAATACTGTAACTATGGCAACAGCTGCAGGTGAGACTCATTACAGTTAATCCTCTAATTACTAACTACCTCTTCAATCAGTTGTAATTACTTTGGGGACACAGTTAACCTCTCATTAGAAACGCATGGCCACGTTTTACCAAAAGCACAAACAGTGACATGCCTGGTAATTTAGCACCGCGGCACTCAAGGCCACTCTCCGGCTTTTATGCCGGCACAATCTCATCCCTGTCATTAACCAGGAATGGTTGTCATGACAATTAATCATTCAATCCCTCATCAGCAACTTTTGCCAAATGTCACCCTGCTCTTGATCAAATGAGAAGGGAAAATTAAATGAATCAATTCAGCACCTTGGCATTTGTAACTATTTTTTTGGGGGGGGCGAGGGTGGGATGTAAGTTGACGGTGACCCAGCAGCCACAAGTGCCACGCTCCGTCCATGTGTGGGGGGTCTGGGAACCTGGCCTGGGGTTGGGGTGCAGCTCTAGAACTTGGGGGTCACTCTGCATCCCTCAGGGCTCGTTGACCTGGCGGTCCAACCCTGCAGGGCCATGGTGGCACTGCCAGCTCCTGCTATGGCCACCCAGATGTGCTGTCCCCAGATGTGATGGCTCAGCCAGCCTGGTGACCTCCAGAGCTGAGCAGAGCATCCCTTCCTCCACCTCTCCCTTCCTCTGCCGTGCCCCAATTTTGCAAACAATCCTCTCTCCGATCATTTTCCTTTTAAACCTGCAATTAGCTGGAGTCATTTGCTGCATGCAAATCCCAGCCCTTAATTACCGGCGCTAACCTTGAGCTGCGCTGGGGTTCCCAGCAGGCTCAGCCTCACGGCCCTGCCAGACCCCCCTGCAGTCCCCAGCCTGACTTTGGGGTTTACACGGGGTCAAGGGGCTGCTGTGGCTTTGTTCCCACAAAAAAAGGTGTGGGGATCTCAGCTCTGACAGCTCTGTACCTTCCCCTGAGCCCTAGAAGAGGTTGTGGTGCCTCTGGTGGGGTACAAGACTCCCAAATACTCATGACAATGCTTAGGGCTTAATTTGTAATTTTGGGGGGCTGGGAAGGCACAAGGGGTGCTCACCCAGCTGCAGGGACCCCAGGGAGGTGGATTTGGGATGGCTGTGGGTCAGCACGGCCATGTTTTGGGGCAGAGGTTCATCAGTCTCTGGCACCCTGAGGCCCCGTCTCATCCCAGAGGGGAGCTGACCCCGTGGAGAGCATGATTTTGGGAGGATGCAGCCTCAATCCACGTGCTCTGTGACAGGAGGGGAGCCTGGGGAAAGGGAAGTTTTGCTGCCACTCGATTATAGGAGATTGTAAAATCGCATTAGGGAGGTTGGCATTTCAAGGCTGATGCATTTGGACAGGGTGTCTCTCCCCAGCTCTGAGGGATCGATTATCCATCAGAGGGACGGCGGCTGGAGCTGGCACTGCACACAGCTCCCAGCTCCCATCAGCATCCACAGCCAGGCAGCCCAGGGACCCCCAGGGCCGGGGGAACCCCCAGGGCAGCTGGATCCAGTGTCCCCCTGAGCAGGGCAGGGAGAGGGGCCTTGGGAAGGTGCATATTCCTGTGCTGGAGAGTGCGATCTGGGAGTGAACAGCTCAGCCCACACTGCTTTAGTTGATAGCCCAGGTTGTGAATTCCTGTCCTGTTTGCTCACACCTTATGTCTCCATTCCTGCTCACAATCCTGCCTGGGTGACCCATTTGGTGCCAAAAACCCCTGGCACCAGCGCCACTTCCCTCAGTACCCTCACTGCCATGCCAGGACCAGGGCCCAGCTTGCTCCCCAAGCCAGGTGTGGCTGGGTGACACCGTTCAGTGTCACCTGCCTGGGATGATGGGGGAAGTGTCACTTTGCCATGGGCTCACTTCTTTCTGCTCCATGTCCCACCGCAGCCAGGATCTGGCGCCACTGGGGTGTGAGTGGGGATGTGGGGCTCCAGGGAAGGGGATAGTTGTTATTTTGGGGTGTCCTCCAAGGGCCAAATCCCCCTGGTTCCAGGGAAACACCAGACACCTCCAGCACAGCTCCAGGCACCATCAGCTGTGCCGGGTGCTGCCTCACCCTTCCCTCTCCGGCTATCCCAGCTACCCGTGAGCCCTTGATTAATTCCCTGAAACCTGCAGTGCGCAAATGAGTAATAATCCCAGCAGTGCTAATTGGTGAGCTGTGTCCTGACAAATTGATTTGAGCTGTGTTAACACGGCACGCCCGGCCGGCCCTGCACCCACTGCGCCGGGGTCACTCCGGCCTGCCAGGATTGGATCCTGGAGCCATGGCATGGATGGCTCCTTCCTCCCCATCTCCTGCCCACCTGGGGTGGCAAAGACTGGGGGTGAAGCCAGAGCAGCACCCAAAGCCCCCTGACTTTCATCTGGTTTGGTCCCAGGTGTTCTCTCCTCTGGACAGTGAGAGTTTCCAGAAGCTGGGCAGGAATCTGGGATGGGAATGGGGCAGAAATGGGGCAGGATCCTGGGGCAGGAGTGGGGCATGAACTGGAAAGGAGCCTGGGGCAAGAATAGGGCAGGAATGGGGCAGGAGCTGAGCTGGAGCCCAGCAGGAGCCCGGGGCTGCGCCGCTGCCGCTCGCTCTTGTCAATTCTTTATGGCGCTGCATCTTTAATAGCTTTACAGAGCCCATTTAATGTGCTCCCAGACATGAAGTGCTGTCTAATCAGCACATTTAGGAGAATTGCCCACATCCTGGTCTCGCTGCCATAAAACAGTGCCCACAGAAGCATCTGTAATTAATGTTTTTTTTCACTCGCTCTCTCTCTCTCCCACTGAATCAATTTATAAAGCGCGGACTTCCTCTGCGCTGGAGCTTTTAGGCTGTTTTACTCCGGCAGCCGAGGTGACTCGGCAGCGCTCGTCAATTAAGCAGCTGTGTATAATGGATGCTTCAGAGTAAAAAACACAGCCTGATTCCCAGAAATGATCAATGCGCATTTTTCTCACAAAAAAACCCAGGCTCGCACGTCCCCACCGGGCTCTGCTCAACCTCCCGGGCTCAGCGGAGCCACCAAAAGGGAAAGGGGGGGTTGGAAAAGAGCCACTCTCTGTGCCTGCTTTTGGAGTGGGAAATTAAAAACGGGATGAGAATTAAGGACAGAGATAATTAGTGTCACCCGCTGGGCAGGACATGCCTGTTGCCTCCCAGAGTGGGAGAAGTCACTCAAAGCCCTTTGCTGGGGCAACATATCAGTGTGATCACAGAAGGTGGGAGGGAGCGTTTTGGGACCCCCAGGGAGTTCTGTGAGGTGTCACAACCCCCAGCCATGGCCAGGGAAAGTTTGCAGGTTTTATTGCCGGAGGTGGCTCCTAATTGGGAAGAAGGAAATAAAACAGGAGTGAAAGTGGGGCTGGGCCGGCAGAGAGGGGCCAGTCACTCCCCTGTGCCCCATTTTGGGACACTTCAAAGCCTCCCAGCGCACAAAGGCGCTGCCTTTGCTCTGTGGCCGTGCGGATCAAAGCCCGCGGCGGGAGGGCACCGGCAGCGCACGCAAAGCTCAGCCAAGCATGGGCCCCCAGCCCCAGAGCCTGGAGATGCCCAGCACCATCCAGAGCTGCCACCTCCTCCCTGTTCCCTTTCCTGTCCTTGGGATCAGGGATCCCTGCTCCCTTGGGATCCCCATTGCTGTGGGATGCAGCAGGAGCCAAGGCCTGCATCACCCTATCATGGCTGTCAGCCCCATGTGGGTGTCCCCATGTGTCCCCAGCGATGGTACAGGGATCACCCCAGTGCTCAGCCCAGCACCAGAGATGCACAGAAGGCTCAGCCAAGCATGGGCCCCCTGGCCCCAGAGCCCAGAGATGTCCAGCACCATCCAAAGCTGCCGCCTCCTCCCTGTTCCCATGGGATTCCCACTGCTGCGGGATGCAGCAGGAGCCAAGGCCTCCAGCACCCCACCACAGCCATCAGCCCAATGTGGGTGTCCCCATGGGTGAGACCCGGCTCTCAGCACCCTCTGCAGGGATTCAGGGCTGGGAAGCCACTCTGGGGTGATGAGATGGGGTCAGGAGTGTCCCCCCACACAAGGGCAGCCCCAGGTTTTGGCATCTCTGCTGGCACCCAGCTCTGGGAGGCCCAGCAGGACAGAGGCTGTCCCATGGAAACCTGCTCCGAAATGGAAAACTTATCATGGTGGTTAATTGGTTTTGAGCAAAGCCTAATTGGGATTGTACACCTGGGCACCGTGCTAGTTTCTGAGCCATAATTGGCCTCAAAACTGGGAGAGGGGGTGGCGTGACTGGGCTGTGAGAAGAGGGATGCTGGGGTGGGATGTGGGAGCACGTTCCTGGGGACACGGTGCTGCCAGCTGGGTGCTGGGAGCTGACTTCTAGAGGATGGGTATTGGGAGCAGGGATCTGGGAGTGGGATGTGGGAGCAGGATGCCACAGGAGGTGAGGTGGTCCTGCCAACCCACTGGGCTTGGCAGCCCTCACATGGGAGCCCTGCCAGGCTCCTGCTATCCTGGAACAGCAAGGCTCTTGCCCAAGAGTGCTGTGCCTTTTCCAGGAGGGATTTTGGGGCTGGCTCCATGCAGAGCCCGGCTCGGGGGCACACAGAGCCTGATTTGCACGGTCCTGGTGTCACACAAAGGCAGAGCCGTGCTGATGGTGACGGATGTGCTGGCTTGGTCACTGAGCTGCCTCATCCCAGCCCCACGCTGAGCATGGTGAGGATGGTGAGGATGGTCCCATGGAACAATCACAGCCCAAGCAGGGCTGAGGATGCCCAATTCTGCCAGCTGGGCTTCCAGGGAAAGCCAGGGTGCTGCAGAGAAAGATTTTTTTGAAAAAAAACAGGAAAAAATCCTGATTTAAATTGATCATCTGCTGTGGAGACAATGGGCACACCCTGCTGAAGACACGAGCAGGTCCCAGTGCCAGGTAACAGGGATGGAATGGATAGATGGCAGAGCTGCCAAGATGTCCCATTTCTCATTCTCTGGAATACACCATGTGGGAATGGAGCTCCTTGTGCTCTCTCTGTCTCCATTAACCTTCCCTGGGTGCTGTGGGCCATCAGGAGGGGGTCCCCAGATCCTGAGGAGCCAAAAGGGGCAGAGGGAGCAGGAGGAGCTGAGCCTTGTGCTGTCCTGGCCACAGGCAGAGGTGTGGGCAGGGGACTCAAGGATGCCTACCCAGAGGCCATGGCCCAGCTATAGCACCTCATGGATGGGTTTGCCTGCAGAAATGTGCCAAAAAATTAACATGCAGGTGGAAGGATCCTTCCCCCTGGAGCTGGCTGAGTGAGGGGAACACAAACCCGGCGGCTGCCACGGGAGACGAGCTCTTATCAGAGCAGCGACACCGACAACCCAGCTCTATACATTTTTAATAAATCATTTGAAATTCCTGACTGTCAGGAGGATTGAATCGGGCGCTTTCCCTGGCTGAAAGGCCATGGGGCTGTGCCAGCAGCCCTGATGGGGGGGCACAGGGGTTCTGGTCCCACCATGTGGCATTGCTTGGAGCTGCTGGGTGTTGCTTGGTGCCCTGGGCATTGCTGTGTCCCACTGTGGAAGGTTCAGGGATCATCCACCTTCCTTATCCCACCTCAGTCCGTGCCTTCCACGGTGCTGGGGCTGCTGACAGCCCGGCAGAGGTGGGAGCAGCACAGGGGAGAGGGGGAACCTGCTGAAACAAGCAAATTGCAACGATTCCCCTTTTCCAAATGTCAGCAGATTTGGAGGAGAAAGAAGCAAATAAGTTAAAGGTGAAGATCTCCAGGGAATCTCCAGCTCGCTCTGCTTTTGTTCCTATAGCTCAGCTTCCTGGGGACCACCCTGTAATCCAGGCTGGAAAAACATCCCAGCACTGCTCCATAAATGCAGTTAACACCCCAATCGAGAATTTTGGGGCAGAAGGAAACTGGTTAGAGAGAAAGGGGAGGGAAATAAAATATTGGTGTGGGGAGAGGAGGGAACACCACGTGCAAGGGATGGGGCAGGAACAAGCCCAGCAGCACCATCAAACCTGGCCCTGATCGTGTCCTCTTCCAGGAAATGGTCACTCCCAGAGCCAAAGGGCTTTGCCAAGGAGCTGGTGAATGCCCTGTGATGGGCTCTGAGGCCCTGGCACCCTGGGGACCAGCAGGGAGAAGGTGATGGCCACAGGACAACACCCAGCTGTGCCCACCGAGCCCTCCCTGGGGTTTGCTCTGCCCACAAAGGGTCCTCTCTGTTCTGGGGCCTGGATACCCCCTGAAACCTCTCAGCCTTGCCTCCACCCAGTGATGCTTTTGAGCACTCCAGCACAAAGAGGCTGTGGGACAGGATGTGAAACATTCCCAGTGAGATAAAACCAAATCACCTGTCAGTCAGCACCTTATCTCGGGTGGCATCAGAGCCTCAGGACTAACAGGGATAGAAAATGCTCCACAGGCTGGAATTAGCTCCTCCTTAAGCTCCCAGCCCGCTCACAAGGGCTTTCACCCAAGATTTTGGTGAAATAGGTTGAATTTTTCACAAAATACCAGCAGGAGGGAAGAAAAAGGCACAGGATCTGCTCGAGGAGTGACAGCAGAGAGTGAGGACACGGTGACCTCAGGATGCTCCTGGTCACTGCTGGGATGCAGAGCTGGCACAGGGCCACGCTGGGGCAGGGCTGGGGCTGCTGCTCCTCACCCTCCAGCCCCAGGAGCACGTGGATATTCCTGTGGGAGCTGTGGTGTCCCCTGGGTGCTTTTACAGGATGGGAAGGGCGAGGGGGGCTCTTGCAGGAAGCTGGGCTCTGCTCCTTGTGCTGGAGCTGGGAAGACCCTGAGGGCAGTCGCAGCAAGGATGATCCATCATGTGCCAGTGACCCGGACTGGGATATTTTTAAGCAGGGAATAAAAATAGACTCAGGCTGGCAGTGAGTACTCGCTCCTGGCATCACTGTCAAGGGGCTGAGGGCTGGGAGGGGGAGAAGGGTGGACCCCAGCCCCTCACCCCATCCAGCCCACCCTTCACCCCACACCCTGATCCTCCACCATGGACAGTCCATCCTGGCTTGCTCTCAGGGTGGCTTTTGTGTCACCACCTGTCCCCTGGGGACTGTCACCCTGCCCAGGCCACCCCCTGGGCCCTGCAGATGCCAGGGTGGTGCTGTGGGGCTGCCAGTGCCCCCAGAAAACGCAGCCTGATGTGCTGGGAGAGGACGCAGGCGCCGCTGGCCCCGGGACCTGGCTGGAAAGAGGATTTGTTTCAGCTGAATAACTTGCTGAATCTATAAATAAACCAGGGGGAAGCAAGCACAGAGCTTCTGCCTTGCTGACCCTGCAGCACCCCAGGCATCTGCCCCAAAATGCTGCCCAGCCCCACCTCTGGGCCCACCACAGCTGTGGCACCTGGGGGACAGCAGGGAGGGTGCTGCTGGACACAGCTCCTTGCCCAAACAGGAGATTTCTGAGATTTCAGCCACCTGCCCTCTGTGTCCTCTGTGCCCTCTGTGCTCCCTGGATCCAGCTCTCCCAGTCTGGCCCCAGTACTCAGGGAACTTTTGCCCCTGAGGAGAAAGGAACTGTAAGGGATCAGTTTTAATTTGTGGGCAAATTCTGCTTTCATTCTGAGATTTGGGACATAGGAATGTGCCCATGCACTGGCACAGGGCGAGAAGCAGCAGATCCTCTCCAGCAGCAGCTTGGAGATACCCCCACTCCTGCCTTCCTTCCTTCCTCCTCCTCCTCCTCCTCCTCTTCACGCCTGGCTGCCCCTGGCCGTCTCACTGCGCTCTCCATTTGCTTTCCCAACAGATGTTGGTGTCTGTCCTCTAACGAGCGTTTTAACGCCGGAATCTCTCTCTCCCCTCTGACTGGGAAGCAAAAAGCTTGACATCTCCCATCAGCATCAAAGTCCCTCACCTCAACACCCCACACCCCACCAGTGCTCCGTGTCCTCAGTGTGGTGCTGCCAGGGCAGTGTTTGTGTCCCCAATGTGTCCTGTTCTTGCCTGGAGCCACCTCTAAGACCCCCATCCCCTGGAAATAGCTGGGAGCTAGGGGAAACCTCTAAGGATTCAATGGGAATGGGAATTGGGGTTGTGAGCCAAAATCAACCATGGGAAGGACCCACTGGAGTGACAAAAGCACCACTGGCACCAAAAACCTTGGTGGGGTTGGTGAGCATCTCTGCACCCCTTGCTGTGTGCCATGGTGACATTAAACAGAGGCAGGAGCTGGCAGGGAGCTGAAGGTGCCATTTCCCCTCCGTGTCCTTCATCATCCCTTTGTGTCCCCGCTGCCAGCACAGGAGGGCTGCGCGCGGGGCAGGAGGCAGCGATCCCAAATATCGACGGCGGCCCCGATCAATGCTATCTCCTCTTTCCATGCCTATGAGCTCATTGATTTTTTTTTTTTGTTGTTGTTACCTCTGTGTTTATGTAATGTCTGAACTTTGCACAACTGAACCGTTTAATGTGCAGAAAAGAGCCCTGTTGCCATGAAAACGGACCTGCAAATGACAGCACGGATGCGGAGATATCCCTGTTTTATTGGGCCATACGGAATGGATTTTAACCTTGATAAGTCAATAACTTTTCGTACAAAAAGAACGGGAGCAGGCACAGCTTTCAGAACCTTGAATGCATTTAAAGCAAGAGAGTAATGGCCCGGTTTTAATCCCCGGGAAATCTTTCTCATTCCGAGGGCCAGGCATTGCCAGGGCAGAGTGACATTTTGGGCAAAGAATTACAGCGTGCATTTGTCAGGATGAGAGATGGAGACACTCCGTGCTCCAAATTGCCAGTGCCGGTCAAAAATAATGATATTAAATTAAAGGGATATCGTTATCTGAAAGAGCACAGAATCAGAGAGGAGAATCAATGAATGGCTGGAGTTGGGAGGGACTTTAAAGCTCATCCTGTTCTACCCCTTGACATGGGTAGGGACATCTTCCACCATCCCAGGTTGCTCCAAGCTCCATCCAACCTGGCCCTGGATATTTCCAGGGATGGAGCAGCCACAGCTTCTCTGGGCAACCTCTGCCAGAGCCTCACATCCCTCACAAGGAAGAATTTCTTCCTCGTATTTAATCTTAACCTACTCTCTGTCAGGTTGAAGCCATTCCTGTTGTCCTGTCACTACAATCCAGTGTGTTATTCCTGTTTTGGGAGCGTGGAAAACTTCGGGTGGGCTCCGCAGTGCCTCAGGGGAGGGACTCACCCACCGCCACCCCAGACGTGCTGATGCATTATTTATTTGTGCTAAAGCAGAAGGACTTTTAAAAATCTCTCTCCTCCAGCTTCCTCCCTGCAATTCAATCCCTCTGGAAGTGGCAGCGGAGCCGGTCTCACTTTGCAGAGCTCATTCATTAGCAGATTAAGGCTCTCCTTGTGTTCCCAACATCGCTGGGGGAAATTTATGTTCCGGCAAAGTATTCACGGGTTCTCTGAATCACAAAAGTGTTTCTTCAAAAAAAAAAAAAAAGGAGAAAAAGGATGGAAATGGGGAGGTCAGAACTGCTTAATAGTATCTCCTTGAAGGCAGTGCCAAAACACCCACCTTTTGAAGTTTGCTATTCCGGGACGAATCTCTTCCCTGGCAAAGATGCCGTCACCCTTTCAAGTCCTTGTGAGTGACTTCAGGTGGCTAAAACATTTTCTGAGAAGAATGAAGGCTCCTTTTTATATCTTTTTTTTTTCCCCCCCGAATAAAGAGCAATCTTTCTTCCTGCCTTCCTAATAGCTTTGATTAAATTATCTCTGAAAAATCTAAGTGCTGTTCGCAAATCTGTAATGGTTTTATTCTTATCGCCGGCCTCTATTGCAACACAGGGAAGCAGATAAATAAGCTGCAGAGAAGGTATAAAACTGCACCAGAACCTGCCAGAGAGATGAGCTAAAAATGTTTGAACTGAAACAAATGAGCAGTATGAATAGCCCCGCTCCGAGAGGGAATTTATTCAATATAATGTATTTTCACAGGGAGGATAATACGTGTTATAATTGCATAGAGGAGTTGCTCTCCTGAAAGCAGATCTAGCTATTATTTTAATTTCCCAACCTTCAGCATTTGCTGGATCAGGAGTGGTGACTGGAGCAGCTTCATGTTTTTGGAAAATGGGCCCTGGGTGTCAACTCTCCCTTTACCACCCCTGATTATGGAAACCTGGAAAGCTGCTGGTGCTTCCCTCAGTGGAAGAGGTGGAGAGGCCCCAAGAATAAGCCAGATCCAGTAAAAACTTGTTAAAAATTAGTAGAGAAGTCAGATCTTCCCAAAAGTGACCATATCTCGGTGCTGTAAAGCAGGAGCTGGCCATTAGGGATGGACAGAGGTGATGAACCCTGGAAGCTCACATTGAGCTGCTGTGGGAGCTGTACATGCCCGTGTGGGACCATTACGGACAAGAGTGAAGGGTCTCGCTGACCCTCGCACATGTGAAGCACCAAAAAATCCCTGTGTCAAAGATTTTGGGGAAGAAATCATGGATTCCAGGACTTGTGCTAACGGGACAGCCTCAGCTGCAGCAGTGCCCCCTCGGATCTCAGGGGTGTCTGTGGCCATGGCCATTGGGATTGCCAGGTGACACCAGGGGTCTCGCCAGACAATTAATCAAAGAGAAAGAAAAGATAACTCAACAGGAAAATAATCCAATAGGACACTTTTTATAAAAAAACAAATGATAGCTAATGACACACAGAGTCAAAGAGAACATGTTTGTTTTTTTCCCATTCACTAAACAATTGTTATGTTTGCCCACCTATTTATCACACAATCTTTCTACTGGAGGCTTCAGTCATCTTGTACGGCAAACGAAGCCCTGAGGTTCAAAATCTGCCAACTCAAAGTTTGTATGAACACTGTGTTTATGTGAAACGCAGATAAACACAGTGTCTCCAAGCCTGGCTCTCATCCCCCGTTAGGTCCGGAATTGTTACCTCGCCGTCCCCACGTGCACCCCTCGCGCCAGCAGGACTACAACTCCCATGATGCCTCACGGCGCCGCTCAGCCCCCGCGGCGCGGCGGGGGCGCGCGGGGCACGCCGGGAAACGCAGTCCCGCCGTTCGGATTTTCCCGCTCGAGAAGCCGGCTTGCGGGGGGAAGGCGCCGCACGTCCGGCAGGGACGCCCCGCCCCCTTTTCTCCCCCGTCCCTCCCTCCCCGCAGGACGCGGCGCCGTGGCCATGGCAACGCGCCGGGGGCGGGGCCGAGCCGCGTGCGGCCGCCGGGCCCCGCGCGGGGCGCTCAGAGCCGCCGCAGCCGCGCGCCGGGCGGGAGCCGCGAGCGCCGGGGCCGCCCCGCCAGCAGCGCCCCCCGCCCCGCCCCGCCCCGCCGCGACCCCCGCCCGCCGCCGCCGCCGCCGCCATGGAGCGCTGAGCCGCCGCCGCCGCCGCCGCTGCCCCCCGCGACACCCGCCCCCCACCCCCCGCCCCGCCCCGCCGGGCACCGACCGCCGCCGCCGCCGCACAAAGGAACCGGGGGCAGCCGCGGTGTGATGCCCCGCGGGGTCGCCGCGCCGCCCCAGCTCAGCCGCGCCGGGTGGATTTGGGGTTAATTTATTTTTTAATTTTTTTCTGCCCGGATATTTTTGCTGTTGCTGTTACCTCCCTCCCCCCACCCCGCTCCTTTCCCCGCGGTGCTCCCCGCCGTCCCCCGCCGGGGCCGAGCGCCGGGACCCGCACGCTGGCCGCGCACGGGGCGGGGCGGGCCGCCGGCGGGGCGCGGGGCCGGGCGGGCGCCGCCGCTGCTGCTGCGCGGCCCGGGGGGGGCGGCCCGGCGCGCCCCGCAACGCAGCGCCCGCAGCCGGCCCGGATCCAGCTCTGACGGTAACGGGGGTCCGGGCACCGGGGAGGTCGGGGGGGTTACCGGGCGGGGGCGCGGGGAGCGGGGGGCTCCGCCGGCTCCCGGAGCGCAGCGGAGGCGGTGCCGCCGCAGCGCGGTGCCCGGTGGTGCCCGCGGAGCCGTCGCCGCCGGGGCCCGGCTCGCCCGTCGCTACCGGAGAGGAACGGGAACAACTTTTGGTTTTTTTTGGAGGTTTTTTTTTCCTCCATCCGATTTTTGATTTTTTTTTAATGGCTTTTTGGGTCGCCTGACTCATAAGTGGAAATAAAATATCCACGGGTGCCTCCAGGAGGAAAGCTGAGACACTTCCAGCGGGAGCCGACCGGGAGCTGCCACCTTTGCTGCGACCCTTTTCTGCCCCTTTTCGCCTGAGGAAAAAAAAAAAAAAAAAAAAAGATATTTTCTCCTCCGTCCCGGGCAGGAAAGCGCCCGATCCCATCGCGACACCGGAGCGGGTGGTGGTAGAGCAGGACCCCGCCATGGACCCCGCGCCTGGTGTGGATCCCGCCGGTCACAAAGGAGAGAGGGAAGAAGGACCCACCCAGCGATGGTTTATTTAACACCCGTCTCCCTGGCTGCCTCCGCCGGGTCAGGAGGCTCTGCCGGGGAAAATCCCCTCTGGAAAAAGCTCCGCTGCTGAGGCAGCATCCCCGTGGCGTCTTCTGGACCATCGGCGCTGGGAATACGATTCACCGGGGACGAGGCGCCGTGGTCCCCGAGATCTCCTGGGCATCCAGCGGGGCGGCCGCCGGCTCCAGCCGGGGACGAGCGAGCTGTGCCGCCCCTCCGGCTCGGTCCCCGGCAGAAATGCGGTGCTGCCGGTGCCAGCAGCTCAGCCCCAGCGTCCCAATCCAGCTCCGGGGAGAGCCGACACATCGTGGAGATTTAATGGCTGGAGAGGCAGGGCCTGGACGCAGCGAGCCGGCGGCACGGCTCGCACGGCTCGGCACAGCTCGCTGCAAGCAGGGCTCGGCTCCGGCCCTGCGGGCTATTTCCGAGGAGAGGCAGTGGCAAAGTTTTCCAGCCGTGCTTGGTGTTTGCCAAGGGATGAATTCATTGGCATTGGGTGGTTTGTCCGACTCTGGCTGTCGGGATCTCCGTAGGGAGGTTTTTGATACGTATTTATATGTGTGTATATATATATATATATTTTATATATTTTTTTAATGTGCATCCTGCTGCTCGGGATGCTCTGGCTGCAGGGTGGGTGATGAGCTTTTCATGGAGGATGGAGTGGCCGTGGGGCTCTGCGGGCATGGGGACAGAGCCACGCGGCCCCTCTCTCAGCAAACAGCGTCCAGCATCGTTCTGGGGATAATTTAGTGGGATTTGGCACTTTTACCCCTTCTCATGGCCCTGTGGTGGGCTTTGCTGTGCCGCTGGTCAGTGCCACACGTGTGCCCATGGCTCTGGTGGGACCCAAAGCTCTCACACCCAGGCTGTGCTGCTGGGGGTGAGGTGGGAAACGTCCCTGGCAGAGGGCACCCGGCATCCTGCGAGGGGTTTTTCCTGTGAATGATCCATAAAACTTTGAGGAGTGGATTGGCGGTGCCGGGAGCCGCGGTGTGAGCCGGGTGCGGTCCGGTCGAAGCCGTGGTGGAAGGAGAGGAGAAGCTCTCACCGTGGTGCCTTCTGCTTCCCTTGTGTGTGGAGAAGGGAAGGCCATTCCCTGGGAGCACGGCTTGTTTTGCCAGCCTCAGGAGCAGCTTTCCTGCTGCTCTGAGGCTCGGTACCAGCAGGGCACGTTCTGGATGCTGTGAGCTGGGCCCTGTTTCAGCCAAGCGTGTCGTTAAAAATCGCAATATCTCGGTGTGAATATTTCCCCTCGGGCTGGAGCAGGGAAGCCCATGCAAGGAGGACATGAGTGCCTGCTGCCAGGCTGATGAGGCCACACACCTCAGCTTTTAAGCCCCGTTGGTTGTCTATTTTAGCCTAAAATTCATCCATCCCTGAGCGGGCTGTGGATTAGCCCCTTCCCTCCTGGGGGTGATTTTAATTTTGTGCTGCTGCCCTGCCAGGACAAGGGTTCTGGCAGTAGGACCGAGGGTCTCCCAGTGCTATGACCCCACCGGGGTGATGTCCCCGAGCTGTCCCCGCCGTGCGTGCGGCATTAGCGCCGGAGTTAATTTTTGCCTGGAGCCGGTTTCCTACGTGGCCTCAACTTGTGTGGGAAAAAAATCCGCGGTAGAGCCGGGCAGCCCCTCTGCCTCTCCAGCGTGATCCTGCGGCACACGGAGCGCGGTGGGCTCGGGAATGTGCGCTGGGAGCCAGCCCAGCCGGGGTACCACGGGCAGGGATGCGGGGTGCTGAGCGTGGAGGGTGATGGCAGGAGGACAGCAGGATGTGTGTCCCTCCTGGGGAAGGTGCTTTGCTGGTGGTGTCACCGTGGGATGCAGGGAGAGTGTGTGTGACCCCCCCAAGGCCGGGGATGCTGCAGCTGGCGGGGTGGGCCGGGGGCTGCACCTGCCGGGACCCCTGTGCCGGCCCCCGCCGGCATCTGTGCCGCCGCATGTCCGTCTGCAGCAGGCGCATGCATGCAAAAATAAGACATTTCTTCTTTCTCTTCTGCCTGCGCATTCCTCAAAAAGCTAATATTCATGAAAGGTAATTCAATCAAACCACGATGCCTATCAGCTAATGCAGCAAAGCTGGCGCAGGGGTGAGAATGGGAGCCAGGAACACAAAAGCCCTGTTTTATTACCTCCTGCTTGCCTGAGAATTGCTTTTCTCCCTCGAGTGAGCCGGCTAAAGCTGGCTTTATTATGTTAACCTATTTGCGTGTCAAGAGCTATTGTGCCTCTCTTTATCTGTGTTTGTATTTGCTCGATGCAGGGAATAAAAGGACGAGGCGAAAATGGATGGCTGGTCAGTGCTCCGCACTCTGGGGGCACTGATTGGTTGCTAAGTGATTTGCATCCCCGGTAATCGCTTTTATCTCGGAAGGATGTCGTGTATAATTATAAGCCTACTGACATCTTTTGAAATCTGCCTAATGGGTGTTTTTAATTTACATGGGAAGCAGGGGCTATTTGTGTTGCTCTGATTACAGGTTGGGCGAGTGTATGGGTTAAAATACAGATATTTCCATAGATGCCGGGCACTGGCAGGGATGAGGCTGGGATTTTTTGGCAAGTCCCTGCTCGCCTAGGGATGGGTGGAAGAGCACAAGGCGCCCGTGTGTGAGTTTGGGGTTTAATCCCTCAGCCCAGTGTGTGGTGCTGGTCCTGCAGCCACCCCGTGAAATACAACACGAGGTGGGCTCCTGGCTGCTGCCAGAGCCAGCTGGACCCCCAGGACCCCCCTCTGCAGCCTGGGATGAGGCATGGAGTGGCTGTGCCACCGAGTCCCCTCTCCAGCCATCTGTGCCAGCGTGGGGCTGGTGGGGGTGGCACCAGGGGACAGCCTGAGCTTCTTGTTCAGCCCCCCATGCAGGGAGGACCTGTGGAAATGGGTCTGGGGGTACCTGTGGAAGCCCCAGCTGGGTGAGCTCACACAGCCATGGCAAATGAAGCTCCCGAGCACCTGTGCCAGCCCTGGGCACCTGCATCCAGCAGGATCCCTGCAGGGTGGCTCGATGGAGCTGCTGGGGCATCAGCAGGGTCCAGGGTGATTTCCCTGTGTTAGGGGCATTAGTAGGGCTGTGAGTGCCTGTCCTGGGCAGCCAGCAGGGTGTGGGTGCTGCGAGATTGTCCCATGTGTGTCTGGGTGCAGAGGAGCCGCGTGTGGGAAACATCCTGGCAGGAATGCCAGGCTAGCTGTGCCAGTGGCACGCTCGATTTTGTGTTTCTGTCTGTGCTATTGGAAAAGCAGAGCTCTGAGGTGCAGGCAGTGGTGAATGAGGGGTCTTGGTGTCCCCCCAGGGCTCTGTGCACTGGGTCTGGGTCACCTCAAACACGCAGAGGTCCCAGACTGAGGTTGGTGCTTGTGACAGGCTGGGTGAGAGCGTGGGGCAGGATTTGGGGCAGGTGACCCACGGGCACAGCCCCAGCCAGCTGCCTCCTTCCTCCTCCTCCAGGAAAGGCCAGGACTGAGCCTCAAGCACGTTGCAGCTCCCTCAGGCCGTGCACAAGGTGACCCCATCCGTTTGCAGGGCTGAGGTGGCTCCGGAGCGCACGGAGAGCAGGACAGGGTGCAGAGAACACGGGGCATGGGGAAAGTTGATAGAAGAGAGAGAGTGCTGGACCCCACACCTTGGAGCTTGGGGTGCTGGGTCCCCCTGCCCAGGCAGCCCCATCCCATCCCATCCCAGCCCATCCCAGCCCGTCCCGCTGGCGAGCGAGCGAGTGGCGCGGGCGCCGCTATTTATGGCTGGCTGTAAACAAACTCCCAATGAAAGAAAGTTAATGACCTGAGACTGACAGGAGCCTGCTGGGAGTTTTTATAGCCCCTGGGACTCCTTTTGCTAAAGAGAGAATACATCAGCGTTTTAACCCAAAACGGCAAGAGCCGAGCGCTGCAGGGGCGGGGGGACAGCCCCAGCCTTGGGAGGCGTTTCAGAGGGCCTGGTGCTGGGTGAGGAGGGGGCTTTGGTAGGGGGACCTTGACTCTGTGTCCCTGCACGGGACTGGGATGCAGAGCCCCTCTTTTTGAGAAGGCACGTCCCGGCGGCGGGGGCTCTCCAAGGCTTTGCCATCTGCCTCTTGTAGGTCATCTCTGTGCTGTGCTCCAGGCAGGAGCGGGGGCTGGCTTAGCGTGGCTGGTAACCACACACTAATAAAGCCTTAATACCCTGCAGCGGGGAGATTTCACTGTCAGAGATAAATATTCATATTGCTTTCCAATTCAGCCTTGGCTGCACGACAAGGGCGCCGTGGGGGGAGCCGGGGAGGCCGCGGTGTGGGGCGCCCCGAGCCCCGCTGGCTGCCCTGCCTGCTCCTGCCCGCCTGGCGGGTTTAATACCGTGCCCTGGCTAATTGTGGGCTGTGAATATGGTGCCCAGGGCTCTCGGGGTGGTGAGCGTGGCACGGGGTGCCCCTCTCGCCGTGCTCCCCGCCTCCTCCTTCGCCTCGCGCACGCAGCCTCCATCTGCACGCGACGCTTGATTTACCGAGGAGAGCTGGCAGTTAAACCTGACAAATTGAAGGCAGTTTTAAGTGGTTCAGGTTAATTAATAGTCAGGGAAGTATCAATTTTTTTTTTTTTTAAGGGATGCTCTTGGCTCGCAGGGAGAGCTGGAGTTTGACTTTGCCTTTGGGAAGTAGCACCGTCTGCATGGGCAGGAGGATGGATTAGGGCAGGATGCTGAGCTTGGTGTCACTGCTCCAGCTCCTGTCCCACAGCCTCACGTTGCTGCTGGTATGTCTGACCCCTGCTTGCTGGTGCTGAGGGACAGGGAAGAACAGGGCTGTCCTGTGTGGCCCAAGCTCCATTGCTCATCTCAGTGTCCTTTGTGGCTCTGCTTGTCCTCTCTCCTGGGGTCTGTGCCATGGCTGCAGTGCCAGAGGGTGCAGCTGTGCCAGTAACCAGAGAGATTCATCCACAGCCACGTGTAGTGGCACAGCTGGGTGGCTGCAGTGTCCCTGCTCCTGTTGGGCACCCCAAGGGTGAGCAGCAGCTTTAACAGGTTCATGGGGGTCCATCCTGGGCTGGGACTGGGAGCTGACGTGGATGAACTGGAGCAGCATCCTCTCCCCTTGGTTTCTGCACATATGACCCCTGTGTTCACATCTGCCCACATCTGTCAAGCCTGGGAATGCTGAGGAGGGGACAGATTTAAAAAAATCCCAAGAAGGTTAAGGTCTCCTATAAGGAGGGGAGATGAGTGTGTGTGGCAGGAGGGCTCCGAGCTGTGTGTGAGAAAGTCCCCATGGCACAGGGACCTGAGCAGTGCCTGTGGTTGTCACAGGATGCCACAGGGGTGGGCAGCTCTGGGACCTGGCTCAGGGCTGTGTCCCAGAGCAGCACAAACCCTTCCTCAGGCCATGTGCTCCATCCTTCCCAGCACAGAGCAGGATGCAGGTGGAAGTGGTGGGTTTCCAGCAGCCCTAATTCTTGGGAATATGAGAGATTAAGGTTAGTGACCATTTTTTAACTCAATAAAGGGGAAGACAAGCTGGAGTCTGCAGTCCAGAGATATAATTAGTTCGCAGCAGTGGTGCTTTCTTGATTTAGCTTCAGAGAGCAGAACAAGACAAGGATGTTATACCCAATTAGCAATAACATACAGCCCGAGCCTCGCTAGGTGAGATAACAAGCCATTTTTATAGCTCTTCTTTACGGACTTTTTTTTTTTTTTTTTGGAAAAGAGGAGGGGGGAAAGAAGAAAGGGACCCGAGCCTCAATTCCTTTTCATCAGGGGACAATTATTAGCGAGCTCAGAAAGCCCAAAGCTGAGTGATCTGTTGGCCAGCGCGGGTGATGAAACAAATCAAACAGCTCAGAGCCGGGCTGAGGCCATCTCCCCATGCAGCTGGGGGAGGCTGAGCAGGTGACAGCAAGGACACGGCCAAGGGCCACCCACACACCTGCGAGGCTTTGTGGCACATGGCCCGGTGCAGGTGGGGCGGCCGTGGGTGCTGCTGGCCGTGTCCCACGGTGGGTGACCCCAGCCGTGTCCCCTGCACAGCCCCGGTCACATCAGATGGCAGCAGCCGTCTGCCAGCACCGCGGTCCCTTTGTATTGCAGATCGATGGCCATCGATTTTTCCTCCCCTGTAAACCTGCCCCGGTCGGGTTTTTGTGCACTCAGGCTCTGTGTCTGCCGTGGTCGGAGCAGCCCGTGCTGGTCCCCGATCCCACCCAGCTCCCGCTCGCCTCTGCAGCAGGGAAACTCAAGGACATCCGGAAAAACAGCCTTGGAAAGAGTCGGGAAAACTCGGGATTCATTAATCAGCTCTTAATGACGGGCTCTGCTGTTCGGTGGGGTATTTGCAGTCTCTCTGCTTGCTCCCCAGGTACCTGCTGGGGCTGGGGCTGTGGCAGCTGGTTTGGGGCACCTGTGGGGGGAGCAGCGTGTCCCCCTCGGACTGGGGACACTCCTGCTGCACAGGGGGCTCAGTGTGGGACACATCCTCCCTCCTGCTGTTGCCACCCCTTCGATGGGGCAGAGCCTGGGGATGGATGGAGCAGGAGCCTGCTGTGCCCTCCATGTCCTTCCTGTCCCCTCCGTGTCCTTCCTGTCCCCTTGTCAGGGTTTTACAGCCTGTCAGGCACTGCTGTGGCTGCATGGGACCACTGGAGCTCATCCCATTACCCACCCATGGGAGCTGGGCTGGGGACATCCCCGCTTGTCCCCACCGGGAGCCGCTCCTCTCCGCGGCTATTAACACCCCGCGATGATCATCAGCTCTCGTCGTAATCATTAAGACTATTAGAAAGAAATGTTGGCTCGCAGCTCGTGTCAGACTTTCCGTTCTGCTTTGCAAACGCGCACAATTAATGCCAATCAGGCGGGGGAGGCAGCCAGCTCCGATCCCCGGCTGCTGCTCCCAATCGCGGCTGTCAGCTCCTCTCCCCATCCCGCCTGGTACATTTTCATACAATTGCTACAAACATCTGAGGGGAAACTCCGTGTTCTTCGGCAGCGCTGAGTATTGTTCTCTGTTCCTTTTAATTACTCGGCATTCAGCGGCTCATCCGGCCTCCCGATCTCGGTGGGGGAAAGTAGGGATTTGTAAAACAAATAGAGAAATCTGGAGAGATGCCTTATTTTCCCATTCAGCGGCTGCCTTAGGTTGTCTATGGCTAAATAAGAAAAACCTGTTTAGTTTTTCTTTGTCTTTTTTCTTCCTCCCCCTCTCAAATTGCTTTCTCCCCACTAGGACACAGCCTGGTCCCTCTCCCCAGGGAACCCCAAAAGCAGGGTGAGCTTGGGAGAAGGGGGGGAAGAGCTGGAATTACTTGGCCGGATGGTGGAATAATCCTTGTTACAAAAGTACACATCAATTATAAGAATTCCTACAGTAATCTTGGAAATCTATCTTTTCTGCTGAACCAGCTCATTAAAGAGCACCATTCATTTCCATCTCTCCGGGTGAGAAGGGTTTAAATCTCCAGAGCTTTGTGTTACCACATAGACTGAGGGTGATGGACTCGCGTTAAATATTAAAAGGAAGAAGTTGATTTTTTATTTTTTTCCCCTTTTTTTTCCCCCCCAGACCGGCAGTGCAGACAAAGTGGAACGTAAGGAAAGGAGAGTGAGGGGACCCTGCTGTGAGAAGCTTCCCCAGCTGTTGGTGGGCGACACAGGGCTATGCTCAATGGGTGCCTTTGAGGACCCCCCACTCCTCCCTTGGCCTGGGGACCCCTCCAGATCTCAGGGAGGAGGGAGGGAGCCAGGGAGGTTTCCCCAGGCCACCCTGGCAAGCCCCCGAGCCTGCGCTGGAGCCGGCCGTGGCACAGGCAGGGCTTTTGTGTGCCGTGGGCGGCTGTGGGCTGAGGGACGGGCACAGAGCCCCTTTGTGTGCAGCTGTGAGCAGAGCAGGATGTGGGATAGGGCCCAGCCGTGGGGATGGGGAGCTGGTAGCCAGGGATGAGGAGAGGTGGCCGTGGGTGAGGAGGAGGAGCGGGGATGGAGAGCAGCGGCCGGCCGGGGCGATGTGTGCGCTGCGCCGGGGCTCTGTGCAAACATGTTAATTTGTTTTCTTTCTTGCCTCGCCTTTCAGGGTAATTGGTTGCATTTGAAGCCTTTGTGAAAGCCTTTGATTATAGTAATTTCAGCAGCGCGATCTACCCTGGATTCCTTCGTCAGATTCTTTCACAGCTCTGGCTCTTGGGGCTGTAATTACGGAGCGGAGCGCACCCGGCTGCCGAGTGTGGGGCAGCTGGATGGGGCACCGTGGCCATGGGGGCACAGGGATGTCACTGCAGGGGACAATCAAACCCCTGGGGTGAGGCAGGAGTGAGCCAGGATGGGACAGGAGCTGCGATGGGCAGCTTTGCTCTCTGCACTGCTGAGTTTGTTGGGTTTCAGCTGGAGCTGTAGATGCTGCCAGTGCCCATGGTGTGGTTGCCCATGCTGGAGTTGGCTCCTGGCTTGTTGGGCTCCAGAGTGCTTTTAGTTGCTGCTGCATGGAGCCACTTGGCTTTTCTGCTGGTTGATCCCAGGTCTGTGCTAGAGCTGGGACTAAAGCCCGTGAGCATCCCAAGATCCATGAGGGGCAGCTCCCCATTCCATGTGCAGGAGGAAGGCACGGCACGACTGTGCCACATCAGTGAGGTTTTGCTCTGAGGAGCTGGTGCCACATCCGAGGGGCCACGTCTGTGCATGTCTGGCAGGACCTGGCAGATCCTGCCTGCCCGCTGCGCGCTGGCCCTGCCGGGACCTCGCTGCACACAGCCAGGGCTGAGCCCTGCCAAAAACACCGACGGCACCCGAGCGGGGCCCTGACCTTTGCTAACAGGGCTGCTCCCCCCTCCTTGCTCCTGGGATTTTGTTCCCAGTCCCACGTAATGACCTTCTCGGCAGCGCCGTGCCAGCGTCTGCCACTTCCAATTACCCACGGCTGCTCGGCGCCCGCCGCAGCACGCGGGGCTCCTTCCTCCCCGGCAGGATGGCAGCAGGGTGGAGGATGCTGCGCCCTGATCCCGGCTTGGAGAGCCTCAGGAACCCCCCCAAAAGCACCCAGGGCTCTGGGGTCCTGCCCCGGGCTGCTGGAGGCGCTTGGCTTTCCAGAATCATTATTAACCTGTTCGAGAGCCGTTCCCGCTCGCAGCGAAAATAGATCTTTAATCTCTGCCCAAAATAGCTCATTTGATGAGAGGCCTCCTTAAAGCTGACACATAAATTTAACCAGGCCGCCCGAGCCCTGCGCAGGGACGTCTGCAAATGATCAACAGCACTCGAATTGTTGGGTTTTTTTTTAAATTCCATCGTTGCGGACACGTCTGATACCCTGTTTCTTCCTTAGGGGCTTTGGAAGTGCTCAGGAGGTGATTTGCCGTGCCCTGTCCCAGTTCCTTTCACCTTGCTTGTGAGCAAAATGTTATTTTGGGGTATTTTTTGATGTTGACTCTCTTGAACAGTCCAAGGGGTTTCTCCTTGGAGCTGCCACAAGAGCAGAACCTCATTTCTGGATGGGATGGGAGCGACATGAGATGCTGCTGTAGGATGCCAGCAGTGAGGGTCCTGGTCCAGTGCCACTCTGTCCCTGGCACTGTGCCATGGCTGGTGGGCTCTGTGCCATCCTGGTGTCATGGCAGCCCAAAAAAGTGGGAAATGAGGATGCTCAGGGTGTCACAGCTCTGCTCAGCACTGGGTCCAGGGCTCACCCCAGCACCTTCCCTGCATTTCCACAGAAAATGGGCTGGGAGAACCCACTTGGCTGCTCTGGGTCTGCCCCCCAGCCCCCCACAGCCCCCACATCCCAGCGAGCCCCTGAGCAGCACAATAATCACTTCCAGCATCATTATCCATCGCAAACCCCAGCTTCCAATTTTAATCAGAGGAGCTGGTGTTGCTTTAAGATCTGCGGGTTTTAAAGATCACAAGAGGGGTTAGAGAAAATTACCCTTGACTCTTACATGCTAATGTAATCTCTAACCAGATCTGCAGCACTGCAGCTAAAATTGCTTTTTAGATTAACATTTAATTATTAACAGGGCCCCCTGAAAGGCCCGGGGCTGGAGCACGCGGAGGGGAGCGGATTAGCCGGGCGGGATGAGGGAAGGTCGGGCCAGGGAAGGTCATGGGGTGACCTTTGGTGACAAACTTCGGGTTTTATTTTACCTGCTGCTCCCCGTGGTTCACAGTGGGGTGACCTTTCTGTGCTCACCCCTTGTAGGGCTGAGCTGTGGCGTTGCTGCATCCCCTCCACCCTAAATCTGTATGGGAGATGGATATGGCAGTGCCAGGCAGCAGCACCAGCCAAAATCCTGCTCAATGTGCAATGGGGTGGGCATCCACTGTGTGCAGAGGGGAGTCCTTCCTCCTCTGGCACCTCCTCACCCTCGCCATGGGATGGGGAATCAGTGTCTGTGGGACCAGTGGTGGTGGCAGTGGCAGGGGATGGTGACAAGGAGCTCAGTGTCCCCGGGGCTGTGAGGTGGTTGGATTCTCCTCCATCCATGTAAGGATAAGGGACAGGGGTGTTCCCAGTTTTGCTCTGCACACCAGGGGCCAGTGAGGGCTTTTGCTGTGTTTCTCTGGCTGCTGCCAGCCTTGGCCTTGCCCTGTGCTGTCCGTGTGTCCGTCTGGCCCTGTCAGGAGCCTCCTGAGCTGGGTCACCCCTCTCCTCCTGTCCTTGTGCCAAATCCAGTGCTGGCTTTTGATAGCCAGGGGTCATGTCCATGGTGTGACTCAAACAGCTTTGCAGCTTCCCTGGTCCTGCCCCCCTTTCCTCCCCCAACCCCAAAAGCTCCCTTTTGATAAAATTGCACCCCAATAACACCTGGGGAAGGATCTGGATGTGTTCCACCACAGCCTGGATGGTGACCAAGACCTTGTCCCTCACTATCCCTGCCCTGCCACAGCTCAGCAGCCACACAGGCCCACTTCAGGCTGAGACTTTAAAAGTTCCTTTTTTCTTTTCTCCCCCCCTCCCGTCACATTTTCTTTTATCTAAATCCTCGCCTGCAAAAGCCTCTATCGACAGCTGCGCTGGCCTTATCTCGCGGGAGGGACCTTCGCAGGGCTCTCGGAGGAGATAAGCCCGACTTATCAGCTGCTGATGTCAGAGGAGGTGCCAAACCCTCCCATCACTGGGGCTTTAGACATAGAGGGTGGTGTTTTTTATTAAAGTCACAAAGACCTTGGGCTTATAAATAGTGTGATGTCGAGATGGATTAGCTGGGTGTGGGGCAGGATGGAGTGGTGGGAGAGGCGAAGGATGGAGCTGTGGCTGCCCCATCCCTGAAAGTGTCCAAGGTCAGGTTGCACAGGGCTTGGAGCAACCTGGGATAGTGGAAGACATCCCTGTGCATGGCAGGGAGTGGGACAGGATGGGCTTTAATGTCCTTTCCAACCCAAAATATTTGGTGATTCTGTGATGCCAGAGTTGTGGGATGTGGGGCTGGGGCTCCTTGCTCCAGATGTCCTCAAGATGACCCCACCGTTGGTGGGACTCACTGTTGGTGGGGCTCACCCTGTGCCCCAGTGCTGGATCATGGTGTGTCCACGTGCCCAGCCTGGGCAGAGGCCGTGCGGACTGGGGGGCGTTCCAGCAAAACTGCTGAGTGTTGCCTTCCCTGCCACGAAAGAGCCAGAGCAGCTTGGACTAAATCGGATCCTGCTGATTGGAATTAGTTCAAATGCAGATGGAGCTAACTAAGCCGGCGCTAAGCGTTGGACAGCCCAGCGCCCAATTCCCATCAGCTGATTCAGGGGCTTTTCGCAGCGGCATTAGCGAAATGCCACCGTGGCACAGATGCCCATTGTGCCAGGCGCCCACCCGCTCGCCCACGGCCCTTCTGGGGCTTGGGGCTCCCTGCAGGGTGCTGGGATGGACAGATGGACGCTGTTCTGGGGTTGTGGCACCAGAACCTTGTCTATGAAGGTGGGGTGAGTTACAGCATAGCTGTCGGAAAAATCATCTGGGCTGCGAGACGATTCAGCAGGGTCTGAATTAATCTGTGCCTTTATTCAGTTTGGCATGTGGCTGTGATAATCCAAGCCCAGGGTCGGGATGGCTCCAGGAGGGAGCTGGGCTGTGCGTGGCAGGGCACAGAGAGCAGTGGTGGGGACAAGCTGTGCCAGCGTAGGGCTCGGCTGGGCCCTCAGCTCCTGTGACAGGCTGCATCCACACCCACCCTGTGCCGCCACATGGGTTTGGTGACCCCCTTGGGTGCTTTCTCAGCCCCGCATGCCCCAGGGACCAGCAGGGAACTGATCCACGAGCCGCCCACGCCGCCCGTGTCTGCCAGGGACACGGGTCAGTGTCCCCATGAGGAGCTGCTGGGCACAGGGAGCGGGTGACGTCCGCCGCTAATCGGCCAGATGGTGACACCCGGCGGGACGCCAGCCCTGAGGTCACCACGGAGCTCAGGCTCAGGTACAGCAGGAGCTGGTGCCATCATCCTTCTCCAGCATGGTGCTTTGATCAGAGCCACCCTTTGGGGACAGGGATGAGGTGAGGGCGACAGCTCCCGTCATGGCAAATCCGGGATGCCAGCCCTGAGGTCACTGTGGAGCTCAAGCTCAGGTGCAGCAGGAGCTGGTGCCATCATCCATCTCCAGCATGGTGCTTTGATCAGGGCCACCCTTCAGGGAGTCAGGGTGGCAGCTCCCATCATGGCAAATCCGGGTGCTGGGCACATTCCCAGAGAGCCAGGGCTGCGTAATGAACCCCGAGTCCCGGCGGGGAGAGGAGAACTCCTGGCAGTCAAGTGCGTTCAGGCTCTGAATAAGAAGCACTTCATTCTCCTTTCAAATTGTATAATTTCTGCCTGATTGTAATGGCATATTTTAAAATTACCAGAAATCGAAGCCAGAAAATGGATACGGCTGCTTTTACTGCGAGCTGCGTTAACAAAGGATATGTAATGCATGAAATAAAAACACCTCCCTGCCCCCCTCCTTTTTTTTTTTTAAGACAGTAATAGGAGAAAATTGGTTTTGAAACTGAATAAAAGTCCCTTTCAGAGGAAATCATTTCTTTCAGGGTACCTTTGCTGAAAGTAAAATAGTGAATAATGAAAGGTGGTTACATGATTGTCTTTCATTTAGAGAGCGCGAGGACAGATGGAATCTGGGAGAAATGCACGATTGGAATAATTGCATGGTAACAAGGCGCTTGTTGTGAAATTAGTATCTTAAGAAAGTAGTGAAAAAGGCTTTTACTCATGAATACTTCATTATTAGGAGAAAACAGCACAATTTGGGTTCTCCAGACACCTGCTCGGTATTAGATGACTTCCTCCCCTCCTCCTCCTCCTCTTCCTCCTTCTCCTCCTCTTCCTCACACCTTTTCCTGATGAGTCTCTCCTTGTCCCTGGTTTGCTGGGGGAGTCAGGGTGAGACCCTGAGCCTGATGAGCCCAGCTGAGGCGTGGATGCCCTGCATGGATCCCATCCTGGGGATTATCCCAGAGCCTGGAGGAGGGCACAGAGCAGGAGCGAGCAGCACAGGTCCCATGGTGTCTGTCAAGGTGTTTTAAAGGGTGACATTTAAACCAGCAGAGCTTGGAGAACCCCAGACACAGCTCAGGGAGCATCAATCCATGCTTTGTTTCCTGGTGCTGATGGTCACGGGCTCTGCCAGAGGCCACCACGTGCCTGAGGCCACCGCGTCATTCCCCTGCACTGGGACATGTGGGAAACATCCTGGATGGCTGCAGGAGGGCACGATTCCCCCACGAGGGAGAAGAAGGAGTGATGGACCCAGCAGTGACACCATCCATGATATCCACTTGTGACCCCCGGCCATCCATGAACGTTCAGCCAGAGAGCACCAGCGCAGGGGCTGCAACACTGGTGGATGGGCACCATGCCCGCTTTTCTGCTGCTCCTGCCCACGTCTCCCTGCCCTCTCCGAGTGGGAATATCATCCCTGTGCCAGCTGGAGCAGTGGGAGGGCGTCAGCAGCAACTGGTTGTACCTCAGGGCCCCGGCTGGGGATGGATGTACAACGAGCAGCACCGCAGTGACGGCGGCTTTGGCCTGGCCCCTCCAGCTTTTGTCACACAGATTTTGATGCCAGCTGGGAGCTGGCGACAGATCCCAGGACCCCGAGTGGGATGTTAGCACTGTCTTTCCCCAGCCTTGACTGGGGTCACTCTGTGCCAGGAGGCACCGGCTGGCACGCCTGGCACCACCACATTCCCGTTGGGAAGGGTGGGAAGCTCCGCAGGAAGCGCAAACCACCTGCCGAGACCTTCATCTTTATTTTATATACATCCCTATTCACTCCAGGCTTTCAGCGCTGGCTGTTTATCTCCAGAGGAGCGAAGGCACCGAGTGCTGGGGAGCTGCACGGGGGTGGTGGTGGCACGGGGGTGGTGGTGGCAGGGGGTGGTGGCACGGGGGTGGCAGGTCCCTGGCTCACCGTGTGTCTCCTCTCTTGCAGGGCGTGGGGCGGCAACGCCCGCAGGGAAGCCCAGACCATGCTGGCCTGCCTGCAGAGGACCCAGAACCCCCCAGCCCAGCACCTCCCCTGCCCCAACAAGGCGCTGGAGCCACGCAAGTGTAAGTGCCCCGGGGGCGGGCGCCCGCTTTGATGCTGTTTCCCTTATTGAAAAAGACATTTATTTAACCGATAATTAAAAAGAGCAGGAGAAGCAGGGAGGAGAGCGGGGGGGAGGAAGGAGCCAAGATAAGCAAATTAAATTGGGTTCTGTGGTTGATAAGTCCAACTTCAGCAAACGTTGCAGGGCTGGCTGGGAAGCGTGGCGGCAGCCGAGGATGGTGCAGCCGGCCCCCCAAACCTCCCCAGCCCTTCCCCCCATAATTACTTTCCCCGTTTGTGCTGCAGCTCGCCTTCCCCAGGAGCTGGCCTTTCAGATAAGCTGTAAACTAGTTACATTAAAATGGGATCCAAAAGGTCACTCCAGCAAAGCACCTGTCTCTCCCAGCCTTTGTCTCTCAATCCAAACCGTGATTAAATGTATATTTAATGAGCCTGCTTTAGGCAGGCGTGTTTGACCTCCCCGGCTGGGAAAGACGCATTAAGATTCTCAAGTGATGAATGTGTGTTTTAAAGAGGGGAGTGGATATTTTTCTGCTGGTCTCAGTTGGATTTTTAAACATTGCTGGCTGAAGACAAATCAGCTGCTAAAGCTCTGCTTGTTAGGCTGTGACAGCCCCCGGGTGTTTGTTTAATGAGCTGGATTTTCCTGTAGATGTTTTTTTTTTTTTTCCCCTCTACCTGGGCATTCTGAGCAGCCAGGTGAGCTGGGCATGGGGTTTGGGCAAGCTGAGCATGGATTTTGGATGATGCTCAGCATCCCTGGGGACCTCCAGCATTGCACTGCCAGCCAGGAGGGTTATTTATCCCTAGAAGTTCTTTTATCCCTCAAACATGTTCATGTCCGTGGATAGGGCTTGGAGCAGAAGGTGTGCCTGCTCGTGGCAGAGCGGGGGAAGTGAATGATCTTTAAGGTCACTTCCAACACAAACCATTCTGGATTCCATGATTTTTTGTGTGAGGCTCCCCATGGCCAGCACAGGGAATAGGGCAGCCATGCCAGAGGTGGGGTTTTGGGCACCCAGATGTCACAATGCAGGAAAGGAAGTGTGTCTGGATGGAAAAAGGATGCTGTAAAATTATGAAAAAAAAGGAAAAAGGACGCTGCTCTTGTAAAATTATTCGTAATCCGTCACGCCTGAGCATCGTGGCAGCATGGGCCTGGTGAGAGGTGTCCAGCTGCTGGAGCATCTCCTGTCCATGGAATAATGAGCTCAGCCATGCCCACATGGTCTGAGACCCACGGGCAGGATGAGCCTGACAGGGTTTTCTGGAGACTGGAGGTGTTCAGCGTTGAGAATCTCTGTGTGAGCTCACTGTGCTCCTGAGGTCAGGATACACCTGCAGGTCCCCACAGCATTCCCAACAGAGCTAAGGCCCAGCTCAGCTCATGGAACAAAGCCCAGAGGCACCTTCCTGCTGGGGGGACTGGTGCTTTCTAGCATTTCCCACCCTGCCATAGGTGCTGGAATAAGGAGGGTTTGGGAAGCAGGAGCTCTGATGTGGTGTCACATACAGTGCCATGGGTGTGACACCATATGTGTGGAGCATCTCTCACTGGGTGTGAGGGATCCTTCTGGATACAGCTGCCTGTGTCCTGGGAGGGTCCCAGCCCCAGGATCCCAAAGCTCCTGGAGATGTCCCAGTGGGAAGAGGGCAGAGGTTTGGGCCCTGGCAGTGCGGGGTACCCTGGAGACAGTTTTTGACTGATCCCACTGCATCCCTCAGGCAGCACCGTGCTCACCTGAGATCTCCAAGAGATTTGTGTCCCCTGGGATGGGTGGCAGCACCCAAGCTCCTGCCCAGGCCCCCACGCTGCACTCGCCACGGGCTGCCACCAGCCAGATCACCTTAATCAAAGTTTAGCTGCCCGTATGTTTCCGCTCATTACGGGCAAAGCCGGCACGTCTCGCTCCTCGCTGCCTCCTGCCAGCGCAAATTAAATTGCAGGTGACATCCAGGGCCACGCATCTGGCTTGGAATACAATTTTCCCTTCCTTATTTATGGCACCTGTGGGGGAAGCAGGGTGGAGGGGCTGGGAGCAGGCTCGGGGCTGCCACCGGAGCGCCCGCCGGGGACTCGGCGCGGAGAGCGCGCTCTTCAAACCAGGCGCAATTTAGAAGTGCCTCTGATTACTTAATTTGCTCCTGAGTATCTCAGTAATTATCTTTATGGGTCTTATTTCTGTCCTCTGGCATTGTTTCTGTCGATATTAAATGAGTCTGGCTCTCGGCACGTTGGCCGTCTGGCCCGGCACCACTGTGAAATCCTATTATCCCGCCCGCGCCGCTGATTAATTTTGGTATTAATTTCACGTAAAAGGTGAGCTGACTCATTTTCCTTCCCATGCAGGGAGCTGCTGGTGCCTTCACCCCTCGGTTCTGCCCCTGGCCTTTCCTGCTGATTGTTGTCCCCCCATCTCTGTGCCTCCCACATTGGTGTGGTTGCATCCCAGCGGGTCTGGAGCATCCCACAAAATCCATCCTGATAGAGCTGGAGGTGACTTTGCTGCTGTTGCCTGTGGTATTCCCAAGGCTGTTCCATAGGAACCGTGCCTTGAGGAGGATGCAGGAAGGTGCCAGAGCCCTTCCAGCCCTGTCTGTGCCTCCCTCCTGCAGCAGAGGAGAAGGAGCCTGCAGAGCACAGCAGCATCCTCAGGAAAATATCACGTCCAATTAACTCCAGCAGCCTGGTCCCTTTTGATTTTATCCTGGGCACATTACAGGAATCCTGAGCTTTATTTAAATTATAAATCAAATAATGCCCCTCTCAGCTTGGCCAAACTCTTGGGTTGCTCCCACTCTCTCAGCAGTCACGGAGCAGTGGATGGTATTTAATGAAATGTTATATTCCATGTGCCCTCCTCCAGCCAGCCTGGGGCTGGGAGTGTGGCAGGGAGCAGGATGCCCCCTATGGCTGCCCCTGGATCCCTGGAAATGTCCCAAGCCAGGTTGGACAGGGCTTGGAGCAACCTGGGACAGTGGAAGTTGCCCCTGCCCATGGCAGGGATGGCACTGGATGAACTTTAAGGTCCCTGCAACCCAAACCCAAACCAGATTCTTTCACAATTCACATTCTCCGTGCCAGGGGGTCCCACAGGAGCTGTCACCTCAGCCCCATGGGGACAGTGTGATAAATGGCTCTTTGGGGGTGGCACAAACCCTCACAGGGTATTTAATACCCTCCCTGGGTATTTAAACACTAACGAGGGAATGGCCCTAATGAGAGGTGATGGCCAGGGCTCCCTGCCAGGGACTCAGCTCCAGGGTCACCCATAGCTCTCCCTGCACCTGTGGGGACTCTAATCAGTGATAAACAGTTAATTGCACACGGGATGAGGCCCCATTTAATGGCCTCTCGTTACCCAATTCTGCTTGTTCCAAGGGCATTTTCATTAGAGTGGCTGCAGCGAGGCTTTGCTTTTGTACACACCCATAAAATATCATTTTAATTTCATGAGGGGTTACACATGAGTGAAGTAAGATTAATTCTTTCATTTTCAGTTTCTGCAAGGGATCGGTTAATGATGGTTCTGTGTATTTATATACATGCCATAAAAAGGAGTTCAATTAACTGCTGGGCCCAAAATGTGCTGTTGACTTGGCACTTTCCCTGCCAGGAATTGCTGCAAAAACACTTTTCCATTGGTCATGTGTGGGGATGGAGGGAGCTGCTCAGTGCCCATCTCCTGCCAGGTCAGAGCCCTGGATTTGGGGTGGCTTTGGCTGGTAATGGTGCATTGCACAAGGTTTGGTTTGTGTCCAAACTCCCCAGGATTGTGATGGTCCATTGGCCACAGAGCAGTGGCAGACCCCAGGATGGGGCACCCTGCTTTGGGGGTGCCCACCCTGCTCCTCTCAGCAGAAACAGAACCTGTGTCTTAAATTAATTAAACTATTAATTGGTTGTGGATGAGTGAGCAGAGGGGCTGGGGGCAGCTGGGATGAGCTGCAGGGACAACAGAGGTGATGGGGTCCCCTCCTGATGGCATCAGGGCATCAGAGGTGGCACTGTGATGGCATTGGGGTGGCAGTTATGTTGGGGTGGCCTCAGGGTGCCTTTGGGGTGGCTTTTTAGGGCTCTGTTGGCTTCGGATGGGTGGCACTGGGGTGGCAGTTGTGTTGGGTGCTTGGGCAGTGTTGGGTGGCATACAGTTGACATTAGGGCAGTATTGTGGCAGCATCAGCTGAAGTGGCACTTGAGTATCATGAGAGTGGCATCGGGGCAGCATTAGGGTCCATAGGGTAACATCAGGATGGCTTTGGGGTGGCACTGGGGTGACAGTGGGACAGCATCAGGCTGGCTCTGGGATGGCACCGGGACATCCTCGCGCAGGGGCACGGTGGCTGTGGTGGCTGTGGTGGCACAGAGCACGGTGCCTGTGCAGGGCTAATACCTCGTGGAGGAGACAAATGGGAAGTGACACGTGTGTGTGTAGACGGGTATTTGTGGTGACGCTTTGACTGCAGATAATAAAGTGCTCGCCCCGAGGTGATCCAATTCAGCAGCCGCCTCGGCAGAGCCGCGCGCGACGAGGGGGAGAAGAAAGGGGAGGAAGAAAGGCCCGTCTGAAATGACATGTCAGCCTAAAAAGGGAACGTGTTAACGGATGAATATCTGGGGACGGCGAGCCCGGCGCTTCCCTTTGTGCTTTGTCATGAATTTTGTTGTCTTTGCAGATTCCGGCGCTGCCGCCGCCGCGCGGGGTTTGCCACCTACGGTTATTCAGATGGATTCCTCCCGCTGTTATTGCTGGAGCTGGGTTAATTTAAGCCCCCAGAGCTGGGTTTGTCTCGGCTCCTGGCACTGGGGATGCTCCACGTCAGGGCTGGGGGGTCCCACAGTGGGGGCTGTGCTGTGGGGACACAGCGATTTTGGGGACATGAGTCGTGCTGTTCCTTCAGTGATGGGGAGGGCAGGCAGGGACCCTCATGGCACTGCTGCACCACCCATCCTGGGGACACTGTCACCATAGAAACTGCTCTCATGCAGGGTGGCAGGGCTGGGGGATGTGGCAGCCACCCAACCCGCCTGGAACAGGGGGCACAGTGCCCACAGCACCCCCAAAAAACCACATGGCTGCTCTCCCCCTGCACCCCCCCATGCCCACCCTGGTCTGGGCAGGACAGCATCCCCCAGGCACCCCCCAGCTCCATCTGGGACCCCCTGGAATGTGCCCTGCCCTTGGCTGGGGTCACTGGTTCCATGTGCCAGCTGTGCCAGCTCTGCCCTCCGGGGCAGCCAGATCCTGCCAGGCAGCTCTGCTGCTTGGGGCACAGACCCAAAACTTGAAGGACTGTCTTGATTTGTTAAATGTAGCAGCTTTTGTTTGTTTTCTTGCAAGTGTTTTCCAAATATTGAGGTTTCTTCCAAGTGTTTTGCAAATATTTAGGGTTTAGCTTTTACAAAATCTGTTCCCAGCGCGGCAGGCGGAGAAAAAGGGGATTTTTGATGCTTTTTGAAGCTTGGAAGGCATTGGGATTGCCTTGCTGCGAGGGGAACAGGGATCCTGGTCCCAAAGCTGGGGACGAGCTCTCTGCTCTCACAGAATTTAATTCATTTGGAGGCTGCAGCTCTATTATTTTTTAATAAGAGCCATTGGCAGGGCTGCTCAGGTCCCCAGTGTGCTCCTGCCTCCTCGCAGCATCTCTCCCCACCCCTCCTGCCCCTGTGCCAATTAAAAACCCAGCCTAATTGCTGCCCTTCTGCCCTGCCAGCTCAGAGAGGCTGGGCAGGAACAAGGCAGGAGCTCAGGGCTGGAAATGCCAGTGATGTTCTGGAAGAGGGGCAGGGCAGGGCAGGATGGAGAGTGAGGATGAGCAGGGAGGGTGAGGATGAGCCAGGAGGGTGAGCTTGGGTAGGATGCTCAGGGCTCCAGGAAAATTCTCCTTTCCAGGGTGAATGTGGCAGTGGGACCACGTGAAGACAGAGCTGGGAAAGACACTTTCCTTAAGCTGATTTTTGAGGTCGAGCCCTCCATTGCAGCTTTTTTCCCATCTGAAAAAGGGGTGAAAAGCCTTTTCCTTTGGGACCACGGGGAAGGCCAGGCCCATCCCCTGCTCAGGGAAGCTTCCAGCCAGCCACACGTCGCCTTCGGCAGCTTTATAAAGATTCCCCGCCGAGATTACTCCTTTCATTTATTGCAAAATATTGTAGCGCCTTGGATGTGTAAAAATAAGGATTGTCCCATCTTATCTGGGAAGGAATGGGGGGGAGGGAGGGAGGGAGGGAGCAGCACGTGTCTCTCGTGCTGCTGTTAACCACTGAGGTGCCACATCCCCTCTCAGCTTCTCCCTGAGCAGTCCTTGCTCAGGGCTGTGATCCCCAAATTGTTCCTTCTGTGCACCCAAACATCCTCATGCTCCCCATCCCCTTCCAGAGCTGGGCAGCTGCCAGGCACTGCAGCCTCATGGCACAAATTAAAGGCACAAATTGCTGGTGCCCATGCTTATCCTCCTCCAGGGAAGAGGAAGCCCAGCCAGGGATGTTCCAGCACCATCCTGGGGGTCACACAGGCACCCCCTGAGTGGAGCTTCCTGCTGTGTGTTGAGCATCCATCCTGCCCTTCCTGGTACAGAGCATCCTTCCTGGTAGTGAGGATCCACTCTGTCCTTCCTGGTTCTTATCATTCCACCTGATCCTCAACATCCTTCCCAGGATTGAGCATCCTTCCTGGTCCTGAGCATCATTCCTCTCCAGGATGCTCCGTCTGGGCATCCTTCCTGGTGCCATTTTGATCCCACAACTGCTTTACTCAATTTAAACCAAGCTAAACCTGATTAATTTCCCCTCCTTCCTTTCTTCCCACCTTCCTTTTTTCCCCTTGACCTTGTGGGCTGTGGCTGCAGCCAGGTGTGCTGTGGGGGTCCCTGGGGACACCAGGGGTCAGAGGAATGCAGGGATGCAGGGAATACTGTGAATATGGGGGATTTGGAATATGCAGGGAATGCTGGATGTGTGAGGGAATGTGCCAGCAGCAGGTGGGCACATTTGAGGAGGTTTTGGGAGAGCTGTTTCTCCCACCTCTCCCACCCTTCCTGCAGCCATCCCTGCTCCCTGTTGGACATTTTGCCTCATCCTGCTGCTCTGGGCACAGCAGGGCTGGAGCTCCCTGCTCCATAAACCAGAGATTTATCCCAGACCGCAGCCCCAGCGGGGTCTGGGATTTACATCTGTGTCTGGGACTGGGTTTGGTGGCCAATTTGCTAAAGTAAAAAGTTGTTTAGCTGGAGGCATAATCTCATAAGCCCGTGCTGCCATTAGCTGGGGTCTCCTCGCTGCCTTGGCTTTCCAATAATGCTCCAAGCAGAAGCTCAGAGTAATATAAAAAGCCATCGGATTATTACTGCGGGCGATGCATTTTCCATTTACAGTAATAAAATACCGAAGAAACAAAACAATTTAAAATTCCAATAAAATTCAAACCAAATCTTCGGCTGCTGAGCAGATTCAATTATTTAGCCGTTATTGAGTGCAGGCTGGAAAAATAGAGCAGGTCAGGGAGGGAGGGGGATCTTGGGCAGGGAGGGGGATGCTGGATGCGTCCCATGGGAATGCCAGTGAGGGAGGGAGCTGGGAGGAGGCTGAGAAGGAGCTGGGAGGAAGAGCAGGTCGCTGGCAGTGCCTGGGCTGGGTTTAGGATGGTAAGAGGTGGTGATGGCTGTGCCAGCAGCCAGGAGATCGGCCGTGCATCCCCGACCCGCAGGCTGTGATGCTCCAGGTTCAGGAGGAGATGGACATGGAGGAAAAACAGCGAGAGGCAGTGTTGGGTCTGGCTCCAGGTTCAGGAGGAGATGGACATGGAGGAAAAACAGCGAGAGGCAGTGTTGGGTCTGGCTCCAGGTTCAGGAGGAGATGGACAAGGAGGACAAACAGCTTTCCAGGTTCAGGAGGAGATGGATAAGGGGGACAAACAGCGATCAGCAGTGTTGGGATGCATTTTCTCGCTGAAGGATGCTCAGGCTCTGATGCTCCAGGTTCAGGAGGAGATGGACAAACAGCGAGAGGCAGTGTTGGGGCTGGCTCCAATGCTTCAGGTTCAGGAGAAGTTGGACAGGGAGGACAAACAGTGTTCCAGGTTCAGGAGGAGATAGACAGGGAGGACAAACAGCGAGAGGCAGTGTCGGGGCTGGCTCCAGGTTCAGGAGGAGATGGACAGAGAGGACAAACAGCGTTCCAGGTTCAGGAGGAGATGGACAGGGAGGGAAAACAGCGAGTGGCAGTGCCAGGGTAGGCTCCGATGTTCCAGGTTCAGGAGGAGATGGAATGGAGGACAAACAGCAAGAGGCAGTGTCGGGGCTGGCTCCAACGCTCCAGGTTCAGAAGGAGAGGGACAGGAAGGACAAACAGCCAGCAGCACTGATGGGGCTGGCTCCAGGTTCAGGAGGAGATGAACACAGAGGAAAAACAGTGCTCCAGGTTCAGGAGGGGAGGGACAGGAAGGACAAACAGCGAGCGGCAGTGTCGGGGCCGGCTGCGCCCGCCGGTGCCGCGGTGGCTCGGGCGAGTTTGCATCCCGCAGCAATTAGGGCCCCTGGAAAGCAGTAATTACTGCCGAGAGCGGCAGCGCCGCCGGCAGAGCGGCTCTCTGTAATTTTCCCGGCGGGGGTGCGCTGCGCCACCCTGAGATGTGACAACACAACCGAGTCGGTGCCTTGTCACATCCAACGCAGCTGGAGCAAGGAGGCGACAAAGGCTGCGGCGGGCACGCGCCCCGGCTGGCGGGTGGCAGTGCCCTCGGATCCAGGCTCGGATCCAGGCTCAGATCCAGGCTCAGATCACCCTCTTGTCCCATGGCACAGGGCCAGCCCTAAAGTGTCACCTGTAGCCTCAGTGCTTGGGGACAGGGTTTTGGTTATCCCCATCAGGAAGCCGTGGTGACCACAGGTGACACCACCTCCTTCCCTCCCTCTTGTAACAGCTCCTTTTTTTTTTAATATTTTTTTCTCGGAAAGGAGCATTTTCCACAGAATGGGCTCATTAGGGATTCTGCAAGTGTCACCAGCTAATTAGTGTCATGTTAATTGAGTATTCACGATGCTGCCACCTCCAAGGACAGTGGTGCTGGCATGAAGGGGAATGCAGATGTGCGTGCCGTGCCATTCCATGCCATTCCATGCTGTGCCATTCCATGCTGTGCCTCTGGGCAGAGAGATCCCATTCTCAGCCTCCTACACCCACTGGCTTGGGGGGTTCCCATGCCCACCATGCCCCCTCAGTGTGCCCTCACTGCCCTGCTGGCCCTGCAGGATCTTCCCAGGGCTGGAGGCTCAGTGCCTGGGATGTCCTGGTGCCACACGTCCTCACGTGTCCTGCCAGAGGGAGCTGCAGGTGCCGTTCCTCCCGT
Source organism: Zonotrichia leucophrys gambelii (assembly GCF_028769735.1). Lineage (NCBI taxonomy): Eukaryota > Metazoa > Chordata > Aves > Passeriformes > Passerellidae > Zonotrichia > Zonotrichia leucophrys. The sequence goes on from NC_088185.1 coordinate 4,240,467, forward strand.
GTTCCGACAGCTCCTCTAAATCCTCCTCAAAGGCACTGCTTTTAATTGGCTTAATACACCTGTTAATGACAATGTCTATTTAAGACACCTGTAAAAATCCCATAATGTCAGCTTAATGGGAGCAATGGCTGGTGCAGGTGCTGCGTCCTGCCTGGGCAATTACTGCCCTGATGGAGAGCATGGAGAACAGCCACAGCCTTGCTGCTGTGTCCCCCCTCTGCTGCTGGGAGCAGGGGTGATGTGGACAGTCACAGATTCCAGTGCATCCCTCCTGCTGAATCCTGGTTTTAACCAATGCCTGGTTCATCCGGGCATGTCACAGCCATGGTAATGTCACTCAGAGTGGAACTGGGACAGGCAATTCCCTCACAGGGAATGTGGAATGTGCTCAGAGGTGCAGCTCTTCCGTGGTGGCTTTGCCACCCAGGATGTGGTGGCATCAGGGGTTGCTGATGCTGGTGGCATTGGGAACAGAGTGCTACAGGTACTACTGAACTGCCTGGGAAGGCTGGGCCTCCCCAAACCCTTCAATTTTGCCATCTCTTCCTTGCAAAACCTTCCTCTGAACAGGCACCAGCTCTGGTATTCCCAGTGTGCCATAGACATCCCTTGGCAGGACTGGGAATTTTGGGAACCAGCTGGGAACCAACCCTCATTCCCATGTTCCGACGTGTACGTGCACGTGCCTCTGTGTGTGTGTGTGTGAGTGTGTGTGGAGATTTTAAACACCTAATTTATTCCATCTATTAGATAGATTTTGTAGATTTAATCATTTTCACAGTTGGTGGCTCATTGGATACTCAAGATAAACTCCAAATGAAAGTATAATGGGAACGACAAATGAGTTTTCACACCAGAATGGCAGAAACTTGCTCAGGAAAGAGTTTGAAAGGAACAAAACTACATACATATATAATTTTTTTTTCTGCAGTGGCTTTTGCTGACTCCAGTAGGTTACCACAGTTAATTTCACCAGTTTTGTTCATCTGTAAAATTGCATAAAAGTGACATTTTTGTGCTCATTATAGGAACTGCTGATTTATGGCTGGTAAATGCAATGCTTTTCCATTTTTGGTGAGGTTCTCGTAGCAGCGCAAAGCACCCATGAAATTGCTTGTATAATGTAGTTTAAATCCAATCTCAGAGAAAGATTCCCCCGTTGGGTAAAGTGACATTTCCATTCTCCACACCGAGTTTATTTTAGGCCACTTACAAGTGACTCCTGTCAGCGGGAGGGGACAGCTCGGTGTCCTGACCTGGTTTTTGCCTGGAGAGGTCTTGGGGAGGATGGTGGGAGGATGGTGCTGGGTGCTGGCACTGGATTCACCCCAATCTTTGCCCCCGCAGGCGAGACGGCCCCCATGCATTCCCCGCGCTACCCCAGCCCCGCCGAGCTGGACGCCTACGCACAGAAGGTGGCCAACAGCCCGCTGACCATCAAGATCTTCCCCACCAACATCAGGGTCCCCCAGCACAAGCACCTTAACCGGACGGTGAACGGCTACGACACCACGGGGCAGAGGTACAGCCCCTACCCGCTGCACGCCGGCGGCTACCAGGGGCTGCTGGCCATCGTCAAAGCCTCCGGCAAAAGCGTGGTGAAGAACTCGGAGGGGAAGCGGACTAAGCTCTCGCCCGCCCAGGTGGGCGTCGCTCCCTACCCCGCCTCAAGCACTTTAGCTCAAGGTCCCTCCTGCGCCGGGCAGCTGAGCTACCACGGCGGCCAGAAGCAGCTGGAGGGTCCCGTGCCCCCCAACGTGACGGTGGCGGCCTCGGTGCTGCCGCTGGCGGGCAGGAGCCTGGCGTTGCCACCCTCCAACCTGCCCTCCATCCAGAGCATCATCTACCAGATCAATCAGCAGTGCCAGGCGCAGGGTGCCCAGCCCGGCTGCCCGGCCGTCGTGGCCGCCCACCCCAGCCCTGCCAAGCACGGCGCCTTCGCCCCCGGCTACGGCGGCACCGTGCTGCCCGAGTGCCGCAAGGGCGCCGAGCTGGCGCTGGGCTCCAACCCGGCCGCCGCCCTGGGACCCAAGGCGGGCGTGTACCCCGAGGGCATGGACTACCTGGTGTGGCAGCAGAAGCAGCAGCAGCAGCACCTGCGAATGTACAGCGGGGGCAGCGGCGGCGGCGGGGCGCTCAGCAAATCCCCCGAGACGTGCGCGGGCGCCTCGCGGCCCTACGGGCTGGGCGGTGCTGCCGACAAGGTGAGCTCGTCCCCCTTGAACTGCATGCACGGCAACTTCGCGGTGGGGCAGTACTTCGCTCCCCCCTGGAACAGCATCCTGGTGACCCCCAACAGCGACTGTTACAACCCGCCGGAGCTGGGGGCCGCGCCCCGCGAGCTGGGGGTGCCCCCGGGCGAGGGGCTGCCCAGCAAGACCCTCTGCAATACCTCCATCCTCAGCAGCAGCCTCCAGTCCCTGGAGTATCTCATCAACGACATCCACCCGCCCTGCATCAAGGAGCAGATGCTGGGCAAGGGCTACGAGACCGTGTCTGTGCCAAGGCTCTTGGACCACCAGCACGCCCACATCCGCCTGCCCGTCTACAGATAAGGGACGGATGCTGCTCTTCCCAAACCCAGGGCGAGGACTTTGGCGCGAGCTGCGGGTGCCGGACCGCGGCAGCGAGGGCGGGGGGACAGGGAGGGGGACGCGGGGCTGGCTGCTGAGAGGGCTCCCGGGACACTGGCGTTGCACCGGGGTCCCCAGACTGGACACGCCCGCGACCCGCTGGAAGCCGAAGGACCGCTTGTCTATATAGCTCAGAAATCATTTTATCTCCACGAATGTGAACAGGGAATTGCTACGAGTTGCTGCTATCCAGGGAGGGGAGGCTCTGCTGCTGTGCTGGCGGTGCCCAGAGCGGGGCAGAGCCCGGGAGGCTCCAGGGTGGGTCCCAGCCCAGTGTGGGGCTGGGAGGCTCCGTGGTGGCCGGTGCTGGCCTGGCAGCTGTCCAGGAGGCTCCACAGTGGCCTGTCCTGGCACAGGAGGCTCCGTGGTGGCCAGTGCCAGCCTAGAGGTGGCCGGTCCCAGCCCGGCGTGTGGCCGCAGGGAGCTGGCGCCTGACCTGTAGCTCAAGTCCGTAACTTGCACTGCTTTGATTAAAGCTAATAACTGGGGACAGTCTGGAGGCTATTTAAGAAAAACACTTGAAAACTTGAACAGATTTTTTTGTTTTTTTTTAATTTTGATTTTTTTTTGTTTTTTTTAGTTGACTAGGCTGTACATCTACGTGTTGGCTGCTACAGAGTCTCCTCCCACCCTTCTTCCTCCTCATCCTCCTCCTCTCACCCAGCCCCACAGTGGCCACAGCTCCTACTCCCACTCAGCCAGGAGGTTGGGGACCCCCTCAGCCCCTCTCTCCTGGGAACCCCTGGCTCTCACACTTCCAGGCTGTTTTATTTCCTCCCTTACTGTCAGTTCTACCTTGGTTCTGGGTCGCGGTACTGGGGCGCTCACATACCTCCTTTTTTTTTCTCTTTTTTTTTTTTTTTTAAAAAAAACCAACCCAAACAATTCCAAAATTATTATGGTCCGTTATTCACTCTGTGTAATTCTGTGTTTAATAGATTTGTTCATTTACAAAAGGCTCCTCACCACGAAATACAAAGTGTTTTGATGTTTAAAGGTAAAAGAAGAATAATATCCTGATGAAACCCAAGGTGATTGTGCTCGGAAAAGAGGTACTGTATCCCTGAAAGCCTGTTCAAGCACTAAGTGCATTTACAAATCTCTGAGAATGTTTTTTTTTTATACTAAAATTGACCATTATATTCTACTGTGAGAAGTGCTGGCTGCACTATATTGTTTTAAAAATGAGAAAACAAAAATGAAAAAAAAAAAAAGAAAAAAAAAAGAAAAAAAAAAACCAACACAAAACCCGCAAGCCGTGTGTCCGGATGGTGTTTTTCCCAAAGTAAAACCAGGATCTCTCTGGATGTGTGCTCTGGAGTCTCTTTGCTTTGCTGTGGCCTCCCCCAGAGCCGAGACACCCCCCCTGCTCCCAGAGATTTTTAGGGCACGGAGGAGCACCTATAAATAACCTGTTAACGATGCTGAGCCATTAATCCGGCGGCTCCACCTCACGCCCAAGGGGTGGCACATGGGACAAATCCCTTGGATTAGGGCTGTGGCCTCACGTGCACCCGGGGGACAGGGTCAGGCACCGCGTCCCCATCCTGTCACCAGCGCAGGGGGTGGCATCTCTGCTGCCATCCATCACTCCTGTTTCCCACTGGGTTTCCATTGCAGGGCCATTCCTGGTGCCCAGGTGGGGTGGGAGCTCTCTGGAGGCCCTAAATCCAACCCCGCTGCTCTGCCCAGCAGCAGCAATCACAGCAGGATAATGGGATTGGATCCCAAATTGCTCCTGGATGTGGATGAATCTCCCCAGCCTCCGTGTCCCATGGTGGGACACATGGCGTGGCCAGGGAGGGGACTGAGGGTGGCAGAGGCTCAGCTGCCTTCTGTGCATGACCAGGAGGGTACAGGGGTGGGATGGGATGGGATGGGATGGGATGGGATGGGATGGGATGGGATGGGAACCAATGGGGACGGGAATGGCGACAGGATGAGGATGGGGATGGGATGGGATGGGATGGGATGAGATAGGATAGGGATGTGGGCAAGACAGGGATGAAAATGGGAATGAGATGGAGACAGGGATGTGGATAAGATGGGATAAGAATGGGGAAGAGGATGAAGATGGCAACGGGATGGGACGGGAACCAATGGGGATGGGAATGGGGACAGGATGAGGATGGGGATGTGACGGGATGAGATGGGATGGGATTTGGGCAGGACAGGGATGAAGATGGGAATAAGATGGAGACAGGGATGTGGATAGGATGGGATAAGAATGGGGAAGGGGATGAAGATGGCGATGGAACGGGATGAGATGAGGATGGGGATGGGATGAGGACAAGGACAGGTATGATGATGGGGACACAGCCACGTGCCTGGAGCTGTCCCATGGCCATGGCTGAGGCCAGGGCTGGCAGCTCCACTCGTCTCCTTTGCTCCTTTGCCCCACAAGGGCGCGCGTGGCTCCGCCGGTATTTGTGGCACGCCAGGAGGGGATCTCTCTGTCACCAGCAGCAGCGAGCAGTGACAGCCGATCCGGGGAACAAAGAGAAATTGGGACAAAAGGAAATTTTCACAGAGGTTAACACTGCTGATGGGGGGGGTGCCACTGCCTGCCTGCGCGTTAAAATTATTCCGTCTGGAGGAAGATCTCTGCTCAGATCTTTGTCATTAAAAAGATGCCACATCAAAGGAATGTGAGGCTGGAGCACAGCGGGGCCTCTGTGCAGGGGAGCCCCTGAACCAAAGGGGGCTCTACAAAGGCTGGGGTGCACGGAGCCGTGCTGGGGGCTCCAGGAGAAACTTTGCTCCCTCAGTGGTGCCTGTGGGAGGAGGATTCATTAGCGCTGCCTCCATCAGATTCCCCAGCTCGCCATAAATCAGGGCGAGTGGCTGGGAGCGACGGCGCGATCCATCTTGCGGGTCTCCAAGTCATTACATTTCATTAGGAGGTGTGCGGGGGTTTTTATTATTTAGCAGGTTAATTCTGCCCTCAGATCACTCCTTGGGAGGAGGATTTTGCTGGGGGAGGCTTCAAGTGTGGAATGCAAAACGAATGGGTTCCTCCTTGGTGGGCACCTGCTGCAGTGCCAGGTCTGCCAGGTGCAGGTGAGCACTGGGGGAGCCAAAAATGTGCACAGACACTGGTGGGAGATGGGGCAGGGACACCCGAGTACATCCCACCACAGCCCATTGCCCTCCCATTCCATGGGGCACAGCACCCACGAGCACTGTGAGAACACACTGAAGGAAGCTATGCTGCTTTTGGCTCACAAATACCCTCCTATTCAAATTATCCCAATAATAATACCAATAATAACACAAATTTCTAAGGCAGGCGTGCACTGAGGCTGATATTAAACTTAGCGGCTGCCTTTGCTGTTTGGGAGCGAGGAGGAGAGACAGGCAGTATAAATTGCGCGGCTGCAAAAGGACTTAAAAAAACCCATCTCTCATTTTGATTGATATTAGCTTCACAAATTAAGCTTTAGATTTATCTAAAAATAAATTTGCTTCCACGCTCCGCATTCTGGATGACAAGTGCTTTTCTCTTCCCTTTGTTGGGTTTGTCATCTCTGGCAGGGCAGGGCGGCGCGGGGAGGGGGCCAAGCACCCCCCGTTCACCAGCTGAGGCTGAAACAGCTCCAGGCTTGGGGGTAAAAGGGCCAAAATCAACCCCTGAAGGTGGCAGAGGCCTCCTGTGCTGGGATCTCACCATGGTGGCTGTGGTGGCACCGTCCTCACAGAGCCACCGCAGGGTGCAGAGTGATGATGATGATGATGATGATGATGCAGGGGCTTGATGACAGCTGTCCTTCCCACAGCCCAAATCTTTTCAGAGCTCACTGATATGTGGCCTCTTGGCTTTGGGGCATTAAGATCTGCTCGGGAGGGGAGAAAATGGGTTTATGTCTCATTTTACTGGAAAATCCCATCTCTGTCGCTGCAGCTGGGGGCAGCCACGGTGCTGAGCCCATCTCTGGCTGAGTCCTGCTCCAGGGCTCCCCAGCCACCACACACGGCCCAGCCAGGACTGCCCACTGCAGACCCAGTCAGGTGAAAGCCAAGTTCATTGTTTTCACCCAAGATCCAGCCTAGAAGCAGAGCAGCTCAGCTCCTCGTTCGATTGCGGAGCAGGAGCCGCCACCTCCGCCTCTCCCAAGGAGCGATAATGAAACATATTCATCCCTCACCCTGGGGAAATACTTAAACCACGATATGAGAGATGTATGTAAATCACATTTAAACGGAGACGGTGCCGTTAACGCTGACGGCGACTCATCGAGTTGGAAGATGAAGCGTCCCCTCTGCTGCTAAAGCGTTTGCCGAGAGAGCAGGGCTGTCCCCAGGCCCTGGCCAGGGTCTCTGTCAGTGTCACCGTGTCACCATGCCACTGGTGCCCACCTAAAGTGCTCCTTCACACCTGCACCATGTCCAGCTGTTAAAGGAATGCTCACCACGGCAGGTGGCAGGGAGGATGAGGAGGAAAGGAGTAGCAGAAAGGGGTGATGGATGGGATGGGCTGAGGATGGGAATGGCATGGGGACCCACGGGGATGGGCTAGGGATGGGAAGGGATGGGGTTCGGATGTTATGGGGATGAGGACAGCTGGTTTGCCGCTGTCCGGTAGCGGCCCCAGCGCTGCGCTCGGGGCGCGGGGTCAGCCCGGCGGGACCGGGACCGGGCCCGCATCGCGCGGTGTGTGCCGCCCTCCAGTGGACAGAGCGCGAACTGCAGCCCCGCACGGCACCTGGGCATCGTAACCGTGTACTGCACCTGTACATTGTCACCGAGTGTCACACCTGTGCATCGTAACCGTGTACTGCACCGGTACATCGTATCCCTGAATCACACCTGAATCGCATCATACCCGTCACACTTGTACATCATCAAATCCCCGCACTGCACCTGTGCATCATATCCATGTGTCACACCTGTGCATCGTATCCCTGCACCACACCTGTACATCATAACTGTGCACTGTACCTGCGCATTGCATCCCTGTGTCACACCTGTGCATCATATCCATGTGTCACACCTGTACACCATAACCGTGTACCACACCTGTGCATCATAACATCCCTGCCCTATCCATTACTTTCACGTGGATTCTGTGATTTTATTTCCTTAATTTCTCTTTTCCTTAACTCCCTTTAACCTGTGCATCATATCCGTGTGTCACACCTGTGCATTGTATACAATTGTCACACCTGTGCATCATCACATCCCTGCACACCATGGCCCTGCACCACACCTGAGCTCAGCCCGATGGGTGACCCTGCCCAAAGGCACGGCACGGCTCAGCACGGTTTGGCTTGGTTAGAATTTGGGGGCAGGCAGCTCCTCCATCCTATCCCTCTCCAAACCCTGCCGCCATCCTCGCTGTCCCACGTGGAATCACTCAGCACCGGGAGGAGACGGCGGTGGCGCGTCAGTCTTTATTACTAAATAAATAACCGTATAAACCTTGTGCAAAACTCTGTGGCAAAACCATCGGCCTCGGCGGGGGCCGTGCTCCCCAGCCCGGCCCGAGGCTCCCGGCACGGCCCGGCCCTGGCACGGCACGGCACGGCCCCGGCACGGCGAGGTGAAGCGGTGGCGCTCGGTGAGAGCCGAGACCAGGGCAGCGCCAGGCATCCCCATCCAGGCAGGACACCGGAGGGGACAGAGGCTGCAGGAATCCCTGAGGAGCAGACAAGCACCATCCAGCCAGCCCAGCGGCGATCCCGGAGCCGCTCCAGGGCCCGGGCAGAGTCCATGGGCTGCCGGTGCTGCCGTGCTAGAGCGGGGAGCTCGGGGCATGGCCGTGCCGCCGCTCCGCCGCGCCCATGCTCCCCAGGGGCACCACCACCTCCTCCGGAGGGCAGCTCTTGTTCAGCTCCACCACGCGGGGCACCACGGTCGACCACCGATCTGTGGAGAGGGTGGGAGATGGACAAAGACCACTTGTGGCTGCTCGCCAGGCCCCCAGATCTGCTCCTGGGGCTCATCAGAGGCTGCAAGGAGCATCCTGAGGGATGTCCCAGCCCCCAAATCTGCTCCTGGGGCTCATCAGAGGCTGCAAGGAGCATCCTGAGGGATGTCCCAGCCCCCAGGTCTGCTCCTGGGGCTCATCAGATGCTGCAAGGAGCATCCTGAGGGATGTCCCAGCCCCCAAATCTGCTCCTGGGGCTCATCAGAGGCTGCAAGGAGCATCCTGAGGGATGTCCCAGCCCCCAAATCTGCTCCTGGGGGTAATCAGAGGCTGCCAGCAGCATCCTGAGGGATGTCCCAGCCCACAGAGGGGTGCTCACCTCTCCGCAGCCGGCCCACAGTGTGGGAGAAGCCGTAGTACTGGTACGTGTCACTCTTGCCCGGGTCCTCGCTGATGATGCCCAGGTTCTGGTTCCAGTGGGACCAGTTCACCTCATCCACCCTGTGGGGAAGGTCAAACCCACAGGGGCTGCACGGGAGCTGGGGCAGGACCTCCAGCACCCACCAGCAATGCCAGTTACAGACCACTACAAAGCACCCAGAAAATGAGTGCTGCACGGTGCCAACCCCCCAAAATGCTGCTGGGAGAGGCTCAGCTGCTCCCCAGCCCCCGAGGGCGCCCACCTTTACCTGAAGCACCAGCGGCGGTCGGGGGTCCCGTCCGTGCCCTTCCCCACAGTGACCATCTCCCCCGAGCGGAAAGCTTTCCTCAGGAACACCGGGAAGGAGCGCTCGATGTCCAGGATGGTGGTGGCCCACTGCCAGGGACACCAGGGACTGCCTGAGCATGGAGCAGCCTCTCCCATGGACCTCAATGCTGCAGCTCCCCAGGCACAGGTGGCTCCTGCAGCCCCCATCCCACCACGCCCAGATGTGGTGGTACCTGCAGCTTCCAGATGTGCTTGCTCTCCTTGGAGACTTGGCCCACGGTCTCGCCCATGAGGGCGATAAGCATGTTGAGCAGGAGCACGAAGGTGAGGATGATGTAGGTGACGAGGAGGATGATGAAGACGCCGGGGTATTTGGCGCTCTCGAGCATCTCCAGGTCGCCCATGCCGATGGTGAGCTTGAAGAGGTCGAGCAGGAAGGTGCTGAAGGTCTGGCTGTCCCGGCAGGACGGGTAGGTGGGCACTGTGCAGTTGGACTTCTCGCTGCAGGACTCACTGCTGGGACACGGGTTGAGGAGGGACACCAGGGCTGGGGGAGAAGGGACAGTGAGTTCACAGGGGCAATGACAAGGACAGGATCCACAATGGGCCCCAGCTTGGCTCCATGCTGGCTGAGACCTTCCCCACCATGGCAGGAGGCAAAGGCTGAGCCTGTGGGCAGGTGGGATAGAGCTGGGGGTCTGCAGCCCCCTGCCCAGCCAGGCTGAGCCACAGGGCTTGTCCCTCCCCTGGTTACCTGATGCATAGCCAATCATGAAGAGCAGGTAGACCAGCAGGAAGCGGAACAAGTCTTTGAAGAGGATCTGAAAGTGATGGAGAGCAGGGTGAGGTGTGCTGGACCACAGCATCATCACCAAGCTGTGCCACTGGCACAACTGCCCTGCTCCCAGCCCAGTGGAGAGCCACAGGAACCCTTCACAAAGCCTGCAGGGACCTCTTGAGGCTGTAATTCCACAGGAGCATCACCCCTGGAGAAGGACAAGACCCCACCAGACCTTCTGGATCATGATGCTGTAGGTCCCTGTCAGCTTGAGGCCACGGGTGAAGTACAGGGCGTTCATCCAGCCCAGGACCAGGGCAAAGACCATGACAGCCAGGTAGGCCTCGATGCCCCCCAGGTACAGCCCCGCCGTGACAATCACCAGCACCGAGTAGATGAAGCTGCAGGAGAGCTGGGGTCAGACCCTGCAGCCACGAGCCTGCGGGGGTTACAGTGGCTCAGGGTGGCCCTGGGGGTTCCCCACGTACTAGAGCAGCTGGAAGGAGCCATCTATGAAGAAGGAGTTCACACCTGGGCACTTCTTCATGAACAGGTCTTTAATCTGCGGGAGAGAGGCAGAGGGTGAAGGGTCTCGAGGGGCAGGGTCCCCATGGCTGGGGCCACTTTGGCAGGGGTGGGTGCCTCAGGGGACGGGGCTGTCACCCCTGGAGACCCCAAAGAGGTGCCAGGGGAGGACCCCCTGCCTTGCCACACTGACATTTGTGCAGAAGAAGAGGATTCCAGTGAGGAGGGTGATGATCTCCCCGGCCAGGCGCAGGTAGTCGGCGGTGCTGGTGTAGGGGTAGGGCGGCTGTGGGGAGAGGACAGAGAACAGAGCTGAGCTGCTGCCCCATCCCCTGGCACAGAGCCCTGCCAGACCCCCCTGCCAGGCAGGGCTGTGCCAGCCTGGGGACTCACAGGGCCTTCCATGGGGCGGTAGTAGGCGACGAGGGTGAAGATGATCATGGCGCTGAGGTAGGAGACCACGCTGATGTAGAAGGAGACAGCCCCAAACTTGCGCCACTTGTCCCTCAGCAGCTCGTTGATGGGCTCCACAGCCAGCATCTCGTGGCGGTTCTGGTGGGAAATGGCTGCTGGCAGAGGGGACAGGGACACCCAGTGCCCCCCAGACCCCTCCCAGGGTGCCCCCCCAGCCCTGCACACCTCGATCTTGCTGTTGTAGACGAGGATCTCCAGCACGGACACCTCCTCCCCACAGGTGTCCAGCGAGGAGAGGTCGTACAGGGAGGAGTAGACAGGGCCATAGGCCCAGTCCTTGAACTTCCTGGAGAGGTGCCGGGCGTCCTCATCCGTGATTTCCCTCCGGATGATGTGCTGGAAGATCTGCCAGAGGGAGGGGTGGAGGGAGGACTGCTACCCACAGACCTGGCCCCACTCTGCTCTCCTCCCACCCATCCTGGGTGCAGCCCCAACCCCCTCCCTGCACCCCAGTGGGCTCAGGGTGCTCCCAGGTGCTCCTGGGGTGATGCAGGCACTGTCAGAGCCCCGCAGGATGCTGCAGCTTTTGGTGACTCCCCTGCCTGCCCCCCCAGAGGCCAAGGGCAGGCCAGGGGAAAAGATGGACTGGTGAGGGTCTGGAGTTAATTGGGAAAGGGCCAGAACGCAAAGGGGTGTTAATTAGCCGGGTTAATAGGGCTGCACATCCAGGTTTCCACCAGCATCTGCAGAGAGAAGTCGTGCATGCACTGAGTGTGATGGGGCTCAGCAGCGACAGCAGGGAGACGTCCCCAAGACGGAGGGGACACCGTACCCCGATCTTGCCGGTCTTGGCTGCCATCATGAGCGGGGAGAGGCCGTCGTTGTTGAGCAGCGCCTCCAGGTTGGTGTCGGGGAAGAGCTTGGCGCACTTGACGAGCAGCAGGTCGTACATCTTGGTGACAAACTTGGTGTTCTCGCGGGTGTTGTCGGCGATGGCCACCAAGGCGTGCAGCACCGTGTTGCCGCGGGAGTCCTGGCGCCGCAGGTCCGCCTGCTTGTGCCCGTTCTCCGTCAGGTAGTGCACGATGTGCGGCTGGTTGGTGCAGGCGGCCAGCGACAGCGGCAGCTCACCTGCGGGGACACAGCACCTGTCACCCCTTTCCCCGCTGCGGGGACACCTCAGGGTGCATCCATCCCCCCGGGTCCTCCCCTGCTCACCGAAGTAGAAGTAGCCGCCCTCGCCCTTGGGCTGGAAGAAGCGGCCGCGGGCCTGGGCATGGACATCCGCTCCTTTCTCCACCAGCAGCTCCACGTAGTGCTTGCAGCGGCGCTCGATGGCGATGTGCAGGGCTGTCTGACCTGTGCCAGCACCGCCCGTCAGCCACCGCCTTGTCCCTGCAATTTCCCCCCCGTGTCCCAGCCTCCCCAGGTGCCTTCTCCGGTCCCTGAACCACCCCAGTGTCCCCCACCTCGGTAGTAGACGTCCCTGAAGGGCGAGTTGATGAACTCCCGCATGTTTCCCGTCTTCTCGGCGATGTCCAGCAGCACGGGGATGGTGTCGTTCTTGCCCCCGCTCAGGTTGAGCAGGGCTTTGGGCAGGCAGGTCTTTCCCGTGGAGGGCTCTGCGAGTGGAGGGTGCTGAGAGGGGGCCAGGGCAAACCCCTCAGGGCCCCGGTTCCCAATGCCAGAGCTGCGCATTCCCATTCCCCAGGAACACAGGGATCGCGGCACAGCCATGCTGGAGCTGTGCATCCCCATCCCTCAGGAACACAGGGATCGCCAGGGGTCACAGCCCAGCCCTGGCAGCAGGGCAAGGAACAGCGAGGTTCTCACCTCGGAACTCCTCATCTGTCAGGCGCTTCTTGTGGGTGAGCAGGAAGGAGAGCAGCCCATCCAGGCCGGCCGGAGACCCCCGGGACACGATGTCGAAGAGGATGGGTCTGTTGAAGACCTTGAGGACGGGGGGCGGGTCGGGAGCCGGCCCCTTTGCGGCGGGCGGCTGCTTCCTGCGGGGGAAACGCCAGCGCTGGGAAAACAGGAGCCGCTTCCTCGGCTTCCCCCACCTGTGCGACGAGCTGGAGGGTGCTCAGCCACTGGGGACACCTCCCGGGGTCACCGGTGAGGCCAGGGCAGCATCCCCGTCCACAGCAGCCCCGTGCTCCTGGTGCCTTGCCAGCTCTTTCCAGCTCCCACCCAGGTGCTGCAGCGCTTGGAGCCCCAGCTGTGCCCCCCAGCAGGGACAAGCTGCGGGTTTGGTCACGCTCCGGCACCACGGGTGAAGCCAGACCGGTCGGAGCAGTCGGCATCAGAGCGGGGGGGACGGACCGGGGGTAGCTCCGTGCATTGGGAATGGGGGCAGGACGTTTGGCGGCTGCTCCAGCCGGTGACTTCCAGTCTGAGGGCTCATGGGGCATCCCGGCCCCCTCCACCCGCTCTCCTAAGGCGGCTGCACCCCTGGGTGGGGACACTGGCGGGCCGCCCCAGGTGCCCGGCACAGAGGGGCATTGTGCGTCCGGCCGCGGGCTGCCCCCCCCGGCTCCGGTTTCCTGGCGCGGGCAGGGTGGAGGCTCTCCTGAAAAGCCTTTTCATGCCGCAGCCAGACGGCCGCACCGGCCAGGGGAGCGGCCGGGCGCACAGAGCCTCTTTCATGGTGTCCGTAAGGGGGAAGGGGAGCGCTCTCCCGATACCGAGGGCTGCGGAGCCGCTCCACGGCACAGCACGGCCACTGGGACCCGCTGGGAGCTGCTCCCTGTGCGCAGCACCTCTGCCCAAAGCACCCCAAAGTGCCGCTCGGAGGTCCCCCCATGTCCCAAACAGAACGTCTCCATCCCCACCGAGATGTCCCCAACAGAACATCCTCATCCCCACCGGGGTGTCAACGTCCCCATCCCCATGGGGGGTGTCCCCAGCAGAACGTCCCCATCCCCATCCGGGTGTTCCGTACTCACTCCGCGACCCTCCTGCGCCAGCGCTTGTTCTCGCTGGGGTGGTGGCGGTACGTGCCGTAGTCGAACAGGGAATCCATGGGGGCTTTCTTGGGCGCGGGGACCACGGGGGACTCGTAGATGGTGGCCTCCAGCAGCTCCATGGGCTTCGGGGCGCCTTTGCGAAAGGCCCCGTGGAATTTCATGCGGAGGTTTTGCTTTCCATCGCCGGCGCCGGGGGCACCCCGGGCTGCCTCGGCGGGGCTCGGGGTGTCCTCGCTCTCGAACAGGTTGGCCAGAGAGGAGAGCGGGAAGGATTCGTTCTGCAGGGAGCCGTCCTCCCCCGCGCCCTCCGCGGCATCGCTGTCTGCCATGGTCCCTGCCCGGAGGGACGGGCACGGCTGACCCGCCTGGCTGGCTGTCACCCCCGGCTCCTTCCACGAGAGCAGGAGACCTGGCAGAGGAAAACCCCGTGTCAAAATACCCTCCCCATCCTTTCCCCGCGGCGGGACAGCTCCCACACCCACCCTGGCAGAGGTTGGGACCGGTTGTAACTCAGAATCTCCCGGCCGGTCCTGCCTTGTCCCGGCTCTGCTCGGCACCCACCCACCCTCTGCGGGGACCCCTCACGTCTGCGGGGGCCCCTCGGGCTGCGGCGCTGCCGCGCTGGGCGAGGGCGAGCCCGGCCCCGCTGCGGTCAGCCGGGGTGCAGCCCAGGACAGGGCACAGAGCAGACCCTGTGCGCTGCGATCTGCCGCCCAAGGAAAGAAAACATTCCTTGGGATACTCCCCACATCCAAGGAAGCGCCCAGAGGCAGCAGGAGCTGCCACCGCAGCGGGGCTGGGAGCGGGGCCAGGGCTGCTCCTGATGCTCCCCAAGCCAGGGGGGCGCGGTGGGACGCGGATCTGGGCACCGGGAGGGGACGGGAGCAGCACGGGGGGGCAGGAACAGCGGCTGGGACAAGAAATTACGGGTTTAGGTTACCCAGAGGGACGTGGGGATGAAGGAGAGGCGTGCCAGCAGAGCGCTGTACCGTGTCACCGCGTCCTGCCCGCCACGTCCGCGGCACGGACAGGTGACTGACCCCAGGCACTCCCCCAGCCCCGCTTCCCACCGAAACCCTCCGGAGAAACCCTGAGCAGCGTCAGGGCTCAGCACGGCTCCTGCCCGCGGGGAGCTCAGCCCTCCCGGGACGGAAAAAGCAGCGGGAAACGTGTCATTTAGTGCTGGGCTGAAGCTCTGTGCGACAACCACAGGGGCAGGCTGGGCCCTGTCGGGAGGGCAGCCCGGCCGGGGAAAGGGCTCGAATGAGGCACAGGGTACTGGCAGCCACACGGTGGGCACGGGGGATGAGGTGGCAAACGGCCCCAAACCCTGTAGCGACAGGGAGGACTGAGGCAGCAGCCCCCTCTCCCTGCCACCCTTGGGGACACCCAGTGGGGCTGGGGGACACCCAGGACAGTGCAGCTCTAGGGGACACAGAGCTGACAGATTCTCCTCTTTGCTGACTTTCCTGCCATCCCCGTCTCTGCAAGAAATTCCACAAGCACCTGCCAAAGCCCGCAGGTCCCACATCCCGACCCCAGGCAAACAGGAGCCCTCGCATGGCCGGCTTGACCTTGGACAAGGGAATTGCCAAGCAATTCCCTGCGGGCTGGGAATGGGGATGGAGCACCTGACCTGTCCCAACTGTGCTGGAACCCGAAAAATGCGGCTTTAGGGAAAACCTGGATGTGACACGGGCTGTCCCACACCTGCTGTCACCAGCCAGGACTGAAGATTTTGTGGGGAATGAGGGACTCCGGGCTGGTGCCGTCAGCCCCGGTGCTGCCAGGAAAGGTGCTGTCACAGGGGTTTGATTTGGCCCCTGGGTTATTTGGGTTTGGATGTTTCAAACTTCCTCACCTCATGGAATAACTGAGTCAAGGCACAGCTCTTGCATCCAACACAAACCCCACCTGTGCTCCCACCTCTTCCCAGCATCCCAACCTCCCAGTTGGACCAGTGTCCCCAGTCAGTGCCCACTCCTGCCCACCACGGGGATGTCACCAACGCCGGGACGTGCGGGGATATCCACGGGTGGGTGGCAGGGAGGGTGTCCCATGGCATTAAAGGGTGATTAAGGGTGGGAGTGAATCACTGAAACCACAGCGAGTTCTAGTCGGAAATCCTCATCCTGAGTGATGTAGCTGCTTCCCAAAATCATCCTCACTGCTGTGCTCACCTCGGCAACAGCCGGGAGCTGGGTGTGGGCAGCATGGGGGGCTCGATGCCGGTGGGAGCCCCCTCCTCAAAACCCACCCAGCACCTCAATCTCGGATCACGAGTCCCCAGGCTGTCCGGACATTGCCGACGCATCCATGAGGGTCCACCTTGCCCTGCCCAGCTCAGCCCTCGACCTGGGGTCTCCATCCTGCCCCGCACGCCGTGTGCTCCCCATCCCGCCCGTTTCCGCGTCCCCGCACCGGCGGCTCCATCCAGCCCCGGTGCCCGTGTCCCGGCCCGTCGCACTCGCGGTGGTGCCCCCCTTTCCCGCTGCCCCGGTTCCGTACCGCCAAAGGTCCCGTGGAAAGTCCCGTAGGCTCCGGCGCCGCCGAGTCGCCCGGGGCCGGTCCCCAGAGCGGCCCCTCCCCGCCCCGGCCCCGGCTCCAGCGGCGGAGGCGCCACCGGGACCCGCCCTCGGGATCGGCCCCCGCCCGCCTCCGGGAGCACCGGCCACAAACAGCCCTCAAGGAACAGCCCTCCCAAAATACCCTTCAAAAAAAATAAGCCCCCCGAGGAAAAACGTCTCTGGCACAGCCCTCCCGAAGAACAGCTCCAAAACCCCTCCCATAAACAGCTCTCCTAGGACACAGTTTCAAAACAGCCTCCCAGGAGCGGCTCCAAAACAGCTCCCCTAGGAAAAAAAAAACCCGAATTTCCCTACCCAAAACAGCCCAGCCCCAAAACACCTTCCCTAAAACAACCTCCCCAAACACTCTTTCAGCCCCAAATGAGGCTCCCAGGCCACGGGTACTGTCAGTTTTTATTAATTGCTGCTCCTGGGGCTCATAAGGCACCGCAAACACCACGGGGACAGTCCCTGGTTTCTGAATCCCAGCACTGGGGCTTGATCCCAGGCCAGCACTTGGAGGAGTTGGGATCACCCAGGAAAGTCATCAGCTCCTCCTCCACGGGCATCATTCCGGACAATCCAGTGCCAATCAACACGAGGTGCCCGTCGGTGGGTTCCAGGCACAGCCCGAGTGCCACTTCATTCATCAGCAGGACATTTCATTCCCTGCCCCACTGGAGACAGGAATCCAGGGCTTGGGACTAGAAACACTTGTTCTTCCTCTTGGGAAATCCAAGGGTGACACCCACAATTGTTTTATTGCCGTATTCTTAATAGAAAGTTAATTACTGTTAATTTTTTGGTTAGAAAAGACATTATCCACTGCAGATCCAGAGAGGAATCAAAGTCACCGGAGAGCTGGGAGCCGCCCCAGCTGCCTCAGTGATGAAGACATAGGGAACACCCATCACACGTTATTTAATCTGTGCCAATCCTGTGCCAGCTTTAGGCTTTGTAGCTCAGCTCAGCGTTCATCTTTGTGTACATCTCATAAATTGCATCCAGGATTGGAGTGACCCTGGCGAGAAACTGGTGGATTTTTTCTATGCTTTCCTCTTCCTTGACTTCTTTGCCCTTCTCCAAAGCCTTCAGCAAATCTGATTTGTAGGGAAGAGCATAGACCGAGCCCTATAAAACAGGGAGAGGGTGTTTGACTCCCACAAACCCAGCAGAGACCATGGGTGGGGTTATTCTTATGTGCCAATGTTGTGGGCTCTCCAGACACTTGTCAGTGCATGGGAACAGCCTTAGGGATGGTGACTGGGTGCTTGGAGAGGGAGGGGATGCTCACCGTGAAGAGCTTCTGCAGCATCCAGCCATGGTATTTCTTCAGCGCGATCTCGTAAGCCTTCAAGGCGTTCACTCGGATGAGGTTGGGATGCTCCTCATCCCTCTCGCCGTCAGAGATGCTCTGCAGCAACACCAGAATGAATTTCAGACCCCTGGGAGAAGAGCAGAGATGTTGGGCTCAGGGAAGTGGGTGCTGCTTCCCAGATTCCAGCCTGGTGTTTCCAAGTGTCTGTCACTGCCCCAGTGTGTCCATCCAGGGAAGAGAGAGAGAGAAGGGCAGGATGGAGCCCCCAGGGCAGGATGGAACCCCCAGGTGAGGCCAGGGCTCAGGGCTGAGCTGGGCAGGTGCAGCCCCATGGATCCTCCAAGCCCTGACCTGTCCAATTTGTGGGCTCATGCTCTGAGCTTGAATTCCCCTGTGCATTCCCGAGGTGGAGATTTGAGGAGGGGGTTCCCAACAGCTGTGCTCCCCAAATACAGCACCCCACTCCCAGCTGCCCAGCCCCAGCCCACAGGGCCCAGCCCAGCCCACGCAGGCTCCATTTGGAGCTCTCCAGCTCCCCACATGCCGGGACAGAGCCACAGCAGCTCCCGACGCCGTGAATCACCTTTTCAACCACATCAGTGCCAGCGTCGCGCCTATCTTGGGCCAGGCTGAGCCGTGCAGCTCCTTCTCCACCTCCAGGATGTTCTGCAGAGTTTTGAACTTGGCAGGGTTGGAGTCATAAACCGCCCGGATTTTCTGAGGGCAGAAAAGGGGATTGGCACCTGGGAGCAGGGACTTTGAGCAGGAGCTTTGGGGATAAACTGTGACCGGGTGAGCCACTGCTGAGCCCAAAGTCCCCACAGGAAGAAAAGCCTTTTGAAACACCTCCAGTCCCACAGCATCTCTCCCCAGGGATTCTCCTCTCTGAGCCCTCCTGAGTCCCTTCCTACCTTGATATTTCCAGTCAGGTCTGCTTTGACTGGCGAGTAAACGATGGGAGTACCCAGGCAATCTGTGCAGACAAGGGAGGGAGGACAATTAGACATTGGTGACACAGGGGACACCACACACTTCCCATAACCAACAAGTTTCACTTTGAGCACAGCCCGGGCACTGAGGCTAGAAAGGGATCTCTGAGCTTCTCTGAGCTTCATACACGGCTGTTGGCCCTTGGGACAGCCCTGCCACCTACTGCAGCCCCACCAGTGACCTCCAATCCCCGTGGCTGCGGGACACAGCCCTGGCAGAACATCCTGGAACAGCCTGACCGGCACCGGACACTGCCCGTCCGCAGCCCCACGTCCTGCCCTTCCGGGGCTGCCACCGAGCCGCCACACAATAGCTGACATTGTGGAGGGCAGCGGGCACGCTGTGCCACGAGGGCGGCCACGCCGACACCCACCCGTGTCCCGACACGGGGTGGGATCCATGGGTGGGACGGCAGCTCCTGCCCCGGGCGATGCCTCTGCATGGGGCGCTCCAGGGGACGGCAGGACGCTTCCCACGGGGCTGCTCGGCGGGTTTGACAGGATCGTGATGCAACCCCGGTCCTGGCAGAGCAGCCGAGCCCGGCGTGAGCCCTGGATCAGGTAGGGGGGGTCACCACCCAGAACCGGGGAGGGGGCACCCGGAGCGGCTGAGCCCGCAGCAGGCCTGGTCCAAGCCCGCATCTCCCAGCCCCGGCCACCCCGGTCTCACCGAAGAACGGCGGCAGGTGCGCCACGGCCTCCAGGAAGGGCAAAGTCTCGATCTGCTTGTCAGCCGGCAGCGGCTTGAACTCGTGTTCCAGCAGCAGCGCCATGACCGACGTAGCTCTCCCCCTTTCCCCCTCACCGCTCCCCGGTTGAGGGGGCTCTGAGGCAGCGGGGGCCAACCCGGCAGCGCGCCCACGCCACGCTCCGCCCCCCGCCGCTCCACCCAATGGCTGCGCATCACCCGTACGGCCGATGCACAACCATTGGTCGGAGCGGCGGGGGGCGGGACTTTCAGCCCAACGAGGAGACCACGCCCCCCTCGCCCCCTCAGACTCGGGGCCTGGCCGTGCCCGGGACCGTGCGCTGCCCCGGCCGCGTTCCCAGCGCCAGGCGGGCCGGGCGTTAATTATTCACGGGAGATAAATATTTTATAGGGAACAGATGGAAAACAAACCTCAACGCGCGGGAGTGATGACACACCTCAGTGAGGGGTTGGGTGGGAAAATGACACCGAGCGGGGACACGGAGAGGTGAAGAAGAGGTGGGAGCGGAGGGAGAGGCTCAGCCCGTCCGCTGCGTGGGGAGCGGACTTGCCGGTGGCAGGGCCCCACATACGGTGTTTTTACCGGTTATTCTGGAAAAACTGGTCGTGGGGCGATAGCGATCGCTGCCTGGCAGGGCGGGTGCGGATACAAGGCGGGTGCGGGGAGCTGCGGGTCACCGGCGGGGGCTGCAGGCTGGTGCCGCCTCCCTCCCCGCTGCCAGACTCCCGTGGTATCCGTAGTCCTTCCCGGGACGCTTGAAGCCTTTCCTGGGGTGCAGGACCAGTTCCGCGGTGCCTGCGATACCCTGAGCCCACCCCAGTGTGCTCGGAGCCTGCCATGGGATGTCCAGCGCTCACTTCGGGATGCCCGGAGCCCCTCCGGCGGTGCCCGGGCTGTCCCGGCTCACTCAGCGGCCGCTCCGCTTGGGTTCGCTGCAGGCAGCGCCGCGCTGGTGCCCTGCCAAGGCGGGCAGAAACAGAAACCTTTAACCCCTGAGATATTCACAGCGCCACAAACCCCGCGGTGCTGCGCGCTCCGAGCCGGCACAGGGCTGCACCCGCACATCCTGCGAGCGCTCGGGACGCGGCGGAACCGGGCCGGGTCGGAGCCAACCGACCCCCGCCGCCGCTCCATCTCCCGTCCGTCCCTCTCTCCCCGCCTCCCTCCGTCGGTCCCCGCCTCCCTCCGTGCTCGCGGAGCCCGTCTCGCCGTGTCCCTCGGCGGGAGCCGTCGCGGGCGGGCTCGTTGCGATGTCGCTGTGGCTGCGGCGGGGCCGCGGCCCGGAGCGCTGGGCGGCCGAGCGGCGGGAGCTGCAGGAGCGCAGCCGGCAGCAGTGGGAGAGCACCAGCCGCGCCTTCGCCCGCGCCGCCGCCGCCTGCTCCCTGCAGGCGCGGTGGAGCCAGCCCCGCGTCCCCCCGCCCAGGTAGGGCCGCGGTCGGTGCGGCGGGTCGCGGGGCGGTGCGGGGATCCCGCTCAGCGCCGGTGTGTGCGGCAGCGCGGAGGCGGCGCGGCGGGACGCGGAGGAGGCGGCGGCGCGGCTGGAGCGGCGGCGGGAGCGGCTGCGGCGGCTGCTGGGCGAGGAGCGGGAGGCGCTGGCGGCGGAGCTGCGGGAGCGGCGGCAGCGGGGCGGGATGCGGAGCCAGGAGCTGCGGGACGGGCCCGGAGAGAGCGGGAGGAAGGTGAGGGAGCGGCCCGGCCCTGCTCGTCCCGTGCTTCAGCTGTACCAGCGGGACTTGCTGGAATTGCCAGCCCTGAACCCCTGTGAGCCTCGGCGGGGTTTGGGATGCTGAGCACTCCCGTATCCTGACCCGGCTCTGTGTTCCCAGTTTGCTGAGCCGCCGCTGCAGGAGCACTGGAACAAAAACAACGCGGAGCTCCGAGAGGTGATGTTGCTTTCTCTTGAGTCCCTGCTGCCTTGTGTTTATTAAACGGGTTATTAACTTGAAAGGCATCATATCTCTACTGTGGTCACTCATCTTGCATCACAGCAACTGCCTCAAGTTCTGATAAGTGAAAGGCAAAGAAGTGAAAGGGTTTAAGTTTAAACAGTTTTAAGAAGTTCTATCAAAGCTGTATTTTTAAATGTCAGAAATCTGTTTAGACTCTGAACAAAGTTTTAGAGCTCATAATATAAATATCTTAGGCACATAAAATAAAAATAGTATAGAAAATGTAAATCTTAATATCTCAGCTACCTGCCATGCTGTGGTGCTTCCTCATTCTTTATTCCACCCATGTGCTGCTGCAACAGTATCACTGTCCTGTGTCACTGTCACTGTGGTGTTTCCCATGTGACAATGACCCTCAGGACCTGGTGGGCACCTTGGACACTCAGATGAGCCCACATCTGCAGAGGCAGATCCTCCTGGGATTTCAGGTGCTGCTCCAGAGAGTCTGGAAGGTCCTGGGGGACAAAACCTCTGGCACTGATGGCCCTGTTACATCTGTTGTGTTTCCAGGCAGAGTCTGAGCTGCACAAGAAGCACGTGGGGAAGGCTTGGGGTGATCAGCTAACACAACAAAACAAGGTATGGGGGCAGCCCTGGTGTTGTGGTCACTGGGAGGACTCTGAAATGTGTGTGGGTGGAGGGTGACACTTGTGCCACAGGAGCTGCTGCCAGGAAGGGCACTAACAGCTTGCAGGAGTCTGCTCTGTGGATTTTCTGAGCCAGAAGCTGTTTCTTTGTGTCAGGCTAACCTGAAATGCTGTTTTCTTTTATTTGAGAAAGGAAGAGGTGACCAAACTTGAAGAGAAAAAACGTTATGAAAACGAGTATGAAACGGCACGAGGGGAAGCGCTGGAAAGAACAAGCCAAGAGGAAGAGAAGCCTCAGCTGGAGAAAACCTTGCTTCAGCAGATAGAGGAACTGAAACTGCAGGAGACAAAGGTAATCTTGACTTTCTCCTCACTGGAGAAAGGAATTTGTTGCTTCACTTGGAAATAGAGCAAGGCTGACCTGACCTCTTCTCTGCACGTTTGCACTGCAGGGAGGGTTTTCCCTGCCTGCAGAGGAGCAGAGCAGGGTACAAACTCTGGTCAAGCATGCTCTCTGGGATGTTGTACTCTCTCTTGGTGCTTGTGTTTTCCTTTTTAGGCAACAAAGCTGAAAAAGGAACAAGAGAATTTATTAAAGCAGCAGTGGGAGCTGGAGAATTTGGAAGAAGAAAGGAAACGAATGGAAGAGCAGCGAAGGAAGAGCGAGCTTGGGTAGGACATCAAGTGGAGCTTGTTCTGGATAGAGTCTGTTCCTGTGCCCACAGCAGTACTTGGGGCACCAGAAGATATTCCAGGTAGCAGTGGCAGGATGTAAATATCTGAGTTTTAGTGGACTTGCCCACAGCAGCCAAGGAGCAGAGGCACTGGTGCTGTTACTGCTTTTTGTTTCTGGTAGCAGGTTCCTCATTGTCACAGATGTACCTCCCCAGCTGCTGCTGTACAATGATGTGGTGCTTTAGAGTTAGTGTGATACTGTTTGATTTTTTTTTTTAATTTTGCTTTTTTTCCTCCTTCAGTCGCTTTCTGAAGCATCAGTGTGACGTCCAGCTAAGGAGACGAGCGCAGCAGGTACAGGAGGAGCTGGTAAGAGATTCATTTGTACTTTCTAGATGCTGTGTGGTGAAAAAACTTGTTGTGTGTGGTTTGTGTCTGCCTCTGATTCCTACAGATCAGGGAGCCCCTTCCAGCTTGTGCACAGGGCTGGAGCACAAAGCTCATGGGGAAGCAGCAGATGGAGTGAGCACACCCTTGACACTGTCAGCAGTAATGCCTAGAGGAGCCCTGCACACAGGCTGGGAGGCTCTTGGATAATTAATCCCGTGGTTTTTTCTCCAGGAGGCAGACAGGCAAATCTTATCAGCCCTCCTGGAGAAAGAGGAGGAGGATCAGAGCTGGCAGAGCCCACGGCGGGGACGGGCGGTGGCAGACGTGGCCTGGATGAAGAAGGTCATTGAGGAACAGCTCCAGCTGGAAAAGGAGAGGGAAGCAGAGCTTGAGACTATCTTCAGGTGAGTCTGTCCACCTCTGAACCTCACCTGAAGACTCCATGTGTGCTGGATGTTCCAGGTCAGGGGGTCACTGAGAGGCACAGGTGGGATGGACACACCAACAGGCACAGGACAAAACAAACACAAGGTCTCCTCTAAAGCACAGGATGGCTTGTCTGTGCCTGTGGAGTCTACAGGGGGGTTAACCTCAGAGATAATTCCTCCTCTCTCCTTTAGGGAAGAAGCAAAAAAAATATGGGAGAAGAGGGAAGAAGAATGGGAAAGAGAGAAGGGGGCCAGAGATCGCCTGATGAGTGAGGTGATGACCTCTGTTGATGATGTGTCCCCCTTGGCTCAATGGAACCATCATTCCACTTGTAGCCCACCACATTCTGGAGAGCTAGAGCCTTCCATACCAGGGTGGAATTTGTTTGCTTGTCTGGTGTTTCCTGGGAGCTGTGTAACCATCCCCTCCCTTTTTACAGGTCCTTGCAGGCAGGCAGCGCCAGATCCAAGAGAAGATGGAGCTAAACAGGAGGGCCCAAGCAGAATCCATTAAATATCGAGAGCAGCTGATCAGAGAACTCGAGGAGGCCAAGGAAGGGACTCGTCGGGACAAGGAGCAGGAGGAGCAGCAGCAGAGAGCCCACAGGAGGGAGCTGCAGGCACAGGTAGGCTGAGCTCCCCAGTGCACACCTGGCTGCTGAGGCTGCCCCACCTCACCCGATCCCCCCTGCACAGGGCACAGAGCACAGCTTGGGACAGGAGGAGCAGCAGCAGCAGGGATCAGCCCAGCAGCACCTGGAGGCCAAGCAGGGCTGGCACAGCAGGGTAAGGTCACAGCAGGGTCACCCTGGCACAGGGGTCACCCCAACACATGAGCCCATCTTGGAAGCATCCTTGTCTCTGATCTGCTTTAGTCATCCTAGTGCTAGGGCACAACACTGGGCTGTTTCTTCCCCTCACAGAGCTCTACACTTCTCTCTTTTCTTTTTTTGCTGATATATAAATATTAGGCCTTAATTTTTAAAGAAGTTTTGAGGTAGATGTGTTGCTAATGCCTCAAATGTTGCTCAGTGCTGAAAGGGATTTATTGGCTGCATTAGTGCAGTTGGTACAGTGCAAGTCCCCTGCTCAGTGTTTTTGTTGACTGCCCTGCTTTGCTGGCTCTAAAATCAAATGTGAGTAACCCTACCTAAAGCCCCTGCCCAGCCCATCAGCTCCTGTGCACCCTCAAGAGTTTGTAGATTAATTCCAGAGCCCATAAACCTGTGCTGATCTCTGTTTTGACCCCATTAGTTCTACAGTTACCCAAGAGCAGCCTGGACCTGAGGAATGAGCATGAGATGCAGCTCCAGACTACAGAGAGAAAACTCTGAGGACTCAAGGAACTCCTGAAATAATGGTGCTTCTGGAATAGCCTACAGTGAGATCAAGACTTGACTCAGTAGATTTCTGAAAACATTAGTTGTGGCCAAAATGAAGAGAAGTGAAGAAGTGAACTGCTTCACTTTGCATTCTGGAGTTCTGCTCATGTATTTCAGTACATGAGAGGCTGAAGCAACCCAGCAAATTCAAGGGCCCTGTGGACCTGAGCCACCAAAGAATCTGTGTCTCCCCAGGAAGAAGAGCTGTGGGGCTGTGCCAGACTCCCACTTTGCAGAATCAGGCTGTGCCTGGGTACTCATTGGACTGTGAGGAGTTAATTAATAATGTACGTTGCTAATCAGCCAGATCATGTGTGCTGGGGCAGCAGTGCTTGTCCACTTCCTCTCCAGAAGGTGCTGGAGACTTAACCATTGTTTTTCACTTGTTTCATAAATAATGAATAATTGAAACCTGAACAAGGATTTGGTTTTGTTACATGAGCAAACTACAGCAGGAACAGGAGAGGAGATTGAGTTGATTATTGCAGTTCATTCCTTGCTCTTACCATCCACAACTGCAGACTGACATCAGTCCTGTCACAGTGCACAAGGAGCTGTTACAAAAACTGGCAGCATTTTCCCCAAGAGTAGAAACCTTTCCAGAGATCTTTAGAGAACCAGCAGTCAAATAAGCCCACATTATTTCACACACTGAAAGGGTTTTAGCATTTTATAGTAATACTGTAAACAAAAGATTAAAAGTCAAAATATTGTACAGACAGAATGACACTGATAAATACAAGGTTTGGAAAAAGGCAAAAAAAGCTTTTCCTTTCCTCTGCAGCATTTTGTAAAGGAAGAGCACGTTTGTTTACAGGGGAACAAGAGATCTAGGCCTAAAAGAAAAACACACCTTTGTTACTTGAGGTGCTACAAACTCTGTGACTGCAGTGCTGTGAGTGGAGGGTTCATGAACTTGCTGCTGGGGGTTCCTGTGGGGTGTGGACCACTCTGGTTTCAGTGTAGCTGGAGCAGGGGCTGGCAGTTACTAAAGTGTCCCTTGGTTTTGGATCAAAGGCAGGTTTAAATAAGGGATAAATTACACCATAGCTCAGTGTTGCCCTGCTTTGGAAAGCAGGTAAGATATGTTAAAGAACAGCACACAGTGGTGTCCTGGGAGACTGGAAAATACCATCTGCTGCCTTTCAGACATTATTTAAGGAAAAGTTCCTAGAAGATTCTCAATGTGTTTAATTAATTGCCAGTTTCATGATTTTGAAGTCGGTTTCACAAAGGTCATTTGCAGTTTTAATCCCAGCCCTGCCTCTGCTGTCAGGCTAGAGCTGCTTCTGGGGTTCAGAAGGGCAGAAAGGAAATAAAACACCACAATGAAGAACATTAATTTACTGGGCTGTCATCTCCTCTCTCCATTCCTTCCCTCCCTCAGACTCTGGGAGCCAGACAGCACCAGGAATCCAGCAGTGCTGTGCACTTGTGCTTGGATATATCCACACAAACACACCATGGCTGGCTCCTGGGCAGGGACAACACAATTCCAACTGGGACAGAGGCAAAAATCAGTGATTTCCTGCACCACCTCAAATTCAGACTCCCAAAAATATTCTCTATTTTTAAATTATGGACTGACACACTTCTGTGAACTGAGAAACCTGGAGCACACATGGCCACTGGGGCCAGGCAGCCTGGCAGGGGATACTTAGCAAGTTGTCAAATTTTGAAATATTTGCATAAAATACTTAAAGACAGAAGAAATGTTTTCACATTTGGATATGTTGAGGTACAGAGGTTATGTGCTGTGGCAGACACAGCTGCTCTTGCACTGGCACTCTTCTAACTTCCTTTTTTTTGTTAATAAGCACAGAAATCTTTAGTGAAATTGCATCTGGAGTTACTGAGAAATGCTGCTGCAAACAAGACCTCAAAGATGACAGGAAAATTCTGCAGGAAACTTAACAATGAATTACTAACTCAGAAACAAAGGATAATATTTTAACCACTAATGCCCTAAAATAACATCAAACATATATATTAATGGCATAGTGACAACTAAAAGAAATAACTATTAAGTTTCAAATTCCTTCCAAAACATAAAGTGACAAAGACCTTGTAGAGTTACACGTAACAAGCTTGGATGCCCACAACTACTACTGGTTTAGCAGACTAAAAAAAAAGAAAAACAAAACATATTGCACAACAGTTGATATGGGAACAGAGAACGTTGGGCTTGCACCCCGTTACCAGGACAAACCTTCTTCCTGCTGGGAGCAGTTCCTGGAGCCTGGGGAGCCTCAGCCAGCAGGATCCCAGCATGGGGAGGCTCCAGAGGGATGGAGATGCTGCAGTGGTGTCAGAGCAGGATCTGAAAGCAGAACGTGGCCCCAAGGAAACATCTACAGCGCTGGGACATGAGAGTGGCTCGACAGCTACTTGCAACATGCTATTATCCATAACTACACTGGCAACACAGGCACAAAATAAGGCAGTGGGTTAAATTAATCATAAAATTGTTAGAAAACATGCAAAAATAATACTGAGTTTAAAAAAAAAAAAGTTTCTTGCCCCTTGAAGTTTTTTTTTTTTTTCCTCGTAAAAATGCGCATAGTTCCACACCTAGATGTTGAAATCCAACCTTAAAAAAAAGCCCCAGAGTAAAAAGCGCCGGGTGGCTCAGTTGTTGTTCTCTTTGGTTGTGATGGTGACCAGCTGCTTGGCCGCCTTGGCGATGTCGTAGGCGCACTGGATGACCTGCTGTGTCACCAGCTGCATGTCGGGCGCGGGGCTGGGCTCGGCGGGCAGCGCCTTCCTGCACTCCGACTGCAGCCTGTAGGCGCTGGACGTCAGCAGCCGCAGCGAAGTCCTCACCAGCTCCGACTTGGGCTTCTGCCAAGGGAAAAACAGACGCTGCAACAGGCACAACGACACAAGCTTTTAATTAGCCAGCAGTGCTCACAAGGGTGCTTTGATGCGGCCGAGCCCTGATTCCCCTCGTGGCAGCGGGCGGAATTTCTCTGTCTCTCCCCTCTCGGGAGATGCCCAAGGGCTGCCAGGCAGCAGGCAGGGTTATTGCTCCGTGCCCTGCCTTAGGAAGTTACTCATGAACATTTCTGGTGGCTGTTTACTGTCCCAGCCCACGCCTTGTCACAGCATGTCCAGGATGATGGGAGCAGCCGTGGCTCTTTCCTTGCAGTTTTGGAGAGGTGGGTAAATGTCACAGACAGCTTTTCATTAAAATCCTTTCTTAGGATTTTTCCTGCTGGAGCTGAGAAGTTTCAACAACAAATGTAAACAATGGTTTTCTGCTGCTGTGGAATGGAACAGGTGGATGTGTGATTGGTCTCCTGTAGATATTTGGATTTACTGACCACTCACGGCAGAGCTGGCTCTTGCTCTCTGCCAAGACACAGATTCTTTGTCATTCTATTCTATTCTATTCCATTCCATTCTATTCTATTCCATTCTATTCTATTCTATTCTATTCTATTCCATTCTATTCTACTCCATTCTATTCTATTCCATTCTATTCTACTCCATTCTATTCTACTCCATTCTATTCTATTCTATTCCATTCTATTCCATTCCATTCTATTCCATTCTATTCCATTCCATTCTATTCCATTCCATTCTATTCCATTCCATTCTATTCCATTCCATTCTATTCCATTCCATTCTATTCCATTCCATTCTATTCCATTCCATTCTATTCCATTCCATTCTATTCCATTCCATTCTATTCCATTCCATTCCATTCCAGCCTTCTGAGAACTCTTCCTTCCTTTTCTTTTTAGTATAGTTATAATTTTATATAGATATATGTCATGGAATAATAAATCAAGCCTTCTGATCATGAAATCAACATTCTTGCCTCTCTTTTCACCTGCAAACCCTTGTAACCACGGTCACAGGTAAAGACTTTACAAGAATTTGGTCATGGGGATTTCAGTCCCTAAATCCCCATGACCAAGTTCTTGTAAAGTCTTTACCCACCTCTCCAAACAGATCACTTTGATGGGTGGATAGCAGATCTAAACGTGGCTGCAGGAAAGAAATCCAGGTGATGGCACTCAGATGGAAAAGGGGGTGATGAATCTGGTGAAATCCCCATATAACCACACAACTCTTCATGCCAGATCCAGTTTTGTACAATTCTTAAAGAGTTTTACATTCAAGAGTACAATTAAATGCCTGGACTCACACTTTAGCCTTTACCAGTTGCCATGCTAATAAATACAAAGGTGCATCATAACCCCATCATTTCTCCCCACTGTTTTCATTTTGAAGGGAGAAAATTTTTGATTTTCATTCTGAAGGGGAATTACACATAAAGATTGAGGCCAAAACTGATGGTGGCAGGTACTTACTTTTGGGAACAGGGCTGCCATCTCTGTCACTGCCACATGTATTCTCTCGGAGCACGGTATATAGCTGCAGAAAGATATCCTGGGTTATTTATTCATTGTGTAGAGACCCCCTTCCCTCCTCTTCACTGCTCAGTGATTGTTATTCTAAAAACAACCATGTGACTGCAGAAAAAGCAAGAGCTTAACCAACAGTGCAAAATTATTTCTTAGATTTTCGTTGTTTTTCGGAGTTGGTTTGAAGGAATAATTTTCCATACTTTATAATTATATAAAACTTTGTTAGGAAAGTCTCCATTTGTGTGCAACTCCAGAACACCAAGATGCCTTCTTGGATTAATTAACACCCAGTAAAACAGACAAGTTTCTCACACACATGCATCCCCAAACTACCAACTGCATTCACAGACTGTGAATTCTAAATATTCACTAATTCTGATGAGTTATTTAATAAAATAAAACAGATTCCATGAATCCTCACAGATTTCGCTTCTGATTTATATACCAAATGAAAACTGGTCTGTTCAAAACAGAACTATTTCCCATCAACTGCTGTGAATAGTGAAGTGTTAGTGTGCTCTCTCACAAGTCTCATTTCAAAAGACTCACTTTTATGCTTCAAAAACTCAATTTTAGGATAAGTTAGTTCACATGATCCAATCTTAAGCAAAAGAATCTCAAAACTCACAAAGCATTCAAGAAAACTATTCAGCATGTGTGGGTTATGGTAGGCCAGTGCCCTTTCAAGCAAAAAGAGCCCCCAAATTCACCCCCCCAGTCATTTTTTGTTTGATCTTCTTGCAACACCAAAGGTGCAAAAAAATCATTCACTTGCAAATGCACTGAGAGAAAAGCAACACACTGGGGTCATTTTGGCAATGCAGGAAAATTGCTTCAAAAGGAGTATTTCCATGTGTCTCAAGTCACATGAGTTCTCCCAAATAAACTAAAAGTGGAGAGAGGTCTTCCAAGTTCACCACAATTCCCCTTCTGCTGTGGAGTTAATGATTAATCTGCTCCCTGCAGTCACAGTGACCAGCACCCTACCTCATTAAAAAGTCAATTTACTGATTAAACCCTTCACTAACAAGGCAGAGAAAGCCCTGAGAATAACCTGAATGAGACACTCAGGTGTTTCACTGTGTGTTCTCTAGGTCAGCTGCTAAATTTCCAGTGTAGCCTGGAGGAATGGCTTTGGTTTAATGTCTAAACACTCACTGTGAGAGGCTCTGGCACTGTGTTGGGTTTACACACACTCCAGTGAGACACCAGGAAGATATTCAAGTAGTGACAGCTTGGAAAAGGAATCCCTCATTAGCAGTAAATTGTGTTAATCTCTTCCTGCAATCCTGACATTTGTTGGCTGGGGTTTGAACTTGGGCAGTTCTGTTTTAAAGAGCCTCTCATGCAAATGTCACTTTTATTTTAGGCACTAACAATGTTTTGGTCGGGTTGGAAGATACCATATAAACAGACTTTTTAAAAATGGATTTGGGATACAAATGATCTCATTTGACCCCCAGCTGTACAAACACTCGAGGGGCCTCATCTGTCAGGTGTGAATGTTCCACCTTGGAAATGTGAAACTCCTGCTACTTTTGCAATGGTGCTAAGAAGCAGCAACCACGTGTTTTGTTCATAAAATCACGGAATGGTTTGGGTTGGAAGGGACCTTCAAACCTCAAAGATTTCTTCCTAAAGGAAGAAATTCTTCCCTGTGACGGTGAGGATGTCCTGGCACAGAGAAGGTGTGGCTGTCCCATCCCTGGAAGTGTCCAAGGCCAGGCTGGATGGGGCTTGGAGCAACCTGGGAGAGTGGAAGGAGGTGGAACAAGGTGGGCTCTAAGGTCCCTTCTAACCCCAACTATTCTGTGATTCCACAAACCAAGTTGTAATTTAATTTATCCTGACAGGCAATAAAAACCAGAATCAGGAGAATCCACCAGAGCCAGCTGCAGCTCCAGGCTGTGGTTCTGATCCCTCCTGGGAGCTGAAGGGGCTGTGCCACAGCCCTGGCCTGCAGGGGCTGCCTACAGCTCCCCATCCCTGCAGCATTTCATGCATCGCCTTCCACGACCCCCGTGCAGCCAGGAGAGGGAGGGACAGAGGCAGCAGAGAGAAGGAGAAAGGACACTGTGCCTGGGAGGCAGGGACAGAGGCCAGAGTACCAGGAGGCAGGGCCGGGCTGCTGGCTGCTCTGAGGCTGCAGGGGCGCTCGCTCAGGGCCGAGGCTGGGTCTGAGCTGGGTCTGAGCTGGGCCCCCACGCTCCAAGGGCCTGCTGAGCCCAGGGAGCACAGGGAGAGGGGTGGGAGAGAGTGGGAAACAAAAGGAAGAAGGGGTTGCATTAATAGATGATACTCTTGCATTGTGTTTTTTTTTTACTCTCCATGTGATTTTTCTCTACGTTCCCAGCATGAACTCGGAGGATGTGTTATTACATCCTCAAGTGTCTCATTTTGGTAAGGAAGCATTCTCCTGTGTTAAGGAAACCAGGGAAGAGGGAAACAAACAACAGCAGCTTCCTAGTTCAGTGTTTTGCAAGACAACACTCATCTAAGCATAGGCAAACACCTCACTCCACGTGTGGTACAGAAAACAAAAAATGCAGCATAACAGGCTTTTAAAAAACCTGATCAATTCAATAACAAAAGCCAGGTATGCTGCATTGTTTCCTTCAATGATTTTCAAAAGAAATCACAACTGTATAGTGTGATATTCATAAAAACTACACTCATTTAAAGCTTCTCTGTGTGAAACAAGCACCAAGAGGCTGCACTGAAAAGGTTACACCAAGGGCAAAGAGCTCAGCACAAACACGGCAGAAGTCGTCACTCGGGTGAGAAGGAGAGGCCACGCCAGCCCTGCTAAAAATAGCAAAGTACACGAAGGAAAAAACACAGAACAAAAGTGGCCCCATTGTTGTTCACTCCTCTGAGCGAGGCAGGAAGTGAGGGCTCAACACAAACCTCTGCTGCTCCTCCCAGGCACAGAGGGCACCGAGCTGGGGCCACAGCACAGCCAGACCCAGCCTGCAGGGCCAGGTCTGTGGAGCCCAGAGTGTTCCAGCCCCAACATGTGCTCACACCTTTAATTTACAGCCTTCTAAAAGAGCTGTGTGGGGAGCAGCACCTGATGATCACCAAGGGTAGATCATTTTTAGTCAGCCACAGCTATTCTGGAAATTGTTCAGGTGGGCCAGAATTTCCCAGAGGGAGCTGAAGCTGCTGCAGCCTGATGGGCTCAGGCTGTGTTCTGCTTACTCAGCTGGTTCTGTCTAAACCAATAGTTCAAAATACTTGTGCTGCTACAAAATCTGTACTAATACCTCAATAGGAAAGCCTAATTCTCTCTTTTTCACAATTTGCTCCTGAAGCAAGGCTTGCTGTTACTCTGCAGGGTGTAACTACCTATGGACATAGAGGGGTGAAGACCCAAGAAAAATTTGCAGTGAGTTTTCTACAACACATTTGATTTGTGTCTGTTACAACCCTGGTTTTGCAGGACTCAAGTTAAGGGCAGGGCAGGCAGCACTGCAGCCAGGACCCACTCACAAGGGGCTGGTCACTCATCCCCAACCTGCCCTGTGGCACTGAGGACACCAGAGAACACCACACACCTACACATTTTACAGGTGTGAAATAGCAGGGCTGTATTTCACATTCACCTGTGCTAGAGGTGAAAACACTTGAAGAATTCCCTTTGTTTTCTCATCCTTTGTTTTCTGCAGAGCTTTTCCAGCCCTCCCTCCTTACCTGTCATGTTTGTTCTCCTGCGCCGCTCGCAGCAGCTCCTGGATGTTCTTGGTGATCTGTTCTGTTTTCCTGATCACATCTTCTGTACTGGGCAGACTGGAGCTGGGGGCTGGGTCTGTGTCCTCAGGGATGGAGCCCTCCCCCTGCCACACCACGCTGCGCTGCCTGCCCTTCCTGCCCGACCTGCAGGGAGCAGAGCAGGGCTTGGCATGGGGACACAGCAGTGCCCTGTCACCCCCAGCAGTGTCACAGCACCTACCCTGGCTCCTCCAGCTCCACAGGGGT
Organism: Zonotrichia leucophrys gambelii; assembly: GCF_028769735.1. NCBI lineage: Eukaryota > Metazoa > Chordata > Aves > Passeriformes > Passerellidae > Zonotrichia > Zonotrichia leucophrys. Next base: position 4,273,710 of record NC_088185.1, read on the forward strand.
GGTGGGGTTGTCATAGTCGCTCTCAGACACGCTGCTCTGCTTCTCCAGCTTGGAGGCCTGCAAGGAACAGATTTAGTTCAGCCTGTGCAGGACAGAGCAGCTCTGGGCTGGGCCAGAGCCATGTGCTGTGCACAGGGATTTGCTCCTTGCACAACAGCTCCTGCATTGCCCTGGAGCTGCTGTGCCCCTTTCCCCATGCCAGGCTGCTGCTCAGCTGGTACCCAAAGCCCTGGGCACTGCCAGCACAGCCCCTGGACACCCAGCACGGCAGGACAGACAGACAGACAGAGCACAGCATCCTTCCCTGCCACTGAAACTGCCCCACAGGGACACACTCTGAGAGGCCACCAGGAGCTGAGGCCAAATGGAGAAGCAGCACCATGAAACAGGAGCTTGAAGAGTGGATAAGAACCTCTGGAGAGGGAGAGAACCCCAGAGAGAAAGAGGCCAGACCAAGAGAGCAGAGCAGAGGCCAGAGATCATGGTGGGGAGGCTGAATGCAGAGTGGGAAAGCCACTGCAAAATGGGAGCCCAAAACAAGGGCTGAAGACTGTGGCAATGGGAAATCCAAAATAAAGACAGAAGACAGAGATGGGGGAGCCCAAACTGCAGGTTTGGGTCTGAGGGCATGGATGGGACTGAGGAGACCTGGAGCTCATCACAACTGGGGGCCAGAGGGGTTAAAGACCATTGCAAAAGTGAAGCCCAAAACAGGGTGGGAGGCTAAAGTGTGAGGAACTGAGGCCCCTTGAATGCTTAATGCTGGTGCAGAGGTGGAAGACCAAAGAAGTGAGAGTTCTGGATGCAACAGGGCCAACCATGAGAGTAGAGGGCCACAGAAGAAGAGTGTCAAAAGCAAGAGAGGGGGCAATTCCAAAGTGGAAGCTGAAATGAGAGCAGGAGGAATGCAGGGAAGCAGAGGCTGCATTGAGCTCTGTAGGCTCATTGCAAAGTGGGAGGCTGATCCAGAAAAAAAGGCTGAATGAAGAAAGGGATACCAAAATGAGCTTGGAGGGCAAATCCTCAGCCAGCCCCCAGGATCACCACACATCTGCTTCCTCAAGTCTTCTAAAACTGCAAAGCTTCACCCAGGTGCCCAGCATGGTGTGTCTGGTGTCAAATACACCACACTGGTGTCACTCTGATCCCAGAGCAGCCCCAGCAACCAGCCCTGGGGCTCTTATAGAAACCCTGAAGTCACCATGAGGGAGTCTCCAGGGTTAAACTGTAAGGGACACCTCCAATCTGCTGAACAAATAATATTTCTGCCTCAAGGACAGACCAAAAATGTGACCAGGAACCAGTTTTCACTGGCTGAGATTCATTTGTTAAGCACTCATCTGATGTTAAACCCATCAATTCTTAAGTGAAGCACCTGGAGTTAAGAACCCCTTTTCAATTTTAAAATTACTCTGCACAGAAAGGAAAACCAGAATTTTTGAACACTCTTCTTTCAGGACAGCTGGTAAAGATCAGTTGTAAAAGTGAAATGTATTTTAGAGATGAGGAACTATTTTATGTAGAGTCTGACCTTTCCCCTCTCCCAGGTGCACAGAGACAACAATCCTAACAGTGGCAAAGCTCGACCATCTGGTCAGAAATACAAACAACAGTGATGAATTACAAGAAGAAGCTGCTATGGAATCAGTAATATAGAATCAGTGTAGAATAAAAACAATCAACCAAACTCTGCAAGTTTTCAATACCAGACAGCACTGCAGCTAAACCCAGATTTCCATTTGGCCAAGCAGGATTTTCCCTTGAAAGTTTTTTCTTCTATCCTTACTTGCAAATCTAATATTTTCTGAACGAATATGTCCAAACGTGGTACAGTCAAAATAAAATGGGAACAGAAGGAATTAAAAAGCAAGATCTGTGTCCTGGCAGAGAGAGACCAGAGTAAACATTTAAACCCCCAAATTTATTATCTGTAAGGCAAACAATCAATCAGGACCACCTGGATTGGTGCAAGCCACCAGCCCTCAAGGAAAGCAGCTTTGAAGCTGGGCCTCATGCAGTGCTTTTAGTCAGCAGGAGAGTTGTACATTGCCTTAGAAACATCAGTGAGAGCCTGGAAAATCAGTGTCCAAACAGCAGCCAGCTTGTCTTGGGGCTGGTGTGCAGCTGAAGGAGTGACCTGGAGAACTGGGCGTGGTGTTAAAGGCTGGAGATGTGAAGTTAGAGAGAGGCAGAGCCCGGAGCTGGGGGCAGCAGGAATGGAAGGGAGGAAATTCTGCTCCATGCAGGCTGCAGGGCCAGGCAGTGAGAGGGGGAAGAGAGAGGATGTGCTTCTGGGGAGATTGGCACCTCCTCCAGGGAGAAGACCGATGGGGAAGGTACTTAACCCTTCGTGTGCTCTCATCCCTCGACCAGGAGAGCGTGGAGGGGAAGGAAGGTAGAGATGAAGAGGAGGTCACAAACGCACTCCTCCCGATCTAAAAACGGGAAAGACAAAAACCAAAACCAAAACACAAACAAACTCTTAACTGAAATCAAAGGAACATTCTTAAAAGCATGGAGATGACACAAAGCAAGAATGATGTTGAGAATCTGGCTTAGGCTGAGGGGACTTAATTGTTTCAAAATACAATTGAATTCATGCTCATTCTAATACTGAGATTCCAGAGGTGCCAAATTCCATGGAGAACAAAATAAAAAAAAAGATCACCACATGCCAAATTAACTAACTCCACAAAACAAATCAATGCCTCAGAACTGCCACTGCTATCCAAATTTCCACCCAAATGACCATAGGACCTATACAAAGCACTGTCACATTTTGCACACACAAATGAATTCTGACATTTCTTGCTGCCATCATATCAACATGACAATATAATTTAAAATGATCCATATTTCATAGCTTAAATTAATTTAATTGATGGTGGGGATTGGTTCCCTTGGTGCATTCAACTGTCTTCTGTGGAATGTGCATAGAATATTTGCTCTCCCTCATGCCAAAAGTAACTTCAAAATACATTTTAAAGGTCTTAATAATTTGACTGGAAGGAAATAAAAGACATTGCTACTAAGAGGGAATGATATTGTCAAAAATCTACACATTTTCAATGTGTGTCTAAATGATACTGTTCTGTATTCCAGCCCACAGGGCAATCTAAGAAAAATTAACTGTGCTAATTAATTAAATGCACTAGTATGTGTTGGGTCACTTCTATAAAGTGTGAACGCTTCAGTGCAAAGTCCCTCTGGCCAACAGAGAACTTCCTCTCCACATCACACAGGAAAACACTAAACCAGAAGAATCTGCTTGACTGGCAGATCTAAACCATCTCCAGCCTCCAGTTCCAAATTCAGAATAAGAAACTGGTAGTCTGGGGAAAATTTTTCCATTTTATTTTATTTTTGTAAGGTGGTTATGAAGTTCCACAAATTGATACCTGCATGTTTATCTCCAGAACTACATGAACTTTACCTACCTTCCTGGAATACTATTTCCCCCTCCCTTCCTGGTTTTCAGACAATCACATATCGATATTTTATATATATATATGTATATATGTACACACTGCTTTTCAAACCATCAGGCTCCTGCAGACATGTTAATACAGCAAACATGAACAATTCTCACAGTTTTATCCCCCCTGGTTTTTTTTTTCCCCTCTGAAGCAGAAGCTGAGTGAACGAGCGGCGTCGGAAGAGACAGCAAAGCTGAACATGAGAGGCAGTGCAGAAGCAGCAGCACTTTTACTCACGTGTGGAGGGAAGGGCTGCAGCCTGGTGATGTTTTCCTCTGGGTAGGTGACCTCCCCCATGGGCAGGTAGGGCTTCTGCCCCGAGCCAGTCTCGTACATGGACATGGGCCTGCTGCCCCGGGCCGACGGGCGCCGCTTTAGGGAGGAATTGCTGCTGGGGTCTGGGTACTCAGCACCACTTTGCACCTGATAGATATTGGTTGTGGCCTGTCTTCTGAGGTTGGTATTTTCACTCTGGAGAGTTTGGAGCTGAAAGAAATGTGCAGCAGTGGGATTTGGTTTCCTAAGAGCAAGTGCCAAAAGCAAAGTGACCACGCGACACTCGCTTGTCAGCTGTACCACAAAATCCAGGTACTGCTGCCTGGGGGTTCCTTTCTTTTTCAAAATCTACTTGGCTTGCTTGGTATAAGCATAGAAACATCTTTGTTCCAGATCTGGAAATATTTAGGTGCTGATTTCCAGCAGCTGCTGGGATGTAAACTAAAGTTAGATGTTAAAATTGGCTGCTTTAGTTCAAAAACACAAATCCCATTCCCTCCAGCCTGCTCTACTGGCACAGGAATCCTGGGATGGAATGAGCCTGTGGGGGAAGGACTGCCAACACAACAGTTTTCCAAGCAAAGGGATCCATTGCAGCAGCCAATATAAGGACTTAGAAGACTTTAACATAAGGCCAGAGAAATCTGACAATGCCAGAATTGCAGCACAGACACCAGAGGCAGCACAAAGGAACTCGAGCTTGCTCTGCAAAGCAAGGAGAGAGTTCAGCTTATGAAAATCAGGCATCAGCTATTGCTATCTAAGAAGCCAACAAGAAAGCATTTTAAAGCTTTTTATTATCATGTATTTATTTGATAGTGAAAATACCAATTCTGATTATTTTGTGGACTTGGAGTAAGTTTGCTATATTAACACATCGAAAAGATGAAGAAAAACTGCAGGACAGCAAGGATCCTCCTTCTGCTACACCATAAAAATATCCTAAAGCCTCATAAATTCATAGGCCCCAAAGGTTTTTTTTTGCCCTAAATGATTATATATCTGTCTAAAGAAACCCAGTGTAAGTGAAAAATTACTTCAATTGATGCAAGAGAAATGCTGAAACCAGTAGAAGGTGTTGAAACACCCTGAGATCTCCCAGTGTTCACCATTCCAAAAGAATAGAATTGGCACTTAACAGACAGAGATATCCCAATTAATCTGAGGGTAAGCAGCCAGCCCTTTCTAGCCAGCCAGCCAGGATAGTGAACTCAGATATAAATTGTCCTTTACCCCACAAAAATAGAGATAAGTTCACACACACAAGGCATGCTGGCATTGATTCCTCATTGTTTAAAGCTGCTTATATTGAAGCAAGACAGCAAAGACACCCAAGACTTGCAACTTGGAAAACTGATGCTAAAGTTTTGACATAAGTCAAATCATCCTCATGATTTGCAGGGCTGGGTCACCACCAGCACCACAAAAAACCAAGATTTAAAGCATGTGTTGCACATAAATATTTATAGTCTCATGCCTGATCCCAAAGCAGCTCCACTTCAAAATGAGTTTTCTCACTATCCTAATACTGGATTATTTCATTCTCATTTCCAGCAGTTTTATTCTGACAATTTCTGATACCCCAAGAGCTGGAGGGAGGGGTTCCTCTGTTACCTTTTTCTGCATAATCCTCAGCTCATCACTCAGGTTGATGTTCACTTTCATTAACTGCTGAATCTTCACCTCAGAAGCCACCAAGGCATTTTTAACCTGCATATATTCTTGGGCTGTCACTGGTCCATCTGACAAGTCTGAATCCAAGCTCTAGGAAAAAGGAAGAGAAAAATACTTACACCATTAAGAAGAAGAAAACAAGAAAATGAGATTTCAACAGCTTTTCATGTACTTACTTTAAAGGCATCACAGTTCAAATGAAGTTGAAATTAATAAGAGCCATTAACCAGAATCATCTGAAGTCCTCTAGAAAAGCAACCTGATGCCAATCAGCTTAGCTCCTCTAAAAATATTTGCATCAGAATTTCAGTGATAAAATAGTGTTTTATAAGGGTTTTTAAAAAATATGCAATAAAGAACTGCCAAGTTATGAAAGACAGACTGCTAAATACCCAGAGTGCATTCCCAAAGAAGATTAAAGTAGAGCCACCAGGTTTTACTGCCCTTTGGTGCCATTCTGCATTATTTCAGGAATGGTTTGACTCACTTGGACACCATTGCTCTGCTGTGAGTATTTCTCCAGTAAGAAGCAGTAAATGTTTGTGAAATACCATGGAATCACTGATTTAGAACTTTCTGGCAGATCAAATTATTTCATTTATGCAATTAAATCTGTACCTTGTCTCCAGCCATACACATTACTTTTCTAGAGAGGCTTTTTTATACAATAAAAAATCCTTGAGCAACAACATTTAAGAAAGTTCATAGATTGAGGCATAATTACAAAATTAATTAAAATATTAATTTTCTGATAATTTATGCAAATGACCTTTATGAATAACACTTGAGGGTGTACCACTATTTCAATCCTACCTTCTGCCTGTTTGATTTAGCTGCATTTGTTTCCAGATCTGTATCTTCATCTGAAGCAACACTGTCATAATCAGGCTGGTCATTGTCCTGACTTTCACTGCTGTGCTGATTGCTGATTGATTTCAGGATCAGCTCCACATTTTCTGCAGATCAACACATGAAACACATACTAGTAAGTCTGGAGAAGAAACAGAAGTTCATAATTCGGAAAAAATTCAATTTAGATCCACCAAGGAGGAATGAATGATTACTGTCCCAAACTTCAAAGTATCATGGTTTTGTCTTTTTATTTCTTCTAAGTGTTTAGGCAAGTTACAATAAGTGGTGAGAATTCTTTAGCAGCGTAATAAAATTAATATAATTAAAAAAAAAACCCTCAACAGACTACATTGGACAAATGGATGTCATCATGCAAATGAAAAATATAGGGAAGTATTAAAAGTTAGAAAATACTTTTTTGGTATTTTGTCTCCAGAGGGAAAAAGATATATGAAAACAATTTATAGATCTCTCTCATAATTCAGCTCTGCTGAGGGGCTCTGGGAGTGATTGAAGTGCTGGCAAAGGAGCTGGCAAGAAAAGCTCACTCACCTTTGGAACCAGTGAGAGAATTCCCCTGCTGTCTTCGTTTGGCATCACTTAAAATGTCTATAACCAGTGTAGCAAACTCGTGGGCATTAAATCGAGCCAATTTCTGCCTTCCCTAAATGCAGAATAAAGCAGAGGAAAGAAAAGTACATCCTGTATCAGAAGAACAGCAGAGTCCCCAGGAAAAACTAAAATACACACTTGGAGTTGACTGTTCAACTACATTTACTGCAAAAAGTGTGATTTAAAGGGGAAATGTGAAATTATTTTAACCTCTTTCCAAGTAGATGCAATACTTCTACAACAATAAAATGCAATAAAGCAATATTACTTAGGCCCACTTAATTATCTGCGTGGTTATATTATTTTTTATAGTATTAAGATTTCATACCTGATTCCTGGTTGAGGAATATTCAGGATTTACAGGAAGAAAAGGGACCACAGTGGTTTCTGTCACAAGTGTGCTGTGGTTCTGAGTAGCAAGCCAAACTGCTCCAGAGGAAAAAGAAAAAAAAAAGAGAAGAGGGAATAACCTTCCTGTACTGCTTGACAGTATTTCTTTGTCAAATAAAAGACTGCAATTTCAAACACAAACACAATCAATTCAGAGGAAAGCTTTTCCCCAGAGGGTTCTCTGCTCTGTGAAAAACACAAGATTTTTTTCAATTAACATCCCCTTCAGGCAATGCAAGACAAAGAAACTCCCCTCAGCAGTAATTGCTGAATACAGAAGCACTTGAACAGAACATGTGCTTGGACTGGAATTTTGTATGTAAAGTGACAATCCAGACTTGTTTTATTTCATTCCAGAAAGTCTCACTCACCTGCATCTGTCTCCCTTCTGTCAACTTCATCATACACATCCATGGCAAGTTCTTCAAATAAGTGATTGCTTAGCTAAGGGGAGAGGAGAATAAACACAGTTTGAAAAGAAATGAAACCCAGTAAGATCTCTGACAACAGAAAATTACAGAGAAAATGTAAGAGCACAATTCTGCTCTTTTCTCCTGCCTCTGTAATCCATAGAAAAGCTCCTTTCTCAGCCTGCATGACCACCCCATTTCTAGGTACAGAAACAACCATCCTGTTCTGCACTCCTCCTTTCCTGGTCAATGGAATTTTTTTACCTCTCCCATCTGATCACAAAAAAAAATTTTGTGTTTGGAGTGAGGCAGATGCACTGTGGGAATGAGGTAACAAAAGAACTCCAATGAACAGTGAAGGATCACAAAATATTTTTGCATTTCAAGCTGCTCCTACAGCAGATGGGTCAAGAGATACTTGTGCTAGGGAGCCTGAGAGATGAGAGTTTGCCATATCTAGAAAAGGAGTTTTACTTACAGACTGAAGCTTCTTCTTGGCTGCTTTTGCCAGTTCTGATACATCCAGACTGCTATGAAAACAAGAAGTGATCATTACATCTACAGCATTTCACGGCTTCTACACATTAAAATTCTATATTTTGGTAACTCTGTGTCACTTTTACCTTAACTCCCCTAATATTTCAGTATTTTTAGCATTGTTTTTAACACACTGATGTCATTAATATTGCTACTATAACATCACAATTCGCTTATTATTAAGCTTTATTTTTAAATTTAAAATGAAATAATACAAAACATTCTTTGGAATATGAATACCCACAGGTTTTTACCCACACAATTTTTAAGTTACTGAAGTTTTTCACACAAGTTTTGCAAGCAGGAGGTTGGACAGTGGTTTACTTACAGCCGTCTTATTTCCAATTGCACAGCAAGAAAAGAGGAACAGGAACTTAAAATTAGTACTTGATACTTCTTACACAAATCTGATTTCATTGATCACAACCAAAAGTTAAAAGCATTTAAAAAATCAAGAAAAGACTCAATTGGTCCTTAAATTATTTCCACAATCTGTTTCTTAGGAATTCCCCATGTGTTTCCCTTCCCAGAAATGTCTCACCTTCTCCCTGCATTTTAATAAATACAATCAGCTTCTATAATTTCCTGATTTTTTTTTGATATCCCAATATTCTTTCTATGAAAAAAAGCTTTCAAGACTAATAAAGGCACACATAAAAAAGTTAGAATAGCAACAAGCTTAAAAGTGTTTCAGAAAGGAAAGAAAACTTAATTATTAGATGTTTTCAGACATGTGATGGAATCAGCAACTTACCTGTCTGCCATCTGAGGTATAACAAAGTGCTGCCCATTTTTGTGCTCTAGAGTTGAAAACAAATTGTGCTTTACTAGGTTGGTACTGGCCAACAGTTTTCAATAATAAGCATCAGGCAACACTAAATAATTTATCTTGCATGTAATCAATCAATTAAGGTTTATTAGTTGTATTGGAAGTCCATTAAAAAGAAAATTAAGTTCTAACACAGGTACCTTTATGGTTAAAAATCTGTGAGTGTGCTTGTGCTCAAAAAGCACCCACTAAACAGAACACTCCCCTGCTGTTGAAATTCAATTAGAAGAAACTACTTGGAAGAGTTTCTACAGTATATAAAGAACATGTATTTGTGGAAAAGCAGGAAGGAAATTTGGTTTTAATTTCTGTCTATTTAAAACCCCGCAGTTTTATCCCAATTTTAAATGCATCATCCCTAACGATGCATCTCATACTTTTTTTGGTTACGTGTATTTTGTTTGAATATTTGAAAGGGTTACAAAAAGTGCAGTGCACAAATATGACACAGCACAGCCTGAATGTCCTGTAAGTGGCAGTGCCAGGTCTGAGGGTGCAGTGTGGTGCTCACCTGGTTTCCTGCCACAGAGGTAGAAAGCCAACCTGTCTGTGAGCTCGTACTGGATCTCCACCAGCCTCTCTGCCAGCTCGTGGTGCCCCCCTTGTCTGTCACACACAGGGACAGGGGGCAGTCAGTGACACCCAGAAATGGGCACACAAACACATTTAGTACAAGCCAGCACTGCATTGTTTGGTGCATCAACCCATCACAGATTTACAGCTCAGTTCCACCCCTGTGCCCCAACCCATCTCTGCAATCTGGGACATTCCAACAACAATTCCCCTGCTAACCCTCACTCCTGGAGCCTGAACTTGCACAAACTCTTCTCTAATTTTCTGTGAGCTGCTAGATTGGCACAGCCTGTGTCATTGGCATCATAGCTGATGTCCCAGGCACACAGAACACAGGCTGTCATCTGATGAAAATACTTATTCCTCATTTTTATTCATTCATTCTTTCTGGAAAAAGTATTATTAGCATTTAGCAGACAAATTATTTCAGGACAGAAACATATCTTAGCAGGTTCATTGGGTGATTTATGGGCATCAGAGGTTCCTACCTTGCATAATCAACTGGAGTTTTCCCATTGGAATCTTGTGTGCCAGGATCAGCACCATAAACTGCCAACAGTTCTGCTTGCAAAGTCTGTCCTGCCTTAGCAGCAACGTGCAGTGGGGTGTTTCCTTTCTCCTGCAAGAGATTAAGGAAAAATATCTACTTAAATCTAAGTAGAAGATTGAAATATAACATGAATCAGCTGAAATCAGTGTAAATAATATTAATTGGAATTGACTGTATATCATCAAAATAATGAAAAAAGTGTTCCTACAGGATGGAAGAAGTTGGCTTGAGCTCCTAAGGAGAGCAGTCGCAAACAGGTCTCCAGATTCCCTGTCCTCACACTGGAATGGAGTTGCTGAAAAAGAAGCAAAATTATATTTAACAAAACAACAACTGTGATTCAGCAGTTGTTTTTCAGCCATGCTTTGAGAAACAAGAGTATGCAGGAGAAGAAACAAAATGAGCTCTTACTACAGCTCATTTGTGTAAAAGTTTTTCTCCAAATTCACCTCTATTAATGCCTCTCAATCATCACCTCCAGTGATACCCACAAAAAAGGAGCTTAAAGTTGAAGTTGAGCTTTATGTGCAGAAAAGCAGAAACAGTTAAGCCAGAAGGCAGCAGGGGAAGTCAGTGAGATGTGCCTGTGCTGTCCCAGGAGGCACTGACCTTGCTGAGATCCTTGGCAGTGACGCTGTCGTCCTCCCGGCACGGCAGGCGATGCACAAACGCTAACATTTGATATTTAGCTCTGATGAACTCTGCTTTGTTGGGACTGCACAGAGAAATCCAGGCAACAAGAAGGGAAAGGAAAGAAATATCAGTGTTTTCATAAGTAATACAGAAGCTCCAGAAAAATTAAAATTTACAAGTGAAGATTGAATCAGAGATTTGCGTTGCTGATGGCAAAGTTAGGCATGGAAAAATATTTTCATTAAAAAACAACCCAGTGCAGATTGTCTGACTATATAAAGAAAAAGTCTGTTACAATCATCAAATATCTGCAGGCTGTAGCATGTGGTGTCTGTTTCTTAAAAGAAATACAGACTTTAAAATCATGCCAACTTAAGATCTATCCTTACTCTACACAGCTATTTACATTTTAAAATGAAGCACCATCAGTCAGGAACAAAAATATCTGAACTTTTATTCAATTCCTCAACCAAACTCCATTTTGTTAGCAGCATTCAGTTAACTGAAGCATATGACAATGAAAAGTCCTTTGACTAAAGTGCAAGCAGAGCTCCTCACTATTCAACAGGAATCCATAATCCAGAGAATTCAAGCACCGTATTCCTATTTCTAAAATTAAGTTTCTAAAATTAAAAAGAAAATATTTGGAAATAAAAGAAAAAACTAATGGCCAAACACACAGAGGTTCCTAGGTGTTGTTCTGTCACTGCTGGATAAAATAATCCCATTTCTGTAAGATAACAATTCTGCATTTCCCACTTACTGCACTTTGTCCTGGGGGCTGGCCTTGCGCCGCCCGCTCATCACGGAGGCAGGGTCCAGCAGGGAGTGCTCCCAGATGGAGTTAGCACCATTGTTGTACAGAGTTTCCACCATCTGAAAGGCAGAACACACAGATATTTTGCTGCTGGTTGCATTAATCAACTATTTGGAATTATTTTCAAACAACAGATTCCCACTCTGTGTGCCAGCATCTGTAACCTGCTGGGATATCGTAACTGGGCACGTGTTTAGGATGTTATGATGTGGATTTTAGTGAGAACCCCCTTAAAATTCTCAGCTTTTTCCAACAGCACCTCCAGTGAAAAGAAAATTCAGGTTGAAGCAGATGTACTGTGGAATTTCTTTCACAGATGCACAGTGAAAGAAAAGTTGAAGTGACCTTCCAAAGCAAAGGTATCAAATTCAAAATGCAAAGATAATTCTGACTTTAGTGGTCCACCACAACAAAACAAGAGAAACAAAATGAGAATAACTTAGGAAAAAAGCTTAAAAGGACTAGCTCTCTCAAAAAAAGGTTTAGTGATTTAAATTGCATTAAAAAAATCTGGTTTTAATGAAGGAAAACAGTTTTCCTGTGTACCTGCAGCAGTGTTGGAGGCCACGGGGTGTGTTTGAGATGCCTCACTTGGGAGATGTGCCGGCCCAGGCTCCTGTGCACACTGCAGCACTCATCACAGATCAGGATCCCCCTGTTTATGGATGCCCAGCAAGGATCTGCAAAAGGAGCCATCCATTAGAACACAGGAAGCAACACGACCTTGGATTGCAAAAGCAGAGTCTAAAATCAGCATTTTAACCTTCCCTGCCTGGTCACTGTGTGAGCCTGGGAATGTCACAGCCTTGCTGGGCTCTGGATGCTGGGAAAATGGGAAACACCAGTCCTGGCACTCGTGGGGGATGTGGGAATCCCAAGGACAGTGAGAAGATCTGCAGTGGAAATTTGGGGAGAAGCCCCACTGCTTGCAGTTCTTCTTGTGAAAATACTTTCCTTTCTAAACATAACAAAACATTGAATTTATCAGCACCTTGAAGTGCTTTACTTCTTATTTGTGGACTCCCACAGAAGTATTCCTAATGACAGTGCCTACTTGCTCTTTGAAAAAAACTCCTTTTTTTGGGATTTTTAAAAAACTTTTAAAAAATATTTTTCAAAACCACGAAATTTTAAAAACACCAAGTTGCCACAGCACTCAGCCTTTCCCCCTACTACTCAGTTTTCAGTTCTATATTAGAACAACATCTTTTAAATTTTCACTTTAAATAATAAAATCACACAAGAATGTCATAATAAAAAAGGATACATCTGTGCCAAGTCAAAGGCTCAATAAAATCCAAAATTCTCAAGGAAAATAACTTCATCTCACAGCAGATCTGAACTGAACCATCTTATAAGCAGCCCAAAAAGAAAACTGATGGGAAGTCAAGTAGTAAATAATATATATGAGCTACAAACATCAAAAGGCATAAAATCAAGTAGGAATGGTGGATTAGGTTAAAACAATAAATGCCCACAGGACACCAAACAGGTCCCTCAGCTGCTCAGAGCTCAGTCTCCAGAAGAAATTCCAATTTCTGTCAGTGACACGTGAAACTCAACGTGCCAGAACCCTGCAGGAAGAGGCAACTGAGCAGCCAGACAGAGCTTCAGACCCAGCACCTCCCAGGAGAACAAAAAAGGAAATCAAGATCTCTTTTATTTTGGAAAAATCTTAATTTCAAACGCAGAGATGAGTCTGAGGCCAAATAAGCAAATACAAGGCTGCCTGGTATCTGATGAGAGAACTTCTGAGTCCTGTCAGAACACATCTGAGCACTGGTGCATCATATGGAAAAGTCTCCTCTGACCCACACAAATTTATCATCTGAATCCCTGCAGATGAGATGTGATTGCTCAGGTTTCTGAGCAGAGTTGGTGATCTGGGTGTGCTACAGGCAAAGCTGTCTGAGCCATGAGGGTCAGAAGCATCTCCTGACCCACCAGAACCAGCCCAGAGCCAAATTAAAGCAGGTGAGACAAAAAAATAATCAAATTGTTAAACAACAAATTACAAAAAAATATAAAATCATTCCATTATTTAACAATTTTGATTTCCAAGAAGAAAAAGAACAGCAATGCAGAGAGATGCATTCATGGCAAGCTAATGACCCAAACTGAGGCAGCCTTCCAGATTAATGAGCCTGATCCCTTCCTGTTAGAGACAAACCCATCACACACGGATGGGATCTTTAAGGATTCTTTCCCCTGCCCATTCCCAGGCTGTTTGTGAGCATTGCTCTGCATTATCAACAGTCAGCACTGGGGGGTTTCTTTATTTCCACCTCCACACCCAATGCCCCTGGATATTTCAGGTTTAAATTTAATGCAATGAAGTGTCTGTCCTGGAATTTGAGTCATTTTTAAGACAGACTTAATTATGGATTTGATGAGAATATGTTTAAGCCAGTACCAAAATACACAGAATCTCACAATCACTGAGGTTGGAAAAGACCTCCAAGACTGAGCCCAACCTTGTCACCAGCCCAGAGCACCGAGTGCCACATCCAGGAATTCCTTGGACACCTCCAGGGATGGGGAATCCAAACTTCTCTGAGCAAGCCCTGAGCACCCTTTCCATGAGGAAATTCCTCCTGGTGTCCAACCTGACCCTCCCCTGGCACAGTTTGATGCAGTTTCCTCTCCTCCTGTCCCTGTTCCCTGGGAGCAGAGCCTGACACCCCCAGGGTATCTCCTCCTGTTGTGCAGAGTCACAAGGTTCCACCTGAGCCTCCTTTTCCACAGGCTGAGCTCCTTTCCAGCTCCCTCAGCTGCTCCAGCCCCTTCCCAGCTCCATTCCCTTTCCTGGACATGCTCCAGCCCCTCCATGTCTGAATGGAGCGAGGGGCCCAGAGCTGGACAAAGCAACTCAAAGCAACCCTCAGTGTCCAGCTCAGGGCTGGTCCCAGCCTGGCCCTGCTGCCCACGCTGCTTTTGACACAAAGGACAATTGGGGGAGAAGCTGCAGGGCTGGGCTGGTTTCTTTCAGGAACCTGCAGGGTGGTTCAAAACAGGAAGTGTGAGATGGAGACAAACCCGGCACTGGCTCTGAGAACCGAGCTCCTGCCTCGGGATAGGAAGTGCAGCACAAGAGCTGCTCTAAGATCACCCCCAGTCACAGAAAACCCTCCACACTCTGCAGAGACAAAGGGGGCATTGAGGAGCACCCAGGGGAAGCAATAATTAATGCAGGTGCTGGGCACACCCACCCTGGTGCAAAGGCTGCAGCCCCCAGGTCTCCTGACACAGCCCCCCTGCACCCAGGGAAAAATTCTCTGGTTTAGCTAAAGGAAAGGGTTGATTGGTTTTATTTACAAAAAGATTGAATTAAGATTTCTTTCTATATGTGGATAAGCCAGCAGATTCCTAGTAAATAAGTAAAGTTAAGATTTATATATATATATGTGGATAAGCCATAGGTTTCTAGTAAATAAGTAAAGAGCTGGCAGTGCTCTAATGTCACAATAAAAGGCAGGGTTACAGGATTACCAGACAGTGATTCTGATACCCCCAGGAGCTTAAGGAACACAATTCACACAGGTTTATCTCTGAGCCACAACACCCCTGAGGTGTGCAAGCATAGATAGGCTGCCTTGTGTGATAGGGAAAATTGCCTGCCAGCTCCATTGAGTGCAAAACCGAATTTCTACAGGGGTTCAAGTAAAATCCCAGAATCCCAGACTGGTTTGGGTTGGAGGGAGCTTGAAGCTCACCCAGTTCCAATCCCTACCATGGGCAGGGACACCATCCATTATTCCAAGCTCCATCCAATCTGCCCTTGGACACTTCCAGGGATGGGGCAATTCTCTGGGCAATCTGTGCCAGGGCCTCACTACCCTCCTAGGGAAGAATTCCTCCTATAAAAAGAAGAAAGTAACTTCCTGGAAGTTAATTTGGAATTTTTACCATTTTTTTAAACATAACTCAGATTTAACAAAAGTTGTTCTCCCTTCTCCCACATCCTATCTTCTGCCAATTCAAGTGTTATCTACATCACATAGACACCTACATTACAGATGTAATAATAATGTATTATTACATTAGCGTTTTAATTCATTAGAGTATGTGCATAATTAATTATTTGTATTGGAAGAACCTGCCCAGAACAAAACCAGCAAAAATTACAGAGAGAGAAAAGATACAGAGCTGATACAATAAACCAGGATAGTTTCAGATACAAGAGCAGCAGAACTACAGATGGTCAGGAGATATAACAGCCTTTCTAAAGACAAGATCTGTTTCCATACACTCCCAAACTGATCTGAGTGGGATGTGTGTCAGCCCAGAGCAGACACTGAGCGTCTCAGACACCTCAGCACAACTTTCCTTGGAAGTCTGGGACACCTACACCCAACCCGGGCCGTGGGACAAGTCCCAGCTCACCTGGGAAAATGACGAGGGAATGGATGAAGAGCTCCGAGCCTTCCTCGCTCCCCCAAAGCAGCCCTGTCCCTCCAGTGACACATTCCCGACCCACGCCCTCCTCCCACCTTTCAGCCGGTGCATTTCTGTCAGCTTTCCTCCTTCCCAAGCTGGAGATCTCCGCGTTTCCTCCACACCGGAGATCTCCAGGATATCCCGGAGCTCTGCGTGCCCCGGGCTCGGGAGGGGCGCCGGGACCCGGACGCTCGGAGCCGGAGTTCTATTCCAGCCCTGCGAGTGTCCCATGCCGCGCTGCTGGAACCTGTCCTGCCCACGGACTTTGGGTCCCTTCCCACCCGAACCCTCCCGCTCCCTCTCAGGTGCAGCGGCGGCCGCTCCGGGCCGGTGACACCCCCGGGCCAGCGGCGCCCCCGCGGCCCCCGGCCCGAGAGGGGTCGGCGGGACGAGCCCTGGCGGTGCCGGTGGCGGTGCCGTGCCTACCCTGAGCGCTGCAGTCGGCGCACACCTCGCTGCTCCTCAGGCGCTTCGCCATCGCGGGACCGGCGGCAGCGGCGGCGGCAGCGGGGCCGGTAACGGGCCCCGCCAGCGCCGGGCCGGCCCCCGCGCATGCGCGCCGAGCCGCCCTGTGCCGCTCCGCATGTCGCCTCTGCCGCCATCTTTACTCCTGGCACCGGCCTGATTTCAACTGAGCTCCCGTTCAACAGGACAGCACTGAGCGCTCCCGCTTAGGGGTGCGGCCGCCCGCCCGCTGCGCCCTGTCGGCGGGGTGGCGGGAGAGACTGGGCTCCGTAAGCCAAGTGGAGGATGCCACTGTGCCGCAAGCCCTGCCCTCACCCGCCATGGCGGGCGGGCGAGCGAAACCAAGGCCGGGCGAAGGCGGGGTGAGAGCTGAGCGCTCCCCCCGCGCGGAAGGCAATGGGACAGCTGCGGGCGGGGCATTCCATCTGTCCGCCCGCAGAGGGGGAGGGGGAGCGGCTTCCGCTTTCCGTGCAGTTGTCGGTGGCGGTGGAGTCCGGGGGACAGCGAGGAGCTCCCCCCTGCTCCGGCCACGCTGTGGTTCGTCCCAGCCGTCCCCGGAGGGACAGGGAAGAGGGACGGGGACGGCTGAGGGGGCGAGAGCGGAGAGACCCCGGGAGTGGCGCTGAGGGGGTCTGGGAGGAAAATCTCGGCAGTGAGGGGCTGCCAGGGGCACCAGGAGCAGGGGAGACCCCCGAGAGCGGCGCTGAGGGGCTCTGGGAGCAAAATCTCGGCAGTGAGGGGCTGCCAGGGGCACCAGGAGCAGGGGAGACCCCCGAGAGCGGCGCTGAGGGGCTCCGGCAGGAAACCCTCGGGAGCAGGGGAGACCCCCGCGGTGGGGTTTGCATGGGGCTCCCCTTGGAGAGGGGTGAACGGTTCCTAGGGGGTTGTGGCTCTCACACACACACGCACCTGGGCCAGGTGGGTGCCAGCAGAGAGCAGAAGCTGAAGGGGTCAAGGCTTGAGTAACCTGCGGTCTGCAGCACCCAGAGAGGGAAGAGTGAGGGGCCCCGGCTGCCCCTCCGCAGGTGCGTGCCGGGATGAGCTCCCCTGGCGGGGCCAGCAGCGCCTTCCCCCTGCACGTCCTGGTGTGGAACAACGACTACAGGCGGCTGGACGAGGAGCTGCAGGAGCAGGTAAAGGGGGCTGGGGGCTCCTGGGGGGCTGCTGGCTCTCGCTGTGCCAGGGAGAAGCACCCTGGTGGTGCTGCCAGGAGCTTGAGGGATCCCTGCACTTCGTTACCTGTTTATTTGTGGTGTGGGAGTGATGTGAGAAGATGTAGGAATATATTTTTATTTCAGATACTAACATATCCTATCTGTTGGCTTCCTATCTGTAAAGCTTTGCTGTGAGCATTCCAGTGCAGCTGTGGAGTAGCTAAAGAAGAGCAGCTGTGATGGACGTTAATTTATTTATTAAAGCAATAAATAGTGTTTATCTTAATGGGAAGTCAACGTGCAGCAAAAGTGGCTGGTGCTGCTGGACATCAAACCAGCCCCCACCTTGCTGAGCACCATCCTATAGATTTGTTGTTGCCCAAGATTGAGGGCAGAGTTTTTATATTGATTGGAATGTTTTCAGCATCTCTGGTAAAAAAAAAAAAAAAAAAAAAAAAGGATCATTGTTCCGTGCTGGAGAGTAGAAAACACAAAGCTGTCCCCTCTCTGGGCCATGATGATGTAAGGAAATGGCCTGAAAGCTGCAGCAGCAAAAATCCTTCTGGCTGAGCTGCTGTGGAAGAGCTCTGACCAGGGCTAGAGTGAGGTACAGTTAATGAGCAGAGCTGATTAATTAATCATACCTGACACCACAAGTACGTGAGCCCAGCCCAGCTGTGCCACCTCCTGACTGTCACCTGCAGCTCTAACGGTGCACCTGACTTACTAATTCCTGCTCAGAGCATGTTCCTGCCCTGGTTTGGGAGAATCTTTGGAATGCACTCACTTTTTATCTAATTCATGTCACCTTCTGCATTAACCAAAACCTTTAACCTCACTGGCACGTTGCTCCTGTGTGTTTATTTCTGACACCTGTGAGAGTTTGTGGTTAAACGGGGATCACTCAGCAGCTCCCACCTGTGGAGTGCTGCTTCCTCCCTCCATTCCCTGTGCGAAGATGGATGTCTCTCTTACTTCCTTTACCTGCTTTTAAACACCTTTTTTTCCCTTTTTTTAAGTATTCCAAAGATCTGTTTCCCCCTGCTTCTTTGGGATGAGCTTCCTGCTGCAGGGAGGGATCAAAGGCACATCCCAGCTGCAGCTGGGGTGGCAAACGGGGTTGGGCATGTGGGGACCAGGGAACAGCAACAAACTCAGTGGGGAGGGACCTTTGAAGCTGCATGAGGTGGAGAAGCAAATTAATTAATGTTCCACCCCAGAAGATGCTTTAAAGTGAAGCTTTCCCACTCTCAGTGAGATATTTCTGACTTGAAGCTGTCAGATAACGCTGTTAACGTGCATAATAACCTTCCTTTCTCATTCTGCTATTGACTTTCCCCTTTTCCTTTAGTTATAGATGCTCTTCTGTTTCAAATCTCTAAGCTAATAGTGAAAAATGTGTAAGGTATGAGTATGTTGTGCTTGCATGTTTTGGATATTTGTGCCTGTGTAGTTTATTTTTTATTTTTAGTGACTTGTAGAGAATGCCCTCACTCCTCATTGTGCTGTGTGTGCTTTGTGAAACACCATCTGCTTCTGTCCTTTCCAAAAGTGCTGTCCAAAAGCTGTGTTGTGTGCCCTGTTGCCTTTTTTTTCCTGTTTTCTCCCCATTCTGTTGTACAGTTTAACCCCTCTGTGGGGTCTCAGGCTGTCTGTGGGGTGATGCACACGGATGAGAGCCCCCATCTCCTCCTGAGCCTTCTGGGGGGAGACAGAAAAAGAACTGAAAAGCACCAGCAAGAATTCCTGTCCTACAGATTTTGTGTCATTTCTTAGGCCCTGTTCTGCTTCTCCTTTTATTCCTGTGGAGAAGCGAGCCAGCCCTGCAGAGGGGCAGTGCAGGAGAGTTTGGGAGCAGATCCATGGGAATGGCAGGGAATGCTGGCTCCTGGATTAGCCTGTGTCTGTGCAGGCTCTGATGGGCTCTGTTCCTCTCTCCTGGGCACTGGCAGGGAATGCTGGCTCCTGGATTAGCCTGTGTCTGTGCAGGCTCTGATGGGGTCTGTTCCTCTCTCAGGACGTTGACCAGCGGGACCCTCGGGGCAGGACCTTGCTGCACTTGGCTGTTTCCTTGGGTTACATCGAGTCTGCCAAGGTCCTCCTGCAGCACAAGGCAGATGTGACCAAGGAGAATGCACAGGGATGGACGGGTAAGAACAGCCTGGGGTGTTTTTCTTTAAGCAGCAGATGTTCTGTGCTTTTATGGGGAGTTTTGGGCAGCAAAGTGACACGAGGCTGTGGTTGGGTTTGTTTCAGTTTTGCACGAGGCTGTGAGCACAGGGGATCCAGAGATGGTCCAGCTGATCCTGCAGCATCGGGACTACCAGCAGACCTCCATGACCCTTGGAGGAGTTCCTGAGTTACTGCAGAAAATTAATGAGGTAATGATTTATTGAAGTGTAAACTCTCTCTCCAGACTGAAATCACTGCTTGAATTCTCATTCCAGTACTATTGCAATCAGCTGGGCAATTGTGTTTTGTTCCAACCTGCATATTCCATAGTGTTGAGGGACATGGAGGCTTTTCCTTGACTTTATTTAAATCCTTTGTATGTACTCCAGCATTGGAGGCTGAATGTTGAAGGCATTACTGCCACTCCAGTAGAACAAGGAAGAACAGTTCCCCAGAAAGCACCAGGGGCAGGGGAGTGCCTGCTTGTGCTACTTTCAATTTCAGTTTTAGCATTGGCTAATCATTTCTCCAGTTCTGCTCTCCTTTTCTTTTTCCTTTTTCTAAAATGTTCACAGGAAATGCTGCAATGAATGTCAAACTATTCCATGAGGTACTCATCAGATATTTTCCTTCTGCAGACTCCTGACTTTTATGTGGAGATGAAATGGGAGTTCACTAGCTGGGGTAAGAATCCTGCTCCTTGTTACCAATTCCAAGCTGTAAAAATGGGTTACAAATGTCCCACAACACAGGCAGGGAAATATCCACTCCACGGAATCCTCCTCTCCTCCATCTCTAAATGACCTCTTGTGCTTTTGTTGCACAATTATTCTTTGTTTCCTGTGTGGTTGGTTGGTTAGTTTTTGGTAGTGGAGTTTTCGGTAGTTGCTGAGGACTTTTCTTGGGTTTTTTTTACCTGTCCCTGGCCATGTGATCATGTGTTATCTATGGATGCACTGGTTGTTTGGGAAGTTCCTGCTTTTCCTTGAAAAGAATGAACACTAGGCCTCACAGCTGACTGAATATTTCAAATATCAAACTATTGTACTGCCAGGCATGGGGTTTATGCCATTTCACACCTTGCAGTCTGAACAAATATCTTCCTCCTTTTCACATTCATCTTTAAATTACGCTACTTTTACCCTAAGCTGGTTGTTCTTCAATCTAAAGAGGATCAGTATCTCACCTCCTCTGGGGTGAGCAATCCTGGGCTGGAGTTCATTCCCTCTGTGCTGCACTTTTGCCCATTTTCCCTTTCCTTTTCTCCATTTTTCCATTTCTCCCTCTGTGGCAGTGCCCCTGGTTTCCAGGGTGTGCCCGAGCGACGTGTGCCGCATCTGGAAGAGCCGGGCCAAGCTGCGCGTGGACATCACCCTGCTGGGCTTTGAGAACATGAGCTGGGAGAGGGGCAGGAGGACTGTCATCTTCAAGGGAGAAGGTAAAGAGTTCACCTGTCTGCACCACTCACCCCCAAATACTGTGTGAGCAAATCCTGATTTTACACCAAAAAGGCCTCTTGTGTTTTATGAAGGTTTTATGCTTGTTTGTGTCTCATAGAGATACTGTTTTATGATGGTGTAATGTTACTTTAGTTTTTTAAGATTTTCTAAGTTTTCTAATGTTGACATTCTTGTAGTGAACTTTCTCACACACTTTCTGTAAATAACTCATTGTTTTTCATTCCTTTATAAAAGAAGAGAAAGTTAATAGACTGTTAGTTTGACCAGTGTCATTGCAGAGGTGTCACTGTCACCTTCCAATCCACTGTCACTTTTGTAAAACTATAAATATTGGAGTCAGAGAATAAAACTTCCCTTTTTTCCCTTCACCTTGAGAGCGGTGGTGTGCTTGTGTTCTCTCGTGTCTTTCAGCAACAGTGTAATTTCTTTGCTTTGAGTAAATCTGAGGTAAAAATTTGGTGATGGGGTAAAATGTCAGTATTTTACTGTTTCCCTCCTCCTTTTCTGCTGCCCTACATATAAAAAATCATTTTAGTTCCATCTCCAAGTTTGATCCCAGCTGAATGCAGAAACAGCTGGGTTTGATACACGATATACCCCCAGCTCTTCACCCTGGAGCACTTGCTGAGTTTTTTAACTTGAAGCATTCCTTTTCTTCCACCAGACTCTGGTGGCTGGGCAGAGCTCATTGAGATCAACCACGATGACAAGTTTGTGACAACAGAGAGGTTTGAGATCTCCCAGCACATGAAACGTTTGACTCTGGGATCCATGACACCCAAAAGGAAAGATGTGGAGAGGCGCCTCACATCCCCAATCATCAGCACGTGCCTTGATACCAAAAACATTGCTTTTGAAAGGTAAGACAGGGAGTTTCTCTTAGCAAACAAACATTTTGATGTTGTGTCTGAAAAAAGCTTTAATGACAAACTCACAAAAGTTTTGGTAATTAAAACTTTTAGGGCTACGTCTTAAATTATTTTAAACTTCATAAATCACTAGATGAAGAAATTTGGGTTGGTCAAATAGCTAGTATTGCTTGGCAAAAAGTTTCCAATTGAAAGAAATCATTGGCAGAAAACTTCCAGTTTATCATATTAGTGGGATGGAATCATTAAGGTTGGAAAAGGCCTCTAAGATTGAGTCAATTGCTCACTGCAAATTTGCATTTCACACAAATCCATGTGCTGGAACTGATGGACAAGAACTTGGATTTGGTACCAAATAAGTCAACTCTCACATGAATACTTTAAGTAAATATGCACAGTGTGTCTTTTAACAGACACATTTGTCTTTCGTCATGACTACACACCTATTTATCCAGGTATCTGGGATTAATAACCTGTCAAATGTTGTTTAAAATGAGATTTAGAAGAACCAGATGGGGGTTGTATAAAAATGCAGCTGTGTAGACACTTGTGGTGTTCCCTTTTTGTCAGAACCACATCTGGATTCTGGGTATGGAGGACAGAAAAATCAGAAGGTGTCAATGGTTATGAAGCCAAGGTAAAGCCTGTTCTGTTCTTCTGAGAGATCTTGCAGCAAATTGAAGTCTGGCTGTGCTTTTTCTGTATTTCCTGACTATTTCAGGTCTTCAGATTCCTATTGGGGCATTGATTGTGTTGCCTGCAGAATTGGGCTGGAGTGAGGAACCTCCAGGCTTGTGGGAGGGATGGAGCCCACGTGCAGGAATGTCCCCAGGGGGATCAGAGAGGGGAGAGCAGGGACAGGAGATTCAGCAGAGCTGCCTGCAGTCCTTCCCTTCCAAGGGCTGCACTTAACTCACACCTGAACACTGCCATTGTTTCAGTGGGTGAAAGTTGAGGAATATAATAATAATAATAATAATATGATAATAACAGCACTGCAAGGGACCAGCAGCCATGAGTGGCATCATGAATTCATGAACTGCACCTGAGCCACAGCTGCTTAGAATGGTTCCTCCTGACACTGGTTCTGACCTCTGTTTCACCTCAGTGAAATATTTTTCAAGGTGGTTTGGCAGCCTTACTGTGGTAGGAATTTAGATTCAGAATCACAAGATTTAATTTCCCTGATTCTGTGTTTACTCCACGTTTGGGAATTGGTGCAATAAATTACATTTTGTAATTTAATTCACCAGAAGAGTAAGTGCTGAGTAGCTTTTACATTTATCTGAAGGTTTTTCCTGATAAGACTGCAGGGCTGTTCAGCTGGACAGAGGGTTCATTAATGTTCCCAAACTGTTACTAAATATAATTTCTTAAAATCTCTTGGAAATGCCTGTCTGGTGTTGAGGTTGGTTCAGTTAGTTTTGTGTCCATGATGTTTCACTGGGGAACTCTTTTTTTAACCTCTGATGTTGCTTGGTTTTTATCTCTGTATTTTTTTGTAAGGTCTACACAGCAAACAATGTGAACGTGATCACACGGATCAGAACAGAGCATTTAACAGAAGAGGAGAAGAGGAGATATAAAGGTATCTTCCCCAGAGGAAAATTGGGAATAAATACAAATCTCCCTTTGGTTGTCTGACACCTCCTTTGTGTCTGAAGAACTGGGCAGGCAAACAAGGAAATTCTCTTCTTGCTGACTTTGCCCTGATTTCCTTTTGTGTCTGAGGCAGCTCATTATTTCACTCTTAACCTACAAATGAACCTGGTTTTATCCCAGCTGTATTTAGAGGAAATAAAACCCCTTCAAACCTGTTGAAAGTTTGCTGACAGTTTTAAAAGGCTGCACTTTTCTGCTCAGGAATGTATTCCTGCCCTTACTTCACTTTGGCCATGGATACAAGATTCACAGAGGCTTTGTTTGCTTGGAATTTTTGTTTTGGTCTACTAATTTCTTCTGGTATTTGAATTAGAGTAAAGGGTGACCAGCCAGTAACTTTATATGGAAATTCTCCTACCCTGAGGTGCTGGGACTCATAAAGGTGTCTGCTAATCATAGAAACCACTGAAAATCTGTGCTCTGTTCTGTGTGTTGTACCTGTTTTGGACTATCAGCTGTGGGTCCTGGGCTTGCCTGGTAAAGCTCACAGGAGATCTGAATAATTTCCCTTTGAGTGGGAAGCCTGGCCTGAATTCCAGTTTTACTGCTCGTTAATGCTAATGGCTGGTTTTGTTTTCCCTCCTGTTACCTGAAGCTGATAGGAGCCCTCTGGAATCATTCCTGGGGACAGTGGAGCACGAATGTGGTGCTCAGGTGAGTGTCTGATGTCAGCTCAGGTCACTGTGCCAGGAGAATTCCTGGGGAGTGGAGTCACCTCTTGTTTCCTTAGCTTGGCAGCAGTTTTCATGATGAGGTTTTCATTTGCCCTGAGGGTGTTTTTGTTTGGTTGGAAATAAATGAACTTTGAGATCCCAACCCAAACCATTCCATGATTCCACCTGGCTTTAGAAGCTCCCTTGCTTCTAAACTGTGAAAGAGCAGTGGATAATGGATTTGCTGGCTCTCTGTCAGGATGGCATTGCACATTTACAGGGATTTAGAGATTTTGGGTTCAAATCCTCCATCCAAGTTTTGACTTTGGTGAAGGATTTGGAGCCTGGAAGTGCTGTGGCTCATTTGTGTATTTCTAGTTGGTTTCCAGCTTTAAAGTGTCTAAGATGTTTTCTGTCTCTAAAAATTTGGAGATTTTTAACCTCAGTAAAACAGAATAAAACCTCAGTCTAATAACAGCTGGTGTTTATCATTGGGTGTCACTGTGTCTGAAATAGGGAAGGAGTTGCTTCACAAAGGGTAAATGAAAAGTTTCTTGTGTTAACCACTGTTCATTACTTTTTGGGTTGTTTTTTTCCTCTCTTTCCTTCTAGAGTACATCCAGAACTACAGAATATGCTGCAACCAACAATCCCACTGCTATTACTCTGGAGGAATACTTCAACCCAGAGTTTGATTTGAAAGGCAGAGACATAGGAAGACCAAAGGAAGTCACTGTTAGAACACAGAAGTGAGAAATACCATTTTAACTATTTCTAGTTTGTCTCTTCCCAGTTATCTAATCCCTGGAAACCATTTTTACAAATATCCAGTGTGGTTTTCCCCCAGTTTTCACAATTAATTAGAAGACAGATCTTGTAGTATTCAGCTATAATCTATTTTTAATTCCACTGAGTCAAAACAAACATTTGGGCTGGTGCTGTGACTTGTTAGTAACCCCCTATCACTGCCCAGCTGCCTGTTTTGCTTTACACCTGTTCCTAAACTGTGAATTTAGGATGTTTTTATCCTACTTTGTCTTTAAGATTTAAAGCAACCCTGTGGATGAGTGAAGAGTTCCCCTTGTCTCTCATGGAACAAGTCACTCCAATCATTGACCTGATGGCCAGAACCAGTGCTCATTTTGCCAGACTTAGGGATTTCATCACTCTGGAATTTCCACCAGGATTTCCTGTCAAAATTGGTAACATTTAGCAATTTTTATTGTAACCTTGTCCATTTTTTTCCCTTTGGTTTTGTAATGTATTGTGTACAAAAAACCACATTGCCTTTTTAGTTGTATCACTGCTACCTAAAATGTTTTGTACATCTGGAGTCAATCCAGAAATATCATTTTGAAGACAATGTAATTTGTGTGAGAATGAGCTGTTGTCAGCCCCTTTCCACTTAGCTTCAGTGCCTTAAATTTGGCAAATGTTTTTTTAAAATAAGAGATTTATAGAGAGATTGAGCTAAAAAAAATAATAAAATAATAAATAACTAAAGCCACCTTATTGGTGAGTTTAGTTCCTCTGTGCTTTGTCATTATAGGAAGCTCTTGTGGAAGCAAATAATTGTTCTTATTTTGACATAAATCTTGTACTCTTACAGAAATTCCCCTGTTTCACGTGCTGAATGCTCGAATTACTTTTGAAAATGTCAACAGCTGCAGGACAGCTGAGAGACCCTCTCCTGGAGGTGCACAGAGTGATGCAGGTAAGGAAATCCCACCTTTTTTACATCCCTGTCCCTGAGGGAGAAGCTGAACTGCAGGGAATGGACCATGAGGAGCTGCAAGGTGCAAAAACCTTCATCAGAATTTTCAGTTACAACTTGTTGCAAACAGGGCACGGTGTGTTTTTAACTTTATTTACCTTCTGTAGGTGCTAATTTTGAGGTTGACCAGTCGGTGTTTGAGATCCCCAAGTCCTACCACGTCCAGGATGATGGCAGGAACATCCACGTGCAGGATGAGGATAATGAGATCATGCAGTTTGCCATCCAGCAGAGCTTGTTGGAGTCTGGTGCAAATAAAGTAAGTGCTGGGGTCTGTGCTGTGGCAGCTTGGGCAAGGACTGTGCAGAAAGAGCTGAAGGAAACCAGGGTAGGATCAGTTTTTCTACTTCAGACTTTAGAAGATAAAAATAATGTATTTGAAAGAAGAAATAAAGGTGGTTTAAGGGTTGTTTTCAGTGAGTTACTCTGCAGATCTGATAACTGCTGTGGAATTGTCTCTTTGCCCATCTCTAGGAATTGGAGATGCTTTCCAATGGAGCAGTTGCATATTCCTCAGACTTCAACATGCAGTATCAGAAGTAAGTTTTATTTCCACATCAAACCTTGCAGTGACAGAGCAAAAATAGCCCCAGCAGTACCATGAAGCATTTGGCCATTTTTTTTTTTAATATATATGAGCAAATGCACAAAACTTGAGGTTTCTCCTTGTGCTTCTTCCAACTTTTCTAAGAAACAAGAACTCCTCCCTGGTTTATGTTGTGTAGTTCTTTCCAGCTGTGGGGCTGGTCTGTGCACACAGCAGATTCTTTGCCCAACATACAAACCCAGTGCTCCTCTTAAAACTCTGAATTTGGTCCCTCTGCATTGAATCTTTGGTTATTAGAGGCTGCACACTTCAAGGCAGATCTTTCTTTTCAAAATCCTTATGTAATCCTTAAAAACATAGATTTAATGGACACCTAAAAATGGGCTCTGATGTCTGTGGAGTCTTCCTGCAGTTAAGTGCAAAGAAACCAAGAACTGAAACTTCTGGGTTCTTCTATACATGAAAAATCCTTTAAACCAGGTGAGAATGCTTTTAGAGGCCCATTGAAAATACAACTGTTGGTATCTATGAACAATTCAAAGGAATCCCTGTTTGTCATTGGGAATTTTACAGCTGTTGGAACAGCTGCTCTCATATCCTCAAACTGTTTTCTCCCCTCTGGAGGAGATTTTCAGATTTGTGAATCTAAAAAGTTGCCGGGAAGGATCATTGCAAAGAATACGAGTCAGGCTCTGTCTCTTTTCCTTCTCAGAGTTGTTCTTTTCCATCAGGGCCCTTCAGGAGAGCTTCCTGTCGGGATCAGGGACCTCCCACAGCAGCACCTCCAGTGAAGCCTCCAGCTTTGAGAAGGACTTGCAGCTTGCCATGGAATTGTCAGTGAGGGAGCAGGAGGAGCAGGAGAAGCAGCGTCGGGAGCAGGAGGATGCAGAGCTTCAGCAAGTTTTACAGCTCTCTCTTGTGGAAAAATAACTCCTAAGTGACCTCCTGAAGCAGGGATGACCAAATCTGTGTAAAACTGGAGATTGTCAGAGCTGTCAGTCTGAAGACCACTCCTGGATTGCTTAAGGATACGTTTTGCTGCCTTCTAAGTTGGCATCAGCTGCAAAAAGCTGATTTATTTTTGTTTGGGGGAGTTGTACATCACAGGACTCCACATCTGGCTCCCCAGCCACGCAGTCTTAGCTTTGAAGGAAATGTTTTTATCTAAACTTATTTATTGAAGAGCAGATGGAAATTTTGCTTTGCATCAGGATGTAGGATTGCAGTAAAGCTTGAAAGCCTGATTTATGGGGAGTTCAGGAGGGAAACTTCATTACTTACCAAAGAAATACTCATCTGCTTCATTATTTCTTAATAATTCAAAGCCATTGCCTGTTTTTCCAGCTGTTTCATGGGAGAGCATCTCCCTGCCTCTACACACACTGTAGTTCTTCATGCTGACAGATGGTTTCTGTTAGTTTTGTTTAGATATGGTTATCTCTCCTCTAGTTATTGAGATTTTTGGCTTAAGAGGGATAATTTTATACTTGAACAGCTCATCCAAGCTCCAGATTAAACTAGTGCTTTCTGAAAAAAGGACAAACCAAGTAGCCAGTAACATTTTAGATGCTGAAATGGGACCATTTGTCCAGCACAGCAGCAATTTCTGCATTGATTCCAAACCAGCTCTTTCCCCTGCTCAGAGGGCAGCAAGAAATTAAGGCATAGATAGATACAGGTGCTTCTTTGGGATCTCTTGGTGTGCAGGGCTGAGTGTGGGTGCTAAAAGCAGCCAGGCAAAGAATTCAGGGGAGATTTTCATGTGTCCTTATTGGAAGAGAAGTTTCATTCTGCAAGGGAAACGTGTGTTGCTTTTTAAAACCCCAGCTCTTGTCCTTCATGTGAATACATCTATTTTTTTACCTGAATATTTGTATTGATTTTAAACCAAACCACTAGGCCTACACTCATCCAACTGGTCTTGTAACGATTCCTAGGTCTGTTTTAACCAGCTTTCCTCAGGTTTTTGGCCATGCAGGATCTTTGTAGCTCTTTTATCTGCACTCCTCTCGGTGTTTACAGTACTCACACTGTGACTCTCAAGTGCACTCCACAGGTACACGGTGAACAGCCACAGGAAAGCCTTACACTTGTTAAATGTGAGCAATATCCCTCTGCTCTGCCTGCCAGGGCTGGAGGAACCTTTGGTACAGCTGCTCTGAGCTTGCTCCTAACACTGCTCCTGTTCCTCAGGCTGAACAGGGCACTTCTGGGTGACCAACTATTAATTAACCAATGTAAAATCACTCTAAAATGGACTTGATCATAACCAGTGGGGCAGTTGGAAGCCTATTTTAAACCAGTAATCCATTGTTTTACATAGGAGATGATTACAATTCCTTCAGTGTACACTAGGACTGGCCTGTCCACACTGGGTTTGTTCCCTGGCACAACTTGCATCCCTGAAAACAGCTGCTGGAATGGGGACTGTCCTGCACAGGGGCTGGGTTGGGATTTCTTTCTTTGCAAAAGGGGATTCCTGTGACTGTCACAGCTGGGAGAAGGGAGGAGATCTCATGTTGAGCTCCTGGCAGGGTGGGAGGCAGGAGCTGGAGCTGTGGGCATTCCTCCAGTGGGAATAAAGAGTGCTGTTGCCTTTACAAACCCTGCCTGGCATTGCCTGTCTTCTGCTAAGCTTTTCAAAGGTTACAAGAAGGGTAAAAATAGCATTTTTTCAAGCTGACTTGTTCTGGTTTTATATTTAAACTAAAGAACATTGAGCACTTTCAGTTGAAGTTTTGTTACGCTCCTGCTTCTTAGTCTGGGACTGTAAAATAAATTGGATTAGCTTTGGGTTTTTTTTTTTTTTTTTGCTTTCTTTGACATTTGTATCATTCCAGCTAAAACTAGAAGGCCCTGCTTCCCTCAGCCAGGTGCTGCTTCTCTTAAAGCCTGACTTAACCCTCTCATGTAAGATGGACATGCTCTGTGTGCTGGAAGAAAAACCAAAGGTACTGCACATTACACCACACACAGGTATTTTTTCTCACTGTATTTGGAGTATTTTTTTTTCTATTAATTATCTTTTTGTACATTAAAGTGACATTATCACCTGTGAAACTCTCCAAGGTAGTTCTGGCTTTTGGACATTTTCAACGAAATTTTGAGTCTCCCTGTCTTAAAAAGGGGGGATCAGTACAACACAGAAGTTAAGGAAGTGAAAAGCAGGAAATCCTATTAATTTCTCTCTGCAGCTTCTTGTAAGAGAGGAGCAGAGAGTTCTGAGTGGGTTTAATATTCGGGCCAAGACTGTTGTGTAAACAGAGTCCAACCTCTCTCTGAGGCAGCTTGAGGCTGATGTAGGAAAGAGAAGCTCAGAGTTACAAACACCTGTAGCTTCTTCTAAAACTATAACCAGCTTTAAAAGTTCTTTAATTTCATGCTGCTAGTTCCTGAAAGCAAGACTGTGCTTTTTTTTTTTTTGTGCTTTTGACCCCATTTCAAAGCTTTTCACATCAGCAATTCATGATTCTGTTTATTTGGAAACCCTTCTTACACTGCTTTGGCCGAGTTTTGATTCATAGCTGAGCTGCTGGAAACTGCACAACCTTTGTAGGATCTGCTTCCATTGTGCTGTTAAAGGGCTCCTTGCTGACAAACATCCATGGAAACATTCCCCCAGCCCTGCCATCCTCTTCCCTGGCTTTCCCCAGCACTGCAATCCCACTAAAAACAAGGTAGGAGCCATGAGGGGACCAGAGGTGGGAACCAGGACAGCCTCACCCCTTTCCAGCCCAGTTAATAACAAACAGCACAGCCATTGAATAAATAAGAGCCTGGATTGTTTACTGAGCGTTTTTATTTGTACAAAGAGGCATAGCAGGGAGTGAGGAATGAGAGCAAACAGGAATTCTGCTCCTGGGAATGCAGAGCTGGGGCTGGGAGCTTCACCATCCACCCCCACGAGCAGCACAGGCTGCAGGCCAGGCTTCACAGCGATGAAGGAGCAAGGGAAATCAGGAACACAGGAATCAAAAGAAGGAGCAGAAAGCAATAGAAAGAACAGTGCTGCCTTGCTGCCTCACTCTTGGATTAACAACTCCATCTGCTCGAGGCCAGGCTCACTCTGTCATTTCTCAAAACAAAGAAAATCCCTGTTCAATGCCAGCACTCAGCGTCCTTGAAACAGAACAGAAAACACCTAAGAGGCAGCACGAGGGCTTGAGAACAGGTCAACAACAATTGTTCTGGAAGTTACATTTTAAAACTCTAAATAAATTACTAAGCAAAACGCCCCTATGTTAAATATTAAAGTAATAATTAGTAAAATCCAGTTACTACTTGTAGCAGTGCAAAACAAAATAGCAGCATTCGTATGGAAATGGGATTCAGTGTAAACACTTGTTACTGAAACTGCATAAAATGGGTCTGGCTGGAGCTGAAACTCTTCCAGGACATCTGCCTGGCTTGCAGACCTTTGGAGGCTCCTGCTTGCAGGAGAGCAATGACCAGCACATGTTGGAACCCCTCACCTGCACCCCAGTTCCCAACAGGTTCAGCAGGGCTGGTTTGATGGGAGGTTATTTGGGGCTTTTCAGCCAGGAGTTAAAGCAAATAACGTTGGGAATGAGAAGCCTGGCTTGGGAAAAACTACACCAGGATCAGGTCATGCATCAGTGGCAGGAATGGGCCAGACCCTCCACCCACTGCTGGCTGGCTCACTGAGCTTTTACCTTTGGGATATTTTTGAATGGGACCTTAAAGCTCATCCTGTTCTACCCCCTGCCCACTACCCCAGCTTGCTCCAAGCCCCGTCCAACCCCCAGGACTCGGCGTTCAAACAAGGACCTGAATCAACCAGAAAGCAAAAAGCAGACGCGGCGTGACCGAGCACGTGGAGCTGCTGCTCGCACAATGCCGCCAGTCTCGTCCTGTCCTTGGTGCCAACCGAGGCCCTGGGTGCCTGCACGGCCCGGGGATGCTCTGGAGCACACGGGGTGGGATCAGCCTCGCCAAAACGCGGGGATTTGGGAGGTTTTGCTCAGCCCCTGCTCCAGGACACGCCCCAGGAGCTCCAGGAGTCTTTGCTGAGGAAGAGAATGATTTCCAGCATCCCGCCAGAGCACTGCTGGAAGCCACATCACGATGGAGCCACGGGATACAGCACGGGCACAGATGGGGGAAAAGCCACGCTCGCATCCTCAGCGCATCCCCGGGAACGGACAGGAGAACCGGGCGGGACCGGAGCAGCGGCGCCACGGTGGGAACCGGAGGGGAGAACCTGCTGGGTCCGGAGCAGTGCCGGGACGGTGGGTACCGGACGGGAGAACCGGCAGGGCTGAAGCGGTGCTGGGATGGCGGATTCCAGGCGGGAGAACCGGGTGGGATGCAGCATTCTCTGGATGCCCCGGCGGGTCCCGCTCCGCTACCGCCGCCGGACGGGCCGGTACACGCAGATGGCCATGAGGATGATGGTGAGCAGCAGAGCGCTGAGGATGCTGCCCAGCAGCACTGCGGCGGCAAGAGAAAAAACATTAATTCAACACTCCCTGAGCATCTCCCGAGCCCCCGGCCGGGTCGTGGCGGGGCTGTCCCCGGTGCCCCCCGCTCCTCACCCAGGTTCTGGTGCTGCAGCACAGCGTAGGGCCGGCTGCGCTCCGCCGGGCCCGGCGACAGCGGGGACAGCGCCCAGCCCCGCGCCGCCGCCAGCCCCATCGCGCCGCGACACTACCGACCCGCCGGGCTTTGTGCGCCGGCACCGGCCCTGCCCCTTCCTGCCGCCCGCCCCGCCCCGGCCCCGGCCTTCCGGGAGAGCGGGGCGGTGGAACGGGAACCGGGAGCGGCACCGGGAGCGCTGCGCCCGGGGCAGACCCGCGCGTCCACCCCGCGCATCCCTGCACGCCGTGGGCATCCTCTGCCCCCCAGTTCTGTGTGTCCCCCCAATCCCCGTGTGTCCCCCCAGCCCT
Source organism: Zonotrichia leucophrys gambelii (assembly GCF_028769735.1). Classification (NCBI taxonomy): domain Eukaryota; kingdom Metazoa; phylum Chordata; class Aves; order Passeriformes; family Passerellidae; genus Zonotrichia; species Zonotrichia leucophrys. The sequence goes on from NC_088185.1 coordinate 4,306,438, forward strand.
GTGTGTCCCCCCCAGTCCCGTGTCACGGACGTGGTTTCTTCCCGGTGTTTTAAGGTCCCCAAACAACGAGGAGCGGTGATGCTGCTCTGAGAGTGATGGGAATAAGAAGGCACGGCAGGTGGCTGTTGACACCGACCCAGGATGCCTCACCCCGAGCCAGGGTTTGGGTTTAAAATGAGGTATATTAGGGTATTTCCCTCTTTAAATTCCTATTCCCTGCATCCCCCCCAATGGGGCGGCAGGAGGCACCGACCTGCCCGGCTTCAGCAGCACCTGGGACCCACCCCCGGGCTCGGCCGGATTTGGGATGTTTTTAGCAGGACAAAGTGTGTCTGGACAGCGACAGCACCCCATGGACAACGATAGCCCTCCTGTCCCCCAACCCGGGCTCTGAGCCCCGCACGGCGCTCCATGAACACTGCGAGCTCCAGCTCCTCTCCCTCCCCTCATCTCCGAGCATCATCATCGCCTTTATTTTCCAAACACTCACGGCACAGCTACAGACACGCACGGGGGAACCTCGGAGCGAGGCAATTCCTCCATCTGCTCCGGGAATTGGGGGGGTTCTCCCCCATCCCCGGGTGTTTGTCCCCCAGGGGCCGCAGCGCTGTTCCCGTTCTCCCTGCCGTAGTTTCCTCCGTGCCAGCAGCGAGAGCGGGCTCTGCCCCGCCGGGGATGCTCGTGGAGATGCCGGGTCCGGTCCGTGGTGAGGAGCTGCCCCTTTTGGGTGCCAAGGAGGGAGCCTGAGCTGTCCCCGTGTCCCCCGCGCTACAGGACGGCGTTCATGCCCACCCCCTCTGCCTGGGGGGCTCGCAGCAGCTTCTCGGGCCGAATGCAGACGGCGAGGCGCTGATGGAGAGATAAAACACAGCGCGTTTCCCTCCACTGAGCCCTCCCCAGGGCGTTAAATCCCGGTGGGATTGAATTGCCGCTTAACAAAGATGCTGAGGATGTGTCACAGACATTTTTTATGAAAAATCCTTTCTTAGGATTTTTTCTTTCTGAGAATCTGAGAGGCCTCAGGAACAAAATGTAAACAATGGTTATCTGCTGCTGGGGAATGCAACAGGTGCATCTGTGATTGGTCTCATGTGGTTGTTTCTAATTAGTGGCCAATCACAGTGAGCTGGGTCGGACAGAGAGTCCGAGCCACAAACCTTTGTTATCATTCTTTCCTATTCTATTCTGCCAGCCTTCTGATGAAATCCTTTCTTCTATTCTTTTAGTATAGTTTTAATGTAATATATATAATAAAATAATAAATCAGCCTCCTAAAACATGGAGTCAGATCCTCCTCTCTTCCCTCATCCTCAGACCCCTGTGAGCACCATCACAAGGATGCATCAACCAGCCCAGCTCCCCAAAGGGGGTCCCTGCCCACCCCAGCCCACCCAGGAGCCCTGGGATTGTCACTCCTGACCTGCTTGAGGGACCCCGGGGTCCAGACGAGCTTGTACACCATGTACAGGGGGATGCAGATGAAGGAGGATGCCCCGATGAGGAATCCCACGGAGATGCTCCACTCGGGGTACTGGTACTCAAAGAGGGTCAGGGGAGGCTGCTCCAGGAGGGAGCTGATGACGATGAACTGAAACGAGCAGAGCCACAGGGGCCTCCAGTCCTGTGAGCAGTTTGGGCCCCTCACAACAAGACAGACACGTCCAGGGAATGGAACAGAGCTGGGGAAGGGGCTGCAGCAGCTGAGGGAGCTGGAAAGGGGCTCAGCCTGGGGAAAAGGAGGCTCAGGAAGGATTTGCTATCTCCCCACAACTCCCTGATAGGAGGGTGCAGCCAGATGGGAATTGGGCTCTGCTTCCAGGGAACAAGGGACAGAACCAGAGGAAGTGGCCTCAGGTTGTGCCAGGCTGGACATCAGGGAAAATTTCCTCACTAAAAGGGCTGTCCAGCCCAGGGCAGTGGTGGAGTTCCCATCCCTGGAGGGCTTTAGCAGATGTGTGGATGTGGCCCTCGGGGACCAGGGTTGGTGGTGGCCTTGGCAGTGCTAGGTAAAGCTTGAGCTCTTCGATTTTAGAGGGCTTTTCCAACCTAAATAATTGCCTGATCTCCTCAGCCCTGGCACTGATGGCAGCTCACCCCACATGTTATCAGTGTCGCACATTTTTCATCTTTTATGAAAAATCCTTCCCTTAGGATTTTTCCTCCTGAGAAGCTGAGAGGCCTCAGGAACAAAATGTAAACAATGGTTATCTGCTGCTGTGGAATACAACAGGTGCATCTGTGATTGGCCCATGTTGGTTGTTTGTAATTAATGGCAAATCAGTCAGCTGGCTCAGACTCTCTGTCCGAGCCACAAGCCTTTGTTATCATTAATTCTTTTTCTATACTTAGCTAACCTTCTGAGGAAATCCTTTCTTCTATTCTTTTAGTATAGTTTTAATGTAATATATATCATAAAATAATAAATCAAGCCTTCTGAACCATGGAGTCAGATCCTCATCTCTTCCCTCATCCTCCGACCCCTGTGAACACCATCACATTATCAGGGTACAGGGATGGAACCAGATGATCTTTAAGGTCCCTTCCAACCCAAACCATTCTGAATTTCCATGACTCTCTGAGCACCCTCCACGTCCTGCTGCTCCCCCTGTCACCCCAAATCCCATCCAGCATGGACATCACAGGGACACCTCCCAGGCTGCCACCGTGGCTGGGTGAGGGTTGGGAGCTCTGTCTGACAATCCCTGCGAGGGCTGCTCAGCCCCGTGCTGAAACAAAACCCTGTGCTGTGTGTGCTTTGATGATAACACTCCTCTCTTAATAACCAGGGCAGAGTGCTTAGAGCCATAATTAATCCTCACAAGGCCTCCCGTCCTGCAGATCCAGTGAGATCAGACCCCTGTGCCGACGGCAGCCTTTGAAGTGCCCTGGGAGCTGGCGTTTCAAAGGGATGGATCCAGCCCAGCACAGGGGACATGGACCCATGGCCAGCCCTGCCAGGGATGCTGAGTGCTGGGAGGGTGAGGCAAAGCTGAGCTGGCACCTGTGTGAGCACCTGGAGCTGTGGAAAAGGCTGGGAAGTGAACATCCAGCTCTCTTTCCCGGTGAGATCCTGGGGATGTGGGCACTGTGGCTGGAGCAGCAGCATGGGGAGGGCTGGTGTGAGGTCCCACAGCCCTGTTTGCTCTCCTGGCAGCTTGTGTGGGTGAGAGGGGAGTTATCCATGGCACGGGGAGCTGGGCAGCAGAAGGGAGAGGCTGCAGGGTGTCCAGAGGGACAGCGATGACCTTGTCCATAATTTGGCCGTGGGTACTCACCGCCAGCAAGGCTGGGCTGATGGCGACCCAGCACAGCTTCCAGAAGAGCCCTGGGGTGAAGCCCAGCATGGCTTTGACATCGTGGGAGAACCTCTGGATCCCTGCCAGAGGAGAGAGCCCTCAGAGCCCCGGGATGTGGGGTCAGGGGTATCCACATGGACACAACTGCTCCCATCCCATCCCTCTGCTCCCATCCCAGCCTGGCCAGGACCCCCAGCCAGGACCCAGTGCCCGGGATTTACTCACCTGTGCAGGGCCACACACCCCTGTAGGTGGCCACAGAGTGTTTTCCAAGACAGAGGAATGCAGTTTCTTACCGTAAAACCAGGAGACAGCGATGGTTTCCAGCAGCACCACTGCCAGGATGGAGCAGCCAGCACCGAACTCCTCCAGCAGCTTCACCACGTAGGCTCCCCCCTGGAGCAGCAGGGGGAGGCTGCAGAGCCCATGGGGTGAAGGAGGGGATTTGGAGGGCCAGGGCAGGGTGGTGGCAGGGGGACTCACGTAGGTGAGGGTGCTGAGGGAGCCCAGGAAGCAGACGGTGATGAGGCCGAGGACGAAGAGCTCCCGTCGCCCTGCCAGGACCTGGGGGTACTCGTCCATCACGGCCGTGATCACGGCCTCCAAGCCTCCAAACTGCAAAGGAATGCTGGTGAGGGGTGGGGAAATGGGGTGTGGAGACTGCCCTGCTCTCCAAAAACATCCACATGGCAGAGCAGGGATGTTCGGTCTCATCCCATCGCATCCCATCCCATCCCATCCCAAGGCCATAAACTCCCCTTGTCACCCCATGGGACATGGCCACCCTGGTCCCTGCTGGGGACACAGCTGGGCTGTCCCCTCCTACCGTGCTGTCCAGCCCCAGGGTGATCATCATCAGGAAGAAGATGATGGCGAAGAAGGTGGATCCCACCATGTTGGCAATTGCTTCAGGGTAGGTGATGAAGAGGAGGCTGGGCCCTGGGAGGGGACACTGGCTTGGTTGGCTGCTCCCTGGCACAGCCCTGGGCGTGGGAAGAGGCTGAAGGAGGGAGGAGAACCTTTATCTCTGGCCACATCCTCCACCTCCACGTCCCGCATCTCGGCCATGTAGCCCAGCACGGTGAAGATGACGAAGCCCGAGAGGAAGCTGGTGAGGCAGTTCACAGCACTGGTGACCAGGGCATCCCTGGGGGGCAGAAAAGAGGCAGAGACCCCACTCCAGGTCAGGCCTCACCCTGCTCCAGCTGCCCTGGCCTTGCCCCACTCCAGTTCCCTCTCCTGGCACATCACACCAAACCATCCGTGAAATGGGGAAAGATGCCCAGGCTGCAGCCAGCGGGGACCAAGGATGTGGCAGTGGGGACCAGGAGGTGTTGGGATGTGACAGTGGGGACCAGGAAGTGTTGGGATGTGACAGTGGGGACCAGGATCTATCGGGATGTGGCAGTGAGGACCAGGAGCTATCGGGATGTGGCAGTGGGGACCAGGAGGTGTTGGGGGCACCAGGATCTATTGGGATGTGGCAGAGGGCACCAGGATCTATTGGGATGTGGCAGTGGGGACCAGGATCTGTTGGGATATGGCACAAGGGACCAGGAGCTGCCACAATGTGCCTCCACTGCAGCTGTGCCCACTGGGATGGACCCTCACCGGTAGCAGTTGTTGTGGAAATGGTTGTAACTGGCCAGAGCAAGGAGGACTCCAAATCCAGGGCCCAAGGAGAAGAAAATCTGCGCAGCAGCATCGACCCAGACCTGGAGAGAGAAACAACAGGAACATGGGCAGGGCAGGAGGTCCTTGGGGCTGGGATGGAGCTGGGAGGTGCCCCACAGAACCAGTGGCACAGGGATGGGGCTGTGCTAAGAATGTCCAGAGAGGAGGGTGCAGAGCTCCTCTCCTGCTGCCCCATGCCCCCAGGAGATGTCCTGGGCCCTGAGGAGCTGCTGTGGCATGGAGTGAGCTCATTCCCACCCTGGACACCCAGCAGTGTCCCCCTTGGAGCAGGGATGGATGGATGGATGGATGGATGGATGGAGGGGAGCCCTGAGCCTGCCGTGCCCACTCCTGCCTGGCACATTCAGTGCTGGCAGCCCTCATTACCTTTAATGAGAATTCTCAAGTGCTGCCTGGTAATTACCCACAGGAAGCCCATTGTCAGCCCAGGGGGGAGCAGAGCACAAACAAAACCAGCCAGAATGAGATGGGTGATTCAATTACGGATTTACATTTCCAAGAGCCTGTCCAGGGGCCGTTTCTGTGGGAACAAGGGCCCCACTGCCCTGTGGTGTGGCCAGACCCATGGGCAGGGCTGGGTGGGTGTCCTGGGGGGGGGTTCTGGGTGCTGCCATGCCCAGATGGGTGGGTGGGTGTGTGTGATGGTGTTCACAGGGGTCATAAAATGAGGGGAAAGATGACGATCTGACTCCGTGTTTCAGAAGGCTTGGTTTATTATTTTATGATATATATTATATTAAAACTATGCTAAAAGAATAGAAGAAAGGATTTCCTCAGAAGGCTAGCAAAGAATAGAATAAGAAGGAATGATAACAAAGGCTCACTGTGATTGGCCATTAATTAGAAACAACCAACATGGGCCAAACAAAGATCTACTTGTTGCATTCCACAGCAGCAGATAATCAATGTTTGTATTTTGTTCCTGAGGCCTCCCAGCTTCTCAGGAGGAAAAATCTTAAGGAAAGGATTTTTCATGAAGGATGTCTGTGACAGGGGGGCTCTGGAGGGCTGTGGGTGCTCCCACCCTCACTCACCTCAGTGCTCAGCAGCTTGCCCCAGTCTGGGCGCAGGTAGAACACAACTCCTCTCCAGGCTCCGGGTAGGGTGGCCCCTCGGATGAGCAGGATGAGCAGGACCACGTAGGGCAGCGTGGCTGTCACCCACACCACCTGGAAGGGAGGCACTGTCACCCTGTGTCACCACTGACCACCCAAACCCTGCGTTGGGCTCACTCAGGGTGGCCTCAGGGACAGGGGATGGGGAGGAGGTGACATCCCCTCTTGGGGAAGGCAAGATCCTACCAGGTCCCTCTGGCCCTGGCAGGGCAGTGCTGGAGCTCTCTCACCTTCCCAGAGGTTTTCACCCCTTTCCAGAGGCTGAAGTAGACGATGGTGAAGATGAGGAAGAGGCAGAGGAGCAGCTGCCAGCGGATCCCCCCGATGTCATACAGACCCCCGGATTTCTGGATCTCCAGCACCTTCCTCCTGCAGGATGGGATCCCCGGGGCTGGGAGCAGGCTCAGCTCCAGGCAGGCAGTCCCTGAGCTCCTCAAGAGCATTCCCACCTCAGAAACCCCTCAGGAATGTGCCCAGCTCACACCCTTGCACTCACGTGTAAAACTCCTCGGCGGGGGACCTGGAGAAGTTGGTCCAGGTCACGTTGCTCTTCCCAAAGTAGTTGGTGCAGGCAGGGGTGTTCCAGGGGTTGTCACAGCTGGCCCAGGGCAGGGTGCCCGAGAAGGACGAGTAGAAGTAGTAGAGAGCCCAGGCAATGATGGTGTTGTAGTAGAAGGAGACGTAGAGGCCGATGATGCAGATGGCAAAGCCGATGCCTGGGGGAAGCAGGATCGGGATCAGCTTTGGGACACAGCCATGGGGACCTGCTGGGGCTCAGGGTGTCACCCCAGCTGGGGCGGTCTCTCACCTTTAAAGATGGGGCAGATGCGCTTCCAGATGGGGATGGCGCCTGTCCTGTGGAACTGCCCCAGGGCCAGCTCCATGTAGAAGAGGGGCACCCCCCCAAAAACGGCCATCAGCGTGTAGGGGATGAGGAAGGCTCCTGTGGGGGGGAGCAGAGCAGGGTGAACACCAGGGGACCATGGCACTGTCACCTCCCTCCCTCCTGGCACTGCCCCAGCAGGTCTGGATGCGTTTGTGAGAAGATTTGGAGATTATCTGGTCAGAGGAACTCAGAGATGTGAGACCCTGAGATGTGGTCAGAGGAGTTCAGGGATGTGAGACCTGCTTGGTGCTCCAGCTTTCTGTGCTCCCAGCCCTTGCTGGGGAGGCACCAATTTGGCCAGCATGGAACAAAGAGCCACACAAACCATTGGGACACAGAGGAGGGGACACCCAGCACCCCTCAGGTCTGGCAGAGTTTTGGAGGAAAATCTGACTGAATGTGCACAGCCACCCCAAGACACATCATTAGCGCTGTAATCTGCATTATTCATTACATCCTCATTTTTACTGGGGCTACACTTGTACCCCATGGAGATTTTGGGAGTGGAACTGCTCTCTGAGTTCTGCTGGGATTAGTTAATTTAGGAGCCCCCACGGCTCCTCCCTGTGACAGATGTGAGTGTGGTGCACCCCAACATTCCCAATATCCCCAAAACCCTGAGCACCTCTAGCATCTCTGGTACCCCCAGCACCCCCAGTATCCCCAAAACCCCCAGCACTTCCAGCATCCCTGATATCCCCAGCACTCGCAGTATCCCAAATCACCTCCCAGTCACCTCCAGTATCCCAAATATCCCCAGCACCCTCCTGCACCCCCCCTGGCAGGGCTGGCCCAACAGGACCAAGTGTTTTCAGTGTTTTCCCTCCAGGCAGAGCCTGAATTGTGGGTGAGCCCAGTGCTGCCCATCCCAGTGTCCCCCCTCCATGGGGCTGTGCTCCCCCAGAGCTGCTCCCTGAACTCCTCACCCTCCCATGTGTGTGGAGCAGGTGGAAACCTCCCACCCGAGCCACAGGCACGCAGAGGGGCTCAGCTCTGCTCCCAATCCCACAGGAGCAGCTCACAAATAACTCTGTTTCAACGTGGGCACCTGGGATCCACAGTTTTGCCTTGAGTATGGAACTAATTACCTCTTTCTAATTTTCCCAAGCAGTGGAGGATGCTCCCCCCGAAAGCCAACTTTGGCAATTAAATCCGCTGCGCTTCCCCAAACAGCACAAAATCCTCATCCCTCCTTTTTCATTTCCATGTGAGGGGGGTTTCTATCCTGCTCCATTCCCAGCAATTTATTTAGTTGTCATTTACTGGAGTTTTTTTTCCCTTTGTGGTGTTTTTCTGTGTCTTTGCTTCCCATTGATCCCTCAAAGCTGGGGCTGCTCGTGATGTCCAGCACTGCCAGCCAGGATCCACAGCAGGAGGATGGGATATCCATGAGGATGATTTTAAACCAGGAGCAGCTTCCCACAGTCCCAAAATCATCAAGTGTGTGAACCTCCCAGCCCAGATTTATGGATCTTTATCCTTTTTTGCAGTTTGGACCATGCTGATTTTCCCTTTGTGATCCTAGAGCCGCTAACGCACCTCTAACCCCACTGGGGAAGGAGGGGAAGCCCAGGGATGGAGGGAAAGACCAGGAAAAGAGGGAAAGACCAGGAGATGAGGAAAGGACCCCAGGGAAGGAGGATGGAGGGGGTGGAGGAGCATTTTGAATGAAGAAAGACACAAACAGAAAAGAGACAGATGTTGGGAGAAGTTGGGTCGGTCTTTAAACCGCCCTGTCTGAAGTGGAGCAGCTGCAAACAAAGGAGGAGAAGAAACAGTGAATCTTTCAGGGTGGGAAAGATGGAAAACGAGGAAAAAGGCATCTTTTCTCCAAAAAGGAGACTTGAATAAGCCCAGTGGTGTCCTTACCCCCTCCGTTCTGATAGCAGATGTAAGGGAACCGCCAGACGTTGCCCAGATCGACGGCGAATCCCACGACGGAGAGGAGGAAATCCATCTTTTTGCTCCACTTGTCCCTGGGGTGGGCCTGGGGGTTCGGGGCTGCAGGGCTGGCAGGGGGACGCAGGCAGGGCTGCTCTGCCATGCTGCCACCCGGGCAAATCCTGCAGGATTCAGGCTGGGTAACTTGGGGAGGATTTCTGCGTGCGGCTGATGACAGCTCCGAGGAGGGGAGGGTCGGGCTGACTGCGCTTCCCCACCTCCCGCTGGAAACCCACGGCACGGAGAGCAGGGAACAGAGCTGTGCTCTGATCAAAGGCAGCTGGGGAGGGCAGCCCCTGAGCTCGGGGACCAGCCTGACCCTGCAGGGACTGGAAAATCCTACAGGGACCAGCCTGACCCTGCAGGGATCGGTATTATCCCATAGGGACCAGCTTGACCCGACAGGGATCAGCATCACCTCATGGGGACCCTGCAGGGACCAGCATCATCCCACAGGGATCAGTCTGACCCTGCAGGGACCGGCATTATCCCATGGGGACCAGCCTGACCCTGCAGGAACTGGAAAATCCTACAGGGACCAGCCTGACCCTGCAGGGACCGACATTATCCCATGGGGACCAGCCTGATCCTGAAAGGGACCGGCATTATCCCACAGGGACCAGCCTGACCCTGTAGGGACCAGCATTCACGTCATGGACCCTTCAGGACTGATTATCACTCACATGGACCCTGCAGGGACCAGAATTATCCCATAGGGACCAGCCTGACCCTGCAGGAACTGGAAAATCCCACAGGGACCAGCCTGACCCTGCAGGGACCAGCATCACCTGACGGGGACCCTGCAGGGACTGGCATTATCCCACAGGCACCAGCCTGACCCTGCAGGAACCAGAATTATCCCATAGGGACCAGCCTGACCCTGCAGGGACTGGCATCACTTAATGGGGACCAGCCCAACCCTGCAGGGACCAGCATCACCTCACCTTGTGTGAATAACCATCACCCCGTGTGTGCCACCCAGGGGAGGGGATTCCAGCTCAGTTTTTGGGGCTGAGGTGGTAAAACAGGACTGTGTTTCCTCCTGACAGATCCCTATTTCTCTCTCCACGGTGTGTTTTGCTAAGGAGGTGACATTGATGCCGGCAGGGGAAATTCGGGAATCGTGGGGTGGTTTGGGATGGAAGGGACCTTTAAAGGTCATCTCATCCATCTGGGCTCGACAGGTCTCTCTGGGGTGTGAATTGCTGGGGAAAAGCCACACGAAAATGAAATAACTTTAGCAGGATGGGATGGCAGCGTCCCTAAAGCCACCGCTCTGCCCTGTGACAGCTCTACAGCAAAATTCATTGCACAGACCTGGGGTCACCGGGTTCTCCCGGGGCTTTGGGGGCCTTTCCCAGCCTTTCCCAGCTTTAGTTAAAAGCAGCTCCAGGAGAGATGGGGCCGGATCTGCGGCTCCAGGGCCGTGGTGAGCGGGTTGCTGTGACGACGGTGACATCGTGACGCAGCTGCCCGGCACAGGGAAGCCTCTGGACACTGTTAATCCCCCAGGCACACACACGGGGACCCGTCAGAAACCTCCAGTTAAAAGCACATTTGTGGTTTTTTATTTTTTGTTTTGTTTTGTTTGTGTCTGGCCCTGGCGGCTTTGGCTGTCGTAGGATGGAATCGCACAGTCGTGGAATTGTTCTGTTACAGACATGTTTTATGAAAAATCTTTTCTTTAAGATTTTTTCCTCTTGAGAAGCTGAGAAGGTTGAAGAAGAAAATGTAAACAATAATTATTTGCTGCTGTAAAATGCAACAAGTAGATCTGTGATTGGTATCATGTGGTTGTTTCTAATTAATGGCCAATCACAGTGAGCTGGCTTAGACTTTCTGAAAGTCAGGAGCTTTTGTTATTATTCTTTTTCTATTCTTTGCTAGCCTTCTGATGAAATCCTTTCTTCTATTCTTTTAGTATATTTTTAATATATCATTTTAATATAATATATATCATAAAATAAAAAAACAGCCTTCTAAAACATAGAGTCAGATCCGCATCTCTTCCCTCATGAGACCCCTGTAAACACCACCACAATCAGCTCTTTCTCTGCTGCTGGCCCCTCTTTTCTCCGGGTGGTTTACATGGAATGGAACAGTGGGACAAGTGGGAGACCCCTCTGTGCCCACATCATGCCCCTGCTCAGGAGGGCTCAGCAGATGGGCTCAGGCACTGCCAGGGCTCTCAGAGGTCTGTGGGGAAGCAGGGACAGCCCCAGCATCCTTTGAACACTGCACAGGGACCCCTTTCCCAGTGTGAAGCAGCGGCTCTTCAAACTCTGACATCCATTTAAAAGTAAGCTTTCTCTCCTGAAGAGTCTCTCATTTCCCTCACTGAGCTGTTAAATCACGCTCGGGGGGGCAGAGCTGGGCCTGCAGGGATGTCCATGGCCGGAGCTATTCATTCCCAGAGCCGCTCCCAGCCGAGCCGTGCCGGGTTTGCAGCGCAGGGATGCTCACGCTGCTGCTCTCCGGGATCTCGCTGTGCTCAGGCACGGCCCCAGCACGGTGGATGCTCCTCTCCAGCCCGGGGCTGGGCAGAGCCGTCGGTTCGGTGCCTCCATGGCCGGCAGAGCCCCCGGGCTGGCTGGGGAATGAGCCGTGAACGCTGCCGGTGCTCCCCAGGAGGGGCAGCGCTGTCGGATCCATCAGCGCAGAGCTTTGACATCTCCGCTGCTTTTGGGAGCTGCAAGGTGGAAAGAGCTGCTGGACACGGGAGGAGGGCAGGGGAGAGGGGTCCTGGGGAGGTCATGGAATGGTTTGGGTTGGAAGGGAACTTAAAGATCAGCCTGTGCCACCCCTGCCATGGCAGGGACACCTTGCACTGTCCCAGCTGCTCCAAACCCCATCCAACCTGGGCACTTCCAGGGATGGAGCAGCCACAGCTTCTCTGGGCATCCTATACCAAGGCCTCCCCACTCACAGGGAGCAATTCCTTCCCTGTATCCTGTTTCTACACCTGAGACACTGTGGTCAGCCAGTCTGTGCACTGCCTCGCCCTCTTACTTCTGCTTTTTCCCTGTTATTTTCCTCGTTCAAAGCACAAATCACTCCAGACTCAAAATGCAGAGTTTAAATCCAGTTCCAATCAGATTTAAATTTGAATATCCCTTGCTTTAGAAGTTGTTTCTAAACACCAGGATGACTTGATTAGCAGAATGCTTTTATCCCACCTGCTCAGCCATGCAGGGGAGTGAATTGTGGTCTTAAAACAACGATCCTGCTTAAGCCTCAGAGGCAGCAGTGGGAAGTTTAATTTAATTAGCATGATACTCGGAGATGTAACTCAATCACATTAAGTATAGATCAACGTGCTCTCATTTAAGCTCTCCAAGCTCCAGAAAACAGGGGCCAATCATCTCCCACCTGGCCTTAATCTGGAGAGAAGCAGAATTTTCCAAGGAAAAGGAATCAGCAAGGCTTGCGGGGAGTTTGTCCCTGTGCTTTTTTCAGATTTTCTCCCAAAGATTCTGGGACCCATCTGGTCCAGCAATCCCATTCCCCCGAGTTGCATTTGTGCTAAATGGGTATTTAACAAGCAAATAAACAGTGAAAAGCAAACAGAGGAGAGGGAAATACAGGTACAGCCCAGGCTTCCTCCTGGCCCCTGGAAGGCACAGAAGGAACAGAATTAATTTGGATTAATCCCGAGGCCAGAGCTCCCTCCTGTTCTCCTGCCAGACTGGGCAGTGCAGGGAACTGTTGGGGAAGATGAAACAGGAAAGCCTTATAAATATGATTGCCTGGCAAAAGATTTTGAGAATATGGAAACTATAAGCGAGATTGAAATGAAAGCAAGCTTTGAGATACCCTGGTTTCTGAACAACTGGAAAACAATGGTGTGGCTGGCTAAAGGTGATGCTCTTTGATGAGACAACACAGTCTGCTTGCAGACAGGCCCAAGGGTCCGAGCAGACCCTGCCAGCTTGGCAGAAGGGGCCCAAAGAGGAGTTTTTAGGGTTTAAAATGTAACACAGTATGGTAATGTAATGATTCTTATAGGCTGTATGGAAATGCCATAGGATTTTTATCTTGTACTAGATTGGCTAGTGAGAATCAGAATATTCAACACAGAAGAAGATTTATTGTATTGTAACAGGAACTTCACTCTCTTACACTTTTGCCCTCTTACCCTTTTATGCTCTTACTCTTTTTACTCTCTCACCCTCTCATCCTGTCTCCCCCTCTCTTCTCTCAGGCCTGCTCTGAGCTGTGGCTGCAGCTCCCAGCAGGGCCCTTCACCCTTTGCAATAAACCCCAAATCCCAAAAGGCCCCTGCACCCAGGCCCTTTGCAATAAACCCCAAATCCCAGACCTGGCTGCAGAGATCTCTCATCTCTGTCCGTCCAGACCGTGCTAGCCCTGACGCTCCTACAGGGATCCATGGGGATGATGTCCCTGCTGTCACCAGAGCCACCGAGGATGCAGCCCAGCTCTGGGGGCTGCCGGGGGTGTCCTTGCCGTCCCTGCCGGGATGGAGCCCCGGTGCAGCGGGAACAGGCGGGGCCGCGCCGTGGCCGCTGCCCTGGCACCGCCGCCGTTTGTAGTTATTGGAAACCGGACTGCGGAGGAGCGAGGATGCTGTTTCTATGGAAATGTCCTGGAGCAGTAAACCAGGGAAGAGGAAAACAGGAGGGATGGTGATGGAGCTGCAGGCAGGGCGCTCTCAGAGGGGCTGTGCCGGTGTGATTTTGACAAGGGGCGTTGGGGGTCTCTGGTCGTGGTCACCTCCCCGCCGTGCTGGAGCTCACCGGAGCGGGGCTGGAGGGCTCACTCCTGAAAGGACGCGGCTGTTCCGCCCCTGTGAGAGACCCCAGAGCCCTGACCCCTGTCCGAGGCCACACACTGACCCAGCCGTCCCCCCATGAGTGGGGACATCCCCAGGGCTCTCCGGTGTCACCCAGCCCTGCCACCCCCGTCCCCGAGCACTCGGGGCTGGGATAACGGGGAGATAACCGGGGGTGCGGGAACTGACTGGGATAACGGGGAGATAACCGGGGCACGGGGACCTGGCTGGGAACACGGGGAGATAACCGGGGTGCGGGAACTGACTGGGATAACGGGGAGATAACCGGGGGTGCGGGAACTGACTGGGATAACGGGGATCAGCTGCTGGGGGGGCTGGAGGCGACACCGGGAGCCGGGGAACGGCTGTGACCGCACCGTGGGACCGGTCCTGGTTGACAGCGGGGAGAGAACACCGGCCCGGACCCGGTCGCCCCTCGGGCCGGGGGTGTCGGTGCCGGGGGTAAGGGGCGAGCCGGGGGTGCCGGGGCTCCGGATACCGGGAGTACCGGGGTGCCGGGGATGTCGGGGGTGTCGGTGCCGGGGTACCGGAGCCGCGAGTACCGGGTGCCGGTGCTGGGGTACCGGAACCACGGGTCCTGGGGTACCGGGAGTACCGGGGTACCGGAGCCGCGGGTACCGGGATACCGGACCCTTCAGTGCCGGGGTGCCGGGGTCCCGGGGTGCCGGTGCCGGTCGCGGATTGGCGGCGGCGCGGCCCCTCCCCGGCGGGGCGGGGGGCGGTGCGGGCCCGGCCCGGTGCCCGGCAGTCTGCGGGCGCTGCGGAGCGAGCGCGGCCATGGCGGCGGCCCCGGCGGGTACGGCGGGCGGGGAGCGCGACCGGGCACCGGCACCGGGGCCGTGGCGGGGCAGGGCAGGGCAGCACTAACGGGGTTTCTTCTCCTCATTTCTCCCCGCAGAGGCGGAGACCCGGCAGCGGCTGCTGCGCACCGTGAAGAAGGAGGTGGGTGCGGGACCCCCGGAGCAGCCCCGGTGCCCGCGGGGAGCCCCGGTTCCGCCGGTTCCGCTGGTTCCGGCTGCTGCTGCTGCCGTGGGGTTCAGACCCCCCAAAAACCCATCCCGGAGCGGGGCCCAGAGCCCGGCCGGGCGCGGTTGCGGTCCCGGGGGGCGGAGGAGCATCCCTGCAGCGCTTGGAAAATCCTTGGGAAAATCGCCTTTGGCTGGGGGCAGAGCGCGCCACAACTTGGGATTTTCCGCAGGGAAAAGGGGCGAGTCCCGGCGCTGCATCCTTCCCTGGGGAGCGGGGATGGGATGAACCCTTCCCGCAGCTCCTGGGCAGGGCGGGGGGCAGCGGGGAAAACGGGGGGATCAAATGTGCGTGCCCGGAGCGGGGGAATGGCGTTCCGCATCTCGCCCTGCTCCTCCTCCTCGGGCACCCTTAACTCTATTAGTTTGTGCGTTGTTTCATGTCCGTGTTTATCCCGTGTGTCACGGCCGAGCCCGCGGTCCATCGAGTCCCGGAGCCGGGGCACCGGGGGCTGTTGTCGCTGTTGTCGTGTCCTGCCCACGTTCTGTCCCCGCAGGTCACCTCCCGGGATGCCGGATGGAGGGAGGAGGTTTTGTGTTTTGTTCCTGGCGTTACGAGCATCCCGCTGTCCCTTTACAGGCAGTGTCAGACGCTGCTTGGAGCCGGGAGGAGCAGAGCCGTGGGCGGTGGGTCTGGGGACGGTGACAGCGCTGCCCATCCCGACCACTTCCCACCTTTAATTCTGTGCTGAGGAATACCACTGGTTGCCTCAGCAACGGCTATTAAGCCAGGGAAAAGGGTATGACATTTATTTAGCGTTGTGGATGGAGCTGCCATCTCATTATTGCTGTCTGTGGCGGCTCCTGAGTGCAGAGACAGCTCTGCTGCTGCAGGGTGGGAGCCAGGGCTGCTCCTGCTTCCCCCAGAGCATCTCCTGTGCTGGCCTTCAGTGCTGGCTTTGCTGCCTCCCAGGGCTGGGGAAAGTGGAGCTGGTACTCAGGCAGCAGAGCTGGGCTTGGATCCTGCCCTGCTGATGGTTTTGGGGGAGATAATTGGGGTTTGGTGAATGTGGGTGCAGCCTGGGGTTTGGTGAATGTGGGTACAGCCTGGGGAGAGCCCTCCTGCCTTGTGAGGAGCCACCACGGTGCTGTGAGCTGGGTTTGTCACTCTCTGGGCTCTCTGCAGCAGCCCCTTGGTTGCTGACATGGAGCAGAGGGTTTTTCAAGTTGATCCCATTGCTCAGGATGCTGGGGTGGGTTCCCTGCAGGCACCAGGTGGTTGGGATCCCAAATTCCCTTGGGATTTGCCTGCTGGAAGTGCTGGGCTTGGGCAGGGGCTCCCAACACACAGGTTGGGGAGTTCCATGGAGGGAAATTCCCACTGTGCTCTGGTGGGAATTAAAAACCTGGGGAAAAGATGATCCTGTAGGTTATGGGGTTAATTATTCAGCACCATCCCTGAAACCAGGAGCAGGTGGGGCATTCCTGTGCCTGTTGCTCTCTGCTCATACTTTTGATTTTCCTTTTCTAGGCTGACCTCAGGTTAAGCCAGGAGCTTGTTCAGACTCCAAGGAGCGGTAGAAAGGGCCAGGTGCAGAAATTTGGGGCTTTTTTCCCCTACTCCCAGAATTTTAACCTTTCTCAAAGCTGTATTACTCTCATTTCACAAGGCCACACCTGGTTTTGCTCCCTGAGTGCAGCTGAGCCCAGCTGGGAGCAGGGACAGTCCTTGGGGAGCTGTGCCACATCTGTCACCCCAGGGCCACAACTGAGAGCACAACCACTGGGGAGAAGCTCTGATCTGAGCAGGGACACAAACAATAAACTGGAATCAGCCAGGGCACCGAGCAGCCCTCAGTATTTGGCTGTTGCCATGGTTAGGGACTGGGCTCTGGAGCAGCCCTGTGCTGCAGTGCATGTGCAGGTTGAGATGAGCTGTGTTCTCTGTCACCATCTTCTTCCTCCCCCCCAAGCCCATATGGCCACAACAAATCAAAGCAAGCCTGGGAGCTGCAGGATTGACTGTTTGTCAGCAGGCTGCAAGGCAAGGATGGAGCCTGTGAGGCATCCTCTGTGCTGTTATGCAGGGTGAGCAGCATGACCAGCACTCTCTGATTTTTCAGGGCTTTTATCAGGTGGAATGAGGCTTTTTTACCAACCCAGAAATACCCAGGTTTGGAGGGGTGTGGGTTTTCAACTAGAAATATTCCCTTTGTAACCTGTGCTCCTTCTTTTACAAGTTTTGTTGTGCAGAGAGGAGAGCCCTGAGCTCTGTTTCCAGAGCAGGGGAAGCAGCTGTTACCTGTGCAATCCACCTGCACACGTGTCCCTGGAATGTGAGCTGAGAGAAGAGCTGGGTGCTGTGTGTGAAAGCAAACAGTCATCTTGGTCCTTCTTCTGCAAAAAAAAAGCCAAACTTAGTTTATGTTTAACTTGCCACTCAGGAAGCAGCTCTGAGTCTTTGCTCATCAGCAACTGTTGAACCTGCACTGAATATTTTTGCTGCCTGTTCTTAGAATTGTTTCAAATATTGGGGTTGACCACCACAGCCTGCTTGTCTTCTGCCAGATAAATTGTTTATTTTTCAGTAGCTGGGATGGTTGTCAGTGTGTAGCTGTTGACTAATTCCTTCATCATGTGTCATGGGAACAGCAGTCAGTCTCTTCCTCCCACCCTTTCACAGGAGCTTTCCCTGCTTTGCAGCCATGCTGCCTGGTTTGTGGCTAAATAACACAAATGACTGGTAAGAGCAGTGTTTTTGGGTTTTTTTATGTGTGCCTGCTGTTCCAAAATATCAGATTGCAGGCATCAGTGCCAGCTATTTCATTCTGGATGGGTAGAAAATTGTAAATTAATTTAATGTTACTAAGGTTTGAAATATTAATGTTGAGAGCTTTAAGTGTTCTCAAGGTTCTCAAGGCCAGTTTATTAAAAAAAAAATATAAAAAGGGAAAAGGCCTTTGTGTAGCTGTCAAAAGTGTTCAGGCAAGATAAGGACGAGGATGATGAGTTTCAGGTTGGTGATGAAAGCTGCTGTTGGCAGAGAGGACCCTCTGATGTCTCTCAAGCACCCGGGGCAGCCTTTTTCAGATATTTCTGTGCCAGGAGAGAACAGAGAGGGCCCTTAATGCAGCATTTCTCGATTGCCTGCATCGATCTGCTCTGAAGAGCAGCCCTGATCACTGGGGACCATTTCCTCTCCTCTCAGAGATGAAAGCAGGGCTGTGCACAAGAGCTCTCGTGCTCCAGGAACCCCTGGCTTCAGCTTTCCATCCCCAGAGCAGGTTTTGGTGCTGCTTTCCCCCTTCCTCACACCTTCCCTGGGCCAGGCCCTGCCTGCATCCTGGCTGTTGCCATGGAAATACCTGGATTTGCACGGATTTGGGGCAGTTTGGGAGCTGGAAGTTGCCCTTGGTTTCAGCAGCATCCTTTGCCACGTTCCAGTGAATCCAAAGGACTCCTCAGGGTGCCATCAGAGCCTTGGAAAAACAAGGAATTTGGGATGTGGTGAGAGCAGAGCCCAGCCTCGATGCTGGGTGTGGTGGAAACACAGAAATGACTAAAGTTTGCCTCAGATGCTTCCTTAAATGTCTGCATTGAGCATTTTCAGCGAGCAGTGCCCACAGATGGCGTGGAAATGTGCCTTTGAGCAAGCACAACAGGAATAGCACCAGCTAGAACGTGATCCCAGGCTGCTGAAATCAGTGTTGCAAACAGGGAATTTTTTTTTGGCCAAAAAAGTTGATGAAAGTCTGCTGCAAAACACTCTGAGCAAACACACGTGGCTGGGATCACCCCTGTGTCCCCCCCAGTGCAATGTTGCATTATGGATCCTTCCATTAATGCATTTTAAATTCATTTTCCAGCCAAACTGCAGGAATATTCTGAGTTTTTCTCCTCCCTTATCCCCCTCAGGAGCATCACCCCAGTTCCCAGCTGTGAGCACAGGGAAGGGCTGGCCTGGAATTCCCTCCTGTGTGCCACGTGGAGCATCCCTCAGCTGCAGGGAGGTGCCATCTTTTATTCAGCAAGTGGTCATAAATAATGAAATAAGACTTTTCAGAAAAGCCAGAGGTCTCAGTGGGCTGCGGGGTGATCGATGTTGCTGAGGCAGCAGGAGCAGGGAGCTGCCAAATGGCTCTCAAGGCAAGTGCCTGGTGCCACCAGAGCTGTCCCCGTGCTGTCCCCTTGTGCCAGGGGACACCAGAATAAATCTGGGTGGGAATTCTGCCTGTGCCCTGTACAGTTAATTGGGGTTTTGGGTGTAAATTCTGCCTGTGCCCTGCAGTTGGAGGGATTTTAACTGATCCCAGCACAATTAATTGGGATTTTTTTTATAGTGATCAGCCCCTAAACTCTTGGAGAAGTGGCCGAGGGTGGTGCTGAACAGTGCCTGGCACCTGCTTTGGGATCATCAGGGTGTTTGTTGCTGGAGGGATCAGGAAGGTGATAAGGCAGAAAAAACTGCAGCACCTGATCTGACAGCCTGTGTAGAGGTGGATGTTCAGAGGGAGCAGGAGACCTCTCCATCATCCTCTCCATCCTCTCATCTCCATCATCTCCACCTCCATTTTTAGCTGTAAATCCTTTGGGTTTGGGATGGGATGGGATGCTCTCCCACTGCTTTGGCTCCAGTTTGGAGCTGCTGTGCCCCATTTTTTGCTCATCCAGGCGTTTTTTTGGTGCTGGTTATGGCATCCAGGCCCATTCCTGGATCTGGTGGCCAGGAGCATCCCCAGAGCTGCCCTCAGCCTGTGGCAATGTGAGCAAGCTTGACCCTGGAACAGGACTGGGAAACTGGGAAAAGGCTCTCCCCGGGGGCTCTGTTTGCATCTGGCTTGCTGTAAACAATTTCACAGAGTTCTGAGCATGGCCAAATAGACAGGAGGTGCTGTGCATCCACAGAAATGCCTGCATAACCTGTGCAAGAGGCAGGAAAATGGGCTGCAAATGATCCAGGGTACAGGTTCTGCAGGGAAAAACCTGACCAGGTACAACAGCTGAGAGTCAATATTGCCTTGGGCTAATTAAACCTGCAGTTCTCAGTGTGCTCCTGGTCCCTGCACCTCGCTGGTGGCTGTGCTGTGATAATATTTGTGTAAATGACAGCAGGGCTGGGTGACAGCAAAGCTGGGCTTTGGATGATGAATATCCCTGGGAATTTTGCAGCAGAGAGGTCTGAGCTTCATCCTTCATCCTTTCCTGGGGCTGTTGGGCAGGTGAGGGTTTGATTTCCCTTTCCAGGGGGGCTGTTTGTGCTGTTGTGGAATACTTGGTGATATTCCTCTTGAGTTTACCTACAGCTAAATGATTAGTTGCTGTTTTAATTTCCTTTCTAATAAAAGAAGAGCAAACATCTCATTTCTCTAGGCTGGCGTGAGGATCCAGAGTGGGCAGCTTCATCTGTTGGGATTGTTCTGGCTGCAGTCTGAGAGAATTAGCATTAAAATGCATAAAAACAGCACATTCAGAGGCTGTTCAAGGCTGCTGTGTGCAGGGAGCCAAGGGATGTCACAAATCCCATGGCAGATCCCAGCTGGCTCTGGGAGACTCCTTTGGGGTCTGCAGGCAGCAGCACAGCAAATCTGTCAGGAGTTTTGGGCATCTCTGGCCCTGAGCTGCCCTAGAGATGCCAGCTGTGCCTGTTTGGGCAAATTTAGGATGGTTTTGTTGGAAATCTTTCTTGGTAGGTAGAGAAAGTTGGGATCCATTCCCTGAAGTGTTGATTCTGTTCCCTGGCCAGGTTGGATGGGGCTTGGAGCATCCTGGATTAGTGGAAGCTGTCCCTGCACTGCAGGGATGAACTTTAGGTTCTTTCCCACCCAAACCATTCCAGGATTCCAAGCTATCCCTTGTTTTTTGTTACAAGGCCATGTCTGTCTGTCTGTCTGTGCTGCTGTTTGAGTTTGTCACACACCAGGTGAGTGCCCTTGTTGCTCTTTCCACTTCCAGTCCTTTAGACTTAGTTTATTTTTAGTGTTCCAACCTCAGTGATATTTTTTTTTTTACCTTTAATGAGTAATTTTCCACTAAACTGTGTCTCTTGGAAGGTGTTTTGTTTGTGCCTCGAGCGTGCAGGTGGTCTGTGCAGTGTTGGCACTGAAATGCCCACTCAGAGCCGTGTCCTGCTGTCCTGGATGGTCCCCAGGCCCTGGACAGACAGATGGTCACTGCCCTGCAGGCATTGTGTCAATGCACTGAAATTTCAAAAAATATTTGAATATACTCCTTGTATTCCAATATATCCTGATTGAATCAGAAGCTGGTAAAGACAAAACTCTGCAAATTGATTTTCAGGTGTATTTTGTGGAGGTGTGGGGGTAAAATCCTGACATCACCAGTGCTGCCATGAGTGTACATTTAATATCTGTGTGAGATATTAACTCACACAGAGCAAGCTCAGCCTGCCTGGGTGAGGGTCAGGAGCCATCTGGACAAGGGAGGCTCAGCCAAATTTCAGGGAATCCCTGAGGGCCCCTGTGGTGTTTGCAGGGGTTGCAGGATGAGGGAAGAGAAGAGAATCTGACTCCATGTTTCAGAAGGCTGGTTTATTATTTTATGATATATATTATATTAAAATGATATATTAAAACTATATTAAAAGAATAGAAGAAAGGATTTCATCAGAAGGCTAGCAAGGAGTAGAAGAGGAAAGGAATGATAATAAAATCTTGTGACTCTCAGAGTTTGAAACAGCCGGACTGTGATTGGCCATTAATTATAAACAACCACATGAGACCAATCAAAGATGCACCTGAGCAGGATGCCAGGATATCTCTGGTGGGAATTCCGGGTGGAGGAAAAGGGGCGGCACATGGAGGTTTGTGTGCTGTTCCCCATCCCTGCTCCTGTTTTTGTTGCTGAAATGTAAAATTAAATGGTGCTGGAGCAAGGAACCCTCAATGAGGATGCAGCTGCCCCTGCCCTGGTGCCCAGGTGGGACTCTGGGGCAAGGGGGAAATTGGAGATGGGAGATGAGGAATGAAGGAGAACCAGGAGAAAACTGAAGGTGGGAGATGAGGAATGGAGGAGCACCAAGAGAAAACTGCAGAGGGAGATGAGGAATGGAGGAGCACCAAGAGAAAACTGCAGAGGGAGATGAGGAATGGAGGAGCACCAAGAGAAAACTGCAGAGGGAGATGAGGAATGGAGGAGCACCAAGAGAAAACTGCAGAGGGAGATGAGGAATGGAGGAGCAGAAGAAGACTGAAGGTGAGAGGTGAGGAGTGAAGGAGAACCAGGAGAAAACTGAAGATGGGAGATAGAGAATGAAGGAGCACAAGGAGAAAACTGAAGATAGGAGGTGAGGAATGAAGGAGCATCAGGAGAAAACTGCAGAGGGAGATGAGGAATGAAGGAGCACCAGGAGAAAAATGAAGATAGGAGATGAAGAATGAAGGAACAGGAGAAAATTGAAAATGGGAGGTGAGGAATGAAGGAGCACCAGGAGGAGCCCTGACCAGGGGCAGCAGCAGTTTTAGGACACAGTAGAGCACTGAGGTGGAGGATGGAGCTTTATCCTGGTCCCTGGGGTGTTCCTGCAGGTGGAATCACTGCTGTGAGCACAGGGCTGGGATGTGGAGGTGTGGAAGGTGCAGGAGCTGGACCATGAGGAATTTCCCAGTGCTCTGAGGCACCTCCAGTCCCCAGTTCCACATCTCAGTGACATTCCCTGCTGTGGCTTCCGGACTCAGTACCAGCTCATCTGGCATCCAGGGAAGCCTCAGAGCTCCCTGTTAGTCACTGAGCAGGGAGCAGGGCTGGGATCTCACCTGGTGGCTCTGACAGAGCAGCTCTTGGCTCACACAGAGCTCTGCTCTTAATCCATGCTCAGGATTTCCTTTATGGAGCTGTCAGCCGTGCATAACTGCCCTTGATTATACCTTGCAGGGGAGTTTAATTCCCCAAATGATGCCATTAAAGGCCTCTCATTGCTGCCAAGGTTTGCTTGGCCAAGCCTTGACCTGCTGTGTTTCCCTGTGCCCTCAGGGAGAGCGCCTTGCTCAGCAGAGCTCCCTTCACACCCTCAGCTCTGTGCTGGCAACACTTCCCCCTGTGTTTTCCAAAACCAAGATGTTGCAGAGGCACTGGGAGATGAGATCCAGGCGTGCTGGCAGCTGTGTTTGAAGGGAAAAGTGGCTGGGAAGTGAATGTTTAAGGAGCAGAGACTCAGCTGGGCTTTGGCTGCCTGCAGCAGGGTTAGGGAGGTGACAGCTGGGGATGGAAGTCACCACCCTGCTGCCAGACCTTTCCTGCTGGGTCTGACCTCCTGTCTGCTCCCTGCAGCAATTTCGTGTGGGGTCCTGTTTGTTTTTGTCCCCTGATGAGCACTAAGGGACAGCTTGCCCTGGGTCAGCTGAGTGCCAGCTGTGAGGCAGGGAGGGCACAGCTGCTGGCACTGCCCTGCAAATGGGGTTCCTGGGCACAGCTGGTGCCAGGTGATCACTGAGTTAGGCATTGATGGAGGGCTGCAGTCATTTGGGACAGCTGTGTCGCAGGGAATTTGTCAAGCAGAATGAGAGAACAGAACAATGCTGTAAAAACCTTAAATACGAGATTTGGGTACCTTTATTAGGTGATTTTTAGTTAAGTGATGCTCAGTTCCCTCAGTTAATCCTCAGCTCGTCGTTTTCCTACAATGATTTCTGTGAATTTTCTCAGAAATGAAAAACCCCTTTTTTTATACCTTTTTGAAGTAGTGTGATGCTCAGCAGGCAGAGCTGCATCAATCCTCTGTGAGCTCTCCTGTGCCCTTGGGATAACCTGGGAGCAGAGGAGGCTCCTGTGCACCCACCCCACTGCAGGCTGAAATTCCGTGTTTTCCCTGACTGCCTCTGTCCTGCAGGTGAAGCAGATCATGGAGGAGGCTGTGACGAGGAAGTTTGTGCATGAGGACAGCAGCCACATCATCTCCTTCTGTGGTGAGTCTCCTGTGCTGGTCTGCACTGGGGTTTTGGTGCTGTGCCACTCCTGGGAACCCACCCCAGCTCCAGGACCTTGGGCTGGGGGAATGGGAATGCCAGAGGATGGATTGTCCTGGCAGAGGTCACAATCCCTGAGGTCTTTGTGCTCAAAATATACAGGGATGTGTCAAAAGAGGGAGGGAGGGAGGCTGGACTAGGAACAATATTTTATTTTAAAATTCCCTTGAGAATTGATCCAGCTGAAAGCCTGTCAAGTCCAAATCTTTTCTTTGCTGTTATGGAACAGAAGTTTATGGAAAGGTGTGACAGTGTTCACAGGAGTCTTAGGATGAGGGAAGAGATGAGGATCTGACGCCGTGTTTCAGAAGGCTTGATTTATTATTTTATTATATATATGACATTAAAACTATACTAAAAGAATAGAAGAAAGGATTTCCTCAGAAGGCTGGCTAAGAATAGAATAAGAAGGAATGATAACAAAGGTTCGTGCTTGGTCTCTCTGTCTGAGCCAGCTCACTGTGATTGGCCATTAATTAGAAACAACCAACATGAATAATCAAAGATCCACCTGTTGCATTCCACAGCAGCAGACAATCATTGTTTACATTCTGTTCCTGAGGCTCCTCAGCTTCTCAGGAGGAAAAATCCTAAGGAAAGGATTTTTCATAAAAGATGTCTGTGACAGAAAGGAGGCTGGGCTTCCTGCTTTCCTGCTGGGCCCTCACACCAAAGGCACCCAGGATCCTGTTCCCAGCCCCTGCGTGGCTTTGAAAGATCAGAGCAGACCTCCAGGTGTGACTCATTCCCTGCTTTTCTGTGCAGCACGAGTCTCCTCAAGCTGCCATTATTTATAGACAGGGAGCTGAGGCATCCAGGCACCAAGGGCTCCTTGCTCCCTTCTGCCCTCCTAAGATGCTGCTGCATTTCCCTGCTTTCCCTGGTGTCCCCCTCCTGCTGCAATGGAGCATCTCCATCCTCCACCTTCCCCAGTGCTGTGGCTCTCCAGGAGCTGGGTGAGCTTATAAATAACCTGTCTCCCTGCCAAGCAGAGCGTGCTGCACGCCTGGAGCTGCCCTTTTCCCTGGAGAGAGCTGCCTTGCTTCCCTTCCCTTTGCAGCAGAGCCCTCAGTGCAGCACAAAGCCCAGGGATGGAGCCAGGGAAGGGCAGCAGCCCCCGTGGTGCTGGCAGGGGGGTTTTGGAGCACACAAACAGGAGCTGGCATCTGTCACACCCAGGCTGCCCTGGGAGGCTGATGGCGAGCCCAGGGTTTGGTGCCCACGTCAGCCAGGGCTGCTCAGCCCCAGGGGTTGGGATCCTGTCACAGCTCTGGGCAGCTCAGGAATAATTTCAGTGAGAGCTGCCCCTTAGCTGGGTGTAGCTGATGCACCACAGTTTATATCCTGGCTCTGCTGTAAGTTGTATCCTGAGGGATGAAGAGAATCTCTTTGAGTGGTGGCATAACTGAGCTCCAAAGCTCATCCTATTGAAAAATCCTGCCATCACCCCTGGATTTAGTAGAGCATGGGGAGGGTTTTTCCTGTGGAAGCTGCACATTTCCCTGCAGTTTGCCAGCAGGAGAGGTGTTTTGCATGGGTTCAGATCTGGCTCTGGGAGCAGATGCTGCTGACAGCTCTGTCTTGGTGCTCTGTGCCAGAGCAGGAGCTGGGATTTCTCCCTGGCAGGAGCTGGGATGTGCTGCCTGTGACCTGAGCACAGTGCTCCCATTTGTCTGCTGGGAGTTTGGAATGGAACTGGTGGCACCAGGAGCTCCCTTTTTGGGGTGCAGCAGGAGCAGCCCTGGCTGCTCCCCCTGCATGGGTACCTGGGCTTTCAGCACCAACCTGAGCTGGGCACTCAAATGGGCATCTCTAGGTGCAGTCCCAGGCAGGTGGGGCTGTTTGTCACTTGTATTTCAGCCATGGAGCATAGGACACCTGAGGGAGGTGTTGGCTTTTCTGGCAAATCCATGGAGCATTTTGAGATTTATTTTATTTGTGGCTGCACATAATCCAGGGGCAGCTGAAGCCCTCTGGGCTTTGGGAGGGATTGTGCAGGGCCTGGTTTCAAAGCCAGATGTCCATGCAGTGGTTGCTGGAGGTCAGCAGGGCTGGGCTGGCCCAAATCTGTTGTTCTGCCAGCACAGGCTGTGTCTCATCCCCACTCGGATGCTGCTGCTGGGCACTGAGCTCAGGCATGGATCAGAGCAGGATAATGAGCCTCTCCCAGCCTGGGAGCTGCTGAGATGGGCTGCAGGAATGCCTTTTTCCAGGTCTCCATGGAGTTGTTGAGCTGCAGGGAATTGTGCCTCTCCAGGCAGGAGGGGAAGCAGCATCCAGGCTCAGCTCAGCAGCGCTGGCTTCCCGGGGAGGAGGGAGCAGAACTTGTCCTTGTCACACCCGGATCAAGGGCCTGAGGATGTGGGTCTGTGTGATTTTCCAGGGCTTTGATCTGCCTGTTTAATCAGCCTGTGTTTGGCACCAGACATCCATCCTGAGCCCTCCCAGGGGGTTTGGGAATGAGCTGCTGGCTGAGCCTGTGCTGTGTGAGCCTTTCTGTGGAGTCATGGCTCATTCCTGGGATCCT
Source organism: Zonotrichia leucophrys gambelii (assembly GCF_028769735.1). Taxonomy (NCBI): domain Eukaryota; kingdom Metazoa; phylum Chordata; class Aves; order Passeriformes; family Passerellidae; genus Zonotrichia; species Zonotrichia leucophrys. Next base: position 4,332,654 of record NC_088185.1, read on the forward strand.
GGCAGGGCAGGGAAGGAGTCTGGGGCTGTCAGGGCACTCACTGGGGTTTGGTGAGTGCCTCTGAGCACAGTTCAGGACATGGAGACAGGCACAGCCTTCCACAGGGGCGTAATGAGTCCTCATGTCCCCCAAAGCCAGGCTGAGCTGCTGGTGCTGCCTGTGGTTTATCCCCTGGGTCTTTGTTCCTTTCAGCTTTTCAGAAAAATGTTTGTATGAACATTGAGATTTTTGTGAGGAGAGTTGCCCCATTTCTTATGCTGCTTTAGAAACCTTTGGTGCCTGTCCTTGCTCCTGAGCTTCCTCCTCCTGGCTTGCACCATCCCAGCACAGGGAGTGAAACCTCCTGTTCCAGCTGTGCCCATCCCTCAGACTGGGCTGAAGGGAAAACATCAGGGAGATGCTGGTTTGTCCACAATCCACAAGAAACCACAAAAAAGCCCACAAAAAGGAGAGTGTCAGCCTGTTTGCCCAGCACAGCAATTGCCCTGTCTGGAGGAGCTGTGGTGCTTGTTGTTCATTCCCATGTGGGATGGGATTACAATTTCCTGAAGGCAAGGTGGGGATGTCTCTGCCTTCAGATTTACTGTCTGAGGAGTTTTAGGAGCTTCCATCCATGGAAGTGTTCAAGGACAGGTTGGATGGGGCTTAGAGCAACCTGGTCTAGTAGGAGGGCTCCTGATGAACAGTCCCTTTATGGATTCCTTGTAATCTCCCCAGACCCTGGCTATGCTGTGAGGTCTCCACACAATCTTCTCTTCCCCAGGCTGAACAGCCCCACCTCTCTCAGCCTGACTCCGTAGGGAAGGTGCTCCAGTGATCCCCAGGTTGGATGAGTTGGGTAGAGCATGGTGATACCAAAGCCAAGATTGAATGGTGCTATAACTCTGTGTGTTCCATTGATGGGCCAATCCCTCAAAGAGCTGGACTGGATGATCCCTATGGCTCCTTCCAAGTGGGAATAATCTGATCCTGAGGCCTGTGCTCTCTCAGCCTGACTCCATAGAGAAGGTGCTCCAGAGACCCCCAGGTTGGCTCACTTGGGTAGGGCATGGCGATACCAAAGCCAAGATTGAATGGTGCTATAACTCTGTGTGTTCCATTGATGGGCCAATCCCTCAAAGAGCTAGACTGGCTCCTTCCAGCTGGGAATAATCTGATTCTGAGGCCTGTGCTCTCAGCCTGACTCCACAGGGAAGGTGCTCCAGAGACCCCAAGGCTGGCTCAGTTGGGTAGAGCATGGCACTACGAAAGCCAAGATTGCTTGGTGCTATAACTGTGTGCTCCACAACCCCTCAAAGAGCTGGACTGGGTGATCCCTGTGGGTCCTTCCAGCTGGGAATATCCTGATCCTGAGGCCTGTGCTCTCTCAGCCTGACTCCACAGGGAAGGTGCTCCAGTGACCCTGAGGTTGGCTGAGTTGGGTAGAGCACGGCACTACTAAAGCCAAGATTGCCATAACTCCATGTTCCATTGATGGGCCAATCCCTCAAAGAGCTGGATTGGGTGACCCCTGTGGCTCCTTCCAGCTGGGAATACCCTGATCCTGAGGCCCTGTGCTCTCTGCAGCTGCCGTGGAATGCTGTGTGCTGTTCGGGCTGAAGCGGAGGGCGGCCGGCTTCCTGCGCAGCAACAAGATCGCAGCGCTCTTCATGAAGGTGGGCAAGAGCTTCCCCCTGGCAGAGGAGCTCTGCAGGAAGGTGCAGGACCTGGAGCAGCTCATTGAGAACGCGTAAGGCACCAGCGTGGCTGCCAGTCCTCCCTGCTCACTCGGGTTTTGGGGTGGGAAGTGTGGTTTGGGTCCAGCTTGAGCCTTGACAGGAGGAATTGCTCCTTCAGTCTTCTCTTCTGGGTTTTTTATATCTTGACCAAACTGGTTGGTGTTTTAGGAGACTGGGTTGTGGTTTAAGCAGGGGTGGACAAGTTTTAAGTCTCTTTGCCTCTGCTCTGGTGCTTCAGGGAGAGCTGAGCATGCTGCTCCTGAGCTGTCAGAGTTCATGGACCAGTTCACCAAGCTGTCAGAGTTTATGGACCAGTTCACCAAGCTGGAACCACGTTTGGCCTTTCTCAGTGTGCAGGGACTCAAAGCTGCAGTAATTCAGCTGCTGTTTGGGAGAGGATTACTCATCCTTGGACAATTAGCAGGGAGATGGATGGAGCAGTTACCTGCGGGCAGGAATTTTAAGCTGTCCTAAGATGAGCTGCTCTGCCTGTGAGCTCAGCCGTGGAAATGTGTGTGGGCTGTGCTGAGGGAGAGCAGAGTTCTGGGCTTGTCTTGACAGTGGGGAACTGATTTGGTGATGTGGTTTCAAATGCAGGTGTGGCCCCTCTGGAGCAGGGGATGGGATTGGGGCAGGAAACACCTCCAGATCTCTGTCCCAGGCAATTCCCTGGGATCCCCCAGTCAACACCCCCAAACCCCTGATGGCAGGGGTGCCCTGGGCTCCCTCAGAGTTCAGGGGTGAGCCTGTGGTGTTGTTGTCTCTTGTCTTGTACCTCTAAAGGAGAAACCAGGCCCAGGGGGTCCCGGAGAACGTGCGCAAGGTGCCCAAGCTGCCCAACCTGTCTCCTCAGGCCATCCGGCACCTCTGGATCCGCACAGCCCTCTTCGAAAAGGTCCTGGATAAAATCGTGCACTACCTGGTGGAGAACAGCAGGTGAGCACTGGCACAGCCCACCCCTGTCCTGCCCATGGCACTGGGGGTGAGGAACACCTGTATCCACATGGGACAGGGAAATCCCTGCATGGCACAGGCCAGGTGTGTCACTCAGTGGGACTCTGATGGATGCCCTGCTGCTGATAACCCCTGTGCACTCCCTAAAATACAGACAGGATTGTCTGTATGAATGAATGCATTGTTGTCAGGGCTGCATTGTCCTTGTCTTCTGGGATCTGCATGCTCAGGTGTCCTATGCTGGGACAGGTTAGTTAGGAGATGGTGATGCTTGCAATGTGCTGCTCCCCGGGAATTTCTCAGCCTGTTTACGGCTTCTTGCCCTCTCCCCATCAAGGGGTGATACAGAAAGAGAAGGACATGATGGGGATTTAAACCACTGTCTATAACTTTGCAGTGCTCCAGCATTCTGCTGTCCTTTATTTCTTCTAGTAAGTACTATGAGAAGGAAGCTCTCCTGATGGATCCTGTGGATGGGCCAATTCTGGCATCTTTATTGGGTAACACTTGCTTTACTTGCTTTCCCTCCTTGCTTTCCAAAGGCTTGCTCCCAAATCTGCGATCTGCAGATGCAGGAGGTGACCATGGGATCGAGGATGGCTCCCTTATGTTTGGGGTGTTCCTCTCCACAGTGGGGCCCTGTGCACTGGAATACACCAAGATGAAGACTGCTGACCACTTCTGGACAGATCCTTCTGCAGATGAGCTGGTCCAGAGGCACAGGATCCACAGCTCCCATTGCCGCCAGGATTCACCCACCAAGCGCCCGGCGCTCTGTGTGAGTGGGGGAAAAACCTCTCTGCTCCTCACACATCCACAAAGGGCTCCCTTTGCTTGGAAAGGCCTGTGGGAAGTCTTTGAGGCAGAGGTGCTGGGGATGTGGCCCATGGAGAGCAGTGGCGTGCCAGCCTCTCCTGGCACTGCATGCCAGGGTCTGTGTCCCTGGGATCATCATGTATGAACAGAAAGCTGAATCTGCTCTGTGCATTGCAAACAAAGTTCACTCCTGGGATTTCTCTGAGCTTGGACAGAGTCAGAAATTCCCCTAGAGGACCTTGGGGGAAAGATTTCTAGTAGTGACTCTCAGAAGTGAGGAGGGAATGAGGTAGAAGAGAAGCTTTTGGGAAGCCAGAGGGTGTCTGTGCTCACCTCACATTTGTGAGCGTGTCTCTTGCAGATTCAGAAAAGGCATTCCAGTGGCAGCATGGATGACAGGCCATCCCTGTCTGCCAGGGACTACGTGGAGTCCCTGCACCAGAACTCCCGAGCCACACTCCTGTACGGCAAGAACAACGTCCTGGTGCAGCCGGTGAGTCCTGCTGGGCTTGGGAACACTGCTCTGCCCCTCAGCACCTTGTTCTCTCCCAAACTGCTCTTGGATGCAGAAAAGCACATTTTCCATCTGGGAAGGCAGTGAGTGGGCTGTGTTTGTGGAGGTTTTGGTGGTGGAAGAGCTCTGCTCCAGCCTGAGTGGAAATACAGGCTCCTCTCCCTGCCTGTTCTTTGCCACAAAACTTCTCCTGTCCCCTCCTGCTGCTTGTAGTCAAATAAATGAAGTGCAAACTGCTTTTAGGTGGAGCTGTTAGGTTTTCTTTGCTGGGCAGTTGCTCTCAGCCCTTTTCCATGTCCTTGAGGTGTCCTGGAGTCTGTGCTAGGAGGTTTTCCAGGGACACAGTGGGTTCCTCCCTGATTGTGACTGGGTGGGCAGGGCTGTGTGAGAGGCCACAGCTGGGCTCCAGGGCTTTGTGCTCAGTGTGTCCCTGTGTTTCTCCTCCCAGAGAGATGACATGGAGGCAATCCCAGGGTACCTGTCCCTTCACCAGACTGCTGACATCATGGCACTCAAGTGGACCCCCAACCAGCTGATGAACGGATCCGTGGGGGACCTGGACTATGAGAAGAGGTGACTGGAGGGGAAGTGTTCCCCTGGGTCAGAGTTTGCATCTGGGATGCAAAACCCATCACTGTTTTCCCAGAGCAGCACCATCACCCTTGAGCCTGTTAATGGAAGGAGGCAGGGAGAGGGTGGCAGGAGGTGGAGTGAGGTGTGTCTGTGCTGGGAAGTGCTCAGAGAGGGAATGGGGTTTGTCCCAAAACACACAAAGTGGTTTTGTTTGTTGCCCTGGGAGATTTTTTTGAGGGGAATGCTTTCCCTCCCTCCTGGCACATTGTGCTGCCAGGTTTCTCCTGGCTCCAGGAAAGTGGGAGTGTTTAGGACACTGATACTTTCACCTAGAGATCTTCTTCAGCAGAACTTTGTCTCCATTTCATTCATTGTCAGTTGTAGTTTTTTTGTTTACCTGTGTACTTTTCATCTCCCCTTTCTTCTTGGCCCCTGGGCTGTTCAGTTGTGCCTGGTACCCTCCCCTAAAATCTGTTTTCATCTCTACACTCCTTCTCTGAGTTCTTGCCTTGGGCATCAGCCTAAGCTCTAAAAATTCCCAGTGTCAAGACGTGACCAAGGAGGAGAGGAGGCAGATGGCACAGTGAGTATGACTGTACAGGGAGTCACTCCTGCACACCTTCCTGTCCTTCACGAGCTGTTTTTAATGCTATTTAAGCACTATTTTTACAAAGTGGCAGATGCTGCTGCTGCTCAGAATCTGGAAATTTGCTTTGTTGCAAAGCAGTGGGATGTGATTGAGTGCTGACACCCTTGGACAGCAGTGCTGGGCTCTCCACAGGAATGAAACCCTGCCTCTCTGCTCTCTCTGGTGGCCACCAGCTCTCCAGCATGTTCTAGATCTGCTCAGACACCTCGAGGTGCCTGTGCTGAGACAGTTCTGGAGCAGAAGCAGCTGAGACCAAACCTGTTGTGAGCTCTGAAAAACCCCACAAATTGTGAGGGTTTATTTCCCCTCCGTGGGGCAGAGCAGCAGCCCAGGCTTGGACCTCACTGCACATTTCCCTGGGGCTCCAGGGATGCTCCTGAGGGATTCACTCAGAGGAGAGTGCTCAGCTCTGCCGGGCTCCAGTCCCTCCCTGCAGTTGCCAGGATCCATGGGCACATTGCCTGTGTCTGGGAACAGTGTGAGGGCAGAGAAACCACCCAGGGCAGGTAGGACAGGACTGAGCTGAGGTGGCAGGGACAGTTCTGGCTCTGGAGGCACGTTGTCACTCATCAGGCTGGCATCACTGCTCTGGGATCCCATCATTTCTGTGGCTTTGGCTGCTGCCACGGGGTGAGGAGCAGGGTTTGGAGCTGCTGTGAGCAGCAGCAGAGCCTCTCACACCCTGGAGGCTCACGGCTTCCCTGTCCCTCTGTTGCAGCGTGTACTGGGACTATGCCATGACCATTCGCCTGGAGGAGATCGTGTACCTGCACTGCCACCAGCAGGGTAAGGCCACACCTGGGGCTGCTGGGGGCTCTGGCACCTGGACTTGATCCCTTACCCCTGGGACATGGTTCTGCTGAGGCTCCAAGAGTTCTGGGTGGTCACTGTGATTTAAGTGCTTCTAGAAGAGTCTTTCGCCAGCTCCTGGCTGTGGTGTGTCACAGATGTGTTTTATGAAAAATCCTCACCTTAGTATTTTTTCTCCTGAGAGGCCTCAGAAACAAAATATAAACAATAATTATCTGCTGCTGTAAAATGCAACAAGTAGATCTGTGATTGGTCTCATGTGGTTGTTTCTAATTAATGGCCAATCACAGTCCAACTGTCCAAACTGTCTCGGTCAGTCACAAGCCTTTGTTATCATTCCTTTTCTATTCTTAGCTAACCTTCTAATAAAATCCTCTCTTCAATTCTTTTAGTATAATTTTAATATAATATATATCATTAAATGATAAATCAAACCTTCTGAAACATGGAGTCAACATTCTCTGCTCTTCCCTCATCCTAAAGCCCCTGTGAACACCACAATGGTGCTTGGCTGGGAGTGCTCCCTGCACTGGTTTCCAAGGGGATGATCCCAACAAGACTTTTCCAGGGCCTGTCTTATCATGGAGTTAGAGAAGAATCTACACAAGGAAGAAAGTCCTTATTTCCCATTCCCTGAGCTTTCCTGCCTGTTTTGTGACCGTGTTCACAAGGGTCCAAGGATGAGGGAGCAGACGAGGATCTGACTCCGTGTTTCAGAAGGCTTGATTTATTATTTTATTATATATATTATACTAAAACTATACTAAAAGAATAGAAGAAAGGATTTCATCAGAAGGCTAGCTAAGAATAGAAAAAGAAAGAATGATAACAAAGGCTTGTGTCTCAGACAGAGTCTGAGCCAGCTGGGCTATGATTGGCCATTAATTAAAAACAACCACATGAGACCAATCACAGATGCACCTGTTGCATTCCACAGCAGCAGATAACCATTGTTCACATTTTGTTCCTGAGGCGTCTCAGCTTCTCAGGAGGAAAAATGCTAAGGAAAGGATTTTTCAGACAATACCATGGCTGCACCGTTTCCCTCACTGATGGCTGTGTGTGCTCTCGCTGTTGCCAGCAGTAGACAGCGGTGGCACGGTGGTCCTGGTGAGCCAGGATGGCATCCAGAGGCCACCTCTGCGCTTCCCCCGTGGAGGACACCTGCTGCAGTTCCTGTCCTGCCTGGAGAACGGCCTCCTGCCCCACGGGCAGCTGGACCCACCCCTCTGGTCACAGCGGGGAAAGGTGGGTGTCTCTCCCTGCTGGGGTTCCCTCTGCCTGGCATTACTGGCTGCTGTGTTTTAAATGATGCCCTCCCCAAATTAATAAATTCAATTAATTAATACTAAATGTGGTGGTTGGGTTTAGCTCATGCCAAGCTAAACAGACCCTTCTGGAAAGCTGTGGGAGGGTTGTCCATGAGGGTTTGGCTCTCTGGGCTGTACTTACCTTTATGGATTCACCTGCCACTGGAAACTTGATCCAGGGGCTGCTGCAGCCCAGGGAATGTGCAGATATAGCAAAGCAGGTGGGGCAGGAGCTCGGGAAGGGAGTGGCTGGTGAAGGGCAGATTCTGCTTCCTAGGGAAAGGTGTTCCCCAAACTGAAGAAGAGAAGCCCCCAGGGCTCCTCTGAGTCTGCATCCGACAAGGAGGATGATGAAGCCACGGATTATGTCTTCAGGATCATCTACCCTGGGACTCAGACAGAGTTTGGTGAGTGCAGGGCAGCCTTTGGAGGGGCTGGAGGAGCTGGGACACGGCACTGGTGGGCACAGGGCAAACTGGGAGGTGGTTCCAGGGCAGGGGGTCTGCTTGTGCCAGTGCTGCCTGATTTAAATATCATCATTTAAATCATTTAAATCAGGCACCCTGGGAGGGTGGGAGACCATGGCACAGAGAACAGCCAGATGTGGCTGCCCCATCTCTGGAAGGGTCCAAAGCCAGGCTGGACACGGCTTGGAGCAACCTGGGATCATGGAAGGTGTCCCTACCCATGGCAAGGGGTAGAACTAAATAATCCTTAAATTGCTTTCCAACCCAGTCATTCCATGATTCTATCTTTTGTTTTTGTGTTGGTTTTTTGGGGACTTTTTGGGGTTTTTTTGGGTTCTTTTTTTGTTTTGTTTCTTTTTGTTTTGTGTTTGTTTTTTTGTTTTTTGTTGTAACTTCCACTCGCTACTGAGTCCTTTGTTTCTTACCTGCACAACAGCATTAACGGTCAGCAAAAACCCCCTCTTAATAACACCCACATAATATCAGTAAAAAGGTTCACTTTGGTCACTTGGGGGCCACCTTCTGCCATCACAAGCCCCCAGGGCTGATTCTTCTCTAGCTGCCCCCGGGCTGCACTAAATCCAGTGATGTTCCCTCAGTGTGGCTCCTGCAGCACAGAGGGGAGGTCCCAGCACCCTGCTCTGCCTTCAGGCCCTAACTCGAGGGAGGGGATGCTGCTGGACTATCCAAAGCAGAAATCCTTCTTCATGCCTGGTGGTGAATGATCTGAACCTGGCTGAAATGTCTGTACATGTTTCCTCACTCTTCTGTGAGGTGCCAAGGTGCCTTCTGTCATCATAGGTGACTTTAGAAGTGGGAGAGAATGAGTTTTATATGGAAGACTTGTGGAGTGTGCTTTTGAAAAGCTCTGAAATGGGATGGAAACCTTTTTCCTACATTTTGGAGGCTATGAGGGAGAAATTACATCCGCTGTGACTCCTCCATAACGTCAGTTGAGATTATACTTGGTTGTCCCTGCCTTCAGCTGACTAACACACTTCAGTGAGTCAGATAAAAACCTGATTGGGGCTAAAACAGCAGATAGAGATGTGCCTTTCTGTGGCTGCCTTTTGATGCACCCCTTAAAATTCCATGCTGGGGGCCACATTTTCTGGGAAATGAATTTGCTGCCACCTCCTCAGTTGGCATCATCACAGCCTGTGCTGTTCCTGTGCGCCTCCTCAGCCAGGGGTGGAACTGCATCATCCTCTCTTCTCCGCAGATTCTCCCTTTCTCCCCTTTCACTGGTGCCTTTGTCCTCTCTCTGTGTCTCTAGTTGCCATTAATGGTGCTTTTCACCCACTCCTTGCACCTGTGACTGCTGGGAGAGGGAAGATCATGAAGATTCCAGCTGGAAGCAGGATGGTGGTGATCCCCAAATGGTGTCTGAGTGTCCCTGGCAGATCCCGAGCTCTCCGTGCTGCTCTGGGCACCTCCTGGCATCAGTGTAATGAGCTCTTGGTTGGGTCTGGTGCTCAGCTCACCTGTGTTGTCACTTGGGAGCTCCTGCAGAGCTGTCACCACTGGCTGTCACTGACCCATCAGCTCAGTGGGAGGGGAATTATTCTGTGGGAATAATTCAGTATTTTTCCTGCCAATGTCATTTGTTCCTTATCACAAGCAGGGAGAGCCATTGAGACCAAGGGATAGCGAGGACCCGGAAAATGAAATTTCTACCACAATTTAATTTCCAAGGAGGAGTAAAAAGGATTATTCCTCATGGCCTGGGCTGTGTGTGGGTGGTACCTGAGCACACCCAAGGCCTTTGCAGCAGCACTTTGAGTTTAAGCAGGGATTAACAAGTGACAACATGCAGAGCTCCTGCTGTGCCTCTCAACCTCTTCATCCAAGTCTTCATCTTCTCTCTTGTGATTTAGGTGCTCCCTTCTTTCCCTGAACTTTGGATGGGATGGGCCTTTTTCCTTCCAGTAATCCACTCTTCCTGGGACAGCAGCTGATTTCAATCCTGTTTTTCTCTCTGGAGCCTCTGCGCTGGGTGTTGGGTTTCTGCCTTGGTCAGCACGAAGCAGTTTAAGATCAGCTTTCTGAATTAGCTGGTTAATTAGCAATGGTTTTCTCTCATCAGTGCTCTTTGTTCCTTTCTCCTGAGCTCACCAGTGCTGTGATTCCCTGTGGTGGGTCCTGCTTGGTTGCTGGAGCCTCCTTGGCAAGAGCGCGATGCTGCGTTTGCCAATGAAAGCTCTCTCTGTAGCTCCCTGACTGCAGGGCAGTGCCAGGCTGTAGCTGACGCTCCTCTCTGCCCTCCTGCAGTGCCCCAGGACCTGATGGACGCCCCGGGGGCTGTCCTGCCCCCCATGTGGCAGCCCAGCACCCGCAAATCCTCCTGCTCCTCCTGCTCCCAGAGCGGCTCCTCTGACGGGGGCCCGGCCAACGGCTGCAGCCATGAGAGGTACGAGGGCACAGGGGCACAGCAGAGCCAGGGCTCGTGTCCAGCAGCCATGGCAGGGCCACTGGGATGTGGCTGAGCCTTGTCCCTGCATCTGGGACACCTCAGCTGTTCCACAGCCTGGCAGCAGGAATTGCTGCTCTGAACCCGGGCAGCGTCCCTGGTGAATCCCTGCAGGCAAAGCTGGATCACTGGGATCAAAGCCAGGCTGAGGGGATGCACAGGAGCATCTTCTGCCCTCACATCCTGGGTGTTTCTGTTGGCAGAGCTCCATTGAAGCTGCTGTGTGACAACATGAAGTACCAGATCCTGTCCCGGGCTTTCTATGGATGTGAGTAGTTGTCACCCCCCTGCTGCTGCCTTGGGATGTGTGACAGGATAAGGGATGGGGTCCTGGGCTGGGAATGGTGCTGGGGGAGCTGGGACCAGCCTGCTGCAGGTGCTCAGGGTGGGGAGCAAACAGCTGGGCTCTGACTCTCAGCCTTGAGCCCCGTGAGCAGCAGCACTGGGGGTACAAGATGGAGACCTGTCCTGGGAGAATCCCTGCTCTGAAAGCTGGATGTGGCTGGGTAAAGATGTCCTTGCTTTCTCCTGCTCTTCATCCCCGTGTTTCCTGGAGCTGCACAGCTGAAGTGTGGTGTTCCTGCTGCAGGGCTGGCCTACTGCAGACACCTGTCCACAGTGAGGACTCACCTGTCAGCGCTGGTGAACCACAACATCGTGTCCCCCGATGTCCCCTGCAGCGCCAGCGCGGGGCTCACCGTGGACATCTGGCACAGATACCTGCAGGACAGCTCGGTAGGGCCATGCCCTGGGGACACAGGGCAGTGCCACTGGAGTGGGTGTAGCATGGGGAGGTGGGGGAACACGTCAAGGAGTTCCTCAAGGAGGGAAGTCAGCCAGCCTGTCCCATGCACAGAGCCGGAGGCTCCTAATCCTTGGCATGTCAGGGTGAGGAGTGAGCACTGCTCTTCTTCAGGTGCTTCTGCTCAGAGCCTGCCTGCAGCAGTGTCTGTCACACAGGTGCTGCTGTCCTGAGTGGGGTCCTGATGTGCTGCCAGCTCAGGGAACAGCAGTGGTGCTTTGGTGACTTTGTGGGCCACTCCTTGGTGTGGAGAGACAAAATGTCCACCCACAGCCTCTGGCTCTGCTTAAGCGCAGGCAGGGGTTGGAGGGATCATGGGCAGTGAGGCTGGGGGCTCTCTAAAACAGAGACAAGAAAGAGTTAAAGAATAAAGTAGGTATTTATCAGAAGGCCTCAATGGATAGACTTGGGCAGCACAAGAGCCCAGCCAGGGCTGCACCCAAGATGAACTAAAATGGTCACAAAATGCACAACTGGTCATGGGATCTCTCACTTTTATAAATTCTGCTCCATTTGCATATTTGACTTCATTGTCCAATTGCAGCTTTAGCCCATGCAGTCCCATCCTGCTTTTCTCTCTTCAGCCCACGTTGTTTGTGCTCTTGGGCCTGAGATTTGGATCATTTGTCCTTGGTCCCCAGCTAGAGCAGGAATTGTTTTGTCTCCCTACTCTGTAAAGAGAGCTCATCATCCCCTAATGTGAAGCTCAGAACTGCACACCAAAGCAGCACAGAACCTGAAAAACACAAAAGCTACAACCTGAGGCATCCCTTGTGGTGCTGATGGGTGGGGACACCTGTACATCCTGGCTGTGTCTGTGCCCTGACCCAGGCTCTTCCCACAGAGTTACGAGGACCAGGAGCTGCTGCGGCTGATCTACTACGGCGGGATCCAGCACGAGATCAGGAAGGCTGTGTGGCCCTTCCTGCTGGGCCATTACCAGTTTGGGATGACAGAGGCAGAGAGGAAGGAGGTTGGTGAGGCTGTGCTCGCAGCTCAGTGTGGTTCTGCCTAGTGGAGGGGTCTGTGAGCAGAGATCTGTTAGCTCCATGGAACATGGTTTGGAGTACGGGTGGGGAGGAAGAGCATGTTGCTGGCACTAAGGGGCTGTGAAGCATGGCATTGGGCTTCCTGGCTCTGTTTTCCAGCATGGAAGAAGGCTTAGCACACCCCTGTGAGCCCACTGGGCCTCGTGTCCATCTGGACTGGGCTTTAGGTAGGAGTGGGACAAACCCTTGCATCAGCAGGAATCGATAGGGCCAAGCTTGTCACTGACCTGTGAAACTGGTCATGTTCAGTGCCTTGTGCACCTTGGGAGGGCAGGGAGGAGATGGATGGGCATTTTTCCATCCAAATTTCACCACATTTTGTGCAGGGTAAGGGTGGCTGTGTCCCACGAGTTCACACAAATGTGCACCACCCTGCGTGGGGCACAGTTTGGGCTGGTTTGGGGCTCTCCAGGCACAGCCATTGCACAGTTTGGGCTGGTTTGGGGCTCTCCAGGCACAGCCATTGCACAGTTTGGGCTGGTTTGGGGCTCTCCAGGCACAGCCATTGCACAGTTTGGGCTGGTTTGGGGCTCTCCAGGCACAGCCATTGCCAGCCCCTGTCCCCCTGTGTGCCAGGCTGATGAGCAGACCCGGGCATGCTACGAGCACACCATGGCAGAGTGGCTGGGCTGCGAGGCCATTGTCCGGCAGCGCGAGAAGGAGTCGCACGCCGCAGCCCTGGCCAAGTGCTCCTCGGGGGCCAGCCTGGACTCCCACATCCAGAGGATGATGCACAGGGACTCCACCATCAGCAACGAGGTGAGGGCTTGGGCAGTGCCCACACAGAGTCCCTGTGGGGTGCACACACAGGTGCTGCCCATGACCTGTGCCCACCTGCGTGTCTTGTGTTCTGTGGAAGTGAAATACTCAGGATTAGCTCCATGGAAGATGGTTTGAAGTAAGGGTGAGGAGGAAGAGCATGGCACTAAGGGGCTGTGAAGCAGGGCACTGGGCTTCCTGGCTTCCTTTTCCAGCATGGAAGAAGCCTCAGCACACCCTCAGTACACTGCACCTTGGGACTGGCTTTTAGCAATACAGTGAGGAATGAGATCCACAGCCCAAACCATGGGTGTGGAGGGAAAAGCCTGTGAAAGGAAAGGCAGTCCTGGGAACAGTCCAGGGAGTGTTTCCATGAGTTTTTTCCTTGGAGGAGAAGAGCCCAGCATGGCAGAGCATTCCCTGACCTCAGGCTGCTGGCCCAGAGGGGAGATGAGCACTGGAGATTGGATCTGCTTCCCTCTGGGAAGTTTATATGGGTGCTTTGGGATGGAGATGAGCTGAATCCCAGTCCTGCAGGCTATGTGTGTGCCCAGAGAAGGAGAGATGCAGGGAAGGCAGGTCTGAGCCAAGGGCAGGGTGGAACTGGATGATGCAGCTCTCTGAGGTGCTGCTCCATTGGCTGAAGCCCTGGGAATCATTCCCATCCCCTCAGCATCTTCCACCGTGGCTCTTCCTTTGGACCCAAGTGTGGGAAGGGAGCTGGCAGAGTGAACACACGAAAAGTTCCCCCCTTTTCCCATCTCAACCTGAAATTTCCTGTTTTAAGTGCTCCCATGGTAATGGAGGAAAACTGTCGCCCTTCCTTTCCCCACCAGAGCCCTGCCCAGCAAACACCCACAATACAAGGGTGGGGACAAGTGCTGTTCTGAATGTGCTGTATTTTCTTAAAATCCTATTGTTTGTGTGTGATGTCATGGCCATGCCTTGCACCTCTGCTCAGTTAATGGGAGGACTTGCTCTCATTGTGGGCTGGTTGTTCAGAGGGGCCCCACAGAGCCAGGCTGGTGCCTGCAAAGCCCAGCCCTTCCCTCTGTGCTTCAGCTGGAAGCCAGAACAGGCTGCTCGTGACTTTGAGAGGAGCTGCTTCCACCGAGTCTGGCTTAAGACATCAATATTTGTCCTTGAAGAAAAGGAAAAAAAGCATGAATATGCTTGGAGAGAGTGTTTTATAGCCTGACTTCATCGTTTATGTAAACGGAGCTGGGCTGAGCTGCATTGCTGCCAAATTAGGACAGAGATTTGTAGAAATTCTCACTCCAGGGAGGCAGCATGACCTCCGTGCAGGCCAGAGGAAAGCAGCTCCTTCAGACTCAGCACACAGCACTTGAACAAGTGCATTGACCTGAGAAAGCTTTGCCTTTGTCACCTCCCCAGCAGTGTCAGGGGCTGAGGCAGGGCACTGTGCTGGGTGATGCAGCACCGTGGATGTGACAGGAAAATCCTGGGTCAGATATTTACTGGGTGCATTTCTGCTTGTTCTTCACCTGCAGAAGTGCCAGGTCTGCTTGAGTTTCCTCTCCCTGACCCCTTTTCTTTTCTTTTGTTTCTCATTTTCCCCTGTCCCCTGCAGTCCTCGCAGAGCTGCAGCTCCGGCCGGCAGAACCACGCCCGGCTGCAGAGCGACTCCAGCTCCAGCACCCAGGTGAGCACCTTGTCCCTCCATTCCTTGTCCCCACGGCTCTGCCTTGGCTTGGGCTGACCCCTCACCACAACCACAGCGATTTCTGGCAAACAGAACCAGTGCTGGAAGAGGTAAATGAGTCCCCAACCTGCTTTGGAGCTGCTAATGTCAGAATTGTGCTCTGCTTGGGGTGTTCAGTGTTCACCTGCCAGCTCTGCCCTGTGGCCTCACACCTGAAGGTTCATGGCTGTTCCCTCTGTTCATGCCCAGGTGTTTAATTTTAACACCTGTTGAAATTTCTGCCCAGTATATAATGCCAAGCAAAGCAAAGTCCTTTGGAGCAGGGATTTGTGGGCTTGGAGTTATGCAAACAACCAAGCACTGATTCAAATCCAGTGAGAAGAAGCTAAAGAGGGATTTTCCTCGCTCTCCACTGCTGGGAACACAGGCACTATGAGAACACAGCGCTTGGGGGTGTAGTGCCCATGTTCCCAACATTTCCTGAATGCTTGGGATGTCTTCCCACTTTGCAGGTGTTTGAATCTGTGGATGAGGTGGAACAGACTGAAGTAGATTCTCAGCTGGAAGATGGCAAGCAAAGCAAGATCCCCAATGGGACAGTCCCCAACGGCACGTGTTCCCCTGATTCTGGGCACCCCTCTTCCCAAAACTTCTCCATCACATCGGGCTTCTCAGAGCGCAGCTTCAGCAACGAGGACAGTGCCCTGGAAACCACCAAATCCTCATCCAGCTCCCAGGGAAAGGCTGCTGGCTCCGACCTGCCAGCCCCACCAGACACGGATGGTGTCCAGCAGGAGAAACTGCAGGGCCAAGACAGCCTGGAAGGGGAATTTCCCACTGGTGGAAGCGTGGATTTTGTCCCCATGGGTGAGGGCTCGGCGGGGCTCCTGCGTGACAGTGACACTGTGGCCCTGACTGTGGTGGAGAGCTGGGCAGACAGCGAGGCTGAGAAGCAGAGCCTGGTGGAGAGTGAGGACAACCTGTCTGAGGAGCCAGAGATGGAGAGTCTGTACCCACAGCTGGACTCTCTGACTGTGACTGATCTGACCAGCACTGAACCAGCTGCTCTCTCCTCCACTGGTGTCACCTACTCTGTAAGTACACACCTGGCATGGGGGGTTCCTTCCTGGCTGCCTCCAGCACCCCAGAGCAGTTTGGGGTGGGAAGGGACCTCTGGAGATCATCCCCTGCCAAGGGAGGGTCACCTGGATTGTGTTCAGGTGGATTTGGGATGTCTCCAGAAAGGGAAGTTCCATGCACTCCCTGGGCAGCTGTTCCAGGGCTCTTCCACCTGGAAGGGAAGAAGTTTTTTTTCATGTTGAGGTGGAACTTTTCTTTCAGTTTATGGCCATTGCTCCTTGTCCTGTCACTTGGTACCACTGAAAAGAGTCGGGCACTCTCCTTTTGGCACATGATTTGAGATGTTTGTATGGATTTATGAGATTTCCTCTCAGTCTTCTCCAGACTGGCCAGGCCCAGCTCCTGCAGTCTCTCCTCATCAGAGAGATACTTCAGACTGCAAATAATCTCTCTGGCAGCTCCTTGTCTTTCTTTAGCTGTGGAGCCCAGAATTGAACACCACACTCCAGATGTGCCTCACTGGGGCTGAGGGAGGGGCAGGATTTACCTGCATTTGCCCTATGCTGATCCCACAGTTGGGCGTAGAGGGGCTCCTACCTTCCACCCAAACTCTGCCCTGTCTCTCCACTGCCCTTGCAGCTCTCTCCCTGCTTTTTACTAGAAAACAAATCAACTCTGCTGTTGTTTTGGGCAGCCAGAGCTGCTGGACATGTACACGGTGAACCTGCACCGCATCGAGAAGGACGTGCAGCGCTGTGACCGCAACTACTGGTACTTCACCCCCGCCAACCTGGAGAAGCTCCGCAACGTCATGTGCAGGTGGGGGCTCTGGGGGCCTTCCTGGGATTCACCTGCAGGCTGGAGCCTCAAACTGTGCTGTGGTTATGGAGTTTTGCTCCTTGCCTTCCTCCCCTCATCACCCAGCGCTGGGGCTGCAGCTCCAAGGATGCGGCGGTTCCCAGACCGAGGTGTCCGGCTGTCCGTCCCCATCACTGCTGTGTCCTGGGGTTTGGACAAGGCAGGGGCTCCCTGGGCAGCCCAGGAACCAGGGCAGCCCACCTGCTTCCTGCAGCATGCCTGGCAAATGTTTTAATGAGGATCAGCCCACAGAGCTGTAGTGCTAATGAGAAAGTGCCTGAAGCACCGGGATGGTTTATGCCTGCCCAAAATCCCAGGAGAGAGCCAGACCTGGGTGCATTTCTGAGTCCTTGTGACTCAGAGCTCGCCTAGTGACACTCACAGGCTCAGACCAGCTCCTGCTTCACAGGCAGCAAAGGCTAAAATATTATTACTCATCTTGCAAACATGAGGAGAAGCTGCTGTTCCATCAGTGCTGTCACTTCACCCGACAGCCAGAGCTGGAGA
Organism: Zonotrichia leucophrys gambelii; assembly: GCF_028769735.1. Taxonomy (NCBI): domain Eukaryota; kingdom Metazoa; phylum Chordata; class Aves; order Passeriformes; family Passerellidae; genus Zonotrichia; species Zonotrichia leucophrys. The sequence continues at coordinate 4,349,653 of NC_088185.1, forward strand.
TCTCTGCTGAGATTAGACCTTCAGCACAGCACATTTTGGAAAACCAGTGGGCAGGATGGAAAAGATCCTTCCCTTGTGCCAGCAGCAGATCTGAGTCTTCTCTGAACACATTTTGCCTTGCTACCAAAAAAGGGAAGATATCCCTGCAGGGCTGGGTGCTTCCTGGGACGCTGGGCATGGGAAGGGGAGGCAGGCAGTGTCTGCAGGGAGAACCAAGGGGATCAATGGAGGGAGAGGGATGAGAATGAGAGATGAACAGGTTTTATCAGTCTCTGCTCTTTAACCAGTGACCCCACTGTGCTGTGCTTTGCCATTTTGCTTTTCCCTGTGCTGATTTACCCTGCAATGGCTGTGGCACAGGCCTGGACTGACCCTGGATGTGGCCATGGCACAGTCCTGGATCAACACCCTGCCATGCATGCCTTACCTGGGAGGCACCACAAGAATTTAATCATTTGCAGCACAGGGATAACAGAATGAACAGGTGTGATTAACCCCAGCATCCTGGGAAGGAAGACAGGGCACAAAGGAGGTGGCAGGTGGTGGCACTCAGGTCCTAGGTCACCTCTCCTGCTCTCTCACACAGCTACATCTGGCAGCACATTGAGATTGGCTACGTGCAGGGCATGTGTGACCTGCTGGCCCCTCTCCTGGTCATCCTGGATGATGGTGAGTGGGTGGCTCTGCTTTCCCTGTGTCTGTGTGGGGATCTGTGTTGGGATGTGCCAGGTGGGTGGTGGCTCTCTGTGCCTGGAGGTGTGGAGCAGGATCCTGTTTGTCCCAGGAGCCCACCCTGGGGCCAGGCTGAACTTTCTGGAAGGGTGTTGCTGCTGCAGCCCTGCAGTGATGTCTCTCCTCCTTGCACAGAGGCTCTGGCCTTCAGCTGCTTCACTGAGCTGATGAAGAGGATGAACCAGAACTTTCCACACGGAGGAGCCATGGACACCCACTTTGCCAACATGAGGTCACTGATCCAGGTGGGAGCTCCTGGCATGGGGATGGCAGCTCCTCATAACCAGGGGGGAAAGCTGGTCCTGGAGGGGCTGGGGTGAAGATTCAGTGCTGGGGAGCAGGAAGGACAGCAGGGGCTGGAGCAGTGTGTGCCAGGGTGGGAAGGAGAAGCTGGTGCACTAGGGGAGCAGAGGGATGGAGGGAAGTAGGCAGAGGGATGATGGTGTGTGCATTCCTGAGTTTCCTTTTGCTTTTCTTGACAGATTCTGGACTCTGAGCTCTTTGAGCTGATGCACCAGAATGGGGATTACACTCATTTCTACTTCTGCTACCGATGGTTTCTCCTGGACTTCAAGAGAGGTGTGTACTGAGACCACCCAAGGGTGGGGCAGGATCTGCTTCCAGGTTTCTCAGCAGGTTTAAACTTATTTTTAATTCCTTTTCACTTTTCCCTGGTTTGTGTCTGGCTGATTGTTCTGTCTAGATACAGAACCTGTTGTTCCAGAGCTGCTTCTGAACTTTTCCATGAGTGTGTCCTGGGGCTGTGTCACCTGCTGCTGGGCAGAATATTTCTCCTTACAGATGACTGACTTTGCTTCCAGCTGGAGCAGGTTCCTGTGGGAAGGAAGCACCCAGTGTGTCTCCCCAGCGCTGCTGTGAGCTCTGTGAGCCAGGGTGGGGTGAATGGGGTGGTAACTGCTGTTCTCTGCTCACAGAGCTGGTGTATGACGATGTCTTTGCTGTCTGGGAGACCATCTGGGCTGCTGCTCACGTCTCCTCTGCTCACTACGTGCTCTTCATAGCCCTGGCCCTGGTGGAGATGTACCGGGACATCATCCTGGAGAACAACATGGATTTTACAGACATCATCAAGTTTTTCAATGGTACAGCTCATGCTGTGTTGGGTTGAGGTTGGGGCAGCTGCTCAGGTGTGGGAATGTTTGACACCCAGAGCTCTGAGGGATCTGGTGGGGCTGGAATCCACCTGCTCACCTCAGCCTAGATGTGTTGGAGGGAGCTGAGGTTTAGGCTGGTTCAGGATGGCTCTCCAGAGCCAGGTGTCCCTGCCAGGGGAGGTTGGAAATGTGGCAGCACAGGGATAACAGACTGAAGAGCTGGGGGCTGTAGGCTGGGGGCTGCTCTGCTCTGACCTGTCTGGTGTGTGTTGCAGAAATGGCCGAGCGCCACAACACCAAGCAGATCCTGAAGCTGGCTCGGGACCTGGTCTATAAAGTGCAGACTCTGATTGAGAACAAATGAAGGACCTGGAGCAGACGAGGCACCCAAAGAGCCAGGACTCCCCTCTGACGCTCCCTCCCCGCTCCTGTCTCTCCAAGTGCCACCCCTGTGGGACTCAGGTGGTGGGACACGTGCTGCTACGTGAGCTGGGAGTCCCCTGGGCTCAGCGCAGGCCCAGGCTCAGACCTTCTGCAGTGACTCAACCAAAGATCCCTCCAGGTGTGTTCCTGTGCCTGGAGCAGGACCAGGCAGTGGCTTCCTGGCCTCGGAGCAGCTGCTGTGGCCACCAGAACTGCCCAGGCATTGCCACATCCCAGGGTGGAGCTTGGGGGCTGGGGGAGCAGAGCTTGGTGGCACAGAGGGAAAGCTGATTCCTTGGAAAGCTGCTTCCTTGGGCAGCCCTTCCCTGTGGGGTGGGAAGGCAGCCAGCCCTGCGAGCCCGGGCAGCACAGGGATGCTGCCAGTGCTCAGCTTCTCACCAACACAATGAGGTTCTGCCAGTAATGGGGGGAACTTTGATCACAGGAATTCCTCTTTTGATCTTGTCCCTCAGTGCATTGCTTCCCCTTCAGTGTTTTCTTTTTTTAGGGCTCCGTTTTCTCCCTGGGATTTTACATTGTTCCTACAATATCTGAGCACACAAGAGGTTCGTGTCTGGATGGATTTTCAGAACAGCTCCAAATTCAGTGTTGGGGTTATTTTTCAAAATCCAGCCTCTGTAATGTTCTCTGAACACTGGGAAATCTGGTCCTGACCTCCTCTGGGAACTCCAGGCTGGGGGTTTTCTTACCTGCCTTACTTTAGCTGCTTGTGGTAGGAGTCTGGTCTCTTGTTGTTCCTCTGAGCTCTTGTGAGGGAAGGGCTCCTCAGAAGGCAAGTCAGAGCTCCTGATTATCCTGACTTTCCCTCTGACAGCTTCAGGGCTGGCTGTTGAGTCCCCTAAACCCACTGAGCATCTCCAGTTAGGTCTTGGTGGGCTTTTCCCACAGACCTGTGAGAGGAAAATAGCCCAAGGTCCCTGAGTGGGCTTTGCTTTGGGAAGATGCCCTTGTGTGGCCACTTTTCCTGCACAGCCTGGAGCCCAGTGCGTGAAGTGCCTCTCCAGCTGCTGTGTCCCACACAGCCTGCCCTGCAGAGGCTTCGGAGTCATTTTTCAACTCAGGTAAAAACAATACAGGAAAAGGAGAGGGGTGGGTGGGTGGATGGAGGGTCCAGCCCAGCCAGGAGGGCAGTGCTGGGTTGGAGCTCTCTCTCTGAGGGTACTTTCTCTCAAGTTTTGCTGCAAACTTTTGTGTTCCCCTTGGTGCAATGTGTGCTGTGTGTGTGCTCTCCTCTGGCCTTGCTCCTGCCTTGCTGCTGGAGTGCTCCCACAGGAGGGAAAGGGGCCCTTCCTCCCTCCTCCTGTGCATCATCCGTCTGTGCTGGTTTGTGTTGGCTCGTGGCACGTGTCAGATGTTGCTGGCAGAAAAAAGGTGGTTGTCAGCCTGCACAGGAGAAAAACTGCTGCTTCAGGGAAGGGCTGAGCAGCCTGGTGGAGTGGTTTGCTGTTTCTGAGCAAATCAGCAATTATTTTCTGTGTTCTGGGACATGGAGGTCACAGCTGGAAAAGGCAGTGGCACTGCTTGAACCCTTTGGGGAAGGGGCAGAGGGAGAGCAATGGGCAGCCCTTCACTCCTCATAATCCCAACAATCTGGGAAATTCCCTGAAGCAGTGAAACTCCAAAGGGTGCTGGGCTGCAGTAGCACAGGAAACAAAGAGCTTGAGACCTGCCAGTTCCTGAGAGAATCTTTCATTTTTCCACCAAACAGAGTGAAAAGCTGTGTCCTCCCTCCTTCCAGGCTGCTCCTGCTCCCTCAGGGCTCTAGGACAGATCTGTCACCTGTCTAGAGGGCAAGGGAAGTGTCTGTTCTCCCTTTCCTGAGGGCCAGGGTCACCTTAAACACCACCTGACCAAGCAACATTGCTGACACTAAACCTTTCAAGCTTCTTTCCTTGGTTTTTAAACAAAAACAGCCAAGAAGTTCTGCACAATATTTGCTGTCTGTATTAACTGAGAGTGTCTTTGGGCCGCTCAATAGCAGTGTTTTTTTGAATAATTTCTGGGGGGGAAGGGAAAAAAGTATTTATTTATTGATTGTACCTGACTGTGTGTCCTTGTGTGCTGTGTGAGTGCGCGCTGTTGTGCAAATGGAGATAGAAATTTTCAATGTTATTTACGATATCTTGTAAATGTTTACCAGAGAATTGTGTCTATATATAATATATATACAGAATAGAGAGAAAATATGTCAACTAAGTGGGTTATTTTTTGAGGAGGGGGGGTGTGGGGTGAGAAATCTTTTGCTTCTAAGAACTGTGTGGTTTCTATAGCACCTATTCCATGATGTGCCAATCTGTCACTGTCCCTGTGCTGGGAGAGTTGTTCTGGTGGGGCAACAGGAAGCTCAGAGCAGAGTCATCATCACAACCTCAATTTGGCTTCATCTTGGTTCTGGCTTTAAGACTGGACAAGAGGAAGAAAAGAAAATTAGGGAAAAATAATATAAAAAAGCTTTGTTTCGGCTGTGTTGCTGGGCAAGTTCTTGTGCTTATGGGGACCCACAGTGAGACCCCACCAGGAGTCTGGGGCTCTCTTTGATGCTTAAAAGCTGCTAAGAAGCTGAAAAGCAAAAGTTTTGCTGTGCAGCTGTTTGTGGGTCTTCTCTGGGCTCCTTCTCTGCCCCCCTGCAGGATCCCCATGAGATAAAGCCTTGTTCTGGCATTCTGACAGGGCCCATCATGGTGCTGGAAGCCAGCAGGGATCTCTCCCAGCAGGAGAGGCCTGTCACCAGGCTTGGCCATATACAGTAATCTTGTCTGGCCCCTTGGGGAGGAGGAATGTCTCATCCCAGCAGCTCTGCAGCTGAAAACCCCCCCACAATGGCACTGCCAGCCCAGGGCTATTTTAGCCTGTGGGAACAGGGATGGAGCTCTGTGCCTTAAACTGACAGAGGGCAGGGTTGGATTGGATTTTAGGGAGAAATTCTGCACTATAAGGCACTGGCACACCCTGGATCCCTGGAAGTGTCCCAGGCCAGGTTGGACAGGGCTTGGAGCAACCTGGGATAGTGGAAGGTGTCCCTGCCCATGGCAGGGGGTGAAACTGGGTGATCTCTAAGTTTCCTTCCAACCCCAACCATTCCATAACTCCACACCTTCTGAGGAGATTGCTGCAAGGGTGGCATGAGCTGCCAGCCCATGTTCTCTGCTCCAGTCACTCCAAGCTGAGCCTGAGGAAGGAAGGAAGGTTGGGCTCCGTAGGCTGAGTTCAGCTCCCATCTCACCCTCACTGAGCACCCACATTGCTGTGGGGTTTGTGCTGAGCTCAGGTAACCTCAGTGTGTGTAAATCCACTGAGTGTTTGTGTCCTGGCCCTGTGTTCCTCAAATGGATTATCTTCCTGCATTTGACCTTTCTGCTCTTGCAACCTTCCAATGAGCTCCTGGTACTCATCTCTTTTGGTGTCAGACCCTTTAGAAGTTGTGTTTGTTCCTAAATGTGTGATATTCATAGGAGTTTTTCTCTTGCTGTGTTGAGTCCCTGAGTGGCTTTGCTGTAGATGTTTTTCATGAAGACTGAGAGATTTGGTTTTTTTTTTTTTTTGTGTGTGTGGGAACTTCCTGCTGTGTCCCAGTCCTGCTCTCATCCAGCCCCTGGCATGGGGAACATCCCTTAACTCATCCAAATGCACCTGGTAGTGCAATGTGAGCCAGCAGTGGAACTGCAGGTGTCACTGACAGGTGGAAAAAAGGCTGAGAGATGGAACTATTGAAGAGATGGGTCCCAAAATCCCTGGAGACACAAGCCTCGTGGCCAAGAGCAGTTTGTGGGATTAAGTTCTTATTATTCTTTGTTTTTATTTATTTATTTATTTATTACTTATTTTGCCTATTTCCCCTCTCTTTCCTGGATTTTTCCTGAGGTTGGTCCCCTGCACTGGGAGCCAAAGTAGCCAATGGGCCTCTTACCAGGGATAGGACCAGTTTTGTGGTTCTCATCCCCTAATTTTGCTTTTGAAATATCTTACAATATCTAAATCACTTTAGTTTTGGGATTCTCATCCCCTAATATTGCTTTTGTAGTATCTTAAAATATTTAAATCCCTTTTCTCGAGAGGCATAGTGGGAGCCTCTGAGCATTTGATCAGTAGGACCAAAATGATGATCGTGTCATCAAAACCTCTGTCTTATTTCTCATTCCATTTGGGAATTTCCCTGAGTACTGAGCAGTTCTGGGCTTGTCTTCAGCATTTTACTATTGTGTGAGCACAAATTGATAGAGCACAATGTAGAGATGGAGTTCCAGCACTATGGAAGGGTTGGAACTCACCAGAACCTGTGTCAGAAATTCCTGTAAAAGCTTTTTCAGATGCCCTGAAGTAGATCAAACGCCACTGATTGTCCCTGCTTTTCCACTCAAGGTCAGCATCCTCATTGCCCTGATTAAGCAATATTTCACTGATTAAGGCATCTAAACAATTGTGGTTCTCAGTGTGACCACATTTCTGTCCATTTCTGTCCATGGTGGCCACATGGGCCATGGCTGAGGCCATTTGATGCCATAGCCACACATTCACACAGCTCACTGTGTGGATTCCTTCCCAACTTTGCCTGAATCCTGAACTTCCTGGAGAATGTATGGTTGGAATAGCCATGGAAGTCTTTTAATGTGTCTAATCTAATTTCTAATTTAATTTTGGATTGGTGCATATTCCACCTTAAATTCCTGTTCAGTGGTTTAATAGGTTCCTTTTATAAATGGGTTTTGCACATGGAGAGCCCATGGATGGTGCTGCAGGGGACAGTCCCTTCTCCATGGTGGCTTTGTAGCCATCAGCAGTGGGACATGACTGGGAGCAAGGGCACTTTGCATCAGTGCTTTGATGAGGGGGGAAAAGCACCATTTATCTTGTTTTTTAAAAATTTATTTTTTAACAAATTAATGTTAAAGATTAAACTATGCACAAGATCTAAATACATGGAAGTTTGAGGAATGAGTATGGCTTTGCTGCTAAGGACAATAAAGAATTGAAAATCCTGATCGTGGATACTGAGAGATTAAAAATGTCATTGTTGTGACTATGTAAGATTGACTTAAATTCTCAGAAATTCATTCTCTCTGGAGAGCAATTCCCAGAAGCCAGGGAAGAAATTGTTTTCCCAAACAGAATTGATGAAAAGCTTTGAAAATGCAACGTGGATGTAACCTCAGACCCACGATTGTCACTTCCCTTGTTCCAGGAGTGTTCTGGAGAGCCAGGCAGGGCAGCAGGGTGTGACAGCCATCGTAGGGGCTCTGTGGGACAGGGAATTACCCCTCAGCACAGGGATTTGAATGTGTCTGGTGTCCTGGCATTAGACTTTTCTGTTGCCCTACACAGAATTGCTGCTTTTCTCTGTTCGATGCCATTTTGGTCTCTGGGAGTTGCTCGATCTGAGCTTAATGAGCACTTACAGCTTTTAATCTATTTGTAGAAGTGCTGCTAATGTTCTTAGATTATCTGAATTCCACACTGTGGTATAATATCTGTTTTATATTATTTTATTCATGCTTTTGGTTTTTTTTTTTTAATGTAAACTGTTCCTTATTGTTGTTGAGAAAGAAAAAAATTAAAGCTCTATTCTCTATGGTTAATGTATTTTCAAATCAATCAGATCTTGGTGGTTTTTTCTGTCTGTGTGGTCCCTGGGAAGGCAGTGAATGGGGATACTCTGAGCAGGGAGTGCCCAAAATGCTCTGTATTTCCACTCTGCTCATGGATTCCAGGGCCTCCTGTTGTTTGTGGTGAGTGTCCCCTGTGCTGGGGGGGACCTGGGCTCCTTTTTGCACCCTCATGGTCCTCACTTTTCCCCATCCCTTGCTCAGTCCATCCCTTGCTGAGCTCTGGGCAGATGTGTGGCAGTGACACCTCCTTGGCTTTGCCGGCACTGTCACCTGTGTCCGTTCTCTTGCTCTACACCCCTAGAATGTGGAGAATTAAACTGATGGTGAAACAGAGCAATGGAAGAGGAGGAAAAGCACTGGGGAAGGGCTGGGCCAGGTCCTTGGTGTTGCATGGAGTGAACTGCCCCAGACAGAGCAGATGGGGAGTGACAGAAGGTCCTGGCATGTGACCGTGTTCACAGGGGTCTGAAAATGAGGGAAGAGACGAGGATCTGACTCCATATTTCAGAAGGCTTGATTTATTATTTTATGATATATATTACATTAAAACTATACTAAAATAATAGAAGAAAAGGTTTCCTCTCAGAAGGCTAGCTAAGAATAGAAAGGAATGAATAACAAAGGTTTGTGGCTTGGACAGAGAGCCGAGCTAGCTGGACTGTGACTGGCCATTAATTAGAAACAACCACATGAGACCAATCCCAGATGCACCTGTTGCATTCCACAGCAGCAGATAACCATTGTTTGCATTTTGTTCCTGAGGTCTCTCAGCTTCTCAGGAGGAAAAATCCTAAGGAAAGGATTTCCATAAAAAGATGTCTGCCGCACTGGCATGGTGGCAGCCCAGAGCTGGGACCTGGTGGTGATGGTTTGTACCTGTGTGTGATCCTGTGCTGCCAAGTGAGCTGGGCAGGAGGTGAGGGAGTGCATTCTGCAACGGTGCTCAGAATGACCTTGGACTTGATGTCGTTCTTTTCCTTCAGTATTTCCTGGATCAGTCTCCAGACCTTTAAACTGGCAGTAGTAGATGGGCCATGGTGCCTTTCTTGCAGGGAACAGGAGGGACAAGTTTTTCATAAAAAATATGAGGAGAACAAACTGCCTGTGCTCCCTGCTCAGGGCTGGCACTTGTCACCCCTCTGGACTCCACAAAATCCTTGTGGGTGCTTGTGCATCTTCCAGCTGTTCTATGGGGGGATGCCATGTGTGGAAATAGGTAAGAGGTGTCCCCAGCCTCCTTTCTGTGGTGTCAGTTCCTGCATTGCTGTTGGAGGGGTCCACATCACCCCAATGTTGTGTTTTAAGCAAGCACAGAATTTAACTGCATTTCTAAAAATGGGAATGCAAGGAAAGCTGGATGCTCTCTCCAGATTCCTGCCTCTACCTACTTATGAGAAGAGGCTTAATTAAATAAATCCTGGTATTTAATTAATCCTTAATATGTTTGCTTCTTGAGGCATGTTTGCTCTAAAGGCCCAGCCCCAGTTTCCAGTGCAGGCTGAGGTTTGCAGGGAGCTCACAGCTCAGAACTTCAAAAGCTGATAAAGACACTCCCCAAACACGCAGAGTTTGCAAAATGCCAGGGTGGGTTTCAACCAGCCCTTGCAAATGTGTTAATTACCTGATATTAATTGGCAACCTAACCACCAGAGGCCACATCCCCAAGGTGCCAAAGCAGGACTGCTCCGTGCTCTGAGCAGAGAGACTGGCAAAATTCCTGCCTTTCGGATGGAGGAAAGTAAATGATCCTAAAAGTGAATTTCATTAATTTTTAACTTGGGATAGTTTCTCACAAAAGCAGCTATCCTGAGGTTGTGCTTTGAAGTGCATGGAAATTTCCATCAGTTGCCACGTCCATGCAGTCCAGGAGACAGCAGCTGGTGGAGCAGCTCTGTCCTGTGCAGGAAGAGAAACCATTCCAACCCCTTGTCAGCAAGGGCTCTTCAGGAGATTTTGAGGAAGGATTGGATTATGGGAGCTCCTCTGAGGGGTGGTGGCAGCCCCAGGACTTTCCATGCTCTGTTTTGCCCCTCTGCTCCCAATCCTTTGGCTCCCAGGGGGCTGTGGCAGATGCACCAGTGGCAGATGAACCAGTTTGGCTGTGGCCCAGGGCTGGGTGTGATGGGGGCACTGGGAGCTGTGCTGGTGAGCCCAGCTGGGAGTGCTCGTCCTCACACACCCTCCTGCCAGGCTCAGGCACGTGGCACACTGAAGGGCCCAGAGTATTTATAGCCCTTGTTAACATGCATGAATGGACATGCTGAGTCCTGGCACAAACATCTGCCCAGGTGGGTGCTGTCCTGGCAACACCCTGAGCTCTCTCTGCTGCCTTAAGGTGCTCCAGCACCTATTTCAGAGAGGCCTTTTGCAAAGGAAAATGAAGCTGAAAATTCAAAGGCTGATTCACAGCTGTAGCAATCACTGGGTAAATCCTGCAGAGAGGCCCAGTTTGTACAGGCAGCAGCACCTGACTGATGCAGGGTAAGGGGCTGACCCAGCCCTGCAGCACTGGGGGATGGAGGACTGTACAACAGGGATTTTGTTAGCCTGGGATTGGGAATCTCAGGGCAACATGAAATTGTTTGGGATGGAAGGGACCTTAAAGTCCATCTCACTCACAGAGGCACCTTTCACTATTCCAGGCTGGTCCAAGCCCCATCCAACCTGGCCTTGGACACCTCCAGGGATGGGGCAGCCACAGCCTCTTTGGGTACCCTGTGCCAGGCCCTCAGCACTCTCACAAGGAAGGGTTTCTTCCAAAACTCCAATCTAAACCTCCCCTTTATCAGTTTAAGTTCTCCTTTTGCTTGCTTTGATTGCAACAATTGAGGTGAAGCAATCCACGTTCAGGCATTTCCAATGAGCTGTGGATGTACCTCACAGCCATGAAAAACGAGCTCAGATCCAGGAGACAACAGCACAGGGATGTGTTAAGCCAGTCCTTAAGCACAAGGAAGTATGGTGCTGTTTCCTGGAGCATTTCTCAGGAAGTGAAAGCATTTCTGCAAGGCTTTGGCAGCCCTGTTGGAACAACATGTGAGTGCTTAGGAGTTATCAGAGAGCTCTGTGATAGTGCAGCACCCAGATTATCTGTGCTGGTTCAGTGGATTTTTCTGAGTAATTTCCAGGAGTGGAGAGGTTGTTGGGGAGGAAGATGCTGCCGTCAGTGCACACAGCTTGGGGTTCAGTCTCTGGTTTAGTGACTGACCTGGCCCTTGGGTGGATGAGTTTGAGCTTTTTTTAGTCCAGCAAATGGAACACGGATCCTCAGCTTTATCGCCGTGACTAAGGACGTGTTGTTGTTGGCTGGGTTACAGGAGTGCTCTGAAATCTGAGTCACTCTTCTGCTTGGCAAAACAAAAGCAGACTCCCAGGAAATCTGCATCCCTTTGTTCTCCCCACAGCCCCCCAAGCCTGGCCATGTGCTGCTGGCTGATAGCACAGGGATCAGGATGGGGCCATGTCCTCACCCAGACCAGTGCAGGCAAAACCACCAGGGATTATATAACTGGCAACAATTCCACACCCACTGGTTCTTCCCTCTGTTGCACTGGAACCTCCGTGACGGTGCAATCTAACAGCTCCTTCCTACTGGAGAGCATTATACATACAAATTTGACACTCAATTATCCTTGTTTTTTAGTCAAGGTTTCCTTGGCTATGGCTGCTTTCAGCAGTGAGGCTTGACAGTTCTGCCTTCTCAAACTTCTCCTTTCTGGAGGAAGAAATATTATGTGGACACCACGGTGAATCCCACAGGCTCCACACCCCCTCAGAGGGGTGATGCCCTTTCCAGGGCCTGGCAGAGCTCAGCCTTCACAAGGACTGTGTGTTTAACAGACTATTCCATTTAAAACAGGACTCCCTCTCCTGCTTTCCTCCTCCCAGCCCTGTTCCTGAGTCAAACTTGAGGATGGGAGAGGCAGCAACCCCATGGCCAGTGGGGTTTTTTTGGGAAGGCAGTGCCAGGGCTGTGCCCTCCCTGTGCTCTGAGCCAGGCACTTGCTCTCTGTGAGCTCTGCACTGATTTCCATGGTGGATGTGCAAGAAGAGGTGGGAAAGGAACTTTTAAGGATAGTTGCTGTGGTGGTGATGGAGAGTGGGAGGATTTCCTGTTTTCCTTTATGCAGATTTCATGTAGTGGGCAGTGGAGCACCTTCCTGCAGCGCTCAGTGCCTGAGGTGTGTGGGGAGCCTGTTTCCTCCTGGGGCTCATCCTGAGCTGTCACCAACAGTTCTGAATGTGACCGTGTTCACAGGGGTCTGAGGATGAGGGAAGAGATGAGGATCTGACTCCATGTTTCAGAAGGCTGATTTATTATTTTATGATATGTATTACATTAAAACTACACTAAAAGAACAGAAGAAAGGATTTCATCAGAAGGCTGGCTAAGAATAGAAAAAGAAAGAATGATAACAAAGGCTTGTGGCTCAGACTTTCTGTCCAAGCCAGCTGACTGTGATTGGCCATTAATTAGAAACAACCAACATGGGCTAATCAAAGATGCACCTGTTGCATTCCACAGCAGCAGATAATCAATGTTTGCATTTTGTTCCTGAGGTGTCTCAGCTTCTCAGGAGGAAAAATCCTAACAAAAGGATTTTAAATAAAAGATGCCTGTGACATCTGGATTTTGTGGGAGCAGTTACCTTGTGGAAGGTTGCAAGGCAGGACACTGAAGTGTTTCCCTGCTGAGGGGCAGAGCATTTCAATGCCACGTGGGCCTGGGAAGGGTAGCAGGGGAGCACTGGAAAATCAGTGTTCCCCTGACCCAGACAGGCAGTTTTTGCATACACCTCCACCTTTTCACATAACAGGAGCAACTGGCCTAGCAGGAAGAGAGGGAGACTGTTCCTGGCTGGAACAAAGGAGGGGATTTTGTCGCACTCGCCGGAATCAGGCAGGAGTGAGACAGGAATGAGACAGAGCAGGGGCTGAGGGGGGTCTGCCTGGGCCCCTCTGTGTTTGTCCCTGCCCTCACTGTGCAGGTGTGCCATGGGCAGTGTCCGTGTGCCATTTGCAATTAACCCATTTCTCCACTGCAGGGCACTGACAGGCTGTGTGAGAGGAGCTAAATCACCCGAGCAGGGAACATTCCCTGGTGCTCCCTGCTTTATGCCATTCTTAGCTCAGTTCTGAAGAAATCCCAGCCTGGAAGTTAATTGTATGGTGGAGAGGAGAAACAGTGGCATTACTCATCTGAGGAGTGGAGCCTTTTGTTTGAAAACTGTATCTGAAGAATGGAAACTTCACAGATAAGGGACCTGTCATTCTTTTCTGAGTGCAGGCACTCCTTCACTGTAGATTGCTGCTTGCCATCCCTCTGAGAGCTCCAGTGAAGTCATAAAACAGAGGGTCAAAGCTCAGATGTCTGCAGGATGGGTCTGGGAGCGTCTGTTCACTATTGCCATCCACACTGCAGGGTGGAATTACAGCCCTAATTCATATACATGGGGTGAGAGGCCAGGGCTCTGCATTTAACTCTGCCCCTTTTGGGGTCACCTCTGCTCTGCTAAGTGCTGATAAACGCAGTGGGACAAAGATTCATGCAGGGTCTCAGGTGGGGACAGAGCACAGGGGAAGAACCTTTCCAGGAGCCAGGGCTGTGCCACATGCCAGGTCCTGTCCTCTTCACTGTAGGACACACACTGGGGTGTTGGAGCATGTCTAGGGAAGGGAACAGAGCTGGGAAAGGGTGTGGAGCACCAGGAGCAATTGAGGGAGTTGAGGGGCTCAGGGGGAGCCTTCTGGCTCTCCACAACTCCCTGCAGGAGGGTGCAGCCAGGTGGGGATCAGCTCTGCTCCCAGGGACAAAGGGACAAAACCAGAGGGAATGGCTTCAGGCTGTGCCAGGGGAGGTTTAGATTGAATATTATGGAAATTGCTTCATAGAAAGGATTGTCAGACACTGCAACAGTCTGCCCAGGGAGGTGGTAGAGTTCCAGCCCTGAAGGGATTTAATTAATGTGTCAATGTGGAGCTTGGGGACATGGGTGGCCTGGGCAGGGCTTGAAGGTTTTAGAGGGCTTTTCCAACCCAAAGAATTCTATGATTCTAAGGGAGCAGCAGTACTGAGGTATCACTGGGGTGTCACTGGGGTGGTAGTGGGATGACAATTCTCCTGCCTGGTGCCAGAGCTGGAGTGCAAAGGCTGGGCTGTGATGGCTGGGGGTTCCCATGTCCCCAATGCAGCACCACCAGTCCCACAGCTCTGTGCTGGCCCTGCACTCCATCCATTCCCTTTCTCACAGGCTCAGGGTGTCCCCAAGGCAAAAAGGGCTGGGTGAGGGTGAGGATCTGGCCCCTGAGGCTCACAGGGTCAGGCCTGGGCCTGCTCTGTACCCCTCAGCGCCGCCATCACGGCTCTGCCCCAGGCCTGCTATAGCTCCAACCAGGCCGAGTTTCTGTGGCCTCTTTGAAGCTCCCAGGTCTCATCTCCCGGGGCATTCACCAAAGCACACGCTGAGGCTGCTCCTCACACAGTGGGAAACAAAACAGCAGCTCCTTGGGAACAGGGCTGCTCTCTTGAAGTGTCCATTTGAATGCGGCTCCCAGGCTGTGAGGCCTCCGGAGCCTGGTGTGTCCAGTTCTCCGGCTCTGTCGCTGTGTAGGTGTTTTTGTGGAGGGAGCTGCCATTAAATGGCTCCTGAATAACTGATCAGGCTCTTTTCTCATTCCTTATGACTTTGCTGAGAGCCCTGTGTGCTGGAGCATGGATTCCCAGCCTTGGGTGGAAAAAAGAACTGCTTCAAAGAGGTGTAAGAGGCAGGAACACTCTCCTGGCAGAGGCGCTGATCCGAGCCATGGATCTCCCTCATCCACTGGAGCTGCAGGGAGGGTGCTGGCTGAGGGGATGGGTTATGGCTTGGCTTGTGGAAAAGTGAAAAGGCAAATGAGTCATGGAATTGGGATCCCTTGGTGTGGTGAAGATGAAAGGGTTGCTAAGGTGGGGGAAACACCTATATTATCCTGCTTTGGGAGCAAGGGGGGAAGCTGTGGGAAAGCGATCTTAATTTAAATGGGATGTGGGTGGGAACAGAGGAGGCAAGGCAAGCTCCATACTCCTGCTGTTGTTACAGGGCTGGATGTTTTTGCTGCTGAAACTTTTCCTGTTGCTCCCATCCATACACCTGCTAAGGGGCAGCTGCAGAGACTGTCTGGCTCCCTTGGAATGGATCATGGAGAAATCCACTGGCTCAGGAGCCCTGTGCCTGCAATAAAAGGAGATTTGGGCTCATTAAAGGCAGATGAATGAGTTCCCCATGGAGAGCAGGGACACAGGACCTGCTGCCTGGTCTTTCCTTGCCCTGCCAAGAGCTGGGATAAGGACATAGAGATTCATTTTCCTTGTGCCATGGCATCACCCTGGCCCCTGGCCAGCCCATCATCCACACTCTCCTTCCTCCTGCCATGAGTCATGGCCTCGCCTCGAAGCCCAGCCGACTTTGGCCTCCTCGGCAGGGAGCCACACCTTTGGTAATGACAAAAAGCAGCACTTGGAGCTCTTGAACTGTGACAGCTGTGGCATGGAGAGGATGCCAGTGGGAAGATCCCATGACTTGGGTGCCATTCCTGAAAGGACTAGGGAGAAACACTCCCTGGTTTGAAATGTTCCATTTCTGATTTTCTCTGCTCTGAGGCAATGTTCCCTGGACTGGGTTCCACAGCTGTGCTGCCCTGAGGGTGACAGGAGGACAGTGGTGGCCAAGGGGCTGCCACTGGTAGCCACAAAATTGGATTTTTTATCTGATGTGCAACAAGCCAATAATAACACACTTGAGAGAGACATTGATTATGTATTTCAGGGGTGTGCCGCCTGGGTGCTCAGTATATTCCACAAATCCAGCACACACCATTGGACTTTCCTGCTATTATTTATACACAGAAATTCAGAGTTAGTTACTTTCCAAGCACAATCCTTTATTAGAATTTGTCAGTAATTTCCCTACAAGTTGCTTCCCCCTGCCCAGAGGAAGGGTCTTCATCTGGGCAGAGTCTTTCTGACCTGTAGGTGTGATTTTTATTACTGTAACAAACATAGTTCAGCCATAGAATGTACCGGCTTTGAAAGTTACCAATATTTACATAAACATACATCAACTTTTATTTTCAGGTCCTTAAAGCTTGTAGTTTTCAAGGGTGTCCTTGACTAAGGGATGCAACTGTTGCCTGTTCCACTGATTAGAATCACAGAATCCCAGAGCAGATGGGGTAGGAAGGGTCCTCTGGAGATCATCCAGTCCAACAAGGCAGGGTCACCTGGAGCAGGTGACACAGGATTGCATCCAGGTGGGTTTGGAACGTGTCCAGAAAGGGAGACTCCTCCCTGGGCAGCTGTCCCACTGCCAGCCACCCTCCATGGGAAGAGCTTCTTCCTCATACTGAGGTGCATCTTGTGTTTATTGCTCCTTATCACCGGGCACCACTGAGCAGAGCCTGGCACCACCCTCTTGGCACACGAATTGAGATTTTTGTATGGATTGATGAGATTCCTTCCAGACTGACCAGGCCCAGCTCCTGCAGTCTCTCCTCATCATAAAAAATGCTCCAGATTTAGATAGATAATTACATTATCCTTGTGGCCTCTGCTGGACCCTCTCCAGTATCTCCCATTTTTACTTATCCTTGTCCAGAAGTGGACACAGTAAAATAATCTTGACACACCCCACATTTTCCAGCCCTACCCACGCCCAGCCACTGTCCCTCGGGACGGCGGTGCCGGGACTCGAACCCGCGGTCCCGCGCGGAGCAGGTGGAGCGGGGCGGAGCCAATCGCGGCCGCGCTGCGCGGGGGAAGCCCCGCCCACGGCCCGCACCGCGCGGTCACCATGGCAACAGCGGCGCTTCCCGCGGGGCCCCGCGGCCGCCGGGGCGAAGGGGCCGGACCGGCACCGGGGCGGGACATTCCCGCCTCCCGCCGCCCTCCCGCCGCCTTCCCGCAGCCCCTCGCTCCGGGGAAGCGCCGAGGGACGGCCCCCTGCCCGCCCCGCCCCCGGCCGTGCCCGGCCGCCGCTCGCCGCCCGCCGCCGCGGGGGAAAGGCCGCTGCGCGCCCAACTTCACTCCAAGCAACTTCCCCGGTGCGGCGGAGCCGGCGCCCGGTTTGGCGGAGCGAGCAGCCGGTGCTTCGGCTGGGTGAGTGCTGCTGGGTGGGACAAAGGCGGGCAGTGCTCGCTCAGCCGTGGGGCCGGCACGGGAATCGCTTCCCCGCTTCCCCGGGAGTGCCTCGCCCGCCTCGAACGGGGAGCGGGTCCCGTGCCCTGGGTGCGCTCGCCGCTCCCGCATGGCCCGAGCCCCGCTGCCGGACCTCCTGGCTGCTCCTTCCTCACTGCGTCAGACCAAGGGCTGCTGTCCTCGTGGGTTAAAAAGAAAAGCCCCCCTCCAAAAAAAAATCCCGTTCTGTGGTTCCGATTCGGCGGCTGGAGGTGGGGAGGGCTTGTAGGTGGTTTTTGGTGGACGGTGGTGTTGCTCGTGGTGCTGAGGATTAGAGCGTAATTTTGTAATCCACGCGGGCTGCAATTATCTGTTCCTCGCTGGATTAGGGATGGTAATGTGCTTGGAGGTCTTAAATGGACAAATAAAGATGCTCCCCCTTTCTCCCCCCCGGTTTACAGCCGGGCGACGGCTGCTTGGGCAGAGCAGGAGGGATTCAGGCTTTCCCCAGAGTGGTATGTGACTCCTTAATGCCTTGCATTTCGGGAAATATATAATCTGCTCGTTAAAATTACTTCGAAGTGCCAGTTTAAACTCATCATGCTGCTTTTGAATTGAAGATGCACATAGCTTTGTTTGCTGGCATCGTGTGTGCATAGAATCTCAGCATAGTTTGGGTTGGAGAGGATCTTAAAGCTCATCTCGTTCCAACCCCTCTGCTAGGGGCATATATTTTTGTTTTGGAAGCACTTGGGCGGTCAGATTTGTGTTGTTCTGGTGATACGCAGCTCATTTGTTAATTTTCCCTCCTAACTCCAAATCCAAGCGGTTTATGTGAGCGCGGAGAGACCTGGAGTGCTGCTTGTGGGTGGAAATAGCTGCTCCAAAAGATCACGTGGAGGTCAGTTCCTTGAATTTGCACGGAGTTCTGCGCTCGGATTTGGGAGGGAGCAGCGCTGGGATTGTGGATGGGTGAAGCTAATCAGTGAAATCCCAGAATTTCCTGTGCGGTGCTGCACGGAGCCGGGTGGAAAGCTTTGCCTTCCTGAGCCTGCCTGCAGCATTGTTGCTGTTCTTGCCTTTCTCCCGTCTGGAGGTGGGAGATTAATCCCGTGGATTCAGGTATTGACTTGACTTCTATTTCTGTGGTGTAATCCGGGCGATTCTGATTTGTGTGCGAGGAATGGGATTAGGGGAAAATCGCACTTGGCAGATGGCAGAGCTCTTCTGTGCCATTAGGAGATATTGTAACCTTTGATTATACCTGCAGGTCCGGTAATAGAGCTCAGGCTCTTTGGGGTTTGGTAATAGAATTCCATTCCAGCTCAAATATTGCTCATGATAAATTACTGGGATCGCGTTAAAGGAGCTGCAGCAAACAGAAATTGATGTTTTGTCCAAACTGGTGCTTTACTCCGGGGTGGTAATTGCAGGCAATTTTCCCTGTCTGCTGAGGGGTAAACTCTGTTTCCAGGGTAACTGGGAAGTTGTTCAGCTGCTTCTGAGGTACTTTTTTGCCAGAGCTGAAGGTTGTTGGCATTTTCTTTTCCTGGTCTCTCCTCCACAAACCAGAAGGATTTGCATCTTTCTAACGACCACGTAAAAATGGGAGTTTTCTTTGTTTTCCTGTGACGTTTGCAGGGTGTGTAGGGAAGCAGACAGTTGTGTGGCAGAAATGCTAATAAAGCTGCCTGGCAGTTTAATCCAGGTACAGACTTTCTCAGGAAAAAAAAAATCTATCAAGAATTTATAAACTTTTCCCCTCTTTTTTTTTTTTTTTTTTTGGCTAGGATTTTCTTTGCAATGTGCTCTGCCTTTTCCTGTAAGAATTATCAAAGATCTTTATTAGTAAGTAAAACTATAAAGTCTTTGTGCTTCAGGGTATTTAAGGAGGTTGGAATCCTATTTAAATAGATGTTGTAGCCTGTAATTCCCTTTTGATAGGTGTAGAGTTTATTGAAAATGGGTGTGTAAACTTTTCCTCTGTTTCAGACAATGCCCTGAGCTAATTCTAAGCTAAATGTTTCTTTCCCAATGTACAGAAGACACAGAACCAAGTCACTCTGGAGAGTCACAGTATGGAAAGTCCCTAAAAGGAGGCAAAGTCTAGGACTGTTTCCAACTGGAATACTTTGGTTTGTCATTTTTTTGCTGTCTCATTTTATATGTGGCAGTAAAGGACGTGCATGGGCCCAGCCCCAGGGTTGTGCTCACGCTGCAGTTCTGGAGCTGCTGCTCTTATGGCAGGAGAAAGGCCACAGTCCCCCATCTGTGCTGCTCCTGACGAGATAACCAGGGATTCAGAAAATTTCCACGGCTGATGATGAAGCAGTTTTTCTCTCTGCCATACTCAGGCTTTGTGTAGCTGCAGAATTTTTTTTTTTTTTTTAATTCCATTTTCAGCCATGTGCAGCACCATCACCTTGGGTGTTAATTGAGCCCCTTAAACGTGCAGACTCCTGTGGCAGTGGCAATAAGCTTCCCAAATGCCTGATTTCTTCCAAAGGGGGAAAAAAAACCCAGTTACAACTTGAAAATAGGCTTTGCTGAGAGCAGGAATTTTAGACTTTGTGCTTCATAAGTTTCCCAGCCCTTCCTGCCCCATGTGTGCTCAAGGTGACATTCAGAGCACATGTGCAAGAAGCAAGTCCTGACCAGCAGGTCCCAGGTGGATGGAGAGCTGAGGTATTCCTGCTCCTGGGATTCTTTGCACAGCTCTGTGATTTCGCTTGGGTGTTGTCCTGGACTCTGCTCCATTCAGCACTCATGTTTCTCTGGCTATTAGATAATTTTGAAACCAGTCCTGTCACCTGCCCTCTCTTTGGCACGTGTTTGGTTACTGCACAGTGAAAAAGGAGCTCAGTCTCTGTGGTAATGAATGTGTTGCTCTTCACTCCCTGGTCCTTGCCCTGCAGTTATTCCCTGTTTGGTTGTTGCTCATGGAGCTTCCTCCCTTCTCACAGATTATCCAAGTAACATGTGAATCAAATTGATTTGATTTCTCTGTCCTTGAGTTTGTAAACAGATAAGAAAACTTCTCACAGTCCTGAAAATTCTGGTGTAGATTTGCTTGTGGGGAGTGCTGTGCAGATCAGGGACAGGGCTCAGGATCACATTGGAGAGGATTTCCCTGAATGTGTCAGCTGGGGACAACTTACAGATGTAACTTCCTCTCCTGGCTGCTCATGTGTTTAAAAATCATGCTGGTTTCTTATTGGGCAGTTTCACAGATCAATATATTTCTCTAAGCCTTGGTGTGATTTCTCAAATTGACACTCCACAAAAGTTGGTAGCTTGGCACTGTCCCTATCCAGGGAAATGTCCTTTGGCAGTGCACTGGTTGTGCTGGATAGTTAGTGAAAAATTTGCCTAGTAAGAGGGTGTGTCTAAATTGGAGTGTTCTGCATCCATTTATGTGTAATGTTGCTGTTCTTTCCTTATTTTCAAGCAGTTTATTTTAATGGAATGTTTTCTTGCATGAGGTTTGAAGTCTTTCACTTCCTGAGCTGGGTGAATGTTCATGATGCAGTGCTGCAGCCTTTCTGCTCATTGATTTTATAAATTTATTTATTTCTTATGGTAAATGTAGCTTGTTCAATTCTCAAGCAGGAGGCAGCATTTGAGGAGGAAGGGACCATTCCAGTGAATCCTTTATGGAGCAGCAGATCCTGCTGTGTGCTGTGGGCTGCTTGGAAAAGTGAGACTGAAATAAATGCTCAATCCTGCAAGCCCAGGCATGAGGCTTGTGGTGATGCTGTGAGCCCAGTCTGTATCACTGGTTTGTGTTTGGTGCACAGGGGTGACTGGAACCTGGGAATGTTGCAATGTTTTTAGGTGTGTTTTTAGTTTTGTGTGTGTAACAATTGCCCAAAGGCATTGTAGGGCAAAAGCCACAGCTTTTTTTGCTTTTGCTTCAGAAATCTCTTTAAGTATAGAGTGCCTGCTTGTGGTAGTAGGGTTTGCAGTGTAAACCACTGTGTGGTTGTCTGGAGCTTGCAGCCAAAGAGACTGGAATAATAGCATCAGGAGAGCTGAGGAATTCTCTCCACAGCAACCAGTCTTGAATCCTAATCACAGCCCTCAGAGTGACCACAGGCTTGGTAGGTTTAACAGCTTCACTGGAAGACTCCATGCTTGACAAACTCGAGATGCACCTGCCCTAGGCAGCTGGATGTGCAGACTTTTCCTAAAAATGTCCAGGAATTGGCTCTTGGGTTGCCTGGATATGTGTTTCCAGTGAGATTTGACTGCTGATTCCGAGGAGATGCTCTTCTTACTGGTTTAGAAGAAGTGAAGTTGGTTCTCTGTTCTCTTGTCCTTCATTGACTCTCAGTGAGGTTGAAGGACATCCATGAACTTCTGAACTCTCAGGCCATTCTTTTCAAGCCGTGTTCCAGGAATAATTAAAATATTTACAAGTAACAAAGCCAGAGCAAGTCAATTTCTCTTTGCCTTGAGAAGGCTTCTATAGGTGAAGAGGCCTTCCCATGTCTTGAGTTCTGTTAACTGGAAGAAAACCAAATTCTTATGAAAACCTGGATGTTGAGTGTTGCCAAAACATACTAAATTTAGTGTGGTGACTGTTTTATCTATTTTCAGCTATTGCTTAAAAAAACTCCCTAATGTTTCCCTTTTATTCTCGTGATTGGTATGACCTGAACATCTGATCACAAAAGGATATTTAAGTCTACTGGGTGATGATTTTCCTCAGGCCCAGGCTTAAAGAATTCAGACTCTTAAAATTAAGCTGTTTATGGGAGCATACTTTATCTTTAGATTCTTTTCTCAAATCAAGGAGGTTTATTTTCTTGATTCCCACTCTCTTTGTTCTGGGAATATGTAATGCTGGAATTTCTGCAAACAAAAACACTTTCAAACAGCTTGGGGATATTTTTCAGTGCATCTGTATAAATAGGAGATCATTAATACATTTTTTTGCAGTTCCTGAATGCTTTACACTTATGTTGAGACAATGGGAGTTGAGTTTTCTTTTTATGCTCTTCATCTCTACAAAAGAGAGGAGAGGAAATGAATGTTTTCTGAGGGCTGTGTGATTGTGGTGATGCAGCTTGAGCAGTCCAGGGCACAGAGAGGGTTATTATCCAAAACACTGCTTGTTTGTGGTTGAGTCATGTCCAATGAGCACACACTTAAACATTGGGGGTGGGGGGATCTGGGCTCTTCTAAAGCCACTTACAGAGCTTGTTCATTAAAAGTTCTTATCAGAATTAACTGCCAAAACTTCCAATTTTGGGCTAGAGTGAAGCCTCTGCTTGCCTGAAAGGAGATAGTGTTGATCTTGGAGCAGTGTGAGAACTGAAAACTTCTTACTATTGTAGTAATTACGAGTCAGGAGATGGTCATTAGGCTGGTGTAACGAGCAGGAAAATATGACAATTCAGTTGCTGGAGGTTTGGTGTCTCCCCGGTTTTCACTTGGAGGGGAGAAGCGTGTGCGCTCCAGCAGCTCCTCCAAAGAGCGATGCCGCAGCTTTGGATGGAGTAAGGCTCGTCTTACTGCTCGCAGTTAGATGGGCTTTAATGTGGGCAGGGAGGAGATCCGAGCCTTATTTCCAGGTCAAAACACCCCTTTGATTCGGCTGGGGGCTGGGAATCGCCAGGAGCCGAGTGGGCTGTGAGCTCCAGCTCCGGGCTTGACCCAGTTCCTGCGCTGAGCTCCGGATGGGCAATTCCAGCTCTGCTGCAGGGACATGCATGGCCGAGAGAGAGAGAGGAAAAAGGACTTTGCTGCATTCTGTTGTTTAAATCTAAACTACGTGGGTTTAGTGCTTTGGGGAGGAGGTGATGGAGTGAAGATGCTCGGCCTGTACTTTGTTATTTTTTATTTTGGTAGTTATCCTTCATAACCCTTCCTACCTCTTTCCAGGGGTAGGAAGATGCCAGTGTTTTAGTGAAATGGATGAAAATAAGAGGATTTGTGTGTGCTTTTAGTGCTGCAACATTGTTGCCATACACAGCAGCCTCTTCTGTTTATATTTTCATAGTGACTGTTTTTGTAATCACAGTATTGGTTAAATATGTGCTTTCAGTGCCTTTCAACAAGTGATGTTCATAAATGTCAACTTCTAAAACTGGTTATTCCTGTTGCTGTAAAATGAGGACCCATCATTATTTTACAGTTTGAACGGCACGAGCAGGAGCGGAATTTTAAGTTTGTCTTTATTTTGCTCTTTTAATGAGCTCAGCCTTGAGCCTGTGCTGGGCTTGGCTGTCTCAGTGCAGCCGAAGCACTGAAGGCTCCTCGCAGGAAAGGAGTTGTGCCAACATTTAGGAGGGATGTTTATCTGCTGGGACTATGTTCAACCATACAAGGCTTTCCATGGACAAAGCTGCCTCATCCATAACGAGCCCAGCAAAGCAGGATTTAAAACAGAGTTGGAATTTCTGGCTACTGCAACTGTTTGATATTTCATGAGAACACTGGGAATTCTTCATTGACCCAAAGGAGCACAACAGGCCTTTCTGCTGGAGCTGAGCAGCACGGCTGGCTCGCTCCCTGACTGAGGGACCTTACAGAAATGTCACTGCTGTTATTGTTGTCAAACAGTGTCTTACTGTATTGGCACTATTGAATGTCAAATATTAGTGTAATCTGTCATTAGAATGTTTTCAGCAACATGACGGCTACAGAGTTATCTGAATGCTATCCTGTTCCTGCTGCAAACATGGTGCAGCGTGGGTTTTTTGCATGTTTGAGCAGCAGTAGCAGTTCTGTCCAAGAGAAGCTGTGGCTGCCCCATCCTTGGAAGTGTTCAGGGTCAGGTTGGACAGGGCTTGGAACAGCCTGGTGTCCCTGCCCATGGCAGGGGATGGAATGAGATGAGCTTTAAGGTCCCTTCTAACACTTCTCTTCTTCTATAATACATATATTCATTTATCCAAGTAATATTAGATATTTCTAAAATTTATGGATTTATGTATCATAATTCTTACAAGTCATCATAATGTTCAGTTAATGTTCTTCACAAAATGAATATTTAAAAAAATAATTAAATCACCGCAGCTCTGTAGCTGCTGTCTGCTAAGGAGAGATTAAATGAATCACTCTGAGATTCATTTAATCAGAGTTTCCAGTACAACTTCAGGTCTTTGTTACTCTCCTAAGCACGGTTTTAGTCAGTTTCTGTGTGGATGTGGAGGCTGCTGGAGAGGTCTGATCTGCTCTCACCTGACCGGGCAGTGATGTTTCCTTGGGTGAATCACAGCACCCATTGGAAATGCTCATCAATAATTACAGGTCAGCATTTCAAGAAGGTCAGGGAGGCTGCTTCTGCTTTCTGCCTCGTGAGCATTATGCTAATTCAGTCGTTAAACATATTGGAATTGTGCTTCCTTTTGCTTCTGCAGAGCTTGCAGATTCCATGGGAGCCTTTTCCCTGTGCTCGGAGCACAGAGGGTTAGTTTTGGGCAGGGAGAGGTTTTCTTGTAGCCTGTGTTGCAGTCACACACAGGAATTGTGTCTGTAGGTCTGTGTGGATCTGTTCTTCCTGTGAAATATTTGCTTGAATAGAGTCACTGTCATGCATGAGGAGGAAATTGAAGGGAGATGATGGAGAGGCTGAAGACTTAAGATGAAATACATATTTTCCTCTCCCAAAGGCACTTTGCTGAAGCACCTGTGTAACTTAGGCCCCAGTAGTGACCCCTCTGAGGAACCATATTAAGCCTTTTATCTCTTATTTATTCTTAAATACTGGGAATGTGTTTGTGGAAGGTGCCTATGGCAGGGGGTGGAATGAGATGAACTTTAAGGTTCCTTCTAACACTTCTGTTCTTCTATAATACATATTTTCATTTATCCAATACATACAATTCATTTATCCAAGTAGTATTAGATATTTCTAAAATTATAGATTTATGTATAATAATTCTTACAAGTCATCATAATGTTCAGTTAATGTTCTTCACAAAATGAGTATTTTAAAAAATAGTATTGCTTCCAGCACATGTAGAATGTTCAGAGATTATTTGTGCTGTGTGCGTGATCTATGTGTAAAGTAATGATCGCACAGAACATTGTCTTTGTTGATATTGGACTGTTGCACACAATGTACAAAACAATTTATCTGGAATCCAGGTTTGTTCTACTGTAGATTTATGGCTGGCTGAGATGGTGTTTTCACAGGCTTGGCTCTGTAAGGAGCAGGTTCATACATTTTTCAAATTGTCTCCAGAATTTTTGTTTCACTTCCATTGAGTTTATTTTATTTTTAATTTAACAGCTTTCACGTCAGATTTGCACGCTTCAAAAATGCTGAAGATGGTTACTTTAAGGTTAAAGCTTTTTCCATCTTTGTTTGTCTTGACTGTAGAAGTGGTTGTGCTCTCTTCTCTGTCATGTCTTGTCTAACAACCCTGGAAAGCTGGGCTTGAACTGAGCTCCCAAAACCCAGGGTTGGAGCTGCTCACAGAGAGAATCAGCACCACAATTTGTCAGATCTAATGGCTCTGCTACTGCTCATATCTGGGCTGAAGGCTGGAGTGAAAAACTTGTTAAGGCACGAGTGTATATTTTAAAAAATATAATTAACAGCAGGTTGTTTATAACTGTTTACCAATGTGCAAGACAGTGTTTGTAGTAGGTTGGACTGGCTTTTATTAAACTTCAGAATCTGTGGCGTTTATCACTTTGCTGCAGAGCAGACAGGCCGCACTCTGCCTGAGCACTGGGCAGGTTTGGTCAGGCACAGCTCTTCCAGCCTGTCTGCTTTTTATTAATGCTGATTTTTGAACACTTTGGGGAGGAGAAGTCATCAGGCTGACCAGGGCAGTTCCTGAGCAGAGTTTGTGTCCAGTATTTCACACAGACCTTTTGTGTGTGGTTTGCTGGTTGATTCATATGTGATGAAACAAAGTGAAAAAATTGCCCAATCTTCTTCACTGAGCAGGTGTCTCCTGTTGGCTCATCAAGTCTCAAAGCTGCAGATTACTAGAAAATGAAAAGAAATTAAATTTTGTGCCTAAGTCACTTCTGAAGCATCCTTCACCAGCTGCTGTCTCATGAAAAATGTTGGGACATGTGGATCTTTAATTTCCTTTTCAACTTTGCTACTTATTCAGTTCCTTGGATTGGTGTGACTCCTGTTTGGCTCAGGTGGGATTCCTCCTTCAGAAATTGTTGATGCAGTGCCAGTTACCTGTTTTTATGACAACTTTATGGCACCCTTTGAACTTGCAGGTCTGTACCAAAAGGCCAGCAAGGGAGTTGGCTCAGCAGATTTCTCTCTCAGCAGCTGCAGGACCTGCTGTGCCTCTTGAGGCTGGTGAGTGTCTCTGCTTCCAGAGGCCTCCAGTGGTGTTAAAGTGACCACAGTGGGATCAGGGGGTCGTGCTTCACTGTGGGGCTTTGTGGGCACAGCCATGAAAGGTGAGGAGCTGGGAGAACTCAGTGTATCCTGCTTTTCTTTTGAGTCAGATTTCAGTCCAAGGATCCTTCTTTGTAATAACTTCAGAAGGGTGTTTCTAAATTCACTGAGAGATTGTTTTCAGGTTACTAAATCCCTTCCTTGGATATGCTCTGAGAAGCTGGGATCAGGTGCCAGGGCTGCTGTAATTGTGGTGTGAGTGGCTGGGTGGGGGTGATTTGAGGGAAGCTTCATGGTCTGGCTGCTCATGGGCAAATGAGTGCTCATGTTGAGGCACTCAGGTCTGGATGAACTGGTGAGGACAAACCTGTGATCTTTCACTCCTCCTAATTTTTGTGAGCTGCAAAATATGCCTTTGTCAGCTATTTATTATTACCCTGCCTTAAAATGTAGGTGATCTCTACACTGGACCATCAGTTTCAAATGCTTTCTTCTTATTCTTCTATCTTCATTTTGATGTTTAAGTGCTTCTCTGCAGTCTGTGCTTAAAACTTCCCAAAAAGTTAAAAAGCCCCCAGGGTTCACTTGTGGTTAAAAATTCCCTTCTGTGCCAAAGCTGTGAGTGTGGTTTGAGCAGCCCTGGGGTTCCCTGGGGCTCCCTGTCCCTGTGCTGGGGATGTTCCACACCAGTGCTTGTGCACATCCAGGCACTCCCAGGTTCCCAGTGCCACCATTTGGATTTCAGAGCTGGTTTTTTTCCCACTCCAGCTATTTCTTTTTCTTTCACCCCCCCTCAATAAATACATTAACGTTTGTAGTGCTTGAACTGTTGTCTTTCAATTAATAGGCATTTTTTCCCCTTCTGTGCTTTCTCAAGCATGTAGGGAGGTGGAGGAGATTGTTTAGTACTCACAAAGCTTTTGGATGGTGTACGTGTTATCAATAATTCATTACAGACCTTGATTTTGCTGAATAATGTTGTGTTTCTGAAGAACAAGGTAGTGTACAATGCATGTGGAGGCTTGTTGCTGTCAGAATTCTTGGCTTAAACATCCTTTTGTTCAGAAATGAGGAGAAATGCAGCATCACTGCTCTGGCTCACACACGACCCTCTGTGTTCTGTTCCATTCCTGGGGCTTTGGGGGAAGAGGAAGCTCCTTTGTGGATTGCTGGTAACAACACCCTGCTCACAGGCAACCAAAGGAACACTTGTACAAGCTGGCAGTACCCAGCCAGTGATTCTGAGCTGGGCATTTGCATTAATGTGGGGGAACAAACCTATTTCCTGCATATGTGAAAAGCCAGATGTGCTCAGTGAAGGGAAAAGAGGAGCCTTATCATCAAGGCAGCAGCAGCAGCTCCTCTGGCACAATGTCAGGCTTTGTTGACAGAGCAGGTTTGTTCTGGGTGTGCAGCTCAGGGCAGTTTATTGATGGCTGGCAGGAGGAGGAGGCAGCACCCTGCTGCAGCACCATATCCTACCTGACTTAATGCCAGGCTCAGTGCACAAGGAAGAGATCAAAGAGCTGTTGGAACACTGGGAACAACCTGAAAGGCAAAAGGATTTCATGTGTCAGTGTGTTTAGGGCAGAGGGTGACATAAGGGAATTTGGCTCAGGGAATGATATACCACCAAATTATAACAATATTTTATTTGACTCAGAATAGATCCACCCATCTTTACTCAGTCCAATGTTTTTTTCACTATCTGTGAGACAGGAGTGGAAATGGTAAATCTGAGGGTCATGTCCATTTGATCTGAATGAGTTTTAATGGCTCCATCAGTATCTTGAAAGGCATAACTGGAGTAAAATTAATCCAATTTCATACTGTTAATAATTTTCCTGTTCCAAGTTGGGTAATCTTTTCTGTGAAGTGCTTGAATTGCTGCTGTGGAGCTGAGGATGGAGGTGCTGCCTGGGAGATGGAGCTGTGTTGTTTATTAGTGCCAGCTCTGCCAGTCTTTTGTCACAGTGCTTGTCTCCTGCAGCAGTCCCAGGGAGATCTCCTTATCTACAGCTTTGCAGGCTTCATCTTCAGAGCAGAGATTGTTGTGACTCAGAGGAGCAGGCTTTGAAATTGTTCATTTGTTCAAGAGCAGAATCATCTGTTCCTGGGAATCACCTGGTCCGGCCCCTGTTTATCTGCCATGCAGCTGCAGTTCATTTCCACAGCAGTGCCTGGTATGAGTATTTTGGGCTCGAGTGTATTTGCTTGTTGAGTGAACTCAACTACGTGCTTATGCTGTGACTAATCAAATATCTGCAAGGTGGAATGATGATGGACTGAGTGGAGAAATTGCTGTGACACAGTGTTGGCTCTCTGTTTTGATAGAAAATGTGTCATTAGCAGCCAAATCAAAAGCTGTTGAACACAGAGCTTTTTGCATATGATTTTTTTAAGATCACAAGCAGCAAACCAGCCATCAGAGAAGACATCTGAAGGCAGAGCTGTGAGAGCTGAAGCAGCACATAAATATTCGTGTCAGGAATGAGCAGTGACAGTTTTGCCCAGATCTCCCAGAGAGGCTGTGGAGTCTCCCTCAGTGGAGTTATTCCAGAGACATGTGCTCTGAAATGACCCTGCTTGAGCAGGAAGATGGGACCAGATGACCTTCTGTGGTCCCTTCCAGCCTGAGCCAGTGATCATGTGGTTTCTTTTAGTCCAGGTGAAAGCTTAGGAGCAGTGTAATCTCTTGCAGCATCTCTGCTCTGGCTGTTTTATCAGTAGCTGCCACGTGCTCTTTGTGAATGAGTCTTTGCTGGCGACTGTGCAGCTTCCAAATGTGTCTGTCAGGAAAAGTACAGGTATAAAAATAATGCACTGTAAACCTGCTTTCTTGTTTTTGCAGAAGCAGAGGAATGTTAATTCTTAGGCCTTGGATACACGTTAGTCACCATAGCTATGTATACACATATATCATTTTTAATATCATGATTTTGGTCTTCTAGACCATTACTCTCTTTCCTTTGTCCTCCAGTTTTATGGGTTCAGGTTTCTCCAGATGGTTAAACTGTTGAAGTGATTTCAGTGTGTTCAAGTTCATGCTCCAAGGCCAGTAACCTTAATTTTTCTGGATGGAACCACTTTTTTTTTCTCTCCATATGGCAATACCTTAATTAATTTTTCAGCACTCAGATGAATGTATGAAGGCTCAGTATTTATAAATTTGTCCTGGTGACCCCATGTCAATCACAGGACAGCTTGAGCTGGTTGTACTTTCTGAAGGTGGTTTACTGTGCCAGGCCACAAATGCATTTTTCCAGCACTGGAAAGCCATTAGAATTTGAGGAGGCAGATCCGAGGATTAGGGGCTTTGTCCTTCTGACACAAAAGCACCTGCTGTGCACGAAGGCAAGCAGGAAATGTCTTCTCACCTCGTGCTATTTCTGTGTGACAGTGACCTTCAGAGGCTGGGTTTGTGTGGAGAGATCCTTCCCCTGATTCCTGCCTGGGAGCACAGGGCCATGGGTCAGCTTTATTTCTGAGGGCTTCAAAGTGCTGTGGAGGCACTTGCCTATTTTTGTAACAAGTAGGTGGATTTTTTCAATAAAGCAAAGCCCACGGATCTGGTTCACTCAATCCTTTGACTTGAATTCCTCAGCAGGTCAGCCAAGCCCTGTCTCCCAGGGGAGTGCTGCACCTCCCACAATTCACATGAGCTTTGGTGTCCCCACGCTGGCTGCCAGGCTTAGCAAGGTGCTGCAGGGCTATTTTAATCATCAAGAAGTCCCAGTGTCAGTGTCCAAGTACTGTTTTGGGAGGAAACTGCCCCAATTATATCATTGCTGCTTTTAAAAGCATTTGCAGCAGCTGGTGGCTCTGAAGGCAGCAAATTAAACAAAGTCCAGTGGTGATATATCCATGTCCTGTCAGCTCTGAGATCAAACAGTTGTCCTTCCCCTTCCCCTGTTGCCAAGAGGATGAGAAATATGCACAGTTACAGTAAATATTTCCAGGTGTGGGTGGTCTCTAAGCTCCTTTTACTGCTGGAACATGGTACGGAGCGTGGTGTTGCGGAGGGGAGTATCAAATGGAAGAATGCCAAAGTTGTTTTTCAATCCCATATTTCTGTCTGTGCTGCAGCTGGTTCATCCATCTCCTTGCACTCCTTCAGCTGTGTCCATGGTTTGCCTGCCAAAGGAGAGCATTCCCACCCAGAGCTGGAGCCTCTGGAGAAACACAGCCCTGCCTCAGTTCTGGGGCTTTGGAAAGCGCTGCCTGCTCGAGGTCAGAGGGATCAGTAGCTGCCTGATGTATTTCTGAAACCATAATGAGCCAAATTTCACCTTTTTAAAGCAAGGTCATGGAGAAAATACACTCAAAGGACGCATAAATAAATTAGATTTTGATTAATTCCATCATGTTCAGGATGTGTAGCATAAGATATGAAAAGGAGTGTCAGGGATTTAACCCATTCCTTCAGGATCTGTGCAGAAAAACTGAACTCTAGCCAAAATTTATTTAAAATACAGTTAAAAGTAAAGTTAAGCATCCTTCAACAAGAAGACCGTGTTGCAATTAGCCAGCAGGAAGTTCTATGATGATTTTGAAAAGGTATGAGGAGAAATTTGCCAAATTGCAAATTCAAGTACCCACCCTCTGCTGTGTCCAGGACATGACCCCTTTGACCTTTGGGAACTGCAGATAGAATAAAATCCTCCCTGAAATGACCAAACATCTTCCTGGAAGAGCCTTAATTTGACTTATTAATAATTTTTCAGTTCCATAGTCAGTTTTTCTTGCTTGTAGCCAAACCTGATTATTAATATTTTATCTGGCACGCAATGCAGTTGTTTCTGGAATGTCTTTTTTTTTTCTTTTTTCATGCTGAACTGCATGGGGAGGTTATTTGCAGGTCTTGATTGTGGTTTAAAAGCATTTGCAAGGATGAAAGCTAAAAAGAACATTAGCAGGAGTTGAAGCTGACCACAAAAGCAAACGTTTGATGAGAGAAGCAAACAGAACAGCATTCTGCTGGGAATACCCACCTTCTGCACAAACACACTTTTAGCCTCACTTCAGCCTTATCCTATAATTCATGTTTTGCTGCAAAATGTCATCCTTAGCTGGCAGAAATCAGGATTTTGCTTTTATTCCCTATTTCAACTGCCAAAAGAATTGGACTTTCTGAAAATACCCACCCAGTAATGAGCTGGGTGGAATCCCTTGTGTGGAATGCTGGAAGTAAAAGATGATTCACACAGGAGAGTGAGGATATGCAGCTTCTGGTACCAAAAAATGGTGATTCACCAACATTTAATGTAATTTTCATTTGGTTGGGTTTTTTCCCTACCTGAGACTCAAGGGAGTTTGAAAACAAATTAAGCCTACTGTGAATCTGGAAAGGGAAGAGAGTTTCCTCTGAAAGTGTCAATGAGAGGCTTGGGGAGAAGGAAATTGTGGAAGGTTGGGGTGTGATGAGGCAGTTGTGCAGGTCAGAGGAAATGCCAAATGTGTTCTGTCAGTCCCTGGGCTCTTGAGGGATCTCTTGAGTTGAACACAATGTACAACGAGGAAAATCTCCAGCCAAGACTTGGCTTGGACAAAGTTGATCTTGACCAAGGTGTTGGCCTGAATTATTTGTAGAGCAGTGGTCATTGTCCCCAAAACCCAGTGGAGAAATGTTTGGAGCTGCATAGCCAAAAAATGGGTACTTGATACTAAATCTATGGTTGCAAACTGCTCCTTTCTACAGGGTGATATTCTGAAGCTGTTTTCTAGAAAGAATTGGAGCAATCTGCCCTTTCTGTACATTAATCCTGGTGGGTTATGTTTTATATATGACACACGTTGTTATGAAAATAGCACAGACTGACAGCTGTGGAAGCAGATTATTACATGTAATTTTTTACCCACATCATTCTCTCCAGGCACATCTGTCTCATAAATTCAAGGAAATTTGGAGGATGACTCCCTGTGCCCCACAGCCATCATGATGCATTCTGTCCTGGTTACACACAGCAGCATTTTGCTGTTGAATCCTGCTCTACCATAAATTAATCACAGAATCCCAAACTGATTTATGTTGGGAGGGTCAGGGACAACTTCCATTAGCCCAGGTTGTTCCAAGCTGTGTCCAACCTGGCCTTGGACCCTTCCAGGGATGGGGCACCCTGTGCCAGGTCCTCCCCACCCTCACTGTGTTTTCCTGATTCCTTATTTCAGCTGATTGTCCTGCTACATCAGGAATGTGATTTAAATTCATACTGACCAGTCCAGTGTATTTAACATCGAATTTTTGCTTTTCTAAATAACTATTACAGCCTCTATGGGGCCAGCTTGAATTACTGAAATTGCTGTTCTGTAACTTGTTACCATTTTAACCAATCTTTGCATCATGGAGATCAAAATACAAGGTGCAAAGTTCTCACTGTGGGACTGGGATGGCAGCACTTAATGGAAAGGGGTTGGAAATGTTGCAGCTTTTAGTGCAGCTGCATGGGGGTGAAGCTCTGGCAGGTGATGATCGTTATGCAATTGTACTGGCAGGAGCAATTAGAGATTTACAAGTGCTTGTAAATGCTGCTATTTATAGGATGGACACTTTATTTAACAAAATGCTAATCTTTTCTGCAGTGGGAGGAAATGTCAGAGTGGAGTCTTTCATCCTTGGGTTGGGACTGGACTGGAATGTCCAAAAGAGCAGCACTTAGTTCTTTTTGTAAAAGAGAACTAGAGGTTTCCAAAAGACTTGAACATGGGAAATGGAGGAAGGATATTTTGAATTTTGCAATACTTTGGAATTCTAATATCAGTGGTCTGTGGGGCTTTGCAGATCTATCTGGCTTGTGAGATTTGGAATATGTAGTTTTAATTCTCAGCCTTCTAGTTTTCATTATTGAGAAGCAGAACTGAGTTACTGTGAATCTGGGAAAATATAATTTAAATGCATTTTATTAGCTGTTTTTAATTTGTGAATAAACTTAGCTAGGCAAATTAAAAACCAGAGCCATTATGAAAGTATTTTTGATAATCTCTCCCTTTAAGAGACCCTGAATGTCCTCTTAAATACTAGGGATGGATCCCACTGCAGTGAATAATAACCTGAATCAGGCTTAAACCCAAAAATAGAAAAAGCCTGCTTTTTACTGAATTAGTTTCATGATCTACTTGGTTGTGAAAGTTTCAGAATAAGGTTTTTTGTGTTATTTTTGTTGCACTGTAGTAAGTTATATTCTTGTCATCACTCACACTCGTACGTGCACAGTAAGTGATAGGATCTGCTCTGTTAATTCTTATTTAATCCAATCAGCACCTCTCCAAGTGCAGGAAGCAGCAGAAGGAGGATTTCTATGGAGAACAGACAGGGATTGCTGCAGACTGACCCCAGGGCTCGGTCAGTGAGGACAGGAAGGAGAAAGGAGAGAAGAAAAATGTTTGTAAAGACTGAATCATTTTAGACAGCGGGGTAACTTTTGTAGGAGAGATGAAATAAACCTTGGTTTATGGTCATTGCTCCCAGTAGCTCCTGTGGCTTGGGGAATGCACAGAATCATGGAATCCCAGACTGGTTTGGGGTGGAAGTCTTTAGAGATCATCCAGTCCCAACCTCCCAGTCCTGGACAAAGCCATGTCTTCAGGAGCTGCTAATATATGTTATTATACAAAATTCTTTGTGTATCTACACAATAAGGGAGTAATTTTTTTATACTGGAAGCAGATTTGCTGATAAAGTTGTATATAAAGAAGAAAAGCTTCATGTTTATTAGGTAATTTTCTATGGAGTATTTTTAGTGGGTATGTGCTGCTGGAGCCAGGCTTTCTGCTTGATCTCCATGTCATAAACATATTTGGTTTTGTTTTTTGTTTGTTTGGGTTTTTTAATAGCAGAGACATTTTCTTAGTGGAATTTTTATGCTTTCCACCCTTAGAGAAGACAGATGGACTTGTTTATCTGCTGTGAGGTTCAGGGCCAGATTATAGATAATTTTGCTTTGTGTCATTTAAAACATTCTTGTTTCTGAGCGAGGAAGTTGGCAACAGTCACGTGATTCATGGTGGAAAAATTATCTGCAGGCTGTTGCTGTTGCCTTAATAGGCTTAAAGGAATTAGCAGTGATGTAAATAATAGTTGTGTGTGTGTGGTGGGTGGGCAAGTGCCAAAGCGAGGGCGTGTTTGGGGTGAAGCCCTTCCCAAATGATCTTCTGCAAAAATAACCTTGTGAAGTGAATAATCCATTTTGATTTCTTACAGAGAAATTGTTGACAATTTTTGTCATGATTTTTAATTGAAAATGCAGGCAACGCCTGAGGGCATTAAGATTTGAAGGGACCTGGAGCGGTGTTTGCATTTTGCATCTCTGTGACACCCTGTGGTGGCTCAGCTTGGCCCAGGAAAAATAATAAAACAATCCCAGTCACAGGTGTTTGGAAGCTGAGGAAGAGGAGCAGCAGGGAAGAGCCAGGCCTTCACATGCCAGCCTTTCTGATAAAAGCAGGAGGATTTCAAGAGACACTTGAGTGCCATTTATAATTTCATTTGTGTGCTGAATGTGCCTGCCACAGCCAAGGGGAGCATGGGCACTGCTTGGGAGGCATGGAGAGAAACAGTGCCCAGAAATGGGGATAAAGTGCACAAAAATGGGGACAAGGTGCCCAAAACTGGGGACAAGGTGGCTTTGAGATTCTGCCACACAGGATGGTAACATGCAGGAGCAGCATGGGCAGCTCAACTGAGGTCAGGGAGGCAATGACATGATGTAGCTGATGGTGAGGGATTTACAACTGTAGTAGTACGATTACAGTAGAATTACTAAATATTAATAGCATCTGAAATCCTCCTGCAGTACAATTTACAGTTGATCTTTCTAAATTGCCCCAAATTTTGTACGTTGCCAACTGGACTAGAGGTATTTTATTATGAAAGAAGCAGGTTTATCTAAAACAAGATATGTTTCAAAACTGAGACACAGTGTCTAGTGTATTGGCATTGATGGCATGATTCCTCTTTATCAAGTGTAACTGTATCAAGGAGTTTTATCATTTTCAAAATTGAGTGATTATTTTATCCACTAAATTTTTGTTATTTTTCCAGCACTTGTCTGTTTGGTGCTACGTATTTGTTGTAGGGTATCTGAATTTAAAACATGAAAACTGACTTGGGTAGATTATGTAGGGGAAAATGGAGTCCTGTAAAGCTAGAGTACAATGAAACTGAGGAAGGGGTAAGTTTTGTGTTAGGAATATTTGCTGGAGAAGCAAGTTGTACTCTGTTACCAGGGATTAGGTCCCACATTGTAAATTCACTGCCCTGCGTTCCATTGAGGATCAAGTTTTAGTCCATTTAAGAAGCTCTGTGCCCCCTTCTTCTTTTCCAGAGAAACAGGGACTACAGAATGATAGGAGAGAATTTATTCTCAGCTACTGCAAGACCGATGCTATTTTCACAGCTGAATTTTTCCCTTTGCAATGTTGCCTGTGAGCTTCAGCCTCATTCCAGCAAGTTTCCTTTTACAGCACCTCCCAAACCTTTGCATCCTTGGAATGTGAGAGCATTTTAATCGGATTTTGGTGGCGTTTCTTAGAGCAAGGAGTGGGAGAGAGGGAGGAAGATTTCATGGAGATCTGTGAGATGGTGGAAGGGGCAGCTTGATGTGGATAAGCTGATTGGGTTAGTGGCTATTTTGGAAGGAGAGGTCGTGGACTGGGGAGGAGGGGGATGGCATCAGGGATAAGTGGTTGAGACAGAACTCCAAGTGGATTGGAAGATGAAAGGGAACGGACAAGGTGAGTGGAGTTCATTCTCCTGCCTGAGAGAGGGAGCACAAGCAGGGACAAAAATAAATCCCTGCAACTTCAGTGCCAGTGTGGGCTAAGTCTGGTCAAGGGAAGCTGAAGGTGAAATAACCACTTCTCCAGACTGCAGACTCAGGAAAGCAAGATCCTGAAAATCCTGGTTGTTTTTTTTTTTTTAATAATCACAAGCGTGAAGCTCTGTATTCCACAGAATCTACAAATAAGTTTATTTGCATGGTAAATTCACACAAATATAGGCTCCAGTGAGAGGAGTCCAAAACTGCCCCTTCAAAGGCTGCCCAGAAGAGACAAGAGGGTGGCAACACACATTTGGGCCCCTGGTTATGAAGTACAGTGTGAGTTTTCTAAAAATGAAGAGTATGACAGCTTTTGAAGGAAAAAAAAGAATCTAACCTTACATAGCTGCCTGCATCTGCTACGAGTTTAAATATACTTCTGTTAGGAAGGATTCAGGTTACTTCTTGTAGCTGAAATTCTAATTACTGCTGGTTTTCCCACTTCTCTGCAGTAAGAATATAATTAAAGCCAAAGCTGTTCTCCTGCCTTTGCTAGCGAGGTACAAAACTGCTTTGTCATGGTAAAAGTTCCATTTTGATGGAAAATCAGCCGTTTGCAGGTCAGCTGCTCAGGTAGCACTTCACAGACTGCTGCCCCAGAAAAGAGCTTTACAATAGAAAGTAAATTACAGTAATTGAGATTACAGTAATGCAAAGCTCTGTGTTTAACCAGTGATTGACAGCAGTTGAATATGCAAACAGTCTTACCTGAATGTGGTTTTAACAGCTCAGATTTGGTGTGTCTGTTGTGCTGAGTTATTCTCCCTTCACCTTTCAGTTACACCTTTAATTGGTAATTTCTTGTTGATTTTTTAATGGCTGTTTGAAAAATAAACATTCTTCTGCTTTTTACAGTTGCACGAGGTCACTTTTGCTTGGGAACCAGCTTTTTCTCCTTAGAATGCTCTGGATTTTTGTCCCACCTGGCATTGTCTGGGTATGTGCCACACCTGAATTGGATTATTTTGTTTATTTGCAGGTGAGGTCTGGGCAGTGTCTCTGGAGTGATCACATTCCCTGTCCTTAATGTGCCCTTGGTGACCAAGTTTTTGTTGTCACTATGAGAAAGAATTCAGGCCCTATGGATTGGTTGCAGCAGGAAATTATGGTAAGTGGGAGCGTGGAAATTTGTAGGATATGTTTATTTCCATTGTATTTGGTTGTTGGGCCAAGTCAGTAAATAATGGTGTTTCTTGCTTTTTAGAGAAGGAACACTATGTCTTTCAGTGTGATAAACTCTGTGATCAGCATATCTGAAAGGCACCTTAATCTGAGTTTGCTTCCTTGTGAATTTATGTGAGAATGATGTTATTTGATGTTCATGCTGACTCTACATCAATACTTGCATTTTTCTCCTTTTTTTTTTTTTTGCAGATTCTTTTTCCTTGCTGGTGTTTTTCACTTCTGTTGAATGTGTAATTCCAACTATGGCAACAAGAGTAGAAATAAATTCTACTTTGGCGTCTTTGACGGCGGTCCCTGACCTAGCTGAGCTCAGGGCTGAGGAGAAGGCACAGCGTGTGTATGTCAGTGTGCTTTCAGATGCCAGCAACAAGGCAAAGGAGGCCTCAGCATCCCTGACTCTGGAAGAGAACAAGAAATTTGGCAATTCCTTGAGATCTGCAACCATGCCCTCGCTGGGATCAAGGCCCAGACTTTTCCCAAAGCCTTTTTGTAAAGAGAAATCCTCGGATACTTTTGCAAACGTCAAACCGCCCGTCCCAGCGTTCAGATCCAGCAGCATGGTGAGGAAGGCCACTGAGGAAACGTCCTCTGTGAAGGTGTTGAGTGGGAATGTCCCTCCCTTAGTGGACCAGAAAGCCATTGACACTGAAAATCCGGCTGGCAGTGACATGGTGACAAATGTGACTTTCTACACAGGGCCCAGTGCCAACACAGTCATTCTGTTTGAGCCAGGGGGCCCCGAGCAGACCAAGGTGCAGGAGAAAAGGGCTCAGGAGCGCAGGGGATTCACTGCTCTGCAGAGCAAGGACCTGCAGGGCTCTGTGAAACCAGCAGAGCCTCCCAGGAATCCTGATGGAGCTCTCCATAGGCACATGTCATTTTCCTCCAGTCTCAGACCTGAATCCTGGAACTCCTTGAAAACCAGTGAAAAGAAAGATGCTCGTGAAGTTCATCCAGGGGAGAAGAACAATGATGATGCAAATAAGCTCAACAATAAAGTTGATTTTTCTGTGGATGTCCAGCAAAGGGCAAAGCATAGACCAGTGTCTGCTATTTTTCTGGAATCATTACGAGATCAAAAGCATCACGCTGTGGAAACTTCTGAGGAAAAATCTCCTACGGAGAAATCTGGAGTTAGAAAACCAAGGCCTTTGTCCATGGACCTGACAGCTAAATTTGAACATAAAGATCTTTCTTCTTGCAAAAAGGCTGGTTCATCCCATGAAAGCAAGGAGAATGTATCCGTAATTGCTTTTACTGATGTGGGTAGTCATGATCAGTCTGAAACGGGGCCAAAACACGAAGAAACTGAATTGAATAAAAGCAGTTCTTCTAAAACAAATCTGAAATGCAGTAGTCAGGACATTGGCATCCTGAATAATGGGAAATACACATGGGA
The DNA here is from genome assembly GCF_028769735.1 of Zonotrichia leucophrys gambelii. NCBI lineage: Eukaryota > Metazoa > Chordata > Aves > Passeriformes > Passerellidae > Zonotrichia > Zonotrichia leucophrys. The sequence continues at coordinate 4,388,422 of NC_088185.1, forward strand.
AACTAAACTTAAATCGAAAAGTGAACAAATTGAGACAAAACCAGAAATAATTATTAACTTGCATGGTCCTGAAAGAAGCCCTGAAACAACCAGTGAAAACAGAACTAATAAAGGGGGGAAAAGAGCAGATCAGAAGGAAACATACACATTCCTGGGCTGTGAGAGTCCTGCAGCTTCCTCAGAAAAAGAGAATAATATCTTAAGAGGTAGTGTTAAAAAACACATCAGTTTGTTTACTTCAGAAAATCCCAGTGCCACAGTGGATCCAGAGCTTCTCCCAGAGAAGGAGAACAGGTGTGTGACCATCCAGCAGAGGATCAAGGAGCTGACAACAGAAAATCCTGAGGTTAAGGGAGGAAATCTGCGTCGCTCGCTGCAGTCACGGCCGCTCTCTGCAGACTTAACCAAGATGTAGGTTACAGAGAAATTCTCTTTAATCCTCTTGGCTTCTTGTTGTTCAGTAAAACTTGCTCTCTCAGTCCAGTAAAAAAACCTTGATCATTTTGTTTCCACTTAATGTGATTTTTAAAGTATTATTCTTAAGCTCTTTTCCTGCCTTTTTTAATCCGAAAAAGAGAAAATTAAATATATTCTGACAACAGCTGAAAAAAAAGAAGCTGTCAATACTGTGACCTTTGCATGTAAGTGTAGCTGTCAATGAGAGATATTCTAGCTTGTTATGCATATCTAAATCCTCTATTATCAATTGATTATCCTCTATTATAAATCCTCTATTATCAATTAAGATGCATAATTAACAGTACTATTTATATTAACAATAATTAATATTGTTGTATTAATAGTAATAATTAATATATTAATATTTTGGGAATTCTTGTGGTCTAGATACAATTTAACCACCAAATACAGTAATTTACTATAAAATAGTGATACTTCTCTTTTAGGAAATGTAATTTGATGGATAATTTCTACCAGCCTGCTTTGGTAGGAAGCCACCCTGCTCATTGACCAACACCAATCCTTTGTTTTAGGTTTTCAAGTCCAACATCAGGGGGTGAATCAAAGCCTGAGAAACCTGGGGAGGCTGGAGCTGACTCGATCCATGACCTGCAGGAAAATCCAAAAGTAAGGAACTGGCAGCAGCTGGCTCTGCAAGGTCCTGTTGTGTGTGGCTTTATCAACCAGTGACTTTTTAATGGGTATGGAGATTATTAGGGCTGACACAACCCCAGTGGATTTGCTGGTGTGAGTTTGTCTTTAGGATGTGCAGAGAAAAGTTCAGGGGTGTTGTGTGAGCGGAGTTTGTGCAGCTCTGTGTGCACACTGCTCAGTTTTGGAGTTGTAGAGAGGGAAGAATATTTTGTGCTCTGTTTTTAAGGGAGTTCTGATCCATGAAACCCCAGTGAACTGCCTGTGGCTGTGGTGGGTTTGTGCTACAGTGATTATTCTTTATTTTCTCCAAGCAGAGCATTAAGATTGTGCTTTCCTGCATCCATTTCCCAGCTCCTGATAAATCCCAGCCTGGACCTTGGTCAGGCTCCTCAACAACATTTACCTGAGCAGTTTAGACAACAAAGTGTTCCAGGGAAAATGGGAATTTGCTGTGGAAGCTTTAGGCTCTCTCTGTTTCTAAGCAACACTTCAGTGTTGCAAAACAGAATTTCTCTGGTGACAGTTCTTGGTAGAGGAGATTTAATGTAGTTTGAGGGTATTTGTAATGAGTTCTTATGGCTTTTTTCCTGTCCAAGATAGGAATATGTGGTAAGGAAAAGCTACAGGTGCAAAGTTTCTGTAGTTTAGTGTTATTTTCAAGGAGAGCAATTTGTTTTAAAAGGAAAATCTTTCATTAATGGAAGTGCTGTTTTCAAAATATGACAGTAAAGTAGGATTAAAGAAATTCCCTGAAGAATATAGTTCAGACTTTAAAATCTTCATTTATAAATACATTTAATGTTAATTTTCTGATGTTATTTAGTTTTTTTTTTTAAGACAATCTTAAGTCAACTCTTGAGGGAGTTTAAACTTTAAATTTTAAGACTTGAATAAAAGATTGAACTCCTGTAAGACCTCTAGTGTTCTGGTTCCCTTTATTATTTACATGCTGTGCTTTTTCAGCAAATGCTATTAAAAATACCATCCTTTAGGATGTTGTTTGTATTTCCTGTGAGTAGATAATAGTGAAGGATTGGTAATAAATATTAATTTCCATCTTTCCTTTTTTACTTTGGCTCATCTTAACATTTCTCATAGATGAGCATCTCCAGCTGTGATATTTACTCAGATCTTCATGTTCCTTGCAGTTTGACCATGTTGCTGGTTATTAGTGAGATAATTCTGTTAAAATCAAGATTCAGGAGCTGGAGCTACACGTTCCCTTAGGTTACCTTGGTCTCAGTGGAGTTTGTGTTCAGAGAATGTGGATGTGTTGACTTGTGCAAGCTCTGTTGCACAAAGTAGGTGCAAGTAAGTTTTAAAATAAATGTTATTTTTAAAATAAACTGAAGATAACTGTTGGATTTTGTTGTTCCAGAGCAAGGAGCTGAAGCTCAGCCATGGCACAGATGTCACCGAGGCGTTTGCTCCTGGGAAGCCTTGGAAATCCCGTCAGGTTTTAAAGATAACCAATAAACCTGATCAGCTGGAGAGGAAAGGGAGCTTCCTGGGAGATGGTCAGCATTTCTCACAGCAGACTGAGAGTACTGTCTCATTCACAAGCAGCTTTGAAAAGAAATTAAACCCAGCTCTTCTGGAAAAGCCCTTCATTAAAACTGTCAGGGCCACCCTGTTTGAGCACAATGTGCAGAAGCACAGCGTTGTGGCTGAGCATTCTGGGGCTGATCCTGCACCAAAAAGGAACCAAGAACCTGAGGCAAAGCAGGACCTGGGGCTTTCAGGGCACAGCAGACGCTCGTGGATGGGAGAAGGGGAGGAAAGCACCACTGCAAAGGAGCATCACAAGCAGCCTGATCCATCAAAACATCCAGCACATGTAGAGAAAAGTCCAAAACCAGCTTCTTCAAGTGAAGACAAGAAAATGAATCCAGGAATTGTCTTAGAAAAATCTTTGGTTGAGAAGAGTGAAAAACCTGCTCCCAAAATTACAGAAGATTCTCAAATTTACCAAAGAATAGAGCCCAGGTATGAAATCTTTCAGACTTGTGGTGAAAGGGCTCTTAGTGAAGCCATCACAATGGCTCCTGAGAAAAAGGCCATGACACTCAGAACTAGAAAATCATCTGTGAAAGAGAATAAAACTGATGAGGACGTTGTACCTACAGGGCAGTCTGTTAAGACAAGTAGTCACACTCTTTACTTGAAAGAAGATAACGTTACTTCAGAAGCCAGAGAGGCAAAAGTTCTCACAAGCAAGGTTGTGTTGAGAGAACCTGCTGGTTTTCTCTCCAGTGAATGCACTTTACCTGAACAGAAAAGAGACTCTGATAAAACTGATCCTGAGCCACTGTTCATAGCTGAGAAAACACCTTATTCCACAAACAAAAGTAAAGGTTTGGGAATGAGTGAGAAAGTTGGCAAGCTACATGCTGAAATTAAAGGTGATAAGAGTGAAGTGTCTTCTGTAGATAAATCAGAGAGGATTAATGTTGTGAAATGCTCTTCTGAGAAAAGGAGTTTCAGGGCAGGTGGGACAGACATCCATGAATTCCGAACCAACTTGGATCGTGATGTGACTTCCACAAGTGTCAATAAACACGGGGCTCAGGCTTCAGTGCTGGCAAGTGGGCAATATTTTAAATCTTCCAGTAGCCACCCCCCTGATACAAAAGGACTGAATGTTACTAAAGAGGAATCTGGGCCCTTTGGGTTGAGGAAAAGTCTGGACTTCAACTGCAAAGAGCAAGACTTCAACTTGGCTTGTACAGCTCCTGAAAACAACGAGAAACTCCGAGGAGCAGATCCAGAAGAGAAAGTCAGGAGAAGCAGAAGTAGCGTTTCTGACTTGAAGATTTCTGAAAGGTGGAGGAGGAGGACCTTGCCTCAGGAGTCACTCAAGGTGGAAGAAGTTGTGTGGCTCAATCCTGAAAATATCAAGAAGCTGAGCCGGACAGATTCATTGCAATTGAATGAAAATTTATTGAAAAAGAGAAGCAAAAATATCAAAGATGGGGTGGAGGGGAGTGAGGCTAACCAAGCTGTTCTTGGCACTCCTGATGATTACACAAAACATCAGAGTTCTGTCTTTGAGCCAAAGGCAACTTATTTTGCAGTGACTTATCAGATTCCTGGTATCAAAAAAGAGAAAAGCTTTGTTGGTGCTCCCAGTGCAAGTGAAATTAATACGGTTTCTGGTTCAAATGAGGCAGCAGCAATTAATCTGGACCCTGTTTTTCCTGGAAGGTCCAAACCTTTATTGCAGCAACCAAATAAAAATGTGACAAGTTCAACTTGTAGAGAAGACTCCTGGGAAGCACGTATTAGCAAGGATTGGGTCAAAGAAGATGAAAAAGATGCCGTTTTCTCCAAAAATGTTGCATTTGGTAATTTTCATGTGTCTAGGAAAGATAACCAACAGCATCACGAAAAAGGTCTGGATCATTCTAAAGAGAAAATTATAGATGTTGATGCTTTGCTGTTAAAACCGGATCAACAGGCTGATCTCAAGAGTGGCAGAAGGAAAATCTCCTCTTACCACGAGCCCCGGTCCCCGCCACGTTCTGCACAGGTGTGTAAGGACAGTGAGCTGGGCCACCAGAAAAGGAGTGACAATAATTCTGATCTGCCTGGAAGGAAGGCTGAGGATGGGTACAGATCCCAAATTCTCGATATTGACGCACTTATGGCAGAATATAAAGAAGAATCAGCAAAGGCCAGTAAAGTTCAGGAGAAGTTTTCTGAAGATCTCGGCTCACTGAGTTGGGAGAGATCAAAGAACAAAAGAAATGTGTCGGAGAGAATGACTCTTACCTACAGCTGGAACGAGTGGAAGAGTGGATCAGACCACTATTCAGTTAATAACAAACCAGGTGAACGTGCAGAAGAGCAGCACAGGCCGGAGAAACTAATCCTAAATGAGAAGAGCAAAGAGAAACTGGAACTGCGGAGCCCTGAATTTGATAAGCAGAAGTCCAAAGACAGAAAGGTCAGCCCTCCTTACTGGGGAAACCCCAGCAGCATTTTCCCAGAGAAGTTTGTAAATTCACCTGTGGAATTTGCTAGGAAGAAAACTTTCATTGTTGATGAGGATGAGGAAGTGACCTTGACCTCCAGAAACCAGGGTGCAAAATTTGTAATTGAAAAGGTACAGCCCATAAATGTAGTGAGTACAGAGCAGAGGCTGGAAGTCAATCTGGCCTCCAAGCTGTCCCTAAAGGCTGATGATGGGCTCTTGCAGAAGAAGTTGGTGACAAAAGAACAATTCATGGAGGTGTCTCCAGAGGGCGATTGGAGCAAAAACATCGTGAGGAGCTCTACACTGAGAAGCAAAGACAGCTCAAGTAAAATGTGTGAGGGTGACTCTTTTAAAAGTAGGGCAGATTGGAAGGGGTACATGTCTGGGTTTGGGACTGTCCCCGCGGATCTCAGACGATCCTACTCGGAGAAATGCCGCCAAGGGAGGGACAGCCTGCCCCTCATGCAGGATCTGAGGGCAAGGAAGGACCTGCATCGCTCCAGGCCAAGCTTCCCCTTGGAAAATGTGGATAACTCGTGGAAACACAAGGTGGCAGCTCAGTCAGAGCCTTTCTTCCATGAGGATAAAAAGGTATTTTCAAATGGTAGCCAAGTGTGTCATGTAGCTGTAACTGAACTTATCTTTATTAAGGGTTTTGTCGTGTCCTTGCAGCACTTCTCAGCACTGCAGCAAGGCAGCAGATCCAGACTTTTCACTGGAGTTCATTTCTTTTCGGGTTCTCTTTTCTTGAGCAATGGCAATTGCACTAGATGACCTCATTGCTTCAAGTCTAGAAATACTTATTGGTGTTTTTGTGGAGAGCTTGAAAAAGCTTTAAAAAGTGTGCTTATTAGTTTTGTAATGCTGTGAACCTGGGAGGTCAAATTGTTAACTGCAATTTTATATTTACTTGAAAAGAAGTAAGTTGTCAGCAGTGATCTTTTTGGACCTCTCTTTGTTTTTTGTCTTTATCTGAAGGAAGCAAATTTTATTTTTATTTTTCCTGGGTGAATGGCCTCCATTTGTCTGTGAAACTCCACTGCTTTCCTGACTTTGGTGAGAGGCAAGAGATTCCCTTCACACAGTGACATGTGAATGAAATCCAGAGGTTGGATTTGGTTGGAAAAGACCTTAATGGTCCTATAATTTTAAAGTGTCGGATGTTCATGGCTATAATGTTTTTCCATTTTGTGTTTTCAGCTTTGAGTTTCCTCTGGTTTTGTTTTTTTTTTCCCCAAAAGGCATTTTATATATATATAATATATGTATGTGCATATGCATGTATACTTAATCACATTCATAACTGTGTTTTACAGGCTCCCAGGAAAGAGTGGAGCAAGCAGAGCTCAGACAAAACAGAGGGAACAGACTTTTCCTCAGTGTCTGCACAGAGGAGCCACCACAGTTTCTACAAGGAGAGGAGATCAGATTTTGGTTTGGTATGTGACCCTGGAGGAGGAGGGTTTGGGGTGGATCAGGGAGCTGCAGCTCTGTTTTCCTTTTTGCAAAGGGCTGTGCTAGAAGGATGTGTCTGCCAAGCAGAGGAGCATTTGCTGGGGGTTGAACTGGTGAGGCTCCACTCCCTGGGATCCCACCCCAGTGCTCCCTGCCAGAGCTTCCAACACCAAACCTCAGCCTTGCAGCTTGTTCAGTTTGCTTTCTGAGTGAGGAATTTTCATCCTGAACTCAAGATGGCTCTAGAGCATTACGGTTTTTGTTGTTTTCTCAGCTTGTGCAGACAAATAGAACTGTGTGTCTGAGAAATGATGGGTTTAATTGTCTTTCTGTCAGCAGCACACAGAGAAGTGTTTCTGGGAAAGATCACAGCTGACATTTTGGGTGGTTTGATTTGTCTCTAACACACAAATTGTTGAGGTGAATTCCTGCTTGATATTGTTGGGTGCTGTTCTCCTCAGTCTCAGAAAAATATCCTGACTTTTAGCCCTCAGAGAAGTTTTATGTTGTGAAATAGCATCCTACATCCAGCTGTTGTTCTGAATTACGAAACAAAGGTCTGGATGTTCCAAAAGATGGGCAATAAATGAAATATCAACGTTTCCTGAGGGAAGTAAAGGATTTGGAAAGTGGAGACTGAAGGATGTGGTCCCAAGGTCACACCTCCCCTGTCCTGTCTCTGCCAGCACACTCTGCAGTGAGGTGCTGCACTGCCCTGTTCTGCCATGGCTCACTCTGGTCTTTGCAGCTCTTTAGCAGAAAACACACAAAAATATAGAAAAATAAAAGAAAATGGTTTCTTTCCTTCTAGCAAAGAAAAAGGGACCACCTAAACCTATAAGGATTTTATAAACAAATTTCTTAATTGGAGTTTTGAAAGTAGGCTCAGATTGTTTTTCAGTTCTGGTCTTTAGGCTTCATGGAAGGTATCCAAGGGCTGATGTCCCTTTTTCTTTCCCATTCTTAGCATGGTTCATCTTGGGGAATTTGGGTTATTGACAGAATGGGCATTTATCCAACCCCTAAAAGTTATGTGCTATCAGCTTATAGTGCAAATATATAAAGGTGGTGTTGGCCAGGTAGGAAAAGTGGGACAGAAGTAGTGCTGGGGTAACTGAACTGTACTCAGATAAATACAGCTGTTGTTCTCCAACTTCATTGTTTATTGGGAGGTTACTCAGGATAATCCTTCAGCTTCACCAAATGTAGCCTGAGACAGGAAGGGAAGGTTGGAAAGGGAGACTCAGCTCCATGAAAAGAGAAAGCTGACCTGTGTGGAATTCAGGAGGATCCGAGTGCTTTGCTCCTTTGTGTTGCTTTGGAAAGGTTCCTCGGGCTGGGATTGTGCAGTGCTGGGGAGCCAAAGGGCAGCCTGCTCCTCCTGGGTGTAAAGTGTGAGTGAGTGCATGGAAGGGGCTTTGACTTGCATTTGGGAGGTGGAAAACACCACACTGATCTTTTCCAAAGCCTCACAGAGGTACTGCAGAGGATTATGTAAAACCAAACCGTTTCTTCTGCACCAAGGTTATGCCTTTGTTTTCCTTGGAGAACACAGAGATTTTGGGTGCGGAGCTGCAGTTCCCAGTTCTGTCAGCACGTTCCAACACTCCCCTCTGCTGGAGACACATCCGAGCTGTGTGAGCTGGACAGACACGAGGGGTCAGGAAAGAGCCACGGGAGCCACAGTTAAATCCCCTATTTCCCCAGAATCCCAACAGTCTGTATTTCCCTTGAAAGGGGGATTAGATGGAAATGTGGCATCCTGCTGCTGTTTGCTTTGAGCAGTTTCTCATCTGTGTAGTTGGGAAGTTACTTATTTTTCCTTGTGGCTTAGTGACAGAATATATTCTCCAGTCCCTATTGCTGGTCAGTGAGGGTATACTGGTATTGGTCTGGTGAGACTGAGTGCTCAAAGTGACAAGTCTCGTTGTAGAATAAACAATTCTATTTGGTTCACATTCACCACTAAAGCAGTGAAGAACTGATATTGATAGCCTTTTATATTTGCCAAATGAGTTTGCAAGAATCAATTTGTTGCATTATTCCATATCTGTCTGTGATAGTAAACAACTGTTTGAATAGCATTTTCCAGGACAGCTGATGAGCTAGGTTCTTATGGATAAACACAATTCCAAATGGAAGCAAGGTTCAGTAGTATAATTTACCTCTGGAGAGGTCATTTCTTTGTGATTATATTCCAGAGAATCTGCTTGTAATTAGGCTTTTAGAACATTACATAGGATGACTTTGAAATCAACCGTTGCAAAATACAAGTGGTAATATGGGATTGGTGTTTGAAATTGCACGGGGTGACACTTTGGAGATTTAACACTCATCTAGACCACACTGTTCAGCTATTTTAAGTTTGTATTGATTAAAAAACAAAGGAAGGCTTTTATAAAGATTTTAGCATCACTGCTAGACTGTTGTCATCTGTGGTTTTACTATGGCTCTACTTCCCTCTCTTTTAGCCCTGCTGCAGCACAGAGTAGGTATAAAAATGAAGTTCTGTGCTTTGGACAGTGAGGGATTTCTCTCACTGGTTCAGCTGCAAATCTCAGAGCCTGGGCCTTGTTCCTTTAGACCTGGAATGCAGGTGAAGGGACAGGTGTGAGCCCTGAGCAATCAAACCCTCTCTGGGCTGGTACCTGTGGTTGGATGTGGGGCTGTTCCCTCTCAGTGCCCCACCTGCCCATCCAGGGGCAGCCACAGAGCTCAGGAGGTGTTTCCATAAATTGTGTGATGCCATCAGAGCTGACGTTCAGTCACAAGCCCGGATTCCTGATTGAGTCATCCAGGCTGATAACAGTGTTGGGAATGAAAACCTGACGAATGTGTGCTGGGACTCATCCTCCAAATAAAGGAACTGCATTTGTGCTGTGGGGCTGGAGGAATTGTACCTTCAGATGGAGATGGAGCAGCTTTAGTGCTGCTTTGGGGAGTTAGAACAGAGCACTGCTACTAGAACTGGTGTAGGAGTTATTTTGAAGTCTCTCAACATATTATTTATTTATTTTATATTGAAGTCTGGGTTTTTTTGTCATTTAGGGAGGAAAATCTTCCTAATGGTCTCCATAGAAAGATGCATTTATATGAGACTGAGATGTGTGGGTGGAGAAGGATTTGTTGAAGAAAATCATGAGCTGACTCCTAAAATATCTTGGAAATGAAGTGCAAGGGAGAGAAGATAAATATTTTATAAACATGTGCAGATGAATTTATGGTTTGGCTTGTCACAGTTCACCAGTTGTTTTCAGTTCTGCCCATGACAGGTCTGTCTCCTGCCCACTGAAAACCACACCTTCTCTTTTTCTGCATTTTGTAAAGCCTCTGATACTGGAGCTTTGTTCCTTCTGAACCCCATCTTGAGTTGTTCTGTTACCCCAAAAACTGACACAACCTGGAAGAAAATCAAAATACTTTGGTTGAACTCTACAGGAATTCATAGGTGATGATTAGGAAAGTGAGAGGTAGTTTCCTTGAAGTATCAAAATTTCAGTGAGCATCTTGGAGGCTGTTTGGTGTCCTCTCAACCTTGTCCCTCCCTGGGAAGGGTGAGAGCTGGAGCAGTGCTGGGAGGGGACAGGCTGCCCTCCTTGGATAGGCTCCTGTCACTTATCTTTCCCTTTCCTATCAAAAAAGGGATGTAAGTAAAAATGAAACAGTGTTACAATTCCCATTTTTGCTCTTCACAAACCACCCACTGCTGATGTCCAACAACTCCACCACTCTCTATTTTAGACCCAGCCCGAGGAGGACGACCCGGGGGTGGGTAAAGCTCTGCCTGGGCTTTCTTCCTTTTTTGGCAGTTTTCGTTCCCTGGGAACATTCCAGGGCTGTATAAAAAGTTACTTGGTTGTGTCTATTTCTTCTCCTTCACAAAAGACATTTTTATATTGAAAGAACATAAAAACAGCAGCTCCTCTTGTTACATGTGTGGGTTTTTGTCTTTTCCCGTGCATCACCCAAAACAAGGTCAGCGAGCGACCCCGCCGCCGTTCAGAGCGTTTCATAACTGAGGGGTTTTAGAGCTTCCCTTTCCTCCTGCAGGGCCTTTGCTGCAAAACCCAAAGTCCTGTCACTAATTCCACTCCAGATTACGGAGCTGGGAGCAGTGGGCTGCTCAATAACAAGTGGTTAAGTCACGTGCTGTGTGCGACTGCTCAGCGACTGCTCCTGAGGAGCCCCAGCTCCTGGTGGTGGTGGTGACGTGGGGCCAGACACACTCAGAACATTATTACATTATTCATGCTGCTTTTAATTGCTCCACTCTGCTTTTAACTGGTGCTGGAGGCGGGGAGAGCCCGGGAGCTGCCTGCAACAGGGATGGGTTGGCGTTAACTCGGAGCTGTGGAAAATGGAGTATTATTACTGTCCACGTCTGCTGAAGTTCCTGCAGTATCTGTGGGTAAGTGTGCTCCCAGAGCCGGCTGTTTCCACTCTTTTCAGAAATCCTGGGAGTGCTCCTATGTGCTGGAGCTTTCCTCAGCAGTTCCTTTTTGAGTACTAACATGAAACTCAGGATTTATTTTGGGTGAGAAAGGCTGTTTTATTTCTAATACTCAAAACTGTCTACTACCCGAATGTGCCTTGGAAAACCCTTACAGGAATCAACGTTTCTTCCTTGTTTATGCAGAACCATGGGAGTTGTGGTTTAGTTTAGGTGTGTGTTAGGAATATTCTTCCCTCTTTGTGCAAAAGCTCTGCCTGGCTCTGGGGTTGCTGCCCCAGAACCCTCCTGCCCTGCTGCTGGTACAGGCACTGCTATTCCAGGAAAACAGCTTTAGGAATGTGTCATTTTACAGTTCCTTTCTTGTTTTTCATTTGACTCTTCATGGCTTTCGATGTCTCAGTGAGCACTTCCTCTTCCAACACTCCTCAGAGCTGTCTGTCACGAAAAGCTCTTTTTAGCAGGCTCTGACTGTGGTGCCCTGCCAGCTTTGCACAGGGGCTGCTGTGTGTCTGAAACTTTCACATTTATAAAACATGAATTTGAGCTGAAAAGCCTTTATGAATAAATACTGTACTGCTTTGAACTAATTAATGTTTTAATTTCTCCTGTACTCATCAAAGATCAGGTTTCATTTGCTTGTTGTAGTTTTCATTGATCTTCATTTTTTCAGCTGTCAATTCAGCGTGTGGTCAGCACCAAACCTTTTCATGTTAGCTGTTTGCTGCTGTGTTTTAAAACTGTAGCAAAGAGTTTCCTTCTCTCATTTTGAGTTTTGCAATCCTTGCCTGTATGTCCTTTTATCAGCTGTGAGGTGAGATTGCCCGCTGTGAATTTCTTGTAGCTGGGAGGGAAAATTGTGCTTGAAGAACTGGGGATTTTATTGAAAACCGTTTCCTTCTGGAGACTGTAGTAGCATAGAACATGAAAGTGCTTGGACATTAATTCATTTTTTTTTATTTGACCAGATGTATTTTTAAGAGAAAAGCTCCCTTTAAATTGCAAACTAAAAAATTAGTCATTAGTGTGAGGATAGGGTGGATGTTTTTCATGGTTTGTCAGTGTGAGAAATGTGAAAGAGCTCTGTCCCTGCGCTTGCTCTGACATGGGATTTTCCATAAGGCCAGGGGAAAAATCCCAAACCAACCCAAACTTCAGATCAGTCCAGAAGGTGCCTGGAATGGTGGGCTCCAGTATTGTGCAGTTCTAGGCTGTAACAGAGCAGAATGTTGTATTTTCTGGGTGTATATTCTCTTTTAGGGGCCCTGGAGCATTCCTTACTCACTTTCTTTCATGCACACTTCCTGATTTACTGCAAGAAAATATTAGAATGACAACTCTGATATTCATGCTGTTAAAAAAAGAAATTTAAGGGACATGCAGAATTGTGCCTTCTGTCACTTTCTGTGCTGCTGTTGCAGCTGGAGGCTACCGAGGAGATACTTATCTGTTCTCTCTACTTACAGTCAGGAGTAACCAGAGATGCTGGGGTTGGTTGTCAAGCGTTATTTAATCTGTCTTGGGGAGCTAAGATGCTTTATTCATTAGGCAGACATACCTGAAGAAGCTACAACTCTTAATTAAAAAATACTCCAACAAAAATCTGCTTTTAAAGCTGCTCTGTGGAGTTACTGTTGGGTTCCCTCTCCTGTGCTGTGTCTTTGCTTTACTCTGCAGTGGTGGAGTTGTGGGACATCACTCAGTGCCAGCTCTTTGCTAATTCCTTGCTGATTGCCCTCCTGCTCTCTGGGCAGGATGTGTCTGGCTGTGACAAACTGCATTTCTGAGCACAGCAGGGTCTGTGGTCTGCCCCAGCCCGTGTGCGATGCTGTGACCACTACACATCTGTGTCCTGTGGGTGGGTGACACCTCTGGGTTTCTGAGAAATGTCTTTGTGTCCAGCGAAACATTTTTTTCCCCACAGCTTGTCTACATTTGAGTATTTTCCATTGTGCATGGGGTATCCATCACCCCTGTTCCAGCTGGTGAGGAGCTCTGCTGCACTTGGTCCAGGACATCTTTAGGTCTGGCTTGCACAGGAAGCCCTGTAGGTGCAGCTCTATGGTCTTTCATCAGTCACAGGGTCAGACTGGTCATGCCAGGTGTGCAGCCACAGCTCTGGGCTTTCCTGTTCCAATGCCCTTTGTCCAAGAACCAGGGTTTTCTTGGCTTCCTGGTGGACACAACCTCTACTGAACTGCTTTGGTGGTTATTCTCAGTTGTCAGCAATTCTTGCTCTGGTTCACTGCTCACTTTTAGCTTTCTGGAATGGATGTGGTGGTGGATCTCCTGCCCATGCTGGTACCAGTCCTGATGGACTGGGTTTTTTTTTTTTCCCCAATCTGACACTTGTCATTTTTCAAACAGCAAAGAAATGCTAATCCTGAAAGCACTCAAAGCAAATGCTTGTTTTAAATAAAACGTTCCTCTGCAGCACTGTGATGGTTTAAAAAGATCTTTATTGATAGTCATGAACTGAACAATTGCAAAATCAAAAGAAAATTGGGGGTTTTAAGGAAGAAATAAGATTTAGAGTTTGTTGTGACAAGAATTTGGTTGCTACCTTTAAAGAGTAGTTTTGATGTGTTTTGTCAGGTGACTCTGAAGGAAGCAGCAGCTGGTTAATAACCACTGTCCTGACGTGTCAGTGTGAGAGGAGGTGGGTTGGTGATGGAAGGAAACTGAAATCATTGTGTGGAGCCACGAGTGATGCTCATCCTGCTCTGAGGGGGGGTTATCCCTGCTCTGAGGGGTTTATCCTTGCTCTCAAGGGGGTTATCCCTGCTCTGATGGAAGGAAGGGGCTCTGTGCAGATGTGCTGTGCCTTCTTTCTCTCTGCACTTCTGGAGTGGACTGTGCTGCTCTTCCCTTTTGCTTTTGGTGGTGGGGATGTTTCTTCCAAAGAGTTAAAACCCCCTTCCACCCAGGTGTGAGCTGTCCTGGTGCCAGCAGGAGCAGATAACCCAGGTTACCTCTCTGGGTAAATGATGCCCTTGCACAGGAAAATCTGGAAAGGCATTTCCCCAATTCCCAGCTGCTGCTGTAGCAGAGGAATTGTGGTGTGTGTGGCATTGCTGAGAGCAGGCAGACAGGTCAGCCTGGCTGAGGAGCCCCATTCCCAGTGGGAACACGAGGGAGTGCTGTTCCACCACACAGTGCTGCTGGCCCACGGCCACATCCCTGCTCCCAGCCCAGGGACACGTGCTCAGGGCACAGCAGTTTGTTCTAATGAGGTGTGGCATTAAGTTTAATTTACCATAAAATGCTCACATGGAATAGCACATTCTAGGTTAGCTTGTTGCAATAAGGGTTTCATTGAGTAAGATGTAATCATTTCTAGACCTGGTCATTTTTTTTTTGTAGTGACTGTGTTGTTCCAGGTTCAGAGTAGCTGGAATTGAGGCTGACAGTGCCTGTCCTCACTCCTCTTATTTTAAATCTGGAATTGTGAATATACTTCTGAAAAAGCTCTTCCCTGTGAGGTGGTGAGGCTCTGGCACAGATTGCCCAGAAAAGCTGGGGCTGCCCCATCCCCGGAAGAGCCCAAGGCCAGGTTGGACAGGGCTTGGAGCAACCTAGGATAGTGGAAGGGATGATCTTTAAGGTCCCTTCCAACCCAAACCATTCTGTAACAAGAGAATTGTTAAACCTCATTTACACACACAAAGCAGAGGTAACTTCACTGCCTCCTTCGTAATATCTTGATCTAAAGTTGTTTTGACTCAGTTCCTGCTTTCCCAAGCTGTTGTCCATGTTGCTGATGCTGGGAGACAGCCAAGTTCCCACTATTGTTCCTGTCCCTTCAGCAGCGGTGAGCTGTTCATGCAGCCAGTGAGTGTTTACTGTGCTGAAAGGAAATGGGGATTTTAGGGAGCTGCTTGAGCACAGGGAAAATAGCAGAGGAGTCCTTTGTAGAGGACTTTCCTCAGGATACCACAGGATTTGTGCTGCAGGACACAGGTGTTCTTAAAGTGTAACTTCAGGGAAATCTGGAGCCTTGGAAAAATGTAGTGTTTGGTTTGGTGATTCATGGGGGAAAGCAGTAAATCCATGGCATCTGAGGGGAGGCAGAATGGATTGAGGGCTGTCCATGTCCTGGGGAATGTGAGAACATGGGGCTGTTGTGCTGGGTCTGGGAGGAGGAGGCAGTAAGAGCTGAGAGACCTGGAAGTAAAGGAAGGTGTGTGCACTTAGGGTTATACAGCCATCTCAGATAAATCCTCTGCTCTCATCATCAAATGGGTTAAAATGGGTGAAGAAATTATTGTATTAACTTACAGCTGGTGTTTGGTCAATTTACTGCCATCAAGCAGTGCCTGATTCCACATGGAATGGTGTTGTTTAGGGAGAAGTTGGAAGAGCAGTGTTCAGACAGGCCTTGGGCAGTGTGTGATCACACCAGGAACAGCTGGAATGGGTTCAGAAGCAGCTCCTTGTTACTGATCTTTGAAGAAGGAAATCCCTTGCATAAAAAAAAAAAAAAGCTCTTCCTTCAGAGTGTTCTGTGAATTTTGTGAGTCAGATCTGAGCCCTCAGTAGCTGGAGATTTCCTGAGCACCCTCAGTGAGGAACACAAATGCTCTGACATCTCCTCAGGCAGGTGCTGTGGAGCAAGAGCAGCGTGTTCTGCTTGTTTCTGTGCACTCCACTCACCCTGCCTGCCCTGGGAGAAAAGTTCAGCAGGTGAAGGTACTTTAGACCTTGTTCTATGCCCAAGAAGTCTCTTTTGAAGATGTTTTGTGGTTATCTGTGCTTAACATGCCCATTGGTTGGACTGCTCCACGTTGGACTTGCCAGGAGAGCCCTGGCTCTGGCATTACTTTGTTTTCCCTCTTGGTATAAGGAGATCCTTTGCAGACATCTTCATCCTGGATTTCTGTTTGTACAAATTAAAAACAACCTGTAACCATCCATCTTTTGCTTGGCTTTATTCCTTTGGACATAAACAAATGTAAAGAAAATTGTTTTAGTCCTTTGCAGTGCTGTAGGAATTTCCTGTTTCTGTTTTTTCAGTTTTTCCTTCTCCATTGAGCTAGAAGGGAAGTGCTGCAGGATTATGGACATGGGCATGCAAACAACATCGTGTATTTTTAGCTGGTTTCCTCAGCTTTAACATTGATAGCTTTGTTTTACACTGAAACAATTCAGGGCACAAAAGCTGTGTATGTTCAGGATGTTTAACTGGGCTTTGCTTAGGTTCAAGAGAAACCCAGTTTGGGGGACAAAAGAATTGGCATTTTCTGAAATACTGTTGTGCTTTAGTTGTTGCAATTATGACTGGTAGTTGCATTTGAATTGTTTAAAAACTTGGAGTAAAAATTTTATTTCACAGTTACCCTTATTTACAGATTCTTATTTGCTTATTAATTTGAAATAATGTCATGTTACTGCAGAAGTGCAAGAGAATCCTGGGCATAAATAGGATGGTTGACTTTCTGATTACAAATAAAATGGGAAAGTTCATTTTTTTGCTGATCCCATCAAGGATCACCATGGAAGTAGAATGGAAAAATTACTCTGGCAGGTATAAACAAGTATGTGGAGCATTTATTCAGTCATGAAAACTATTAATGTTTTCTTTATCACAAGGATACTTCTGTAAGCAAAACAAGGAATGCAGATTAAATTTTTTTTTAATTTTTCATTTCTGTTTAAAAAATTACTTTTTAAAGTAGCCATTGATGGGGCTCTTCTATGAAATGATTTTGCACCTTTCTTTAAAAACCTCTCATATCAATGTGTGCTTGTGTAAACTTTCCCAGTATTGATGCAGAACCTGTTGCTTTCACAGCCTCTCCTTATTCACTGGTTTGTGAGGCCTCTGGGGGCTTTTAAAACTACCTAGCAGAAGGAAAAAATATGGAATTTCAGCCTCTTGTAGATGGTATGTGCAAGGGGAACACCCTTAATGCCAAGGTCTCTCTGCAAGTTGTCCAAGATTGTGAATAACCATTAATTAGAGCTGTAGCTATAAGTGTAACTTGCTTAATTTCAGTAGAAAACGAAAGTAGGAATGAAAACCAAATATTTGGTGTAAATATTGAGA
Organism: Zonotrichia leucophrys gambelii; assembly: GCF_028769735.1. Taxonomy (NCBI): domain Eukaryota; kingdom Metazoa; phylum Chordata; class Aves; order Passeriformes; family Passerellidae; genus Zonotrichia; species Zonotrichia leucophrys. Next base: position 4,405,462 of record NC_088185.1, read on the forward strand.
TACCTGGGGTTTCAGGTTACAAAAGAGATTTCTCTGTATGGACACTGTCCAAAGTCCTTGTGTTAAAACACTCCACCATTCCACTCTTTTTCCTTTCTCTTGGTTTATTTCCCTTTTTCTTTTGGCTGTGGAGTAACTGCCCACAGGTGAGGCTGTTTGGGCATCTCAGTGAATTGCATTTTTATATCACCATGAAAATTTTTAAAAACCCGAAAAACAGAACAGATAACAGAGCCAAAGACAAAAGGCCTTGGTGGTTTTAAATGTCATGGGAATTCCTGGATTGGAATGGAGGCAAGCTGAGGATCTGCCATGGAGCAGCTCCAGCTGTTGAGCTTTGCTCTCTCTCTGCCAGATGTGCAGCCAAGGATTTATTTTGTACTTTAAATGAGAATTGGAAGGTGATATGGTAAAATTTTCATGATGGGGGTGTTGCATGTAGTAGTAAGGAATGCTTGCTGCTCCTTGCAAATGTGACAATTCCCTTGCAAAACACAGAACACAGAGGCAAAAACAAGGAGCCCATAAAACCATGAGTTGTTTGTCATGTCTGAGGAGCCCAAGAGTAATTTAGTCTGGAGCCGTGCAACCGAGCCCAGCCCAGTGCTGCATCTTTAAATAGTCCATGTGCCAAGCACAAGAGGTTAAATTAAGTTCTCTTACTAATGAAGCAGAGGCAGAGTTGGTGTGGAATGCAGGGCTGGGACAGCCTTACAAGGGCAGGCTCTGCTCGCAGGGGTGTCACAAGGTGGGACTGGAGCTGCTGTGCTCCTCACAAGTGCTGGGTGCTGCTGTTTGTAGGTGGGATGATGGCTCAGAAAACCCTTTGGAAATGCCTGAATTAATGCTAATTGCTAATTGGAGTGATGGTGGGAGGGGGTAATAGGAGGAACCCATCAGAGAGTGAATTTCTGAGGTTGCCACAAGGGAAGAGCAGAAACTGTTGTCGCAGTTAGTCCAGACTAAGGTTGCCCATCCTCTGTCCCATCTGCTTTGCTGGCAAAGGATCCTTCAGGGGGCCCAGTTGAAAACTACTCCCAGATGTCTTGGTGGGTCTTCAGCTGGATTTCCTTCCCCATTCCATGGTGCTGGGATGGAGCTGGTGGCAGGGGAACCCCATGGGCTGGAAGGACTCACACCCATGGAGAGGCTGCAAATCCCACCTGCCCCTCCTGGGCTCTGTGCTGTGCTCTGCTCCTTTCAGGCCTTCTTTAAATTGACCTTGCAATCCCACAGAGTCATTAACATAATTACATATATTTGAGAGCAGGTGAGGCTCCAAATGAGCTCTGAGAGGCTTTTGGAAAATATAATGTAACCATGGAATTTTGTTTTCTACTGAATAAGGGGAGAAACAAGGGTTGTTAGGCCTTTGTGCAGGGTTGTGGTTTGGAGCTGTAGGTGGAATAGATGTTAATAATGGAAGTACCCAGCAACGTTTGAATAACGAGGTCCCATTTATACTGAGGTAATTAGTCATGCACTTTGGGTAGCTGTGTGTATGTGCTCTGTTTTCTGGAGCTGCAGATCCCTGACAGCCCCAGAGTGAGATAATCACTTGAATTTGTCAAGGGCAGAAGATCATCTTGTGCTGTTCTTGTTCAGGAACAAATTCTCACTCAGCCAGAACTGCTGGGCTGGGGGCCAGTTAGAGAATCCTCCCCTGTGAGGGTGCTGAGGCCCTGGCACAGGGTGCCCAGAGAAGCTCTGGCTGCCCCTGGATCCCTGGAATTGTCCAAAGCCAGGCTGGATGAGGCTTGGAGCAACCTGGGATAGTAGAAGGTGCCCACAACCTCCAAAGGAAAGAACTTTAAAGCTCATCTTGTTCCACTCCCCTGCAAGTTTAGCTGAAGTGCTGGGAAAATCTCTGAATATTTGAATTTGATGGTGAAGGTTCATCTGGATTGTTCTCCAAAGCATTTTGCCCTGATGTTAATTGAGGTGTAAATCTAAGCAGTAATTTAGATGCTTCAATACCCAGCAGTGTGTTCACGTGGTGCCAGAAGATCCTAAATTTAGTATTGCAGGAAGACTCAAGTCAGCAGTTTTCCAATCTTCTGAGGACAAAAAATGTATATTGGGTATAACATTCTTTTTCAGGAGAGGTATAATAAAAAAATAGAATATATTCTCTAGAGCATTTTCAGATCCTTCAAGTTCCATGCACATGTGAGGAGTCCTTGCAGCGAGCTGTAGGAACATTTTGCTCTCTGCATCCTTGGTGAAATCTGGCTCTGCCTCTCCCCCTGTTTGCCCCAGGTGAAATTCCAGATGGGGAGTTAAATTTATGTTCTGCTCTGCCCATCCTGGTGAGGTGAAGGAGCTGCTGACTAACTCACATGGCAGCTCCAGGCAGAGCTCTTGGGCTGCTATTTCAGGGGCTCCTACATCAGATGGAGCCTGAAACCCTCTGGAATGGCAGAGTGCACAATCCCTGCACTGCAGGAGGCACAGAGCTGCTCCTGCAAAGGCACAGATGTTTGAAATATCACACTTAAATTTAACAGCATGAAAATGTGCACTAAGTCTTAAATTCCAGCCTTGGGTGCAGGATCTCCATAGTTTGTGAAGGATTATCCATAACTCTGCTAGATAAATTAATTTTTTCCTATTTAAATTTATTTTTTAATTTAAATTTATTTTAATTAAAAAAATCTAAATTTATTTTAATTCAATTTATTCTATTTAAATTATTAAATTATTTTAGTTAAATATTAAATATTAATTTTATTTTAAATTAAAAATTAAGTTTATTTATGTTTATTTAAATTTAATTTTTTTTTTCCTATTTCTTTACAAATCTAAGAAACACCCTGCTCTTGAGGAATCTGGTCAAAATGATCTCTTTCCATTTCTGTACAAAAATAACCCTGCAACTCTGCAAGAGAAGAGCTGTATGAAGGGGGGAAAAAAAGGATTTTTTCTGTTGGCTGAATTTTCTTTGACTACTGAGGGCTTTTATAAAGCTGCTAATTTGCAAATGTTTAAAACAAATACATTCAGAAATGAGAATAAGTTAGGGAAAGCCACCTAGTTGTCACTGAAGTTTGTCCTGGAGATAAGTTACAGATTGGTGGAGCTGAGCTCCTAAAAACAGGGATTAAAAGGGAAGGCACCCTGTTTCCTCAGGGTATCTTGGGTTCATGTGTGTCTGCAAGGCACATTTTCTGATACAATGAACCTTACGCAAGAACCATTGCATCAAATGTTATCTAGAAATTTTTTTTGTTCCATTGAATCTCTTCCTGGATAGTTCAGAGGAGCAGAGGGTGATGCAAGTTCATGGTACTTTGTATGGCAAATTAAGCAACAGCCACAAACCCCCTTGAGCAAACAAGAGAGCGAGCAGCTCCCAACGTGCCTGTCTTGCCTCTTTCCCCTTGGTCCTGAACTAGTCACAGCTTGACTTTGGACTTTAAAGTCCAAACTTACGTCATAAACTGAGATTTATTGATTTAAACTCAAAGCTTTTATTCCTGCTGTCCTCCCAAAAAGTGGGCTGTTCCAGGATTCCATGGCTGGTGACACTTGGGGTCCTTTTGTTATCCTCAGTCATTTTGGGTTTGTGGTGCCAACCCTGTGGTCTCCCAGCAGCTGGGGAGGGAGCAGAGCTTAGGAAGGACCTGGAGCTGTTTCTCACAACAGGGAATGGTGCAGAAAAGTGGAAAAAACCAGCTTCTAATGGTCAGACCTGTTCAGACCTGGCTTAATCATTATCCTGTGCTGATAGCAGTCACTAACTGGTACATGTCCTCTTTGAGGCCATGAATGGCACAGTGAGCCAGGTACAGGTGCTGGCACTGCCCAGGTGCCTGGTGAGCAGCAGGACGATGGTGTAGGTGGAGGATTCCCAGTGGGAATCTTCTGCTGTGGGTGTGAGACGTTCCCTGGCAGAGCCACGTTCCCCAGGAAGGGTTAAAATCAGCGAGTCCACGTGACGTATGCAAACTATGAATCATTCCAATAGATCTGTGCAACTCCTGCCTGCTCCGGAGCCAGCAGATGCTGTTCCCCGCGTTGCCATGGGAACCCTGCCTGTACTATAATAAAGCCCAGCCCAGATCCTTCCTTGGGCAGACCTCTGCAGGCTGGTCACCTCCTCATTGTTTCCTCCCCGGAGCACAGGGACACACAGGAGCAGGGATCAGCATTCCAGAGGCAGCAGCAGCAGCAGCGTTCTCCTGCTGGTAACCTCGTGTGCGCCTTAGCAGAGCCAGCCTGGGAGGCAGCCGTGCTGCAAGCAGCTGTGCATCCAGAGCCATGTGAGCGCAGGAGGAGTGGGGACAGTCCCTGTGTTTGTCCCCCCCTTTGGAAGGCAGAGGAGCTGATGTCATCCAGCAGCTCTTTTGGCAGGCTCCGAGCAGCCCCGCGGGGAGGGCTGGACACGTTTGCCTGCGCTGCTCCGCAGTTCTGAGAGCTCCAGGATGGCTCCGGAGGCAGCGAGGATGATGGTGAGGAGGGGATTCTGCTGCTGACAGCCTGCTGCAGAGTTTTCTGAGGAGGAGCTGGATTTATTGTTTGGAAGATCGAATCGATTTGCTGCTCAATGGATTGTATAGGAGCACCAGAACTTTGGTCAGTGTACTCTCACCTGTCGAGCGGCCGAGCCAGGAGAATAAGATTTGTTTTATCCTTCTGATATTTACAGCAGAAGAAAAACTTGGCTTATAAAGGGAGTTGCTTTTTCTGCTCTGAAATGAGAGAGTGAAAACCTAATTCTCTGCTTGCAAATGGACTCATTTCAAGTGACTGTGTCAGGATTTAAACATTGATTTATCTCTTTAACATGGCTGAATTAAACATATTTTGATGGAACTCTGCAAAGCCGATTGTAAGTAGGAAAAGTCTTTTATTTTTTCCTACTTGACAAATACCAATCTCCCACCTCACATCTTTGCTTATTTAATTTTAGGAATATGCTGAGGGTGATAGTACAATGCTGTTTACCTTAGCTGGAAATACTTTATACAAGGAATCACTTTTCGCAAAATAAATCAGGGTTGTTAAAGAGAATATATTTTAATTGCTACTGAATATTCATATTTCATCTCTGCTGGAAAAAAAAAATTAAAAATGGATTACCTTGGAGACAAACTGACAGTGGCACAAACTCACATGACCCAGTGGATGGGCACAGTGCGGAGATCCTTGCAGGAAGCACTAAATTTAGTCACTACTGCGGTGGCTCATGAGCGGAGTGGAGGGGAAGGTGGCACCAGGACTCCTTTCAAGAGAACCTCTTCCTTCAGGCACTTTGCATCCCGGAGCAGAGAGTCCTTCCGAAGGTTTTCAGTGCGGAGTCAGCAGAGGTTTTCCTCTCTGAGGAAGAGGCAGCCCAGCTCAGAGCCCCCCGAGCTTGTAAGCACCTTTTTGAGACCCTCAAGGGAAAAGAAATCAGTGCAAACGCTCGGGTTTGTTGCAGCATTTAATCTCCTAACAAAACCTCCCTCCTGTCTGCTTTTCCATCTAAAAACAGCCCCCAAAACACCTCCAGATAGTGCTGTCTGTCTGTCTGCTCCCAGCTGCTTTCTTCCTGCAGCACAGGTGGATGTTTTCATTTCAAGGTTTGGGGAATGGGAAAAATGTGGTTGATTTTGAAGCAAGACAGTGGAGGTAGGACACTTACTGGTCTGAAATTAGAAAGTTAAGCTGGACCTGGGCTGGTGTTGGTCAGTTCCCCAGCAAGCCAGCATGGCTTTGGATGTGCTTCAGTGTTTGTGATTTTCTAGTAAAAAATGGTTCAAGCTAAATTTGTAAGAAGGATGAAGTGCTGTCACTGTGCAGGTGACATAAGTGATCATAATTTCCTTATTTTATTGAAAAATGGATGGCTTCTTTTTAGAATGCTTTTTTTTACTTTGTCATGCCATAGAAGCCATAGGGTCAGTGTGGCTTGTGAAGGCTGTGGCGTGGCAGAGGCAGGGTGCACTTCCTGGGAGCAAAGGAAAGGTGAAGAGCTTTTGGCTCTCTACAGTTCTGAACCAGCCCTTTCCCCTCCCTTTTCCATTGGTCTCCAGTTATTTTCAGGAAGGACTGTTTGTATTCCATGGCATGGCAAAGAGGTGGAGAAAAGGCTGATTTCCTGAGGGCTGCAGCTGCCATGACCTTCCTGGCCATTATTGACACCCCTAATTTTAGTTCTGGCACATCCTGCAAAGCACCAAAGGTTTGGGGTGATAGGGAGTGAAAGGGAAGCAAATCTGGTTTATTCTGTTTATTTCATGGAGAGGAGCTGAAACCAGTGGTTTGAGTTGTACCTGAAACTGGTGATTTAAGCCCAATGTTTGACCAGTGACTGTGGTTGAGCTGTGTGGAAAGGGGCCCCAAGCCTTGGTGCCAACATGTGGGTAAATCCAAACTCTCTGAAGTGGCTAAAATGTTTTTTGTTTCTTTTTTTTATGATTAAACAAAACAGTTACTCACTGTGAAGTGTAAACACAGGCAGCTCTGGCGGGGTTTGCTCAGGGAATGAGCGCAGGTGACGCTGCATTCCTTGGGCAGGTGTGGTGTTTGAATATGGCACTTTCCACCGCTCTCTATCAGCACTGGGTAGAGCATTTCTGTCCCAGCTTGCTATCCATGTCCTGTTTGGACAGACTGGGAAAGAAAATAGTGTCAAGTAAGCACAAAAGAATGAAGAAGAAAATATTTGGTAACCACTGTTACAGTGTTAGTTAGCATGGTGAAGTTCTCTTGAGGTTTTTTTAAGCTGGTGGTTTAGATTTATTGGAATCATCTGAATGAACAACTCGTGTAGAAGAAGGCTGAAAAATGGGAATGTGAAACCTGCAGAGGACAAATGTTCTGCTGTCCTACCCAGCACTTCTGCTTACAGAGCAGAAATCAGGAGACACAGGGTGACCTTTTCACTTAAGTCACTGGTGAAAGTGCTGGAGCTGCTGTTCCTCTGTTTCAGCAGGAATTCTACTTGTGCTTGGCTTTATGTGGGAATTTGGTTTCACTTGGGCTCAGACCTTAAGTTTGAGCCCTCCAAGAAGTTTGTGGTTGGTGCCATTGTGTCGGTGGCAAACAACTGCTGAATACAGACCTGGAGCTGGTATTTTTTAGCTTTTTTGCCACAGGGTCCTGTCTTAGTCCTTGGAGCTACTGACATTGTGCTACAAAAAAACTATGGAATGAGTAAAAAGTGTGTAATTCATGTAAACTGGTTTCTGTGCTGCTTTGGGACTGTAGTGTAAAGCAGACACTTGGGGCTGATGGAGTTTTTAAAGAAGAGCAGCAATACCTGTGAATCCCTGCCTAACACAGCCAAGGCCTTCCAGCTCCCTTCCTGATGCTACTGATGGAGAACTCGGCATCATACAAAGCACAGAAAGCTCTCCAAATTCAACTCAGGCAGCACAATTTAAGTCAGTGTGAGTAAACTTCTTCACCCTCACATCTGCGAATCCACAGCTGAGCTTGCAGAAGCTTTTGCTTTGCAGTGAGACCTTTTAAATAGGAGCTGATTTTTCTTTCAGGTATTTTGATGGAGTTAATTGTCCATTTTCATCTCATGTCATCAGCTTGGTGTCTTTGTAAGAGGAGCAGAGATACATGCATTAAACATGGCCTCAGATTTAATCAGGGTCTGTCGGTCATGGTTCTATTATAGGTGTGAGATCTGGTTTCACAGCCAGCACTGTTCTAGGTCTCAAGGTTTGTTGCCATACAATAAAACCAGGGCAAGCTGTTTGATTCCCTTGGCTCCACTTACACTGCTAAAAAAAGTCATGGAAAACCTCAGAGGTGTTTCACACAGAACAGCAAAGATGAATTCTGGGGCTCAGTGTTGTCGATGTGCTTTACCTAAATTGCTCTGATCCATGCTAAAAATAACACCTAAGTGCATTTAGGAGTGGTTTGCTTTTGGTATACCAGGCAGTCAAAGAAAATGTTGTTTTCATTCAAAATTCATCTGGTACTTAGTTTGGATTCAGTTTTTAATTCCAAAATAAAGATGGAAGTGGAGTGATTTGTTCGATGCATGTGTCCCAGATGTGCTGGAGGGCACTTAGTCTTTTTGAGGGTTTTTGTTGCATCCCACAGCCCTTTCCCTGCTAGAGGCTGAAATTCCCATCCTAGTTTTTATTAATCTTCCCAGATGTTTCATTTTAAGCTTGTGGAGCTTTTTGCTGCTGGACTCTGCCTTTTCCTATCAAACAGGATCCCTTTCTGGAGCAGGGCAAGGTCCTGGTTTGAGTTTCACACCTGCATTCACCTGGAATTGTCTCTCTGCTTATGAACGAGCTTTGATCTGCAGTGCCTGTTATGTTGTACCCCAATCTATCTGCAGAAAGTTTGTCCTTTGTGGTCAACATCCTTCAACAAATTTGTAAGGAGAAATTACTACAAGTTGGCACTTTGATTGTGAACTTGGAATAGGTACAGGCCCTACAGTGAATAGTTGCTGAATTGTTCTGCCCTAATATTCCCTGAGAACATAGTGAGTTGTTCTCAAAAATAATATTTTGGTACTATCAGTAAATGGAATTTTAATCTTTAAATTAATCTTTAAATTGCCAGGAAGCTGTTAGGGTAAAGGGAAGCAAGTTTGCAGCAAGCAGGCTTTAAAAATGAGTTGTTTGTCTTGTTTGGGGCTGGGGGGAGGAGTGAAGCTGTTCAGTTTAATTAATGAAGATACAAGGGCCAGTGCTGAAACAGTTCCTGCTTTTTCATTCTTAATAACTTCTGTTTGGTTTAACAGGCCATGAACGTAGCTGGCAGATAAATCTGGGCCAGAAACCCATAGTGATGGGCATTTGGTGGCTGCCTTTGTTGTTCTCTCATTATTTTGGCAGGAATAATTATTGAAACGACTTTACTCTGTGATTTCACTTTTGCTGACTGCAAGGAGTTGATTTTTACAATGTTCTTAAACAAGAAGAAAATAGCATAAATAGATTTAGAGCTGATATTTTCTGCTCATCCACCTTGTTGCCTAATTTTTTTTATAAGCTGTAAGTGACAGCTTTCAGGGGAAACAAATTGTATAAAAGAAAATCTTCTCTGAATGCAAGGCTTAGAATCATAGAATCCCAGAAGAATTTGGGTTGAAAGGGGGCTTAAAATGACCCAGTCCCACCCCCTGCCATGGGCTGGGACACCTTGCTGTATCCCAGGTTTTTCCAGCCTGGATTTGGACAGGGGCAGCCACAGCTTCCCTGAGCACCCTGTGCCAGGGCACCTCCACCCTCACAGCCTCCCTATCCTGGCAATCCATTTTTATTGATATTGGTAATATTGTGAGAGTTTTGGGAAGCACTCCTGGCGTTCCCTGGGGGGTGACTGTGTGTGTGTTTTGACTGCTGTCTCCTAAAACATCTCCTGAGCCGTGTGTTGAAACGAGCACGTTTGTTATTCACTTGTTGTCAGGAAATCCTATCACTTTCTCTACATCTTTAACTCCAGGCTTTAAGCGAAGGAGAGCTTTTTTTCCCCAGGAATGTTTGTTTGAAGTTTAACTCGTGTCTCATGTGGAGAGGAGCTGTGAAATGCAGCATTTGGAGTAGGAGGTGTTGATTTCAACTATGCAGCTTTTCAAAAAAAGCAAATTATCCTCTCCTTGGCATCCCAGAATGAAATTGCTATGTTCTGGCTTGTGCCTCCTGCAGTGTTGAAGTCGAGGGATCCTGTTCCAGGTTTTATTCACTCTGATGGGAGTTACAGTGTCCTGGGCAGAGCCTGGATCCCCTCTCACAGCTCAGGATCTTCCTGACCCAGCCTCTGGCTCCTTCCTGCTGCCTTGGCTTTCTTAGGGCTCCATTCCTTATCAGCCTGGCTGCTCAGGCTGAAAAGGAAATTTAATCTGATGACATAGGAGAGGTTTTAAAGATGTTCCCAGCTAGTTCCTGTGCTGTGCTGTTGTACACTCCCACCTCTCAGAGGAAGTGCTCTTGTGGCTCACTCAGCCCTAGCAGGGCTTATATTTAGAATTAGATTCTTGTCTGCTTTTTGCACATTGGGTCAACCTCTGCTCCATCTTCAGCCTTGCCCTGAACCTCCTGACCTGTGTGTGGCGAGTGTTCACAGCCAGGCAGAGCAGCTCAATTTGCAGAGTAGAAAAAAATTACAAACTCTGAAATGTATTTGAAATGCTGTGTAGAATGAGGAGGATAAAAGCACCAGGAGTCCCTGCAGGAGCAGGGAGGTGATATCACTGCATGGTGGTAACCAGATCCTTGGCAAAACCAACTTAATCTGACCACATTCTCTGCTGTGGCCAGAATCGATGCAGGGTGGACCTTGGGTCTCTCTCTTCATCACCCTCACAGGCAAGAATTTCTTCCTCATATCTGATCTAAACTTGCCCTATGCCAATTTAAAACCATTCCCCTCCACATCCTTGTCCAAAGTCCCTCCCCAGCCCTCTTGGAACTCCTTTAGCACATCTGTAATTTTTGCTGTGCCTTTCCAGGGAGAAAGGGTTGGGATTCAGTCCTGTGCAGCAATGGGAAGCAATGGAAATGTGGAGAATTAGACCAGTCACCCTCTAAAAACAACTCCTGTTTCGTAAGGGAAATGCTGTCAGGCTTTAGCATCAGGGATGTAATTGGTGGTTGGGTATCATATCCCTGTGGAAGAGGCAGGCAAAACTCACATGGAAAGGCAGCCCAGGGTTGCATAGCAACAGGGAGGCTGTCAGGCATTTATGAGATGCTTGGTACTGTGGGACTGGAACGTACTCCACTGCCCATGGGAGAGGGAAACATCCATTATTTAAAGGGTTTTTGAGCAGAGCAGTGGAGCTCCTCAGGATCTGAGAGAGCTGAATGTGCTGTGTGAGTGCTCACAGTCACATGGGGCACACGTGTGTTTCTCCAGGCACTGTTTGTGCATTCAGCAGCAGCAGCAGCTCCAGTTTTTCACATAAAACCAGTTTTTCACATCAAACCAGCAGCTTGTGCTGCCCAGCCCAGGATGCACCGGGGCCAGAGGGATCATGGAATGGTCTGGGTCAGGAGGGACCTTAAAGCTCACACAGCTTTAGGGGACTGTGAGCACTCACACAGCACATTCAGCTCTCTCAGATCCTAAGGAGCTCCACTGCTCTGCTCAAAAACTGCAGCCCCTGACAGGGGCAGGGACACCTTCCACTATCCCAGGCTGCTCCAAGCCCTGTCCAGCCTGGCCTGGGACACTTCCAGAGATGGGCAGGGAAGCATTTCTTCCTGACATGAATCTGAACCTGCTCTCTCTCAGCCATTCCCCCTTGTCCAAAGTCCCTCCCCAGCTCTCTTGGAGCCCCTTTAGATACTGCAAGGCCATAGTAAGATCTCCCTGGAGCCTTCTCTTCTCCAGCTGAACAACCCCAGTTCTCAGCCTTTCCTTATGGGAGAGCTGCTCCATCCCTCTGATCATCTTCACAGCCTCCTCTGGACTCACTCCAGCATCTCCACATCCCCCCTGTGCTGGGACCCCGGAGCTGATGCTCCACCTGAGCAGCCTCCACAGCCACTCACTGCCATCTCCTTACCTGGCTGGGTCAGGCTGGAAAGCCCTGGAGGTTCTGGCATGGATTAATTCCCCCAGTTCTGCTCTTGGGGCTGGTCTCCATGGATGGGGCAGGGCTGTCCTGTTTGGGAGGGCTGGGGAGCCTTCCCTCATGCTGGAGGTCTGGAACTCAGCTGGGCAGTTCCTGGAACTCTTTATCTGGGGCTGCAGCAGGGAGGGTGGGGGCAGAAGGTGCTGCCTCAGCCTGGAGCATTCCCCCAGGCACTGACTCCACTCAGCAGTTCAGCAAAGCAGGAGTTGGCTGATCTCACCAGCCTGAATCCCACCTGATTGCTGGGAATTAGGAGGAGCTGGAGCCATGACTTACTCCTTATGGGCAGCATTCATTGGATGGATAGTAAGTACAGATGGAAATCCTGGGATCCTCTTCCCCCACTTGCTGTCTTGGCATTTGGGTACTTCCAAATTAAAATCTGTGGGCTGTGACCCTTAAGCTCTCTTATTGTAATGGAGTTTTCAGTATTGGTTGGTTTCAATTTCATATTATGTTCTGATAATTCTGTTAGTGCTCTAAAATATATAATTCACCTCTTAGTCTTTCACATTCTTAGAGTAATTATAGAATAATTTAGGTTATAAAGGACTTCTTGTGCTCATCAAGCCCAGCATCCCATTCAAAGCAGATTCAACTACAAAATAATATCATAAGATATGAATTGGTGGAGGTCTGTTGCTCTCTTCCTGGCATTCTGCAGGAGAACAGCTGGAATACTTTTTGGGATTTGTAAGAACTTGTGAGCTCTGCTAAAATGCAGTGTCACACTTAATTTGACCACATTTTTTGCTTCTTTAATTAAAGTAAGCAGAGGAAAAAATGGAAAAAGAAAAAAAAAAGAAAAAGCAGCCCTTTTCAAGAAACCAGCACCATTTTTTCTCTGAGTTGTATATTAACAAGGCAGATGGTCAAAACTTCCTTCCATTGTGCAGTTCCTCTTCATACCCAACCCATGCCAGTGGGATTTAGCTCTGAACATTCACACTCAAGCTGTGGGCTGTCACTTTGGCTGGCTGATGTCTCGGGCTCCTTGGCAAACAAAGATATTTTTGAAACTGTCTGTGCAGCTTCTGACTCAGGAGATCTCTCAGAGCTGGCTCCTCCTGTGCCAGGTCTTCATTTCCCATCAGTGCAGGAGGGTTTTGCACGTAAATGTCTGCATTGACCCAGAGTTAGGGGCAATTTTGGGGCTGGTGGGACCAATGTTGTGTGTGCATCGTTTTCAGGAACGGGAAATTGCAGGAGTAATCAGCCCTGGAGTGTAGCCAAGCCCAGCTTAATTCCAAGGGAAGACTGAAAGAGGCATAATCATAATGGCTCATTTTAGAAGAACCAGAGGCAAAGCAGGACACAGCTCAGCTGCTTAATTTTATAGAAAAATTAAGTAGATTTTTTTCCCTAGCTCCTGGTGTAAGAATTGGGAAGTTAAACATCAAAGCTTGGAGAATTACAGCATTTGAAACCTGAATCAGGCGTGGGTTTTATTTGATTTGGGAGATTTTTCTGCCATCATAAATTAGAAAAGTTCTAATTTGGGTTTATCTTGTGTGCTAAAAAGACACCAGACCCCTCTTTACTGCTTTTTCCTTTGGAATTATTTGTTTTCCAGTTTCCTGAGTATTCTGTTTATAGAGGAAATGTCTTCGTGTATTGACTGCCTTGAGTCTTTCAGGAGTGTGATGACAATAATAGAAAAGAGATCTTCAAAAGAAAAGCTAAAACTCTTCCTTCTTGCTAATAATCACCTTCTGGCAAGGAAAATCTTCCTGGTTTGTTGTCACTTCCTTCCTCAGCACCCCCTCTCCTCTGAGCTGCTGCACAGGCTATAAATTGCTTTTCTGCGCTGCTCTCAGTGCCCCCAGCCAACACCTCCTCCACCAGCCAAGGAGAGGATCAGCTCCTCTTCCCACTCCTTATTTTTCTGCTTGGTACCTAGAGAGCATTTATTTTTTCCAATTAATCATTTGGCACCTTAAAAAATAAGTGTTGAAAGGGTCTGTCAGGGAAAGACACAATCGTCTTGAAATAAGCAGCTTCCTCCAGAAGCAAAATGAAATAATGATTCTGAAAGTAACAAAGCCTTCAGAACACAGAGAACTCTAGGTTTCCTAGAGTTTGAAGTGTTTTATTCCTGACATTTAGACTTTGTTTGTTGTATTGAACTTAACTTCACGGCACCTTCAGAAGCAGTAATTTTATTTCTTTTTCTGGCTTGTTTTGGGTTTAGCACCCAGAAATAACTGAGCTGATGGTGTCGTTCTTGGCAGAAGTGTAAAATGTTGTTAGGTTTTGCCGAGCCTTCACAGGAGTGGTGTCTTTGCATCTAAACTTGACCCGTGTGGCTGCTGCGCCGTTGTTATCTGTGCTGTCCACACCCCTCCTGCACAGCCCCCAGGGCTCTGATAACTCACTGCTGGGTAAACAAGGGCTCCCCACTGCTGCTCCTCCTGCCTCTAAGCTTTTGAGTCTAATTTCTAGCAGAAACAGCATGAGTGATTGCAAATAAAATGGTGCCGTGTGTAGAAGTAATGGACTTTAGTTGTAACCAGTGGAAAACACCATACAAATTGATTGTAAGAATAGGATTGACATTGAAAAAAATTCATAATAACCATCAAGGTGGAAAAAAAACCCTGAATGAGCATGGACAGTTGGAAGGAAAGTGGGAAGAGCCACTGGTATTTGTTAATGCCTTTCCTAGAAGTGCAGCCACCAGCCAAATTGTTCAGGCCACTGGGTGAGAGCTGAGCCCAAGAGTCCCTGGAGCAAATCATGGGATTGGGAAGCTGCAGAGGGAATTTGTGGAAGGCAAAACATAGAGCCAAGCCAAGCCAAGGAGGAGGAAATGCCCTGTGGTTTCTAGGAAATACCAGACTGTCTCCTGTGTTGGAAGCAGCGTGTGCCTGGCTCACATTTGGAATCTTGTACCTGGCATGGAGTGGGAAATGTAAGAGCTTAACTCGCCTCCAGGCATTCATGTACTTGTCTCTATTTAGATATCTATGTAGGATAGGTTGGACTCCATCTTTTTGAGGTTTTTTTTCCAACCTTAAAGATCCTGTGATTGCATAAAGTGTAAGAACCAGTGAATTCTGGGGCTGCAGGAACATCTGGAGAATGAAAAGCAGGAAATGTCTGTTCCATGTAACTCACAAACTGAGCCTGTTTTATTTGAGTATTGCAAACAGAATTTAACTTGGTCTTTAACTTTGAGGTGCATGGTGATAGCTGGAGTAAATGGTGGAGCCTTTTGTATTTTCTTTGCATTAAAACACAAATAACTTTGTCAGCAGCAAAGAGCACAACAAGGATGGAGAGTGGCTGTGGCCACTGGGAAATAAGAACTGGTTATGAGAACTGGAAGTGTTGTGGGACTTCTTCAGTAGCCAGGTGTCAGCACTGCTGAATTATTCCTAATGGTTTTATAGTCTTAAGGCAGCATTCCTTAGGTGTACAAAATTGAGGAAACAAGTAAATGTGCAATCTCTCTTTTTACCCCCAATAATATGAAGGAATTCTACATATTAAATGTGGGATTTCTTAATTATTGTTTCTATGTGTGTGCTGCTTGAAGAGGAAGAGTTGTGTTCTAGTCCAGCAATGTGTTCTGCTCAGTGAGTTGGAGGCAGGGGCTACTTACAAGGAGAGAAAAATCCTTGCATTTTTCCAAGGGCAGGTGGAAAACCATGTAATTTGCTGTCAGATAAAATCTTGATAAGCAAAACTGATCTGGAGCTGAAAGCCATGTTTGTGTTTGTTCAGGGTAATGAAGGTGAAAGAGACCAACAGTTTAATTATCTGCTCCCAGTGTAGGATTTCAGGAGCTCTTGAAGCTCCCTGAATAACTCTGCACAACTGCAGGGCTGGGTTGACATTGGTGTGCTGCAAATCTGGGGTGCCAGCACTGACCCACTTCTCTCCCTGGAAAGCTGAGGGCCTGGGATCTGCTCATTCCTTCTTAGGAAAGCAGCAGATCCATGAAATAAAAACAGTCAGGAAAGGAGAGGTCAGAGTAAAACAAAGCAAACCCACTGTGGTCTGTCCTGGGTTGGGTTTGGATGTTACATCTGTTTGTAGAAGGCTTTTTGTGTCTGGCCCTGTGGTTATTTATTTATTTATGTATTTATGCATTTTATTTTGAATGTCTTCCAAAGAAAGCTTGAAAAAAAAAAAAGGGTTATTTTATTAAACTCAGGAAAAGAGCAATGGAGTTGATGTTTGCCTGCTGTGCTTGAGGGGATGAAATATCATTCCCAGCACAATTCCTTGTGCTTGCATAGGTGCTTTGAGAAGCTCTGTGCAACCTGAGATAAGAACAATATTAAAGCAGCATGCAGTTCCTGAAACCAGGGAGTCATCTCCAACCTCTGGGATCCTTTATTTGCCCAAGAAAACAATTACTGTAATTATTGTTCAGAGAATTACTGCACAGAGAATTGTCGCTCTGACTCCACAGCAGTTCCTCGTGTTTAAGTTCATTTCCCAGCCGAGTTTAATTGTCAGATTCTAAGCTGTTATGGCCTACAAGACCTGTTAATCCCTCAGGCAGGGGCTGGAGCACTGACTGGAGGTGTTTTTTGCAGGACCAGCTGAGGAAATGCTTCTCCAGGCAGCCGCCGGGGGCGAAGGACACGGACACGCTGGTGCAGGAGCCCGACAGCCAGTACGGCACCTGGAACGAGCAGAGGCACAGCAGCGACAGGTGAGGGCTCTGCTCGGCTGGGGAGGGGGGGAAAGGCTGAAATCCCACCAGCCCAGAGTGCTTTCATGCTGGAATGGCCTTAGAGATCTCCTCATTCCAACCCTCGGCCACGGGACTCTAGCCTTCTGCTAGAGCAGGGTGCTCCAAGCCCTGTTCTTGGTGTGAAAAACACCAATCACTTGTTTTTAAAATTTTTAAAAGTTTAATAGTAATAAAATGGTTATAAAAATAGTAACACAATTAGAGTGATAATAATTTGGACAAATTGAATTAGGACAATATGAGACAATAAATACAAAGAGTTACGGATGTCCGGGTACATTTTTCTGGGCAGCGCTGAGCCTGAAAAAGGACACGCGTTAAAAAAGGGTTAACCCTTAAAAGCAACAGCCTGTTGCATATTCATACACTTCATACATGATGCATAAATTCTATTCAAATACAGGATTCTGTCTGGTCAGCATCAACTTCTTCCTCTGAATCCTAACAGCGCCTTTGAGGCGGGAAGAAGTTCATTTCTTCTGATAAGAGCAATAAATTCTTTTTCTCTGAAAGATTCAGGTGTCCTGTGGCTGCTATCTCGCTGTGAGTCCTTTCTTTAAAAAGTATCCTACATAGCATCATTTCTATTTTAACAATTTTTATAAACCTAAAAAAAACCTAAATTTTTATAACCCAATTTTATTAACCTAAAACTATATTTAACACAGTACTTAAGAGAATTAATACAACATTACTTTCTAACACAACACATATAATATCAATTTCAGTATTTGCAAAAACAATCATAAAATACATACATTTTTCACAAATGATTAAGTTAAAATCACATACACAAAATTATGCATATAACAGCATCTCTTGCTTGCAAAGTTTAGTGAGATTGCTTTTTGCAGTAAACCTGTTTCATTTCATCTTCTTGCACTCAAAGTCTTGCACTTCCCTCGGAGCATTTCTGCTGCCAGCCCTGCAGTGTCACATCCCATGGGGACCAAACGGTGTCACAGCCTCCTGTTGTGCTGGGGGAACCTCCAGGCTGGGGCATTTCCCACTATTGAATTTTCAAAGTTCCATTTGCTTTTGCCAAAGCATCCTCCTATCAAATCTCTTGTGTTAACCAAGTCCAAAGTCCGTCATCTGTCTTGTGTCCCCCAACATTCTAACACACTTCTATTTGTTTTAAAGTCTGATTTTCTGTCATTGCCTTTCCTTTAAAATTACTACCAGGTTGGGTGAATGGCAAAATCCCTCTGGAATAGCAGAGTGGCAAAATTCCTATGGGGCTCAGATGGGGTGACTCAGGGTGCATCTCTCCATGCCCACGTCTCAGACTGTCAAGTGTTTTATTGGTGGTGAAGTGGAGGATGAAATGGAATATCAGCTGAGTGAAACTGATATTGAGTATTGCTGATGCTTTTCTGTTCTTAGAATGATTTAGTGAAATAAACCTAGAGCAGCAAAGTGTGAGGTTTTTTATAGTTCACACCTGTTGTGTAAATTGCAGCTTGATCTACCCTGAACTTGTATCATGTCTGCTCAGTGTGGTATGAAAATAGCATTTTATCTGGTTCCTAATGCTATACTTGTTGGGATCTTAGAGCAGACATTAATGTCAATTACGTTTGGTTTGTTCTGCACTTGAGAACTGTGTGCTATGAATATTTTTATTGCTTATGAAATCAGGGTAAGGACCAGCTCGAGGCTCAGCAGCCAAGTGAGTGCCAACAGTGACAGCCAGGCTGCTGTAAAATTAACTTGGATTCCAGGATGGTACAGACATTTCTGAGATCAGTTTCTTAACAAAGGTGCTTGTCTCAGCTTCACAGCAGACAGCACTGGAGAGTTATTTCAATCCATCCATCCTGATTAGAACAGCTCCACCTAAACATTCCGGTTCACTGAAGGATTGGACTCAATCCCATGTGCTGGAATTTTGTTTGCACTGCAAGAAGTGTTTAGATTTTGCCTTTTTTAAAGCATAATGGTGACAGTGTAGAGACTCTTCAGCATTTTGCCACCCCATTGCTCTGCTTTATTTTGACTTACAGCTCATTGCAGGGGAATTACTGCTGTATTAATTCAGGCACTTGAAGAGAAATGAGATTAATGTACTTCTAAGTAATGGAAGTCTTCCTGGAATGTATTGAACGTGCATTTTGTCTGCAGTTTGTTTTGGATGAAGTGCCTGCCAGGAGCAGTGCAGACATTCTCCTCACATTGCTGTGGGTGCTCTGAGCAGGGCTCTGCCTTTGGTGCCTCCTCCTCACCCCAGCTGGAGGCAGGAACTCTCAGGAGATGTTGCTGGTTCAGTTTTCCTGTTTTGGCCTGGCTGCCTTCCCTGGGAGCATTTCCACTGCCAGCCCCACGGTGTCACATCCTGCAGGGACCAGAGGGTGTCACAGCCTCCTGCTGTGCTGGGGGAACCTCCAGCCTGGGGCATTTCCCACTGTTGCAGCCATGCAGGGATTATTTTAGGAGTGAATGACCTCATCTTCATGGAATCAGAGTCCTTAAGGTTGGAAAAGACCTCCAGGATGGCTGAGTCTTCACCTGAATCCCTCTGTGGCCTTTAAACCAGGCAGTGCCACCTCTGCTTGGCATTTGGACATTTCCAGGGGTGGTGACTCCACTGCTTCTCTGGGAGAGGAAGGGAATTCTGAAATCAAAAGGCAGCATGATGAACACTGTCCTTTCCCTAGATGAGCTTTTGGAAGGCTGTTTTGCTCTAGAACTGAGTCACTGCTGGAAGTAGCATAAGGAGCTCCTCCAGTGGGCTTTGGCCAGTAACTCCTTGGGATGGACAGGGATGAAAGCATCTTCTCCCATTTGGAGGCATTAATTGGATTTTTCTTAGGTTATCTAAAAGATTTTATTTTCATTTTTCTCAAGTGCTTGAATAAACTTCTGCAAATTGGCACTGTACAAAACTCATTTTAGGTTAGAACAATCTTCATAAGGAAAATTACTGTTTTTTACAGGAAAGGAAGTGATTTTAGATGGTGCAGCCATACAGCTCTGACTCCTCATTTCACAGACACCTTTTTATGGCCTCTATACACTGTCTTGCTAAAACTAATTAAATTTAATTGCAGTTGGAAGTGAGGATTGCTGTCAGTTTATTTTCCATTGTGATAACCATCCTGCTGGGTTTGTGTGCTCCATGTGAGGGATGATTTCTCAGAGAAGTGTCTGTAAATGTACCTGTGGAGCATCAGGGGCAGCTCATGGATATGCTCACAGACCCTAAAATCTTAATGAAGTAATAGACAGAGGTGCATGATATATCTCAGTAATGAGAACTGAAAATATGTTTTCAGTTTCATTTTTCTGAAGGGAATTTCCCCCCTAATTAACTGTTCACTGGAATGAATCCACTGCACATAACTGGGTTTGGGCTCCAGGAATCCCTCCCACATTTAGGGATGAGCTGTGCCACAGGGGTTGGTGGATGGGGCTGTAATTGTGCAGAAACTCCAAAGGAAAACCCATTGGGAAGGTTTGGGAATGAGGAACCACCAATCAGTGCTAATTCAGCTGGATTTCTATCACATCTTGCTCTCAGATATTTCAGTTTTAAAAACCTCAGTGAATTGTATCAGCTGCAGCCCTGGGGTGTAGCAGGGAAGAAAGAGACTTTTTGGAGATGTGCAAATCCAACAGAATCCTTTCAACACACACTTTAATTTCCATGAAAGGTCCTGCAGATTGTCCCTCCTCTCTCCATTCTTCCATGTTGCAGTGGCTCTAAAGCCTAATGCTGCAGATACCAAATATCATTTGAAGCAAAAACCCTAGACAAAAACTTTTCCCCCAGAGCTCATTAGTGCCATTCTTAATTATCCTGGGGCCCACTGGTGAGGGAGGGAAGCAGCATTCCCTCTGCTTGTGTGGTGGAAACCCTCTGGGCAGTGTCTGCTCTGCCAGACTGGACATTGTACCATGTGCTGGTGCTGATGGAATGCTGTTATCCAGCAGGGAACTCCTGAGTGGTTTTCTCCTGGGATTGCTGTACCAAATACTGAGGTTTATTGTTTTAAAGATGGACATATGTTGATATATACATGGGTTTTTTAGGTTTAGAACAGTTTTTCTAGATATGTGCCCAAGAAATGCTGCTTAGTGGCAAAAGACTTATATCAAGAGGAGAAAAAAAAAAATCAGAGCTAAATCCTTTAGGTTTTGGGTTTTTTCAAACTGGGAGTTAGAAGCAAGTCAGCCCAATTTTTACTGACAGTATTTCAAGGAAAGGCAGACACAACAGTGTCCAGCTTTCAGCCCTGACCCTGCAGCTCATTCCTGTCAGTCCAGGCCACGGGAGGAATTTTAGGAACGCACTGGGAGCATCCCAGCAGTGGGGAGCGGGTGCTGCTGCCCTCCTCTGTGAGGCAGGAGCAGCTCTGCCCATGGAGCCCTGCCTTAGGCTGCCACCTGGTGCCCAGCTCTCTTCAGCTCCAGCTTTCCTGAAGGAAGAACTCCTCTGGCTGGGTGGAATCCACCCCAATCCCCAACACAGCATGAATCCAAGGGTTGAGGGCTTGTGGTGGTCTTCGCAGGGGTCTTAGGATGAGGGAAGAGATGACAATGTTGGCTCCATGTTTCAGAAAGCTTGATTTATTATTTTATGATATATTAAAACTATACTAAAAGAACAGAAGAAAGGATTTCATCAGAAGGTTAGCTAAGAGTAGAAGAAGAATGATGACAAAGGCTTGTGACTGATGGAGACAGTCCAGAGAGCTGGACTGTGATTGGCCATTAATTAGGAACAACCACATGAGACCAATCACAGATGCACCTGTTGCATTCCACAGCAGCAGATAATCAATGTTTACATTTGGTTCCTGAGGCCTCTCAGCTTCTCAGAAGAAAAAATCCTAAGGAAAGTATTTTTCATAAAAGATGTCTGTGACAAGGGCTGTGCCAGCAGAAGGGATCCACTCTGACTTTCTGTTCCACTTTCCTTTAACCCCTGCTGACCATGTATGATCCAGCCTGGCCTTGCAGGTCTCTGTTTGCCCTGAACTCTCACAGATTCCATTTGCTCACTTGCAGCTTTGTGGGAGAGTCTCCCTCCCTGGACAATGAGGTGGTGTCGGGGCGGAAGCCGCCCGCGGGCAGCCACCCGTCCTCGCTGTCCTCGCAGACAGAGCCTCCCTCCCTGCCCGAGCACCATGACTTCTCCAAAGAGCAAAGGAGCACCAGCCTGGACCGCTCCAGCACGGACATGGACTCCACTGATGGCACTGATGTGCCTCCTGCAGGGGACGCGCTCCCTGAGGACAAGAGTTATTTCTCCTTCATTGATGTGAGTTGCCATCGTGTGTTCCCTCGGTTAAGCTCTCCCCTAAGTTCTTTCTGGAAACTTTGCCCTGCCTTTCCCACTCTGAATTTTCCCAGCTGCTTTCCTGCCTAAAAAGTTTAGGATGAAAACTACAAAGTTCTTCTATGTCTCTGTGGTGTTCAGTTTCTGAGAGATTCCATAAAGCTGCTGGCCTTGGATAATCAATCATGGAATCCCAGACTGGTTTGGGTTAGAAAGGATCTTAAAGCTCATCCAATTCCACCCCCATCCACACCTTCCACTAGACCAGATGTTCTCCAAGCCCCATCCAGCCTGGCCTTGGACACTTCCAGGGATGAATATTGGAAGCATAGTTAAATAACACAAACAGCCAGTGACTGCTGTGCTGTCAGCCGTGCAGATTTAAGGCTGTAAAAGCCTTCACTAATATTTTTCTTATTTATAATTGATTTCTTTCCACAGTAGCTCATGGTTGCATTTTAAAGGATTTTTTTTGTATTGAAGAATCTTGCAGTTGGTGTAAGACCAGCAGTTTCTGGCCATACACAGTTAATGAGATGTAGTGCTGCAAGAAATTAGTTTGGAAAATCCCTCTCAGAACACTGAGTCCAACTGTTCCCCCAGCACCGCCAAGGCCACCACCACCATGTCCCCAAGTGCCACATCCACATGGTGTTTTAGCACTTCCAGAAGGTTTTGTTTTGTCCCTGGGCCACTGAAGGTGTCTCTGTAAAACATTAATAGCTCTAAGTGCAGCTGGCAAACACTGTGTGAAAAGTAGTTTATTCCTGACCTGAAATCTTTTGAAAAAAGGAGCAAACCCACATCTTTTGGAGAAAGGGAGGCTCAGGGATATTTGGTGGTTACAGGCAAATCTGTAACAGCACATTGCTTTAAGCAAGTAAATAAATCACAGCTTCTTATTTTGCTCTGTAAATGTTACTGCTGATTGGATGTGTTGGAAATTGCTGATCACAGAAGGTTTCTGAAGGCTGGGACACTAAACTTGGAGTGTCCTTGTTTCTGGTGAGTGGCTTTGAGTGTTTGTGGCTGGCAGGGAAGCTGCAGCTCTGCTCTCCAAGGGAATTTTGTGTAGTTGTTCTTTTTAGATCCCAATCTTGGGATTTGCCTTCAGCTGCTACCGGCTAGCAAGGCCTATGTTCATAAAACACTCCAGGAACTAAACTCCTGATTATTGCAGTTATTTTTTATATTAATGTAGGGCAAATTATTCATGCAACTCAGGTATCCACAGCCTAAAGAGATCAGAGGATTACACCCAGTTAGCCACAAACTGCCGTGTCCTCATCATACACTCTCTCTAATATGATTTTAAGTGACTAAAATAATAATAATAATAATCACACAAATACCCATTTTAATTGGTGGATGCAATCCGGTGGGTTGGGATTTCAGTGTGGAGGAGCTGTGGCTCATTCCCAGGTGTGTGTTTGTGCAGCACACAGATGTCCTGGACTCCAGTGCTCTGAAGACTCGGGTGCAGCTGAGCAAGAAGCGCCGGTGCCGGGCGCCCGCGTCTCACTCGCTGCGCAGGAGCAGAGGGCTGGACCTGGACAACAGGTTCTCCTTGACAGAGGAGTCAGACAGTGGCTGGATGTTCAAAGATTCCACAGGTAACCCCTCAGCTACCTGCAGTAATTGGTTGTGGTCAGCTTGAGTGCAAAGGCAGGAGTTGGTAAAATGTGTTTGTTAAATACTGCCCTTCATTCCTGCTCGAGTGCAGGAAGAGATGTTGGACAAGGCAGAGGTGAAAAGCCAGCTCATGGTTTCCCCTTCTGCCCTTTTTTTTTTTTATTATCAATAAATTAGAAGAGAAGAAAACTATGCAACAGGAAGATTCTGAGGAGGAAGAGAAGATCCAGCACACTCCTAGGTCATCTTCTGTGCAAGCCCAGAGAATGCCTGTGTTCCCGGGGATGGATCACGCTGTTCTCAAGGTGAGCTCAGGCAGAGCCCAGTAGGTGGGAGATAAACCAGTTCAGTACTTGCAGGTGCTTTATAAGGAATCCCCACCAATTCAGTACCTGCAGGTGTTCTATAAGGAATCCCCTCACTCATTTCAGGGAATTTTTTTATTTTTATGAATCTGGAGTGATCTGTGCTGCATTCAAATAAAAAAAGCCTGGATGCTGCCTTAAAAAGACCCCTTTGTTTATTTTTATCTTTAGGCCCAGCTGAGGAAAAGACAGGAGTCTGAGAGCGCTGGTGACACCGGCTCTGCTCAGCTCTTCAAATCCCCCAAAGCACAGCTCGGCACTCCCAGCAGCAGAGTGCTGCCCTCCAGTGTGGAAAAGGAGGACAGGTGAGGGAATCCCAGCTCTTCTTGGTGGAAGGAAAAAATAATGCAACAAGCTGCACATTCCTTTTTTGTTGTTGTTGTTGTTTCTGTCAGGAGTTTTCATAATGAAAGAATAAAGAGTTTGGTTTTTTTTTTTTTAATATCATAGGTCAGAAGAAAAGTCTCCTCAGTGGCTAAAGGAGCTGAAATCAAAGAAGAGACAGAGCCATTATGAGAATCAGGTTTGAAAAGGTACTTGGGTAGGAAGGGGGGCTTTGCTGGGTGTAGGTGTGCAGTGACAAACTCACATTTCCTTTGATGTGTTGGTGTCACCACTGTGGCCCCACCAGCACTGCCCTTGCTCTGCCCTGTGCACCAGGGGTGTCAGGGATTGCTGCCCCTCCACTCCCAGTCACAGTTCCACTGATTCTCTGCCCATAATCTGATTTCTGTAACACTCACTCTGTTGGGATTTCCCAAATTTTGAAAACTTTGTGTGGTTTCAGCACAATTCTGGGTGGCTCTTTAATGCATTGAATAGACACAACCAAGGTGGCACTACAACAGAAAACACATTTTAAGGTTTTCCTGTTCCAGCTGACCATATCACACCCTTCCTTCTGTTTTCCTTTCCAGACAGTGATTCTAACTAGGAGAAGATAAAGAAGTTTAACAGAAGCCTTAACTCATCTGAACCTAAACCCCCATGTCATGTTGCTGCTGTTTGCTTCCTGCCTCAACTGCTCTGTGCATGGTGCCTTCCTGTTTTGTGGAGAAAAGCTGCTTCAATTCATAGTCAAATACAAAGCTGTGTCTGTCAGGTCAGGGGGGACAGTGGCACTTCAGAGCTGCCTGCCAGGAGAACCCCCCTGGGTCACAGTTAGCTCTTCAGAAAATCTTGGAAAAAAGAGATATTTGGGAGTGCTGTGATCCAGGGAACTCCCCTTGCTCTGGAACACACTCTGTGGGTGTTCACCTCTGGGAGTTGTGTCTGGCTGGGCTTTGTGTTTGTTTATGAAAATAATAATTTTAATCAATTTTTTTTTCTTTTTTTTTTTTTTTGGTGAACAAATAGTAAGCTCCTATTTAGAATGAAATTTGTGGAAGGTGAGAGTGGAAGAACAAATCATGTTTACTGCCATATTGAAAAAGGAAACTTGATTATTTTTTGTAAAATGTATTTTTGATTGGCTTGTATTTACATGTGATCTGCTGACCTGGCAGATGGAGATAATTTTTAGATGAACAAAATGTTAACTTTTGTCACTCTTGAAGTGGTATATTCTGTGTTTTGTCAGCATGTGGAATAATTGCTTCATTGGAATGTCTTTCCTAAAAAGGATCAAGCAATAATGTCAACCAGTTCTCTTTAAAAAAAAAAAAAAAAGTAAAAATATGTAAATACTGTTTTTATAACAAAAAAAGGAAGGGAAGAGGGAGGATGTTACACTCATATCAGGGTTCCAGTTAATTGTTGAATGTCACTTTAATAGCAGTTCAGATAGTCCCACTTCATATTTTTATTTGTTAATCTGTAAATACCAGGTTTAAGTTTTTATTTTTATGCTGATTTTGTGGGATAACCTAAATGTGATCTTCAGTTTCTCAGATGATTTCCTGTCTTTCCTTTGGCAAGATGTGCTGATAGCAGAGTAGAGATCTCCTGGACCACACGGGTGTTTGGGTATCCCTAATTCTCAGATATTCCCTGTCTCTGGACACTGATTCTGAACCACCAACCACCATGGCCATGGAGGACAGGCTCGATTCTTGCCCCAGATAAGTGCTCTTTCAGTAAATAACCTTTAAAAGTGTGGCAGGCCAGGGAGGGAGGTGACTCCAGGTGTTCCTCAGGCTCAACCAGGA
Source organism: Zonotrichia leucophrys gambelii (assembly GCF_028769735.1). Classification (NCBI taxonomy): domain Eukaryota; kingdom Metazoa; phylum Chordata; class Aves; order Passeriformes; family Passerellidae; genus Zonotrichia; species Zonotrichia leucophrys. The sequence goes on from NC_088185.1 coordinate 4,431,140, forward strand.
AAATGTGGAAGAGAGAGGAGAGTGGAGAGCTCTCCTCACCTGGCAGAGCTGCTTGGGCTGCACTCCCCCATCCTGCTGAGGGGCTCCTCTGCATACAAACCATAAAGCACCAGCACTTCAGCTCCTTTTCCTTTTTGTCTTTTATTTTTTTCCCCATCAGCGTTTCGGGAGCGCGGCTCCCACGGGGCCTGCCCAGGCCAGTGTCTGTCAGGCTTGGAGCTGCCAAAACCATGTGCCAATTCACCTCATGGAGGAGTCACAGGGGGGGATTTGCAGCCCCAGTCTGCAGGAAATAAATAGCAGCAGGATGAAATAGCAGCAGGATGGCAGGAGACAAGTCCCATCTGCACATCTCTGGCTGCCGGGTTTTATTCCGGTGGCAGCTCCCTGTGCTCCCTGGAGATGAGATGGAGACGTCTGTCTGATGTAAAAGTCTTTTTCCTCTGTTGCTTTGCCCTGTTTATCATGGGAGCTGTTGCCAGTGTTAGTTTGGCAGCCCCTCTGGTCCCCAGAGAGCAGTGATGCCCAGGATTCTGATGGAATTTTGGGATGGGCCGTGTTGGTGCAGCCACCACCATTGCCCAGCTCCTTTTACAACCTTGCACAGATTCCCTTCCCTCTCCTTTAGGTGATGGTGGAAAAGGTGACTCTTGGGGTGTTTTTTTGGGGTATATTCCTGTGGCAGCACCCAAGGGTTCCATGGTGTGTGGCACTCACCTGGGCCAGCCTGAGCAGCAGCTGCAGGTGAGGAGGATGATGGTGGCTGTTCTTACTCACATCAGGTGGGGCCTCCCATGTCCAGAAATCAGTCCCTGCTCACAGGAACATCCCCACAGGCTGCATTTTCCACTTCCACAGGTGACAGTGTTGTGTTCCCAGCAGTTGGAGGATTTACTGGTTCTTGGTCTAGGCCAGAAATTCTGTAGCTGTTTGTGCTGAGGAAACTGAGGGGATTGACACGAGGTTTCCACACAGCCCTTGAATGTGTTTGCATTTCCACATCTGCTTGGACAATGCACTGAAATTACTGTATTGAGTAGTTTAACCTACTACTGAGAAATGTTTAATGCTTAAATGTCTAATTAAAGAGCATCTTTAGAATGTTGTTGAATGGGAAAGTGTTTTTTTCTGCTCTGTTATTTCTTTATATTGTACATGGATTAAATATCGACTTCCTTCTCTTCGGGTTATCGCTCTGTAATAAAAGATATATAAATATGTTATTACTTCTTAAATGATAGAAACAGACTGTAATACACTTTATATAATTCTATTTTAATTCCAAATAATGCTTCTTGGAATTTTTTTGTGCTTTCATTTTTGTTGCCATGTGCTTTTTCCTGCTGTTTATTGGAGATGGAAGTGAGCTCTGAGGTTCCTTCAGATGTGCTGCTTCCTCCACTCCTGGATCCTGCCCTGGAGCAGGTTCAGCTCTTGTCCAAAAAGTGATGCTGAAGGTGATGGAGGCCCTGTAATTTCCTTTATCTCTCCCCTCACAGCTCCTCAGCTGTTTCTCCTTGCTTAAAAAGCCACATCAATATTGGGTTTAAAGGTGAGATGATGTGTTTTTTGAATTCAGGAACACTTTCTGACTGCCCTCCTCTCATGGTCCCCAGCAATCCCTGGTCCAGGTGTTGTCAGGGACTTGCACAGCTGCTCGATTGCTTTTTATTGGAATTCTAATTGTGAATTTCGCCCTTTTTATTTTTCTATTTACAAATTCACCTTTTTAACATCTGTGAATCTTCAATTTGTTCCTCATCCACCAGAGCCTTTCACTTCCTGCAGAGAAAGGAGCAATGCTTGGTTCTCCAACCTTTGACATCCCCAGACTTTACCCCCGCCTTTCACCATCCCCTTTCCACTCCCACAGAAGTTTGTTTCATCCTGTTCCTTGTTTGCAAGCTGAAACACACGTGGGGCAGATTTGGGAATACAAAGTGTGACCTATAGCAGGTTTGGAGCAGCAAATCCCAGATTTCTGCAGGGATGCTATGTTTCAAGGGCAGGTGGGCAGTTCTGGGATGCTGCTCTGACTCATGGGGTGCATCCAGGTACAAAACCTCTGGGGTGAGTTCCCAGAGCTGTCACTGCTGTCCCCAAGCCAGCTCTGGGGGTAAAACAAACCATTCCAGTGGAATCCAGAGCTGTCACCATAACTGTGCTCCCTGTCTGCACCTCCCTGAAGGACTCTGGGGCAACAGCAGCTGCAGCCAAGTGAGGGAAGTGTTGGATCCATCCCTTCAGCCCAGTGCTGAGAAGGAAAAACAGGTATTAATTGCTTCAATTCCTTTTAAAAATGGATTTTTAGGAGGTGAAGGCTTTTGGGGCCAGGTTGGACACGGTTTGGAGCAACATGGTCTAGTGGAAGGTTGGGGGGGCAGCATGATTTGAGCTTTGAGGTCCCTTCCAACCCAAATAATTGTGTGATTCTATGAAACCATATCCATGGAGATTTAAAGGGATTTGGGGTGTTCTGGCAGGGACTGCAGAGTCCAGGCCTAGTTCTGCTCACCCTGGGAGTGGAGAGGGTGGAAATCCTTCCCCAGCTAGTAGTGAGCTCTTTTCCTGTTCACTCAAGCATAAATGTATTGCTAAAATATAATCTGAAATAACTTCTGGTTCTTCTGGTGGGATTGGCAGAGGAGGAGAGGGAGAGCCAAGTTCTGGTGGTTTATGGGTTTTTCTCATTCTATATTGAACAAAATGGTATCAAATCTGGTTTTGAAGGAGCTCTTGTGAAGATTAAGCTTTTATGTTGCTCCACATAGCCTTATAGAGTGTCAGTCTGGGTCACAATACATACATAGATAGAAATCACATAGACAGTGTGATAGAAATCCTACATTTTGTGTTACACAGTTTCCTAGGGAATAAAGATATTCTGGCTGCTGTATTTTGTTCTGCACCATTACAGTTCCAATTTAGCTTTGCCAGGTATTAACAACAACAAAAAAATCTATTTTCCAGCAGTCATTTTTCAAAGGGATTTAAGAGGCTGACACTGAGAGGAAATTGAGGTTTGGGAGAGGCATCAAGGAGCTCCAGTGCCTCTTCTGTCATGTTTTTGGAATTGCCTTGGCAGTGTGGAGAGCTGGGAGAGGCAGATCAGGGCTCTGAGGCTGTGGCAGAGCTCAGTGAATGAGGCTGCAGGGAAGGAAGGGACTGGCACAGGAAATTCTGTGTTTCTAATTCGTTGAGGACAGCTAATGTTGTGTTTGGTGAGAAATGAATCCATTACTCCTCAGTCCAGTAAAACAGGAGAGGTTTCCATCCCTCTCCCATTCAGTTTGTGGATTCACTTTTCTGGCAATTTCAGTTAAGATTTCATGGGTAGTTCTTGGTTTCAAGATAAGCTGCACTCAGAGCAGGTAGAAAAAGCTGCAAGGACTGTAGTAAATTGGGATCTGTGCAGCTGAATAAAATGTTCCCTGAAGAATCAGGATGGTTTGGGTCTGAAGGGACTCTCAGAGGTGAAGAAGGAGTCAGGCCTGCTACCAGCAGAGTGAAATGCTCCCAGTTTGGTGTGAAATGCTCCCAGTTTGGTGCCTTAACATCACCCTGTGCCTGTGAAGATGGACAAACCCTTGTGCCAGGCTCCAGAAATGCCTCATCACACCCCAGGATGTGTTCTCAGCCTGATCTTGGGAAATGCCAGGCAGGGAGCCAGACTGGGGGCCCAGAAAGAAAAGGAACTCAATGGAGAGAACCTGCTTAGGGCCAAAGTTCCAGCAAGAACACCACTCTGGCAATGCTGAGCTGCTCCAGCTGAGCTCCCAAAGCCAACCCTGGCCCTGCATCACACCTTGTATGGAGGCCTCACAAATGGGGTCATTTGCCTGGTTTTTGCTTCGTACTGCTCTCAGTTTCCAGGCTAAACCTTGCCCAGGTGTGTTTGTGGGTTGGGATTCAGCTCAACCCTGCCCAGGTGTGTTTGTGGGTTGGGATTCAGCTCAGTTGGTTGAAGGTAAATCAGCTGAACAGGACGTGGTAGGTGCAGAGCTTCCCACAAAACTACTCCTGGATAAGGGAGGCTGGAGATCCTGCCAGTGGCAGAGGGCTGCCAGGAGCTGGGGCTGTTAATTGCACAGAGGCTCCTGAGGAACCTGGATGTCCCACCTTGCGCGGAGCCCTCACAAACGCGGCCATTTTGCCCAGATTTTGCTTCGCACTGCTCTCAGTTTCCAGGCTTAAACCCTCGGTGGCGAACTGCTGACGGCAGAGTTTTCCAGAGAAGCTGGCAAGAAGCAGCGTGAACGTGCTGATGTGAGTTTGGCCGTTAATCTGCAGCGAACCGAGCGGCCCTCGTGCGAGGGCTGGCCCGGAGCGATCGCCGCGGCGGCGTTTCCATGGCCCGCTATTGAGCCGCGATCCCATGGCTGGAATTCCGTGGACGCAGCTGCTGCATCAGCGCCCGGCCCGGGGAATTCTGCTGCTCTGGACAGAAGCAACCCCATAAATAGCGGGGCCGGCCGCGCCGCCCGGCACAGCGGAACCACACGGACAGGTAGCACTGCTGGGACTGCACAGGGGCCTCCACAAAGAGTTGGTGTGTCTGAGTCAGACAGGGTTTGGCGAGAAGTGAAGCTGCAGGGTTTGATTCAGGATGTTTTCAAGCTCCTTTATTAGTTCTTTAGCCCCTTGTTGGCGTGGCATGTTCCAATGTTGGAGCAGAGTTTTGTGGATGTTCCTGGAGAGTGAAGAGGGGGCTCTCACTGCCATCCCCCCCTGGCCAAGGTGGCTCCAGCTGCTGGGCTTGGTGTGCCCTGGGATGCTGGAGCAAGGGAGAGGTGTCAGGTTTATGTTGTGGTAAAGATGTCAGCAGCTGGAAGCTAAGAAATTCCTGCTGGGAACAAAGACTGGGCTGTGAGGTGGAAATTCAGTGACAACTGAGTGAGCTGCCCTGGGCAGAGGGCTCTGTGTCCCTTGGGACGTGGCTCAGTTCAGTCCTGTGGGTGCCTGGGTGAGGATTTGGGGCCTGAGTACAGGAGGGAGATGAGGATGCATAACAGAGCTTGGACATCCCTAGGGATTCATGCATTCTGTGCTAACCTTGTTCTGTGCCAGCTTCATCCTCTGTTTCATTACCAGCTGTAAATCCTGGTGCCTCCTGCCTTAACCTGCTGCAATTTGGGTTTTCCAGGCACAATGACCGAGCAGCAAAGTCCCCCCGAGCAGATGGCGACTGGGGAGGGTGCTGGCGAGCGAGGAGGCACCTACAAGGTATACTGGGCTATACTGGGCTGTACTGGGGACAACTGGATGCTGGGTGGAGCCGTGGGATGCCAGGCTGGAACCAGTGCTGGGGTCAGGAGTGGCCTCCAGCTCTCCCACAGCAGCAATGGGTGGCCACGCTCTGGTGTTGAGCCTGGGGGGCTGCAGGCTGGGAAGCAGCTGGGGCTGGGGATCTGCTGCTGCTGCCTGCAGGAGGGACACTGCTCCCTGCCTGCGTGGCTGGCCAGGCTGGTGTGCAGCTGCCCAGGGTTTAATCCAGGAGATGAAGCATCCCAGCACAGCAGGATCAGCTGTGGGCCCTGGCACTGAGACTGCCCAGGTGTGTTTGTAGGTTGGGATTCAGCTCAGCCCTGCCCAGGTGTGTTTGTAGGTTGGGATTCAGCTCAGCCCTCCCCAGGTGTGTTTGTAGGTTGGGATTCAGCTCAACCCTGCCCAGGTGTGTTTGTAGGATGGGATTCAGCTCATTTGGTTGAAGGTAAATCAGCTGGAGAGGGTGCAGTGGGTGCAGAGCTTCCCACAAAGCTGCTCCTGGATAAGGGAAGGCTGGAGGTGTGAGCAGGTGCCAGTAGCTGGGGCTGTTGATTGCTTTGGGGTGCACAGAGGCTCCTGAGGAACCTGGGTGTCACCTCTGTCCCTTGAGCCCCCCATTATGTGATGTGTGTGCAGGAGGCTCTGCCCTAGTCCCAGACTGAGGTGTTGCAGCTGGGACCCCTTTGGGACAGTGTTAGGGGCACCTGCTCACCCCACTGACCCTCCTGGTCCCTGAGTAGTGCTGGGCACCCTGCCCCATGCCATGGTCTGCTGCTGAGACTGGCTCCAGCCCATCCTACAGGGCAGCCTGGGGTCTCTGCACCTGGCAGGGCTCAGAAAGAAACACTGAATGAAGAGCTTGTGCCGGGCATGGTTGGATCTGGAAGGAGCAATGATAAGGAAATGATAATGAGCAATGACCAGGCTGGGGGTAAGAGAGGCAGCCCATGGCTCAGGAATTGTCTTAGCCCAAACCTTTCATGTTTCCAGTGCTGTGTTTGAGCTGGTTTTCAGCCTGTCATGGATAAAATTCCAGCTTGTGCTGGAGCACACACCCTTGGCTGGAGCTCTGTCAGAGGCACTGGCAGGACCCAGCTCTGCCAGGCAAGGAGTGACATTGGCACAGGATGGTCAGGATGGAGGGACACAGCCAGAGCCCTTTGATCACTGCTGCCCCCACTTCCTGGGGGTGCCTGACAGGGTCTCTCCCCACCTTAGATCACCATCTACGAGCTGGAGAACTTCCAGGGGAAGAGGTGTGAGCTGACAGAGGAGCTGCCCAACATCACCGAGAAGGAGATGGAGAAGGTGGGCTCCATCCAGGTGGAGTCTGGCCCGTAAGTCTGGGCTGGGGGAGGTGGAGCAGCCCCGGGGGTGGCAGGGAGAGCATCCCTCTGATCCTGGCAGAGAGAACATCCCCCTGAGCCTGGGCTCCTGCAGGTGGCTGGGCTTCGAGCGCCAGGCCTACGCTGGGGAGCAGTTCGTGCTGGAGAAGGGCGACTACCCCCGCTGGGACTCATGGTCCAACAGCCACAGCAGCGACAGCCTGATGTCCATCCGGCCCCTCCAGATTGTGAGTGGGGCTGTGTGGGGTGGCCACAGCGCTGGGGACAGCCAGGGGACAGCCCCTGAGCCGCCCTTTCCCCCAGGACAGCGCTGACCACAAGATCCACCTGTTTGAGAACGCGGGCTACACCGGGCGCAAGATGGAGATCGTGGATGACGACGTGCCCAGCCTGTGGGCCCATGGCTTCCAGGACCGGGTGGCCAGCGTCAAGGCCCTGAATGGAACGTAAGGATGGGCACACAGAGGACACCCCAGCAGCTTCCTGCCCGTGGCACTGTGGTTTGTCTCCCCAGGGTGGTGGCAGGGGCCATGGTACTGCTCCCATGGTGCTGCTCATGCTCATCGTGTCCCTTGTCCCCTCCCTGCTGCCACCTTTTCCCTGGCCCACAAGGAGTAACAGGGACCACAGCAGTGTCCCTGGGGCTGGATGATGTCTCCTTGCCCTAACCCACCACCCATCTGAGCTGTGGTCCCTTCTCCATGAACTCTCCATCCCCTCCTGTGTCATTTCTCACCTGGGCACTGCAGCCTGTGTAGTGGCACTTGGTGACACAGGAGTGGTCTTGGGCAGCATCACCTGGCTGTGGCAGGCAGACATGGAGACACTGGGATGGGAATGGGGGTGCTGGGATGGGGATGAGGACATTGGGATGGGAACACTGGGGTGGGGATGGTGGCACAGGGATGGGGATGGGGACATTGGGATGGGAATGGGGGCACTGAGATGGGGATGGGGGCACTGGGACAGGAACACTGGGATGGGGGACACTGAGACATGGATGGGGGCATTGGGATGGGAACACTGGGGTGGGGATGGGGACACTGGGGTGGGGACACTGGAATGGGAATGGGAACACTGGGATGGGCATGGGGGCACTGAGACAGAGATGGGGACACTGGAATGGGGACACTGGGATGGGGATGAGGACACTGTGGTGGGGATGGGGACACTACCCTTGCTCCAGGTGCTCTGTGGGTGTGGTGTGAGCACTGCTGAGCCCTGCCCTGCCCCCCACAGGTGGGTGGGCTACGAGTACCCCGGCTACCGGGGCCGCCAGCACGTCTTTGAGAAGGGCGAGTACCGGCACTGGAACGAGTGGGACGCCAACCAGCCCCTGATCCAGTCGGTGCGGCGCGTGCGGGACCAGCAGTGGCACCAGCGGGGCTGCTTCGAGAACAGCTGAGGGAGCCCGAGCTGCCGGGGCCGCCCCGGGGCTCCCCACGCTGCTGCTGCTGCTGCCGTGACCGTGGTGTTCTCTTTGTGCAAAATCCAAAATAAAGCTCTGAGCTGGAGCCGGCGGGGCCTGCCTGGTCCTGGGGCTGTGGGAAGGCAGGGAGGGAGGGATGGGGATGATGGGGATGGGGGCAGGGGGATGGAGATGGAGGGATGATGGGGATGGGGGCAGGGGGATGGAGATGGAGGAATGGGGATATGGGGATGGGGGGATGGAGATGGGCATGGGGAGATGAGGATGGAGGGATAGGGAATGGGAAGATGGGGATGGGAATGGGGAGATGGGGATGGGGATATGGGGATGGGGATATGGGGATGGGGATATGGGGATGGGGATGGGGCCGTGCCCAGCAAACCCTGCTCAGGGCACAGCGGGCAGTGCCAGTGTTTGCAGTGTTACATAAAGGCTGCAGCTTTCCAAAGATAACCCCCGGCGCTGCCGTGTCAGGGTTTTTCCAGCGCCTCTGTCCCTTTTCACAGCATTCCCTGCCCGCTCCCAGGGCTGCTGGCCAGGCCCAGGGCAGGGAGGGGATGGGGGGATGTGGAGTGCCCATCCCTGGGTGCTGCCAGGCCCTGTGCTCATCCCGTGGCGGGATGGATGGCTGTGCCCAGCCTCAGCATCCTGCAGGGGCTCCAGGGAAGTTTCCCACAGTCTTGGGCTGGTTTCTCCCACGGGAATGAGCTCTGACATGGGGGGCTGTGCTGGGACAGAGGTGGGGGATTCAGGGGTGCCACAGGGTGCTGATGGGACACTGAGCTGGCACTGCCCTTCCCAGGGGCACTGTGGCCACGCTTGGGGACCCTCTGGGCTGGGGCAGAGATGGGAGATGGGTTTGAGTCCATCCAAGGGCTTTGTGCAGGTCCCTGAGGAACCTCCCAGGAGCTTTTCCCTTTGGAGAGGGGTTGGTGGCTGTGCAAGGCGAGTGCCTGGCCCCCAGAGGCAGAAGCTGCTTCCAGAACAATCCATGGGGCCGCCGTGCCTGGGGCTGGGATGAGCTCAACCAGCCCAGCCAAGGGAGGGGATCCCTGGGGCCGTGCTGAGCACTGACAGCCCCTGCTGAGGGGATGGGATGGGGCTGCAGGGCTGCACTGGCACCTGGGACAGGGCCATGGGGGTCCAGGGTTGGGATTGACTGAATGGATTAACCCAGGAGATGGGGAGGGCCGTGCTGGGTCCATCTGTGGGGAGATGGAGACACAGGCAAGAAAGATGAACTCCAGGGCTGGGAATGAATGCTGGTAACTCTGGGTCACACCCTGGCCTGGCCATGGCCTGATGGGTTCCTTGCAGAGCTGCAAGGTCAGCTCTGGACCTGGATCATCATCACCACCTGGAGCTGGGGCAGCTGCAGATTCTGGGGATTGACCCCACACACATCACTGCCAGGGTGGGCTCTGGTGACAGCACCCTGTGGGTGACCCTGTGCAGCCATCCTGGGCTAGGACATGGGGCAGGGGGGACCCTGGGGGGCTGCAGCCCATCCCCTGCTGTGGAGAGGTGCTGTAAGAGGGATGTGGTCTGTTCATGCTGGGTGACACTTGCTGGGGTGACAGGGGGGATGAAGTGTGGGGTGAAGGGTGCTGTGAGTGCTGCACAGCAGCAGCAGCGTCCCCCTCTGTGAAACCTCCTCTGCTGCAGCCCCCAGCCCCATTTAGCCCCTGGTTGAGCTGCTGGGACAATGCCACCAAAGGGACCCTGCTGCTGCCCTCACCCCCAGCCCAGCCACATCCCATGGGGATGTGTGAGCCCCTTGTGACCTCAGCTTTGTCCTGGTGCCACCCAGAGACCCTGGCGTGCTTCTCAGGGACCCCAAATGAGCCCAACACCCAAACTTGAGTGCACCCCAGCCCCAGAGTGCTGCCCCCAGAGCGTTCCCAGCAGCTCCATGTGATGGAGTTTCAGTGCCAGAGGGGCCAAGGTGACCTCGCAGCTGTGCAAGGCAAAGCCCCCCCATCCCCTGCCCATCCCCGGAGCCCCGGGCGGGGGTCGGGGAGGCTCCGCGGTGCCCCCGCTGCTGGCACAGCCCCGGGCTGCTGCAGACGGGCAGAGCCAGACGCTGCCCAGCGCTTTGGGGCGTTTTATCTCGCATGGAAAGAGCCGAGCTCAGCAGCCCCGCTGGCGGCTCCGGGCTGGCGGGGGGATCGGCTCTCCCAGCGCCCCGAGCGGGGCTGGCGGGGCTTTGTTGGCCCGGCCCGCCCCGGCTCTTGGCACGCGTTCGGCTGATGCTTGCAAAGTCCAAATCTCCTCGCCACCAAGCCGACAAAGCGGGTGACTCGAATGTGACAGGTAATGAAATAACTCGGGCTTGGTGCTCGGGCAGACAAAGGCGGCGGCGGATCAGCTGACCCTGGTTTTCATTGGGGTTTAATCCAGCATTCTCGCTTTGAATCGGGCTTTAACTATTTTGTAAATAGTTTTGGCACCTCTCTGCTGCGGCTCGGTATAAATTCCACCTCCCGGCCCCGGCCCGTCACTGGCTCAAGCGGGTACTGGTAGAACTGGTAAGACTTTGCTATTTATTGTTCTCTCTTTTGCCTCCTGCCGACCCCCGGGGCCGGGGTCCCTTCCTGGTACCCGAGCTGGGGACAGTCCTGTCCCCGCAGCCCAAAGCAGGACATCCCACCCGGCCACGGCTCCGTTGCTTTTTGTCAGGAATGAGTTTTTGGAGCTGCTCAGATGCTGAGAGTCCCTCTGGGCTTGAGGACGGGGCTCCTTCCCGGGAGTGGCAGCGCCAGGCCGGGCTGGGAGGGCTCGGCACAGGCTCCTGGGGCTGGGGCTGGCTCTGGGTGCTTCTCTCCATCACCCCTTCCAGCACACACGTGGCACCGGGATGCTCAGCTGAGCAGGGACAGCAGGGAATGCGCGGCCACAGGGCCTGGGCTGCGCTGGGAATGATTCAGGAATTGCCTGGGCTCCACTGGAAATGATTTAGGAATTGCCTGGGCTCACAGTTCCCTGTGCAGGTCCCAAGGAGCATTGCCTGAGCCTGGGGAGGTTTAGGAGCTGAGCAGCCCTGAGCAGAGTTTGTCCCTGGCACCCCAGGCTGAGCCCATCCTGGTCCCACCACCCTGTTCCCTGGGCAAGCTGCAGGGTATGGATGGGGGCATGGACACGGGGCTCTGAGCAGGGTCCCCAGCGTGTCCTCGCAGGGAATTTAACAGATTTTAACATGCTGAGCTTCCCTCCCAAGGCAGCAGACACCCCAGCTGATGATGGCTTCCGAGCACCAAATGCCAGCCTCCAAGCAGCAGCAAGCCAGCTCCAAGGTCAGTGGGACACTGCCCAGCCCTGCAGGGGGACCAAGGCACCCTCAGCCTCTCTGGGTGCCCAAATCACACCCGGAGGCGCTGCTGGAAGCAGCTGGTGCCAAGCACTCCCTGCTGAGCCTTTGCAGCAGGACTCGGGGATGGGAATGGGAATTTTGGGCATCCCGCAGCCTCAGGGCAGGTGGAGCGGCTGGGAACGGATCAAGGGCTGATCTCCCACAAACCGCTGCACAAACAGATCTGACCCCTGAGAGCTGTGCTGGGCTGGTGGCCCCGGGGCTGTCCCCAAGTGTCGCCGTGTCCCTCTGGTGGCTGCGGCGCTCCAGGCACAACCCGAGCCCCTGAGCTGTTTGATGCCCGCTGTGAGCGCGGCCATCCCTCACCAGGAGCAGCAGGGCACTGGGGCAGAGCTGGCAGGGCCTTCTGGCACCCCTGAGTGAGATCTGCATCCTCAGGGGGATGGTTTGCACTTGCAGGCTCCTAAAAAGCCTCTGGGGTGCAGTTTGGGGAGAGGGAGAGGTCTGGGCTGCTGCAGATGTGCTGCCCAGTGGTGGGGACAGCGTGTGCCCCTCATAGTGGTGGCAGGGGTGGGTGACAGCCGTGCTGAGGTGCTGCTCTCTTGCAGATTGCCATCTTCGAGCAGGAGAACTTCCAGGGCCGCTGCCATGAGCTCAGCGGGGCCTGCCCCAACCTGAAGGAAGCCGGCGTGGACAAAGTGGGCTCCATCCTGGTGCACTCCGGACCGTACGTGGGGGCCCTGCGGGGTGGGAGGGAGGGATGGGGATGGGGAGGAGGGGTCTCTCCGCTGCCACACCCACATTGCACCGCGGATTTCACGGATTTCCCGTGGCCATCGCCGCCGAGCTGCTCGCCCAGCTCAGCCCAGTGAGTGCCCGGTGCTGGCAGGTGAGCAGGGGACACAGAGGGTGACAGGAGGTGACATTGTCACCTGGGCAGGCTGAGAGCCCCGCTCAGCACAGGAGAGTGGAGGGCTGTGGGTGTGGGTATGGGCAGAGATCACAGCGCTACCCCCAGTTTGGTTTCCCTCCCTTTGGGTGCAGGCACAGGTGGGACTGGGATCTGTTTGTGCCCTCTCCCCACCTGCTGGCCCCGTGTGTGCTCTCCGGGCAAGGGAGAGCCCTGAAAAGCCCCTGGAGAGTTCCCAGTGCTGCTCCCAGAACCATGGGGTAGCTGGTCAGGGCACAACCCCAGCTGGCGCATTTGGGTGATTATCGCCGGCCGGGGGCTGTGCACAAATCACGAACGGGACGGGACTTTCCCAAAACCCTGTAATTTTGTAGATTCTCACAGGTGATCCCGGGAGTGCCCAGGGACTAAGGGTGGGTGGCCACCCCAGCGGGAAGCCCTGAGATGCCACAGCTGGCCGGAGGCACCGCAGCCCCGCCTGGCACCTCCCTGGCACTTCTCCCGTCCCCGCAGGGAGCAGGGGACACGGCTGGGGCTCATCCCGGCCGATCCCCGCTCCTCTGCCCCCTCTAAAACGCGTCCCCTTCTCTCTTGCAGCTGGGTGGGCTACGAGCAGGCAAGCTGCAAAGGGGAGCAGTTTGTGTTTGAGAAGGGGGAGTACCCCCGCTGGGACTCCTGGACCAACAGCCGGAGAAGCGACAGCATCACTTCCCTGAGACCCATCAAAGTGGTGAGAGCACCCAGACAGCCACTACCCACCCGCCAGACCAAGGTCTGCAGCCAGAAGTGTTCCCCAGCCTTCCCCCGCCCTCCCCAGCCCCGCGGGCGGAGGGGCAGCTCCCCCTCCTGCGCACCCTCGCCCCAGCCCTCGGGGCCCGGGGAGCCGTGGGGGGGTCGGAGGGGGCGCGGGGACGGGGGCGGTGGCAGGTGAGCCCAGAGCCGAGGACGTCTGCTGGTAAGTCTGGCAGTGCCCGCAGGCAGCGGCTCTGTGAGCCCCATGGATGGAAGGATGAATGGATGGATGGATGGATGGATGGATGGATGGATGGATGCCGAGCTACCCCGGCACGGTGCCCGCCCTGGCCTCGGGTTCCCCCCAGCCCTGGGCTCTGCCCCCAGCCCTGGGCTCTGCCCCCCCTGCCCAGCCCCGCGGGGCCGGCGGCCGCTGAGCCCCCGCTCTCTGCTCTCCCGGCTGCAGGACAGCCAGGAGCACAAGATCGTGCTCTACGAGAACCCCAGCTTCACCGGCAAGAAGATCGAAATCATAGACGACGATGTGCCCAGCTTCCACGCACACGGCTACCAGGAGAAGGTCTCATCCGTGCGGGTGCAGAGCGGAACGTGAGTACCGGGGCTGGCCGGGCAGGGTCCCGAGCATCCCCGCGGGCCATGCTTGGGATGCGTGTGTTGTACGACCCCCTCTCTCCTCGTTTGCCTCTCCAGGTGGGTGGGATACCAGTACCCTGGCTACCGGGGCTACCAGTACCTGTTTGAAAAGGGGGACTACAAGGACAGCTCAGACTTCGGCGCTCAGCACCCCCAGATCCAGTCGGTCAGGCGCATCCGGGACATGCAGTGGCACCAGCGCGGTGCCTACCACCCCACCAACTAAAGCCCCCGGCCCGTGCCGGGGCGCGGGGAGCGGAGCAAACGCGTTCCCCCGGCCGCCGCTGTGCCCCCGCGGCCTCGCCTCCCGCCTCCCCCCGTGTGATGCCCGCGCTGCCGAAGCAACTCAATAAAGCTTGGAGTTTCAAAGTCCCAGCTCTGCCCTTTCATGCGCGGCGTGTGGAGGAGTCGCGCTGGCGGGATGGGATGCTCGCCCTGCCCTCCCTGCTCCTGGATGGGGAAGGGGTTGGGATGCTCTCAGTGCCACCCAGCGCCGGTGCCATCGGTGTCCGGGGTGAGGGAGGTGACCTGGGGGCTCTGGGGCTCAGCCCTGTCCTGGGTGACATCCTGCTGGGGCGACAAAGATGTCCCCTGAGCTTTGGGGCAGATGTCACAGATGCTGGGGGGGCTAGGGAAGGATTACCCTTTTGGTCGGGGCACCTCCGAGCGGAATAATAGCATACATTATTAGGCTTTGAAAGCTTTAATTAGTAACAACGCTTTAATTTATCAGTCGCGGTGCTAGAGGATGCCTTTATGATCCTGTCATAACTCGGGCAAAGGCAGCGGAGGAGCGCAGCCGCACCTGCATGCCCGGGGGGGCTCCGTGCGGTGGCACGGCGGTGGCGGTGACAGACGCGGTGGCGGGGGCGGATGGGCTCGGTCCCCTCGGGCAGCGGGACCTGGCTGTGGCAGCCGCTCGGTGCCACCGCGGCTGTGTGGGCACAGGTGAGGGGCACCTGAATGGGCACTCTGGGCACCTGAATGGGCACTCCGGGCACCTGATGGAGCACTCTGGGCTCCCTGTGGCTCCAGGCCCTGCCTGGCTGCGGGTTTGGGTGTGAATCTCCCAAACCCAGGAATCTCAGGGAGTCAGGGATGCTCAGCATCCTCCTGTCAGCTCCCGCATCCATCCGCCACCGAGGATGGGGGTTCACCCCCGAATCCTCTGTGTGCCAGAGGCTTTTCCCTGTGCTCCAGAGGAATCCCTCGGCGGGCACAGCCCAGCCCAGCTCAGGGTCTGTGACCAGCCTGAGTCATCACTCGCCACACGCTGCTGTGAGATTCCAGCTCCTCGGCGAGGCTGTGTGAAAAGCTGCGCCTTCCCTTCCCCAGGGAGGATCCAGGATCATCCCAGACCCGAAGGTTTTAGTGAAAAATGGGATTTTAGCAGTGCTCTGTGCGTGCCGGGAGGGAAATGGTGGCTGCTGGGGGGCAAAGGGTCAAAGAGCAGTGGGGTGGGGAGCAGAGACCCCAAATCAGAGATTTGAATCTCTGACCCCAAGTCAGAGATTCTCAGGCGTGGAACCCTGGAGTGGTTTGGGTTGGAAGGGAATTTAAAGCTCATCTCAATCGGCTACCCTGCAATGAGCAGGGCCACCTTGACCTGCCCAGGTTGCCCCAAGCCCTGTCCAACCCCACAGCTGGGGCCGGGGCAGCTCCCGTGGCGACGGCTCTGGGTGGGCTGGGAGAGTTCTGGGGGAAAAAACACCGAAAGCAGAAGTGGAAAATGTGAGCGAGCCCCGAGCACCTCCTGTGGGACCCGCAGGGGGAAATTCCTCCTCTGGTGGGTGGGTGCACGCAGGTGGGCGCCCTGGGGTCACCTGGAAGCAGCCTCAGCTCTGCCGAGGAGGGTTTTTCCCTCGCTGGCTCTGGGGAGATGTGCTGAGAGAATCATTTTATTTTTTAAATTTTTTATTCAAAAGCAGAAGATCGCCTCCGTCCCGCACCCGCTCCGAGCTGCCATCTGGCTCTCTGATACCTCGCTCATCTCCTCAGCAGCTCCGAGCCCCCTCGGCCACCCCTGTCCCCTCCCTCCCGCCGGCCACCGTGTCCCTTTGCCGGGGCTGGGGAGATGCCAGCGGTGTCACTCTGCAGGCTGGGTGGGTGGTTTTGCCATCGTGCCAACAGCTAAAGCTGTTCTCCAGGCTGCGGAAGGGATTTTTAATTTATTTTTTTTTCACCCAGCAAAAAGAACAGGGGGGATCAGCCCCCAGCGCTGCCGGCCATGCTGGTTCTGGTTCCATCCCCCGGTTCTGGTTCCATCCCCCAGTTCTGGCTCCATCCCCGGCTCTGTTTCCATCCCCGGTTCTGGTTCCATCCCTCGGTTCTGGTTCCATCCCTCGGTTCTGGCTCCATCCTCGGTTCCTCCCGTCCCCGCCACCCCCAGCAGGTGAACCCCACCGGGCAGGGGCTGCCCGCAGGGGAGCTGCAGCAATTTGCGTGGGGTAATTAATGAGAGAGTAAGAATGATGCAAACCCTGGCTAAAACCCACACTGAGGTGTCTTTTCCTTCCTGTTTTCTTTTCCCAGTGGAGCAGCAGCCGCTGGCTGTCCTTGGGAATGCCTCCATCAGGACCGGGATGGGCCGGTGAGGAGGAGGAAGGGTGAAGGGATGAAGATGTGCCACTCGGCTCCCACTGGCTTTGCTTTGCCTTTGCCAGCGGCAGCCGGGTGAATCCCCCCTCAGGACACCCCAGGTTGGAGAATCACAAGCTAAAAAACAACTCTCCTGAAAAATATGGATTGTTTTTTACTTAAATACATCAGGCTGAGATCAGCCGCACCTGCAGCCTGGGTGCTTTGGTTACCTAATGTGCTTTGCCAGCTGTGAAACCCCAGCTTCACTGTGGGTTTCACAGATTTTTATCCTCTGAAAATCATTGTTATGTTTAATTCTCCATCTTCAGGAGCCACGTGATTATATGAAATTCTTAGCTTCAATTTTTCTTCCCTTCTTCTTTGCATTAAATGGAGCCTCCAGCCTCATATTTGTGCCTCCACGCACAGAACCAGCCACAAACTCTGGAGGTTTAAGGAAGGAAGGAAAACCAAGCAGGAACCCAGCATGAATTATTAAAGCCTTGTGGTTTTCCAGGGCAGATTTGTGATTTATCAATGTTCAGCTTTGGCATGTGGAAAAGTAATCTCTGCCCTGATTAATGCGAGGGCTGAGACAGGAGTGAAATATCCCAGAGAGAGAGAGAGAGAAAGAGAGAGGCGTTTTGGTTCTGGCTGTCCTGAGAATGGGCATTCCTGTTCTCAGTGCCAGGCTCCCATTTGCTTTCTGCTCCTTGTTTTTGTTCCTGACATCGGTGTGATGAGGCAGAGAAAGGAAGCAATGAAAAACCTCCACAGCTCCTTGCAGCCGGTAAAATCCCTGTCCGGCTGAAAAGCTAATTAAGAAACATCACTCCTCCAGCGGCCAGAATTGGAAGCAGCCTCGTGGAGACATAATGGGATTAGTGGGGATCAGAGGATTGCAGCCGGGCAGGACAGCCACGATGCTGAAACCCTCAGGAGCAACCCAAAACTCTTCACTGACACAAGGGGTGTGACCGTGTTCACAGGGGTCTGAGGATGAGGGAAGAGACGAGGATCTGACTCCATGTTTCAGAAGGCTTGATTTATTATTTTATGATGTATATTATACTAAAACTATACTAAAAGAATAGAAGAAAGGATTTCCTCAGAAAGTTAGCTAAGAATAGAATAAGAAGGAATGATAACAAAGGCTCTGTCTCAGACTCTCTGTCTGAGCCAGCTGACTGTGATTGGCCATTAATTAGAAACAGCCAACATGAGACCAATTACAGATCCACCTGTTGCATTCCACAGCAGCAGATAATCAATGTTTACATTTCGTTCCTGAGGCCTCTCAGCTTCTCAGGAGGAAAAATCCCTAAGGAAAGGATTTTTATAAAAGATGTCTGTGACAAAAGGGATGTGCTGGGAAGGGGTTCCATGGGCCTTCCTCTGCATCCAACACCTTTCCCCAAACAAATGGAAAAAAGGTAAATATTGCATTTCCCTCCGAGTGAGCAGCCAGGGTTCACCCTTGGGGACAGCCAGCAGTGGCACTGTGACCCCTCCATGGGGACACCAGGGCCGGAGAGCAGCAGCTCCAGGTGAGGAGCTGGCACAGTGACCAGCACTGTCACATCCAGCAAATCCAGCAGCAGGGAGTTCTGTGAGTGCCAGCAGAGGCTGGGGAACGCTGTCCGAGCTGGAAACCCCTGGGCAGCACAAGTGGCAATTAGGAAACATCTGTTCCTCACAGCGCATGGCAACGTAATGGGATTAAAATGTATCACCGGATTAGGGCAGCGCTGCACAGATCAGCTGCTGTGGGTGTTCTTGGGGGGGAAAAAAAAAGGGAAAAGCGAATTTCTGTCTTTGGCATGGACATAACCTTTATGTTTCTTTTTTTATTTGTACCTTGTGCATGGTGCAGAGCTGGAGCCAGACCTTCTCTCTGCACGGTTCAGTTCATCTCAAAGGAAACTGGGGCTGAGTTTAAGCGATTTTAGATGAAATGGCCATGTGAGCAGCCAGTCCCTGGTGCTGCCACTAAGGCTGGAGAAGTGGTTTTAGCTGGGTGAGCCTGGGGTATGACACGGTGGCCTGTCCCCTCTGTCCCCTCTGTAGTGATGGGAGGTGCGTCATGAGCTGGGTTTGGTCCCTTTGGGTGGTGGGAGGATGCTGCAGGGCCTGGAATTTGCCCCAGTTCCCTCAAGGAGCATCCCTAGGGCTGGAATTTGCTCTAATTCCCTCATGGAGCATCCCTGGGGCTGGGAATTTGCCCTGATTCCTTCATGGAGCATCCTGTCTGGAGCATCCCTGGGGCTGGGAATTTGCCCTGATTCCTTCATGGAGCATCGCTGGGGCTGGGAATTTGCCCTGATTCCCTCATGGAGCATCCCTGGGGCTGGAAATTGCCCTGATTAGCTCAGGGAGCATCCCTGGAGCTCTTCCCCTCAGGAGAAACACCCAGGCTGCAGGAAAACCCTGAGAGAAGCATCAGGAGAGAAGTTTGAGGCAGGAACAAGAGAGCAGCCTGCATTTATTGCTCCCATGGCTCCCATCAGAAAGGCACAGCCCATTCACCCCATCCTGGCCATGGGGCCACCCCGGGCACAGCCGGGCTGGTTTGGGGGTCTCCATCCCTTTGTTCCCAACACCTCAAACCCAACAGGGCCGTGCCAGGCATGGGCACAGCAGCCGTGCAGACAATGGGGACATTCTTGGGCGAAGCAAAGCGATAACGCCGAGAGCCGCCCGCTATTTTGGGAGCTCATATGCTCCGAGGCAAATGTCATTTGTGTGTAAGATCCATTTAGGGAGCCGCGTAATGAAGTCGTGCATCATGAGGAGGGAGCGGCTCGCTTAGCAACCTTGCCGCGGGTGACGTCTGGTGCTCCTTCCTCTGCAGGACGGGATTGCTCCTCCGGCAGCCGCAGAGAGAAAGCGCTGCGAGCAGCGGCCGGGAGAGGCGCTTTGGGCTGCGAGCAGCTCCCAGCTGCTGAGATGGGCTTGTGTCCCTGTGCTGGGCAGGGTTTGAGTGCTGAGAGCATCCCCCAGCTGCTGAGATGCCCCTGCGCTGGGCAGGGTTTGGGTGCTGTGTGCTGAGATGGGTTTGTGCCCCTTTTCTGGGCAGGGTTTGGGTGCTGAGAGCAGCTCCCAGCTGCTGAGGTGGGTTGTGCCCCTGTGCTGGGCAGAATTTGGGTTCTGTGAGCATCTCCCAGCTCCCCAGGTGGGCTTGTCCCCCTGTGCTGGGCAGAGTTTGGGTGCTGAGAGCAGCCCCCACCAATATCCAGTTGCTGAGATGGGCTTGTGCCCCTGTTCTGTGCAGGGTTTGGGTGCTGAGAGCAGCTCCCAGCTCCCAAGGTGGGCTTGTGCCCCTGTGCTGGGCAGGATTTGGGTGTTTGTGCCCCTGTTCTGTGCAGGATTTTGGCGCTGTGAGCAGCTCCCGGCTCCCAAGGTGGGCTTGTGCTCCTCTGCTGTGCAGGATTTGAGTGCTGTGAACTGCTGAGATGGGCTTGTGCCCCTTTTCTGGGCAGAGTTTGAGTGCTGCAAGCTGCCCCTACCCACGGAGCCTCGGCTCTTTTAGGGGTGCAAGAAGCTGGGGGGACAGAGCCCTTTGGTTGTGGGGGATGAAAGCAAGAGCTGTGGTCTAATTTCCAATTCAGAGATCCCCCTGGATGGAATGTCCTGATGTGTTGGATGTGCTGGATGTGCGGGGGGCTCTGGGCACAGGCTGGCAGCGGGAGGAAGGCAGGGAGGGAGAGGATGGCAGGATGGCTGCCTCACAGGCGCGGGAATGTCCGTCCGGGTTCTCTCCAGGTTTCCGGATGATGAGCAATTACGGGAGAGATTTACAGCAGATTAAGTCAGAAGGCAAAGTCCATTATCTGCCCAGAGGAGATGCAGAGGCTGTGTGGGAAGGGAAGGGAAGGGAAGGGAAGGGAAGGGAAGGGAAGGGAAGGGAAGGGAAGGGAAGGGAAGGGAAGGGAAGGGAAGGGAAGGGAAGGGAAGGGAAGGGAAGGGAAGGGAAGGGAAGGGAAGGGAAGGGAAGGGAAGGGAAGGGAAGGGGGGCGCTTTTACCCTCATCCCCCTGGACAGTGGCTCTGCTCCTCTGGGGACAGTGTCCACTCCAGGCATGGTGGCATCAGAACCACAGCAGGCCCCTGAAATCATGAAATTTCAGGATTTTGGTGCTGGAATTTGCCCTAATTCCCTCATGGAGCCCATGGCACTGGCTGTTGTAGGAGACCCTCCCATTGGAGGTGTCTGTTCCCAGCCACAGGGCCCAGCTGAGCTGCAGATGCTGAGGCTGTGGGGATGCATTTTAGCAGCAAGACGCTTTTGAGGTCACCGAGGGTTTATTCACTGTGCTCTCTGACGTGTAAATCTCTCTGAGAATAGTCTCTGTTCCCCTGGGGAAGGCTGTCCTGGGGGGGCTGCAGCCACCCGTGGGGATGTGCCCACTGACCCACTCTGGTCACTCCCCAGGGCTGTGGCCTCACTGCTTCCCTCAGCTGTGAAATGAAGGCAATTTACTGCTCTGCTCTACAAGGGCACCGAGAGGGAAGATGAATTGTTTGGCATGACAGACAGGATGGGTTCTGATCCTCAAATCCTCCTGTTTTGCTGTTTGCCAGGCCCTGCAGGAGCGCGGCTCCGCTGGGATCATGGGCTCCTTTCCCCAACCTCACTCCGGACCAGGTGGCCACAGATTTGGCACAAAAGCAGATCCAGCAGCCTGGGGACAGCACGGCTGGTGGCCCTGGTGACCTCAGGGCTGACATGCAAAGAGCAGCTCAGCCCCCAGCACCTGCGTGCAGGGCGGTGACGCAGCTGTAGGCCTCAGACCTGCAGAGTCGGGATTAAACTTGACACTTAGAGCCTGAAAATCTGCTTAAGGGAAAGCTGACACAAACCTCAGCCCTGCCAGGACCTGTGCTGTGGAGCAGGGTCACAACTCTCCCTGCACTGCGGTGTCCCAGTGGGAGTTACCCACAGCTGTGATCCACACGTCCCACAGCCCTCGAGGGAGAATTCCTGGTGTGGGATGATGTCAGGGGCCTGCAGCAGAGAATTCCTGTGAGAATTCCAGGTGTGGGATGACGTCAGGTGCCTGCAGCAGAGAATTCCTGTGAGAATTCCAGGTGTGGGATGATGTCAGGGGCCTGCAGCAGATGCCCCAGCCATGCCAGCCCACCTATAGCTCCCAGGCCTTCCCCACAGCAGAGGTGTCCTCTCCTCACTCCCTGGGGATGCAGGAGCAGATTCCCATCCAAACCCTGCTCCCTCATCCTCCCAGCCCTGCTCCCTGCTGGCTCCTTCCCAGCACAGTGCATTCCCAAACATCCCTGTGCCCTGCCACCAGCACCAGCCTCTTGGCATCCATGCAGGCAGCTGTGCCCCCCCTTCAGCTTGCTGGGGTGCTCCTTCCACTGGTTCTGTGCCAGTCCTGGAGATTTTTGCTGCAGCATCAGGAATTCTGTGGGAGAGGTGGCACCCAGCACCCTTGGCCGTGATTTTGGGCACTGCACAGCTCCTCTGGGGCCTGGGTGCCACTGATACCAAAGTGAGTTGTCAGTGTCACCTCACAGCGAGCTGCAGAAGGCAGTAATGAAGGCTGCTGAGCACGCACTTCTCCCTAAATTACCTCATTTATTCAGGGAATCAGATGCCGCAGTCTTTCATGGCTCCTTGTGAGGCTCGGATCTTGTGGGATGCAAGGCTATTAATAGGACCCAATCTTTCCCCTTCTTCTTCTCCGGGCTAAAGGCAGAAGAATTCAAACAAGGGCCCCTTTGATGTGACAGAAGTACAAATAAACCCCGTGCCATTTCACTCCCAGTGCATTCCCATGTTTCTGCTGGCTTTGCCTGGCTCAGGGCTGCACCAGCAGCTCTGGGGACAGGCAGCCAAGGTGGAGGAGCAGCCTGTGGTGCCCCTTTCAGCTGTCCCTGCCCCTGTCTGTGGTGACATCAGGAGCTCTGAGACCAGATGGATGAGATGGGACGCGGGTGAATGATCAGCCAGGGCAGCAAATGCCAATTTGTCTGTAAACAGGCTCGGAGCACAAAGAGCCAGGGAAGGGAAATAACTAGAAAGCATTTCCCACACAGCCAGACTTGTTTCCAAGGAGCAGAGACAGCCTCTCCAGAGCGCTGGGGGGATTTCAGCCCTGCATCCTCTGGCTGCTGACCCCCTCTCCCTATGCCTGGTGTGGCATTGATGGGTCTGGAGTGAGCTCTGAGCCCTTCACAGCATCTCCAGCACTGACCCTGTCCTGATCCACCCCTGTGGTCCTGATCCACCCAGGGGAGAAAGGGTCTCATTTCCAGCTCTGCACAATTTACCTTTCATAGATGCCGTAGCAGAATCTGAATTACTTTCCAGTGCTTCAATATTTGCACAGTTGTTGGTTTTTCTCCTTCTGTCCCTCAGAATTTATAGCCAAATTAGGCAATTATTGATTTTTTTTCTCCCTTTATCAAGTTACATTCAAGCCCGCCTGTGGAACAGCAAATGCTCAATGGGTCCCTCTTGACATCTGTTTGTCTGATCAATCTGTGCAGGGAAAATGCTCCTGCAGTGTCTGATCCCACCATAGTGCTGAACAGGGACATTTTGACTCTTTGTGGGGCTCTGAGACATTTGCTGTTCCAGCTCTTATTTGGTTTATTTTCTTCAGCTTGTAACAACACACTCTAGTGTTTTTAAATCGGGGAGTTCTTGGGGATGGGTCAGGTCTGAGCTGGGCATGGATGTTACAGGCTGGGGGACACAGGGAAGGTGCCCTGTGATCCAGGAGGGTCTGTGAGGGTCAGTGTCCCACTGCCCTTGGTTCTCAGGCCTCTCTAACCCCCCTGGGCAGGACTGGAATGAGCTCCTCCAGCAAGGAGTGAGCCAGGTGCCATGTCCATGTCATAACTGACCTGTAAGGACAATCACAGGTGGAAATTT
This sequence comes from Zonotrichia leucophrys gambelii, assembly GCF_028769735.1. NCBI lineage: Eukaryota > Metazoa > Chordata > Aves > Passeriformes > Passerellidae > Zonotrichia > Zonotrichia leucophrys. The sequence continues at coordinate 4,454,263 of NC_088185.1, forward strand.
ATGTGTGAAAATGGCTCAAACTTCCCTGTCCCATGAGAGTTCCTGTAGAGGAGCCCGGGTGTGTGCAGTGGGATGTACAGGTGATGCTGGGTGCAGGGGGATGTACAGGTAATGCTGGATGCACTGGGATGTACAGGTGATGCTGGGTGCAGTGGGATGTACCAAGTGATGCTGTTTAAGGAGCAGTGGGATGTACAGGTGATGCTGGGTGCAGTGGGATGTTCCAGGTGATGCTGTTTAAGAAGCAGAACCAGGGCTGGGTGTTGATGCAGATCCCTGGCTCTCCCTCCTGCAGTGGGAGTTTCACCTCTCCAGTGCCACCCCTGTGTCACCCAGGATGGTGTTGGTGTGGCAGTGCTGGCTCTGTGACCCAGCTTTGTGCTGATGCTGCTCCCTTTACAGCTTGCCCTGGCCAGGTGAGGGGGTGACGCTCCTTTATTTATCAGGAGGGAGGGAGGGAAGCTGTGCCATCAGGAATGTCCCCGTTTGTGCTGCCAAGGGGTCACAGCGAGGGCACAGGGCTGCAGCTGGCAAGGCACAGCTTGGGGTGGGAGGCAGCACCAGGACATTGCTGTGTGCCATGTCAGGGGAAGAAAATGTGCAGAGGAAAATGTCAGTGAGGTATTTTTATTACATGGTGAGAGGGGTGGTGTGATGCAACTGCAAACGGGAGGCCCCGGTCTTCTCGTGCCTGTGTTTTCTCATGCAAGTCTTTATAGATGCTGCATGACTTTCAACTCTGCTCTTATCTCTGCCCCCAGAGGACATAATTATTGCTAGTCTGACTATGCCAGTACAAATGTTTGATGGTGAATAATATTTTTGAGAACTGAATTGCCACTTGTTTCCTAATTAAAACCCAACCTCCTCATCATGTCAGCTATTTGCAAAAGGGAACACGATGATGATAAGCTACACGGAGGCTTTACCTGTCTGAGGTGGCTGAAGTGGCTTTGGTAAAAGTGTTCAGGAGCAAGCAGGAGGGATCCTCAGAGATGCAAAAGAGCCACCCTGCTTCTCTGAGGAGCTCCCCTCACCCTGGGATTTGGGGTGAGGGCAGAGGCTGCCTTCTGTAAAACTGCTCCTCCTGGAACAGACAGTGAATAAAAGCAGAAGCAGCCGTGGCCATTAATTACTCTATTTGTTTTCCACATTGCCTCTCACCACTTATTAGCACAGCGCTAAGGAGATGGGATGCAACCCCAGGCTGGGTGTGGATGCTGCAGAGGAATGAATGAATGCCTGTGGGATTGCCATGGATGTGCCACTGCAGGGCAGAGGGGACAAAGCCACCCCAGGGCCTGGCAAAGAGCAGAATGTGACAGGCAAAGTGGATGGAGTGAGGATGTTCTTTGGGATGCTGGGCTAAAGTCATGGGAGTGGTGAGGCAGCAGGATGGGGAGTGCTGGCATTGGAATTCCCAGGAATGTATTTGTATTTCCGCCTGCCCTGCTGGCCTCCAGGCACTGATGAATCCTCACACAACCTCATTAAGCAGGAGCTGCTTCCCCTCCAGGTAACCCGTGCTCAGGAGCTCTTTGGGAACACTGAGGTGAGTGTGGGGAAAGGGGTTCTGCCCTCTCCCCTTCAGTCAGGCACCCCAAAAGTACAGCCAGAACTGCAGCAAAACATAACCTCGCTATAAACAAGCCACAGAGAGTCAGATTCCCATGGGGATCCATCACCAATAAATGATTCTCCACCAGCGCTGCCAAGGAGGAGCAAACAATTTGTCCTCTCTCTAGAGAGCAGCAGCCCATGGAGGGAACTGAGCTAAACACTCCTCAATGCTCTAATCTCCACCTATGCGCATTTCTGGCAGTGTGTCAGAAATATTAGTAAAAATCATATTAAAATAATATTTAATGATCTTTTATGTGAACATCCCCCTGGAGAGATGTTGCTGGCATCAGCACAGAGAGGAGATCTTATTTGATATGGGATTTGGCACAGCTTGGAGGGCAACAGGACGGATGTGGCTCCGTCCTGGGTAATGTGTTGCAGCATTATCTTGATGGGATGGTGTCAGTGTGGGACGCATTAATAAATCTACAACAGCCCCGTAGCTCCCTGGAACATCATCTGTCATGCTGTGAAGCAGAGCAGGGCGAAATTAAACATTTAAATCTCACACAGATGGTAGGAGGAACTCGCTCCTCGGAAGGAAGGAGCGGCAGAGGGGAGGTTGGGTTCCTGGCTCCGCAGTGGATGCAGAGCCTGCAGCCCAGCCAGGCCTGGAGACACACTCAAATTGATTGAGCAGAATCCATCACCATCCACAGAAATGTCAGGAGATGCTTAAATGCATGCAGAGTGTATCGTGTTCTGACCTCTGCCAACCCTGGCATCGATTAACTCTGGGTTTCCTTTACCTGGGGGAATCCCCAGAGCGCTGTTTATAAACATTCACAAACACCAAACCCCACAGAGGAGGCACAAAACAGCACAAGAACAACGCAAACACTTGGCCTGGGGTGCAACACAGGCTGAGGAAAGCTGCAGGCTTGCACTTGGGGGACTGAACTTCCCTGAAAAGGAGGAGGCTGGCACTGCCTGTTCTGCTCACATTGGGAAAAAAATTCATGTCTGATTTCACTCTGTTATTAAAAAAATACCCGTCCCAGTGACCTTTAAAATATCTGAATATAACACTAAAAAATGCATGTGTTGCTAGAGGTGAGCATGCATAGCCTGATGTGGGCTGTCTCCCCAGCCAGGGTGGCTCTGGGGACATTCCACCACCACCTCTGGCTGTGCTGCAGCCACGCTTGGGAAATCAGCAGAGCAGAAAACACCTTTGCTTATCACCCACCACCACCCCATTGGCTGCTGCTGCTGCCACACCAGCACCAAAAGCAGAAAGAACAAATTCCTTAACTTGGCCCTCACCAGACCTCACTTCCTAGAAACTGTCACCAGGAATGCCTTTGACGTCTGCACAACAAGAATATCCAGCTAATAACAGTGAAAACGTGGCACAGCAGCAAATAGGAGAGCATTAGGGACACTAAGGGGCATCTTGGTGGCTGCATTTGCTGTCACCAACAGTGTAAAGCCATGCAGACCTCTGAGCAAACACAGGGCCCTCCTCACCAGGGCGATGGTTTCTGTTTGCTTGGGGTGTTTAGCAACACCCTCAGGTCAGTGCTGAGATCCTCCCCGTGTGCTGCTGCTGCTGCTCCAGGGAATGAAACCTGGCTCTTCCCGTGGATTTGGGCACAGGGGCTGCAAAACTTGGGGAGTCCCCTGGGAAGAGCCAGCACAAGGCACGTGCCCAGCCACATCACCAGGCTGAGGATGTGGGGAGAGGAATTTCCCTCCCATCACACCCCTGTAAATGGAGAGCTCACGTGGAGGCTCTGGAAGAACTTTTGGAGAACCACAGCCAGCCCTAGCAGCCCAGGGGATTTCAGGATATAAAAATACCCCTTTCCATGGTGTAGCTTGGATCAGTGAAACCCTTAAACAGGGCTGGTGGGGCACTTTACGCTGAACTTCCAGGAGGGATGTGCCCTAAATCTTCCTCTGCTCCCTTCCACACTTGCTTGGACGCCCTGAGCCTCAGCCTTGCTCTGGGGCCACTGGTGGAGGAGAAACCTTCCGAAGTGGATCTGTTCCGGTGGAAAGTGTTGGCTTAAATTAACATTTTCAACAAAAAGCAGGTTCTCAGACGGTTCATAATGAGGCACATGGTGAAATCCTCCCAGCTGTATGCTCTACCTCGCTTTAATCAGATCATTAACTTTCATAAAGATGTAGGCAGGAGGAGTGGCGGCACTTGAAAAGAACTCAAAACACGCTGAGTTTCAAACTTCAGACTTGTCATTGACTTAGCCTTTCATTGAGCCAATTATTTATGACATATTTGACGAAATTCAGAAAAGAAAGCACTTAAAATCTGCATATCTGCTTGGCTGCAGTGGAGCTACTACTACTTGAAGGAGGAACACGAGCAGGGATCTCTGCTCGGAGCCTGAGGACACCTGGGTGCCTTGTTTTGCATCATTATTTGCCAGCAAGTGGTTACACGAGCACCGATGGGGTGTCACACAGGCGCATTTATTTGTATCCTGTTTTTGTTATGCACGCCTTTTAATAAATTATGAGGAAATTAATTCCGAACTTATGCGTCCAGCTGGGTGCTGAGGCTTGCAGGCAGCTCAGCGCTCCGCGGCTGGGGCTGGCTCTTGTGGAACCGCGGAATCCCGCAGAAGTTTGGGTTGAAATAACCTAAAATTCCCATCCCACCCCTTTACCATGGACACTTTCCACTATCCCAGGTTGCTCCAAGCCCCGTCCAACCTGGCCGGGGACGCTTCAGGGATCCAGACGCAGAGCGGGTCCCCGGTACCCCGAACCCCGCGGGTGCCGTGGCCGCTCGGTGCCGGTGCCGCGGGCTCTCCCCGCTCCGGCCGCCGCCGATCCATGTCGGGATTTGGGGCGGCGCCGCGGGGCAGCCCGGTCCGCCCGCCCATGGCAGCGAGCGGCGGGCCCGGGGCCGCGGGGGCCGCGCAGGCTGCGAGCGGCGGGGGCGGACCGGCCGCCGCCATGGGCCCGGCGGGGGCGGGCGGGCGCTGAGGGGGGCGCGGCGGGGGCTCCCTCCTTCCTTCCCTGCCTCCTTTCCTCCCTCCCTCCCTCTGCCGTCCGTCTGTCCGTCCGTCCCTCCTGCCGCCCGCCCGCCCCGGGGCGCAGGGCGGGAGGCGGGAGCGGCCCCCCGCGCTCCGCACACGCGCACCGGGAGCCGCTCGGCCGTACCGGCGGAGCCGCCGCCGCCGCCCGCCGCCAACCCCCGCCCCGGGGGCGGCTGCCCCGGCGGAGCCTCCATCTGCAGCCCGGCGGCGGAGCGGGAACATGGCGGACCTGGAGGCGGTGCTGGCCGATGTCAGCTACCTGATGGCGATGGAGAAGAGCAAGAGCACCCCGGCGGCCAGGGCCAGCAAGAAGATCACCCTGCCCGAGCCCAGGTACCGCCCGCCCCGCCGCGGCCCCGGCCCGGCCCCCGCCGCCCTCCCCGCGCCGGACATAACGGTCCGGCCGTGCCCCCGCGGCCTCCGCCGGCACCGGGGCCGGCCTTGGCGAGCGCGGGGCCGGGCTGGCTGTGCTGGCTGTGCTGCATGCGTGTGTTTATTTGCCACAACTTGTGCGGGGTCCCTCGGCGGGTGAAGGGGGGACGCCGGTCCCTGCAGGGATGAAGCCCCGCAGCTCGGGGGTTTATGGCTCCCCAGCCCGGCGGGTGAGGAGTTCCCGTCCAAAGCGTTTGGTAGCACCGAACGGAGCCGCTCTGGCCGTGCCGCTCTGCAGAGCGGTTTTTTGGTGATGCTTCACGGGGTTTGACAGGGGATGCGGGAGGAGGACGGGGCCGGAGCTCGTCCTTAGCAGGCGGCTCACGGAGCCGAGGTGCCGGTGCCGGTCTGGGCTCCTTCGCCCCGACCTTCCCCGGTCCCACCGCAGGAGCAGCCGGGTGCCCTGGCACAGCCGAGGTTGTTTGCTTGGAGCTTGGTGCTAAAAGCAGCTTTTCCTCTGCAAAAACAGCATTTTTCCCCGTGGTTATGTGTTTGTTATAAAATCACCTGAACATCGCTTATTTATTGGTGAAATTAAAACGGAGCTTTTCCTTTTATTCATGGCTGTGTGTGTGTGTGTATACATATACATACATAAAATGAAGATTCAGCCAGCAAACAAAATACTGCAACAGGAAAAATCTAAACCAAATTTTACTGCAGAATGTGTAGGCAGTTTGGAAGCCTGCTGGTGGCCTAGCCTAGCTGTCTGCTGTGAGCCAGGGATCGCTGGAGCCCTCTTCCCACTTCTCCACTCGTTTTCCTGCCTTTCTGCTGGAATGCTGGTAGGCTGCAGAGCAGGGGAAGGTGAAGGATGCCCAGCCCATGTTTATCCCCCTTGCAGGGGCAGTGAGAGCTGAGGTGATGAAGTTTGGCTGTTGTGTTTAAGGTCAGGTTGAGGATGGTGTTGCTGGATGGTGCCTGCTTTTCTCCTGGTATGTGTTTACACTTTAAAAGCCATACAATATCCATGACATTTCATCTGCCCTGTTAGCCCGAGGTGCAGCTTTGCTGAGGGTGCTGGTGGCTTCATATGCCTCAGTGCTCTGGTGATGTTGGTGATGTCCTGCTCCCTGTTCCCAGCAGGGACATGACCCTGAGGGCAGATGAAAGGTGGGACGTGGAGAATTGCAGGGCAGGAGGAATCCTCCCGATGCCATGAGGAACATCAGCAGGGTTGGTGCTTGTGGAGAGGCTGGAAGCTGCTGCCTGCTCCGACATCCCTCATGCCCAGCGTGGCGGAAGCCTCGTAGTGAGCACAGCACGAGGCCTGAGGAACCTGCTGTGCTTTGCTCTCCTGCTCCAGGATTTATGTGTTTGGTGGTTTCCCTGAGCTGGGAGAGGTGCTTCACCTGTGTTTGGAAAGGCAGTGCCAGGTGCCAGAGGAAGTTTTGCAGGGAAGGCGAAAGGATCGCTGGCCAAAGTGCCTCGCTCCTTGGGCTGCCTGTGGAAGGACCTGTTGGAGGTCATGGCTTGCCACCCTCCCTGGTGTGTGATGCCCTGTAGGAGGTGAGAATCCTTCAGAGAGGAGAGGTTTGGGGCTGTACGTGGTGCTGTGGGGCAGGGACACGCCAGGCCCTCAGCACAGGAGCGGAAGGAAGCACGGACATAACCGAGAACAGGGACTTACCTCAGCCCGGGACCACAAACGGCTCTGGGGTGCCCAAAATGACTGAACCTCTCAGCTTCTAACTGAAACCAGGGGTTTCCTCATGCAGTAGGAAATTGTGACCGTTATTCTGGTGTCAGATATCTTTGTGCTGGCTTCTGGCTGGTTTTTTTTGATGCCTCTCATTAGAGCAGACATGGTGTGCTGGGTATACTGAAATATTCTGTATCGCTGGCAAAGTGATTCATTTAAAATGACATAAATCGGCTGGTTAAAGGCAGGTTGATATAGTAACAGGAAAAAAAATACAACACACAGAGTCCTCTCTTGTTTGAAATCAAACAATTTTTCCAGATATTCATTATTTCTGTGTGTGTGTGAGCAGCTCCTTGGAGGAGCCTGGCTCTGTAATGTTGGGTTTGCAGCCATCCCTGCCATCAGTCCTGGCTGTCACTGGTACAGAGAGCAGGAAGATCACTGGAATATCACATCCATGCTTGAGAATAAATGCCCCTGCATTATTGCAGTGCTCTGCTCACAGAAAGGTGTTGGTTTATCTCTGGTGGGCAACCACAGCCCAGGGACGGGTCCTGTGCCCTGGTGTTATCTCCTATTGAAATATTAGAAATGTTTTACCCCTTGTCTCCTTGCTGGAGCCCTGTACACCTGTCGGCACCCTTTTATCTTTCCCAGATAAGGCTGAGGTTAAATGAAGCAAATGAGTTTACTGTAATGCAAATTTGAGGGGGCTTCCTGTTTACAAGGAAATAGCTGTAGTGCCGGCAGAATGAATTCCAAGGCTGCAGGCCAAGGCTTAGCAGCAAATAAACTATGAGGGTGAAGAGTTTATTGGCCGTAGGGCTGATTATTGCTGAGTTTTCCTGAATTATCCTCAGACTGGTTTTGTCCTGAAATCGTTCAATATCACAGTTTGGGGAGGAAGCACAGAAAACACTAATGAGCCGGGGAGTGCCTAAGGAAGAGGATTAGTGTGTTTTTGTTTTTTTTTTTAAGCACCAAAACAAAACAACCCTTCTTCCATCCTCTGTCATCTGCTTTTCCTTCCTTTCTGCATTTCCTCCTTTCGTTCCTAAGAGCCTTTGCCAAGAGCTGTGAGAGCTGTGGTATCTTTGTGTTGTACATTGTTTCCTAAAAGCCTGTTTTTCAGGGAGATTCGCATGGGTGGGCAGAAAAGCTGTCAGAGGCAGAATATCCTGCTGAAATCAGGCCTGGAATGGGAAGGAAGTCAGCCCTGTGGAAATATGAGCAAATATGAAACCTAAATGCTATCCTGCAGCATTGCTCTCAAATATCTTAAGTTTTGGTGGGAAAGGAGTAAATTAACCGCATTTTGAATTTTTTTGGCTATTCAGCAGGCTGCTGAGGGTTTTTCCTTTTCCATGTCGATTTTACATTTCCCTTATTTTGGTCAGAGGGAGTGGAAGAGCACTTATAGAACAGCTGTTTTTATTTGCCAGCAGCTTGTTCTGGTTTGAGTAAAGGATTTGCGTAATGTGAAGCTGAGAAAAATGGTCCAAGAAATCAGGTAACAAATGGGAGAGGGTTCAGGGCTTGCAGAAGCCTCTTGTGTGCGCCTCTGGAAAGTTGACATTAAACCTTTCTTGCTATAAACATCACGTAAGCTTTGGGTGCTTTTGGTATACAAATACCACGGGCATGGTAACAAAACACAGCATCCATCTGTCCAGGCTTCTCTCCCTCAGGCTGTAGATATTTCTCATCCCATCTCTCCTTTTCTAACCTGCTTTCACTAATTACCTCTATTTCAAGTTAATTCTGATTTTTCTCCCACTCTTTTTCATTGGTCTCCTCTGAATCTTGTTCTGCTGGGGGAAAAGGGAGCATGTTGCAGTCACTTTTTTTTCTTTAAAATAATGCTTTTAACATGACATTTTTCCTCAGTTATCTTCCTATCTTCACTTCATTTGTAGGGGTGAATTCTGGCCCCCGGTACCCAGCTGCTTCTCATAGGGTGATGTGCCCTTTGATTTCTCACCCAGTATTCAAACTGGCTTGTTAAAATTCTCATTAAAGGTTATTGAAAATACAGAGGTTAATTTGCCTTCCCAATTCTATCCTGAGCTATTTGTAATTTGTGCAAAATATTGTTGAAATCCAAGCGACACCTCCCGCTCAGGGTTAAGCATCATTGCTCTGTTCTCTCTTGCTTCTGATTTTGTAATTCTGTTCTCTTGGCCTTGCTTTGCTCTTTCTGTGGATTTCACTTCATTCTTTGAGGTGGCCTTCAGGGAGTTCTTGCACCTTGTGAAACTCGTGTAAATCTCCGAGTTGCAGGCTCACATTGCCCTGTCTGTGCTGTCAGTCTGGGTGATTTTGGTGGTGTTTTCTCTGGTGTTGTTTAACGCCTCCGTGTTGTGTTTATTCATTTACCCTGCTGTCTCTGGGAACGTTTTCCTGACAATTGCTTGTGTAATTTTCATTTTTGTTGCTGTTCCGCCCGTGTCAGCCCTCTGTGTCTCTCTAGGTGCTTCTGTGTTGCTGTAAGAAAACTCTTCAGTTTTGGGTAGCTCCTTCCAATCAATGCCTGAGAACCCTTCCCATGAAGAAATTCTTCCTGATATCCAAAATCTGAAGCTTAAATGAGTAAACTGAAGATAGTGTGAAAAGACCCACGTGAGGGTTCATTGGGAGCCACTTGAAGAAGGGGAAAAATTTGCTTTTTTCTGAACTAACAGTACAATAAAGGCTGAACACTTGTGATTTTTGGTGGATTAGCTCAGGGTGAGACTGAGTAGTGAAATTTTGATTGGAAATTCAGCCTCCCTTGCTTTGCCATCAGCAGAAGTGTGTGGCTGTGAAGGCAGTAAGAAATGGCTCTCTCCAAATAATTGGGTGTGCACACAGAGTGCTGGGGCTGCTGACAACGTGTACTTGCTTTTTATCTCAAGTCAGCTTTGTACTCCAGCACTTTCTTGGGAAGAATGCATGCCTGGGGATGGATTATGGCCTGTCAGTGTAGGAGGATGTATGGGAGGGCTCCTGCTTGCTGTGGGTGCTGCTCTTGGCTCTGTTTGGGTGCTCTCTCTCTATTGGGAATTCAGATTTTACTGTACCTGCAGTATCCCATAACAGACAGGCTTCTACAGCAGAGCACAGGAGGATGAAAGCCCTTTGCAGAGCTTTAAGAGACAAGGAATGAGAGTCTGGGTGAAGGACAGCTTGTTATTTATTATCTGCATTGCACAGATCAGGAGCCAGTTAGGAAATACCTGATGTGCCTTTGTTCACCTTGGGCAGGTGCAGGAGTTGAAGCTGAATTTTCTGAGCCTCAGTGGAGACCCTCAGCTGTCTCAGCTGCTGAGCATCCAGAGCTTGGAGCATCTCTGGCCACAGGAAGGAGAGATGTGGCCTTCAGAGAGATGCTCCAATTACTTCTCCCTGGGGATGCTGCAGGATTGCAGCGTATGTTTTGCAGCACAGACCTTCCCTCGGGTGTCATTGCCTTAAGTAAGAAAAAAAAAAAAGGGTAAATCAACGGTGATCTGGAGGGAGATCAGTGTGCAGCCTTCTGTTCCTGTGCTTAAAACAGAGGGATGGTTCTAGATGCGTTTTTTTGGGGAAAGCTTCCAAAATGTGATGTTGTGTTACAGGTGTACTCATTTGATCTGGTGCAGGTGAGCTGCAGGGACCTGCCAGATGTTTTTTTTTTCAGTAAAATTAATGAACTTTATAGCTCTTAATCCTTTTATAGCTGATGGCTTTTCAGTGCCCAGACCTTCCTGTGTGGAATGGTTTCAGCCAACACTGGAACTATAACATCAGGACACGAGCGTGTGCAGCCCTTGGTTTCTGTTCTGGTGAAATCATGTGGAATGGCCTGGTTTAATCTTCTTATCAATAATAGCTTGGTTTTGTTGGTAATTAATAAAATTAGTAGAAAGCCTATCAGGAGCCGTCAGGTCCAGGTGCACAAACCAAACAACAGAATTTAATTGAACTAAATTGGTGCAAAAAGCAGCGGTTTCTAGCTTAGAAAATACAGCTGTTTTCCACTGGAGCTTCACTCCAAAAAATCATTCCAACACTGACTAAACACCTATATAAATATTCAGAAATAAATAACAATTTTTGAAAGCATTTGAAGGATCATAGAACCCCTCAGCCCCCTTCCAGCATGCCAGGAATTTGTCCTGTCAGCATGTGTCACCTCCTATTGAGGAGGGAAACGGGGAAAGGGAGGATTTCTCAGGATCTGGTGGAGCTGTGCAGCTCAAAGGCATCATTAGGGATGGAGCCTGGGATGTGTGACAGCAGAACAGGCACCAGCTGCACCAGGAGCTGGGAATTGCTGGGTGCTCGGGGGAGTTCTACCTCTGCTCAAGGTGAACACGGGCAAAGAGCTCCTGGCATCCTCCTGGGAAATTAAAAAGCTCCAGGGAAGCCAATGAAGCACTCGGTGCTTCAGAGCTTGGAAAAGACACCCCTGTCCCCAAGGGGATCCTCTGGGATGTGCCTTGGCTGCTGTTTGTTGTGATTCTGCCTCAATTTCAGCAGGATAATGAGCTCTGGGATTGAGCTTTAGGTGGTGGGTCCAGAGCGTGTTGGTGAATGGAGTTGGATCCAATTGGCACCCCTAGAAAATGCTTCAAGTTGCATCAGGGGAGGTTTAGGTGGATTTTGGGCCTGAAAATGGTGAAATTTGGAGGGGAAAGGACCTAAAATCCACCCAGAAATCCACCTTGGGATCATGAAATTTGGGAAAAGGGACCCAAAATTCCTTGAATTTCAGGATACCAAAAATTCCCCAAAAAATTTGGAGGGAAAGGTGGAAAAACGGCCCTCTGGGATGTGCCTTGGCTGCTGCTGTTTGTTGTGATTCTGCCTCAATTTCAGCAGGATAATGAGCTCTGAGACTGAGCTTTAGGTGGTGGTTCCAGAGGATGCTGGTGAATAGAGATGGATCCAATTGGCACCCCTAGGAAATGCTTCAAGTTGCATCAGGGGGGGTTTAGGTGGATTTTTGAGTGGATTTTGGGCCTCAAAATGGTGAAATTTGGAGGGGAAAGGACCCAAAATCCACACAGAAATCCACCTTGGGATCATGAAATTTGGGAAAAGGGACCCAAAATTCCTTGAATTTCAGGATACCAAAAATTCCCCAAAAAATTCGGAGGGAAAGGTGGAAAAAGGGCCCTCTGGGATGTGCCTTGGCTGCTGCTGTTTGTTGTGATTCTGCCTCAATTTCAGCAGGGAAAATGGGCTCTGGGACTGAGCTTTAGGTGTGGTGGTGAATGGAGTTGGATCCAGTTGGCACCCAGAGGAAATGCTTCAAGTTGCATCAGGGGAGGTTTAGGTGGATTTTAGGCCTGAAAATGGTGAAATTTGGAGGGGAAACGACCCAAAAATGCACCCTGGCATCATGAAATTTGGGAAAAGGGACCGAAAATTCCTGGAATTTCAGGATGCCAAAATTCCAAAAAATATTTCAGGGAAAAGGTGGAAAAATGGCAAAAATTGGAAGAAAAATGACGTGAAAATGATGAGAGTTAAATGGAAAAAAAACCCCAAAATTCACCCAAAAATCCACCCTGGGACCACAAAATTTGGGAATAGGGAACAAAATTCCTGGAATTTCAGGATCCCAAAAATTGGTGGGAGTTTCCATCCCTGCAGGGATTTAAAAGCTGTGTGGAAGTGGCACTTGGGGACGTGGGTCAGTGTTGGCCTTGGCATTGCTGCAGGAACAGTTGGTCCTAATGGTCTCTGAGGGCTTTTCTAACCTAAAAAATCCAATAACTCAATTAAAAGAAGACTCTGGCTTCTCAATTTCTTCTCTATCCTCTTCTGTTCATTTTCATGTTTGAAGCAACTCTGTGTTGTGCATCAGTCCTCTGTTTTTTTAATAATTTTTTATTTTTAATTTTTTTATTATTTTATTATTTTTTATTATTACTATTTGATGTTTGGGTTTTTTTACCCGAGATTTTCCGAATTGTTCAAAAATACAGGAACATCCCTGTAGTTTTAACTTGTTGTTTAAATGAGCTTTGAAAGGTCTGATTCTTAGGCCAAATATTTCATCCCAGTTTTCACTTTTGATCAATCTTGCATTGCTAAACCTTTTAAATGCACTTGTACAAAGAGGAAAAAAAACAACCCACTTTAGGCTGTGGTGGCTCTGGGCCATTCTGCCAATGCTTTGAATTGCACTTGTTGACCCTGTCATGCTTTCAGTTCAGAGGCCTTTGGGGCAGGATCTTTGGTCCAATTTTAGCAACTTTATGATGGATTTGGATAGTGGAAGTAAACATTTAAAACCTCTGTAAAATTGTATCCTGAGCCTATAAATGAATAAATAAATCAGAGGCGTCTGTCAGTGTTGGCCGTAGTTCTTGGTCTCTCAGTCAAGGTTTATACTTGCTACTTGCAAAGAAAGTTCTAAACATTTGAGATTGAGAAAGATTAGAAAAAATTGGCACGTCTTCAGTAATTTTGTGTTTGTTTAAAAAAAAGAGTAATTTATGATTGGCGAATGCCTTAATTGCAGTCAGAGCGAGGAGATGTGATTTTGCTCTGATTTCCCTTTCTTGTAATTTCTCAGCAGCAGCAATCTGGTGGAAGGGCAAGTCCTTGACACTGCAATTTGGTGTAATTATTCCTGCAGAATTCGTGTACTTTAGAAGCTTTTATATTAGTTTCAGATTTCAGCGCTGATAATGCCTCAAGGATCTTGGGGCTGGTGTTTTGTGGAGTTGGAGCTGCAGAGCTCCTGCTTCTGGCTCCCTCCTCGTAAACTTTCTTCATTAATTCCATTTGCATAAGTGAAGCTGCTGGTGCAGGGAGGGGAGGGGGTGTGGGCAGGTGTTGCTGAGCTCTAATCCCTTCCATCCCACAGGGCTCTGGGGTGAAATATGTTGCTAATCACCCACGACAGCTCTAAGAGCATTAGTTTGCTGCAGTGAAATGGTGTGAGGGCACGAAATGGGGCAGAAATGGGTGAAGTTGGACCAGAAAATGGCAGAAGTCCCGTTCAGGTGGCGGGGTGTGATGTGTTTATGGAGAAAAATCAAAGTTTGGGGTCACTCAGTGCTTTGCAATGAGGCTGAGCGCGTGCATTAATTAATGACTGACTCACAGAAGGATTTGCATTGAGAAAGATCTTCAACATTGAGTGTGCCTCTGTGAGTTTACAAGTAATACATAAATACATCAGTTTAGATGGTGTTATGATCTTTTGTGCCTTTCTGTGCTGGGAATTTGCCCCATGAACTGCTGGAACCACAGTGACCACGTGTGTAGCAGCTTTTACAGCACTGAGAGCCCAGTCATTTGGAGAAGTATTGACTTCTGCTGAACTTTGAGCTGAGTGCAATCTGAGAGGAAGCAGAATGAAATGGGTTCAGTGGTTTGTGAGTGTTCAGTGTTCATTACCCCTGACACAGGAATAAATGAAGGTGGCTGTGATGTGGAGATGGGATGTTGGGAATGCAGAGTCCAGTCAAAGCACTGGCCATGGAGTTGATGAATATCTGGCATTTTCTTGAAATAATTATTAATTTGGATGTGCCAGGAGCCATCAGTGTGCTGTTGGATACAGGAGCCACATGTTGCAGAGGGATGGTACCTGTTCTAATGACATAGAGGAGGGAAAAAATAAATCCAGATTTATTTTACAGACTGGAGATCTGAGCAGATAAAGTTTATGACCTGCTTTTCACAGTACAGGAAATGTTGGTAAAGTTAAATCCTGAACTAAGCTCTTACTCTATGTGAAGCTGCTGTTTCATTCTTATTTTGTTTTTCTGTTCTCCTGTTTCAGCCTATTGGAGAATATATTAATAACTGGAACTGCTCATTTTTAATGCAGATGTGGTTCTTCAGTGCTGGCCATTGTTTTTCCAAGCTGTGGTGTGCGTGTGTGCACCTTTACACCAAATAACATCCCACAAATCTGAACTCTTATTGATTTACAAGAAAAAATTATCTGCTCTGATGATAAATAATTCAAAGCTCATTTAAGATCCAGCAGTAGGAAGGGCAGTAGTGAGGAGATTCTTGACCTAGTTCCAGTAGTAGGAGTATTGTACATATGGATACACCCATTGCCTCATTCTGTGCCCTTTCCTTTCCTGAGGTGTGAGTTACTTTCAGAAGAACTTCAGGGACAACGTCTGTGTGAAATGAATAGCAAAACTTTTATAGAATTGTGGAATAGTTTGGGTGGGAAGAACCTTAAAGCCCAGCCAGTTCCACCCCTTGCCATGGACAGGGACACCTTCCACTATCCCAGCTTGCTCCAAACCCTGTCCAGCCTTGCCTTCTTCCAGGGATGGAGCAGCCTCAGCTTCTCTGGACAACCTGTGCCAGGGCCTCCCCACTCTCACAGAGAAGAAATATTTCCTAATATCTAATTTAAACCTCCTCTTTGCCAGCTTGAAATCATTCCCCCTTGTCCTGTTGCTACATGCTCTTGGAAAAAGTCCCTCTCCATCTTTGTCAGAAGCATCAGAGCGAGTGCTGATTGTTTTCCTCTCCTCTGTAAATCCTGCTTTGGGCACATTCCCACATGCCCTGGGGTTGTGGGAATGGTCAGTGCCTCTGGTCAGTTCCTCAGCTCCAGTGGCCATCCTTGGGCACACACACACACATTCAGACACCCAGCAGAAGTTTGGTTTCTCCTGCTTGGCATGCTTCTCCTTGGAGTCCCAGGCTGGCACTGCAGTGTTCCTGGCAGCAGCAGGAGTGGCTCTTGTTGTCCAGTGCTGCAGCCAAGGACAAGTCCTGCCTTTGGCTCAGCTCCTCTCCAAGGCTCCTTCTGCCTTGCAGCTCCTGCTGGAACTCGTCTGAGAGGCAGGATCAGAGATGCTCTTGCCTCACATGGCCTTTTCTGTGTTAGAAAGGACATAATGTGTTTTCTCCTGAGCTTTTCAGACGTGTTTTCAAGTAGAGATTTTCCTCCTGTGCCGACCTTGGCACTGCGGCTGCTGCCTGTGCCCTGCCAGGCTGCTCACAGACACTGAGAGCTGTTCCATTCCAGAATGGAGCTTAACCTTGAGGGCTGCTTTGCAGCAGGTTTCTTTGATCAAGGATGGAGTAACTAGAGCTCCAAGATGCAGCTTGAAGCTCCTTTCAACAGATTGTTCAGCTCGTGCTTGAAATAAATCCCTTTTCTGGGCAGGTGGAGGAGCTGACCAGGTTAGAGCGACCTGTTTATGGTTTGATGAGGGTGCAGATAAATCATCTTCTGCCCGCTTGGGGCTGGCAGTGTGCTCTGCAGGCCTGGGGTGCTTGTTCAGCTCCTTCTTTGGGGGCAGCTTCACCCAGGGGCTCTCAGAAGTGCAGGAGCACCCGGCTGTTTGTGCCCAGGCACTGCTGGCATCTCCCTGGGCCAGTGGCAAAGGCCTTCCCTGTGCTCCCAGGTAAACCAGCAATTGCAGAATCCCACAGTTGGCTTGGAAAAGCCCTCCAGGACCATTGAGTCCAACCTGTGCCTGGTCCCCACCTTGTCACCCAGCCCAGAGCACTGAGTGCCACATCCAGATGTTCCTTGGACACTTCCAGGGATGCAGATTCCACCTGGGCAGTCCCTTCCAATGCTTGACCAGCCTTTCACTGAAGATAAAGATGCCCAGAAAGAGGTGCCCAGGGTCCAAGCTGCATTTCTCACCAAATTTTAGGCCTGACTTTGACTTCCCCTAAACATCCTTCAGTTGACTTGTGGTATGTGGATAGTAAATGGAGTGTTCCTGAATTTTTTGTTGCTTGCGGTTTTCTTCCTCGTTGAAATGAAAAGAATACACGAACAAAAGGTTTTGCTGCAGTCCAGTTGGATGTGCTTTTGTTTCTGAAGTCTCCTTGGATTTTGTTTTTAGCCAAGTTTTGTTTCTGCTCCTTGTGAGTGCTGCTATTAAGGTGGCTCATGCTGTGAACTGAGATGAACTCGTGCAGACACGGCCACTTCTTGCATTAGTGCGTGGTTTGTGCTGATGGCATCTCTGGCCAGGGAAAGCTTTTCAGAAATGGCTGCATTTCTGTGAAATGCAGCTTTTAATCCCAGATTGTTTACGTGTAGGGCAACTAATGAGTCAACAGACTAAAGCAGAGAGGGAACCTTTTTTCCTGTTTGTGGAATGTGCTAAGCTCCATTTTAAAATTTTCCATCCTTCTGAAGGATACATGGACTCTGCTTCAATTCTTTGAACTCCAGAGGATTGCTACCTGTAACTTCCATGTGAGAATTAGGAGGTGATTATTCTGGATTGTCATAATCCACTCCATGGCCTTTATTCCTATTTATCCATATGGATAAGTCGCAATGATTTTAAAGCAGTGCGAGTGTTGAGGAGCTGGAACGTGGCACGGGCTCCTGTAGCCTGTGATCATTTTACAGATTTGTTCAGTTTCTGTGGCTGCAAAAGACATTTTGTTCCTTTGACGTTATCCATCAGACCAGAAGTATGGGATGTCAGCAGAGGAGGAGGAGGTGCTGGAGAGGTTTGCTCCTTACACAATTGCTGTTTTCCTGGGCGCCTCAGTCACACGTTAAATTTTCATTATCTTCTCCCATTGTCTAGACTGAAGATCTGTTGATGTAATTTCTTGCAGCACACTCGTTGGAGCAGAGCAAAGCTTCCTTGGTGTCATGATTATGAAAAAGGCTTATTCTGTTACTGCTGGTCTGGTGGTCAGTGGGAACGGGGACGGTGCCCGGGGGCGATGGCAGCGCCAAGGGGCTTGGGGAGCAGGGGGAGCCGTGGGCTCTGGGAGCTCCTGCCAGGCTGGTTCATCCTCAGTGGCTCCTCTGTGAGCTCAGAGGGATGAGGGCAAGGTCTGGTTGGCAAAATATTTGGGTTGGAATTTTAGGAAGGAGTTGTTCCCTGTGAAGGTGGTGAGGCACTGGTACAGAGAAGGTCTGGCTGTCCCATCGCTGCAAGTGTCCAAGGCAAAACATTTGGGTTGGATTTTCGGAAGAAGTTGCTTCCTGTGAGGTTGATGAGGCCCTGGCACAGAGATACTGTGGCTGTCCCATCCCTGGAAGTCTCCAAAGTCAAATTGGATGAGGCTTGGAGCAACCTGGGATAGTGGAAGTTCACCCCATGGCAGCAGGTGAAACAAGATATTCTTTAAGATCCCTTCCAATCCAAACCATTCTGCGATTCCACAATCTCTTATTTCCTGCTCCCTCTTCATTTAAAATCAGTATTTTGTTTAGATTGTTAAAATACACAGAGGGCAGACCCAGTTCTTAATGAACAAATAAACAGCAAGTTCGTCACTGAATAATTTATCATCTCAAACCTGATTAACAGTGTTCAGCCCTCCCAGTTCTTGTCTGACTTGATGTGGTGGTTGGCCTCCAGAGCTCTCGCTTTGGATCACACTGTTCAGAGATCCGTGTTCCACGTGGGACTTGGAGATACACAGAGAACTATTAATAGGAATTTTTCCTACATGGGAGTTTAGGGCCTTCCAGCAAAGTCCTTGGCTTCATTATAGACTTTTTTTCTGGTCAAGTCATTCAGACTTCGTGCCTCAGCTCCTCTGAGGAGGAGTGTGGATGCTTTCCTCCCTCCATGGGGGAGATGTGTGTCAGTATTTGGGAGGTTTCTCAGAATTTTAATGCTGAGCACACAAGAGGGGATGTCCCCGAGGTCAGCAGGGCTTAGCTGCTCAGTCTTGCTGCTGCAGAAATATCAGTGATATTTAATGGCCCTGTTTAGAGCATGAGTACTTTGTTCAAGGTTATTTTTGTAATAATAAATAGTATAATTATCATAATAAGTAGTGTAATTATAGTAATAAATAGCATGTATGGAAATTATTGATTTTAAAATTGGAAACAGAGAAAGTCTGGTGGAATTTTGGCTCGGTACTGTGACAATAGAGTTGCTTTGGCCTGCATTGATTTTAAGATTTATATTCTTGTATTGTTGCCCATATGAAATTTTTATGGGCATTATATTACAATGAATATTGAAGTTACTTGACAAATAAAGGAAATCTTTGTTAATGTGGTTGGAGTGAGTGATTGTGACATTATAAATTAGGCAGAGTAGATGTTAAGTGCACTGCAGCCAAGCAGGGCCTAATGGAGCTGCTCTTGGCTCCTTGTGTGGCTTGGGGTGACTTGGGCAGTTATTTTACTGTGCAAGCTAAACCTGAGACAAGAATAAAGTGGTGACAAGGATGTTCCCAGGGATCAAAAAGCAATTTCAAGTAACCCCTCTTTTTTTTTTTTTCCCTTTTTTTCTTTCAGTATCCGCAGTGTTATGCAGAAATACCTCGAGGAAAGGGGTGAATTAACCTTTGACAAGATCTTTCATCAGAAAATTGGTAAGTCATGTCTCAATAAAATGTTATTTGTGTAGATGTTTTCAAGATCAGTTTGGTTTTTACATTTGTCTGTGGTGCCTGCTGAGGAGCCAGGGCTGTAGATTGAGGAACACTGGAGGATGGACAGGACTTAGTGAGACAAAGGTCCTCAAGAAGATGAAATGCTGTGAAAGGGAAGAAGACAGAGCAAGGCCATCTGTCAACTTCAGGTTCTGGAAAACTACAGGGAAAATAATTAAATTATTTGGAAACATCGAGGAGAAAATGATATTACTTGGTATGGGCTTGTCAACAATGTAATGTGTCACATCAGTTAAGTTTTTTTTTTCTTTGCAGAGGTAATGAGCCTGTTGATAAGGGAGCAGGAGAAAAGATCCCAGATGTGTTGTCTTGACCCTCTGACATGGTGTTCTTGCTCCCAGCATAGAGGGGTGAAAATTGTGTGTGCAGGGGGTGAAACTGTTGGGAAATGGGCTGGTGGAGCAGTTAATCATGGAAATGTGGATGCAGGGAATGGGGACATCAGAGATCAGTGTTGATGCTGCAGTGAGGAGCCTCTGTGATTGCTGTGACTCACCAAGGACAAAAACTCCACAAAGCAGGGGAGGGGGGAGATGCAGTGCTCCCAGGGAAATCCAGCAGTGTCCTTCCTCTCCACCTGTGCCACAGCAATGACAAGGCACAGCCTGGGGACCCTCAGGGCAGGGACTTGGCTGTGACAGCCAGCCCTGAGCTGTGTTGGCTCAGCTGGATCACACACGACTAAATATAAAATCAGTGTTGTAGCCAGCGAGGCATGTGAAATAATCCTCTTCTGGCAGAATGTTGTGTCCATCCTGGCAGTGGATTAAAAAAAAATATATATACATGGACCTGCTGGGAAAAGTCCAGGAAAGAGCAGTGGGAATGAGCAGTCTGTTAAATCTGACCTACAGGGAAGTATTGAAATAGGGTGTGATGTGGGCAGTGGAAGGGAGAAGTGAGGTTGAACATGATTCAAAACCAGAAAAGCTGTTTTCAGAAATGATGAGGTTTGTCCATTTTCTAGAGCTTTAATTTCAATGAATAAAAAATAAGATTTTAGTGGTAGTGTGGGTAATAAAGCAGGGAGGGTTTCATGAAGGGCTTTTGGGATTTTTGTGTGGCAGATTTGAGGAATGAGTTGGATGGGAAGTCTTGAGGAGGTCAGTGGTTTTATTCCTGTCTGAAATGAGGCTGTAGTGAGCAAAGTACCTGATTTCCCAGGAAAACTGCTGCAGTGGGGGCTTCTTTGGGCTGGTTGAGTTTTCAGTGGCCTCCCTTCTGGCCAGAGCAGAAACAGCCCAAAACCTTCCTGCTTGCCTGGCAGTGTGCAGCTCACTGGAGTGGGAGTTTTAGGTATTGCCAGATTAAAACAATCGATTTTCCTGTGTCTCAGAGTGTCATTAATGAGTCTCAGAGCCATTGGAAGTCTTTTCACTGTGTTTCAACAATTGGAGCATGGTCTGTACTTGTGCTTAAAACTATGACTTTTTATTGTGCCCAAAACTTTTGCCATGTAGATGCAGATACCTTGTTTGCTTGTACTGACACCTCAGTGTGTGCTTCAGCTCCAGTGCCTGTGCTGAATCATTAATATTTTGCTGTAGCCTGACAGTTGCAAAATAAGCAGAATTTTAAGCAACCAAACACAGCCTGGCTTCAACTGAGTCTCTTTGGGGGCAGTGAAATGAAGAAGTCCTTTTTTTATTTTTTTTTCTCTATAAAAAGAGAAGTCAAACAGACCATCTTCTATGTAATGGATATTTCTATTTGTGTAATTGAATACTTTTCATTACCTGTTACAGCGAGGACTGTTGCAGTTATTTTGATTAGTTACAGCAATTACAGTTAGGTAACTGGAACCTTGGAAGGATTAGATCTTTCTCTTTTTTCCCCCCATGTTGGTAGTAGCCATTAAAGCTGGAATTTTAGAGCCCAGTTTCATTAACATTTTCGTTTCTGTGCACAGAAGAGAGGTTTCCTCCTCCTCTCCCCGGGTACAGTCAGAGCAGGACTTGCCCTGGATTACCTGGAAATGAGGAGCAGTTCTGTGAACGCTGTGCAGGAGTTTCAGTTGATTCTGAAGCTAAAATAGGATTTAAAATGGGATTTTAAAAAAAGATTAAAGCTAAACACGACTGTTTTTAACAGCAGACTCTGCATCACGCTGGAAAATACAGTATTTCCTTTACTGTGGTTGTTCATTTAAATTTGATTGCGTTTTCTAGCGTGTTCTTTGCCACTCAATTAGCTCTGTTTCCAGACATTAGCATAATTGCTTGTGGTAAAGTACCTGCAGTTTTAGGCGAGCGTTCTGCAAAGGGCTGTGAGAAGAAGGATGGGGAGGTAATTAAAACTCTAATCACCTTTTTGTTCTGCTCCTCGTCTCTTTGGCTGGGGGGGATGTGGTGAGACCACAGGTGGGGCAGGTCCTGTGGGGGGAATCTCCATCAGCCTGATCCAGTAATTCTGCTGGATCTTCCCTGGTTTTTCCTGTGATGATTTTACTGAGGAGCCATCCAGCACTCCCTGCTTTATCTTTACACACCGACTATAAAATGCACCGAGCTCCCCAGTTTTTCCTTGGCAACTGCTCTAGATGAGAACTGGTTTGCTTCTTATTTTATTTTTTTTTTTTTTTACCCCAGACCTAAATTTTTCCTCACAGCTCCAGGTCACATTTTTTTTTTCATTTTTTCTTGTTTTTTCAGTATCCTTTCAAATGTAAACCCATGCTTTGATCAGCTGTCTGATCCAAGGGCTCTGATGTCAGTATGGATGTTTCCCTATGCATGTGTAAATTATGGTGCTGGTCTCATCACCTGCGAGTGTTTATTCTTAGTGAGCCCTAAAATCATTTTAGGGTCAGTGCTTTCCTGCTCCCAGTGCCAAAGCTTGGCCCAAATTCCCTTCCTGCCAGGTGTGCATTTGCAGGGAGTCACAGGGGCAGCTCTGCCTTGGACACCAAACCCTTTAGGATCAGGATAACAGCAGGAAGCTCATCAGGGATGGAAATGGCTCCATCGGGTTTGCACAAACAAGTCTGTCCCCGATTTGCATCCCTTCCCTCAGCTCTCATCCCTTGGTGCTGGCACTGCTGTGTGCCCCCCGAGTGATGCTCCACCACGATCTGGAGCTCTCTAAGAATGTCCTGGTGAGTCAGAGGACATGGAGCTCACAGAAGCACCCAGAAGAGTGCTCTGGCAGCCCAGCCCAGCCGGCTGTTCCTTCAGAAGCTGCTTCCTCCACAGCAGAAGCCTCTTGGGGAAGTACAGCCTGTCTCGAAGCCGAGTGCGTAACCACCTTAGCCGGTTTTCTTTTACCACATCCTGTTTGCTACAACACCAGATTAGGAGTTTCTTTAGAAAAAGAGGCATTTTGAGGGGTTTTGGAAGTGTTCAAGGCCAGGTTGGGCAGGGCTAGGAGCAGCTTGGCTAGTGGAGGGTGTCCCTGCCCATGGCAGAGGATGCAATGAGATGGGATTTAAGGTCAAATCAAACCATTCTATATATCCAAATATATCTAAATATCCATCATTTACATATGGAATCCACTCTGCTTCACAACTGTGTGAAAATTGCACATGGAGTCCTTGTCATGGAGAGCCCCTGCCCTCAGAGGGCAGGTGGGAATGAGCAGATCAGGGGCTGCTGCAGCCAAGGCCTTCAAGGGAGTCTGTGAGATCATAATATTGCTTTGGAACAGGGCTATCCTGGTTATTAAATGCTTTGGAGCAAACTTGCTGCCAGTTACAACTCAGTGACTGGGCTTTCAAACAAACTGGGAATGGAGCTGGGTTAGAAATCCTGGGATGTGATCTTAGAGCATCCACAGCTCCATGGTTCAGCCTTGGCTTCTCTGGTGGCTCTTTGAGACCGTGGTGAGGGCCAGCAGGCTGCTGTCATCTCTGGAGCTGGGGGGACGTGGCAGTTCCTTCACACCCTTCTCGGTTTCTCATCTCTCACACAGCCGTTGGGGCTGGGGGAAGGATGAGAACAGGACGTGTTTTAGCTGGTTCAGCAGCTGGTCTTGCTGCACTGTGAGTTTTGCACCTTTCCTAGGAAGTAACTTGCTTTTTTTTTCCCCCCTGAAGGTGGCTTAGGTTTTTTTTTTTTTCTTTGTGAATTAATTAAAACAACTTGTAGTTGACGTAAGAAGTTACAAATTTTTTTTTTTTCCTTATTTACCATCCACTTTCGCAGAGTGAGGGATGATCTTTCTGAGGTGATTCATTCCACTGTCTTCCATATCCTCCTCAAGCAGCTCCAAGCTGGAGGTTTTCCCAGCAGGAGGGAGAAGCATTTTGCCATCTGCATCAGGGGCTGGTTCCAACCCACGGGGGCTTTGTGGGGGCTCTCAGCCCCTTCCCTGCTCCCCTTGTCCTCATCCAGCTCAGCATGGATCATGTTTGTTCTGCAGCTCCTCAGCTCAGCTTCCAGAGAGCATTTGGTCTGTTTGGTAGCTCCTTCTGCACAGGGATTTTTTGTGCCTGCCCTTCTCATTTTCAGGGAAATGTGCTCAAAATGACCCTGCTGGCTGCTGTTTCCTCCAGCTTGGTCAGGGACAACTTTCTGTTAAAAAAAAACCAAAAAACCAACAACCAAAACTGGGGTGAGAACAGCTACAGCACGGGTTTTTTTTTGTTTTTTTTTTTGGGTTTTTTTGGGGGCAGTGAATGATGCTTTCTGTTGCTTCTTTCTCCAGTTAAGGACTCATATTTCATTATTTCAGAGCTTTGGTGCTAATCATTAGATAGGAGTTAAAATCTGTTGAGAAAAACATTCTTGCTCTTCCTCTTTCTGCTGGCACCGTGCTCCCTGAACTGCCTAAAAATAACGGGCTGGGAAAAGTGACTCCCTAGAGCATTATTTAAGCTATTGTTTAATTTAAGCAGAAGATCTATGTGCTGTTGGCATTGTGGACTAATTAAATAGTCCTCTGAGGAAATAACAATGAAGGCTATAAAACTTGGTGGGGAGTAAAGAAAAGCCACCTGAGTTTTTGGCTGTGAAGTGAGCAGGGATGACTTTTCTGAGCTGTATCACGAGCCCTGTGATAAATTTGCTCTGTCCTGGTACTTTGATGTTAAATAATGTGCAGCCAAGTAGCAGGGACATTGTTACTTGGTGGGTTTTCTGTAAAAGCAGAGGCACAGGTCGTTTCTGCAAAGTGGTTTTATTTTGAGGTTCTGGTCCTGACCTGGCAGCCACCACACAGAATTAGTCACCACCAAAATTAGGAAGTTGTCTTCCAAACAAAAAGTTACATTTAAAATGCTGTTTGAAGACTGATCTTCTTCTTTCTCATGGTATTTTATAATTTTCAGCGCAAGATCAGCCTGGGATGTGAGGTTGTGGAGAGGCTGCAGGAGGTTCTGTGGAAGCCCCTCTGTCCTTGCTCAGTTCTGTGATCAGTTAAAAACAACACAAGAGCCCAAACCGCAAGGAGACATCGGAAACTGTGTGGCTGCAAACTGAAACAGAAACCGTTGATGTGAGATATTTCACAGGGGATCTGCTCCTCACACCATTCTCTGCCTGCACCAAACAAGGCTGGGGGTGTGGGGGGACAGTGAAAGAGAAAATCTGAGCCTGCTCTGAGCCTCCTAAAAGTTACTCTGGTTTTCTGTTTGCAGTGTTTTTTTCACCAAATGAGTGTTAGATTTAAGATCTCTTTATTATGTCATAATTTCAGTGTTGCTGGAAGCTACATTTCTTTCAACACCCTCTTATTTTGTGGTAAAATAAAGTGATACTTGGCATGATTTACTTCGAAGATCATTTTGAGGGGTGTTGCTGAAGCTCCTGCTGTAGATTTTATGTGCATTGGAGTTGTCTGGCTTGGTGTCAGGGATAAAGGGTATCCAAAGGCACTATCAAAATGCATCTATTAATTCTGGATTTTCTTTTGATGATAAATAATTGAGTATTTCTTTGTTGAGCTTCAGCCCTGATCTGCCTGCCTGCCTTTGTGGGGGGTTGAAGATGCTGTGTTGTGTGATTTCCCAGGGGAGCTGCAGATTAAATCTGAGCTTTAAAATAGGGAAAAATATATACCCTATCATCTGGAACGTCCCATGATGGATAATGTACACATCCTGCTAGATTAGCATTTATATGCAGTGCAGTTGTTGGGAGATAGAAGGCATGGGGAGAAAGTCTTTATCTCAGCAGAGCAGTGCAATTACACGGTTTTTGGGTTAAATTATCAAGAATTCCAGGCAAACTGGCAATTTTGAACTGAAGTAGCAGCATAGGAGAGAAGAAGAGAGTGTTAAGGAATATGGCTCTATAATAGAGAGAACAGATAAGGAATTATTTGCATGGCATTTCCCTTGGCTGTTTCCAGAGAACACATACAAACACAAGCACACCTGCCCTGCTCTGCACCTGCCGGAGGTGTGTTTGCTTTGCCCTTGGAATTCTGTAGGAAAATTTATTTCTTTTGCATCAAAAGGGCCCTGGGTGGTTGGTTCAGCCTTCTCCAGCCTCTTCTTGAGCTCTCTTTGCTGTGACTTAAAATTATGTGAGGGAGGCTTAGGCTGGATTTTGGGGAAAGGTTCTAGTGCCTTCCATCCCAAAGTGGTGTTTCCTCTCTGCTTGGCCTCACTTGAGCTTTCTTCACCCCTTCCTGGTGGAATTTTCTCCTTGTGCCCCACCGCTGTTCACACTCGGTCCTGATTTCCTCTTCTTCCCACCCAGCAATTCCTCAGTCAATCTGAAACAGTTGCACTCCCATGGAGTTTTTATCAATGTCTCTTGAAACAGTTCACAGCTAATTAAGCCTCTGAGCGCCACTGAGAAGTAGGGCAGTGTTGGTTCGCCGTGTCTGTGAGGTGGCATGGTAACAGCTTTAATGAGCTTTACCTGCATGGCTGTAAAAGCTTTATTAATATTGGTAATAAAGCAGATTCCCTGGGCCTGCCAGTGCTGCTCATTCCCATCAGTGGGATCAGAACCAGCACCAGCCAGTAGAATCTAAATTACTGCAGCTATTAAGTGTTCTCACTTTTTTAGCAGTGCATTTAAGGGATGGAAAGGTCAGAGGTGCAGAGCAGAGGAGCTGGAGCGCTCTGGTTATCAATTACCCCATTCCAGATGCTTTTATTGATCCATACAGCATTTCTCCTATAAAGAACATGGGCAATACACCTGACTATCCCCTTCCCTGAGTGTCCTGTCCAGCCAGGGCCTCTGTGACATCCTGCTGTCACCTGTGTGTCCATGGAGGTGGGATAGGTGGGCTCAAAACCATGCTAACCAGTTTCTAAGTGTTTCTAGATATTTCTACCCCTGATTTCTGTGATTAAAAGGGGAAGAGCAGCAGAACCATCTGTGTCTGAGCCTCCAGCTCACAGCAGCTTTCTCAGAGTGCCAGAATGAACCAGAGGAAGAGTCAGAAATTCCTGCAGGAGAATCAGCTGGGCTCTGTCACTGTTGTTTTAGTGGTTTTGCTGCTCGTTACCTAAGTGCTGCGTGTATTTACTAACTGAATACTGCTGGCTTTGTGTTTTGGTTTTGACCACAGCACAACAGTTCCTCGATGCTCTGCCTGAACAATTTGGCTCTTCACAGTGGTTCAGATATTGAGCAGAGTTTGCTAAGGCAAATGCTGGCACCAGGGCCTTGAGAACACCCTTTTGTTGTGGAGTTATTCCATGTTTTCTTTATCAAATGATGCTGTCACCTTGCTGCCACTAAAAACCACACCTGGATCTCAGCCCTACCTGAGGAGCAGAGCTGCATTTCCCAGTGGGGTTTGTGTGTTCAGTAATTGGTAACAGAATTGGTAAATTCTCAGCTTGGAGCAGGGCAGAAGGAAAAGTGTGTTTCTCAATAATAAAGAGATATTGGCTTGTATTATGTAATTAATTTAAAAATCTTTATAAAGGAAAAAAATACTGGTCAGGAAAATAACAATTTTCACATCCTTGGTAGGGCCTGAATTGTGATGTGAGGAAAGAACAGATACAACAAAGCCCAATCCACCACCATGAGGTTTTTAGGCTGCTCCTGGTTGTTAGCTTGCTGGTACCAGTTGCAAAGGGCTGTGAATTTCTTCTGTTTACAAGTGATGAAAAAAAGAAAACCTCAATTGCTGTGTATTCCTTGATGGGATTTAGTGAAGGAATTTAATCACATTCTTTGGATTGAAATGAAATGCTTCTATTCTGTGTTTAGTGGTCCTTTTAAAAATTAGAATATTTTTGTGTATATCTGTTTAGTGTTTTTACTCCTCCATCTTTTGGAGGAGCTTTTTCTTGTGTAAAACCCACTTTTTTCTTTCACCTTTGATATGTTGAATGCCTTTGATTTTTGACTTCAGTCAGCTGGAATCTGCATGTTAAAGGAGACCAGAATATGAAGGATACATAGTAAATTTGTTTCAGAGCTAAGTTTTCCCCATTATTTTCTCTGCATGGCTTTAAAAAATGATTGATCATACATTCAGTATTCAGAGCTACTATTTCATGGGGATATTCAGAAAATCCCTGAGTGCTTTGTGTTGGAAAGAACCTTAAAGCTCATCCAGCTCCACCTTCCACTATCCCAGGTTGCTCAGAGCTCCATCCAACCTGGCCTTGGACATTTCCAGGGATGGGGCAGCCACAGCTTCTCTGGGCAACCTAAATAATGATAATTGAGTGCTTTCAGTAAATCTCTATATTCACTGCTTGGGATGCTCTACCTGGCTCAAGCTTTTGGGGTTTGACACAGAATATTTGTGAATATTCCTCCATTCTGTCCCCAGTGTCAGTGCTGGAGGAGCAGCTCAGCTCTCCTGCTCTTCTCCCTTCATGCACAAGTCTGGTGTTTAGAAAGAGGGCTGATCAAACTTCAACAATGATTTCCCTGGGTGAAAAGCTATTGGAAAATAGGCCTGGAAATAAAAAGTTTTTCTCTGACGACACTTAAAACCTTTTAGCCAAAGCTTATTTTCATATAATGATTTCTAGACCTCATTAAACAGGCTACCTGGCAACTTGCAGCCTCATTTTGAGCTCAGTTTGGTTCTGTTCTAGGGGAATTGTTCTGTTCTCCTCACCATTGGATGCACGTCCTCCTGAAATACAGTTTGTTCTTTTCCCCTGCTTTCCATGCACAGGAATATGTTTCAGTCTGTTATAATGCATTATTTTTAATGCAAAGGGAATGAACATTAGGCTCAATTAGGAAAGAATGGAAAAGGAAAGGAAAGGAGTGGAATGTGTGATGCTTTCTGGGCTGGGAGGATTCTTGTGGCTTTGCACCTTGCCAGAGCACAATTCCTACACAGCTTTCCCTGGTGATCTTTGTTCCTGGAGAGGGAAATTGGTGGTTCTGTCAGTTGTGGAGCTCTTAGGTGGCCTGAATTGCTGTATGCTGTGTCAGCTCTGTGTGGGCACTGCACAGAGCAGCAGTCTGAGCCTGGCCTGGTGTTCTGTGACAATTGCAGCCTGGTGGGAATCACAGGTTTTGTGTGTTTTTTTGAGACTTTGTGTCTATGACCCAGATCTGTTCCTGGTGCTGATGGATCTGCAGGTCACTGAGGGCTGTTTCAGGAGGCTGAACACACCCACAGCTGGATTTAAACACAGCTGTGCTGTAATGTCACTGTGGTGTGGCAGCTCTACATAAGTGACATTCCTGGGGAGGAGATGCCCCAGAATCCCAAAATCATTTGGGTCAGGAAATTCCTCCCAGAACCATCGAGTCCAACCTGTGCCAAATCACCACCACTGAGTGCCACATCCAGGAATTCCTTGGACACCTCCAGGGATGGAGACTCCAAATCCCTCTGGACAACCCCTTCCAATGCCTGACCACCCTTTTTGGGAAGAAATTCCTCCTGATTTCCAGCCTGGCCCACCTTGGTGCAGTGTCCTGACAGGAGGTGCAGTGTATGAGACATCCCTCTGGCTGTGGCTTCTTGCTGTTACCCGAGCTCACCAAGCAAGAAAGATCATGAGACACATCTTGGAATGACTGAGATTGGAGCCCTCCAAGTGCCCTGAGCAGGGACAGAGCCTGTGTGGCAGCCTTGAGCACCATCCCACATTCCCAAAGCTTTTCCTGGCCGGGAAAGGAGCCCGTGTCTGGTGCAGATGTCACTGCTGCTTTGTTTGTCAGGGTTCTGTATTTATACACAGCACGTTTTGGGGAGGATTTGGAAACAGCTTGGTATTTTTGTTCTCTAATTTGCTATTTTGCCTACTAGAAAGAGGCTACATCAGCGTTTTGGACCACGTTCAGGCCTGCTGTAAATAGATGCAGCTTCCTTTCAATCAGTGACATTGTGAACGCTTGTATCGGGGCTAAACGTGGCTATTTTTAACTCTGCTCTCTCACCTAGTCACTCCTGTTTGCTTTAATAAGATTTTTATTTACTCCTGTTAAAAGGTCACTTGAATCCGATGCTCATAAAATTCCAGTTCGAATTAGATAAGTCATTTTCTCCGAGTGTTTTATGGTGCAGCTCCTCGTTGTTGTCCTGGTTTATTTTATTTATTATTCCGTGCTCTCAGCTGCCTGACAGGCATGAGGAGGTGGTGGTGTGGCTGCAGGTGACCTTTAGACTGCTGGAGGAGGCAGAGGCCAGTGCTGGCCCCCGTGGCTGCTGCCCTGGGGGCACTTTGGCAGAGCCACAGACAGGAAAATGCCACAGAATAGAAAACGAGAATGTGGCTTTAATCCTGCTGAGTGAGGCCACATCCGGGCTGTGCTGTTCAGTTCTGGTCTCCACTGCTTAAGAAATGCAAGGAGCTCCTGGAGAGGGTCCAGTGGAGGCCACAAACGTGATGAGGGCTCTGGAGTGTGTGCTGGTCACCAGCAGCATTTTTGTTCTTTGATTGTGGGAAGGGCTGAATTCTGGAGACAAAAACCAGGGCTGGAGGGATGCTGTTGATAAGAGTCAGGATTTCATGCAAAATTCCTGTGTTCATGCTAGGAAAACACAATTATTTGGATTAAATACTGAAGTAAACATTCATGTTCTGTTTTAAAGAGATGGGTTAACCTGGTTCCCCTCCTTGTGCTGGGGACCTTGTCCAGCTGGGGATGAGCTCTGTGAGTACCTGGTTATGGCTGAGCTGCCTGACCTGATTCTGCTCTCCCCACCAGCCCATCCCTTCCTGCCTGTGAGCCTCTGCAAACCTCAGAGGTGGCCTTCATCCCTCCTTGAAAGACATTTTGCCTTGGTAATTAGAGTCAGAGCAATTCATGGCACTTGGCAAATTTGTCTTGGGATTGTAAATACAAAGCTGAAGGGGAAAATGGTTGTCCAGAGGCTGGAGCCCAGAGGAGCTGGGTGCTGCCTCACACTCTGTGTGTGTATTATTGATATCATCCATCACTTTGGTGTTGCCAGAAGAAGCTCTTAAAAAATATTTTTCCTTTCCCTTAACAACCAGTGATCTGGTTGTTGCAGAAATTATATAGTTATAGCAGAAGGAATCTTTAAAGCCAAAGCTGTCAGCATCTTTATTTCATAAATAATTGCCGGTTCTTTTTAGCTGTTACTTAACGCTATCATTTTATTAATTCCTGCTTTCTGTTCCTGGGCTTATTTTTCTGTGTGCTGTTAACTGTGCTTATTGTGCTCCTCGTCAGCTCCCCCTGAACTTCTTAAAACTCCTGTCACTTACTCAATGCTGCATCTGTCACTTCGTTGTGCCATTATGTGAGAGCTGCAGTTTCTGGCTGATCATTTTTCACTCAATCCAAGAGCAGCAGCAAAGGAGGAGATTTCCTTTGTGCTGCAGGGGAAGTGCAGGGTCTGTTGATAGAATGGGAGGTCGGAACAGAAACAATGCCAGTCTGGGGAATCATTAGGCTCTAATTGGATTTGTCTGAATTATGGAATCACTGAATGGTTTGGGTTGGAGGGACCTTAAAGATCATCCATGGGTAGGAGTACCTTTTACTATCCCAGGTTGCTCCAAGTCTTGTCCATCCTGGCCTTGGACATTTTCAGGGGTGGGACAGGCACAGCTTCTCTTGGCAACCTGTTCCAGGGTTTCAGCACCTTCGCAGGGAGTTTTTTTTCCATATATCTCATCTAAATTTCTATTTCAGTCTGAAGCCATTCCCCTTGTCCTGTCACTCCAGTTGTCCATCTTCCTCCTATCATAAACCCCGCAGATCCGTTAGACAGAACCTGTAACTTTTGATGCAAAATCCCTCCCCAGCTTCCCTGCAGCCCCTTCAGATCCTGGAATGTGCTGTGAATTCTTTCCCCAACCTTCTCTTCCCCAGGCTGAGCCCTCAGTCTGTATATTTTGGGTATATCTGGGTTTTTGCAGTGCAGTGCCAAGGGGCCTCAGGGAGGAGCAGCCCTGTGTCCTGTGGCTGCATAAGCCTCTGATTGTTCCCTGTGCCATGGGCTTGGGAACCTCTTCTTTCTCTGCCATAATTAAATTGAAAAAGTTTGGAAAATACTGAGCAGGGCTGGAATGTTTGGCGTGGCCCTGCTGGAAATGTGTGTTGGTATATTTTCACACTCCTCCCACAGTTGTCTTTGTGGTTTATTGTTGTGTTTTTTTGTTGTTTGTGGGTTTTTTTGGGCACCAGCCAGGAGCTGGGACAAGGCCAGGGATTTTTCTTTCACTGCATTCAGAGCTGTTTGTGCCACTCTTCAGTCTCTTAATTACCCAATCTTTGGTTCATTGTCCTAGAAAAGTTCAGTCCATTCAGCAGGATTCTGCTCCGTGCTGCCGCTGGTTCCGTCATGTGGGAAATAAGGAATTTGAATCAGCTCCCAAAATTTCACTTTTTGTCCTCAAAAAACCAAGTTGGCAAGGAGAAGTAGAGGTGCAGGGTCTGGCTGAGGAAATGGGGGACTTTGGGTGGGTTTGGCACTGATGGGGACATTTGTGCCACAGATTGCTGTGTGAAATTCCAGGGTAGCAGGTGCCAGCTCAGAGGCAGGGAAAGACAGAGCTTCCATGGGATGAGGCTTGTGACAGTGCATTAAAATGCTCCTAATGGAAGATTCTCATCTGCAGCCTGCTGGGGTCATGCTCTAAATTACTTGCAAAGGAACTGTAAAGACCCTGATGTAATTTATTGAGCAATAAAACCCATTAGAGGTAACATGAACCGGTAATTCTGAAATGGGAGTGCAGAAGAGGTTGTGCTTCAGCAGTGAAATGTAGGTAAATCTCTTACAAAAAAAGAACCCCAAAACGTGAATAGTGTCTAGTTTTTGCTGTGGAAAAAAAAAAAAAAAAGAGAAGAAAATGTGGTCTGTGAAGAGGAACAAGATATTTTTGTGCATTATGGAAATGCCTGATCAAATCCTCAGCAGGTGGAAGCAGTAATGGGCTTAATACACCTGTGGGAGGTGAGGCAGGCTTGGGATCCTTTTGTGCTGGAAATGAAGAGCTGGAATCACAATCCTAAACCTTGGCAATTGGGGATGCTCACACAGGTTTATACAGCCCATGGTGGAACTCAGGTGGTTTCATGAGCCTTTTTACAAGTGTAATGAGACATGTTTTTCTGATTTTTTTTCTGTTTTTCTTTCCAGGATTTTTGCTCTTTAAAGACTATTGCATGAATGAGATTGATGAAGCTGTCCCTCAGCTGAAGTTCTATGAGGAGGTAAGTGCTGGTGGTGATGGAGCTTTGGGGCTGCCCTGCTCCATCAGGGAATGCTGAGAGGGAAGGAGAGGGACATTGAACAAGTGTGGGCTGGTAGAAAAGGATCTGGGATGAATTTTGTGGTGTTGGGGTGACACTGAAACCCTTCAGCTCCTTCCCAGCAGTTTTTCACCTGTGGAAAAGGCAGCAGAGGGGGATTGTGGAGGGATGAGGGGTGGGAGCTGCTCAGATGGTTCAGGAGCTGCTGTGGCAGAGGGGACACAAGAGGTGGCTTCAGATGGATGAGTTGTGTCCCTTGTCAGGAGTTTCACAGTGCCTGTCAGCTCCTTCACTGGGTAAGGCACATCCCAAAGGATCAATAATTCCAAGGAATGCCCTGGCTCTCCCCAGCTTCTGCTGCTGCAGGGTCTGAGCTCCATGGCTCCATTCATTCATTCCTTCCTTCCCTGTTACATTTGTGACCCTGAATAAAGCCCCAGTGAATCCTGTCCCAGGTGCTGATTTCAGGGCAGACCTGCCCATGCCTGATGCTCAGGGTTAATTAGAGCTGGGATAGCCTTGGCTGCTTCACTCATGAGCTGAGAATTTAACTTTTTTCCTTGCTATCAGCACCAATAGCTGGTATCAATTTGGAGATCAGTCCTCAGCAAGGCTCCATTCCCTCAGTCAGATCAGATACCTGCTGTCAATAAAGAATCTTTTTCTATCATTTCCATCTCTTTATACACTGAAGATATCACTGTCATAAGTAATCCAAAAAGGCCTGTTGTACCAGATTATTTAGCAAGATATTTTTGGCTGCCTCTTTATCTCTGAAACAATTCAAAATTGTATTTTTAGGTTATTAGCAAAATGTTGCCTCAAAAGAATTTCAGTGCTTTGTCATGTACTTCTGGAAAAATCCCATTAAAGATATTTAAAGAGAGGTTCATTGTGTTTTCCTCTGTGACATACCGGATCCAGGAGCTTTTCCTTTTTTTTTATATATTTGATTTACTTGCTGCATTTATTACACATAGAATAATCTGAGTACATTGCTA
The DNA here is from genome assembly GCF_028769735.1 of Zonotrichia leucophrys gambelii. Classification (NCBI taxonomy): domain Eukaryota; kingdom Metazoa; phylum Chordata; class Aves; order Passeriformes; family Passerellidae; genus Zonotrichia; species Zonotrichia leucophrys. The sequence continues at coordinate 4,487,891 of NC_088185.1, forward strand.
CATTAAAAATTGCTTGATGTAGAAGAGCTCTGTACTCCAGGGATTTCATATCACTGCAGCTGGAGTCACGATCAGGCATTTAACAGGATGAGTGATTCATCCCGATCGGTTTCAGGAGGAAAAGAAAAGAAATTAAAAAGAAAAAGAGGGGAAAATTGGGAAAAAAAAAAGGGAAAAAAAAGAGCTTCTAAATACTTGCAAACAAATGCATTCTGATCCCAGTTTTTGAGGAGATCCTTTTGATCTCTGGGGGGCTCTGCTGAAAGCCCTGAACACTGACTGAGGAGTTGGGTCCTTTAACAACCAAACATTGAGGGATAGGAGGTTGTGCTCAAATAAGACAATCAGATATCCATCAGCCTTCCTCCTGTACTGCTAATTATTTTGTGTCATTGCATTAATTAAAAGTGTTTCTTGGGCAAAGACATTTTGAGTCATTTTAATTATAAATTGGTATCAAGGGGGAAGCAGCACAGATGGCAGATCGGGGTGGGACTGCTGCCTTATCATGTCAGCAAACACCAGCAGTACAGCTAGAAAGATACTGACTTTAATTAATGTTCCACCTCCAGAGGTAGGTTGGTTCCAGTTTGTCTCTTGATAATTGGATTTGATGATCTTGGAGGTGTTTTCCCAAGCTAAGCAGTGCTGGGGTTGTGTGGCACAGAGCAGATCTGCTCACTGCCAGGGATCTGGATCCCAGGGTTTCTCCTGGAAGGTCCAGAAAGCCAGTGCTGACTCTTTCCCCTTGCATCTTTTTTTACATTTTGTCATTTCTGGAAGAGCTCTTTCCCTAAATATGCTCCAGAGGACCCTTGGACTGGGTGAACTTTCTGTTCTGGAACTGGTTGTCAGGTTTTGTTCTGTAAATGAACTGTCTGGGATTGCTGCTGTTTCACCTGGAACACACTGATCTCCTACAGCACACCTGAGGAAACTTGATGTCTTTTGTAAAACTGTATTTTAGCCACTTTTAGGGTTCAGATCCACAGTGTGGCTGAACTATGTGAACATTTTGAAATGTGCTTTATATTCTTTCTTGGACATCTGTGCCAAATGTGCTGTGATCAGGGAATTTTTGGGTTGGAAGAGCCCTCTCAGCCCATTGAATCCCACTGTTCACTCAGCACTGCCAAGGCCACCACTGAGCGTGTCCCCAAGTGCCACATCCAGTTAAATCCCTGCAGAAATGGGGATTCCACCAATGGAATGGGACTCCACAATTGGAAAATCTCAATATTAAAGGGAAATCCCAGCTGTAACCGTGCTGTCGCAGGCGATTTTTCATCAATAAAGAAAACAATAAAATAAAACTTCAGCCCAAGCCAAAAATAAAATTTCAGACCAAGCCAAAACTCTTTGTTTTGACCCAAAGAGTGAGAAATCCCAAGGAGATGTGTGGTGTGTGCTTGTGCTGCAGATCAAGGAGTACGAGAAGCTGGACTCGGAGGAGGAGCGGCTGTCGCGGAGCCGGCAGATCTACGACACCTACATCATGAAGGAGCTGCTCTCCTGTTCCCACGTGGGTATCCTGCCCTTTCCCCCCCTCCTGGCAGCAGGAATTCCCCTTGGAAATCCAGCATCTGGGTTTGGCCAAATTCAGAATGATGCTTTTTTTATTTTTATTTTTTTAATTGAGTTGTAAAAGTTGAGGCGTGCTGCGATTTTCGTTAAACTTAGCGGCACGCAAAGGAAGTGTCAGGAAACTTTCCTGGTTTATGTTTCTTTAGACTAAATGTCTGTGTCCAAAGGATGAAATAAATGCAGGGTGTGTGTATGGAGATGTGGCTAAAGTCACTGAAAAGACACATTTCCTCTAGCTGAAGTTTGGGCCCGTTCATCCGTTCTTAACAGTTTCATGTGCTCTCATTTGAAAGAAGGATTTGCAGGTGTTGTATCCTGGTGGTGTCATGCTTTGGGTGGAGGGTTTAAGCTTTTATTTTTTTTTATTTCCCCCAAAATGCATTATTTTATTAGTAAAAAGTTCATGAGTGCTTCTGGCTCTGGAGCTGTGCCTGTAAATGGGATTTTTCATGGATTTGTTAAAGGAGGATCATCACCCCCTTTGATTTTTACCTTCCTCCTCCTCCTCATCTTGGCCTCTCCTGCTTTTCTGCTTCAGAATAATCCTGTTACTGGATCATTCTGCACATTTCACACAATATTCAGTGTAATATACCTGTGGGAGGCCCTATTGATTCCCCTTGGGGTTGGTGTTTCTCTGTGGGGAAAAGAACAACAGTGCTCTGACCTGAAATGAAACTCCTGACAGTTCCAACTGTTTGAAATCTTCCTTTTTCTTTTCCAAAAGCCTTTCTCAAAACAAGCTGTAGATCATGTACAAACACATTTAGCCAAGAAACAAGTGCCAGCCAGCCTTTTCCAGGTGAGCTTTCACAGTCTGAACATTCAGCTTCTCTGACAGAAAGTGACTTTTTAAATACTCTTTAAAGAGACTGAATAAATGGGACTGGTACATATTCTGTGCTGTAAGTGGGATTGAAATGCTTTTCCAAGTCAAAATCACAATTTACTCTTGTTATCTATAATATTTTCAAGCACATTTAGAAAAGCAAACTATACCTTGGTGTGTGAACAGAAGAATTTTTATAGTTGTGTAATTTTAAGCCATTAAATGATTTAGAGTAAATCACTTTCCATCAGGAAGATGCTCATCCTGTCAGGTTGAACTGAGCTGCAACAGTGGAGAAATAGTCTTAATCCATCATGGGGGTGTTTGTAAGCTTAAGCGTCTTTTATCTAAATCTGATGGATTTTTATGTGCTGAAAAATGTGAAGGTTGCCCCTTGCCTGATGTCTGCAGTGCTCCTGAGCTGTTCTGGCTGTTGAAATTGGTGATTGCAGTGCTGGGGGATGTCTCAGCTCTACCTGGGGGGAGGTTGGGCCCTGACACACCCAGGGGAGGGATTTCCCTGGAAAAAGCCACCTGGGATTCCAAGGTGCTGATCTCTCAGCCAGGACAGGGAGGAGAGAAACACCACAGGGATGAGGGAGCAGCTCTGGGAAGTTTGGATTCCACAGGGGTGACAATTTGTTGGTTAAATACATTTGAAAGAAGAATTTTTTGCCCCCACACCCCTTAAGGTTTTCTAGCTGATTTTGTGTTTGACTTCAGGGCACCTGCTCAGATTCCTAAAGCCAAATAAAGCTAAAATGCTTTGTTGAGGCTTCTTTAGGACAATCCAGGAGCTGTGTGTTGGATGGGATTGAAAAAAGCCATTTATTTTCTGCTTAAATACTAATTGTGTTTCCTCACCCTTTTTTTAGCCATATATAGAAGAAATTTGTGATAGTCTCCGAGGAAAAATATTTCAAAAATTTATGGAAAGGTATGAACATGGGATATTACCTAAATTATCTGCCTGCTGTAGTGGGAAGCCAGGTCCTTTCAGTACTGCTGTAAATAAGGCTAAAAATGTGTATTAATGCATGATTAACCAAATTTACCCAGCTTTGTGGGATATCCTGATCAGAGTCAGGATGTGTGAGTGGAACAGCTGGAAAGCTCAGGGATTTCTCAGTCAGGGCACACAGAGGTTGGAGTTTGGGCTGAGAAAAGGCAGAATTGGGGTTTTGGGGATATTCTGTGTAATGAAGAATTGAAGGCACAAGTTTGGCTCAGCAGAGCAGCCCCTTCCTGCTCCTGTGTCTGGCTCAGCAAAGCTCAGCTGCCACCAGCAACCCCCAAATCCATTTTCTAAACTGGTTTGGTGCCATTCTGTGACAATTATAAAAATGCCTCCATAAAGCTGTTATTTTCTTACTTTGAAAATAAATACTTAATTATTCATGTAGGAATAAGCAACTATTTTATTATATTTTTTGCCAAAGCCTGTGGTATTGCTGATGTCTTCCCTATTTTAAGATAAAATGAGTTTTAAAATGTTCCTTGGAGTATAGAGAGGTTCATTAACATAAATCGAGCTGCCTGTGTTGTTTTCTTTTTTTTATAATTATCTTCCTCTTGATGTAATTTAAATGTTTGTTAGTTCCAAACATAGTTGTTTAAAAATTGAAAACCATCTTTGAATGATTGAAAACCATGCAAGAGAGCTGTGGGGACACAGTGAGCACTTGCAGGGACAAGGTTATCTGCTCTCTTTCTCTCCCAAGGATGTAGAACATGGAGTGTGCTCTGCCTAGGAATTGTTTTTCTTGGTGGGGGTAAGATTACAGTTGGTGAAAGGAAGGCTGTCATTTATTAAATACCACCCCACGCCCTAGCTCAGACTAGATTTTAAATATCAGAGTCTTGACATTTCCTGTAATACTCTACACAATAGTCTCAGACAACTTTTAAACTTTTCTTTTTTTTTCTTTTGCAGTGACAAGTTTACTAGATTTTGTCAATGGAAAAATGTAGAGCTAAATATTCATGTAAGTACTCACAAGTATATTTATCTTGTCAGAGGCTGATACAGGAAAGAGAATGTTCAGTTTTGAATCCTGCTCTGCAAAGGCCTCATTAAGGAGGGTGGTGGATGTCACTGCTCTGCTATTCTTAGGCACAGCCCTGATGATTCCTGTCTGGACGTCCCCTCTGCCTTCCTCAGCTAATGGAATTTTGATTTTTTTAATGGCTGAAAGAGGTGAAGTGCCAGAATTTCTGCTCTTTACCACCTCCAGTCCCTGTCCACCTCCCTTTCCCACTCCAGTCTGTGATCCCAGCACCCTTCCCTTGGCCTCAGCTTTTGTCCCTCTGCACTTCTGTGTGACAACTTGGGCTGCAAAAATAGCCCTGAGTGAGGCTGGCAGATTTTGGGAACAGCAGCCTCATTCCCCTTGGTGCTACTTCACACTGTAGTGCTTCCAAGTACATGGAAATATCAACAATAAGGGGCTCCTTTTCCAACACAGTGAATGCTGTTGAATTACAGTTGAGGATCTCAACACATTCATGGATCATTTAGATGTTTTCACAGTAAGGTTTTTTAATGCTGGAAAAATTAAGGGTTTGTTTTGTTGTTTCTGTTTCCACTTGCAGCTGACCATGAATGATTTTAGTGTACATAGAATAATAGGAAGAGGGGGATTTGGTGAAGTGTATGGCTGCAGAAAAGCAGACACTGGAAAAATGTGAGTATCACACACACTGTGGCAGAGGTGATTGTAAACTCTGGACTAGTGAGGAAATCCTTCCAATCATTTCTTAGGAAATCACTGGGAAGCAGCATCACATTGCTGTAAAGTTCTTTGTGATCTTTTAATCCCCAGAATTCTGGTTCCTGGTTTACTGCAGGCTCAGTGGATCCTGTTCAGCTCCTGGGCACATGGGAATGTCCTGTCAAAACCAGTGGAAGATGCAGATGTGTTCTCAATATTTTGAACATTTCTTTATTTACACCTCAGCCTTTCATCTTGCTTTCCTTCTACAATTTTAGTCCACATCCTTAAACATTTCCCTTCCAAGTGAGCAGGGCATGTGTCTGACTCCTCTTGCATTTATGTGTGCCTGACATCCTTGATAATAATAAACTTCTGACTCTTTACAAGTGGAAGACATCTTAATGTTGCTATTATTACATTCAGTATTTCTGCAGTGACTTCAAGTATTTATATTAATACTCTTACTAACAACGCTGGCTTTATTCTTGCTTTGGTACTTTTTGTCCATGTGCAGTTCATTCAGTTGTCCATGTACAAAAATAAACATTTTATTTAGCTTGGGGCACGCTCAGCAGGCAGTTCTCAGAGTCCCAGCCACCCCCATGTCTGAGTGTCTGAGCTGGGCTCTGGCAGGAGGTGGATAAACCCTTGGGAAGTGAGAAGGGCAGGAAAAGTGAAGCAAAGGACAGGTTTTATTAGATATAAATAGAGCAAAGGGAAGCAAAATGTGGGAAAACCAACCTTCTTTTTCATATTTGAAGCAAAAAATTAAGATGAGGTTCAGCTTCTGGGTAGAGGTTTGGGTTAGCTCTTTCTTGATCCAAACCTGTGTGCCCATCCCTTGTCACAGACATCTTTTATGGAAAATCCTTTCCTTAGGATTTTTCTTCCTGAGAAGCTGAGAGGCCTCAGGAACAGAATGTAAACAATGGTTGTCTGCTGCTGTGGAATGCAACAGGTGCATCTGTGATTGGTCTCATAGAGTTGTTTCTAATTAATGGCCAGTCACAGTCAGCTGGCTTGGACAGAGAGTCCGAGCCACAAACCTTTGTTATAATTCTTCCTTTTTCTATTCTTATCCAGCCTTCTGATGAAATCCTTTCTTCTATTCTTTTAGTATAGTTTTAATATAATATATATCATAAAATAATAAATCAAGCCTTCTGAACCATGGAGTCAGATCCTCATCTCTTCCCTCATCCTCAGACCCCTGTGAACACGGTCACAATCCCTAACCCAGCTCCCATCCCCTCCAGGCTGCCTCTGCTGCACTTAGAGCTGCAGACTTGATTTGGGACAGAATCCCAGAGCAGCTGTGGCTGCCCCATCCCTGGGAGTGCCCAAAGCCAGGTTGGATGGGGTTTGGAGCAGCCTGGGATGGTGGAAGCTGTCCCTGCCCGTGGATTTAAGGTCTCTTCCCACCCAGACCATTCTGTGCTTTCCATCAGCCTTGAACACCCCCAGTGCCTCTCTCTGGTCAGGGCAGGGTCAGGGGTTATTTTTACTCACCCTTCACAGACTCCTCAGCAGGAACACATGAATATATTCCCAGTCTGCAAACTTAAAATTCACCCTCACTCCCCCACTCCCAGCACATTGATGTCAGGAATGACGTGGCTGTTTTTGGGAGCTGGAGCTCCCAAAAGCTGAAGCCCTGGGGCTGGATGGGGATGGGCATTGAAACACTGCTGTAATGTGGTAATTTCCTAAAAATCCATGAGTGCCCATGTCTAGGAGTCTTCTGTGGAGGAGCACACATGTCTTTCTCACTGATATCTATTAATGAACTCACCAACAGCTTGGAAAAATACCCAGCCTGGATCATATCCTCCTGTGGTTGGTGGTTGTTAGGGTAACATCCTTTGTGAGCAAAATTTTATTAATTTGTGTAGCACAGATGGTAGAAGACTAAAAAAGCTTTCTTGTGTGTATCTGACTTTTTCTGAGTAGAAAGAAAATTAAGGAGAAAAAAAATATATAAAACTCAGCGTGTGTTCAAGATATTGCTTTCCTGATAGAGTTGAAAACTGTTGGAATTAAATGGTACCATAACAGAGTTTCTGTTATTTAATTCCTAAGGCAGATCCTTGCTTGTAGGTATGAGAAAATGAATATATGTTGTGTAATTCCTATTTCACTGAAGTGGTTTGGACATGGAGTTATTTGTTAAAGCACATTTCTCTGTCAGGAGGCTTCTGCTGGAAATGTGTTAATTCTGGGAGAATTTGGAGGTTTTTAGTTTTAGTGAAATTATGTTTTTTTTAGTCCTGTCTTGCTTACAGGATCCTGTAAATGTGCATGGCCTGGCTGCCAGTGAATAGTCCTGACAGAAGAAATTTTTGCTGCTTTTTCTGAATGTTTATTTTTTTTTTTCAGGTATGCAATGAAATGTTTAGATAAGAAGAGAATCAAGATGAAGCAAGGAGAAACATTAGCCTTAAATGAAAGAATTATGCTGTCTCTTGTCAGTACAGGAGTAAGTATCACTATGTTATTCCTTCTTCCTTCCATATAATGTAAAAGCTGTTACATATAATGCATATTCCATCAATTCCCTTGTGTGACATGCAAAAATTAACCCCCACTGGAGCCTCCCCCTGATTCTTGCAGTGTGTCTGAAATGAGAAGGGAAAACCAAACGTGCTTGATCAGTTTGGGTCCTACAGAATGAGCATCTTTGCTGCAGAGGCTTGAGGGGGTGCCCATTTCTGAGGTAATTCATCCTCCCACTTTCCTGACGTTTTAAATATCCTTTTAAAAGTATTTTTCTTTGAAACTTTTCCAAAACACGATTCTGTCTTGTAAAAAAGATTAGGTTTTTTTGTGTAGTTTGGTGGGATCTAAAGTGCTCCTGCAGACAAAACTCCAGTTCATCTTCCCTTTCCTGTTACTCTGATATCCAATTTTTTTTTTGTTTTCTGTGTACTGTAGCTGAGTCAAGGTGTATTCCAGGCCATCTGTTCTAGTTATAAATTGGATTAAAATGAGATAAATTAAAATTTAAAGTTGGAACCATCCCTGGTGTGTGCAAAAAGCCATCACCTGCCTGGGGTTTGTTCCCTGGGGTCACTGGCTGGTGGCTGAGCTGTGTTGGGCTCAGAGGATCCAGGCAGGATGGGAGGTGGCTCTGCCCTCCCTGCAGTGACACCGTGGTTGCCATGGCTACAGGTGATGCTGGCAGGAAGGTTCACTTCCCTCACCTTGTGCTGCATGAATTAAACACTTGAGTGTGGGGGCACAGCCCCTGTGCCCACAGATATGGGAGGTGTGACCGTGTTCACAGGGGTCTGAGGATGAGGGAAGAGATGAGAATGTTGACTCCATGTTTCAGAAGGCTTGATTTATTATAATATTATAATATTATAATATCATATTATATTTTTATAATTAATTATTATTAATATTATAATATTATAATAACATATAAGTATATATAATATTATAACATTAATACTATAATATTATAATGTTATTTCTATATATTTCTATATTATTTTTATATATTTAAAATATTATTTCTTAATATTATATAATTTATTATGTATCATAATATTATATATTATGATATGTATTATATTAAAACTATACTAAAAGAATAGAAGAAAGGATTTCATCAGAAGGCTAGCTAAGAATAGAAGAAGAACGAATGATAACAAAGGTTTGTGTCTCAGACTTTCTGTCCGAGTCAGCTGACTGTGATTGGCCATTAATTAGAAACAACCAACATGAGGCCAATCACAGATGCACCTGTTGCATTCCACAGCAGCAGATAACCATTGTTTACATTTTGTTCCTGCGGCCTCTCAGCTTCTCAGGAGGAAAAATCCTAAGGAAAGGATTTTTCATAGAAGATGTGTCTGTGACAGGAGTGATGAGGATGAGGAGGAATTGTGTGTGGTTTTGTACCAGAGCTGTGCAAAGAGCAGCATTCCCTGCATGGCACAGAGCAAACTTTGTTGTGTGGCACCAGGGCTGTGCCCAGGGCATCTTCTCTGTGGGACACACTTTGGAGATGCTCAAATCCAAGCATTGTCCCCACTCTGCCATGGCCACCACTAAGCCAAGGAGAGCTTCCAGTGCCTAAAGGGGCTCCAGGAGAGCTAGAAGGGGACAAGGGAGATTGGCTTCCCAATGCCAGGGTTAGACGGGATATTAGGAAGGAATTATTCCCAGTGAGATGGAATTATTCCCAGGGTGCCCCATCCCTGGAAGTGTCCAAGGTTAGACAGGGCTTGGAGCACCCTGGGACAGTGGAAAGTGTCCCTGCCTTGCAGGAGTGGAACTGGATGAACTTGAAGGTCCCTTCCAACCCAAACCATTCTGGGATCTGGGATTCATCCCTTTTTAATCAAGTTACCTGTTTTCACCAGAGATAAGTTGTGATTTGTCCATGTGTGTCAGGATTCCTGAAAACCAGTGGGGAGTGGGTCGGTACTAGGGACTAGACAAGAAATCCAGGCAAATGAGTAATAATTATCCCATTTACTTGAAGTTTTGATTCTGTGGCTCCAGCACTGGATGTGAATTTGCATGTCTAGAGCTTCCAAGAGAAAATAGATGAGAAGCTGCTGGTGGAGGCAGTTTTCTCACAGGCCAGCACACAATGAGGCTTTAAGCAGGGGCAGCAGCAGGAGGAAACATTTGTTTCTTTTGTTAAGGATTATCAGCTCATTACAGTGACATTTCTTTCAGACTCTCAGAAATCTGAAGGACTTTGAAGAGAGGTTTTGTACAAAGTGCTGCTCATTCAGGTCAGGTACAGGAGAGGCTTGGAATATGCAGGATGAGGGAGGTTTGAAGGTGGTGGAATAAGAGAATTCCTTCAGTCCCTGAACAGAAGCTGGGAGGCTGCAGTGGCTCATGCTGTGCCCAGGGACAGCTCTGCACTGCCCAGAGCAGAGTGGAGCTGGGAAATCCATCACAGCACAATTAGTCATTTAACTGGGAGTCCAGATGTCTCTGCAGAATGCACAATAACAGCTGTGCAGATGACACAGCTGGTTGTGTAATCAGCTCTGTTCATCCACCTCAAGCTCTGGCATTCCCCCCAGCACTCCTGGAGCAGAGAGCTCCCATGGCTGTGTGGTGAGAGCAGCTTTCCATTTCCAGTGGGTTCAGGAGTACAACAGGCACCTCTGCAGAGCATCTGGAGCCTCTTGGATGGCCCTGGTGGCACCAAGCTGGGCTCTGCAGGGCTCAGTGTCCCTTGGTGCCATTGCTGTGTCACTGTGGTGTAACGAGGACAAACTGTCACTGAGCTTTGGGTTTCCTCTTCTGCAAGACACAGGCCCCATCTTCCCCTCCCACAGAGCCCTGTAGGCTGGAAAGGCATTGTGAAATCCTTGGAAGGTCACAGAGTAGGGAAAAGATTTTACTTTCTGTTAAAAAGAAAACTGTATTTCATTTCTGTAGTAGCCAATATTTGCCTGATTTCTGTTGAAAAACTGGAACATGGAAATCACCAAGGTGGTGATGGACCCTGTGAAACCAGGCAGTGTCAGGGTGCTTGTGGAAGGAATGATTATTCCATTAATCTTTTCCTGAGGGTAGGAGGGGATCATTCCATCTGTGTTGCAAGCCTGGGGGTGTGCAGGGCTGTGCCTCCTCTCTCTTGTGTCTCCCAGTTTTTTCTTTCTAAAAAACCCTCAGCAGTTACAGCTGCCCTTACCCAGATCTTCTTGAGATGATTTTACTGATGGCTGCATTCAGAATTTCCTCCAATATAAATATAATCCCAGAATATCCTCAGCTGGAGGGCCCTGCCCAGGACACCCCAGGAGATCAATAATCTGGTTTTTTGGAGCAGAACAGGTACTTGGTTGGTTTTCATGGGTTTCAAGCAGTGACATGTCAGGACAGAGCTGCCCTCCAGTAAAACTGGGACACAGCTGCTGTGTGCTCTGCACTCCTTTGTCCCCTGTTTGCTGTCACCTTGTGCCCCAAAGCCCAGTGCTTGGCTTTCAGGGAAGAGTTATCCCAAAGGTTTCCTCCTGGAGCACTTTTTAGTGTGCTAATGTCTTTAAAATATCACATTTCTACTTTTTTTTTTTAATAGTTGCTCTGATATTTTTTTTCCTTACACATGATTTATTGCCACAAATTTGACTTCAGCAGTTCTCTGGACTCAATCCAAGATTGTTTGGATTTAAGGAACTCTTTCCAAACTGGTCTTAATTCACACATTAATGTCATAATGTTGCTTATTTTCATCAGAGCAGAAAGTTGACTGCAATGAAGAATTGCTCTCCTGGGAAATTGGTTTTATTGCTTTATGTGTTCTTTAAAAAAATAACTGTAGGGTGTTTTTTATTTTTTTTATTTTTATGCTGTAGAATAGTCTTTTGCTGGGGTTTTTGTGTCAGGAAAATACTGCAGTACAGTTTTTCTCTCTCTTAAGCAAGGAGAGGGTAGTGATGAAATTGGGAATGCTTGCACAAAAAAAATGAGTTATGCATCACATTTACACTTCCAGATAAGTTCTATTTTTAAAATCCATAAAAATATAAGCAAGCTATGTTCTGGTGTAGAAAAACCTTTTTATTTGTCTATGTGTGGTGTTTAAATTCTACCACTAAATCCTTCTGGGTAATTAGATTGCTCTGAAATTTTAGGAGCCCTGCTTGGGGACACTTCTGAATTACCTAGTCGATGCAGGAAATTAAGTTAATAATTCTGCTAAAGCTGCTGTTGTGAAGTTAAGTGGCAGCTACAATAATCCCCAACACAGAGTTCATAACCAGAGGTGGTATCTTGTGTTAGACACCACATCAGGCTCCTTATTTTTAGGAAAAAAAATTTTACAAATTTTTAAAATTTGCATTTTATATTTAGGAATTTGGCTTTTTTTCCTGGATGCTGTGCAGGTGTTTCACACCCATTCCTCCCATTTGCGGGGAGCAAAACACAAAGTGCAGTTGGGTTGGAGAGGGGCAGGATGTACCCTGGTGTGGCATTCACATTTTCTCAAAAATCCCTTTGCCCAGGATTTTTCTCCTGGGAAGCTGAAAAGCCTCAGAGAAAAGGGAAACAAATATTATCTCATTTGATTCTTCCATGTTTTACATGTCTGGAATGTGTTTAGAGGTTGTTTACCAACGGGTGATTGTTTCATTAGTTTCTGATGTGAGTTATTTTTACTCTTTGGCCAATTGGGGCCAAGCTGTGTCTGAACTCTGGAGAGAGTAATGAGTTTTTCATTATTATCTTTTTAATATTCAGTAAGTATCCTTTCTGTATTCTTTAGTGTACTATAGTTTAGCATTCTTTAATATAATATATAATAAATATATATTTAATTTATTTTAATTGATAATTATTTTATTAATCATTATATAAAATAATAAATTAGCTTTCTGAGAACATGAAGTCAGATTCATCATTCCTTCCTTCATCGGGACACCCTGCAAATAAAATACCCTGGCACTGTGGGGATCCCTGAAATATAATTTATATATATAAAGATATAAAAATATTTATAAATATAAATATTTATAAGATTTAGAAATTTATAAAGATTTAGAAATATAAATAAACCTTTTTATTCCCATGGAAGGAAGGAGGGGCTCTGAAGTGTCCCTGTCCCTCCCTTTCCTCTCTGCCCAAGGCCGCCGTGTTTTGCTGTTTCTAAATTGGGAAGGGAGCAAGTTCCTGTCAGAGATTCCCAGAGCTTTCCCTGCTCCATCCTGCAGCTCCAGGGCATTGTTGGAGTCACGTGAGGCTCTGCTTCCTGCAGGGTGTCCTGGCTTGCTCTGCCTTTGTGATCTGATGTGGGATGGGGGAGCACAGCCATTCCCAAAGGGATCTCTGCAGACCCACCAAAAAGCCCTGCTTTGGTGTCCCTGCCCATGGCAGGGGCTTAGGATGAGATGAGATGAGCTTTAAGGTGACTCCCAAGCCAAAGCATTCCATGATTCCATTCCATATGGAGAGGAAGTTGAGGAGGTGACAGCCACCCCCTGGTCATTAGCCAAGGGCCTCCTGGCTTTTATCAGCAATGGTATGGCCAGAGCAGCTCCATTCCTCATGGAAAGGGTTCTCCAGCCCTGGCACAGCTGCCCAGGGCAGTGATGGAGTCACATCCCAGGAAGGATTTACAGATGTGTGGATGTGGGGTTGTAAATGCAGCTCCACCGACCAGGGGAGAGAAGATGAATCTGACTCCGTGTTCTCAGAAGGCTGATTTATTACTTTATTATACTCTATTATATTAAAGAATGCTAAATTATACTAAAGAATACAGAAAGGATACTTACAGAATGCTAAAAAGATAATAATGAAAACTGGTGAGACATTTCAGAGACCCAACACAGCCTGGCCCTGATTGGCCAAAGAGTGAAAACAACTCCCAGCAAAATCCAATGGAACAATCACCTGTGGGTAAACAATCTCCAAACACATTCCACATGAGCACAACACAGGAGAAGCAAATGAGATGAGAATTGATTCCCTTTTCTCTGAGGCCTCTCTTGCTGCCTCTCAGCTTCCCAGGAGAAAAATCCTGGGTGAAGGAATTTTTTCAGAGAATGTGAATGCCACAGATGTGGTCATGGGTTAGTGGTGGCCTTGGCTGAATCCCTCAGTCTCAGAGGGGTTTTCCAACCTCAGCAATTCCATATTTCTGAATTAGCCCTCGTATCCAGCACAGGCCTGGTGCAGAGGAAGGTCTGCCAGCTGCTGCCATGGGGTTTTGAGTGTGTGCCATGGAGGTACCAGCACATGAGCAGACCTTGGGAACAAAGATGTGTTTTTCTAGTGGAATTTTTTATGGCTGCTTGTCTTAAGCACGGGGTGAATTGAGGTTCAGGTGCATTAGGAGGTGAGGTGTAACCCACCTGGCTGCTCTGACCTCCTAAACCTGCTCCCACAGCCCTTGTGTTGTGGGTTTTGCATGATCTGGATGTTGCTGTAGCTGCTTCCTGAACATTGTAATGCTCCATAATCCCAGCTCCTGCCTGGTGTGTTCACATTCCTTCAATCCTCTGTTGGAAATGCTGCTGGGGGGGGAAAACACCTTCATTGTCACCTGAGCAGGGTCACAGGGGGACAAGGGTTACCAATGAAGCTGAATTTCAGGAGAGAACTTGGAAATACTGGCAAATAGCACAGGAAAAATACCAGCTGTATTTTTAGCTTCCCTAAGTCACACTTTGCTTTTTGCCCAAGGTGAACCTCTTTGCTCTTGCCTTGCAGGACTGTCCTTTTATAGTCTGTATGACCTATGCCTTCCACACCCCTGACAAGCTCTGCTTCATTCTGGACCTCATGAATGGTAAGCAAGGCTTGTTCAGATGATGATGATGTTACAGTAATTTTGGCAGGAGGGTTGCTGAGATGGTTGGTCCCTCAAGCCTGGGCTGCTCTATGAGCTGATTTATTCTGCTCTCCACAAGCCAGTGTGTGGTGCAGCCTTTGCCTATGTGGAAATCCTCTGCTGGATTAGTCACTGAATGCAAATGTTTATGAAATAAATGCATTTTAAAATGGAGTTTCAGACTGATCAAATCTCTGTATGAACTTTCTCAGCTGTTTTGTCACCACACAGATTTGCAGAGGGTGGGGCTGTGTGATCTCCAGGTAATAAGAACCTACAAAAGCTGAGCTGTTCCCCCACAGTGTCACCCTGTCTGCCTGCAGGGTAAGATTTTACTGTTCACTTAATTACATCTCAATTCTCATTTCAGGAGGAGATTTGCACTACCACCTCTCCCAGCACGGCGTGTTTTCTGAAAAAGAGATGAGGTTTTATGCTACTGAAATCATCCTGGGCTTAGAGCACATGCACAATCGCTTCGTGGTGTACAGAGACCTGAAGGTAATGCTTGGTGGGTGCCTGAATCCACACAGCCCCTCAGAAAACTCCCATGGATTACCCTTCCTGAAGCCTTTCCTTGGCAGGATTATTTCTTTATCTGTCAGATTTTTGTACTGAGTTTTCAAAGTCCTTCTAATCTGTGCCATTATCCAGTTTAACCAGCTTGGGAGAGGCTTCCTGGGGGTCACAGTAAATCCTGTGAGGTGTTACTGATCTCCCTGATGGGAGAATGAGTTAGAGGATAATTTACTGTAATAATTTACTGTATTTCTATATTTGTGTGTGTGATGGGGGACAACAGCAGGACAGGGGCTGAGGGATTTCACTGACACTTGGGAAATCAAGGACAGGTTCCAGAGAAGAGTCCCTGGACCAAGTGGCAGCACAAGGGGATGAAAATCTGCCCAGAGACTGAGAATAAAAGGTGTAAGAGCCACACACACACACACAGACCCTGCTGTGAAGAAACCAAAAACAACTTGAGGCCAGAATGGATTATACATTTATTACCTGCTTTGTGTTCAAACCTTGCCTGGTTATTCCCTTCTGTTGTGCAGTATTTCATAACCTGTGGAGTTGATGGTAGTGCTCTGTGAGAAGGTGGATTTTTTATCTAGGAAGTGCCTGGTATATATTGATGTTAAGTAAAAGAAGGCAATTGCCAATTACCAGGGAGTATTGATGTTTGAGTTGCTGTGCTGTGAGAGTTTGCAGTTGTCAGCTGGGGAATACCAAGCACTCACCTCCTTCTCTTGGTTTCCAGCCTGCAAATATCCTGCTGGATGAACATGGGCACGTGAGGATATCAGACCTTGGGCTGGCTTGTGACTTTTCCAAAAAGAAGCCACATGCCAGTGTGTAAGTATTCTGTCTGGGAGCTCTGCTGCACATACAGGTAGTGCTAAATCCATCCTGAATTTGTCTTTATAACTTAACTTTGCCTCAAGGGGAGGAATGACACTTGTGTGGCCCAGGCTTGCTGAGCTGGTGGCTCTAATGAGGTTTTTTGGGCTCCTGTCCCTGTTTTCCTGCACAGTTGTAGCAGCTGATGTGTAGGCATGGCTGGGAGATGACACATTATTTGAGGATGATTCACTGCTCAGAGAAGAACCTGACTGAGTTAAAGTACCAGATTGCTTTAATTGTCCCAACCTGGTAATTAAATATTCCCAAA
Source organism: Zonotrichia leucophrys gambelii (assembly GCF_028769735.1). NCBI lineage: Eukaryota > Metazoa > Chordata > Aves > Passeriformes > Passerellidae > Zonotrichia > Zonotrichia leucophrys. The sequence goes on from NC_088185.1 coordinate 4,504,003, forward strand.
CTGACTAAAATCCTGGATTTATTGTGTCTTTCTCTTTCTGGATCTTCATGGATCTGGAGGCAAATTTTGTTCCTTTCTGCCTCTCACCATCAGGATTTAACTGGGATCTGAATTCCTGGAGTTGGGTGTGGATTCACATCTTACCTGGCACGTTTCATTCTTAGCTCCTCAATTGCCCTGATTTAATCTTGGAATTTATGCAGAAAGGGAAACTCCAGCCTATCACACCTGAAGAGATTTGCAAATCAGTAGCTTCTTGAAAACGGTCCATTAGTTTTGAATGTGCCAAGGGTAAAAGCAATACCTGGTGGCTGCTTCCAGTGGTGACTTCAGGAGTGTCCTGTGTTCACACAGGTGACAGAAAAAACCCATTGGAAGCAAAATAAATTGGTCAAAATGAATTATTTCCAAACTGAGCTGTCTTATTGAGAGAATACTGATTTTTAATGATTTTTCCCCCAGTGATAATGTTGGATGTAATGAGTGCTTTGTGCTGTTGTGCTCTGCAGAGGAACCCACGGGTACATGGCCCCCGAGGTGCTGCAGAAGGGCACAGCCTACGACAGCAGTGCTGACTGGTTCTCCCTGGGCTGCATGCTCTTCAAGCTGCTGAGGGGGTGAGTGGGGGCTCCTGCCTTGCCTGTGGGGGCCTGGGGGCCTCTGTGGGTGTCCCTTGGAATAGCAGGACGTGGTGTGTCACAGCTTGGCTGAAGTGATCCCTCAGTGCTGCCCCATGTGTGACAAACCAGGCTTTTTCTTTCAAACCAAACCCAAACCAAACATGCTGTAGTAGCTACAGATGTTGGACATGAGGAAGACACTTTTCTCTGCTCTTTGCATCCTGCAGACAGCAGTTTGCTCCTCTCTGGCCGTGTTTTAAATGTGTTGCTCCTTGGAGTGCTCTAGGCAGCCCTGTTGAATCATGGGCTTTGTGTTGAGACCTGGTGTCGTGGAGAAGCTCTTGGCTGCACTGGTCCCTCTTTGGGTGCTACTCAGCCTTCCCTCCTGCAGGGTTTGGGCCAGGTACAAGGTGTGGGTGCTTCCATTTGCTGAATCTGGCCTGTTACCTAACCAGTGTCCAAAGGTACACGATAATTACAGCTCTGTCAGCTCATTAAACTTAGAATAGATTAATGCCATGGGATTTATCTGAGCAGTCACCAAGCACCGATGGGCAAGTGCTTGTTGAAAATGGCATCCTCAGTGTTAATGGCAAACCAGGAGAAATCTGAGGCTTTTCACAGTGCTTCTCTGTAAAGATTGATCATTAGGTCATCCTGTGTCCTCACACATAATTAATTATAAGCTTTTATCTCCATGCAGACACTGCACAAAGGAAGGTCAGTGTGTGACTTGTGAATTGAACTCTAGAACTGTATCAATTTAACATTAATTGTGCACAAAGCAGACCATGTAAGAGTGCAAATAAAGAAAGAAGTGGTGTTTAAATTGCCAGCCTTTGGGCTGTGATTGTCCCTGGCGGAGATGTTCAGGGTGGTATCAGTGCTCAGCCAGAAGCCAGAGCATTATTCACAGTGAACTCTCATTCCTCATCTGTTCTGAAACCAATTAAGCACATCCCAAAACAAGGGCTGGGCACATGGTGCCATTTCTTGGTATTTGGTAAATTTAGTCTGGCACAGAATCTGCCCATAAGTCGCCAGTGAATCATTTTCTTCCCTGATCTACTCAGAGCCTTCTTGTCAGAGTACATGAGGCTGTGTGGGAACCATTTACCTGTCATGCTGAAAAGAGGAAAAATTGAAGTCCTGGTCCATCCATTGCATTCATCAATCAGAACATTTTTGAGAATAAAAGGAAAATAACTTGGGAGTAGCAGGTCTCCAGTTGAAACATGCTGGTACACTCTGCCATGTGGTAAGGCAGGATGCTTTAGAATAGCTAATTAATGGAATTGATAAGTGAGTAACATTTTGATTGTGAAAAACATCATCCCCTCAAGGTTTTAAAGAAAAGAAGCAGGGAATATATCCTAAAAATAATCAAAATATCTCTTACAACAATACTGCTTCTTTCATGGAGGACTGTGTGATAAATCTCTTAATAGGTCACAGTCTTCCATAGCTTAGAGGAAAATTCAAATTCAAGCCAGAATTATAAAGCAGGAAAGGGATGAAGCTGATAATTTCCAAGATACCATCAGATATCTTCCCAGTGGCTGATGCTGTGGGATCTGTGATCTCTTATCTCTTTACTCTCCATGGTGGGGAATGATGAGTTCAGTGGGTCATACTCACCTTCCTTATAGAAATCCTTGGATTTAAATCCCTGTGGGTGATGGCTGCTCAGGATTTCCTTGTTAGCTGAAAACTGTTCAGGTTTGGGGGAGATAGATGTAATTGCTGAGGCATTTGAAGCACATCTTTAAGGCCAGATCACTGTTGAAGAATTACCCAACTTTCTGCTCACCTTCCTGTGGATCAGATTGCTCTGCAGTCCAGGAGGGATGAGGGGGAAGGATGGGACTAAGGATGCTCCACTAACTCCTGGTATTGCCACAGCTGAAATACCCTGATATGCTGAGGCTTTACATTTATTTATTAGCATTTTTTTTTCTTCTTTCCACAGTCACAGCCCTTTCAGGCAGCACAAAACCAAAGATAAGCACGAGATTGACCGGATGACGCTCACGGTGGTAAGGGCTGGCCCCAGTGACATCCCCGTGTTCCCTGAGCTCCCATTTCCCCTAAAACTGGAACTGTCCCCCCTGCTCTCTCTATCTGCATGTGGGAGAGCTGTTTCCAGACACCAGCAGGGGCAAGAAGGCAGAGCACACCTCTTCCATCATGGAATCTCTTTGTGTTTCCTTTCCCCACAGAACGTGGAGCTCCCGGATTCCTTTTCTCCTGAGCTCAAGTCCCTTCTGGAAGGGCTCCTGCAGAGGGATGTGAGCAAGAGGCTTGGATGCCAAGGAAGAAGGTAGGTGTTGTCTTCTCCTTGGACCTCTGCCTTGAAAAATTTCCACTTCTCTGTCAATGAGTGAATTCATTTCAAGTAAAAATCTGCTTCCTGTTGTGAGGATTTTAATTTTGGAAAGAGAACATTACAAAGTGCTGCTGCATGGAATTACATTTCAGATTCCTTCAGTTTGGACATGTTTTTTTGGACAATTTCTGTCCTTAAAGCCTTTCCCTGAGTTCCCTGCAGTCATGCTTGCATTGGGTGGTGTTCCTGCTTCTCATCCCTCGGTTGTTTTTCTGGTTTTGCCTGATCTGTTTTGGCATGAAATCATATGACTTGACTCAGACATACTGATAGGGAAAATTTATTGCTTATATTGTATCTGTAATGATAGGAGCATATTACAAAAAAAACAAACCAAACCACAAACCAAAAAACAATCCCAAAAACACCAAGCAAAAACTGTGAATATTGCTGGTGCTGCCTTTGTCACTTGATTATTCTGAGGAAAAGAGCTTCCTGCCAGGCTCACCTGTAGCTGTTCATGAAATTGTTATCTCCTGCTTAAAAAGTCAGTGTGCGACTGACAGAGAAAAGGAGAGGAGTAAACAAGTGTTGAGAAACCATTGGGATGTGTGATAACAGGTAGATGGTCACACCTGAGCCTGGGGCTGGCTCCAATTCCAGTGGGAGATTCAGAGGATTTTTGTTTTGGAGCCCTCTTTGATAATGACCTGAGATTGCTTTTCCCTGGGAGATAACAAGAGTAGTTGATTATTTTCTTATAAAATTTGTATAATGTGGAGTAATCTGGTTATTTACAGACCGTGTTTGGGATCTGACTCAGATCCGTGTTTGGGGTCTGACACAGAGCATTTTTGGGATTTGACCAGAGCCATGTTTGGGGTCTGACCTGGATCCATGTTTGGGATCTGACCCAGGGCATTTTTGGGATCTGACAACAGAGGAACTTTGTTTGCTGTTGGAAATGATGGAGTGCCATCAGGAGTTCTTGCCTGCCAGCCATAGAGCACTATTCCAAATCTTTCCACCTGCAAATCTTCTCTCCTGTTGTTTACTGAGGAATTCTTCTATTTTATTTTGCAAAAAAGAGCGTTTCCCTGATGTTCTCAAATGATAGAAGTGTGACCTTTGAGGGCTTTGTATTCCTTGAATACACTTTAAAAGCCCTTTCCTTTGTTGACTTCAGTCACTTCTGTTTTGCAGCGCACAAGAAGTAAAGGAACATCCTTTCTTCAAAGGCATTGATTGGCAGCAAGTCTATTTACAGAAGGTAAAGGATAAAGACAGTAATTTAACTGACTTGGTAAAGCACTAAAAGGAAAATAAACCCAAACAGGTACTGAGCAGAAAACTTGAGGGTCACAGTGCCCAGCACAAGTGCTCACTCACAAATACAGGAAGGGTTGTTGATGAGTATTCATTACTGCAGATCTTCCTGATTGTTAGGAATAAATACTAACATTTCCAGGCTCAAATTACTGCGTGTTTCCTTTCCTTTGCTGTCTCTAAACTGGGGAGTTTTATCCCCAGATTTTTGAAGGAGCTCTAATTAAAAGAAGTGCCAACAATTTTGCATTGAAGTTTAATTCCAAGGGGGGCACTCTGGCACAGCCAGGTGTAATCTGTGCAAAAAATATGAAGAATGTAGTTAAATAATACCCATTAATTTGTCTTTAATGATGCTGATTTCAATTTCCAGTACCCTCCCCCCCTGATTCCTCCCCGGGGAGAAGTCAATGCAGCAGATGCTTTTGATATTGGCTCCTTTGATGAAGAGGACACTAAAGGCATTAAGGTACCCAACTCTCAGTGCTGGAGGGTGGCACTGGGGCTGCTCTGCTTGGCTTTCCATGTGTGTGTGGCATTTCCTTTGCTTCAGGGCTCTGGATGTGCAAGGAATTCCTTCAGGCTTTGAGAATCAATCCATGCTGGTACCTTGGGCTGGTTCCCCTGTTTGTTGTTGCTTGCCAAGTCTTTAAGTTTTTAGGTTAACTGAAATTACTTTCTTACCAAAAGGCTTATGTGGTGAAGGAAATATTTCAAAAGGTCAGGAAAGAACTGGGAGAGCCTCAGTTTTTCAGGAATACCTTAGGGTTTTTTGTGTTTAAAAGTTGGGATTTATTTCTGTTAGCTTGGAGAAATGGAGCTAAACTTTATTTTAATAGTTGAGTGGTCAAAGCGTGCCAGGGAAAACTCTTAAAAATGACAAACTGTGTTAATAGTAACAATGTCATAAGTTAGAAGAGTAGTAAAAGAAATTTTCAGGTTCTGATATTATAAAAATTTAATTAAAATAATATAAATTATATAAAAAAGGAGAGAAGTTAGAGCTGCAGGCCCCTTTGGGACTCACATGAACCCTCTGTGGATTCCTCCACTCTCTGAAGTTTCTCTGGCACTTTGGGGCAGCAGGGCTTGGGTCAGTGCCCTTCATTGTTTTCATCACCCATTAGTGCAGTAGAACAGACCTCATTCTTGTTCTTACAGAAGTGAGTCAGGAGGGAAATTAATTGTTCTAAACTTTATAAGGACAAAGCCCCATTAAGTACTCAGTGAGCCTAAAAGGGAGCTCGTCTGTCAGTGTCACCTGCTGTGGTGACAGAAGTTGGCACAGAACAGTGCAGAGAGCCCAGGATGTTCTTTATCCCAGAAAATTCCACATCTTCAGCATCAATGTTAGCCTGGCAGGATTCCAGTCTCCTGTAATTCTGCAGTGCCAGGATTCAGAGGAACATTTTGCAAGGAAGAACCAGGGAGCCTTTTTATTTCTTGGGTGGCTCAGAGATTCTCAATAACATGATTGCTGTCCTGCAATGTGAATCACCAGCAGGTCATTGCTGTGTCATGTCCAGTTTGATCTCAGAATCTCATAGCTCAGGGGATAAATTTACCCTTGGGGGTGAGTCAGGGAGGGACAGCACAGCCCCCCTGGGTGTCACAGGCTTCCAGAGGGGACAGCAGGATTCCTGCCTGAGTCAGCTGCCAGTGAGGTGCCAGGAGCCCTGGGCACCACCAAGCTTGCTCTCCTCCCTGCTCCCTTGGGTTTTATTTGTCCTGCAGAATGTCCTGTGGCCCCCAGAAGAGCTCATGAGCTTGGGTTATGAGTGGGGAGCCAGCAGGGGATGCCTGTAGCTGTTCCCCCTTCCTTGGAGATTTTCTGGGTGTGTATTTTCCTGCTGGGATATAGCATGGATCTCTGAAAAGGAGAATATCTCTTCCAGGAGTGCCTGGCCTGACTCAGCAGGAGAATTAAGCTGATCCTGCAGCTGTTGGTGCTGCATCCACACAGCTTTGAACTCCTCCAGGCATGGGCACTTCACCACTGCCCTGCTCAGTGCTGGGAAACCCTTTTGGTGAAGGAATTTTTATTCCTGATTTTCTTCAGTGCAATTCAATTTAAGTACTCAAAGGGCTAGTGGAGAAAAGAATCCTTATGCCAGTACATGTGAGATCTGCAGCACATGCTGATGAGTTCCGGGGGTTAATTATTAAGAATATAAAGGCAGGCTGTGGAAGCATGGAAGGCATTGCTGTGGAAAAGGTATCTTTGCACTTATTCATGGAGTTTTTGGGCTGGGGAAGTTTTTGTGCAACAAAATTAAGAATGCTGTTGCTTACATTGGAGTAGTTCTTTAAATGTCTAGAGAGCATTATGGGGCAGTGTTGAGTGAGGATTTTGGAGCTATCAAATAAAACAAGTTTTGAGCAGGTGGCCCGTTCTCTGCACATAAAATAATATCTCTGCTTAAGTTAGTGTCTGTGCTTCTCTTGCTTGCATCTGTTTGTTTTGTGAAGGTTTCAGTTCAATCCATTGTGTAAAATAATGCTGTTGCATGGGTAACTATTAACTGTTGGGGATAAGAGTAGTGAAAGTTATTAAAATGTTGGGTTTTTTGTTGTTTTTCTCTTGCAAGTTGCTTGATAGTGACCAGGAGTTATATAAGAACTTCCCTCTGGTAATATCGGAGCGTTGGCAGCAAGAAGTAGCAGAAACTGTTTATGATGCAGTAAATGCAGACACAGATAAAATTGAGGCCAGAAAAAGGGCTAAAAATAAGCAGCTTGGCCACGAGGAAGGTAATCTGTCCTTACACTTCTCTCATCTTTTGCTGCTAGGTAGTAATTCCTGGGTTTGGAGTTCTCCCATTGCTGTCATTCCCAGGAATCGTTAGGATTTGTTTAATCGCTCTCGTGTTGCTTAAGATGTTTCTTAATGTTTTGGAATGCTGAATGATGACATCAGGCTTTGGAAAGAGATTCATGGAATCATGGAGTCCTGGAATGGTTTGGGTTGGAAAGGATTTTAAAGCCCATCCAGTCCCATTCCCTGCTATGGGCAGGGATGCCTTCCACTGTCCCAGGTTGCTCCAGGCCCTGTCCAACCTGGCCTTGGACATTTCCAGGGATCATGGGGCAGCCCCAGCTTCTCTGGGCACCCTGTGCCTCCCCACCTTCCCAGTCTGTGGGGTTTGATTTCCTGCCCAGGAGGTTTTGCACAGCAAACTGCAGCTTGCCACGGGGGTGTTGCTTCAAACTCCCCCAAACTTTGGAGAGCAACATTCAGCGCTTTTAAAACTTCCTGCAGTGAGATACTCCTTTAACAGCCAAGTCCTGTCCTTGTTCCCTGCTCTGCAGCCACAGCAGCTGTGCAGTTAGGGCAGAGCTGGGGCTGAGTGTGTGATCTGAGCAGAGCTGGGGGTTTGTGTGTGGTTTGAACAGAGCTGGGGGTTTGTGTGTGATATCTGAACCTGCCGAGGGCACGGCGGCTCCGGGGCTCCATCCCCTCGGCACAGAGCTCTCTCAGAATGCTTTCAGCTGCATCTCCTGGCACTTTGCTAACATCTCCTCTTGGTTTAGATTATGCCCTGGGGAAGGACTGTATCATGCATGGCTACATGCTCAAGCTGGGGAACCCCTTCCTGACTCAGTGGCAGCGGCGTTACTTTTACCTCTTCCCCAACCGGCTGGAGTGGCGAGGAGAAGGAGAGTCCCGGGTGAGTGAGGGGTCCTGGGAGCTCTGCTGGAAGCCAGGTGGAGCTGGGACACACCTGGAGAGCCCAGGAGCTCTCCTAGTGAAAGAGTTTTCTCTTAGTAAAAGCCCCTTTGAGTATCTTCTGTCTCACCATAGTTAACGCATAGCTTACACTGCACACAGGAGATGTAAAGTTGTCTTGAGAATCCTTTGTTTGCTTTGTTGTGTTTTTAAAGGATTTTGGTAGTTGATGGTGTTGTTTTTCATTTAGGATCTCTGGACTATTTATACAAAAAAACACAAACTGGTAAGGTGATAAATGCTATATAGCATTTTGTTTCCAAGAAAATGCTATAGTGGCTGTAGTGTAGCCCAGCTGTGCTCATGTGCAGGGCAGATAATTTGGATATTTAAATTAAGGAAGCATTTGGAATTTAAGACATTGTATACTCTGCAGTCCATAGGGAGAGTTTTCCTGCACACTGTTGTGTATGTTCTCTTTGTAAGTATTCAGTGCTGAAATATTCCCTTTCAGCTCTTTGAAGTAGTGAAACTGCCTTTTTTTTTTTGGGTAATAACAGTAATGCTTGAAAAATGTATCAAATTATATGCAACTCTTGAGGGAAAATAGTTAATATTCTGTTTGCAGACACACCTATTTGTAGATTCTTATTTCATGCTGTCATTACTGGCTTTTAGAACTGATATTTTGTTGTCACTCTTGAAGCAACCAAGCCCCTTGTAAATCTCTCTTACCTTACTATCTATCTTTAGTTCATGACCCAGCCTTCAGAAATAAATGTTTGTATAATGACATTTAATGTTCTTCATTTAATTAATGTGGATAGTCCAGGAAAATGAGATAGTGGCTTTATTTGATGGGCAACAGTGTTTTTTTCAATTAATTCTCTTCTCTTTTGCAAATGCTGCAGCAAAACCTGCTGACAATGGAACAAATAGTATCTGTTGAAGAAACACAAATTAAAGATAAGAAATGCATCTTACTGAGAATTAAAGGAGGAAAACAGTTTGTCCTACAGTGTGAGGTAAGACTTGATTTTTTGATAACTTGATGAGATTGTTTTGCATATGATAAACAATTGACAAGTTTTTCTGCTCATCCTGTTGCATGTTAATTAAGGCACTTGGTGGAGCAGAGCCAAGTGCTGATAAAATACCAATGTTTATCACCCTTGAGTTCTGGGAGCAGGAAACCTGCAGCTTGTCATGGATTTCAGTGGTATTTGGGACAAAATGAGTTGAGTTTATTAAATAGCTAAAAACTCCCAAACTTCTCAAGCTCCAAGGGCCTCGTTGGCTCGTGTCTCATTGGGCAGCTGCTGGAGCTCATGTGTGGAAGGGGGAGTGCTCAAATCCTCTAAACATTGTACCAGCTTGCATTGGGGTGATGGAGAATTGCACATAGGAAAATGTTGTTTGTTCCTTTGGAAAATTAAAATATCTTCCCTAAAGTGCTGCCTGACAGAGAATATCAGAGATATTTTTACCCCTGATGAAGGTGAGGAATGATGAGGAGGACTCCATTGATATCAGAAGGCTAATTAATTACTTTATTATACTATGTTATTCTATACTATATTACATCTAAACTGAATCTGCCAAGCACTCAACTGCACTTGCCTGCACAGCATCTTGTGACTGTCCTGACACACACACACCTGTGTTAGGAAAATTAATCCACAAACATCAGAGGTTTACATTCAAAAAGGAGACAGAGGAATCCTTTGACTTTATTCAAATAAAGGGAGAGGCCATGGGCATTCCCTGGGATCTCTCCAATTTTTGGAGGACGCAGTCTCCCTTTTATCCCAATTTCCCAGCCACATTTCCCTTCTCTCTTTCCCCATTTCTGAGGTACTTGAGAGGTACAGACTTCCCAGAACATCTGACACCAAAGATTTCCCTCTAATGTATAACCCTCCCTTTTAATTCTTAATTCTTATGGAATTTAGGGGCTTTTCTTCCCCATTGTTTCTTTCATCTTTCCATGTCCAATTTCGTTTATCGGCAAACCTAAAGTTTATTTGTAAAAGCAAATATCCTTTTCCATGCATCAATCAGTGGAGTCCTTCCCATTGTTTCTTGTATCTCCCAGTGATGGTTTGATCTCCCAGTGCTGGTTTTATCCACCAGCAGACCCACAGCTTGTTTGTAAAGACAAATCCACTATTCCTCTCACCTGGATTCACTTGGTCAGCGAATCAAAACACTCACACCAGAATCTAATTACCAATTCTCTTCTGGTAACCAATCTTCCATAATGTGAACAAGCACAGGGCGCAGCAAGTGAGATAAGAACTGTTTTTCCTTTCTCTGAGGTTCAGAGAGTGTGAAACCCAGAAATATTGTTGGGAAGAATTGTGCCTTGCTTTTCTCTGTGAAGAGAAATGTGGTGACAGGAGATGACACTGTTGGCCAGGTTGGATAAAGTGCCAGATTCTTTCTGTGTGTCTTGCAGAGCGACCCCGAGTTTGTGCAGTGGAAGAAGGAGCTGACAGAGGCGTTCACCGAGGCCCAGAGGTTGCTGCGCCGGGCTCCAAAGTTCCTCAACAAATCCCGCTCCACAGTGGTGGAGCTGTCCAAGCCCCCGCTCAGCCACAGGAACAGCAACGGGCTGTAGGAGACACCCACCACCTTCCCGCAGGGAGAGCTGCTTGGTGAACCTGCAGAGCGTCCCAGAATCCTTGCGAACGAATGACTTTGTGCAGTGCCGGAGGCGGGATGTGCCTGGAGGAGGAGGAGGAGGAGCTCCATGTTTACAGCGTTGGGATCACGTCAGGACTCTGTGTCTGCAGCAGGGGGGGACCCTGCCCCTGGCAGCAGCAGCAGCAGCAGCAGCGCTGGAGGTCACCAAGCCCAGAGGCTGCTCCTTGCTCCACACCCCCGGCGGGGCTCCGTCCCTCTGGAACTACTGATGGAAGGAAGGAAGGAAGGATGAAGGAAGAGGCTTTGTCCCTGCCGTGGCCTGGCTGGCAGGGGGGTGACACTGCCGTGGTGACACCGGCGGACCGTGGTGGGTGCCCCCCCTCGCTCTGTGGTGTTGCCGTGTCCTCCCCGAGCATTACTGCTGACTCTCTCTGATAACCTTGCTCCATACTGCTGATGATCAACAGTGTGACTCTCTGATGCACTTCAAAGTACTGAAATCCTTAACTGTCCTGTGGTTTAAATGTTATTGCTACTTCATGGGAGCGTTGAACTCGAATTATTCCCCTGGGTTTGTTGTACTCACTAATAGTAGCTACCACCAGTTTTGCTTCTTCTACGTATATGCAGTACTATAACTGACACAATAGAGTAATAATTGGTGAAGAGGAATTTATGGTAGCTTCATCTAGTGCTCTGTTGTATAAATTGACTATTTTAGCACAGTTTTTAAAGAGCAGATTCCTTTTGACAAGTTTACAGTGAACATAAAAGACAGTTCTTTTCCATTTCAGGTCAACTGCACTTTTTAAAAAAAAAATTAAAAAGAAATGATTCAAATCCAGTGCATTCTAGAGCATGTGCTGGGTTCAGGTGTGTGTGGGTACCTCGGTACGTATCCCGGATCACTCCTCAGTCCTGGGACTTGGGATCCTCCTCTGCTGTACACAGGTGTGTTCCCATAGCCTAGAAATCCCCAAAAATCCCCAGAAATCCCCTGGAGCCCAGCCCAGGAGGTTTGTGCACATATCACAGCTCAGCTTGGGAAAGGATCTCTTATTTTCTGTTCTGAAGAGTTCAAAGTGCCCACAGTGAGAGCAGTGTGAGCGAACTGAGCGTGGAGGAGCTGATCAAATGCCAGGTTTATGTTAATTCTACCTGAGGCATCAGGGTGCAAATCTTGTTGAAGGAAAGATCTCATCCTGAGCTGTCCCACAGCTTCCCCAAGCTGGCTGTTGTGGTGGTTTCTAAGAGAGAGGTCAGGGCTGAATTTTAGCTGTTTTTCCAATTCAGTGAACAGCTTAGAGAGGATTTTTCTTCCCAGCTGCAGAGGTGCAGCTCTCACAGTCCCTGGAGGGAGTGGAGCTGTGCCTGTGTCAGTGGGAGTAGAAGCTGTGCGTGGTTTGTTGAGCGTGTGTGGCTGTCAGATCACCACAGAGTTCCTTGGAGAGAAGTAGTAAAAGTGGCTCTGTTTGCTTCTGCATGGGAGCTGGGTTTGCTGCACAGCTTGTGCAAACCCTGGCTGACCACCTGGGGCTGCACCAAAGGGAAAATGCATTCTGGAAAACACCCCCCTTGAGAAAGTGGTTTCTTTCAGTGATTTTTTTTTCCCCCTCCTTATTTATTTTCTTAATTATTTTATGTAAACAGCACCAGGCTCTCTGTCATTCCTGTTGAGCATCTCAGCTCCTCTGTAAGGAGCAGTGTCAGAGGTGATTGGTCAAAGGTTGGACTTGATGATCTTGGAGGTCTTTTCTGAACTAAAATAATCCCATGATTCTTTGTGTGGTATTTAAAAAATGTTTGGGATAAAAAATGCCTCATCCTGGCTGTGGTTCAGCTTTCCCTACAATACCATGCAATGCTCGTATTTTTCTCCTTGATTTAGAAAAAAGCCCTCAGATGGTGTCAAAACCTTCTCACAGTTCTTGTGTAACTTGTTTTTGCTTTCTTAGTCCCTGCTCAGTCCCATTCTTCTCCTTCAGTTATTTTCCATGGCTGGATTTCACTCTCACTCCCTGTCAGCAGATTCTGGTTGTCAGTGAGGGAGGAACAGGTCATCAGCTGGGAAATTGTGCCTCAAACCCAGAGAATTTATATGAAATGAAGGCTGTGTATTGTCTTAGGGAAATACATTTATTTTGAAATGTGATGGAGTTGGGATGGCCCTGGAATATTCTCATTATTGTGGTCTTTGCTGCCCTGTCCAACCTGCAGTGGGAGGGGCAGGAATAGATTTGGGTTTCTTTAGCCAGCTGTGATTTATTGACAATTGAAAATAGCTTTATTTTTGTGACTTGTGTCTAACTGTGCAGCAGGAGGGGAGAGGTTATCACAGTGACAAACTCCTGAACAAAGGTGGGATCCCAGTGAGAGATGGGGCTCTGTGTGGAGGTGACTGGATGTGCTGGTGTGGAGGGAGAGCTGGAATTGCACCCTCCAAACCAAAAAATCCTGGATGCTGCCCCAGACTGCTCCTTCCTGGTGTAGGAACCAGAGTCTCTGAAGTTTTTGTTTTGGACAAAGATTCCTGGTGGTGTTAATCTGCAGGAGGGTCTTTGGCTGTGTGTTTAGGATCTCTCATTTATTTGCTAATTATTTTGCAAATTCGTGAAACCCTTAAAGGAGCTTTTACTGTGGGGTATTTTTTGTGGTTTTTTTTTTCCAATCCTTCATCCAAGTGTTGGCCATCCACTTCCCCAAGTGTAAATCTTCTTCCTCTTCTTTGTGTTTGAGCTTTTTTGTGTTCTTGTCCCTGGTCCAGCGGAGCCTCGGCTGCAGGCTCAGGGGTTCTTCCCAAAGTGCTGCTGTGAGAGAAGCTGGAGTAATGCTGGAGTGCATCCAGCTGGGATTGACATTCCTGGTATGTTCCCCCACCCCCCAGCAGGCTTCAGAAATTCTTGGAGCCGGCTAATAATAGCTGGAAGTGTGTCTGGGAAGGGAAGCCTGGCAGGTAGGGAGAGAGCAGCTTGGGGGACAGACCTTGGCTTAGTCACATTGGAGTTTTGCTGAATTTCATGGGGCTGCCCTGAGCACAGACAGGAGTTGGGCTCTGAATGATCCTTTTGGATCCCTTCCAGCTCAGGATATTCCATGATTCTGTCATTCAGCACCTCCCCTTTAGAAACCCAGTGGAAGATTTTCCTCTCCCACTTCTATCAAGGGGGGAAAACCCAAAAATTAAATTGTGAGGTTGTGTTTGGCTTTGAGATAAATCAGGATAAATCAGGTGTTTGCAGCCCAGTGTGGAGGTGGTGGAAACACAGGTTTGTGCTAAAAAAGAACTTGTTTTGGCTGTGATCCTGCCCAGAGGAGCTCTGGGGGTTGATGCTCCCTGAGCAGGACCAGCCCCAGCACCATCACTCCTGGGGTTTGCAGGGAATCAGCTCATGAGCAGTGAAACCCCTGGAGCTCTGAGTTGCTCTTTCCCTGGCAGCTGGTCAGCTCTGGGAGCAGGTTCCTTGATCCCATGTCCATATCCGTGTCCTGCAGCCCCTGGCAGGGCAGTGTCACCCCCAGCACGTGGCAGTGACACTGCTCCTGCGCCTCTGGGGTGTTTGCACCCAAAATATCCCCAGGGGAAGGACTGCTTGAAGTGTACAGTAGGCAAGAAATAATTCTAGTGGTGTTGATTAATGTAAGGAATGAGTCAGTTCTGCGAATTAAAGAAAAAAAAATCTGAAAAAGCGTATTTTGACAAAGCATAGTATTAATTTTAATATTGTAAAAAAAAAGAAAAAAGGAAAATATCTAAAATATACAGAGAAAAGATGTATATCCAAATGTCTGAGGAGTTTCAAGATAATCTACTTTTGTTTCCTGTTGGTTTCTATTCCATGGTGTACATATTGTGTGGATGGAACATCGGCTGTTTTAATACTATTGTTAAATTGTATTTTTATTTTGTGTTAAACTAATCATCACAGACTCAGCTTTATTTTGTTTATGTAAAGGTTGCTATGCTCTGTAGGTATAAACCCGAGAATTCTATTTTAACAGAAAAAAGCATTTTATATTATTTATTAAATACATGTTTCTCCAACTTCTGACATTCCACAGAATTTCTGCTCCATATGTGTATGGAAGTGGCAGCTCCTTTCAAGCAGGATCAGCCAGCTTTATTCTGTTTTTCATGACAAAGTAGGGATGGATTTTCTGAGCCTCTGCAGCCCTTCTCTCCCAGCACAGGGACTCCAGGCTCATCTCAGGTGGAAAACTCCTGCAAATCCACCCCTTTGATGGGATATATCTAAATTTCTCCTTTATCCCTCAGCATTCCCAGAGCAAGTGTTTATTCACAGGACTCTGTGCTGAGTTAAAGAGAATTAATGACCTGAATTGGGGCATGGAGTCAGCGTGGTGTTTGATCCAGCTCAGTTCCATCAGGGAATTGCAGAGCTCTGTCATTCCCAGGGGAAGGAGAGAGTGGAGGCAGAGCCTGGACACAGGGCTGGGCTCAGGAACCTAAAATCTTCTCATTGGAGATGGGTTTGGAGTGATCCAGGGGGATCACTTGGTCCTTAAAGCAGGAGCAGTGCCAGATCACTATCCTGGAGCCAGGGCCAGGGCAGGACCCTGCTTGGTGTCACATCTCAGGGGTGGCGGCCACCAGGGACCCTGCAGGGACTGTCCCTCGGGGTATGGGGAGAGTGACACCCAGGCAGGACCCCCCTGTGGCGCCATCTCTCCAGGAGCTGCCTCTGCTGGGCACATCTGGGCACATCTGCAGAGCCAACGGCAGCACCTCTGTCCCCAGTGCGGTACAGAAATAGCCCTGAAGTTATCAGTTCGCTCAGTTCCTAAAAATAATTCCAGTTGTGAGCCTGGCCTGTGCAGTTTGAGGAGTACTTGTGGTGTAACATTGTGTGCTCTCAGTTTCCACAGTGCTGGGGCTGGGGGTCTGTGCTGGTCAGGGCCGATCCCTGTGGCATTTCTGGGTGAAATGTGGCATTTTCCATTGCCACACAGCTGCTGAAGTTCTCTCCTTGCTGAGGGGCTGCCTGGGGCAGGGAGGGATCCCTGCTGTGCTCCCTGGAGTAATCTCTGCCTTTTTTCCCTGTTTCCCTCTCTGATCCCACTGGATTTTGGGGTGAGCTGTAGCCCAAGCTGTGTCTGGAGGGAAGGGGGAGCTGGCAGTGCTGGTGGCATTGTGGCTCCTTAGTGTCACCCCTGGAAAGGTGCCGTGCTGGGGACAGTGCTGCTGGCCTGGGGTGTGTCCAGGCAGGGATTTTTTGGCAGAGAACCTGGGGACAGCTGCAGGAAGGTGGCTTTGTCCAGGGGCCAGGTTGATCTGGGTTTGTGTGACACGCTGTGTTTCCAGGCTGGAAAAGGAGATGGGCTGGGAAGAGGCTTTGCTGTTGGGTAGCATCTCCTCAGGGAAAGGGAGAGAGCAGACAGTGGGTGAGATGGCACAAAAAAAAAGTGTGTGAAAAACAGAATAAAGCAGGAGCATCCTCGGAGAGGGGATTTGTGAGCACTTCCAGTGCCTCACCAGGTCCTTTAAAACAAAAAGGAGCAGATTCACACGAACAGCTACTCGCGATGAAGGAAACGATCGAAAGAGAACCTGTCCAAAATGTGTAATTAATTAATGGTAAGCAAAGCCAGGATCTGTAAATAACTTTAGATATTGTATCGATGAGATCATTCCTTGTTTTATGTACTTGGCTCTTTCCATATTTATTGTGGGGAGGAGGGTGCCATGAGCTGTGGCCTCGCTCCTCACGGACTGTCCCGGAGTTTACAGCCCCGTCGTGGCGGGTGTGCCACACTCGGTTCTTGCCGCCAGTATTTTTTTAACGGATTATTTTGGCACAGCTAAGCTGCTTCTGTGTGTTGGTCAGTACAAAACTGCTCTCCTACGACCAGACCCCAATAAAAACCGTCCTTTGCGTGTGTGCTGGTGTCCCGTTCTTTCCGTGTCACCTGTCCCTTCCCGTGCACACCGTGAGGCTGGACTGGGATGTGCTGGGATGTGCTGGATGGGAACCCACTGCTCCATGCACAGGTAAGTCCCTTCCCCCAGCCCTGTGCATGCTGTTTGTGCTGGTTTTTCTGAGGAACACACCAGCTGTGTCCTGCAGGTGAAACATGCTGGCTGTGCCAGGACTGGGAGGTGTGTGACAATGACCAAGGGTGGCCTTCCATCAACAGTGGGCAGGCTCCCTCGTCCCTGCAGTGCCACCTGGGAAGGATTGTGGAAACCATATCCTCGTGCTGTTCCCATGTGAGATTGGGGTTGGTGAGATGCTCACCTGCCAGGGGACTCCAGACTGACAATCCTGTTTGCTTTCTTACTACCAGAGCCATTCTGGCAGCGGGTGCCGGTGCCCTGGCTGTGTCCATGGAGCTTTTGGGTCAGATGCTGAGTGACCAAGGTGGGGACATTGCCCCTGTGCACTGGACTTGTCCTGAGCAGGTGACGCCCCCTGAGTGGCTGTTGGCAGCTGGGACATGTGGGACACAGGTCCTGCTGGCCCTGGGGGGGTCACCCTTTTCCCCATGTGGTCACCACGTGTCCCCTGTGCTGCTCCCCTCCCACCTGGCCTGGCTGGGTGCTGACCACGCTGCTCTTGGTGCCAGGGGCTATTTTGAGCTCTGCTCCCAGGTCCTCCCTCCTCCAGCTCTGCCCCATCTCAGAGCTGGTGGGGGAACTGGGGTGCACTGGGGAGCCCGGGGCTGGGGCTTCCTCTCCTCCTTGGGCAGCACCAGGGTGTTCTGGGGGGGCTCACACCCAACTACAGCGTTTCCCCCATTCCTTTGGGGTGCGGAGGTGTGCACGGGTGACCCATGTGTGGAAGCCGAGGAGCAGCAGGGCCCCGCGGTGCCACCGCCTCTCCCCAGGCGAGGCCCCGGTGCCACCGCCGCGGGTATTTTTAGCAGTGACATGTGTCACCTCAGCTGCCACCGCGCCGGGGGCGGGGGGAGGCGGCCGCTGACCCTCTCGGTGCTCCTCGTGCTGCCGCCGCTCTGGGCTCGTCGGGATCCCGGTGCCGGTGTGGGACACCAGCACCCACCGCCCCCGCCAGGTACCGGAGCTGGGGGGACCCGGGGTGGGTGGGGGTCGGGGTCCCCTCGGCTGGGAGGGCTATTTTTAGTGGGGAATGGGCTATAGTCCGTATTTTTAGTTGGGAATGGATGGCCGTAGTGGCGGCCCCGGCTCCGGGGCCGGATTCCAGACGTGGGGCTGTGCCTGGGAAAGAAACACGGCAGGGCAGGGCTGGGAGCGGGGATGGGGACGGGGACGCCGCTCCTACCGAGTGCAGGGTGCTGGCTGGGGACCCCTCGGTTGGTGGCACACACCAGGGTGGCAGCAGGAGCGGGTCCCGAGTAAGGACCGATCCAAACGCCCTCGGTCCGCCTGAGCGGGGAGAACGCGGTGCTGCTGGTGGCGTTGGTCCCGCTGGTGCCACCCTGGTGCCACCCTGGGTGCTTGGTCAAGGCACGTCCCCTCCGTGCCTCAGTTTCCCCGAGGAGGGTCCCTCTCCGGCCGCGGGGGTGACAATGCCGTGTGGCTCGCCCCCTCCGGGCTCTGCGGTGCCATCGGGGCCGGTTCTCCCGGGACAGCAGAGCCCGGCTTGGGGACAGCGCGGGGGCCCGGGAGCACGTGGGGCAGCCAGCCCGGGAAGGCAGTGACATTGCCAGCCCGCTCCTGGCCGCTGCTGCCCTTTACTGTACAAGGAGATGCGGCTGCCGGGGAGGCACGGCCGAGCCCCGGCGCGCTCGGTGCATGAATGATCCCGACAGGTGAAACCGATCTCAGCCCCGAGTGGGGCACGGATGGGCTCCTGCGGCCACCCAGCCCGGGGCTGTGGGGTCCCAGCTTCAATCACCCCCGTGCCACCAGCCCTCGGTGCCACCACCTCCCCACAGTGCCCTGGTGGCCTCCCTGTCCCCTGCCGTGCTCCAGTTGGTGCCTGGTGTTAGGAAAATTAATCCACAAACAACAAAGGTTTATGTCCCAAAAGGAGACAGAGGAGTCCTTTCTGGCTTTATTCAAATAAAGGGAGAGGCCATGGGGCATTCCCCTGCGATCTCTCCAATATTTGGAGGACGCAGTCTCCTTTTATCCCAATTTCCCGGCCACATTTCCCTTCTCTCTTTCCCCATTGGCTGAGGTACTTGAGAGGTACAGACTCCCCAATACGCCTGATACCAAAGATTTCCCTCTAATGTATAACCCTCCCTTTTAACTTTTAATTCTTACAGAATTTAGAAGTTTTTCTTCCCCATTGTTTCTTTCATCTTTCAATGCCTAATTTCATTTCTCAGCAAACCTAAAGTTTATTTGTAAAAGCAAATATCCTTTTCCATTCATCAATCAGTGGAATCCTTCCCATTATTTCTTTTACCTCCCAGTGCTGGTTTTATCTACCAGCAGACCCACAGCTTGTTTGTAAATACAAATCCATTATTCAATTGGTCAGGGTGTTGCCAGCCTGGCACAGCTCTGGGCCAGCAGCAGCCCCTGGCTAACTCTCTGCTCTCTCTGTGCCCTGTGTGTCCCCACAGCACCGTCCTGCCTCGCCGCCACCATGGCCATCTCCTCGCGCCTCGCGCTCTGGGAGCAGAAGGGAAGTCTCAGTCCTGGCACTGCTGCTGTTTTTGGGGTGCCTGGGAGCTCAGTGCTGGGGGTGTCACTGCAGCAGCCCTGGGGTCACATCCCCACAGCTCCCTTCTGCTGGCTCTGGGCTCCCTCACAGCCTGAGTGTTCTGGTTTGAGCGATTTCTGCCTGCCTGAGTGATTTTCGTGAGCCTGGCAGGCAGGGTTTGATGCTGGTGCTGCTGCTGGAAAAGCTGTGGGAAGTGGGGCTGGTTTTGCCCTGAGACCTGCAGGGCTGCATGTGGCTGTGGTGATGCTGGAGATGCTTCTTGCCTGGTTGCAGCCAGGATGGTTCCTCTGGTGGCCACACCAGGGCTGCTGGCACAGAGCAGATCTGGCAGTGCCTTTGGGCTCCTGCTGCACCTTGGGGGCTGCACCAATCTGGGCGCTTCTCTCTGGTCTTTTCCTCTCGGTGCTTCTGCTCCCACAGCATCCCTGACCCAGCCTGGTGCCCTCAACAGGAGCCTGGGCATGATGCTGTGCTCAGCCTGGGCAGGGTGCTGTGTTCAGGCAGGGTGAGATGCTGTGCCCAGCCTGGGCAGGATTCTGTGCTCAGCCTGACAAGGATGCTGTGCTCAGCCTGGGCAGGGTGCTGTGCTCAGCCCGGGTGGGATTCTGTGTTCAACCTGAGTGAGATGCTGTGCTCAGTCTGACAAGGATGCTGTGCTCAGCCTGGGAGTGATGCTGTGCCCAGCCTTGGCAGGGTGCTGTGCTCAGCCCTGCTGCCACTACCAGGCTGTGCTGGCTCCTGTCCCCGTGCCTGCCCTGTGACCCCACTGTGCTCTGCACCCCAGATTCGTGACGAGGACCGGGGGCCACCCCCGTCTGCTCCCCCCCTGCTCCTGTCGGTCATCCCTGGGGGTTTCATCAAGCAGCTGGTGCGGGAGACTGAGCAGGAGGCCAAGGAGGCACGGAGGAGGAAGGAGAGCAGGGTGGGCACCAAGGAGGAGGTGAGCACTGAGGGACATTGTGACAGTGTTCACAGGGGTCTGAGGATGAGGGAGGAGATGAGGATCTGACTCCAGATCAGAAGGTTTGATTTATTATTTTATTATATATATTATATTAAAACTATGCTGAAAGCATAGAAGAAAGGATTTCATCAGAAGGCTAGCTAAGAATAGAAAAAGCAGGAAATGATAACAAAAACTTCTGTCTCGGACAGAGAGTCCGAGCCAGTTGTGATTGGCCATTAATTAGAAACAACCACATGAGACCAATCACAGATGCACCTGTTGCATTCCACAGAAGCAGATAATCAATGTTTACATTTTGTTCCTGAGGCCTTTCAGCTTCTCAGGAGGAAAAATCCTAAGGAAAGGATTTTTCATAAAAGATGTCTGTGGCAGGACCTCACACAGCACAGGGGAGCTGGGTGTCCCCAGGAGACACCTTTGGCTATCTGGATGCTGCATCTGGGCACTTGGGACAATCCAGGCATGCAGGAGCTCAGGTTTACCTCTGGTGGAGAAGCTTTAAGGTGATGGTGAAGGAAAGAAGTCGGTTCTGATGGAGGGTTTGATCCAGAGCTTTATTCTGAATCCAGCAACTGCTCCAACAGAACTCCCCGAACTGCGTGGTTGCTGTTCCTTTTAACCCCAGGGAAAGGGGAGGGAAGGGGCACAGAGGGCTACAACCAGGCAGTGGGGGGAAGTCTTAAGGGACAAATGACACCTGGATGGTTTAGTGTCCTCTAGGGGTGGAAGGCATCTTTTGGACTCTGCCAATCACTTAATGCCCTTCTGGAATGCCAGGACAGACAGACAGCACTCAGCAGGGGTCAGGGTGGGGGAAAAGAGAGGTGATTGACACACCTGGGGAAACTGAGGCAGGCCATGGCATCACCCTGCAGCACCCCCAGGTGTCACAGCAGCTCCTCTCTTTGCTTGCAGCCCACGGGCAAGGACGGCGAGCCCCAAGCAGGGGCGGCCAGCGAGGGGCCCCTGCGGAACGGGCTGAAGGCAGAGGGGCAGGGGGGCAAGGGGCTCACAGCCCCCCCAAACAAGGAGCTGCCCCCTGTGCTGGGGACTGTCCCCAGCAAAACCCCTGCACCCGGCCCAGCAGCGCCTGCCCCCAAACCAGCAGAGACGCCCCCCAAAAAAGCAGAAACATCCCCCAAAACAGCAGCGCCTGCCCCCAAATCGGCAGAAACACCCCCAAAAAGAGCAGAGACCCCCTGCAAACCAACAGCGACATCCTCAAAACCAGAAACATCCCCCAAAACAGCAGAGGCTCCCTCCAAACCATCAGAGACCACCCCCAAACCAGCAGAGACCCCTCAGCCAGGGGCTCCCAAGGTGGGAAAGTTATTGTGGCCCAGGAAGAGCCCCAAGGACTCCTTCTTGGGGGGCAGCCCCCCAACTCCAGCCCCTGCACCCAGCCAGGGCCCCCAGCGTGGCAGCAAAGTGCCAGTGAAGGAAGGGGACACACCCAAGGGGACAATCCCTGAGAGCACCAAGAAGGAGAAGGGGACAATCCCTGAAAGCAGCAAGAAGAAGGGGACAATTCTTGAGACCACCAAGGAGAAAGAGACAATCTCTGAGAGCACCAAGAAGGAGAAGGGGACAATCCTTGAGAGCACCAAGAAGGAGAAGGGGACAATCCCTGAAAGCAGCAAGAAGGCATTTGAAAAAGGGAGACAATCCTGGCACCAGAAGAGAGGACAATCTGAGAGCCAGAGGAGAAGGGACACCCCTGAGGCACGAGGAGCCCCCAGCCAAGCTGAAAGCCCAGAGGGAGCTGTTGTCAGCCAGGAAAGAGCCAGAGAAGATGAAGAAAGATGTTGGAGGTGGCAAGAAGGAGCCGAGGGAGATCAAAAAGCCTGAAAAAGCCACAAACAAGCCAGAGGGTCTCAAGGGGGAGCCGGGAGGAATCCAAGAGAAGTCCACAGAGGTGGGGAAAGAGGTGGGGAAGGTGAAGGAGGAGCTGGGGAAGGGTAAAGAGATGCTGAAAGAGAGCAAAGGGATTGGCAAGAGCACAGACAAGGACCAGGCTGAAGAAACATCGGGAAGGAGCCAAGAGATGAGCAAGACCATGGAGAAGGAGCAGGATGGAGAGGCATCGGGTGAGAGCACAGACAAGGACCAGGTAATGTGTTGGATGTTATCTGGATTTTGAAGCAGTTTTTGGTTTCATGCTCCTCCCTTTCCCATGGGCTGGGGCTGGTGGGGAGGGAACCCCAGGCCTGGATGGGCAGGGGTGTGGAAATGCCCCTGTCTGTGGGGCAAAGGCAGCTTGTTCAGCTCAGCTTTCAACCTGCTCCTGCCCAATTCCCCTCTCTCCTCCCCCAGGCTCCGAGGGATGTTTGGTACGAAGCAGAGAAGGTGTGGCTGATGCAGCAGGACGGGTTCACACTGGGTAACTCTCCTCTCTCCCTGGGTCAGATGTGTTGGGAGCAGAGCTGGCTCCGGGTGCTGTGCCCCAATCTCAGAATCTCTGCTGCTCACAGTGACTCTGAGATATGTACAAGCTTCTTTTTCCCAGCCTGGCTGTTCAAGAGGGAGTCAGAATTCTTTTGTTCTCTTTCTTGAGGTTGTTTATTTTTCTATTATCTATAAAATTCTTTCTCTGACCCACTGAGGTCTGTCAGGCAGATTGTGTTGAGGCACACTGGTGTTATTTTTTTATACTAAAAACTACATGTACATTATTTACCATTACTTCCCAATGCCTATCAACTATGTTAGACAGTGAGCTAAACCAATCTACTCTAAACCGATCTAAAAGTGCCAACATCACCCAGATGGTGGAAGCTAGGAAGGAGAAGGAAAAAGGACAAGACATGCCCAGATTCCTCCATCTTGGGACCCCGAGCCCACATTCTAAAAACCTCGAAAATCTGTTTTTCACCCCGTGACAAACTATTATTCTACTTAAACTCTTTTGGCTTGTAGTTCTTCACATAAAGGTTGGTAATTGGTTTTTTCCAAGGGCTAAATCAAAGGCACAGGGGTCCTGGGCTCTGCGCCAAGGTCTCTGAGCCCCCTGGGCAGGGGTTGGAGCCCTCCAGGGCAGCCAGAGGGATTTCCTGGGTTTGGGTCGGGGTTGGGTTTGGCCCCTGGCACACACCACAGCCGGCTCTGCCCAAGCTGCCTCACCCCAGGGATACTCACCAGCCTCTCCTGCAGCCACACAGCTGAAACCAGATGTGGGGACACCCGAGCTGCCAGCAGGGAGGGTGAGGGTGCGCCGGGATGAGGATGGCACCGTCACCGAGGTGGATGAGGACAGCGTGCAGAGGGTGAGTGTCGCCCTGGTTTTTTAAGATTTTCTAAGCCTTCTGATGTTTGCATTCTTGTAGCAAGCTTTCTCACACACTTTCTGTAAATAACTCATTGTTTTACATTATTTTATAGAAAAAGAGAATTTTGATAGACTGTTAGTTTGTCCAGTGTCATTGGAGAGGCGACGCTTTCACCCTCCAATCCGCTGTCACTTTTAGAAAACCATAAATGTTAGAATCAAAGCATAAACTCCCCTTTTCTTCACCTTAAAAGCAATAGTGTGTGCACTTGTGTTGTTTTGTGTGCAATAATGACAGGTGAGCCCGTTCCCTGGGCTGGGAGTGCAGGGACAGTGCCAGGGCACAGTGATGCTTCTCCAGCATCACCTTGAGATGGTTGTGCCCAAGGTGTTGGGATGCCAGTGGGTTTGGCACAGCCCTACAATGACAGCAGAGCTCCAGGGGTCTCTGTTCCTCAGACCAACCCCCCGAGCCTGGACCAGGCCGAGGACCTGGCTGCCCTCATCAGCCTCAACGAGTGCAGTGTGATGCACACGCTGCGGCAGCGCTTCCGAGCCCGCCTGCCCTGCACCTACGCGGGGCCCAGCCTGGTGGCCATCGCCAGCGGCACCGCCGACAGCGCCGGCAAGGTGAGACAGGGACCGGGGACAGCGGGAATTGGCCACCAACCCTCCTGGGGACAGTGGCGGAGGGCGCCGGGCGCGGCGGGGCCGGCAGGTGGCACCGTGGGACTGTCACAGTGCGGGGACAAGCGGGGATGCTCTGGGGACATGTGGGACTGAGGATGCTCTGCGGGCGTTTGGGACCAAGGATGCTCTGGGGACTTTTGGGGCTGGGAATACTCTGGGGACATTTGGGACTGAGGATGCTCTTGGGGACATTTCAGACTGGGGATGCTCTGGGGATATTTGGGACCAAGGATGCTTTGGGGACATTTGGGACCGAGAATACTCTGAGGATGTTTGGGACCGAGGATGCTTTGGGGACATTTGGGACCAAGGATGCTCTGGGGATGTTTGGGACCAGGGATGCTCTGGAGACATTCAGGACTATGCTTGCTCTGGGGACATTTGGGACTGGGAATACTCTGGGGACATTTAAGACTGGGGATGCTCTGGGGATGTTTGGGACCGGGGATGCTCTGGGGATGTTTGGGACTGAGTATGCTTTGGGGACATTTGGGACTGGGGATGCTCTGGGGATATTTGGGACCGGGGATGCTCTGGAGACATTCAGGACTATGCTTGCTCTGGGGACGTTTGGGATTAGGAATACTCTGGGGACATTTGGGGGACTTGGGATGCTCTGGGAACACTCAGGACCAGGGATGTTTTGGGACAGGGATGCTCTGAAGGTCCTGATGGCCAGGAATGCTCTGGGAGTGCTTGGTCTTGGGGCTGGGGGATCTCTGAGCACTCAGATTCGGGAGGTTCTGCACCCTGGGGAGAAACCATCACCCTGAGGGCAAACACCCTCAGGATTCCCTCAGTGAGAATCCTGTTTGGGATGTGCTCTGTCACCCTCTCCCCACCCACAGATTCCCAGAGGAAAGCGGGACAACCTCCCCCCACACATCTGCTCGCTGGCACACAGAGCCTACAGGAACCTGCTGCTGCAGAGGCAGGACCAGGCCATCGTGCCCCTGGGGCACAGCGGGGCTGGCAGGACCCACTGCTGCCAGAGAGCCCTGGAGTACCTGGTGGGCACGGCGGGCAGCCTGGATGGCAGGGTCACAGGTAAGGGCAGGGTCACAGGTAAGGGCAGGAGCTCAGGGATGGGCAGGTGTCAGGATCTCTGGCTTGTCAGAGTGACCCCAAGAAAAGTTCCAAAGTCTCTTCTCCCAGCCTGGTGCTTGAAGAAGGAGTCAGGGCTCTTCATTTCTCAGTTTCAAGGTTGTCTATTGTGTCTTATCTATAAAATTCTTTCTCCTGCCCTGCCGGGGTCCATCCAGCAGGACAGTTCCAGGCACTCTGCCTGTCCCCAGGGTGGTGTTATGTCTTTATCTAAAAACTCCATTATTTACAATTACTTTCCAATGCCTATCACCTATGTTAGACAGTGAGCTTCTACTCTAAACCAGTCTAAAAGTGCCAACATCACAGCAGAAGATGCAGGCCAAGAAGAAGAAGGAGAAAGGCTGGACACACCAGTTCCCTCCATCTTGCCTCCTAAACCCCCATACCAAAAACCCCAAAATCTACTTTTTCCACCCCATGATAACTTCACTATTATTCCATCTAAACTGTTGTGGCTTGCTGAGCATCATCTAAGGTTGGTAATTTGCTCCACGGATCATAATCAAACCCACAGGTGTTTTGGGCTCTGTGCCACGGTTTCTGAGCCCTCTGGCAGGGTCTTGGCCATCCTGGACAGCCAGAGGGATGTTCTGGGTTCCCACATGCAGGGTGTCAGGTACGGGCAGGGATGACACTGGGTGCTCATCAAAAGCCTGTGCAGGCTGTGGACACACAGCCACATAAAAACCTGGATTTGTGTCCCCTGGGGAGGCTCCTAAGCACCAGTTGTGGCTTCGAGTGCCACTGTCCCCGCGTCAGCCTCAGCAGATTTGTGAGCAGCGGGAGGGAATCACTGGAGCGGCGCTCGGGGCAGCGATTTCACATTTCACACCTGCTCGGGTTACAGGTGACGCTGCTGCTCGGCAGGCAGCGCCTTCAGAGGGCAGGGTTGGATTTCTCAACTCTCCCGGGTACACCGTGCTCTTGCAAAGGGCTGAGGGATGGCCTGGAACACGCTGGGCAGGCTGGCACATCCCATTCCTGCCAGTGGACACCCATTGTGGGATGCTGACCCCATGTCCAGGCAGTTCCCCAGGGCTGGGATGGAGCAGCAGAGGTGAGGCAGGAGGAGACCCCTCCTCCAGAGCTGCAGGGTGGCTCAGGGGGCTCTGCTGGTGCTTTTGCAGTGGAGAAGATCCAGGCCATGTTCACAGTGCTGGGAGCCTTTGGCTCGGTGAGCACCGGGCACAGCAGCAGCTCCACGCGCTTCTCCATGGTCCTGTCGCTGGATTTCAGTGCCACTGGCCAGGTCACTGCTGCTCACCTCCAGGTACCTGTCACACTGCTCACATGGGAGGGCTCTGGCTGAAAATGGGGGTCCTTGGGGTGGGCATGAGCCTCCCCTGAGCTGCAAGGCTGGGCACGAGGGTGATGCTCTGCTCCCTGCTAACCAGAGGTGCCCAAACGGCCCCAAATGAGCAGAATCTCTCTCAGAAGCGTGGCAGGGTCCCCCAGCCTGTCTCTGTCCCTGGCAGAGAGCTGGGAACAGTGCTGGGATGAAATGTTGATGAGGAAATGTATAATTCAGCGTTTCATTAGCAGCACCTCACGGCCGCCCGGAGCTGAGCCTCAGAGGGCTTTTATCATGTCAGGGCTCTTATCAAAGGCTCTAATCAGAGCTGCCCGTGCCCCTGGGCCTTGTCTGAGGGAGGAGGGTGTCCTGGGGAGCACCAGGGCTTCTCACTGCTCTGCCCTGGGCACCCAGGGAAGCTGAGCTGGGTTTGCTGGAGCTCAAGCAATGACTTATCCCAGTGCTGCAGCCTCTTTGCTGGGGCCATGGCACTGCCCAGACCTCTGGGAGCTCAGAGAGGGACCGTGGGTGTTGCTTTCATGCACTGAAGTTGCTCCTTGATGCCTGGATCATGATTCAGCTCTTGCTTGCACAGCCCTGGGTGGGAGGAGCAGCCCCCAAACCCAGCTGAGCCCCTGCAAGGAGAAATCCAGCCCCTCTTGGCAGCTGCCAGGAGCATCTCCCCATCTACCTGTTCCTTTTCCATCTCCCTGTCCCCTTTCCCATCTCCCTATCCCCTTTTCCATCTCCCTGTCCCTTTTCCCATCTCCTTGTCCCCTTTTCCCTCCCTGTCCCCTTTTCCATCTCCCTGTCCCCTTTTCCATCTCCCTGTCCCCTTTCCCATCTCCCTGTTCCTTTTCCATCTCCCTGTTCCTTTTCCATCTACCTGTCCCTTTTCCATCTCCCTGTCCCCTTTCCATCTCCCTGTCCCTTTTCCCATCTCCTTGTCCCCTTTTCCCTCCCTGTCCCCTTTTCCATCTCCCTTTCCCCTTTCCCATCTCCCTGTTCCTTTTCCATCTCCCTGTCCCTTTTCCATCTCCCTGTCCCTTTTCCATCTCCCTGTCCCCTTTCCATCTCCCTGTCCCCCTTTCCATCTCCTTGTCCCCTCTCCATCTCCCTGTCCCCCTTTCTATCTCCATCTCCCTTTCCATCTCCCTGTCCCCCTTTCCATCTCCATCTCCCTTTCCATCTCCCTATCCCCTTTTCCATCTCCCTGCCCCTTTGCCCATCTTCCTGTCCCTTTTCCCATCTCCCTGTCCCTTTTCCATCTCTCTGTCCCCTTTTCCATCTCCCTGTCCCCTTTTCCCTCCCCAGACCTTGCTGCTGGAGAGGGCCCGTGTTGCCCAGCAGCCCGAAGGAGAGAGCAGCTTCAACATCTTCCCACTGCTGCTGGCAGGGCTGGATGTGGCAGAGAGGTGGGTGAGACAGCCCTGGGCTGCCCAGGGATATTCCCCATCCTTTATACTCAAATTCCCTCCATCAGTGGGGTTTTGAGACCCACCTGATAAGGGATTGTGAGAACAATGGGATCTTTCTGCATTCAGAGAGATTTTCTATGAAAAGCATTTCCTGGTGCACCTCCACTAGTGCTGAAATTGGGGTGATGAATGACACAGAGATCCCTTTCCCTCTCACTTCTGGCTCCCCCCAGGCTGTGTCCCCAGGAGAAGGCTCCAGCTGATGTCCCTGTGTGGGACAGTGCTGTGGTGGCCTGTCCTATCCAGGTCCCTCAGATGTTAGCTGGGGGAGCTGAGGGCAGCCAAGGAAGGAGTTTAACTCTCATTTTTTTTTTGTGACTACTCCCAGGACGACGCTGCACCTGCACCAGGTGGCTGAGAGCAATTCCTTTGGGATCAAACCCTTCACAAAGGTAGGGAGAGGGAAATGTTTGTGCCCACCTGGGGTGGGATGGTGCAGGGCACCCCTTTTGTCACCACCAGCTGGAGGATGACATGGATTCCCTGGTTCCTGGGTGTCTCATGATGATGCCACTGTACTGGGAGCCTGGAGGGGAGGGAGGGGATGTTGGGATGTGAGAAGGGTCTGCCCAAGCAGCCCCCCCATCACCCCTCTGCTGGGACTGGGATGCCACAGCCACCCTGGGACCAGATCCTGCTGCGCCAGGGTCACCCACCCCTGATGTTCCCTTGCAGCAAAAGGGGCAAGAGCATCCTTTGGGCAGCACAGAATGTGGATTTTAGGGGTTAAAGCTCCAGAGCTGCCTCCCACCTCCAGCCCCTCATTAGTCTGAGCTGTCTGCAGAGCCCCAGCAGATTGTCCACGAGCCAAAAGTGCTGGGATGAATCGCAGCAATTTGCAGTTACATCATCTACTGATGAATCCAATATTCCATCTTCATTAGGGAGCTCCTGCTCCACTTTGGCAGCCAGAGGAGCTGACTGCTGGAGCAGCAGCTCCGGGGAGGGCACAGCAAGATCCTCACCCTGCTGATGCAGCAGATTTGGGCTCAGAGATGGGGTTTTACCCTCCTTTCACAGGCACCCAAGGAACCTGCCTGTGGGGGTGTTTGAGGGTCCCCAGGATGAGGGAAGAGATGAGAATCTTGACTCCATGTTTCAGAAGGCTGATATTATATTAACCATATCATATCATCATATCATACCATATAATATCATTTATTATATATTATATCAATTTATTATATATATTATATTAGATATAATTATAGATGTGATAATAAAATAATAAAATAGAACTATAAACAACTTATTATATATGATATTAATTTACTATATATTATATTATATTATATTATATTATATTATATTATATTATATTATATTATATTATATTATATATATCGTAAAGATACACTAAAACTATACTATACTAAAACTAACTATACTAACGAAAGAGAAAGGAGACATCAAAAGGCTGGCAAAGAAAAGGAACAAATAATAAAATCTTGTGACTGATCAAAGTCCCGACACACCTGGCTGAGATTGGTCACCAAGTAGGAACAATTCACATGCTGGGTAAACAATTCTCCAAATCACATTCCAAAGCAGCAAAACACGGAGCAGCTGAAGCTTCCCAGCTTCTCAGGAGAAAAGATCCTGGCAAAGGGATTTTTCAGGAAATGTGTCTGTCACACCTGCTCCAAATTTTCTGTGGTTCCCTTTGCTGTCCTGTTGGTTTCCCTCTCCCTCCTGTTGGGCACAGTGCCCAGCAGAGCCAGTGACAGCCCTGTCTCTGTCCCCTGCAGCCTGAGGACAAGCAGAGAGCCCTGGTGGCCTTCTCCCAGCTCCGGGCTGCCATGGGCACGCTGGGCATCACCGCGGAGGAGCAGGGGGCTGTGTGGCGTGTCCTGGCTGGAATCTACCACCTGGGAGCTGCTGGAGCCTGCAAAGGTGAGGGAAATCCTGCCTCTGCTTCCCTCACACCGTGTGTCTGTGCCCGAGAGGGGAGGGAGCGCGTCCTGGCAGGGATCAGTGCTTGGGGTGATGTTCATCCCAAGGCTGCTCTGTTTTTTGGTGGCTCCAAGTTCTTCCTTGCTCTTCCTGCATGGCAGGAGGTGGGATGTCCTGCTGCTGTCCTCCCTGCTTCTGGAGCAGCTCTGTCCTGGCCACGTGAGGACCGGGAAGGGGCTTCTGGGTGTTGTGGTGTTTTGGGGGTCCCCAGATGAAGGGGGGAAATGATGAATTTGACTCCATATTCATAGAAGCCTAATTTGTTATTTTATGTTATTATATTGTATAAAAAAATTCTATACTAAAACTATACTAAAGAATAGAGAAAGGATACAGATAGAAGGCTAAAAGATAATGAATCTCGTGACTCTCTCTCCAGAGTCTGACACAGCCTGACCGTGACTGATCATTAAGTTAAAACAGTTCTCATGTTGGATAAACAATCTCCAACCACATTCCAAAGCAGCAAAACACAGGAGAAGCAAATGAGATGATATTGTTTTCCTCTTTCCACATTCCAAAGCAGCAAAACACAGGAGAAGCAAATGAGATTATATTGTTTTCCTTTTTTTTCTGAGGCTTTTCATCTTTCCAGGAGAATAATCCTGGGCAAAGGGGATTTTTCAGAAAATGTGATGGTGACAGGATGTTATACTCCTTGGGAAGGACTGGGATGGGTGACTCCTTTGTTGGCACGTTGTCCCCAATGACACCATGAAGGGACAGCTCCAGGTAGCACTAATTTCACTAATTTAATCATCTCTTGAGTGTCTACCACAGTAACTGAATTATAATAGGCTGTGTCTGGATGAAGATTGTATTTATAGAGACTTTGCTAATATGGATGAGCAGAAATTGCCTTATCCCTTACAAATGATTTTAGGACGTGCTCTAACCCATTTCAGAGGCAGCCACATTGATTTACACCCTTCAATTTATGAGGACTGAATAAAGGCTGCCATAAACTAAGGCACAGACATTTATAAATGTCTCTGCAACATGTCATAACACATCTTATGGTAATTTATGCCATTAATCATTTATTAATTATTTTAAAAGGATAGATGCTGTCATGACTTACAGTGAGTTCTCTCTTCTCCTTCTTTCTGGTGTTCTCTTTCCTCATCTCCATCTACCTTAATGCCCTTCCAGCTTTTATAGATGACCCTATGTGTCATGAGTGTCAGAAGGCTTTTGGCCAAAAATTTTTGGAAGTCTTTCAGCCCTGTGAGTTTTCAGGAGAGCAGATTTTGGAAATGTATGTCATTTTGGGAGGGCCCAGCTCAGTGGCAGGTGGAGGGGTGGTCACAAGGAGCTTTGCTTTGCTCAGACTTCCTGCACATTCTGTCCTCAGTAAATCAGCCTGGGAGGGAATTCTGTGCACGACAAATGCTGCTCCATTCTCTGAGCAGCAATGGGAGTAGCAGACCCAGGCAGGGCTCTGAGCACTCTCTGGTGTGGGATTAACAAGCAGATCATGTCTCAGTGTCGCTCACTCTGGTATCGATTCCCCCGCCGTGTGTCAACAAAAGGGGAGAAATGAAAGGAAATATGGATAAAAAATGGATCAAAGCCGGGTGGAGCAAGAGTCTCAGTGGGGGCGACGACTCTTTTAATGTGGTTAAACCTGTCTCCCGATAGCCATCTCTTCCCTTCCCCTTTCATGCCCTTTGATGTTGTGTATTCCAAATCCTCTCCTTGAAATCTCACCGAAGGGAGGCTCAGCACTGCTTTTCCAGGGCATTCAGGAGCTCAGCCAGGCACCTCCTCCATCCCCATCCCTGGCACGTGTTAAACGGGCCCCAGTGTGGGTTAAAGGCACCTTTTTCCCTTCTCTCCTCACCCATTCCGTTTGTACAGGAATAAACCAGGAGGGAACAGCACCACCTCTCCCTGGCTGGGGGTGGAAAATGCATTTGCAGCTACAAAAAAAGGCTGAGAAGAAAAGGCTGAATTTCAAAAGCTCCTTCTGCTCCATCCCAGCTGCCTTTGAAACGTATTCGAGCAGCTCTTTTATTAGCAGAGCAGCCTGGCAGCTGGAGGCCAGCAGGGCACCCCGGGCACCATTCACCTGAGTGCTCCAGTCCCTTTGTGGGCTGCAGAAAATCCCCTGGTTTAATTTATTTGCTGTCCCTGTAAGCCGAAGGGAGTTTTGGGGCGCAGCAGGGGCGGCATTCAGCTCGCTCTCACGCTGTCCTTTTGCTGCCTGACATCAGAATATCACAATATCAGGATATCGGAATAAAGCTTTGTGGCTCCCAGCTCCCTGTGGGCTCCACCTGTAATGGTGGTGACTGCCATTCCAGCCCTGCTGGTGCCACAGCTGTGTCAGGACTCACTCCAAAACCCCTGGCTGCTGCAAATCCACCCTCCAGAACTCCTCTGGATGGAGGAAAACCACAGGGCAGGAGGGCTGGAACCTGCTGCTCAGGTAGGGGACACTGAGCTGCCCCAAACCCTGCAGAAGTCAGGGGCAGCAGGAGGGACAGGAGCACTGAGACAGCCGGGGGGGAATTTTGGGGTCAGTGAGATCACCAGCAACAGCCCAGGGTGAGTGCTTGAGCTGCTGTGGCCCTGCACAGACCCACCCCTGTGGCACCATGCCCTGGGAACCCAGGAAATCGGGCATTGAGCAGTTTGGAAATGGGCTGGGGCTGCAGCGGGAGAGGCTGAGCTGCCCCTGTGTGTGCTGACCCTGTGTTTTCCTTCTGATTCTCTCAATTATTACTGGGCCAAAGTAATTCCCTCCAGGTGTTAAAGTCAGCAAGTTTTCCATGGTCACATCACACTCAGGAGAGCTGTCTGGAGCTGCTGGTTATAGCTCATGGAAGCTAAAATGGTGCCTGGGGGTGCCAGGGATGAGTGGACCCTCTTGTTTATCCCAGGGATGCTGGAATGGGCAGTTTGGGATGCTGGAATGGGCACTGTGGGAGACTGTGGGACGCTGGAATGGGTATTTTGGGATGCTGGAGCACTGTGGGGTGCTGGAATGGTCAGTGTGGGATCCCAGCCAGGTCTGTGCAGCCCCCCCCAGCCCTTCCAACTCCCCGTCATGCAGAGCTTTTGTGTCTGACAGGAATCAGCGTCCGTCCAGCCAGCTCAGACAAGAACAAGTGGAAACAGAATAAATCAAAGCCTGGAGTGCTGAGGCAATTCCCCTGCCTGCTCCAGCACAGCCCTTGATGTTGGAGTCCTTCAGTCAGCAATGAAATACTGGGGAAGGATCAAAGGGGCAGGGAGAAGGGGGCTGATTCATAAAGCACCCCCAGCCCTCCAGCCCTGCTTTGTGCATCCCCTCAGCCAGGAGAGGGTTCCCATGGAGCTTCCCAGGGTGTGGGCACCTCTCACTCTCCATCCCACACCCTCTCCCTGCCACCAGCCTCCATCTGTGTTTTAAGGGCCCATTTTAGCCGGGAGCCCCCGAGCTCCCCATCCAACACCCAAAAGTGCCACCCTGAGGTCTCTGGGTGATTTTGGCTGCTCCCATTTTTGCTCATCCCTCTGTGTTTCTGAGCTGTGCTGCCTGGCTTCCCCCACAGCACCTTTCTGCTCTGGATTTGTAAAAGGATTAACCCTGCAGATGACTTCCCTATTGATTTAAATCATTAAGCTGGGATCGTTATCACCGGCTGCGAGCCGTGTCTGCTCGAGGGGAGGAACTGCTGCTCCCGCCTGCAGGGACAGCAAACACTGCTGGGACCCTGAAAGGTGATCCCGGATTTCCAGGGATTGCTTCCTAATCCCATCAGCTCCCACTAGCACATCTGCTGCTCTGCCCTGCTGAAACTCTGATGTCCTGTGGTTCGCCTGGTCCCCTTTAGACCGTTTTGATTTTGGGGGTGCACGAGGGGGCGTTCTGGTGATGCTGAGCCCCCCGTGCCCCTCCGCAGTGGGCAGGAAGCAGTTCCTGAGGTTCGAGAGCGCCAGCCGAGCTGCCGAGGTGCTGGGCTGCGACGTGGAGGAGCTGGGCAGCGCTGTCTTCAAGCATCACCTGAGGCACATCCTGGCGCAGGTGACAGCACGGGGCAGCCCCCAGGCAGAGGAGAGCCCGCCAGGTACCGCCATCCCCATCGCTTTCATTTGTGGAATTAGGAGTTTACAATTTAAAACTGTAAAGCGGCTGTGGTTTATTGCAGCTGGGATGCATGGGTGTGGTTTATTTCAGCTGGGATGCATGGGCGTGGTTTATTGCAGCTGGGATGCATGGGTGTGGTTTATTCCAGATGCGATGCATGGGCGTGGTTTATTGCAGCTGGGATGCATGGGTGTGGTTTATTCCAGCTGCGATGCATGGGTGTGGTTTACTGCAGCTGGGATGCATGGGTGTGGTTTATTCCAGCTGGGATGCATGAGTGTGGTTTATTGCAGCTGGGATGCATGAGTGTGGTTTATTGCAGCTGGGAGCATGGGGGGATGTTTCCACCAAAATTTCTGAGACAGGTGAGATGGGTTTCAGGTTTAAACACACATTGAGCCCCCAAGCCCACACCTCCCTGCCTGCCCATTCACCACCCAGAGTCTTTGGTGGTGCCACACCTCCTGGTGGTCCTGGGTGGGCGTTTTTGATGAAGTAACATCATCTTCATCAATGTTCACTGCTTGACCCTTTCTTCTGGGCAGGCACAGTGGAGGTCCAAAACCAGGAGCCTGGTTCTTGCTGGCTCCTTAAATGAAAGGTTCTGCTTTATGGGTTTCAACAGTACCTGAGTTTTGCTTTACTGAATTATCTTTATGGTCTTTACCTAGAGACTAAATTCTTATGTGTTCTGTTACAAGTTGTCTCTACCTAGCAAGTTACATTCGTGTTAGAAACTGTGTTCTGCAGTTTGCATATTTGTTAAATAACCTATATATAACCTATATATTATTATATATTTATATATAATATAATATAATATAAGAAAAATATACTATACTATAGTATATATTACATATACCACATAATATGTATAAAATATTATATATAAATAGATATATTAAAATATATATAATATACATATTTTATATATATATTTTTCTGTTTTCCTCCACCCACCTAAGTACATTACATGCTTCCAAAATTCTGAGTTTTCATATACATATATGTTTCCCATATCACCTTTCCCCTTTGCTTCTGGGGGAGAGGGAATGGTGAGACAAATTGTCCTGTTTTTCTCAGGCTGAGAGGCCCAGGTAGGTCTTAAAATTAATAAAATCATTAACTGTGCTATGTCACATCGCTGCCCTCAGCTCTCCAGCTAACCGTCCTTAGGGACAGGTGAAATGAGATGAATTCAGATAAGTGATGTGGCTTAAATGCTGTGAGATTTCTGCCTAGAAAAATGGGGAAATCCCCAAACTCCAAAAATTAGCTGGTGTTGTGCTCCAAGCACCTGTGCCCTGCAATGAGATCTGGATCAGGGATTGTGCTGCTGAGCCACCAGAAACCTTAAATTATTGTATGGTTCTGATTCATGGAGGTAGACCCAGCATGTGTTAAGTGGGAGGGTGAGATATTGCCTGGATTTCAGGTCAGCCTTCTCGCACTCCTTAAAGCTTGGACTTGATGATCTCGGAGGTCTTTTCCAACCTTGATGATTCCATGGTAGCAGCAGAATTCCAGCTGGGCCCTGCAAGTCATCCTGATAAAAGCAAGAACCTGAGGAGGGGACTTTTGACATGGTTGTATTCCTTAAATCCATGAGAGCTGAGGGCAGGCTCAGGGGATGTGCTGTGGAGCTGTGTGGGTTCTCCTGCACCACAACCCAGGGAATCCCAGATCCCAGTTCAGCTCAGCTCTGAACCTGGGATGGAAATAAAAGTGTTTCCTGCTCTTCCGTTCGCTGTGCCAGGGCCGAAGATGACGGGAGTGGAGTGTGTGGAGGGAATGGCCTCGGGGCTCTACGAGGAGCTCTTTGCTGCTGTGGTCTCGCTCATCAACAGGTACCAAGGAGCTGCTGGGAGCTGGGGCTGGGGCTGGCAGCCCCTTCTCCAGCAGCACGGAGCATGTGGCTGATTCCTGCTGGAAAAACAGGCAGCTGTGTGAAAATCCTTGTGTGGGAGTGGCGCTGGTATTGTAGAATGTAGGGAGCCCCTAGTGCAGGGAATGATTGGCATTTAATTTTGATTGGCATTTGATATTGATTCAGAAGGCTGAACAATTTCTTTATTTAAACTATACTATATTATATTAATATTATAATTATACCAAAGAGATACTATATAGGAGTGTTCCCTCTGTGACAAAACTAGCCTTTGTCCCCTCAAAAAGGAAAGAAGACTAGAAGTTTCTCTCTCTCCTTGATTAGGTGAAAAAGCCACTTTATAGGGCTAGGGGACTTCACCTCAAACTTAAAAATAACTAATTAGACAAGAGCCAAAAAGTCCCACCTAAGCAATTTACTAGAAAAAGAACAAAAAACCTAATCACTTTTGTGAGATGTTTTACCAAGAGCAAGGACCTCCTGCACCTGGCTCGGTTTTTCTCTGTTTGTTATTTTGCCTTTTATTAAACCTTTTTGTTTCCAACACTACAACAGAAGCCATCCTGCTGACTTTTATGCCTCCAAAAGTAGCTGAGCTATCTTGGGTGTGTTATAGACCTCCAAAAGCTTGTAAGACCTAGCTCAAAAAACCTACTATAACTATACTATACTAAAGATACATACTAAAGATAATCTCGTGACTGTCTCCAGACAGTTAGATACAGGTTTGGCTCAGTTGACTAAGGAAACAAAACAATTTTCACTGGTGCTTAATTAATTAAATTACTTTAGGTAAATAATTTTATTGACACATTTTACATGTGCAAAAATAGTAAGAGTAGAGAATAGAGATAATAATTTGTGTTTTTTCTTCTCTCTGTGCTTCTCCAGAAAAAATCTTTGGGAAGCTGTGCCTGCTGCTCTCTGTGATGAGAGCTGAGGCTACAGCGCTGGCACTGGGGACTGCAGTGTCCTGTGCTCCTGTGGCACTGTGAGGGCTCAGCTGGCACCACCCTGCTGCCATTTGTGGGTAAATCCTGGTGCTGTGTGTGGCTCTCCCCAGGTCCTTCTCCTCCCAGCACCTCTCCATGGGCTCCATTTCCATCGTGGACACCCCTGGCTTCCAGAGCCCACGGCAGCAGCGGCGTGAGCGAGCGGCCACCTTCGAGGAGCTGTGCCACAACTACGTCCAGGAGAGGCTGCAGGGGCTGTTCTATGAGAAAACCTTCCTAAGGGAGATAGAGAGGTACAAAGAGGTGAGGAGCAGGTCCTTACCAGATCCCAGCACCTGGGAGTGCCTTTGTGCCCAGGAGTCCTGCTGTGGTGTGAGTGAATAACACGAGGGCTTTGCTGGGAGGGCTGCAGCAGGGCTGGGGGAGCCTCTCTCTCCACCCCCTGCCTCAATTCTGAATCCTCTTGGCTGTTTCTGCTCTCTTGGCATCTTTGTGGAAGCTGCCATGGCAGGGTTGTTGGGATAAGATGATTTTTTCCCAACTCAAACCATTTTGGAATTCTATTATACGCTTGCTGCAGCTCAGCAGACTTTGTGCCTTCTGTTGGCGCAGCTGACTTTTTCCTCAGGTGATGAATAATAGAGGATAGAAAGGAAAATGATAAATTATTGCAGAAATAAGCTGCTGAGAAACCTACAGGCAAAGATGAACTTATTATAGGCTTGGAGGAGTTACCATAATGCCTCCAGCCCTGGGAAAAGAGCTGAATTCCTATGGTTTAACACAGACATCATTGAGTAAGGATAGATGTGCCCTTCCCTGGTGGTGAAGACTTCCAGATGCCATCCCATGACTGAAACCAGCTTTTAAATGATGTTTTCCAGGAAAATGTTGAAGTGTCTTTTGACTGAAACAAGCTTTTAAATGATGTTTTCCAGGAAAATGTTGAGGTGTCTTTTGATCTTCCAGAGCGCTCTCCGCTGGCCACGCTGTCCATCATCGACCTGAGCTGCTCCCAGGTACCCTGTCTCCTCTGCATCCTGCAGTGAGGGCTCTAGAAAAAAAATGGGAGCATCCCAGAGCAACCTGAGGTGTTGCAGGGAGAGGGGGGCACAGCATCCACTTTGGAGTTTTTGCTTTTTAGTTATAAACACCCTCCCTAACTGAGCTCCGCGCTCCGTCACCCCTTCCATCCTGGGGTGATGGGACACTGCTGAGGGTGATGTGCAGAGCTGGATCAGGTTGGGGAAGGTCTGCTCTGGTCTGGGGGCACAGCTGGGCAGTGGGAGCAGGCTGTGGTGGAGCCCCCCGTGTCCCTCGGTATTGGAATTAAATACCAATATAGCCGGATGGAACGTGCCTGGGCTCATCTGGCCCTTGCTGCTTGGCCAAAGGTGGCAGCTGTGGTGGTTTCACCTCAGAGACACCTTTGGCTGGCTGGGTGCTGCAGCTGGGCGCTTGGGACAATCCAGGCATGCAGGAGCTCAGGTTTACCTCTGGTGGAGAAGATTTAAGGCAAGGTGAAGGAAAGGAGTCGGTTCTGATGGAGGTTTTGATCCAGAGCTTTATTCCTGGCCCACAGGCCTCTGAATGCAGCAACAGCTCCAACAGAACTCCCCAAACCATGTGATTGCTGTTCCTTTTAACCACAGGGAGAGGGGAGGGAAGGGGTAGGGAGCCACCAACCAGGTACAGGAGGGGAGGAAATCTCAGGGGACAAATGACACCTGGATGGCCCAATGTCCCCAGGGCCGAGAGGCATCTTTTGAACTCTGCCAATCACACCATGCCCTTCTGGAATGCCAAGATTGACGGACAGCACTCAGCAGGGGTCAGGGAGGGGGAAAGAAGAGGTGATTGGCACACGTGGGGAAGGACTGGGGTAACTGAGGCAGGCTCTTACATCCCACCCCAACACTCAGCAGCCGCAGGTGCTCAAGGGCAGCACTGGGGATGCTCGCCGGGGGCTGCTGTGGATCCTGGATGAGGAGGTGCTGGTGCCAGGCTCTGGGGATGGCACTGCCTTCGAGCGCCTCTGCTCCTACTTCGCCACCAAGGCTCCCCACCAGGACGGTGAGTTGTGCTCGGCTCGGCTGCCCAGCCTCTGGCATCGCTGGGTTTGGGATTTTGGGGAGATGTGGATGATTTAACCCCTCACTGGGTTTTTCTCTGGGGTGCTGTCACTGCCACAGGTGAGGGGCACCTGCGCAGGTGCGAGCAGATGCTGCACTTCGAGATCTGCCACCAGCTGGGCACGGCCCCCGTGCGCTACGACCTCACGGGCTGGGTCAGCAAGGCCAAGTTCAACCTGTCGGCCCAGAATGCCATCCAGGTGCTGCAGAACTCCACGGTGTAAGTGCCAGCAGGTGCCACAGTGCCCTTGGGAGGGGGTTGGGGGTGGCCCTGCCCTGAGTTCAAACCTGCCCCAGCTCTGGAGACAGAGGGTGGAGTGGGGCATCCCTTGTGTGAACAGCAGGGAATGGTTCCCACTGCCAGAGGGCAGAGTTATGTGGGATACTGGGGAGAATTTCCTGGCTGTGAGGGTAGTAAAGCCCTGTTCCATCTCTGGAAGTGTCCCAGGCCAGGTTGGACAGGGCTTGGAGCAACCTGGGCTAGTGGAAGGTGTCTCTGCACAAGTCAGAGCTGTGGGGCTTCCCCAGCAGCTGCCCAGGTTTTCCCTCTGCTTTGAGCAGCCTTGTGAATGAAATTGGAATTGAAAGGGAGCTGAAGTGCTGCAGGTGTCTGTGCACACAGGGGGATTTTAACCTTCTGCTTGCATGCTCCTGGCTCATTTGCTTTGGGCTTCAAACCAGGGAAGCTGTAACAGAGCAGAGAACACCTCCATGCTCCAACCAGGGAGGATGGAGAGCGTGTGGGCGTCCCATCACCCTATTCCACACCTCAGAGCAGCACTGTGATGGTGTTCACAGGGGTCTCAGGTTGAGGGAAGAGACGAGGATCTGACTCCATGTTTCAGAAGGCTTGATTTATTATTTTATTATATATATTACATTAAAACTATACTAAAAGAATGGAAGAAAGGATTTCTTTAGAAGGCTAGCTAAGAATAGAATAGGAAAGAATGATAACAAAGGCTTGTGGCTCGGACGGAATCACAGACAGAGCTGGACTGTGATTGGCCATTAATTAGAAACAACCAACATGGGCCAATCACAGATGCACCTGTTGCATTCCACAGCAGCAGATAATCAATGTTTACATTTTGTTCCTGAAGCCTCTCAGCTTCTCAGGAGGAAAAATGCTAAGGAAAGGATTTTTCATAAAAGATGTCTGCGACACAGCACCAGTTTTGGAACGTGGGGCGCTTGGTGCTGCATCCCTGTGGAAGAAGCTGGGATGCCGACCCGGGCTCTGTGTGTCTGTGTGTCTGTGTCTGTGTGTCCGTCCCGCAGATCCGCGGTGCGGGAGCTGGTGCGGGCTCGGGCAGAGGCTCCGCTGTGCTGCCCTGCCCTGGCTGGGCTGGAGGGGCGCTCCCAGGCCAACCTGCACCGCAACGCCTGCCTGAGGAAAACCTTCGCCAGCAGCTTGGCCGCCGTGAGGAAGAGGTCGGTGTGCGCGCAGATCAAGCTGCAGGCGGTGAGTGCCGGTGGGTGCGGGATGGAGGGGTGATGGCACACGGCGTGGGGATACCCGGGGGGGTTTTGGCTTGGATACGGTGCCTTACAGGGGTGTCTGCAGCCCCATCAGGGAGATCCTGCCTGTTCCTATTGGGGATGTGGCCACCCAGGGGTGCTGAGCTGCTGGCACCCAGGGAGAGCCCCCCAGGCAAAGAGATCAGGCACGGATGGCACCCAGATCTCAGACTGCACACAGATCATGCACAGATCTCACACAGATCTCACACAAATCGTGCAGAGATCTCAGATCACACACAGATCACATACATCACAGATCACAGACATCTCACACAGATCAGACACAGATCTCAGATCACACACAGATCTCATGCGGTTTGCACACAGTTCACACACAGATGTCACACAGACCTCACACAAATCGTGCAGAGATCTCCGATCACACATAGATCTCACACAGATCACAGATAATTAGACACAGAGCTCACACAGATCACAGACGGATGTCACAAAGATCACACACAGTTTACACACATTTCCTTCAGAAATTCCCCATTCAGAAATTCTCCTCTTTTTTTATTCCTGCTTTTTGCAGGGGTTCTGAGCCTCTCTCCTGCCTGAGCTCTGTGGCTGCAGCTCCAGTGGAGCTCCCCTTGGAGCATCAGATCTCTCACAGATCTTGCACAGATTACACACAGGTCACAGATAATTAGACACAGATCACATATAGATCTCACACAGTTTACACAGAGATCACACACAGATGTCAGATCTCACACAGATTAAACAGAGATCTCACACAGATTACACCAGCACCTCGCTGCTTTAATCCTCTTACGTGCTCAGACAGTAGCCAGCCCTGGGCTGTCGGCAGTGCCAGGCTCCTGCCGCTGTCACCCCTCATTCAGTGCCCAAACTCCTTCAGGAGCTGAGGCTCAGGCTCTGCTGAGTCCCTGGCCAGCCCATTTTGGGGTCGTGGCTGTCCCTGGTAAACCCCTTGCCCAGCATCCCTCAACCTCAATGATCTTTAATATTCCAATCCATTCCATGGTTCTACAAATCCTGGTACATTTTCTGGCCATCACCTGAACATGTGGCGCATCAGGAGGAAGGGTCCTGCTGATCCCCTGTGTTCACCCTCTGACTGAGGCTGTTCCCAACGCAGAGCTGACCCCTCCACCCTGCAGGTGGCACAGGGAGCCTTTCCCACTGCCAGCACGCGCTGTCCCTTTGTCCCCTCCATCCCCACTGACTCTGCCCCCCTGCAGGATGCGCTCACCAACCTCCTCCGGCGCTCCCAGCTGCACTTTGTGCACTGCCTGCTCCCGGGGATGGGCGGGGAAGGGTCGGTCCCTCGGCCCCCAGCGCCGCCAGATGCAGCCCCAGAGCTGGACGTGGTGGCCCTGAGGACACAGCTGGAGGGGACCCAGCTCCTGGATGCCCTGCGCCTCCACCGTGTCGGTATGTCCAGATCCTGGCCTGTGCTTGTCTCACATGCAGCTCCCTGCCCCTGCTCAGCCTTTGCTCATCACCTGCTTCTCACCAGCAGGCAAGGAATCCTCCCTTCCTTCAGAAATTCCCCGTTCAAAAATTCTCCTCCATTTTTATCCCTGCTTTTTGCAGGGGTTCTGAGCCCCTCTCCTGCCTGAACTCTGTGGCTGCAGCTCCAGTGGAGCATCAGGTTGGGCCTGCACTGCCCACATCCCATGCCATGGGGACAGGGAGCTATGCAAGAGGCCTAGGGGCATGTCCTGTGTCACACAAGGTGCTGGGGTGGCATCTGGCCACCTCAAACTCATCTTGGTGCCCACTCCCTGCCCTGACTGCAGGGATTTCCTCTCTCATGGCAGCTCCCCATGTCCCCTCCACCCCTGGTGCCCTTTGATGTGCACAGGATGTCCCAGCAGATCCTTCCCCAGTGTGCCAATGCCAATGGGTATGGTGCAGCCTCCAACAGCCCCGTGTGCCCCCAGGGTATCCAGATCATGCCCTGGGTGTGGTGCAGCCCCCAGACTGTTCAGATGATGCCCTGGGTGTGGCACAGCCCCCAACAGCCCCCATGTGCCCCCAGGCTATTCGGATCGGCTGCTTCTCACCCAGTTCCGCAGGCGCTTCCAGGTGCTGGCTCCCGAGGTGATGAAGAAGCACAACTCTGCCTACGAGGTGCCAGATGAGAGCAAGGTGTGTGCTGGGCTGCGGAGCACGGGCTGAGACCCCCGGTGGGGCTGTGGTAATGCCAGAGCTGAGGGGAGGATGTGGGCATTGCTGTGGTCCAGTCCCTCTCCCTGGCTCCCCAAAAACCTGAGGGCAAGACAGGAAGCATTCCCAGAAACCCAAGAGAGCAGGGACTGTGGAATCTTCTGAGCACTGGCCATCACCTGCATCACCTGGGGTGACTCCTCACCTCACCCCGTGATGCTGAAAGCGAAAAGAGCTCAGGAGGGAATCTGGACACCTGCCAGTTTTGTTTGTTTCTGAGTAAATTTGTAGCAAAACCAGCACAAAGCCATGCCTGGAATGAGGCTGTGAATGAGCCACCAAGAGCTGAGAGGAGCTGAATTAAAGCTGGGCACGTGCTGTGTTGTGCAAACTGCAGCCAGCATGTGCAAAGGCAGTTAAGACCTCGGGATTTAATAAGACAAGTCTGACAATTGGGAAAGGTCAATATTGCCACGAAATGCTGTCGGAGGCAGAGGGTGCCTTGTCAGCAGCATGTAAGCAGCGGATTTGGAAAATCCCATCCTCCCCGGAGCTCGCTGCCACCAGGACTTGTCAACTGGGAAATGCTGCCTGGGACACAGCACTGACCTGGCTGCTGGAGCAGGAGGAAGGCTCAGCTGTGAGGGGACAGCAAGAGCTGCGTTTGTGCTGGGCTGGGACTGTCCTGCACAGCCCTGCACCACTCCTGGTCCCATCAGTGCCACCAGAACAGGCACAGCCACAGCTCTGCTGCTTCCTCACCACGGTGTTTGTGCTCTGTGATCCACATCTCATTCCCTGCTGTGCTCCATGCCCTCCTTGCACGGCTGCTGGTGAGGCCAGGGGTGCAATCCTGCTGCTCCAGGGTCCGTGCTGGAATATTCCTTCTGTGGGTTTGGCCTTCAGGGAGGAGATGAGATGATGTCGTGGGGTGAGGTGTTAGCAGAGGGTTTTTGTTACGATTTCTGCAGCCCTGGGGCTTTCA
Source organism: Zonotrichia leucophrys gambelii (assembly GCF_028769735.1). Taxonomy (NCBI): domain Eukaryota; kingdom Metazoa; phylum Chordata; class Aves; order Passeriformes; family Passerellidae; genus Zonotrichia; species Zonotrichia leucophrys. Next base: position 4,547,647 of record NC_088185.1, read on the forward strand.
AACCATCCATCCATCCATCCATCCATCCATCCATCCATCCATCCATCCATCCATCCAGGGAGTGGCTGGTGTTGCTGTTGTGCTCATGTTCTGGTCCAAAGCTTGGAGTAATTGAGTTCAGGCTTCTCCTTGGGATACTCTGCTTGAATCCTCCAGGAGTTCTGTGCTGTGGTCTCAGGGGAGAGCTCTCCCCTGTTTTTGGCTCCGTGGGATGAGCTGCTGGTGAGGTGGGCAGGAGGGGAGCACTGAGTGCTCTGACACAGGCACTGTCCCCTGTGTCACCTCCTGCCCGTGCACCAAGGCTCTGCCAGAACAGAGATGGCAGCAAAAGGAGGAAAATCCCACCTGCAGCTTCAGAACTCTACTCGCCATCCTGCTGAAAACCTCAGGGGGAGGAAAGTCCTTGCACTGGGACTGGGCTTGGCAAGGGGAGGAGGAAAGGAAGGCAGGGCTGGATGAACCCTCACCAGGTGCCCATGAGGGCTGGGGGTCTCTGCACCCCATTTCAGCAGCCCCCAGCAGGGTGTGGGTGTTCCCTCAGCAGTCCCATGATCTGTCCCTTCTCTGCAGGCTATCGAGGAGCTGTTCCAGGCACTGGATCTGGAGAAGAAGAGCGTTGCCATAGGACATACCCAGGTACCGCGACTGTGCCCTGCCTCCCCATTGCTCTGCGTGTGTGGGCACAGCCCCATGCCAGGCTCCCCAGCAGCCCAAAGTTCCCCAAATTGGTGACAAAGGCTCTCCTCCACTGCTGCACGTGGCACCACGTGGGCTGGGAAACCGAGACTCACTAAATATCAGAGCAAAACCTCGTAATTCTCATCTGAAAGCAGAACCCAGGGTAAATCCTGTACCTAATTACCAAAACCCAGGCAGCCCCTGGTGGTATTTAAGTCCCTAATTACCATTGATGTCTCCTGGGAGTGAAGGGGGCTTGGGCAGCTTGTGGGTTTGCTGCAGAGCAGGAACTGTCACAGCAACCACATTTGAACTTCAGTGCGATGGTCTGAAAGAAAAATTAATTTCACGTGCGCGCTTGCCTTCAGCTCTGGAGTCTGTAAAGAAAGAATTCACAGAACGGTTCCGTGGAGCAAAATGACTTTCTTTTTATCCTGCACTGTGCTGTTTGTAATTATCTCCTCTCTGGAACCCTCGTTCTTAATCAATAGCACGGTGGCAGCCCCGGTCACATTTTGTTAGGGCCGGGTTTGCTCCGCCGTCGCTTTGAGCATTGATTTTGTACCAGCTGTGAAACTCGCAGGGCTGGGGAGTTAATTCAGACATTAACGAGGCAATTGAATGGGTGGTGGAGCAATCATAGCATCAGCTCATGAGAGAGCCGCTCTCCTTGGGGTTGTGCTGTGATTCAATTTGGTTAAAATGCAGCTCTCAGCACAGCCCCGGCCTTGCCCGGGTCACTCAGAGTTATTAAAGCTGGGTCGTGCAAATGGTTGGGAGCTCCTGATCCTGGATTCCAAGAGCTTCTCCCAGCAGTGACTCAGAGACACTTCAGACACTCAGAGATCGATACTGGCCTGAGTCTGATGGCATCAGCAAATCTCTGTAATTTCTGAGCCGTTTCTGGCCAGTTCAGAGAAAGAAAACAATCTGGTTTATTTTGGTTTTGCTATTGTAACACATAATTGCTGTTACTCATGTGCATCTGAGTGTCACCTGTCAGAATCCTCTGACAGTGAAGGTACCCATCCCATCCCATCCCATCCCATCCCATCCCATCCCATCCCATCCCATCCCATCCCATCCCATCCCATCCCATCCCATCCCATCCCATCCCATCCCATCCATCCCCACAGAGGAGAGAACAGGCAGCATCCCACAGGAAAATTTTGAGGAATTGCACCTTGTGATGGTCGATGCCTCTCTCAAGGAGGAAGGAGAGTTTCCTGACCTGGGCTGTGTCACCTGTTCCTTGCTGCCAGGTGTTCCTGAAGCCGGGGGTGATCTCCAGGCTGGAGAAGCAGCGGGACAAGCTGATAGCCCAGAAGATGACTCTGCTCCAGGCTGCCTGCAAGGGCTTCCTCAGCCGCCAGAAGTTCAAGAGACTGAAGGTACCCATCCTGTGGGCTGGGGACAGCTGAGCCCACACCTGTGATATGGCCCACAGCACCCAAATAACAGCTCTTTGAGCTCCTTAAAGCTTTCCCCTGCAGCCATGAGATGCTGTGCTGCCATCCCTGAGCTCCTCTGCCACCTTTCCCTGTCCAGCCTGGTGTCCCAGCCCAGTGTTCCCTAGCTGGGTGGGGGTCAGCCCTGCTGTGTCCCCACAGATCCAGCGCCTGGCCATCCGCTGCATCCAGAAGAACCTGCAGGTGTTCCAGGTAGTCAGGCACTGGCCCTGGTGGCAGCTGCTGAGCCACCTGAGGCCCCTGCTCAGTGTGAACCTTGCTGAGGAGCAGCTCCGTGCCAAGGAGGTGAGTGCCAAGGGCTGGGATGGGACAGGACAATGTCACTATAGGACATGAAATAAAACAACACACACACTGGAATCTCCAAGGTAAAAAGAAGGGAAGTTTAATTTCTGACTCCAGTGTTTATAGATTTTTCCAAAAAATGACAATGGATTGGAGGATGACAGTGCCACCTCTCCAGTGACACTGGACAAACCAACAGTCCATCAAATTTCTCCTCCAGAAAAGAATGTAAAACAATAATTAGTTAGAGGAAAGTGCATGAGAAGGTTTGTTACAAGAATGTAAACATCAGAAGGCTTAGAAGAGCAGGGAGATAGGACAGGGTGCTTTAGGGGCTCTGCCTGGTGCATTGCTCAAGCTGGAAGTCACTTCTGCCCAGCAAAGATGTTTTTCCTACCATCCAGAAATTGCCCTCTGTTCTTAGCCCAGTGTCACGCGTTCTGCAGGGCTGTGGAGGGAGAAGTGACTTCTTGCTTAGAGGGACAGTAGCAAACACACCATGTCCCCACAGTCAAACCCCACCCCAGGGATCCCCCACTGCCCTCCTTGTGCCCTCTGCAAGCTCCAGGGGCTGTGTAAGAGCCAAACCCCTGGGGATGGGTTTGTCAGCCTGTGGGGTGCTGAGATGAGCATTCAAACACTCCTGTGACAGAGGGGACTCCACTCTGTGCTGTCCCCACTGTTGCCCTGGGTGATGGGAGACGCTAATGGACATTTTTTGCTCCTTTCACCTCTCTGCACCCTCTGAGACCTGTGCTAAATTCCCATCTTCCCTGGAGTCCCACTCCTCCTCTTGCCTGAGTGAGGTTTTAACAAGATGTTTTCAGGCTGGCTCACATGAAACAAAAGCTGCCTAAGCCTCTGTTTTTGTCTCCAAACCCACCTGGGATCCATCAGGCCCCATCATCTGTTAACCTCTGTTTTTATCACCACTCTGCACGCTCAGTGTTGGACATCAAAGCAGGACAAGGCTGCACGGAGCAGCTCCTGCAGCCTGGGAAGGAATCACAGCCAACACCGTGCCTTTGCACCGTGCTCTGATACCTGCCAGGGCCCTGGGACACTCCCTGGGCACGATCCAGGCCCCTGGCTGTTCATCCCAGGCTTCTGAGGCTTGCTGCTCTCTCATAAAACATGCTCCACACACAGCAAAGCTGACATTCCCTCCGATGGAATTCATGTCAGGAGCTGTAGTCCCGGCAATTTGCAGTGAGCAGCCTTCAAAGTTGCCTGGTAAATTTTATTAATAAGGCAGCTATGTCTCTTCCACTTATTTTGAGCAGAAAACAAGGTTTTCATAAATAAACCGAGGACGCTGGAACTCACTCTCTCTCTCTGTGTGTTTTTTTCCAATCTTCCCTAGGAGGAGCTGGCGGCGCTGAGAAGGAAGCTGGAAAAATCTGAGCAGGCGTGCAGCGAGCTCAGACAGACTACAGAGAGTCTGGAGAGCAAGGTACAGCCCCCAAAACACCTGATACAGACCCCAGAATGTCTGATACAGACCCCAAAAAACCTGATACAGACCCCAAGACCTCTGGCACAGCCCTGTTTGGCCACGTTGGGATGGGAGCTGGTGGGGATGAACAGGAGCAGCAGTTCCAGCAGAGCAGGAGAAGCTACCAGGGATGGTCCCCTGGACAGGATTCTGCAGTGTCCAGCTGCACAATTCCAGGCTGGCATCACTCCAGGATGCCCAGAGAATCTGTGGCTGCCCCATCCCTGAAAATATGCAAGGCCAGGTTGGATGGGGCTTGGGAGCAACCTGGGCTAGTGCAAGGTGTCCCTTAAAGTCCTGGATGGGCTGTAAGGTCCTTTCCAACCCAAACCATTCTGGGATTTAGTGCTCCCAGCTGGCTGCTGGTCCTCTGTGGGCTCTGCTCTCAGATGCACAGCTCCTTGTGATTGTGCCTGGGATTTTGCCAAGCATCACGAGGAGAAGGAGCTCCCAAGGTTTCTATAAATACCCTGGGTTTTCCCAGCTCCCTTGGCTGCAGCAGGGCTGGGCTGGGTCTAGGCTGCAGCCAACAGCCCTCAAGGCCAGGACCCTCCTCATCCCTGGGGAAAGGGTAAAGATGATTTAGTTTAAGCTCTTTGGGAATGCTGAGTGAGGGAACTGCCTCAGGGCAGACCTAGGAAAACACCAGGGAGAGAAATCCTGTGGGATTCGCTTACTGGGTTAAGCTTGTGGGACTCCCTAAGGAGCCTGCACAATGTGAGGTGCCTTAAAATGCTGTCAGACACAGGAGTGTTGGAATGCTGTGTTTTGCTGTGGCTCTGCAGCCCCTCGCTGGACTGGCTGAGCAGCAAGGACCATGTGCCCGTCCACTCTGCGGAAAATGGAATTGATTTTCTGGATTAATAATTCTCCCCTTCTGCTCCTGGTTTCAAAGGAAGTTTAATGCAATAAAGTAGGACAATGGAGAGCTGTGATGAGCCCTGCAGTGCAGGCAGCGTGGCACAGGCAGGAGCCTGGGCTCCCACTGGTGACACTGGGCAGGGACACTGTGCACTCCTGAGAGCAGGCAGAGCTGTCAGCATGGCTGTGGTGTGGCAGAACCCCCCCAGCCATGCCCAGACTGCCCCTGACACCATCCAGGGGGGCTATTTACAAATGAGAACAAGATGGGACTGCTGTACAATGCGTCTTGAGCTGTTTTATTTTTCAGCATCAGTCTCATTACATGGTTATGACAATGGGAAGATGCTAGCAGCTCACAATCTAAGCAGCAGGCCAAAAAACTTAATGCTACAACTTAGTTTACAAGCTTCTTGACCAACCACACAAAGCAAAAGCATATTGACAGTAGTTCTATCCAATCACCATAAGCACACGTGATTAAAACAATGCTTGCTTGCTTTAAAGCAATGATAAAAAACAATGCTTGCTTATTTCAAATACAATACCTACTTGTAAGCCTTAAATCACAACGCACAGAGCTCCATTATTAAGCTTTAACCTTCCTAATATCTTGCTAGATAAACTTTCTGCAGCTTAGAGAGCTATTCAGACAAGCGTTAATACACAAGCCATTGTTCTATTTGCCTTTGCTTTTTCTACAGTTTAAATAATTTTTCTGCTGACCTATCCCATAGCTGCTGCTTTAGCTCTGCTCACAGCTCTGCTGTATCTGAAGCCTGCCTTTTGCAGCTTTCCCCAAAACCCTCTAATTTTCCCACTAATTTTGTGGATTCCTGCTCCCCCAGATCATCGACCTGACCACGGAGCTGTCGGACGAGCGCTACAAGGGCGATGTCGCCTGCCAGGCCCTGGATGGGGAGCGGGCGGAGCGGCTGCGGGGCACCCGCGAGCTGCAGGAGCTGCAGGTACCACATCCCCGAGCCCCTGTGTGGGGACAGTGACCTGCCATCCCCCTGACAGAGCCCTCCTGAATGCCCCAGAGCCGGGTAGAGCTGCTCCCTTGCTCCCTTCCCCAGAGCAAGCACGACCAAGTGCAGAAGAAGCTGGAGTCGGTGGAGAAGCAGCTGGAAGAGGCGCAGCAGCTGGTGCAGCTGCGTGAGATGAAGATCAGCGGCTCTGGAGGAGGTAGGGATGTCCCTCCGGAGGCAGTGCATGTTCTGGGCATCCAGCCTGACCTGGAGAAGAGGCCAGAGGTTTGTTCCCCCCTGTCAGTGCCACTCTGCAGCTCCTGGCCTCTCCAGGGCGTTCTGTCACCCTGCATTTCTCATCCAGTGGGAGCGGGCAATGACAGCTTGGGGACACAGCTCTGGAGGTGGTAGGGATGTCCCTCTGGAGGCAGTGCGTGTTCTGGGCATCCAGCCTGACCTGAGGGGCCACAGAGAAGAAAGAAGAGGTTTGTTCCCCCCTGTCAGTGCCACTCTGCAGCTCCTGGCCTCTCCAGGGCGTTCTGTCACCCTGCATTTCTCATCCAGTGGGAGCTGGCAGAGACAGCTTGGGGACACAGCACTGGCTCTGGCATGGGGCTGGTGTGCTGTGCCCCAGGGTGCTGCTGGCACTGCTGGGATGGGATGGGATGGGATGGGCACACAAGCTGAGCCTGAGAAGGGGCACGTGTTTTGTGTGAGTGGGGCACACAAGGGAGATCTGTGCCCCATAAGCTCTGTGCTGGTGTCAGCCCCTTGTGCATCCCCTCCCCTGCCCCCAGCAGGGCCCCAGGGGCTGCTCAGGCCCCCAGCACCCACCCTGAGTGTCTCTCGTTGGCAGAGGACGAGTGGCAGGTGAGGTTTGACTGTGCCCAGACCGAGATCGTTTTCCTGCGGAAGCGGCTGGCGCAGCTGGAGGAGCGGCTGGAGGCAGAGCTGGGCACCAGGACAGGGCTGGAGCAAAAGGCAAGTGCTGCCAGCCCAGGAGGGCACAGGGACACCCTAGAGATATCCCTCCCCTGCTCCCAGGAGCTTTGCAGGGCTGAGGCTCAGCATTGCACCTGCTTCTTGTTGCTGCTCCCACTGACCACAAAAACCAGATATTTTCTGCAGCTTTGGTCCCCAGAAATCACTTTAACATTGCAAAATTCCACCTTGGTCAAGTATGAGCATGGGCAGAGGGTGAGGAGCTGCGGGCAGGGGTTTTTTAGTGGTGGGACTTGATGCTGATCTGGCTTTAGGAGCTGTACAGGGTTCTGCTCTCCCCATCTGTCACACAAAGAGCTGGCAGCTCCCGAGCTTTGCCCTGAGGAGGGAAAAAGCCAACGTGCTTCCCTGAGCAGTGCTTGGGAGCCAGGTCACTCCCCATAAGGATAAAACAAAGAAATAAAGATTTCTTATGGTACATTAAATAGTAATAAGAGAGAAGCTGAGTTTTAGGAGCTTGGGTAAAGCGAAGCAGCCCATTTGCTCGCAGTTAGTTTGGAATTACAGGCTTCATTAATGCAAGATTTTGCTTATTTAAAGTCATTCCTTAACGACTCCATTCCCTGGTGTGGGAGAGCTGAGTGTCTGTCCCAGACACAGCGGGAATCCTTGGGGATTCCAGTGCTTTTTGCAGAGAAATGGGATCAGGCATCGCCCCGGGGCAGCTCTGCTGACTCCGCAGGAAGGGCTGGGATGCTGCAGGCACTGGGAGGATGCCGGGGGCTGGAGGGGACACAGCACCTCGGGTTGTCCTTGTTTGGTGAAAAATCCCTGGGTGAAGCCGCCCTGGGGAATGCAGTGAGGCTGGGTCCTGGTGGGGATCTTATCCAGGGGGTGTGGGGTCAGTGGGGTTCCTCCGCTGTGGGGTGTGAGTGCTGTGGGGTCAGTGGGGTTCTTTTGTGGAGTTTGTGGGGTTCCTCCTCTGTGGGGTGTGTGGGGCTCCTCCTCTATGGGGTGAGTGGGGGGGTCTAAGAGTCCTTCCTCTAAACTGAGCGTGCCATGGAATCTATGGGATCTCTCCTGTGTGGGGTGTTTGTGCTGTGGGGTTCCTCCTCTGTGAACTGAGCGTGCCATGGAGTTTATGGGGTCACTCCTCTGTGGGGTGAGTGGGATCTAAGGGTCCTTCCTCTGAATTGAATTGTGCCATGGAATCTATGGGGTCCCTCTTGTGTGGGGTCAGTGGGGTTCCTCCTCTGTGGGGTGTATGGGATGCAAGGGTCCTTCCCCTGAATTGAGTGTGCCATGGAGTCTATGGGGTCCCTCCTGTGTCAGGTCCATGTGTCCCTCCTCTGTGGGGTGCGTGGGGTTCTTCCTCTGTGGGCTGTGTGTGCTGTGGGGTCCCTGTGTGAATTCAGTGTGCCACAGAGTCTATGTGGTCCCTCCTGTGCGGCATCCACGTGTCCCCCCTCTATGGGCTGCCTGTACCATGGCCTCTACTACATCCCTCCCCCACGGGGCACACATGTCCATCCCCTGTGGGATGTTTGGGTCAGTGTGTCCCTCCCTGGTGCCACAGCCTGTCCCTGTACCCCCCTGCAGCTGGCTGAGGGGCGGGCAGCGTGCCAGGTGGCGCGGGATGGGGCACAGCGGCTGCGGCGGCACTGCCAGCGCTTGGCCTGCAGGCTGCCTTTACCATGGGCACTATGACATCCCTTGCCCATGGGGCACACCTGTCCCTCCTCTGTGGGGTGCAGGGGGTCGGTGTGTCCCTCCCTGGTGCCACAGCCTGTCCCTGTACCCCCTTGCAGCTGGCTGAGGCGCGGGCAGCGTGCCAGGCGGCACGGGATGGGGCACAGCGGCTGCGGCGGCGCTGCCAGCGCCTGGCCTGCGAGCTGGAGGATGCCCGGGTGCTGGCTGAGAGCCAGCAGAGCCGCAGCCACGAGCTGGAGAAGAGGCAGAAGAGGTGAGGGATGGGCAGGGCTGGGGGTGCTGGAGCAGGGAGGCAGGGAATGGGGAGGGTTGGGGTGGGTGAGGAGCTGGGTCATGGATGTGTTTTATGAAAAATCCTCTCGTTAGGATCTTTTGTCCTGAGAAGCTGAGAGGCCTCAGAAATGAAATGTAAAAAATAATTATCTGCTGCTGTGGAATGCAACAGGTGCATCTTTGCTCGGTCTCATGTGATCATTTTTAATTAATGGCCAATCACAGTCCAACTGTCTCTGACTATGTGGTCAGTCACAAGATTTTATTATAATTCCATTTTCCTTTCTATTCCTTTCAAGCCTTCTGATGAAATCCTTTTCTCTCTATTCTTTTAGTATAGTTTTAGTATATAATTTTCTTTTAACATAATATATATAATAAAATAATAAATCAGCCTTCTGAAACATGGAGTCAAGATGCTCATCTCTTGGGACCCCTGTGAACACCACCACAGAGCTGCTATAAGGATGGAGCTGGTTTTTTATCTCTTTCAGCTGCTGGGAGTTATTTTTCCATCCCACTGCTTTGTGACTGACACAGGGTCTGAGCCCAGACTGGCTTGGGTTTGGACCTTAAAGCCCATCCAGTTCCATCCCTATGAAATATTCCCTATGAATATTCTCCTTCCACCACCCCAGAGTGCTCCCAGCCCTGTCCAGTGGGGTGCATGGGGTCCGTGTGTCCCTCCTGACCTTGCTGTGCTCCCCTCAGGTTTGACCTGCAGCTGGCCCAGGCCCTGGGGCAGTCTGCCTTCGAGAAGAGCCTCCGTGAGAAGCTGTCCCAGGAGAACACCAGCCTCCGCTGGGAGATGGGCAAACTGCAGCAGAGCCTGGAGGTAAGAGGAGACCCCACTTTGCTGTCTTGGAGACAGTTCTGGGAGCAGCACTGATTACCTTTGCAATTAGAGCAGAGGCAATCAGGAAACTTGATTCTAATTTCTCCCAGCACAGCTCAGTGTGTTTAAATCTCCTTCTAGAAGGGATGTTGCTATGTATGAGTGATCCCCATCCCATAACTCAGCTCATCAGGGCCCCAATTTTCACTGGGGTCATTTGTGCTCTTCCTTGCATGCCTACCCCAGTCCCACCTTGGGGATGGTGCTGTCTGTGCCCCAATAGATGGTGCTGCACCAAATGCCACCGTGGTGACACTGGCACAGCTGCTGGGGTGGGGAGAACCCCCAGGGCTGCTGCCAGCATCCCCCACCATCATTTTTTGGGGATGATTTGCAGAAAATAGCCTTTCCTCAAAGCCATGAGGTCGGTGGGTGCAAACAGGAATTCCAGAGCTGCAGGGGCAGCCTTTGGGCATGTCTGGGTGTGCTTCAAACAGCCCATCCTGTCCCCAGAGTCCTGCATGTCCCTGGGCAGTGGGAAGGTGAGGTCAGGATTGAGAGGGAAAGGTGGGCATGGGGGTCTCCATGGGCTGCCCAACCCTGCTGCTGCTCCAGGCGTTTGGGATGATGTTTTTGGGAATGCTGTGGGTTCTGAGAGTGGGGTGTGAGTGTCCAGGCTCTGACCATGCTCTGCCCAGCACAAGGAGGCCGAGGTGGCCAGGCTGGAGCAGCAGGTGGTTGTGCTGGCTGGCCGAGTGCAGGAGCTCAGTACCCCCGGGGCCATGGACACGGTGCCTGGGCTCAAGAAGAAGCTCTGGGACCTGGAGGGCAGCGCTGCTGAGCAGAAGAAGGAGTTGGAGAAGCAAACAGCTGCTGTGGAGCACCTGGAGCAGGTAACGTGGGGCTGGGGGGACCAGGGGGGTCTGTCTCTGCTGGGACAGCCCAACACCATCCTCATCCTATTGGGGCTGTGCATCATCTCTGGGGGTTTCAGCTCCACGAGAGGCTGGAGCTGGAGATGGAGAGGATGAAGCAGATCCACCAGAAGGAGCTGGAGGACAAGGACGAGGAGCTGGAGGACACGCAGAAGTCCTGCCAGAAGAGGGTAGGTTTGATGCTTGGTGCTCCCCAGAGCTCCCCATGTCCCCAGGAACCCTTCCAGAGGTCCGTGTTCCTGCTTTCCCACCATCACCTCAGTGTGAGCCCCAGTCACATCCCAGGGGTGCAGATCAGGCTTTGGGTCAGGGCTGAGCCCCAGTCACAGTTTTGGGGTGCAGATCAAGCTCTGGGTCAGGGCTGAGCCCCAGTCACAGCTTTGGGGTGCAGATCAAGCTTTGGGTCAGGGCTGTTGGAGGACAATGTGTGGAGGGGCTGTTGGGGATAATGTGTGAGAGCCACACGTGATGCAGCACATGGACCCACTGCTCCCAGTAACCCCAGAGTCACACCAAGGGTACCAATTCCTGAGTTTGATATTTTTGGGGATGATTTGCAGAAAACTGCCTTTCCTCAAAGCCATGAGGTCGGTGGGTGCAAACACGAATTCCAGAGCTGCAGGGACAACCTTTGGGCATGTCTGGGTGTGCTTCAAACAGCCCATCCTGTCCCCAGTGTCCTGCATGTCCCTGGCACTGCTGGGACAGGAGGTGCTCCAGGGGACGTAGTCCATTCCTGGTCCCCAGCGCTGCCTTGGTGCCCTCCCTCTCTTGGGCAATGCCAAACCCCCCCTTGGCAGTGTCTGTGCCCTGCTGGCACCCTGAGGGGTGGCTGGGCACTGAGCAGGGCTGGGTTTGTCCCACACAGCTGCGGCAGCTGGAGATGCAGCTGGAGCAGGAGCACGAGCAGAGGCAGATGGTGCTGCACGAGAAGCATGACCTGGAAGGGCTCATTGGCACCTTGTGTGAGCAGGTAAGGGGACAGTGCCCACCCAGGGGCTGCTCTGTGGGCCGTGCCCTGTGTGACCGTGTTCACAGGGGTTCTTGGAATGGGGGAAGAGATGAGGATCTGACTCCATGTTTCAGAAGGTTTGATTTATTATTTTATTATATATATTTCATTAAAACTATACTAAAAGAATAGAAGGAAGGATTTCATCAGAAGGCTAGCTAAGAATAGAATAGGAAAGAATGATAACAAAGGTTTGTGGCTTGGCTCTCTGTCTGAGCCAGCTGACTGTGATTGGCCATTAATTAAAAACAACCACGTGGGCCAATCACAGATGCACCTGTTGCATTCCACAGCAGCAGATAATCAATGTTTACATTTTGTTCCTGAGGTCTCTCAGCTTCTCAGGAGGAAAAACCCTAAGGAAAGGAATTTTCATAAAAGATGCCTGTGACAGAGGGGCTCAGGAGGAGACGCCCCTTCCCCTCCAGGACAGCCCCAGGTGTTGCCCTGGCAGCCCCCAGCCCCCAAGGGCACTCCTGGTGTAAGGGAAAGGGAGATGGGGCCATGCAGCTGGGATTGCTGTGAGACACAACCACAATTTGGCAGCAGCTAAATCAAATCCTGTCACTTAAAAATCCTGGGCTGTGCTGGTGGGAGGGGGCAGCTGGTTCCAGCCATGGCACCAAATTTATCCCCTCTGGTCATTGCTTCCCCTGAACAAGAGGAAAATGATGTGAGCAGTGTCCAGGATCCAGCTGGAGGGATGGCAGAGCAGTAGTGGTGCTGCTGCAAACACCCTGTGGTTAGCAGAGGACAGTTCATTAAAAAATGGGAAGAAAACAGCTGACCCAGAAAACTAATTAAGGAAATGGAGATGCCAATGATTTCTTGTTCCAGCAAATTCCAGCCAGCTCTAAACCAGGCCACAAGGTCAAATCCACACAGTGGATTTCAGCCAGTGAACAGAAAACAGGAGAAGGAAAGGGGTTTGAAAGGAGAGCCGTGGCAAACAACCTAAATGGAAAATGCTCTTACACCTCAGTGATGCTGAAACCGAGCACTGAAACCATGTCCCTGTTTATTTGGTGGCTTTCTAATTCCTTTATCCCTGTAACCATGGTTGCTCTCTCCCTCTCTCTGGGGAGGGGAGCACAGAAGATGGGTTTTTTAAAGTATTCCTTGTGGCTGTGTGGCCAGGCTGTCCTTCTGGACACAGGGGGGAATGTCACTCGTGGGGACCAGGGGTGCGCAAATGTTTTCAGAGGAGCATCTCTTTGATGGGGGAAAATATGGAACATCCTGGAGGTGTTCACTTTGGTGTAATTGACAAAAATACCCCTAAATTGAGGGGGAAACACCTTGAGGTGTGGCAGAAGGTGCTGATGGAGGTTCCAGGGGTTGAGCAGGGCTCAGACATCTCCTCTCCCCATCCCAGATCGGCCACCGCGACTTCGACGTGGAGAAGCGGCTGCGGCGGGACCTGCGGAGGAGCCGGGCGCTCCTGGCCGATGCTCAGCTGCTGCTGGCGGCCCCAGCCGGGCCCGGGGGCAGCGCTCCGGAGCTGGAACACCTGCGCAAGCAGGTAGGGAGGGAGGGAAGCCGCTGGGAGCATCCCCCGCTGCCCCGCTTAACTGAGCGCTGACACACCGCAGAGTCTCCTTGGAAAAGCAGTGCTTACCCTGTAATTAAGGCAATGCTGGTGAAGTGTTTTTTCCCTTTTTTCCCTTTTTTTTCCTGTTAATTACCTTCTGTTTGGCGCGTTTCTGCGCGTCTCCTACGGCCGGGCTGGGGCGGCGTTGCCATAGGGATGCTGGAAGCGGGAGAGGGATGGGGGGGATTTGAGCTGGGGAGCAGCTCCAGCTCTGTGACAGCTCTGTGCCACCACACTGGGGACATCCCCGACCCCAGGGTGAGCTCTGAGTCCCCTGACATGGATAGGGGCAGCACGGGGCTGTCCATCCCCTTGTGGGCCGTGTATTCCCAAGTGCCAAGCAAGGGCTCAGCTAAAGATGCTGGCCCTCTGAAACCACTCAGAAATTAATCTGTTCTGCACATTTCACCTGGAAACGAACGAATCTGGAGGCACGAGCAACTCCAGCAACATCCAAGTGTAATTGGGAGGGTCATTGTGCATAAATAACAGCTGTGAGCAGCAGCTGCTCCCTTCCACCTGTGCTGGGGGAGAAGGGGAAGGTGATCTGATGGAGCTAGGGGTGTGTCCATGCCCTTTCCTGGATGTCCAGGGCAGGAGATGGCTGTGGCTGGGACAAGCCACAGTGGGAATGGCCATTTTTTGCACTCTGGTGTTGTTAAATATTATTGACCCAGTGTTGTAGTGCTTCATTAATCCCTCATTGTTTCCCAAATCCCACTTTGGGGTTGGAGAGGTTGCACTGCTCCTGGGAAAACCAGTCCCTGGTGGGAGGGAAATGTGCCCTCAGGTCTCTTCCATGTGCTGATCTGAGGGACCTTCATGGATGCTGAGGCGCTTCTTCTGCCCATCCCACTGTGTCCAGCCCCATCTCCCTGGGGAATAGTGCCCAGCTCACCTGGGGAAGTAAATCTTTACTCCAGAGAGTAAAGTCATAGAGAGAGCAGCTGAGGGAGCTGGGAATGGGCTCAGCCTGGGGAAAAGAAGGCTCAGGTGGGACCTTGTGACTCTGCACCACTCCTGACAGGAGGGGACAGCCAGGGGTGTCAGGCTCTGCTCCCAGGGAACAAGGACAGGAGGAGAGGAAACTGCATCAAACTGTGCCAGGTTGGAAATCAGGAGGAATTTTCTCATGGAAAGGGTGCTCAGGGCTTGGCAGGGGCTGCCCAGGGAGGTTTGGAGCCCCCATCCCTGAAGGTGTCCAAGGAATTCCTGAACGTGACACTGAGTGCTCTGAGCTGGTGACAAGGTGGGAATCAGGCACAGGCTGGATTTGATGACTTTGGAAGTCTTTCCCAGCATTTATGACTGAGATTTTGGGATTCTTGCCCTCTGCACACCCCAGTCCTCACAGCAAGGCAGGAGGTCGCTCTCTGTCCCTGTGGTTCCTGTGCTCATCTCCCTTGTGTTTGGAGAAGAGCAAACAGCCTGGATTTTGGGAATGTGGAGTTTTTCCTGTGTCACCAACGCTGAGGCTCTGCCTGTGCTTAAAATGCCACATGATTATCCTGTCCTTTAAGCTGAAACAATTTCTAATGGCATTCATGACGACTTTCTCAAAAGCCAATGCATCCTACCAGCAGCCCACAGACCTGCACCAGAAGAAAAACTTTGCTAAAATGCTACATTTCCGTTAATCAAAATCCATATGGCTGGGAGTGCAGCATTGTTTCTTAATAAGGCTGAGGCATCCATTTTATGCAGGTATTTAACAGATGGTGTTCACAGCAAACTAATGTTGTTCCACACTTCATACATTATGCATTTTTTTGGGGGGGAATTTCAATTTATTCTTCCCAAGTGGGAAAATTCCATTACACCAAGTGAATTGGAAGCTGATGCTTAATGAGGGGTCCTGGAGATGATTTTTCTCTCTGGTGGAATTATCAGGATTTTGGTGGGAATTGTGGCAGGGTTGAGGCCAGTCCATGAGTGGGGATGCAGGTGGGAAAGGCCATGAAACCAGGAGCTGATCTGAGTGGCATCTTCAACTCATCCCAGCAAAGTACAGGGACTTTTTTTACAGCTGATGGAAGAAAGTTCTTCCTTTTCTAGTGAGAGGTCTCAATCTGCCCAAAAACTGGAGGGAAGCCAGTTGAGGATTGCTCCAGTTATAGTATCCCATTATTCCCCCCACTTTATTTTTTAAATTTTTTTTTGAGGGAGAGAGATAAAAAAGAAAGTAAAAAAAAAATAAAATTCTTAAACTCTCACCATGGTGTGCAGCTTTTCCCGTTGCTCCCTGAAACTCCGCAGTGAAACCAGGAGCACAGGAAACGAGCAGCGAGCAGAGGGGTTTATTTTTCCTTTTTCGTAGAGAAAAAGCAAAAGAAACCCCAACGAGCAGGGGAAGGAACTGGATGTTCAGGTACAGCCTACGACAACTCCTCCGCCCAGGCGAGGGGGGAGTTTTGGGGATGACGCTGCAGCTTCCAGATGTTTGCAGCCCATTGAAGATCGCGTGTGATCCTAATGGCTGAGCTGTAAAACCCGAGAGCGAATTAGCGCTTATAAATGGGATCTTCCACGTGTATTTGCAAATGCAATTTACGCCACGTGAAAAGCCCATTTGCAAACCCCCGAATCATGAATTGCTCTAATCAGGAATTACGTGTAATTCACATAATTTTGCAAATTAATGATCCCAGCTTTGCCTGGCCATGGGAAAGGGAGGATGTGCCATGGAGGCTGCTGGACTCATTAGGACAGGCATTGGGGTTGGGATCTGAGCTGGGAGTGCCAAGGAAGCTTTGCTTGCCCTGTAAACCAGGAGCAGACAAGCCGAGGAGCAGCAGAGGTTTAAAACGTGGAGATTTCTGTGTTCTTTAGCAGGGAAAAATGCCCTGACACGAAATAAAACTACATGGACCTCCAAGGTAAAAAAGAGGGCAGTTTAATTTCTGACTCCGACATTTATTGATTTCCAAAAGTGACAGTGGATTCGAGGGTGACAGTGCCCACCTCTCCAATGACATTGGACAAACCAACAGTCCATCAAATTTCTCCTCCTCCATAAAAGAATGTAAAAATAAGTTATTTACATAAAGTGCATGACAAAGTGAATTATAAGACTATAAACATCAGAAGGTTTAGAAGAACTTAAAAAATAGGGTGACACCCTGTGAAAGTGGAAATAAGCATGGGGACAGCACCATCAGCATGTGGTTTCTCCTTTAATGATGATCCCCTGCACCTTTCCCCAGTTGGAAGAAAGTGAAGCCAAGTGTGCAGAGGCCCAGAGATGCCAGCAGACAGCAGCCCAGGAGCTGGAGAACCTGCACACGGAGCTGGAGACCCTCAGCAGAAGCAAGACCCTGGTGGGTTCCATGGCAGGGCAGGTGGGAGGGCACAGTCCCACCTTGGGAGGTTTGGCAGCAATCAGCAGCTGCTTTGCTAAATCAGAAGTGTTTAATAAATACCTTGGAGTGTTAATCACACCTCTGAGGATATTTATAAAACATCCCAGCAAATTTACTAAGTCTCCAAGGATATTCCTCACTAAATCACCTGGACTGTTTGGAAACAGCAGCCCCCGGGGTGGGTAAATGGGTGGACAAAATTCCTGCGGGGGAGCAGCATCCCATGGTCCTGCCCTGGCTCTCTGGTGGGCTGGAGGCTGTTGGCAGCACGTTCCAGAGGGGATTTGGTGGGCTCCCTGTGGGATCCATGATCCAGGAGCTGTGGAATCTCCTGCAGGTGGACGAGCAGCTGTTCCAGCTGCAGCACGAGCGAGCCGACCTGCTGAAGCGCATCGACGAGGACCAGGAGGACCTGAATGAGCTCATGGAAAAGCACAAGGCTCTGATCGCCCAGGTAGGGCTGGGGGCCTCTGCAGCCCTGGGAGGGCTCTCAGAAAGCCCTGCAGGCTGGCACAGAGCTGGTGGTGGCATCTGGAGGTGCACAGAGGGGTGAGGAGCCACAGAGATGCTGTGATGAGGGAGGGAAAGCTCACAGCGCCAAATCCTCTCACCTGCAGTTTTTAATCTTTGTTCAAGAGGTGTTTTGCCTTTAGTTTCAACATCTGGAGAACCCTATTGTCCCTCTGTGTTGTTTTTATTCTTCCTTTCACCATTTTCTCCTCCAGAGGTTAAAAAGCGCTGCCAGACAGCCTTGGTGATTTTGGTGCCATATCCAAACTATGCCAGGCTCTCTCAGAGGATTATGCTGGGAGCTGAGGGACCTCAAAACTCCCATGGGAGGGGGCAGGCTGGCAATTCACAGTCTGGTGCCCCTTGCAGAGGTGGTAGGGATCCAGGAGCCTGTGTGTGGAGCCATGACAATCCTGATCCACAAATCATTGTTTCAAAATTTTGGGAAGCTGCAGTGAGTTGGGAGAATGAAGCTCCATCAGGGCCGTCCAGGAGCAGCTCACTGGAGGTTCAGGCAGGAAGCAGCCCTCTGCTCTGAGCCCTGCTGCTCCCACTCCACATTTTCTGTTCCTGCAGTCGGCCACGGACATCGCTCAGATCCGGGAGCTGCAGACGCAGGTGGAGGATGTGAAGAAAGAAAAGCAGAGCCTGCAGGAGAAGGTAATTCCTGCAGGAGAAGGTAATTCCTGCCCAGCCTGTGGCACTCCTGCTGAGGAATGGGACTTTTTTAGGCCGGGGAAATCGTTTCCTTGCAGAATTTTTGGGATTCACAGCCTGGTTTCTCCCTCCTCCCCTGCTGAACTGGGATGGGCTGAGCCCAGGGCTGCCCCAGGGTGGGCACCAACAAGGGCTGCGCCCCCTCGCCTCTGAGGCTGTGCCAGCCCTCCTGGAGTGAGGGATTTAATTTTAAACACATGAGTAATCCCATTAAGTGAAGTGCTTTACTGGAGCGTGGCTAAGCTGCCCAGAAATCAGAAGCAGGAGGGAGCGGGTGGTGCTTTGGAGATAGGCTGGATAAAAGGAGACAAATTCCTGTAGTTTTAGGTCAAATTCAAAACCTGAACCCGGGATCACTGAAAGGCCAGTTTCCTTTGGAGATCTTGGTGTAAGAACCAAGGAAACAGCCTGGCCCAGGCAGCTTTCCACAAAGACTGTGAATTTTTACACCTGCTGTCCTCAAAGAGTGTGTGAGGAGAGAAGAGCAAAGGAGCCCCAGACACGTGTCCTGGCCAGCAGGTTCTCCATTCAGAGCCACACATTGCTGTCAGGCCTGTTCTGTGTGGCTCCAGCAGCAGGGAATTCTTTGGGAAAGGAGGGCAGTGCTTGGCCACAGCAGCTCAGGGGCCAGGAGAGACCCCCAGGGCATGCGAGGGACTGGGGAGGGGTCCAGGAGAGGGGATCAGAAAAGGGGTTCAGCAGAGGGGTCTGTGACGATGTTCACAGGGGTCCAAGGATGAGGGAAGAGATGAGGATCTGACTCCATGTTTCAGAAGGCTGATTTATTATTTTATGATATATATTATATTAAAACTATACTAAAAGAATAGACAAAAGGATTTCCTTTTGAGAAGGCTAGCTAAGAATAGAATAGCCAAGAATGATAACAAAGGTTTGTGGCTTGGACTCTCTGTCTGAGTCATCTGGGCTGTGATTGGCCATTAATTAGAAACAACCACATGAGACCAATCACAGATCCACCTGTTGCATTCTACAGCAGCAGATAATCATTGTTTGCATTTTGTTCCTGAGGCCTTTCAGCTTCTCAGGAGGAAAAATCCTAAGGAAAGGATTTTTCATGAAAAGATGTCTGTGACAGGGGTCCAGGAGAGGGGTTCAGGAAAGGGGTTCAACAGAGAGGATCAGCAGAGGGGCTGGGGGATGCTGATGCTGACACAGCCCTGCTCTCCCAGCTGCAGGCAGCTCAGGCCAGGGCAACCCAGCTGGAACAGTGCCCGGCCGAGCGCTCCATCGTCAGCCGGCAGGAAGCTCGGATCCGGGACCTGGAGAGCCAGCTGGACTTCCAGGCCGTGCAGATGAAGCGCTTCGAGGTACCCCCTGCTCCCCTGGCAGTGCCACCGCCCCACCTGGGGGGACAGCAGCACCTGGGAAGGGCTGGGAGGGACAGGGGCAGCACAGGGGGTTGGTGGCACTGCTGCTCTCTCTGTGACAGCCAGCAGTGCCTTGGTGCTCGCAGGGACATTCCCAACTCCTCACCTTCCCCAGGTGCTGGTGCTGCGCCTGCGGGACAGCATCATCCAGATGGGAGAGGAGCTGGAGAAGGCGGCCGAGTCGGAGGCGCGGGAGAGGGAGAGCAGCAGGTACTACCAGAGGAGGATGCAGGAGATGAAGGCTGACATGGACGAGCTGGTGCAGAGGGAGCTGGAGTCCAGCCGCCGGCGCGTGGAGCTGGTGAGGTTTGGGGGGTCCCATGGGCACAGGGGTTTGGAGGTGACCCCTCATAGCCCCTGGGTTGGTTTGAGGGCTCCAGAAACTCATTTTTGTGGGCTCCTTTGTGTGCTGTGGCTCTGGGGATGGAGTTGTTCCTCTGGGAGGGACAGGGAATTGCTTTGCAGCTCTCTGCAGCACCAAACCATTGAACAAAAGCTGTTTTTGAGGACCCTCATGTTCCTTTTCCCCATGGCTGGTCTGGGAGCCTGGAGAGTCACTCTGCTCCATGTTTTTTTGTGGGAATGATGTGGCTTTGCCTGCTCTCATAGAAATGCAGTTCCCGTGTGGATGTGGCACTTGGGGATGTGGTTTAGTGGTGGAGCAACAGTTGGACTGGGTGATCTTGGAGGTATTTCCATCCTAGGTGAATCTGTGATTCCAAGTTAGGTCATTCCTGCAGCTCCTCATGCTGGTTCTCCTCATGTCAGGCAGAACCACAGTGGGTGGGAAACGCCCTGGCCCTGAGTGCTGGTCACAGGACTGGCTGTGCCAGGCTGGCTGTGCCAGGCTCAGCCCAAGCACCAGCTCCTCCTGGAGCTCCTGGCTTTGCCAAACCCGCCCTGTGTCTGCACAGACAGTGCCAACCAGCAGCTAAATCCACTCTGAACAAGCAGAGCCCCAGCTGGCTTTGGAGAGCAGCAGAAATAGATTCACCTTCACTTCCCAGCCCTTTCCAGAGTCTCTTTTCATGTTGCTTCTTCCAGTAATCCAAGGGAAAGCCTCGCTCCCGAGTGGTAATTGAAAGATATTGCACTTCTGCTGGCAGCAGGGCTGAATTAGGAGCAGTTATTTTATCAATAATCTTTTAGTTAGCAATCAAGGAGATTTCAGGATTTATTCTGCCCCGAGGCTGCCAAGCCTTGCCGAGGGGGGAGTGGTGTGAACGATTCCCAATCCTCTGCCTGCACCAGGGTCAGGCTTTGCCCTTGCTCTGCCAGGCTCAGCCCTGCCTTCTCCAGCCTCCCCTGGGCATGGAATGGGGTCAAATCTCAGCCTCTGATGCTCTGCAGAGCTGTGAGAAGGGGCTGGGAAGGATGGAGGAGGGCTGGGAAGGATGGAGAAGGGGCTGGGAAGAATGGAGAACAGTTAGGAAGGATGGAGAAGAGAGAGGCTGTGCTGAGGTGCCATGGGCATCCTGGGCTCCCTGATCCCTGTGGGATTGGGGAGCCCTGGCTGTGGGTGCTGTGATATTGGGTGTTTGTTGCAGCTCTGCTGGAAGGGCAGTGTTTGGAACATGGATTCTGTTGGAATGGGGGTGTGTTCTTGCTGTATTTTTGGGGATTGTGCCTGTATTTTTAGCAGCTTTCTGAATGTTTCATATGGGGATGTGAGCAATGGGAGATTCTTGTGTTCTCCCAGATAAAGTGTGCAAAGAGGTCTGAAAGGGATTTTAGAGGCACCTCCCTCAAATCAGACGCAAACAGCTGAACTTGTAAGGCAGGACTGAGGGCTCTGGGTTTATCCAGATATTTGGGGTTATCTGGCAGGAGAAAGGAGCAGGGGGGCTCCCCCAGACACAGCTCCCCATCCCAGCTTTCCCATGGGGATTGCTCAATAGGAACTGGCTCCAGGCCCTGCTGTGACATTCCTGGGAGCAGAGGCATCCCCAGACTGTGTCCTCTGAAGAGCACTTGAATTAAACATGGACCAGAGCTGTGATCAGGGAGCCCAGCCCAGCCTGGTGGGGAGCATCAATAGTTAATAGAAAGCCACTTATGGCTCTGCTCCTGCTAAATCCCCCATCAATTATAAATCCAGCCTGAATTATTCACTTGACATTACTTAAGTCGTGCTCTGCTCCTAACAATTTTTGAAAAACTTATTTAAATACATAACGGTGAGGTTGTGGACTTTACCACACACTGTTCAGGTTTAAAGGAGGGTGTTGAAAGGACAAATTCCTGGCAGAGATTGGGTTAAAAATCATGTCTTGTTTCATTGCTGCTGCCTGTATATGTAGATATATATATATAGAATATATATACAATATACAGAATAGGAGGTATTTTGTCCTCACTGCTCATATTTATCAGTGGAAAATCCTGTGCCACCATCCCCAGCCAGGCTCAGGGTGTCTCCATTCCATCCCTCCTTCTTTTCCCACCCAGTTCAGGGCACTTGGGAGGCAGCCTTGTGCCATTCAGCAGGGAATACCCAGTGAGGAGCAGGGATGAGAGCTGGCTGCCAGGCAGATGGCTCTGCCTCATGAATTTTGCAAGAAGGATGGGTTTTGAACACTTTCCAGGCGTGTTTGGTAATGATGGGGGTAGGACTTGGCCCTGCTGGACTCTCTTTGCTCTGGCTGCGCATCCTGGGTTTTTCCTCCCTGGAGCTGGAGCTCCTTTCCCAATAAAACCTGGATCCCAGCCTGCAGCAGCTCCTCAATTCTCAGCTGCTGGGTTGGCACCCAGAGCTTGACAGGCCAAGGATGGAAGGGATGGAACAGGGGTTAGGAAGGGTGGAGAAAGGCTGGGAAGGATGGAGAAGGGGCTGGGAAGGATGGAACAGGGATTGGGAAGGATGGAGAAGGGCTGGAAAGAGTGGAACAGAGTCTGGGAAGGATGGAGCAGGAGCTGGGAAAGGTGGAGAAGGGTTGGGAGGGATGGAACAGGGGTTGGGAGTGATGGAACAGAGGCTGGGAAGGGTGAACAGGGGCTGGGAAGGGTGGAACACGCTAGGAAGGGTGGAGAAGGATTAGGAGGGATGGAACAGGGGTTGGGAAGGATGGAGAAGGGCTGGGAAGAGTGGAACAGAGTCTGAGAAGGATGGAGCAGGGGCTGGGAAAGGTGGAGAAGGGCTGGGAGGGATGGAACAGGGGTTGGGAAGGATGGAACAGGGGCTGGGAAGGATGGAGAAGGGTTGGGAAGGGTGGAACAGGGTCTGGGAAGGATGGAACAGGGGCTGGGAAGGATGGAGAAGGGTTGGGAAGGATGGAACAGGGGCTGGGAAGGATGGAGAAGGTTTGGGAAGGATAGAACAGGGTCTGGGAAGGGTGGAGAAGCACTGTGAAGGATGGAGCAGGGATTGGGAGGGATGGAGAAGGGCTGGGAGCAGCAGGAATGGGGAACAATGAGTGGCTGTCCCAGTGTCTGGGTTTCCCTCCGAGGCTGCTCCTAGGGGAGGATGGTGCTGCCTGTGCTGCTCTGACTGAGCTGCCTGCAGAGTTTGGATTTCATGGCACAGCTCAAACATCTGGATGAGGGCTCTGGGGTGAAAACTCAGCAATGGGGTCCAACCATGGGCAGGAGCTGCTCAGGTCTCTTCTTTGGAGAGTCAGGAGACTTCTTGGTGGAATTCCTCGGGAAAAGCAGGGTCTGAGCCAGCTGGGATGGAGCCCTGGCTGGTTGAGGCACAATCCAGGGATTTCTGGGTGTCCTCCTGTCCCTCTGTGCCCAGCACAGCTCCACTGAACCCTCCCCCGAGCACACCAGGGGGGCTGGTGGGTGCTAACCTAAAATCAGCTTTCTTTAATGAAGCTGTGAAACTCATCAGCGCAATAATTAACTCATTTTACAGAAAACTGAAGCGCAGGTGTGAAGATATTCTTCACAAGTTTGTTTTTTTTTGTGAGAGGCTCAGTGTAAATAGTGTAAATAACCTTTTTATTTTTTTTTCTGGTTCTTTTGCTGGCAGATCTTTGAGCCCTGGCCCTGCTAAGACCAAGTTGTGTAAGACAATAGGATTAGGGGGTTTTGCTCATTTGCAAACTATAAAGGGTTTTGGGGTTTTTTGCTGTTTTTTTTTTTTTTTGGGGTGTGGGGTTTTTTTCTGTGTAGTTTTTTGTGTGTGTTTTTTTGTTTGGTTTTTTTTTGGTTTTTTAAAATGTGTTTTGGGGGTTTTGTGTGTGTGTTTTTGGGATTTTTGGTTTTTTTTGGTTTCTTATGTTTTTCTAGGGTTTTTTGTGTGGTTTTTTTGGGGGGTTTTAAATGTTTTTTTGGTGTTTTTTCTGCTTTTTTGTGTTTTTTTTATTTTTGGGAGGCTTTTTAGTTTCATTTTTTTGTTTGTTTGTTTGTTTTTTTTGGGGGGGGCTTTTTGTTTTGTTTTGCAGTGGTTTTGGCTTTTTTGGGTGGGTTTTTTTGTTTTCTTTTTGGGTTTTTTTGTGTGTGTTTTTTTTTTTTTGTTTTTTATGTTTTTATTGTTTTTTTGTGTGTGGTTTTTTTTGGTTTTTCATGACTTTTTGGTGGGGTTTTTGTGTGGGTTTTTTTTTGCTTTTGTGAGTTTTTTTAATTTTTGGGAAGGGCTTTTTGTTTTGTGGGTTTTTTTTTCTTTTTTTGGTTTGTTTTTGTTTTGGTTCAGGTTTTGGGTTTTTTTGTGGTTTTTTTGTGTTTGTTTTTTGGGGTTTTTTGGGTTTTTTATGTCTGTTTTTTGGGGTTTTTTTGTGTTTTTGTGTTTGTTTTTTTTGGGAGTTTTTTTGGTCGCTTTTTTGTGGGTGTGTTGTTGGTTTAGGGTTTTTTTTTTGTTTGTTTTTGGTTTGTTTTCTGCTTTTTTTTTTTTGACGCCTTAGAGGAGCTCTAATGACAATTACCATCAAAGACAGCCGGTCCTTAGAGGTGATGGAGGAGCCAGGAGTGAAACCTCGGTGCCTATTTGCAAATTAGGGCTGCTGTGGTTCTGCTTTGCCTTTAAAAAGAGTCAATTCCTCAGGAATCCATCAGCTGCTCACGCACCAATTACACGGTGCTCACACTGCAGCCTTCAACCCAGCGAATTTTTGTCACTTCAAACTTTCCCAAAAACCCCGCGAGTTAACGGCTTAATTAAAAACAATCATGATGGATGAGTTCTGCAGGTGCGGGCTCAGTTATTAGAAGAAAAAGGGATTCGAGTTGGATTAATTAGATTACACTTGACTCGGGGTGGATGGGAGCGAGCAGAGGTGGTGTTGTCACAGCAGAAGCACAAACAAAAATACAAAAACCATAAAAATACAAAAATACAAAAATAAACATGAGGTGGTGACAAGGACGTGGTGCTGGCCTGGGAATCCTTTGGAGTCCTGGGGATCATTGCACTGCTGGTTTTGTTAATCTCCTTTTAACCTCTCCTCAGATAATTCTGAGACAAAATTAGGGGGAAAAAAGCCTCTTAAGGAAAAGAAGGTTTAGAAATCCCCTTCCATGAGGGATATGCAGAATATTTTCAGGAGTGAGAGCAGCTCCCTGTGGGTTTGATGAGTGCCAGGCATCGCTGAGTGAGCTCCTGTCCCCTTGCTCCTGGGGAAACCTTTAATCCAGGCTCCCTGTCAGCAGGGATCAACCTCAGCCTTCTCAAACCATGGTTTTTGACCCACCAGCAGAGCCAGGCCTTTGCTCTGGGGCAATGGGAGAATCTGGTTTGGAAATGTATTCAGAACCAGGCAGAATGTATATTTTATTTATTGATGATGAAATATACATCAGCCAGGGGTTCTGAGCTGGTCAGGCTGGTCCTGCTGTGCATGTCTGGCTGCTTTGGTGGGAGCAGCCAGAGATGCTGGTGCCAAAAGGGGTTTAACAGCAGATGATGCTCCTTTTAGCCCCTCGGGTCCCTCATGGTGCAGATCACCCAATAATGTGAGTTTTCCCCTTTATTTCTCCCCATTTTCTGCTCAGAGGAAACAAAAAGCCAGCTCTGCCCAGTGTGAGGGTGTCAGTTCTCAGCCCAGGGACTGTGAAAAGAGAAAAGCTCCTTGGATTTACATTTAGATGGAAACAACATGTGTCAAAGGTGTCCTGCATCTCCCTGGGTGCCAGGGGCCTGGTGCTGGGCCTTGTCAATTTGTGCTCTGCAGGCAGCGTTTTTCCATCTGAAATTGAATCATTGTGGCAAAATTATTCCTTTCCTTGAGACAATTGTAGGGTTTGGAGAAAAACATGAGATGTCTCTGCGGATGAGATTTGGGACAGCTGGGATGTGGGGTTGAGCAGTGTCAGATTGATTTTGTGGCTCACATTTAAATCATCCCTTGGGTGGACGATAGATCCCAAATCCCCCTCCCGAGGCCACCAGTGTGTGTGCCACAAACTGGGGGTGCCAGGGATGTCCTGGGGGTGGCAGGGGGAGCCCCATCTCAGCAGCATCACCTGGGATGGTCCCTTCCCTCTCATCATTCTCAGGATCATGCAGAAAGTAGCAAGCTCAGGGGGGACCCCACCAGCCAGGGGGACCCCTCCAGCACCCAGGGCATTCTGTTTGCTGCTCCCACAGCCATCTCAGGGAATTTCTGTGTTTGTGGCCACAGAAGTGGTTTTGGAGTGCTGGTAGGGGGATATTGTTCTGTGCCTCCCTGCCCATCGCTGTTAACAGCAGCAGGACAGAGGAGTGGAATTAAATGCAGCCACTGAACTGTATTTGATTTGTGCCATAGCCTGCAGGTGAGTCAATAGAGGCTCTTATCAGCCTGTGGAAGGGCTCAGCTTTTATCAGGCAGCAGTTCCACTCCCTGCTCCTGCAGTCCCAAATACTGAACCCAGGCACGTGGGCACCCAGAGCTTGGGGCTCTTTGCTCCTTTCAGGGTTGGTGCTTCACTGTGAGCCCTGTTCTGAGCCCCTGCAGCCCTAGATGAAACACTTTCCTTGATGAAACAGCTCCTTTCCACCTTGTCCCTGAGCCAGGAGGCAAGATGGAAACACCAAGTTTCAGAAAACTTCTCATCAGCAGTGAGGTTTGCGCCAGCGCGTTCCCAGGAGCTGCTGTGACACCCAAACTGGGCTGTTCCTTTCCATGTTTTGATGAACTGAGATGCTCTTGCCCCAGGCCCTGTGTGCCTGGTGATTCCAGGCCTTCCATTATTTACTGTGACAGAGTGCCAGCTCCTGTGCCCTGGCCTGTCTCAAGTCATCCCTCACCTTGTCACCGCCGCCGTGGCGATTTCACAGCTGGCAGCTTCCATCACTGTGGATCTGCTGCTTCCTCCTCTCTGCTCTTTGATGGCCTAGGAACAGCAGGAGGGGTTCCTTCCCAGCTGGAAGGATGTGGAATGTGATGAGGATGGGTGCAGGGCCAGGCTGGTGCCCTTGGTGTGCAAGGTGGGCGATGTTGGGTCCATGGAGCTGTGTGGGTCTTGTCAGATTGGGAATCCTGGAATGGTTTGGGTTGCTGGGACCTCAAAACTCATCCAGTCCCACCCCTGCCATAGGCAGAGACCCCTTCCATATCTCAGGTTGGTCCCAAGCTGGTCTGGGACACTTCCAGGGATGGGGCAGCCATAGCTTGTCTGAGCACCCCGTGCCAGAGCCTCACCACCCTCACAGGGAAGAATTTCTTCCCAGTATCCCATCTAACCCTGCCTCTGACAGTGGGTAGCATTTCCTCTGTCTTGTCACTCCATACCCTTATCCAAAATTCCTCCCCAGCTCTCCTGGAGCCCCTTTAAGCACTGGAAGCAAAACTATTTACCAAAGAAGTGGATTAAAACTATTTATCAAAGAACCTATTCGACCATTAACACCCTCCCCAATCTTATTTATCGCAACCCCAATACTAGCCTTACTTCTAGCAATCTCAATCTGCCCTTATCCATGCCCTTATCCAAAATTCCTCTCCAGCTCTCCTGGAGCCCCTTTGAGCACTGGAAGGTGCTGGAAGATGCAGTTTATGTTCACAAGCACCACAGGGCACGGTGCAGCTAACCAGCCCCCACGGGCAGCACTGGGGTGGGTGTGGGATGGTTCAGCAGTCTCCAAGGTTGGTGCAGACCCTCTCCTGGTGTCCCCTGTGCAGGAGCAGCAGCTGGCAGAGCTGGCGGAGGTGCGGCAGGGGCTGCAGGCTGACCTGGGCACCTCCATCCGCCGCATCGCAGACCTGCAGGTGGCCCTGGAGGGGCTGCGGGACAGCGATGACAGCGATGCTGACAAGTGAGTGCAGGGCTGGGGGGTGTCAGAACTCAGTGCATCCCTCCGGGTGTCCAGAGCCGGGGGGCTCAGAGACCCTGGCACACAGCCCAAAACACCTGGGGATTTGATTTTGACCCTTGGAGGAAGTCACCAACTTTGTAGGAGGACGTGAAAGCCACACAGGTTTGAATAGTGTAATAACAAAATGATCACAGGGTGAAAATGTAGATTTTAAGATTTTTGGTATGGGGGTTATGGGGACAAGATGGAGGAACTTGGGCGTGTCCGGCCTTTCTTTCTTCTTCTTGTTCTCCATTTTCTGCAGTGATGTTGGCACTTTGGGATTGGTTTAGAGTAGTAGTGCACTGTTTTCTTGGTCCAGCGGTCACAACCTGCAGGCAAACATCTCGCTTTGGTCAGCTTGCCTCCCCCACACACCTGCCCAGGGTTGGGGGTCTCAGTCCCAGTCCTTGGAAGGAGGAGAGGGGCTTTTCACATGGGGGTTCCATGTCTCAGTCCTTGGAAGGAGTAGAGGGGCCTTTTCACATGGAGGTTCCATGTCTCAGTCCTTGATGGAGAGGCTCCTTACATCTCAGTCTGTCTGTCACGGTGGTTCTAAAACAGATGAGGGTCTTCTGTGGGAGACCACCTGAAACTCAGGAGAAGTCCAGGCAGGCCGAGAGGTGGGACAGCTTCCAAGGCTGTTGTTGCAAAAAGGGCATGGTGCCCTCTTCTTAGCATACAGCAAACACACCTGTGAAAACAAATAACACTGAGCTTTCAGCTCTCAGGGCCTTTGGCATGTAACTTTCTCCTTCAGAGATTCTAGACGGGGGGGTCTTCTCTCCAGTGGTCCCCCAATGACAATCGTGAGGCAGATGAGGGAAAATTCTCACAGACTCTCACAACCCATCCATTAAAACGTCTCTCCTGTCCCCCCAGGGATGCCTGCTCCACTGTTGGCTCCGTGCTCAGCCTGGAGCCTGCAGAGAGCGTCAAGTCCTGGCCGAGCTCCTCCTCAGGCTGGACGTCCCTGCTGAGTGCCAGCGTGGCCGGGAGCGTTTCAGCACCATCCGTGGGCAGCCGCAGCACCCAGAGCCTCAGGTGAGGGACCCCAGCCCATCCTGGGGGGTGCTGAGCTGTGGGGGCTTCCTCTGGGACGCGCAGGATGGAGCTCAGAGGGACCCGTGGTGTTTAAGGTTAAAACATCAAACTGAGGGAGGCAGTCACTGCCACGGCGGGGATCAGTGAAACACCAGATGAAAGTCGCTGCATCAAAAACGTGCTTCAAGCAGGAAAATATCCCTTGATGTGTTCTCTGGAGATAATTTAAAGAGGCATTGCAGCCTGTTTGAGGATTTGTATGCCATATGCTCGCCGCTGAGGGAGAGGGACGCATTTCTACTGTTCTAATATCAAATATGTTAATTTTTGGTGGTGATGCTGATGGGCTGGGGGAGAGATGGAGAGGGGCCCAAGCACCTGCACAGCCCAAATGCTTTGCTCTGTGAGGGCCCATCCTGAATTGGTGCCCATCAGAGGGACCACCCAGTCCAGAGAAAAACTCCATTTCTGTGTCACAGAGAAATTTGTGTTTCGTGTGTGAAACAATCCCATGGCTTGAGTTTGGAAAAAATCTGTAAATCAGGGTCTGGGGCTGCGCTGTGGAGGGAGCTGGTGAGGATGGAGGAGGGTATTGGAGGTTTGTGAGGGCAGAGATGGAGCAGGGATGGAATCCTAGGGCAGGGAGAAGAATGGGCTCCAGAGAGCATCATCCCCCTGTAGGGAAGGTGGACAAGGTGCCAGCCATCCAAACTCAGGGTGGGCAGGGCTGAAATTCAGGGTGGGCAGGGCTGGCAGTGCCCCTGCTCACAGCCCCTGTGATTCAGGACCTCCCCACCTCACTGCTGCCCCATAGATGCTGTCTCAGGACATGCATCACTACTTTCCCAGTTTTTCTCCCCATAACCAGGGCAGGTGCCAGGCTGAGGCTGGGCACAGCTCCCTGCAGGTGAAGATGCTCTGAGGTGACAGGATTTGTCAGGGTTGTGAGCACAGTCTCACTGCAGACATTAGTATTAATCTCCCTGCTCTGATTCCGGAGAGCTGCATCCCCACAGCCCCCACCTACTTGTTCAGGAGAATCACTGTTGTCAGAAATTATGTTCTGAAGAGAAATTCCCCTGCAGGAAACATCCTGGGTGAGCTGGAGGAGTCTGGGGAGGTACAAGGCAGAGTTTAAGAGCAGTCAGACCTGTGGGGAGGTCACAGAATCCTGGAATGCTTTGGGTTGGAAGGGACATTAAAAATCATCCCATTCCAACTCCCATAGACCAGTGATGAGTGGGAGCCCTGAGAGCAGTGGGCTGAGCTCACTGGGAGCCTGCACAATAAATAAAGCCCTTCCTAAGTGCTGCTGAGGAGGCTTTGGTCCAAATAACCCAGCTCTGATAATTAATGAGTGACAGAAAAACAGGCATTGTGGCTAATACCTTATTTCTGAGCTGAAACACCTTGGATTTATAGTAGAAGACATACAGACTTTCAGGTTGGATGTTGAGAGGAATTTCCTCATGGAAAGGGTGGTCAGGCCTTGGCAGGGGCTGCCCAGGGAGGTTTGGAGTCCCCATCCCTAAGGAAGGTGGCACTCAGTGCTCTGGGCTGGGTGACAGGGTGGGGATTGGATTCTGGATTCCTCTCCAGCCTCGGTGATTCTGGGATTTTGGGGTTTGCTGGGCTGCCTGTGGCCTTTATCCTGAGCCCAAATCAAATTGTCCTGAGCCCTGGCCACAGTGTGAGCATCTCCCTCTGTCCTGGGGCTTGTGAAGGGACAGATTGCAAATGCTGGTGTGGGAGCTGCTGTGTTAGGCTGCAGCTCATCTAGGATGGAAATCGAGAGAGGAGGGGATGAAATGCAAACAAACAGGAGACGAGACTGGAGGTAATAAAAACGAGATCAGGGAAACGAGCTCTTCCTTATTAAGATTCCTTTGTCTTACACAAGCTCCCAGTAATGAAAAACGAGTCCTGCTCGTGTTGGCTGCTCCGCACCACATCTGGGCTGTTTGCTGAACAAACAGCTGCCAAGAGCCAGAGGAGAGCAGGCAGCTCTTATCACCCCTGTGCTTACAGGAGGGAGAGCTTTGATTAACGTTGCCTTTAATTCTCTGCTATTTAAATTCCTTGTACAAAACGCTGGCCGGCAGAGCTAAGCCTCTATAAATATGACACAGCTCAGGGTTGTGATAAATATGATTTTTTTATTATTATTAAGAAGGCAATTTAAAAGTTTATGTATTTATTGTGGCCCTTTCCAGGCAGGTCAGGGTTGTGCTGTGATGGGAGGTTATCCAGGGGTGCAGTCAGGGAGTGGATGCCCAGCTCAGGATCTGCTTCTCCATCCTGCATCCCACAGGACTGGGGCATCCACAGCCCCAGGATCACCCTGACAGCAATTCCCCTCCCACCTTGGTTGACAAAACCAGGAGCCCTGGTCCCAAGGCTGCTGGGGATCCGACAGGTTTATTTTTAACCACGACTGTGTCAGAAGCAAATCATTACGTGGGAAACTGGGAGCTCTTGTGTAGATGATGGTGTGACAAGAAAATCCTCTCCTGACAGAAATGAGGCCAGTGTCTCTCCCCTCCCTGAAACTGTCTTGGGTTTTATTTATGAGCTCCCAGAAAAAGCATCCCAGCCACACTTTCGGCCCTGGTCATGTGTTGCAAAGCATGTGTGGATTTTATTGTATAAATGATTTCAGCTGGTATAATTGTAATCATGCTAATTGCTATGTAATCTTCGCTAATTATTGTTGTATGTCATTTGGTTTGGTGTGAATGGCAGATTGCAGAGCTCTGTTGGCTTCCAGGTGCCTCCCAGGCATCTTTTGCTGGGAAAAGATGGGAAAATCATCTTCCCCGAGGATGCTGGAGGAGCAGGGCTCTGCTCAGGGCTGGAGGGGCTCAGGGTCCTGCCTCCCATGGCTTCACCTTCTTTTGGGGCTGCCTGTGCCTTCCTGGGGTCACTCTGAGCCCTGGGAATTCATGCTGGGAATCAGAGAGGGATTTAGGGATGAGCAGAGACTCTTGTGTCCTGCCTTGTGAGGAGGATGAGGATGAGGAAGATGAGCCATGATTTTGGAGGGAATAAGGGAACAGTTAGAGAAACAAATCATGGAATGGTTGGCGTGGGAAGGAACCTTAAAAATCATCCAGTCCCATCCCCTGCCATGGGCAAGGACATTTTCCATTATCCCAGGTTGCTCTGAACTCTCTCCAGCCTGGTCTTGGACACTTCCAGGGATCCAGGGGCAGCCACAGCTTCTGTGGGCACCCTGTGCCAGGGCCTCACCACCCTCACAGGGAAGAATTTCATTCCAATATCCCATCCAGCCCCGCCTCTGGCAGTTTAATGGATGCAGAAAATGGGAACTTTTGGGAGAGACAAGGATGGATGGGGCAGTTTTGGCCTTTCACTGGAAACCAGGGCATGGAGAGTGTGAAGTCCCTGCTTGGACTCTGAGGCAGTCATGGAAGCTGGAACAATCCCACCTTTGGAACAATCCCACCTTTGCAGCTTTCACTCCATTTCAGACCCTGAAGATATTCAGGAAAGCATCCCCTGTCAGTCATGTTGAACAGGACAATAAATACAGCGTGTTCAGTCCTTGTTCACAGCCCATTAGTGGTTTTCACATCTCCACTCACTTTTATCTCAGCCTTAAAACCCAAATAAAAACCCTGATGCCGGTGTTTAATTTATGAAAGCCATTCATGCAGCACACAGGTTACAATATTATTTGGAAACGTGCAGAATGAATGGAGCAATTTCTGTACAAAACCTCACCGAAGGATTACACCAGCCGTTTAAGTAAGATGCAATTTAGGGTCCTAAAATCCAGCATTATTGAAATGTCTCAAACTATTAATCAGCTGTGGTGCTTCAGCAGTGTCAGCATGGGACGGGCCTGAAGGGTGCAGTGGTTCAGGGAGATGAAATCTCTGGTTAATTCCTTAATAATAAAGAGATTTAGGCTGGTTAAACGGGCAGGGAAAGATGGTGGGTGCCAGTTTAGGAGGGCACCTCTGTGCCCTGGGCTGTGCCAGTGGGCACCGGGAAGCTGGAGCTGCTCCACTGCCCCTTCCCTTCTGCAATCCCGCATTTCCCAGCTCTGGAGTTCGTCCTCAGCCCATCTCAAATGTGAATTATTTCACGGGTCAGCAGCAGAGCCTGGTCCGAGCGAGCGTCCCGGAATTCTCCCCTCCCACCCCATTCCCATGGCAACAGCGGCATTCCCAGGGCAGGAACCTTCATCTCTGCTGCTCCCTCCCAGAGATTCCTTTGTTCTTTGGGTCCTGCTGCTTTGCTCTGCCCTGTTCCCTCTTTTTCCCTCCTCCTTTCCCAAATTCCCATCCCAGTAAGGCCGGATCTCATTTCCCTCTGCTGAGCAGTGATGGGGTACCTGGGAGTGGGGACACTGCCAAAACAAATGCTTGGAGGGGATCACTAAGCAGGGGCTTGGTGACACCAGTGACCCCAAGCCCACTGGTGGCTGCAGTCCCCCCATCCCTGTGGCAGGTGGATCCCATGTGGTTCCTGCACCATCCCTGGTTTGGGATGTGATCCCTTGTCCGGCCATCCCCCCTCTCTGTGCAGGAACATCAGATTCAGGTGTAGCAGGGCTCCTGTTTGAGCAGCAGCCTGGGTGAAACATGCCCAGCAATAACACTGAGATGTGTCGGGGGTGCGCTGCGAGCTGCTTTCATAAAATTTTAGTGAATAATCTTTGGCTTTGACAGGAATAAAATAAATCCTACATATTGCTGTAATCTGTCAAGAAGAAGGATATTTGGAGGTAAGTGCTGGCTTGGCAGAGCTGAAGCTGGTCACACCACCAGGAATTATCCAGGCTGGCTGACCTGGGCTTATTTGAGATAAAATCCTTGGGCATTGCCCAACTGCTGGAAGCAGCAGTGAGTTCATCCCGAGACTCCCATGGCAATGCCAGCTTTTCACTGCTTTTTGTCCTTCCTGGATGACATCCCCGTCACTGGGAACCCCACAAGCTAAACTAACACGGGTTTATCTGACGTTGGCAGGGGGTTTTTACAAACCACAAACGGGACGGGACTGCTGTGGAACGCGCCTTGAGCTGTTTTATTTTCCAGCATCAGTCTCATGACATGATTATGTCAATGGGAAGACGCCAGCAGCTCGCATCTCAGCCAGCAGACAACTTGATGTTACAACTTACTTTATAAGTTTCTTAACTTATTCCCACATTTGTCTTGTTCAGGGTGAGCAGAGACACCAAGGACCCCGCTCCGAGCCGCCCTCTCTCCTCCCGGAGCTCTGCCCGCCCCACCGAGGCTGTGGACCCGGGCAGCACAACGAGTCCCCTGCTGGCGGCCAGAAGACGGGAATTTGGAAAACCTCAGGCAGAAGAAGAGGGGCTGGAGAGCCCAAAGAAGCCGGTGGATAGGATAGGAGACACATCCCCATCGCTGCTGCGCGGGGTGTCCCCGCCGGTGCCCAGCCGGAGGAGGCTCTCGGTGGCATCCGGGTCGGTCTCGGTGGCATCAGGGTCGCTCTCGGTGGCATCGGGGTCGGTCCCGGTGGGCTCGGGGCCGGTGCCCAGCTCTGCCGCCCTCTCCGAGTACGTGGAGGAGCTGCGGCGGCAGCGGGAGCCGGGTTTGGGGGACGCGTCCCCGCTGCCCATTTACCGCACCACCGGTGCCGCGGCCCTGCGGCGCCCCAGGGCTGCCCTGGAGGAGCCCCCGGGGAGGCTGGAGGGGGATCGGGCAGGGGATGGAGAGGGAGCAGGTGCCAGGCTCACCCGCTCCTCCAGCCTGCGCAGCATGGCCTCGGAGCCGGCCGGGCCCCCGCGTTCTCCAGTGCTCAAAAAGGCATCGAAATTCGGCTCCTACGAGTCCCTCCTGCCGGGCCTGGACGGCTCCGGCCGCCGGCCGAGCTCCCCGGCTGCGGGGATGGAGGTGCCGCGGCTGAGCTCCTGGAGGAGCTGCCTGGAGCCCTCGCTGGAGGACGTGGAGCTGGGCAAGGAGCCGGAGGGATTGCTGGGCGAGGGGAAAGGGAGCGACCCCTTCAGCTGGAGAATCCCCACCCTCAACTACGAGAGGAGAACCAAGGTTGACTTCGATGATTTCGTGCCGGCCATCCGCAAGTCGCCCTCGGCCAGCAGCCTGGGCAGAGCCCGCAGGGACCGGAGGGAGCACCGGGCCCTCACCGTGCGCTTCGAGGACGAGGCCATCGCCTCGGGCAGCCTGGAGCCCTCCGACACCAAGGGCACGGCCAAGGGCAGGGAAGAGCCCGGGGATGTCTCCGACGCCTCCTCATCCTCGGGCTCCCAGCGCTCCGCCCGCAGCGCCGACAGCGTCAAGCGGCGGCCGCAGCCCCCGAGGGCGGCCGGGGAGGGCTCCAGCGGCAGGGCCGGCAGCCAGGGCAGCGCCGTGAGCCGCCGAGCCGAGGCCGAGGGCAGGGAGGACGATGTCAGCAGCATCATGAAGAAATATCTGGGCAAAGAGTAAGGTAAGCGTGCTAGGCAGCGATGTGGGGTGCTGGCCCTGAGGGTCGTTGGCTGTGCTGGTGCTGGGGAGTGTGTGGGGACAGGATAGCTCAGGACAGCAGGAGTCCCCATGCTCATTTTGATGTCTCAGAGCATCCCAGGGCTGCCAGGGTGTCCCTCGGGGTGTGTGGCACTGGGATTGTTCACCCCTTGCCTTTGCACCTTTGGAGCTGCAATGGAGACACTGATGGTGCCAGGGACAGCCCCAGAGGCATCTACAGTACCAGCTCGGAATTCACTGGGGTTTCCCAAAACGAGCATCAATCAGCTGCCACCCCAGCATATGGCAGACTCATCCCCCCAAGCACTCCCTCCTCAGGGGCCCAAGTTTCTTTTGGGTGATTTTATTTCTTGGTGATTAGAAGTCAACTCAGGCTGGACTCTCGGGGTTCCCTCTCTGGAGGATGGGGCTCCTACATGGCCCAGACATCCTTCCCCCAGTCCTCAGCAGCCTCCGACACCCACTTGGATGCCATGTCTGGATTGCAACTGACACTTGGAGAATTAGGATTTATTGCTGCAATCCAGGTTTGAAAGCGGAGTCCCTAATGAATGCGCCACAACTGTAATTAAGTGTTTAAAATAGATTAGAAAAACATTTTGTAAAACCATTGCCTTTAGAGTAACTTATTGGATGTCAAGCTGTGACCAAATTGACTAAGCCAACACGCGAAGGGAGCGCATGTTAATAAAACATTTCTTTCCAGGAAGCAAATTTGCATAATGCAACGTCCCAATTTCTGCAGGATCCGATTCCATCGAGCCCCAACCTGCAGTGACAAGAAGCCACGTTGAGCAGCATCCCTGCTCCTGGCAGAACCACCTCACGTGAGCAGAGACTGCAAAAGGCTCCACAGAAGTCATGGGATGGTTCTACAAACTTATTTTGGTCCTGGACATACCGTGGTTTCCTCATGCTCCTGCCCCGTTTCCCAGCTTTGCTCAGGGCCAGTCGCGGGGAAAAGGACTTTCCTGTTCTCCTGCAGTTGTTTGACTTGGGAGTTGGTGCTTAAATTCAACCCCAGCGGCTGCCACAGATGCTGAGGATGTGCCATGGCCTGGGAAAGCTGCTTTGAGAGGAGCTGGGGGGACACCAAACCCCTCCTTTGTAACCCAGAGCTGCAGCCCAGGTGTCTCATCCCACACTGCACTGCCCAAAAATGCAGCTAATCCTGAGTATGCTCTTGGGTCTCAGTGTGACACCCAGCAACAGCAGAGCTCTGAAACTTTTATAATTCCACAGGTATTTGATGGATCCATCTGTGTTTCCATGGCTGCAGCCTGTGGGGGACACCTGGGCACATCCCAGAGGCTTGCAAGGCACTTGGGTGATGGAGGGGCTCTATTTAATGTCTGCTTGGTTTTTACAATAAAATATTTGCTTCTTTGACATGCAGGTCCCTTCTGGTTATTCCTTTCCCCACAGTAGGTTCAGGTCTGTGGAAATTGTGCAGTGCAGAGCTGAGCACCTCCTTCCACAAAAAACCCTCTTTTCTCAGCCTCCCCCTTCTTTCCTAGAAGAGATCCAAACTTATTCCTTGATCAGAGCTTTGGGGCAAAAGGATGCACAATGTCCATGCACAAATCTCTCCCCTCCATCACGGATTTCCAAGCCATTTGCTTGGCTAGGAAATTTCCACCAATTTGCACATTCTCCTGGGACCCCTGTGGGACAGCCACAGGGCAGTGGCAGCTTGAAAGGCCGGTTGGGCACTGTTCAGCATTTTGTTTTGCCTGTTGTATTCTTCACCTTCACTTCTCATTTAAGGCAGGGCCTTGCAGCAAGCAGCACTTCCCTTGTCAGCGATGGATGAGGGCTCACATCAGCGCTTTGCTCAGCAATTCCTGGCCGTTCCCGGCGGCTCCGCAGGGCTGGCAGCCTGGCAGGGGGCAGGGTGACATTCCTCCTGCTCCCACGTGTCCCTTTTGGGACGTGTGCCTCATGCAAGAAGGCAGCAGATGAAGAAATTGCCTCTAATTAGTGTTAAATTGGTCTTTTTTTAAAAACGATTCCCCTATTTCTGGGAGGAAAAAAGCAAGTGCTTTTCGCTTTGCAGGGAGTATTGCTCCCCAGAGGGATTTCACAGAAGCAGGGAATCACAGAAGGGTTTGGGTGGGAAGAGACCTTAAAAATCATCCAGTTCTTCCCCCTGCTATGTGCAGGGACAGCTTCCACTATCTCAGGTTGCTCCAAGCCTCATCCAGCCTGGCCTTGGACACTTCAGAGGATGGGGCAGCCACAGCTTCTCTGGGCACCCTGTGCCAGGGCCTCACCACGCTCACAGGGAAGGATTTCCTCCCAATATCCCATCCATCCCTGCCCTCTGGCAGTGGGAAGCCATCCTCCCATGTCTTGTCCCTCCATCCCTTGTCTCAAGTCACTTTTGAGCTCTCCTGGAGCCCCTTTAGGCTCTGGAAGGGCTCTGAGCTCTCCCTGGAGCCTTCTCTTCCCCAGCTCCCCCATCCTGGCTCCTCTGTCTGCCCCAAGCCAGCTGGTGGCACCTGAGGGGAGGGACAGCAGTGGCACCTGGAGAAGGGACACCCAGGAGCAGGAATCCAGTGCTGCCCCACCTTTGGCCTCTGAAGTCCAACTCACAACCACCCACTGGCCGAGGCGTCGCTTTGCAGCCCGTTTTTAATCTCATCTCCAAACGTGACACAAATTGCTCATTATTTGTGGCTGTGGCAAAATGTTTCTTCTGACACAAAGCCTTTGATTTGGAATTACTACAGTGTTGGCTTTGCTGGAAATTAAGCTGTTCCTATTTCAACTTGCGGGAGAGAAGCAGATTTGTGTGTAATACGCTGACTTTTTTCTTTTCCTTTTGCTTTGCAGGACACAAAGGAAATTGCTCTGTCACTTGGAATGGCTGTGCACATCCTTTAATGACAAACCAGGACAAAAACGATGCTTGGCCTGGAGCGTTGCAGGCTCAGTCCAGAGAATTATTTGCCCTTGGAACAGCCAGAGAGCAAAGCTCATGGATGGTGAGACCAAGACATCCATCAGTGCTAGCTGGTGGAAAATACGGTGTGTGCACAGCACAGGGGGGGAAACTCTGGTTCCTGCTCCCCCTGGGAGGCTCAGGAGACACAAAACTGATGGCTGAGCCAGCCAGGAGCAGGACCAAGGCCATTTATAGCCTGGAGTGGGAGGACAGGAGTTATTCCCATTGCCCCTGTGTTTTAGCACGTTTCACCTGCTCTCAGCACAAGAGCTTGGCCCTGTGCTGGGGAAGATGAAACAGGAAAGCCTTATAAATATGATGGTCTGGCAAAAGATTTTGAGAATATAGAAACTATAAGGGAGATTAAAATGAAAGCAAGCTTTGAGATACTTCAGTTACTACACAACTGGAAAACAGTGGTGTGGCCAGCTGAAGGTAATCTCCTTTGGATGAGACAACACACTCTGCTTGCAGACAGCTCCCAAGGGTCAGAGCAGACCCTACAGCTTGGCAGAAGGGGCCCAAAGAGGAGTTTTTAGGGTTTAAAATGTAACACAGTATGGTAATGTAATGATTCTTATAGGCTGTATGGAAATGCCATATGATTTGTATATTGTACTAGATTGGTTTGTGAGAATCAGAATATTCTGAGCTGGGCGGGCTTGGCTGGCATTCCCAGTCCCTGCTGAGCTGGGTACCAGGGCTGGAAACCTCCCTGGTCTCCCCATCACCCCCCTGCACCCGAGCACTTTGCAGGAGCTGAGCATCAAGGAGATCATAGAATTCTTAAGTTGGAAGGGACCCACAGGGATGATGGATCCAGCTCCTGGTCCTGCACCAGACCACCCTGAGAATCCCACCACGTGCCTGAGGTGCTCTGTGGCCTCCTCCAAAGCTCTCAGAGCAATCAGGGAACTCCATTTAGTGCATTTCCAAACAATTAGCTGGTTCTGTGAGCCTTTTTTCCCACAAATAAGCTGCTTTTCCCAGCTCCTGTATCTGTGAATGCTCTTCACAGAGAGCAACAGGCACAAGTTTCCCAAGGATTTTTCCTGGAGAAGATAGTGAGAAGCTCAGAGAAGAAGAGAAAACAATTATTATCTGTTTGCTGCTCCTGTTGTCTTGCACATGTGGAATGTGTTCTGGAGATTATTTACCTGAAGTGATTTGTTAATTGGACACCAGTGAAAATTGTTTTAATTCCTTGACCAATTGGATCCACGTGTGTCATAACTTTCTGGGTTTTTCTTTAGTATTCCTTAGTATAGGATCTTTGTAGTATAGTATCTCTTTAGTATGTATTTAGTATAGTATTAGTGTAATATAGAATAGCTTAATAAAGCAATTGCTCAGCCTTCTGAATCATGGAGTCAGAGCACATTATTCCCTGGCTGGGGGATTGCCTGTTTCTATGATAAACACTTGGCTTTGACTCCTGACTCTGCCCAGGGGAATGGGAAGCACCCAAAGCTGCACATTCTCCCCTGGCAGAGCAGCCAGGGTTGTGCTGATGGGTTGGTGGCTCTGGCAGAGGGATGGGGACATGGAACCCCCACCTCTCCTGGGCTGTGTTCAGCTCCTGCCCACGCTGACAGGATTCAATTTCACGGCACTTGGATGCAGGGAGTTAATTCCTGATTGCTGCCATGCACGGAGCCTCTCTGCCATTAAATGTGTCCCTTCCAAAAGGGAGATAGAATTGAAATTATTCTTCCTTGGGGTGGCTCAGCAGCAGTGGCAGCCTCCCCCCTGCCCTGCTCACTGTTTGCTGCTGTGTTTGGGCTTGTTCTCCAGCAGTGGCCAAGGCACCCCAGCACTGGGACTTCCAAATGGGTTTGGAGTGGGGAAATGAGTCTGTGGAGAGATGAGCCAAGAGTTTGGCATGGCGTGGCACTGCAGGAATGGGTGGAGAATGAAAATGGACTGGATTTGCCAAAACAGTGCTGCCTTGGCCACCCTCCTCATCCCTGTTCGGATGGAGAGCAGGAATTGCATCCCTGTGCTGTACAGGACCACTGGGGATGACCATAAATCTCCTGTCCCCATCAAAATCAGGATCTTACCCCTGCCCAGGGTGTCCCCCCAGTGCCCATCCCAGCACAAGGCCTGTCAGGAGGAAGGCAGGATGTGCTCCCTGCCTTTCCCCCTCGCTCAGGGCCATCTGTCAGGCTGGGGCTCGTTTTCACCAGGCTGAGCTTTATCCTTATTGAAGTCCCGCTGGGATTGCTGCCTCAGTGCCAGCCAGCCCACACCCTCCCGCCGTGCCGGTGACAAGAGGGTGACAAGAGCGTGCTGAGCTCCCGCCGGGCTCCCGGCAATCCCGGCACAGCCCGGAGCATCCCGAGCATCTGGGGAACAGCAACCACCCCACACCCACACCTCTCCTAGGGGCAAAAAAACCCTGAATTCAAGACAAGGAGTCAGAGTGGGCTCTGGGATGAGGCTCTGCTGGGCTCGGTTTAGGCTGACACTGATCCTGCTGCTCCAGGGGCTGGAAAAGCTGAGATCCAGATGGCAAAGGGGGATGTGGTGGGGCTGTTCAGTGACCTCACCAGGCTGGGATCTGCCCAGGAGCAGAAGGGACAGGGCTGGCCCTGCTATGGATCACCATGTGCCCCTGGGTAGCTCCTGGTCTCTGTCAGTTCAAAATAATGCAGAATTTATAATGCCTATAATGCAGAATATAATGCAGAAAATGCAGACTATGGATTATAAATAGATAATATATATACATTATAAATATATAATATATATAATACATTAGATGAATTAAAATAAATACATTACACGTATTATTTATCATATATCTAATATGATAATTTTTGCATATATATTATAAAGAAACTATTACATATAAATATATGGTGAATACATATTATACATTGTAACATCTTAAAATTACACTGTATATTATATAATACATTATATATTCTGTGTGATGTATGGTTATATGGTAGATACATATTATACATTGATACATCTTAAAATTACATTGTATATTATATAATACAATATATATTATAGATTGTGTATAGATTTATATAGTTTATATAGTTTATATGCATTATATATATTATATATATAATGCATTATATACATTAGAACTATATTAAATATATTATTTATCATATCTCTAATATATTTTTGCATATATATTATAAAGAAACAATATATGGTGAATACATATTATATATTGATACATATTAAAATTACACTGTATATTATATAATACATTATATATTCTGTGTGATGTATGGTTATATGGTAGATACATGTTATACATTGATTCATCTTATAATTACATTGTATATTATATAATACAATACATTATATATTATGGATTCTGTGTGATGTGTTTTATTGATGTGTTCTATATTTATATAGAATGCATTATATATTCTGTGTGATGTATTTTATATGGTAGATACATATTATACATTGATACATATTAAAATTACATTGCATATTATATAATACATTATATATTATAGATTCTGTGTGCTGTGTTTTATTGATGTATTCTATATTTATAGAGGAGCTTGCTATGTCATCAAATGACTGATACAGTAGGGGAAAACCACTATAATTATCCTCATTCCATTTTCCACTTTCACTAAGTGTACCTCTGAGGTGTTATAATGGCTATAATTAATTTTTGGTTGTTATTTTGGAGTGCAGGCCCACGCAGGCCTTTCCCACCTATATCCAAGAGACCACTTTTACCACACACCCACAGAAGGCCACCCTGGCCATTAAGGAAAATTGCTGCCAAATGAACTTAATACAAATTAGATTTAGCTGGACAGCCAGTGAACATTCCCAGTAATTTGGATTGTGCTAAATAATTTATGAGAGGACTGAGGGCAGGAGATGGGTCCTCATTTGCTCATCCAGATGATGGAGAGGGCTGGGCATCAACCTCCACACATTGGCCATGGCTTTGGGGGAAAAGTGTTGTTTTTCCCTCAACTCCCAGCCAAGCTGCTCTTTCTGAGTGATGAATTTCTCTGAATCAAAGTCCTGAAAGAACAGCAAGAGCTTAATTACAGTGCAAGGTCTTTGTGCTCGTGTGGCACATTGCAAACCAGCTGGGGAGAGAGCTGCTGCAGCAGGAACCCTCCCAGAGCCTGTGCTGGCACCGGGGTACCTGGAGCAGAGGGAGGCCTTTAAAGGGAATAAAACCCACCCAGCAGAAGTAAATTCTGGATCTGAGGCTCATTTGCATTCCAATTGCAGAGCTCTGGGCTGGCACTGACTCCACAACCCACCCAGGCATCACCCACAGCAAAAATCCAAAACTGGGGCAAAGCGGTGCCGCTGAAAATGCTTTTCCTAAGGAATATTCATGGAGCAGCCAGGGCACCGTGGCTCCTGTGCCTTGGGAGAAGGGTCCCTCAGAGCCAGCCCTGACCCTGAGCTTGTCACGCTGCTGCCACTTCCCACTGATGTGTCAGAAATAGCTCAAGGTCTCGGGGGCTTCGAGACAAAGGTTTGGTACCTGTCCATTTTAATTACTCTCCAACAGCACAGCCGTTGTCAGCTGCCATCCTCAAGGATAAAGCCATCCTGCTCTGCCAGAGCTCCCCAGCATCAGTGGGTGGGATTTCACAGGGATTTGGTCTGCCTGGTGCTGTACAAACACTGCCAGGAGAGGTGCCAGGGAGGGCAGAACAGGGTTTGGTGCTGGGGTGCCCTGGGCAGGCACCGGGAGCAGCACCAGGACGTGGAAGCTCAGCTGAGCACGGGGAGCGTGGGCAGGGATCCAGGGAAACAGGACTCCGTGCTGGAAACCTGAACATGTGCTTTCTGGGAAGTGCCAAGAAAGCAACATTTGGAGGTTAAAGAAATGGCAGAAAACAGACAGATTTTTCCATCCGAAATTCGGAGAAACGCCGACTGCGAGTTTGGCGGAGCCCAAGCTGTGCAGTTTGCATGATTAATTCATTAATATTTATCATATATACAGGGGGATTAGGGCTCCTCAGATGAAAGGTGTCAGTGGCATCATTAGGATGAGGGGCAGAAAGGGGAGCCATGACCCCCATTTGGTCCTGTGGGTTATGGGATGTGCTGGAGGTGCAAACCAGGTGTGTGATGGGAGCACACCTGGAGGTCTCCATGCCCTGATCCCCGCTGGAACACACTGTGATATCAGTGCCCCCTCCCCTACCCCAGCTCTGCACCACCCCAATATCTTAACATTGTGGTTTTGAGCCCAAAACACCCTTCAGATTCAATTATTTATTCCTGTGAAATGTGCTTACAACTGCAGAAGGATTTCGCTTAATTGAGAGTGCAGCCAGCATTTTAATAAAACTATAAAAGGGTGAAACGTGCATAAACAGAAGAAAAGTGTTTAATCTCGGCACAATCACTTGATGTTCATGAGAGCATTTAGCTTCCAATATAGCAAAGCAAATAATACTGAGATCCCACGAGCAAAGAGATATTTTTATCCTTTTGCACAAGCCCTGGGTTTAAATCTGACATTATAATTGTGAATTATGGTAGTCCATTACCATAGCTACAGAAGGCTCTGACCAGCCAGGGGATCATGTTGCTAATGGCTGTCACAGGTTGGCTGTGGTGACAGCGATCCCTTGGGACTGCCATGCCCTGGGTGACACCACCGAGGTGGCATTGCAGCATGTGGCACCACGGGCACAGCATGGGTGTGGGGTCAGCATGGCAAACTTGTGTTGAAGCCACTCCTGGCTGTGCTCTAGAGCTGGGACCAGCACCCTGCTGTCACTGGATATGGGACCAGCACCTTCCTGTACATTAAATATGGGACCAGCACCCTCCTGTGCCCTGGATATGAGACCAGCACCCTCCTGTGACCTGGATAGGGGACTAGCACCCTTCTGTGCCCTGGATATGGGATCAGCACCCTCCTGTTACTGGATATGGGACCAGCACCCTTCTGTGCATTCAATATGGGACCAGCACTTTCCTGTGCATTGAATATGGGACCAGCACCCTCCTGGGCTTCCTTGGAGGTGCTGGGTAAGGGCTGAGGCTCTCTGAGCGCCACACCGGTCCCCATACCCTCACACCAGTTACAGCAGGCAGCACATCCCCCATCCAGTCCTGTTAATAGCTGGGAGCATCTTGTCTGGGCTCTGGGCTTTGGGATTGCACAGAGCCCATTGGATCTGCTCCCACTGCATCCCTCAGACATCTCTGCAGAAGCAGCAGGAGCCCCTTCCCCACCCCCCTGTGCTGAGCATCCTCCCAGCAGCACCAGGTAGAGGCAGGGAAAAGGAGAGGG
Organism: Zonotrichia leucophrys gambelii; assembly: GCF_028769735.1. Classification (NCBI taxonomy): domain Eukaryota; kingdom Metazoa; phylum Chordata; class Aves; order Passeriformes; family Passerellidae; genus Zonotrichia; species Zonotrichia leucophrys. The sequence continues at coordinate 4,591,640 of NC_088185.1, forward strand.
AGAACCCCTCCAGTCTGGGATTCAAACTCTGCTCACAGCCTGCTCGCTGAGAAAAGCATTTGTGTGTTGTACCGTAACCAAGGAGACTGGGAACTCAGGGAATGGCCAGTCCCACTTATCAGGAGCTTTTCTTCATCTCTGCTGGTGCACAGGATTGTGCTTGGTTTAATAAAGAGCTCGAAACAGCGTCGCCCTTTGCAGGCAGAGACAATTCTTCACCAAGGCACTGACGTCCCAGCTGGCATCTGCCCACAGGGAGAGATGGACAGCTCAGGATTCCAGCAGCTGGAATTCCCTGCACTCCTCCAGGCAACAAACTTCCATCCCAGCTGCACAAATTACCAGGAAATTTCCAGGCCAACTTAGAAATCAGTGCAGCCAGCAGCTGGAATTCCCTGCACGCCTCCAGTCACCAAACCTCCAGCCCAGCTGCAGGAGTTACCAGGAAATTTCCAGGCAGCTGCCAGGAAATTGGCCATTGGATTCCCCTGGGATCTCTCCAATTTTTGGAGAATGCAGTCTCCCTTTTTATCCAAATTTCCCAGGCACATTTCCCTTCTCTCTTTCCCCATTGGCTGAGGTGCTTGAGATGTACAGGGAAAGATGGACAGCTCAGAAATCAGTGCAGCCAGCAGCTGGGATTCCCTGCACTCCTCCAGGCACCAAACTTCCAGCCCAGCTGCAGGAATTACCAGGAAATTTCCAGGCCCTGCCAAGGAAGCCTCCTCGTGCCAGCTGGGGTGTTTAATTCATTAATATTTATAATATATACAGGGGGATTTGGGCTCCTCAGATGAAAGGATTTGGGGTGTTGTACCCCTCAAAGGGACTCTGCACTCTGCCCCAGGGACCCCTGGGCTGTGCCCAGAGATGTGGAGAGAGATCACTGGAAAATCCCAGTGGATGCTGCGCTGTCACCTCCGTGGCCCCCAGCAAGGTGCTGCTCCTTCCATCCATGGGACAGAGCATTAATTTATTCCTGCCTATCTCAGAGCCCGCTCCTGGGGAGGAAAGCCATTATTTAAACATTAATGCCTTGTGTGGGCTCTCCTGCAATAAAGCAGGAGTGCGGAGGTGTTGAAGGAATTACGTTTTTATTTAATCACGGAGTAATTACAGGACCAGAGCTCTGTGGAGCAGCTGTGATTGACTTCCCAGCTCAGCCCCAGCTCACAGGAAGGGCCAAACTGTCTGACAGCAAACACACAGGGACCACCTCACCCCTGGCATGTCCACTGCAGTGGTGCCACTGCTCAGTGGGCCATAGAAATGCAAAATAGAAAAATATAAATAGATAAAATATAAATATATAGCAATAAATATAGAAATAAATATACAAATAAATATATAAATAAATACAAATGTAAATGTAAACATAAATACAAATATATAGAAATAAATAGATAGGTAAACATATAGATAAATGTAAATAAATAAATAAATAAAAATATAAATATATAGCAATAGTTACAGCAATAAATCTAGAATTAAAGATATAGATATAGAATTAATTCTAAATCTAAATCTAAATCTATGTAAATATATATTATAAATGATATTATGTTATTGTTATTTATATATTATTTAATATATTATATAAATATTACATTATATATAAATTCACATAATAAATTTATATTTTCTAAACCTAAACCTAAACATAATATAAATATAAATATAAATATAAATATAAATATAAATATAAATATAAATATAAATATAAATATAAATATAAATATAAATATAAATATAAATATAAATATAAATATAAATCTGTGCATTTAGTTATGGTGTCCTGCAAGGACAGCCCCAGCTCAGAGAGGCTCTGTTTCCAGGGTGGTTTTGCACCAGGGAGCTGCAGCCCCATGACCCAGAGCAGGTCCCTGGGGATGCTTCAAGACCATTCTCCAAATTCCAAATTTTTCACTTAGCAGAAGGCAAAGGAATTGCCCCAAGGCTGACAAGTGTAAGAGCATGGCTTGTGGCAGGACCAGCCTCACTGGGAACAGGAATATGCTGGGAAATGTCTCTTCTTTCCATATCATGGCAATTACTTGAATCTGCCTTAAAAATTCCACCAGTTTTATCAAAAAAGATGATTTTGAGGCCAGAGTGTTCTGCAGGGTCTGGGAGCACAGGCAGTAAATTCTTCCAGTTGTTTTTTGCTCATCTGAAGCTTTTCCTTCAGAAAAAACACCCTGACTTAATTTGAAAACTTCAAGAGGCTGAGAAAGCATCACTTCCCCTTGATAATTCGTTCCAGTGGTTAATTACCTCGCTATTAGAAATGTGTCTTTTGTTCTAATTTAAATGTGTCTGGCTCCAGCTTCCAGTTGTTGGCTCTCTTGTGCTTTCCCTGCTGGATTAAAGGGCCCTTGCAGAGCTTGCTGTATCCCAGGAACATTTTTGCAGAGCGGATTCCAGGTGCCTCTGGATCCTCCTTGGCCAAACCCCAGGGGCTTCACTCCCTCCTTGCCTTTCAGTGCTGGTTTTTTCAGTTCCTCAGAGAATTCTCCCTCTTTTATTCACCATCTCCTGTTTGCCAAACCCCTCTTTAATGAAGCACGTTTCCCAGCCCTGCATGGAATATTCCCCTTGGTCCCACAGGTGCATCAGGACCACAGCAAGGCCCTAAACCTCACCAGGGCTGTGCTGGACCCTCCTCCAGCCTTGGAGGGTGTCAGAGCCCTGGGAATGCCTGTGGAGCTGCTTTTGCTCCTCCAGCCTCTAAATTATTTTCACATTTGATCTTTTCTGGGACGCAGCCTCCCAGTTTGTGAGCGTGGCCTACATTTCCTGTGTCTAGATCACAGCATCGCCTTGGATTCGATTAAAATGTGCTTTTTTCTTGGATGGCAGCAGATTTACCCAGGAATCCAGATTCCCCTGCTCCCACAGGACACCGTCTCGCCAGCAGTCCCAGAAATCAGGGCTTTTTACCCCAAATTTGTGGGATGGGAAGTGTTTCTTCATCCCAGAGAACCACCCTGGGCATGGAGCCATCAGCTCCTGGGTGCTGCTGCCAGCACTAACAGGTTTAGCATCAGCCCCATGGCTGATTTAAGGATTAAGCTCCTTAGAGGGAGCAGCGCTGGCTTTGTGGGAAGATCAGGGCTCAGGGATCCCCCTTCCCATCCCAGCAGCCTGGGAAGCACTGAGGGAATTCCCTGTTGCAGACATCTTTCATGAAAAATCCTTTCCTTAGGATTTTTTCCTCCTGAGAAGCTGAAAGGCCTCAGGAACAAAATGTAAACAATGGTTATCTGCTGCTGTGGAATGCAACCAATGTGATTGGTCTCATGTGGCTGTTTCTAATTAATGGCCAATCAAAGTGAGCTGGCTCAAGCCTTTGTTATCATTCCTTCTTCTTCTATTCTTAGCTAGCCTTCTGATGAAATAATTTATTCTATGCTTTTAGTATAGTTTTAATGTAATATATATCATAAAATAATAAATCAAGCCTTCTGAAATATGGAGTCAGCTCCTCTTCTCTTCCCTCAACCTGAGACCCCTGTGAACACGGTCACAGCCATGCCACCAGCACATCCTGCTGTGTGAGGGACAGGAGGGTGACAGTGCACCCTGCAGGGCTCTGCCTTGGCCACCAGAGCACGGGTGAGGTGGTGCTGCACCACACAGTGCTTCTCCTGGGTTATCCAGCAGTAAATGAGGCTCCTGGGAAGTGCAGGTGGGCGAGCAGAGGGTGCTGGAGGTGCCCTGCAGGTGGATGTGCCAGTACGGGCACAGGAGCAGCCCCATCCCGAGCCGGGCATGCGCCCACGGTGCTGCAGAGCCCAGAGCTGGCACTGGCCCAGCCCTGGCACGGGCCCAGCCCTGCTGGCAGTCACGGGCTGGCTGAGGTGTTCTCAGCAATCAGATGTCACCTCTAACCGTGTCTCCAGCTGGCAGCAGTGGCGTCACAGCTCCATAGGACGGCTCTCAGTGTCCCAGGGTGGTGACAGCAGCAGTGTCCAGCCCTGAGGACACCTGAGCACATGGGCTAATCAATGGTGGTGGCATCACTCAGCCCTAAGGACCCCATTGTCACAGACATCTTTTATGAAAAATCCTTTCCTTAGGACTTTTCCTCCTGAGAAGCAGAGAGGCCTCGGGAACAAGATGTAAACATTGATTATCTGCTGCTGTGGAATGCAACAGGTGGATCTGTGATTGAGCCATGTTGGTTGTTTCTAATTAATGGCCAATCACAGTCAGGTGGCTCAGACAGAGAGTCTGAGACAGCTGCCTTTGTTATTCTTTCTGATTCTATTCTTTGCTTAGCTAGCCTTCTGATGAAACCTTTTCTTCTATTCTGTTAGTATAGTTTTAATATAATATATATAATAAAATAATAAATCAAGCCTTCTGAAACATGGAGTCAGATCTACGTCTCTTCCCTCATCCTAAGACCCCTCTGAACACCGTCACACCCCATCCCAGGGGCATTCCTCTCTCCCAGCACAGCCCTGGAGCCACTTCCTTCACCCCCACATTTGGCAGGACTTTGTGTCACCACCTCATGAGTGTCACAGTGCCAGGTCCCTGTCTGGCGGTGGCTTTGTAATCTCTCCACCCCCCTGGGGACCCTGCAGAGAGCTACCTGGGAGCGCTCATGGATCCCCCCTTTGCTCCTTCTGCCTGGCCAGATGACAAACAGGAAGGGACACCCATGGCAGCAGGAGATGCGGGGGCGTTTCCCAGGCAATGAAAATCCCTGGCAGCTCCTCCGAGCAAAGCTTCAGCTCCCTCCTTCACCAGGCCCAGTGCCTCTGTGCCAGGCACAAAGGGACCTGTGCCCTGCACGGGAGAGTTCATAAATCATCAGTGACTGGCTCAGCTCTCCTCTCACGGATGCTCCTTGTGGAGCTGCCCTCCCTCCTCCTCCGAGGTCTTCCACAGAACCAGCACGAAAGCATTGAGTAAATAAAGATAAGGCTCTTACTCACTGCTGCCCACGTGAATCATCACCTGTGTTAGGAAAATTAATCCACAAACATCAGAGGTTTATGTCCAAAAAGGAGACAGAGGAGTCCTTTTACTTTATTCCAATAAAGGGAGAGGCCATGGGGCATTCCCCTGGCATCTCTACAATTTTTGGAGCCTCCTTTTTATCCCAATTTCCCAGCCACATTTCCCTTCTCTCTTTCCCCATTGGCCGAGGTACTTGAGAGGTTCAGACTTCCCATATACCTGATACCAAAGACTCCCCTCTAATGTATAACCCTCCCTTTTAATTGTTAATTCTTACTGAATTTAGGAGTTTTTCCCTATTGGCTGAGGTACTTGAGAGGTTCACACTTCCCAATACACCTGATACCAATGATTCCCCTCTAATGTATAACCCTCCTTTTTAATTTTTAATTCTTACAGAATTTAGGAGTTTTTCTTCCCCATTGTTTCTTTCACCTTTCAATGCCTCATTTCATGTCTCAGCAAACCTAAAGTCTATTTGTAAAAGCAAATATCTTTTTCATTAATCAATCAGTGGAATCCTTTCCATTGCTTCTTTTACCTCCCAGTGCTAGTTTTATCTACCAGCAGACCCATAGATTGTTTGTGTTATAAGAGAATACTCCAATTTAATAATTAAGGAAATTTATTAAATAATCAAAATATAAATTCGGAAAAAGCCACGAGTGATTTGACTCTGATCCAGGCAATCAGAGTCAGGGAAACCCAGGATTTGGACTCTGTGCACCAAAATCCCTGTGGGTCTCCAAATGTCATTTCTAAGGGGTTTGTTTTATACAGTCTTTTGGGTTTCTTTAGCATATTATTGTAGTTTTTTCTTTCTTGCTGCCTCGTTTTTCAGAACTGGTGAATAATTGCTGTAATCCTGTCAGGTGAAAATCGTCTGGGATGAACTTCTGGCATGGAATATTATCTTATTGATGATGCCTATCAAATGCCTCCTGCTGGAGTGTTGTCAGACAAAAAAATCCCCTGAAATATCCATCTCTGGAGACAGTGTTTGAATCCCCATCCTTATCACTTAGCCTATCACTGCTTGTTGCCTGACCCTGGCTTTAGTACACAAAGTGCTGTGGTTTTTAATTTCCTTCAGCAGGAATTATTTTATAACATTTGTAAAGACAAATCCGCCATTCCTCTCAGCTGGGTGGGCAGCCAAGGAAAACGCTCCGTTTTCCCAGACCTCTGCAAACTAAAATAAAGCAGTGCTGGCTGTCCCCTTGCCCTTGCTGTGGGCTGAGCTGGCAGCACTGAGCCCAGAGCCCAGCATGGGAACCTTTGCCAAGCAGCTGCAGCAGAGCAGAGCCTGGGCTGTGCTCTCACAGCCTCTGCTGCTTTCCTGCACCTTCCTCCTCTGCCAAAGCACCCGTGTCACTGTTGTCAGGAAAATTAATCCACAAACAGCAGAGGTTTATGTGCAAAAAGGAGACAGAGGAGTCCTTTTGCTTTACTTGAATAAAGGGAGAGGCCATGGGGCATTCCCCTGGGATCTCTCCAATTTTTGGAGCCTCCTTTTTATCCGAATTTCCCAGCTGCATTTCCCTTCTCTCTTTCCCCATTTCTGAGGTACTTGAGAGGTACAGACCTCCCAAAACACCTGATACCAAAGATTCCACTCTAATGTATAACCCTCCCTTTTAATTTTTAATTCTTATGGAATTTAGGGGAACAGCGTGTGAGGCAGGGATGGGACCAGAACAGCACCAGCTTGGGACCTGCTGGGTGCACAGAGGCTTGGAGGGATCCATATCCCATTGATGCAGCAGCTGCAGCCTGCAGGGAGCATGGTGGGGGCTGGAATGATGCTCCAGAGTCGCAGACATCTTTTATGAAAAATCCTTTCCATAGGATTTTTCCTCCTGAGAAGCTAAGAGGCCTCAGGAACAAAATGTAAACATTGATTATCCGCTGCTGTGGAATGCAACAGGTGCATCTGTGATTGGTCTCATAGAGTTGTTTCTAATTAATGGCCAAACACAGTGAGCTGGCTCGGACTCTCTGTCCGAGACAGAAGCTTTTGTTATCATTCTTTGCTATTCTATTCTTATCTAGCCTTCTGATGAAACCTTTTTGTCTATTCTTTTAGTATAGTTTTAATGTAATATATATCATAAAATAATAAATCAAGCCTTCTGAAACATGGAGTCAGACCCTCATCTCTTCCCCAATCCAAGAACCCCTGTGAACACGGTCACACTCCAGGACCTGTAGATTGCCATGGGGATTCAGGGATCTGCTCTTGGAGTGAAGCACCCACACCCTGCTGGGGGAACAGAGCCACTGTGCTCAGCTTTGGACTCTGATGGGACAGCCAGACAGATTTTATGGATGAACAAAGGGATGATTCCCCATCCCAATCCTCTAGGGATGATTCCCCATCCCAGGTTGGACAGGCCCTGGACATACCTCTCTAGTGGAACGTGCCCCTCTCCATGGCAGGGACAAGATGGGCTTTGAAACCACTTCCCACCCAAACCATTCCAGGATTCCATGACAATAGGAACTCATTCCATGACAAAATGGGAACTCATTCCACAACAAAATAGGAACTCCTGTTGGGAGCAGGAGGAGAGGCAGAGCAGGCATCCCCCAGCCCGCTCCCCTGGCAGGGCACACGTGCTGCTGCAATGATGGATGTTTGCTCTGTACCGACCCAGGAGCCGAAATAAATTGCAGCTATACAATGAAGAGGCACTTTATTGCTCAGGCATTAGGCAAAGCTAATGTAATCCGAACCGATATTGAATACAAATCCTTGGCTGTGACTCACCCTGCTATTACATTGTGTTCTGCAGAGCAGCCTCGTGCCATCAGAGTCAGGCTTTAGGGAAAAATAAGAAAGGAACAGGCTTTTCTCTCTCCCTGTGAAAGACAGCTGCAATGACGGCCAAATCACCCAATCATTGCCTTAATTAATAATTATTCGGAGCCTCCTGGGATTGATTGGATCATTATGACACCAAGTGAAGCCTGAAGAAGAACTCGAGGGGGAAGATGGTGCTGATTCCATGCTCCCTTTGCCTCTCTCACTTGCACAAGGAGCATATCAAAGCTTCAGGAGCTCACAGGCGGGGAGAAAACCTGCATTTTTCCTGGGATAACTCATTCCTGCAAGGAACACCTGACTTCACAGCCATCACCTGCTCTTTCTGCCTGGAGCCCAGCATGAGGCCTTTCTGCTGTGCCAGAGCTGCAGCTGAAGGATGAGGGGAGAGGGGATTTTTATTCCCCCAGCCTTCCTCAATCACCTCCCTCCCTCCCTGGGACTGGAGCTGGGATCATGCTCAGCACAACCTTTGGTTTCAGGTACCACGTTGGTGCCTGAGCACCAGGGCTGAGGGTTGCACTGCCAGGGCATCCAGGAATGGCAGATTTGTCTTTCCGAACAAGCTGTGGGTCTGCTGGGAGATAAAATCAGCACTGGCAGATAAAAGAAACACTGGGAAGGGTTCCATTGATTGATGAATGGAAAAAGATATTTGCTTTTACAAATAAACTTTAGGTTTGCTGAGAAATGAAATTGGGCGTTGAAAGATGAAAGAAACAATGGGGAAGAAAAACCCCTAAATTCCGTAAGAATAAAAAGTTAAAAGAGAGGGTTATACATTAGAGGGAAATCTTTGGTGTCAGGTGTATTGGGAAGTCTGAACCTCCCAAGCACCTCAGAAATGGGGAAAGAGAGAAGGGAAATGTGGCTGGGAAATTGGGATGAAAAGGAAGGCTGCATCCTCCAAAAATTGTAGAGATGCCAGGGGAATGCCCCATGGCCTCTCCCTTTTTTGGAATAAAGTCAAAGGACTCCTCTGTGTCCTTTTTGGACATAAACCTCTGGTGTTTGTGGATTAATTTTCCTAACATTCCCCCCTGGGAATAGGGGTGTTGAGGAGGCACTGGTGAATCAAGTCCCCAAACCCTCCTGCAAGGCCGGGGCTGTGTCTGCCCAGTGCTGTGTGAGCTTCAGAGCCCAGCACAGCCTTGTGCTGAGTTGGGAAATCTCACCACACCTGAGGTCAATACTAATGCAGTCCTTGATCCCACTGCCAGCACTGCAAATCTTCCCTCTAATAGAGCCAGGAGTCTGCTCAAACTCTCCTTCTCCCTCTAACTGTTCCTTTCAAGAGCAGACAAACTTGGGTAAACCAAATTTTGTCCTCCTGGGCTGTGAGCCCCAGAGCATCTCAGCATCTTCAGCAGTGCTGAAGGGCAGAGTCCATCCCTATTCAGTCCCTGCACCCCTGATCTCCTGCCAAAACTGCACCCAGGCACCCCTGGGGAGAGCCTGTTCATCTCCACACTGCTGCACAGGGCTCCTTGAAGCCTGCCAAGAAAACAAACATGATCCCTGAAAGAAAAATCAACATCCCTCCCACTCCTGTGCTGGATCATCCCCCTGTTGGGTCTCCACGCTGTGAACACACAGGGAAGAACTAACCACAAATTCTGAGCATGGAAATGGCTCCTCAGGACACTGAGGTGACTTCCCTGGCTGCAGGGACATTTCTGTGCCTGTGGCTTCCTTGGCTGCTTTGGGTCACCCTCACTGGCATGAGAGCAGGATAGGGACCAGCAAGGAGCACCCCAACCTCTCCCAGTGCCTCAGGGACCTGCCAGGCTGTGTTTAAGTGGTGAACACACCTTCCCTGGCTTTGGAGAAGAGGGAATGAGCCATCCCCACGCTGCCAGCAAAGCCCTCAGTGAAGGCAATAAGTCATTGACTCCTCTCCCTCCCTCGCAGAGCATCCCTGGTTAATGAGATCATCCATCAACAGGATTTTTGGAAGCTGTCAGCTTGGTTCAGGCTGAAAGGCTCAGCCATCAGCCACAGGGATCCATCAGGGTCTGAGGCATTGGCAGAGGCACTCAGTGCTTCCCAGAGCAGCCCTGCCCTGTCCCACCAGCAGCCCTGCAGACCCCACAAAGGCCCCTGCTGCCCATGCCATGATGCTCATGGCTCTCTGGGCACCGAGCACACCCAGACAGTGGGAAGGGCCCTTTCCTGGCTGTGCTGCTGCTGCTGTGGCACAGGGAATGCCATGTGCAGCAGCGCTGGGCTGCTCCCTGCAAAGGTCAGGCTGGCACAGCGCAGTGGCCAGGAAAAGGCTCCCAGCCCTGGGCCAGCCCCCAGCTCATTGATCTGCCCTCTGACAAACACAGGGAAGCAGAGCAGAACCAGGGAGGCACAGGGATGAAAGCAGATGGCAAGACTGGGAGGGACCAGAAATACCTGGAAGGTTTGAACTTCAGAGAATCGGTCTAATACGCGAATAAGTGAATTTTCCACAGTGCTGTGCGTGGCAGGAGGACAGGCAGGGGCTGCTGCTGAGCGGTTTGTGCACCGTGAAATCAATCCCACCCAGCACACACAGGCTGGCTCTGCCAGGAACCCTGCCCAGGTCCCGCTGTCCCACCTCTGGTTGACGCCCACAGCTTGCAAATGGAATTAGAGCAGTGATGAGTAAATGGAGGTCTTTTTCCTCAGAGTGGTAAAAGAGCTTATGAGAGTGAGGAAAATGCCAGGAATTACAGGGATTTAGGGAGGTGTGGGACAGAGCAGTGTTGAAGCAGGGTGCTCAGAGCTGGAGCTCCCAAATGAGAGGCTGAGCATGCCCTGGACAGAGCAGCCACGTGTTTATTCCCAGTTTGAGCCCCTTGACTCATCCTTTCTGCCCTTCCATCTCCTCTGGGCTCCCCACCAGGATATCCCAGAGATGTGGCTCACCAGGGACTGCCACCCTCCCTCCCCATGTACCAACACAGTGCCACAGTCCCATCTCCACTTATCTGCTACCAGGCTGACCAGCTCTGGCTGTAATTTCATGCTGTTATAAGCAATCACGCTTGTAAAGCAAAAATCACGGCTGTGTTTCGTGGCACAGAATGTGAAGGAGGCTTTTAAGCACTGGAGAAATCCCAGCTGATGGCTCATACCTCTGTGCCTGCACTGGCACAGCTTCATCCCAATGCCCGGACATCCCCTCACCCACAGCTCTCAGAGCAGTCACAAATAATCATTTCTTCCTAATATTTAATCTAAATATACCCTCCTCCAGCTAAAAGCCATTCTCACTTACCCCAGCACTGCACACACCCTTGTAAAAACCATCCTCTTCCTCACCCCCCTGCAAGGCCAGCCCTGCTTTTTTAGCAGCTCTCAGTAACAAGCCCCAGGTGGAAGCAAAAATCTGTGTGAGCCTGTGATATTTTATGAAAAATCCCTTCACCAGGATTTCTTCTCCTGGGAAGCTGGGAAGCTTCAGCTTCTCCATGTTTTGCTCCTCTGGAATGTGATTTGGAGAATTTTTTAGCCAGCATGTAAATTGGTTTTAATTAATGGCCAATCACACACCCAGCTGTGTCAGACTCTGAGTCTGTCATGAGTTTTTATTATTCATTCTTGTCTAACCTTCTGATGTCTCCTTTATCTTTCTTTAGTATATAATTTTCTTTTAATATAATATATATAAAAAATAATATATCGACCTTCTGAGAACTTGGGTGTCAATTCTCATCTCTCACCTCATCCTGAAGACCCTCACAACACCACAACAATTAATAACCACACCTGTGTCCCACACCTGCCCTCAGCTCCCAAACCTCCTCCCTGTGCCCTGTGACAAGGATTTGGTGGCCCAGTGGTGGGGACAGAGCTCCCCTGTGAAAGGAATGGCAGATTTGTCTTTACAAAGAAGCTGTGGGTCTGCTGGTGGATAAAACCAGTTCTGGGAGATAAAAGAAATAATGGGAAGGATTCCACTGATGGATGAAGGGAAAAAGATATTTGCTTTTACTAATAAACTTTTGATTTGCTGAGAAATGAAATTAGGCATTTAAAGGTGAAAGAAACAATGGGGAAGAAAAACCCCTAAATTCAGTAAGACTTAGAAATTAAAAGGGAGGGTTATGCATTAGAGGGGAATCTCTGGTGTCAGGTGTTTTGGGAAGTCTGAAACTCTCAAGTACCTCAGCCAATGGGGAAAGAGAGGAGGGAAATGTAGCTGGGAAGTTGGGATAAAAAGGAGGCTGCATCCTCCAAAAATTGGAGAGATGCCTGGGGAATGCCCCATGACCTCTCCCTTTATTCAAATAAAGCCGAAAAAAGAACTCCTCTGTCTCGTTTTTGGACATAAACCTCTGGTGTTTGTGGATTATTTTTCCTCACACCTATGTCCCCGTCCCTGCCTGGGTGCTGAGGGAGGTGGCTGATCCCTGTCTGTGCCTGTCACCGTGTCACACAGCCTGGCACGGACAGCCTGTCAGACAGGCAGGGAACGTGCCGCGTGTGTTTTGGGAGGGAAACCAAACTCCGTATGGCGCTCTCCATCTGGGCTCTGAGGCTGCCTGCAAGGGAGGAAGGACAGCCAAGAGTGCACACCACCATCCCAGGGGGACAAAACCTGCCCTTGCTTACCTGATCCCATGTGCCAGCACCCTCACCAGCACCGGGAAGAGGGACTGGGAGCCCTGGAGGTGGCACCGGGTGACACGGGGAGGAAAGGAGGGAGGGTGTCACTGTGATATTTTCTGAAAAATCCCTTTGCCAAGATTTCTTTTTCTCCTCCTGGGAAGCTGAGAAGCTTCAGCTTCTCCATGTTTTGCTCCTGCAGAATGTGATTTGGAGAATTGTTTAGCCAGCATGAGACTTGTTTTTAATTAAAAAATGGCCAATCACAGCCAGCTGTGTCAGACTCTCTGAGTCATGTTATGAGTTTTTATTATTCCTTCTTGTCTAACCTTCTGATGTCTCCTTTCTCTTTGTTTAGAATAGTTTTAGTATTAATATAATATAGTAATCCTAGTATAATTTATATTTATATATAAATATAAACAAATATAATATAAATACATTATATAAATAGTATAACATAACATATTATATTATATTATATTATATTATATTATATATATTATATATTATATTTATTATATTATATTATATTATATTATATTATATTATATTATATTATATTATATTATATTATATTATATTATATTATATTATATTATATTATATTATATTATATTATATTATATTATATTATATTATATTATATTATATTATATCAATAACTCTCCCCATTTGTGTCATTTATATCAGCACAGAACAGGTCTGTGAGGAAAAGCTCGTTGTAATGAGAGGTGAGAAGCCCTGTGGGCTGTCAGCATGGCTGGCCCTTGGCTGGTTCCTGACACCCCAGAAACCCCCAGATCCAGCTGGGCTTAATCCTCGGCCCTGCCTGAGGACCTCAGGTCCTCACCTGACCCCATCCTTGCCCTGCTGCCAGGAGGGATGGGGCTGCCATGGACCCGCAGCTTTTGGCAACTTTCTGCCCTCCCATTCTGCCCCCAAATCCTCCTGCAGGTCCTTCCCTCCTCCAGCACCTCCCCAGCCCTGTGAATTTTCTCCTTCTGCAGTAACCACTGAAAACCCTGAAGAATTTTCAGCAGGAGACTGTGTATTTTCCACCCCTGCATGTCCTGAGGGCAATTCCTGCTTTCCATCTTATTTACATTTATAAATCCAGACCTGGGTGCTGCCAGGCTCCCCTCTGGCAGGAGATTTATGCCCTGTGCTCAGGTGGCTCCTGCCAGGACTCCTCCCAGTGCTGTTGTGTCCAACAAGCCAACAGCTTGTCCTGGGGCTGTGAGGACCAGGAGGAGCTGCTGGCACTTCCCCTCTCCCATCTGTCTCCAACAGCAGGGGAACAAAGCCTGTGGAGGGTGGGGAAGAGCTGGCAGTGCTCAGGATCCTCCTGAGCTTGGTTAAGTCTCGGGTTTTTGGTTGATAATTGCTGCCCTGAGATGTGCAGGATGTCTCTGCTTTGGTCTGCATAACTGAAGAATGAGTCTGGACTCTTCACGTTTTGGTCTTGAGGTTGTTTATTAGTTCTTATCTATAAAATTTTCTTTCTGCCCAGACGAGATCTGCTCAGCAGGGCAGCCACAGGCACTCTGTGTTGTCGTTTTATACTACAAACTACGTATAACATATTTACACTTAATTCCCAATACCTATCACCTATGTTAGTGCACTTCTACTCTAGACCAATCCCAAAGTGCCAACATCACTGCAGAAAATGGAGAACAAGAAGAAGAAAGGCTAGACACGGCCTGATTTCTCCATCTCTTCCCCATAACCCCAAACCAAAAATCCTAAAATCTACATTTTCACCCTGTGATCATTTTATTATTACACCATTCAAACCTGTGTGACTTTCACGTCCTCATACAAAGCTGGTAACCCCCCAGGTGTTCTGGGCTGGGTACCAGGGTCTCAGAGCCCCTTGACGAGGTTCTCAGCAACTCTGGACATCCAAAGGGATGTGTTCCCACAGTTAAAGTTTGGATTTGAAAATCTTAGAGGTTTTATCCGACTGAAATGCTGTGATTCTCCCCCATGAGCTTTCCATGCCCTCATCCTCCACCTTCCCTGGGCACCATCCTGTGCTGGCAGGGCTGTGTCACTCAGAGCCAGCCTCTCCCAGGAGAGGGATTATTGATCTGCATCTGGCACCGAGGCCAGAGCCTGCTGAAAGTGTAATTAATTGATCACTAAGTGCTCTGAGATCCCAGATGAAAGAGCCACGTAATTACCAAGTATCATCCAGCGGCCCTGGGAGTGATTGTGATAAGGGCTCAGGGTTAGCACTGCAGGCAGAATTACCTCGGTGCTTGATGTCACCCTCCAGGGACAGCCCTGTGCCACGTGGAGGGAAATGGAGAGCTTGGGCCTGAGAAATAAAACCTCTCAGTGCATTCGCTGGGCCCTGCAGAGAGGTTGGGACAGCTGGAGGGGGGTCAGGAGTGTGAAAAAGGACAATCACTCATTTTTAAAATTTTAGAAGTAAAATAGTAATAAAATGGTTATAAGAATAGTAATATAATTAGAGTAATAATAATTTGGACAGTTTGGATTAGGACAATATGAGACAATAGAAACAAAGAGTTATGGACATCCGGGTACCTTTTTCTGGGCAAAATAAGCCTGAAAAAGGACCCATGTTAACAGAAGATTAACCCTTAAAAACAACAGTCTGTTGCATATTCATACACGTCATGCATGATGCATAAATTCCATTCAAACACAGGATTCTTTCTGGTCAGCATCAGCTTCTTCCTCTGAATCCTAACAGCATCTTCATGGCCGAGCAAGGCAGGAAGAAGTTCATTTCTTCTGATAATGGAGCAATAAATTCTCTTTCTCTGAAAGATTCAGGTCTCCTGTGGCTGCTATCTCACTGCAAGTACCTCATTCCTTTCTTTAAAAAAATATCCCACATACATAGTTTCTATTTTAACATTATGTTATAACCTAAAATTATATTTAACACACTACTTAAGAAAATCAATACAGCATAACTTTCTAACATAACACATATGATATTCATTTTAATATTTGTGAAAAGCCAATCATAAAATATGCATTTTCCACAGTAGGGTGCAGGGTGGGGTGCTGCTCTCCAGAATCAGAGCAGAGAAGGGATCTCTGGCTCCCAAATCACTGAGGATGGACAGGAGCACTGGAGATCTTCATCAGAGAAGATCACCCATCACCAGGTCTGTGGGAGCCTGGTGAACACCTCAGATTCCTGAGGAAGCCACTGGAGCCTGAAAACTGCGCCTCCAGAATTTCTGATTACGCAAAAATTCAGCTCCGTGTGGGATTCTCTGACAATTCCCAGCCTTATTTTAGATTTTTACGCTCTGCCATAAAGGCAGTTATAGTAAATTATTAGACCTACACGTGGGCTGCCAGGAGGCTTCTCCTCTATTAAATTCCCCACGATGTTGTGTCCTCCCTGCACTCAGCTGGGCTGTGTGCCCCATGTCCCTCATGGGCACATGGTGGCCTCAGGGACACCAAGAGTCTGGGGACCTGGGGCTGGTGCAGCACCTTTCCCAAGGAGCTTCTATGTGTTATGTTAGAAATTTATGCTGTATTAATTATCTTAAGTAGTGTGTTAAATATAGTTTTGGGTTATAACAGAATATTAAAATAGAAACTGTGTATGTGGAGTATTTGATTCCCTCCTGGGAATCCAAACCAGTCCTCACTCTGTCATCCCAATGGCCAGCTCAGGGAGAGCGGAGCAGGATTTGCTTCCACTGCCAAACACAAAACAAAAACCGATCTCCTGAGCGCTGGGGAGAGCTCTACAAATTTCCCTGGTTTATTCCATTAACCCCGTGGCTGCTCAGGGATCTCAGCAGTGCTGACTGCAATAAAGTGACCTCCTTTAACCTGCAGCCTCCTTGCCGCTCTCCCAGCCCCGCCTGAGCCGCAGCCTGAGCAGCTCTGGTGCCACCTCAGGGTGACAGGACAGGGACAGGGCCACCTCCCCGGGGCTCACAGAGAGCTCAGCTGTCCTGGGACACGGCCGTGTCATTCAGCTGGCACACACACAGCAACTCGGTGCCTCACACACTCATTGTCTGCAGCTGGAAATGTCTCACATGGGGCTGGAATTGGGATGGGATGGGATGGGATGGGATGGGATGGGATGGGATGGGATGGGAAGGGAACCATGCTCAGAACCATCCTGGGGTGCTGCCTCAGTCCATGCCAGGTGGGCAGAGGACATGTGGCAGCTCTGTGTCCCATGCCATGGAGAGGCAGCACCTTCCCAGGGGACACAGGCACTACTCCCAATGTGCTGCAGATGCAGGAATCCATGGGTTTTCCCACCAAAGGAGCACTGCACACTCACCAAAACCCCTGCAGGGGGACGGGCAGCAGCAGCCACAGCCCTGGGCAGTGAGGTCGGTGATTCCTGCCGTGCATTCCCTAAATCCCATGGCAGTTCCTGCTGCATTTCCCACTGCACATGCTGCAGCTCTGCCAGCGCTCCACACGTGTTTCTTGCTGCTCCTCCTCCTCCCCAGCGTTAAAAATAAGGTAAAAACTGTTGTAAAATAGTTGATAGATTGTTAAGCATGTACTGTTAGTTGGGTTATTATGTTTTAAAAGGGGTTAAAAGGGTAGTTATAAAAAATAGGGAACTCAAGGTACCATAACACACCTCAGTAAAGTGCGCCGCGAGCCAGCCTGGACAGAGCTGTAATGGCCAATCAAGGCCTAAAACCTTCATGCAAAGGAAGAATCCAAAAAGAAACGAATCCAAAGGGACAAAAAACAGGATAAAAAGGGGCTTCTGACCTACTGAATTTGTGCTGCTCCACCTGGAACATCAGGGCCATCGCTGCTGAGCAGCCCCAGTGCTGGCGCTGCTCCATCCTCAGTGGGAACGCTCCTGCTTGACCCCCTTGCTTTAGGCCTTTCTTTTTATAATAATAAAAGCTGAGATCACTTTAGCACCGGCATCCTGCTCTGGTTTTTATCACCAGCCTCCCTCCTGCTGCTCCAATCCTGCCCAGATCCCTGCAGATCCCTTGGCACCGTGTTGGGGTCTCTTCCCACTCTTCCAAAACACTCAGAGCAACCCCCTGGGTACAGCCATGGCCTGGAGCTCAGGGGGACATCCTGGGATGAGCCCCTCCAGGAAATTCAGGATCCCATGGAGCATCAGGAGCCACGTTAGCTCTGTCATCCCCACAAATCCCAGAGCACAGCAGCGCTCAGGGAGTAGCCAGGGATTATTGCCGGCCTCTCATCACCCTGACACCCGCAGAGGGAAGTTCCAGCGAGCTCCACAACAGCTCTGCACGAGTGAAATGTGCTTTTGTTAGGATCCCTGGGAGTTATTATCCCAGAGCTGCAGGATGGGCACTGGGGTGATGCTCTGAGTGAGGACCCCACCATGTCCCCAGCCCAGGGTAAGGTGTGAGGACCCCAGCCACGCTGTGGGGGCTGTGTTTTTGGGCTTTTCCTCTTTAAACAAGCCCAGAGCCTCCGCCAGAGTCTCCCGGGAGGCGGAGGGACAGGCTGGGGGCGGTTAATGGCTCTCCACCTGCGGGAGCTGCGGAAACGCTCCCAGCAAAGCGCGGGCTCAGCTCCAAGCTCTTACAAGCTAATCAATGAAACATCACAGCTTGGGAGCCAGGGCAGAGCAAAGCAGCACAGTATGGATTTTATTTTTTCATGCAAAGAGCTTTAGTACAAATCCCTTTTTCCTCCCCCCACAAAGAGCACGAGCAGGCTCTGCAGAGAAAGCCGTGCCTGGGGCACCAGGGAGGACACAGGGGTGGGCTGGGAGGGGGCTGTCACCTCCTCTGTGATGCACAGCTGCAGTTTGTGACATTGTCCTGCTCCTTGTGCCATCCAGTTCGTGGATTCTGGTCCTTGAGGGTGCCCAAAGCAGAGCAGGTGCAGGTGTGGCCCTGCTGGCCCAAGGTTTTGCTGGCCAGGCCGTCAGGAGGGGCTCTGTGGGGCTGCCACTGCCTCTGCAGAGCTGGAGGGGAGCAAAGCACCATCCCTGCTCCATCTGCAGGGGCTTTCTGGGATCTGAGCAATGCCATCTGCTTTAGCCACTGCAGAGGGACCTTCCAGTCCCTGGGACCCTCCAACCCCCGTTTCGTGGCACAGAAATGAGTGATTCTGCTTTGGCAGAATAATTGGCTGTGTGCTGTGATCAGGGCTGTGCTGTGTGGCTGCAGGTCCTTGCTCTGGTAACCAGCCACTGATCCTGGCTTGTGCAGCCTCTCCAGGGATTTGGGGTTTGCCTGCAGGCCCAGGTCTGAGCGGGCTCATTACTGATTCCTCCTTGTGGGGGTGATTCTCCTCGTCTGTCTGTTCCCTGGATCTGTCCATGAGCCAGTGCGTTCCCGCAGAGGAAGCGCTGTGCTGATACTGCATCACAGTGATTCCAGGAGAATGTGCCTGCTGCCACATCCAATCCATCACAGCAACCCACGGCAGCCATGGGATACCTCCCTCCCTCCCTCCCTCAAATGCATCATCCCCTCACAGATCACAATCAGCTGTTGGACAAAGCCTGCCTTTCACAGTGCCATGGTTACTGGTAACAGACTGGAATCTGTGATTTCCTTCTTTTCCCTTGTTTCCTGTTCCTTTCCCTCCCACCCACTGGTGCTCACCCCCTCTCTCTCCAGTGGCTCCAACAACTCAGGGATTATTCCCAATCAGCATCACTGAGGAATGCTGATTGCATCAGTTCCTCGCAGAATGCTTTTATGGTTCCCATGGGGAAATTATTTGAGCCAGATAAATGAAAAATATTTACCTGTGTCTGGTGCTGAGGGCCAAGGGCTGCATCCAGTTCATCCTGTCCTGCAGACACCCCCAGCATTCCTGGACATTCCTGCATGGCTCAGGGTGCTGAGCACTGGTGCTGAGCCCTCCTGCCTGGATCAGGACACTCTGAAACACACAGATGTGAGGGAGAAAGCCAGAGCATCCTCCTGAAGACAATTAATGGATTACAGTGAGTGTGGAGTAATGCAGAGGCAAAGAAATCCCTCTCTCCAGAGGCAGTGGCATAGCAGTAAAATCATGCTGCACTCTGCCTCACTTCATAAAAACTTCTTGTTATTCCTCAAGGAGGAATTGCAAGAGAGGACAGCATCTCTGTGCACTCCTGGATTTACAAATGCTGTTTTATGTATCAGTGTAATCTCTCTTGCAATTTATATGGGATGCAATGAGTAAACACCAGCAGTCCTGGCAGGAATACTGACTCTGGAATGGATGCAGAGAAGGGAGGACAAGGTAGGAAAGCCTCCCCAGAGCAGGTATTTTCCAGCTGAAAGGCAGATTTGTAGAAGGCAGATTTGCAGATCTCTCCAGGATTTGTGGGGATGGTCAGGATGGGGGGGACCACGGAGCCACTGGCTGCTCCGTGACTGATGCAAATTCTGCTGGAGCTGCAAAGAACTGAAAATCACAGCAGAAAAGTCTTGAAAACTTTTGGGACATCAGAGCACAGCAGTGAAACGTGGATAGAGCAAGCAGAGCAGCACCAGTGCCTTGGGAAGGAGCCTGGCAGCCATGGAGTGGAGTGGCTGCAAGTGCCTGGAGCTGGTGGGAGCCTCTCCAGGCATTGCCACGAGGAGCTTCAGTTAATTAAGCCCTGAATGATGAATTATGTATGGAGCATAAAACAATGTCCTGATTTCTGGCTGGGGAATTAAGCAGCCGTGGGCTCAGGTAGGTGCTCCCAGGCTGCAGTCCTGGTGCACAGGGAGAGATTTTGCTCCATGGGGGGATAAAGGACTGTGAAGGGGTGACCCACAGAGGGACATTAAGGGATGCAGAGGTGACTCTGGGGACACAGCAGCACCCTGGGCAGGCTGTGCCATCCCTCCAGCCCCACAGGGATGCTGCTGTGCATCCCTGCCTTCCCCTCAGAGGGTTTGTGTCCCTCAGCCCCCTCCAAAGCCCAGTGGGCAACAGGGAGCCTATTTTCAAGCTGTGCAAAGTCTTCTTCTGTTGACAAGGAACAAGGGCTTCCCTCCTGAGCGGGCCCCCAGCTGTGCCCGCTGGCACAGGCTCAGAGGGGCAGCGTGCCAGCCTGGCCTCAAACCCCCCATTCAGCGCCGTGCTTGGGAGGCAAAGCAGGCAATCAGCCCCGTTCCCAAAGCCAAAGGCTGGAGTGGCTCTGCCATCTCAGAGGCACAAAGGCCTTTTCTGCCCTGGGACAATATTGCCACTCAGCAGCAGTGCCCCCAGCCCGGGCACGGCTCCTCAGAGCCGCCTTTCAGCTGCACTACGGGGCACCTCTGCTTCCAAGCCCAAAGCTGAGGTTATTTTTCCGCTTCCTGGTGCCATTGAAGCCCCTCTGGGCACAGTGGAGGAGGGCTGAAAGCTTCCCAAGGGAGCTGCAGGGAGGAGGCTGCTCCCCTGGGTGGGCAGAGGGCAGGAGGGGCAGCAGCCTGGCACCCCCTGTGCCACAGACATCTATGGAAAATCCTTTCCTTAGGATTTTTCCTCCTGAGAAGCTGGGAGGCCTCAGGAACAAAATGTGAACAATGATTATCTGCTGCTGTGGAATGCAACAGGTGGATCTCTGATTGGGCCATGTTGGTTGTTTCTAATTAATGGCCAATCACAGTGAGCTGGCTCGGACAGAGAGCTGAGCCACAAGCCTTTTTATCATTCTTGGCTATTCTATTATTTTCTAGCCATCTGATGAAATCTTTTCTTCTATTCTTTTAGTATAGTTTTAATATAATCTATATAATAAAATAATAAATCAAGCCTTCTGAAGCCTGGAGTCAGATCCTCTTCTCTTCCCTCATCCTCAGACCCCTGTGAACACGGTCACACTCCTGCCTGCTCTCTGGGTCCTCATGGGAGCCCCAGGAGCAGCTGCACCCTCAAAACAACCCTCAGTGTATTTGGGATGGCTCACACAGAGTCAAGGCTCTGTCCTGGTGGGCTCTGTCCCCAAAGCATCTCTGTCCCCATCTCCATCCTGCGGCTGCAGGAGCTGCCTGTGGGGTCTGTCCCACCCTGCTGCAGGATCCCAAAGCTGGATGTGTGCAGGGTTCCACAGGCTGGTTGGAGCCCCTGGCAGCGCTGTCCCTGCCCTGGGGGCACAGGGGAGCTGTGAGAGGGCGGTGATCGATCGATGGATGGGGCACAACTGCAGAGCAAGCGCGGCAGCACCGGCGGCTGCGGCACCGCAGGCGCGGAAATAAATGAGGGATTGATTTTCTGGGCAGCTCGGATCTCATGGATCTCAGCTGCTGTGACAAGGGGAGTGCAGGCATGGCTGGCACCGTGGGGCTGTCACCTCCCTGTGCTGCCCGGTGCTGGGGCTGGGGGCACCCAAAATGAAAACAACCCTTTGCCAAAAGGCAGAGCAACTCTGAGGGGCTCCAGGGGACAAACCCCAGGCTGGGGACATTGGGAAGGACAGAAAGTGGGTGTCCTGTGCTCCCTGTGGGACCCCCCGGTCCCTTTCATTCCTGTGGGACCCCCCGGTCCCTGTCATCAGCCCCTTCCCAAACCCCAGTGAGCTGCACCAGAAAGGCACCGTCTGCCTTGAACATCTTATCTCCAAGCTGCTCCTGCTAAGTCACATCTGACTTAATTATGGTAATTAAGATTGACATTAATACAAGATTAAAATGTGAAATTAAAATTAGCTGTGAAACTTATCTGAGTTTTTTAGAGCAGTTATTGATTCTCTCCAGTGTTAATCAAAGGTCTGAGGTAATGGCCGATGAACACGGTGCTAATTAGAGCAATGCCCATAAAGTGGCCTCGGGAGATGTTTGTCTTGTTTCTTGGAATGCCTCAGGTTTCTGACCACATCTCTGGCCCTGAGTGGTGCTGAGGGAGCTCAAGAGGCCACGTTCTGCTTGCTCCTGTTGGGGCTGTTAAATGACTTTTGCCATGCCCAGCCATGCCAGGGCTGCCGGAGCTGCTCCAGCTGCAGGGGTTTCAGGTGGCAGCAGGTCCCTGGTGTTTCAGGGGAGCAGCAGGAGCTCGGAGATCCCAGGAGCTCCACACACACCCCGCTGTTCCTCCGGGTGAGATTTCACAGCCCATTAGGCCCCGGCGCCTCTGCGGGAGGGAAATGATTCCAATCACAGCAGCTCTGGGGAGTGCATCCCACCGTGCATCCTGTGCTCCATCCCAGCCCGTCTCCCCACACACACTCCAGCCTCCCAGCTCGCCTGAGCCCCCAGCAAAGCTGTTGGAGGGACAGGAGGAGCCCAGGCAGCACAATTCCCAGCAGCAGGTCCCTCCTTCCCCGGGTGTGATGCCATGGGGTGCAGGGGCCCACCTGCACCCCCTAAGCCTGGCTGAGCAGCTGAGGCTTGAGCCTCACCGTTCGCTCTCCATCACTAACAACTTTTGCCACTTCGTGGGCATTTCTGCATCACAAATACGGTGTTTGGTCTCTTTTTCCTGCCTGTTTCCATGGCACTGCTGTTATTATCTGGCTATCTTAGGAGTTTACTACAATGCAGATGAGCACAATAAAAATCACTCAAGGAGAACTGCTAAATGAGAGACAGCTCTTATCTTTAGCACCGGCAGGTCGGGAGGGAAGAAGAGGGGGAGCAGTGCAGGCTGGGCTCGCTGTGCCACAAGCTTTGTTCGACCAAATTAAACCTCTGAGCAGGCGAGTCCCAGTTGGGCATGAGAGTAACAGTGTTAAATAACACGCTGCACCTCTCGCTGCTTTCTCTCTCTTTCTTATTTTTGTTCTTCTCGAGCCTGCTGCCCAACTGCTCCCAGCTGGCAGCGGCTGGGAGCGACACCGGGAATGCAAATGACCTGCAGCATCCCCGGGCTGCTGCCTGCGCTTCCAGCGGCAGGAGGGAGCTCAGCAGGACCGGTCCCCGTGTTTGGACAGCTCCTTGCCTCGGTGCGTGCTGCGGGGGCACCGGTGGTGACACCGGAGAGCGATGGTTGTTGCTGAGGTAACGGGATCAGTGTAATTGTTCCCGCGAAGGTAGCAGGGGGACTTCTCAGATGGCAGCATCAACAAAGCGGCTCTTTAGGGAAGGGGCTGGGCTGCGTCTCGTGCTGTTTGACACTGGTGGTGTGCACTCGTGGCATCGCTCTGGCCCTTTGAGCTGACAGGTCCAGGGAGGACCAGGCGCTCTGCCCGGGAGGTGATTCACAGTAAACATTTCAGGGATTTCAGGAGAGTCAACGCTCTGTTTCTGTTCTTCTCAAAGTCAGTGTAATCACACCGTGTGCTCTGCGGGCTCAGCAGGGGCCTGCTGGGAGCCCTGGCCAGGTCCCGAGCAGGATCTGCCTGTGTGCTGATTCCTTTGCTGCAGAACTGAGGGTACCCCAGTTCTCACCCATGGCCAGCCCAACATTGTGGGGGGCCCTAAGCAGCACCCACAAACAGTGGTTCTCTATGCCCCAGTGAGGTCAGACAGGTCACAGCTGCAGCTCCCTCCAGCAGCAGGGCCAGAAATCCCGGAGCATCCCTGATCCCAAGGGAGCCATCAGCCCCTCTGCCCTGTTCACAGCCTGCTTTGGGGGAGCTGGAGGAGAGGGAAAGAGGGTACATCTGGGCTTGAGGAGGGAGGGGGAAGGGCTTGGGGTGCTGAGGGGGGTTTGGATGCTGTAGGGGGCTTAGGGACAGGGGGCAGTGAGATGGGACAAGAGCCAGGCTGATGGGGGGCCTGCAGTGGGAGCACTGATCAGGCTGGGGGAGGACCAGGACTCCCGGAGGGGGAAGAAGCCGAGGAGGACGGAGAAAACCGCGGTGCTGCTGCGGGAGCCGTACCGGGGCTGCTCGCTGGGGCCGGGGCGAGCGGGGGGAGCCGCGGGCGGGGCCGGAGCTCTCGGCGCTGCGCGGGGGCCGGAGCGGCCGCCGGCGCCCTCCCCCGCCGCTCGCTCCGCGCTCCCCGCGCTCCCCGCTCCGGTCCGCCCTCCGCCGCGCCCCCGCTCCCTCCGCTCCGCTCGGCTCCGCTCGGCTCCGCTCCGCCGGCAGCGCCCG
Source organism: Zonotrichia leucophrys gambelii (assembly GCF_028769735.1). NCBI lineage: Eukaryota > Metazoa > Chordata > Aves > Passeriformes > Passerellidae > Zonotrichia > Zonotrichia leucophrys. The sequence continues at coordinate 4,615,939 of NC_088185.1, forward strand.
CCCCCGCCCGGCCCGGCCCCGCTCAGCGCGGCTCTGCTCGGCTCGGATCAGATCGCATCGGCTCGAAGGCTCCGCCGCGCCCGCCGCAGGATGCCGGGGCCCCGCGGGCTCTGCCTGCTCGCCCTGCTGCTGCTGGGCACCCCCGCGGCCCCGCGGCCAGGTAAGCGGGACGGAGCGGGGCGGAGCGGGGCCGCGGGGCTCCCCGGGGCTGCCAGGGGCCCAACGCCGCCCGGCCCGGGGAGGGGGCACCGCCCGGCGCGGGGGGATGCAGCCGGGACCGGGGAGGGGGCGGTGGGAGCGGAGAGGGCTGCTGGAAGCCATCCCCCATGGGAGACCCCCGGCTTCTGCTTCTCCCCGGGCCGGGATGAAACTTCTGGCATTGCGGAGAAGCGCAGCGGCACCGGGAGCGGGGCCCGGCGGAGCGCGGGGCTCAGCACCGCGGGGCGGACAGCTCCCGCCGCCGGGAGCGCTCCCGGCCGCGGCCTCCCGGGAACCGCGCCGGACCCTTCCCTCCCTCCTGCAGGGAGAGCAGACCCGTGTGTCCCCAGCCCTCCGTGTGTCCCCAGCCCTCTGTGTGTCCCCAGCCCCCGGTGTGTCCCCAGCCCCCGGTGTCCCTCCAGCCCTCACTTCCACGTCCCCGCTGTGTTCCCGCCCCACGGTCTCGGTCAGGGGGTGTCCGTGGGGGCTGAGTGTTTATCCAGGGGCTCTCGGTTGGTCCCACGTGTCCCCCGTCCCCACGCAGACCCGCTCCCTCTACCAGTGCCACGGTGCCAGACCTAAGAATGGGCTCCGGGATGCGCTCGCGGGTGACTTGGCAAAGTCACCGCAAACTCGCCTGGGGCTTGGGGACGGCTGAAGCGGCTCCTGTGCCCAGCCCCTCGGCAGCGCCGGGGTGCCAGGACGAGGCAGCCGGGTCTGGGTGGGGTTCCCAGTGTGGATTGTTCGTGGGAGAAGGGAGAGGTCGGTGTGTGCCGGCGCTGCAGTGAGCTGGGGCCTGAGGCTGCCCTCCGGGGCTGGCAGGGTGTTTGTAGCAAACACGAGCAGCTCCTGGTGTCAGGAGTGCTGCGCGGTGCTGTCTGCCCTCTCCAGTCCCTGCTCTTGTGGTCAGATTGCGTTAAATGACTTTGACTTTTCCGTCTGAACCCGGCTCTCCAGACAGGGGCTGTGTTACAGAATCCTCCCTTTCTGGGCAGCAGAACAGCGATGGATGTAGAGGGTGGCATTTCTCGCTCACCTGCATGGGTTTGTGCTCTGTCTACGTGCACAAACGTGTGGAGGAATCAGATGTGAAGTCTCTGCCGGTTCTGGCATCCTGTTCCAGCCAGGGGACACACAGGGAGGCACGTTCCTCTGGGGTGTTACACAAACCCAGCTCTGATCTCGGCTGCTCTGTGTGACCATCCTGAGCTCCCGGGGGAGCTGGGAAGCAAAGCCAGCAAGCACAGGCCCAGCGAGGGCTCTCAGCTCCCTCATGCCTCGTGTGCTGAGCCAGGAGGGCTGCCCCAGTCCCACTGGGAGCATCAGCAGGCAGCCCAGCTCCCGGGAACAGGATTTGGCACAATCTGCCATAAATCTCATGGTGGAAGAACACAGCGTGCTGAACTCCTCTTTCCTTGGCAGAGAGAGGGAGCTGATAAATAGTTGACCCTTTACAAGGTTTGGTGAATTATTGCAGTGAAATCCCAACTCCTGCCTATGCAGCCTGGAGCCCGTGGCGACGTGGCAGCTCTGCCCGTGCCTGGAGGGAGCCTTGTCCATCTGTGTGGAGGGGGACAGACAGCCAAGGGCCCAGAGCAGAGAATCCTGCTGTTCTCCAGCTGGGGAGAAGCAGGATCAGACCCCGCTGAGACAGATTGCTGTGCTCCATCTGCTGCTCTTTCTGTTCGTGCATCCAAGAAAAAAAACCATCTTCACATGACTTGCACCCATCGGGCGCTTGGCTGGTGGCTTTGGGTGCTCTGCACTGGTGAAGCCATTTAGATCACCAGAGAGGAGGTGTGAAAGCCTCTCCTCTGCTCTCAGCATCCGCTCACACCCACCCACGGGCGCAGAGCAGGCAGCAGAGGCACGTCCCTGCACAGGGACTGGTGCCAGGAGGCTCTGGGCAGCCTGTGCTGGAGCAGTGGCACCCTGAGAATGTGGGCACCAACAGGGGCATCTATTTGTACCCTGGAATGGTGCAGGGGGCAAACTATTTGTGCCCTGGAATGATGCAGGGGGATTGTGGGCAGCTGAGTGTACACAGGGCAGCGCTGCCCATGCAGGGCACTGGGGATGGCAGGGGCACGGTTGAACCCCTGGGAGATCCAAAATATAAATATTTTGATTTCTAAATGTATTTGGGGAGTCCAATACAGGCTGTGATGAGACCAGCCTGAGGCTGCAGTGCTGGGAGCAGAAATGCAGCTGGGGGGGGGGCTGAACTTCAGGCTCCTCTGCACCCCCAAAATCTGCACCCTCCCTTCTCATCTTTGATGCATTAGGGCACTCCTGGGGTGGCTGTTACAGCCCAGGAGCAAGGACAGAGATGCCCCTGGCTCTGTGGCGAGAACAGCACCACGGGGGGATGTTTCCAGGGGATCAGGTGTGTCCGGCAGGAAGGAAAACCGAGCGTGAACTCGGCGAGGGCTGCAACAAGTGTGCAGTGAGCTCTCGCGGCAGCACCCCGGGCAACGAGATAACAGCACAGAGCCAGGCTGCCAGCACAGATAACAGCGATGGGGATTGTCTGATGGAGAGCAATCAAAGGCCATGGCAAATGGCTCCTCTTCCTTCTCTCCTCCTTGGCAGAAAGGACGAGGAGAGCCTGGATCGGGAGTAAATGGAATTAGTCTCTCTCAGCCCTCTGCTTCTCCGGTATTTTTGCCGTTATGAATATACAAAGATGCCATTTCAAGCGCAGCTTTGTGGATGTCACAGTGTCACAGACATTTCCTTCTGTACATTTTTAACTTCTCCTTCACTGAGGAATCTGGGAGCAGGATTTAGGGCTGAGGAGCCAGGCTGCGCCGAGTCAGCTGAATGTGCTCCCTTGGCATCCAGAACGGCAGCAGAGATCTTGGAATAGCAAAGCATGGAAAAAGGGAAGTGTGTGATCCATCCCTGGGAGTCAGGTGGTGCTGGGTTCGGAAGTTAATGGGTAATAAGTGATGGATGAGGCGGAGGAGTGCCAGGGCATTTCTGGAAAGGCAATGTGGTCATCAAAATGGGCTGGTGTGAGCGTGGCCCATCCTGCCAGCAGGCAGAGATGTTCCCTGGGTATTCCAGGTCAGTGCCGAGTGCTGGGGCGCTTTGTTATCCCATTTTGTACAGACAGTTGTTTTTTTTAATGAAATAGGCTTTGTCTGATTAAATAACACACAGCTTTTGATGTAGACTACAAGCAGCCTTAGAAATCTGTGTATTTTCCATCCTCTGTCACTGCGATGAGCGCAGCTGCTTCCAGTGGGCTTTGGGAACAAAAAAAACCCAAACCAGAGTAACCTTCTGTGAGCAATCCAAAAGTTATTTACTTGATGCGATTTTATTTCCTCAAATATTTGAAAGTGGTTACTGAGCAGTAAAATAGGCTCCAAGGAAATCCTGTTACAAAACACAGGCTCTGTTTTAATTAGCATGACGTGAGCGACACGGCTGGAACCGGGGCTGCCACCGAGTGCATCTTTCAGGAGCTCGGAGATGTCTGTAGGAAACACGGCGTGAGCACCGGCTTTCCAATTTTCCAGTCCATCAGGATGGATTTACACTCTTGTCAGGGCTATGAAATTGCTGGATGTGGTGCTGAGAGTTGTGTGTGTCTTTAACCACTTGGCTCGCCAGGGTGCTCTGTAAGGTGGGGATATGCCTGTCCCTGTCAGGGGAGGAATAAGGGGACAGTGGCACCCCAACAGCACCCAGCCCTTTGTTCTTGTCAGGGATTCAGCAGGATGAGCACCAGGATGAGCCACACTGGGGACCAAAGGCAGCACCTGCCAGGCCCTTTCTGGAGGGCAGAATGTGGGGCCAAAGCCAATGCTGCCAGCACAAACCAGGGGGCAAAGCAGAGTGAGGAAGGCTGGTGGGGTGAGAGAATGTTTGGCATCACTCTGGCTCAGCCTACTGCCCTTCAGCTGCTGCTCAGAGCTTTTCTATGGCTTTCCAGAGCTCTTCCCAAAAGGAGCTGCTCCATGAGATGGCTTTTCTTGCGGCTGCACGAGTGAGTGCTGCCGGATTGATGGGATGCAGGGAGCAGATCTGGCTGGTGCAGGTGCCTCAGCTGCTGTCCCTGCAGTGGCAAGGAGCTCAGGAGAAGGGCTCTGCAGCAGGAGGTGCTCAGGGGGGGAAGGTGTCCTTCATTCCTGCCAGCTCCTGGCTGTCTGTCTCCTTTCACAGCTTGTTAACCGACAAGTTGTTAAGGATGTTCTCGCCCTGTCCCACGGGGCCAGCCCTGCTCTATCCACATCCTGCTCCATGCACATCCTGCTCTAGCCACGGATAAAAATACCTGCACGATGCAAAAGGCAGCAGAGAGAGAGGGAGAACCTGCCAGAGGAGCAGCCCTGCAGACACCAAGGTCAGTGAAAGAGGAGGAGGAGGAGATGCTGCAGGTGCCCATGGTGCAGCCCAGGGTGAGGCAGCTGTGCCCCTGCAGCCCATGGGGATCCACAGGGAAGCTGAGATCCACATGCAGTGTGGAGGAGACTATGCTGGAGCATGATCCTGGCAGGATTTGTGTCCATGCACAGAGGAACCCACACTGGAGCAGATCCTGGCAGGATTTGTGTGTCCATGAAGAGGAACCCACACTGCAGCATGTTTGCTGGCAGGACTCATGATCCTGTGGAAGAGATCCAGGCTGGAGCATCCTATTCCTGAAGGACTGACCCTATGGGAAGGACCCACACTGGAGAAGCCCTTGGAGGACTGCAGCCTGGGGGAAGAACTCAGGGTGGGAAGTTCATGGATGAATGTCTCTTTGGTGGGCACCCAGGATCCATCCAGTGTTAACCCAGCACATCCACAGGGTCAACAGTGCTGCTGGGAAGATGGAAAACAAATGAATCTCTGCTGCTCAGCTCTGTTACATCTTGGATTTCATCTGTAAGGATTTCATCAGTACGGATTTCCAGAATCAGAGGAGAGTCATGAGCTGGGTTGCTGGAGGAGCCAACAGGAGTCTGGGACTGAAGGGCCAAGTTGGGAGCAGGGGATGCTCATCTTCCATCCTAGAGAGGGACGTGCTGTGGGTGCCCAGAACCAAGTGAAAGTGTTGGTTATCTCTGCCTTGATCTACACCGCTGGTCCCTGAGTTTGGGGAATTCTTGAGCAGTGCATATGACCTGGGACAGCCCCAGGACCCCCCAGAAACCAGGGGATGTCAGGGAGGATCTGCCAGGATCTGTACAAGTGGAGGCTGTGGCTGGTGGGGAGCTTTCCCTTGGCATTGTGAAGAAGTCACCACTCCTGTCCTGGTGTCATTGTTGGGTGTCACTGCTGTGAGATAAGGAGGAGCCCTTTGAAGGGTGCTGCAGGGAGGGAGCGTCACACTGCCACAGCTGCACCGAGCTCCAAATTCTGGGCTGGATCCCTGATCCTGATCCTGGGGAGCGAGCAGGGGCACCTGGATCCAGCTTTCCTGGTTGGGGACCCTGTGCTGGAGTGCTCTGTCCCACGGTGGCTCAGGGCTGTCCCCTCTCAGGGCAGAATGGTGTTCCCAGGGTGCTGAGGAGCTGATTTCCCCTCTCTTCCATCTTTTTGCTTGCTGGAGCTCCCGCCAGTGGTGCAGCTGCAGCTGGCCCTGCTCCCAGGGCACGGCCCCGACTCAGACATCTCTTTTATTCCTTTTTCCTCCTTTTCCTTTCTCTGGGAGGAGGCCAAAGCAGCAGCTGACCAGCCCTGAGCACTGCCTGAGCCTGGAGCTCTCCTGATGCACAGAGAGGAGGCTCTGCCTGCCTCCCCAGCTCTGCCTCCAGCAGGGGAAAGCACGGATTTGTCCAGAACTTTCTCCCTTTTCCTGGCCCCAGAAACCCATGGACTGCAGTAAATTTCCAACGCCCAGAGGGCCCAGGAGGCTGGGCAGGATCCTGACTCTGTGCCTGCTCCATGGGGATGAGGAGAAGGCACTGACACCCCAGGACAGATGGCTGCAGCAGGAAGGTGCAAGGAGACTCGATGGAAGCTCAGTGCAAGCTGCTGGCGGTGCAGAAAGGGATGGGATGAGCAGCCTGGCCACTCAGCCCCGGCTCCCAAGGCACCATTCCAAGTGCAAAGCTTCAGTCTAGGAAGGAGATTTGGTGCCAAACGCAAAGGCATCCAAAAAACTCGAGCGCGACAGAAGGGATAGCTGTGGGATGGATCCCAGAGCGGCGTCATCTGCTCGGCAAGGAGGATCCTCACTCTCGGCCCCGTCTCTCTCTGTCTTGCACACCGGGCTGGGATGTGCCAAAATCAGCAGCTGAGGGGGCCAGGAGCACCCCAGGGACGGTGGCAATGCAGGGGGACCACACCAAACAGGGTCACTCAGGGATGTGCTGCATCCCAAGGGTGAGGGAAGAGCCACAAGGGATGGGGACAGCAGGGAGGAGGCTCAGGAACAGCACAGGGGAGTGAAGGAATGTTCTGGAAAGCGGTCATTTCGGGGCAGCCTCCAAGCCAGTTGGAACGGCTGGAAATATTTAAAATTCAAGAGAGAATCTCCATCTGACGTTTTTGGGTGGATTAATGGAGCATGGCAACATTTTGTGGATGAGATGCTTCATCTCGGGCAGAGTGGTGGCTGGGGGACAGTGCTGAGGACATGGCTGCTGATGTCCCCTCTGCCACCCTGCATCTCTTCCATGGTGATGGGGCTGCACAGGAACAGGGCTTGCGTCTCCTGATGCTGATTTAAATGCAATTTCAGTAAAAAAACCAGGCTTTTCCTGACAGTCCTGAACTTCCATTTGCAAAGATACCAAGTTCCCTAAACTGACAGACCACTCTGGCATGAGCCCTAAGAGCTCCCAGTGCTCCCAGTACATCCCTGCCCACTGCAGGAGAAGCAGCAAACTCCTTTTTTCTCGGCAAAGTCCTCTTGGACACATCCAATGCCATCCTTGGAGAGCTCAGACTATCCCCAGCATTGTCAGGGTTAATCTGTTCTGGTGTGGATTCTGGAGCAAGGCTGCCCAAAGCAGCCACCCAGAGCAAATCCATCCCAAAATCTGGAGCCCCAAGGCAAGGAAAGGCTCCTTTCCAGGGCACACAGCCCCCACCAGACAATGTGTCTCCCTTCACTCCTTATCCGTCCCCATTATCCACGCAGCAGTTTTTAAATTGCTGCTGGACACTATATTTACATAAATATGTGAGCCAATGAGGTCTAAAACCCTGGTGAGCCCTAAATGGTGAATTAGGTTTTTTTCAGAAAGAGGATTTTATCAATTTACTGCGAGTGCAAATCAACGGGAACAGAATTTACAAACCCATCAGAAAAAGCGAGGTGACAGTTTGGAATTAATCCTCTGCCCCAGGCACACGATGTACCTCCACAAACATCTCCCAGCATAAATATATTTGAGAAATAGTGGAGGAAAACGTAACTCCCGATGCCTGAGCACGCTGGCGGCGGCGGGAGATGAATGGAGTTAATGTCATCGGGAAGGTGCTGCCGCCTCCTGCTTTATTTTTATCCAAGACTCAGCGCCCAGCCCAGCCTGCGCTGAGATATTGCAGTTTGTCTTTGTGCCAGAATTTCCCCCGAAGAAAACCTCCCCGATAATCGCTCTTCCTCATCTAGTCCTTTTTAGAGACAAAATAAAAAAGAAAAATAATAATTTCATTCAGTTCCTCCGCATCCCTTGTTGCTGGAGAAGTGCTGGGGGAGATGAGCGTCCCCTCCAGGATGGATGTGGCTGGGGGATGGATTTGGGATAAGAACTGCCACTTTTGGGGCCATTTGGGTGCAGGGATCAGAACAGAGCAATGCTGCTGGTGCTGTGCTCCTTCCCTAGGGAATCCAAGCTCTGGCACCTGCTGGTGCTGCTCCTTCCTTAGGGACCGAGCACAAACCGTGTCCAAACCCAGCCCAGCACCCCAAAGGCACAGAAACCCCCAATTCCTGCATCTCCCAGCGGGATGGGGATGCTCTGCTGTCCCCCTAGGGGCTCCGGGCTGCCACGGAGATGAAATCAGCGAGGCAACAACCAGTAAAAGCCAAACTTCTCAAGCTTTCTAATCACAAGTAGAAAGGCTCCTTTTCAGCTTTTGTTTCCAGCTCCCGCGGCTGCCAGCGGCAGAGATGGCTTTGTTGTGGAGATGGCTGTGAAGGACACAGGCTGTGTTCCCGTTTAGGAATGCATTGAGGCTTTCTTGGAATTCATTAGGAAAGGTAGGGAGGGAAGGGTGCAGCAAAGCAAGAGTCCTTGCTGCTCCCCAGGGGAAGAGATTTTCAGTTTTTCCGCTGCAAAACGTCTTTGGCAAGATCTGAATTTGAAGGTGGTTCTGTTCCTACAGCGGGGCTCATCTGCAGCCAGTGGGGAAGGAGAAGGGAAAGGGGAAGGGGAAAGGGAAGGGGAAGGAGAAGGGAAATGGGAAGGGGCCTGCCCTGCAGTTGTTCTGCAGCATCATCGGGTTCTGCTCCCCTTTGAACCCATCCCTGTATCCTGGGCAGCTCTGCTATGGCTCAGCATGGAATCATGGAATGGTTTGGGTTGGAAAGGGTCTTAAAACCCATCCAGTCCACCCCTTGCCATGGGCTCATCTCATTCCACACCTTCCACTGTCCCAGGTTGCTCCAACTCCATCCAACCTGGCCTTGGGCACTTCCAAGGATGGGACAGCCATAGCTTCTCTGGGCAACCTCTGCCAGGGCCTCACCACCCTCCCAGGGAAGAATTCCTTCCCAATATCCCATCCATCCCTGCCCTCTGGCAGTGGGATACCATTCCCTGTGTCCTGTCACCCCATCCTTGACCCCAGTCCCACTCCAGCTCTCCTGGAGCCCCTTTAGGCTCTGAACTCTCCCTGGAGCCTTCTCTTGTCCAGATGAGCACCCCCAGCTCTCCCATCCTGACTCCACGGCAGAGGGGCTCCAGCCCTGCACCCACAGGGTGATTGTGACTCATTGTCCCCCCAAGGGCACAACCTGAATTGAGTCACACATTCACCATCTCCTTCAGTGGCTCAGGTATCCACTCCGGCTTCCATAGGGGAGGGCTGGATTTCTCCACATTTCCATCCACATGCACCAAACCAGCCTCAGGAGGAGAATCTTTGTTAAATTATACAGTGTTACATCTCTGCTCCAAACCAGAAACCCGAGTGAGCAGCAGGGGTAGGAGCTTGCTCAGAGCCACTCACCTCAAACAGGGGGTCAGCTCTGAAAATTCCTTCCTCAGTCCCCCAGCTACAGCCCAGAGCTTTCTCTCATGGAAAATCCACGTTACAGGTTTATGTTGGCATCCTGCTTCTCAAAGGAAATCAGGTGTTGTGTTTATCTTGAGCCAACAGCCCCAGCCTGGAGCCTCCTGCCTCCATCCAGCAGCTGCTCCAAGCAGGCGCTGCTGCCCCTCAGGGTTCCTGCCCAGCACCCAGAGCAGGATGTGACCATGGTTTGGTTGGTGGCACAGCCCAGGAACCCTCCAGCCCCATCCCTGAGTGCTCAACGCTGTGTGTCAAAAAGGCAGTGCTTAAACCCAGATTTATGTCTCAGATGTGCCTGTTTTAATCACACTACACTGCTATCAAAAGGACATTAAAAATTATGATTACCCTCCAGGAGCATAAACAATGGCAGCAGTGACAATCCCCTCGTCCCAGGCGGGTGGCACAGGCGTTTCTGTAATTGGCCAATTCATTACCTGCTGGGGAGAAGAGCCAGGTCCTTCCTCCCACCACATCTCCCCATCACCAGGGTGGATCAGAAATAACACCAGGAGGAAATCTGCCCAGCCAGCAGCAAAAAGAGAGCAAAGATCTGCCCATGAATGCTCTGCAGCAGGTTCAGCCTCTCCCCTGAGGCAGAGCTGGGGGTACCAACCACCCTCCAGGGGTGAGATTTAAGGGCTTTCTCTTAACTCAACCCAGCTGTGCTTCAGGAACAGCCAGCACATCCCTTCCATGGGTTTCTGATGTTGATGTTTAGGGAGTTTTTGGGGGTAGAGGAAGGTGACATTGCCTTACAAGGGTGATACCTTTCCATCAGCATCCTGGAGCTGTTCCCAAGGTGAAGGTGGTGGCAGCAACGCCCCATGGGCACAGGGGAAGGTGACAGGAGGGACATTCATTACAGAGCAACTCACCAAGTCCTCTTTGCTTGTTGATGATATTCTTTTAGCCTTCTATTCCTCACTTTTGGGGAATGCAGGGATTCTGTGGGTGCTGCAGTGGGCACAGAGAGGGGTCTGTGTGTCCCAATCATCAGCTGGGCACAGCAGCCCTCAGCTAAGCATTGTCCTCTCTGTCCCCAGTGTTCCTGCACCCCCAGCACAGCTTGTCATTATCCTTTCTGATGGAATTCAGATCAATCAAACAGAATAATGGAGCAGAGGTCAAGGAAGGCTGCTCCTTCCCCGGGGAACAAGGAGCTGCTTTCGTCAGGGAGCCAGCTTAATTGTTCTGAATCTGAGAAATTATGAACGTGCCTGGTAATTGTGCGTCCTCCTGTGCTGGGGAGGGAGGAGAGCTTTGGATGGGAGCATGGAGCAGCAGGGCTAAATCAGCTTTGGATCCCCCCAAAAAAACCTGGTTTTCAAGGGCTGATGGTGCCACCCATACTGGACTGGGAGGAAACTGCCTGAGGATGAGGAGGGATGAAGATGGATGTGGAGGGATGCAGGAGGATGAGGAGGGATGGAGGAGGATGAGGAGGGATGGAGATGGATGAAGATGGATGTGAAAGTATGCAGGAGGATGTGGAGGGACACAGAAGGATGAGGAGGGAAGCAGGAGAATGAGGAGGGATGCCGATGGATGTGGAAGGTGCAGATAGATGAGGAGGGATGCAGAGGGATGTAGCTGAATCTGGAAGGATGCAGGAGGATGAGGAGGGATGCAGATGGATGAAGAGGGAGGCAGATGGATGAGGAGGGATGCAGATGGATCTGGGAGGATGCAGGAGGATGTGGAGAGATGGAGGAGGATGAGGAGGGATGCAGATGGATGTGAAGGTGTCTGGAGCAGCAGCCCCAGCAGGGCTGAGCGCTGCACCCAGGACCAAAGCTGCTCCTCACCATGCAGCAGGACCCTGCCTCTCTCCTGACATTCTGATGGCTAATGAAAACACATTTGCTATCTGTATTAATTAAAATAAAGTGCAGCAGCTCGTCATGAGGCTCTGTGGGAGAAGCTGTACACGGGTTATCATCATCCAGCACAGCATCGTGCAGTGATGGAATTAGTTCTGCCAGGCCATCTTTAAAACACAAATCACTGATGGCTGATACAGCTGACAATTAATTCTATAAAAAACCAGAGTCACTGGGAATGAGGGGAGGGCTGGGCAGCGCCAGCAGCAGCCCAGGGTTGGGCTCAGGGTCTGGTACAGGGAGGGGGCAAAGCCTGTGCCAGCCCCAAAGTGCTGCTCTGCCTCCAGAACAGCTCTGGTTTTAATGAAAAAAATTTAAACAGTTAAAAAAATTGAATTTCAGCCATATTTTGTCTGAAAAGGGGTTTGTTTCTGAAGGAGTGAGCCAGTGCAGGGCACATCTGAGGGCTGGATGTGCTGGGGGTTGCAGTTCCCACTTGCAGGATGTGCCAGAGGAGCTGCTCTGCTGCCACCCCCCAGACTGGCCTGACTTGAAAAGGATCCAGCAATGAAATGCAGGATGTTGCTAATGAAATGCAGGATATTGCTTTTTTAGAAGGAAAAACCAAGGAAAGGAGGGGGTGACAGCCTGGATGGGGCTGGGAACAGCCTGGCCTGTGCAAGGTGCAAGGGGAGGAGCTGGATGGATTTAGGATCCATCCAACCCAAACCATCCTGGATTCTCTCTGATCACACCTGGCACCACTCCAGGCTGTGGAGGAGCATTTGGGAGCCCGGTGTGCCCCATCCTGGGCAGTTCTGAGCTGTGCCAGGGCCCAGGGATGGCAGCAGGGATAGCAGGGATGGGAATGGGGGATGCTGGGCTGTGCCCCAGCTCCTGGCAGCCTCTGTGATCGATGGAGCCCAATAACCGTGATAAGCAGAGCCATCAGTAACCCTGCCTGGCCCTGCCTTCCCCATTGCCAGCAGCAGGGCCCCTCCCCAGCTGTCAGGAGTCATTAGGCACCGGAGCTGCAGCGTTTCAGAGCAGGCAGCAGGGTCCTTTCAAGGGCACCAGGCAGCAGCAGGTCCTGCACAGTTCCTACGTGGCCAAAAAGGGAAAATTGGGAAATGGCTTTGCTGATAAAGCAGCAGAAAGCATTGCAGAAAAAGGGATTCTTGCAGCAATTCCACAAGAAGAGGTTGATTTGTCAGAGTTCACCCCAAATTATGACCGAGCCGACCACAAACTAATTAAGCTCCTTGAGGCTGGGATAACAGAAAGTGGATGGGGTGTCACACCAGCAAACCAGATTGTAGTCTCACCCCTGATCCTTTGGGAGCTAGCCCAGAGGGAACAGGAAAACGCTGAAAATCTTCTAAAACACCTAGAAAATGTAGTAAGAGGAAAGAGAGCGACTGACATCACACAATCAGCAGTGAGAAAATGTGAAATCTGAAGGGAGAAAATGCAAAGAAAATCAAGAAAGAATATTCCCCTGCAAGCTGGGACACACCAATCCCAGAGCCTGTCCTGACCCCTCTTGGTGCCCAGGAGGGATAAACGGGCCCAGCACAGGGGCTGGGAGGTGCAGGGGCTGAGGCACAGCCTGGGGAACCCCCAGACTGATCCATTCCCTCTATGTGATCCCAGCAGCTGCATCCCATGGTGGGAACTGCCCAGGGGAGTCCATGGGGAGAGCAGAAAACTCCATGTGTGCCCTGTGCCCGATGTCACCTGTGCCACCCTCACTGCTCTGAGGCTCCTCTCCCCCTTGGCAAAGTGGCCAGGACCTGATGGGCTTCAAATCTTACCTTGAGATGCCCCAGGGCAACTCAAAAAAACCAAAATAAAATCTTTTGGGGTATCTCTGGACAAACCCACAGAGGAGAGCAGCCATGGGCAGCAGAGCTGAGGCCACTGGGGACAAGTGACAGCCCCGAGGTGCTGCCAGCCCCTGCTCCTGTCTCAGAGTCTGGACTGGAGCCACGCTGTGATTCCTGTTACATCCTGTGAAAGAAATATAAAGAGCTGCCAAACAGATTTAGCAGAGGCAGCTCAGCTCTCCCTCAGCTGATGCAGGGGGAGTGTGATGGTGTTCACAGGGGTTTGAGGATGAGGGAAAAGACAAGGATCTGACTCCATGTTTCAGAAGGCTTGATTTATTATTTTATGAGATATATTATATTAAAACTGTACTAAAAGAATAGAAGAAAAATGTTTCATCAGAAGGCTGGCTAAGAATAGAAAAGAATGGTAACAAAGGCTTGTGGGTCAGGCTCTGTGTCCAAGCCAGCTGGGCTGTGATTGGCCATTAATTAGAAACAACCACATGAGGCCAATCACAGATGCACCTGTTGCATTCCACAGCAGCAGATAATCATTGTTTACATTTTGTTCCTGAGGCGTCTCAGCTTCTCAGGAGGAAAAATCCTAAGGAAAGGATTTTTCATAAAAGATGTCTGTGACAGGGGGGCTCAGGCAGGAGATGAATCCTGCAGCTGCCCCAGGCAGGGAGAGCCGGGCTGTGATGCTGCTCTGCTCACCTGCACCTGGAATGTCACATTGTCACCTCGAATGTCGTGCTGTCACCTCGTATTTCCAGTGGAGTGCAAATCCAGTCCAGCCCAGCTCTGCAGACAGCTGGGACAGCAGGGGAGGTTGGGAATGGTCACATATTCCATGGATGTGACTGCCTGGGAGTGGGGATGTGTTGTGGCCAGACAGGAACAGTCAGTGATTGTAACCAGGCTAAACTTTGTGTCTGCAGATGTTTCAGGACTGTGTGTCCAGAAAGTGCTTCCCAGTGCCCCCAGGAGCAGGGATTTTGGATGAGCCCACTGCTGCATCCCTGCCAGGGCTCCTGCATCCCTCCTGGGTCGCCTCCATCACCCAGAGGCAGTGCCAGGGCACAGCACCCCTGCCAAGCATCCCTTGGCATTCACATCCTCTGAAAAAATTCCTTCACCCAGAGTTTTTCTCCTGGGAAGCTGAGAAGCCTCAGAGAAAAGGGAAACAATTCTTATCTCATTTGCTTCTCCTGTGCTTTGCTCGTGTAAAATGTGTTTGGAGATTGTTTACCCACAGGTGATTGTTTCATTGGATTCTGGTTTGAGTTGGTTTCACTCTTTGGCCAACTGGGGCCAAGCTGTGTCAGGACTCTGGAGAAAGTCACAAGTTTTCATTATTACATTTTTAGCATTCTCTAAGTATCCATAATATAATATAATATAATATAATATAATATAATATAATATAATATAATATAATATAATATAATATAATATAATATAATATAATATAATATAATATAATATAATATAATATAATATAATATAATATAATATAATATAATATAATATAATATAATATAATATAATATAATATTTCTGAGAACATGGAGTCAAATTCATAATTCCATTCTCCCTGCCATGGGGATCCCTGCAAATTCAATAGCAGGGGACACAGCAGAGCAAAACCAGCCAGGCAGGACCCCCAGGATCCCCCAGGAATTCCCCTGGCATGGCAGCGGGAGCTGCTCTCCCAGGGCTGACCTGCTCCCAAAGGGTTAATCCCAGCACTCACTTCTCCAGATCTGCTCCGCTGCATCTTAACAGTGATGGGAGATTAATTATTTGAGCTGCAGAGAGCTGACTAGAACGGGGTTTTGTAGCTAAATATACTCTCTCTTTAGGAACCCATTTAATTTTATGCCCTGATGTAGACGGCTGGGCTGGATGATTGGTGAAGAAAGAAGGAGCTTCTCTTCCCCCTCTTCAATTTTGAGCCTGAAAAGCTGCCAAAACACTCGATTTCCTCTCCCCAGGTGGGCCCTGCGCAGTGAACATTCCAGCTGGGGAGCCCAGGAGGGATTTTCTTCTGCTCCTTCATCCCTCTGGCTGCCCCTGGATCCCTGGAAATGTCCCAGGCCAGGTTGGAAGGGGCTTAGAGCAGCCTGGGACAGTGGAAGGTGCCCCTGGCCATGGCAGGAGTGGGACTGGATGATCTTTGAAGTTCTTTCCTAATGAACTTCTGAAAAAATGAATTCCCCCTTGAACGCAGCCTGCTAATTCCTTTCAGCTGGGTCTGTCTGCAGATGTGCCTTTCTTACACTTGGTATCATAAAAACCTATGATAAACCCAAATTATCACCTACATCACAGTTCCTCTCTTCCTAATGGCTTGGCTGCCCTGCTCCCTGCTGGTCAGGAATATCAGGATAATTCCTGTTTCCCATGAGCTGGGGACAGAGTGGGACAGGGATGCTGCAAATCTCCTGATTCCTCCATAGCTGGGGAACCTCTTCAATTCCTCTTCCTCCTTATCTGCTGCTGCTCCTCCCACATTCCTTCGGGAAGGAGCTGGGCAATTTCCAGCTGAGCTGGGCTCATCCCTGGGGATTTGGGCCATGCTGGGGATGATGCTGCAGTGAAATGTCACACAGGGTCTGTGGAGAAGGCACCACGGGCAGGTGCCCATGTCACAGATATCTTCTATGAAAAATCCTTTCCTTAGGATTTTTCCTCCTGAGAAGCTGAGACGCCTCAGGAACAAAATGTAAACAATGGTTATCTGCTGCTGTGGAATGCAACAGGTGCATCTGTGATTGGCCCATGTGGTTGTTTCTAATTAATGGCCAATCACAGTCAGCTGGCTTGGACACAGAGCCTGACCCACAAGCCTTTGTTACCATTCTTTTCTATTCTTAGCCAGCCTTCTGATGAAACCTTTTCTTCTATTCTTTTAGTACAGTTTTAATATAATATATCTCATAAAATAATAAATCAGCCTTCTGAAACATGGAGTCAGATCCTTGTCTCTTCCCTCATCCTGTGACCACTGTCACATGCCCCAAAGCCACAGGTGAGGAGCTGGCATGGCCAGAACAGACACCTGCGAGCCAAAGTCTCATTGACTCCAGCTCCATGGAGCAGCAGTGGGGAGGAAAATCCATTTTCCTCCTAGCTGGGAAGGGTGTGTAATTTCCCAGCATTGTCAGGGCTGTGAGGATCGTTGCAGCATCCACAGCTCCTCGGGAGCACCGGCAGAGGGGAGAGAGCTCTGTGAGTTTAATTCCTGAATTCCTTGTGCTGCCCTTGCTCCCCAGCCCAGCCAGCCAAGCACGGGCAGAGTGGATTCTCCAGTCAGGCACAAACAGGATGGATTTACCACTGATTCAGCTTTCCAGGAGGGTTTTGCTGTTGGAATATTGCCCCCATCTGCAGCCCAAACCCCCTGCTCCCACCTGGACCAGGACCCTTTTCCCCTGTTTCATCCCAGGGCTGGGACCAAGTGTGGGTGTCTGGTATCCCCAGGACCATGTCCCAGCTCTGTGTCCCCTGCCAGCACAGCAGGTCCCTGAGCCCCTCAGGGCAGCTGGAGCTGGTGAAAATCCTCCCTCCCATCTCTGTAAATGCCCAGGGCCAGGCTGGACAGGGCTTGGAGCGACTCAGTTTACCCTGCCATGGCACAGGGGGTGGATGAGGTGATGTTTGAGGTCCCCTCCAGCTCAAACCATTCCAGAATTTGGTGATTTTCTCCTCTCTGCCCTGCCCAGCAGAGATAGATTTGCTGCTGGGAGCAGGAGCTGGGTGGGCAGTGGGAGCAGAGCCTGGTCCTTCCTGGCCATGGCTCCTCAAGCTGGGGACCACTGCCAGCATCCTCACTCACCCAGTAATGAGGGGTTTCCATGGCAACCTTATTTGAGCATCTCGAGTGACACAGATGTAAATTTTAAAATGAAATATTCAGACCACAGTCCTGTGAGCATAAATAAACCCCTGCACATGGGCAATTTAACAGCATTTTAAAGCAGATCCACAACTCCCCAGGGCCACAGGAGTCTCTGTGGCATTGGGAAATTCATGGGAATAAGAAAGAAAAGCATCCTGACCTCTTTCTGCCCCAGGAATCCCAGCTGCATTCCCAGCCTGAGTCCAGAGCAGCAGCAAATCAAAGAGGTGCTGGTCACACCTGTCCTGGGCACAAAGGGACAGCCCAGGAGGGACAGCCAGGTGTCCCCTGGGATGGGAGGAAAGCAGCTCCAAACTTTTTTGGCCTCTGCTGCACTGTCTTCCTGAGCAAAACCTGGGCATCTTTTTCCTTCTATTAATTACTCCATCGAACAGCCTAGGTTTTCCCATTGGAGTCTGGAGGCTCCCAACATTTCCAGGCTGTCACCTGCACTGGGACAGGCACCTCTCCTTCATCCTCGTGACAGAGAGGGGAGCAGTTGTCTGTTTGCTCCAACAGCAATGGGAATGTTCGGCTGTAATCCATCCACAGCCCTCCTGCTAAAAACCAGAGCAGGCTCCAGGTACTAAAGTGATTTCAGCATTTATTGTAAGAAAAAGAAAGGCCTGAAGTAAGGGGGCCAAGCAGGAGTGTTCCCTTCAGGATGCTGCAGCACTGAGGCTTCTTGATTCATGGGTTCAGTGGGTCAGAAGCCCCTTTTTATCCTGCTTTTCTGTCCCTTTGGATTGGTTTCTTTCTGAATTCTTCATTTGCATGAAGGTTTAAGGCCCTTGATTAGCCCATTACAGCTCTGTCCAGGCTGGCTCGTGGTGCAATTTCCTCAGGTGTGTTATGGTACCTTGAGTTCCCTATTTCTTATAACTGCCTGTTGTGGTGTTGATGGTGAGAGGAACAGTGGATTTGTCTTCACAAACAAGCTGTGGGTCTGCTGGTAGATAAAACCAGCACTGGGAGGTAAAAGAAACAATGGGAAGGATTCCACTGATTGATGAAGGGAAAATGATGTTTGCTTTTACAAATAAACTTTAGGTTTGGTGATAAATGAAATTAGGCATTGAAAGGTGAAAGAAACAATGGGGAAGAAAAACTCCTAAATTCCATAAGAATTAAAAATTAAAAGGGAGGGTTATACATTAGAGGGAAATCTTTGGTATCAGGCGTATTGGGACGTCTGAACCTCCCAAGCACCTCAGCCAATGGGGAAAGAGAGAAGGGAAATGTGGCTGGGAAATTGGGATAAAAAGGAGGCTGTATCCTCCAAAAATTTGAGAGACCCCAGGGAATGTCCCATGGTCTCTCCCTTTATTGGAATATAGCCAAAAAGGACTCCTCTGTGTCCTTTTTGGACATAAACGTCTGATGTTTGTGGATTAATTTTTGTAACAATGGGTCCCCAGGATGAGGTGAGATGAGAATTTGGGTCCAAGTTCTCAGAAGACTGATTTATTATTTTATTATATGACATTATATTATATTTATTATATTGTATTATTTTAAAAACTATACTAAAGAGAGAGAAAGAATAAATCAGAAGGTTGGTCAAGAATGACAATAAAAACCCGAGGCTGACCAGAGAGTCCAACACAGCTGGACTGTGATTGGCCATTAATTAAAAACAATTCACATGCTGGGTAAATAATTCTCCAAATCACATTCTAGAGGAGCAAAACAGGGAGAAGCTGAGGCTTCCCAGCTTTCCAGGAGGAAAAAATCCTGGCAAAGGATTATAAATAAATTAAAATACCATAGTGACAGCCACTCTTTTAAGCCCCCTTTTACAATATAATAACCCAACGAACAGCACATGCCTAACGATCTATCAGCTGTTTCCCAACAGTTTCTAACCTGTTTTTAACGCTCCCGTCCCCGTCTCACCTTTGCTGGGAGAGCGGTCCCGGTCCGGCTGCGCTCGCCGGAGCTCCCACGGGCATGACTCACCCACATCGCATTGCTACGCTTGTATTTGCTTAGAGGGGGAGCTGGCAGGATGCTCTTGAGGAAAATGCGTGGTTTTTTCTTTTTCCTTTCCTGTTGGAAAAAGTCGATCTGCTGGAGCTGTAAATGCAGGAAAAGCTGGGATTCGCTGCTTGGAGGGAGAGGCTGCATCCGCCTGCGGGGATGTTTGGGGAATGAAAGACTGTTTCATTCTGCTCTTCAAGATTCAAGGGCAAAAGCTTTTAAAATCTGAAAGCAAACCGATCACAGCCGAGTGTTTTGATGGACACAGCCTGCTTTTTCTCAGTAGTCCCTTCCCACCCAAGCCCTCTGTTTTCCTTCCTGAGGGTAAAATGTGTGTTGTACACACTGGAAGTCAACATGAGAAGAGGTGGGAGGGCAGAAGATGCCCAGGGTGCCCCTTCTCACCCCCCAGCCCCCCAGTGATGTAAGATTTCACCAGTGTGATGGTGTTCACAGGGGTCTGAGGATGAGGGAAGAGACAAGGATCTGACTCCATGTTTCAGAAGGCTTGATTTATTATTTTATGATATATATTATATTAAAACTATACTAAAAGAATAGAAGAAAGGATTTCATCAGAAGGCTAGCTAAGAATAGAAAAAGAAAGAATGATAATAAAGGCTTGTGGCTTGGGCTGAGAGTCTGAGCCAGCTGACTGTGATTGGCCATTAGTTAGAAACAACCACATGAGACCAATCACAGATGCACCTGTTGCATTCCACAGCAGCAGATAATCAATGTTTACATTTTGTTCCTGATGCCTCTCAGCTTCTCAGGAGGAAAAATTCCTAAGGAAAGGATTTTTCATAAAAGATGTCTTTGACACACCAGGACCTGGCCTTGGCCTCCCTGCTTTATCCAAGATCTGGATGAATTCATTGTGATCCCATTCCTCCACACAGGTGCAGGGCAGTTCCTGCCAACCCTCCTGCATCAACCATATGGGAATGGGGAACTCCAGAGGCTCAGCCTTCATGCAGAGGGTGCTGGGCAGTGCAGGATAAATCCCAGCTCCCCACGAGGCCTTGGATATGATGCCAGCAGCATCTCTGGGCAGGATTACCCCAGCCCATCACCTCTGAATGCACCTGAGCCCATCACACACGCAGAGCTGAACACCACCACTAATAGTGCCTGGATCAGCTTTATTCATTTCTGCTACAATCAGATCCTAAACCCTTCTGGACAGTGATTCCTGAGCTGGAGCAATCCTGCTGCCCTCCCTGGAGCGAGCGCTCAGGGCGATACCATCGGCATTAGTAACGGGAGCTGCGATAGGGCTACTCCTGCTTCGGCTCTTTCGGGAGCACAGCAGCGAAACGAGGCCTTTGTGATAATTCCAGCAGCCTTTTATCAGGCATTTGCAGCTCTCTAATTCCTCTAAACCCCTCTGGCTGAGGTATCTTGGCAATCAGATTCTCCTGGTGCCACTGGAGTAGCAGCCATGTGCTGGCCACGGGACGTGGGCCTGGCTGGGGGTACTGGGGACACTCTTGCATGGGGATGAAGCTTTGGAGTTGGGGAGAGGATTTTGGGGCTGGGGAGGAGATTTTGGGGCTGGGTAGGAGGATTTTGGGGCTGGGTAGGAGGATTTTGGTGCCTCTCTGCTGATGTGTGTTGGTACCCTGCCAACACCCAGTGCGTTGTCTGTGTGAGAGGAGATGCTCCGGGAGCTGCTGCCCTGCCACCCCTCCTGTCCTGCTGTTGGGTCTCTCCTGTTGCTTGCCACAAGTTAAAGCATTAATTCCTTAATCACCTGGTGCCCTGGAGAGCCTGGTGCCACCAGCCCAGCCCTGGGATGGGGCTGTGCCCCTCTGGCAGCTCCCACACACAGCCCAGGCCCGGCACCAGCGCTTCCTCCTCGGCTAAGTATAAACTGTGGGGGCTGATGGAGACATCCTCCCTCCCCGGAGCCCAGCTTCCTGCAGGGTTTGCACACACCCAGGCACGGCCCAGAATAGGCCTGGAGACCAGCTGTCCTTCCCTGATAAGGTCACTTTGTGCTCCAAACTGTCCTGGCCCAGCCTGGCCCATCCTGCAGGAGCAGCTGCTGTGCCCATGGGCAGGGCACAGAGCCCCCTGTGCCACCCTTGGGGGTAGCCATGGCTGCAGGACCACCACCAAGGTTAACATGTGTGAAAAATGCCAATCATTTGTATTTTTTTTTATTTAAAAAGTTTACTAATAATACAATATTACTAATATTCAATATTATAATATTATAAAAATATTATAATTTTATAATAAGTAATATAATATAATATAATAATAAATACATAATATTACTACTAATAAAAAGAATTAAAAGTTTACTACTAATAAAATGGTTATAAAAATTATAAAAATAGCAATATAATTAGAGCAATGATAATTTGGATACTTTGGATAGGACAATATGAGACAATAAAAACAAAGAGTTATGGACAGTCCAGGTACCTTTTTCTGGGCAAAATAAGCCTGAAAAAGGACTCATGTTAACAGAGGATTAACCCTTACAAACAACAGCCTGTTGCACATTCATACACCTCATGCATGATGCATAAATTCCATTCAAACACAGGCTTCTGTCTGGTCAGCATCAACTTCTTCCTCTTAATCCTAACAGCTCTTCATGGCCCAGCAATGCAGGAAGAAGTTCATTTCTTCTGATAAGAGAGTAAAATATTCTCTTCCTCTGAAAGATTCAGGTGTCCTGTGGCTGCTATCTCTGTGCAAGTCCTTTCTTTAAAAAAAAGTATCTTACACAGCATAGTTTCTATTTTAACATTATGTTATAACCTAAAACTATATTTAACACACTACTTAAGAAAATTAATACAGCATAACTTTCTAATGTAACACATATAATATTCTTTTTAATGTTTGTGAAAACCCTATCATAAAATAGGCATTTTTCACACAGGGGTTTGGAGAAGGCTTTCCAGTGCCAAGCTGCCCTTGGAGAGCTCTTGATCAGGGTACAAGACAAACCCCTTGTGCATCTCAATAGTGTTTATTTCCTATTTCCAGATTAGATCAAGGTCAAACCATTCAAGGTGACCATTTCTCTTCCAGCAGCTCTGGATTGATCACCTGTGCAGAGCAGGATGGGTTTTGGCAGCTGGGGAGGGTCCTGTGTGGCCACGATCAGCCCATGGGCCTTGGACGGGGTGGAATGGCTGTTGGAATTCAGATCAGTGTGGAAAGGATCTCACCAAATCCCACCCTGGCCTTGCAAACATGGAAACCCACTGCAGTCCTTCCTTAAGGATGGGAATATTCAGTTCTGCTTCCCAAAAGGGCTCCAGGCAGGAATCAGGGGGCTGTGGGGCTGTGGGGCAGCAACGAGCTCCATGGGGAGGGAGGTTTGGGGATGGTAATCAATCAGGAGCTGAAATCCACAATCAATTCTCTTTCTGATAATGTGGAATAAGCCCTTATTGATCCCCGATGCCCTGTGCCTGCCCCTCCCCTGCTCCAGCCCTCTCCCCTTCCCTGGAATGCATTTGCCCTTTACAAACTGCGGCGTGTTTAGTGGCTCATTAAGGAGTCGCTTTACAGAGTGTTTTATTTCATGCTTTGTTAAGGACAAAATCGAGTAAATGCATCCTGGCAAAGGATCTAATAAGGAATTAGTCAGCTTTCCAAAAGCATAAAATATGGTTTAAAGGCACAATCCATTAAGAATTAGGGTTCACATGACAAATAACGGAGGGGATGCAGGGTTGTTGTTTTTAGGAATGTGTTGGCTTTAAGGATTCGGGATCCTTGACTGTTCTGCTGTGAGCTGGTGTCCCAGAATGTCCCAGAATGTCCTACCCTGTCCTACCAGCCAGTGAGCCCTCTCCCTTCCTGGTGCTTTCTCCCTGTCTGAGAGCCTCATCCTCTCCCATCATGGACAAAACTTCTTGCTGCAGAGCCCTGAAATTGTCACCTGGGCCATGGGAGAGCAACCACCCACTGCTCCTCCTGGCCTTGGGGTGGGAGAGGAAGAGAAGAACCCTGGACAGCCCTGCAAAACTTCTCAGGGAAGGAGAGCTGCCAGTGGCATGGCCTTGGGGACATTCCACCCCATCAGCTCATGGCAGGGTGCCCATGGAAGCCCAGGGTGGGATGGAGAGAGAAGCAGAGACACCAAGAAAAAACCAGAAGGTGTGGAAGCTCCTGGCGTGAAAGCTTCTGGTCCCCCAGAATTGTGGGGACACTGAGGCACCCAGCCTTCCTGGGGGGATGATTATTCAGAGCTGGCACAAGCTGATGGTTGCAGATGATGTGTGTGAAATGTCTCCTAATGCGCTCAGGGAATGGGAGATGGATTTGCTGAACCACTTGGTAATTAAAGAATTAATGCTTTAATTTGTGGCAAACAGCAGGAGAGGCCAGGGAGCCCTTGGGGGGCCAGGACAGGTTTGCTGGTGGCTGCAGCAGGGTGAAATTACTTGTCCCGGAGACAAAGGACCTGCCCAGGCACCAGCAGAGTGTCCAAGGACTCTCCTGTACCAATGAGCAGTGTAGGGACAGCCAGAGTTTTGCCAGCTCCATCCTTCAGGCTAATTCAGCTTTTGCCTTTCCCTGTTGTGTTCCTTATCTTTGGTTCTTGTCAGAAACTGCTTCTGTTTTCCAGGAGATGGAGCAAAGTCAGTTTTGAGCGCTGCTCAGTCCCTCTGCACAGGCTGCTTGTGCCCTCCCTCGCTCCCCCTGGGCAGTGGCACCCACAGTGTCCCTGTGTTTCAGAATTCCCACAAAAAACCTCAATTTTTCCCCCTCCTTTTCATTCCAGTCCTACCTTAATTAGCAGAATTTGAAACAGAAAACATCAAGTTAAATGCAACCCAAGAGTTGTGCTTTGGTTTAAAGTTACTGCTGAGGTGAGCCCAAGTTTATCTGGAGTCTGCTTGGGAAGGGAACCCTGACCGCTGCTCCAGGCTCCATCCCATGGAGAGCTGGTGCTGTGGTGGCCACACGTCCTGGCTGCCACCACAGGCGTGTCACAGCAGCTGGAGCTGCTTTAGGGCTCAGTTGTTGCTTGGCCAGCAATGGGGCTGGGGGTTTGCAGACCCCCTGTGCCCACAGAGGGACAGACACCTTTCATTCCATGGGCTCCAAACCCTCCCAGGGGACACGAGGGGGCTGGAATGATGGTGTTTAAGTAGTGTGCATTAAGTGCTTTCCCTGGCAACTGCTGTTTCCATGGAAAGCGTTGACTCTCGGGCGCTCCGAGCTCTTTGCGGCGTCTCACAGAGCTCATGGCGAATTCCAGCCCATGGATCACAGCCCGGTCACCCCACAGCGGGGGATAAATCTGTATTTGTGCAATTACCCCCTGGCCAGAGCGGTGCTGGGTGGCTTTGGTCATTGGCTATTTCCTGCCCATCCCTGTTCCCATAAATGTTGGGTTGGGTTTGCCCAACACGGTGGTGCCTGGAGGTGGGTGTATTGTGCTGTGGGGGCTGCTCGTTCCTTCTTTGGGAAGTGGTGGGTGTTCCTGCAGCTTCCCAGGGGGCTGATTTCACACCAGCAGCACACAAAATATCTATTTTGGTGCCCAGCTTTGCCCAAGTCCCACTTCTCCCTGTTTCTTGCAGACAGCGGATCGGGGGCAGCGCTGGTGCCGGCCAGCCCGGACCCTCTGGCTGTGGATGAACCCCTGGAGAAGACGAGTGGTGGAGCTGCAGAGCTGGGGCACAGCACTGGTTTGACTGGTGGAGCTGAGGATTTTGGGCATGCTGTGGGTCCAGACCCTGGAGTTGGAGAGCAGGGGCAGGGCACTGCCCTCAACCTCCTGCCAGCCCCGGAGGAGACCACGCCACTCCTGCCTACAGCCACCGCTGCCCCCAGACCTGATGCCAAACAAACTTCCCCTGTTAAGAAAAAGCCACCAGCTCTGAAGCAAGGAAACACAGGAAGGAAGCACCCAAGGCTGAAGCCCACCCCGGCAGGGCCCCCTGGGACTGCCTCCCCAGCCAGCCCACGGAGCTCCAGGCTCCCCACGGCCGCCCCAGGGCTGCGGGTGCCAGCAGAGGACACGGAGCAGAGCCCCCCCGAGCTGCCCTGGGCGGAGCAGGCCACCACCAGCCACCCCACGCTGCAGATCTCCCCTTCCAGCCTGCCCCCAGCCCTCTCTGACAGCACAGGAGATGCTGGAGAGGCTTCCACTGTGGCTCCAGCTGGTGTTATCCAAACCAAGGGCACAGAGAGGGATGCGCATGGCTCTGTGCCGGAGGAGAGCCAGGAAACCACCACGTCCACCATCGTCACCACCACTGTCACCACCACAGAGCCCACCCCAGGTGAGCTGAACATGGACATGGGGCTGTGGCACTGGTAGGGAGCAAAGCACAACTGTGTTTAGGCAACCCCTCCCAAAATCAGGCCACTGCTTGGGTTTGGGGGGGTGCCTAAAATCTTCTGCTCTTCATTCACTTTATGACTGGAGGGATGGAATACTTGTCGTGGGTGGGAGTGCTGGGAGAAGGCTTCAGGAAGAGCTTAGAGCTCCTTCCAGTTCCTAAAGGGCTTCAAGAGAGCTGGACAGGGAATTTAGACAAGGCATAGAGTGTCAGGAAAGGAGGAATGGCTTCCCACTGCCAGAGACAGGGTTAGATGAGATTTTGGAGAGAAATTCTTCTGTATAAGGGTAGTGAGGCCCTGGCAGAGGCTGCCTAGAGAAGCTGTGGCTGCCCCTGAAACCCTGGAAATGTCCAAGGCCAGGTTGGATGGAGCTTGTGGCAATCTGGTCTAGTGGAAGGGGTCCTTGCCCATGGCAAGGGTTGGGCTTTAATGTCCCTTCCAACCCAAACCACTCTGTGATTCTGTAACTCCATGGGATCACTGATGGGGCACAGTTAGGGTTTTGGGGTGTGGGAGTGAAATGCCCTTGGTGTGACCCTGTTTGTGTCCTCTCAGTGCTCTGCAGCATGAGCTTCCACGAGCCTGAGGGCTACATTGACTCCACGGATTATCCCCCCCTGCCCCTGCACGGGTACCTGCAGTGCACCTACAACGTCACCGTCTACACCGGCTACGGCGTCGAGCTCCAGGTGAGCCCTGCCCTGGGCTGGCCCCACAGCCAGACCCACTGGTTTTGTATTTGCATTGCCCCCAGACGAAGGAAGGAAGGATGAATCTTAATCCTGGTTCTCAGAAGGCTAATTTATTATTTTATGATGCTATATTATATTAACGAATACTATACTATACTAAAGAATACAGAAAGGATACTTACTAAATGCTAAAAAGATAATAATGAAAACTCCTGACTCTCTCCAGAGTCTCGACACAGCTTGGCCCCAGTTGGCCAATAAGTTAAAACAATTCTCATCAGAAAGCCAATGAAACAATCACCTGTTGGATAAATGTTACAGACATATTTTATGAAAAATCTTTTTGTTAGGATCTTTTCTCCTGAGAAGCTGAGATTCTTCAGCTTCCTCATGTTTTGCTGCTTTGGAATGTGATTTGGAGGGTTGTTTACCCAGCTTGCGAAATTGTTTTTACTTGATGACCAATGATAATCACCTGTGTCGAGGCTGTGAACAGTCACAAGATTTTATTATCATTCCATTCCTTTCTATTCCTTTCAAGCCTTCTGGTGAAATCCTTTTTCTTTTAGTATAGCTTTAATATACAATTTTATTTTAATATAATTTAATATCATTAATTTAATATCATTATCAATATAATTTAATATAATATAATAAATCAGCCTTCTGAAACATGGAGTCAAGATTCTCATCTCTTCCCTCGTCCTGGGTTCTCTGTGAACACCACCACAGATAAACATTCTCCAACTAAATTCCAAAGCAGCAAAACACAGGAGAAGCAAATGAGATAAGAACTGTTTTCCTTTTCCTCTGAGGCTTCTTAGCTTCCCAAGAGAAAAACCCTGGGGAAAGGGATTTTTCCAGAGAATGTGAATGCCACAACTGGTCACTGCAGCAAATGATGCCAAGCCTTGGGCACCTCTGTCCTGGGCACCTTCACTTGATAAAATATCCCTTTCAGGGGGAAAAAATAGATTTTTTTTCTGAGGCTTTGTAATAAATGAACTCAATGAGGGAGCTGGAACATCCTGAATGTCAGCGATGATCAAACTCTGTAAATGTCACGCAATTAATTTAACCAAGAGGCGCTGGCAGCAGGTTGTTAAAAGGAACTGGGTGGGATGGGGGCACCAGATCTCTGCCCTCTGCACCCCCCATTGTCAGGGAGGGGTTTGGGTGGCTCTGAGGGTGCAGGATGCTCAGGAGGGCAGCCCAGGTTCCTTCTCTGGCTGGGGCAGGTGCCCAGTAAATTCCCACCCATCAGAGCAGGGGGTCTCACCAAGCTGATGTGAATATTGCACCATCAGCTCCCCCCAAAACGAGCATCCCTCAGCCTGGTGAGGCTGCAAGCAGGGCTGGGGCCTCTGCCCACTCCAAACCCTGTCCAGGTGAAACCAGCCCAGCGTCTCCATGCTGCCTGCAATCCTTTCTTCTCGTGATTTCCCCGTGTCACCATTTGCATCCAATTTAAATCCCTGCACTTTGTGTAATGAAAAGCGTGCATTAAAAGGAGCTGGAGCTCCAGCACGGTTGTCCCTGCTGTCCCCATGGTGGGCACAGGCAGGGGCTGGCCCCAAAGTCACCGCGGCTGCCAGCCCTGGTAGTAATGTTGCCCTGGGAGCAGCAGTGGTGCAGGCTGAGCCCTGGAGAGTCTGAGCAGCTCAGCCACTTCTCCATGGCAGTGGAAAAGTAACTGGACACAGCAACTGTCTCCTCAGATCCACAGGGTGCTAAAGAGAGGCTGCTCTGCTGTAAATTCGCCTCTGTCCATAATCCATCAGGTGACACCACTCCTGACCTCGCTCTGTTGCGAGCTGAGGTTTTAATGGAGCATAAAATTGGCCTCTCCACCCCCCCACAAGCTTTGCATTTTGCTTTGCTGATGCTTTGGAGCATTGCAGACAAATTAAATCACAACAGCAGGTCGGGGCTGGTGGAGCATGGCCTGATCTGCAGCTGGCAGTGCCCTGTGCTGCAGGAGGTGAATTCCAAAGGGAAGGCACTGGATAACCTGGGGTGTGGGGTCCCATCAGAGGGGTTTGGATTGGATTCCCAGCTCCTGTAGCTGCCTCTTACCCTGGGGATCTCATTAAAGGCTCTGCAGGAGCAGAGAGAAGCCCCTGGGACAGGAATGGGACAGCCTGGTGATGGCAGGAATGCCTGTGACATTCCAAAACTGCTCCTGCAGGCACTGGGAGCCCTGCAGGAGGACACAGGGACACTCCACTTTTTTTGGAGCCAGACCCTCACTCGCTGCAGGGAGGACAAAGCCTGGATGTCAGGCATGGTCTGGGAAAGGCTGGGAGCTGCCCTGAGCTGTGTGAGAGCTCAGGGTCCCTGCTCAGCTCACTGCCCCTCCCTGCACCCCTCTCAGCATTCCAGGGACAGCTGTGTCCCTGCCTGTGCCACGGCAGCCCTGGGAGCTGGGAGCAGCCAGCTCTCCTTGGTGAAATTACATTTATTTTTAAAATTCTTGAATCTTGTTGGCAGGAGATAGAATTTCCCTGAAGAGGTTTTTTTCCCAGTGGGTGAGCGAGGCTGGCAGCCTGACTGGAAGATCCCTGCTGCCTTCCCAAGGCTCTGGAGGAGCTGCTGTGGGTGCAGGCAGTGATTGAAGTCAGAGCCCGTGCTCCCAGCCCCTGGCAGGATCTCGCACATATGGTCCCTCTCGCAGGGCTGACGCTCCCTGGCACGGGGCCACGGCAGAGTCTGCACTCCCTGCTCACTCCAGGCTCCTCTGGGAATGCCAGCCTGGTGCTGGCACAGGGAACAGCATTTGTGACACCCTGCTCCCCTGGTTCCACCGAGGTGGAACTGAGTGTGTGTGTGACACCCAGCACTGATCCCCAGCTTCCTCCCTTCTGCAGAGCCCTGCCTGCTCCAGCTGCTCCCCCTGTGGCACCCAGCAGTCATCCCCAGCTTCCTCCCTTCTGCAGGGCTCTGCCTGCTCCAGCTGCTCCCCTGAATCCCCTTCCCAATTTCCCACAGTGATTTGGCTCTGTGTCACCAGCTCTGGAAGGACCCAGCTGGGGAACAGGTTTGGCTTCAAGCAGAACAAAATCTGCTAGAAACACCTTGGAAAAATCTTTGCAGGGATCCAGACCCAGCTGGAGAAGCAAAGCTCTGTCTCAGTGGGAGCTGGGGAAATTGTTGGCGTCATATGGAGCCTGCTTGGATCCCTGGACTCCAAATAATTCACCCAAATAACACTTAATCAATGCCATTTATTAATAATCAGATCTGAGCCATCCCATCAGCCACAGTGTGTGCTGGCCATGCTGGTGGGGGGCACGTTTTGGGAACAATATCTAGAAAAGAAGAAATGACCCAGGGCAGGCTGGGGGTCAGAGTTGCACATAGCCTGTGCTCCAGAAAATGCTTTTCCCTTCCAGGACCCAGCTGGAAAAATAAGGCAAAATCAGCTCCTCTTGGACTGAAACATGGGCTGGGGTGAACCCAGGCATGTTCTGAACCACCCTGGGGATGTTAATCCAGCTTTGCAGTGAGGAAGGAGCATTTCCAAGGATTTCCTTCAGGAGCAAGCTCAGGATGCTGAGTCTTGGGGTGGCTCCATGCAGTGCCCTTGGAGCAGGGCACATCCCAGCCCCATGTGCCAGGGGGAGGTGGGCACGGCGGTGACAGCAGCCACAAATCCCTGCAGTCACAACATCGTCAGGAGCGCTCCCAATCACGGCTGGGCTGGTGCTAAATATAGAGCCTGAGGCCTCACACACTCAGGGAAACAAATGGTCTGATGAGCATCTTTCTGCTGAAATATGAGCCCATTTATTAAGCTAAATGGACGTGAAATGTAAATGTGAGGTTACTGCTCAGCTATTTCCAAATAATAATTAAAGCCTTTTGGAACTGCTCATTAGATGCACTTGCTGTGTGGCTCCCCGAGCACTCCTCAGTGGGGTGAGGGATCCTGGGGAGGTTTCCTGGTGCACGGGGTGGGTGGTGAGCACCAAAGCCTGAGGAGTGCCCTGGTTTTGTGGCAGCACTGTGCTGGTGTGACGCTCTGGGTGTGTGTGATGGGCTGGGATGTGACCCTGGGGTCCCGGCTCTGTTCCCGCAGGTGAAGAGCGTGAACCTGTCAGATGGGGAGGTGCTGTCCATCCGTGGTGTGGACGGCGATGCCCTGGTGGTCTTAGCCAACCAGACCCTCCTGGTGGAGGGCCAGGTGATCCGCAGCCCCACCAACACCATCTCCGTCTACTTCCGCACCTTCCAGGACGACGTGGTGGGGACCTTCCAGCTCCACTACCAGGGTGGGTAATGAGGGGGAGTTTGGGGTCAGTCCCGCTTGGCTGCAGGGTCAAACCAGCGGGCTGTGCCCCCACAAACCAGCCACGCTCCTGTTTCACCCCCTGCCTGTGGGTGTTGTGCCCAGGGTAGAGGGTTCAGTGTGCCCTGATGTCCCCAAGCCTGGCGCTGGCTGTGCCTCTCACACTCATCTTGCCCCGTTTCTGTCCCCATGCAGCAGCTCCTCCTGCACACACTCACACTGCCAGTCTATTTTTTACCTCGAAGAGCTTTAAAAAATAAATGAGTTCCAGCAAATTATTTTTAAAATAGAAACTGGGTCTGGGCAGGAGCAGTAACAGGTGGGGAAGCGGCAGCAGTGGGGGGGTTGGTGGTGCTCTGCTGCTGCTCTGTGTGACACGTGGGCACATCCAGCACGTCCCCACGGGGTGGCTGGGAGCAGCTGAGCCCTGAGCTCCCAATGTGTGCCTGTTCCAGTGTTTATGCTGAGCTGCAACTTCCCACGGAGGCCTGACTTTGGGGATGTGACGGTGATGGATCTGCACTCGGGTGGCATCGCTCACTTCCACTGCCACCTGGGCTACGAGCTGCAGGGCCCCCGCATGCTGACCTGCATCAACGCATCCCGGCCACACTGGAGCAGCCCCGAGCCCATCTGCTCAGGTACCTGCATATCCCAGCCCCGTGCTGGGAAACTGGGCCCCATTGAGGGAAACATGAGCCCCTGTCTTTGTCTCATGAGATGAATGCAGTTTTGGGAGGTATTGGTGGTATTTTTGCCTGATGTCCAGGAGAAATGATGAGCAGGATTCCATCTTATCAGGGGGCTAATTAATTACTTATTATTTATAGTATATTATTATATACTATATTACATTACATCTAAACTGAATCTGCCAAGCACTCCACTGCACAGCATCTCGTGACTGTCAGCTCACAGTCCCAACACACACACCTGGATCCAATTGGTCAGTGGATCAAAACACTCACACCAGAATCCAATTATCAATTCCCTTCAGGTGAACAATCTTCCACAATGCTTTCCACTTGTGAACAACATAGGAGCAGCAAATGAGATAAGAATTGTTTTTCCTTTGTCTGAGGTTCAGAGCACGTGAAAGCCAGAAATATTCTTGCCAAGAACTGTGCCTTGTTTTTCTCTGTGAAGAGAAATGTGGCGACAGGGAGGGGGTGAGAGCAGTGCCTCAGGTGGTCAGGCAGTGACAGCAGAATCTGTCCCCTGGTTGTGCAGCAAAGTGAAAGGAAATTAGGATTTTGTGTCTGTGTGTGAGTATAAATATGTGCAGACAGAGCAAAGCAGAGCCAGGCAAGAGGTTTGTGCCCTGGGAGCACAAATGCCACGTGCCAGCGGGGCTGTGCTCTGTGTTGCAGCTCCCTGTGGAGGGACAGTGCACAATGCCACCATCGGCCGCGTGCTGTCCCCCAGCTACAGCGGGAACCAGTCTGGCAGCATGTACTGCGTCTGGGCCATCGGGGCCCCCCCGGGACAGAAGCTGCACCTGCACTTTGAGAAGCTCCTGCTGACTGAGAAGGACAGGTGAGGCTCCAGGGGCTGTTTCCCCACAGCCCTGGAACTGCAGAGAGATCCCAGAGGGACTTGTCTGCACAGGGTGAGGAGAGGGCCTGTTGCTGGGCACTAAACATAGAAAAATGGAATTATTTGGGTTGGGAAAGCCCTCTGAGATAACTGAGTTCAACTGTCCCCCAACACTGCCAAGTCCACCACTAAACTATGTCTCCATACTTACACACAGCTGTTAAACCCCTCCAGGGATGGGAACTCCATCACTGCCCCTGGCTGCCTGTTTCAATGCTTATCAGCCCTTTTGGGAAAGAAATTTTCCCTGATATCCTTGATATCCAGTCTACACCTTCTCTGACACAAGCCATTTCCTCTCATCCTATCCCTGTTCCCGGGGAGCAGAGCCTGACCCCTTCAGGCTGTCCCCTCCTGTCAGGGAGCTGTGCAGAGCCGCAAGGTCCTCCCTGAGCCTCCTTTTCTCCAGGCTGAGCCCCTTTCCTGGTGCTCCAGCTCCATTCCCATCCCTGGACACACTCCAGCCTCTCCATGGTCAGGTTCTCATTCGGACAGTCTGTTTCGGAAAGAAAACCCCAAAATACACCAAAACCTGGAAGCCCCCAGTTTATCCCAGCCGCTCCAGCTCCCTCCCCTCGTGCCTGGGTGGGACTGAGGGGCGCTGTCCTATGTCCCATGCCCCGTGTCCCCGCAGGATGGTGGTGTACAGCGGGGACACCAACCGCTCGGCCGTGCTCTACGACTCACTGCGCGCCGACAGTGTCCCCTTCGAGGGAGTCATCAGCGATGGCTCCTCCATCCGGATCGATTTCCTTGCTGAGGAGCCTGCGGCTGCCACCGCCTTCAACATCCGCTTCGAAGGTGCTGTGTCCCCGTGCTGGGCCCCGGGGTGGTGCCTGGCTCAGCTAGGATGAGGCAAATCTGTTGTTTTGGGGTGTCCCCGACTCCAGCTGTGGGTTGTGGTGGTGTTTGCAGGGGTTTTAGGATGAGGGAAGAGATGAGAATGTTGACTCCATGTTTCAGAAGGCTGATTTATTATAATAAATAAATAAATAAACATATTTAATATATTTTATCTATATTATATATAATATATATCACATATAATATATATAATATATAATATATTACATATAATATGTAATAAATTTTATATTATATACAATATATAATATATATAATATATAATATATATAATATATAATATACTATATATATAATATATTGTATATATAATATTATATATTATCTATTATAATAAATATAATAAATCAGAAGG
This sequence comes from Zonotrichia leucophrys gambelii, assembly GCF_028769735.1. Classification (NCBI taxonomy): domain Eukaryota; kingdom Metazoa; phylum Chordata; class Aves; order Passeriformes; family Passerellidae; genus Zonotrichia; species Zonotrichia leucophrys. The sequence continues at coordinate 4,648,981 of NC_088185.1, forward strand.
CTGATTTATTATTTTATTATATATATTATATTTAAACTATGCTAAAAGAATAGAAGAAAGGATTTCATCAGAAGGCTAGCTAGGAATAGAAAAGGAATGATAACAAAGGCTTGTGGCTGACCGAGACAGTCTGGACAGCTGGACTGTGATTGGCCATTAATTAGAAGCCACATGCGATCAATCACAGATCCACCTGTTGCATTCCACAGCAGCAGATAATCATTGTTTACATTTTGCTTCTGAGGCCTGTGTGGCTCAGAATAGGTAAATTGTTGTTAATCCTAATTGCCTGTAGAACACTCCCTAGAAGAGGCCATCCTTTCAGGAGGGGATGCAGGGCTCAGGTTCTCATGGGGACACCAGCAGGGCCTGGGGAAGCTCAACGAGAAGGGAGCAGCTCCGTGTCCCTACAGCTAACAGGGATGTCTTCCAGCCTTTGAGCGGGGCCACTGCTACGAGCCCTACATCCAGAACGGGAACTTCACCACCTCTGACCCCACCTACAACCTGGGCACCACCGTGGAGTTCACCTGCGACCCCGGGCACTCCCTGGAGCAGGGCCCCGCTGTCATCGAGTGCATCAACATGCGGGACCCCTACTGGAACGACACGGAGCCGCTGTGCCGAGGTCAGCCCTGCCCCTGGGCACTGCCGGGTGTGGGGTGACACCTCTGGGTCCCCACTGAGCCCTGACACCCCTTTGCCCCCACAGCCACGTGTGGAGGGGAGCTGACTGCTGTGGCCGGGGTGATCCTGTCCCCCAACTGGCCGGAGCCCTACACGGAGGGGGAGGATTGCATCTGGAGGATCCATGTGGGCGAGGAGAAGAGGCTCTTCCTGGACATCCAGCTGTGAGTAGCTCAGGGGCTTGGTGTCTGGCTCTGCCCCAGATGCGCTCCTCTCATTTTGCTGCACTGTCCTGCTCTGCTTATCTCCACCATGGAATCACAGAATCCCAGAACAGTTTGGGTGGGAGGGACCTTAGAGCTGATCTCCCATGGGCAGGGACACCTCCCACTATCCCAAGTTCCTCCAAGCCCCTTCCAGCCTGGCCTTGGACACTTCCAGTGATGGGGCTGTTAGCGTTCAGAAACACATAATCATGAAAATGATTATGTCGGTGCTTTTTATTAAGAGCTCTGGGAATCTGGGGTATTTTCCACCCAAATCTGACTCCGACTATACATTCGAGATGAACATGTTTTTATATTCTATCATTATATAACTTTCACGTTAATTATTAAACTTATATTGTTCTATTGTATACATAGACTTCAGCCAAGCATAGCCCCCCCTTAAATTTCCAACATAGATTCTCATGATTCTTCTTATGATTATATAATAATTATATTTAATTACTAAACAATCATCACATCTAACAATTATATCATTTATCATACTGCTTATGCAGGTGCAGTGATCTGGGAAAACACAAAGCCCAACATTTTCAGAGTCTATCTTTAACATTTTCCAGGGCTCCACTATAAGGGCAGCCACAGCATATCCAGGCAATCTGTGCTAGGGCCTCACCACCCTCACAGGGATATGCCCTGTTCTCCCCCTCAGAGCTTCCATAATCCCCTTTGATACACTTGGCACCCTGGGCAGGACTGAGTGGTGCTCCCTGAGTTCAAAGCACCATTACATGTTTCATAACAGCAGTGAATTGCTGCTCCAACTGCCTTGGAATTCTCCACAGGGAGCAGTGCCACAGCAGCACGTGGCCATGTGCTTCTGGAATGACACCCAGCACGTCAGGAGCTGGGTCATGCAGGGTTAGGAGAGCCTGGAGGCATCCATGGGATGGAAACAGCTCAATCTTTGGGATAATTGTGAAATACAGGCACTAAGGGAGCAGAGCCACTCAGCAAGCCCAGCTGAACATGCTGGGGTCAGAGGGGAACGGGATTCAATGCCAGGCTGAGAGTTCTTGGCATGGTAATGCTGCTGCTGCAGCAGGAGCCTCCTTTGATGCTATTTTGGGTTTTCAAGAGGAGGACGTGTTTCAAGTAGAGGCTTAGAGTCATAAAGATTTTAAAGCTCCCCATAAAATCCCAAGTGGGAGCTCCCAGCACACCTCTCCCAGCTCTGTGGGTGCTGGGGCTGAGCAGAACTGCAGGCCAAGTGATTTGAAGTCATCAGGCATAAATGTCACCGAGAAAATCGTGTTTGACAGAAAGCAGAGATTTACTACAAATGTCAGCTTGCCATGGGGATTAGCTGGGCTCCCTCCAAGAACATTCCTAATAAAACGTTCGGGGATCAGCTCAGGCATCTCCTGTGTGGCTGGGAGCATCCTGGTGCTCTCCTGTCAGGGAAGGGGAGGAGGTTTGTCCTTGTCCCAGTCCCTCCCGTGTGACAGCTCCCAGCCCTGGGGAGCTTCGCTGGGGCAGACAGGGCAGGACAGCGAGCAGGGAAGGGGTGCCACTGCCCACCTTGGGGTGATGTGATCGTTCACCCACTCTGCCAGCCCCGGGCACCCAGAAAACCCTCCCAACACCAGAGCTGTGTCCCCTGGCGTGTGCACCCTGCATTGTCCTTGGAGCAGGGGGAAAGCAGCGAGCCCCCCCATCCCCTTCTGCTCCAGGGCAGCTGCATTCCCGGGGTGGACGGAGGCTGCAGCCATCCCTGCCCGGTGTCCCCGGCCGTCCCCGCCATCCGCGGGCCGCCACTGCGCTCTGGTGGCCGCGGGGACAAGCGCGGCTCTTATGGAGCGGCGCTTCCGGGTGCGGGGTCCCGGGAACCGGAGGGATGGAGGTGACTCGGAGGGAGGTGACCTGGCTGTCCCTTGGGCCCCGCCTGTGGGGGACAGGCTGTCCCTGTCCCTTGCTGTGTCCTGTCTGGGGTTCCCGGCACACGCTGCTAACTCGCGGGTTGCTGTTGATAATTGTTGCCCTGAGATGTGCAGGATGTCTCTGCTTCGGCCTGCGCGGCTGAAGAATGAGTCTGGACTCTTCACTTTTCGGTCTTGAGGTTGTTTATTAGTTCTTATCTATAAAATTTTCTTTCTGCCCAGACGAGATCTGCTCAGCAGGGCAGCCACAGACGCTCTGTGTTGTCCTTTTATACTACAAACTATGTATAACATATTTACACTTAATTCCCAATACCTATCACCTATGTTAGACAGAGCACTTCTACTCTAAACCAATCCCAAAGTGCCAACATCACTGCAGAAAATGGAGAACAAGAAGAAGAAGAAGAAGAAAGGCTGGACACACCCAAGTTCCTCCATCTTGTCCCCATAACCCCCATACCAAAAATCCTAAAATCTACATTTTCACCCTGTGATAATTCTATTATTACACTATTCAAACCTGTGTGACTTTCATGTCCTCATACAAAGCTGTCAGCTTGCTCCAGGAGTCAAAATCAAATCCCCAGGTGTTTTGCGCTGGGTGCCAGGGTCTCCAAGGTCCCCGGCAGCGTGTTCAGCAATTCTGGACACCCAGAGAGATGTGCTGAGTTCTGACATCTAACCAAACTCTCCTCCCAGCCTGAACATCACCAACAGTGACATCCTCACCATCTACGACGGGGATGAGCTCTCCTCCCGCATCCTGGGGCAGTACGTGGGCAGCAGCGGCCCCCAGAAGCTCTACTCCTCCAGCCCCGACCTCACCATCCAGTTTCACTCAGACCCTGCTGGGCTCATCTTTGGGAAGGGACAAGGATTCATCATGAACTACATAGGTATGGGGAGCAGGGTGCTGGTGTGAGGATGTGACACACAACCAGCCCAGCATGTCCAGGTGCAGGGGCTGGAAGCAGGGAGAGTCACTGTGGCACCAGCACCCCCTTCTCATCCCACCCTGAACCTCCTGCAGGACCCCCAGGCCTCTGTGTCAGCCACTTCTGGGGTGTCCCTGAATGTGTCCCCTCCTCCAGGCTGGCAACAAGGTCCCTGTTAGCCCTGGGGGGAAGAAATTGCTGGGTACAGGGATGCAGGATACCCAGAGACACCCTGACAGGCAGGGGTGGTCACTGAAGCCAGTCCCTAGGGGGGCTCCTGAGGTGGATGTCCCCATCTCAGTGCTCCAGAGCAGCTCCTGGAGACATCTGTTCCATTGTCCTTTGGGGCAGCTGCGCCTGCCAGGCTGGGGCTGTGGGTGCTCATGGCAAGGACAAGGGTTGTGAGGGCATTCCATCCCCATGGCTGCCTCTCCCCCACCGTGCTTCCCATGCCAGGCTCCTCCAGGCACGTTTTCCTTGCACTGCTGACAGCCCTGGCTACGACAAACAGAGCGAGCTGCAATGCAGAGCACCCAGAGGCTGCAGGGCCCTCCTCGGTGCTCTGCAGCACATGGGGCTGGGGAGGGCAGGGCACAACCCTTCACTGAGCAAACCAGCCTGGGGGAAGCAGGGAACAAATCCTCCTTGGTGAGCAAACCAGCTGTGCTGTGACCATAGTGCTGGCATCTCTCCTGCACCCACAGCTGGAGTTGAGCCTGGTGCTTCCAGGTTTTCCTGACCCCATTTTCACCAGCCCAGCCCTCTCTCTGCCTGTAGGGTCAGGGCTGGGGAGGCTGCAAAGAGCCCCTGTCCCCCACAGCTGCCCTTCCCTGTGCCCAGGGGATGCTGCCTGCAGTCCAGCTGTGCCGTTTGTGGGGCTGTGGGGAGGGACAGGATCTTGGGAAAAGCTGTGTGTCCAGCTGGGGTGGCTCTGGGGAGGGCTGTGCCAGGGGTCCTGCTCAGCCAGAATCCCTCTTGGCTGCAGAGGTGTCCCGCAACGACTCCTGCTCGGACCTGCCCGAGATCCAGAACGGCTGGAAGACCACGTCACACACAGAGCTGGTGAGAGGGGCCAAGATCACCTACCAGTGTGACCCGGGCTATGACATCGTGGGCAGTGACACCCTCACCTGCCAGTGGGACCTCAGCTGGAGCAGCGACCCCCCCTTCTGTGAAAAGAGTAAGTGCCCACAGGAAGGTGCTGCTGTCCCTGTCCCACATCCTGTGACAGTGCTGGTCCCAGCTCCGAGGGGCTCCCAGCTCTGAGGGGCCCCAGCCCCGAGGTGCCCCCAGGTCCAAAGTGCCCCCAGCTCTGAGAGGTCCCACTCCAGGGGGCTCCCCTCAGCCCTGCTCTCTCCCCAGTCATGTACTGCACGGACCCAGGGGAGGTGGAGCACTCCACCCGCCTCATCTCGGACCCGGTGCTGCTGGTGGGCACCACCATCCAGTACACCTGCAATCCTGGCTTCGTGCTGGAGGGCAGCTCCCTGCTCACCTGCTACAGCCGTGAGACCGGCACCCCCATCTGGACCTCGCGGCTCCCACACTGTGTCTGTAAGTCTGGGTGCTCTCCTGCTCCCCTGCAGCCCAGCTCCCCTCTGGGGGCTGTGGGTAGCACTTTCCTGCAGCCAGGGGGTGGTGCAGATCCTTTCCTCTGGAAGCAGAGGAAAGTGAGAGCTTGTGTGCTTCCTCACTGCCCCCAGGCTCCTCCTCTCCCTCGGGCTCACCCTGGATGCGTTTCATTCTCTTTCAGCTGAGGAGTCACTGGCCTGTGATAACCCAGGGCTGCCAGAAAATGGGTACCAAATTCTTTACAAGCGCCTCTACCTGCCAGGAGAGTCCCTGACCTTCATGTGCTATGAGGGCTTTGAGCTGATGGGGGAGGTGACCATCAAATGCATCCTGGGCCAGCCATCCCACTGGAGCGGGCCCCTGCCCATCTGCAAAGGTAACAGGGAAGGGGAGGGGGGCAAGGGGACAGCCAACACCTCTGTCCCCAACCTGGGACAGCCCAGGGACCATGATCTGGCTGCAGCCCCAGCTGGGAACTGAACTCAGCTGAGCTGGAGCTTCTCTGGGTCTGGGCTCTGCTCAGTCCTGGCCCCATGCTTACATCACTGAGAGTTCACAGCATGGTTTGGGACCAAACCGGGCAGGAGATCCCAGGTTTGCGTTTCCCAGCAGGCAACAGCTGCCAGCACCCTGCCAAACCCAGCTACAGACCAGTAACTCTCCATCTCTCTTCCAGTGAACCAAGACAGCTTTGAACACGCTCTGGAAGGTGAGTGGTGTGGATTCCTGGAGGCACAGCATCCTGGTGGAGCCTGGGAGGAGGGGGAGAGGCAGAGAGGATCACCCGGTGCCTGCAAATGCCGCCACAATAGATCTTGTCCTTTCAGTAGCAGAAGCTGCTGCAGAGACGTCGCTGGAGGGGGGAAACATGGCCCTGGCCATCTTCATCCCGGTGCTGATCATCTCCCTGCTGCTGGGAGGAGCGTACATCTATCTCACCAGGTGGGGCTGCAGGGGCTGGCACACAGAGCAGGGCCAGCATCGCCCTCCCAGCCACACTGCCCGGGGCGCTGGGAGGAGCTGGGATGGAGGGATGCGGTTCTGGAATCCCCAGTGACCCCGCCTCTCCCCCCTGCAGGTGTCGGTACTACTCCAGCCTCCGCCTGCCCCTCATGTACTCCCACCCCTACAGCCAGATCACGGTAGAAACGGAGTTTGACAACCCGATTTATGAGACAGGGGTGAGTCCTGCCATGCCTGTCCTCCCTAGGGATATTCTTGAGAGGCCTGCGTGGCTGGGCAGCCATGGATGAGTCCAGCCAGGCTCTGTGGGAACAATGGGATGGGAGGCACAGGGAGCTGTGGGGTCCTGGCTGCCACGGCATCACTGGGAACAAAACAACACTCAGGATCTCTCTGTCTGCCTGGGAATGGGGAGACGATCCTGAAATGCAGCTGCTGCCCTCAACTGGCTTTTCCTTGCTTGCAGGAAACACGAGAATACGAGGTTTCGATATAAGGACAGTGGTAAGAGAGTCTCCAGCAGCGAACTTAATGTGCTCTCATAGAACTTCCTCAGTAACTAATCCAGAGACCACGTGGAGTTTGGTTGGACCCCCGGACCTGCTGTTGTCTTTCCTTTTGCCTCTCTATTGAAGATTTTACTGTTTTCTTCACTGTATTTATTCTATTTAAACTGCGATAGGTGTGCTGCCCAGCCCTGGGCACAGGCAGCAGCTGGAGCCGGGGCAGAGCTGGGTCCTGGTGAGGCCAGGGGGGCACGGGGGCACTGCTGTGTCCCCTTCCATGGCAGAATGTCCCTTTCCATGGCGGAGCGTCCCTCGGCACTGCCCACACAGACGCAGGGGGATTTTTTTGCGGTTCTGATGTTGTTAAAAATTAAAGATGTCTCCATTGCAAGAGCCTGCGGTTGATTGCTGGGAGCTGAGGTAGCGCAGGGTCCCCCCCAGGGTCCCACGTGCAGCTCCTGGGGGGCTCAGGGGCCACTGGCCCAGGGGCTGTCCTCACTGCAGGGCTCAGGGACAGCCTGGCATACACGAGGTACGTGCTGCTTTCTTTTCCCACTTCGCTTTGGATGTGGAGAGGCAGCCAGCCAGGATCTGGGGTGATGCTCTGTGGAGAAGCACCAACCTATGGAGAGTGCCACCCTGCCACTGGGAGCCCTGGAAGCCACCTTGGAGCGAGCAGAGCTCCCAGCTGGTGCCTCTCTGCTCTGTGCCCGCTGTTCCTCTCCAGCAGCACTTCCCATCACCCTGCCAGGATCACCCCGACCCAGCCGAGGGTGGCTCTGTGCCCCTGGCAGCATCTCAGGGTAAGCAGGATGGGCTGGGCTCCCTGGCTCCTGCTGCAGGAGGGGCCCTGGCGGGCTGTGCTGTGCAGGGGATGAAGGTGGAGCTGTTGGGAAGGAGAGGCAGCTGGGATGTGTGGAGGCTTCAGCGCAGGAGTGCTGTGGGGAGCAGAACAGGCAGAAATCGCCCTCAGTCCCACCCTCGCCATCCCCTGCACTCCTTCACTGCATCACCCCTGATGAGCCACACAGCAGTGGGGACACGGACCCCAAAGGGCCACCACTGTCCCTGCTGTGTCCCAGCCAGCCCCTGGGGAGGGCAGTGAAGCCACCACCACGTCCTTGGCTGCTGGTGTCCTTCTTTTGTCCTTGCAGAACAATGGCGAGTGCGGGAGGCCGGGGGAGCTCGGGGTGGTTTGGTTGGTGCAGCTCTGCAGTGTACAGCTGGGCTTTAGGGGTTTTCCTTTCAAAACAACGAATGTGTGTTTGTAATTTGTAACGGTTAAAAAGGAAAAAAAAAAAAAAAAGAGGAAAAAAAAATTGTGCCAAAAAAAATGTACGAAGCATTTCATTTCCCTTCATACATGTCTGTTTTTATAAGAACAATGTGAAAATTGCTGGGATTAAATATTTTTGAACATGATAAAGTAGTTCCGTGGGAAGCTCTAGCATTCAGTATAACCTTGATAACAATTGTTCTGTATTTTTAAATGTCTGAAATCAGTTTGCAGATGCTCTGGCCGCAGGCAGGGCAGGGTGAGGGCTGGGTACACTGCATGCCCTGCTGTGGGATGGTGGCCCAAAGCCACTGGCTTGGCTCTCAGTGCCAGGTCCTGCCCTGGTGCAGCCCCACAGTGCCCCCTGCTCCCGCGGGATGGAGGCATCTGAGCCCTGCTGGGACATAAGGTGACCGGCACAGCCCTGGGGACAATTCCCCTCTCTGGGTCACCCCACAGCACTGCCCCTTGCCATGCCAGGCCAGCCCAGTGACGTCTCACAGAGTGGGTGGGGGGCTGGGTGCTGCCCCGAGGCACCGGGACCCCACTGGAGACCCTTGGATGTGTCACAAAGGGCATGCAGAAAGTTTTGGGAAGCCCTGGTAGCCCAGCCCCATTGGGCAGGGGGTCTGTGGGGACTCATTCTGCCTGTGCCCTGCTCACCCCTTGGCCGCCCAACAACCTGTGGCTGTCACCCGGCAGCTGCCCCACCTACCCCTGGTGTGCACGGGGCTGCATCCCACGCGAAGCAGGCAGGCACAGCTTGGGAGAATCCCAGGGCTGGGTGGGAAAAGTACCCCCCTGCTCCCTGAGAGTCTCTCGGGGCTGAGCTGCCACTGTGGGGGAAGAAACGAGCCCCTGCAAGGTTTTCCTCCAGCATCAGGCGTGGGCAGGGTAAGCTCCTGCCCAGGGGAGCCTGAGCACGACCCTGCCTGCTGAGAGAGCGTGGTGGCAGCACGGTGACTGTCACCTCCCCAAGGAGCAGCGCTACCCCAGCTGGAGCAGCATTCCCTGATGCCAGCAGCCCCAAGAGTCCCTGGCAGCGGGGAGGGACGGGGATGCTCTGCCCATACCCCGGGGAATGCCCGGCGGAGGAAACCCGGGGGCTCCCATCTGTCCCTGCCCCTCCGCACCCACAACAATGCAACAGCGCTGCCCTCCCCGGGCGTGCTTTTAACCAAGGTTACGCTGTGACATCGATAATGGCTTTGCTCAGCAGCTGCCAGGCTAATGCACAGGGGGCGAGGGAGCCAAGGCTCTGATGCAGAGCATTCCTGGGGGAGGGAGATTGGGTTATTTTTGGACGGAGATTGCAAGAGAATTAAAATGAAGGGGAAAAAAAAAAAAGCCCTTCATGCTGCCGTTCCTCCTCGGTGACGTAAAGCCAGAGCCAATCTCTGGCCTCAGGCGATGTGCTGCGGATGGAGCTTTGTCTGGGCCCAGCAGCCTCGGCCACAACAGCCTCACCCTCCCTGGGGCAAGGCAGGGGCACAGCAGGGCCGTGTCACGGCAGTCACAGGGCTGAGGGACCCTCGAGGTCAGGGATGGAGCAGCAGGGACCCCTTGATTCCTTGCAAACTGCATTGGAAGCTGGTGAGGCAACACAGCATCCCTGCCCTGCCCAGATTTGCACAGCATCCCTGCCTAAATTTGACACAGCACAGCATCCCTGCCCAGCCCAGGTCAGGCACAGCATCCCTGCCCAGCCCAAATTTGGTACAGCATCCCTGCCCAAACTGGGCACAGCATCCCTGCCCTCTCCAGGTCAGGCGCACACAGCATCCCAGCCCAGGCACAGCATCCCTGCCCAGCCCAGAAGGCTGGGAAAAGCCCTGGGATGCACTTGGCACAGCTCTGCCAGCGACACCCTGGCAGGAGCCCAGTCTGTGGGCAGCCTCCTGGCTCCAGTGGTTCCTTCTCCCTTTTCCTGAGCTGTCCTCCTGGGGCAGACACTGCCAGTGTCCTCCCCTCAGCTGTTGCCAAAACTCTGCTTGTGTTCTGCCAGGGCTGGGATTTCCTGGAATGTTCATGCAGGAGCTGGGGCAGTGCTCCTGGAGGGGCCTTCCCTGTGCTGAGCAATCACAGAATCATGGATCCATTGGTTTGGGTTAGAAAGGACCTTTAAATGTTATCTTGTTCCAACCCCTTGCTACAGGCAGGGACACCTTCTACCACCTCAGGTTGTTCCAATCCCCACCTAACCTGGCCTTGAACAATTCCAGGGATGGAGCAGCCACAGGTCTCTAGTCAGCCTGTGCCAGGGCCTCACCACTCCCAGGGAAGAATTTATTTTCAATATTCTATCTAAACCTATTCTCAGTTTCAAGCCAGTCCTTGTCCTGTCACTCCACACCCTCTCCAGCTCTCTTGGAGCCTGCAGGAAAGCCAGGCTGATCTGCAGGTGAGAGATGAGTGCTGGAGCTGGAGACCAGGGGCTGGTCCAGAGGCAGCAGAGAGCTCAGGAGGCAGAGGCAGGGGAGAAGGAAGGGGAGAGCCCAGAGCCGCGAAGCCTGCGAGTGCTGCCAGAGGGACGTGCTGTCTGCCAGGAGCAGAGCCCTGCCTGAGCCTGGGGGTCTGGGAAGGAACAGAGTGGGAAAAACACTCATTCCTTTCACCCTGCAGCACACAACACTGCCAGGGCCCTGCAGCAGCACACCAGGCTGGGGACACGGGGAAGCAGCAGGAGCAAGCAGGAGGCAGAAAATGTGCCAGGATGGAAAACAAGGTGCATGTTAGCACTGCCAGGGATGAAGCTGCTCAGAGGAAGCACAAGAACACCTGAGGGGCTGTGCAGGACAGCTCTGCTTCCACTTCCAGAGCCTGAGTAGTGCCAAGGGAGGATGCGTGGGCACTGGATGGCAAAAATCTGCAAAACAAGGCAGGGCTGTCCTTGTGCCCTGTGGTGGTGACACGTGTCCCACACGGCTCCACGTGGCACGGCCACAGGGCAGGACAGGGCAGGGCAGCACTACCAGGGCTCTGCCTGGACCCGGGATCTGCTTGGACCCGGGATCTGCCCGCGGGCAGCTCAGCTCAGCCACTCACCCGGAACCTGGGCGATGGAGGAGGGAGGACTGGAACTCTGCATCCCCTGGGGCCCCCAGAACTGACAGCATTGGCTTAGGGGAACAGGAAATGGGTTGGGGAGGAAGAAGGCAAGCAGGAGGACTCAGGGCAGTTTCTTCACTAGCACTAAAGAGTTGTAAAGGGACGCTCCAAGCTGGGAACAGTCTCCCCCATCCCTGGTGCCGCAGCACACCCTCACATCCTCGCTGAGGCACTCCCTGGCTGCCTGCACCTTGGGCATTGCCTCGCTGGGAGCTCCTGTCCCCTGCATGCCAGATACATTTATTCTTGGACACAAGCAACCCCTGCAACCCGAGGGCTGCAGCACAAGGGGCCGGAATCCCCGGAGTCAGTACTCCCTGCTCCCTGAATGCGTGTGCTCCTGCATCCCTGGAGCCAGAACCCTGCACATCCCGACTGCTGCGTCCCTAATAGCCCGTGTCCCTGGAGCCAGCCCCCATTCCCTTGGTGGCTGCATCCCTGCGCGCTCCTACCCCTGGGACCAGCATCCCCAGACTGCTGCAGCCCCCGGCGCCTGAATCCTGGGAGCCGCTGTCCCTGCGCGTCCCGCTGCACCCTCGGTGCCCCCGCACCTCCCGCGCCCCCGCATCCCCGCGTCCCGGGGTGCCCGCGGCCGGGATGGGCGCTCCCTCGGGGACCATCTCCGCCTCCTCCCGAGTGGCGCTCCATGCCCGGGACCCCTCCCGAGTGCCGCAACCTCGCGGCTCCCCCGCCCCTGCGGGCCCCTCCCGGCGGCGCGGGGCGGGAGCGCGGGGCGGGGGCGGGCGCGGCGCGGGGCGGGCGCGGGGGCGGGCGGGCTGTGCGGGGCCGGGGCCGCAGCTGCCGCCCGGCGCGGTCCCGGCGGGGGCGGCGCGGCCCCTCCTGCCTGGGCTGCTGGGAGTTGTGGTCCGCGGCGGGCGGCGGCGGAGCGGCGCGGAGGGAGCGCGGCCCCGCGCGGCCCCGCACGGCCCGGCGCGGGCGGCAGGTCGGTACCGCAGCGCTCCGCAGCGCATCGCGGGGGGGCCGCGGGGGCGCGGGGCGGCAGCGGGGCCCGCGGAGGGGGCGCAGACAGAATCCCCCCGTTCCCGGCCGGGGCAGGGGCTCGGCGTCGGGCGGGCCGGGCGGCAGCGCGGCGGCAGGTGCCACCGGGTGATGGGACAGCGGCACGGCCGTGCCATTGCCACGCCGGGTGATGCGGCCACAGCGGTGACACCCGCTGACGCCGCCACGCCGGGTGACACCGTCACACTGGGTGACACTTACTCTGGTGGCACCGGCGGGGTGGCACGCTCGGGAGAGGGTGAAGGGAGCGCCCGCTGCTCCTGTTCCGGAGCGGCAGCGGGCATCCCGCCTCATCCCAAGGCTCCTGCTCCTCATGCTGCTCCCAGAGGCGACACCAGCCGTGCCGAGCCGAGGACATCCCCGCCGCGCGTCCCCGTCACTGCAGGCCCACGGCCCGGGGACCCTGGCTGGGCTGAGCCGAACCCGCTGCCTCCAGGAGATGCCGTGGCCAGCACGGAGTCACCGAGATGCAACTTTGTGCTGCATCGAAGCCTCTGCCTTCCTTATGTAACACGGCTGCTGCTGGCACGGTGCTCGCCTCCACGTCCTGCACAACTTCGGTGCAACGTGGAATTGATCTCCTCTCCCTGGAATGGCTCTGCCATCATCATTAGCTGAGGAGCCTTTTCTGGGATCTCAGGCTGGGGGTGCTGGATGTGACCCGTGTGGGTGCAGGGCCATGGCTGAGAGGTGACAGCACCCACCGGGTGCCCCGTGCAGCCCCAGCCACAGGGTGTGTGTTGGGAGCAATGCTGATGTTTGGGGCCCTGCCCCAGTGCTGGCACAGCCCCTCTGGGGGTGGGTTTGCTCAGGTTTGCAGTGGGGTGGCTGTGCTGGAACAGGAGGTGGCTCCTGGGCTGGTCCCACAGAGCCTGTGCCCAGAGAACCCCAGGGCTCTGCAGCAAGGGGCTCCTGGGCTCTCTGGGGTCAAGCAGGCAGTGTGTGGGCATGGGGGCTTGGATTTCTTGCTGCTCTGATGGTTTCTCCCCGATCTGAGGTGTTGGCTGCATCCCTGGGGCAGCACTGGGGCCGTGTTTGTGCTGTGCCACCCTTGCAGGGTGTGACTCTGACCTGGGGACCCCGAGGCTGTCGGACCCCCCAGCTCTGTTCCCCTTTGTGTTCCCATCAGCTCTGAGTGAGCGTGGCTACTCTGCCTGATCAGTTCCCTTTGTAGGGCAGGAACCACCCTGAATAAACATCACCCAGGCCTCTGCTCCTTCCCTGACATGCACCAGTCCTGCAGGTAGCACGGGAGTTGTGCTGGCTTTGGGGGACGTCCCTGGCACAGACTCTGTGGTTGCACCCCAGGAACGGAGGCCTGGGTGGGAGAAGCGGGAGTGTCTGGAGGGATGCCAGCCGTGGAGATGGAGGAAAGTTATCTTGAGATTCCCGGGAGGCTGTGACATGCCACGTGGACTGCAGATCCCGGGATGGGACACGCAGGCAGCACGCTACAAGGAAGTAGGGTGGAGGGAGGTTGGGTGTGTGGATGTTCCTGCCTGGGGTGTAGCACTGCCTGAATCCCAGGTCTCCAGCCCTGCAGCAGGGTCAGATCCCATCTGCAGCCCGTCTCCATCACCATTGATAAGGAAATGCATGTTGAGAGGCTGCAGGACCTTGGCAGGAAGGGCTGGGGAGGGTTTGGATGGCTTTCCTGGCTCATAAACCCATCCTGCTACTTAGTGAGTGCTGTTACTAGTGAGCTGGTGAAATCAAACAAGCCAGCCTGAGCTGCCCCTGCTGCCACCACCCTGACCTGCTCCTGTTGCCATGTGCTGGCCCTGTGGCCATGTGCTGGCTGAGCTCTGGGCTCTCCCACAGCTCGGTCTGGGGAGGGAGAGTCACTTCAGAGCCATCAGATGGAGAGGATAAGCTGATGTGCCGCCAGATAGGGCAGTGAAGTGTGTACTCTCAATGTTTATTCACTTAGCAGCCAGATTTCAGACATGATAAGGCAGCAGCTTAGGAGAGAAACTGAAGGACAAGCAGGAGGGGAGATGGTCACTGGGACAGTGAGGGATGAAGTCTGGGTCTGGGCCTTTTTTTGGGTATTTATGGAAGATGCTGTTGAGAGCACTGGGGGATTTACTCAGCATGGACTGATATTGTGCTCATCCCCTCCCTGAGGAGCCAGTGTCCCACACTGTCCCAGTGCACAGCTCCAGCTGTATCCTGTGCACTGACCCCAGCAGGGACCCCGCGGGGCAGCCCTCTCCCTAACACCTCTGGGTTTCTCTCCCCAGAACCTTCCTCCAGCACCGCCTTTCAGGATGATGGGCCCAAGAACACCAGCGGGGACCCTCCAGCTACGTGGCTGCTGACCCAGGGGTGCTGCCGGGTACCGCTGCCAATGCAGAGCTCAGGGCAGAGCAGGGCAGAGCCGCCGCTCCGCTTGCCCATGGCAGCCCCTTCCCGCCGTGCCCTGGCCCGGCTGCATGGTGTGGGTGCCCCTGAGCCCCACGAGCAGTGACCGCCGGGCCCCGCTGCGCGCTCCCAGCACCACCACCATGTCTTTGGAGTGGCTGATGGACTGGAGCTGGTCCCTGGATGGACTCCGGGATTTCATCGCCACGGGCATCCAGTCTTTCCGCGACTGCGACGCCACGGCGCTGGTGGCCGTCGCCTGCCTGCTGGTCCTCTTCGTGTGGTACTGCTACCACGTGGGGCGGGAGCAGCCCCGCGCCTACGCCACGGTGAACGCGCTGATGCAGAGTGCCGAGGCCAACGGGGTGCAGAACGGCTTCGTGTACTGCCAGTCGCCCGAGTGTGTGCGCTGCTCGCACCACGACGGCCTCAACCAGAAACTCTACCACAACCTGCAGGAGTACGCCAAACGCTACTCCTGGTCCGGCATGGGCAGGATCCACAAGGGTATCCGCGAGCAGGGCCGCTACCTCAACAGCAGGCCCTCCATCCAGAAGCCAGAAGTTTTCTTCCTGCCCGACTTGCCCACCACACCCTACTTCTCGCGGGACGCTCAAAAGCACGACGTGGAGTTGCTGGAGCGCAACTTCCAGACCATCCTGTGCGAGTTTGAGACCCTGTACAAGGCGTTCTCAAACTGCAGCCTCCCACAAGGATGGAAAATGAACAGCACGCCCAGCGGGGAGTGGTTCACCTTCTACCTGGTGAACCAGGGCATGTGCGTGCCCAGGAACTGCCGGAGATGCCCACGGACGTACCGCTTGCTCGGGAGCCTCCGTACCTGCATTGGCAACAATGTCTTTGGGAACGCCTGCATCTCTGTGCTGAGCCCGGGCACCGTCATCGCTGAGCACTACGGGCCCACCAACATCCGCATCCGCTGCCACCTCGGTGAGTGTCTGGCACCGTGGGTCATGTGTCAGGAGGGTGGCAGGGTGCAGGAGCCCCAAAAATGTCTCTGGCACTCTGTGCTCTTGGGGCTCTGACACCTTTGGCCTGAGGAAGGTTTTGGGGGCTTTGGTGGTGACAGTCCCTGGGTTCCTGACATCCCCAGCATCTCCAAATCAGCAGCAGGAGGGTTTCACCTCCTCCTCCTGCTGACCCAGGGCTGTGGACTCTTGCTGGTGTATGATACAGGGCTGATTTTACATAGGGGTCTCTGAATATCCCCTTCTGTGCAGGCAGGTCCCTCTCCCATCCTGGGATGTGGGGCAGCCTGAGGCGCTGCTCCAGGACCATGTTGTGCCATTGGCAGCTCCCTCTGCCTGGAATCCTGGGTGCTCTACATGGGACACGGGTAGATGGGAGCACAGAGATGCTGCTTTGGGGTTTGCAAAGCTGCAAGTGAGGGCTGGGAGGTCCTGGGGTGTCCCCTGTGGTGGGTCAGGTGCTGGGCTGGTGGCACAGTGCTCCCTGCAGGCACGGGGAGAGCCCACACGGCACAGATGGCTGGGCTGGCACAGCACCGGCCGTGCCGGGGGAGGCACCGCACGGGCCCGGCTGGCAAACACCAACCGCGCCTGTTCAGCCAACAGCTCGGGTAAACACACCCAGGCACTGCTGGCCATTTGTGGGGAATTGTTTTCAGAGCTGATCCCAGGAGCTGCCCTTGCTGGTGCCAGGAGGAAGCTTGTCACTCACCCCTCTCTCTGGGGCACTGGGGGATGTGCTCCCCTCATGAGGGGCTGGGAGAGGTTCCTGGGAGGAGCCAGTGGGCTCAGGTGAGCACACCTGGAACACACACGCCCTGGGCAGAGGAATGACACAAGTCATTTGCTTGTCCTTCCACTGGGACTCAGCACTGGGCCAGAGGCACACTGGCACCCCCACCTTGGTGCTGGGAACACAGTTCTTGCTGTGCCCAGGGCATGGATGTGTTTAAGACACAACCTGCCCTTTCAGGCAGCTGGATTGCAAAGCCAGCACAGCCATCAGTGGGGCAAATCACTCCTGAGGATTTACTACAGGGACAGGCAGCTTCCATGGGCCAGGGCAGCATCCTGAGGGTGTGGGTGGGATGGAAGGGCTGCAGGCTGCTCCCTCCCTGCATCCCCCAGCAGCTCAGCTTCCCTGTTCCAGCATCTCCAGCTGAGGCTGTTGTGCAGGGAAATGGCTTTGGATTTTGCAGCCTTTGAAACAGCAGCTTTGTAGTCCCAGCTTTCCCGGGCAGCTGGGAGTCCCTGCTGCGCTGGCTGGGTTTGGCATTGCTCTTGGATCCGTCTTGCTCGTTTGCTGCATCGTTACCGTTCAGGAGCCACGTGAGCCCTGACCCCTTTCTCCACCACGGCCACATCTTCAGGGCAGGATGGCACTGCAGCAGCTCCAGTGTCCCCAGCACTGCAGGGGTGACAGTCCCGGTGCAGGAGGTGATGGGATCAACCCCTGTCAAACTGCCTTGGTTTGTGCTGGTATTTTAGGAAAAGACCCATTTTTATTTCTATGATTGTCCTTCATGTGGCCCTCACAGAGCTGCTTCCCTATGAGCGTTTTGTGACTCCCCCAGATTTCTGTCCTTGCAGCCCCATGGGTCACCCTGAGCCAGCACCTTGGGTGGGGACTGAGGGATGGGGCAGGTCCCTGGGGAGCTTGTGGTGGAGCCACAGCAGAGCCCCCATTTTCCAGCCCCAGTGCAATTCCTCCTCTCCCATCCTTGTCTGGGGCAGGGTCATTGCTGCAGGGCTGGAGGAAGGAGCAGGCAGGATTTACCTTTGGTCCTGAAGTTGGAAAATATCCCAGGAGCCTGGCTCCCTGTGCACACCTCGGGGCCATGGGCTCTGGGGACTGGGAAGCTGCTCCAGATATGAAAGTAGTGCCTGCAGTGCTGAGCTTGCTGGGGACAGTGAAAAGGCAGGAGGGAGCAGACAGGGAATGGGGCAGGGGCTGAGCTGCTCCAGGCTTGGGGTTCAGGTCACTCCCTGAAGGGGAGCAACCCCTCAACAGCAGCGTGGGGCTCACACAGAGCTCAGTTTGCTCCCTGCTACCCCACCACAGGGAATTCAGCACAACCTGACCCTCCCTGTCCTCTCTCTTTGTGCCTGAAGGTCTGAAGACACCCAGCAACTGTGAGCTGGTGGTGGGGGGCGAGCCCCAGTGCTGGGCTGAGGGCCGGTGCCTGCTCTTCGACGACTCCTTCCTGCACACGGCGTTCCACGAAGGTGAGTTCAGTGTGTGGGGCCTCATGGTGTCCCCTGTGGTGTTGGGGACTGGGGATGAGTCGGGGTGGCACCCATGCCCATAACCTTCTGCTGCCCCAGTGTGGCTGGGTCCCTATGTCCTGAGGGGCTCAGGGCCCTGGCCTGCCCTAGGTGGGAGCATTCCTGTCCCTGGCATGGTAGGGCTCCCCATGAACTCACTCCCTCTCCCGGGACATCCTGGCACCCTTTCCTGGCACAGCCCTGGAGCCCCTCAGCCAGCCCATGGCTCGCTCCCATCCCGACTTGCTCATGGGCCCAGCACAGGGCCTACTGATCCTCTGCCCTCATGGCAGCTCAGTTTCCTTCATCACTGAGCTCTGCAGGGCAGCTCTGGCTGTAGTGCCACGGCCTCGGCCTCCTCCTCTTGCCCTCAGAAATCCCTTTTGTCACCCAGGCAGGGAGCAGAGTCCATCGCCAGCCCAGCAAGGCCGAGCCCTGGCCTCCATGCTGCTGAGGGAACAGCACACACAGTCGTGCTCTTCAGTATGACCAAGGGCATTAGGAACTGCCCAAATCCCTTCCTTGCTCTATCTGCAGCCCTGCTGCAGCTCGGTGCTGGCAGGCCAGCAGGGGAGCAGCCTTGCTGGATTTCTGGATGGTTTCTCCTCCCTCCTGACGGGGCCTGTTCCGCTCCAGCTCTCCCGGATTACCCGGCATTAGTCGCCCGTGGCACGAAAGCATCAGGCAGAGCTGC
Source organism: Zonotrichia leucophrys gambelii (assembly GCF_028769735.1). Lineage (NCBI taxonomy): Eukaryota > Metazoa > Chordata > Aves > Passeriformes > Passerellidae > Zonotrichia > Zonotrichia leucophrys. The sequence goes on from NC_088185.1 coordinate 4,667,470, forward strand.
TTTACACAGGGGAGCATGCAGAGAGAGTGGGAGAACAAAAGCTGTTGCTTCCACATCAAACCTGCTGTGGGATTGGGAAGCACAGCTCCGTGCAGGGCCGGGAAGGCCGGAGTGGCGCAGCAGCCGCTCTCCGCACAGATCCAGGACGCAGCTGCATGGAGGCCTTGCCTCAGGAATCCTCAAATCCCAAAGCAGGCCTGGCAGGGAGGAGCAATACCCATGTCCCTGAATTCCCGGTAAGCAGCTGTTTACTGGGGTTGCACTGGAGAGGTACCTCCCTGCTCTCATTTTGCATTTCCAGTCCCCCATATTGGAATATTACCAATATAGCTGGACAGAGCGTGCCTGGGCTTGTCTGGCCCTTGCTGCTTGACCAAAAGGCAGCAGCTGTGGTGTTTTCACCTCAGAGACACCTTTGGCTAGCTGGGTGCTGCAGCTGGGTGCTTGGGACAAGTCCAGACGTGCAGGAGCTCAGGTTTACCTCTGGTGGAGAAGCTTTAAGGTGAGGATGAAAGAAAGGAGTCGCTTCTGAGGGAGGGTTTCAATCCAGAGCTTTATTCCTGGCACATAGGCCTCTGAATCCAGCAACAGCTCCAACAGAACTCCCCGAACTGCGTGGTTGCTGTTCCTTTTAACACCGGGGAGAGGGGCAGGGAAGGGGCACAGAGGGCTACCAACCAGGTAGAGGGGAGAAAGTCTTAAGGGACAAATGACACCTGGATGGCTCAATGTCCTCTAGGGGTGGAAGGCATCTTTTGAACTCTGCCAATCACTTAATGCCCTTCTGGAATGTCAGGACTGACAGACAGAACTCAGCAGGGGTCAGGGTGGGGGAAAGGAGAGGTGATTGACACACCTGGCGAAGGACTGGGGTGTCACAGGCATCTTTTATGAAAAATTCTTTCCTTAGGATTTTTCCTCCTGAGAAGCTAGAAAGCTAGAGGCCTCAGGAACAAAATGTAAACAATGGTTATCCGCTGCTGTGGAATGCAACAGGTGGTTTTTTCATTGGCCCATGTTGGATGTTTGTAATTAATGGCCAATCACAGCCCAGCTGGCTCGGACTCTCTGTCCGAGACACAAACCTTTGTTATCATTCTTTCTTTTTCTATTCTTAGCTAGCCTTCTGATGAAATCCTTTCTTCTATGCTTTTAGTATAGTTTTAATATAATATATATAATGAAATAATAAATCAAGCCTTCTGAAACATGGAGTCTCTTCCCTCATCCTAAGACCCCTGTGAACAGTCACACTGGGGAAACTGAGGGAAACCATGACATCACACTGCAACATCCCCAGGTGCCCTGGAGGAAGGTTTGCTGGGGTTGCACTGGGGAGGTGGGTGCCTCCCTGCCCTCACTGTGTTCTTCCACCCCTCAGGTGCCCCGGAGGAAGGTCCCCGCGTGGTGTTCATGGTAGACCTGTGGCACCCCAACGTGGCGGCGGCCGAGCGCCAAGCCCTCGACTTCATCTTCGCGCCGGGACGATGACGGCGCTGCCCGGCCTGGTGGGTTCAGGGCAGCTCTGCCGGGGCCCTCTCCCGGCTCACGGCCTCGGTGCTCCCTCCCGGGGATGTTGTAAATGGAAACTGTGACGTGTATCCGCGCCCATCCTCTTCCTCCATCGTTGGCTTCAGGGATTCTTTTGCAAGCGCCGGCGCCTCGGCCCCGCCGGGGCTCGCTGCCCCCCCCGCTCCGTCGTGTTCTGTTGCTAACTGTGTTTTGCGGTGTTCAGAAGTAGAGTAACAAACCCAAGGGTGCTCGTTTGAATGTAATGTAAAAATTTTTCTCGTGGTCATCAAAGGAACAACACACACACACCATAACAGCCAACCAGCCTGCCCTGCCCGGGATGGACGGACTGATGGACACTGGGGGCTGCCATGGGCACTGTGCTCCCCCCAGGTTGGGTGTGATGGGCTGGGCAGGGCACAGCTCTGCTCACAAAGAACCCTCCTGGGGCTCCTGCTTCCTCCTCCATGTGCCAGCCGGGGCTCCCCAGCCCTCCTGCCCTCAGAAACCCCTTTTGTCACCCAGGCAGGGAGCAGAGTCCATCGCCAGCCCAGCAAGGCAGGAGCCCTGACCTCCACCCTGCTGAGGGAACAGCACACACAGTCGTGCTCTTCAGTCTGACCAAGGGTGTTTGCAATTGCCCAAATCCCTTCCTTGCTCTATCTGCAACCCTCAGTTTTCCCAGCTCCCAGCTGGGAGGCCCTGCAGGGGCAGGGATGCTGTTTGGAAAAAGAGAATGGGGGTTTTGTCTGTCTGTAGGAAGAAAGGAGGTCACCATTCCTTCTGCTGCTCCATGTTCTCCTTTCCTCAAGCCAGGGCAGGCACACACAGTGGCAGCTCCCATGGACCTGACACCACAGGACAGATTCCCAAGGGGGGGTTGATTCTGCAGCCTGAGCAATGAGGTCCTGCCCACCCAGGGACCACCACGCTTTTCCTGAAGTCCCCCCATCTGTTTGGGGTCTGGGGGCTGGTTTATAACACCCCCCCAAAGCACAGTGTGTGGTGGATGCTCACAGCTCTGCCTGGGGACTCTTTGCCTCTGTGCCCTGCCCGGGAGGGACCAGCCCTGTCCCCCAACAACTTCTTTACAGACTTTTCAGTGAGTCGATTGCAAGAGGAGGCAGAGATTTCAAATACATCTGAGATATTTTTTACACCCGTCTTGTTACAGACTACCTGAAGTGCATGATTTCTACACGCATTGGCTACCTGGACACAGGCCCTGGGGAAGCAGGCTGGCTCTGTCCAAAGGTTGGTAACATTCATACAGTGGATAAGCAAAGATTATCAATAAACAGTTGTGCTGAAAACAGAATGGGCTTTGCCTGCTGTTATAACAACTCCAGGGTCAAGCAAACAGCAAAGGGTTGGGTCCTGCTTATCTGGTGGGGGAGAATGGCCTGGAGAGAGCAGGAGCTGCAGGGTGGGAGGGGGCACAGGCCTGTTTGCCATGGATACAGTGAGTGTGGCTAGGGCTCAAAAATACCCAGCCCATGGAAACTCTGTCCTGAGCAATCACAGCCCCCCAGGCTGGATTTGGCCAGGTTGGATGGGGCTCTGAGCAACCTGGTCTGGTGGGTGAATCCTTGCCCATGGCAGGGACTTGCAAATGGATATTTGAGGTCTTTTCCAACCCAAATCATCCTGGGATTTTGTGATGTCAGTGGAGCCCAGTCTGCCAAGGAGCACAGGGAGCATCTCCCACAGCCTGCTGGTGGGGGACAGCTGTGGGTTCCAGCCCTGCTGACTGGACCAGAGCAGCAGAATGTCCCCAGCCATCCCTAGGAGCAGCTGCAGGCCCAAAGCTCCACACAGAAGCCATCAGCCTTGCCAGAGCATCCACAAACCATTTCAGGAATTCCTTCCAGCTGCCTGCACTGATTCATCAAAGGCAGCAGCTTCCCAGGAGCATCTCCAGAGCACAGGGTGCTGCTCAAATCCTACCCAACTGCCTGCAAACCAATGCCTCACCCCCTTAAGCACAAAACCAGCTTGGCAGGGCAGGAATTGCTCCCCATGAGCCCCCCTGGCAGCACTCAGACAGGCCCAGCTGATGGAGCAGATTAAAAATGCCCCTTTTTTAAGCATCCTCTCTAGCACAGCCATTGCCCTACGGGCTGGGAGCTCTCTGTGTGCTGTTCTCTCCTGACCAGCACAGAGCTGGGTGGGCAGGCAGGGGCTGGCTGGGCAGATTCAGCCTGAGCAGCTGAAGGAAGGAGCAGAGCCAGCCCAGCTGTTCCTGGCTGGCAGACAGCTCAGCAGATTGCAGAGCAGGATCCCTGACGGCAGCAGGCAGGAGCATCCATCCACTCTGTGCTTGGCTGCTGTGCCAAATCTCCCTCCTGTCCCTCTCAGGCTTCTCCTTCCACTTCTCTGTGTTTTCTGCTAGAGCACACAACCACTTTCCAAGCAGCCAGGCAGGACCTAAGTGGATCTCCCAGAGAAGAGCAGGCTGGAGCTGCTCCTGGTGCTCCTCTGGGAATTGCTGAGGGAACCCAGATCTGCTGAGGGCACAGAAGGGACAGGCAGAGCAGCATCTCCCAGAGGAGTCACTTGGCTCAGCTGAGCAGGGATCCCAGAGCACACAACCCTCATCCCTCTTGCCTTCTCCCACCCTGATATTCTTCCTTGTGATGTTCCCTGTGCTGCCTCCAGAACCAGAGCAGTGGAAGTGAGCAGAGAGGTCACCAGGTAAGCAGCACCTTACCTTGTGCCATCTTCCACAGGGGTGGAACTGAGACAGGAGGTCTCCAGGGTGGCTCCAGCTCAGGCTTCCCAGGGAGTTTTCACTCCTACGCTGCCAACAGGCTCCTGACAGTCCTTCCATGGCCAGGATGGGAGCAGTGCCACACAACTCTGCTCCTGCTGAAACACCTCGTCAGCTGCCAGGGCTGCCAGCCAGGTGGCATCTGTGCCCAGCCACCCCTGAGCAAGCAGCTGGAGTCCTCTGAACTTCCCAGCAGTGCCTGAGGAGCAGCCCTGGGATGACAGAGCAACCTTGGGAATGGTCTGTGCTGGAGTGGGAGCAGAGTTGTGGCAGTGGTGACCTTCCCATGCCCAGCTCTGATTCAGCACCTCCCCACGTTCATGTCTCTGCTCACCATCTCTTGGTGACCCCAGTCACACATCTATCCACCAGGAACCTTCCAAGCAGCTGCTCTGCAGGACTGATTGAACCAACAGGCTCTGCCTGTTCCACCCCAGCACTGCAGGAACCACCCCTGGAGGAGGTAAACAGGGAACAGCTCCCACAGCCCAGCCCATCACACCAGGAAGCACAAACATGACAACAACGTGACTCTGGCTGCTGGGATGAGCCTTGGAGACTCCTTTATTTCCAGAGTCACACTCAGGGGTGTGTCTGCACCAGCAGCAGGGTCCAAACACAGCTATCCATCCCTCAGTGTAAGCAGCCACCTCCACAGGTCCCCCTGGCCACCACGGACTGGGGACACTGTCAGAGCAGAAAGGGGACAGCTGCTGAGGGGATACAAAACCTCTTTGGTCCCATCAGCTAAGAGGCAACTTTGGGGTCTGCAGAGTGTGGGCAAATGGAGCAGTAAGAGCAGTGAAGTGAGGTCCTGCAGGAGGAGGGAGGGAGCACAGGCTGAGGGACACTCCCACCACCACCACCCAGACCCTGTGAGGCTGCACATCCACAAGGAGGGCAGGGCTGGGCTGGACCATCACTGACCAGGGAGGTGTGGAGGGACAGGGACATCCCTCCAGAGCCACCTGTGGTGTAAAAACCTCCTGGGAGCACCCAGAAGGGGACTGTGAGCTCTGCAGCTCTTGCTCTGCTCCCGTGTGACAACAGGCAGGCACTGCTAACCAAGGTAAGGCACAACGTCATGGAAGGATCATTGCCATGGATTAAGGGACAGAAATAAAGCCAAAGTCTGACCAGGGCAAGGGCAGGCACACACAATGGCTGACTGACATGTCTGAAAGGCAGCAGTGCCTGGGGGCTGTGTAACTCAGAGCAAGGTGAGGTTTTACCTCAGATCAAGGCACATGGGGAGTCTGCAGAGCACCAAGGAGTCCCTGTAAAGTCCATGTAAACCAAGAGCCCCAAGATGCTGCATTCTGTCCTCAGTCTTTGGTAAATGCTGTCAGTGACACCTGCACCAGCCCAAAATGTGCTTCAGGAGAGGGCAAGGAGTGTCCCTTCCTCAGGGCCAGGCAGGCTGGAGACCCCAGAGAGGCAGGGCAGTGCCTCCTGCCTCTCTAGGCACAAACAGCTGAGATTTTCCTTACTGGAGATGAACATTCACAGGGCTGAGCCGTTGTCCAAGCACAGCAGCTCACAGCAGGTTCACCCCATGCTTCAGCAGCTTCTGCTTGGCCTTGCTGGGCAGGCTGAAGGCACTGTCATGAGGGTTGGGGACGCCTGAGTTGCGCAGGGGAGCTCCCAGCTGCTGGAAGTAGGTCTCTTGGACAGGATTCCTGCAGGCATACACGGCTGTGGAGGCGTTCCTGGAGGGGCAGGGAGAGGCAGGGGTCAGACTGACAGCTTTGGGCAAGATTCACAGCTGGGCACTGGGATCCCAGGTTTTGAGAGGGATTTTCAGGTGTTTCAGCATGGGAATATGGAGCTAAACAGGCACCAAACACCTGAAGGCCACAGGGAACCAGACCCTGGCATCCTTAAAAGGGACAATGAGATATCACAAAATCATTTAGTTTGGGAAAGACCTCCAAGACCATCAAGTCCAACCTGTGACTGAGTCCAGCTCAGTGCTCTGGACTGGGTGACAAGGTGGGGATTGGTCCCAGGTTGGACATGATGCTCTGGGAGAGCTTTTCCAAACTTAATGATTCTGGGATTCTGTGTTTGGCCACACTCCAAAGCTTCCCCTTGCTGCCAGCCCAGCCCAGCACACCACGAGCCTGGAACACTCCTTGTGCCTGACATTCCTCCTCTGCCACTGCTGCTGGCCACAACCAAATCCCAGCACAGCACCTTGCAGCAGGAACCACTCCTCTCACAGGTGTGATGAAGCTCAGACAAGAGTCAGATTCAGCCACCACCAAAGCTGTGATTAAAAACATTAATTAAGACTAAGAATCCCCCCTCCCAGGGTATTCCCTGCAGGAGGGCTGGCAGGGAGCAAAGCCAAGGACCCTGGATTCCTCCTCGAAGGAGGAAAGCAGCAACTGCTATGTTTGCTGACACCCTTCTGTGACAACTCTCCATAAAAGAAAGCAGTTTTAGTCATCTTGTTACTCAGGCTGATTCACACATGGAGTTGCTTTTTTCGGGGTAACAGGGAACATGCCAGCTTAGCCAGTCAGTTTAGGATTGGATTTAAGCAGCCAGCAAAGCTCATGCTAAACAAGGAATTCTCCAGCACTGAAGTGTGTGATTCACATTCCCTTGGCAAGCAGTGCCAGAGTTACTGTGTAATTCCCAGGAGCATCTTTATTTCATCATGTTTTGGACAAACAAGCAGGACCAGGTGGGTGGAATCTGTGCACTCCCAGCTCAGCTGAGGAAAGGGGTGTCCACTTCAGCCATGGCCTGGCAAAGGGCTCTGGATGTCAGGGAAATCTCTGGGTTTTGGGAAGGGATCTGGCTGGGATAAGACCATCCTTCCTGGTGCATCACAATTGAGTTTGCCATGCACATCACAGAGTGTTTCCAACCCAACAAGCCGTGCAAGAAAACAATATCTAGGTTGCCAATTCTGGGCGCCTCTGGCTCCCTGCCGAGACACAAATTTATTAGGAACAGCTAAATTTAAAACTGTGTCTTAGAACCTTACAGTGCCAGGAACTGGCAATTGTGTGAGTGTTGCATCTTAATCCAAGCCATGGCACCACTCAGCTGTGCCCTCAGCCCACCCTCCTGGTGCCACTGCAGCCTCTCAACATCCAGGAACCCACAATCAAAGGAAATTTAGGGAATAAAGCAACGTGACTGGTCCTTGGGTGTGGTAACAAAACCCAGCCAGGTTTGAAAGGGGTTGTGCCCTTCTGGGGCAGGAGGTTTGTGAGCAGCCCTTACCTGATGATCACCTCTGAGGCCGTGGGGAGCTGGCTGAAGTCGGAGTGGATGAGGGTGGCTGCCCTCAGGAAGTGCCGGTCTAGGGGTCCAGGTGTGTGGGGCAAGTTGGCTAAATAACAGGAGAGAGGGGTGTAAAAACCCATTCTGCAGTGTGCTCCTGTTCATTGAGCAGGAAAAGGCTCTGGAGCTCACCACACACAGCTGCAGAACAGGCTGGGGACACCCTCAACCCCAACAAAGATCCCACAACAGAGCCTTTGATGTGGGGTCTGTGGTGGGAGCTCTGCTGAGAAATGTTGTCTGAGGCATGAGAAAAGGCTCCCATAAACCCCATTCTCCTCATTGCTCCCTCCTGCAGGCCCAGAGGATGAAGGCTCACCTGTGAGGACGTTCTGCACACGGTCATAGTGTGTGAAGCTGTAGTTTGTCCTGGCTGAGGCTGAAGAGTCCTTGGGCAGGGTCTCCCTCAGGTGAACCTCGAGGCCATTTAGGGAGGCCAGGCTGCTGTGGTACTGCAGGCAGAGGGAAAGGAAAAGCTCAGAGCCTCACCTGGGCCTCACCTGGGCTTCAAGGAGGTTCTGGAAGGAGCTCAGGTGACAGAAGGACCGGACCCTTCCTTGCTCTGCTGTCCAGGCTCCCACCTAAAATGGCTGGGAAATTTTGGCATGGAGGGAACAGACAAGTCACAGAGCTCCCAAGGGAGGGAACAGAAAAGTCACAGAGATTCAGAGGCAGTGATGGGGCTCTGGGCAACCTGGTCCAGTGGGAGCTGTCCCTGCCCATGGCAGGGGTTGGAACGGGATGGGCTTTAAGGTCCTTCCCAACCCAAACCAGTCTGGGGTTCTATGACTCAGAAAAGGGCCCTCCAACCTGACAATCAGCCATTAAGGCACCTGATGCTACTAATTACAGGAAAATGCAAGGCCCCATTAATTTACCATCAACCATGACTCTCCAGGGCTCATTTCACATGATTTACAGCCCCAGCAAGGGACATTCCTTTGCTTACACCGGGCAGCACAAACACACACAACAAAGCACTGAATGAATGCCAAGCTGCTATTCTGGATGGATTTTCAGTAGTGCAGAGGCCCTGGTCATGCTGAGGCTCCCTGGGCACAGGCAGGGCACAGGCAGGGGTCCCCCACCACTCCTGGGAAGATTAACTCCATAATCCTCATCCTGCCAATGAGCTTTTCCCTACTGGGGAGAGGATCAAGCCTTTGTTCAGCAGGACGGCAGTGGCTGGCCTATCCTTGACCCCTGTCATGGCACAGATTTTCCTTTCTGTTGCAATGAAATGAAGGGATAAGACCTAAAGAGCAGCAGGAGGCGAGGCCAAGAGCCTCCCACTCCACAGGGAAAGTCTGGGATGGAATCCACCCTCCCAGAGGTTCACAGCTGCACAAGCAGCATATTTTACCCTTCTTTGGTGCCATTTGGGGGCCTCAAAGCATTCAAAAAACACATTAATAGTAACTAAGCTTTGACATCCCTGAGAGTGGAGGGTCATTTTTAACCTACAGATAAACAAAGGGACAGACAAGCTGAGGTTGTGCCTCAAATCCACCAGCAGCAGAGCCCAGCTGCTCCTCCTCCTGGGACAATGGGACATGCAGGGCCCCTCTCCTCAGGGATAACACACCTGCACCCATGGGAAGGTGCAGCAGAAGGGCCCAGGTACAGCTGAATTCCAAAGGAATTGAAAACAAGGGAACGTGAGATGGAAGCAGGATGTCTGGGGAAAGAGGAACCTGAATGGAATGAGGGCTTGTCAGCGCCAGGGCAAGCCCTGGGAAGATGAGCTGTGCAATCCCTGTGCAATAGGGATTCCACTCTCCAGCCTGACAATTCCCACCTGCCTGTGTCCCTCCTGCTGTTCCAGACGAGCAGAAAGGGGACAAAGTGCCATGTCTGGTGCAAAGGGCTCTGCCTGCACCTCAGGGCTCAGCTGATTTGGCAGCAATCCCAAGGCAGGCACATCAGCCCTGCTGTGCAGAGCAGACATTCCCCAGCTCCCAGGTGTCCCACAGCTCCGAGGGGAAGGAGCAACCTTGAGGCTCTGCATTAGTCTGAGCTTCCCTCCACCTTCCAGTCTGGCTGGGGAAGGAAATTAGGTTGTTCCTATGGCAACTGGCATATCAAACAGGGCTCTGCAGCTTTGACTCAGCTCCTGGTAGGGAGGCAGAGGCCAGGCAGCAGCTCTGAAGCTGATGCTTCACAGGAAACATGGGGGGCCAGCACATCCTGCCCCTGCAGGATGGGAGTGGGAGGGAGTCTGGGCACCCAAACCCCACCACAGGGAGATTTGGGGTTGCTCTGGTGTTACCTGGGTGCAGTGCCCACATGGCATCCCTGTCCCCAGCCCCAGGGAGCAGCCTGGAGGCTCCCACAGCCAAGGGATCCCCTCTGGGTCCTGCTGCCAGCCACGGCTGCGGTGCTCCCTGAGGAGAGGCGGTGACACACAGGCTGGGGCTTTAACACACCCTAAAACCACGGAACCCACGGGGATCCCCAGCGAATCCCAGCTCCAGCAGAGGCCCCTGGCAGCCCGCGGGTGTCTGTCACACCCCCACGCTCTGCTCCGAGCCGGCAGTGCCAGACAACAGCAGCAGCACCGGGAGCTGCCTGTGAGACGCGGCTGGCCCCGCTCCGCTCCGCCAGCTCCCACGCAGCCTGCCGAGCCTGCCACAGCTCCCAGCAGGTGATGGAGGCACCAGGAGCACGATTCAGCACTCCCTGCTCAGCTGTGAGCCCCGTGCCCACCAGCATGGGGGGCAGAGCGTTCCCACTCACCACGTCCTGCACGGCACCGTGGTCGCGGCTCAGCCGCTCCTCAGCCAGCAGCGACAGCACCAAGCCCTGGATGCAGTGAATGTAGAGGCTCAGCTGGGCTGGCTCAGCCCCTGTGCCACCCAGCCTGTCCCTGCTGCCTGGACACGGCCTGTCCCCTGCAGGGACGCTGGGCAGAGCCTCCTGGAGCTCTGGGAGCAGTGGCTGCCTCCTGTTGTGGAGCTGTGTGTGTCCAGCAGGGCCTGGACAATCCAAGCCCCAGCTGTGGTCACCCGCTGTGCTGTCACTTCCCCCAGACACACGGTCCTGGCTCGCAGTCCATGGCTTGTCCTCCTCACTGGATTTTCTCAGCTCCTGGGCAGGAGAGGGAACAGCTGGGCTGTGGCTGACTGAAAGGGAATTTTGGGAAGCACAGTGATCAACGTCAGAATGCACAGGGGATTCCCCCTTGTCCTGGCTCTCCTGCTCGCAGAAGTAAGGGTTGGGGAAGGAAAAGCCTTCCAGGTATGGGCCTGTAGTCCAAGTACATTCAGTCTGGAGCGAAGAAGGGCTTGGGAGCTGCTCTGCGTCGCTCTCTGAGGGGAAGGATGTTTTCCTGCTGAGCTCTGAGTTTTCACTGCCTGCTTCACTCAGGTTTGCAGCTGAAGAATTCTTTGTGCCGGCTCCCATTCCAGAAAAGTCCATCAGAGGACTTGCAGGGCTGCTCAGCTGCACAGCATCTCCAGGGGCAGATGTTTCTGATGCATCCTCATGGGACTTCTGCACAGAGATTCCATCCAGGGCTTGGTTTTCATGAGCATCTGTTGATTCTGGAGCTGCCTGGGAGCAGAGAGCACTCTCCTCTCCTCTGGGGTCTGCTGGGGACATGGGTGACCTAGTGGGAGATGACAAGTGGATGAAACACTGAGCAGGATCTCATAGCTGCTAACCCCACTGGCTCCTGGCACTGATCAATGTCTGATCCCTGATCAATGGCTGATCCATCCCCTGCTACAAAGAGACCTGGGAAAAGGATGGGCCGAGGTCTGACACAGGTGAAAAGCCTGGGAATCTCACCCTGCAGGCTCCTGGGAATGTCCCTGCCTTGTCCACAAAGCAGTGCTTGAGGGCCAAGAGCTCCCAGCTGGTCTGGGGAAGCAGCTCTGCTCCAGGCTGCTCCCAGCAGGGATTTGGATATGGAATTCTGCCCAGCCTGAGGGGCTCAGGGAGCTCCAAAGGCAGTGACAGAGCCTGAGTTAGCTCCAGGGAAACCAGTGACAATGACAACAGGGACACAGTGTGAGCTCCTGCCCCTGGGTCAGGCTGGTTTCCTACCTGGCCATCCACTCCACGGGGAAGTCCTGGAGAGCAGAGACCTCCTCTGCAGTGAGGAACACCGGCAGCACTCGGACACCCGGCGGCAGCAGAGGGTCTGCAAGAGCAGGGGAGGATTCAACAAACAATCCTTCTGACAGGATTTTTCGTAAAATATGAATTATGAAATATTTTTCAGAAAATCCTTTTGACAGGATTTTTTCTCCTGAGAAGCTGAGAGGCCTCAGAAACAAAATGTAAACAATAATTATCTGCTGCTGTGGAATGCAACAGGTGCATCTGTGATTGGTCCATGTGAGTTGTTTCTACTTGATGACCAATCAGAGGTTCAGCTGTACTGGGACTCTGGTGAGTCACAAGATTTTATTATCATTCTTTTCTATTCCTTTCTAGCCTTCTGATGAAATCCTTTTTTCTATTCTTTTAGTATAGTTTTAACATAAAAATTTCTCTTAATTATATATCATAAAATAATAAATCAGCCTTCTGAAACATGGAGTCAAGGTTCTCATCTCTTTCCTTATTCTGGGACCCCTGCAAACACCACCACACCAAACTCCATGATCCTGCATCCCAATTGAGCTGGGCAGCCTGTTCCCAGCATTTTCCCATCCCTCCATGCCTGACACAGTTAAATTTCCCCTCAGTGTTTCCATCCTGGCAGATCATCCCCACACTGATGCTGAGAGAGAGGGGATGGCTGGAGGTTTGGACTGCAAGCACCAGCCATCTGTTGTCAGGGGCTGGCAGTGGCCAAGTGGCCACATGGGGAGCTGGAACTAAGGCTGGGAATCTGCAGAATCTGGAATCAAACCCAAAAGAGCAAACCCCAGCAGAAGGAGCTGGTTCTGATCACACAGCACAGGCTGGCTGGTGGCAGCAACACCCTCTGGGATATTCTGGAGCTCCTCCAGCACCCAGCACAGCTTGGGTGTGAATCCCAGAGAGCCAGCCCGTGCTCCCATGCAGGGAAGGCAGCTCAAAGGATGCAGCTGGATGCTCACCAGGCTCCTGCAGCTCCTCAGCTCCAGGCTCACTCTGCAACAAAAGCCAAAAATCAGCTCTGTGCATCGATCAGGGACACCAGAACACCTTTGTCACCCTCCCAGTCCCCCAAGGTTGCAGCAGACCCCACATCACCCTCCCAGCAAACTCTGGGACTCTTCAGTGCTGCAAAGTGTTTTGGTCCTTAGGGAGCTCTCAAAGCCAAGGGGAGCTTCCCAAGAACCAAAATACACCTAAAATTCAGGACAGAGCCCAGATTTATCATCACCACCTGCTCAGGGAACAGAAATTCCCTTCATTCAAGCAGAAGAAAAGCAAAGGTTGCCTTTATATCTGCATACTGATGGCTTTTATAGAACATCTTGATCACATACATAGTAATTTTTGACAAGTTTTAAAGCAAATGAAAACTGCTGTTTGTCAGAGACTCATTTGGTGGATTTCCCAGTAAATACCAAAACTTGTGTAAAAAGCCAGTCAAAACATCACATAAATGAGGACTCATGAATTCAGTAAGACTGAAAAAAGAAAGCTAATTCCTAGTGCAGAAATATTGGAACCTTTTTAAATCATGACTAATAAAAGCTTTAAGCATCATCACCAATATTTGTCCTTCCCCATGGTGGCCCATGCCAGATCTGTGAGACAAGAGCTCCCACAGCACATCCTCACAGGAATCTGCCTGCAGGGAACGTGTTCAGTGCCGTACCTGCCCTGGGGACCGGCTGCCCTGCAGGAGGACTTTGGCAGTGAGTGGAGGTGGCAGCTGGGTGCTCACAATCCTGAAAGGACAAAGCAAAGTCAGACAAGCACAGAATGGCTTGGCTTGACAGGGAACTTAGAGATCAACAGCTTAGACAACTCTGATGGCATTTGGTGACAAAATGTCTCTGCCAGACAGACCAGAGGCACAGGGTGACACACCCTGGTGCAGGACAAGGCTCCCAAGTCCCTCCTCAAGTCAAATGCCCAGGTCCCTTCGCTCTCAGGTGCTGCAGTGACTCACTCTAGTGTCCTGCCTGCAGCTATGAGGTCACTCCCTGGCAGATGCTCTCCCTGTGGCACATTTCCAGTGCCTGTAAAAGGTGTCACTGGAACAGCTCATGCCAATAAAAAATGGCACTTGAGCGCTGCTGCCAAGGAATTCTCGGAATTCCCCACCTCCTGTCTTTCAGGGCCACCTTGGAGGCTTTCCTTGAAGTCATTCAGTCATCTTTGATGGAAGGAAGCTGGAATTTCTTGTGGGGAATCCTGGTTCATCCCCCTGTGCACCTCCTGTCAGCACAGACAGTGGTGCTGGGCAGCAGGTCAGACAAACCCAGGGACACACCTGCACTGAAGTGCACACCTGCAGAGGGAACACTGCTGGGAGAGCACAACATCCACTCATCTCCCTTTTCCTGGGTGACTTCTCCCTAAAAATTCTCATAAATTCAGTCCTCACACCCTGCTGAGTATCAAAAACCAGCAGATTTTTACTAAGACCCCAATCTTGAACTCCTTCATGATGATGAACACAGATAACCTTGGAGAGACTGCTCACAAGGGCCTGGAGTGGCAGGATAGGGGGACAATGGACTCAAATTACTACAGGGAGGGGTTAGATGGGATATTTGGAAGGAATTCTTCCCATGAGGGTGGTGAGTGTCACTACAGGACACGAAAAAACACAAGCGCATGCCGCTGTTCTCAAGGTGAAGGAAAAAAGGGAAGTTTATTTTCTGACTCTAACATTTATAGTTTTCCAAGAGAGACAGTGGATTGGAGGGTGACAGTGCCACCTCTACAATGACACTGGTCAAACCAACAGCCCATCAACTTCCTCCTCCTCCATAAAGGAGTGCAAAACAATGAGTTATTTACAGAAAGTGTGTGAGAAAGTTCACTGCAAGAATGTCAACATCAGAAGGCTTAGAAAATCTTAAAAAACCAGGGTGACACGGTGAGGCCTTGGCATAGGATGCCCAGAGAAGCTGGGGCTGCCTTCGAATCCTTGGAAGTGTCCAAGGCCAGGTTGGATGAGATTTAAAGCAACATGGGCTAGTGGAAAGTGCCCTGCCCATGGCAGGGGGTGGAACAGGATGGGATTTAAGATCCCTTCCAATCCAAGCCATTCCATGATTCCACAAATCCACAAACCACTGAGTCTCAGTGACCACAGACAGCCAGGGACTGCCTGGCCTGAAGCTCTTGAACAACCAAGAGCAGCCCTGGATGCACTCCAGGATCCAAGCCCTGGAAGGGGGTGGATTTAACCCTTCAGGGAACAAACACCTGGTTACTTACAAGCCTTTGTAGAGGATGCAGCCTGCCAGGACATGGGGAGAGCGCTGGCACGTCTGCAGGATGAGAGCTGCCTTCAGCAGAAGCAGGGGATCCACCTGGGCAGAGAGAACGAGTGAGGCCACAAAATCCTGGGAAAGCAGCAAATAAACAAACACAGTGGCACTGGGGCACTGCACAGGACAGGCTCTTACCTTGGTTTTGTCCAGATGCCAGAGAGAATTGAAAATCCTGTGGAGGTCACTGGTGTTTTTTTGGATGTGCTCAATGTACCTGTCCCACTCCCTGCTCAGCTCCTCCTGGGAAAATGTCTGTGGGTGACAAAACCCCCCACAAACACTGTCACGGCAAAGGATCCATGCACTTGGGATGGGAGATCCAATCCACAGGGCCAGGATAAGGTCAGGGAAAGGTGGAGACAATATTGAGGGGAAACTCTTTAGGGTGAACATCTGGGGAAGGGTCAGCAGAGCCCCACAGGACCTTGGAGCAATGGTGGGGATGACCTGCTCACTTTTCCAGGTCCCACTTCTTGCATCTGTGACCCTTGGCAGGAGAAAGGGAACACAAGGGAACACTGCAGAACTGGGACACCATGGGAACTGTTTAAATTACCCAAAATCACCATGCCCCCAGTCTCTCATTATCATGTCTCAGTCTCTTGTTACCATGTCCCCTTGTTACCATGTCCCCAGTCCCTCGCTACAATGTCCCAGTCCCTTGTTACTGTGTCCCCACATCCCCAGTCCCTGGTTACCACATCCCAGTCTCTCCTTACCGTGTCCTCATGTCCCCAGTCCCTGGTTACCGTGCCCCAGTCCCTTGTTACTGTGTCCCCATGTCTCCAGTCCCTCACTACAATGTCCCCGTCTCTTGTTATTGTATCCCGGTCCCTCATTACCATGTCCCAGTCTCTCCTTACCATGTCCCCATGCCCTCAGTCCCTCATTACCATGTCCCAGTCTCTTGTCACCCTGTCCCCACACGCCCAGTCCCTCATTACCATGTCCCAGTCTCTTGTTACAGTGTCCCCATGTCCCTAGTCCTTGCTTACCATGTCCTCAGTCCCTCATTACCATGTCCCAGTCCCTGGTCACCCTGTCCCCATGTCCCCACTCCCTCATTACCATGTTCCAGTCTCTTTTTACCATGTCCCAGTCCTTGGTTACTGTGTCCCAGTCTCTTGTCACCCTGTCCCCACGCCCCCAGTCCCTGGTTACCATGTCCCAGTCCCTGGTTGTTGTATCCCAGTCCCTTGTCCCCCTGTCCCCATGCCCCCAGTCCCTGGTTACTGTATCCCAGTCTCTTGTTACCGTGTCCCAGTCCCTGATTACCATGTCCCAGTCCCTTGTCCCCCTGTCCCAGTCCCCGGTTACCGTGTATGCCCCGCGCACGGGGCCGTGGTAGAAGGTGAAGAGGCCGATGAGCTGCTCCAGGAGGCGCCGGCAGCTCACGTCAGGCAGCTCCACAGCACAGCCCAGGACCTGCAGCACACACAGCAGGGCATGCGGGAGGTTGTCAGACAGAACTCGGGCACGACAAGTGAGAACAGCTCTCATCACTTTCACACAAGGACAGGCAGCTCTGTGCAGGCAGACACCCCTCAGAATCACAGTGACAGGAAAAGGAAATGCAAACATACCCACACAAGAGCCCTGGCACAGACAGGATAAATATCAGAAATGCAGAGCTTCAGACACACTCCCTTCCCACGTTAGATGACCTAACTTGGTGCTTTAATAGCTAAGAACATTTTCCTCAAAATAAGTACTTCAAAACATTCTAATTAACTCATTATTTATATTATGATGATGCTCCATCTAGTTTTTGAGTTGCTGAAACAGAAGCAGCAGTGCCAGTTAAATGGGACTGGCTGGCCTCAGCCCAGTTCCCAGAGGATGGTTTGGGGCACTTTTGTCACAACTGCCACACGCTGCTCTTTATATTCTAAATGTCTGTGGACACTGACAAAGCTCTGGGGATGCTGAGGGTGAGAAGAAAAGAACAATCAGACTATCAAACAGTGACTGTGTCCTTAAAAACTGCAGCACATGGAATCCTGTTATCCCCCATTCCTGGAAGTGTCCAGGGCCAGGTTGGACTGGGATAGTGGAAGGTGTCCCTGACCATGGCAGGGGATGGAACTGGGTGAGCTTTAAGGTCCCTTCCAACCCAAACCAGTCTGGGATTTTGGGATTCTGTTTCCAGCTGGGAACATCATCAGAAATCCCTTTGGGTGTGGGCACAGAAATGAGGTACTTGAAATTTTTCTGCAGGAAGCTGAAGTGACTGCCAGGCCTCAGAAAACAGAATTTAAGTTATGAATGAAATGAAATTTGTGCACTGCAAGGACCATCCCCGGCTCCCCCTGGGTGCAGCCCACACCCTGATAAATAAACCCTCATTGTCTGACCCCATCCTTCAGCCCCTGGCTGTTTTCACTCTGTGACTGCTCTGCGCCTCCTGAACTCACCCACAGAAAGTCTCCATCCACCACCACGGCAAACTTGAGCTTCCTGAGGCGGACCAGGCTGGGAGGGGCCCCGGAGATCTCGGTGAGGCAGCGAACAACCCCGGCCATCTGCCCACACAGCAGCTCCTGCTGCTCTGGCATGGTCTGCCAGGGAGAAAAGGCTTTAACTTCCCAGTAAAAGAACTCAGGAAAAAAAGAATCACTGATGGTTTTAGGTATAAATAAAAAGTAATTATCATTTAAACTCAATTTGCAGAAAGGTTTGTAAGGAATTGGCAGAGACTGCCCAGGGCAGTGGTGGAGTCACCATCCCTGCAAATGTCCAGAAAATGTGTGGGTGTGACACTTGGGGACAAGGTTTAGTGTTGCTGGGTTCATGGTTGGACTTGATTTTATTCCAACCTTAACAACTCTGGGATTCTATAAATCAATCGCAGTAGAACAGGGAAATTTCTGGAGGAAAAATAATTGGATTGCTTTTCCCAGGCAGCACAGGGGCCTGGGGCTTATGGAGAGGAACTTTCATCCCTGGTGTGTTTATTCATGTCACCAGGACAGAGCTGGATTGTGCTGTCCTGTGCCCTGAGAGCCCAGCCCTGCTCCACCTGGAGCTAACTGATAATTGGGATTTCTTTAAAAAATTCTTAAAACTTTTATGACTACTAAGTAAGAATTAATCCAAATCACCTGGAAGCCTGACCCCTCCCAATCCAGACTGATCAGCAACCCTTTACAGGTAATAAAGCAGACATTACCTGGGGAGGGTAAAAATAACAGATGCCAGCACTTGTAGGATCCCCTTCCTCCTTCACTTTTGAGCCATCATAAAGGAAAAAGTAATTCCACCTAAAAAACATTGGCAGAAATGATTGTGTATTTGAAAACAGTTACCCTTCTCCCTCTCCTGTCTATTTCTACAGAAGAGCAACAAAAAGTTATGGTAAATGGAGAGATTGATTCTTTGCACTATCACACCGAGTTTACACCCAAAAGCAGCACCAAAAAGGTCCCTCACGACTAAATTTGACCACTTCTGTGAGTTTAGAATAGGTTCTATAACTCCAACTCTCAGACACGTGGAGGGAGAACTGGAAATACAGTGAATTTGTGGGACATTGCACCCCCATCACACGGGATAATTATAATTAAGAGAGTACAATAATTATTATAATTATCGAGAATTATTATATATGTGCATCCCAAACAGCTCCCGGGTGCTGCTTGCACCCAAAAACTCCCAAGAAGCAGGAGACATCTGACGATGTGATATCATCCTGCTCAGAATTTCTTGAACGCACTTATTCAGAACACTCTCCATCCTGTCCTGTCAGTCAGCACAAGCTCGGAACGAGTTTCGTGCGGGAGTTTTCCCCATAGGACCAGCCCGGGTCTGGAACGAGTTTCGTGCGGATATTTCCCCATAGGACCAGCCCGGGTCTGGAACGAGCTTGTTGCGGGATTTTCCCCGTAGGACCAGCCCGGGTCTGGAGCACCGGCTGGCTCAGAGTTGGCACCAGTTGGCACCGAGGAAGCAGCGCAGCTGCCGGGCAGGGAGCGGGAGGCTGGATCCGCTCCCGGACCGCCCCTCCACGGCCCGGGACGGAGCTGCTGAGCCCCGGGAGCTGCCAGACCTCTCACCCACAACCGGGGGCAGATCCAGCGAAGGGCCGGAGGTGCTTCCCGGGGACTGGCACGGGATGAGGCGGGCGGGGAGCGGGGAAGGGGCTCACCATGGCGCGGGGCCAGGCGTGGCGGGGCGGGCCATGGCTGCGGGGCTGCGGCGGCCCGGGGATGCTCCGCGCCGTTCCGGGATGCTCCGGGATCCCCCCGCTCGCTCCCGCCGCCGGTTCCGGGCGCGCCCCCGGTCCCGTGACCGCGCACGTGACCGCGCGCATGGCGGCGCTGGCGGGAGGGCGGCGAGCGGGGCGCGCCCGGCGGCGGCGGGGCAAGAAGGAGGAGGATGATGAGGAGGAGGAAGGGGAAGGCGGCCCCGGAATAGAAGCGGTGCTGCGGCGGCTGCGAGAGGCGCGGTGAGTGCCCGGCCCCGGTCCGTGTGTTCTCCCCCTACCGGGCCCCGCTAACGACGCGCTCTCCCCGCAGGGACGATCTGCTGAGCTCCGGCTTCTGGGCGGCGAGCGCCGGTGAGTGCGGGGAGCGGGGGGTGCGGGACAGCGGGGACAGCGAGCCCCGGCCCCGCCGCGCTGACCCCGCCGCCCGCAGGAGCCGTGCGGGCCCCGCTGAGCTCGGAGCCACCCGCCCGCTGCGTGTGCTACGGGCTGGGCCGCTTCGGGCGCTGCCCCATCGCCCGCTACCAGCTCGCCTTCCTGCTGCTGCTGCTGGACGAGCTGAGGGTGAGCACCGGCCCCGGGGGGAGCATGGGGGCAGCACCGGGCCGTGCTAACGCTGAGACAGAATAGAAATCCATTTTGATTTAGGTGAAATGTACATCTTTGAGTCTGTGGTTAGAAAGCATAGCTATGTAGCCTGACTGCAAAGCCTAGGCTCAGAGAAACTGCTTCAGTGAAGGACAGAGATAAGGCGGGAGACAGAGGGTGATAAAGAGACACAGAAAGACTGCTGTGAGAGCAGGTCAACCTGACCTAGCAATTCTTTCTGATAGAGAAGAACTAGCTGCAAATGCCACGCGAAATTCGTAAAAATGAATATGTATGAACCTAGTGTGAAATTGTATGCCTATGTATTTGAGAGGGGGATAAAAAGGGACCTGAAGTTCCTAGAAGTACGCATGTCTTTTAAGGAGAGTAATCTCCACATGCGTCCGGCGCTGTAATAATAAACATACCGGCTTTACAACTTTCACAAAGCTGTGGAGTTTTTGGTTATCTCTGCCGCTGTCCCCGCAGGTGCCGCCCGCACGCTGTGCACTGTTCGACCCGGCCTTCTCAGCGCGGGAGGCGGCGGCGCTGCGAGCGCTGGGGCTGTGCCTGCTCCCCGAGAATGAGGTGAGGACACCCCCGGCTCACACTGTGAGCGCTGGGGCTGTGCCTGCTCCCCGAGAATGAGGTGAGGACACCCCGGGTCACACCGTGAGTGCTGGGGCTGTGCCTGCTCCCCGAGAATGAGGTGAGGACACCCCGGGTCACACCGTGAGCGCTGGGGCTGTGCCTGCTCCCCGAGAATGAGGTGAGGGCACCCCCGGGGAACAATGCGGGACCCGCAGATGGGGCTTGGCCGTGATGGGCTCGGTATTCCCGGGCAGGAAGGGAAGCACGGCATCGAGGGTGTGACCACACTGTTCTACATGGTGCACTGCGGGAAGGCCCTGTACAACAACTTGCTGTGGAGCAACTGGAGCCCAGCGGCGCTCTCCAAGCTGGTCATCATCGGGAACAGCTTCCGAGGGATCGAGGAGAGGTCTGGGCACAGCCTGGACAGGCTCTAGTGCCTCCCACCCTGCTTTCCTCTTCTCTGTCCCCCTACTTTATTGCCTCTTAACAGAAATTTCCCTGTTTTGTGCATTTTTGCTGCCATAGTTTTCAGTCATGAGCCCTTTCCCCTCTCCTCTGTCCCACCCCCATGCAGAAAACCTGTCTAAATCCCCAGGAATGTTGTGTCTAACGTGGACATCTTGTGTTATTGCAGATTGCTGTCCAGAATCTTGGAGAGAGATTATTCTTACATAGCAAAGGTGAGGCAACAGTTTAACATTATCATTCCATGTTGACAACACACCTTTTAATGAGAAAGGAAATTAACTGCCATTGGAAAGAGGAGGGAGTTATTTTCAAAAGCTTTTTCCTAGACACTGTAATATAAAAGCTAATCACTGTAGGATTGTTGAACATCTGCAGAACATCCTGCACACAGGGGCTGAGGGTAATGCAACACCATTCTCCTCCTCACTGGCTCAGCTCTGCAGGAAGGGGCTGCTGCATTGTCTGTAACTTTTTCCCCAAATGATCTTTAGGTCTTGAAAGGAGTGGAGGAAGTGGCACTCCCCAGTCACCCACGCTACCTGGACACCTTCAATGACACCTCTGTGCACTGGTTTCCCTTGGATAAACTGCAGGAGCTCTCCCCTGAGGTCTGGGACTTTGTGGAAGAGCCAATGTACCAAGATTGTGAGGACCTGGAGATCATCAGGAAGGGGGAGGAAGCTACTGCCAAGTCCTGACCATCCCTGTGGTGGCAGGGCTGGGATCCACATCTCTTCCCATGGAAGCTTCTGTGCACCTAAGATGGAGCTCAAGTAGCAACTGTGGCATCAGGCTCTGTCCAAAATGGCAGCACCTGGATGCTGAGGTGATGGGACATTTTTGTATTTTATTTAATAAAAAAGTAAAGCTGAGCTTTGATTTACACTCACTGAACTCCAGCAAACTGATTCCACCAAAACCTGCCTTGGGAGCCATTCACACTGCAGTGACTGCTCTGATTCCCTCCCCTTCCAGAACAATTCAAGGCCTTTGCATGTCCTACACACATTGCAAAGCATCAGGAAGGGGAAATTATCAGAGGGGTTTGTATTGGGAGGTGTTGGGGTCTGGTTCCCAGTGCACACTTGGAAGTCCCAGCTCTCACTGCTGCTGAGATCAGCTCTTGATCAGTCCTGAGAACAACCAGGTTGGTTCCCTCCAGGAAAAAAAGCTTTAGTTTTCTTCCCTCACCTCTGTGCTCTTAACCACTGCAGTCCCACAGGAGAGAGAGTTGGGACAGGTCCTGCTGTGTGCAGCAAAGAGGAGCCCACTGTGTGAGGGATGCTGTGGGGACAATAACTCACTGCCAGCACAAGCTGTGACATCTGTCACAGCTAGAGACTCAGGGGACTCAGCTAGGCCAGCCCTCACTGAGCAGAGATGTGATCACTCCTAACCTGCTGGTAAACCTGTCCCAGGTGGCAATTACAAGTGTCAGCACTGCTTGTTCTCCCTTAGCCTGGCTTCCTGGGTCGGGAAGTCTGGCCTTCCACCCTCTTACCACTGCCTGAATAGCTCTTCCAATAAAACCATCCTGGCATCCAGCTCCAGTGTCACTATTTACAAACCTGGAACTTTATTCTAAGGGTCACCCAGGAGTTGTTCCTGGTTGGTGACTCAATCCCCAGCAGGGCCTAACTTGGCCATGTCTGAGGCTCTGCAGCGAGATGGGCACCCAGGGTGGTCTCTCCTTGCACAGAGACCTCATTTGGCCATGTCAGTGAGGCTCTGCAGTGAGGTGAGCACCCAGTTTTGCACAAAGGCTTCACTTGGCCATGTCAGTGAGGCTCTGCAGCGAGGTGGGCACCCAGATCTCCTTTTGCAGAGGCCTCACTTAGCCATGTCTGAGACTCTGCAGCGAGGTGGGCACCCAGATGCTCTCTCCTTGCACAGATGCCTCACTTGGCCATGTCAATGAGGCTCTGCAGTGAGGTGGGCACCCAGGTCTTCTCCCCTTGCACGAACACCACGCCCCTGTCGATGTAGATGACGATCCTGCCGAAGGTGTAGAGCTGCTTGCCCTCATGCCTCTTGCCGATGACGGGCATGAAGACGATGTTGTGCTCCTCGGCCTTGGTCTGGATGAGGTCCTTGAAGTTCATGGGCACGGAGCCGGCGGCGGCGCCGATGCCGCGCTGGGCCATGTTCTCGGCCTCGCGCCGCTCCTGCATGGCCTCGTACTGGAAGTCCTTGCGCCGCTCCGTGTGCGTCAGGTACGCAATGTTCTCCCGGGCACCTGGCTGCATGTACCCACCTGGGGGAGAGAATGGGGAGAAAACCATCCTGAGCTGCTCCTCTCCATCCAGGACATAAATTGGAGTGTGGTGGTCAAGTCTGGGCTCAGAAAGGGAGTTGTCAGTTTGGGAAAGAGGGCAGATTTCATGTCTGCTCCCTCAGGCACGCCCTTCTCTTTTACACCATGTAACTGCCAACTATCACTTTTAGGTAGCAGGGAGAAGCATGTGGAAGGGAACTGCTGGCTCCCTTCACCTCACCATAAAGAAAAAAAATACCCAATAATGACAGCTTTAGAAGTCAAGCCCTAAAGGATGATGTCTGACTGACAGGGCAAGGCTGGAAGAGGATCAGTTGTTCAGTGGCCCAGGAAGCCACCAAAATTTGCTTCATTGCAGTCCACAACTATTGAGCAGCACCTCAGAGGTGTTAAGGACAGAGCAAGGCACAGCTCACTGAGTTTCACTGCTCATGGGAATTCCTGCCATGCTGCCCCAATCAGCCTCCCAGTGCTGCCCGCCCAGAGCAGCAGAGCCATCCCCACGAGCCACCTACCCACGCTGGAGGACACAGCCCTGTTCATGATGTCAAGGGCTTCGTTGAACTTGTCTTTGATGGAGGGATGTGCCAGCACCTGGTCTGAGAACATGGACTTCCAGCCCAGGTACCACTTGGTGATCTCTTCGTAGTTGGGGCTGTTACTGAGCCAAGAGCAGAGCACCTGCAGAGCAAGGGACAGGTCAAAGGCAGCACAGGGACATCTGTGCAGGAGAGGCTCCTCTGCCACAGAATCCCAGAGTCATTTAACATGGAAAAGACTCCACGAGTATTGAGTCCAATGTGTGACCAATCACCCCCTTATCAACCAGCCCAGAGCACTGAGTGCCACATCCAGGCATTCCTTGGACACCTCCAGGGATGGGGACTCCATCACCTCCCTGGGCAGCTCCCTCCAGTGACATCACACCTGAATCTCTCCTGGCATAATTTACCACTTGGTTTATTACTGTCAGTAAAAGGAGGAACTGTTCCAATGACTACTGAGCTGTGAGTGGGAACCAGCCCAGCTCAGCACCAGGGTAGCAATTCCTGGACAGGAATCACTAAATCACTCCCCAGTTAATCAAGCCTCTTTCCTCAGCCCTCAGTGTCTCACCTGCAGCCATTTTGGGAAGAAATGTTTCTCCAGCAGCCCAACGAGGCTGGACACAGAAATCATCCCCTCCCAGTCGATCACCCAGTAAAAAGCATCCATGTGCTGCTGGTGAGGGTTGATGATGAGCTCATTCAGACACATTCCTGGGAAAGGAGAGGACAGTTAGAAAAGAGCCTCACTCAGTTTTATCAGTGCCCTGACCTCTTTTACCACCAATGCACAGAACCTGAGCAGCACCTTTTTGTTATCCTAAAGGACAGTGGGGATCTTTGGCTGATCCTGCCACAAAATGATGCATTTCCACTCCCAGTGATTACAATTTGCAGCCAGAACTCAGAAATGAAAATCACTTGACTATTTTTTAACCTTTGAGCCTCTTTGCATTACAAATCTTTTGGTGAAACATTAGAACAGACCAAGGAATTCAAGAGTAACAGAGAGACATCTTAGAGCCTGGTCCTACCTGACAGCTCTCAGACATTCCTATCAGATGGAGATGGATGATTTATAAAAAATAAGACAGAAAACCTAGAGAATAACCAGAGTAAGTAATTGTATTTTTCTAATCTTTCTGCTTCAGCACAGGACTGGTAGCAGAAAATCAGAGGCAAGCTTGGTCTAACCTCACCAACAACAATCTCTGATGTAACACTGGCAGCCACATATTAGCAAGGTGGAAGGTGCCACTGCCAGCACTGCCTATTGTCTCACCAAGTTTAGGCACGATGTTCTTGACCATGAAAGCCTCCCAGGAGCCAGGAGTGAACACATCCTTCCAGGGCTGGAGGATGAGCTTGGCAGAGGAGTCGCTGGGGTGCCACTTCTGCAGGGCGTTGGCCAGCTTGTTGCGGATGGGCGAGTAGAGCGGCTCCAGGCGCGCCTGCATCAGCGGCAGCCAGGGGTGGATCCACGAGTGGATTGGCACCGTGTCCGTCAGAGGGTTCCAGCTCTCCACCTTGGGGCACAACAGCAAAGATTAACTCAATCCAGCCACCAGCAGCAAGTTTTTATGAAGCATAAAGAGCTCTGATGCAACCCCTGACTCCTCAATCCATGGGCAGAGTTTGCACACTGGTGTTTGCGAGTTCCAGCTGGAATTCAAACATCGGTTCAGAGCATGGCTTTGCTTTCCCCTGCCCTCTTCTCTCACCTCTTTCTGCAGCTTGGGGAAGATGAGCTGATCCAGAATGTTATCCAGTATCCACACAGGGACAACGTTCACCCAACTATCCAAGAAATCCACCATGGATCCGCAGTTCCTCGGCTGCCACCGCGCCACGATGTTCCTGACATATGGCATCCAGATCTCCCACATCAGTCTGTCAAGAAACCCCAAATAAATCAATGTGAAGCTCAAAGCTACAGCCTGGCCTAAATAAATTAAACAGGAGCAGTTAGTTAAAGCTGCTTATTTTCTCTAGCTGCAAACTGGATTTTAACAGGCCCAGCAAGGGAATCCTTAGGAAAATTTCCCTTGTGCCTGCTCTTTTCCATCCCTGAGGAAGCAGCACAGGAAGATGCTGCACAAAGTACAAATCATTTGTTCCTTACCTGTGGAAAGCATCTGTTGACAGGTCCTGCCCACTGTGGGATAACAGCTGATCGTTTTCCAGAAGGCTCTTCCACTTGGCTATGATCTCTGTGCCATATGTACAGTCCTGGGAATGACAGGGCACAAATGGTCTGTATCCCTTCCCATTAATTCCAGCTGGGATCTGCACAGAGCAGGCTGAGGGTGTGCTGTGCACAGCCAGCCTTCTCACCTCCTCTCAGGGCAAGCCAGGAGCTTGCAGTCTTAATTCCAGAATCCCACAATCATTGAAGTTGGAAAAGAACTCCCAGACCACAGAGCCCAACCTGTGCCCCTCTCCACCTTGTCACCAGCCCGGAGCAGTGAGTGCCACATCTGTCATTTCTTAAATGACTTTTAGTAAAGTCCTGCCAGAGAAAAATCCCACCTGACAATATTAACACACCTGCAGGGAGAGGACAGTCTGAACTTTAGCAGGTGAACAGAGAGATCCAGACTCTATTCCAGCCTAAATGGCACTGAGAACAGACTGTGCATCTCTGATACCTGACAGAGAAACCTCTCCTGCTTTTGCTAAAAAACAACAGCTAGAGATTTGTTTTTCACCAAATTTTTCATCCCAACACTCATAAAAGATTGGTTTTAACCTTACAAACTCCTAAATTTTTACCCAGCAGATGTCTGAGAGCGGGGACAGTAGAGAGTTTGATTTTGTCTCTTTTCTTTTTCTCCAGACTGATCAGGAATTTAGAATCCCAGAACCCCAGCTTGGTTTGGATTTGAAGAGACCTTAAAGCTCATCATGAGATGAGACACCTGCCATGGGCAGGGACACCTCCCACTAGACCACACTTGGGACAAGGTAACAAAGATGACTGAAGCCATCAAGTGAGAATTGCAGATAACTCAAACACACCTTGAGGGGATCCCAGTTCTTGAAGTATTCCTTCATGAGAGGATAAACTATGGCCACTGCCAGGTCCACCCTGTCTGACATCCTGTACTCCTCATAGTACTTGTCCTGCAGGGTCTCAAAGATCTTTGCACACTCGTCCAGGGTCAGAGGGTTCTCACAGCCCGGCTGCATCCGCCTCTCACACTCCTCCACCATATCCAGAACCTTGCTGAGGTTGCTGATGGCCTTCTCCTCGTGGGACAGCACCTCAGCCATCTTCTGGATCTCGTGGCTGAGGTTGACCACCATGTCCCTCTCGTACTGCAGCTGCCGGTCGCTCTGGATGATCTCCTGCTCTGTGATGTCGATGAGCAGCTGCAGGTTGTGCTCCAGCTCGGGCAGGGCAAAGCCCTGGGGTTTGGAGTCCTTGCCCAGGGGCTGCTGGGGGCTGTCATCAGGGATGTTGTGCTTGTGGCTGATCTGGCTGTAGCTGTAATAAACCTTCTGCTCCCGGCCCGTCATGTCGATCACCTGCCAGCACACCGAACAAATTCTCTAACAAAAAACTCTCAGCTTCAAAAAATGAGAAAATTCCTGACTCCAAATTGAAATCTGGAAATTTCCAAGGCCCTTAATTACTCCAGGAGGCTGCTAACATACACTATATGAAAACAAGGGGATTGCCTCCACAATGGCCTTCTCCAGACACAAGGAGTCAGAACAAAAGAGAGACAATGTGGAATCAGAGCCACAAGAATCTCCTCATCTCATCCCAGTTTCACTGAATGATTCTACAAGCAGGGATCTTGCCATTGGTTACTGCACTTAAAACTCCCATAATTTTATAAAGATACTTTAATATCAGATTCATAATTTTATTGAGTTCCTTTACAGTCTCTTTGAGGTAGAAGATGGTTCAAACAATCCCAAAAAGGACAACTGTGCTTTCATAAGTGGGTGAGTGTTGATTATGAGAAATGTGAAAAAATAAAACTTAAAATGCAATTAACCCCCTACACTACATATAGTGACATTTAATCTAATTTGTCACCACATCCAGGTGACACAGAACTGTTCCATGGCTCAGGGATGAGCTCCATGAGGCTGCACAGGCAGTTCCTAGGACTGGCTTTACTGAGGTTACCAGTGCCTAAAATGTGCTGGTGACACCAAAGGGCCCAAACTGTTCCTCAGGGGTCACCTCTTGGCTTATCAACCTCACCTTGACCTGGGACAGCTCCTTCTGAGGGGCTGCAAGCTGCTTGCTGATCCTGCCCTTGGCTTTCAGCTCTTCCACTGTCTTGTAGCTGTACTTGGGCTTTTTCTTGCCTCCATTCGGGTCCTTCCGCCACTGGCTGAGCTCCTTCTGAAACTCCTGGAGAAAACCAGCAGAGTTGTGGTGGCTGCTCTTTGTCACACCCCAAATCTGCTTCTTTTTTTACAGGAAAATAACCATCAGATCAATGAGGAATGTGTACAGGAAATAAATGGGAAATGGAAAAGCTCATGCCAAGCCAGCTTGGATGCTGTGGGCCAGTCACCTGCCCTATGGATTAAATGAACAGGATGTTCCTGGTCTTTTTTTTATTTAAACAAAAGACAAAGATTATTTATGTGGGGGACGCCTCAAAGGAGGGATCCTAGCAAAGCTACTGAAATAGAGTGAGCCAGAAACAACAAAGAACATTATAGTGACAAGGAAGATCTGCCTAAACAAAATCAATGTGCTCTGTTTCGCTTCATCTAAAATGAGCTCAACAGTTTTCTCTGACACAGAAATTAAGAAAACTGAATTTTGCACACACAGCACAGCAGGGAAACAGCAAGAACCCCAGAAATACCTCCTCAGCTTCCTCTTCTGAGTCCACCACAGGGAAGTCCTGCAAGGACTGCGTGGTCCTCTCGGAGCCATAAGCGCCCACAGCACCTTTGCCTTTCCTCTGCTTGGCCTCGATGGGGTTGATGATTCCTGGCAGGATGGGAATGGGGTCAGCAGGAGCAGTTTGTGTGCTGGGAGAGAGCTCAACAGCCAGGC
This sequence comes from Zonotrichia leucophrys gambelii, assembly GCF_028769735.1. Lineage (NCBI taxonomy): Eukaryota > Metazoa > Chordata > Aves > Passeriformes > Passerellidae > Zonotrichia > Zonotrichia leucophrys. Next base: position 4,696,149 of record NC_088185.1, read on the forward strand.
TTTCCCTGTGAGTTCCCAGATCAGCACCAACACCCTCCCTGGCACTTCTTTAAGGAATCCACCTCTCTCCCAAATCTCCAGTTAATAATAATAAACCACCAAACACACTGACAGTACCTTGAGCATTCTTCCCCAGACCCCTTCCAGGGACATATCCCATCTTCTGGAGAAGCTTCTGCCCAATGCCTTTAGTGTGTCTCTCCCAGCTGCCAAAATCCACAAAGGACTTGGAGCCCCCTACAAAGCCTTTCTGGCTGGGCTTGAAATTTCCACCCTGTCAAAAACAAACACAGGCTTCAAATAACCAAAGTGTGCAAAACTCCCCTCAGAAGGTTCTTCCCACACCGCCCAGCTCACTGGAACCTTGCTTGTGCATCCATGAAGCACCTGTGGAGATCCCTGAAACTCCTCAGATGGGAAAGGAAAATCTTGAAAAAACCCTGGCTGACAACCTTACAGTTCTCAGGATCCACCACCAGATTTAGCTGAAGCTGATTCCTGATTTTTTCAGGTTTTAATTGAAAATAAGGGTTTGAGTTCTAATCTATAAGATGACTGGATTTGTTCATTCTGTGAAAGTAGAAATCAAGTCTCTGAAAGGCAGGAAACCACAGGAATTCTCTTCTTTAAACCTCCATTGATCTAAGGGAATATTGAGAAAAATTAAAGGATTGATTCCCAAGGACACACAGTTATTATATCAATGTACAGTTGTACCAATGATTTATTATCCCGATTTTTGTTTTATAAATGACACAAAATCCAGAGCAACAATTCCCTTACTGATACATTTGGGTCTCTGGTTTAATTATTCCTCACTCTTTTAGTGCTCTACTACAGCTTCACTGCCCTCGACCACAGCCTGAATTTCATAAACATAAACCAGAGAACAGTAAATTTCCTGGAGAACTCACTGTCTTTAACTTCTTGGGCACAAACTCCTTGGGAATCTCCTCCTGCTTCACAGGCTTCTCATCATCATCCGAGTCCTCATCCGAGAGCTCCTCGGCCGCCGCCTTCCTCAGCCCAGCGCTCACAAAGCTCACGGGGGCCGAGTAATCCCTGGAGCTGCAAAACGAGAGGGAATCCTGCTCATTCCTGCAGGAGCCTGGGGGCTGCTGTGCCTTACAACCCCCAAAAATGCGATATTAAAGGCTGTCCGAGCTGTTTAACCCTGCTTTTGCCAGGCAATCCCCATCCTCCCGCCAGCGCTGCAGGGAGAGAACACAGGGAAAATCTCTAAAGGTGAGGGGGTCCCGAGGGCAGCCCGGGTGGGTGTTCATAGTCTGGAAAGGCCCAGGGAACGGCGGGAAGCTCCAGGGAACGGGGAGGAGCTCGAGGGAATGAACGGGAGCTCCTGGGAACGGGGGGAAGCTCTAGGGAACGGGGAGGAGCTCCAGGGAACGAAGGGGAAGCTTCAGGGAGCGGGGAGGATCCAGGGAATGGGGGAGCTCCAGGGGTCCCTGAGCGGGCCGAGGGTCCCAGCCCGGCCGTACCGCTTCCCTCCGAAGCTGGGCCGCTCCTCGTCCGAGTCGCGCTCGGCCCACACGCCGTAGGTCGCCTCCTCCTTGGTCTGGCGGTGTCGCTGCCGGTGCGGGTTGAATTCGTTCTGCAGGTCCCAGTCCGACACCTCGAAGCTCTCCATCTCCACGCCATCGTCTCCGTCCGTGCCGTACAGGTGCGACATCGACATAGTGGCAACGCCGCGATGCTCCGGCCCGCTCAGGGACCCCAAACCCCCTCAGGAACTCCTGACCCGGAACCCCAAACCTCCTCAGGAATTCCGGACCCGGGACCCCCGGCCCCGCTAACGAACCCCAGCTCCGGCCCCGGCGGCGCCGCAACACCGGATGCGCCCCATTCACTTCCGCAGCGCGCAAGCCCCGCCCCAAACCATAGAGTCGCCAGTAGCGGAGCGGCCGCGCCGGTAGCGCCGCCTTGTGGCCCGGCGGTGTACAGGAGGCGGAGCCCGCGCGATTAATAATTAAAATATTAAATATCAAATCAACACTTTAATGGTGTCCGACACCGTTGATAGGGGGGGGAGGGGGGCATATATTAACTCTGCAATAGCCTCTGCAGGGTCGGGGATGGGGTAGGTGGGAGGGCACACGCACCACAAAGGCTCTGCAGGGCCAGGCGGCAGTTCCTGACCCTGGGAGTTGGGAACAGCAGGACCGGGGTGGCCTTTCCCGATCCCAGGAATACGGAACAGCGGGGATGGGAGGGCTGTTCCCCACACCGGGAACGGGGAACAGATCACGAGACACAAAGGCGATGTACGGAGTCCTCCAGCCACAGCACATGTAATGTCCTGCCACCAGCCCGGGTTTCCACAGCTGCATTCCCCACAGAGCGCTGGGACCAGCCGGGGAAGTTCCCGCCGTGGAGCATGTTTGGCCTTTGCAAATAAATGCAAATACATTCCTGGAGCGCAGTCATTTGGCAACAGTAGGAGCAAGCAATATGCTTGGAGAACAGATTTCCACGGGCCCACTGCACACTTCGTCCTTCTCAGGCAACAACAGGCCATTGGCAGCGTTCTGGAAGAGACAAAATACAGAACCTCAGGGGCAGGGTCCCCTCAGGAGCAGGATCCCCTTGGGAAAGATATCCTTGGGAAGAGGATCCCCTCAGGGAAAGGATCCCCTTAGGGAAGGATCCCCTCAGGAACAGGATCTCCTCAGGGGCAGAATTTCCTCTGGGGAAGGATCCCCTCAGGACCAGGATTTCCTCAGGGGCAGAATCTCCTCAGGGAAGGATTTCCTCTGGTAAGAGGATCCCCTCAGGAACAAGATCCCCTTGGGAGCAGGATCCTCTTAGGAACAGGATCCCCCCAGGACAGGATCCCCTCAGATACCACAGCAAGGCATGACTGCGGCTTTAAAGCCCCTGTGACACACAAAATGCCCAGAAAGGAACCAATTCTCAACCCAGGACAAGGGAACACACAATTCCTGATCTTCCCTCAGTGCTTCTGATCTTTTTCTAGCCCAACCATCTGCTTGTACACAGAAAGTTGCTCTTAAAGGATCAGTTTTAGTGCCAAGAATGGTATTTTATGCTTTAGCATGGAGGAGGAACATCCAACACATCAACAGTTGTCTCTGGAGCAGCAGCCCAAGGCAGCAGCTTTGTTTTCCATCATGTTTTCCTTTGTTTTCTATCCCCTTCCTCAGGTCCATGGCACGTCTTTGGAGGCAGCTGGGGAGCAGCTCAGCTCATCCACACATTCCATGTGTCCCTGCTGCCCGCGGGGACGGGCTGCAATAACCCTCCCAGGCGGCTGAGTTTCATTTTGCAGCTTTAATCCCGTTCCCAGAGCTCAGGAAAAGAATTCCTTACAAATGGTCCCACTCAGCAGCATTGTGTGGGAAGATCTGAGGCGGCTGTGAGGGATCTCTGTGAGGGAACCCCAGCTGATCCACAGAAATCACACAAACCAAATGCTGGTCCTGGAGCAACACAGGCAGATTTGCCCAAATCCCAAAATTAAGTAAAGACGGTCTTACCTGGAAATCATTAATTTTCTTAGTGAGAAGATGACGTGTTCTGAGTCACCTGGAAGAGCCCCAGAAGAGAAGGGTCAGCTCTGAGCCAGCATTCCCCAGGGAAGGCAGCAGTGACCAGGTACCCTGGTGTGTCCCAAACCCTCAGGATGCTCTTACCTGCAGGTGACCTTTGAGATTGGCCGGTGTTTTATAATCCCCCTTTAAAACCTGTGGGAAAGAGAACCTGGAGTGACCTCCTAGGGCAGTGGAATCACCTCTGGGTCACTGCTGTCAGCCATTCCCAGCCTTCCCAGGGAAAAAGATGCACCTTGAGTGCTCTGTCCTGCTCTCTCCAAAACAGACATGGAGGGGCTGGTGCGTGTCCAGAGAAGGGAACAGAGCTGGAGAAGGAGCTGGAGCAGCTGAGGGAGCTGGAAAGGGGCTCAGCCTGGGGAAAAGGAGGCTCAGGGGGGACCTTGTGGCTCTGCACAGCTCCCTGACAGGAGGGGACAGCCTGGGAGGGGTGTCAGGCTCTGCTCCCAGGGAACAGGGACAGGAGGAGAGGAAACTGCATCAAACTGTGCCAGGGGAGGCTCAGGTTGGACACCAGGAGGAATTTCCTCATGGAAAGGGTGGTCAGGGACTGGAAGGGAGGTTTGGAGTCCCCATCCTTGGAGGTGTCCAAGGAACATGCTCCATGTAGTACTCAGTGCTCTGGTGGGGAGGACTTGATGGTTCTGGGAGGCCTTTCCCAACCTGAATGACTCTGGAATTCTGTGATTCTGTGATTCTGTTTTTCCTGTGTGAATCTGTTCCCCTCTGCTCCATCCTGCCCTGGCTCAGGAGCTTCCCTTGCTCCGGAGGGCTCGGTGAGCCCCTGGCCTGTCCCCTGCACGGCAGTGCCACTCACCCTGTGCGTGTTGTTGACAACCAGGGGGTCGGGGTGGCCGTAGTTGGGGGGGTTGGCGTAGGGGTCGTAGCCCAGCCTGGCCAGCATGGGGGCGATGTGGGCCATGTCCTGCAGCACATCCCCCGGGATGTGCCCAATCCATTTGGATAACGCCTCCATGTTCACCGGCTTGATCACCTGGTCTGTTGATCTCTCTATCCTGGGGAAAACAAAGGAAAAAAACAAAAGACACAATAGTTGGATTTCGTCCATGTGCTGGGCTCACACACAGCTCGTTGCCACCTCCAAAGAGAACAACAGGATGGGATCTTAAATCCATCTTAAATCCCATCCTGTTCTACTCCCTCCCATGGGCAGGGACAACTTCCACTATCCCAGTTGTTCCAAATCCTGTCCCACCTGGCCTTGGGCACTTCCTTGGGTGGGGTACCCAAGGGGATCTGTCCCTCACAGCCCTGCTCTGGGGAAGCAGGCCCTGGCAGGGGGTTCCACAGCCCCAGAGGCTGGATCCTTCTGTTTACAATAATGGAATCATTAAGGCTGGAAAAACCCTCTAAGACAAGTGAGTCCAACCATTCCCCCAGCACTCCTAAGGCCACCACTAACCCATGTCCCCAGCTGCCACATCCACACAGCTTTTAAATTCCTTCAGGGATGATGACTCTACTACCATTCTGTTCTAATACTTAATTACCCTTTCAGGGAAGGAATTTCCCTTTTTATCCAACCTAAACTTCCTCTGGCACAACTTGAGGCTGCTTCCTCTTTTCTTACAGGAGGGATCTATCCTTCACTGGGATAGAGGGTTTCACCAGGACACCTTTGCTTATCAGGGAAAAACAATATAAGATGTGTGGGCTGTAGCAGAGATACACCTGGTGACCCCTATGAATATTCAAAACCTGATCTAAGCAACCTGGACCAATTTACTCTGAGCAAACAGGGAAGTAGAGCTGGCTGCACTCCCAGGGCATCCTGGAAAACTGGAGCAGCTGCACATCCCCCCATGGCTCCTGTGCCCTCACCACCAGGGCACAATCAACTGATACAGAGACTTGAATAATTCCCTTACATGGCTGATTAAATTTTGCTAAGCCTGACTTAAGCCTCCATTTAGAAAAGAAACAGCATTAAAAAAGGAAGAGAAAGTGGGAGAAGGCAAACACCCCCTACACATGGAAAGGGCAGGAGGGAGTGCTGGGTGTGCCTCCACTGGGCAGGTATTGCTTTTATTCTGCAATACCAACCCCAGACCTGGCAAGAACTGCAGCTCATCATCGTTAGCAGCACAACTAATCACACCAAGGAGCCATCTGAGGACGGGTGGAGAAAGAGACATTAAAGAGCTCACGTTTCAGAGCAAGCAGTTCTTTGCAAATTAGAGACTGAAATAATTTCTGCAGTGTCAAGAGAGATTAAACAGTCACCTGCTCCTGAAATCCTTGCTTGACAAGCTGTTCTGTGGAGTACAACAGATTGGGAGCATTAAAGCCATCTCTTACTCAGGAACACAAACCCCACTGCAGTACAATGTGCTGTCAAAATCACACACAAACACGAACAATGGGGCTCCGTCCCATTTTACCCTCTTTGTGCAACAAAAAGCTGAGGAAAGAGCCAAGACTCACTTGGAAAGGGACACCCCACCGGGCTTCCCGATGAGCTCCTCGTGGTGCAGCACCGTGTCGCTCCAGGAGATGTCCAGGAACCTCATGATGTTCTGCATGGACTGCTCGGGGTGCAGCACCAGCTGCTCGTAGTAGACGGGCAGGCAGCGGGCGCGGCCAATCTCCAGGCACTGGGAGTACATCACCTCGATGGCCTTGTTCCACTTGGTCAGGCAGTCCCGGTAGCTGTTCAGGTCGAAGCCGGCGATGGTCACCTTGCGCGTGATCATGGAGTGCACCGAGGCGCGCCCGTCCCGCACCATCAGCAGGAACTTGGAGTTGGGGAACAGCCGGGACAGGTACACGGAGGATTTCAGCGTGAAGGGGTCCTTGTTGCACAGGTACCTGGCGGGCTCGCCGTGCTTGGCGATCACTTCCAGGATGAAAGCCTGCATGGCCGCGTCCAGCACCTGGTCCGTCACCCCCGCCTCGTCCAGCCGCATCTTCTCGCGGCCAGACTTGGACCAGGCCTGGCGCATGGCCAGCACACGGGGGATGATGCGGGTCTCCTCCCCGCAGCGCACCTCGGGGTGGGCGTCCAGCATGGCCCTCATCAGCGTGGTGCCGCTGCGGGGGACGCCGCCGATGAAGATCAGGGGCATGTCCTTGCTGTAGCGGTACTCCACGTGGTTGGCGTCCACCATCACCAGCTCCTCGTTCTCTGGCCTCATCAGCCTGTGCCTCCTCTCGCTCAGGACCTGCTGGCACTCCAGGACCTGCTGCCCGAGGTGCAGGGTCACCATCAGGGCCGCCACCGAGCCCAGCAGCAGCAGCACCCTGCGCGTGGTGACCCGCATCCTGCTCTCCTGGGCACAGGCTGGGGGCTTCAGCTCTCTGCTAGCGAGTGTCCAACCCCACGGGCATCTGCAAGAGAACAGCGCTGTCAGAGCAGCCATGGGATGCTGACACCATCCCAGATTTCATCACCTCTTTCACTTATCAGCACCTCATTTCATTTATCAGCACCTCCCAGGCTTGGTGCCCTACACCCAGCAGGTAATTAAAGTCTGCCTCAGTGCACACCCAAAGAGAGAATTTCTGCATTGTGCTCCCAGAAACACAGGTTTACAGCTGGAGCAAAGCTCCAGGAACGTTTTGGAGAGGAGGGGCACTGTACATTCAGAGACAAAAATCTTTACAGAGAGCCTGCTCCATCCAGATGAAGCCAAGACCCAAGCTGAGGTTATTCCTCCCAAACCCAAGTCAGCACTCCAGCACTGCTCACCTCCCAGCCACCTGCATCCTCCCTACATTTTGTTTAGCTTAACCCTGCAGTCACAGAGGAGGGGGAAGCTGAAATAAGAGAAAAACAAAAGCCTCTCATGCCAGCTTTAAGGGTCTGAGTCAGAAGAAACCGTTAGAATGAAACACTGTGAGATTCAAATCTGAGAGCGAACAGCCACATGCAGCGTTCACCACCCTGCCTGCCTCGGGAACTGACCTGACAGAGAAATCCGTGAAACTTCATCTGGCACCGAGACTTTTCAGGGTTTTCCACGGCTCGGCAGGACATCCAGCAGGAAGGCTGCAGCCTCTGCAAGTGCCCAGCTCAGCTGCGTGCCCGGAGGGACTCCCGGGAATGCTGGCACCGCTTCCCGCCCCCTCCCCCCGTCCGCCTCAGTTGCGAGTCCAGGTTTTGCAATCCTCCCCTGGGCTCACCCCGGGATTTCCAGTTCTTTGTGATTATGTGGCTGGGGCAGGAGCTGAATGGAGTGGAAGGAACGGGCCGTCCATGGATTCTGTTTTGCTGACAGGCCAAAGAGCTGCTCCAGAGAAGAGTTTCCCCCCACAGCGAAGGAATACATTGTGCAGCAGTCCATGCGGAGCAGGGAGCAGGCGGGAGAGAGCCTGGAGCTGGGCAGCTTTCCTGCTCCTCCTGCCAGGCACTCAGGGACTCGCTCTGATCCCCACTTCAGTCCTTGACATCCCACTCACCATCCTGGACTCCACCCACTGGCTTGTATCCACTCCTGCCCAGGCAGCGCCTCTCTGCCAGCCCAGGGATGCCCTCCCACAACCCAGCAGCACAACAACATCACCACCAAAAGTATTTTTGTGGTTCTTTACTCCCTGGTCCAGCCTGACCAGCTGCTTGGTAACATACCTGAAGCCAAACAGCCTCAACTGCACCCCTAGGTATGAGATAAAGTGGGTGGATTTGTTGGGATGTAGATCAGAGGGACATCCAACAGCTCTGGCATTTTTGCAGCGCCAAGCAGAGTCAGGGCCATTAACAAGACAAGTGCTGCTCCTTCCTGCTCTCTTCATCTGTTTCTGTCATGTAAATATATTCAAATATTCACCCCAAAATAATTGCAAATGCCACAAGACCCATTTCAATGGATGGCAGAGGAGCAGGCAGGATTTAGGGCCAACTGGAATAATTAGGGCAGTGCAGACCAAGACAGGCTAATTAGCAGCAAAGGCTGCACCATGAAAGGAGGCTGGAGCACAGAAGTGCTCTGTTCTCCAGGAGAAGCAGCTGACAGGGAGCAGTTCCCACCGAGATGCTCCAGCAGCTCCAGAGGGAACAAAGGGATTCTCATATTGTGTTCCATGGGGCTGCCAGCTGTGCCAGGGGAGGTTCAGGTCGGACATCAGGGGGAATTTCCTCATGGAGAGAGACGTCAGGCCTTGGGAAGGACTGCCCAGGCAGGTGGTAGAGTGTGATAGTTGTTGTCTGTCTACCTAGTGCCTGGGGGAGTTCTTTGCTGTCTAAGGCAGTGCAGTGGTGCCCCAGAGAGTTTGTGTTCACTGCTGGTCATGACACTCTTGGGTCAGTGACTTGTGCTGGGCTTCAATTTTCTGCTTTTCCTCTGCTTTTGTTCCCTGGTCCTTACAGTAAGCTCTTCAGTAAAGAGTGCCCAGATGTGATAAAAGGCTGCTGTTCGAATAAAACCAGCAGTTTATAGAATTTTAATTTCCAGCATAATTAAAACACTCCCATGTAAGGCAGAAACACTGCTCGGAGCTCTTGCTGTGATCTGGGACAGAATTTTGTTTTTGTTGTTGTCATAGACTTAACCATAGGATTTGTTCCCTGTCTGTTTAGGCCATCTTAGCCAAATTGACTGTTTAAATAAATGTTGCAACAGAACATCAATGAATGCTTAAGTCCTGAGGTTTCTTTTTGAAACTCTTTTTGAAGCTAATAAAGTGCACTGTTACAGGCTATATACTCCCAAGAGAAAGACTTCATTTGAGACAAGGTGAAACTTCAAGGCAAATACAGATGTGTAGATGGCACAATGAGACAGAGCTGGTTCCCAGCTCTTTTGTGAGATTCTCCACTGAGAATTTCCTAAAATTTATGGGCCTCATTAGTCTGTGAGGGAAGATGGATGGGTCATTTCCTCCCCAGCAGGCATTGTGCTGGAATCAGGGTGTAATTAGGTTCCAGAGACAACACCCTTTCAAATGCCCAAGCTGGCTCTGAGAGCTTCCCACTTGAGCAGGATTAGGGAGCTCTCAGAGGCTACTCTGGCAGGGAATGGTGACATGGGAGCAGAAAGCAAAGCAGCAGCAGCAATCCAGGGCTGAAACCCCTGAGTACAGCTTGGACACAGCAGGACAGGGATGTCACACAGGGGCAGGAGCTATGTCCCTGGCCAGCATCGGGGGGTAAGGCTGCCTCCAAAGAAGAAGCAGTGGAGGAAGCTATGTTGTGGCAGTTTTGTGTTCCCCTTGGGATGCCTTTTGCAGCTGCAATGTGCCTGGAGCTTGGGGCTTTGTGGTTTTCAAAACCCTAACCCTAGGTGGAACCCTAGCCCTAACCCTAACCCGAGCACTAAATCAGCTTGTAAGTCTGGCACCCAGAGTGTGGGGGAGGATGGGGACCAGTGGGGATGTGATAGCAGAGTGACAAGAGCACCTACAGGCAGCAAGTCTTCTGTATTCCCATGCTGATGGGACTGGAGCATGAAGAAGGCTGACACTGTGTCGTGCCAGCTTGTGAAAGCAGCACAGGATCAATGTGGCACCAGTGGTGGTGTGGACAGATGTGCAGCATCATGAGACAGATGTGCAGCAGCCACCCAGCCTCCCAGGGCAATCACACATCCAGCAGCTTGCTCTTACCTTTTCCCCGTATGGTCATGGTGCTTCTAGTTGAGCTTCATGCTGAACCTGTGGCCACCAAAACACCTGATGGGGAAGAGAAGCCACAGTGTTGATTTGTTTATTTAGCACACACATCCACTCCCCTCCTCAGCAGCTTTCCCTCCTCCCCATAGCCTCGCCCGAGCCCCAGGGAAAAGTGTTCCTGCTGGAGCTGGTGGCCCCAGCTCATGGCAGCGCTGGCAGCTGGACTTGACACACCTGCCCTGACACACCAGCACTGTTCACAGAGCACAGCCAAGCCAGGACACACAGGGGGAAGCAGCAGGGCTGCTGCTCTTTTAGGAAATGCAGCCTGCTGGAAAGGAGAGAGGCCTCAGGGGGACCCTAGCAGCCTGGATGTTTAAAGCCCAGGGGATGACAATCCAGCTGGGCGCAATTCCAGCACACACTGGCCGCCACAACAGCCTTGACCAGAGGAAGCAGCTCCAGACTCGCCTGCTGCAAATGCTGAAATCAGGCACACCTCAGACTGTGACCAGAGCCCCCAAATCAGTGACAGTGAAAGGAGACAGATCCCAGAGGACCTGCAGGCCTGGCAGGACCTCCTGGCTCCAGCCCCAAGAACAAAGTTCTCTCCAGCCTCACCACCAGCCAAGGCAGCAGCACTCGCCCTGCACAACATGGAAATCCCACCAGGTTGGGGACCAAACCTCTGGTCACTGGGTTTCCCACAAGGACTGCTCCATGCCAGGGAGCCCAGCAGCCTTGGCTGGAACCATCCTGCAAGCACAGAGCATCCTGGGGACAGTCTGGGACACGGAGCAGCAGCAGAGCACCCCAAGGGGCCAGGACCTGGCGGATCACCAGATGTCACTCTGCTCCCAGGATCAGGGACATGGGACCATCTTGGGGTCACTGCTGCTGGGACATTCCCAGTCAGCTCCCCCTGGCTGCACAGCAGGTCCTGGCCTTGCAGGATGTTCCTGAGAACATTTCCAGGAGTGACACTAATGCTATTCCAGTCTCCTCTCGTGCCATCGAGTGTCACCGGCCCCTCTGCCTCAGCACTAAAGAGAAACCAGAGGGAAACTCCACCCAGCAGGAACTCTACAAGGGCTTATCCGCAGTGCAGGCGCTTCCCTGTGAGGCTTCCTGCTCAGCCTGGCCTCCATGGACTGCAGGATTCCAGCTCCAGACCAGGATGCAGCTCCACGGAGCAGCAGCTGCATCCCTGGATGTGCTTCTGCAGTGCCCTGAGTGCTGAGGTGCAGGGACAGAGGTGGTCCAACAGCCTACCTGACTCACCCTGCTCCGGAAAGGGCTCCAGATCCTGCCCAGGCACAGACACACGGACAGACACACAGACACGCACTTGTTTGTGACTTCCTTCCTGATGCTGTGCAGGGCGTCACCACCAGCTGGGCTCCAACTGCAGCTCTGACCAAAACCCAACCAAAACCCCTGAGTCAAACCCCTGACCTTGGCACCTGCACTGGGAACGGGTAAAAACCACCCCCGGAGCAGCCCCAGAGCCAGCACAGCCCCCGCAGCAGTGAGGAAACACCATTTGTTAAAGTGTTACAAACAACCACAGAAACGGTTTCTATGAGAAGCCCCTTATGATCTAAAGCTGCATTTTTCTTTAAACCATTCCCAGAAATGAGTGTCATTAAGTGCAGCCTCCCCAAAAGATGTAGGTGTGGCCTGGAAAATTTGAGCTCAATTTGCTGGTGCTTAATAAAAGGATGAGGATCTGCAGACGCCCCTGTGGCGGAACAGCAGCAGAAACTGTGGTCAGCAAGAAATGTCCCAACATATCCAGCTCACATCTTTACAAATCAGCAATATTTAATTACTGAATTGATAGTCTCCAGTTCATTTAAAAAAATAAACACATCTTGCCTGAGGGCTGCTGCTTCATCCCAACCTGAGCTCAGTCCAATGCTGACACTGCTGATGAGAGCTTTGCTCCTCCTTGATGCTCCTGCTGGCAATTTCCAAACACTTCCCAAGTATCTCTCTTAGCAGGACTGGCATGCAGCAAGCATGGAGCATGGGGCATGGAGCATGGGGCCAGCCCCAGTCTCCACCAGGAGCACACAGAGGCACCACAGGGGTGGCTGTGGTCACTGAGTGCAGCGTCAGCCCGGTTGCACAACCCACAGCTCGTGCTCCTCCACCCTAGCACTGCCCAGACCGGGATTGATCCCATGGGACAGTGGGAACAGAGTCCAACCCACCCACCCCAGTGGTGGGACAGGGGCTCTGTACTCATGTCTGCTGCAGGTGTGCCATGGCTCTAAGCCTTGGAGGGAAGATATGAAAATTAAACTGCTGCAGCACTCAAAACAAAATCCCACAACAAAAAGAAGCGCTGTCAGCCACCACGTGGCAAGAACAGCACCACTGAGAGCAGGACGGGTTTGGTGACTAAAACTGAAGCTGCACTGCAGGTCATGAACCAAGGGCATCCACTGGAACAGAGGCCAATTCCAGTGAAAACACAACCAATCCCAACAAAAACACCTGGGTCTGGAGCACTTTGGAGTTCTGTGTCCCTTGGAAAATCCCCAAACAGCACTGACAGCCCTGTGGTTTACACTTGCACCGCCGCCACCATCCCAGGGAAAAATAACAGTCAAAAGAGTTCAGGGATGAGTGTTCAAGCAGCCACCTCAGCACCCAAACCACACAGAGGCTGCTCCAGCTGCATCTTAGCACCCAACAGGCTCAGGGGACAAAGGGGAATTTATTCTCACTGCTGAGTACTGAGAAAAATAAACCAGCAGAACCTGCTGGCCTGAGGATTAAGGCAGCATGTGCTAGTTTCAAAACTTTCTGGCTCAGAAAAGCCTGCAAGGTGAGAGCCCTGAGCCACACCAATCATTCCAGCTGAGCATCCCAAAGAGCCCAGCCAGGGATGGGGCATTGTGTGCCAGCCAGCTCCAACAGGCTCTAAATCACATCAGCAGAGGATCCACAGACATTTCACAGCACAAACAGACTGCTGGTTTATCGCCTCAAGGCTGTTATGATTAGCAAAACATTTTATTATCCTGCTCAGTGGTACAGTGTTCCTCAAACAATAAAAATCCCACCAATTTACAGTAAGTCCCCTCCGCCCATCCCTCGTTCCAAGCACGGCGACAGCATTTTATCATCAGGAGATGGAAACCTCAGCACTCACCCTGACAGCCTTGCAGGGACACAGCCTTCAGCTCAGAGTGGCAGATTAATTATGGAATGCCCATGATTATGGAACACCCATGATTATGGAATGCCCAAGGGGGAAGCTGCTGGCAGGACACAGGGATGGAGGCACCTGCCCACTGCCCAGCACCTGGCACTGTGTGCCCACACCACAGCAAGGCTCAGGCACATCAGACATGCTTGTGCTGAAATGGGACACGAGCTCTGCACTTCAGAGGGAGCTCTTGACTTTTAATTAACCCACAGAGCTTCACCTTTCCTTAATTATTCTGCAGTTGTTGCCTCGGGGGGACAAAGGCAAAGCCAGCACAGGTCCACTGACAGTGACACTCCCACTTTGGCTCCCCTTGTGTGCTGACCAGTGACTCCACTGCCCTGCTGGAGGAAGGAGCTCTGGGAAAGCACTGAGCTCTCCCCCAGCTCCTCTTGCCCAGGGAAGCTGTGGCTGCCCCATCCCTGAGGTGTCCAAGGCCAGGCTGGATGGAGCTCTGAGCAACCTGGTCTAGTGGAAGGTGTCCCTGCCTGCAGAAGGGGGTGGAACTAGAAGATCTTTAAGATCCCTTCCAACCCAAACCATTCCATGATTCTGTGATGATTCTATGATTCCTCTCCATGCCTTTGATCAGGTCCCTCCAGCCCTCAGCCCTCATCCAGGGTATGTCCTGGGGATCCCCATGGGAGAGGGTCACTGGGCAAGGGGAGCTGAGGGCTGCAGCCCCCCTGTTCACTCACCCTGCAAACACAGCTCTTCCCTCACAAAACTGCACAAATATTCCCTTGCAGGCATGTGGGTGGTCAGAGCCTGCCATACAACAGGGAGGAAGAGAAGTCAGAGGAACTGCTAGAAAAAACACCAAGTATCTTCAAAAAATATTTTCCCAATCCACACGCCAAACCCTAAGTCTCAACAAGCTCCATTCTTGCATGCACAAAGATCAGGATCTGCAAATAAAAAATTGTTTCTGCAAGACAAACCCCAAAACCTCAAATTTGCTTAAGAAACAAAATCAAAGTATTTTATTTCCCCATGCAGCAGCAGCAGCAGCCCTGGAAGCACTGCCTGAGGGCAGGGCAGGGCAGCAAGGATGGAGGTGCCACTGCTCACGCTGCAGGCAGGGATGGGAGAGGGGACACTGTTCCCCATCTTCCCCAGCTCCTCTGCTCATTCTTGTCCTGTTTCCTGCAGCTCCCTCAGGAGCACAGACCCAAGCACAAACCAGTCCCAGGATCTCCAGCAGTGCCCAGCCATGCTCAGCACAATGGATGCCATAAAGGAAAACATTTGGCATCTCCACAAAGCCAGAAACTTTGGGAAACACCAGCACCCACTTCAGCCATGTGTGTTTGTGGCCTCCCACTCCCAGCCCAGCGAGGATGGGCAGTGACCACTCCCAGGCCCTGGCACGGGTGAAGCCCTTGTGAAACCACCAGTGAAAGAAACGGAACCGGCGCCTTCCGAGCCTGCGCCGCTGCTGCCTCATCAGCCAAAGCACCCAGAACACACATCCGAGCTCCTTCCTGTCTGCACAGCCCAGCTGGAGCCCTGCTCCTCCTCTGCTGCCACTTGCATCTGCAAACACTGGGCCACCAAGGCCTGTGCCCATGCCCTGAGTGCCACCCAGCCACGCTGGCTCACAGCCAGCTGTAAGCACAGCTGCCCGAGGGGGGGTGGCTGTTATCCCACCCCCACTGCAGCTCAGCCACTGCTGGCAACAGCTGCTCACACCACAGGATCCCTTCCAGCACCGAGCAGGAACAGAAGTGCTGGAAAAGCTTCCCCAGCACAGCAGCCTGAGGCTCCAGAGCCAACATGCCCGTGGCCATTCCTCCGTGGAGAAGCACCTGCATGCTTGAGCCCCTGCAGAGCCCTCAGTCTCACTCTGGGGTCACTGCCTGGGAATGCACAGTGGGAAGCAGCTGCTTGCTTCACTTCCGAATGCTGTGTGTTGAGCAACCCCCGCTGCTGCTCTTGTTTGATGTTCCTGGGAGGGGACAAGGGGCTCCTGTGGCAGGGCCACCCTCCTGCCACACCGTGAGGCACCACAGCACAGACTGGGGACCAAAAGGGGGGAAAAAACGCATCATTTACCTTGAGAATGGGAATCTTTGAGAGAATTCCTGCAGGAATTCTGGAGGCAGACAGGGCTTGGAAAACAGAGTGAACCAAAGCAGGCAGCCAACACCAGGGCAAGCTTCTCGCGGGTTCTGTGTGCCCGCTGCCTGTGGAATCTGGAGGGAAACGTGCTCAGCCAAGGCATGAGGCTGAGGCTCCTCAAGGCATCACAAATTCATCACAAGGCACATCTGCACGGTGCCAAATAAAACCACCTGCTGGGGGTTTGTTTTCTCTCTCCAAAAATCTTCTTGACAGTCCCCGCATTTTAACAGCGCTCCTGCCATCCCACACATCCCCAAAGGCTCAGCATACCCAGAATGCAAACCGCCTTTGGAAAAATCTCCTTAAAATAGCCACAGAAATTACTAATACCGTTTGTAAAAAGGCAGAGGACAGCAGTGGCATGAGCCTGACCATGCTGGTGAACCCACCAGCATCCTGCAGAGACCCCAGGCCTCAGCCTGCCACATCCCCCCACAGTGAAGGCCCCCAGTGCCAGCTGCTGTGGGCGATGCTCGGAAGGACTCACACAGTGCCCAGTTCAGCTGCTGTCCCCCAAATTCCAGGCTGACTCCACATAGACCCTGGGCTCCCCTCGGGCTCTGCAGCACAGCTGCTCCTGTGGTGCCACATGCAGCAGCCTCGGGGCACCAGCTGCCACCAGCATGTGATGGCAAACCCCGCTCGCAGGCGCCCGCACTGGCACTTGACAGCTCCCCACGAGCAGCCTGCAGCATCCCCACAAAGCACACAGCAAATCTGGAAATCATTGGGATGTCCCCACTCACCGTTGCTCGGTGCCTGAGCAGGAGGGAGCAGCACGGCTGTGCTGAGTGGGGACTCTCCTCCTGAAAATGAGTCCAAGCAGCCAGCAGGGCCTGGCACAGGGAGGCGTCTGAAGGGGTTTCAAGCTGTGAGATGACTTTTGGACAGAGCCTGAGCACACAAACAAACACAGAGAGGGACAGAGCAAAGGCCTCTGTGATGCAAACCATCCCCTGCCTGCCCAGGAGGGCAGCCCAGCTCACGCTGCTGGCCCCAGTGCCAGCAACTCCAGCCACGAGTCCCAAGGAACTTGAGCTGGACAAAGCGTGGATGTCACATCCCTGCCACACAGGCCACAGTAACAGATGGGCACTGCCAGGAGAGTGCCAGTGCTTTGTGTGGGCTGCAAGGTGCCAACGCAGCTGCTCAGGAGCCCATCTGCACCCCTGCCAAGGGACCCACATCCCACAGCCACTCCGACCTAGGTGCTGCCAACACCTCTCAAGCCTCAGCAGAGGCTGATGCTGCCCAAGACCCGCAGGTGCAGCCTCCCACTGGGCACCCACCCTGCCCAGGCCACCATGCTCATCCTGGTATAGAAGGGCAGTCCCAACCCTGGCCAAGCTCTGGACACCTGGACAGACAGACAGCCTCAGCCCATGGGTGCCTCTGTGTATGGCAGTGCTCAGCTTATGGGGGCACAGCTTGGTGCTGGGCTGCCAGAGGGGTGCCATGAGAGGGGGGAGAGGGCACCGTGTGCCAAAGAGCAGAATGGGAGGACAAAGGTACGAGGAGAACCCTGCACTGAGCACCCTGTCCCACCTGCTGTGCATCCTGCACTGTGTTCTGTGCACTGAGCACCCTGTGGGCACCTCAGCAACCCTGCACTGTGCTGAGCACCCTGCACCCAGCACCATGCTCTGAACCGAGCACTGAGCGACCTGCGCTGAGCACCCCGCACCGAGCATCCTGTCGGGTATCCAGCACCGAGCATCCTGCACTGAGCACCCCGCACCGAGCATCCTGTCCTGGGCATCCCGCACCGAGCATCCTGTCCTGGGCACCCCTCACCGAGCGTCCTGTACTGGGCACTCAGCACCGAGCATCCTGCACTGAGCATCCAGCACTGCTCTGAGCACTCTGCACCGAACACCGAGCACCGAGCAACGCTCCGTGTCCCCAGCACCGCACACCCCGCACCGCTCCGATCACGCATCACCGCCCGGTGTCCCCCGTACCGCGCACCGCGCACGCCCCGCACTGCGCACCGAGCATCCCCCGCCGCTCCGCGCCCCGTTGGCTTCGCCCGCGCCGCCCACCGAGCCCGGAGCCGCTACCAGGCAGCGCCCGCTGGTCCCGGGCACCGCCCGCCCGCAGTCACCTGCCAGCCGGCGCGGCTGTGGGCACAAGCGGCGGGGGCACACGCGGTTCCCAGACCGGGTCGCTCCCCCCGCTGCCCCCGGTGCCCCCCCCCCCTCCCCGCACTCACCGGGGCCGCCGCCGGCCCGGAGCGGCGCGAGACGCGGCGACGTCACGCGCACGCGGGGCCGGGATCCCCGCCCGCCGCTCCGCGCGTGCGCCGCGCGCGCCGGGCACCGGGCGGCACCGGGGCACCGAGCCGGGCACCGAGCCCCAGCCCCTGTCCCTGCCCGTCTCCCTGCCGGTACCGGCACGGGTGGACCCGCAGCCGTCCCCGCCAGCTGCCGGGAGCTCTCCGCACCGCGCTGCCCGCGGCCTCACCGTTATCCCCGGTCCCCGCCCCTGTCCCGGTGCTGCCTGTGTGCAGCGCCCTGCCGTCACTGCTATCGCTGTAATTAATCACTAATTAGCGGCGTGGGAGCGCAGGGGAATGCCACCCGAGGTGCCGCACCGGGAGGCAACGGAATGGGAAGGGGGAATGAGGCCACAAAGAGGTGCCCGGTGGGGACGGACAGCATCCGAGGGGGAAAAAAACTTGAAAGTGAATCGCTCTTTGATTGACTGCAATATCGGCTGTTAATTAGTGCCCAGGTGGATCCCGTGGTCAGGGACCCAGGACCCCTCGCAGCCCCCCTATCTTGCAGGTGTGGATAGAGCCAGGAGCCCACCCTGACTCCATGGACAGTGCCGGGAGCCCGTCCTGATTCCGTGGACAGAGCTGGGAACCCGCTCTGATTCCATGGACAGAGGCAGGAACCCGCCCAGATTCCGCAGCTCCTGGGGCAACCCAAGTCCCCCAAGTGAGAGAGTCCCCACGGGGGCTGCTGGGGTCAGGCTGCAGACCCTTTGCCACCCTCTTCCCCCGCACCAAGGCTCTCCTGTGTCCCAGCCCCAGCACGGGGAGCTCCTGCACGATACCAATTCCCTGGCAAAACCCCCTTCCCCCGTGTCCCACCCCGCTCCAGCGCAAGGCTGGCCCATCCCGAGCAAGCGATTCATGCACCACGGACCCCCGAGCAGTTCTAATCTTCTGGTTTTTTTTTAATTTGCCTCACAAGGTAGAGTACATCCAGGGAATGTGCAATGTACAAGGAAAGTGCTGGGCAGGCGAGCGCGAGGGGAGGCGGGGGTGCCCCACGGGGCCCGGGACTCGTAGCTAGCAGGCAGCACGCTCAGTCGGAGGGCGCGTCGGGGGTGACAAAGGTGCCCTTCTGGTCCCACTGCATGTCCCGGATGCGGCGGATGGACTGGATCTGGGGCTGGAAGGCAGACCACTCGTTCCAGTGTCGGAAGTCTCCGGTCTCAAAGAGGTACTGGTAGCCTCTGTAGCCAGGGTACTGGTACCCAACCCAGCTGTGGGGAAAGCAAACACAGGGTGCCTGAGCGGGGTCGGCCGCTCCAGGCAGCAGCCACATGGCTGGTGGGTGCTCAGGGGGCTGGTGGGGCCTCTCTGTGCTGGCCACCAACCTCTGGGGGACAGCCACACCACTAGAAACAGCCACACCACCCAAAACAGCCACACCACCCAAAACTACCACACCAACCGACACCGCCATGCCACCAAAAGCAGCCATGCCACCAGAAACAGCCATGCCACCACTTTCTGGCTGCCTGAGAGCCCACAGCAGCTGGTTAGGGAGGACAGGGAGCCTGACACGAGGCAGCTGCCACTGCAGCCCAGCTTACGTTCCACTGGGCACCTGCACGCTGCCCACGCGGTCGCAGAAGCCATAAGCCCAGAGGCTGGGCACATCGTCCTCCTGGATTTCCATCTTGTTGCCCTTGAAGTCAGCAGACTCGTAGAGGGAGATTTTGTGGTCCTCAGCCTCCTGGGGAAGACAGAGGGAGGGTGCTGGGCAATGTGGTTGAAGCCCTGGAGCTTTGCTGCAGCGAGGCATCGAGCACACAGCCCTGGGCAGACCCCAACAGGCTCTCTGCCCCCCAGCACTCACCATTTTGATGGGACGCATGGACATGAAGCAGTCGCTCCGGTAGCTGCTGGACCAGGTGTCCCAGCGAGGGTACTCGCCCTTCTCCAGGATGAACATCTCCCCACGCATGTTGGCCTGCTCGTAGGCCACCCAGCTGAGGAGACAGGTGGGCAAAGAGCGGGTCAGGTGCCACCCAGCAGTTCCCCTCCTGCTCAGCCAGCTTGCAGGACAGTGGAGGGGTCTCCAAAGAGGTTGTGGCCCCACCACCCCACTCCCACGTTTCTTCCAGCCCAGGCACTGCGGCCTGTGCAGAGCCAGTGCTGATCCATGACCTCCTGGCTGGAAGCTCACTGGTGTGTGAGTGTCCAAACCTGCAGCAGGCACCAGCACTCACAGTGCTCCTCTTCCTCAGCTGGGGAGCAGCAGGACCCCTGCACAGCTGGTGACCCTGCAGAGTCAGCTCAGGACTCTGCTGTCCCTCCTGCCTGGGCTGTGTAATCCTGGCACCCCACACGCCTCACTGCTCCAGCAGCAGCCAGCACTGGCACCCATCCCATTGTTGGGAGTGGGGCTCACCCAGCTGCAATGTCACCTCCTCAGCAGAGCCACGAGGTGCTGAGTGCTGGGAATGCCATGGGTGTGGGGCTCCAGAAGCCCCCGGCGCCACAACAGTCCTGCATTTGCTGCTTCCCCTTTCCCTGCAGCACAGCTCTTCCTGCAGATGCCAGCAGGGGTTTTCCTGCTGGCAGGAGATGTGTTCAGGTACCCCAGGCTGCACAGCCTCAAGCTGGCTGCTAAAGCTCAGCTTTGTTGTTTTGCTTTCATCTTCCTCTATGCACGTTTTTGGGTGCAGAGTTCCATCAGTGACTTTCAACAAGCTTCTAAAGGACCCCAATGACACCCAAGATCTCTGTCCTCCCAATTTCACCCTTTCTGCACCTTCCCAGGTAACATATCTGAGCTCCTTCCAGGCTGCTCCATCCCCCACTTGTTTCAAGAAGAGTTGGACATTCTGGGTTCTTAATAAAAAAGTTATTGGTGCTGCATGGTGTCATTCCAGGTCACCCTCCCGGACCCTCATGGATGCTGTCAGGACAAGCCGTGTCCTGTGCATCCTCCCCACAGCTCTACCAGCCCCCCTGCATTCCTGGGCGTGCTGTTTCCAGCCAGCCACAGCACGGTGGGATGCTCTTTCAACATGGAGATCATCTGTCTGCTCAGTTATCTGCTTTGGGGATCGTTTTGTCCCTGCCTGTGTCAACTGTTCCCACGGCTTTGTGACCTGCCCAGCCCCCTGTCACTGCTCATCTGCCTGGGTGCAGGCAAGTGCTTGTCCCTGCCTGGCCCTGTTCCATCCTGGCCCAAGGATCCCACCTCATTTCACCTTGACTTCTCTAAAATCTGCAGGTCCCTTGTATTCCATGCACAGCTCCAGGTGGCTGAAATGATGGACACCTCTGGTCCCCTTTTCTTTGCATGTGGCCCTGGCATCCTTCCCACCCATCCTGGCCCTCCTGCCTTCCTCGAAGGAGATCCAGGATGCCTGCTGTGCTCCTGTGCTCCAGGAAATGTCCCTGAACATCACATTGTTCCCATCCACCAGGAACATCCCCAGGGTCACAGCCCCCTCCATGGCTGGGGTCACTTACGGTCCGGAGGTGACAATGACACTGCGCACCCGGTCGAAGCCACGGTCAGCCAGGTTCAGGCACTCGGCGGTGAACTCCATCTGCCTGCCCTGGAAGTTCTCCTGGTCGAAGACAACAATCTGGGGGTGCAAGGAGAGGGTTGGATGAGGACAGGCATGCTCAGGGAGGGCAGGCTGGTGCTGGGTGACCAGTGCCTGAGCCTTCTGCTCCAGGTGTCCCCCTCGGCTCTCCAAGCCTTCCTGCAGCTTCTCCGATGTGGTGCCCGCCTGTGCTGAGCTGGGCTCTGTGCATGGGCATGCCCCAACAGCTGTTCCTGCTCCAAGATGGCCTCATCCTGCCCCTGGTTTTGCTGCTGCTGGTGCCCACAGTGGTGGGAAGGAGCTGCTTCTTCAGGTGCTCTGTCTGCACCTTGGCCTTCCCAGCCTGGCACGGTGTCACCAGAGCCCTCGCATCACTCACCCTCCCGTGCCAGCCCTGCTGCGGTGCCTCAGTGGCATGCTGGCATCACTGTGGCATTTCAGCGCTGGCCTTGTCACCCCTAGTGTCCCCTCTACCTGCATGCAGGGGTGACCAGAGGGAGCAGGAGACAGCATCCAGCCCTGACACCAAAACCCAGGGGAGAGCACTTCCCAAGCCTGTAGTCCCCAACAAGCTGTCTTGGCCAAGGCACCTTTAGACTGCTCCTCCTGCAGCAGCTGCCCAAATCCTGTGCCTGCTGCCAGAGAGACAGAGCAGGGATGGCATCACCCACACTGCCACAGTCCTTCCCCCTGCAACAATGTCCTCCTGCCTTTGTCCCTCAGCCCAGAGCGTGTCCCTGCACACATGGGGAGCCACAGGGCTTACCCTGAAGGCTTCTGGGGAGGGCTCCTCGCCCTTGCTGTTTGCGACAGGAGCAGGGTCGAGGGATGGGGTTGGAGCAGGAGCTGCCTTCTCCTTGTCATCCGCAGCCTGGCCGGGAGCAGCGGGTTTTGTGGTCTCAGACATCGCGGTGGTGGGCTCAAGTCTGTGACAGGGCACCAGCAGCAGGTTAGAGGGAGAGGGAGAAATGGATGTGAGCACCCTCAACCCACCCGAGGAAAGGTAATATCTGGATGGGGTGGGTGGGCAGGGCCAGGAGAGGAGCTGCTGGAAAGTTCTCCAGCAGGCACAAGCAAGGATCCTGCCTTCACCAGGGGGATCACAGCAGGTCCTGGAGTCCACACTCTCCTTCTGCAGTCAGGAGAGCCCTGAGCATGGTCCTGGAGTGCCCGGGCATGGGGCCTGATGCTGTGCCAGGCACTGGGGCCGTCCCACACGGGGAGCACCTGGGGAGCCCGGGGTGCACTGGGGCAGCGCGTGAGGGGTGGGAAGGGGACAGCCCTGTCCTGCTGAGGCCCTGCAACTGGCACCTGCTGTGGCCCCGTAGGTGAGTGTCAGCAGCAGCTCCCCGGGAGTGGAGGGCAGTGGGATGTGCTCCCAGATGTGACCACCACAGAGGTGGCCACGGCTTAGACCCTGAGTTTCCCTCTCCCCACCTCGGGTCCTCTGCAGCCCGATGTCCGGGGACTTTGTCCTCTTACCTGGGCAGCTGCTGCTTCTTGTTGGAGTGAGCGGGCTTGTGTTTCGGGGCGCTGTGAGGCCCCCACTTTATAGCCTGGCAAGGGCAGACCCCCGGGCGGGCTCACAAAGGAACTGCCAGCTCATCAGTGTCTGCGCGGCCGCCCAGTCATCACATCCTGCAAAGCGCTGGGCGAGCTGGAAGCCTCTCCCCGGCCCCGTGCCCAGCCGCTGAACCCAGCACTTTCCTTTGTGCCCCCGGCACAACAGAAGACCTGACCGTGCCACTTTGCAGCGCGCCCGGCACCCGCTGCCCCGCGTGCGGCAGCCCCGGCAGGGCATATATAGCCCTGGCACGGCCCGGCCGGCGCCGGCACCGGCTCAGCAACAGGAACACCTGCCCTGCCCAGCGCCCCGGGCCCGGGCCCGCAGGGACACCCCGCTGCCAGCCCCGCTGTGCCCGGTGCTCCCCTCCAAACACTGAACCGCTCAGATGCTTTCAGCATCACCCCGTGCCCACAGTGCTGCCCTGGAGATGCCAGAAAGCGAGACCTGAGTGTTCCGAAATGCTACAGGAGTCAGGATTTTTCCAAACGATGTGTGATCGAAGCTGACATTTTCTGAACCACCTGAGTGCCTGAAACAGTGTTTGTTCTCTCTTGGGAACATCCTTGCTCACTGGCAGGGTTCTTCCTTTGCTTTTTAGCCCATTTTCCCCATACTGTGGTGACCCTGTACCACCCCTGGTTCTGCCACCATCACACTCGTGGTTTTGGGGCATCAGCTCTGTCTGACTGGTGCAAGAGGGCTGTGGGGTGGCTGGTTAGGGATGCATTGGCACCAGTCCCTGCAGCAGCTCTGGTGCCATATCTCCCCCACTCTCTGGACCTTCCCCTGAGTCCCTCTGAGCCTCTGATCAGCTTTTCTGCACCCCCACACCCCTGTCCAGCACCCTCAGCTTCCCGCAGCATCCAGCACCAGCAGTGTGTCATCCGGGGGTGTGCGGGCACAGGGCTCAGAGCCCCGTGTGCTGCCCTCCTCTTTTGTTCCTCTCATGTGTCACCCAGCAGTGGTGGGATCCATCTGCACCCTCTGGGCCATTGCACAAAATCCCCGACAAAAAGAATGTATTGATCCCTTCTTTTCCCGAGGTTTTTCAGGAGGTGTGCTGTGCCCATGACAGGGCTGGGTGTGGGGTCTGCTGCCCCATCACCCTGGGCACTGGCTCAGTCTGGTTCTCACCTTGATACTGAGCAGTGTTTTATGATTCATGATCTCAATTTGTGCTCGTTTCCATGGTTTTTATCCAGATTTCTAATTTAATCTGCCCTCTCTTCCCCCCCTGAGCCGGCATGGGTGCTCTCCCTGTGCTGCCTCCCCTGTGCCTCCTGGGCATTAATCAGAAAGTCTCACCCACCCCCTGCTCCTGACTCTGCTTCCCCCCCCATTCCCCAGCACCTTTGAACCTGGGTGTTGGAAAACCAGCTCAGGGGTCTGAGCTCTGCTCCTGAAGGCTGCTTTGCTCCTTACTGAGCACTCAGCACCCCATGGGCTTCCCTGAGCCAGGGCTGACAGCAGGGATCGATCCTTGGCCATTCCTGAGTCCCTCAGACACAAAATCTCTGCCCTGCCATGGATCCTGTGCCCTCACTGCACCATCCCTCCCTGGCACAGGGATGCACAGCTCCAGCACAGCCCTGGCAGCAGATGGCCAGAACTGGCACAGTGTGGCCATGGAGGGAACGGGCACAAGGGTTTGCTCTGCCCTGGTGAGTCCCACTGCCTGTGGATCTGCTGCTGCTGTATCCCTGCCTGGCACTGAGTGCCACCATGGGGGCTCCAGTGACCGTGTCACACTGCCAGGACATGGCGTTGACAGTGAGCGAGTGGTGGTCACTGTGCTGGTGGCCAGAACAAGCTGAGTTTAGTTCAGGCCACAGCGAGAGGCCAGGGACAAATTGTGCCAGTGCCAAGAGGGCTTTTGCTGGGGTTGCAGGTGGCAGGGACAGCCCGTGCAGCTTTGCTGTGCCCTGGGGCAGCCCATTGTGCTGAGCAACCCCAGCTGCCCTGCTCTGCCTCCCCCAGGGTGCCCAGGGCTCACAGGGCTGCTGCAGATGCATGAGGGCGATTCTGGCTCAGTCTCCTGGCAGTTTTCTAGCAAATTCTGTCCCAAAACACAGCACTCCCTGCGGACATGGGTTTTCCCATTGGGCTTGAGAGCCTCCATTGCCTGCTGCCTGCTCTGAGGGGCAGGCTGGGTGGAGCCCTGGCAGCACCCCAGGATGATTTGTGAGGTGTGTGGGTCACTGTAAGGCGTTTAGGTCCCCAGAATGTGGTGGCAGCAGTGTGTTTCCAGTGCACAGAGGCAGGAGGCTGCTGCAGCTCTTCCCAAGCCATGAGCTGCACCTCCAGTCCCTCCTGTGCCTTTTATACCCTCACCACCACTTTCCATGCCCCTGGTCCCCACTTCTTATGGTGTCCACTGCTCTTGTGTGCCCAACCTGCAACAAGCCACCCTGGATTTAGGGTAGAGCTGCTCTGCCCTCGCAGGGAGAGCAAGTGGAGACGTGTCCTCCCAGTTCCCAGAAAGGGGTGAGGAAACCTCCCCACACCCCCAGAGCAGGCAGCACTGCCTGCAGGCAGGGGGAGCGCTGCCAGAGCTGGGACACAGCCCCAGCCCAGCCCCATGCCAGGGAGGACACATGGCAGGAGTGCTGGCAGGGCCTGGGGGCGATGTCCCAGCCCTGGAGCTGTGGGATGGGGGTCAGAGCCTGTGCCTGGTGGGCCAGCTCTATGTCCTGGCTCATCAGCGTCTCTGACACGGCGCCTTTGTTCTGGCCAGTCCCTCCTCCCCGCCATGTGCTGAGTTAGGGGTTTCAGTAATGCTCCCCTGGGCTCTGTCTCTATCTGGAGGCTATAAAAACCCAGCTGGAGGCTGCTGGACATGTCACCTCCCTGGGCACCAGTGCCTCACCCCAGGTAAGCGTTGGAGCCTGGGGCAGCTGCCCCATGCCTGTGGTGGGGCCTGGGAGTGAGCAGCTGTGGGAACAGTAGAGGAGCATCCCAGATCCAGGGCTAGGGCTCTCCTTGTCACCAGGAGCTGTGGTGGGTGTTGGGGGATTGTGGTCTGTCCCCGGCTGTAGGAGTGGCAGGTGTTGATGCTCACTGTGGGCACAGTTGACTCTGCAGCACTCCCAGCTCAGCACTGCCCTGCCCTGCCAGCACCGGGGCTTTGGCTCAGGGAGCTGCCAGTGGGAGGAGGAGTTTCCCTGGGCACGGGCAGGGATGTCTGCCAGGGCCAGGTGCCCACTGGGCCAGGTGCCCGCTGCTCCACGTGGCCCTGGTGGCAGCTCCAGCTGGGCAGGGAGAGCCACAGTGCTCTTCATCTACTCCAGCATGGAGCAACCCCCTTGTTGCCCCCCAGAGTGCTGTGAAAGGGGGACAACAAGGGCTCCTGAGGTCATTTCCATCTGGGCACAGAGGCAGCTTGAACTGTGCCCTTCCCCTGTGTTTTGGCAGAGCCACCATGAGCCACCGCTGCAAGAAATCCTCCGGCCTCTGGAAGGTACAGGAGCCTGGGCAGGACCAGCACCATGCCCTGTGAACCCCTGGGAATGGGGCTGCAATATCTGCACCCCCAGAGCCTCCTGACTCCCTCCATCTCCCCCCAGATGGTGGTGTGGGATGAGCCTTTCTTCCAGGGCAAGAAGCACGAGTTCACTACCGACTGCTACAGCACCCCCGAGCACGGCTTCAGCACCGTGCGCTCCTGCAAGATCGAGAGCGGGGCGTGAGTGGGGGTCCCGGGGCACTGCCACCCCCGGTGCTGCGGGACCCCACGGATGGCAGGGGGGTTGGAGCAGTGCCTTTTGCTACCCGAGCTGCCTCCTGTGGGCACCGCTGGGCACCGGCTGTGAGTGGGGCGGTGGGCACGCCGGGGGTCTCACCCCTCCCGCCTCGGCAGGTGGGCAGGCTTCGAGCACTGCGGCTTCCAGGGGCAGCAGTTCGTGCTGGAGCGCGGCGAGTACCCGTGCTGGGAGGCGTGGAGCGGCAGCAACGCCTACCACGTGGAGAGGATGTGTTCATTCCGCCCCATCGCCTGCGCCGTGAGTGCCCCCGCCCCGGCTCCCCCCGCGGGGCGACCCCCGGAGCCCACCCCTGGCCAGGGGGCCAGTGCCAAAGCCTCGCCCGTCTCGGCCGCAGGACCACGGACGGAGCAGATTGATGCTCTTTGAGGAGGAGAACTTCCAGGGCAAGCGGGCAGAGTTGAGCGATGACTGCCCCTCGCTGCCCGCCCTGGGATGGGGCAGCAGCACCGTGGGCTCCTTCCTTGTCCGCTCCGGAGCGTGAGTACCCAGGGTGCGCAGAGGGGCCGAGGATGCTCTGGCTGGGAGGCTGAGGATGCTCTGACAAGGGGGCCGAGGATGCTCTGGTAGCAGGGCCGAGTATGCTGTGGCAGTGGGGCTGAGGATGCTCTGGCTGGGGGGCTGAGGATGCTCTAGCAGTGGGGCTGAGGATGCTGTGGCAGCGGGGCTGAGGATGGTGTGGCAGTGGGGCTGAGGATGCTGTGGCAGCGGGGCTGAGGATGCTGTGGGAGCAGGGCCGAGGATGCTCTGGGAGCAGGGCCGAGGATGCTCCGGCAGCTGCGGGGGCTCCGCGGTGCCTGCAGCCCCGGGGTCACCGCTGCTCTCTGCTCTGTCGCAGGTGGGTCTGCTCGCAGTACCCCGGCTACCGGGGCTTCCAGTACCTGCTGGAGAGCGACAGCCCCGCGGGCGAGTACAAGCACGTGCGGGAGTGGGGGTCCCACGCGCAGACGGGCCAGGTGCAGTCCATCCGCAGGGTCCAGCAGTGACCGCGCTGCCGGAGCCCCCCGCCCGGGCCCCGCCTGTCCCCTGAGCGGGGAAAAAGCTCAATAAAGGCTCAGTTGTCCAAGGCGGCGCTGGCAGTTGGGGATGAGGGTCAAGGGGGCTCGTGGCCGTGAGTGATGTCACTCCCGGGGCAGGGATGAGGTGGAGGGGGATTTTTCTGCCCAGGTGCAGGGGCTCTGCAGGACCCCCGCATCCCACCACCCCACAAGACACCATCTGCTCTTCCAGCACCTGCCAGGGGCTGAAAGGAGCTGCAGGATCAAGCGAGTGTGCACCTATCCCTGCATCCATGCAGACCCATCCCTTCTGTACACACCCCTGCACCCATCCCAGCACCCATCCCTCACTCCCACACACCCAGTGTGAAGCCAAAGCTGGAAAAACAGCCGGGAAAGGCGGCTCTGGAAAAAAAAAAAAAATCCTCATTTCAGAAGAGCTCTGGAGGAAATGTTTGATGTGGTGAAAATGTCCCATGCATGACATTTGCAGCAGCAAGGCCACCAGCGGAGGGAATGGTGCCCAGCAAGAGATTTTCTCCGCAGGAAATCACAATTAAAAAGCCTAAATAGAAGAAGAAACAAAAAAAGTTGTGGGATGGGCTGAATGAAACCATCCTGCGCCCCAGGGCAAACCCGTCCGGGGCCGGCAGCCAGGGAGACCCGAGGAGCAGAGTGGAGCTTCTGTCACCCCCAGTTCTGGGTACCCCCTGTCCCTGCACAGCACAGAGCCCTGGGGGACGCGGGCTCCGGGAGCGGGGCCAGCACATGGCCGGGCACGGTGGGCAGCTGGCGGCGAGACCAGGGGTCCCCGGGGAGCCGGCGGGGACTGGAGAACAATGCGGGAGCCCAGCAGCTGCAGAGCGCTGCGGAGGGGCTGTCACAACCCCCGGACGGGAGGGGAGCTGTCCTTGGACACGGCTGTGTCCCCAAGCCGGGCTGCTCTGTGTGCCATCTGTCCCCACCTCATCCTGCCACCACGTCTCCAGGGGTCCGACAACCCCTGTCCCCCTTGTCCCGCGTCCCCTGAGTCACACCAGAGCCGTCACGGCAAACGATGCCTGGCAGAGGGTGAAAGTGGCATTTGCAGCGACAGAAGAGTCTCCAGGGTCTCCCGCAGCGGGAGCGATGCGGGGAAAAGGTGGCTCGGCCGCATTTCCAGCATTAAAATTTCATGCGAGTTGCAGCATCCTCCTGCGCCGTAGGTAGGGCCGGGGGGGCCGGGGGCTGCTGGAGGAGGAGTTTGCTCGGCCGCCTCTTCCTCGGGGATGCTCTGGGAAAGCTCCAGCACAAAGGAGCGGCGCGGCGGGCAGGAGCCAGCGCAACCGGAGCCCCCCAGCCCGGCCCCCCGGAGCAGGTAACGCATCGCGGGCACGGCTCCGGTCTCTGCGGGCCGGGATGGGGCCTGGGGAGCAGGTAACGCACCGCGGGCACGGCTCCGCTCCCTGGGCACCGGGATGGGGTCTGGGGGCGCGGTGGGGCCGCCCCCACCTCCGGGCGGGAGGGGGGGCGATGTCGCCCCGGGATTCGGAGGGTCCTGCGCGTGTCGCTTCGGGAGGTGGGGGGCAGGCGGATGAGGCTGCTGCCTCCCCTCCAAGCCCCCAAAAATACCCTTATTCTCAATATATTATTCCCTGGTTGTAAATAACCCCAGGAGAGGCCCCTCCCTGCAGGATCTCCTCCTTCCCTGGGGGGAACAGCCGGGGCCCCCTCCCTTTGTTAGGGCAGGAGCAGCAGCGCATCCCGCTCCGTGTTCCCGGCACATCCCGGCCCGGAGGGCGATCCCGGTGATCCCGGTGATCCTGGTCCTGAGGCCCCCCCCCCGGACACCGACTGCAGCCCCCTCCCCAAATCAGAGCTAACTGCTGCACTGCTGGTTTGTATATTTTTTTTTTTTTTTCAGAATCCTCATCAAGAATAGGGGTCCTGCCAGGTAAATGGATTCTTGCCTGATTTTCAATGCTCCTGGGAGGATTTGTAGCCAAAAATGCTGGCTTAGTGCTTTGTCTCGAAGCCCCCATTTTCTTCTAAAGCTGATGGTCCCAGGCGGGGGTTAGAGGAGAGTCAGGGCCAGCAGCCCCAGGGCACAGCCCAGCCCTTCCCTCCCCTCCGCAGATGTTAACCTGGCAGATGCTCTTCTTGCGGAGCCATTTTCTCTCCCTCATTGTCTCTCAGCCTTTTGTGTGTGCGGGTAGGTCCTGCCCTGTGAGCCAGGAGGAGCCCAGAAATAATCGGATTTTCAGGCTTTGCGGGCTTGCAAGGAGCCTTTCACACGCTGACACCCCTTTTCTGCCAGGGCTGCAGACAAAGACAGCAGTGCCTGGCACCCCTGCAGCAGCTCCGGAGCCTGGGCTGTGCTGGATGGCAGCGAGGGTCGGGCAGAGCTGGCAGGGCACAGGACCGGCGTGTGTGCCCACTCTGCTGGGAGCTGAGGGCTCAGGGTGCCCGGATGCCACATCCCAGAGATCATCTCTCTGGGATCTGCTGTGCCCTCATGTCCCTGCTCCTGCCCGCAGTGGAGCTTGTGCTCCTCTTCCTCCCTGTCTCCTCACTCGAGGAGGGGGTTTAGCCCCATTTAATTCGGGTGTCCAGCCCTAGGGCCACTGTATGTGCCACCCACACGTGTGGCAGAGGCAGCTCAAGCTCACGCCCAAGACGAGTCTGCCCAAAATTGTTTTTCCCTCCCTGTCCCCTGGGATGTGCTTCATTCCCAGGCCACAGAGGCCATCCTGCCCCAGCACAGGCGCCTCCCGCCCGGATCCAGCCGGGGATCCATGTGCCAGATGCTCGGTGCCATCTCCACCGCTCATCCCTTCTGCTCTCACCGCAGCTGGGCTGCAAAAGCCACCAGGACGTGCTGTCCCCACGGCAGGGACTGTCCTGCGGGCACTGTGGTGACAACGAGCCTCGGGAAGCAGGAGTGGCTCCGCAGCTGAACTGCAGAGTCATCACAGCCCCGCTCCCCCGGGACCTGCTGCTGTCCTGGTCTGCCCGGGCAGGCAGGGCAGGGCAGGGCACAGACATTGGCACAGACACGGGCTGGATGCTGGCACCGGCCACATGTCCCCAAATCCCCGAGGAGATGGAGCAGCACCCATGGCTGTGACCACCAGTTGCCCCAGTGGCTCAGCTTTACCCCACGGCAGGGGCAGAGGTGGCAGCAGAAGTGGCAGTGGCAATCAGTCCCTCCTTCCAGCGAGGCTGGGACAGTTTGGGGCATTGCCACCATTTCTGGTGTGGTGGCTCCAGTGCTCCCCCTGTGCCTGGCTCAGCTCCTTCACCCTGCAAGGGGACAGGGACAGGAAGGTCTGTGCCCAACCCTCCTGCCAGGCTCCTGCCAGGGCCCTGCCTGAGGACGGTGCCCTGTTTCTCTCCCTTTGCTGCGTTGGTTGTTTCTTTTGCAGCTGCTAATGACTGACCTGAGGTCTGTTCACACAGTCCCCTCGCTGCCCCACAGAGCCACCTGGAACAGGGGACATTGCACAGCATTCAAATAGCTGCTGACCACAGGTAGGACTCTGTGGAGGGGACACAAGCAGTGGCAGCCCTGTGCTCTTCCACTCCTTCATTAGAAGGGAGGTGCTGGGCAGTCAGGATCATCCTTCCTCCTCAGGCCCCCATCTCCTGGAGGGTTCTCCCCAGGCCCCAGTGGGGTGCAGGGGTTCACACCATCCCCAGGGCCCCCTGCATGAGAGGATGTGTCCCCCATGTGTGCCCAGCAGTGGGGAGGGGGTGGCTGCCACAGCCCAGGGTCTCACAGTGTCTCTGCTCCTCAGTGCCACCGCCCCAGGGGCACGGCCCAGCTCCTGCCTGGCCAGACTGACCATGTCCAGAGGGGAGCAAGGCTCAGGAGCTGTCATCATCACCAGGACACGATGCCAGAGCCGGGCTGGCCCCAGCAGAGCACCCTGGTACCCTCTGCCATGGCATGGAGCCACCAGCCCAGCCACTGCGGGGGACATGGCCCAGGAGATGGCACTGGTGACACCTGAGGACACTGGGCTGAGCATGCACACGGTTCTCCTGCAAGGTGCTGAGGTGTCCCTGCCTCCCACTGCTGTCCCCAGGCCTCTCCCCTGCCCTGAGCACAGAGTAGGAGGAGGGAGAAGGAAAAGGGAGTGGGGGCAGAGCTGTGCCAGCTCCTCGTGGTGACACAATGGGCACAGAGCCCACAGGGGCTCTGTTTGTCCCCACTGACCCTGACCTTCCCTCTGGCTTTCTGGAACACCTGGTGTGTGAAGCCTGGGCAGTGAATCCTGCTGCCATGGCCTCTGCAGTGCCCTGTAAGGGTGGGACCCTGTCCTCACCAAGCAGCCACTCAGGCCCATGTCCCCACACAGGCACAAGGACGGGGGTGCAGTGGGCTGGGGGCACACACAGCTCATGGCAGGTGTCACAGCCTGGAAGTCCAAACTGGAAAAGTGTCTCTTGGGGACCAGAGGAGCTTGTGCTGTGGGAGGAGGTGACCCAGAGGGACATAGGGCAGAGGCTTTCCTGGGTGCCCTATCCCAGCCCTGTTTCCTGGGGCACAGTGCAGCCCTTGCAGCATTGCTCAGCCCCATGGAGAGGCAGCTCCTGATGGGGAGGGGGTAAGCTGTGGGTCACCTTTCTTCTGCTCCATAGTAGTTTTCCCTGCTGGACCTGCACGTGCAGTGGGAGCTGGGGCAGTCCTGGAGCAGCTGCCATGGTCTCTGCTGCAGCCTTACCCCAGACACCACCAGTGATTCTTTCACCCTTCCTCTTCTGCTTCTTGAGCTCCTTCAGAGTCCTTTAGACACTGCTGGGGCTGTGTTCTCCATGCATCCTGTCTCTCACCTTTCCCAGCACCAGGGGTGGAAAGCCCATATTCTGAGGGGGCTCTGGTACCTCCCTGGCAGAGATCAGAGGGGCAGGAGCCTGCTGAGCATTTCATTCAGGGACAGGTTCTGCTACACCACCTAAACCCTCCACTAACACCTCCCCAAATACCAACACCCAAAACCGCCTCCTGCTCTTGTGAGCCAGAGCCCTGCTGCTGGCAGGCCTGGCTCTGCATGCTGCCAATATTAACCTACTAACCTGCTGGGCCCCCTGTGCCCTCCCTGGGGCTGCCACAGCCCCTGGCACACGGACTAACCCACTAACCAGCCCAGCGCATGCCCTACTAACCCACAGCAGCCCTGCCTTGTGCCCACTAACCACGGCAGCAGGACTGCCTTTAAAGGGGAACAGAAAAGCTGGAAAAAGGGGTTTGGAAATGTCAGTGCCAGGCTGCACAGGCAGGGACAGGCAGGGACAGCCCTGGAGAGAGCACTGGCTACCCAGGAGTGGTGTTGGGCAGCTCCTGCATGTGCAGGCAGCTCCAGTTCTGGGCAGGGAAGGGGACTGCTGGTCCCTGGGCAGGAGAAGGGAGAAGCATCCCCTGCCCTGGGCAGGAAAGGGGAGCAGCAGCCCCTTCCCCAGGCAGGAAAGGGAACCAGCAGCCCCTGCCTGAGCAGCCCTTGGCAGCATGAGGAGAGGAGAGGGTTTCTCCCTACACGCCCTGCCCAGCTCTGCCTGTGGAGCCTGTTGCTGACTAGGAGCCTAAAACGGTTTTATCAGCAGAAGCTTTTCAGTTCCTTTTTAAGCCCGTAGATCTCTGTTACTAACACATTCCTGAACTGAATTAAACAAACTAACCATTGCTGCTTTTCTCTTCATTTCTCTTGCAGTGTGTGTGTCCTCTAAGGCAGACCAGCGCCCTGCTTCTGTTACTAACCCGTTCTTCTGTTCCCACTGTACTAATCCTCCCTGACTGTTTCTCTCTTGCTACTAACAACTCTCTTTGCACTTTGCCTCTCGGGTGCTGTTTGCCATGACAAGTGACAGTGGCTCCTCCTGGACTTACTCACCTGCAGCACTCGATTTTCCGTGCTGCTGAGCATCCCTGGCTCCCGTTTGGTACCATGGGAAAGAAGATAGATGCTCAGCCTGAGGCACTTTGCATATTTCCCTCTTGGCCTGTTTTCCAACAAATTTCACATGGCACAATGAGGAGAAGAGGCTGAGTGGCAATAGGACAGTCCAAGGCCATTAATGGCTGTAGAGGCCCAGCAAAGCCAGTTTGCAAAGAGATTCAGCCACAGAGCAAAGTTATTGCCATGAGCCTGAGCATGGAGCTCTCCTGAGGCCCCAGGTCACCTGTCATGAGCAATGTTCTCGTGCTGCTCCCAGCATTGGTGCTCCTGGGCTCCTCTCTTTTCTCCCGCTGTGTCTCTCCACAGTTTCTCTTGTGCCTGGTGCATGTGGAAGCCCCTGCTGGCAGCGTGGCCCTGACTAACCCAGCTCTGTGTCGCCGTCCCACTGCAGGCTCCCCTGGGCCCAGCCGAGGACAGGGATGGGCAGTGGGTGTCACAGGGGATGGGGGCACAGCCTGGCCTTTGCTTCCTGTCCAGATGAGCATCCCCAGCCTCTGCAGGGACCCTGCCAGGGTGAAGGATACAGACCCTGGCTCACTGCTGTTACTTTGGCACATGGCAAGGCACTGACAACATTCAGGGTGCCATGACCAGGGGGACAGAGCCCAGCTGTCCCTGTGTGCCATCAGAGGATGGTGGCCCTGTGCTGCTGGCTCATCTGGGAGGACATCCCAGACTGTGGCTGTTGTGGGGTCACAGCAGCTCTGTCAGGGCGGAACAAATCCAGACAGGGTCCAGCTCTGGCTGCTCTCTCTTGGCTTTGCCCTGTGCTCTCTCTCCCGTGGCCACGGCTTCCCCAGACCCACTGTCACTGGCTGATGTCACTGTCACTGAAAGCAGAGCCAGAGAGGTCTCCTGGGTGGCCCCATGACACTGTCACCTCCCCTGCTAGGCACTAAGCCCAGCTTTAGCTAGGGGGTTTCTCTCCGGCTGTTGGGGTCCCCTTCCCGCCCAGCTCTGTGTCTGTCCAGCCTCCACCTTACCCCACTAATCCCCCAATGCCACCAGGATGGGTTTTAGGGCTGATGGAAGGGGGAGACAGGGGCAGAGTGGGGAGCACAGGGACAGGAATGGGACAGGAGGACAAGCCAGGTTGGACCCAGGGTGGGCAGATCAGGGCTCCTGCACAGGACAGGAGCACCACCAGCACTGGGCTGGAGCTGTCAGAGCCCAGCTCTGTGAGGGACTCTCCTCCCCACCCCACAGACCCCCCTTTCTGCTCCAGAGCAGCCCCTCTATGCACAGGGGGACTCCCCAGGCTGGTCACCCAAGGGAGATGTGGGACCACGAGTCACCTCGATGGCAGAGGATGCAGCTGGCAGATGTCACCCTGCACACCCTGCACAGTGGGGACAGGCCACCAGCGCCCATGGGTGGCTGCATCCCCCTCAGAGCAGGGCAGGAGGGCAGAGAGGCTCCACCAAACAGCCAGGTCACTCCTTTGCCCTGCTCCTGCACCTCAGGGCTCCCTGTCCCCGCTCCCCAGTCCCCGTGGCTGGCAGGAGTTGATCTGTCTGTCTATCCATCCCTCTCTGCTGTATGGAGAGGGGCAGCATGTGCAGCCCCCCTTCCAGCTGTGGTGGTGACGTGTGGCCAGGGCAGCCCAGCAGTGACAGGGGCAGAGTGGCAGCCCTGGGGACACTGTCCTGCCCTGGCTGCTCAGGGCTGCCCCTGCTCTGCGGGCACAGCCACGCTGGCTGGGCACTGGCCACGAGTCCCATAGGTCACCAGAGCCCCGAGGATGTCCCCAGAGCCACGAAGATGTCCCCACTGCCTGTAAAGTCTACTGTGAACATGGCAAGTGTGCAACCACCTCGCTGTCTTTGTTTTCTGTCTCTGTGCAGTGTGGGGGGCTGCGGGACCCTGTGAGGCCGGGCTGGGGGTCCCCAGCTCTCATGGGGGGGGGTCAGGACAGGCTGTTCTCGGGGAACTGGGGCCACCGGAGTGTGGTGGGATTGGAGGGGTCCTGGGTGGGCGGAGGGGAGAAGGAGGGTGGGCACACCCCGGGCATCTCCGGGAAACACCGGGCACCCCCTGGGCATCCCCAGGAACCCCCAGGCACCCCCGGGCAGCCCGGCTGGTGGCTCTGGGGACTCGGTGCCATCACCTATTGCCGGCAGCGGGGCGGGCACTGAGCCACCGAGCCGGGGCAGCGCTGCGGGGGCTGCGGGCGCTGCGGGGGCACTCGGCGGTACCGGGCCGGGCTCGGAGGGGGCGGCAGGTGGAGCTCGTGCTCCAGCAAAGCCCGGCGGCCCCGCTGAGTCCCTGCAAGAGCCCGAGGTCAGGATGGATGGGGCTTGGAGCGGCCAACCTGAGATAGTGGAAGGTGTCGCTGCCCACGGGCGGGAAATGGAAGGATTCGATTTCCCTCTCGCCTTCCCTCACAAACCATCCCATGGTTCTGAGATTCCAGCCTGGCACGCAGAGAGCAGGACACGGCTCCTGCTTGCCTTTCTGCGGAGGGGGAGGCTGGACACCCCCGGCTCTGGGGAGGGGTCCCGGCTCCATCCCCTCCCGGACGAGCTGCCGCGTTTATTATCCAGCATTCTGTGGTGTCACAGCGAGAGCCCCCAGCCCGTGCTGACACGAAAAATTGGTTCATTTGCATCAAATTGCCATTCTGTGGAATGGATCCGGGGCTTTTGGGGGAGCGGCTGCGAGAGCGGGGCTCTGCCACAGAGGGGCCCTTCGAGAAGGGCTTTGCCGGAGAGATCGGGAATGCCCCAATCACCTTTCCCAAATGCCCCAATCACCTTTCCATATACCCCAATCACTTTTCCCAAATGCCCCAGCGCTGCTCCCGGCCGTGCAGCTGCCGAGGGAAGCAGGCAGGGATTCAGCCCAGGCAGCAGCTCCACGTCCACAGCTCTGCCCAAGTCACTGCCCTGCACGGGATCAGCATCTCTGTTCCCACTTCTGTGAATAACGCATTACAAACCCCACAGATCTTCCATTCTCCCCTCCTTCCCTTTCACGTACATGCAGCAGTTCTCACACAGTCACACCCTTATCCAGGATTTTAGATCCTGGAGCTTTTTCCCGGGAAGCATCATGTGTTTGCTGTCCCCAGCCCCTCACAGGGACACAGCTGGTCTTTGAGCAACCTCAAATGGGAAAAGTCACTAACTGTGGGGATCCCCCCTGCCACCAGCTCCCTGTGGGGCTCTCAGCGTCCCTGCCCACCCTGGGCAAGAAAAATCTCCCTTAACTCCATCCCTGCCCACCGTCTGCAGCCCCCTTTCCCCCCAGCTAGCTCTGTCCACTCCATCTCTTGCAGCGAGCGGAGCCAAGAGCCACATGTGGAATGCTGAGTGAGGCTGGAGCTGAAGGCAGGACATCCTAGCACATCTTGAAGCAATTAAAGTATCACTTACAGAACTCTGGTCCTTCCCTCTTCCACCCTGCAGAACAAGGCAGAGGCTGGGGCTTGGTTGGGCACCAGGATAAAGCTTTCAGCTGGCAGAAAGAAGGTTTAGGTTGAGTATTAGGGAAAAATTCTTCCCTGTGAGGGTGGTGAAGCCCTGGCTGTGGCTGCTCCATCCTTGGAGTGCCCGAGGCCAGGCTGGACAGGGCTTGGAGCAACCTGGGACAGTGGAAGGTTGCCCATGGCACGGGTGGCACTGGATGGGCTTTAAGGTCCTTTCTAACCCAAACCATTCTGTGATTCCATGTCATGCCAAGAGGTCCCAGATCCTGATTTCTCTGGGATCAACCATGTTTGGGCTCTTCCCTCCACCGGGAGCAGCTCCAGGCCTGTGCAGCCACACTCTCATTAATATGTGGGATTGTGAAGCGATCCATAATTAGATGCTAACTGAGTTTTCTCTAAGTTGGGTGAGGGAAGGTCACCAAGGTAGGACTGGAGTCAGCTTATTGTTATTATCAATCAATAACCTATTTATTTTCCAACATTCCTATTAACCTCTGCGAGCCACTCACTGTTTCCCTATGAAAGGGCTGTGCTGCTGCTTTGCTGACTGGACAACTCTGATTGAAAATGGAGCAGTGACCCGACCCCAAAAGCAGAATCCAATTAAAATCATTTTCATTTGTAGATTAATATCTTTTAACATGTTCTACATCCCTTGCTTCAGCATTTCACACAGGAGCTGCTGGCTCGTTACACCAGCGCCCGTATCAGCGGTGCCATAAGAAAATAATTACAATTAATTAGACACGGAGACAATTAGGACTGTCCTTTTCCGGGGCTGAGGGACAGTGCCCAGCTGTGGTGTGGCACTGCTGTGGTGGCAGTGATTTGTGGCTGGTGGGACAGGGCTGTGCTTGGGGCAAGGAGGGGACAAGGAAATTTCAGTGTCTGGCTCCTTGTGCCCTGTCCAAGCAAAGGGAAGGAGGGTGGGTCAAGGTCCCTGGGGGTGCATCCTGTGCTGATGGAAGAGGTCCCCAATCATGGGGTTCATCACATCATGGTGGGTCCCATCCTTGTCCCCTCCTTGGTGCTGGGCATTGCTGAGCGCAGGAATTGCCAGATCCAGCTCGGTCTCAAGGTAAAGTCTATTATTAATAACGTGACTTTGATAATAAAAAGATGAAAATTAGGTTTATGGTTTGCCGACTGCCCTTTCCACGCTGTAATCATCCCTCATCCATATTCATAAGCCTCTCATTAGTAACCACTGCTTACAAGGCGGCTAAACAGCCCAACCCTTCAGCAGCCACCATCTCCTTAACTGCTTA
Source organism: Zonotrichia leucophrys gambelii (assembly GCF_028769735.1). Taxonomy (NCBI): domain Eukaryota; kingdom Metazoa; phylum Chordata; class Aves; order Passeriformes; family Passerellidae; genus Zonotrichia; species Zonotrichia leucophrys. Next base: position 4,734,403 of record NC_088185.1, read on the forward strand.
ACTTGCTCGCTGATTACCAACATCAAATTAACTCTGCAGAACGGATCTAATAAGCTTCCCGGTGGCTTCAAACCTCCTTGAAAATTGCTCTGATGTCTCCATGGGGCCCTATTAAAAAAAATCCTTCCCCTGTGAGTATAGAAGGGAACGCATCGGGGGCGCTGCCGGTGCCCAGCCCTGCCCGGTGCCCCGGGGCCCCTTCCCCGGAGCTCCCGCAGTGCCCGGCGGGGCAGCCCCGCTCCGTGCGGTGCCCCTGCACCGGGAACAGCTTTTGGAAATGATGAGCTGTTCGCCCTGATCCTTCATTAAACACTCCAAGACTTAATTTCGCTGTTTGGTAGCTCGGGGGTTGTGTAACAAAAGAATAAATAAGAACGACCTTTCCATTTAATTACTTTTCTTTTTTTAAGATGTGGGAAATGCCTCGGCTCTCTGGCAGGGGGTGTGTGGAGCTCTGGTGGTGTTTAGGAGTGATGGGACCAAGCTGGTGATGCTGGCTCTGGTCTGGGCCAGGTTTGGGGACAGCCCGCAGTGCTGGGGACAGTGCAGGGGACAGGCCATGGCCTGGGGGTGACTCTTGGCACTGGGGTGGCTCCCTGGCAATGAACTCTGAGTGTTTCAGCAGCGGCCATGTGGAGGAACGCCGCAGAGCCTTCATCCCTCATTGCCATGGCAACCGTGCTTAGGGATGGAGAGCTGAGGGGCCTGAGGGATGCATCCCTCCTGGTACACAGACCTCCATCGGGGGTGGCTGCTGAGACACCCCAAAACCCCTTCTGGCTGCACCCTCTGGGGTGTCAAGGGCCTCCACCTGCAGATCCAGCCCACAGGAGGCTCAGAACGCCCTGGGTGCAGCCAGGTGGGATGGGAGATCCACCCTTGGCTGCATCCTCTTCTCCTGGGAGAGCTGTGCCAGGTGCCAGGCTGAGCCCCTGTGCCATGCCCCCTCACCCCCCTGCCCTGCCTGGCACTGATGGAGAGAGCTGGGTGGCTGCAAATTCTCACATCCAGCCCGTATTTCCTGCCTGCTGGAGAGAGCATCCTGCAGCAGGCACAGACAGGGAGATTTAGTGGGCAGGAGGTGGAGAATTTGTGTTTGAGCTCCCTGCTTGGTGCCCCCAGGGGCTGGAGCTGGAGGAGGCAGCTGCTGGCACTGTGGCTCCTGAGGGAAGGACAGGGATCCTCCAGGGGGTCCTGAGCCCTGGAACCCAACCTTGGGGTGCTCACCAGAGCCAGCAGTGTCCCCCTGCATGGTTAGAGGGGTCAGGGACCAGGCTGTGTGCCCATCTCCTGCCCCAGGGTGGGCAGAGGATCCTGTGGCCCTGCTGCACAAAATCCCAGCCCTACACCATCCTTGTCCTGCACCATCCCAGCCCTGCACAAAATCCCAATCCTACACCTTCCCAGATCTACACCATCCCTGCCCCACATTATCCCTGTCCCACACCATCCCTATCCCACATTATCCCTGTCCTGCACCATCCCTGTCCCACATTATCCCTGTCCCACACCATCCCTATCCCACATTATCCCTTCCCACACCACCCCTGTCCCACATTATCCCTGCCCCTGTAAGGCACACAGGCTGGGTCAGGGACACAAGTTCAGCAGCTGAGGAAGGAGATCCTCATCCTCCTGTCCAGCCAGAGGAGCCCTTCCCAGCTGGCCCCAGCCCAGCTCAGATCTGGGACACCTTGGGAGGGCAGAATTCCACACCCTGCTCCCTCACTTTCACTGCACATCCTTCCCCCACAACCCCACATCCCTGCATATTCTCCCCAGATTCAGGCTGATATTAAAAATGGCTTATTTCCAGCTTTCAGCCCACTTTTCTCTGAAGAAAATATTTATTCTGAGCTCCATTTTCCATTTCTTTTCAATTACCCTGGGCGGATCACCGCCCCACAACTCTCCTCTTTAGCCACCAACACAAATCCTATTGCCTTTCCTCTTTCTGTGTATTTGCCCTTTGATTTAAGCTGCATTTTCTCCTGTTTTCATCAGTTCTGGCCCTCTCCTGCTGTATATCTCCCTGTTTATCTACTTTCCAAAGGCCTCCCCCTATTTCTCTGGCCTGGATCAATACAGCTGCAGAACCAACTGGCAGCTCCTTGCTGCTGCTGCCTGTAGTTTTTCTTAGGGGACTTGTCCAGTATTTCTTGTTAAGCTTCTGTCTCAGCTTGTTCCATTTCTCATTAGGTTTTAGCACTGGCATTGTAGTATTTCTTGCATTTCCATGCTGCCCAGTGGATCTCTTGGAATTCTTAATGTTGAGGCTTAAAGCCTCCTCTTTAGTGGGCTCCTGGGTTCCTCCCCAGCAGGCTGGAAGTGCTGAGCAGCGAGACACTTGGATTTTCAGGTGGAGAAAAGAATTCTTCTGGCTCCAAGCCACTTGGATTTTCTTTTCAGGTGGGGAAAAGAATTCCTCTGGCTCCAAGCCGGGGCCAGGAGATTTTCTTACCAAAGAGGTGATGGGGATTTATTTACATTTTACAGTGTTTTTACCTGAGGCTGTTGTGGGTGGCAGTGCCAGAGGGTCGGGTAAGGATGGGATGGATGGAAGGGCAGAGTGTGGCAGCTCCCCTGAGCTCCTCTGCGCCCCCAAACCACAAACCCCTTGATCCCTGCCCACCAGCACACATCCTGTCTATTCCAAAGGGGTTTTTTGGTTTTTTTTCCACCATCCCTCCCAGAATTTTCCTTCCAAGAGAAAAGCTGCTGTTAAAGCCCAGCCCAGCTTTGCAGCTGTCAGGAGCCAGCAGATGTATTGCTCTCATGGCTGCATCCCTGAGTATTAAACACGACGTGCAGCCGCCACCACGCAATATTTCCTGGGATGCCACAGCTCTGCAGGAGCCAGGCACTGTCCTTTAAAATCAAACCAATTTTTCCTGTCTCCTCCACAGAATAGTTTTATTTATCCACACTCCACCAGCTGTTACTACAGGTTAACCAAAGGTTGTAAAAACACTTTTTAAACACCCTTTAACTTTGCATGGTTTGTTATTGAAATTGCTCATCTCGGATTGAGGGGTTTTCCTTATCAGGTTGGGGTAAAACAGGGAAATCTGACCCTTCCCTGGAGCTTGGAGCCTTCCTGGGGCTGTGGGGCTGCTCCACATTGTCTGGGAGGGATGGAGATAGCAGGGATGGAGATTGCAGGGATGGAGATTACAGGATGGATATTGAGGAGTGGGGATTGCAGAATGAAGATTGAGGATGGAGATTCCAGGGATGGAGATAGCAGGGATGGAGATTGCAGGGATAGGGATTGAGAGATGGGGAAATGAGGGATGGAAATTAAGGGATGGGAATTGCAGGGGTGGAAATTGAGGGATGGGGATTGCAAGGATGGGGATTGAGGGATGGGGATTGCAGGGATGGGGATTGCAGGGATGGATGTTGTGTGGTGGTTCACTTCTTGCACACCTCTGAATGCCATTTCTATGCAGGTGATTCCCTCATCCAGGAAGATGATGCTGATGAAACCCAATCTCCTCTTCAATCTGGTTGGGATGATTCACCATGAGCTCAGCAAAATGGAATTATTATTATTATTATTATTATTATTATTATTATTATTATTATTATTATTATTATTATTATTATTTTATGCAAATAAAAGTGAAATAAAATTGCTTGGGAGCTGCTCTGTGATGGACCATCCACATCAATCAGGGGGAAACACATCACTGGAGCTCCTGCTCAGGTGTCCAGAGCTGCCCAGACCCTCGTTAGCTCCCTGTTAATGGGGACAGTAATGGCACCCTGGGGGATGTGGAGGGGAGCACAGCTCTGTCACAGCCTGGGGACAGCACAGCGAGGTGGGCAGGGGCAAAGGGGGACAATGGGGACAGGAGGTGTCTGACCCACTACAAGGAGCCATGGAGCATCCTGGTGTTTGCACTCCTCCTCTGTAACCCACCCACCAATCCCAGGGCTGACAGAGATGTATTTTTAGCTGCTGCAGCACAATTAAGTCTTCTCGTTAGTCTCAGGAGGAGAGGGAGGCTGTTGGTTTACTTGCAAATGCTTGAGGTAATTCTCTAATGGCTCCTCCACCATTACACAGACTCTGTTTTCCATCTCTTATCATATGTAATCCCTAATGATTCCTCCGTTATGTCCTGTTTTATTAAAGCACCATTGAACTATAGCCTATTGATTTAGATTTCACAGACAATTGAAATTTAAATTGACTCCAAATTGAATGTCTCCATGCAATCTGTGTTCTGCACTAAAGATAGATAAAATGCTTCTATTTTTGATAACAACTTATAGCGGAGGCACATTTTAATTTCAGGAAGCGCAGAAGGGCGTCAGGATTTCCATGACAATGGCAGGTGGCCAGGTGGCAGCAGGTCCCTGACCCCTCTGGGCTCCTTCTGTCCCCTGGGCCTCGGAGGGAGCAGCAGGGCAGCGTGCCCGCGGTCATTTGTGGTGGATTTGGAGGAAAAATGGGACTTAATGCCTTGAAGGCTGTGGCTGGGGAATTCCTGGAGGGCTCTTCATTTCCTGAGCACCAGCTGAGCCCCCTGTGCTGGCTGCCCCAGGTTCAGTGGGTGCTTGGCCCTGGGATGCTTTTATAAACCACAGAACTGTTGAATCCCAGACTGCTGTGGGTTGGAAGGGATTCTGAATCCCATCTCTGCCAGTGATGAATTCAGAAATCTCTGAATTCCACTTCTGCCAGTGCTGCTGGGGGATGTCAGGGGATGCTCCAGCTCCTGTCCCCAGGCAGGGACTGTGGGATCACCCTTCCTGACAGGGCTGTACCCATCAGCCAATAAACAGAATTATCTCTGCTGGCATTGAGGTTGGCTCTAACACAGAGGAGGAGGCAGATGGGCAGAGCTGGTGGCAGAACCCTTGGTTATTTACACCAGAGCTCCTGGGAGGGAGAGGAGCAGGGTCTGGAGCTGCAGGGGTGGCCACACTCACCCTGAGCTCCCAGGGGACGCCCAGAGATGGGTACAGGGAGTGAAAATTCATGGGCACAGGTCTGGGCACAGCTCCTGGCAATGAACTCCTGCCCCAACCAGCTGCACCCTCAGAGCTGGATTAACCCTTAATTTGGTGAATAAAACCTTTAAGACATTTGGGCTCTGGTGGGATTTTCCCCTCTGGTGCTGTGTCTGCATCATTTCTGCCCTGTTTGTGTTGCCAGTGGGATCCCTGCGAGTGTCCTCTGGATTGATGATCCTCGTGGATCCCTTCCAACTCCAGATATCAGGAAAAAAATATTCCCTGTGCAAGGGTGAGACTCTAGCCAGAGAAGCTGTGGCTGCCCCTGGATCCCTGGAAGTGCCCAAGGCCAGGTTGGATGGGATTTGGAACAATCTGGAACAGTGCAAGGTGTCCCTGCCCATGGCAGGGGTGGCACTGGATGAGTTTTAAGGCCAGTCTCATCACTGCTCTTGGGGTCCCTGCCCTGATTTTTCCTGAGGCAGAAACCTCTAGAAGTTCTGCTGTTCACAAAATGTTCCTGTTTCTCACTCTAATTAATTAATTAATAATTGATCTTTCAGCTTGCCCTGTTTTCAGGGGTGCTCTCACTGGATTTATTTGAGGGGGGTCTCTTACTGTGCTACCACGTCACTGTGGCATCAGCAAGTGGGGGTGAAGTGTCGCCCTAAATTTGGATTTTGGGGAGCTGGGGCCTCGTCCCATCTCCTGGGGATCCCTCAGACGTAAAAGATGGGGTGGGTGAAATCCTTTTGGTGAATAACCTGCCCAGAGTCTGCTGAAATTGGTGCCAGGCCATTCCAGGATTTCCCAGCCATCGGGGCTGTGTGTGGGACCGATTCATACTCTAGGGGTTGAGAGCTGAAAAAACCTTGAAAAAACCCTAAAAAACCCCCAAAAAACCCTAAAAAAAACCCCTAAAATCCTAAAAAAAACCCCTAAAAAACCCTGCTGGCTTTGGTGCTGCCCACCTGGAAGGACAAAACCCCCCAAACACCTCTGCTGAAACCCACCTGCCTCTGAAACCCACCTGCATTCCTACAGCCAGAGCTGTCACCCAGCTTCTCAGGGCACCGTGGTTTTCTCTGAATGATAGACAGTAATTAAAACTCAGCTAATAACCTCCTCACTCCTGACATTTCTACAGGGGTTTTCTTCACCATTATCTACATATAGATTAAAAATTGTAATTGGACCAGAGATAGGGTTAGAAAAATCCACCCCCTTCCCACTGATCGTTCGCTGCTGAGTGACACTTGGAAATTTTATTTAATCTGAGGAAAATTGAGTTGAACTCCAGTAAAAGTTGAGTTAACGTGAAGTACCTGTGTTGGGTAGGAAATGCACTTGGGTGAGGGATGAAAAATAAAGGTGGGAAAGGGGCTGGAGCAGAAACAGGGATCATATTGATGTTTCCATACAAAAAAAAAGTAAAAATAAAGGAAAAATTGATTATGTTGGTAGCACCAGATGCTTTAAAGATTCATTGGGAGCAACGAAAAAAAGTTAAAAAATGGAAGAATCAATGATGTTGGCAGCACCAGGTGCTTAAAGATTCATTGGGAGCAACCAAAAAAAGTTTAAAAATTGAAGAATCGATGATGTTGGCAGCACCAGGTGCTTTAAAGATCCATTGGGAACAACCAGGCGAGCTGAGAATTAATCCAGCCTCACCCAGCAATTCCCAAACTCTTGTCCCATGGTTGATGTTTTGCTGGAATGCCCAGCTGCCCACTGGGCATCCCAGGAAAGCAAAGATCCTGTGAATTCCCTGAGTCCTTGTACCCATCCCAACCCCACAATGACTGCAGACACTTAATTATGACCTCAATAATTATCATACCGCGGAATTAGTAATGGGATAATGACAGCATTTATTGGAAGCGGTGACATATTAACTAAGCGGGGCAGTATTAATTGCAATGGTGAATTATTCTTATTGCCACTATTTCAATTCTTGTTTTGTCACTATTACATTTATGACAGCAATAATTACATCTCTAAAATACTCATTATTGGGAGATATACAGAATAAGTCTGGATAAATGCAGCAATTAAGGGATAATGCTCCTGGTGGGGAGTTGAGGAGCCAGAAATGGCTTTTTAGGCTGGTTTTAAGGGCTCTCCTGATGGAGATGACCTTTCACAGGATGAAGGCTTGGCACAGGGAAGCATCACATTGCCCCAAGACCCCAGGGAGGCCTGAGCTCCTGGAGATGTTGGAGCTGGGATGTCTGGGGGTGTTTCCAGGAGCAGAGGTGCCCAGGGGTGCCACTCTGGGGGTCCCTGTGAGCCGGGGTGAAAAATTCTTTCCTTGGGATTTTTCTTCCTGAGAAGCTGGGAGACCTCAAGAACAGAATGTAAACAATTATTATCTGCTGCTGTGGAATGCAACAGGTGGATCTGTGATTGGTCTCATGTTGATTGTTTTTAATTAGTGGCCAATCACAGTCCAGCTGTGTCAGACTCTCTGGTCAGTCACAAGATTTTATCATTCCACTCTTCGCTTGCAAGCTTTCTGATGAAATACTTTCTTATATTCTTTTAGTATAGTTTTAATGTAATATATAAAATAAAATAATAAATCAAGCCTTCTGAAACATGGAGTCAGATCTCCATCTCTTCCCTCATCCTGAGCCTCTGTGAGCACCGCCACACTGGGGTGCCCAGGAAAGGTCATTGAGCTCCTCAAACCCAACCATCAGCCCAGAGAAGGATAAGGAGGACTCCATGGATTTCAGAAGGTTAACTATATTATAATTATATATACTTTAATGATATAAATTATATATGCTTTAATTATATAATTATCTATTTAAATTTATAAATTTATAAGCTTATAAATTTATAAATCTACATTATATTAAAATTTGTATATGATATGACATGACATGATATGATATGATATATTATATTAAAATTTATATATGATATTGTAAACCAAAGTCGACTCCAACCAAGGGGAGAGAATGATTAGGAGGACTCCATGGATATCAGAAAGCTAATTATACTGTACTTATATATACTTTAATGATATAAATTATATATACTTATATATACTTTAATTATATAATTATATATTCAAATGTATAAATTTATAAAATTAGAAATGTATAAATTTATACATTTATACACTATATAAAAATTTAAATGTAATATAATGTAATGTAATATAATGTAATATAATATGATAAAATATAATATATAAATAAATATAAAAATATAAATATATAAATATATATAAATATATATAAATATATAAATATATAAATATATATACTGTACTCACTATATATATAAATATATATTATTTATATATATTTATATATATCTATATATGTATGTTAAATATATACTCACTATATAAATATATAAATATATATATATACTATACTCACTCTGCACACACCTGCTCACACTCTGCACTGAATCTTGTGACTGTCACCCGACACACACACACCCACACACCCACACACCCACCCACACCTAGCCCTGACAGGCCAAGGAAACAAACCACCATCACTTCGGATAAACAATCTCTACATTGCATTCTGCTTTTGCACAAACACAGGCACAGCAAACGATAAGAATCGTGTTTTCCCTCTCTCTGAGGTTCAGAGAATGCGAATCTCAGAAACCCTAGGGAAGAATCGCGCCTTGCTTTCCCAAGTGAATAGAAACATGCCGACACGCTCCATGCGAATCTCGGGTCGCGGCCACCCTCGGCATCCCTCTCTGCCGTGCCTGTCCCGGGTGTCGCGCCGGTGTCGCGGCGTGTCCCCACACGGTGTCCCTCTTCCCCCGCGGCACGGCCCCGCCAGCGCCGCCATCCCTCACGGCGGCGGAGCCCGCGCCGCTCCTCCCGCGCACAGCGAGGGCAGACCGGGCTCTCCAGGAGCGCCACTTTGTTGTTGGTACAAAGGAGTTGGGCTGTTAACACGTGTAAGGTAATGGGATCCCCCCCCGGCTGCTGCCTGATGGATTACCCACCCCATTCATCTAAATTATGTCACGGGCAGCGAGCGAGTGGCTTCGCCAGCCCAAAGCCGCGGCCGGGGTGGCAGCGGGGACACGCTCCGGAGCTCTCGGCCACAGCGGGACAGCCCTGTCTGTCCCCACCGGCCTGCCCGGCACCTTCCACAGCCACATCTGGAGCTGGGAGGCAGCTCCTGAGCCTCTCCCAGGGTGGAGGGAGCTGAATTCCATCAAACTCCACGCCTGGAGCCTGATACCTGCAGAAATGAGACCCCAGTTAGCAGCAGGACCCATATCCAAAGGTGCTTTGAGCACCTTGAGGCTGTGCAGGAAGGCAGGATCTACCTGGGGGGGCTGCAAATTCCAGAAAAAAACCTTAAAAGGGAGCCACATCCAGCTTGAAGACCCCCTGCCCTGCAGAGGGATGGGGACAGCAGGGGATATTTGGGCAAAAGAGCCAGGGCGTGAATGAGGGGAGGAAGAGCAGCAGGTGATGCTCAGAGTGTGCTGGGCTGCAGGGCAGCACCCGCTGCTGCTTGGGGGATCCTTGCTGGTTTAATCCGCATTTATTTCCCTTCTTTTCCTCTGCCGGCTTCCCTGACAATCGTTAATGTGCGAATTGACTGATTTTCATGGTAATATGCTAAACAAGTGCCTCTTTGAGTTAGATCTGGGTGGCATTCCCTGAGCAGCCCCCAGGGCACAGGGCAGGTGCCAGACCCCAAAAAGTGCTGCTGGTGTGGGATGGGCAGGATGGGGGGCATGGGTCCTGCCCTGGCTCTGGCACAGAGTGGTTTTCCAGGTGTTTCAGGATCTTCTAGAAGAGCTGGAGAGTGGCATGGGCAGGTAGTGATAGGAAAAGAGGGGATGGTTTTAAACTAAAAGAGGAGAGATTTAGATTTGGTGTTGGGAAGAAGTTCAGAGGGCAGTGAGGACGCAGGGTGCCAAAAAAAGCTGTGGCTGCCCCATCCCTGGAAGTGCCCAAAGCTGGACAGAGCTTGGAGTAAATTGATCCATTGCAAGGTGAAGAATTTATTCTTCTTCTTAGTGGAGAATTTCTGCCTCTCGCCCACGTCAGCTCCCAGCTGCACAGAATCCCCAGGGATCACACCAGCGACAGCAAATTGGGTCCATCCCTGCTCACACGTCCCACGCTGGGGCTCACCCAAAGGAAGAATCAAACTGGCTTATTTTAGAGATGAAGAAAGGAAGGAGAGGAGGGAGAGAACCCAATTTTCCTCCCAATTTGGTGCCACGCTGACGCCTGGAGATGGTGTCTAATTTGACAAGGCCGTTGGTCCTGCAGTGATGGTGTTTGACTAATGACAGGATGAACTCTCTGTCGGTGCTGCCTGCACTGGAATAGCCCTGGGCAATCACCCAGCCACACGTTCCAAATGTGGCAAAGGAAATTGTCTAATAAAGCGATAAAGTGAGGGACTCACTAAATGATTTGTCTTTTAACTATTGTAATGGATTTTTTTTTCCTTAACATTGTTTTATGTTGGAATGCAAAAAATTATTACAAGTAATTAGAGTCATTTTGATTCGAATCTCTGCTTGGGCTTGACATATTTTGCATACTTCCACCCCATATAACAAGTCAGCTCATAAAAATGCAGGCAGCTCGGAGCGTGGCGGCTCAGGCGAGAGCCAGGGTTGTCTAAAGCACCATCAGATCCTTTGCCTCAGCAAGGGGAGGGAGGGGGGGATGTAGCACCACGTAAATTTATTTTGTCTCATTAGGGAGCAAGGAAGAAGTGAGTTCTGCATGGCCATAGAGCTGTAGCATCACCGCTCCTCTGGCACTGGCACAGCTCCCACTGCGGCTCCCTGGGGCATCCACAACCCCAGGAACCAGCCTGGGAGGGGAAGGTTGGGTATTCCATCCTGATCCTTCAGCATCCAGACACAGAGAGGCTCTGAGCAGGGATTTGTCCACCCTGGTTTGAGCACAAAACCTTTGGAGCACCTTGGGGCTGCTTGACAGGCATCCTCTCCCCTCTTTTTCTTCCCATGGGCTCATCAGCATTTTAATAATGTGATAATGGATGGAGTCACACCTGGCACAGATGCCCATCAGCCTGGCACACACAGCACCATTGGCCAGCCAGGAGTGTTCTGCTGGGGAAGAGGGAGAGCTGGGGAGCCAGAGTGAGTTTCTGGAGGCAGCATCAGCCTCTTCAGGAGGAATTTGGCAAAGGACAGGTAGCAGGAACAGGTTGGTTCTGCCCCAGCAGCCAGGTTTGTGCTGTTCCCTGTGCTCCACTTCCCACTGGCTCTGGCACAGCTCCGTGCCCTGCCCTGCTGCTTAACATTGCCTAGACTAGCCTGGATCCCCAGAACTGTGCCAGGGAGGAGATGGTGCCATCCAGCTGGGTCCAAACCTTGCCAGGACTGTGCCAGGGAGGAGATGGTGCCATCCAGCTGGATCCAAACCCTGCCTGGATCCCCAAAACTGTGCCAGGGAGGAGATGGTGCCATCCAGCTGGCTCCAAACCTTGCCAGGACTGTGCCAGGGAGGAGACAACGCCATCCAGTGGGTCCAAACCCTGCCTGGATCCCCAAGATTGTGCCAGAGAGGGCATGGTGCCATCCAGCTGGCTCCAAACCCTGCCAGGACCGTGCCAGAGAGGATCCTAAGCCCTGCCTGTCCCCATGGAGGGAGCAGGGCACGCTGACAGTGCCGTGGATCTGCTCCCCTCAATCAGATGGGATCTCTTCCCCACCGCCCTGTGTATCTCACCCTGTACACAGCATCTCAATACCAGATCTTATTCTTTCTATTTGTCTTGTTTGAAAGCCCCTGTGTAAGAGAGACAATTTTTTAACTGGAAGATGGATTGCCTGGAGCTGTGCGACAGCAGGGACAGGAGGCAGGGGATGATGGATAACGTACAAATGATTAGAGGACAGGCCGCACAAATTCACATGGAGGAAAAAAACCTTCCTGGCAATGTCACGGCTCCCTCCCCTCTGGTCAGTGCTGGCACGAGCCCCTGGCAGTGCCCACAGCTCCTTTTTTACAGAGCTGGGGGGTCTGGCACAAAGCCTGCAGGGCTGCAGGGCTGTACCAGGTGCTGCAGGATCCCTTCAGCCTCACAGTGGGGCGCAGGCAGCTCTGCCCAGGGCTTCATCCCCACCTCAGCCCATTCCCAGGGCAGCTTCAGGCTGAGAGGATGATGAGGGACAGAGAGAGGGACACCTTTGCTGCCCAACCACGTCTCTGCCATGGTACTTGCCAAAGACAGGAGGTGCCACATGTCACCAGTGCCAGCACAAGGGTGGAGCTCCCCCTCCATCTGCTCACCCAATGCAGATGCTAGCACCTCTATTGCACCTCTGCTCAGCTATTTTTCAACTTAAAGGGCTAATAATGCCTTAATAAAACTCTTTAATTGCAGAAAATGTCCTTTATTAAGCATAATCACCATATGGTTGTAAAGTACTTATGGCCACATCAGTTACCTGGGAAAGTGAAGCTTCTCTGGTGACACCAGCATGAGCAGGGTGTGTTTAGTTTATCCCACAGCACCCATCTTCCTGCTCTGAAGATCAGAGGAGTGGAAACTGGTGAGGTGTTGGGTCCCCAGGACAAGGTGAGAGATGAGAATTTACTCCATGCTCTCAGAAGGCTGGTTTGTTATTTTATGATATTATATTAAAAGAAAATTATATACTAAAACTATACTAAAAAAGAGAAAGGAGAATGCTAAAACAAGAATGAATAATAAAAACCCATGACTGACCAGAGACTCCTGACACACTGGACTGGGATTGGTCATTAATTAAAAACATTCCACATGGAACCAATCAAAGATGTGCCTGTTGGTGTAGCCCATGGGTTCCATTAGTCAGGGTGTCAGATTCTTGTAGGATTAGGATCATGAGAGTGTCGAGGTGATTCTGAGGTGTCAGGGACACATTCAGAGTGTCAGGGACCAGTTCAGGTTGTCAGGGATCCATGCAGGATCAGTCCAGGCTGTCAGGGATCAGTCCAGGGTGTCAGGGATCCTTGTAGGATGTCAGGGATCCATGTAGGGTGACAAGGGTGAGTTCAGGGCGTCAGGGACACATTCAGAGTGTCAGGGACCAGTTCAGGTTGTCAGGGATCCATTCAAGGTGTCAGAGACCAATCCAGGGTGTCAAGGATTGATTTTGGGTGTCAGGATCAGTTTAGAGTGTCAGGAATCGGTGCAGGGTGTCAGGGTTCAGTTCTGAGTGTCAGGGATCCATTCAGAGTGTCAGGATCAGTGCAGGCTGTCAGGGATCTGTGCAGGGTGTCAGGGATCAGTTCTGAGTGTCAGGATCTGTGCGGGGTCTCAGGGATCCATGCAGGATCAGTCCAGGCTGTCAGGGATCAACGCTGCCTGCTCAGTTCCATGCTCTGCCCCATTTAACCCTCCAGCACCCAGGAATTGATCACTTTGTGCAGGAGCAGCCCACCACAGACACAGAGAGATGTCCCTTCCCAGGCCAGCCAGGCACAGTCTCTGGGAGAGGTTTGCTGAAGATAAAGGGGCTGCAGGGACACCTCTGCACCCCCTGTCCTCGCTGGAGGCTCGGTGTGAAGCTGGAGGAGAAGGAATTGTGCTCATTTTTCAGCTGCCGCAATTTTACGTGTAATTAAGTTTATTAATTGTGTATATTAGTGATGAAATGGAGACACATGACTGTGGGAGCCCACCCCAGCAGGCATCCGTCTCCCAGACCTTCTCCTAGGGGGAACTGGAGCTCTGTCACACCATCTGCTGAGGGATCCAGTGGGTCCCCAGGTCACCACACTGCCTTCCCCTGTCCTGGAGCAGGGTGGGTGCTGCTGCTCCTAAAACTTGTGGAAATGGACCCCAAAAATGCTGCTGGGGCTGTGTAGGGTGGGGCTGGGGGCTGCTGGGAGCAGAATGAGCAGAAGAACCCATCCAGCCTGGCCTTGGACACATGCAGGGATCCAGGGGCAGCCACAGCTTCTCTGGGCACCTTGTGCTCTCTTCTTGTCCCTCTCTTCTGCGGACAAGAAAAGAGATGGGGAAAATGTGGATGGGTGGGTGTGACGGTGTTCACAGTGGTCTTAGGATGAGGGAAGAGATGGAGATCTGACTCCATGTTTCAGAAGGCTAGATTTATTATTTTATGATATATATTATATTAAAACTATACTAAAAGAATAGAAGAAAAGGTTTCATCTCAGAAGGCTGGCTAAGATAAGAATAGAAAGGAATGAATAACAAAGGTTTGTGGCTCAGACTCTCTGTCCGAGCCAGCTGGGCTGTGATTGGCCATTAATTAGAAACATTCAACATAAGCCAATCACAGATGCACCTGTTGCATTCCACAGCAGCAGATAACCAATGTTTACAGTTTGTTCTTGAAGCTTCTCAGCTTCTCAGGAAGAAAAAATCCTAAGGAAAGGATTTTCATGAAAAGATGTCTGTGACAGGTGGGGAGGTGGACAGACTGAGGCACCCAAAGGAAAAACAACTCTGATCCTTATTCACTATAAACAGACAAAATCTGCTAATTGCAGCATTTACCCTCTGCCTGGTTTGGGTCTCAGTTCACCCCCATCATCCCCTCCTGCTCTGTGCTGCTGTCCCTTGGGGCAGGCAGGGCTCAGGGGACCCTGTGGCCACCAGCAGGGAATGGCAGGGGCTGGCTCAGCACAGGAGGCTCCTCTGGCAGGATTCTCCCTTGGGCTGCTCACAGGGCTTCAGGCCCATTAAGGATTTGCTGATTCTCATGGCCCTGGGTGCAGCCAGAGGCTGAAATCTCCTCATTTCCCTGCTGCACAACCCTGAGCACTGATGAGCCTCTCGTTCAGATGCTGCCTGGGCCTTTTGTCCTGATTGGATTTAGGGTTTTGCCACCAGGAATAAATCTACGGCACGGAGTGTTGGATGCTTTGGGTTTGCTCCTAATTTGCACTAACGGGCTCTGGAGCTGCTGCCCTGCTTCCAGAGCACCACAGCTCCCTAGGAATGTGGCTCAGGAGTGGAGGGACACACACACTCCTCTGCAGGTGTCTGATGTGGGTGGCATTGGTTATTTGTAGGGAAAAATTCCTTCCCTGTCTGAATCTCAAGTGTTTGCAATCCCATTGTCCATGCCAGGCCAGGGGCACTGGGAATGGGTGCTTTCCCAAGCTCCCCTGGAGCCTTTGTTTGCAGCCTCACAGCTCGCTGGGGTTAGTCTCAGTCACTTTCCATTATGTACGTTTTTTGGGAACAACTGGTTAACATTTTCCAAATGAAAGGAGCTCTTCTTTGCTGAAAAATGGCTTCTTTCCTTGTCTCAAAATTGCTGAGATAGATAAAAAAATCGTTCTTCTTTTAGCTTCCCTGAGGTGTTCTGTCCTCAACCTGCTCTCCTGCAGGAACCTGTCTGTAGGGTCAGAACCTGCCATTGGGGTCCCTGCCAAGAAACGCCTTCCCTGGGCAGTGCCTGTTTGTGGCAGACATCTTTTATGGAAAATCCTTTCCTTAGGATTTTTCCTCCTGAGAAGCTGGGAGGCCTCAGGAACAAAATGTAAACAATGGTCATCTGCTGCTGTGGAATGCAACAGGTGCATCTGTGATTGGTCTCATGTGGTTGTTTCTAATTAATGGCCAATCACAGTCAGCTGGCTCGGACAGAGAGTCTAAGACAGAGCCTTTGTTATAATTCATTCTTATTCTATTCTTAGCTAGCTTTCTGATGAAATCCTTTCTTCTATTCTTTTAGTATAGTTTTAATATCATAAAATAATAAATCAAGCCTTCTGAAACATGGAGTCAGATCCTAATCTCTTCCCTCATCCAAGAACCCCTGTGAACACTGTCACATCTGCTGGATCAGCCTCTGCCTGCAGACACCCAGAAAAGTGGGGCAGGACTTTGTTCTGGGGGTTTCCTCCTTGTCCTTTTGAGGGGACACAATTGTGGTTTGACTCCCAGCCCCAGGAGCTGAGGGTGTCCCCCCTCCAGCAGGAGCCTGGAGCTGCTCCCCACTGCAAGGCCAGTGCTTGGGGGGCCTTCAGGCCCTGTGGCTTGCAGGGATGGGGTGAGACCTTCACCCTACAGGTCCCACAACCTTCTCCCCATGCCCAGGCTGATGGGATCCTAAAGCTTTCTATGGAGGGGAGAGTTTGCACCTTTTCCCCCCCCCCACCACACACACACCCTTCAAATCTCCATCCCTCGGATCTGATGGGGCCCTCTGGGGAGCAGGATGCCGTTTGATCTCATTTTGTGTTCCATTTCTGATGTTACACCTTGTCATGGTGTATTAAGTGCCATCAAGCTCCGTGACGCGGTGACACCAGAACCTGACGCTCCATGATCGACACAAACACTCCTGTCCCTAGAGCCCTGCTGCCACTGTCAGCCCCACACCCCGTGCCAGGCACAGACCCCCTTTCCTGGCAGCTCCAGAGCCTCTCCCAGTGTGGGGAGAGCTGAATTCCATTAAATTTCT
This sequence comes from Zonotrichia leucophrys gambelii, assembly GCF_028769735.1. NCBI lineage: Eukaryota > Metazoa > Chordata > Aves > Passeriformes > Passerellidae > Zonotrichia > Zonotrichia leucophrys. Next base: position 4,750,792 of record NC_088185.1, read on the forward strand.
CTCCTGGAGCCTGACACCTGCAGAAATGAGGCCCCACGTAGCAGCAGGACCCATTTCCAGAGGTGGTTTGAGCACCTTAAGGCTGTGCAGGAGGGCAGGACCTGCCTGGAGGTGCTGCAAATTCCAGAAAAAAACCTTAAAAGCGGGCTCACATCCAGCTAGAGGACCCCCAGCCCTGCAGAGGGATGGGGACCGCAGGGGATATTTGGGCACAGCAGCCAGGGGGTGAACAAGGGCAGGAAGAGCAGCAGGTGATGCTCAGGGTGTGCGGGACTGCAGGGCAGCACCCGCCGCCCCCTCCCGCTGCTGCTTGGGGGATCCTTGCTGGTTTAATCCGCAGTTATTTCCCTTCTTTCCCTCTGCCGGCTTCCCTGACAATCGTTAATGTGCGAATTGACTGATTTTCATGGTAATATGCTAAACAAGTGCCTCTTTCTCTCGGCAGCGATCCGGCGGCTCCGCCAGAGCCCGGTGATAGAGTCGGTGCACAATACCCTGATGCAGGGAATGTGGCATGCCAGAGTAATTCCCAGCGAAATCCCGGGGGATTTATGTCAAGGACAAAATAGTGTATCCCATGGGTAAATATAGTTAGCACAGCTGCAAAACAGAATTTATTTCTTGTTTGCGATATCATTTGTAAAGTATGGCATAGGGGAAGCTTTAAAAATGAAATTATAGCAGGCAATAAAAAAAGCTCATAGCACTGTATTCAAATTATGCAACAGTAATATGCCGAGTTCATAAATAAACATCTCTTATTAACCCTTCTCATAACAAAATGGGGTTTTTTCCCTTGGAAAAAAAAAAGAGAGTGAAAAAACATCCTCAAACACGGGTGAGGCAGGGCTGCAGATGGTGGGACCTGTGGGATCTGTGCCATGATCCCGCATCCCAGCTCCTGAAAAGCAGGAATTTGGGGGGTGGGCATGGCAGTGACACCCCCAGGCCTCAGCCCCGCTCCCCCAGCCCCTCCTGGGTTATTAAGCCAAGCTGAGAGCAGTTAATCAATTTTGTTTGCATATGCAGGGAGGGCGCTGCCATTTCATTAGCTCAAGTAAGGACTCAGCACACTTTCTGCAGCTTCAATAATTCTCTTTAAAGTTATTGAGAAATGGATGCTTAATTATATTTGCATATGAAAAATAGGGTCTAATTAGTTTGATTGATTATTATTTTAACCTTAATGACATTTTGAGTATCTGTCCCAACTAATAGCAAATGTATCGCTAATAAATCACGAATTTTTATAGCGTGTTCTATCGAGCTTCCTTTTGAAATACATTTTATTAATCCACCGGAATGTATTGAAAGTGAAACAAGTCAAACAACTGCTCATTTATTAAACTGTTTAAATGTCAGATTTATACAAGTGTAATAGTACAGGAAATACGTCCCCATGAAAGACATCTGTGGGCCAGGGACACTCCAAATCTTCGTTATTTTAGGGAAATATATTAAGGAGATAAAAATTCAATTATGTCATTTATTGCACTAAATAAATTTATATCGACTGGCATAAATGTTTTGCATTAGCAGATGTTCTCCCCTGCAAACTCTTGGATTTGCTGTGGCCAAGCCTGTGCTGGATGCAATCTCAGAGTGGTGGCACCTTCCAGCAGGATCCCAAAATTTGGGGGATTTTAGGGTCATGGGAACACTGGGAAAAATTCCAGCTGGAGCAGAGGGGTCCAATGTCGGGCTGTGGGCCGGAGGAGGAGCCCCCCACCCAGCCTGGGATAAGAACCTGGATTTTTCTGCACTATCCGTGATTGGAATTCTTGGAGGGGGTGGTGGTGGTGTCCCTGCCATCAATGCCTTAATTAGAAATTAGGATAGTCACTTTGGCATAAATTAAATCAGACTAAAGATGATTAACAAAGTAATGCAAGAAATCATTAAATTAAACCACTGCGCCAAGTCCACTGCTGATCTATCACAAATTTGGGCTGCTAATGAGGTCTTAATTAGTGAGTTGGGCTGGAATAATTCATGTCATTCAATTTGGAGGAGATACTTTATTTTATTTTTTTTTCCGAGACTGGATGCACATTTATCAACAAATGGGGCCCACAAACAAACAAATAAATAAATAAACAAACATCTCTGTGCCAGCTCAGCCCAGCCCTGGCAGGGAATTGCAGCAGAGTTGGTTCCCCCTTTTCCAGGTGCTCCTCACCCTGTACACAACACCCTGCCCATCCTTTAGGGGATGGACACATAATGTTGTGCCCCAGCTCTGGCCAGCAGTGAGAGGGTGCAGCCCTGCCTTGGGGCAGGGACAATCCGTGTCCCCACAGTGTCACCTCACCGAGGAGCCGCGGCTGTGCCATCGCAGAGCTGCGAGGGGCAGTGTCTGCAGAGTAATGAGCCCGGAGCAGCGCAGCCCCGGCAGGGCCAGGTGGGAATTACTCTAGAAATTCCTTGGGCTCGGCACAAGGAGCCCCCGAAGGTGGGGACATTGCTGGGCTCTGCAGGGTCCCTCCGTTGGCAGAAGTTTGTGGAATTGTGGGATCGCAGGCTGGATTTGGTTAGAAGGAGGTTAAAGCTCATTTTATTCCACCCCGAATCACGGGCAGGGACACCTTCTAGTATCCCAGGTTGTCCCCAACCTGGCCTTGGACATTTCAGAGATCCAGGGGCAGCAACAGCTTCTCTGGGCACCCTGTGCCAGGGCTCAGCATCCTCACAGAGTAATGCCAGGGCTGCTCAATGTGGGGCTGTACCAAGAGCAGGGAGGGCTGTCAGGGGTACCAGGGTCCCCAAAAGCCAGAGCAGCTCCTCAGCTGCCCCACACAGGGATGTGCTGGAGGCTGTGAGATGGTGCTACACTGTCTGCTGGAAAATAACCCTTCCAAACTGGCCGTGGCAGCTTTGGGAAGTGCCTCAGTGCTGGAAATAAGGATGGGGCAGGCAGACAGGGAAGCCCCAGAACTCCCCTCCCATCCAGGGGCTTGAGACCCATCTGCCCTGGATCCCCAGAGCTCCAGAATTGAGGAGATTTTCCACCTGAAGTCTCTCCAGAACTGGGTGCTGCTGGGTCCCCTGCCCCAGCACATCACAGGAGAAGGACAGAAACGAACACTGAACCTGCCAGCCCTGCAACACAGAGCAGTGGGAGCAAAGAATGATCAGAAAGAGCCAGGGAGGATGACCTGGAAAACTCGTCTGCATGCACAGAGGGCTGCTGCCGTGACTACTGCGTGGGATGTGTTTGGGGAATTAAGCAAAGCACATCACTTTTTTTGCATAATTGAATTCTCTGCATATTTTTTTCTTTCTGTGCATAATCTTCCTTTCATGTTGTTCATGTACTTCCTAGATAATTCAGAGGTTACTTTCCTTGAAAAGAAAATACTGAAAGAACCTATGGCACTATATCCTTAAGTATTCCACTTGTTGTAAACTCCCCGAGGAATCTTACAGACACTAAACATCAGTGGAAAAATATTCAATACATTTTCAGAACAGCTCTTTGTACTTGAAATACTCTGGTTGATATTAAAATATTCTCATCTCCCTATAATTTATAAGAATTCATAGAAGAAAGAGGACTCTATTTCTTCCAAATTCTGTTTTGTGGTGGGCACTGGGCAGGGGTCAGTGTGTGCCCAGCATTGGCATCACCCTGAGCCTGGGGGCACCTCCTGCACCTCCCAGCCCGGCAGGAGCAGGCAGGGATCACGCTCTGCTTCCCAGCACACGGACAAAAGGAGGTGTGGAGGGGGAGAGGAGCGGAAAATTGCCCAGTGACATTTCACCGGCAGCTCCGGCACCGCTCGGCCCCGGGGTGGGGACACGGGAGAGGCGGGGCCGGGGTGTCCAGCCGGGACTCTGGTGGCATGTGTGCCACAGCCACGGTGACAATGGCTGTGTGTGTGTGTGCCGCAGTTGTGGTGACAATGGGTGTGCTACAGTCATAGTGACAATGTCTGTGTCACAGCCGTGGTGACACTCTGTGTGCTAGAGCCATGGCGACACTGTGTTTGTCACAGCCATGGTGACTTGCATGTGTGTGTGCCACAGCCCTGGTGATGCTGAGTGTGCTACAGTAATGGTGACAATGTGAGTGTGTGTGTCACAGCCACGGTGACAATGTGTGTATGTGTGTCACTGCCATGGTGACACTGTGCTGCAGCCATGGTGACAATGTGTGTGTGTGTCACTGCCACAGTGACAATCTGTATGTGTGTCAAAGCCATGGTAACAGTGAGTGTGCTACAGTCATGGTGACACTGTGTGTGTGTGTGTGTCACTGCCATGGTGACTGCGTGTGTGTGTGCCACAGCCCTGGTGACGCTGAGTGTGCTACAGTAATGGTGACAATGTGAGTGTGTGTGTCACAGCCACGGTGACAATGTGTGTGCCACAGCCATGGTGACACTGTGAGTGTCACCACCATGGTGACAGTGCTAGTGTGTGTCACTGCCACAGTGACCCTGTGTGTGTGTGTGTGTGTGTGACAGCCACACACAGTGTGGCACACATGGTGTGCCTGGTGTCACCTGGAGCTGTATCCATGTGTGTTTCCCCCCGGGAAGGGCTGCCAGGGGCAGGAGAGGTGCACAGGAATCCCAGAGCCAAATAAGGCTCCCAGCAGGGCCACGGGCGAGCTTCCATTTTGGTGCTAAAAGGGGAATTTTCCACTCCTTATATAGGCCACAGGAGAGGCTGGAGGAAGGCAGAAGGAGCCAAGCCAGGGTGATCACCTCATCCTGCCTGGCCAGGATTCATGGCTCCAAACCCAGCATTTTGCCCCCAAAAGCAGCACCCTGGTGGCCACCCCTGACTGTTCCCTTTGCAGGGACACCATCACCCTGAAGGGCATCGGGAAGGAGCTTCCCAAATTCCTAGCACTTCAGTGGTTAAAATGTTATCACTTTTATTCGTGTAATAGAGATGAAGTTCCCGGGCCTTCCAGGAGCATCAATCTAGAGATTTATTAACCAATTTAAAATACTATTGTCTTTCACTTCAATGTGAGATTGAGGTGTGTTGTCGGAGGAATATAAAGCCACAATCAGCGAGCCGCAGTGCTGGGAGCCGCCAGTACCTGGAACTCAATAGATATTCATGAACATTCTCGTATTTAGTGAAGGAAATAACTTAATACCGACAGTGTCGATGGAATAATAGCCATTTCCTGGCTGACTTGCAGCCCTCAGAAAATGAGATTGCGCCTGCCTTCATTTTTCTTGTCTTTGCCGGGTTTCTCGCCGGGGCCCGCTCGGCTCAGGGATGCTTTGCGCATTCCAAATCAGCCGCAGGGCCGGCCCTGCCACCGCCCCGCGGCACCGGGAACACAGGAACACAGGAACACCCCTCCCCGCCAGCGGGGACATTATAAATATTCCAATTATTATTCCAGGCCATAAAGGAGGGCGAGCGGCGGCTGCTCCGGCATCCCACGCCGAGCCCCGCATTTTCCCCCCTTCCCTTCCCTTCCCCGCCCCGCCGCACACGCGCAGCCTCGCACGCCGCATAAATATTCATGGCAAAATCAATTTGCACCTAAAGATCTCTCCTGAAATTGCATATCCCCCCCTCCGCCCGTGGCGTGGCCCCGGCAGCAAAGCTGGGATGTGGCTGGAAACGCCACCTTCAGCCCAAATATATAGAAGGGGGTAAATCTCCTGTAATTGTTACATGATTTCTCCTATTCCTCCATCATAAACAGCACTAAATTGGGTTTTATCATCTCAGAGGCTGCTGGCAGATGCTGCTGGGCAGGCTCCAGAAAAATGAGGCCCCATTCTCTCGCCAGGGTGTCAGCAGAGCACTTGCTAGGAATCAGAATTCCAGAATCCTGGCATCATTCAGGTTGGGAAAGCTCTTCAAGACCATCGAGTTCAACCTGAGCCCAATCCCCACTTTATCTCCCAGAGCACTGAGTGCCACATTCTGTCATTTCTGGACACCTCCAGAGGTGGTGACTGCACCATTGGAAGGGCAGCCCCTTTAAATGCCTGACAATCCTTTCTACGGAGAAATTCCTGGAAATTCTTTTCCATGGAGAAGTTCCTAAAAATTCCTTCCCATGGAGAAATTCCTGGAAATTCCTTTCCATGGAGAAATTCCTGAAAATTCCTTTCCGTGGAAAGACAGCTGGGGACAGCAGTGACACACAGCCACAGCAACCAGCTCAATCCCCATGCAGAGAGACTCAGCTTTTTGGACCCAAGGGGCCAAGGTGGCCAAATTTAGAGATTCTGAAAGAGTTTTTTAAAAACCCCACATTATAAAATGACCAAATGTATTTCCTTAACTCCGGTGAAACCACAGTGGGCAGAAATCTCGAGCAAGGAAAGGCATCTCCCATTTCAATGCTCTAATATGTTTTGCTTGTCTCCCGTCAGCTGAAAATAGAGCTCGGGTTGTCCTTGGGCCGTGGTGTCCGGGGAATTTCCCTGCTACTCTCAGCACCACCCAAAAGCATCTCCCAGCCTCTTGTACCCCTCAGAGCCTCCAAAAAGCCTGGAGTCTTCCTGTTTGGGGAAGTTTCTTTGAGGAAACTCCAGCTCCTGGAATCCCATGAAAACAAGGATCTGTCCCAGAAGTTCAGGAGCCTCCTGTCCCATCTTTTTGCAGGATTTGGAGTGTGGAGGTGGCCTGCACAGGGGACAGGTGCCCATAGAGCCACTGGGACGTGCCTGGGGCTGGGGATGTGTCTCTGCTGCTGGGGACACGTCTGGCAGCTGGGGACAGACTGCACAGTGAGAACACTGATCTTCCAGCCTCAGGAAAAGCTACAGCTCCCACCAATCATTTTTATACCCGCTAAACAAAACCTGACAATCAGGATTTATTGCTTATAATATTAAGTGAAGTTTAATTTAGACCATCTATAAAAGTCCCATTCCAGAGTGTTTCCCAAAGATCCTCGACACTTTAAAATAAAGAGGACAAATACTGAAGTGCTCTCGGAATGTTATGGGACAATTTCCTTTTATGTTGCCATTCAGCAATGTTTTCTCTCTGGCTGGAACCCAACGTTTCAATGAATTTTTCAGACTCTATCAGCCTCTTTCCCTCCCGAGCTGCCAAATGATGCTCAGTCGAACGAGCTGGTGTTGGCAGGACAATCTCCAGCACTCAGCATTCCCTGGAAGCCCCTGCTCATTCCAGCTCATTCAGCTGAGCACGTGTGACATGCAACACGTGTAAGGGACCCTCTTGAGCTGTTCCTGATCCCCCATCCCCTCCTGACAGAGAGGATGGGGACACAGGGGTGACCCCCATGCCCAGGGACTGCAGCAGGGTCAGTGCTAGATTCCATTCTTTCCTTCTGGATTTTTCCTTGCAAGCTGAGGACCTGTGGTGGCAGAGTTAGAGAGAACCAGGATGTGTTCCTGGGTGTTGGAGGCTGGTGAGGTTCTGCCCATCTGTCCCAGGGTGGCGTTATGATGCTTGCATCCCCAGTTGTTGTTCTGCTTGTGCTGGATATCATGTTCTGTGCCTTCAAGACTGGCTCTGAAGAGCAAAGTTTTGTTTTGGTTTTGTTATCAGCCACTCCCCCACGGCTGTCAGGACACAGAGATGGGGCAGTACATGGTGCTGCCTCTGCTTTTTGCTTTTTTTGCTTTTTGCTTTGCTTCTGCTTTGCTCCTGCTTTTGCTTCTACTCATTAGTTAATTTGGCTAAGCAGTCTGAATGTTTCCCTGGACTCCTTTTTTCTTTCTCTTTTTTGGAATCACTCAAACCTGCTCCAGACTGGGACCTGGGAACACAGAGAGTTTGCACCTTGTGGCTACAACAGCTACCTCAGCACGGGAGAGACTGATAACAGAGTGACCACTCCCAGGAGAGACTTTCTGAATTTGTCATCTTTTTTAGAGTGGTGTCACCCAGTACTGTTCATTTTGTGTGCTGGGGGTGCTGTGCCTGTTAAATAAACAGGTTCTTTCCATTCTCTCTGAGGAATCCTTCCCAAACTGGTTGGTAGGAGGGGCCATGTGGGTTTGCTTTATGAAGGGACCCCCTTTGGAGGTTTTCTCCCGTGTTTTCCCTAAACCAGGACAGCATCCCAGCTCTGCCTGGCTCGGGGTGCCAGGAGCTCTCTGGGCTGCTCCTTGGATGAGCAGAGAGCGGAGTTTGATCTGCTGGAGGCAGAGCTGGAAATGGCACAGCGGTGACGGAGAGCATTGCTATGGAAACTCCATCAGTTACACTCCTCTGGCTCAATTCGCTCCTGGAGCCAGCCAGGCTGGGAGGAGAGGTAGGGAGAAAGCAGAGCTGGGAAGAGTGAGACATGAACTCACCTGGAGCCAGCCAGGGCAGGGGCTGAGCGGATTCATGGCTGCAGACGGGAGCTCTCGTTAGGAAGCGCTGCTTCAGAAATCAGCAGAATTTTAATTAGGTATTGACATGCTTTATTCCTAATGATGAAGAACCTGACAGCCGTGACAGGGGCTGTTAATTACAATTCTCCCAGCCCTGGTGCTCCCCACCCTGGGAGCAGCACAGCAGTGGGGCAATGCTGGGGGTCCCACAGCCAACCCTTGGAGTGGGGTCTGGGGTCTGTGGGGTGAATGTTTCCACGAGGGTGAGCTGCTCCTCACAGTTCTGGGATCTGCTCTGCTCACCAGTGACTCCAGTGTGAGAGCAGGAGCTGTCCCCCAGTTCAACCCTTTGTCCCAGGGTGGGCAGAGCAGAGAGAGCTCCTGGTAGTAAGGAATGTTCCTTTAGTTTGCTATTCAACCCCAAATATGAGGGTTGAGATCTTTGGGATGGATGTTTGTAGAGCTCTTGGCATTCTGACTTTTCAGCCTGAGCTCCTGACATGGCAGGGAATCCCTTGCAGGACCAGTTTGCTGCTGCAGAGACAAACCATGGTGAGTGACTCCAGCTTGCTGCTGAGCAGCTTGGCCAGAGGAACCTCTTAGTGCCACTGCTTTTGCTTTTATAAAGGCACAAGAGCCCTTTCCTGAGACAGAGGCGAGCAGGCGGGGCAGGGCACTCGAGGCAGGTTTGCTTGTTCATCCCTCACTGTAGTGAACTGGTGCTTCTAAAACACCCCGGAAATGATGGTAAATGTGTTTTAAAATTTTGTGACAGTGCATGCACAAATCACCAATTAAAGGCTCCCTAAGTGCCCATTAACATGATAAGTCGTAACAGCTCCGAAAGAGACATTATTGTTTATCACGTCAGCGACCCGTGGATTAAGGACTCCCCAAGTACACATTGACAGGGGGAGCAGAACATCTCTGGAGCTGTTCCTGCACTGCTGCACTCAGCTGTGGAGAATGGCAGAGCTCAGGAGCCACGGCAGCACCCAGCCCTGCTCTGTGGCTGTGTTCACAGGGGTCCAAAAATGAGGGAAGAGATGAGGATCTGACTCCATGTTTCAGAAGGCTCGATTTATTATTTCATGATATATATTACGTTAAAACTGTACTAAATGAATAGAGGGAAGGACTTCATCAGAAGGCTAGCTAAGAATAGAAAAAGAAAGAATGATAACAAAGGTTTGTGGCTCAGACTCTCTGTCAAGCCAGCTGACTGTGATTGGCCATTAATTAGAAACAACCAACATGAGTCAATCAAAGATGCACCTGTTGCATTCCACAGCAGCAGATGACCATTGCTTACATTTTGTTCCTGAGGCCTCTCAGCTTCTCAGGAGGAAAAATCCTAAGGAAAGCATTTTCCATAAAAGATGTCTGTGACACTGCTCAGCCCCCAGCCCTGCTCAGCCAGGAGATTCTGGCTCCCACAGCTCCCACCATCCCTCCAGCCCCGCTTTAAAACAGCCTTAAAAAATTAAATTCTCATTAATCTCCTCATCCCACACATCCCCATTCTTCCTCATCAACCTGCAGCAGCTTGAGCAGGAATATGATCTGTTTTGGAGCCGCTGACAATCACTGCACCCACTGTTTTCTAACAGAGGGGTTTTTCACTCTTTTTATTTGCAAATAGCAGCAGTTTGTGCTTCAGATTCTTCACTTTGAATCAAAAAGCACTTTTTTTTTTTTTTTTCCCCCCACAAAGCCAAAATATTAGAGCCAAAAATGGAAGCGTTCTGCAGGGGCTGTGCTGCCAGGGAGACTTGTGGGAGCTGTAGTCCCTGTGCTGTGTTCTCAGCCCCAGGACACCCAGTGCCCACCCTCCAGTGGGAGCCCCCACTCATCCCTTCACCCAGGAAAAAAGATGTCCATTTCCAGCTGTTTCTCATGTTTGCTCCCACTCTTCTTCCAATTCTTTGGCATTGGCCGTGAGGGAGGAGGAAGAACAAGATCCTTCATCAGCACTATCTTTCAGAGACCCCTGAAAGACCCCTGGCATGTCCAGGGGGCACAGGGTGGTGGCACAGGGTGGTGGCACAGGGCTCTCCTGTGGGAACAGAGGTTCTCTGGGGTCCCCATCCCCAGACAGGGACACAAGGGACATTGTGGAGCCCCCACAAGTGGTGCCTTCCTGTGAGGACCCCCCAGGCTCTGCCTTTGCCCAGGAGCTGAGCCCGTGCTGTGCTGAGCAGGACGATCCCTGCTCAGAGTGATCATGTCTCTTAATTTCCAGCCAGCCTCATTGCAAGGCAGGCCAGATAATTACACACAATACACAATTTGTGCAGGGAGTGCCAATTCCCAGGCCTATAAACATCCCATTTCCCATTCTAGCTGCACTGACAGAGTTGTATGGTTCAATTTCTACTGAAGCCCTCATACGCTGTCTGGTCCCATGAAGAGCACTCTGCTTTATTCTGCTCATCCCAATTATTGTCTCAGGACCTCAAGTCAGGCAGGATTCAGGCTGAATTCCCCAAATCTCTCCATTAAACAGATCCCTTCTTGTTAGAACCTATTTATTCAAGATGCAAATGACAGGCTCCCTCCCCAATTGGAACCATTTTAATTCAGAGCCAAATAACATGCTGTAGCTTTCCTGGCATGAAGCAGTGAGCTATTAAAAATGGGAAGGAAATACAGCCAGGCAACTCCATCCCTTGCTTCAGGCCTTCTTCATCAATATTTCACTTAGGAATCCACAGCTCCATTTTAATAGGAGCCAGGTGGCAGGCAGGAATGCTGTGACACCTGTTGGAGCTGGGTCTGGATGCAAGGATGAGCAGATCCCCTCTGCCTCAATGTCCCCAGCACCACCCCTGGGGAGATTGGTGTCCAACAGCTCCTTGTCCCAAAATGCTGCTGCCTGCTGGTGCTTCCCAGGAAAAGGGAATCAGGAGCTCACTGGATGATGCTCATAGTGAGGTGGGCTCTCCTGGCTCTGCCAATCACCCAGGCATGGCCTGACTTTGGAGAAAGCATCAAAGACCAGTGTGAGCCCCCAGGGGTTGCACTCATCCCTGGTTTTGCCTGGATCCCTCCCAAGGGTTACAGCAGTGCCTGGAATGGTGGGTCTGTACCCACCTGGAGCTGCTTTCCTGAATGAGAGGAGAGCTGAGGAATGGAGCAGTGTTGGAAGCCAGAACATCTCTCTGGCTGTCCTGGATGGCTCAAGCCCCTGCCAGGGGGCTGAGGGACCTTGGCACTGAGCCCAAGACACCTCTGACTTTGATTTTGACCCATGGAGCAAATCATCACCTTTATATGAAGAATTGCAAGCCACAAAATTTTAAGTAGAATAATAGTTAGTTTATCACATGGTGAAAATGTAGAATTTTGGGTTTTTTTCAGAATGGGGGTTCAGGAGGCAAGATGGAGGAATCTGGGTGTGTCCAGCCTTTCTCCTTCTTCTCCTTGGCCTCCATCTTCTGCTGTGATGCTGGCACTTCTGGATTGGTTTAAGGTAGAAGTTCACTGTCTAACACAGGTGATAGGCATTGGGAAGTTATGGTAAATAGTGTACACGTTGTTTTTAGTATAAAAAGATAACACCAGTGTGCCTCAACCCAACCTGCCAGACAGACCTCAGCGGGTCAGAGAAAGAATGTAATAGATAAGAAATAACAAACAGCCTTGAGAATGAAAACAAAAAAATCCTGACTCCTTCTTTGGCTGCTGGGCTGGGAAAAAGAGAGTTGTACATATCTCAGAGTCGGTGTGAGCAGCAGAGATTCTGAGAGAGCAGCAGGGAGGAGGCAGGACAGGCAGGGCCCCTCTGCCTGGGGATGGATCTCCCTGCTCCTGGCTCTGGTTTGCTCTCCCACCATGCGGGGAGAGGGAAGGCTCCAGGAGATAGCAGGCTCTGTTACAACGGGAGAGGAGCCTGTTATTTGATCCAAGAGCTCCAGGAGCAGAGATGAATAACGAGTCTACAGCACATCCACTTGTTTTCCTCAACAGTCAGACTTGGCTTCCTTCCCTGGGCTCGGAAACCAACAAACCTGTATTTGAGACTCCCCCGAGTGTTCCGTAACCATGCCAATGTGTGCGCCGCTTCCCCCGGTGCGCCGCCGGTACCGTGCAATTACACCTGACACCGTGTATTTAGTGGGCTTCAGTCACATCAAACCCTGCACCGGGCTGTGTCTGAGGCAGGGGCTGCCTCCAGCTTCCCAGCAGTGCCAAAAACTCAGAAATGAGAGCACAGGAGCAGGCACACGCTGCCTGTGCAGGTGTCCGGAGCACAGCCCGGTGAGGCCGTGTGGGACATGGTCATTGTCATGTTTTCTGGAAAATCTCTTTGCCCAGGATTTCTCCTCCTCCTGATAACAAAGGTTTGTGGCTCGGACTCTCTGTCCAAGCCAGCTGACTGTGATTGGCCATTAATTAGAAACAACCAACATGAGACCAATCACAGATGCACCTGTTGCATTCCACAGCAGCAGATAACCATTGTTTACATTTTGTTCCTGAGGCCTTTCAGCTTCTCAGGAGGAAAAATCCTAAGGAAAGGATTTTCCATAAAATATGTCTGTGAAATCTGATGACTCCCCAGCTCTCCAGCTACCAGGAGCTCCCTGGGATTATTTATAGAAAGTTAACAAGGATCTGCAGGGCAGTTGTGAAGTAACAGCAGCTCTTACAGGTTTGTTTTATTGAAACATTTTAACATCACCTCAGCAATTTCTCTGTCAATATTTTGAAGTTGTTTCTGTCTTGTCAGTGAATTTTCCTGGGGATAGAGCAGAGCTGGGTCCTGCACCTCACAGAGCAAAAAAGGAGTATTAATTAGCAAACTAATGCCGTTATCAGCACCCTCAGGGTCTCCCACTGTCCCAGAGGCACCATGTGTCCCCTCCAACCTCTGCAACCCCCAGAGCCCTGAGCACCAGGCTGGGACCTTGGGGACAAGGAGGTGGCTGCACCTGACCCAGGGCCTGACACAGAATCACCAAGTTCTGCAGCTCCATGGAGTTGGTCCTGCCTTCCCTCGGTGTGCTGGCTGCTCTCACCTGCGGCAGAGATATTGGATTGCGTCCCTGAGCGGAGATGGAATGTTAGAGACAATAAACACATTTTAAATCTGGGGATGCAGAGTGTCAGCCGAGCCATTCCCCCTCTGTGAAAGGAGCTGGGAACAGGGAGCAGTGGAATCACCAGGATCCTTTTTCAGACTTCACACGGCATCTGCAATAACATCAGCGCCATCCAAACAGCAACAATGCACAGTTTATGAGCACCTGAAGTGCCTGTTGTACCTGTATTTACTCCATTAGGTTGTGTCACATCACATTTGAGCTGCGGGATTGGAGGCTCAGGCTGCTCTCACGCTGCAGGAGGAAGGAGGAATCCTCCCAGGTGAAGGAAGGATCCCACACGGATTCCTCACCATGGCAATTGCAAAGGAAATTGGGATACTGGCAGCATGGGTGGGCAGCACCTACAGATGGGGACACACTGGGAATGAAGCATCCCTGGAAAAGGTCCCAAATTCGGCTCTAAGCTCGATAGGAGCAGACAAAATACAATAGAATGAGGTGGAAAGTGGGTAAAAAAATGGGTATTCTGAAAAAGAACCAAAACAGGTATATAGGTGTACTGAGAGACAGCTGGGTAATTAAATGGAGAGATGGATAGATATATAATAGCTGGGTAGATAAATAGATGTACAGAGTGTGTGTGAATGCACATTCTAGGGGAACATGATAAGATTTCCACAGTCTGTTTTCCTTCCCACCTTCTTGTGCCCCCTCAGAATTCCCATTTCCCTCACAATTCCTGATTTGCGCTGATTTTGGAACGGTGGACAGAGTCACCAGCACCTCCAGGGTTAAGGGTGACAGTGACAATTGTTAGAGACAATAATTCCTAATTTTTAACCATAGATGGAGGGGAAAAAAATCACTTTCTAATTAGCACAGTCACAGCTCCATGGAAACTTTGGAGCAATTCTGTCTTTCTTCTGCTTTGGTGACTTCAGGAGAACACGAACCATCCAATTATCCAATCATTTCTACACCACCCGAGTAGCAGCTAAGAAAGGGGAAAGGTCAGCACATTCCAGAGAGCAGGACTAAAATGCCTTCATTTTCTCTAATATCTGTCTGTTTAATTACTGGAACAATTGTTTGAACATTTTAATATATTAATTTAGCAGGAGGATAATTGTATGATTACAAATTCGCTTCTAATTGTGTGATTACAAATTCGCATGGGCTGCCATCAACTGAAAAGCTGGAGCCTGTGCTGAGGTGAAATCTGGAATTTGTAGGAGGAAGAACAAGGAAGAGGGGTGTGTTTGGTTAAAATCTGGAATTTGTAGGAGGAAGAAAAAGAGAAGAGGGGAGTGTTTGGTGTCCTGCTCCTTCCTTTGGGAACTGTGTGCTGTGTGTGGCATGCCAGGAGGGTGCTGGTGCCACTGGGGTGGGGTTTGGGGTCCTGGAAGGGCTGTGAAACACCAGGACTGACCTGGGGGAGAAGCAGCCATGAAAGCAAAAGGATTCAGGAATTCCTGGCTGAGCTTCTCTGAGATTATTTGATCCTTATGCTCATGGGAAGGGGTTGGCTTGGAGTTTTTATTTTTTTTCTGAAAAGGAGCCAGTGAAATATCAACCCACAGCACCTGGGCTGGGCTTTTAACACAGCATTTTAGGTTTTGCTTGAAAAGGTCGATATTGATAATTAATTAATTTATAGTCACTGGAGCCAGGGGTGCCTGAGCTGCTGCAGCCCTCCAGCCCCCAGAGACCCCCAAGGTTTGGGGGCAGGCTAGGCCCCAGGGATGCTCAGGGGGTCCCAGGGAACTCCCAGGCCCAGGAAAGGGGCAGAGTGTGTCTCTGTGCACAGCTCAGGTGGCATTTCTGCCACCACGAGCAAGGGAGAAAATTGGTGTTTGACAGCTCTTCATAGAAATGTCACCGAGTGTAAACACGGGGTGACCTCTGCTGCTCCCCTGTTCCTGGGGGATTCAAATTCAATAACGCAGCCAGCAGCTCCTAAACGATGTCACCTCCCCTTTTAAGTAAATTACCATCACATCCACCTGGCCTGTTGCCTTTGGTGGCTGGCACACGAGGCACCTCTGCCCTCCTGGCTGTTTGCAGACACCTCCACAGCCCCTCCTGTCCCCAGGGTGTCCCCACAGTGCCACCACTGCCCCCTACCCATACCTCGTGTGGATAACAGGGTCAGGGCTCAGGCAGGGCAGGGATCCCTCTGCTAAAGGACACAGGGAGACAGGGGCAATGATATCCCTGTCCCCACATCCCCTGGGACATGCTCATCCCCTGGGACACGCTCATCCCTGTCCCCACATCCCCTGGGACAGGTTCATCCCTGTCCCACATCCCTTGGGACATGCTCATCCCTGTCCCACATCCCCTGGGACACGCTCATCCCTGTCCCCACATCCCCTGGGACATCCTCATCCCTTGTCACATCCCCTGGGACATGCTCATCCCTGTCCCCACATCCCCTGGGACATGCTCATCCCTGTCCCCACATCCCCTGGGACATGCTCATCCCTGCTCCCACATCCTTTGGGACATGCTCATCCCTTGTCACATCCCCTGGGACACGCTCATCCCAATGTTCCTCATTCTGATGGGATTTTCAATTACCAGAGAAGTCCCCAGATTTCTGCCTTTGTCCAGTATCTTCCAAAGTATCTCATTGCAGACAACAATTCTATAATCCAACCGTGACAGGACGATCAGTCACACTCTAAATTAAGCATCTCAAATAAGGATTTATTAGAATTAATCAGACAATTAATGTAGGGCCATTAAATGGAGTTTATTAAAATACATCTAAGTGTTATTAACAATTTAATAGGAGAGCTATTGGTGGGCAAAAAGCTTTCAAGTTGTCCCGTCTCTCCCAAATTCTGGCGGGCAGCACCATGGGGGTGAGGAGGAGGAGGAGAGGAAGGAGAAGGAGAAGGAGAAGGAGAAGGAGAAGGAGAAGGAGAAGGAGAAGGAGAAGGAGAAGGAGGCTGGTACCAGCACTTAAACTCTTCCTGGTGCAGCCCAGACTGGAGCAGTTTATCCCAGTCCCAGCTCCACTCTGCTGCTGTCTCTCCCTTTCTCTTCCCCCTCTCCTCTGAAGTGCCTCCATCACCTCGAGTACCATCTCCAGCCACTCCAGATCGTCCCATTTATCCTTTGCACTTGTGCAGAGCTTTACACTTGCAAAGCAGCCCTTAACTAATTAATCAGATGTTAATGATTCCTCCAAGGTGCAGCAGAGCAGACAGCTATCAATCCTCGCCTCTCCCTCCGCATCTCCCCCGCCTCCACAATTAGATTCCAGCCGATTTTCCTCCTGCTTTGCTCTGTTTTCCCCGTGGCCTCTGTTCCGGGGAAGGACGGTGCAGCAGCATCCATCAGCCCCGTGCTCGTTAGCGCTCACTCAGCCGGGCTTGGCCGCCCTTCCTGCCGGGAATTCCAGCCTGGGAGTGCAGGAAAGCCAGACAGGGAGCAGGGGA
The DNA here is from genome assembly GCF_028769735.1 of Zonotrichia leucophrys gambelii. Classification (NCBI taxonomy): domain Eukaryota; kingdom Metazoa; phylum Chordata; class Aves; order Passeriformes; family Passerellidae; genus Zonotrichia; species Zonotrichia leucophrys. Next base: position 4,767,565 of record NC_088185.1, read on the forward strand.
AGGCCAGGCAGGGGGAATGCATGGCCAGGCTGCAGGTATTTGGGTTAGTCTGGAGAGGCTGAAGGCGTTCTTAGAGAAATGACACCTCCTAGAGCCGTCCCACACCCGCCACCCTCTGCTTGGTGGCCCAGCAGGGAGGTGGCATCTCCCAGGTGTTCCCAGGTGGGAAGGGAGATGGTGAAGGGCTGGGGGCTGCTCCCTCTCTCCTGGCAGTGGCTCTGTCCCCTCTGCAAGCAGAGCTGACCTTCAGGAGAGCAAACACCCCATTTCCCCCAAGCTGGTTCCTGCTGTCCCAAACCAGGGAGACAGATCCTGTGGGATGAGGAGGGAGAGAGCTGCAGAAGCACCCAAAAACTGAGCTGGCAGATTTTGGGGACCACCATCTCATCCAGAAACCCAGTGTGGGATCAGGGAAAGCTCCTGGCTCTGTGCAGTGTGTGGGGGATCCAACCATGGGGCTCTGCACTCCCCATTTCCAGCAAAGCTGTGGGGAGGGGAGCAAGGGGAAAAGGGCAAAGCAAAAATACAGGGTTTTTATGATATGCAAAAATATTCCAAGACAATGCAAATGAAGCAATTTAGCCTTGCAGGCATTCCTCTGCGCACCATTATTAAAAGTTCCCAGCCTGGAATTGCCATTTCTAATCCAAGTGGGATCCAAGGCAGGCGCAGCCAGAGCTGGGGCTGGGCTGGGCAGGTGGGAGGAACGCAGGCCAGGTCAGAGCCTGCTGTGCCCCTGCTCTGGAGGGCACAACTCCCCCAGGAACATCAGCTCTGTGCTCAGGGGTCCATGGTAGGGGATAGGGAGGTGGGATGGAGTCCATGGAGAAATGAGTTTGAGTTTACTGAGCTCCCAGTTTGAGTTTATTGAGCTCTCAGTTTATGTTTATTGAGCCCCCACCTCCTCCTCAGCTCCTAGGATGGGACAGAGAGCTCCAAGTCACCCCCTGCCATCATTTCCACACCCCAGTGAGGCTCCCCCCCCTGAACTGGGGAGCACTGGTGGGATGGGGGAGCGTGGTCTGAGCAGAGGAGCTGGGGCACATGAGGGGGTCTGAAGGAGCACATGAAATCCATAATTATAATTACAATAATGGCAAAGCAGCTGAACTCAGCCCAGCAGTGGTGATATAACTTGGCAGGGCTTATCAGGAGGAACGGCAGATCCAATTAGGAGTTAACGGTGCTGCAACCATGGAGCAAACACCCCTCACCCAGCCACTGGCTTCTGCTGGGAAAGCTTCTCCCCTCCCCAAATTCCCAAGTGAGGTCCCCTCCCAGTGACAATGTGTCCTGCTGCTGGGAATGCTGGCCCCTGTCCCATGATGGCCCCTCGTGATCCTTGTATTTTGAGATTCCTTGTTTTATTACAGTTATTTATTTAAGAACCTTACTATTCCTGCTCTTTGTGTGAATTTTCTCTTTCTATAAGTCTACTCTTTTCACTTGGCTTTTCTTCCTTTTTTTCCCTCCGAGGAATTATGAATTTCATTCTTTCCCAGCCTTTCCCAGACAAGCCTGCTGCCTTCACATTCCCAGCTCATTCCTCTGCTGATTAGCCCCAGATCCAGAAGAGTTTCCTCTCCATTTGTATTTATAGCTACACTTACAAATGGTTCTGTGCAGAGGAATTCGGCAGAGCCCTGTGAAATAACCTGGGATGGGAGGGGTGAGAGGAGAGACAGAGGAAGCAGCTTTTGTTTGGCCAAAGAAAACTCCAAGGGGAGAGGAGAGGACGGACTTGGAAATGCAAAAGGCAGCTGAAGAGGAAAGTCACGCACTGCTGGCTCCTGCGGGGAAGAAAGGGAATTCGGGCTTTGTGTGAAGGATAAAGAGGCTTTTCAGGCCAGGAAGGACGGGCAGCTGTGGGGAAAGGCTCAGCCCCTGTTTGCCGCTGACCTCCAGCGGTGGCTGCGAGCCCCAGACTGGCCAGGGATGCTGAGTGCTCTGGGAGCCGCTTCCCAGATCCCTGCTGGAGCCAGGAGCTCTGAAATCCCGGGATCCTGCCCCTATTCACCCCCCTATCCCCATCCACATCCCCATCCTGCTGTCCCTGTCCCCAACCCCACCAAGGAATCTTTCCCCATTCCATAAGGGACCAACGATGTCAGACTAATTAATAAGCGATGGAAGTGTAAACAATGGTGTCAAAAGGGAATTTAATTATTGGCGATATAATATGATTTTGATTAATACAATTAGATTCTTTAATTGCATTAGTAAAACCAAAAAAACTAGCTCCAGGTCACTAATTTGATTGAAATTTCCAGCTAAATAAACTCCAGTCCTTCTCTCCTCTCTGTGAAGTGGGAAAGATCTGTGGCACGAGGACAAGGATCTGCTTGTTGCAGACATCTTTTATGGAAAATCCTTTCCTTAGGATTTTTCCACCTGAGAAGCTGAAAGGCCTCAGGAACAAAATGTAAACAATGGTTATCTGCTGCTGTGGAATGCAACAGGTGCATCTGTGATTGGTCTTATGTTGTTGTTTCTGATTAATGGTCAATCACAGTGAGCTGGCTTGGACAGAGAGTCCAAGACAGAGCCTTTGTTATAATTCATTCTTATTCTATTCTTAGCCAGCCTTCTGATGAAATCCTTTCTTCTATTCTTTTAGTATAGTTTTAATTTAATATATACCACAAAATAATAAATCAGGCCTTCTGAAACATGGAGTCAGATCCTCGTCTCTTCCCTCAACCTGAGACCCCTGTGAACACTGTCACACCTGCTGGCCCAACACAGGGCACTGCCAACACAGGTGACACCCACCCAGCTCTCCCTGGCTCTGTGGCAGGGTTGGCAGCTCTGGGACCATGCCAGGGGTGCAGGACCCTCCTCACCCCATTGGCACCTGACTCCTGCCAGCCCAGCACTGTCCATGTCCTGCTGCTGCTCTGGGACAGCAGAGTCCCTGCTGGGCAGGTGGAGATGCTGCTGAGGGCCTTGTGAGCACTGGGAAGAAGAGAGGCTCCCCAAATTTGTGTGTTTTGCATGGAAGGGCCTGAAAATATTTGAATTCTTGGTGGTGCCAGTGGTTCCTGTGCAGCAGAGCAGGCCCTGGGCTCCAGCAGCGTGCACAGAGTGCAGAGACAGCTCAGCTGGCTGGGCAGCACTTCCAATTATGGGTGATCAAAATCTAATTATTGACTTTAATAGGAGCTGAATGTGGCCTGAAGAATCCAGGAACAATTATTCTGGGTTCCTGTTACATTAAACAGGAGCGACAGAACAGCTCCCTTGTCTTGTTGTGCAGAGATCAGAGCTGGAGAAAACCTGAATAAAAACTTGGGCTGATGCATTTCGTTTTCCTCTCAGTCCAGGAATGGGAGCTGTGCCAAATGTCAGCCCAGGGACACCCCAGGGGTTCATGGAACCCCAGAATGGTTTGGATTAGAAGGGAATTCAAAGCTCATCCAGTTCCACCCCCTTCCACTGTCCCAGATTGCTCCAAGCCCCATCCAACCTGGCCTTGGACACTTCCATGGATGGGGCAGCCACAGCTTCTCTGGACATCCTCTGCCACCACCCTCACACAGAGGTTCCTCCCCACTGGCCTGTTCTGATGTGTCTTGTTGTTCTTGAGGCAATTAAAAAAATTAAGCTCAATAAAATAAAAGTTTGACTTTGCAGAAAGTTCTCGTGTAGAATTTGCTGGAATAAGGAGAAACTTTTAAGCACAATTTGCGGGAATAAGGAGAAAGTTTTAAGCACAATTTCCCACATCGCCACAGGAGGTTTTCTATTATTTTACATTAATATTGGAAATTATTAACGCACCCCTGTCCATGCAGGAGTAAAAGCGACTGTGCAGCTCAGGGATTCGTTTGTAGGGTGGGATGTTTTCCTTCGTGCTGTCCTGGCACCACGGGAAGTTTTCAGCCCCATTCTCCCCCTCCCTGAGCGCAGGGCTCTGGATCCCCACGGGAGCACCCTTTCCATCCTGTGGGATGCTGGGGACACCAGGCCTGGCCTCCTGCTCAGAGCAGGGGCTGCTGCCAGCACCTTCCTGAGATTTATCACTTGTGGAAGTGTGTGAGAATGGAGACAATTTTTCCAGCTGTGCATTATCCGCCCGCTGGACTGTGACGGCTCTTTGTGAGCTGTGACGCCGCCTCCTATAAAAGCTGTATTTAGGATCCAGTTTAAAATTCATATTTTCTACCACATAGAACATAACGGCTCCTCGGGAGCCCATTCAGCCGTTAGCAGAGGGATGATGTGTTTGTGGAGTTATTTTTGAAGGAACACATTTATTTAGAGGCTCTTTGGAGGAGGTGACCCAGCTGTCCCAGGGCACTGCCCTCGAGCTGCTCTTTCACCCTATGGGGCACAAATATCCACATATATGGAAGACATTATTTCCTGGAACAGGTTTCCCAGAGAAGCCACATCCCTGGAATGTCCAAGGCCAGGTTGGGCTGCCCAGTGCTGGTGCTACCTCATCCCCCTCCCAGGTGAGCAGCAGGTCTGAGGTGGGCAGGCAGCCAGAAAATGGAGAATATCTGCTCCAAAACAAAGGCATAAAGCCACTTTTTGGGACAAAATTTTCCTTTGTTTCTAGCAAAAAAAGCAGATTTATGTGTTAATAAACATCTACGATTGGCCTCTGAAAAAATACACTCAGGTAGACAGAAATTAGTCATTCAAATTAACTATAAATTAAGATCAGCCTAATTTACTTCCATTAAAATGGAAAAGCATATTATCTCCCATTCAAAGGAATTTGTATTTGATGCAAATAGGACAAATTCAGAAAGTTTGGAAATGTTCTCTGATTGTTCATTTGCATCGTTAACCGGCAGAGAATGGGCCTGTGATTTCAAAATGGGAGAACAGAAGGAACAATAATTAGTTATGTAAATAATGTGGCATTCTTGTTTATAATTAGTCCAAGAATAAAATAAAATTCACGCATGTCACAGGACTCATTTTCGTATGCAAATGAACAATCAAAATTATAAACGGTAATAATGCAGTTTGGGAGAATGTGGCATTTCTAATTTATTAGCCCAGAGAGAAGGCAGAGCTGATTCCAGTTGACGCTGGGAGATTTCAAAGGTACCTCCAGGATGGAAAAAACATCCAAAAAAAAGGGAGAAAAATGAGAGGGAGGAAACAGTGTGGCATCACCTGTTGGAGTTCCTCCTGAGGGGAGAGCAGTGCAGAATTCCCTGTGGCTCCTGCACCAGGAATGCTCCTCCTTAAAAACCTGCAGGGATGTGGGAATGGCTCAAGCCAGGGGATCATCAGGACAAGCAGAACTCTAGGAATGTAAGGGATTAAATAATGGTATTAATTATTAATTATGGCTTATCTTGCTGCAGAGTGTGGAACAGGAGTCAGAATCTGCATCAGGGAGGACGGGACATCTCGGGAACAGGAATGCTCTGGCTGCTCTCTTAAAATATGCTCCCAGCTCAGCTCAACACCGGAGCTGAGGGCTCTCAGCGGAGCTGTGCAGCCGAGCCGAGCGTGTTGGATAATAAAAGAAAGGGAAGAACTTTAATTAAAGCTCCTCAGGCAGATGCTGCTGAGGGAATGGGGGGGTGCAGCTCAGCCTTTCCTGGCCAGGGCTGCTGGGGAAGGAGCTGTCTGGGAGGCTCGGGGGGAAGAGCAGCATCTTGCATGGGATCATCCATGGGAACATCCCAGGGCACCATCCCCACCTCTCCAAAAGGCACAGACACATCTCCCAGCAGACACTGTGCTCAACAGCAGCAGAAGAAGCCCCAAATCCCAGCACTGAGCCTTGCAAAGTGGGAACAAAGCCTGCGCGACTGTTTACTCACGTCACGGAGGCCCTCGGATGCCAAACCACTGAGTGAACCTTTCTGTCAATCCGACACTTTTAGGGTAATTTAACTTAATAACACCTTTGTCTGCACAAGCATTTGTGTCTGAAGGGTTATTACCATCGCAGTTATTTTAGGTGGGTTAATGGGATGGAGTAGATTTGAAATTGTCAGTGCAGCCACGCAGGCGGCTGCTCACAGTGTTTACCTTCCCAACCCTTCCCTTGCTTTACATAACTTCCCACCCTCACCTAAAAGTGCCATCATAAATTATGAGCAATTTTCCCCCAGGTCCTCATGCATCATTAATTCTTTGTTTAGAAGGAAAAAACAAACTGTCCAGGTCTTAATTGTTACCGCTTTGAGCAGAGCCTGGGCTGAGCGCCGGGCCTCTGGGGTATGTCAGAATTTTTGGACTTCTTTTAGTTAATATTTAACTCATCACATCAGGGGGCTCACAGGAAAACAGGGAGGAGGAAAGAAGTCTTCTTGAAAGAAGAAAGAAAAATTATTGTGGGGAGCAATCAAGAATTGGCCAAAGCAGCGCAGAGCCCAGGTTCCCTCCTGCTCCTTAATAGAGAGATTTTAGGAATTAGGATTTTTTTCCCTGCAGGTGCACAGAGAGTAGGAATGCGCAGCCCATTGCCTTTTGGGGAGGTTGCAGCTGCTGCTCCTCACCCTGCAAAGGAGGGAATCCCTGGATTTGCTGTGAGCCTCCTCCATCCCTGTGAGCCTCTCCCCTGCTTGACAGCGCTGGCTCAGCACCAGAGCCACGGCTGGGGATGCAGTGGCTGCCACCCCTGCTCAGCAGCTGGCACCCCTGTGTGGCATATGGTAGCCCTACTCAGCAGCTGGCACATCTGCACGGTGCTGGCACCTGTGCATGGCATCTGCCCCTCTGCCCGGCCTCTGGCAGGATCCTGCTGCACCCACAGTGAGAGGGAGGGAGAGGGAGAGAGGAGGAGTTTTTGCCCTTCTCCGCTTCCCCAGACCCCCCCAGCTGGGCCCTGTCTCACTCTGAGCCCTGCACAAACTCACACCTCCTGCCTTTACCCCACCTCGTGTCATTTTTGGGTGAGAATTACATAAATAGCAGCAGGGTGGGCACAGAGGGCTGCCCCAGTGCTGGCACCTTCCTTGTCACCTCACCAGCGCCTCCCAGCCGTCCCTTGGGCCAGGTGACCTTGAGGTGGCTTTGCTCTTTGGCTCAGCTGCAGTCAGAAGATTAAATTCTGCTCCTGTCCTGGGAATCTGATGATAAAAAGTCCTTCCTAGACAGAATCTGGATAATGAACAGCTCCCCGGCTTCGCGCTGGAAGAGGGAGTGTGGAGTTATTGCTGCATTAAAAAAATCTCCAAAGTCAACTAAATTCACCACAGACACTGAATTCCTCTTCGTTCCAGCAGGGTGGAGCATCCAGCATCCTCAATAATGCCGTGTTAATTGCAGCTGGGCAGGAGCACAGGGAGGGGGCTGGGGATGCAGGAACCAGCCCTGGTCTCCCCCTCCTTCCCCTGTGTCCATCATTCCTGTGCTGGGCCCAGGGAGGGATTTGTTCTGTAGGAAATTCTTCCAGTGCCCATCAAAAATCCATGCTCCAAAGCACCAGGGGTGCGTGGTGCTGCACCACACTTGGAAGAAAATCCAGGATGTGCTCCCCTGCCTTGTGTCCCCAGGATGTCACTGACCAGGGACAGGCCACTCAGGTACAAACCTGTGCTTTACACACCCAGGACAAAGAAAGGCCAGGCCAGGAGAGAGAAGAGCTGCCATAAACAAAGCTGTGGCAGTGTCTCTGGCATTAGTCATACACCAACAGGGACGTGGGACATATATCTGGGCAGGATTCAGGATATCTGCTAATTAAAGAAGCCTCTGCCTGCTGGAGAGTGTTAATTCACAGACAGAGTGGTCCCCCCTGAGCAGAGCTCAGGGCTAGAAAGGATTTATTTACACCTCACAGAAAGTTGTTCTTTTTGCAAAGGCTGTGCTTAATCGGAATTTTTCAGAAGAATTTGTTGAACAAAGAAGGAACTGAGTCTCTGATGGAAATTCTCTCGCTTTCCTCACCCTGTTTGCCTTTAGTTAAGGCTGGAGCATCTCTCCACGGGCACAGCCCACAGTAACTTCCATTTCTTTCCCTGGTATTACACATCCCAAACCCTCAAAATATTCCCTCCTGAGCTCTGAGACAAACTGCTTGGACCAGGTGAGTAAATTCCCATAGAATCCTAAATGTTTTGTGTTGGGAAGGACTTGAGGACAACCTCATTCCTCTGGTGGCGTGAGCAGGATGTCCCAGCTCAGCCTGCTCTCCCTGATGGATTTTTCTCAGGGATATGGGAGCACTGCAGGCTGCTCTCATAGAGTAGCAAGGTCTCTTCAGGGCTGGCAGACACCTCCAGCACAGAGAGGCATCCTCACCTTCAAAGACATCACCACGAAATTGCCAGAAAACAACGCGCACCGTGCGAGCGGCGCGGAGGCTCAGCCGTCAGCAGGACGGCTCTGACAGCACGGAATAAAAGCAGAAATAGCAATTTCTCACAGAAAGAGCCGGGCTGACACCTGCCTGACCTGTGAGCAGCAGGGACTCTCGGCACACCGGCACAGCCCGGTTGTTTGCTGCTGACACCGCTGATTAGAGCAGACAGGCGGGCAGGAGGATGAGGAGGATGAGGAGGATGAGCAGGATGAGCCCAAGCTCCGGCCGGTGCTGGGGCTGCCTCCTCCTGACCCCAAACCTGAGAGCTCCTGCCCTGCATCTGCAGCTAAATAAACCAAGTAAATCATCCTGGCAGATAGATAATTAAATAATTATCAGCCACTTAATAACAAGGAGTGGGTGTTCGGAATTAGCATATTAGACAGTGTCTTTAAGGGCTAATTGTTGCATTACATCAGAGTTACTCATTCATTATTCTTGTCATTTCGGGTGATAATTTGCACTTTAGGAGACAGAGACAATTTTAGCAGGCAATTAGAGACATGTCAGGCTTGGCCTAGTGAGTTACTGTCACAATTATTGCATTTTTTCCGGTGTCCTCATTTGCAGGAGTGTATTTAAGGGCAGTCTGGTAATTTCATGGTGAGGCAGAACAGGCACCGGCACCCGGGCAAGCGGCAGGGACGGAACAAACCCCGATTTCACAGGGTGTGAATTCACACACAGCCCGGGGGCTTGCAAAGGGACAAAACCTTGGGAAAATGGTGTTTGTACATTGCTGATAGAAACATTTGGCAACGCCTCCATTTGGGGTCCCCAGCTCCCTTTGGAACCTGTTCCACACATTCCCCACTGCCTCATCTTTGTGTTCAGGAGTTGTTGCCCTTTTTCACCCCAAACCAGTGATGGACACAGATCCCTACCCAGGACAGTGCACTAATTGGTGGATATACAGATTTTTTTTTTTCTCAGATTTTGGCAGCTTTGGTTAGCTGGAGTGGCAGGGACGAGCACCTGCAGCAAACTCCAAGGAGAAAGGAATTCCCAGGGAACACGGTGCACCTGCCCATCAGGGAGATGCCATCACATCTCTGCTTTCTCAGAGAGGATAAACACAAGGATGAGCCCCGTGCTGCTGAGCCTGACTGAGCCCGAGAGCACTGACAAGGCTTAAATATTCCTTAAACTACAGCTGAAGGGGAAAACTGGATCTGCAGCAGCTGCACCTTGGGATACATGCATTATAAGGGTATATACAGTCAAATAGAGTTAATTAAGCTAAAACCACAGTAAATCTGCCAGGCCCATATTAACACTATAGTCAAAATAGTGGAAAATATAGTATTTTCCCTAATAAATCCTGTTCTGTTACAGATTTATGTTGGCATCTGCATAGTTACCAGAGTTTTACAATAATCATTGATCAATCAAAGTTTTATGACAAACCTATAATTTTCCTGTGTTTCTTTCTTACTTAGTTTCCTAGTTTGCTTAATTCCCAGAATGCAATCCAGTAAATCTTTGGGGCTGAGATATTAAGTAGATAATAAGAATGCCATATAAGATTTGCTTATATTTTAAACTGTCCTTGCAAATGATTTATAATTAGGGCCAAATCTAAGACAAAACATTATTAAAGTCAAAACCCTCCATAAATTACTGGAGTTTGCTTATGCCTGTAATAATTTATTAGAGGTTTACTATAGTATTTCCTCTGGTGATATCCAAAGCTTTATGTGTCATAAATGGGAAATATGGGCTGGTAAAACACACAGAAAGCAGGACTGATCCCCAGTGACCCCCATGACAGACTCTGAGACAACATCAGAAGCGTTTTGCAGTGGAAAAGAAACTGCACCAATCACCCAACTGTGGATTTTCCTGAGCTGTCTCTGAGTATCTTTCAATGTGTTGGGCTGGCACAAGATGTTCCCAGCCAGCCCCATGCAGATACCCCTGGGTGGGTTTTTTTGTCAGTGACTTTGCTGCAAGTGCAATTCTCTGTTTGCGACCATCATTCTGTGATTTTGAAGGTCCCCATAAAGTGCTTCCCAAAATCCCAGCTGTGCTCCTGCCTGTGCCAAGATGGGCTGTGAGGGCTGGAGCCCAGCCCAGGCTCTGCTCATCCCTGTGCTGAGCCAGTACAAGGCTAAAGCATCCCACTGGGGCACACTGGGACACACTGGGGTGTACTGGAGGGAAGAGCAGAGGTGAAGCACAGCCCCACTGCCCTGGGAAGCAGCAGAGCTGGGTGGATTGACCTGGAGTGGAGCTGGGTCTCCAGCTCAGGGTTTGGGAATTTTATTTTCCGCTGTGCCCTGAGAGGATGACGGGGGTCCCTGGGATGGGCAGCAGAGTGTGTGCAGCACCGGAAGGGTTGATGGAACGTGAGGATGGAAATGAGATGTGCAGGGAGCTCCTGGCTGCTGGAGAGGGCAGCAGGAACCTGCTCGTGTCATTAAAAACTCCTTCCTCACCTTCCACAGCAAATAGTGAAGAGCAGAAATGAGACCTGAGGTCAATCTGGTCATCTGTTAAAACAGAGAGATATGGAATAAAATAAATTCTAGTAAAATTCTAAAAAAGGGAAATAAAATAAAATTATTTTAAAAATTAAAAATAATAATAATAAAAATAAAATAAAATAAAATAAAATAAAATAAAATAAAATAAAATAAAATAAAATAAAATAACAGCAAAGCAGACAAAGACAAGTGGCTGCAGAAGCTGCACCACTGAGCATCCTGGCAGCTTCACCTCTGCATCTCCACCTGTGATACTATCAGAGGCACTGATTGCATTGCAGGTTTGTTATCAGCCTCTCCCATCCATCTCCCACAGATTATCCCTTTGCTCCCACATCAGGCAGTGCTGATCCCTGTCCTGCCCTGATGCAGTGAGCCTGGATGTCCTGAGAGATGCCCATAGTGTTTCAAGCAAATCCTTCCCAGATCACAGCAGAGTCAGCAACTCTGCAGAAAGGTTCCTTCCCATCCAGGTCAGCACCAACACAGCCAAGGTTTGGCCTGAAAGGAATTTGTATTTCTGAAAATACTCATTTTTACCTTGACCCATGGGTTCTGGGGTGGGTGTATCCATTAGAGAAGATTTGATGGCAGCACCTGCCCTGCCACACCTGCTGCCAAAGTGGGAGTGCTCACACAAGAATCCGAATTAAATGGCTGTGAAAATGGGACAGGGCTTAATTAATCCACATTAAACTCCTCTGTGGACATGAAGTCAGGATTGAAATCCCAATGCTTGGGTTTAGCTCACTTTAATGTTAAATAAAGTTTTCACTGCGGGAGGACATTTAATGAGGTTTAGCTAATCACACCTTAAATTAATTCTAATTAAACATCCTGAGTAACTCTGAAAAAGCAGGACCCAATGAAGCAAATCCTCTTACCTATATCTGTTATTTTATTTGCAGCACTCAAATACACCCTAAACAAGGTCAACTCCTGCATGGCTGAAAACTTCAATTTTCCTGCCCCGTGGTGGCTGAGGTCAGTCCCATCCCACAGGACCCTGGAGGAACTCACGCTGTCCTTGTCCCCTCACCTGGCTCTGTCCTGGTCCTTACCCATTTGTAGGGAGGAGCGGGGACAGGAGCCTCCCCTGCCACAGAGACGGATGCAGATTACACCATTAATTTTTTATGTGAATTCAAAAAAATTCCATGTTGACTCCATGACGCAAATGGGTATGAAAATCCTGGCGAGCGCACTCATTGTTACAGAAATCAAATGGCTCAACAGCCACTAATGAGGCAGACAAGAAGCTTCACTCACCCTCTGAGGATTTGAAGGCAAGAAGAGAAGAAGGAGTGCGTTACATTATTCATGCGCCTTGTTTGAGTTTCAAATCCTAGCAAGTCGCAGCAAAGGGGAATTTGGGATGTGCCAGTGACCTGTTCTGCACAGAGAGGGGGCATGGAAAGTCCTGTTCCATAACTGAGAACTCCTTGCAAATGCTTCTCCCACCTGGACAGGGCTCCCTGCACTGGGATGTGCTCAGGAATGCCCCAAGGGTGCCCCAGGGATGCTCCAGGGATGCCCCAGGATGGGGTGGATTCACCAGCAGTACCCCATGATTGCCAGGCACTGCCCACCCACAGGAGCTGCAAACTGTTTAAAACACTCCATATTCTGCTAAAACGGGTGCCAAATTCTTTCAGATTTCTTTTAAAAATTCTTTTAGTGCAAAATCCTTTTAGAGGAAGAAAGGGAAAACCTAGGAGAACTATTGACATGAGGAGGAGACGTGCAGGCAGTGATGAGGTGCACAGTGCAGCTGTTGACCAGGTATTAAGGGCTAATAAACAGATTCCCAGAGTTCTTCTGCATTTTGTAATTATGACTCGCCCATAAAACCCTCCTGGCCAACATTATCTCAGCCAGCTTTACGAGTGCTCACGAGGTTAATGCAGAGCTGTAAATCCGCAGCAGGTCATGGGAGTGAGAGCAGAGGAAGTGTCTGTAAATCTGGAGGAATTGCTCAAGTTTGTTTGTTTAACAAAATCCTGGCCCATGAGTAGATGCAGGCTCCTGTTGGGGCTGTGTGTCCAGCCAGCCCTGCCTGGCAGGGACATGAGGGACTCAGTGTCTGTCTGTCCATTGGATGGATCCTATTTTCTGCATCCAAAACATCCCTTGAGTCTGGATTCATTATTTAAAACTGTGTTCTCTCACTGTCACCATCCAGGGCCACCACCCAGTGCCACCAAGGTGCCACCACCCCTGGCAGAGCTGCTGTGCCACAAAGAGTGTAGGGAGTATTGGGACCACGGCTGAGCACAGCCAAGGCAGAGTTAAACTCCCTCCTCACACCTCTCCACGTCAGCGAATATTTGCTTGGATTTTACATTGGAATTTGAAATCCACAGCCACAAGGAAACATTTATTTTCTTGCCCTTCAATGATCAAACAAGTGGCGCCGAGGCACAAGGAAGCGGAGTTTCCATTAGGAGAACTGTTTTCTTTTTGCTGTAAAATATCAAATATTTTGACATTTCCATCAGACTTTCCTTTGTATCAAAGCTGCAATGGCAGAACAATCTCAAGGCATTTAAACTTCAGAGGTTCGTGCGTTTCTGAGCGTTCCCTCCTTTACAAGGGGACACTTCTGAAGGGACGTGTGATTTCTCTCTCAGAGACCAAAGGAAAGGTAATAAAAACAAGAGCCAAGTGAGGGCTCCAGGGAAGCAGCTCCGAGATGATCCCCCTCCCAGGAGCTGCAGTGTGCCAGAGGGTGGGTGAGCTCCTGGACATCAGATAATCATCATCATCATCATCATCATCATCATCATCATACCCACCCCATGGCCACAGGATGATGCCGCTGAGGATCCATTTCACTGCCCCAAAGTGTCTGGAGAGGGAAAGCAGCTGCCTCTGTCTGAGGCAAAGCTCCTGCCCAGGAGCTCCTGCCTCAACCTGACAGGGGCAGATCCATTTTTAGAGAGTCACAGAACCATTAAGGCTAAAAAGGACCTCCAATAGTGCCATGTCAATATTGTGAAGGGCCAGCTTCACTCCTTGTTTGAGCATCTCCAGGGATGGTGACTCCATCACTTCCCTGGGGAGCCTGTTTGTGGGGGGTCAGAGCAAAGTCACCTCCAAATGCTGCTGGGGGCACCCTGTGTGTCCCTGCTGCCCCAGGTGGGTCCCCTTGCGGAGCTGTGTGACTAACACCATTCCTTCTCTCTGCTTTAACCAAAAAGAGCCTGCAATCCCTGGCATTTCAGGGTGACCTGCACCCTTCAGTGAGGGAGGAGATTGCAGATTTGTCCCTGGTTTAGTTGGTAGAGCACTTGACCCTTAATCTCAGGGTCATGGGTTTGAGCCTCATGTTGGGCTCCAGCTGTAAAGGCTGATGTCTACGGGGCCTTCAGGTCTGATCCAGCTACCTCTGGATCCTGGCCCCAGATCTGATCCATCTAGCTCTGGATCCTGGCCCCTTGCAGCCTTTACAAGGAAAAAAGTAAAAGCCTTGAGGTGCTCTTCTCCTCAGGATCAAAAATCCCACAGCTTTATTGTGAAGTTAGTCCAGGGGGTCTGAGATGGGAAAAGAGTGAAGAAGAGGGTGAGGATTTTGTCCCAGGAGATTTTAAGCCCAGGAGGAATTTTAAGCCCAGGACAGGGACCACAGCCAGTGGGATGCAAGTGAGGAGGAGGCAAGGAGAGGAGTAAACGTGGAAGAGACCACCACCATGGGGCTTTGGGGGGAAAGGGGAGAATGGGACAAAGCATGTGATCAGTGCAAATTACCAAACACCCAGTGCAAAAACAATTACTGAATAAACTATTTAGCGCAATGCAACAGGGGCAGCCTGCCCTGCTCACGGGTGCCCTGCTGTGCCCACCTGGAGGGACCCACAGCACATCTGCAGCACCTGTGAGCAGCCACAGCTGGCAGGGCACATCCCAAAGGGAACTGGGCCAGGGATGGTCAGCAGGCACAGGTCTGAGGGGTCAGCAGGAGCCAATTCCCATGGGAGATCACACTGCCACCAGCCCAGCTCGGTCCCACACGGACTGCGAGCAAAGCACGAGCAAATCCTGAAGCCCCTGAAGGCAAGATTTTCCATGTCCTCCCTGCATGTAAATGACTTCCAGAGTAAAACTGCTTTGAAGTTGCTGTTTATCTCACTCTGATAACAATCTGCTTCATTTCTTGTGTCAAAGTAATTAGAGTGTAATTATTTTTATTTATTTTTTTTTTAGTAACAGGTACTAGAATTGCTGCAGGGCTCCAGAGGAGCTGGGGGAATCCTGCTCCTCCACTTCCAGCCGTTCCTCTCTGCTTGCTGCCTTCATCCTCTCCCTCCCCAACCCCTGCTCATTCTCTGAGTGTTTGGACTTCTTTTCTCTCGCCTATTTGTGCCTGACTTCAGTTTCTCCTTTTCTGTTTGTTTTCTCTAGACATCAATTTTTCATGCTGGAGAGCCGAGGATAATTAATTAATGATTCATAGGAATGCTGTGGCTATAATATAATGAGGGGATGGTTCATAACCTGTTGCAGAGGCAGTTACCAGTAATTTCAGAATAATTAAGAGATGGTTTTAGCACATTTCAAAAGGCCTTCTAAAATCAAGGAGATAGGCAAATTTATTTCTCTCAAAACACTCAGGGAGACCCCTTGGTGGCACAGGCAGCATTTCCAAGCTCCTGCTGTGGATCATGGGCTGGGGATGATCCCATCCTGGAAACCCTCAGCCTTCAAGTCCCCTCTTTAAAACTCTTTCACTCCCACATCTTCCCCACCCAAACCAAGCAGACTTTTCCCCTTTTCCCCCCCTTTTATTTTTATTTTTAGTACCACTGGGTGTTACAACCAGCCTTCCTATTAGAAGCTAGACATATTCAGAGCCTTAATGATAGATTAAATACCAAATACCTTAACATTTGAAAAATGACATTTATTATACAGAGTTGTAAATAGAGGGAAAAATGACAATAGAACACAGTGTAGATCTTACACAAACTGCACCGGCTCTGTGTAATGACTATGATAATGTCAGTGCTAACAAGCAGATAATTGGCATCACTGAGATAATTTTTGGCACCTTATGCAGAGGGGAAACTGCTCTGCATAATTATTTTACCTAGGAATATTCTTCATTTAACAGGTCCATTTGCATAGCGGTTGGAACTTTTTAAGCTGCGCAGGGTGTTTAACATGTTGATTTGTTTTATCCACAAAACAACTGTTTATTCATGAGAACTGGCACCTGAGGACTTTTGTAATGAGGCCACAGTGACCCAGTTGGAAGCACCAGCCTTTTATTGGATTTACAGGTCCACGTGGAAGCAGGATTAGCCAACCTCTCACAAACACCTCCCAGGCTTTTAGAGACATTGTAATACTGAGGCATTCTCTGTAGTAAAACTTTACTTCTTCAGTGACAAAAGTTGATCACTCCAGTGTTTCCCTGCTGCTGCAGGCTCTGGTCTGGGGCTGCAGCTCTCTGTGTCTTCAGGACAGTGATGCAAAACCAGGAGAATTCTCCTCAAGATCCCAAACCCAGCAAACCGTGCACATCCCTACCTGCAATCAGGAAGGGCGGGTGATGAAACATGGGTAAAGGATCCAAAACGGATGCAGGAATTGCGCTGGAATGGGGTGAGGTTTGGCAGAGCAGAGTTCAGTGCTGCTCTCAGCCCCAGATCTCAGCACAGGTCAGGCTGAGGAGCTCTCAGGGTCAGCCAATGACCCTGCAAGGTTGTGCCAAGTGGTCTGGAAAAAGAAAAGAAGCAGTCTGGAAAAGGAAAAGCTGCTGGACACCAGCCTTGGACTTCCATGGCAGGCAGAGCCCTGGCCAAGGTCCAGGTGTGTTCAGGCTCCAAGGCTCAGAGCATCCCACATCCATCTGCCTGGGCTGCCCTGGCTGGAGGGAGCCTCCTGTCCCTGCCAGATCTGAGCTGACCAGAGCACTGTTTGTCCCATTCCAAGAATATTTCCAAAGCAAGGAATGATTTCTGGGTGTTCTGTACTCAAACCTCATGTATTTATCCCTCAGCAGGGATCACAGCAGGTCTGCCAGGGAAAAATTGAAATTCCTCCCAGCTTTCACTGATGCTCCCTTGGCTTTTCCAGCTCTGTTTCTGTATGTGCTGGAGGAGCCTCCCAAAGCCCAGTGGGACCTTCTGCTTTTGCAGGGTCCTAGCCTGGAATTCCCCACCCATGCAGCTTGCAGGAGACCAGCTGCTGCCCCTAAACCTCCTCTCCCACCTTTCACCTTCTCCACCTCAAGGAAAACTTAAATTTGCTATAAGTTTTCCTCTAAACCTGCAGATATCAATTTTACTGTGAAAAAGCCAGTGGTGTGACTCATTTGACCATGTATTAGTCTTGTCCAGATGTGTGCAGGTGCATGCCCAGATGTCAGCAGTGATATGCCCATATGTGTGCAGGTACATGTCCAGATGTGAGCAGTTATATGCCCAGATGTGTGCAGTTATATGCCCATGGGCACAGCTGCCTCTGCCCCTCTGCAAACTCAGGCACCAGTAATTTTCAGCTCAGCCAACTGTTTTAAGGTTAAATCCCATTTTTTTTTCCCAAACAAGGCTGTTGGCTTGAGTGAAGGCAGGTCTGTAACATTTCCAGTGAGATGTTAAACTTCTTCCTGTGTTTTGATGAGCTATCCCTGAGCTTCACCCTGCCACATTTGCTGGAAGGAAGAACCTGTACCAGCGTGAGGGACACGGAGCCAATCCATCACACTCTAGGGCTTTCAAGGCCATCTCCCCGGCCTCTAATGCTCTGCAAAATGGTTCATTCTCTGCTGCTTTATAAACTTGATGTGCAGCCTGCCAGCTCCCAGCTCCCACCCAGAGCCCTGAGCAATCCTTGCCAGCCAGCCCCACTTTGTGCCAGCAAAACCCGTGGGCATTTCTAATGGATTTAGCTCATCTGCTGCATTAAAAAGTCCTACACATGTTAAATCTGCATCCTCACCTGCCCAGAGAGAAGATCCCAGCCTTGCAGAGATCAGCTGGAAGGCACTGTTCTGTCCCTCTCTGAAGAACAGCAATTTCAGCCTCCCAGTCCGCCCACGAGCTCAACACCCCTTTCTTTATGGCTCTGCCAGCCCATCTGTCTCAGAGCCCAAGACCACACTCACTCCTGGTGGGATTTTCTCCTTTCCAATTCCCCAGTCAGCTCTCGTTCAGTGGGGAGATTTATTACCCCTCCTCTGTGCTCCCTGGCTCCGTGCCACAGTGAGGGAGCAGCAGCTCAGGCAATATTCCAAGGGCCAGGAGCTGCAATCCTGGGCTGGTACACAGCACTGTGCCAGGAGGTTTGGTGTTACAGGGGTTGCTCAGCACCAAATCTCTGCTCCCTGCCCTGCTGAGTGTCTCAGGGGGTGTCACAGCTGTGTCAAAGTACAGCAGGAGGGCTTCAGATCGCCCTGCCGTGTCTGAGGATGGACTGGAAATGTTGGGTGGGAGAGGGGTGAGAGCAAAACTCAATCCAGAGCTGTGGTGGGGGAGGCAGGCCCCTGGCCAGGGGCTGTGTGGTACATGGCAATGCCCTAAGTGTGTCAGTGCCATGAGAGACACAGTATCCTGGTATGGCATCACAGATGCTCTGTGCAATCCTGATCCCCATCCCCAGCTCCAGAGGGGCAGCTGGAATGTCATGGCACTAGTAAGGGATGGAGTTATGGAGAGAAAACAGCCTGGAGATTTTCAGCTGGGTGAGAAGAGGGGGAAAAAATGCAAAATGCTGTGGCTGCCATGGCACAGGAATCCAGACTGGCCATGGAGTCACCGGGGAGAACCGAAGGCTCTGGCTGTTTTCCTCGTCCAGCTCATGGAGCCCATCTCAATTCAAGATGCTGAGGACATTATTGATCTAAACAAGTTGTCAGTGAAGGAAAAGTTGTAATTGCTGCTGTAGTTGCATTGTAACACACCAGCCCCGAAGGGAAATTAAAGTTTGGAGCTAATAGGGTTGTATGATCCTTCAACCTTTGATGTATTGAATCTGGAGCAGCCCCTGGAATACTGATTTGATGCACAAAGGATCATTTTTAACAGCAGCTGCACCTCCAGGTCCTCTGATCCAATTCTCCCTTCAATCCCACTGCAAGGCAAGAATGGCTCTCAGTGCATCTTCCCCCTCTGCCCTTGGGCCTCTTCCTTCAGCTCCCACCCTTCTGAGCACCCCTGGCTCTTGCTGTAGGAATAAAACTTGCAGGAATCAGGGCTGGGATAAGGCAGCATTGCCTGTGCGTGTGGGAAAGAGCTCAGGGTGTAATTTCTGGGACTGCAGCTTGTCCCTGCTGCTGCACCTCCATCCAGGGAACGTGTTCTGCAGCAGGAGCACCAGTCCTGGGCTCAGGGCTGGCTGAGGGTCCCAGTGTCCTGCCCAGGCAGGATTTCCTGAAAGAGGGAATTACTGATATTTCTGAGCAGAACTGCAGCTCCCCATTAATCACCTGCAATTAGCAAGCAGGGATCTGCCAAGCAGCCACTCCCCAAAGGTTGCTAATCAGGAAAGTTAAAAGGTTTGGGAAGTGCTTGAGGCTGTGAGCCCGGGGCATTCTAAGTGTGTCTTGGAGTAGAGAGCAGGGCTGTGCCCCCAAAACTGCCTGTGACCCCCAGCCTCATCCTGAGCCCCTGCTTTCCCACCACCTCCCACTCCCACAGCCATCCAGAGCTGGATCTCATCACACCTTCACACAGACACTTTAATTCCAGGTTATGAACACGCCCTAATTACTTCTGTTAATTAGCTCTTTGATGATGCCACAGGTTCATCAAAGGAGCAACCCACGAGGATGTGCTGCTGTCCCTGCCCCCCTCAATCCTCTGCCATGTCCCTGCTGTGTCCCTGCCGTGACAGAAGGGAGCCCTGTGTCCCCACTGTGGCAGAGGAGGTCCTGCCATGGCAGAGGGCACCCCACTGCTCTGCTGTGTCCCCCTGTGGCAGAGGGGACCCCACTCCATCACTGCCCAGCAGGTCAGGCATGTGCCCTGGCTCCTAAATCCCTGCTGAGGCCAGCAGGCAATTTAGACCTGAGTGCAGCAACTAATTAAATCAATATGAGCTAATGAACAGCAATTAGAGGTCCAGCTAGGCACATCTTCTCTGGTAAATACTGCTTCTCTCCCAACGGGAAGCTCTTTTTTAATAATCTGTTTGTGTTTCATTTCCAGGAGCTGTAATTCCCCAAAGAAGCAATTTGGGAAAGTGATTTGTTTGTCTGTATAATTGCCAAAGCACTTCGTTAGGCTTGTTTGTTTTTCCTTGCTCCTGCTGCTGGAAGGAAGGAAGGAAGGAAGGAAGGAAGGAAGGAAGGAAGGAAGGAAGGAAGGAAGGAAGGAAGGAAGGAAGGAAGGAAGGAAGGAAGGAAGGAAGGAAGGAAGGAAGGAAAGAAGGAAAGAAAGAAGGAAAGAAGGAAAGAAGGAAGTTGCATCGTTTTCAGTGATCTGTTCACAGTAACAGCCAGGGTTTTTCCCTGAATTCCTGGGTGTTTTCAGCTCCCATATTCCTTCCAACCCAGGCAGGACTCACCTCACCTGCCCCAGGCTGCAACACACGTGAGAAGGGCTCCTGCAACTCCCCCTGCGAATGCTCCTCAGCACTCACTCATATGAAATTGCAATAACCTTTCAAATTAAACCCTGCACCTTGTTTATTACCAGCTAAATGCTTCTCTGAGCCTCTGAGCTACGGCAGGATGTGGGACAATGGGAACACGCTCCCATAATTGGATATCTATTGCTTGTTTAGTGGGCAGCAATTAGACCACAAACGGGTTATGAGCTGGCATGGATTAAATATGACTTTCCACACTTCCTGCAGGGATTAGTTGGTGTTTAATTCAGCTGTGCTCAAGCTTCATCCACACCAGGCTTTGGAGGCCATGGCAGCCCTGTGCTCTGTCTGTGGAAGAGGAGGATGTTGGGCACCGCCAAATCCAGAGCTTTGTTTTCCCTCTCTGTCCCTCCTTGGCTGAGCTGCTCCTCTGTCTCTGCTCCCCATCCCACCCCCTGGAGCTCCTCGTTTTCCTCGTGGCTTTGAGCACAGACAGACGTGCTTAGACAAATGGAGTTTATCTGAAATAATCCCTCTCGGAGCCAGCGGTTGCTGTATGGAACTTAATTATAAATTAATTAATAGCAGCAAATTTACAACACAAGGTAGAGGGAGACAGTGGAAGGTGAGATGATTTTTTAGGTGGAGGCAGAACCTGGAACACACAAAGCCAAGTAAGAGTCACTCCCAGCAAAGCTCTCCCCTGGGCTCAACCTCAGCTCCACAGCCCCACTTCCATCCTCAGCTTGGCCCACACAGCTCCCAAATGACCAAATTTCAGTTTCTGAAATGCCAAATTATGGCCCCTTTTTGTCTGTCCAGCTTCAGTTCTTCTGGAGAAAGGAGCTGGGTGGCAGAAAGGGCTTAAGCAAAACCAAATGATCAAGTTAGAATAATTTTAGTTAATATAACAATATAATAATAGATTACAGATATAATATAACATTATGATTATCTATTAAATTAATCAAGTTTATGGTTGCTATTCAGCCTAGAGAGACGAGCATTTTCTCTGGCCATGGCTCTGGCTCTCGTTGCTCCATGGCCACTGCACATCCCATCCCACAGCTGACCTGGTGGGAGAGGCATCAGCAGCCCAAGTTCCTGTGGTGAGAGGACAGAGTTTAATGCCAGATGCTGTTATTCCAGCAGGGAATGCTGCCAGAGCCTGTCCTCAGCAAACAGGGAATGATCCCTGATCGATGCCCCCACCCAGGTGTTTGAAAATCAGTCGCTTTCTTGTCAAAACTTCCACAGCAGCTGTGTGCCAAAGACTCTTACTTTTGCTTACAAAACAGCTCTGGGATTTCTCCAGGGAGGCAATGGATTCGGAATTTGTAAAGCTGCTTTCACCAGCACTCAAGCCTGAAAGAGAAGTCGAGATAAACATTTGCATTTTTATTTTGCCGCTGCAGCTCCCAAGTGGAGCTTCACCAAGCCCCTGCTTGTACCTGGTGGCTTTGCTGGGGGAATTGCTCATCATTTATAAATGCCGGATTTCCAGCCACCTCCAGAGAAGTTGTTGGCATCAGTTGGGCTGAGCTGATGGACTTTGGTGGGAATTTCTAATTGAAATTCCATTAGGATAAACAAATTAGGATTAACAGTTGGACTTAATGATATTAAAGGTCTTTTCCAACCTCAAATATTCTATAATTCTGTGTAATTCCATCAGCACCAGGGCTGGTGTTGGTGCCCCATTGGCCAAACGGAGCTCAGGGGGTTCTTGGGAGAAACCATAGAATCCCTCCAAACGTCAGATGTTTCCTGCAAAAGCACTTTTACATCCACATCAAAACACCCCTGGGACTGCCTCAGCTTGATGAGCTTTTCAATTAAACAATCCGAGATCAAAACTGATCCATTTTGACTTTCTTCACTCTCTTAAACATTTCAAAGATAGCAATGAAACGCAGGATATTTCTTTATTTCCTCTGGTTTATTATAATGCTTTAACAGCTGTCAGATCGTGTCATTCTAATAAGGTTGTTTCAGTGTTTATGAATTGGAACGTTTCTCCAGGATTTCCATTCTGGGAAATACAGATTTCCATCTCTGAGAGGCTCACTCCAGGGGAAAGATAAAAGATTTCCAATACTCATCTCCTTCCTGTTAAAGCGCCCTCTTTTCCAAACAGGTCAAAGCCAACATAAAGAGCTCCCAGTTTCACCCCAAAAGTCACTCCCAGGGTATTGAATGCTCATTTTGTGCCTCAGGTCTCACAGCTGAGGGTCTTGTTTGACCACAGAGGGCAAACCTGCACTGAAGCTAAAACCTCTCCCCAAATTAAATCCTTCATGACCACATCTTTCAATTTGTGGTGTCTCTTCCTAAATGCACAGGGAAAAGAAATCTCTTTTTCAGAAAGATTTTCCCATTCTGAACTCCTCACCTTTGCTGGAGACAATGCCTGAGTTTTGATAAGTTTTAAAAATTCCTGTTGGAATTTGCTTTTTGTTTTGGGTTTTGTTTTTTTGGGCTTTTTTTTGGTTTGTTGTTGTTGTTGTTTTTACAGAACAACACAAATTAGCTGTCACTCTTTTTTAAAGGCTACTGAATGTGTAAAATAATGTTTGCCTGATTTGGGAGTGCAGTAGTTTATGCAATTATGAAATAGCACATCAAGACCAGCCAGCCCTTCCCTCATGCCTGCATAATTCATCACTCATGGATGAGACCTCTCCTGGCTGCAGACAGCAAAAAGTTAGGTTTACATTCTATTCTTTAATTAAAAATTTACAAGTTTAAAGGGAGTTTGTAAAACGAACAACCATTAAAAATTTGGAGACAAGGTGTTAAAAAATGCAAACCAAGGACAGGAACAAAACAAACCACTGATTGCTGATGAGGATGGGGAGAATCCACTGAGACAAACACACAGAGCCAATGCAGGTGGAAAGCAACCCTCCTGACGTGCTTTCTGCGCAAACACACCTGTAAATCAGGCTGAGATATTGGAACCCTGGAGCTGAGGTCTTGGGATTCTGCTGGTCACAGTGACCCCGAGATGTGTTAGAAAGTCTCTTTTCCCAGCCTGGCAGTCAAAGAAGGAGTCAGAATAATTCTGTTTTCATTCTCAAGGTTGTTTATTGTTTCTTATCTATAAAATTCTTCTCTGGCCTGCCAAGGTCTGTCTGGCATGTTGGGTTGAGGCACACTAACCAGAGGTGGTGTTATCTTTTTAAACTAAAAACTACATGTACATTGTTTATCGTAACTTCCCAGTACCTATCACCTATGTTAGACAGTGAGCTTCTACCTTAAACCAATCCAAAAGTGCCAGCATCACCTGGAATATGGAGGCTAGGACAGAGAAGGAAAAAGGACAAGGCACGCCCAAATTCCTCCATCTTGGGACCCCAAGCCCCCATTATAAAAACCTCAAAAACCTATTTTTCACCCTGTGACAAAGTAACTATTATTCTACTTAAACTCTCTTGACTTGTAATTCTTCACATAATTCTTCTTTTGCTCCATGGGTCAAAATCAAAGGCACAGGGGTCTTGGGCCCTGTCAGGGTCTTGAGTCCTCCAAAGCAGCCAGAGGAATTTCCTGGGTTCCGACACTGAGGCAGCTGAACTGCTCCAGTGGGGGGAAAACATCCTCTCCCCCAGCTCCTCCTCATCCCTTCAGCTCCTGGGGTGGCTCCCAAAAATGCTGAGGAGCAAAGGTGGCACTGAGGGAGCGAGCAAGGCCGTGGCAGAGGAGGCCGGGTGGGAAACGCAGGCCCCGCTGCCTAATGGGACTTATCAATTATTATCTCAGCCCATATTTCTTTGAGGGGTGATTGTTTCACAGAGCCTGACATCTCATACAGCTTTAAATTACTCACAACCGGGACGCCTTACAAGATAGCAGTAAAATCAGGAGAGGATTGGGCAATGTAATTATAGTATGGAAATGATGTTGATCGCTCAAGCAGGAACAGACCTTGAGCTGGTGCTGATGCCTCCCTGCTCCAGCAGAGCCTGGGGAGCAGGGAGCCTCCACTGGGGGCTGCAAATGAGGCCACAGGGGTGGTGACACAGGGGACAGAGCGGGGTCAGGAGGCTGAAGGAGAGCAGGGCTGTGGTGCTGCAGAGCTGGGCTCTCACTGGGTGACACCCTCAGAAATGCTGCTCAGAGCCTTTTCCAAAGGGCAGTTTTCCCCTGTAAGCCAGTAAAGGAAGTTTATGTTGAGGGTTTTTTTCTTATTTTTAAAATTTTTTATTTTTATTTTATAAATTCTCTATATATTATATATTTTTATATTAATATAAAATATTTCTACTGTTTATAATATATATAATTATATAATATATAATTATAATATATATAATTACATAATATAACATATATTATATAATAGATAATATTATGCTATTATATATATTATATAATATCATAATATTATTATATTATAATAGTATAATAATTATATAATAATTATATAATATTATTTCTTATTTATATTATATAAAATATATTTTATATAATATAAATGTATTATATATTTATTGTAATTATTATATATTTATTATATATTTATAAATATAAAAATAAAAATACATTATATATTTCTTTTTATATTAATCGAAAATATTTATATTGTTATTTGTTATTTATTATATATTATATAATAATATTATTTTTGTTCATATTATATAAATATATTTTAGATATTTTATGCATAATATATTTTTAATGTTTATTTTAAATATATATATATTTATTTTTCATGATTTTCTAAGAAAAAAACATAACAAAACGGTGGAAATTTTCCTGTTCCAAATCTGGAAAAAATTGAGAAAAGAATGAAAAGGTGGTTTCACACCTTTTTTTGCCCCTGCTCCCTGTGCAGAGCTGACTCCCTCACGCTGCTGGCAGTGTTGGAGGCACTGTGGAAGTGGGGCAGGATCAGAATAAACTGGGGACGGGGCGGCCTTTGGCAGCTGGGCTCCCACAGAAGGAAAGAGGCAGCTCTTTCAATCACTGCTCCCACAGCTCCTTCCTGCTGGAAACCGATGGTTTGTGGCTGCTCCTTCACCTGACACAGCACTGCCCAGCCCCTCTCACCTGCTCTGGGGGCAAAATGAGTCCCACAATAAGGAAACTCCATCTGCTTGTCAGGAATCCCATGAGAAACCCCCTGGGCATCCTGCACACACTGCTCCGGTGTTGCTGTGACCCCAGGTGTGTCCCCTGCCACCTCCGGTACCTGGTACCTGCACCAGGATTCTGCGGGGAACAGCAGGACCAGCGCAGCTCGGCTGGATATTTGCTGGTGACAACCAGCGAGACTGTAGGAGAGAAAATGAATGTCCCCGAGGACAGTCACACAGCGGTGCCTTCGCCTTCAAAGGCAGAGCCCGGTGGGAGGGCTGGGCAGGGAGCAGTAGCCCATGGGCACAGCTGACAGGACTATCAATTTGATGTTTTTAAATGCTGTTTCCACAGGAGCTGAACAGGAAAGGCAGAAATCATGCCTTGCCTTTCTTTTTGTTTTATTATTTTTTATTTTTTTAATTAAAAGCCCTGCTTTCTCCCACTCCCTAAAGGTGATGCTCTGTCAGGTTTAACAAGCCGCTGTCAAGCTGGTGCCGGGCACTCCCCGCAGGCACGGCCGGCCCCATCCCGGGAGAAAAGCACCCGGCAGAGCAGCACAGAGGGGGAACTGATTCCTGGGGCTATTTCTCCTTAAATCCCTCCTCCAGGAGCACCCAGGGCTGGCTGGGTCAGTGGAGGGGCTGGGATGAGCCCCCAGCGCTGGGCATCTCCAGCCCCTCCAGCCCTGGCATTGCCCACCTTGCCGAGACAAATATTCGTCTGCAGCTGCCCCTGGGAGCCAGAACCCTCCTCGGAGTGGTAAAACCCTGTCTGTGTGAGTGCTGAAATGATCCCGGATAATGAGGTTAATTAATATGTTCCTCTAAGCCCAGAGGCGCCGTGGAAGCTCGGGATCAGCCTGTCCCCACCGGCTGTGAGATGAGCGGGGATTGTCCAAAGGCTGCGAGGTGCAGGAGTGCTCCGGGCCATGCCAGGAGAGTGTAAATCAGTGTTTAGAAAAAGCCTTTTAAGGATGCCTGAGGAATAAAAAGGGGATGTGTGGCTCTCTCCCACTTCCCACTGTGATGGTGTTCACAGTGGGGTTTTCAGGTGAGGGAAGAGACGAGAATGCTGACTCCATGCTCAGAAGGCTTGATTTATTGTTTTATGATATACATTACATTAAAGCTATACTAAAAAGAATAGAAGGAAAAGTTTCATCTCAGAAGGCTAGCTAAGAGTAGAATAGAATAGAATAGAATAGAATAGAATAGAATAGAATAGAATAGAATAGAATAGAATAGAATAGAATGAATAATAAAGGTTTGTGTCTCGGACAGAGAGTCCTAGCTAACTGGGCTTATTGGCCATTAATAATAAGCATCCCGCATGGGCTAATTACAGATGCACCTGTTGCATTCCACAGCAGCAGATAACCAGTGTTTACATTTTGTTCCTGAGGCCTCTCAGCTTCTCAGGAAGAAAAATCCTAAGAAAGGATTTTTAATTAAAAGATGTCTGCAACATCCCACTCCACCGATTCCAGCCCAGCGGTGCTGACAAATTTCCATCCTCAACTCGTGGTCCCAAAAGCACCTTAAAAAGCAGAGGAATTCTGGACACTGGGGCCGGGCTGGAGGGGAGCCAGCAGCCAAGGAGGCAGCAGAGAAGGATGGTCAGCAGAGCACAGGCAATAAGGCTGATGGGCCCCGCTCCTGAAACGCATCCAAAACAAGCAGCGCGTTCGGGCTGCAGTGATGTCACTGCCTGCCATTAGCGCGGTAATTACACTGAAAGCTTTTGGCAATTGTATTCTCCGAAGGGTCATTGATGCAACCCAACCGCACCGGTAAAGGTCTCATTAGTCTTATTTCTGACTTTTGTATTTTTTGGAGCTGCAGAATCCTAACAGTCTTTTCCATTCAATAACATTATTTTCTTCTCCCTGCCTTGGCCACGCTGAAAATGGGCCCTTCTCCTCCCCTTCCCAGTATTACACTTGGGAAGGTGCATTTCCAGAAGAGGAAGGGCCCTGGGAGCCCAGTTTGGGGGCTGAGTGTGGATTCCTGGTCATGCCAGCAGCTCAGGAGCAGCTCCCACTTCTGGTTCTCAGCAAACCTCCTCAGGGCCCTGGGAATCAATCCAGGGAGGTGCAAAGCAGCTGGACACACTGAGTTCAGTCACAGGAGCTCCTCTGACCCAGTGTCAGCAGACCCTTCTCCTTCTCCTTGTCCCCTGTGCAGGGGCTGCCGGGAAAGGTGGCTCAGGGGCTGCTCCCTGTCCCACTGACCTCATTTTGGGAGAAAGGGAGAGCCTGTTGCATTTGCAGGATATTTGTGGCTGTCCAGGGCATAAGACCACTGGGAGGAAATCAGAAATCAGAACCCTGTTGATAGATGGCAGGCCTGGTCCAAAATAAAGCAGAACAAAACTCAGCAGAAAGAACTGCAGGGGGTGCAGCTCAGCACCCAACAGGATGGGCAGGCCAAGCCTTGTGCTCCCACAACAGCAATGGTGACACTGCAGGGCAGGTGAACGGATTTGCCCACTCCCAGCACCAGCTGGATCTCTCTTGGGTGAACCACGTGGGTTTTGCACAAAAAAATCCCTTTCCAGGGGATCAGGAGCATTTTGGGTTAGAGTTAGACTCAGGTCTCAACAGGTGTGAATGCCTAGAGAGACTCTGGAGAGTGGACTGAGGACGGAGAGGGGAAGGAAGTTTCTCCCCATTAAACCAAAACCAAAGAGTGATGCCACTTGTGGTGCCACAGACCCGGGATGCTCCAAATCCCAGCAGGGACAGCCAGGAACCCAGGAAAGCTCTGCCTGGCCAACTGCCCTCTGCCTCTGGCACAAGGAGCACACTGGAGTGGGAGCTCCACAAAGAAAACCCAGAAAATCCATCCTACAAACAGTTGCTGCTCCCCAGGACCTGTCTCAGCCCCACACCCCCTCCCAGCACATCATGTGTAGCTGTTCTTCATGCAGGCAATCTGCTTTAATCAGAGAAGAAAAACCCTCAGAACACAGGATTCAAATCCACCAGGAAAGGTGACAGATTCTCCCACTCTTCAAAGGGGCTCTTTAAATATTAAAAATAGCATTGTTGTTTTAGCAACGTTAATTTAAATGATGCACACATGACACCTCCCATCACCCCGGCATGCCAGGAGCGAGGCACAGCCAGGCAGGAGCTCCTCTGTTCTGGTTTGTCCTGTGACAGAAAAAAGGAACACATCCTGCGCCCAGGGGAGGAGGAGGAGGAGGTTTATTCCCACCTTGCACAGGCCCAAGGTGTGCTGAGTTTCCAGGACTCTTTCCTTCCTAAAACCAGGCTTCCAGACCAGCCTGGCTAAATTCTCATTCCTGTAAGACAGAAATGGGTGAAGTAGGTAAAGTACTGGAGTAGGTGAAACACAAAGAATCACCTAAACACACATCCTGACCTTTCCAAGAGTCACCTAAACACACACTCTGGCCTTTCCTGGTCCTCCCTGCCACAGTTCAGCCCACACTGAGTTTGCGCCTGGCTGTCTCTTTCCCCTCCATGGTTCTCCCAGCTTTAGCATCTTCATGAGCCAGTTTGGGCCCTATTTTCACGCCTTGCTGGTGGCTAAAAGGAAACAACATGTTAAAATACATTTGTGAGTTAGAGAGGTCTTG
The DNA here is from genome assembly GCF_028769735.1 of Zonotrichia leucophrys gambelii. Lineage (NCBI taxonomy): Eukaryota > Metazoa > Chordata > Aves > Passeriformes > Passerellidae > Zonotrichia > Zonotrichia leucophrys. The sequence goes on from NC_088185.1 coordinate 4,796,551, forward strand.
AAATAGCTTGGTCTCCTGCCTACCAAGGGAACCTGTATTACTCAGGTTCTACAAGCTGAGGATGAACTTGGAGTGTTGGATTGGTCACCAAAGCCATTGAGCACCTGTGGGAGAGCTGACAAGCAGACCTGGAATCTTCGTCCACCACAGGCTCTTGTGAACTAAAAGATTTTTTCCTTGCTCTCTGCTTCAAGGGGTCTTTGCAGAATCAAGGAGTTCAGGTTCCACCTGCAGAACTGGCACATTCCTTTGGGATTTATTTTCATCAGCCACTGGAGGGATGGAGAGCCACCCCCGACACCTTGTGCTCCACCACCACTCGTTCCAGTGAGCTCCAGGCAGCTGGAAACCTGGAAACACCCCCCAAGAGCTTCACCTTTTGCTGGGGACCCAACCAAGGGCGATGGGGGGGAGTACATGATTGTAAAATAATGGAATTCATCTGCAACTTGACCTTCCCTAATGATGGATGGCCTGTTTGCACAGATCATCAGTGGAGAGCCTTCACTCTGATGCATCACCTGCAGCTGCAATGAGCTGAGGGGCAAACCTGACGTCCTTGCCCAGGTCCTGGGGGCTGTGCAGAGCCTGCAGGGACAGCCCAGGTGACCAGGACACTTCACCTGCAGGAAGCGAGCCCCAATTGCATTGGAAATTTGGGCTGTCAAGGGCAGTGGTCCATCAGGATAAGGTTCAGATTCTCGTGTTCACGTGGCCCAGAGTGAAACCATGCATCTCATTAGGATTTGCTTCCAACCAGATCTTGCCAGAGAGTGGAGCTGCAAATAATTTGAGTCTCAGTGCTGGCTCTGTGCCTGGCTCTGAGTCATACATTGCTGAAGGAATTGTTGTAATCTGCAAATTATTTTCCTGTATTAATTCATTCTGGTGAAATAAACCCGTTGCAAATTGCTATCAGCCTCAAACTGCCCATGCTGGGGTCGAGTGTGTGGGCAGTGCTTTCTGCCCTGGGTGACAGTGAGTGACAGCTTCTGCAGCTCAGCTGTGAGGGATCAGCTCTCTGGGCTCAGGATCTCATCACGGCCAAAGGGATTCCTTTTCTCAACAGTTTTAGCTTTTAAACGGTGATAATTTTATTGCTCAGAGGTGTTCTGAGAGGCTCGGAGGCAGCAGGACAGGCAAAGCACTCACCTGGGCTCACCTGTCCTGGCAGACAAGAGCAGAAATGCCTGTCACAGACTCCTGGTTGTTCCCTTCATCGCTCTCGTGTGGCCTTGGAGCAGCTCTGAGATCTTCAAAAGAGCTGGAGCTGCCTTTCAGCCGGGATCACAAGCCATGGAACACCAGGGGAAGGTGTTCTTTGATGCTCCTGGCTCATTCCCAGCAGGGAATGCAGCTCCTCCAGGCCTGTGTGGGTCTGAGAGACTCAGTGGGGCAGGCCAGGGCAGGAGGAAAACAAGAACAGAGAGAAAATCCCTTTTTCCTTCCCCACAGCTTGAACTGGTAACTAAAGGATAGAAGGTGCACGCTGCTTTGTCCCAACTCCTGCCTTTGCTAGGCAGGGAGGTTTGGATTATGCATTCCAAGGCGTTACAAGGTCCACTGGTTTGGAACAAGAAGTCTGCCAAAACATTCAGCCTGGGAAGGGGGAGCTGAGGAGGAGAGGGCTGGAGCTGCTGCTGCTGCAGGCACAGAGAATATTAACTCTGCTCTGGGGGAAATGCCAGCGTCTCCAGCTGAGTCGATGGAGGATGCGAGCCCTGCTCCCCAAACATTCCCTTGGATCTGATCTCCTTTTGCTGGGCTGATGGACACTCAAGGAGGAAAAACCTGGGCATGACAATTTGGTTTCTTGAATCACACAACCCCAGGGGTGGGGGCTGGTTTCACAAGTGGGTGGTGAGCATCTCCCTGAGTGTCTGTGAGGCCACCAAACACCTCCAGGCACAGTGGTGTGGCAGACAGGGTCTAAGCAGAGCCAGATCCTGTGCAAAATCCCACCTGCAGACCCCTGTGTTAGGTCTCTGTGCAAAGCCCCAGTGTCCCCAGCCCGTGGTAGGGACAGGCAGGGACAGGCAGTGCCATCCCTCCCGTGGGTTCTGGGTGCAGGATCTGCAGTAGCTGCTCCTCTGTGTGTGTTTGGGACGGGGCAAATAACCATAGGTTGTTTTTCTTGCTTGTTTGTTTATTAATTATGGCATTTCTCCTGTGATTTCAGAAATATCGTTTCCTGCCGGATGTTAGAACACCCAGGTAAAAGGACTGTGGCCTTTGTGCGTGTTAAGGCTGTGTGACCCCTTTGCTGCTCTGTGCTGGTGCAGAGCTGGGTGAGCAGATGAGAAGATTTCTCTGTGTGTAATTATTCTGACACAGCTTTCAGTGGGATTGTGTTTGCAACCTTTCACGATTCCCTTTGCAAACACGTTTGAGTGCTGCAGCTTGGCTGATGGAGAGGGCAGAGACTGTGCTCAGAGATGTCCAACAAGTCCCTTTGGCTGCTGAATTCTGAAATCAGGATTGTCTGGGGCTGGTTTCTCTGCGTGGGGCTGCGGGATGAGCGCCCTGCCAGGAGCAATGACAACCATGTGCCAGAGGAGCCTTTGGCGTGGGCAGGTCTCACACACTCATTCAGAAATGGGAACATAAGCCCCTATTAACAGGGGATTTGTTGTTACACTTTGTTCCCTCAGCTCCTCGTGTCCCTGCATGGAGGAACAAGCCAGGAACAAACGCTGTGCTGACTCCAGTGACACTTTCCTGCATGTGCAGCCTCCTCAGAGCTGCTGGAAGGATTGTGGTGACACCATATGAGGCACATCAGGCTCTCCCCAGCACTGGGAGACAGTGATTCTTGACTTCAGATCATCCTCTCAAGCTGCCAGAGCCTAAAATAACTCTTACTCATAGAGGAGCAATGGATGCATCTCGCATTCATTATCAGCGCGTCAGTCACAGCCCGTGCCCACGTGGAAGTTTGTCCCTTCCCCTCACACCTCCACTGCTTCCTCCCGGCTGGCAGAGCCTGGCACGGTGCCTGGTGACAGGGATTGCTCCCATCTGGCCCCCGGACACAGCAGTGCCACCAGCATGGGCTGAGACATGGGGCCAGCCGTGCTGAGCACTGGGAGATTGGAACTGAGGGGGTTTGAGAGGCTGTGGCCTGGAACTGGGCTGAGGGCCAGGCAAAACTGGGTCTGCCCAGTATAAACCAGCACAGGCACAAGCCCTAAGGGCTGGACCACCATAGCAAAGCTGTAGCAGGGGTAGATGAGGTCAGTGGGGGTGAGATGAACAGAAAAACCCCAGTGCTCTCTGCTCTGCAAGGCCATGTGTGCCCTTATTCAGGTTATTTTTACACCTCTGTCTTGAGAAGCCTGAGGGGAGCTGCAGCAGCTCAGCCTGATTTGGCCATAAATTCCTCCTGAAGCTGCAGGATCTGTTCCCCCTTGTCCCTGCTGGCACCTCCCTTTGCAGGGGCAGCAGCAGCAG